>NC_135883.1:167266243-172128775 GCF_964194155.1 Cetorhinus maximus
CAAAGGTTAAATAAGAGCACATGGTGTAGGGGCACAATGTATTAGCAGGGACAGAGGATTAGTTAGCTAACAGGAAGCAGAGACTGAGGATAAATAAGTCTTTTTCGGGTTGGCAAGCTGCATCTAGTAGAGTGCCACAGAGTCAGTGCTGGGGCACAAACTATTTCTAATCCATATCAATGGCTTGGATGAAGGGGACTGAATGTATTGTAGCTAAATTTACCAATGACAACAAGGTAGGAAGGGAAATAAATTGTCAAGAAGAGGTAAAGTGTCTACAAAGAGATATTGATAGGTTAAATGAGTGGGCAAAAATTTGGCAGATAAAGTATAATGTGGGAAAATGTTAACTTGTTCATTTGGCAGGAAGAATTAGAAAAACAGTATGTTATTTAAATGGAGAGAGGTTGCAGAACTGGGTGGTACAGAGGGATCTGGGTGTCCTGGTACATGAATCACAAAGTTAGAATGCAGGTACAGCAAGTGATTAGGAAGGCCAATGGAATGCTGGTGTTTATTGCAAGGGGAATGGAATATAAAAATAAAGGAGCTTTACTGCAGCTGTACAGGGCGTTGGTGAGACAACATCTGGAATACTGTGCATAGTTTTGGTCTCCTAATTTGAAAAAAATATATAGTTGCATTAGAAGCAGTTCAGAGAAGGTCCACTCAACTTATTCCTGATATGAATGACTTATGAAGGAAGGTTGAACATGTTAGACCTTTACCCATTAGAGATTAGAAGAACGAAAGGTGATCTAATTGAAATATGTAAGATCCTGAGAGGACTTGAGAGGGTGGATACTGGGATGATGTTTCCTCTTGTTGGGAAGGGGACACAGTTTAAAAATAAGAGGTTTTAAGATGACGATGAGGAGAATTTTTGTTTTCCTCAGTGGGTCGTTAGTTTGTGGAACTCTCTTACCCAGAAAGCAGTGTAGGCTGGGTCATTGAATTAATTCAAGGCTCAGATAGATAAGACGTTTAATAGGCAAGGGAGTTGAAGATTAATGGTGGGGAGGGGTGGGTGCAGTAGGAGGCAGACAGGAGAGCTGAGACCACAATCGGATCAGCAATGATCTTACTGAATAGTGGAGCAGGCTTGAAGGGCTGAATGGCCTACTCCTGCTGCTATGTTCCTACATTCTTCCTATGCTTAGCTCTGTCTATTGCATGCTTCTTCCACTGTTTAGCATGCACGCAGTTCTGTGCTATAGCTTTACCAGTTTGGTACTTCATTTTTTAGGTAAGCCTGGTGCTGGCCCAGGTATGGTCTCCTTCACTTCTCATTGCACCATAGTTAGTCCCCTGGCTTGATGGTAACTGTAGTGTGAGAGACAGGCTGGACCATGAGATTTCAGACGATAGTGAGGTTTAATTCTTCCGCTGCTGATGGCCCTCAGGGTCTCATGGATACCCAGTTTTCCGAACATATGAATATACATATGAACATATGAATTAGGAGCAGGAGTAGGCCACTTTGCCCCTCGAGGCAGCTCCGCCATTCAATATAATCATGGTTGACCTAATTGTAACCTCAACTCCATATTCCTGCCTATCTCGACAACCTTCTGCCTTCTTTCTTATCAAGAGCCTAGCTTTGCCTTAAAAATATTCAAAGACTCTGCTTCCACAACCTCCTGAGAAAGAGTGTTCCAAAGACTCACAACCATCTGAGAGAAAACATTTCTCCTCATCTCTGTCTTAAATGAGCGACCCCTTATTTTTTAAACAGTGACCCCTAGTTCTAGATTCTCCCACAAGAGATAACATCCTTCCACATCCACCCTGTTAAGACCCCTCAGGATCTTATATATTTCAATCAAGTCACCTCTTACACTTCTAAACTTCAGTAGATACAAGCCTAGCCTGTTCAACCTTTCCTTGTAAGACAATCTGCCTATTCCAGGTATTAGTCTAGTAAGCCTTCTCTGAACTGCTTCCAATGCTTTTACATTTAAGCTGCTAAATCTGTTCTGAATCTATCCCATTTAGCATGGCAGTAATTCATACAATATTGTGTGAAAATGGAAGTTTGTCTCCAAATTAGGTGGTGATCACTCTTACCAATGCTATCATTGGCAGATGTACCTGGGATAGGTCTATTTGTGAGGACGAGGTCAAGTAAGTTTTGCCTTTGCATTGCCTCTCTCACCACCTGCTGCAGGTCCAGTTGAACAGGTATGTTCTTCAGGACTCGGCCAGCTCAGTCACTGGTGATGCTATCAAGTCACTCTTGGTGATAGACATTGAAGCAGATTGGAGAATTAAACGAATAGCTTAAAGCGTGGCATGGGAAGAAAGGGTTTCGATTCATGGGGAACTGGCACAGGTACTGAGGAAAAAGGGGGCTATTCTGTTAGAATGGGCTCCACGAAACCAGGCTGGATCAGTGTCCCGGTGAATCATATAAGTGGGGCTGTGGATAGGGCTTTGAAGCAAAGGTGGGAATGGTGGGCAAAGGATGTAAATGGAAGTCCATCAACCAGAGTACACCCACTCCCTTGGTACCCTCAATGTTTGTTCCATGTGGTGTTTAATATGGAAGAGCATTGATTCACCAGTTGAGGGAAGGTGATAGCTGACAATCAGCAGGTTGTTTATATTTCACAAACTGCAATTATTTTTTTCAAATGTAGTGCACATTTTTGTCAATATCAAACAGCGAGAAACTATGTGAAATCATTTTCATTTGAACCAATATTTTTTGTAATAAACAAAACTGCATGTATTGTGCTTTTAACTATCAAAGTTTGATTATCTGCAATTTATTTACTTAATATTACATGGCAAAAATATGATGAGATGAGATACATGATATTATATAGGAAATCTTTATGCACACCAACCTTATCAGCATTATGTGATGCCACTGCCAGCTCCTTTTCTTTCTTTGCGAGTTTCTTTGCGAGAAGAGCTACTGATTTAGTTGCTTCCAGAAGCTTGGAGAGACCTGCAATAAGGTGTTTTGTCTGATTAAAAGCTGATGCATCTCACAAAAGTTTCCTTTCTTTCTCTTTGCTCACAAAAATGAAGGTATGCTACGGAAACCTTCTGTACATTTCGCACAGGGTCAACACCAGACAGTGTTTTGCTACCACACAGAGTGATCTGGGAAGAGAGTGCTTTGTGAACTGACTGATAAGTCAGGAATTTGCTGCTTTGCTGCAAGTGGGAATTTGGTGCAGAGGAGGAAGGAGGTGCTGCTTTTAACACTTTTTGTTTTATTACCTCCAGTAGCTGGTGTGTATTTTGCTTACACCTCCATCCCCCACCAGGATGGTCTGAGGGCCCTTAGCTTCTTCCTTGAACAGAGGCCCGAACAATCCCCATTCACCACTACTCTCCTCCGTCTGGCTGAACTTGTTCTCACACTGAATAATTTCTCCTTTAACTTCTCTCACTTCCTCCAAGTAAAAGGTGTGGCTATGGGTACCCGCATGTCTGTCCTTGGCTTGCTGCATTGTTCCAGTGAAGCCCAACGCAAACTGGAGGAACAGCACCTCATCTTCCGACTAAGCACTTTACTGCCTTCCGGGCTGAATATTGAATTCAACAACTTTAGATCTTAAACTCCCTCCCCCATCCCCACCCCCTTTCCGTTTCTTCCCGCTCCCTTTTGTTTTTTCCAATAATTTATATAGATTTTTCTTTTCCCACCTATTTCAATTATTTTTAAATCTATAACTGTAATACCCTGTCAGTCTTTCCACTCCACCCCCACTAGAGCTGTACCTTGAGTGTCCTGCCATCCATTCTTAATTAGCACATTTTCTTAGATAATATCACCACCTTCAACACCTCTTTGTTCCTTTTGTCTGTGACATCTTTTGATTATCTGCTCCTATCACTGCTTGCTTGTCCCTACAACCATCCCCCCTCCAACTTCTCTCCGTGCCACCCCCCCCCACCCCCACCTTAAACCAGCTTATATTTCACCCCTCTCCTAACTTTACTCAGTTCTGCTGAAGGGTCATGAGGACTCGAAACGTCAACTCTTTTCTTCTCCGCCGATGCTGCCAGACCTGCTGAGTTTTTCCAGGTAATTCTGTTTTTGTTTAGGAAATTGTAAATTGTTATTCCTTTAGTTAACGAACTTAGTGACTAACAAACTAATCAAATAAATAATGAAGGCTAGACTGATATGAAAGGGGTGGTGGTATGTCATCACTGGCATGACAGGGTGGTGGTGTGTCGTGACTGACATAACAAAAAGAACAAAGAACAAAGAAAAGTATAGCACTGGAACAGGCCATTCGGCCCTCCAAGCCTGCGCCAATCATATTGCTTGTCAAACTAAAACATTCTGCACTTCCGGGGTCCGTATCCCTCTATTCCCATCCTATTCATGTATTTGTCAAGTTGCCTCTTAAACACCACTATCGTACCTGCTTCCACCACCTCCTCTGGTAGCGAATTCCAGACACTCACTACCCTCTGCGTAAAAAACTTGCCCCGCACATCTCCTCTAAAGTTTTCTCCTCTCACCTTAAATCTATGTCTCCTAGTAATTGACTCTTCCACCCTGGGAAAAAGCTTCTGACTATCTACTCTGTCCATGCCACTCATAATTTTGTAAACTTCTATCAAGTCGCCCCTCAATCTCTGTCGCTCTAGTGAGAACAATCCGAGTTTCTCCAACCTCTCCTCATAGCAAATAACCTCCAGACCAGGCAGCATCCTGGTAAACCTCCTCTGCACCCTCTCCAACGCCTCCATATCCTTCTGGTAATGTGGCGACCAGAATTGCACGCAATATTCCAAGTGTGGCCTAACCAAGGTTCTATACAGCTGCAACATGACTTCCCAGCTTTTATATTCAATACCCCTGCCGATGAAGGCAAGCATGCCATATGCCTTCCTGACTACCTTATCCACCTGCGTTGCCACTTTCAGTGACCTGTGGACCTGTACACCCAGATCCCTCTGCCCGTCGATGCCCTTAAGGGTTCTGCCATTTACTGTATAATTCCTACCTGTACTAGACCTTCCAAAATGCATTACCTCGCATTTATCCGGATTAAACTCCATCTGCCATTTCTCCGCCCAAGTCTCCAGCCGATCTATATCCCGTTGTATCCTTTGACAATCCTCTTTACTATCTGCAACTCCTCCAACCTTAGTGTTGTCTGCAAACTTACTAATTAGCCCAGTTACATTTTCCTCCAAATCATTTACGTATACTACAAACAGCAAAGGTCCCAGCACTGATCCCTGCGGAACTCCACTAGTCACAGCTCTCCATTCAGAAAAGCACCCTTCCACTGCTACCCTGTCTTCTATGACCAAGCCAATTCTGTATCCATCCTGCCAGCCCTCCTCTGATCCCGTGTGACTTTACCTTCTGTACCAGTCTGCCATGAGGGACCTTGTCAAAGGCCTTACTGAAATCCATGTAGATAACATCCACTGCCCTTCCATCGTTGATCATCTTTGTCACTTCCTCGAAAAACTCGATCAAGTTAGTGAGACACGACCTCCCCTTCACAAAGCCATGCTCCCTCTCACTAATACGCCCATTTGCTTCCATGACAGGGGTGGTGGTGTGTCATGACTGACATGACAGGGGTGGTGGTGTGTCATCACTGACATGACAGGGGAGGTAGTGTCGTGACTGGCATGACAGGGATGGTGGTGTGTCGTGACTGACATGACAGGGGTGGTGGTGTGTCGTGACTGACATGACAGGGGTGGTGGTGTGTCGTGACTGACATGACAGGGGTGGTGGTGTGTCGTGACTGACATGACAGGGGTGGTGGTGTGTCGTGATTGACATGACAGGGGTAGTGGTGTGTCATGACTGGCATGACGGGGTGGTGGTGTGTCGTGACTGACATGACAGGGGTGGTGGTGTGTCATCACTGACATGACAGGGATGGTGGTGTGTCGTGACTGACATGACAGGGGTGGTGGTGTGTCATGACTGACATGACAGATGGTGGGTTTTTTTTATTCATTCACAGGATGTGGGCTTCGCTGGCTGGGCCAGCATTTATTGCCCATCCCTAGTTGCCCTTGAGAAGGTGGTGATGAGCTGCCTTCTTGAACCGCTGCAGTCCATGTGGTGTAGGTACACCCAGAGTGCTGTTCGCGAGGGAGTTCTAGGATTTTGACCCAGCAACAGTGAAGGAACAGCGATATATTTCCAAGTCGGGATGGTGAGTGACTTAGAGGGAACTTCCAGGTGGTGGTGTTCCCATGTGTCTGTTGCCCTTGTCCTTCTAGATGGTAGTGGTCGTGGGTTTGGAAGGTGCTGTCGAAGGAGCCTTGGTGAATTCCTGCAGTGCATCTTGTAGATGGCACACACTGCTGCTACTGTGCATCGGTGGTGGAGGGTGTGAATGTTTGTGGATGTGGTGCCAATCAAGTGGACTGCTTTGTCCTGGATGGTGTCAAGCTTCTTGAGTGTTGTTGGAGCTGCTCTCATCCAGGCAAGTGGGGAGTATTCCATCACACTCCTGACTTGTGCCTTGTAGATGGTGGACATGCTTTGGGGACTCAGGAGGTGAGTTACTCATCGCAGGATTCCGAGCCTCTTGTAGCCACAGTGTTTATGCAGCTAGTCCAGTTCAGTTTCTGGTCAATGGTAACCCCCAGGATGTTGATAGTGGAGGATTCAGTGATGGTAATGCCATTGAATGTCAAGGGGTGATGGTTGGATTCTCTCTTATTGTAGATGGTCATTGCCTGACACTTGTGTGGTGCAAATGTTACTTACCACTTGTCAGCCCAAACCTGGATATTGTCCAGGTCTTTCTGCATTTGGACATGGACTGCTTCAGTATCTGAGGAGTTGTGAATGGTGCTGAGCATTATGCAATCATCAGTGAACATCCCCACTTCTGACCTTATGATGAAAAGGAGGTCATTGATGAAGCAGTTGAAGATGGTTGGGCCCAGGACACTACCCTGAGGAACTCCTGCAGTGATGTCCTGGAGCTTCCTTTGTGCTAGGTATGACTCCAACCAGTGGAGAGTTTTCCCAATTCCCACTGACTCCAGTTTTGCTAGGGCTCCTTGATGCCACACTCGATCAAATGCGGCCTTGATGTCAAGGGCAGTCACTCTCCCCTCACCTCGGGAGTTCAGCTCTTCTGTCCATATTTGAACCAAGGCTGCAACGAGGTCAGGAGCTGAGTGGCCCTGGCGGTACCCAAACTGGGCGTCAGTGAGCAGGTTATTGCTAAGCAAGTGCCACTTGATAACACTGTTGATGACCCGTTCCATCATTTTACTGATGATCGAGAGTAGACTGATGGGGCGGTAATTGGCTGGGTTGGATTGGTCCTGCTTTCTGTGTGCAGGACATACCTGGGAAATTTTCCACATGGCCGGGTAGATGCCAGTGTTGTAGCTGTACTGGAGCAGGTTCTGAATTAAGACATAAAACTTCAAAAGTATTCAACTCTGGATTGTTACCTGAGCCACGGGCCAATTGGTATAGGGTTAAGCAGATTGGAAAATTAAATGGGCGACTCAAAGTGTGGCATGGGAAGAAGGGGTTTCGACTCATGGGGCAATGGCACGAGTACTGAAGAAAAGGGAGACTATTCTGTTGGAATAGGCTCTACCAGGCTGGGCTGGATCTGTGTCCTGATCAGTCATATACGTACGGCTATGGATAGGGTTTGAAGTAAAGGTAGGGGTGATGGGCAAAGGATTCTTGAGAAGGGAGATTTAGAAATGTAAAGAAAAAGTCAAAACAATAGAACTGTGTAGCAATGTGGGTAAAGATAAGCAGAGGTGATAGAGAGTCTAGCAGTAATTGGGTGGCAGTGAATAAGGTCCATGCAAAGGATGGTAGTAAAAAAATTAAATTAAAGGCTCTTTGTCTAAATATGTGAGGCATCTACAATAAGATAGATGAACTAAAGGATAACACAGGAGCTAAAAAGAATGAGGAAATTAAAGTAATTAATATCAGTGAATAAACTGAAATCATACAAATCTCTGGGACCCAATGGCCTATGTCTTAGGATTTTAAAAAAGAGAGCTGCAGAGATAATGGATGAGCTGGTTTTGGTTTCCCAAAATTCTCCAGATCTAGAAGGGTCTCAGCCGAATAGACATTAGTAAATATAACATGACTATTCAAGAAAGAAGGAAGAGAGAAAAAGGGATCAACAGGCCAGTCAGTCTAAAATCAGTCCTCAGGAAAGTTCTGGAGTCTATTATTAAGGAAGTCTTAACATTGTACTTAGAAAATCATAGTGTGATCAGCCAAAGTCAACATGGTTTTACAAAAGGGAAATTGTGTTTGACAAATTTGTTGGAAATTTTTGAATATTTTCGAGTCCAATTTTCTGCTTTCCATCAGTGAGGAACTCATTGAATCTTGTGGCCTGGCAGGCAGGGATTTGTCTGGTCCGCCATCACCTCATGGGGTGGAAGGTCCTAGCGCCATATTTAAATGGCACCCATACAGACATTCACTCACTGCAGGCCAGGTGTATGCTGAAGGTATACATTACAATGCTGACCAATGTACCAAACCCTCTGCTTCAGTGAAGCCTCCATGGGGATTATCCTCCAGGCTGTCCAGAAAAATGGAGGTTCTCTTTCCAAGTGATGGGAGCAGAAGGTCCACCCACCTGACCACATCAGCAGGGAGGAGGTTGGCAGGGAGGTCAGTGCCTGTGGCAAGCTGATAAAAAGACCTCCCTGCAGTTCAGGAAGCGAATGAGTGATCTGATTCGCTCTGCCATGGTAAGTGAACCTTCTTCTCACTCCAAACTTACACTCTCATTAGGGAATCAGGCAGTCTATGGGTTACAGTCCACAGGGGTGTCACACATTACCAGCAGATCGGACATAGCACTGATTGTCTGACAGCCACTTTAACATCCCCATCTCATGTAAGATCCTGCACAAACAACATCTTCATCCCTTGCTGAAGAGGGCTCAGCACACACAGCAGGGATGCATGGCTTCTGAACTGCTCTTTCATACGTAGTGCTCAGAGTCAATCCATCTCGTCCATAATCGGTGGGAGAAGGCCAATCTGGAGGGGGTACCCCAGAGCTGAAGGCACTCTTGTAGCATGAAGAGCAGGCTGCAGAGCTGGCTGACAAGGACAGAGATCATTCTTGCATGGAAGGCGAGATCGGACAACCCCAACAAGCCAGAGAAGGTCAATGCAGTATATATCGACCACATGCGAACAATGATGTGAGTGATATACAATGTAGGAGCCTAGCTAGTTAATCTCTTTTCTCTATTCCAATCACCAGCAAGAAAGGCAGATGAAGAACTCCAGCAAGCTCCTCAGCCCCAGCCACCAGACCATCTCTGATGAGGATGCTGAGGAACCTGTGAAGACTTGTCACTGCATTCACCTACACCCTCCACCAGCACAGGTACACACACATCGGTGGGTCCTCGTTCTAGAATATGCTCGGGTTCACAATCTGGTGATCACCTCACAGGCACGGGCCCGCAGCAGATGGAGGCAGTGACGGCTGAGGCCTCTGACACTCGGAGTACAGCTGGAGACCAGGCCCCTGCAGAGTCCGAGTCCAATGACGAGCTTCTGGAATTGGCCCTGAGAGAAATGTTGACAGAGGCAAGCAGGGGAACATTCTGCAGAGGCTATCTGTGGACTGGACCGATGGCTGGAGGAGTCTGACCATGTTCTATCTGCTGTTGTGGCTTTGGCATGCGAGTGCATTGAAGTCTCCTTGTGAAGGGTGGCAGCTGCCTTGGAGATCCAGGTCCAGCAGAATGCAATTTCTGCTGGGTTTGCGCTCGGACCTGCATACCATCGCTTTAGGAATGGTTGTGTTCCAGCAGTGGCTAGGCGAGACGGGGACAGGACACTTCAACCTCCCTCCAGGTGCCCTTCTCTTCCAGGCTCAGGGGTTGCACCAGCCAGACACCCCAGGGGCATTCATCTAGTACACTCCAAGGGTGTCCAGCCACTCCAAATCCCCTCTGCCTGTGATCTCATCAACTCCAGCAGGTCTGGCCGAGGAGGGTGCACCTATACCAGAGCAGGAGACCCTTAGCAGTCCAGGCCTCTGACCTCCAGAGGATGCCCACCAAAGTCATTTCAGACAACAGGGTATAGCAGTTGTCAGGCTGCCTTCACCTGTGCTGTGGATGGTAGAACTGCACCTTAATGTAGAGGTAGAGTTAGGTAAATTAAGAAGTTTTGAATGCACAGTGGTGGCACAGGTATAACTTTTGCCATTGTAAATATATTTTGTATTTATCCCTCCCCAAGTGTCAGGTATCGAATGGCTAATCAGTGTGATGCAATGTGTTCATTCAAGGGTACCAAATGACCCCCCCATAATTATCTCCCATCTTTTCCTTTAGTGCATGAAGTCTCACTCAATCTCATCACTGTGAATTGCCTTTAGTTCCACATCAGCGACATGAACAGCTTCCTATATGAAAATGATGGCTGGACAATACACATGTAATTCTTGTACCTAAGGCAGACATTATGTGAACTCATGAGAAATGTTCATGAAGGTCAGTGATTATCTCAATGCTGCCATGCTAAAGTCTCTAGCTGGTGGATGTCATAAGCATTTGTTGCAACCAAAGTTGGAGTCTTTTCAGCCAAGTGAACTTTTCAATGGCCTTTATTTTATGATTGTGAAGTTTTGGTAAAGGTATTATTCATCATCGAGCACCATAGCCTGTCTCCACTTTTAAGGCTGAACATTATTTCTTTACTAGTTCCCACTCTCCCCATGCATGACACTGAGCCATGCAAGTTGGCTCCATTTGTCTGCTAGATGGGAACAAGTGTGTGATGTCAGAGGTGTGTGCGCATCCTGATGAAGCCGTCCAGTAATCTGTGAGGATCATAGTTTGCTCCTGAATGGCTGCTGAGCATTGCTTCACGGAATCCCTCTGCGAAGTAACAGAATGCCAATCGAAATGGAATTCATTGCGTGACTGTGCACTCATGGACTTAGGGTTCATAGAAATGTTTGGGCTTTGTGAGATGACCAATGGCGAGGACTGTAATTGCATCAAAGTGATGGTCCAGCACATCTCCTGAGTGCTCATCAGTATCTATGCAGGGAATAAGTTCTCATTGACTGGTGTGTCAAAACTGACTGGACCACATCTCTCCCAGATGCCAAGGCAATGCAGGGCGTAAACTTGGCAGGCTTCTGATGAATGCAGGGTAATGACCGTTTGTCAATATTCACACAATGGTCCTGCTGAACCACTCTGAGTACAATGCTAACATAACTTGCAACTTTGCATCTATGCTGTCATGTGACAGATCACTGTGTCCTGATGTCCAATGGCATCTTGGGGGCTCAGTATCAAGATGCTGCCTCTGCATTAATCATGCATAAAAGCTGGTGTTTGGAGAAATTGTGCTGTTCATGTGTAGCTCCGTCTTCAGACAGTCAAGCGATAACCAGTGATGGATGTTTTTCCTCGCCGAGCCGCTTCGCTAAGCTGCTGTCACACGGGTATGAGTACGTCTATGTGTACAATAATGTTTCAGCCTCTTGAAGGATGCACTGGCTACTGACTTGTTGGCGCCATGGTAGAATGGACTTCACTATGTGTAGCTGCTTGAGGATGTGCTCTAGTGGAGTGCTTATCCCTTTCCACAGTGGCCACGTGGTCCCTAGGCTACTGCGCCTTCCAAGGATGACCCTGTAATTAGGGTGGATGGTGTTATGCTTCCTCTGTGAGTATTGTGAGATTGATGACCTGTTGTGTTATACTAAAGATGACAATGAAGGTGTTGTGGTCTCCCCTGCATTGAAATGTGAAAAGAACTGCACTTGTAACAATTTGTCTTCACCTTAATCTATCTGGAATCTTGCAGTGCTGGGGTTGTCATAGACACATCTTCCACGTTGTGCCCATGAAATGGCCTACACATGTGGCTCATCTGTATCCTCACCCTCTTGAGATTCATCCTCTTCAACAACATCCTTGTCCAAGGAGACGTGTAGCTCCTCCATGTCTCCCTGTGGCAAAATATCTCCCCTTTTCAGCACTAGGTTGTGTAGGGCTCCGCAAACAACCATGACGCAGGACACCCTCTGTGGTGAGTATTTGGGAACCCCGCCTGATCAGTCCAAACATCTGAAACTCATCTTAAAGAGGCCAATAGCCTGTTCTATTAAGGAACTATGTGCAGCATTGTGTCAGTCCTCAGATGCACTCGGTGAACGATGAACAGGCATCATTCGCCATGTCTTTAGGGGCACCACTTATCACCAAGGACCCAACCCTCTAAGCGCTGAGCTCCCTCAAATATCTCTAGCACCTGGAGTGACTCAAAATGTAAGAGTTGTGAAAGCTCCCTGGGTACCTAGCACAATCATGCTGGATCTGCTTTCTGTGATCACAAATTAGCTGGATGTTCAGAAAGTGAAATCCTTTTCTATTAATGAATCTCATAGGTTGCTTCCAAGGAGCAGTTGATAGTGCCCTGCACTTGCAGGAAGCCTGAGATCACAGCGAATCTCACAGCTCTGGCAGCCTGGGCTGCTTCATCCATGCAGGACAGCATGTAATGGTGAGCTTTATTGAAATGGGGGTTGGTCGCTTCCCTTATGCATTTGTGTGCTGCTGATTGTGAGATTCTGCAGAGATCCCAAGTGCAGCCCTGGAAGGATCTGTAGACAAAAATGTTCAGTGCAGCGGTAACCTTCAGAGCAACCAGAATTAGATGCCCTCCAAGTCAGAATGGCGTGAGTTCCTCATGGAGAATGTGGATAATGTGAGCTACCACATCCCTAGACAAGCGAAGGTGTGTGCAGCACTGTCTTTCACTCATCTCCATGTATGCCCTGTGTCTTCTGAAATCCTTAGTTGTGCCAAGCATCTTTGTGGATTTGGCCCTGCCTCGTCAGCATCTGGGACCTGCGGGCTCTTGTTCCTCAGGGCGACAGACTTCTCTGAGCTGTGCCAATCAGCGATGGGTCCTTCTTCTCCTCGTTTTAATCAAAACTATCAAGAAGGCCTGCATTCTCCACCCCTCCTTGTTTCTGTGAACTGATACAACTGAGCAATCAATGGTAGCTCCCATTGAATGATCTTCCTCCAAAAACAAAGCAGCTATGTATTCTCCAGCCCTTGACTTTCACTTAGTCTGCACATCGCATACCAAGGCCACCCCTTGCAGGATGATGTCATCCTCAAGGATGACAGCTGGCTGATCTTTTCCCTCAGCACTGTGGGTGTTCCTATACTACATGAGCTGCAGCTCACCGCCACCTTCTCAAGGACAATTAGGAATGGGCAATAAATGCTGGCTCAGCCAGTGACGACACATCCCATGAATGAAAGAAAAAAAAGACGTGAATGTGCATTCACAATGACAGCATTCATTAGGGTCAAAAGACCCAAGTCTAAGGAGCCACAGTCAGCCTTGTGTTGATTGTCCACCAGTTGGCTTTACAACAACTATGATACCCAGTCCTTGCACTTATGTCCTGACTGCAAGTATGGTGCCCTGAATGCCATGATCAATACACCGGGAAGATGGAGGCTTGTAGGGCCCATGCTGCCTCTGCACAGCAGACGTGACCATTGATTCTTGGACCCAGCATCCATTCTGACATGTCTCTGTAAGGATCAGATGCCAGATAAGACAATACACACTGCAGAACCTAAACCTAATGATTGTTGCCTGAATGTGCACTTTAGAAAAAGAGTCAAGCTCATTCATTGTGCATGAGACCCCGGAGTCCAGCACATTAGCTGAACAATACTCTCCATGCTTTGAGCAAGACAGCAAGATAGGGTGCTCCTTCAATCAGCCAAGATTTACTGTGCAGAACCCCTCCCGCACGCCATGAGACCCCACCCTGAGCTAGGTTGATTTTCAAACTGTGTCATTGCAAGGTAAGTTCTAAAATGGTGCTGCTAATCTTCGCCTGGGTGACCAGCTTCCCACCTCCCCTATCACCCACCAAGTCCCTCCGATCCTCCTCCATCCTCACCACATCCTAATCCCCTTCCTCTTATCTCTATGCAGCCTCCTGCTATTATCTTTGACCCCATTATTGTGTATGTTGATATTCTTGTCTTCCCCCTGAACCTTTTAATGTTGATGTCCCCATGCCCTTTGTCGACCTGACCCCGCCCCTACTCAAGGTCACATGCCCTCTGACTTTCCAGGCCACCTCCATCTCCCCCCGCCCACATAACACCCCAATCAGACCATCCAATACGTCCCATAACTTGTCAGCTATCAACTTACAAGATGCAGATGCCTTCCCTGACTGTGACTATGCCATCTGCCTGATAGTGCCATGGCTCTAACCCCCAGGACCAAATTCCTTAGGTGGCTGACCACGTCCTGCACACCATGCTGTATATGACCATCACAGCCTGGAGAGGCTTTCTCCTGACCAAGACCAGGACCAAGACATGCATGCCATGCAGAGCCCTCCAACATGGCTCGCACAGCCCCAGGACAAACACTTCAATATGCCTCCAACAGAGTGGCCTCAGCCCCAGGACAGTCTTTTTAACATGCCCTCAACAGAGAGGCCTCAGCTGCAGGTTAGTCACTGACACCACCTTGGATAGTTTTATAACTCTTGCCCCTGGTCAGTTTTTAACTACTCCACTATGTTTCTTGACCACCCGCTAGTCCTGCCTCTTACCTCTCATGTCCCACCACCACTCTCCCACCCAGTCCTGCCTCTATCTTCTGTCATGATAATAATTGATTGTGGCTGTGGACTCCAGTATTAGATACTATACGGTACTCTGTACTAGATGGGGGTCACCTGACCTGGGAGTTGAAGGTCAGATAGCACATGTTGGAACCTGCCTTCACAGAATTCAGTTACTGCAGATATGTGTCCACGTTAGGAAAATATGTTATCAATAAAGTTAGCTCAGCTACAATGTTTACAGCCTGTGTGCATCGTTAAAACAAAAAACAAGACGTCTTCCTCCTTTGCTCTCGTGTTCCAACACCACCCCCCAGTCCTGTCTCCATCTTCCCCCTCCTGGCTGGTATTGCCTCCTCTGCCCAGCCTTGGTGCAGCTTATGATACAAGCACCAAAAATCTCACAGTAACACCCTTAAAGGTAGGTGAAAGCAGCATCAACGTACCTCAAAATTGTTAATGAACTGAAGCTTGCTCGGTGCATGCTACTTATATACGGTCAGGAAACAGACTGTTTTAATAATCCGTTGGCACATAGTTTAGAGGAGGAATGTAATTCCATCGAGTTGGCCTTTTAATGAGCATTCATAAGATGCAAAATGAATGTAAATGTGATACCCAGTATAGATCAGATGGAAACACGACCCACCTTTAACCCGCCATCAAATTCGGGAGAACAAAATTCCAAACTAATTTTTGACTGATAGAAAACTGACTTTTTCCATCATGTCAAATTTGGTGCCTCCGCCTGTCATGATTCTTGCCATTTGCAGGAGCAGAAAATTCTACCTCTAGCATACTTGGATTTCTAAAAGGCATTCCAAAAGGTGCCACACAAATGCTTAGCATGCAAGATAAGGTTCAAGGAGTTGGGGGGTATTATATATTCGCATGGATAAGGGATCGGTTAACAGACAGTGAGTAAAGAGCAGGTAAAAACTGGGCATTTTCAAATTGACAGGCTGTGACTTATGAAGTACAACAAGGACCAGTGCTGGGGCCTCAGCTATTTACAATCTTCATTCTTGTTCATCTTTCAAGGTAAAATGACCATGTTCATCGTCTCAGATGTTTGGTAGGGTTCTTGTGGGTACATAGGTGACTGCTAAGGTCAGTCTGTGCCTGGAAGATTCTGCTAGAAATAGGATATATTAATGACTTGGACATAGAGGCAGAGAGTAATGTATCTAAGTTTGCTGATGATACAATGCTAAGTCTGAATACAAATTGTGAAGAGGACATAAAGAGATTGCAAAGAGATATAGAAAGGTTAAGTGAGTGCGCAACAAGGTGGCAGATGGAGTATAATGTGGGGAACCTACATTACAGACAGACCAAATAATTACAGGCCAGTCAGTCTGACCTCGATGGTGGGCAAATTATTGGAATCAATTCTGAGGGTGCAGGATTGATGAGGGTAGTGCAGTTGGTGTGATCTACATGGATTTTAGCAAGTCTTTTGACAAGGTCCCTCATGGCAAACTGGTTAAAAAAATGATTGTAAATGTGATACCCAATCCCAATGCCCATGGGATCCAAGAGATTTGTGGCAACTAGATGTGTTGTCCCTCCCTCCTGTCACTCATTCATCATATGTGATGCGATTACAGGGGCTTTGACCAATAAGCCTGCTGCGTGGATAATCCGGTGGGCGGGGCTTCTGACGGAGAAATCGTATCCAGTGTGCAAGCAGCTCCACATGTCTCCTAAATAAAGTTTAGCCTTTTCTTCACCAAACCTGCTGTCCCATTAAGTTATTACATTTGGCGCCGAGGATAAAACTGACTTCTGCTGTGTCCTTTGCCCTGGTTGATGTGAGTAAAATAAATCACAGAATCACAGAATCACACAGTGCAGAAGAGGCCCTTTGGCCCATCGAGTCTGCACCGACACGTGAGAAACACCTGACCTACCTACCTAATCCCATTTACCAGCACTTGGCCCATAGCCTTGAATGTTATGACATGCCTAGTGCTCATCCAGGTACTTTTTAAAGGATGTGAGGCAACCCGCCTCCACCACCCTCCCAGGCAGCGCATTCCAGACCGTCATCACCCTCTGGGTAAAAAGGTTTTTCCTCACATCCCCCCTAAACCTCCTGCCTCTCACCTTGAACTTATGTCCCCTCGTGACTGACGCTTCAGCTAAGGGGAACAGCTGCTCCCTATCCACCCTGTCCATGCCCCTCATAATCTGGTGTACCTCAATCAGGTCGCCCCTCAATCTTCTCTGCTCCAACAAGAACAACCCAAGTCTATCCAATCTCTCTTCATAACTTAAATGTTTCATTCCAGGCAACATCCTGGTGAATCTCCTCTGCATCCCCTCCAGTGCAATCACATCCTTCCAATAATGTGGCGACCAGGACTGCACACACTACTCCAGCTGTGGCCTCACCAAGGTTCTATACAACTCCAACATGACCTCCCTACTTTTGTAATCTATGCCTCAATTGATAAAGGCAAGTGTTCCAAATGCCTTTTTCACCACCCCACTAACATGCCCCTCCGCCTTCAGAGATCTATGAACACACACTCCAAGGTCCCTTTGTTCCTCAGAACTTCCTAGTGTCATGCCGTTCATTGAATACTGCCTTGTCAAATTACTCCTTCCAAAGTGTATTACCTCACATTTTTCAGGGTTAAATTCCATCTGCCACTTATCTGCCCATTTGATCATCCCATCTATATCTTCCTGTAGCCCAAGACACTCAACCTCAATGTTAACCATCCGGCCAATCTTTGTGTCATCTGCAAACTTACTAATCCTACCCCCAACACAGTAACCTATGTCGTTTATATAAATGACGAATAATAGGGGACCCAGCACAGAACCCTGTGGTACACCACTGGACACTGGCTTCCAGTCACTAAAGTGTCCTTCTGTCATCACCCTCTGTCTCCTACAACTAAGCCAATTTTGAATCCAATTTATCAAATTACCCTGTATCCCATGTGCATTTGCCTTCTTTATAAATCCCCCATGTGGGACCTTGTCAAAGGCTTTGCTGAAATCCATATAAACCACATCAACTGCACTACCCTCATCTACACACCTGGTCATCTCCTCAAAAAATTCAATCAAATTTGTTAGGCATGACCTCCCTCTGACAAAGCTATGCTGACTATCTCTGATCAAACCTTGCCTCTCCAAGTGGAGATAGATTCTCGCCTTCAGAATTTTCTCCAATAGTTTCCCTACCACTGACGTGAGACTCACTGGTCTGTAGTTCCTTGGCTTATCTCTACAACCTTTCTTAAATAGCAGAACCACATTAGCTGTTCTCCAGTCTGGCACCTTCCCCATGGCCAGAGAGGAATTAAAAATTTGGGTCAGAGTCCCTGCAATCTCCTCCCTTGCCTCCCTCAGCAGTCTGGGACACAAATCATCCGGACCTGGGGATTTGCCCACTTTTAAGCCTGCCGACACCTCCAATACCTTGTCACTCCCTGTATCAATTTGCTCAAGAACCTCGCAGTCCCTCTCCTGGAGTTCCATACCTTCATCCTCATTCTCTTGGGTGAAGACGGATATGAAGAATTCATTCAACACTCTAGCAATGTCCTCTGGCTCCACCCATAGATTGCCCCCTTGGTCCCTTATGGGCCCTACTCTTTCCCTGGTTATCCTCTTCCCATTGATATACGTACAGAATATCTTGGGATTTTCCCTACTTTTACCAGCCAGAGCTTTCTCATATCCCCTCTTTGCTCTCCTAATTGCTTTCTTAAGCTCCACCCTGCACTTTCTGTACTCCACTAATGCCTCCGCTGATTTGCTCCCCTTGTACCTGCTAAAAGCCTCTCTTTTCCTTCTCATCGTATCCTTAATATCTCTGAAGTTGAACAATACTTACCTGTCATGCCGTTGTTTGGAAGGATCGATTCATACGATGCTAACATTGAAGATTGGGGTCAGTATGTTGAGCGACTTGGGTTCTATTTTGTTGCGAACAAGATTAATGCTGAAGAAAGACGTAAAGCTATCCTGCTTAGTGCATGTGGCAGTAAAACGTATAACCTGATTCAAAACCTGACTGTCCCGACGCACCCAGTTCGAAGTTGTACGGTGAGTTAGTGGAACTTGCGAAATCGCACTTTCAGCCCAACCCTCTGTGATCATGCAGCTTTCCAAGTTTAATTCGAGAGTTTGTGCCCCGAGAGAGTGCATTGCTACCTTTGTGGCAAATCTGAAACGTAATTCTATGCCCACTGCACTAAGGTTTAGGAAGCCTAATGGTAACATGTCAGCTAATAAGATACGTTTTTGTTACAAATGTGGAGGAAATCATGGTCCAGACGTTTGTAGATTGACAGAGGCAGAATGCAATTATTGCCACAAGAAAGGGCACCTGGGTAGGCAGTGCGGAACAAAGGGTAGGCAAACAGCAAAACTACAAACAAATCTAATTGAGCTAACTGATACAGCAAAGGCTAAGGCTGCTACTACTGATGTATACTCTCTGTATTAGTGACTGCTGTTAAATCTGAGCCCATTACAGTGGCAGTGCAAGTGAATGGTATGCAATTGCAAATGGAGGTGGATACTGGTGCTTCAACTCCTGTTTTTGGAAAGCAAACATTCAAGACCTCAGTGAAGGGAGTCAGCCATTGACATTGGCGTGGACGCCCACCAAACTGAGAACTTACACTGGAGAATCCATTCAGGTCAAAGGCATTGCTGCTGTCCCAGTCTGTTACAAACAACAGACAGCCCAACGAGGGTGGGAACCAGTCTTTTGGGTTGAGATTGGCTGCAGAAAATAAAACTTGATTAGTCAGAAATATTCCATTTGAAGTCCAATGGAATTCCAGAGCTCTTGAAGAAATATGACACTTTTTCAAGACGAATTGGGAAAATTGAAGGGCATGCAAGCTAAATTGCACATTGATCCCCAGGCAACACCACATTTCTTCAAGGCCAGACCAGTGCCTTACTCACTGAAAGAAAAAATGGAAGAAGTTGTGCAGGTTGGAAAACCTGGGGATAATTCTGCCGGTCCAGTTTTCTGAGTGGGCCACACCCATATTTCCAGTTGTCAAGCCAGGCCAGACTATACGTAAATGCGGTGACTACAGCCTGACAGTCACAGCAGCAAATGTGGACAACTACCCTGTTCCTAGAATCAATGACTTGTACGCCAAGTTAGCAGGAGGCAAGTCACATACAAAACTAGACATAAGTCATGCCTATCAACAATTGGAATTGAATAGCACATCAAGAGAATATGTGACAATTAATACTCATAAAAGTCTCTACCAGTACACCTGGTTGCCTTTTGGAATTTCATCAGCGTGGGCTATTTTTCAGCAAACCATGGAGAGTCTCCTGCAGGGACTTCAAAGTGTGGTCATGTACTTGGATGACGTTCTCATCACTGGACTGACCAAAGCTGAACATTTAGTCAACCTTGAGGAAATGCTGAGAAGGTTTATGGAAGCAGTTATGAGTTTGAAATGGGAAAAATGCATTTCAAGCATCGGAGGTAACCCTCCTAGGTCACAGAGTGGACACTATGGGGTTCCACCATGTTGAAGACAAAGTCCAAGCCATTAAAGATGCACCATCACCCTCTAATGTGATAGAGCTTAAATCTTTCTTAGGTATGATTAATTACTGTAGCCATTTTTTACCTAATCTATGCACTGTACTGGCACCACTACATTTGTTGCTGAGAAAGGACCACCGCTGGTCATGAGTTCACAGCACTAAGAAGCCGTGGTAACAGTGAAGAAACTGCTTCATACATCATGCTTGTTGGTACTCTTGGCAGAGCTCCACACTGCACCCCCAGGCATATCGAAGATGAAGATGCTGGCACATAGCTACGTCTGGTGGCCAGGAATAGACAGTGACATTGAGAACCTGGTTAAACACTGTTCGTTTTGCCAACAACACCAGAAGCTACCTGTTTCAGCTCTTCTTCACACATGGGAATGGCCTGGCCAACCTTGGGTTTGACCGCATATTTTTTTTTACTCATTCACAGGATGTGGGCTTCACTGGCTGGGCCAGCATTTATTGCCCATCCTTATTCGCCCTTGAGAAGGTGGTAGTGAGCTGCCTTCTTGAACCAGTACAGTCCATGTGATGTAGGTACACCCACAGTGCTGTTAGGAAGGGATTTCCAGGATTTTGACCCAGCGATAGTGAAGGAACGGCGATATATTTCCAAGTCAGGATGGTGAGTGGATTGGAGGGAAACTCACAGTTGATGATGTTCCCATCTATCTGCTACCCTTGTCCTTCTAGATGGAAGTGGTCATGGGTTTGGAAGGTGCTGTCTAAGAAGCCTTGGTGAATTCCTGCAGTGCATCTTGTAGATGGTACACACTGCTGCTACTGTGCGTCGGTGGTGCAGGGAATGAACGTTTGTGGATGTGGTGCCAATCAAGCGGACTGCTTTGTCCTGGGCGGTGTACAGCTTCTTCAGTGTTATGGGAGCTGCACTCATCCAGGCAAGTGGGGAGTATTCCATCACACTCCTGACTTGTGCCTTGTAGATGGTGGACAGGCTTTGGGGACTCAGGAGGTGAGTTACTCATCGCAGGATTCCGAGCCTCTTGTAGCCACAGTGTTTATGCGGCTAGTCCAGTTCAGTTTCTGGTCAATGGTAACCCCCAGGATGTTGATAGTGGAGGATTCAGTGATGGTAATGCCATTGAATGTCATGGGGTGATGTTTGGATTCTCTCTTGTTGTAGATGGTTATTGCCTGACACTTGTGTGGCGTGAATGTTACTTGCCACTTGTCAGCCCAAGCCTGGATATTATCCAGGTTTTGTTGCATTTGGACATGGACTGCTTCAGTATCTGAGGAGTTGTGAATGGTGCTGAACATTGTGCAATCATCAGCGGACATCTCCACTTCTGACCTTATGATGAAAGGAAGGTCAGCAAGTAGGAGAACAGATCAATAAGGTGGTTAAGAACGCATATGGAATCTTTTCATTTATTGGCACAGGCATAGAATATAAGAGCAGGGTGGTTATGCCAGAACTATATTAAACATTAGTTAGGTTTCAACTTGAGTATCGTGTACAGTTCTCATTACAGAAAGGATGTAATTGCACCAGAGAGGGTACAGAGGAGATTTACGAGGATGTTTCCAGGACTGGAAAATTGCAGCTATGAGGAAAGATTGGATAGACTGGGTTTGTTCTCCTTCGAACAGAGAAGGCTGAGGGGAGATTTAATTGAGGTGTACAAGGTCGTGAGGGGCCTGGATAGATTGGATGGGAAGGGTTGGTTTACTTTAGCAGAGAGGTCAGTGACTGGGGGCATAGATTTAAAGTGATTGGTGAAAGGATTAGAGGGGAGGTGAGGAAAAGCTTTTTCACCCAGAGAGTTGCGGGGGTCTGGAACTCACTGCCTAAAAGGGTAGTAGAGGCAGAAACCCTCAGCTCATTTAAAAGGTGTCTGGATATTCACCTCAAATGCCATAACCTGCAAGGTTACGGATCAAAT
This sequence comes from Cetorhinus maximus, assembly GCF_964194155.1. Classification (NCBI taxonomy): domain Eukaryota; kingdom Metazoa; phylum Chordata; class Chondrichthyes; order Lamniformes; family Cetorhinidae; genus Cetorhinus; species Cetorhinus maximus. The sequence goes on from NC_135883.1 coordinate 167,288,325, forward strand.
GTGGTGAAAGTGGAGTTAGGTTGGATGGTAGATACGATAGGCCACATGGTATCTTTCTGTGCCATAAACATTCTATGATTCTATGATTCTAAATATGAGGTTATTCACTTTGGTCATAAGAATAGAAAAGTAGTATATTTTTTTTAAAAGTGTAGAACTTGTAAATGTTGATGCTGAGAAAAACTTGGGTGTGCTTGTACAAGGAGCGCAGAAAGTTAGCATGCAGATGCAGCAAGCAATTCGGAAGGCTAATGGCATGTTGACCTTTATTGCAAGGGGATTGGATGATAAGAATAAGGAAGTCTTGTACAATTGTGCAGGGCTTTGGTGAAGCCACACCTGGACTACTGTGTGCAGTTTTGGTTTCCATATTTAAGGCAGGATATATTTTAATTGGAGGTGGTACAACGAAGGTTCATTAGATTGGTCCCTGGGATGAGAGGGTTTTCCTATGACGAGAGGCTGAGTAAATCATTTTTTTATTCCATGGAGTTTAGAAGAATGAGAGGTGATCTCATTGCAACATAAAAAAACTCTGACAGGGCTTGACGGGGTAGATGATGAAAGGTTGTTTCTCCTGAACAATCATTTTGGGACTGAAGTGAGAAATCTCTTCACCCAAAGGGAATTCTCTACCCAAGAGGGTTGTGGATGCTCCATCATTGAATATATTTAAGACTGAGAGAGGCAGATTTTTGGTCTTTTAGGGAATCAAGGGATATGGGGAACGGGCAGGAAAATGGAATTAAAGCCAAAGATCAGCCGTGACCACATTGAATGGTAGAGCAGGCTCAACTGTCTGTATGGTTTGCCCAGCTCCTATTTCTTATGCTGATTATACTGAGAAAATATTAAACATGAATTCTACTTTAATAGGATAGAAATTTGGTTCATTCAATTCTTTTGACCACCAGATGCAGGAATTAATGCAGAATGCAATAAGGAAGTATAATTACAATGTCAGCAGTTGATACATCAGTCTTGAAAATATTAAAGCTTAGAAATTACTAGGGTAACCACACATACAGTGTCTACATTAACTTAATGATTCCATAGAAAGCTGACTTTTCCAGACTTTATTGCATGTTCCAAGGTTGCTCCTGGCATGAAGTGGTTGCTCTATGTTTTAATTCTGTCTTTATGGCCTAGACTGTCTTTGAAGTCACATACACCACTGTTTCACCTTCACATAAAGTTATTAGGAATCTGCTCAGGGCTTCTCCTACTCTCATAGCTTTGACAGAATTTTGACGAGAACTCCATTTACAGAGATCAAATGAGTTATTGTTCAATCTCCATCAAAGCAGCAGAATCCCTGAGGAAATTCCTAGTGCAATTTGTTGGTGGTCTGTTGAGCAGTGTAGCCCAATCAATATTGCTGAGTGGTCACCGGTAAGGCTAGAGCTACACTGTTTTTATCACAGCACCAATTTTAATGGAAAACAATGTTCTCTTTCCAGCATTCTTCCAACTACAAAAGATGATGGACATTAAGCAAACAAATCCATTTCGGATGGGGTGTCTTCATATGGCGCACCTTTGCTGATGGCTGAAGAGGCTAATGTTTGAGTGGCAGATTTTGTTTCCAAACTGCTGTAGCTATGGCCCCAGGACAAATGGGGCATGGAGCTGCCATAGCCTGGCATTGAAGGCATGAGGGGCTATCTGGGTGATTGGGGGACATAGCTTGGCACAGGAGGCATGAAGGACCATGGGAGGCAGTGGGGGGCATAGCTTGGCATAGGAGGAATGAGGTACCATGGGAGGTAGGTGGGGGGCATAGATTGGCATAGAGGGCATGAAGAGTCATGGGAGGTGGATGGGGAGCATAGCTTGGCATGGGGGCATAAGGAGCCATGGAGGTTGGATTGGGGGGCATAACCTGGCATAGGGGGAATGATGGATCATGGATGGGGCATGGGGAGTGGGGCTTGGTGAGGGGTGTAAAGGGTGAGTGCTGGAGGCCCTTTCTATTTTAAATTTAACTGGAATGAAGTCCCGCTGCACTGAGGCGAACCTTTTAAACAGCCTGCCTCAGTACCCAGCAGCCCCAGTGGCTTCCTTCGACCTCTTTCCAGGGTTGGCTGGTTTGACTGCGGCACACACCTACTCACGCTGGCAATGAGGAGACCACCTTTGAAGATACAATCTCCTGAAGTGGGCAGAGCTGGGAATTTTCCTGAATCCAGCTATTTGCCGCAGCAATGATAGCCCAGGCTACCCTCTCAGCATCCATCCTGTCAAGTCCCTTCAGGATCTTAAACAGAAAATGCTGGAAAAACTCAGCAGGTCTAGCAGCATTTGTGGAGAGAGAATCAGAGGTAATGTTTCAAGTCTGTATAATCCTTCTTCAAAGTGTACAGACTCAAAAAGTTAACTCTGATTCTCTCTCCACAGATGCTGCTAGACCTGTTGAGTTTTTCCAGCATTTTCCATTTTTGTTTCAGATTTCCAGCATCTGCAGTATTTTACTTTTAACTTCAGGATCTTATATGTTTTTTTAAAAAAAATCATCTCATTCTTTTAAATGCTAATGCGTATAGGCCCGACCTGCTCAGTCTTTCCTCATTAGATAACCCCTTCATCCCAGGAATCAGCCAAGTGAACCTTCTCTGAACTACTTCTAATGCAATTATATCCTTTCTTAAGTAAGGAGACCAAAACTGTACACAGTACTCCAGACGCGGTCCAACTATGGCTTTGTACAACTGTTGCAAGACTTCCCTACTTTTATACGCGATACTTCTTACAATAAATGCCAACATTCCATTTGCCTTCTAAATCACATGTTGCACCTGTATACCTACTTTTTTGTGATTCATGTACCAGAAGATCCAGATCCTTCTGTAACGTAGAGCTCTGCACTCTCTCTCCATAATATATCTCAATAATTATGAGCAATTAAGAAACAACAGAAAAGAAATTATATTGTGCAAATTTTTACAAGTGATTAAGAGATGGACTGGAATTTTCTGGCACCTCCTGCTGGCGGGATCTTCTGGTCCTGCCGAAGTTAATGGAAGTTTGAATAGCCTGCTGGATCTGCCATGGCGGGATCCACCACACCAGGGCTGGGAAATCCCGGCCACGGATAAATCACCCGTGTCACCTTCTGCTCATACTTCTTTCTACTTTTCCTACTGCTACATCCAGGTGCAAACCCAGCATCAGCAGCTGAGGTGGTGGCATTATGATATCCCGTTGCCTTGGATGACTATGGTGGGTGTCCACTGGAGGCATGGAGCCTTGAGGACTTCAGCCTACTGGTTTCTCCTGTAGTGGTGCAGAGGCATTCCCCTTGGCCTTGGCTGCTGGGTAATTTTCTGGGATGAGGTGCAGTATTGAAGCATGGAAAATGGAGAAGAGAGTTGGTACAATGACACAGCCTTGTTTGATCTCAGTTTTCACTGCGAGGTCATAAAAGGTCATGTACAGCGGTTGGTGCTGTTCCTTGCATTTTTCTTGAATCAGCAATGATTATGTCTGTGGTGCCTCCTAATAGGCAAAAACCGCACTGTGACTCTGGAGGGAGCTCCTCAGACAAAGGGAGGAGGGGGTTGAGGAGGATCCTTGTAAAGATCTCCTCTGTGGCAGACAGCAGAACAATTCTTCTGTAGTCATGATCACAGCGTCCCTAAGATCCTCCTGCATGTGCCTTTCTTCCCCGATGAGGGATATGAGGTTGTGCATCTGTGCCAAGAGTGTATCTCCCCGTGTTTCAAAATTTCAGCAGTGATTTCATGTGCTCCAAAGGCCTTGCTGTGTTTCAACTGTCGAATGGCTTTTTCATCCTCACTCAGGAGTGGGATAGTGCTGAGACCGAGTGGACGGATTTTGAGGAATGGAGTTGAGGATGTTCAAATCAAAGGCAGAGTCTCGGTTGAGTAGCTCTTCAAAACGTTCTCTCTATTGAACACTAACTGCCTCCCTGTGCTTGATGAGCTCCCTCCACCTTAGCTTTCAGCAGGTTGTGCCCTCAAGTGCATGGGCCATTGATTGGCCTGAGGGCATTGAAGAAACTGCACATGTTGTTGGTGTCTGTGAACTGTTGGATTTCCCACTCTTTCTACATACCATTTGTTCTTTTATGTCATGGATTTTATGCTGTACTGTCATCAGCCATCTATCAGACTGCTGTTTTTCTGTTAAACCGTGGTAAGCTTTGACCTTAGATCCTGTAGATCCTTAGATCTTGATTAGATCCTGTATCTCCATGTCGAACCAGTCATGATAATTCCCAGTAGGGAGAGCAAGGACCTCTTCACAGGTGCTTGTTATAGTGGGCGTTAGAATCGACCAGGCACTTTGAGGCCTTCCATGTTAATTTTCTTGTGGCATTGCCTCTAATGTCTTTACTGTTTGGGGTCAGGGTATTGGAGATGATAGTTCAGATAAGACAGAAATCAATCCAGCAGCTGTCAGTTTCTGTCATGACATGGGTGATGTGTGTTCCTCTGCAGTCCACTGCTTGAATGATAATGTAGTCGAGCAAGTACCAGTGTTTGGACTGTGGGAGTTGCCATAATGTCTTGTGCTTGTCTCGCTGGCAGAACAGGATGTTGGCATGACAGGGTCATATTCTAGACATTCCATCAGGAGGAGGACCCTGTTGGAGTTTGCTTTCCTTGCTCCTTCCTTGCCTATCACATCCTTCCAGAGATTAGCGTCTTTCCTGGCTCTGGTGTTAAAATCTCCAAGGAGGATCAGTTTGTTACCTGTTGGGACTCAGGCTAGGAATTGCTCAAGGTTAGTATAGAATCCCTCCTTAGTCTCATCTGTTGCCTCAAGTGTAGGGGTGTATGCGCTGATGACAGTGGCATTTTGATTCTGTATTAAGGTGAACCAGGCAGTGATGAGGTGCTCACTTATCCCACAAGGGGTGTGGCTGAGGCACCAGACAAGCTTATTTTTAATGGTGAAGCCCACCCCATGGAGGTACCAATCCTCTTCAGGAAGGCCCTTCCAGAAAAAGTTGCACCTGCTGCCTTGTTCCTTCAGTTGTCCTTCTACACTCTGTCTGAATTATGACAGCAATGTCAATGTCGAGGCACCTTTCTTCCCAAGCTTTGATGGCAGTGTGACACTCAGGTCTGTCACAATTGGGGTTGGGGTTGTCCCAGTCCTGTTGGGATTGGGGTTGCTCGGATGTATTGAAAGGACAATCAACCATCAAACAAAGCATACTCTTTTGACCAAGTAGTCAGTTAGAATACTGGCCTAGAAATAGATTGTGCCCAAAAATGGATGAGCAAAGGCCTGTGCCAGTTAAGGTCAATGTACACAGTGCATAATATTTGTTATCTACTGATCTTAATGATCTAGGATTCATAGCCTCTGACCTGCTCTTGTAGCCACAGTATTTATATGGCTAGTCCAGTCCAGTATCTGGTCAATGGTGACCCCCAGGATGTTGAAAGTGGAGGATTCAGTGATGCAAATGCCATTGAACGTCAAGAGGTGATGGTTAGATTCTCTCTTGTTGGAGATGATCATTACCTGGCACTTGTGTGGCGCAAATGTTACTTGCCACTTGTCAGCCCAAGCCTGGATATTGTCCAGGTCTTGCTGCATTTGGACATGGGCTGCTTCAGTGCCGATGGTGCTGAACATTGTGCAATCATCAGAGAACATCCCCATTTCTGAACTTATGATGGAAGGAAGGTCATTGATGAAGCAGCTGAAGATGGTTGGGCCGAGGACACTGCCCTGAGGAACTCCTGCAGTGATGTCCTGGGGCTGAGATGACTGACTGCCAACAACCACAACCACCTTCCTTTGTGCTAGGTATGACTCCAACCGGTGGAGAATTTTCCCCCTGATTCCCATTGACTCCAGTTTTTCTAGGGCTCCTTGATGTCACACTTGGTCAAATGTGGCCTTGATGTCAAGGGCAGTCACTCTCACCTCACCTCGGGAGTTCAGCTCTTTTGTCCATGTTTGAACCAAGTCTTTGAGGTGATTTTTTGATTTGCGTAGAGCAACACAGCTTTATGACTTGAGATTCTTCCACTGGATCAACTTGACCAGGAACTGCAGCATCAGGGACATCCTTAGACAATGGCAGTTCAGAATTATTTACTTCAATAGATACATCAGGCATGTCTATTCTATGTCGATCTGGCACCTCAGGGATCAAAGGTTCGACTTCAATTTGAGGTGGAGTAACTGATTGTTGGAGTATCTCTCTACTTCTGAGATGATCCATATGTTTCCTAACAATCCTGTTTTCCACTTCCACTTGGTATGACAAAGGTCCTGTTTCAGAGACATTTGTACCAAGAACCCACCTCGGTCCAATTGCAAAATTCGCTCAAAAACTGTCTCTCCCACAGTAAATTTCCAATCTTTATTGTGATCATTATGATTCACTTTATGACTATTCTGGTTTTTCTCTACCTTCTCCTCTAAGATAGGGAATACTAGACTCAATCTTGTACAAAGGCTGTGTTTCATTAACAATTCAGAGTGTATTGAACCCATGGTTGCACGAGGAGTCATGCGGTAGTTGAAAAGAAATCTTGAACTTCATGTTTCTAACGTTCCTTCGGATAATTTCTTCATGCCTTTTTTAAAGGTTTGTACTGCTCTTTCTGCTAACCCATTGGATGAGGGATGATACGGTGCTGTTCTGACAGGTTTAATCCCATTTGGGTTCATGAATCTCAGGAATTCTGTACTCGTGAAAGCAGTGCCATTATCTGAAACAATGACTTCTGGTAGGCCATGTACACTAAAACATTGGCACAGTTTTTCAATAGCTGCACACGCTGTAGGTGATCTCACTTCATATACATCATTCCACTTTGAATGTGTTTTGATGATCACTAAAAACATGGTCCTTAAAAATGGACCTACACAGTCTATATGTAGTCTAACCCAGGCCACTTCCACGGATGCGATGGGGCTGAAACAGGCAACTTCTGCTGTTGTTGACACTTGAGACAGTATTTAACCATTTTTTCCTCTATCACTATCTACACCTGGCTACCAGATATAACTTTGTGCGAGCATCTTCATTTTCAAAATACCAGGATGCGCGCAATGAAGCTCTGTCAATAGTGGTTTTCTTCCTTGCAAAGGGATAACGACTCTTGCCCCCCATAACAAGATACGATGTTGACAACTCAGTTCAGATTTACGGACATAGAATGGTTTTAATTTTTCAGAGACTTGTGCATTTGACCATTCTTGCAATTCCTGTTTTCGGACTCTTAATAAAATTGGATCCATGTTTGTCCAATTCTTTATCTGTTTTGCACAGATTGGTGAGGAATCCAGGAAGTTCAACACAAGTACAACCTCGTTAAATACTGGAACATGTGTAATTCTATCTGGCAAAGGAAGACAACTGAGGGCGTCTGCATTTGTTATATGCACACCCGGGCAGTGCATAAAAGGCTATCGGTGGGATTGCTTTATCTTCGCTAAACAAACCCAACAGTGGTTTGTGATCTGACACTATGGTGAAGTGTCGATCATGCAGATATTGATGGAACTTCTTCACTCCAAATATGACAGATAAGTCTTCTTTTTTAAGTTGTGAGTAACCCTTCTTGGCTACAGAGAGGGTTCTGGAGACATCCTTTTGGTCCGTCCTCCATCCTGTGTGACAATGCCACTCCCACTCTATAGGGAGATGCATCATAAGTGAGTATTAATTTCTTAGATGGGTCATAGTGTACTAGCAGACATGACAGGTGTAAAAGCTTCTTGCCTTTTATGAAGGCTTCCGCTTGCAGTGCCTTCCAGGACCACAGGTGGTTCTTCTTCAATAATAAGTGTAGAGGGGTTAACACTGTAGACAGATTAAGCAAAAAGCGACCGTAATAATTTACGATGTCCAAAAAAGACTTGAGCTCTGTGACGTTGGTAGGAGAGGGCACTTCCTTGATTGCCCTGCCTTTCTCCTTTAATGGATGCAAACCTTGGGCATCCACTCAATGACCCAAATAAGTGACTTTGACAAGGTCCCACATGGGAGACTTATAAAGAAGGCAAATGTGGGATACAGGGTAAATTTGATAAGGTGGATTCAAAATTGGCTTAGTTGTAGGAGCCAGAGGGTGATGACAGAAGGATGCTTTAGTGACTGGAAGCCAGTGTCCAGTGGCGTACCACAGGGATCTGTGCTGGGTCCCCTATTATTTGTCATTTATATAAACAACATAGATGACTATGTGGGGGGTAGGATTAGTAAGTTTGTGGATGAGACCAAGATTGGTCGGGTAGTTAGCAGTGAGGTTGAGTGTCTTGGGCTACAGGAAGATATAGACGGGATGGTCAAATGGGCAGATAAGTGGCAGATGGAATTTAACCCTGAAAAGTGTGAGGTGATACACTTCGGAAGGAGTAATTTGACAAGGAAGTATTCAATGAGCGGCATGACACTAGGAAGGTCTGAGGAACAAAGGGACCTTGGCGTGTGTGTCCATAGATCTCTGAAGGTGGAGGGGCATGTTAGTGGGGTGGTGAAAAAGGCATATGAGACACTTGCCTTTATCAATCGAGGCATAGATTACAAAAGTAGGGAGGTCATATTGGAGTTGTACAGAACCTTAGTGAGGCCACAGCTGAAGTACTGTGTGCAGTTCTGGTCGCCACATTATAGGAAGGATGTGATTGCACTGGAGGGGGTGCAGAGGAGATTCACCAGGATGTTGCCTGGGATGAAACATTTAAGTTATGAAGAGAGGTTGGATAGACTTGAGTTGTTTTCGTTGGAGCAGAGAAGATTGAGGGGCGACCTGATCGAGGTGTGCAAGATTATGAGGGGCATGGACAGGGTGGATAGGGAGCAGCTGTTCCCCTTAGTTGAAGGGTCAGTCACTAGGGGACATAAGTTCAAGGTGAGGGGCAGGAGGTTTAGAGGGGATGTGAGGAAAACCTTTTTTACCCAGAGGGTGGTGACGGTCTGGAATGCACTACCTGGGAGGGTGGTGGAGGCGGGTTGCCTCACATCCTTTAAAAAGTACCTGGATGAGCACTTGGCATGTCATAACATTCAAGGCTGTGGGTCAAGTGCTGGTAAATGGGATTAGGTAGGTAGGTCAGGTGTTTCTCACGTGTCGGTGCTGGCTATTTGGGCCAAAGGGCCTCTTCTGCACTGTGTGATTCCGTGATTCTGTGACTTCAGTTGCTTAGAAAGTGCACTTCTCTTTTTTCAAATGTACACCAGCCTCCAAAGATCTCTTCAGAGCCTCTTCTAGGTTGGCCTAGACCTGCATCTGCTGACCCTGTGATCGGGACATCATCCAGGTATGCTATAACTTGGCGAAGTCCTTGTGTTAGGCTTTCCATGGCTCTTTGGAAAAGCACACAGCCAGATGACACTTCAAAGGGTAGGCATTTATATTGGTGCAGGCTCTTGTGTTGTTTATGGTGACATTTTTCTAATTTAGCAGCCTTGTTCACAGTTCATTTGTAATCTCCGTAGATGTGAATGATTTGCTCTGGTTTCATCACAGGGACTATGGGTGCTGCCCATTCTGAAAATTGGACTGGCTGGATTATTGCTAACTTCTCCAAATGGCACAATTCTGCATCCACCTTCTCCTTTAGGGCATAAGGCACAGTTGTTGCCTTAAAAAACCAGGATGTTGCTTCAGAATCCACGTGTATTTTAGCTTGTAGACCTTTTATTTTTCCCAACTCATCTCGGAATACTCTGTCATACTTTTTTAACAACTCAGGAATTCCTCCTGTTCTGACTTGAAAAATTTCTGACCAGTTGAGTTTAATTTCTTTCAGCCAATCACGGCCCAGAAGGCTAGGTCCTTCTCCTGTTACAACAATTACTAGCAGCTGGGCTGTCTGTTGCCTGTAGGATATAGATACAGAGGTGATGCCTTTCACCTGTATTGCCTGTCCAGTATACATTTTCAGCTGAGCCGTGGTTTGCTCCTGATTCAGCGGCTGGGTACCTTCTCTGAGGTACTTAAAGATGCGTTCTCCCACCACAGTGGTCGATGCTCCTGTGTCAACCTCCATGACTACAGACTTTCCATTTACTTGAAGGGTAATGGTGATTTGTTCAGTTTTCCTGGCCTTGAGGTTGTATAGGGAATCGATATCAGAACCAGCTGGTTCTGGTTCATCCAAATTGTGCACTTCATTCAACTTGGCCTGCTATCTGAATCGCTGTTGTGATCTTGCCCTGTGTTGTTTTATAACATGTATTTTTTGTGACAGTAGTGGCATTCTGCCTCTTCAAATCTGCAGGTTTCTGATATATGATTACCCCCCCATCAGTAATACTTTAATTTCTGAATTATTGGGGAGCTGATGCCAGCATTTCTTTTTCTCTTGAGCAGTAGGGATCTTGTCCTGCTTTGTGGTTGCCTCCCTGGTCTTTGCGCTGCGCCTGGCAGTAGGTTTCACCCTAACTGCAGAATGGCACCATGTTGCACACTCTGCAAAGCCTGTGAGTCCCCTTCAGCACTCTCCATTGCTAGCGTTATCTCCATGGTGCACTTCAGGTCTATATTAACTTTTGCAAATAAACATCACTGAATGGTGGTGTCATGTACGCTGCAAACCAAACCATCTCACAACATATCGTTTAGAGTAGCACCGAAGTCACAGTGCTCGTTAACAATGTATAATGTACATTGTGATCGACTCACCGGGAGCCTTTACCCGAGAGTTGAACTTGAATCTTTGCATGATCACCAGTGGTTTAGGCTGCAAATGTGCCATCGTGAGGTCTGCTAACTCATTGAAGGATCTGGAATTTGGCACGTTCGGAGCTGTCAGACCACGGATTAGGTTATACGTTTTGCTTCCGCAGACACTTAGGAGAATTACCTTCTGTTTCTCCTCTGCCATTATTTCATTCACCATAAAGTAGAAACCTAGGTGTCTATGTACTGACTCCAGTCCTCGATGGATGAATCATGCGGGTCAGATCTGCTGAAGAGTAGCATTGCTGGTGAGTATACTTTTCTTTCTTCCCTTAAAATTTGAAATAATCACATTCAAGAGGTGAGGTGCAGTATTGGAGCTATTTATCCTTGTCGCCAATTGTAAAAAATTTGGAGTACTGGACAGGCTTCTTGTTAGAAACAGTAAACTTTATTTACAGAGCTCCTGAAGAAGCTATATGCTTGTACTGAGACCAAGGCTAGAAAACTCCACCCTTAAAATTACCCACACTTAGGGTTGATTTGTCTGTACAGCCACATGATCCCCATAACAGTATAAAAGGATTAACTTACAATTACTACAGTATGGTTGCTAATTTTGCTGATGACACAAAGATAAGTAAGAAAGTAGGGGAGAAGAGGCCATAAGGAGGCTACAAAGAGACATAGATAGGTTAAGTATGTGGGCAAAGATCTGGCAAATGGAGTATAATGTGGGCAAATATGAAATTGTCCATTTTGGCAGGAAGAATAAAAAGGCATATTTCAAAATGGTGGGAGATTGCAGAGCTCTGAGATTCAGAAGGATCTAGGTGTCCTAGTGCATGAATCACAAAAGGTTAGCATTACAGCAAGTAATTAGGAAAGCTAATAGAATATTATCATTTATTGCGAGGGGAATTGAATACAAAAGTAGGGAGATTACGCTTCAGTTGTACAGAGCACTAGCGAGATACATCTGGAGTACTGTGTACAGTAGTGGTCTCCTTATTTAAGGAAGGAGGTAAATGTGTTAGAAGTAGTTCAGAGAAGGTTTATTACATGAATACCAGGAATGGGTGGGTTGTCTTGGACTGGCTAGGCTTGTATCTACTGGAATTAAGAATAGTAAGAGGCGACTTGATTGAAACCTTCAAGATCCTGAGAGGTCTTGACAGGGTAGGACGGGATGTTTCCTCTTCTGAAAGAATACATACATATGAACATATAAATTAGGAGCAGGAGTAGGCCACTCAGCTCCTTGATCCTACTCCGCAATTCAATAAGCTCATGGCTACGGTCTCACCAATGCGGTGTGTAGCTGAAGCATAATGTCCCTACTCTTGTATTGAATTCCTCTTGCAATAATTGATAACATTCTATTAGCTTTGCTGATTACTTGCTGTACCTGCATACTAACCTTCTGTGGTTTATGTACTAGGATACCCAGATCTCTCTGAATCTCAGAGCTCTGCAATCTCTCACCCCTTAGATAATATTCTTCTTTTTTATTCATCCTGTGTTATGACGTGGCAGATGATGTGTGCCAGGCAGATCAAATCCACGAGGGAAACTTGATCAACTGGTCATAACTGTTTTGCAATTTGTATTTTATTTCAAGATGTATGCCTTGAATTCAGAAGTAATAGGACCACCATGACTTCATGGGTTTTTTAGAAAACTAAATTAAACATTTATTAACAAAAGAAAAGATTTCAAGCACGTACATAGGTCTACAAATTACTACTACAATAACACGATAAACCCCTAATTAATCTGACTCCCAGTTACACCTCTGTTAAGTCAATAGTTAGAACAAATAGATTTAAACAGACCCAGGCAAAGCAACACAATACCCTGGACAGTCGCATTTGAAATGAGTTTTCTTAGCTTTGGTTCCTGTAGACAACAACTTGATGCATAGAGGCTGGAGGCTTTTTGACACTTGTTAGATCTTAGAATTCTTTCTTCCCTTACACATAGCCTTCTCTCCTAATACATGTTTTCCCTCTTTAATGCAAATTCCATTGTTCCCATATGTTTTTGAAATTTTACTTATAATATAAATCTTTCATAGTACTAATTTTATCAGTAACCTTTGGGAAAAATAAACACACTGTTTGGCTTGGCTTCTTCTGGCTAGGTGTAACTTTTTACCATCTCATTGAAATTCAAACTACTCTGGTTTACCTAAAAATGCAAATTTTCCTTACACCTCACATTCTAAAACTTTAGCCATGTTTACGTATTTAGCATTTCAAATCTAGCTTCTTGCTGTTAACTCAAAATCTCCAGACCAGCTGTCTCTAATTCAATTAAATTACCCTCCAGCACACACACACACATACACACAGAGAAACTAATCCAAACCTCACTGTTATCCCACTTTTACAATAAATCACAATAATACTATGAAAATGATTATATTTTCATAACACCTGCTAAAATGGGCAACTTCACATTTTCCTACATTATACTAAATTTGTCAGATCTTTGTCCACTCACATAACCTATCTAGATCCTTTTATAGCCTCCTTATGTCCTCTTCACAACTTACTTTCCTATCTAACTTTGTGTCATCAGCAAATTTAGCAACCACACCATCGGTCCTTTCATCCAAATACTTTACATAAATCATAAAATGTTGAGGCCCCAGCACTGATATCTGTGGCACACCACTTGTCACATCCTGCCAACCAGAAAATGACCCATTTATGCCTACTCTCTGTTTCCTGTTTTAATCACACCAAAAGGGGAATTCGCCATGATGAAGTCTCTTAACACAGCTCAGATGGTTACTATGGCAACATCGATTGTCGCCCTGAAAGCTCAGATAGCTGCCATCAATGTTTTGGGGGATACTAATGAAAAGGCCTTTTGAGATAGTACATCTGCACTCTTTTTCAGCTGAGTCCTGGGATTGCTGTGGTACTGCACAGGAAAGTGGCCTTGGCTGCATGTGAGAGGTACCTGATAACCTCTCTCAGGATAACAGCATCCTCCTCCCATGCCAGATACTACCAGAGCCACTCATCCACACCTCTCAACAGCAGAGACATTCACCTGTAGTTGTTCAGATTTTATATATATATAAAAAATATATATGTTGAACAAACAGAATATGATATACAGAAAACTCTCAGACTCTTCAGGAAGGTTGCCCACTACCTCCTTCTTGGTGTATTCTTACCAGCATCATCCACACCCCAGAAAAAAAGAATTGGAGTATTTACACATCATCATGGTTAGTAACTTTTCTTTCTAATTGAGATGGCACAATGCCACATGCATTCAAAAGCTGGCACTAGAAATTTGTCCATAGAAATTTACTTACCAATTTGCATGTGCTCTGCTAGTTCATTGATGCTTACATGTTTGTTCGTGTAAACAGATTTGTAGCTGTTTATAAAGGCAAGGTAAGATTTGGGGGTTATATGCGTTCTTCGCCGATATCTGAAAAGTAGGAATAGAAATTACTTTTATTATTGTACAGATATTTATAACAGATTTCAGCAATAATAAAAGATTTGTGAGCAGTACCAAGTATCTTAAACTCCATTTACATTTTACCTGCTATTCGTTTCTACATTGCTTATCATTTGTATTTCTTTTGCTGGAAAATAATTTAAACATAATTATAATCAGTTGAATATGAAAGTTAGTGTTCCCTCTGCAGTAAGGTAGTTTTGATTTTCCTCTTCTATGCTATCGCTTCCAAAAGTATCCAACATTTCAATAACCTTTTAAATTTGTTTTTGTGCCTATTAAATAATTTCTGCAGCTTGACTCCCAAATCTCTCTGCTACTTCACAGTTCCAAGTTTCTTGCTATTTAGAAAATACTTCAATTTATATTTCTTAGGTCCAAAATGGATGACCTCACATTTTCCCACATTGGACCCCATTTGCTTGTTTTTCCACTCATTAATTAATGAACTAATGATTAATTCACTCTAATCAACTTTATGCAAATTTCTGCTCCCAATTTCACGATTGACTGTGCAATCTATCCTGGTGCCATGAGCAAACTTGGATTATAAGGCTCTCTGACCCAGACCTTCTGCTCTTTGAATGGTTGTACCCCAGAGGTAGCCCAGAAGATGTGCTGGGGGATGCCCGCGGACGCCAAACTATGATCGAGTGGGACATAGATTGAGCGAGAAGTTGGGAATTAGTTCAGGTGGGAATTCAGGGCAGAGGGGGAAAGAGGTGCTCCTTTTTCTACTTCTTTTCAACCTCCAATGGCAAGTGAGTTTCCTTCCTTGCCTCCAAGCTAGGGTGAGTGCAGCTTTCTATTATTTTATCTGTGTAAATTATTAACTAATTGACTAATTAAACAAATAAGGTTGGACAGAAATGCCAGGGCTGGTGGTGTTCTGTAACTGCAGCTAATGGGAATCTGTGGAATGCACTGTAATCCTGGGCAACCATATCTGCAGAAAGTGTCTGCAGCTGAGCCAACTTCAGCTTCAAGTTGCTGAGCTGGAGTCTGGGTTGTGGACATTGTGGGGCATTAGCGAGAGAGAAAGTTAGCTGGACTCTCCAGTTCCTGTTCCAGGAGCCAGTCACTCTCCATAGGTTAGGCAGAACATTAGAATTGGTTAATGGTCAGGAACAAGAGGATGTGACTGTGAGGCAGGCAGGTAAGGGGAACCAGTATGTAGTGATGGAGGAGCTCAGCCCCTGACTTTGTCCAAGAGGTACGAGGTGCTTACTACCTGTGGATGAGGAAAAGAACTGCAATGTTGATGAGCAGACTGACCATGGCACCATGGTGAAGAATGCCATTAGGTGGGGGGAGTGGATGAATAAAAACAATGAATGAATAAAAACAATCTTTGGATTGTTACCTGAACCATGTGCAATTTGGCACAGGGTAAATTAAATTTGAGAGATGAATGCATGGCTCAAAGATTGGTGTGGGAGATCTGAGTTCTGGTTCATGGGGCACTGGCACGAGTCCTAGGGAAATTGGGGGCTGTGCCATTGGGATGATCTACACATGAAATGATCTAATATCCATTACAGAGACATAGCTTTTTTTACTCATTCATGGCATATGGATATCGCCGGCTAGGCTAGCATTTATTACCCATCCCAATTGCCCTTAAGAAGGTGGTGGTGGGCTGCCTTCTTTAACCACTGCAGTCCATGTGGTGTAGGTACACCCACAGTGCTGTTAGGGAGTGAGTTCAAAGATTTTGACTCAACAACAGTGAAGGAACAGTGATATATTTCCAAGTCAGGATGGTGAGTGACTTGGAGGGAAAGTTCCAAGTGGTTATGTTCCCATGTATCTGCTGCCCTTGTCTATCTAGTTGGTGGTGGTTGTGGGTTTGGAAGGTGCTGTTGAAGGAGCCTTGGTGAGTTCCTGAAGTGCATCTTGTAGATGGTACACACTGCTGCCACTGTGTGTCGGTGGTGAAGGGAGTAAATGTTTGGGAAGGGGTGCGAATCAAGTGGGCCGCTTTGTCCTGGACGGCATCAAGCTTCTTCACCCTCATGACAAATCTACTGGAATTTTTCGAGGATGTAACTAGTAGAGTTGATGAGAGGGAGCCAGTGGATGTAGTTTATTTGGACTTTCAGAAGGCTTTCGACAAAGTCCCACATAAGAGATTGGCATGTAAAATTAAAGCGCATGGGATTGGGGGTAGTGTATTGAGATGGATAGAAAACTGGTTGGCAGACAGGAAACAAAGAATAGGAATAAACGGGTCTTGTTCTGAATGGCAGGCAATGACTAGCGGGGTACTGCAGGGATCGGTGCTGGGACCCCAGTTATTCACAATATATATTGATTTAGATGAGGGAATTAAATGTAATATCTCCAAATTTGCAGATGACACAAAGCTGGGTGGGAGGGTGAGCTGTGAAGAGGATGCAGAGATGCTTCAGTGTGATTTGGACAAGTTGAGTGAGTGGGCAAATGCATGGCAGATGCAGTATAATGTGGATAAATGTGAGGTTATCCATTTCGGTAGTAAAAACAGGAAGGCAGATTATTATCTGAATGGCTATAAATTGAGAGAGGGGAATGTGCAATGAGACCTGGGTGTCCTTGTACACCAGTTGCTGAAGGTAAGCATGCAGATGCAGCAGGCGGTAAAGAAGGCAAATGGTATGTTGGCCTTCATAGCAAGAGGATTCGAGTACAGGAACAGGGATGTCTTACTGCAAATGTACAGGGCCTTGGTGAGATCACACCTGTAATATTGTGTGCAGTTTTGGTCTCCTTATCTGAGGAAGGATGTACTTGCTATAGAGGGAGTGCAGCGAAGGTTTACCCGACTGATTCCTGGGATGACAGGACTGACATATGAGGAGAGATTGAGTCAATTAGGATTATATTCGCTGGAGTTCAGAAGAATGAGGGGGGATCTCATAGAAACCTATAAAATTCCAACAGGACTAGACAGGGTAGATGCAGGAAGGATGTTCCCAATGGTGGGGGAGTCCAGAACCAGGGGTCACAGTCTAAGGATACAGGATAGACCATTTAGGACTGAGATGAGGAGAAATCTCTTCACCCAGAGAGTGATGAGCCTGTGGAATTCATTACCACAGAATGTAGTTGAGACCAAAACATTGTATGTTTTCAAGGAGTTAGATATAGCTCTTGGGGCGAAAGAGGTCAAAGGGTATGGGGAGAAAGCGGGAGCAGGCTATTGAGTTGGATGATCAGCCATGATCATAATGAATGGCGGAGCAGGCTCGAAGGGCTGAATGGCCTACTCCAGCTCCTAGTTTCTATGTTTCTATGAGTGTTGTTGGGAACTGTACTCATCAAGGCAAATGGAGAATATTCCATCACACTCCTGACTTGTGCCTTGTAGATAGTGGACAGGTTTTGTGGAGTCAGGAGGTGAGTTACTCACCACAGCCTCTGACCTGTTCTTGTAGCCATAGTAATTACATGGCTAGTACACTTCAGCATCTGATCAATGGTAACCCCCAGGATGTTGATAGTGGGGGATTCAGTGATGGTAATGTTATTGAAAGTCAAGGGGCGATGGCTAGATTCTCTCTTGTTGGAGATGGTCATTGCCTGGCACTTTGTGTAATCATCAGCGAAGATCCCCACTTCTGAACTCATGATGGAAGGAAGGTCATTGATGAAGCAGCTGAATAAGGTTGGGCCAAGGACATTACCCTGAGGAATTACTGCAGTGATGTCCTGGAGCTGAGATGGCTGACCTCCAACAACCACAACCAGTTTCCTTTGTGCTAAGTATGATTCAACCAGCAGAGAGCTTCCCCCCTGATTCCCACTGACTCCAGTGTTGCTCGGGCTCCCTGATGCCAGACTCGGTCAAATGCGGCCTTGATGTCAAGGGCAGTCGCTCTCACCTCACCTCAGGACTTCAGCTCTTTATACTATGTTTGAACCAAGGCTGTAATGAGGTTACAAGCTAAGTGACCCTTGTGGTAACCAAACTCAGCATCAGTAAGCAGGTTATTGCTAAGCAAGTGCCGCTTGATACCACTGTTGACGACCCCTTCGATTACTTTACTGATGATGGAGAGTAGACTGATGGGGCAGTATTTGGCTGCGTTTGATTTGTCCTGCTTTTTGTGTGCAGGACATACCTGGGCAATTTTCCACATTACCCGGTAGATGCCAGTATTGTAGATGTACTGGAACAGCTTGGCTAGGGATGTGACAAGTTCTGTAGCACAAGTCTTCAGTACTATCGCCGGAATATTGTCCGGGCCCATAGCCTTTGCAGTATCCAGTGCCTTCAGCCGTTTCTTGATATCCTGTCGAGTGAATTGAATTGGCTGAAGGCTGACACCTGTGATGCTGGGGACCTCAGGAGGAGGCCAAGATGGATCATGCACTCGGTTACTTCTGGCTGAAGATTGTAGCTAATGCTTCAGCCTTATCTTTTGCACTGATGTGCTGGGCTCCCCCTTCATTTAGGATGGGTATATTTGTGGAGCCTCCTCCTCCAGAGAGTTATTTAATTGTCCACCACCATTCACGGCTGGATGGGGCAGGACTGCAGAGCTTAGATCTGATCTGTTGGTTGTGGAATTGCTTAGCTCTGTCTATCACTTGCTGCTTATGCTGTTTGGCATGCAAGTAGCCCTGTGTTGTAGCTTCACCAGGTTGATACTTCATTTTTAGGTATGCCTGGTGCTGCTCTTGTCATGCCATTCTGCACTCTTCATTGAACCAGGGTTGATCCCCTGGCTTGGTGGTAGTGGTAGAATGGGGAATATGCCAGGCCATGTGGTTGAAGATTGTGTTTGAGTACAATTCTACTGCTGATGATGGCCCATGGCACCTCATGGTTGCCCAGTCTTGAGTTGCTGCAGGATGACAAAGATTATATACCTGAATATTAAAGGTTTCATGACATTTAGGAAGGGCAGGAAGCTAGGAAAAGATGGAGGAGTGGTTTTGTTAATTAATAATTATATTATACAATAATGAGGGATGGTCTAATTTCAGGAAGCCATGATGTAGAAGTGGTTTGGGTAGAGTTGACAAAT
The DNA here is from genome assembly GCF_964194155.1 of Cetorhinus maximus. Lineage (NCBI taxonomy): Eukaryota > Metazoa > Chordata > Chondrichthyes > Lamniformes > Cetorhinidae > Cetorhinus > Cetorhinus maximus. The sequence continues at coordinate 167,307,442 of NC_135883.1, forward strand.
GGTAAAGACAAGAAGTCACTTGTGGGAGTGGTGTACAGGCCCCCTAACTGTGGCCACATGTTAGGATAGGGTATAAAGGAAGAAATAATGGGAGCTTGTAAGCAAGGCAAGGCAATAATCATGGGAAATTTTAATCTAAATATAGACTTGAAAAATCAGATGGCCAGAGGCAGCCTAGATCTTCATTGAATGTTCTTGGGATAGTTTCTTAGAACAGCACGTTCTGGAGCTGACCAGAGAGCAGGCTGTAATGGACTTGGTATTGTGCAATGAGATAGGATTAATTGATAACCTCATAGTGAAAGTGCCCCTAGGTAGCAGCGATCCTGTTTGAGGGAAAGAAGAGTAGATCCAAGACTAGTATTTTAAACGTAAATAAGGGAAATTATGAGGGCATGAAAACAGAGCTAGCCAAAGTGACCTGGCAAATGAGGTTACAGAATAGGTCAATAGAGATGCTGTGGCAGACATTTAGGGGGATATTTCAGAATACACAGAATAGGCACATTACAATGAGGAAGAAAAATTCCAAGAGAAGGACCCACCATCCGTGGTTAACTAAAAAAGTTAAAAATAGTATCAAACTTAAAGAAAAAGCATATAATAGTGCAAAGATGGGTGACCGGTCAGAAGATTGGACAGAATATGGAAACATCGAAGAATGACTTAAAGATTGATAAAGGAAGAAAAAATTAAAGTATGAGAGAAACCTAGCTAGAAATATAAAGACAGATAGTAAGAGTTTCTATACATGTTTAAAAAAGAAAAGAGCTAACAAAGTGAGTGTTGGTCCTATAGGAAATGAGTCTGGGGAATTAATAATGGAAAATAAGGAGATGGCAGATCAATTGAACAGGTATTTTGCATCGGTCTTCACTACAAAGGATACAAGTAACATCCCAGAAATAGCTGTAAATCAGGAATGGAAGGGAGAGAGGAACTCAAGAAAATTACAATCACAAGCGTTGCTGAGCAAATTGTTGGAGCTTTAGGTCGATAAGTCCACGGGTCTTGATGGACTTCATCCTCGGCTTGTAAAAGAAGTGGCTAGGGAAATAGTTGATACAAACCGAAAATGCTGGGAAAGCTTAGCAGGTCTGGCAGCATCGGTGAAGAGAGAAACAGAGTTAAAGTTTCGAGTCTGTATGACTCTTCTTCAGAGCTGAAGAGAAGGAATAGAGCAGGTGGAGCAAAATAGAAGTTCAGGACTGGTGGGAACTCAGGAGGGATTTGACAAAGATGTCATGAACACAAGACAAAGGGAATGGTAATGAAAGACTAACACAGGTGCTGATAGTGGCATAAAGATCAGATAGAAGAAAAAAGGTCAGCGCTTTCTGAAAGCAAAACATAAGGACAAGTTACAGACTGGCTCTGTATGGGGAGAAGTTTGGGGAATAAAATCAAAATGGAGGACAGAGTTCATGGTCTGAAGCTGTTGAACTCAATGTTAAGAACTAGATGTCACTGTTTAGAAATGAGGATCATTTAAGACAGAGGAGAGGAGAATTTTTTTTCTCTCAGAGGATTATGAGTCCTTGGAACAGTCTTCCTCAAAAGGCGGTGGAAGCAAAGACTTTGAATATTTTTCAGGCAGAGGGCGATAGGTTCTTGATAAGCAAGGAGGTGAAAAGTTATTTGGGGTAGGTGGGAATATGAAGTTGAGGTTACAATCAAATCAGCCGTGATCTTATTGAATCGCGGAGCAGGGTCAAGTGGCCTACCTCTGCTCCTAACTCATATGTTTGTAATTTTTTTTATTCGTTAATGGGATGTGACATCACTGGCTAGGCCAGCATTTATTGCCCATCCCTAATTGCCCTTGAGAAGGTGATGGTGAGCTGCTTTCTTGAACCACTGCAGTCCATGTGGTTTAGGTTCATATGTTCACAAATGTGTTCTTTGTTTCTCCAATAGGTACATGCTTATCTAAGGGCTCAGTCACTCTGTGCCTAATAACAGATTCTAGTAACTTCCTCACAATAGAAATTAGACAAATAGGGCTATAACTTCCTCGTTGATTTCTCTTATCCTCCTTAAATAGTGGAGTGACATTGGCAGTTTTCCAAACTATGGAGATAATTCACGTTTTAAAGGAATTTTGGAAAATTATGCCCACAATCTCTACAACCTTCTACTTTTATAACAGTGGGTTAGGAATGATCAGGCCCTGCAGATTTATCTATCTTTTGTCACATTATTTTCTCCATTACCATTTCTTAACTTATATTAAACCAAGTAAATTGCTCCACTTGATTAATTCTTTTTCCTTTTCCTTATTTTTCTTGTACTTTATCCTCATCCAGTACTGTGAAGTCCAATACAAGTGTGTATTTTTATCATTTTCATAAAATCATAGAATTATTACAGAACAGAAAGGGTCATTTGGCCCATCGTGTCAATGCTGGTTCTCTGAAGGAGTAATTCACTGAGTGCCCTTTCACCATAGCCCTGCAAGTTGTCAGATAATGATCCAAATTCCCTTTTGAAAGCCTCAATTGACCCTGTTTCCACCACTCTCTCAGGCAGTGTATTCCAGATCCTAACAACATTTTCAATTACAAAAGCACTTATGTCTCTCTTTAAGGGGCCCACATTATACTTAGCCACTTCTTTCTTGAAAAATACTTCTATTCTTCATCAGTGCTGTCCTTTTTTGTAATTTATTCTTTCACGGGATATGAGCATCACTGGCTAGACCAGCATTTGTTGCCCATCCCTAATTGCCCTTGAGAAGATGGTGGTGAGCCACCTACTTGAACCATTGCAGTCCATGTGGCATCGGCATACTCAAGTACTGCTGGGAGGGAAGTTCTAAGATTTTGACCCAGCGACAGTGAAGGAACACTGATGGAGTTCCAAGTCACGTTGGTGTGAAGCTTTGAGGGGAATTTGCAAGTGGTGGTGATCCTATGCATTTGCTGCCCTTGTCTTTCTCTGTGATAAAGGTTGCAAGTTTGGATGGTGCTGTTGAAGGAGGCTTGACAAATTGCATGGTACATACCCTGCCACTGTATGTCGGTGGTGGAGGGAGTGAATATTGAAGGTGGTGGATGGGGTGCGAATCAAGCGGGCTGCTTTATCCTAGATGGTGTCCAGCTTCTTGAGTGTTGTGGGAGCTGCATTCATCCAGGCAAGTGGACAGTATTTCATCCCATTCCAGACTTGTGCCTTGTTGATGGTGGACAGGTTTTGGGGAGTCAGGAGGTGAGTTACTCACTGCAGGATTCCCAGCCTCTGACCTGCTCTTGTAGCCACAGTATATATTTGGCTAGTCCAGTTCAGTTTTTTGGTTAATGGTAAACTCCAGAATGTTGATAGTCAGGGATTCAGCAATGGTGATTCCCTTGAATGTCAAATGGAGATGGTTAGATTCTCTCTTGTTGGAGATGGTCATTGCCTGGCACTTGTATGGTATGAATGTTACTCATTATCCTTGAAATCCCTCACACATTTTTCCTTGTATTGCAGCTCTCATTTGCTTTCTTTATTCCTTTGCACTTCTTTCTAAATCCTACAGTCCATGGAGTCTCTACTGCTTTTTTCTTCTTCTGTCATGGGATGTGAGCATTGATAGCAAGGCCAGCAATTATTGCCCATCCCTACTTGCCCTTGAGAAAGTGGTGGTGAGCTGCCTTCTTGAACCGCTGCAGTCCACCACCCACTGTGCTATTAGGAAGGGGCTTCCAGGATTTTGATTCAGCAATAGTGAAGGAGTGGCGATATATTTCCAGGTCAGATTAGTGTGTGGCTTGGAAGGGAACTTGTAGGTGGCGGTGTTCCCATGCATCTGCTGCCATTGTCCTTCTAGGTGGTACAGATTTTGGGTTTTAAAGGTGCCGTCAAAGGAGGCTTGGAGAGTTAATGCAGTGCATCTTATATATAGTACACACTGCTGCCACTGTGCATCGGTGGTGGAGGGAGTGAATGTTTAAGGTGGTGAATGGGATGCCAATTAAGTGGGCTACTTTGTCTTGAATGGTGTCATGCTTCTTGAGTGTTGTTGGGACCACACTCATCTGGACAAATGTTTGAATTCTGTCCTCTTTCACAATTTTAGCAATATCTTTTTGCTAGGTAAAGCCAGATGCAAAGTACACATTTAGTATTTCAGCCATGCCCTCTGTTACTATGCATCAATCCCCTTTTTGGTCTCTAATCACCACCACCCCTCCTCTTATTACCCTTTTACTATGTATATGTGTATAGAAGTCTTCTGCATTCCCTTTTACTTAAGCTGACCATATATTTTCATAGTCTCACTTTATCCCTCATTTTTTTCACTTCCACTTTGAATTTTCTAAACTTAGCTTTGTTCCCACTTGTATAATCAACCTGATGTGCCATACACACTCTTTTTTTCTGCTTCTATCTCTCTCAAGATTCAGGGAACTTAGGCTTTGCTTGTCCTTTTTCCAAGAAAAGTAAAAAATTAGCATTCAAGTACAGCAAGTAATTAGGAAGGCAAATGGCATGTTCTTTATTGCATGGGGTCTGGATTATAAGTATAAGGACATCTTACTATAAGTCTAAGAACACATGTTTGATATAAAACAAAAACAGAATTACCTGGAAAAACTCAGCAGGTCTGGCAGCATCGGCGGAGAAGAAATCAGTTAACGTTTCGAGCCTTCATGGCCCTTCGGCAGAACTGAAGCATAGTTAGGAGAAGGGAGAAATATAAACTAGTTTAAGGTGGGGGGGGGGAAGAGGGAAGTTGAGGGTGTGGTGATTGTGGAGATAAGCAGTGATAGGAGCAGATAATCAAAAGATGTCACAGACAAAAGGATCAAAGAGGTGTTGAAGGTGGTGATATTTGTCTAAGAAAAGTGCTAATTAAGAATGGAAGACAGGATACTCAAAGTACAGCTCTAGTGGGGAAGGGGTGGACAGACTAACAAGGTTTTAGTTTTAGATTTAAAAATAATGGGAATAGGTGGGGAAAGAAGAATCTATATAAATTATTGAAAAAAAAAGGGGGGGGGTGGGAGAAACGGGGTGGGGATGGGGGGAGGGGGAGTTTAAGATCTAAAGTTGTTGAATTCAATATTCAGCCCGGAAGGCTGTAAAGTGCCTAGTCGGAAGATGAGGTGCTGTTCCTCCAGTTTGCGTTGGGCTTCACTGGAACAATGCAGCAAGCCAAGGACAGACATGTGGGCAAGAGAACAGGGTGGAGTGTTAAAATGGCAAGCGACAGGGAAGTTTGGGTCTTTCTTGCGGACAGACCGCAGGTGTTCCGCAAAACGGTCACCCAGTTTGCGTTTGGTCTCTCCAATGTAGAGGAGACCGCATTGGGAGCAACGAATGCAGTAGACTAAGTTAGGGGAAATGCAAGTGAAATGCTGCTTCACTTGAAAGGAGTGTTTGGGCCCTTGGACGGTGAGGAGAGAGGAAGTGAAGGGGCAGGTGTTGCATCTTCTGCGTGGGCATGGGGAGGTGCCATAAGTGGGGGTTGAGGAGTAGGGGGTGATGGAGGAGTGGACCAGGGTGTCCCGGAGGGAACGATGTGTTTGGTGGTGGCATCATGCTGGAGTTGGCGGAAATGGCGGAGGATGATCCTTTGAATGCGGAGGCTGGTGGGGTGATAAGTGAGGACAAGGGGGACCCTATCATGTTTCTGGAAAGGAGGAGAAGGCATGAGGGAGGATGCGCGGGATATGGGCCGGACACGGTTGAGGGCCCTGTCAACGACCGTGGGTGGAAAGCCTCGGTTAAGGAAGAAGGAGGACATGTCAGAGGAGCTGTTTTTGAAGGTAGCGTCATCAGAACAGATGCGACGGAGGCGAAGGAACTGAGAGAATGGGATGGAGTCTTTACAAGAAGCGGGGTGTGAGGAGCTGTAGTCGAGGTAGCTGTGGGAGTCGGTAGGCTTGTAATGGATATTGGTGGACAGTCTGTCATCAGAAATTGAGACAGAGAGGTCAAGGAAGGGAAGAGAAGTGTCAGAGATGGACCATGTGAAAATGATGGAAGGGTGGAGATTGGAAGCAAAATTAATAAATTTTTCCACGTCCCGACGAGAGCATGAAGCAGCACCGAAGTAATCATCGATGTACCGGAGAAAGAGTTGTGGGAGGGGGCCGGAGTAGGACTGGAACAAGGAATGTTCCACATACCCCATAAAGAGACAGGCATAGCTGGGGCCCATGCGGGTACCCATAGCCACACCTTTTATTTGGAGGAAGTGAGAGGAGTTAAAGGAGAAATTGTTCAGTGTGAGAACAAGTTCAGCCAGACGGAGGAGAGTAGTGGTGGATAGGGATTGTTGGGGCCTCTGTTCAAGGAAGAAGCTAAGGGCCCTCAGACCATCCTGGTGGGGGATGGAGGTGTAGAGGGATTGGACATCCATGGTGAAGAGGAAGCGGTTGGGGCCAGGGAACTGGAAATTGTTGATGTGACGTAAGGTGTCAGAGGAATCACAGATGTAGATGGGAAGGGACTGGACAAGGAGAGAGAGAAGGGAGTCAAGATAACGAGAAATGGGGCAGGAACAGGCTGACACGATCGGTCTGCCAGGACAGTTCTGTTTGTGGATTTTGGGTAGGAGGTAGAAGCGGGCCGTCCGAGGTTGGGCGACTTTCAAGTTGGAAGCTGTGGGAGGAAGATCTCCAGAGGAGATGAGGTCAGTGACAGTCCTGGAAACAATGGCTTGATGTTCTGTGGTGGGGTCATGGTCCAGGGAGAGGTAGGAGGAAATGTCTGCGAGTTGACGCTCAGCCTCCGCGAGGTAGAGGTCAATGCGCCAGACAACAACAGTACCACCCTTGTCAGCGGGTTTGATGACAATGTTGGGGTTGGACCTGAGAGAACGGAGTGCAGTGAGTTCAGAGAGAGACAGATTAGAATGGGTGAGAGGAGCAGAGAAATTGAGACGACTAATGTCACGCCGACAGTTTGATATAACCTGACCAAATGTAAAAATTTGACCAAATCTTATACCATGCCCCCTACATACCATTCTATATAGCTTCTAGCAAGCATAATATTGAACATTAGATGTGATTTTGTGATTGGACAGCACTTGTTGAACAATCCTGAGCATGTTAAGAATTACACTAACAACCAATTTAAGATTGTCAGTCTGACTCTCAATGTGGCTCACTTATATCTGCTGAAGTTACATATATTCAAATGCAGGGATTTATCCTCTGCAGGGAAAAGGCAAATATCCAGGCATTGTGCCTTTTTCGAATTAAATAAAAGCATGAGAGACAATAGTTTCCTGGTACATTCTCCATGGCAATGCCTCAATAACTCAGAATTGACTTGCCAACCAATCAAAATACTTTTCTCATGCAGCATTAATTGTTGCTCCCTTTGAAATTTGACATTCTTGAGTCTGTTCTGATGAAAGCTTTGGCAGCATTTCTCCTTTTTCAACAATACTCAAATTCTGTACTTCCAAAAGACAGTTTAAAAGTTTCTCACTATTTAAAAAATATTCTGCTTTTCTATTATTCACATTTGCCAACATTATATTCAATATTCCACCTTAATGCCCACTAACCTAACCTGTCTTTTTATTTATATCAGCATTGCTGGAAAGGCCTATATCCCTTTGCAAGCTGTTTGTGTCCTCTTCACAACTTACTGTCCCACCTAGCTTTGTATCATCAGCAAACTTAGATACATCACTCTCAGTCTCTTTGGCCTAAGTCATAAATGTGGAATGTAAATAGCTAAGGTCCCAGCACTGATCTACATGGCAGTCCACAAGTTGTAGTCTGCCAATTTGAAAATGCCTTGTTTACACCTGTTCTCTGTCCATCAGCAAACCCTCTAACTATGCCCTAATCTTGTGTAAATGTCTTACGTGGCATCTTGTCAGATGCCTTTTGGAATTCTATGTATACTACATCCACTGGTGCCCCTTTATCTACCCTTAGAAAATCTATTAAATTTGTCAAACACAATTTTCCCTTCATCCTAATCATGTTAAGATTTTCAAAGTACCCTGTTAACACCTCCTTATTAATAGATTCCAGCTGTCAAGGCTTACTGGAGTTCCAGATTTCTCTGTCCCACCTTTCTTGAATAGCACAGTTATATTGGCCACCTTCCACTTCACTGGGATTGTTGTAGAATCTAAGGAATATTGGACGATTACAACCAATGCATCCACTATCTCTGCTGTCAATTCTTTTAGAACCCTAGGATATAGGCTGTTAGGCTCAGGAAATTTGCTTTTAATTTGTTAGTTTCACGAGTATTGTTCCTCTATTGATCTTAATTACTTTAAGTTCCTCCCTCTCATTAACGTCTAGGTTCCTCAATAATTTTGGTATTTTTTTGTGTCTTACACTTTGAAAACAGATTCAAAATATTTGTTTAATGTTGTGCCATTTCCTTATCCCTCATTACAATATCTGCCTCAGCCTCTCATGCACGAATGATTACTTCTGCCTTGATCTTCTATTTTTGCAGTCTTGTAGAAACTCTTACAATCTGTTTTTATACTCCTGGCAAGTTTACTGTTATATTCTCTCACCTTGAAACATTCAGTCCCTCCACTGTTGCACAGAAGCAACAGTGTGTACTATCTACAAGATGCATTGCAGCAACTCACCAAGGTTCCTTCAACGTCACCTTCCAAATCCGTGACTTCTACCACCTAGAAGCTCAAGGGCAGCATGGGAACACCACCACCTGGAAATTCCCCTCCAAGTCAAACACCATCCTGGCTTGGAAATATATCGCATTTCCTTCACTGTCACTGGGTCAAAATCCTGGAACTCCCTCCCTAACAGCATTGTGGGTGTGCCTACACCACATAGACTGCAGAGGTTCAAGAAGGTGGCTCACCACCACCTTTTCGAGGGAAATTAGGGATGGGCAATAAATGCTGGCCTAGACAGTGTGCCCATAGCCCATGAATGAATAAATAAAGGCCGAAGAGGCTTGAATCTGGAATTCGGGTCCCTGAACCCGGTCTCTACCGTTTATGCTTGGGTGTGGCAAACAGAACAGGTCAAATTTTACACATCCATAGCTCACAGAGGAAGCTGCACATGTATAAGTGTAGCTGCCTTCAGTCCAATCTGATTTCGCAAGAAAATATGATGTGTGCACATTAGTCCTGGTAGGAGAAGGTCTGGCACTGGCATTGGAGGCAGTCCAAAGAAGGTTCACTAGGTTGATCCCGGGTATGGAGGGATTTTCTTATGAAGAAAGGTTGAGTAGGTTGGGCCTGTACTCTTTGGAGTTTAGAAGAATGAGAGGCGATCTTATTGAAACATAAAAAATTCTTAGGTGGCTTGACAGGGTAGATGCTGAGAGGTTGTTTCCCCTTGTGGGAGATTCTAGGACCAGAGGGTATAATCTCAGTGTAAGGGGTCACCCATTTAAGACAGAGATGAGGAGCAATTTCTTCTCTCAGAGCGTAGTGAATCTGTGGAATTCTTTACCGCAGAGGGCTGTAGATGCTGGATCGTTAAGTATATTCAAGGCTGAGAAAGGCAGATATTTAATCATTAAGGGAATCGAGGGTTACGGGGAAAAGACAGGAAAATGGAGTTGAGAATTATCAGATCAGCCATAATCTCATTGAATGGCAGAGCAGGCTCAATGGGCCAAATGGCCTACTTCTGCTCCTACGATTATGGTCTAATGGTCTTATTGGAGTTTTTGGAGAGGTAGGATACCCTTTTGGAGAGGTAAGGTACCCTTTTGGATATGGTCTTGGGACACCTTTGGGAGAGGTCATGTGCCCTTTGGGAGAAGTTGAGTGCCCTTTGAGATTGTTAACAGCGGACATGAATGTGTGTAAAAAGTGAATAAACTCATTGGAACTGTCAAGCTCACTGACATTGTCAATAGGGCTGTCAAAGGGAGCTGTCAATGGAAGCTGTCAAATGGAATTGTCAGCAGAGCTGCCAAATGGAGCAGTCAAGCAGTCAAGACATTTAAATCTCCCGCCCTTTAAATATTTGAAGAAATAAATTGTCTGTTAAAAAATTAGTGCTTGATATTTCACTGTCTGTTGACATAAGCTTGAATGCTACCATTACAGGATTAGTGCTAAATGACTGATTTCACAACCTATCATTATCACAATGGGATACCTGGTCAGTTAAAAGTTTGACTGACAGCTCCAAGTGCTTATAAAGCCTTTGAAGTTGGATCATAAAGACAAATGTTTGTTCTTTTAAGAATTAAAGGAAGTTAAATGTAGTGATATTTTAAAATCAAAAAGTGTTTTTTTTAAATAGTGAATCCAGCAATAGACACTTAAGAACTGTATTTAATCTCAGCATGGTTCCTGAAGTCCACCCATGGTAGACACTGGGTGAGTTAGCATGGAGGGTGGGGACATGGGTCGGCATGAGTTGGTGCAGGGGCTACAAAGGGTCACATTTTTGCAGTGCCGGAGCACCGAGGTGGCCCTTTTTGCCCAGCCCACCTCCACACCCGACAATCCCTGTGCTGCCTCTGAACCGTTCCAGGGGTAGCAGGCATGACTCCCATTTCACCTGCTCTGAAGAAGGGTCATACGGACTCAAAACGTTAACTCTGTTTCTCTCTCCACAGATGCTGCTAGACCTGCTGAGTTTTTCCAGCATTTCCTGTTTTTGTTCCCATTTCACCCTGTTCCCCTGGAATGAAAATCAGAGATTTGAGGGCACTTTTTCCTGGGTGTGGTTCGTGCAGCGAGGAATTGTCCCCACTCATGGCTCCAAACCCAGGAGTGAAAATTCAGGCCATAATGTTTGGTGCAGTGACAGCTCTGCTAGTAAACCTGTGTCATTGTCAAGGAGCACAGAAGGACCCATCACCAATAATGTACAAGGCTTTGCACAGAACTTGGAGCTGTCATTTCTGGTGTGGAATTGGAGCGAACTCCATTATCAAACTTGTGGACCAAACCATCATGGAGAGTCTGATAGTTGATGTCTCAGCTTCCATTGCAACACAAGCAGAAACCACAGAACAGGCAAAGACATGGAAGGGAATGGAAAAAAATAATAATTGAATTTTGTATAAAATACTGAATGGTTTGATTGATAAAGTTGGTTTGGAATATTTCTTTTGTGGTGGCTTTTATTTCAGCTTTGTAGCTAAGAGATAGTTGTGATGGTCAGTAACAGAGGGAAGGTGTGGGAATGCTGGTGAACGGAGAATTCGGGTAGTATTCAACTGGAACTGCAGTTGGGTGAGCCAATGATGGACAACTCAGCTGGGAAGGGGATTTTTTAGTCACCCCTCCTCCTCCTCAGCTGCTTTTTATATACATGACAGTGAGGTTGTGTAGGATGCAGCGGACCATGATAAATTGTGATACACACTCTGCAGCATACTGCAGGGCTTCTCCAGAGTGGCCCAGGCAGCCGAAGCACAGCTTAAGCACTCCAAGGTTTGACATGGCTCTAATTACATGAATGCTGCGCATCTGTGCATGGTTTATGCACCAGAGTGATGAGTCAGATGGTCAGTGGAAACCCCTCGTTGACTACTATCCCAGTAGCCACGACCTAGTCTCTTGTGATGGCTCAAATTCTGATGGAACAACCTGCTGCCACAGAATAAGGGCTGCTGCCTGGATACTGAGCAAGCTCTCTGGTGTCCACCTGTAATGGCAACTTGCACAATCAGGAAGTCTGTGCCATAGCATACACTCACTCCACCTGTTTCTCTCTCTGCATGCAGAGCATTAGCGGCTTCCCTTATCAGTGAATAGCAAACAATAAGATTTTGGAGATGTTGCCTAGTCTAGTGTGGAAGGAGGCTGATGTGAAAAGTTGAAGACTCTGGGTACTTTTACAGTCACTTGCAGCACCACCTGCTCTGAGCCTGAAAGTCTGTCTGCAATAGGTGGCATATGTTAGTGAGCACTTCCCGAATTAAACAATGATGGCATAAGCTGTTCCTTGCTGAGGTTGACATAAGAGAAAGATTAACTGAAGATCCTGGGTGGATATGGATATGGCCCTCTGCTAAGAGCTGTTCTCCCCCTCCCACTCTTTCTCCTTCTACCCTCTCTTTGAGAAGCTTGTAATATTATGTGTGGCATGTCCTAATTTTCTCTGTCATGATACAACCAACAGGGATAGAAGCTACAGCAGCAAAGTAAGTGAGAAGGACCTTTGATGAGAGAACCAAGGCATTCACCAAATGCCACACGACTCCCCGTAGACATTGCTAACTTTAAATAGTAGTACAATCTGTCAAACATTTCAAATAGACCAGCAATAGCCAGCAGAAATCAATCAGCAATTAACCTGGTGAGCCCTTTAAATAATGCTGATGGGGCTCTTCCTGTTGTTGAATACATGCTCAGCTATATGAGGCTCTGAATGGGAATAATTGGAGCGTTGAGGTTGAAGAAACACTGCTAGAGTCAAATCAGCATTACACGCTGACTGACACATTTATTTTTATTAATTCATATGATGTGGGTGTCGCTGGCTAGGCTAGCAATTATCGCCCATCACTAATTGCCATCAAGAAGGTGGTGGTGAGCTGCCTTCTTGAACTGCTGCAGTCCATGTGGGGTAGGTACACCCACAGTGCTGTTAGGAAGGGAGTTCTAGGATTTTGACTCAGCGACAGTGAAGTGATATATTTCCAAGTCAGGGTGGGGAGTGGCTTGGAGAGGAACTTCCAGGTGGTGGTGTTCACATCTGTCGCTGCCCTTATCCTTCCAGATTGTAGCGGTCATGGGTTTGGAAGGTACTGTCTAAGGAGCCTTGGTTAGTTCCTGCAGTGAATCTTGTCGATGGCACACACTGCTGCCACTGTGCGTCAGTAGTGGAGGCAGTGAATATTTGTGGTGGCAATTAAGCAGGCTGCTTTAACTGGATGGTGTCAAGCTTCTTGAGTGTTGTGGGAGCTGCACTCATCCAGGCAAGTGGAAAGTATTCCATTACACTGCTGACTTGTGCCTTGTAGATGGTGGACAGGCTTTGGGGAGTCAGAAGGTGAGTTACTTGCTGCAGGATTCCTAGCCTCTGACCTGCTCTTGTAGCCACAATATTTATATGGCTAGTCCAGTTCAGTTTCTGGTCAATGGTAACTTCAGGATGTTGATAGGGGGGGATTCAGTGATGGTAATGCCATTGAATGTCAAGGGGCGATGGTTATTCTTGTTGGAGATGGTCATTACCTGGCACTTGTGTGGCACGAACGTTACTTTCCACTTGTCAGCCCAAGCCTGGATATTATCCAGGTCTTGCTGCATTTGGACATGGACTGCTTCGGTATCTGAGTTGCGAATGGTGTTCAACATTGTGCAATCATCAGCGAACATCCCTACTTCTGACCTTATGATGGAAGGAAAGTCATTGATGGGCTGAAGACACTACCCTGAGGAACTCCTGCAGTGATTTCCAGGAACAGAGATGATTGACCTCCAACAGCCACAGCCATCTTCCTTGTGCTAGGTATGACTCCAACCAGTGGAGCATTTTCCTCATGATTCCCATTGACTCCAGTTTGTTTCGGGCTCCTTGATGCCACACTTGGTCAAATGCTGCCTTGGTGTCAAGGGCAGTCATTCTCACCTCACCTTGGGAGTTCAGCTCTTTTGTCCATGTTTGAACCAAGGCTGTAATGAGGTCAGGAGCTGATTGACCCTGGCGGAACCCAAACTGGGCATCAGTGAGCAGGTTATTGCTAAGCTAATGATCTGCCTATCCTTCATACTTCCACTGCGCGCTTCCACTGCCCTCACTAAGGAACCTGCCCAAAATGACATCTGGTGCAGCCTGCAGCATAAGCTTGTACATGCACCACCTACACCATTTTAGACTTGAAACTGTGCTCACAGTGCTGATAATGCCAGTGTTGCGCAATAAGATTTTGTGGCCAGAAGCTGCAGAAAAAAAGTGAAACGGGAAATAAGTAGGGCAAAGAGAGTATATGAGAAAAGATTAGCAAATAACCTGATAGGAAACACTAATGTCTTTTCTCAACATATAAATAGTAAAAACGTGGATAGGAAGGATGGTGCTGCAAAACGAACAAAAAGGAAATCTTAAAAGGCATAGGGCATGGCTACAATGCTAAATATGTAATTTACTAATGTCTTCACTAAAGGAAAGGTTGCTGCCACAGTAAGGGAAAAGGGCATGGAGAAATTGGATCAGATAAAACACTAGTTAGGCCTTAGATGGAGTATTGTGATCCATTCAGATGCCGCACTATAGGAAGGATGTCAAGGCCTTGCAGAGGGTGAGAGGTTCACTTAAATGGTACCAGGAGTGAGATTTCAGTTAGGTGGAGAGACTAGGGAAGCTGGGATTGTCCCCCTGAGAGCAGAGAAGGTTAAGGGGAGATTTAACAGTTTTTCTTCAGGTTTTTCTGAGAGAAATTGTTCATAATATGAGAAAAATTGCTGATGCAAAATTAATTGACCCGGAAGAAGTAATCTCAGGATAATTATGGCTGTGATAATTCATTGATCATCCATCCAGAAAGAATCTACAAATTCCACAATGCAGCATCAAATTGTTCCTTCTGTGTTTCCAGGAGTTTTGCCTTTACTGTTCTACCAGAGGTCCATTCCTAAGTGTTGATTATTTCCTTTGCAAAAGACTAGATGGTATCAGTCTTAAATCTAACTTTTCCAAGGTTGAAACTATGTCCCTTTATCCTAATCTCACAATTTACTTCAAAATAATATACCAGATTTACTTTTTCAATACCTTTATCTACCATCTATATATACATGAGATAAAGATTTCCTCTCAGGAACATCCTTGCCAGGCTAAAAAGCCCACAGAGTGAAGCTGGTCTTTGTTGACATTGCCTATTTATGAAACTAGTACCTGTGTGATGAAATACTTGTAAATTGTAGATTTCACCATTTGTTTAAAACAGAAACTGACAAATTAATCAAGTTGACCAGCCTCAGTTTCTACTGTTTTTAAATGTCATCAATAAATCAATCAATGCTAATCAGAACATACCTCTGAAAATAGTCCTCGCATGTTTGATAGACCCTGTCATGAAAGACACCCATTGTTGCCACAAGTTGGGTTTTGATCTCGTCTGAGCAAGCAATGTAAAAGCCAGAAAGGAAATAGTTAGAGACAGCAACCAATGCCTCTCTTGGCCAACGGCTGAACCAATCCATAGTGCAACCAGAGATCAGACCAGGGAACTTTAGCGCACGTGATCGAAACTTTTCACCAACCTAACATCAAAACAAAAGGAACAGCTGGCTTAGAAATATGCATTAAAAAATTCATATTTTTAAATAAACTAGCCACTCTACAATGATACAAAAGAAAAAAAAAATACTGTGGAAGCTGGATATCTGAAATATAAACAAAAGATAGTGGAAATATTCAGCAGGTTGGGCAGCACCTGTGGATGAGTAAAACAGGAAGCAGGTTGAATTAAAGCCCTAAAAACATGTGAGCAAGGGTCAAACCGGGTAGTAACTTTTAAAAATCTCAAAATTTGATCCCAACCCAGATCCTACCCATCCACTTCTGCATTTAATGGAAGCCAGACAGAAGGTGGCCAGCCAGCCCTCTCCGAGGAATCAGGCTAGCAATTTCAATACTTTAATAAGGCTTTATAGGTTTAACATAAAAATGGGGCAAATGCAATCTGGCCAATTACCACCCATCAGTCATCAGAAAAGCGATGGAAAGTGTAGTTGATAGTGTTATTAAGCAGCACTTACTCAGAAATAACCTGCTCACTGATGCTCAGTTTGGGTTCCACCAGGGATATTTAGCTCCAGTACACATTACAGCCTTAATCCAAACATGGAAAAATGAGCTGAATTCCAGAGCTGAGTTGAAAGTAACTGCCCTTGACATCAAGGAACCCTTGCAAAATTGAAGTCAATGGAAATCAGGACAAAACTCTTCACTGGTTGGAGTCATAGCTAACACAAAGCAAGATGGTTGTGGTTGCTGGAGGCCAATCATCTCAGCCCAAGACATCGCTGTATTGCCCCAGGCCCAATCATCTCCAAATATTTCATCAATGACCTTACCTCCATCATGTCAGAAGTTGGGATGTTTGCTGACGATTGCACAGTGTTCAATTCTACTCACAACTCCTCAGATAATGAGCATTCCTGGCCCAATGCAGCAAGGCCTGGACAATCTTCAGGCTATGTGGCAAATACCATTCCCAGCTGCTGTCACCCTGAGAAAGGATAGCAGGCTCCTGCTCCATGGAGCCACTGCCACTCCTGAGGGGCATCGCCTTCAACAATCCTAATAATCTGTAGGAGGGCAGATTGCTGGACCACTGTTACACTCTGCAAGACCATTTGAACACTGCTATCCACAGCCATGACAACTGCTGTCTGAGCTTGCATAGCAGAAAGCTGAATTTGCATAACATTAATCTGAACTCCCACTGCAACACTCAGACTTTTATGGAACTTTTTATTTCCCACATTTCTGCTTTCAACCCTTTCCCCTTGGTTCCCCTTGACTTGAATTTAAAAAAAACATTCTGAAGGAACTGGTCCCTTCACAATATGCTGGTCCACTCCTCAACCACCCCTACCCATCAGACACCCCCTTGCCACAGCAGCTTCAAATGCAAGTGCAGGAGGTGTAACACCTGCCCTTTTACCTCCTCTTTTCCAAGGCCTAAAACATTTCTTCCAGATAAAACTGTGATTTAGATGTATTTCTTTCAATTTTGTGCACTGTATTTGTTGCTCCTGATGCAGTATCCTCTACACTAGGGAGACCAAACACAGTTTAGGTGGCCACTTTGTGGAACATCTCTGGAACAATCCACATGCACGTCACTTTAAAACTCCATCCCATTCCCACACCCGGGCTAGAATGTCACGCTCCCCCCAGGAGGTTCTGAGATGGTGGGGGACGTGAAATTGCATGGACAGGATTTACTCCAGTTTCCCACCTGCCCTAACTTCACAGCGGTTTTACGCTGGGGCAGGAAGGGCCTTGGATGGGAGGCCCGACCTTGGCCCAATCGAGGCCCTTAAATGACCAATTAATGGCCACTTAAGGGTCATTTCCCACTCAGCCTCAATTTTTAAACCGGAAATGAAAAAAAGTTGATCTCGGGCAGGAAGAGGGCGGGGTAGGGTGGGGTGGGGTGGTGGGGGGATGCCTTCATCAGAAGCCCCTTTTTGACTGGGAGTGCCCTCCCCTTAAGGCCCAGTGACCACCAGGCCTCCTTCCACCTCTGGCCTATCCTCTGAGATCCTGATCGCCCCCCTAATAACCCCCTGAGGCCTTCCATACCTTTTCCGCCCTGGGACCCCTAACAGTTATGTTTTTCTCTGGTTCCCAGGATGTAGTCTCAGGCAGCTTTGTGCAGCACCTCTTCCGGTTACTGCTGCGCTGTTGCTGGAGGGACTGCAGAGCTGCCAGCCAACTTGATTGGCCCGCGCCTCTCCTAAGAGAGGGGCGGAAATCCTGCCTTATGCTAATCAATGCTTGTTAGAATGTAAAATGGCAGCGGGGCTGTCGGAGTCGGCAGGGAGGGGAGAACCCCCGCCATGCTAAAAACTCAGGACCCTGTCTTTGGCCTCCTAACTGCTCCTTTGAAACTCAACATCAGCTTGAGGAATAACATCTCAACCTTCGACTAGGTACTTTACAGCATCCTAGACTCACCATTGAGTTCAACAATTTCAGATTAAAACCTCCGCTCCCATTATCAGCAAGGGACGTGCGAGGAGACAGGTGAGCATGCCTGGTGAGACGGAGACCGAGTGAGTAGCGAATTAGGTTCACATGGTAAGTCCTTTTCAGGTTTTAACTATAGATTAAGAATCAAGATCTGACACTGTACTAACCTTCAAGTAAGTTAGATTAGCTCGATAAGAAGAGAACTGCCTGGAGTGGCAGTTATCTGTCAATTACCTGAAAGCAGTTCGTCCAAGTGGTGTGAATCACTGTAGCAGGAAGGTAAATTAGCTAGTGACTCATCAGAGGGTCGAAAAAGAGACAGGCTTTCCAAACTGTATGATCAGTAAGGGGCGTGTGAGGAGACAGATAACTACGCTGGAGTGAGGAGCGAATTAGGTTTATGTGGGCATTCGGTGCATGGGGGAAAAAGGTGTGGCATACATAGGAATTATCCTAAGTTAATTAAGTGAGTAATGAAATTAAGTGAACTAAATAACAGGTAACCATGGCAGTACAGGTGCTATGTTACAGCTGTGAAATGTGGGGACTTTTGGACACCAAGGCAATCCAGGACAAACACGCCTGCAGAAAGTGTAAGCAGCGTGAGGAATTCCGGATCAGGATTATTGATCTGGAAGCCGAACTGCAAACACTGCGCAGCGTGAAGGAGGGGGAGAAATACCTGGACACTGTTCCAGAAGACCGTTACGCCTCTTAGAATAGGGCCATCTGTTTTGGTCAGCAGAGAGGGACAAGAGGATGTGACTGTCAGTGAGGTAGTTAATGGGACTGAGCAGACAGTAGTGGAGAAGCCTCAGACTTTGCAATTGCCATACAGGTTTGATGTGCTCACAACCTGTGTGGATGAAAGTGAGGTCTGCAAGGTGGATGAGCAGGCCAGCCATGGCACCATGGTACAGGAAGCTGTTTAAGCAGGGAGAGCAAACAGGAATGTAGTGGTAGTAGGGGACAGTATAGTGAGGGGGATTGACACTGTTCTCTGCAGCAAAGACTGAAAGTCCAGAAAGCTGTGTTGCCTGCCCGGTGCCAGGGTTCACGATATCTGCATCTGTGGAGAGAAAAAATAGTTAATGTTTCGAGTCATACAGACTCAAAACATTAACTGTTCTTTTTTCTCTCCACAGAGGCTGTTAGACCTGCTGAGTTTTTCCAGCATTTTCTGTTTTTATTTCAGATTTCCAGCATCTTCAATATTTTGCTTTTATTCACGATATCTGCTCAAGGCTGGATAGGAACTTGAAGTGAGAGGGAGAGGATCCAGTCGTCGTGGTCCATGTAGGTACCATCAACATAGGCGGGACAAAGAAGGAGGCTCTGCATAGTCAGTATGAGGAGCTAGGTACCAACTTAAGAAGTGGAACCTCAAAGATAATAATCTCCGGATTATTACCTGAGCCACATGCAAATTGGCACAGGGCAAATAAGATTAGAGAGATGAATACGTGGCTCAAAGACTGGTGTGGGAGAAGTGGGTTCCGGTTTGTGGGACACTAGCACCAGTACTGGGGAATGTGGGGGCTGTACCATTGGGACTGTTTACACCTGAACCATGCTGGGGTGAGTGTTCTTGCCATTCGCATAACTAGGGAAGTGGAGCGGGCTTTAAACTAAACAAGGTTGGGGGGGTGAGGGATCAGGCTTGGGTAGATGTGGCAAATCAAGGGGTAGAATCAAGGCAGGACACCATAACAGTAATGTGGGAAGTGAGGGTCATAGAATAGCAGGAAAGGACAGAGTGATTAAATCTAAGAATATACCAATAATCAAGACTAGATATTACAAAGATAAAAAAAAGACAAAACTAAAGGCTCTATATCTGAATGCGTGTAGCATTTGTAACAAAGTAAATGAATTGATAGCACACACTGAATTAAATAAATACGATCTGATAGCCATTACGGAGACATGGCTGCAGGATGACAAATGTTGGGTCCGGAATATTGAGGGGCATACAACATTCAAGAAGAATAAGAAGCTAGGTAAAGGCTGAGGGCTGATCAAGGATGGGGTTGGTGCAATAGTTAGAGATGACCTTGATTCAGGAGATCAGGATGTAGAATTAGTTTGGATAGAGATGAAGAATAGTAGGAGAAAGAAGCCACTAGTGAGAGTGGTCTTCAGACACTTAAAAGTAACCACAATTTAGGACAAAGTATACAAGAAGAAATATTGGGTGCTTGTGATAAAGGGAGAGCAATAACCATGGGTGATTTTAATCTACACATAAACTGGAAAAATCAGACTGGCAGTAGTAGTCTCGATGAGGAGTTCATAGAATGCTTTCAAGATAGTTTCTGATAGAAACAAGTTCCAGAACCAACCAGAGAGCAGGTTATACTAGACGTGGTATTGTGTAATGTGATAGGATTAATTAATGACCTCAGAGTAAAGACACCCCTAGGTAGCAGCAACCACAATATGATTGAATTTTACATCCAGTTTGAAAGGGAGAAGAGTGGGTCTAAGACTAGTATTTTGAACTTAAATGAGGGCAACAATGTGGACATGAAAGCTGAGCTAACTGAAGTGAACTGCAATACTAGGCTAGGGGATAGATCAATAGAGAAGCAGTGGCAGACGTTTAAGAGGATATTTCAGAATTCTCAGAATAAGTGTATTCTCAATAAAAAGAAAAATTCTAAAGTGAGGCCCCACCATCTGAGGTTACCTAGGAAAAAGCATATAACTGCACAAAGATGAGTGGTAGGTCAGATGATTGGTCAGAATATAAAGAATGGCAGAGAATGACTAAAAGGTTAATCAGGAGTAAGAAATTAGAATATGAGTGGAAGTGAGCTAGAAATGTAAAAATGGATAGCAAGAGTTTCTACAGGCATTTAAAAACGTAAAAAGAAATTTGAGTGTTGGTCCTCTAGAGAATGTGAATGGGGAGTTAATAGATAATAAGGAAATGATGGTGCAATGAACAAATACACTGCTTCTGTCTTCATTATAGAGGATACAAAAATTTTTCCAGCAATAGCTGTAAATCAGGAGGCGGATGGGAGAGAGTAACTTGGTGAAACTATAATCTCTAGGGAAGCATTATTGAGCAAACTAATAGAGCTGTGGGCTGACAAGTCTCCAGGTCCTGATGGACTTCATCCTAGGGTCTTAAAAGAGGTAGCTAATGAGGTAGTAGATGCGTTGGTATTAATTTTTCAAAATTTACTATATACTGGAAAGGTTTGATCAGACTGGAAAGTAGCAAATATAACCCCTCTATTCAAGGAGGGAGGGAGGCAGAAAACAGGAAGCTATAGGCCAGTTAGCTTGACATCTGTTATGGGGAAGGTGTTAGAATTGATCATTAAGGAGGTGATAGCTGGGCACTTAGAGAAACTCAAGGTAATCGGGAAGAGTCAGCATGGTTTTGTGAAAGAGAATTTGTGTTTAACCAATTTATTGGAGTTCTTTGAAGGAATAACATGTACTGTGGATAAAGGGGACCCTGCAGATGTGCTATACTTGGATTTCCAGAAGGCATTTGATAAGGTGCCACTTCAAAGGTTATTGCGGAAAATAAAAGCTCATGGTGTAGGGAGTAACATATTAGCATGGATAGGAGATTGGCTGGCTGGCAGAAAACAGCATAAATGGGTCTTTGTCTGATTGGAAGGATGTGATGAGTGGAGTCTTTCAGGGGTCTGTGCTGGTGTCTCAGCTTTTTACGATTTATATCAATGACTTAGATGAGGGGAGTGAAGGCATGATAGTCAAATTTGCAAGTAACACAAAGATAGTTAGGAAAGTATGTTGTGAAGAGGACATGAAGAGGTTGCAGATGGACATAGATAGGCTGAGTGAACGGGCAAAGATATGTCAGATGGAGTATTCTGTGAGAAAATGTGAAGTTGTTCACTTTGGCGGGAAGAAAAAAAATAGCAGAGTATTACTTAAATTGAGAACGGCTGCAGAATTCCAAACTGCAGAGGGATCTAGGTGCTCTAGTGCATGAGTCACAAAAAATTGTGACAAGTAATTAAGAAGGCTATTGGAATGCTATCCTTTATTATGAGAGGAATTGGACATAAAAGTAAGAATGTTATGCTTCAGTTATACAGGGTATTGTTGAGACCACATCTCGAATATTGTGTGCAATTTTGGTCTCCTTATTTAAGGAAGGATGTAAATGCATTGGAGGCGGTTCAGAGGCCGTTACTAAATTGATACCAGGAATGAGTGGGTTGTCTTATGAGGAAAGGTTAGACAGACTGGGCTTGTTTCCACTGGAGTTTAGAAGATTGAGGGGTGATTTGATTGAAGTATATAAGATCTTGAACGGTATTGACAAGGTGGACGTGGAAAGGATATTTACTCTTGTGGGTGAGTCCAGAACTAGGGGGAACGGTTTTAAAATTAGCAGTTGCCCTTTTAGGACAGAGATGAGGGGAAACTTTTCTATCAGAGGATTGTGTGACTTGGAACTCTGCCTCAGAAGGCAGTGGAGGCGGGGTCATTGAATATTTTTAAGGCAAAGGTAGAAAGGTTCTTGTTTGGCAAGGGAACCAAAAGTTATTGGGGGTAGATGGGAATGTGGAATTCGAAACACAAACAGATCAGCCATGACCTTAATGAATGGCGGAGCAGGCTCGAGGAGCCAAATGGCCTACGTTTGCTTCTATTTTGCACATGTGTGCATTTGTATGTATTTTCTTTTGCTTTTGTTTTTAAATGATAGCTGTTGGTGATGATTCTGCTTTTTTCACTTACACATCCTCCAGACCTATGTTATGTTCCTTGTCCCATTACCACCCTGTTTTGACTTGCACTATTGCCCCTTTTGTTATTTTCTCTGTTGCCTTCCAGTCTTTGACAGACCTCCACTTTTCTTCTCCCTCCACCTCATACCTTTCCCTGCTTCTATACTTGGTTAAAACCTATTACATCTTTAATAGCTTGTACAAATTCAACATAACTTCCTTGTCTTTATATTTAACAACTCAAGATAAAAAATCCAGAGTGCCATTTGCATTTTCAATGACATTTCCCACCTGTAGGACAATCTTTAAATTGTATATCTTCTCTACAAGATGTAGTTCATGTTCTCCTGAAATCCCCTGCATTATTTCTTACCATTTGTCATGGTCCATAATTTGGTATCAATTGTAGATTTCAATATCAATCTTCTCATGCTTCTAGCAAAATTATTTAAGTAAATGGATAACAAAGGAGGTCCAGGAAGAGATCTCTGAGGAATAGAAGTATCCATATTCCATCAATCCAAAAGGGCTACCTGCCCCTCTGTTGCCAGGACATCTCTCCATGCAACTACATTTCCTTTCATACCCCATGCCTTATCTTCTCTGTGTTTCTTATGTTGCAGCTTATGAGCTTGCACACCTAAAGAGAATGTATGTGTTCTATCTGAACACTAAAGAGTAAAATGTCTGCCAGGGTTTCTGCTATCTTCTGCCAAAAGAAAGATAGGACATTGGAATTTTTTTTTAATATTCATTTATCAGATGTGGGGATCTCTGGCTAGGCCAGCATTTATTGTCCATCTCTAATTGCTCTTGCCTTCTTGAACTGCTGCAGTCCATGTGTTTTAGGGACACCCACAGTGCTGTTAGGAAGGAAGTTCCAGGATTTGGCGCAGCAACAGTGAAGGAATGGCGAAATAGTTTCAAGTCAGGATGGTGTATGACACGGAGGGGAACTTGCAGATGGTGGTGTTCTCATGCATCTGCTGTCCTTGTCCTTCTAGGTGGTAGAGGTCATGGGTTAGGAAGGTGCTGTCTAAGGGACCTTGGTGAATTGCTGCAGTGCATCTTGTAGATGGTTCACACTGCTTCCAATAACCACACTTCTTCTTAGAAAATGGAATTCAATTAATCTTTGACTGTTGGATTTGATTGGTCCCTGCTAGCCTTGAGACCAGTAAAACCACATGATGATCAGGGACCAATCACAAAGCAAAAAGAATAGAACTTCTTATTGGATGGAAAACCAAATGAAAACCAAAACTGAGTTAACATTTGTGGTTATGAACTTATAGTACTGGTGAGGAACTGACCGGGGAGAAGCAGAGGACAACATGCAGATTTATCCTGGCTCTATTAATAAAATACTCGTATAGATTGTCAAAAGTGGGAGGGATACGAGGGGCTTCTTTCTTCATTGATGCAATCAGGGATTGAGTAATCTCATCAAGTTCATCCCGAGCAAATAAGTTTGACACCTATCAAAGGGAAGAAGGACAACAATGTAAATTTACAATACTTTATACATGTTAATGGCTTCAATTTTGATCTGTTCAGATGGCTTATTGCAATTGGTAATTATTTATTGTTCCAGTACGTTGTTTTGACATAAAAACAGAAAGTGCTGGAAAAACTCAGTAGGTCTGGTGGCATATGTGGAGAGAGAAACAGAGTTAACGTTTCAAGTCCAATGTGACTCTTCTTCAGAGAACAGAGGTAGAAATGTGATGGGTTTTGTACTGTTGAAAAAAGGGGCAGGGGTAGGTGAAGAAAAAGTGAAGGTCAGGGACAGGTTAGAGAGTGAGAGAGATAAAATGACAAAGATGTCACGGATCAGAGGCAAAGGGAGTGGTAATGATAGCATTAAAGACATAAAGCATAAAACCCATTACATTTCTACCTCTCTTCAGTTCCGAAGAAGAGTCATATTGGACTGGAAATGTTAACTCTGTTTCTCTTGCAACAGGTGCTGCCAGACCTTTTCCAGCATTTTCAGTTTTTCTATTTCAGATCTCCAGCATTTGCAGTAGTTTGCTTTTATTTTAGTTATTTTGACATGTTTACTTAAGCATTGTAATGCTTGAAACAGCAAATAATGTGAAATTAAGTGTGGTGAATGGACATCTGAACTGCCAGAAGCCAGATCCACAAGGTTTCTGCACCATTTAAGATGGGGGAGGCGATGGTGTAGTGATATTGTCACTGGAGCGGTAACCCAGAGATCCAGGGTAATGCTCTGGGAACCTGCATTTGAATCCTGCCATGGCAGATAGTGGAATTTGAATTCAATAAAAATCTGGAATTAAAAGTCTAATGATGACAATGACCATGAAATGATTGTTGTAAAAACTCATCTGGTTCACTAAATCTGTTGTCCTTACCTGGTCTGGCCTCCACAGCAATGTGGTTGACTCTTAAATATCCTCTGAAATGGCCTAGCAAGCTACTCAGTTATGACAAATTGCTGCAAAGTCATAAAAAACTAAATCAAACTGGACCTAGGTACTGGAAATGATAACTACAATCACAGCCCTGTTGACCCTGCAAAGTCCTCCTTACTAACATCTGAGGGCTAGTGCCAAAATTGGGAGAGCTGTCTTAGACTAATCAAACAACAGCCTAACATAGTCATCCCACAGAATCATACCTTACAGACATGCCCCAGACATCACCATCCCTGGATTCCTGACCCACCACCGGCAGGACAGACCCAGCAGAGGTGGGGGCAGAGTGGTATACAGTAGGGAGGGAGTTGCTCTGGAAATCCTCAACATTGTCTCTGGACCCCATGAAGTCGAAAGGAATCAGGTCAAACATGAGCAAGGAAACCTCCTGCTGATTACCATGTACTGCCCGCCTTCCTTCAGCTGATGAATCTGTGCTCCTCCACGTTGAACACCACTTGGTGGCAAGGGCTGGGTGTGGGGGACTTTAGTGTCCATCACCAAGAGTAGCTCAGTAGCAATATTACTGGTCAAGCACAAAAGAACATAGCTGCTAGACTGGGTCTGCTGTGAGGGAACCTGCCTGCTGCAGATGCATCTATCCATGACAGTATTGGTAGGAGTGACCACCACACAGCCATTGTGGAGTCGAAGTCCCGCCTTCACATTCAGGATACTGTCCATCGTGTTCTGTGGCACTACCACTGTGCTATAATAGATTTTGAACAGATCCAGCAACTCAAGACTGGGCATCCATGAGGCACTAGTGGTCCATCAGCAGCAGAATTGTACTCGAATGAAATCTGTAACCCTCATGGCCCCAAATCTACCATTATGATCAAGCCAGGGCATCTACCCTGGTTCAATGAAGAGTGCAGGAGGGCATGCCAAGAGCAGCACCAGGCATACCTAAAAATGAGGTTTCAACCTGGTAAAGTTATAACACAGGACTACTTGTGTGCCAAACAGCATAAGCAAGTGATAGACAGAGCTAAGCAATCACACAACCAATGGATCAGATCTAAGATCTGCAGTCCTGCCACATCCAGTCGTGAATGGTGGTGGACAATTAAACAACGCATTAGAGGAGGAGGTCCACAAGAATCTCCATCCTCAATGATGGAGGAGCCCAGCACAGCAGTGGAAAAGAATTGCTACAATCTTCAGCCAGAAGTGCCGAGTGGATGATCCATCTCGGCATCCTCTGGAGGTCCCCAGCATCACAGATGCCAGTCTTCAGCCAATTCAATTCACTCCACGTGATATCAAGGCTGAAGGCACTGATTACTGCAAAGACTATGGGCCCTGATAATATTCCAGCAATAATACTGAAGATTTGTGCTCCAGAACTTGCCACGCCCCTAGCCAAGCTGTTCCAGTATAGCTACAACACTGGCATCTACCTGGCTATGTGGAAAATTGCTCAGGTATGTCCTGTACACAAAAAACAGGACAAATCCAACCCGGTGGATTACCGCCCCATTACTCTACTCTCGATCATCAGTAATGGAAGGGGTCATCAACAGTGCTATCAATCGGCACTTGCTTAACAATAGCCTGCTCACTGATGCCCAGTTTGGGTTCCACCAGGGCCATTCAGCTCCTGACCTCATTACAGCCTTGGTTCAAACATGGACAAAAAACACTGAAGTGAGGTGAGAGTGATTGCTCTTGACGTCAAGGCCATATTTGTCAGAGTGTGGCATCAAGGAGCCCTAGCAAAAATGGAGTCAATAGGAATCAGGGAGAAACGCTCTGCTGGTTGGAGTTATACCTAACACAAAGGAAGATGGTTCTGGTTGTTGGAAGTCAGTCCTCTCAGCTCCAGGACATCACTGCAGGAGTTCCTCAGGGTAGTGTCCTCGGCCCAACCATCTTCAGCTACTTTATCAATGACCTTTCTTCCATAAAATGTCAGGCAATGACCATCTCCAACAAGAGAGAATCCAACCATTGCCCCTTGATGTTCAATGGCATTACCTTCACTGAATCCCCCACTATCAAGATCCTGGGGTTACCATTGACCAGAAACTGAACTGGACTAGCCATATAAATACTGTGGCTACAAGAGCAGGTCAGAGGCTAGGAATTCTGCAATGAGTAACTCACCTCCTGACTCCCCAAAGCCTGTCCACCATCTACATGGCACAAGTTAGGAGTGTGATGGAATATTCCCCACTTGCCTGGATGAGTGCAGCTCAAGAAGCTCGACACTGTCCAGGACAAAGCAGCCTGCTTGACTGGCACCACATCCACAAACATTCACTCCCTCGGCCGCCGAAGCACAGTAGCAGCAGTGTGTACCATCTACAAGATGCAGTTCAGGGATCCACCAAAGCTCATTCAACAGCACCTTCCAAACCCACGACCACTACCATCTAGAAGTACAAGGGCAGCAGATAGATGGGAACGCCACCACCTGGAAGTTCCTCTCCAAGCCACTCCCCACCCTGACTTGGAAATATATCTCCGTTCTTTCACTGTCGCTGGGTCAAAACCCTGGAACTCACTCCCTAACAGCACTGTGGGTGCACCTACACCACATGGACTGTAGCGGTTCAAGAAGGCAGCTCAGCCCCACCTTCTTGACGGCAATTAGGGATGGGTAGTAAACGCTGGCCCTGCCAGCGAAGCCCACATCCCATGAATTAATTTTTAAAAAGTAAATATTGCGTGCTTTAGAGTGATGGTGCATTTCTTATGCCAACCCCAGTTACATTGCTGAGCAACTTAGGGGACATACTGAGGTACTCCCGAGCATCCCTAGGAATTATGTTCAGAATATCCCTGATGGGTTCAGCATAGGATTCATAGAATCATACATACAGTACTGAACGAAGTCATTCATCCCACCTTGCCTGTGCTGTGTTTTTAAAAGAGAGAGTTGCCAATGATGTCGGACAGTTTCTGGAACCTTTATAACATGACCTCCAGCTGCTATCCCTTTCTGTGGCATAGAAAAGACAAAAAAAGAAAGACTTGCATTTATATAGTGCCCTTCACAACCACAGTACATCCCAAAGTGCTTTATAGCCAATAAAGTACTTTATTGATGTGTAGTCGATGGTGTAATGTAGGAAAAATAGCAGTCAATATGCACACAGCAAGGGCATTGGGGATAACCCTTCTGCTCTTCTAATTGTGCGATGGCATCTTTTACATCCATCTGAAAGTAGTGTCAGGGCCTCAGTTTAATGCTGCATGTGAAAGAAAGCAACCCTAATAGTGCAGCACTCTCTCAGCAGCACTGATGTGTCAACCTTTGATTTTTTGTTTTTAAGTCCTCGAGTGAAACTTTACCTGTGAAAGCTGTAGTATAAAGGGTTAATACTAAATATGTAGGTAAAAAGTCTACAGCATCAGTGATGTAAGAACACATGATAATAGAGCATGGAAAGAGATAGTTCCATGTAGAGCCTCAAGCTGAGTCCATACTATAAATGGTTAGTATAATGTTCAATAGACAATAGGTTGCTAACAGCATTGCCTCCAGCATTATCTGTAAGTCCAAATCCACAACTACCACATCTAAGACCCACCACAACAACAATAACAGATGGTTGCTATGAGAAAGCACAATGAAAGGAGCAACAAGTAAAGAGCCTGGTGACTGTAAGGAACAGCGAGAGAAATGACTGCAGGACAAGGACAGCATGGGGAAATCTTCAACTGAACTCCATAAAAGGCAACAGTAAAACGAAGACACGGAAACAATTTTCCCTTTACCAGAGTGTTTTGGCCATGTGGCACGCCCAGTTCAAGCTGTAAAGCGGCAGAACTGGAGTTGCAGGTTTACCGGATACAGAACAGCATGGGGACTAGCAGAGAAGATTATCAAGGAACTGGTCAGTACCTCATTCTACACGCTAGGCAGTAGTTCAGATGACATAATGGTCATTCAGGCATAAACAAAGACACGGCGACTATGAAGAAATTATTAAAGATTTTGATACTTATTTTAGAAAATAATTTGAGAAAACACCATTATAGAGAGAGCAAAATTTAATAGGTACATCCAATGACCAGGATGAGCATAGATTCCTTTATAAATTAACTATATTGATTAGCTGAAAATTGTGAATACAGAGCCCTGAAAGCCTAATTAATTCAGGATTGCATTGTTGTGGGAGTCTTAGAAGAGACACTATTGAATTATTTGCAGTCAAGGGAATACTTGACCCTATCGTAAACTGTGCAGATAATAGGGCAGGCAAAAGAGAGAAAGCAAAACAAAATTTTTATTTGACACATAAAAAAAATCTCTTGGAGAAAGCCAGCTGATACAGTCCAGTTTATATCACATAGAAATTGCAGCGCAACTAACTCCAAACAGCAAAAAATGGAAGAGGGCGTGGTAGCTGCTATTATTCAGGATTCTCATTGTGGCAGGAAAGGCTACATCGGAGGGAAGAATGCCCTGCCAAAAATGCGAAATGTCATTCCTGCAAGAAGAGAGGTCACGTTAAATCAGCTTGCTGCAGCAAACAGCTCTGAACAAAACAATTAAAGGAGAAACAGCAAAGATCATGTACCATTCAAGAAATTGAAGGCATTCAAGAAGTTGAAAAAGAAAAAGAATGAAATGTGCCATTCTTGGGAGAAATTGCAGAATCAAATGGGAACTATTGGAGTGCAGGTATTATGCTCAATGGGCATAAAACAAACTTCAAGTTAGACACTGGAGTTGGAGTTCCAATTCTTTCAGACACAGAAAAGTAGTTAAAACCAGATTTCCTCCAGTCATTTACCATAAGACTCTGTGGTCCAGGAGGCATTCAGCTGAAAATTAAAGGACTGTTAAATTCCAGCAGAAAGGAAGAGAAATCAGCAAAACTTTGTATGTGCTCCACAAATCAAGAAAGTTCACTGTTCAGTAGAAAAGCTTTGTTGTGATCCGGGATCAGACCCCCATGTTCTATCCAGTTAGGGATCAGTAACTTTTTGTTTGAAGTAGACAAAGTTTGAGATTCAGGATATTTGCTAAGAGAATAAAGCCACAAGATTGCATGGGTTTTGAACAAACAGAAATGAACTTCACTATACAGGGTCAGAAAGATATAACAGTTTACAATATCCACCTTATATTCTAACATTCAGGGTTAATATGAGGTACATGCGAATTCACGAGAAAACTGTAGTCCAACCCCCAGGCTACACAATAAGTAGCAAGACAGGTCTCATCAATTTCTCAACAACCCACCCAGATGTCAGTAAAGACTGTGAATCAACCAATTTTGTTGGAACTTTGTCTCTCTCATGAGGGATTCCAGTCTTCATCTTTGAAGATCTTGTCTTTAAATTCTCTCCAAAAGTTGCTCCAACTTGATGAACTCAGTGATGGCTCACCTTGCAGAGTTTCAATCTTGTCTCCGTAGACTTGATTCCCTTGGATTCCCAGTCTGCACTCAAGCACCAACTCACAAGCAACAACTCCAACTTTTCAGCTAGCCAAGCAGAATGCGACTGTTCCAAAGGGTTATTTTTACAACAGCCTGTAACACAGAGTCACCAACCTTCTGCTGCCTTCTTTGATCACCAGGGCTTCTCCTGAGCCACCTTCAATTGCCAGGGCTTCTTCTCAGCCCTCACAACTTAAAGTCTGCCAACTGCAGCCCTTTTCTCCTTGAGACCTCTTTCTCTGCCCCTCTTTCTCCTTACTGGGACCTCTCCCTGTCCCCTCTCCCTGACCCCTGTCTGACGCTGCCTTTGGGACCTCTGCCTGTCCCCTCTCTGGGATTCTTTTTTGGGGTTATGGCACTCCACTTCTGGTCAAATGACCAGGATTTTAACGCCATTTTAATTTTGCATAGGGGCACTGGGCCTATCTTCAGCCCAAAGAAATACAAAAACGTTGAATTCCGCATGCAATGCCTGATTCCGGTCCACGCATGTGTGAAACGCCTGAGGCCTACGAGAAGTTGGAGTTCCCCATCTCTACTCTTGTTACCAAGGTAAGTATGGATCACATAACAGCTCGTACAGATCTACAACTCATCTTTAAAGGAGATGAACTAGAAAACCTTGAGGAAACCAGACACAAGATTTCCCTAGAACAGCAGGTAAAGGAACCAGATGAATGTGTGCAAGGCAAACAGCAAACAAGAGGTCCAAAACAAAAACAGAATTACCTGGAAAAACTCAGCAGGTCTGGCAGCATCGGCGGAGAAGAAAAGAGTTGACGTTTCGAGTCCTCATGACCCTTCAACAAAACTGTTCTGTTGAGTTCTGTTGAAGGGTCATGAGGACTCGAAACGTCAACTCTTTTCTTCTCCGCCGATGCTGCCAGACCTGCTGAGTTTTTCCAGGTAATTCTGTTTTTGTTTTGGATTTCCAGCATCCGCAGTAGTTTTTTGTTTTTAGCAAACAGGAGGTGATGCTTTGTCACATATTCCTGTTGGGAAGCTTGAACAGGAGGGCATAAGTCTTTTTGAGGAGGTAGAGTCAAATGACTCTCTGACTACAGCAACCACAGAGACTGAACGAAATATGGCAAGCACAGAAACCAGATGAAGAACATGCTAAAAATTAGAGAATACTGAAAAATGGATGGTCAGAATATGTTCTAAACGATCTCATTCTGAAGCATTACTTCAAGCAATGCAGACAGCTCAGTATTGTGGACAACTTATTAATCTACGATGGGAGGTTGGTCATACCAAGAGTCCTAAGATTCGAAATCCTTCAAGGAATACACCAGGGACACATGGGCATTAGAAAGTCTACATGCCAGGGTGTGAAATTCAGTTTTGGTGACCAAGAATCTCAAAATCACTGGAGGACATGATTGCCCGTGCAATTCATCATCAAGAACAAAAAGAACCATTGATGGTATCCTCATTTCTATCCAGACCTTGGGAATTCCACGGAATGGATCTTTTTGAGCTCAAGGGGAAGACATTCCTCATAGTTGTTGACCATCACCCCAGATGAATCGAGTTTAAACGTCTTTGCAGAATCACACAGTGCAGAAGAGGCCCTTCGGTCCACCGAGTCTGCACCGACATATGAGAAACACCTAACTTACCTACCTAATTCCATTTACCAGCACTTGGCCCATAGCCTTGAATGTTATGATGTGCCAAGTGCTCATCCAGGTACTTTTTAAAGGATTGAGGCAACCCGCCTCCACCATCCTCCCAGGTAGCGCTTTGCAGACCATCACCATCCTCTGGATAAAAAAGTTCTTCCTCACATCCCCCCTAAACCTCCTGCCCCTCACCTTGAACTTATGTCCCCTAGTGACTGACCCTTCAACTAAGGGGAACAGCTGCTCCCTGTCCATGCCCCTCATAATCACGTACATCTCGATCAGGTCGCACCTCAATCTTCTCTGCTCCAACGAAAACAACTCAAGTCTACCCAACCTCTCTTCATAACTTAAATGTTTCATCCCAGGCAACATCCTGGTGAATCTCCTTTGCACCCCCTCCAGTGCAATCACATCCTTCCTATAATGTGGCGACCAGAACTGCACACAGTACTCCAGCTGTGGCCTCACCAAGGTTCTATACAACTCCAACATGACCTCCCTACTTTTGTAATCTCTGACTTGATTGATAAAGGCAAGTGTCCAATATGCCTTTTTCATCACCCCACTAACATGCCCCTCCGCCTTCAGAGATCTATGGACACACATGCCAAGGTCCCTTTGTTCCTCAGAACTTCCTAGTGTCATGCCGTTCATTGAATACTTCCTTGTCAAATTACTCCTTCCAAAGTGTATCACCTCACACTTTTCAGGGTTAAATTCCATCTGCCACTTATCTGCCCATTTGACCATCCCGTCTATATCTTCCTGTAGCCCAAGACACTCAACCTCACTGTTAACCACCTGGCTAATCTTTGTGTCATCCGCAACCTTACTAATCCTACCCCCCACATAGTCATCTATGTCGTTTATATAAATGGCGAATAATAGGGGACCCAGCACAGATCCCTGTGGTATGCAACTGGACACTGGCTTCCAATCACTAAAGCATCCTTCTGTCATCACCCTCTGTCTCCAACAACTAAGCCAATTTTGAATCCACCTTATCAAATTACCCTGTATCCCATGTGCATTTGCCTTCTTTATAAGTCTGCCATGTGGGACCTTGTCAAAGGCTTTGCTGAAATCCATATAAGCTACATCAACTGCACTACCCTCATCGACACACCTGGTCACCTCCTCAAAAAATTCAACCAAATTTGTTAGGCATGATCTCCCTCTGACAAAGCCATGCTGACTATTCCTTGCCTCTCCAAGTGGAGATAGATTCTCTCCTACAGAATTTTCTCCAATAGTTTCCCTGCCACTGACGTGTGACTCACTGGTCTGTAGTTCCCTGGCTTATCTCTACAACCCTTCTTAAATAGCGTAACCACATTAGCTGTTCTCCAGTCCTCTGGCACCTTCCCTGTGGCCAGGGAGGAATTAAAAATTTGGGTCAGAGCCCCTGCGATCTCCTCCCTTGCCTCCCTCAGCAGTCTGTGACATAAATCATCCAGACCTGGAGATTTGTCCACTTTTAAGCCTGCCAACACCTCCAATACCTTGTCACTCCCTATATCAATTTGCTTAAGAACCTCGCAGTCTGTCTCCCCGAGTTCAATACCTTCATCCTCATTCTCTTGGGTGAAGAAAGATGTGAAGTATTTGTTCAACACTCTACTGACGTCCTCTGGCTCCACCCATAGATTGCCCCCTTGGTCCCTAATGAGCCCTACTCTTTCCCTGGTTATCCTCTTCCCATTGATATACTTATAGAATATCTTGGGATTTTCCCTACTTTTACCAGCCAGAGCTTTCTCATATCCCCTCTTTGCTCTCCTAATTGCTTTCTTAAGCTCCACCCTGCACTTTCTGTACTCCACTAAGGCCTCCGCTGATTTGCTTCCCTTGTACCTGCTAAAAGCCTCTTTTTTCCTTCTCATCTTATCCTGAATATCTGTGGTCATCCATGGTTCCCTGGGCTTGTTTCTCCTTCCTATCACCCTAGCGGGAACATGTTGAGCCTGTACCCTCCCAATTCCTTTTTGAACGCCCCCCACTGTTCCTTTGTAGGTTTCCCCACAAGTAGTTGTCCCCATTCTACCTTGGCCAAATCCTGCCTTATTTTACTAAATTCGGTCTCCCCCAATCCAAAACATTTTTTTGCAACTTGTCAATTTCTTTGTCAATAACAAGCTTAAATTGTACCATGTTGTGGTTGCTATCACTAAAATGCTCCCCCACCACCACCTCAGCCGTCTGTCCAGCTTCATTCCCCAGAATTAGGTCCAGCACTGCACCGTCCTTTGTTGGACCCTCTACATATTGACCTAAAAAGTTCTCCTGTACACATTTCAAGATATCCACTCCATCCAAGCCTTTAACACTATGTCTATTCCAATTAATGTTGGGAAAGTTGAAATCACCTAATATAATTACCCTATTGTTATTGCTTTTACACACCTCCACAAATTGTGCACATATTTGCTCCTCAATTTCCCGCTGACTATCTGGGGTCTATAATAAACACCCAACAACGTGGCTGCCCCTTTTTTATTCCTAAACTCTATCCACAAAGCTTCATTCGATGCCCCCTCCAAGATATCATCTCTCCTTACTGCAGTAACTGACTCCTTAACTGATAATGCAATGCCCCCTCCTCTTTTACCCCCTCCCCTGTCTTGCCTGAAGATTCTATATCCCGGAATGTTGAGCTGCCAATCCTGCCCCTCCCTCAACCACGTCTCAGTGATGGCTACTATATCACAATTCCACGTGTCAATCCTCACCCTTAACTCATCCGTTTTACCTGTAATACTTCTGGCATTAAAGTAGAAGCCATCCAGCCTTGCCTTACTCCCTTGAAACTTAATGCAGCTGTACTCCCTCTGACTTCATCGAACAACCACAGAAGCAATCGTCAATTCACTAAAATAAGTTTATGCCACACATGGCATTCCAGGTCTTGTAATTTCAGACAATGATCCACTATTTGTGAATGAAGGGTTCAAGAAATTTACAGAGACTTTGTATTTGTCTCTGCAACTCATTCACCTAGGTATTGACAAACAAATGCTGAAGCCAAGAGAGAGTATGAATGGTCGAAGCTTTGTTGGAAAGAATGATGATATCAACTTAGCCCTGTTGAGCTACCATTCCACACCACTTCAGAATGGGTTGACTCCATTAGAACCTCTGATGGGAAGAAGACTACAGACTCAACTTCCTGTTCTTCCACATACGCTCATGCCATGTCTAAAACCCTCTGACATCGAGAGAGTAAGGGAGAAGGAGGATGAGTATCATGCAAATATGAACAAAAATTACAATCACTGTCATAAGGTGCAGGAGTTACTAGATCTCCAACCAGGTGAATCAGTCCGGAATAGAGACCAGAATAGAGAAGGTTGAGTACTGGAAAAGACACAAAGTCCGAGATCTTATCTTGTCGAGACAAAGAACAGGATAATGAGAAGAAACAGAAACTCACTCATATCAACGAGAAGACCATCGATTGAATGGTCTAACTGTATGATCAACCTGAACAGAAAACCAATAGTCTCTGATGATCCATATGCTACTCTGCAGAGTTTGAGAGAGAACATGGAGAAACTGAACCCTATGCAACCTCTGAGAGATGAGAACAAGGTCGGGGAGATTGGTGAAACCTCCACGATGCTTATCTCTGTGAACCATAGATGAAAGCAGAGACTTTGGGGAGAGATGTAGGAGCATGTAAGTAGCATTTTTAGAGTCAGAGACTTGGAGGGGAGATGTAGTACAAAGAGTTAATGTTAAATATGTAAATATATAGTCTGCATCATCAGTGATGTAAGATCACATGATAACAGAGCACGGAAAGAGATAGTTCTATGTAGAGTCTTGTGCTGAGTCTATATTGTAAATAGTATCATGTTTAATAAAAGGTAGTTTGCTAACAGCATTGCCTCCAGCATTGTCTGTTTAGTCCAGACCCATGGCTAACACATCTAAGACCAACAACAACAACAACAACAGAAAACCCACAACTTTCTGACTTAGAAGTGAGTGTTACCAACTGAGTCACATCTAGTACACATTCAAGGCCTAGCTTTCACCAATCCGATTTGTCTTTCTCAGATACAAGTGATATCCTCACACTTCCTCCAATTGAATTTCTTCTGCCATTGTTCTGGTTCAAAAGCAACTCCAAGTAATCCGTAATTGTAAATTTTTCAGTGGACCTCACATTGCAGCCCTTGCTTAATGTTCTCAGCCTCTTTGTTACAGGATTTGAATCCCTGCAATATTTGCCTCTGGCCAAATTTTCCTTCCTTCCCCAGCATAAACAAGCAGTTGCACATGGAATTTGTACTTGTAACATGACAACGATTACAAAAATCAACTTATCCTGGAATCCAGGCCAGGGGAGTAATTTCTCATTTATATTGCAGATTCCTTAATATTTAAGTACAAATGATACAGTCAAAATGTTTAAATTTACCTAGTGGATGAGATAATACAAACTGATGTTTGCAGTTGCAGCATATACTTATGGAGATGAATTCTTACAAGTGGTTGATGAATATTGAATTAGGAGACAGATGTAGAGAAAGTGTAAAACAAAGACTGTAACAAAAGCTAAGTAACTAAGTACCTCTCCAGAAGAGAGTACGTTGTTGAGATACTCAAGAAAAGACTCTTCCCTGATTTCGTTATCAGTGAATATGAAAGTAATTCCCTTTCCCTCTGCCCCAGCCGTTCTGTACAATATCTTCAAGTCATCCATCAGATTGCTGACGTTGTACGCTCTGAAAGAAGCAATAAAATTACACATAATTACATCAACAGAAGCAACTTGCATTTATGCACATTTTGAACATAGAAAAACATTTCAAAGAAGGGCAGATTAGATGGCATGATAGAGGAAATTAAGGAGGGAATCCGAGAGCATACGGCCAAGTCTCACTTAAGGTGCAGCGATTGTTAAGGGGATGCATCACTCTAGCATTGTCCTGTAGGGCCTCCAGCATCTTTAAAGTCTGCTGCGAGTTCCATGATTCCACCATCAGAAAAGGACTGAATCTAATGGACCTGGAGAGAGACAGGAAATGTGGACTAGGCTTTAGGGCCACAGCCTGAAGAGGCTGTTCTGGAGAAAGTCCACAACCAAGGACAAATCCCTGTCACCTTCCAGGCAAATAGAGAGGCTACTGTGTGGTTACAAAAATGCATAAGCAACAGCTTCACAGAAAACAAATCCCTTTATGGCTGAGGCTTTCATTGTGGTCTGTGCCTCAACCAAAGACATGAAACTTTGCATGGGATAATTTAAACACTAAAATGAGGTTGCTTTTGACATTACAGTAGCATTATTATTTGTCCCAAGTTATCTTTCATGAAATTGGTTGTGTGAAGTTGAGCATGTTCTTCAGACCCATTCCTGCTACTTGCATGGAGCTACAAAACCAGCAGAGCCTCACAAAATTAGTTACTGCTTAGTCAAAAATTTTGATTACTCCATTGAATGGAATAGCAATCAAAATTTAGTGATCAAATGATTAAACACTGCATCTTAGAAATTCCTTGGAAATTTTCTGAGTCTTCTATTGAAACTCCAATGGAAAATTAACAAAAACACACAAGAAATGATCTCTGGCTGAAAACTGTGATTTATTCTGTTATTCTAATGTTTATACTTGCTTTCCTATTGGAATTAAGATGAGAGATCAGCACTGTTGCATGGACAGTGGAAATTGGGCTGGAGAGCACACATTCTTCAGGTGCTACATGAACACCTAAGGCCTCAAAATGGCAGATGTGACCGCTCAGACTACCAGGTCAGAACAGAAAATAGCACTCTTATAGATATTCACATCGGCAAAGCAACTGAAAAATCATGCTTACTCACTCAGCTTGCTAACCAGCATGAAGGCCACCTCACCAACACCAACATTACTTAAAGGAATCGTGCAGTACTCTCAGATTAGATGCTGGGTTGCTATTGCTGGCTACTGTCTGACTTTTGGATGTTTCTTGTTGTGCGCTAGCACTTTTTGGAGGCTGTGCTTTGTCTGTACAGAGAGGTGTTTAACTACTTTTCCACTTTTGTGAATGTATGGCTCCAAATATGGATGCTTTGCTTTTTGAAATCTTGCAAGATTGGGAGCATCAAGGAGGACAGAGCAGCACTGGCTGCTAAAATAAGCAAGAGGTGGGGGAGAAGGGCACTCAGCAGAGGTTATATTCATATATTCAGATAAGGTTTTCAGGGAGCACTTTTCATATTTCAATTTTACTGAGGAGCAGCATCTGTGTCTTTGCTTTAACAAAGAGGTTGTGCCTGAGATATATGACAGCTTTTACAGCCACAACTACAGCATCAAACCAGGACAAAGACAATACTGTCTGTGGCTGTCCAGATCACTGCTACTCTCTACTTTTTTACCAAGAGCCTCTTTCAGACTGCAACAGATGACATCAGCAACTTCTCACAACACAGTACAATGATGTATCAGGGAGGCTTATTACACCAGAAGAAACGCTAGCATCTCCTTCCTTAATGAGGGTTTGCCCACATGACAGGCTTTCTCATGATGCAAGCTACCCTTGACTCCACACACACTTTAGAGGATGACCTTGAGCAACCTTGTACCAAGAGGCCCGACTGCAGCCTGCGCTATCAGGGCTTTGGAAGCAGTCTGGGCTGGCTAACACAATCACACCAGCAAGGGCACTGGATGAGTGGCTGGAAGGAGAGTATGCATTCTGTCATCCTGATGGAGGTCAGCAGGTTCCTCTTCTATGAAGCTAAGGCCCCTTGCATGGGCAGTGCATTGACATTCCTAGTGTGCTCCTGGAGAATAGAAGGCTAGAGTGATGTGAAAGCTCAGACTGCCCCTTTCAACACTGAACTCTACAGTTTAACATGGCAACCATTTGAGCATTCATGGCAACAGTTTTTGATGCAATGGAACCTTTCATTTTTGTCATGAGATGCTCCAGTATGGTGGTGTCCATTGCACCAAGTTGGAGGTGAGCTCTGAAACTTTGTACACAAGTCTCTGGCAGACTGTCCAATGGTCCAGAATTTTCTGATGTTTGCTCATCTTTAAAGCCCTGGCACATCAAAGTCTGCATCTGACCTCTGTAGCAAAACTTGTATGTGACTTTGCTCATCAGCAAACTGTCACTATCCTATCCGGGCTCGAGCTCCTACGAATGTGCCTGGTCGGTCACTCGATACAAATCCTGTTTTTAAACTAACGTTAAAGGTCAGTATCTGAACTGGTGGTTGCAAGAGTGAAACTTAGTGATGATGTATTTTGTCTATAGCTTGTCAAGGAGAGTGTATGGGATGAGGGAAGTCAGAAGAGGTAAGGGTGAAGTATGTGAAACCCTGCTTGGTGAGTTCCCCAGTGTCACAGGCGGTCATGGCCACTAATCTTTTCTCAGTAATGGGAGAACAGGGTGTATTAAGCTGCTAGTTCTACATTGGTGGTGGACTAATACCTGGGCAGAGACTATGAAAGTGGGCAGGCATGAAAATTTGCACTGCTGGCTGGCATGCTGTCATCATCCCATCCCTATGCCATTTTCCCAGAGGTGGAAGGGCTCGCTGCCCACAAGTAAATGGCTTATAAAGAGCAATTAACAGAGCTAACTAGAATTTTTCAGTCAGCCTGCAGACTCCCCTGTGGTATCGGGAACTGGGCTAGCTGCAGGAGGCAGACTGGAGGTGGCACACAGTTCTCCAGGCAGGTTTTGAGGCCCTCTCCACCTGCCAGGCAACAGCTATGGCCACAGGCTCCCATATGGAGGGGATCCAGCTCCACAATGATAGTGTGGCACTGTGGTCATTTTTTTTAGTTTAAAAGTTGCTGAGAAAGGATATAGACATGTTGGTGGATTGGGCAGACAAGTTCAATGCCAAGAAGTGTGAGTGATCAATTTTGGCAGGAAGAATATGGTGAGACAGTATAAAATGAAGGGAGACTCTAGAGGAGGTGCAGGGACAGAGGAACCTTGGTGTATATGTACATAGGTCATTGAAGATGGCAATGCATGTTGAAAGAGCAGTTAATAAAGTATATAGTATCTTAGGCTTTATTAATAGAGACATTGAGTACAAGAGAAAGGAGGTCGGTGGGCAGGCGAAAAGGCCAAGCAGCTTTTGCATTTTTGGAAACCTCATCCATGGGTGGGATGAGGTTTCCAAAAGCAAATAATAATAAAAAAAAAGTTTAATTAATAACATGTCCCTGATCATGTGACAGAGTCACACGCGGGGACTTGTTTCATTACATTATAATTTTTTAAAATTAAATCTCTCTTCATCTCCCTGAGGTAGCTCAGTGACTCAGGGAGATTATGCAGTGCTCACTCGTGCGCATGCTCAATGTTTGCACTTGGCCTGCTCACCCTCCTCCCCCCACCTGCACAGGCTGCGCTCAGCGCTGCCGCTCACGTTTCACGCTCGGCAGTCCTTAACTGCCCCACCAGCATGACATCGCAGCTTCCCGACCACCACCACCCACCCCTGCCGAGCACTCCCGCCAAGGGCAAAAATTCTTCCCTAAGTAAAAGGGAAATGTTTTAATATAAAAGCAAAAAACTGCGGATGTTGGAAATCCAAAACAAAAACAAAAATACCTGGAAAAACTCAGCAGGTCTGGCAGCATCTGCGGAGAGGAACACAGTTAACATTTTGAGTCCGAATGACCCTTCAACAGAACTAAGTAAAAATAGAAGAGAGGTGAAGGGGGGGTGGGACAAGTAGAGCTGGATAGAGGGCCAGTGATAGGTGGAGATAACCAAAAGATGTCATAGACAAAAGGACAAAGAGGTGTTGAAGGTGGTGATATTATCTAAGAAATGTGCTAATTAAGGGTAGAAAGCAGGACAAACAGGGTACAGATAGCCCTAGTGGGGGTGGGGTGGGGTGGGGTGAAGGAATCAAAAAAGGCTAAAAGGTAGAGATAAAACAATGGATGGAAATACATTTAAAAATAATGGAAGTAGGTGGGAAAAGAAAAATCTAGTCTTGCGACTAAATGTGGCTCAGAACTATTTCCCACCATGTGATTTTCCATGAATATTGAGCCAGCCTAAAAAAGTTAAAATTTTCATTAACAACTATAAAATGACTGCAATTTTTTTTACATACCTTGTTAAAGTGATCTGAAAGATTTTATATCCAGCAATATAAGATGCCAGCTTTGTAAAGCTTTGTTTTCCAGAACCACCGACTCCAACCAGCAAAGCATTTCCACAATCTGTACGGATTATACGAGATATCTGCAAAATATATTTTTCTGCTGTC
Source organism: Cetorhinus maximus (assembly GCF_964194155.1). NCBI lineage: Eukaryota > Metazoa > Chordata > Chondrichthyes > Lamniformes > Cetorhinidae > Cetorhinus > Cetorhinus maximus. The sequence goes on from NC_135883.1 coordinate 167,348,454, forward strand.
AGACTTATGATTTTTCTTTGTAAATGAAGAGACTAAAGAAGCAGCGTAAATAGTTAATGCTTATCAATCTCTTTTGGGCATAAAATCAGAACAGCACAAAGATATCAATCGCTTATTATAATTTAGTTACATTTAATCTAACGGGCCAAATAAAGCCTGCAGGTAATCATGATCAAGAAGGTAAATGATTTCAGGAAGGTTAATTTTACTAAAATGTCTGATGATTCAGTATAAGTGGACTGACTGGAGAACCTTATTATATAGGCAGGCAAATGCTGAGGGCAAATGGATTGTCTTCAAAACCATTCTGAAACAAAATAAAGCCATGTATGCCCCAATGGTTAAAAAGGGCACATAACAAAACTGAAATATATGCATGCAATTTAGATTGAAGCAAAAAGCCTGGAAGTAGCAGTAAATTATGCTCTTGTTACGGATAGGAAAGAGTTTAATTTAAACAGCCCTGATTTCTCCTCTCACCACCCATCCGTAAACAGAAAGATGTTTTGATTTACCAACCCCTCGGTTTTGGTGTGATCCAATTTTTACTAATAACCCCACAGCAAACTCCAGATAGGGTAAATTCAGAGAGTTTATTCGCACACACGCAAAACGCGGGCGGGGGGGTGGTGGGGGTGTGTGGTTAGGGGGTGTTGCTACGTAGCCCTGTGTGCATTCGTACAATCAAGGAGGGAAAGAGAAAGACAATTTTACAGGGCAAAGAGACCACAGTGTAAAGGAATTATTGTTTCACGTGAGACTAGAGTCCAGAATAAAAAGTCAAATGGTAAATTCTTTCACAGAAGTCGGCGGGCCGAACTGATGCTGGACAATTTACTTATCCAGCAGAGTTGACTTCCATGATGAGATAGACACACAGAAAAATTGTCTTGTCGGTGATGGTAAAGGAGTTCAGAAGTCCCAGTGTAAATGGGGACAGGCATTCAAATCTGGACAGAGCCTTTTTCTGAGCTGCTGCTTGCTAGGTGGAAGATGGCAGACTGAGCTTTGCACTTCCATAAGACAATATCACAGATTTCTCCAGCTCGGGGGGGTCATGTCACATGACTCCCAACTCTCCACTTTGGCTTTGACAAAGGGTGTATATTCTTTTGTCTGGATTCCTGAGATTATTAATGTGCCAACCATTAACAATTAGAAAGGAAGGTTTCAGGGCTCTTTGTCTTAGCAAATGAGGAGGATCCAATGGCCAGGCCTGGCCTATGAAAATTAGATAGCCTGTGTATAATTCCCTTTAAATTTGCCACAGCCAGACATTCAGTCATTTTAAAAATTCAGGACGTATATACAAACATATGAAATAGGAGCAGAAATAGGCCATTTTGCCCCTCGAGTCTGCTCCTCTATTCAATAAGATCATGGCTGATTTGTGTGTGTTTTGAATTCCACATTCCCACTATCCCTGTTCCCTTTGGTTCCTTGAAAAAGAAGAATCTATCTACCTCTGACTTAAAAATATTCAATGACTCTGTCTCCACCACCTTTGGAGGCAGAGAATTCCAAAGTCACACAACATTTTGAGAGAAAAAAATTCTCCTCATCTCTGTCCTAAAAGTGCAACCCCTAATTTTAAAACAGTGCCCCCTAGTCCAGGACTCAACCACAAGAGGAAACATAATTTCTGCATCCACTTGTCAATACCATGTAGAATCTTTTATACTTCAACCAAGTCACCCCTTCTAAACTCCAGTGGTAACAAGCCCAGTCAGTCTAACCTTCCCTCATAAGGCAATGCGCTCATTTCAAGTATCAATCTAGTAAACCTCCTCTGAACTGTCCCCAATGCATTTACATCCTTCCTTAAATAAGGAGACCAAAACTGCACACAATATTTGAGATGTGGTCTCAACGATGCCCTGTATAACTGAAGCATGACGTCTTTACTTTTATGTTCAATTCCTTTTGTTATAAAGGATAGCATTCTATTAGCCTTTTTAATTACTTGCTGTACCTGCATATTAACTTCTTGTAACTCATGCACTAGAACACCTAGATCCCTCTGCAGCTTGGAATTCTGCAGCAATTCTCCATTTAAGTAATACTCTTTTTTATTTTTCCTGCCAAAGTGAATAACTTCATATTTTTCTACATTATACTCCATCCGCCATATTTTTGCCCACTCACTCAACCTATCTATATCCAGCTGCAACCTCCTTACATCCTCTTCACATACTTTCCTACCTATCTTTGTGTCATCTGCAAATTTATCTACCATGTCTTTGCTCCCCTCATTTAGGACCTTGATATAAATTATAAAAAGTTGAGGCCCCAGCACAGACCCCTGCGGGACTCCACTTGTCACACCCTGCCAATCAGAAGAAGACCCATTTATGCATACACTCTGTTTTCTGCTAGCCAGCCAATCTTTTCCCCATGCTAAAACTTTTTCACATAACAAGTGGCTCAGGTCTGGAATGTACTGCCTGGAAGTGTGGTGGAGCAGGTTCAAACAAAGCATTCAAGAAGGCATTAGATGATTATTTGAATAGAAACAATATTCAGGAGTATGGAGAAAAGGCAGGGCAATGGCACTAGGTGCTCATTGGATACTCATTTGGAGAGTCAGTGCAGACACAGGGCCGAATGGCCTCTTTCTGTGTCGTTAAAATTCTGTGATTCTGTAATATGTTACCCCCTATCAAACGCCTTCTGGAAATCCAAGTACAGAATATCTACAGGCTCCCCTTTATACACAGCACATGTTACTCCTTCAAAGAACTCCAATTCATTGGTTAAACATGATTTCCCTTTCACAAAACTATGCTGACTCTTCCCGATTAGCTTGAGTTTCTCTAAGTGCCCAGCGAGAACCTCCTTAATGATCGATTCTAACACCTTCCCCACAACAGACTTCAAGCTAACTGGCCTATAGTTTCCTGTTTTCGGCCTCCCTCCCTTCTTGAATATAGGGTTTATATTTGCTACTTTCCAATCTGATGGAAGCTTTCCAGAATGTAGCGAATTTTGAAAAACTAACATCAACGCATCTGCCTCATTAGCCATCTCTTTTAAGGCCCGAGGATGAAATTCATCAGGACCTGAAGACTTGTCAGCCTGCAGCTCCATCAGTTTGCTCTGTACCGCTACCCTAGTGATTGTAATTTCACCAAATTCCTCTCTCCGCTGCACCCCCTGGTTTACAGCTATGACTGGAATGTTTTTTATATCCTCTGTAGTGAAGACAGAAGCAAAATATTTGTTCATATCATCCTCCCTTTCCTTATTATCTATGATTGACTCTCCATTCTCATTCTCTGCAGGACCAACACTCACTTTACTTACTCTTGGTCTTTTTAAATACCTCTATAATCTCTTGCTACTTGTTTTTACATTTCGAGCTAGCTTCGTCTCATACTATAATTTTGTTCTCCTGATTAACCTTTTATTATTCTCTGCCGTTCTTTATATTCTGAACAATCATCTGACCTGCCACTGATCTTTGCACAGTTGTATGCTTTTTCCTTAAGTTTGATGCGTTCCTTAACTTCTTTAGTTAACCACGTGGGTCCGCCCCTTAAGATTTCTCTTTATAGCAGGAATACACTTATTCTGAGTCTTCTGCAAAACCCCCTTAAATTTCTGCCACTGTTTCTCTATTGATTTATCTCCTAGCCTTGTACCTCAGTTAATTTCAGCTAGCTCAGCTTTCATGCTCACATAGTTGCCTCTATCTAAGTTTAAAATACTAGTCTCAGATCCACTCTTCTTCCTTTCAAAAAATGGCACCTTCCCATGCAACCGCAGAAGGTGCAACCCTTTAATTCCCCCCTCCTCACCGTCCAAGGGCTCAAACACTCCTTTCAAGTGAAGCAGCACTTCACTTGCACTTCCCTCAATTTAATTACTGCATTCGCTGCTCCCAATGCGGTCTCCTCTACATTGGAGAGACCAAATGCAGACTGGGTGACTGCTTTACGGAACACCTTCAGTCTGTCTGCAAGCATGACCCAGACCTCCCTGTCGCTTGCCATTTCAACACACCACCCTGCTCTCAGGCCTACATGTCCGTCCTTGGCCTGCTGCAATGTTCCAGTGAAGCTCAACGCAAACTGAAGGAACAGCACCTCATCTTCTGACTAGGCACTTTACAGCCTGCCGGACTTAATACTGAGTTCAACAACTTCAGATCATGAACTCTCTCCTCCATCCCCACCCCCTTTCCGATCCCCCTTTTTCTAATTATTTATATTTTTAAAATATATTTTTCTTTTCCCACCTATTTCCATTTTTAAAAATATATTCCCATTCCCATTGTTTCATCTCCATCTTTTAGCCTATTTCGATTCCTTCCCCCCTCCCCACCCCCACTAGGGCTATCTGTCACTTGCACATCCTGCTTTCTACCCTTAATGTCACCATTAGCTCATTTCTCAGCTAATATCACCACCGTCAACACCCCTTTGTCCTTTTGTCTATGTCGTCTTTGGCAATCTCTTCTTTGCCTCCACCTATCACTGGCCCTCTATCCAGCTCTACCTGTCCCCCCCTCCCCCTTAACCAGCTTATATTTCACCTCATTTCTATTTTTCCTCAGTTCTGATACAGACTCGAAACGTTAACTGTATTCTTCTCCGCAGATGCTGTCAGACCTGCTGAGTTTTTCCAGCTATTTTTATTTTTGTTTCAGATTTCCAGCATCCGCAGTATTTTGTTTTTATCTTCTCTCTTCCAAACTGGATGTAAAATTCAATCATATTGTGATCAATGCTACCTTGGGGTGCCTTCACTCTGAGGTCATTAATTAATCCTGCCATGTTACACAATACCAAGCTAAATATAACCTGCACTCTAATTGGTTCCAGGATGTGCTCTTCTGAAAAAATATCTTGAAAGTATTCTATCAACTCTTCATCCAGGCTCTACTGCCAGTCTGGCTTTTCCAGTTTATGTGTAGATAAAAATCACCCATGATTATTGCTGTCCCTTTATCACATACAGCCAATGTTTCTCCTTGTACACTTTTTGCTTCATTGTGGTTACTGTTAGGGGGCCTGTGGACCACACCCACTAATGACTTCTTTTCCCTACGATTCCTCATGTCCACCCAAACTGATTCTACATCTGGGAGCAAAGACAGCCAGACCTGCGAGGGACAATTCTACTCAGACAATGGATAAATAGACAGCGAGGCTTGGGACCTTCACTCACATCCCGGGAGTGGAAACAGCCAGGCCTGGGAGGGACTCCTCTACTCAGGAAGTGGATAAATAGAGGGTGAGGCTCAGGGCCTTCACTCACTTTCTAGGAGTGGAGACAGCCGGGCCAGCGAGGAACACCTCTACTCAGGCAGTGGATAAATTGAGGGCGAGGCTCGAGGCCTTCACTCACCTTCTGGGAGAGGAGACAGCTGGACCTGGGAGGGACTCCTTTACTCAGGCAGCGGATAAATAGAGGGTGAGGCTCAGGGACCTTCAGTCACCTTCCGGGAGCAGAGACAGCCGGGCCTGGGAGGGACACCTCTACTCAGGCAGCAGGTAAATAGAGGGTGAGGCTCAGGGCCTTCACTCACCTCCTGGGAGCGGAGACAGCTGGGCCTGGGAGGGACACCTCTACTCTGGCAGAGGATAGAGGACGAGGCTCGGGGCCTTTACTCACCTCCCGTGAGTGGAGACTGCCGGGACCGGGAAGGACACCTCTACTCAGGCAGCGGATAAATAGAGGGCGAGGCTCGGGGCCTTCGCTCACCTCCTGGGAGTGGAGACAGCCGGGCCTGGGAGGGACACCTCTACTCAGGCAGCGGATAAATAGAGGGCGAGGCTCGGGGCCTTCACTCACCTTGCGGGAGTGGAGACAGCCGGGTCTGGGAGGGACACCTCTACTCAGGCAGCGGATAAATAGAGGGCGAGGCTCGGGGCCTTCACTCACCTTGCGGGAGTGGAGACAGCCGGGTCTGGGAGGGACACCTCTACTCAGGCAGCGGATAAATAGAGGGCGAGGCTCGGGGCCTTCATTCATCTCCTGGGAGTGGAGACAGCCGGGCCTGGGAGGGACACCTCTACTCAGGCAGCGGATAAATAGAGGGCGAGGCTCGGGGCCTTCATTCATCTCCTGGGAGTGGAGACAGCCGGGCCTGGGAGGGACACCTCTACTCAGGCAGCGGATAAATAGAGGGCGAGGCTCGGGGCCTTCATTCATCTCCTGGAAGCGGAGACAGCCGGGCCTGGGAGGGACACCTCTACTCAGGCAGCGGATAAATAGAGGGCGAGGCTCCGGGCCTTCATTCACCTCCTGGGAGTGGAGACAGCCGGGACTGGGAGAGATGCCTCTACTCAGGCAGTGGATAAATAGAGGGCGAGGCTCAGGGCCTTCACTCACCTTCCGGGAGTGGAGACAGCCGGGCCTGGGAGGGGCACCTCTACTCAGGCAGCGGACTAAGTTTGAAAAATAAAATCCAGGAATGACATCACATGAAAACTGTAAGTTCATTGGTTGGTGAGAAGCTGCCGTCAGGGAGTGTTTAAATAGCTTAAAACTAGAAAAACGTATTATTTATAAAGAAGTAGCGACTTGGATTTCAGTAAGGAATAGAGAAGTAAGGTTAAATCAAGTCAAAGTGAAATTAAGTAATAAAATAAACCAAAGTAAGATAAAGTTAGCGTAAGTGTACTAAAGTTAAGTTACTGGTAAGTTATTCTACTTACTCTAAGGGCAGAATTTTCCATTTGACGTGCGGGGAGCGGGCCCCACACGTCTGCGCTTAAAATGACACATGGTGATGTCGGGCGAGCATCCTGGCACCACTGTGCGCCATCGCGATATTTCGCTGGGTGGGCACGCGATGAAGTCCGACGCGCACCCACCATTAATAAACGGGCTATTTAAGGCCCTTTAGTGTTCAATCGACACCAATTTTTCGGCGCCTGTCTGATCTTCGGGTCGGCGCACAGGTGCAACGGGCAGACAGGTAGGAGACATTTGTATTAACCTCATCCATGGGTGGGATAAGAGGGCTCAGTGAATCTCAGGGTCGTGAATCTGCTCTGTGAAGTATTTACTGTTGAAAGTTTTTCAAACCTGCATGTGTGATCTGCAGTGCTTCAGAATGCATCCCAGCTGCTTTTTCTGGACTTCAGGTCAGCACTCTGCAGTGAGGAATCTTTTCTGGGCCTGCATGTTTCAGGAAGCCTTCCCTTAGCCTGGGAATGGGAGCTGAACTGTCCACTGGAGGCAGCTCCTCTGAAGAGGAAAGGAGGGTTAGAAGGGAGTGCACATTCAGCCTCCAGGGAAGCCACCTTTGGGGGGACAGGTGCAGGAATAAAGGGCACAGGGCCAAGAGGTAGACCAAGGCAGAAGGGTCCGCAGAAGACGTCACTATCCTGCTGCCAGGGTATACAGGCGGCGAAGCAGCTACCTCAATATGACTGAGGTGCAGTGCCGAAGGAGGCTCCGTCTCTCAAGGGAGACAGTCAACTATACCTGTCAGATGATTGGGCCTGAGACATTCCCTAACTGTGTGGGTGGACACCCCATGCCAGCGGCTCTGAAGATCACAGCTGCCCTCAACTTCTATGCCTCTGGCTCCTTCCAGGGCTCGGTGGGTGATCTTTGCGGTGTCTCCCAATCAGCTGTGCTCACTCATGTCAAGCAGGTTACAGATGCTCTGTTCAGAAATAAGAACAGAAGGAAAAACTGAAGGACCATTCGATTAAACTTCCCAATGACCTTCCCTCCATCATAAGGTCAGAAGTAGGGATGATTACTGATGGTTGCACAGTATTTAGTATCAGTGTTTAAATATCATGTGCTGATATTTAAAATACTCCCAATTGTCAAGCTAACAATTTTTACACCTTTTGTCAACATTAAGTGTTTGCTTTCTTCAGCTTTAAAACCAAACAGAACTGAATTGCTCTTATTAAAATTGTGTCAATTAGATCTTTTAAAGAGAAATTGATTAAATATTTATATAAGCATATAGGACTATGGAGAAAATGCAAGACAGAGCATTTAGATTTAAATTGTTTTAGCAAACACATTGCAGATGGCCACAATGACCTCATCCTGTGCAGTAAAATTCAATGGGCTGAATTATGTGCTCCATCGCTGATGAGATTGAAGATAGCAGGGCATGGAAAATTCAGTGGGTGGCCACCTACCCGCCTGCCCCTAGCCCCACGCAATTTTACCAGCAGCAGGCACTGGTGTTAGGCTGCCTGCCTGCCAGTGGACCAATTGATGTCATTAAGTGGGAAATTTATGCCCAATTAAGGGCCACAAACTGTTGCTGCTGAGGATTTAGCCAGTGGCATGAGATGCCCATGCCAAGCACCCAACCCTGCAGTTTTCTTTGCATGGGCTGGTGGCGGGTGGTTGGGGGGGTGGTGGATGGGGGGTGGTGGATGGGGGGGGTGGGTCCCTCCTTAATGGGCCCTCTGGGTCTGTTGGCGGGCGCCCACGAAGGTTTTACCTCCCAAGTTTCCTCTCTCTCCAAGTCCCGCCTCTATCCTATTAACAGCCAATCTGTTCCCCACAGCGGGGTCTCCCTGTCAAACATTTTATCGGGGAAGGAGGGGTGGTGACTCAAGCACATGGTACAATTCAGCCCCACAATTTGATAAAAAGTCGTGGTTGTTGTTGTCCAACATGAATTTTAAAATCTTGACAATTGCAGGAAGAAAGAATGTTCTAGCTCTGAGAAAATGAAAGTTATAGAGGGAGACTGCACAATGCTTTGGTTTTACTATAATGGGGCTGTATTGAGTGGAAATGACAGAATGGTGAAGCATTTAATAGTATCAAACAATGATTATCAGTAGGCCTTCTTCACTTGGCACAGGTTGACACTTTGGTACTGGTTAGCACAGGTGGAGAACATTTTTGCTTTCCTAAAACACCAGTGCTGGCCAGTGGTGAGGCATTACCTAATCCTGGAGATTGAAAATACTGCAAAAAAAAAAATTGATCAATGTAGATAATAGTCAACAATAAAGTTCAATTAATAATAGGCATGAACTAGAATACCACTGATTGGGTCTATCAGAGCAAATTTCATGGAAGTTAACTGTGTAGCAGGGCATCCATTCATGCTAGCAAAATATTCTGGAACAAATCACTACAAGTAAAAGCCATAGCAAAAATAACATCCATTATGACAAATTAGCACAAATAAAAGTTGGACTAGATCTTTTGCAGTGAATACAAATTAAATGTTCAGAATATGCCAACATTCCCTTTCTAAAGGTTATAACATCAAACCGCTTAGAGGGAAAGCTCTGGATGAAATCTGCAGTTGATATTGTCTTGTTGTTAAAGTCCTTACACATGCAAAAGAAGAAACTCAAGATCCAAAATGTCCAGAAAATTTGTGACGGAAAGGAAAAATGGAAAAGGCACATCATCTTAGCAAATGCTTATTGAGATAACAAAAACTTATATTTATATAGCACCTTTAATGTAATGTCCCAAGGCACTGCACAGGAGCATCATAAAATGAAGTATGATACTGAGCCACAGAAGGAGATATTCCAGAGCTTAGGGCCTAGACAACTAAAAGCATGGTCACAAGTAGTGGGACAACTATAATTGGGAACGCACAAGAGACCAGAATTAGAGGAGCTCAGATATCTTGTGTTGTGGGGTTGGAAAACATTACAGAGATAGGGAGGGGAAAGCCATGTTAGGATTTGAAAACAAGGATGAGAATTTTAGAATCAAGACGTTGCTTTACTGGGAGCTAATGTAGATCTCAGACCACAGGGGTAAATGGAGAATGGAACTTGCTGCAAGTTAAGGCACAGGCAGCAGAGTTTTATATAACCTCAAGTTTATGGAGGGAAGAATGTGCGAGGCCAACCAGGAATACATTGAAATAATTTATTCTAGAGGAAACAAGGACATGGTTATGGGTTTCATCAGCAGCTGAGCTCAGACTAAGCAATCTTAGTGCGACTATGAGGTTGGAAGTTTACCTTGGGATCAAATATGATACCAATGTTGCGAACAGACTAGCTTAATCTAAAACTGTTACCAGGGAGAGGGATGAAGTTGGTAGTTAGGGAACAGAGTCGGGAACAGGAACTGAAAACAATGGCTTTAGTCTTCTGAATATTTAATTGGAGGAAATTTCTGTTCATCCAGTACTGCATGTTAGATGAGCTGTCTGATAATTTAGCAATAGTGGAGGAGTTGAGAGAGGTGGTTGTGAGGTATAGGCGGGTGTCATCAGAGTACATGTGAAAACTAATGCTGTGCCTGCACATGATGTCGTAAAATGCAGCATGTAGATGAGGAACAGAAGAGGGCAAAGGATAAATCTTTGATAGATAGGCAGAAGAAAATGCCTTGAAAACTTGGATGACAATGGTGTTGAAAGGTTCAGTGCCTAATGCAAAAAGAGTTGTGAAGGACTGTAACTGTACATTTGAAAATTCCCAAAGTTAGGCATTAGATGTATAAGATAAGGTGTATAAAAGGTTGACTAGATATGAATGAAATTTGGAATGGCTGTAAAGGTTCTGAAATCTAAACATCTGTGGATAAATCTATATGGAAATTTATTTTACTTCTTTCCTCCCCTGATTTTCCTCTGTGAAAAGCTTGCTGGTAGATATAATTATTTTTCAGCATGTATATGATTAGTTAGAATTCTAAAATCTCACTTTTATCAGATGTGTCATTGCATCCTTAAAGAAGACGAGATCAAAAAAACCTGATCGGACACCTTCATTATGTTGTTCTTGATAAAACTGCAATTTTTCAGTCAGGAATTCATGACTTGGTATCTGGAACACATTCAGTACAACTGTTAGAATATCACAAAGATAACATCATAAAAATAATGAAAAATTAAGCGTGCCATGAACCCAATATACCTCATCCTTCCATAGTAACCTACAATTACTTTATTATAGTATTTGCCTCTTGCTAATGCATTTACAGGAGTGATAAAATTGAATTTACTGATATTCCACTAGAGGGCTGCTGAGGCTTTCGGCTTCAGGCCTGCTCGGTTCAAAATTCTGTAGTAGTCGCTGCCACCTAAGCAGTGAGGCAAAAAAGTAAGTCTTTAAGACAGTTATATTGCTCCTGTGGAACCCAGGAAAAGCAGAGGTATTCCTTTTGTCCAATAAGCACTGCTGAGGGCCACTGTTGGCCCCCTTTCCATTGTCCTCATACCCAACGCTTGGACTTAATTGAGGATCATTGGTGGCAAAGCAGGTTGTCTGAAGTTGGAATGTTGGTACTTACAGCTCAATCAAATTGAAATTAGATTTGTGACAAATATCTTGTTCATGGTTCATGTTAATATTATAGAGGTAATGTTTAGTTCTGGGAAGATTAAAGTTTAACTGTAGAAAATGGGATAAATACAACTAAAGCAGCTTGGAGTCTATTACACTTGAAAGGTTGGGACCATGTTAATTTAAGGGATTAACAGCTAGAAAGGTACGAGCCTTAAAAAGCAGGTGGGATTGCTTAGCTCGTGCAATTATAAAGGAGGGATAATTGACTTGGAGGTCAGTTTAAGTATAGAGCACAGCAGGCTATGTTGTCATGGAAATGGGTGGAGCTTAAGGTTCCCTAGCTTCAATTTCTCTGTGTGTATTCTGGGAGAGTGAATGTTATGCAGCAGGGTAAGAGGTTGGATACCATTAGTAGGAGTCAGGAAATTAGGGATCTGAGAAGTCCTAGGGAACTAAGAGGGTGGCAGAAGGTCTCTTGTTCCATGTTGGAGGCAGTTAGGGCTCAGAGAAGCCCTGCGAGCCATTTATAGCTGAGTTCAGCTGAGAGACTGGAGTTAGGAGAAACCAAGAGGCTGTGCCAGATCAGGGAACTTAGTGGTCTGTGAAAGAGTTGGAAGTATTTAAGTAATTAGAGGCAGGAGTGTAGCTTTGTTAATCCTGTGGAATGTAATCCCAAGAATCCAAGTTAGCCCAGCCTTTGTGGGAATTCAGAAGCTAGATTTTAGGAAGTGAGAAGTTGAAATCCCTCATAAGGGAGACATAGTTTTAATGAGATTTTGTGACTCACAGTGGCTACTGATGTCTGGGTGGGTTGCTGAGAAATCTGTGGGATCTGTCTTGGTCACACCAGGTCAGAAAGATAAAACAATTTATAATATCTATCTTGTATGCTAACATTCAGGGTAACTATGAGGTACATGTGAATTAACAGACAACTGTGATCAAAAGAAGCAAATATGACTTGAGAAAAAACTTTTTCACACAATGAGTGGTTCGGGTCTGGAATGCACTGCCTGGAAGTGTGATGGAGACTGGTTCAATCGAGGCATTCAAGAGGGCATTAGATGATTACCTGAATAGAAATTATGTGCAGGGGTACGGGGGAAAGGCAGGGCAATGGCACTAGGTCATAATGCTCATTTGGAGAGCTGGTGCAGACATAATGGGCCAAATGGCCTCCTTCTGTGCCATTAAAATTCTATGATTCTGTAAAACACACACACACAACACAATAAATGGTAGATGCGACCAAAACAGAGTCCACAAGTTTAACATCAACCCACCCAGGCATCAGTAATACTGTGAGTCAACCAATCTCACTGAAACTCTGTTTCTTTCACAAGGGATTCCTGTCTTCACCTTCAAAGATCTCACCTTGGAATTTTTTCCAAATGTTGCTCCAACTCAGATGGCTTTAATGATGGCCCACTTCACAGGTTTTCAATCTTGTCTCCTGAGATTCTGTTTCTCTGTATTCCCCAGTATTCACTCAAACACCAACCCTCAAGCACAACTTTAGCTCTTCAACAACGCCAAGCAGAACACAACTGCTTGAAAGGGATACATTTGTCCCAACCACCAGCAACACAGTGCTACCTCCTGCCTTCTTGTATCTTCAGGGCATCTCCTGAGCTCTCTTCATTAACCAGGGCTTCCCTTGAGCCCTTTTTACTTAAAGCCTGCTCCCTGTAGCCCTTTACCTGTTTGGATCCTTTTTTCTCTGCTCCTCTCTTTTTAAAAGAACTGAGACCTCTTCCTGTCCCTGTCCCTGTCCCCTTTCTGGGACTCTCCTTTTGGGACCTCTCCCTCTTGCTTCTCCCTTTGGGACCTGTCCATGTCCCTTCTCCCTTCGGGACCTCTCGCTGTCCCCTTTCTCTTCTACCCTGCTTGGGACACCTATTATCAATGGCGCTTCACTTCTGGTCACCTGACTTGGGTTTTTGCATCTTTTTTTTATGCACAAGTGCACTGGGCCTAAAAAATGTAAAAATCCCGATCTGCGCATGTGCAGCTCTCAGTCTGCGCACAAGCAAAATCTCCGAGGCCCGTTGGGAATTGAAGTTCCTGACCTCCGCGTTCTCCAACGAGGTAAATTTGGCTTTCATAACAGTATACACTCATCAAAATAAATGACATCTACATTGGGTCAGCTGCATTCATCTGTTGGATGACAGCTGTATGCTGAAAGACCTTCTATACAGGGAACTGGCTACTGGGCCACGACCTACTGAACATCCATACTTCTGCTATAATGAAACCTGAAAGCATGATATGAAGATGGCCGGTATTGACACACTACTGGGAGACAGTCGCTGATGGCCATGACCTCTGAAGGCAGACTGCTGGGAAGGGTACTGGAAGAAGTGAGGAGAAATTGAAAGCTTAGCTAGTGAAGAAGAAGGCCCAGAGAAAACAGAGGCCAGTGAATCCTGCACCTACTCAGCCCACTGTCTTCATCTGCAACAAATGCCATACCAAGTAATGCGAAACACATGTTGACTAACATGCGCAAACCATCATCTCATTAGAAGGAAGGTTGCCAAAGACATGGGTCACTAGAGGCTTTGGCAGACTTCTGGTTAATAATAAATTTGATACTAGTTCATGGAAATAGATTCAAGTGAAAATTAGTTACATTTCTAGAAAAATAATGAATTGAGAGATTTGATTAAGAAGGCAGGGTTGAGGGATTGAGGTTTATCAAAAAGGAACAGGTATTGCTTTTATCAGGACTGAATAGCAAGATTAACAAAATCACTTTCAAGCTGACAACGTTATGATGTACCATTTCATAGATTTTTGGGACAACAAATACATAATCTTCAGGCTCTTCACCAGTTGGCTCTGGCATATCCCGAAGGAAATCAACAAAGTATGGATCTTCATGAAGCTTTCCTGCTATTCCTCTTCCAATGACTTTTTCAACTGCATGAGCAATTGCATTTTCAAACCAATCTTTATCTTCTTGACTTACAAATCTATGAAGTAACATAAAAGTCAATAATTAATCATCATAAATTTTACTGCCATGAAGAGAACTACTTTATTTGGTATTAGTCATAAATCTGTATCTTTATGTATTCACGAATACGTAGGCATGGGCATAGGGTACTTCTTGCAGATTATCACCCATCATGCTCACTCAACTGATGAATCAACTCCACGTTTAATATCATTTGGAAGAAGCAATGAGGGTGGCAAGGGCACCGAATGTACTCTGGTTGAGGGTCTTCAATGTCAATCATTAAGGCTGGCTCGATAGCACACTACTGACTGAGCTGACCAAGTCCTGAAAGACTTAGCTCCAGACTGAGCCTGTGGCAAGTTGTGAGGGAAACAAAACAAGATGGAAAAACCTTCTAGATCTAGTCCTCATCAATCTACCTGTTGCAGATGCTTCTGTCCATGACAGTAATGGTAGGAATGGCCACTGTACAGCCCTTGTGAAGATGAAATCCCACCTTCACGTTGATTATACCCTCCACCATATGGTGGGGCACTAACACCATGTAAAATGAGATAGATTCCCAACAGATCTAGCAGCTTAAAACTGGACATCTATGAAGTGCTGTGGGCCATCAGCAACAGCAGAATTGTGTTCAAGCACAATCTGTAACCTCATGGCCCAGCATATACCAAAGTTTGATTTGTATTTCTGTGTCTGTGTGTTAAGAAAAGGAAAATTTGAGTTTTAGTTTCACTTTAAAAGATGTCTGCATTTGTAATGAGTTTTACAACTCCTGAAGTGAAGTTAAGCAAACACAAGAGTGGAAAAAATTGTGCTGTTGCCTAGCATCAGGGGTCTAGCAAGGCAGGCCCCACCCACACACACGCTGAAAAATGAAAGAAACAGCAGTTTTGAGGTCAGTTGGGAGCAGCTGCCAGGTAGAAGCAGCCTAGAAGGTTCAGACAGCCAGTTCCAAACCAAAGTTGGCTGGAAGTAGCTGCCAGAGAGAGACTGGAGCAAAGGGACAGATAGCAAGTCCCAAGCTAAAGAAGAAAGTTCTTAAATGCAGGGGAGTGGAACAGGAGTAAGTCCCAAGAAGACCTTCTAGTCAAAGGAAGGACAAGAACCTGGAAAAGGTCTTGTTAAGTGAAATTAAAATTAAGGAGCAGAGAGAAAGGCTCCAAGCTTCAAGTTTAAAGAGCTGAATGCTGCAGGAAGCAGATTTAAAGCAAGAATAGCTTGTGAGAAGTCAGAGAGTGCAACGAGATATCTGAAGGTTTGTAACTCTTTTCTATGAGCATGTGAAGCAGTGGTGTATTGTTTACAGCTGAGTTGGTGAGAGAGAGTGCGTGGAAGAAAGCTTGAATGTGTGTGGCGACCCAGGGAAGAAGAACATCGGAAGGAGAACTTGAAACCTTGGAGGTGAACCCTTGTGGAAAGCGTTTGAGAGAAAGTAATGATCTGGGAGAAGATTCCAAGGCGGGTTCTTGGAGAGTGGAGATTGGAAACCCTCGTGTGTTCAGTGAGACTGTTTGGCTCACAGTGTGACAAGCGTCTGGGGGGAGTTGAGGAAAGATCCAAAGCATCTGTGTTGGGTAGCATTTGTCACTTGGTTTCAGAGTGTGTTGTGTCTGACTGCAGGTCACCAATTGGTTTACATGAACTGTGTATTACTATGAATATTAGAGTATAAAATAGATTATGTAACTTGTGTTATCCTTACAAATATGTATATATCAGTAAAGGTATAGTTGTGGGTGAAGGAGAATTGTAATAGAGTTAAACTTATCTTGTTCAATAAATGTTTTATTCTTTTGTTAAAAGTTCATCAACTGACTCTGTTCAGTAGCTACTCTCCACATATCTAAACAAACAAATAAAAGTTAGGATCTATCAAGCCGGGTTCCACCCTGTGATCAGGCTTGTCCAGGGGTAACATCAGCTGGGATCGTAACAATAGAGCTAAGCAATCCCACAACTGACAGATCAGATCAAAGTTCTGCAGTCCTGCCACATCTAGTTGTGAATGGCGGTGGACAATTAAACAACTAATTGGAGGAGGAAGCTCGAAAAATATCTCCATCCTCAATGATATGAGAGCCCAGCATGTCAGTGCAAAAGACAAGGCTGAATCATTTGCGAACATCTTCAGCCAGAGATGCCAAGTTGATGATCCATCTCGACCTTTTCCTGAGGTCCCCCGCATCACAGATGCCTGTTTTTGGCCAACTCAGCCAATATCACTTCCTGTGATATCAAGGAGCATCTGAAGGCACTAAATACTGCAAAGGCTATGGGCCCCACCAACATTCTGGCAGTAGTACTGAAGATTTGTCCTCCAGAACATGCTGACATGCTGTTCCCCTAACCAATCTGTTCCAGTACAGCTAAAGTACTGGCATCTACCTGACAATGTGGAAAATTGCCCAAGTAAGTACTGTCCACAAAAAAAGCAAGGCAAATCCAATCTGGGCAGTTACCACCATATTAGTCTATTCTTAGTCAACAGCAAATTGATTGCAGATGTCATTGCTAATGCTATGAAGTGGCACTTCTGTTCACTGATGCTCAGTTTATGTTCTGCTTAGGCCATTCAGCTCCAAAAAAGCCTCATTACAGCCATGATTGAAACATAGACAGAAGAGCTGAACTCCAGAAGTGAGAGTGACTGCCCTTGACATCAAGGAAGCATTTGAGCAAGTGTGGAATCAAGGAGCCCTAGCAAAACTGGAGTCAATGGGAATTAAGGGTACTCTCTCCACTGGTTGGAATCAGACATAATACAAAGGAAGAATATGGTTGTTGTTGTTGTTGGAACCCATTCATCTCAGTCCCATGACATCACGGCAGGAGTTCCTTAGGGTGGTATCCTGGACCCAATAATCTTCAGTTGCTTCATCAATGACTTCCTTTCCATTAGAGGGTCAGAAGTGGAAAAGTTCACTGATGACAATGTTCAGTGCTATTCGCAACATCTCAGATATTAAAACAGCCTGTGTCCATATGTAGCTAGACCAGATTTGTGCCACACAGTGCCAGGCAAAGACCTTGTCCAACAAGAGAGAAACTAACGTTCCCTCCTTGATATTCAATGGCATTACCATCGCTTAATTCCCCATTATCAAAATCCTGGGGCTCCCATTGATGACAAACTGAATTGGACCAGCTTGTGGCTGCAAGAGTTTGTCAGTGCTGGAATTCTGCAGTGAGTAATAACTCCTGTCTCCCTAAAGCCTGTCCACCATCTACAAGGCACAAGTCAGAAGTGTGATGGAACATGCTCAACTTGCCTGATTGAGTATTGCTCCAATAACACTCAGGAAACTTGAAATTATCCAGGACAAAGTAGCCTGCTTGATCGGCACCCCATTCACCACCTTAAACATTCACTCTCTCCACCAGTGGAACACCTTGGTAGCAGTGCATACAGTCTACAAGAAGCACTGCAACAACTCGCCAATCCTCCTTCAACAGCACCTTCTAAACCTACGACCTCTACTATCTAGGAGGTGGCAGCAGAGCCATGTGAACAACACCAGTTCCAATTATCTTAAGTCACACTCACATTGATGATAGGAAGGGAGTTTCTGGATTTTGACCCAGCAACATTGAAGCAATGGTGATATAGATGTAGTGGTGTGCAGCCATTTGTGAGACCTCATCAAGTTCTGCTGTTGATCCTGGAAGGAGCCGGAAGCAAATAACTTTAAGGCTACAATGACTTTGATGGTTGCATTGTGAGCAGTGCTACAAGGTGTGATGTGATGAGGACACAGATCTTTGTGATTATGCGCCTGGAGAGACATTGTCTCCTGCGGCACCGGTTCTCCAACATGCCAAGGTAGTTCTGTCTTTGGCGATGGTACAGCCTATATTAAGGTTGGGGTCTCCATTGCCTT
This sequence comes from Cetorhinus maximus, assembly GCF_964194155.1. Classification (NCBI taxonomy): domain Eukaryota; kingdom Metazoa; phylum Chordata; class Chondrichthyes; order Lamniformes; family Cetorhinidae; genus Cetorhinus; species Cetorhinus maximus. The sequence goes on from NC_135883.1 coordinate 167,366,504, forward strand.
CCTGCCCCTTGACCCTGTTCTCTGCCCTCCTGATTACCTGGGCTCTACCTTTCCTGTGGAGGATGTTGCTCTTCATTGCTGCTGGATCCAAAATCTGAGAACGATGCTCCCATTATCGGCTGTCACAATCTTCATGCTTAGGTGGCCTCCCACTCATGTATGGAAGCCTTGCCCCTCTGTTGATGACCCCATGATGCCAAGAGGGTGATGAGCCCCTCCACTGCTTGAAAACTTAATGACCACTCTCCCTGCACCCTACTCTGACTCGATGGTACCAGTGTGCCAATGTTCGATTCACCTTCTGAGTCTTTCTCCCTTTCATGTGGTCCGCCCATGACTGGCTCCCCAGTCCATGCACATGGACTTCCCCTGACCCAGTGGATAGCCCTTACACCCCCACCAATGAACTCTTAATGAACTCCTTAACAAGCTCAATTGCGGTAATCAATGGATTGGGCAGAATCTTGGGGTTGCCGGTGGTGGGAAAGATGATGGGGAACCAGCAAACCGTCTGGTGCTGGTATTTTTCTTTGCTTACACACCTCCATTCCCACCCCCCACTCCTGTCAATGTGACTTAAATCAGCCCTAAGATCCTATGACTCTATGACTCATACCTAGACTAGACACAACTCTTGTTTCTTTACTTGTCATTTAATATCGCCTGTGTTTCACTTTATCACAGACCTCCCTTTTGTTTTTCTTTCTCCACCCTCTTTCCCCTCACTTGCTCAGTAATGGGCGCGTGAGGAGACAGGCAACTACACCTGAGTGAGACGGAGACTGAGTGAGTAGTGAATTAGGTTCACACAGTAAGTTTTGGTAAATCTTTTTCAGGCTTAAACAAAGATTAAGAATCAATCACTGACATAGAACTAACAACCTGCAAGTAAGTTAGACTAACTTGTTAAACAGGGAGTTCCTGGTAGTGGCAGTTAACTGTCAATAAACTGAAAGCAGTTGGTTCATTGGTGTTAATTACTGTGTCAGGAAGCTAAACTAGCTAGTGACACATCAGATGGTGTATAAAAGAGACAAGCTCTTCAAACCACATGATCAGTAAGGGGTGTGTGAGGAAGCAGGAGACAATGCTGGAGTGAGATGGAGACCGAGTGAGTAGTGAATTAGATTCACATGGGAATTTGGTGCATGGGGGAAAGGTGTGGTATACATAGGAATTATTCTAAGTTAATTGAGAAAGTAAATAAATTAAGTTAACTAAACAACATATGAGAACCCATAAAGTAGCAGGGGTTCAGAGAGAGAGAGAGAGAGAGAGAGAGAGAGCCCATAAAACAGTGGAGAGGGAGAGAGGGAGTTTACAGATAAAATCTATAAGTGGTGTCACAGGAGTGCGGCAAGTTGATTGGTTGGTAAGTATAGACCTTTCCGGACTTGGTACAGAGGACATAATTGGTGAGTTAATATAATATATCATACTGTAGTAAACACCTTATATAAAATTTAATGTATGTCAGTGGAACTCAGCCATGTGGAATGTGCATCCTGCGGAATGTGGGAAGTCATGCAGGCACAAAGTGTCCTCGATGACTACATTTGCAGGAGGTGACACCAGGTGCAGAAACTTGAGCTCCAGGTTGCAGAACGCGAGCTGTGCCTGATGTCACTGTGGTGCTTCTACAAGGTTGAGGATTATGTGGATAGCACATTAAGAGAGGTGGTCACACTACAGCTAAGAAGTGTACACGCAGAGAGGGAAAGGGTGACTGCTGGAGTATCTAAGAGAAACAGGCAGGTAGTGTAGGAATCCCCTGAGGCTATCTCACTCTCTAACCATTTTCTATTTTGGATACTGGTGAGCGAGATGGTTCCACAGAGGACTGTAGCAAGAGCCAAGCCCATGGCACTACAGGTGGCTCAGTTGCACAGGAGGGCAGGAGGAAGAGTGGAAGTGCTATAGTAGTAGGGGATTCCATAGTTATGGGATAAGACAGGCATTTCTGTGGCTATAGACATGACACTAGGATGGTATGTTGCCTCTCTGATGCCAGGGTCAAGGATGTCACAGAGTGGCTGCAGGGCATTCTTTTGGGGGAGAGTGAATGGGCCAGAGGTTGTGGTCCACATTGGGATCAATGACATAAGTAGGAAAAGGGATGAGGCTCAGAAAACAGATTTTAGGGAGTTAGGAAAGGAATTAAAAATCAGGACCTCAAGAGCAGTAATCTCAGGATTATTCCCAGTGTCAAGTGCTAGTGAGCATAAGAATAGGAAGATTGTGCAGTTCAACATGTGGCTGGAGAAGTGGAGTAGGAGGGAAAGCTTTAGATTTCTGAGGCATTGGGACCAGTTCTGGGGCAGGTGGGACGGGTTACACCTTAAAAGGACTGGGACTAATGTCTTCGCAGGGAGATTTGCTGTTGGGGAGGGTTTAAACTAGGTTGGCAGTGGGGTTGGGAATCTGATGGGGAAGGAGAGGAACTGGCAGTGGGAAGTACAGAAGTATTAACTGATAAGGAGGATATATGAGAGAGTAATACCAAGGTAAATAGAATACTTGGAGAATTTGATAGAATTAGAATAGGCAATAGTAAATCATTAGATGGGGTCAGAATAAGTGGGAAAGTAATAAAGCCTAAATCAAGGCTAGTGTGTATGTATGTGAATGCATGGGGTGTTGTTAATAAAATTGGTGAACCACAAGCACAGGTTGACAATGCCCAAGTGGACAACCTCACATTTTCCCACACTATAGGCACATAGAAACTAGGAGCAGGACTAGGCCATTCAGCCCTTCGCGCCTGCTCCACCATTTAATATGATCATGGCTGATCCTCTATCTCAACGCCATATTCCTGCTTTCTTTCCATACCTCTTGATGCCCCTAATAACCAAAAATTTATCAATTTTTTTCTTGAATATACTCAGTGACCCGGCCTCCACAGCCTTCTGTGGTACAGAATTCCACAGCATGACCACCCTCTGAGTGAAGGAATTTTCCTCATCTCAGTCCTAAATGGCCTGCCCCATATCCTGAGACTGTGGCCCCTGGTTCTAGACTCTCCAACCAGGGGAAACATCCTCCCTGCATCTAGTTTGTCTAGCAGTGTTAGAATTTTATACATTTCAATCAGATCTCCTCTCATTCTTCTAAACTCTAGTGAATACAGGCCCAGTCAAACCAATCTCTCCTCAAACGACAGTCTTGTTACCCCGGTATCAGCCTAGTGAACATTTGCTGCACTCCCCCTATAGCAAGTATATCCTTTCTTAGGTAGGGAGACCAAAACTGCATGCAATACTCCAGGTGTGGCCTCACCAAGGCCCTGTATAACTGCAGTAAGACATCCCTACTTCTGAACTGAAATCCTCTTGCAATGAAGGCCAACATACCATTTGCCTTCCTAATTGCTTGCTGCATCTGCCTATTTACTTTCATTGACTGGTGTACAAGGACACCTAGATCCCTTTGTACATCCACATTCCGCAATATATCACCATTTAAATAATACTTTGCCTTTCTGTTTTTCACAACAAAGCGTATAACTTCACATTTATCCATGTTATAATGCATCTGCCATGTGTTTGCCCACACACACAACTTGTCTAAATCTCTCTGAAGCCTCCTTGCATCCTCCTCACCACTCACAATCCCGCCTAGTTTTGTGCCATCAGCAAATGATGGTACATTACCCCCAATCCCATGTGCTTTAATTTTGCCCACTGGCCTCTTATGTGGAACCTTATCAAAAGCATTCTTGAAATCCAAATATACCACTGGCTCTCTCTTATCTATTCTACTAGTTACATCCTTAAAAAAACTCCAGTAGATTAGTTAAGCATGATTTCCCTTTCATAAACCCATGCTGACTTTGTCTAATCCTGTTAATGCTTTCCAAGTGTTCTGTTGCCATATCTTTTATAATAGACTCTGGTGTTAGGCTAACTGGTCTGTGATTCTCTGTTTTTTCTCTCCCTCCTTTTTTAAATAGTGGGGTTATATTTGCCACCTTCCAATCTGTAGGAACTGCTTCAGAGTCCAAGAATTTTTGAAAATGACCACCAATGCATCCAATATTTCTAGGGCCACTTCCTTTAGTACTCTGGGATGTAGATTATCTGGCCTGGGGATTTTTCAGCCCTTAACCCCATTAATTTCTCTAGCACCATTTTTTTTTTAACTAATACTGATTTTCTTCAATTCCTCCCTCTCACTAAACCCTTGGTTCCCTAACATTTCTGTGAAATTATTTGTGCCCTCTTTTGTGAAGATAGAACCAAAATATATGTTCAATTCTTCTGCCATTTCATTGTTCCTCATTATAATTTCCATCCATACTCCATCTGTTGCATTTTTATCCACTCATTTAACCACATCACTTTGCGAACTACAAACATAAGAAATAGCAGAAGTAGGCCATTTGGCCCTTTGAGCCTGCTCCACCATTCATTAAGATCATGGCTGATCTGTTTGTGTTCCGAATTCCACATTCCCATCTACCCCGATAACCTTTTATTCCCTTGCCTCACAAGACTCTATCTACCTCTGCCTTAAAAGTATTCAATGACCCTGCCTCCACCGCCTTTGGAGGCAGAGAGTTCCAAAGTCGCACAACCCTCTGAGAGAAAAAGTTTCTCCTCATCTCTGTCCTGAAAGGGCAACCCTTAATTTTAAAACAGTAGCCCCCTAGTTCTGGACTCATCCACAAGAGGAAGCATCCTTTCCATGTTCACCTTGTCAAGGCCATTCAGGATCTTGTATACTTTAGTCAAATCACTCTTCACTCTTCTAAACTCCAGTGGAAACAACTCAGCCTGGCTAACCTTTCCTCATAAGACAACTTGCTCATCCCAGGTATCAATCTAGTAAACCTTGTTTACATCCTTCCTTAAATAAGGAGACCAAAGCTGAACACAATATTCAAGCTGTGGTGTCACCAATGCTTTACTTATATGTTCAATTCCTCTCGTAATAAAGAATAACATTCCATTCACCTTCTTAATTACTTGCTGTACCTGCATACTAACTTTTTGTGACTCATGCACTAGGACAGCCAGATCCCTCTGCACCTCAGAATTCTGCAGATGTTTTCTACTTAAGAAATACTCAGCTTTTTTATTCTTCCTGCCAAAGTGAACAACTTCACATTTTCCCACATCATACTCCGTCTGTCATATTTTTGTCTGCTCACTCAACCTGCCTATACCTGTCTGCAACCTCCTCATGTACTCTTCATTACATACTTTCCTACCTATCTTTGGCTGGATTTTTTGGCCCCATTGGTGTCGGGCGTCATGGTGGGTGGGGGAGGGGGTAATATGGTGAGAAGGCAAAATATCAGTCATTGATGAGCCAAGTTTCCTGCCGCCATACATGGGGGACTTCATTTTAATATATTTGCATCTTCTTATAATCCCTAATTGCTGGAGCCATCCCTCCCATGTCAAATCTACCACCCATGTTGGCATGACTTCAGGACGGCGTGCTTTACATCTGCCTTTAAAAGGCACCCACCTGGCAACCTGAACTTCAAGGGGAAATCTGAGGTGAGTGCACACAACCTTGTGCAGCGCTCGCGAACATCACCCGTAGGAAATCAAGGATGAGATGCTGCGCATTCACAGGGGTGGGTGGGTGGGGGGGGGGGGGGGGGGGGTGGCGGGCACAGGCAAGTTGCTTTCTCCTAGCTGGCTTTCAGTGCATTACTAGGGCATGGGCTCCAGTGCTGGCCAGACCAGGTGGGTTGGGGGTGGTTGGGGGCAAGGCGGAACAGCCACACCGAAGGAAAGACTCAAGCACATGCTGGGGGGGTGGGGGGTGGTGGTGTGGGGGGCAGTGCAGCATGGACAGACTGAAGGAAGTACTCAAGTACATGTGGGGGGGAGGGGGGTTGAGGGAAGAGGCCTGCACTTGGAAAAGCTCATCAAAAGTGAGACCGTTCAGCTGCAGTTCCATTGACATGCTTGGAGTTGGGCCTCTAGAGCTTTTCTGCCCACTCAAGCAACACAAAAGCATAAAAGTGTCACCAAATGTTCCAGAACTTTTCACCCCTTGGACGCAGACTACAAATTAATGTGCGTTTTAGAGGACAGCAGAACAATTGGCAACTGGGCAAGTTGTAGAATCTCCTTGCGAGAGGTGGCCATGGCGCAGTCAGTGGTGGAGGATCTCACAGCTCCTTGCAATGACTTTATTAAGGTGTGGACCAGTATCCATTATGGTTCAAGCTAACAGTGCTGCCTTGCAGTGTGGTTTAGGAGAATACCTGTGCCTGAGCTGAGAGCACAGCATGTAGTCCAATAGGCAAAGCTACTGCCAATTGGTCAAGTGGAGTGGGGCGGAGGTGGGTGGGGTTTCAGACAGCCAATGAGTGAACTACACTCTGGCTATCCAAGTGGTGGCCAGCACACTCCTGGGAGGGAGGAGGTAAAGGGGCTGGTGTTGAACCTTCTGTGATTGCATGGGAAGGTGCCGTGGGAAGGGGATGAGGAGGTGGGGGTGATGGAGGAGTGGACCAGAGTGTCACGGAGGGAATGGTCCTACGGAATGCTGTCAGTGGCTGTGAGGGGAGAATGTTTTTGGTGATGGCATCATTCTGGAGTTGTCAAAAATGGCAAAGGATGATCCTTTAAATGCGGAGACTGGTGGGGTGAAAAGTGAGGACAAGGGGGACCCTATCATGGTTCAGGGAGGGAGAGAGAGGTGTGGGAGATGGGTCGGACTCGGTTGAAGGCCCTATCAACCACAGAGCCGGGGGGAGCCGTTGGTTAAGGAAAAAGTAAGACATGTCAGAAGCGCCATTTTGGAAGGTGGCATCATTGGAACAGATGCAAGGGAGGTGGAGGAACTGAGAGAATGGAATGAAGTCCTTACAGGAAGCAGGGTGTGAGGAGCTGTAGCCAAGGTAGGAGTCAGTGGGCTTGGAATGAATATTGGTGTCTATCACCAGAAATGCAGACAGAGAGGCCAAGAAAGGGAAGGGAAGTGACAGAGATGAACCATGTGAAGGTAAAAGGGGAGGAAATTGGAAGCAAAATCTCTCATCTCCTCCCTCCTCACTGTCCAAGGCCCAAACACTCCTTTCATGTGAAGCAGCACTTCACTTGCACCTCCTTCAATTTAGTCTACTGCATTCGCTGCTCCTAATGCAGTCTCCTCTACATTCGGAAGACCAAACGCAGACTGGGTGACTGCTTTGCAGAACACCTTTGCTCGGTCTGCTAGCATGACCCAGACCTCCTTGGTGCTTGCCAATTCAACACACCACCCTGCTCTCATGCCCACATGTCAATCCTTGGCCTGTTGCAATGGTCCACTGAAGCAAACTGGAGGAACAGCACCTTTTCTTCCAATTAGGCTTAACATTGAGTTCAACAACTTCAGGCCATGAACTTTCTCCTCCATCTTGACCTCTTTTCTAAACCATTAAAAAAAAAAATTCATTTAGTCATTGATTCCTTTATTCATTTGTTCATTTTTTATCCTTTATCCCCAAACCCCCTCCCCCACAGAGCCATCTGTCACTTGTTTTTATGTTGTGTTTTCACAGACCGCTGACCCTTTTCTGCTATTAATACCTTCTGCTATTTTAGCTTTATGTCACTATCAGCACTTTATTTACTCTTTACAACTACCATTAACACTCTCTTTGTCTTGTATCCATGACATCTTTGTCAATCTCTCTTTAGCTGTCACCTATCCCTGACCTTCTATCTTGCTCCACCTGCTCCACTCCCTTTTAAACAGTATAAAATCCATCACATCATATTTCTACTTCTCATTAGCCCTGAAGAAGGGTCAAATGGGCTAGAAACATTAACTCTGTTTCTCTCTCCACAGATGCTGCCAGTCCTGCTGAGTTTTACCAGCATTTTCTGTTTATATGTGAACACCTCAGCCTATCTGACAATTACAAAGTCTGAGGCTCCTCCACTATATTGTCCGCTCAGTCTGATTACCTGACTCACTCATGGGCACATCATCCTGCCCTTCATTGCTGACCAAAACAGACAACCCTATTCTAAGAGACGTGACCATCTTCTGAAACAGTGTCCAGGTATTTATCCCCCTCCCTTATGGTGCGCAGTGTCTGCAGTTTGGCTTCCAGATCAATAATCCTGATCCAGAATTCCTCTAGGTGCTTGCACTTTCTGCAGCTGTGTTTTTCCTGGATTGCCTAGGTGTCTAAAAGCCCCCACATTCCAGAGCTGCAACATAGCACCAGTCCTGCCATCGTTACTTATGTTATTTAATTTAATTTAATTAATCACTTAATTAACTTAGACTAATTCCTACATATGCCACACCTCTTTCCCCTCGTGCACCGAATTCCCACATGAACCCTAATTCACTTCTCACTCGGTCTCCGTCTCGCTCCAGTGTAGTCACCAGTCTCCTCACATGCCCCTTACTAATAATCTTTTTGTATACTCTTTGGATACTCTTTGTATCCTCCTCACAAATTGCTTTTCTGCCTATCTTTGTATCGCTGGCAAATTTTGTTACAATACACTTGATCCTTTCATCCAGTTAATAAAGATCCTAAACAGTCGTGTCCCCAGCACTAACCCCTGTGGCACTCCCCTCTCCCACATGCAACTATAACACCTCCAAGATCATGAACTCTTATCTTGTGAAGTAACCTTTTATGTCGCACCATACTGAATGCCTTTTGAAAATCCAAATACACTAAATCTCCTGGTTCTTCTTTATCCACCTTGCTTGTTACATCCTCAAAGTACTCTAATAAATTCTTCAAACATGATTTTCCATTCATAAAAACATTTTGACTCCGCCTGATTGTATTATGAGTTTTCTAAATGTCCTGCTACGACCTCCTTTATAATGGATTCTAGTATTTGCCCAATGACAGATGTTAGGCAAACTGGCCTACTTTCTGTCTCCCCACTTTCTTGAATAGAGGTGTTACATTGGTGGTTTGCGATGTCCTGGGCTGTGATGATTGTCTTCCATAACCAAAACCATTTCTTTTATGCCAATATTGACCCAAGCCCTTTGATAGATTTTCCCCAAATCCCCAATGACCAGTTTTATCAAGGTTACTTGGTGTCATCCTCAGCTGAGTACTGCCTTGTTGTCAAGACATGTCACTCACAGCCCATCTGTGGAATTCACTTTTTGTCTTCATGTCTGAAACTGAACTGGTGGAAGTCAAACTGAGCACTGAGTAAGCAACAATATAGCATTGTACTGGAGCCGTTTGTTTAGATGGTAGTTTGCTCTGGAGCACAGGTCTTCAGCACTACTGCCATTTCTTGATCTCTTGTGGAGTGAATCAAATTGACAGAAGGTGGGGACCTCAGGGGAAGCCTGAGAAGGATTATCCACTTCGCACTTTTGGCTGAAGATGGTTGAAACACTAGCCTTGTTTTTTGCATGCACATGCAATACTCTGGCATTGTTGAGGAAGAGATGTCATAGAATCTTCTCTTCCCATTTGTTGTTTAACTGTCACCATCATTATTGACTGCATGTGACAGCACTGCAACAATATATGTTCTTAATTGGACTCGAAACGTCAACTCTTTTCTTCTCCACCGATGCTGCCAGACCTGCGTTTTTCCAGGTAATTCTGTTTTTGTTTATGTTCTTAATCTATCCCACTTAGCACAGTGGCAGTGCAACACAGTCGAGGGTATCGTTCTTGTGACGACAAGTTTGGTCTCCAGGAGAACTGTGCAAGCGCCACTCCTACCAATACTGTGACAAGTAAGATGGAGTTTCTCACAATTACCTTTTAGACAGGGGAGTCCATACTGCCCAATGTGCACAAGCATTCTGCAAGACTCTTTAAACTTGTCCACAGGGGCCAGGTAACTCAGTTCTATTTATGCTTATATTTCCCACTGATTTTTCCTGTTTTAAGTTACATGGGCCTGGAAAGAGCTGCTTCACAATGCTGGATAAGCCTTAATTCAGGTAAATCCATGAGGTGAAGTGGCTTATTCCCTTGTGTTGATTCCCTCATCAACTTCTGCAAACTGAGAAGGGCAGCTAAGCTGTAAGGACTAACCAGCTCTGTCAGTGGAGATATTAATGAGTCACTCGGTGATGAATATTGAAGCCCTTTACCCTGGGTAGATTTTGTCTTTTCTACCCTCTGTACTTCTTGCAATGGTGTTCAAGGTGGAAGAGTACTGATTCATTAGCTGAGGAAGAGCCTATGGTAATAATCAACAAGTATCCTCTGTCATTTTTGGCTTGAGTCATGAACTTCACATGATCCAAGGCCAAAGTTGAAAACTCCTGAAGGCTCCCGTACTCAACTTTATACCACTGTGGGCCATCTATGATGGGTTTGTCCTGCTATTTGGGCAGAAATTACAGGGATAGTGATGGAAGAGTCTGGGATGTTAGCTGATAGGCATGATTTTGTGAGTATGACTATGTCAGGCTATTCCTATTTTAATACCAGTCCCCAGATTCTGGTGAGGGGGACTTGTCAGGAAGATATAGTCATTTTCATAATGTTAGTGTGTGCGTCTTAATTAACATAAAGACAGCTGGTCTGAAGGATTTAAGGTAAGAAGAGAAGTTAGATTTGAAATGCTAAGTAGGTAAACATGTGTGAAGTTTTACAATGTGAGGTGTAAAGGGAACATTTGTATTTTCAAATAAACCAAAGTAGCTTGAATTCAAAGGAGTGGATGAAATGTTACACCTAGCCTGAAGAAGTTAAGAAACAGTGTGTTTATTTTTCCCAGTGATTACTGATAAAATTAGTACTATGTTAGATTTTTATTATTAGAGAGGTAAAGTAAAAAGACATAGTGAAACAATGGCCTGAATCTTCTGGTCGGCATGCAGGGGCCGGCCCTGCTCGCCGATGCGTAAAATGACACGCGGTGACATCGGGCATGCATCCTGATGTCATCGCGTGTCATTCTGATCTTCAGTTCGGTGGATGCGTACTGGAGTTGGCTGCCCACCCACTGAACTGTCAAAGGCCTATTAAGACTGATAATAATCTAATTAAGTTGGTTGTCTGGGCTGCCCGTCCAATCTTAAGGCTGGTGGGCAGGCGAAGAACCCAGGCGACCTTTGCATTTATCATGAAACATCATCCACGGGCGGGATGAGGTTTCATGAAGTGTTTATAAATTGAATAAAAATGTTATATTAATTCATTGACATTTCCCAGCTCATGTGACTGTCACATGAGGGGACATGTCTGAATATTTTTTTTTCTTTATTTCAATTCATAATAATCAAACTAATCTCCCTAAGGTAGCTCTGTGCCTCAGGGGGATTTCTGCACTCTTTCATGCGCATCTTCAAAAGAGCGCAGGCCCCGACTCTCCCTGCTCCCCCCGCCTGCACAGGGGGTGCTCAGCGCTTCCGGGTGTGCATCACGCTGGGCGGGACTTAATTGGCCTGCCCACTTAAAATGGCTACATGCAGCTGATTGTGGGTGGCGATTGGCTGTGTGCCCACCCACTCCTGCTCAGGCCTCCTGACGAAGAGAAAATTCTCCCCAATGGGATTTTGCATTCAAAGGGGAAAATGTGTATAAAGGAGAGAAGGCTGTGTGTAAGGGCAGGTATTGTAAGATCTAACACAAGTGTGAAAAGCCTCCAGCATCAAAGCCTCACGCTGCTGTCCACAAGGAACTGAAGCTGAGAAAAACTCACATTGAATTCGACTGTTCAGTTCAGGATATTGTGTTACTTTGCCTGGGTCTTTTAAAATCTGTCTTACTGTTGCCTTAATGGAGGTGTAACTGGGAGTTAGATTAACTAGGGGAACCAGGAGTTATCAGAGTAGTAATTTGTAAACAAATGTATGTGCTTAAAATCATTTCTTTTTTATTAATAAAGGTTTAATTTAGCTTTGAAAAAAACCTATAAGACCCAGTAGTCTTATTACTATTGAGTTCAAGGCACACCTCTCGAAATAAATACAAATTGTAAAATAGTTGTCACAGTTGTTTCAAGTTTCCCTTTGGGATTTAAACGGCTCAGCATTTTCCATCTGCTGTGTCATAACAGACTGTATAGGATCTGCTGGGGTGAATATGTTTCTTTTATGTCCTTTGATGTATAGATGGAAGCATATGGCTGGTCAGTTTATTTGTGTTATCAATTGCTAATTGTTTTATATAAATGAGTAGCTTGCTAGGTCATTTCAAAGCGCAGTTAATAAAAACAAATGGGCAAGGGACTGGAGTCACGCGTATGTCAGACTGGGTAAGGATGGCGGGGGACCTTCTCTAAAGGACATGAAAAGCCAATTTGGGACTTCTGGCAGAACAATACATTCATGGTCACTTATATTGATATCAGTTTCTTACTTCTATGATTTTAAAAAGAATACTCAAATTCTCAAATTGTTATGGCAGGTGCGAGAATGGGTGTTATTTTAAAAATTATTTTGGGGGGATATTGTGTTATTCTGTAAAGAAAGCTAAGTGTCTGTGTGTGATTTAATTAAGCTGGGCAAGAGTTTGACAGTCAGGTTGTCTGGGGGTTAGGAAACATGAAAAGGATAGATATGTTAAATTGAAGTACAAGTAAATAGGTTAGATCTAACATTTGCATTTTTATATAAGTTGAGAGTTTGTTTAAATACCAAAGGGGAATCAGATGTGAAAAGAAAAATGTTTGCATCTTGCACGAGGTCATAGGTAAACAAATAGGGGGGAATATGATATTTTATTGAGTCAGAAGCAAGATCAAGATGGAAACATGAAATATTTTATTTGGAAGCGTTTGAGTTTCAAAGAGGTGTGAGAACAATGGAACAAAGATGAATGGGAAAAAGGTATATTACAGTTACTGTGGATTGCTGTTGGGCTGGGGAGAGAACTAGAGATGGCTGAAGATAGCTGGAGCTGTTTGAGCTGTTGAGGTGGCTGGAGTGGTGGGCTGGAGGCAGATGCAGTTTGAATCCAGTCAATCCTATCCAGTCAAGCCAGAAAATTCTTGGGTTGCAGCAAGCAGTTTTATTCTGAACAGAGTTCCACTGCAGAGTGGAAGAGGGTAAAGGTCATGTGGTACACCTTTATTGAAGTACAGCAGTTTGCCTTGTGTAATATTACTGGATTTCATATTTAAACATCTATAAGGAAGTGTCGCTGGAAGGTGTTTACTTGTAGGTTTGACCAGGTAGAGTTTTTGGAGAAATGTTTTGTAAGACTAACCTTAATTGTGTAATTGTAATCTTGTGTGCTTAAGTTCTTTTATTTATGTGAATAAAGCTTTTATCTTTAATTTTTAAAATCCAAAAAAATGTTACTAGACATCTTACTGCTGAGATCAACACGTCTGCTTCTTTGTTTCAGAATACAAAAGAAAGGTTATGGCCTGTAAGCCAAGCTTCCCTCTGGGATTTAGTTTGCACAGCAATTAAAATCAGCTGTGGTCGTAACACAGGATTTAATCTTATTAGTCCAAGTGTCTGGATTTTTAGTCCAGGAACATATCTGCACCACCATACCCACTAAAACCCAGATGGTTGGTTATGTATGGTTCCTATGTGTAACACTTCACTCACAGCGCAGTAGGAAGTCTTATGGATTAGTTGCTCGCATCCCTGTGTCTAAGCTAGAAGCTCCAGGGTGAAGTCACATTCCCAGACATTTTGGCCATGGAAGGAGTGTTCATGACGCAGTTCAACTGATGATAATAAACCTGCTCATCCATGCAAAACTTTCCAAAAGGAAAAGAAAGTGTGTGAAAGTGCAAAACATTCAGTGTGTATGTGCTGCTCCCTGGTGTAAATTCCAGAAAAATCAGAAAATGCTGTGCACTTTTGGAATAAGTCTGTATATCCACTAAGTTTAAATGTTATGGTTACTTGTATTTTAGCAACTTTGATAATTATTGGCTGGTATTAATTTAATGTGCAAGGTGAAAATGGGCATTAGGTCTTTTTTAAATTCATTCACATGACGTGGGCTTTGCTGGCTGGGCCAGCATTTGTTGCCCATCCCTAGTTGTCTTTGAGAAGGTGGTGGTGAGCTGCCTTCTTGAACCACCGAAGTCCATGCGGTGTGGGTACACCCACAGTGCTGTAGGGAAGGGAGTGAGAGACCGATAGGCTATGTATCCAGGACACTTAGCACATCTGAAAAAGGATATTCTCAGATTGAAAAGGAAGATCTGTCGAATATTTTTGTTATAATAAAATTCCACTAATACATGCGTGAGCAACCTTTCACGGAAGTATCCGACCACGAATCACTTTTGGATCTGTTTATCAAGGAAAAGGTCATACCGCCCATAGCTTCTGCACGAATACAAAGATGGGCCCTAATTTTGGCAGCATCTGAATACACCATTGTACATAGACCAGAGATCCATAGAGTCAATGCTGACGTCCCAAGTCACCTTCCTTTGCAAGAGAACAATGACCACATTCCAATTCCCCAAAAACTCATGTTAGTGATGAATTTCCCAGATTCCTCACCAGACTGCCAGGCAGATAAAAAAACTGGACAAGTCGTGATCCAGTCCTCTCTCGAGTGAGAGACCAAGTGTTACATGGTTGGTCCCAGGAACCAGTCTCTAATGAATTGAAGCCATTTTTCAAATGAAGACATGAGATGAACAGTCAAAATGGTATTCTATTATGGCGTGCATGAGTTCCCTTCTCAAGGAAGGGAACCACTCTTAATAGAGTTACACAGTGCCCATCCAGGAATCTCACGAATGAAGATGATAGTGCAAAGTTATCTTTGGTGGCCGGGGATGGATGGCGATATTGTGAATGTGGTAAAACACTGTGTGCAATGTCAACAGCCTCAAAAGTTGCCTGTGCCTTGGAACCATGTTTCTACTGATTATAGATGCTCATTCTAAGTGGTAAAGTCACCAACATCAGGGGCTACTACAGACAAACTGCCAGAGCTTTGCCATCCATGGATTGTCCGAGGTAATCATCTCAGATAATGCTACTGCATTTACGAGCGCTGATTTTCAATGATTTGTCGACATCAATGGTATCAACCGCATGAAGACTGCACCGTACCATCCGTCATTTAACAGACTGGCAGAATGAGCATACAAACTTTTAAGGCAGGAATTAAAAAGTTAACTGGTGAATTGTTGGAAACTAGGCTTGCTTGTTTCCTCTTTCACTCCAGAATAATCCCCCACACTACGACAGGAGCAACACCTTCAGAATTACTGATGAGGTGCCATCTTCGGACAAGACGAAGCCTGATGCTTCCCAACTTGAACTAGGAAATCCCAAGGCCCAGGGTTATGCTCTGGGCACATGGGTTCAAATCCCACCATGGTAGCAGATGGAATTTAAGTTCAACTAATGGATCTGGAATTGAAAGCTAGTCTCAAATAGGGCTCACCTCTTACTGGCAGTTAAAATTTTGCGCAAATTTCCCTTTCATATTGACTGGCATCCTCTTCTCATTTTCTCTTTCAGTCTCATTTGCGTCTTCATTTCCCCTCTCAACTTATTATATTTGACCTGATTCTCGCTTGAAGAATTCACCTGACATACAGCATACATCGGTAACCTTTCATCAGAACAGGAAAAAATTGGAAATAGGACAGGTTTAATAAGCAAAGAAGCAGCGAAAGGAAGGAGGTGGAAACAAGAGGGAAGATCTGTAATAGGTTGGAAGACAAAGATTGAATGACAAAAAAAGGTGACAATACAAAGGAAAATGATAATAGGACAAGTAAAGAAACAAAAGATGTGTGTCGAGGAGATGTAAATGAGGAAGTAGAATCATTACCAATAGCTTTCAACCAAAAACCAAAATACAAAAATGGTGAGTCCAAAGCTTACAAAACTGCCTAGTCGAAATATTGGATGCAGTTTCACAAGCTTTTGGTCATCTTCTCAAATATGTCCTGAGGATTTGCTTTATAACACTCCTATGAATTATCTTGGGATATTTTATTACATAAACGGTGCTACGTTGTAAATTATCCTGGTGCAGAATGAGGTGTCAACCTGGTGAAGCTATAATACAGGACCACTTGTGTGCCAAACAGCATACACGGCGATAGACAGAGCTAAGTGATCCCACAATCAACGTATCAGATCTAAATTCTGCAGTCCTGCTACATCCAGTTGTGAATGGTGGTGGACAATAAAACAACTCACTGGAGGAGGAAGCTCCACAAATATCCCCATCCTCAATGATGGGGGAGCCCAGAACATCAGTGCAAAAGATGAGGCTGAATCATTTGCTACAATCTTCGGCCAGAAGTGCTGAGTCGATGATCCATCTTGGCCTGCACCAGAGGTCCCTGGCATCACAGATGTCAGTCTTCAGCCAATTCGATTCACTCCACGTGATATCAAGAAATAGATGAAGGCACTGGATAGTGCAAAGACTATGGGCCCTGACAATATTCTGGCAATAATACTGAAGACTTGTGTTCCAGAACTTGCTGCGCAACTAGCTAAACTGTTCCAGTACAGCTACAATGCCGGCAACTACCCGGCAATGTGGAAAATTGCCCGGGTATGTCCTGTACACACAAAAAGCAGGACAAATCCAACCCAGCCAATTACCGCCCCATCAGTCTACTCTCGATCATCAGTAAAGTGATGGAACGGGTCATCAGCAGTGTTATCAAGTGGCGCTTGCTTAGCAATAAACTGCTCACTGACACTCAGTTTGAGTTCTGCCAGAGCCATTCCGCTACTGACCTCATTACAGCCTTGTGTTCAAACATGGACAAAAGAGCTGAACACCCAAGGTGAGGTGAGTGACTGCCCTTGACATCAAGGCAGCATTTGACCAAGTGGGACATCAAGGAGCCCTAGCAAAACTGGAGTCAATGTGAATCAGGGGGAAAACTCTCTGCTGGTTGGAGTCATAGCTAGCACAAAGGAAGATGGTTGTGGTTGTTGGAGATCAATCATCTGAGTTCCATGATATCACTGCAGGAGTTCCTCAGGGTCATCAATGACCTTCCTTCCATCATAAAGTCAGAAGTGAGGCTGTTTGCTAATTATTGCTTAATGTTCAGCACCATTCACGACACCTCGATACTGAAGCAGTCCATGTCCAAATGCAGCAAGATGTGGCCAATATCCAGGCTTGGGCTGACAAGTGGCAAGTAATATTCGTGCCACACAAGTGTCAGGCAATGACATACTCTTTTGATGGAGATCTAACCATTGCCCCTTGGTAATCAATCGCATTACCATCACTGAATCCTCCACTATAAACATCCCAGGGGATACCATTGACCAGAAACTGAACTGGACTAGCCATATAAATACTGTGGCTACAAGAGCAGGTCAGAGGCTAGGAATCCTGCATTGAGTAACTCACTTCCTGACTCCTCCAAAGCCTGTCCTCCATCTGCAAGGCACAAGTCAGGAGTGTGATAGAATACTCACCGCTTGCCTGGATGAGTGCAGCTCCAACAACAGTTGAGGAGGTTGACATCATCCAGGGCAAAGCATCCCACTTGATTGGCACCTCTTCCACAAACATTCACTCCGTCCACCACCAGTGCACAATAGCAGCAGTGTGTACCATCTACAAGATGCACTGTAGGAACTCACCAAGGCTCCTTTGACGGCACCTTCCAAAGCCACGACCACTACCATCTAGAAGGACAAGGGCAGCAGGTAGATGGGAACACCACCTGGAAGTTCCCCTCCAAGCCACTCACCATCCTGATTTGGAAATATATTGCCGTTCCTTCACTGTCGCTGGGCCATAAAACTGAAACTACCTTCCTAACAGCACTGTAGGTGTACTGACACCACACGGACTGCAGCGGTTCAAGAAGGTAGCTCACCACCACCTTCTCAAGGGAAAATGGGGATGGCAATAAAGGCTGGACTAGCCAGCAATGCCCACATCCCGTGGCAGGAGTACATTGGAATAATCATGCTGAGAAGTAACAAAGGCATGGATCAGAACTTTAACAGCAAATCAGCTGAGTCAGGAGATGTTACAAAAGTGAAAATTGGCCATCTCAGTGATGGCACAGAATGGCCTCCTTTTATGCCATACATTTTCTCTGCTTCTACATGGTTGGAAGTTCACCAGAGGGTCAAATATTACACAAAGGTTGCTTTTATTTCTACCTAAAATACAATTATTTGCAGAGTAGATCCATTAAAGTGCAAACACAAAGCAAATTCCAACCATCTGTAATCTTTGGTAATAGTAATCCACATTGACAGAAATATATATTTAGTGAAATTTCCCCCTTTAGCATTGTAATTACCTGTCTGCAATGACCCTGGTACATTCGTGTTTAAACAAAGCAAGCAGTGTCTCCAGATTGGAGCACTCTTCAGCCTTTATGGTCAACATGCCCTGCCAGATGCGAGATAGGTCCCTCAGATTAAAGATGTAATGAAATTTAGCCGGAGTAGGTAGCATTTTCACCTAGAAAAGAATGAAGCAACTTTCAAGATTTTCAAGAAACATTGGAGGTGAAATTCATTTTGGGTGACACTTTAAAACAGGCATTGGTGAACAGGCATTTCGATTTACACACCACATGACTTTTTTCACTGATTTCAATGGAAATGAAACCCAGGTTTGATGGAAAAGAAGTCGTCAATACACTAATGCTCATTTCCTACTTTCACCAACTTCAATTTCACCTTTATTGAAGTTTAATCTAAATTATGAAGCCATCATGTTTTTCATTATTTAAACTCCAAATAAATTACACAATCAGATCAAATCAAGAACATTAAATACAACTAATATAATAGATTAACAGCCTGAAATTTTGATAGAGAAAAAATTGTCTGCCTTGGTTATCATTTTCCAAAATCCCCAGAATCTAGAATAGTCCCAGCACATTGGAAGTTTGCAAATGTAATATCCCTATTCATGAAATGAGTAAGAAAGAAAACAAAGAACTGCAGGCCAGTTAGTCTGATATCAAACGTCCAGAAAATGCTTGAGCCTATTATTAGGGAGGTCTTATCAATTAACTTAGAAAATAATATTATGAAGGCAAAGTCAACATGGTTTTTCAAAAGAGAAATCATTTTTACAAATTATCAGAGTTTTTTGATTGGAAGCACAGAGTGGAGGCAAAGAGGTCCAAGTGAGGCAAGGAATGAGTTCAAATTTAATACAACCACAGACAACAGGGAATTGATATTTATAACTTGAAGCCTAATTAGTTAAATTAGTTAAATAAAATACAATAAAGATGGCAGGGCAGGTGAGGTGTTGCAGCTATAGCATGTGGGTGCTACGGATGCCAGTGTGATCCATGGCAACCACATCTGCAATAAGTGTCTGCAGCTTGGGGAACTTTGGCTCAGAGTTGATAAGCTAGAGTCCAAGCTTCAGACACTGAGATGCATCAGGGAGGGGGAAAGTTACCTGGACACTTTGTTCCAGGAGGCAGTCATCCCTTAGGCTAGTTTCTTCTGATTTGGTTTGTGGTCAGGTACAAGAGGATATGACTGCGCGTGAGGCAGGTATGGGGACCCAGAAGTTAGCAATAGAGGAGCCTCAGCCCCAGCAATTGTCCAATAGGTTTGAAGTTCTTGGAGCTTTTATGGAGAAGAGCAGGGACTGCAACGTTGATGACCGTGGTGCAGGGAGTTATTCAAGTGGGGAGAGTAAAAAGGAATGCAGTTGTAGCAGGGGACAGTATAGTCAGGGGGATAGATACTGTTCTCTGCAGTCGAGAGGGTGAGTCCTGAAGGCGGTGTTGCCAGCCCCCTGCTAGGGTTAAAGACACCTTCTCTGGGCTGGAGAGGAACTTGGAATGGGAGGGCAGGATCCAGTTGTTGTGGAGAAAGGGAGGTTTAGAAATCCAAAGATAAAAGTTGAGGCAATAGAAAGCATCTTGATGTGGGTAAAACCAACTTTTTACAATTTATATAAATGACTTGGTTGAACAGATCGAAGGTATGGTTGCTAAATTTGCTGATGATACAAAGATAGGTAGGAAAGTAAATTGTGAAGAGGACATAAGGAGGCTACAAGGGGACATAGATAGGTTAAGTGAGTGGGCAAAGACCTGGTAAATGGAATATAATGTGGGAAAATATGAAATTGTCCATTGTGGCAAGGAGAATAAAAAAGCATATTATCTAAATGATGACAAATTGTAGAACTCGGAGATTCAGAGGGATCTTGGTGTCCTAATGCATGAATCACAAAAGGCTAGTCTGCAGGTATAGCAAGTAATTAGGAAAGCTAATAGAATATTATTGTTTATTGTGAGGGGAATTGAATATAAAAGTAGGGAGGTTATGCTTCAGTTGTACAGGACACTGTTGGGATCACGTCTGGAATATTACATGCAGTATGGGTCTTCTTATTTAAGGAAGGGTGTAAATGCATTAGAAGCAGTTCAGAGAAGGCTTACTGAACTATTACCAGGAATGGGCGGTTGTCTTATGAGGAAAGTTTGGACAGACTAGGCTTGTATTCGCTTTAGTTTAGAAGAGTAAGAGGCAACTTGACTGAAACACATAAGGTCCTGAGGGGCTTGACAGGGTATGGAGAGGATGTTTCCTCTTGTGGGAGAATCTAGAACTAGGGGTTACTGTTTAAAAATAAAAAGCCACCCATTTAAGACTTCAATGAGAAGAATCTTTTTCTCTCAGAGAATTGTGAGTCTTTGGAACTCCTTTCCTCAAATGGCAGTGGAAGCAGTGTCTGTGAATGTTTTCAAGGCAGAGGTAGATAGATTCTTGATAAACAATGGGGTGAAAGGTTACCGGGGGTAATCAGGAGGTTACAGTCAGATCAGCAATGATCTTATTGAATGGCAGAGCAGGCTCAAGGGCCGAGTTGCCTACTCCTGTTCCTAATTTGTTTTTTCATATGTTTGTGTGTAAGTTCAGTAGGACAGGAAGGAACAGAGAGTTTAACAGTAATAGTGATTCAGAGAGTAATGTCCATGCAGAGGATAGTAGTAAAAAATAAATTAAAGTTTCTTCATCTGAATGTATGAAACATCAGTAATAAGATAGAAAAACTAATGGCACAAATAGAGGTAAATGGTTTCGATCTAATCACAATTATAGGGACATGGTTACAAGGTGACCAATGTTGGGGAATAAATATTCCAGAGTAAACAACACTTCAAAAAGGCAGGCAGAATGGAAAAAGGAAAGGGCTAGCCCGAATAATAAAGGATGACATAAATACATCAGTGGGAAAGGTTCGTGGCTCAGAAAATCATTAAGCAAAATCAGTGTGGGAAGGGATTATGAATAGCAAGGGTAAAAAAGTGATGATGGGAGTAGTTTATAGGGCTCCTAACAGTAGTTATACTGTTGGCCAAAGTATTAAATAAAAAGATATTGAAACTTGTAACAAAAGTAAGGTAACAGTTGAGGGGGACTTTAATCTTCATATAGACTGGACTAATGAAATTGGCAAACGTAGTTAAGAAGTTTTTAGAATGTTTTCAAATGATATGTTGTGGAATCAAATTATGATAAAACTATTTAGATTTAATATTGTGCAATGAGGCAGGGTTAATTAGTATGTCAAAGAAAAGATCCACTCAGAAATAGTAAACATAATACAATTAGATTCCGCATTATGTTTGAAAACAACTCCAATCATAAATAAGAATCTTAAACCTAAACAAACCAATTACATATGGGAAAGCTGGCTTAGGTTCATTGGGTAAATAGGCTAAAAGGTATGACGGTAAATAAACAGTGGGAAACATTTAAAGAAACAATTCAAAATGTTCAATAAAAATACATGCCACTGAAAGACAAAAACTCAACAAGAAAGACCCAACTGTGGCTCACTTAGGAAGTTATGGATAGTATTAGATTGCAAGAAGAGACTACAGCAAGTAAAGGAGAAAATTTGGAAGGCAAATGGCATGTTGGCTTTTATTGCAAGGGACTGGAATACAAAAATTTTATGGGGCTTTGGTGAGACCACACCCGCCATATTGTGTACACTTATGGTCTCCATATCTAGGGAAGGATATATTTGCATTGGAGCTGGTACAGCAAGGTTCAATAGATTGGTTCCTGGGTTGTTCTATGATGAGAGACTGAGTAAAATGGCCCTATATTCTCTGGAGTTTAAAAGAATGAGAGGGGGTTTCATTGAAACTGACAAGATTCTGAAGGGGCTTGACAGAGTACTCCCCTGGCTGGGGAATCTGCAACACAGGGGCACAGCCTAAGGATAAGGGGTTGATCATTTAGGACTGAGGTGAGGGGAAATTTCTTCATATAGGGTTGTGAATCTTTGACATTCTCTTCCCTAGGATGTTGCAGATGCTGTATCATTGAACATATTTGAGGCTGGAATAGATAGATTTTTGATCTCTTTAGGGTACCAAAGGATATGGGGAGCAGGAGGGATAAATAGAGTTGAGGCAGGAGATCTGCCTTGGTATATTAAATGGGGAGCAGGATTGGAAGCCATATGATCCACTACTGCTTCTATTACTTATGTTCTTATGAACTAAGAATGAAAAGGTGATCTCCTGAGTATCAGTACCCAAGGATTTAACTCAGTTATTTTCATGCAAGCTGGCACAATTTGTGGCAGAATTACTCCAAAGAAAATTGCGACCAAGATGTTAAAAATCACTTTTTTCTGCATGTTTTTCTCCTCCCTTTGAAAATGTGCCTTCAATATATATATTGTAATGATATAGATGGCAGAACACTTCCTGTGTTTATGGTTTATTGCCTAGGAACTTCTGATATCTAGTCTTGCAACAGAGCTAATGGTCAACTCTTTGTATTTCTCCTTTCTTATTTAAATAGCCAGGTTTGGATTTCTACTATATACTTAAGATACTCATTTAACCATCATACATACCCAGTCCAGAATAATTTAACAATTACACACAATTACAATAAAACTTGAGTAAATTAAGTTACCTTTTTCTGTGGAAGCAACCAAAGTTGAAGCTCAACATTACACACATAAAACAATACTTCAGGTGCCTTGATGAGAGTTCAAAGGAGAATTATTAGAATAGTCCTAGGGTTGAGGACATCAAATTTTGGAATGAATCACAGCTTCCTCCAGTTGAACATTGGTAAGATTGAAGCCATCATTTCACCTCTAATCATAAATCACACTGTTAAAACCTGATTGGATTTATTGGGAACTATCTTATATTTATGGAATCATTTAGTTTTAGTTTCTCCCCAGTGGAAATATCTTCTCTATGCCTACCCTATTGAACCTTTTCATAAACTTAAAGACATCTATTAGATGACCCCTCTTGTGGATATTGTGTCTAATTAATAATTTATTCAATCATGTTCATAAAATCATAATATTTAAAGGCTAACCATTTCTGATAGTGTCAGTACCTTTGTCCACTGCCAGAGGGTTCTGCCAGTGGCAACGAGTTTTGTTATCATGTCAGTGATTTCAGGGTCGAAGTGTCTGGCTGGGTGAAAATATCCTTTTCCAATAATTCCTGCCGATGATATAAAAATATTCACTGGTTGCTATTTGCATTAATAATTCAGTTTGACAATATAGAAATTTCAATTTTGATTTTCTTGTATAACTCAAAAGGATGATGTCATAGGATCTGAGAAACTCAGGTAATTTGGGATAGTGGAAAGTGACTAAGAAAAGATTCAACATGATGCAACTAATTTAAGTTTATATACTTATCAGGTTAATTGATTCTGCACAACTAACTTTCCAGGACCAAAAACAAAAATTGCTGGAAAAACTCAGAAGGTCTGACAGCATCTGTGGAGAGAAAGACAGAGGTAACGTTTCAAGTCTGTATGACTCTTCTTCAGAACTAAAGAGAAGTAGAAATGTGGTAAGACAGGTGAAGCTGGATAGAAGGCCAGTGATAGGTGGAGGCAAAGAAGAGATTGGAAAAGATGTCATAAACAAAAGGTTGAAGGGGTGTTGATGGTGGTGATACTGGCTAAAGGAGGTGCTAATTAAGAGTAGAAAGCAGGATGAGCAAGTGACAGATGGCCCTAGTGGGGTTGGGGTGGGGGAGGGGTCAGTGCGGGAGGAAAGATTGAAATAGGCTAAAAGGTGGGGATAAAACAATGAATGGAAATAAATTTTTAAAATAATAATAGAAATAGGTGGGAATATATATATATATATATATATAAAATAATTAAAAAATAAATATTTGAAAAAAGGGGGTCAAAAGGGGTGACTCGAAACATTAATTCTGTCCTTCTCTCCATAGATGCTGTCAGACCTGCTGAGTTTTCCCAGCAATTTTTTGTTTTTGTTTCAGATTTCCAGCATCCTCAGTATTTTGCTTTTAACTTTCCAGGAATCTGATCTAACAATCATAATTATAAATGAATTCAAATAAAACAGTTTGGAAGTTTATTTTCTTCTTTAACAATAAACTTAGTGAATGGAATCAAATTCAAGTGAATATACATTTATCAGATGCTTTAATGGCTACTCTGGCCACTCTAACTTTGGCTTTACGTTGGAACAACATAAGGGAGAATTTCTACTATGCGCCTGTGGTGCACTGCGCCAAGGACAAGGTCACCACCTGCTTTTCCTCCCAATTCAATTTGCATGACCAAGCCTCCATGGCTAGGCTTTCTAGTTGCTGCTGGAGAACAGTAGCAAAAGCCCTGCTGCTGGTTATTTTTTTAGAAAGGGATGCCCCCTTGCTGCTTGTGCCGATTCTATGTTACCTGCTCAGCCTCAAGCTTCATGTCAGAAGCAATGATATAATTGAGACATAAAGTGTAGTTAACTGAAGGAGCTATCATTCCAAATCATAACGTGTTTTTTTATGTGAATCAGACATTCATAATTAAACAGACACTCTCCAGCATTCCCACACAGAATACTGAAGCGAAGTGAAACACTTAGAGAAACCATTTACAATGCTGCAATCTCAATGTATGGGAAGTAAAAGCAGAAAAACGTTTGCCGGAACCATCCTAGATTTTCACTAAATGTGGTAGCGGGCGTGAAAAAAGTAATTTTACCCACTGGCCACCATGGTGGGTTTTCACGCTGTATCATCTCCTTCCTGCCTCATAAATTATGCAGTCACGGGAAACATGGTGGATTGCTGGCGCAGGCCTCTGGTTGGCCCGCGATGCCGTTACATTGCCACTTCCTCAAGCCGAGCACCATATTTAAAATGC
This sequence comes from Cetorhinus maximus, assembly GCF_964194155.1. Taxonomy (NCBI): domain Eukaryota; kingdom Metazoa; phylum Chordata; class Chondrichthyes; order Lamniformes; family Cetorhinidae; genus Cetorhinus; species Cetorhinus maximus. Next base: position 167,391,509 of record NC_135883.1, read on the forward strand.
AGCCACGTGCACACTTCTCAATGCCTGCAACCCAGGACTGCTATGCTGAAAAAAGGGCCCCAAAAGCCAGGAAGATTGCAGCCCCCAGTTCAGTGCCTCATCCCTGGGGCACCTTCTGGATGCTGTGGAGGCCCACTGCAAAGTCCTCTATCCCCTCTCTGACCACAGGAGGCCCATCAGTCTCACCACTCTGGATTGGGAGCGGTGGCAGATGTCATCAGTGGCAACGCTGCACACAAGAGGTCGGCCATCCGGTGCAGAAAATGGATGAATGATCTTGTCTACCAGTGTAAGTCAACTATCTTATCAATCTCAACTCATCCACTCACAAATCCATCACACATTCATTGGCAGCTCAAGGGATATCATCACTCACTCTCTAACACACACCCTCACATCTCCATCTGGCCTCATCGCCTCTGGAGACTGCCTCCCCATCAGTCCATGGCTCCACTCAGCACACATGCACACCTGCCATCCATCTCATTTGGCCCAGCATGTGCCTTGCTCATACTCTCTCCATCTATCTTTATGCAGGACAAGATTGTACGCAATTGCCAGGAGAGCTCCCAGACCGGGGGTAGAGTACCAGGCATCAAGGTCCTCACTCTATTCGAGAGTCGAGTGTTGGAGCTGGCCAGAGAGGACGTCAACTGTTCCTGAGACAACAGTGAGATAAGCAGCAAACACTCACATAAGCATCCTGCATCACATCATTCCTCTTTCAACGCTACTCTGAGTCCACTGTTCTGTCAAATGTTCAATGCGGCTGCCAAGCACTAATAATCTGCACTTCTCTCCTAGGCACATCTGACATGTTGCCCTCAGACAACCATGAGCCTGACCCCAGCACTGGGAGCACCTCAGATGAGGACCCTGAGGCCAGCATCACTGAAGACCCGTCAGGCTGAATTCCATCGCTGACGCCATAGTTGGCCCCCAACAATGTCAACGCAAGAGGGGTGCGGGGCAACTCGATCTCTCTCCAGCCTCCCCTTCTCCTCAAGGAGCCAGCTAGGGGCCATCGGGCACCCATAGGGAGGAGGACCAGCAGCTCAACGCCCCGGGGCCATCCATTCAGGTGACTCCATTAATGTCCAGCCAATCCAAATCCCCTCTTCCTGTGACCCCAGCAGCTCCAGCTCCACAGGTCAAGGAGGGTGCAGCTGGGCCACAGCAGGACACCCAAAGCAGGCCGGGGCCCTCCAGATCTCAGTCCTTCAGACGACGCCCATCAAGGTCATCAGAGACAGGACATAGCAATCAGCAGGCTGCCTCCACCTCCACTGTGGCTGTCTGGGATGCACCAAGATGTAGCGGCAGGGTTAGGAAGGTAAAGCAAATGTAACTCTTTTGAGTCAACCAAATAAACTAAATTAACATAATTAGGGACAAAGTAAAAGGCAGCCCCTTAACGGGAAACTACAAAAACAAAGACAAAATTTGAAGGAAACTTACAGACATTAAACCAAAATGTGACTAATAGGGTCAATAAAACACCCCAGTCCCTGCGGTGCCCACCGTGCAAGGAAGGCCTCGACAGTGTCGGCAGACACCACATGCTCCCTCTCCAGGGACAACCGGCTGCAAACATAGCTACGGGAAAGGGACAGACAATCGGGTCAATGACCCCCTCGATCACCCGCTGCCTGGACCTGTTAATGGCCAACTTGGCCAGGCCCAGGAACAGGTTCACAAGGATGTCCTCCTCCCTTCTGGCCCCCGTCTGCATCGGGTGCCCGTAGATCAGGAGCGTGGGACTGAAGTGCAAACAAAACAACAGTAAAAGATTTTTTAAATAACTGAAAAGGGAGTGCAGCCTACAACAATTAATATATACATGGTCCACGGATTCCACAAGGCCGCAAAAGACGCAGGCATCTTGGGAGTCTGTGAATTGACACAACCTACGGTTGCATGGGACTGCTGTGTGCAACACCCTCCACCCCAGGTCCCCAATGGAAAGTGGGAGAACACCTCCGTAGAGGGCCCCCCACTGAGAGTCTCCATTGCCTGACAGCAACAAGGTATGTCAGGGCGTGTTCAGGCGGCGGGCGAGGGCAAGGAAGTGAAGGGTGTGCAGCAGCAGCCCATACAGGAAACCCCTCCGCGCTGTGCTAAATAACACGGAGGGCATTTCCACAAGGCGGCTCATATTGCAGGGCACCAGCTCCCGAGGGAGGGTTCAGGGCTTGGGGCCAATGTGGAATTCCATCCGAACAGGGGATCGCTCAGATGGAAGACCACCACACACCTGAGCCACCTCGAGACCCAGTATAGCATCGGAGCCAAGCACGACCATCCTAAGGTCTTGAATGGCATTGGCCATGAGCCGGACATCCACAGACGCACGACGCGTCAACTCCTGTGGAAGCATCCAGCCCACTCCTCCGCCACCCAGCACGTCCCCGATTCTGGTCACTCCGGCAGCCACAGTCCTCCTCTCTGCCAGCCACTGAAATGGACAGAGGGGCGGATTCCTGAGCAATGGCTCTCTGACGATAGCCGCTAATCCTGACGGGGGAGAGCTGCGTCGCGAGGCGACCGTGTTCCAGACTTTGATCAGGTCCTGGTAAAAGACGGGCAATGCATGCAAGGAGCCACAAAGGCCCCCCAGGTCTATAAACAGGAGCTGCATGTCATAATTCAGGCAGTGCACCTGGTGGAAGAAATACATCGCCAGGGCACACCATCTCGGAGGAGGCTCAATGTAAAGGTATCGCTGCAGGGCCTGGAGGTAGAAAGTCGCCACCTGGATGCGTAGGCACACCAGCGCCTGACCGCCCTCCCTAAGCAGAAGACTCAGAACCTCAACAGCGACCCAGTGCAGTCTTTTGTTCCAGAAGAAGTCAATAAGCATTCTCTGGGCTTTTGTGACAAAGTCCGGGGGAGGGGTCAAAGTGACCAGCCGGTACCACAACATGGCGGCAATCAGCTGGTTTATGACCAGCACTCAACCCCGGTAAGACAGCACTCAGAGCAGTCCTTTCCAACGCCGCAGGTGAGTGGTGACTCTGGCCTCCAGCTCCTGCCAGTTCACCAGCCAGGATTCCTCAGCAGGGCAGAGGTGGACCCCCAGGTACAGGAGGCTGGTCCTGCTCCAGGTGAAAAGCCTGAGCTCCTCGGGTAGAGGATCCATCTGCCACTGACTGACCAGGAGTCCAGAACACTTGTCCCAGTTGATCCTGGCAGAGGACGTGGCAGAGTAGATCTCCTGGCACTCGTGCATCCTCCACAGGTCAGCTGGGTCGGTGAGCATGAGGAGCATGTCATCAGTGTAAGCTCGGCCTGCGCAGAACCAACTCGACAACCCCCTCAGCAAGAAGCGCAGGGAAGGCTCCAAGCAGATAGAATACAATTGCCCAGACAGGGGGCAGCCCTGTTGCACTCCTCTCCCAAAGAGAAGAGGCACCGTCAGGGACTCGTTAACCTTAACTAGGCATTCTGCAACAGCGTACAGATGTCGGATCCAGGCAATGAAATGCATCCAAGAAGATGTAGTTGCACAGCCTGGGCACGAGTACATAACGTTTACTATTGGAAATAAACTCCCAAAAATGCCTCATGCCTTTGGCTCCTTGTTATGTGTCACTCAGATGTGAAAGCTTGGTTCTACACAAGGACAGGCAGTTGTCTCAGTCCAGGGCCGCTTCCTTGTGCAGTGTGTAATCTTCAGACCAAAGTGATGGCCCAGTTTCACACTCACTGGACACATTACTGATGGCTGCACCTTGATGGTGCTTGTCATTGCTGCCAGAATGTCGTGGGCAGGTGTAACAGAGTTCCATTATTCTCTGTGTGCTCTCAGCGCCTCTAAGGTGGGGCTGGCCCCCCATCTCTTCAGCATCTGTGACCAGTGAGACTGTGCTCCTGAAGGTGGCAGGTGCTGGAGGCTGACAAAGGATCAGGTGCACTTAAAGTTTCACGGCTGCATTTCCATAATGCGACCCTGATCACAGAGGGCAAGCAAGCTGCCCTCAGCCAGACAGGAGTCAGATATTCACAGAGGCATTGTGTGTCCTCACTGCATGTCATTATCTTCCTTCTGGAATTTTGTGACTATTAAGGTCTCCGCTGCATCTCCATGATATGAACATCAGTGCTGAGGGTATGTGGTGCTGCCATCAGCCACACAGGAGTCAAACATCCACAGATGTATGGTGAGGATGTCAGGACCATCCTCACTGCATCTCATCATCATCATCCATGAATCCTGTGGTTATGAGGGACTCCCGAGCACATCTGCCTTGTCTGGCCTGTGCGATGGCCTCGTTGCCGGTATCCTTGACATCGAGGACCTCATCACTGTTATCCCCTTCGACATCCTCTTAATTGGAGGATACATGCAGCTTTTCCATCTTCTCCTCAGCCAGGTCTGTGCCCAGCTGCAGCACCAGGTTGTGCAGTGCGCAGCAAGTGACACCCTCTGGGCACTGTATTGCAGTGTTCCACCGGACCTGTCGATGCACCAGAACTTCATTTTCAAAATGCCTATCATTTGCTCCACCAAAGTCTGGGTCGCAGCATGAGCCTCGTTATACCAGCGCTTTGCTGCAGGCTGAGGCCGCCGCATGGGTGTCACCAGCCATGTCTTCTGTGTGTAGCCCTTGTCCCCAAGGAGCCAACCCTGCAGCCTCTGTGGAATCTGGAAGATGTCAGGGATCTAAGACCTGGCAAGGGTGTAAGAATCGTTGATGGTCCCTGAGCAGACCTGTAGGATGCGTTTGTGGTGGTCTCACACCAGCAGAACATTCAGCGAGTGGAAGCACTTGCAGCTGACATAGTTGATTGCTTGTTGCCATGAAGATCTAAGTGCCATGTGAATTCAGCAATGGCACCCTGCACCTGTGGAAGACTAATGATCTGCACAAAAGCCAGTGCTCTTGCTTCCTGGCTGTCCTGATCCTGGGCGAAATACACAAGGATCTGTGTCTTCGTGAAGATGGCGTCCCTGACCTCCTGGATACACTTGTGTGTGGAGGTTTGCGAGATCCCGTACAAGACACATGTGGAGACCAGGAAGGAGCCACTGGCATAAAATTGAGAGACTCGGTCATTTTCATGGCCATTGGCAGTGGATGCCCTCTATGTCAAATGGAGAGCGCGAGAGGGGCAATGGAGCCATTAACAGTGAGGGAGTGCAAGAGGAATAGCAGGGCCATTAACAGTCAGAGTAAGAGTAGAGCAGCGGGCCATTAAAAGTCAGAGTGCAAGAAGCAGCTTGGCTATTAACAGTGAGAGAGGAGCAGCTTCTCTATTAACAGAGAGAGACGAGCAGCTTTTCTATTAACAGAGTGAGAGGAGCAGCTTCTCTATTAAAAGAGAGGAGCAGCTTCTCTATTAACAGAGAGGGGCAGCTTCTCTATTAAAAGAGAGGAGCAGCTTCTCTATTAACAGAGAGAGAGGAGAAGCTTCTCTATTAACAGAGTGAGAGGAGCAGCTTCTCTATTAACAGAGAGAGGAGCAGCTTCTCTATTAACAGAGAGAGAGGAGCAGCTTCTCTATTAACAGAGAGAGAGGAGCAGCTTCTCTATTAACAGAGAGAGAGGAGCAGCTTCTCTATTAACAGAGGGAGCGGAGCAGCTTCTCTATTAACAGAGGGAGAGGAGCAGCTTCTCTATTAACAGAGGGAGAGGAGAAGCTTCTCTATTAACAGAGGGAGAGGAGCAGCTTCTCTATTAACAGAGAGAGAGGAGCAGCTTCTCTATTAACAGAGGGAGAGGAGCAGCTTCTCTATTAACAGAGAGGAGCAGCTTCTCTATTAACAGAGAGAGAGGAGCAGCTTCTCTATTAACAGAGAGAAAGGAGCAGCTTCTCTATTAACAGAGAGAGAGGAGAAGCTTCTCTATTAACAGAGGAAGAGGAGCAGCTTCTCTATTAACAGAGAGAGAGGAGCAGCTTCTCTATTAACAGAGGGAGAGGAGCAGCTTCTCTATTAACAGAGAGAGAGGAGCAGCTTCTCTATTAACAGAGAGAGAGGAGCAGCTTCTCTATTAACAGAGAGAGAGGAGCAGCTTCTCTATTAACAGAGGGAGAGGAGCAGCTTCTCTATTAACAGAGAGAGAGGAGAAGCTTCTCTATTAACAGAGAGAGGAGCAGCTTCTCTATTAACAGATGGAGAGGAGAAGCTTCTCTATTAACAGAGGGAGAGGAGCAGCTTCTCTCTTAACAGAGGGAGAGGAGCAGCTTCTCTATTAACAGAGGGAGAGGAGCAGCTTCTCTATTAACAGAGGGAGAGGAGCAGCTTCTCTATTAACAGAGAGAGAGGAGCAGCTTCTCTATTAACAGAGGGAGAGGAGCAGCTTCTCTATTAACAGAGTGAGAGGTGCAGCTTCTCTATTAACAGAGGGAGAGGAGCAGCTTCTCTCTTAACAGAGGGAAAGGAGCAGCTTCTCTATTAACAGAGGGAGAGGAGCAGCTTTTCTATTAACAGAGGGAGAGGAGCAGCTTCTCTATTAACAGAGGGAGAGGAGCAGCTTCTCTATTAACAGAGGGAGAGGAGCAGCTTCTCTATTAACAGAGGGAGAGGTGCAGCTTCTCTATTAACAGAGGGAGAGGAGCAGCTTCTCTATTAACAGAGGGAGAGGAGCAGCTTCTCTATTAACAGAGAGAGAGGAGCAGCTTCTCTATTAACAGAGTGAGAGGAGCAGCTTCTCTATTAACAGAGAAAGGAGCAGCTTCTCTATTAACAGAGGGAGAGGAGCAGCTTCTCTATTAACAGAGGGAGAGGAGAAGCTTCTCTATTAACAGAGGGAGAGGAGCAGCTTCTCTATTAACAGAGAGAGAGGAGCAGCTTCTCAATTAACTGAGGGAGAGGAGAAGCTTCTCTATTAACAAAGGGAGAGTAGCAGCTTCTCTATTAACAGAGAAAGAAGAAGCTTCTCTATTAACAGAGAGAGAGGAGAAGCTTCTCTATTAACAGAGGGAGAGGAGCAGCTTCTTTATTAACAGAGAGAGAGGAACAGCTTCTCTATTAACAGAGAGAGAGGAGCAGCTTCTCTATTAACAGAGAGAGAGGAGAAGCTTCTCTATTAACAAAGGGAGAGGAGCAGCTTCTCTATTAACAGAGGAAGAGGAGCAGCTTCTCTATTAACAGAGAGAGAGGAGCAGCTTCTCTATTAACAAAGGGAGAGGAGCAGCTTCTTTATTAACAGAGTGAGAGGAGCAGCTTCTCTATTAACAGATGGAGAGGAGCAGCTTCTCTATTAACAGAGAGAGAGGAGCAGCTTCTCTATTAACAGAGGGAGAGGAGCAGCTTCTCTATTAACAGAGGGAGAGGAGCAGCTTCTCTCTTAACAGAGGGAGAGGAGCAGCTTCTCTATTAACAGATGGAGAGGAGCAGCTTCTCTATTAACAGAGGGAGAGGAGCAGCTTCTCTATTAACAGAGGGAGAGGAGCAACTTCTCTATTAACAGAGAGAGAGGAGCAGCTTCTCTATTAACAGAGTGAGAGGAGCAGCTTCTCTATTAACAGAGGGAGAGGAGCAGCTTCTCTCTTAACAGAGGGAGAGGAGCAGCTTCTCTCTTAACAGAGGGAGAGGAGCAGCTTCTCTATTAACAGAGGGAGAGGAGCAGCTTCTCTATTAACAGAGGGAGAGGAGCAGCTTCTCTATTAACAGAGGGAGAGGAGCAGCTTCTCTATTAACAGAGGGAGAGGAGCAGCTTCTCTATTAACAGAGGGAGAGGAGCAGCTTCTCTATTAACAGAGGGAGAGGAGCAGCTTCTCTATTAACAGAGGGAGAGGAGCAGCTTCTCTATTAACAGAGGGAGAGGAGCAGCTTCTCTATTAACAGAGGGAGAGGAGCAGCTTCTCTATTAACAGAGGGAGAGGAGCAGCTTCTCTATTAACAGAGGGAGAGGAGAAGCTTCTCTATTAACAGAGGGAGCGGAGCAGCTTCTCTATTAACAGAGGGAGAGGAGCAGCTTCTCTATTAACAGAGGGAGAGGAGAAGCTTCTCTATTAACAAAGGGAGAGTAGCAGCTTCTCTATTAACAGAGAAAGGAGAAGCTTCTCTATTAACAGAGGGAGAGGAGCAGCTTCTCTATTAACAGAGGGAGAGGAGCAGCTTCTCTATTAACAGAGGGAGAGGAGCAGCTTCTCTATTAACAGAGGGAGAGGAGCAGCTTCTCTATTAACAGAGGGAGAGGAGCAGCTTCTCTATTAACAGAGGGAGAGGAGCAGCTTCTCTATTAACAGAGGGAGAGGAGCAGCTTCTCTATTAACAGAGAGAGAGGAGCAGCTTCTCTATTAACAGAGTGAGAGGAGCAGCTTCTCTATTAACAGAGGGAGAGGAGCAGCTTCTCTCTTAACAGAGGGAGAGGAGCAGCTTCTCTATTAACAGAGGGAGAGGAGCAGCTTCTCTATTAACAGAGGGAGAGGAGCAGCTTCTCTATTAACAGAGAGAGAGGAGCAGCTTCTCTATTAACAGAGGGAGAGGAGCAGCTTCTCTATTAACAGAGAGAGAGGAGCAGCTTCTCTATTAACAGAGGGAGAGGAGCAGCTTCTCTCTTAACAGAGGGAGAGGAGCAGCTTCTCTGTTAACAGAGGGAGAGGAGCAGCTTCTCTATTAACAGAGGGAGAGGAGCAGCTTCTCTATTAACAGAGGGAGAGGAGCAGCTTCTCTATTAACAGAGGGAGAGGAGCAGCTTCTCTATTAACAGAGAGAGAGGAGCAGCTTCTCTCTTAACAGAGAGAGAGGAGCAGCTTCTCTCTTACCAGAGGGAGAGGAGCAGCTTCTCTATTAACAGAGGGAGAGGAGCAGCTTCTCTATTAACAGAGGGAGAGGAGCAGCTTCTCTATTAACAGAGGGAGAGGAGCAGCTTCTCTATTAACAGAGGGAGAGGAGCAGCTTCTCTATTAACAGAGGGAGAGGAGCAGCTTCTCTATTAACAGAGGGAGAGGAGCAGCTTCTCTATTAACAGAGAGAGAGGAGCAGCTTCTCTATTAACAGAGGGAGAGGAGCAGCTTCTCTATTAACAGAGAGAGAGGAGCAGCTTCTCTATTAACAGAGGGAGAGGAGCAGCTTCTCTCTTAACAGAGGGAGAGGAGCAGCTTCTCTATTAACAGAGGGAGAGGAGCAGCTTCTCTATTAACAGAGGGAGAGGAGCAGATTCTCTATTAACAGAGGGAGAGGAGCAGCTTCTCTAATAACAGAGGGAGAGGAGCAGCTTCTCTATTAACAGAGAGAGAGGAGCAGCTTCTCTCTTAACAGAGAGAGAGGAGCAGCTTCTCTCTTAACAGAGGGAGAGGAGCAGCTTCTCTATTAACAGAGGGAGAGGAGCAGCTTCTCTATTAACAGAGGGAGAGGAGCAGCTTCTCTATTAACAGAGGGAGAGGAGCAGCTTCTCTATTAACAGAGGGAGTGGAGCAGCTTCTCTATTAACAGAGGGAGAGGAGCAGCTTCCCTCAGTGAAGCGGCCCACACCGCCACTTTACGTGGGCAAGCCAATTATGGCCCGCCCAGTGTGACGTCAGGCGGGAAGTGCTATGCGCTTCCTGTGCGGGTGGAGGGATTCTCTAAAAGCGAGAGTGCGCTCTTTCGCACATGCGCGTGAAAGAGCACACATCTCGCCGAGGCTAAGTGCAGCGATTTTTGCGAACACTTCAGCCTTATCTTTTGCACTGTTGTGCAGGGCTCCTCCATCATTGGCGATGGGGATATTTGTGGAGCCACCTCCTCCAATGAGTTGTTTAACTGTCCACTGACATTCATGACTGGATGTGGCAGGACTGCAGAGCTTAGATCTGATCCATTGGCTGTGTGATCGCTTAGCTCTATCACTTGCTGCTTATGCTGTTTGGCATGCAAGTAGTCCTGTTTTATAGCTTCATCAGGGTAATACCTCATTTTTAGGTATTCCTAGTGATGCTCCTGGCATGCCCTCCTGCCAGGATTGATCCCCTGACTTGATGGTAATAGTAGAGTGGGGGATATGCTGGGCCATGAGGTTACAGATTGTGTTCGAGTACAATTCTGCTGCTGATGGCCCACAGCACCTGATGGATGCCCAGTCTTGAGTTGCTAGACCTGTTCGAAATCTATCCCATTTCGCACAGTGGTAGTGCCACACAACATGATGGAGGGTATCCTCAATGTCTCCACAATGACTGGGGTGGTCACTCCTAGTGATACTGTCACGGACAGATACATCTGCGGCAGGCAGGTTGAGGATTATCAGATCAGCCATGATCACATTGAATGGCGGAGCAGACTTGATGGGCTGAATGGCCTACTTCTGCTCCAACGTCTAATGGTCTTATGGTCCCTGTGGTGCCTAATCCTGCAGCAGGTGACATATGTGACAAACCAGCTCCCTAAGACATGTGCAGTCTTTGGCAAAACTGGTTCTCAGACCTTTGCAGGAAGGAAATGTGCCATCTATAGACCCTGGATCTGGCGAGGTGCCTACAAGCGACGGCTCACTGTGGATCTTCAGCTGTATGCACAGTTGGACCTGCTACCCCTTGACCTTGAGGGTGCTGCTCCTCCCTTTGCTGAGCCAGGCATCTCCATCGCCTTCTTCTTCTTCTTCTCTGGTCTCTGTAAGCCATGAGGCACACTGCTGAGTCACCAGGCTCCAAAATCCTGATGTTCTCCTCCTGTAGGATCAAAGAGTGAGACATGTGGGTTAGCATACGTGTCCTAAGAACATCTCTTGGTTGTCAAAAGGCCCATTCACACATGCAGGAGAGTGCTGGTCACCGCCTTCATGGCTGTCCGAAACCCCACCCACTTCCGTCACACTCCACTTGACTGATTAGCGGTAGCTTCCGCCATTGGACTGCATGCTGTGCTCTCAGCTCAGGCGCAGGCATTCCCCTAACCCGCACTGCAAAGCTGCACTGTTAGCTTGAATCATGAGGGATACTGGTCCAAACCTTAATAAAGATATTGCAAGGGGCTGTGAGCACCTCCACCAGTGGCTGCACCATGGCCACCTTTTGCAAGGGGATTGTACAACTTACCCAGTTGGCCAATTTTTCTGCTACCTCCTAAAATGCACATTAACTTTCAGTCTGCATCGGAAGGGGTGAAACCTTCTAGAGCATTTGGTGGCACTTTCATGCTTCTGTGTTGCTTGAGTGGATGGAAAAGCTTCAGTGGCCCGACTCCAAGCATGTCAATGGAGCTGCGCTGAATGGTCTCAGCTGCAGGCGAATGCTCGCTTTTGACAAGCTTTTCCAAGCACATGGCCACTTCGCTCACCACCCCCAACCCCCAACAGGACCAGATGATTGTGCCCTTTGACTGGTTTGAGGCTAACATCACTTTAATGTAACCTGTTACTGAAGCCAAGCAATCTGGTCTTGTTAATTTCAAGAGAGACCCGAAGGGGAAGGCCGTGGGTGTACTAAGAGCCTGCATGAAGGAAAGTCCAACAAACTGCTAGGTGTTGTGCCAATTATAACCAGCTACAACTTTGCCAGATTATCCAGATATCCATCTACACAGGGAATGCTTGGGGCATGCATAATGGGATTAAGATGGCAATAAGTCCATCAGCAAATAAAAAAGCCTCCTTGAGAACAAAGGCAAGGGATGTCATCACTGACTGCAATAAACAGCTGGAGAAATGAGTTGACCACTAGTAATACTCTAGGATGAAAACAGTCAGACTGTACTGTGCAATTGTTCAATTGTTCAATGTTTGATTATGTGTATCCATTGACTTAGCTGCTTTCTGTGTATGATTAGCTAAGCCTGGGTGTGGTGTCTATAAAAAGTCTGTAAACTGAAGCAAGTAGCTGAAAGCACAAGAGCAGACATTTTAAAGCATTGTATAAAACTCCTGTTTAGACATATAACCTGGTATGTATCATTTCTGCATATCTCTGAGGCATAAGACACAACACTGAAGAAGACAATGATCTCTTTCCATGACAACACGACAAGTAAGATCAACTATGATGGAGTAACATTGGAAACCTTTGGCCACTGGGTCACAACATGCTGGATGTCTATACCTGCAAATGGCATATGAATATGACAGGCATTAACACAGACAAGTGGGACACAGTTGCCAATAGCCCTGACCCCTGAAGTCTAACTGACTGGAGAGGCATTGGAAGAGGCGAGGAGAAACAAAGCTCAGTTTGTAAAGAAGACAGTCCAGAGAAAATTGAGGCCAGCAAACCCTGCACCTTCTCAACAAAAACAGCAGAGGCTACCATGCCAGAGTGGGGCTCCTGAGCCGCACCAGGCAGTGTTTGCCACAAAGCTGATCATCAACACACAAACCATGATCTCCTGAGATGGAAGACTGCCAAAGACAATTAAGAATAGTGTTAATGAACACCTTGAATAGTTTCTTCTGATTGGAGAGAAGCAGCATTGTTTGTAAGGAGTGGGTGCTGCCTGACGAATCTGATTGAACTTTTTGAAGAGGTGACTAAAGGAGAACTGAAGGAGCCCTGAGAGCACAGTGGAGATAGAAGGAACAGTGAAGAGAGAGAGAGACAGTACTGTGTAATGAGGGGCTGAGAGCTCAGATGAGATAAAAGGAGTGGCAAAGAGAGCACTGAGAAAAATTGAACAAAAAAAAGTCAAGGCATGATGTCACATGATAGCAGGTAGGCGATTGGTTGGTTGGAGCTCCCCAAGGTAAGGATCATGTGCCTGAACGAGTTTGTGGGTAGAGCAGCAGAGAGAAATGAAGATGAATGTCAAGGAGTGAGGTAAAAAGCTAAAAGTGAAGTCTGCACAAGGGATAGTACTGATTGGTCAGTAGCTGGAAAGCATTTTTTAATAAGTCTTTAATAGGTATTTAGTTTATTTCTGTTGAGTTTATTTAGTCAAATAATAGAGGTATGGCCGGGCATTTCAGTCCTATGGAATGCACTTCTTGGTTCATTGCGTAACTCAAGGATACTTCTCATGGAAGTGTCAACAGCTGGAGCAGCTCAAGCTGTGTCAAGAAGTACATGGGTTCTGGATAATGGCACCAGGCAACTTAAGGGTGTGAAAGCAGAGAGAGAATGCGTAACCATCAGGCAGTCAAGGGGGATAAAGCCACATAGTGCAAGAATCCCCTGAAGGCATCTTGCTCTTCAATACTATTCAGTTCGAAATACTGGTGAGGGTGATGGCTGCTCCAGGTAGTTAAACCGGAGCCACATCCCCAGCACCACCAGTGGCTCTGCTGCACAGAGATGAGGGAAGGGGTGGTGGGGGAAGAATAAGATTGAGAAAGCAATTGTAATTGGAGATTCTATAGTTAGGGGAACAGGCAGGTGCCTGACACTGGGAGTAATCTGGAGATTACCATATTTGAGGTCCTGTTTACTAGTCGTCCTCCTAAAATCTGCCTGCAGGACCTCATCCCTCTTTCAACCTTTGTCATTAATACCAATATGGACTGCAACCTCTGGCTGTTCACCTTCCACCCTCAGTGCTCTGCAGTCCACTGAATGACATCCTTGATCCTGATACCAGTGAGGCAACATACCATCCTGGATTGATGTTTGTGGCCAGAGAAGCACCTGCCTGTTCTCCTAACTATAGAATCTCAGGCACCAGTGAGTATAGAAATAGAAGTTTAGAGCTGATGAATGTGTGGCTGGAGAGATGGCACATGAGGGGGTGCAAGGGCACTGGGTTAGCTCTGGGGGAGGTGGGACATGGTGGACGGGTTATACCCTAAAAAGGCCAGGACCATTATCCTTAAAGGATGTCTTGCTAGTGCTGCTAAAGAGGGTTTAAAACAACTTGATAGGGGGGTTGGGAACCAGAATGTAGCATTAGGAAGGTGCCCAAAAGATTTGGATAGAATAAGGAACAGTCAGGTTGCTTGGTATTACAGAACTTGAGAATCAGGATGACCAACACCCAGTGAAAAATTTGAGACACACTTTGGCATTGCTGTGAACCTATAATAGCGGTGGCTGGGGGAGGGCGGGAGGGGAATGGGGGAGGTGCTACCTCCACAGATGTGAGATGGGACAGATGCAGGGGTGTTAGCAAAGCTGCAAGATGGCAGTTGGGGTTTGGGAGTTGCTGCCAGGTCTGTTAAAACCTGGGTGTGGGTCGGGTAGGGGGACAGCAGAGATGTGACAGCGGCGGAAGTGTGGTGCCAGAGCTATGAATGTGATGGGGAGCGAGTGTATAATGCACATGCACAAAGCTCAAACATCACAATTACAGGAAACATGGCATCCCAGCCTCAAACAAACTGACAAGAATGGCAAATTATTGTTCCCTTTGAAACTTGGCATTTTGCTTCGGTCCTGATGAGTGCATGATGGAAAGCTTCAACAGCTCATCTCATTTTTCAGCGACACATAAATAGTAAGGTATTAGGTGGGCTCAGATTTATAGGACTATATATGATTACATAGTCTATATGGCACAGAAACAGACTATTTGGCTCAACCAGTCCATGCTTGTGTTAATGTTCCATTTGAATCTTCTCACACCTTTTCTAATCTAATTTGCCTCACATCTTTTAAAAAGTACCTGGATGAGCACTTGGCACGTCATAACGTTCAAGGCAATGGGCCAAGTGCTGGTAAATGGGATTAGGTAGGTAGGTCAGGTGTTTCTCACATGTCGGTGCAGACTCGATGGGCCGAAGGGCATCTTCTGCACTTTGTGATTCTGTAAATCTATCATCATAACCATATATTCACTTCTCTCTCATCTGTAATAGGCCTACATTAGGTTTACTGTTCACACAGAAAGCATGAAAATAAGATTGGAGAGCTGCAGACTCATAACCACATGAAAATATGATGTTGTGGCACTCTGGTGATCTGACTGAAAAAGAGGCAGTATTAAATATTCCTGGATACAAGGCGCTCGGGGAAAAAAAAGGAAGGAAAGAAGGGCAGAGGGCTAGCAGTATTGATTAAGGAGAATACTAGAAGTGTTGGAGAGAGAGGATACCCTAGAGGGATCAAGGACAGCAACTGTTTGGTTTGAGTTAAGAAATTCTATATTCTATAGGCCACCAACTATTGAGAAAAATATAGAGGAACAAATTTGCAGCGAAATTGTAGAGGTGCAAAAACCATAGATTAATGATATTGAGGAGCTTTAATTATCCTAATATAAACTGGGACAGTAATAGTGAAAAGGAAGGAAAAGCTTTTTTATGCAATGGGTAGTTAGGATCGGGAATGCCCTGCCTATGAGTGTGGTGGAGGCAGATTTGATCATGGCTTTCAAAAGAGAGTTGGATAAGCATCTGAAGAAAAAAAAATTGCAAGTCAATTGCAGACAAGATAGCAATTGATGAGGGCTGAGCTGTAAGTCATAGGAAGCAGACCGCTAGCATTTTTTTCATCTCCTGGCACTGAAACCAATGGGTACTACAGAGTCAAATTTTGTAGCCTAAATGCTTTGTTCAAAATTTAATTTCTCTATGATAAGCTGGTATTAAAATTAGTAGCACAGAATATTTATAGAGCAAGGACACTGTTCAATAGAATAATGGTACATTTGTATAAAGCTGGAATATTTAATAGCAACAATTGAGAGCTGACTCTTACCAAAGATTTTGTCAATTGAATCATTGGTAGGTAGTGTACAGTTGAAGACTGTGAAGTGCCTCTTTAAACGTTGTGGAATATCATTGCGCCCTCCCCCTGGATGGATCATTGCAGCCATTAATTGTACATCAATAATTTTAGTAAAGACTCCTGGTTTATCCAAGTTGTACATTCCATGCATTTCGATCATCTGACGAACTATTTCATTCGTAATCTGCAAGACAGAAAAAGACAAATAGATGATTTAACATATGAAACTAACTTATGTATGAGGTTGTTTTGCACTTCTTAGCTTGTCCATTCAGAAAAAAAATAATCTCCCTATTACAGTATACAGGGAATGAAATCATGAGGGCAATTTACATTGCAACAACTTCTGGCCTTCATTGAGTTGCTCCAGTGTTCCACTGAAACTCATTAAGTTAACTGGGTAGCATATTAATTGGTGAGCCAGATGTGAAAACCTTGTGCATCATGCCTCTAAATCATTGAGGAGGGTGAATGGAGGAAATTTAATGTCACTGAGTGGAAAAGCTTTAAGGAATAAAAGATTCCTGATGGTTCAACAAATATATGGGGTTCTGTTTTCTCCACCAGCTTTTGACAAAGATGTTCAGCTGCAGTGATTTTTTTTACTGAAGGATTCCTTATGATTTCTCAGCAACCAAAGAATCTCAAAGAAGGCCTCGGACAATTCAGCGTGGTAGAACAAGGGGCCAGCAAAAACTTCTCTGACACAGGCTTACAGGTTCTTCTGCATGAGATTTGCTAGCTGAGCGACCACTGGCTGAACTTGCAGGGAAGGAGCCCACAAAACAGTAATCAGGGCTATGGTAGTTATGGTGGAGAGTGCTTGCCTTCAAGGCAACACATCACATTGGAAAAGGTTTTGTCAGGCAAAGTACACAGGCAAGTTTAATTTGCCTGTGGCATCATCAAATTTCCTGAACTAATCACTCTCATTCCCTAAATGGAATAGAAGCAGGATATAATATTACACCTAAGGAGTTATTTCATAGAGCTTACCATTAAACTATCGAATATTGTTGAAAAAAGACATGTCTAAGCTTTTCATCTTGCACTCATCAGGACACCTGCAAGATGACCAATACAAGGGGAAAACAACAATTTATGCTGTGCAGAGTGCTGATTGGTTGGCAAGTGGCGCTGCCATGGAGAATACGCCACTGATGGTGACCAACAGTTAACTGCCAAGCATTGTTTGAAATTTAAATCAGGCAGCTTGACCCTGATTGGTCAAGGCATTGCCCTGAGGAATGAATGGCATTTTATTTAGCTGAAACAGGCGCAATGTATGTACATGTTCTTTCTGTCTGCAAAGAAAAGGGCCCTGTGTATTAATATATGTAGCTTCCAGTACATGCAAATATGTCTCACTGCAAGCCTGACTGACAATCCTATATTAGTTCTTAGTACGTTGAGGATTATTTAGCAAATGTTTTTCAAATTGCGGAATCCCGCCCATAGTTTTTTTTTCACCCAAAAGGGATGGGCCATCATACATCCCCTCTTTAAAAAAATACTAAAATAAGGATTTTTTCACAACCATTTAAATTACTACATATTTTAACATTATAAACACGTTAGCAACTATCTTATTACATACAATACATAAATGATGCCCTCCCCATAGTTCAATCAAGAAACAAATGTCCAACATCTTGCAATCCCAGGTCCCTGGTCAAAAACTGATTGCACTTAAACAGATGGAGTGTTTATTTCCAAATCTTTTGGTACATAAATAAAGTTTATAAGTCTCCTTTAAGCAGTTATGAATTATTTAAATGTATAATCAAACTCTGGATAAAGAGTCTGCAATTACATTGTTTCTTTCTGCGACATGACCGATTTTTAAAGTAAATGTTTGCATTAACTTTAGACAGCCATTAATCTCTCAAAAGCAGTCTGACAATATTCTTTCCAGTCATATTTGACTTTCTTCTTCAATAATTTTGTTAATGATGTGGCTACTGTGCTGAAATTTGGGACAAACTTTTTTTTATTCATTCATGGGATGTGGGCGTCGCTGTCTAGGCCAGCATTTGTTGCCCATCCCTAAGTGCCCTTGAATCTTCCTGTAAAATCCACACATTCTGAGGAAAGGCCTTATGTCTTATTTGGTTTTAGGAACAGGAAAATCCATTATCGCTTGAACTTTAGCTTCTTCGAGCAACATGACCGTTCCTCATGACATGTCCCAAATAAGTGCCATTGCCCTTGGAATATTTACATTTTGCCAAATCTATCACAAAGTCAATTTTTTTGTAGTCTCTCGAATAGTGCACTGTGGTGTTTAACATGGGCCTGAATCTTCCGGGCAGCTGGCAGTGAAGATTTTCCTGACCCAACACTGCTGCCCATTTCTTCTGGGATCTTCCAATCCCAGCTGAAGGAGAAATGGGCAGAGCAGCATTTCCCAGGGAGCTCCAGTGGATTGTAATAGAATCAGGGAAAGAGAGAACGCATCCACTTTTTACGGCACTAGCTGCCATATTCTGATAAGTATTTAAAGGCCCAGTCTTTAAATGAATGAGTGTGGGTTAGTGAATGGATGGCTGAAGGGGTGAGTGAATGGGTGAGTGCATAAATGAGTGAAAGGATAGATGGGGGAGTGGGTCAGTGAGTAAATGGGTAGGTGGGTGAGGTGGTTGTGTGTGTGTGGGTGAGGTGAGTAGATGGGTGAAGTGGTTAGGTGGGTTAGTGGGTGAAGTGTCTTTTTGGGTGGGTGGATGAGGTGGGTGATTGGGGAGATGGATAGGTGAGCGGGTGGCTGAGTTACATTTGGGTCTGGGGTAGTCGGGAGGAGGATAGGTGATTGGGGCATAATCGGGTGGTTGGGTTGGGTTGGGGGGGTGGTCAGGTAGCCAGGGGTTATCTGAGTGGTCAGAGGAGACAGTTGGGTGGTTAGGGGAGGCAGTAGTCAGGTAATAGCCAGGTTGGGTCGGAGGAGGTTAGGTGTTCAAGGGGCTAATTGGGTTGGTTGGGGGCTAATTGGTTGGTTGGGGGGTAGTTTGGCAATTAGGGAGGGTGATGGAGGGCGGGGCTGGCTGTTGAGTTACTCAGGTATTAAACCAGTTTTTAAACTGCCTAACATTTCCTGGGTAGCTATCAAGGTAAGTTGCATGGAATTGTCCCAAGTCTCTGACTCTAGGTCAGAGTTGAAGACAGTCAGACAGTCCTGGGTAGCAGGGAATTAGCCCATCAGAAGTTTACACTTCCCAGGTAATTCCCACATAGAATCCTATGTCAGGACTTCTACAGAGTCCTGGCGTGCATCTTCAATCATACGTCTGGTCTTCGACCATCCATAGACCACAAGATTTGGACTATGGTCTTCCCAAGTGTTGCTGTAGACCAGTAAAGTGTCAATATAGAAAATATAGTTCAATAATCCATTAATAAATTGATTTGCTAGCCTTTGGAAAGTAACTAACACATTCTTCATTCCGAAAGGCATCACTTTACACTGAGAGAGGCATCTGGAGTTACAAAAGCAGAGATTTCCTTGGCTTTATTTGTTAGTGGCCCTTGCCAGTATTTATTTAATAACTCAACCTTGCTGATGAGCTGAGTTTTCAATTCTACCGATGAAGTCTTCAATTCGTGGTACAGGATAAGAATCCGTTTTTGTTACAGCATTCACTTTTTTTTATTTATGGGATTTGGGCATTTATTGCTCATATCTAATTGCCCTTGAGAAGGTGGTGGTGAGCTGCCGTCTTGAACCACTGCAGTCCATGTGTTGTCGGTACACCCACAGTGCTGTCAGGAAAGAAGTTCCAGGATTTTGACCCAGCAACAGCGAAGGAACAGTGATGTAAGTCAGTATGGTGTGTGGCTTGGAGGGGAACTTCCAGTTGGTGGTGTTTCCATGCATCTGCTGTCTTTGTCTTTCTAGGTGGTAGAGACTGTAGGTTTGGAAGGTGCTGTTAAAGGAGCCTTGGTGAATTGCTGTTGTGCATCTTGTAGACGGTACACACTGCTGCCACTGTATTTTGGTGGTGGAGAGAGTGAATGTTTAAGGTGGTGTGGATGGCGTATTGATCAAGTGGGTTGCTTTGTCCTGGATTATGTCAAGCTTCTCACTATTGTGTATTCACAATTGGTTTATTGTATATTTTAGATATCTGATTTTCCTCAGAGTAATTCCGAGATGACACTAGTTCTAAGTCTACAACTGGTTTATTTAAAGTGCTTTAAAATATCTCAACAATCACAGGATATCTACACACATGTTAAGAGTTCAGGTCTTTCTGTGCATCTTTTTGTTTTTTTCATTGAGGCTCCACTCAGGCTTAAGCAATCAAGCACAGTGAACATATTTCACTGAACAGACTAATACAATCAAACACAGATTAATGATATCATTAAATACTACATCCTTTCTCCCTTTTAGCTAAAAATCTCATTTTAAATTAAATCATCCTAAACAACAAACTTATATACATCAAGAAATTTATTAGAGTTCAACTTGTCTGTTTTCCCTAAATACAGAAATAGTCTTTGAGATATGAAGGCATCCGAGGTCTACAATTAGATCTATGAATTTGAAATTGTGGTTCTATGTGATCAACTTGATGAGATCGATGGTCAACATCATTCATAGGGAACGGAAATGTATCCTCGTAATCACTGTCGTTGAAATATCCTGGTCTGCTCACTATCAACTGTCTCGCATTCCACTTTATATTGTCATCTAACAGATAAGCATTGGAACCAAGCAACCACTTGATCTGCTTTGGAACTGAAAGAGATGATGCAAGTTTATAATCATGATTTGGCCATTTGATGTAAACCCAATCGCCAACTTCAAATCGTGCCTCCCTTGTGTGTAGTTACTTGTCAAAGTATGCTTTTGCTTCTGAAGAAGTCATATGGACTTGAAACGTTAACTCTGTTTCTCTCTCTATAGATGCTGTCAGACCTGCTGAGTTTTTCCAGCATTTTCTGTTTTTATTTGTGTTTTTGCTTTACCTTGTTGTTTTGCAATTTTAACTGCTTCCACTCTGACATTCTTGTTGACTGAGGGTGATGACTTAAGAATGGCCAGTGGCAAAGTTATGACCTATTATACATTTGATTAGTGCCTTTCTGGTCAGGGAGTGTGGGATCAATATGTGCTAAGTAGGATGTGAATGGATTGTTAAAATGCTTTCCCCTCCGGTATATTCGCTCTCATACTATCCTTTATCATCCTGTTGAGTCATTCAAAGCCACCATTTGATTGCAGGCTGTAGCATGATGTCAGATGGTGATGAATTCCGTAGCTAGCTAGGTACACCATGAAATGACTGGAAACAAAATACTGTCCATTACCTGTAGTGAGCATCTCTGGCAATGCCATTTTGTAAACAACTTGTCTAGAAAGTCAATAACTGAGGTGGCTTGTTATAGGATTTGTTGCAGCAATTTCTGGCCATTTCTTATGTAGATCATGAACAAAAAGCAAAAAATGTTGATTCCTAGGGGCTGCTTGCACTTCTTCAAAAATATCAACTTGGAGTTGTTGCCATGGTTTTGTTGACCACAGGGTTGGTTGTAGAATTGTGGGACACGGTTTAACAGATTTTTCACAGAGTGCACAAGCTACGCAGTTTCGAATGAACTCTTCTATACAGCAATCCATTGCGAGCCACCAAACTGCTTCATGGAATCATTGTTTCATCTTAATGGTGCATGGATATCCTTCATGGGCAAGATGCAATACAAGTAGCTGTAACACTTTTGGGATAAACGCTCAAGTTCTGCATGTTATCACCAAACAATGCAAGTTCATTGTGTACTCTGTATTACGGGATTAGTTCTTCCTCTATTTCACGAGGCCACTCAGTTTTTAGGTACTGGCTTACTTTCTGCTGACTGTCACCGATTCTGTCTCCAATTCCTCTCGCATAACAAGATTTGTGGTTGTGTGTGAAATCAATGTGATCATGTAGTCTTCGATATTGCAAGTTGTTTTGCTATCACTGATGCTGACACTGTCTGTGATAGTAGTACCATACTGGAACTGTGATCATTCCCAAAATCAGAATAATTGAGTCATCATAAGCTTGAAGAGTGTCTGTTGCGGGAATGAGAGAAAGTTGCGGAAAATAACAAAGGTAGAGTTTGCCACTCAAAATAGATACTTTCATGCCAACAGTGATAAGAAGCAACACTCGGATGCCTGCAATCTAGACTGGGCATTCCTTAAAATGGCCTGCTGCTTTACTATTTATGAAGGTATATAGATGCTGTACCTCACTCACAGGAAAAGATTCCTCCATGTGTTGATCTGATGAAGTCTTCTTCTTCAATGACCTGCACACATTTGCAAAATGGTTCCACTTTAAGCATGAGTAACATGTTTTCCCTCGAGCTGGACATGGTGCTGTGACTTGATGAGCATTTCCACAATTTCAGGCACAGTTTTGATGGTATCTGACTGTGATGGGACATGTGTTGAGACTGCTGAGAGCTCTTTGCCCATAACCATAACCATAACACTTGAGCTGGCTGGGCAAACTGTGTCTGGCAACCTTGAGTCAGTGCATTTCTGTGAAACCTCTTAGAATCTAACATGGCAGATTCGATTTGGATTGCCAAGGTCATGGTTTTTTCCATGCTTAAATCATCAGTGTCCATGTGGAGATAATTCCCGCCATGGAATTGAAGTCTTTTCAATTGATTGGTCACAAATTAGTTTGTTGGTTGGTGAGCAAAATTTAAATATAGAAGCCAATTGCCAAAACTCTATCACATATTGTTTAATGGGTTCACCATTTCCCTGGCATCTCTGATGGAAATTTTATCAGTCGATCATCATACTTTTCTTTGGCCTAAAGTATTTTCAAGAGTACTTACCACCGTATCAAATGCTCACTTATCTCCTGTGAGCTGCTTGAATATTCACTGGCCTTCTGCCCCAAGACAATGTATGAGAATCACCTTTTTGCAGATCGCTTATACATCCAGACTGTATATACCTGCAGCAAGCTGGTAGTTCTTGAACCCTAAAATCCATTGATCTCACAGCACGGGAGGATTCCCCAGCGATAAAAGAAATGGTTCTGGAACTGATAAAGTTAAACTTTCTTCAACCAACCTCATTGCCAATTTTGTTGTGTATTTGCTGGTTTGCTGTATATTTTAGATATCTGATTTATCTCAGAGTAATGCAGAGCTTACACTAGCTCAAAGTGGACTACTAGCTTATTTATAGTGCTTTAAATATCTCTTCAGTTACAAGATATCTCCACACATGTCCAGAGCTCAGGTCTTCCTCATGTAGCATTTGTTTATTTTTCTCTTGGAGACTTCACCCATGCTTAAGCAATCAAGCACAGAAAAGATAGATCAGTGAACAGTTTAACATAATCAAACACAGAACAATTAAACCATTGAACACCACACCCACATCAACATCATGCATAGCGAAAGAAGCTCATCCTGGTCTACCTCTACAGAGTGACTCACATTCTTTTCACAATTTGACTGTCACTCCAAGACTCTTCTGGGAGATGGTCTAATATTTGATCCAAACTCTTTGACACCTCTTTATTGACTAATCTTATTGCTGGGGGTGTAATTTGAACCCTCAGTTATAGTCATATCTCTCTCTTGTACCTGTTATCCTGGTTGGTTAACATCCCTGTCAAAATAACGTTTCATCGAGTTATCCTTCTATCTGGTATACTAATAATGCAGTTAACTTCACTGAGTTTCTTTTTAATCAAATAAGGTCCACTAAATCCAGCCTTCAGCGGTTCACCCTGCGTAGGTAACAAAACCAATAACTTATCCCCAGGTTTATATTGCATTCTTCAGCAGTTTTATTGGCTTGTTTTTCAATTACCTGCTGGGAGACCTTAACTGTAAGCAGCTGTACATGTTTTTGACAGCCTGTCTTGGAAATTGGGCACAAAGGACTGAATTTTCATGCAGATGGAAGGGCTCTTTGCCTTAGCCAAAATGGTGCCAGAGCCCCAAATCCAGAAGTTGCTCCCACGTAACAAAACGATATAGATGGGCTGGTGGAGTGGGCGGTAAAGTGGCAGATGGATTTTAACATAGAGAAGTGTGAGGTCATACATTTAGGGAGGTCAAACAGTTACAGGGATTACAAAATAAATGGGAATATACTAAGAGGGGTAGATGAAGTGAGAGATCTTGGTGTACGAGTACACAGGTCCCTGAAGGCAGCAGTTCAAGTA
Source organism: Cetorhinus maximus (assembly GCF_964194155.1). NCBI lineage: Eukaryota > Metazoa > Chordata > Chondrichthyes > Lamniformes > Cetorhinidae > Cetorhinus > Cetorhinus maximus. Next base: position 167,415,208 of record NC_135883.1, read on the forward strand.
GACAAGGTTGTAAAGAAGACATATGGAATGCTCTCCTTCATTGGTAGAGGTATAGAATATAAAAGTAAGGATATAATGTTGGAATTGTATAAAGCACTAGTGAGGCCACAACTGGAGTATTGTGTGCAGTTCTGGTCACCACATTACAGGAAGGACGTAATAGCTCTGGAGAAAGTGCAGAGGAGGTTTACAAGAATGTTGCCAGGGTTAGAAAAGTGTAGCTACGAGGAGAGATTGGATAGGTTGGGGTTATTTTCCTTAGAACAAAGAAGGCTGAGAGGTGTCTTGATTGAGGTGTACAAAATTATGAGGGGAATAGATAGAGTGGACAGGATAAAATTGTTTCCCTTGGTGGAGAATTCTAGAACCAGGGGACATAGATTCAAGATAAGTGGCAGAAGGTGTAGGGGGGACATGAGGAAGAACTTTTTTACGCAGAGGGTAGTGAGTGTCTGGAATTCGCTGCTCAAGTTGGTGGTAGAGGCAGAAACTCTAAACTCTTTTAAAAAGTACCTGGATCTGCACCTTAAGTGCTGTAAGCTGCAGGGCTATGGGCCGGGTGCAGGAAGGTGGGATTAGAAAGGGCACCTGGGTGTCCTCGGGCTGGCATGGACAAGATGGGCTGAATGGCCTCCTTCTGTGCTGTAACTTTTCTATGGTTCTAACGGGCACCCACCATTTTTGCTGTAGCATAGGTGGAGGGGGGGAGAGGGTTGGGGGGGGTGGGGGGGGGGGGGCGTGGTTTGGTGGTGGAGGAAATGGGGGCAGGAAATATTTTACACAATCTCTCTTCATGAAGGTAGCTATGCATTCAAAAGTGCAGCTGTCTTCACTCAGTAGCAATTTTCATCAAAGCTCCTGAAACACAATGGGCGGAATTGTTCCAGATTTGCACTAAGCATGGTAACGGGCAGGAACAAGGGCATTTTACCCGTTGGCCGCAATGGCAGCTTTTCATGCCATATTGTCCCAATCATTAATCAAGCATTCCCGGGAAATACACCGGATCACTGATTGGGCATCCTCTCATTTGCCTGCCCAACTGTCACATCAGGCCTTCAGTAAAATTGGAGTCATATTGAAAGGCCGCCCATGCACAGAGCCAGCACTGTTCAAAGGATAGGAAGCTGCTGCGAACTGATGGCTGCTGAAGGGGGCGAATGTGCTTCCTCCAGATTTAGTGCCGCCTCCCTCGAGGTGGAGGCCTGCTGCGAAGTCCTCTACCCCCACTCTGGGCGAAGACCAGTAAGCAAGGCCACCAATCCAGCATGGGAGACAGTGGCAGCAGTGATCAGCGACAACGTCCTGCAAAAGAGGACAGCCACCCAGTGCTGAAAGAAGATGAATGGTCTCATTCGTTCTGCTAGGGTAATTCACTCTTCTCAGCAGTCTCAACTCACCCATTCACAAACCCATCACACATCCACAGGAATCTCACACCTCAAGGGACAATACCACTAACTCCCACACACACCCACATATCTCCATCAGGCTCATACCCTCTGGAGCTCAAGTTCTCATTCCCTCCGTGTCTTTGCTCACCACACAAGCATTCCATACAGTGCCATGTGTTCTACTCACACTCTCTTTGTTTGTTTTTGCGCAGGGGAAGCTGGCTCAAAGCAGCAGGGTACCCGAGGGGAGGAGGAGCAGCAGCTGGACACCCCTGAGTCATCCACTCAGGAATCTCAGAGTCAGTCCTCTCCCTTTGCCTGTGAGCCCCTCAAACTTGCCCTCTGTCACTGCAGAGGGAGCAGCTGGCCCACAGGAGGACAGCCAAAGCAAGCTGGGGCCCTCAAAGCCTCAGCACTCCAGAGGATGCACACCAAAGTCATCAGAGGCAACATCTCTCTGAGGCTAAGTGCTGCCTCAGGGAGATCGTTGACAGCCTTATGTACATTAAAAATAGAAAAATAAAAAAACTCCTTAACATGTCCCCATCATGTGACAATGTCACATGAGATGGGACATGTTAATAAATTTCACTGAAACTTTAATAAACTTTTAAAAACCCTACATGAAACTTCATCCTGCCGGTGGATGAGGTTTCACGTTTTTTCAGAAGCCTACCGGGGCTCCTGGCCTGCCCACCAACCTTAATTCGGGTGGAGAGCTGATCTCGCTGTGCCCCCTCCTTTCTGAAGATTTAAATGGGGCGGGATGACATTGGGGGTTTCCCCCGACGTCATCCCACGTCATTTTCATGTTGGTGAGCAGGCCCCGTCCCCTGCTCGCCGCAGGCCCCGTCCCCTGCTCGCCGACGGCAAAATTCAATCCTGTGTGTGGACTATCGAAAGGTGGATGTGGTTACAAAAGTGGATTCATATCCTATACCACAGTTGGAAGATTGCATTGAGAAAGTGGGACAATCAAAATTTATCGCAAAGATTGACATGTTAAAAGGATATTGGTAAGTACCGTTATCGGAGAAAACAAAGGAAATATTGGCTTTGTGACGCCAAATGGACTGTATTTAAAGTCATACCATTTGGTAAGAAAAATGCACCTGCAACATTCCAAAGACTGACAAACAAAGGCCTGAGCAATGTGCTGTTTATACTGATGACTTGATAGTTTTCAGGCAGATGTGGGAGAACCATTTACAACATCTGGAAAAATTATTTACTCGATGACAAGAAGCTAATTTGGTGATGAACTTGGCTAAAAGTGAATTTGCAAAAGCGCAAGTTACATATCTAGGCCATACCATTGGACCTGGTAAGGTCGCTCCGAGAGATGTGAAAGTCAAAGCTATTGTGGATTTCCCCAGGAATACAAGAAAACGAGAAGTTTTGAGATTTCTGGGCATGGGTGGATTTTATTGGAAATTTGTACCAAATTTTAGCAGTGTGGTTGCTCCATTGACTGAACTATTAAAAAAGAACAAGAAGTTTCAATGGACACAGGAGTGTCAGAATGCATCTGACAGTTTGAAAACTGTATTAACTACGACACCAGTTTTGGTAGTACTCAATTATGCCCAAGCAATTTTGACGCAAGCGATATAAGCATTGGGGCTGTATTATTACAAGAAAATGACACTGGAATTGAAAAACCGAGAGGGTATTTTTCAGGAAAGTTGAATGTACAACAGAGAAGCTATTCAACGATCAAAAAAGAAACTTTGGTTTTGGTGTTAATGTTGCAGCATTTCGAGATTCATATTGCAAACAATTTGTCAGAAACAATTGTTTATGCAGACCACAATCTTTTAAAGTTTCTGGACAAATTTCAAGACAGAAGTGCAAAGCTATTCAGATGGAGCTTATTACTGCAACCATTTAATCTACAGATTACACATGTGGTTGGACGAGAACATATGATTGCAGATACATTGTCAAGAGTTTGAAGCTTAAAGAGAAAATTGGATGTTTAAAACCTGGTCCCTAGACTAGAATGATTTCTGTTGACATCAAGGATTTGTGTATATATTATGTTAATGCTTGCATTGTAGTAATGTATTAGTGTAATAAGTTTAGGAGGTAATGTAAGATAGGTTCAGAAAATGAAGCTGTCTTTTTAAATTATGATGGTTCATTTTTCAAAAAAGAGGGGAATGTCAGGAAGATATAATAATTTACATCGTGTTAGACCATAAGACCATAAGACACGTAGGAGCAGAAATTAGGCCATTCGGCCCATCGAGTCTGCTCCGCCACTCAATCATGGCTGATAAGTTTCTCAACCCCATTCTCCCTGTAACCTTTGATCCCCTTACCAATCAAGAACCTATCTGTCTCGGTCTTAAATACACTCAATAACCTGGCCTCCACAGCCTTCTACAGCAATGAATTCCATAGATTCACCACTCTCTGGTTAAAGAAGTTTCTCCTCATCTCTGTTCTAAAAGGTCTTCCCTTTACTCTGAGGCTGTGCCCTCGGGTCCTAGTCTCTCCTCCTAATGGAAACATCTTCCCCACGTCCACTCTATCCAGGCCTTTCAGTATTCTGTAAGTTTCAATCAGATTCCCCCTCAGCCTTCTAAACTCCATCGAGTATAGACCCAGAGTCCTCAAACGTTCCTCATATGTTAAGCCTCTCATTCCTGGGATCATTCTCATGAACCTCCTCTGGACCCTCTCCAGGGCCAGCACATCCTTCCTGAGATACAGGGCCCAAAATTGCTCACAATATTCTAAATGTGGTCTGACCAGAGCCTTATAAAGCCTCAGCAGCACATCCCTGCTTTTATATTCTAGTCCTCTCGAAAAAAATGCCAGCATTGCATAATAAATTGTGTATGTCTGTGTGTGTGTGTAGGGAGGGGATTAATTGAATTAGAGCATGCTGATCTGAAGGCTTTGATGTATCAAGAAGAAAAGCTAGGTTTGAAATGTTAAATAGGTAAACATGGCTGGAGGTTTACAATGTAAGGTGTAAAGGGTACATTTGCATTTTTACATAAATTGGAGTAGTAAATTTCAAAGAGGTGGTAAGGTGTTACACCTAGCCAAACAGTGTGTTTATTTTTCCCAAAGCTTACTGATAAAATTGGTACCATGAAAGATTTTTATTATTAGAAAAGTAGAGTTGAAAAGACATATTGAAACAATGGGATTTACATTGAAAAGGGAGAAATCTGTATAAAGGGGATGAGATTATGTGTAAGGGGAAAGCATTTCAAGACCTAGCACAAGTGTGAAAAGCCTCAAGTTGCTGTCTACAAGGAACTGAAGCTGAGGAAAACTCACTTTGAATTCGACTGTCCAGGATGTGTACCTTGCCTGGGTCTTTGGGAGTTATTATAGTAGTAACCTGTAAACCCCTGTAAATGCTTAAAATCATTTTTTTATTAATAAAGGTTTAATTTAGTTTTGTAAAAACCCCCTAAGCCTCAGTGACCTTTTTACTGAAATCAAAGCCCACATCTCGAAATAAATACAAATTGCAAATAGTTGTGGCAGCTGCTTCAAGTATTCCTCTGGGATTTGAGCAGCTTAACGCTTACCATCCGCTGTGCCATAGCAGCTGCGAATATTAGGGCAGCACCGAGAAGAACTGTTAGGCCTAGAAAAGTTAAGAATTTCTGATCACAAGTGGTTGCATGGGTGAGCATATTTTGTCACTTTATAATCTGAAAATATACTCACTTTCACTAAATAATGTGTAATCCTGTCCTTCAACTTTATTTACAGGCTTCAGGAGTCCTCCTCCTGTATACCACCCGCACCTACCCCCACCATCCCCCCCACCCCCAACCCCCAAAACAAGCAGTTCAGCTGTACTCGGCTGGCCCACAAGTGATTCTGGAGGGAGAAGTGTGTGTGTGTGTTTGTGTGTGCGTGCGCGTGTGTGTGGCAGGGCCTTTTGGAGCATCATGCATGCACTCTCCCACACACGTGGATCCTTTCTCACTCACACTTATCTCAATGCCCTGAGCACTTTTAATGCTACCTGCTGGCATTTTCTTTCACTTGTCCATCTGAGCTGACCTGCATGTCTGCCCACCCACTGATTGCACTCCCATATAGCATCTGCTCCCACCCAACACGAGGCTCCTCTCACTTAGATTTTAGAAGCATAGTACTGGTAAACTTTGTCTTCAGCACCCCCATCCTTTGCCCTCCCCCAGTCACCCATGTCCTTTCCCCCATCACTGTCGAAGCCCTGGTATCAACTCCAACTCCCCACCATCACCTACCAGCCAGAACCCTTTTCTTTCCGGGATATCCAGGTGAACCTATTCCCTACCTTCCCGAGAATTACACCGCATCCACATTGACCTTCCCGACCTCCTTCCCACCCTCATTGTCTATGTCTGCCTCCGAATCCCCACCAACCGCCCTTGCCGTCCCTCATACCAGTACTGTCGCACCCTTGCCCACCCACCTTACCGGCTCACTCTATCCTCTCTCATTTTCACCATTCCTTCCTATCACACCCACCCTCATTTTGCTCCCCAGGAGGCAGTCATCAACTCTACGGACCCCTCCTTTGTACATTCACCTGGACATCCCCCCCCCTTACTCCTTCCTCCCACTGAGTCCTTCCCCCACCATTACTCCTTCGTTCATCCTTACTCTTTCCTCCTGCGGACTCCTTCCTCTCTCTGGACTCCTTCCCCACTGTGAACTCCTTCCTCCCTCTGGACTCCTTCCCTTCTCCAAACCCCTTCCTTATGTCAAACTCCTTCTCCCCCCTCAAACTCCTTCCTCTCCCCTAAGTGCTTCCCCCCTCCAAACCCCTTCCCTTATACCTTCCTTCCCCCTTACACCTATCTCCCAGGTTGTCGTATTGTCCCTTGTTACACCCTCCTCCTCCGTACTCCCTCCCCCACCAACCCTCCCCCTCTGACACCATTGTTCTCACCCTCCCAACTTTCCCCCTCTCCCAGTCAAACCTACACCTCCCTCTCTACTCCCTCGATGATCATCTGTCAAAGGGGTACCTGATCTCTGCAAAGAACTCCAGCAGGTTTAAACATTTTCCTCAAATGTAAATCCCACAAAGTACTAATGTCCTGAAGCAGACCCTCGATAGTGACATTCCACCTTCCATGAGCTGCTTCGTGGCAGAGCCATGCCCATCAGAATTCACCCTGCATGCAATGCACGTTTCTCCAGGGTCCAGTGCTATATGGCTCCAGCATCTTCTGCTCCTTGGATGCCCGTGATGTGAGCAAGGCCCTTAAGGTAAGTCCCAAGTTCTGCACATCACACTTGTTTTCCCGCCAATGTGGATGGTAAATTTGACATGAGGGGATGATTTCAACGAGCTGGGCTTATAATGATGTGCAGTTGTATTAAATGAAGTTCCTGACATGCGACGGTGGGAAATGCAGTCCACTACTGACAAGCAGAGCAGACAATTGCAAACTGGTTTCATGACGTCATGAAACCGATTTTTGGCCTTCCCGTCATATTGTCCACTCACGCCCGCCATGACGCCTGACACCAACAGGCATGGAAAATTCCACCCAACTTGTGGGGTTTACATTTGAGGAAAATGTTTAAACCTGCTGGAGTTCTTTGGAGAGATCAGGTACCCCTTTGGGATTGCAAATAGTAGATATAAATGCACATAAGAGATGGATAAGGTCTGTAAAAGGTCTGTCAAGCTGTCACTTATTTCCCCGGCTCTTTAAATTTTGAAAAAAAAACACCACTGGCAGTCGAAAAAAATCAGTGCTTGCAATTTCAACAGGTATTTGTTGACATAAGCCTGAAGGCTTTCATTATAGTATCAGTGCTGCTTGACTGCTTACACAACCTATCCTTATCTCAGTGGGGGAATTGTAAGTTCACAGCTTGATTGTCAGCTGTAGATAGTTATACAGGGATTAGCTGTCTTTGATACTGGGCTATGAATACATGTTTGTTTGTATAAGGAATTAAGCACTTGAATAAATGCATTGAACGGGCTATTGCCATTGAAAGTGTTTTTTGTAATATATTGAAGTCTGTAATAGATATTCAAAACTTTATTTCATCTCAATATGGATCCTGAGGTCTGTCCATGGTGGACACTGGATGAGTTGGCATGGAGGGTGTAAGGGAAAATGATGATGGGTGCAGGGCATGGGATGGCATGAATTGGCACTAAATTGGCAAAGTGACTATAAAGGGACATGGGGATGAGTGGGGGTTATAGGTTGGCATGGAGTGTATGAGAGGCCATTGGGGTAGCAGAGGGGTACAGGTTGGCATGGAGGCTATGAGGGGCCATGAGGGTGGGTAGAGAGGCATAACATGATATGGAGAGAAACAGGGGTCATTCCAGACTTTTCTTCCAGAACTAGCCATGCCCCTAGCAAGCTGTGCTAGTACAGCTACAATACTGGCATCTGCCCAACAGTGCATAAAATTGCCTCCAGTATGTCCTGTCCACAAAAGGAAGGCAAATCCAATGTGACCAATTACTGCTCTATCAGTCTACTCTTAATCATCAGCAAAGTGATCAAATTGACAGTGCTATCAGGTGGCACTCAGTGATAACTTGCTCACTGACATTGTTTAGGTTCTGCCAGGAGCACCAGGCTCCTGACTTAATTATAGCCTTTGTTCAAGCATGAAGATAATGGCTGAACTCAAGTGGTGAGGCGGGAATGACTGCCCTTGACATCAAGGCAGCATTTGACCAAGTATGACTCATGGATATTTACAGCACAGAAGGAGGCCATTCGGCCCATTGTGTCCACACAGGTCAACAAAGATTTGACTACACTAACACCATTTTCCAGCGCTTGGCCCATTGCCCTGGAGGCTATGGCAACACAAGTGAACATCCAAACACTTCCTAAATATTACAAGAGTTTCTGACTCAACTACCCTTTCAGGCAGTGAGTTCCAGACTCCCATCACCCTCTGAGTGAAAACATTTCTCCTCAACTCCCCTCTTAGCTTTCTACCTCTTACCTTAAATCTATTCCCACTGGTTATTGACCCCTTTACTAATGGAAAAAGTGCCTTCCTATCCACCCTATCTATGTCCCTCATAATCTTATACAGCTCTATTAAGTCCCCTCTCAACCTTCGCTGCTCCAAGGAAAACAACCCCAGCCTATCCAATCTTTCCTCATAGCGCAGACCCTCCAGCCCAGGCAGCATCCTGGTGAATCTACTCTGTACCCTCTCCAGTACAATCACATCCTTCCTATAATGTGGTAACCAGAACTGCACGCAGTACTCCAGTTGTGGCCTAACTAGCGTTTTATACAGTTCCAGCATAACCACCTTGCTCTTGTATTCTATGCCTCGGCTGTTAAAGTCAAGTATCCCATATGCCTTCTTAACCACCTTATCTACCTGCCTTGCTACCTGTAGGGATCTGTGGATATGCACACCAAGGTCCCTCTGATCTTCAGTACTTTCCAGGATCCTACAATTCATAATGTAATTCCTTGTCTTGTTAGCCCTCCCCAAGTGCATTAGCTCACACTTTCCTGGGCTGAATTCCATTTGCCTGCTCTGCTTACCTGACCAGTCCATTGATATCCTACTGCAGTTTATGGCTATCCTCCTTACTAGTCACCACCCTACCAATTTTCGTGTCATCCGCAAACTTCTTGATCATACCCCCTACATTTAAGTCCAAATCATTTATGTACACCACAAACAGCAAGGGCCCCAGCACCAAGCCCCACTGGAAACAGACTTCTAGTCACAGAAATACCCCTCTACCATCACCCTCTGCTTCCTGCCTCTCAGCCAATTTTGGATCCAATGTGCCACTTTGCCTTGGATCCCATGGGCTCTTACTTTCTTGACCAATGTGTCATGAGGGACCTTATCAAAAGCCTTGCTAAAGTCCATGTGGACCTCATCAAATGCATTAGACTCATCGACAAAAAAATTGATCAAATTTGTCAAACACGACCTTCCCTTAACAAATCCATGTTGACTATCCCTGATTAATACATATCCCTCCAAGTGCAGATATATTCTGTCCCTCAGAATTCTTTCTCGTAACTTCCCCACCACTGAGGTTAGACTGACTGGCCTGTAATTTCCTGGTCTATCCCTTCCTCCTTTTTTTAATAATGGGACAATGTTAGCAGTCCTCCAGTCCTCTGGCACCTCACCTGTGGCCAGAGAGGATTTGAAAATTACTGCCAGGGCCCCTGATATCTCTTCCCTTGCCTCCCTCAACAGCCTGTCATACATCTCATCAGGGCCTGCGGATTTATCCACTTTTAAGGCAGCTAAACCCGCTAGACTTCCTCTCTCACTATGTTAATTTCCTCTGCTCTAATGTCTATTCCTGCGTCATCCTTTTCCATTGCGAAGACTGACGCAAAGTATTCATTGAGGACCGTATCCATGTCTTCCAGGTCCACACACACATTACCTCTATGGTCCCTAATTGGCCGTACTCTTTCCCTTGCTCTTTATATATTTAAAAAACCCCTTTGGGTTTTCCTTTATTCTATCCACCAATGCTTTCTCCTGCACTTTCTTAGCTTTCCTAATTTCATTTTTAAGTTCCCCCCTGCACTTATTATATTCCTCTAGGGACTGCCGTATTGAGCCCTTGCCATCTACCATTAGCTTCTCTTTCTTCCTTAATCCTAACCTTTCTGTCCCTTGACACCCAGGGTTCTGAGAATTTAGTCCTCCCCTTTGCCTTTACGTGAACATATTTGCCTTGTTCTCTCGCCATTTCCTCCTTGAATGCCTCCCACTGCTTTGACACAGTTTTACTGCAAGTAGCTGCTCCCAGTCCACTTGGGCCAAATCGCATCTCATCTTCGTAAAATTAACCGTTACCCAGTTTAGAACTTTTATTCCCGGCCCAACCTTATCCTTTTCCATAACTATCCTAAATCTAACTGAGTTTTAGTTACTATCTCCAAAATGCTCCCCTACTGATATGCCTTCCACCTGCTTGGGCTCATTTCCGAATATTAGATCCAGAACTGCCCCTCCCTTGTTAGGCTTTTTACATACTGGCTAAAAAAATTCTCCTGGATGCGACTTATGGATTTTGCATCCTCCCTAACTCAAAAGACTGAGTAAAACTGAAGTCAAGCCACCGGTTGGAGCCATACCTAGCACAAAGGAAGATGACTGTGGTTGTTGGAAGTCAATCTTCTCAGTCCCAGGACATCACTGCAGGAGTTCCTCATTGTTCTAGGCCCAACCATCTTCAGCTGCTTCATCAATGACTTTCCCTCCATCATAAGGTAAAAAGTGGGGCTGTTCAGTACCACTTGTGATTCCTCAGATACTGAAACAGTCTTTGCATCTTGATATGCATCAAGACCTGGATAAAAATCAGGCTTAGGATGATAAGTGGCAAGTAAAACTTGTGCCGTACAATTGTCAGGTAATGACCATCTCCAACAAGAGTGAATCTAACAATCCCCCCTTCATGTTCAATGGCATTACCATCACTGAATCTCCCGCTATCATCACCATTGACAACCATTGACCAGAAATTTAAAAAGGACCAGCCATATAAATACTGTTGTTACAAGAGCGGGTCAGAGGCTGAGAATTCTGCAGCAAGTAACTCACCTCTTGACTCCTCAAAGTCTGTCCACCATCTCCAAGCACAAGTCAGGAATGTGATGGAATACTCTCCACTTTCCTGGATGAGTGCAGTTCCAACTCCATTCAAGAAACTCAACACCATCCAGGACAAAGCAGCACGCTTGATTGGCACCCCACCTGAAACATTCACTCCCTCCACGATTTCCAGAGTGGCAGCAGTGTGCATCATTTACAAGATTCCCTGAAGCAACTCACCAAGACCCCTTCCACAGCACCTTCCATCCCTGCGACCTCCACCGGCTAGAAGTTCCCCTCCAAGCCACACACCATCCTGACTTGGAACTATATTGGATTTCCTTTACTCTCTCAGGCTCAAATACTTGGAAGTCCTTTCCGAACAGCTCTGTGGGTGTATCTACACATCACTGCAGCAATTCAAGAAAGCAGCTCACCACCACATTTTCAAGTTCAATTAGGGATGGACAACAAATGCTGGCCTTGCCAGCAATGTTCACAAGAATAAAAAAGAGGCTTGACACAACTCAGGACAAAGTAGCCCACTTGATGAGCACCCCACCCACCATCACTTTCATCACCACTGGCTCACAGTGTGCACAATTTACAAAGTGCACTGCAACAACTAGCCAAGCCTCCTTCGACAGCACCTATCAAATCACAACCTCTAACATCTAGAAGAACAAGGACTGCAGATGCATAGAATGTGTTGCGGGATAGTTTCTTAGAACAGCACATTCTGGAGCCAACCAGAGTGCAGGCTATCCTAGATCTGGTATTGAGCAATGAGATAGGATTAATTGATAAACCCGTAGTGAAGGCACCCCGAGGTAGCAGCGATCATAATATGATTGAATTTTACATTCATTTTGAGAGAGAAACGAGTGCGTCCAAGACTAGTATTTTAAACTTAAATAAGGGCAATTATGAGGGCCTGAAAGCAGAACTAGCTAAAGTGAACTGGCAAATGAGGTTAAGGGATAGGTCAACAGATGTTCAGTGACAGACTTTTAAAGGGATATTTCAGAATACACATAATATATACATTCCAATGAGAAAGAAAAATTCCAAGGGGAGGGTCCACCATCCGTGGTTTTAATATCTCAAAATTCCTTAGATTCAGGAAAGGTTCCATTATATTGGAATGGAGAAAATGGAGCTCTTTTATTCAAAATGGGATGGAGACAAAAGGCAGAAAACTACAGGCCAGTTAGCCTAACATATGTAATAGGGAAAATGTTAGAAGCTGTTATTAAAAATGTTATAACAGGGCAGTTAGAAAAATTCAAGGCAAACAGGCAGAGTCAACATGGTTTTATGAAAGGGAAATAATCTTTAACCAATTTATTGGAGTTCTTTGAAGGAGTTACATGTGTTCTGGATAAAGGGGAACCGGTAGATGTACTGTCCTTAGATTTCCAAAAGGCATTTGATAAAATGCCACATCAAAATTATTGGGGAAAATAAAAGCTCATGGTGTAGGGGGGTAACATAATGGCATGGATAGAAGATTGGCTAGGTAACAGGAAGCAGAGAGTTGACGTAAATGGATCTTTTTCCGGTTGGCAGGATGTGACAATTAGTATGCCACAAAGATCAGTGCTGGGGCCTCTACTTTTCACAATTTATATAAATGACTTGGATGAAGGGATGGAAGGAATGGTTGCTAAATTTGCTGACGACACAAAGATAGGTCAGAAAGGAGGATATAAGGAGGCTACAAAAGAACATTGATAGCTTAAATGAGTGGGCAAAGATCTGGCAAAAAGACTATAATGTGGGCAAATGTGAAATTGCCCATTTTGGCAGGAAGAATAAAAAGACAAGCATATTATCTAAATGGCGAGAGATTGCAGAGCTCTGAGAATCAGAGGGATCTGGGTGTCCTAGTGCATGAATCACAAAAACCTAGTATGCAGGTAGCGCAAGTAATTAGGAACGCTAATAGAATGTTATCATTTATTGTGAGGGGAATTGATTTCAAAAATAGGGAGGTTATGCTTCAGTTGTACAGGGGACTGGTCAGACCAAATCTGAAGTACTGTGTACATTACTGGTCTTCTTATTTAAGGAAATATGTCAATGCATTAGAAGCAATTCAGAGAAGATTTACTAGACCAATGCCAGGAATGGGCAGGTTGTCTTATCAGGAAAAGTTGGACAGGTTAGGCTTTTATCCACGGGAGTTTAGAAGAGTAACAGGTGACTTGATTGAAACATATAAGATCCTGGGGGGTCTTGACAGAGTAGATGTGGAGAAGATGGTTCCTCTGTGGGAGAATCCAGAACTAGGGGTTACTGTTTAAAATTTGAATATTTTTTAAGGCAGATGGGGATAGATTCTTGATTAACAAGGACATGAAAGGTTATCAGGGGTAGGCAGGAATGTGGCATTGAGGTTACAATCAGATCAGCCATGATCTTATTGAATGGCAGAGCAGACTCCAGGGGCTGAGTGGCCTACTCCTGCTCCTAATTCGTATGTTCTAATTTTAAGAGCTCCAATTTCTCTAGTTGCCTCATAATTACAGCTTATCATTTATTGGTGTCATTTTAGCAAGTCCTCAGGAGATCTTTAGAGCATCTATCCTGATTCCCAGATTCCATGGAGTAGATTCTCCATACTTGCAGTTTGCAGGAATCTGGGCACCCAATAATGCCAAAGGAAGACCTGGCCTAGGGAAGGCAGGACCATCAACATCGAGATGTAGAGGTGTCCAGCTACAGGAGGAAAATGAGCACCCTTGGTGCAAGTCTGCCAGCTTCAGCCACTATAATATCAAGTGGCCAGACCCCGAGACATGGGGAAGATCTGATTAGGGACCAATAACATTTTATTAAAAGTAGATAAAGTTTGAGATTCAAGATGCTTCTAAGTGAACAAAGCCCCAAAACTTCATGGGTTTTGAACAAACAAAAATAAATTTCCTACACAAGTTCAGAAAGATAAAACAATTTACAATATCTATCTTATACTCTAACATTCAGGGTAACAATGAGGTGTATGTGAAGTAACAAGCCAAGTGTCTGGTAATGGTCTGGAATGCGCTGCCTGGGAGGGTGGTGGAGGCTGGTTGCCTCACATCCTTTAAAAAGTACCTGGATGAGCACTTGGAACATTCAAGGCTATGGGCCAAGTGCTGGTAAATGGGATTAGGTAGGTAGGTGAGGTGTTTCTCACGTGTTGGTGCAGACTCGATGGGCTGAAGGGCCTTTTCTGCACTGTGTGATTCTATGATTCTGTGAAGTGTGATCAAACACACTACACTACACAATAGATGACAGACGCGATCAAAACAGATTCCATGGATTTCTCAACAACCCACCCAGACACTTGTCACATTGTGAGCCAACCAATCTCACTGAAACTTCATCTTTCTCGTGAGGGTTTCCAAGCGACATATCTGAAGATCTCACCTTGGAATTCTCTCCAAAGGTCGCTTCCATTGGATGTCTTCAACAATGACCCACCTTGCAGGGTTTCAATCTTGTCTTCCAAGGTTCTTTTCCCTGGATTTGCAAGCACCCTCAAGCTTCACACAATCTGAGCTATTTGGCCATGCCAAGCAGAAAACCACTGCTCTAAAGGGTACTTTTGCCCCAGAGGCTTGCAGCACAGAGTTACCAGCCTTCGGCTGCCTTCTCAGATCTTCAGGACTTCTCTTGTGCCCACTTCGTTCAAACTCCCTGTAGCTCTTTCTTGAATTCGGAGCCTATTACACTGCTCCCTTCTTTAACTTCACTTAACGGAACCTATTCCTGTCTGCTGTCTTCATCCCTTACCTGGGACTACCTTTTGGGACCTCTCCATGTCCCCCTCCCTGGTTTGGGACCTTCTCCCTGTCGTGTCCTGCTCCCTGGGACCTACTCTTACAAGTTAATAGCGCTCCATACCAGGTCATCTGACCTGCCTTTTCACGCTGTTCCATTTCTTTTCTTCTGTGCAGGCGCACGGGGCCGATTCCCGGTTTGGAGAATGCAAAATAAAAAGGAACTGCACATGTGCAGTCATTTTGCAGTTGGCACATGCGCAAGAGGCCCAAGGATCGTCAGGAACCAGAGTTCCTGACCTCCAGACTAAAAAAGACAGGTAATTTGGAGTTTCATCACAGGTGAAACAGCTGGTCTCTGAGTCTGTAAAATCAAATATCATGTAGGGAAGTTGGGGAATTTTATTTCCAGGAGTTGGGGACACAATGTTGTAAATGGCCCAGGTTATTTTTGTGCAGCCTTACCTGCAGCCGCACAAAAATAAAAAAAAACCTACTTATTTGCATGTCAGCTGTGCTCAGTTGATAGCACTGTTGCCTCTGAAGTCTTACTCCAGAGACCTGAGCACGAAAATATCAGCTGACAGTCTTGTGCAGTAATGAGGGAGTGCTGCACCGTTGCAGGTGTTGCCCTTTGCAACATCTTAAGATCTTAAAATGATTCCCCTCTGCTCCCTCAAATGGATATAAAAGATTCCATGACATAATTTTTAGGAAGTTCAGTGGAGTTCCCCCTGATTTCCTGGCCAATATTTACCTAAACAGATTACCTGATTGCTGTTTATGGAGCTTGCTGTACACAATTGGGCTGCCACATTTCCTATGTTGCAACAGAGAATACGACAACTTGGGAGAAATGGTGTTGTAGTGGTAATGTCATTCAACTAATAAACCAGAGGACAAGGCTAATGCTCTCGAGACATGGGTTCAAACCCTATCATGGTAGCTGGTGGAATTTAAATTCAATTAACAAACATCTGCAATTGAAACTAATGTTCACTAATGCCCTGTAGAGAAGGAAATCTGCTGTGCTTACCTGGTGTGGCCTACATGTGACTCCAGACGCACAGCAATGTGGCTGACTCTTAATTGCTCTCTGAAATGGCTTAAAAAGCCACTCAGTTCAAGGGCAATTAGGGATGGGGAACAAATGTTGGCCTTGCCATCAAAGCCCACACCCCATAAAATAATAAAAAAAAGTATTGATACTTCAAAAGTACTTCATTGGCCCTAAATGAAGGTGCTATCTAAATACAAGTATAATTTTTTTTCTAACTCATTCATGGGGCTAGGCCAGCATTTATTGCCCATCCCTAATTGCCCTTGTGAAGGGCAATTTTGGACTCCTCTTCATCTGGATTCTCCAGCTGATACTGATACTCTCCAGCTCCACCCAGTTGAGGCCATATGGTGCTGGGTCCTATTGACATTGTAGGACTCCAACTAAATACCTAAATTACCAATGCACTTACTTCAGATACCCACGTGCACTGACTGTTCAAAAGATCCCTGTAATTGGGCTATAAGTTCTGCCCTCTAATTTTTGGAACGATACCGGCCAATTTCCACTGGGCTGCAAGACTCAAAATGTGCCCACTAAATGATTTACCATAGGGTTTGGAGGACATATGGGAAATGTTTTGTTATGACAAAGAAAGAATTGCTGAAAAAATAAATAGTAACCGAGATACTAGACGGATCAATGTTTCCAAAAGAAGCAAGAAATATAGCCAAGCCTTTCAAGTTATGAAAACTTTCTGAAGAAGGTATGGTAGCGTTGTGGTTATGTTACTGGAATAGCAATTAAAAAGGCTGGATTAATGATCCAGAGATGTGAGTTGAAATTCTACTGTGGCATCTGGGAATTTAAATTCAATAATTAAATAAATCTGGAATAAAAGGCAGTAATTGGTAATGATGATCATGAAGCTACCAGATTGTTGTGAAAACCAATCCAGTTCACTTATGTCCATCAGAAGAAACCATGCCAGAAGGTGTCCTGGAGACATTGTCACCAGCTGGATCTGACTATCAACAGACCTGACTCTCTGAACAGCATTCTCAACACAAGCAGCTACCACACAGCTGACTGTGATATAGCTCACTCCCTGGTGTGCACCAAGGTTAGAATTAAAGTTATTTAATTCAAAGCAGAAATAGCATCCTCGTATCAATGTTAGCCCACCCAGATAAAAATGAACTCGATTGAACAAGCGCTCCCTGATATTCCCACACTGAGTGCACAAGGGGAGGCAGTGGCTTAGTGGTATTGTCACTGGACTGGTATTCCAGAAACCCAGGGCAATGCTCTCGGGACCTGGGTTTGAATCCCATCACGGCAGATAGGCTAGTGTGATAGTCTAGAAATGACAAGAATAAAACTCAGAGCTAAGATGAAACTGTCAAGTTCAAATAAGCAACCAGCAGCAAGCTATCTCCTAAACTCCTCACTACTGGCAATGCTACTGACACTTTTTATTCTGCCCTTGGATAAGGTCTTGAAAAAAGTGGGCTGTCACCTGCTCGTTTTGCCCATGCGATGAACGCAAAATCACACAGGCAATGTAAAGTCTGGATCAATTGGATTTTCAATGGCCTTAAGTGACCTTTTAATTGCTGCTGTAGTCCCCATAGTGTAGGTACACCCACAGTGCTATTAGGGAAGGGATTCCAGGATTTTGACCTAGTGACAATGAAGGAACGATGATACAGTTCCAAGTCAGGATGGTGAGTGGCTTGGAGAGGAACTTCCAGGTGGTGGTGTTCTCATGTACCTGCTGCCTTGGTCCTTCTTGATGGTAGTGGTCGTGGGTTTGGAAGGTGCTGTCTAAGGAGCCTTGGTGAGTTTCCGCAGTGCATCTTGTAGATGGTACACACTGCTGTCACTGTGTGTCAGTGGTGGAGGGGGTGCCAATAAAGAGGGCTGCTTTGTCTTGGATGGTGTTGAGCTTCTTGAGTGTTGTTGGAGCTGCACACATCCAGGCAAATGAAGAGTATTCCATCACACTCTTGACTTGTGCCTTGTAGATGGCGGACAGGCTTTGGAGAGTCAAGAGGTGAGTCACACGCTCTAGAATTCCTAGCCTCTGACCTGCTCTTGTAGCCACAGTATTTATATGGCTAGTCCAGTTCAGGTTCTGGTCAATGGCAACCCCCAGGGTGTTGATAGTTGGGAATTCAGTGATGGTAATGCCATTGAACATCAAGGGGTGATGGTTAGATTCTATCTTGCTGGAGATGGCCATTGCTTGACACTTGTGTGGCACAAATGTTACTTGCCACTTGACAGCTCAAACCTGGATATTGTCCAGGTCTTGCTGCATTTGGACATGAACTGCATCGGTATGGTGCTGAACATTGTGCAAACATTCTCACTTCTGTCCTTATGGGCTGAATTTCACACCAGCGCGATTTTACGGTCCTCTTAATCAATGGAGCTTAGAATGTCTCGCCGCATTTTACGGCCCGGGCCCCACCCCCACCCCAAATTGGGTGTAAAATTCCCAACTACGATGGAAGGAAGGTCATTGATGAAGCAGTTGAAGATGATTGGGCCGAGTACACTACCTGAGGAATTCCTGCAGCGATGTCCTGTAACTGAGATGATTGACTTCCAACAACCATCTTTCTTTGTGCTAGCTATGACTCCAACCAGTGGAGAGTTTTCCCCCCGATTCACATTGATTCCAGTTCGAAAGTACAGATTTGTCGATTTATTGCAGTAAAGCTCCATCGTTCGCGACTTCCTCTTTCGCGAATCCCCTTATCCGCGCAAAAGTCTTTGTACAGCAGTTTACCCGTTGTAGGCTCAAATTCATTTTGAGGTTTTGAAAATAAAAAAAATTGAAGCCATCTTTAGAAAATGCTGAGAAAAGAAAAACCGCCTGAATAAAGTTTAAAAGAATGGAAGGTGTCCACGACGTATTTCCCGCAGCCAGCCTCTTCCCACACCCTCCCCGGCCCCGGCAATAAGCAATCCCTGTGACCCCGAGTGCAGTCCATCTTAACTCTCAAGGAAAGTGCCTTTACTATGACCAATTTTGCATTTTTCTTGTTTTATTAAACAATTTCTCCAGTAAATTTCTCTTTAAATGTATTAAAAACATAGTCTTTTATTGCCTTTGATCCTTTCTACATGTAAAAGTTTAGGTTGACTGGATTCCATCTAATTGGCTGTAAAGTATGCTTGTCGTTCACAATTTTGTCATTTGTGAGGTTTCATGGGAATGTAACGCCTGCAAACAGCAGGGCTTTACTCTATGCGCAGAATTTGTGAAATGTGCTATTAATAAGATTAGAACAGAATTTTAAATTGGGTGTCAGGCTTGCACGGCTTTTAAAATATATTGGTTTAGATATTAAGAAAAGTGGTCTTGAATGACTTTAAATCAACAGTCCTATTTGGTAAGTGTTACTCCCACACCCAGGTTAATCTTATTAGATCCTCACAGAAAGAAGATGTTATATCTAAAGAAGAGAGACAGAGCTGTTGTGAAGCTTAACTGTGTCAGTTGAACTTTTTGGGGTCCTCAGGTTAAATCACATGTACTTTTGATGTGTTGGAGCTAAGTACTGTGATGAAGTGTCCTAAAGTATAGAATATTTTAAGGGAAAATAAAACATTTTCAAAAATTAAATCTGGATAAATGCATACTCAAGTTCCCATCCTTAAGTGATACAAAGAACATGAAACTAGTCATTTTTAGCAATGCTTCACATGCTAAGCTTCCTGATGAGCATTCTTGTGCAGCTAGTTTCATAGGAGTGGATTTTAAGTTGGTTGGCATCTCACAGAACAGAAATTGCCTGCACTTCAGCAATAATATGCTGGGCATAGCCTTAAGGGTCCATCAGGGACATTAGGTCCCACCCTAGAGACTGAAAAATTGCAGCAGAGGTGGAATGAGGCCCTTAAGTGGCAATTAATTGTCCAACTAAGGGCCTCAATAGGCCGAAGGGTGTACAGGCTGCTTGGTGCCTTATCCACCCCCATAATATGGAGTACAGGTTGGGGTTGGGTGGGGTGCTGGTGGGCTGGCAACCCGCTTTATTTTATGTGCCCCCTCCCTTCAAATACAGCAGTGAGAGGCTGTAAAATTCACCCCATAATATTTCTGAGGCTGAGGCTGTGAAATGTTGTCCTTTTGCTTGGGAAGCCAAGAAAATAAAAAGGATTGTTAAAAAGTGCTCTGGCTCCAAAAATACTGGCTCTCATGGAGGAACATTGGTTGAACATTTTAAATGACATTCTGTGCAAATTCATACTGAAGATAGTGGCCTGAATTTTCCTGTCAGCGATTTGTAGGCGGGGCCCACTGGCCGACGGAAAAATGACGCGGGATGACATCGGGAGGAAACTCTGACGTCATCCCAGTCCTTTTAAATTTTTAGGAAGGCGGGCGGACAGCGAAATCAGCTGTCAGCCTGCCGACCTGTCCAACCTCAAGGCTGGCGGGCAGGCCAGGAGCCCCAGCGGAATTCTGATAAAGCATGAAACCTCTTCCACTGGCGGGATGAGGTTTCATGTCCATTTTTAAAAAGTCTAATAAAGTTTATGTAATTTTTATTAACATGTTCTTGGGCAGGCCGCTGGGTGGGCCTTAATTGGCCCGCCCACTCAAAATGGCGGCGGGCTCCGTTTCGGTGGTGGGGTCGGCTGTTCGCCCGCCGCTGAGCCGGTGGGGCCCGCCCGCCATCCGAGGGCAAAATTCTGCCCAGTATATCCATTTTACGCATGTAGATAATCATCCACTGTGGGATAATACACACTACAAAAACAGGGAGTAATAAAAGGTTACAGATTGACTTTGCTGGCTTGAAACAAATGCTAGTGAGAATGGAAATCTCTAAAATTAAATGCGTAGATGCAAAACATCAGCTGTTGGATTGTTTCATACATGTGAGAGGGTAATTGTTAGGGATCGTGGAGGAGGACAGTCTCATAATTTAATGCTTTGTACAGTATATGGAGGTTTTTGATTTAATTTGTTTTGGAATTTTGATCGTACATATAAAGTCTAATTTTTATTTAAAGAAAGAGAGAAATGAATCTGGTAATTGAATATTCATTGTTTAATTGTATGTCAGGTGGTAGGTATTAATTGGCGATTCACTTGTACTTATATAAATAGGAGCAGACTGAAACTGTGAAGCTGGGGTTTGGGGATGCATATCTGTAATGTATCTAGTTCTGTAAATAAATGCTTATTAAGGTCTGTCAAGATTAGCTTCAATTCTATCCCTCATCACTTGACTTTCTGGAATGCTACATTCAGTACTGATGTCAGACAGTTTAGAAACAGTAGAGTAATATTTACAAATTTCATGAAGCTTGGACATTTGCCTGGGGTCAGGAGAGCATCTTTGTTGCAGGTGGAAGTCCCAACCTGGTTGAGATACCAACAGTGGATAAATCTAGACTAAAGTGTTAAAAGTTAAAGTATTTTACCTGATCTCCCCACTCATTGATAACTGGCATGTTGATATCATCAACAAATACTGTCATTTTCCGTCCACTTGGAGGTCCATAAGTTCTCCCTACACGCTTTTCCACATAACTTTCAACAGTGCTCTGCAAAGAAATGTACTTATTATTATTTGTAGACCTAGGGACAGAGCATTTTTAAAGATCATAGAATCATAGAACGTTTACGGCACAGAAAGAGGCCACGTGGCCCATCGTGTCTGCCCCAACCGAAAAATGAGCCACCCAACCTAATCCCACTTTTCTGCATTTGATCCATAGTCCTGCAGGTTACAGCACTTGAAGTACATATCCAGACACCTTTTGGATGAGTTGAAGGTTTCTGCCTCTACTACCCTTTCAGGCAGTGAGTTCCAGACTATCATGAAGCTATTAATGTATATAATATTTGGAAAATATTTTTCTTTTAAAATAGAGGTTTAGTCTCTGGGTGTGTCTTAACTGGATTAAAGCCAGCTAGTCTGGGTGCTTTGATGTGTACTGGTTTTGACATGTATGAGATATAGCGTGCATTTGCATTTTTTGAATAGAGCATTCAAGAAGTGGGGTGAAAACTGACACCTATCTAGCAGACACCAAGCCATATGTTTATATTACTAATAAAATTGATACTATGAAAGGGATTTTATTGTTAGAGAGGTTTAGTTCAGAGGCTGTTGATACAATGAGAATTTACATTCAATGGGTTGGGCAAGGTATAACTTCAGCAGTGTTGTGTGTGTAGGGAGAGGCAATGTGAGATCAAAAGGCAGCTGTAAGCCTCCAACTGCCTCCACAGGAACCAAAGTGAAAAGAACCTCATTTTGAATTTGTAAGGTGAAAATGCTTTGCCTGGTGCTTGGTTAAGTCTATGGGTCGCTGTTGCCTCAATGGAGATTAGTTTGGGAATTTGTTAAAAGTTATGATAGTAGTAACTTGTAGCCATTTGTATATATATATATATATATATTAACCTCTGTAAATTAATAAAATGTTTCATTTAGTTTAATGTAAAACCTTGAGAACTGGTGATCTGATTCCTGAATTTAGAGTCACATTTCAAACATAACACTTAAAATTATAGGTTATGACAGCTATTTAAAGTTTTCCTCTGCAATTTTTAAATAACTCAGCAATACCAACTGCACCAGTCATAACATAGACCTCTACCACCCTCTGGGTGAAAAAATTTTCCTCATCTCCCCTCTAATCTTTCTACCAATCACCTTAAGTCTATGCCCCCTAGTCACTGACCTCTCAGCTAAAGTAAATAAGCCCTTCCCATCCGCTCTATCCAGGCCCCTCACATTTTTCAACATCTCAATCAAGTCTCCCCTCAGCCTCCTCTGTTCCAAGGAGAACAACCCCAGCCTATCCAATCTTTCCTCATAGCTGCAATTTTCTAGGCCTGACAACATCCTCCTAAATCTCTTCTGTACCCTCTCTAGTGCAATTGCATCCTTTCTGTAATGAGGTGACCAGAACTGCACACAGTACTCAAGTTGTGGCCTAACTAATGAGTTATATAGTTCCAGCATAACCTCCTTCCTCTTATATAACTCAGCTAATAAAGGAAAGGATTCCATATGCGTTCTTAACTAACTTATCAACCTCTCCTGCTACCTTCTGTGGACATTCACTCAAAGTTACCTCACTTCCTCTCCACCTCTCAGTGTCCTCCCATTTATTGTGTGACCCTTTGCCTTGTTTGACCTCCCAAAATGCATCATCTCACACTTCTCTGGATTGAATTCCATTTGCCACTTTTCTGCCCACCTCACCAGTCCATTGCTATCTTCCTGCAGTCTATAGCAATCTTCCTCACTATCTACCGCGCAGCCAATTTTTGTGGCATCAGCAAACTTCTTGATCATGCCCCCTACATTTACCTCCAAATCATTAATGTATACCACAAAAAGCAGGGGACATAGTGCCTAGTCCTGTGGAACCCCACTGGAAACAGCCTTCCAGTCGCAAAAACACCTGTGAACCCCTTTGTTTCCTGCCACTGATCCAATTTTGTATCCAGCTAAAGATAGATCTGTACGCAATTACACAAAAGAAGCCACGATGTGACATAAGATATATCTGTGCAAGCTTACCTGAAATGTAGGGGCTGAACTAACACTAGAGTTCTCCTGACTGCCTGCTGTAAATTTACAGCATGTCCTTTTACATCCACATTCTCTGTCAGTTTTGGAAAAAACCCATTTGTTCTGTCTGCTTTTTTCTTTGTGGAACATTGTCTCCCGTCTCCTTCCCTTATTATCAAACTATTCAAGGCACCTGTAATTTTCCCCCTCTTAAGTATTTTGCTCAACTGCAGATAAGGCCATCTATGTTCACTTTCTCATAACTCTAATTATGCACACATCTGCACCCAACCTTTCCAGAGTTGGATTAAAATCTCTTGATGCCTTAGGGACCAGGAAGAATCTGGGCCTTCTTATCTTAATCCAATATGCATTTGAATACAAGCATGTTGCAAATTGCATGAAGAAATGATTAGACACTGCATTAATAATAACGCATGTCAAGTCACAGTATTTTGTTCAAATCAAAGTTTTGGAGGAGCTGTAATTTCCTCCAGTTGAACACTGGAATGACGAAATCATGTACCGCTCCCCAACCACTGTGTCAATGTTATGAGATCCAAACTTACCTTATTGGCAAGCGGGGGCCGAGAACTTCAAGTCCTGACAGGTCTCAGGAGTTTCTGCACATGTGCGGAATGGGAGTGGGTGGTACATACACAAGCTGGCATTTTGTAGTTCTTCCAGCCAAGACTGGCCCAGTGTGCCTGCATAAGCAGAAAAAGGCACGAAAAGCTCTAATCATGTGGCTCAGGGAGTGGGGCACCATATCACCATAGGAGGGACAAGGAGAGGCCCCAAAAGAGGAGTCCCAGGCAGGGGACAGGGAGAGGGGACAGGGAGAGGTCCCAGTTAAGAAGGGAGAGAGAGAGGCAGAGAAAGAGGTTCCTGACCCAGTACCTTTCCACCTGATTAAATGTCCCCCAACCACCAAATGTGTCACGGAGGAGGGCACAAGATTCCGCCCCATTGTTCTTCCAACTCTGGCCTTCATCCCTGCCATGGCAGCTGTGCCTTCAGTTATCTATGGCCAATACTCTAGAATTTCCCCATAAATCTCTCTCCACCAAAACCTCTACTCCCTGTCATCCTTTAAAACTCTCTGCTTTCGCCCTACTAATATCTCTTTTTGTGGCATAACAAACATTTATGTCCTTGCGTTTTCAAAGCAAATAGTTGTTGTTGCAGTTACACCAGGCCAAAAGAAACCCCAAATAAATTCACTCCCTTAATTTTTCAAACTGTGAAAAGTGTGTGATGTGCTGGAATTATCTGAAAGGGATAATAATTACATTTCATGCACACCGGGGTTATATGTTAGGAAACTGTGCACTTCTGACCTCTGATTTTCTGATTATTTAATTTATAGAGAATCATTGAGTGTAAACGTGCAGTTTACCAACACTCACTCTGGTCACGATAAATTAAAGTGAAATGATGGGAACTCCTACCTAATGTACATTTGGCATCAGGAATTAAATCCACCAAGCTCATTTTTAGTTCATACGCATAAAACTGCACGTTACCTGGAACATGTAAGGTTCTGTGGCAGAAGAGAAATTTAAACTCTTGGACAGATGTTCTTCAGGATCATATTTTTTCAAATACCCTTTAATCATTACTGTTTTGGCTGTTCCCGGTTCTCCAGTCAGAAGTACTGCCTGCCATAATATCAAAAATATATGGGTTATATATAGAGGGTTATGTATCACTTAAACAATCAACATTTAAAAAAAATATAAAACTGTTCAACAACTAAGAACTAATTTTGAGCATTTAGAAAAATAAACATAATTCACCTCACGGTTTATATAAATGGACATGCCTGAGAAGTTTCCCTTACCAGCAGAGTTGATTGAGATGCATATAACTGAACCACACTAAAACATCCCAAGTTTGATTTCCAGAATTGAATCACCCAAGTTGACAGATTAGTAGAGAAGCAGGACTTCCCCCTTGTCCATGTTTTTCTGTCACTAACTTGCCAGATTTTCCTCCAAGGGCCCTAATTATGTATGTACTCCTCATGGTTTACAATCACTGGGAGGGTAGTAAGGCGGGCAATTTTCACATAGTTCTTTAGGCACTGAAGAGGTAAAGAGGATCTTTAAGTTGGATCTTAAGCTGCAATGCTGGTTTAATGCAATGCCACTTCTTGGTAAAGCAGTTGAATCCACTGCTAGGAATGACTACCTGAAGACTCATTGTGCAGTGGATTTCCACTTAAAATGCCTGATAATACTCATTTAGCAGGCTTTAGAGCATTTTTGGTGGCTAGCACTTCAACCATTCCCCACTACTGTGAGTGACCTGCTGCTTAGGACAAAACACATCAATTTCAAGTGGGTTCATTTATTGAGACTAGGCACATGAGAACAATTATACATAAGTATAAAGGTTGAAGGCATCAGAGCTATGAGTGTGTGCCCTGCTCAAAGCAAAAGTGAAACTAAGACTGGATCACATGACACATTTTACCTCTAGTGATTTCATGCTGCTATCCATCAAGGCATATTACAACATCCCCCTTTCTTTTTAAACATACTTTCCCTGCTTCCAAAGAAATATAACTATTTAAAGACATATTCATGCTTGGTTACCATTATGTAAGTGTATAGAACAGGTGAATCTATGAGTCTCTAAAGCGTAGAGGTAATCTGCTGTTATGCCCAGATCTTGTATTGGTAACCTTGTCTGGAGGTTTCTTTAATTGCTCACAGTGATCTGCGGAGTTGTCATTCTTGGATGTTGTTCTTGGTTGCATTTTGGAACTTGTCCTAGATGCAATAGGACTGTACGGTGGCTGAGGAGCTGGAATGGATCTGATTTGTCCCTGGTAATGCCTCATTGTTGCACCTTTGTGTGCAATGACTTCATAAGACCTTGGTTCTGAATAAATCCTTGTCACCTTGGCTGGTTGCTACTTACCTTCTGTGAGATCCTGAATGTGAACTTGTTGCCCAAACTGCAATTCTGTCACTACATTTTTATTGTGCATGTTGGTCATCTTTTCTTGCAGTTATAAAAGTCACTCTCAAGTTTCTGAGAGAGTAGAATGGGTAAGAATAGCTAAATTGTTACACGCTGAGCTCTACCAGTGATGCAATAGTAGCACTTAAAGACGTCACTCTCAGATGTAACATTGAAATGTGTAGATCTTGCTTGGTCTGTCTATATTTGAGAATTAGGGATTTCACCATGCAAATCATTCACTCAGCTATGCCATCAGATCTAGGGAAATGAGGAGAAGAAGTAGTGAGATCGATATTCTACTTGTCACATGTACCCTGAAATGGTTTATCAATAAATTGTGGACCGCTTTCTGTAATGACCTTTCTAGGCATACCAAATAAACTAAAAATAGCACTTCAGAGTGTGCGTGACAGCTATGCTTGATGTATTGTGCAATTATCGAATTATAGAGTACTTGGAAAGTAGTTGACAATGATGATGAAGTCAGTGCCATGGACATGAAAGAGATCAAATGCAATTTTGTATCAAGCATGGGTAGGAACTTCATGTGCAATCAATGGTGCTTTGTGCTGACTAGACATATGCTCTTGACATGTCTCACTCTTCTTGACAATGACTTCAATGCCAAATGTTCATATGCAACCAAGAGACTGTCTCAAATGTGAGTCTTCTCATCTGTTCTATGCCCATATGTGAATGATGAAGTTGTGGAAGTATATCTGGTCACAAAAATTCTGGCATGGAGACCTGTCTGCCTTTAAAAGCAATTCCCCAGGAGATGCCGAGCTCATCCCAATAAGGACAAAATGATCTCGTGATCATGGACATACTAAATTGAATCAAGCCATCCTTCACTGATGGTTTTCCACTGTTTCTGTAGTGTAGAATCTTTCGCCCTTTCTTCCTGTAGTTTGTCACAAAACTATCATTTTTCATAATATTATTGTAAGCTTGAGTGTGGATGGTTCTGTTTGTGTGACAGGTTTAATTAGACTAGAGACAGTTAGACTACAGGATTGAAATTATCAAAAGGGTAGGTGTAAAACAGACTTTTGAAATGGAGATGGATAAGCTAGGATCAGGGTTCCACAGATAGGCTGTGAAGGAAATTTGGATTTTTAGATAAGTGAAGGGGTTGTTTGATTTTCAAAGGGATGGTGAAATGTTTACAACTAACATGATAAATAGGGCAAAGTTATTACATTTATTTTTCCCAAAAGGAAAAAGACTATATCGACAACATGAGTACCATGTCGGCCTTGGCCATTTGACCCAGAAGGTAGCCTTAGCCTTTGAGCACTCCCCCCACGTCTTGCTGTCGTTACTGCATTGGTCATTTGGCGCATGCTGGGTGGGCAAACAGATAGTGACCATGCTTACATCAGCCTTAATGGTTGAGGAGAAGATGGGTTCTACCCGCAGCATATGTTGGTGTTTGTCGCATTTGAGTAGTCTGGGGGCAACCTGCAGGGGAGGCAGCTAGACACATACTCAGAACTGCAACACATGTCTTATTGATGGTGATGAGATGGTGGAAGGGGAGCCTCAAGGTGTCATGGCCAAGAGCCATCTGCTGGCCTCGGCGCCGCACCTAGTTGCGCCTCCTTGCCATGGGCGCTAAGACCCGTGTGTTATTCAAAGTGACGAATGCCGAATGTGTCCAAGGTGGCCGTTGGGGGAGGGGTTTGGGAGCAGCCATACTATCTTCTGGTGACTGATCACCAGTAGTGTGGACAGGAGCTGCTGGAGGCCTCAGATGGGCCACTGTGGTTGGGGTGCAGCATGCGCGTGCAGAGTACATGAGTGATCAGCCTCAATAAACGCTCTTCCCTGTTCTGCAGGCAAAAACAGAACACAACAGCCAGGAGCGTTTGCAGACTGATGATGGGCACGCCATGCTGCAGCATGTCACCAACTTTGAGGAGCAGGCCATGGAGCTGGGGAGGAGGCAGGCAGCCGGGCCGCAGGTGTCGGCGAAGCTGGGGTCCAGAGGCCAGGTATTTGAGGCCCACAGTCCCATCCACTCTGTCTTCCCACCATCCAAGGCACTGATGATTGCTGCAATCGTTAATGCAGCAACACTGCTCATTTACAGACTGATACAGTCAGACGTGTGGGTCATACACAAAGGTCCCTCGGCCCCTTGAGGATGCGCGTCTCTAGCACCTTCCAAAGTCGCCTTATCCCATTTGTGACCATTATCCCCATGGCCTAACATGCCATGCCATTGCTGCTGCACATCCAAAGACTTATTACATCTTAGGAGGGTTTGTACCTCCACCACCCTTTCAGCCAGTGCGTCCAACATTACTCTGTCCAAAAGGTCCTCAGCACCTCACCTGTCAACCTCATGGCACTCAACTTAAATAAATGCCACCACGTTAGTCATCCCTGCACCAAGGGGAAATGTTGCCTTCTGTCCACCCATTCTATGCCCCTCCTAACGGTATGAAGGTCAATACTGTGATCTGTCAATCTCCTGTGCTCCACGGCAAATGTCACAAGTGTATGCAATGTTTCCTCATCACTCCAACTCTCCAGGCCAGCATGCATCCTGGTCAGGAACCTCTGTACTCTCTCCACTCCAATGCCATCCCTCCCATGAAGCGCAGGTCACAACTGAATGCAGAAGTGTAGCTGTGGCCTCGACAGCGTTTTCTGCACTTGCAACATGACCTCCCTTTTCCTCCATTCTATTCTTCGGCTAATAAAGGCAAGTCTGGCTTTTACCTTGTTAAATGCCTTATGTTCCTGTTCTGCTATCTTAACGGGTCTGTCCAGCAAGGTCCCTGTAATCGTCCTGGTTTTCCATGGTCCTACCACTTCTCCTGTATTCCCATACCTTGTTTGTCTTGCCCAAGTGCTAAACCTCACACTTATCCACATAACTTTCCATGTGGCATTCCTTAGGCCATCTGACCAGCCTGTCTGTATGCGCATGTAATGCTTGGGCCTCCTCTTGACTATTTACCACCCCACCAATGTTGGTCTCCTTAGGTTCTTGAAGGTTGAGCGCATTATGAGCCGGGGGGGGAAAGGGATGAATGGCGTTATTGACTGAACGCGAACTGATGCACTGTCCTTGTTGTTAATGTCAGCATCACCACCGCATGGCCGCCAGCACAAAGTCCAGAGCCCCCCCTCCACACCTGAGGGGCATCACTTGCAACTTGCATCACGTCATTTCAGCGAGCCAGGCACCAGCGCAGCTACTACCACATCAGTGGGGATTATAATGTCGGCTAGTGTCCCAAGGCACAGTGGAGAGGGCATTTCACAATCGCTGGAGGAGTTGGCACGGACAGAGAGTGCTGATGGTGCCAGCAGCTGGAGGACTGCAGGGTTCCAGGCACATTCTGAGACGGGCAGTGATGATGTGCTTCTGGAGATGTCTGCCATGCAGCAGCTGCAGGACAAGTGGCCAGGTGCGTGGGAGCATCTGGCAGGGTTGCATGAGGGTGTGCTTCACTTGGTCTCTGTGGTGGAGGAATCCAGGCAGAGTGTCAGTGATGGCATGACAGAGCTTCAGGCTTCCTCCATTGAGAGATTGGCGACTCTCATGGAGAGGGGCTTCCAACAGATTGATAATCATCTGATTGGGTTACGCTCTGACCTGCAAGCCCTCACAGTGCTAATGGCCACAGGTGGTCATTGGCAATGTGGGAGATGTTCTGGGCACCAAGTGTCCCAGCTCGCTGCTCGGTGAGCAGGGAGGTCCAATGTGACCTCACGTTGGTGCAGCAGCTGCCTGTCATTGCTGCGAGCTCCTCTCAGGGTGCTCCGGATGAGGGCAGTAGCTCCTCCGCCTTTCTGCTAGTGACCGTTGCACCGTTGCATCCGTTGAGGCTGCGACAACTGGGGAGGTGCCAGTTCTGGAACTGGCCACTCCCTCCCAGGCAGGGCCAGCACAGACTCCACGGGCCAGAGGACATCCGCCAAGGTCATCGAGGCCAACAGGACAGCAGAGTCAGCAGGCTGTCTGACCAGCCACTCCAAGCGATGGGGCGGCAACCAGATGTAGCGCCCGCAAACGTAAACATAAGGCACGTTAGGCACTCCGTGGGTTTGTTACTGGTGATTTTGTGTTGGCCCCAGATTAGGGAATGTTTGATTCGCAACGTCAAAGTGATGTTTGTTCATTTTTTTGGTGGCAATAAAGTCCACATTTATGACCATGGCTGAGGGTGTCTCCTTTGTGCTGCATTTGTCTGTTTCACAGACATATCATGAGTGTTTGAGTGGACATTGATGTTTATGTACTAAGCCCTTAGTTGCAGCTGATGAGGTGGAAGATGTAGCACCTAAGTGCCACGTGTGGAAGCGCCAGGCAGTGCTGGTCCTGCAGATCCATTTGTGTGGAGCTAGCTGAAGGTTCATTGGATTAAAGTGTCCCAGATGTCCCTACCTCCTTGGTGTCGTTGCAGGTCGGCGTGCTGCCCCTCATCATTGCCCTGTGCTTCCTCATCTTCAGAGCCACTGCTGGATTCATCATGTGCAGCCGCATCCACTGCATCAAGGTCTTCATCGTCAACTGCATCCCCCCTTTCCAGCGCAAGATTGTGCAGAGTGCAGAATGCTACCACTATCACAGAGACACGATCTGCGGGGGTGCTGGGTGTGCCCCCTGAGCGGTCCAGGTATCAGAAGCGCATCTTGAGAAGACCGATGGCTCTCTCCGCCACAGCCCTTGTGGTGCCCCGGCTCCTATCGTACCGCTGCTCAGCTTCTGTTCTTGGATGTCAGAGAGGCGTCATGAGCCACCTTCTGAGGGGATAGCCCTTGTCATCCAGCAGCCATCCATCCAGTCGAGCCAGAGCACTGAAGAGCCCTGGCACCAGAGAGTGTCTGAGGATGTAGGCGTCAAGGGAGCTGCCTGGGTACCTAGCACAGACTTGTAGAACCTGCATCCTGTGATCACGCACTATCTGCACGTTCATGGAGTGGAAACCCTTCCTGTTGATGAAGGCACCGGGCTCACCTGCTGGCATCTTGATGGCCACATGTGTACAGTCTATAGCACCCTGGACGTAGGGGAAGCCAGTAATGGCCGCAAAACCTCTGGCTCGCTGTGCCTGACTTGCCTGGTCACAGCGGAAGTGGATGAAGGTCAATGCACGTCTGAACAGAGCGTCTATAACCTGCTTGACACAAGTGTGGACAGCTGATTGGGAGACACCGCAAAGATCACCCACCGAGCCCTGGAAGGAGCCTGAGGCATAGAAGTTGAGGGCAACTGTGACCTTCAGAACCGCTGGTATGGGATGTCCGCCCACACAGTTAGGAGAGATCTCAGGGCCAATCACCTGACAGATGTAGTTGACATCGGAGCCAGTCGGAGCCTCCTTCGCACTGCACCTCAGTCATATTGAGGTCGCTGCTTCGCCGCCTGTATACCCTGGCAGCAGGATAGTGGCATCTTCTGTGGCCCCTTCCACCTTGGACAACCTCTTGGCCTTGTGCCCCTTGTGCCTGCGCCTGACCTCCAAAAGGTGGCTCCCCTGGAGGCTGATTGTCCACTCCTGGCCTCCTCCTTATTCTATCCCTCCCTTCCTCTTCAGAGGAGCTGCCTCCAGTGGAGATGTCAGAACCCATACCCAGGCTAAATGGAGGCCTCCGGAAAGCTGCAGGCCCAATAAACATTACTGTCTGCAGACTGGTGAGCTGAAGCTTCAAAGTACAGAGAAAGCTGTTGGAAATCAGTCTGAACTGCTAACAATCACACAGGCAAGTTTAAAACACTTTCTGCAATAAATACTTCACATAAAATATTAACAAACCCTCTGAGCCCACATATCCCGCCCGTGGTTGAGGTTTGTTAAAAAGTCACTTACCCGCCTGCCCATTGCGCCCGTGCCGAAGATCGCACGTGCGCCTCAAAATCGGTGTCGATTGCCAAGTTAAGGGCCTTAACAAGGCCTTTAATTAATGGCGGGTGCGTGTTGCGCTTCAGCCCGCCCAGCTAAATATCGCGATGGCGCGTGCTGATGTCGGGCCGCTCGCCCGATGTCAGCGCGCGACATTTTAAGCGCTGACCTGCGGGGTCCGCCACCCGCACGTCATACATAAAATTCTGCCCAATAAGCCATCGGGTGGTTGTAATTTTGTACCATCTCTGGTAAAGCATGACCACCAGATCCTTTTAGCAAGGGATTCCGGGGCTGGCAGATTAGTAACAAGGGCCATACTTTGCTCCTGATTCCCCTCCAGCATCTGACCATGTGTGAACAGAAAGCAGAACATTGGCATCCTGGAACAATGTTTCCACTTCCTGGAGCATTCGGAATAGAGGTGGGAGCTGTCCAACATTTGTTGCAGCATCTTGACATGTTTATGGTAGTCTGTGCATCTTCCACAACCGTACTCTTGAGGGTGAAGCCATTGTCACCAGGCCTTTGGAAGTTACCTTGGGAGGTGAATAGCAAAGGAGGAAGATGAGGAGGAAGAAGCGGGAAGGAGAAGACATTGGAGACCACTTCTCCCTAGAAGGACTATTTGTGAGCAGATCATTAAGGCAGAAGTTTTGGGCCCCTTCAAGGTTGGAAGCAGTCGTGAATGGTGGTGGACAATTAAACAACGCACTGGGGAGGAGCATCCACAAATATCCCCATCCTCAATGATGGGGGAGCCCAGCACATCGGTAGGATTTGTAACAATCTTCAGCCAGAAGTGCCGAGTGGATGATTCATCTTTGCATCCTCTGAACGTCCCCAGCATCACAGATGCCAGTTTTCAACCAATTCGATTCACTCCATGTGATATCAAGAAATGGCTGAAGGCACTGGATACTGCAAAGGCTATGGGCCCTGACAACATTCCAGCAATAGTACTGAAGACTTGTGCTCCAGAGCTTGCCGTGCCTCTAGCCAAGCTGTTCCAGTACAGCTACAAGACTGGCACCTACCCGGCTATGTGGAAAATTGCCCAGGTATGTCCAGTACACAAAAAGCAGGACAAATCCAGCCCGGCCAATTACCACTCCATCAGTCTACTCTCGATCATCAGTAAAGTAATGGAAGGGGTCATCAACAGTACTACCAAGTGGCACTTGCTTAGAAATAACCTGCTCACTGACACCCAGTTTGGCTTCCACCAGAGCCACTCAGCTCCTAACCTCATTAAAGCCTTAGAGATGAGAGTGACTGCACTTGGCATCTGAACCACATTTGACTGAGTGTAGCATCAAGGAGCCCTAGCAAAACTGGAGTCAATGGGAATCAAGGGAAAAACTCTCCACTGGTTGGAGGCATACCTAGCACAAAGGAAGATGGTTGTGGTTGTTGAAGGTCAGCCATCTCAGCTCCAGGACATCACTGCAGGAGTTCCTCAGGGTAGTGTCCTCACCCCAACCATCTTCAGCTGCCTCATCAGTGACCTTCCTTCCATCATAAGTTCAGAAGTGAGGATGTTTGCTGATGATTGCACAATGTTCAACACTATTCGTGACTTCTCAGATAATGAAGCAGTCGACATCCAAATGCAGCAAGACCTGGACAATAGCCAGGCCTGGGCTGGCAAGTGGCAAGTAATATTCGCGCCACACAAGTGCCAGGCAATGACCATCTCCAACAAGAGAGAATCCTACCATCGCCCCTTGATGTTCAATGGCATTACCATCACTGAATCCCCCGCTTTCAACATCTTGACCTATTGACCAGAAACTGAACTGGACTAGCCATATAAATACTGTGGCTATAAAAGCAGGCCAGAGGCTCGGAATCCTGTGACGAGTAACTCACCTCCCGACTACCCAAATCCTGTCCACCATTCACAAGGCACCAGTCAGGAGTGTGATGGAATACTCCCCACTTGCCTGGATGAGTGCAGCTCCCACAAAACTCAAGAAGCTTGACACTGTCCAGGACAAAGCAGCCCGCTTGATTGGCACCCCTTCCACAAACATTCACTCCCTCCACCACCAATGCACAGTAACAGGAATGTGTACCATCTGCAAGATGTACTGCAGGAATTCATGAAGGCTCCTTAGACAGCACCTTCCAAACCCATGACCACTGGTATCTTGAAGGACAAAGGCAGCAGATAGATGGGAACATCACCACCTGGAAGTTCCCCTCCCAGTCACTCACCATCCTGACTTGGAAATGTATCACCGTTCCTTCAGTGTCACTGGGTCAAAAACCTGTAACTCCCTTCCTAGCAGCACTGTGGGTCTACCTACCCATATGGACTGCAGTGGTTCAAGAAAGCAGCTCACCACCGCCTTCTCAAGGGCAACTAGGGATGGGCAATAAATGCTGGCCCAGCCAGGGAAGCCCACATCCCATGAATGAATAAAAAGGTATGGAATCACTGTCTGAGAGTGTTCATTTGAAAGCATTTGAAAGAGAATTAGACTGTTTTCTGAAAATCAAGAATGTGCAGGGTTATGGGGAGAAGGCAGGAGAATGGCACTAAGGGAATTGCTCATTTGGAGAGTGTTGCCGACACGATGGGCTGAATGGCCTCCCTCTGCGCTGTGTGATTCTGTGACATGGTGCACTTGGATTTCCAAAGGGCACTTGATAAGCTGCCACATCAAAGGTTACTACACAAAAGAAGAGTTCATGTTGTAGGGGGTAACATATTAGGATAAAGGATTTGTTAGTTAACAAGAAGCAGAGAATAGGGATAAATGAGTCATTTTTGGGTTGGCAAGATGTAACTAATGGAGTGCCACAAGAATCAGTGCTGGGGCCCCAACTATTTACAATCTATATCAATGACTTGGATGAACAGACCAAATGTAACAGAAAGGTAGATGGAGAAAAAATATTTACGCAGGGAATATTTAGGACTGGGGAGCATTGTCAAAAATTTGAGCTACATCTTTCAGGACTGAAATTAGGGAACAATTCTAGATGTAAAGGGTGTTAGGCATTGGAAGTCTTATTTGCAACTGGCAATTGATGTTAGATCAATTGTTAATTATAAAACTGAGATTTATATATTTTGTTAATCAAAACTATTAAGGGGTATGGGGAAAATGCAGATACATGGAAACACGTTGCAGATCAGCCATAATATTGAATGATAGAACAGGCTAAATGCCTCATGTTTTATTGTGCCATGTAGGCTCTAATTGCTTTCACCATAGCTACTGATACCTGTATCCATTGCATCATGCAGGCTCTGTTCAGTAATCTATGATCCAGCAGATTACTTGGATTGTTGAGTCACTGTACCAGAGGAGTGGTTGTGGTTCCATGGAACACATACCTACCTTACTCTCTCTGGAAAACAGTATTCATGCTTCCATCAGTGCCACTCCACCTTGCCTCTCAGTCAACCAGCCCAGACTGCTATATCCATGTGAGATTGTGCTGTCCAAAGCCTCACCCTCAAGATCCAGAGCTGTTTTAGCTCACCCAGCAAGGCAATATATGCTGGCCTAGCCAGTGATACCCACATCAAATGAATGAATAAAAAAAAGGCCATTTGCAGTCTCCTCCAGTGAAAGTCAGTAGTTTTCCACAAGCCATGCTGCAGCCACTGGGATAGAACTGCTTTGGGGTGCTAGACAATACAAAGGCACCCACAAGACAAACACTAAAGGAATGCACAAGAGTGAATAGTTCATTACTGGATTCATCACTGGAAACACTGTTGAATAAAGTTGTTATGAAATGCTTCTTTCGGTTGGTGGCTTTTACTTCAGGATTTTGGCCAAAAGAGTACTGTGATGGTATGTAGCAAGAGAGATTGACAGGTGGGAAATTGTGGAGCAAGGGTGATGTGGGCCTGGGATTTCATGGGAACTGTGGGCAGAATTTTCACTTTGGGGGGTGGAAAACAGGGGTAGGGACTGTCTCTAGGTGTCAATTCCGTGACATGAGGAAACATACAAACATACCTACGGACATGCGAATTAGGAACAGGCATAGGCAATTCTCCCCTTGAGCTTGCTTTACCATTTGATAAGATCATGGCTCATCTGGTTAAGTGAACCATCTCTGAACTACTTCAAATGATATTATATCCATTCTCAAGTAAGGAGACGTAAACTGTACATAGTACTCCACATGTGGTCTCACCAACACCTTATACAATTGTAGCCAAATTTCCCTATTTTTATGTTCCATACACCTTGCAATAAACACCAACATTCCATTTGCCCTCTTAATCACTTGATCTACCTGCATACTAACTTTTCCTGATTCATGTACCAGGACACCCAGATTCCTCTGTACCTCCGAGTTTTACAATCTTTCTCCATTTAGAGAATATACTGTTTTTCTATTATATCTGTCAGATTGGACAAGTTCACATTTTCCCACGTTATACTTCATCTGCCAGTTTTTTGCCCACTCACTTAAGCAATCTACAAATGATTTAGATAGGTTATGTCCTCCTCACAATTTACTTACCGACTTATCTTTGCATCATCAGCAAATTTAGCAACCATACATTTGGTCCCTTCATCCAAGTCATTTATACAGATTGTAAATAGTTGAGCCTCCTGAACCCTGTGACACTCCACCGGTTACAACTTGGCAACATATAAAACCACGGATTTATCACTACTCTCTGCATCCTGTTAGCCAACCAATTCTCTATCCATGATAATATGTTATTCCCTACACCATAAGCTCTTATTTTGTGTAGTAACCTTTGATGTGGCACTTCATCAAATGCCTTTTGGAAATCCAAATACACCACATCTACAGGTTCCCTTTATTAACGTTGCTTGTTACTTTCTCAAAGAACTGTAATAAATTAGTCAAGCATGGTTTTTCTTTCACTATATTGACTCTGCCTAATTGCATTAAGATTTTCTAAGTGCCCTGCTATAACCTTAATAATAGATTCTAGCATTTTCCCTGTGACAGATGTTAGGTTAACTGGCCTGTAATTACCTGCTTTTTGTCTCCTTCCTTTATTGAATAGAGGAATTACATTTGCAGTTTTTTCAATCTGATTGGACCTTTCCAGAATCTAGGCAATTTGGAAAATTACAACCAATACATCTACTATCTCTGCAGCCGCTTCTTTTAGGATCCTAGGATGAAGTCCATCAGGTCCTGGTGACTTGTCAGCCTTTAGTTCTAATAGTTTTCTCAGTACCCTTTTCTTAGTAATTGTAATTGTTTTATGTTCCTCCCTCCCTTTCACCTACTGATTTATAAATATTTCTGGGATGTTAATTGTGTCTTCTATAGTGAAAATAGAGACAAAAATCTGTTCAATACTTCCACCATTTCCTCATTTCCCATTATTAATTCCCCAGACTTATTCTCTACAGGCCACATGCTGGCTTTAGTTTTCCATTTTTAAATACTTATAAAAACTCTTACTATCAGTGTTTATATTTTGAGCTAGCTTTCTCTCAGACTTTAATTTCTCTCTCATTGTTAAGTCATTCTTTGCTGGTTTTTAAATTCTGTCCACTCTTCTGACAGACCACTTATCTTTTCAGAATTTATATGCCTTCTCTTTCAATTTGCCACTATCTTTAACTTCTTTAGTTAGCCATGGATAGTGCATTTGTCCCCTAGAGTCTCTCTTTCTCACTGGAATGGATCTTTGCTGAATGTTATGAAATGTCTCATTAAATGTCCGCCACTACATTTCTACTTACCTAGCCCTTAACATACTTTCCTAGTTTACTTTAGCCAGCTCCGTCATCAAACCCTTGTACTTGCCTTTATTTAAATTTAAAACACTAATCTTAGACCCAGTCTTCACTTCCTCAAACTGAATGCAAAATTCAATCAAGATATGATCACTGCTACCTCAAGGCACCTTTCCAATGGGGTCGGGGAGGTATTCAGATAGTTAGAGGACAGTAAGGTTGAGTCGGACCATAGCTGGGTTGGGTCAGGAGGGGTAGTCAGATGGTTAGGGAGTGGTCAGGAAATAGTCAGATGGGTCAGGAGGTAGTCGGATGGTTCGGGAGTAGTGAATGGGAAATATGCAAAAAGCAGAACAGGTTGGTAAAGCAGATAGTAGCAGCTACAAGTATGGAGTAAAGTAAATCAAATTCTGCACAAAGTTTTACAATTATTTTAGGAGAGAGAGGGTGTAGGACAAAAAAAAAGCCTTTTGACATAATTTTTAAGCTTGACATTCAACCAGCATGCCTTAGGAAACTAGGAATAGTACTGATGGGCTAAATGCTTTTTGTCAGTCTTTTAAAATTAAACTTACTGAACTTGCCAACCCAAGAGACGAAAACAACTGTTAATGAGAGAAACAAAAGAGATACTACAGGCCAGCAAAATACACTAGTGCTTTAGTTTACAAAGACTTGGCCTTGGATTGAAATAATGTGAAGCACAGTCTTCCAACAAAACATAAACATATTTTGGGGTGAGTATTTTAAGTAGTGAGCCTGCAAGTGGTAAAGATGTTAGTAGGGAATAAGAGAGCGGTATTTCTATTCAAACAGCTCTATTTATGCCATTGAACTTTTTCTGGCATTGCAATCATATCCTGGGTGCTAACCTGCTGGAATTGACAGGCTCTGTGGCTACTTCCCACTGTCTCCTAAGCTGGTGTCCCAGGAGAGAAGATGATGCCCCTCCTTCTGTCCATTATCCTGCGGGCCTCGAAGACAGCATCAAATACCTTGGCTACCATCTCAATGTTGCTGCATCTATTAACTGTTAACCATTGTTTTCTACCTACAGCTGACAGAATGCACCTCCTTTATCCATTATCCAAATCCCCTGACAGGGAAGCAGACACACAATGAGCACCACTGAAACACCGCACTAGCTGGCACCTGTGTAACTATAATTGACAGGCAGCATGAAACACAGTGAGCATCCTGTGCTTCCATTTCCAGGAAAAATCAGATTTCTAGCCATGTATACTACATGTATCAGACATAACATCAAAGATCTTTTACTATGCACTTACCTTATTTTGTTTAGCGATGATGTCCACAAGAAAGTTAGTCCTAACATTGTCAACATTTGGTACTAGGATTGAATTATAGTCTGGCACACTGTCAGTTGGATACAGGTATTCCTGAACCCAAACTCTCCAGTGCTGCCATTCACCTGATAAAACAAAGCAGAATACTGTTCAAACAAGGAAGTTATGCTGCAATTCAGTCTAAATGTTGAATTATCCCTAGTCATTATGACCTGCCTTAAAATGTACATAGAAATATTTCTAGATTTTTTTTTGAAGCATTGAAATGAATCACTTTGAAACTTTAAACTTGTCTGGAGTGATGCGAAACATTTGTTAAACATGGTGAGGTGAGAGTGACTGGCCTTGACATCAAGGCCACGTTTGACCGAGTGTGGCATCAAGGGGCCCCAGCAAAACTGGAGTCAATGGGAATAAGGGAAAACCCTCCGCTGGTTGGAGTCATACCTAGCACAAAGGAATGTGGTTGTAGTTGTTGGCGCTCAAGCATCTCAGTTCCAGGACATCACTGCAGGAGTTCCTCAGGGTAGCGCCCTCGGCCCCACCATCTTCAGCTGTTTCATCAATGACCTTCCTTCCATCATAAAATCAGAAGCGGGGATGTTCACTGATGATTGCACAATGTTCAGCACCATTTACAATTCCTCAGATACCGAAGAAGTTCGTGTCCATATGCAGCAAGACTTGGACAACATGCAGGCTTGGGCTGACAAGTGGCAAGTAACATTTGCGCCACACAAATGCCAAGCAATCACCATCTCCAACGAGAGAGATTTTAACCATCTCGCCTTGACATTTAATGCGGCTATCATTGCTGAATCCCCCACTACCAACATCCTGGTGTTACCATTGACCAAAAAGTGAATTGTACCAGCCATATAAATACTGTAGCTATAAGAGCAGGCCAGAGGCTGGGAATTCTGTGGCGAGTAATTCACCTCCTCACTTCCCAAAGCCTGTCCACCATCTACAGGGCACAAGTCAGGAGTGTGATGGAATACTCTCCACTTGCCTGGTTGAGCGCAGCTCCACCAACACTCAAGAAGCTCAACACCATCCAGGACAAAGCAACCACTTGATCCACCACCTGAAGCATTCACTCCCTCCACCACCGACGCACAGTGGCATCAGTGTGTACCATCTACAAGATGCACTCCAGCAACTCACAAAGGCTACTTCAACAGTACCTTCAAAACCCATGACCTCTGCCACAAGGACAAGCAGCTGATATATGGGAACACCTGCAGGTTCCCCTACAAGCCTCACACCATCCTGAATTGGAACTACATCGCCGTTCCTTCACTGTCGCTGGATCAAACTCCTAGAATTCTTTGCCTAACAGCACTGTGGGTGCAGCTCACCACCACCTTCTCACGGGCAATTAGTGATGAGCAATAAATGCTGGCCTAGCCAGTGATGCCCACATCCCATGAATTAATGACTGAAAGAAAAAAGGTCCAATGAACCTTTCTCACTCCAATGGTAATGAGTTGTGTAATTATTTAGCAGGAAAGGGCATTAAAGAAATTACTATAAATTGCTTCAAGCAACAATTAGACGCACAGAAGAAGGAAAATATAAAAGCAAAATATTGCGATTTTAGGCTGAATCTTACTGGTCATGTGGAGGTGGGGTTGGAGGTTGGGAATAGTGGGGAAGTTGCTTTGGAATGGTTCTCTGACATATTCCTGCTGCTGGGGAGATTTCCCAGGGTCAGGCTGCTAATAGGATTGGCTGTCCTCTATACATACATGGTCAGCCAGCTGGGGCAGTTAAGGCTATGATTATGAACAATGAACTAGTGGAACTAGTGAGCCATCTCATTGGAGGCAGCCTGAGGGCCATCAGAGCCAGAGACTTCATACTCTAATGACAGGGTCGCATGGATGAAAAAACAAAATTGCAGTCACTTTCGACCATCCGGAGGGATGGCTCCTCCATCCCAATATCCCTACTGGCTTCAGTACTCAGTGCAGACCTTCTGTGTTGGCCTGCAGGGACACCTGTATGTTGAGGTGTCCTCACAGCCCCAGGATGCCTCTGCAGTGCCCCTCTCCCAGTGGGTTGCTGAAGCTTAAAACTCTAATCGGGCCTTCAGCATCAGGAGCCCACCCACCATCTTTAATAGGATGGTCAGCATTGAGGCAGCCAATTAGGACACTGCCTCCCAGAAGATTGTGCCACCTGTTTCATTGCCTCCATGTGCACAAGAGACCCCCATTCGGTCCTGAGATTGGGGTTACAAAGCCTGCTGGAAAATCCAGCCCATTAACTTGGTTTGTCTCATTACTGAAGAAGAATATAATTGGAGGGCAGGTCAGAGGGAAGGAAGTTTCATTTGATTACTTTTTCTTGTTATTAATCCTTTTTTATTTTATTTTCTTTCTTGGGATGTGAGCATCACTGGCAAGGCCAGCATTTATTGGCCATCTCTTATAGCCGCTGAGAAGCTGGTGGTGAACTGCCTTCATTAAACCCCTGCAGTTCATGTGGTGTAGATGCATCCCACAGTGCTTAGGGAGGGAGTTCAATGATTTTGACTCAGCAACAGTGAAGGAACAATGGTACAGCTCCATGTCAGAATAGGGAAATTTTGGTGGTGGCATTACTATACATTTGCTCTCCTTTTCTTCTTGGTGGTAGAGGTCACGGATTTGGATGATGTTGTCGAAGGAGCTTTGGTGAGTTGCTGTAGTGCATCTTGTAGATGCTACACATTGCTGCCGCTGTAAGCTGGGTGTGGAGAGAGTGACTGCTTAAAGTGGTGGATGGGGTGTGAATCAAGCAGACTGCTATGTTCTGGATCATGTTCAGCTTCTAAGTGTTGTTGGAGCTGCACTCATCCAGGCAAGTGGAGAGTATTCCATCACAGTCTAGGCTTGTGCCTTGTAAATGATGGTCAGGCTTTTGAGAGTCAGGTGGTGAGTTATTCGCCACAGAATTCCCAGCCTCAGACCTACTCTTGTAGCCATAGTATTTAAATGGCTAGTCCAGTTCAGTTTCTGGTCAATGGTAACCCCAGGATGTTGATAGTGGGGGATTCAGTGATGGTAATGCCATTGAGTGTCAAGGAGAGATGGTTGGATTCTCTCTTGTTGGAGATGGTCATTGCCTGGCACTTGTTGTGGTGTGACTGTTATTCCCACTTATCAGTCCAACACTGATTGTTGTCCAAGTCTTGCTGCATTTGGACATGGACTCCTTTGGTATCTTAGGAGTCATGAACGGTGCAGGATATTGTGCAATCATTTGCGAACATCCTCACTTCTGACCTTATAATGGAAGGAAGGTCATTGATGAAGCTGTGAAGATGGTTGGGCCTAGGACACTACCCTGAGGAACTCCTGCAGTGATGTCCTGGGACTTAGATGATTGACCTCCAACGGCCACAACTACCTTCCTTTGTGCTGAGGATGACTCCAATCAGGGAAGAGGTTTCCCCAATTCCAATTGACTTCAGTTTTGCTCGGGCTCCTTGATGCCACACACAGTCAATGCTGCCTTGATGTCAAGGGCAATCACTGTCACATCACATCTTGAGTTCAGTTCTTTGCCCATGTTTGACCAAGGCTGTAATGAGATCAGGAGCTGAATGGCCCTGACTGCCACTGAGCAGGTTATCGATGTGAATGTGCCACTTTGTAGCACTGTCGCCAAAACTTTCTGCCGCTTTTCTGAGGATCGAGAGTAGACTGATGGGGCGGTAATTGGCTGGGTTGAATTTGTCCTGCTTTTTGTGCAATGGACATACCTCAGCAATTTTCCACATTGCTGCGTAGATGCCAGCGTTGCAGCTTTACTGGAACGGCTTGGCTAAAGGCACGGCCAGTTCTGGAGCAAAATTCTTCACTACCGCTGCTGGAATTTTGTCAGGGCCAATAGCCTTCGCAGGATCCAGTGCCTTCTGCCATTTCTTGATATCATGTGGGGTTAATTGAATTGGTTGAAGACTGGCATCTGTGATGCTCGGGACCTCTGGAGGGGTCCAAGATGGATCATCCATTTGGTGCTTCTGGCTGAAGACTGTTTCAGCCTTGGTGTTTGGCTCCCTCATCATTGAGGATGGGGATGTTTGTGGAACCTCCTCCTCTAGCTAATTGCCCACACCGTTTATGACAAGACTCTGGAGCGTAGATCTGTATGGCCCCTCACTCTACCATTACCACCAAGCCAGGGGAATCAACTCTGTCTTAATGAAGAGTGCTGTTGGGCATGCCAGGAACAGCACTAGACACACCTAAAAATGAGGTAAAAACAAAAATAGCTGGAAAAACTCAGCAGGTCTGACGGCATCTGCGGAGAGGAATACAGTTAACGTTTTGAATCTGTATGACTCTTCATCAGAACTAAGGAGAAATAGAAATTAGGTGAAATATAAGCTGGTGAGGCGGGTGGGACAGGTAGAGCTGGATAGAGGGCCAGTGATAGGTGGAGGCAAAGAAGAGATTGCCAAAGATGTCATAGGCAAAAGGACAAAGGGATGTTGACGGTGGTGATATTAGCTAAGGAATGTGCTAATAGGTGACATTAAGGGTAGAAAGCAGGACGAGCAAGTGACAGATAGCCCTAGTGGGGGTGGGGTGAGGGGACACATCTTCCCTTCACCCCCCCTGTCGGCATTCTGTAGGGACCATTCCCTCCGGGACACCCTGCTCCACTCCTCCATCACCCCCTACACCTCAATCACCACCCACAGCACCTTCCCATGCAACCACAGAAGGTGCAACACCTGCCTCTTTACTTCCCCCCTCC
Source organism: Cetorhinus maximus (assembly GCF_964194155.1). Taxonomy (NCBI): domain Eukaryota; kingdom Metazoa; phylum Chordata; class Chondrichthyes; order Lamniformes; family Cetorhinidae; genus Cetorhinus; species Cetorhinus maximus. The sequence continues at coordinate 167,459,078 of NC_135883.1, forward strand.
TCACCATCCAAGGGCCCAAACACTCCTTTCAAGTGAAGCAGCACTTCACTTGCACTTCCCTCAATTTAGTCTACTGCATTCGATGCTCCCAATGCGGTCTCCTCTACATTGCAGAGACCAAACGCAGACTGGGTGACCGCTTTGCGGAATACCTCCGGTCTGTCCGCAAGCATGACCCAGACCTCCCTGTCGTTTGCCATTTCAACACACCACCCTGCTCTCATGCCCCACATGTCTGTCCTTGGCCTGCTGCAATGTTCCAGTGAAGCTCAACATAAACTGGAGGAACAGCACCTCTTCTTCCGATTAGGCACTTTGCAACTTTCCGGACTTAACATTGAGTTTAACAACTTCAGATCATGAACTCTCTCCTCCATCCCCACCCCCTTTCCGATCCTCCCTTTTCCAACAATTTATAATTTTTAAAATATATTTTTTATATATTTTTCTTTTCCCACCTATTTTTATTATTTTTAAATTTATTTCCATCCATTGTTTTATCTCCACCTCTCAGCCTATTTCAATCCCTTCCCCCCACCCTATCCCCACTAGGGCTATCTGTCACTTGCTCGTCCTGCTTTCTACCCTTAATGTCACCATTAGCACATTCCTTAGCTAATATTACCACTGTCAACACCCCTTTATCCTTTTGTCTATGACATCTTTGGCAATATCTTCTTTGCCTCCACCTATCACTGGCCCTCCATCCAGCTCTACCTGTCTCACCCCCCTCAACCAGCTTATATTTCACCTCATTTCTATTTCTCCTTAGTTCTGATGAAGAGTCATATGGACTCGAAACATTAACTGTATTCCTCTCTGCAGATGCTGTCAGACCTGCTGAGTTTTTCCAGCTATATTTGTTTTTGTTTCAGATTTCCAGCATCGCAGTATTTTGTTTTTACCTAAAAATGAGGTGTCAACCTGGTAAAGCTACAATGCAGGACGACTTGCAACCAAACAGCGGAAGCAGTATATGAAAGACACAGCTAAATGATCCCACAACCATTAGATTAGATCTAAGCTCTGTTGAATTGCCACATCCATTTGTGAATCGTAGTGGACAATTAAACAACTAACTGAGAAGGAGACCCCACAAATATCCCCAATCTCAATGATGAGTGAGCCCAACACATCAGTGGAAAAGATTAAGCATTTTTGCATTTGTATGCTCTCTGGTACTCCTTACTGAATCACAGTTAATCGCTTGGCTTGGTGGTAATTGTAGAGGGAGGAATATGCCAGGCCATGAAATTACAGATTGTATTTGAATACAGTTCTGCTCCTGCTGATGCCCACAGCACCTCATGGATGTCCAGTTTTGAGCTGCTAGATCTGTTCCATCCCTATCCCATTTATCAAGATGGTAGTGCCACGCAGCACAATGATGGAGTTTCATAGTGTGAATACCAGACTTTGTCTTCCCAAGGACTGAGCAGTGGTCACACCTATCAATATGTCATGGACAGATACATCTACAACAGGTAGATTAGTGAGGACAAGGTCAAGTGGTTTTCCCTCAATGTTTCACCCAATCTGCCTGATGTGCCCTTTCGGACTCGGTCAGCTCGGTCAGTAGTGGTGCTACCGAGCCACTCTTGGTGAAGAACATCGACGTTCCCCCACCCAGAGTACATTCTGTGCCCTTGCTGCCCTCAATGCCTCTTGCAAGTGGTGTTCAACATGGAAAAGCATTGATTCATCAGATGAGGGAGGATGGTAGCTAGTGATCAGCCAGAGGTTTTCTTGCCCATGTTTGACCTGAAGCAAAGAGACTTCATGGGATCCAGAGTCAATTTTAAGGACTCCAGGACGACTCCTGCCAGGCTGTATATCTCTGATCCAGCATCTCTTAGATCTATCCTGTTGGTGGCACAGAACATCCCAAGAGATGATGATAGAGGAGTCTGGGGGACCGTGGCTGTATAGTATGATGTAGTGAGTACAACTATGACAGCTTGATTATTCTGTGGGGCAGCTCTCCCATTTTTGACATGAGTCCCGCAAGTTGACTTGAAATGCAAGAGTCATTGATGATAAATGTGGCAAGGTTTTCACCTGGCTGGCTGAGTTTTAGAATACCTTTTGGAACTTGAACTAAATTTGATTTTGGAAATGAACTGACAAGAAATCTTTGTTTAATATCAAGATAAGAAAAACTTAACAAAGGTTATACCTACAGAAGAAAAATATGTCGTGGTCAAAGCTTGGTAATGGAAAATTAACTAAAACTGTCCAACAAGGATGTTACTCATAAACTATATAATTATATAAATATAAGTTATTGTTGTATCTCGCTTAGAAAAGTGACAATTCCCAATGCCTCTTATCAATGAGCAAGACTCCTTGCTGGTAGCATGAAATTAGAAAACCACCCCAATAAAGCAACAAAACTACTATGTTCCTCATTTATAAGGTGAGAAATCTGAATAATAGCACGCAAAGCATAATTTCATTGTTCATACCTTGATGATTGACAAGATACTCAAACATGGTTTCGTTGCTATTTTCAGGGATCATAGGTAGGCTAAGTTTGCTGTTGTGTTTTTGGAGGAATTGCTCAAGTTTAGCTCTGCTGTCTAATTCCAACAGGGCACCAATACTCCACATCAGCACAAATACAAAAAGCCGCTTAAGTTGCAATGCATCAGAAATTCCTCCATCTTCCTTTGAAGGAATCAAACCGTCGAGCAATGTAATGGACTAAAGAGAGAGAAAAGTTTACATTGTTAATGAATTTCTCTTTAGGACTTAGATATTTTCTCTCAAGGAAATATTAAGGCTGTTAAAGTATTTTTCAAATGTACATTGACATCCCAGTGAAGGATAGTACTCACATATCAATATATCATGACAGGCAATTGAAGAATATAGATTCACAATTCAATATTCCATGTGGGGAGTGCTTAACTCTACAGCTGTCAGAGAGTTGTGATTTAGAGGTAGGAGCTACATCAATGAGAAGGATCACAAGTCATTTCAGCTTGCTGCCAGACATTTGTCAGGGTGCTGGTAGTCACTCTATTGGGCATTATAGAATCACAGAATCATGGAATGGTTACAGCACAGAAGGCCATTTGGGCTGTCATAGTTTTGCCAGCTCACTGCAAGAGCAATTCATCCAGTACTACTCCCCTGCCTTTTCCCCATTTTGCAAATTTTTCCCCTTCGGATAATGAACCAATTCTCTATTGAAAGCTCTAATTCAACATGCCTCCACCATGCTTTCAGGCAGTAAATTCCAGACCCTAAACACTTGATGTATAAAATAGCTTTACCTCATGTCAGCTTTGCTTCTTTTGCCAATAACCTTAAATTTGTGCTGTCTGGTTCTCAATCCTTCCAGTTTCTCCTTTTCATCTGTCCAGTCCCCTCATGATTTTGAATACCTTTATCAAATCTCCTCTCAACCTCTTTTCCAGAGAAAACAGTCCCAGCTTCTCCAACCCATTTGTGTAACTGAAGTTCCTCATCTTGGAACAATTCTCATGAATCTTTTCTGCATTCCCTCTAATGCCTTCACATTCTTTGCTAAAATGTAGTGCCCAGAACTGGATGCAATACTCTAGTTGAGTCCAAACCAGTTCTTCATACAAATTTATCATAACTTCCTTGTTTTTGTACTCAATGCCACTATTGATAGAGCCCAGGATCCCCATGCTTTATTAACCTTTCTCAATGACTTGTGCACAAATGCCCTCAGGTGCCTCTGATCCTGCATCCTCTTTAGAATTGTACCCTTTATTATATATAGTCTCTTCACATTGTTGCTACCAAAATGAATTACTTCACACTTCCAAGTTTCATGCCATCTGCAAATTTTTAAATTGTGCCTGATACACCAATGTCTAGGTCATTAATATATAGCAAAAAGAGAAGCTGTCTAACACCGATCCTTGGGGAACCTTCCTCAAGTCTGAAAAACAGCCGTTTGCCACTGCTCTGTTTCCTGTCACTCATCCAATTTCATATCCATGTGCTGCTGTCTCTTTTGCTCCATGAGCTCTAACTTAACTCACGAGTCGTTGTGCGGCACTTTATCAAATACCTTTTGGAACTCCATGGATAGCACATCAACCATATTACCCTCATCTGCCCTCTATTTTACCTCATCAAAAAACTCAAGCAAGTTAGTTAAACATGATTTGCCCTTAACAAATCCATGATGGCTTTCCTTAATTAACCCACATTTTCCCAAATGACTTAAGTGTTTTCCTGAATTATCGTTTCCAAAATCTTCCCCACTAAGCTAAACTGACCAGCCTGTAGTTGAAGGGTTTATCCTTGCACCCTTTTTTGAACAAGGATGTAACATTTGCATTATTACTATCCCTTGTTATTTAATTATAACTTTATTCTTTAGATCTGATTAATTGATTGAGCACTGATTTGTAATTATATGATAAAGTATAACATTGACTTCAGTTTTTTTAATCAATCAATTTAGCCTTACTTTAAATTTGATTAATTTAGTGTAAATTAGAAACTCAACAGAAAACTCACCCCACACGACTCCTTGTCCTGTGACTTTGCTTTTAGGACAGCCCGATCCTGCACAACTTTGGCTCTCACCTCCCATTCTTCTTAAATCTCCCCTCAACTTCTACTCTTTTAAAACTTCACTTAAAACTTTTAATTTCTGAAATTCTAGTTTAAATTAGTGTCCTTGTTTAGCTAGGGAAAAATGATTACTAAACAAAAACAGAATTACCTGGAAAAACTCAGCAGGTCTGGCAGCATCGGCGGAGAAGAAATCAGTTAACGTTTCGAGCCTTCATGGCCCTTTGGCAGAACTGAAGCATAGTTAGAAGAAGGGAGAAATATCTAATCATTTGCCCACTTTCCTCTGATATCACGCTTTGACTATTTTTCTCTTTTTCAAAGCCACTCACCCTGATCCCACTGACTCCCCACTGGTGCTTTTAACTATGGATCTCAAACATTGTTCCCTCTCAGGATCTCACCCTGACTCCCCACTGCTGCTTTTAACTATGGATCTCTAACATTGTTCCCTTGCAGGCTGTTGCCCTGACTCCTCACTGCTGATTTTAACTGTCGTCCTCTGGAACTGGTTGTTAGGAAATAGAGACAGTTTAAGTGAGCTATATTTATACTTTGTGGGTGTTAGGAATGAGTTTTAGCTTTAAAGTTCAAATTTGATTTGTATTTCTATATGTGTGTGTTAAGAAAGGTCAAATTGAGTTTTAGTTTCACTTTAAAAGGTGCTTGCATTTCTAATGAGAGTTTTACAACTGTAAGCTAAAGTTCGTAAACAAACAAGAGTAGAAAAAACAGTGCTGATGCCTAGCAACTGGTGTCCAGAAAGACAGGCCCCTCCCACAGACACACAGAAGAAACTAGAAAACAGCAGTTTAATTTGGAAGCTGTTGGAGTTCAGTTGGTTTTGAAGACAGCTGCCAAACAGAAGCAACCTGGAACGGACAGATAGCTAGTTCCAAGCTAACAAAAACAGAAAATGCTGGAAAAACTCAGCATCTGTGGAGAGAGAAACAGTTGACATTTTGAGTCCGTATGACTCTTCCTTAGGGCATTGAAGAAGAGTCATACAGACTTGAAACATCAACTCTGTTTCTCTCCCCACAGATGCTGTTAGACCTGCTGAGTTTTTCAGCATTTTCTGTTTTCGTTTCAGATTTCCAGCATCTGCAGTATTTTGCCTTTATCTAAGTTCCAAGCTATAACTGGTTGAAAATAGTTGCCAAAGAGAGACTGGAGCAAAAGGGACAGATAGCAAGTCCCAAGCTAAAGAAAAAACCCCAAAATCCAGGGGAGCAGAACAGGGGAAAGTCCTAAGCAGGCCTTCTAGTCTAAGGAAGGACAGGCACCTGGAAAAGGTCCTGTTAAGTAAAGTTAAGAGTGAGGGGCTGAGAGAAAGGCTTCAAGCTTCAGATTTAAAGAGACAGAAGCTGGAGAAAGCAGATTTAAAGCGAGAACAGCCTGCAAGAGGCATGAAGGTCTCCAAAGAGACAACTGAAGGTCTGTAACACTTTGCTATAGGCATGAGAAGCACTGGTACTGTTGATGACTGAGTCGGTGAGAGAGAATGTGTGGAAGACAGCTTGAATGCATGTGGTGACCTAGGGAGGAACATCAGAAGGAGAGTTCGATACCCTGGAGGTGAACCTTTTCAGAAGGTTTCTGAGAGAAACTGTCAGTTTGGGAGAATATTCCAAAGTGAGTTCTTGAAGAGTGGAGATTGGAAACCCTCATTTGAAAGACAGAGTTCAGTGAGACTGGTTGACTCATGGTGTGACAAGCATCTGGGGGGTGGAGTTGAGCACAGCATGTGGTTGAGGTGGCATCTGTCACTTGGTTTCAGAGTGTGGTGTGTCTGACCACAGGGAGCCTATTGGTTTACATGGACTGTGTATTCACTGTGAACATTAAAGTATAAGATAGCTTTTGTAACTTGTGTTATCCTTACAAATCTGTATATATCTGTAAAGGTATAGTTGTGGGTGAAGGAGTATTGTAATATAGTTAATCTTTTCTTGTTTAATAAATGTTTTATGCTTTTGTTAAAATTTCATTAGCTGACTCTGGTGACTCTGTTCAGTAGCTACTCTCCACTTTCCTAAACAAACAAATACAAGTTAGGATCTATCAAGCTGGGTTCCACCCTGGGATCAGGCTTGTCCAGGGGTAATCTCGGCTGTGGGTCATATTAAAGTGGGGGCTTGTACAGGATTTGAAATGTGGAAAGCGGGTGATTGGGCGCAGAATAATAATTGGTTCAGGATTTATTATTATAAGTTGGGATTGGAAATCCTTGAATATTAGTGGGATCTGTGAGTCCTTATAAAATGAGCACATGGAGGTAAAGAAGTACTGGGTGTAGGATTTGGAGTTGCCGTGAGGTATTATATGGGTTGGACTTTGAAATGGCTTTGGAGGTTGCTAAGACTTTTTTACAGGTGGAAAATGTAACCCTGGCTGGTTTACAGAAATTAACCAAGCTGATGGAATTGACGGATAAGCTGGAGTTAGAATTACCCAAAGAAGGGGCGAGAAAAGCAGACATAGTTGGGATAAAAATTCTTTCGAGTTATTAACAGTCACAGATTGCAACTCTTTTGATTACAATCACAGTTCTTGGTTTCCGGGAGTGGGACATGAACCCACAACCGTCTGATTCAAAGGCGAGGGTGCTATGAACTGAGCCACAGCTGACACCTTGACATAGTTGGGATAATAGCACAGCATTTAAAACTGGAAGGGATAACAGAGAGACCATGTTCTCCAGGGGTTGAGACACAGCTGGAGGTAGTGAGACTTAAGTTTCAAATGAAGCAACTTGAATTGAAGGAAAAAGAAAAAGCAAAGGCAGAGAAAGAAAAAGACAGAGAATCAGCATTGAAACGACTAGAGGCAAAAGACAAAGAAAAGGAAAAGGAAAGATAATTGGAAATGAAAAGGCAAGAGGCAAAAGAAAAAGAAAGGACATTTAGGAAGCTGGAATTGGAATTTCAGGCAAGAGAGAAGGAAAAAGAAAGGGAATACCAGCTTAGAAGGCTGGAAGTTGCTGAGGAAAATTCTGATTATGAAGAAACCTTCAACCTAAAACCTTAACCCATTTTCACTGATGAGGAAGCCCAGCACATCAGTACAAAACATAAAGCTGAGGCATTTGCTCTCCTGCACTCCTTTCTGAACCATGGTTAATCACCTGTGATTGATTATAGGGCTCTGTCCTTAAAGGGCCAGAGACCATTAAATTAATCAGCATTGTGTAAAGATTCAGATGCATTGGACTACATTTTTACAGTGCATAAAGTGCTCTTCTGCATTCTACAGTCTTGAGAATCAAGGCTTTGGAACCGTGTGGTTTGATTCTAAAGTCCTGATATCTAATGAGCCTTTGAAGCACTCTTCTGGTATGCACTAGATGCACAAACAATGAGCCATACAATAACACTGGCAAGTCATTGCAATTCTCATGAAATAAATAAAAAATAATCAGCCAACAAAAAAGTCCCTTTGAAAATAACTTGCCTCTCTGACATTCTCATTAAACTGCAATAAAACAATGCTAGCAGTCACCTTCAAGCTGGGTAAATTGCAGGGCTGGATTAGTCACCTTAGAGCAAGCCATGCATTAATAATGAAGCCATCTGGTGAAACAGCTGTCTGGACATTTGTAACGCCTGCCTTTATTGATAATGTTGCCATATTACCTATTTTTGAAACATTGGCTGAGCTCCAAGCCTGACTAATGCATTGAGGATTGTAGGCGATTGTTTACATAGCTTGAAGAGGACTGTTGGCTTTGTTTGATTGGCAGTTTAATGCACTTGTAATAACTTTGTCTTTATTTCTATTGGTTTTTCAATACCTATTTATTTGGATAAAATTAGGAAAACATTAAGTGGATTAAATGTTTCTTCAATGGGACTTTCACTGCCTGTGTTTGATTTGATAGTTTTATGAAAATGAAAAAAGGTAACTTTTTTCAAAGGGATTTTTGAGTGGCTTATTCTTTCTCGTGAGCATTTCAAAGACTTTGCCAGTGTTATTTCTGGCTCATTGGATCTGTGCCGAGTGGATATTGGGTGGGCATGGAGAATGTATAGGTGGCGTGGAGTTGGCATAGGAGATATGGGGAGGAGTATGGGAGATATTGTCAAGAAGATATAATGTTATTGTAAATTATTTTAAAATAGTGTTCTGGTGGGGCCTGTGTCCATGCATGTGTCTGTGTGTGTCTTAATTAGATTAAAGCCAGCTAGTTTGAATGCTTTCATGTATAGTAGTTTTGAGATCTAAATTAGGTAAACATAAGGAGGGTAAGAAATAAAGTGTAAATTTGCATTTGTTAAAAGAAACCATTCAAGACTGCGGGTGAAATCTTACACCTAGCTAGAAGATGCCAGCAACGCATTTATTTATTTTCAGTTTACTAATAAAATTGGTGGGATGAAAGGATGTTATTGTTAGAAGAGGTAAAGTTAAAAACCTAGCGATACAATGGAAAACTTACAATCAAAGAGAAAGTTATGTATAAAGGAGAACGTGTGTAAGGTAGAGGCATTTTAAGATCCAACAAGTGTGAGAAGCTTCCAGCCTGTAAGCCTTAAGCTGCTGTCTGCAAGGACCCAGAGCTGAAAGAAACTCATTTTGAATGCAACTGTCCAGGGTGTGCTTTGCCAGGTGTCTGTTTAAATCTATGAGATTTACTGTTGCCTTAACGGGGGTGTAACTGAGAGTCAGATTAATTAGGGGATTTTTGTAGTTATTATAGTAGTAATTTTGTAGACGTGCGTATGTGTTTACAATCTTTCTTGTATTAATAAATGTTTAATTCAGTTTTATAAAAAACCCCTTGACAGGTAGTCTTATTACTACTGAATTCAAAGCCTACATCTCGAAACATTCAAATTGCAAATATTGGTTATGACAGTTGTTTCAAGTTTCCCTCTGGGATTTGAATAAGTTGGCCTTTACCATTGGCTGTGTCATAATAATGTGAGAAAGGAATGGAGGGGGCATGAGGCGGGTGATATTGAGGGGGTTGAGAGTGAGTGCTAAGGGACTAACAGCCATGAATAGAACTGGGCTGTGTCCCAGTAAATGTGCCTTCTAATCTGCAAGCCTTTATTGCCTTGGGCCTGCCTCAGAGGTGGTGGCCCCGACTCCAGCCTATGCTCAACTCCTGGAGACCAAAATGCTGGGTGAATGCACTGCCTTTTAGAAGTCAGGAATGAAACACTGGGAAATGGCCCAACTCGCAGTTACCTAATTGAAGATGAGCATTTGGCCCAATATTTCAAGCCTATGCTCTTTCATCAGTATATTCTGTGCACCTGACCTTATTTGATCTGAAACAATGGGACTGTATGGGGTTCAGAGTTAATGTTGAGGATTTCCAGGGCCACTCCTGACTGTGTAGTGCTGTAACAGCTCTTCCAGTAGATTTGTTCTGACAGAGGGAAGGAACATATTCAGAAATGGTAATGGGGGGGTGGGGGGTGGGGGGTTGGGGGAGAGGGTGAACAGAGTTACCTTTTCTTTTCATCAGAAAACCCTGTTTTTTTCTCCACAAATACTATTTTAGATTTCCAACATCCACAGTACATTGCTTTTGTATAGTATTGGAGGGTATGACTAAAAATATACATACATACACAGGTGGCATTACAGTAGGGAAGTTTCCAACCTGCATGATGTAGTTGCACTCCAGAAGCTCCATTACTGGATTGAGATTTAATTTCATGAATTCATAACTATCTTCAAAGACTTTGTCATACAAGCCTTGTAGAATTTCGCCCTCCCTAGGAGTACGTCTGTTTAACCAAGCCTGAAAGGCAAAGCATAGAAAATTTCATAATGATGAGGGAAGGGAAGCAATTCATGCCTCGATTTAACATGTAAAATGTTTTGAATGTAGGCAGGAGACATTAATAGACTATTTGTACAAAGCAATAGTGCTTCTCTCATCATTGTTTAATAGCCATTAGCAAAAAAAAATGTTTGCAAAGTAAAGGCTTTTGTAAGATGGTTATTAATAAGCTATGCTGCAGCATTCTGCAGTGAGTCAAATTGAAAAGTGAGTATTTTACAACAGCCTAGACCAATTAAAAGACTTAATGAAAGAGAAAATTATATTTGTAAATGTGGAAAGAGATGTAAGATGCAAATTAGAGATTTATTTTTAGATATTTTAGTCTAAACATGGCAAAGAATTTCCTTGGAACGGCTTCAGCTCCATCATCACCATAGCTTAGTCGGAAACCTACTCACACAGGTAAACAAAGAGTTATCATCAAACTTCTGACAAAGTTATGGTGGCAGGGTTGAAGCAGCTCTGAAGAAATACTAAGCCATGTTTCCTATTGTAATGGAAACAATACAGCCAGCTCTCTCTTCCTACTCGGCTCCATAGACAAGGTTGTAGAGTTCCCACTATATTCTGCGGATCAGTTGTAAACAACCAGGCAGAGAAGGTCACCTGACATAGAGATTCTACATGCCAGTGAGCAACTTGGGGAGCATATTTCCTTTGGGAAATGCAAGAGAAAAATTGGTTTTACTGAACTGGAAATATTTGGAACAAATGTTACAGAGCACAGACCTTAGCAGAAGCAACAGATTATACTTGGTGAATCCAAAACCAACAAAAATCAGTGTCTTTATTGGACAGCAGGAAGGTGATTGGATGATGAAAATTAATGTTGTCGTTTTCCCTTTAAGTTAGGGCAAAGGGCTAAACTCATATCCTGTGTTATGTGGGAACTCCAGGACACTTCTCATGTCCTCGAATGCTGCAGGTGCAGTAAGTGTCATCAGCTGGAATAACTCATGCTCCAGGTTTCAGAGCTTGAGCACAGCTGGCAATACTGCAGTGTAGCCACAGGCTGAGAGGTATGTGGATAGCATTTTTCAGGAGGTGAGGGGAGGAGGGGTGGCATCATCCTGCAGCTTAAAAGTGTACAGGGCACAGGCAGAAAGGCAATGGCTGGGGACAGGCAAAGAAGACCAGGCAAATAACGCAGGAATCCCCCAGATGCATCTTGCTCTCTGACAGGTATTCAGGTGAGGATTCTGGAGAGTGCAGCCAGAACCAAGACAAAGGCATCATGGATGGCATTTTGGCTTGAGGTGGGGATAGAGAAAAGGTCAGGAAAACAATAGTGATAGTTCACACAAGAAGTTGGGGAACAGACAGGCATTTCTGCAGCTACAGACGTGATTTCAGGATGGTTACATTGCCTCCCTGTTGCCAGAGTGCAGGATGTCACTGAATAGCTGCAGAGGATTCTGATGGGGGAGGGTGAACACTCAGGGGTTGTGGTCTATATTGGTACCAGCAATATAAATAGAAAGAGGGATGAGGTATTTAGAGACAGATTTTAGAAAGCCAGTAAAGATATTAAAAAATAGGACTTCAAACGTAGCAATCTAGATTACTAACATGCAATGATGACTAAAAAAACAAAAATGCATGACTGGAGAGAAACTTTCAACTGAAGAACCATAGGACACAAATTTAAAGTAATTGGTGAAAGAATCAAAGGCAATATGAGGAAAAATGTTTTTGTGCAGCAAATAGTGCTGATCTGCCCAAAAGGATGCTGGAGGTAGATTCAGTTGTGGCTTTCAAAAGTGAATTGGATAAGCACTTGAAGGGAAAAATCTGCAGGCCTACAGGGAAAAGAGGGGAAAATGGAACTAGCTAAATTGCTTTTGTAGAGAACTGGCATGGGCTTAAGGAGTTGAATGGCCTCCTTCTGAACTGTAATCATTTGAAGCTCTACAATTCTATGTGCAGGATGGATGGCTTTAGATTCCTGGGATAATGGAACTGATTTCAGGGGGCAATGGGGCCTATACAAGCTGAAAGTGTTGCACCTCAGCTGTGCTAGGACTAATATAGTGGTGGGGAGGTTTGCCATTGCTGCTGGGGAGGCTTTAGGTTAGTTTGACAAGGGGATGGGAACTTTTTGTAGGTTTTGAAGGAAGAGAAGCAAAGTTGAAATTGGAAAAGAAAATAGTAAGTAATTATGGAAGGTAAATAAAGCAAAGGTTAGAAATAGATAACAAAGGAATTATTCAGTAACTAGAGGTATATAATTAAATGCAAAGAGGCTAATGAACAAGCCAAATCACCAGAGGTTATAGGTAGATACTTGGAAGACTGATATTGCAGCTATAACTGAAACATGACCTAAGGAAGAGCAGGAATGGCTTCTCAGCATTCCTGGCTACAGGGTTTTCAGATAGGATAGAGAGGGTTATGAAAGGGAGGTGTTGCAATATTGGTTAAAGAAATAATCACAACTGTGAGGAGAGATGATATGCTTTAAGGATCATCAAATGAGGCCACATGTGTTGAATTGAGGGATAAAAAATGGGACAATCACACTGCTAGGAGAAAAGTATAGACTTCCAAACAATCAGAGGGAGATAGAAGAGCAAACCATGTTGGCAAATTGCTGAGAAGTGCTGAAACAATAGGCCAGTAATACAAGGGGATTTCAACTACTTTATTATCAGTGTACCACCCTCTGGGTATTGAAATTACTTTTGTATTCCCTATTTGATTTCTTGGTGACCATCTTAGATCGATGGCCTTTAATTTTACACTTCACAATACTCTTTCTCTGTCTACTCTGTCAAACCTTCAATGATTTTGAAGACCTCTCTTTGGTCATCCTTAAGTTTCCCTTTTACAAGAACAAAGAGACTCAACTGTTCATCCTTTCCTGATAGATGTAACCTTGCAGTTCTGGTATCATCCTTGTAAATCTTCCATGCACCCTCTGTGCCTCTAATTCCTTTTCATAATATAGCAACCAGAACTGTGCTTAGTGAAGTGGGATAAATGAATTGATTTTATTAAGATTGATATTAAAATGTGCCTTAATAGCTTTAGAATAGACAAATGTTGTTATGAGAGGTCTTTCTAGGAATGATGGGAAGTTTAACCAATACTATAGGCATGATGGGATCCTTGGCCAAGGATAGTTCCAGAGGCGGCTAGCCCAGCAGTTGCAACAGCTTCAACAGTCATTCATTGTTGAACAGGACAAGAAGGAGATAAGGGAGAACTGAAGGCCATACCCAAGGCTGAGGGATGAGGTAATGGGAACATCTTAACTCTGTTTCTCTCTCCACAGATGTTGCCAGATCTGCTGAGATTTGCCAGCACTTTCTGTTTTTATTTCAGATCTCCAGCATCTGCAGTATTTTTCATTAATCTTAGCGTGTAATTCCTTTTTCCTAAATTTATTCTTTCACAGGGTGTAATGCCTTGCTAGCCAGGCCAGCATTTATTGCCCATCTCTAAATGCCATTGGGTAGGTGGTGGTGAGTGGCCTTTTTGAACCGATGCTCTCCATGTGGTGTAGGTACACCCACAGTGCTGTTAGGGAGGGAGTTCTAGGGTGTTGAATCAGCAACAGTGAAGGAATGGAGATGTAGTTCCAAGTCAGGATATTGTGTGGCTTGAACTGGAACTTGCAGGTAGTGGTGTTCCATAAGAGCATAAGAAATAGGAACAGGAATAAACCATTCGGCCCCTCGAGTCTGCTCCACCATTCAATAAGGTCATGCCTAATCTTCTTGTGTTTTGATTTCCACATTCCCACCTAACCCCGATAACCTTTGAATCTCTTGCCTAACAATAATCTATCTACCTCTGCTTTAAAAATATTCAATAACTCCGCCTCAACCGCCTTCTGAGGCAGAGAATTCCAAAGTCACGCAACCCTTTGAGAGAAAAAAATTCTCATCATCTCTGTCCGAAAAGGGTGACCCCTAATTTTAAAACAGTGCCCCTTAGTTCTGAACTCACCCACAAGAGGAAACATCCTTTCAACATCCACCTTGTCAAGGCCTTGTTCAGGATCTTTTATACTTCAATCAAATCACACCTCACTCTTCTAAACTCTGGTGGGAACAAGCCCAGTCTGTCCAACCTCTCCTCATAAGACAACCCACTCATTCCAAGTATCAATCTAGTAAACCTTCTCTGAACTGCCTCCAATGCATTTACACCCTTCCTTAAATAAGGAGACCTAAACTGCACATAGCATTCGAGGTGCAGTCTCACCAATGCCATGCATAACTGAAGCATAACATCCTTACTTTTATGTTCAATCCCTTTCATAATAAAGGATAGCATTCCATTAACCTTCTTAATTACTTGCTGTACCTGCATACTATCGTTTAGTGACTCATGTACTGGAACACCTAGATCCCTCTGAACCTCAGAATTATGCAGCCATTCACAATTTAAGTAATGCTTTTTTCTTCCTGCCAAAGTGAAAAACTTCACATTTTCCCACATTAAACTCCATTTGCCAGATCTTTGCCCATTCACTCAACCTACTTATATCCATCTGCAACCTCCTCATGTCCTCTTCACAACATACTTTCCTACCTATCTTTGTGTAATCTGCAAATTTAGCTACCATGCCTTTGCTCCCCTCATCTAAGTCATTGACGTAAATCATAGAGTTGAGGTCCCAGCACAGACCCGTGGGAATCCAATCGTCACATCCTGCCAGTCCGAAAAGGACCCATTTATGCATATTGTCTACTTTCTGCCAGCCAATCTTCTATGCATGCTAATGTTACCCCCTACACCATGCACTTTTATTTTCCATAATAACCTTTGATCTGGCACCTTATCAAATGCCTTCTGGAAATCCAAGTACAGTACCTCTACAGGCTCCCCTTTATCCACTGCATGTTACTCCTTCAAAATACTCCGATAAATTGGTTAAACATGATTTTTCTTTCACAGAACCATGCTGACTCTTCCTAATTGCCTTGAGCTCTTCTAAGTGCCCAGCTATAATCTCCTTACTGACTGATTCTAATAACTTCCTCATGACAGACATCAAGCTAACTGGTCTATCGTTTCCTGTTTTCCACCTCCCTCCCTTCTTAGATAAAGGGGTTATATTTGCTACTTTCCAGTCTGGTGGGACCTTTCCAGAATCTAGTGAATTTTGGAAAATTAACACCAGCACATCGACTACCTCATTAGCCACCTCTTTTAAGACCTAGGATGTAGTCCATCTGGACCTGGAGACTTGCCAGCCCGCAGCTACATCAGTTTGCTCAGTACCGTTTACCGAGTGATTTCAATTTCATCAGGTTCCTCTCTCCCTTTCACCTGCTGATTGGCAGCTATTAATGGAATGTATTTTGTGTCCTCTATAGTGAACACAGAAACACATTATGTGTTCATTTCTTCTGCCGTTTCCATATTATCTACTATTAACTCCCCATGGTCACTCTCTAGAGAACCAACACTCAGTTAACTTACTCTTTTCCTTTTTAAATACCTGTAGAAACTCTTGCTATCTGTTTTTACCTGTCTAGCTAGCTTCCTCTCATACTCCAATTTCTTTCTCCTGGTTAACCTTTTAGTCATTCTCTGCTGTTCTTTATATTCTGATCAATCATCTGACCTGCCACTCATTTTTGCGGAGATGTATGCTTTTTCCTTAAGTTTGATGCTTTCCTTAACATCTCTAGTTAACCAGAGTTAACAGTGGGTCCTCCCCTTAGAATTTTTCTTTATAATAGGAATGTATTTGTTCTGAATACTCTGAAATATCCCTTAACTATCTGCCACTGCTTCTCTATTGATCTATCCTCTAACCTAATTTCTCAGTTCACTTCAGCTAGCTCAGCTTTCATTCTCACATAGTTGCCCTTATTTAAGTTTAAGATACTACTCTTAGACCCACTCTTCTCCCTTTGAAACTGGATGTAAAATTCAATCCAATTGTGGTCGCTGCTACCTAGCGGTGCCTTTACTCTGAGGTCATTAATGAATCCTGTCACATTACATAATACCAAGTCTAATATAACCTGCTATCTGGTTGGTTCCAGAGCACGCTGCTCTAAGAAACTATCTCAAAACTCCTCATCCAGCCTACTACCAGTTTGTATGTTTGTATGTAGATTAAAATCACCCATGATTATTCCTGCTGCACTTGTCCTTCCAGGTGGTAGAGGTCATGGGTTTAGAAGATGCTGTCAAAGGAACCTTGGTGAGTTCCTGCAGTGCATCTTGTAGATGGTACACACTTCAGCCACTGTACATGGGTGCTGGAGGGAGTGAATGTTTAAGCTGGTGGATGGAGTGCTTTGTCCTGAATGCTGTCAAGCTTCTTGAATGCTGTTGGAGCTGCACTTATCATTCACTGTGTGATAATTATGGTTTTAATTAGTGTGTAATATACCTTTAAAAAGATGCCTGTTAAGGAAGATCACATGATTTTTAGTATCCAGTAGAAGAGTAGTGTGGGCTACCTCAATAGTTAGTAGTTAGTAATGTAGAGATAGAGTTTGAAGTGAAAAGAACATGTAGTGCTGCTGAGTACCTTTGTAAATAGACTAAAAGTTTCAGCTAAGAAGTGTCTGCTGATCAACTCTATCAAGAGTACCAACTCAGTCACCACTCACCACAAACTGGCGATCAGGATCCACAGGGCCCAACAAACTGAAGACGAGGATAAAACAAGTTTAACAGAAGAAATCAAGTGAAACGAAATCGGCATTGTATCTCAGCCAGTAATTGGAGGTGGAAATTCTGTTTGAATCAATGAAGTAATTCCTCTCAAAATGCTGCAATTTGGAAGAATTGATCCTTTTCATCCAGCAGATGATTGGTCTCATTGCATTGAATGTCTCACATTCTTTTTGTGAAGTGAACAAAATTACAGGGGAAGAGAAGAGGCGAGCGGTCCTCTTAAGTACATTTGGGAATAAAACCTAAGGCTTGATTCCAAGCTCGACAGCACCCAGTGCCCCAGATTCGATAAATTTTGATGAATTGGTGGACCCCGTGAAGGGTCATTATCAACCAAAGCCCTCAGTAACAATACAAAGGTTCAAGTTTAATTCAAGAAATAGAACCCCGGGTGAGACAGTTGCATGCTATGTGGCAAACTTGATGCAGTTAATGGAACATTGTGAGTTTGGTACATCTCTAAACAACATGCTCAGAGATTATTTAGTGTGCGGTGTGAATGAGGACATGATTCAGAAGAGCTTAACGAAGATGTAACTGGGAATCAGATTAACTAGGGGATTTAAAAGTTATTATGGCAGTAATTTGTAGGCATATGTATGTGCTTACAATCTTTTATTTTATTAATAAATGTTCAATTTAATTTTATAAAAACCTTTAAGACCCAATGGTCTTATTATTACTGAATTCAAAGCCAGCATCTCGAAACATACACATTGAAAATTAGTTGTGACAGTTGTTTCAAGTTTCCCCCTGGGATTTGAACAGGTCAGCATTTACTATTTGCTGTGTCATAACAGGGAACTTTCATGGCAATAACGTTTCTGCTCACTGTTGATGCCCACTCAAAATGGATGGACATATATGAGGTGAAGTCACCAATGTTGACTGCTACAATTGAGGAGCTACGTCAAAGTTTTGCCATTAACGGATTACCAGAAGTAGTTGTTTCAAATAACAGCATTTACGAGTGCTGAGTTTCAACAGTTTATCAGGCTCAATGGTATCACTCATGTAAAAACTTCACAGTACCACTTTTCCTCAAATAGACTGGCTGAAAGGGTGGTTCAAACATTCAAGGCAGTCATGAAGAAGCTAAACTGGAGACTCCTTAGCAACCAAGCTAGTACGCTTTCTTTTACATTATAGGACAACCCCTCACACAACAAAAGGTGTCACACCAGTGGAGTTATTGATGAAGTGCCATCTCAGGATGACATTGAGCTTAAAAATGCTGAGTTTAGAGGGGAAGATGGAAATGAGCTAGGGAAGCCAGAAAACTAGACATGACTGGCAGTCGTGAGAGGAAATTTACTGTGGGAGAAACATTATATGCAAAGAACTTTAGAGAAGACTAAAGTGGTTACCGGGTGAAATAAGTAGTGACTGGACCTCTAGCTTACATGTAGAGGTGAAGGCTGAGTCATATGGAGACATGTGGACCATTTGAGGAAGAGAGAAACAGATTATCAAGAATTGAGTACTCTCAACAGGTCAGCATTCCCTGTTGAGAGTACTCAACCCAGGTCAGACACGTCTGATGTTCCTGTAAGAGTTGAGGATATAGAACTGTAGGTGCCCTCTGAAGCACTTGATGTTCAGGTAACACCAGAAAAGGAGGTTCCTGACAAAGCATCTGAAGTTGTAGAGCTGAGACATTCTACATGCATAAGGAAACTACCAGAAAGACTGAATTTGTAAATTCCTTACCTAGTGTAAATATTTTGTTGTTTTGAGAAATTTGCACTTGTAAATATAAAATGTATATTCGAGTAAAGGGGGAGGGATATGGTAATTATGGTTTTAATTATTGTGTGATTTACCTTTAAAAATAATGCTTAAGGAAGATCACATGATCTTTAGTACCCAGCAGGAGAATAGCGTGGGCTACCTCAATAGTCAGTAGTCTGTAGTGTAAAGATAGAGTTTGAAATTAAAGCACATGTGTAGTGCTGCTGAGTACCTTGGTAAATAAACTAAAAGTTTCCACTTAAGAAGTGTCTGCTGATCAACTCTATCAATAGTAGCAACTCAGCCGCCACTCACAACAAACTGGCGACGAGGATCCATAGGATCCAACACACTGCCACTTCTCTACCAGGAATCCCCACCTTGAAGAAGTTCTGCTCATCTCTCTGAAAAAAATTCCTTTTCTCTCTTGCATGTTGATCGCCTTCATTGCTTTCCATTTCCCTCCTGTTGTTTGATAAGTTGTTTACCAAAACTCGCTTTCACTGCCACCATCTCCTTCCTTGTGTCTTAAACTTAAATAAGGGCAAATATGAGGGCAAGAAGAAGAGCTGGCTAAATTGTACTGGGAAATTAGGTTAAGGGATAGATCAGCATAGGGGCAATGGCAGACTTTTCGTTATTCATTCTTGGGATGTGGGCATCACTGGCTTGACCAGCATTTATCCCTAATTTCCCTTGAGAAGGTGGTGGTGAGCTGCCTTCTTGAACTGCTGAAGTCCGTGTGGTGTAGTTATACACACAACCACATGAGGGAGAGTGTTCCAGGATTTTGACCCAGCGACAGTGAAGGAACGGTGATATATTTCCAAGTCAGGATGGTGAGTGACTTGGAGGGGAACTTCAGGTGGTGCTGTTCCCATGTGCCTGCTGCCCTTGTCCTTCTAGATGGTAGTGGTCATGGATTTGGAAGGTGCTGCCTAAGGAGCCTTGGTGAGTTCCAGTAATGCATCTTGTAGATAGTACACAATGCCACCATTGTGCATTGGTGGTGGAGGGAATGTTTGTGGATGGGGTGACAATCAAGCAGGCTGCTTTGTCCTGGAAGGTGTCAAGCATCTCGAGTGTTTTTGGAGCTGCACTCATCCAGGCAATTGGAGAGTATTCATCACACTCCTGACTTGTGTTTGTAGATAATGGACAGGAGTTGGGGAGTCAGGAGGTGAGTTACTTGCCGAAGGATTCCTAGCCTCTTAACTGCTCTTGTAGCCATAGTATTTATATGGTTAGTCCAGTTCAGTTTCTGGTCAATGGCAACCCCCAGGATGTTGATAGTGGGAGATTCAGCAATGGTAATGTCATTGAACGTCAAGGGGTGGTGGTTAAATTCTCCCTTGCTAGAGATGGTCATTGCCTGGCACTTATGTGGCACAGATGTTACTTGCCACTTGTCAGCCCAAGCCTGGATATTATCCGGGTCTTGCTGCATTTGGACATGGCCTGCTTCAGTATCTAAGGTGTCATGAGTGGTGCTGAAATTTGTGCAGTCATCAGTGAAGATCCCCACTCTGACTTTACGATGGAAGGAAGGTCTTTGATGAAGCAGCTGAAGACGGCTGGTCCTAGGACACTCCCCTGAGGAACTCCTGCAATGATTTCCTGAAACTGAGATGATTGACCTCCTCCAACCACAACCATCTTCCTTTGTGCTAGGTATGACTCCAACTAGTAGAGAGTTTTCCCATGATTCCCATTGACTCCAGTTTTGCTCCGGTTCTGCGGGGGAGGGGGGGTTTGCATGAGCATTGGTGTGAGTGACATACTTCACAATATAAGCATTAGGAGTCATAGTGTCAGAGTGATTGTGAGGAAGTGGTGGTCTGGTCAGCCACTGAAAACGTGAAGAGGACTCATTCAGAGGACTGGCCACTGTCATGAAGCTATTAATGTATATAATATTTTGGAAAATATTTTTATTTTAAAATAGAGGTCTAGTCTGTGGGTGTGTCTTAATTGGATTAAAGCCAGCTAGTGTGGGTCCTTTATGTACTAGTTTTGATATGTAAGACGGATAACATGCATTTGCATTTTTTGAATAGAGCATTCAAGAAGTGGGGTGAAAACAGACACCTTTCTAGCAGACACCAAGCCATATGTTTATATTGCTAATAAAATTGCTACTATGAAAGAGGTTTTATTGTTAGAGAGGTTTAGTTCAGAGGTTGGTGATACAATGAGAATTTACATTCAATGGGCGGTGGTAGGTTTATCTTCAGTAGTTTTCGGATGTGCAGAGCAGAGGCAATGTGAGATCAAAAGGCAGCTTAAACCTCCAACTGCATCTACAGGAACCAAAGTGAAAAGAATCTCATTTTGAGTTCGCAAGGTGAAAATGCTTTTCCTGGTGTCTGGTAAAATCTATGGGTTGCTGTTGGCTTAATGGAAATTAGTTTGGGAATTTGTTAAAAGTTATAATAGTAGTAATTTGAAGCTATGTGTATATATATTTTAACCTGTGTAAATTAATAGAATGTTTCATTTATTTTAATGTAAAACCTCGAGAATTGGCAGTCTGATTCCTGAATTTAGAGTCGCATCTCAAATATAACACTAAAAAATATAGGTTATGACAGTTGTTTAAAGTTTCCCTCTGGGATTTTTAAATAACTTAGCCATACCAACAGCATCGGTCATAACAGTCACCCTGAGACAGGTCTCTTGCATGCATGAAGCCCAGTCACCGTTTTGTGAGTATACTAGTCGTGACTTGTGATATTCGATAAAGAAAAGTTTTAGTTAAGTCACATGATTGTTCTGTGCCATTGTATACCCAGAGTAAGACTAAAACCTAGGCAGAGTATAGTCCAGGTAAAGGAGGGGCTTTACCACATTCAGCTTAGAAAAAGGGGTTGTTGTAACATGATGTATAATGACCCTTAAGGGAGTGTATCTTAAACAGCTGTCAATCAATGCCGCCTTGACAGGCTGTGATGTATTAGTCTCCTGACTGTCACCCAAACACGCCCCAGCCTCAAGCCCACTGCTGAGGAGGATGCCTCAGTATCCTCAGAGGATGCACCGTCATGGTGTTCTCCAGCTGTGCAGATACACTCACCTCGGTGGGTCCAAGTTCTAAAGTAGGCTTGGAGTTACAATCTGCTGAGCGCATCACTGACACAGGTCCACAGCTGGCGGAGGTAGTGACTGCCGAGGTCTCTGATACTTGTAGCACTGCTGGAGACCAGGCCCCTGCTTAGCCCCAAGCAGCTAATGAAGCTCGGGACTCGGCCCTAAGATACCGTTGGAGGTGCAGAGGAACATCATGCAGAGCTGCCAGGGGCCATGTGCAGACTGGAGCGAAGACTGCTCTAAGGCTGGAGGAGTCCATCATGTTTGTCTGTTGTCATGGCTCTAGCATGCGAGCGCTTGGCTACCTCCATGGAAAAGGTGGCAGATGCCTTGGAGACCCAGGACAGCAGAATGCACAGTTATTGCTGGATATACGCTCAGACCTGCATTCCATTGCTCTAGGTATTGGTGCAATGCAACAGTGGTTAAACGAGTTGGGGACACAGCATCTTGACCTCCCCCCAGGTGCCCCATCACCTCAAGGAGTCAGGGAGGTGCCATCGGGCACCCACAGGAGGACCGCCAGCCAGGCACTCTAGGGATTTTGTGCCAGGACACTCCAAGGATGCCCTGCTGCTCAACCTCCCCTCTGCCAGTGACTCCATCACCTTCAGCAGGTCAGGTCAAGGTGGGTACACCTGCGCCTGAGCAGCAGACCCTTAGCAGCCCACTAGGCCTCAGACCACCAGAGAAAGCCTATCAAAGTCATCACAGTCAACAGGGCATAGCAGTCAGCAGGCTTGCTGCTTGTTGCTTCAATGTCCATGGGTGTTTAAGGCTCTGGAATGTGAGCCCCCAATCAGAATTCAATCGTTGCACATTTAGATTCAGTTCCCCCACATGGTCTCCAGCGTGATTACAATCCCACATGTGCATGATTAAGTACTGGCCATCAGTTGCCTGGCCCCTCTCGTGCAAGCCATTACTTGCAGCTCACCACGTTCTGAACTTTAAAAATGTGTTCATTGAAGCCATTGCATCTACTGCTGCTGCTGCCCCGATGTCAGGTGGGTGTGGATGGCACAATTACTCGTTGGAAGATAAACCTATTCTGTGAGTAGCAGGATTCAGTGTAGATGCAGTTTCAGGGGTGGGAGACTGAAGCTCAACACTGTCTTTTTAACAGTAGAAACAAGAGGCTGCCCTAACTGTCTGGAGGAACGTGTGGTGGGCAATTTCACATTTGCCCACATTATATTCCAATGCCAGGTCTTTACCCACTCACTTAACCTATCTATGTCACTTTGTAGCCTCCTTATGTCCTCTTCACAACTTACTTTCCTACCTCGAAAAACTCAGCAGGTCGGACAGCATCTGCGGAGAGGAATACAGTTAATGTTTCGAGTCCGTATGACTCTTCACCAGAACTGGTGGCCCGAGGCCTAGTGGGCCCCAGGCTGCTAAGCGTCTGCTGCTCAAGCGCAGGTGTACCCACCTTGACCTGACCTGCTGAAGGTGATGGAGTTCTGGTGAAGAGTCACAAGGACTCGAAACGTTAACTGTATTCCTCTCCGCAGATGCTGTCCGACCTGCTGAGTTTATCCATGTATTTTTGCTTTTGTTTCGGATTTCCAGCATCCACAGTTTTTTGCTTTTTACTTTCCTACCTATCTTTGTGTTGTCAGCAAATTTAGCTGTATCCGCAATCATACCATCTGTCCCTTCATCCAAGTTATTTGTATAAATTGTAAAAAGTTGAGGCCAAGGATCAGTTGATCGCTGTGGCACACTACTCATTACATCCCACCAACCAGAAAAAGACCCACTTACTCTGTTTCCTGTTAGCCAGCCAATCGTATTTACAAGCCAATATGTTACCCCATAAAACATGAGCTTCTATTTTTTGCAATAACCTTTGATGTGGCACCTTATCAAACGCCTTCTGGAAATCCCCAGAGAGCAGGCTATTCTAGACTTAGTATTGTGCAATGAGATGATATTGTGCAATGAGACACGATTAATTAATGACCTCATTGTGAAGGCACCCCAAGCAGTGATCATAATATGTTTGAATTTGACATTCAGTTTGAGGGAGGGAGGAGTGGTTCTAAGACTTGTATTTTAAACTTAAATAAGGGCAATCATGAGGACATGAAAACAGAACTATAGATAAAGTGAACTGGCAAATTAGGTTAAGGGATAGGTCAATAGAGATGGCAGTGGCAGATATTCAGAATACATAGAACTGATACATTACATTAAAAAGAAAGAAAATTCCAGAGGGCAAGGGGGGAACCACCATCTGTAGTTTACCAGAAATGTTAATTAAAGTATCAAACTTAAAGAAAAAAACATATAACTATGCAAAGACAGGTGGCAGGTCAGAAGATTGGACAGAATATAAAGAGCATCAAAGAATGACTAAAGATTAAAAGGAGGGAAAAATTAGAGTATAAGAGAAAGCTAGCTTGAAATATAGGGCAGAATTTTGCCCTTGGCATGTGGGATCGGTGGGGGTGGGTGGGGCAGTCGGGAAGCCGACCGCCGCCCACGATCAGCAGCGCTCTGCGATTTTACATGGGTGGACCAATTAAGGGCTGCCTAGTGAGAGATGCGGCCTGTGAACAGGTGTGAAGGGGTGGGCAGGGGTGGGGGCTTAAGGTCCGCCGGTCCAATGGTGGCCTGGCGGCCAATTCAAATGCGGCCTTGGCAGCCCCTGGAAGGCTGTCACTGAAGGACACAGACGTCCTGTGAATAGAGACCATAGCGGGTGGACATGGCAGGTCGGCAGGGCAGTTGGCACCGCATTTCTCAGATGAGTGCCTCGCCGCCCTCCTGGAGGAGGTGGCAGCGAGGAGAGAAACACTTGTGCCCAGGGACGGGAGGAGGTGCCCCCCCCGTGGCATCCAAGGTCCGCAGCCACAATGTGGTGAGGCACACATAAGTGCAGTGCCGGAAGCGCTTCAACGATCTCCTGTGATCAGGAAGTGTGAGCACTGTGTTGGCATGGGTCACTTTTGCAGAACAGTTAAGAGCTGCCCACCCCCCTCATGGACCTCAGAGGTGTTACAGTGTGAGCGGCAAATGTCTATGAAGCAGGACCTGGCCAACGGGATGAGCTCTGGCTGCTTGGACTGAGTGTCTTGTGGCTCCAGGGTCACGAATTGGCTGAGCCCGGTGAGGTGTTCCTCAGGTGGGATTGGTCAGGCTGCAATGGCGCTGCAGGTAGAGGGCGGACTAATCAATGCTCCTCTATCCTTTCAGGAGAAAACATCCCATAACAATGCTAAAAACAAAAAGCTAAAAGCTACTGCGGATGCTGGAAATCCAAAACAAAAACAGAATTACCTGGAAAAACTCAGCAGGTCTGGCAGCATCGGCAGAGAAGAAATCAGTTAACGTTTCGAGCCTTCATGGCCCTTCGGCAGAACTGAAGCATAGTTAGAAGAAGGGAGAAATATAAATTGGTTTAAGGTGGGGGGTGGTGTGGGGTGTGTGTGTGTGTGGTGGGGGGCGAGAGAGACATTGAGGGTGTGTTGATTGTGGAGATGAGCAGATAATCAAAAGATGTCACAGACAAAAGGGTCAAAGAGGTGTTTTGTCTGAGAAAAGTGCTAATTAAGAATGGAGGACAGGGTATTCAAAGTACAGCTCTAGTGGGGGTGGGGTGGAAAGGCTAACAAGGTTTTAGTTTTAGATTTAAAAATAATGGAAATAGGTGGGGAAAGAAGAATCTATATAAATTATTGAAAAAAAAAGCAGCGTGGGGGGGAGGGGGGGGAAAGAAACGGGGTGGGGATGGGGGGAGGGGGAGTTTAAGATCTAAAGTTGTTGAATTCAATATTTAGCCCGGAAGGCTGTAAAGTGCCTAGTCGGAAGATGAGGTGCTGTTCCTCCAGTTTGCGTTGGGCTTCACTGGAACAATGCAGCAAGCCAAGGACAGACATGTGGGCAAGATAACAGGGTGGAGTGTTAAAATGGCAAGCAACAGGGAGGTTTGGGTCTTTCTTGCGGACAGACCGCAGGTGTTCCACAAAACGGTCGCCCAGTTTGCGTTTGGTCTCTCCAATGTAGAGGAGACTGCATGGGGAGCAACGAATGCAGTAGACTAAGTTAGGGGAAATGCAAGTGAAATGCTGCTTCACTTGAAAGGAGTGTTTGGGCCCTTGGACGGTGAGGAGAGAGGAAGTGAAGGGGCAGGTGTTGCATCTTCTGCGTGGGCATGGGGAGGTGCCATAGGTGGGGGTTGAGGAGTAGGGGGTGATGGAGGAGTGGACCAGGGTGTCCCGGAGGGAACGATCCCTACGGATGCCGTCAGGGGGGGTGAAGGGAAGATGTGTTTGGTGGTGGCATCATGCTGGAGTTGGCGGAAATGGCGGAGGATGATCCTTTGAATGCGGAGGCTGGTGGGGTGATAAGTGAGGACAAGGGGGACCCTATCATGTTTCTGGGAAGGAGGAGAAGGCGTGAGGGAGGATGCGCGGGATATGGGCCGGACACGGTTGAGGGCCCTGTCAACGACCGTGGATGGAAAACCTCGGTTAAGGAAGAAGGAGGACATGTCAGAGGAGCTGTTTTTGAAGGTAGCGTCATCAGAACAGATGCGACGGAGGCGAAGGAACTGAGAGAATGGGATGGAGTCTTTACAAGAAGCGGGGTGTGAGGAGCTGTAGTCGAGGTAGCTGTGGGAGTCGGTAGGCTTGTAATGGATATTGGTGGACAGTCTATCATCAGAAATTGAGACAGAGAGGTCAAGGAAGGGAAGAGAAGTGTCAGAGATGGACCATGTGAAGATGATGGAGGGGTGGAGATTGGAAGCAAAATTAATAAATTTTTCCAGGTCGGGACCGTGAGTGGATAAAATTCTCCCCATTAACTTGGTTTCTCTCTCCACAGATGTTGCCTGGCCTGCTAAGTGGTTCCAGGTTTTTCTGTTTTTACCTCAAATGTACTTCGCTCTGTGGTATATTTTACAACACGGATCATGAATTATCCCTGCTCTTCCTTTCTTTTCAGAAACTGTTTCACCTCATTTATACTAGCATTCTTTTCCATAAGCATCACAGATACTTATTGAGTATCAAGAGCATCTTCTTCCTATGTGCTGAAGCAGTTACCTTTAAAATTGGCTTCCAGCTGAGAGCAGAAGAGCTTATGTAGACCATCCCCATTCTGGACACTGTGGCTGGAGATGCATTTTCAATGTTGTGTACCTCAAACAGTAGTTTGCAGGTAGGAGCCATGGGAATACGGTCACCATTAGCCAAAGTTAATGTCTTGTTGTCGTCCAGAACAGAATTTAAATTTTCTATCCAAATAGCATCCACTGGACCATCCAGAATTATCCAGATATTATCACCTACAAATCAAGTTGTACAAAAAACACACAAATATATTAACAATCAATAAATTGGTTCTGATGTTTTCCATTTGCACAGTAAATGATTAGACATTAGTCAGATTTTGGATCATTTCAGAATGAACACTTGTAATCGCAGTTAATTACAATTACTTTACATAATTGGAATTTAATTCCTTCATTTCACCAACTTAACTACATTTCAGTTCTGCTAATTGTCATGATGATGTTGCTTGTGCCTGTGGAATATTCATCTTTAATTTCATCAGCTGGTCAAATACATATTGAACTTCTTTAAAAGGATTTTTTAAAGCAAGCAAAGCCACTGACTTAAAATGGCTGCCAATTTGCATTTGTGAAAGCCACATTCCCCGTCATAGGGTCAACAAGTCTGCGGAACTCGCGGACATACCCTTGGAGGCGTAAAAAACCCCTTTTTAAAATATTATTAAGGGGGAAATGGACTATTCAAGGGGTTAATAGCTGAGACATTAATATTCAATCATCTTTGGCTATCACGATGGCCAACAGGATACAAGGAATTAATCGCCTGACCTGTTGGAAGCCACTATTGATCTATAGAGCTTCAAAAAACAGGTACGAGAGAATCTCACTGCCAGAGGGGTCAATGACCACGCAGTTTGAAAGACAGTCATATGACAGTAGCCATACTGCCAAGTGCAGAGAAAGGCCTCACAAACTGCTAAAATCAGAGAATCCGAGGAAGAAGTATACAAATGCACCAGGAACACTGTTTCTCTCACTGCTGTCTGAACTTTGGAGCCCTATCTCTGTTACATTTTGGAATACATCACAGAGATTTTCAATTGAAAGGAACCTTGCCTGCTTATATCATACTGGGATCAACAGACAGAGAAGTTCTGGAGGCCACTTCAAATTCCCAAAATAGCACCCCCAGGGGATAAACCAGGATCATTGTTAGAAAAACTGCTTCAGCCACGAACAACAGCAAAGGACTCAAACAGTGCACTCTCTATTTTTTTGTCTTTTATCATTGAATCTTAATTTGGCCTAAAGTTAACCTCCTCTACTGTATAACTTGCAATTTTGTGTGTGTGTGTTTATGTGTGTGTATTTGTTGCAAAGGTCAGGACGTTTGTTTACCTTTATAAAATCTTTTTTATTTCTTTACCCAGGTGGTTTTTTAGCTCAATAAAAACTAATATCTTTGTGTTTAAACTCAAGAAAGCCTGTCAACTGAGTTCTTTGCAATCAGCGCAGAAATGGTTAAGTGCAGACATTAAATTGACACTTCCATTCTTATAAATTTCAAAAAAAAAACTTGTTACGATCAATCGAGGAGTGGGAAAGAAAGGGTAAGAAAGGATGAGTCCTGACACCTGGAAATAACAGATATTTGGGGGCTAACACCTGAGATTGAATCCACAAACAATGAAAGTAACTAGAAGTGGGAAGCAAATTAATCCCTAGACATAAATTTAAAAACTCCAGTCCAGGATTTCTTGTGTACAGTGCTACAGTACTAAAAACCATGTCCACATTCAAAGTCAGTACCTTCCTAGACCAAAGTGAGATAACTTTGGATAGTTTAAAGGCTTTGTCCCTTGAAGAATTAAAAAGTGTAACTAGACAGTTAGATTTAGAGTTCTGCCAGAAAGCCAGGAAAACTAAAATTGTAAAATTTGTGGCCAGGCAATTAGATTTTGAAACTGAAACAGACAAACTAACTTTATAAAAACTACAGCTAGAACCGAGACAACTAGAGCTAGAATTCCAAGAAAGGAAAACAGAAGGAGATAGAGAAGAAAGAAAATAGGAAAGAAAGAGAGAATAAAGGAAAATGGAATGAGGGAGAGACAAGAAAGAGGAAAGGAAAAAGATAGAGAAGAAAGAGTAAAGGAAAGAGGGAGAGGGGAAAGGGAGAGAGAGAGAGAGAGAGAGAGAGAGAGAGAGAGAAAGAGAGAGCTTTCCAAAGAGAACAGTGAGAAAGGGAGTTAAGAATACTTGAATCTTATAGGGACAGGTTCACTGTTCCCACAGAAACTATTCCTAACTCAGGTCTGAGTGTCGTTATCCAAATTTGCCCATTTAATCCCCAAATTTGATGAGAAAGAGGTGGAAGCCTCCTTCATCTATTTTGATAGAGTGACTCAGAAGGTAAAGTGCCCGGTGGAGAGCTGGACCTTGCTGTTGCAGAGTAAACTAACAGACAAAGCTCATAAAGTTTATCCCCTGTTGCCTGAGGAGAGTTCAGCAAATTATGAGCCAGGACTTTTCCCTCGTCAGGCAGGCTGGGTGGGCGGGAACGGTCGGGAAGCAGACTGCTGCCCACGATTGGGGCCGGACCGCGATTTCATGCTGGCGGGCCAATTATGGCCCGCCCATCATGAAACGCATGTGGCAGTGCTCAGCACTGCTTGTTGGGGGGGGGGGGGGGGGTGTGGGGAGTGGTGGAGGATGGCGAGAGCGCAAGTTTGCGCATGCGCATGGGTGCACACTGAAAAAGCTCCCTGAGGCACAGAGCTGCCTCAGGGAGATGAAGAGTTTTGAAAAATAAAAGTAAAGATTTTTAAAATGTCAAAAAATTAGAAATGAGGATGAAATTAAAAAACTCTTTTAATGACCAGTCAAAACCTTATTCCGCCCATGGGTGAGGTTTCGCAAAAAATGCAAAGGCCGCTTGGCCTTTTCACCTGAAAAATTTAATTCAATTACATTTTTAATGGCCTCAACAGGCCTTTTAATTGTCGACAGCGCACTGCCAACTCTCGCGTGTGTCCGCCGACCGAAATATCGCACGAGTGCACGATGATGTCAGGACGTTCGCCCGACATCATTGCCCATCATTTTATGCTCAAGCAGCTTGGGCGAATGTCCGTCCGCTCAGTGAAAAATCCTGCCCATGAGCTGGCAAAGTATGCTACTATGAACTGATGCCAGAGGCATACCATCAAAAATTCTGTACCCTTTGAAAATGGCAGGACCAGATGTGCATTGAATTTGAATGGCTTAAGCAGCTTGTATTCAATCAGTGGGTTAGAGTTCTTAAGATTGAGGCCATGTATGAAAACCTTTGAGGAAATAATGCTTCACCCTCTCTCCATCAAGATGCATACTGAGGAATAGAAAGCAGTAAAGGCCAGGCAGGCAGCCCTCATGGCAGATGATTAGAAGCTAATTTATAGACCCCTGAATCAAAGCAAACCAGTATAGATGAAGTTGAGACAGGCTGGAAAGAGAAGGGGAATATGGAAGAAAGGGTAGAATAATCCTCAACTTTTAGAAGGAGAAACCCAGAGAGGAGATCGAAGGGAAACTGCTCTATGTGGTTCCAAGGTGGAAAGCCAGGACATTTAAAAGAAAATTGTTGGCATGTGAAGAGACCCACGGAGTCTTACTGCCAAACCAGTGTCCATAGCAATGAAGCTGATCAGCCTCTGTGCAAATATAGCAGGTGGCCAGAATCACTACCAGGAGTTTACGCCCAAAGGAAAGATAACCTCTAAGTGTTTAAAAGAGCTGGAAGAGGAGATCAGCAATCTTTGAGAAACTGGCTGTTTACAGACTTTGCTAGTGGGAAAAATTGAGGATTTTCCACCCAAGAATACAGTGAATTCCAGTGTGCTAGTAAAAGGGCTGAGAGGAGAGTGTGTAGAGGTGCCAATGATTAAAGTTTATTTGGAGAATGAGCTTGTTACAGAACTAATAACAATGGGTGTTTTCCCAAGCTTACCCATGCAAGGGGGAGGCATTTTGCTAGGAAATGAACTGGCAGGCTGGAAGGCAATACCCTCGAAAAGTCAAGGGCAGTCCAGTGAGACTGACAGGGCTGGAGAATGCCAGCAGGGATCTGGCGAGTTGCAGGGAAGAGCAAGAGAGGTTCAGAGACCCAAAAGGGAGTGATATGACGGTTAGAGTGGCTAAAGAAAAGGCCCTTGAATTTAAAAAAGCTGATGCCATGCCAGTAAAAAGTAAAAAGAGTCAAGATAGAACTCGAAGAAGTTAAAAGGGCCAAAGCCAGGCCAGTAGAAGTAAAAGAGGTCTATGAAGGACCTGTAATGGTTAAAACGGATGAAGCAAGAGAACAAAAGTAATCTGGTTAGCAGGTAACTTCATGTCAGATTTAAATGCAGACCAGAGAAGTTCCAAAATATACCAAGAGAAAGTGAGGGTGATGCCCATCTCAGCTGAAGAGCCACAGGGGAGTGCAGCAGGAGCTGAACATCCATTTAAGGGCAGTAATGTCCCAGGGGACATGGAACATGGTATTAAATTGGATAGATTTTGAACAGATGTAGCAACTCAAGACCGGGCATCCATGAGGCACTGTGGACTCGAACACAATCTGTAACCTCATAACCCGGCATATCCCCCACTCTACCATCAAGGCAGGGGATCAACCCTGGTTCAATGGAGAGTGCAGGAGGGCATGCCAGGAGCAGCACCAAGCATACCTAAAAATGAGGTGTCAACCTAGTGAACCTACAGCACAGGACTACTTGTGTGCCAAACAGTATAAGGAGCAAGTGATAGGCAGAGCTAAGCGATCCCACATCCAACGGATCAGATCTAAGCTCTGCAGTCCTGCAACATCCAGTTGTAAATGGTGGTGGACAATTAAACAACTCACTGGAGGAGGAGGCTCCACAAATATTCCCATCCTTAATG
The DNA here is from genome assembly GCF_964194155.1 of Cetorhinus maximus. NCBI lineage: Eukaryota > Metazoa > Chordata > Chondrichthyes > Lamniformes > Cetorhinidae > Cetorhinus > Cetorhinus maximus. The sequence goes on from NC_135883.1 coordinate 167,490,853, forward strand.
ATGGAGGAGCCCAGCACATCAGTGCAAAATATAAAGCTGAAGCATTTGCAACAATCTTCAGCCAGAAGTGCTGAGTGGATGATCCATCTCAGCCTCCTCTGGAGGTCCCCAGCATCACAGATGCCAGTCTTCAGCCAATTTGATTCACTCCACATGATATCAAGAAATGGCTGAAGGTACTGGATAGTGCAAAGGTTATGGACCCTGACAATATTCTGGCAATAGTACTGAAGACTTGTTCTCCAGAACTTGCCACGCCCCGAGCCAATCTGTTTCAGTACAGCTACAACACTAGTATGTACTAGCTATATGGAAAATTGCCCAGGTATTTCCTGTACACAAAAAGCAGGACAAATCCAACCCAGCCAATTACTGCCCCATCAGTCTACTCTCGATCATCAATAAAGTAATGGAAGAGTTCATCAAAGTGCTATCAAGCAGCACTTGCTTAGCAATAAACTGCTCACCGACACCCAGTTTGGGTTCCATCAGGGCCACTCAGCTCCTGACCTCATCACAGCCTGTTAGGGGGGAATTAAATATATATATATTAAAAAAGAGAAAACAGTAAGAATTTGCTGAACATACTTCAAATCTCCAGGCAGCCATTGATGCTAAACATATTAACAGTTGAGGATAACCAGATGGACATTGCACACAAAGAGGCTTTGAGTTTTTGTGTGATTTACACAGAAGTCAAGAGATGAGCTAATGTCCAGTAACAGGGAGGACAACCTCTGTTAGGCAGGACAATTCAAGTGGTGCAATGATGCACTGAAGCCTTGAGAGCTAGACTGGAGATAGAACATGGCATAGAGTTAGATTAAGTATGCTCAACCCTCAGACAAGGGAGGACAAATGGTTTAGCTTAGATATGGAAAGATGAACAATGGACAAAGAAGGGGCTTTGATGAAACACAGTCTTGAGTTGTAAGAACCAAGGTCTTTGTGTACGTGTTTTAATTCTGATTGGATAATATAATTATGTATACAGCCTTTAGAATATTGGTTAGCAAAATCACATGTCTATGTACTCAATAGCATAGAGTTAGTATGGAACTGGTGTGTCAGTTACCGATTGGATGTATTCAAATGTACTCAAATGTGTTATGATAAGAAAACGTACATCAAGGCCACATTTGACTGAGTGTGGTATCAAGGAGCCCTAGCAAAACTGGAGTCAATGGGAATCAGGGGGAAAACTCTCCACTGGTTGGAGTCAGACTCTAGCACGTAGGAAGATGCTTGTGGTTGTTGGAGGTCAGTCATCTCAGCTCCGGGACATCACAGTAGGAGTTCGTCAGGGTCGTGTCCTTGGCCCAACCATCTTCAGCTACTTCATCAATGATCTTCCTTCCATCATAAAGTCAGAAGTGGGGATGTTTGTTGTGCAATCATCAATGTTCAACACCATTTGCAACTCCTCAGATACTGAAGCAGTCCATGTCCAAATGCAGCAAGATCTGGACAATATCCAGGCTTGGGCTAACAAGTGGCAAGTAACATTCGCACCACACAAATGCCAGGCAATGGCCATCTTCAACAAGAGAGGATCTAACCATTGCCCCCTTGCTGTTTAATATCATTGCCATCCATGAATACCCCACTATCAACATCCTGGGGGTTACCATTGACCAGAAACTGAACTGGACTAGCAATATAAATACTGTGGCTACAAGAGCGGGTCAGAGGCTAGGAATTGTGCAACAAGTAACTCACCTCCTGACTCCCAAAGTCTATCCACAAGGCACAAGTCAGGTGTGTGATAGAATACTCCCCACTTGCCTGGATGAGTGCAGCTCCCACAATACTCAAGAAGCTTGACACCATCCAGGACAAAGCAGCCCACTTGATTGGCACCACATCCACAAACATTCACTCCCTCCACCACTGACACACAGTAGCAACAGTCTGTACCATTTACAAGATGCACTGCAGCAATTCACCAAGGCTTCTTTGACAGCACCTTCCAAACCCATGACCACTGCCATCTAGAAGGACAGAGGCAGCAGATAGGAGCACCACCACCTGGAAGCTCCCCTCCAAATCTCTCACCATCCTGACTTGGAAATATATTGCCGTTCCTTCACTGTCGCTGGGTCAAAATCTTGGAATTCCCTTCCTAACAGTACTGTGGGTGTTCCTACACCACATGGACAGCAGTGGTTTAAGAAGGCAGCTCACCACCACCTTCTCAAGGGCAACTAGGAATGGGCAATAAATGCTGGCCCAGCCAGCGAAGCCCACATCCCATGAACGAATAAAAAAATACAGGTTAGGGGAAAGCTGATTCTCAAAACAAGAGAGGAACATACCAAAGCAAGCAACACTTGTAGAAACCACAAGGGGCATATCAGTGTAATCTATGCAGGGTTACCCGCTGGTAAGCCAAATAAACAGGACCAAGTTTTAAGCCTCAACCAGCCCAGCGGTGTAGATGTAATGTTTGTTAAAAATGAATGGACAGATGCCACGCCAGAGGCCTTACAGGAAGCAAAAATCAAATTACAACCCACTAACTCCCTAGAAATGAAATTTGTAAAAATGCCTGGCTTTGAGCTATTAAATCATAGGTTACAGAGGTGGACCATGAACAGTTAAAACTGATCAGCAGACCAGCCTGCCAATCAGGGTGGTTTGCAAAGTAAGCATGGCTTAGCTTTACCAGCAACCTGGGAGCTAACACAAATGTAAAAGGAGCAAACCCTTTAGACAGTACCTAATCCAAAGTTAGAGGAGGGAACAGGAACAGGGGTTCTGACAAAATTATCGGTTATGCCTGAACTCCAAAAGAATAAAGCAAATTCAGAACCCTGCTGCAAAACTAATCTTTTCTAATGATGTTTTATTGCAAGCACCACCAGACCAGGCACGGATTGCAGATTTCCTTTCCTAAAGGATATTCGTGAACCAGATGCGTATTTACAGCAATCAGCAATGGTTTCATAAAAGCAAAATACTGCGGATGCTGGAAATCTAGAACAAAAACAAAAATACCTGGAAAAACTCAGCAGGTCTGACAGCATCTGCGGAGAGGGATACAGTTGATGTTTCGAGTCCGTATGACCCTTCATCAGAACTAAGACATATAGAAATGAGATGAAATATAAGCTGGTAGAAGGGGTTGGGACAGGAGAGCTCAATAGGTGATAGGTGGAGGGCAAAAAGAGACTGCCGAAGATGTCATAGACAAAAGGATATTGACGGTGGTGATATTATCTAAAGGATGTGCTAATGGGGACATTAAGGGAAGCAAGCAGGACAAGCTAGTGGCAGATGGCCCTAGTCGGGGTGGGGTGGGGAGAAGGGATCGAAATGGGCTAAAAGGTGGAGATGAAACAATAGATCGAAATAAATTTAAAAATAGGAGGGAAAAGAAAAAAATATATAGTTGTAAAAAAATTATAAATTATTGGAAAAGGGGGGATCGGAAAGGGGCTGGGAATGGAGGAGAGAGTTCATGATCTGAAATTGTTGAACTCAATATTAAGTCCGGAAGACTGTTAAGTGCCTAGTCGGAAGATGAGGTGCTGTTCCTCCAGTTTATGTTGAGCTTCATTGGAACATTGCAGCAGGCCAAGGACAGACATGTGGGGCATGAGAACAGGGTGGTATGTTGAAATGGCAAGTGACAGGGAGGTCTGGGCCATGCTTGCAGACAGACCGGAGGTGTTCCGCAAAGTGGTCACCCAGTCTGCGTTTGGTCTCTGCAATGTAGAGGAGACCGCATTGGGAGCAACGAATGCAGTAGACTAAATTGAGGGAAGTGCAAGTGAAATGCTGCTTCACTTGAAAGGAGTGTTTTTGTGCCCTTGGACGGTGAGGAGGGGGGAAGTAAAGGGGCAGGTGTTGCACCTTCTGCGGTTGCATGGGAAGGTGCCGTGGGAGGGGGTTGAGGTGTAGGGGGTGATGGAGGAGTGGACCAGGGTGTCCCAGAAGGAACGATCCCTGCGGAAAGCTGCCAGGGGGGGTGAAGGGAAGATGTGTTTGGTGGTGGCATCATGCTTGAGTTGGCAGAAATGGCGGAGGATGATCCTTTGAATGCGGAGGCTGGTGGGGTGATAAGTGAGGACAAGGGGGACCCTATCATGGTTCTGGGAGGGAGAGGAAGGTGTGAGGGCGGATGCACGGGAGATGGGCCGGACACGGTTGAGGGCACTGTCAACCACCGTGGGTGGAAAACCTCGGTTATGGAAGAAAGAAGACATGTCAGAGGAACTGTTTTGGAAAATGGCATCATCAGAACAGATGCAACGGAGGCGAAGGAACTGAGAGAATGGGATGGAGTCCTTACAGGAAGCAGGGTGTGAGGAGCTGTAGTCGAGGTAGCTGTGGGAGTCGGTACGCTTCTAATGAATATTGGTGGACAGTCTATCACCAGAAATTGAGACTGAGAGGTCAAGGAAGGGAAGGGAAGTGTCAGTGATGGACCACGTGAAAATGATGGAGAAGTGGAAATTGGAAGCAAAATTAATAAATTTTTCCAGATCCAGATGAGAGCATGAAGCGGCACCGAAGCAATCATCGATGTACCGGAGAAAGAGTTCCCTTCGGTCTGTCCGCAAGCATGACCCAGACCTCCATGTTGCTTGCCATTTCAACACTCCACCCTGCTCTCATGACCACATGTCCATCCTTGGCCTGCTGCAATGTTCCACTGAAGCTCAACGCAAACTGGAGGAACAGCACCTGATCTTACAACTAGGCACTTAACAGTCTTCCGGACTTAATACTGAGTTCAACAATTTCAGATCATGAACTCTCTCCTCCATTCCCACCCCCTTTCCAATGCTCCCTTTTCCAATAATTTATAATTTTTTTACAACTATATATTTTTTTCTTTTCCCTCCTATTTTTAAATTTATTTCGATCTATTGTTTCATCTCCATCTTTTAGCCCATTTCGATCCCTTCCCCCCACCTCATTTGCACTAGGGCCATCTGCCACTAGCTTTCTTCCCTTAATGTCCCCATTAGCACACCCTTTAGATAATATCACCACCTTCAACACCCTTTTGTCCTTTTGTCTATGACATCTTTGGAAGTCTCTTTTTGGTCTCCACCTATCACCTATTGAGCTCTCCTGTTCCACCACCTTCTACCAGCTTATATTTCATCTCATTTCTATATGTTTTAGTTCTGATGAAGGGTCATACGGACTCGAAACGTCAACTGTATCCCTCTCCGCAGATGCTGTCAGACCTGCTGAATTTTTCCAGCAATGGTTTCATGGTTGTTATCAGACTTTGAATTCCAAATCTTTATTGAATTCAAATTCTACCATCTGCCGTGGTGAAATTCAAAGCCAGGTCCCGAGAACATTATTCAGGGTCTCTGGAATACGAGTCAGTGACAATATCACTATGCCACCACCACCACCCCCTATCCAGGTTCCAAAACCACAATTGGGCATCTTGGAACTCATTATAATTTGTGTTTCATTCTTCGTGAGGTGGAGGTGCCATGACGATGTTGTGTGTGCCTGTGGAATATTAATCCTTAATTTTATTGGCTGGTCAAATACATATTGAACTTCTTTAGAAGGACTTTTAAATCAAGCAAAGCCACTGACTTAAAATTGTTGTTAATTTGTATTTGTGAAAGCCACATTCTCCGTCATGGAGTCAACGTGTCTGCGGAACCCTCAGACAGACAACGGTATACCCTTGGGGAAATGAACTATTCAAGGAGTTAATAGCTGAGACAATAGTATTCAATCCCCTTTAGCTATCACAATGGTTAACAGGATACAAGAAATTAATTGGAAGCCACTATTGATCTATAGAAGCATAGAAACATAGAAAGTTAGGAGCAGAAGTAGGTCCTTCGAGCCTGCTCCGCTATTCAACATGATCATGGCTGATCCTCTATCTCAACACCATACTCCCATGGTCTCCCCACATAACTTCACACTTATCCACGTTATATTGCATCTGCAATGTATTTGCCCACTGACTCAACTTGTCTAAATTGCCTTGAAGCCTCTTAACATCCTCCCCACCACTCACATTCCCCCCAAGTTTCATGTTGTCAGCAAGCTTGGAAATATTGTATTTGGTTTCCTCATCCAAATCATTGATATATATTGTGAATAGCTGGGGCCCAAGCATTGATCCAAGCGGTACCGCATTAGTCCCTGCTGCCACTCCAAAAAAGACCCATTTATTTCTACTTTATTTCCTGCCTGCTAACTAATTCTCAATCTTGCCAATATATTACCCCCAATTCCATGTGCTTTAATTTTGTACACCAACCTCTTATGTGGGACTTTATCAAAAGCTTTCTGAAAATCCAAATACACCACATCTACTGGTTCTCCCTTATCTATTCTGCTAGTAACGTCCTCAAAAAACTCTAACAGGTTTGTCAAACATTATTTCCCTCTCATAAATCCATGTTGACTTTGTCTAATCCTGTTGATATTTTCTAAGTGTCCTGTTCTCACATCCTTTATAATAGACTCTAGTATTTTCCCTACTACTAATATTGGGCTAACGGGTTTGTAATTCTCTGTCTTCTCCCTCCCTCCTTTTTTAAATAGTAGGGTTGCATTTGTCATTGTCCAATCTGTCGGGACTGTACAGAGCTTCTAACAACAGGTGAGAGAATGCCCCACTGCCAGAGGGGACAACGACCATACAGTTTGAAAGCCAGTCATGTGACAGCAGCCATACTGTCAATTGTAGGAAAAGGTTGCATAAGCTGCTAAAATCAGAGACTGAAGGAGAAGTCTGAAGAATGATGAGTAACACCATCTGTCTCCTTGCTGTATCAGGTTTGGAGCCCTTTCTGTGTTACATTTTGGAATACATCACAGGATAGTGAATTTCAATTGAAAGGAACTTTGCCTGCTTATATTACACTGGGGTCAACAGGCAGAGAAGTTCTGGAGGACACTTCAAAACCTCAAAGGAGTATTTCCAAGGGAAAAAGCAGGACCACTGGTAAAAACAAACTACCTCAGCCATGAACAGCGGCAAAGGACTTATAAACAGTAAACTCTCTATATTTTGCCTTTTATCATTGAATCTTAATTTTTAACCAAAAGTTAACTTGCTCCATTGTGTAACTTACAATTTTGCAGGTTTGTGTGTACGCAAAAGTACAGAAAAATAAACACATGTTTATCTTTTTAAAACATTTTTTATTTGTTTACCTGGGTGGGTTAATAGCTCAATAAAATTAAGAAAGCCTGTTGTTAGGGACACATCATAATACAGTAAAATAATCAAGTCAGAGGGAGTACAGCTGCATTAAGTTTCAAGGGGGTAAGGCAAGGTTGGATGGCCTCTACTTTAATTCCAGGAGTATTACAGGTAAAACGGATGAGTTAAGGGTGAGGATTGACACGTGGAATTGTGATATAGTAGCCATCACTGAGATGTGGTTGAGGGAGGGGCAGGATTGGCAGCTCAACATTCCGGGATATAGAATCTTCAGGCGAGAAAGGGGAGGGGGTAAAAGAGGAGGAGGCATTGCATTTATTAGTTAAGGAGTCAGTTACTACAGTAAGGAGAGATGAGATTTAGGAGGGGGCATTGAATGAAGCTCTGTGGGTAGAGTTTAGGAATATAAAATGGGCAGCCACATTGTTAGGTGTTTATTATCGGCCCCCAGATAGTCAGCGGGAAATTCAGGAGCAAATATGTGCACAATTTGTGGAGGTGTGTAAAGACAACAACAATAGGGTAATTATATTAGGTGATTTCAACTTTCCCAAAATTAATTGGGATAGACATAGTGTTAAGGGCTTGGGTGGAGTGGATTTCTTGAAATGTGTACAGGAGAACTTTTTAGGTCAATATGTACAGGGTCCAACAAGTGACGGCACAGTGCTGGACCTAATTCTGGGGAATGAAGCCTGACAGGTGGCTGAGGTGGTGGTGGGGGAGCATTTTAGTGATAGCGACCACAACATGGTACAATTTAAGCTTGTTATGGACAAAGAAATAGAAAAGTTGCAAAAAAATGTTTTGGACTGGGGGAGAGTGGATTTTAGTAAAATAAGGCAGGTTCTGGCCAAGGTAGGCTGGGAACAGCTACTTGTGGGGAAAGCTACAGAGGACCGGGGGGGGCGTTCGAAAAGGAAATGGGGAGGGTACAGGTGCAACATGTTCCCTCTAGGGTGATAGGAAGTAGTAACAAGCCCAGGGAAACATGGATGACCAGAGATGTTGAGGATATGATGAGAAGGAAAAGAGAGGCTTTTAGCAGGTACAAGGGGAGCAAATCAGCGGAGGCATTAGTGGAGTACAGAAAGTGCAGGGTGGAGCTTAAGAAAGCAATTATGAGAGCAAAGAGGGGGCATGAGAAAGCTCTGGCTGGTAAAAGTAGGGAAAATCCCAAGATATTCTATAAGTATATCAATGGGAAGAGGATAACCAGGGAAAGAGTAGGGCCCATTAGGGACAAGGGGGCAATCTATGGGTGGAGCCAAAGGAATTGATAGAGTGTTGAATGAATACTTCACATCCGTCTTCACCCAAGAGAATGAGGATGAAGGATTTGAACTCGGGGAGAGAGGCTGCGAAGTTCTTGAGCAAATTGATATCGGGAGTGACAAGTATTGGAGGTGTTGGCAGGCTGAAAAGTGGACAAATCCCCAGGTCCGGATGATTTGTGTCCCAGACTGCTGAAGGAGGCAAGGACGGAGATTGCAGGGGCTCTGACCCAAATTTTTAATTCCTCTCTGGCCACGGGAGAGGTGCCAGAGGACTGGAGAATAGCTAATGTGGTTCCGCTATTTAAGAAGGGTTGTAGAGATAAGCCAGGGAACTACAGGCCAGTGAGTCTCAAGTCAGTGGTAGAGAAACTTTTGGAGAAAATTCTGAAGGAGAGAATCTATCTCAACTTGGAGAGGCAAGGTTTGATCAGGGATAGTCAGCATGGCTTTGTCAGAGGGAGGTCATGCCTAACAAATTTGATTGAATTTTTTGAGGAGGTGACCAGGTGTGTAGATGAAGGTAGTGTAGTTGATGTAGTTTATATGGATTTCAGCAAAGCCTTTGACAAGGTCCCACATGGCAGACTTATAAAGAAGGCAAATGCACATGGGATACAGGATAATTTGATAAGGTGGATTCAAAATTAGCTTAGTTGTAGGAGACAGAGGGTGATGACAGAAGGATGCTTTAGTGACTGGAAGCCAGTGTCCAGTGGCGTACCACAGGGATCGGTGCTGGGCCCCATATTATTCGTCATTTATATAAACTACATAGATGACTATGTGGGGGGTAGGATTAGTAAGTTTGCGGATGACACAAAGATTGGCCGGGTGGTTAACAGTGGTTGAGTGTCTTGGGCTACAGGAAGATATAGACAGGATGGTCAAATGGGCAGATAAGTGGCAGAAGGAATTTAACACTGAAAAGTGTGAGGTGATACACTTTGGAAGGAGTAATTTGACAAGGAAGTATTCAATGAACGACATGACACTAGGAAGTTCTGAGGAACAAAGGGACTTTGGCATGTGTGTCCATAGATCTCTGAAGGCGGAGGGGCATGTTAGTGGGGTGGTGAAAAAGACATATGGGAAACTTGCTTTCGAGGCATAGATTACAAAAGTAGGGAGGTCATGTTGGAGTTAGATAGAACTTTGGTGAGGCCACAGCTGGAGTACTGTGTGCAATTCTGGTTGCCGCTTTATAGGAAGGATGTGATTGCACTGGAGGGGGTGCAGAGGAGATTCACCAGGATGTTGCCTGGGATGAAACATTTAAGTTATGAAGAAAGGTTGGATAGACTCGGCTTGTTTTCGTTGGAGCAGAGAAGGCTGAGGGGCGACCTGATCGAGGTGTACAAGATTATGAGGGGCATGGACAGGGTGGATAGGGAGCAGCTGTTCCCCTTAATTGATGGGTCAGTTGCGAGGGGACACAAGTTCAAGGTAAAGGGCAGGAGGTTTAGGGGGGATGTGAGGAAGAACTTTTTTACCCAGAGGGTGGTGATGGTCTGGAATGCGCTGCCTGGGAGGGTGATGGAGGCGGGCTGCCTCACATCCTTTAAAAAGTACCTGGATGAGCACTTGGCATGTCATAACATTCAAGGCTATGGGCCCAGTGCTGGTAAATGGGATTAGGTAGGTAGGTCGGGTGTTTCTCACGTGTTGGTGCAGACTCAATGGGCCAAAGGGCCTCTTCTGCACTGTGTGATTCTGTGATTCTGTGAGACTGAATTCTTTGCAATCAATAGATAAATTGTTAACTTAAGATACTGAATTGACACCTTCCTTATAAATTTCAAAAAATCCTGTTATGATCAATTGAAGAGTGGGAAAGAAAGGTTGATTCCTGACATCCATCCCCACCCAGTCATAACACAAAATGTAAACTTGCTGTTAATAATTAAAAGCAACATTGAAAGTTCAGTATATGCGGAAATAAATAACTTTTAATTGATGCAGAGACAGCAGTGTGAAAGAACAGAGGAGCAGAATAATATATTTCTGCATGTTTCTCTGACATTTTATTGGGCTTTATGAAACCATTCTACCAAAGTTATGGCGGCTCTTCAATTCTGAACAGTCGATTGACTTTAGGGCCAAATTTATGCTGGGGATAACCTACAGGGTGTACAGTTGGAGAGAGTGATAGTACTCATACCATGATATGGAAATACCTGGCGGTTAACTTTACACCATCTATAAGGCACAAGTCAGAATTGTTTTTTTAAATTCATTCACAGGATGTGGGCTTCGCTGGCTGGGCCAGCATTTATTTCCCATCCCTAGTTGCCCTTGAGAAGGTGGTGGTGAGCTACCTTCTTGAACCGCTGCAGTCCATGTGCCGCGAGGAAGAGAGTTCCAAGATTTTGACCCGGTGACAGTGAAGGAATGGAGGTATATTTCCAAGTCAGGATGGTGAGTGATTTGGAGGGGAACTTCCAGGTGGTGGTGTTCCCATGTATCTGCTACCCTCGTCCTTCTAGATGGTAGTGTTCATGGGTTTGGAAGGTGCTGTCAAAGGACCCTTTGTGAATTCCTGCAGTGCACCTTGTAGATGGTACACACTGCTGCTATTGTGCGTCGGTGGTGGAGGGAGTGAATGTTTGTGGATGTGGTGCCATTCAAGCGGGCTGCTTTATCCTGAACAGTGTCAAGCTTCTTGAGTGTTGTGGGAGCTGCACTCATCCAGGTAAGTGGGGAGTATTCCATCACTTGTGCCTTACAGATGCTAGACAGGCTTTGGGGAGTCAGGAGGTGGGTTACTTTTCGCATGATTCCTAGCCTCTGACCCGCTCTTGTAGCCACAGTACTTAAATGGCTAATCCAGTTCAGTTTCTGGTCAATGGTAACCCCCAGGATGGTGATAGTGAGGGATTCAGTGATGGTAATGCCATTGAACATCAAGGGGGTGATGGTTAGATCCTCTCTTGTTGGAGATGGTAATTGCTTAGCACTTGTGTGGTGCAAATGTTACTTGCCATTTGTCAGCCCAAGACCGGATATTGCCCAGGTTTTGCTGCATTTGGGCACAGACTGCCTCAGTGTCTGAGAGGTTGTGAATAGTGCTGAACATCATGCAATCATCAGAGAACACCCCCATTTCTGACCATATGATGGAAGGAAGGTCATTGATGAAGCAGCTGAAGATGGTTGGGTCAAGGGCACTACCCTGAGAATGTGATGGATTACTCCACACATGCCTGGATAATTGCAGCTCCAACAACATTCATGAAGCACAGAACTATCCAGGACAAAACAGCCTGCTTGATCAACACCCCATCCACCATTTAAAGCAATCACTCCCTCCACCACTGTGGCAAAATGGCTACACTGTGTACAACATCCAAGATGCACTGCAGCAACTTGTCAAGGCCCCTTTAACAGCACTTTCCAAACCCATGACCTCTACCACCTAGATGCATGGATACACCAGCAGGTACAAATTCCCTCCCAAGGGGCTGGGCCAAAACTCACATCGATCGTCCTGTATGCTTTCTTCATGAAAATTATTCATAAATTCAGGTGTTATTAAGTAATTAATTTTCTTGCGTTTTTCAATTCATTGGGTTGATCATCATATTTGATGTCAATGAGCACATTTGATGCCTTTGCATGCTTAATTTTGATACCTCTAAGTGCCTTTGATGCCTTTAGGCATTTAATTTTCATGCCTTCGACCGCTTTTTACCCTTGAGCAACTTTGATCGCATTTGATATCAAAGATAGAAAAATGCTGTTGTCTATATTAAAAACTTGTTCCAAATTAGAACATTTGATGTCAAATGAAGAGTGCAGGAGGGCATATCAGGAACAGCACCAGGCATGCCTAAAAATGAGGTGTTAACCTGGGGAAGCTATAACACAGGACTACTTGTGCACCAAGCAGCAGAAGCAGCAAGTGATAGACAAAGCTCAGCAATCCCACAACCAATGGGTCAGACCTCCTCTCTGTAGTCCTACCACATCCAGTCATGAATGGTGGCGGACAATTAAATAACTCACTGGAGGAGGAGGAGGCTTCACAAATATTCCCATCCTCAATGATGGAGAAGCCCAGACCATCACTGCAAAAGATAAAGTTGAAGCATTTGCTACAATCTTCAGCCAGAAGTGCCAAGTGGATGATCCATCTCGGCCTCCTCTACAGATGCCCAGCATCACAGGTGCCAGTCTTCAGCCAATTCGATTCGTTACACATGATATCAAGAGATGGCAGAAGGCACTGGATACTGCAAAGGATATGGGCCCTGACAATATTTCGGCAATAGTACTGAAGACGTGTGCTCCAGAACTTGCCATGTCCATAGCCAAGCTGTTCCAGTATGGCTACAGCACTGGCATCTACCTGGTAATGTGGAAAATTGCTTGGGTATGTCCCGTACACAAAAATCAGGACAAACCCAACCCAACCAATTACTGCCCAATCAGTCTACTCTCGGTCATCAGCAAAGTGATGGAAAGTGTCGCTGACAGTGCTATCAAGCAGCACGTTCTCAGCAGAAATCTGTTCACTGATGCCCAGTTTGGGTTCTGCCAGGGCCACGCAGTTCTTGAACTCATTACAGCCTTGTTTCAAACATGGACAAAAGAGTTGAACTCCCGAGGTGAGGTGAGAGTGACTGCCCTTGATACCAAGGCAGCATGTGACTGAATGTGGCCTCAAGGAGCTCTAGCAAAACTGGAGTCAATGGGAATCAATGGTAGTGACAATATCCTTCATCTCCCATGTATACAGTGTTCGATCCAGGAAGCTGAGCAGGAGGCAAGAACCCTCCAGGTGGCATGGGAACAATGGTTGATATTGTTCCTGACAGATGGAAAAAAAATGACTGTCCTGCTGGACCAAGGAAGGCTGGATGCAGGTAGCAGCAGAGGTTAGCAACCATGGGGTTCATCGGTGTAATTGGGTCCAGTGGCTTCTTCGCACCACAAGGATGAGTCTGAGTGAATGATGAGTGCACTCTGGCTGCCAAGTGAGCAGCATGTGATGGGTCTCAGTGTGTGAAGGGATCAGCCTGGCGGGTGAAAGTAAAACATGCCCCAGCTGCAACTGCATAATGAGACAGTGCTACATGTGGAGACAGGCATCTGCCTGTCAGCATCCTCCAAGCCATGAGAGTGGATGTGTGAAGGAAACATCTAGAAGAGCCTATCATGTGCCTGAGGGATGTCAGCCGAGGAAGGGGCCAGTTGATCATTGCCTGGGTATACACTTTTCCCTTCTGCTTGCAGGTAAAAAGGGCTCAGAACTCAAGAGAGAGTGTGACAATGGATGGAGGTGATCCAGACTTACAAACCCTGACAAATGCTGAGGTGGAGGCTCATGACCTGGCTGGAGAGCAGGGCAGCTATGTCATCACTGATGAAGAGATCAGAGTGATGTGCAATGAGAGTGAGGAGACCTAGAACTTTGTTTCCAGAAAGGAATTGCGTGCAGGCATAGGTGGGAGGTGGGAAAGGGAAGGCCTATGTTCTAATTGTTTGTGTTCTTCCATGCAGATTCTCTCTGTGAACTCATGTGGTCATCCACATATCTTACACATCTTTCTCTCAGTCTGGTATGCATTATTTTGTTGCTGCTTTACTGCATCAATCCTGCTGCCTTTCTCTAGATTTAATTGAAATTGAGTTGTTTGGGTACTCAGCGTTTTCAGCTGTGTACTTGTGGCTTCATGTGCTCTGGCAGTGCCCACGGCATGTGATATTGTGAGCTTGTCCTTTCCAAGGAAATCTTTTTGCACTTCAGGGTGTGCAGGGTCTCAAATGAGCTAACCGAGTAGCCTATCATCTGTGATCTTAAATTTGCATTTCCTGGCTGTATTTTTCAATCTTGTTATGAAATTGTGAACAGGTTTACCCAATTCCTGCTTCAGGCCTTGAAACTCATCTTGGTAGATCCGATGATTTCACTTTGGCTGCATGGAGATGTGTGCTGAATTTTTCAAAAATTTGTCTGGCTTTTTGCTGTCACTTTCATTCAGCTCCCAGCTATTAACCACATTTAGCCCTTTCTCTCCTGCCCACAAAAGAATGTAGCTGACCCTTTCCTCCTTGCTAGTGCCTTTTAGGAAGCTACTGAATGTTTATCTGCACTTTTGTTTAAACTTCTTAAATGCCTCTACAACATCATCAGCCTACACGGGCTGGAGCTGTGTGCTTATTGCAGCAGCAGTCATTTTGTTTTCACACAATTCACTCTGCTTTTCTCTGTCTCTCTGTCACTAATTCAGGTTCATTTTTCAATCAAATTCAGCATTAAATTCATTTAAACTGTTTAGGTTTTTATTCACAGACACTGCATTTCCACCATGTCATGCCTCCTGGTTCCTATAAATTAGAAATAATTACACTTTAAACTTGAAATGCTGGAGCTTCATTGAGTGTACTTCCTGCTGCCCTCCATGTGGCTGGTAGGCTGATAGATGTTGTGATAGTGTACTTGCTAATATGTAAAGTATACTCATTTGAATATATGCTTAAGCAAATAGTTATGTCATTAGAGGAAGTGATGCACTGTCACATGCAGCAGCCATGTTAATTAGCCTGCACGGTAAACAGTACATATAGCAGCAACAAGAAGAAGCCTCTATTAAAGTTCGATGTTCGATCTCTATGCCTGTCTTCAGCTTCATTTGTATTAGTCTAGAAAGAAATAATGCAACATGGTGGCAGTGGTAGTGAGCCGACAGCATGGAGCAGCAGCTGAAAACAACGATTTAAATTGGAAGCCCTACCTGAAGCATTGCAGCTAGATCATCATTTCATATAGGCGGGCGACTGTGTGAGTAGTGTAACCAAGCTGGTTTTGCTCAAGCCAACAACATAAAACAGCAACAGCACTTCCAGTTTCTGAGTTCAGTGCAGCATGTGTTTTGGCGTGCAGTCCTTCTGGCCATCAATGCACTTGTCTGCTATTTGCTGACCCCAATGCCAGAGACCCTCTCACCTGCATGCAAAAAGCCTGCACTGCTGCAACACTGCTCAAGGCATGGCTCCTCCTTAGCTTTGCCTTTTGCGCATGGTGCTGCAAACTTTAAAACAAGCTTTCTTCATGAGCGGTCAAAAGGAATAAATGGCTTAGGGAGTGGCAGTCAGATCTCCAGAGACTGGGAAGCATCTGTTATCCAGGGGAGTTCAGATCGTTTAGACAGAGGATTGAACAATGCTTTTAAGACATGAGGTTGTAGATGGGGAAAAGCAAGATTAGGATCACCATTGGAAAAAAAGGTTTGCACGGAATTAACGTCTTTGGACTGTCTGAAGGGGACCAGGAGATTCCAGCAAAATTCTGGGCAACATTGGACAGTCAGCTTAAGACTAAAATCAACTTTCAGGGTACACCTAGATGACTATGTTAATCGATGCGAGAGAAAGCAAAGATTTTTATCATGCTGAATTCTTGGGATGAATTATGGAGTTGGCTATTGCATCTAGACATAGGAGCATAGGGCTAAATTTTCTGCCTGTTGGGTGGGTGGGCCCGACCCAATCTCCGGTGGGCGGGGAGCCGATCCCCGCCAGAGAAGCGGGCCCCGCCACCATTTTAAGTGGGCGGGCCAATTAAGGCCCGCCCAGCGTGGCGTCTGCCGGGAAGCGCTATGCCTTTGCCGGCGGGGAGGGGATTCCCCAAATGCGAGAGTGCGCACTTTCACGCATGCGCGCGAAAGAGCGCACATCTCCCTGAGGCTAAGTGCTACTTCAGGAAGATTGCTGAAAGATTTTCAAACTTTAAAAATAGAAAAATAAAAAAATCATTAACATGTCCCCCTCATGTGACAATGTCACACGAGATGGGACATGTTAATAAATTGCACAAAAACGTTAATGAACTTTTAAAAAACTGACATGAAACCTCTTCCCACCGGTGGATGAGGTTTCATGTTTTTTCAGAAGCCCGCCGGGGCTCCTGGCCTGTCCACCAACCTTAAGGTTGGACGGGCAGGTCCTCTAATTGTTTTAATTATCCTGTCAATGGCCTCAATTGGCTATTGACAGATCGGCGGGCGGACAGCTGATCGGGCTGTGCCCCTGCCTTCCTGAAGGTTTAAATGGGGCGGGATGATGTCGGGAGTTCCCCCTATGTCATCCCGCATCATTTTCGCGTCGGCGAGCAGGCCCCACCCCCTTCTCGTCGACAGAAAAGTTCAGCCCATAGTATCATAGGACTTAGGGGCAGGAGGAGGCCCTTCAAACCTGTTCTGCCATTCAATATGATCATGGTTGCTCTGATTGTGGCCTCAGCTCCACTTTCCAGTCTGCCCCCCCATAGCCCTTGACTTGCTTGTCCATCAAAAATCGAACTCAACATTGCATAAATTTAAAGACCTAGCCTCAACTACTTTCTGGGAAAGAATTCCACAGACTAACAACCCTCTTAGAGAAAAAAAAAATCTTCTCATCTCTGTCTTAAAAGGGACACCTCTTATTCTTAAATTATGTCCCCTAGATTTAGTCTTCCAGACAAGAGGGAACATCCTCCGGGTATCCATCCTATGAGGTTCCCTTAGGATCTTATATGTTTCAATAAGATCACCTCTCATTCTTCCATACTCCAGTGGGTATAGGCCCAATCTGTTCAACCTTTCTTCATAGGATAAGCCCTTCACTCAGGAATGAGTTGAGTAAACCTTTTCCTAACTGCTTCTAAAGCAGTTCTATATTTTTCCCAAATAAGGAGACCAAAACTGTACACAGTACTCCAGATGTGGTCTCACCAAGGCCCTGTACAGCTGCAGTAACACTCCCCTACTTTTATATTCCATTCCACTTGCATTAAATGCCAACATTCCATTTGCCTTCCTAATCACTTGCTGTACCTGCATATCAACTTTATGTGATTCATGCATCAGGACACTCAGATCCCTCTGTACCATCGAGTTCTGCAATCTTTCTCCATTTAAATAGTTTCTATTCTTCCTGTAAAAGTGAAGTTCACATTTTCCTACGTTATGCTCCATCTGCCAAATTATTTCCCATTCATTTAACCTGTTTATACCCATTTGCTGACTCTCTACCTCCTCTAGACAACTTACTTTCTTACTTATCTTGGTGTCATTGACAAATTTAATCACCAAACATTCGGTCCCTTCATCCAAGTCATTGATATAGATTGTAAAAAGTTGAGGACCCAGCACTGATTCCTGTGGCACTCCACTAGTTACACCTTGCCAATCCAAGAAAGGCCCATTTATCCCTACTCTCTAATTCCTGTTAGCTAACCGATCTTTTACCCATGGTAATATGTTATTCCCTACACCA
The DNA here is from genome assembly GCF_964194155.1 of Cetorhinus maximus. NCBI lineage: Eukaryota > Metazoa > Chordata > Chondrichthyes > Lamniformes > Cetorhinidae > Cetorhinus > Cetorhinus maximus. The sequence continues at coordinate 167,508,553 of NC_135883.1, forward strand.
TGTGCTCTTTTTTTGTGGTTGTAACCATTGATGTGGTACCAAATCAAATGCCTGTTGGAAACCTAAGTACACCAAGGGCAGAATTTTTTGCCTGACGGGCTGAGCTGGAGTGGCTGCGGGCGGGCACAGACCCGATCAGCGCCCGCAATCTGGTCTGCGCCGCCATTTTGCGCGGGTGGGCCAATTAAGGCCTGCCCAGCATATTTGCCGACTCCCGTGAATAGCGGGAGTGTGAGGGCGGTGGCGGGCGTGCACAGACCCGGCAGTCTGTTTAAAGGAAGGCCTGGCAGCCTCCTGTAGGCTGCTCAAAATGGCCACTTCCAGGTCACACCACAGGGGGTCGGCTGAGCAGGGCACACTGGAGGGAAGGGCAGAGGAGCAGGCCAGGCTGCAGGGTCTGCCACAGGAGCAGGGCAGGCTGCAAGGTAGGCCAGCGGGGGGCCAATGTGCCCCTCGTTTTTCTGATGACTGCCTTGCTGCCCTCCTCAAGGAGGTGGGAGGTGGTGGTCCACCAGGACAGGAGGAGGAGGCCCCCCCACATGACCAAACATGCCTGGGAGGAGGTGGCGGAGGTGGTGAGCTCCCGTGATATGGTGCGGCGCAACTGGATCCAGTGCCGTAAGCGCTTCAATGATTTGTTGCACTCTGGAAGGGTGAGTACCATGTTGGCATTGGGCATTTAACCCAGCAAGTAGCCATAGCCTTTCAGGCTCCCCCCCCACCAAATCTTACTGTCGTGACTGCATTGAATCATATTGGGCATTTCTCGTACGCTGGGTGGGCAAGCAGATAGTGCCCACGTATAGATCAGACTGAGTGGTTCATGAGGAGATGAGTTCTCACCCGCACCATGTGTTGCTCTTAGTCGCACATGACTAGTCTGGGGGCAACCTGCAGGAGATGCAGCTAGGCGCATGTGTGTCCATAGATCTCTGAAGGCGGAGGGGCATGTTAGTGAGGTGGTGAAAAAGGCATATGGGACACTTGCCTTTATCAATCGAGGCATAGATTACAAAAGTAGAGAGGTCATGTTGGAGTTGTATAGAACCTTGCTGAGGCCACAGCAAGTACTGTGTGCAGTTCTGGTTGCCACTTTATAGGAAGAATGTGATTGCATTGGAGGGGGTGCAGAGGAGATTCACCAGGATGTTGCCTGGGATGAACCATTTAAATTATGAAGAGAGGTTGGATAGACTTGGGTTGTTTTTGTTGGAGCAGAGGAGGCTGAGGGGTGACCTGATCGAGGTGTACAAGGGGTGTGGACATGATGGATAGGGAGCAGCTGTTCCCCTTGGTTGAAGGGTCAGTCGCGCGGGGACTTCCGTTCAAGGTGAGGGGCAGGAGGTTTAGGGGGGATGTGAGGAAGAACGTTTTTACCCAGAAGGTGATGACGGTCTGGAATGCGCTGCCTGGGAGGGTGGTGGAGGCTGGTTGCCTCACATCCTTTAAAAAGTACCTGAATGAGCACTTGGCACGTCATAACATTCAAGGCTATGGGCCAAGTGCTGGTAAATGGGATTAGGTAGGTAGGTCAGGTGTTTCTCACGTGTTGGTACAGGCTCGATGGGCCAAAGGGCCTCTTCTGCACTGTGCTGATTCTGTGATTCTGTGAAGCCACTCACATCCTAACTTGGAAATATATCACCCTCCTTCACCGTCACTGGGTCAAAATCCTGGAACTCCCTCCCTGACAGCACTGTGGGTGTACCTGCACCACAGGGACTGCAGCATTTCAAGAAGGCAGCTTTCCACCACCTTTTCAAGGGCAATTAGGGATGGGCAATAAATTCTGGCTGAGCCAGCAATGCCCACATTCCATGAATGAATTTAAAAAAACATGATTCTGACTTTAAAACTTGGCGAAGTAAAAATTAAACTCAGAAATAAAAACTAACAGATTGTCTGGATGTTTATTTAAAACTGAGGGGTCAATTCCACATTAGTTGCTGGTACTTGGGTTTCTCACTCGGGCAGTCATGGTTGGTTGAATCTCTTTTCTCTTGCAGTCAGATTTGGAACCCTCCTTTAAGAACTCGCGATTTGCAGCAATGAGATTGTCTGGTGGCTTTTCAAATCACAAACAGCTCAACTTCAATGAGAGATGTTTCAGGAAAATAAAGAGGGGGTAAGACTGTTGCCCCTTCTATCCCTGTGGCAGTCTTTCACTGGCTATTAGTTCAATATATTTTACATCTAAGTATATTTTACATCTAAGAGCTTGGTCACATGTCTACTCCCTGCTGCTCCTCAGCTCTGAAGAAGTCATATGGACTCGAAACGTTAACTCTTTCTCTCTCCACAGATGCTCCTAGACCTGCTGAGCTTTTCCAGCATTTTATGTTTTTATTTCAGATTTCCAGCATCTGGAGTGTTTTGCTTTTACTGTAGTGTTTAATTCACTGCCACTTCTGTTCCAGGAATGCCTGCTTGAAGACATGGGGAGAATTTTTAGCTCGGTAGGCGGGCGTGCGCCTGACCTGACCAAGCATAAACTGATACGCGATGACGTCAGGCAAGCCCCCTGATGTCATCGCGCACTTGCATGATATTTTGGTCGACACCAACAATTAAAGGCCTATTCAGGCCATTAACAAGGTCATTGAAACAAATGTTTTGCTGCCCGTCCAACCTTACGGTTGGCAGGCAGGTGAAAAAGCCAAGTGGCCTTTACATTTTTTAGGAAACTTCAACCATAGGCGAGGTGAGGTCTCCAACAGCAAATAAAAATAAAATAACTTTTAAAAAATTTCATTTATAACATGTCCCTACTCATGTGACAGTCACATGGGAGACATGTTTTGTAATATTTTAAAAATCTTTATTTCTAATTTTTAAAACTTTTCATCTCCTTGAAGTAGCTCTGTGCCTCAGGGAGATTTTCAAGCACATGCTCACGCACATGCGCAAAGTTGGCACTCGCTCTCCTCCGTGCCACACACACACACACAGTGCTGAGCGCTGCCGCTCTCGCAGTCCGGCCCTGATCGCAGGTGGCAGTCAGCTTCCCAACCGTCTTCGCCTGCCCCCGCCAAGCCCACCCTGCTAGGGCAAAATTCTGCCCTTCTTTTCTTGGACAGGATTTCCATTTATCTCTTTCACCATGTTTGCCTTCATTGCTTTCAATTATTCTTCTGGTGTTTGATAAGGTGTTTACCAAAACTTGCTTTCACAGCCATATTTCATTCCTCAGCGACTGTCTCCATCTCCAACTGACCCCACATGGACTACAACTGAAGTTCCATCCATCATGTTTTGAATCCACCCAGGATAATGTCCGGGATTTTCTGGGCCTGCTAGCGTTGGGCGTGTTCGGTGGCGTGAGTGGACAATGTGGCACGATCGGTTTCACGATGGCGTGAAACCAGTTCGCAATTGTCCGCTCAGTTCGCTGATGGTGGGCTGCGTTCTGCACCATCGGACATCGGGAAGCTCATTGTAGTACAACTGCATATCGTTATTAGGCCTGCCCACCGGAACCTTTCCCCCACTGCCCCCCACCGCTGAATCATCTGCCATGTCAGCAGGAAAACGCCGGTGTGTTTTAGAACAGCACATAAGCGACGTGCACCGTGAGGGCTGCACTTCACTCGGGACTTCAAGGTTTATTTGCCTACCTTGCTTCGTTCAGCACTCACAGTCATCAGTGCCAGGCTTCACAGACAGCACCACATCACTCTCAGAGGGGCTCTTGGCAGGTCTCTACCTACCATTCAGCCATACTGCAGGATGAGGGTTGTATTGGGGGCATATGTTAATCTGTGCAAGTGGCCTCAAGATGGTTAGAGATGAGGAGATGAGACCAGATGGACATGTGAGGGTATGTGTGTGAGAATGGGTGGTGATGTCTCTTGAGCGGACAGTGAGTGAGATGCCAGTGAATGTGTCATGAGCTTGAGTGTGAGTTTAGAGATGGTTGCCATACTCTGGCTGCACGGATTAGATCATTTATCCTCTATCTTCATTGGATGGCCAACCTCTTCTGTGCAGCATTGGCATTGACTACCATTACCACAGTCTCCCAAGCCTGTTTGGTCACGCCGCTGCCCAACCTGCGGCCAGAGCGGGGGGGGTAGAGGACATCACAGCAGACCTCCATGGCATCCAAAAGGCGTTCCAGTGACACATCACTAAACCTGGGGGCTGCTGTCTTTTTGTCTTTCATCGGCATTTTCCCTGCAATAGTCGTGGGCTGGAAGCACTTGAGATGTGTGCATGTGGCTGGACTTTAAATATTGCGTCCGGCGTGATGAAGCAGCAAGGTGATGGTGTAGCAGGCAAATGAGAGCCTGCCGACCATCAAAATGGCACGATTCCCAGGAATGCATAACTAATGCAGCGAGTTTGGGATGACATTGCGTGAAAACCCATCATTGCAGTCCGCTGGTAAAACATCATTTTACCCACCCGCTACCGCATTTAATGCAAATCTGGGACCATTCTGCCCTCTGGGTATTTCCGGGACTTACAATATTCCTCGAACTTCTGTTCTCGCTGCATCCTGAGGTCCAAACACAGTGCCATATGCCACCATATATACACACTCGACCTCTCTCTCCAGCAAAACCGACCCACCCTATCTCCAAGCTCTCCTTGTCCCCAGTTCCATTTCATTCTTCGTCTCTTCTGATGCCTTAACAAGAAACTTTTTCTCTTCCTTTCAGATGTTGAAGAACGGAAGATCCAAAAACTTATTGACACTAATGTCCAGCCTGTCCCATCCCTCTGACCCCATCCCTTCTCCTAATCCCAGCTCTTGCTGCATATTCACTATACCCTCTGACCTTAACCCCTCTGATGCTGAATATTCTGTGCTCAGCAAAGGACACAATTTCATCCCTTTATGCCCACACCTCAATGAATTTTGGGCTTGGCACAACGTTGAACTCTTCCTCTGTCACCTTCGTCTCTGTGCTCACTTCTTTGGTCAGGAGTCCTCCACCCTTTCAACAGATCTTTTCACCTGTCTCCAGTATTCTCCCTCTACCTGGACCCCTCCCCCTGGCCTCTTACCAGCTCTTGATCTATTCATTGATAACTGTTGGTGTGACATCAGCCATTTTAATTTCTCTGCTCCTCTCACCCACTCCAAACTGTCTCATTCTGAACTTGTTGCACTCCATTCTCTCAGGTCCAACCCTGAATTTGTTATCAAACCTGCCGATAAGGGTGGTGCTGTTGCTTTCTGGCGTACTGACCTCTACCTCGCAGAGGCTGAGCGCCAACTCTCAGCCACTTCTTCTTACCTCTCCCTGGACCATGACCCCACCATTGAACATCAAGCCATTGTTTCCATGACTGTCACTGACCTCATCTGCTCTGGCGATCTTCCCTCCACAGCTTCCCACCTCATAGTCTCCCAATCCTGTACAGCTCATTTCTACCTCCTTCCCAAAATCCACAAAAAGGACTGGCCTTGTAGACCCATTGTTTCAATGTGTTACTGCTGCACTGAACTAATTTCTTCCTATTTTGGCTCCACACTCTCCCCCCTTGTCCAGTCTCTTCCTACCTATATTCAGAATTCCTCTGATACCCTATGTCACATCAACAATTTCCAGTTCCCTGACTCTAACCTCCTCTTCACAAAGGACGTCCAATCCCTCTACACCTCCATCCCCCACCATGGTCTGAGGGGTCTCCGTTTCTTCCTTGAATAGAGGCCTGAACAATCCCCATCCACCATTACTTTCCTCCACCTGACTGAACTTGTTCTCTCACTGAACAATTTTTCCTTTAACATGTCTCACTTGTTCCAAATAAAAGGTGTGGCTATGGGTGTCTGCATGGGCCCCAGTTTTGCCTGTATTTTTGTGGGGCGTGTGGAACATTCGTTTTTCCAGTCCCAACCAGGCCCCCTCCCACAATTCTTTCGCTGGTACATCGATTACTGTATCAATGCCGCTTCATGCTCTCATCTGGACTTGGAAAAAATTATCAATTTTGCCTCCAATTTCCACCTCCTCTCACGTTCACATAGTCCATCTCAGAAACTTCCTTTCCTTTCCTTGACCTCTCTGTCTCCATTTCTGGTGAAAGACTATCTACCAATATTCATTACAAACCCACTGACTCCCACAGCTACCTCAACTACAGCTCTTCGCACCCTGCTTCCTGTAAGGACACCATCCCATCCTCTCAGTTTCTCTGCCTCCATCGCATCTGTTCCAGTGATGCTAAACGGGGCTTCTGACATGTTTTCCTGAGCTGAGGATCTTCCCCACTGTGGTTGACAGGGCCCCCAACCACATCTGACCCATCTCCTGCACTTTTGCCCTCACCCTTCCCCTCCCTCCCAGAACCATGATAGAGTTCCCCTTGTCCTGACTTTTCACCCCATCAGCCTCCGTATTCAAAGGATCATCTTCCGCCATTTCTGCCAACTCCGGCATGATGCCACCACCAAACACATCTTCGCCTCACCTCCCCTGTCAGCATTCCGTAGGGACCATTCCCTCCGTGACACCCTTGTCCACTCCTCCATCACCCCCCAACAATTCATCCCCTTCCCACAGCACCTTCCCATGCAATCGCAGAAGGTGTAACACATTTACCTTCTCCCTCCTCATCATCCAAGGCTCAAGGTGAAGCAGTGCTTCACTTGCACCTCCTTAAATTTGGTCTACTGTATTCGCTGCTTCCACTGTGGTCTCCTCTACATTGGGGAGACTAAATGCAAACTGGTTGACCGCTTTGCTGAACATCTTCGCTCAGCCAACAAGCTTAACACCAACCTTCCTGTCGCTTGCCATTTTACTTCACCATCTTGCTCTCATGCCCACATTTCTATCTTTGGCCTGCTGCAATGTTCCAGTGAATCCCAGCGCAAACTGGAGGAACAGCACCTCATTTTCCAATTAGGCCCTTTACAGCTGGGCCAAAATCCTGGAATTCCTTCCCTAACAGCACTGGACCTACACCACATGGACTGCAACGGTTCAAGAAGGCAGCTCACCACCACCTTCTCAAAGGTAATTAGGGATGGGAAATAAATTCTGGCCTAGCCAGAGATGCCCACATCCCGTAAAATGAATTTAAAAAGCCTTTTGGACTTAACATTGAGTTCAACAACTTCAGACCATGAACTCTGTCCTCCGTTTTGATCTTCTAAATTTTTTTCCCAATCCCCACTCCCCCACAGGGCCATCTGTAACTTGTTCTTATGTTTTGCTTTCACAGAGCACTGACCTTTGTTCTGCTATTAACATATTCTGCTATCAGGCCTTTATGTCACTATTAGCACCTTCTTTAGTCTTGAACATAACAGTTAACACCCTTTTGTCTTGTGTCCATGATATCTTTGTCAAATCTCTTCTGAACTCCCAACTATTCTGGACCTTCTATTTTGCTCCACTTGCTACACAACACCACCCTGCACCCTTCCCCCGCCACTCTCTTCGACAGTATAAAATTCATGACATTTCTACCTCTTTTCAGCTCTGAAGAAGAATCATATGGACTCGAAACGTTGACTCTGTTTCTCTCTCCACAGATGCTGCCAGACCTGCTGAGTTCTTCCAGCATTTTCTGTTTTTATTTCAGATTTCCAGCATCTGCAGTATTTTGATTTCATTTCACAAGGTGCCCTGCTCCAGCAAATTCTGGGCCATTATTTTCTATTTATTTAAAAATACTGGTTTTGGGGGGACCTCCAGGAAAATAGTACAACTAGCCTCCTCCCATACAAGTACATTATGGCCACTAATTTTATATAAAAATGTTGCTGCTTATGAAAAATATGAGAGTTTAAGTACATTGATGGTAATAAAACCCAACCTGTGTGCAACTCATGCCTCTGGTATCAAGTGCATTGAAATTTGTGATATGCTTCTAGAAATAAACAACACTTAGAACCTGTGGTGTAAATTTTCATCCTCAGTACCTGGGCAGTAACCTGGCAGAGTGAATTGCACTCTCATTAAACAAACAACCTAATTTTTGTCTCACTGATTTTGCAGAAATGCAAACAGCTTATCTTACTGACTTTCAAAGTTGTAGTTACCTTTTTTTGACTTGATAGATTTCCTCCATAGTGTTGAGAAGATTCCATCAGTCCAATCATTAGTTGCAGGATCCAGTCGCCCAAACATTTGTGGAGCAGTAATAGCCTTAGGATTCATGCGCATTTCCCGATGAGGGGCTCCACATTCGGTCAGTGATTGCATTAGAGTACGAATGACACAAGTCTTTCCAGAGCCACTGGGACCCAATGTCATCAATCCATGACGAACTCTGGCTGTTTCAAACAGCTGAAAGTAGGTAGAAGAAAACAGGATTGTAAAACTCCACAGTGGAAAGACTGGAGAAATGGGTTTTCCTTCCTCATTGGAAGGCCTTCAAGAGGTGATCTTATACAGACACTTAAGATAGCTCTAGTTATGGAAAGACTAAATTCAGAATTCTATTTTAAATGAAATGTGAGAGTAGGACAGGGGGGACACAGCATGAAAGTAACAAAAAGTAAAAGTAACCAAGAAGTTCTTCATACAAAGAGTGATCAACACTTGGAATGGACTTCCAAATAGAGGTGATAATGAACAATTAGATGCTGTGGAGGCATTCTGAAATGAATGGATTAAGATTAGTTAAATCACCTTCCTAATCCATCATAAATCCTTGCTCTGCAACTGCATGGATAGGAAAACTAGTTTCACTACCTAGTTAAGACTCATTAAAAGCAATTTTACTGCATCAACAAAAAAAAACAAAGGTAAAACGGAGTGCAGCTGAGCTAACTGAGTGAAGACTTGGAGTTTGGGGAAGGTGTTCATTTCCTTTTTCTATCTTTCTCACCCTATAGGAATTGATACTTGCTCTACTACAGGGAAAGGAGCTAGTTGTTTGGTGAGTATCTGGTAAGTGGGTAAGTTCTATCCCTAAGGTTTGAATAGTACAAAAATTGGTGGTAAAGTTAATAAAGTGTATAAAAAAGTAACATAAATAAGTGACTAATATAATTAAGTAATTAGTTAAAACACTTTAAGGATGACATGATAGGTAATGTGTCAAGGCTACAGCACATGAGATAACATTGTGATCCAGGGCAAACACATCTGCAGTAAGTGTTTGTGGCTTGAGGAACTTCAGCTCAGAGTCATTGAGCTGGAGGCTGAGCTGCAGGCTCTGTGACACATCAGGGAGGGGGAAAGTTACCAGGACACTTTGTACCAAGAGACAGTCACACCACTTAGGATAGGGTCTTCTGATTTGGTCAGTGGTCAGGGACAGCATGGTGTGACTGCGAGTGAGACAAGTAAGGGGACCCAAAGGGCAGGAGTGCAGGAGTGTGAGCCTCTGCAATTGTCCAATAGGTTTAAGGTTCTATCAGCTTGTTTGAATGAGAGCAGGGACTGCAGGGTGGCTGAGCAAATTAACCATGGCACTGTGGTACAGGAAGCCATTCAAGTGGGGTGAGCAAAAAGGAACGTAGTGGTAGCAGAGGACAGTATCGTGAGGGAGATTGACATTGTCCTCTGTATCAAAGGGCAAGAGTCCAGATGGCTTTGTTGCCTGCCCAGTGCCAGGGATTGAGACATCTGCTCAGGGCTGGAGAGGAACTTGCAGTGGGAGGGGCAGAATCCAGTTGGCACAGCCCATGTAGGTACCAATGACATAGGTAGAACTAGGAAAGAGTTTCTGCTAGGCACTAAATTGAAAAGCAGAACCTCAAATGTTATAATCTCTTAACTGCATGCAATGTGGCATAGGACACATAATTTGCGAGATGAATACATGGCTCAAAGGCTTGTGTGGGTGGCAGTTTGTGGGGCACTGGCACCAATACTGGGGAAAATGGGATCTGTACCGTTGGGGTGGTCTATACCTGAACCGTGCTGGGACTAGTGTTCTTGCGAACCACATTAGTAGGGTAGGAAGGGTTTTAAACTAAATAGTGGGGCAAGGGATCAAATATAAAGGGAAGCGGTGGCTTTATTGTCACTGGACTGGTAATCTAGAGACCCAGGGTAATGCTCTGGGGATAAAAGCAAAATACTGCGGATGCTGGAAATCTGAAACAACAACAAAAATAGCTGGAAAAACTTAGCAGGTCTGACAGCATCTGTGGAGAGGAACACAGTTAACGTTTCGAGTCCGTATGACTCTTCTTCATGCTCTGGGGACCCAGGTTCGAATACCAGATGGTAGAATTTGAATTCAATAAAAATATGGAATTAAAAGTTTAATGATGAAACCACTGTTGATTGTCGTAAAAACCCATCCGGTTCACTAATGTCCTTTAGGGATGGAAATCTGCCACTCTTACCTGGTCTGGCCTACATATGACTCCAGACCCACAGCAATGTGGTTGACTATTCATTGCTCTTTGAACAAGGGCAATTAGGGATGGGCAATAAATGCTGGCGTAGCCAGCAACGCCCACATCTCATAAATAAATAAAAAATGTGGAAAGATATGATACATCAAAGAGTAGAAGTAAGGAAAGAGGAAAATAATAATATAGGAAATGAGGGTCGGAGAATAGCAGGAAGAGACAGAGAGAAAAACCTAAGAATCCACAAAGAATTAAGATTAGATGTCACAAAAATAACAAAATAATAAAGGCTGTGTATCTGAATGCATGTGGCATGAATTAATAACACACTATGAAGTAAATAAATATAATCTGGTAGTCATTACGGAGACCTGGCTACAAGATGACAGGGATTGGGTCCTGAATATTGAGGGGTATATGACATTCAAGAAGAGTAGGAAGCCAGATAAAGGTGGAGGGAGAGCAATGTTGATCAAGGATGGTATTTGTGCCTTGATTCAGGAGATCAGGATGTAGAATCGGTTTGGGTGGAGATGAGGAATAGTAGGGGAAAGGAGTCACTAGTGGGAGTGGTCTGCAGGCCCCCCTAACAGTAACCACAATGTAAGGCAAGTATACAAGAAAGAATATTGGGTGTTTGCGATAAAGTGATAGCAATCGTGGGTGGCTTTAATCTACATGTAAACTGGAAAAATCAGATTGACAGTAGAAGCCTGGATGAGGAGTTCATTGAATGCTTTTGAAGTAGTTTCTTAGAGCAACACATTCTGGAAAGGTTATGTTAAACTTGATATTGTGTAATGTGACAGGATTAATTAATGACTCCAGAGTGAAGGCACCCCTAGGTAGCAGCAACTACAACACGATTGAATTTTCCACCCAATTAGAAAGGGAGAAGAGTGGGTCTAAGACTAGCATTTTAAATTTAAATAAGGGCAACTATGTGGGCATGAAAGCTGAGCTAGCTGAAGTGAACTGGGAAACTGGGCTAGAGGACAGAACAATAGTGAAGTAGCAGATATTTAAGGGGATATTTCAGAATACTCAGAATAAGTATATTCCTACTATAAAGAAAAATTCCAAAGGGAGGACCCATGATCCATGATTAACTAAACAAGTTAGGAAACCATCAAACTTAAGGAAAAAGCATATAACTGCAAAGATGAGTGGCAGGTTAGATGATTGGTCAGGATATAAAGAACAACAGTGAATGACTAAAAGATTAATCAGGAGAAATAAATTAGAGTATGAGAGGAAGCTAGCTAGAAATGTAAAAACAAATAGTTTCTACAGGTGTTTAAATAGGAAAAGAGTAGGTAAAGTGAGTGTTGGTCCTCTAGAGAGTGAGAAAGGAGGTTAATAGTAGATAATAAGGAAATGGCAGATGGAATGAACAAATATTTTGCTTCTGTGTTCGCTACAGAGGATACAAAAAAGCATTCCAGTAATAGCTGCAAATCAGTCAGTGAAAGGGAGAAAGGTACTTAGTGAAATTGAAATCACTAGGGGAACTGTACTGAGCAAGTTGATGGAGCTGCGGGCTGGCAAGTCTCTGGGTCCCGATGGACTACACCCTAGGGTCTTAAAAGAGGTAGCTAATGAGGTAGCTGATGGGCTGGTGTTGATTTTCCAAAATTCGCGAGATTCTAGAAAGCTTCCAACAAACTGGAAAGTAGCAAATATAATCCCTCCATTCAAGAAGGGAGGGAGGCAGAAAACAGGAAACTATGCTTGATGTCTGTCATAGTGAAGGTGTTAGAGTCAATCATTAAAGAGGTAATAGGTGGGCACTTGGAAAAAGCTCAAAGTAATCGGCAAAAGTCACCATGGTTCTACGAAAGGGATGTTTAACCAATTTATTGGAGTTCTTTGAAGGAGTAACGTATGCAGTGAATAAAGGGAAGCCTGTAAGTGTACTGTACTTGGATTTTCAGAAAGCATTTGATAAGGTGCCACATTAAAGGTTATTGAGGAAAATAAACGCTCATGCTATAGGGCGTAACATATTAACTGTCATGAAGCTATTCTTGTATATTATGGGAAATTATTTTTCTTTTAAAATAGAGGTTTAGTCTGTGGGTGTGTCTTAATTGGATTAAAGCCAGCTAGTCTGGGTGCTTTAATGTGTATTAGTTTTGAGATATAAGAGAAGTAGAATACATTTGCTTTTTCTTGAATAGAGCATTCAAGAAGGCGAATGAAATCTGGCTCCTAGCTAGCAGAGACCAAGCAATATGTTTATATTACTAATAAAATTGGCACTATGAAAGGGGTTTTATTATTAGAAGATGGTGGAGTTCAAAGGGGCTGGTGATGCAATGAGAATTTACATTCAATGAGCTGTGTTGGGTATAACAGACAGCAGTTTTGTGTGTGCAGGGCAGAGGCAATGTAAGATCAAAGTGGCTGTGAGTCTACAACTGTCTCCACAGGAACCAAAGTGAAAGGAACCTCAGTTTGAATTTGTAAGGTGAAAATGCTTTGCCTGGTGTCCACTGAAATGGGTTGCTGTTGTCTTAATGGAGATTAGTTTGGGAATTTGTTATAAGTTATGATAGTAGTAATTTGTAGCCATGTGTATATGTCTAACTTGTGTAAATTAATAAATGTCTCATGTGATTTTATATAAAAACCTCTCAAGAACTGTTGGAATGATAAAGGTCCTGACAGTTGTTTAAACTTTCCCTCTGGGATTTTTAAATAACTCAGCTTGACCAACTGCTGGGTCATAACATTAACCTGGATAGAGGATTGGCTGGCTGGCAGAAAGCAGAGAGTATGCATAAATGGGTGTTTGTCTGATTGGCTGGATGTGACCAGTGGAGTCCCGCAGGGGGTCTGTGCTGGGCCCTCAACTTTTTACAATTTACATCAATGGGCGGAATCATCCGTGCCCATTGACGTTGGGCGTGCTCGGCAGCATGAACAGACAACATGGGGAGAAGGCCAAAATCAGTTTCGCGACATCATGAAACCAGTTTGCAGTCATCTGCTCAGTCTGTGGATGGCGGGCTGTGTTTCCCACCATCGGACGTCGGGAACCTCATTAAAATACATCTGCATATCATTATAAGGCCAATCAGCCGGAGTCACCCCCCTGCTGGATCATCTACCCATGTCAATGTGCTTGCATGCCTATGTGTTTCACAGTGTACATTTGGCAGGCTGCACTTTGAGGGGAACTTGGAGGTGAGCACACAGTAATGCTGTGCAGCGCTCGCCCGGTTCATATGTTGAGGCACATTGGAGGCGTGGGGGCAAGGCTACCCTGTTGAAGGTCGTGCACAAGCACGTGGGGGGGGGAGGGAAGCAGCCAAGCATTAGGGAAACCTTGTAAAAAGTGACCATTCCTCTGCAGCTGAGACAGTTCAGACACAGCCACGTTGACATGTATGGAGTCGGGCCTCTAGCTTACCTGCCCACTCAAGCAACGCAGAGGCATGAAAGCACCACAAGTGCTCTGGGGCTTTTCACCCCTTGGGCACAGACTGCAAACAAATGAGCTTTTTAGTGTACTGCAGAACAGTTGGATGACTGGGCACGTTGTACAATCTCCTCACTAAAGCTGGCCATGGAGCAGTCACTGGTGGAGGTGCTCACAGCCCCTTGCAACATCAGCATCCCGGTTTGGACCAGTCTCCCCCATGGCTCAAGCTAACAGTGCAGCCTTGCAGTGCAGGTTAGGAGAATACCTGCACCTGAGCTGAGAGCACAGCATGCAGTCCAATAGGCAAAGCTGCTGTCAATCGATCAGGTGGAGTAGGGTGCAGGTGGGTGGGGTTTCGGGCAACCATGCAGCTTACTAAATTCTGGCCATCCAAGTGCTGGCCAGCACTCACTGGGATGCATTAAGGGTCCTTCAGACTTAACCAAGGGAGGTTCTCCATATACCCAAGCTAATCCATGCATCTCTCTCTCTCCCTTTCAACCTGTTGGATGATTAGATCAGGAGCTTGTAGCCTGGTGACCTAGCTATATGCCTCGTGGTGTACACAGTGAAGATCCAACAGAGGGCGCTGGTGAGAAGTGACTCAAGCATTCTGGGAGAAGTCATCGTGGCCACCGTGACTCAGGAGGGAATGCAGGAGAAGGACTCTTGCACTCAGCAGGAGGAAGGGCATCCAACAGAGGGCGCTGGTGAGAAGTGACTGAAGCATTCTGGAAGAAGTCATCGCAGCCACGGCGACTCAGGAGGGAATCGAGGAGGCCCAACTGTCAAAGAACGGAATAGCCCCAAACATTACATTGCTGTAGTGTTTCCATCCTTCCCTCCTCTTCAAACCTAAAAAAAAAAAGAGAGGAAGGGGCAGTGCCTTCAGGAGTGCACCAGACCTGCGAGGGACTTTCTTCTGAAAGTGGATTTTGAAGAAAAAGCAGCTGATTGGTGAGTAAACCCTGGGAGCAGACTCGGAGGGAGGAGCACCGGAGCGGTGAGTATAAACCTAGTTTACCTCGGGGATTCGTGGCCTTGTCTCTAGGGAGCAGACTTGGAGGGAGGAGCACCAGAGTGGTGACCACGGGGCACAGACTAACTGAAGCCAAAACTGAAAAAGTGACATCACAGGAAAGATGTGACCTGATTGGTTGGTAGGAAATCTGCACAAAATTTAAAAAGAAAAACACTGCAAAGTTAATTAATAAATTAATTACCTAAGTAGAGATGGCTGGGCAGGTGATGTGCTGTATGATGTGGGAGCTGACAGATCCCATTGCGAGCCACAGTGACCACATCTGCAGCAAGTGTTGGTTGCTGGAGGAACTCTGGCTCAGAATTGATGAGCTGGAGTCCGAGCTCCGGACGCTGCGGCACATCCAGGAGGGGGAGAGTTACCTCGACGCTTTGTATCAGGAGGCGGTCACACCCGGTAGATTAAGAACCTCAAGTCCAGTCAGTGGTCAGGGTCAGCAGGGTGTGACTGCAAGTGAGGCAGGTAGAGGGATCCTGTGTTCAGGAACAGAGGAGCCTCAGCTCTTGACCTTGTCCAACAGGTACAAAGTATTTGCTCCCTGTGTGGATGAGGAAGAGGGCTGTAGGGAGGATTAGCCAGGTGACTGTGGCACAGGAGGCCATTCAAGAGGGTGGAGCAAAAAGACAAGTGGTAGTTGTAGGGGATTCTATAATTAGTGGAATTGATAGCTCCCTTTGTAAGCAGGATCGAGAGTCCCGCATGGTCTTTGGCTGCTCGGTGCCAAGGTGAGGGACATCTCTGACCGGCTTGAAAGGATATTGGAGGGGGAGGATCCTGTTGTTGTGGTCCACGTTGGGACAAATAACATAGGTAAGACTAGGAAAGGGGACCTTTTTGGGGATTATCAGGAACAAGGAACTAAATTGAAGAACAGGTCCTCAAGGGTTATTATCTCCGGATTACTACCCGAGCCGCGTGCAAATTGGCATAAGGACGCGAGAATAAGGGAAGTAAACACTTGGCTAAAGGAGTGGTGCGGGAAAGAGGGGTTCCATTTTGTGGGGTACTGGCATCAGTGTTGGAACAGGAGGGATCTGTACCGTTGGGACAGTCTCCACCTGAACAGATCTGGGACCAATATTCTAGCGAACAGGGTAAATAGGGTGGTCAACAGGACTTTAAACTAGAAAGTGGGGGGGAAGGGAAGGGTAAAACTCCAAGAAGTATGACTAATGGGAAACAAAGCAGCAGGTTAGCGTGTGGGGGATAGATTCAACTTCATGGAAAATTATGAAAAAACTGAAAAGAAAGGAGAGCCCAGGACAGGCTATTAAAGTCTCCAGAACACAAAATAGGAGAGTGTTTGGAAAGGGCTAGGAATCTAACTTCAAGCACATCAGATAAAAGGACGACAATGAGAAAGGGGACGGGAAATACAGGACTGAAGGTGTTGTATCTGAATGCACGCAGTATACAAAATAATGTAATGAGCTTGTGGTGCAGATTGAAATTGGCAGGTATGATGTGGTGGGCTTCACGGAGACATGGCTACAAGGGGATCAGGAATGGGAGCTAAATATCCAAGGATATACATCCTATCGAAAAGATAGGCAGGTTGGCAGAGGGGGTGGGGTAGCTTTGTTAGTAAGAAATGAAATTAAATCGATAGCAAGAAATGATGTCGGGTCAGATGATGTAGAATCTGTATGGGTAGAGTTGAGGAACCGCAAAGGTTTAAAAAAAACCATAATGGGAGTTATGTACAGGCCTCCGAACAGTAGTCAGGATGTGGGGCACGAGATACACCAGGAGATAGAAAAGGTGTGTAAGAAAGGCAAGGTTACAGTGATCATGAGGGATTTCAACATGCAGGTAGACTGGGAAAATCAGGTTGGTAGTGGATCCCAAGAAAAGAAATTTGTGGAATGTCTACGAGATGGCTTTTTGGAGCAGCTTGTGGTGGAGCCCACTAGAGAACAGGCAATCCTAGATTGAGTGATGTGTAATGAGGCAGATTTGATGAGGGAGCTTAAGGTGAAGGAACCCTTAGGAGGAAGTGACCATAATATGATAGAATTTACCCTGCAACTTGAGAGGAAAAAGCTGGAATCAGATGTAATGGTATTACAGTTGAATAAAGGCAACTACAGAGGCATGAGTGAGGAGCTGGCCAGAATTGACTGGGAGATGAGCATGGCAGGAAAGACAGTGGAACAGCAATGGCAGGAGTTTCTGGGAGTAATTTGGGAGACACAGCAAAAATTCATTCCTAGGAAGAAGAAGCATACTAAAGGGAGGACGAGGCAACCATGGCTGACAAGGGAAGTCAGGGACAGCATAATAGCTAAAGGGAAAGCATACAGTGCGGCGAAGAGCAGTGGGAAACCATGGGATTGGGAAGCCTACAAAGACCAACAGAGGACAACTAAAAAAGAAATAAGGAGGGAGAAGATTAAATATGAGGGTAAACTAGCCAGTAATATAAAAGAAGATTGCAAGAGTTTTTTTAGATATATAAGGGGTAAGAGAGAGGCAAAAGTGGACATTGGGCCACTGGAAAATGACGCTGGAGAAATAGTAGTGGGGAACAAAGAAATGGCGGAGGAACTGAATAGGTACTTTGCGTCAGTCTTCACGGTGGAAGACACGAGTAACATCCCCAAAGTTCAAGAGAGTCGGGGGGTAGAGGTGAGTATGGTGGCCATTACCATGGGGATGGTGCTAGGAAAACTGAAAGGTCTGAAGGTGGATACATCACCTGGACCAGATGGATTACGCCCCAGAGTTCTGAAGGAGATAGCTGAAGAGATAGTGGAGGCGTTAGTGGTGATCTTTCAGGAATCACTGGAGTCAGGGAGGGTCCCAGAGGACTGTAAAATCGCTAATGGAACCCCCTGTGAGTGAGGCAAAAGACGGGAAATTACAGGCCAATTAGCCTGACCTCGGTTGTTGGTAAGATTTTAGAGTCCATTATTAAGAATGAGATTTCAGGATACTTGGAAATGCATGGTAAAATCGGGCAAAGTCAGCATGGTTTCATCAAGGGGAGGTCATGCCTGACAAATCTGTTAGAATTCTTTGAGGAGATAACAAGTAAGTTAGACAAAGGAGAGCCAATGGATGTTATCTACTTGGACTTCCAAAGGCCTTTGACAAAGTGCCACACAGGAGGCTGCTCAGTAAGATAAGAGCCCATGGTGTTAGAGGCAAAGTACTAGCATGGATGAAGATTGGCTGTCTGGCAGGAGGCAGAGAGTGGGGATAAGGGGGTCCTTCTCAGGATGGCGCCTGGTGACTAGTGGAGTTCCGCAGGGGTCAGTGTTGGGACCACAACTTTTCACTTTATACATTAATGATCTAGATGAAGTAACTGAGGGCATCCTGGCTAAGTTTGCAGATGATACAAAGATAGGTGGAGGGACAGGTAGTATTGAGGAGGCGGGGAGGCTGCAGAAGGATTTGGACAGGTTAGGAGAATGGGCAAAGAAGAGGCAGATGGAATACAACGTGGGCAAGTGTGAGGTCATGCACTTTGGTAGGAAGAATAGAGGCATAGACTATTTTCTAAATGGGGAGAGAATTCAGAAATCTGGAGTGCAAAGGGACTTGGGAGTCCTAGTCCAGGATTCTCTTAAGGTTAACTTGCAGGTCGCGTTAATGGTTAGGAAGGCAAATGCAATGTTGGCATTTATTTCGAGAGGACTAGAATATAACAGCAGGGATGTGCTGAGGCTTTATAAGGCTCTGGTCAGACCACATTTAGAATATTGTAAGCAATTTTGGGCCCCGTATCTCAGGAAGGATGTGCTGACCCTGGAGAGGATCCAGAGGAGGTTCACGAGAATGATCCCAGGAATGAAAGGTTTAACATATGAGGAACGTTTGAGGACTCTGGGTCTATACTCGATGGAGTTTAGAAGGATGAGGGGCGATGTGATTGAAACTTACAGAATACTGAAAGGCCTGGATAGAGTGGATGTGGAGAAGATGTTTTCATTAGTAGGAGAGACTAGGACCCGAGGGCACAGCCTCAGAGTAAAGGGAAGACCTTTTAGAACAGAGATGAGGAGAAACGTCTTTAGTCAGAGTGGTGGATGTATGGATTTCATTGCCACAGAAGGCTGTGGAGGCCAGCTCATTGAGTGTATTTAAGACGGAGATAGATAGTTTCTTGATTGGTAAGGGGATCAAAGGTTACGGGGAGAATGGCGTCGAGAAACTTATCAGCCACGATTGAATGGCGGAACAGACTCGATGGGCCGAATGGCCTAATTTATGGTCTTATGGTCTTATGGTCTTATGGTCTTATGGTCTTATGGTCTTATGGTCAATGGAGAAGAGATCGATGAAGGCATCTGACTGTGCAGAGGGAGGAGCAGCACTCTCTGGAAGAAGGGATAGCTGGAGCTCCCGCACACGCTGCCAAAGAGTCAGTGAATCGTCGCTGGTCAGTGCCTAGCTAGACACAAGGTCTATAGGCGCCGCCTTTCGTTCCTGCAGGTGACCGAGAACCAGTGTCGCCGCAGGCTGCGCATGTCTAGTGAACTGGTCAGTCAGATCTGCCATCTTCTGCAGGATTTGACGCCAATGGAGACATGGAGGACATCCACTGCGCTCAATTTCTATGCCAGTGGTTCCTTTCTGGGTTCTACAGGTGATCTCCGTGGGATCTCACGAGCCTCCATCCACAAATGCATCCATGAGGCCACAGATGCCATCTTTGTGAGGGCACACAACTTTGTACATTTCGCCCGGGACCAAGAGAGCCAGGATGCAACACTGATTGGAGTTTCTCAGGTACTGGGTGTGATCAACTGCACTCACATGGCACTCAGATCTCTGTTGCAACAATGGGTCAACGATATCAACTGCAAGGGATTCCATTTGCTGAATGTGCAGCTGCATCCTGCAGGTCTGTGCATGGTTTCCAGGGAGTATCCATGACTCCTACATCCTCAGTCAGTCACAGATCCCTTACATCTTCCAGGGTCCACAGAAGCTGCAGGGTTGACTCCTCGGAGACGAGGGCTACCCGCAGAGGACATGGCTGATGACACCCGTGCAGCTGTCTCAGACTGCAGCAGAGTGAAGTTATAGTGAGGCTCTTGCTGAAACTCGCCACTTTGTGGAGCAGATCATCAGGCTGCTCAAAATGAGGTTCTGGTGCTTGGACAGGTCTGGTGGAGCCCTGCAATACAGTCCCCAGAGGGTGTCATGCATCATTGTCACCTGCTGCACCCTTTACAACCCAGTGCTGCAACAGGGAGAGGAGCTGGGTGAGGAGGAGATTCAGGAGCTGGAGGTCTCCTCCGATGAGGGGGATGTCGATAGTGATGAGGGTGAGGAGGTCCTCGAAGGCAATGATAATGGCAATGAAGCCCTCACACTGGCCAGATGAGGCAGGCGCACTTGGGAGGCCCTCATAGCTGCTAGATTTGTGAAGAATGATAACAACATGCAGTGAGGAGACACCATAGATCCTCGCATCGCATCTTTGAACGTTTGACTCCAATCTGGCTTATGGCAGCACACATACTCTCTGTGATAATGCTCCTGTCATGGAGACACAGTGGAGGCCCTAATAGTCACTCAATTGCAGGAGGATGATGACGGCATTCAGTGAGGATACTCCTCCATAGATCTTCACATAGCCTCTGAGAATGTCTGGCCGAGGGCAGCCCACTTGCGCTCTGTGATCAGGGTCATATAGAGACACAGCCATGAACCTTTAGAAGCACCTGATCCTTTGTCTGCCTTCAGCACTTGACGCCTTCAGGAGTACAGTGTCACTGGTCATAGATGCTGAAGAGATGAGGGCCAACCCCACTTTAAAGGTGCTAAGAGCACACAGAATGACAGAACTCTGTGCCGCCTGGCCATGACATTCTGGCAGCAATGTCAAGCACCATCGATGTGCAGGCAAGACTAATATGACCAGGGGGTGTGAGGCCGGACCATCACTGGTCTGAAGGCTGCACAGAGCATGGGGAAGAGGCGCTGGACTGAGGCATCTGACTTTAACTTGTGCAGAAAGGTTTCACACCTGAGTGACACGACCACGGCTGATCAGAACAAGGAGCCATAGGCAAGGAGACATTCTTGGGTGTTTATTGACAGTAGTGAACATTATGTACAAGTGATTAACAACCATGCCCAGGCTGTGCAACTACACCTCCTTAGACACCCGGTGCGGAAGGGGGTCGGGAAGGAGGAGGACCTCCTCGTGAACCTGCTCCTGGGCCTGGCCAAGTTGGCCATCAACAGGTCCAGGCAGCGGGCGATCGACGGGGGAGTCCCGCCCGATTGTTTGTCCCTCTTCCGCGGCTACGTTCGCGGCCGGATGTCCCTGGAAAGGGAGCACGCGGTGTCTGCCGGCACCATCGAGGCCTTCCGTGCTCGGTGGGCACCGCGGGGTCTGGGGTGTTTTGTTGACCCCTTTAATCACATCTTAGTTTGATGTTTGTAAGGTTCCTTTACAGTTTTTCCTTGATTTTACAGCTGACCTGACTTAGGGGCTGTGCTTGTTTTCTCCCTTGTTCTTTTTGCTCATTTAGTTTATTGTTTTGACTCAAAAGAGTTACACCTCCTTAGACACCCGGTGCGGAAGGGGGTCGGGAAGGAGGAGGACCTCCTCGTGAACCTGCTCCTGGGCTTAGCCAGGTTGGCCATTAACAAGTCCAGGCAGCGGGCGATCGAGGGGCGAGTCCCGCCCGACTGTTTGTCCCTCTTCCGCGGCTACGTTCGCGGCCGGATGTCCCTGGAAAGGGAGCACGCGGTGTCTGCCGGCACCATCAAGGCCTTCCGTGCCTGGTGGGCACCGCGGGGACTGGGGTGTTTTGTTGACCCCTTTAATCACATCTTAGTTTGATGTTTGTAAGGTTCCTTTAAAGTTTTTCCTTGCTTTTACAGCTGACCTGACTTAGGGGCTGTGCTTGATTTCTCCCCTGTTATTGTTAATTTAGTTAATTGTTTTAACTCTACAAGAGATACACCTCCTTAGACCCTGCAGCGATACCTTTACGTCGAGCCTCCTCCGAGATGGTGTGCCCTGGCGACGTATTTCTTCCGCCAGGTGCACGGCCTGAATTACGACGTGCAGCTCCTGTTTGTAGATCAGAGGGGCCTCGGCTCCTTCCAGGTGTTGCCCGTCTTTTACCAGGACCTGATCAAAGTCTGGAACGTGGTCGCCACGCGACGCAGCTCTCCCCCGTCAGGAGTAGCGGCTATCGTCAGAGAGCCGCTGCTCAGGAATCCGCCCCTCCGTCCCTTTCAGTGGCTGGCGGAGAGGAGGGCTGTGGCTGCCGGGGTGACCAGGGTCGGGGACGTGCTGGGTGGCGGAGGACTGGGCTGGATGCTCCCGCAGGAGTTGGCGCGTCGCGCGTCAGTGAGTGTCCAGGTCGCAGCCGATGCCATCCAAGACCTAAAAACGGTCGTGCTCGGACCCGAAGTCATTTTAGGTCTGGAGGTGGCTCAGGTGCGCGGTGATCTTCCGGCTGAACGTTCCCCTGTTCGGACGGAATTCCACATTGGCCCCAAGCCCCGAACCCTCCCTCGGGTGCCGGTGCCCCGCAATAATATGAGCCGCCTCGGGGACATGCCCTCCGTGCCATTTGGCGCGGCGCGGAGGGGTTTTCTGTACGGACTGCTGCTGCACACCTTCCATTTTCTCGCCCTGGTCCGCCGCCCGGACACGCCCTGGCGTGCCTTGTTGCCGTCCGGCGGCGGAGGCCCCCGATGGGAGGCCCTCTACGGAGGTGTTCTCCCTCTTTCTATCGGGGACCTGGGTTGGAGGGTGTTGCATGCAGCAGTCCCCTATAATCGTAAAATGTGTAGGTTCACGGACTCCCGAGACACTTGCCCTTTTTGCGGTCTTGTGGAGTCCGTGGGCCACGTGTATATAGGGTGTCTTAGGCTGCACTCCCTTTTTAGTTATTTAAAAAATCTTTTGTTACTGTTTTGGTTGCACTTCAGTCCCACGCTCCTGATCTACGGGCACCCGGTGCGGAAGGGGGTCGGGAAGGAGGAGGACCTCCTCGTGAACCTGCTCCTGGGCCTGGCCAAGTTGGCCATCAACAGGTCCAGGCAGCGGGCGATCGACGGGGGAGTCCCGCCCGATTGTTTGTCCCTCTTCCGCGGCTACGTTCGCGGCCGGATGTCCCTGGAAAGGGAGCACGCGGTGTCTGCCGGCACCATCGAGGCCTTCCGTGCTCGGTGGGCACCGCGGGGTCTGGGGTGTTTTGTTGACCCCTTTAATCACATCTTAGTTTGATGTTTGTAAGGTTCCTTTAAAGTTTTTCCCTTGATTTTACAGCTGACCTGACTTAGGGGCTGTGCTTGTTTTCTCCCTTGTTCCTTTTTGCTCATTTAGTTTATTGTTTTGACTCAAAAGAGTTACACCTCCTTAGACACCCGGTGCGGAAGGGGGTCGGGAAGGAGGAGGACCTCCTCGTGAACCTGCTCCTGGGCTTAGCCAGGTTGGCCATTAACAAGTCCAGGCAGCGGGCGATCGAGGGGCGAGTCCCGCCCGACTGTTTGTCCCTCTTCCGCGGCTACGTTCGCGGCCGGATGTCCCTGGAAAGGGAGCACGCGGTGTCTGCCGGCACCATCAAGGCCTTCCGTGCCTGGTGGGCACCGCGGGGACTGGGGTGTTTTGTTGACCCCTTTAATCACATCTTAGTTTGATGTTTGTAAGGTTCCTTTAAAGTTTTTCCTTGATTTTACAGCTGACCTGACTTAGGGGCTGTGCTTGATTTCTCCCTTGTTTTTGTTAATTTAGTTTATTGTTTTGACTCTACAAGAGATACACCTCCTTAGACCCTGCAGCGTTACCTTTACGTCGAGCCTCCTCCGAGATGGTGTGCCCTGGCGACGTATTTCTTCCGCCAGGTGCACGGCCTGAATTATGACGTGCAGCTCCTGCTTATAGAGCAGAGGGGCCTCGGTGGCTCCTTCCAGGCGTTGCCCGTCTTTTACCAGGACCTGATCAAAGTCTGGAACGTGGTCGCCTCGCGACGCAGCTCTCCCCCATCAGGAGTAGCGGCTATCATCAGAGAGCCGCTGTTCAGGAATCCGCCCCTCCGTCCCTTTCAGTGGCTGGCGGAGAGGAGGGCTGTGGCTGCCGGGGTGACCAGGATCGGGGACGTGCTGGGTGGCGGAGGACTGGGCTGGATGCTCCCGCAGGAGTTGGCGCGCCGCGCTTCAGTGAGTGTCCAGGTCGCAGCCGATGCCATCCAAGACCTAAGAACGGTCGTGCTCGGACCCGAAGTCATTTTAGGTCTCGAGGTGGCCCAGGTACGCGGTGATCTTCTGGCTGAACGTTCCCCTGTTCGGACGGAATTCCACATTGGCCCCAAGCCCCGAACCCTCCCTTGGGTGCCGGTGCCCCGCAATAATATGAGCCGCCTCGGGGACATGCCCTCCGTGCCATTTGGCACGGCGCGGAGGGGTTTTCTGTACGGACTGCTGCTGCACACCTTCCATTTTCTCGCCCTGGTCGGCCGCCCGGACACGCCCTGGCGTGCCTTGTTGCCGTCCGGCGGCGGAGGCCCCCGATGGGAGGCCCTCTACGGAGGTGTTCTCCCTCTTTCTATCGGGGACCTGGGTTGGAGGGTGTTGCATGCAGCAGTCCCCTATAATCGTAAAATGTGTAGGTTCACGGACTCCCAAGACACCTGCTCTTTTTGCGGTCTTGTGGAGTCCGTGGACCACGTGTATATAGGGTGTTGTAGGTTGCACTCCCTTTTTAGTTATTTAAAAAACCTTTTGTTACTGTTTTGGTTGCACTTCAGTCTCATGCTCCTGATCTATGGACACCCGGTGCGGAAGGGGGTCGGGAAGGAGGAGGACTTCCTCGTGAACCTGCTCCGGGGCCTGGCCAGGTTGGCCATTAACAGGTCCAGGCAGCGGGCGATCGAGGGGAGAGTCCCGCCCGATTGTTTGTCCCTCTTCCGCGGCTACATTCGCGGCCGGGTGTCCCTGGAAAGGGAGCACGCGGTGTCTGCCGGCACCATCGAGGCCTTCCGTGCCCGGTGGGCACCGCGGGGACTGGGGTGTTTTGTTGACCCCTTTAATCACATCTTGGTTTGATGTCAGTAAGTTTCCTTTAAACTTTGTCCTTGGTTTTACAGGTGACCTGAATTAGGGGCTGTGCTTGATTTATCCCTTGTTATTGTTAATTTAGTTAATTGTTTTGACTCAAAGAGTTACACCTCCTTAACTTTCCTCACCCTACTGCTATGTTCTGGTGCTCCCTGGGCATCCTCCGGAGGGCCAAGGCCTGGAGCACTCTGGCCCGATTTTGGGGTCCTGCTGTGCAGCAGTGGCACCCTCCTCAGCCTGTGGAGCTGCAGCTGCTGATCTCACAGGAAGAGGAGAGTCGGATGGGCCAGACTCCTGGAGTCACCTGGGTGGATGGACTCAGGGGACACACTTGCTGATTCTTCTCCCTGGCTGACTCCTTGATGAGAAGGGGTAGCTGGAGGAAGATCGGACTGCCCCGCACCCCTATCGCGTACACACTGTTGGAGGCCAACTATGGCGTCGGCGACGGAGTTGAGCCCTTGCAGCAGTGCAGGAGCAACATCCTGCACCATGGTGGCCGCCACCCTACCAGTGTTGACCCCGGTGCTTTGGATGCTGGTGCTATCACCTTAGCCTGAAGGTGGACAGACTCCTCCATTGTGCCTTACAAACTGAGGAGTGCAGTGGACATCCCTTCCTGACGTTCCGGAACTTGTCTTTGAAGCTCTAGCAACTGTGACATGACTGAGTCCAGAGGCTCGACATCTGACTCAGGCTTAGCTACTTTCTGGCCTCCAGCAGTCCTTTGAGTCCCCACGGCTGCTTTGTATCAGAGTGCGATGTGCTCACCAGATTGTGATCCCAAGGCTACTCTAAGGTTAGGTCCCACCGCGGTGTGTATCTCTGTGCTGGTGGACCGTGTGGGTGAGTTCTGTGATGCGTCTTCAGGGAGGGTTTCAGCAGATTCCTCTTGGGCTTTGATTAGAAGCCCTGGGTCACGGAATCTCTCAGATGTGCCTTAATAGCAACGAGAGATAATTAGTGCATGGCAGTGGCCTGTGAAACAGGACACCTCACTCACAACATGGTTGTCTGATGGATGTTGCACTGCTGGATCTTCATTTGGTAGAGCACCGCCAACCTCACCGTCAGCACAGGAATGGTCCAGATCCTCACTGGCCACCTGGATGGTCAGACGATAAGTATGCCTGTCATGTGTGGGTGGTGAATGGTCCCATAGATGGGATGAGGACAATGAAGGTGTGTGAGAGAGAGAGTGAATGGTGATGTCCCTTGAACTGGCAGTGAGTGAGGGCCCTGTGAATCTGTGATGGGTTTGTGAGTTGAGAGTGATGAGAAGAGTGACTTACCCTGGCAGAATGGAGGAGGTCATTCATCCTCTTGAGGCACTGGATGGTTGTCCTCTTTTGCAGGGTGTTGGCGCTGACCACCGCTACCACCACCTCCCAAGCCAGATTAGTGATGTTTCTGCCCATCCTGTGGCCAGAGCAGGTGGTAGAGAACATCACGGCGAGCCTCCACTGTGTCCAAAAGGTGCTTGAGGGACGTGTCATTGAACCTGGGGACTACAGTCTTCTTGCCTATTGGGGCCATGTCTTCCGTGAAGCAGTCATGGGCTGGAAGCACTGGGAGGTGTGCACACAGCTGGATTTTAAATATAGCGCCAGGTGTGAGGAAGCAGCGAGGTGATGGCCTGGCAGATGAATGAGAGCCCGCTCACCATCGAAACGGCGTATTTCCCAGGAATGCATAATTAATGCGGCGGGTTTGGGATGGCACGGCGTGAAAAGCCACCATTGTGGCCGGCGAGTGAAACATAATTTTACCTACCTGCTACCACACTTTGGACAGAATCACCCGTTTTGTACTATGAGTTAGATGAAGGGACCGAAGTCATGGTAGCTAAATTTGCAGATGACACAAAGGCAGGTGGGAAAGTATGTTGTGAAGAAGGCATAAGGGGCAGAAATTTTCGCTCGGCAGGTGGGTGTGCGCCCGACAACTCGAGCGTTAAATGGCGCATGTTGACATTGACCGAACATGCCGACGTCAGTGCACAGTCATGTGATAGTTCATTTGGTGGGCACGTGCCGGAGCTGGCAGCATGTCCGCCAACAATTAAAAAGCCTGTTAAGGCCATTAAGTAATTACTTAATTTAATTTAATTTTGCGCTGCCCATCCAACCTAACGATTGGCGGGCAGGTGAAGAGGCCAAGCGGCCTTTGCATTTTTTGGGAAACCTCTTCCAAGGCAGGATGAGGTTTCCAAAAGCAAACAAAAATAAAATAAAAACTTTAAACGTTCATTAATAACATGTCCCTGCTCGCGTGACAGTGTTACATGAGGGGACATGTTTCATTACATTTTTAGTTTTTTTTTTCTATCTCTTCATCTCTCTGAGGCAGCTCTGTGCCACAGGGAGATTATGCAGCACTCACTCGCGTGCATGCGTGAAGTTCATGCTTGGCCCGCTCGCACTGACCCCTCCCCACCCTGGCACAGGCAGCGCTTTGTGCTGCTGCTTGCGTTTCACGCTGGGCGGACCTTAATTGGGCTAACGGCGTGAAATCGCAGTCTGGTGTTGATCACGGGTGGCGGTGGCTTCCCGCCTGCCCCCGCCGAGCCCGCCTGCCAAAGGCAAAATTCTACCCAAAGAGTTTGCAGACGCATATAGATGAGTGAGTGGGCAAAAATCTGGCAAATGGAGTATAATGTGGGAAAATATGAAGTTGTTCACTTTGGCAAGGAGAATAAAAAAGCAGAGTTTTACTTAAATGGAGAACGGCTGCAGAATTCCAAGGTGCTGAGGGATCTAGGTGTTCTCATGCATGAGTCACAAAAAGTTACTATGCAGATACAGCAAGTAATTAAAAAGGCTAATGGAATGCTATCCTTTATTACGAAAGGAGCTGAACATGGAAATAAGGATGTTATGCTTCAGTTGTACAGGGCATTGGTGAGACCACATCTCAAATCCTGTGTTCTTGTTAGTTAGGGAAGGATGTAAATGCGTTGGAGGCAGTTCAGAGGAGGCTTACTAGATTGATACCAGGAATGAGCGGGTTGTCTTGTGAGAATAGCTTGTTTCCACTGGAGTTTAGGAGATTGAAGGGTGACTTGATTGACGTATATATGATCCTGAACAATCTTGACAAGTTCAACGTGGAAAGGATGTTTCCTCTTGTGGGTGAGTCCAGATCTAGGGGGCACTGTTTTAAAATTAGGGGTTGCCCTTATAGGACAGGGATGAGGGGAATTTTCCTGTCAGAGGGTTGTGTGACTTTTGGATTCTCTGTCTCAGAAGGCGGTGTAGGCAGGTCACTGAATATTTTTAAGGCAGAGGTAGGTGGATTTTTGTTAGGCAAGGGAATCAAAGATTATCGGGGATAGATGGGAATGAAGAACTCGAAACACAAACAGATCAGCCATGATCTTATTGAATGGCAGAGCAGGCTCAAGGGGCCAAATGGCGTATTCCTGCTCCTATTTCATATGTTCGTAAGATGTCACTAATCCAGATCACTGCAATATGTCTGTGACTCAGTCAATAAATCCTTTTTTAAGTATGTTATTCCACATTAAGAAACATTGCAAAGAATTGTGATATCTTTGCACTAAAATAAGGCTACTTTATTCACATTTAGAGAATACTGTGCTGCAAATTCTAAATTTGCGAGATAGCGGTAAAAATCATTAATCAGAAATATTAAAACTTTATTAAATATGTATGTGATAAATTATATATCCTTTATGTGTATAGTTAAATAATTAATTGCATCTACCTGAACCAGTTTGAGATTCCAGGGTGGGTGGTTGACTAATCCTGCTATTTCCACCTGATTAGCTACAGCGGCCTGCAGTTCTGTGTAGGTGCTGCTATCCAACTGGATACCAGGGAACAGATCACTGATCAGGCTTAGGAAAAGGGGTTCATCTTCATCCACCTATTAAGTAAATGCAAATCAATTATAAATTGTCTATTCTTATGCTGCAAAACATTAGAATCTAGAAATTCTGGTGGCCCAATCAGGACTGCAGCAGGATAGGAATTCCATCTGCCAGCTTTCTGAACTCATTTGAATTATCAGAGGATTGTAGGCTGTGCAAGTCCACTCCAAAGTCCCAGAGTTGCACTGCAGGATGGACTAAAAACCAAGCTGGAAAATGGAGTTGAAATAAAAGGAGCTGTGATTAGAATGAAGATCAGTTGTGGAATGGGATGGAATGGGTGGCTATCTGGTAGAGCAACTATATAAATAATGATGGCAGGCAGAAATAAGTAAATGTCCGATTTTCTCAAAATGGACATTTATGTCCTACTGACAGAATTTCTGAAAGAGAATAGTTTTTGAGGTCAAGAACAAGAAACAATCTAGTCATGGTTTTCATGTTATGGAGAGAAATAACTATTGCAGTGAATGCCACTTCTACCATCTCTTGAACTCCTGTTTTAGTGTAGGAAGATGGTCAATGAACTAACCACAATTACATGCTCCCATGACTTCCTTGCAGTCTTTCTGTGTTGCAATCTTTCAAACATTACTCTTAGAGTGCCCTGTCTCATTCTCTAACCACTACCCTACATCCAACTCTGTTTCACCTGCTATCCACATATGCAACTACCTTTGCAGTGTGGTATGCATGAACATGCCTGTCCAATTACAATGCCTTACTTTCCCCCCTGTTATGCTCATCTGTGTTGAAATTCTAAATTCATGTTTTCTCTTTTCTCTTCTCTCAAAAGTAGGTGACTTGTAACACCTGGAACTATTATGCAACAGGAACCTTTTGCTCTTGATTTGGCATGAACACTAGAAATCTTCAGGCAGCACATCACAAAATGCTGCTGAGAAGTAGAAGGGCCAGGAGCAGCTGCAAATTTTCTGGGATATCTACATAGTCAATGGAAACTGCCTATTAATGGCAGTTTTTTTTTAGTCATTCATGGAATGAGAGGGTTGCTGGCTATATGCCAGCCTTTATTGTCCATCCCTAATTACCCTTGAGAAGGTGGTGGTAAGCTGCCTTCTTGAACCGCTGCAGTCCATGTGGTATAGGTACACGCACAGGGCTGTTAAGAAGGGAGTTCCAGGATTTTGACCAGGCGACATTGAAGGAACGCCGATATATTTCCAAGTCAGGATGATGAGTGACTTGGTTGTGGTGTTCCCATCTGTTTGCTGCACTTGTCAGCCCAAGCCTGGATATTGTCTAGGTCTTGCTGCATTTGAACATGGACTGCTTCAGTATCTGAGGAAGTCACAAACGGTGCTGAACATTGCACAATCCTCAGCAAACATCCCCACTTCTGACCTTATGTTGGAAGGAAGGTCATTGATGAAACAGCTGAAGATGGTTGGGCCTCGGACACTACCCTGAGGAACTCCTGGAGTGATGTCCTGGAGCTGAGATAATTGACCTCCAACAACCACAGCCATATTCCTTTGTGCTAGGTATGACTCCAACCAGTGCAGAGTTGTCCCCCTGATTCCCATTGATCCCATTTTTGCTAGGGTGCCTTGATGCCACACTTGGTCAAATGCTGCCTTGATGCCAAGGGCAGTCACTCTCACTTCGCCTCTGGAGTTCAGCTCTTTTGTCGAGACTAGTCTGACGAAGAGGTTCAGAGGTGTGTTGAGGGGCTTGAACAGTGGTGTTAATTGGTAATGCATACTTATGTACAAAATATAGCTCAAATTATGAGCTAACTCTATGCTTACTTCTACACAGGTCCCTGCATTCTATTAGACTGACTCAGGTCCCTTGGCATGAGATGCTTTACATCATACTGTGGGTGGTACTGTGCTCCAATCCCATATTAACCCTTGCTATGCCAAATACCCTTATACTACAAGCGGTACCTGGACACGTCATTCCAAGGTGTAGTCACACCCTTAGGTCAAGTAGAGCTTTAGCATTGATCAGGGACATGTGGGTGTGACTGCGAATGAGGTAGGTATGGGGATCTAGGATGTAGTGATGGAGGAACCTCGGCCATTGACTTTCACCAGTAGGTATGCGTAATTGCTACCTGCCTGCATGAGAACAAGAGCTGCAGCTGCAAACTGACCAAAGTACTATTGTGTAGGAAGCCATTCAAGTGGAGGAGTGAAAAGGAATGTGGTAATGATAAGGCACAGTATAGTTAGGGGGATAGATACTAGTCCCTGCAGCTGCAACTGGTGTTCAGAAGGTTGTTTTTTTTTTAAAAATTCATTTACGGGATGTGGGCATCGGTGGCTAGGCCAGCATTTATTGCCCACAGTAGGTACACCCACAGTGCTATTAGGGAGGGAGTTCCACGGTTTTGACCCAGTGCCAGTGAAGGAACAGCAATATATTTCCAAGTTAGGATGGTGAGTGACTTGGAGAGGAACTTCCAGGTGGTGGTGTTCCCATCTATCTGCTGCCCTTGTCCTTCTAGATGGTAGTGGTCGTGGGTTTGGAAGGTGCTGTCTAAAGAGCCTTGATGAATTCTTGTAGTGTATCTTGCAGATGGTACACATTGCTGCTAATTGTCCTGGACAGTGTCAAGCTTCTTGACTGTTGTGGGAGCTGCACTCATCCAGGCAAGTGGGGAGTATTCCATCACACTCCTGGCTTGTGCCTTGTAGATGGTGGACAGACTTTGGGGAGTCAGAAGGTGAGTTACTCATTGCAGGATTCCTAGCCTCTGACATGTTCTTGTAGCCACAGTGTTTATATGACTAGTTCAGTTCAGTTTCTGGTCAATGGTAACCCCCAGGACGTTGATAGTGGGGTATTCAGGGATGGTAATGCCATTGAGCATAAAGGGGCGATGATTGGATTCCCTCTTGTTGGAGATGGTCATTGCCTGACATTTGTGTGGCGTGAATGTTGCTTGCCACTTGTCAGCCCAAGCCTGGGTGTTGTCCAGGTCTTGCTGCATTTGGACATGGACTGCTTCAGTATCTGAGGAGTCGTGAATGGTGCTGAACATTGTGCAATCATCAGCGGACATCCCCACTTCTGACCTTATGGAAGGAAGGTCATTGATGAAGCAGCTAAAGATGGTTGGGCCGAAGACACTACCCTGAGGAACTCCTGCAGTGATGTCCTGGAGCTGAGATAACTGACCTTTAACAACCACAACCATCTTCCTTTTGTGGCTCCAACCAGTGGAGAGTTTTCCCCTGATTCCCATTGACTCCAGATTTGCTAGGGCTCCTTGATGCCACACTCGGCCAAATGCTGCCTTGATGTCAAGGGCAATCACTCTCACCTCAGCTCAGGAGTTCAGCTCTTTTGTCCATGTTTGAACCAAGGCTGTAATGAGGTCAGGAGCTGAGTGGCCCTGGCGGAACCCAAACTGGGCGTCAGTAAGCAGGTTATTGCTAAGCAAGTGCCACTTGATAGCACTGTTGATGACCCCTTCCATTACTTTACTGATGATGGAGAGTGGACTGATGGGGTGGTAATTGGCTGGTTTGGAATATGGTTGTGGTTGTTGGAGGTCAGTCATCTCAGCTCCAGGACATCACTGCAGGAGTTCCTCAGCACAGTGTCCTTGGCCCAACCATCTCCAGCTACTTAATCAACGACTTTCCTTCCAACATAAGGTCAGAAGTGGGGATATTCGCTGGTGATTGCACAATGTTCAGCACCATTCACGACTCCTCAGATACTGAAACAATCTATGTCTAAATGCAGCAAGACCTGGACAATACCCAGGTTTGGGCTGACAAGTAACATTTGCGCCACACAAGTATCAGGCAATGACCATTTGCAACAAGAGAGTGCCTAACCATTGCCCCTTGACGTTCAATGCATTACCATCATTGAATCCCCCCACTATCAACATCCTTGGGGTTACTATTAACCATAAACTGAACAGGACTAGCCATATAAATACTGTGGCTACAAGAACCTGTCAGAGGCTAGGAATTCTGCGATGAGTAACTCCCCTCCTGACTCCCCAAAACCCTATCACTATCTACAAGGCACAAGCCAGGAGTGTGATGGTATTCTCTCCACTTGCCTGGATGAGTGCAGCTCCCATAACACTGAAGAAACTTGGCACCGTCCAGGACAAAGCAGCCCACTTGATTGGCACATCCACAAACATTCACTCCCTCTACCACCGACATACAGTAGCAGCAGTGTGTACCATCTACAAGTTGCACTGCATGAATTCACCAAAGCTCCTTAGATAGCACCTTGCAAACCCACGACCACTATCACCTAGAAGGACAAGGGCAGAAGATGGATGGGAACACCACCACCTGGAAGTGACTCACTATCCTGACTTGGAAATATATCACCATGCCTTCACTGTCACTGGGTCAAAATCCTGGAACTCCCTCCCTAACAGCACTGTGGGTGCAACTACACCACATGGACTGCACAGTTCAAGAAGACAGCTCCCCACCACCTTCTCAAGGGCAACAAGAGATGGGCAATAAATGCTGGACCAGCTAATGAAGCCCACATCCCAAAAAAAAACATACTGAGAGAATAATTAGCAATGCATGTGGGATATTGAGCTTCGTAAGTAGAGGTATCGAGTACAAAAGCAGGTAATTTATGGTGAATCTTGATAAAAATCTAGGCCACAACTAGAGTGTGGGTCCAGTCTGGTCACCACGTTTTGAAAGGATGTGAGGTCCCTGAGTGGGCGTGGAGGAGATTTACCAACATGGTTCCAGGGATGAGAGGTATTAACTGAAAGAAACTGGGGTTATCTCCTTGGCATAAAGGAGGTTGAGGGGAGATTTGGGCAAGAGATGTCGGGGAGATGTGAGGAAAAACTTTGTTTATGCAGCGAGTGTTGCTGACCTTGAACCTGCTGTCTACAAGGGTGATGGAAGTGGAAACGATGGATGATTTCAAAAGGAAATTGGATGAGCACTTGAGGGAAATAAAGGTTCAGGGCTACTGGGACAGAGCAGGGGAATGGGAACAGGAACATATGACTTAGGAGCAGGAGTAGGCCATTTGCCCCTCAAGCCTGCTTCACCATTTGATAAGATCATGGCTTATCTGGTTGTGTTCTCAACTCCAACTTCCTGTCTGCTCCCGCATAACCCTTGACTTCCTTGCCTATAAACAATCTATCTAACTCGGCCTTGAATAAATTCAATGATCCAGCCTCCACTGCTTTCTGGGAATGAGAATTCTGCAGACTAACAACCCTCTGAGAGAAAAAGATTCTCTCATCTCCATCTTAAAAGGGAGATTTCTTATTCTTAAACTGCATCCCCTGGTTCTAGTCTCTCCCACATGAGGAAACATCCATCCAGTATCCACCCTATCAAGTCCCCTCCGGCTTATATGTTTCAATAAGATCACCTCTTACTCTTCTGAACCCCAATGGGTATAGGCCCAAACTGTTCAACTTTTCTTCATAAAATAAGCCCTTCATCCCAGGAATGAGTCGAGTGAACTTTCTCTGAACTGCTTCTCACACAGTTATGTTCTTTTTCAAATAAGGACACCAAAACTGTACAGAATTACAAATGTGGTCTCACGAAGATCCACTAAAACTTCCCTACTTTCATATTCCATTCCCTTCGCAATAAACGCAAATATTCCATTTGTCTTCCTAATCACTTCTTGTCCCTGCATAATAACTTTTTGTGATTCATGTAGTAGGGGATACCCAGATCCTTCTGTAGTACCAAATTCTGCAATCTCTCTCCATTTAAATATTATACTGCTTTCCTATTCATAGAATCAAAGAAAGTTTACGGCACTGAAAGAGGCCACTTAGCCCATCATGTCTGCACTGGCTGAAAAATGAGCCATCCAGCCTAATCCCACTTTCCAGCATTTGGTCCGTAGCTCTGCATATTACGGAAATTGAGGTGCACATCCAGACACCTTTTAAATGAGTTGAGGGTTGCTGCTTCTACTGCCTTCTCAGGCAGTAAGTTCCAGACCCCAACAACCCACTGGGTGAAAAAGATTTTCTTCTTCACCCCTCTAATCTTTCTACCAATCACTTTAAATCTATCCCCCAAATCACTGACCTCTCTGCTAAAGTAAGTAGGCTCCTTCCATCCACTCTATCCAGGCCCCTTACAATCTCAATCAAATTTCGCCTCAGCCTCCTCTTTTCCAAGGAGAACAACCCTAGTCTATCCGATCTCTCCTCATGGCTATTCTTCCTGCCAAGGTGGACAAGTTCACATTTTTGCACATTGTCCTCCATCTGCCACATTCTAATTAGCCTGCTATAACATCCTTAATACTCAATTCTAACACTTAACCTTATGACCGATGTTAGGATAACTGGCTTATAGTTTCCTGCATTCTGCCTCCCTCCTTTTTTGAATAAAGGTGTTACATTTGCTATTTTCCAATCTGCTGGGTCTCTTCCAGAATCTAAAGAAATTTGGGAGATTATAACTAATGCATCTACTATTTCTCAGCCACTTCTTTTAAGACCCTAGGATGCAGGCCATCAGATCCTGGGATTTGTCAGCCTTTAGGTCTAATAATTTGCCCAGTACCATTTCCCTGGTGGTGGTGATTGTTTTAAGTTCAGCCCTCCCTTTCACCTTATGATTTTCAAGTATCTTTGGGAAGTTTTTCTAAATCTCCTACAGTGAAGACAGATACAAAATACCTGTTTAATGCTTCCACCATTTCCTTTTATTTCTATTCTTAATTCCCTAGGCTTACTCTCTAGAGGACCAACACTAGCTTTAGTTACTCTTTTCCTTTTTTAAATACCTGTAGAAGCTCTTACTATATATATTTTGAGCTAGCTTTCTCTCATACTCTAATGTCTGCCTCTTTTTTAAAGTCTGTCTTTGCTGGCTCTTAAATTCAGTCCAGTCGTCTGACTTACCACTAACCTTTGCAGAATTGTATAATGTATCTTTCAATTTGATACTGTCCTTAAAAAGAGCCTTTCTTTCTCACTCAGGATCTTTGCTGAGAGTTATTAAACATCTTAAAAGTTTGCCACTGCATCTCTACTGTTCTACCTGATAATCCAGTTTCAGAGTTCGCTTTAGCCAACTCTGTCTCCATATCCGTGTAATTACCTTTACTTGGGTTTAAAACACTAGACCTTGATCCACATTTCTCACCTTCAAACAATGTGAAATTCTAACATATTTTGATCGCTGTCACCTAGAGGCTCTTTTAATATGAGGTTATTGATTAATTCTGTCTCATTGCATATTACCAGCTCTAGAATAGCCTGCACCTTGGTTGGCTCTGGAACAAACTACTCCAAGAAATTATCCTGAGTACATTCTATTAACTCATTTTCCAGACTACCTTTGCCAATCTGATTCTTCCAATCTATATGAAGACTAAAGTCACCCATGATTACCACAGTACCTTTCTTACACATCCTATTAATTTCTTCCTGTGCAGTCTGTCCTACATTGTGACTATTGTTAGGGGGCTTATGGACTACTCCCTCAAGTGACCTCTTACCTTCCCTGTTTCTTATCTCTTGGGAATGGGACTGACTGGATTTCTTGACAGAGGACCAGCATGACTTGATGAGTTGAATGAACTCCTTCTGTGCCATGATGACTTTATGATATATAGGGTAGAATTTTCACCCCCACATGGAGGCTAGTACGGAGGCAGGCAGGCATGAAAATTAACACCACTGGCTGTTGTACTGGTTTCCCATCACCATTCTAACTGCTAGGAATTTTGCTTAGAGCGGGGAAAGTTGGGTTCTGGCAACCCATTTGATTCAAATCATTGCCAAATTGCTCTTATTAACACGCTTGTTGTCATCTCATCAAAGGCCAGTTTGGAATTTTTATGAGTCTGCATGGGTTACATTATGGATCAGTAACAGTCCAAGTGGAATACTGTGGGGAGTCAGTCATGGCTGAGCCATTCATTGGTGTGAGCCCATTAAAGAGTGCACAGCTGAGATCCGCGTCCAGTCATTCACAGAAAGGCACCATTGTGTGAGCAGAGTTAGTGGAGCAAGTGATCTATGCGTGCATGGGCAGTGGAGGAGGTCGAGATCTTCCAGGGATCATAGTTCCATAAGTGATGGGTGCGGGGGAGAGGGGGGGTCCAGTAAGTTTTGAGTGTAGCTGACCACAGCAAGACAACAGATGGCCATGGGTTTAAGATTCATGGAATTAGGGTCCAGTAGTGACCCTGAACATATCGTCAGTATCAAATGTACAACCGAAGAAGATAGGACCTGGATATGCGAAGAATCAGTGCTGCAGTAGAGTGCACCTAATTAGGCAGATTGGAGCTGAGATTTTTGCCCTCATTGCCACATCATAACAAATCCAAGGGATGCATACTTGAACGAAATAGTGGACAACTGGTTTAGCCATTCACTGCCCGATCTGGCTGGACCACATAAAGCAATATTGGGTCATCCTGGAATGCAAAGACAACCTTCTTTTATAACAGCAAAATACTGTGGATGCTGGAAATCTGAAATAAAACCTTAAAATGTTGGAAAAACTCAACAGGTCTGGCAGCAACTAGAGAGAGAAACAGAGTTAACGTTTCAGATCCAATATGATCAGAGAGAAGTCATATTGGGTTCGAAACGTTAACTCTGTTTCTCTCTCCACAGATGCTGCCAGGCCTTCTGAGATCTTCCAGCTATTTTCTGTTTTTACATCAGCTTCTTTTCTTTGTTGCAAACTGTCTTCTTAGATCCCTCTTCTCTTTCTCTTCCACCCTCACCTCCAGCAATGTGTGAGGAGCGAATGGATGTTGTAAGTAAAATTGAGATCTTTCTGTCAGCTACCTCTGCTGCTTCTATGCCTTCCACTAGCCCACCAGGCCATACTTAATGGGCAGAACTTTTCCCTTGTCAGGCGGGCATGGCGGAGGCTTTGGGAAGCCAACCACTGCCTGTGACTGGGGCCGGACCGAGATGTCACGCAGGCAGGCCAATTGAGGCCCGCCCAGCGTGAAACGCAAGTGGCAGCACTCAGAGCTGCCTGTGCAGTCAGGGGAGGAGGGCGAGTGGGGCAAGCGGGGAACTTAATGCACGCGCACGAGCGAGCGCTTGAAAATGTCCCTGAGGCACAGAGCTGTCTCAGGGAGATGAAGAGTTTTCAAAATTACAAATAAAGATTCTAAAAATGACAGAGTCACATGAGGGGACATGTTATAAATAAAATTTAAAAGATTTTATTTTTATTTGATGTTAGAAACCTCATCCCGCCCGTGGATGCATAGGCTGGTTAGCAAAAAATTTACGTTAATCATCTTTTTAATGGCCTGAAGAGGCCTTTTAATTGTCGGTGGGCATGCTGCCAATTCCCGTGCGCACCCTCTGACCGAAATATTGCACGTCATTTTACGCTCAAGCGGTCGGGCACGCGCCCGCCCACCGAGGTAAAAATTCTGCCCAATCTAAAGTTTCCCCATCTCCTTGCCCTGAACTGACATTTTTTATCTAGTTTCTCTACTATTTCATCTTGTGCTCGTCTTGTCCAAGACCCATTTCCCACTCCCTTGATTATTCTCACTAAATTGCAGACCACCTAATTTCCCCTCCTGGTCTCCATGTTAGCCAATATTGTTTACGGTTCTGTCTCTTCAGGTGTTGTCCCTACTTCCTTTAAATCTACCATTTTCTACCATTTTCAACCATCTGCTCAAAAAAAAAACCATTGCACCACCATCCTTGCAAACTACCACACCATCTCCAATTCCTTTTCCTCTCCAAAGTCCTTGAGTGTATTGTCACCTCAAAAATCTGTGCCCATATTTCCCAGGACTCCATGTCTGAATCCCTGCAATCAGAATTCAACCCACAGTACCAGAGCTATTCCAATGAAAATCACAAATGAGATCTCATAGGACTGTGACAAAGGTATACCATTGAGCCTCACCCTTCTCAACCTATCCACAGCCTTTGACATGATTGATCACACAATCCTTCTCCAACGCTTCTTCATTGTCATCCAGCTGGGTTGGTGTGCTCTTGCCTGGGCTCATTCTTATCTGCTAATTATAGCCAGGGTATCAATTAGAATGGATTCTCTCTCTGCTCCCACATCGTTTGTTCGTTTTCCGCCAATGATGAATCTATGACCCCCTCCCATCTCTCAGCTACAGGCTGCCCTTTGGAAACATCATCTGAAAATACAGCATGGTTTGACATCTAGTTCTACATCACTATTGCTTCTCTCTTCATTAGGATGGAAAGTGAAGTAATCTGATCAGAAACTAGGGTCCTAAATCTAAACAAAGGGAACTACAAAGTCCCGAGGCATGAGTTGGCTAAGATACATTGGGGAAATTCATTATGCTTGTCTCCAGGGAGCAGGCATGGAGGGAGAAGCACTGGAGCGGTGACCTCGGGGCACAGGGTAACTGAAGCCAAAACTGAAGAAGTGACATCGCAGGAAAGCTGTGACCTGATTGGTTGGTAGGAAATCTGCACCAAATTTGAAAAAAAACCACTGCAAAGCTAATGAATAAATTAATTATCTAAGTCGAGATGGCTGGGCAGGTGATGTGCTGTAGCTGTATGATGTGGGAGCTGGCAGATCCCATTGCGAGCCGCAGTGACCACATCTGCAGCAAGTGTTGGTTGCTGGAGGAACTCAGGCTCAGAATTGATGAGCTGGAGTCCGAGCTCCGGACGCTGCGGCACATCCGGGAGCGGGAGAGTTACCTAGACGCTTTGTTTCAGGAGGCGGTCACCCGGTAGATTAAGTACCTCAAGTTCGGTCTGTGGTCAGGGTCAGCAGGGTGTGACAGCAAGTGAGGTAGGTAGAGGGATCCTGTGTTCAGGAGCAGAGGAGCTCTTGACCTTGTCCAACAGGCATGAGGTACTTGCTCCCTGTGTGGATGAGGAACAGGGCTGTAGGGAGGATGAGCCAGCTGACCACAGCACCGTGGCACAGGAGGCCATTCAAGAGGAGGGAGCAAAAAGACAAGTGGTAGTTGTAGGGGATTCTTTAATTAGGGAATTGATATCATCCTTTGTAAGCAGGATCGAGAGTCCCGCATGGTATGTTGCCTGCTCGGTGCCAGGGTGAGGGACATCTCTGACTGGCTTGAAAGGATATTGGAGAGGGAAGGGGAGGATCCAGTTGTTGTGGTCCATGTTGGGACAAATAACATAGGTAAGACTAGGAAAGAGGAACTTTTTGGGGATTATCAGGAACTTGGAACTAAATTAAAGAACAGGTCCTCAAGGGTTATTATCTCCGGATTACTACCCGAGCCACGTGCAAATTGTCATAGGGACGCGAGAATAAGGGAAGTAAACACGTGGCTAAAGGAAAGCGGGGTTCCATTTTGTGGGGCACTGGCATCAGTATTGGAACAGGAGGGATCTGTGCCATTGGGACGGTCTTCACCTGAACTGATCTGGGACCAATGTTCTAGTGAAAAGGGTAAATAGGGTGGTCAACAGGACTTTAAACTAGAAAGTGGGGGGGAAGGGAAGGGTAAAACTCCAAGAAGTATGACTAATGGGAAACAAAGCAGCAGGTTAGCGTGTGAGGGGGTGGATTCAACTTCATGGAAAATTATGAAAAAACTGAAAAGAAAGGAGAGCCCAGGAGAAGCTATTAAAGTCTTCAGAACACAAAATAGGACAGAGTGTTTGGAAAGGGCTAGGAATCTAACTTCAAGCACATCAGATAAAGGGACGATAATGAGAAAGGGGACGGGAAATACAGGACTGAAGGTGTTGTATCTGAATGCACACAGTATATGAAATAAGGTAAATGAGCTTGTGGTGCAGATTGAAATTGGCAGGTATGATGTGGTGGGCTTCACGGAGACATGGCTGCAAGGGGATCAGGAATGGGAGCTAAATATCCAAGGATATACATCCTATCAAAAAGATAGGCAGGTTGGCAGAGGGGGTGGGGTTGCTTTGTTAGTAAGAAATGAAATTAAATCGATAGCAAGAAATGACGTAGGGTCAGATGATGTAGAATCTGTGTGGGTAGAGTTGAGGAACCGTAAAGGTAAAAAACCATAATGGGAGTTATGTACAGACCTCCAAACAGTAGTCAGGATGTGGGGCATAAGATACACCAGGAGATGAGAAAGGCGTGTAAGAAAGGCAAGGTTACAGTGATCATGGGGGATTTCAATATGCAGGTAGACTGGGAAAATCAGGTTGGTAGTGGATCCCAAGAAAAGGAATTTGTGGAATGTCTACGAGATGGCTTTTTGGAGCAGCATGTGGTGGAGCCCACTAGAGAACAGGCAATCCTAGATTGAGTGATGTGTAATGAGGCAGATTTGATAAGGGAGCTTAAGGTGAAGGAACCCTAAGGAGGAAGTGACCATAATATGATAGAATTTACCCTGCTTTTTGAGAGGAAAAAGCTGGAATCAGATGTAACGGCATTACAGTTGCATAAAGGCATCTACAGAGGCATGAGGGAGGAGCTGGCCAGAATTGACTGGGAGATGAGCCTAGCAGGAAAGACAGTGGAATAGCAATGGCAGGAGTTTCTGGGAGTAATTGGGGAGACACAGGAAAAATTCATCCCTAGGAAGAAGAAGCATACTAAAGGGAGGACGAGGCAACCATGGCTGACAGGGGAAGTCAGGGACAGCATAAAAGCTAAAGAGAAAGCATACAATGCGGCGAAGAGCAGTGGGAAACCATGGGATTGGGAAGCCTACAAAGACCAACAGAGGACAACTAAAAAAGAAATAAGGAGGGAGAAGATTAAATATGAGGGTAAACTAGCCAGTAATATAAAAGAAGATTACAAGAGTTTTTTTTTAGATATATAAAGGGTAAGAGCGAGGCAAAAGTGGACATTGGGCCACTGGAAAATGACGCTGGAGAAGTAGTAGTTGGGAACAAAGAAATGGCGGAGGAACAGAATAGGTACTTTGCATCAGTCTTCACGGTGGAAGACACGAGTGGCATCCCCAAAGTTCAAGAGAGTCGGGGGGGAGGGAAGAGGTGAGTATGGTGGCCATTACCATGGGGATGGTGCTAGGAAAACTGAAAGGTCTGAAGGTGGATACATCACCTGGACCAGATGGATTACGCCCCAGAGTTCTGAAGGAGATAGCTGAAGAGATAGTGGAGGCGTTAGTGGTGATCTTTCAGGAATCACTGGAGTCAGGGAGGGTCCCAGAGGACTGGAAAATCGCTAATGTAACCCCCCTGTTTAAGAAGGGAGTGTGGCAAAAGACGGGAAATTACAGGCCGATTAACCTGACCTCAGTCGTTGGTAAGATTTTAGAGTCCATTATTAAGGATGAGATTTCAGAATACTTGGAAGTGCATGGTAAAATAGGGCAAAGTCAGCATGGTTTCATCAATGGGAGGTCATTCCTGACAAATCTGTTAGAATTCTTTGAGGAGATAACGAGTAGGTTAGACAAAGGAGAGCCAATGGATGTTATCTACTTGGACTTCCAGAAGGCCTTGACAAGGTGCCACACAGGAGGCTGCTCAGTAAGATAAGAGCCCATGGTGTTAGAGGCAAGATACTAGCATGGATAGAAGATTGGCTGTCTGGCAGGAGGCAGAGAGTGGGGATAAGGGGGTCCTTCTCATGATGGCGGCCGGTGACTAGTGGAGTTCCGCAGGGGTCAGTGTTGGGACCACAACTTTTCACTTTATACATTAATGATCTAGATGAAGTAACTGAGGGCATCCTGGCTAAGTTTGCAGATGATACAAAGATAGGTGGAGGGACAGGTAGTATTGAGGAGGTGGGAAGGCTGCAGAAGGATTTGGACAGGTTAGGAGAATGGGCAAAGAGGTGGCAGATGGAATACAACGTGGGCAAGTGTGAGGTCATGCACTTTGGTAGGAAGAATAGATGCATAGACTATTTTCTAAATGGGGAGAGAATTCAGAAATCTGGAGTGCAAAGGGACTTGGGAGTCCTAGCCCAGGATTCTCTTAAGGTTAACTTGCAGGTTGAGTCAATGGTTAGGAAGGCAAATGTAATGTTGGCATTTATTTCGAGAGGACTAGAATATAAAAGCAGGGATGTGCTGCTGAGGCTTTATAAGGCTCTGGTCAGACCACATTTGGAATATTGTGAGCAATTTTGGGCCCCGTATCTCAAGAAGGATGTTCTGGCCCTGGAGAGGGTCCAGAGGAGGTTCATGAGAACGATCCCAGGAATGAAAGGCTTAACATATGAGGAACGTTTGAGGACTCTGGGTCTATACTCGATGGAGTTTAGAAGGATGAGGGGGGATCTGATTGAAACCTACAGAATACTGAAAGGCCTGGATAGAGTGTGAAACCTACAGAATACTGAAAGGCCTGGATAGAGTGTATGTGGGGAAGATGTTTCCATTAGTAGGAGAGACTAGGACCCGAGGGCACAGCCTCAGAGTAAAGGGAAGACCTTTTAGAACAGAGATGAGGGGAAACTTCTTTAGCCAGAGAGTGGTGTATCTATAGAATTCATTGCCACAGAAGGCTGTGGAGGCCAGGTCATTGAGTGTATTTAAAACCGAGACAGATAGGTTCTTAATTGGTAAGGGGATCAAAGGTTACGGGGAGAAGGTGGGAGAATGGGGTTGAGAAACTTATCAGCCATGATTGAATGGCAGAGCAGACTCGATGGGCCAAATGGCCTAATTTCTGCTCCTATGTCTTATGGTCTTATGGTCTAAAGGCATGAGGGTGGTTAGGCAATGGCTCATATTTAAGGAATGAATATATGCAATGCAACAGTTATACATTCCTTTCCAGCACAAAAACGCAACAGGAAAAGCAGCCCAACGTTGGCTAACAAAAGAAATTAAGGATAGCATTAGATCCAACGAGGAGTCACATAAAGTTGCTAGAAAAAGTAGCAAGTCGTAGGAGCAGTTTAGAATTCAGCAAAGGGGGCAAAATTTTACCCTTGACGGGGGTGCTCGGCAAGGGCGGTCGGAGGTCGTCGTGAAGCTGACCGTCGCCTATGATTGGCAGCACACCACAATTTTATGCAGGCAGGCCAATTAAGGCCCACCCCACATGAGATGCGGCCTTTGAATGAGCTTGAAGGGGTGGGCGGGTGCTTAAAGTCCACCGCGTCCAATG
Organism: Cetorhinus maximus; assembly: GCF_964194155.1. Taxonomy (NCBI): domain Eukaryota; kingdom Metazoa; phylum Chordata; class Chondrichthyes; order Lamniformes; family Cetorhinidae; genus Cetorhinus; species Cetorhinus maximus. The sequence goes on from NC_135883.1 coordinate 167,552,238, forward strand.
GTAACCTGGCGACCGATTCAAATGCGTCCTCGGTAGCCCCTGGAAGGCTGCCACCAAAAGACATGGAAGTTGTGTACATGGATGCCTCAGCGGGTGGACACGGCAGGTCCACGGCAATCGGCCCCGTGTTTTTCGGATGAGTGCCTTGCTCCCCTCCTGGTGGAGGTTGCAGCCAGGAGAGAAACACTTGTCCCCAGGGACGCGAGGAGGAAGCCCCCACACCTCACCAAAAAGGCCTGGGAGGAGGTGGCATGTAGGGTCAGCAGCCACGACGTGGTGAGGCGCTCATGAGTCCAGTGCCGGAAGCGCTTTAATGGTCTCCTGTGATCAGGAAGTGTGAGCACTGTGTTGGCATGGGTCACTTTGCAGAACAGTTAAGAGCTGCCCCCCCTATGGACCTCAGAGGTGTTACAGTGTGACTGGAAAACGTCAATGAGGCAGGGTCTGGCCAAGGGGGTGAGCCCTTGCTGCTTGGGCTGAGGGCCTTGTGACTCCAGGGTCACGAATGTGCTGAGCCCTGCGAGATTTTCATCAGGTGGGATTGGTCAGGCTGCAATGACGCTGCAGGTAGAGAGTGGACTAATCAATGCTCCTCTATCCTTCCAGGAGAAAACATCCCATCACAATGCAGAGAGGTTGTGGACTGATGGAGGACCCTCCACACCTCCTCATCCTCAGTAGATACGAGCAGCAGGCCCTGGAACCAGAGAGGTGCCATGCATCTTGGCCAAGCAGCCACGGTGAGGTTGGGGTGCCAGAGGGAGGTAAGACTTCAGTGCACCAAGGTGAGAATGTGGCTTTTTGCAACCATTGCAGTGTAGCTGTATATTGATGTAAGCCTCGAACCTGGAATGCCCATTGATAATGGAAAGACGAGGGCACCATGATGCATATCTCTGTCTCATCAGGGTGCCAGACATGCACACTGACAGTCCAATGAGTTAAACTAATGACATGTCCTTCTTTTTAGGCTCGCCAGGAGCCCCTCGTTGTGAGGAGACTGAAGGCCCACTCCTGACCCCTGAGGATCAGCATGCTGAGCACTCACCAGCATCACACCTTCTCTGAAAAGCAGGCACTAGCGCAGATACCAGCACCCTGGTGGGCATAAGATCGCCATTTAGAATCTCGGTGCACATTGGTGAGAGCACTTCACACTCGCTTGAGGCACAGGCACAGGCAGGGAGTGCACAGGGTGCCGGCAGTTGGAAGACTGCTGGAGACCAGGACAATGCTCAGTTGATGGTTGATGATGGGCCTCTGGAGTCATTCCTGAGGCAGCAGCTGCTGGATGTCCAGCAGGGTGTGCGGGAGGATCTGGCAGAGATACATGAGGGAATGCATGCCATGGTGTCCGTTGTGGAGGAGCACATTTGGAGCATAAGCACTGTGTTGACCCTCATGGCTGAGCGCACTGCCTCCTCTATTGAGAGAGTGGCGACTGTCATGGAGAGGCTCCTCCAGGGACTCAATCAGGGGTCCCTGGGGATGCGTTCGGACCTGCAAGCCCTCACACCGGCAATGACCTTAGGTGGTCAGTGTCAGTGTGGGAGATGGATTGGGTATCAAGTATCCCAGCTAGGTGCCCGTCCATCAATGGTGAGCAGGGAGGCCCAGAGCAACCTGACATTGGCATTAGCGTGCTCCTCCTCAGACTTACTACTGGACTCATTATCTGTTGCCTGTACAGCTGCGTCAAGATCATCTTCTTCCACTGCAATCCCCCTTGTGCCAGTGCCAGATTGTGGAGAGTGCAGCATGCAACCACTGTCAGTGACACACGCTCTGGGGGCGGGGTCCAGGCATCAGAAGCGCATCTTGAGAAGACCGATGGTTCTCTCTACGACCGCCCTTGTGGAGGCCTGGCTCCTGTTGTACCGCTGTTCAGCCTCTGTTCTTGGGTGGCAGAGAGGCGTCATGAGCTACCTTTTGAGCGGATAGCCCTTGTCACCCAGCAGCCATTCATCCAGCTGTGGTGGAGCACTGAAGAGCCTCGGGATCTGGGGGTGTCTCAGGATGTAAGCATCATGGGAGCTGCCAGGGTACCTTGCACAGACTTGCAGAACCTGCATCCTGTGGTCACACACTATCTGCACGTTCATGGAGTGGAATCCCTTGCTGTTGACGAAGGCACCCGGCTGACCCGCAGGCGCCTTGATGGCCTCGTGTGTAGTCAATTGCACGCTGGATAAGCGGGAAGCCAGCAATCGCTGCAAAGCCTCTGGCTCGCTGTGCCTGGCTGGCCTTGTCCGTATGGTAATGAATGAAAGTCAATGCACACTTGAACAGAGATTCTGTCACCAGTTTGACGCAACTGTGGACGGCTGATTGGGAGACTCCACACAGATCTCCCACTGAGCCCTGGAAAGAGCCAGAGGCATAGAAGGTGAGGGCCACTGTGACCTTCAGCACCACTAGCATGGGGTGTCCACCCACACAGTCAGAGCTGATCTCAGGGCCGATCCTCTGACAGATGGAGATCACTGTCTGCCTTGAGAGATGGAGCCTCCTTTGGCAATGCACCTCAGACATATTGAGGTAGTTGCATCGCCGCCTGGCAGCAGGATAGACCCTGGCAGCAGGATAGTGGTGTCTTCTGCGGCCCGTTCTGCCTTGGCTTTCCTGTTGGCCCTGCGCATTTGTGCCTGCGCCTCTCCTCCCACAGGCCATTCCCCTGGAAGCTGAATAGGGGCACCTGGCCTCCTCTCCCTTCTGCTCCTCTGTTCCTCCTCAGAGGACGTGCCTCCAGCAGAGACCACAACCCCCATTACCAGGGTAAGGGATGGTTGTCTGATACCTGGAAGGCCCCACGCAGTATGAATCCTCCGGGAGCCTGGAAGACAACACTGAGTCCTGAACTGAAGCCTCTAAATGCTCTGAATGCAGCTCTGAAGCGAAATGAAGCTGTCCTGTTCACAGAAGCAAGCAGCAGCAAGTGACATCCAAAACTACTCTCTATTCGCTTTGTGAAGCCCACTGACCCCTCTTATCCCGCCCGTGGATAAGGTTTTGCAAATTGTGGCCTGCCCACCTGATGTTTTGCCCGTGCGACAGCCTGAAAATCACATGGGCTACGTAAACTCGGAGACAATTGGTGTCTCAAGGGCCTTAACTGGCCACTTAATTAATGGCGGGCGTGCCTCAGTCTTCATCACAAGCCCACACAAAATATTGCAAGAGTGCGCATTGACGTAGGGATGCTTGTCCGATGTCAAGGTGCTTTATTTCATGCACAGGAGTGTCGGGTGTGCATCCGCACACCAAAGGTAAAATTCTGTCCCAAGAGATTGATTAAGAGGGGAAAAATAGATTATGAGAGTAAACTTGCAAGGAACATAAAAGCAGACTGTAAAAGCTTTTATAAGTATGTAAAAAGAAAAAGATTAGTGAAGACAAATGTAAGTCCCTTACAGTCCAAAATGGAGAATTAATAACAGAGAATAAGGAAATTAAAAAGCAATTAAACAACTACTTCAATTCTGTCTTCATGGAGGAAGGCACAATAAACTTCCCAGACATGCTGGGAACCAAGGGTCTATTGAGAAGGAGGAATTGAAGGAAGTTAGTATTACTAAAACAATGGTGCTGGGGAAATTAATGGGACTGAAAATTGATAAATCCCCTGGGATAATCTACATCCCAGGGTACTAAAGGAGGTGGCCATGGAAATAGTGGATGCGTTGGTTATCATCTTCCAAAATTCTGTAGATTCTGGAACAGTCCCGGCAGATTGGAGGGTGGCAAGTGTAACCCAACTATTTAAAAAAGGAGGGAGGGAGAAAACGGAATTACAGACAGATTAGCCTAACGTCAGTAGTGGGGAAAATGCTTGAGTCTATTAAGGATGTGGTAAAGGACACTTAGAAAATATCAAAGGGATTAGACAAAGTCAACATGGGTCTATGTAAGGGAAATCATGTTTGACAAACCTAGTGGCGTTTTTGAGGACATAATTAGCAGAATAGATAAGGAGGGGACCAGTAGATGTGGTGTATTTGGATTTTCAGAAAGCTTTTGAGAAAGTCCTACATAAGAGGTTAGTGTGCAAAATTAAAGCACATTGTTTGTTTTAAAATTAATTCAAGGGATGTAGCTTCACTGGCTAGGCCAGCATTTATTGCCCATCTCTAATTGCCCTTGAGAATGTGGTGGTGAGTTGCCTTCTTGAACTGCTGCAGTCCATGTGGTGTAGGTACACTCAGTGTTGATAGGGAGGGAGTTCTAGGATTTTGACTCAGTGACAGTGAAGGAACGGCAATATATTTCCAAGTCAGGATGGTGAGTGGCTTGGAGGGAAAACTCCAGGTGGTGGTGTTCCCATGTATCTGCTGCCCTTGTCCTTCTAGGTGGTAGTGTCGTGGGTTTGGAAGATGCTGTCTCAGGAGCTTTGGTGAGTTTTGGGGGTCATTTATTGGCATGGATTGAGAATTGGTTAGCAGACAGGAAACAGAGAAGAGGAATAAGTGGTTCCTTTTTGGAGTAGTGAGGTATCATAGGTATCAGTGCTTAGGCCCCACCTATTCACAACATCTATCAATGATTTAGATGAGGGAACCAAATGTAATATTTCCAAGTTTGCTGATGACATGAAACTTGGTGAGAATGTGAGTGATGAGGGGAATGTTAAGAGGCTTCAAAGTGATTTAGATATGTTGAGTAAGTGGGCAAATACATGGCAGACGCAGTGTAATATGGATAAATGTGAAGTTATGCACTTCAGTAGGAAAAACAGAATGGCAGAACATTATTTAAATGGCAATAGATTGGGAAATGTTGATGTACAGAGACCTGTTTACGAAACTATCATATTTTTCATAACAGTATTGTGGGATATTGTAAGGTAGGTTTAATTGAATTTGAGGCAGATGGACTGCAAGGTTGAAATTATCAGAAGAGTCAGGTGTAAAAAGTGCATTTGAAATGCTAATGAGTGAGCTAGAGTATAAGAGTCAGTAGATAAGGTGTGAATGAAATTTGCATTTTATAATAAGCGGGAAGTTGTTTGTTTTCAAAGGGGTGGTAGGATATTTAAAACTAACAAGATAAATAGGGCAAGGTTATTATGTTTATTTTTCCAAAAAGGAAAAAGGCTATATTGACAACATGAAAGATTTTTATATTATGGGAAAAGTAAATTTCCAAAGATATGTAGAACACATTAAGGAAAGAGAAACATATATAAAGAAGGATGGAAGGCTATGTCAGAGTGACCATGTAAAATCATTAAAGGTACACCATGGAAAACAGATTTGAGAAAAGCCTCTAGCCACTCTCTGAAGTAGTGCTGCTCCAGTAACTAAAGTTGTGTTAAAAGCCTTTGGAATTCCACTGTTGAGTGGGTGCTGTGGTAGCCTTGTTGGATTGCTTGTTGAAATTTAAAATCTATTTTTGACTTTTGCGTTAAAGGGGGTGTGTAGTTGGGAGTCAGGTTGATTAGGAATTTTGGGATTTGTCATAATATAAAGTAACTGTAATCATATGTATGTGTTTGAATTATTTTCTTTTGCTAATAAATGTTTTAATTTAATTTTAAAAATCACTAAAGGTGTTAGTGGACTCATTACTTCTGAATTCAGTGCACAGACCTTCTCGTAATAGAGACAGATTGCAAAACCGTTATGATAGCATGGCCAAATTTCTCTTGTGGATTTGGTCTGCCTGGCACATATCACCTGCCACATCTTAACACCTGAGTGCCCTTGTACACCAATCACTAAAAGCAAACATGCGGGTGCAGCGAGCAGTTAAGGCAAATGTTATGTTGGCCACCATTGCAAGATGACTTGTGTATTGGAGCAAGGATGTCTTACTGCAACTGTATAAGACCTTGGTGAGACCACACCTGGGGGTAGATCTTCCGGTCAGCGAGCGGGGGCGGGGCCCACTTGCCGACATGCAAAATAACACCGGACGACATCGGGTGGAACTCCCGACGTCACCCCGCGTCATTTCCATTTTCAGGTCGGCGGGGGCATAGCCGAATCAGCTGCGCGCCCACCAACCTGTCAACGGCCTATTGAGGCCATTTAAAAAGTAATTGACATCAATAATGACCTGGCCGTCCAACTTTAACGTTGGCAGGCAGGCCGGGAGCCCTGGTGGGCTTAAAAAAAAAAGCATAAAACCTCATCCATGGGTGGGATGAGGTTTCATGAGAGTTTTAAAATATTTAATCAAGGTTTCAGTAAAAGTGATGGACATGCCCCAACTCATGTCAGGGAACATGTCAGGGAAATTTTGCAATCATTTGTTTAACACTTTTAAATTTGGAGCCGATCTCCTTGAAGCAGCACTTAGCCTCAGGGAGATCTGCGCGCTCTTTCGCGCGCGTGTGTGAAAGAGCACACTCCCGGCTGAGGGAACCTCCACCCCCCCTGCCCGGCCAGGGACCGCATAGCGCTTCCTGGTGGATGTCACGCTGGGCGGGCCTTAATTGGCCTGCCCATGTAAAATGGCACTGACCGGAGGCGCGCCTGCCCCGCCCGCTCCTGCACTCCCCCCCTCTCCCCCACCCAACGGGGGGGACATTTTTCCCCTGGAGTATTGTGTGCAGTTTTGGTCTCCTTAACTAAGAAAGGATATACTTGCCATAGAGAGAATGCAGTGAAGGTTCATCAAACTGATTCCTGGGATGGTAGGATTGTCACATGAGACATTGGGTTGACTGGTCTGAATTCACTGGAGTTTAGAAGAATGAGAAGAGATCTCATTGAAACGTATAAAATTCCAACAGGGCTGGATGCAGGGATGATGGTTCCCCTGGTTGGGGGGTCGAGAACAAGGGGTCATAGTCTCTGGATATGGGGTAGACCATTTAGGACTGAGATTAGGAGAAACTACTTCACTCAGATGGTAGTGAAATTGTGGAATTCTCTACCTCAGGAGGCTGTGGAGGTCAAGTCACTGAATATATTTAAGAATGAGATAGATTTCTAGACTCTAAAGGTGTCGAGGGGTGTGGAGAGAGCACGGGAGTATAGCGTTGAGATAGAGTCAGCCTTGATCATATTGAATGGCGGAGCAGGCTCGAAGGGCCGAATGACCTACTCCTGCTCCTATTTTCTAGGTTTCTATGTTTCTCTCAATTCCTCCACTGTTGAAAATTTATCACTCTGCTTAACCCATATCCAGGACTTTATGAGCAGGAATTTCCTCCAAGTAAACACTGGGAAGACCAAAACAAATACCTTGTCCCTCCGATAAACTTAGTTCACTCACTGCCATCTCCATCACTCTCCCTGGCAACTGCTTGAGGCTGAACCAGACTGTTCACAACCTCGGTGTCAATACTTGATCCTGAGTTGAGCTTCTGACCACATATCCACTCTCTCATAATACCGCCTATTTTCTCCTCTGTACCATTACCTGACTTCCACCCTGCCTCTGCCAATCTGCTGCTGAAGCCTTCTTCCATGCTTTTGTTACCTCTAAACTTCACAATTCCTGGCCGGCCTCCTAAATTCCACCCACCTTGAGGTCATCTAAAACTTTGTCGCCTGTATCCTTACTCACATCAAATTCCATTCAGCCATCATCCCTGTGTTTGCTGAGCTACTCTGGTTCCGGGTCAAGCATTGCAGGCATCCTCTGGTGCAAGACACCATTGACTTTATCCAGATTGCCATGCAAGATCACTTCAACCAGATTGGCACTGTTATCAATGAAAAGGGATTCCACTCCCTGAATATACTAGTCTGAAACTACAGATAGCCCACTATAATGGGATGTAAACTGTTATCTCATTGGATTTTAGAACTGATAGCTGCCATTAGCTAGCATTGTTCATTGGTATGATAACTGGAGATGACTTTCACGAAGCTACCATTCCTTAGAACAACAGTTTATGTTATTCAGTTGATCATCCACTTAAGAGCATCATGGAAGTGATATGTAGCTCCAGAAAGCTAGCAGCTGCAGCTTCACAGGAGTAAATTCCAAAACAAGGAAAGTCCCCAGCTTGATCATGTGCTCTGTTTCAAGGGAAAACACTAGAATAAGAGAAAGGAATTATGTTTAGATATCCAAGGGATTGACCATGTGCGGAAAGAATAGATTGGTTTCTGATCATTTTGGAACTCATTATGTTGAAAAGGAATGTGTACTTAAGCCATGATTACTTCTTCATCAGGATTATAATACAGATCTGGCTTCAATGTTTAACTAGGACCTTTTGCTAGGAGGCAGCCTCTGAACTCTGAAATACCCTGCAGGCTGACTTGCAAATTTCATCTTTATCTTCCTATGTCTTCCTATGACTGTCTCAGATTGGTCATACATATTCTATTGCAAACAGAAAAAAGAAAGCTTCAAGTCTAGGTTCAAAAGTTAAAAAAGCAGATTTCTAATGTTGATAATTTTCCCCATTTAATTAATTTGACTGGCTCTCTTCATCTGCTGCCACCTTCACCTGGCCTATGTTCTGAAATATATGTTGGTAGAATATCACAACCATTTTCAGCATTTAAAACATTTTAAGGTGGTTTCCCATTCCTCACCAGTTTAGACAGATTCATGTCTCTCAGTACTCTCATGACAATTGTTGATTCACTGTCTTCTGGCCGTGCTCTCTTCTGAGCTCCCAATGTCCTCAATACAGACAGAATGTTTCTCAAGCCAAAGTCATAATGAACCTAGTTGTAATGAATTTGACAAGAAAGAAAATTATTAACTGAACTATTCTCTAAGGGAGGAAGTTTTCTGGAGCTTTCCAGTCAAAAAAACCTTCACCAGCACAGAACAGAAAACAGAAAATTTACAGCATATCAGGAAGCCATTTGGCCCATTGTAATTTTTGCTGGCTGGAGAAGAGTTTTCCAGCTTAATCCCATTTTTGTGTTTGTGGTTCATAGTGCTGTAGGTTACAACACTTAAAATGCATTTTCAAGTTTTTTTTAATGTGATGAATTTTCTGCCTCTGTCATCCTTTCAGGCAATGTTCCACACCACCCTTGAGTGAAGGAGCTTCTCCTCAGCTCCCTTATAAGCATTCTACCAATTATTTTAAATCTATGCCTCTGATTACTTACTTCTCTGCTATGGAATATAGGCCCTTTCTATCCACTCTATCTAGGCCTTTAATAATTTTATACACCTCAATTTCATCTCCCATCAACTTCTTCCGTTCCAAAAAGAGAATAACCCCAGCCCATCCAATCCTTCTCATAACTAAAATTCTCTATTCTATACAACATCCTCATAAATCTCCTTTGCACCCTCTCTTTTTTTGCTCGTACAAGATTCTGTGGGGGTTTGACAGGGTAGTTGTTGAGAAGATGTTTCCACTAGCGGGGGATTCTCAAACTAGGGGACATAGTTACACAATAAGGGGACACTCATTTAAAACTGAGATGCAAAGGAATTTCTTCTCTCTGAGGGTAGTGAATGTCTGGAATTCTCTACCCCAGAGAGTTGTGGAGGACAGATCACTGAACGTATTTACAGAGGAGGTAAATAGATTTTTGAAATATTGGGGAGTTGAGGGCTATGAGGAGCTGGCACAAAAGAGGAGTTGAGGCCTGGGGCAGATCAGCCATGATCTTATTGAATGGCGGGGCAGGCTTGAAGGGCCAAATGGCCTACTCCAGCTCCTAGTTCTTATGTTCTTATGTCCTTTGAGGCGAAGTTGACCATGTTTATCATTTAAGGTTTTTGGTAAGGTTCCCATGGCTAAATAAGCGACTGCTAAGGCCTATCTGCAGCATGAAGGTTCTGCTGTAAATAGGGCTGGGTACTGCAGATAACTGAGTTTTGGATGAGTTCCTAGCTCAAGATTTCCTCTGCTTGTGTTTTCTCTCTGCTTCAGTTATGAGCTTGCTTTCAAAGAAGGTCACACCGTTTTTTATTTGGTTGCAGCAAATGCAACAATTTTTGGCGAGCTTTTTCCAGGATTAGAAGTTGATATCAAAATTCCAAAGTGAAACTTTCATAGTCCCCTAATAACACTTCCTTTGACTGCCATGAGAGCGCACCCCAGACTCAAGCTGTCCACAGAAGACTCACGTTGGTAAATGAATGTCAGGGAATCTGACTAAATGACCAACTCAGCTGTGGTTGTCTTAGTATGGTGTGGCTGCTTGGCATGCCAGCTTGGGAAAGCACCTCAGCTTCTGGTATTTTGTCCTGCCATCTGATCTTCAGAAGTTTCAGAAGGCAGCTCAAGTGAGCTTCTTGGCTCACAACCAGTGTCAGGATCCTTACTCACTCACCCTCACCCACTGTGTGAATGAGTGTGAGTGAGTGATGGTGTGTGGATGAGAGAGGACCCTGAGACTGGGAGCAGCCAGACACACACACACATACACACTCCCTCTCTCCCTCACATACACACATTTACTCTCTCTCTCTCTCTCTTTCTCACACACTTTCCCTCTTATACACACACACACACACACACACAGACACACACACTCACACTCTCTCACACATACAAATACTCACTCTAACACACACACACACGCACACACACAGACATATACAGACTCTCTCATATTCACTGGCCAGAATTTTCTGGCCTTTTCCGCTCGTGAAGTCAAGGGACTTTTGGATGGCTTGCCACATTTTCCAGCCCTGCCCCCGCAGCGGGAAGGCTGGAAAATTCTGCCCACTCTCTTTCTCACACACAAATGTTCACACTCTCTCTCTCTCTCTCTCTCTCTCTATCTCTCACACATCATACACACACGCACTCTCTCACACACACACACACACACACACTGACTCACTCTCTTCATACACAAACACACTCAACACTCTCTCTCTCATACACATTTACTCACCAAGTGGGCCTGAGTGATTTGGAGATTAACACACTGAGGAGAGGTTTGAGACAGCTGTGACAGTACCAAGACTTTCTCCCCATCCTATCTAACACTCCAGCTGTCCCAGATCCTCATGTTGCTGCAACAACTGCTTTGCCATCTTCACTCATGTAGGCGGTTTTGTCACCTCCCCCCACCCCAGCAGGCAGTCTCTCTCTCCTCCCCATACCCCAGCAGGCAGTGTCTCTCTCTCCCTCTCTCTTCCCCTTTCCCTGAAAGCCTCTCTTCCTCCCCAGCAGACTCACCACCACCGCCGCCAGTGTTCAGGCCTCAGGCTGAATATAGCACACTGTTTGCTGCTCCTCCAACCACAGACTTTCTCTCCTGCATTTACTGCTGACGGGTTCACCAGTGAGCCTGGCAGCAGCAAAAACACTACAGGAACGACCTATGATTGGAGGAGCAGCTCCTTGTAAAATCGTTCACTTCACTTAGCTGTATTTTGAATACTGGCTCCACGGGGCCGGACACAGATGTGTGGTGGACCAGATTGTGCCCCACAGGCAGCATGTTGAATAAGTCTGCTATAGACTTTCAGTTTGGTGTGTGTGTCACATACACTTCTTGTTTGTGTCTTGTATTAGATATAGACAGCTCAAGAGAGTGTCCTGCTGAGATATGTGAACTTATTCACTGCTGACAGGTTCTGGTCATGGACTGAATCACTGGGTTTGAGATTGGGCTTTCCTGGAGCAGGCTGATACACTACTTCAGTTTCTTTCGTTCTGCTCATAAGGCTGAAGTTGGAGCATGCATTGGAGAATAAATCCATGCTGCACTGCATGTCAGCTCTGAACTGGCAGCCAGTGCACAGTATTCAGTAAACAAATAATTGCAAAGTATGTCCTTGGAGACCCTTGTCTTTGCCTGGAATTGTCTCAGATTGCGTAACTTCCCATCCATATGATGCGAGGATCCATATGATGCCCGGGAGGTATCGAAGTGCTTGGTGGAGAAGAACATGCTGAAGAAGTTTGGCGCTAGCATGCTGTTTAACTCCAATTAGTGACCAGGAATGGGTCAGAAGATTCACCATCATCCAGGACACGCATGAGCATCTGTTCATGGAACTGTCGAGCCATTGTGATGGACTTTTCAGTGCAGCCAAATTTCTGCATTACCTTCACGACTGACTGTGCCAAAGGCCTTTGTCAGGTCAATAAACACAGTGGTTTTTTTCTATTCTTTCATGGGAGGTGATCATCACTGGCAAGGCCAACATTTGTTGCCCATCCCTAATTGCTCTTGAACTGAGTATCTTGCTCGGCCATTTCAGAAGGCAGTTAAGAATCAACCGCATTGCTGTGTGTCTGGAGTCACATGTAGGCCAGACCAGGTGAGGACAGCAGATTTCCTTCCCTAACAGACGTTAGGGAACCAGGCGGGTTTTTACAATGATCGATGATAGTTGCCATGGTCACCATTACAGAGATTAGATTTATATTCCAGATTTAGTAATTGAATTTAAATTCCACTTGTTGCTGTGTTGGCATTTGAACCCAGAGCATTAGCCTGGGTTTCTGGATTACTTGTCCAGTAATATTACTAATACACCGCCATAATCCCATAAGAAGTCTATGTTCTGTTCTTGGCATTTGTGCTGGAACTGTCTAACTGCAAGCACCATATCAGTGGTTCCTCGACTTTTTCTGAAACCACTGTAACTCCCTGGCAACAGACCCCAGTCGGGATATTGCACTAAGCGGTTCAGAAGGATTCTGGCAAAGATTTTGTCAGTGATGGAAGGCAGTGAAATTCCTCTACGATTGTCACAAAATTGACAAGTTATTTTCCTCTTGTATATGTGGACAATGGAGGCACCCTTGTACTCTTGCAGGATGCAAATAGACTGAAAGAGTTCAGTGAGCATCTTGACCAGGCATTGACCTCTACCCTTGTAGACCTCAGCTAGGATATCTTCAGCTCCTGGAACTTTCGCCACTAGATAGGAGTTTTTGTTTTATTTTTTCTTTTCTAGCAGTGTGGGAAGGTCATCAAGAAAGCAGTTGATATCAATCTGTGGCAGCCTGTTGATTGCTTCTTCATTGATGGATAAAGGCCAATTGAAGATGTGGTTAAAGTGCTCTGGCCATCATTGTAGAATTTGGATTTTTTCTGTAAGCAGTGTTGACCCATCGACAATGAGGATTGGTGATGACCCAGTAGACAAGCACACTTAGACAGGTTTCAGAGCATTGTGGAACCTCTTCCAGTTTTTGTGGTTTGCATATGACTGAAGCTTTTCTGTTTTCTGATTCAACCAAGTCTCCCTCTGAATGCATCTCTCTTAGAGCTCACACTGGGGTGCAAGAGGTGTAATAGCACCCCTCACAGACAGGCTCACCAGATTCTTTGGAGTGGCTTTTCCTATATTGGTCCTTGATGGTTACAGAACATGTCTGTTAAAGAATCTTCGTAGTCTTCTGTGTGTTAACATCAAGTCTTTAGTAACTACTTCTAACTATTTACAAACATATATAGCAAAATTACAGGCATGGGGCTATCTCCATGCTATGTCTTAACACGTCTCTGGCCAACACCACATTGACCCTAGGTTTAGTTCATGTGCCTTCTTCCATCACTATGTGGATGGTACTGTACTCAGACCTACATTAACCATGTGTATACCAGACCCCTCTCTTACACCTCCCACCCAATTCTTTATCTCATGGATATAGAGTTACTTCAGTTTACTTCAAGTCTTAAGATTGTTAGAAGTCTTATACATTTACCTATTGTTACAACCTTAATGCTATTCCAACATTATTGCTATTACAGTTGATATGCCCCTAAGACATGAAAGAAATTATAAATGATGTAAATCAAACTTTATTCTTTTTTGCTTATTTAAAAATGAATTTTACTGAACCAAAATGTGGCTGCCACTAGTCACCTGATGCCTGAAATTGTGACCACTAAGGCATTATATGGAAAGCACTGGAGACATACCCTGACATGTTGCTCATGAAATCTCACACCTGGGACTGTGAAGGTCCATTTTAAAAAAGAAGCACTTAAAGGAAATGGAAGTCATTTGCATTTTTATAAACTGACCCCTCTAGAGGAGTCTGAGGATATTCCAAGACAATAGCTACCCGGGACAGGGTCATCAATATGGATAATGACTCTTTCTGAGGCTAATGACTGAGACACTATAAGCCACAAAACAAAAGCCAGGTCCAGGCACCAGGTAAGCATCCCTTTATGAAATCAATGTGGAGGAAGGAGATCACGTGACTCAAGTGAAGGTTTTGAAATCTCTATACAGAGTTCAGAACTCAGAAGCAGGCCAGTTAGGTATTTTATCTGCAACCTGCAAACATCTGATAGCAGGACTCCAGGCTAACCAAGCTGCCTGCAATAAGCCCTCCTTGAAGTTTATCTGGAAGCCACTGGTCACTGCCTGCCAAGCAGACCAAATCTCTGAATACTAACTTCATCTTTAATGAAACACGCTTGAATTGGAACTTCGCTGTAAAGGAACCCCTTTTGGGTTTGGACTTTCTGAATGCTGGAAATCATGTGAACTGACATTTATTTCTGCAGTTCTTTTTACTGTTAAGTTATTCATGGTTGTAAAACCTCTTCTTTTCTATTCATTTTACTGTATACTTGTGTGTGCATTTGTGTGTGTGTGCATAAAGTTGCGATTTAATCCATAGGTTTGAATGTGTGAATAAATTAAACTTCCAATTTAATCCTAAGAGAGTTTGCTGCGAGCTTCTTTAAAAATTGACTACACAAACCAAGGATTTTTTGGAATAAATGGGACAGCCTATTTTTTAAAGCAAAAATACTAATGCTTACAGACACAGCTGGAGAATAAAGGAGTTCAGTTTTGCCTCTGTCTCCTATCTGTAACACAGGTATTAGCATTAGCAGCATTCTCGATACCTCATCTCTCCCCTCCAAGTCCTTGAAGTTTAGGCAGTCTGGAGGCCTTATAACACTTCCACATCTCGCCCATCATTCTGGAGAGCGGGAGGCACTGTTCTGGTTCTTGTCTTTTTTTATCCATTCATTGGGTGTGGCATTGTTGGCTAGGCCAGAATTTGCTGTCCCTCCCTAATTACCCTTGAGAAGATGGTGGTGAGTTGTCTTCTTGAACTGCTGCAATCTATGTGGTGTAGGTAGACCCAGAGTGCTGTTAGGGAGGGAATTTGAGGATTTTGACCCAGCGACAGTGAAGGAATGGCGATATATTTCCAAGTCAGGATGGTGAGTGCCTTGTAGGAGAACATCCATGTGGTGGTGTTCCCATGTGTCTGCTACCCTTGTCGTCCTAGATGGTAGTGGTCGTGGGTTTGGAAGGTGCTGTCTAAGCCTTGGTGAGTTCCTGCAGAACATCTTGTAGATAGTATACATTGCTGCTACTGTGCGTCGGTTGTGGCTTGGAAGTTGGACTGGCATTTCGGTATGCTTTCATTCTTTTCTTCCATTGCTTTATGTTGAACCAGGCCTGGTAGGTTTGGGTGTTGTGTTGATCCATGGTTGCTGTTACTCTCAATCATTTCTTATGAAGCAGACAAAGATGGTATTCGTCTCCTTGGTGCTGCTTTTTCTTCTTTTTCTGTGTGGGATATCTGGAAGCTTTCTGAGGCTGAGGAAGAGTGTTCCTATGGTGATCAGAAGGCTGAGTGGAATGCTCACCTCTGCTTTCTGTCGTCAATGGTGATAGACAGCTACTTGTTACAGCATCCCATGTGCTGGTGGCATGCTGGCTGGAAGTTCCATTGTGTGTACAGCAGTTGATATGCCAACCAGCTGTACCATCATCATGGTTGGAGTTAAAGGCTTCTCAAGCTGCTGATTCACCAAGTTGCCAAGGTAATCTTGTGGATGGTAGGTTGGTCTGGGAGCTTTCCAGGACCTTCAATGATAACAGACACAACTGCTGTGCAAAAATAGAAAAGAGATCTAAGGTGAAATCCGAGTCTGAATTCTCTCTTGTGTTTGAGCACTCAGGACTGCCTGCTCTGGCTGACTAATGACAGTGATAGTTTTCACATCCTCCACTATCTGGAGAAGATCCATTCAGGGCTATGCAGGTGTCCCTGCTCAGAAGAGAGAAAGGATGGTTAATGTAAATCAGCTCAAAGATTTGTTTGCTGCTCCATGTTTTATTCTCTCCGCTGATTGTTTTTCCCTTGGCAGAGTATAATTCCTCTGTGCTACCTTTCAAACACACATTTTGCTATTGCACTTCTGCCAATTGATTCTGAAAGACCTCATGCTCTTTTGTGAAAACTTATATCTTCGCTTGCCATTCCATGTTCCTGATTTTCATCTATCCGTATAACTGTTTGGGAATATAATGTTTTTCCAAAGTTCCTTCCAAATGTGCGACTGTTGCCTTCAGTGCTACAGTCTCATTCTTGTAACTTTCATCATCCTCCTGGAATAATGAGCCTTCCTAAGTCTTCTCTGAAAACTGAGTCGTCACTTCTTTCAGAGTGGCATTAAATTCATTTTGTTTCTCTTCATAATGTTCCCAAGGAACGAGCTCAGGCCTCTGGGATCCTTGTAGCATGTGTAGGCCCTAAAACAGGTTTTCCTTTTTGTAGCGAAGCTCAAGTACTTCGCCTTGAGTTTTCCTGTGATTTAACGGTCTCATTGAGTTTGTTCTGCCATTCTGCCATTCTGCTGCTCAAGGTATTCTTCATTCCATCACATTGCAGAAGGATAATGGACTGTTTTTGGTATAACCCTGAAGGACAATTAGCTGCTCTTTCAACTGTTTATTTTCTTGCTTGGCTCTTGTCTTCTCACTCTGTGAACAGTATATAGCTTTGTATTGCTAAAAAAAGAGACAAGTCTAAACTTTTCATCTTGCACTCATCAGGGCATTTCGCAAGAATACCAATATAAGGGGAAAACATCAATTTATACTGTATGTTAAGAGAGGGCTAATTGGTTGGCAAGTGGGCTGGTAGAGGCATTGCCATGGAGAATACACCTAGCTTTACTATCAGTTCTGATGAAGAGTTATATGGACTCAAAATGTTAACTGTATTCCTCTCTGCAGATGCTGTCAGACCTGCTGAGTTATTCCAGCAATTTTTATTTTTCTTCCAGATTTCCAGCATCCGCAGTATGTTGCTGACTGACAGTAACTGCCAAGCATTGTTTGAAATTTAAACCAGACAGCTTTACCTGATTGGTCAAGGCATTGCCCTGAGGAATGAGTCAGCGAATGACTGTCACTTATTTTGTTTAGCTGAAACAGGTGCAATGTGTGTACATGTTTTTTCTGTCTGCAAAGAACAGGGCCCCATGTATTAATATATGTAGCTGTCAGTACACGCAAATGTACCACACTGCGAGCCCAACTAATGATCTTAAATTGCCTGTCAGTGTAATTCTTAGCACATTGAGGATTATTTAGCAAATGTCCAATCGTGGAATCACATCTAATGTTGGACATTGTATTTTGGATTTTGAAATCACAGGCTGGTTGGGTATGTTCTGTACCTTGTCCATTGTGAACAGTGGCTGGGACATGCTGTTTGACATGATTCACCAGACTTTGGGGCATACAGCCTACACACCTAGCATCACACTGGCACTGAAATTCATATTAGCATATTATTCATTTGTGTGATAGGCAGAGCGTCTTTTTGGCTTGATGGCAGTATCCTGTTAGTAGCGAATACCACCCGCGTTGCTACTGCATAGTAGCAGCGTGAAATAACTAGCTTTACTATCAGTTCTGATGAAGAGTCATATGGACTCGAAATGTTAACTGTATTCCTCTCCGCAGATGCTGTCAGACCTGCTGAGTTATTCCAGCAATTTTTGTTTTTGTTTCAGATTTCCAGCATCTGCAGTATTTTGCATTTAGCTTTACTATTGGTCAACTATTTGAGCTACCTTGCTCTTCCAGGGTAATCTAAGGTAGACTGGGTACTTTTAAGGGCCAAAAGTGACAGCCTTAGGCCCGTTCATGAGATTGTGTGATGTACAGTGCAAAATGACCTGATTAGGGTAGCCTTTATCCTGTAGGATGCTTTTGATGTACCCTATTTTGGCATTGAGCTTGCATGATAAGCAAATGGCTTCGGCCCTATTTACAAGGTTGCCGATAGGACCAATTTTATAGCGTGTGGAACTGTAAGAATACCAAAGCATATATTGACCAGTGAAGGTAGGCTTGTGGTAAACCACGGTAGAGAACCCCCTGACAGATTTCTCAACTAGTATGTCAAGGAGACCACTTGCCAGCCAATCAGCACTCTCTTCACATAGTTATAAATTGTTGTTTTCCCCTTATATTTGTATTCTTGCGAGGTGTCCTGCTGAGTGCAAGATGAAAAGCTTTGACATGTCTCTTTTTTCAGCAATCCTCAAGTTCTGTACTACCAAATGACCAAGCAAATTGTTGGAACAGCAGGCTGACAAGTTCTGATAAGCTTCATCCTTGTCAGGAAGATATAATAATTTTCATAATATTATTGGAATTTATTGTAAAGTAGAATAATAGTGGGGTCTGTGTGTGTGTGTGTGTGTGTGTGTATACGTGTGGGTGACTTAATTGAATTAAAACCAGCTGGTCTGAAGGCCTTGATTTAAGAAGAGAAGCTAGGTTTGGAATGCTAAATAGGTAAACATGGGTGGAGTTTTAGAATGTGAGGTATAAAGGGAACATTTACATTTTAAAATAAACCAGAGTAACTTTAATTCAAAAGAGGGGATGAAATGTTACACCTACCCAGAACAAGTTAAAAACAGTGTGTTTATTTTTCCCAAAGATTACTGGTAAAATTAGCACCATGATATATTTTTATCATTAGAAAGGTAAAGTTCAAAGACATAGTGAAACAATGGGAATTTGCATTCAAAGCGGAAAAATGTATAAAGGGGAGAAGGCTGTGTGTAAGGGCAGGCATATTAAGATCTAATGCAAGTGTGCAAAGCCTCCAGCACCGAAGCCTCAAGCTGCTGTCTACAAGGAACTGAAGCTGAGAAAAACTCACTTTCAATTCAACTGTCTAGAGTATGTGTTTTGCCTGGGTCTGTTTAAACCTATGTGTTTAACTGTTGCCTTAATGGAGGTGTAACAGGGAGTTAGATTAATCAGGGGAGCTGGGAGTTATCATAGTAGTAATTTATAGACCTATGTATGTGCTTAAAATCATTTCTTCTATTAATAGATATTTAATTTAGTTTTGTAAAAAAAAACAGTAAGACTCGGTGGTCTTATTATGACTCAATTCAAGGCACGCACCTTGAAATAAATACGAATTGTAAAATAGTTGTGGCAGTTGTTTCAAGTTTCCCTCTGGGATTTGAACAGGTCAACATTTACAATCTTCTGTGCCATAGCAGTCCTAAAAGAAGTAGCTCGTGAAATAGTTGATCTGTTGGTTATAATTTTCCAAAATTCCCAAGATTTGTGGAAGGTTCCATTAGATTGGAAAGTAACAAATTTAACTCCTTAATTCAAAAAGAGAGGGAGACAGAAAACAGGAAACTATAGGCCAGTTGGCTTAACATCTGTCAGAGGGAAAATGTTGAAAGCTATTATTAAAGATGTTACAGCAGGGTACTTAGATAACTTCAAGGTAATCAGTCAGAGTCAATTTGGTATTGTGAGAGGGAAATCATGTTAAACCAATTTGAGTATTTCTGTGATAGTACAGACTATTGAATCAGTTTATTGGAGTTCTTTGAACAAGAGACATATGCTGTGGATAAGGTGGAACCAGTGGTTGTAATGTGCTCAGATTTCCAGAAGGCATTTGATATGGTGCCACATCAAAGGTTATTGTGGAAAATAAAAGCTCATGGTGTAGGGGGTTATATATTGGCATGGATAGAAGATTGGCTAGCTAACAGGAAACAAAGAGCAAGCATAAATTGGTCATTTTCTGGTTGTCAAGATGTGACGAGTGTGTTCCACGGGGATCAGTGCTGGGGCCTCAACTTTTTACAATTTATATAAAGTGACTTGGATGAAGGGACTTAAGGCATGGTTGCTAAATTTGCTGATGACACAAAGATAGGTAAGAAAGCAAGTTGTGAAGAGGACATAAGGAGTCTTCAAGGGGATACAGATAGGTTAGGTGAGTTGGCAATGATCTGGCAAATGGAGTATAATGTATGAAAATGTGAAATTCTCTATTTTGGCAGGAAGAATAAAAATGAAGCATAATATCGAAATGGTGATTGATTGCAGAGCTCTGAGATACCAAGGGATCTGGGTATTCTAGTGCATGAATCACAAAAGGTTAGTATGCAGGTAAAGCAAATAATTAGGATAGGTAATAGAATGTTATTGTTTACTGCGAGGGGAATTGAATACAAAAGTAGCGAGGTTATGCTTCAGTAATACAGAGCACTAGTGAGACCACATCTGGAGTAATGTGTCCAGTATTGGTCTCCTTATTTAAGGAAGGTTGTAAATGCATTGGAAGCAGTTCAGAGAAGGTTTACCAGATTAATACCTGGAATGGATGGGTTGTCTTATGAGGAAAGATTGGACAGATTAGGCTTGTATCTGCTGGAATTTAGAAGAGTAACAAGTGACTTGATTGAAACCTATAAGATCCTGAGGGGTCTTGGGAGAATGGATGTGGAAAGGATGTTTGCTCTTGTGGGAGAATCTAGAACTAGAAGTCACTAAATGAGGAATAAGTTTTCTTTCAGGGAGTGGTGAGACTTTGGAACTCTCTTCCTTTAAAGGAGTGGAAGCAAAGTCTTTGAATATCTTTGAGGCAGAGGTGGATAGATTCTTGATTAGCAAGAGGATGAAAGGTTATCAGGGGTAGACAGGAATGTGGAGTTGAGGTTTAAAATCAGATCATCCATGACCTTATTGAATGGTGGAGTAGGCTCAAGGAGCCTCTGCTTCTAATTCATATGTACGTATATGTGTGTGTCATATGTCCCCTTGCCGTTCAATGGAATTACCATTGATAAATCCCCCACTATCAACATCCTGGGGGGTCACCATTGACCAGAAACTGAACTGGACTAGCCGTATAAATACTATGGCTACAAGAGCAAGGCTGAGGCTCGGAATTCTGTGGCAAGAAACTCAACTCCTGACTCCCTAAAGCCTATTCACCATATATACAGAGTGATGGAATACTCTCCATTTACCTGGATGAGTGCAGCTCCAACAACTCTCAAGAAGCTTGACACCACCCTGGACAAAATATCCCACTTAATTGGGTCCATCCAACACCTAAAACATTCACTCCCTCCACCATCAATGCACAGTGACAGCAGTTTGGACCACCTACAAGATGCACTGCAGCAACTTGCCAAGGCTCCATCAAAAGAACTTTCCAAACCAGTGACTTCTACCAGCTGGGAGAACAAAGTCAAAAGATGCACGGGAACAGTACCACCTGTACGTTCCCCTCCAAGTCCTGACTTGGAACTATATTACAACTCTTTAACTGTTGCCGGGTCAAAATCCTGGAACTCCCTCCCTAACAGCACTGTGGGTGTAGCTACAGCACATGGACTACTGCGGCTCAAGAAGGCAGCTCACCACCACCATCGCAAGGGAAATTAGTGTTGGGCAACAAATGCGAGTCTAGCCAGTGATGCCTAAATCCCATGAAATAATTTAAAAAAAAACTGGGGGATTTTTAACTTCAAATAGACAGGGACAATCAAATTGGCAAGAGTGATCAAGAATGAGTTTGTAGAATGTTTTCATGACAGTTTCTAGGAGTAATATATTGTGGAACTGACTAGGGATAAAGTTACCTTTGATCTAGTATTGTGTAATAAAGCAGGCTTAATTAGTAATAGATCCATCCGGAAATATTGACCATAACACCATTCAATTCCATTTTAAGTTTCAAATTAACATGCTCCAATCGCAAACAAGAATCTTCAACTTAAAGCCAATCGCATCTGTATGAGGGGAGAACTGCCTAAGGTTAATTGGTTAAATAGACTAAAAGGTATGGAGGTAAATGAACAAGTGGGAAACATTTAGGGCAGAATTTTATGCCTCAGAGGCAGGCACGCGCCCCACCTGATCGGGCACAAAAAAGCACGAGAAGAAGTCAGGCAAGTGTCCTGAGGTCATCCTGTACACGTGCAATCTCCAGGTCGGCAGGCACGCACATGAGTCGGAGCTGCACCCACTATCAATTAAGAGGCCACTTAAAGCCATTAAAAACCCAACTGAAGCCAATTTTATGTTGCCTGTGCGATTTTGCGTTTGTCGCACAGGCAAAACCAGCAGGCAGACAGCTCATATTTTGCAAAACCTCATCCAAGGGCAGGATAAAAAGGTTCAGCAGCATTGCCAATGTGAGTAGTGAGGAGTTGAGGAGATAGTTTGCTGCTGATTGCTTATTTGAACTTTATAGCTTCATCTCCGTTCTCAGCTTCATTCTTAGCATTTCTAGGCTTAATTTCAGGACTCATTGGTGTTTCCAAGGTCCACGGAGGATTTTGACTGTGTGGACCCTTCCAGGTGTCAGACAGCCTTCTGTGACCCTGGTGATGGGGATTGTGGTCTCTGCTGGTAGCACCTCCTCTGAGGAGGAAGAGAGGGGCAGAAGGGAGAGGAGGCCAGGTGTCCCGATGCAGCTTCCAGAGGAGCGACCTGTGGGAGGAAAGGCGCAGGCATGAGGGGCACAGGGCCAGTTGGCAGTCCAAGGCGGAAGGGGCTGCAGAAGACTCCACTATCCTGTTCACAGGTGGCGATGCAGCTACCTCAATATGTCGGAGGCGCAATGCTGCAGGAGGCTCCATCTCTCCAGGGAGACCATGACTTTCATTTGTCAGATGATTGGGCCTGAGATCAGCTCCAACTGTGTGAGTGGACACCCCATGGCAGTGGCACTGAAGGTCAAAGTAGCCCTCAACTCCTATGCCTCCGGCTCTTTCCAGGAGTCAGTGAGGGATCTTGGTGGAGTGTCCCAATCAGCTATCCACAGTTGCGTCAAGCTGGTGACAGAAGCTCTGTTCAGGCGGGTATTGACTTTCATTCATTTCCGTATGGATGAGGCCAGCCAGACTGAGCGAGCTAGAGGTTTGTAGCGATTGTTGGGTTTCCCAGCATCCAGGGTGCCATCGCCTGCACACATATGGCCATCAAGGTGACAGAGGGTCAGCCGGGTGCATTCGTCAACAGGAAGGGATTCCACTCGATGAACGTCCAGATAATGTGTGACCACAGGATGCAGATTCTGCAAATCTGCATGGTACCCTGGCAGCTCCTCTGACGCTTATATCCTCAGACACTCCCAGGTGCAGAAGTTATTCAGTGCTCCACTGGATGGATGACTGCTGGGTGACAAGGGCTTTCTGTTGAAGAGGTGGCTTATGACGCTTCTCTGCCACCCAAAAACAGAGGCAGAGAAGCTTTATAATATGAGTCATGCCTCCACAAGGGAGGTGATAGATAGGACCATAGGTCTTCTGAAGATGCGCTTCCAATGCCTGAACCATTCAAGGGGAGCACTACAATGTCACCCAGAGTGGGTATTACTGATAGTGGTTACGTGCTGCGCTCTCCACAATCTGGCAAGCGGGGACCCACTGTAGGAAGAGGATTTTGATGCAGCTCCACAGGCCAGAGATGATGCATCCAGTAGTGAGTCAGAAGAGGAGCACGGTGGGGAGAATACTGAGGGCATGAAGGCAGACCTCTGTATCCTCAGGGAGACAGGAACACCAGGGATGCCTTGATCCAATGCCCCTTCAGCTAGGCTGCCAAAGATCTGCTTTCGCCTCATGCCAGGGCTACCGCCTCCATCCCATATGTCTGAAATGGCCCTTTCATTTGAACCCAAAGTCCACTCAGTGCCTGTGCAATAAAGTTTAGAGCTACTCACATCCAGCATAACATACTGGCATACCCTGCATCAAAAAAATACAAAGGTGAAGCATACTCAGGCACACACCTGGGTGGGACCTAGCTTTAGAGTAGCCTCGGGATCACAATCTGGTGAGCACATCACACTTTCTGATCCACAACAGGTGGCGGCAGGGACTTCCCAGGTTTCCGTCACTCAGAGGATTGCTGGAGGCCAGGAATTTGCTGAGTCCAAGTTAGATGATGGACTCGGTCATGTCACAGTTGTTGGAGCTGCAAAGGCAAGCTCGGTAGCATCAGGTAGGGATGTTCGCTGCATTCCTTAGATTGCAAGGCATGATGGAAAAGTCCATCCGCCTTCATGCTGAGGTGATAGCACCGGCATGCCAATGCATCAAGGTCTACACTGGTAGGATGGTGGCTGCCATGGAGATCTTGGTCCAGGACATTGTTCCTGCACTGCTGCATGGGCTGAACTCCAGCGCTGACCCCATATTTGGCCTCCAACAGTGTGAACACGAGAGGGGTGCGGGCCGCTTGGTCTCACTCCAGCTACCCCTTCTCCTCAAGGAGCCAGCCAGGGGCCCTTGCACACCCATAGGGAGGAGGATCAGCAGGTGCACACCCCGGGTTCATCCATCCAGGTGACTCTGGTAGTTTCCAGACCATCCGAATCCCCTCTTCCTGTGACCTCAGCAGCTCCAACTCCACAGCCCTCCAGGTCTCAGTCCTCCAGAGGATGCCCATTAAGTTAATCACAGACAGGGCATAGCGGGGGAGGTGGTGGCATAGTGGTATTGTCACTAACTAGTATTCCAGAGTTTTCTGGGGACTGGGTTTCGAATCCCACCACAGCAGATGGTGAAATTTGAATCCAATTAAAAGTCTGATGGAATCAAGGGCAAAATTTTCCCGTTGGCATACGGGGGCGGGCCCCACATACCGACACATAAAATGATGCGTGGTAACGTCGGGTGAGCATCGCAACGTCACTGCGCATCATTGCGATATTTCGGTTGGCAGGTGCGCGATGATCCTGGATGTACGCCTGTCATTAATTAATAGGCTGCTTAAGGCCCTTGAGGCACTAATTGATGGCGATTTTTCGAGGCCCATGTGATGCTCTGGTCATCACATGGGTGCAACGGGCAGGCGGGTAGGACACATTTGTATAAACCTCATCCATGGGCGGGATCAGTAGGGTCGCGAATGTGCTCAGTCAGATATTTAATTTTGAAAGTGAATGATATTTGCCTGTGTGAGCAGAAATACTTCAAAGCTCAGACCGACTACTTTGACAGGACTCACAACCTTCAGGTCAGCACTCTTCAGTGAAGATCCTTTTTGGGGCCTGCAGGTTTCAGGGAACCTTCCCTTAGCCTGGGAATGGGAGTTGTGCTTTCCACCGGAGGCACCTCCTCTGAGGAGGAATGGAGGGCCAGAAGGGGGAGGAGGCCGGGAGTGCATATTCAGCCTCCGGGGAGCCACCTTTGGGAGGAGAGGCGCAGGCACAAAGCGTCAACAGGAAGTCCAAGGTGGAAGGGGCCGCAGAAGATGCCACTATCCTGCTGCTAGGGTATACAGGCAGTGAAGCAACTAGCTCAATATGCCTGAGGTGCAGTGCCAAAGGAGGCTCCGACTCTCAAGGGAGACAGTCAACTCTATCTGTCAGATGATAGGCCCTGAGATCTCTGCTAACTGTGTGGCTGGGCACCCCATGCCAGTGGCTCTAAAAGTCACAGCTGCCCTAAACTTCTATGCCTCTGGCTCTTTCCAGGACTCGGTGGGTTATCTTTGTAGTGTCTTCCAATCAGCTGTCCACACTTGTGTCAAGCAGGTGACAGATGCTCTATTCAGGCATGCATTGACGTTCATCCACTACTGCTGGGACCAGGCCAGCCAGACACAGCGAGCCAGAGGCTTCGCAGCGATTGCTGGCTTCCGCCCGTGTCCAGGGTGCAATAGACTGCACATGTGTGGCCATCAAGGCGCCAGCAGGTGAGCCTGGTGCCTTCGTCAACAGGAAGGGCTTCCACTCCATGAACGTGCAAACAAAAGCAGAAAATGCTGGAAAAACTCAACAGGTCTAACAGCATGTGACGAGTGGTGTACTGCAGGGATCGGTGCTCTGGCCCTTGTTGTTTGCAGTGTACATTAATGATTTAGATGTGAATATAGGAGGTAAGTTCACAGATGACACGAAAATTGGTGGTGTTGTAAATGGTGAGGAGGAAAGCCTTAGATCACAGGACAATATAGATGGGTTGGTAAGATGGGCAGAGCAGTGGCAAATCATGAGAAGTGTGGGGTGATGCATTTTGGGAGGGCTAACACGGCAAGGGAATACACAATGAATGGTAGGGCCTTAGGAAGTACAGAGGATCAGCGGGACCTTAGCGTACATGTCCTTAGATCCTTGAAGGCAGCAGCACAGGTAGATAAGGTGATTAAGAAGGCATATGGGATACTTGCCTTTATTAACTGAGGCATAGAATATAGGAGCAGGGAGGTTAGGTTGCAGCTGTATAAAACACTAGTTAGGCCGCGGCTGGAATACTGTGTGCAGTTCTGGTCACCACACTATAAGAAGGATGTAATTGCATTGCAGAGGGTGCAGAGGAGATTCTCCAGGATGTTGCCTGGGCTGGAGTGTTTCTGTTATGAAGAGAGATTGGATAGGCTAGGGTTGTTTTCCTTAGAGCAGGGAAGGCTGAGGAGGGTCTGATAGAGGTATACAAATTATGAGGGACATAGGTAGGGTAGATAGGAAGAAAACTTTCCCCTTAGCGGTGTCAATAACGTGGGGCATAGATTTAAGGTAAGGGGCAGGAGGTTTAGAGGGGATTTGAAGAAAGAAATTTTTACCCAGTGCATAGTTGAAATCTAGAACACATTGCCTAAGGGGGCGGTAGAGGCAGGAACCCTCGCAACATTTAAGAAGTATTTAGATGAGCACTTGAAATGCCATAGCATACAGGGCTACGGGCCAAGTGCTGGAAAATGGGGTTGGAATAGATAGGTGCTTGATGGCTGGCACGGACACGATGGGCCGAGGGGCCTGTTTCTGTACCATATTGCTCTATGACCCTATGAAAGAATATTTAAAAAAAAGTCATCAGTCAAAAGTCAGCCTCCATTGTGGATGTCTGGGGAGCACCAAGACGTAGCAGCAGGCTCAGGAAAGTTAAGAAGATGTAGTTGCACATTCTGGGCATAGGTGTTAATCATTTGTACATAATGTTCACTATTGTTAATAAACCCCCAATAATGTCTCCCTGCCAATGGCTCCTTGTTCTGATGTACAGTGTTCATCTCACTGAGATGTGAAACCTTTCTGCATAAGATAAAGGCAGGTGTCTCATTCCAGGGTCTCGTCCCTGTGCTTTGTGCAGCCTTCAGACAAAAGTGATGGCCCGACCTCACATTCCCTGGACACATTACTGATGCCTGCACCTTGATGGTGCTTGTCATTGCTGCCAGAATGTCATGGGCAGGTGTCACAGAGTTCCGTCATTCTCTCCCTGTGCTCTCAGCGCCTTTAAGATGGGGCTGGCCCCCATCTCTCAACCATCTGTGACCAGTGACGCTGTGCTCCTGAAGGGGTTAGGTGCTGCAGGCAGACAAAGGATCAGGTGCTTTTAAAGTTTCATGGATGCATCTCTATGATATGACCCTGATCATTCAGCCAGATAGGAGTCAGACATTCCCAGAGGCCATGTGAAGATCTATGGAGTATCCTCACTGCATTTTGCCATCATCCTCCCGCAACCGAGCGACTGTTAGGGCCTCCACTGCATCTCAATGACAGGAGCATTTTCACAGATGATATGTGCGCTGCCATTAGCCAGACTGGAGTCAAGCGTGCATAGATGCATAGCTGATGTCTCCTCACTGCGTGTTGTCATCATCCTCCACAAATCTAGCAGCTATGAGGACCTTCCGAGCACACCTGCCTCACCTGGCTAGTGCATGGGCCTCATCGCTGTCATTGTTGCCTTCGAGGACCTTCTCACCCTCATCCCTGTCGACGTTCTCCTCACCGGAGGAGACATCCAGCTCCTTCATCTCCTCCTCAGCCAGCTCCTGTCCCCATTGCAGCACCAGGTTTTAAAGGGCGCAATAGGTGATGATGATGCGTGACACCCTCTGTGGGCTATACAGTGAAGGGGAAGAAGCTGGCTGCGAGAAATATGTCGTGGACACCTTCCATTTTTTAAAAACTTTATTCAGGCGGCTTTTCTTGGCATTTTCTAAAGATGGCTTGTATTTTTTATTTTCAAAACCACGGATAGGTGAATTTGGGCCCACAATGGGTAAATTGCTTTTGTGCGGATAAGGGGATTCGCGAAAGAGGAAGTCATGAAGAGAGCGGTGGACTTTACATTATTACAGGGCTCCACTAGGCCAGTCCAGGCACCAGAACCTCATTTTCAGCATCCTGACGTTTTGCTCCACCAAGTTGCGAACTGCAGCATGAGCCTCATTATAGCGTCGCTTTGCTGCAGCCTGAGGCTGCCGCACGGGTGTCATCAGCCATGCCGTCTGCGGGTAGCCCTTGCCGCTTAGGAGCCAACCCTGCAGCTCCTGTGGACCCTGGAGGATGTCAAGGATCTGTGACGGACTGAGAATGTAGAGTCGTGCCCACTCCCTGGAAACCATGCGCAGACCTGCAGGATGTGTTTGTGGTGCTTGCACACCTGCTGCACATTCAGCAAATGGAATCTCTTGCAGTTGAGATTGTTGATCGTGTGTTGCAGCAGAGATCTCAGTGCCTCGTGAGTGCAGTCGATAGCACCCTGCACCTGTGGGAAAACAGAGATCTGGGCAAATCCAATTGCTCTTGCATCCTGGTCCTGGGCGAAATGCACAAAGCTGTGTGCCCATCGCAAAAATAGGATCCTTGACCTCATGGATGTATTTGTGGGTGGAGGCTTGTGATATCCTACAGAGGTCACCTGTGAGCCCTGAGAGGAGCCACTGGTGTAGAAATTGAGGCCATGGTCACTTTCATAGCCACTGGCAGTGGATGCCCTCCATGTCCCCATGGCACCAAAGTCTGCAGTAGGTGGCAGATGTAACTGACTAGTTCCCTAGACATGTACAGTATTCGGCAACAATAGTTCTTGGTCATCTGCAGGAACGAAAGGCGGCATCCATAGGCCCTAGGTCTAGCTAGGTGTTGACCAATGACGGCTCACTGTGGCTCTTCGGTGGCGTGTGCAGGACCCCCAGCTGCCCCTTCCAGAGGGTGCTGCCCCTCCCTCTGCGCAGCCAGGCACTTCAGTTGCTCTCTCCTCAGTCATCTTTCCTCTCTGTATGCCATGAGGCATACAACTAGTTCACCAGACTCCATAATCCTAATATACTCCTCCTGCAGGATGAAAGAGAGAGACACTTGGGATAGCATGTGTGTACTGAGAGCCTTTTTTGGTCAAGTCTGAATTCCCCTTAACGCTTCCCGGAGAGTACTGGCCACCATTTGGATGGCCAGAGATTAATGCTCTACATGGCTGCCCAGAATCCAACCTTCCTCCATCCCGCTCCACCTGACCGACTGGTGGCAGCTTTGCCCATTCAGGCTGCATGCTGTGCTGTCAGCTCAGGTGCAGGCATTCCCCTAACCCGTGCCTCAAAGCTGCACTGTTAGCTTGAACCATGGGGGGAGACTGGTCCAAACCGGGATGCTGACATTGCAAGGGGCTGTGAGCACCTCTACCAGTGACTGCTCCAAGTCCAGCTTTAGTGAGGAGATTGTACAACGTGCCCAGTCATCTAACTGTTTTGCAGTCCACTAAAACACTTGTTAGTTTGCAGTCTGTGCCTGAGGGGTGAAAAAATTTGGAGCACTTGGTGGCACTTTTATGCTTCTGCATTGCTTGAGTGGACAGATAAGCTACAGGCCCAACTCCAATCATATCAATGTGGCTGTATCTGAACTGTCTCAGCTGCAGAGAAATAGTCACTTTATACAAGGTGTCCCTAATGCGTGGCTGCTTCCCTTGCACCCCCTGCCCCCCGCCACCCCGCACGTCCTTGTGCTCTACCTTCAACTGCGGGGCACCCTTTCCCCCCACTTCCAAAGTTGCCTCAACCACAGCACAGCCTTTGCCCCCTCCACCCCCAAAGTCACCTCAACCATAGGGCAGCCTTTGCCCCCCCTCCCCAACGTGCCTCAACCTTCATGTCCAACAGGCGTCCCTCGTGAGCGCCGTGCATCGTTACTTTGCACTCACCTCCGAGTTCCCCTTGAAGTGCAGCCTGCCAAGCGCACATCTGTTATATGCTGTTGTGAAACACTTCGGCGTGCAATCACACCAACGTGGGCAAATGATCCAGTGGCGGAGGCATGAGTCCAGCGGGCTAGCCTTATAAACATATGAAGATGTATTACATGTGGTTCCCAACATCCAATGGCAGGAAACGCACCCCGTCATTGACGGGCTAAGCGGACAATCGTAAACTGGTTTCGCAACATCGTGAAACCAATTTATGGCCTTCTTGCCAAATTGTCTGCTCATGCAACCGAACATGACTGATGCCAGCGGGCACGGATGATTCTGCCGAGAGAGTAATGTATCAAATTTTGCCAGTGATACCAAGCAAGGTGGGAATTAAGCTCTGGGGACACAGAGAGGCTGCAAAGACAAACAGGTAAGTTAAGTGAGTGGGCAACAAGATGACCAATGGAGCATAATACAAGGAAATATGAAGTTATTCACTTTGATTGTAAGGATAGGACAGCAGAAAATTTTTCAAAGGTGTGTAACTTGATGTACAAAGAGACTTGGATGTGCTTGTACAAGGAGCACAGAAACTTAGCATGAGGTGCAGCAAGCAATTAGGAAAGCAGATGATATGTTGGCCTTTACTGCAAGGGGATTGCAGTACAAGAATAAAGAAGTCTCCCTACAGTTGTACAGGCTTTTGTTGAGACCATATCTGGAATACTGTGTGCAGTTTTGGTCTCTACATTTAAGAAAGGATATACTTGTATTGGAGGCGTTACAGTGAAGGTTCATTAAATTGGTTCCTGGGATGAAGGAGTTGTCCAGTGATGAGTAGCTAAGTAAATTGGGCTTATATTCTTTGGAGTTTAGAAGAATGAGAGGTTATCTCATTGAAACCTATAAAATGCTGAAGGGGCTTGATAGAGTAGATGCTGAGAGATTTTTTCCACTGGTTGGGGAATCTAAAACATGGGGGCACAGTCTCAGGATAAGGGACTGATCATTTAGGACTGAAATGAGGAGAAATTTCTTCAATCAAAGGGTTGTGAATCTTTGGAATTCTCTACCCCAGAGGGTTGTGGATGCTCTATCACTGAATACATTTAAGGCTGGGATGGACAGACGTTTGGTCTTTCAAGGAGTTGAGGGATATTGGGAGCAGGCAGGAAAATTGAGGTTTTTTAAAATTCATTATGGGATGTGGGCATCGCTGGCGAGGCCAGCATATATTGCCCATCTTTAATTATCCTTGAGAAGGTGGTTGTTGTTGAAGCCCAAGGTCACCCATGATCGTGTTGAATGGCGGAGCAGGTTCAACAGGCCAAAAGGTCTCCTGCTCCTGTTTCTTGTGATTTTGTGTTGTTCCTTCAGTTGGCCTTCTCCTGCGTGTCATGTCTCACTTAGGATGGCAAAGTCGACGTCGATGCGCTCAAATTTCCAAGCTGCGATGATAGTTCAGCACTTGGGTCTGTCACTGTGGCGTTATGCATGAGGATCCTAATGTTCATGGTCCCAAACCTCATTTTGACAAGTGGAAGATACCTGTGCATGATTTTTTTTAATGTGTGGTGGTCATAGTACATCGACTACCACAAGATTTTGGATTAGGGACTTGGTCCAATGGCAAAGGCATACTGAGACCATTGGCACATAAGAACATTCAAAGTAGGAGCAGGAGAGTGCGAGAGGAGGACCCTGGGACAGGCAGTCAGCAGCACCTACAGGAGAGTGCTAGAGGAGGACCTTGGGGCAGACAATCAGCAGCACCTAGAGGATCTTGTCTATCTAAAGGATCCAGCATTTAGTCTATACTCAAGTAGGAGTAAGGGTAAGATAAAAGCAAGGGTCCATATTCTATTTAGTTAAGATATGTCTGGGGAGCTCAGTCCCGTGATTTGCACATCCTACGCTATGTGGGAGATCCTAGACACTTCTGGTGGCCTGGATGCTGATGTGTGCAGGAGGTGCCTCTGACTGGAGCAACTCAAGCTCTGTGTTTTGGAGCTTGAGTGGCAGCTGGGAGCACTACAGTGCATTCATGAGGCTGAGAGGTTCATGGATAGCACATTTCAGGAAGTGGTCACCCTGCAGCTTAAGGAAGTGCAAGCAGAGAGGGAATGGGTGACTGCCAGACAGAAGAAGGGAACAGGCAGGTCATGGTGGAATCCCCCGAGTGCATTTCACTCACAAACCATTTTTCAGCCTTGGAAAACGGTGAAAGTGACAGTTCCTCTGTGGAGGCCAACCAGAGCCAAGGCCATGGCACTGTGGGTGGTCCAGCTGCTCAGGACAGGAGGAAGAAGTGTGGAAGGGCAATAGTGATAGGGAATTCGTTAGTGAGGGGAATAGACAGGCACTTCTGTGGCCGTAGACGTGGGTCCAGGATGGTACGTTGCCTCCTGGATGCCAAGGTCAAGAATGTCATGGAATAGCTACAGGGCACTCTGAAGGGGGAGGGTGAACAGCCAGAGATCGTGGTCCATGTTGGGAGCAATAACATAGGAAGAAAGAGAAATTAGGTCCTGCAAGCAGATTTCAGGGAGTTAGGTAGGAAATTGTGAAGCAGGACTTCAAAGGTAGTAAACTCCGGATTACTCCTGGTGTCACGTAGTTGTGAGTATAGGAACAGAAGGATAGAGCAGATGAATGCGTGGCTGGAGAGGTGATGCAGGAGGAAGGGCTTTAGATTCCTGAGGTATTGGGACAGTTTTTGGGGGAGGTGGGACCTGTACAAGTTGGGTAGGTTACATCTGAATAGGAATGGGACCAACATCCTTGCCAGGAGGTTTGCTAATGCTGTTAGGGCAGAGTTAAACTAAATTGGCTGGGGTATGGGATCCAGAAAAGTAGTTCAGAGGGGGGAAGAGAAGCTGAGATGGAATTAGAAGTTGAAACACTGGCATGTGAGTCTGGAAGGCGAAGAAACATAGGCTAGATAAGAAAGAAGTGAGTTAGCAAGGCTAAATGCAAGGAGCTTGAGGAATAAGACAGATGAGCTGAGAGCGCAGATAGGCATATGGGAGTGTGATATCATAGCTATGACCGAGACTTGGCTAAAAGAAGGACAGGATTGGCAGCTCAACATTCCTGGCTATAGGATACTCAGACAAGATAGAGAGGGGGATAGAAGAGGAGGGGGCGTCATACTATTGATCAAGGAATCAATTATAGTAGTGAGGAGGGATTATATCCTAGAAGGATCATCAAATGAGGCCAAAACAAAAACAGAAATACCTGGAAAAACTCAGCAGGTCTGGCAGCATCGGCGGAGAAGAACAAAGTTGATGTTTCGAGTCCTCATGACCCTTCAACAGAACTGAGTAAAAATAGGAGAGGGGTGAAATATAAGCTGGTTTAAGGTGGGGGGTGGGGGGAGAAGTGGGGGGGTGGTGGTTGTAGGGACAAGCAAGCAGTGCTTGCTTGTCCCTACAACCACCCCCCACCCCACCCCCCGCCACTTCTTCCCCCACCCCCCCCCACCTTAAACCAGCTTATATTTCACCCCTCTCCTATTTTTACTTAGTTCTGTTGAAGGATCATGAGGACTCGAAATGTCAACTTTGTTCTTCTCCACCAATGCTGCCAGACCTGCTGAGTTTTTCCAGGTATTTCTGTTTTTGTTTTGGATTTCCAGCATCCGCAGTTTTTTGTTTTTATCAAATGAGGCCATATGGGTAGAAGTAAAAAACACAAAAGGAGCAAACACGCTGTTGAGTGTGTACTACAGGCCCACAAACAGTCAGGGAGAGGCAGAGGATCAAATTTCAGAGAAGTGTAAGAATAATAAGGCAGTTATAGTGGGGATTTTAACTACTCAAATATTAACTGAGATAGTTTTCGTATACAAGATAGGGAGGCAGCAAAATTCTTAAGTTGCATCCAGGAGAACTTTGTCAGCCAGTACGTAGAAAGCCCAACAAGGGAGGGGGCAATTCTGGACCTAATATCCGGAAATGGACCCGAGCAGGTGGAAGGCGTATCAGTCGAGGATCATTTTGGAGATAGTGACCATAATTCAGTTAGATTTAAGATAGTTGGAAAAAGAATAAAATTGGGCTGGGAATAAAAACGCTAAACTGGGGAAAGGCTAATTTTACCATGATGAGCTACGATTTGGCCCAAGTGGACTGAGAGCAGCTACTTGCAGATAAAACTGTGTCAGAGCAGGGGGAAGCATTCAAGGAGGAAATAGCGAGAGTACAGGGCAAATATGTTCCCACAAAGACAAAGAGGGGAGACCAAGTCCAGAGAACCCTCGATGTCAAGGGAAGTAAAGGTTAGGATGAAGAAAAAAAAAGAAGCTTATGGTAGATATCAAGGGCTCAATACAGCAGAGTCCTGAGAGGAGTACAAAAAGTGCAGGGAAGAACTTAAAAAGGAAATTAGGAAAGCTAAGAGAGTGCATTCGAAAGCATTGGTGGGTAGAATAAAGGAAAACCCAAAGGGGTTTTTTAAATATATAAAGAGCAAGTGAAAAACTAGGGAAAGAGTAGGGCCAATTAGGGGTCATAGAAGTAATTTGTGTGTGGGCCTGGAAGACATGGGTACAGTCCTCAATGAATACTTTGCGTTGGTCTTCACAATGGAAAAGGAAAACGCAGGTATAGTCATCAGGGTGGAGGACTGTGAAATATTAGAGGAAATTAACATAGAGAGAGAAGAAGTACTAGCGGGTTTAGCAGCCTTAAAAGTGGATAAATCCGCAGGCCCGGATGAGATGTATCCCAGGCTGTTGAGGGAGGCAAGGGAAGAGATATCAGGGACCCAGGCAGTAATTTCCAATTCCTCTCTGGCCACAGGTGAGGTGCCAGAGGACTGGAGGACTGCTAACATCCCATTATTAAAAAAGGGAGGAAGGGATAGACCAGGAAATTACAGGCCAGTCAGTCTAACCTCGTGGTGGGGAAGTTACTAGAAAGAATTCTGAGGGACAGAATATATCTTCATTTGGAGAGACTTGGATTAATCAGGGATAGTTAGCATGGATTTGTTAAGGGAAGGTTGTGTTTATCAAATTTGATCAAATTTTTTGAGGAGGTAACCAGGAGTGTTGATGAGGGTAATGCATTTGATGTGGCCTACATGGACTTTAGCAAGGCTTTTGATAAGGCCCCTCATGACACACTGGTCAAGAAAATAAGAGCCCATGGGATCCAAGGCAAAGTGGCACGTTGGATCTAAAATTGGCTGAGAGGCAGGAAGCAGAGGGTGATGGTAGAGGGATATTTCTGTGACTGGAAGTCTGTTTTCAGTGGGATTCTGCAGGGCTCAGTGCTGGGGCCCTTGCTGTTTGTGGTGTACATAAATGATTTGGACTTAAATGTAGGGGGCATGATCAAGAAGTTTGCAGATGACACGAAAATTGGTAAGGTGGTAAATTGTGAGGAGGATAGCCGTAAACTGCAGAAGAATGTCAATGGACTGGTCAGGTGGGTAGAGCTGTGACAAATGGAATTCAACCCGGAAAAGTGGGGAGGGCTAACAAGGCAAGGGATTACACTATGATTGGTAGGACCCTGGAAAGTACAGAAGATCAAAGGGGCCTTGGTGTGCATAACCACAGATCCCTGAGGGTAGCAGGGCAGATAAATAAGGCCGTTAAGAAGGCATATGGGATACTTGCCTTTATTAGCCGAGGCATAGAATACACGAGCAGGGAGTTTTATGCTGGAACTGTATAAAACGCTGCTTAGGCCACAACTGGAGTATTGTGTGCAGTTCTGGTCACCACATTACAGGGAGGATGTGATTGCACTGGAGAGGGTTCAGAGGAGATTTACCAGGATGCTGCCTGGGCTGGAGGGTCTGAGCTATGAGGAAAGATTGGATAGGCTGGGGTTGTTTTCCTTAGAGCAGCGAAGGTTGAGAGGTGACCTGATAGAGGTGTATGAGATTATGAGGAGCATAGATAGGGTGGATAGGAAGGCACTTTTTCCATTAGTAGAGGGGTTAATAACCAGTGGGTATAGATTTAAGGTAAGAGGTAGAGAGCTAAGAGGGGAGCTGAGAAGAAATTCTTTTCACCCAGAGGGTGGTGGGAGTCTGGAAGCCACTGCCTGAAAGGGTGGTTGAGTCAGAAACTCTCGTAACATTTAAGAAATATTCTGATATTCACTTGCGTTGCCATAGCCTCCAGGGCTATAGGCCAAGTGCTGGAAAATGGTATTAGTGTAGACAGATCTTTGTTGACTGGCGCAGACACGATGGGTCAAATGGTCTCCTTCTGTGCTGTAAACTTCTATAAGTCTATGAGAATAGACCACATGGCCCATTGAGCCCACTGGAGGCCAGGCTCTGCTGTGAGACTTTAAAGGAGTTGTGCATGATTAGACATACATGTATATGTGATCTGTGGCCAGGAACATGCCAAAGCTGAAAAACCAGTCCACCCAGGAACAGGCTCAGCATGAGAGTCAAGTCATTCAATCATTTCAGTACATGTAGTGGGGGTAGGGTAGTAGACTGACTCAAGATGGATGTCACAGAAAATAGGAAAGGCAGAGACAGAATTTAGGTCTTTAAGTATAGCTGGTGTAGCCCAGAGCAGAAAACGTCTTCTTGACATTGAGACCAGGAGTTTGAAGACACGTTTGTTATCTCATACAGATAAGTTTAATAATAGAGGGTTTAAAGATAAACTGAGCAATCACAGACCGACCAGTTTAACTTCAGCGAAGGAG
Organism: Cetorhinus maximus; assembly: GCF_964194155.1. Lineage (NCBI taxonomy): Eukaryota > Metazoa > Chordata > Chondrichthyes > Lamniformes > Cetorhinidae > Cetorhinus > Cetorhinus maximus. The sequence goes on from NC_135883.1 coordinate 167,588,749, forward strand.
AAGCTTCTGGAGGCGATTATTCAGGACAAAATTTAGTGTCACTTGGACAAATGTGGGTTAATTATGGAAAGCCAGCACAGATTTGTTGAAGGCAAATTGTGTTTAATAACTTGCTGGAGATTTGATGTGGTAACAGAGAGGGTTGATGAGGGTAACACAGTTGATATAGTGCACATGGACTTTCAAAAGGCAGTTGATAAAGTTCTGCACAACAGACTAGGGAACAAAGTAAAAGTTAATGAAATAAAAGGGACAGTTGCAATTAACATGGATATGAAATTGACTGAGTGACAGGAAAGAGAGCAGTGATTAATGGATGTTTTTCAGAATTGCGGAAAGTTTGTACTAGCATTCACCAAGATCAAGAGGGCACAGATTTAAGGTAACTGGCATAAAAGCAATGGTGACATAAGAAAAATCATTTTCATGCAGTGAGTGGTTAGCATCTGGAATGTGCAACCTGAGAGTGTGGTGGAGACAGATACCATCAAGGTGTTCAAGAGGGAATTGGGTTCTTATCTGAAAAGGAAGGAACTCCTATGGGAGAAGGTAGTGGGGGCAGGGGTGGCACTAGGTAAATTGCTCCTACGGAAAGCTAGCATAGACACAACAGGTCAAAAGGCCTCCTCTTGTGCTGTAATGATTCTGTGATTCCGAGAGCAAGGAAAAATCTAAAGTAAACATCTGAATTAGAAGAGGGCTAACTCAATGGGTTGAGAGGATTTCTAGCCCAGGTAAAATGGAGGCAAAGATGGAACAATAGGTTATCTTTCAGGAAGAGATGTTTCAAGTACCAGTTCAATACATTTAGCGGTAATATCAACGAGCACCTGGAGAGATTTGAGTTAATTAAGGAGAGCCAGCTCTGATTAGTAAATGGCAAATTGTACTTGACTCAGCTAACTTAATTTTTTGATCAATTAACAAAGAGTTTGGTGAAGGGATGTTGTGTATATCAATTTTAAGAAATCAATGGACAAAGTATTGCATAAAAGGAGGCTTAACACAAGTGTTGCTCCCGGAATAGGAGAGTTAATGTCATCCTCAATAAAAAATTGGCTTAAGGACAGAAACCATAGGAAGATAGGAACATAGGAGCATTCAGCCCCTCGAGCTTGCTCACCCATTCAACTAGATCATGGCTGATAATTTACCTCGACACCATTTTCCCATGCTATCCTCATATTTCTTGATGTCATTAGTCACAAGGGCAGCAGATGCATGGGAGCACCACCACCACCACCTGGAAGTTCCCCTCCAAACCACACACCATCCTGATTTGGAAATTTATTGCTGTTCCTTCACTGTCGCTGGGTCAAAATCCTGGAACTCCCTCCTTAACAGCGCTGTGGGTGTCCCTGCACCACATGGACTGTAGCAGTTCAAGAAGGCAGCTCACCATCATCTTAAGGACAATTAGGGATGGTCAATAAATGCTGACCTCGTCAGTGATGCCCACATCCCATGAATGAATTTTAAAAAGTTAGTATCTAGAAATCTATCAATTTCTGTCTTGAATGTACTCAATGACTAACCTTCCACAGCAATCTGGAATAGAGAATTCGAAAGATTAACTACCCTCTGAACAAAGAAAATTCCTCCTCATCTCAGCCTTAAATGGCCTTCCCCTTATTCTGAGACTGTGTCCCCTGGTTCTAGATTCCCCAGCCAGGGGAAACCATGTCCTTTCGACATCTACCCTTTAAGAATTTGTAAGTTTCAATGAGGTGACGTGTCATTCTTCTAAACTCCAGAGAATACAGGCCTGGTCTCTTCAATCTCTCCTCAAAGGAAAATCCCAGGAACATAGGAATGGGAATATGCTATTCAGTCCCTTGAGCCTGTTCCACCATTCAATTAGGTCATGGCTTAACTCCATCCTCCCACCCCTTACTCCTCCATACCCCTTAATACCATTGCCACAGAAAAATTTATTAATCAGTTTATAATTTTTAAATTGATCTAGCCCCACAACAGTTTTTTGGCAAAGAGAGTTCCAGATTTTCAGTGTCTTCTGAGGAAGTGCTCCCTGACAATCTATCTGAAGGACCTACCTCTAATTTTGAAGATATTTCCCCTTTGTTCTGACTTCCCCACCAGGGGAAATATTTACCCTATCAAACCTTTTAACCAATTAGGTCACTCTTTAACTGTTTAAGGTGTTATGAAAACCATACTTGCCTGTCAACGGGAACAGAGACTGGGAACTCCAAGTCCTGACAGTCATCAGACATTCTGCATTTGCGCAGGCCGGGAGCAGCCCCAATCAAGTTAAGGAAAAGAGATGAGCCGAGAAACAGACTCCAAATGTGCATCGTGGATATCGCATTTAGAGAGGTGGTCACACCGAAGATGAAGGGACTTGAGGAAGGAAGGGAATGGGTAACCACCAGGCAGTCCAAGAGAAACAGGCAGGTAGTTCAGGAGTCCCCTGGGGTCCCGCTCGCAAATCGGTATTCCATTTTGGAGGCTGATGACGGCGCTGGTTCCTCCAGGGAGTGCGGACAGAGCCAAGCTTCTGGCACCACAAGCAGCCTGTCTGTAAAGGAGGGGAGGAAGGGAGGAAGAGCAATAGTAATAGGGGATTCTATAGTCAGGGGAACAGATAGGTGCTGCTGTGGCCTTCAAAGTGACTCCAGGATGGTATGTTGCTTCCCTGGTGCCAGGGTTCGGGATGCCACTGAACAGCTGCGTTGCATCCTGAAGGGGGAGGGTGATAAGTCAGGGGTCATGCTACATGTTGGTACCAATGACATAGGTAGAAAGAGGGATGAGGTCTTGTATCAAGAATTCAGGGAGTTAGGCAGTAGACTAAAAAGCAAAACCTCTCGAGTTGTAATTGCTAGATTACTCCCAGTGCCACGTGCTAGTGAGCTCAGAAATAGGAGAAAAGCGCAGATGAATACGTGGCTTAAGAGTTGGTGCAGGGGGGAGGGTTTTAGATTCCTGGATCACTGGAAAAGTTTCTGGGGAAGGTGGAACCTGTACAAGTGGGATGGTCTACATCTGAACCAGAGTGGGACTAACATCCTTGCTGGCAGGTTTGCTAGTGCTATTGGGAGGAGTTTAAACTAATTTGGCAGAGGGAGGGGACACAGAATGTTAGCAAAATAGGGACACATCAGAATACAGTGAAATAATCAAGTCAGAGGGAGTACAGCTGCATTAAGTTTCAAGGGAGTAAGGCAAGGCTGGATGGCCTCTACTTTAATGCCAGGAATATTACACGTAAAACGGATGAGTTAAGGGTGAGGATTGACATGTGGAATTGTGATATAGTAGCCATCACTGAGACGTGGTTGAGAGAAGGGCAGGATTGGCAGCTCAACATTCTGGGATATAGAATCTTCAGGCAAGAGAGAGGGGAGGGGGTAAAAGAGGAGGAGGCGTTGTATTATTAGTTAAGGAGTCAGTTACTGCAGTAAGGACGGATGATATCTTGGAAGGGGCATCGAATGATAGGAAGGCGTAACAAGACCAGAGACCCATGGATGACCAGAAATATTCAGGGTAAGGCGAGAAGGAAAAGAGAGGCTTTTAGCAGGTAAAAGTAGGGAAAATGCCAAGATATTCTATAAGTATATCAATTGGAAGAGGATAACCAGGGAAAGAGTAGAGCCCATAAGGGACCAAGAGGGCAATCTATGGGTGGAGCTAGAGGACATCGCTAGAGTGTTGAATGAATACTTCACATCCGTCTTCACCCAAGACAATGAGGACAATGGTATCAAACTTGGGGAGACAGACTGCAAGGTTCTTAAGCAAATTGATATAGGGAGTGACAAGGTCTTGGTATTGGAGGTGTTGGCAAGCTTAAAAGTGGACAAATCTCCAGGTCCAGATGATTTGTGTCCCAGACTGCTGAAGGAGGCAAGGGAGGAGATTGCAGGAGCTCTGACCCAATTTTTAATTCCTCTCTGGCCACGTGTAGGTGCCAGAGGACTGGAGAACAGCTAATGTGGTTCCGCTATTTCAGAAGGGTTATAGAGATAAGCCAGGGAACTACAGGCCAGTGAGTCTCAAGTCAGTTGTAGGGAAACCTATTGGAGAAAGTTCTGAAGGAGAATATCTATCTCCACTTGGGGAGGCAAGGTTTGATCAGGGATAGTCAACATAGCTTTGTCAGAGGGAGGTCATGCCTAACAAATTTGATTGAATTTTTTGAGGAGGTGACCAGGTGTGTAGATGAGGGTAGTGCAGTTGACGCAGTTTATATGGATTTCAGCAAAGCCTTTGACAAGGTCCCACATGGCAGACTTATAAAGAAGGCAAATGCACATGGGATACAGGGTAATTTGATAAGGTGGATTCAAAATTGGTTTAGTTGTAGGAGGCAGAGGGTGATGACAGAAGGATGCTTTAGTGACTGGAAGCCCGTGTCCAGTGGCGTACCACAGGGATCTGTACTGGGTTCCCTATTATTCATCATTTATATAAACGACATAGATGACTATGTAGGGGGTAGGATTAGTAAGTTTGCGGATGACACAAAGATTGGCCAGGTGGTTAACAGTGAGGTTGAGTGTCTTGGGCTACAGGAAGATATAGATGGGATGGTCAAATGGGCAGATAAGTGGCAGATGGAATTTAACCCTGAAAAGTGTGAGGTGATACACTTTGGAAGGAGTAATTTGACAAGGAAGTATGCAATGAACGACATGACACTAGGAAGTTCTGAGGAACAAAGGGACCTTGGCGGTGTGTCCATAGATCTCTGAAGGCGGAGGGGCATGTTAGTGGGGTGTTGAAAAAGGCAAATGGGACATTCGCTTTTATCAATCGAGGCACAGATTACAAAAGTAGGGAGGTCATGTTGGAGTTGTATTGAACCTTAGTGAGGCCACAGCTGGAGTACTGTGTGCAGTTCTGGTCACCACATTATAGGAAGGATGTGACTGTACTGGAGGGGGTGCAGAGGAGATTCAACAGGATGTTGCCTGGGAAGAAACATTTAAGTTCTGAAGAGAGGCTGGATAGACTTGGGTTGTTGTTGTTGTAGCAGAGAAGACTGAGGGGTGACCTGATTGAGGTGTACAAGATTACGAGGGGCATAGTCAGGGTGGATAGGGAGCAGCTGTTCCCCTTAGTTGAAGGGTCAGCCACAAGGGGCCTAAGTTCAAGGTGAGGGGCTAGAGGTTTAGGGGGGATGTGAGGAAAAACTTTTTTACCCAGAGGGTGATGACGGTCTGGAATGCACTGTCTGGAAGGATGGTGGAGGCAGGTTGCGTCACATCCTTTAAAAAGTACCTGGATGAGCGCTTGGCACATCACAACATTCAAGGCTATGTGCCAAGTGCTGGTAAATGGGATTAGGTAGGTAGGTCAGGTGTTTCTCACGTGTTGGTGCAGACTCGATGGGCTGAAGCGCTTCTTCTGCACTGTGATTCTGTGATTCACTTAGAGGAAGGGCTGCGGGGAGCAGACTTCAATTGAAGTGGGCTCAGGAGAAGCCCTGGTAGTCAAAGAGGGCTCAAGAGAAGACTTGAAGATCCAAGAAGGCGGCCAAAGATTGGTCACCCTATGCTGCTGTGTTGGGACAATGGTACCCCTTTGGAGCAGTAGTGTTCTACGTGCTAAGAGCTGAAATTATGCTTGTGAATTGGTGTTTGAGTGTACTCGGACATCCAGGGGAATGTAATGTCAGTAGGCGAGATTGAAACCCTGTGAGGCCATTGTTGAAGCCATCCAAGTTGGAGCGACTTTTGAAGAGAATTCCAAGGTGAGGCCCTTGAAGCTGGAGATTGGAAACATTTTGAGAGAGTTGGAGATTCAGTGAGGTTGGTTGATTCACAGTGGGACTAACGTTTGATGGGCTGTTGAGAAATCCATGGAATCTGTTTTGGTCGCATCTGTCAATTATTGTGCAGTGTGGAGCCTGTTAATTCATATGTACCTCAAACTTACCCTGAATGTTCGAGTATAATATAGATATTGTGAATTGCTATATCTTTTCTGACCTTGGGCAGAATTTTGCCCTCGGATGGCGTGCGGGCTTCACCGGCTCAGCGGCGGCAGACAGCTGACCCCCACCACCGAAACGGGGCCCGCCGCCATTTTGAGTCAGCGGGCCAATTAAGGCCCACCCAGCGCCCTGCCCAACAGGAAGTGCTTTAACATTCTTGCCCTAAACTTGTCAAAGATATCAATGTCAAAAGTGTTAACCACGTGAAACTCTATTGATGTTCGCATTATTATAATTTGAAATATTTTCTTTTGCTTGATGAAGTTGCAGAGTTAGCTGAGCAAGTTGAATTGTCAGCAAATCATTCAAGCTCTCTGGCTCATTTAAAGGCAGGTTGCAAATTCTTTATCTTATGCTTGTAATTACCTAGCAGTAAATTCTATTATTTAGAGTTACTGTAAACACCCCCTACGAAATGTCAATAGTGTAAGAGATTTGGTTCTTTGAGACCACCTTGAGATTACATGAGGGACTTTCAATAACAACAACAAAATCATAAAATATGAAGGCACTCAACCCATAAAGTTATGATACTGAAATTGTTTCTGTAAAGATTACTTGCATGCTGAATTGAATGTTTCTGTGGTTGTGTCATAAAAGGTATGCATAAAAAAAATCAGGTTTGATTTTCATTCCAAAGATGCTCAGAAGAATTGCAACATGTCCGTGCTGACATCTACTTTTCTCTTCAAATTCTATCGCTTTCAGTATGAGGAAAATTTACTAAAAGGAGATTTTAAAGATAAATTTGGCTGAAAAATAGTTAGGATTTTCAATATGGACTCTAGGGTTTATTAGATGTAACATTGAAATTCTAAATATTTCAGTAAAAAATGAAATATGTTTCACATTTAATCTAGGTCTATACATACCTGCTTAGTAAGTTGCTCTTCACAGAGCTTGTAAAGTACAAAGAATTTCTGAGACAATGATACGTTATCCAAAAATCCAACACTGGCAAGCTTGACCCTTATAATGATCTGAAACAGTTAAAATGAATTTCACAAAGTAACTGTGTTTTATACTCAAATGGAATAAAAGTATACAGATAAATTTAGATATAAACAAATAAACAAACAGACCTGTAGTACTGAACACCTGTTGGATTAGTAGTGCACACATGCAGAGTTACATACATAGGTTCTATAACCAAGGTCTCTGCATCTGAATCTGATGTTAAGTTTGAGTACTGTAATTTTCTGAGTTAATATAGATACTTTTATTGCCAAGCAGAAGCTTGCTTTGGATGCTTACTTGGAAACCCATATCCAGTAGGATACTTCCTTGCTTGGGGTACAGATTTTTCAAGCCTGGCTGAATGGATTGATGCTGCATTGGTGGCAGATTTTTGCCCAAGCCCTGATTTTTCACGTAGGACGTGCCTGCTTCCTTCCCTCTCCCTGGTGCAAATCCAGAATCTTCCTTGAGGCTTTTCTGGTTGAAGTACTTTAAAAGTTTCCTTCCATGCACACTTTTTCAGAACTTTCCTTATAGTTCTGAAGGGTCTCCCTTTATATCCTCGAGTGCACTGAGCTATGTTTTACATAGCTTTCTGAAGCATACAAAACTCTCTGAAAACTGTAGAATGACTACTTCAACAGCCCTTTCAATGGCGTGCCTGATGTCCCTCGTTGTGCGTGTCGGATCCTGAGCCATCCCCTTTCCCTGGCATCGGAAATAGTGGTGGCAATTCCAGATCCAGGTCCTGCCCACCATTTTTTTGCGTGCCGAACATGCCAGCCCCATATCAGGACCACAAAATCCAATCGCTGAAGTGGGAAGTGGACCCACAACCTTCTGACTCAGAAGTGAGAGTGCTACTAATTGAGCCACAGCTAACAAATGGCTCAAGGAGCTTGAATTAAAACTTCACCAAGATTGAGTTCTTCTTTTGGATTATCCTCAGAGTTTGAATTCTCACCTGTCTATCTGGCACCATCATGGCCACTGTCCTAAATTGGATTTTTAGATTTTCTGGTAGTTCTTGTCGCCCTGCATACCCAGGATTCTGCAAGAAGGAAAGAGGAGAAAGGCATTGGGTTGAAAGATAACTGAAGAGACTTGTTTAAAATAACATTCCTAAATTAATGCATTGATAATTTGAGTGTGCATCAGAGTAAAAAAAACCTCTACTGGCTGCTCTTAAAGTATTATCTAAGTTGAAACATAGAGAGGAAAGTTGGGCAGGGAGCTTTACATAGCTGTAATGGGGCCCACCTTATTTCCTTTCTGTTTTACTTTTTGTTTCAATGATGCACACAGGGATTGTAGCTGAGCTAACTTTATTGATAACACATTTTCCTAATATAAACACATATCTGCAGTAACTAAATTCTATCAAGACAGGCTCTAACATATGCTAAAGGCAAAATACTGCGGATGCTGGAAATCTGAAACAAAAACAAAAAATACTGGAAAAACTCAGCAGGTCTGACAGCATTTGTGGAGAGAAAGATAGAGTTAACATTTTGAGTCCATATGACTCAAAAAGCTCTGAAGAAGAGTGATACGGACTCAAAACGTTAACTCTGTCTTTCTCTCCACAGACGCTGTCAGACCTCCTGAGTTTTTCCAGTATTTTTTATTTTTATCCAACATACGCCCTTCAACTCCCAGGTCAGGTGACCCCCCTCTCTTGTACAGGATACCGTTTGGTATCTAATAGTGGATTCCCACCAGCGCAATCAACTATTATCATGACACTTTCTTTAACGGAAGGAAATTTTGATGGGCTCTATTCCAGTTCCCTCCATCCAAATTAATGCTTTGCAGCCAGGGTGGTAAATACAAAATTCTACTCAAAATAATTTAGTTCCACTGTAGCTGCATGACTATTCCTGGATTTGAGGCTGAGGATAATGGAAGGGATTTTTGTTCTTATTGGAGCATAAAGATCTCATGGCACGATTTCAAAAGAGTGCAGGGAAGTTATTGCTGGGTCCCTGGCATAGCAGATTCTTTGTAAAATATTTCTCAGGTGAATTGAGTGATTTAATTTTTTGCTCTATTGCTGTTGAGAACTACTTTGTGTCTTTTGTTACAGTAATGCTATTTAATACTATCCCTCCTATCACAACCCCAACAGAAATAGTACATATGTGGCAGTGTATTTGTCACTGTTAATTCTCCTGTACCTGGAGGGATTTTAAGTTGTTAGGCAGTGCAGAACAGAGAAAGTGCCTGTCCACTGGTACTCCACACTGTAGGATTTTTAAAAACTCATTCATGGGATGTGGGTGTTGCTGGCTAGGTCAGCATTTATTGCCCATCCCTGATTGCCCTTGAGAATTTGGTGGTGAGCTGCCTTCTTGAACCGCTGCAGTCCATGTGGTGTAGGTACATCCACAGTGCTGTTAGGAAGGGAGTTCCAGGACTTTGACCCAGCAACAGAGAAGGAACGGCGATATATTTCCAAGTCAGGATGGTGAGTGGCTTCAAGGGGAACTTCCAGGTGGTGGTGTTCCCATCTTTCTGCTGCCCTTGGGCTTCTAAATGGTAATGGTCGTGGGTTTGGAAGGTGGGTTTGGAAGGTTAACTGAAGCTGATAAGGTTAGATGGAGACAGGAGGGAGGAGGCTCGTGTGGAGCATAAACATTGGCACAACCAGTTGGGCAAAATGTTTTTGTGCTCTACATTCTATGTAAGCTGTATTCTACTTCTGCATTTCAACTTACTTTTCATTTACTTACCATTGTGATAAAAATGCCAAACTCTGGGTTAAGTGATACATTATCTCCATCGGTAAAGATAAAATTTTGTTTTCTTTCTTTCCTTGCCACAAGAACAATATATATCTGTTGCGCTGCTACAGATAATACAGGCAGCTCAATACGATTAAATTCATCAAAGCAACCCCAAGAACCAGACTGTGCCAAACCTAGCAAAACATGTAAAAGTATCAAGCAACACAAACCAAAATAAATAAATAAACTTAATTAATAAAACTTAAAAACTATTTAATCTTCAGCATTAGCCTTTAAATTATAAGTTGACATTCCATCTGCTCATGTCACTTGAATTTAGCTGTTTTCAATATTTTTAAATGATCAGATTTAAATCCTTTGAGTACTAGATTGCTTTTGAGCAGCAGGAAGTGAGTTCCAGTGTATTTTCTTTCTTGCGAGCATATGAATTAATAGACGAGTAGACCATTTGGCCCCTCGATCCTGCTCCACCATTCAATAAGGTCAACTCCACATTCCACTTACCTCAGATAACCTTTAAGAATCTATCTATCTCTGCCTTAAAAATATACTCGTCTCCATTGCCTCTCTGAAGAAGAGAGTTCCAAAGATTCACAATCCTCTGAGAGAAAACAAAATTCTCATCTTCATCTTAAATGGAAAACCCCTATTTCCAGTCCCTCCCACAAGGGAAAACATCCTTTCAGCATCCACCCTGTCAAGTCCACTCAGGATCTTATATCTTTCAATAAGATCACCTCTCAATCTTCTAAACTCTAAACAGCCTGTCCAACCTTTTCTCATAAGATAACTTCTTCATCCCAGGTATCAATCAAGTGAACCTTCTCTGAACTGCTTCTAATGCATTTATATCCTTTCTTATATAAGGAGACCAAAACTGTACACAAGTACAGACTCTAGATGTGGTCTCACCAAAGCCCTGTACAACTGTGGCAAAATATCCCTACTTTTATATTCCACTCCCCTTGCAATAAATGATAACATTCCATTTGCTTTCCTAATCACTTTCTGTACCTGAATACTAAATTTTCCTGATGTTTGTATTAGGACACCCAGATCTCTCAGTACCTCAGAGTTCTGCAATTTGTCTCCATTTAAATAACATGCCGCTTTTCTATATTTCCTGCCAAAGTGAAAAAGTTCACATTTTCCCACATTATATTCAATAATTTTTATATTCAAATTTTTGGCTACTCATTTAACCTATTGCAGGCTCCTTCACAACTTACTTTCCTTCCTATCTTTGTATCATCAGCAAATTTAACAACTATAAATTCGGTCCCTTCTTCCAAATCATTTATATAAATTGTAAATAGTTGAGGCCCAGCATTGATCTCTGTGTCATTCCACTTGTTACATCTTGCCAACCTGAAAATGACCCATTTATGCCAGCTCTGGGTTTCTTGTTAGCTAACCAATTGTCCATCCATGCTAATATGTTACATGAGCTCTTATTTTGTGTAGTAACCTTTGATGTGGCATGTTGTCAAATGCCTTCTGGAAATCTAAGTACAGCACATTCACAGGTTCTACTTTATCCAAGTTGTTTGTTACTTCCTCGAGGAGCGCCAATAAATTAGTCAAGCATGATTTTCCTTTCACAGAACCATGTTGACTCTCCTTGATTGAATTGAGATTTTCGAAGTGCCCCTCTATAACCTCCTTAATAATAGATTCCAGCAATTTCCCTACAACAAGCTATTTAACCTGTAGCTTCCTGCTTTCTGTCTCCCTTTCTTGAATAAAGGAGTCACCTTCCAATCTGATGAGACTGTTCCAGAATCTGGGGAATTTAGGAAAGTTTCATTTGATCTATAACATGGATTGGCAAGAGGAGGCCAACCCAACAAATGAAGAAGGCCTGGGCAGAGGTGAGAGCCCAGGTCAGCAGGCACGATGTGGTGTGTCGCACCTGGATTCAGTGCCGATAAATGTTTAATAATCTTCTGCACTTGGGAAGGGCGAGTACCAATTTGGCATGGTACTGGTGGAGAAGTCTTGAAGGGTGGCTGTTCTTCGTGGCGCCCAGGGCTGTAAGATTCAGAGGAACAGAAGGCACATATATCTGTACCTGCTAAGGCTGGGAGATCTGACTGGAAGCCCTGGGTGCATATAAGGGTCAGGTGTGCAAACATGACAGACGCTTGAACCCACTGCTTCCCGAGGAGAGTGGAATCCAATTAATGGCCAGCCAGCGTGAAACAACAAAAGTGAGGGTGTGGATGGGCGCTTATAGCATGCTCCCTGAAGGTAGGCAACTGCTGCGGAGCTGACTCAGGGAGCTGCAGACCTGTACAGATAAAATGACAAGAAAAAAAATGCACCAAGCTGTTACTATGCAACACAATCAAGTACCTGACAGCAGAACTAAAAAAAAAAACTGTCCCCAGATATCTTTTTTTAGTTATATTTCATCCTGCCCTTGGATGAGGTTTCATTAAAAACAGGCTGTCCGCCTGCCCCTTTTGCCCATGCGACAAGGGTGAAATCGCATGGACAATGTAAATTCGTGGGCAATAAGGTTTTTGATGGCCTTAATCACCCAACTTAACAGAAACTAAGAATCACAGAGTGCGTAGAGGCCTTTCGGCCCATCGAGTCTGCACTGACACGTGAGAAACACCTGTCCTACCTACCTAATCCCATTTACCAGCACTTAGCCCATAGCCTTGAATGTTATGATGTGCCAAGTGCTCATCCAGGTACTTTTTAAAGGATGTGAGGCAACCCGCCTCCACCACCCTCCCAGGCAGCGCATTCCAGACCGTCACCACCCTCTGGGTAAAAACGTTTTTCCTTACATCCCCCCTCAACCTCCTGCCCCTCAGCTTGAACTTATGACCCCTCGTGACTGACCCTCAACTAAGGGGAACAGCTGCTCCCTCTCCACCCTCTCCATGCCCCTCATAATCTTGTACGCCTCAATCAGGTCGCCCCTCAGTCTTCTCTGCTACAACAAAAACAACCCAAGCCTATCCAACCTCTCTTCAGAACTGTTAAATGATTCATCCTAGGCACCATCCTGGTGAATCTCCTCTGCACCCCCTCCAGTGCAATCACATCCTTCCTATAATGTGGCGACCAGAACTGCACACAGTACTCCAGCTGTGGCCTCACCAAGGTTCTATACAACTCCAACATGACCTCCCTACTTTTGTAATCTATGCCTCGACTGATAAAGGCAAGTGTCCCTTTGTTCCTCAGAACTTCTTAGTGTCATGCCGTTCATTGAATACTTCCTTGTCAAATTACTGCTTCCAAAGTGTATCACCTCTCACTTTTCAGGGTTAAATTCCATCTGCCACTTATCTGCCCATTTGACCATCCCATCTATATCTTCCTGTAGCCCAAGACACTCAACCTCACTGTTAACCACCTGGCCAATCTTTGTGTCATCCGCAAACTTACTAATCCTACCCCCTACATAGTCATCTATGTCATTTATATAAATGACGAATAATAGGGAACCCAGCACAGATCCCTGTGGTACGCCACTTGGACATGGGCTTCCAGTCACTAAAGCATCCTTCTGTCATCACCCTCTGTCTCCTACAACTAAGCCGCAATGTTTCACCATCTATGCCTCATGGACAAGCCAAAGACTGATCCGTATATATTTTAAACTTTTATTTGGATTCCTAACTTCTCATTCTGATCCGTGTGTTTGTGTGCTGTGATTTTATTATTTTTCTCAGGTTTTTAGTGACTAATAAACTTACTCTCTCTTTGACTCAAGAAAGCCTGGTTAAATTGGCTCCTTCTAAAGAAAATTACATTTGGACTGGGAAAAGAGATCCACGGGGGAAATGATCCCTTTTAAATTAACCTCTTTACGACCAACCGAGGGGCTTGAATTAAGAATGAGCCACCTTTTCAAGGTATATCCTTTGTCACCCAGCAGCCAAACATTCAGCCAAGCTGGAGCCATGAACAGCCTTGGCACCTGGGAGGACGTATGCATCATGGGAGCTGCCAGGGTACCTTGCACAGGCTTGCAGAATCTGGGTCTTTTGGTTGAATACTATCTGCACATTCATGGAGTGGTACCCCTTTTTATTCACGAAGGCACCCGACTGACCCACCGATGCCTTGATGGCCACATGAGTGCAGTCTATGGCACCCTGAATGTGGGGGATCCCAGCAATAGCTGCAAAGCCTGGCTGGCTTGGTCCGTCCGGTAATGAATGAATGCGAGGACCCATCTGAGCAGCGCATCAGTGACGAGCCTGACACAACTGTGGACGACTGATTTGGACACTCCATATAGATCTCCCACTTACTCCTAGAAAGATCTGGAAGCAAATAAATTGAGGGCTACTGTGGCCTTCAGAGCTACTGGCATTGGATGTCCACCCACACAGTTAGAGGTGATCTCTGGACCAATCATCTGGCATATTTATGTCATGGTGTCCCTAAAGAGGCGGAACCTCCTGCAGCACTGGACCTCCAACACGCTGAGGTAGCTGGATTATTGCCCGTACGCTCTGGCAGCAGAATAGTGGCATCTTCTGTAATCGATCCACCTTTCTGTCCCTGATGGCCCTGTACCCCCTGTGCCAGCGCCTCTTGTCCCACAGGTCTGTGCCTGTGATGCTGCCTGCGGACACCTGGCCTCCTCTCCCTTCTGCACCTCTCTTCCTCCTCAGAGGAGGTCCCTCCAGCAGAGTACACAATTCCCACCTGCTGAAATGCAGATAGCACTGTCCCGCACACTGAAGGCAACATTCGGCAGAAATGCTCCAAGAGAGTCAGCAAAATAAAAGAGTTCTCAAAACAAAGTTGGCAAAGCAAAAACTTCAGAAGAAACCACTGGAAAAAGTCTGAAATTTCAATAAACAAGCAGCAGCAAACTCTCACTTAAACTCCTAGCAGCTCACATAGGCAACACTCCACTTCCCTTTTATCCCACTCTTGGGTGAGAAAAGCGAATAAGTGAGTTGGCCACCACCCGTGTTGTTGGTATGACAAGCGCAAAATTACACAGGCAACGTAAAGTTGAATTCAATTGCACTTTCAATTGCTTTAAGTGGCTGATTAATTGTCAGCGGCCATGCTTCTGAGTTCTGCACACACCTGCCGACTGAAATATCGCATGAGTGTGCAATGGCATCGGGATGCGTGCCCGATATCTTCTCGCGAGATTTAATGCTCTTCCAGGTTGTCTGCGTGCCCATACCAGCGTGTAAAATTCTGGCCATGATAAAGTGAATAGACAGGTGAAGCCAGACTTTCACAGCAAGGGAAAGAATATTGAAGCAGCAACAGCCCTGTCCTACTCTGGTGCGCTTATAAGCAACAGCAGAGGCAGTGCAGCTAATTAAATCATTCGAGTGCAGCATCTAAAAGCAACAAGTGAAATATTACAGCCTTGGTCGAAACATGGGGCAGAATTGTTCCAGATTTGCGCTAAGTTCGGTAGTGGGCAACAAAAAGGACATTTCATCTGCTGGCCGCAATGGCGCTTTTCATGCTGTATCGTCCCAATCTTGCCTCATTAATCATGCATTCCCAGGAAACACGCCGGGTTGCTGGCGGGTCGTCCTCTCATTCGCCTGCTCAGGCCTCATATAAGGTCTTTAGTAAATCGGGTGCCGTATTTAAAAGCCGCCCCTGTAAAGAGCTAGCACTCTTCAAGGGATAGGAAGCTGCTGCAAACTGATGGCTGCCAAAGGGAGGAAACATGCTGCCCTCAGATTTAGCAATGTCTTCCTCAAGCGCCTACTGGACACAGTGAAGTCTTGCCGCGATGTCCTCTACCCCCATTCTGGGCGAAGACCAGCAAGCAAGGAGCAAGGTCAACAATATTGCATGGGAGGAGGTGGCAGTGGTGGTCCGTGCCAAAACCCAGCAAAAGAGGATGATTACCCAGTGCAGAAAGAGGGTGAATGGTCTCATCCGTTCTACCTGAGTAAGTCACTCCTCTCATCACTCTCAACTCACACACTCACAAGACCCTTCACACGTCCACAGGGATCTCACACCTCAAGGGACAACACCACGGACTCACAAACACACCCTCACATCTCCATCAAGCTCATACCCTCTCGAGCTTATGTCCTCATCCCTTCCATGTCTCCGCTCACCACACAAACATTCCGTGCAGTGCCATGTGTCCTGCTCTCCATCTGTTTTCATTCCGGAGGAGCTGGTTCACAGCAGCAAAGAGAGGTCACAGAATAGGGGAT
This sequence comes from Cetorhinus maximus, assembly GCF_964194155.1. Taxonomy (NCBI): domain Eukaryota; kingdom Metazoa; phylum Chordata; class Chondrichthyes; order Lamniformes; family Cetorhinidae; genus Cetorhinus; species Cetorhinus maximus. Next base: position 167,604,600 of record NC_135883.1, read on the forward strand.
GGAATGGTCCACATTAGGGCCCTCACTCACTTTGAGGAGCATGCCATCATGCTGACTGATGAAGACATGGATCGTGCCTGCGGCGACGGTGAAGTCAGCGGCAAACGCCCATGTGAGGATCCTGCACCACATCATCCCTCCCTCAACGCAACTGCGAGTGCTCTCTCTCTCCTGTTTTTGACTCTGCTGTCATGCACTAATTATCTCTACTTTGGTTCACAGGGAGCTCTGCCAAGCGACTGGCATCGTCAGGCAGCCAGTCCCTCAGCTCCATCCGGGTCCTCACCTTCAGCCAAGAGAACACCACCTCCAGTGAAGAGCTGGGAATGAGCAGCCTGGAAGACCTGACACAGCACTTATTCACACCCTCCACCAGCGCAGAGACACACAACTTAGTGGGACCTAGATCTAGAGCAGGTTCAGGTTCACAACCTGATGGTCATTGCATTGCCGCAACAGAAGAAGGCAGGTTCAGCCGAGCTCCCCGGCACTCGGAGGACTGCTGGGGGAAGAAGCATCTGTGAGGTCCAAGTCAGATGACGAACCTCAGGGTTCAGCCTTCCAACTCATCGTGGAGAGTCAGCAGGGGGAACATCATGCAGAGCTGTTGGAAGCCCTCAGCAGAGTGGCACATGAGTCGCAGGAGTGCACCTGTGTGCTCTCTAATGAAGTGGTGCCCACATGTGTGCGCATGGAGGTCTCCATGGGAAGATGGTGGACACCATGGAGGCCCCAGTCCAACAGAAGCGGAGATGCGCGCAGAACTGCATCGTGGTAGCCATGGGCAATTTCCTGCAGTGGCAACGCAAGAGGGAAATGGGGCACCTCAAAATCCCTCCCGTGCTCCTTCCCCTCAAGGAGTCAGGCAGGGGCCGTCAGGCACCCGAAGGGAGGAGGAGCGGCAGCTGGACACCCCTGGGTCACCCACTCAGGAATCTTAGAGGCTGTCCTCTCCCTCTGAGTCCCCTTTGCCTGTGACCCCCCTCAGCCTCATCTTCTGTCACTGCAGAGGGAGCAGCTGGCCGACAGGAGGACAGGCAAAGCGAGCCAGGGCCCCCAAGGCCTTACTCTTCAGAGGACCAATGCTCATCAGAGGCAACAGGGCCAACCATTACACAGACTGTCTCCGCCCTTCCTGTGGATTTCAGGGCAGCACCTAGAAGAAGTGGTTGGTCTAGAAGAGTTAAGAAATTCTGATCACAAGTGGTTGTATGGGTGAACACATTTTGTCACTTTATTATCTGAAAATATATTCCCTTTCACTGAATAATGCGTAATGGTGCCTTTCGGCTTTATTTTCAGGCTTCCCAAGTCCTCCCGCTGCATTCCCCCCCAACCCCCACAAAATGTAGTTCAGCCACAGGCAGTCAGCCCATGAGTGAATCTAGAGGGAGAAGTGTATGTGTGGCAGAGCCTTTCTCAGTACCGTTTCCCTAGTGATTTCAATTTCACCAAGTTCCTTTCTCCCATTCACCTACTGATTTGCAATTACTGGAATGTTTTTTGTATCCTTTATAGTGAACATAGAAGCAAAATATTTGTTAATTTCTTCCGCCATTTCCTTATTATGTGCTATTAACTCCCCACTGTCACTCTCTAGAGGACCAACACTCACTTTACTTACTCTTTTCCTTTTTAACTAACTGTAGAAACTCTTGTTATCCGTTTTTACATTTCTAGCTAGCTTCCTCTCATACTTTAATTTCTTTCTCCGGATTAACCTTTTAGTCATTTCTCTGTCATTCTTTATATTCTGTCCAATTCTTTATATTCTGCCACTCATCTTTGCAGAGTTGTATACTTTTTCCTTAACATCTCTAGTTAACCACAGATGTAGTCCTCCCCTTAGAATTTTTTTTAATAGTAGGAATGTACTTATTCTGAACACTCTGAAATATCCCCTTAAATGTCTGGCACTGCTTCTCTATTGATCTATCCTCTAGCCTAGTTTCCCAGTTCACTTTAGCTAGCTCAGCTTTTGTCCCCACATAATTGCCCTTATTTAAGTTTAAGGTATTAGTCTTAGACCAACTCTTCTCCCTTTCAAACTGGGTGTAAAATTCAATCATATTGTGGCTGCTGCTATTGAGGGGCAGAATTGTACACCCCCGTTTCGGCAGGGACGGGGCCGTAAAATGCGGCGCGCCGTTATAAACCCCATTGACGACAGCGGGAACGTAAAATCCCGCTGTCGTAAAATTCTGCCCTAGGGGTGCCTTTACTCTGAGGTTATTAATTAATCCTATCATGTTACACAATACAATGCCTAATATGACCTGGTCTCTGGTTGGTTCCAAAACATGTTGCTCTAAGAAACTATCTTGAAAGCATTCTAAGAACTCTTCATCTAGGCCACTGCTGCTAATCTGATTTTTCCAGTTTATGTGTAGATTAAAATCACCCATGAGTATTGCCATCCCTTTATCACACGCACACAATATTTTCTCTTGAATACTTTGCCCTATCTGGCCACTACTGTTCAGGGGCCTGTAGACCACTCCCATTAATGACTTTTATCCCCTACTATTCCTCATCTCTACCCAAACTGATTCTACACCCTGATTTCCTGAACCAAGGTCATCTCTAACTATTGCACCAATGCCTCTTTGATTAACAGTGCTACCCTACCACCTTTACCTAGCTTCCTATTCTTCTTGAATGTCAGATACCCTTCAATATTAAGGACCCAGTCTTTGTCGTCCTGCAGCCACGTCTCTGTAATTGCTATCAGATCATATTTATTTACTTCAATGTGGGCCATCAATTCATTTACTTTGTTATGAATGCTACATGCATTCAGATAGAGAGCCTTCAGTTTTGTCTTACTGTTACCTTTGTAACATCAAGTCTTGACTGCTGATGTATTCTTAGGTTTTTTTCTCTCTGTCCCTTCCTGCCATTCTCTCATATTACTATTTTGCTCTCCTGTCTTGACTACATTTTGAATTGCTACCTCTAGCCAAGCTTGATGCCTCACCCCTCTTGTTTAGTTTAAAACCCTCTCTACTTCCCTAGTTATGTTATTTGCAAGGACGCTCGTCCCAGCACAGTTCAGGTGTAAACCATCCCAACGGTACAGCCCCCACTTTCCCCAGTACTGATGCCAGTGCCCCACAAACCGGAACCCACTTCTCCCACACCAGTCTTTGAGCCACGCATTTGTCTCTCTAATCTTATTTGTCCTATGCCAATTTGCACGTGGCTCAGGTAATAATCCAGAGATTATAACCTTTGAGTTTCTGCTTCTTAATTTGGTACTTAGCTCTTCATACTGACTTTGCAGAACCTCTTTCCTAATTCTACCTATGTCATTGGTACCTACATGGACCATGCCAACTGGATCCTCCCCCTCCCACTGCATGTTCCTATCCAGCCCTGAGCAGATGCCCTGAACACTGGCACTGAGCAGGCAACATAGCTGTCTGGGCTCTTGCTCTTTGCTGCAGAGAACAGTGTCAATCACCCTCACTATACTATCCCCTACTACCACTACATTCCTTTTTGCTCCCCCAGCTTGAATGGCTTCCTGTACAACAGTGCAATGGCCAGTCAGCTCATCCACCTTGCAGACTTCACTTTCATCCACACAGGCTGTTTGACAATTGCAAAGCCTGAGGCTCCTCCCTTACTTTCTGCTCGGTCCCACTACCTGCCTCACTGACAGTCACATCCTCCTGTCCCTCACTGCTGACCAAAATAGATGTCCCTGTTCTAAGAGATGTGACTGTCTTCTGGAACGAAGTATCCAGGTACTTTTTCCCCCTTCCTTATGTCGCTCAGTATCTGCATTTCAGCTTCCAGATTATTAATCCTGATCCAGAATTCCTCAAGCTGCTTACAATTCCTGCAGACGTGTTTGTTATGGATCGTCTTGGCGTCCAAAAGCTCCCACATCACACAGCTGCAACATAACATCTGTCCCGCCATTCTAATTTATGTTATTCATTTAATATACTTTAATTAATTTCTTCCTATGTGTGCTACAATTTACTGTGTTTATTGAATGCTGGTACCACTGACAACTAAAGATTATATACTTCTTAAATACAAGGTATGTGTTTTAGATGTTTGTTTAAGTTACTTTATTTTATTGTTCTTTTTATCTGTATTGCTTGATATTATTTTTAAAGTTTTCAAATTTTGATTTGTTATTTTAAAGTTTTAGTTCTTTTTATTTATAGATCTTCCTTAATTTGCCTGTCCTAAGCTGGTTTCTCACACACTGTCCCTTAGACTAAGTACTTACCGGCCAATCAACTTACTGGCCAAAATTTTTCCCTCGTCGAGAGGGCTCAGCAGGACCCGACCGCCACCCATGATCGGCTCCACACTACGATTTCATGCGTCCGCGCCAATTAAGGCCCGCCCTACATGGATCGTGAGCGGCAGCGCTCGGCACTACCTGTGCAGGTATGAGGAAGAGGGAGAGCGGGTCTGGCTCACAGTTCACGCATGCCCGTGAAAGAGCACCCCAATCTCCCTGAGGCACGGAGCTGCCTCAGGGAGACTGAAGCGCTTTTTAAAAACAATTAATAAAGACAGTAAAAATTTTAAAAAACATGTCCCATCTCATAATTCCAAAATAAAGTTTTTATTTAAATTTTATTTGCTTTAGGAAACCTCATCCCGCTCCTGGATGAGGTTTCCTAAAAAATGTAAAGGCCGCTTGGCCTTTTCGCCTGCCTGCCAACCATAAGGTTGGATGGGCAGCATAAATTGGAATTTAATTAGCTTGTTAATGGCCTTAATGAGTCTTTCACTTATCGGCGGGCGTGCAGCCAATGCCGGCCCGCCTGCCAAACGAAATATCACGTGAGTGCGAGCTGACATCAAAACGCACGCCCAAAATCATCGTTCATCATTTTACACTTGGGCGTGTTGAGCGCATTCCCGCACACTGAGTGTAAAATTCTGCCCACTAGCTTCCTGTGACGTCACAGTTGCTTTTTTTTCTTTTTCCCTGACTGCCGCTTCCCAGCAGCTGAAACAATGAAACAGTGCACTCCTCAGCTCCTCTCTGACCCCCAGCAAGGTAGGCCGCTCTGCAATCCCTGGCACTCCTTAGCTCCCGACTGCCCACCGCAGGTCAGCTCCGCTCCGACTCCCAGCAAGGTACCTCACCACCCCCAACATCATCATCCCTCTCCTCATAACCTCACCCCTCCCGTTACACCTTCCTCTTCCAGTCAAACCTAGACCTTCCACTCACACCCTCAACAATGATCCATAGCAGACCATGGCCAAAACACTAATGTCCCAAAGCAGACCCTCAATGGTGGCCTTCCACCTTCCATGAGTTGCTTTGCGGCAGAGCCATGTCCATGAGAATCCACCCACCTTGCAATGCATGTGGTCCTACAGGGTCCCGTCACTGTAGTGCTCAGCATCTTCCGCTCCTCGGATGTCAACGATGTGAGCAGGGCCCTGACGATAAGTTCTGACTTCTGCGCATCACACTCGTCAAGATATGTCCTGCATCAGCATGTTTTCCCGCCGGAATGGGTGGTAAATTTGACATGGGGGGGATGATTTCGGTGATCAGGGCTTATAATGATCTGCAGATGTATTAAAATGAAGTTCCCGATGTCCGGCAGTGACAGTATGCCATTGATGGTCGCAAACTGATTTCACAATGGCGTGAAACCGATTTTTGGCCTTCCTGGCATATTGGCTGCTCACGCCCGTCATAACGCCTGACACCAATGTGCACGGAAAATTCCACCCATGGACATAGAAGAATGAGAGGTGATTTTATTGAAACATATAAGATCCTCAGGGGATTTCACAGGGTGGATACCAGGAGGATATTTCTACTTGTGAACGAGACTAGAAGTGGGGCACATAGTTTAAAAATAAGTGGTCTCTCTTTCAAGATGGAGATGAGGCAAAATCTTTACTCTCAGAGGGTCGTTAGTATGTTGAATTCTCTTCCCCAGAAAGCAGTGAAGGCTGGGTCATGGAATTTATTCAAAACAGAGTTAGACAAATTTTTGATAGATAAATGAGTCAAGGGTTATTGGGGACAGACAGGAAAGTGGAATTGAGATCATAAGCAAATTAGCTATGATCTTATTGAATGGTGGAGTAGGCTTGAAGGATCAAATGGCCTACTCCTGCTTCTGAGTCCTATGTTCCTAAAGGAGCTGAACTCAAGAAGTGAAGTGAGTGTGGCTGCCCTTGACATCAAAGTATCTTTTGTTGCATCAAGTGTGGCATCAAGGACTCCGAGCAAAATTGAATTCAATGGGAATCAGGAGAAAACTCTTCACTGGTTGGAGTCATGCCCAGTGGAAAAGAAGATGGTTGTGGTTGTTGAAACCAAACATCTCAGCCCCATCACTGCAGGGTACCTCAGGGTAGTGTTATGGGGCCAACTGCTTCAGCTGCTTCAACAATGGCTTTCTCCACAATATGAAGTCAGGACTGGCTAATGTTTGCACAGCATTCAGTAACATGGGCAACTCCTCAGATAATGAAGAAGACCATATCCATTTGTAGCAAGATCTGGACAACATTCAGGTTGGACTGATAAGTGGCAAGTAATGATGGAACTAAACATCCAGGGCTATTCAGTATTTAGGAAGGACAGAAAAACAGGAAAAGGAGTTGCATTGCTCGTTAAAGAGGAAATTAATGCGATAGTGAGGAAAGATATTAGCTCTGATGATGTGGAATCTGTATGGGTAGAGCTGTGAAACACTAAAGGGCAAGAAACATTAGTGGGGGTTATTTATAGATCCCCAAACTGTAGTAGTGACGTTGGGAATGGCATTAATCAGGAAATTGGAGACACATGCAATAAAGGAACATCTGTAATTTTGGGTGACTTTAATTTGTAAATAGATTGGGCAAATCAAATTAGTAACAATACCATAGAGGAGAAATTCCTGGAGTGAAGATGGGATGGTTTTCTGGACCAATATCTTGAGGAACCAACTAGAGAACACGCCATCCTAGACTGGGTATTGTGTAATGAAAGAGGAATAATTGGCAATCTAGTTGTGTGAAGCACATTGGGGATGAGCAATCATAATATGATAGAATTCTTCATCAAGATGGGGAGTGATGTAATTGATTCTGAGACTAGGGTCCTGAATCTTAATGAAGGAAACTACGATGGTATGAGGCACAAGTTGGCTATGATGGATTGGGAAATGTTACTTAAAGGGGTGATGGTGGATAGACAATGGCAAACATTCAAAGAGCGCATGGGTGAACTGCAACAATTGTTTATTCCTGTCTGGCGCAAAAGTAAAACAGGAAAGGTGGCCAAATCATGGCTTACAAGGGAAATTAGAGGTAGTATTAGATCCAAAAAAGAGGCATACAAATTGGCTAAAAAAACCCAACAGACCTGAGGATTGGGAGTAGTTTAGAATTCAGCAAAGGAGGTCCAAGGGATTGATTAAGAAGGGGAAAATAGGGCACAAGAGTAAGCTTGCGGGGAACATAAAAACTGACTGTAAAAGTTTCTATAGGTATGTGAAGAGAAAAAGATTGGTGAGGACAAATGTAGGTCCCTTACAGTCAGAAACAGGGGAATTTATAATGGGGAACAAAGAAATGGCTGACCAACTAAATACATACTTTGGTTCTGTCTTCACAAAGGAGGACACTAATAACATAGCAGAAATGTTGGGGAACACAGGGTTTAGTGAGAGGGATGAACTGAAAGAAATCAATATTAGTAGGGAAATGGTGTTGGGGAAATTGATGGAATTGAAGGCCGTTAAATCCTGAGGGCCTAATAATCTACATTCCAGAGTACATAAGGAAGTGGCCCTAGAAATAGTGGATGCATTGGTGGTCATCTTCCGAGATTCTATAGACTCTGGAACAGTTCCTACAGATTGGAGGGTAGCTAATATAACCCCACTATTTAAAAAGGGAGGTAGAGAGAAAACAGGGAATCGTAGACCAGTCAGCCTGACGTCGGTAGTGGGGAAAATTCTAGAGTCCATTATGTAAGATTTAATAGCTGAGCACTTGGAAAACAGTGGCAGAATCGGACAGAGTCAGCATGGATTTATGAAAGGGGGATCATGTTTGACAAATCTACTGGAATTTTTCGAATATGTAACTAGAGTTGATGAGGAGGAGCCAGTGGATGTGGTTTATTTGGACTTTCAGAAGGCTTTCGACAAAGTCCCACACAAGAGTAAAATTAAAGCGCATGGGATTGGGGGTAGCATATTGAGATGGATAGAAAACTGGTTGGCAGACAGGAGACAAAGAGTAGGAGTAAACACATCTTTTTCCTGATGGCAGGCAGTAACTAATGGGGTACCGCAGGGATTGGTGCTGGGACCCCAGCTATTCACAATATATGTTAATGATTTAGATGAAGGAACTAAATATAATATCTCCAAATTTACAGATGACACAAAGCTGATTGGGATGGTGAGGAGGATGCAGAGATGCTTCAGTGTGATTTGGGCGAGCTGAGTGAGTGGGCAAATGCATAGCATATGCAGTATAATGTGGATAAATGTGAGGTTATCCACTTTGGTAGCAGAAACAGGAAAGCAGATTATTACCTGACTGGCTATAAATTGAGAGAGGGGAATGTGCAACGAGACCTGGATGTCCTCGTACACCAGTTGCTGAAGGTAAGCATGCAGGTGCAGCAGGCAGTAAAGAGGGCATATGGTATGTTGGCCTTCGTAGCAAGAGGATTCGAGTACAGGAGCAGAGATGTCTTGCTGTAATTATACAGGGCCTTGGCGAGACCACACCTGGAATATTGTGTGCAGTTTTTGTCTCCTTATCTGAGGAAGAATGTTCTTGCAGAGGGTGTGCAGTGAAGGTTTACCCGACTGATTCCTTGGATGGCGGGACTGACATGTGAGGAGAGATTGAGTTGGTTAGGATTATACTCGCTGGAGTTCAGAAGAATGAGGGGGGATTTCATAGAAACTTATAAAATTCTAACAGGATTAGACAGGATAGATGCAGGAAGGATGTTCCTGATGGTAGGGGAGTCCAGAACCACGGGTCACAGTCTGAGGATACGGGGTAGACCATTTAGAACTGAGATGAGGTGAAATTTCTTCACCCAGAGAGTGGTGAGCCTGTGGAATTCATTACCACAGAAAGTAGTTGAGGCCAAAACATTGTATGTTTTCAAGAAGGAGTTAGATATAGCTCTTGGGGTGAAAGGGATCAAAGGATATGGGGAGAAAGCGGGAGCAGGCTATTGAGTTGGATGATCAGCCATGATCATAATGAATGGCAGAGCAGGCTCGAAGGGCCGAATGGCCTACTCTTGCTCCTAGTTTCTATGTTCCTATGTCTATGTTTCAATTGCCCTAATGAGACAAAACACCGGGATTCTGTCCAGCTACACTAGCCAGGGCTTCAGGTGCAAACAAATCTCACCAAGTGAACCAACTTCCATTTCTCTGCATCATGCATACGGAGAGTGGGGACTAATAAAAGAGTAATGTTCAGCCATAAATGCAGTAATGAGATAACGCTGCAGACATGAAAGGCTATGGTCCTTTATGATTAGTTAAACTGTGACCTAAACCTGATAGTCATTATCTGAAGTCTATTGAAAAGTGCACTTGGTTAGAATGACTCCAATGTGGGTCATGATAAATACCTATAACATGCTCAGAGAACATACTTCAGAGCAGCTGCATCAGGATAATCAATAACCTTCTAAGCACAATACCCATCAGGCTACATTATATGATCTTCTGACACAAGGCTTACATGTGAGTAGTCCAGCCATTATTTTCATATAGGAACTGCCTTTGTTCATGTCGCTAATGTTGAACTGAAGGTGACTGACTGAGCTGAGATTGAGTGAGACAACATAGAACTAAGGGACAAGATGGGACATACTTGAAGAGAGGGGCCATCTGTTACCCTTCGATGACCGCAGAACATTGCATCACATGGCAGTGCCGCAATGCCATTCAGTACCTGAGACTGCGGGCTGAATAATGTGCTGGGGCACCAAGGGTGGGCTGCTTACCTGGAAGTTGGTGGCCTTTCGAATTCAGGGCCTTCCGATCATGCCAAACAAAATGTTAATTGAGGTTTGTTCATTTCCAGGGCAGTTTTAAGGCTATCATTCCGCCCAATCAGAATTGGAGAGCAGAATGTCCAGCCTCCGAGCTTGTTGGCTGCCCCCCTGGATTAAGGTCAAGGCCAACAGTTTAAAGGGCCTCTGGGCATGAGACAGTGTCAGGGGGTCCCCTGATTTGCAGAGAAGGGTTGCCCAGTTGTTGCACATTTCCCTCCAGAGGTGTCTACACCATTGGAGCGAGGGGAGGGGCGGGGGAGAAGGGTCAAATCAGCCCCTAGATTCAATGAGGACTCCTTCAGAGCCCTCCTACACGTAGCCTCTGACTGATGTGAGCAACTGAAACCTACCCCTGGTAAGAGAAGGAAGCCAAACCAGCCTGCATGCAGCCTGGGAGAAGGTGGCCAAGGAGATCAGCAGTATTGGGCTGGTCAGAAGGAAATGGTCCCAATACCAGAAAAGGCTTTGACCTAATGAGGGCGGCCAAGGTGAGTAAGGCCTCAGTATGTGCAATCTTGTGTCAGTACGCTATAGGGCGTGCTCGCGAATGCAAGAGGAAAGTTATTTTGGATGGAACTCAAAGGCAGCATGATTCAACAAGGACACAGCTGTCTTTGACAATGTCATTGTGCATTTAAAGCTTTGGGGTCCAGTTGTAGGGTGGATGGTTGGCAGAATGAGCATATGACAGATGAGCACAGCATTTAGGCTGGTATACATTTAGCTAATAATGGGTGGGCAGCATGTCATAAAATAATCTGAAACTGTAACGAGTGCACTCTTACACATCTTTTCAGGAGAAGCGAGAGTGCAATATCCATCTCTCTCAGATACTTTATAGCCCTGGAAGATGGCCAGGAAAAAAATATAGCACTCAGCAGAGCACTCAGCAGCCGATAAAAGTCCTCTAACTCATATGAATTTTAAAATGGGTAATCTGTTCAAATAAGCACTCTCAGCAATACCAGATATACTAATCTCTCAGCTGCAGCTTTTAAACCTGCCAGCATAAGCTGCCTCTTCAAAAAACAGGAACCACATATAGCGTGAATCTGACTCAAAGGTGTATTATAGCATTCACACCATATTATGGCTGTCAAGTGGGACCTTAAATACATGATTAGTTGACATTTACATAACGCTGGTGGGGTTCCAACTTTTAAGCCCACCTGCCTGCTGTATTATACAAAACTGCTGTGATGAGGTTAGCAACGCCACTTGACATCATCTCGCCCAATAATACGTCTCCAGGTGCGGGGAACACTCCCAATTTGGGAACGTATTATTCTGCCCTTTGAGGGAGAAAAGCAAAATATAATTACAAATGTGCAAAGTATATACAGAGATGGAACGCCTATGCCACTATTGTGCAATCAGAACTTTTTAATTTTTCTAACTTATCCACTACATCTTAGTTCATCTCAGACATCCTCAGCAGAGGCCGAGGCAGCTCACTAACTGATATGCCCTGTTATCTGAGACGACTTTGGCAGGCATCCTCTGGAGGCCTGAGGTCTGGAGGGCCCCAGCCTATTGATGGCCTCCTGCTCTAGGAAGGTGTACCTTCTTTGGCCAGACCTTCTGGAGTTGATAGGATTATAGGCAGAGGGGATTTGGAGCTGCTGGACACCCTTGGAATGTCCTGGGTGGATACCCCTGGAGTGTCTGGCTGATGCTTCCCTCCCTGTGGGCGCCCAAGCGCCCCTTCCTGACTCCTTGAGGAGAAGGGTCACCTGGGGGAAGGTTGATGTGTCCCATTCCCTCTCTCACCTAGCCACCCCTAGAACACAATCATGGCTGGTTGGATGGCGTACAGGTCTGAGCGCAAATCTGGCAGAAACTGCTGGACCTGTGTATCCAAGGCAGCCACCACCCTTCCAATGGTGACTTTGATGTGTTCGCAAGCCGGAGCCATGACATCCAATAGAATGTAGATGGACTTCTCCATGTTCGGTTCCAATCTGCTGATGGCCTCTGGTAACTCTGCCTGATGTTCCTTTGACTGTCTTTGTAGCTCCACCAATCCTGTCAGGGCTGATTCCAGAGGTTCATCATTGGACATGGACTCAACAGGAGCCTGGTCTCCAGCAGTCCTCTGACTGTCAGAGAACTTGGCTGACACTGCCCCTGCCAGTTGTGGATACATGTCGGTGAGGTGATCACCAGATAGTAACCCCGAGCCTACTCTAGAACTAGGGCCCATCAAGATGCGTGTATCTGGGCTGATGGAGGGTGCAGGTCAATGCAGTGACGGGTCTTCGTCAGGTGGGTCTTCAGCATCCTCATCTGAGGTGGTCTGGGGCTGATACACTGGCTGGGGGTCACCCTTCGCCTTTTTTTGCTGGTGTCTGGAATAGGGAAAAGAGATAATTAGTGATTGAATGGACATTATACGTCACTCACAGTCATTATCCGTGTGGGCTGATATACTGGATGGACCCTCACTGGCTTGTTAGGAGAGGCCAATCTCACCCTCTACGCTGGAATGATCCCTTTCCTCTCCAAACAGCTTTGCTTCCTGCTCCTCATAGAGGGTGAGTGTCCTCAACTTTGGCATCCTCCCTCCAGTCTGGGATCGCTCCCTGTTGTTGTGGCAAATCTTGTCATACATAAAGACAGATGGACTGACTGTGAGCACCACGAATGAAAGAGCAGTTCAGAAGGATGCATGCCTGCTGTGTGTCCTGAATCTACATACCCCTCCCACCATCCCCCGCCCCCACAAACCCCCAATCCCCAATGAGGGAAGAAGACGCCGTTTGTGGGGGATGTTAAAGTGACTGTCAGACAATCAGTGCTAATGTCCCATTTGCTGGTAATGTGTGACTTCCCTGTGGACTGTAACCCTTTGACTGCCTGACTCCCTTATGAGAGTGTAAGTTTAGAGTGAGGAAAAGGATCTTGGCAGAGTGTATCAGATCATGTATCCTTTTCCAACATTGCAAGGCAGTCCTTTTTTGGGGTCCACAGGTGCTGACTTCCCTGGTTACCTCCTTGCAGGCTGGCATGGTTAGTTTTGTGGAGCTCCTTCTCCCATCGCCAGGAAAGAGGGTCTCCCACCTCTCCTGGATGACCTGGAGGAGTGTCTCCAGAGAGTTCTCACTAAACCAATGGTGCAGGTGGTATAGTATGTTTGGTCGGCATGCCAATTGAGACCTTCAGCCCACACCTGGCCTGAAAAGAGTGAGTATATGTGTCAGTGCTATTTAAATATGGCACCAGGGCCTTTGACCCCATGACACGGTAACAACACGGTGGACCAACCACTGCTCCTCCCGCCACGAGGTCCTCGCTTATACATAAGTAATGAGCTGAAAAGCGTAGGATCTGACCTGATAACCCACACTGCCTCCCAGTGGGAATCATGCCAAGTTAACTGGCCGCCACCGCTTTTCACAGAATCACAGAATCACACAGTGCAGAAGAGGCCCTTCCATCGAGTCTGCACCGACACGTGAGAAACACCTGACCTACCTACCTAATCCCAATTACCAGCACTTGGCCCATAGCCTTGAATGTTATGATGTGCCAAGTGCTCATCCAGGTACTTTTTAAAGGATGTGAGGCAACCCGCCTCCACCACCCTCCCAGGCAGTGCATTCCAGACCATCACCACCCTCTGGGTAAAAAGTTTTTTTCTCACATCCCCCCTAAACCTCCTGCCCTCACCTTGAACTTATGTCCCCTTCTGACTGACCCTTCAAGTAAGGGGAACAGCTGCTCCCTATCCACCTTGTCCATGCCCCTCATAATCTTGTACACCTTGATCAGGTCGTCTCTCAATCTTCTCTGTTTCGACAAAAACAACCCAAGTCTACCCAACCTCTCTTCATAACTTAAATGTTTCATCCCAGGCAACATTCTGGTGAATCTCCTCTGCACCCCCTCCAGTGCAATCACATCCTTCCTATAATGTGGCGATCAGAACTGCACACAGTACTCACCAAGGTTCTATACAACTCCAACATGACCTCCCTACTTTTGTAATTTATGCCTCAATTTATAAAGGCAAATGTCCCATATGCCTTTTTCAACACCCCACTAACATGCCCCTCCGCCTTCAGAGATCTACGGACACACACGCCAAGGTCCCTTTGTTCCTCAGAACTTCCTAGTGTCATGCCATTCATTGTCAAATTACTCCTTCCAAAGTATATCATCTCACACTTTTCAGGGTTAAATTCCATCTGCCACTTATCTGCCCATTTGACCATCCCATCTATATCTTCCTGTAGCCCAAGACACTCAACCTCACTGTTAACCACCCGGCCAATCTTTGTGTCATCCGCAAACTTACTAATCTTACCCCCCACATAGTCACCTATGTCATTTATATAAATGACAAATAATAGGGGACGCAGCACAGATCCCTGTGGTATGCCACTGGACATGGGCTTCCAGTCACTAAAGCATCCTTCTGTCATCACCCTCTGTCTCCTACAACTAAGCCAATTTTGAATCCACCTTATCAAATTACCACATGTGCATTTGTCTTCTTTATAAGTCTCCCATGTGGGTCTTTGTCAAAGGCTTTGCTGAAATCCATATAAACTACACCAACTGCACTATCCTCATCTACACACCTGATCACCTCCTCAAAAAATTCAATCAAATTTGTTAGGCATGACCTCCCTCTGACAAAATCATGCTGGCTATCCCTGATCAAACCTTGCCTCTCCAAGTGGAGATAGCTTCTCTCTTTCAGAATTTTCTCCAATAGTTTCTCTACCACTGAGGTGAGACTCACTGGCCTATAGTTCCCTGGCTTATCTCTATAACCCTTCTTAAATAGCGGAACCACATTAGCTATTCTCCAGTCCTCTGGCACCTCCCCTGTGGCCAGAGAGGAATTAAAAATTTGGGTCAGAGCCCCTGCAATCTCCTCCCTTGCCTCCCTCAGTACTGTGGGACACAAATCATCCAGGCCTGGAGGTTTGTCCACTTTTAAGCCTGCCAACACCTCCAATACCTTGTCACTCCCTATCAATTTGCTTAAGAACCTCGCAGTTTCTCTCCCCGAGTTCGATACCTTTGTCCTCATTCTCTTGGGTGAAGACAAATGTGAAATATTCATTCAACACTCTAATGATGTCATCTGGCTCCACCCACAGACTGCCCCCTTGGTCCCTTATGGGCCCGACTCTTACCCTGGTTATCCTCTTCCCATTGATATACTTATAGAATATTTTGGGATTTTCCCTACTTTTACCAGCCAGAGCTTTCTCATATCCCCTCTTTGCTTTCCTAATTGCTTTCTTAAGATCCACCCTGCACTTTCTGTACTCCACTAATGCCTCTGCTGATTTGCTTCCCTTGTACCTGCTAAAAGCCTCTCTTTTCCTTCTCATCGTAACACAATTCCACGTGGAAATCCTCACCCTTAACTCATCTGTTTTACCTGTAATACTCCTGGCATTAAAGTAGAGGCCATCCAGCCTTGCCTTACTCCTTTGAAACTTAATGTAGCTGTACTCCCTCTGGCTTGATTGTTTTACTGTATTCTGATGTGTCCCTATTCTGCTAACATTCTGTGTCCCCTCCTCCTGCTAAATTAGTTCAAACTCCTTTCAACAGCACTAGCAAACCCGCTCGCAAGGATGTTAGTCCTGTTCTGGTTCAGATGTAGACCTTCCCGCTTGTACAGGTCCCACCTTCCCCAGAAACGGTCCCAGTGATCCAGGAACCTAAAACCCTCCCTCCTGCACCAACTCTTAAACCACATATTCATCTGTGCTATTGTCCTATTTCTGAGCTCGCTAGCTTGTAGCACTGGGAGTAATCCAGAGATTATAACCCGAAAGGTCTTGCTTTTTAGTCTACTGCCTAACTCCCTGAATTCTTGATGCAAGACCTCATCCCTCTTTCTACCTATGTCATTGGTACCAACATGTACCATGACCTCTGCCTTATCACCCTCCCCCTTCAGGATGCAATGCAGCCATTCAGTGACATCCCAGACCCTGGCACCAGGGAAGCAACATCCTGGAGTCACATTGACAGCCACAGTCATGCCTATCTGTTCCCCTGACTATAGAATCCCCTATTACTATTGCTCTTCCACCCTTCCTCCCCCCCTGTACTGACAGGCTGCTTGTGGTGCCAGAAGCTTGGCTCTGTCTGCACTCCCTGGAGGAACCAGCACCCTCATCAGCTTCCAAAACGGAATACCGATTTGCGAGCGGGACCCCAGGGGACTCTTGAATTACCTGACTGTTTCTCTTGGACTGCCTGGTGGTCACCCATTCTCTTCCTTCCTCAAGTCCCTTCATCTTCGGTGTGACCACCTCTCTCTACGTGTTATCCACGATGCTCTCAGACTCACGGATGCTCCACAGTGTCCCCAGCCGCCGTTCTATCTCTGAAACCCGAGCTTCCAGGAGCTGCAGCTGGATACACTTCCTGTACACATGCTGGTCCCGGGCACTAGAAATATTCCCGGCTTCCCACATGGAGCATGAGGAACTCACCACAGCTTTGAGCTCTCCTGCCATGACTTATCCCTTTAAATTAAACCTTTTAAATCAATTACCCGCGGGCCTTTCTTTCCTAGTCTTCATTACTATAGAATATCTGTCTGTCTAGGCCTAAGACATTACCCAGAGGAATTCCTGCTGTGATCTCCTGTGACTGAGATGATTGACCTCCAACAACCCTAACCATCATCTTTTGAGATCGTTGTCACCCGAACCAGTGGAGAGATTTCCCCCTGATTCCCATTGACTCAAGTTTTGCTCGGGCTCCTTGGTGCCACACTCGGTCAAATGTGACCTTGATGTCGAGGTCAGTCACCTCTTGAGTTCAACTCTTTTGTCCATCATCAGCTGCTTCATCAATGACCTTCCTTCCATCATAAGGTCAGATGTGGGGATGTTTGCTAATAATTGTACAATGTTCTGCACCATTCGCGACTCCTCAGTTACTGAAGCAGTCCATGCCCATATGCAGCAAGACCTGCACAACGTTCAGGCTTGGGCTGATAAATAGCAAGTTACATTCACGCCACATAAGTGCCAGGCAAAGACCATCTCAAACAAGAGAGAATCTAACCATCTCCCCTTGACATTCAATGGTGTTATTATCACTGATCCCCCCCGACTATCAACATCCTGGGGGCTACCATTGACCTGAAACTGAACTGGACTAGCCTTATAAATACTATGGCTACAAGAGCAGGTCAGAGGCTGGGAATTTTGCGGAGAATAACTCAACTCCTGACTTCCCAAAGCCTGTCCACCATCTACAAGGCACAAGTCAGGAGTGTGATGGAACACTCCCCACTTGCTTGGATGAGTGCAGTTCCAACAATGCTCAAGAAGCTTAACACCATCCAGGACAAAGCAGCCACTTGATTGGCATCCTATACACCACCTTCAATATCCACTCCCTCCAACACCGACACACAGTGGCGGCAGTGTGTACCATCTACAACATGTGCTGCAGCAACTCATCAAGGCTCCTCAACAGCACCTTGCAAACCTGTGACCTCTACCACCTAGAAGGACAAGGGTAGCTGATGCATCAGAACATGACCACTTGTTCCTCACCAAGTCACACACTACACACCATTCCAACTGGGAACTAAATTGCTCAGAAAGTCTTTTGAACATGCCCTGGACAGCCTGGCTTCCTCCCCCGGACAGCCTTCTACTCTTCCCTGCTGGCCCTTCTCCACCTTGTTCAGCCTCTGTCTCACATTTACCCACTGGTCCTTCTCCATCTTGTCCCCTCTCTATCCCACCATTCCCCACAGGTCCTTCCCCCTTCCTTGTCCTGCCTCCATTCCATTATTTCCCGCTGGTCCTGCCTCCCCCTCCCAGCCTTGGCGCAACTTCTGCTATAGGCTCTTGATATGAATGAGACTCTGAACAGTCCCCAGGAAGGCGAAAGCAGCATCTACTGATCTCAAAGTCATGGAAGAAGTGGAGCTTGCCAGGTGCATGCCATTTATATACAATCACAAAACTGAATATTCTAATTTTCCACTGGCGGGGAACTTAATTTGAAGGGTGAACTTAATTCTGGTGAGGTGGCCTTTTAATGAGCATACATAAGAAAATAAGAAATAGGAGCAGGAGTATATCATTTGGCCCCTCAAGCCTGCCCCACCGTTCAGTAAGACCATGGCTGATCTGCCCCAGACCAAAACACTTTCGTGTCAGCTCCTCATAGCCCTCAATTCCCTGATATTTCAAAAATCTATCTACCTCCTCTTTAAATACTTTTAATGATCTACCCACCACAACTCTCTGGGGTAGAGAATTCCAGACATTCACTAACCTCTGAGAGAAGAAAGTCCTTTGCATCTCAGTTTTAAATGAGTGTCCCCTTATTCTGTAACTATGTCCCCTAGTTCGAGAATCCCTCACTAGTGGAAACATCTTCTCAACATCTACCCTGTCAAACCCCCTCGGAATCTTGTATGTTTCACCCCTCATTCTCCTAAAATCTAATGAGTAAAGGCCTAACCTATGTAGCTGTTCTTGATAAGTCAACCCCTTTATCCCTTGAATCAGCCTAGTGAATCTCTTTTGAACTGCCTCCAATGCCAGTATATCCTTTCTTATATATGGGGGCCTAAACTGTATACTGCTCTCCAGGTGTGGCCTCACCAACAGCCTGTACAGTTGTAACAAGACTTCCCTATTTTTAAACTCCAACCCCTTAGCAATACAGGCCAAAATTCTATTTGCCTTCTTAATTAGTTGCTGCACCTGCATGCTAACGTTTTGTGTTTCATGCACAAGAACACCCAGATCCCTCTGTGCTGCACTTTTTTGGAGCCTCTCTCCATTTAAATAATAGTCTGCCTTTTGATTGTTCCTACCAAAGTGCATGACCTCACACTTTCCTACATTGAACTCCACCTGCCACATTTTTGCCCACTCACTCAACCTATCTATATTCCCTTTCAGATTCCTCATGAAGAGAGATTGGGGAAACTGGGTCTGTATTCTCTAGAGTTTCGAAGAATGAGAGGTGATCTCATTGAAACCTACAAAATACTTAAAGGAATAGACAGGGTAGATGCAGGTAAGATGTTTTCCCTGGCTGGGGAGTCTAGAACCAGGGGATACAATTTCAAAATAAGGGGAAGCCACCTAGGACTGAGATGAGGAGACATTTCTTTACTCATGGGGCTGTGAATCTTTGGAATTCTCTACCCCAGAGGGCCATGGAAGCTCAGTCATTGAGTATGTTTAAGGCAAAGATTGATAGATTTCTGATTAACAGTAACATAAAGGGTTATGGGGATAGTGTGGGTAAAAGGCATTGAAGTGTTCGATCAGCCATGATCATATTGAATGGAGGAGCAGGCTTGATGGGCTGAATGGCCTTCTCCTATTCCTATGTTCCTATGTTAAGTGGGTGGGCACAGATCTGGCATATTGAGTATAATGTGGGAAAATGTGAAATTGTCCATTTTGCCAGGAAGTATAAAAGAGAAGCATATTATCTAAATGGTGAGAGATTGCAGAGCTCTGAGGTGCAAAGGGATCTGGGTGTCCTCGTGCATGTATCACAAAAGGCTAGTATGCAAGTATAGCAAGTAATTAGGAAAGCTAATAGAATGTTATAATTTATTGCGAGGGGAATTGAATACAAAAGTAGGGAGGTTATGCCTCACTTGTACAGGGCACTAGTGAGACCACATTTGGAATACTGTGTACAGTGTTGGTCACCTTATTTCAGGAAGGATGTAAATGCATTGGAAGCAGTTCAGAGAAGGTTTACCAGATTAATACCTGGAATGGGTGGGGTGTCTTATGAGGAAAGGTTGGACAGACTAGGTTTGTATCTGCAGGAGTTTAAAAGAGTAAGAGGAGACTTGATTGAAACATATAAGATCCTGAGGGGTCTTGACAGGGTGGATGTGGAGAGGATGTTTCCTGTTGTGGAAGAATCTAGAACCACGGGTCACTGTTTAAAAATAATGGGTCGCCCATTTAAAGCAGAGATGAGGCAAAATTTTTTAATTCAGAAAGCCGTGAGTCTTTGGAACTCTTCCTGAAAAGGTGGTGGAAGTGGAGTCTTTGAATATTTTTAAGGCGCAGGTGGATAGATTCTTGGTAAGCAAGGGGCTGATAGGTTATTGCGGTAGGTGGGATGCAGATTTCAGGTTACTATCAGATCAGCCATGATCTTGTTAAATGGCGGAGCAGGCACAAGGGGCTGAATAGCCTACTCCTGCTTTTTGTTCATATGTTCATATGTATGTTCGTGCTCTCGTGTCTGCAGCTCTTATTTTTCTGGGTTGTAGAGATCATAGGTTTTGAAGGTGCTGTTGAAGAAGCCTTGGCAATTGTGCATCTTACAAATGCTGCTCACATAAGTGATAAGAGAAGTAAGAACAAAGTGAAATGTCTATGACACAGGGAGAGGGCAGAAATGGCAAAAGGGATGATGGTGCAAGGTCAAACTGGAGAGTAATGAGACAAGTAAAGAAACAAGACAGGAGGTACGAATAGCTACAGCTGAACCAATACCAACGTTTACTGGCCAAGAAAATGGCAGCAGTGGTTACAAACTAAAATTGAATTAATTTTGATGCTGAAAGGTTATAAATGACTCGTGGAAAGATGAGGCCCTTTTTATTGACCTCATTTGAACAGTGTAAGAGACTGAGGACAGTGGGAATGGGATAAAGAATTAAAGAGGCAAGCAACTGGAAGCTCAAGATCACACTTGTGGACTGAATAAAAATGTTCCATAAAATGTTTGGTTTTCCAAATGCGGTGGAGACTGCAGTATGAACAACAAATACATTTACTAGTAGGTTAGTAATGCAGGGTAATTCATTTATGATCACATGGACTACTGTCTTCATCCTAAAATGACAATTAATTGTTGTGTTTTCATATGCAGTTACCTTTGAAGATTCTCCCTAATCCTCTGAAATCCATTTGATCAGAACAATTGAACACAACAACATATTTTCCAAGAGCTTTGCCCATGTCCTTCACAGTTTCTGTTTTGCCTGTTCCAGCAGGTCCAGCAGGGGCAGCTCCCATATTCATCCACAAAGCTTGAGCTAAAGTGATGTAGCATCTGCAATTGAAACAAAAAGACATTATTTACCCTTAAATTAAAAACAACAAAAATGACAATTGCATTGTGGCACCTTTATGAACAGTGAACAGTATTTATTGTGTCACAATTGACTGGGGATAGTGCACTGTAATATCAAGCCCCACTGTTCCCTGAGCTGTGACAAACATGAAAAGTTTGACCAAACCACCAGAACTCCCCACTTCTACCTAACTGTTTAATTTAGGCTAACAGAACACGAGCACCAGGTTTGTAAACTTAATAAGTAAATAACTGTTTATTGAACAAGCTGTTGTTAACCAGTGGCAAAAGAAATAATTATGAACTGCTAACTTCTAATGCTATAACTTAAACTCTACCCCTTTCTTAAATCCCTATACGCACACACACATACACACATACACATGACACATAAGGCACACAAAACATGGGTTTTAAGGGTGGGATGGAACAGTTCAATAGCACTGTCATAAAGCTATTAAGGTGTATAATATTATTGGAAAATACTTTTCTTTTAAAATAGAGGTTTACTCTGTGGATGTGCCTTAATTAGATTAAAGCCAGCTAGTCTGGGTGCTTAAATGTGTACTAGCTTTGAGATATAAGACAGGTAGAGTGCATTTGCATTTTGTTGAGCATTCAAGAAGTGGGGTGAAATCTGGCACCTAGCTAGCAGAGACCAAGCAATATGTTTATATTACTAATAAAATTGGTACTATGAAAGGGGATTTATTGTTAGAAGAGGTGGGGTTCAAAGAGGCTGGTGATACAATGAGGATTTACATTCAATGAGATGTGCTGGATATAACCGATAGCAGTTTTCATGTGTGCAAGGCAGAGGCAAGATCAAAGCAGCTGTAAGCCTACAACTGTCTCCACAGGAACCAAAGTGAAAGGAACCTCATTTTGATTTTGTAAGGTGAAAATGCTTTGCCTGGTGCCTGGTTAAGTCTACGGGTTGCTGTTGCCTTAATAGAGATTAGTTTGGGAATTTGTTATAAGTTATGATAGTAGTAATTTGTAGCCATGTATATGTGTTTAATGTGTTGTAACTTAAAATGTTTCATTTAGTTTAATATAAAACCTCTCGATGACTGGTGGGCTCATTCCTAAATTTAGAGTTGCATCTCAAACATACCACTTAAAAATATAGGTTATGACAGTTGTTTAAAGTTTTCCTCTGGGATGTTTAAATAACTCAGCTTTGTCAAACGCAGGGTCATAACAAGCAACAATCCGGAGTACAGGATTCGATGGGTTGATTTTGATTGCTGTCTTCCAAATTCCTTTCAGTTCTTTGTTGATGACACGAGGTGGTCTTCCAGCACTTTTAGTCTGTAGTTCACTGGTTGAGCATTTGCCTTTCAATGGCTCCGACAGTGGTTTTTCCTTTTGCTTCTTGACAGGAGCTTTCAGAGAGAGAGAGCAGGCTATAGAGATATGAGGGGAAAAATCCAGCTAGCTATTGATGTGGAATTACTGGGATCTCCCACACACGGGAGAAAGAGGTTTTAGTTCTTGTTGCTTTCAGGCTGGGAGTTATTCTGCTGCACTGCTCTCACACAAAAACCTGGTTACCTGGTCAGGAGCAAATTAAAACGTTGTTGCCAGGCAGCTCGCTTAGTTCAGGACTCCTTTCCAGCACCATCCTGTCTTTCATGGCACACTCTGTTCCAGGACTGCAACATTGTATATATCTCTCATCCTGTTCCAGTGAACATGTCTTTCAAACTGCAGCCATTGTAATTTTAATAACAGTCAAACAGTAAATAAAAATATATATTCTTTACAACCATCCAACATGCTTACATACTTCTACCCTTAAAAGAGATGAAACGCCATTTCAAAAATGTGTTTCATCACAAGGCATGTGACACAAGCACAACAAAATACAAGACTTATTTTCATTCATCCTTCCTCCCCCTTATACAATCTTATACAACCTTCAGCATTTCGTACCCCTTTAACTTATTTTAGTATTTTACACCCAGGACAATGCATCTACGACCTCATTATCTTTGCCGGCAATGTGAACAATCTTTACATTGAATGGTTGAAACAACAGACTCCATCTAAACAGTTTTGCATTTCAAATTTTAAACTTTTCAATGAACACCAGCAGATTAAGATGTTGAAGAGACAACAACAATGCTAGTGTTTCTTTTTCTACCATAGAGTATTTCCTCTGATATTGATTTAGTTTCTTGGAAAAGTACCCCACCAACTTCTCTATCCCTAATTGATCGTCTTGTAATAGGACTGCATCCACCCCCAAGTGGTTAGCATCAAATGGCAATTTAAAAGGTTTGGTAAAGTGATGGACGACCAACACTGGTCCATTTATTAAGATTGCCTTCAGCTTTTCAAAAGTCTGCTTGGCATTCTGCTGACCATACCACTTTTGCTCATTCTTTAAGTTTGACACCATCTTTATCCTTTCTAGTTAACCATGGATGGTGTGTCCATCTCTTGAACTTTTTCTTACTCATTGGAATGTATCTATTCTGTGCATTCTGAAATATCCCCTTAAATATGATCTACTGCATCTCTATTGACCTATCCCTTAACCGAATTTGCCAATTCACTTTAGTCAGCTCAGATTTCATGCCCTCATAATTGCCCTTATTTAAGTTTAAAAACTTAGTATCAGATCCAGTCCTCTCTCCACCAAACCAAATGTAAAATTCAATCATATTATGGTCGCTGCTACCTTCGGGCGCCTTCACAATCAGATCATTAATTACTCCCATCTCATTGCACAATACCAGGTCTGGTAGAGCCTGCTCTCTGGTTGGCTCCAAAACATGCTGTTCTAAGAAACCATCCCAAAAACATTCAATGTGCTCCTCACCTAGGGTATCTTTGCCCATCAGACTTTTCCAGTCTATATGTAAATTAAAATCTACCATGGTTATCACCGTTCCTTCCTGGCAAGCACCAATTATTTCTTCCCTTCTGCTCAACCCTACCATGTGGTTGCTGTTAGGGGGCCTGTACACAACTCCCACAAGTGACTTCTTGCCTTTACCATTTCTCATCTCTACCCAAACCATTCTGCTTTCCTGGACTTAGGTTACCCCTCTCTATTGTGCTAATACCATCATTAACTAACAGAGCCACCTCTCCACTCTTTCCTTGCTTCCTGTCCTCCCTAAGTATCCTGTACTCTTCAATTTTGAGGTCCAAATCCATGTCCTTCTGCATCTGTGTCTCCGTAATGGCTATCAAGTCGGAATTATTTATTTCTATATGTGTTCTCAGTTCATCTGTTTTGTTTTGAATGCTACGTGCATTCACATACAGAGCTTTTAGTTTTATCCTTTTATTCTTTTTATAACCTCTAGTTTCATCAGTTGATTTATTGTTAGGTTTCTACTTTCTATTCCTTCCTGTCATGGTCCGTTTTTCATTTCCCATAATAACACCTTTTTATTTTGCCTTGTCTCTGTTCTTTGATTTACCACATCTTTTCAAATTTTATCCCTTGCCCCCACTATTTAGTTTAAAACCCTCTCTACTTCTCTCGTTGTGCAGCTAGCATGAACGCCGGTCCCAGCATGGTTCGGGTGTAGACCGACCCAATGGTACAGATCCCACTTTCCCCAGTACTGGGGCCAGTGTCCCATGAACCAGACCTACTTCTCCCACACCACGCTTTGAGCCACACATTCATCTCCCTAATCTTTGTAGGGAGAAGGGGAATTCTTTCCATATGTACAGGGTGGAGCAGGTAAAAGTATTAAAACTTTAAGAGCCACAGTAGCTAGTTAATCCTTAATGTTATGGGATAGTGATATTTGTTGTTCAGAGGGAGAACTGCAGGAAAAGGTGATAATAAGTGGAGTTCATGGAGATGCTAAACCTATTCCATTGTGGAAGGTAAATTTAGAGTGCAAGTGGAAAACAGGTGAGGTGATTGTTGGAGTAGTAGGAAAATTGCCCATTGTTAGTGATCACTTTATTTTGATGTTGCTGGGTCACAAATGTGGGTGATACCTATGCTAGTTGAACAGCCTGTGGAGGTGCATAGGTGTTGCAGGAAGACCATCCTTGAATGTTTCCAGATTGTGTAGTAATGAGATCACAAACTCACAGGTTGAAACAAAAAGAGGAGGAAGTTAAAAGACTGGGGAAAGATGCTGAAGTTCAATTAGTTGGTACTATCTTTGAGAAGATTGTTTAGGAATAGAGAATGAAGGGGAATGAAGCTGAAGTGCTTAGCTCAAAGAAGTTGGTAGAATTACATCAAAAGGATCCATGAACAAAACAGATCAGACAGCTTACTCAGAAACAGAGGCAAACTATATTCCAGAATGTTATTCTCTTAAAGGTAATGAGGATGTGGAGGCTGTATCAGGTTTCATCAAATGAAAAATGGATGGAAGTGCATCAGATTGTTATATCATCTGGATACAGAAATGAGATACTGAGAGATGCTATTGAATGGCAGCACCACTGCTGGCTGCTGGCATTAGGACACCTATCAGAGCTTAGTATCGTCGCTGGTTGCCTGACCACATGTAAGCGATGACAGGAGGGATTTCAAGAGTGGGGATTGCAGGGGAGGGTCAAAGGGAGGTTGGCAAAAAGGACAGAGGTTGGCATTCAGTCGGCTCCCCTTCCTGATGCTGGGTTCTTCGATTAAACACTGAATGCCTTTGAACGAGGGACCCTCCCTGGGAGCTCGCAAGCATGGCTTTGCTTGTCATGCTCCCTGCATGGTGAGTTTCTCTCTCATCACTGGGTTAAATCGAGTGTCAGCAGGGGAAGGATATCAGTGGGCCTTTCCACGACAGACTGAATTGGGAAGGCAACAGGGTTCCCACTCGCCACCCAACCACCTGATTAAATACCCCCACCAACAAACTCGCCACAGGGAAGGGCATTAAGTTCCACTGTTCCTCCCACCCTCTGCTCTCTTTCTCCTTGATCTCTCTTCCTTGCTCTCTCCCATTGTCTCCTTCTCTCTTCCCCATCCTCTCTCTTTCTTGCCCCGCTGTCTTTATTCCCTCCCTCTCCTGCTCTCCCTCTCTTGCTGTAATCTCCAAGGCTGCGGAGCGGGTACTGGAAGGTGGGATAAGAATGGGTGGCTAGTTTTCCCAGCCAGAAACAATGGGCTGAATGGCTTCTTTCTGTGCCATAACCTTTCTATGGTTCTATGGTTCTTGCTCTTTCCACTTGTTGGTAACTCTGTTATAATTCCTGGAGCATGCTGTTTATCTAGATATTCACTATTTAAATCATGTCAGCTGATGGAATGATTGGGAAATTAGCAAAGTGGCAAAAAATCACATGGCCAAGATGCCACTCACCAACAGGGGGTAGGTAGCAGGAATGGGTTATGTGGGCACCTTAATGAATATCTTGTTCAGAAAGTGGAGAGGTTAAGGCAAGGGAGGCCTAAACTTTCCATGCTTGTCTCAGAGTATCATTCAGTAGAAAAACACCCTTTTTTGCACCCTTCTGGCTCTGATAATCTTCTGATCTAATTGGTCTTTTGAGAAAGCTGCCATTGTTCTTCTGGAGGTCTGTGTTAAAATTGTAGTTGAGTTCCGATGTTGAGTAACTAAGGGCATATACCTGCCTACTCTTCCAGATTCAATTAGGAATGTAAAGTTAGTTTTTTTCACTCAGTTTCTGGTGATTGGCATTGCAGACTAGTTGGATATTAATAGAAAAATTGGAAGTGTCATACAGTGTCGCTTGTCTGATACCAATTGCTCAAATAACGTGTGAGGATCCAACCACTTTTCAGAGCTGGAGAGCTCTCTTTTATTTGGATGGTCCAATTTGGAATGTTATGAATTGTGTAGCTCTCCCAGAAATTAAGGCAGTGGTGAGCTTAGGTGGTGGAGGCAAAACTATTTCCGGTGATAAGCAGGCAGCAGTTGTATACAGTAGTTGGCATATTTCCTCAACAGCATCTGGCAGGATTATTGCTTTCTGAGGCAATGACAGTCATAAAAGTTAAATGACCTGTTTGTCTGTAGATGCTGCTAAGTGGGTATTTGTGGGTAGGATACTTTCTGTGATAAAGGCAGCAATGTATTCCCCTTTCATGCCCTTTTCCTCCTCCTATTCACAGAATCACAGAATTGTTACAAAACAGAGGGAGGCCATTCAGACTGCACTGACTCTCTGAATGCCTCCTCCCTAGTGCCATATCCCCGCCTTCTCCCTGTAACCTTGCACATTCTTCTTTTTCAGATAATAATCCAATTCCCTATTGAATGCCTTAATTGAATCTGCCTCTTTCACACTTTCAGGTCGCACGTTCCAGAGTTTAACCACTCACTGCAGAAAAATGTTTCTTTTCATGTCTCCATTTCTTCTTTCGCCAACTACCTTAAATCTGTTCCCTCTCATTCTCAATTTTTAACTATCCACTCTGTTCATACTCCTCTTGATTTTGAAATAAAAACAATAGTTTAAACAAAAAACAGAAATTTGTTCTGATGAAAGGTCATTCAACCTGAAATGTTGGCCGGGATTTTCTGCTCCCAACCGGGTGTGTTCGGTGGCAAGACTGAAAAATCTCGTGAGAAGGTCCTAGGGATGTTTCCCGGCAATGTAAATCCAGGAAACAATGGTTCCCTCCCCCCGTCAATGGTGGGCCACGTTTCCCACCGTCAAACATCAAGAACTTAATTTGAATACATTTGTATCCATTATTGTGGCCATACGCTGGAATCACAACCCCCGCGAACAATGTCAAATTTAAATCCCACCTGATTTTAGAACAGCATGATTTACAACTGCCTTTAAAAGGCATGCACCTCGCGAACTGAACTTTGAGGTGAGTGCGCACAACTTAGCACAGCACTCGTGAGGATCCCAATACAAGGAAGCTGCTCCACGGATTAAGGAGAGCTTACAGGCAAGTGTCCACAATGGCTCTTCGTGGCTGGCTTGTGGTGTTGGGGCTAGGATAACACTGCCAGAGAGAAGGGAACTTTAGGGCAAGGGCAACAGTGCTGGAGAGAAGGGAACCTCAGGGCAAGGGTAACAGTGCCGGAGAGAAGGGAACCTCAGGGCAAGGGTAACAGTGCCGGAGAGAAGGGGACCTCGGGGCTAGGACAACAGTGCTGGAGAGAATGGAGAGAAGGGAACCTTGGAGCTAGGGCGATAGTGCAAGGGGAGCTCATGGCAGCACTGACTGAAGGTTGCACAGTAACACTTGGTGGGGGTGGGAGGAGAACAAGACGGCCAGGCAAATGGAAAAACATGTCAAAGATGAGCACTCTTCCGCAGTTGAAACTGTCTAGCTTGAACTAAATTGACAAGCTTGGAGTCAGGCTATTCAAGCAATTGTGCCCACTCAAGCAGTACGAATTCCTGAAAGTGCCAATGATTGCTCCTCTACTTTTAACTCCTTGCATGCAGACTTCAAAATTAATTGAGTGCTGTGGTGCTGCAGAACCATTGGGCGACTGGGCAAATTTGAGGACCCCCTTGGAAATGGTGGTCATGGAACACTCCAGGAGGGGTGCTCTCCTAATCCTTTGCATTATGTTTAAATAGACATTGGAAAGTCACCCTCATGGTCCAAGCAAAACACGAAGCATAGAAGCATAGAAAACATAGAAATATAGAAAATAGAAGCAGGAGTAGGTCATTCGGCCCTTTGAGCCTGCTCCGCCATTCAATATGATCATGGCTGATCCTCTATCTCAATGTCGTACTCCCGTGCTCTCCCCATACCCATTGATGGCTTTAGAGCCTTTATCTATTTCCTTCTTAAATATATTCAATAATTTTACCTCCACATCATTATGTGGTAGAGAATTCCATAGGTTCACCATCCTCTGAGTGAAGACGTTTCTCCTCATCTCAGTCCTAAATGGTCTACCCTGTATCCTCAGACTGGAGTTTAATGTAGGAAAGTTTGAGATCATGTACTTTGGTCGAAGAATCAAAAGGCAGACTATTGTTTAAATGGAGAGAGGCTCCAAAAATGTGCAGCACAGAGGGATTTGGGTGTTCTAAAGCATGAAAAACAAAAAGTTAGCATGTAGGTGCAGCAAGAAATTTAGAAGTCAAATGGAATTTTGGCCTGTATTGCTCAGGGGTTGGAGTTTAAACATAGGGAGGTCTTGTTACAACTGCACAGGGTGTTGGTGAGGCTGCACCTTTGTACAGCTTTGGTCTCTGTATTTAAGAAAGGATATACTGGCATTGGAGGCAGTTCAAAAAAGATTCACTAGGCTGATTCCTGGGATGAAGGGGTTGACTTATCAAGAATGGATAAACAGATTAGCCATTATTCATTAGGGCTTAGCAGAATGAGGGGTGATCTTATTGAAACGTACAAGATTCGGAGGGGGCTTAACAGTGTAGACTTTGAGAAGATGTTTCCACCAGTGGGGGATTCTCGAACTAGGGGTCCTAGTTACAGAATAAGGGGACACTCATTTAAAACTGAGATGCAAAGGAATTTCTTCTCTCAGAGGTTAATGAATGTCTGTAATTCTCTATCCCAGAGATTTGTGAAGGCTAGTTCACTGAAAGTATTTAAAGAGGAGGTAGATAGGTTTTTGAAACATCGGGGAGTTGAGGGCTATGAGGAGCTGGACTGAAAGAGGAGTTGAGGCCTGGGCCAGATCAGCCATGATCTTATTGAATGGCAGAACAGGCTTAAGGGGCAGAATGGCCTCTTCCTGCTCCTATTTCTTATGTTCTTACATTCAGGATGCAGTTGAGTGGCCAAAGCTGTCGCTACTCACTCGTGTGGTGTGGAGCAGTGGTGGGTGAGGTTTTGGACAACCATCATGTGCACTAAACATTGGGCATCCATGTGGTGGCCAGGAATCTCTGGCATGTGTAAAGGGGCCTTGAGAGCGAGCCGTATGTGATGACTTCACCATGAGTAGTCCTTAGGAGACAATTGCTGACCCTCACATCTTTCTCTTGGATACTGCAGTGAGGAGACCATCAGAAAGATGGACCCTGGTGATCTCACTGTCTGCCTCATTGCTTATAGACAGGAGAGAAGTCAGAGAAGAATGTGACAGTGGCATGTGTCTCACCAAAGGGAGGAGCAGGACCTCAAGTCCAAAAGGCGGCAGGGCCTCCTCCGCATGCAGAGGATGAACCCCAGAGAGCCGTCATTCGTAGGTGCCTCACCAGACCCAGGGTCTACAGATGGCGCATGTGCTACCTGCAAGTGAGGAAGAACCAGAGTCACTGACAATTGCTTATGTCAAGGGAACTGGTCTTTCACAAATGCCACCTTCTGCAGGATTTGGTGCCACGGGGACTTGGAGGGCATCCACTGCCAGTGGCAGTGAAGGTGACCACCATGCTCAATTTCTATGGCAGTGGCTCCTTCTAGGGCTCCACTGAGGACTTGTGCGGATCTTGCAAGCCTTGACCCCCAAATGCATTCAGGAGATCACAGACGACATGTTTGTCAAGGCACACAGCTTTGTCAACTTCGACAGAGATCAGGCAGACCAGGAAGAAAGAGGGCTGGGATGTACTGTGATTTCTGGATTACCACAGGTGCAGAGCAGCACCGACTGCTGTCACATGGTTCTTAAAACTCCCCGAGAGCAAGCAGTCCAGTATGTGAGCTGCAAAGGCTTCCACTCTGCCAATATTTAGCTGGTCTGCAGCAATAACAAATGGATCATGTGTGTTTGTGCAAAATACCCTGGAAATGAGGTTCCAGTGCATCAACAAATCTGGTGAAGTGCTCCAGTACACTCCAGAGAGGATATTTTGTTATTCGTTTTTACGGGATGTTGGCATCGCTGACAGGCCACCATTTATTGCCTATCCCTAGTTGGCCTTGAGAAGGTGGAGTGACCTGTCTTCTTGAACCACTGCAGTCCCTGTGGCGTAGGTACATTCACAGTGCTATTAGGGAGGGATTTCCAGGATTTTGACCCAGCGACAGTGAAGGAATGGCGATATATTTCCAAGTGAGGATGGTGACTGACTTGGAGAGGAACATCCAGGTGGTGGTGTTTCCATGTGTCTGCTGGCCTTGTCCTTCTAGATGGTAGAGGTTGTGGGTTTGGAAGGTGCTGTCTAAGGAGCCTTGGTGAGCAGTGCATCTTGTAGATGGTACACACTGCTGCTGCTGTGCGTCAGTGGTGGAGGTAGTGAATGTTTGTGGAAGGGGTGCCAATCGAGTGGGCTGCTTTGTCCTGATGGTGTCAAGCTTCTTAGGTGTTGGAGCTGCAGTCATCCAGTCAAGGGGAGAGTATTCCATCACACTCCTGACATGCACCTTGTAGATGGCGAACAGGCTTTGGGGAGTCTGGAGGTGAGTTACTCGCCGCAGGATTCCTAGTCTCTGACCTACTCTTGTAGCTACAGTATTTATATGGCTAATCTTGTTCAGTTTCTGGTCAATGGTAGCCCCCAGGATGTTGATAGCGGGGGATTCAGTGATGATAATGCTATTGAATGTCAAGGGGCGATGGTTAGATTCTCTCTTGTTGGAGATGGTCATTGCGAGGCACTTGTGTGGTGTGAATATTACTTGCCCCTTGTCAGCCCAAGCCTGTATATTGTCCAGGCCTTGCTGAATTTGGACATGGACGGCTTCAGTATCTGAGGAGTCGCAAATGGTGCTGAACATTGTGCAATCATCAGCAAACATCCCCACTTCTAACCTTATGATGGTAGGAAGGTCATTGATGAAACAGCTGAAGATGGTTGAGCCTAGGACACTACCCTGAGGAACTCCTGCAGTGATGTCCAGGTTGTCTCCAACAACCACAACCATCTTCCTTTATGCTAGGTATGACTCCAACCAGCAGAGAGTTTTCCCCCTGATTCCCATTGACTCCAGTTTTGCTAGGGCTCTTTGATGCCACACTCGGTCAAATGCTGCCTTGATGTCAAGGGCAGTCACTCTCACCTCACCCCGGGAGTTCAGCTCTTTTGTCCATGCTTGAACCAGGGCTGTAATGAGGTCAGGAGCTGAGTGGCCCCCGGCAGAACTCAAACTGGGCATCAGTGAGCAGGTTATTGCTAAGCAAGTGCCGCTTGACAGCACTATTGATGACCCCTGCCATCACTTTACTGATAGTTGAGGGTAGACTGATGGGGCTGGTAATTGGCCATGTTGGATTTGTCCTGCTTTTTATGTACAGGACAAACCTGGGCAATTCTCCATGTGGCTGGGCAGATGCTAGTTGTGTCGCTGTACTAGATCAGATTAGCTAGGGGTACAGTAAGTTCTGGAGCACAAGTCTTCAGTTTTATTGCCGGAATATTGTCAGGGCCTATAGTCTTTACAGTATCCACTGCCTTCAGCTGTTCCTTGATATCAAGTGGAGTGAATAAAATTGGCTGAAGGCTGGCACCTGTGATGGTGGGGACTTCCAGAAGAGGCCGAGTTGGATCATTCACTCAACATTTCTGGCTGAAGATTGTTGCAAATGCTTCAGTCTTATCTTTTGCACTGTTGTTCTGGGTTCCGCCCATCATTGAGGATGGGGATATTTGTGCAACCTCCTCCTCCAGTGAGTTGCTTAATTGTTCACCACCATTCACAAGTGGATGTCGTAGGACTTCAGAGTTCAGATACGATCCGTTGGCTGTGGAATTACTTACCTCTGTCTAACACTTGCTGCTTATGCTGTTTAGCATGCAAGCAGTCCTTCACCATGTTGAGACCTCATTTTTAGGTTTGTCTTGTGCTGCTCCTGGCATGTGCTCTTGCACTCTTTATTGAACCAGTGTTGATCCCCTGGCTTGCTAGTAATGGCAGAGTCGGGGTTGTGCTGGGCCATGAGGTTACAGATTGTGATTGAGAATAATTCTGCTGCTGCAAATGGCCCACAGTGCCTCATGGTTGCCCAGTCTTGAGTTGCTAGATCTGTTCAAAATCTATCCTATTCAGCATTGTGTTAGTGCCACACAACATGATGGAGGGTATCCTCATTGTGAAGACAGGAGTTGGTCTCCACAATGACTGTGCGGTGGTTACTCCTACCAATACTATCATGGACAGATGTATCTGCAGCAGGCAGGTTGGTGAGGAAGCAGTCAAGTATGTTTTTCCCTCACCATCTGCTGCAGACCTTTAGGACTCAGCCAGCTTGGTCTGTAGTGGTGCTACCAAGCCAGTTTTGGTGATGAACATTGAAGTCCCCCACCCAGAGTACATTCTTCACCCTTGTCATGCTCAGTGCTTCCTCCAAGTGGTGTACAACATGGAGGAGCACTAATTCGTCAACTGAGAGGGGGAGTTGGCAGGAAGTGTGGGGGGTTGGTGGTAATCAGCAGGAGGTTTCTTGCTCATGTTTGACCTGACGCCATGAGACTTCACGGGGGTCAGAGTCAAAGTTGAGGACCCCCAGGGCAATTTGCTTCCAACTGTATACCACTGTGCTGCCACCTCTGTTGGCAGGGGTGGTGTCTGGGACATTTTCTGTAAGATATGATTCCATGAGGATGACTATGTCAGGCTGTTATTTGACTAATCTGTGAGACAGCTCTCCCAATTTTGACACTAACCCCCAGATGTCAGTAAGGAGGATGTTGCAGGGTCAACAGGGCTGAATTTGCTGTTGTCGTTTCTGGGTCAATACCAGATGCCTGGTTCCATTCCTTTTAGGCTTTTTAGCAGCTTGATCAAACTGAGTGACTTGCTAGGCCATTCCACAGGGCAGTTAAGAGTCAACCATATTGCTGTGGGTCTGGAGTCATATGTAGGCCAGACCAGGTAAGGACAGCAGGTTTCCTTTTCTGAAGGGATATTAGTGAATTAGATGGGTTTTTGTGACAATCAACATGGCCATCCATGATGGGATTTGAACCTGGGCCCCCAGAACATTACCCTGGGTTATTAGTCCAGTGACAATACCACTATGCCACCACATCACTGTGGCTTGCTGCACGCTATACAATCTGGCGATGCAAAGGACAGAGGACCTGGATGATGAGGAGATGGAAGAACTGCACATCTCCTCCGTTGAGGAGGAAGTCAAAGGGGATGAGGGTGATGAGATCCTGAAAGGAGAGCATGCAGGCAATGAGGCCACTCCACTGGCAAGATGAGGCAGGCACGCTTGTGAGGCCCTCATTGCCACAAAATTCCAGGAGTATGATGACGAGATGTGGTGAAGACATTCCTGAGATCTTCACATTGCATCTGGGAATGTCTGACACCTGTGTGGCTGAGGGCAGCACACATTTGCTCTGAATAGGGTCATATCACAGAGAAGCTGCTGAGATACAGCGGGCACATGGACTTTAAAAGCAATTGATCCTTTGGCAGGCTTTATCACATATTCCCTTCAACATCACACCTTCACCCATCAGAAATGCTGATGAGATGCAGAGGTGCTGAGAGCTCACAGAGAACATCACAGAACCCTGTGACGCTTGGGTACGAAATTCCTGCAGCAAATACAAACTACATTGAGGTGCAGGTGGAGAGTGACTTTGAAGCCGGACAATCACTTTTCTCAGAAGGTTACACACTGCACAGGGCAGAGGTGCTGGACTATGACACTTCCTTCATTTTGTGCAGAAATCAAGGTTTCATATCTGATTGACACCATCCAGGACAAAGCATCTGCTTGATTGGCAACAAATCCACAAACATTCACTTCCTCCACCACCGACACACAATAGCAGCAGTATGTACCATCTACAAGATGCACTGCACGAATTCACTAATGCTCCTTAGACAGCACCTTCCAAACCCACGCCTACTACCATCTAGTAGAACAAGGGAAACAGGTTGATGGGAACACCACCACCTGGAAGTTCCCTTCGAAGTCATTCACCATCTGACTTGGAAATATATCGCTGTTCCTTCACTGTCACTGGTCAAAATCCTGGAACTCCCTTCCCAAGAGCACTGTGGGTGTACCTACACCACATGGGTTGCAGCGGTTCAAGAAAGCAGCTCAGCACCACCTTCTCAAGGGCAACGAGGGATGGGCAATAAATGCTGGCCCATCCAGTGAAGCCCACACCCCGTGAATGAATAAAAAAAGAACACTGCACAGCATAACAAGGAGCCATAGACAAGGAGACATTCTTGGGAGTGTATTTAAAATGGTCAACAATACATACAAGTGATTACCACCCATACCCACATTTTGCAACTATGTCTTTTTGACCTTTCTA
The DNA here is from genome assembly GCF_964194155.1 of Cetorhinus maximus. NCBI lineage: Eukaryota > Metazoa > Chordata > Chondrichthyes > Lamniformes > Cetorhinidae > Cetorhinus > Cetorhinus maximus. Next base: position 167,639,776 of record NC_135883.1, read on the forward strand.
ACTCTGCTGCTATGTCTTGGTGCATCCCCGACACTCAGAGCAGAGGTGGAGGCAGCCTGCTGACTGCTATGTCCTGTTGTGTGTGATGAACTTGATAGGCATCTTCTGGAGGGCCGAGACATGGAGGACTCCGGCCCGCTTTCAGGGTCCTGCTGTGTCACAGTGCCACCCTCCTTAGCCTGTGGATCTGGAGCTGTTGGGGTCACAGGAAAAGGGGATTCAAATGGACTGGACAATCCCGAAGTCACCTGGGTGGATGGCCCCAAGGTGTACACATGCTGATCCTCCTCTCTATGGATGCCTGAGGGCCCATAGCTGACTCCTTGAGAGGAAGGAGCTGCTGGAGTGAACTCGAGATGCCCGCTCCCCACTCCTACTGACACTGATGGATGCTAGCTAGTGTCTCCGTGATGGAGTGCAGCTCCTGCAGCAGTGCAGGACTGATGTTCTGGATGAAGATCCCCATTCCACAGTGGCCACCACCCTACCAGTGTTAACCTTGGTGTGTTGGCATTCCAGCACTATCACCTCAGACTGAAGGCGGATGGCCTTGCAATCTGAGGAGTGCAGCAGACACCCCTTCTTGATGTTCCAGAGCTTGTCTTTGCAACTCCAGCAAATAAGGTATGACTGAGTCCAGAGGCTCCTCATCTGACTTGGATTCAGCAGATTCCTGACTTCCAGCAATCCTCTGAGTGTTGGCACCCCAACATGCCCCTGCCTCCGCCTGTGTGGATCAGGCAGTGCAATGTGCTCATCAGATTGTGGCCCCAAGGCTACTCTAGAACTAGGTCCCACCAAGGTGTGTGTCTCTGCATTGGTGGAGGGTGTGGGTGATGCTGTGATGGGTCTTCAATGCTGGTGTCTGCGGATTCCTCTTCTGTGGTGTTCTTGGGGTTGGGGTCAAGGGCCTGGCTCGTGGACCCCCCTTGGCTGCTTCCCACATGTGCTTGCAACAGAAAGGAGAGATAATTGGTGCATGGCAGTGGCTTGTGAAACAGGAGACATCACCCATGGCTTAAGTTTCTGATGGATGTTGCACTGCTGGATCTTTACTTGGTTGAACGCCACTGACTTCATCATCAGCACACAAATGGTCCACATGTTGGCTGGCCATCAGAATTGCTCTATTTTCAAGGTCTGGCAGGACCCTGAGGTTGGGCATCCCTCCACCAGTCTGGGTCCTCTCACTTTTGCTTGTGTGCCAGGTTGCCCTGCACAAAGACAGATGGAGATGGCATCTTGAAGAGGTATTAATGTTTATAATGTTATTGGAAATTATTTTTTAAAATAGAGTTCCAGTGGGATCTATGTCTATGTGGATGTCTGTGTGTATCTTAATTGGATTAAAGCCAGTCTGGATGCTTTGATGTATAGTAGTTTTGAGATGTTAATTAGATAAACGTAAGGAGGGTAGAAGATAAAGTATAAATTTTCGTTTGTTAAAAGAAACCATTCAAGGCTGCGGGTGAAATCTTACACCTAACTAGAAGACAATGTGGTTTTTTTTCCAGCTTGCTAATAAAATTGGTGGGATGAAAGGATGATATTGTTAGAAGAGGCAAAGTTAAAAGTCTAGCGATACAATGGAAAATTTACATTCAAAGAGAAAGATAAAGGAGAAAGGAGATTGTGTGTAAGGTAAAGGCATTTCAAGATCCAATAAGTGTGAGAAGCCTCCAGCCTGTAAGCTTCAAGCTGCTGTCTGCAAGGACCCAGAGCTGAAAGAAACTCTTTTTGAATGCAACTGTCCAGGGTGTGCTTTTCCAGGTGTCTGTTTAAATCTATGAGATTTGCTGTTGCCTCAACAGGGGTGTAACTGAGAGTCAGGTTAATTGGGGGACTTTTGTAGTTATTATAGTTGTAATTTTGTGGACATATGTATGTGTTTACAATCTTTATTGTATTAATAAATGTTTAATTTAGTTTTATAAAATCTCTTGAGATTCGATCTTAATACTGCTGAATTCAAAGCCTGCATCTCGAAACATACAAATTGCAAAAATGGGCTATGACAGTTATTTCAAGTTTCTCTCTGGGATTTGAATAACTCAGCCTTTACCATCGGCTGTGTCATAATAAGAGTGCAAGCAGGATGCCTGTCAGGCCAGATGAGAAGGACACCTGGCATGCGTGGGTGGTGAGTGGTGCCATGGACAGGATGAGGACACGAGCTGCAGGGCAGATAAAAGTGTTTGAGAGAGTGAGTGGTGATATCCCTTGAGCTGGCAGTGAGTGAAATCCCTGTGGATGTGTGATGGGTTTGTGTGTGTGTGTTGAGAGTGGTAAGAAGAGTGACTTACTCTGGTGGAACAGAGATCATTCATTCTCTTTTGGCACTGGGTGGATGCCATCTATTGGAGTGCATTGGTGCTGACCACCCCTGCGACCACCTTGCATGCTGGATTGGTGACCTTGCTTGCTGGCCTTTGCCACAGTGGGGAATAGAGGACGCAGGCTTCCACTGCATCTAGTAAGTGCTTAAGGGAGGTGTCGCTAAATTTGGGGGCAGCCATCAGTTTGCAGCAGCTTTCTATCCCTTGGAGAGCACTAGCTCTGTGCAGGGGTGGACGTTAAATATGTCTCCCGGATTACTGAAGCTCAGGGGTCACAACAGGGTGGGCAAATCCAAGGCTGCCCTGCCAGCGATCCAACGTAATATCTGTGCCTCTGATTTTTTTTCATAATGTTCCATATGATATGGGGTGGAATTCTGCCATTGCCATTGGCTGGTCAAATGGCGATTTCCCTGCCTGATATCGGACTTTGCCGATTTCAGGGAAAATCTTGGCTATTTGCTCTGTTTCTCTCCACAGACATTCCTGACTTGCTGAGTTCTTCCAACATTTTTGTTTTTATTTCATATTTCCAGCATCTGTAGCTTGTCCTCATGATTTTGAATACCTCTATCAAATCTCCTTTCAACCTTCTCGTCTCCAAGGAAAACAATCCCAACTTCTCCAATATATCTAAATAACTGAAGTTCCTCATCCCTGGAACTATTCCTGTGAATGTTTGCTGCACTTTTTCTAATGCCTTCACATCTATTATAGCATAAAGACTGAGGGTATGCCAATTGGCAATCCATGACTGATGTGAAGAAATATTTTGAACAGAGCTGCCTAAAATTTGAAGCAATCCCAATGAAACCTGCCATGTATAAAATAAATTGATTATGTAAGCAAAGTAATGCCTGCCTTTGGTAACAGCCTTTTCAATGTGATGTTCACATCAGAGATACTTTCCTGCAGTTCTAACTGCCACCTGTGGTCATAACTTTTTCAGGTGGAAGTTGGGAAAATGGGCTGACGTGTTACACCCACTTGATCTTATTTCAATGCAGTGGAGCTGGTTCTCAGTCAGACATTAATGAGGACTGATTTTTGGCAGGGTGATTCATACCACACTGAATTGGCGAGTTGCTGGAGAAATCCAGATAACATAATAAAGGCGTCAGGATAGAAAAGCAACAGTACTCATATTGGAGCATCATGGGAAAAGGTGTAGAGTTGGTTAAAGGTAGAACAGGGTTGAGTGCTTACAGTACCTGGCTGTGGGGCTGTGGGGTTGGGGGATGGGGGGAGTTGTGATCGTGGCATTGGTGAGGGGGAAAAGAGAAAATGTCAGAATGTGAGGTCTGGTCTCCCAAAATATCTGTCCTCAAATTTAATTTTTAATAGAGGTGGCATGGTACAATAGCCCATTGCTGAAGACTGAATGAAAGTTGCTTTCTGCCTCTATTATTCCTGAGGAAACTGGGTCCAAGTCGGGTTAGGGATGGGAGGGTTAAAACATCTTAGGTGCAGGTCTGCAACCTGGTGTCCAGTAGTCATTGAGCCAAGGAATTTAAAGAAAAATACAGCCTGTATAGTGATCATTCCAAAGTAAGTTTATCATGGCAGTAATAATGTAAAAAAACAAAAATAGAGAACTTAGTGAAATGTCAAAAATCTACCCTCACCTGTCTGTCAAAGGTGTGATAACAAGTCGATCAGTGCAGCCCAAAAATTCATTCTGATAGATAAATTCCACATCAGTGATCCCCACTCTGATATCTTGTGTTTCATCTCTAAAATAAACTCTGCTTTGTTTCAGCCATTCAAAGTCAGTCACTGTTCTAATATGCATTTTGACCTATTCGGAGAAAAGAGAACAAATAGAAAGCATAATATTCACATGTCTATATGAGTAACAACATGATAAACAGAAACTAACATGTTAAATAACGAACATATCTATGATCCATCAGCAGCAGCAGGATTATATTCAACTACAATCTGTATCCTCTTAGCTTGGCATATCTCTCACTCCACATTTTTCATCCAGCCAGGGGACCAAACCTTGATCAATGAGGGGTGTAGAGCATCAGAGGAACAGCACCAGGCATACCTAAAAATGAGGTTTCAACCTGGTGAGGCTACAATACAGGACAACATGCAGACTTGCATATGCCAGATATGCCAGAAAGGTAGTGAATTTCTAGAGGGTGTCTGGGATAGATTTCTGTGGGCAGTATTTTTGGGCCCTGCCGAGATTGGGTATGGAGGAGGACTGGGTCCGAAAATACTGGCACTGGCTGGCATGCCTGTTTCCTGATACTTTTCTTGGCAATGGCCACTTTTCCAAGGTGGGTTCAGGGCCAGTAGGGCAGCCCATCCCCACTAGGTAGGCAGCCAATTAAGCTCATTAAGTGACTTGTTAAGGGCAGTTCAAAGAGTCCGACAAGGATTTCCCAGTCAGCCTCCAGTTGAAGGGTCAAGTCCAATTGCTTGGAGCCAGGAGGTAGGGAGCAGAGGCAGGTCTGGGAGTCCAGAAGTCAAGGCAGGTCTACATGCCCTCCCTGCCTGCCTGGTGTATGTAAATAAGAACACATATTAATAATTAGGGGTCATTTGGCCCCTCTAGCCTTCTCAGCCATTTGATAAGATCATGGCTGATGTTATTGCACCCCCATGATGCCTGAGTCCCTTGCCTATCAAAAATCTACCTAACTCAGACTTCAATATATTTAATGACACAGCTTGCACTGATCTCTGGGGAAGCAAATACCTCAGACTAATGACCCTCCAAGAGAAAAATTATTTCCTCGTCTCTGTCTTAAATGGGAGTCCCCTAATTTTTAAACTGTGCCTCCTGGCTCTGGACTCCTCAACAAGGGGAAACATCCTCTCAGTATCAATCCTGTCAAGCCTCTTCAGGATCTTATGTTTCAATTAGATCATCTTTCATTCTTCTAAACTCCAATGGGTATAAGCCTAACCTGCTCAACCATTTACAAGATGCACTGTAGCAACTCTCAAGGCACCTTCGACATCACCTACTAAGTCTGTGACCTCAACTACCTAGGAGGACAAGGGCAGAAGGTGCATGGGAACACCACCACTTTCATGCTCTCCTGCAAGCCACCCACCTTCCTGACATGGGACTTTATCACTGTTCCTTCACTGTCTCTGCGTCAAAATCTTGGAACCCCCTTCCTAACACCACTGGGGATGTAGCTATACAACATGGACTGCAGCGGTTCAAGAAAGTGGCTCACCATCACCTTCTCAAGGGCAATTAGGGATGGGTAGAAAATGCTGTGTTAGGAACCAGAGATAGTTTAAGCAAATAATACTTGTATTTTTTTTTAGTCATTTTATGGGATGGTGTCGCTGGCTAGGTCAGCATTTATTACCCATCCCTAATTGCCCTTGAGGAGATAGTGGTGAGCTGTCTTGTTGAACTACTGCAGCCTCTGTGCTGTAGGTACACCCACAGTGCTGTTAGGGAAAGAGTTCCAGGATTCTGACTGAGCAACAGTGAAAGAACTGCGATATATTTCCAAGTCAGGATGGAGAGTGGCTTGATGAGGAACTTCCAGGTGATGGTGTTCCCATCCATCTGCTGCCCTCGTCCTGCTAGATGGTAGCGGTTATGGATTTGGAAGGTGCTGCGTAACGAGCCTTGTTGAGTTTCTGCAGTGCATCTTGTAGATTGGACACACTGCTGACACTGTTCATTGATGGAGGAGGGAGTGAGTGTTTGTAAAAGGGGTGCCTATCAAGCGGGTTGCTTTGTCTTGGATAGTGTCAAGCTTCTTGAGTCTTATTGCAGCTGCACTCATCCAGGCGAGTGGAGAGTACTCCATCACACTCCTGACGTGTGCCATGGAGATGCTGGACAGGGTTTGGGGAGTCAGGAGATGAATTACTCATTGCAGGATTCCTGGTCTCTGACCTACTCTTGTAGCCACAGTATTTATATGGCTAGTCCAGTTCAATTTCTGGCCAATGGTAACCCCCCGGATGTTGATAGTGAAGGATTCAGCGACAGTAATGCCATTGAATGTCAACATGGAAAATAGGAGCAGGAGTAGGCCATTTGGCTCTTTGAGCCTGCTCCGCCATTCATTATGATCATGGCTGATCATCCAACTCAATAGCCTGCTCCCACTTTCTCCCCACATCATTTGATCCCTTTCGCCCCAAGAGCTATACCTATCTCTTTCTTAAAATCATACAATGTTTTGGCCTCAATTACTTTCTGTGGTAGCAATTTCCACAGGCTCACCACTCTCTGGGTCAAAAAATTTCTCATCTCAGTCCTAAATGGTCTACCCCGTATCCTCAGACCGTGACCCCTGGTTCTGGATTCCCCCACCATCGGGAACATCCTTCCTGCATCTACCCTGCCTAGTCCTGTTAGAATTTTATAGGTTTCTATGAGATCCCCCCTCATTCTTCTGAACTCTAGCAAATATAACCCGAATCGACTTAATCTCTCCTCATATGTCAGTCCCGCCATCCCAGGAATCAGTCTGGTAAACCTTTGCTGCACTCCCTCTATAGGAAGAACATCCTTCCTCAGATAAGGAGACCAAAACTGCACACAATATTCCATGTGTGGTCTTACCAAGGCCCAGTATAATTGCAGCAAGACATCCTGTTCCTGTACTCAAACCCTCTTGCTTTGAAGGCCAACATACCATTTGTCTTCTTTACCGCCTGCTGCACCTGCATGCTTACCTTCAGCAACTGGTGTACAAGGACAACCAGGTCTCTTTGCACATTCCCCTCTCTCAATTTATAGCCATTCAGCTAATAATCTGCCTTCCTGTTTTTGCCACCCAAGTGGATAACCTCACATTTATCCACATTATATTGCATTTGCCATGCATTTGCCCACTCACTCAACTTGTCCAAATCACACTGAAGCATCTCTGCATCCTCCTCACAGCTCACCCTCCCACCCAGCTTTGTGTCATCTGCAAATTTGGAGGTATTACATTTAGTTCCCTCATCTAAATCATTAATATATATTGCGAATAGCTGGGGTCCCAGCACCAATCTCTGCGGTACCCCACTAGTTACTGCCTGCCATTTGGAAAAAGACCTGTTTATTCCTACTCTGTGTTTCCTGTCTGCCAACCAGTTTTCTATCCATCTCAATATGCTACCCCCAATCTCATGCGCTTTAATTTTACACGCTAGGGTAAAATTAATCAACAATCAAGGGGTGATGGTTAGATTCTCTTTTGCTGGACATAGTCATTGCCTGGCACTTGTGTGCTGCAAATGTTTCTTGCCACTTGTCAACCAAAGCCTGGATATTGTCCAGGTCTTCCTGCATTTGGAAATGCACTGCTTCGGTATCTGAGGAGTAGCAAATGGTGCTGAACATTGTGCAATCATCAGCGAACATCCCCACTTCTGACCTTATGATGGAAGGAAGGTCATTGATGAAGCAGCTGAAAAATGGTTGTGCTTAGGACATAGTGTCGCAGGTTGTGCTTATGACATTGCTGAGGAACTCGTGTAGTGATGTCCTGGAACTGAGATGATTGTCTTCCAATAATGACAACCATCTTTCTTTGTGCTAGATATGACTCTGACAGCAGGGAGTTTTCTCCTGATTCGCATCGCAAGAGGGAAAAACATACTTGACCTCATCCTCCGTGCATCTGTCCAGGGCAGTATCTGTGGGAGTGACCACCGCACAGTCATTGTGGAGATTAAGTCCCGCCTTCACATTGAGGATACGATCCAACGTGCTGTGTGGCACTACCACCGTGCTAAATGGGATAGATTTTGAACAGATCTAGCAGAATTGTACTCAAACACAATCTGTAACCTCATGGTCCAGCATATCCCCCACTTTACCATTACAATCAAGTCAGGGTATCAACCCTGGTTCAATGAAGAATGCAGGAGCGCATGCCAGGAGCAGCACCAGGCATACCTAAAAATGAGGTGTCAACGTGGTGAAGCTATAACACTACTTGCATGCCAAACAGCATAAGCAGCAAATGATAGACAGGGCTAAATGATCCCACAAACAACGGATCAAATCTAAACTCTGCAGTCCTGCCACCTCCAGTCATGAATGGTTGTAGACAATTAAACAACTCAATATAGGAGGAAGCTCCACAAATATCCCCATCCTCAATGATGGAGGAGCCCAGAATCAGTGCGAAAGATAAGACTGAAACTTTTGCTACAATCTTCAGCCAGAAGTGCCGAGTAGATGATCCATCTTGGCCTCACCCGAGAGTTCCCAGCATCACAAATGCCAGTTTTCAGCCAATTCAATTCACTCCACGTGATATCAATAAATGGCTGAAGGCACTGGATACTGCAAAGGCTATGGGCCCTGACAATATTCTAGCAATAGCACTGAAGACTTGTGCTCCAGAACAGTACTAATGACTTGTGCTCCAGAAATTGCCACGTCCTTAGCCAAGCTGCTCCAGTACAGTTACAACACTGGCATCTGCCCGGCCACGTGGAAAATTTCCCAGGTATGTCCTGTGCACAAGAAGCAGGACAAATCCAACCCAGCCAATTACCGTCCCATCAGTCTACTCTCGGTCATCAGTAAAGTAATGGAAGGGATCATCAATAGTGCTATCAAACGGCACTTGCTTGGCAATAACCTACTCACTGGCGCCCAGTTTGGCTTCCATCAAGGCCACTGAGCTGACCTCATTACAGGCTTGGTTCAAACATGGACAAAAGAGCTGAACTCCTGAGGTGAGGTGAGAGTCACTGCCCTTGACATCAAGGCAGCATTTGACAGAGTGTGGCACCAAGGAGCCCTAGCAAAACTGGTGTCAATGGGAATCAGGGGGAAAACTCTCCACTGGTTGGAGTCATACTTAGCACAAAGGAAGGTGGTTGTGGTTGTTGGAGGTCAGTCATCTCAGCTCCAGGACATCACTGCAGGAGTTCCTCAGGGTAGTGTCCTGGGCCCAACCACCTTGGCTGCTTCATCAATGACCTTCCTTCCATCATAAGATCAGAAGTTGAGATGTTCTCTGATGATTGCACAATGTTCAGCACCATTCGCGACTCCTCAGATACTGAAGCAGTCGATGTCCAAATGCAGCAAGACCTGGACAATATCCAAGCTGACAACAGGCAAGTAACATTCGCGTCACACAAGTGTCAGGCAATGACCATCTCCAACAAGAGAGAATCCAACCATCGCCCCTTGATGTTCAATGACATTACCATCACTGAATCCCCCACTATCAACATACTGGGGGGTTACCATTGACCAGGAACTGAACTGGACGAGCCATATAAATACTGTGGCTACAAGAGCAGGTCAGAGGCATGGAATAATGTGATGAGTAACCCACCTCCTGACTCCCCAAAGTCTGTCCATAATCTACAAGGCACAAGTCAGGAGTGTGATGGAATGCTCCCCACTTCCCTGGATGAGTGCAGCTCCCACAACACTCAAGAAGCTTGATACCATCCAGGAAAAAGCAGCCCGCTTGATTGGTATCACATCCACAAACATTCATTCCCTCCACCATCGACGCACAGTAGCAGTAGTGTGTAGCATCTACAAGATGCACTGCATGAATTCACCTAGGCTTCTTAGACAGCACCTTCCAAACCCACAACCACTACCGCCTAGAAGGCCAAGGACAGCAGATAGATGGGAACACCACCACCTGGAAGTCCTCCACAAGTCACTCACCATCCTGACTTGGAAATATATCGCCATTCCTTCACTGTCGCTGGGTCAAAATCTTGGAACTCCCTTCCTAACAGCACTGTGGGTGTACCCACATCACATGGACTGCAACAGTTCAAGAAGGCAGCTCCCCACCACCTTCTCAAGGGCAACTAGGGATGGACAATAAATGCTGGCCCAGCCAGCAAAGCCCACATCCCGTGTATGAATTTAAAAAAAATCTGTCTTCATGGAAGAAGATACAGAAAATCTGTCAAATATACTGGCGACCAAGGGGCTTGTGAAACTGAGGAACTAAAATATATTAGTATCAGTAAAGATGTAGTATTTGAAAAATTAACTGGTTTGATGGTTGATAAATCCCCTGGAACAGATGACCTTCACCCCAGAGTATTGAAGGAAGTAGCTAGAGAAAGAATGGATACATTGGTAGTTATCTATCAAAATTCAATAGGTTTTGGAAAGGTTCCTGTGGACTAGAAAGTAGCAAATGTAACCCCACTAATTAAGAAGGGAGGAAGAGAGAGAATGGGAGTAGTAGGTAAAATGCTATAATCCATTATAAAAGGTGTGATAATTGGACATTTATAAATGAATTTATGAAAGGGAAATTATGTTTGACAAACTTGTTGGAGATTTCAAGGATGTTACCTATAGCATTGATAAAGGAGAACCAGTGGATTTGATGTATTCAGATTTTCAGAAGTCTTTTGATAAGATCCCACACAGGACATTAATAAATAAAATTAGTTCGCATGGGATTGGGGAAATATATTAGTATGGATTGAGAATTGATTAGCAGGCAGAAAGCAGAGAGTAGGAATGTCTAACGGTTGCAGTGCATACGTTCATTCCTTAAATATTAGCTATTGCCTATCCATATCATACCTTTTAATGAAGCTCCCCATCTATCTTAGCCAACTCATACCTCATGCCTTCGTAGTTTCCTTTGTTAAGATTTAGGACCCTAGTTTCAGATCAGACTACTTCACTTTCCATCCTAATAAAGAATTCTATAATGTTATGGCCACTGTTCCCCAAAGGACTCTGCACAACAAGATTATTAATTAAACCCTTCCCATTACACAGTACCAAATTTAGGGTAGCCTGTTCCCTTGTCGGTTCCTTGACACACTGGTCTAAAAATCCATCTTGTACGCACGCGAGGAATTCATCAGCCACAGTATTATTGTTAATTTGGTTTGCCCATTCTATATAGCGATTAGAATTACCCATGATTGCTGTAATACCCTTGTTACATGCATCTCTAATTTCCACTACTGTTTGGAGGCCTATAGGCAACTCCCACTAATGTCTTCCACCCCTTGTTGCTTCTTAACTCCACGTAGGCTGATTCTATATCTAGATTTTCTGAGCCAATATCCTTTCTCACTATTGCACTAATTTCATCCTCAACTAACAATGCCACACCACCTCCTTTTCCTTTTTGACTGTCCATCCTATATATCAAGTATCCTTAGATATTCAGTTTCCAGCCTTGGTCACCCTGCAGCCATGTCTCTGTAATCGCAATCATATTGTGCCTGTTTACATCTATTTGCGCTGTTACTTCAGCTACCTTATTGCGAATGCTCCATGCATTCAGATACAATGCCTTTAGACTTGTCTTCTTAACATTTTTGTGCATTTTTTTTGTCCTATTGCCCTATTTGCTGCTAGCCCTTGTTTTCTTTACCTTCCACTTTTGCTTTCTACTTTTCTATCTTTTATTCCTATCTTTGTTTCCCTCTCTTGTGTCTCCCCACTCAGGTTCCAATCCCCCTGCCAATCTAGTTTAAACCCTCCCCCACAATACTAGCGACTATCCCTGCGAGGATATTGGTCCCGGTCCTGCTGGGATGCAAGCTCGCACAGGTCCCATCTTCCCCAGAATTGGTTCCAATGCCTCAGGAATCTAAATCCCTCCCTCCTACACCATCTCTCCACCCATGCATTCATCTGGTTTATTCTCCTATTCCTGATCTTGCTAGTATGTGGCACTGGGAGTAGTCCTGAGATAGTACCTTTGAGGTCCTGCTTTTTAATCTATTTCTTAACTTGTAATTCCCAAGCTCTGCTCAGAAATCATGTTAGGTTCCTCTTTCTTGACACATTTCCAATGGTAAAAGAAAGCTTCACCATAGTAAAGGTTTCTTTACAATGGCTTTGGAAACAAGTTCTTATCCTCATAAATCTCTAACAAATAGCTTATCACATATTATACAAGTAACCTTTTCATTTCTTACAATTACACATTTCGTATTGACAAAGTTATGAAGGCCTAACTCAAACAAAAGTGAGTACATGTGACAAGTAGGATGCACAGGATTTAAACAACCTAGAACTGTCATAACTCAGAGCCTGTCTTTTCTCCTATACCTTTCTTTAAACTCTGGACAGAACACCAATAATTACATGGTTTTACCCATAATCTTTTCATAGCTAACCAAAGGGAGTGAAGATAATTAAATTCCAGGATTTTACAGCCCCTCCTGCCTAGCGGGATATTGCAGTCCCGCCAAACTAAATGGCTTGCTGCATCTGCTGGGGGGAGACAGGATGTGGCGTGGCCATAAAATCTTGGTTAAAGTTTTCTTTAGAACCACCCTGACCAGCTTGTATTTCGAGTTTGTTCCATTGGTTTTCTTCTCCTTGGTATAACTGAACACCAATACCCCGCTGGCCTTACCCCCTTCACATATGGGCGCATGTTAGTCACGCTAAATGATACAAATAACTTTTGCAGAGGTTTTTCAATTTTAATACTGAAGAACATGGTGCTATTTTGATATAGCAACTATTTTGATCCCTTCCCCCCATCCCACCCCCACTAGGGCCATCTGTATCTTGCTTGTCCTGCTTTCTATCCTTAATGTCACCTATTAGCACATTCCTTAGATAATATCACCACCTTCAACACCTCTTTGCCCTTTTGTCTATGACATCTTTTAGCAATCTTCACCTATCACTGGCCCTCGATCCAGCTCTACTTGTCCCACCCCGCCTTAAACCAGCTTATATTTCACCTCTTTTCTATTTTTCCTTAGTTCTGTTGAAGAGTTATACGGACTCGAAATGTTAACTGTGTTCCTCTCCGCAGATGCTGTCAGACCTGCTGACATTTTCCAGGTATTTTTATTTTTGTTTTGGATTTCCAGCATCCACAGTTTTTTGATTTTATCTTAGTGTTTAATTGACTGCCACTCTCTTCAAGGAATGCTGACCTTGAAGAAGTATTGCTCTTCTCTCCGACAGGATTTCCGTCTCTCTCTTTTGCCTTGTTCACCCTCATTGCTTTCCATTTCTCTCCTGGTGTTTGACAAGGTGTTTACTAAAACTCGCTTTCACAGCCATATTTCCTTCCTCAGTGACTGTCTCCGTCTCCGTCTTACCCCACGTGGATTTCAACTGAAGTTCTATCCCTCATGTTTCGAACCCACCCAGGTGTCTCCGGGACATACAACGCTCCTCGGACTGCTGTTCTGGTCGCATCCTGAGATTCACACTCAGTGCCATGCGTCGCCATATGAACACACTCGGCCTCTCCCTCCAGCAGCACCGACGCACCCTATTTCTAAGCTGCCCGTGCCCCCAGTTTCATTTTATTCTTCGTCTCATCCGACACCTCAACAAGAAACTTTGCCTCTTTCTTTCAGGTGCAAAGGAACGCAAGCTCCAACAACTCATCGACACCAACGCCCATCCAGGACCCTCCACTCCTGCCAGTTCCTCTGTCCCCATCTCGTCTTCCAATCCCAACCCCGGCCGTGTATTCACCATACCCCCTGACCTTCCCCTCTCTGATGCTGAACGTTCAGTGCTCAGCAAAGGACTCAGTTTCATACCCTTGCGCCTTCATCTCAATGAATTTCGGGCTCGGCACGATGCTGAACTCTTCTTCTGCCGCCTTCTTCCGCCATGCTCACTTCTTTGGGCAGGAGTCCTCTCCCCGTTCAACAGATCTTTTTACCCGCCTCCAATATTCTTCCTCCACCTGGACCTCTCCCTCTGGATTCGTACCTTCTCTTGATCTTTTCATTGAGAACTGTTGGCATGACATCAGTCGTTTCAATTTCTCTGCTCCTCTCACCCACTCTAATCTGTCTCTCTCTGAACTTGCCACGCTCCGTTCTCTCAGGTTCAACCCTGACATTCTCATCAAACCTGCTGACAAGGGTGGTGGTGTCGTTGTCTGGCGCACTGACCTCTACCTCGCAGAGGCTGAGCGTCAACTCACAGACACTTTCTCCTACCTCCCCCTGGACCATGACCCCACCACTGAACCTCAAGCCATTATTTCCAGGACTTCTACTGAGCTCATCTCCTCTGGAGATCTTCCTTCCACAGCTTCCAACCTCATAGTCTCCCAACCTTGGACGGCCCGCTTCTACCTCCTACCCAAAATCCTCAAACAGGACTGTCCCGGCAGACCGATCATGTCAGCCTGTTCCTGCCCCATGGAACTCATTTCTTGCTATCTTGACTCCATTCGCTCTCCCCTTGTCCAGTCCCTTCCCACCTACATCCGTGATTCCTCTGACACCCTACATCATATCAACAATTTCCAGTTCCCTGGCCCCAACCGCTTCCTCTTCACCATGGACGTCCAATCCCTCTACACCTCCATCCCCCACCAGGATGCTCTGATGGCTCTCTGCTTCTTCCTCGAACAGAAGCCCGAACAATTCCCACTCACCACTACTCTCCTCCACCTGGCTGAACTTGTTCTCTCACTGAACAATTTCTTCTTAAACTCCTCTCACTTCCTTCAAATAAAAGGTGTGGCTATGGGTACCCGCATGGGCCCCAGTTATGCCTGTCTCTTTATGGGGTATGTGGAACATTCCTTGTTCCAGTCCTACTCAGGCCCCCTCCCACAACTCTTTCTCCGGTACATCGATGATTACTTTGGTGCTGCTTCATGCTCTCGTCTGGACCTGGAAAAATTTATTAATTTTGCTTCCAATTTCCACCCCTCCATCATTTTCACATGGTCCATCTCTGACACTTCCCTTCCCTTCCTTGACCTCTCTGACTCTATTTCTGGTGATAGACTGTCCACTAATATTCATTACAAGCCTACCAACTCCCACAGCTAACTTGACTACAGCTCCTCATACCCTGCTTCCTGTAAGGACTCTATCCCATTCTCTCATTCCTTCGCTTCCGTCGCATCTGTTCTGATGATGCCACTTTCAAAAACAGTTCCTCTGACATGTCTTCCTTCTTCCTTAACCGAGGTTTTCCACCCATGGTGGTTGACAGGGCCCTCACACCTTCCTCTCCCTCCCAGAACCATGATAGGGTCCCCCTTGTCCTCACTTATCACCCCACTAGCTTCCGCATTCAAAGGATCATCCTCCACCATTTCCGTCAACTCCAGCATGGTGCCACCACCAAGCACATCTTCCCTTCACTGCCCCGGCAGCATGCCGCAGGGATCGTTCCCTTCGGGACACACTGCTCCACTCCTCCATCACTCCCTACACTTCAACCCCCTGCCACGGCACCTACCCATGCAACCGCAGAAGGTGCAACACCTGCCCCTTTACTTCCCTTCTCCTCACTGTCCAAGGGCCCAAACACTCCTTTCAAGTGAAGCAGTATTTCACTTGCACTTCCCTCAATTTAGTTTACTGATTTCACTGCTCTCAATGCGGTTTCCTCTATATTGGAGAGACCAAACGCAGACTGGGTGACCGCTTTGCGGAACACCTTCGGTCTGTCCGCAAGCATGACCCAGACCTCTCTGTCGCTTGCCATTTCAACACTCCACCCTGTTCTCATGCCCACATGTCCATCCTTGGCCTGCTGCAATGTTCCAGTGAAGCTCAACGCAAACCGGAGGAACAGCACCTCATCTTCTGACTAGGCACTTTACAGCCATCCGGACTGAATATTGAGTTCAACAATTTTAGATCATGAACTCTCTCCTCCATCCCCACCCCCTTTCTGATCCCCCTTTTTTCCAATAATTTATCTAGATTTTTCTTTTCCCACCTATTTCCATTATTTTTAAATGTATTTCCATCCATTGTTTTATCTCTACCTTTTAGCCTATTTCGATCCCTTCCCCCCACCCCACCCCCACTAGGGCTATCTGTACCTTGCTCGCCCTGCTTTCTACCCTTAATGTCACCTATTAGCACATTCCTTAGATAATATCACCACCTTCAACACCTCTTTTTCCTTTTGTCTATGACATCTTTTGGCTATCTCCACCTATCACTGGCCCTCTATCCAGCTCTACTTGAGCCCCCCTTAAACCAGCTTATATTCACCTCTTTTCTATTTTTCCTTAGTTCTGTTGAAGAGTCCTCCCGACTTGAAACGTTAACTGTGTTCCTCTCCACAGATGCTGTCAGACCTGCTGAGTTTTTCCAGGTATTTTTATTTTTGTTTTGGATTTCCAGCATCTGCAGTTTTTTGATTTTATCTTATACAAGTTTGTCAATTTCACATGGGCATTCCGTTCATTTTGGAATCTTTCTTCCATGGTTAATGACTCCTCCTTGTACTTTTTCAATTTACTCACTAGGTCCTCAATCTGTTTCTTAAAATTTCCTTATATGCTTTTAAATTCTGGATCTGCTCTTCCATGCCACACATCTCATCTTTTTTGTTCTCCAGATTGCATTAGATTTCAAGAATTTCACTGCTGTTTTCATGATGATGTTCTAGCGAACCAAATTTTGCAAGGAATTCAGGGACGGTAGTGTGTTATTTGGATATACTTTGGCATACTTATTTTAGCTCCAAACATCAGATCCATGATGACAGGCTGAATAAGGTGCTCCAACAATTGGAAATCAATGAGTTTGGGCAAAGACACACAAATGTGAAATGTTTCAAAACTCTATAGAGTATTTAGGTCACAGGGTAGGCAAAGATGGGTTACATCCTACAAAGAGTAAGGTTCAAGCAATAAGAAATGCACCACATCCTCAAAATATCTCTGAGTTCACATATTTGTTGGGCTTAGTGAATTACTACAGTAAATCCATATCAAATTTGGGAACTTTATTGCATCAGTTGAGTGAACTCTTGAGGAAAGGGGTTCCATGGAATTGGATAAGGCATTCCAGTTGTGTAAAAATAAATTGGTAGATGGAACAATGCTCGTACATTATGATGTGCTCATAAAGATTAATCTATCATGTGATGACTCTCTATGTGGAGTAGATGCTGTGAAATCTCATTATTTGGAAAGTGGTGAGGAAAGACCGATCGCATTTGCCTCTCAGACCCTTAGTGCCAGTGAGCAAAATTATACTAAGATGGAATGGGAAACTTTGTCTTTGATTTTTGGATTAAGAAAATTTCATAAATACTTGTAGGGTAGTTTCACAATCAAAACTGATCATAATTCACTGACGGCTATTTTGATTCCTAAGTCTCCAGTACCTACTTCAGCTGCAGCCCAGATGCAGAGAAGAACATTGATTTTGTCTGCTTTTCAATATGACATTATGTACAGAGCTGGAGTAGAGGGCATCACAGTGACCCTCCACTGTGTCCAAATTGTTTGATTGTTTTAATGCTGATACAATGGGCGGAATCATCCCAGATTTGCACAAAGTGTGGTAGCGGGCGGGTAAAACGATGTTTCACCCACGAGCCACATTGGCAGCTTTTCACGCGTTATCATCCCAAAACTGCTGCATTAATTATGCATTCCCGGGAAACACACCATTTCCATGGCGGGCGGGCTCTTATTCACCCACAATGCCTTCACCTCGCCACTTCATCAAGCTGGACACCATATTTTAAGTCAAGATGTGCTCACACCTCTCAGTGCTTCCAGCCCATGACTGTTGCAAAGAAGACATGACCCTGAAAGGCAAAAAGACTGCACCCCCCAGGTTCAATGATGCATCCCTCGAGCACCTATTGGATGCAGTGGAGGGTCACTGTGATGCCCTCTACTCCTGCTCTAGCTGCAGGATGGGCAGCAACATCAGTAATTCGGCTTGGGAGCTGGTGGCAGTTGTGGTCAGTGCCAATGCCCTGCAAAAGAGGACAGCCACCCAGTGCTGCAAGAGGATCAATGATCTCCTCTGTTCTGCCAGGATAAGTCACTCTTCTCATCACTCGCAACTTACACACTTACAAACCCATCACACATCCACAGGGCTCTCACTCACTGCCAGTTCAAGGAACATCACCATTCAGCCTCTCATACACACCTCCATTGTCCTCATCCTGCCAACGGGATAACTCACCACCCACACATGCCAGGCATATTTATCATCTGGCCTGGGAGGTGTCCTGCTACAGTCTCTCCATCTCTATTCATGCAGGACAAGCTGGCACACAAGAGAGAGAAGTCGCTTACCAGTGGAGGAACGCCTGAAATCAAGATCCTCACGGACTTTAAAAAAAAGCCATCCAGCTGGCCGGCGAGGATCAGGACCATTGCTGTGCTGACAGTGAAGTCGGCAGTGCTCTTCAAAGTTTCACAGGCCACTGCCATGCACTAATTATCTTTCCTTGCTTTTGCAGGCACATCTGCCAAGCAGCTGACAGAGTTCATGACTCAGGGCCTCCAATCAAGACCTGAAGAAACCTCTAAAGAGGAATCTGAAGGCACCCTCCTTGAAGTCCCATCACAGCGCTCACCCACATCCTCCACAAGTGCAGAAGCACACGCATCAGTGGGACTTAACTTTAGAGTAGCCTCAGGATCACAATGTGATGAGCCACAGGCCGTGCCATTAATTTAAATGTTTAATTTTCTCACTGAAATGGCCAACTGTTCACCTATACTTCTGATACCCAGAAGAAAAGAGACTCTGACCAGGCTTCTTTCAATTAACTCAGGATGATTGATTTATTATAAAACCAAACTCTTTTTAAACAAGTGGCAGGAACTGGTTGACATACAGTTGTACCCTGGAAGTATACCTAACTAAACCCTTTAAACTTCCCCAGCACACACACACACACACACATACATGTACACACACATACACAGACAAACAAAAGACACACAAGTAGTCTCTGCAGAGACAGGCGGATGGGAAAAACCTTTCTTAGAAAGGGAAAAAAATTAAAGTTCACATTTTCTGATCCGCAGCAGGCGGCAGCTGGGACTTCCCAGGTGTCCAGCACTCAGAGGAATGCTGGAGGCCAGAAATTTGCTAAGTCTGAACCAGATGACGAGCCTCTAGACTCGGTCATGTCACAGTTGCTGGAGCTGTGAAAGCAAGTTAGTGAACATCAGGAAGAGAGGTTCGCTAAAAATCCTCCGATTGCAAGGCACGATGGAGGGGTCCAACCACCTTCAGGCTGAGGGGATGACACCAGCATGCTAACGCACCGGGTTCAACACTGACAGGATGGCGACCGCCATGGAGACTTTGGTCCAGGACATCGCTCCTGCACTGCTGCATGGACTAAACTCCAATGCTGAAGCCATAGCTGGCCTCCAATAGTGTGTACGCGAGAGGGGTGCGGGGCAGCTTGATCTCACTCCAGCTACCCCTTCTCCTTAAGGAGTCAGCCAGGGGCCCTTGATCACCCATAGGGAGGAAGATCAGCAGGTGCACAGCTTGGGGCCATACATCCAGGTGACTCCAGGAGTGCCTGGCCTATCCGAATTCACTCTTCGTGTGACCTCAGCAGCTCCAGCTCCACAGGCCAAGAAGGGTGCCACTGCCACACAACAGGACCCTGAAAGGAGGCCGGGACCCTCCAGGTCTCAGCCTTTCTGAGGAAGCCTGCCAAGTTCATCACAGACAGGGCGTTGCAGTCAGCAGGCTGCCTCCACCTCCGCAGTGATGTTTGGGGAGCACCAAGACATAGCGGCAGGGTTAGGAAAGTTAAGAAGATGTAGCTGCGCAGCCTGGGCATGGGTGTTAATCACTTGTTCATAATGTTCACTATTGTCAATAATGTCTCTGCCTATGGTCCTTTGTTCTGATGAGCAGTGTTTGTGTCACTCAGATGTGAAACCTTTGTGCACAAGATAAAGGCAAGTGTCTCAGTCCAGGACCTCTTTCCTGTGTTTTGTGCAGCCTTTAAACCAAAGTGATGGCCCGGCCTCGCACTGCCTAGACACATTAGCGATGTCTGCACCTCGATGGTGCTTGTCATTGTTGCCAGATTGACGTGAGCAGGCGTCACAGAGTCCTGTCATTCTCTCTGTCTGCTCTCAGCACCTTTAAGATGGGGCTGGCCCCCATCTCTTCAGCATCTGTGGCCAGTGACACTGTGCTCCTGAAGGGGTCAGGTGCTGAAGGTGGACAAAGGATCAGATGCTTTTAAAGTTTCATGGCTGTATCTCTATGATATGATTCCGATCATGGAGCGCAAGTGAGCTGCCCTCGACCAAGACAGGAGTCAGACATTCTCAGAGGCTATGTGAAGATCTATGGAGTGCCCTCACTGCATGTCGTCATCATCCATCTGTAACTGAGCGACTGTTAGGGCTTCCATTGCATGTCAATGACAGGAGCATTATCACAGAGGGTATGTGCGCTGCCATAAGCCAGACTGGAGTCAAACATTCATAGATGCAATGTAAGGATTTTATAGTGTCTCCTCACTGCATGTCATCATCATCCTCCACAAATCTAGCAGCTATGAGGGCCTTCCGAGCGTGCCTGCTTCGTCTGGCCAGTGCAAAGGCCCCATTACCGTGATCATCGCTTTCACTGACCACCTCACAGTTGACGTCCTGCTCATCGGAGGAGACCTCCAGCTCTTCCATCTCCTCCTCAGCCAGATCCTCTCCCTATTGTAGCACCAGGTTGCAAAGGGAACTACAGGTGGCGACGATGCGTGACACCCTCCGTGATCGATGTTACAAGGCTCCACTAGACCAGTCCAGGCACCGGAACTTCATTTTCAGCATCCCGATGGTCTGCTCCACCAAGCTGTGAGTTGCAGCATGAGCCTCATTACACCTTCGCTCTGCTTCAGTCTGAGGCCACCACACAGGTGTCATCAGGCATGGCCTCTTATCCCCAGGGACCCCTCCCTGCAGCTTCTGTGGACCCTGGAAGATGTCAGGAATCTGTGGCCGACTGAGAATGTAGGTGTTGTGCACACTTCCTGGAAACCATGCTCAGACCTGTAAGATGCGTTTGTGGTGGTTGCACACCAGCTGCACATTCAGCAAATGGAATCCCTTGCGGTTGACATAGTTGACTACGTGTTGCGATGGAGATCTGAGTACCACGTGATTACAGTTGATGGCACCCTGTACCTGTGGGAAACCCAAGATCTGGGCAAATCCAATCGCTTTTGCATCCTGGCTCTCCTGGTCTGGGGCGAAATGCATAAAGTTTTGCGTCCTCGCAAAAATGGCATCCGTGAGCTCATGCATGCATTTGTGGTTGAAGGCTTTTGAGATCCCATAGGGGTCACCTGTGGAGCCCTGAAAGGAGTGCCGCTGTCACTTTTACGGCCACTGGCAGTGGATGTACCCATGGTGCCAAATCCTGCAGTAGCTGGCAGGTGTGACTGAACAGTTCCCTAGACATGTGCATTCTGCTGCGAGACTGGTTCTCGGTCATCTAAAGGAATGAAAGGCAGCGTCTATAGACCCTGGGTTTAGCTAGGTGCCAACCAGCAATGGCTTGCTGTGGCTCTTTGGTGATGTGTGTGGAAGCCCCAGCTGCCCCTTCTTCCAGAGGGTGCTGCTCCTCCCTCTGCACAGCCAGATGCCTCAGTCGCTCTTTTCTCCATTGTCTTCGCTTTCTGCATGCCACGAGGTATACAGCTAGTTCACTCGGCTCCATGATCCTGATGTACTCCTCTTGCAGGATGAAAGGGAGACACTTGGGTAGCATGTCTGTACTAAGAACCTCTCTTGGTTAGGTCTGAATCACCTTTAACGCATCCCAGAGAGTGCTAGCCACCATTTGGATATCTAGAGATTAGTGCGTTGCATGGCTGCCTGACACCCAGCCTTCCTCTGCCTCACTCCACCCGACCGATTGGTGGTAGCTTTGTCTATTGGACTGTGTTAGGGGGGATTATAGGGGCACATTAAGAACTTATTGAAAGGGAATGGACGACTTAAAATATCCAAGCAGCCAGCGCCTGCAAGTATATTTAAAGGCCAGGCTGGACAGAGAGGAATCTGAACCTTGCACACGCTGAGAGCCTGTGACCATCAGCAAGGCCAGGCCAAACAGAGAGGAATGCAATTATGATAGATTGGGTGTCTTAGGAATCAGACTGGAGCCTTAGGTTGAAAAACAACCAAGATTGGGTCTGTTTATAGCAGATAGGGAAAGAACAGATGGTCCTAGTTGAGATGGGAGGGAAGATCTCCGCCGGGGATGAAAGTAGGGACAGATGATGTCTGTACCTTGGTATCTTTGTTACTAGAGAGATGTCTGTTTAATGTAAATCTATATGTTGATGAGATCGGAATCTGGAAACTGTTCTTGTACGTGATCAATAATGTATAAATATGGTGAACACTTGTAATTTAGCCGAGTGCTATCTCAAGCTGCATTGGGATGGTTCTCTCCTTGCAATTGCTCGAATAAATGATCGTGACCTGTACCTGAGACTCCTGTGGTCCATTTGTCAAAGTGACCACAACAATTTGGCGTAGTCGGCAGAATACTCGGATTGGACACTCGGGACGACTCTGCAAAGTGGGTGAGTATATTTCATTTACCACCCGTTGTTAGTGCAGTAAGCCTGCCCGAGCATAGTCCAGCCGAGTATCAAAGGATCAGGAGGAAGACTCAGGACAGGACAGAGACAGGAGGCGCCGGGGTAGGAGGGGGAGCCGCGCAGGCGGGCTAACGGTGCCGAAACCGCGCAGGGAGGCCAGACCACTACCCGAAATAGGAGGCGGAGCCATGCTGGCGGGTTACGATTTGAAATATAACCATAACCGAAGCCGCGCAGGAAGGCCAGACCCCAGTGAAATAAGTGAAACCGCACATACCGCAAGAAACTAAGTTGTTAGGGCCGTGCAAACGTACCGCACAGAGATAGACGGGAATAAGAACAGAGGCCATCAGGAAAACAGAATAGCGCTATGGAACTCGACTGGGGAACCGTGGACTCCACTGCGAGGTTCATAGCGGAACAGCAGTCAAAACTAATCACAAAAATGCAGAAGGAGGAGTGGAACCCACAGGGAACCCCTGGAGAACAAAGACAGTGGTGGATAGAGCAGAAAAAGGATAAGGAAAAGAAAGGGGTGATGGTTATTATTATCTTGTACCTGCAGTTGTGTAGACGGCTTAATACTAAGTTCCAGTCGATTATAGAGAGAGAGACAAAGTCAGATCCAGGACAGATCAGAGCAGTAGTGGCAGCTTGTAGTGATACTGATCCAGAGGAGGAGAGCTCCGAAGGAGAAACCTATGATGGAGTTGGGGAAAAACTGCCCTCATACGAACCAACCGCCCCACTGTGCCCGTTGAATCCCATGGCCCCTATGGCAGTGACTGTTAGGAAAAGTAAAGTCAGGAAAGGCGAATTAAAAACCAAAAGGAGAAAGGGGGCTGAGGAATGGGGGAGGATGAGGAGATTGAGAGGGTTATGGAGAAAGTTAAGCAGGTACCATTCAGCCCAGGGGAGAAGCCAGTTTTGCTTAAAGAACTGCCGAGACTTAAAACTCGGCATAACAACCCGGATTTTTGGACCAAACTGTGTGAAATGCAAGATTTCCATGCAATGCACCCCCTTGACACCCACATACTGGTGAAGGCAAAGTGCCCAGGGGGTATTTGGGAAAGGTTGCCCCTACAGTTTAGAAGTGGTGACTGGGCGAAACCTGGGGACATCCCAGATCAGGAGAAGGCGACAGCTCTGTACAGGGACTTTGGGGAGGCAGTTAAGGAAGCCTTGGGGAGGGAGAGACGAATTGGGGGTGTATAACGTCCATAGTACGGAAGAAGGGTGAGTCCTTAATGGACTATGCAGAGCGGAAGTGGGAGACGTATGTACAGTTTTCAGGACAACCGCATCCCGTGCGAGATGACGAGATTTTCCTGAAAATGTGGAAGGATGATTGGGACCCGAAAGGTCTGCTACTGAATTTTCTGTAACTTAAAAAATGAATTGATCTAAGTTACAAGAGCTGCTTGTGCTGAAGAGAGAGAGAGAGAAAAGGAGGGTACCCCTAGGGAGTTAATAAGCACTGACAAGCAGGAGCTGGGGAAATGTGAGCTTTCATCACTTGATTGTCCCCATAGGTGGAGCTGTCAAGATCCCTTTATTTTCCCCACTGCTATTTGAAGTTTCATTTAGAATACGAGAGTTTTAAGTCGTTAAACAGGGTTAGATGAACCAACCTTTGTACCACCCCCTTGCAGACTAGTGTCGCGAGCTTCCAAGCTGATTGGGATTGATACATACGAGTTACGAGTTAGTATTCTAAAATTCTGAGGGGAAAAATTACCTGAAGTTCAAGGGATTCTAGGAAAACCAAAAGGCATAAACACACGGTCTAGGTGGTTCCAATGGATAAAAAGGGGTTTATTTTGAAAAGATGAATCAAATATGAAAGGAAATATGCATATAATTTGAATTTGGGACAATCTTGAGATGTAAAGTGCAGTGTAATTTAACAGGTTACTTCGAATAACGAGGATGCTATCCAAAGATAAAGAATGTGTCGATAAACATATAGGAATTATAACTTGGATACAAATCAGTACACATAAGAAAGAGGTAGTTTTAATTTTGATAGCGTAAATTACATTTCTTACAAATTGAACATTTTGAGATTTGGTTCGTGATAAAGTTCTCAAAAGGGAATTTTCATTTTAAAAGGTTTGACAACAATTGGCACTAATTCAAATGCTGAAAGCTTTTGTATTTGTAAGTCTGTTCCCAAAATATGAAGCTAAGCTCAAGACCTTGACAAAGTTTGGCAGAAATCCAATTTTTGGCCGAGTTAATGAATCTGGGATAATTCTAAAAGAAATGGGTCAGACACAATTTAGTGGGTTACTTTTGAGACAATAAAATATTGTTTGAGAAGAAGATAAGAAAGCAAAACATGTCAATGCCTGATTTCTGTTTATAAAACTGTCATAAGAATATTTTATTTATTTTAAAGTCTCTCCAGGCAACCTGAACAAGATAAGATGGTAGCTGTTGCATGTGTAAAATGTTATGAGGCAAATAGGAAAAACAGTTAGGGAAAGAGGACACAATATACAAACTTTTTTAAGGGAAGTGAATTTGATAATCTGGCCATCAACTGAGACATTGGAAACGCACAGGGGGAGATAAACAAGGATCTAGAGACAGAGATCCTCGTTGACATGGAATAGTTAATACGGCCTAAAGAGCAAGGAAACATTATAAACGATCAAGACAGTAAAGAAACTGACATCAAGAGAATCTTAGGATGATCATGGCGAGGGAAGAAAAAAACTTAGAGGTAAAACTATGTGGAATCTGTAATTCAGGAATTGAAACGTAAGGAGAAATAATACTTAACAACAATTTACCACAAGATGGATACAGGTAAAGGGAAAGCTGGAAAAAGGCTAAATAGATGTATTACTGATTGTATTAATGTGCTTGCAAGCTAAAAAATTAAGGCCACAGGATTAACACTATGATGACAGACAGGGTTAAGTGGCTCGCAGAGAGATCCGTCACTGGAAGTGAAGATCCTGAGCCATTGAAAGATAGGATAAGAAGGTGCATTGTTGAGTTGTGTAGGCAGTTTAAGAAATTGAGGTCCGACGTGGGACAGCAGCAGGAGACAGTAGACTGGAAGGAGTGGAGGGTGCCTATCCAGATGGATTCAGATCAGGGAACTCATTTCACAGAAAGAGTCATTAAAGAAATGTATACATTTAAATATAAACAGAAGTTCCACATTCCCTACCAGTCACAGAGCTCGGGGATGGTGGAAATGATGAACTGAACTTTAAAAAAAACATCAATCACAAAAGCAATTCAAGAGATAGGGAACAGACCAATATTCTAATGAGCCTTAGGGCTACCCCAAGCAGGACCGCTGGGTTCACCCCATTTGAACTAATGACAGGGAGAACAATGCAGCTACCTGAGGGAATCATAGTAGGAGTGGGAGATGTAGGACCACTAAAAGGAAAGATGCGAGACTATGTGAGGGAAATAAGTAAGCAATTGCATGAGTTAAGGAGGGAAGTCAGAGACCGAAATGTGATTAAGGATATGGAAACAGGCAAACCCAAAGAACAACAACGGACCAAGTGGGGAATAAGGTTGGTGTCACGAACAGGATGGTCAAGGTGAGCTCGGAGAAAACAGGCCATATGAGGTAATTATGACAGGTGATACATACACACTTGTAGATATGAAAACGGGAAGTAAATGGAGGCATTACACACAGTTAAAGGTACATGACAATTGATCAAGCGGTAACCCGGAGAATGGGAGCCGATGTTAATGTCTCCACAGATCTACGATCCTGGTTGTGGGCGTATCAGTACTGGCAACAAGGTCGGGGATCATCACTGCTCATCCCGAACTGCAGGAGGAACTTTGGTACAGCACGGACAGTGCCGAATGTGACACGCAATGGGGAATGATAAATGTAACAGTAGGAGAACAAGTGATTTCGAATTGTAGTAAGGGTTTGCTTCAGATCGGGCATGGGAGGTCTGCCACTATCCAGCCACCTTCCACGTCTACTTCCACAGTCCGAGTAGAGATAATTGAAGCCCTTCAAACCACACCGACTGACCCACCTTGTCCAGCTATGCATCCAGGACCAACGAATGGTTTGGTACTGGTTAATCGGAAGTTTTGTATGATAATGTACACCACGAGCCGATACCTGTAGTCTTGAATTTATAAGACCATAAGACCATAAGACATAGGAGCAGAAATTAGGCCAATCGGCCCATCAAGTCTGTTCCGCCATTCAATCATGGCTGATAAGTTTCTCAACCCCATTCTCCCGGCTTCTCCCCGTAACCTTTGATCCCCTTACCAATCAAGAACCTATCTATCTCCGTCTTAAATACACTCAATGACTTGGCCTCCACAGCCTTCTGTGGCAATGAATTCCATAGATTCACCACTCTCTGGCTAAAGAAGTTTCTCCTCATCTCTGTTCTAAAAGGTCTTCCCTTTACTCTGAGGCTGTGCCCTCGGGTCCTAGTCTCTCCTACTAATGGAAACATCTTCCCCATGTCTACTCTATACAGGCCTTTCAGTATTCTGTAAGTTTCAATCAGATCCCCCCTCATCCTTCTAAACTCCATCGAGTATAGACCCAGAGTCCTCAAACGTTCCTCATATGTTAAGCCTTTCATTCCTGGGATCATTCTCGTGAACCTCCTCTGGACCCTCTCCAGGGCCAGAACATCCTTCCTGAGATACGGGGCCCAAAATTGCTCACAATATTCTAAATATGGTCTGACCAGAGCCTTATAAAGCCTCAGCAGCACATCCCTGCTTTTATATTCTAGTCCTCTCGAAATAAATGCCTACATTGCATTTGCCTTCCTAACTACTGACTCAACCTGCAAGTTAATATTAAGAGAATCCTGGACTAGTACTCCCAAGTCCCTTTGCACTCCAGATTTCTGAATTCTCTCCCCATTTAGAAAATAGTCTATGCCTCTATTCTTCCTACCAAAGTGCATGACCTCACACTTGCCCATGTTGTATTCCATCTGCCACTTCTTTGCCCATTCTCCTAACCTGTCCAAATCCTTCTGCAGCCTCCCCGCCTCCTCAATACTATCTGTCCCTCCACCTATCTTTGTATCATCTGCAAACTTAACCAGGATGCCCTCAGTTCCTTCATCTAGATCATTAATGTATAAAGTGAAAAGTTGTGGTCCCAACACTGACCCCTGCGGAACTCCACTAGTCACTGGCCGCCATCCTGAGAAGGACCCCCTTATCCCCACTCTCTGCCTCCTGCCAGACAGCCAATCTTCTATCCAGGCTAGTACCTTGCCTCTAAAACCGTGGGCTCTTATCTTACTTAGCAGCCTCCTGTGTGGCACCTTGTCAAAGGCCTTCTGGAAGTCCAAGTAGATAACATCCATTGGCTCTCCTTTGTCTAACCTACTCGTTACCTCCTCAAAGAATTCTAACAGATTTATCAGGCATGATCTCCCCTTGATGAAACCATGCTGATGTTGCCCGATTTTACCATGCACTTCCAAGTATTCTGAAATCTCAACCTTAATAATGGACTCTAAAATCTTACCAACGACCGATGTCAGGCTAATCGGCCTGTAATTTCCCGTCTTTTGCCTCACTCACTTCTTAAACAGGGGGGTTACATTAGCGATCTTCCAGTCCTCTGGGACCCTCCCTGACTCCAGTGATTCCTGAAAGATCACCACTAACGCCTCCACTATCTCTTCAGCTATCTCCTTCAGAACTCCGGGGTGTAATCCATCTGGTCCAGGTGATTTATCCACCTTCAGACCTTTCAGTTTTCCTAGCACCTTCTCCTTGGTAATGGCCACCATACTCACCTCTGCCCCCCGACTCTCTTGAACTTTGGGGATGTCACTCGTGTCTTCCACCGTGAAGACTGACGCAAAGTACCTATTCAGTTCCTCCGCCATTTCTTTGTTCCCTACTACTACTTCTCCAGCGTCATTTTCCAGCGGCCCAATGTCCACTTTTGCCTCTCTCTTACCCTTTATATATCTAAAAAATACTCTTGCAATCTTCTTTTATATTACTGGCTAGTTTACCCTCATATTTAATCTTCCCATAATCTTCTGATAGGCTTCCCAATCCCATGGTTTCCCACTGATCTTTGCCGCATTGTATGCTTTCTCTTTAGCTTTTATGCTGTCCCTGACTTCCCTTGTCAGTCATGGTTGCCTCATCCTCCCTTTAGTATGCTTCTTCTTCCTAGGGTTGAATTTTTGCTGTGTCTCCCAAATTACTCCCAGAAATTCCTGCCATTGCTGTTTCACTGTCTTTCCTGCTAGGCTCATCTCCCAGTCAATTCTGGCCAGCTCCTCCCTCATGCCTCTGTAGTTGCCTTTATTCAACTGTAATACCGTTACATCTGATTCCAGCTTTTTCCTCTCAAATTGCAGGGTAAATTCTATCATATTATGGTCACTTCCTCCTAAGGGTTCCTTCACCTTAAGCTCCCTTATCAAATCTGCCTCATTACACATCACTAAATCTAGAATTGCCTGTTCCCTAGTGGGCTCCACCACAAGCTGCTCCAAAAAGCCATCTCGTAGACATTCCACAAATTCCATTTCCTGGGATCCACTACCAACCTGATTTTCCCAGTCTACCTGCATATTGAAATCCCTCATGATCACTGTAACCTTGCCTTTCTTACACACCTTTTCTATCTCCTGGTGTATCTTGTGCCCCACATCCTGACTACTGTTCGGAGGCCTGTACATGACTCCCATTATGGTTTTTTTTCCTTTGCGGTTCCTCAACTCTACCCAACACAGATTCTACATCATCTGACCCTACATCATTTCTTGCTATCGATTTAATTTCATTTCTTACTAACAAAGCAACCCCACCCCCTCTGCCAACCTGCCTATCTTTTTGATAGGATGTATATCCTTGGATATTTAGCTCCCAGTCCTGATCCCCTTGCAGTCTCCATAATGTCCACCACATCATACCTGCCAATTTCAATCTGCGCCACAAGCTCATTTACCTTATTTCGTATACAGTGTGCATTCAGTTACAACACCTTCAGTCCTGTATTTCCCGTCCCCTTTCTCATTCTCATCCCTTTCTCTGATGTGCTTGAAGTTAGATTCCTAGCCCTTTCCAAACATATCCGGAATTGCCCCGCCCCAGTGGTGCTCAACCCATATTTGAGCACTATATACAGCTCTAATGGGCCAGTTGATGACTGAAGCATCTCAGTTCAACAGCGAGGTGCGATCAGGTTTGGGAAGGAACCGCGTTAAGCGCAGCCTGATAAGTGATGCTGCTACGATATTCAATACAGGGACATCAGTGGTTAATTCAGAACCTGGCAACTGTTGACCAGAAGGTCTGTACCCTGAGCTTTAAGCTTAAGGAGATTCTAGAGCGGGGACAGGGAATTCATAACACCCAATTAAATACAGACCAGGACATGACACGGTTAATCCAAAGCCTGACTACCATGCTCGAAAGTCATACGGGGACTATCAACAAACTGATTGAAATAGGGAAAAATATTTCAGACGAAGCAAGCAGAAATGATGTTTGCAGCACCTATGGATCTTGGGCACTGGAACAAGCCTGAGAGAATTTAAGAAAGATTAATGAAAGGGTAGTTCCTTTATGGATAACTAATGAACATTTATGTAATCTTTCACGACACAAGGATCATGACTTGACCGGTTACCAGCTCAGAGGTTTAATATGCGTATATAGAATGAATGTTGAATGTATAGTAAATAATAATATGCTAATTATCTTAGTGATACCTGTTATACCTATGTCAACACCCGGCAGGATATTATATAGAGTAGAAAATATTGGGGTCATATGGGGGATTACTATATTAAGCAGCATGATATTCTGCCATATGCAATAGACATAGAAGGAAATATAGTTAGCACCACATTAAAAGGGTGTAGTATAGAGGCCACTGCAGTAGTATGTGCACACCTAATATATGAGAAGGAGGAAGTGAAGTGAGGATTTAAAGCAGCAGCAAACTGTACACACTACGTGAACCTCCAGATGCCACTGGAGCAGAACACGGCCAAGGAGATCTACCTCAGCCCATCCAAAGTGAAGGAATTTGAGCTCACTACGGGTATGAAGGAGCAGACTAAAGGTCTGGGACTCTCAGAGACAGTGGGTTTGGTAGGAGAATAAATGCTTTAATATGGGTTTAAAGATTGTATCCATAAATGTGCGTAGCATTAAATCTACTACGCGATGTGTTGCGACCTTGGACTACCTAGCCAAGGTCAAAGCTGACCTGTTGTTTCTGCAGGAGTGTGCGATACCGCACCTCAGCTCCTACAGGCAATGGTCACGATGGTGGTCCCACGGGCCATCGATCTGGTCGGGCGGAAACGACTCTCGTTCCTCCGGCCTGGGTATTCTGCTGCGGGGAGGCAACTTCACCGTCTCCGAGGTCAAGGAGGTGGTGGGCGGGCGACTCCTGGTAGCAGACGTAATGTACAAGAACGCTCCACTCTGGTTAATTAACGTGTACGGCCCGGCACAAGGGGCTGAGCGGCTGGAGGTTTTTCAGCAGCTCCCACTGCTGCTGGCGACCTCCAGGCCGGTCATTCTGGGCGGGGACTTCAACTGCATCATCGATGCGGCTGGACGATCCGGCAGGGCTGGAAGCAGATTGGACGCTACGTCCAGATCCCTGATGGAAACAGTTAAGGATGCCAAGCTGCACGACGTCTTCAGCAACCCTGCAGACGGAGCGCAGCGTAGATACACCTGGTCGCGGCCAGACGGGTCCATTCGTTCCAGGATAGACTTCCTGTTTGTGTCCCGTGCATTCACAGTCAGATCCACCGACGTCAAGCCGGTGTTCTTCTCTGACCACTGCCTCCTACTGGCGGACTGCCACTTGGAGGAAGACCTGAGGGTGGGCAGGGGGGCATGGAAGCTAAATGTGCAACTGCTGACCCCAGAGAACATTGAGGAGCTCAAGAGGGATTACAAAGGTTGGAGAACCGTGAAACCCCTCTTTGAGTCCCTGACACACTGGTGGGAAGTGATCAAGGGAAGCATCAAGAGGTTTTTCATCCTCAAAGGCACCCAGAAAGCTAGAAAGGAACAGAGGGAAATGTCCCGACTCCAGGAAAAGATGCAGAATCTGCTCCGGCTGCAGTCGATGGGGGTCGATGTCAAGGAGGAGCTCCAAGAGGTGAAGGGCCAGCAAGCCTCGCACTTTGCCTCGGAGGCCTCCAAGATCATCTTCCGTTCCAGAGTCCGCTCCGTGGAGCAGGATGAGACGTGCTCACGTTTCTTCTTCCAAAAGGTACACAGAGAGCGCTCTGTGATCAGCAGCCTGAAGGAAGAAGACGGCTCAGTAAAGTCATCACGGTCCGACATTCTGAGGATCAGCAAATCCTTTTATGCCGGACTGTATGACGTGAAGCCCACGGACAGCACGGCCTCCCAGTCCTTCCTGTCCTCTATCACGGAGGTCCTAGACCACAGTACGCGGGAGAGCCTAGACAAACCGCTAACTCCTGACGAACTGACTAAGGCCCTCGAGTCCTTCGAGAAGAGTAAAACCCCCGGAAGCGACGGCCTGCCGGCGGAGTTGTATTCGGCTCTGTGGGACTTGATCGGCCCAGACCTGCTAGAAGTGTACGAGAGTATGCTCCTGGCCGGCAGCATGTCAGAATCCATGAGGAAAGGCATCATCACCCTCATCTACAAGCACAAGGGGGAAAGGGAGGAAATTAGAAATTGGCGACCCATTTCACTGTTGAATATGGACTATAAGATTCTGTCCAAGGTCATCGCCAACCGGGTCAAATCCGCTCTGGAATTGGTGATTCACCCTGACCAGACCTGCTCTGTGCCAGGCAGGAAGATCTCTGACAGCCTGGCGCTGCTCAGGGATACGATTGCCTATGTACAGGACAGGGGTGTGGATACCTGCCTCATCAGCTTGGATCAGGAGAAGGCCTTTGACAGAATATCGCACACCTACATGGGGGATGTGCTCTCCAAAATGGGCTTTGGGGAGGGAATTCGAAATTGGATCCAACTGCTCTACACTAACATCAGTAGCGCAGTCTCAATCAATGGGTGGGAAACAGATAGCTTTCCGATTAAATCTGGAGTCAGGCAGGGCTGCCCTCTCTCGCCTGTCCTTTTTGTGTGCTGCATAGAACCCTTTGCCGAGTCCATCAGGAAGGATCCGGGCATAAGAGGAGTGACGATCCCAGGCAGTGGAGGCACCCAGGTAAAAGCCTCCCTGTACATGGACGACGTCGCCGTCTTCTGCTCGGATCCGCTGTCGGTGCGCAGACTGATGCACGTCTGCGACCAGTTCGAACTGGCCTCGGGAGCCAAGGTAAATCGTGGGAAGAGCGAGGCCATGTTCTTTGGGAACTGGGCTGACCGATCCTTTGTCCCCTTCACTGTCAGGGCTGACGGCCTGAAGGTGCTGGGGATATGGTTCGGAGGGACCGGGGCATGCGTTAGAAACTGGAAGGAGCGAGTGGCTATGGTGAAAAGGAAACTGGGCATGTGGGAGCGACGCTCCCTCTCCATTGCGGGTAAGAACCTGGTCATCAGGTGTGAGGTACTCTCGCTGTTGCTGTACGTGGCGCAGGTCTGGCCCATTCCACACTCCTGCGCGATGGCGATCACTCGAGCCATCTTCCGCTTTATCTGGAGGTCGAAAATGGATCGTGTCTGCAGGGACGCGATGTACAAGCCTCTAGATAAAGGGGGAAAAAACGTGCCCAACATCGCCCTCATACTGATGGCCACCTTTGTGTGCGGCTGCATCAAGCGGTGCGTAGACCCTCGGTACGCAAACACCAAGTGTCACTACGTGCTGAGGTTCTACCTGTCCCCGGTGTTGCGAAGGATGGGTCTGGCCACGCTGCCGCGGAACGCTCCAAGTAGTTGGACCGTGCCGTACCACCTGTCCCTGGTGGAAAAATTTATGCAGAAAAACACCTTTGACCTCAAGTCCATCAGGCAGTGGTCAGCACGTAACGTCCTAGAGGCCCTGAGGGATAAGGAGAGGGTGGACCCTGTGGGATGGTTCCCCGAGCAGACTGTCAAAGTCATTTGGCAGAATGCCTCATCGCCAGAACTTTCCAACAAGCACCAAGACGTAGCTTGGCTGGTGGTGAGAAAGGCCCTCCCCGTCAGATCCTTCCTACACGCCAGGAGTCTCACCCCCTCTGCACGATGCCCTCGAGGTGGCTGTGGTGGGGAAGAGACCGTTGTTCACCTCCTTGTGGATTGTGCCTTTGCAAAGAAAGTCTGGAGAGAGATGCAGTGGTTGCTGTCGAGGTTCATCCCGAGCAGTTCTGTGACACAGGACTCTGTGCTCTACGGGCTGTTCCCAGGGACACACACCGAGACAAACATCAACTGCAGCTGGAGGATCATCAACTCGGTGAAAGACGCGCTTTGGTCTGCCCGAAACTTGTTGGTCTTCCAGCACAAAGATTTGTCCCCGACCGATTGTTGCGGACTGGCACAATCCAAAGTCCAGGACTACGTGCTGAGGGACGCACTAAAGCTTGGGGCAGCTGCCGCAAAGGCGCAATGGGGAAGGGTCGCTGTCTAAGACCTTTCTACCACAGCGCACCGAGAGACTGGGAACTGTTTAGAGCCCCTCGGGCTGTACAGATCAAAATGAAAGGCTGTAAATGACTGTAATATTGTTTGTACTGATGCACCTGGTGATACATTTTGTAAAAGTTTAACCTGGATTGTACCCTTGTAATGTTGTTTTTGAAATGGTTTTGAATGTGATTGAAGATTTTTATGAATAAAGTATATTTTTACAAAAAAAAAAAAGCAAACTGTACAGAGAAGCTTCTCCAGCAAAGGTCATCTCAAAACCCGCTCTCTACGTGAACCTCCAGATGCCACCGGAGCAGAACACGGCCAAGGAGATCTACCTCAGCCCATCCAAAGTGAAGGAATTTGAGCTCACTACGGGTATGAAGGAGCAGACTAAAGGTCTGGGACTCTCAGAGACAGTGGGTTTGGTAGGAGAATAAATGCTTTAAAATGGGTTTAAAGATTGTATCCATAAATGTGCGTAGCATTAAATCTACTACGCGATGTGTTGCGACCTTGGACTACCTAGCCAAGGTCAAAGCTGACCTGTTGTTTCTGCAGGAGTGTGCGATACCGCACCTCAGCTCCTACAGGCAATGGTCACGATGGTGGTCCCATGGGCCATCGATCTGGTCGGGCGGAAACGACTCTCGTTCCTCCGGCCTGGGTATTCTGCTGCGGGGAGGCAACTTCACCGTCTCCGAGGTTAAGGAGGTGGTGGGCGGGCGACTCCTCGTAGCAGACGTAATGTACAAGAACGCTCCACTCCGGTTAATTAACGTGTACGGCCCGGCACAAGGGGCTGAGCGGCTGGAGGTTGTCCAGCAGCTCCCACTGCTGCTGGCGACCTCCAGGCCGGTCATTCTGGGCGGTGACTTCAACTGCATCATCGATGCGGCTGGACGATCCGGCAGGGCCGGCAGCAGATTGGACGCTACGTCCAGATCCCTGATGGAAACAGTTAAGGATGCCAAGCTGCACGACGTCTTCAGCAACCCTGCAGACGGAGCGCAGCGTAGATACACCTGGTTGCGGCCAGATGGGTCCATTCGTTCCAGGATAGACTTCCTGTTTGTGTCCCGTGCATTCACAGTCAGATCCACCGACGTCAAGCCGGTGTTCTTCTCTGACCACTGCCTCCTACTGGCGGACTGCCACTTGGAGAAGGACCTGAGGGTGGGCAGGGGGGCATGGAAGCTAAATGTGCAACTGCTGACCCCAGAGAACATTGAGGAGCTCAAGAGGGATTACAAAGGTTGGAGAACCGTGAAACCCCTCTTTGAGTCCCTGACACACTGGTGGGAAGTGATCAAGGGAAGCATCAAGAGGTTTTTCATCCGCAAAGGCACCCAGAAAGCTAGAAAGGAACAGAGGGAAATGTCCCGACTCCAGAAAAAGATGCAGAATCTGCTCCGGCTGCAGTCGATGGGGGTCGATGTCAAGGAGGAGCTCCAAGAGGTGAAGGGCCAGCAAGCCTCGCACTTTGCCTCGGAGGCCTCCAAGATCATCTTCCGTTCCAGGGTCCGCTCCGTGGAGCAGGATGAGACGTGCTCACGTTTCTTCTTCCAAAAGGTACACAGAGAGCGCTCTGTGATCAGCAGCCTGAAGGAAGAAGACGGCTCAGTAAAGTCATCACGGTCCGACATTCTGAGGATCAGCAAATCCTTTTATGCCGGACTGTATGACGTGAAGCCCACGGACAGCACGGCCTCCCAGTCCTTCCTGTCCTCTATCACGGAGGTCTTAGACCACAGTATGCGGGAGAGCCTAGACAAACCGCTAACTCCTGATGAACTGACTAAGGCCCTTGAGTCCTTCGAGAAGAGTAAAACTCCTGGAAGCGACGGCTTGCCGGCGGAGTTGTATTCGGCTCTGTGGGACTTGATCGGCCCAGACCTGCTAGGGGTGTACGAGAGTATGCTCCTGGCCGGTAGTATGTCAGAATCCATGAGGAAAGGCATCATCACCCTCATCTACAAGCACAAGGGGGAAAGGGAGGAAATTAGAAATTGGCGACCCATTTCACTGTTGAATATGGACTATAAGATTCTGTCCAAGGTCATCGCCAATCGGGTCAAATCCGCTCTGGAATTGGTGATTCACCCTGACCAGACCTGCTCTGTGCCAGGCAGGAAGATCTCTGACAGCCTGGCGCTGCTCAGGGATACGATTGCCTATGTACAGGACAGGGGTGTGGATACCTGCCTCATCAGCTTGGATCAGGAGAAGGCCTTTGACAGAATATCGCACACCTACATGGGGGATGTGCTCTCCAAAATGGGGTTTGGGGAGGGAATTCGAAATTGGATCCAACTGCTCTACACTAACATCAGTAGCGCAGTCTCAATCAATGGGTGGGAAACAGATAGCTTTCCGATTAAATCTGGAGTCAGGCAGGGCTGTCCTCTCTCGCCTGTCCTTTTCGTGTGCTGCATAGAACCCTTTGCC
Organism: Cetorhinus maximus; assembly: GCF_964194155.1. Classification (NCBI taxonomy): domain Eukaryota; kingdom Metazoa; phylum Chordata; class Chondrichthyes; order Lamniformes; family Cetorhinidae; genus Cetorhinus; species Cetorhinus maximus. The sequence continues at coordinate 167,676,364 of NC_135883.1, forward strand.
GAGTCCATCAGGAAGGATCCGGGCATAAGAGGAGTGACGATCCCAGGCAGTGGAGGCACTCAGGTAAAAGCCTCCCTGTACATGGACGACGTCGCCGTCTTCTGCTCGGATCCGCTGTCGGTGCGCAGACTGATGCACATCTGCGACCAGTTCGAACTGGCCTCGGGAGCCAAGGTAAATCGTGGGAAGAGCGAGGCCATGTTCTTTGGGAACTGGGCTGACCGATCCTTTGTCCCCTTCACTGTCAGGGCTGACGGCCTGAAGGTGCTGGGGATATGGTTCGGAGGGACCGGGGCATGCGTTAGAAACTGGAAGGAGCGAGTGGCTATGGTGAAAAGGAAACTGGGCATGTGGGAGCGACGCTCCCTCTCCATTGCGGGTAAGAACCTGGTCATCAGGTGTGAGGTTCTCTCGCTGTTGCTGTACGTGGCGCAGGTCTGGCCCATTCCAGACTCCTGCGCGACGGCGATCACTCGAGCCATCTTCCGCTTTATCTGGAGGTCGAAAATGGATCGTGTCCGCAGGGACGCGATGTACAAGCCTCTAGATAAAGGGGGAAAAAACGTGCCCAACATCGCCCTCATACTGATGGCCACCTTTGTGTGCGGCTGCATCAAGCGGTGCGTAGACCCTCAGTACGCAAACATCAAGTGTCACTACGTGCTGAGGTTCTACCTGTCCCCGGTGTTGCGAAGGATGGGTCTGGCCACGCTGCCGCGGAACGCTCCAAGTAGTTGGACCGTGCCGTACCACCTGTCCCTGGTGGAAAAATTTATGCAGAAAAACACCTTTGACCACAAGTCCATCAGGCAGTGGTCAGCACGTAATGTCCTAGAGGCCCTGAGGGAAAAGGAGAGGGTGGACCCTGTGGGATGGTTCCCCGAGCAGACTGCCAAAGTCATTTGGCAGAATGCCTCATCGCCAGAACTTTCCAACAAGCACCAAGACGTAGCTTGGCTGGTGGTGAGAAAGGCCCTCCCCGTCAGATCCTTCCTACACGCCAGGAGGCTCACCCCCTCTGCACGTTGCCCTCGAGGTGGCTGTGGTGGGGAAGAGACCGTTGTTCACCTCCTTGTGGATTGTGCCTTTGCAAAGAAAGTCTGGAGAGAGATGCAGTGGTTGCTGTCGAGGTTCATCCCGAGCAGTTCTGTGACACAGGACTCTGTGCTCTACGGGCTGTTCCCAGGGACACACACCGAGACAAACATCAACTGCAGCTGGAGGATCATCAACTCGGTGAAAGATGCGCTTTGGTCTGCCCGAAACTTGTTGGTCTTCCAGCGCAAAGAGTTGTCCCCGACCGATTGTTGCGGACTGGCACAATCCAAAGTCCAGGACTACGTGCTGAGGGACGCACTAAAGCTTGGGGCAGCTGCCGCAAAGGCGCAATGGGGAAGGGTCGCTGTCTAAGACCTTTCTACCACAGCGCACCGAGAGACTGGGAACTGTTTAGAGCCCCTCGGGCTGTACAGATCAAAATGAAAGGCTGTAAATGATTGTAATATTGTTTGTACTGATGCACCTGGTGATACATTTTGTAAAAGTTTAACCTGGATTGTACCCTTGTAATGTTGTTTTTGAAATGGTTTGGAATGTGATTGAAGATATTTTATGAATAAAGTATATTTTTACAAAAAAGAAAAAAAAAGATCTGTTCTTATCAGTTTAATGATTGTAATATTGTTTGTACTGATGCACCTGGTGATACATTTTGTAAAAGTTTAACCTGGATTGTACCCTTGTAATGTTGTTTTTGAAATGGTTTGGAATGTGATTGAAGATATTTTATGAATAAAGTATATTTTTACAAAAAAAAAAGCAGCAAACTGTACAGAGACAAGGTGGAGAAAGAGATTGAGGCAACAGAGAGCCAATCAGCAGCACTACCCCCTGTACCTCCCAGTCCTCAGGACAGCGAATCAATGGAGGAGGAGGCAGCAGTGGAAAAGCAGCAGGGGGAGTGGCGGACGGTGAAGAACAAGAAAAGTAAGAGGGAGCGAAGAAGAAGCAAAGGCGTTTCCCAGAGAAGCGGCAAGAGGCGTCTCCCATCCGACATGGATGACAAGGGCAGCAGCTCTTCGGATGATGAAGTGCCAGGGCGGCACCGACAGAAGAGGCGGCAAAGCTCCAGGGCGTTGGAGGACGAGACACCCGAGCTCCAGAAAATTGGAGACAACAAGGAGACCAGCGCACCCCAACTTTGCCTGCAACCTGAGGAGGCCAGTGCACCACAGCCCCTGGAATCTGGGAGCAGTGAGGCAATCATCGCACCCCAGCTCCAGGAAGCCGGGAACAGCAACACCCCAGAGGGGGTGAGTTTTGGAGAAGCTTCTCCAGCAAAGGTCATCTCAAAACCCACTCTCTACGTGAACCTCCAGATGCCACCGGAGCAGAACACGGCCAAGGAGATCTACCTCAGCCCATCCAAAGTGAAGGAATTTGAGCTCACTACGGGTATGAAGGAGCAGACTAAAGGTCTGGGACTCTCAGAGACAGTGGGTTTGGTAGGAGAATAAATGCTTTAAAATGGGTTTAAAGATTGTATCCATAAATGTGCGTAGCATTAAATCTACTACGCGATGTGTTGCGACCTTGGACTACCTAGCCAAGGTCAAAGCTGACCTGTTGTTTCTGCAGGAGTGTGCGATACCGCACCTCAGCTCCTACAGGCAATGGTCACGATGGTGGTCCCATGGGCTATCGATCTGGTCGGGCGGAAACGACTCTCGTTCCTCCGGCCTGGGTATTCTGCTGCGGGGAGGCAACTTCACCGTCTCCGAGGTCAAGGAGGTGGTGGGCGGGCGACTCCTCGTAGCAGACGTAATGTACAAGAACGCTCCACTCCGGTTAATTAACGTGTATGGCCCGGCACAAGGGGCTGAGCGGCTGGAGGTTTTTCAGCAGCTCCCACTGCTGCTGGCGACCTCCAGGCCGGTCATTCTGGGCGGTGACTTCAACTGCATCATCGATGCGGCTGGACGATCCGGCAGGGCCGGCAGCAGATTGGACGCTACGTCCAGATCCCTGATGGAAACAGTTAAGGATGCCAAGCTGCACGACGTCTTCAGCAACCCTGCAGACGGAGCGCAGCGTAGATACACCTGGTTGCGGCCAGACGGGTCCATTCGTTCCAGGATAGACTTCCTGTTTGTGTCCCGTGCATTCACAGTCAGATCCACCGAGGTCAAGCCAGTGTTCTTCTCTGACCACTGCCTCCTTCTGGCGGACTGCCACTTGGAGAAGGACCTGAGGGTGGGCAGGGGGGCATGGAAGCTAAATGTGCAACTGCTGACCCCAGAGAACATTGAGGAGCTCAAGAGGGATTACAAAGGTTGGAGAACCGTGAAACCCCTCTTTGAGTCCCTGACACACTGGTGGGAAGTGATCAAGGGAAGCATCAAGAGGTTTTTCATCCTCAAAGGCACCCAGAAAGCTAGAAAGGAACAGAGGGAAATGTCCTGACTCCAGAAAAAGATGCAGAATCTGCTCCGGCTGCAGTCGATGGGGGTCGATGTCAAGGAGGAGCTCCAAGAGGTGAAGGGCCAGCAAGCCTCGCACTTTGCCTCGGAGGCCTCCAAGATCATCTTCCGTTCCAGAGTCCGCTCCGTGGAGCAGGATGAGACGTGCTCACGTTTCTTCTTCCAAAAGGTACACAGAGAGCGCTCTGTGATCAGCAGCCTGAAGGAAGAAGACGGCTCAGTAAAGTCATCACGGTCCGACATTCTGAGGATCAGCAAATCCTTTTATGCCGGATTGTATGACGTGAAGCCCACGGACAGCACGGCCTCCCAGTCCTTCCTGTCCTCTATCACGGAGGTCTTAGACCACAGTACGCGGGAGAGCCTGGACAAACCGCTAACTCCTGATGAACTGACTAAGGCCCTTGAGTCCTTCGAGAAGAGTAAAACTCCCGGAAGCGACGGCTTGCCGGCGGAGTTGTATTCGGCTCTGTGGGACTTGATCGGCCCAGACCTGCTAGGAGTGTACGAGAGTATGCTCCTGGCCGGTAGTATGTCAGAATCCATGAGGAAAGGCATCATCACCCTCATCTACAAGCACAAGGGGGAAAGGGAGGAAATTAGAAATTGGCGACCCATTTCACTGTTGAATGTGGACTATAAGATTCTGTCCAAGGTCATCGCCAATCGGGTCAAATCCGCTCTGGAATTGGTGATTCACCCTGACCAGACCTGCTCTGTGCCAGGCAGGAAGATCTCTGACAGCCTGGCGCTGCTCAGGGATACGATTGCCTATGTACAGGACAGGGGTGTGGATACCTGCCTCATCAGCTTGGATCAGGAGAAGGCCTTTGACAGAATATCGCACACCTACATGGGGGATGTGCTCTCCAAAATGGGCTTTGGGGAGGGAATTCGAAATTGGATCCAACTGCTCTACACTAACATCAGTAGCGCAGTCTCAATCAATGGGTGGGAAACAGATAGCTTTCCGATCAAATCTGGAGTCAGGCAGGGCTGTCCTCTCTCGCCTGTCCTTTTCGTGTGTTGCATAGAACCCTTTGCCGAGTCCATCAGGAAGGATCCGGGCATAAGAGGAGTGACGATCCCAGGCAGTGGAGGCACTCAGGTAAAAGCCTCCCTGTACATGGACGACGTCGCCGTCTTCTGCTCGGATCCGCTGTCGGTGCGCAGACTGATGCACATCTGCGACCAGTTCGAACTGGCCTCGGGAGCCAAGGTAAATCGTGGGAAGAGCGAGGCCATGTTCTTTGGGAACTGGGCTGACCGATCCTTTGTCCCCTTCACTGTCAGGGCTGACGGCCTGAAGGTGCTGGGGATATGGTTCGGAGGGACCGGGGCATGCGTTAGAAACTGGAAGGAGCGAGTGGCTATGGTGAAAAGGAAACTGGGCATGTGGGAGCGATGCTCCCTCTCCATTGCGGGAAAGAACCTGGTCATCAGGTGTGAGGTACTCTCGCTGTTGCTGTACGTGGCGCAGGTCTGGCCCATTCCAGACTCCTGCGCGATGGCGATCACTCGAGCCATCTTCCGCTTTATCTGGAGGTCGAAAATGGATCGTGTCCGCAGGGACGCGATGTACAAGCCTCTAGATAAAGGGGGAAAAAACGTGCCCAACATCGCCCTCATACTGATGGCCACCTTTGTGTGCGGCTGCATCAAGCGGTGCGTAGACCCTCAGTACGCAAACACCAAGTGTCACTACGTGCTGAGGTTCTACCTGTCCCCGGTGTTGCGAAGGATGGGTCTGGCCACGCTGCCGCGGAACGCTCCAAGTAGTTGGACCGTGCCGTACCACCTGTCCCTGGTGGAAAAATTTATGCAGAAAAACACCTTTGACCACAAGTCCATCAGGCAGTGGTCAGCACGTAACGTCCTAGAGGCCCTGAGGGAAAAGGAGAGGGTGGACCCTGTGGGATGGTTCCCCGAGCAGACTGTCAAAGTCATTTGGCAGAATGCCTCATCGCCAGAACTTTCCAACAAGCACCAAGACGTAGCTTGGCTGGTGGTGAGAAAGGCCCTCCCCGTCAGATCCTTCCTACACGCCAGGAGGCTCACCCCCTCTGCACGTTGCCCTCGAGGTGGCTGTGGTGGGGAAGAGACCGTTGTTCACCTCCTTGTGGATTGTGCCTTTGCAAAGAAAGTCTGGAGAGAGATGCAGTGGTTGCTGTCGAGGTTCATCCCGAGCAGTTCTGTGACACAGGACTCTGTGCTCTACGGGCTGTTCCCAGGGACACACACCGAGACAAACATCAACTGCAGCTGGAGGATCATCAACTCGGTGAAAGATGCGCTTTGGTCTGCCCGAAACTTGTTGGTCTTCCAGCGCAAAGAGTTGTCCCCGACCGATTGTTGCGGACTGGCACAATCCAAAGTCCAGGACTACGTGCTGAGGGACGCACTAAAGCTTGGGGCAGCTGCCGCAAAGGCGCAATGGGGAAGGGTCGCTGTCTAAGACCTTTCTACCACAGCGCACCGAGAGACTGGGAACTGTTTAGAGCCCCTCGGGCTGTACAGATCAAAATGAAAGGCTGTAAATGATTGTAATACTGTTTGTACTGATGCACCTGGTGATACATTTTGTAAAAGTTTAACCTGGATTGTACCCTTGTAATGTTGTTTTTGAAATGGTTTGGAATGTGATTGAAGATATTTTATGAATAAAGTATATTTTTACAAAAACAAAAGCAGCAAACTGTACAATGGAGACTATATGGGTTGCAAAAGAACTGTACCTGAGACTCCTGTGGTCCGTTTGTCAAAGCGAACACAACAGACTGTATGCTGTGCTCTCAGCTCAGGTGCAAGCATCCTCCTAGCCCGCACTGTCAGGCTGCACTGTTAGCTTGAACCATGGGGGAGACTGGCCTAAACCTGAACGATGACATTGCAAGGGGCTGTGAGCATCTCCACCAGTAACTGCTCCATGGCCAGCTTTGGCAAGGAGATTATACAATGTGTGCAGTCATCCAACTGTTCTGCATTCCACTAAAATGCTCATTAGTTTGCAGTCTGTGCCCGAGGGATGAAGAGCCGTGGAGCACTTTGTGGCACTTTAATGCCCCCGCGTTGCTTGAGTGGGCAGATCAGCTAGCGGCCCAGCTCCACGCATGTCAATGTGGCTGCGTCTGAACTGTCTCAGCTGAAGGGGAATGGTCACTTTATACAAGGTGTTCCTAATGCGTGGCCGCTTCCCTTGCCCACCTTGCATGCGCTTGTCCGATACTTTCAAACGTCAGGCAGCCTTTGCCACCACCCCGCCTTTGCACTCCCCTCCAGAGTCACCTCAGCTGCAGGACAGCCTTTGCTGCACCCACCTTCCCTTCACCCCTGCACCCCCACCACCACCCCCACCCCACCAAAGTCACCTTAAACGCAGGGCAGCCTTCCCCCCCACCAATGCACCTCAACCTTGAAGTCCAACAGGCATCTCTTGCGAGCACTCCGCAACATTACTGTGCACTCACCTCCAGGAGGGACACCCTTGCCCCCAGAGATGGAGGGAGGAGGCCACCGCACATGGCAAAAAGAGTTTCGGAGGAAGTGGCAGCATAGGTCAGCACCACGATGTTGTGCGGCGCACATGGGTGCAGTGCCACCAAAGATTTAACGACCTGCTACACTCAGGAAGGGTGAGTACCATGTTGTACTCACCTCCGAGTTCCCCTCAAAGTGCAGCCCGCCAAGTACACACCTTTCATATGCTGTTGTGAAATGTGTCAGCATGAAATCCTGCCGACATGGGCGGACAATGCAATTGGGCGGGGTGGGGTGTGGTTGGGGGGTTGAATTGACGGGGTGGGGGGTGCAGATGAGTACGGCAGGCTGCCTTCATAATGATATGCTGATATCTTACAATGAGGTTCCCAACGGCTGATGGCGGGAAACGCAGTCCACCATCGAGAGGCTGAGTGGACAATTGCAAACTGGTTTCACGACGTCATGAAGCCAATTTTTGGCCTTCTCGTCATATTGTTTGCTCATGCCACCAAACACGCCCGACGCCAGCTGGCATGGATGATTCCACCCAACGTCTAGATGATCAGCCCCATCAGAAGTACAGCTCAACAGGAAAGACATTTTTTCTTTTCACAAGTAGATGAGTTGCCGGCCACAGCAGATGACATTGTAGACCATTTCGTAGGGGCCTGTTTATTGACAAGGGTATACAACCATATCACAAATGAACAGATACCAGATTTATAAAACTGACTTTTTTTATGCAAAAGAATGAGTTGTCAATTGATAAAGATTCTGTTATGTAAAGTGCCAGAGTTGTAATTCTTGAACGGTACAGATTGCAGTTGCTTGGTGATCTTAATGACCAGCACCTGGGGATGAGCTTGACAAAAGTGCCTAGTGAAAAGCTATCCTTGGTGGCCAGGGTTAGATAAATACATGGAAGACGCTGTGAAACACAGTGTCGAGTATGTCAACCAATAAAAATAAGCCACAATTGTTACTTTTGCAAACATGGAAATTACCAGCTTTTTAAAAATGTATTCTTTCATGAGATATGGGCATTACTGGCAAGGCCAGCATTGCTGCCCATCCTTAACAGTCCTTGAACTAAGTGGCATGCCATTTCAGAGGGCAGTTAAGAGTCAACTATGTTGTTGTGGGTCTGGAGTCATATGTAAGCCAGACCAGGTAAGGACATCAGGTTTCCTTCCCTAAAGGATGTGAGTGAGCTAGATGGGTTTTTACAATAATCAATGATAGTTTCATAGTCACTATTACTGAGGCTAGCTTTCCATTCCAGGTATTATTAACTGAACTTAAATTCCACCAGCTACCATGGAGGGATTTAAACCTGCACCCCCGGAGAATTTGCCTGGCCCTCAGACTTCCTAAGCCAATGGTATTACCATTACACCACCATCTCCGCCGACAGTGTGGTAGAGGCTGCAGATAGATTTTTGAGAATTTGAAAGGCAACAGTTCTACATTGTGATAGATAGCCATTTGAAGTGGGTTAAGGGGTTTCTGATGAATCAAACAACAACCAGTAAAAACTCTAGGGCCTGAATTTTACACTTGGTGGGCGGGTGCGATTGGTGGGCCCACGACTGGCCAGGAAATGGGCCACCGCCTGCAATCGGCCCCTGACCGCGATTTCACGCTGTCTGGACAATTAAGGCCCGCCCAGCGTGAAACACATCTTCCCAATGGTCGGGAAGGGTCAGGTGGGGGCGGAGGCTCAATGGTGACAAGGCAGGCAGTTTATAAATGTCACAGGCAGCTCCTTGAAGGCTGCCAGGGCAGAACATATTTGCAGCATTTACAACACCGAAGTTATGGCCTCAAAAGTGGCTGGAGACGCCAGGCGGGAGGGCAGGTCAGGTGGGCACTCATCCCCCAGTTTTCAGATGAGTGCCTCACAGTCCTCCTGGAGGAGGTGGCTGCCTGGAGGGACACCCTCGTCCCCAGAGATGGAAGGAGGAAGCTGCCGCACCTAACAAAAAGAGCTTGGGAGGAGGTGGCAGTGCAGGTCAGCAGTCACAATGTTGTGTGGTGCACATGGGTGCAGTTCTGCAAAAGGTTTAACGATCTGGTACGTTCTGGAAGAGTGAGTACCGTGTTGGCATGGATCAGTGTGGAGAAGCGTTAAGGTCTGACTGTCCCCCTGTGGAGCTCAGGGTCGTTAGAGTCTGACTGCCAACTGTCAATGATGCCGCCGCTGTATAAGTGGGTGAGCTCTGGCTGCTTGGACTGAATGCCTTGCAGTTCGAGGGCCATGACTCGGATGTGCCATGCGAAGTGTTCCTCAGTTGGGGTTGGCCAGGCTGCAATGGCACCGCAGTTGGAGAGTGGACTAATCCATGCTCTTCTGTCCTCATAGCCAAGTGCACTGCCTCCTCCATTGACAGAGTGGTGACTCTCATGGAGAGGCAGCTCCAGGGACAGAATGTCGGGTTCCTGGGGTTGCGCTTGGACCTGCAACCCTCACACAGACTCTGACCTCTGGTGGTCAGTGCCAGTGTGGGAGATGGATGAGGCACCCAGTATCCCAGCTAGGTGCCCGTCCATCAATGGTGAGCAGGGAGGTCCAGAGCAACCTCACGTTGGTGCATGAACCTGTCGTCTCTGTGGGCTCCTCCTCAAGGTGCTCTAGGTGATGGCAGCAGCTCCTTTGCCCCTCTGCCAGTGACCGTGGCATCTGATGAGGCTCCTCTGTCCTTTCAGGAGAAGACACCATTGAAAGGTCGCGGAAAGGCGGAGGCCCCCCAAACCTCCTAATCCTATCCAGATTTGAGCAGGACGCCTTGGAGCCAGAGAGGCACCGAGCACCTCAGTCAACTGGCTGCAGAGAGGCTGGGGCGTCAGATGAAGGTAAGAGTGCAGTGCACAGAGGTGAGAGTTTCGGATGGTGCAAACATCCTTCTTTAGTTTCAACATTGATGGGATCTTCAAAACTGGATTCCCCATTAATCATTGAAAGACGATGGCACCATGATGCAGGTCTCCATTGTCTCACCAGGGTGCCTGGCATGCACAGTGACAGTGTGATGACTTAAACTAATGACAAGTTGTTGTTCTCCCTTAGATTGATCAGCACTCACTCATTCTCAGGACCCCGGAGAACCACCCCTCACGCCAGAGGACTACTAGGCTTCACATGCACCTGCATCACACCCGCTCTCTGAACCAGGCACCAGCACTGATACCAGCACCTTGATGGGCGTTAGATCTTCAGCTAGCATGTTGGAGCACAGCGGTGAGGACACTTCACACTTGCTTGAGGCAGAGAGTGCTCAGTGCGCCGGCAGTCGGGGACCACTGGATACCAGGATGATGCTGAGTCGAAGCCAGATGATGAGCTGCTGGAGCCGTGCATTAGGCGGCAGATGCTGGATATCCAGGGGATGTGCAAGAGGATCTGGCGGAGATCCATGAGGGTATGGGTGCCATGGTCTCTGTTGTGAAGGAGTCCATGTGAAGCATGAGCGCTGTGTTGAACCTCATGGCCAAGCGCACTGCCTCCTCCATTGAGAGAGTGGCATGGGGAGGCAGTTCCAGGAACAGAATGTGGGGTTCCTGGGGTTGCACTTGGACCTGCAACCTTCACACAGGCAATGGCCTCTGGTGATGCCAGTGTGGGAGATGGATGAGGCGCCCAGTGTCCCAGCTAGGTGCCCATCCATGAACGGTGAGCAGGGAGGTCCAGAGCCACCTCACGTTGGTGCATGAATCTGTCGTCTCTGTGGGCTCCTCTCAGGGTGCTCTAGGTGACGGCAGCAGCTCCTCCACCCCTCTGTCAGTGACCGTGGCATCTGATGAGGCTGTGATGACTGGGGAGATGCCAGCCATGACACTGGCCACTTCCTCCCAAGTGGGGCCAGTACAGGCTCCACTGGTCAGAAGACGACCCCCAAGGTTATCAAGGCCAACAAGACACCAGAGTCAGCAGGCTGCCTCCAATGCTGCTACCAGTGTTTGGCACAAAGACATATTACTTGCAAATGTAGGTTTAAGGTACCATGAGCAGGGATGATCTTCTGTTGTGTAATGTTTTGTTTACTAGTCTGGGAATGAAGATCAGAGAAGGTTATGTTAATTTGTTTGCATTGTCAAAATGAGATACATTTTGCTTTTGTCGTAATGACCTGAGTATGCTTCACCTTTTTATTTTTTTGGTGCAGGATATGCCTGTATGTAATGCTGGATGTGAGTGGCTCTAAACTTTATTGCACAGGACCTGAGTGGACTTTGAGTTCAATTGAAAGGGTCATTTCAGACATCCGGGATGGAGGTGGCAGCTCTGGCATGAGGTGAAAGTAGATCTTTGGCATCCTAGCTGAAAGAGCATTGGATCAAGGTGTCCCTGGTGTGCCTGCCTCCCTGAAGGATTCAGAGGTCTGCCTCCATGCCCTCAATGTTCTCCTCATCGTGCTCCTCTTCTGACTCACTTCTGGATTCATCATCTGTGGCCTGTGGAGCTGTGTCAAGATCCTCTTCCTCCTGTGGGTCCCCCACTTGCCAGTGCCAGATTGTGGAGGGCGCAGCATGTAACCACTATCAGTGACACCCGCTCTGCGGGGTATTGTAGTATTCCCCCTGAATGATCCAGGCATCGGGAGCACATCTTCAGAAGACCTATGGTCCTCTCTATCACCACCCTTGTGGATGCATGACTCCTATTACAACTCTGCTCTGCCTCTGTTTTTGGGTGGCGGAGAGGCGCCATAAGCCACTTTTTCAATGGATAGCCCTTGTCTCCCAGCATCCATGCATCCAGCTGGGCTGGAGCACAGAATAGCCTCGGCACCTGGGAGTGTCTGAGGATATAAGCATCATGGGAGCTGCCAGTGTACTGTGCACAGACTTGTAGAATCAGCATCCTGTGGTCACACACTATCTGGATGTTCATGGAATGGAATCCCTTGCTGTTGACGAAGGCATCTGGCTAACCCTCTGGTGCCTTGATAGCTTCAAGTGTGCAGTCGATTGTACCTTGGATGTGGGGGAACCCAGCAATCGCTGCAAACCCTTTGGCTTGCTCATCCTGGCTGGCCTCATCTGTATGGAAATGAATAAATGTTATTACCCGCCTGAACAGAGCATCTGTCACCAGCTTGAAGTAGCTGCAGGCAGCTGATTGGGAGACCACACGAAGATCCCCCACTGACACCTGGAATGAGCCAGAGGCATAGAAGTTGAGGGCTGCTGTGACCTTCAGAGCCACTGGCATGGGGTTTCCACCCACACAGTTGGAGGTGACCTCAGGCCCAATCATCTGACAGATGGAGGTCACCGTCTCCCTGGAGAGGCAGAGCCTCCTTCGGCATTGCACCTTGGAAATATTGAGGTAGCTGTATCGTTGTCTGTAAACCTTGGCAGCAGAACAGTGGTGTATTCTGCAGCCTCTTCCTCCTTGGACTACCAACTGGCCCTGTGCCCCTTGTGCCTGCACTTCTCCTCCCACAAGCTGCTCCTCTGGAAGCTGCATTGGCACACCTGGCCTCCTGTCCCATCTGCCCCTCTATTCCTCCTCAGAGGAGGTGCCTCCAGCAGAGACCACAGTCCCCATCACCAGGGCAACAGAAGGCTGTCTGATACCTGGAAAGATCCACATGGTAAAAATCCTCTGGGGGGCTTGGAGACACCAGTGAATCCTGAAATTGGGCCTAGAAATGTGAAGAATGAAGCTCAGAATGGAAATAAAGCTGTCATGTTCAAATAAGCAACCAACAGCAAACTATCTCCTAAACTCTTCACTACTCTTATTCTTTATTCATTCATGGAATGTGGGCTTCGCTGGCTGGGCCAGCACTTATTGACCATCCCTAGTTGCCCTTGAGAAGGTGGTGGTGAGCTGCCTCCTTGAACCGCTGCAGTCCATATGGTGTGGGTACACAGACAGTGCCGTTAGGAAGAGAGTTCCAGGATTTTGACCTAGCGACAGTGAAGGAACAATGATATAATTCCCAAGTCAGGGTGCTGAGTGACTTGATGGGGAACTTCCAGGTGGTGGTTTTCCCATCTATCTGCTGCCCTTGGCCTTCTAGGTGGTTATGGTCATGGGTTTGGAAGGTGCTATCGAAGGAACCTTGGTGAATTCATGCAGTTCATCTTGTGGGTGGTAAACACTGCTGCTACTGTGCGTCAGTGGTGGAGTGAATGTTTGTGGATGTGATGCCAATCAAGTGGGCTGCTTTGCCCCGGATAGTGTCAAACTCCTTCAGCGTTGTGGGAGCTGCACTCATCCAGGTAAGTGGGGAGTGTTCCATCACACTCCTGACTTGTGCCTTGTAGATGGTGGACAGGCTTTGGGAAGTCAGGAGGTGGGTTACTCATCGCACGATTCGTAGCCTCTGACCTGCTCTTGTAGCCACAGATTTCATATGGCTAACCCAGTTCAGTTTCTGTTCAACGGTAACCCCCAGGATGTTGATAGTGGGGGATTCAGTGATTGTAATGCCATTGAATGTCAAGGTGCGATGGTTGGATTCTCTCTTGCTGGAGATTGACATTGCCTGACACTTATGTGGTGTGAATGTTACTTGCCACTTGTCAGCCCATGCCTGGTTATTGGCCAGGTCTTGCTGTATTTGGACATGGACTGCTTCAGTGTCTGAGGAGTTGCAAATGGTGCTAAACATTGTGCAATCATCAGCAAACATCCTCACTTCTCCTCAGAGTGCAGTGGATGCCAGGATGCTTAATAAATTTAAGGAGGAGATAGACAGATTTTTAATTAGTAATGGATTGAAAGGTTATGAGGAGAGGGTGGGAAATTGGAGTTGAGGCCGAAATGAGATCAGCCATGATCGTAATGAATGGCGGGGCAGGCTCGAGGGGCTGAATTGCCTACTACTGCTCCTAGTTCTTATGTTCTGATGTTCTTCTGACCTTATGATGGAAGGAAAGTCATTGGTGAAGCAGCTGAAGATGGTTGGACCGAGGACACTACCCTGAGGAACGCCTACAGTGATGCCCTGGAGCTGAGATGACTGACCTCCAACAACCACAACCATCTTCCTTTGTGCTGGGTATGACTCCAACCAGTGCAGAGTTTTCCCCGATTCCCATTGTGTCCAATTTTGTTAGGGCTCCTTGATGCCACACTGTCAAACGCTGCCTTGGTGTCAAGGGCAGTCACTCTCACTTCACCTCAGGAGTTCAGCTCTTTTCTCCATGTTTGAACCAAGGCTGTAATGAGGTCAGGAGCTGAGTGGTCCTGGCGGAACCCAAACTGGGCATCAGTGAGCAGGTTATTGCTAAGCAAGTGCTGCTTGATAGCATTGTTGATGACCCCTTCCATCACTTTACTGAGGGTTGAGAGTAGACTGATGGGGCCCTAATTGGCTGGGCTGGATTTGTCCTGCTTTTTGTGCACAGGACACACCTGGGCAATTTTCCATATAGCTGGGTAGATGCCAGTGTTGTAGCTGTATTGGAACAGCTTGGCTAGGGGCACGGCTAGTACTGGAGCACAAGTATTTCGTACTGTTCTGGAGCACAAGTCTTCAGCACTATTGCCAGAATATTGTCAGTGCCCAGAGCCTTACTGTATCCAGTGCCTTCAGCCGTTTCTTGATATAACGTGGAGTGAATCGAATTGACTGAAGACTGGCATCTGTGACCACAGAATCACAGAATCACACAGTGCAGAAGAGACCCTTCGGCCCATCGAGTCTGCACTGACACGTGAGAAACACCTGACCTACCCATCTAATCCCATTTACCAGCACTTGGCCCATAGCATTGAATGTTATGACGTGCCAAGTGCTCATCCAGGTACTTTTAAAAGATGTAAGGCAACCCGCCTCCACCAACCTCCTAGGCAGTGCATTCCAAACCGTTACCTACCTCCAGGTAAAAAGGTTTTTTTCCTCACATCCCCCCTAAACCTCTTGCCCTTAACCTTGAACTTGTGTCCTCTCATGACTGACCCTTCAACCAAGGGGAACAGCTGCTCCCTATCCACCCTGTCCGTGCCCCTCATAATCTTGTACACCTCGATCAGGTCGCCCCTCAGTCTTCTCTGCTCCAACGAAAACAACCCAAGTCTATCCAACCTCTCTTCATAACTTAAATGTTTCATCCCAGGCAACATCCTGGTGAATCTCCTCTGCGCCCCCTCCAGTGCAATCACATCTTTCCTATAATGTGGCGACCAGAACTGCACACAGTACTCCAGCTGTGGCCTCACCAAAGTTCTATACAACTCCAACATGACCTCCCTACTTTTGTAACCTATGCCTCGATTGATAAAGGCAAGTGTCCCAAATGCCCTTTTCACAACCCCACTGACATGCCCCTCTGCCTTCAGAGATCTACGGACACACACGCCAAGGTCCCTTTGTTCCTCAGAACTTCCTAGTGTCATGCCATTCATTGAATACTTCTTTGTCAAATTACTCCTTCCAAAGTGTATCACCTCACACTTTTCAGGGGTAAATTCCATCTGCCACTTATTTGCCAATTTGACCATCCGTCTATATCTTTCTGCAGCCCAAGACACTCAACCTCACTTTTAACCACCCGGCTAATTTTTGTGTCATCCGCAAACTTACTAATCCTACCCCCCACATAGTCATCTATGTCGTTTATATAAATGATGAATAATAGGGGACCCAGCACAGACCCCTGTGGTACGCCACTGGACGTGGGCTTCCAGTCACTAAAGCAGCCTTCTGTCATCATCCTCTGTCTCCGACAATGAAGTAAATTTTGAATTCACGTTATCAAATTACCCTGTATCCCATGTGCAATTGCCTTCTTTGTAAGTCTGCCATGTGGGACCTTATCAAAAGCTTTGCTGAAATCCATATAAACTACATCAACTGTACTACCCTCATCTACACACCTGGTCACCTCCTCAAAAATTTCAATCAAATTTGTTAGGCATGACCTCCCTCTGACAAAGCCATGCTGACTATCCCTGATCAAATCTTGCCTCTCCAAGTGGGGATAGATTCTCCCCTTCAGAATTTTCTCCAATAGTTTCCCTACCACTGACGTGAGACTCACTGGTCTGTAGTTCCCTGGCTTATGTCTACAATCCTTCTTAAATAGAGGAACCATATTAGCTATTCTCCAGTCCTCTATCACCTCCCCCGTGGCCAGAGAGGAATTAAAAAGTTGGGTCAGGGCCCCTGCGATCTTCTCCCTTGCCTCTCTCAGTAGTCTGGGACATAAATCATTCGGACCTGGAGATTTGTCTACTTTTAAGCCTGCCAACACCTCCAATATCTTGTCACTCCCTTTATCAATTTGCTCAAGAGCCTTGCAGTCCCTCTCCCCAAGTTCCAAACCTTCATCTTCATTCTCTTGGGTGAAGACGGATGTGAAGTATTCATTCAACACTCTAGCGATGTCATCTAGCTCCACCCATAGGTTGCACCCCTGGTCCCTAATGGGCCCTACTCTTTCCCTGGTTATCCTCTTCCCATTAATATATTTATAGAATATCTTGGGATTTTCCCTACTTTTACCAGCCAGAGCTCTCTCATATCCCCTCTTTGCTCTCCTAATTGCTTTCTTAAGATCCACCCTGCACTTTCTGTACTCCACTAATGCCTCTGCTGATTTGTTCCCCTTGTACCTGCTAAAAGCCTCTCTTTTCCTTTATATCCGTATCCTGAATATCTCTGGTTATCCATGGTTCTCTGGGCTTGTTATTCCTTCCTAGCACCCTAGAGGGAACATATTGAGCCTGTACCTCCCCATTTCCTTTTTAAATGCCCCCCCACTGCTCTTCTGTAGATTTCCCCACAAGTAACTGTTCCCAGTCTATCTTGGCCTGATCCTGCGTTATTTTACTGAAATCTGCTCTCCCTCAATCCGAAACATTTTTTTGCAACTTGTCTATTTCTTTGTCCATGACAAGCTTAAATTGTACCATGTTGTGGTCGCTATCACTAAAATGCTCCCCACCACCACCTCAGCCACCTGTCCGGCTTCATTCCTCAGAGTTAGGTCCAGCACTGCACCGTCCCTTTTTGGACCCTCTACATATTGACCTAAAAAGTTCTCCTGTATACATTTCAAGAAATCCACTCCATCCAAGCCCTTAACACTACGTCTATCCCAATTAATGTCACCTAATATAATTACCCTATTGTTATTGTTTTTACACAGCTCAGCAAATTGTGCACATATTTGCTCCTCAATTTCCCGCTGACTATCTGGGGGTCTATAATAAACACCTAATAATGTGGCTGCCCCTTTTTTATTCCTAAGCTCTACCCACAAAGCTTCATTTGATGCCCCCTCCATGATATCATCTCTCCTTACTGCAGTAACTGACTCCTTAACTAATAATGCAATGCCTCCTCCTCTTTTACCACCTCCTCTGTCTTGTCTGAAGATTCTATATCCCAGAATGTTGAGCTGCCAATCCTGCCCTTCCCTCAACCACATCTCTGTGATGGCTACTATATCACAATTCCACATGTCAATCCTCACCCTTAACTAATCCGTTTTACCTGTAATACTCCTGGCATTAAAGTAAAGGCCATCCAGCCTTGCCTTACTCCCCTGAAACTTAATGCAGCTGTACTCCCTCTGACTTAATTGTTCTACTGTATTTTGATGAGTCCCTATTCTGCTCACATTCTGTGTGCCCTCCCCCTGTCAAATTAGCTGAGTGAGTGGGCAAATGCATGGCAGATGCAATATAATGTGGATAAATGTGAGGTTATCCACTTTGGTAGCAAAAACAGTGAGGCAGATTATTATCTGAATGGCTATAAATTGAGAGAGGGGAATGTGCAATGAGACCTGGGTGTCCTCGTACACCAGTAGCTGAAGGTAAGCATGCAGGTGCAGCAGACGGTAAAGAAGGCAAACGGTATGTTGGCCTTCATAGCGAGAGAATTCGAATACAGGAGCAGGGATGTCTTGCTGCAATTATACAGGGCCTTGGTGAGACTACATTTGGAATATTGTGTGCAGTTTTGGTCTCCTTATCTGAGGAAGGGTGTTCTTGCTATAGAAGGAGTGCAGCAAATGTTTACCAGACTGATTCCTGGGATGGCAGGACTGACATATGAGGAGAGATTGAGTAGGTTAGGATTACATTCGCTGGAGTTCAGAAGAATGAGGGGGATCTCATCGAAACCTATAAAATTCTAACAGGACTAGACAGGGAAGATGCAGGAAGGATGTTCCTGATGGTGGTGGAGTCCAGAAGCAGGGGTCACAGTCTGAGGATATGGGATAGACCATTCAGGACTGAGATGAGGAGAAATTTCTTCACCCAGAGAGTGGTGAGCCTGTGGAATTCACTATCATAGAAAGTAATTGAGGCCAAAACATTGTATGTTTTCATGAAGGAGTTTGATATAGCTCTTGGGGCAAAAGGGATCAAAGGATATGGGGAGAAAGCGGGAGCAGGCTATTGAGTTAGATGATCAACCATGATCATAATGAATGGTGCAGCAGGCTCGAAGGACCAAATGGCCTACTCCTGTTCCTATTTTCTATATTTTCTATGTTTCTATGTTTCCAGCAATTCTGCAAGGCAAGGGGCAGAAAGGGCCACTGGCAGCGGCAGTGCACCAGAGCAAAAGCTCTACAAAGAGACATGCACTGATGCAAACAGTGCACAATGGGTGCCTTCAAGCAGTAAGAATGACCGTCCATCAGGAACACATACATGAGGTGATTGGCAAGCCATAAAATGGCTTTAATGTGGATGATGAGATGAAAAGCGATGAACACGTTTCACACCGTCAATCTCATGATAAACTTAGGTGCCCTATCTGAGATGTTTGCCAAGCTTCAAATTATCTACCCTAAGAGAGTTGGCAACTACTTATTGGCCAAGATTGACACAGGGGAAAGCGCCAACACCCTACCTCTGCATATTCTAAAAGACATGTATCCACAGGTGTAGAAGACCATTGCAAAACCTATTCCTGTGCAACTTTTGGCATACACTAATTCCATGCACATGATCCATAGTCCCAGAGTGTAAATACAATCAATCTTCTTGGGTGGCACAGATGTTCTACATTATGGATATGAAAGGCCCAGAAATTGTAGGTCTACCGGCATGCCATGACCTTGCATTAACGACAATCCATCGAATCAGTCAAAACTCATACGGCAGATCAATCTCAGGACCTACTCCTGTCACCTCAGTTCATGACCTAATATTGAAATATCCAGAATGGTTCGACAACTTGTTTTTATTCTTTCATGGGACGTGGGCCAGCATTTATTGTCCATCCCTAATTGCCTTTGAGAAGGTGATGATGAGCTGCCTTCTTGAACCGCTGCTGTCCATGGCAGTTTCAAAGGAGCTGCAACATTACGTTTGCAGGAGGGTGCAAATCCATCAATTCACCACATAAGTGCAGCGTCCACTCAGACAAACTGAAGGCTGAACCAGGAAAAATGGAGAAAGGCAGAGTCATTAGAAGAGTACAAGAGCACACAGATTGATGAAACTCAATCACGTGTCACAAAGAAGGAGATGGGTCATTGACAGTATGTCTCAATTCACGACATTTAAACACAGCTTCAAAATGTCCTTACAAAATACACATGAGAAGAGGTAAATCCAAGATTTACAGGTGCATGTTCTTCTTGAAGCTTGATGCCAATCATGGCTACATCTCGTGGAGAAGCCCCAAGAGCTCATTACATATCATACCCCATTCGAGGGGAGGTGATGATGTAGTGGTATTTGTGCTGGGCTAGTAATCCAGAGACCCAGGGTAATGCTCTGAGGACTGGAATTAAGTCTGGAATTAAAAGTCTAATGATGACCATGAAACCATTGTTGATTGTTGGAAAAACCCACCTGGTTCACTAATGTCCTTTAGGGAAGGAAATCTGCTGTCCTTACCTGGTCTGGCCTACAAGTGACTCCAGACCCACAGCAATGTGGTTGACTCTTAAATGCCCCTGAACAAGGGCAACTAGGGATGGGCAATAAATGCTGGCCCAGCCATTGAAGCCCACATCCTGTGAATGAACTTTTAAAAATTGGACAATATCAATTCAGGCTATCTGTTAGCCAGGATCTCTTTCAAGCTCACATGGACCACCGTACATGAACTGTGAACTGTGCCAGGATGCATCTGTGTCACTGATGACATTGCTGTTGTGAGTAGAACAAAGCAAGAACATGATCATAATTTGCACTTTTTGATGCCACTGGCACGTAATGAAGGATTGGTATTCAACAAGTCTGAAATGTGACATCAACATGAAGCAGGTTAATTTCTTCAGTTCTATTTATTCCAGTGCTGGCAAATGTCCCAATCCAAGTAAAATAGAGGACATTAAAGTCATGCCAATTCCTCAAGATAAGGATGATCTTCGAAGATGTCTAGGTCTCTTTAATTTTTTGTTTCCATGTATTCCATCCATCTTGCTCAAAAATCTTCATTGCTAAGGGAATTGTTGAGAAAGCATGTGTCTTTCTTGTGACACAAAGAGCACAAATACCTCTTTGAAGCACTGAAACAAACATTATCAGACTCATCAACATTGCAATTTTACGATACTAGGGAGGCAACTACTCTGGAGAGAGATGCCTCACAGAAAGGTGTGGGGGCCTGCATACTACAAAAAGGTAAACTGATTGCATTTGTTTCAAAATCTCTGTCTGTAACACAATCCAAATACTATAATCATAAGACCATAAGACCATAAGACATAGGAGCAGAAATTAGGTCATTCGGCCCATCGAGTCTGCTCTGTCATTCAATCATGCCTGATATGTTTCTCAACTCCATTCTCCCGCCTTCTTCCCGTAACCTTTGATCCCCTTACCAGTCAAGAACCTATCTATCTCGGTCTTAAATACACTTAATGACCTGGCCTCCACAGTCTTATGTGGCAATGAATTCCATAGTTGACACTGGCAGGAAATATTAGTTTTAGTGTTTGGAAATGTGATTTCTTATGTATCTATTTGTCAATAGAATTGTGGTAGACACTGACCACAAATTAAGTCACCGGAAATAATTTGGCAAATTGCAGCCATTGACCAGTGCACCGTCAAGATGCAATGTCTCTTGGTAAAGGGCGGAATAGTCCCATATTTGCACTAAGTGCGTAACGGGCGGATAAGTTTTACCTGCCAGCCACATTGGTGGCTTCTCATGCCGTATTGTCCCAATCTTGCCGAATTAATTATGCATTCCTGGGAAACACATCGTTTCGATGGCGGGTGGGCTCTCATTCGGTCTCCATGCCATCACCTCACTGCTTCATCACACCGGGAGCCATATTTAAAGTGCAGCCACGGCACACCTCTCAGTGCTTCCAGCTCACAACTGCTGCAAAGAAAACATGGCCCTGAAAGGCAAAAAGACTGCAGCCCCCAGGTTTAATGACGCGTCCCTCAAGTGCCTTTTAGACACAGTGGAGGTCCGCCGTGAAGTCCTCCACCCCTGTTTTGGCCACAGGATGGACAGCAACATCACCAATTTGGCTTGGAAGGCGGCGGCAGTGGTGGTCAGCGCCAACACCCTGCAAAAGAGGACAGCCACCCAGTGCCGCAAGAGAATGAACGATCTCCTCCATTCCACCAGGGTAAGTCATTCTGCTTATCACTCTCAACTCACACCCTCACAAACCCATCACACATCCACAGGGATCTCACACTTCAAGGAACAACACTGCTAACTGTCACATGCACCCTCACATCTTCCTCAAACTCATTTCCTCTGGAGCTCACTTCCTTATCCTGTCCATATCTTCACTCACCACACAAACATTCCATGTAGTGCCATGTGTCCTGCTCACACTCTCTCCATCTGTTTTCATGCAGGAGAAGCCTGCTCAAATCAGCAGGGAGAGATCCCGGACGAGGGGTGGAGTGGCTCACATTAGGCCTCCCACTTACTTTGAGGAGTGTGCCATCACACTGACTGGTGAGGATGTGGACCGTGCCGGTGGTGAAGCAAGGTCAGTGGCGAACACCCTCGTGAAGATCCTGCACTAATACATCCATCTCTCAATGAAAATGTGAGTGCACTCTCTCCTGCTTTTGACTCTACTGCCAAGCACTAATTATGTCTAGCATGGTTCACAGGGAGCTCTGCCAAGTGACTGACAACCTCAGCCAGCCAGTCCCTCAGCTCCATCCATGTCCTCACTTCCAGCCAAGAGGACTCCTCCTTCACTGAAGAGCTGGAAATAAGCAGCCTGGAAGACCCGTCACAGTGCTTACCCACACCCTCCACCAGCGCAGAGACACACACCTCAGAGGGACCTAGATCTAGAGTGCGTTCGGGTTCACAACCTGGTGGTCACCGCATGGACACGTGTCCGCAGCAGGAGGAGGTAGGTTCAGCCGAACTCACTGGCACTTGGAGGACTGCTGGGGAAGAGGTGGCTGTGAGGTCCAAATAAGGTGATGAACCTTTGGATTTGGCTTTCCAGCTTGTCCTGGAGAGTCAGCAGGGGATGGGGGAATATCACGCAAAGCTGTTGGAAGCCCTCAACAGAGTAGCATGCGAGTCGGATGAGTGCGTCCGCCTGCTCTCTGATGAAATAGTGCCCACATATACACACACGGAAGTGTCCATGGGGAGGCTGGCGGACCCCACGGAGAACCTGATCCAGCAGAACGCAGAGATGTGTGCACACCTGCACTCCATCGCGGGAGCCATGGGTGAGTTCCTGCAGTGGCGTTGCAAGAGGGAAATGGAGCATTCTGATGTCCCGCCAGGTGCCCCTTCCCCTCAAGGAGTCAGGCAGTGTGGGGGCTGCAGCTGGACACCCCTAGGTCATCCACTCAGAAATCTCAGAGGCTGTCCTCTCCCTCCAGGTCCCTTTTGCCTTTGACCCTCTCAACATCATCTTCTGTTATTGCAGAGGGAACAGCTGGACCACAGGAGGACAGCTAGAGCATGCTGGGGCCCCCAAGGCTTCAGCTCTCCAGAGGACCCCCACCTATGGTATCAGAGGCAACAGAGCTAACCATTGCATAGGCTGTCGCCACCCTTGCTGTGGATGCCAGGGCAGCAACTATAAGTCTAAGGCATTCAAAAGTGAAGAAATTCTGATCACAGTTGGCTGCATGAGTGAACACATTTTATCACTTTGGAATCTAGAAATATATGCACTTTCACTGAATAATGTGTAATGGTGTCTTTCAGCTTCATTCTTAACCTCCCTGCTCTTACATTCTATGCCTCGGCTAATAAAGGCAAGTATCCCATATGACTTCTTAGCCACCTTTTCTACTTGTGTTGCTGCCTTCAGGGATCTCTGGACATGTACACCAAGGTCCCTCTGATCCTCTGTACTTCCTAGGGTCCTACCATTCATTGTGTATTCCCTTGCCATGTTAGTCCTCCCAAAATGCACCACCTCACACTTCTCAGGATTAAATTCCATTTGCCATTGCTATGCCCATCTTACCAGCCCCTCTATATCGCTCTGTAATCTAAGGCTTTCTTCCTCACTATTTACGATACCACCAATTTTTGCGTCATCTGCGAACTTACTGATCACACCTCCTATATTCACGTCTAAATCAGTAATGTACACTACAAACAGCAAGGGTCCCAGCAGTGATCCCTGTGGTACACCACTCATCACAGGCTTCTAATCACAAAAGCAACCTTCGACCAAGACCCTCTGCCTCCTGCCACTAAGCCAATTTTGGATCCAATTTGCTAAATTGCCCTGGAACCCAAGGGCTCTTACCTTCTTGACCATTCTCTCATGAGGGATCTTGTCAAAAGCCTTACTGAAGTCCATGTAGACTACAGCAACTGCACTACCCTCATCTACACAACTAGCCACCTCCTCAAAAAATTCAATCACATTTGTCAGATAGGATCTCCACCTGACAAAGCCATGCTGACTATCCCTGATTAATCCCTGCCTCTCCAAGTGGAGATTTATCCTGTCCCTCAGATTTTTTTCCCAATTGTTTCCCTATCACTAATGTTAGACTCGCTGGCCTGTAATTACTTGGTTTATCCCTACTACTCTTCTTGAATAATGGTACCACATTTGCTGTCCTCCAGTCCACTGGCACCTCTCCTGTGGCCAGAGAGGATTTGAAAATTAGTGTCAGAGCCTCTGCAATCTCTTCCCTTACCTCACATAGCAGCCTGGGATACATCTCATTTGGGCCTGGGGATTTATCCACTTTTAAGCCTGCTAAAACTATTAATACCTCTACCCTTTCAATGCTAATTTGTTCAAATGTATCACAGACTATCCCAGTTAATATTGGGGAAGTTGAAATCCCCTATTATTACCACCCTATTATTTTTACACTCTGAGGTTTGCCTACATATCTGCTCCTTTATCTCCCCCTGACTGTTTGGAGGCCTATAGTACACTCCCAGCAAAGTGATTGCCCTTTTTTTGTTTTTAAGTTCTACCCATATGGCCTCAATTGAGGAACCTTCTAAGATACCATCCCTCCTTACTGCAGTAATTGACTCCTTGATCAATAGTGCAATGCCAACTCCTCTTTTACATCCCCCCTGTCATGCCTGAAGATTCTATACCCTGGAATATTGAGCTGCCAGTCCTGCCCTTCTCTCAACCATGTCTCTGTGATAGCAATAATGTCATATTCCCATGTGTTAATTAACACCCTCAATTCATTTGCCTTACTTGTAAAGCTCCTTGCTTTAAAATAGATGCAATCCAGCCTTGTATTATTCCTTTGTGCCTCAAGGTTATGACTGTTAGATCAGGTACAAGCCAGGTAACTTGATGGTCAGGTCGGATACACTTGGCAGATTGCCTCACCCAGCGAAAACAGCAGATATATCCTAGGATCTACAAGCTGCCTTCATTGACATAGAACCTGAAGATGTTCTCCAAATCGATCTGATACATTTTGCTCAATGCAAATGTCAGCAGCTACAAGAAGAAACTGCAAAAGATTATACACTACAGAAATTGTGGGATCATTTTGGCCTTACCAGAATGAGTTGGGCAGGCAGGTCATCGTACTGGAATCTTTGCCACCTGATATTGTTCAACAACTTAATCACTCGCAAAAGGGCATAGATTTGATGAGAAGACTCACAAGAGTGACAGTCTATGAACAATTACATTGAGGTTGTCACCAAGAGGTGAGAGGCATGTCAAGGTCATATGCTAAGTCAGCACAAAGGACCAATGATTCCACATGAAGTTTCTACCCATCCTTGGCCCAAAATCCTCTTCCATGTCCATGGCACTGACTTCATTGTCATAGTCAACTACTTTACCAAGAGCCCCACCATTCAATAATTGCACATTACATCAAGCACAACTGTCGCACACACTCTAAGTGCTATTTCATCCGAAATGTATTGGTAAGCCATTTCAGGATATATGTGAGAACTTGAATATCAACCATACTAGTTCTTCTCCTCATTAATCTAGATCTAATGGCCTAGCTGAAGAATGATTCGTGTGGTGAAATCCCTAATTCTCAAAGGTAGACAGACAGAGCAAGATCTACACATTGCAATGTTACATCTGAGTGTGACACATATAAGTGCAACTATTCCATCACTGACAGAGTTCATGTTTGGCAAACCAGTGCATACCAATCTACCTGCTCTTATCCATTCTACTCTCTCAGAAACTAGAGAGCAACTTTTAAAGTTGCAAGACATGATAACCAATGCACGCGATAAAAATGTAGGTACAGAGTCACCAAGTTTACAGTTGGGACAAGTTTGCATCCAGGATCCCACAGAACATGCTTGGCAACCAGCTGAGGTGACAAGGATATGTTCGGAACCAAGATCCTATGAAGTCATTACACACAAAGGCGCAATGGTGAGATTTAACCGAGGAGAAATCTGATCCATTCCAGCTCCTATTGCATTGAGGACAAGATCCAAAATGCAACCACGAACAATATCCAAGAATGTCAATCCCACAGACCATTGTGAATAATTAGACATCTCTGGACAAGATTACCATTACAAGATCTGGGCGTATCAGCAGATTATGTTTATGCTTTAGAGGCTTATAGATACATCAGTTCTATACACTTATAATGGTAACTAAACATGAACATGTATTGTAAATGGTTCTAATTCTTTGGAAGGGGGGGAAAGTATCTTTAAAAAGAAAGGGGGATGTTGTAATATGCCTTTAAGAGATATCAGCATGACATCACTAGAAGGGAAATGTGTCATGTGATCCAGTCTCAGCTTCACTTTGGCCTGTGAGCAGAAAACAGTACATACAGCTCTGATGCCGATATCTTCAAGCATTCTATCTATGGTATATATGTTCTCATGTGCCTAGTCTAAATAAATGAACCCACAACATGTTTGCACAGTCCCTTATGAGTGATTGGTGCTTATATTATTCCAAATACATGACAGGAGCTTACAAAAAATGCAAAACAAACCTGGTAATTGGGAGAGGTGCAAAGATAAACAGCGACTAACCAGATATTAAGAGCTACAAAAAGGGAGTATGAACAGAAATTTGCTATAGAAATAAAAATAAGCAGGATTTTACAATTATATTAGGAAAAAGCAGGTGGCCAGGAGCAATTTTGGTCACTTGAAAATGGATAGCGAGAATACTGCAAAAGTAAATAAGGAAATGGGTAAACATGATGAATAATTACTTTGCATCAATAATTATAGTAGAGGGTGCAGGACATCCTAAGGAAACTAATATTGAATCAGGATGGGAACTCACCCATATTAACATGAGCAAAATGCAAAATAACATTAGTGAAGAAAATAATAGGACTAAAGGGTGACCATTTCCCAAGACAAGATGGTTTTCATCCCAGGAATTTAAAGGGAGTAGATGAGAACAATGCAGATGCTCTAACGATAATCTTCAAAAGCTCTCCTGATTCAGGAGCCATTCATTTAGATTGTAAAATTGCAGATGTCACTCTGCTATTTAAGAAAAGTGACAGAGGGAAACCCGGGAATTATAGGTCAGTTAGCCTAAGACTGTTGACATGGGGCAGCATCTTCCGGTCGGCGAGCGGGGGTGGGGCCCACTTGCTGACGCATAAAATGACGTGGGATACATTGGGCGTGAGTCCCGATGTCACCACCTGTCATTTAGATTCTCAGTTCAGCAGGCATGCAACTGAAATGTCAACTGCCTATTAAGGCCATTAAAGAATTAATTAAGATGATTAAAGGACCTGCCCGTCCAACCTGAAGGTTGGCGGGCAGGCCTAGAGCCCAGGTGGGCTTCGGAAAAAACATGAAACCTCATCCACGGATGGGATGAGGTGTCATTAGGGTATTTAAATTTTTACGAAATGTTTCAATAAAAGTTATAGACATGTCCCAACTCATGTGACAGTGTCACATGAGGGGACATGGCAGGGAAATTTTTTTACCACCTTTATTTAAAGTTTTCAATCGGAGCCGATCTCCCTGAGGCAGCACTTTGCCTCAAGGAAGTCTGTGCGCTCTTTTGTGCGCATGCTTGTAAAGGCACAGTCAGGCTTGGGGAACACCCTCCTCCCACACAGGGAGCACACAGTGCTTCCCGGCGGATGTCACGCTGGGTGGGTCTTAATTAGCCCGCCCATGTAAAATGGCGGCGCCCCCCCCTCCCCTCCCCTCCCACCACCCCCCCCCAACCCCCCCCACCCCCCACCCCCCGACTGGGAGCACAGATCAGAAGGCCACCTGCCCGTGCCTACTCCCGTACAGCCCCCCCGACGCAGGGAAAATGTTGCCCATGAAGTTATTGGAGCTATAACTCAGGACAGAAATAACTCAACACATTGAAAATGTTCAAGTGATCAGACAGCCAGCATAGATTTGTAAAGATTAAGACATGCCTGATTGAATTTGCTGAAGATATGACTAATGCACTTGACAGGAGAATGTCAATGGAAGTTATTTGTGTGGCTTTTCAGAAGCATTCATTAAAGCCCCTCACAAGAGATTGTTAGTTAACTTGAATTTCAAGTGTGTTTCACAAGGCCAAATGCTGTTCCTATATTCCTCACTCACTTTCCCAGAACCGCTTCATTCAATTCAGGGTCACAGGGAGTCAGAGCCTATCCCAACAGGCAATGGGCACTAGGCAGGGTACACCCAGGACAGGACACCAGTCCATCACAGGGCACACACTCACACAGGGGGACAATTTACCATAGCCAATCCACCTAGCCAGACGTCTTTGGACTGTGGGACCATGGGAGGAAACCAGAACGTCCTGCAAAAACCTACACAGACATAGAGAGAACATGCAAACTCCACATAGACAGACACTCAAGATCGAACCTGAGACCCTAGAGCTGTGAGGCAGCAGTACAAATCACCATGTCACCCATCCGATATTCTTATGAAATTGAAATATTATTTACATGGTTAGAAAATTGACTAAGAGACAAGAAACAGAGAGTAGGGATAATGGACAGGCACTTCACTTGGCAGGATATGGCGAGTGGTGTTCCAGATGATCTGTATTGAAGCCTCCACTATTCACTGTATTTATTCACAATTTAGAAGAAGAGTTGGAGAGCCATGCATCCACGATTGCCACTGACACAAATATAGGTATCATTGGAAGCAGTGTAGATGGAAGCATAAAATTACAAATATATTAATAGATTAAGTAAATAAATAAAACTGTGATCATTAGAATTTCATGCATGGTACAGAAAATAATCATAAAGACTAATGGATTTCTAGTTTTATGTCTAGAGAGCTAGGATACAAGGAGGTAGGAGATATGCCAAAGCTATACAAAGCCCTGGTTCACAGTTAGATGACTGTGTTCTGTTCTGAACAGTACAATTTAGGAACAATACAGTGGCCTTAGAGTGAATATAGCACAAATTTACCAGAATGATACAATTTCATAATTTCTGGGAAGTGTGTGTCACTGCCAGCATTTATCAGCAATTGCTAATTTCCCTTGAGAAGGTGGTGGTGATCATATTCTTGAAATGCTACAGTCCATGTAGCTCAGGTACTCCCATAGTGCTGTTGGGAAGTACAAGGAAGGCACTTTGGTATATTTCTGAGTCAAAATGGCAAGGCTTGATGGGGAACTTTCTGAAGATGGTGTTCCCATGCACCTATTGCCCTTGATTTTCTAGGTGGCAGAGTTGTGGGTTTGGAAGATGCTGCTTTGGCCAGTTGTTGCTGTACTTTTTGTAGATGGTATACACTACTGCTATTGTGCAATGCTACTGGAGGGACTGAATGTTTAAAGATGTTGGATAGGTTGCCCAATCAAATGGGTTGTATTGTCTTAGATAGTGTGAAGCTTCTTGAGTGTTGTTGGAGTTGCAATTATTCAGGGAAGTAGAGAACTTTCCATCACATTTCTGACATGTGACTTGTAGATGGTGGCCAGGCTTTGAGTCAAGAGGTGAGTTGCTCACTGCAGAATTCTCAGCCTCTGACCAGTTTTTCTAGCCACATATTAACTTTCCGGTCAATGGTGCCTCCCAGTGTTATATATTTTACATCTCAGATCTTTGCAGAGATGACACTAGTTTCTATGTGTGTAACAGGTTTTATCCAGTGTTTTAAAATGTCTGCTTTTTCAGGCTTTTATCAGCTTCCAGCTCTTTCTCCAGCTTTGTTTACTTTTCTCTGAGTCCAGATCCAGGCTTAACTTAATCAAGTACACTGGGCATCAATAGCAAACAGCCTCACATAATCAAACTGTGGTAATCTGAAGTGTAATATACCTTTATGATCTTAGTATCCAACAGCAGAGTAGCAAGGTCAACCTCTGTAGTTAATAGTCTGTAGTCAGCAATTAGTAGTTGGAGTAGTGTAGAGATAGGGTTTGAAGTGTAAGTACATGTTTAGTTGCTGCTGAGTACCTTTGTAAATAAACTAAGAGTTTCTACCTCTGAAGTGTCTGCTACTGAACTCTATCATTAGTAATAAATCGGCCACCACTTAAACAAGCATGTGAACAGGATCCAACAAACTGGCGACGAGGATCCACCAAACTGGTGATGAGGATTAAACAAATTAAACAGAAGGAATTTAGGGAAACAAAATCGACACTGTACCTGGCACAGTAATTGTAAGCAGAAGTTCCGTTCAAATCGACAAAGTTATTCCCTCATAGCATTTTTAAAAATTCATTCATGGGATGTGGGCTTCGCTGGCTGGGCCAACATTTATTGCCGATCCCTAGTTACACTTGAGAAGGTGGTGGTGAGCTGCCTCCTTGAACCGCTGCAGTCCATGTGGTGTAGGTACACCCACAGTGCTGTTCGGAAGGGAGCTTCAGGATTTTAACCCAGCGACAGTGAAAGAACGGTGATACATTTCCAAGTCAGGATGGTGAGTGACTTGGAGGGAAAGTTCCAGGTGGTGGTGTTCCCAACTATCTGCTCCCCTTGTCCTTCTAGATGGTAGTGGTCATGGGTTTGGAAGGTGCTGTCAAATGAGCCTTGGTGAATTCCTGCGGTGCATCTTGTAGGTGATACACACTGCTGCTACTGAGTGTCGGTGGTGGAGGGAGTGAATGTTTGTGGATGTGGTGCCAATCAAGCGGGCTGCTTTGTCCTGGGTGGCGTCAAGCTTCTTGGGTGTTATGGGAGCTACACTCATCCAGGCAAGTGGGGAGTATTCCATCACACTCTTGGCTTGTGACTTATAAATGGTGCACAGGCTTTGGGGAATCAGGAGGTGAGTTACTCATTGCAAATTTCCTAGCCTCTGACCTGCTCTTGTAGCCACAGTATTTATATGGCTAGTCCAGTTCAGTTTCTGGTCAATGGTATCCCCCAGGATGTTGATAGTGGGGGATTCAGTGATGGTTATGTCATTGAACATCAAGGGGCGATGGTTGGATTCTCCCTTCTTGGAGATGGTCATTGCCTAACACTTGTGTGGCGCAAATATTACTTGCCACTTGCCAGCCCAAGCCTGGATATTGTCCAGGTCTTGCTACATTTGGATATGAACTGCTTTAGTATCTGAGGAGTCATTAATGGTGCTGAACATTGTGCAATCATCACCGAACATCCCCACTTCTGACCTTATGATGGAAGGAAGGTCATTGATGAAGCAGCTGAAGATGGTTGGGCCGAGGACACTACCCTGAGGAACTCCTGCAGTGATGTCCTGGAACTGAGATGACTGACCTCCAACAACCATAACCATCTTCCTTTGTGCCAGGTATGACTACAACCAGTGGAGAGCTTTCCCCCGATTCCCATTAGCTCCAGTTTGCTCGGGCACCTTGATGCCACAGTCAGTCAAATGATGCCATGATGTCAAGGACAGTCACTCTCACCTCACCTCGGGAGTTCAGCTGTTTTGTCCATGTTTGAACCAAGGCTGTAATGATGTCAGTAGCTGAGTGGTCCTGATGGAACCCAAACTGGACATCAGTGAGCTGGTTATTGCTAAGCAAGTGCCTCTTGATAGCACTGTTGATGACCCCTTCATTACTTCACTGATGATCGAGAATAGACAGATGGGGCACTAATTGACCAGGTTGAATTTGTCCTTCTTTTTGTGTGCAGGACATACCTGGTTAATTTTCAATAGCTGGGTAGATGCCAGCATTGTAGCTGTACTGAAACAGCTTGGCTAGGGACATGGCAAGTTCTGGAGCACAAGTCTTCAGTACCATTGGCGGAATATCGTCAGGGCCCATAGCCTTTGCAGAATCCAGTGCCTTCAGCCATTTCTTGATATCATGTGGAGTGAAACGAATTAGCTGAAAACTGGCATCTGTGATGCTGGGGACCTCTGGAGGAGGCCGAGATGGATCATCCACTTGGCACTCCTGGCTGAAGACTGTAGCAAATACTTCAGTCTTATCTTTTGCACTGATGTGCTGGGCTTCCCCATCTTTGAGGATGGGGATATTTGTGAAACCTCTTCCTCCAGTGAGATGTTTAATTGTCCACCACCATTCATGACTGGATGTGGCATTACTGCAGAGCTTAGATCTGAACCGTTTAGCTCTATCACTTGCTGCTTATGCTGTTTGGAATTCAAGTAGCTTCATCAGGTTGACACCTCATTTTTAGGTATGCCTGGTGTTGTTCCTGGCATGTCCTCCTGCACTCTTCATTGAACCAGGATTGATCCCCTGGCTTGATGGTAATTGTAGAGTGGGGGGTATGCCAGACCATGAGGTTACAGATTGTGTTCAAGTACAATTCTGCTGCTGCTGATGGCCCACAGCACCTCATGGATGCCCATCTTGAGTTACTAGATCTGTTCAAAATCTATCCCATCTAGCTTGATGATCATGCCACACAACATGATGGATGGTGTCCTCAATGTGAAGCCAGGACTTCATCTCCACAATGGCTGGTAGGTGGTCACTCCTACCAATACTGTCATGGACAGATGCATCTGCAGCAGGTAGGTTGGTGAGGATGATGTCAAGTATGTTTTTCCCTCTTGTTGGTTCCCTCACCACCTGCCACAGACCTAGTCTAGCAGCTATGTCCTTTAGGACTCAGCCAGTTCAATCAATAGTGGTTCTACCGAGTCAATCTTAGTGACGGGCATTCAGGTCTCCCACCCAGAGTACATTCTGCACCCTCAGTGCTTCCTCCAAGTGGTGTTCAACATGGTGGAGCACTGATTCATCAACTGAGGGAGGGCGGTACGTGGTAATGAGCAGGCGGTTTCCTTGCCAATGTTTGATCTGATGTCATGAGACTTCATGGGTTCCGGACTCGACGTTGATGACTCCCAGGGCAACTCTCTCCCGACTGTGTACCACTGTGCCGCCACCTCTGCTGGGTCCGCCACCTCAGGACATAACCAGGGATGGTGATGGTGGTGTCTGGGACATTATCTGCAAGATATGAATCAGTGAGGATGACTATGTCAGGCTGTTGCTTGACTAGTCTGTGAGGCAGCTCTCCTAATTTTGGCACTAGCCCCCAGATTTAGTAAGGAGAATTTTGCAGGGTCGAAAGGGCTCAGATTGCTGTTGTCTTTTCTGGTACCTAGGTCGATGACTCATGGTTCCCCCTGCCAGCTTGACATACATTTTTGGTATGGGGTGTCTATCTAGCTTAGCTACTTCATTAACTGTCAATTTGTAGTCTCCACAAGTTCGAACACTTTAGTCAGGTTTAAGGACGGGGACCATGGGCACTGCACATTCTGAGAACTGCATAGGTTGTCTAATGCCCAGTTTTTCTAGGCTGTCCAGTTTGGCTGTCTCAGTGCATAAGGTACTGGTCTTGTCTTCATGAATCGGGGGGTTGCCTCTGGATCCACATGAATTTTGCCTGCAGCCCCTGGATCTTCCCAAGTTCGCCCTTGAAGGCTGCGGTGTACTTTCGTAGTAGCCCTGGTAACCCACTTGCTCTTAATTGGAAAATTTCAGCCCATTCCAACTTAATATCCTTTAGTCATTTTCGCCCGAAGAGGCTTGGCCCCTTGCCAGCTACTACCATCAAGGGTAGCTTTACTGATTGGCTGCCATAATGAACAGTTGCTCTAATTATGCCTTTGACTTGGATGTCTTCACCCATGTATGTTTTTAAATAGGCAGTTGTTTCATCTAAATTTAATTGTTGTTCCCCATTATTTAGATGTTTGAAGGTATGTTGCCCAATTACTGTGGTGGAAGCTCTTGTGCCCATTTCCATTCGAACAGGTCTACCATTCACTTTCACTGTTACATATATTGGTTCTGTTCTTCCAACCTTCAAATTATATAACTAATAAATATCTGAATCTGGTGCTTCAGGCTCTTCTACATTGCAGATCTCACTGGTTTTGTTCTTTTGTTTAAAAGTTTGTTTGACTCTTTCCTTACAATGTCTCATTATGTGTCCATTTTTGTGACAGTAAAAACATTCTATTTTTTTAAACTGCCAATCGTTAAAAGACTGTTTCCACCTTCATTGAAATTACTCCTTGTTTTCGCTGCTAAATCATATTTTCTCATTTTCCTGCTAGCGGGGGCTGTTTTCCACCTCTCAGTAGAGTCTTGCATTTTCGCATCCTTTTGACTGGAGCTTCCCGCCCGATGTGGAGAATAGCACCATTTTGCGTGCCCTGTATGGCATTTAAATCTCTTACTGCACTTTCCATTGCCAGTGCTCTCCCTAGTATCTTCTTGAAATCCAAATTTGTTTTGGATAACAATCACTTCTGAATCGTGTCCTCATTCACATAGCACACTAAACGATCGCTAAGCGTATCGTTTAGAGATACACCAAACTCACAATGCTCCGTTAATTGTTTCAAACTTGCCACATAGTTTGCAACTTCCCTTGGGCTCTAATTCCTGAATTAAACTTGAACCTTTGCATTGTTACTGAGGGCTTTGGTTGATAATGGCCCTTCACCAGGTCCACTAATTCATCAAAATTTCTCGAGTCTGGATGCCATCAAACTTTGAATCAAGCCATAAGTTTTATTCTCACATGTATTTAAGAGGATCACCCACCTCTTCTCTTCTCCCGTAATCACAATTAATACAAAAGGTTGTACCAATACGCTCGATTGCCTTTCAGCATCTCCTCAGCTTGCGCCATCTTCCAGAGAACAATGGAAAGTTTACTGCAGGGACTGCCCCAGGTTGTAGTCTATTTAGATGATGTTTTGGTTACAGGCTTCGCTGAAAAAGAGCACGTGGCAAACTTAGAAGAAGTCTTAAAATGTTTCTTGCAGGCTGGAGTGCATTTAAAAAAGGGAACGTACATGTTCCAAGCGAGGGAGGTAATCTATTTGGGTCACCGGGTAGATTCACAGGGCTTCCACCCGGTTGAGGAGAAAATGAGAGCCATAAGACCATAAGACCATAAAACCATAAGACATAGGAGCAGAAATTAGGCCATTTGGCCCATTGAGTCTGCTCCGCCATTCAATCATGACTGATAAGTTTCTCAACCCCATTC
Organism: Cetorhinus maximus; assembly: GCF_964194155.1. Taxonomy (NCBI): domain Eukaryota; kingdom Metazoa; phylum Chordata; class Chondrichthyes; order Lamniformes; family Cetorhinidae; genus Cetorhinus; species Cetorhinus maximus. Next base: position 167,711,083 of record NC_135883.1, read on the forward strand.
TCCTGCCTTCTCCCTGTAACCTTTGATACCCTTACCAATCAAGAACCTATATATCTCGGTCTTAAATACACTTGTGGATCCAAAACATCATCTAAATAGACTACAACCTGGGGCAGTCCCTGCAGTAAACTTTCCATTGTTCTCTGGAAGATGGCGCAAGCTGAGGAGATGCTGAAAGGCAATCGAGCGTATTGGTACAACCTTTTGTATTAATTGTGACAAATTCCCAGGAGGCATTATCTAACTCTAATTGTTGATAAGAGAGGGGCCTGCACCAAAGAACACCTCAGAACTCAAATAATTCCAGGAGATGATCAATTATTATGGGCGGTTCTTACCCAATTTGTCTACAGAATGGGCACCCCTACGTTATATACTCAAAAAAGAACCAACGTTGGCCTTGGGAGGTGCCCCAGAAAAAAGGTTTCAATAAGGTCAAACAATTGTTGCACTCATCCAACCTATTAGTACACTATGACCAGAGGAAAGAATTGGTATTGACTTGTGATGCATTACCTTATGGAGTGGAAGCAGTGCTCTTCCATTGGATGGGCGATGGCATGGAATGGCCTATAGGATATGTATCAAGAACACTCACCAAAGCGGAAAAGGGTTACTCACAGATAGAAAAAGAAGGCACGTCATCCTTGGTGTTAAGAAATTTCACCTGTATGTACACAGCCACCACTTTACTATCATTTGAGACCACAAGCCATTGCTAGGATTGTTAAGTGAAGACAGGGCTATACCACCCATAGCCTCGGCAAGAATACAACGATGGGCTTTAATCCTGGCAGCACATGAGTATATTTTCATACATAGGCCTGGAAGTCAAATTGCAAACGACTTAGTTATTTGCCTTTACAAGTAAAGGATGAGGAAGTCCCAGTTCCACAAGAGCTTGCTATATTGCTAAATTTCTTAGATTCCTCACCAGTATGCGCTTGACAGATCAGAGACTAGACAAGTAGAACCCAGTCCTATCACAAGCATGAGAACAAGTACTTCATGGTTGGTCACAAGAGCCTGTATCTGACGAAATGAAACCGCACTTCAACAGAAGGCATGGAATAACCAGGCAGGATGGCATCTTATTGTGGGTAGCATGAGTGATAGTACCTCCAAAAGGAAGAGAGCCACTGCTAATTGAACAATACAGCGCACATCCAGAAATATCCTGAATGAAGACCATAGTTCGCAGCTACTTATGGTGGCCTGGGATAGATGGTGAAATAGAGAGTTTAGTGAAGAATTGTGTGCAATGTCAGCAACTGCAAAATTTATCTTCAACAGTTCTGTTACACCCTTGGGAGTGGCCAGGAAGACCATGGGTATGATTACACATTGACAATTGGCGGGATTTTCTGCACCCGGCTGCCACTGCGATCTTCCAGTCCCGCCACAAGTCAATGGACTTCTGGCTGGGGCGCCGCTTCACCCGCAGTGGGTCCCGCCTGCGACGGGGCCGGAAAATCCCGGCCAATGTTTCTACTCATTGTTGATGCACACTCAAAATGGACGGGCATATATGAGGTGAAATCACCAACATCCTCTGCTCCAATTGAGAAGTTATGTCAAAGTTTTGAGTTAACTGACTACCAGAATTGGTAATTTCTGCTAACAGCATAGCATTTACAAGTGCTGAGTTTCAGTGGTTTATCAGCCTCAATAATATCACTCATGTAAAAACTTCACCTTACCACCCTTCCTCAAATGCACTAGCCGAAAAGGCGGTTCAAACATTCAAGGTAGGCATGAAGAAGTTGACTGGAGATTCCTTAACAACCAAGCTAGCATGCTTTCTTTTCCATTATAGGACCACCCCTCACACAACAACAGGTGCCACACCTGAAGAATTATTGTTGAAACACCTTCTCAGGACGAGATTGAGCTTAATAATGCCAAATTTAGAAAGGAAGGTGTAAAGGAATCAGGAAAGTCAGAAAACTAGACACGATTGGCATAGTCCTGAGAGGAAATTTACTGTGGGAAAAACAGTATACGTGAAGAACTTTGGAGAAGGACCAAAGTGGTTACCAGGTGAAATAAGTGCATTGACTGGACCTCTATCTTACCATGAGGAGGTGGATGGCCGGATCATATGGAGACATGTGGATCATCTAAGGAAGAGAGAAACTATACACCAAGAAATGATTCCACCAGTGTTCACGACCGGGTCAGCGTTTCCTGTTGAGAGAACTCAATATAGTACAGACACATCTGTTGTTCCTTCACGAGTGGAGGATACAGATCTGCAGGGGCCCACAGAAGCACCTGATGTTCAGGAAACTCTGGAAAAGAAGGTTCCTGACAAGGCATCTGAAGCAGTAGAGCTGAGATGCTCTACACACATAAGGAAACACCCAGAAAGACTGAATTTGTAAATTACTTAGCAGTGTAAATATTTTGAGAAATTTGTAATTGTAAATATAAAATGTATTCCTGAGTAAAGGGGGGAGGGATTTGGTAATCTGATTTGTAATATACCTTTAAGAAGAATGTTATTAAGGAAGATCACATAATCTTAGTATCCAATAGCAGAGTAGTATGGGCTATCTCTGTAGTTACTAGTCTGTAGTCAGTAGTTAGTAGTGGGAGCAGCGTAGAAATAAAGTTTGAAATGTAAGCACATGCTTAGATGCTGCTGAGTACGTGGTAAATAAACTAAGGGCAGGATTTTTCCCTCGTCAGGTGGGCGGGCCCGGGAATGGCCACGAGACCGACTACTGCCTGCGATCGGGCTTCAGCCGCGATTTCACACTGGCTGGCCAATTAATGGTCAGCTAGCGTGAAAGGCACGCTAAGAGCCTCAGCGCTGCCAGGGTGGGAGCGGGAGGAGAGCGAGCGTGGAAGTTTGCGCATGCGCGGGCGAGCGCATACTGAAAACTCCCTGAAGGCACAGAGCTGCCTCAGGGAGCTGAAAGATTTTAAAATGAAAAATAAACTTTTTACACATCATATAAACATGTGCCCACATACGAATCAGTCACATGAAGAGGGACATGTAAATAAGGATGTTAAAATTTTTAAATTGTTTTTCTAATTATTGTTGGAAACCTCTTCCCACTTGTGGATGAGGCTTCATTAAAAATGCAAAGGCCGCCTGACCTATTTGCCTGCCCGCCAACAGAACAGTTGAGCGGGCCGCAAAAAATTCAGCTTAATTATTACTTAAAGGCCTTAATAAGCCTCTTAATTGTTGCGATAGTGTGCGATGACGTCGAGACACTCGGCGACGTTATTGCACAGTATTTCACTCCTGTTCAGGTCGGGCGCACGCCCGCCAGTGGGACAAAAAATTCTGTCCTAAGAGTTTCTACCTATGAAGCATCTGCCATTCAACTCTATCATTAGTACCAAATTGGCCACCACTTACAACAAGCGTGCGAACAGGATCCAACAAACTGGCGACCAGGGTCCAACACAAACACAGAACAATTGAACACTACACCCAGGATGTTGATGGTGAGGGATTCAGTGACGAGAGTGCCATTGATCATCAAAATAGGTGGCTAGATCCTCTCCATTGCCTTGCCCTTGTATGGTGTGAATGTTACTTGCATCACATCTTGCCTCAACCTCCTTTGCTTGAAGCAGAACAACCCCATCGTCTCCAACCTAACTTCGGAAATAAAATCCCTCATTGTTGGAGCCAGTCAGGTAAATTTCCTCTGTACTCTCTCAAGGATCCTCACATAAAATGTGATAACCAGAACTGGACAAAATACTCTATTTTTGGCCTAACCAGAGCTTTACAAATGATCAGCATTGCTTTTGTACTCAATAACTTTATTTATGAAATCCAAGATCTTGTATGCTTTATGAATAGTTCTCTGAAAATATGCTGCCACTCTCAATGACTTAGGTACATGAAACCCAGGTCCCTCTGTCCCTCCAGTCTTTAGAACTGTGCTATTTAATTTATAGTGCCTCTCCCTATCCCTTCTGCCAACTGGCATCACCTCATAATTTTTTGTATGAAATTCCATCTTGCCACTAACCTGCGCATTCTGCTAACTTATCTAAGTCCAGTTGCAGTCAATTGCTATCAACCTCACTGTCAGTCACGCTTCCAAGTTTGGTATAATTAGATAGTTTTGAAATTTTACTCTGTATTCCAATATCTACATAATTTTATATGTATCAAAAAAAACAGTGATCTAGCACTGAACCTTAGGAAACACCACTGTCTAACCTCTAGTGTGAAAAGAAAATCTTTAGCATGACGAGCTGTTTTCTGTCCTTAATCCAATTGGATACTGACCCTCCCATTCCACGAGCTTCAATTTGATTAAGCAGACTTTTATTTGATATCTTGTCAAAGGCTTTCTTAAAATCCATCTCAACAGCGTCCATTGCCTTCTCTGTTACTTTATCAACCTTCTCTGTTACTTCACAAAAATATTCAATGAGATTAGTCAAGCACAATCTGCCTTTTAACAAATCTATGCTGGCACTCCTGAATTGACTCAAATCTGTCAAAGTGTGTTGTTGAGCGGGTTGTTGCTGAGTAAGTGCCACTTGATAGCATTGTCAACGACACCTTCCATCACTCTGCTGATGATTGAGATCAGACTGATGAGGCAGTAATTGGATAGATTTGATTTTTTCTGTTTGTTATGGACAGGACATACCTGGGCAATTTTCCACATTTGAGTAAGTGTCAGCGTTGTAGCTGTACTGAAACAGTTGACCAGTGGTGCAGCTAGTTATGGAGCACAAATTTTCATCACTATAGCTAGATTGTCAGAACCCATTGTTTTTGCTGTTTCCAACTGTTTCTTGATATCATATGAGATGAATCAAATTGGTTGAAGACTGATACAGCATTAGTGATTGGTGAGGACTTCAGGAAGTGCCTGAGATGGATCATCCACTCAACATTTCTGGCTGAAAATGATTGCAAATGCTTTGGGCAGAATCATCCCAGATTTGCACTAAGTACTGTAGTGGGCAGGTAAAATGACATTTTACCCACCAGCCGCGATGGCGGCTTTTCACGCCGTATCATCCCAAACCCGCCACATTAATTATGCATTCCGGGAAACATGCTGTTTCGATAGCAAGCAGCCTCCAATTCGCCTGCCACACTGTCGCCTCGCCACTTCACGCCAGGCACCACATATGAAGTACAGGCACACTCAGTGCTTCTAGCCCATGACTGCAGCAAAGAAGACATGGCCCCGAAAGGCAAGAAGGCTGCAGCCCTCAAGCGCCTCTTGGACGCTATGGAGGCTTGCCATCATCTGTGATCATGTATTATGGTAGAGCAGGCTCATGAGGCAAAATACGCTGCTTCAGTTTCAATGGGAGGGATTCTCTAGCCCCGCCCGCTGACAGGATCTTCTGGTCCCGCTGAAGTCAATGGACTTTTGGCTGACTTGCCGCATCCACTGCAGCAGGACCCACCACACCAGGGCCAGAAAATCCCGGCCTTTGTTTCTAATTCATGAAAATGATGATGACAATAATAATTTTTTGTTACTTAAATTACTTTGAGCGACAGCATGTCAATATTAGCCATTTTCAAGTAACAGAGGGTATGATAAACATGAAGGTATAAAAATACAAGTTTAAGTGTTATACATCACCTTAAAAGCTTAAATTCTGATTTAAGATAGACACTGATTTAATAGTTGATATAAAGTGACAGCAGCAAAGTGTAACAACAAACTAGAAATAAAATACAAATTTAAATTCTTTCACCATACCAAGTCGTCAAATATGTCCCTCTGGTGAACATGAATGGTAACAAGAGTTTCAAACTGGATTCTTTGAAACGTAGTCAGGTCATGTGTTGTTTGGCTGATAAGGGAGTTCAGAAGCTCTAGGAATTTTTGATTAGTTGTTTGCATAATCTTTTTACTGTCTTTTGCAAGTTTAATTGCACCCTCTGAATCCCGTGTCCACTGTATCTGGATTGCAAGAATTCCAACCTATAGACAAAAAATGAGACATAGACTAAATGTGAACAAAAGTGAATCAGTTAAAGAACCTGGTGCTGATGAAAAATCACACCTGAAACATTGATCCAGAGTTTCATGAATGTGGCAGGAGGCTTGAGTTGGAAAATTTCCCAAATAAGCAGACCTGTCTCCATATAAAAGGCTCTCCCACTCACTATTTTTGGTCAGGGGAGGCGAAGGTGGGAACAAATTAGGCCCACTGACCCCTTAAGCTGTTCAGATGTGGCACAGAAATAGGCCACTGCCAATGTGGGTTGGTAAAAAGGCCTGCCTCAATTCCCTGGGATTTTGTCCCATTAGTATTAATGTCGATTAGGCCCTCTAAAGCCTTCCACTCACACCCCCTCAACGTTCACCCACTACCTATGCCACCTGTATGCCCCATGCAACTGCTGTGCCCTCCATGTCCTTTCTTTACCCACCATGTCCAATCACCCAGTATGCACTATGTACAGCACCAATAATGAAATAACAATGGCAAGTCTTGAAATACTCATGAAAAAAACATCCATTCAAAAATCTACTTTATAAAAGACTGATGCTCTTACTACCTTATAAAAGTGTCGATCAGACACAGCCATTCATAATTTCAATAACAGAAGTTTTACTTCACTTAATACCTCTTAATCCTATCTAAATAAACATACTGACATTGAATAAAAACAGATCAGAGAAAGAATAACTCATTATTACCTCATAAAGATAGCAATCAATCAAAGCTAACAATCCAATTGAGCTTGTGTAAACAGACCCCAGCTAAGATAAGGCGGGGCATATAGAACCAGGGGGTGCAGTTTAATAATTAGGAGTCTCCCATTTAAGACTGAGATAAGGAGCAATTTGGAGAACAAGTGCAAGCAAGAGTAGCCTCTCTCTGCATTGTAACAATTTTGTGATTCTGTGAATGTTTTTTTCTCTCAGAGAGTTGTTAATTTGTGGAATTCTTTTCCCGAGAGAGTAGAGTCGCAGGGGCTCTGACCCAAATTTTTAATTCCTCTCTGGCCACGGGGGAGGTGCCAGAGGACTGGAGAACAGCTAATGTGGTTCCAATATTTAAGAAGATTTGTACAGATAAGCCAGGGAACTACAGACCAGTGAGTCTCATGTCAGTGGCAGGGAAACTATTGGAGAAAATTCTGAAGGAGAGAATCTATCTCCACTTGGAAAGGCAAGGTTTGATTAGGGATAGTCAGCATGGCTTTGTCAGAGGGAGATCATGCCTAACAAATTTGATTGAATTTTTTGAGGAGGTGACCAGGTGTGTAGATGAGGGTAGTGTAGTTGACATAGTTTATATGAATTTCGGCAAAGCCTTTGACAAGGTCCTACATGGGAGACTTATAAAGAAGGCAAATGCATATGGGATACAGGGTAATTTGATAAGGTGGATTCAAAATTGGCTTAGTTGTAGGAGACAGAGGGTGAAGACAGAAGGCTGCTTTAGTGACTGGAAGCCCATGTCCAGTGGTGTACCACAGGGATCTGTGCTGGGTCCCCTATTATTTGTCATTTATATAAACGACATAGATGACTATGTGGGGGGTAGGATTAGTAAGTTTGCGGATGACTCAAAAATTGGCCGGGTGGTTAATAGTGAGGTTGAGTGTCTTGGGCTACAGGAAGATATAGACGGGATGGTCAAATGGGCAGATAAGTGGCAGATGGAATTTAACCCCGAAAAGTGTGAGGTGATACACTTTGGAAGGAGTAATTTGACAAGGAAGTATTCAATGAATGGCATGACACTAGGAAGCTCTGAGGAACAAGGGGACCTTGGCATGTGTGTCCATAGATGTCTGAAGGTGGAGGGGCATGTTAGTGGGGTGGTGAAAAAGGCATATGGGACACTTGCCTTTATCAATCGAGGCATAAATTACAAAAGTAGGTAGATCATGTTGGAGTTGTATAGAACCTTGATGAGGCCACAGCTGGACAACTGTGTGCAGTTCTGGTCGCCACAATATAGGAAGGATGTGATTGCACTGGAGGGGGTGCAGAGGAGGTTCACCAGGATGTTGCCTGGGATGAAACATTTAAGTTATGAAGAGAGGTTGGATAGACTTGGGTTGTTTTCGTTGGAGCAGAGAAGACTGAGGGACTGAGGGATGACCTGATAGAGGTGTACAAGATTATGAGGGGCATGGGCAGGGTGGATATGGAGCAGCTGTTCCCCTTAGTTGAAGGATCAGTCACGAGGGGACATAAGTTTAAGGTGAAGGGCAGGAGGTTAAGGGGGAATGTGAGGAAAAACGTTTTTACCCAGAGGGTGTTGACAGTCTGGAATGCGTTGCCTGGAAGGGTGGTGGAGGCAGGTTGCCTCACATCCTTTAAAAACTACCTGGATGAACACTTGGCCCATCATAACATTCAAGGCTATGGGCCAAGTGCTGGTAAATGGGATTAGGTAGGTAGGTCAGGTATTTCTCACGTGTCGGTGCAGACTCGATGGGCCGAAGGGCTTCTTCTGCACTGTGTGAGTCTGTGATTCTGAGAGAGGAAATGGGTGACCAGTGAAGAAGAAATAGGCAGGTAGTGCAGGATTCCCCTGAATGCAACTCACTCTCTGACCGTTATTCCATTCTGAATACTAATGAAAGTGATGGCTCATTTGGGGGAGTGCAGTCTATGGACCATGAATGGCTCAGCTGTACAGGGAGGCACAAAGAAGCCTGGAAGAGGATATTTCATAGCTAGAGGAACACATAGGCATTTCTGCGACAACAGGTGTGAATGCAGGATGGTGTATTGCCTTTCTAGTGCAACTTTACAGAGTGTGACTTCACAGTGAGTAGCTGGGAGTTTGGTCAGTGAGGTAGTTCAGTGAAGAGGGGAAGGGGGTGCTTTTTTCAACCTTTTTCAGCCTCTAGTATTTGGTAATTATTTCAGTACAAGGGAAGAAGCTGATTGGTAAGTAACTGCTAAGTTATTCTACTTATCATAAATAGTTTGTAAATTTAAGGAATAGCAGAGCATCTCAGCCGAGTGAAATGTGCCTCCTGTGGAATGTGGAGTGCAGCAAGAGCCAGGTCTCTGACAGCATGGGTGGCTCAGTTGCACAGGAGGGAAGAAAAAAGAGTGGAAGGATAATATAATTATGAGGGGAACAGACCCTTGCTGAGGTGATTCTGCAACCACAGACATGACTCTAGGGTGGTATGTAGCTTCCCTGGTGCCAGGGTCAAGGAGGCCGCAGAAGAGCTGCAGGACATTCTTCTCGGAGAGACTGAACAGCCAGAGGTTGTGATCCAATGACATAGGTAGGAAGAAGGATGGGGTCCAAAAAGAAGACTTTAGGGGGTTAGGAAATAAATTAAAAAGTAGGACCTCAGAAGCAGTAATCTCAGGATTACTCCCAGTGCCACGTGCAGGGGTGTAGTACCAAATTTTGAGGTGCCGGAGCTCTAAGAAAATGTGTTGTCCGTATCATTCATAGATCTACTCGTATGTTGTTTTCCTATGTATTAATCATTTGAGTCCCCAGATGTCAGCAAAGCTATGCTTTTTCAATGAAAAATGTTAGTGCCAGTCGGCATTTTATTTCAAACCAAGTGGTATTTTGAATCATTAGTCTTTAGCATAGCTAGAATTTCATTATGCAACAGTTTAATTATTTAATTCAAGCCTACTAAAACATGAATTATAGAAAACTTTACTTACCTTTGACTGGGGGATGGTATAAAGAGGAGAGATTGCTTTTCTTGATTTATAACAATAACCTAGACCTTGGTGTACAGGAAACAATTTCAAAATTTGAAGATGATGCAAGACTTGGAAGTATTGTGAACTGTGAGGAGGATAGTGATAGACTTTAAGAGGATATAGACAGGCTGGTGGAATGGGAAGACACATGGCAGATGGAATTTAATGTAGAGAAGTGTGAAGTGATATATTTTGGTCAGAAGAATGAGGAGAGGTGACATAAAATGAAAGGTATAATTGTGAAGGAAATGCAGGAACAGAGGAACCTGGGTGTATATGTGTGTAAATTATTGAAGGTGGCAGGACAGGTTGAAAAAGCAGTTAATAAATTATACTGAATCCTGGGTTTTATACATAGGGGCACAGAGGACAAAATTAACCTTAATAAAACACTGGTTCAGCCTCAATGGGAAGGATGCAAATGTTTTCCCAAGGGTACAGAAAAGATTTATGGGAATGGTTTTGAGGATGAGAGACTTCAGTTATGTGGATAGATTGCAAAGCTGGGGCTGTTCTCCTTGGAGAAGAGAAGATTCAGAGGAGGTTTGTTAGATGTATTCAAAATCATGAGGTGTCCGGATAGAGTAAATGGGGAGAAACTGTTCTCATTGGCAGCAGGTTGAGAACCCTAATGTGATTAACAAAAGAACCAGAGGTGGTATGAGGAAAAACATCTATAGGCAACAAGTGGCTTGGATCTGGAATGCACTGCCTGAGCATGTTGCGGAGACAGATTCAACTGCAGTTTTTTAAAGGGAACTGGATAATTATCTGAAGAGAAAAGATTTTACAAGACCACAGGGAAAAGGTGGAGGAGTGGGATTAGCTGAGTTGTTGTTGCAGAGAGCTAACACAGAGACAATGTACTGAATGGCCTCCTTCTGTGCTGTAACCATTCTATGATACTTGTATAGATACATTCAAAGAACTTGATAAACACACGAGGAAGAAAGAAGCTGAAGGTTACCCTGATAATGTGATCAAGAAGAGTAGGAGGAGGTTTGTATGGAATACAACCACCACTGTAGATGAGGTGGGCCAAATGACCTGTTTCTGTGCTTCAAATTCAATGTAAAGCTGTCAGCAGTGAATACAAACACGATATTGCGTTTCACATCTTCAGGACATCACAGCCAAAGAATTAATATTCACTAGGCAAACACAGCAGGGTGTATGGGGATATTGATGCTGCTTTAGATCCCAGAACCTTGAGCTTCAAATACCCTGATATGCTTTTTTATGAGAAATCTGTGTGCAGGGAATTGTAAAGTCTATATTTTTTTTACAGTTAGGGAGCTGTACAGGAGGGTTACTGCTGTTGCTGCTGCAGCACATTGACTCAGAGACAATTCAGCACCAGCAGCATGAGGACATGGATCCTAGGCCTGGCTTTCCCTCCGCCCCTTCTTAACCTCCCCAGGCTCCAGATTCTCAGCCACACTGCGAGCTCTGGGCATTCCGGTAAACTCTTACCATTCAGTTTGAATTCAATCTTCAGGAACTTGTGGCCAAACTTGCCCTTGTGCCTCACATAATAACGGTAGAAATTATCCAACATGTTCCCCACACTGGCCACCTCTGCGTCACAAGTCATGCAGTCCCATTTGTTTGGGAACGGTTTTTTTTTAACCGTCCAGTACTGATTGTTGTCATCAATGAGCCAAATCCCCTTGCATGTGTTACTCCTGCAAACAAGTAGCTTCAATATTGGAGGCAGTGAAGATTGAAATCAACACCAAACACCAATCACCAATCTGACAGATTGAAAATCCAGTCAGATTAATGGAGTGGATTCCACTCAGTGAGATTAGTTGAAAGAAAAATCAAGTGGAGCGTATAACGATGGCCAATCTGCAAAGGAGAGTTCACCATCCAGTCCTTAAATAGGAGGCGCTGAAGGTAAAATAGGAGGTATTGGAACTAGGGTAAGGCTGGAGCCTGAGTTACAGAAAAGCCAAGGACTTTTTCTAGCTACTAATCTTTGGGACTGTTGGCCAAGCTCTGTTGGCAGCAGCAAAAAGGCATTGTTCCATTTTCTGGCATTAAACTCAGTGAAGCAAAGTCATGTTGGTTATTCACATCATATGTACCTCCTATATGCGTAGTGAGCAACTTCGATACCATATGCGTGCAATACATGAATGATGCATTTCCTAGTTCTGCCTTTTACATAAATGTGCACTATAACTGACAATCTGGTGTTCTATGAAAAAAAACATTCAGCATTGTTAATGATGAATTAGTCAGAACAATTCTATCATTCAATTCTGTCTTAACTTAAGGATATAACAAACTTACAAAATCACAAAAAAGGAATGAAACCGAATGGACCACCCAGAATTAGACTAAGCACCGGAAATGACAACAACAATCGCAGCCCTGTACACCCTGCCAAGTTCTCCTTACTAATATCTGGGGACTAGTGCCAAAATTGGGAGAGCTGTCTCACAGACTAGTCAAGCAAAAGCCTGACATAGTCATCCTCATGGAATCATACCTTACAGATAATGTCCTAGACTCCATCATCACCATCCCTTGGTATGTCCTGATTCACCGGCAGATCAGACCAAACAGAGGTGGTGGCACAGTGGTATACAGCCAGGAGGGAATTGCCCTGGGAGTCCTCCACATCGACTCCGGACCCCATGAAGTCTCACGGCATCAAGTCAAACATTGGCAAGGAAACCTCATGCAGATTACCACGTACTGCCCTCCCTCAGCTGATGAATCAGTGATCCTCCAAGTTGAACACCACTTGGAGGAAGCACTGAGGGTGGCAAGGGTGCAGAATGCACTCTGGGTTGGTGACTTCAATGTCCATCATCAAGAGTGGCTCGGTAGCACCAGCTGGCCGAGTCCTGAATGACATAGCTGCTAGACTGGGTCTGCGACAGGTGGTGAGGGAACCAACAAGAGGGTAAAACACACTTGACCTCATCCTCACCAACCTGCCTGTCAGTCCATGACAGTATTGGTAGGAGTGACCACTGCACAGTCATTGTGGAGACAAAGTCCTGCCTTCATATTGAGGATACCCTACATTGTGTTGTGTGGCACTGCCAACGTGCTAAATGGGATAGCTTATGAACTGATCTAGCAAATCAAGACTGGGCATCCATGAGATGTTGTGGGCCATCAGCAGCAGCAGAATTGTACTCGAACACAATCTGTAACCTCATGGCTTGGCATATCCTCCACTCTACCATTACCATCAGGCCAGGGGAACAACCTTGGTTCAATGAAGAGTGCTGGAGGGCAGGCCAGGAGCAGCACCAGGCATACCTAAAAAATGAGGTGTCAACCTAGTGAAATTATAACACAGGACTACTTGCATGCCAAACAGCATAAGCAGCAAGTGATAGACAGGGATAAGCGATCCCACAAACAATGGATCAGATCTAAGCTCTGCAGTCCAGCCACATCCAGTCATGAATTCTACAACTCATTGGAGGAGGAGGCTCCACAAATATCCCCATCCTCAATGTTGGAGGAGCCCAGCATAGCAGCACAAAAGGTAAGGCTGAAGCATTTGCAACAATCTTCAGCCAGAGGTGCTGAGTGGATGATCCATCTCAGCCTCCTCCAGAGGTCCCCAGCATCACAGATACCAGTCTTCAGCCAATTCGATTCACTCCAGGTAATATCAAGGAACAGCTGAAGGCACTGGATACTGCAAAGGCTATGGGTCCTGACAATATTCTGGCAATGGTATTGAAGACTTGTGCTCCAGAACTTGCCGTGTCCCTAGCCAAGCTGTTCCAGTACAGCTACAATGCTGGCATCCACCCAGCGGTGTGGAAAATTGTCTAGGTATGTCCTGTACGCAAGAAGCAGGACAAACCCAACCCGGCAAATTACCGTCCCTTCAGTTTACTCTCCATCATCAGTAAAGTAATGGAAGGCGTCATCAACAGTGCTTTAAGCGGCACTTGCTTAGCCATAACCTGCTCACTGATGCCCAGTTTGGGTTCCACCAGGGCCACTCAGCTTCTGACCTCATTACAGCATTGGTACAAAAGTGACAAAAGCGCTGAACTCCCGAGCTGAGGTGAGAGTGACTGCCCTTGACATCAAGGCAGCATTTGACCGAATGTGGCATCAAGGAACCCTAGCAAAACTGGAATCAATGGGAATCAGGGGGAAAATTCTCTGTTGGTTGGAGTAATACCTAGCACAAAGGAAGATGGTTGTGGTTGTTGGAGGTCAGTCATCTCAGCTCCAGGACATCGCTGCAGGAGTTCCTCTGGGTAGTGTCCTTGGCCCGACCATCTTCAGCTGGTTCATCAATGACTTTCCTTCCATCATAAGGTCAGAAGTGGGGATGTTCGCTGATGATTGCACAATGTTCAGCACCATTCACGTCTCCTCAGATACTGAAGCAGTCTATGCCCATATGCAGCAAGACAAGTGTCAGGCAATGACCATCTCCAACAAGAGAGAATCCAACCATCGCCCCTTGACGCTTGATGGAATTATAATCACTGATCCCCCACTATCAATATCCAGGGGGTTACCATTGACCAGAAACTGAACTGCACTAGCCATATAGATACTTTGTCTACAAGAGCAGGTCAGAGGCTAGGAATTGTGCAACAAGCAACTCACCTCCAGACTCCCTAAAGTCTGTCCACCATCTACAAAGCACAAGTCAGGAGTGTGATGGAATACTCCCCACTTGCCTGGATAAATGCACCCCCACAACACTGAAGAAGCTGGACACAGTCCAGGACAAAGCAGTCCACTTGATTGGCACCACATCCACAAACATTCACTCCCTCCACCACCACACAGTGGCAGCAGTGTGTACCATCTACAAGATGCACTGCAGGAATTCATCAAGGCTCTTTAGACAGCACCTTCTAAACCCATGACCACTACCATGTAGAAGGATGAGGGCAGCAGATAGATGGAAACACCACCACTTGGAGGTTCCCCTCCAAGTCACTCACCATCCTGACTTGGAAATACACTGCTGTTCCCTCACTGTCGCTGGGTCAAAATCCTGGGACTCCTTTCATAACAGCACTCTGGGTGTACCTACACCACATAGACTGCAGTGGTTCAAGAAGGCAGCTCACCACCACCTTCTCAAGGGCAATTAGGGATGGGCAATAAATGTTGGCCCAGCCAGCGAAGCCCACATCCCATGGATGAATTTTAAAAAAGTAAATTTTGAGTGAGAACTAAGAAATTTGAAAGTAGATAACGACAAGCTCGATTTTTTTCTATGCTCATGTCAGGAAGAGATATTGATGTATATAATGTTTTTGGAAATTTTTTTTTCAAAATAGAGGTTCAGTCTGTGTATGTGTCTGTTTCTCTTAATTGGTGCTTTGATGTATAGTAGTTTTGGGATGTAAACAGAGGTAGAGGGTACATTTACATTTTGTTGAATACAGCATTCAGAAGTGGGTGTCTGTCGTATTTAAAAATAACCCAATTGACATCGTTGTTATCATCCTGGACGAGGTTATACGACTCTGAAATCTTGCACTTAGCTGGGAGACACCAAGTAATGTTTATATTACTAATAAAATCGGTACTATGATACGGGTTCAAAGAGCCTGGTGATACAATGAAAGTTTACATTCAAAGAGAAAGGATGAGTATAACAGAAAGCAGTTTTGTGTGTGCAAGTTAGAGACATGTTAGATCAAAGCCTGTAAGCCTACAACTGTCTGCTAAGGAACAAAATTGAAAGGAACCACATTTTGAATTCGTAATGTGAAAATCCTTTGCCTGGTGTCTGGTTAAGTCTATTGGTTATTGTTGTCTTAATGGAGATTAGTTTGGGAATTTGTCAAAAGTTATGATAGTAGTAATTTGTAGTCATGTGTATGTGTTTAATTTGTTGTAAATTAATAAATGTCTCATTTAGTTTGATATAAAAACCTCTCGAGAACTGGTGGTCTTATTCTTGAATTTAGAGCTGCAACTCAAACATTTCAGTTGAAAATATAAGTTATGACAGCTGTTAAATGTTTCCCTCTGGGGTTTTAAATAACTCAGCCTTTGCAAACTGCTGTGTCATAACACATGGTTCTTGTTAAACCCCAGACTTGTTTATTATGAAATACAATTTAAAAATATTTTTACTTACTCTGAAGTTTCAGCAATGATTTGAATAGAGATTTCACCACTTGCGTTTTTCACTCCCCTCCCTCTCCACCCAGTACTGTTCTCACGTTAGTTTTAAAATTCACAGCTGACCTCCGGAAGTTTATAACAATGCATATTTTGTATTGTTGTCAGCAAAGCGAGTCTGGATTTAGACAGGTTTGTTGACCCAAGAGCTCTTTGAATTAAGGATAGATGTCTAAATGCTGCAGGCAGCATTGGTAACCACTTGTTATGGTCCCTATGAATCATGCAGGGATGCGGGGTGGTGGATTACAGGACTAGCCATAAATGCCTAAAATAGGATGTGCTGGAGCAGTGCTCCAGTGTGTTCCGGCAGCACTATACCCCTGGCCATGTGTTAGTGAGCATAAGAATAGAAGGATTTAATGATTGAACGAATGGCTAGAAGATAGTATAGGAATGGGGGCATCAGGTTTCTGAGGCAATGAGACCAGTTAGCTTAACATCTGTCATAGAGAAAATGTTAGAAGCTATTATTAAAGACATTATAGCAGCGCCCTTAGAGAAATTCAAGGTGAGAAGAAATAATTTGTGCTGTGGGTAAAAGGGAACTACTGGTTATACTGTACTTAGATTTCCAGTAGGCATTTGATAAGGTGCCATATTGAAGGTTATTGTGGAAAATAAAAGCTCATGGTGTAGGGGGTAACATATTGACATGGATAGAAGATTGGCTAGTTAACAGGAAAAAGAGAGTAGGCATAAATGGGTCATTTTCTGGTTGGAAAGATGCAATGCATGATGTGCCACAGCAATCAGTGTTATGATCACAGCTGATGTTAATTGTTGTGCAAACCAAGTCCCAGAGGGAAATTTGGCTTACAGGCCATATCCTTTGTTTTTGTATTCTGAAAACCGAGAAAAGCCATACTGATCTCAGCAACAAGAGTCCAGTAACACTTTTGGGATTTTAAAAATTAAAAATACAAATTTTATTAACAAGAATAAGATAAAACTTAAGCACACAAAATTATAGTTGCACAGTTCAAATTAGTCTTGCAACATATTCCCCCCAAAAGCCACTCTATTTGGTGAGACCCACCAGTAAACACCTTCCAGGCAACACTCCCTTATGGATGTTTAACTATAAAAATCTATAAAATCTAATCTAACCTATAAAATCTATGCTTATAAAAATCCAAAAGCCCAAGGCAAACTGTTGTAGCTTTAATAAAGGTATACCACATGACTTCTCTCTTGCACTCTGCTGTGGAAATCCAAGGCTTCAGAACAAGACTGCTTGTTGCTGCCCAAGACTTCTCTGGCTTGACTGGATGGCTGACTCAAACTGCATCTTCTCCCAGCCTGAAACTGCAGCTAACAACTCCCAGTTCAGCTCACCCTCTTAGCTCTCCACAGTAACTCTAAATACCTTTTTTTAACTCTTTCATCTCATGTTCCATTGTTCTCACACCTCTTTGAAACTTAAGTCCTTCCAAATAAAATAAATCTTTTAGGTTTCTATTTTGTCTTTGCGTTCAGGTCAATAAAATGTAATATGCCCTCTTCTATTACGGAACTCCTATGGAACTCTTGCAAGATGCAAACATGTTTCTTGGTACCTCTGACTTCCCTTTGATATCCAAACAAACTCAACTTATCTAAAAATGCAGATGTTAGATCCAACTTATTCATTTGTACCTCAAATCTAATGCCTCTATCTTTTAATGTTTTAAAGCCCCCTCCAGACAACCTGTCTTCTATTAAACTCTGTCTAGCTTAATTGAATCATTTATACACACATAGACACACACACACACACCCCTTCTTTACAGAATAACATAATAGTCTTCAAATATTTAAAAAAATAACCTCCATTTCTCACATCAGTGCTGGGGTTTCAACTTTTTTCAATTTATATGAACGACTTAGATGAAGGGATGTAAGGTATGGTTGCCAAATTTGCTGAGGATACAAGGATAAGTAGGAAAATAAGTTGTGATGAGGACATAAGGAGCCTACAAAGGGATTTAGATAGGTTAATTGAGTGAGCAAAGATTTGGCAAATGGAGTATAATGTGGGAAAATGTGAAACTGTCTATTTTGGCAGGAAAAAGAAAAAATGAAGCATATTATCTAAATGGTGAGAGATTGCAGAGCTCTGAGATGCAGAGGGATCTGGGTGTCCTCGTGCATGAATCGTAAAAGGTTAGAATGCAAGTACAGCAAGTAATTAGGAAAGCTAATAGAATGTTATTGTTTATTGTGAGGGGAATTGAATACAAAAGTAGAGAGGTTATGCTTCAACTATACAGGGCATTGGTGAGACCACATCTGGAATACTGTGCACAATATTGGTCTCCTTATTTAAGGAAGGATGGAGATACATTGGAGGCAGTTCAGAGAAGGTTCACAAGACTAATACCTGGAATGGAATGGTTGTCTTATGGAGAAAGGTTGGGCAGGTAAGCTTGTATCTGCTGGAGTTTAGAAGAGTTAAAGGAGACTTGATTGAAACAAATAAGATTCTGAGGGGTCTTAACAGGGTGGATGTGGAAATGATGTTTCCTCTTGTGGGAGAGGGAGTAGGGGTCAAAGTTTAAAAATAAGGTGTTGCCCATTTAATACAGAAATTAGGAGATTTTTTTTCTCTCAGAGGGTTGCAAGTCTTTGGAATTCTCTTCCTCAAAAGGCAGTGGATGCAGAGTCTTTGAATATTTTTAAGGCAAAGCTAGATAGATTTATGATAAGCAAGGGGGTCAAAGGCTACTGTGGGTAGATGGCAAAGTGGAGTTGAGGTTACAATCAGATCAGCCATGATCTTGTTGAATGGCAGAACAGTGATTGAGGGAGAGTGGCCTACTCCTGCTCCTAATTCATATGACCATATATTCTGGGGCTGGTGAGTCCTGTACAAAATGGGCGGGTTGCACCTTAGACGGTCAGGGACTAACATCCACTCAGGGAGATTTGTTGGTTATGCTTGGAAGGGTTGAAACTAGATTGGCAGGGGGGTGGGAACCCGAGAGGGAGCTCACATTGGAGGGAAGCAAAGTTGTTAACAGGAAGTAGAAAAGTAGTAAGCAAAATTAGAAAGCAAATGAAGTGAAGCCAAGCTTCAAACAGGATCAGAATGTGTAATAATGATAAAAATATAAAGTTAAGGGCACTCTATCTTCATGCATGCAGCATTTGCAATACAATAGATCATTTGAAGGCACAAATAAAGACAAAAGGATATGATTTAATTGCCATGATCTCGATATGGCTACAGGGTGACCAAGATTAGGAACTGAATATCCAAGGATATTTGGCATTTAGGAAAGACATTCAAAAGGTAAAAGACGTAGCGTAGTGCTGTTATTAAGGGAAGAGATCAATATATTAGTGAGATAAGATCTTAGATTGAAGGATCAAGATATAGAATCTGTTTGGGTGGAGCTATGAAACAGCAAGGGACAGTAAACATAGGCGGGAGGTATTTATAGGCCACCAAATTGTAGTGGAAACATTGGGCACAGTATAATTCAGGAAATTAGAGCTGCATGTAACATGGGAGATGGGTGACTTAAATTTGCATTTAGAGTGGGTAAACCTAATTAACACTCATACTGTGGAGGATGAATTCCTGGAGTGTGTACGAGATGGGTTTCTGGAGCAGTATGTTGAACAACCAACTAGACATCAGGCTATGTGAAATTTAGTATTATGTAATGAGAAAAGACTGAATAATAACTTTGCTGAAAAGGAAGCTTTAGGAATCAGTGACCATAGTATGATATAATTTTACATTAAGTTTGAAAGTGATATAGTTCATTCTGAAACAAATGTCTTAAATCTGAACAAAGGAAACTACGAAGGTATGAGGGTCAAGTTGGCTGTGGTGGACTGGGAGAGTACACTAAAAAAATTGACAGTAGTAAACCAATGCCTAGTATTTAAAGAAGCATTACATAGTCTACAACAAATATACATTTCTCTAAGACACAAAAGCCCAACAGGAAAGATGAATCAACTGTGGCTAACAAAAGAAGTTAAGGATTCGATTAAGAATTAATCAAAGGAAGTGGTAAGCCCGCTGATTGGGGTCAATTTAGAATCCAGAAAAGGAGCCCAAGAAACTGATAAGGAAAGGGAAAAGAAAATATGAATGCAACCTAGCGAAAAACATGAAGACTATAAAAGCTTCCTTAGGTATGTGAGAGGAAAAGATTAGCAAGAACAAATGTGGGTGTCATGAAAGTATAACAATTCACATAATATTATTGTGATTTATTGTAAAAGTAGGTTAATAGTGGGGTTTGGATAGTTTATGTGTGAGTGGGGTGGGGGGTTGGGGTGCGGGGGTTTAATTGAGTTGGAGACATCTGGTCTGGAGGCTTTGACTCATCAAAAGAAGTTAGGTTTGAAATGCTAAATAGATAAACATGGCTGAAGTTTTAGAATGTAAGGTGAGGAGGATTTGTATTTTTAGATAAATCAGGGTAGTTTGAATTGTATGATGTTGCACCTTGATAGAGACGCTAGGCCAAGCAGTGTGGTTATTTTTCCCAAAGGTTATTGACAATATTAGCACCATGAATAGATTTATATTATGAGAAAAGTTCCAAAAACATATGGGAACAATGGGATTTACATTAAAAGGGAGAAACATGTATAAAGGAGATTGAGGTTATGTGTTAGGAAGGCATTGTAAGATCTACCAGAAGTGTGAAAAGCCTCCAGTATTTGTGCATTAAGCTGCTGTCTATAGAAACCGAAGCTGGGAAAAGCCACTTTGAATTCTACTTTCCAGGGTATTGTGTTGACTTGCCTGGATCTCTTTACATCTATTTTTTTTCAGTAGCCTTGACAATGGTGTAACTGGAAGCCAGGTTAATTAAGTGTTTTAGGAGTTATTATTGTAGTAATTTGTAGACCTATGCATGTGCTTGAAATCTTTTCTTTTGTTAATAAATGTTTAATTTAGTTTCCTAAAAATCTCTGAAGTCTTGGTGGACTTGTTACTACTGAATTTAGGGCAGCATCTCGAAATAACTTCAAATTGCAAAATCGTTGTGACTGCATGATCAAGTTTCTCTTGTGGACTTGATTCGCTTGGCACACATCATCTGCCGTGTCATAACAGTGGGTCCATCACAGGCAGAGACAGGAGGATTTATAATGGAGAATAGGGAAATGGTGGAGAAACTAAACAATTGCTTTGGGTGGAATTTTCATGCCCGCTGATGTCAGGTGTGTTCAGCGGCATGTCCTGAAATAGGGTGAGCAGGACAAAAATCAGTTTCCTGATGTTGTGAAACTAGTTTGCGATCATCCGGCTCAGCTCGTTGATGGGGATGGGGGGGGTGGGGGCCGCATTTACTGCCGTTGGACATCAGGGACCTCATTGTAATGCATCTGCATTTCATTATAAACCCAGCCCTCTGGAATCAACCCCCCCATGCTGGATCATCCATCCATGTTGGCAGGAAAACATGCCGGTGCAGAGCACATCTTGACCCGTGTGACTTGCAGAAGTCGGGACTTACTGCCAGGGCCTTGCTCACATCACAGACATCCAAGGAGCAGAAGATGCTGGAGCCCCACGGCAATGGCATACTGGAGGAATGTCCATGGCATGCTGGGTGGATTCTCATGGACATGGCTCTGCTGTGAAGCAGCTCATGGAAGTTGGAAAGTCACCGTTGAGAGTCTGTTCACAATGGATAATGGTCGAAGGGGTGGAGGGGATGTTCCAGCTGTGTTTGGGAGAGGAAGATGTACCGGGGGGGTGGGAGACGAAGGTCTAGGTTCGTCTGGGACAAGAAGAGGTGTTAGTGGGTGGGGTGGGGGGGGGGGGGGGGGTTGGTGAGGTTGGGAGTGGGGTAAACAAAGGTGTCGGGGGGTAAGGTTGGGAGAGGGAGATCAAAGGTGTCAGGTGGAGGTTGGGAGGGGGAGGGAGTACAGGGGATGGAGGGGGTAAGGGGAAGAAGGTGGCAACTGGGGAGGTAGGTTTAAGTGGGGTGGAAGATGTAGGGGAAGGAGATCGGAGGGCGGAGAGAATCCAGGGGGAAGAAGGAGTGCCGAGAGGGGAGGTAGTCTGTGGGGGAGGAAGGATTGTGGAGAGGGGAGGGAGAAAGGGTGGAGAAAGGAGTGCAGAGAGGGGAGGGAGTCTGGGGGTGGAAGGAGTGCAGAGAGATGGAGAGTGAAGGGGGAGGAAGAAATAAGGTTGGAGGAAGGAGTCATGAAGGGGGAAGGAGCAAGGCTGTAGGAAGAAGTAAGTCTGGGGGAAGGAGTCGGGAGGGGGCAAGGACTAAGGGTGGAAGAAGAATTAAAGGTGTCTGAAGGAATCAGGAAGGGGGAAGGACTAAACAGGGGTGGGGGAGCCGGGAGTGGAGGGAAGGACTAAGTAGGGGGGTGGAGTCCAGGGGGAAGTGGTTCCGGGGTGAAGGGGTTCTAAGGAGGGAAGGGGTCCTGAGGGGGGAATGTGCAAGGGAGATCTCTGATGAGTCCATTACTGCCTCCTGGGGAGCAAACTGAGGGTGGCCGTGGTACGAGGAAATGGTGAAAATGACCAGGGACAGAGCGAGGCGGTAGGGTGGTAGGGTGAGAGTTCGTTGGCAGTGGTAGAAGGGGCGGTGAGTGTGGCAAGTGGGGACACGGAGGCAGACACGGACTCTGGGGGTGGGAAGGAGGAGGTCGGGGAGGTTAACGTGGATGGGGGTGGGATTTTCGGGAAGGAAGGGGACAGGCACGTTCACCTGGACATCCTTGAAAGAAAAGGGTTGCAGCTGGTTGATCATGGAGGGGAGGTGGAAGGTGATGCCGGGGGGTTCAACAGTGATGGGGAAAGGAAGTGGGTGAGATCAGGTGCTGCATGGGAATGTGATCAGTGGGTGGATGAAGATGCGGTTCAGCTCATATGGACAACTGAATGCGAACCCCAGCAGCCAGCATTGAAAATGCCGAGTACATTGAGGTGAGTATGATACGGGAAGAATTCATGTGCATGGGAGAGTGCTGCACAAGGCTCTGACAGGGCCTGCCACACACACACTTCTCCCTCCAGAATCACTCATTGACCAACTGCTCCCTCTGCAGTGAGAGAGGACAAGGTGAGGGGTTCACAAGCAAAGGGGACTTGGAGGGAGAGGACAGTGGATGACACAGGGGTGTCCAGTTGCTGCTCCTCCTCCCTTCTGGTGTCTAGGGGCCCTGGCCTGACTCCTTGAGGGGAAGGAGCATCTGGGGGGGATGTTGAGGTGCCCCATTTCCCTCTTGCATTGACACTGCAGGAACTTACCCGTAGCTCCCGTGATGGAGTGCAGGTCTGTACACATCTCCATCTTCTGCTGGACCAGGGTCTCAATGGTGTCTGCCATCCTTCCCATGGAGGCCTCCCTAAGCGTACATGTGGGCATCACTTTATCAGAGAGCAGGCAGATGCCGTCCTCCAACTTGCGAGCCACTCTGTTGAGGGCTTCCAACAGCTCTGGGTGATGTTCCCCCATCTTCTGCTGACACTTCTCGATGAGTTGAAAGGCCAAATCCAGAGGTTTGTCATCGGACATGGACCTCACAGATGCCTCTTCCCTAGAAGTCATCTGAGCGCTGGGGATCTCAGCCACACCTGTCTCCTCTTGCTTCGACGTGTGTCCATATGGTGCCCACAAGATTGTGAACCCGAGCCTGTTCTAGCTCTGGTCCCACCAAGGTGTATATCCCTGCGCTGGTGGAGGGTGTGCATAAGCGCTGTGATGGGTCTTCAGGCTGTTGATTTCTAGCTCTTCAGTGGAGGAGATGTCCTCTTGGCTGGAGGTGAGAACCTGGATGGCGCTGAGGGACGGGCTGGCTGAGGGTGTCATTCACTTGGCAGAGCACCCTGTGAACCAAAGTATAGATGATTAGTGCATGACAGCAGGGTCAAAAGCAGGAGAGAGAGCATTCACATTTGCGTTGAAGGAGGGATGATGTGGTGCAGGATCCTCACGAGTGTCCACCACTGACCTCACCGTCACTGCAGACAAGGTCCATGTCCTCACCAGTCAGTGCAATGACTGTGAACGAGGGGCCTATTGTGGGCCACTCTGCCCCTGGTCTGGGACCTCTCCTTGCTGATGTGAGCAGGCTTCTCTTGCATGAAAACAGATGGAAAGAGTGTAAGCAGGACCCATGGCACTGCATAGAATGTTTGTGTGGTGAGCGGAATGATGAATGGTATTAGGTTGCGAGCTCGAGACGATGTCAGTCTGATGGAGATAAGAGGGTGTGTGTACGAGTTAGTAATGTTGTGCCTTGAGGTGTGAGTTCCCTGTGGGTGTATGATGGGTTTGTGAGTGTGTGAGTTGAGAGTGATGAGAAGAGTGACTTACCCTGGCAGAATGGATGAGACCATACATCCTCTTGCGGCATTGGGTGGCTGTCCTCTTTTGCAGGGCGTTGGCACTGACCATTGCTACCATTACCTCCCAAGGCAGATTGGTGATGTTGTTGCTCATCCTATGGCCAGAGCGGGGCTGGAGGACATCATGGCGGACTGCATTCAACAGACACTCAAGGGACGCGACATTGAACATGGGGGCTGCAGTCGTTTTCCCTTTCAGGGGCATGTCTTCCATGCAGCAGTTGTGGGCTGGAAGCACTGAGAGGTGTGCCCGTGGCTGCACTTTAAATATGGCGCCCAGCATGATGAACCAGTGAGGTGATGGTGTGGCTGGCGACTGAGAGCCCGCCCACCATCGAAACGGCGTGTGTCCCGGGAATGCATAATTAATGCAACGTGATTTAGACGATACAGTGTAAGAAGCCATTGTGGCCAACAGGTAAGCATTGTTTATCCTACCTGCTACCACACGTACTACAAATCTGGGATGACTCCACTCTTTGTGTCTATTTTCATGTAGGAAGATATAGAAAATCTCCTAGATAACTCGGGAACCAAAGGGCTTGTGAAAATAAGGAACTGAAAAAAATTAGTACTAATAAAGAGGTAGCACTGAAAAATTAATTGGATTGAAGGTTGGTAAATCTCCTGGACCACATGAACTGCATCTCACTGTGCTGAAAGAGGTGGCTATAGTGAAAGTGTGTGCATTACTGGTTATCTTTCAAAATTCGATAGATTCTGGAAAGGTTTCTGCCGGCTGGAGAAATGTAACCCCACTATTTATGAAGGGGAGGGGGAAGAGAGAAAATAGAGAACTACAGACCTGTTAGTTTGATGACAGCAGTAGGGAAAATGTCAGAATCTCTTATCAAGAAGATGATAACTAGGCAATTGGAAAATCATTATATGACTGGGCAGAATCAACATGGATTTATGAAAGGGAAAACATGTTTCACAAGCCTGTTGGTGTTTTTTGAGGATGTTACCTGTAGCATAGATGAAGGAAAATCAGTGGATGTGGTGTATTTGGATTTTTAGAAGGCTTTTGATAAGGTCCTGCACAGGAAGTTAGTAAACAAAATTAGGGCACATGGGATTGGGGATAATATACTGGTCTGGATTGAGAATTGGTTAACAGACAGAAAGAGAATAGGAATAAACAGGTCATTCTCAGAATGGCAGGCTGTTACTAGAGGGGTAATGCAAGGATGAATGCTTGTTCACAATCTATATAAATGATTTGGATTTGGGGGCCTATTGTAATATTTCAAAACTTGCTAATGACATATAACTAGGTGGGAATATAAGTTGTGAGGAGAATGCAAGGAGAATTCAAGGGGACTTCAACACTATCAGTGTATGAGCAAGAACATGGCAGATAGAATATACGTAAATAAGTATGAAGTTATCCACTTTGGTTGGAAAAACAGAGATTTCTTAAATGGAGAAATATTGGGAAGCTTTGATGTCCAAATGGACTGGGTGTCCTTGTTCATGCATCACTGAAAACTAGCATGCAGGTGCAGCAAGCAATTAGGAAGGCAAATGGTATGTTGGCCTTCATCAAATGGGAATTTGAGTACAGGAGGAAAGATGTCTTGTTGCGATTGTATCAAGCTTTGGTGAGACTGCATCTGGAGAATTGTGTATAGTTTAAGTCTCCTTATCTAAGGAAGGATATGCTTGTCATGGAGGGACTGCAATAGATGTTCATCAGGCTAATCCCTAGGATGGCAGGATTATTTTATGAGGAGAGATTGAAGAAGCTGGGCTTGTATTCTCTAGAGTTATGAAGAATGAGAGGTGATTTCATTACAAAATTCTTTCAGGCCATGACAAGGTAGATATAGATAGGATGTTTCCCCTGACTGGTGAGCCTAGAACCAAAGGGTACAGTCTCAGAATGTGGGGTAGACCATTTAGGGCTGAGATGAGGAGAAATTTCTTCACTCAGAGGGTGGTGAATCTTTCGAATTCTCTAGCCCAGAGGGCTGTGGAAGCTCAATCATTGAGCATGTTCAAGACAGAAATTGATAGATTTCTGGATACTAATGACGTCAAGGGATATGGGATAGCGCAAGAAAGTGGCGTTGAGGTAGATGATATGCCATGATCAAATGGAAGAGCAGGCTCGATAGGCTGAATGACCTACTCTTGCTCCTATGTATTATATTCCCAGTGCCAGAGAAAAGGATGTCACTGAAAGGCTGCAGAGCACCTGAGGGAGGAGGGTAAACAGCCAGTAATCATAGTCCACATCAGTGTGAACGACATAGGCAGAAAGAGGGGTTCAGGATTTAGGGAGCTACATAGGAAATTTGCAGGCAGGACCTGAAAGGTAGTAATCCCCATGCACAAGTGAAAATATAAATAGAAGGATAGAAAGATTAATTTTAAGAACGTGGAAAGAGGATTAAAGAGCAGAGAGAGAGAGAAGCGAGAATCCATCAAAGAACACAGAGAGGGAGGTGAGAGTCCATTAAAAAATGTGAAGAGAGAGGTGAGAGTCCATAAAAAAGAGAAGAGAGAGAGGTTTGAGTCCATTAAAAAGTGTGGTGAGAGAGGAAAGAGTCCATTAAAGAGTGTGGAGAGAGAGGCGAGAGTCCATTAAAGAGAGGAGAGAGAGGGACGGGAATCCATTAAAGAGCATGGTTGGACAGGTGAGAGTCCATTAAAGAGTTCATTCATGGGATGTGGGCTTCACTGGCTGGGCCACAATTTATTGCCCATCCCTAGTTGCCCATGAGAAGGTGGTGGTGAGCTGCCTTCTTGAACTGCTGCAGTCCATGTGGTGTGGGTACACTCTCAGTGCTGTTAGGAAGGGAGTTCCAGGATTTTGATCCAGCGACAGTGAAGGAAAGGTGATATATTTCAAAGTCAGAATGGTGAGTGACTTGGAGAGGAACTTCTAGGTGGTGGTGTTCGCAGCTAACTGCTGCCCTTGTCCTTCTAGATGGTAGTGGTCGTGTGTTTGGAAGGTGCTATCGAAGGAGCCTTGGTGAATTCCTGCAGTGCATCTTGTAGATGGTACACACTGCTGTTACTGTGCGTTGGTGGTGGAGGGAGTGACTGTTTGTGGTAGTGGTGCCAATCAAGCGGGCTGCTTTGTCCTGGATGGTGCCAAGCTTCTTGAGTGTTGTGGGAGCTGCACTCATCCAGGCAAGTGGGGAGCATTCCATCACACTCCTGACTGGTACCTTGTAGATGGTGGCCAGGCTCTGGGGAGTCAGGAGGTGGGTTACTCGTCGCACTATTCCTATCCCCTGACCTGTTCTTGTAGCCACAGTATTTATATGGCTAGTCCAGTTCAGTTTCTGGTCAATGGTAACCCCCAGGATGTTGATAGTGGGGGCTTCAGTGATGGTAATGTTATTGAGTATCAAGGGGCGATGGTTGGATTCTCTCTTGCTGGAGATGGTCATTGCCTGACACTTGCGTGGTGCGAATGTTACATGCCACTTGTCAGCCCCAGCTCGGATATTGTCCAGGTCTTGCTGCATTTGGTCACAGACTGCTTCGGTATCTAAGGAGTTGCGAATGGTGCTGAGCATTCTGCAATCATCAGCGAACATCCCTACTTCTGACCTTATGTTGGAAGGAAGGTCATTGATGAAGCAGCTGAAGATGGTTGGGCCCAGGTTGTGAGCACCTCAAACCTGTTTGACAATTGCAATGTCTGAGGCTCCTCCACTACTGTCTGCTCGGTCTCAGTACCTGCCTCACTGACAGTCACATCCTCCTGTCCCTCACTGCTGACCAAAACAGGTGACCCTCTTCTAAGAGTTGTGACTGTCTTCTGGAACAAAGTACCCGTTCCTTATGTTGCGCAATGTCTGCATTTCGGCTTCCAGATCAATAATTCTGATCCAGAATTCCTCAAGCTGCTTACACTTTCATCAAACATGTTTGTCATGCATCACCTTGGCATCCAAAAGCTCCCACGTCCCACTGCTGCAACATAACACCTGTCCCTAACTTACGATATTTAGTTAATTTACTTTAATTACTTTCTTCCTATGTCTGCTACAATCTACTGTGTTTATTGAATGCTTGTACCACTGAAACTAAAGGTTATATGCTTCTTAACTATAAGGTATGTGTTTTAGATGTTTGTTTAAATTACTTTATTTTTATTGCTGTTTTTATCTTTGTGGTTTTATTTTAATTTAAAAGTTTTCAAATTTTGATTTATTATTTTAAAGTTTTAGATCTTTTTATTTATTGATCTACCTGAACTCGCCTGTCCTAAGCTAGTTTCTCGCACACTGTCTCTTAGACTGAGCACTTACCGGCCAATCAACTTACTAGCTTCCTGTGACATCACAGTTGCTGAAAGAGTGAAACAGCGCGCTCCTCAGCTCCCGACTGTCTCCCACAGGTTCACTCCGCTCCAGTTCCCAGCAAGGCAGGTCTCACTCGAATCCCCGGTGTGTATTTATAGGCGTTCCTCAGATCCCGACTGTCTCCCACAGGTCTGCTCTGACTTCCAGCAAGGTAGGCCTCACTTGAATCCCCAGTCTGTATTTATAGGCGCTCCTCAGATCCCAACTGTCTCCTGCAGGTCCGCTCCGCTCCGCTCCGACTTCTAGCAAGGTAAGCCTCACTCGAATCCCTGGTCTGTATTTATTGGCTCTCCTCAGCTCCCAACTGTCTCCGCAGGTCTGCTCCAATCAGGCTCCCAGCAAGACCCAGCCGGTATCTTGCCTCAGAAATATGTATTATAAACATTATTATATTATTAGTATTACTTTACTTTATTATGTTTGTGTATTTTTTCTGTAAACTATGTATTAGTTCTTTAAAAGTTAGCCATTGCCTGTCTAACTTTATATCTCATAACGTAGTTTCCTAATCCATATAGTCAACTTGCCTCACATACTTTCATACTTTCCTTTCTTTAGATTTAAGACCCTAATTTTGATTGAACTACATCATTTTCAAAAATATGTAAAGTTTTAACATTTTATAGTCACGCTTACATAAAGGCTACTTTACAAAAAGATTATTTGTTTGCCCATTTTCATTGCATAATGTATCTAAGTTTGCTAATGATAACAAACTAGGTGGAAAGTTAAGTTTTGGGAAGACACGGAGAGACTGCAAAGAGGTGGAAACAGGTTAGGTGAGCAGGCAACAAGATAGCAGTATAACAAGATAGCAGGAGTATAATATAGGGAAATGTGAATTTATTCACTTTGGTAATAAGAATAAAAGAGTAGAATATTTTTTAAAAGGTGAGAAAATTATAAGTGCTGATGTTCAAAGTGGCTTGGCTGTGCTGGTACAAGGAACAGAGAAAGTTAGCATGCAGGCGCAGCAAGCAATTAGGAAGGCAAATGGCATGTTGCCCTTTACTGCAAGGTGATTGGAGTATAAGAATAAAGAACTCTTGCTATAGTTGTACAGGGTTTTGGTGAGAATGCATCTGGAGTACTTTGTGCAGTTTTTCTCTCCACATTTAAGAACGGATATACTTGCGTTGGAGACAGTACAGTGAAGGTTCACTAAATTGGTCACTGGGATGAGGGGATTGTTCTTTGATGAGGGGCTGAGTTAATTGGCTTATATTCTCTGGAGTTTCGAAGAATGAGAAGTGATCTCATTGAAACCTACAATATTCTGAAGGATTTTGATAGGGTGAATGCTGAGAGATTTTTCATCGGGTTTGGATAGAGGGCAGAATCTTGTGGAGGCACTGGGGTTCTCAGTCGCCGGTTACAGAACCAGCAAGACACCTGCGTTGCTTCTCTTTAAAGTCCTGCTTCATCTTGTGCCACTCAGGCATTCAACAGAGCAGCGATAGCCCTTCCCCAGAATCAAGGACCCGGGGGTGATAGGGTGTCATGAAGCTATTGATGTATATAATATTTTGGAAAATATTTTTCTTTTTTAATAGAAGTTTAGTCTGCAGGTGTGTCTTAATTAAATTAAAGTCAGCTAGTCTTGGTGCTTTGATGTGTACTAGTTTTGATACGTAAGAGAGGTAGCATGCATTTGCATTTTTTGAATAGAGCATTCAAGAAGTGGGGTGAAAACTGATGCCTTTCTAGCAGCTACCAAGCCATCTATTTATATTACTAATAAAGTTGGTACTATGAAAGGTGTTTTATTGTTAGAGAGGCTTAGTTCAGAGGTTGTTGCTACAATAAGAATTAACATTCAATGGGGCTGGTAGGTATAACTTCAATAGTTTTTGGGTGTGCAGAGCAGAGGCAATGTGAGATCAAAAGGCAGCTGCAAGCCTCCAACTGCATCCACAAGAACCAAAGTGAAAGAACCTCATTTTGAATTTGTAAGGTGAAAGTGCTTTGCTTGGTGTTTGGTTAAGTCTATGGGCTGATGTTGCCTTAATGGAGATTAGTTTGGGAATTTGTTAAAAGTTATGATAGTAGTAATTTGTAGCCATGTGTATATCTATTTTAACCTGTATAGATTAATAAAATGTTTCCTTCAGCTTAATTAAAAACCTCGAGAATGGGTGATCTGATTCCTGCATTTAAAGTCACATCTCAAACATACCACTTAAGATTATAGGTTATGACAGTTGTTTAAAGTTTCCCTCTGCGATTTTTAAATAACTCCGCTTTACTTACTGTATTGGTCATAACAGGGGGAGAATGGGTCCTGCCTGCTGGTGAGACGGTGGCTGCTGCTGGTACTACACCCACCTGAAGCCTCTTAACGAGGCGGGACCCAGGTGCAGGTAAGTGATGGCAGGAACGGGTCACAGTGCGTGGGTTGCGAGTGGAGGGTAGTCTGCACCAATGGCGGGGGTTGGCTCTCAGCAGGCCCCCCCTTTCCCAGGTACCTCAATCAGACACTGAATGCCTTTGAATGAAGGATCCCCCCTGGGAGCCCACCAGCAAACCCACCAGGAATTGAAAAGCAAATAAGAGAAGCAAATGAGAGTATGACAAGAAACTGGCAGCTAGCATAAAAAGGAATCAAAAATGTTTTCCCTCGGCATATAAATAGCAAAACGATGGTAAGAAGAGGGCTGATTAGGAACCAAAAAGGGGATTTAAACATGTAGGTAGTTGGTATGACTGAGGTATTAAATGAGTACTTTGAATCTTTCTTTATTAAGGAAGAAGACTCTTCCCATGTCACAATGAAAGATGAGGTAGGTCAGACACTTGAAATGTTTGAAATTTATAAGTAGAAGGTATTGGATAGGCTGTCTGTACTTAAATTTGATAAGCCACTAAGGCCATTTTAGATGCATCCTGAAATACTGAAGGAAGTGAGACTGGAAATTGTGTCGACACTGGCCATAATTTTAGAATCTTCCTTGGACTTAGAAGTGGTGCCAGAGGACTGGAGAATTGGCAATGCTACACCCTTGTTCAAAACAGTGTGCAAGATAAACCCAACAACAAAAGCTAGTCAGTTTAACCTTGGACCTCAGTGGCGGGGGATCTTTTAGAAATGATAATTTGGGACAAAATTAATAGTCACTTGGAAAAATGCAGGTTAATTAAGAAAAGTCAGCACAGATTTTTAAGGGCAAATCATGTTTAACTAAGTTGCTGGAGTTTTTTGACGAAGTAACAGAAAGGGCTAATGTGGTTGATGTGGTGTATATGGATTCCAGAAGGCAGTTGGTAAAGTGCCACACAATAGGCTTGTGAGCAAAGATAGAATTCATGGAATAAAAGGGATAGTAGCAACATGGATACAAAATTGGCTGAGTGACAGGAAACAGAGAGTAGTGGCTAATGGATGAATTTTGGAGTAGGGATAGGTTTATAGCAGAGTTCCACAGGGATTGGTATTAGGACACCTGCTCCTCCTGATATATACTAATGTTCTAGGCATTAACGTGCAGGGCACAATTTCAAACTTTGCAGATATTCTGGAACATCAAAGTACTGTGAACCATGAAGAGGATAGTGTAGAACTTAAGAAGGACATAAACAGGTTGGCGGACTGGGCAGACAAATGGCACATGAAATATAATGCAGATAAGTATGAAGTGATTAATTTCAGTAGGAAGAACACAAAGAGACAATATAAAATAAAGGGTACAATTCTAAAGAGGGTGCAGGAGCAAAGAAACCTGGGTGTAGGTGTGAAGGTAGTGGCACAACTTGAGAGAGCAGTTAATAAAGGATAGAGAATCCTGGATTTTAACAACAGGGGCATAGTGTTAAAAGCAAGGAAATTATGCAAAGCTGTATAAAACTGGTTCGGCCTCAACTTGAGTATCATATCAAATTCTGGGCATTACACTATATGAGGGCTGTGAAGGCATTAGAGAGGGTGCAGAAAAGATCCACAAAAATGTTTCCAGGGACGAGGAACTTCAGTAACGTAGATAGATTGGAGACATTAAGACTGTTTTCCTTGGAGAAGAGAGGGTTGAGAGGAGATTTGATAGAGATATTCAAAATCATGAAGGACCTGGACAGATGAGATAGGGAGAAACTGTTCCAATTGGTGGAAGGATCAAGAACCAGAGGGCAGATTTAAGGTAATTGGCAAATGAAGCAAGGGTGCCATGAGAAAAACTTTTTCACACAGCGAGTGGTTAGGATCTGAAATGCATTATCTGAGAGTATGGTGGAGGCAAGGTCAATTGAGGCTTTCAAAAGAGAATTGGATTATTAACTGAAAATACAGGTCAACAGGCAAAAGGCAGGGGAGTAGCACTTGGTGAATTGCTCCTTCAGAGGGTGAGCACAGACACAAGGGGCCAAATGGCCTCCTTCTGAGCTGTAACCATTCTATGATTCTATGATGCTAAGTGGAGTGATAGCTTTGTTTTATTCACATCTTTATGAGATTATAATGGTATTCTTCTTTTGATGTTTTCTCAATGTTTGTATGTTTATTTGGAGTAAGAGGTGTGAAGTGAGGTGAAGCTTGTGTTATTGAAACTATAAATGGCAGTGCCTGACTGACATTTTTATAAGGTTGTAAGAGCAGCAGTTTTTTTCAAAGCAGATCTCTGAATGGACATTTCAAGACATGCAATTGTTATTATCTGGTTCATTGAATGAGCATGGAGAGGCATGGAGTGGTCATGGGAGCAAGGAGGTGGCAGGGAAGGTTTTTTTTACTCATTCACGGCATGTGGGCTTTGCTGGCTGGGCCAGCATTTATTCCCCATCCCTAGTTGCCCTTGGGAAAGTGGTGCTGAGCTGCCTTCTTGAACTGCTGTAGTCCATGTGGTATAGTTACACCCACAGTGCTGTTAGGGAGGGAGTTCCAGGATTTTGACCCAGTGACAGTGAAGAACGGCGATATATTTCTAAGTCAGGATGGTGAGTGACTTGGAGGGGAACTTCCAGGTGGTGGTGTTCCCGTCTATCTGCTGCCCTTGTCCTTCTAGATGGTAGTGGTCATGGGTTTGGAAGGGGCTGTCTAAAGAGTCTTGGTGAATTCCTGCAGTGCATCTTGTAGATGGTACACACTGCTGCCACTACGCGTCGGTGGTGGAGGGAATGAATGTTTGTGGAAGTGGTGCCATGCTTTGGACAGGCTTTGGGGAGTCAGGAGGTGAGTTACTCTTTGCAGGATTGCAGGACCTGCTCTTGTAGCCACAGTATTTATATGCCTTGTCCAGTTCAGTTTATGATCAATGGTAACCCCCAGGGTGTTGATAGTGGGGGATTCAGTGATGCTAATGCCACTGAGTGCCAAGGGACGATGGTTGGATTCTCTCTTGTTGGAGATGGTCATTGCCTGGCACTTGTCTGGCATGAATGTTACTTGCCACTTGTCAGCCCAAGCCTGGATAATGTCCAGGTCTTTCTGCATTTGGACATGAACTGCTTCAGTATCTGAGGAGTCACAAATGGTGCTGAACATTGTGCGATCATCAGCAAGCATCCCCAGTTCTGACCTTATGATGGATGGAAGGTCATTGATGAAGCAACGAAAGATGGTTGGACTTAGGACACTAGGTAGCGTGGAGGTTGTCTGGGATGGATGGAGGAGGTATGAGTAAGACCTTTTAAACAAACCTTTCAAAAGGCCCTGATCAAGACTATGGTTCACAACTCCTCTCAGGTTGTGAAGAATGAGTCTTCGAAAGCTGGCCTGACTCTATTGACTGAAAAAAGGTATCTCTACTTATCTTACTTATTCCCTGACTCTCCTTTCATATTAAGTATCATGCCTTCATGGAAATTATACACTTTCTCCTTTTCGAAAATTTCTTAAGGTGAAATTGACTTGTATCCTCTGTAGTGAAGGTAATATAAGAATTGTACCAGAAGAGTTGGGGATAGTAATACTTTAAAATATTTTTTAAATTGGCATATACTTTTGATTCTGTAAGAGCTAACCCAAGCTATCCAAGAACCTGATAATGACGGAGAATCATGAATCATTACAACAAAACCATAGCTATCTTTAGTGATTTACCTGGCCAGGAGCCTCATAGAGGAAAGGTATTAGCTGGAACTCTGGTTCACTGAAGCTGTAATATGCTAATTTAATCACAGTGTGCAAAGAAGCTCGCTGCACACGCAATAAGTCACTTAACCATAGTTCCACAGGGCCCTTTGCAACCACTGGGGTATCCAACTGCAAAAGAAAATGAGTGTGAAATGTGGCAAACATTCATTATCACTAGTGTTATAGACAGCATATAACAAGTGAAATATTTTTCCCTTAAATGTTTTCAACAATATTTTCATGAGAAGTAGGTTTTGAAGAAATGTTCTGGATATATATTCTAAAATCTTTGAGCCAATCAAAACACATTATAATTGATTCATGTGTGCTCTGCCCAAAGGCTGATTCTTAGCTCATTGTCTACTGGTGCTTCCTCCTGAACTATTTTTTCTTGGCAGTGGTGATTTACTATTGCCTTCCGCTCTCAGGGGAAGGTTGAGAAGGCAGAACAGGAATCTCAGGCAGAACAGGAATCAAAACCCATGCTGTTGACATTATTCCACATGCTAGCCATCTAGCCTACTGAACTAACCAGCTCCCACTCTTTAGTTGACCTTATTTATATTGCTTTTTTAAAGCTCTGACAATAGACTCCGACTCAAAAAATGTCTAGAATTTTTGTATTCATTCATGGGATGTGGGCATTGCCATCATTGAGAGGGCATTTAAGAGCCAACCACATTGCTGTGGATCTGGAGTCACATGTAGGCCAGATCAGGTAGGGACAAAGGACAGCAGATTTCCTTCCCTAAGGGTATTAGTGAACCAGATAGATTTTAATGACAATCGGCAATGGTTTCGTGCTCATCATCAGGCTTTTAATTCCAGATTTTATTGAATTCAGATTTCACCATCTGCCATGGTGGGATTTGAACCCGAATAATCCTGGGTTTCTGGAATGCTGGTCCAGTGACAGTACCACTATGCAGCCCCCTCCCTCCTGTGAGGGAGGGATTGGAATGGGTGTGGTGGGTGGTGAGAGAAATGGTAGAGCATCTCGTTTCTGCTGAATTATTTAACATCCTGATAAGGAAAGAGGCTGGATTCTGGCCATTAGGCAATAATTTGCAGTGTGTACCATCTACAAAATGTAGAAACTCACAAATTCCCCTTGACAGCACCTTCGAAACCCATGACCTCAATCATTGAGATGGACAAGTGCAGCAGATGCATGGGAACACCACTATGTGCCAATCCTGACTTGGAATTATATCACTTTTCCTTCACTGTTGCTGAGTCAAAATCCTGGAACTCCTTTCCAAACAGCACTATAGTGTACCTACACTATATGGACTGCAGTGGTTCTAGAAGGCAGCTCACTGCCACCTTCTCAAGGGCAATTAGGTTTGGGCAATAAATTCTGGCCTTCCCAGTGATGCTCCTATCCCAAGAATGAATAAAAAAATAAACATTTTCACGAAGGAAAAATAGATGTTCCAGAAAATGCAGGCTGCTAAATTCAGCTTTGGTCTTTTGGCAGTAGGAGTGCTCTTTTGACTTCAAAATGGCATCCGTGGCACAATAATGTACTTCTGATGTGAGCTATTCTGGATGACATTATGGTCAGGGCTTTAGCATGCACATGGGGTGTGTTTAGTGGAAGTATGCAGAGTAGGCAGATCATGTAATGCTAATTTGACATCAGCATTGACATTTTCAACCTCAATGATCCAGTTAAAACCATTTTGATTCCTTGAACTCAGGTCCAGACTTCATTCCACCCTTGGTCAAATGTAGAAAAAAGAGTTGAATTCGAAAGGTGAGGTGAGAGTGACTGTTCTTAACATCAAGGCAACATACATGGCATTACCATCACTGAATCCCCCACTATCAACATCCTGGGGGTTACCATTGATCAGAAACTGAACTGGATTAGCCATATTAATACTGCGGCTACAACAGCAGGTCAGAGGCTAGGAATTGTGCATTGAATAACTCGCCGCCTGACTCCCCAAAGCCTGTCCACCATCTACAAGGCACAAGTCAGGAATGTGATGGAATACTCAGCACTTGCCTGGATGAGTGCAGCTCCTACAACACTGAAGAAGCTGGACACTGTCCAGGACAAAGCAGTCTGTTTGATTGACACCACATCCACAAACATTCACTCCCTCCACCACCGGCGCACAGTAGCAGCAGTGTGTACCATCTACAAGATGCACTGTAGGAATTCATTCTCCTTAGGCTCCTTAGACAGCACCTTCTAAGGCCTCGACCACTA
Source organism: Cetorhinus maximus (assembly GCF_964194155.1). Taxonomy (NCBI): domain Eukaryota; kingdom Metazoa; phylum Chordata; class Chondrichthyes; order Lamniformes; family Cetorhinidae; genus Cetorhinus; species Cetorhinus maximus. Next base: position 167,747,822 of record NC_135883.1, read on the forward strand.
CCACCTAGAAGGACAAGGGCAGCAATAGATGGGAACACCACCGCCTGGAAGTTCCCCTCCAAGTGACTCACCATCCTGACTTGGAAATATATCGCCATTCCTTCACTGTCGATGGGTCAAAATTCTGGAACTCCCTTCCTAACAGCACTGTGGGTGTACCTACACCACATGGACTGCAGCGGTTCAAGAAGGCAGCCCACCACCAACTTCTCAAGAGCAACTAGGGATGGACAATAAATGCTGGCCCAGCCAGCGAAGCCTATATCCCGTGAATGAATAACAAAAAATGTTTCGCCAAGGAGATCTAGTCAATAGGAATCAGAGAAAACATTCTTTAGTGACAGGAGTCATATGTGGCACAAAGGAAGATTGTTGTGCTTGTTGGAGGCTAATTATCACAGCCCCAGGATATTACTAGAAAATCCTGCAAAGGTAGCCAATGTGATATTGAGAACAGCAAGTTCACTTTCCTCAGGTCTCACCACTTAGGGTTATATTAAAATTAGCTTCAAATGCCCTCATACATAAAACTTGAAAGGATTGACATGCAGTCATTCTTGGGACATAGTGGAAAGATAGTGAGATCTGGGAACTAAATATATCAGGCTACAAAGTCCACAGGAAAGATAGGGAAAATTGTGGAGCGGCAGATGCAGCCTCATTAATGAATGAAATCACTTCCATGATGTAATGAGAGGTAATCAGGCAGCAGAGAATTTTTGGGTAGACTGAAGCAAAAGAAAAGGTTTCAAGATGGCAGTGGAAGTTGTACATCATCCCTCTAGTAAAACTGTGAAGTACATGTAGTAAAGGCAGAGTGGTTTTAAATAGGGGGATTTTCACTTTCATATATGCGTAAGCTGGCACATGTCAGAAAAGTAGTGATTTTCTTCAGCATGTCTAGGATGATTTTCCAAAACAAATGTCCTAGAACCAACGATGGGGCTGGCCATATTATAATTAATGAGTGGAATTTTACATTCCAGAGACCCAAGTGCAGTGGTGGGCAGCAAAGTCGACGTGATTCCCACTGGGTGGCAGGGTGGATTTTCGTGCCCCAATCTACTGCCTTTCAGCTCATTAATTATGCATCAGTGAGGAGCTCATCAAATCTTGTGGCTGGACATGCAGTGATTTTCCCACCCTGCCATTATCTCATGGGGTTGAAGGTCCTGGTGCCATATTTAAATGGCACCCACACACAAATTCACTCACTGCAGGACAGATGTTGTGTCAGGTGGGTAATCCATGGTGCCTAATAGAACAAAACCCTTGGCTCCATTGTTAAGCGACGCTGGATATTCTGCTCCATGCCGTTTGGGAGCTTGTCATTCCAAGGGATGGGAGCAGGAGGTTCCCTCACCTGACCACGCCAGCGAGGAGGTTGCCAGGGAGGTCAGCGCCTATGGCACACAAAAAAGGACCGCCCTGCAGTACAGGAAAAGGATGAATGATCTGATTCACTCTGTTAGGATAAGTGAACCTTCTTCTGATTCCAAACTCACACTCTCATAAGGACATCAGGCAATCTAAGGGTTAGAGTCACAGGCTGCCACACGTTACCAGGAGATGGGATATCAGCACTGAATGTCTTCCAGCCACTTTAAGATCACCATCTCATGTAAGATCCTGGACAAATGGCATCTTAATAACTTACTGGAGAAGGCTCAGCACACACAGCAACTTCTCTTTCATCTGTAGTTCTCACAGTCACTCTATCTGTCTTTATCCAGGACAAGCTCACCCATAATGCGCGGGAGAGATAAAAGAGTGGAGGGGGTAACTCGGTGCTGAGGATCCCCTCCTCCCAATGAGGAGCAGGCTGCAGAGCTTGCTAGAGAGGACAGAGATCGTTCCTGTGTGGAAGGCAAGATTGAACTTCCCCAACAAGCCTGTGAGGCTCCATACAGTATACATCGACAACATGTGGACAATGACTGTAAATGGCCTATAGTGTAGGAGCCTGCCTAGCCAATCACTTATTATCTCATCACTTTTCTCTATTCCAGCAAGAAAAGGCAAAGGCCATCCTCAAGCAAATGCCTCAGCCTCAGCCCCCAGACCACTCCTGAGAGGAAGCAGAGGATCCATCGAATGAAGACCTGTCAGTGTGTCCATCTGCACCCTCCACTAGCGTTGGTACACGCACCTCGGCGGGTCATAGTTTGAGTAGGTTCGGATTCACAATCTGATGATTACTTCACAGTCACATGTCCACAGCTGGCGGAGGCAGTGACAGCCAAGGTCTCTGACACTTGGAGACTGCTGAAGACCAAACCCCTGCAGAGTCTGAGTCCGATGATGAGTCTCTGCAATCAGACCTGAGTGAAATGTTGGCGATGCAGCGACAGACAGGGGAACATCAGGCGGAATTGTCAGAGGCCATCACCAGACTGGAATGAAGGAGGAGAAGTCTGTTCACATTCTGTCTGATGTCACGACTCTAGCATGAGAGTGCATCAAAGTCTCTATGGGAATGGTGGCAGCCACCATGGAGGCACAGGTCCAGCATAATGCACAGTTTCTACCAGATTTGCGCTCGGACCAGCACTCCATTGCTCTTGCCATGGATGTGTTCCAGCAGTGGCTAGGCAAGAGGAGGAAGGGGCATCTCAACTGCCCTCCAGGCATCCCTTCTTCTCAAGGAGTCAGGGAGGGACCCTGGGGCACTCAAAGGGAGGAGCATCAGCCAGACATCCTGAGGGCATCCACCCAGGAATCTCTAGGGGCATCCAGCCGCTTCAAATACCATCTGCCTGTGACCCCATCAACTCCAACAGGTCTGGTCGAGGAGGGCGCACCTATACTAGAGCAGGAGGCCCTTAGCAGCCCAGATCCCTCCAGGCCTCGAGCCTCCAGAGGACATCCGCCAAAAACATCTCATGCAACAGGGCATAGCAGTCAACAAGCTGCCTCCACCTCTGCTGCGGATGCTGGAGCTGCACCTAGACATAATGGTAGAGTAAGGAAAATTAAGAAGTTTTGAATGCGCAATGGTGGCATGGGTGTTCATTCGCTGTATATAATCTGCACTAATGTAAATATATCTTGCATTTATTCCTCTCCAAGTCTCAAGCATTGATTGGCTAATTGATGTGATACAATATCCCATGTTCATTTAAGGGTACCAAGTAACTTCCCCCCCAACCCCAAATATGTCCCATTTTGTCCTTCAGTTCCACTCAAACTCATCGCAGTGAATTGCCTTTAGTTCTACATCAGTGACATGAACAAAGGCACTTCCTATATGAAAATGATGGCTGGACAATACATAAGTAACTCTTGCATCTGAAGCAAACATTATGTGACCTCTTGAGAATTGTTCATGAAGGTTAATGATTATCTTGATGGTGCCACACTAAAGTTTGTGGATGTTATAAGTACTTATTGCAACCCACATTGGAGTTTTTCACACAAGTACAGTTTGCAATGGCCTTTATTTTATGACTGTGAGGTTTTGATAAAAGTATTATTCATTTTCAAGCACCATACCCTTTCATGCCTCCCTACAACATTATTTCATCTTCGCTTTTAAGGCTGAACAGTCCTTTTTTATTAGTTCCAATTCTCCCCGTGCATGACGCTGAGTGATGGAAATTGTTTCCACTCGGTTACATTTGAAATGTCTGCTGGACTGGAATAAGTGTCTGATGTCAGAGGCATGGACGCATCCTGATGAAGATGTTGAACTGCTTGTGAGGATGTTACTTTGCTCCTGAATGGTTGCCCAGCGTTGCTTGACGGAATCCCTCTGGGAGGCCACAGAACACCAATCGATATGGAATTCATTACATGACTGAACAGTGTCTTAGGGTTCATATAAGGATTTAGCTTTGTGAGTTGGACAACTTTGAAGACTGTAATTGTATCAAAATGATGCACTGGCACATCTCCTGAGTACTCATCAGTATCTATGATGGGAATAAGTTATCATTGACTGGTGTGTCAAAACTGACTAGGCCACATCTCTCCCAGATGTCAAGGCGATGCAGGATGTAAACTTGGCAGGTTTCCAAAAAATACAGTGCAATAAGTGCTGTCAATAATCGCATGATGGTCCTGCTGAACCACTCTGTGTGAGTACAATGCTAACATTACTCACAGCTATGCGTCCATGCTGTTGTGTGACAAGTCACTGTTTCCTGGACCAAGGTTTTCTGTGCCCGCTGGCATCGGGCATGTTTGGTGGCGTAAGCAGACAATATGACGAGATCGGTTTAATAACAGCATATAACCAGTTTGCAGTTGTCTGCCTTTCCTGCTATTGGACGTTGGGAACTTCTTTGTACTACAACTGCATATCGCCAAGTCACTGAATATATTTAAGAAGGAAATAGATAGATTTCTAGGCTCTAAAGATGTCAAGGGGTTTGGGGAGAGATTGGGGGTATGGCGTTGAGATAGAGGATCAGCCATGGTCATACTGAGTGGTGGAGCAGTTTCAAAGGGCCAAATGACCTACTCCTGCTCCTACTTTCTATGTGTCTATGTGTGCTGGCAGAGTGCTTATCCAATTACACATTGGCCACAAGCTCCCTAGGCTACTATGCCTTCCAAGGATGACTCCATCGTTCGACTTGAAGCTGATGTAGGCTTCCTCCATTATCATTATGAGTTTGAAAACCTCTCATGAGATATTGGAGATGACAGTGAATGTCTTCTTGTCACTCCTGCATCAAGGTGTCAAGAGAGCTGCATTCATAAAAATTTGCCTTCATCTTATTCCCCCTGGAATCTTCTAGCTATGTGGTTGTCACGGGCACGTCTTCCATGTCGTGCCCATGCAATGGCATCTTCACTGTGACTCATCTGAATCCTCGCCCTCTTCAAATTCATCTCCTTCAAAATCTCCCTCTTCTGAGGAGACCATGGCCAGAATTTTCTGGCTCCGTTGGCATCGGGCATCATAGCAGGTGGTAGGGGGGACAATATGGCAAGAAGGCCAAAAATCAGTTTTACGCTGTTGTGAAAACTGTTTGCAATCGTCCGCTCCACCCATCAATGGCAGGCCACGTTTCTTACCGCTGCATGTCAGGAACATCATTTTAATACATTTGCATCTAATTATATGCCCTGCTCGCTGCATTTATTCCCCCATGTCAAATTTACCACCCATATCTGGGTGAGTTCAGAATGACATGCTTCACGACTGCTTTTTAAAGGCTGACCTGAACTCCGAGGGGAACTCAGGGGTGAATGCACACAACCTTGTGCAGTGCTCACGAGCATCACCCATAGGACATCAAAGAAAAGGCGCCCCGCAATCACAGGGGGCACAGGCTGGCTTTTTCCTGGCTGGCTTTCAGTGTAGTTTTGGGGCAAGGGCCCAGTGAGGGTCAGACCAAGGGGCTGGGAGGTTGAGGGGAGAAGGCAACACAGAATGAAGGAAATACTCAAGCACATGCCAGGGGGCCAGGGAGGGGAGCATGAGGGAAGCGGCCATGCACTTTGAAAAGCTTGTCAAAAGTGAGCATTTTTCCACAGCTGAGACCACTCAGCTGCAGCTCCATTGACATGCTTGGAGTCGGGCCTCTGAAGCTCTTCTGCCCACTCAAGCAACACAAAAGCATGAAAGTGCCACTAAATGTTCCAGAGATTTTCACACCTCGAGTACAGACTGCGAATTAATGTGCATTTTGGGGGCAGCAGAGCTATTGACTGACTAGGCAAGTTGTAAGATCCCCTGACAAAAACTGGCCTTGGTGCAGTCACTGGTGGAGGCGCTCACAGTCCCTTGAAATGTCTTTATTAAGGTGTGCACCAGTATCTGCAATGTTTCAAGCTAACAGCGCAACCTTGCAGGGTTAGGGGAATGCCTGTGCCTGAGCTGAGAGCATAGCATGCAGTCCAGTGGTCAAAACTGCCGCCAATCAGTCAAGTGGAGTGGGGCGGAGGAGGGTAGAGTTTCAGACAGCCAATTAGCACACTACACATTGGCCATCCAAGTGGTGGCCCACATCCTCCTGCAGGTGTGAGGGGGCCTTCAGACTTAACCAAGAGGGGTTCTTAGTACATCTATGTTAATCCACATGTCTCCTCTGTCTTTGATCCTACAGGAGGGGAACATCAGGATCCTGGATAAAAGCAAAATACTGCGGATGTTGGAAATCTGAAACAAAAACAGAAAATGCTGGAAAACTCTAACAGCATCTATGGAGAGAAAGACAGGGTTAACCAGGATCCTGGAGCCTGGCGATTTAGCGGTTTGCCCCATGGCTTACAGAGACCAGAGAAGAAGAAGAAAAGCATGGCGGAGGTGCCTGGCTCAGCAAAGGGAGGGGCAGCTCCCTCAAGATGAAAAATCCACAGCGAGCTGTTGCTCACAGGCACCTCGCTAGACCCAGGGTCTATAGACAGCCCCTATCATTCCTGCAGATGATCGAGAACTACTGTCGCCAAAGACTGCGCGTGTCTAGGGAACTGGTCAGTTACATATGCCAGTGTGCCAGGATTTGGCCCATGGGGAAATGGAGGGCATCCACTGCCAGTAGACATGAAAGTGACTGCAGAGCTTAAACTTACACCAGTGGCTCCTACCAGGGCTTCACAGGTGAGCTGTGCAGGATCTCGCAAGCCTCTGTGCACAAGTGTATCCAGGAGGTCATGGATGCCATCTCCTTGAAGGCTCAGAACTTTATGCATTCCAACCAGGATCAGGAAAGCCAGGAAGCAAGAGCGCTGGGATTTGCGCAGATCTCAGGTTTTCCACAGGTGCAGGATGCCATTGATTGTACTCATGTGGCACTTAGATCTCCATGGCAACAAGCAGTCAACTGCGTCAACTCAGCTGGTGTGCGAACACCACAAATGCATCCTGCAGGTCTGCGCACGATTCCCAGGGAGCATCCATGACTCCTACATCCTTAGAAGGTTTCAGATCCCTTACAACTTCCAGGGTCCACAGAGGCTGCAGGGTTGGCTCTTTGGGGACAAGGGCAGAGGTCATTGCTGATGATGCTCATGCGGTGGCCTCAGACTGCAGCAAAGTGACTGTATAATGAGGCTTATGCTGTGACCGGGCTTTGGTAGAGCAAACAATAGGCATTTTGAGAATGAAGTTCCAGTGTGTCGCCAGGTTCAGTGGAACACTGCAATACAGTCCCCAGAGGGTGTCACGAACCATCGTCGCTTGCTGCGCGCTCCACAACCTGGTGCTGCACTGTTGGGAGGACCTGCCTGAGGAGGATGTTGAAGGGGATGATGATGGAAAAAGAGTGGGAGAGCAATAGTGATATGGGGATTCTATCGTAAGGAGAACAGATAGGCCTTTCAGTGGAATTTTTCCTGAAATCACCAAAGTCCAATATCGGGCGAGGAAATTGGCATTTGACCCGCTGACAGCAATGGCAGAATATTACCCCATATCATGTGGAACATTGTGAAAAGAAATCAAAGGCACAGGTTTTACGTTGGATCAATGGCGGAGTGGCCTCTGATTCGCCCGCCCCACCATGACCTCAGAGCTTCAGTAATCTGGGTGCCATAGTTAAAGGCCGCCTCTGCACAGCGCTAGCATTCTTCAAGGGATAAGAGGCTGTTGGGAACTGAAGGCTGCCACAGCTAGCAAACATGCTATCACAGTATCACAATATCACAGTACCTTTACAGTGCAGAAGGAGGTCATTCAGCCCATCAAGTCTGCACTGGCTCTCTGAAAGAGCATCCCACCTAGTCCCACTTCCCTGCCTTATCCCCATAACGTTGCACATTCTCTCTTTTCAGATAGCAATCCAATTCCCTTTTGAATATCTCGATCGAACTTGCCTCCACCACCCTTTCAGGAAGTTTGTTCCAACTCCAACCACCCTCTGCGTGAAAAAATTTTCCCTCACATCACATTTACTCCTTTTTCCAATTATTTTGAATCTGTGCCCTCTCGTTCTTGATGCTTTCTTGAGTGGGAACAGTTTCTCACTATTTACCCTGTCCATACCCCACAGGATCTTGAATACCTCGATCAAGTCTCCTCTGAGGCCTTCTTTTCTCCAAGGACAAGAGTCCCGATCTCTCCAATCTATCCTCATACCTACAGTTCTTTATCCCTGGAATCATTCTTGTGAATCTCCTCTGTACTCTCTCCAATGGCTTCACATCCTTCCTCAAGTATGGTGCTCAGAACTGCAGTACTCCAGATGAGGCCTAACTAATGTCTTATACAAGTTCAATATGACCTCCTTACTCTTGTACTCAATGCCCCGATCAATAAAGCCTAAGATACTATATGCTTTATTAACTGCTCTCTCAACATGCCCTTCCATCTTCAATGACCTATGTACATATACACCAAGGTCCCCCCGTTCCTGCACATCCTTTAGAGGCTCTTCCTTTATTTTATACTGTCTCTCCATATTTTTCCTGCCAAAATGAATCACCTCACAGTTCTCCGCATTAAGCTTCATCTGCCGCTTGTCTGCCCAATCCACCAGCAGGTCTATGTCCTTTTGAAGTTCAAGACTATCTTCATCTGCAAATTTTGAAATCAAGCCATGCACCCCACAGGTCATTAATATATATCAGGAAGAGCAAAGATCCCAATTCTGACCCCTGAGGAACTCCACTACAAACCTTCCTCCAATCTGAAACACAACCATTTATCACTCCTGTCTGTTTCCTGTCATTCAGCCAATTTCTTATCCAAGTGCCTACTTTCCCTTTTATTCCATGACCTAGAATTTTGCTCACAAGTCTGTTTGGTGGCACTGGATCAAGTACCTTTTGAAAATCCATATACATCACATGGACAGCGTTTCCCTTATCAACCTTCTCTGTTACTTCCTCAAAAAATTCTAGCAAGTTAGTTAAACATACTTTTCCCTTAATGAATCCGTGATGGCTTTCCTTAATTATCCTGCCCTTGTCTAAGTGACTATTGATTTTATCCCATACTGTAGTTTCCAGTAGCTTCCCTGCCACTGAGGTCAAACTGACTGGTCTGTAGTTGCCAGCTTTATCCTTGCGCCCCTTTTTGAACGAGGTTGTAACATTTGCAATTCTCCAGTCCTCTGGCACCTCCCCTGTGTCTAAGGAAGACATTAAGATTATCACTAGTGCCTCTTCAATTTCCACTTTCACTTCCCACAATACCTTTGGATGCATCTCATCTGGTCCTGGTACCTTATCTATTTTTAGTAAAGGTAGCCTTTCTAACACCTCCTTCATTCAATTATAAGTTCTTCTAGTGTACCAGTTACCTCCTCTGTCACCTCGGCCTGGGTAGGATTTTCTTCCTTTCTCCATCATCCACATGCAAGTCCCATTCCTTGTTCCCAATCAGCTCCACTCTTTCTTTTACCACTCTTTTATTAGTTACATGCTTGTAGAAGACCTTGGGATTCCCTTTTTTGATCGCTTCCAGTCTCTTTTCATGCTCTCTCCTTGCTTTTCATATTAATTTCTTCACTTCCCCTTTGGTCCTTCTATATTCAGCCTGATTCTCCATTGTATTTTTTACCTGACATCTGTCGTACGCGCACTTCTTCCTTTTCACATTTACCTCTATCTCTCTTGTCATCCGGGAGCTCTGGATTTATTTGTCCTACCTTTCCCCTTCAAGTAAATATACCATGACGCTGCCTACAATACTTTTTCTTTGAAGGTGGCCCATTGTTCAGCCAGCGTCTTTTCTGCCAACATTTGATTCAAACTCACTCGACTCAGATACATTCTCATCCCATCGAAGTTGGCTTTCCCCCAATTAATTATCCCTGCTCTGGATTGCTCCCTGGCCTTTTCCATTGTTAACCTAAACTTTATGATGTAATGGCTTTCCTTAGAGCAGAGAAGGTTGATAGAGGCATACAAAATTACGAGGTGCATAGATAGGGTAGATAGGAAGAAACTTTTCCCTTTAGCGGAGGTGGCAATAACCAGGGGGCATAGACTTAAGGTAAGGGGCAGGAGGTTTAGAGGGGATTTGAGGAAATTGTTTTTCACCCAGCGGTGGTTGGAATCTGGAATACACTGCCTGAGGAGCTGGTAGAGGCAGGAACCCTCACAGCATTTAAGAAGTATTTAGATGAGCATTTGAAATGCCATAGCATAGATGGCTATAGGCAAGTGCTGGAAAATGGGATTAGAATAGATAGGTGCTTGATGGCTGGCACAGACATGATGGGCCAAATGGCCTGTTTCTGTGTTGCATAACTCTATGACTATGACTCTATGGCTCTACAACATCGCACTGTCTGATCCACAGCAGGTAAAGGCAGGGACATCCCAGGATGCCGGCACTAGGAGGATTGCTAGAGGCCAAGAATCTGCTGAATCCGAGGCGGATGAGGAGTCTCTGGACTCCGTCATACTTCAGTTGCTGGAGCTGCGAAGACAAACTCGGGAACATGTGGAAGGGATGTCTGCTGCACTCCTCAGATTACAAGGCATCATGGAGGATTTCATCTACATTCAGACCAAGGTGATAGCACCGGCATGCCAACATATCAAGGTAGGATGGTGGCCACCATGGAGACCTTGTTCCAGGACATCGGTCCTGCACTGCTGCAGGAGCTGCACTCCACTGTTGAGGCACCTGCTGGTATCCATCAGTGTCAATATGAGAGGGGGCGGAGCATCTGAAGCTAACTCCAGCTGCCCCTTCCTCTCAAGGAGTCAGCCAGGGACCTACGGACTCTCTTAGGGATGGGGATCAGCAGGTGCACACCTGGGGCCATCCACCCAGGTGACTCCGGGAGTGTCTGGCCCATCCGAATCCCCACTTCCTGTGACCCCACAGCTCCAGCTCCTCAGGCCAAGGAGGGTGGCACTGCTACGCAGCAGGTCCCGAAAGCAGGCCGGGGCCCTCCAGGTCTTGGCCCTCCAAGGTCATCAGAGACAATAGGGCATAACAGTGAGCAGGCCGCCTCCACTCCACTGTGGATGTCAGGAATGCACCAAGACTTGGCGACAGGGTTAGAAAGGTTAAGAAGATGCAGTTGTACAACGTGGGCACAGGTGTTAATCACTTGTACGTAATGTTGACCATTGTAAATACACTCACAAGAATGTCTCCTTGTCTAGGGATCCCTGTTATGATCAGCAGTGTTCATGTCAATCAAATGTGAAACCTTGGTTCCTGCACAAAATGAAGGCTGGTGTCACAGTTCAGAGCCTCTCCACTGTGCAGTGTGTAACCTTCTTAATGCATTGATTGTCCGGCTTCAAAGTCACTCTCCAGGTCAGTGATGCCTGCACCTCGATGTGGCTTGTGTTTGCTACAAGAATTTTGTACCCAAGCGTCAGAAGATTTCGTGATGTTCTCTGTATGTTCTCAGCACCTTAGAGGCTGGTCTGCATCCTGCATCTCATCAATATTCCTGACAGGTGAAGGTATGGTGCTGCAGGGAACAGATAATGAAGCTTACCAAAGGATCAAGTGCTGTTAAAGTCCCATTCCCATGGTATCTCAGCAGCATTTCCATGATATGGGCCTCTTTACAGAGTGTATGTGTGCTGCCCTCAGCTAGACAGATGACAAATGTTCCCAGATGCAATGTGAAGATCTCAGGAGTGTCCTCACTGCATCTCGTCATCATCCTCCTGGAGTTTTGTGGCAATGAGGGCCTCACGAGCACGCCTGCCTCATCTGACTGCATCCTTGCCTTCCAGGACCTCATCAACCTCATCCTCTTTGACTTCCTTCTCACTGGAGGAGATGTGCAATTCTTCATTCTCTTCATCATCCAGGTCCTTTGCATTGCCAGGTTGTGTAGTGCGCATGATGATGTGTGGCACCCTCTGGGCAGTGTACTGGAGTGCTCTGCCAAATCTGTTGAGGCACTGGAACCTCATTTTCTGGATCCCTATGGTGTGGTCCACCAAACTCCGGGTTGCAGCATGAGCCTCATTGTACCTTCTCTCACCAGGAGTCTGAGGCTGCTGCACGGGTGTCATCAGCTATGTCCTTTGTGGGTAGCTCTTGTACCTGAGGACACAACCCTGCAGCCTGTCTTGTCTCTGGAAGATGTCAGGGATCTGAATCCTGCTGAGGATGTATGAATCGTGAATGCTTCCAAACTACCTGCAAACCTGCATGATCTGTTTGTTATTGCCACAGACCAGCTGAACATTAGGAGAGTGGAAGCATTGCGGTTCACATAATGAAGTGTTTGTTGCCAGGGAGATTTAAGAGCTAAGTGAGTGCAACCGATGGCACTCTGCACCTGTGGTAATCTGGAAATCTCAGTAAATCCCAGCGCTTTTTCTTCCTAGCTTGCCTGATCTCTGCTGAAGATAGCAAAGTTGTGTGCTGTGGCAAAAATGGCTTCTGTGACCTCCTGGATACATTTGTGGGTTGAGGCTTGAGAGAGACACTCAGGCTTCCAGAGTGGAGCCCTGGAAAGAGCTACTGCCATAGAAATTGTGCGCGACAGTCACTTTCACTGCCACTGGCAGTGGATGCCCCCTGAGACCTCATGGCACCAAACCCTGCAGAAGGTGGCATATGTGAGTGACAAGTTCCCTTGACATGTGCAATCATCGGTGACACTGGTGCTCACTCATCTGCAGGTAGTGCATGCGCTGAGTGAGGCGCCTATGAAGGACAGCTCTCTGGGGTTCGTCTTGTGCTTGCGGAGGAGGCCCTGCTGCCTCTTTGTCTTGAAGGTTAGGCTCCTCTCTTTGACGAGTCAGGCACCTCTGTCACATTCTTCTTCTTTTCCCCTGTCTATAAGCATCGAGGCAGACAATGAGATCACCTGGCTCCATCTTCCTGATGATCTCCTCACTGCAGTATCAAAGAGAGAGAGAGACACAAGGGTCAGCAATTGTCTCCTAAGGACCACCATTGGTCAAGTCATTGCCTGCGGCTGCGTCTCAAGGCTCCTTTACACATGCTGGACAGTCCTGGCCACCACATGGTTGCCCTGTGTTTAGTGCACATGATGGTTGACCAAAACCCCACACCACACAACCGAGTGGCGACAGATTTGGCTGCTCGACTGCATCCTGAACTCTCATTTTAGGCACAGCCATTGTCCTAACCTGCACACCAAGGCTTCATGGTTTGCTTGGACCATGAGCGTAACTTTTCAAAGTCTACTTAAACATAATGCAAGAGATTAGGAGTACACCCATCTGTCAGTGTTCCATGGCCATCTTTTCCAAGGGGAGCTTCAGGTTTGCCCAGTCACCCAATGGTTCTGCAGCACCATAGCACTCATTTGATTTTAAAGTCTGCGCATAAGACTTTTAAAGTAGAGGAGCAATCATTGGCACTCTCAGGAATTAGTACTGCTTGAGTGGGCACAATTGCTTGACTAGCCTGACTCCAAGCATGTCAATTTAGCTCAAGCTAGATGGTTTCAGCTGTGGAAGAGTGCTCATCTTTGACATGTTTTTCCACTTGCCTGCCCATTTTCTTACCCGCCTCCCTGGCATGTGTTAGTGTGTATTGGACAAGCTGAGTGAGTGGGCAAATGCATGGCAGATGTAGTATAATGTGGATATATGTGAGGTTATCCATTTTGGTGGCAAAAACAGGAAGGCAGATTATTATCTGAATGGCTATAAATTGAAAGAGGTGAATGTACAATGAGACCTGGGTGTCCTCGTACACCAGTCGCTGAAGGTAAGCATGCAGGTGCACCAGGTGGTAAAGAAGGCAAATGGTATATTGGCCTTCATAGCGAGAGGATTCAAGTACAGGAGTAGGGATGCCTTGCTGCAATTATACAAGGCCTTGGTGAGATCGCACCAAGTGCAGTTTGGTCTCCTTATCTGAGGAAGGATGTTCTTGCTATAGAGGGAGTGCAGTGAAGGTTTACCAGACTGATTCCTGGGATGGCGGGACTGACTTATGAGGAGAGATTGAGTCAGTTAGGATAATATTCGCTGCAGTTCAGAATCATGAGGAGGGATCCCATAGAAACCTATAAAATTCTAATAGGACTAGACAGGGTAGATGCAGGAAGGATGTTCCCGATGGTGGGGGAGTCCAGGACCAGGGGTCACAGTGAGGATATGGGGTAGACCATTTAGGACTGAGATGAGGAGAAATTTCTTCACCCAGAGAGTGGTGAGCCTGTGGAATACTCTACCACAGAAAGTAGTTGAGGCCAAAACATTGTATGTTTTCAAGAAGGAGTTAGATATAGCTCTTGGGGCAAAAGGGATCAAAGGATATGGGGAGAAAGCAGGAGCATGCTGTTGAGTTGGATGATCAGCCATAATCATAATGAATGGCGGAGCAAGCTCAAAGGGCCGAATGGCCTACTCCTGATCCTATTTTCTATGTTTCTATGGAACTTTCAGTCTGTGCTGCTGTCAGGAAGATATAATAATTCTCATGATGTTATTGGAATTTATTGTAAAATAGAGTAATGGTGGGATGTGCCTATGTGTCTATATGTGTGTGTGTGTGAGACTTAATTGAATTAAAGACAGCTAGCCTGGGTGCTTTGATGTAAGAAGAGAAGTTAGGTTTGAAATGTTAATTAGGTAAACATGGGGAATTAAGGAACATAAGCATCAAGGGAACAATTGCTATTTTAAGTAAACCAGACTGGATTGTTTTCAAAGGAAGGAGTGAAATGTGTCACCGAGCCAGGTGAAGGTTAGAAAGAGTTTTCTTATTTTTCCCAAAGATTATTGGTAAAACGAAGTGCCAAGAGATTTTTATTATCAGAAAGATAAATCGAAAGATATAGTGAAACAATGTGAATTTGCATTCAAAGGGGGAAATATGTATAAAGGAGCGAAGGCTGTGTGAAAGGGTGGGCAGTCTAAGATTCAACAAGTGTGAAAAGCCTTCAGTGTCTATGCCTCAAACTGTTGCCTTCAGGGAATGAAATTAAGAGAACTCACTTTGCATTCGAGTTTTCAGGATACCGTTTACTTTGCCTGGGTCTTTCAAAATCCATGTGTTTTACTGTTGCCTTAACAAAGGTTTAACTGGGAACCAGATTAACTAGGGGATTTAAAAATATTCTAGCAGTAATTTGTAGACATATATATGTGCTTACAATCTTTCATTTTATTAATAAATGTTTAATTTAGTTTTATAAAAACCTCTTAAGACACGGTCGCCTTATTATTACTGAATTCAAAGCCCGCCTCTCAAAACATACAAATTGAGAATTAGTTGCTATAGTTATTTCAAGTTTCTCTCTGGGATTTGAACAGCTCAGCATTTACCATCTGCTGTGTCATAACAGCTGCCATAATCTACCCCTCCCTCCCTGCACTGTAGACCTTGTCCCAAGATTGTCTTCTCTCCAGCACTGTTGTCCTAGCTCCGAGATCCCCTTCTCTCCGGCACTGCAGCCCTTGCTGGAGATTCCCTTCTCTCCGGCACTGCAGCCCTTGCTGGAGATTCCCTTCTCTCCGGCACTGCAGCCCTTGCCCCAAGGTTCCCTTCTCTCTCTTCTCTTCAGCACTGTAGCCCTTGCCCTGAGGTGCCCCACTCTCCGTCACTGTAACCCTTATCCCAAGGTTCCCTTCTTTACCTTTTCTCTGGCACTGTAGCCCTTGCCCCTAGGTTCCCTTCTCTCCGGCACTGTTGACCTTGCCCTGGCACCACAAGCCAGCCATGAAGAAGCCGCTATGGAGACCAGCCTGTAACCAGCCCCTGAATCTGCGGTGCCACTTCTTTGCATTGGGGTCCCTGCGAGCGTTGCGCTAAGTTGTGTGCACTCACCTCCAAGTTCCCCATGAAGTTTGGTCACCAGGTGCATGCCTTTTAAAGGCAGTTGTAAATCATGCCGTTCTAAAATCACATCGATGTAGGATTTAAATTTGACGTGGGGTGGTCGTGATTCCAGCGTGTGGTCACAATAATGAGATACAAATGTATTCAAATTAAGTCCCTGATGTTCGATGGTGGGAAACTTGACCCGCCATTGATGGGGGAGGGGACAGTTGCTTCCTGGATTTATGTCGCCGGGAAACATGCCGAGGGCCTTCTCACGAGATGTTCCGATCTCGCCACCAAATACATCTGTCCCAATCGAGTGCGGAAAGTCTCAGCCTTAGTGGCTGGAGAGGAAAGTTCTACCCATTGTGTTTGAAAGGGAGAAAGTTGAAACAGCTGCTGAGATTCTAGATTTAAGCAGGGTTGACTTCAGTAGGATGAGAGAGAGAGAGACCATCCACACAAACTGTATAAGTAGGAACATCGGACTTAGAAGCAGGAGTTGGCCATTTGGTCCTTGGAGCCATTGATAAGATTATGGCTGGCCTGATTGTGATCTCAACTCCACTTTCCTGCCTGCTTCCCATAACCCTTGACTCCCTTGGCTATCAAAAATCTATCCAATTCATACTTGAATTAATTCAATGTTCCAGCCTCCATTGCTTCCTGGGGAAGAGAATTCTAAAGACTAACGACTCTCTGAGAGAAAAAATATTCTCATCCCTGTGTCGTATTTTTAAACTGTGTCCCCTAGTTTACTCTCCCCTAGATGACGGACCTCAACTACTAACATAGGAACATAAGAAATGGGAGCAGGAGGAAGCTATTCGGCCCTTCGAGCCTGTTCCACTATTCAAATACATCATGGCTGATCTTCTACCAATGTACATCAGTGTTTTAGATGAAGGGGCTGAATATATGGTAGCTAACTTTGCTCACAACACAATGATAGGTAGGAAAACCAGTTGTCAAGGAGACACACAGAGCCTGTGAAGAGATTTAGATATGTTAAGTGAGTGGGCAAAATTTTGGCAGATGGATTATAAGTTGGGGAAATGTGGAATTGCACACTTTTGTAAGAATAGAAAAGCAGTATACTATTTATATGGAGAAAGATTGCAGAACTAACTCTCTGGTACAGAGGGATTTGGGTGTCCTGGTATATGAATCGCTTGTATGCAGGTGCAGCAATTGATGCAGGAAACTAAGTGTAATGTTGGTGTTTATTGCAAAGGGAATAGAGTATAAAAGTAGGGAAGTGCTGCTGCAGCTCTACAGATGCTTAGTTAGGCTGCACCTGGAGTACTGTTTGCAATTTTGATCCCCTTGCTTAAGAAAGGATAAAATTGCATTAGAATCAGTTCAGAGAAGGTTCGCTAGAGTGCTGCTTTGGGCTGCAGTAGAGTGATTAAGTTGGAGTTTGGTGACTGAGGGACTTTGGTGAGGAGGGAACGAGGTGATCCTTTGAGTACTGTGAGTACGGTCAGGTAAATATTTACTACTTTTATCGCTTATAGTTTTTAAGGTCTTATTTTGTGGTTCATCGTTTGTAAGGGCTATATTCTGTAGCAAAGAGTGTCAGGAAAGAAGGGCCCTAGAGTAATTGATATTATTTGATATTAAGTATCTTCCAAAAGGTTTAATTTAAATTAAAGGGGTAAGTCATGGCAGGAGAGCTCAAAGCCATGGTGTGCTCCTCCTGTCTATGTGGGAAGCCGGGAACATTTCCAGTGCCCGGGGCCAGCATGTGTGCAGGAAGTGTCTCCAGCTACAGCTCCTGGAAGTCTGGGTTTCGGAGCTGGAGCGGTGGCTGGGGACACTGTGGAGCATCTGCGAGGCAGAGAGTATTGTGGATAGCACGTATAGAGAGGTGGTCACACCGCAGCCTAAGAGTCCAAAGGCAGGAAGGGAATGGGTGACCACCAGGCAGAGCAAGAGGACTAGGCAGGCAGTGCAGGAATCTCCTGTGGCAATTCCCCTGCAAAACAGATATACCACTTTGGATACCGTTGGGGGGAATGGCCTCTCAGGAGAAAGCAGCAACAGCCAAATTCATTGCACCATGGTTGGCTCTGCTGCACAGGTGAGGAGTAAGAAGTGAGGGAATGCAACAATTATAGGGGATTCAATTGTAAGGGGAATAGATAGGCGTTCCTGTGGCCACAATCAAGACTCCAGGATGGTATGTTGTCTCCCTGGTGCTAGGGTCAAGGATGTCTCAGAGCAGCTACAGGACATTCTGAAGGGGGGAGGGTGAACAGACAGTGGTCGTGGTACACATTGGAACAAACAACATAGGTAAAAAAAAGGATGAGGTCCGAAAGGCAGAATATAGGGAATTAGGAAGTAAGTTGAAAAGTAGGACCTCAAAGGTAGTGATCTCAGGATTACTACCAGTGCCACCTGCTAGTCAGAGTAGAAATAGCAGGATATATGGGATAAATACGTGCCTGAAGAGATGGTGTGAGGGGTAGCATTCCAGATTCCTGGGACATTGGGACCAGTTCTGGGGGAGGTGGGAACAGTACAAACTGGATGGGTTACACCTGGGCAGGACTGGGCATGACCTAGGGGGAATTATTTGCTAGAGTGGTTGGGGAGGGTTTAAACTAAAATGGCAGGGGAATGGGAACCTATGCAAGGAGTTAGAGGGGGCGGAATCAAGGACAACAACAAAAGACAGAAAGGGGAATAAGAAAAGTGATAGGCAGAGAAATCAAGTGCAAGAATCAAACAGGGAAGTGAAAAATAGTGGGAATGGGACAATTAATGTTAAAAAGACAAGCCTTCAGGCTTTGTGCCTTAATGCGAGGAGCATTCGCAATAAAGTGGATGAAATAACCGCGCAAATGGATGTAAACAGGTATGATATAGTCAGGATTACGGAGACATGGCTGCAGGGTGACCAGGGATGAGAACTGAACATCCAGGGGTATTCAGTATTTAAGGAGGACAGACAAAAAGTAAAAGCCAGTGGAATTGCATTGCTGGTTAAAGAGGAAATTAACGCAATAGTGAGGAAAGATATTAGCTCCAATGATGTGGAATTTGTATGGGTAGAGCTGAGAAACACTAAGGGGCAAAAGACATTAGTGGGGGTTGTGTATAGACCCCCAAACTGTAGTGGTGATGTTGGGAATGGCATTAAACAGGAAATTAGGGATGCATGCAATAAAGGAACATCTGTAATTATGGGTGACTTTAATCTGCATATAGATTGGGCAAATCAAATTAGTAACAATACCATAGAGGAAGAATTCCTGGAGTGTATATGGGATGGTTTTCTGGATAAATACGTTGAGGAACCGACTAGAGAACGGGCCATCCTAGGCTGGGTATTGTGTAATGAGAAAGGAATAATTGGCAATCTACTTGTGTGAGGCCTCTTGGGGATGAGCGACCACAATATGAAAGAATTCTTCATCAAGATGGAGAGTGACATAGTTGATTCTGAGACTAGGGTCCTAAAGCTTTATAAAGGAAACTATGATGGTATGAGGCGTGAGTTGGCTATGATGGATTGGGGAACGTTACTTGAAGGGATGGTGGTGGATAGGCAATGGCAAACATTCAAAGAGCACATGGGTGAACCGCAACAATTGTTTATTCCTGTCTGGCGCAAAAGTAAAACAGGAAAGGTGGCCAAACCATAGCTTACAAGGGGAATTAGAGATAGTATTAGATCCAAGGAAGAGGCATACAAATTGGCCAGATAAAACAACAGACCTGAGGATTGAGCAGTTTAGAATTCAGCAAAGGAGGCCCAAGGGATTGATTAAGAAGGGGAAAATAGAGTACGAGAGTAAGCTTGCAGGGAACATAAAAACTGACTGTAAAAGTTTCTGTTGGTATGTGAAGAGAAAAAGATTGGTGAGGACAAATGTAGGTCCCTTACAGTCAGAAACTGGGGAATTTATAATGGGGAACAAATAAATGGCTGACCAACTATCAGGGAAATGGTGTTGGGGAAATTGATGGGATTGAAGGCAGATGAATCCCCAGGGCCTGATAATCTATATCCCAGAGTATTTAAGGAAGTGGCCCTAGAAATAGTGGATACATTGGGTGGTCATCTTCTGAGGTTCTATAGACTCTGGAACAGTTCCTACAGATTGGAGGGTAGCTAATGTAACCCCACTATTTAAGAAGGGAGTAGGAGAGAAAACAGGGAATTATAGACCAGTCAGCCTGACGTTGGTAGTGCGGAAAATTCTAGAGTCCAGTATAAAAGATTTAATAGCTGAGTACTTGGAAAACAGTAGCAGAATTAGACAGAGTCAGCATGGATTTACGAAATCTGTTTGACAAATCTACTGGAATTTTTTTGAGAGTTGATGAGGGGGAGCCAGTGGATGTGGTTTATTTGGACTTTCAGAAGGCTTTCGACAAAGTCTCATGTAAGGATTGGCATGTAAAATTAAAGCGCATGGGATTGGGGGTAGTGTATTGAGATGGATAGAATAGATGGTAGACAGGAAACAAAGAGTAGGAATAAATGGGTCTTTTTCCGAATGGCAGGCAATGACTAGTGGGGTACCGCAGGGATCAGTGCTGGGACCCCAGCTATTCACAATATATATTAATGATTTAGATGAGGGAACTAAATGTAATATCTCCAAATTTGCAGATGACACAAAGCTGTGTGGGAGGGTGAGCTGTGAGGAGGATGCAGAGATGCTTCAGTGTGATTTGGACAAGCTGAGTGAGCGGGCAAATGCATGGCAGATGCAGTAGAATGTGGATAAATATGATGTTATCCACTTTGGTAGCGAAAACAGGAAGGCAGATTATTATCTGAATGGCTATAAATTGAGAGAGGGGAATGTACAATGAGACCTGGGTGTCCTCCTACACCAGTCGCTGAAGGCAAGCATGCAGGTGCAACAGGCAGTAAAGAAGGCAAATGATATGGTGGCCTTCGTAGCAAGAGGATTCGAGTACAGCAGCAGGGATTTCTTGCTGCAATTATACAGGGCCTGAGTGAGACCACACCTGGAATATTGTGTGCAGTTTTGGTCTACTTATCTGAGGAAGGTTTTCTTGCTTTAGAAGAAGTGTAGCGAAGGTTTACCAGACTGATTCCTGGGATGGCGGGACTGACATATGAGGAGAGATTGAGTCGGTTAGGATTATATTCACTCGAGTGCAGAAGTATGAGGAGGGATCTCATCAGAACCTATAAAATTCTAACAGGACTAGACAGGGCAGATGCAGGAAGGATGTTCCCGATGGTGGGGGAGTCCAGAACCAGGGGTCACAGTCTGAGGATATGGGGTAGACCATTTAGGACTGAGATGAGGAGAAATTTCATCACCCAGAGAGTGGTGAGCCTGTGGAATTCGCACGACAGAAAGCAGTTGAGGCCAAAACATTGTATGTTTTCAAGAAGGACTTAGATGTAGCTCTTGGGGCAAAAAGGATCAAAGGATATGGGGAGAAAGCGGGAGCAGGCTATTGCTTTGGATGATCAGAATGA
This sequence comes from Cetorhinus maximus, assembly GCF_964194155.1. Taxonomy (NCBI): domain Eukaryota; kingdom Metazoa; phylum Chordata; class Chondrichthyes; order Lamniformes; family Cetorhinidae; genus Cetorhinus; species Cetorhinus maximus. The sequence continues at coordinate 167,768,920 of NC_135883.1, forward strand.
ACGGTGGAGCAGGCTCGAAGGGCCGAATGGCCTACTCCTGCTCCTATTTTCTATGTTTCTATGTTTAAACTGATTTCTGGGATGAAGGGTTATCTTATGAGGAAAGGTTGAGCAGGTTATGCCTATACTCATTGGAGTTTAGAAAAGTGAAAGGTGATCTTGTTGAAACATATAATATCCTGAAGTTACTTGGCATGGTGGATGCTGAGAAGATGTTTGCCCTTATGCGGGAGCCTAGAGCTGGGGACACAGTTTAAAAATTAGGTGTCTCCAATTTAAAGCTGAGATAAGGAGAATATTTTTCCTCTCAGAGGGTTGTTATTATGTGGAATTCTCTTCCCCAGAGAACAGTGAAGGCTGGGTCATTGAATATAGTTAAGGCTGAGTTAGATAGATTTTTGATCAAAAGGAGACTCAAGGGTTGTAAGGAGGCAGATGGAAAAGTGGGCACAAACAATCAGATCAGCCATGATCTTATCACATGGCAATGCAGGCTTGCGGGGGCCGAATGGCCTAATTTTTTTTTTTACTCATTCATGAGATGTGGGTATCACTAGCTAGGCCAGCATTTAGTGCCCATCCCTCATTGCCCTTATTCAGAGGGCATTTAAGAGTCACCCTACATTGCTGTGGGTCTGGAGTTACATGTTGGCCAGAGCAGGTAAGAACAACAGATTTCTTTCTCTAAAGGGCATTTGCAAACCAGATGATTTTTTATGGCAATCAGCAATGGTTTCATGGTCATCATCAGAATTTTAATTCCAGATTTTTATTTAAATCAAATTTCATCATCTGCCATAGTAGGATTTGAACACCAGTCCCCAGAGCATTACTCTAGGTCTATGGAATACTAGGTCCAGTGAAAATACCACTGTGCCACCACTTTCTCTCCTCCTACTTCTAATTTCTTTTATTCTTGTGCTCTTGTGTGTATGTAGGCAGATGTGTGGTCATCCATTTTGGGTTTAAAAATTATACATCAGAGTACCTTCTAAATGAAGGAAAGTTATATCCAGTGAAGATCTAAAGAGACGTCCCGTGGGCGGGTACGTGCCCGACCCGATCGGGCGTAAAATTGCGCGAGATGATGTCAGGCGAGTGTCCCGATGTCATTGCGCACTCATGCGATGTTTCACTCGGCAGGCATGTGCAAAAGTCGGAAGTGCACCCACAGACAATTAAGAGGATAATTAAGCCCATTAATGGCGCAATTGTCTTCAATTTTCGTGGCCTGTCCAACCTTACGGTTGGTGGACGGGCAAATTGGCCACGGGGTTAATTGGCCAGCCAGCATAAAATCGTGGTTGGAGGCCTATCGTGGTTGGTGGTCCGTTTCCCGACTGCTCCCAGGCCCACCGATCATGCTTGCCCGCCAAAGGTAAAATTCAGGCCTTGGAGATTCAGGTACACAGATCATTAAAATACCATGAATAGGTACAGAAAAGATTCAAAAAAGCTAATGTAATGCTACTCTTTACATCTAGATGAATATCACATAAAAGGAGTAGAAGTCATGCTTAAGTGAGACAAATCCCTGCTTTGACTCCACCAGGGGTACTGCGAACAGTTCTGGACATCGTACCTCAGGAAGGATATATTCGGCATAGTCTAAAAATTAGAGTCAGTCATTTAGGAGTGAAATTAGGAAATATTTCTACGGGCAAATGGTGGTAAAAGCTTGGAACTCACATTTGCAAATGGCAGTTGATGCTAGATCAACCGTTCATTTTAAAACTGATGTTGACAGATTTTTGTTAGCCACACATGTTAAGGGATATGGGTCAAGCCTGTTACATGGGGCTGCATCTTCTGATCGGCGAGCGGGGGGGGGCAGGGCCTGCTCACCGATGCGTAAAATGACATGGTTGGGTGTCCCAATGTCACCCCGCGTTATTTACATTTTCAGGTCGGCGGGCATGCAGCCAATGTGGCTGCACACCCACTGACCTGTCAGCGACCTATTAAGGCCATAAAAAAGTAATTGAAATCATTAATGGACCTGCCTGTCCAACCTTAAGGTTGGCAGGCAGGCCGCCAGATCTGGCGGGCTTCTGAGAAAACATGAAACCTCATCCACGGGTGGGATGAGGTTTCATGAGGGATTTAAAAATTTCTGAATATTTTAAAATAAAAGTTATGGACATGTCCCATGAGGGGACATGGCAGCAACATTTTTTTCTCATCTTTATTTAATGTTTCAAACCTGAGCCGATCTCCCAGAGGCAGCACTTTGCCTCAGGGAGATCTGTGTGCTCTTTCGTGTGCATGCATAAAAGAGTGCACTGCAGGCTCAGGGAATCTCCCCCACCCGCACAGGGCCCGCCCATGTAAAATGGCGGGGAACCCGCCCGCCTGCACCCGCTCCCGCACATCCCCCCTGACGGGGGGAAAATGTTGCCCATGGAGTTAGGTCACAGAGCCATGAATTGAGAATGGTGGAACAGGGTCAGGGCTGAATGGCTTCCTTCTGTTCCTAACTCCCTATGTGTACTAAAATATCCAATTTCAATACAGACCAATATTCATGAAACCATATGGATTAAACACTTCAAAAATGGATCAAAACTAAATAAATTATGAAGTATCTATCACCAAGAAGAACAAGGGCAGCAGACACATGGGAACACCACCAGAGGCAAGTTCCTCTCCAAGTCACACATCATCCTGACTTGGAACTATATTGTCATTCCTTCACTGTTGCTGGGTCAAAATCCTTAGCAGTACTCTGGATGCACCTGCATCACACAAACTGTTATCGTTCAAGACGCAGCTCAACACCACCTGCTCAAGGCCCATTAAGGATGGACAATAAGTGCTTGCAAGCGACTCACACATCCTGTGAATGATAATTACTTGAATTTGTTCTCCTTCCCTGGAAATGACAGCCAAAATGCGATCGTAATCCTTTGGATGGAAAGCCACTTTATTTACGTTATCGAATATTCCTGCTAAGTGGTCCTGCATATAGAAAATAGAAAACAAATGTGAAAACACTTCAGTAAAAAAGCTTAGTCATATTCAACTCAATCACAATTACAATAGCTCACCTGGCACTGTGAGAAGTTGAACGTTCACGGAATATCATTTAACTAAGCCAAAGAAGTTTACAGGGCAGAATGGGGACATTAAGCATTTTGGCGATGATTTTTTGTGGAAGTTCTCCTGAACATCTTATCCAGTGCAAGCAGCCCAAGTGTGTCAAGTCTTTTCTAATGACAATCACCTCCATCTTTGACATCATCGTGGTGAATCTATGCTGTTTGCATTTAGGGATCTAAACTTCAATATTAACCTAAACTATTTGGCAGGAAACTGGCAACAGCAATTTGCCAACCATTTTACACACCACTTGATGTCAGTTTCCACAATGAATTACATTAAAATCACCTCCTAAGAATTTAAAAGCCTGCATCATTACTTTCTGTATGGTTTTTCATGTAGTGGAATGCACCTGAATGAATGTCAAGTACAGTGCACTCAGATTTCTTGCTGTAGTACCAGGTGTAGCTCAGAGACAAACTACTTCCAGAGCTGCCATTTCAGTGCTATCTTCAAAAGAAACAGGGGGAATTTTCAAGAAAGTTTTTGTGCTTTTTCAGAACTTTTTTTTCTTTTGCACTAAGTGATGAAGGTCATCTTGAGAATCATGGCACCTTTTGTGATATGGCGTATTTAAGGGAGGAAATGACCACAAGTTCCCTGTTCTGCTTAGTTGATGGACTTCTCTTAAGATAGACATCACAGAGAGGCAATCGTTCCTTCCGTTTTCTTAAACTTTTCCAGCAGTACATGGGAAAGCAGGTTGGGGAAAGAAGAAAAATAGTTACCATGGCACTAATTTGAGGAGCAGGATGGGAGTTATCCCCGTTTTCTTGGCCAATATTTATCCCTCACTCAACATCATAAAAATACAGATTACCTGGTCATTATTACACTGCTGTTTGCGAGAGTTGCCGTGCACAAAATGACTGCCATATTTTTTATAAAATACTTTGAAACTACTGAATTGGCTGTAAAGTGCTTAAGGATGTTTTTTTTTAATTCATTCATGGGATGGCTAGGCCAGTATTTATTGCCCATGCCCAATTTCCCTTGTTCAGAGGGCATTTTTAAGAGTCAACCACATTGCTGTGGGTCTGGAGTCACATGTAGGCCAGACCACACAAGGACAGCAGATTTCCTTCCCAAAGGACATTAGTGAACCAGATGGCTTTTTAACAACAACCAACAATGGTTTCATTGTTATCATTAGACTTTTAATACCAGATATTTATTGAATTCAAATTCCACCATATGCTGTGGTGGGATTCGAACCGAGGTTACCAGAGCATTACCATGGGATTCTGGATTACCAGTCCACACCATTGCCTCCCTCAGTTCAACAATCATGAAAGATTCTGGGTGGAATCGTTCCAGATTTGTACTAAGTGCAGTAGCAGGCGGTAAAACAGTCGGCTGCAATGGCAGCTTTTCATGTGGCATCATGCCAAACCCGCCACATTAATTATGCATTCCCAAGAAACATGCAGTTTCCAAGGTGGGCGGGCTCTCATTCGCCTGTCACGCCATCGCCTCGCTGCTTCATCATGCCTAATGCCATATTTAAAGTCCAGCCATGCGCACACATCTCATTGCTTCCAGCCCATGACTACTGCAGGGAAGACATCCTCGAAAGGCAAAAAGGCTGCCCCCAGGTTTAATGACGCATCACTGGAATGCCTTTTGGATGCCATGGAGGCCCGCCACGATGTCCTCTACCCCCACTCTGGCCACAGGACAGGAAGCGGCATCACCAATCCAGCATGGCAGGCAGTGGCAGCGGTGGTCAGCGCCAATGCCCTGCAAAAGAGGACAGCCACCCAGCGTCACTACAGGATGAATGGTCTCATTCATTCCGCCAGAGTAACTCTACCCTGGCTACCTTGGTTACCACACTTAGTACAAATCTAGGGCGATTCCACCCAGAATTCTTCATGATTGTTGACCTGGGGGAGGCGGTGGCGTAGTGGTATTGTTACTGGACTGCTGATCTAGAGTCCCGTGGTAATGCTCAGGGACCTAGGTTTGAATCTCAGGGTAACTCACTTTTCTCATCACTTTCAACTCACACACTCATAAACCCATCACACACTCACAGGGATCTCACCTCAAGGGACAGCGCCACTAACTCTCACACACACCCTCACATTTCCATCAGGTTCATACCCTCTTGAGCTTGCGTTCTCACCCTGTCCATGGCTCTGCTCACCACACAAACATTCCATGCAGTGCCATGTGTCCTGCTCACACTCTCCATCTGCTTTCATGCAGGAGAAGCCTGGAGAGGTCCCAGACGGGGGCTGGAGTGGCCCACATTAGGCCCCTCACTCACTTTGAGGAGTGTGCCATCATGCTGACTGGTGAGTATGTGGACTGTGCCTGTGGCAATAGTGAGGTCGGTGACCAACACCCACTTGAGGATCCTTCACCACATCATCCCTCCCTCAATGCAACTGTGAGTGCTCTCTCTCCTGCTTTTGACTCGGCTGCCATGCACGAATCATCTCTACTTTGGTTTTCAGGGAGCTCTGCCAAGAGACTGACACACTCCAGGTGCTCGTTCCCCTCAATGAGTCAGGCCGGAGACCTCAGGCACCTGAAGGGAGGAGGAACGGTGGCTGGACACCCTGGGTCACCCACTGAGGAATCTCAGAGGCCCTCCTCTCCCTCCGAGTCCCCTTGGCCTGTGAGCCTCTCAACCTCATTCTCTGTCACTGCAGAGGGAGCAGCTGGCCCACGAGTGATTCTGGAGGGAAATGTGTGTGTGTGTGTGGCAGGGCCTTTCAGAGCCTGGTGTAAGCACTCTCACATGCAACCGGATCCTTCATGTATCACACTCACCTCAATGTCCTGAGCATTTTCAATGCTGCCTGCTGGGGATCACTTTCAGTTGTCCATCTGAGCTGACTTGCATCTGCACCCACCCAATGATCACACTCCCATGCAGCACTTGATCTTGCCCACCAGAACTGTCACTTCACTTTGGACAGCATGGTCTGGATTTGCTTTTTCATAAGCTCCCCAGTCTTTTCTCCTCCCCAGTCACCCATTTCGTTTCCCCCATCAAAGTTGACCCCCCACAGCCCCACCCCCGCCCCATCCCCAGCATCACCTTCCACCAGCCTTCTGTGACCTACCAACCACAACCCTCTTCCTTCGGGGATGGCCAGGTGAACCTTCCTTCCCGAGAATCCCACCACCATCCACATTAACCTCCCCAACCTCCTCCTTCCCAGCCCTAGTGTCCGTTTCTGCCTCCAAGTCCCCACCAACCACATTTGCTGTCCCCTTCTATTGCTACTGTTGAACCCTCCCCCTCCCACCCTACCACCTCACTCTGCCTTTGGTCATTCTCATCATTCCTGCATACCACGCCCACCCTCAGTTGGCTCCCCAGGAGACAGATATCAGACCTCTCCCTTGCACATTCACTTGCACATCCTCCCAGAACCCTTTGCCCCCTTATTAGTCCTCCCACCCCCGGACTCCACCCCCCGCTTAGTCCCTCCCCGTTCCTGAATCCCTCAAACACCCTTACTTCTTCTACCACCCTTAGTCCTTCCCCCTCCCAACTTATGAACAAAGACACCCAGGTCCCTTTGGAAATCAACACTTCCCAATCTCTCACAATTCAAGAAATACTATGCACCTCTGATGCGCCTACCAAAGTGGATAACCTCGCACTTATTCACATTATTTCCATCTGCCATGCTCTTGCCCACTCACTAAGCCTGTCCAAATCCCCTCAAAGCCACTTTGCATTGTGCTGACAACACACATTCCCACCTAAGTTTGTGTCATCCGCAAACTTGGAAGCATTGTCTGTGGAGTGGCAATCTAAGTTGGTTGCCACTCCCCTCTTAATTACTTACCTGGAAATGAAACCGTTCCTTTCTTGCTCGACTTTCTGACTCAGGCCAGGTGAGAACAGTGTAGTGCAGTGGGTTCTTGAGGCCTTGTGTCAAGGGTAGCTGAGTCGGAAGTAAGGAAGACATGCCCTATTTTTTATGGCATTAGCTGCTATAAAGCAGGTAAGTTGAAAGGTCCAGCCACTTTGAGAAACCAAGGAGAAGATAAGTGTATAAGGTAAGTGGGCAGGAGTGGGGGGTGTGGTAGCATGGGTCAGTTGGTCAGGGGGCTTGGGTGGTCAATTGGAGGGCTCAGGTGGTCAGTGGGGTTGGATAGTCAGTGAGTGGGGGGTTGGGAGGTCAGTGAGGTCGGGTGGTTGGGGGAGGTAGTCGGGCAGTTGAGGGAGGGGGGAGTAGTTGGGGAAGGGATAGTCAGGGGTAGTTGGAGGGGTGGTGTAGTCAGGGGTTGGGGAGGGTAGTTGGGGGGGTGGTTGGGTAGTGGGGGTGTCCTGTGGGGGTTTGGGGTTGGGGGGGCGCGGGGGTGAAAAATTCTAAGGGGAGGACCATCCATGGTTAACTAGAGATGTTAAGGAAAGCATCAAACGTAAGGAAAAAGCATACAACTCTGCAAAGATGAGTGGCAGGACAGATGATTGGGTAGAATATGAAGAATGGAAGAGAATGACTGAAAAGTTAATCAGGAGAAAGAAATTAGAGTATGAAAGGAAGCTAGCTAGAAATGTCAAAACGGATATCAAGAGTTTCTACAGGTACTTAAAAAGGAAAAGAGTAAGTAAAGTGAGTATTGGTCCTCTAGAGAGTGACAGTGGGGAATTAATAGTAGATAATAAAGAAATGGTGGAAGAAATGAACAAATATTTTGCCTCTGTGTTCACTATAGAGGATACAAAAAACAATCCAGTAATAGCTGCAAATCAGGAGGTGAGTGGGAGAAAGGAACCTTGTGAAATTGAAATCACTAGGGAAACAGTACTGAGCAAATTGATGGAGCTGCGGGCTAGCAAGTCTCCAGGCCCCATTGGACTACATCCTAGGTCTTAAAAGAGGTGGCTAATGAGGTAGTTGATGCGCTGGTGTTAATTTTCCAAAATTCACTAGATTCTGAAAAAGTTCCACCAGATTCTAAAGTAGCAAATAAAGCCCCTATATTCAAGAAGGGAGGGAGGCAGAAAACAGGAAACGATATTGCAGTTAGCTTGATGTCTGTCGTGGGTAAGTTATTATGGTCGATCATTAAGGAGGTTATAGCTGGGCACTTAGAAGAGCTCAAGGCAATTAGAAAGAGTCAGCATGGTTTTGTGAAAGGAAAATCATGTTTAACCAATTTATTGGAGATTTTTGAAGGAGTAACGTGCGCAGTGGATAAAGGGGAGCCTGTAGACATACTGTACTTGGATTTCCAAAAGGCATTTGATAAGGTGCCACATCAAAGATTATTACGGAACAAAAAAAAAGCGCATGGTGTAGTGGGTAACATATTAGCATGAATAGCAGATTGGCTGGCTGGCAGAAAGCAGAGAGTATGCATAAATGGGTCTTTGTCTGATTGGCAGGATGTGACGAGTGGTGTCCCACAGGGGTCTGTACTGGGGCCTTTTACGATATACATCCATCACTTAGATGAGGGAATGAAGATCATCAGCTAAATTTGCAGATGGCACAAAGATAGGTAGGAAAGTATGTTGTGAAGAGGACATGAGGAGGTTGCAGATGGATATAGATAGAGATCCAGGGTAATGCCTGGGGACTGGGGTTCGAATCCCGACATGGCAGATAGTGGAATTTGAATTCAATAAAAATCTGGAATTAAAAGTCTAATGATGACCATGAAATCATTGTCGATTGCTGTAAAAACCCATCTGGTTCACTAATGTCCTTGAGGGAAGGAAATCTGTTATCCTTAACTGATCTGGCCTACACGTGACTCCAGACCCACAGCAATGTGGTTGATTCTTAAATGCCGTCTGAAATGGCCTAGCAAACCACTCAGTTGTAACAAACCGCTACAAAGTCACAAGATAGGAATGAAACTGGACGGACTACCTGGCATCGACCTAGGCACTGGAAAAGACAATGCCAATCTCAGCCCTGTACACCCTGCAAAGTCCTCCTTACTGAGTGTGGAATGAGCTATCATCTGACGTGGTAAATGCGGTGAGCCCGCATGGATAGGAGAGGTCTGGAGGGTCATGGACTAGGTGCAGGTCAATGGGACTAGCGGAATAATATTTCGGCACAGACTGGAAGGGCCGAATGGCCTGTTTTCTGTGCTGTAGTGTTCTAACATCTGGGGGCTGATCTCAAAATTGGGAGAGCTGTCTCACAGACCAGTTAAGCAACAGCCTGACATAATCATCGTCATGAAATCAAATCTTACAATGTCCCAGACACCACCATTGCCATACCTGGGTATGTCCTGTCCCACCGGCAGGACAGACCCAACAGAGGTGGCAGCACAGTGGTATAAAGTCAGGAGGGAGTTGCCCTGCGGGTCCTCAACATTGACCCTGGACCCCATGAAGTCTCATGACATCAGGTCAAACATGGGCAAGGGAAACGTCCTGCTGATTACCACGTACCGCCCTCCCTCAGCTGGTGAATCAGTGCTCCTCCATGTTGAACATCACTTGGAGGAAGCACTGAGGGTGGCAAGTGCTCAGAATGTACTCTGGGTGGGGGACTTCAATGTCCACCACCAATCGTGGCTTGGTAGCACCACTACTGACAGAGCTGGCCGAGTCCTAAAGGACAAAGCTGCTAGACTGGGTCTGCGGCAGATGGTATGGGAACTAACAGGAGGGAAAATTATACTTGACCTCATCCTCACCAACCTACCTGCCACAGATGCATCTGTCCATAACAGTATCGGTAGGAGTGACCACCACACAGTCATTGTGGAGACGAAGTCCCACCTTTGTGTTGAGGTTACCGTCCATCGTGTTGTGTGGCACTACCACCATGCTAAATGGGATAGATTTCAAACAGATCTAGCAACTCAAGACTGGGCATCCATGAGGTGCTGTGATCCATCAGCAGCAGCAGAATTGTACTCGAACACAATCTGTAACCTCATGCCTGGCATATCCCCCACTCTACCATTACCATCAAGCCAGGATCAACCCTGGTTCAATGAAGAGTGCAAGAGGTCATGCCAGGAGCAGCACCAAGCATATCTATAAATGAGGCATCAACCTGGCGAAGCTATAACACAGGACTACTTGCGTGCCAAACAGCATAAGCAGCAAATGATAGACAAAGCTAAGCGATCCCACAACTGACAGATCAGATCTGAGCTCTGCAGTCCTGTTCCATCCATAAAATCATAGAACACTACAGCACAGAAAACAGGCCATTCGGCCCTTCTAGTCTGTGCTGAAATATTATTCCGCTAGTCCCATTGACCTGCACCTAGTCCATAACCCTCCAGACCTCTCCCATCCAAGTATCTATCTAATTTATTCTTAAAACTTAAGAGTGAGCCCACATTTACCACGTCAGATGGTAGCTCATTCCACACTCTCACCACTCTGAGTGAAGAAGTTCCCCCTAATGTTCCCCCTAAACCTTTCCCCTTTCACCCTAAAGCCATGTCCTCTCGTGTTTATTTCTCCTAATCTAAGTGAAAAGAGCCTACTCGCATTTACTCTGTCTATACCCCTCATAATTTTGTAAACTTCTATCATATCTCCCCTCATTCTTCTACGCTCCAAGGAATAAAGTCCTAACCTGTTTAATCTTTCCTTGTAACTCAACTCCTTAAGACCCGGCAACATCCTAGTAAATCTTCTCTGCACTCTCTCAATCTTACTGATATCCTTCCTGTAGTTAGGCGACCAGAACTGCACACAATACTCCAAAGTTGGCCTCACCAATGTCTTATACAACCTCACTATAACATCCCAACTCCTATACTCAATACTTTGATTTATGAAGGCCAGTATGCCAAAAGCTTTCTTTACAACCTTGTCTACCTGTGACGCCACTTTCAGGGAATTATGTATCTGAACTCCCAGATCCCTTTGTTCCTCCGCAATCCTCAGTGCCCTACCAGTAATGTGTATGATCTACCTTGGTTTCATCTTCCAAAATGTAACACCTCACACTTTTCCGCATTAAATTCCATCTGCCATTTTCTGGCCCATTTTTCCAGTTGGTCCAGATCTCTCTGCAAGCTTTGAAAGCCTTCCTCGCTGTCCACAACGCCTCCAATCTTAGTGTCATCAGCAAACTTGCTGATCCAATTCACCACATTATCATCCAAATCATTGATATAGACAACAAACAACAATGGTCCCAGCACAGATCCCTGAGGCACACCACTAGTCACAGACCTCCAGTCTGAGAAGCAATCATCCACTACCACTCTCTGTCTTCTCCCACACAGCCAATTTTGAATCCAGTTTACAACCTCTCCATGGATACCAAGTGTCTGAACCTTCTGAACTAACCTCCCATGTGGGACCTTGTCGAAGGCCTTACTAAAGTCCATGTAGACAACATCCACAGCCTTTCCTTCATCTACTTTCTTGGTAACCTCCTCAAAAAACTCTACAAGGTTCGTTAAACACGACCTACCACGCACAAAGCCATGCTGACTATCCTTAATCAGCCCTTGGCTGTCCAAATAATTATATATCCGATTTCTCAGAACACCTTCCAATAATTTACCTACTACTGACATCAGGCTCACTGGCCTGTAATTACCTGGTTTACTTTTGGAGCCTTTTTTAAACAACGGAACAACATGAGCTACCCTCCAATCCTCCGGCACCTCACCCGTGGCTAAGGACTTTTAAAATATTTCTGACAGGGCCCCTGCAATTTCTACTCTAGTCTCCCTCAAGGTCCGAGGGAATATCATGTCAGGCCCGGGGGATTTATCTACCTTTATTCGCTGTAAGGCAGCAAGCACCTCCTCCTCTTTAATCCCTATATGTTGCATGAAACTACTGCTTGTTTCCCTTCCTTCCTTATACACTATGCCAGTTTCCTGAGTAAATACTGATGCAAAAAAACTGTTTAAGATCTCTCCCATCTCGTGAGCCTCCACACATAGACAACCACTCTGATCTTCAAGGGGACCAATTGTGTCCCTTACTATCCTTTTACTCTTAATATACTTGTAGAAACCCTTCAGGTTTACCTTCACATTATCTTCCAAAGCAACCTCATTTTGCCTTCCTGATTTCCTTTTTTAGTATTTTCTTACATTTTCTATACTCTACAAGTACCTCATTTGTTTCTTATTGCCTATACCTGCTATACACCTCTCTCTTCTTCTTAACCAGATCGCCAATATCCCTTGAAAACCAAGGTTCCCTATGCCTGTTAACTTTGCCTTTAATCCTGACAGGAACATGCAAACTCTGCACTCTCAAAATTTCGCCTTTGAATGCCTTCCACTTACTGAACACATCCTTGCCAGAAAACAACTTATGCCAATCCACTCTTCCTAGATCCTTTCTCATTTCCACAAAATTGGCCTTTCTCCAATTTAGAATCTCAACTCGAGGACCAGACCTATCCTTATCCATATTTAGCTTAAAACTAATGACATTGTGGTCACTGGACCCAAAACGTTCGCCTACACATACTTCTGTCACCTGACCTGTCTGGTTCCCTAATAGGAGATCAAGTATTGCATCCTCTCTCATTGGTACCTCTATATATTGATTTAGAAAACTTTCCTGAACACATTTGAGAAACTCCAAGCCATCCAGCCCTTTTACAGTATGGGAGTCCCAGTCAATATGTGGAAGTTAAAATCTCCTACTATCACAACTTTCTGTTTCTTACATAGGTCTGCTATCTCTCTACAGATTTGCTCCTCCAATTCTCTCTGACTATTGAGCGGTCTATAATACAACCCTATTAATGTAGTCACACCTTTCCCATTCCTCAGCTCCACCCATATGGCCTCTGTAGATGAGGCCTCCGGGCTGTCCTGCTTACGCACAGCTGTGATATTTTCCCTGACTAGTAATGCCACTCCTCCCCCTTTCATCCCTCCCCCTCTATCACGTCTGAAACAACGGAACCCCGGAACATTGAGCTGGCAGTCCTGCCCCACCTGCAACCAAGTCTCACTAATAGCGATAATGTCGTAATCCCACGTGCCAATCCACGCTCTAAGCTCATCTGCCTTTCCGACAATACTCCTTGCATTGAAATAGATGCACCTGAAAGCATTTCTATCATGTACGGACCATTGATTTCTGTCTATACATGCATCCCTCGCTTGACCTTTATCCTCCTCCACCTCACTATCTGCCCTAACACTCTGGTTCCCCTCCCCCTGCAAATCTAGTCTAAACACCCCAGAGCAGCACTAGCAAACCTACCCGCAAGGATGTTAGTCCCCCTCCAGTTCAGGTGCAAACTGTCCCATTGGAACAGGTCCCACCTTCCCTGGAACAGAGCCCAATTGTCAAGAAACATGAAGCCCTCCCTCCTGCACCATCTCCTTAGCCACGTATTTAGCTGCATTATCCTCCTATTTCTAGCCTCACTAGCACGTGGCACAGGTAGCACTCCTGAGATCGTAACCCTGGAGGTCCTGTCCTTCAACTTAGCACCTAATTCCCTAAACTCTCTTTGCAGGACCTCCTCCTCCTTCCTATCCACGTCATTGGTCCCTACATGGACCATGACATCTGGCTGCTCACCCTCCCTCCTGAGAATACTGAGAGCTCGATCCGAGATATCGCGGACCCTGGCACCAGGGAGGCAACAGACCATCCGGGATTCTCGATCTCTCTCACAGAACCTCCTATCTGTCCCCATAACTATCGAATCCCCTATCACTACTGCTCTCCTCTTTTCCCTCCCTCCTTTCTGAGCTGAGGGTCCAGCCTCGGTGCCAGAGACGCGACCACTACAACTTGTCCCTGGTAGGTCGTCCCCACCAACAGTATCCAAAACGGTATACCTATTGTTGATGGAAACGGCCACAGGGGTGCTCTGTTCTTTCTGCCTATTCCCCTTCCCTCTCCTGACATTCACCCAGCTGCCTGCCTCCTGACTTTTAGGGGTGACTGGCTGCCTGAAACTCTTTCTATTACTGCCTCTGCCTCCCGAATTATCCAAAGTTCATCCAGCTCCAGCTCCAGTTCCCTAACTCGGCTTCTCAGGAGCTGCAGCTGGATGCACCTTTTGCAAGTGTAGTCATCAGGAACAATTGTGCTGTCCATGACTTCCCACATGCTGCATTCGGAGCACTTGACTGCCCCAACTGCTGCCTCCATTACCTACTCCTAATTTACTTAAAGGACTTTACCTGGCACTACCCCACTGGGAGCAAGCTCGTCCAGTCGTGAATGGTGGTGGACAATTAAACAACTCACTGGAGGAGGAGGCCCCACAAATATCCCCATCCTCAATGAAGGAGGAGCCCAGCACATCAGTGCAAAAGATAAGGCTGAAGCATTTGCTACAATCTTCAGCCAGAAGTGCCAAATGGATGATCCATCTTGGCCTCCTCCAGAGGTCCCCAACATCACAGATGCCAGTCTTCAGCCATTTCGATTCACTCCACGTTATATCAAGAAACGGCTGAAGGCACCTGATACTGCAAAGGCTAAGGGCCCTGACAATATTCCGGTAATATTACTGAAGACTTGTGCTCCGGAACTTGCCGCGCCGCTAGTCAAGCTGTTCCAGTGCGGCTACAACACTGGCATCTATCTGGCTATGTGGAAAATTGCCCAGATATGTCCTGTACACAAAAATCCAACCCGGCCATCAGTCTACACTCGATCATCAGTAAAGTAATGGAAGGTGCTATCAATAGTGCTATCAAGCAGCACTTGCTTAGCAATAATCTGCTCACTGTCTCTCAGTTTGGGTTCCATCAGGGCCACTCAGCTCCTGACCTTATTACAGCCTTGGTTCAAACATGGACAAAAGAGCTGAAGTCCCGAGGTGAGGTGAAAGTGACTGCCCTTGACATCAAGGCAGCATTTGACAAAGTGTGACATCAAGGAGCCCGAGCAAAACTGGAGTCTGTGGGAATCAGGGGAAAACTCTCCACTGGTTGGAGTCATACCTAGCACAAAGGAAGGTGGTTGTGGTTGTTAGAGGTCAGTCATCTCAGCTCCAGGACATCACTGCAGGAGTTCCTCAGGGTAGTGTCCTAGGCCCAACCATCTTCAGCTGCTTCATCAATGACCTTCCTTCCATCATAAGGTCAGAAGTGGGGATGTTCGCCGATGATTGCACAATGTTCAGCGCCATTTGCAGCTCCTCAGGCACTGAAACAGTTCATGTCCAAATGCAGCAAGACCTGGACAATATCAAGGCTTGGGCTGACAAGTGGCAAGCAACATTCGCACCACACAAGTGCCAGGCAATGACATTCTCCAACAAGAGAGAATCCAACCAATGCTCCTTGATGCTCAATGGAATTATCATCACTGAATCCCCCACGATCAACTTCCTGGGGATTACCATTGACCATGAACTGAACTGGACTAGTCTTATAAATACTGTGGCTTCAAGCGCAGGTCAGAGGCTAGGAATAGTGTGATGAATAACCCACCTCCTGACTCCCCAAAATCTGTCCATCATCTACAAGACACCGGTCAGGAGTCTGATGGAATACTCCCCACTTGCCTGGATGAGTCCAGCTCCCACAACACTCAAGAAGCTTGACACCATCCAGGATAAAGCAGCCCGCTTGATTGGCACCACATCCACAAACATTCTCTCCCTCCACCACCAACACACAGTAGCAGCAGTGTGTACCATTTACAAGATGCACTGCAAGAATTCACCAAGGCTCCTTCGACAGCACCTTCCAGCACCATCTAGAAGGACAAGGGCAGCAGATAGATGGGAACACTACCATCTAGAAGATCCTTTCCAAGTCACTCACCATTCTGGGTTGGAAATATATCTCTGTTCCTTCGCTGCCATTGGGTCAAAATCCTGGAACTCCCTTCCTACAGCACTGAGAGTGTACCCACACCACATGGACTACAGTGGTTCAAAAAGGCAGCTCAGCACCACCTTCTTAAGGCAACTAGGGATGGGAATAAATGCTGGCCCAGCCAGCGAAGCCCACATCCCATGAATGAATAAAAAAAAGATAGGTTGAGCAAGTGGGCAAAGATCTGGCAAATGGAGTTTAATGTGGGAAAATGTGAAGTTGTTCACTTTGACAGGAAAAAAAAAGAAAGCAGAGTACGACTTAAATGGAGAACAGCTGCATAATCCTGAGGTGTAGAGGGATCTAGGTGTTCTAGTACATGAGTCATAAAATGTTAGTATGCAGGTACAGCAAGTAATTAAGAAGGTTAATGGAATGCTATCCTTTATTACAAGAGGAATTGAACATAAAAGTAAGGATATTAAGCTTCAGTTATACAGGGCATTGGTGAGACCGCACCTCAAATACTGTGCGCAGTTTTGGTCTCCTTATTTAAGGAAGGATGTAAATGCCTTGGAGGTGGTTCAAAGGAGGTTTACTAGATTTATACCTGGAATGAGTGGGCTGTCTTATGAGTTAAGGTTGGGCTTGTTTACACTGGAGTTCAAAGAATGAAGGGTGATTTGATTGAAGTATACAAGATCCTGAACAGCCTTGACAAGATCGATGTCTAAAGGATGTTTTCTTTTGTGGGTGAGTCCAGAACTAGGGGACACTGTTTTAAAATTAGGGGTCACTCTTTTAGGACAGAGGTGAGGAGAAATTTTTTCTCTCAGAGGATTGTGCGACTTTGGAATTCTCTGCTTCAGAAGGTGGTGGAGGCGGGATTGTTGAATATTTTTAAGGCAGAGGTAGATTGATTCCCTTGCCTACTAAGAATCTAAGGTTAAAACAAAAACAGAATTACCTGGAAAAACTCAGCAGGTCTGGCAGCATCGGCGGAGAAGAAAAGAGTTGACGTTTCGAGTCCTCATGACCCTTCAGCAGAACTGAGTAAAGTTAGGAGAGGGGTGAAATATAAGCTGGTTTAAGGTGGTGGGGGGGGGGGGGGGGAGAGAGAGTTGGGGGGGTGGTGGTGGTTGTAGGGACAAGCAAGCAGTGATAGGAGCAGATAATCAAAATATGTCACAGACAAAAGGAACAAAGAGGTGTTGAAGGTGGTGAAATTATCTAAGAAAATGTGCTAATTAAGAATGGATGGTAGGACACTCAAGGTACAGCTCTAGTGGGGATGGGGTGGAAAGACTGACAGGGTATTACAGTTATAGATTTAAAAATAATGGAAATAGGTGGGAAAAGAAAAATCTATATAAATTATTGGAAAAAACAAAAGGGAGGGGGAAGAAATGAAAAGGGGGTGGGGATGGGGGAGGGAGTTTAAGATCTAAAGTTGTTGAATTCAATATTCAGCCCGGAAGGCTGTAAAGTGCCTAGTTAGAAGATGAGGTGCTGTTCCTCCAGTTTGCGTTGGGCTTCACTGAAACAATGCAGCAAGCCAAGGACAGACATGTGGGCAAGAGAGCAGAGTGGAGTGTTAAAATGGCAAGCGACAGGGAGGTTTGGGTCTTTCTTGCGGACAGACCGCAGGTGTTCTGCAAAGCGGTCGCCCAGTTTGCGTTTGGTCTCTCCAATGTAGAGGAGACCGCATTGGGAGCAACAAATGCAGTAGACTAAGTTAGGGGAAATGCAAGTGAAATGCTGCTTCACTTGAAAGGAGTGTTTGGGCCCTTGGACGGTGCGGAGAGAGGAAGTGAAGGGGCAGGTGTTGCATCTTCTGCGTGGGCATGGTGAGGTGCCATAGATGGGGGTTGAGGAGTAGGGGGTGATGGAGGAGTGGACCAGGGTGTCCCGGAGGGAACGATCCCTATGGAATGCCGCCAGGGGGGGTGAAGGGAAGATGTGTTTGGTGGTGGCATCATGCTGGAGTTGGCGGGAATGGCGGAGGATGATCCTTTGATTGCGGAGGCTGGTGGGGTATAAGTGAGGACAAGGGGGACCCTATCATGTTTCTGGGAGGGAGGAGAAGGCGTGAGGGCGGATGCGCGGGAGATGGGCCGGACACGGTTGAGGGCCCTGTCAACAACCGTGGGTGGAAAACCTCGGTTAAGGAAGGAGGACATGTCAGAGGAGCTGTTTTTGAAGGTAGCATCATCAGAACAGATGCGACGGAGGCGAAGGAACTGAAAGAATGGGATGGAGTCCTTACAGGAAGCGGGGTGTGAGGAGCTGTAGTCGAGGTAGCTGTGGGAGTGGGTAGGCTTGTAATGGATATTGGTGGACAGTCTATCATCAGAAATTGAAACAGAGAGGTCAAGGAAGGGAAGGGAAGTGTCAGAGATGGACCATGTGAAAATGATGGAGGGGTGGAGATTGGAAGCAAAATTAATAAATTTTTCCAGGTCCAGACGAGAGCATGAAGCCGCACCGAAGTAATCATCGATATACCGGAGAAAGAGTTGTGGCAGGGGGCCGGAGTAGGACTGGAACAAGGAATGTTCCACATACCCCATAAAGAGACAGGCATACCTGGGGCCCATGCGGGTACCCATAGCCACACCTTTTATTTGGAGGAAGTGAGAGGAGTTAAAGGAGAAATTGTTCAGTGTGAGAACAAGTTCAGCCAGACGGAGGAGAGTATTGGTGGATGGGGATTGTTCGGGCCTCTGTTCAAGGAAGAAGCTAAGGGCCCTCAGACCATCCTGTTGGGGGATGGAGGTGTAGAGGGATTGGACGTCCATGGTGAAGAGAAAGAGAAATCATGTTTAACTAATTTATTAGAGTTTTTTTCAGGTAAGGTGGATAGATGTGGTGTATTTGGATTTGGATTTCCAAAACTCATCAATAAGGTTACTACACAAAATAAGAGCTCATGGTATAGGTGGTAACATGTTAGCATGGATAGAGCATTGGTTAGTTAGAAGGCATAGAGTAGGGGTAAATGGGTCATTTCCAGGTTGGCAAGCTCTAACAAGTGAAGTGCCACAGGGGTCAGCGCTTGGGCCTCAACTATTTACAATTTATGTCAATAACTTGGATGAAGGGACCGAATACATGGTAGCTAAATTTGCTTATGACACAAAGCTAGGTTGGAAGGTAAATTGTCAAGAGGACATAAAAAGTCTACAAAGGGATTTAGATAGATTATACCAAAAATTGGTATACAGGTGCAGCAAGTGGTTAGGAAGGAAAATGGAATGTTGGCATTTATTGCAAGCTGTACAGGACCTTAGTTAGACTGCATCTGAAGCACTCTGTACAGTTTTGGTCTCCTTACTTAAGAAGGGATATAATAGCATTAGAAACAGTTCAGAGGAGGTTCACTCAACTGATTCCTGGGATGAAAGGATTATTTTATGAGGAAATGTTGAGCATGTTAGGCCTATATCCATTGCAACTTATAATAATGCAAGATGATCTTATTGAAACATATAAGATCCTGAAGGGGCTTGATAAGATGGATGCTGAGAAGATGTCTCCCCTTATGGGGCAGTCTAGAACTAGGGAACATAGTTTAAAAATTAGTGGTCATACGAACAAGGAGCAGGAATAGGCCATTCAGCCCCTCAAGCCTGTTCTGTCATTTAATAAGGTCATGGCTGATCTGATAGACCTACCGCCGATAACCTATCACCCTCACTTACCAAGAATCTATCCACCTCTGCCTTAAAATTATTCAAAGACTCCACTTTCACTGCCTTTTCAGGAAGAGAATTGCAAAGACTCACAGCCCTCTGAGTGAAAAAAAATTGCCTCATCTCTGTTTTAAATGGGCGACCCCTTTTTTTTTAAACAGTGACCCCTAGTTCTAGACTCTTGCACAAGAGGAAACATCCTCTCCAAAGCCACCATGTCAAGGCCCCTCAGGATCTTATATGTTTCAATCAAGTCACCTCTTACTCTTCTAAACTCCAATGGATACAAGCCTCATAAGAGATTAGTCCGGAAAATCTTCCCTGAACTGCTTCCAATGCATTTACATCCTTCCTTAAATAAGGTGACCAATACTGTACACAGTATTCCAAATGTGGTCTCACTAGTGCCCTGTACAGCTGAAGCATAACGTCCCTACTTTTGAATTCAATTCCCCTCGCAATAAATGATAGCATTCTATTAGCTTTCTTAATTATTTGCTGTACTTGCATACTAGCCTTTTATGATTCATGCACTACGACACCCAGATCCCGCTGCATCTCAGAGCTCTGCAATCTCTCACCATTTAGATAAAATGCTTCTCTTTAATTCTTCCCGCCAAAATTTCACATTTTCCCACATTATACTCCATCTGCCAGACCTTTGCCCACTCATTTAACCTATCTTTATCTGTTTGTCACCTCCTTATGTCCACTTCACAACTTACTTTCCTACCTATCTCTGTGTCATCAGCAACTTTGGCGGCCATCCCTTCAATCCCTTCATCTAAGTCATTTATATAAATTGTAAACAGTTGAGGTTCCAGCACTGATCCTTTTGGCACGCTACTCATTACATCTTGCCATCCTGAAAAAGACACATTTATGCCTACTCTCTGCTTCCTGTTAGCCAACCAATCTTCTATCCATGCAATATGCTACCCCCTATACAATGATCATACAGGTATGATATAGTCAGGATTACGGAGACATGGCTGCAGGGTGGCAAAGGATGGGAACTGAACATCCAGGGGTATTCGGTATTTTGGAAGGACAGACAAAAAGGAAAAGGCGGTGGAGTTGCATTGCTCGTTAAGGAGGAAATTAACGCAATAGTGAGGAAAGATATTAGCTCCGATGATGTGGAGTCTGTATGGGTAGAGTTGAGAAACACTAAGGGGCAAAAAATATTAGTGCGGGTTGTATATAGACCCCCAAACTATAGTGGCGATGTTGGGAATGGCATTAAACAGGAAATTAGAGACGCATGCAATAAAGGAACATCTGTAATTATGGGTGACTTTAATCTGCATGTAGATTGAGCAAATCAAGTTAGTAACAATACTGTAGAGGAGAAATTCCTGGAGTGTATACGGGATGGTTTTCTGGACCAATACGTTGAGGAACCAGCTAGACAACAGGCCATTCTAGACTGGGTATTGTGTAATGAGAAAGGACTAATTGGCAATCTAGTTGTGCGAGGCCCCTTGGGGATGAGTGACCATAATGTGATAGAATTCTTCATCAAGAAGGAGAGTGACATAGTTGGTTCTGAGACTAGGGTCCTGAATCTTAATAAAGGAAACGATGATGGTATGAGGCACGAGTTGGTTATGATGGATTGGGAAACATTGCTTGCAGGGATGATGGTGGTTAGACAATGGCAAACATTCAAAGAGCACATGGGTGAACTGCAACAATTATTTATTCCTGTCTGGCGCAAAAGTAAAACAGGAAATGTGGTCAAATCATGGCTTACAAGGGAAATTAGAGATAGTATTAGATCCAAGGAAGAGGCATACAAATTGGTCAAAAAAAAACAACAGACCTGAGGATTGAGCAGTTTAGAATTCAGCAAAGGAGGACCAAGGGATTGATAAAGAAGGGGAAAATAGAGTACGAGAGTAAGCTTGTGGGGAACATAAAAACTGACTGTAAATTTTCGATAGGTATTTGAAGAGAAAAAGATTGGTGAAGACAAATGTAGGTCCCTTACAGTCAGAAACATATAATGGGGAACAAAGAAATGGCTGACAAACTAAATACATACTTTGGTTCTGCCTTCACAAAGGAGGACACAAATAACATATCAGAAATGTTGGGGAACACAGGGTTTAGTGAGAGGGAGGAACTGAAATAAATCAGTATTAGTAGGGAAATGGTGTTGGGAAAATTGATGGGATTGAAGGCCGATAAGCCCCCAGGGTCTGATAATCTATATCCCAGAGTACTTAAGGAAGTGGCCTTAGAAATAGTGGATCCATTGGTGGTCATCGTCTGAGATTCTATAGACTCTGGAACAATTCCTACAAATTGGAGGGTAGCTAATGTAACCCCACTATTTAAAAAGGGAAGTAGAGAGAAACAGGGAATTATAGACCAGTCAGCCTGATGTCGGTAGTGGGGAAAATTCTAGAGTCCATTATAAAAGATTTAATAGCTTAGCACTTGGAAACAGTGGCAGAATCGGACAGAGTCAGCATGGATTTACGAAAGGGAAATCATGCTTGACAAATTTACTGGAATTTTTCGAGAATGTAACTAGTAGAGTTGATGAGGGGGGGTCAGTGGATGTGATTTATTTGGACTTTCAGGAGGCTTTCGACAAAGTCCCACATAAGAGATTGGCGTGTAAAATTAAAGCGCATGGTATTGGGGGTAGTGTACTGAGATGGATAGAAAACTGGTTGGCAGACAAGAAACAAGAGTAGGAATAAATGGGTCTTTTTCCGAATGGCTGGCAGTGCCTAGTGGGGTACCGCAGGGATCGGTGCTGGGACCAGCTAGTCACAATATATATTAATGATTTAGATGAGGGAACTAAATGTAATATCTCCAAATTTGTAGATGACACAAAACTGGGTGGGAGGGTTAGCTGTGAGGAGGATGCAGAGATGCTTCAGTGTGATTTGGACAAGCTGAGTGAGTGGGCAAATGCATGGCAGATGCAGTATAATGTGGATAAATGTGAGGTTATCCACTTTGATAGCAAAAACAGGAAGGCCGATTAGTTTCTGAATGGCTATAAATTGAGGGAGGGGAATGTGCAATGAGACCTGGGTATCCTCGTACACCAGTCGCTGAAGGTAAGCATGCAGGTGCAGCAGGCGTTAAAGAAGGCAAATGATATGTTGGCCTTCATAGCGAGAGGATTTGAGTACAGGAGCAGCGATGTCTTGCTGCAATTATACAAGGCCTTGGTGAGACCACACCTGGAATATTGTGTGCAGTTTTGATCTCCTTATCTGAGCAAGGGTGTTCTTGCTATACAGGGAGTGCAGCGAAGGTTTACCAGACTGATTCCTGAGATGGCGGGACTAACGTATTAGGAGAGATTGAGTCGGTTAGGATTATATGCACTGGAGTTCAGAAGAATGAGGGGGGATCTCAGAAACCTATAAAATTCTAACAGGACTAGACATGGTAGATGCAGGAAGGATGTTCCCGATGGTGGGTGAGTCCAGAACCAGGGGTCACAGTCTGAGGATACGGGGTAGACCATTTAGGACTGAGATGAGGACTAATTTCTTCACCCAGAGAGTGGTGAGCCTGTGGAATACTCTACCACAGAAAGTAGTTGAGGCCAAAACATTGTATGTTTTCAAGAAGGAGTTAGATATAGCTCTTGGGGCGAAAGGGATCAAAGGATATGGGGAGAAAGCGGGAGCATGCTATTGAGTTGGATGATCAGCCATAATCATAATGAATGGCGGAGCAGGCTCGAAGGGCCAAATAGCCTCCTCCTGCTCCTATTTTCTATGTATGTTTCTATGTATGAGCTTTTATTTTCTGCAGTAACCTTTGACGTGGCACTTTATCAAACGCCTTCTGGAAATCTAAGTATAGTACGCCAACCGGTTCCCCTTTATCCACAGCACATGTTACTTCCTCAAAGAACTACAATAAATTTGGTTAAGCACGATTTCTCTTTCACAAAACCATGTTGACTCTGCCTGATGACCTTGAGCATATCCAAGTGCCCTGCTATAACTTCTTTAATAATAGCTTCTAACATTTTCCCTATGACAAATGAATTAAGCTGGCCAACCTGTAGTTTCTCGCTTTCTGTCTTTTGAATAATGGATTTATATTTGTTACCTTCCAATCTAATGGGACCTTCCTCGAATCTGAGGAGCTTTGGAAAATTAAAACCAATGCATCAACTATCTCACTAGACACTTCTTTTTAGATCCAAAATGAAGCTCATCAGGACCCGGGCTCTTGTCAGCTCGCAGCTCGAATAATTTACTCAGTACCACTTCTCTGGTGACTGTAATTTTCCTGACTTCCTTCCCCACTTCCATTTCCTGGTTTATAACTGTTTCTGGGATGTTACTTGTATCCTCTATAGTGAAAACTGATGCAAAACACCTGTTCAATTCATCTGCCATCTCCTTGTTTTCCATTATCAATTCTCTAGGCTCACTTTCTATTGGACCAACGCTCACTTTGTTAACTCTTCTTAAAATATTTATAAAAACTCTTACTATCTGTTTCTATATTTCTGGCTCACTTTCTCTCAAATTCTAATTTTCCCCTCATTAATTTTTTAGTCATTCTTTGCTGTTCCTTATATTTTGTCCAATCTTCTGGCCTTCCATCTACCTTTGCACAATTATATGCTTTTTCCTTAAGTTTGATACTATCTTTAACCTTTCTAGTTAATCATGGATGGTGTGTCTGTTCCTTGGACTTTTTCTTATGGGTCTCCCATTTAAGACTGAGATAAGGAGAAGTTTTTTTCTCTTAGACTGTTGTTAGTCTGTGGCATTCTCTAGAAGCTGGGTCACTGAATATACTTAAAGCTGAGTTAGATAGATTTTTGATCGACCAGGAAGTCAAGGGTGATAAGGGACGGACAGGAAAGTGGAGTTGAGGACACAATCAGATCAGCCATGATCTTATCGAATGGATTTTCTTGAATTTCATGGATTTCACCCCTAGAAGTGTTGAGCAGTGAGATATTCAACTCCTTCCATTGTCCATAACCGAAACTCCACCCGCCAGACCGAGGAGCTCGACCTTTCCCTCTCCTACTCCTTGATGTCCCAACTCCACTCCACACACCCAACCCCCTTACCTGTGACTCACCCTTGCCAGTGCTGAGCCCTCGTGCAAGCCACCATTCTCCTGCTCCTAATTCTTATGTTGTATTCCTGTGTTCTGTGAGATGTGACTGTGAGGATTGCAGCAGTACAAAGTACATGAGTGTGAGGTGAAACTCTGAATGCTAGGTATGAGTTGTGATTGATAGAGATTGTTGGTAGATGAATGATGAAATCACTGTCCTTGGCCATTCGCTGCATCCAGGTCTTCGGGGTTACATTACTGGCATCGACCATGACACTTTTCTGCTTTCACTGCCTTCACAGTATCTTCATGGAGGGCCTCCTGATCCTCTGTGGTTAGAGGACCTCAATCCTCCTGTCATTTCCTGCACTAAGGCATTCAGTGTTTCATCATAGAAACTTGGAACCCACTCTCTGCCATGTGGTGTGTCAGCAGTTGCTCAGTTGGTAGCACACATGTCTGAGTCAGAATATTCTGGCTCAAGTCCAAGTCTAGGGGTGGAATTGTCCCAGATTTGCACTAAGTGTGGTAGCGGGCGTGAAAAAAGACATTTTTCCTGCCGCCGACAATGACAACTTCTCACACCGCATCATCCCAAACCTACCTCATTAATTATATATTCCCTGAAAATATGCCGTTTCGATGGCAGCTGTGCTCTCATTTGCCCACCACGCCGTCACCTTGCCGCTTCCTCATGCTGGGCACCATATGTAAAGTGCAGTCGTGCACACACCCTCTGTGCTTCCAGCCCAGGACTGCTGCAAAAATGACATGGCTCCAAAAGGCAAGAAGATTGCAGCCCCCCGGTTTAATGACATGTCCCTCGAGTGCCTTTTGGATGCTATGGAGGCCCGCTGTGATGTCCTCTTCCACTGCTCTGGCCTTCGGATGCACAGCAACATCACCAATCCGACTTGGGAGGCGGCTACAGCAGTGGTCAGCACCAACGCCCTGCAAAAGAGGATAGCCACCCAGTGCCGCAAGAGGATGAATGATCGCCTCTGTTCGGCCAGGGTAAGTCACCCTTCTCATCACTCTCAACTCACACACTCACAAACCCATCACACATCCAGAGGGACCTCACTCACTGCCAGTTCAAGGGACATCACCATTCACTCTCTCACACACATCTTCATTGTCCTCATCCTGTCCATGGGACTGCTCGCCACCCACACATGCCAGACATACTTATCATCTGGCCTGGCAGGCATCCTGCTTACACTCTCTCCATCTCTATTCATGCAGGATAAGCTGGCACACAGCAAAAAGAAGAGGTCGCAAGCTGGTGGAGGAAATCAAGGTCCTCATGGACTTTAAAAATAGAGCCACCCAGCTGGCCGGTGAGGATCTGGACCATTCCTATCCTAACGGTGAGGTCGGCGGTGCTCCACCAAGTGACGATCTAGCAGTGCAACATCCATCAGACAACCATGCTGTGAATGATGTATCCTGTTCCGCAGTCCCCTGCCATGCACTAATTATCTCTCCTTGCTTTTGATGGAACATCTAGGAAGCAGCCAATGAAGTCCATGACCTCGGGCCTCCAATCAAGACCTGAAGAAACCTCTGAAGAGCAATCTGAAGGCAACTGCATTGAAGACCCATCACAGCACTCACCCACACCCTCCACTAGCACAGAGACACGTACATCGGTGGGACCTTTTTTCTTATTATTCATTCACGGGATGTGGGCTCCGCTGGCTGGGCCAGCATTTATTGACCATCCCTAGTTTCCCTTGAAAGGTGGTGGTGAGCTTCCTTCTTGAACCGCTGCAGTCCATGTGGTGTAGGTACACCCACAGTGCTGTTAGGAAGGGAGTTCCAGGATTTTGACCCAGTGACAGTGAAGGAATGGGGATATATTTCCAAGTTAGGATGAATAGCCTCAGGATCACAATCTGGTGAGCACATCGCACTGTCTGATCCACAGGAGACGGCAGCAGGAACTCAACAGTTTCCTGGTACTCAGAGGAATGCTGGAGGCCATAAATCTGCTGAGCCCGAGTCAGATGACGACCTTCTGGACTTGCTCACATTTCAAATGCTGGAGCTGAAAAGGCAAGCGCTGGAACATCAGAAAGGGATGTCCGCTGCACTCCTCAGATTGCAAGCCACGATGGAGGAGCATGCCCGCCTCCAAGTCAAGGTAACAGAGCTGACATGCCAAAGTACCAAAGGTCAACACTGGTAGGAAGGTGGCCGCCATGGAGACCTTGGTCCAGGACATTGGTCCTGCACTGCTGCATGGGCTGAACTCCATCACTGATACCATAGTTGGCCTCCAAAAGTGAGTACACAAGAGGGGTACGGGGTAGCTCGATCTCACTCCAGCTACCCACTCTCCTTAAGGAGTCAGCCAGGGGCCCTCGGGCACTCATAGGGAGGAGGAATCGCAGGTGCACACCCCGGGGCCATGCACCCGGGAGTGTCTGCCCATCCGAATTCCCTCTTCCTATGACCTCAGCAGCTCCACCTCCATAGGCCGAGGAGGGTGCCATGAGCACACAGCAGGACCCTGAAAGCAGGCCAGGGCCCTCTCCAGAGGACGCTCATCAAGGTCATCACAGACAGGGTGTAGCAGTTGGCTGACTGCCTCCCCTGCGCTGTGGATGTCAGGGGAGCACCAAGACGCAGTGGCTATCTAAGGAAGCTTAAGGAGATATATTTGTACCGACTGGGCACGTGTTAATCACTTGTATATAATTTTCATTACTACAAATAAACTCCAAAGAATGTCTCCCTGCCTATGGCTCCATGTTCTGATAAGCAGTATTCGTGTCACTCGGATGTGAAACCTTGGTTCCTGCAGAAGATTAAGGTAGGGCCTCTTCCCTGTGCTTTGAGCAGCCTTCAGACCAATGTGATAACCCGACTTCACACTCACTGTACACATTGAGGATATCCTCCATCGTGTTGTGCGGCACTAACCACGGTGCTAAATGGGATAGATTTCAAGCAGATCTAGCAACTCAAGACTGAGCACCCATGAGGCACTGTGGACCATCAGCAGCAGTAGAATTGTACTCAAACACAATCTGTAACCTCATGGCCTGGCACATCCCTCACTCTACCATTACCATCAAGCCAGGGGATCAACCCTGGTTCAATGAAGAGTGCAGGAGGTCATGCCAGGAGCAGCACCAGGCATATCTAAAAATGAGGTGTCAACCTGGTGAAGCTATAACACAGGACTACTTGCATGCCAAACAGCATAAGCAGCAAGTGACAGACAGAGCTAAGCGATCTCACAACCAACGGATCAGATCTAAGCTCTGCACTCCTGCCACATCCAGTCGTGAATGGAGTGGGCAATTAAACAACTCACTGGAGGAGGAGGCTCCACAAATATCCCCATCCTCAATGATGGAGTAGCCCCGCGCAGCAGCGCAAAAGATAAGGCTGAAGCATTCGCAACAATCGACAGCCAGAAATGCCGAGTGGATGATCCATCTCGGCCTCCTCTGGAGGTCCCCAGCATCGCAGATGCAATTCATTCCATGTGATATCAAGAAACGGCTGAAGGCACTGGTTACTGCAAAGGCAATGGGCCCTGACAATATTCCGGCAATAGTACTGAAGCCGTGCTCCAGAACTTGCCACGTCCATAGCCACGCTGTTCCAGTACAGCCAAAACACTGGCATCTACCCGGCTATGTGGAAAATACCCAGGTATGTCCTGTATACAAAAAGCAGGACAAATCCAACCCGGACAATTACTACCCCATCAGTCTACTCTTGATCATCAGTAAAATAATGGAAAGGGTCATCATCAGTGCTATCAAGCGGCACTTGCTTAGCAATAACCTGCTCATTGATGCCCAGTTTGGGTTCCGCCAGGGCTACTCAGCTCCAGACCGCATTACAGCCTTGGTTCAAACATGGACAAAAGAGCTGAATTCCCAAGGTGAGGTGAAAGTGACTGCCCTTGACTTCAAGGCAGCATTTGACCGTGTGTAGCATCAACGTGCCCGATCAAAACTGGAGTCAATGGGAATCAGGGGGAAAACTCTCCACTGGTTGGAGTCATACCTAGCACAAGGGAAGATGGTTTTTGTTGTTGGAGGTCAGTCATCTCAGCTCCAGGACATCACTGCAAGAGTTCCTTAGGGTAGTGTCCTCGGCCCAGCCTTCTTCAGCTGATTCATCAATTACCTTCCTTCCATCATAAAGTCAGAACTGGGGATGATGATTGCACAATGTTCAGCACCATTTGTGACTGCTCAGATGCTGAAGCAGTTCATATCCAAATGCAGCAAGGCCTGGACAATATCCAGGCTTGGGCTGATAAGTGGCAAGTAACATCTTCAACAAGAGAGAATCCAACCATCAGCCCTTGTTGTTCAAAGGCATTACCATCATTGAATCCCCCACTATCAACATTCTGGGGGGTTACCATTGACCAGAAACTGAACTGGACTAGCCATATAAATACTGTGGCTACAAGGGCAGATCAGAGGCTAGGAATCGTGTGACAAGTAACTCACCTCCTGACTCCCCAGAGCCTGTCCACCATCTACAAGGCACAAGTCCGGAGTGTGACTCATCACTTGCCTGGATGAGTGCAGCTCCCACAACACTGAAGAAGCTGGATACCATCCAGGACAAAACAGTATGCTTGATTGGCACCACATCCACAAACATTCACTCCCTCCACCACCGACGCACAGTAGCAACTGTGTGTACCATCTACAAGGTGCATTGCAGGAATTCACCAAGCCTCCTTAGACAGTATCTTCGAAACCCATGACCACTACCATCTAGAAGTACAAGAGCAGCAGATAAATGGGAACACCACCACCTGGAAGTTCCCCTCAAAGTCACTCACCATCTTGACTTGGAAATATGTTGCTGTTCCTTCACTGCCGCTGGGTCAAAATCCTGGAACTCTCTTCCTAACAGCACTGTGGGTGTACCTACACAGCAGTTCAAGAAGGCAGTTCACCACCATCTTCTCAAGGGCAACTAAGGATGGGCAATGAATGCTGGCTCAGCAAGCGAAGCCCACATCCCGTGAATGAACTAAAAAAAAACAAAAAAAAACATTAGTGATGCCTGCATCTCGACGTTCCTGTCATTGCTGCTAGAATGTTGTGGACAGGCATCACAGAGTTCCATCACTCTCTCTGTGTGTTTTCAGCACCTTTGAGGTGTGGCTGGCCCCCATCTCATCAGCGGTGATGCTGTGGTCCTGAAAGGGTCAGGTGCTGAAGGCTGACAAAGAATCAGGGCTATTTAGAATTTCACGGCTGCATCTTCATGATATGACCCTGATCACAGGGCGCAAGCGAGCTGCCCTTGGTTAGACAGTAGTCAGACATTCACAGGAGCTATGTTATGGTCTATGGAGTGTCCTCATTGCATGTCATCATCGCCCTCCTGGAATTGAGCTCCTATTAGGGCCTCCGCTATGTCTCCATGACAGGAGCCTCATCACAGTGGTTATGTGCGTTGCCATCAGTCAAACTGGAGTCAAATATTCACAGATGCAGTGTGAGGATCAATGGTGTCTCTTCACTGTATGTCATCATCATCCTCCATGAATCTAACAGCTATGAGGGCCTCCTGAGTGCACCTGCCTCATCTGACCAGTGCAATGTCCTCATCGTCATCATTGTTGCCCTCGAGAACCTCCTCACCATCATTCCCATTGACATCCTCCTGATCGGGTGGGACATCCAATTCCTCCATCTCCTCAGCCAGCTCCTCTCGCTGTTGCAGCGCCAAGTTGCGAGTGGTGTAGCAGGCGACGATGATGTGCAACACCCTCTGTGGACTATATTGCAGGCCTCCACCAGACTGGTCCAAGTACAGGAACATCATTTTTAGCATCCCGATGGTTTGTTCCATAAAGTTGCGAGTTGCAGTATGAGCCTCATTATAGCTTTTCTCTACTGCAGTCTGAAGCGTGTCAGACATCTTCGGCGGGCAGCCCTTGTTCCTGAGGAGCCATTCCTGCAGGTTCTGTGGGCCCTGGAAGATGTCAGGGATTTGAGGCCAATTGAGAATGTAGGAGTATTGGACACGCCCTGGAAATTGTGCGCAGACCTGCAGGATGCATTTGTGGTGGTTGCACACCAGCTGAACATTCAGCAGGTGGAACCCCTTGCGGTTGACATAGTTGGCTGCTT
Organism: Cetorhinus maximus; assembly: GCF_964194155.1. Taxonomy (NCBI): domain Eukaryota; kingdom Metazoa; phylum Chordata; class Chondrichthyes; order Lamniformes; family Cetorhinidae; genus Cetorhinus; species Cetorhinus maximus. The sequence continues at coordinate 167,799,581 of NC_135883.1, forward strand.
TTTGTCACGGCGATCTGAGTGCCACGTGAGTGCAGTTGATGGCACCAGCATATGTGGGAAACCTGAGATCTCGGAAAATCCCAGCACTTTTGCACCCTGGCTTTCATGGTCCCAGGCGCATTAGAAAAATTTGTGTCCCTTTGCGAAGATGGCATCTGTGACTTCATGGATGCATTTGTGGGTGGAGGCTTGCGTTATCCCACAGAGGTCACCTGTGCAGCCCTGAAAGGAGCCACTGGCGTAAAAATTGAATGGATGCCCTCCATGTCCCCAAATCCTGCAGCAGGCGGCAGGTGTGACCAACCAGTTCCCTAGACATACACAGTCTTCAGCGGCACTGGTTCTCGGTCATCTGCAGGAATGAAAGTTGGCGTCTATAGATCCCGGGTCTAGCTAGACGCTGAACAGTGAAGCCTCGTTATGGCTCTTCAGCCGCCCCTTCTCCCTGAGAATGCTGCTTCTCCCTCTGCCCAGCCAGGTGCCTCCATTACTCTCTCCTCTTTCATCTCCACTCTCTATGCCATGAGGCATGTCCGCTTGGCGCCAAGTCTTGCAGTAAGCGGGAGATGTGAGCTACCAGGTCTCTAGACATGCGCAGTCATCAGAAACACTGGTTCTCAGTCATCTGCAGGAATGGCAGGCGGCATCTATAGACCCTGGGTGTCACTAAGCGCCGATCAGCCATGGCTCGCTGTCGCTCCTGGGCTGTGTGTGTGGGAGCCCCTGCTGCCCCTTCTTCATGAGGTTGCTGTTCCTACCTTTGCATGGCCAGGTGCCTCAGTCACTCTCTCCTATGGTCTTCTACGGTCTCTGTCGGCCATCAGGCATACAGCTAGGTCACCAGGATCCATGATCCTGATGTGGTCCTCCTGCAGCATGAAAGAGAGAGAGAGAGACGTGGTTATCATGGCTGTACTGAGCATCTTTTGTGGCTCTGTGTGACCTTCCCTTAATGCTTCCCGGAGAGCGCTGGTCGCCCCTCGGATGGCCAGAAATGAATGCACTGCATGGCTGCCCTGTCAACTTGCGACATAGGTGTCACTGGTCCAAACAAGGTTGCTGAGATTGCAAGGGGCTGTGAGTGCCTCCAGCAGTGACTGCTACCTGACTGCGTTGGCGAGGTGATCATACAACATGTGCAGTCCAACTGCTCCGCTGTCCAATAAATGGTGGCGGACTTGAAGTCTATGCTGGGGGAGATGGGTCCCGCCATATTTTCTGGGCATGCCACCTACAAATTGACAGTTACAACTTGATCGTCTAGCATTCGGATGAGGCAGGGTGCCTTTCAGTAGCTGTATCTGCAACTGAACAGACCTCTTTAGGATTCAATCTGCTCAGCCCTTATTGTGGAGGGTGCTCAGAATGGTGCCCTAAACATAGTCTGCATTACCTTTTCTGACTTGATAGCTGTGTCCAGAGGGATCACCTTCTGCAATAGAAGCATACATAAGACACAAGTAGTAAAGTTTGGGACCTGAAACATCAGGACTGTCATGCGAGTGAATGCCCAGAGTGTCGCACTGTGTTTGTCAACTGAGAATTCCAGCAACATGACAACAACATTACCGTTCTGAGTGAGACCTGGTGAGCTGGAGAGGGACAGCTCAAGGAACTCCGAGGCGGCTACACTTTCTCTGAAAAGGGAAATCGGAAGAAGAATGCAGGATTGAATCTGCCATCAAGAATGAACTTTTGAACCAGCTTCATGACTTTCCTCTTGGAAGAAATGAGCACCTCATGACTCTCCATCTCAAAATGGCAAGGAGCCAATTCTCCACCACGGTGAATGCATATGCTCCAACTCTGGACACCAAGGAAGATTTCTATGCCAAACTCGAACAAGGTCTTTGTGGGGTTCTGAAGGAGGACGGGTTTATTCTTCTTGGAGACTTCAATGTCAGAGTTGGAAGAGGTTACAATCTCTGCAATGGAAAAATTGGCAAAATCACAGACTTATTGGTTCAACTGGCTCCCACATGATGGGTGCAACAGAAGAGATGTTCACAAAAGATCAGTGTCAAAGCTCTGAAAGATCCAATCAAAAGAGACCAATTCCAACAATTCCTGAGGGAAAAACTTTCAAACTTCAATTGAGAACCGAAGAAGCGTTCACAGTGCTTGGGCTGTCCTTAAGGCCAATATCATCAATACCTGTAAGGAGGCACTTGGATTTTCTGTCAGGTAACATCAAATTGAAGTTTGATGAAAATGATCAGGATATCAATTAATTGATTGGACGCAAACACAAGATTTTCTGTGCCTGCCGGAATGACACAAACTCAAAGCAAAAGAAACTTGTTTATCATGAGCAAAGGCCGAGGTACAAATTTGCACCCAGGACATGAAGAACATGTGGTGGGAAGACAAGCCAAAGGAAATTCAACATCTCACTGACATGAACAGTATCCATGTCTTCTTCACTGCCACAAAGACCATTTAAGGCCCAAGTACTCAAGGACCAGCTCCTCTGAGGTCTAAGGATGGGGGAGATCTGCTCAAGGAAAGGGAAGCTATCAACACCCGCTGGAGGAAGAATTTTTAAGGCCTTTTCAATCAAGAATCAATTATTGATGAGAGTGTTTTCAACTCGATCACAACAATCAGTTAGAGAATAGCTTGGAATACTGCTAATGCCTGTGGAGGCGATGAAAGCCATCACACAAATGAGGAACAACAAAGCAGCAGGAGGCGATGGAATCCCCACTGAAATCTTTAAGCACGGAGGCAAGTAACTAACATTACAGCTCTATGCCCTTATGCAACAGACCTGGAATGAAGAGGTATCCTGAATGATCTTAAAGACTCATGATTGTGCCAATCTTCAAGAAAGGGGAAAAATCCAACTGTGGAAATTATGGAGGCATTACCCTGCTTTCCACTGAGGGAAAGATCATTACAAGAACCTTTCAGAATCAACTTATTACACTTGTTTAAGAGTTACTTTCCAAATCTCAATGTGGGGTTTAAGTCATCAAGAGGCATGGCCGACATGATTTTTACAGCTCACCAACTACCAGAACATTGTCACAAACAACATAAATCTCTCTACATAGCGTTCTTCTGATAAAAGTCTTCGACTCTGTATATTGTGAGGCACTCAGGAAGATTCTGCTTAAGTGTGGATGTCCTCCAAAATTCATTATAATCCTTTGCCTGCTTCATAATAACATGCGAGCAGTTATTCTCAACAACGGATCAATTACAGACCCTTTTGAGGTTAATACAGGAGTAAAACAATGTTGCATCATCACTCCAACTCTTTTTTCCATCTTCCTTGTTTCAAGAAAATATAATAATGTCTATAATTTTACTTAAATTATTTTGATATCGGGTTCTAGTGGTGTGTACGTCTATTGTGTGTGTGTGTGTGTGTGTGTGTGCATTAATTGGATTAAAGCTGGTCTAAAGGCTTTGATGTATAGAAGAGAAGCAGGTTTGAAATGTTAATTAGGTAAACATAGGTAAGTTAGAAGGTGAAGTGTAAAGGGGGCAATTTGCATTTTTAAATAGACCATTCAAAAGAATGGGTGAAATATTACATCCAGCCAGAAGAAGCCAAACAATGTGTTTATTTTTTCCAAAGCCTGCTAATAAAATTGGTGTTATGAAAGGGTTTTATTGTTAGAAGAGGTAAAGTTCAAAAAAACCTAGTGATACAATAAGAATTTGCATTCAAAGAGGAAAATATGTAAAAAGGAAGAGAAGGCTGTTGGTAAAAGGGGAGGGATTCTAAAATCTAAAGCCCCTAGCCTCTAAGTCTCAAGCTGCTGTCTGCAAGGACCCAGAGCTGAAAGAAACTAATTTTGAATGTGACTGTCCAGAGTGCTTTGCCAGGGGTCTGTTTAAATCTATGTGTGTTTCACTGTTGCCTTAAAGGGGGTGTAACTAGGAGTCTGATTAATTACGGGATTTTTAGAAGTTATTATAGTAGCAATTTGTAGACATTTGTATGTGCTTACAATCTTTTAATTCATAAATTTTTAATTTAGTTTTATAAAAACCTCTTGAGACTCGGCAGTCTCATTATAAGTGAATTCAAAGCCTACATCTTGAAACATACAAATTGCAAAAATTGGTTATGACGGTTGTTTCAAATTTCTCTCTGGGGTTTGAACAGCTCAGCATTTACCATCAGCTATGTCATAATAGTTGCTGTTGTGCTATGTCTGACTAGAGACAAACTTCCTGCTGGAGTGCAGCTTACTTATCAAATGCACAATACACTATTTAATCTCAGACGACTCCAGTTAAAAGCCAAGACAACCCCGACCTCAATCATTGAGTTCCAATACGTTGATGATGCTTCAGTAAGTGCTGTGTTGGAAACGGATCTCCAGAGAATCATCGACTATTTACTGAGACATATGAGAAGATGGGACCTACACTCAACATTCAGAAGACCAAAGTCCTTCATCAGCAAGCTCCAAATGCATATGCCTCAGCCCCATTGATTAGGATTCATGATGATTGCCTAGAAAATGTAGAACTCTTTCAGTACCTTGCAAATCATTTTTCACATTGATGAAGAAATTGAGCATTGCATGAAATCTGCTGGTGCAGCTTTTGGACACCTGGGGAAGCGAATGCTTGAAGATTGCAGCATCAAAACTGAAACCAAGCTCATAGTCTACCATACAGTCGTGATCCCTTCCTTACTATATGGGGCTGAAACATGGACAATGTAAAGGAGGCACCTCAAAACATAGGAGTCATGCCATCAATGCTGACTGCAGAAGATCTTACATGTTAAGTGGGAGAGCAGATGCACTAACATCAGTTTCCTCTCACAAGCAGACAGTAGAAGAATCATCTGCCATCAGCTTCTTTGGATTGGTCACATAGTTTGAACGTCAGATGCCAGGCTCACAAAGCAGGTTTTCTTCTCCCTTCTCTGTCGGGGCAGATGCAGCAGAGGAGGACAGAAGAAGCACTTCAAGGATGTGCTGAAAGCCAACATGAAGAAATGTAACATTGACATTATCTCCTGGGAGAACATCATCTTGAATCGAACCAGATGGCGGCAGTATCAGTGGGAAGGACCCTATCATTTTGGCACCCAAAGGCAACAAAATAAAAATGAAAAACAAAAGCAGCAAAAAGAACATGCCATGACTTGCACAGATTACACAAAACCAGACTTCCCACATGACAAACAAATGCTTTAGGTGCCATAAAGTCTGCAGATCCCGAATCGGCCTCATCAGCCATTTTCAGACTCATGGAAGGACAGTCATCCCATTTGTCAGGGATAGCCAATAATAATATTTAAATGTCAGTCTTCTTTTTATATTGTGCCATTCTTGTGTCTTCCTCAGGTGCAACTTACTTCTAGACTCGCTTCCAGTACCTGCTCAGGTGAAAACATACGTCCCCTTTAAGAAGTGCCGGCATGAGGTTTTAATGCTGCCTTCATTGGGTTAATTGTTCATTACAAATCCTGGACCTATTTCTGGGCCTTATGGAATTTCACAGACTAAGGGTAGAATTTTAATTGTGGTATGCCGTTCTTGATGGTGTAACTGGCACTGTGCACCATGTCCACACTCTTGCTCTTGTTGGCTCCATATGGCATGAAAAGAAATCTAAAACTTTATTATTTTGCCGTGTTAAAAAAATTGACTTTCTGCTGAGCCAGAACAGATGGCTGCTACAAGTCACATGACCACAGGATTGGCCCTTTGTTCTGGGAGCTACACCAGGCGTTACAAGAACAAAATAATTGCTCCCTCAGCCTGTGGAATCTCATTTCTCATTGCACAGCCCCCTTGTAATCAACAAAAGCAGAGCAAGTGCAAATGGACTGGCTCCCCAACCTGAACTAACACAAAAGAGTGGCATCGGAACTCATTATCCTGGAAGAGATGCTAATAGTCACTTCATCTCTCTCCTAAGGGGGGATAATGGCATTCTGGCCAGAAGCACAGAAACTGATTGTTAAGTTGCAATTAACCATTGATGGGCCATATCACATGACCCAAGCCTCTGGCCTTTCGGACAGCTTTAACATTACACCTCTGGCCTCACAGGCATCAACTGGAAAAGACTCCAACAGTCCAGCTGAACAAGCAGCCTGTGACCATCTCTCAATTCCTTGAAACCTGCTTGATTTTTAAAAGCCTCTGATCAATGCCTGCCAAGTGGTCTAAGCACAGACAGCCGTTGCAGTGCTGTTCGTTTCAAAGGTTTTTGTGCTATCATCTCCAACCAGAAACTCCTGAACTTTGACTTCTCAAACTCTGGAAATCACATAAACTAATATCAATTTCTTTGGTTCTTGTACTGTTACTATCCTTTGTGGAAAAAAACTCTTTTTCTACCTCCCCCTTACTGTGTGTGTGTGTGTGTGTGTGTGTGTGTGTGTAGCGGAGTGGCAAGTTGCGAACACTCCTTCCCCAGGTTTTGAACGTGGAATAAACTAACCTTCTGAATTAATCATGCCACGAGTTTTCTGCAAATTATTTGTAAATTGGATCACACAAACCAAGGCCAAAACTTAACATCCCGCGGGCGTTCGCGCACCTGACCCGTCCAGCCACAAAATAGCATGAGATGATGTCAGGCGGGGGTCCCGATAGCATCGCACTCGCACAATAACTCGCTCGGCAGGTATGCAGGGCAGTCAGAAGCGTTCCCGTCGACAACTAAGCGGGCAATTAAGCCCATTAAGGAGGCACATGAAAGTGATTTTTCGCGGCCCGTCCACTTTTACGGTTGGCGGACAGGCCAATTGGCCAGGCAGCCTTTACGTTTTTGCTCAAACCGCGATCCAGGGGAGACGAAATCTCTGTGGGTAAATAAAATAAGGAGAGATATCTGGGGACTATGTTTTTATGAGGTATGCTTTCAGGTGCTCGATTGTGCTGCATGGACATATTTTGTAACATTTTTGTTGTTTCGCTTATTTTGTGGAGATCTACAGCTCCCTGCCTTCAGGGAGCTCACTGGAAGCACTCACCAGTACCCGCGGTAACTTTGGCACCCGCCTTCTTCCTGCCCCCACTGGCAGTGCTAAGCCTTTCTCAGCAAGCATTTCACACTGGCTGGCCATCAATTGGTCATACAGTGTGAAATCGTGGTCAGGGGCTGATTGTGGTCAGGGGCCCATTTATCGTCGGCTCCTGGGCCCACCAATTGCGCGCGCCTGACGAGTGAAAAATTGTTTTGCTTACAGACAGTTGGAGAGAAGAAAGAAGTAAGTTTGACTGTATCTCTCCTGTTTGCAACAGAAATTGGGGCTCGTCCAGAATAAATCCATGACAAGTGAACCAAAAGTTGATCAAACAAGAAAACTTGACCAAAAATTTGACCAGAGTCCAAATCTAAGTCATGAACTGAATCTGATATAAAAGGAAGCCAAGAGGGAAAAATTCAGTGGCTAGAACAGGGTTAAGCATTTGGACCTCACTTATCAACCAGAGCAGGTAGATGGGGAGTTCAACCCTAAGTCCGAAGGCCTTCCCCTAGGAAAATTCGAGCTGGAAAAACTCAGAATGCAGCTAGAGTTTCAGGAGAGAGAAAGAGAAGCTCAGGAAATGGAAATAGAGAGAAAATAATTCCAGCTTTAAAAATTGGAAATAGAGTTAGCAGTTCAAAGGGAGAGAGAGAGACCAGACAGCTGGAAGCTGTGAGGGAAAACATCTGCCTGGTAACAGTCCCTATTCCCCTAACCCGAAACTAATCTCTGATGCCCCTAAATACACTAGATTCATTTCCAATTTGAAGAGGGTGACATGGAATCTTTTCTAGTCACTTTTGAGAAAGTAACAGGACAACTAAACTGGCCATCAAATATCTGGACTTTTCTTTTAATTCAAGGGCAGCTATCAGGGAGAGCCCAAGAGGGCTACTCCATGCTGACTCCTGACACGTCCACTAATTATAGGCAGACCACAGCTGCCATCATTACTGCCTATGAGTTAGTCCCAGAGGCATATCACCAGCAATTCCGGAACACTCGTAAGAAACCCATGCAGACCTACATCGAGTTTGAATGGCTGAAGCAAATCACGTTCAACCGATGGGTCCGGTCTTTAAAAATACAGTGCAACTATGAGGGATTGCGTGACTAGATATTACTGGAGGAATTTAGAAACTGACTACCTTCATCCTAAGCTTTACTTCACCACATATGTTAAAAATATTTCAAAACACCTTCTGTTTATGGACAGTTGGTGAAAGGAAAGAAGTATAGTTTGTCTGTCTCTCCTGTCCACAACATTCTTTCCCTTTCTCACACATTTCTAAATTATATTCTAAGTGCCTGCGGCATGCAGGGGAAGCACGTATGATTCCGTGGCAGTGGAAGCTTTTCTTTGGTGAATGCCACCATCAGCTGACAATGCAGCACTTCTTGAGGGTTATAAAAGAGCCTCCTGGGCAGAAAGGAAGCTCCGCATCACAGTCACAACTGTGCTGCCAAACACCAGTTTCCATCTTGTACAATGCCTTCCCTGGATGGCTGCATTCTGACTAGCCTCCTTTTTTGAAAAAATTCGTTCATGGGATGTGGGCTTTGCTGGCTGGGCCAGCGTTTATTGCCCATCCCTAGTTGCCCTCGAGAAGGTGGTGGTGAGCTGCCTTCTTGAACTGCAGCAGTCCATGTGGTGTAGGTACACCCACAGTGCTGTTAGGAAGGGAGTTCCAGGATTTTGACCCAGCGACCAGTGAAGGAACGGCGATATATTTCCAAGTCAGGATAGCAAGTGACTTGGAGGGGAACTTCCAGGTGGTGTTCCCATCTATCTGCTGCCCTTATCCTTCTCCATAGTAGTGGTCATTGGTTTGAAATGTGCTGTCTAAAGAGCCTTGGGGAGTTCCTGCAGTGCAACTTGCAAATGGTGCACACTGCTGCTATTATGCGTCAGTGGTGGAGGGAGTGAATGTTTGTGGATGTGATGCCAATCAAGCGGGCTGCTTTGTTCTGGATGGTGTCAAGCTTCTTCAGTGCTGTAGGAGCTGCACTCATCCAGGCAAGTGGTGAGTATTCATTTCATCACAATCCTAACATGTGCCTTGTAGGTGGTGGACAGGCTTTGGGGAGTCCGGTGATGAGTTACTCGTCGCACGATTCCTAGCTTCTTACCTGCTCTTGTAGCCACGGTATTTATATGGCTAGTCCAGTTCAGTGTCTGGTCAATGTTAACCCCCAGGATGTTGATAGTGAGGGATTCAGTGATGGTAATCCCATTGAACATCAAGGGGCGATGGTTGGATTCTCTCTTCTTGGAGATGGTCATTGCCTGACGCTTGTGTGATGCGAATGTTACTTGCCACTTGTCAGCCCAAGCCTGGATATTGTCCAGGACTTGCTGCATTTGGACATAGACTGCTTCAGTATCTGAGGTGTCACAACTGGTGAACATCATACAATCATCAGTGAACATCCCCTCTTCTGATCTTATGATGGAAGGAAGGTCATTGATGAAGCAGCTGAAGATGGCTGGACCTAGGACACTACCTTGAGGAACTCCTGCAGTGATGTCCTGGAACTGAGATGACTGACCTCCAACAACCACAACCATCTTCCTTTGTGCTAGGTATGACTCCAACCAGTGGAGAGTTTTCCCCCGATTCCAATTGACTTCAGTGTTGCTCGGGCTCCTTGATATCACACTTTGTCAAATGCTGCCTTGATGTCAAGGGTAGTCACTCTCACCTCACCTTGGGAGTTCAGCTCTTTTGTCCATGTTTGAACCAAGGCTGTGATGAGGTCAGGAGCTGAGTGTCCCAGGCGGAACACAAACTGGGCATCAGTGAGCAGATTATTGCTAAGCAAGTGCCACTTGATAACACTGAGGATGATCCCTTCCATTACTTTATTGATGATCGAGAGTAGACTGACGGGGCAGTAATTGGCCGGGTTGGATTTTTCCTGCTTTTTGTATACAGGTCATACCTGGGCAATTTTCCACATAGCTGGGTAGATGCCAGTGTTGTAGCTGTACTGGAGCAGCTTGGCTGGGGGCGCGGCAGGTTCTGGAGCACAAGTCTTCAGTACTATTGACAGAATATTGTCAGGGCCCATAGTCTTTGTAGTATCCAGTGCCTTCAGCCATTTCTTGATATCACGTGGAGTGAATTGAATTGGCTGAAGACTGGCATCTGTGACGCTGGGGACCTCCGGAGGAGGCTGAGATGGATCATCCACTCGGCACTTCTGGCTGAAGATTGTTGCAAGTGCTTCAGCCTTATCTTTTGCACTGTTGTGTTGGGGTCATTCATCATTGAGGATGGGGATATTTGTGGAGCCTCCTCCTCCAATGAGTTGTTTAATTATCCACCACCATTCACGACTGGATGTGGCAGGACTGCAGAGCTTAGATCTGATCTGTTGGTTGTAGAACCGCTTAGCTCTGTCTATCACTTGCTGCTTATGCTGTTTGGAATGCAAGTAGTCCTGTTTTATAGCTTCACCTGGTTGGCGCCTCATTTTTAGGTATGCCTGGTGCTGCTCCTGGCACGCCCTCCTGCATTCTTCATTGAACCAGGGTTGCTCCCCTGGCTTGATAGTAATGGGAGAGTGGGGGATATACCGGGCCACAAGGTTACAGATTGTGTTCGAGTACAATTCGCCTGCTCCTGATGGCCCACAGCTCCTCATGGACGGCAAGTCTTGAGTTGCGAGATCTGTTCAAAATCTATCCCATTTAGCACGGTGGTAGTGTCACACAACACGATGGATGATATCCTCATTGTGAAGGTGGGACTTCGTTTCCACAATGACTGTGCGGTGGTCACTCCTACCGATACTGCCATGGACAGATGCATCTGCGACAAGCAGGTTGGTGAGGATCAGGTCAAGTATGTTTTCCCTCCTTCTCTGGTGCTACCTGTTGCTGGCATTGTGGCATCTCTTGTTGACCGGCAAAACATAAAATAGATAAGGTACCAGGACTGGATCTGATGCATCCGAGGGTACTGAGGGAAGAGAAAGTGGAAATTGCTGAGGGACTAGTGATAATCTTCCAGTCTTCTTTAGACATGGGGTGGTGCCAGGGCATTTGAGAATTGTGAATGTTACACCCTTGTTAAAGGGGTGCAGGATAAAGCCAACAACTATAGACCACTCAGTTTGACTTCAGCGATAGAAAAGCTTCAGGAAACTATAGTTCGGGACAAAATCAATGGTCACTTAGACAAGTGCAGGAAAATTAAGGAAAGCCAGCATAGATTAATTGAGGGAAAATCATGTTTAACTAAATCGCTGGAGTTTGAGGAGTTAACAGAGAAGGCTAATAAGAGAAATGCTGTTGATGTGGTGTATATGGATTTTCAAAAGGCATTTGATACAATTCCACACAACAGATTTGTGAGCAAAACTCTAGCTCATGGAATAAAAGGGAAAGTAGGCACGTGGATAAGAAATTGGCTGAGTGTCAGGAAACAAAGAATAGTTTTTCAGATTGGAGGAAGAATTTGTAGTGTAGTGGGACACTATTTAAAACTGAGATGTGAAGGAATTTCTTCTTTCAGAGGGTAGTGAATGTCTGGAATTCTCTACGGCAGAGAGTTGTGGAGGCTAGATCACAGAGTATTTAAAGAGGAGATAGATAGATTTTTGAAATACCGGGGATTTGATGGCTATGTGGAGCTGGCACAAAAGAGGAATTGAGGCCTGGGGCAGATCATCCATGATCTTATTGAATGGCGGGGCAGGCTTGAGCGGCCGAAAGACCTACTCCTGCTCCTATTTCTTATGTTCTTATGTTCCCCAGGGGTCAGTATTGGGATCCTTGCTCCTCCTGATATATACGAATGACTTAGCGTCATGAAGAGATTAATGTCTATAATGTTATTGGAAATTATTTTTAAATTGGACTTGAGGTGGGGTCTGTATCTCTGTGTGTGTCTGTGTGTGGCTTAATTGGATTAAAGCCGCCCAGTCTGGCTGCTTTGATGTATAGTAGTTTGATATGTTAATTAGATAAACGTAAGGCTAGAAGGTAAAGAATACATTTGCATTTGTTGAATAAACCGTTCAAAAGAAGGGAGTAAAATCTTGCATCTAACTAGGAGACACCAAGTAATGTATTTATATTACTGTTGAAATTGGTGGAATGAAAGGATTATTGTTAGGAGAGGTAGAATATAAAACGTAGTAATACAATGAAAAATTTACATTCAAAGGGAAAGCTAGATATAAACCAAGAGGGGTTTGTCTGTTTGAGTCAGAGACATGTAAGATCTAACCAGCCTGTAAGCCTAAGACTGTCTGCAAAGGAACCTCATTTCGAAATCGTAAGGTCAAATGTGCTTTGCCTGGTGTCTGTTTAAAGTCTGTGGTTATTGTTGCCTTGGTGAAGATTAATTTGGGGATTTGTTTAAAAGCTATTATGGCAGTAATTTGCAGACATCTGTTTGTGTTTAATTTCTTGTTAAATTATTTAATGTTTAATTTAATTTTATATAAAAAAACCTTTTAAGGCTTTGTGGTTTTAATACGGAATTCAGAGCTGCATCTCAAACACACCAATTGAAAATATAGGTTATGACAGTTGTTCAAGCTTCCCTCTGGGATTTAAACAACTCAGCCTTTACCAACTGCTGTGTCATAATATATAGGCGGTGGTGTTCAGGGCATGATTTCAAAATTTTCAGATGACACAAAGATTGGAAACATTGTCAACTTGAACTTCAAAAGGACATAGTGGGGAACGCAGAAATGGCAGAGACGCTTAATCAATATTTTGCCTCAGTTTTCATGATGGGGACATTAGTACCACCCCAATAGTAACAGGTAGTGCAGAGGGTATAGAGAAGGAGGAACTTCGAACAATCACCATCATGAGAGAAAAAGCACTGAGCAAACTGTTGGGATTAAAGGGTGACAAGTCCCTAGGACCTGATGGCCTACATCCCAGGGTCTTAAAGAAAGTGGCAGCAAAGATATTGGATGCATTGGCTATAATATTCCAAACTTCCCTGGATTCTGGAAAGGTTCCAGTGGATTGGAAAAATGCTAATATTCAAAAAGGGCAGAAGGGGGAGGCAGAAAGTAGGAAACTATAGATCAGTTAGTTTAACGTCTGTCTTTGGGAAATTGTTGGAATCCATTATTAAGGAAGTAGTAATGGGGCATTTGGAAAGTCAAAATGCAATCTATCAGAGTCAGCATGGTTTTATGAAGAGTAAATTGTGTTGACTAATTTACTAGAGTTCTTTGAAGATGTGACAAGCAAAGTGGATAATGGGGATCCTGTAGATGTAGTATATCTGGACTTTCAGAAGGCCTTTGATAAGGTGCCGCACAAAAGATTAATGCACAAGATAAGACCATACCGAGTTAGGGGCAACATATTAGTTTCGGAAGAGGGTTAGCTAAACAAGAGAAAGCAGAGAGTCGGGATAAATGGGTCCTTTTCTGGATGGCAAGCTGTAATTAGTGGGGTGCCACAGGGTTCAGTCCCTGGGCCCCAACTATTTACAATCTATATTATTGACTTGGATTCAGGGATAGAAGGTACTATAGCTAAATTTGCAGATGACACCAAAATAGGTGGGAAAGTAAGTTGCAATGAAGAAATAAGAAATTTACAAATGGATATGGACAGGTTAGGTGAATGGGCCAAAATTTGGCAGATGGAGTTTAATGTGGATAAGTGTGAGGTTATCCATTTTGATTGGAAGAGTAAAAAGGCGACTTATTATTTAAATGTAGAGAAACTTAAGAATGCTTCAGTGCTGAGGGATCTGGGTGTCCTTGAGCATGAATCGCTGAAAGCTAGTATGCAGGCACAGCGGCAATAAGAAACACAAATGGAATATTCACAGAATCACAGAGTGCAGAAGAGACCCTTCGGCCCATTGAGTCTGCACCGACACGTGAGAAACACTTGACCTACCTACCTAATCCCATTTACCAGCACTTGGCCCATAGCCTTGAACGTTATGACGTGCCAAGTACTCATCCAGGTACTTTTTAAAGGATGTGAGGCAACCTGCCTCCACCACCCTCCCAGGCAGTGCATTCCAGACCGTTACCATCCTCTGGGTAAAAAAGTTTTTCCTCACATCCCCCCTAAACCTCCTGCCCGTCACCTTGAATTTATGTCCCCTGGAGACTGACCCTTCAACTAAGGGGAACAGCTGCTCCCTATCCACCCTGTTCATGCCCCTCATAATCTTGTACACCTCGATCAGGTCGACCCTCAGTCTTCTCTGCTCCAACGAAAACAACCCAAGTCTATCCAACCTCTCTTCATAACTTAAATGTTTCATCCCAGGCAACATCCTGGTGAATCTCTTCTGCACTGGAGGGGGTGCAATCACATCCTTCCTATAAAGTGGCGACCAGAACTGCACACAATACTCCAGCTGTGGCCTCACCAAAGTTCTATACAACATGACCTCCCTACTTTTGTAACCTATGCCTCCATTGATAAAGGCAAGTGTCCCAAATGCCTTTTTCACCACCCCACTAACATGCCCCTCCACCTTCAGAGATCTATGGACACACACGCCAAGGTCCCTTTGTTCCTCAAAACTTACTAGTGTCATGCTGTTCACTGAATATTTCCTTGTCAAAATACTCCTTCCAAAGTGTATCACCTCACACTTTTCAGGGTTAAATTCCATCTGCCACTTATCTGCCCATTTGACCATCCCATCTGTATCTTCCTGTAGCCCAAGACACTCAACCTCATTGTTAATCACCCGACCAATCTTTATGTCATCCGCAAACTGACTAATCCTACCCCCAACATAGTCATCTATGTCGTTTATATAAATGACAAATAATAGGGGACCAAGCACAGATCCCTGTGGTATGCCACTGGACACTGGCTTCCAGTCACTAAAGCATCATTCTGTCATCACCCACTGTCTCCTACAACTAAACCAATTTTGAATCCGCCTTATCAAATTGCCCTCTATCGCATGTGCATTTGCCTTCTTTATAAGTCTCCCAGGCTGGACCTTGTTAAAGGCTTTGCTGAAATCCATATAAACTACATCAACTGCACTACCCTCATCTATACACCTGGTCACCTCCTCAAAAAATTCAATCAAATTTGTTAGGCATGACCTCCCTCTGACAAAGCCATGCTGACTATCCCTGATCAAACCTTGCCTCTCCAAGTGGAGATAGATTCTCTCCTTCAGAATTTTCTCCAATAGTTTCCCTACCATTGACGTGAGACTCACTGGCCTGTAGTTCCCTGGCTTATCTCTACAACCCTTCTTAAATTTTGGCATTTATTGTGAAAGGAATTAAGTATAAAAATAGGTAAGTATTATTGCAACTGTAAAAGGCATTGGTGAGGCCGCTCCTGGAGTACTGTGCAGTTTTGGTCCCCTTACTTGAGGAAGGATGTAGTTGCATTGGAGGCGGTTCAGAGGAGGTTCACCAGATTGATTCCAGAGATGCGGGGCTTGTCTTATGAGGAGAGATTGAGCAGTTTAGGCCTATACTCGCTAGAGTTTAGAAGAATGGGAGGAGATCTAATTGAGGTATATAAGATGCTAAAGGGGATAGACCAAGTAGACGTGGAGCAGATGTTTCCCCTTGTGGAGCATTCTAGAACAAGAGGCCATAGTTTTCGGCTAAGGGATGTAGATTTAAATCAGAGATGAGGAGAAATTACTTTTCTCAAAGGGTCGTGAATCTATGGAACTCACTATTTCAGAGTGTAGTGGATGCCGGGATGCTGAATAAATTTAAGGAGGAGATAGACAGATTTTTAATTAATAACAATTTGAAAGGTTATGGGGAGAGGGTGGTAAATTGGAGTTGAGGCCGGAATGAGATCAGCCATGATCATATTGAATGACGGGGCAGGCTCAAGGGGCTGAATTGCCTTTTCCTGCTCCTAGTTCTTATGTTCTTATGACATGTTGTTGAATTGGGCAGACAAGTGGTAGATGAAGTTCAATGCAGAGAAGTGTGAAGTGATTCATTTTAGCAGGAAGAATATGGAGAGACAGTATAAAATAATGAGAGAAACTCTAAAGGAGGTGCAGGAACAAAGGGACCTCAGTGTATATGTACATAAGTCATTGAAGATGGCAGGACAGTTTGCGAGAGAAGTTAATAAAGCATATAATATCTTAGGCTTAATTAATAGGGGTATTGAGTACAAGAGTAAGGAGGTCATGTTGAACTTGTATAAGACACTAATTGGGCCTCATCTGGAGTACTGTGACTGGTTATGTGCGTCATTATTGAGGAAGGATGTGGAGACATTGGAGAGAGTACAGAGGAGATTCATAAGAATGATTCCCAAGATGAAGAACTTTGCTATGAGGATAGGTTGGAGATGTTGGGACTGTTTTCCTTGGAGAAGAGAAGGCTGAAAGGAGACTTCATAGAAGTATTCAAGATCCTGAGGGGTATGAACAGAGAAATTGTTCCCATTCAAGAAAGCATCAAGAACTAGAAGGCACAGATTCAAAATAATTGACAAAAGGAGTAAAAGTGACGTGAGGAATAATTTTTTCATCCAGAGGGTGGTTGGGGTCTGGAACGGACTTGCTAAGAGGGTGGTTGAAGCAGATTTGGTCGAGGTATTCAACAGGGAATTGGATTGCTATCTGAAAAAAAAGAATGTTCAAGGTTAAGGGGATAAGGCAGGGGAGTGGGACCAGGTAGAATGCTTTTTCAGAGAGCCAGTACAGGCTTGATGGGCTGAATGGCCTCCTTCTGCAATGTAAAGATTCCATGATTCTGTAAAGAGCCCTCCTTTGTCGCATCCTCTCCTACGGCTCCCAGAGTTGCAGGAATATTGGTCATATGAGCCCTAGAGGTATTCCAACAATTGAACTGTGTGAAGAAGGCAGACAGTGATATGAGAACATGTGTGTCCATGAATTTCACCCATAGACCTGACAAGCAATGAGATTTTCAACTCCTTCCATTGTCGACAACCAAAACAACAACACTTACACTGAGGGCACTACGCCCTTCCCTCTTCTAGTCCTCGATACCCTGTCCCCATACACCTTACCCTCTTACCCCTAAACACGCCTTTGCCAGTCCCAACCGTCAATGCAACCTGCCATTCTCCTGTTCCCCTCCTTTATGCTTCAGCGTTCAGCAAGGAGAACCACTGACCCTACACACAATGGCACAAAGTGGACTGATACACATCACCTTTAAACAAATGTGAACCAGGCGCCACATTCGCACATGGCTTTATCTTGAAGGTATGATGTAATTATAAAAAGTTTCACGCTGATGAGTATTCATGGTACGCTAATGTACTACAAGTACAAACCTGCCACAGGTTGGCATGAGTCACAACACACCGTAAACATGCCATTGACTTAATCTCAGCATCTCAACCTGCCATCAGTGAAACGAAACTCGGCTCCCACCTAATTCAGTCACCATGCATGCCCCGTTTCCCACTCGCTGGTGTAGTATAAGAGTCTGGCACATACAGGGTTAATGTGGGACTGAGTACAGTATTGCCCACATAGTGATGTAAAAAGGCACATGACCCAGACCTCGGGTGAGTGTGGTGTTGAACAAAGACACGTTAAGACCTAGACATGGAAATACTCCTTGCCTGTACCTTTTACTGTATTTGTATATAGTCACAAGTATAACTGTAATAAAGACTTACTGTTAACATACAGAAGACTGCAAAGACTTCTTTAACACACATGTTCTGCAACCAATACCATCCCAACAGCTGGTTCCACAAACCCCCCCCCCAATATGACTTGCTGTGATGGAATTTTAACTCACAACTACTGAGTTCACTAATTCAGTACCAAGCCTTCTAATGTAATAATAATGAGAAATGAGTATCTAAAACATAGAAAACTGGCAAATTTGGGTTTTGTACAGCAGTTTGCATTCCAATTACTAAGCTTCATATTTGTTTTCCTGAACTTTTCCTTGGCAATCATAAAGGAGCTGAGAGTGTTACAGACAATGGTTAATGTATACATTTATCTTTGTTTCCTCAGTTTTTTTAAGTTTGCAAACACATGATAAAAACTACTCAAACAAACCTGGATGGTGTGTGAGTCACTGGCTTGTCCAAGGATTTCCAGTAAAGTTGGATCTGATACAAAGAAGAATCTAGGAAATAGCAATCTTTTCTTTTCTAAATATCTGTTAAAAAAATAACATTAAAACATATCAGTATATTTCTAACTCCAATTTCCTATATCTAATTATCCTGTGGTTTTGATTTTCCTTATTACAATTAACATCAGATCACCAGTGGGGATGTTAATGGTGAATCAGAGTATAAGCTAAGCTTAATATTCCAAGTATAGTAGAAGCTAAATTAATGCTTAAGTGCGTCTTCTATAGTCAAAAATTTTCTCCAGGCATAAAAATAGTAAAATGGTGTTTTTTAATTATTATTATTTATTGTTTATATGGGGGAGAGATTGAAGAACTCTGAGGTACACAGGGATCTGGGTGCCCTGGTACATGAATCACAAAAAGTTTGTATGCAGGTACAGCAAATGATTAGGAAGGTAAATAGAATGTTGTTTATTGAACGGGAATGGAATATAAAAGTAGGGATGTTTTGATACAGTTGTATAGGGTATTGGCGAGGTCAAATCTAGAGTACCGTGTACAGTTTTGTTCTCTTTAAGAAAGGATATAGGACAGAATCTTCCAGTTCCACCAGCAGCAGGGAAAGTGACGGGTTGGGGAGCTTAATTTGCTGTGAGGCCAAAAATCAGTTTCCAGAATCAAGCTGAACGTTTGGAAATCTGTTCTCGGGACTTTAAAGGTGGGTTAAAGGCAGGCGGGGTTTCCCAACGAACAATGTCGGGAAGTCCTTTGCCATGCATGTCATGCATGTCCATTAAAAGGCTACCTTGCCAGGATTAAGTTCCCCGCGAAATTAAGTTGGCCGCCAGTCAGAAATTAGCATGAGCACTTTTATGACAGTGTTTTAGTGGCATGCACCTGGTAAGCTTCACTTTTTCCATGACTTTGAAGTCAGTTGATGCTGCTTTCACCTTCTTGGGGACCCTCATAACTTGATTCACATTGGGTGCCGGCAGCAAAAACTGTGTGAAGGCTGGAAATGGAAGACAGGCAAAGGGTGGACGTGGGGAGTGGTGGGGCAGGGTGGCAGGTTGGAGTGAAGGCAGAGCATGAGAGGCAGGCGAAGTGTGGAAGCAGGGTAGGGTGGAAGGGTGGAGCGAAGGCTGAACAGGGGAGGCAGGCAAAGGCTGGAAGGAGGGTAGGGTGGAGCAAAGGCTGGACAGAGGAGGTAGGCGAAGGTTTGAAGCAGGGATTAGGTGGAAGGGTGAGTGAACACTGGACAGGGGGGATGAGTGTCTTGGGAAGGGAAGGAGAGAGTGCCGGGCAATGTAGGAGGACACTGTTCAGAGAAGGGGAGAGAGAGGGTGTCCTAGGATGTGGGGCCGATGCTGTCAACAGTGGTGCCCTGGGCTTTGAACTCAGGGTCAAACAAAAACAGAAAATGTTGGAAAAACTCAGCAGGTCTAACAGCATCTGTGGAGAGAAAAACAGAGTTAACGTTTCAAGTCCATATGACTCTTCTTCAGGGCTTTGATGAAGAGTCATACGGACTCAAAACATTAATTCTGTCTTTCTCTCCACAGATGCTGTTAGACCTGCTGAGTTTTTCCAGCATTTTCTGTTTTTGTTTCAGATTTACAGCATCCGCAGTATTTTGCTTTTATATTTGAACTCAGAGTATTGGGCAGAGGAGAGAGCAATCACAGTCAGAGTGGGGAGCAGGATGTGGTAAGTTGGCAGGTCCAGGGTGATAGTCTGGTTGGTGAAGGTTTCATAGGGCCTGTCACGGAAGCGGATTACAGAGGTGGCTCTGTTAATGGGAGGGGTCAAGGTGGGCATGGGGACAGTAATGGGAGTCAGCTCTTAGGGGAGTAAAGGCATGTGGAGGTGGATGGTAATAGGTCCAGGGTAATGGGGTGAAGCTCAAGGGTGACAGAGGAGAGAGGAATGGTGATATTAGGTAGGTCAAAAGTGCTGGGGGAAGTTGGCGGGTGAGAGAGGGACTTTTTTTCTAGTCTCTCAAGGGATATGGGCGTCACTGGCAAGGCCGGCAATTTTATTGCTCATCCCTAATTGTCCTTGAGAAGGTGGTGGTGAGCCACCTTCTTGAACCATTGCAGTCCATGTGGTAAAGGTACATCCACAGTGCTGTTTGAGAGGGAGTTCCAGGATTTTGACATGGTGCAGGGCCAGAAGGAGCAACGGCCTGGGTAGCAAGAGGCAGCGGGGCCTCAAGAAGGTCAAGATGCTGGCGAACAGGGTTCACAGCAATGACAAGCATTGGCCTGATCATGGGTGTAGATGGTGCAGTTATCTACAAATGAGCGAAAGGCAATGCTGGAGGCACCTTCAGATGTCCCGGAATGTGGTTGCTCATATCTGCCAGCTTCTTCATGATGAGCTTCGGCCACAAGGACTTGGAAGAAGTCCCATGCCGGTGGCATCGAAGGTCACGGCTGCCTTAAACTTCTTTGCCAATGGCTCCTTCCAGGGATCCACTGGGGAAAGCCAGGTTTCGCGGGCCTTACCAAATTGAAAAGAAATTAAGTGGTGAATTATTTAGTAAGAACTGCAGATAGAAGAAAAACCCAGAGGGTATGTCATATAAATATGCTCAAAACGTACTTCGCTATGGAGGTTAACAAAAATTAAGAAGTATTAATGGTGATGACTCAGGAAAAGGAAGTAGGGATGGAAGATTCTGAAATTGACTTTCCTCAAATTCAACTGGACAATAAAGAAGTGCTTAAAAATTTAAATGAAATACTGAGTTACCTTCCAGATAAGAATCAAAGTGACTTGAGAGAGCTATTACAGTCACATAAAACTACATTGGGGATAAATTGGGAAAAGCAAAGGTAGCTGTACATGATATAGACAAGGGGAATTCTGTTCGAATTAAGCAACAGACTTATAGGTTGAATCCAGTAAAACTATCAGAAGTGAAAAAAGAAATTGAATTTATGCTCAGGAATAACATTGTTGAGTTGAGTTGCAGCAATTGGAGTTCACCTTTTGTGATGGTACCGAAGCTGGATGGAACACGAAGACTGTGTGTGGATTATTGAAAGGTGAATGCAGTGACGAAAACAGATTCATATCTTATTCCATGTTTGGAAGACTGCATTGATAAAGTGGGACAATTAAAGTTAATTACAAAGATTGACTTGCTGAAGGAATATTGGCAAGTACCTCTATGAGAAAGGGCACAAGGGGTTTCAGCTTTTGTAACACCAGATGGGCTCTATCAGTTCAAAGTCATGCCATTTGGTATGAAAAATGCACCAGCAACCTTCCAGCGGCTAATATATAAGGCTGTTGCTGGACTGAGTCACTGTGCTATGTACATTGATCATTTGGTGGCATTCAGTCAAACATGGGATGAGCACTTACAGCATCTGGGAGAACTATTCAATCATCTACAAGAAGCTAATTTGCTGGTGAACTTGTTTAAGAGTGAATTTGTGAAAGCACAGGCCATACTGTTGAACATGAGAAGATGGCTCCGTGAGATGTAAAAATGAAGCCGATTGACAAGTTCCCAATGCCTTCAATGAAATGGGAAGTTTTACAATTTCTGGGCATGAGTGGTTTTTACAGGAAGTTCGTCCAAATTTTAGCAGTGTGGTTGCTCAATTAACTGAACTGTTAAAAAGAAGTTCAACTGAACATCAGAGTGCCAAATTGCATTAAAAAATCTGAAAACTGTGGTGACAACAGTTTTAGTAACACCAAATTATGCCAAGCAGTTTAAAGTGGCTATTGATGAAAGTGATGTGGGTATTGGTGCCGTCTTGTTGCAGGAAGACAACACAGGTATTGAAAAGCATGTGGGATATTTGTCAAAGAAGTTAAATATTCATCAACAAAAATACTCCACCATTGAGGGGGAAACATTGAGTTTGGTACTGGCATTGCAACATTTTGAAATTAATGCTGCCAATAATTCATCTGAAACAATTGTTTACACTGACCATAGCCCATTTTTGGAAAAGTTTCCAAACCAGAGTGCGAAACTGTTTAGATAGAGTCTATTTTTGCAACCATTTAACTTGCACATTTTATATGCGGCTGGATGAGAAAACCTAATTGCAGATGCATTATCAAGGATTTAAGGTGTAAGGAAGATTGGGCATGTGAAACCTGGGAAATAAAAGGACTGAAATGGACTATTTCTATTGAATCCTTGGGCATGGTATCATATTTATACATGTATCTTATAATGTAATAGTATAGTGTATAGAGATAAGTGGTAATTAATAGGAAAGAGGTTCAGAAAATGAAACCGTCTTTTTGAATTATCACGGTTCATTTTCTAAAAAAGGATGTGGGGTCAAGAAAACAAGAAATTGTAATATTTTCCTTCTGTTAATAATCATATTTCTTATGCACTGGATAACAGGCAGCTGGGGTTTACAAATATGGTAATTGGAGTAAGAGTAAGTCTAAAACCAACAGTAAGAAGTGATTTTGATATGTTAATGAACCAAGAGGATCTTCAATCAGAGTTTTACATAAAGGAGTGGTTTTGAATAGAGTTGTTTTAGTTTGAAGGGGGATATATGCAGGTTGTAAAGATTTGTTTTTTATAAGTCTAAGAGCTAGGGTAAAGAAACAAGTCTAGTCAATTCTGGGAAGAAAGCATTTCTAAAGAGACGAGTTGAGACAATAAAGATGTCAAAGGGAAGGAACGCATTTAAGGAACAACTGAAGCCTAGGTGGGGGTATCTGTTTAGATTTCCCAGAAGACAGCAGGATGGCTGGTCAGAACTCCCAGAAGACAGTGTGCACAAGGCCAGACTGGGAGAACTAAGTGCGGTCAGTCTCAGAGGACACCCTAAAGGAAAAAGGGCACTGTGTGGTAAAAATTACTGGAATTCTATAGATTTTGAAATCTATAAAGATAGTTTCTGAACAGTAAAGGGGAAGGTTACCTCTGAGAGTAAAGTTAAGATCTTGTGGAACAGTTCTAAAGTACTGTTTACTGTGTGAAGCCATCCTTGTGTTGAAGTGTAATTGTGTTTTTTTTTTGCTTTATTTTTTCAATAAATGTTTACTCTATTATAAAATCATCATAAGTAGTCGGAGACATAATTTCCTGATTTCAGAACCTCTCCTCATATTATATAAATTGCAAAAAAATATTTTGGCAGCAGTTTCAATCTTTTGGGATTTGGGAAGTTCAGCATTTACCATCAGCCCTGCCATAGCAATTCATCCTACCAAAATGTATACCTCAAATTTATTGGTATTGTATTTCATTTACCAATTTTTTTCCCATTCTGCAAATTTATTAATGTTCCCCTTTAATTTATTGCAGATCTGCTCAGCTTTGGCTATCCCCATAAAGCATATGTTTGTAAGACCTGGGTCCCAATTCCTGTGTGGGCTTGGAAAAACCCAATATACACACATTTGCACCTTCAAAAATGCACACTCAAACCATGTGTAACTTTGTGCAGGATTTTTGTCGTTTCACACAGGGTCAGCTTCGCAGTGCTATTGTGAGCCACGATGAAGTGCGTGAAAAGTGTGGGTGCAGAGGCGGGCCAGATGTTAATACAATATCCAAGCTCCCAAATTGTTTAAAAGGCCCACTAATTCTCACCATTCAGCTGCTCATGCCCCATTCATGACCATGCCATGCCATGTCCTCTCATTTTGCCCATGTCACCATGTCTGCTCCATTGCCACATACTCAGTATACAGTATGCACAGTCCTCAGGAGTCATGCAATAGCAATGAAAATTATTTCAAAATTATTGGAATAAAAAAACCTCTAACAATCGAATAAAACATTGAATTCAAACACTCTATTATTGTCACTAGACAAAAACATTCCAGTGCCAAAAAGACACTCCAGTACAAAAACTGTGCCAATTAGGTTTGGAAACAAACAAGAAATAACAGCAAAGGCATATTTTGTTATTACAGCTTCTTAAAAGTTTCAATCTTTCTTGTTTCAATGGGCCACCTGCTTAGCTGATGCTCTTGGCAGTTTTGGGAGTCCAGCCAAGCATTCATAATGGTTACAGTTGTTTAACAAGGCCTGAACAATCTCCATCCACCACCACTCTCCTCTGCCTGGCTGAACTTGTTCTCTCACTGAACAATTTATCTTTAAACTCGTCTCACTTCCTCCAAATAAAAGGTGTGGCTGTGGGTACCTGCATGGGCCCCAGTTATGCCTGTCTCTTTATGGGGTATGTGGAACATTCCTTGTTCCAGTCCTACTCAGGCCCCCTCCCACAACTCTTTCTCCAGTACATCGATGATTGTT
Source organism: Cetorhinus maximus (assembly GCF_964194155.1). Classification (NCBI taxonomy): domain Eukaryota; kingdom Metazoa; phylum Chordata; class Chondrichthyes; order Lamniformes; family Cetorhinidae; genus Cetorhinus; species Cetorhinus maximus. Next base: position 167,823,820 of record NC_135883.1, read on the forward strand.
TCGGTGCTGCTTCATGCTCTCGTTTGGACCTGGAAAAATTTATTAATTTTGCTTCCCATTTCCACCCCTCCATCACTTTCACATGGTCCATCACTGACACTTCCCTTCCCTTCCTTGACCTCTCTGTCTCAATTACTGGTGATAGCCTGTCCACCAGTATTCATTACAAGTCCACCAACTCCCACAGCTACCTCGACTACAACTCCTCATACCCTGCTTTCTGTAAAGACTCCATTCCATTCTCTCGGCTCCTTCACCTCCGTCACATCTGTTCTGATGATGCCACTTTCCAAAACAGTGCTTCTGACATGTCTTCCTTCTTCCTTAACCGAGGTTTCCCACCGGCGGTAGTTGACAACCATGTCCGACCCATCTCCCACAACTCTGCCCTCGCACATTCCCCTCCTTCCCAGAACCATGACAGCCATAATGGGGTCCCCCTTGTCCTCACTTTTCACCCCACCAGCCTCCGCATTCAAAGGATCATTCTCCACCATTTCTGCCAACTCCAGCATGATGCCACCACCAAACACATGTTCCTTTCACCTCCCCCCATCGGCATTCCATAGGGACCGTTCCCTCCGGAACACCCTGGTCCACTCCTCCATCACTCCCTATACCTCAACCTCCTCGCACGGCACCTTCCCATGCAATCGCAGAGGGTGCAACAACTGCCCTATTACTTCCCCCCTCCTCACTGTCCAAGGGCGCAAACACTCTTTTCAAGTGAAGCAGCGCTTCACTTGCACTTCCCTCAATTTGGTCTACTACATTCGCTGCTCCCAATGCGGTCTCCTCTACAATGGGGGGAACAAACGCAAACTGGGTGACTGCTTTGCGGAACACCTTCGGTCTGTTCGCAAGGATGACCCAGATCTTCCTGTCGCTTGACATTTCAACACACCACCCTGCTCTCATGCCCACATGTCCTTCCTTGGCCTGCTGCAATGTTCCAGTGAAGTTGAATGCAAACTGGAGGAACAGCACCTCATCTTCCAATTAGGCACTTTACAGCTTTCTAGACCTAACACTGAGTTCAACAACTTCAGATCATGAACTCTCTCCTCCATCTTCACCTCTTTTTGATCCCCTTTTTTCAAATATTTAATTTTTAATTTTAATTTTTATATATACATTTTTCCCCACCATTTCTATTATTATTTTTTAAATGTATTTCCATTCATTATTTTATCCCCACCTTTTAGCCTATTTTGATCTTTTCTCCCACACCATCTTCTCCCCCCACCCCCACAAGGGCCATCTGTCACTTGCTCATTCTGCTTTCTACTCTTAATGTCACCATTAGCACCTCCTTTAGCCAGTATCCCCACTATCAACTCCCCTTCGACCTTTTGTTTATGACATCTTTTGCAATCTCTCCTTTGCCTCCACCTATCACTGGCCTCCTATCCAGCTTCATCTGTCCCACCCCCCTTAAACAGTATATATTTCACCATAATTCTACCTCTCCTTAGCTCTGAAGAAGAGTCATCTGGACTCGAAACATTAACTCTGTCCTTCTCTCCACAGATGCTGTCTGACCTGCTGAATTTTTCCAACAATTTTTGTTCTTGTTTCAGATTTCCAGCATCCGCAGTATTTTGCTTTTATATTTGAGGTACATTGCCTGAAACTGACAGCACAGGATAGTACCCCATTCATATTTCAAAGTTGAGTGCCTGCCAATCAATGGAGGGGAGCAGGTACAAAGATTCTTTTTCAATTTTCAAAAGCAGGTTTTTTTTTCCAAAAAACAGAGCTGTCAATTGATTTAACTCATAGCACAAAGCATGAAGGCAGAGGCTGACAGGACATTTTTTCATTCAGTTTTTAATTGATTATGGTTCTTTTGGCAATAGGGAAAGTACCGTACAGCATGACAATAACACAATGCTGGTCAATTTAAAGGTCAACTTACCTTTACAGGGGAACCCTATAATGAATCTCTGCATTATAAGCACATCTACATTACAATACAGCATCTAACAGTGACACTGAAGGTGTCAAAATATTTTACAGAATATTCCTAACTCCTCAGCAGGCCTCCTCCAATGATCATGAACTCTCAGAGGAGATGAATTTTTTGGGCTTACAAAACCTGCAACAGCACACAAAAATAGTTTGTGGGAGGAAATATAGTTTTCCTGTGGTCCTCATAAAGCGCTCCTTGCCAAAGAAGAGGGGGGTGTGTGTTTGCAGGCAAGGCCTTCCTGACTGTCAAAAAGCCACACGAAAACGGTATGGGGTTGGGAAGGTACAGGAAAATTGTTCTTACAGCAAAAAAAGACAAAGTTCAGCATTTTATGAACTAATTCTCACCTCCATTGGGACATGAAAATCCAGCCCCTTGGCTTTTCTAATACGTTGCTGACTGCACTTAATAACAATCACTGCAGATAACAAAGGGTAGAACTTTTAGGTTGGCAGGCGGGCGCCATCAGCGGGTCTGGGATCAGCCGGGGAATAGGCCGCTGACCGCGATCGGCCCCTGACCGCGAATTCACAGTGGCTGGCTAATTAACGGCCAGTGAGCGTGCAGCGCATGCTGAAAGGCTGAGTGCTGCCGGGGTGGGGCAGGAGGAGGGTGGGTGCTGACGTCAACACAGGTGCGGGCGAGCGCTCAGAGAAAGTTCCCTGAAGACAGAGAGCTGCCTTAGAGAACTGAAGATGTGAACAACCTAAAACAAAAATCACAGAAATTGGAAAAAAGTGTCCAAAATTCATAATCAGTCACCTGAAAATGTAAGTAATGAAAATGCTGTCCACAGAAATGTATTTCTAATTTATCATGGAAACCTCATTCCGCCCATCAATGAGGTTTCCTGAAAAATACAAAGGCCACCTGGCCGATTCGCGCACTCACCAACCGCAACGTTGGACAGGCAGCAAAAAATCTCTATTAATTGCGTTGTTAATGGGCTTAATTGCCGTCTTAATTATGCACTGCCGAGTTTAGCGCACCCACCGACTGAAATATCGTGTGAGTGCACTATGACGCCGGGACACTCGCCTGACATCATTACACGCTATTATACATTTGAATGGGTTGGGCGTGCGCCCACACACTCAGCAAAAAATTCTGCCCATGACTTTTCCCACCTTAAAAAACAGAATCACATTAATTTTAAACCTCATAATCAATGAACAAGAATGTCTGAATGTAAGAAATAGGAGCAGGAGTAGTTTAGTTGGTCCCTCAATCGCTCTCTGCTATTCAATAATATCATGGCTGGTCTGATTGTGGCATTAACTCCATTTTTCCAGCTGGCCAAAATAAGCCATGACTCTCTTGTAGAGCAATAAATCTATCTTTCAGTTTTGAATGTATTCAATAAGCGAGCCATCAATGCTCTCTTGAGCAGAGAATTACAAAGATTAACAACACTCTAAGAGAAGAAATTCCACACTCCTGTCTTAAGTGGGAGATTTCCTATTTATAAACAGTGTCCCTTTGTTCTAGAACCCACCAAGAGGCAACCTCTCAGCGTTTACCTTGACAAGCCCCCTCATAATCTTATATATTTCAATAAAATCACTTCTCATATTTTCTGCATTCCAATGGGTATATACCCAAGCTGCTCAACTTCTCCTCATAAGACAATTATGGATAAAAGAGCTGGTCTCTAGAGGTGAGGTGAGAGTGACTGCCCTTAACATCAAGACTGCATTTGACCGAGTGTGGCATCAGGGAGCCCTAGCAAAACTGGAGTCAATGGGAATCAGTGGAAAAACTTTCTGTTGGTTCGAGTCATACCTGGAACAAAGGAAGACGGCTGTGATTGTAGGTTAATCACCTCAGATCCAGGGCATCGCTGATGGAGTTCCTCAGGGAAATGCCCTGGACCCAACCATCTTCAGCTGCTTCATCAATGACCTTCCTTCCATCATAAGATCAGAAGTGGGGATGTTCGCTGATGATTGCACAATGTTCAGCACCATTCACGACTCTGCAGATTCTGAAGCAGGGCATGTCCAAATGCAGCAAGACGTGGACAATATCCAAGCTTGGGCTGACAAGTGGCGAGTAACATTTGCGCCACACAAGTGCCAGGCAACGACAATCTCCAAAAAGATAGAGTCCAACCAGTGCCCCTTGACATTCATTGGCATTACCATTGCTAAATCCCCTACTATCAATATCCTGGGGGAAACTGAACTGGGCCAGCCATATAAATACTGTGTCTACAAGAGCAGGTCAGGGGCTAGGAATCTTGTGGTGAGTAACTCACCTCCTGACTCCCCAAATCCTGTCCAAAGCATGCCGCTTTATTGGCATGTGATGGCATACTCTCCGCTTGCCTGGATGGTTGCAACTCCAATAACACTCAAGAAGCTAGGCACTAGTGAGGGCAAAGCAGCTCGCTTGATTAGCGCCGCATCCACAAACATTCACTCCCTCCGCCACCGCCGCACAGTGGTAGCAGTGTGTACCATGTGCAAGATGCGCTGTAGCAACTCACCAAAGCTTCTTAGACATCACCTTTCAAACCCACGACCGCTATCATCTACAAGCACATGGTAGTGGACACATGGGAACACCACCACCTGGAAGTTCCCTCCAAGCCATTGACCATCTTGACTTGGAAATATATTGCCGTTCCTTCACTGTCACTGGGTCAAAATCCTGGAACTACCTTCCTAACTGCACTGTAGTTGTACCTATACCACATAGACTGCAGCGGTTCAAGAAGGCAGCTCACCACCACCTTCTCAAGGGCAATTAGGGGTGGGCAATAAATGCTGGCCGAGCCAATGACACCCACATTCCATGAATGAATAAAAAAACACTTTAATTCCAGGAATCAACCTAGTTAACTCTCTCAGAAAGGCTTCAGTGTACATGTGTTCTTCCTTAAGAAAGGAGGCAAAGCTCTAGGTTTGGTCTAAACAATGCAAAATACAGTTGTAGCAAAAATTCGGTAATTTTATACTCCATCCCATTTGCAATTGAAGCAAACATCCTGCTTTCCTTCCTAATTAATTGCTTTAGCTGCATGCTAACCTTTTGTGTTCCATGTATAAGGACACCCAGGTCTCTCTACACTGCAACATTCTGCAGTCTCTCTGCTTTCATATTGTTTCCACCAACGGTGTCACATTTTCCCACACAATACTTCATCCCATCACTTAACATGTCTATATCACTTTGCAAACTCTTTGGGCAGAATTTTTTGTCCTGCTGACAGGCATGCGCCCGTCCCGAATGGGAGTAAAATGGTGCGCAATGATGCCGGATGAGCGTCCCGATGTCATTGCGCACTCTCGCGATATTTTGATTGGTAGGTGTGAGCAAGAGGCAGCAGCACGTCTGCTGACAATTAAAGGGCCAATTAAAGCCCTTAAGTAATTAATTAAGCTGCATTTTTCGCTGCCCACTCAATTATTTGGTTCGCAGGTGGGTGAATAGGCCAGGCGGCCTTTGCATTTTTAATAAAACCTTATCCACAGGTGGGATGAGGTTTCCAGTGCTTACTAAAAAGAAAAAAAAAATTAACGACCTTTTTCACATGTCCGTCTTCTTGTGACCGAGTCACATCTGGAGACATGTTTATCTCATACGTTAAAAGTTTATTTTTGTATTTAAAATGTGTCAACTCCCTGAGATAGCTCTGTGTCTTTAGGGAGCTGTCAGTGCGCGCATGCCCACATCTCAATGCTCGCGATCCTCCCGCCCCCACCCCGGCACCACTGAAGCTGCCTGCTTGCGTTTCATGCTGGCTGGCCATTAATTGGCTAGCCAGTGTGAATTTGTGGCCAGAGCCCGATCGCGGGCAGCGGTTGGTTTTGCGGCTGCTCGCAGGCCAGCCCGCCATGGCAGCCCAACAAGGGAAAATTTCTGCCCAACTTCTTGGTAACTCTTTGTGTTTGGATGGAACGAAGAAATGGCAATGGGCAGGAAACATTGCTGGGAGTTGTTTATAGGCTACCAAACAGCATGGTAATGTAAATCACAGTATAAATCAGGAAATTAGAAGAACGTGTAACAAGGGTAATACAGTAATCATGGGGAATTTCAGTCTACATATAGACTAGGTAAACCTAATGTCAGGAAGATATAATAATGTTATTGGAAATTATTGTAAAATAGTGGAGTGTTGTGTGTGTGTGTGTGTGTGTGTGTTTGTGTGAGAGGCTTAAGTTGATTAAAGGCAGCTGGTCTGAAGGCTTTGATGCAAGCATGGTAAACATGGAGGAAGTTTAGAATGTAAGGTGTAAAAGGGAACATTTGCATTTTTTAAATAAACCAGCTTAAATTGTTTTCAAAAGAGGAAGTGAAATGTGTTACCTAGCCAGCTGAAGTTTAGAAACAGTGGGCATAATTTTGTCATTGGTGGGCGGGCGCAAAGTCGACTGCTGCCTACAGTCGGCACCAGACCACGATTTCATACTGTCAGGTCAATTAAGGCTCGCCCAGGGTGAAATGCGAGCGGCAGCGCTCAGCGCTGATTGTGTGGGTGGGGGGGAGGAGGGCATGCGGTCTTTGCGCATGCACGCAAGTGAGTGCTTCATAATCTCCCTGAGGCACAGAGCTGCCTTGGGGAGCTGAAGCAGTTTTAAAAAAGAATATTAAGAAAATAAAAATGTAATAAAATATTTTGAAACTTTTATTGTATTATTATTTGCTTTTGGAAACATCATCCTGCCCATGGGTGAAGTTTCAAGAAAATGCAAAGGCTGCTTGGCCTATTTGCCTGCCCGCCAACCATTAGGTTTATTACAATAAATAAAATAAAAACTCATTCAGTTTGAGAGTGAGAAACTTGGGTCGGAAACAACTGTGCTATACTTAAATAAGGGTAAGTACAATGGAATGAGGGCAGAGTTGGCTGGAGTGAACCAGGAAAGCAGTTTAGCATAAAAGACAGTTGATGAACATTGGCAGACGCTTAAGAAAATAGTTCATGACTCTCTTCAGTGGTATATCCGACTGATGAAGAAGGATTCAAGGGAGGGGATAAACCAACCATGATTAATCAAGGAAGTTAAGGGCAGAATCAAATTGAAAGAAAAAACATACAATGTGGGACAGTTTAGTGGTAATCCAGGAGATTGGGAAAGTTTTAAAAACAAACAAAAGATGACCAAAAATATAATAAAGAGTGAGAAAATAAACTTGAAGGTAAACTAGCAAGTAATATAAAAACAGACAGCAAGAACTTCTTTAAATATATAAAAAGGAAGAGAGAGGCCAAAGTGAACATAGGCCCCTTAGAGAATGAAGCTGGGGAAATAATAATGGGGAACCAGGAAATGGCAGCGGAGTTAAATAAATACTTTGCATCAGTTTTCATGGTAGAAGATACTAATAGCATTCCAAAAATACTAAATAATCAAGGGGCAAAAGGTGGGTGGGGGGGGAGGAAATAAATACAATAACTATCACCAGGCAAAAAGCACTAGGGAAACTAATTGGACTGATGGGTTGCATCCTAGGATATTGAAGGAAGTAGCTACAGAGATAGTGGCCAGGATTTTCCCCTCGGCGATTTGGGAGCGGGGCCCGCTCGCCGAGGGGAAAATGACGCAGGATGACATCAGGAGGAATCCCCCAACGTCATCCCAGTCCCATTAAATTTTTAGGAAGGCGGGCAGACAGCGAAATCAGCTGTCCGCCCGCCGACCTGTCAATGACCAATTGAGGCCATTGACAGGCTAATTAAGATAATTAAAGGCCTGCCCGTCCAGGATTAAGGCTGGCGGACAGGCCAGGAGCCCTGGCGAGCTCCAGATTATTCATGAAACTTCATCCACTGGCGGGATGAAGTTTCATGTCCTTTTTTTAAAAATGTAATAAATTTTAAGTGTTTATTATTAACATGTCCCATCTCGTGTGACATTGTCACATGAGGGGGACATGTTAATAATTTTAATATTTTTCTATTTTTAGACTTTACTTACCTCTCACGAATCTTCCTGAGACAGGACTTTGCCTCAGGGAGCAGTGTGCTCTTTCGCGCACATGCGCACACATGCGCGAAAGAGCGCACTTTGACAGATGGGGAATCCCTCCCCCCCAGCACAGGAAGCGTATAGTGCTTCCTGTCGGGCAGGCTGCTGGGCGGGCCTTAATTGGCCCGCCTACTCAAAATGGCGATGGGCCCCGTTTTGGTGGCGGGGGTTGGCTGTCAGCCCGATTGGTAGCAATCTTCTAAGAATCCTTAGATTCTGGAAAAATCTCAGAGGATTGGAGAATGGCCAATGAAACACCCTTATTCAAAAAGGGAGGGAGACAAAAAACAGGTAACTATAGGCTAGTTAGCTTAACATTTGTCATTGGGAAAATGTTGGAGTCTATTATAAGGGATGTAATAGCAGAGCATTTAGAAATACATAATCTAATCAAGCAGAGTCAGCATGGCTTCAGGAAGGGGAAATCATGCCTAACAAATTTATTAGAATTCTTTGAGGAGGTAACAAGCAAGATAGATAAAGGGGAACCAGTAGATGTAATATATTTGGATTTCCAAAAGGCGTTCGATAAGGTACCACACACAAGGATAGTTAATAAGGAAAGAGCTTATGGTGTTGGGGGTAGTATATTAGCATGGATTGAGGATTAGCTAACTAATAGAAGACAGAATTTTCCATTTGCCGGTCGGGCGGGCCCGACTGACTCGGCGGCGGGCGGGATGCCGATTGTCGCTGCCGAAACGGGCCGTGCCGCCATTTTCCGCAGGCAAGCAAATTAAGGCCCACCCAGCAAGTTAGCGACTCCTGTGGAGAACGGGAAAATAGCCGCAGGGGCGGGCGGCCTCAGACTGTCAGTTCCAATGGGGAACCGGCAGCCTGTATAAAGAGTGGCCAGGCAGCCTGCTTGAGGCAGTGCACCATGGCCACTCGGGGAGCGAGGGAGGGAGGTCTGCATGCACAAGAGCATGAGCAGGAGGAGAGAGGCAGGCTGCAGGAGAGGCCAGCGGGGGGGCCACTGTGTGCCCCGATTCTCTGTTGCATGCCTTGCTGTCCTCCTGTAATTGCTATCCATCCGTCGGCACCTGCTGTGTCTGGAGGATGGGAGGAAGAGGGCCCCCCATGTCACCATCCAGGCGTGGGAGGAGGTTGGTGATGCAGTCAGTGCCCATGATGATGTGCGGTGCATTGGCACCCAGTGCCGAAAAAGATTCAATGATTTGCTGCGCTCTGGATGGGTGAGTACCATGTCGGCCTTGGCCATTTGACCCAGAAGGTAGCCTTAGCCTTTGAGCACTCCCCCCACGTCTTGCTGTTGTTACTGCATTGGGCATTTGGCGCATGCTGGGTGGGCAAACGGGTACTGACCATGTTTACATCAGCCTTAGTTGTTGAGGAGAAGAAGGGTTCTCCCCTCAGCATATGTTGGTGTTTGTGGCATTTGAGTAGTCTGGGGGCAACCTGCAGGGGAGGCTGCATGACACATACTCAGAGCTCCAACACATGTCATATTGATGCTGATGGGATGGTGCAAGGTGTGTCTCAAGGTGTTGTGGTCAAGTACCATCTGTTGGCATCGGCGCCACACCTAGTTGCACCTGCGCCTCCTTGCCATGGGTGCTAAGACCCGTGTGTTATTCAAAGTGATGGACGCCGAATGTGTCCAAGGTGGACGTTGGGGGAGGGGGTTGGGACCAGCCGTACTATCTTCTGGGGACTGATCACTAGTAGTGTGGACAGGAGCCGCTGGAGGCCTCAGATGGGCCACTGCAGTTGGGGTGCGGCGTGCGCGTGCAGAGTACATGAGCGATCAGCCCCAATAAATCCTCTTCTCTATTTTGTAGGCAAAAAGGTCAGTACAATTCACAGGAGCGCCAGAGGACTGGAGGTGGGCACGCCCTGCTCCAGCGCCTCACCACATTTGAAGAGCAGGCCATAGAGCTGGGGAGGAGGCAGGAGGCCACAGCGGCCGGGGGCGGTGAGGCTGTGGTCCGGCGGCCAGGTATTTGAGGTCCACAGTCCCATCCACTCTGTCTGCCCACCATCCAAACCACTGATGGTTGCTGCAATTGTTAATGCTGAAACACAGCTCATTCACAGACTGAGACATTCTGACATGTGGGTCATACACAAAGGTCCCTCGTTCCCTTGAGGATTCGCGTCTCCACCACCTTCCAAAGTCACCTTATCCCATTTGTGACCACTATCACCATGGTCTAACATGCCATGGCATGGCTGCTGCACAGCCAAAGACTTTTTGCATCTTAGGGGGTTTGGGACCTCCACCACCCTTTCAGCCAGTTACTTTGTCCAAAAGGTCCTCAGCACCTCAGCTGTAAACCTCATGGCACTCAACTTAGATAAATGCCACCACGTAACTCATCCCTGCGCCAAGGAGAAATGTTGCCTTCTACCACCCGGTCTATGCCTCTCCTAATGGAATGAAGGTCAATAATGTGACCTCTCAATCTCCTGTGATCGATGGCAAAATACGCAAGTGTTTGCAATGTTTCCTTAGCCCCACAACTATCCAGGCCAGCATGCATCCAGGTCAGGTACCTCTGCATTCTCCCCACTCCAATGGTACATAACATGCCATGTTGCATTCCTGAGGCCATCTGACCAGCCTGCCTGCATGTGCGTTTAATGGTTGGGGCTCCTCTTGACTCTTTTCCACCCCACCAATGTTCGTCTCCTTAGGGTCTTGAAGGGTGAGCGACTTGTGAGGCTGGAGGGGGGGAAAGGGATGAAAGGTTGAACTGACTGTACGCTAACTGATGCACTGTCCTTGTTGTTAATTTCAGCATCACCACCAGATCGCCGCGCCCATAGACACCGCAGCCCCCCCTCCACACCTGAAGCCCAACATGTGCAACTTGCAGCACATCATTTCAGCCAGCCAGGCACCAGCGCAGACACACACACCTCAGTGGGGACTTTACCGTCGGCTAGTGTCTCGGGTCACAGTGGAGAGATCACTTCACAATCGTTGGAGGAGATTGTAGGAACAGAGAGTGCCGATGGCATCGGCAGTCGGAGGGCTGCAGGGGACGAGGCACATGCTGAATCTGGCACTGATGACGTGCCTCTGGAGTTGTCACCAATGCAGCAGCTGCAGGACAAGCAGCAGGAAATGCGTTTGCATCTGGCATGAGGTTATGATTCAGTTGGTCTTTGCGATGGAGGAGTCCAGGCAGAGTGCATGTGAAGGCATGACCCTCAAGACAGAGCTTCAGGCTTCCTCCACTGAGGGATTGGCAACACTCATGGAGAGGGGGTTCAATTGGATAGAAATTCTTCTGATTGGGTTACGCTCTGACCTGCAAGCCCTCACAGCGGTACTGACCACCGGTGGTCATTCCCAATGTGGGAGATGTTGTGGGCACCAAGTGTCGGCGCTTGGTGCCCATGCATCTGCGGTGAGCAGGGAGGACGAAAGGGACCTCACGTCGGCACAGCAGTTGCCTGTTGTCGCTGCAAGCTCCTCTCAGGGCGCTCCAGATGAGAGCAGCAGCTCCTCCGCCCCTCTGGCAGTCAACGTTGCTTCCGTTGAGGCTGCGAAAACTGGGGAGGTGCCAGTTCTGGCCACTACCTCCCAGGCGGGGCCATCACAGGTGCCAGAGGACGCCCGACAAGGTCATCGAGGCCAACAGGACAGCAGAGTCAGCAGGCTGTCTCACAAGCCACTCCAACAGATGGGGCGGCACCTAGACGTAGCACCCGCAAACGTAAGCATAAGGCACGTTTGGCACTCAACGGGTATGTCACTGGTGATTTTGTGTTGGCCTTAGAATAGGGAACAAAATTCTTCTTATTGGAATGGAGAAGTATGTGTACTTATTTTGGACATAACAAAGTCGACTTTTCTGACCATAGCTGAGGGTGTTACCTTTGTGCTGCATTTTTCTTTTTCACAGACATATCATGAGTGTTTGAGTGGACATTGATGTTTCTGTACTAAGCCCTTAGTTGCAGCTGATGAGGTGAAAGATGTAACACCTAAGTGCCACGTGTGGAAGCGCCAGGCAATGCTGTTCCTGCTGATCCATGTGTGTGGAGCTAGCCGAAGTTTCTTTGGATTAAAGTGTCCCGGATGTCCCTGCCTCCTTGCTGTAGTTGCGGGTTGGCATGCTGCCCCTCATCATCGCCCTGTGCTTCCTCATCCTCTGAGGCACTGCTGGATTCATCATGTGCAGCCTCATCCAGTGCGTTAAGGTCTTCATCGTCAACTGCATCCCCCCTTTCCAGCGCAAGATTGTGCAGGGCGCAGCAGACTACCACTTTCAGAGAGATGCAATCTGGGGGGTACTGGAGTGCGCCCCCTGAGCGGTCCAGGCAACGGAAGCGCATCTTGAGAAGACCGATGGCTCTCTCCGCCACAGCCCTTGTGGTGCCCTGGCTCTTATTGTACCGCTGCTCAGCTCCTGTTCTTGGACGGCATAGTGGCGTCATGAGCTACCTTCGCAGGAGATAGCCCTTGTCACCCAGCAGCCAACCACCCAGCTGAGCCGGTGCACTGAAGAGCCCCAGCACTTGGGAGTGTCTGAGGATGTAGGCGTCATGGGAGCTGCCTGGGTACCTTGCACAGACTTGTAGAATCAGCATCCTGTGATCACACACTATCTGCACGTTCATGGCGTGGAAGCCCGTCCTGTTGACGAAGGCACCGGTCTCATCTGCTGGCGCCTTGATGGCCACACGTGTACAGTCTATTGCACCCTGGACGCTGGGGGAAGCCAGAAATGGCCGCGAAGCCTCTGGATCGCTGTGCCTGACTTGCCTGGTCGCAGCGGAAGTGGATGAAGGTCAATACTCATCGGAGGAGAGTGTCTGTGACCTGCTTGACACAAGTGAGCACAGCTGATTGGGAGACACTGCAAAGATCACCCAACGAGCCCTGGAAGGAGCCAGAGGCATAGAAGAGGAGGGCAACTGTGAGCTTCAGAGCCGCTGGCATGGGGTGTCCACCCACACAGTTAGGGGAGATCTCAGGGCCAATCATCTGACAGATATAGTTGACTGTCTCCCTTGAGAGTCGAAGCCTCCTTCGGCACTGCACCTCAGTCATATTGAGGTAGCTGCTTCGCCGCCTGTATACCCTGGCAGCAGGATAGTGGCGTCTTCTGCGGCCCCTTCCACCTTGGACAATCTCTTGGCCCTGTGCCCCTTGTGCCTGCGCCTGGCCTCCCAAAGGTGGCTCCCCTGGAGGCTGATTGTCCAGTCCTGGCCTCCTCCTTATTCTATCCCTCCTTTCTTCCTCAGGGAAGCTGCCTCCAGTGGAGATGTCAGAACCCATATCCCCAAGCTAAATGGAGGCCTCCAGAAAGCTGCAGGCCTGAGTACACAAAAACTTTTGAAAATCGATGAGAACTGCTAACAATCACACAGGCAACTTTAAAACACTTTCTGCAATTAAAACTTCGCGGAAAACATGAACAACCCCTCTGAGTCCACATATCCCGACATTTCATGAGTTTTCTTTAAAAATCTCCTACCCGCCTGCCCGTTGGGCCCATGTGCTGACCCGAAGTTCACAGGGCTCCTCAAAATCCTGGACAATTGGCAAGTTAAGGGCCTTAACGAGGCCTTCAATTAACGGCGAGCGAGTGCCCCGCTGCTGAGCCCACCCGCCGACCGAAATATCACGATGCCGAGTGCTGACGTTGGCACGCTCACGTGACATTTTAAACGCTGACGTGTGGGCTCTGCCACCCGCATGTCAGCTGGAAAATTCTGGCCAGAGAGTTGGGATAAGGGGGGCATTTTCAGGATGGCAACCTGTAACTAGTGGAGTGCCATGGGGATCAGTGCTGGGGCCACAATTATTTACAATATATATTAATGACCTAGATGAGGGAAGTTAATGTACTATCACCAAGTTTGCGGATGACACAAAAATAGGTGAGAAGGCAAGTGGCGAGGCTAACAAGGAGTTTACAGAGGGATATAGACAGGTTAAGTGAGTGGGCAAGAACTTGGCAGATGGAATGCAACGTGGGAAAATGTGAGATTATGCACTTTGGCAGGAAGAATATAGGAGCTGAATATCATTTAAATTGAGAAAGACTACAGAAGGCTGCAGTACAGGGGGATTTGGGAGTCCTTGTGCATGAGTCCCAGGAAGCTAACAAACAATTTCAACAGGTAATAGGGAAGGCAAATGGAATGTTGGCCTTTATTTCAAAGGGAATGAAGTATAAAAGGAGGGAAGTCTTGCTAAAACTATACAAGGAATTAGTTAGACCACACCTAGAATACTGTGAACAATTTTTGTCCCCTTATCTAAGGAAAGATATACTGGCATTGAAGGCAGTCCAGAGAAGATTCACTAGGGGTTGATCCCGGGAATGGAGGGATATTCTTATGAGGAGAGGTTGAGTAGATGGGCCTGTACTCATTGGAATTCAGAAGAATGAGAGGTGTCCTTATTGAAACATATAAGATTGTTAAGGGGCTTGACAGGGTAGGTGCTGAGAGGTTGTTTCCTCTTGTGCAAGAGGCGAGGACCAGAGGGCATAATCTCAGAGTAAGGGGTCGCCCATTTAATACAGAGATGAGGAGGAATTTCTTCTCTCAGAGGGTAGTTAATCTGTGGAAGTCTTTACTGCAGAGGGCTGTAGAGGTTGGGTTGTTAAGTATATTCAAGGCTGAGATAGACAGCTTTTTAATCAGTAAGGGGATCAAGGGTTATGGGGAAAAGGCAGGAAAGTGGAGTTGAGGATTATCAGATAGCCATGATCTCATTGAATGGCGGAGCAGACTCGATGGGTCGAATGGCCTACTTCCGCTCTACGGGCAGAATTTTCTGTATGTCAGGCGGGCGGGCCCGACCCAATCTCCAGCGGGGAGCCGATCCCCGCCGGAGAAGTGGGACCCGCTGCCATTTTGAGTGGGCGGGCCAATTAAGGCGTGACATCCGCAGGGAAGCGCTATGTGCTTCCTGTGTGGGCGGGAGGGGATTCCCCAAATACAAGAGTACGCTCTTTCACACATGCGCATGCGCACGAAAGAGTGCTCATCTCCCTGAGGCTAAGTGCTACCTCAGGGAGATCTCCAACAGCTTTATAAACTTTAAAAGAATAGAAAAATGAAAAAATCCTTAACATGTCCACCTCATGTGACAATGTCACACGAGATGGGACATGTTAATAAATTTCACAAAAACTTTAATAAACTTTTAAAAACCCTACATGAAACCTCATCCCGCTGGAGGATGAGGTTTCATGTTTTTTCTATTCCCCGCCAGGGCTCCTGGCCTGCCCACCAACCTTAAGGTTGGATGGGCAGGTCCTTTAATTGTTTTAATTATCCTGTCAATGGCCACAATTGGCCATTGACAGGTCGGCGGATGGACAGTTGATCTCGCTGTACCCCTGCCTTCCTGAAGATTTAAATGGGGCGGGATGACGTCGGGGGTTTCCCCTGATGTCATCCCACGTCACTTTCGTGTCGGCGAGCATGCCTCGCCCCCGCTCGCCAACGGAAAAATTCAGCCCTACATATTGAGGCCATTGAAAAATTATTTAATGTTGTTAATGGACCTGTCCATCCAACCTTAAGGTTGGCGGGCAGGCCGGGAGCCCTGGCGAGCTTCGGAAAAAGTATGAGACCTCATCCATGGGCGGGATGAGGTTTCATGAGGGTATTCAAATTTTTAAGAAAGGTTTCAATAAAACTTATGGACATGTCCCAACTCATGTGACAGTGTCATTTGAGGGGACATGGCAGGGAAAATTTTTAAACATGTTTATTAAAAGTTTTAAATTGGAGCTGATTTCCCTGAGGCAGTACTTAGCCTCAGGGAGATCTCTGCGCTCTTTCATGTGCATGCACGAAAGAGCGCACTCCCAGCTGAAGGAATCCCTCCTGCCCGCACAGGGAGCGCATAGCGCTTCCTGGCGGACGTCACACTGGGTGGGCCTTAATTGGCCTGCCTACATAAAATGGCGGCACGCCCCAAATCGCGGGCGCCGATCGGAGGCATGCCCACCCACTCCTGCTCCCACACTTCCCCCAAGACGAGGGAAAAATCTTCCCCCTGATGATTATGAGTTAGTTCATAGAGCTAAACCATTTTTTTTGGTCACTCTTTTAAATCAGAAAAAGATAGAAAGTGGAAAGGTGAAAGGAAGATGGGTATTCAGGGGAGAGGAGGAGTAGGTGGAGATTCCCAGGAAGCTGTTTCTCAGACCAAAAAGGTTGGTGCTGAGGGCAGAAATGGCTTTCGAAAATTGGGGCGTTTTCATTACAATAAAGCTGGACATATGAAATCTGTGTGCTGTAATTGCAGAGAAAATCTGTTGGAATTATAGGGGTGCAGAAAAGTACTAGAAATAAATGTACTGTGGTTTCTGAGGTTCAGGCACAGGAAAAAACGGTGGTTTGTGCGCAGATAAAACAGGGAGAATCAGTGATAGGTAAAGAAGTGGGAATGTATTCACAATTTACCCAACAGAATCTGGAGGAGCAGGTTGCAGAAATGTTTAAAGATTTTGTATGTGAAGGGAAAGTCTTTCCACGTGTACAGGGTTGAGTAGGTAAATATGTTAAAATTTTAAGAGACAAGGGGCTCGTCAATCCTTAATGTTGTGGGATGGTGACACTTGTTGGTCAGAGGGAGTATTGCAATAACAGGTGATACGAAGTGGGTTCATGGAGATGCTAAACCTATTCCATTGTGGAAGGTAAATTTGAAGAGTAGGTGGAAAACAGGTGAAGTGATTGTTGGATTAGAGGGAAAATTGCCCATTTCAGTGGTTCAACTTATTCTGAGTAGTGATATAGGTGGATCACAAATGCGGGTGATGCCTATGGTAGTTGAGCAGCCTGTAGAAGTGTTTTCAACAGAAGTGTTGCAGAGAGAGCATCCTGGATTGTTTCCAGGTTGTATGATAATGAGATCGTAGGCTCATAGGTTGAAACAAGCAAAACAGGAAATTCAAGGGCAGGGAGAAGGTATGGAAATCCAATTAGCTGACACTGTGTTTGGTAAAGTTGTTCAGGAATAAAGACCAGAGGACAATTCAACTGAAGTATTTAACTCAAGGTGGTTAGTGGAATTACAGAAAAAAGATTTGCAAATACAATATTTATATCAGACCGCTTACTCACAAACAGAAGCAAAATGTATTCCAGAAGGTCATTACCTTAAGGGTAATGTTTTAAAGGGAAAATGGAGGCCTTATCATGCTTCAGCAAATGAAAGCTGGAAGGAGGTGCGTTAGATTGTACTACCGTTTAGATATAGGAATGAGATTCTGAAGGTAGCTCATGAAATTTCAATAAGGGGGCATTTAGGAATTGGAAAGGCATAGGCGAAGATACAAAAACATTTTTATGGCCTGGATTGCATAGGGATGTAGTCAAATTCTGTAGAATATGTCAGATGATAGGGAAACCACAAGCAGTGATTCAGCCGGCACCTTCAATTCCATTTCCATCAATTGAACAACCTTTCAGTAGGGTCATGACTGATTGCGTAGGACTGCTCTCTAAGACGAAAAGTGGAAATTAGTACTTAGTGACAATTATGGATGTATCTACCAGGTTTCCTGAAGCAGTACTCATAGAGCAGAATTTTCTGCCTGTCGGGCAGGCGGAACAGGAGCAGCCGCAGTCCCGATCGATGCCCGCGATTGGGTCTGCGTCACCATTTTGCGCAGTCAGGCCAATTAAGGCCCACCCAGCACATTTCCGACTCCTGTGAATAGCAGGAGCGTGCAGGCTGCGGCAGGCATGCGCAGACCGCCGGGTCCGAAGGTGACCTGGCAGTCTGTTTAAAAGAAGGCCTGGAAGCCTCCTGTAGGCTGCTCACAATGGCCATGTTGATGTCACACCGCAGGGGATCTATTGAACAGGACACGCTGGAGGGAAGGGCAGAGGGGCAAGGCAGGCTGCAGGGTCTGCCACAGGAGCAGAGCAGGCTGCAGGGTAGGCCAGCGGGGGGCCAATGTGCCCCTCGTTTTTCTGATCAATGCCTTGCTGCCCTCCTCGAGGAGGTGGCAGCACGTCTGGAGGTGTGGGTCCCCCAGGATGGGAGGAGGAGGCCTCCCCACATGACCAAATATGCCTGGGAGGAAGTGGTGGAGGTGGTGAGCTCCTGCGACGTGGTGCAGCGCACTTGGATCCAGTGTCCTAAGCACTTCAACGATTTGTTGCACTCTGGAAGGGTGAGTACCATGTTGGCATTGGGCATTTAACCCAGCAGGTAGCCTTAGCCTTTGAGGTCCCCCCCCCACTCCCCCCACCCCCACCCCCACCCCCAAGTCTTACTGCCGTGACTGCATTGAATCATGTTGGGCATTTCTTGTACACTGGCTGGGCAAGCAGATAGTGCCCATGCTTACATCAGCCTGAATGGTTCATGAGGAGATGAGTTGTTCCCTGCACCATGTGTTGCTCTAAGTCACACATGACTATTCTGGGGGCAACCTGCAGGAGATGCAGCTAGGTGCATACTCAGAACTCCAACACATGTCCTATTCACGGTGATGAAATTGTGGAAGGGGAGCCTCAAGGTTTCGTGGCCAAGAGCCATCTGCTGTCCTCGACGCTGCACGTAGTTGCGCCTCCTTGCAATGGGAGCTAAGACCATGTGTTTCCAAAATTGATGGATGCAGAATGTGTCCAAGGTGGCTGGGGGGGTGGGGTTGGGAGCAGACATGCTATCTTTGTGTGACTGGTCAGCAGTAGCAGGGAGAGAAGGCACTGGAGGCTAGATATGGGCCACTGTGGTTGGGGTGCAGCATGTGCGTGCAGAGTCCATGTGTGATTAGCCACAATGAATGGTGGTCTCTGCCTTTCAGGAGAAGAATGTCACAATGCATGTGAGCGTTCGCGGACTGGAGGGCGGCCAGGCCCAGCTCATGATTTTAAGCCACTTCGAGCAGGAGGCCCTGGTGCTTGAGAGGTGTCATGCGCCCAGGTCCACTGGTGTCGGTGAGGCTGGGGTGGAACGGCCAGGTATTTGAGGTCAACAGTGACATCCGCTTTGTCTTCCCACCATCCATAGCACTGATGATTGTTTGATTTGTTATTGTTGCAACTTTGCTCATACACAGACTGATAGAATCGGAGGTGTGGGTCATAGACAAAGGTCCCTCGGCCCTTCAAAGATGTGCATGTCAAGCATCTTCCAAAGTCGCCTTATCCCATTTTCGACCACTATCTCCATGGCCTTGTATGCCATGGCATCACAACTGCACATCCAAATACTTATGTGCATGTTACTTGTTTCTCCTGCCCAAGTGCATCACCTCACACTTATCCACATAACATTCCATTTGGCATTCCTTAGGCCACCTGACCAGCCCGTCTGTGTCCTCCTGTAATGTTAGGGTATCCTCCTGACTATTTGCCACCCCACCAATATTCGTCTCCATAGGTTCTGGAAGGTTGAGTGCAGAATGAGCCAGTGGGAAAGGGATGAAGTGTGTCACTGTGTGCACCGCTAACTGATCCACTGTCCTTGTTGTTAATTTCAGAATCATTAGAGCCTGTCCGCCAGGACCAAAATTCCAGATGCCCCCTCTCACACCTGAGGGCCCTCAACTGTCACCTGCGTTATATCATGTCTGTGAGGCAGGCACCAGTGCAGATACTAGCACCTCAGTGGGCATTGCAACATCGGCTAGTGTCCCGGGGCATAGTGCAGAGGGCACTTCACAATCGTTGGAGGAGCTGGCAGAGACAGAGAGTGCAGATGACACCAGCAGTTGGAGGACTGCAGGGGACCAGGCACATGCTCAGTTGGTGCCTGGTGATGTGCCTCTGGAGTCGTCCGCGATTTAGCAGCTGCAGGTAATGTGGCCGGGTGTGCGGGAGCATCTGGAGATATTGCATGAGACTATGCTTTACTTGGTGTCCACGGTGGAGGAGTCCACACGGAGCATCAGTGATGCATTGAGCCTCATGGCAGAGTGTCATGCTTCCTCCACGAAGAGAGTGGTGACTCTTGTGGAGAGGGGCTTCCAGGAGAACAAGCAGGTTCTCCTGGGGTTACGCTCGGACCTGCAAGCCCCCACAACGCCAGTGGCCACAGCTGGTCATTGCCAATGTGGGAGATGATGTGGACTGCGAGCTTCCCAGCTCGTTGCCCATCCATCGATGGTGAGCAGGGAGGTCTGGGGCGACCTCATGTCAGCAGAGCAGCTGCCTGTCGTGTCTGCGGGCTCCTCTCACGGCGCTCCAGATGAGGGCAACAGCTGCTCTGCCCCGCTCCCAGTCACCACTTCATTGGTTGAAGCTGCGACGACTGGGGAGATGCCAGCTGTGGACCTGGCAGATCCCTCCCAAGCGGGGCCAGCACAGGCTCCACGGGCCAGAGGACGATCGGCAATGTCATTGAGGCCAACAGGACAGCAGAGTCAGCAGACTGTCTCAGATGCCACTCTGATCAATGGGGCGGTACCAAGACATAGCACCCGTAAACGTCAGCATAAGGCACCTTAGGCATACCACGGATTTCTCACTGGCACTTTTGTGTTTATGCTTGAAAAACGTTTTGTTTGGACTTTGTGTGACCTTATGATGGTGAAAATCAAAACCAAATGTGTTACCATGGCTGAGGGTGGCTCCTTTGTTCTGCATTTGTATGTTTTACATACATGTCATGAGCGTTTGATTGGACATTGAAGTTTATGTCCAAAGCCCTTAGTTGCAGCTGATGAAGTGGCAGATTTAGCACTTAAGTGCCAAGTATGGAAGCGCCAAGCAAGGCTGGTCCTCCTGATCCATTTGTGTGGAGCTAGATGAAGGTTCATTGGATTAAAGTCTCTCGGGTGTCCCTGCCTCCTTGGTGTAGTCCCAGGTCAGCGTTTAGCCCCTCATCATTCCCCTGTGCTTCCTCATCCTCAGAATCAGTGCTGGACTCATCATGTGCAGCCGCATCCACTGCGTCAACGTCTTCATTGTCCACTGCGTCTCCCCTTTCCAGCGCAAGATTGTGGAGAGCGCAGCATGCAACCACTATCACTGAGGCACAATCTGGGGGGTACTGGAGTGTGCCCCCTGAGCAGTCCAGGCATCAGAAGCGTATCTTGAGAAGACTGATGGATCTCTCCACCACAGCCCTTGTGGAGGTGTGGCTCCTATTGTACCACTGCTCAGCTTCTGATATTGGATGGCGGAGAGGCGTCATGAGTCACCTTCTGAGGGGATAGCCCTTGTCACCCAACAGCCATTCATCAAGCTGAGCCAGAGCACTGAACCCTAGCACCTGGGAGTATCTGAGGATGTAGGCGTCGTGGGTGCTGCCTGGTTACCTTGCACAGACTTGTAGAATCAGCATCCTGTGATCACACACTATCTGCACGTTCATGGAGTGGAAGCCCTTCCTGTTGACGAAGGCACCGGGCTCACCTGCTGGCGCCTTGATGGCCACACGTGTACAGTCTATTGCACCCTGGACACGGGGGAAGCAAGCAATGGCCGCGAAGCCTCTGGCTCGCTGTGCCTGACTTGCCTGGTCACAGTGGAAGTGGATGAAGGTCAATGCACGGCTGAACAGAGCGTCTGTGACCTGCTTGACACAAGTGTGCATAGCTGATTGGGAGACACCGCAATGATCACCCACCGAGCCCTGGAAGGAGCCAGAGGCATAGAAGTTGAGGGCAACTGTGACCTTCAGAGCCGCTGGCATGGGGTGTCCACCCACACAGTTAGGAGAGATCTCAGGGCCAATCATCTGATAGATGTAGTTGACTGTCTCCCTTGAGAGTCGGAGCCTCCTTCGGCACTGCAACTCAGTTATATTGAGATAGCTGCTTCTCCCCTGTACACCTGGTGGCAGCAGGATAGTGGTGTCTTCTGCAGCGCCTTCCACCTTGGACTACCTCTTGGCCCTGCGCCCCTTGTGCCTGTGCCTGTACTCCCAAAAGTGGCTCCCCTAGAGGCCGATTGTGTTCTCCTGGCCTCCTCTTTATTCTAGCCCTCCCTTCCTCCTCAGATGAGCTGCCTCCAGTGGACATGTCAGAACTCATACCCAGGCTAAAGGAAGGCCTCCAGAAAGCTGCAGGCCCAATAAAGATTACTGACTGTAGAGTGCTGACCTGAAGGTTCAAAGTACACAGAAAGCTGTAGAAATTTGTTCTGAACTGCTACAGATCACACAGTCGAGTTTAAAAAACTTTCTGCAATAAATACTTACAGACCAGATTGACAGTCCCACTGAGACCTCTTATCCCGACCGTGGATGAATTTTATTAAAAAGTCTCTTACCCACCTGCCCGTTGCGCTCGTGCGCCGACCCAAAGATCGCGCAGGCGCCTGAAAATCAGCATCGATTGGTGATTTAAGGGCCTTAACTAGCCCGTTAATTAATGGCGGGCGCGTGTCAAACTTCATCACGTGCTCACCCAGCGAAATATTGCAATGGCGTGCAATGACATCGGGACGTTCGCCCGACATCACCGCGTGTCATTTTACACACTTACATGCGGAGCCCGCCCCCCGCACGTCAAGCAGAAAATTCTGCCCATAGACTAAGACGTTTACAGTACAGAAGGAGGCCATTCGGCCCATCATGTCTGCGTTGGTCAACAAAGATCTGACTATACTAATACCATTTCCCAGCGCTTGGCCCACAGCCCTGGAGGGTATGGCAATGCAAGTAAATATCTAAATACTTCTTAAATGTTACGAGAGTTTCTGATTCAACCACCCTTTCAGGCAGTGAGTTCCAGACTCCCACCACCCTCTGGGTGAAAAAATTTCTTCTCAACTCCCCTCTTAGCCTTCTGCCTCTTACCTTAAATCTATGCCCCATGTTTTTTGACCCCTCTCCTAATGGAAAAAAGTGACTTCCTACCCACCCTATATATGCCCCTCATAATCTTATACACCTCCATCAGGTCCCCTTTTAACCTTTGCTGCTTCCTGGACAACAACCCTAACTTATCCAATCTTTCCTCATAGCTCAGACCCTCCAGAACAGGCAGCATCCTGGTAAATCTCATCTGCACCCTCTCCAGTGCAATCACACCTTTCCTATAATGTGATGATCAAAATTGCACGCAGTACACCAGTTGTGGCCTAACCAGAGTTTTATACAGTTCACAACTTCCCTCCTCTTGTCTTCTATGCCGTGGCTAATAAAAGTAAGTATCCCATATGCCTTCTGCACCACCTTATCTACCTGCCCTGCTACCTTCAGGGATCTGTGGATATGCACACCAAGGTCCCTCCGATCTTCAGTACTCTCCAGGGTCTTCCCATTCATTATGTAATCTCTTGCCTTGCTAGCCCTCCCCAAGTATATTACCTCACACTTTTCCAGGTTGAATTCCATTTACCACCTGACCAGTCCATTGGTGTCCTCCTGCAGTTTGTGGCTATCCTCCTCACTATTTACCGCCCAACCAATCTTCGTGACATCCGTGAACTTCTTGATCATGCCCCCTACATTTAAGTCCAAATCATTTATGTAAACCACAAACAGCAAGTGCCCCAGCACCAAGCCCTGTAGAATCCCACTGAAAGCAGGCTTCCAGTCACAGAAACATCCCTCTACTGTCACCCTCTGCTTCCTGCCTCTCAGCCAAGTCTTGTTGTTTTAACCTCTCTCTCCCAAAGTCTCTGTTTTAATCTCTCTCTCCCGAACTATCCCTGTTTTAATACCTTGATTGGCCCGCCCACGCAATATGGTGGCGCACAGCCAATCGCAGGCATGTGTCTGTAGAAGTTTCATCTTTGCTAAGGCAACATCGTTATAGATTAAAGCCGGCAAAGTTATCACAAGTACAGAAAGAAATCGAATTAATGCTTCAAAATGATATCATTGGGCAGAATCTTGCCCTTGGATGGCGGGCGGGCCCCACCGGCTTGGCGGCGGGTGGGCAGCCGACCCCTGCCACTGAAACGGGGCCCGCTGCCATTTTAAGTGGGCGGGCCAATTAAGGCCCGCCCAGCGGCATCCCCGATGGGAAGTGCTATGCGCTTCCTGTGTGGGGGGGGAAGGGATTTCCCATTTGTGCGCTCTTTCGCAGGGAGATTAGTGACAGTGTAAAAAACAGAAAAATAAAAATATTATTAACATGTCCCCCTCATGTGACAATGTCACACGAGATGGGATATGTTAATAAAGAACACATAAACTTTATTATTTTTGTACAAAACGGACATGAAACTTCATCCCGCCAGTGGATGAAGTTTCATGATTAATCAGAAGCCCACTGGGGCTCCTGGCCTGCCCGACAGCCTTAAGGTTGGCCGAGCAGGTCTTTAAGTACTTTAACTAGCCTGTCATTGGCCTCAATTGGCCTTTGACAGGTCTGTGGGCAGACAGCTGATTTCGCCCGCCTTCCTAAAAATTTAAATGGCCCAGGATGACATCGGGGATTCCTCCCGACATCATCCCGCGTCATTTTCCCCTTGGCGACCGGGCCCCGCCCACAAATCGCTGAGGGGGAAATCCTGGCCATTGAGTCTAGTTGCAGTAACTGGAGTTCACCTATTGTGCTGGTACCAAAACCAAACGGAATACAAAGACTGTGTGTGGACTATCAAAAGGCGAATACAGTGACAAAAGCAAATTCATATCTGATACCATGGTTGCAAGATTGTATTGAGAAAGTGGGACAATCAAAATTTCTTACAATGATTGACTTGCTAAAAGGATATTGGCAAGTACCTTTATCGGAGAGAGCAAAGAAGACATCAGCTTTTGTGACGCCAGATGGACTATATCAGTTTAAAGTCATGCCGTTTGGTATGAAAAATGCACCTGCAACATTTCAAAGACTGGGAAACAAAGTAATTGCAGGCCTGGGCAATTGTGTTGTTTATATTGGCGACCTGATAATTTTCAGTCAGACGTGGGAGGAGCATTTACAATGTCTGGAAGAATTATTTACTCCATTACAAGAAGCTAATTTGGTGGTGAACTTGGCTAAAAGTGAATTTGTAAAAACGCAAGCTACGTATCTAGGCCACACCACTGGACATGTTAAGGTGGCACCAAGAGATGTGAAAGTCAAGGTTTTCTTGGATTTCCCCATGCCTACAACAAAACAAGAAGTTTTGAGATTTCTTGGCATGAGTGGGTTTTATCGGAAATTTGGACAAAATTTTAGCAATGTGGTTGCTCCACTGACAACTATCAAAAAAGAGCAAGAAGTTTTAATGGACACAGGAGTGTCAGAAGGCATTTGAAAGTTTGAAAACTGCATTAACAATCACACCAGTCTTGGCAGTACCCAAGCAATTTAAGTCGGCTATTTATGCAAGTGATATAGGTGTTGGGGCCATAATGTTACAAGAAGGTTAAAATGGAATTGAAAAACCAATAGGGTATTTTTCACGGGAGTTGAATATACAATAGAGAAGATATTCAATGATCGAAAAGGAGGCTTTGGGTCTGGTGTTAACATAGAAACATAGAAAATAGGAGCAGGAGTAGGCCATTCAGCCTTTCGAGCCTGCTCCGCCATTCATTTTGATCATGGCTGATCATCCAACACAATAGCCTGCTCCTGCTTTCTCCCCATATCCTTTGGTCCCTGTGGCCCCAAGAGCTATATTTAACTCCTTCCTGAAAACATACAATGTTTTGGCCTCAACTACTTTCTGTGGTAGTGAATTCCATAGGCTCACCACTCTCTGGGTGAAGAAATTTCTCCTCATCTCAGTGCTAAATGGTCTACCCCGTATCCTCACACTGTGACCCCTGGTTCTTAAATCCCCCACCATCGGGAACATCCTTCCTGCATCTACCCTGTCTGGCCCTGTTAGAATTTTATATGTTCCTATGAGATCCCCCCTCATTCTTCCGAGCTCCAGCGAATATAATGCAAACCGACTCAATCTCTCCTCAAATGTCAGCCCTGCCATCCCAGGAATCAGTCGGGTAAACCTTCGCTGCACTCCCTCAAGTGCAGATAAGGAGACCAAAACTGCACACAATATTTCAGGTGTGGACTCACGAAGGCCCTGTATAATTGCAGCAAAACATCCCTTCTCCTGTACTCGAATCCTCTCTCTATGAAGGCCAACATACCATTTGCCTTCTTAACCACCTGCTGCACCTGCATGCTTACCTTCAGCGACTGGTGTACGAGGACACCCAAGTCTCATTGCACATTCCCCTCTCTCAATTTATAACCATTCAGATAATAATCTGCCTTCCTGTTTTTGCTACCAAATTGGATAACCTCATATTTACCCACATTCTACTGCATCTGCCATGCATTTGCCCACTCACTCAGCTTGTCCAAATCACACTGAAGTATCTCTGCATCCTTCTCACAGCTCACCCTCCCATTCAGCTTTGTGTCATCTGCAAATTTGGAGATATTACATTTAGTTCCCTCATCTAAATCATTGATATATATTCTGACTAGCTGGGGTCCCAGCACCGATCCCTGTGGTACCCCACTAGGCACTGCCTACCATTCGGAAAAAGACCCGTTTATTCCTACTCTTTGTTTCCTGTCTGCCAACCAGTTTTCTATCCATCTCAATATACTACCCCCAATTCCATGCGTTTTAATTTTACACGCCAATCTCTTATATGGGACTTTGTCGAAAGCCTTCTAAAAGTCCAAATAAATCACATCCACTGGCTCCCCCTCATCAACTCTACTCGTTACATGCTCGAAAAATTCCAGTAGATTTGTCAAACATGATTTCCCTTTCGTAAATCCATGCTGACTCCGTCCGATTCTGTCACTGTTTCCAAGTGCTCAGCTATTAAATCTTTTATAATGGACTCTAGAATTTTCCGCACTACCGACGTCAGGTTGACTGGTCTATAATCCCGTTTTCTCCCTACCTTCCTTTTTAAGTGGTGGGGTTACATTAGCTACCTTGCAATTTGTAGGAGCTGTTCCAGAGTCTATAGAATCTCGGAAAGTGAACACCAATGCATCCATTATTTCTATGGCCACTTCCTTAAGTAGTCTGGGATGTAGATTATCAGGCCCTGGGGATTTATCGGCCTTCAATCCCATCAATTTCTCCAACACCATTTCCCTAATAATACTGATTTCTTTCAGTTCCCCTGTCTCACTAAACCCTGTGTTCCCCAACATTTCTGGTATGTTATTTGTGTCCTCCTTTGTGAAGACAGAACGAAAGTATGTAATTAGTTGGTCAGCCATTTCTTTGTTCCCGATTATAAATTCCCGTTTTTAACTGTAAGGGACCTGCATTTGTCTTCAACAATCTTTTTCTCTTCACATACCTATAGAAACTTTTACAGTCAGTTTTTATGTTCCCCGCAAGCATACTCTCATACTCTATTTTCCCCTTCTTTATCAATCCCTTGGTCCTCCTTTGCTGAATTCTAAACTGCTCCCAATCCTCAGGTCTGTTGTTTTTTCTGGCCAATTTGTATGCCTCTTCCTTGGATTTAATACTATCTCTAATTTCCATTGTAAGCCATGGTTTGGCCACCTTTCCTATTTTCTTTTGCGCCAGACAGGAATCAACAATTGTTCCAGTTCACCCTTGCGCTCTTTGAACATTTGCCATTGCCTATCCACCACCATCCCTTTAAGTAACATTTCCCAATCCAACTCGTGTCTCATACCATCGTAGTTTCCTTTATTAAGATTCAGGACCCTAGTCTCAGAATCAACTACGTCACTCTCCATCTTGATGAAGAATTTTATCATATTATGGTTGCTCATCCCCAAGGGGCCTTGCACAACTAGGTTGCCAATTATTCCTTTCTCATTACGCAATACCCAGTCTAGGATGGCCTGTTCTCTAGTTGGCTCCGCACGTATTGGTCCAGAAAACCATCCCGTATACACTCCAGGAATTCCTCCTCAGCAGTATTGTTACTAATTTGATTTGACCAATCTATATGCAGATTAAAGTCACTCATTATTACAGATGTTCCTTTATTACATACATCTCTAATTTCCTGTTTAATGCCATTCCCAACATCACCAGTACAGTTTGAGGGTTTATATACAACCCCCACTAATGTTTTTGCCCCTTAGTGTTTCTCAGCTCCACCCATACAGATTCCGCATCGTCGGAACTAGTATCTTTCCTCACTATTGCGTTAATTTCCTCTTTAACCAGCAATGCAACTCCACCGCCTTTTCCTTTTTGTCTGTCCGTCCTAAATACTGAATACCCCTGGATATTCAGTTCCCATCCCTGGTCACCCTGCAGCCATGTTTCCGTAATCCTGACTATATCATACCTGTTAACATCCATTTGCGCGGTTAATTCATCCACTTTACTGCGAATGCTCCTCGCGTTAAGGCACAAAGCCTTAAGGCTTGTCTTTTTAACATTACTTGTCCCATTCCCACTATTTTTCACTGGCGCCCTGTTTAATTCTTGCCCTTGATTTCTTTGTCTATCACTTTTTTTATTCCCCTTTCTGTCTTTTGTTCTTGTCCTTGATTCCCCCTCCTCTGACTCCTTGCATAGGTTCCCATCCCCCTGTCATTTTAGTTTAAACCCTCCCCAACCACTCTAGCAAATATTCCCCCTGGGTCATCAGTCCCGGTCCTGCTCAGATGTTACCCGTCCAGTTTGTACTGGTCCCACCTCCCCCAGAACCGGTCCCAATGTCCCAGGAATCTGAAACCCTACCCCTCACACTATCTCTTCAGCCATGTATTCATCCGATATATCCTGCTATTTCTACTCTGACTAGCAGGTGGCACTGGTAATAATCCTGAGATCACTACATTTGAGATCCTCCTTTTCAACTTACTTCCTAACTCCCTATAGTCTGCTTTTAGGACCTCATCCCTTTTTTCACCTATGTCGTTTGTACCAATGTGTACCACGACCACTGTCTGTTCACCGTCCCCCTTCAGAATGTCCTGTAGCCGCACTGAGATATCCTTGACCCTAGCATCAGGAAGGCAATATACCATCCTGGATTCTCTTTTGCGGTCACAGAAATGCCTATCCATTCCTCTTCCAATTGAATCCCGTATAACTATTGCATTCCCACACTTCTTACTCCTCCCCTGTGCAGCAGAGCCAACCATGGTGCAATGAATTTGGCTGTTGCTGCTTTCCCCTAAGAGGCCATTCCCCCCCAATAGTATCCAAAGCGGTATATCTGATTTGCAGGGGAATAGCCACAGGAGATTCCTGCACTGCCTGCCTAGTCCTCTTGCTCTGCCTGGTGGTCACCCACTCCCTTCCTGCCTGTGGACTCTTAGCCTGCTGTGTGACCACCTCCATATACGCGCTATCCATGATACTCTCCGCCTCGTGGATGCTCCACAGTGTCTCCAGCCACCATTGCAGGTCCGAAACCTGGGCTTCCAAGACCTGCAGCTGGCATTGCACACATGCTGGCTCTGAGCACTGGAAATGTTCCTGGCTTCCCATATAGAGCAGGAGGAGCACACCACGGCTTTGAACTCTCCTCCCATGACTTACTCCTTTAAATTAAATTAAACCTTTTGGAAGATACTTAATATAAAATAATATCAATTACTCTAGGGCCCTTCTTCTGTGCTCCTTGTTGTTACAGATTATAGCCCTTACAAACGATGAACCACAAAATAAGACCTTAAAAACTATAAGTGATAAATGTAGTAAATATTTACCCAACCATACTCACGGTACTCAAAGGATCACCTCTTTCCCTCCTCACCGATCTCCCTCAGTCACCAAACTCCAAATTAAGCACTCTACTGCAGCCCAAAGCAGCACTCCAGTGCAAAGTCAGCACTGTAAGATGGCCTGTTTTTATACTCTCTGAATCTCGCCTCTGAAAGCATGTTTAAGCCAGTTATCTAATTAACTAGTTGTAGCTGCAAGCAGAGCCTGTGTAAACCCTGTTTTAAAGCTTGCCTAAAACTCACCTTCTTCAAATCCAAACAGCAACTTTTAGTTAATTACTAAATTAAAGAAAGACTAGACTTTAGATAGAAATTCCCTCAGTCACCAAACTCCAACTTCAGCACTCTACTGCAGCCCAAAGCCAGCACTGTAAGGTGGCTTGTTTTAATACTTTCTAAATCTAGCCTCTGAAAACCTGTTTAAACCAGTTATCTAATTAACTAGTAAGAGCTGCAAGCAAAGCATTGCAGCATTTTGAGATTTATATTGCAAACAATTAGTCAGAAACAATTGTTTATACATACCACAATCTTTTAAAATTTCTGGGCAAATTTCGAGACATTCGGATGAAATTTATTACTGATAACATTTAATCTACAGATTATACATGTAGCGGTTTGAGATTGTCTGATTGCAGATGCATTTTCAAGAGTTGAAGCTTAAAGGGAAAATCGGACATTTAAAAACCTGGACATTGAACTGAAATGTTTTATATTGATACAAAGGATTTGTATGTATTGTTATGTTAATGCATGCATCTGGTAATGTAATAGTGTAAATATATAAATAAGTATAGGAGATCATATAAGATGGGTTAATAAAAATGAAGCCATCTTTTTAAATTATTACGGTTCATTTTTCAATGAGGAGGGGGATGTCGGGAAGATATAATAATGTTATTGGAATTTATTGTAAAATAGTGGCATCTGTGTCTATATGGCCAGAATTTATAGCTCGTCAGGTGGGCGCGCACCCAATCCAAATGACCGTAAAATGATGAGCGATGATGTCGGGCAAACGTCCCGAAATTATCGCACACTCAAGCGATATTTCAGTCGGTTGGTGTGCACAGGAGTTGGCAGCGCACCCACCAACAAATAAAAGGCCTATTAAGGCCATTAAAGTAATAATTGAATTAAAATGTTCACTGCCTGTGCAGCCTTGTGGTTGGCGAGCAGGCTAAAAGGCCAAGTGGCCTTTGGATTTTTTAGGAAGCCTCATCCATGGGTGGGATGAGGTTTCCAACAGCTATTAAAAATTAAACAAAAATTTTAGCATCTCATTAATAACATGTCTCTGCTCAGTGTCACATGAGGGGACATGTTTCGTAACATTTTACAGATGTTTATTTTTAGTTTTTAAACCCTTCAACTCTCTGAGGCAGCTCTGTGCCTCAGGGGGCTTTTTCTGCGCGCACCTGAGTGCATGTGCGAACTTGTGTTCTCGCCCTCCCCCCGCCCCATGACACAGGCAGTGCTGAGCGCTGCCACATGCGTTTCATGCTGGGTGGGCCTTAATTGGCCCACCAGCATGAAATGGCAGTCAGGCCCCTATCACGGGCGGCGGTCAGCTTCCCAACCACTCCCATCCGCCCCCACCGAGCCCACCCAATGAGGGCAAAATCCTGGCCAGTGTGTTTATTTTTCCCAAAGATTAGTAGTAAAATGGGTACTATGCTAAATTTTTATGATCAGAAAGGAGAATTCCAAAGACATAGTGAAACAATGGGAATTTGCATTCAAAGGGGAAAATATGTATAAAGGAGTGAAAGCTGTGTGCAGGGGTGGGCATTTTAAGATCTAATAAGTGTGCAAAGCCTTCAGCATCTATGCCTCAAGCTGCTGTCTACAAAGAACTGAAGTTAAGGAAACTCACTTGGTATTGGATTTTCAGGGTATCATGTTTCTTTGCCTGGGTCTTTTAAAATCTATGTGTCTTACTGTGCCTTAACGAAAGTGTAACTAGGAGTCAGATTAAGTAGGGGATTTAGAAATCATTATAGTAGTAATTTGTAGACATAGGTATGTGCTTAAAATAATTTCTCTTATTAATAAAGGTTTAATGTAGTTTTGTAAAAACCTATTATTACTGAATTTGAGACATGCATCTCAAAATTTATACAAATTGCAAAACAAGTTGTGGCAGTTGTTTCAGGTCTCCATTTGGAATTTGAACAACTCAGCATTTACCATTGGCTGTGCCATAACACTAATTATCACTAATGCTGTGGAGGAAGATTTCTTGGAATGTATGCAAGATGGTTTCTTAGAGCAATATTTGAAGAACCAACTAGGGAAAGGGCTATTTTCTATCTAGTATTGTGCAGTGAAAAAGGGCTAATTAATAATCTTGATGCGAAGGAGCCTTTAGGAAAGAGTGATCATTAAATGATAGAATTTTACATTAAGTTTGAAAATGATGTAGTTCAATCAGAGACTAGGGCCTTAAACCTAAACAAAGGTAACTATGAAGGTACGAGCAGAAAATTGGCTATGGTAGATTGGAAAACTATGTTAAAAGGTATGATGGTAGATAGGCAATGGCTAACATTTAAGGAACTAATACATCGTTTACAACAAAAATACATTCCTTTCATGCACAAAAGTCCAGCAGGGAAAGTGTTC
This sequence comes from Cetorhinus maximus, assembly GCF_964194155.1. NCBI lineage: Eukaryota > Metazoa > Chordata > Chondrichthyes > Lamniformes > Cetorhinidae > Cetorhinus > Cetorhinus maximus. The sequence goes on from NC_135883.1 coordinate 167,855,895, forward strand.
CAGCTGTGGGCTAATGCAAAAAAATCAAGGATTGCATTTGATCAAAGGAAGGGGCATATAAAGTTGCCAAGAAAATGGAAAGCCTGAGAATTGCATTTTAGAGCTCTGTAAAAGTGGACCAAGAAAAAGGTTAAGAAAGGGAAAATGAAATATGAGAGTAAACAGCAAGAAACATAAAAACAAACTTTAAAAGCTTTTAAAGCAGGCTTGTCCAACTGGCAATCCATGGGCCTCAATGCAGCCCCCAAAGCCCCTCTATATGGCCACCCAAAAAATCAGTATGTCAGGCCAGTAAGTTCAAAATGCAGGTAAACTCAAGATTTTGCAAGGGGCTGCTCCTCCAGTCACAGGTCATTCCTTTCCCATGTTTGCTGCAGAGAGGCTCACTAGTGAGTGAGTGGGGAGAGAGAGTAATTGTGTGTGTGTGTGTGTGTGTGTGTATTTGCGCTAGTGGAGGGGAGAGAGTAATTGGGCATGTATGTGTAGGGGAGGGAGTCAGTGAGTCAGTGTGCATGTGTGTACAGAGAGAGAGTGAGTGAGAGTGTGTGTTGGGGGGAGATAGTGAGTGAGTGTATGTGTGTGCGGGGCAGGGGAGAGTGATCGACTGTGTGTGGGGGGGTGGACAGTGTAAGAAAGTGGGTGTGTCTGCGACTGTGTGGGGGGATGTTTTCTCTTGTTGAGGAATCTAGAACTGGGGGGAGCAGTTTAAAAATAAGGTCCCACCCATTTAACATGGAGATGAGGAGGAATTTCTTCATCTGAGGGTCATTTATCTTTGGAATTCTCTTCTACAGAAAGTAATGGAGGCTGGGTCATTGAATGTATTCAAGGCTGAGTTGACAGATTTTTGATCAACACGGGAGTCAAGGGTTATGGAGGACAAGCAGGAAAGTGGATGTAAGGCCACAATCAGATCAGCCATGATCTTATTGAATGGCGGAGCAGGCTCATTCGGCCACATGGCGCATTCCTGCTCCTATTTCTTATGATCTTACCTGCAATACATTTCCTCAGTTGAGTCCAGCCAACTCATCCTTCATGCCTTTCTAATTGCCTTTATTTAAGTTTAAGATTCTAGTCTCAGGCTAAAGTTTTTCACCCTTCAAAGTGAATGTGAAATTCTATCATGTTATGGTCACTTTTGCCTAAAGGATCCTTTATTGTGAGATCATTAATTCACACTGTCTCATTACAAATCACCAGGTCTAGCCTGTTCCCTGGTGGGTTCTAGAATGTATTCTTTTAACAAACTGTCCCAAATACATTCTTCGAACTCATCTTCAAGGCTGCCTTTGCCAATTTGATTCATCCAGTCTATATGAAGATTAAAATCACCCATGATTATTGCTGTATCTTTCTTACAAACCTCCATTATTTCTTCATGTATACTCAGTCCTACTGTTAGGGGGCTAATAAACTACTCCTGCCAGTGACTTCTTTCCTTTTGTATTCCTTAACTCCACCCAAACTGATTCTGCATCTTGATTCTCCAAGCCAATAGCATTTCTCAGTGTCCTACTAATCTTATCTTTTACCAATGGAGCTACACCACCTCCTCTTCCTTTCTTCCGATCCTTCCTAAATGTCAAATACACATGAATATTTAGTTTCGAGCCTTAGTCACTTTGCAGCCAACATCTCAGTAATTGCTGTCATATCATAACCATTTATTTCTATTTGTGCTATAAACTCAACCATGTTGTTATGAATACTGCATGCATTCAGATAACGGGCCTTTAATTCTGTCTTTTTATAATTTTTCACTAGTCTGATCCTTTTGGCAGGTGCACACTCATATTTTTCCTGAATTGCTACATTGCACTGTTGTCTTGTCATTTCTCGTTAATTTTCTAAATATCTCCCAACTATTTAATTTAAAGCCTCTCTACAGACCTAGTTGCATGGTGTGGCAGGGCTCTGGTCTTGTTGCAGTTCAAGTGAATGTCATCCCAATGTTACAGCTCCATCTTTCCCCAGTACTGCTGCCAATGCCCCATGAATTGAAACCCATTTGTCACACACCAATCTTTGAGTCATGCATTCAACTCTCTGATATTAGTTACCCTATGCCAATTTGCTTATATCTCATTGACTGTACGCCACACTTATGGACATGCAACATGCAAGTATTATACTGTATCTGACTTTCTTACCCTGTTAGGGATTTTTGGCAAACCTCCAGTTGTTCATGTAAGTGGGGTAGAAGCTGTCCCATCGTGTCATCTCCCACACAACACTGGACGACAGTTGGAATTTCATGGGCTCGTTGCATAATTTTTATCCATGATTTATCAACATTTTGAAAACGTTTTGCTTCCTAGAAAAATATTGGAACAATTCATCAACTATAAAGCTCTGAAAAAATATGAACTGCAATGGTATCATGGGGAGGTCTTGTGGTGCAGTGCTAGCATCTCTTTCTCTAAGCCAGAAGATCTGGGTTCAAGTTCCACTCCAGGACTTCATGGTCAAGGATGTTGTGTACATAACATGGCCAAACAAGTGGAGTATCAACCTATAAATCCTTGCAACATATGCCAATGACAAGCAGTAAGAGCGGGAGAGGTTCCTGGTCAGCCATGTGATGGAGAGAATGTTGGAGCTTCTACCATCACTGTTCATAGCTCCAGGTTGCAATATACAACTATCAGTAACATGATGGGAGAGAAGCCATTTCAATTTATTCTTTGGCTATGGCTGGATAGGCAGGAAAGGAACCAAATGAGGGCAGACCCACCCCGCTGGATGATTGACGCTGGATACCATGGTCAATCGAGTCACCGGCTGCAGACTGGTTAGGAAACATGAGGATTGATAAGTTTATCATGGTCACTCCAAGTCACACATCACACGGATCATACACCTTTCAGTGTTTTCATTTACAGTCTTCTCCATCTGGTGGAGTGTAGAAATAGGATGGAGATGAGGACAATTTTTGTTTTCCTTAGAGGGTTGTTAATCTGGAATTCTCTTGCCCAAAGAGTAGTGGAGACGGGGGCATTGAAGGTATTCAAGGCTGAGTTAGATAGATTTCTGATTGACATGGCAGTCAAGGGTTATGGGAAACAGACAGGAAAATGGAATTGCAGTCACAATCAGATCAGCCATCTATTGAATGGTGGAGTAGGATTGAAGGATTGAATGGCCTACTCCTGCTCCTAATTCTTAGGTTTGTGTGCTCAGTGAGAACATGCCCAATTGAAATGATTGACTAATTGACAAAATCACCCTTCATAATTCAATCCTTTCATTCTGCTTGCTTTCTTCTGTACCCTTTCAATAATTGCAATATTATTTCTACACTGTGTTGTTAAGAACTGAACACAATATTCCAAATGCATTCACACCAATGATTTATGAAGTGGCAGGATTAATTCATTGTTTAGCTCAATATTAATCTACTACATTCCAAGAACGTATTTGCTTTACATACTGCCATTGTTCTAATCACTTCAATTTACAATCAGTTGGGCTCTTTGATTTTCCATGCACATTATTTTCTTTCCAAATTAAGTAATAGTTCTTTCCTATATTTTTTCTCCCCATGTGAAGCACTTTGCATTTCTCTACATTGAATTTCATCTGCTACCCTGCCTTCCCAATTCCCAAGTATATTCAAATCTTCCCATGGTTTTGGGATTAACCACCTGCATTACCTTTGTATCAACTACTCATTTAGCCATTGTGCTTGTGACGCCTAACTCCGGATCAATTTATGGAGTTATTAAAAAAAAGAGGTGACAAAATAGAACCCTGTGGGACAACCATAATAACATTCTCCCAGGCTGACAATGTTGCACCCAGGTTCGAGTAGTCATCCTAGTCATTAGCCTTTGTAAAATATTTCTGCTGATTCCTGTGGGTATCCTGTGCAGTGTTCCTCTGGACTTGTTGCTTCTGCCACCGCACCCCGCCCCCCCCACCCGCCTTATTGGATGTTCATGTTACATCTTCCAGTCCAACAGAGAGCTCTACCAGACCACTGATGATTGCAGTGAAACTGTTTTGAAAGTGCAACACCAGCAAGCACCTATTAAAATAGTCATGGCACCAAAACATTTCTAGGCCACATTTTGAATTGATTCTGCTGGAATTAGAAAAATGACCAAGAAACATGAAACCAGCTAATATATCGAGGTTACATTTATAAATTACCTGTGGCAGTTGTTTGGCAATATCCCCTCCAACAAAGACAGCTTCCAGATAAATCCACAGATTTTGAACTAAAAGCCATTGTTCTATTATAGTTGTGCATGTTGACAGATTATGTATCCAGATCTGAATATCCTTCTTATAGTAAGTGTTATACCTGCAGGAGAGAACAATTTCAGAAGACAATGGAATATTGGTAAATTATAGGCATCTTTTTAATCCTTCTTCAGTTAGAGCTTTAAATGTAATTATAGTAGGCTTCCTGTTGGGAAGTTAGCATGGGTCAGACACAAACAGAAAAGTAAGTTATTTCAGTTGCCTGAAATCTAAAATCAAAACATAAAATGCTGGAAATACTCATCAGGGCAGACAGCATCTGTGGAGAGATGAACAGAGTTAAATGGCTGAATTTTAGCCACCATTCCCCCACCACGCCAAACCCTGCCCTCCCCAAAACTGGGTGCCATTCTGGATGTCTACCCACTCACCCTGCTCCTGCTGCAACTTTACCAGCAGTAGGAGTGATATCTGGAGGTCCACCCAACCATGGAACAATTGAGGTCCTTAAGTGGCCAACTAATGGCCGTGTGGCCGCTAGGACTTTGCTTGAACTCCAGCTACATCACAACATGATTCCCTCTGGGAATTGCTGCGGTCCTAGCAATGGCCACTGCTACTGGTGGCACTACCATGGAACAATTGAGGTCCTTAAGTGGCCAACTAATGGCCGTGTGGCCGCTAGGACTTTGCTTGAACTCCAGCTACATCACAACATGATTCCCTCTGGGAATTGCTGCGGTCCTAGCAATGGCCACTGCTACTGGTGGCACTGCCAGGACAGGTAGCTCCCAGCCATTTGATTAGCTGGCAACTCTTGGAGGCAGAACTTCCTCCCTAGAGGAGGATAAAGCCCATCTCAAGTCAATTAATGACCCAATGGCCATTAAAATGCTACAGGGAGAGCAGGCAAACAGGGGTGGCATACCCTGACATGAGGATGACCTTATGGCATCAGGTGAATCATGAGCAAGGAAACCTCCGGCTGGTTTCCACCTGCTGTCCCTCCTCAGCTGATGAATCAGCACTCCTCCATGTTGACCACCACCTGGAGGAAGCACTGGGCGTGGAAAGGGCACCAAATGTACTCTAGATGGGGGATTTCAATGTCCATCATTAAGAGTGGCTCGGTAGCCACTAGACAAAGCTGGCCGAATCCTGAAGGACACAGTTTACTAGACTGGGTCTGCAGCAGCTGTGTGGGAAACAACATGAGGGAAAAACCTACTTAACATCGTCTTCATCAGCTTACTTGTCACTGATGCATCTGTCCATGGGAGTATTGGTAGGAGTGACCACCAGTCCATGTGGAGATGAAGTCCCACCTTCACATTGAAGATACCCGCCATTGTGTTCTGTGGCACTGCCACCTTGCTAAATGGGATACATTTTGAACAGACCTAGCAACTCAAAACTGGGCACCCATGAGGCGCGGTAGCCCATCAGTAGCAGCAGAATTGTATGCAACCACAATCTGTAACCTCGGGGCTCGGCATGTTCCCCAATCTACCATTACCATCAAGCAATGAAGAGCACAGGACGACATGATAGGAGCAGAACCATGTGTACCTAAAAATGAGATGTCAAGCTGGTGAAGCTATAACACAGGGCTACTTACATGCCAAACAGCAGAAGCAGCATGCGCTAGACAGAGCTAAGTGATCCCACGGCCAACGGATCAGATCAAAGCTCTACAGTCCTGCCACATCCAGTTGTGAGTGGTGGTGGACAATTAGACAACTAACAGGAGGAGGAGGATCCACAAATATCCCCATCTTCATTGATGGGGAGCCTACATCATTGCAAAAGACAAGGCCGAAGCATTTGCAGCTATCATCGCCTAGAAGACCTAGAAGTGCTGAGTGGATAATCCATCTCGGCCTCCTCCTGAGGTCCCCAGAATCTCAGATGCCAGTCTTCACCCAATTCAATTTACTCCACGTGATAACAAGAAACGGCTGAAGGCATTGGATACAGCAAAGGCTATGGGCCCTGACGATATTCCGGCAATAGTACTGAAGGGTTGTACTCTGGAACTAGCCACACCCCTAGCCAAGCTGTACATCAAAACATTGTGTCTTCCAGGAAAGTATGATTAATGAGGTGGAATTGGGAGTGATGCGATGTGAAAAGTCGCCATTGCAGCCGGCGGGTAAAACATTCTTTTTAGCACCCGCTACCGCACTTAGTGCAAATCTGGGATGATTCTGCTCTTGGTTTCGGTTCTGCCAGAGGCACTCAGGTCCTGACCTTGTTACAGCCTTGGTCCAAACATGGACAAAAGAGCTGAACTCCACTGGCAAATACTCAGTAATGTGGGAAATTGCCCATGTATTTCCTGTCCACAAAATAAAATGATAAATCCAACCCAGCTTATCATCCCAACAGTCTACTCTCAATCATCAGCAAAGTGATGGAAGAAGTCATCAACAGTGCCATCAAGCAGCACTTACTCAACAATAAACTGCTCACTGATGCTTGGGGTGGAGTTTTGTGTGCCTGTTGGAGGCAGGCGTGTTTGATGGCTTGAGCGGACAATTTGGCAAGAAGGCCAAAAATTAGTTTCATGATATCATGAAATCAGTTTGCAATCGTCCGCTCAGCCCATCAATGGCGGGCTGCGTTTCCCACCATCAGGCATCAGGAACTTCATTGTACTATATCTGCATATCATTATAAGCCCAGCTTGCTGGAGCCATCCCCCACGCTGGATCATCCATTACACAACTGTACAAAAGTGATGTGTGGCTAGCGAACTGCAGTTTGCTTGGGATTTCGAGGTTTGTTTGCCTACCTTGCTTTGGGCAGAACTCGTGGCCATCAGCTCCAGGCTTCGCAGAATGCACCATATTGCTTTTAGGGGGTCTCATGGGCAGGTCTCTACCTACCAGCCATAAGGTGGGGGTGGCTTTGCAATATCTCCAGGGCTAGGGTTTGCTTGGGGAAGGGGGAGAAGTGGCCTCAGACAAGGGAAGAGGCTGCAGGGTGAGGGCTGTACTGGGGAAGGGGGGAATCCCAGGGTGTGTGTGGAGGCATAAGTTGATCTGTGCAACAAAAACAGAAAACGCTGGAAAAACTCAGCAGGTCTAACAGCATCTGTGGAGAGAAAAACAGATTTAACGTTCTGAGTCCGTGTGACTCTTAGTCATATGGACTTGAAACGTTAACTCTGTTTTTCTCTCCACAGATGCTGTTAGATCTGCTGAGTTTTTCCAGCATTCTCTGATTTTGTTTCAGATTTCTAGTATCCGCAGTATTTTGCTTTTATCTTAGTTGATCTGTGCAAGTTGCCTCAAAATGGTGAGGGCAGAGGAGATAGTCCAGAGGAGATGAGGTGAGATGGGGATGAGAGTGTGTGTTAGAGAGTGAGTGGTGATGTCCCTTGAGCTGACAGTGAGTGAGATGCTAGTGAATGTGTGATGGGCTTACGTTTGTGAGTTTAGAATGGTGAGATGGTTGCCTTACCCTGGCAGCACAGGTAAGATCATTCATCCTCTTTCTGCATTGGATGGCCAATCTCTTCTATGCAACATTGGCGCTGATCACCACTGCCATCATCTACCAAGCCAGGGTGCTGAGATTGCTGGAACTCCTGTGGCCAGAAGGGGTGGGGGGTAGAAGACATCATGGCGGGCCTCCACGGCATCCAAAAGGCATCCGTGGGACATGTCACTGAATCCAGGGGAGGAATCCTTCTTGCCTTTCAGGGCCATGTCTTCTGTGCAGCAGTCTTGTGCTGGAAGCACTGAGAGATGTGTGTGAAGCTGTACTTTAAATATGGCAGTCGGCATGAGAAAGTGGCGAGGTGATGGCGATGCCCGCCATCAAAACATTGTGTCTTCCAGGAAAGTATGATTAATGAGGTGGAATTGGGAGTGATGCGATGTGAAAAGTCGCCATTGCAGCCGGCGGGTAAAACATTCTTTTTAGCACCCGCTACCGCACTTAGTGCAAATCTGGGATGATTCTGCTCTTGGTTTCGGTTCTGCCAGAGGCACTCAGGTCCTGACCTTGTTACAGCCTTGGTCCAAACATGGACAAAAGAGCTGAACTCCAGAGGTGAGGTGAGAGTTCCTGCCCTTGACACCAAGGTAGTATTTGACCGAGTGTGGCATCAAGGAGTCCTAGCAAAACTGAAGTCAATGAGAATCAGGGCGAAGCTCTCCATTCATTGGATTCATACCTAGCACAAAGGAAAATGATTATGGCTTTGAAGGTCAATCATCTCAGCTCCAGGACATTTCTGCAGATGTTCCTCAGGGTATTTTCCAGGCCCTCTTTATTTTCCCCTCTGAGGTGAAGAAAGATAGCCATGGTTGCGAGAAGTCAGATATTACAGCCCTGCATATCAGTGTAGATGTTCGTCAGGGAAGTGTTCTCCACTGAGTCATTATGAAATACTTATTAATGAGCTTCACTCCATCATCAAGCGAATAGTAACGATTTTCATTGATAATTCTACAATACTCAACTCTATTTACAACTGCTTTTATAACGAAACAATCAATGCAAGTCCACAACAACACTTGGATAATGTTCAGGCTTGAGCTGACAGTGGCAGATAATATTCTTGCCACATATAATGATCATCTTGAATGGGTATGTTAGTGTTATGATTATGTTACTGGACTAATAATTCAGAAGTAATCGAAAAAATATGAGTTTAAATCCCATCATAGCAGTTTGAGAATATAAATATAGTTTTTAAAAATTTGGAAATAAATGATTGGCACCCTCACTGCATACACGGAGTCCATCGAATGCACACATGCCTAAGAACCACTTATAAGTCTGTTTTGCTACCTTTTCAGAAGAGAGCATCCAATTGTAGGGAGGCAGCATGGACTGGCAGGGAAACCTGCTAAGATTGTGAAACTTTACCCAATGGAGGAGGAGGCTCTGGAGAAACGTGGCATCTCTGATCCTCTCAACATCTGAGATTATAACATGTTGCAGACCAATTTTTGTCATTCAGAAACCTACCTCTTTGAAAGAAGCTCTTTGTCACCTTTCCGAAAACTTGTTATCGTCGTTTACCTGATCAATGTGTTTTTATATTAGACAATATATAAATACAAGCTTTTGCTGTAATTTGTTGCTTGTACCTGTTGCTGAGCAAAGAGCTCAAGATCATTAAACTATCCTCCATCATTGTTATGATTTCTCCTGTCTCTGTTCCTTTTAGCAATAGTTCTCCTCGATTCTTAAACATAGAGAAACTCAGAGTCTGACTGACCCAAGTCTGCATCACCTGAGTCAATTTTGCCTCAATGTCCTTTTCTTTCACAGAGGATATGCAGATATCCTGAAAGGCATTACAATATAAAAGTTAACTATCAGTCATTATCTTTTTGAATGATCATAGATTCATAGAATTATTTAGCATAAAAGGAGGCCATTCATGCCTGGTCAGCTCTTTGAAGAAGCTTTCCACTTAGACTTACTCCAATGCTGATTATTCATAGCCATACAAATGTTATCCCTACTCAGGAAAGCCAGATTTTGAGATGCCTGCAATCTGCAATGCAGGTTTTAAAAAATTTCATTACCCAAGTTTCTTCCAAAATTCCCTGGATTCTGGAAAGGTCCCAGAAGAATGTAAAATCACTAATGTAATACCTCTATTCAAGAAAGAAGGGAAAAAGAGAGCAGCAAACTATAGGCCAGTTATCCTAACATCTGTCATTGGGAAATTGATAGAATCTATTATTACGGAGGTCATGCCAGGACATTTAGAAAATCATAATACAATCAGGCAAAGTCAACATAGTTTTGTGAAGGTGAAATATTGTTTGAATAATTTATCAGAGTTCTTTCAGGAATAAGCAAGATGGATAAAGGGATGGATAAGGGGAAACTGTGGATGTGGTGCACTTGGATTTCCAAAAGGCATTTGATAATGTGTCACATCAAATGTCGCTACACAAAATAAAAGCTTATGGCATAGAGAGCAATATATTAGCACAGTATAGGGTTAGTTAGCTAACAGGAAGCAATGAGTGGGATAAATGGGTCATTTTTAGGTTGGAAATCTGTCACTAATGGAGTTCCACAGGGATCAATGCTGATGCTTCAGCTATTTACTATCTATATCAATGACTTAGATGATGGAACCGAATGTATGTTAGCTGAATCTGCTGATGACAAAAAAAAAAATAGGAAAGTAAGTTGTCAAGGTGAGATAAAGAGTCTGCAAAGGGATATGGATAGGTTAAGTGAGTGACAAAAGTTTGGCAGATGGAGTACAATGTGGAGAAATGTGACCCCGTCCACTTTGGCAGGCAGAATAGAAAAGCAACTGAATGGAGAGAGATTGCAAAACTCCATGGTATAGAGGGATGCGGGTGTTCTGGTACATGGATCACACAAAGTTGATACATAGGTGCAGCAAATGATTAGGAAGACAAATGGATTTTTGGTATTTATTGCATTTATAGTATTATGCATTTATAGTGTTATAGATAGGAGAGACATTAATTTAAACAGCATTAATTTCTCCTCTCACTACCCATCCATAAACAGAAAGGTGTTTTGATTTGTTTCCTTCTTTACAAGTGGTGGCCTATTTCCCAAACACCTCACTTTTTGTGCAAATCAAGTTTCTATTCATAACCCCACAGCAAACTCAAGATAGGATGAATTCAAAGGGTTAGTTTATTTGCACACACTCAAAACGGAGGAAGGAAGGTTCGCAACATTGCATAGTGGTATTGTCAATGGACTAGTATTCCAGATACCTAGGGTAACACTCCGGGTACCCGGGTTTGAATCACAGTAGGCAAGTGCTGCTGCTGCTGTATAGGGCCTTAGCTAGACCGCATCTGGAGTATTCTGTACAATTTTGGTCTCTTTACTTTAGCAAGGACATAATCGCATTAGAAGCAGTTCAGAAAAGGTTCACTTGGCTGATTCCTGGAATGAAGAGGAAGTTACCTTATGGAGGTTGGGCCTAAACCCAATGCAATTTAGAAGAGTGCAAGGTGATCTTATTAGAACATATAAATGTTACAATCAGGGTGGGAGGAGTGCACGAATTATCAAGCCCCACTACTCCACAGGCCGTGCCACTAATTTAATTGTGTACCTATACCTCTGGTACCCAGAAGAACAGAGTCTCTGGCCAGGCTTCTTTCAAAAAACTCAGAATGATTAATTTATTTCAAAACAAAACTTCTTTTAACAAGTTGCAAGTACTGGTTATCACACAATTGTAATCGGGAAGTACATCTATCTATGTCTTCCTAAAAAATTCCCCCAGCACACACACAGACACACACAGGCAAATAAAGGACAAACAGATAGAGTCTCTGCAGAGATGGGTTTTGGAGGATGGGCGTTATAAAATGAAGGATAAAGTCTGCAAGGCCTCTAAGCTGTCAACCTGGAATTCTTTTGTGTGCTGACAGGTCACTGGTCCAGCTTTGCAGGTCTAAATGTACACTGGTTACACTCAGATTAGGGTTGTCTGGTTATAGGTTGATAGCCACACACAATTTTGGGTGAGGTAGGAAGAGGGAACCAGTCAAGGTAGCCTTCTTTCCTTAGCGTGTTCTTCAACAAGGCTGCCTTCTAAATAAGCAAGTTCACAACTCTTTCTCAATTATCATATAGGTCAGGTGATTTCTTGGAAGAGGCCTGCAGTTCCAAGGTGAACTTATGACCTTCTTTAAAAAAAAAATCAGGTTAGCATCGGGTTGCCCAGATCATGCCAAATCCATCCATTTTGTAGAAGAAAACTTCAGTCTTGAGAGATATGATTCTAACATAAAATCCTGAAGGGGATTGATAGGGCGGATGCTGAGAAGATATTTCCCTTTGTGGGGGAGTCTAGAACTAGGGGACATTGTTTAAAATTAGGGGTCTCCCAATTAAGACTGAGACGGCCATCTTTACAGGATAACACTATATTCCCCAACATATTAAAAAAAAATCTATTTTCACACCGTGTACATCTCTGATAGGCCCTACCCTTTTCTTAGTTACTCTTTTGCTCTTAATGTACTCAAAAAACATCTTTGGGTTTTGCTTTCCTAATTACAGCCGGGATTTTCTGTGCCTGCCATCGTCAGGCATAATTTGTGGCATGGGCGGACAATATGGCATGATGGGTTTCATGATGGCATGAAACCCGTTTGCAATCTTCCGCTCAGCTGCCAATGGCGGGCCACATTTCCCATTATTGGACATCGAGAACCTCATTGTAAGACATCTGCATATCACTATTAGGCCAGCTCGCCAGAATCGCATCATCATCCCCCCACCCCTGCCAGAGTGTCCATCCACGTTGATGGGAAAGCACGCTGACGTATTTCACAATAGCACGTAAAAGGCGTATACTTGACGGGCTGCACGCTGAGGGGAACTCGGAGGTGAGTACACAGCAACTATGTGCAGCGCTCGCCAGGGTTGCCTGTTGGACTTCAAGCTTGTAGAGCGTTGGGGCATAGAGTGAAGAGCGGACCTGCTCTTGAGGCAACTTGTTGAGGGGGGGCAATGGCAGCCCTGCCATGAAAATAGCGCACAAGCATTCTGAGTGGGGGCTAGGGTGGACGAGGGAAGTGGCCACGCATTAGTGAAACTTGTATAAAGTGACCATTCTTCTGCAGCTGAGGCAGTTCAGGCGCAGCCACATTGATGTGATTGGGGTCGGGCTTCTAGCTTATCTGACCACTCAAGCAACACAGAGGCATCAAAGTGCCACCAAGGGTGGAATTTTCCATGCCCACTGATGGCGGGCGTGTTCGGTGGCATGACCGGACAATATATTGCGCTCGGTTTCACAATGGCGGGAAGACGCGATTGTCCGCTCAGCCCGCCGATAGCGTTTTCTGCCATCGGTCGTCAGGAACCTCATTGTAATACATCAGCATATCATGATCAGGCCATCCTGCCAGGCTCTTGCACCCTCGCTGGATCGTTCGTCCACGTTGGAGGGAAAGCACGCTGACGTGTTTCACAACAGCACAAAGGCGACATGCACTTTGGGTGAACTGGAGGTGAGTGCACAGCAATGTTCTTCAGAGCTCACCAGGGTCGCCTGTTGCTTTGCAGGCTTCAGGGGCGCTGGGGGTCGGGGGGAACAAGGTTAAGTGCTGCCCTGCCTCGGAGGCGACTTTTGAGGGTGAGTGGTGGCGCGGAGCAAATGCCTTCCTGTCTGAGGGGCGACATTTGAGGGCGAGGGGCAGCAGGGGCAAATGCAGCCCTGCCTCGGAAGCGATTTTTGAGGGTGAAGGGGAGCGGGGTGCAAGCGCAAGGACAGCCCTGCCGTTGAATATAGTGCAAAAGCATTCGGGGTGGAGGGGGGTAGGGCAGGTGAGGGAAGTGGCGATGCTTTCGGGAAACATGTAAAAAGTGACCATTCCTCTGCAACTGAGTCAGTTCAGGTGCAGCCACATTGATATGACTGGGGTTGGGCTCCTAGCTTACCTGCCCACTCAAGCAATGCAGTGGCATCAAAATGCCACCAAGTTCTCCAGTGCTTCCCCCACTGCCACCCCACCTGGAGGTCTCCTCCAATGAGGAGGACATCGACGGGGATGATGGTGAGGAGGTCCTCAAAGGTGGTGATGACGGGGATGAGGCCCTCGCACTGAGTGGATTAGGCATGCATGCTCAGGTGGTCCTCATAGCTGTTAGCTTTGTGGAGGATGATGACGACATGTAGCGAGGTGACCCCCATAGATCCTGACATTGCATCTGTGAACATTTGACTCCATTTTGGCTTATGCCAGTGCGAACACTCTCTGTGAGAATGCTTCTCACATGGAGACGCAGTGGAGGCCCTAACAGTCGCTTAATTGCAGGAGGATGATGACGACATGCAGTGAGGACACTCCATAGATCTTCACAAAACTTCTGAGAATGTCTGACTCCCGTCTGGCCGAGGGCAGCTCACTTACACTTTATGATCAGGATCATATCATAAAGATGAGGCATGAAACTTTAGAAGCATCTGATCTTTTGTCCGCCTTCAGCACCTGAGCCCTTCGGGAGCACAGGATCACTGGTCACAGATGCTGAAGAGATGGGGGTCAGCCCCACTTTAAAGGTGCTGAGAACACACAGAGAGAATGACAGAACTCTGTGGCGCCTGCTCACTACATTCTGGCAGCAATGACAAGCAGTGTCGAGATGCAGGTATCAGGATTCCAGGGAAAGCAAGGCCAGACCATTACTTTGGTCTGAAGGCTGCACAGAGCACAGGGAAGAGGCCCTGGACTGAGACACCTGCCTTTACCTTGTACAGAAAGGTTTCACATCTGAGTGACAAGAACACTGCTCTCATCAGAACAAGGAGCCATAGGCAGGGAGACATTCTTGGGAGTTTATTGACAATAGTGAACAGTGACCTGGATGGATGGCCCCAGGTGTGCACCTGCTATCCTCCTCCTTATGGGTGCCCAAAGGCCCTTGACTGACTGCTTGAGGCGAAGGGGTAGCTGGAGTGAGATCATGTTGCCCGGCACCCCTCTCGCATACACACTGTTGGAGGCCAACTATGGCACCAGCGATGGGGTTCAGCCCACACAGCAGTGCAGGAGCAGTGCCCTGGACCAAAGCCTCCATGGCGCTGTCATCCTACCAGTGTTGACCTCGGTGCGTTGGCATATTGGTGATATCGCCTCAGACTGAAGACAGATAGATTCCTCCATCATGCCTTGCAATCTAAGGAATGCAATGGACAACCCTTCCCAATGTTCCCGAGCTTGCCTTTGCAGCTCAGCAACTGTGACATGACCGAATGTGGAGGCTCATGGTCTGAATTGGACTCAGCAAATTTCTGGCCTCCAGCAGTCCTCCAAGTGCCGGAACCAGGGAAGTCCCTGCCCCGCCTGCTGTGGATCAGACAGTATGATGTGCTCCTAGATTGTGATCCCAAAGCTACTCTAAAGTTAGGTCCCACTCAGGTGTGTGGCTCTGCGCTGGCGAAAGGTGTGGGTGAGTGCTGTGATGGGACTTCAGGGGGGATGCCTTCAGATTCCTCTGCAGATGTTTCTTCGGGGCTTCATTGGAGGCCCTGGGTCATGGACTCTGACAGCTATTTCCCAGATGTGCCTGCAGAAGCAAGGGGAGATAATTAGTGCATGGCAGTGGCCTGTGAAACAGGACACAACATTCAAAGCATGGTTGCACTGCTGGACCCTCACTTGGTAGAGCACCACTGACCTTAATGTCAGCACAGGACTGGCCCAGATGGCGGGATGGAGATCATTCATCCTCTTGCAACACTGGGTGGCTGTCCTTTTTTTAAACTTATTCACAGGAATTCTCTGGCTGGGTCAGCATTTATTGCCCATCCCTAGTTGCTCTTGAGAAGTTGGTGGTGAGCTGCCTTCTTGAGCTGCTACAGTCCATGTGGTGTAGGTGCACCCACAGTGCTGTTAGCGAGGGAGTTCCAGGATTTTGACCCAGTGACAGTGAAAGAATGGCAATATATTTCCAAGTTAGGATGGTGAGAGACTTGGAGGGGAACTTCTAGGTGGTGGTGCTCCTATCTATCTGCTGCCCTTGTCCTTCTAGATAGTAGCGGTCGTGGGTTTGGAAGGTGCTGTCGAAGAAGACTTGGTGAACTCCTGCAGTGCATTTGAAGTTGGTACACACTGTTGCTACTGTGCTTCGGTGGTGGAGGGAGTAAATGTTTGTGGATGTGGTGCCAATCAAGTATACTGCTTTGTCCTGGACGGTGTCCAGCTTCTCTAGCGTTGTGGGAGCTGCACTCATCCAGGCAAGTGGGGAGTCACACTCCTGACTTGTGCCTTATAGATGGTAGACAGGCTTTGGGGAGTCAGGAGGTGAGTTACTCATCGCAGGATTCCTAGTCTCTGGCCTGTTCTTGTAGCCATATTATTTATGTGTATAGTCTAGTTCAGTTTCTGGTCAATGGACACTACCCTGAGGAACTCCTGTAGTGATGTCCTGGAGCTGAGATGGCTGACCTCCAACAACCACTGCCATTTTCCTTTGTGCTAGGTATGACTCCAACCAAAGGAGAGCTTTCCCCTGATTCCCATTGACTTCAGTTTTGCTAGGGCTCCTTGATGCCACAGTTGACCTTATGCGGCCTTTATGTCAAGGGCAGGCACACTCACCTCGCCTCAGGAGTTCAGCTCTTTTGTCCATGTTTGAACCAAGGTTATAAAGAGGTCAGGAGCTGCGTGGCTCTGGTGGAACCCAAACTGGGGTCAATGAGCAGGTTATTGCTAAGCAAGTGCCGCTTGATAGCACTGTAGATGACCCCTTGCATTACTTTACTGATGATTGAGTGTAGACTGATGGGGCTGTAATTGGCTGGGTTCGATTTGTCCTGCTTTTTGTGCACAGGACATACCTGGGCAATTTTCCACATAGCTGGGTAGATGCCAGTGTTGTAGCTGTACTGAAACAGCTTGGCTAGGGGCGTGGCAAGTTCTGGAACACAAATATTCAGTACAATTGCCGGAATATTGTCAGGGCCCATAGCCTTTGCAGTATCCAGTGCCTTCAGCCGTTCTTGATATCATGTGGAGTGAATCGAATTGGCTGATCACTGGAACCTGTGATGCTGGTAACCTCTAGAGGAGGCCGAATTAGATCATCCACTCAGCATTTCTGGCTGCAGATTGTAGCAAATGCTTCAGCCTTATCTTTTGCACTGATGTGCTGGGCTCCTCCATCATTGAGGATGGGAATATTTATGGAGCCTCCTCCTCCAGTGAGTTGTTTAATAGTCCGCCACTATTCAGAACTGGATGTGGCAGAAATGCAGAGCTTAGATCTGACCCGTTGGTTGTTGATTGCTTAGCTCTGTCTATCACTTGCTGCTTATGCTGTTTGGCACACAGGTAGCCCTGTGTTATAGCTTCGCCAGGTTGACACCTCATTTTTAAGTATGCCTGCTGATGCTCCTGGCATGCCCTCCTGCACTCTTCATTGAACCAGGGTTGATCACCTGGCTTGATGGTAATGGTAGAGTGGGGGATGTGCCAGGCCATGAGGTTACAGATTGTGTTCGAGTACAACTCTGCTGCTGCTGATGCCCCAGAGCGTTTCATGGATGCCCAGTCTTGAGTTGCTAGATCTGTTCGAAATGTATCCCATTTAGCACAGTGGTAGTGCCACACAACACGATGGAGGATATCTTCAACGTAAAGGCGGGACTTTGTCTCCACAAGGACTGTACGGTTGTCACTCCTACCGATACTGACTTGGACAGATGCATCTGAAGCTGGCAAGTTGTGAGGATGAGGTGAAATAGGTTTTCCCCTCTTGTTGGGTCCCTCACTACCTGCTGCAGACCCAGTCTAGCAGCTATGTCATTTAGGACTCGCCAGCTTGGTCAGTAATGATGGACATTGAAGTCCCCCACCCAGAGTACATCCTGCACCCTTGCCACCCTCAGTGCTTCCTCCAAGCGGTGTTCAACATGGAGGAGCACTGATTCACTATGTTAGGGAGGGCAGTACATGGTGATCAGCAGGAGGTTTCCTTGCCCATGTTTGACCTGATGCCATGAGACCTTATGGGGTCCAGAGTCAATCTCTCCTGACTGTATACCGCTGTGCTGCCACCTCTGCTGAGTCTGTCCTGCTGCTGGGACAGGACATACCCAAGGATGGTGATTGGCACGTCTGGGACAGTGTCGTTCCAGTGACGTGTCGCTAAACCTGGGGGCTGCAGTCTTCTTACCTTTCGTCAACATCTTCCCTGCAGTAGTCGTGGTCAGGAAACATGGCTGGACTTTAAATATGGTGCCTGGAGCGATGAAACGGCGAGGTGATGGCAGAAAAATGAGAGCCTGCCCACCATCAAAACAGCATCTTTCTTGGGAATACATAAATAATGTGGCGGCATTGGGATGGTACGGTGTGAAATCCACCATCGCGGCTGGCGGGTAAAATGTTGTTTTACATGCCCTCTACCGCATTTAGTGCAAATCTGGGACGATTCTGCCTTACCTTTCTAACTTCATCCCTGTACTTTCTATACTGAGAATCACAGAATCACAGAATCACACAGTGAAGAAGAGGCCCTTCGGTCCATCAAGTCTGCACCGACACGTGAGAAACACCTGACCTACCTACCTAATCCCATTTACCAGCACTTGGCCCATAGCCTTGAATATTATGCCATGTCAAGTGCACATCCAGGTACTTTTTAAAGGATGTGAGGCAACCCGCCTCCACCACCCTCCCAGGCAGCGCATTCCAGACCGTCATCACCCTCTGGGTAAAAACATTTTTCCTCACATCCCCCGTAAACCTCCTGCCCCTCACCTTGAACTTGTGTCCTCTCGTGACTGACCCTTCAACTAAGGGGAACAGCAGCTCCCTATCCACCCTGTCCATGCCCCTCATAATCTTGTACACCTCGATCAGATCACCCCTCAGTCTTCTCTGTTCCAATGAAAACAACCCAAGTCTATCCAACCTCTTTCATAACTTAAATGTTTCATCCCAGGCAACATCCTGGTGAATCTCCTCTGCACCCCCTCCAGTGCAATCACATCCTTCCAATAATGTGGCGACCACAACCGCACACGATACTCCAGCTGTGACCTCACTAAGGTTCAATACAACTCCAACATGACCTCCCTACTTTTGTAATCTATGCCTCCATTGATAAAGGCAAGTGTCCCATATGGCTTTTTCACCACCCAACTAACATGCCGCTCTGCCTTCAGAGATCGATGGACACACACACCAAGGTCCCTTTGTTCCTCAGAACTTCCTAGTGTCATGCTATTCATTAAATACTTCCTTGTCAAATTACTCCTTCCAAAATGTATCACTTCACACTTTTCAGGGTTAAATTCAATCTGCCACTTATCTGCCCATTTGACCATTCCGTCTATATCTTCCTGTAGCCCAAGACATTCAACCTCACTGTTAACCACCCGGCCAATCTTTGTGTCATCCGCAAACTTACTAATCCTACCCCACACATAGTCATCTATCGTTTATATAAATGACAAATAATAGGGGACTCAGCACAGGTCCCTGTGGTACGCCACTGGACACTGGCTTCCAGTCACTAAAGCAGCCTTCTGTCATCACCCTCTGTCTCCTACAACTAAGCCAATTTTAAATCCACCTTATCAAATTATCCTGTAGCCCTTGTGCATTTGCCTTCTTTATAAGTCTCCCATGTGGGACCTTGTCAAAGGCTTTGCTGAAATCCATATAATCTACATCAACTGCACTACCCTCATCTACACACCTGGCCACCTCCTCAAAAAATTCAATCAAATTTGTTAGGCATGATCTCCCTCTGACAAAGCCATACTGACTATCCCTGAGCAAACCTTGCCTCTCCAAGTGGAGATAGATTCTCTCCTAGTATTTTCTCCAATAGTTTCCCTGCCACTGACATCAGATTCACTTGTCTGTAGTTCCCTGGCTTATCTCCACAACCCTTCTTAAACAGCGGAACCACATTAGCTGTTCTCCAGTCCTCTGACACCTCCCCCGTGGCCAGAGAGGAATTAAAAATTTGGGTCAGAACCCCTGCGATCTCCTCCCTTGCCTCCATCAGCAGCCTGGGACACAAATAATCCGGACCTGGAGATTTGTCCACTTTTAAGCCTGCCAACACCTCCAATACCTCGTCATTCCCTATATCAATTTTCTCAAGAACCTCGCAGTCTCTCTCCCCGAGTTCCATACCTTCATCCTCACTCTCTTGGGTGAAGACGGATGTGAAGTATTCGTTCAACACCCTACCGATGTCCTCTGGCTCCACCCATAGATTTCCCACTTGGTCCCTAATGGACCCTACTCTTTCCCTGGTTATCCTTTTCCCATTGATACACTTATAGAATATCTTGGGATTTTCCCTACTTTTACCAGCCAGAGCTTTCTCATATCCCGTCTTTGCTCTCCTAATTGCTCCTCTAGGATTTCCACAGTATTAAGTTTTTGTGACCGTATAAGATTTATTTTTCTGCTTAATCTTTCCTTGTATGCTTCTGGATAAGCAGGGGGGTCTAGATTTGGTAGTACCACCCTTTTTCTTTGTGGGGACATGTCTACACTGTACCCTTCAAATCTTGCTTTGAATGCCTCCCATTGGTCTGTCACTGGTTTACCTTCAAGTAGCTGTAACCAGACCACTTTCGCCAGATCACCTCACAGCTTCGTAAAATTTGTCTTTGCTCAATTTAGAACTTTTACTCCTATTCTATCTTTGTCCCCTTCCATAATTATGCTAAATGTAACTGTATTATGGTCACTATCTCCAAAATGGTCCCCACTGCTACTTTACCCATTTGCCCAGCTTCATTGGGGGAGGTGGCATAGCGGTATTGTCACTGCACTCATATTCTAGAGACTCAGGATAATCCCCTGTGGACCCAGGTTCAAATCCCACCACAGCAGATAGTGGAATTTGAATTTAGTACAAAATTTGGAATTAAAACTCTGGTGATGACCATGAAACCATTGTTGACTGTCATAAAAACTGATCTGGTTTACTAATGTCCTTTCGAGATAGAAATCTGCTGTCCTTACCTGGTCTTGCTAACACGTGACTCCAGACCCACACCAAATGCCCTCTGAACAAGGCCAATTAGGGATAGGAAATAAATGCTGGCCTAGCCAGTGGCAGCCATGTCCCATGAACAAATAAAAAACAAAACTTCCTAAGACTAAATCCAGAATTGCACTCCCTCTCATTGGGCTGGTTATGTGCTAGCCATAAAAGTTCTCTTGAATGCAGTTCAATAATTTTGTGTCCCAATTGATATTGTGCTAGTTGAAGTCCCCAACTATTATTGCCCTATTGCTTTTGCAGTCAGAAATTTGTCTACATATTTGCTCTTCTGTCTCCCTCTCATTATTTGGGGTCTATAGTACTCTCCTAGTAGTGTGGCTGCCTCCTTTTTATTCCTAAACTCAATCCATATATCCTCATTTGATGATTTATTTAGTATATCATCCCTTCCCACAGCTATAACCAATAATGCTACTTTTTAGCCCCCTCTCTATCCTGCCTGAAAACCCTCTATCCAGGGATGTTGAGCTGCCATTTTTGCCCCTCTTTAAGCCAATTTTCCATTGTAGCAATGATATCATGCTGCTATTTGTCTGTTTGTGCCCTCAGCTCATCGGCTTTGCTTGCTATACTCCTTGCAATTAAATAAATACCTTTTAACACTGCCAAATTCCTGTGTTGTAAACCTTTTAACCTTTGCTTCTTCTGTCTTTCAGAGTCACTTGTTAATTTTCTGTCTCCTGCTCCCTATTCTGAATTTGTCCTATCTAAATCTGCCCTCAGGTTCTCATCCCCTGCCAAACCATTTTAAACCTTCCCAATAACACTGGCAAATCTCCCTGCAAGGACATTCATCCCAGTCTTATTTGGGTGTAGACCGGCTTGTACAGATCCCACCTTCCCCAGAGCTGATCTCAATGCCCAGAAATCTGAAGCTCTCCCACCTGCATCATTTCTCCAGCCACGTATTCATCTGGTTTAGTCTCCTATTTCCCTACTAACTAGCACATGGCCTTGGAAGTAATCCGGAGATTACTACCTTTGAGGTCCTGCTTGCTAATTTCTTTCCTTACTCTCTGAAATCAGCCCGCAGGACCTCATCCGTTTTCCTACCTATATTGTTGGTGCCAATGTGAACAATGACCTTTGGCTGTGTACCCTCACCCTCCAGAATGCTTTGAAGCCTCTCAGTAACAACCATGACCCTTTCACCAGAGAGGTAAAATTCCATCCTGAAATCTTGCCTGTGACAACAGGGGCACCTGTCTGTTCCCTACCACTATTGCTCTCCATCTTTTCTCCTCCCTCCCTGCACAGCTGAGCAACCCACGGTGTTCTGGGTCATGACCCTCGCTACTCTCTCCAGAAGGATCCTGTCCCCCATTGGTACTCAGAACTGAATACCTGTTAGGAAGTGGGATGTCCTCAGGGGTCTGCTGCACTATCTGCCTTGCATTTCTTGTCTTTCTTACAGCCACCCAGTCCCTCTCTGCCTGTTCTTTCTTAAGCAGCGGGGTGACTATCTTCTGAAACGTGCTAGCCACATAGTTCTCATCCTCACGAATACTCCTCAGAAGGCAGAATTTGAGGACCCTCAGCCTTTGCAATGGTCCAACAGGATTATGGTTCTGACAGGTTGTATGGATGAAAACGGGTTCTGCAGAGTGGATGAGCGAACTGGGCATGGCACCATGGTGCAGGGAGCCATTCAAGTAGTTTGGAAGATCAAGATGTAGAATCAGTTTGGATAGAGAAAAGAAATAGCAAAGGTAAGAAGTCACTTGTGGGAGTAGTTTATATGCCTCCTAATAGTAGCTACACAGTAGAACAGAATATACACAAAGAAATCATAGGGGCTCGTAGGAAATCAACTGCAAAAATCATGGGTGATTTTATTCTTCATATAGATTGGACGAATCAGATTGGCAAAGATAGCCTGCAGGACAAGTTCATAGTATATATTCAGGACAGTTTCTTACAGCAGCATGTTCCAGCACCAACCAGGGAGAAGGCTATTTTAACTCTGGTAACGTGAAATGAGACCGGATTAATTAATGGTCTCTTTTAAACCAGCCTAAAGCAATCATAATATGATAGAATTTCACATTCAGCTTGAAGATGAGAAGTCTGGATCTAAGACTAGTGTATTAAACTTGTATAAAGGTAATTACAAAGGTATGAAGACAGAGTTGGCTAAAATTAATTGGGAAAATAGGTTAAAAGATAGGACAATAGAGGAGCAGGAAGACATTAAAGGAGATATTTCATAATTCTCAGCAAAGATATATTCCATTAAGAAAGAAAGACTCTGTGAAAAGGATGCTAACAAAGGAGGTTAAAGATCATTTCAAATTGCAAGAAAAGGCAAAGATTAGTGGCAAATCAGAAGATTGGACATATTTTAGAAATCATAAAAGAGTTACTTAAAAAAAGAGAGAAATTAGAATATGAGAGAAAGCTAGCTTGAAATATAAAAACAGATAGCAAAACTTTCTACAAATATTCAAAAAGACAAAAAAAAGTAGTTAAAATGAGCATTGACCCCTTAGATGCTGAGACTGGGAATGATTAATGGAAAACAAGGAAATGGCAGAAGCTTTGAATGGGCATTTTTTGTCTGTCTTCACTGGAGAATGGCCAATGTTGTTCCATTGTTTAAGAAGGGTAGCAGGGATAATCCAGGAAATTACAGGCCAGTGAGCCTTATGTCAGTGGTAGGGAAATTATTGGAGAAGATTCTTCGTGACAGGATTTACTACCATTTGGAAGCAAATGGGCGTATTAGTGAGAGGCAGCAAGGTTTTGTGAAGGAGAGGTCGTGTCTCACTAACTTGATCAAGTTTTTCGAGGAAGTGACAAAGATGATCGACGATGGAAGGGCAGTGGATGTTATATACATGGATTTCAGTAAGGCCTTTGACAAGGTCCCTCATTGCAGACTGGTACAGAAGGTAAAGTCGCACGGGATCAGAGGTGAGCTGGCAAGATGGATACAGAATTGGCTTGGTCATAGAAGACAGAGGGTAGCAGTGGAAGGGTGCTTTTCTGAATGGAGAGCTGTGACTAGTGGAGTTCCGCAGGGATCAGTGCTGGGACCTTTGCTGTTTGTAGTATACATAAATGATTTGGAGGAAAATGTAACTGGGCTAATTAGTAAGTTTGCAGACGACACTAAGGTTAGAGGAGTTGCAGATAGTGAAGAGGATTGTCAAAGGATACAACGGGATATAGATCGGTTGGAGACTTGGGCGGAGAAATGGCAGATGGAGTTTAATCCGGACAAATGCGAGGTAATGCATTTTGGAAGGTCTAATACAGGCAGGAATTATACAGTAAATGGCAGAACCCTTAAGTGCATCGACGGGCAGAGGGATCTGGGTGTACAGGTCCACAGGTCACTGAAAGTGGCAACGCAGGTGGATAAGGTAGTCAGGAAGGCATATGACATGCTTGCCTTCATTGGCAGGGGTATTAAGTATAAAAGCTGGGAAGTCATGCTGCAGCTGAATAGAACCTTGGTTAGGCCACACTTGGAATATTGCGTGCAATTCTGGTCGCCACATTATCAGAAGGATATGGAGGCGTTGGAGAGGGTGCAGAGGAGGTTTACCAGGATGCTGCCTGGTCTGGAGGTTATTAACTATGAGGAGAGGTTGGAGAAACTCAGATTGTTCTCTCTAGAGCGACGGAGATTGAGGGGCGACTTGATAGAAGTTTACAAAATTATGAGTGGCATGGACAGAGTAGATAGTCAGAAGCTTTTCCCCAGGGTGGAAGAGTCAATTACTAGGAGACATAAATTTAAGGTGAGAGGAGAAAACTATAGAGGAGATGTGCGGGGCAAGTTTTTTACACAGAGGGTAGTGAGTGTCTGGAATTCGCTGCCAGAGGAGGTGGTGGAAGCAGGTACGATAGTGGTGTTTAAGAGGCAGCTTGACAAATACATGAATAGGGTGGGAATAGAGGGATACGGACCACGGAAGTGCAAAATGTTTTAGTTGACGGGCATTATGATTGGCGCAGGCTTGGAGGGCCGAAGGGCCTGTTCCTGTGCTGTACTTATCTTTGTTCTTTGTTTTTTGTTCTAGAAGACAGAAAAAATATCCAAGGATACTTGAAAATCAAGAGGTAAAAGATTTTGTTGGGGGGTGCATGGGAGGGACTTCAAATAATAAGGAAAGCTATTGGAACTCAAGGCTGCACTTGATGGTCTGCATCCCAGGGTCTTAAAAGAAGTGGCTGCAGAGATAGTAGCTGTTACAAAATTCCCTAGATTCTGGGAAAGTTCCAGAGGCTTGGAAAATCACTATTCAAGAAAAGAGCAAGTCAAAAAGCAGGAAACTATAGGCCAATTAGCCTAACATTAGGGGAAATGTTAGAATCCATTATTAAGGAAGTAATAGCAAGACAGTTAGAAAATCATAATACAATCAGTTAGAGACAATAAAGTTTTGTGAAAGGGAAATCATGTTTGACTAAATTATTAGAGTTCTTTGAGGAGGTAACAAGCATGGTGGATAAAGGGAGATGTGGTACATTTGGATTTACAGAAGTCATTTAATAAAGTGCCACATCAAAAGTTACTTCTCAGAATAAGAGCTATGGCTTAGGTGGTAACATAATAGCATGGATAGAGGGTTGGTTTGCTAATAGGAATTACAGAGTCGGGATAAATGGGTATTTTTTGGGTTGGTAAGCTGCAACTAGTGGAGTGCCATAGAGATCACTGCTATGGCCTCAACTATTTATGATCTATATTGATGACTTGGATAAAGGGACCGAATGTACGGTCACTAAATTTGCTGATGATACAAAAATAGGTAGGAAAGTAAGTTGTCAAAAAAAGTTGGCACTCTTTTATTTAATCAAAGTCTGAGAAGTGCTCTGGTAGAGGTATTAAAAAGTATGCTTTTTAGAGGTCTTAAACATTTGGCTTTTATCTTAAAAATTATGAATGGGTTGAATAAGGATAAGATACAGAAGCTGATTCCAAATGTGGAAGAGTCCAAAACTCAGAGTTGTAACTACATTAGTCGTACCTCCAATTCAGGTACTGAGCATGTACTTAAAATAAAATAGACGGAGGAGAAGAAACAGGGGCAGGATGATTTTGGAACAGGCTGTGAAAACAATGTTGGATGTTCACGCAGATAACAATAATTCCAAATTATTTATAGAGGTGGAGTAAATGAGGCTGAAAAATCTTAGAGTGACATTAGTGTGGCCACTGCTGGAGGCCACTAATACTGGACACCGTTATGAAGCACAGGGATGAAGCCATCATGCACAGGCTGTGATGCCACCACGTTTGGAGGTTCATTGTGTTTCCAGAGATGGGGGTGGGGGAAATTAAAAAAAGAAAAACAACCTGTTTGCTATGCCCCAGTCAATTTGCGGCTGCTGCAGATTGGAAAATAACAAGCACAGGCCCCACCTGTGCTTCACTAAATGTATTAAGCCACAAAGTACCAGGCATGCACTCATTTGATACCAGACCATGGCCAGACTGCCTAAAAGACTGGTCTGCCAGTATAAAAATAGATTATGGGCCACTCTAGGTGTCTTGGGTCTCAGGTGGAACAGAATAGAATAGAAAATGGGGGAGTGCATTCCTAGCTTCCCATTTTGTGCCATCACTCAAAACCAAATTCTCCTCCTATGAGGTTCGAGTTACACTGACTAATAGCTCAATATACCTCAATTTCATCCTTAAATTGAAGCAGTGGAGCATCCATAACGTTTTTCAGAGAGAACGTTTCTGACGCCACATTAAACTCATGCCTTGTTACTTCAGATATCCGGGCCCAATGTCTTGATTTTATTGACTTGCTGGACATCATTTCCAGGAGAGGACATGATTCACTGAAATCATCTATTTTGTTTTTCAGATCCAGAAACGCCTGCCATTCCTTCAATCCTTTGGGCAACCTACGACACCTAGAAATGGTCCGATAGAGGAATGAATCACATGGTCAACATGAATTATGTCACAATTAACACTACCATTAATTCTTAAAAATGATTTATCACACATTTATCAGGATTCTATGAAGAATGTATGAGTGCTGAGATCAAAAATAGAAACAAAATTAACTCAGATAATCACAGATCAATTAGTTTAATATAGACAGTGAGGAAATTTTAGAATCTTTAATGAAAAATTATGAAAAATTTAGAAGAGAAAATAATTAGAAGTAGCAAACACATATTTGAGAAATGAAGATTGCGCTTGACAAACCAGCCAGAGTTCTTTGACGAGATGATAGAAGTGGTGCATGGGAAAAATGCATTGAAAGCAGGGTCTATGTGCTTTCAGAAAACGAGGAATTAGGGGCAATGTAGAAAATTAGATTAAAAGGTAACAATTAGATTAGAAGGTAACTAACAAAGAGTTGGGGCTGAATTTAGTGCACACCCCTGGGTCAGTTTGGTCATGGGGGTTCATTTAATCATACGGTTGGGGACCCTGCTGCCTTCTCGCCTTTGCCCTGCCTGTTTGTGGCAGACAAGCTTTTGGGCAGCCTTGCAACCCTGCAACAAAATGAGGTCCTTATATGAGCAATTAGTGCTCATTTAAGGTCCTCATCCTCATGCTGCTGGTATTCACCCTGCAGCAGGCAGAGGACTTGCCATGCAGGAAGCCCGAAGAGCGAACCCTGTTGGAGTTGAATGAAGGCTTCCAAAAGGAGATGGGAGCCCCTCATTCAAAGGTAATCAGTGCCTCACTGAGGGACTGGGCATCAGGAAAGGGGGGGTTGACCACTGATGGCCACCGCCTTGCCCTTGCTGTCAACACCTCCTTCCCCCCTCACCTGTGACCACAACCCCCTCCTGCCATCACTCACCTGTGGCTTGGGGCCATTGGCGATCCTAGGCCACCAGCTGCCAACACCTCCCTGGCGACGCTGCTGGGTGTAGCAGTAGGGTCTAGTACATACAAGGTTAATGTGGGACTGAGTACAGTACCACCCGCACAGTGATTTAAGGAGGCAAACAACCCGGAGCCAGGGTCAGTCTAGAGATGGACAAAAGTGTAAAGGCCTAGGATGGAATCAACTCCATGCCTGTACTCTCTGCTGTACATATGCATATATTTATGAGTTGCTAATAAAGACTTCCTGTTAACACACTCAAGATTACGATGCCTACTTCATGGTGTCCAAAGCAGGATTCTTCACTGAGCAATTAAGAGCTGCCAGCCTCTGACTGGTCAGCAGCTCTTGGTGGGTGGGACTGTTGTCCATGGGACCCATGATACTGAGGAAGGTCCACTGTTGCCCAGATTGGCACTTAATGCAGTAAGCCTTCCTGAAAAGAGACAATGCAAGACTCTTGCTGGGTCTTCAGTTGCTGGGCGAGACTCCAATTGCCTACATTAAATTCCATCGTTGGACTAAAGGAGCATTTTTCAGGTTGGACTGGACCACTTTGTTTCGGCTCAATGTTCTTTGTCAGAGCTACAACTTTAATTCTCTTTCTGCATCCACAGATGTCGCCTGATTTATTGAGTATTTTCAGCATTTTCTGCTTTTAGTTTCAGAATTTCAGTACTTTGGATGACAAGGGAGATAGAGAATATGACGAAACAAGAAAGGATGGAGTGTGGTACACGTCAAGGGAACGTTTCAAGTGATAAATAGATTAACCATAGTAAGTTAAGAGGGGAAGTGAAGAGGAAAGTAAGACCGGTAAAGAGAGAATATGAGAACAGAATAACAATTAAAAGAAAGTGGGGGGGTTCAGATAGCAGGAATGCTTACCATAATCTTCCAATATTCTCTAGATATTGGGAGGTGGCAAAAGATTGGAAAGTGAAAAATACAGCATCCTTGATCAGGAAAGGGTGCAATTACATTTCTAGTAACTACAAGCTGGTTAATTTAACATTGGTAGTGAGTAAGCTTTTACAAGTAATAATAAAAGGAAAAAAATGAAAGGCACTTGGTGAGGCTTGATGAACTATCTCTGGCTAACTAAAGACATTTAAGGTGCTATTAAATTGCAGGAAAAGATTAGTAGTAGGTCAGAAGGTTGGGAAAATTTTAGAAAACAGCAAAGGATACCTAAAAAAATAAAGAGGGAGAAAATAGATTATGAGAGTAAACTAGCAAGAAATGTAAAAACAGACAGCAAGAGTTCCTACAGATACATAAAGAGGAAGAGAATCCCTTAGAGATGGTAATTTACCAGAGTCCACAAAGGGCCATGGGCAACAAAAACAGAAAATGCTGGAAAAACTCAGCAGGTCCAGCAGTATCTGTGGAGAGGGAAACAGAGTTAACATTTCGAGTCCGTATCACCCTTCTTCAGGGCCATGGGCATCTCTCTTCATTAGAGAGCCAATGCGCCAAATTTTTCGCTCATCGGGCAAGCGTGTGCCCGACCCGAATGAACGTAAAACAATGCGCGATATTTCGGTCGGTGGGCGTGCGCAGGAGTTGGCAGTGTGCCTGCCCACAATTGAAAGGACTATTAAGATCATTAACAATCTAATTGATTTAAATTTTGCACTGCCTATCCAGCCTTATGGTTGGCAGGCAGGCGAAAAGACCAAGCGGCCTTTGTATTTTCCACAAAACCTCATCCACGGGCGGGATTAGGTTTCGATCCATCATTTAAAAAAGTTTTCATACTAATTTCTAACATGTCCCTGCTCATGGGACATTTTAACAATTTAAAAATCTTAATTTTTGATTTTTCATATCTTCATTTCCTTGAGTCAGCTCCGTGTCTCAGGGAGCTTTTCCTGCGTGCATGCATGAACTTGCATGCTTGCCCTCCTCCCCCTCCCTCACAGGCAGCACTGAGCACTGAAGCGTGTGTTTCATGCTGGGTGGGCCTTAATTGGCCCACCAGCGTGAAATCACGGGCTGGCCCTGATCGCGGGCGGCGGTCGACTTCCCAACCTCTCCCGCCCCACCCCTGCCGAGCCCGCCCAGAGAGGGCAAAATTCTGCCCAATAGCTTATCTATATGTTGGATCCTGTACCCTGGTTTGTTGGGACTTAAGATTCCGGATTGCATGCTTGTTTCTAGATGACCGAGTTGGTACTAAAGACAGAGAAGATCAGTAGATCATTCTTAGAAGAAACACATTCTTTTTATTTACAAAAGGAACTCAGCATCTACACTTGTGTATTTTCAACTCAAAACTCTGTCTTTACACTTCAGTCTCTAACTCAAGACTACTGACTACAGAGGTAGCCAGTGCTACTCTGCTATTGGATACCAAGACCATGTGATCTTCTATTACAACATTCGTCTTAAAGGTATAATTCACGTCAGATTACTACACTATAGTTTGGGGGGCACCACTCCACAAGCATTTGGTAAGGCAAAGGGAGGACTCATCCGGTCCTATTGGCGGCTAGTGTCATGGCGAGCATGAGCGGACAATATGGTGAGGAGGCCAAAATTCGATTTCATGTTATTGTAAAACCAGTTTGCAATCATCTGCTCCACCCATCAATTGCAAGCTGTGCTTCCTGCTGTGGCAGTTTGGGAACCTAATTTCAATACTTTAGCATCTCATTATAAGCCCCGCTCACCAGCATTTTGAATCATTCCCCCAAGTCAAATTTACCTTCAGAACGTGACTTCAGAATGGTGTGCTTCAATATTGCCTTTAGAAGGCATGTACCTGGCAAACTGATTCTTCAAGGGAACTTCGAGGGGAGTGCACCCAACATTGCAAGCGTTCGCGAACATTACCTGTAGGACATCAAGGAAGAGGCTCCTTGCATTTGGGCCGGGGGCACGGTTGTCTTTCCGTGCACTGCCGGGACAAGGACTCCAGTGCAGGTGAGGCCGGGGTTGGAGAGGGTGGATGGTGGACAGGGGCAAGGCAGCACAGACCGAGGAAAGTGCACAAGTACATGCCAGGTTGGGGCGGGGGCAAGGTAGCACTGGCTGAAGGGCGAACACAAGCAGATATTGAGGAGGTGGAGGGGTGGGGGCGGGGAGCATGAGCGAAGTGGTCACGCACTTGGAAAAGCTTGTCAAAAGTGAACATTCTTCCGCAGCTCAGACCGTTCAGCAGCTTCTCCATTGACATGCTTGGAGTCGGGCCTCTGAAGCTTTTTTGCCCACTTAAGCAATGCAAAAGCATGAATGTGTCACCAAATTCTCTAGAACCTTCATCCCTCAGGTGCAGACTGCAAATTAATGTGTGTTTTGGGGGCAGCATAACAATTGGCCGGTTGGGCAAATTGTAGAATCACCTTGCAAATGATGGCCATGGCGCAGTCACTGGCGGAGGTGCTCAGAGCTCCTTATGTCTTTATTAAGGATTGGAACAGTATCCCTCATGGTTCAAGCTAACAGCACATCCTTGTGATGTGGGTTAGAAGGATGCCGCGCCTGAACTGAGAGCACAGCATGCAGTCTAGTGGTTGAAGTTGATGCCAATCAGTCAAGTGGATTGGGCGGAGGTGGTTGGAGTTTTGGACAGCCATGAAGTACACTACACACTGGCCATCCAAGTGGTGACCAGCACACTCCTGCATCTGTGAAGAGGCTTTCAGGCTTAACCAAGAGGGGCTCTTAGGACACATATACTAACCCGTGCATCTCGCTCTTTGATCCTGCAGGAAAACATCCAGATCATGGAGCCTAGTGATTTAACAGTATGCCTCATGGCTTACAGAGAGCAGAAAAGTAAAATAGTGCGGCACAGGCACCTGGCTCAGCAAAGGGAGGAGCACCTCCCTCAAGGTGAAGCAGCGGCAGGGCCAACTGCCCAAGCAGCTGATGATCCACAGAGAGCCGTTGCTCGTAGGCACTTTGCTAGACCCAGGGTCTATAGACGGCAATTGTCATTCCTGCAAATGACTGAGAACCAGTGTCACCGAAGACTGCTCATGCCGAGTAAACTGGTTGTTCACATATGCCACCTGCTGCAGGATTTGGTGCCATAAGACATAGAGGGCATTCACTGCCAGTGGCCATGCAAGTGATCATAGCGCTCAATTTTTACACCAGTGGCTCCTTCCTGGGCTCCACAGGTGATCTGTGTGGGGTCTCAGATGTATCCACGCACAAGTGTATCAAGGAGGCCATGGACGCTATCTTTGCGAAGGCACAGAACTTTGTGCATTTCAACTGGGATTAGGAAAGCCAGGAAGCAAGAGTGCTGGGATTTGCGCACATCTCTGGTTTTCCACAGGTGCAGGGTGCCATCACATGGCACTTAGATCTCTATGACAATAAGCAGTCAGCTACATCAGCTGCAAGGGGTTCGACTCGCTGAATGTTCAGCTGGTGTGCAACAACCACAAACACATCCTACAGGTCTGCGCTTGATTCCAGGAAGCAACCACATTTGACATCCTTAGCAGGTCTCAGATCCCTGACATCTTCCAGAGTCCACAGAGGCTGTAGGGTTGGCTCTTTGGGACAAGGGCTACCCGCAGAGATAGAAACAGAAAATGCTGGAAAAACTCAGCAGGTCTGACAGCATCTGTGGAGGGAGAAACAGAGTTAATGTTTCGAGTCTATATGACTTCTTCAGAGCTAAAGAGGAGTAGAAAGTGATGGAACTTAAACTGTTTAAGGGGGGTGGATCAGGTGAAGCAGGATAGAAGGTCAGCGATAGGTGGGGGCTAAGCAGAGATTGACAAAGATGTCATGGACACAAGACAAAGGGAGTGTTAACGGTAGTGGCAAAGGCTGAAGAAGGTGCCGATAATGGCATAAAGGTAAGAAAGCAGAATGTGTGAATAGCAGAACAAGGATCAGCACTCTGTGAAAGAACTACATAGAACAAGTGACAGATGGCCCTTTTCGGGGTGGGGTGGGGGGAGGGGGTGGTGAAAGATCAACACAGCTACCCACAGAGGACCTGGCTGATGATGTCCATGCGGCAGCCTCAGACTGCAGCACAGCGACGGTACAATGAGGCTATGTTGTGAATCGGACTTTGGTAGAGCAAATGAAAGGCATCTTGAAAATGAGGTTCCAGTGTCTCAACAGGTCCAGTGGAGCACTGCAATACAGTCAATCAAGGGTGTCACACACCATTGTAGCTAGCTGCCCGCAACCTGGTGCTGCAATGGTGGGAGGACATAGCTGAGGAGGAGATGAAAGAGCTGCACATCTCCTCCGAAGGGGATGATGGTGATGAGGTCCTCAAAGGTGAGGATGCCAGCGATGAGGCTATCACATTGGTCAGACGAGGCAGGCGCTCTCGGGAGCCCTCATAATTGCAAGGATCTTGGAGGATGATGAGAAGGTGCAGTGAGGACAGTCCTGACACCCTCACCTTGCACCTGTGAATGTTTGACTCCTGTGTGGCTGATGGCAGCGCCACATACCCTCAGTGCTTAGGCTCATGTCATGGAGAAACAGCGGAGGCCTTACTAGTCGCTAGACCCCAGGAGGATGATGACGACATGCAGTGAAGACACTCCATAGATCTTCACATAGTCTCTGTGAATGTTTGACTCTTGTCTGGCTGAGGGAAGCTTGCCTGGACTCTGTGATCAGGGTCATATCATGGTTACGCAGTCATGAAGCTTTAAATGTACCTAATCCTTCAGGCCTCAGCAGCTGCTCCCCTTCAGGAGCACACCACCAACAGTCATAGATGCTGAAGAGATGGGGGCCAACCCTACCTCAAAGGTGCTGAGAGCACATAGAGAGAATGACGGAACTCTGTAATGCCTGCTCATGATATTCTGGCAGCAAAGACAAGCACCATTGAGGTGCAGGCATCAATAATGTGTCCAGCGAGTGTGAAGCCAGACCATCACTTTGGTCTGAAGGTTACACACTGCACAGGGAAGAGGCCCTGAACTGAGACACCTGCCTTTATTTTGTGCAGGAACCAAGGTTTCTCAACTGAGTGACACGAACACTGCTCATCATAACAAGGAGCCATAGGCAAGAAGACATTCATGGGAGTTTATTTACAATAGTGAACATTAAGTTGCAAGTGATTAGCACCCGTGCCCAGACTGTGCAACTACATCTTCTTAACCTTCCTAAGCCTGCCTTGGTGCTCCTCCGACATCTATAGTGTGGGTGGAGGCAGCCTGCTGACTGCTATGCCCTATCTGTGATTACCTTGGCAGGCGACCTCTGGAGGTCTGAGACCTAGAAGGCCCCGAACTACTTTGGGTGTCCTGCTATGAGCCAGCTGCACCCTCCTCAGATTTTGGAGCTAGAGCTGCGGGAGTCACAGGGAGAGGGGTTTTGGATTGGCCGGACATTCCTGGAATCACCTGGGTGGATGGCTCGGGGGCATCGAGCTGTTGGTCCTCATGGGTGCCAGATGGCCTCTGACTGACCCCTTGAGGCGAAGGGGAAGTTGGAGTGAGGTCGAGCTGCCCTACACACCTTTTGCGTTGGCACAGTTGGAGGCCAACTATGGCGTCAGCGATGGAGTTCAGCCCGCGCAGCAGTGCAGGACCGATGTCCTGTACCCAAGTCTCCATGATAGCTGCCATCCTGCCCATTTTGACCTCGATGCATCGGCATTCCGGTGCTATCACCTCGGACTGAAGGGCGGACAGATTCCTCCATTGTTCCTTGCAATCTGAGGAGTGCACCAGTCAACCCTTCCTGATGTTCTCATGATTGTCTTTGCAACTGATTGAGGACCGAGTCAAGAGGCTCATCGTCTGACTTGGATTCAGCAGATTCCTTGCCTTCAGCAGTCCTTCTCCAAATGCCAGCGACCAAGGGTGTCCCTGCTTCTGCCTGCTGTGGAACAGATTGTGTGGTGTGCTCACCAGATTTTGATCCCAAGGCTACTCTACATCTAGGACCCACCGATGGGGATGTGGGTGAGCGCTGTGATGGGCCTTCAATGATGCTGCCCTCAGGCTCCTGTCAAGAAATTATCATATTTTTCCTAATCCTATTTGGGATATTTTAAAGCAGTTTTATGTTTGTATGTGTGTATGGTTCTGTGTGTGGGGCTAATTTAATTAAAGTAGAGATGATTAGACTGCAAAGTTTAAATTATCAAAGAAGTGAGTTGTAAAATAGGCATTTGAAATGGAGATAAGTAAAACTAGAGTGAAATCTCAGCAGATACGGTGTGAATGAGATAGAGATAAAACAATGGATGGAAAAACATTTAAAAATAATGGAAATAGGGTGGGAAAAGAAAAATATATATATAAAAAAATATTATAAATTATAAATTATTGGAAAAAGGGGGATCAGAATGGGAATGGGGATGGAGGAGAGAGTTCATGATCTAAAGTTGTTGAACTCAATATTCAGTCCGGATGGCTGTAAAGTGCCTAGTCGGAAGATGAGGTGCTGTTCCTCCAGTTTGCGTCGAACTTCACTGGAACATTGCAGCAGGCCAAGGACGGACATGTGGGCATGAGAGCAGGATGGTGTGTTGAAATGACAAGTGACAGGGAGGTCTGGGTCATGCTTGCGGACAGACCGAAGGTGTTCCACAAAGCGGTCACCCAGTCTGTGCTTGGTCTCTCCAATGTAGAGGAAACCGCATTGGGAGCAGCAAATGCATTCGACTAAATTGATGGATGTGCAAGTGAAATGCTGCTTCACTTGAAAGGAGTGTTTGGGTCCTTGGCGGTGAGGAGGGGGTAAGTAAAGAGGCAGGTGTTGCACCTTCTGCGGTTGCATGGGAAGGTGCCGTGTGTTTAAGTTTGTTCTTCTTTTGTGAATAAATGTTTTAGTTTAATCTTTAAAATCTCTAAATTTCATTTCATCACCCTTTTAAATCCAAGGATAGAAAGTGAGAAATTGAAAGGAAGGCAGGTAGTCAGGGAAGAGAAGGAGCAGTTGGAAATTTTCAGGAGTTTTCTCCTCAGACCAAAAAAGAAGGTTCTGAGATGAGAAGTGACACTCGAAGGCTTAAATGTTTTTACTGTAATAAGGTGGAGCACACAAAGTCAACGTGTTGGAGGGTATAGGGAAAACCTATTTCAGTAGGTGGAATGCGGTAAAATTCTGGAAATAAGAGTGCTGTGGATTCTGAGATTGAAGGGCAAGGAAAACCAATGGTTTGTATACAGGTGAAGCAGGAAGAATAGGTGTTAGGTAAAAAAGTGGGAATGTGTTCACAATTTACCCAAGGGAGTTCTGAGGGCAGGTTACATAAACGTTTAAAGATTTTGTGTGTGAAGGGAAAGTATTTCAATGTGTGCAGTGGGGAGCAGGCGAAGGAGTTAAAATTTTAAGGGACACAGGCTAGTCAGTCCTCAATATTATGGGATGGTGCTATTTGTTGTCCAAAGGAAGTATTGCAGGAAAGAATGGTTATGAGTGGGATTCATGGAGATGCTCAACCTATTCCATTTTGGAAGGTAAATTTAAAAAGTAAGTTGAAAACAGGTGAGGTGATTGTAGGAGTAGTGGAAAAATTGTCCATTGCAGGGGTTCAATTTATCTTAGGTAATTATATAGCTGGATCACAGATGTTGGTAATGCCTGCTGTAGCCGAGCAGCCTGAGGCAATGCATTCAACAGAGATGGTGCAGAAAGAGCATCCTGGATTGTTTCCAGATTGTGTAGTAATGAGATCACGAGCTCACAGGTTGAAACAGGAAGAGGAGGAATCGAAAAGGCAGGGGAAGGATGCTGACATCCAATTATGTGGAGCAGTTTTTGAAAAGGTTGTGCAGGAAGAGAAGGTTGAAGAGAATGAAGTGGAAATGTTTAGCTCAGTGAAATTGGTAGAGTTACAGCAGAAGGATTCACAAATAAAGAAGTTCTATTAGACAGCTAATTTGGAAACAGGCAGAATGTATTCCAGAGTATTATTACCTTAAAGGTTATGTGTTAATGAAGAAATGAAGGCTGTCCCATATTCCAGCAGATGAGAAGTAGGCAGTAGCACATCAAATAATTATACCATCTAGATACAGAAATGAAATATTGACAGTAGCTAATGAAATTGCTATAGTTGGAAATATAGGAATTAGGAAACTCAGGCAAAAATGCAAAAACATTTTTATTGGCCTGGATTGCATAAAGATGTAGTCAAATTCTGCAGATCATGACACATATGTCAGGTGACAGGAAAACCTCAAGCTGTGATTAAACCTGAACCTTTAATTCTGATTCAAGCATTTGAGGAACCTTTTACCA
This sequence comes from Cetorhinus maximus, assembly GCF_964194155.1. Lineage (NCBI taxonomy): Eukaryota > Metazoa > Chordata > Chondrichthyes > Lamniformes > Cetorhinidae > Cetorhinus > Cetorhinus maximus. The sequence continues at coordinate 167,892,641 of NC_135883.1, forward strand.
GGGTTCTGACTGATTGTGTAGGACCATTGAACCAGAGAAAAGTTACAGGACAGAAGGAGGCCATTCGGCCCATCTTGTCCATGCCAGCCCGAGGACACCCAGGTGCCCTTTCTAATCCCACCTTCCTGCACCTGGCCCATAGCCCTGCAGCCAACAGCACTTAAGGTGCAGATCTAGGCATTTTAAAAAAGAGTTTAGAGTTTCTGCCTCTACCACCAACTCGGGCAGCGAATTCCAGACGCCCACTACCCTCTGCGTAAAAAAGTTCTTCCTCATGTCCCCCCTACACCTTCTACCACTTGTATTGAATCTATGTCCCCTGGTTCTAGAATTCTCCACCAAGGGAAACAATTTTATCCTGTCCACTCCATCTATTCCCCTCATAATTTTGTACACCTCAGTCAAGTCACCTCTCAGCCTTCTTTGTTCTAAGGAAAATAACCCCAACCTATCCAATCTCTCCTCATAGCTACACTTTTCTAACCCTGGCAACATTCTTGTAAACCTCCTCTGCACTCTCTCCAGAGCTATTACGTCCTTCCTGTAATGTGGTGACCAGAACTGCACACAATACTCCAGTTGTGGCCTCACCAGTGCTTTATACAATTCCAACATTATATCCTTATTTTTATATTCTGTACCTCTGCCAAAGAAGGAGAGCATTCCATATGCCTTCTTTACAACCTTGTCTACTTGAACTGCTGCCTTCAGGGACCTGTGTACTTGTACACCAAGATCTCTCACTTCATCTACCCCTCTTAGTATATTCCCATTTATTGTGTAATCCCTGTAACTGTTTGACCTCCCTAAATGTATGACCTCACACTTCTCTAGGGCCCTCCCTCAGATCAAAAGTGAAAATCGGTGCTTGCTGAGAATCATGGATATGTCTACAAGGTTTCCGGAAGTGATGCCTTTACAAACTATTACAGCAAAGAGAACTGTAGAGGAGCTGACCAAATTTTTTACAAGGTATTCGTTACCAAAAGAAATACAATTGGATTAGCGTTTGAATTTCAAGTCACAGCTGTTTAAGGAAGTAATGAACAGCTTGGGGATAAAACAGTTTAAGTCATCAGCTTATCACCCCAAATCATAAGGTGCTTTAGAGAGATGGCATCAAACTTTAAAAACTATGATGAGGGCTTATGGTCAAAGCTACCCATAGGACTGGGATTGGGGTTTCCATTCTTCTTATTTGCTATTAGGGATGCCCCTAATTAATCAGCAAGATTTTGTCCTTTTGAATTAGTTTATGGTCATGAGTAAGGAGACCACTTAAGTTGATTCAGGAGAAACTAATGAGTCAGACTTCAGAAACAATGCTCCTGGATTATGTGACAAAATTCAGAGAAAGATTGAACAGAGCATGTGAGTTAGCTAAGGAACATTTAAATACATCTCAGCAGTTGATGAAGACAAATGCAGTTAAGAGGGCTAAAGTTTGTAGTTTTGTTGCTGGGGAAAAGGTTTTGTTACAAGTGTCAGGTGGGCCTTACAGGATTGAAAAGAGACTGAGTGAAGTAAATTATTTAATAAATACTCCAGATAGAAGAAAGAAGCAGAGGGTGTGTCATGTAAATATGCTTAAAAAGTACTTTGACAGGCAAGATAACCAAAAGGAGGTATTAATAGTGGTAGAAAAAGAGAAAGAGGTAGAAATGAAGGATTCTGAAATTGATTTCCTATAGTCAAATTGGATAATTAGGGGTAATAAAAAATGTAAATGTAATATTGAATTACCTTCCAGACAGGTGTCAAAGTGACTTGGAAAAGTTATTGCAGTCATACAAAGCTATTTGTGGAAATAAGCTGGGAAAAACAAATTTAGCTACACATGATATAGGTGTGAGAGATTCAGTTTCAATAAGGCAACATCCTTACAGTTAAATCTAGTAATATTAGCTCAAGTACAAAAAGAAATCGGATTCATGCTTCAGAATAACATCATAGAGTCTAGTTGCAGCAATTGAAGTTCATCTATTGTGATGGTGTCGAAGCCAGCTGGAACACAAAGACTGTGTGTGCATTATCGGAAAGTAAGCACAGTGGCAAAAGCAGATTCATATCCTATTCCATGGTTGGAAGATTGTATTGAGAAAGTGGGACAATCAGGGTTTATCTGATCAGGGTAAAAACTGACTGTAAAAGTTTCCATAGGTATGTGAAGAGAAAGAGATTGGTGAAGACAAATGCAGGTCCCTTACAGAGTGAAACAGAGGAATCTATAATGGGGAACAAAGAAATGACTGACCAACTAAATACATACTTTGGTTCTGTCTTCACAAAGCAGGACACTAATAACATACCAGAAATGTTGGGGAACACAGAGTTTAGTGAGAGGGAGGAACTGAAAGAAATCAGTATTGGTAGGGAAATGATGTTGGGGAAATTGATGGGATTGAAGGCCGATAAATCCCCGGGGCCTGATAATCTACATCCCAGAGCACTTAAGGAAGTGGCCCTAGAAATAGTGGATGCATTGGTGGTCATCTTCCGAGATTCTATAGACTCTGGAATAGTTCCTACAGATTGGAGGGCAGCTAATGTAACCCCACTTTTTAAAAAGGGAGGCAGCGAGAAAACAGGGAATTAAAGATCAGTCAGCCTGACGTCGGTAGTGGGGAAAATTCTAGAGTCCATCATAAAAGATTTAATACCAGAGCATGTGGAAACAGTGGCAGAATCGGACAGAGTCAGCATGGATTTATGAAAGGAAAATCACGCTTGACAAATCTAGTGGAATTTTTCGAGGATGTAACTGGTAGAGTTGATGAGGGGGAGCCAGTTAATGTGGTTTATTTGGACTTTCAGAAGACTTTCGACAAAGTCCCACATAAGGGATTGGCGTGTAAAATTAAAGTGTATGCAATTGGGGGTAGTGTATTGAGATGGATAGGAAACTGGTTGGCAGACAAGAAACAAAGAGTAGGAATAAACAGGTCTTTTGCCTAATGGCAGGTAATGACTAGTGGGGTAGCGCAGGGATCGGTGCTGGGACCCCAGCTATTCACAATATACTTTAATGATGTAAATGAGGGAACTAAATGTAATATTTCCAAATTTGCAGATGACACAAAGCTGGGTGGGAGGGTGAGCTGTGAGGAGGATGCAGAGATGCTTCAGTGTGATTTGGACAAACTGAGTGAGTGGGCAAATGCATGGCAGATGCAGTATAATGTGGATAAATGTGAGGTTATCCACTTTGGTAGCAAAAACAGGGAGACAGATTATTATCTGAATGGCTATAAATTGAGAGAAGGGAATGTGCAACGAGACCTGGGTGTCCTTGTACACCAGTCGCTGAAGGTAAGCATGCAGGTGCAGCAAGCGGTAAAGAAGGCAAATGGTATGTTGGCCTTCATAGCCAGAGGATTTGAGTACAGGAACAAGGATGTCTTGCTGCAATTGTACAGGGCCTTGGTGAGACCACACCTGGAATATTGTGTGCAGTTTTGGTCTCCTGATCCGAGGAAAAATGTACTTGCTATAGAAAACTTAGCAGGTCTGGTAGCATCTGTGAAGGGAAAGACAGAGTTAAAGTTTCGAGTCCGTATGAATCTTCTTCAGAGCTAAAGGGAAGTAGAAATGTGGTGAAATATATGCAGTTTAAGGGGGGTAAAATAGGTGAAGCTGAATAGAAGGACAGCGATAGCAAAGGAGAGATTGCGAAAGATGTCATAAACAAAAAGACAAAGGGTTGTTAATAGTGGTGGTACTCGTTAAAGAAAGTACTAATGGTGCCATTAAGAGTGGAAAGCAGAATGTGATAATGGCAGGACCAGGCTAAGCAGTCTGGAAAGTGACAGATGGCCCCAGTGAGGGTGGGTTGGGGGGAGGGTGGTGGGACAAAAGATCGAAAAGGTTAAAAGCTGGGGATAAAACAATGAATAGAAATGGAAATACATTTTAAAAAAGCGGTCACTCAGTGTACATTTGGTCTCTCCAATGTAGAGGAGACTGCATTGGGAGCAGCGAGTGCAGTAGACCAAATTGAGGGCAGTGCAAGTGAAGTGCTGCTTCACTTGAAAGGTGTGTTTGGGCCCTTAAGCAGCGCTTCACTTGCATTTCCCTCACTTTGGTCTACTGCACTCGCTGCTCCGTATGCAGTCTCCTCCACACTAGAGAGACCAAACGCAGACTGGGTGACTGCTTTGCGGAACACCTTCGGTCTGTCCACAAGCATGACTCAGACCTTCCTGTCGCTTGCCATTTCAAAACACCATCCTGCTCTTATGCCCACATGTCCATCCTTGGCCTGTTGCAATGTTCCAAAACTCAAAGCAAACTGGAGGAACAGTACCTCATCTTCCGATTAGATACTTTACAGCCTTCCAGGCTTAACATTGAATTCAACAACTTCAGGCAATGAATTCTCTCCTCCATTCCCACCCCTTTTTGATCCCCCCTTTTTTCTATATTCATTTTTATTTTTTTATTTTCATTCATTCATTCATTTATTTATTTTCCCACTTACTTTCATTATTATCATTTTAAAAATGTATTTCCATTTCTATTCATTGTTTTATCCCCAGCTTTTAACCTTTTCGATCTTTTTTCCCACCACCGTCCCCTCCCCCCACCCCACCCTCAATGGGGCCATCTGTCACTTTCCAGACTGCTTAGCCTGGTCCTGCCATTATCACATTCTGCTTTCCACTCTTAATGTCACCATTAGCACCTTCTTTAACCAGCACCACCACTATTAACAACCCTTTGTCCTTTTGTTTATGACATCTTTCACAATCTCTGCTTTGCTATCACTGGGCTTCTATCCAGCTTCACCTATTCCACCCCCCTCAAATAGTATATATTTTACCACATTTCTATTTCCCCTTAGCTCTGAAGCAGAGTCATATGGACTCAAAACGTTAACTCTGTCTTTCTCTCCACAGATGCTGTCAGACCTGCTGAGTCTTTCCAGCATTTTTTGTTTTTGTACCATCTAGGACAAAGCAGCCCTCTTGATTAGCACACCATCTACACTCAACATTAGCAGAGACGTTGGCGTGGTGGTATTGTCACCAGACTAGTAATATAGAGACCGAGGGTAATGCTCTGTGGACCGGATTCAGCAGATGATGGAATTTGAATTCAATAAAAATCTGGAATTAAAAGTCTAATGATGACCATGAAACTATTGCCGATTGTCGTAAAATCCCATCTGGTTCACTCATGCCCTTTAAGGAAGGAAATCTGTCATCCTTACCTGGACTGGCCTACATGTGACTCCAGACCCACAGCAATGTGATTGACTCTTAAATGCTCTCTGAAATGGCCTAGCAAGCCACTCAGGGCAGAATCGCCTCAGATTTGCACTATGTGCTGGGGTGGGTGGGGGAAATGATGACTTACCCGCCATATCATCCCAAGCCCACTGCATTAATTATGCATTCTTGGGAAATATTCACTCGACATGCCATCACCTCACCGCTTCATCACGCCGGGCACCATATTTAAAGTGCAGCCGCATGCACACCTCTCAATGCTACTGCTGCAACGAAGACATGGCCCGGTTTAATGACACGACCCTTGAGCACCATTTAGATACCGTGAAGGCCCGCTGTGATGTCCTTTACCCCGCTCTGGCTCCAGGATGGGCAGCAGAATCACTAATCCAGCATAAGAGGCCGTGGCAGCGGCAAAAGAGGACAGCCATCCAGTGGCGCAACAGGATGAATGGTCTCATCAGTAAGTCACTCTTCTCATCACGCTCAATTCACTCACAAACCCATCACACCCCCAGGGATCTCATACCTCAAGGGACAACACCACTAACTCCCAGACGCACCCTTACATCTTCCTCAGGCTCATATCTTCTGGAGCTCGCACCCTCATCCCGTCCATGTCTTCACTCACCACATAAACATTCCATACAGTATCATGTGCCCTACTCATACTCTCTCCATCTGTTTTCATGCAGGAGAAGCCTGCTCACAACAGCAGGGAGAGGTCCCAGGCCGGGGGTGGGGTAGCCCACATTAGGGCTCTCTCACTTTGAGGAGCATGCCATTTCGCTGACTGGTGAGTATGTAGACCGTGCCTGTGGTGACGGTGAGGTCAGCAGCAAACACCCTCATGTGGATCCTGCACTAGATCATCACTCTCCCAACGCAAATGTGAATGCTCTCTCTTGGACTTTTGACTGTGCTGCTATGCACTAATTATCTATACATTGGTTCACAGGGTGCTCTGTGAAGTGACCAACACCCTCAGCCAGACAGTGGCTCAGCTCCATCCAGGCCCTCACCTCCAGCCAAGAGGACACCTCCTCCATTGAAGAACTGGAAATAAGCAGCCTGGAAGACCCGTCACAGCGCTTACCCACAGTCTGCACCAGTGCAGAGACACACACCTCTGTGGGACTTAGATCTAGAGCAAGCTCGGGTTCACAATCTGGTGGTCACCGCAAGACACGTGTTCACAGCAGAAGGAGGCAGGTTCAGCTGAGCTCCCCGGCACTCGGAGGACTGCTGGGGAAGAGGCATCTGTCAGGTCCAAGTCAAATAACGAGCCTCTGGATTTGGCCTTCCAACTCATTGTGGAGAGTCAGCAGAAGGCAGGGGAACAACACACAGAGCTGTTGGAAGCCCTCAACAGAGTGGCCTGAGAGGTGGAGGAGTGCCTCCGTCTGCTCTCTGAGGAAGAGGTGCCCACATGTGAACATATGGAGGTCTCCATGGGGAGGATGACAGACGCCATGGAGACCCTGGTCCAGCAGAAAGCAGAGATGTGTGCAGCCTGCACTAGACATGGATGAGTTCCTGCAGTGGCGACACGAGGTGGAAATGGGGCAGCTCAATGACCCCCAGGTGCTCCTTCCCCTCAAGTAGTCAGGTCGGGGCCTTTGGACACCTGAAGGTTAGGAGAAGCAGCAGCTGGAGTGGGCCATCCACTCAGGAATCGCAGAGGCTGTCTGCTCCCTCTAAGTTCCCTTAGCATGTGACCACCTCAATCTCATCCTCTGTCATGGCAGAGGGAGCAGTTGGCCCACAGGAGGGCAGAATAAGCAAGCCAGGGACCCCAAGGCCTCGCCTCTCCAGAGGACCCACCGTGAAGGCATCAGAGGCAATAGGGCCAACCATTGCACAGGCTGTCTCGGCCCCTGCTGCGGATGTCAGGGCAGCAACCAGGGGCTGAATTTTTCTCTCGTTGGGTGGGTGCGCGCCTGACCCGAACAAGAGTAAAATAGTGTGCAATGATGTCGGGCGAGCGTCCCGATGTCATCGCGCACTGTTACAATATTTCGCTCGGTGGGCACACGTGAGAGGCAGCAGCACGCCCGCTGACAAGTAAGTGACTGATTAAGACCTTAATCAATTAATTGATTTGGGTTTTTCACTGCCCATCCAAGCATTCGGTTGGCGGGCAGGTGAAAAGGCCAAACTGCCTCTGCAATTTTGGCGAAACCTCATCCATGGGTGGGATAAGGTTTTGACTAGTGATTTAAAAAAATAAAAACTTTTAAAACCCATATTTAACATGTCCCTGCTCATGTGACGGAGTCACATGAGGGGACATATTTTCATTATTTTTAATATCTTTATTTTTACAGTTCAAAATCTTCAGCTCCCTGAGGCAGCTGTGCCTCAGGGAGCTTTCACTGCACGCACCCACACGCATGCACGAACTTCAGCGCTCATGCTCCTCCTGCCCCCACCCCAGTAGCGCTGAGTGCTGCAGCATGCATTTCATGCAGGCTGGCTGTTAATTGGCCAGCCAGCGTGAAATCGATGTCAGGGCCTGATCGCAGGCAGCAGTCAGCTTTGCGGCCGCTCTCAGGCCTGCTCATTGTGCCCGCCCGACAAGGGAAAAATTCTGTCCTAGAACTTTAAGGCATTCAAAAATTAAGAAATTCTGATCACTGTTGTTTTCACGGATGAACACATTTTGTCACTTTACAATCTGGAAATGTATTCACTTCTACTGAATAATGTGTCTTTCAGCTTCATTGACAGGCTTCGCAAGCCCTCCCACTGCATCCGCTCACACTAGCAGTTCAGCTGCATGCAGTTGGACTACAAGTGATTCTGGAGGGGCAAGTGTGTATGACAGTGCCTTTCAGAGCCTTTTGCGTGCACTCTCCCATGCAGATCCTGCACATATCACACCCATCTCAATGTCCTGAGCATTTTCAATGGTGCCTGCTGGGGTTCGCTTTCAGTTGACCATCTGAGCTGACCTGCATCTCCGCCCACCCACTGATCACACTCAGTGCAGTAACTGATCTCACCCACCATGACTCTCGTTTCACTTTCGATTTAGCCAGCAAGGTAGCGCTACAGTTGTTCTTTTGCTAACCCGTTCTTTCCCCTCCTCTAGTCACTATTTCCTTTAACCCATCACTGACGGCTCCCCCCAACATCATCTTCCACCTCCCCTCCGTGACCGACCAGCCACAATCCTGTTCTTTTGGGGATGTCCAGATGAATATTCACATTCCCTTTTTCCCGAAAATCACACCCCCATCCACATTAACCTTCCTGATCTCCTCCTTCCCACTTCTAGGGTCCGTGTCTGCCTTTGAGTCCCCATCAACCAACCTCGCCATCCCTTCTATCAATACCGTCAAACCCTCATCCTCTGACCCTACCACCTCTCTCTGTCCTTGGCCATTCTCACCATTCCCTCGTACCATGCCCATCCTCACTTTGCTCCCCAGGAGGCAGTCATGGGTTCATCAGAGCCTTCCCTTACACATTCACATGGACACCCTCCCCTTTGGAGTCCTTCCACACTTGGAACACCTTCTCCCCTTGGAACTCCTTCCTTACTCTGGACTCCTTCCCTCTTTGGAACTCTTTCCCCTCTCTGTGCTCCTTCCCCACTCTGAACTCCATCCCTTACACCTTCTTCCCTCTTTACATGCACCTCCCCAATTACCATCTTCTCCCCGTTACCCCCTCCACCCTCCGTAGTCCCTCCCGCCTTGGTGGTGAGGGAACCAATAAGAGGGAAAAACATTATTGACCTTATCTGCACCAACCTACCTGCTGCTGATGCATCTGTCCATGATAGCATCAGTTGGAGTGACCGCAGCACAGTCCTTGTGGAGGCAAAGTCCCGCCTTCACATTGAGGATACTCTCCATCATGTGGCACTACCACTGTGCTAATTTTTAAAAAAATGTCATTCAAAGGATGTGGGCATCGCTGGCTGGGCCAGCATTTATTGCCTATCCCTAATTGCCCTTGAGAAGGTGGTGATGAGCTGCCTTCTTGAACTGTTGCAGTCCATGTAGTGTGGGTACAACTACAGTGCTGTTAAGGAGGGAGTTCCAGGATTTTAACTGAGCAACAGGGAAAGAACGGTGATATATTTCCAAGTCAGGACGGTGAGTCCCAGAACATCACTGCAGGAGTTCCTCAGGGTAGTGTCCTAGGCCCAACCATCTTCAGCTGCTCATCAATGATCTTCCATCCCTCATAAGGTCAGACGTGGGGATGTTCGCTGATGATTGCACAATGTTTAGCACTATTCGAGACTCCTCAGATACTGAAGGCATCCATATCCAAATGCAGCAAGACCTGAACAATATCCTGACTTGGGCTGACAAGTGGCAAATAACATTCACACCACATAAGTGCCAGGCAATGGCCATCTCTAACAAGAGAGAATCTAGCCATCTCCCCATGACATTCAATGGCATTACCATCACTGATTCCCCCATTATCAACATCTTAGGTATTACCATTGGCCAGAAACTGAACTGGTCTAGCCATATAAATACTGTGGCTACAAGAGCAGGTCAGAGGCTAAAAATCCTATGGCGAGTAACTCACCTCCTGACTCCCCAAAGCCTGTCCACCATGTACAAGGCACGACTCAAGAGTTTGATCAAATCATCTCCAGTTGCCTGGATGAGTACAGCTCCAAAAACACTCAAGAGCTTGACAGCATTTATGACAAAGCAGCCTGCTTGATTGGCACTCCATCGACAAACAATCACTCCCTCCACCACAGTCGCACAGTGGCAGCAGTGTGTACCATCTACAAGATGCACTGCAGGAACTCACCAAGCCTCCTTAGACAATACCTTCGAAATCCACGACTGCAACCATTGAGAAGGACAAGGGCAGCAGACACAGGGGAATGCTGCCACCTGGAAGTTCCCCTCCAAGCCTCTCACCATCTTGACTTGGAAATATATCACTGTTCCTTCACTATCGCTGGTTCAAAATCCTGGGACTGCCTCCCTAACAGCACTGCGCTGTCCCTACACTGCATGGACTGCAGTGGTTCAAGAAAGTAGCTCAGCACCACCTTCTCAAGGGTAATTAGGGATGGGCAATAAATGCTGGCCTAACCAGTGCCGCCCATGTTTCATAATTAATTTTAATAAATTCACTCCCTCCAGCACTGGCGCACAGTGGCAGCAATATGAACCATCTACAAGATGCACTGCAGCAACTCCCCAAGGCTTCTTTAAGCCCGTGACCGCTATCACCTGGAAGGACAGGGCAGCAGACTCATGGGAACACCACCACCTTCAAGCTCTCCTACAACTGACTCACCATCCTTACTTGGAACTATATCATATTTCCTTCACCGTCGCTGTGTCAAAATGCAGGAATGCCCTTCCTAACAGTACTATGAGCATTCCTACAACATGTGGGCCGTAGCAGTTCAAGAAGGTAGCTCGCCATCACCTTCTCAAGGTCAATTACGGATGAGCAAGAAATGTTGGCCTATCCAGTAACTCCCACATCCCATGAGCATAACATATATTTAGAAAACATATATTTAGAAAATCATAGCACATTCAAAAAAGTCAACATGGTTTTATGAAAGCAGATTGTATTTGATACATTTATTCGAATTCTTTGAGGATGTAGTTAATAATGTAGATTAAAGGGAATCAGTGTTTTTGGATTTCTAAAAGCCATTCAATAAGGTGTGATTTAAAAGTTAAGGCACAAGAGCTCATGGTTTTGAGGGCAAAATATTTGTCTGGAGAGAGGATTGGCTGTTGAACAGAAAACAGGGGATCAGAATAAACTGTCATGATGTTAAACTGCCACTCGTGGGGTGATAAGGATCAGTGGCAGGAGCCTCAACAATTTACAATCTGTATTATTGGCATAGATGAAGTGGCTGAGTGTATTGTGGCCAAATTTGCTGACAATAAAAATATAACTGGGAAAGCAAGTTGTGAGGAAGACACAGGGAGTGGAATTTTCCACATTTTGAAACCAAGTGCGGTGGCGAGCAGGTTCCGCAGTATATTTCATGCTTGTCGGCATGGCGGATGTTCACACCCAATTTGGTGCTTGGAAGCTCATTAATTATGCACAGGTGAGTATCTCTCCAAATCACCTGGCGGGTCAGCAACCGATTTATCTGCCCCGACATTACCGAACAGGGTCAAAGGTCTGGGTGCCATATTTAAATGCCACCTGAGCACACTTAACTCACTCTTTCCAGCCCAGCAGCCTCCAGGCGACCTTTAGGGATGTCTGCCAACCAGAAGAAGAAGGCTGCAAGCCAGAAGAAGAAGGCTGCTCCTCACTCCTGCCTGGATGCCCTCCGGGCCTTGATCAGAGGAACAGAGCAGCACAGGGATATGCTTTATCCCAGGGTCGGCTCCAAGAAGCACACCAGCCTCACCTCTTCGGCCTGGGAGGCTTTAGCAGAGCAAGTCAGCCCGTTGGCCACCGCACCTTCAATGCTATCCATTGCAAGAACAGGATGAATGATCTCATCCATTCCGCCAGGGTAGGTTATCCTTCAACTCCCTCCAATACCAGGCACTCATCATGGCATCATGTACTCAAAGGACTACTCTCTTCAGGTACCCCACACAACCATTAGTGGGAGACACTTATCACCACTGATTGTTTCACAGAAACTTTCACACCACCATCATCTCATCTCTCATGCTGCTCACACTCCATCAGCAGACCCTTCTGGGGAGGGCTTACCATACACAGGAGGCATGCATGTTCCCCAAACTCTGCTCCATGAGTTCATGGTATCCTGACATTCACAGTGAGTGGCATGCAATCTTGTAATCTGCCTGCTCATGAGCTAAAACTATCTTCTCTCTCTTATAGGCACCAGCAGATTTAGGTACCTCCCCCGGACGCCCTCCCTGCCACCCCCACCTTGTTCCGACTTCAGGAGTGGGGCAATTGCATCTATCTTTAAGAATGGAGACAAATGATGCTGTGGAAACAATTGAGATATTTCTCTCTTGTCCATTATTGAGAAAATGCTGACACACATTCTACTGAATTGCCTACTTCCTATGGCTGAGGAAATCCTCCTAGAGATTCAGGGTGGCTTTAGGCTTTCCAGTGGAACTTCTGACACATTCTTTGTCACCAGGCAAATTCAAGAGGAATGTTGAGAACAACACCATGTACTCTTCATTGCATTCATTGACATAACCAAAGCATTTCACTCAGTAATTCATGGGGCTCTGTGGACTGTGCTCCAAAGACTTGGGGCAGAATCGTCCTTGGCCGCTGGCGTCGGGTGTGTTAGGTGGTATGAGCGGACAATGTGGCAAGAAGGCCAAAAATCGGTTTCACGGTGTTGTGAAACCAGTTTGTGATTGTCCGCTCAGTCTGTCAATGGTGGGTCGCGTTCCCTGCCATTGGACGTTGGGAACCTCATTGCAATACGTCAGCATATACTTATAAAGCCAGCCCACCAGAACCATCTCCCCATCTCCCCTGCCCTTCGCCCGATCGTCTGCCCACATCAGCGGGAAAACACGCCGGTGCAGAACACGTCTTGACAACCTTGATGTGCAGAAGTCGGGACTTACCTCCAGCGCCCTGCTCACATTGCAGACGTCTGTGGAGCAGAAGATGCTGGATCCCAACAGCAATGGCACACTGGAGGACCATCCATAGCATGCTCTGTGGATTCTCATGGACATGGCTCTGCTGCGAAGCAGCCCGCGGGAGTTAGAGTGGGGGAGGAAGGTTTAGGATCAATTAGAAGAGGAAGAGGTGTCGGTGGGGGGTGAGGTTGGGAGTGGGGTAATGAAGGTATCAAGGTGGGTGAGGTTGGGAGGGGGAATGAAGGTGTTGGGTGGGTGACATTGGGAGGGGAGCCAACTGGTAGGGGGAGGGGGTAACAGGGAGGAGGAGTAATGGGGGAGAAGATAGCAACTGGGGAGGTAGGTGTAAAGGGTGTGGAAGGTGTAAGGGAAGGAGTTCAGAGGGGGGAAGGAGTGTGGAGAGGGGAAGGAGTGCGGAGATGGGAAGGAGTCCAGGGGGAGGAAGAAGTGCGGAGAGGGGAGGGAATCCAGGGGGAGGAAGGAGTATGGAGAGGGGAGGGAGTCCATGGGGAGGAAGGAGTGCAGAGAGGTTAGGGGGTCCAGGGGCAGGAAGCAGTGCCGGGAGCGGAGGGAATTCGTGGTGGGGAAGGACTGTGGAGAGGGGAGGGATTCCGGGGGGGAGGAAGGAGTGCAGAGAGGGGAGGAAGAAAGGGTGGAGGAAGGAGGAAGGGTAGAGGACAGAATTGGGAAGGCGAAGTAGTAAGGCTGGAGGAAGAAGTGAGGATGGAAGAAGAAGTAAGGCTGTAAGAAGGAGTCGGTGGGGGGGAGGACTAAAGGTAGCAGAAGTAGTAAGGGTGTCTGAGGGAGTCAGAAAGGGGGAGAGTGTAAGTGAGGGGGGAGTCCGGGGTGTTGGGAGGACTAAAGTGGTGTAAGAGGTTCTGGGGGCGTGAAGGGGTTCTGGGGGGGAAGTAGTCCAGAGTAGGGAAGGGAACCCACCCGCTACCACACTAAATCTGGGATGATTCCACCCTTGGATGTTCAAGAAATTCATCCTGCATCTGCTTCATGATGACAGAACTGCAACTGTCTTGAGGAGGGGATCTGAAACAGTCACTTACAAAATCCAGACTAGTGTTAGCCCCCAATCTACCTGACAGTGGCTATTCACCTCATCAAAGAGTTCCCCTCTGGTGTGCATATTAAATACTGCCTAGGTTGATAACTCTTTAACCTCAGTTGCCTCCATGCTAAAACTGAACTGACCACCATAGACATACATGATCTACAGTTTGCGGATGACTGCAGTGTCATTGCCCACTCTGCACCAGATTTGCAAGGCACTCTCAATGTCCTCAATTCTGCATACAAAAAACTTGGCCTGATGTTGAATGTTGCCAAAACATAATTCACATCAACCTGCACCTGGTCAGCCAAATATTCTTTCCATATATGTTGAAGCAGAGACCCTGGAATATGTTGAGCACTTCCCATTCCTTGGCAGCCACCTCTCTCAAAAGGCCACCATAAGCAAGGAGATCCAAGTTAAAAGTTGTATTTAATCAATATAAAGTTGCCAAAAAAGTAGTAAGCCTGAGGATTGGGCTTATTTTAGAATTCAGCAATCAACACCAAGAAAATGATAAAGAAAGGGAAAATAGAATATGAAAGTAAACTGGTGAGAAAAATTAAACAGACTGTAAACACATCTATAGGTATGTATCTAGAAAAAAAATAGCAATGAAAATGTGGGCCCTTTACAGGCTGAGACAGGAGTATTTATAATGCAGATTAAGGAAATAGCAGAGAAATTAAACAAATATTTTGTGTCTGTCTTCACAGGGGAAGGTACAAAATATCTCTCAGGAATACTAAGGAACAAAGGGACTAAGAATGAGCAGTTCACAATGAATATAAATGATTTGGAAGTGGAGGCCAAAGGGTAATCTTTCCAAGTTTGCTGATGACGCAAAAATAGGTGGCAATGTGAATTACGAGGAGGATGCAAAAAGGCTTCAAGAGGATTTAGACAGGCTAAATGGGCAAGAACATGGCAGATGGAATCTATTGTGGAAAAATGCGAAATAATCCACTTTGGTAGGAAAACAGAAATGCGAGTATTTTTCAAATGGTGAGAGATTGGGAGTGTTGATGTCCAAAAGGGCCTGGGTGTCCTTGTTCATAAGCCACTGAAAGATAACGTGGCAAGGGAAATGGTGTCCCAATTTTCGATATTGGAGTTAGGCCAGATGCCAGGCCCCACCCACTGCGGGGCATTTCCTGCAGGGCATTGAGTCTCTGATAGCAGAGGTCATCAGCCCAGGAGGATGCAGGACAGGGAATTACTTTGGCCCTGTGGGTCCTCCCCATCCACGATTCGGAATAAGAAGCATTGCCCTCGGCATGGAGGATGTATCCTGTGCTGGAGCATGGGCTGATGCAGAGGGGGCATAGCCTGAACCTAGAACACGGGATGAAAAAGTAGGGGAGGCCAGAAGCCTGGTTCCGAACAAGCTGAAAGATGGGAATGTAAGGGAAATAAAGAGGTTCAACCTTTATCCCTGGACAAGCTGTTAGCAAAGACGAGGCTGCAGAGGTGGCAAAATCTAAGCCCGAATTCCTCTTGAAGGCCGAGTGGGAGGCAGAGGCCCTGCGATGACGCCAGCTGGAGGCCGATGAGCACCGATGAGCAGGTGCAGGATGAAGGGCAAAGGAAACAGAAGCTCTTCCAGGACTTGGAGAGGAAAATACCGGAGAAGCCTGAGAAAGAGAGAGAGAGAGAGAGAGGAGAGCTGGGCTGCAGCAGAAGCAGAAATCTGAGATTAGTGAGTCACAGCATTGAGGAGTCAAGTCTGAGAATAGGGCAGACCGAAGACTCTGACGGTGGCTGGCACTCTGGAAAGTGGCAATAGAGTGGGCAAACAGCTGCTGGAGACCTAGATGGACCTTTTGGGCAGCACTTCTGATTTCGAGAGGCCTCGAGAAGAAGGAGATCCCCAGTGTGTCTGGGACACAAGGTAATCTGGGTCACATGGGCACAGAAAGTTAGCTTTAGGAGCTCTACCACCTGAAGTCTGCTCCCTGGCCGATTAAGCATCAGGAGTTAAGCTCTCAACGATAACCTGGTGGATCTGGAGCATTGGTGGTAACTATCCATTGTAAATAGTTTGTTCCTCTAAGTTAAGCTTTACATTAACATTTATAAAGATTTGATGTCAGTGGAATACTCTTTAATCTTTGTGCAGACTGTGTATTTGAACTTCACATTACATCTTAGTGTCAGGAGTGGGATTCCACAACAAGGATATCCAATTATGGTGGATGAAATTGAGGAGCAAATATGTGCACACTTTGCAAAGGTGTGCAAACACAATAACAATAGGGTAATTATATTAGGTGATTTCAACTTTCCTAACATTAGTTGGGATAGACATAGTGTTAAGGGCTTGGATGAAGTGGATTTTTTGAAATGTGTACAGGAGAACCTTTTAGGTCAATATATAGAGGGTCCAACAAGGGACGGCGCAGTGCTGGACCTAATTCTGGGGAATGAAGCTGGACAGGTGGCTGAGGTGCTGGTGGGGGAGCATTTTAGTGATAGCAACCACAACATGGTACAATTTAAATTTGTTATGGATAAAGAAATAGACAAGTTGCAAAAAAATGTTTTGGATTGGGGGAGAGCAGATTTTAGTAAAATAGGGCAGGATCTGGCCAAGGTAGACAGGGAATGGATACTTGTGGGGAAATCTACAGAGGAGCAGTGGGGGCATTCAAAAAGGAAATGGGGAGGGTACAGGCTCAACATGTTCCCTCTAGGGAGATAGGAAGGAGTATCAAGCCCAGAGAACCATGGATGCCCTAGAGATATTCAGGATATGATGAGAAGGAAAAGAGAAGCTTTTAGTAGGTACAAGGGGAGCAAATCAGCAGAGGCATTAGTGGAGTACAGAAAGTGCAGGGTGGAGCTTAAGAAAGCAATTAGGAGAGCAAAGAGGGGATACGAGAAAGCTCTGGCTGGTAAAAGTAGGGAAAATCCCAAGATATTCTATAAGTATATCAATGGGAAGAGGATAACCAGGGAAAGAGTAAGGCCCATTAGGGACCAAGGGGGCAATCTATGGGTGGAGCCAGAGGACATCGGTAGGGTGTTGAACAAATACTTCACATCTGTCTTCACCCAAGAGAATGAGGATGAAGGTATGGAACTCGGGAAGATAGACTGTGAAGTTCTTGAGCAAATTGATATAGGGAGTGACAAGGTATTGGAGGCATTGGCAGGCTTAAAAGCAGACAAATCTCCAGGTCTGGATTATTTGTGTCCCAGGCTGCTGAGGGAGGCAAGGGAGGAGATCGCAAGGGCTCTGACCCAAATTTTTCACTCCTCTCTGGCCACGGGGGAGGTGTCAGAGGACTGGAGAACAGCTAATGTGGTTCCACTATTTAAGAAGGGTTGTAGAGATAAGCCAGGGAACTACAGACCAGTGAGTCTCATGTCAGTGGTAGGGAAACTATTGAAGAAAATTCTGAAGGAGAGAATCTATCTCCACTTGGAGAGGCAAGGTTTGATCAGGCATAGCCAGCATGGCTTTGTCAGAGGGAGGTCATGTGTAACAAATTTGATTGAATTTTTTGAGGGGGTGGCCAGGTGTGCAGATGAGGGTAGTGCAGTTGATGTAGTTTATATGGATTTCAGCAAAGCCTTTGACAAGATCCCACATGGGAGACTTATAAAGAAGGCAAATGCACATGGGATACAGGGTAATTTGATAAGGTGGATTCAAAATTGGCTTCGTTGTAGGAGACAGAGGGTGATGACAGAAGGCTGCTTTAGTTACTGGAAGCCCATGTCCAGTGGCGTACCACAGGGATCTGTGCTGGGTCCCATATTATTCGTCAGTTATATAAACGACATAGGTGACTATGTGTGGGGTAGGATTAGTAAGTTTGCGGATGACACAAAGATTGGCCGGGTGGTTAACAGTGAGGTTGAGTGTCTTGGGCTACAGGAAGATATAGACGGGATGGTCAAATGGGCAGATAAGTGGCAGATTGAATTTAACCCTGAAAAGTGTGAGGTGATACTGTTTGGAAGGAATAATTTGACAAGGAAGTATTTAATGAACGGCATGGCACTAGGAAATTCTGAGGAACAAAGGGACCTTGACGTGTGTGTCCATAGATCTCTGAAGGCAGAGGGACATGTTAGTTCGATGGTGAAAAAGGCATATGGGACACTTGCCTTTATCAATGGAGGCATAGATTACAAAAGTAGGGAGGTCATGTTGGAGTTGTATTGAACCTTAGCGAGGCCACAGCTGGAGTACTGTGTGCAGTTCTGGTCGCCACATTATAGGAAGGATGTGATTGCACTGGAGGGGGTGCAGAGGAGATTCACTAGGATGTTGCCTGGGATGAAACATTTAAGTTATGAAGAGAGGTTGGATAGACTTGGGTTGTTTTCATTGGAGCAGAGAAGACTGAGGGGTGATCTGATCGAGGTGTACAAGATTATGAGGGGCTTGAACAGGGTGGATAGGCAGCAACTGTTCCCCTTAGTTGAAGGGTCATTCACGAAGGGACACAAGTTCAAGGTGAGGGCCAGGAGGTTTAGGCAGGATGTGAGGCAAAATGTTTTTACCTAGAGGGTGGTGGAGGTCTGGAATGCGCTGCCTGGGAGGGTGCTGGAGGTGGGTTTCCTCACGTCCTTTAAAAAGTACCTGGATGAGCTCTTGGCACGTCATAACATTCAAGGCTATGGGCCAGGTGCTGGTAAATGGGATTAGGTTGGTAGGTCAGGTGTTTCTCACATGTCGGTGCAGACCCGATGGGCCGAAGGGCCTCTTCTGCACTCTGTGATTCTGTGACTCTGTGAAATGGAATGGTGCCTGGCTGAGGTGAAGTGGATGGTGAATGAATTGTAACTGGCCATGTCAGGGAAGGAGGCTGAAATAGCTGCACCTCTAGCTGAGGCACAGGCTTCAACATATGAAGCTGAGGGTCGAAGTAGTGACCATGAAACAGCTTCCAGTGTGCCCTCCCTTAACGCAGCAGAGGATGGGTGGAATATCCCATCACAGATATTTTACCTGTCAATGGGGAAGGGAACTGGACAGATTTGGGGGAGTGGTGCAATGGCTCAACAGCCAACAACTGGATCAAGGACTCACAGCTCATCACAGCATCCAGGGCCCTCAATGAGAGTGTGCAAGCAGTTTTCATGATGGAACATCTCCATGGGAATGCCTGCTGGGAAATACTGGGGAGAGGTACAGATGTCCAAAGAAGTCTGTGACAGATCTCTGAGGTGCTGACAAGGGTACTTGGGGACAGCTTTGTCTGTCACAGCAGCAGCAGAGGTTTCATGAGCACACGCTAGCCGAAGGAGAGGGCCTGGTCTTTGTATCCTGGAGCTGGTGAAATTGTTTGACTTCATCATCCTCCTGAATCCTTCCTTCAAATCAACCAGGGGTAGACAGCTGAAAGACCACCTCAGTGAACTGGTGACCGATGAAGAGGTTTGAATGGAGTTGAGGAGACTTAACAGTGACAAACCCTGACTGTCCTTCTGTGACGCATGTGATTACATTATCAGGATCATGGGGAAAGACTAGAGCATTGAGGCCAGGAAGGAGGCCACCGTCAGGGAGGTGATTATTGGCGCTGATGAAGATATAAACCCCATGCTGAGGAGAAAGGCAGAGCTTATTGCTGCAAGGCAAGCACAAATTCAATTCCTGCTGTCATACCTCCAAAGCAAGCTTCAGGACAGATCATGGCCAAGGGACACTTTCAAGAAGTGCTGGGCTTGTAACAGGGGTGGACATTCTAAGCAAGGCTGCCCTAGCAACCTCAGACCTCACCACCAGCCAGAACATTTCTCAGAGAAAGATATAGGCCCAACAAAGGTCATGGAATCTCTGAGACCCCCAGCTGCAAAATTGATAATGGAAGGGAACCCATCTTTGCCAGTTTCAACACAAAACTTGGTGGGAATGTGAGCAATGAGGGTTCAAGGTGATTTAGGCAGGCTGAGTGAATAGGCAAATACATGGCAGATGCAGCATAACGTGGATAAGTGTGAAGTTATTCACTTCCGTAGGAAAAACAAAATGCCAGAGTATTATTTAAATGGCGATAGATTGGGAAATGTTGATATACAAAAAGACCTTGGTGTCCTTGTCTACCACTCAATGAAAGCAAGCATGCAGGTGCTGCAAGCAGTTAAGCAGTCAAATGGTATTTTCGCCTTCATTGGAGACACAGGATAAAAGAGCGCGAGGAGGGCAGAGACACAGGATAAAAGAGTGCGAGAAGAGTGGAGATGCAGGATAAAAGAGCATGAGGACAATGGTGGAGACACAGGATAAAAGAGCACGAGGCGAACAGTGGTGACACAGGTTAAAAGAGCGTGAGGAGAGCAGCGGAGACAGGATAAAAGAGCATGAGGAGAGCGGGAACAAGATAAAAGAGCGTGAGGAGAGCGGAGACACAGGATAAAAGAGGGCGAGGAGAGCGGAGACACAGGATAAAAGAGCGCGAGGAGAGTGGAGACACAGGATAAAAGAACAGGAGGAAAACAGTGGTGACACAGGTTAAAAGAGCATGAGGAGAGCAGCGGAGACAGAATAAAAGCATGAGGAGAGCGGACACAGGACAAAAGAGCATGAGGAGAGTGGAGACACAGGATAAAAGAGCGTGAGGAGAGTGGAGACACAGGATAAAAGAGCGTGAGGAGAGTGGAGACACAGGAAAAAGAGTCCGACGAGATCAGCAGAGAGACAGGATAAAAGAGTGCGATGAGATCAGCAGAGACACAAGATAAAAGAGTGCAAAGGGAGCGGAGGAGACGCAGCATAAAAAAAACGCAAGCAGAGCGGGGGAGACACAGGATAAAAGAACGCAAGGAGTGTGGAATCACGGGATAAAAGAGTGCGAGGAGAGCAGAGACACAGGAAAAAGAGCATGAGGAAAGAGGCGAAGATACAGGGTAAAAGAGTACAAAGACATACCTTGTAGTTAAGAAGCGTATAACCTTTAGTTGTCAGTGGTACTAGCATTCAATAAACATAGTAAATTGTAGCATACATAGGAAGAAAGTAATTAAATTAAATAACATAACTTAAAATGGTGGGGCAGGTGTTATATTGCAGCTGTGAAATGTGGGAGCTTTTGGATGCCAAGACAATCCATAACAAACACATCTGCAGGGAGTGTAAGCAGCTTGAGGAATTCCGGATCAGGATGATTGATCTGGAAGCCGATATGCAGGCACTGCACAACATAAGGGAGAAGGAGAAACACCTGGATACTTTGTTCGAAAAGAAAGTCACACCTCTTAGAATAGGGGTATCTGTTTTGGTCAGCAGTGAGGGACAGGAGGATGTGACTGTCAGTGAGGCAGGTAAAAGGACTGAGCAGGCAGTAGTGGAGGAGCCTCAGACTTTGCAATTGTCAAACAGGTTTGAGGTGCTCACAACCTGTGTGGATGAAAGCGAAGTCTGCTAGGCGGCTGAGCTGGCTGGCCATGGCACTGTGGTACAGGAAGCCATTCAAACGGGGGGAGCAAAAAGGAATGCAGTGGTAGTAGGGGATAGTATAGTGAGGGAGATTAACACTGTTCTCTGCAGCAAAGAGCGAGAGTCCAGACGGCTATATTGCCTGCTCAGTGTCAGGGTTCGGGGCATCTGCTCAGGGCTGGAGAGGAACTTGCAGTGGGAGGGGGAGGATCCAGTTATCGTCATCCATGTAGGTACCAATGACATAGGTAGAACTAGGAAAAAGGTTCTGCAAAGTCAATATGAGGAGCTAGGTACCAAATTAAGAAACAGAACCTAAAGGTAATAATCTCTGGATTATTACCTGAGCCACATGCAAATTGGCATAGGACAAATAAGATTAGAGAGACAAATGCTCAAAGGCCAAAGAATCAAAGTGGGTTCTGGTTTGTAGGGCACTGGCATCAGTACTGGGGAAAGTGGGGGCTGTACTGTTGGGGTGGTTTACATCTGAACCATGCTGGGATGAATGTCCTTGCAAGTTGCATAACTAGGGAAGTAGAGAGGTCTTTAAACTAAACAAGAGGGGTGAGGGATCAAGCTTGGGTAGAGAAATTCAAGGTGTAGAGTCAATACAAGAGAGCAAAATAGTAATATGAGAAATGTGGGCCAGAGAATGGCAGGAAGAGACAGAGAGAAAAAACCTAAGAATACATCAACCATCAAGGATAGATGTTACGAAGTTAACAACAAGACATAACTGAAGGCTCTCTATCTGAATGCATGTGGCATTCATAACAAAGTAAAAGAGTTGATGGCCCACATTGAAGTAAATAAATATGATCTGATAGCAATTACAGAGATGTGGCTGTAAGACGACGAAGATTGGGTTCTTAATATTGAGGGGTACACGACATTCAAGAAGAATAGGAAGCTAGGTAAAGGTTGAGGGATAACACTGTTAATCAAGGAGGGCACTGGTGCAATAGTTAAAGATGACCTTGGTCCAGGAGATCAGGATGTAGAATCAGTTTGGGTGGAGATGAGGAACAGTAGGGGGAAAAAAGTCATTAGTGGGAGTGGTCTACAGGCCCCCTAACAATAGCCACAGTGTAGGACAAAGTATTCAAGAGAAAATATTGTGTGCTTGTGATAAAGGGATGGCAATAATCATGGGTGATCTTAATCTACACATAAACTGGAAAAATCAGATTGGCAGTAGTAGCCTGGATGAGGAGTTCTTGGAATGGTTTCGAGATAGTTCCTTAGAGCAGCATGTTCCTGAACCAACCAGAGAGCAGGTTGTATTAGACTTGGTATTGTGTAACGTGACAGGATTAATTAATGGCCTCAGAGTAAAGGCACCGCTAAGTAGCAGCAACCACAATATGATTGAATTTTACATCCAGTTTAAAAGGGAGAAGTATGGGTCTAAGATGAGTATCTTAAACTTAAATAAGGGCAATTATGTGGGGTGGGGATGAAAGCTTAGCTAGCTGAAGTGAACTGGGAAACTAGGCTAAAGGATAGATCATTAGAAAAGCAGTGGCAGGCATTTAAGGGGCTACTTCAGAGTATTCAGAATAAGTACATTCCAACTTTAAAGAAAAATTCTAAGGGGAGGACCCACCATCCGTGGTTAACTAAAGGAGTTAAGGAAAGCATCAAATTTAAGGAAAAAGCAGACAACTCCACAAAGAATGGCAGGGCCGTTGATTGGACAAAATATAAAGAACGGAGAAAGAAATTAGAGTATGTGAGGAAGCTAGCTAGAAATGTAAAAATGGATATCAAGAGTTTCTACAGGTGCTGAAAAAAGGAAAAGAGTAAGTGAAATGAGTGTTGGTCCTCTAGAGAGTGACAGTGGGGAGTTAATAGTAGACAATAAGGAAATGTTGGAAGAAAGGAACATATATTTTGCTAAAAGCAAAAGACTTCGGATGCTGGAAATCTAAATCAAAAACAAAAATACCTGGAAAAACTCAGCAGGTTTGACAGCATCTGCGGAGAGGAATGCAGTTAACGTTTTGAGTCCAAATTACTCTTCATCAGAACGAAGGAAAAATAGAAAAGAGGTGAAATATAAGCTGGTTTAAGGGGGGGTGGGACAGGTAGAGCTGGATAGAGGGCCAGTGATAGGTGTAGATTACCAAAAGGTGTCATAGACAAAAGGAGAAAGAGGTGTTGACGGTGGTGATATTAGCTAAGGAATGTGCTAATGGGGACATTAAGTGTGGAAAGCAGGACGAGCAAGGGACAGATAGCCCTAGTGGGGGTGGGGTGGGAGGGAATCAAAATAGGCTAAAAGGTAGAGATAAAACAATGGATGGAAATACATTTAAAAATAATGGAAATAGGTGGGAAAAGAAAAATATATATAAATTATAAGAGAAAGGGAGATCGGAAAGGGGGTGGGGAAGGAGGAAAGAGTTTATGATCTAAAGTTGTTGAACTCAATATTCAGTCCGGAAGGCTGTAAAGCACCTAGTCGGAAGATGAGGTGCTGTTCCTCCAGTTTGTGTTGAGCTTCACTGGAACATTGCAGCAGGCCAAGGACAGACATGTGGGCATGAGAGCAGAGTGGTGTGTTGAAATGGCAAATGACAGGGAGGTCTGGGTCATGCTTGCGGACAGACCGAAGGTGTTCTGTAAAGCGGTCACCCAGTCTGCGTTTGGTTTCTCCGATGTAGAGGAAACCACATTGGGAGCAGCGAATGCAGTAAGCTAAATTGAGGGAAGTGCAAGTGAAATGCTGCTTCACTTGAACAGAGTGTTTGGGCCCTTGGATGGTGAGGAGGGGGGAAGTAAAGGGGCAGGTGTTACACCTTCTGCGGTTGCATGGGAAGGTGCCGTGGGAGGGGTTGAGGTGTCTGGGGTGATGGAGGAGTGGACCAGGGTGTCCCGGAGGGAACAATCCCTGCGATATGCTGCCGGGGTGGTGAAGGGAAGATGTGTTTGGTGGTGGCATCATGCTGGAGTTGGTGGAAATGGAGGAGGATGATCCTTTGAATGTGGAGGCTAGTGAGGTGATAAGTGAAGACAAGGGGGACCCTACCATGGTTCTGGGAGGGAGAGGAAGGTGTGAGGACGGATGGGCGGGAGATGGGCCGGACATGGTTGAGGGCCCTGTCAACCACCGTGGGTGGAAAACCTCATTTAAGGAAGAAGGAAGACATGTCAGAGAAACTGTTTTTGAAAGTGGCATCATCAGATCAGATGCGACGGAGGCGAAGGAACTGAGAGAATGGGATGGAGTCCTTACAGGAAGCGTGGTGTGAGGAGCTGTAGTCAAGGTAGCTGTGGGAGTCGGTAGGCTTGTAATGAATATTGGTGGACAGTCTATCACCAGAAATTGAGACAGAGAGGTCAAGGAAGGGAAGGGATGTGTCAGTGATGGACCACATGATGGACCACATGAAAATTTTGGAGGGGTGGAAATTGGAAGCAAAATTAATAAATTTTTCCAGATCCAGACGAGAGCATGAAGCAGCACTGAAGCAGTCATCGATGTACCGGAGAAAGAGTTGTGGGAGGGGGCCTGAGTAGGACTGGACCAAGGAATGTTCTTCATACCCCATAAAGAGACAGGCATAACTGGGGCCCATGAGGGTACCCATAGCCACACCTTTTATTTGGAGGAAGTGAGACGAGTTTAAGGAGAAATTGTTCAGTGGGAGAACAAGTTCAGCCAGACGGAGGAGAGTAGTGGTGGATGGGGATTGTTCGGGCCTCTGTTCGAGGAAGAAGCGGAGAGCCTTCTGACCATCCCGGTGGTGGATGGAGGTGTAGAGGGATTGGACATCCATGGTGAAGGTGGTTGGGACCAGGGAACTGGAAATTGTTGATATGATGTAGGATGTGAGAGGAATCGCGGATGTAGGTGGAAAGAGACTGGACAAGGGGAGAGAGAATGGAGTCAAGATAGCAAGAAATGAGTTCTGTGGGGCAGGAACAGGCTGACACGATTGGTCTGCTGGGACAGTCCTATTTGTGGATTTTGGGTAGGAGGTAGAAGTGGGCCGTCCGAGGTTGGGAGACTATGAGGAGGGAAGCTACAACCTCATAATCTCCCAACCTCGGACGGTCCGCTTCTACCTCCTACCCAAAATCCACAAACTGGAATGTCCCGGCAGACCGATCATGTCAGCCTGTTCCTGCCCCACGGAACTCATTTCTTGCTTTCTTGACTCCCTTCTCTCTCCCCTTGTCCAGTCTCTTCCCACCTACCTTTCCTCTCATGCCCTACATCATATCAACAATTTCCAGTTCCCTGGCCCCAACCGCCTCCTCTTCACCATGGACGTCCAATCCCTCTACACCTTCATCCCCCACCAGGATGGTCTGAGGGCTCTCCGCTTCTTCCTCGAACAGAGGCCCGAACAATCCCCATCCACCACTACTCTCCTCTGTCTGGCCGAACTTGTTCTCTCACTGAACAATTTCTCCTTGAACTCGTCTCACTTCCTCCAAATAAAAGGTGTGGCTATGGGTACCCGCATGGGCCCCGGTTATGCCTGTCTCTTTATGGGGTATGTGGAACATTCCTTGTTCCAGTCCTACTCAGGCCCCCTCCCACAACTCTTTCTCCAGTACATCGATGACTGCTTCGGTGCTGCTTCATGCTCTCGTCTGGATCTGGAAAAATTTATTAATTTTGCTTCCAATTTCCACCCCTCCATCATTTTCATGTGGTCCATCACTGACAATTCCCTTCCCTTCCCTTCCTTGACCACTCAGTCTCAATTTTTGGTGATAGACTGTCCATCAATATTCATTACAAGCGTACCGACTCCCACAGCTACCTTGACTACAGTTCCTCACACCCCTGTAAGGACTCCATCCCATTCTCTCAGTCCCTTCACATCCGTCGCATCTGTTCTGATGATGCCACTTTAAAAAACAATTCCTCTGACATGTCTTTCTTCTTCCTTAACCGAGGTTTTCCACCCACGGTGGTTGACAGGGCCCTCAACCGTGTCCAGCTCATCTCCCGCCCATCCGCCCTCACACCTTTCTCTCCCAACCAGAACCATGATAGGGTCCCCCTTGTCCTCACTTATCACCCCACCAGCCTCCGCATTCAAAGGATCAGCCTCTGACATTTCCGCCAACTCCAGCATGATGCCACCACCAAACACATCTTCCCTTCACCACACCGGCAGCATTTCACAGGGATCGTACCCTCCTGGACACCCTGGTCCACTCCTCCATCACCCCATACACCTCAACCCCTCCCACGGCACCTTCCCATGCAATCGCAGAAGGTGCAACACCTGCCCCTTTACTTCCCCCCTCCTCACTGTCCAAAGGCCCAAACACTCCTTTCAAGTGAAGCAGCATTTCACTTGCACTTCCCTCAATTTAGCCTACTGCATTCGCTGCTCCCAATGTGGTTTCCTTTACATCGGAGAGACCAAACGCAGACTGGGTGACCGCTTTGTGGAACACCTTCGGTCTGTCCGCAAGCATGACCCAGACCTCCCTGTCGCTTCCCATTTCAACACACCACCCTGCTCTCATGCACACATGTCTGTCCTTGGCCTGCTGCAATGTTCCAGTGAAGCTCAACACAAACTGGAGGAACAGCACCTCATCTTCCGACTAGGTACTTTACGGCCTTCCGGACTGAATATTGAGTTCAACAACTTTAGATCATGAACTCTCTCCTCCTTCCCCACCCACTTTCTGATCCCCCTTTTTCCAATAATTTATTTATATTTTTCTTTTCCCACCTATTTCCATTATTTTTGAATGTATTTCCATCCATTGTTTTACCTCTACCTTTTAGCCTATTTCGATTCCCCCCCACCCCACCCCCACTAGGGCTATCTGTCCCTTGCTCGTCCTGCCTTCCACCCTTAATGTCCCCATTAGTTTATTCCTTAGCTAATATCACCACCGTCAACACCTCTTTCTCCTTTTGTCTATGACATCTTTTGGTAATTTACACCTATCACTGACCCTCTATCCAGTTCTATCTGTCCCACTCTCCCTTAAACCAGCTTATATTTCACCTCTTTTCTATTTTTCCTTAGTTCTGATGAAGAGTCATTCGGACTCGAAACGTTAACTGTATTCCTCTCCGCAGATGCTGTCACACATATTTTGCTTCTGTGTTCACTACAGCAGATACAAAAACCTTCCAGTAATAGCTGCAAATCAGGAGGTGAATGGGAGAAAGGAACCTGGTGAAATTGAAATCACTAGGGAAATGGTACTGAGCAAATTGATGGAGCTGCAGGCTGGCAAGTCTCCGGGTCCTGATGGACTACATCCTAGGGTCTTAAAAGAGGTGGCTTATGAGGTAGTAAATGTGTTGGTGTTAATTTTCCAAAATTCCCTAGATTCTGGAAAGGTTCCATCAGGTTGGAAAGTAGCAAATGTAACCCCTCTATTCAAAAAGGAGGCAGCCAGAAAACAGGAAACTATAGATTATTTAGCTTGACGCCTGTCATGGGGAGGTTATTAGAATCGATCATTAAGGGGTTTATACCTGGGCACTTTGAAGAGCTCAAGGCAATCAGGAAGAGTCAGCATGGTTTTGTGAAAGGAAAATCATGTCTAACCAATTTATTGGAGTTTTTTGATGGAGTAACATGTGCAGTGGGTTAAGGGGAGCTTGTAGATGTACTGTGCTTGAATTTCCAGAAGGCATTTGTAAGTTGCCATATCAAAGATTATTAAGGAAAATAAAAGTGCATGGTGTAGGGGGTAACATATTAGAATGGATAGAAGATTGGCTGGCTGGCAGAAAGCAGGGAGTATGCATAAATGGATCAGTCTCGGTTAGCAGGGATCTCCAGGATTTTGACACAGCAAAGGAATGGTGATATATTTCCAAATCAGGATGGTAAGTGACTTGGAGGGGAACTTCCAGGTGGTGGTGTTCCCATCTATTTGCAGCCCTTGTCCTTCTAGGTGGTAGTGGTCATGAGTTTGGAAGGTGCTTTCTAAGGATCCTTGGTTAATTCCTGTAGTGCATCTTGTAGATGTTACTACTGCTGCTGTGCATCGCTGGTGGAGGGAGTGAATGTTTGTGGATGTGGGGCCAATCAAGCGGACTGCTTTGTCCTGGACGGTGTCCAGCTTCTTCAGCATTGTAGGAGCTACACTCATTCAGGCTAGTGTTGAGTATTCCATCACACTCCTGACTTGTGCCTTGTAGATGGTGGACAGGCTTGGAGAGTCAGGAGGTGCATTACTCGTCGCAGGATTCCTAGCCTCTGACCTTCTCTTGTAGCCACAGTATTTATATGGCTAGTCCAGTTCAGTTTCTGGTCAATGGCAACCCCCAGAATGTTGATAGTGGGGGATTCAGTGATGGTAATGCCATTGAACATCAAGGGACGATGGTCGGATTCTCTCTTGTTAGAGATGGCCATTGCCTGGCACTTGTGTGGTGTGAATGTTACTTGCGACTTGTCAGCCCAAGCCTGGATATAGTCCAGGTCTTGCTGCATTTGGACATGGACTTCTTCAGTACCTGGGAAGTCGCAAATGATGCTGAACATTGTGTAATCATCAGTGAACTTCCCCACTTCTGACCTTATGGTCAGGAAGGAAGGAAGGTCACTGATGAAGCAGCTGAAAATGGTTGGGCCTAGGACACTACCCTGAGGAAATCCTCCAGTGATGTCCTGGAGCTGAGATGACTGACCTCCAACAACCACAACCATCTTCCTTTGTGCTAGGTATGACTCCAACCAGAGGAGAGTTTTCCTCCTGATTCCCATTGACTCCAGTTTTGCATGGGCTCCTTGATGCCCGCTCGGTCAAATGCTGCCTTGGTGTCAAGAGCAGTCACTCTCACCTCACCTCGGGAGTTCAGCCCTTTTGTCCATGTTTGAACCAAGGCTGTAATGAGGTCCGGAGCTGACTGGCCCTGGCGGAACCCAAACTGGGCATCAGTGAGCAGATTATTGCTAAGCCGCTTGATAGCACTGTTGATAACCCCTTCCATTACTTTACTGATGATGGAGAGTCAGCTGATGGGGTGGTAATTGGTTGGGTTGGATTGTCCTGCTTTTTGTGCACAGGACTTAACTGGGCAATTTTCCACATAGCTGGGTAGATGCTAGTGTTGTAGCTGTACTGGAACAGCTTGGCTACAGGCACGGCACGTTCTGCAGCACAAGTCTTCAGAACTCTTGTCAAAACATGGTCAGGGCTCATAGCCTTTGCAGTTTCCAAGGCCTTCAGCCGTTTCTTGATATCACGTGGAGTGAATCGAATTAGCGGAAGACGAGCTTCTGTGATGCTGGGGTCCTCCAGAGGAGGCCAAGATGGATAATCCACTTGGCACTTCTGGTTGAAGATTGTTGTGAATGCTTCAGCCTTATCTTTTGCACTGCTGTGCTGCACTCCTCCATCATTGAGGATGGGGATATTTGTCGAGCCTCCTCCTCCAGTGAGTTGTTTAATTGCTTGCCACCATTCATGACTGGATGTGGCAGGAATGCAGAGCTTAGATCTGATCCATTGGTTGTGGAATTGCTTAGACCTGTCTATCAGTTGCTGCTTATGCTGTTTGGCATGCAAGTAGTCCCATGTTAATGCTTCGCCAGGTTGACAGCTCATTTTTAGGTGTGCCTGGTGCTCCTCCTGGCATGCCCTCCTGCCCTCTTCATTGATCCCCTGGCTTGATGGTAGTGGTAGAGTGGGGGGATATGGCAGGCCATGAGGTTACAGATTGTGTTTGAGTACAATTCTGCTGCTGCTGATATCCCAGTGCGCCTCATGGATGCCCAATTTTGAGTTGCTAGATTTGTTCGAAATCTATCCCATTTATCACAGTGGTACTGCCACACAACAGGATGGAGGGTATCCTCAATGTGAAGGCAGGACTTCGTCTCGACAACGACTGTGCGGTGGTCACCCCTGCCAATGCTGTCATGGTCAGATGCGTCTGCGCAGGCAAACTGGTGAGGATGAGGTCAAGTATGTTTTTCCCTCTTGTTGGTTCCCTCACCACCTGTCGCAGACCCAGTCTAGTAGCTATGACCTTTAGGACTCGGCCAGCTCAGTCTGCAGTGGTGCTACCAAGCCACTCTTGGTGATGGATATTCTGCGCCCTTGCCACCCTCAGTGCTTCCTCCAAGTGATGTTCAACATGGAGGAGAACTGATTCATCAGCTGAGGGAGGACGGTACATGGTAATCAACAGGAGGTTTCCTTGCCCATGCCATGCCATGAGACTTCATGGGGCCTGGAGTCAATGTTGAAGACCCCCAGGGCAACTCCCTCCTGATTGTATACCACTGTGCCACCACCTCTGCTGGGCCTGTCCTGTCGGTGGGAAAGGACATACCCAGGGATGGTGATAGTGAAGTCGGGGACATTATCTGTAAGGTATGATTCTGTGAGGATGACTATGACAGGCTGTTGCTTGACTCGTCTGTGAGACAGCTCTCCCAATTTTGGCACTAGCTCCCCCCTCCTCCACACGTTACAAGGAGGACATTGTAGGGTCGACAGGGTTGCGATTGTCGTTGTCGTTTCCGGTGCCTAGGTCAATGCCGGGTGGTCCGACGGGTTTCATTCCTTTCTTTGACTTTGTAGCAGTTTGTTACAACTGAGTGGCTTGCTAGGCCCTTTCAGAGGGCATTTAAGAGTCAACAGATCTGGAGTCACATGTCGGTCAGACCAGGTAAGGACAGCAGATTACCTTCCCTAAAGAGACATTAGTGAACTAGGTGGGTTTTTACAACACTCAACAATGGTTTCATGGTCATCATTAGACTTTTAATTCCAGATTTTTATTAAATTCAAATTCCACCATTTGCTGTGGCGGGATTCAAACCCAGGTCCCCAGAGCATTACCCTGGGTCTCTGGATTACTGGCCAAGCGACAACACCACTACGATATCATCTCCTGTGGGAAAATGTGAAATTGTTCACTTTGGCAGGAAGAACAAAAAAGCAGAATATTACTTAAATGGGGAGTGACTGCATAATTCTGAGGTGCAGAGGGATCTAGGTATTCTAGTACATGAATCACAAAAAGTTAGTATGCAGGTACAGCAAGTAATTAAGAAGGCTAATGGAATGCAATCTGTTATTACAAGAGGGATTGCACATAAAAGTGAGGATGTTATGCTTCAGTTATACAGGGCATGGGCGAGACCGTACCTCGAATACTGTGTGCAGTTTTGGTCTCCTTATTTAAGGAAGGATGTAAATGTATTGGAGGCAGTTCAAAGGAGGTTTACCACATTGATACCTGGAATGAGTGGGCTGTTTTATGAGGAAAGGTTGGGCATTCTGGGCCTGTTTCCACTGGAGTTTAGAAGAGTGAGGGGTGATTTGATTGAAATATACTAGATCCTGAATGGCCTTGACAAGGTGGACTTCGAAAGAATGTTTCCTCTTGTGGGTGAGTCCAGGGCTAGGAGGCGCAGTTTTAAGATTAGGGATTGCCCTTTTAGGACAGGGATGAGGAGAATTTTTTTCTCTCAGAAGGTTGTGTGACTTTAGAATTCTCTGCCTCAGAAGGTGGAGGAGGCGGGGTCATTGAATATTTTTAACACAGAGGTAGATAGATTCTTGTTAGACAAGGGAATCTAAGGTTACTGTGGTTAGGTGGGAATGTGGAAATCGAAACACAAGATAATCAGCTTTGGTCTTATTAAATGGCGGAGCAGGCTAGAGAGGCCGAATAGTCTACCCCTGTTCCTATTTCTTATGTTCTTATGTTCATTGTGAGATGACTTGAGTACAGGAGCAAGGATGTCTTACTGCAGCTGTTCCAGAGCCTTGGTGAGACCACGCCTGGAGTATTGTGTGCAGTTTTTGTCTCCTTACCTAAGAAAGGATATACTTGCCATAGAGGGTGGGCAGCGAAGGTTCACCAGGCTGATTCCTGAAATGGCAGGATTGTCGTATGAGGAGAGATTGGCCAAGAAGGCCTGCGTTCATTGGGGTTTAGAAGAATGAGAGAAGACCTCATTGAAATGTATAAAATTCTGACAGGGCTGGACAGACTGTTTGCAGGAATGACCTTTTCTCTGGCTGGGGGGTCTAGAACAAGGGGTCACAGCCCTTTATCAGCTGGTCTCTATCAGCTGGTTCATGACAATGGAAGAGGGGTGAAGCAACTTATCCTTCCCGGAAGTCTCAAGAATCAAGTATTGACAGCAATCCATAATCGGGCAGGATACCAAGCATCAGAAAAGGCAACTGCACTTAGAAGGGAGCGGTGTTACTGCCCCAGGAATGACTGCCGACATTGAAGACTACTGTCAGAACTGTGAGAGATGTATTTTGGCCAAAGCAGAGAAGCAGCTTCATCCCAGCATGGGATCCCTGGTTGCCAATAGGCCTCTGAAGGTCCTTGCTATGATTTTACAATATTCGACCCCAGTAGCAACAGGAATGAGCACATTCTCATACTTACAGGTGTCTTCACCAAGTTTACACAGGTCATTTTCACCCATGACCAAAAGGCTGCAACAATAGCCAGGGTATTAGTGCACGATTGCTTCATTTGTTTTGGTGTCCTCTACAAATTACAAACATTTGAGCTAAGAGCTGGTGTAGGCCTCCAGCCTTTCCCATGTTGGATCCACAGTGACCAAGCATGCAACTTCAAGAGTGTCAAGAAGATATAATAATTCTCATAATGTTATTGGAATTTATTGTAAAATAGAGTAATAGTGGGATGTGCCTATGTTTCTGTATGAGCCTGTGTGTGTGTGTGTGAGGTTTAATTGAATTAGAGGCAGCTAGTCTGGGTGCTTTAATCTAAGAAGAGAGGTTAGGTTTGAAATGTTAATTAGATAAACATGGGGAAGTTTAGAAACATAGGTGTCAAGGGAACATTTGCATTTTGAAATAAACCAGACTAGATTGTTTTCAAAGGAGAGGTGAAATGTGTCACCTAGACAGGTGAAGTTTGAGCAACGATGTGGTTATTTTTCCCAAAGATTACTGGTAAAACTTAGTGCTATTAGAGGGTTTTATTATCAGGGAGATAAGTCCAAAGGCATAGTGAAACAATGAGCATTTGCATTCAAAGAGAAAGATATATATAAAGAAGAAGCAAGGGCTGTGGGTAAGGGAAGGCATTTTTAAGATCTTACAAATGTGAAAAAGCCTTCAGCGCCTATGCCTCAAACTGCTGTCTTCAAAGGACTGAAGTTAAGAAAACTCACTTGGAAGTCGACTTGTTCAGGGTATCATACTTCTTTGCCTGGGTCTTTTAAAATGTATGTGTCTAACTGTCGCCTTAGTGTAACTGGAAGTTAGATCGATTGGGGGATTTAAAAATTATCAGAGTAGTAATTTATAGATCAATGTATGTATTTTAAAGTCATTTCTTCTATTAATAAATGTTTAATCTATTTTTATAAAAACTGAGAAGACTTGGTGGTCTTATTACTACTGAATTCAGGGCACACATCTCAAAATTTATACAAGTTGTAAGACAAGTTGTGGCAGTTGTTTAATGCTTCCCTTTGGGATTTGAAAAACTCAGCATTTACCATCGGCTGTGCCATAACAAAGCGTAGCATCCCAAAGAAACTTTGCAAGGTTGTCATTGACATTGTCAAGAGGCGGATTACCCCCTACCATCCAGAGGGTAATGAACGGTGCCAAAAGTTCAACCACGCTCTACATAACTGATTGTGCACCTTCTGTACTTTCTGAAATTGGCATATTAGTACCGCACATTCCGTCATGGGTTATTCTCCACACTATCTCTTCTTTGGGAGAGACCCAATTCTTATGGAGATGGTCAAGTTGACGAGTGGACATCTGAGCATCATGCGAGGCTGAACCAAGCATTCAAGATGGCATCGAAGAGGACAGAGAAAGAAGTACTACGAAGAAAAATGCTACACAACCACAAGGCTGACAAGGTGGGCCTTCCGATCAGTGCAAGAGTATTCCTCCGTAACAGGACTATCAGGGATCAGAATAAGATGCAGGATGGCTGGGATCCCGACCCTATGAAGTCATCAAACAGCTTGACACTACTGGCCACACCTATATTGTTGAACTGGCAGCTGGAGGACAACCTCAGAAAGGGTTCACAGAGGGCAGTTGCTTAAGGCCAATCTCTGCTGGATGATGTGGAGGCAAGCAGCTTACTCAGTGGCATCACTGAACCTGAAGTGTCAGTAGTTCAAGTAGAGGAGTAGGATAGCGATGAGGAGTCCTGGAATGTGCATTTCATGGATTCAAGAGGTACATCTGGTGTGAGGGGCCCGACTCCAGTGCTGATAGGCGATGCAGGGAGGTCCTGCAGGGAGATTTCAACAGGAGCAACCAGTGCTGCTGATCATGCGATGCCTAATCTAGACTTGCACATGGCTGACCCATCATAAAGCCTTCATCCTGTTAAGAGTACCAATTTGGAGGAGGGACTTAGGTCATCTTCAGAAAATACTGGATATCATCCCAACCCTTTGGGTGTCTTCAAATGCTCCCCACCTCTCTGTCTGTCTCTCTCTCTATCACACATACTAGCGTGCTCCCTCTCTTTTGCTTTCCTCAGCTCATTCCTTGCAGCCTGTTTTCCTACTGGGCCAGCTGCTACTCATGTCGGGACCACTAGCTGCTTTTCTCTGGACATGGAAAGACTCTGTACATCATCTTCTGCACTGGTGGGAGACAGCCAAAGGCTGGTGACCCCTTTCCATGGACCTGTGAAGCAGTGATCTTCAGTTGGCACGGCTGAGTCTCTGAGAGAGTGCATAGAAGGTGAGACTTGCATGCATGTGGCAATCCAGGGGAGAGGAACACCAGAAGGAGAGATCAAAACCCTGAAGGTGGATCCTTGTTGAAGATGGCTGAGAGAAAGCATCATTTGGGAGAAGATTTCAAGGCAAGCTCTTCGAGCTTGGAGATTGGAAACCCTTGTGTGGCGATTGCCTAGGAGTTGATGAGAGATCCATAGAAGTTGCTTTGGTGGCACCTGTCATTTGGTTTTGGAGCGTGATGTGTCCGACCACATTCGCCTATTTGTAGGTGGACTGTATACTTACTGTGAACATTAGAGTTTAATATAGATTTTTTAACTTGTCTTATCCTTACAAATCTGTATATACCCTGTAAATATATAGTTGTGGGTGAAGGAGTGGTGTAATATCATTCTTTTTCCTTGTTTCATAAGTGTTTATTCTTTCATTAAAACTTCACCAGCAGACTCCTGTGAATGTGTTCAGTAACCACTCCCCATGTTTCTAAACAAAAAATAAAAGTTAGGTTCTATCAAGCCAGGTTCCACCCTGGGATCTGCCTTGCCCAGAAGTAACATCAGCTGGAATCATAACAGCATTAATGCTGGCCTAGCCAGTGATGCCCACATCCCATAAATGAGTAAACAAAAACTTTAGCCAACTCTGTCTTCATACTCTTGTAATTGACATTATTTAAGTTTAAGACACTAGTTTCAGACCCAAGTTTTTTACTCTCAAACTGAAAGTGAAAGAAAGTAGGAGAGGATCTCCAGGCTCAGTTTTATTTATTTTTTGTACAGCAGGAGGCTTTTTCAATCTCCACAAATAAAGTCTACGCTCCCCAAATCCCCTGATTTTCCACCTCCTAAACTCCCCAGACCTCCCTTCCCACATTTAGCTGAGTTTGGTGGTTAAACCTATCATTGTCCTCATACTACCGCATCTTTCCTGCTGGAAATGTGCTTAAACTCATAATCCGCACCCCAGAAGTAGTGAGGTATCTGTTGTTCAATTATTTTACCAAAACCAACCTCAAACTGATGTTGATTGCTTCAACTGTAATTTATAACTTTGATCCTAATTCTACTCTAACAAGTAGACTACTTAAATAAAATACGCTAGCTAGATTTTCTACTTAGCTAGGATATATGTGCATCTACTGTGGGATGAGTATATTACTGGCCATTCAAGTGAACTTGGCTAATTTTAGGGGAGAGAGTAGGGATTAAGAGTCAGTATCATAAATTAGATGGACCCTGGTGGATTTCTGTTAAGTGAATGCATTGGATAACACAATCTAGTTACTAGCATATTCTCTGTATGCACCTGCCTGGATTTGTTTAGGGTGTACTTTACATATCTGTTATTTCTGTCAAAGAACTGAGATGAATCAGAAGACAATAGAACACTAGTATCTGAGGAGTTGGGATTGGTGCTGAACACTAAGGGTGGAATTTTCCCAAATTTGCACTAAGTGTGGTAGTGGGTGGATAAAACGGTGTTTTACCTGCCGGCTGCGATGGTGGGTTTTCATGCGTATCCTCCCAAACCTGCCTCATTATTTATGCACTCCCAGGAAACATGCTGGTTCCATGGCGGGTGGGATCTCATTTGCCCACCCGCCATCATCCCGCCACTGCATCATGCCGGACGCCATATTTAAAGACCAGCCGCAAGCACACATCTCAGTGCTTCCAGACCACCAATGCTGCACAGAAGACATGGCCCTGAAATGGAGGATAGCTGCAGCTTCCCGGTTTAATGAAGGGTTGCTCGAGTGACTTTTGGATGCCGTGGAGGCCCTCTGGGATGTCCTATGCCCCTGCTCTGGATGCAGGATGAGCAGCAGCATGACCGATCCAGCTTGGGAGGTGGTGGCAGCAGTGGTCAGTGCCAACGCCCTTCACAACAGGACAGCCACCCAGTGCCACAAGAAGATGAATGATCTCCTCCATTCTGCTATGGTAAGTCACTCTTTTCATCACTCTCAACACACACACTCACAAATCCATCACATATCCACGTGGCCCTCACACACTGCCAGTTCAAGGGACATCACCATTCACTCTTTCACACTCACCATCATTGTCCTCATTCCGTCCGTGAAACCACTCAACACCCACAAATGCCAGGCCTCCTTGTCATCTGGCCTAGCAGGTGTCCTGCTTACACTTTCTCCATCTCTATCCATGCAGGACAAGCTGGCATACAACAAGAGATGAGGTCGCAGACTGGTGGCGGAATGCCCAAAATCAAGGCCCTCACAAACTTTGAAGACAGAACAATCTAGCTGGCCGGCAAGGATCTGGACCGGTCCTGTGCTGACGGTGATGTCGGCGCTGCTCTACCAAATGAGGATCCAGCAGTGCAACATCCATCAGACGACCATGCCATGAGTCCTCTTTCACAGGCCACTGCAATGCACTAATTATCTCTACTTGCTTTCGCAGGCACATCTGCCAAACAGCCAACAGAGTCCATGACCCAGGACCTCCAATCAAGCCCCAAAGAAACCCCTGAAGAGTAATATGGAGGCACTCTCCCTGAAGCCCTGTCACAGCGCTTGCCCACACCCTTCACCAGCGCAGAGACACACACCTCAGTGGGACCTAGCTTTAGAATAGCCTCGGGATCAGAATATGGTGAGCACACCACACTGTCTGATCCACTGCAGGCGGTGGCAGGGACTTCCCAGGTGTCCGGCACTCAGAAGACTGCTGGAAGCCAGAACGTTGCTGAGTCCGAGTCAGATGACAAGCCTCTGGACTCGGTCATGTCACAGTTGCTGGAGCTGCAAAGGCAAGCTCAGGAACATCAGGAAGGTATGTCCACTGCATTCTCAGATTGCAAGGCACATTGGAGGAGTCCGTCCGCCTTCAGTCTGAGGTGATAGCACTGGCATGCTAATGCATCGAGGTCAACACTGGTAGGATGGCGGAGGCCTTGGAGACCTTGGTCCAGGACTTCGCTCCTGCCCTGCCGCAC
The DNA here is from genome assembly GCF_964194155.1 of Cetorhinus maximus. Taxonomy (NCBI): domain Eukaryota; kingdom Metazoa; phylum Chordata; class Chondrichthyes; order Lamniformes; family Cetorhinidae; genus Cetorhinus; species Cetorhinus maximus. The sequence continues at coordinate 167,930,530 of NC_135883.1, forward strand.
GGCCTCATCTCCATCGTTGATGCCATAGTTGGCCTCCAACAGTGTGTATGTGAGAGGGGTGCTGGGCAACTCGATTTCACTCCAGCTACCCCTGCTCCTCAAGGTGTCAGCCTGGGACTCCTGGGTACCCATAGGGTGGAGGATCCACAGATGCACACTTTGAGCCCATCCATCTAGGTGACTCCGAGAGTGTCCGGTCCATCCGACTCCCCTCTTCCTGCGACCTGAGCAGCTCTAGCTCCATTGCAACACAGCAGGACCCTGAAAGCAGGCCAGGGGCCTCCAAGTCTCGGCCCTCCAGAGGATGCCCGTCAAAGTCATCACAGACAGGGCATCACAATCAGCAGGCTGCCTCCACCTTCACTGTGAATGTCCAGGGAGCGCGAAGATGTAGTGGCAGGGTTCGGACAGTAAAGGAGAATTAGTTGCACAGCCTGGGAACAGATGTTAATAACTTGTACATACTGTTCATTATTGTCAATAAACTCCCAAGAATGTTTCCCTGGCTATGGCTCCTTGTTCTGATGAGCATTGTTCTTGTCACTCAGATATGAAACCTTTCTGCACAAGATAAAGGCAGGTGTCTCAGTTCAGGGCCTCTTCCCTGTGCTCAGTCAGCCTTCAGACCACAGTGATAGTCCAGCCTCACACTCCTTGGAGACATTACTGATGTCTGCACCTTGGCAGTGCTTGTCATTGATGCCAGAATGTAGTGGGCAGGCGCCACAGAGTTCTCTCATTCTCTTGGTGTGCTCTCAGCACCTTTAAGGAGGGGCTGGCCCCATCACACCAGCATCTGTGACCAGTGATACTGTACTCCAGCTCCTTAAGGGCCCAGGTGCTGAAGACGGACAAAGCATCAGATACTTCTAAAGCTTCATGGCTGCGTCTCTATGATATGACCCTGATCACGGAGTGCAAGCGAGTTGCCCTCGGCAAAACAGGAGTCAGACATTCTCAGAGGCTATGTGAAGATTTATGGAGTGTCCTCACTGAATGTCATCATCATCCTCCTGCAATCGAGCAACTATTAGAGCCTCCACTGCATCTCCAGGACAGGAGCATTCTCACAGGGGGTATTCGCGCTGCCATAAGCCAGGCTGGAGTCAAATGTTCACAAATGCAATGTGAAGAGCTATGGTGTCACCTCACTACATGGCATCTTCATCCCCCACAAATCTAGCAGCTATGAGGGACTCCCGAACATGCCTGTCTTGTCTAGCCAGTGTGAGAGTCTCATCACTGTCATCGTCGCCTCCAAGGACCTCTTCAGTCTCATCGCTGTTGGCATTCTCATCGGTGGAGACGTGCAGCTCCCCATCTCCTCCTTAGTTAGCTCAGCTCCCTGTTGGAGCGCCAGGCTGTAAAGGGCGCAGCAGATGATGATGATCCGTGACACCCTCTGCGGACTGTATTGCAGGGCTTCACTAGACTGGTCCAGCTACCAGAACCTCAACTTCAGCAGCCCATTGTTCTGCTCCATCAAGGTGCAAGATGCAGCTTGAGCCTCATTATCCCGTCGCTTTGCTGCAGTCTGAGGCCGCCGCATGGGTGTCATCAGCCATGGCTTCTGCAGGTAGCCCTTGACCCTGAAGAGCCATCCCTGTAGCTTCTGTGGAATACTCCAGGGATCTGTGACCCACTGAGGATGTAGGCGTCGTGCACACTCCCTGGAAACCGTGCGCACACCTGCAGGATGCGTTTCTGGTGGTCGCACACCAGCTGTACATGCAGCCAATGGAACCGCTTGGAGTTAATGTGGTTCACCATGTGTTGCAATGAAGATCTGAGTGCCACATGAGTGCAGTCAATTGCACCCTGAACCTATGGGAAACCCAAGATTTAGGTGAATCCAATCACTCTTGCATCCTGGCTGTCCTGGTCCCGGGCAAAATGCACAAAGTTGTGTGCCCTCGCAAAGATGGCATCCATGACCTCATGGGTGCATTGTGGGTGGAGGCTTGAGAGTTCCCACAGAGGTCACCTGTGGATCCCTGAAAGAAGACACTGGCATAAAAATTGAGCGCCACGGTCACTTTCGCAGCCTCTGGCAGTGGATGCCCTCCATATCCCCTTGGCACCAAATCATGCAGTTAATGGCAGTTGTGTGCAACCAGTACCCTAGACATTTGCAGTCTTTGGCGATGTTGCTTCTCAGTCATCTGCAGGAATGAAAGGTGGCATCCATAGACCTTGGGTGTCGCTAGGCGCTGGCTTGCGATGGCTTGCTGTGGCTCTTGGGCAGCAGGTGTGGGAGCCACAGCTGCCCCTTCTTCCTGAGGTTGCTGGTCCTCACTGCGCAGCCAGGAGCCTCAGGCATTCTCTCCTCCGTCTTCTTCGTTCTCTGTAGTCCATCAGGCATACAGTTAGCTCACCACGCTCCTGCAGGATGAAAGATAGAGACATGTGGTTAGCATGGGTGTACTAAGAACCTGTCCTGGTTAAATCTGACAGCCCCTTAACACTTCCCAGAGAGTGCTGGCCACTACTTGGATGGCCAGAGATTACAGAGATTAGTGCGCTGCATGGCTGCCCTGTTAGCTTGAACCATGGAACCAAGTCTGTTAAGTAATCCACCACATGAGTGCAGCATACACATAAAAGGCAAATTGAAGTTCGAACTAAACAAAATGGACGAAGACGGAATCATTAGAAGAGCACACAAGCACACAGGTTGGTGCATCTCAGTCACATGTGTTCTAAAGAAGGACGGAGCATTGAGAGTATGCCTCGGTCCATGACATTTAAACACAGCTTTAATATGTTTTCCTTACAAAACACCCACACTAGAAGAGTTAAATCTGAGATTTGCAGGTGCAAAATTCTTCTTGAAGCCTGATGCCAAGAATGGTTCCTGGTCAGTATATATCATGGAGAAGGCTCAAGAGCTCACTGCATTTCATGTCTTATTCGGATGGTACTGTTCTGAATGGCTGCCTTAAGAGTTCTGTGTGAGCCAGGATCTCTTTCAGATTCACATGGACCACATTACATGCACTGTATCAGGATGCATCTCTATCATAGATGACATTGCTGTTGTTGGAAGAGCACAACAAGAACGTGGCCACAATCTGCATTATTGATGCAAATGGCCCATAATGAAGGATAGTCTGAAATGTGACATCAACATGCAGCAGATAAATTTCTTCAGTTCTATTTATTCCAGTGCTGGCATATGTCCCAATCCAAGTGAAATAGAGGATATTAAAGCAATTCTAACTCCTCAAGATAAAGATGATCTTTGAAGATATCTTGGTCACTTTAATTTCTTGACTCCATACACTCCCAATTTCTCTCTCCTTGTTGCTAAGTGAATTGTTGAGAAACAGTGTGGCATGAAGGCCATCTGTACCTCTTCAAAGCACTGAAACAGTCATTATAGAAGCATTGACCTTGCAATCCTTGTTTTAATCCTTTCATGGAATGTGAGTGTCACTAACAAGGTCAACATTTGTTGCCCAGCCCTAATTGCCCTTGAACTAAGTGGCATGCTAGGCCATTTCAGAGGGCAGTTAAGAGTCAACCACATTGCTGTGGTCTGGAGTCACATGTAGGCCCGACCAGCTAAGGATGGCAGTTGTCCTTCCCTAGCGAACATTAGTGAACCAGATGGGTTTTTACGACAATCAACAATGGTTTCATAGTCACCATTACTGAGGCTAGCTTTTCAATTACAGATTTTTTAATTAATTGAATTCAAATTCCACTAGCTGCCATGATGGGATTTGAACTCTAGTCCTCAGAACTTTATCCTGGGCCTCTGGATCATTAGTCCACTGACATGATCCTATGGAGACAGCTACCCTAGAGATAGATGGTTCAGGAAAGAACTGGTGTTATGGCACAACAGATGGTAAATGCCGAGCTGCTCAAATCCCAGAGGGAAACTTGAAACAGCTGCCACAACTGTTTTGCAATTTGTATTTTACTTTGAGATGTATGCCTTGAATTTAGTAGCGATAAGTTTATTGAGGCTTAGAGGTTTTTTCACAAAACTAAATTAAGCATTTATTAATTGAAGAAAAGATTTTAAGCACATACATAGGTCTACAAGTTACTACTATAATAACTCCTAACTCCTCTAATTAATCTAACTTCCCAGTTATACCTCCATTAAGGCAACAGTAAAACAACATAGATTTCAACAGACCCAGGCAAAGCACACAATACCTTAGACAGTGATATCCACAGTGAGTTTTCTTAGTTTCGGTTCCTGTAGACAGTAACTTGATGCATAGAGGCTGGAAGCTTTTCATACTTGTGTTAGATCTTAGAATGCCTTCCCTTTACACATAAACTCATTTCCTTTATACATGTTTCTCCCTTTTTAATGTAAATTCCATTGTTCCAATATGTCTTTGCAACTTTACTTTTCCCATAATATAAATCTTCCATAGTTCTCATATTATCAGTAACCTTTGGGAAAAATAAACACACTGTTTGACCTAGCTTTATATGGCTAGGTGTAACGTATCATCATGTCTTTGAAATTCAAACTACTCTGGATTATCTAAAAATGCAAATGATCCTCACACCTCACATTCTAAAACTTCAGTCATGTTTACGTATTTAGCATTTCAAACTTAGCTTCCCTTTTGATCACTCAAAACTCCAGACTAGCTGTCTCTAATCCAATTAAATACACCCCCCCACCGACACACACACACACATCCACAAAGAGAACGATTAACCTACCTTTACAATAAATCACAATAATATTATGAAAATTATAATATTTTAATGACACTGGGAACATGCATACAACAAAAAGGCAAACTTATTGCAATTGTTTCAAAATTTATGTCCGTAACACAACCTGACTATTCCAACATTGAATGGGAAACATTAGTTTTAGTGTTTGGGATCGTGCGTTTCATACCTATCTAGTTAGCAAAAGATTTGTGGCAAAGACCAATCACAAGCCACTGGAGATGATTTAGCAAAAAACATTGACCAGTGCACCGCCTAGATTGCAACATCTCTTGATAAAGATTCATGGTTACAACTGTGAGATTAGTAAAAGCCAGGTCACTTGATGGTCACATTGGATACACTTAGCAAATTGCCTAAAACAGCGACTACAGAAGATATATCCTTAGGTCTACAAGTTGACTTCATTGACATTGGACTTGAAGATGTTCTCCAAGTTGATCATTTTGTGCAAACTAAATGACAGCAGCTATATAAAATGGTGTAAATTTCTACACTACAGAAACTATGGCAAACCATTATTGAAGGATGGCCTGATTCAATTCAGCATTTCCTCGAACACATGAAACCATTTTGTGCTTAACGAAATGAGGTAGGCATCTCTCGAGGAGTCATTTTTAAAGACAGTCAGGCAGGTCATACTGGAACAAAAACAAAAATTGCTGGAAAAACTCAGCAGGTGATGAACTTCAGTTCTGATGAAGAGTCATACGGACTTGAAACTTTAACTCTGTCTTCCTCTCCACAGATGCTGTCAGACCTGCTGAGTTTTTCCAGCAATTTTTGTTTTTGTTTCAGATTTCCAGCATCTGCAGTATTTTGCTTTTATCTTAGGTCATACTGGAATTTTTGCAACCTGATAGTCTTCAACAAACTTATCACTCATGCATAGGCATAGATCGGATGAGAAGACTTACAAGAGAGACCATCTATTGGCCAGGTGTGAACAATGACATTGAAGGCATCATCAAGAAATGCAAGACATGTCAAGAGCATATGCCAAGTCAGCACAAAGCACCATTGATTCCACATGAAGTTCCTACCCATCTTTGGTCCAAAATCGCATGCGGCCCTTTCCATCTCCATGGCATTGTCATTGTTGACAAAGTGCCCCATTATTCAGCAATTGCACAATATATCTAGCACAATTGTAACACAACCTTTATGTGCTATTTTCAGTTTACCCGGTGTGCCTAGAGAGATCATTACGGATAACCGTCTGCAAATTATTGGTAAGCTATTTCAATATATGTGAGAAGTGGAATATCAATCACACTACTTGTCCTCCTCATAACCCTAGATCTAACGGCCCAGCTGAATGAATGCTTTGCAGGGTGAAATACCTAATTCTCAAATGTGGACAGGCCAAGCAAGATCCACACATTGCAATGTTACACTTGAGATCTACACTTTTAAGTACAACTATTCCATCACTGGCAGAGCTCATGTTTGGCGGACTTGTATGTACCAATTTACCCACTCTTACCCATTCTATTCTCTCAGAATCTGGAGAGTAACTTTTAAAACTACAGGAGGTGACCAAGGTGCACGATAAAAATGTAGTTGCAGAGCTGCCAAGATTACAGTTGAGTCACAGGTTTGCATCCAGGATCCCACAGAATGTATGTGGCAACCAGCCAAAGTGACAAGGATTTGTTCAGAACCAAAGTCCTATGAAGTCAGCACATACAAAGGCACAATGGTGAGTCATAACTGAGGACAAATCATATTCATTCTAGCTCCTCAACCACTGTACAGTCCTGTTGCATCTAGGACAAGATACCAAATGCAACCAGGAACAACATCCAAGAATGACAATCCTACAGATCACTATGAGCAGTTGAAGGAGTCTCCAGACTAGATTACCGTTACAAGGTCTGGGTGTACCAGCAGATTACCTCTAAGCTTTAGCGACTCATAGATTCATCTATGCACTTACGTAATAGTGGCTAAACATGAACATAAATTGTAAATATTTATACTTCTTTGGAAGGGGGAAAGGTATTTTTAAAAAGAAAGGGAGATGCTGTAATATGCCTTGAAGGGATATCAGCATGATATCACCAGAAGGGAAATGTGTCATGTGGTCCAGTCTTAGTTTCATTTTTAGCTTTGATCAGGGCGCACACACACACATCTCTGGTGTATTCAAACTTTATACCTATATATAACTATTCTCACTATGTATAGCTAGTTAAATGGCGTTGCTATGGAGAATGCACCACTGATGATGACTGAAAGTTAATTGCCGAACATTGTTTGAAATTTAAACCAGGCAACTTAACCCTGATTGGTTAAGGTATTGCGATGAGGAATGAGTCAGTGAATGCTTGTCACTTATTTTGTTTTGCTGAAACAAGCACAGTGTATGTACATGTTCTTTCTGTCTGCAAAGAACAGGGCCCTGTGTATTATCACAGAATCACAGTGCAGAAGAGGCCCTTCATCCCATCGATCCTGCACCGACATGTGAGAAACACCTGACCTACCTACCTAATCCCATTTACCAGCACTTGGCCCATAGCCTTGAATGTTATGACGTGCCAAGTGCTCATCCAGGTACTTTTTAAAGGATGTGAGGCAACCCGCCTCCACTACCCTCCCAGGCAGTGCATTCCAGACCGTTACCACCCTCTGGGTAAAAAAGATTTTCCTCACATTCTCCCTAAACCTCCTGCCCCTCACCTTGAACTTATGCCCCCTTGTGACTGACCCTTCAACTAAGGGGAACAGCTGCTCCCTATCCACCCTGTCCATGCCCCTCATTAATATATGTAGCATCCAGTACACAAAAATGTGCCACATTGCGAGCCTGACTGACAATCTTAAATTGGCTGTCAGCGTAATTCTTAGCACATTGAGGATTCTTTAGTATAAATTGTTGTTTTCCTCCTTATATTGGTATTCTTGCAAGTGTCATGATGAGTGCAAGATGAAAAGCTTTGACATGTCTATTTTTCAGAAATACAAAAATCAGTCGAGGTCAGTTACCTGTTTTGAAAGTCCAAGAGTTCAGCGTTAATCTTCTCAATGTCTAGCTCGGTCCACAGCACATCATAGTAACCATTAATATTATTCATCACTGCATCATACAAACTATACAATTTCTGCAGCAGTCCCAGCTCCTTCCTGGAGAAAAAAAAAAACAGCAACAGCATCAGCAATTAATAATAAAGCACAAAGTCAACATTCTATCTTTTCCTCAAGAGTTTACATCTATGAACAATTATATCACAGGCTGAATGGATGAATGGAGTGACCCCATTCCAAGGCTGAAAAGTTGGGGGCCAGCCTACCTCAGGATAGCCAAGAAGACCCGACCTATATTAATGTTAGCTAGATCAGGTTGAGAGATCCACCCCCTTCTGGAGGGAAGTCTCGCTTCTAAGGTCTGTTGGCCAATCCCAGTCAGTCCCAATCCTAAATTCCAGCAGCACCATCGGGAGCAGTGACTACTGTTGGGACTACAGCCAGTCTCCAACAAGGATCATTGCTGGAGGCAGACACTGACCTAAGTGTGAGAGTTTTTGCCAGGATCAGTCAGGCAGGTTCTGGAAAGAAGGTGCTGGCTGTGATCAGGAGAGCAGTGGTTGGGAACAAGCGGGTTGACAAGTACTGTGGTGGGTGGTGCTCTACTGGGTGCTAGGTGTCAGACAGGAAGGAGGCACACACCCCACAGCCAGGCCATCAATGTTCATCTGGCAGTCTCATCATGTGGCATGGCACCCACTACCTCTGGTAAAATAACAGCGGGTGTGGGAGGATGTCCTTAAATGGCCATTACTTAGCTACTTAAGGCCCTCAATTAGCTCAGGGCAAGCGGGCTGCCAAACCCCTCCTAAGCTTTTGGTAAGATTCCAAAGGTAGATTGGGGATTACACAGTGTCCCCTCTTTGCCACCTGATTTTAAGTCTCCTAGTGTGTTAACTCATTCCTGGGCAGCCATAAAATTCATTCCACGGAGTTCAGTTTAAAAGAATTTGTTTATAACTGGCACGCTGTCCATTTTTTCCAGTCAAGCCCCTTTCGCACATTAAGTTAACCTGCCTGCACCAAAAATACTTCAGCTAGGTGAATGATCAAATGAATTGTCAATTTCTCTCAAATAAATAAATAACTGCTGGCCTAGCCAGCAATGCGCACATCCCATGAACGAATAAAAAAAAAATCGCAGTAGCAGGCAAATGGTTGTTAAAGGTACGTTGCTAGAACCTGCAGATATCCATGGATAAAGTGAAAATTCTAAGGTAACCTGCAGCACAGGCCTATGTGGAGAGCTACCATGTTGACTCAATGGCTGACACCCAGATCTTGGGCAGGACTAACATCATATAACTGAGCTTGATTGATGATGTGCACTGTGGCCTACCTTCAAAGCCCCTGTGGCTGGAAAGGGTTAAAGTGGCTTCTGTGATTTTACTGTAGTGATCAGATGTGTGTAAATCAGACAGCACAGTGACATGGAGACCCCAAATAAGTTCTGGCTGTATGTGGGCATGGAACGTGAGGAGCTCCCTCTCTTCCTCTCTCTCCCCCCTTTGCCATTATCAGAAGGCAGGCTTTTAGGAAGGACAGGAAGCTAGGGAAAGGTGGAGGGGTGGCTCTGATAATTGATGATGGTTTTAGCATAACAGAGAGGGGTGACCCAAGTTCAGGAAACAAGGGTAGTGAAGTGAAATATAAATAGAAAATGCTGGAAAAACTCAGCAGGTCTGACAGCATCTGTGCAAAGATAAACAGAGTTAATGTTTAAAGTCCATAGTGCTGCCTTTATGCCACTATCTGCACCTGCTTTAGCACTAACTGCTACCATTAACATTCCCTTTGTCTTGTGTCCATGACATCTTTGTCAATCTCTCCTTAGCTGACCTTCTATCCTGCTTTACATGCTCCACCCCCATTAAACAATATAAATTCTAGCACATTTCTTTAGCTCTGAAGAGTCATATGGACTCAAAACGTTAAGTCTATTTCTCTCTCCACAGATGCTGTCAGACCTGCTGAGTTTTTGCAGCATTTTCTTTTTTTATTTCAGGTTTCTAGCATCTGCAGAATTTTGCTTTTATCTTAGGGTACAGAAGTAACTTGGGTAGAGATGAGAAATGATAAAGGCAAGAAGTCACTTGTGGGAGTGGTGTATGGGCCCCCTAACAGTAGCCACACGGTAGGACGGGGGAGAAAGGAAAAAATAATGGGAGCTTGTCAGAAAGATATGGCTATAATCATTGGGAATTTTAATCTGCATATAGAGTCAAAAAATCAGATGGGCAAAGGTGGCCTAGATCAGGAGTTCACAGAATGTTTTCAGGATAGCTTCTTAGGGTTTAGAACAGCACATTCTGGAGCCAACCAGAGAGCAGGCTATTTGAGACCTGGTATTGTGCACTGAGATAGAATGAAGTAATGACCTTATAGCGAAGACATCCCTAGGTGGCAGCGATCATAACATGACTGAATTTTATATTCAGTTTGAGGGAGAGAAGAATGGGTCCAAAGCTAGTATTTTAAACTTAAATAAAGGCAATCATGAGGGCACATGAGCATAGCTAGCTAAATTGAAGTGGCAAATTAGGTTAAGGAATAGGTCCATCGAATTTCAGTGGCAGACATTTAAGGGGATATTTCAGAATACATAGAATAGCTACATTCCAAGCAGAAAGAAAAATTCCAAGGGGAGGACTCACCATCCATGCTAACTAAACAAGTTAAAGATAGTATCAAACTTAAAAGAAAAAGCATATAACTGCGCAAGGAAAGACTAAAAGATTAATGAAGGAAAAATTAGAGTATGAGAGAAAGTTAGCTAGAAATATAAAAACAGATAGTAAGAGTTTCCAAAGATATTTTGAAAAGAAAAGAGTTAAGAAAGTGAGCATTGGTTCTATAGAAAGTGAGTCTGGGGAATTAATAATGGAAAATAAAGAGATGGCAGATGGATTGAATAGTCATTTACATCCCAGAAATAGCTGCAAATCAGGAAATGGAATAGAGGGATGAACTCAATAATATTACAATCACCAGGGAAGTAATACTGAGTAAATTGTATGAATTGCTGGCTGCCAAGTCACCAGGCCCTGATAGACTTCATCCTGGAGCCTTCAAAGTGGCTTGTGAGATAGTCGATGTGTTGATTTGAATTTTCCAAAATTCCCTAGATTCGGGAAAGGTTCCATTCAGCTGGGAAACAGCAAATGTAACTCTTTTATTCAAAAATGGAGGGAGACAGCAAGCAGGAAACTACTTAACATCTGTCATAGGAAAAATGTTACAAGATATTATTAATGATGTTATAGCAGGGCACTGAGATAAATTGATAATCAGGCAGATTCAACATGGTTTCGTGAGAGGAAAATCATGTTTAACCAATTAGAAACATAGAAAATAGGAATAGGTCTAGGTCATTCGGCCCTTCGAGCCTGTTCCACCATTCAGTATGATAATGGCTGATCCTCTGTCTCAACGCTGTACTAGGAATGGGTGGGTTGTCTTATGAGGAAAGGTTGTGCAGGTTAGGCTTAGATTCTGAGGGGTCTTGACAGGATGGATCTGGAAAGGACGTTTCCCATTGTGGGAGAATCTATAACTAGAGGCCACTTAAAAATAAGAGGTCGCCCATTTAAGACAGAGATGGAGGGAAATTTTTTTTCTCTCAAAGGGTAGTAAGTCTTTGTAATTCTCTTCCTCAAAACATGGTGGAAGCAGAGTCTTTAGGCAGAACTGTCCCAGATTTTCACTAAGTGCAGTACCGGGCAGGTAAAATGACGTTTTGCCTGCTGGCTGCAATGGCGGCTTTTAACACCGTAGCGTCCCAAACCCGCATTATGCATTCTCTGGATACATGCCATTTCAATGGCGGGTGGGCTCCAATTCACCTGCCACGCCGTCATCTTGCCATTTCATCATGCCAGGCAGCACATTTAAAGTACAGCTGCACTCAGTGCTTCCAGACCAGGACTGCAGCAAAGAAGACATGGCCCCGAAAGGCAAGAAGACTGCAGCCCTTGAATGCCTTCTGGGCGCTGTAGAGGCCCACTGTGATTTCCTCTGCTCCTGCTCTGGCCGCAGGGGTTGGGGCAGCTACATTATCACTCTGGCTTGGCAGGCAAAGGCAGTGGTGATCAGTACCAATGTTGTACAGAAGATGTTGGCCATCCAATGCAGATAGAGGATGAAGGATCTCATCCATGCAGCCAGGGTATGGCAACCAGATCATCACTCTAAACTCACATACTCAAGCCCATCACACGTTCACTGGCATCTCACTCACTGCCAGCTCAAGGAACATCACCACCCATTCTCACACATATCCATCTGGCCTCATCTCCTTTGGAGGCTGCCTCCTCAGCCCTCATCATCTTGAGACCACTTGCACAGATCAACATGTGCCCGTACACACATCCTGGGATACCCGCCTTCCCCAGTACAGCTCTCGTCCTTCAGCCTCTTCCCTTGCCTGAGGCCATGTCACTGCCTTCCCCAAGCCAGACCTTGTCCTGAAGATGTTGAAAGGCCACCCGCATATGGCTGATCTGGTAGGTAGAGACCTACTTGTGAGCTCTGCTAAAGGTGATGTGGTGCTGTCTGCGAAGCCTGGCACTGATGGCTGCGAGTGCTGACCAAAGCAAGGTAGGCAAACAAACTTTGAAATCCCAAGCGAAGTTCAGCCTGCCGCGTGCACGCCTTATATATGCTGTTGTTAAACACGTCAGCATGTTTTCTCGCTGACGTGGGTGGATAATCCAGCGGGGGGGAAGATGAGTCCGACGGGCTGGCCTTATAATGATATGCTGATGTATTGCAGTGAGGTTCCCAACGTCTAATGGCAGGGAACGTGGCCTGCCATCAGCGGGCAGAGCGGACGACCACAAACTGGTTTCACAACGTTGTGAAACCGATTTTTGGCCTTCTTGCCATATTGTCCGCTCACGCCACTGAACACACCCGATGTTGGGGGGGGCGCATGGAAAATCCCAGCCTTTGAATATTTTTAAGGCAGAGCTTGATCGGTTATTGATGAGCAAGAGGATGACAGGTTCTTGGGTGTAGGTGGGAATGTGGAGTTGAGGTTACTATCAGATCAGCCATGAGCTTATAGAATGGCGGAGCAGGCTCCAGGGGCCGAACGATCGACTCCTGCTCCTGATGTGCATATTCGTATCTTTGTATTTTGTCCTTTCTTTATACATGTGCAAATTCACAACTTGTAGCAGGGCCACCTTGATCTGTGATTGAAGGTATAGCGGGCAACCTTGTTTGCGATATAAAGGAAAGGGAGAAGATCAGAGATTCAAAAATCACACCAAGAGGTCAGAGCCCATAGATAAATTAATGACAGCAGATCAAACACAGGAGAAATCAAAACAGTCACTTCAGAGTGACATCACAATCAATAGAGAGAGAGAGAGGAGTAGCAGAACCAAAGGATTTAAGGTCAAGCATATGTAGGTTAAGTAGCCAGATACTATTTTTTGCGTGTTAACTGTTTTTAGCATTCCACATAAGACAGCTCCTTCGCGCTCAGAATCAATCTAGTGAACCGTCTCTGAAGTGCCTCCAATGCAAGTATATCCCTGCTTAAATAAGGGGGCCAAAATTATACACAACGGCTCTAGGTGTGGTCTCATCTATACCGTGTACACTTGTAGAAAAACCTTGTACTTTTATGCTCCATCCCATTTGCAATAAAAGCCAACAATGCATTTGCCTTCCCAACTACTTGCTGTAAATGCATGCTAACTTTTTGCGATTTATGTATGAAGACAGCCAGATTCTTTGGTACAACAGGATTTTGCAGTCTCTCCCCAGCGAAATAATATTCTGTTTTTTAATTCTTCCCACAAAAGTGGACAACCTCACATTTCTCTCACATTGTACTCTGTTGTGGTACGCCATTAAGTGGATGTGATTCTGTTTTCTGTACATGTCACTAGACAGGAAATGATGCAATGCATCATGTGATTCAGATTTAATCTCAGTTTGTTCTGAGGAAGCTACCAACTCAGGTGTGTACAAATTCGACAAGAAGTACCAACTTCTCAAATCCTTAAGAAATAAACCTACATAACCAATTCCTCATGTGTGGTTGGCGCCTTGGGCCAGAATTTTCCCGTTGGCGTGTGGGGGTGGGCCCTGCATGTCCATGCATAAAATAACACGCGGTGACGTTGGGCGAGTGTCCTGATGTCACTGAGCGCCATCGTGATATTTTGTTGGACGGGCGCACGATGATATCCGATGCACGCCCGCCATTAATTAACGGGCCCTTGAGGTGGCAATTAACGGCGATTTTTTAGCACCTGTGTGATCTTCGGATCGGCGCACAGGCACAATGGGCAGGCGGGTAGGACACATTTGTATAAACCTCATCCAAGGGTGGGATAAGAGGGTTCGGTGGGGTTGCGAGTGTGCTCTGTCAAATATTGATTTTTCAAAGTTACTGATACTTGCCTGTGCGATCTGCAATACTTCAAAACGCATGCTTGGTCTAGACTCACAACCTTCAGGTCAGCACTCTGCATTGAGGAATCTTTTTTGGGCCTATAGGTTTCAGGAAACCTTCACTTAGCCTGGGAACGGGAGCTGAAATCTCCACTGGAGGCACATCCTCTGATGAGGAAAGAGGGCTAGAATGGGGAGGCGGCCAGGAGTGCACATTCAACCTCCAGGGGAGCCACCTTTGGGAGGACAGGCGCAGGCACAAGGGGTGCAGGGCCAAGAGTTAGTCCAAGGCGGAAGGGGCCGCAAAAGATGCCACTATCCTGCTGCCAGTGTTTACAGGTGGCAAAATAGCTACCTCAATATGTCTGAGGTGCAGTGCCGAAGGAGGCTCTGCCTCTCAAGGGAGAAAGTCAACTATATCTGTCAGATGATTGGGCCTGAGATCTCCGCGAACTATGTGGGTGGACACTCCATGCCAGTGGCTCGAAAGGTCACAGCTGCCCTCAACGTCTATGCCTCTGGCTCCTTCTAGGGCTCGGTGGGTGATCTTTGTGGTTTCTCCCAATTAGCTGTCCCCACTTGTGTCAAGCAGGTGACAGGCGCTCTGTTCAGGTGTACATTGTCCATCATCCACTACCATTGGGACCAGGCAAGTCAGGCACAGCGAGCCAGAGGTTTCGCGGCCATTGCTGGCTTCCCCCACGTCCAGGGTGCAATAGACTGCACACATGTGGCCATCAAGGTGCCAGCAGGTGAGCCTGGTGCCTTTGTCAACAGGAAGGGCTTCCACTCCATGAACGTGCAGATAGTGTGTGATCACAGGATGCTGATTCTACAAGTCTGTGCAAGGTACCCAGGAAGCTCCCATGACACCTACATCCTCAGGTTCTCCTAGGTGCCGGGGCTCTTCAGTGCTCCAGCCCGGCTGGATGATTGGCTGTGGGTGACAAGGGCTATCCCCTCAGGAGGTGACTCATGACGCCTCTCCGCCATCCAAGAACAGAAGCTGAGCAGCAGTACAATAGGAGCCATGCCTTCACAAGGGCTCTGGTGGAGAGAGTCATTGGTCTTCTCAAGTTACGCTTCCGATGTTTGAACTGCTCATGGGGCACACTGCAATACCCTCCAGGTTGTGTGTCGCTGATAGTGGTTGCATGCTGCGCCCTCCACAATCTTGCGCTTGAAAGGGGGGACGCTGTGAACGATGAAGATGTAGACGCAGTGGCTGCGGCTGCACACGATCAGTCCTACAGTGAGTCCGAGGATGAGCACACACAGGGAAATGCTGACCCGGGCATAGTCCAGGGAGGCAGGGACACCTGAGAGGCTTTAATCCAATAAACCTTTGGCTAGGACACCACATATGGACCTCCAGGACAAGCCTGGGCTATATGCTCCATACTCGATACCTAAGTGCAAGAACTGCCTGGATAGGAATATTAACTAAGGGCCTTGTTAATAAAGCTGAATGTCCCACAAATCACTCGTAACATTGTTGGAAACCATCCGCCTGCAGGACAAAAGAGGCACTCTCAGCCATGGTGACATGTCTGAATTTAATATTACAGCCAAAGGAACTTAAGAAAACAAAATGACAAAGGTGTTCAAAATCACACCAACTCATAAAGACCTCATTGCGGGCCAACACAAAAGCACCAGTGATAAACCCATGGTGTGCCTAAGGTGCCTTATGTTTACATTTCCGGGTGCTACGTCCTGATGCTGCCCCCTTGCTGGGAGTGGCATCTGAGACAGCCTGCTGACTCTGCTGTCCTGTTGGCCTGTGGAGCCTGTGCTGGTCCCGCCTGGGAGGAAGCTGCCAGTTCCACAGCTGGCATCACCCCAGTCATCGCAGCCTGATTGGATGCAATGGTCACTGCAGAGGGGCAGAGGAGCTGCTGCCCTCACCCGGAGCGCCCTGAGAGGAGCCCGCAGAGAGGACAGGCAGCTGCTGCACCAACATGAGGTCTCTTCGGACCGCCCTGCTCACCGTGGATGGATGGGGACCGAGCTGAGAAACTTGGTGCCCAGACCATCTCCCACACTGGCACTGACCAGCTGAGGTCAATGCCGATGTGAGGGCTTGCTGGTCCGAGCGCATCCCCAGGAAGCCGTGATTGGTCTCCTGGAGGAGCCTCTCCACGAGAGTTGCCACTCTTTCCATGGAGGACGCATGGCGCTTGGCCATGAGGCTCATTGCTTTGGCGATAATCTAAGTAGACTCCTCTGCCATGGACACCAAGCCAAGCATAGCCTCATGTAGCTTCACCATATGCTCCCGCACACCCGGCCGCATTTCCTGCGTTTGCTGTGTCACAGACGACTCCAGAGGCACATCATTGAGAACCGACTGAGCATGTGCCTGGTCCCCTGCAGTCCTTCGACTGCTGGCACCATGGGCACACTCTGTCTCTGCCAGATCCTCCAGCGACTGTGAAGTGCCCTCACTGCTGTGACCCGGGACACCAGCCGATGTTCTATTTCACACTGAATGCCAGTATCTGCGCTGGCACCTGCCTGGCAGAGATGGCGTGATGCTGGTGAGTCCGTGACTTCAGGGTCCTCAGTTGTGAGAGGGGGCCCCTGCTGCTCCTCCTCTCGGCCCTGCTCCGATGACGCTGAAAGGAAGAACAAGGACATTGGATCAGCTAACGTGAAGATAATGTCAATGTGCATCCCTGTCCCCCGGATCATAATGCGCTCATCCTTCCATAAGCAATGGTCAAGCCATGTTGCAAACTTCAATCACTGAACATTCAGCACTGCCATGGCTGTTGGGAGAACAATAGTGACCTCACTGCTGGGCAAACATACCTGCCCGTGGCACCCCAGCCTCACTGACATTGGTGGACCTGGGCGCATGGCCGCTCTCCAGACCTAGGGCCACCTGCTTGAAGCAGCTGAGAATCGCCAACTGTGCCGGCCCTCCGCCAGTCCTCACCTGCTCGGCAGCATTATGTGCATTCTTCTCCTGAAAAGGAGAGAAGAGCATTGATTAGTGCTACTTGTGGACTCTCTTCGCAGACGGCCCACCCCAACCAGAGTGGGACATTGCAGGGCTCCAGTGTCTTCTCACTCTGCTGCTGCCAAACACTCACACAAAGATGCTAGGCCTGTGCCGACCCCCACCCCCAACCCCGCAAACCCCTGGCCAAATGCTGCCTACATCACATCAGGCACTACACGGTCTAACCTTCCATAACAAGGAGGCACAAGCACGTGGAGCGCAGAGGACAGCAGATTTATTGGTGCCACGCCACCTTGAAGCTCCCCTCCCAGCATGTCATCACCCTGACTTCGACATGCCTTGGAGTTCCAGCACTGCGCCTAGGTGCAGCTCCTCCAGGTTGCCCCCAAAACAGTAATGTGGGTCTCAGTGCTGTGGGTGTAGAACCCATCTCTTCACCACCCTCTCAGGGTGACCTCAGCATGGGCAATATCTTTTGTCGCACCCAGCAAAAGACACATGCCATCAATGATTAAATGCAGTCACTACACTCAGACTTGGTCCGGGGGTGTGGTCAGTGGGGAAATCCTACCAACTGGGTTAAGTGACCAATGCCAACATGGTACTCACCCTTCCAGAGCGCAACAGGTCATTGAAGTGCTTGCGACACTGGATCCAGGTGCTTCGCACCACATCTTGGGAGCTCATGATCTCCGCCACCTCCTGTCAGGCATGGGGGGGCCTCCTCCTCCCGTCCTGGCGTGCGAACGCCTCCCGCCATGCTGCCATCTCCTTGAGGGGAGCAGCAAGACAATCATCAGAAAAATGAGGGGCAGAGTGCCCCCCTGCCCTACCCTCCTGCCTGGCTTGCTCACCAGCAGCGCTCTGGGGAGCCCTTCCGCTGGCCATGATTCACAGCCTTTGAAAGGCTGCAGCATCTTTTTAAAACAGACCACCGGGTCGCCATTGGACCCGGCAGTCATTGCAGTCCCGCCGCTGACTACCCATTCCCGCTGTCCTCAGGGGCTGCTATTCACGCTGGGTGGGCCTTAATTGGCCCGCCCGCTTAAAATGGGGGCGCAAACCCGATTGTGGGCAGCAATCGGGTCCGCGCCCGCCCACACCCGCTCCCACACCACCCACCCGACAGGCAGAAAATTCTGCCCTTGATGTTTATGTGCTAAGTGAGCGCAAGGGGAAGAAAAACACATGATGCCAGCAGTGGAGAAATTTTCAATGTGGTGCCATTGGCAATGGAATAAGCTGATAAATAGTCCAAAGTTTAAAACCACTAAGTCAATGCAAAGTGTGTAGTCTTGGACCTAAGATCGCATCACACAATCTGTGAGTTCATCAGACAGGAACAGTGCGTTAAGAGGTTCAGTGACAGGTTGTGTTCAGCTAGGAAGATGAGTTGCAGGGACATGGGCTGGATCGATTGCAGGCAAGGGCGCCAAGAAACGTTGCAGAAATTGTGTGAAAACGACAGGCAAAATCAAGAGCTGATGCAAACTGGGAAAGATTTTGGCACCATTATTCATTTTGTGGAGCATCATAGAAACATAGAAACAAAGAAGCTAGGAGCAGGAGTAGGCCATTCGGCCCTTCGAGCCTTATCCGCGATTCATTATGATCATGGCTGATCATCCAACTCAATAGCCTGCTCCTGCTTTCTCCCCATACCCTTTGATCCCTTTCGCCCCAAGAGCTATATCTAACTCCTTCTTGAAAACATACAATGTTTTGGTCTCAACTACTTTCTGTGGATACAAATTCCACAGGCTCACCACTCTCTGGATGAAGAAATTTCTCCTCATCTCAGTCCTAAATGGTCTACCCCATATCCTCAGACTGTGACCCCTCGTTCTGGACTCTCCCACCATCAGGAAAATCATTCCTGCATCTACCCTTCTAGTCCTGTTAGAATTTTATAGGTTTCTATGAGATCCCGCCCCCCCCTCATTCTTCTGAACTCCAGCGAATATAATTCTAATCGACTCAAGCTCTCCTCATATTTCAGTCCTGCCATCCCAGGAATCAGTCGGGTAAACCTTCACTGCATTCACTCTATAGCAAGTCCATTCTTCCTCAGATAAGGAGACCAAAACTGCATACAATATTCCAGGTGTGGTCTCACCTAGGTCCTGTACAATTGCAGCAAGGCATCCCTGTTCCTGTACTCGAATCTCTGGCTATGAAGGCCAACATACCATTTGCCTTCTTTACCACTTGCTGCACCTGCATGCTTACCTTCAGCGACTGGTGTACAAGGACTCCCAGGTCTCCTTGCACATTCCCTTCTCTCAATTTATAGCCATTCTGTCTGCCTTCCTGTTTTTGCTACCAAAATGGATAACCTCACATTTATCCACAGTATACTGCATCTGCCATGCATTTGCCCACTCAGACAGCATGTCTAAATCACACTGAAGCACCTCTGCATCCTTCTCACAGCTCACCCTCTCACCCAGCTTTGTGTCATCTGCAAATTTGGAGATATTACATTTAATTCCCTCATTCAAATCATTAATATATATTGTGAATAACTAAGGTCCCAGCACCGAACCCTACGGTACCTCACTAGTCACTGCCTGCCATTCGGAAAAAGACCCGTTTATTCTTACTCTTTGTTTCCTGTCTGCCAACCAGTTTTCTATCCATCTCAACACACTACTCCCAATTCCATGTGCTTTAATTTTACACGCCAAACTCTTATGTGGGACTTTGTCGAAAGCCTTCTGAAAGTCCAAATAAACCACATCCACTGGCTCCCCCTCATCAACTCTACTAGTTATATGCTCGAAAAATTCCAGTAGATTTGTCAAGCATGATTTCCCTTTCAGAAATCCATGCTGACTCTGTCCGATTCTGCCACTGTTTTCCATGTGCTCAGCTATTAAATCTTCTATAATGGACTCTAGAATTTTACCCACTACTGACGTCAGGCAGACTTGTCTATAATTCCGTTTTCTCTCTGCCTCCCTTTTTAAATAGTAGGGTTACATTAGCTACCCTCCAATCTGTAGGAACTGTTCCAGAGTCTATAGAATCTCGGAAGATGACCACCAATGCATCCACTATTTCTGGGGCCACTACCTTAAGTACTCTGGGGTGTAGATTATCAGGCCCCGGGGATTTATCGGCCTTCAATCCCATCAATTTCCCCAACACCATTTCCCTACTAATACTGATTTCTTTCAGTTCCTCCATCTCACTAAACCCTGTGTTCTCCAACATTTCTGGTATGTTATTAGTGTCCTGCTTTGTGAAGACAGAACCAAAGTGTGTATTTAGTTGGTCAGTCATTTCTTTGTTCCCCATTATAAATTCCCCTGTTTCTGACTGTAAGGGACCTACATTTGTCTTCACCAATCTTTTTCTCTTCACATACCTATAGAAACTTTTACAGTCAATTTATATGTTCCCTGCAAGCTTACTCTCATACTCTATTTTTCCCTTCTTAATCAATCCCTTGGTCCTCCTTTGCTGAATTCTAAACTGCTCCCAATCCTCAGGTCTGTTGTTTTTTCTGGCCAATTTGTATGCCTCTTCCTTGCATCTAATACTATCTCTAATTTCCTTTGTAAGCCATGGTTTGGCCACCTTTCCTGTTTTACTTTTGTGCCAGACAGGAATAAACAATTGTTGCAGTTCACCCATGCGCTCTTTGAATGTTTGCCATTGCCTGTCCACCATCATCCCTTTAAGTAACATTTCCCAATCCATCACAGCCAACTCACGCCTCATACCTTCGTAGTTTCCTTTATTAAGATTCAGGACGCTGGTTTCAGAATCAACTACATCACTCTCTATCTTGATGAAGAATTCTATCATACTATGGTTGCTCATTCCCAAGAGGCCTGACACAACTAGATTGCCAATTATTCCTTTCTCATTACACCATACCCAGTTGAGGATGGTCTGTTCTTTCATTAGTTCCTCAATGTATTGGTCCAGAAAAATATCCCGTATACACTCCAGGAATTCCTCCTTTACAGTATTGTTACTAATTTGATTTTCCCAATCTATATGCATATTAAAGTCACCCATAATTACAGATGTTCCTTTATTGCATGCGTCTCTAATTTCCTGTTTAATGCCATTCCCAACATCACCACTACAGCTTGGGGGTCTATATACAACCCCCACTAACGTTTTTTGCCCCTTAGTGTTTCTCAGCTCCACCCATACAGGTTCCACATCGTCAGAGCTAATATCTTTCCTCACTATTGCGTTAATTTCCTCTTTAACCAGCAATGCAACTCCACCACCTTTTCCTTTTTGTCTGTCCTTCCGAAATACTTAATACCCCTGGATGTTCAGTTCCCATCCCTGGTCACCCTGCAGCCATGTCTCCATAATCCCGTCTATATCATATTTGTTTACATCTATTTGCACGGTTAATTCATCCACTTTATTGCGAATGCTCCTTGCATTAAGGCACAAAGCCTTAAGCCTTGTCTTTTTAACCTTACTTGTCCCATTCCCACTATTTTTCACTGAGGCCCTGTTTGATTCTTGCCCTTGATTTCTCTATCACTTTTCTTATTCCACTTTCTGTCTTTTGTTCTTGTCTTTGATTCCCCTTCTTCTGACTCCTTGCATAGGTTCCCATCCCCCTGCCATTTTAGTTTAAACCCTCCCCAACTGCTCTAGCAAATGTTCCCCCGAGGACATCAGTCCCGGTCCTGCCCAGGTGTAACCCGTCCAGTTTGTACTGGTCCCACCTCCCCCAGAACCGGTCCCAATGTCCCAGGAATCTGAAACCCTCCCCCCTCACACCATCTCTTCAGCCACGTATTCATCCGTTATATCCTGCTATTTCTACTCTGGCATGTGGCACTGGTGGTAATCCTGAGATCACTATCTTTGAGGTCCTTCTTTTCAACTTACTTCCTAATTCCCTATATTCTGCTTTTAGGGCCTCATCCCTTTTTTCACCTATGTCGTTTGTACCAATGTGTACCACGACCACTGGCTGTTCACCCTCCCTCTTCAGAATGTCCTCTAGCCCCTCTGAGACATCCTTGACCCAAGCACCAGGGAGGCACCATACCATCCTGGAGTCTCGTTTGCAGCCACAGAAACGCCTATCTATTCTCCTTGCAATTGAATCCCCAAAACTATTGCATTCCCACACTTTTATCCTCCTCCCCTGGTCATGGTGCGTTCCTGCCACAATTCAGTTTCGTGGCTGGTGTTTCAGAAACACGAGCATGAGTGACAACAGTGCCACTCATCCCAAGTGCTGCAGCTGCAGTGAGACATGTTGTGGTGAGTATTGGAACTACAAGAAACTTACACACTGCAGTGTAAGGTGTTTACACTATTCGTTACCTGATCAGTAAAAATGCAGGAGCATTTGTTCAAACGGCAGAGAAGAAGGCCCAGGTAATATTACAAAAGTGCCCACAATCTTCCCAAGCTTAAATTGGAAAGTTGCTGACGTTGTCTCTGAGTTTAAACTATTTAAACAATGCACAGAATCATGTTTTGTTGACTCAAGCATGTCCAAACCAGAGAAGCAGGCCATAAAGATTCATTTAGCCTTTGGAAATGAAGGTTTACAGAGATTCAACACATCCAGGCTCACAGAAAAAGACCAAAAAGATCACAAAAAAATGTGGACATCTTCGAAAGACCAGTTCAGAGTCGAACTGAATTTTTACATTTATTGCCTGGACTTTATGTCGTACTGTCAACAGCCTAAGGAATCCATCAATCCTTTTTTTTCAAAAATATTCTTTCATGTGAGCATCATTGATAAGGCCAGCATTTGTTGCCCATCTCTAATTGCCCTTGAGAAGATGATGGTGTACTGCCTTCTTGAGCCACTGCAATATGTCTGGTTCAACTTTTTTGTAGCTGCTTTGTACAACTGAATGGCTTGCTAGGCCATTTCTGAGAACAGTTAAGAGTCAACCACATTGCTGTGGGTCTGGAGACACATGAAGGCCCGACCAGTTAAGGATGGCAGATTTCCTTCCCTCAAGGATCTATTCATAAAACATCCAGACATATCCTCTGTATTCTGCTTAGTTTGGGCAAAGCCAATAGACTCAATCACTTTGGACAATGGACCCTGGCTGAGAAGGGAACTCCACCGGCCATAACCTAATCACTCTTAAACAATGGACCTGGAATTAATTTGCTATGACCATATTTGGGCAGCTGGCCAGATGTGAGAGGAGATCATGTGAAAAGCAAGCAAACCCTCTTTGTGTTTTAAGAAACTTCATATTTCCAGGCAGCCCAAGTGAGGCGTGAAGGATCCTGAGTTGGTGCTCTCTCTTTGCAGCCATCCTGCAAACTTGTGCCCCATCTGTTTTTTGACCAGCCACATGCCACAGGCAACACCTGAAATATCAACCCAGCAGTTGCTGAAGTTCCAGAAGAAAAGACAGAAATCGTCCATCAACATCTTTAAATCGTCTCAATGCAGAATCTGGAAAGACCATCCAGCTCAGTCTAAAACCATACAAGTAATCAATCTGCAGGCTTCATATATAATTTACCTTCATTTGGACTCCTAAACAATTTAACCTACCCGCCCTTTTTGTAACATACTTCTTTGTGTGTGAACTCTTGAATGCACGTGTGAGTGAGAGTTGGAGCATTTTTATTATTTTTATTTAGATTGGGTGTTAAGTACAATAAATACTATTTCTTTTTCTTTTAAAACTTACAAGATAACCTGCCTGTGTTTGTCTTTTACAGTCACAGCACTTAAATAGTTAAACACTCACTGAACTTGCAAGAGAATTCTTTAAAAACATGGTCAACTGAGGGGTGGAAAGAGAGGGGAGCTATTCTACCAATTTCACCTGACCATAACACTAACAAAGCTTGCAGGTCTTATATGCAACCCAACCATTGACACAGTGACTAGAATAGCCAAACATGGGAAGATATGTGGAAGGTGCAGACCCCTACATGCACCAAAGATTTGCCCAGAATTTCATGATTTCTGCTAGATATGTGGCAAAAGGGTCACTGGCAGCAGCAATGCAAAAGAGCAAAGGCCGAAGGAGCTACAAAAAGTCATACATAGGTTCAAGTAGCCCACAAACAGGCTATACTTTTGAGCAGCAACAACAATCATAGCAGATTTCATAGGAACAATATACATGAGATGGTGGACAAAATGGACAATGACAACGATAAAAGCAAAATACTGCGGATGCTGGAAATCTGAAACAAAAACAGAAAAGGCTGGAAAAACTCAGCAGGTCTGACAGCATCTGTGGTGAGAGAAAAACAAAGTTAGTGTTTTGAGTCCGTATGATCCTTCTTCAGAGTTGAAGAGCAGTGAAAATGACAATGATGATCAAGACGCTATGAGGTGCAGTGAGCTTACATTCCACGTTATCCATATTGCAGATCATACGGATGCCACTACACTGGTCGAAGTATTTGCCATGTTTCAGATCATCTGTCCTCAGGAAGTTGGTAACCATTTGCTATTGGCAAAAAAATAGACACGGGGCAAGTGCCAACATGTTGCCTCTGAGAATTCTACAAGCAATGTACCCACAGAAGTAGAAGGCCATGGCGAAACCACAACTGTGAAGCTTTCAGCATATGATGACCCCATAATTCCATTCGTAGGATCCATCATGCTAGAGTGTAAATACAACCAGTCATCCTGCGTGTCTCAGATATTCTACATAGTAGAAACCAAAGGTCCAGCGATTTCTGGTCTACCAGGATCTCACATTGATAACGATCTGCGGAATCAGCCAGATGCCACAAGGCAGATGGGCATCAGAAGATATACCCATCACTTCAGGTAGTGATCTGACATAGCAATGTCCCGAGTCTTTCCATAGAATCAGGGGTTTTCAGGGGATGTAACGTTACGCTTCACAGATGATGCCATACTATTGATTGATCCACTACTCAAGTGCAACAAAGATGCCCGTTGACCTGATTAATTTTGCACAACAGAAAATGTCTGCAATTACAGGAGGGGACAGTCCATTGGCCAGGTATGAACAATGACATTGACGTCACAGTTAAGAAGTGTGAGGCATGTCAGGAAAAAATGCCAAATCAGCACAAGGAACCTCTCATACCAGTTCCTATTTATCCTTAGTCCAAGATTACTTTTGACCTCTTCCATGTCCACAGCAATGGTTCTTGAATTGCCACTGATTATTTTTCCAAGTATATTATCCATCAATTGCTTGGTATGTCAAGCACAGCTGTAACGCACACTCTAAGTGTTCTTTTCAGTTTATTGGAGCCATCCAGAGAGTATTATCTCTGATAACATTCCTTCATTTACTGGTAAACCATTCAGGGACACATGTGAGAAATGAAGCGAGAGCAAAGAGAACATAAAGCAACACAAGAGAGGAGAGAGAGAGAGCGAGAGAGCAGCACAAACTTAGAGTGGCATAAGGTGGTGGGGGGGCAGAGGAAGAGAGAGCAGGGAGAACGTACAGGATCTACTTAGAACAATTTCTGAAAACAAACAAGTCTGACATCACAGAGAAACAGGTAAGTGATTGGTTGCTGAGTATTTTGCTTATTATGCTTGTTTCTCTTTTGAAAATTTATCAGTAATTGTAAGATGTTATTACTAAACATTGCTAGCAATAGTAAAACTTATTGAGTAAGGTGTATTAATTAAAAATTAATTTAGAAAATAAAATAATTATGCACAATAAAGATGGCAGGGCAGGTGATGTGTTGTGACTGCAGAATGAGAGCCTCATGGAGACTGATGTGATCCAGGGCTGAACTTCCGAGGTGAGGTGAGAGCAACTGCCATTGACGTCAAGGCAGCATTTGTCCGAGTGTGGTGTCAAGGAGCCCTAGCAAAACTGGAGTTAATAGGAATTGGGGGAAAACTCTCCGCTGGTTGGAGTCATACCTAGCACAAAGGAAGATGATTGTGGTTATTGGAGGTCAGTCATCTCAGCTCCAGGACATCACTGCAGGAGTCCCTCAGGGTAGTGCCCTCGGCCCAACCATCTTCAGCTGCTTCGCCAATGACCTTCCTTCCATCATAAGGTCAGAAGTGGGGATGTACACTGATGATTGCATAATGTTCAGCACCATTCGTGACTCCTCAGATACTGAAGCAGTCCATGTCCAAATGCAACGAGACCTGGACAATATCCTGGCTTAGGCTGAGAAGTGGCAAGTAACATTTGCGCCACACAAGTGTCAGGCAATGATCATCTCCAACAAGAGAGAATCCAACCATTGTCTCTTGATGTTCAATGGCATTACCATCACTGAATCCCCCACTATCAACATCCTGGGGGTTACCATTGAACAGAAACTGAACTGGACTAGCCATATAAATACTATGGCTACAAGAGCAGGTCAGAAGCTAGGAATCGTGCAATGAATAACTCACCTCCTGGTTCCCCAAAGCCTGTCCACCATCTACAAGGCACAAGTCAGGAGTGTGATGGAATGCTCCCCACTTGCCTGGATGAGTGCAGCTCCCACAACATTGAAGAGGCTGGACACTGTCCAGGACAAAGCAGTCCCACTTGATTGGCACCACATTCACAAACATTCACTCCCTCCACCACCGACGCAAAATAGCAGCAGTGTGTACCATCTACAAGATGCACTGCAGGAATTCACCAAGACTCCTTAGACAGCACCTTCCAAACCCACAACCACTTCCACCTAGAAGGCTAAGGGCAGTATATAGGTGGGAACACCACCACTTGGAAGTTCCCCTCCAAGCCACTCACCATCCTGACTTGGAAATATATTGCCGTTCCTTCAATGTCACTGGGTCAAAATTCTGGATCTCTCTTCCTAACAGCACTGTGGTTGTACCTACACCACATGGACTGCAGCAGTTCAAGAAAGCAGCTCATCACCACCTTCTCAAGGGCAACTAGGGATGGGCAAAAATCCTGGCCCAGCCAGTGAAGTCCGCATCCCGTGAATGAATAAAAAAAAAGTAAGGCCAGAAATTTCCCCCCGTTGGGAGGGTTGTGCAGGGGTGGGTGATCCAGAGACCAAGGGTAATGCTCTGGGGACCAGGGTTTGAATCTTTTCATGGCATTTGGTGGAATTTGTGTTCAATAAAAATCTGGATTTAAAAGATAACAATACCATACAAGTCATTGTCGATTGTTGGAAAAACGCATCTGGTTCACTCATGCCCTTTAGGGAAGGAAACCTGTTGTCCTTACCTGGTCTGGAGTCACACGTCTGGCCTACATGTGACTCCAGACCAGGTAAGGATGGCAGGTTTCCTTCCCTAAAGGACATCAGTGGACCAGATGGGTTGGCCTAGGCACCGGAAACGACAATGGCAAACATCTGGGGGCCAGTGCCAAAATTGGGAAAGCTGTCTTACAGGCAAGTCAAGCAGCAGCCTGACATAGTCATACTCATGGAATCATACCTCACAGATAATGTCCCAGAAACCACCATCACCATCCCTGGATATGTCCTGTCCAACAGACAGGACAGATCCAGCAGAGATGGCGGCACAGTGGTATACAGTCTGGGGGGAGTTGCCCTGGGAGTCCTCAACATCGACTCCGGACCTCATGAAGTCTCATGGCAGCAGGTCAAACATGGGCTGGGAAAAATCCTGCTGATTATCACATACCGTCTCCCCTCAGCTGATGAATCAGTGCTCTTCCATGTTGAACACCACTTGGAGGAAGCACTGAGGGTGGCAAGGGCACAGAATGTACTCTGGGTGGGGGACTTCAATATCCACCACCAATAGTGGCGTAGTATCACCTGCAGAAAGCGGGCTGGCCGATTCCTAAGGGACATAGCTACTAGACTGGGCCTGTGGCAGATGGTGAGGGAACCAACAAGAGGGAAAAATATTCTTGACCTCATCCTCACCAATCTACCTGTCACAAATGCGTCTGTTCTTTTTTTTTATTCATTGGATGTGAGCATTGCTGGATAGGCCAGCATTTATTGCCCATCCCTAATTGCCCTTGTTCAGAGGGCATTAAGAGTCAACCTCATTGCTGTGGGTCTGGAGTCACATGTAGGCCAGACCAGCTAAGGACAGCAGATTTCTTTCCCGAAAGGGCATTAGTGAACCAGATGGGTTTTTACAAATATCAACAATGGTTTCATGGTCATCATTAGATATTTAATTCCATACTTATATTAGATTGAATTTTTATTTGATTCAAATTCCACCATCTGCTGTGGTGGGATGTGAACCCGAGTCGCCAGACCATTACCCTGGGTCTCTCGATTACTAGCCCAGCAACAATACCACTACACCATTGCCTCCCTGATACTGTCCATGACAGTATCGGTAGAAGTGACCACCACACAGTCCTTATGGAGACAAAGTCCTGTCTTCACATTAAGGATACCCTCCCTCGTGTGGCGTAGCACGACCTCCATGCTGAATGGGATAGATTTTAAACAGGTCTAGCAACTCAAGACTGGGTATCCATCAGGTGCTGTGGGCCATCATCAGCAGCAGAATTCTGCTCAATGACAATCTGTAATCCCATGGCCCTGCATATCATCCACTCTACCATTACCATCAAGCCATGGATCAATCCTGGTTCAAAGAAGAGTGCAGGAGGGCATGCCAGGAGCAGCAGCAGGAATACCTAGAAATGGGATGTCAGCCTGGTAGAGCTACAACACAGGACTACTTGCGTGCCAAACAGCATAAGCAGCAAATGATGGACAGAGTTAAGCGATCCCAAAACCAACATCAGACCTAAGCTCTGCAGTCCTGCCATATCCAGTCATGAATTGTGGTGAACAATTAAGCAACTCATTGAGGAGGAGGCTCCACAAATATCCCCATCCTCAGTGATGGGGAGCCCAGCACATCAGTGCGAAAGATAAAGCTGAAGCATTTGCAACAATCTTCAGCCAGCAATGCTGAGTAGATTATCCATCTCGGCCTCCTCAGGAGGTCCCCAGCCTCACACATGTCAGTCTTCAGCCAATTTGATTCACTCTACATGATATTAAGAAATGTGAAGGCACTGGATACTGCAAAGGCCATGGGCTCTGGCAATATTCTGGCAATAGTACTGAAGATTTGTGCTCCAGAACTTGCCACACCCCTAGCCAAGTTGTTCCAGCACAGCTACAACACTGGCATCTACCTCGCAATGTGGTATGTCTTGTACACAAAAGGAAGGGCAAATCCAACCCGGCCAGTTACTGCCCCATCAGTCTACTCTCAATCATCAGTAATGTGATGGAAATGGTCATCAATAGTGCTATCTAGCAGCACTTGCTTAGCAATAACCTGCTCACTGACCCTCAGTTTGGGTTCCGCCAGGGCTACTCAGCATCTGACCTCATTACAACCTTGGTTCATACATGGACAAAAGGGCTGAACTCCAGATGTGAGGTGAGAGTGACTGCCCTTGACATGAAAGCAGCAGTTGACCAAGTGTGACATCAAGGAGTCCTAGAAAAACAGGGATCAATGAGGATGAGAGAGGAAAACTTTCCGCTGGTTGGAGTCATACCTAGCACAAAGGAAGATGGTTGTGGTTGTTGGAGGTCAATCATCTCAGTTCCAGAACATCACTGTAGGAGTTCTTCAGGGTAGTGTCCTCGGCCCAACCATCTTCAGCTGCTTCATCAATGGCCTTTTTTCCACCATAAATTCATAAGTGGAGATGTTTGTGATGATTGCACAATGTTCAGCACCATTCATGACTCCTCAGATACTGAAGCAGTCCATGTTCATATGCAGCAAGGTCTGGACAATATCCAGGCTTGGGCTGACAAGTTGCAAGTTACATTCACTCCACACAAATGTCAGGCAATGACCATCTCCAACAAGAGAGAATCTAACAGTTGCCCCTTGACATGCAATGGCATTACCATCACTGAATCCCCCACCATCAACACCCTGGGGGTTACCATTGACCAGAAACTGAACAGGACTAGCCATATAAATACTGTGGCTACAAGAGCAGGCCAGGGGCTATGGCGAGTAACTCACCTCCTGACTCCCCAAAGCCTGTCCACCATCTACAAGTCACAAGTCAGGAATGTGATGGAATACTCTCTATTTGTTTGGATGAGTGCAGCTCCAACAACACTCAAGAAGCTTGTCACCATCCAGGACAAAGCATTCCACGGACTCGAAACGTTAACAGTATTCCTCTCCGCAGATGCTGTCAGACCTGCTGAGTTTTTCCAGCTATTTTTGTTTTTGTTAAAGCATCCACTTGCTTGGCACCCCTTCCACAAACATTCACTCCCTCTACCACCAATGCACAGTGGCAGCAGTGCATACCATCTATAAGATGCACTGCAGGAATTCACTAAGGCTCCTTAGACAGCACCTTTCAAACCCACAACCACTACCATCTAGAAGGACAAGGGCAGCAGATAGATGGGAACACCACCGTCTGGAAGTTCCCCTCCAAGCCGCTCAGCATACTGACCTGGAAATATATTGCCTTTCCTTCACTGTCGCTGGGTCAAAATCCTGGGATTCCCTCCCTAACAGCACTGTGGGCGTACCTCCATCACATGGGCTACAGCAATTCAAGAAGGCAACTCACCACCACCTTCTAAAGGGCAACTGGGGATGGGCAATAAATGCTGGCCTAGTCAGCGATGCCCATATCCCATGAATGAATAAAAAAAATCCAGGAGGCAGTCACATCAATTAGAATAGGGTCTTCTGATTTGGTCAGTGGTTAGGGGCAAGAGGGTTTGACTATGAGTGAGGCAGATATGGGGATCCAAAAGGTAGAACTGGAGGAGACTCAACACTTGCTTTTGTCCGACAGGTTCGAGGAGCTTGAAGCCTGTATAGATGAAAGCGAGAGCTGCAAGGTGTATGAGCAAATTAACTATGGCACCGTGATACAGGAAGCCATTCAAGAGGGGAAATTAATAGTAATATAGTGGTAGGAGAGGACAGTATAGTCAGAGCGATAGACACAGTTCTCTACTGCTGAAAGCATGATTCTAGACGGCTGTGTTGGCTGCCCAGTGACAGGGCTTGGGACATCTGCTCGTGGTTGGAGAGGAACTTGCAGTGGAAAGGGGAAGATGCATTTGTCGTGGTCCATATTGGTACCAATGACATAGATAGAACTAGGAAAGAGGTTCCCTTCGGGATTATGAGCAGCTGAGGACCAAATTAAAAAGCAGAACCTCAAAGGTAATAATCTCTGGATCATTACCTGAGATATGAGCATACTGGCAATATGGTTAGAGAGATGAATGTTTGGCTCAAAGACTGGTGTGGGAGAAATGGGTTCCAATTCATGGGGCATTAGCACCAGTGCTGGGGAGATGTACCATTGGGGTGGTCTTCACTTGAACTGTGCTGGGGCTGTCCTGGCGAGTCATACAGCTAGGGTGCTAGAGAGGGCTTTAAACTAAATAATAGGGCAAAGGGATCATGCAAGAGGCGATGTAGTAAATCAAAGGGAAACAATGAGGTCATCGAGCAGAGTAGCAATTTGGGTAATGATAACCAGCTGGCAGGAAGGGACAGACAGTACAAACTTAAGAGTGCACTAGCACTTTGGGCCAGAGAGTGCAAAAAATGGTAAAAGGACAGAGTTAAAAGCTCTGTATCTGCATGCATGCAACATTTGTTACAAAATGAATGAATTATTAGCACAGATAGAAATAATATGTGTAACCTGATAGCTATTACAGAGGCATGGTTACAGGGTGACCAAGGCTTGGACCTATATATTGATGGGTATTTGACAGTTTGAAAAGATAGGAAGCTATGAAAAGGTGGTGGGATAGCTCTGTTAATTAAGGATGCAATTAGTACAGTAGTGAGAGATGACCTTGGCTTGAAAGAGCAAGATGTAAAACAGTGTGGGTAGAGATATAGGTAACTTTCTATAGTAACTTGATGTATTGTCCCACCCTCCTGCCAATCATTCATCATGCAATTATGGGGGCTTCAACCAATAAGCTAATTGTGTGGGTAGAGCGGTGGGCAGGGCTTCCAACAGAGACATCACATCTAGCTCTACATGTTTCCGAAATAAAGTTTAGCCTTTTCTTCGCCAAACCTGCTGCTCCATCAAGTTATTACATTTGTCAGCGAGGATAAAATCGACTTCTGCTGTGTCATTCGTCCTGGTTGCTGTGAGTAAAACGAAGTAAAAAAAAAACTTAACAGTCATGCCGCCGTTTGGAAGAATTGATCCATATGATGCTGTCATTGAAAATTGGAGTTGTCGAGCGGGCGGGACTGACCCAATCTCCGCCGGAGAAGCGGTCCCCGCCACCATTTTACGTGGGTGGGCCAATTAAGGCCCGCCCAGCGTGACGTCCGGCGGGAAGCGCTATGCGCTTCCTGTGTGGGTAGGCGGGGGGGATTCCCCAAAAGTAAGAGTGTGCTCTTTCGCGCATGCACACGAAAGAGCACACATCTCCCTGAGGCTAAGTGCTGCCTCAGGGAGATCGCTTCGACTTTGAAAAAGATTAAAAATAGAAAAAAAACTTCCCTAACATGTCCCTTATGTGACAATGTTACATGAGATGGGACATGTTCATAGTTTATACTATAGCTTTATAAAACTTTTTAAAACCCTGCATGAAACCTCATCCCGCCGGTGGAGGAGGTTTCATGTTTTTTCTAGTTGCCGCCAGGGCTCCTGGCCGACCCGCCAACCTTAAGGTTGGACGGGCAGGCCCTTTAATTGTTTAAATGATCCTATTAATGGCCTCAATTGGCCATTGACAGGTTGGCGGGCCGGCAGCTGATTTGCTGCACCCCCGCCTTCCTGAAAATTTAAATGGGGCGGGATGACATCGGGGGTTCTGCCTGATGTCATCCCACGTCATTTTACGCATCAGTGAGTGGGCCCCGTCCCCTGCTCGCTGACAGCAAAATTCTGCCCAATATGTTGAGAGCCTCGGTTTTTACTTTGTTGTGAGCGAAATTACCGCCGAAGAAAAACGTAAAGATATCCTACTAAGTGCATGTGGAAGAAAAATGTATAACCTGATTTGAAACCTGACTGCCCCGAATGGTCCCAGTTCTAAATCATACAGTGAGTTAGTGAACTCAAGGAATCGTACTCAGTCCAAACCGTCTGTGTTCATGCAGCATTTCAAGTTTAATTTGAGAGTTCATGCCTCTGGAGAGTCCATTGCTCCCTTTGAGGTGAATCTGAAACAGTTAACCGAATGTTGAGAGTTTGGGGATGCTTTGAACGATATGCTGCAGGCCAGAATTCTGTGCGGAGTCAAGGGCGCTGCCATACAGTGCCACTTGCTAGCAAATCCGACATCGATTTTAAGTGTGCCCTGGAACTTGCTGTCGCTATGGAATGTGCCGTGAAAGACGTGCAGGCTTTGCAGCATGTGAATAATGGCACCGTACTCCATGTTGGAACCTGCTGCTAGGCGTGGCGTGAAAATACGATTCTATGCCCACTACATGTAAACTTAGGAAGCCTAATGGTAATACATCAGCTGATAAGATACACACTTGCTACAAATGTGGAGGAAATCATGGTGCAGACGTTTGTAGATTTACAGAGGCAGAATGCAATTATTGCCACGAGGAAGGGCACCTGGGTAGGCAGCGCGGAAAAAGGGTAGACTAACAGCAAAACTACAAACAAATCTAATTGAGCTAACTGATACAGCAAAGGCTAAGGCTGCTACTACTGATGTATACTCTCTGTATTAGTGACTGCTGTTAAATCTGAGCCAATTGCAATGACAGTGCAAGTGAATGGTACGCAATTGTAGAAGGAGGTGGATACCAGTGTTTCAACTACTGTTGTTGGGAAACACATGTTCAAGTACCTCAGTGAAGAGAATCAGCCACTGACATTGGAGCAGACAACTGCCAAGCTGAGAACTTACACTGGAGAATCCATTCAGGTCAAAGGTATTGCTGCTGTCCCAGTCTGCTACAAATAACAGACAGCCCAATAAGCATAATAATAACGATAATCGTAAGGGGGGAGGGACCCAGTCTTTTGGGTCGAGGTTGGCTGCAGAAAACAAAACTTGACTGGTCAGAAATATTCCATTTGAAGTCCAATGGAATTCCAGAGCTCTTGAAGAAATATGACGCTGTTTTCCAAGACGAATTGGGAAAACTGAAGGGCATGCCAACTAAAATGCACATCGATCCCCAGGCAACACCACATTTCATCAAGGCCAGACCAGTGCCTTACTGACTGAAAGAAAAAGTGGAAGCAGTTGTACAGGTTGGAAAACCTGGGGATAATTCTGCCGGTCCAGTTTTCTGAGTGGGGCACACCCATAATCCCAGTTGCCAAACCAGACCAGACTATACGTATATACGGTGACTACAACCTGACAGTCAACAAAGCAGCAAACGTGGGCAAATACCCCATTCCTAGAATTGATTCCTTGTAAGCCAAGTTAGCAGGAGGCAAGTCACATACAAAACTAGACATAAGTCATGCCTATCAACAATTGGAATTAAATAGCACATCAAGAGAATGCGTGACAATTAATACCTATAAAGGCAGTACACCTGATTACCTTTTGGAGTTTCATCAGCATGCGCTATTTTTCAGCGAATCAAGGGGGGTCTCCTGCAGGGACTTCCACCTTGGTCGTGTACTTAGATGACGTTCTCATCATTGGACTGACTGTAGCTGAATATTTAGCCAACCTTGAAGAAGTGTTGAGAAGATTTATGGAAGCAGGTACACGTTTGAAGTGAGAAAAATGCACATTTCAAGCATCAGAGGTAACCTCCCTAGGTCACAGAGTGGACGCTATGGGGTTGCATCTGTTTTGTTTTTTGTTTCAATGAAGTACACATCATTGTAGCTGAGCTAACTTTATTGATAACACATCTTCCTAACATAAACACATATCTGTAGCAACTGAATTCTCTCAAGACAGGCTCCAACATGTGCTATCTGACCTTCAATCCCAGGTCAGGTGACTCCCTTTCTAGTACAGAGTACTGTATAATATCTAATACTGGAGTCCACTACCACAATTGACTATTATCATGACATTTCCTTTTATTTAAAAGAAAACTTTTGGACAACTCAGGTTCACAAAGTCTCTTATCTATTCTTTCTCGCTCTGTTTTGTCTTTTACTCATCTCTGTATCTCTATGGTTTTTTGACAATTCTTCCACTGGATTTTCTGAATGGTGACAGAGGTGATTTTGAAGGACAAGGGGCCTTCTCCAGCTTTCTGTCGTATCACCCCTTGTATAGTTTTCAGGACCATCAGGTTTTGTCTTGTTATTTGTTGCTTCACTGGTGCACTCTGGTTTTTGATCTTCAGCTACACTTTCTGGTTCAGAGCAAGATTGCGTTTCATTTGTTTTCCTCAAGAATTGCCAGTTTTTCCTGTACTGTTGTCCATTTGGAGTTTGCACTATGGGCAGGATCTTCCGGTCGGTGAGTGGGGGCAGGGCCTGCTCGCCGATGCGTAAAATGACGCGGGATGACGTCGGGTGGAAATCCCGATGTTACCCCGCGTCATTTCCATTTTCAAGTTGGCGGGGGAGCAGCCGAGTAAGCTATGCGCCCGCCGACCTGTCAATGGCCTATTGAGGCCATTGAGAAACTAATTAAAATTATTAATGGACTTGCCCATCCAACCTTAAGGTTGGCGGGCAGGCTGGGAGCCCTGGCGGGCTTCAGAAAAAGCATAAAACCTCATCCATGGGCGGGATGAGGTTTCATGAGGGTATTTAAATCTTTAATAAAGATTTCAATGAAAGTTATGGACATGCCCCAACTCATGTGACAGTGTTACATGAGGGGACATGTCAGGGAAATTTTTCTGTCATTTGTATTGCAAATTTTAATTCGGAGCCAATCTCCCTGAGGCAGCACTTAGCCTCAGGGAGATCAGTGCACTCTTTCGCGTGCATGTAAAATGAAGGAACGCCCCTGATCGAAGGTGCGTCCACCCGTGCCCGCTCCCACACTCTCTCTCTCCCCTCCCCCCCCACCCCCAATAGGGGCAATATTTTTCCCAATGTAAGACCTTGGTTCTCCTGTGATTCCTGTGACAACAGCAGGATTCCAGGTCCCTTCATGCTGAATCCTCACCGCCTGTCTCTTGTTCAAGTCAGGCAGAGGCTGGACACCTCGATCAAAGACTATTTCTGCTTCTGCTGTCCCAATTTGAGCAGGTCCTGCACACTGTAGCTCACTGGTTGTGGAAATAACAGTTGGGCGCGCAGTTGGAAGCTTAGTTCTTAGTCTTCTACCCATCAGGAGCTGTATTGGAGATGATCCAATGCCGTCTAATGGAGTATTCCTGAAATCAAGCAGAGCCAGGTAGGGATCTCTTCCATCTGCCTTTGCCTCTTCAACAGGTGTTTTAAGTTCTGCACGGCACGTTCCACCTTTCCATTGGATTAGCACTTCAGGTATACTGTGGCGAGCAAAAATTGATTTTAAATAATTTATTATAGTGATGCTCTTACTATCATTTCTCAGCAGCACAGACTCACAAAACTTAAAGTAATAATCTACTGTTGGTAGGAACTCACTGTTGTCAAATGTGAACAAATCCACTCCAATTTTCTGCCAGGGCCTCTCCGGAACATTGTGCGGTTGAAGTGCTTCTTTTTGTTGCGATTTACTGGACTTTTGGCACACTGCACACACATTCACCATTTCACTGATTTGTGCTCAAATTCCAGGCCATTTGAGCTCTTCTCCTGCATGTTTCTATGCCGAGGTGACTTTCATGTATGCGCTGCAGCATTTCTTTCCTCAGTGTTGCAGGAATGATGATCTTTCCCCACTTGAAAAGTATTCCTTCCGCTACATGGAGTTCCTCACAAAAGTTCCAGTACTCTTTGTCAGAGCTTTGTCAGAGGGAGGACATGCCTAACAAATTTGATTGAATTTTTTGAGGAGGTGACCAGGTGTGTAGATGAAGGTAATGCAGTTGATGTAGTTTACATGGATTTCAGCAAAGCCTTTGACAAGGTCCCACATGGGAGACTCATAAATAAGGCAAATGTACATGGGATACAGGGTAATTTGACAAAGTGGATTCAAAATTGGCTTAGTTGTAGAAGACAGAGGGTGATGACAGAAGGCTGCTTTAGTGACTGGAAGCCAGTGTCAGTTGTATTTAGTGTCAAGAAGTTTCACCAATACCTACATGGGCAACATTTTACAATTGCATCTGAACATAAGCCGCTGACAGGTTTGTTCAGCGAAGACAAAGCTATTCTGCCTATAGCTTCAGCGAGAATCCAACATTGGGCTTTGACGCTATCAGCTTACAAGTCCACATTCATGTAATGCCCTGGCTCACATATAGCCAATGCAAATGCACTTAGTCATCTTCCATTACCAGGTAGCCTTGTCAATACACCCATTCCATAAGAGTTAGTGTTATTGTTAAATTTCTTGGATTCATCAGCTGTATGTGCCAAACTGATCAAGCATTGAATGAACAGAGACCCAGTAATGTTAAAAGTCAAAGACTTTGTTTTACAAGGATGGCCAAGAGCATTCGTGTCTGATGACTTATGACCACTTTATTTGAGAAACACTGAACTGAGTTGTCAAGACGGAATTTTGCTGTTGGGTTCAAGAGTCGGGTCTCCTCACAAGGTAGAGAGTCACTCTTGGCAGAGCTCCACACTGCACCCCCAGGCATATTGAAGATGAAGATGCTGGCACATAGCTACGTCTGGTGGACAGGAATAGACAGTGACATTGAGAGCATGGTTAAACACTGTTCCCTTTGCCAACAACACCAGAAGCTACCTGTTTCAGCTCTTCTTCACACATGGGAATGGCCTGGCCAATCTTGGGTTTGACTGCATATTGACTATGTAGGACCGTTTCTGGACACCACGTTCCGATTAATCATTGATGCACATTCAAAATGGCTTGATGTCTACGGAGTGAAAACATCAACTTCAGCTGCAATTATTGAAAAGCTACATCATTCCTTCAGTATACATGGTTTACCTGAGATTACTGTTCCTAATAATGGAACAGCTTTCACCAGTGTAGAATTTCAGAGATTCATGGACCTGAATTGTATTCGGCACATAAAGCCCGCTCCCTGGCATCCTTCATCCAATGGTCTCGCCGAGACAGCTGTCCAAACCTTTAAAGCTGGTATGAAGAAGTTATCTGGAGGTACTGTGGAGTCTTGCCTTTTCAGATTTCTCCTGTTACCGTACAATGTCACATACTATTACGGGCTTGATGCTGTCAGAGTTACTGATGAATTGCTGTTTGTATACACATTTACACTTGGTGTTTCTAAATCTAGAAGGGAAGGTGACACAGAGCCAGAATCATCAAAAATTGAACCATGATCTACACAGTAAGGTTCGTACCTTCCATATAGGCGACCCTGTGTACATGCCTAATTTTGGAAGTGAACCCTGTTGGACTCCAGAGGCCATCATTTCAGAGACTGGTTCATTATCCTTTCAAGTGCAAGTCAAAGATAGAATTATATGTAAACACATAGATCATATCCAGGCTAGAGAAGCATCAAACGAGTGCAAGAACAACCTGTGATTAATGTTTCGCTGTCAACTTCTGAGGCGCGTGAACATCCTGGAGCTGATATTCCAGACATATCTAACAAGTTGCCAAATACAGAACTACCCAGCTCAAGAGGCACCATGCAGCTTGGTCAATTGGCCGCAGTGAGGCTGGGGTGTCAGATGAAGGTAAGAGCGCAGTGCACTGAGGTGAGAATTTTGGATGCTGCAAGCAATCTTGTGTAGCCTCAGCATTGGTAGGAGCCTCCAGACTAGATCCCTCATTGATCATTGAAGGACGATGACACCTGCAGTCTCATCTCAGAGCACTCTGGAAGACGTCAGCAGCTCCTCCACTCCTCTGCCAGTGACCATGGTATCTGATGAGGCTGCGGCGACTGGGGAGATGCCAGCCGTGGCACTGGTCGCTCCCTCCCAGACGGGGTCATCACAGGCTCCATTGGCCAAAGGCCGACTGCGAAGGTCATGATGGCCAACAAGACAGTAGAGTCAGCAGGCTGTCTGCAATGTTGGTGCCAGAGAGGGGGGAGCGCCGAGACGTAGCACCCGTAAACGTAATTTTAAAGCACTTTAAGTACAAGAGAGAATGGTCATGGGTGGTCTTCTGTTTTCACCATTTTTTCTTTTCTTTTTTAATGGTGTGACCATCAACACCTGATATTGTTCTGTTCAGTAATCTGTGAGTTCTAACATTAAATGACATTTGCTTTTGTGTTATTGGCCTGAGTATGCGTCATTTGTTTTGTAGGTGCAGGATATGCCAGTATGTAATGCTGGACGTGGGTGGCTCGAAACTTTATTGCACAGGCACTGGGTGTATCTTGGGGCCAAGGAAAGGGTCATTTCTGTGATCCAGGATGGTGGCGGCAGTGCAGGCATGAGGTGGTAGATCTTATTTGGCAGCCTAGCTGAAGGACTGTTGGATCAAGGCACCCCTGGAGTCCCTGCCTCCCTGGAGGTTTCCGAGGTCTGTCTCCAAGCCCTCAGCATTCTCCTCACAGTGCACCTCTTCTGACTCACTACTGGACTCATCATTTGTGGACTGTGGAGCTGCGTCAAGATCCTCTTCCTCCAGTGGGTACCCCATTAACAATGCCAGATTGTGGAGAGCACAACATGCAACCACTATAAGTGACAGCCGCTCTGGGGGGTGTTGCAGCGTGCCCCCTGAACGGTCAAGGCATCAGAAGCGCATCTTGCGAAGACGTATTGTTCTCTCTACCACCGCCCTTGTGGAAGCATGGTTTCTGTTGTACCATTGCTCTGCCTCTGTCTTGAGTGGCAGAGAGGTGTCATGAGCCACCTTTTCAAGGGACAGCCCTTGTCACCCAGCAGCCATCCATCCAGTGGGACTGGAGCACTGAAGAGCCTCAGCACCTGAGAATGTCTCAGGATGTACGTGTCATGCGAGCTGCCAGGGTACCTTGCACAGACTAGCAGAATCTGCATCCTGTGATCACACACTACCTGTACGTTCATGGAGCGGAAACCCTTCCTGTTAACCAAAGCACCCAGCTGACTCGCTGGCGCCTTGATGGCAACATGTATGTAGTCGATGGCATCCTGGACGTGGGAGAACTCAGCAATCACTGCAAAGCCTCTGGTTCACTAAGCATGGCTGGCATAAGAATATGAAACATAAGAAATAGGAAAAGGAGTAGGCCATTCAGCACCTCGAGCCTGCTCCGCCATTCAATAAGATTATGGCTGATCATCTTGAGCTTTGAGTTCCACATTCCTATCCAACCCCAATAACCTTTGATTCCCTTGCCTAACAAGAATCTATCTACCTCTGCCTTAAAGATATTCAATGATCCCACCTCCATCATCTTCTGAGACAGAGAATTCTAAAGTCGCACAACCCTCTGAGAGAAAAAATTTCTCTTCATCTCTGTCCTAAAAGGGTGACCTCTAGCTTTAAAACAGTGCCCCCACTTCTGGACTTACCCATAAAAGGAAACATGCTTACGACATCCACCTTGTCAAGGCCATTCAGGATCTTGTATGCTTCAATCAAATCACCCTTCACCCTTCTAAGCTCCAATGTAAACAAGCCCATTCTGTTCAACCTTTCCTCATAAGACAACCCACTCATTCCAAGTATCTATCTAGTAAACCTTCTTTGAACCAACTCCAATGCATTTACATCCTTCTTTAAATAAGGATACCAAACTGCATGCAGTATTTGAGGTGCGGTCCCACAAATGCCCTGTACAACTGAAGCATAACATCCTTACTTTTATGTATAATCCCTCTCATAATAAAGGATAGCATTTCATTAGCCTCTTAATTACTTGCTGTACCTGCATACTAGTTTATTGTGACTCATGTACTAGAATACCTAGATCCCTTTGCACTTCAGAA
Organism: Cetorhinus maximus; assembly: GCF_964194155.1. Lineage (NCBI taxonomy): Eukaryota > Metazoa > Chordata > Chondrichthyes > Lamniformes > Cetorhinidae > Cetorhinus > Cetorhinus maximus. The sequence continues at coordinate 167,971,429 of NC_135883.1, forward strand.
TTATGCAGCCATTCTCCATTTAATACTCTGCTTTTTGTTCCTCCTGCCAAAGCAAACAACTTCACATTTTTTCACATTAAGCTCCATTTGCCAGATCTTTGCCCACTCACTCAACCTATCTATATCCATCTGAAGCCTCCTCATATCCTCTTCACAACATACTTTCCTACCTATCTCTGTGTATTCTGCAAATTTAATGACCATGTCTTCACTCTCCTCGTCTAAGTCATTGATATAAATCGTAAAAAGCTGAGTTCCCAGTACAGACCCCTGTTGGGCTCCACTTCACAGAATCACAGAATCACACAGTGCAGAAGAGGCCCTCCGGCCCATCGAGTCTGCACCGACACGTGAGAAACACCTGACCTACCTACCTAATCCTATTTACCAGCACTTGGCCCGTAGCCTTGAATGTTATGACGTGCCAAGCGCTCATCCAGGTATTTTTCAAAGGATGTGAGGCAACCCGCATCCACCACCCTCCCAGGCAGTGCATTCCAGACCATCACCACCCTCTGGGTAAAAACATTTTTCTTCACATCTCCCCTAAACCTCCTGCCATTCACCTTGAACTCATGTCCCCTCATGACTGACCCTTCAACTAAGGGGAACAGCTGCTCCCTAACCACCCTATCCATACCCCTCATAATCTTGTACACCTCGATCAGGTCGCCTCTCAGTCTTCTCTGCTCCAGTGAAAACAACCAAAGTCTATCCAACCTCTCTTCATAACTTAAAAGTTTCATCCCAGGCAACATCCTGGTGAATCTCCTCTGCACCCCCTGCAGTGCAACCACATCCTTCCTATAATGTGGCAGCCAGAACTGCACACAGTACTCCAGCTGTGGCCTCACTAAGGTTCTATACAACTCCAACATGACCTCCCTACTTTTGTAGTCTATGCCTCGATTGATAAAGGCAAGTGAAGACGGATGTGAAGTATTTGTTCAACGCTCTACCGATGTCCTCTGGCTCCACCCATAGATTTCCCCCTTGGTCCCTAATGGGCCCTACTCTTTCCCTGATTATCCTCTACCCATTGATATACTTATAGAATATCTTGGGACTTTCCCTACTTTTACCAGCTAGAGCTTTCTCATATCCTTTCTTTGCTCTCCTAATTGCTTTCTTAAGCTCCGCCCTGCACTTTCTGTACTCCACTAATGCCTCCACTGATTTGTTCCCCTTGTACCTGCTAAAAGCTTCTCCTTTCTTTCTGATCGTATCCTGAATATCTCTGATCATCTATGGTTCTCTGGGCTTGTTACTCCTTCCTATCACCATAGAGGGAACATGTTGAGCCTGTCCCCTCCCCATTTCCTTTTTGAACACCCCCCACTGCTCTTCTGTAGATTTCCCCACAAGTAGCTATTCCCGGTCTACCTTGGCCAGATCCTGCCTTATTTTACTAAAATCTGCTCTCCCCCAATCCAAAGCATTTTTTTGCAACTTGTCAATTTCTTTGTCCATAACAAGCTTAAATTGTACAATGTCGTGGTCGCTATCACTAAAATGCTCCCCCGCCACCACCTCGGCCACCTATCTGGCTTCATTCCCCAGAATTAGATTCAGCACTGCTGAGACATTGGGATAGGTTCTGGGGATGGTGGGACCGGTACAAACTGGACAGGTTACACTTGGGCAGGACTGGGACTGATGAAGTCTCTCCCCTGCTCATGTGCAAGCTCACTGATAGTGTGCTTCTAATAGTGCCTTTCTTAAATAGAGCTGAGGTGAGCTAAGGTGGCTCACACTGGTTAAGCTTCAAATAGTAATCAACACCTATTCAGGCCCTAATCAGGCTTCAGGTGATTGACAGTTAACTGTCACACTGTCAGCTGAGTCAGCTGCATTACCAACCTTTTAACTAGACTACTGAACTTACAAAAATTAAAGAAACATCACATCTTGCCACAACTTGCCAATCAGGAAAAGACCCATTTATGCATACTCTCTGCTTTCTGCCAGCCAGCCAATCTTTTATCCATGCTAATATGTTACCCACTACACCATGCACTTTGATTTTCTGTAGTAATTTTTGATGCGGGACCTTATCAAATGCTTTCTGGAAATCCAAGTACACTATCTACAATATTGTACAATATCCACTGCGCATGTTACTCCTCCAATATTGGTTAAACATGATTTTCCTTTCACAAAACCATGCTGACTCTTTCCGATTGCCTTGAGCTCTTCTAAGTGGCCAGCTATAACCTCCTTAATGATAGATTCTAATAACTTCCCCATGAATGACGTCAAGCTAACTGGCCTATAGTTTCCTGTTTTCTGCCTCCCCACCTTCTTGAATAGAGGAATTATATTTGCTACTTTCCAAGTTGGTGGAACCTTTCCAGAATCTAGCAAATTTTAGAAAATTAATACCAGCGCATCAACTACCTCATTAGCTACCTCTTTTAAGACCCTAGGAGGTAGTCCATCAGGGCCCGAAGACTTGCCAGCCTGCAGCTCCATCAATTTGCTCAGAACCGTTTCCCCAGTGATTTCAATTTCACCAGGTTCCTTTCTCCCATTCACCTCCTGATTTGCAGTTATTACTGGAATGTTTTTGTATCTACTACAGTGAACACAGAAACAAAATATTTGTTCATTTCTTCTGCCATTTCCTTATTATCTACTATTAACTCCCCACTGTCACTCTCCAGAGGACCAACACTCACTTTACTTACCCTTTTCCTTTTTAGGTACCTGTACTCTTGATATCCATTTTTTACATTTCTAGCTAGCTTCCTCTCATACTCTAATTTCTTTCTCCTGATTAACCTTTCAGTCATTCTCTGTCATTCTTTATATTCTGTCCAACCATCTGTCCTGCCACTCATCTTTGCAGAGTTGTATGCTTTTTCCTGAAGTTTGATGCTTTCCTTAACATCTTTAGTTAACCATGGATGGTGGATTCTCCCCTTAGAATCTTTCTTCATGGGCTTATGTACTTATTCTGAGTATTCTGAAATAGCCCCTTAAATGTCTGCCACTGATTCTCTATTGATCTATCCTCTAGCCTAGTTTCCCAGTTCACTTCAGCTAGCTCAGCTTTCATCTCCACATAGTTGCCCTTATTTAAGTTTTAGATACTAGTCTTAGACCCACTCTTCTCCCTTTCAAACTGGCCTTGTCCGTAGGGAAATGAATGAAAGTCAATACCCGTCTGAACAGAACTTCTGTCACCAGCTTGATGCAACTGTGGACAGCTGATTGGGAGACTCCACACAGATCCCCCATTGACCCCTAGGGAGAGACAGAAGCATAGAAGTTGAGGGCCACTGTGACCTTCAGAGCCACTGGCATGAGGTTTCCATCCATACAGTCAGAACTGATCTCAGGCCCGATCATCTGACAAATGGAGGTCATGGTCTACCTGGAGAGATGGAGCCTCCTTTGGTATCGCACGTCGAACCTATTGAGGTAGCTGCATCGCCGCCTGTAAATCCTGGCAGCAGGATAGTGGCATCTTCTGCGACCCCTTTGGCCTTGGACCTCCTGCTAGCCCTGCGCCTCTTGTGCCTGCGCCTCTCCTCCCAGAGGTCCCTGCCATGGAAGCTGCACTAGGACACGTGGCCTCCTCTCCCTTCTGCCCCTCTCTTCCTCCTCAGAGGACGTGCTTCCAGCAGAGACCACAATCCCCATTATCAAGGTAAGGGAAGGCTGTCTGATATCTGGCAGGGTCCACACGGTCCGAATCCTCAGGGGGCCTGCTAGCCGCAATGGCAGGCTTTAACGCCGTAGCGTCTGCTACACACCTCATTAATTATGCACATATGGGAAAAACATTGGATCATGGTTGGGCGTCCTCTGATTTGCCTGCCCCACCGTGAGCTCACCAGTACCTCACTCTGGGCGCCATATTTAAGGAGCAGCCATGCACAACTGACTCACTGCATGCAGCGCAGGACTGCTCCACTGAAGATATGGCCCCAAATGCCAAGAAGTTGGCAGCCCTCAAGTTCAGTGACACCTGCCTCGGCCACCTACTGGATGCCATCGAGGCCTGCCATGACACCCTCTCACCCCATTCTGGCTGGAGGGCTTCCACCAATATCACCACTCTGGTTTGGAAGGCAGTGGCAGAGACGATCAGTGCCAACACTGCACAGAGGAGGTCAGCCCTCCAGTGCAGAAAGAGGATGAATGATCCCATCCGTTCCACCAGGGTAAGTCACTCACTTCATCCCTCTCAAATCATGCACTCACCAGCCATCAAACATTCACTGTTATATCAGACGCTGCCATCTCAAAGGGTCTCATCGCTGAATCTGTCACATACAGCTTCACATTTCCATCTGGCCTCATATGCTCTGGAGCTCACGTCCTCATCCTGTCCATGGCTCCACTCAACATCCACACATGGCAGGCATGCTTATCATCTGCCCTGCATGCATCCTGCTCATGCTCTCTCTATTTGTCTTTATGAAGGATAAACCCGCACACAATCGGTGGGAGAGGTGCCAGACTAGAGTTGGAATCCCCAAGATCAAGTTCCTCATTCCATACGAGAACCAAACCATTACACTGGCTGGAGAGGGCATGGACCGTGCCTGCGGTGATAGTGACATTGGCGAGAATCACCCAAGTGAGCATCCTCACCAGCTCATCCCTCAGGCGACCATACTGTGAGTGCATTGATCATTTTTTGAGTCACCTGCCAGGCACTAGTCATCTCTACCTTCTTTCATAGGCACCTCTGCCAAGTGCCCGAGGCCCTCAACCAGGCAGGTCCTCAGCTCATGCCCCGATGACACCTCAGATGAGGAACCTGAGGACAGTACCCAGCACCATTGAAGGCCTGTCACAGGGCTCACCCATGCCCTCCACCGGTGCAGAGACACAATCTGGTGAGCGCAGCAAAAAATCTGGTCCACAACAGGTGGAGGCGGGGACATCCGAGCTCACTGGCACTTGGACGACTGCTGGAGGCCAGGATTCTGTAGAGTCTGAGTCAGAAGATGAGCCCCTAGATTCGGTCCTATCTCAGTCGGTGTAGCTGCAGCGAAAATCACAGGGACATCAGGAGGGATGTCAGCCGTGTTCCTCAAATATCAATGCATGATGGGGGAGTCCATCCATGTTCAGTCTGAGTTAATAGTGCAGATATGCCAATGCACAAAGTCAATGCTTGTGGGATGGCAGCCGCCATGGTCCAAGACATAGGTCCTGCACTGCGGCAGGAGCTGCACTTCATTGGTTTAGGCATTGGTGGCATCCATCAGTGGCTACGTGAGGGGATGGGGAGCAGGACAGCTCCATCTCACTCCACTTTACCCTTCTCCTCAGGGAGTCAGCCAGGGGCACTTGGCCACCATGGGGATGACGACCAGCAGCTGGACACCCCCGGGCCATCCACCCAGGTGATTCCGGTAGTGTCCAGCTGATTCCTATCCCCTCTTCCTGTGAACCCAACAGCATCAGCTCCACAGGCCAAGGAGGGCGCACCTGGCACACAGCAGGAGTCCCAAAACAGGCAGGAGTCCTCCAACTCTTGGCCTTCCAGAGGGCCACCAAAAGCCATTACAAACAACAGGGCGTAGTAGTCAGCAGGCTCTCTCCACCTCTGCTGTGGATGTTAGGGAAGCACCAAGACGTAGCAGTAGGATGAGGGAGACAAAAGAATATTAGGACCACATCGGTGGAATGGCTGTTGCACACATGCATATATTGTTCACAAATATAAATAGAATTGCACACATTTCACATATCCTCTTGTATATGCCTTTTCTTTATGATCAGCTGTGTCGTTGTCAATTGGGTGTGAGAACAAGGTCCCTCCCCCAGCTTATTGCAGATGTCACTCTCATGTGCCTCTGGTTGATGTTGTATGCTTCCAAATGACCATAGTGTGTGCCCCTTCTCAGGTCGTTTCCATCATCAGTTATGCCTCGTCCTTAAAGTAAAGTGCGCTTGTGGAGGGGAACCCGTTTGCTTGTTTTGGTAGGTCATGTAATGTTAGATCTTGGCTGTGTAAGATTGAGGCTGAGGTGTATAGCCATGTCCTCAGCATTATTGAAAGGTGAAGATTTGATTTGCAAGGAAAGATGTTGAATCGCATTGAGAGGGTTCATATATACTGGAACTCTATGTTCTCTCTGTCATCCAGTAGGGTTTTCAATCAATGAGCAAAACTCAGCCCGCGTGCGCTCCCACACACATATCCCATGGTACTCGATATTTAAGGACAGGCAAAAAGGAAAAGGAGGTGGGGTGGTGTTGTTAGTTAAGGATGAAATCAGTGCGATAGTGAAATATGATATTGGCTCAAAAAATCTAGATGTGGAATCAGTCTGGGGGGAGCTAAGAAGCAACAAGGGGCAGGAAATATTTGCGGGAGTTGTATATAGGTCTCCAAACAGTAATGGTAAGATTGGGGATGGCATTAAACAGAAAATTAGAGATGCATGTAACAAGGGTGCTACAGTAATCATGGGTGACTTTAATCTGCCTATAGGCCCAAATTTCACATTTGGCATGCGCGCCAAGTCAGCGGAAGCAGATTATGGAATCCGCTCCCAGCCATGGTCGCATTGCAAACACGATTTCATGCTGGATGGCCAATTAAGGTTCGCCCAGCATGAAACAGATCTTCTGAATGGTCGGGAAAAGCCAGGTGAGGGCGGGAGCCTTTCGGGCGCCAGGTGCAATGGCAACCCGGTGGGCACTTTAAAACCAGCAAAGGGAGCTCCCCGAAGAATGCCAGGGGAGAATCTTTGGTGTCTGTCCAGGAGACTGGAACAATGGCCTCACCAGTGGCTGGAAACGTCAGTGGGGAGGGCAAGTCAGGTGGACACTTGGCCTCCCGTATCTTGGGCAAGTTCCTCGTGGTCTTCGTGGAGGAGGTCAATGTCAGGCGGGACACTCTCTTACCCAGGGATGGCAGGAGAAGGCCACTGCACCTGACCAAAAACACCTGAGAGGAGGTGGAAGCTGAGGTCAGCAGCGACGATGTTGTGAGGCGCACATGGGTGTAGCGAAGGAAAAGGTTCAACAACCTGCTGTGCTCGGCAAGGGTCAGTACCGAGTTGGAATGGATCAGTGTGGAGAAGTGTGAGAGCTGTCCACCCCCCTGTGGAGCTCAAGGGTGTTAGAGTCTGAGTGCCAACTGTCACTGGCACTGGAGCTGCCAAGGGGGTGAGCCCTGGTTGCTTGGCCTGAGTGCCTTGTGGGTCAAAGGCCATGACTCAGATGTGCCCTTCAAGGTGTTCCTCAGGCGGGATTGGCCAGGCTGCAATGGCGCTGCAGGTAGAGACTGGACTAATCAATGCCCCTCTATCCTTTCAGGAGAAAAGACATAGAATATTGAGAGGTCAAAGACAGGTGGAGGACCCCCCAAACCTCCTCATTTTGACAAGGTTGCCTTGGAGCTGGAGTACTGCCACCCACCTTGGTCAGCAGGTCATGGAGAGGCAAGGGTCTCTGATGAAGATAAGAGTGCAGTGCATAGAGGTGGGAGTGTTGGACTGTGCAAACATTCTTGTGTAGTCTCATCATTAATGGGAGCTTCAAACCTGGATTCCCCATTGATCATTGAAAGACGATGGCACCATGATGCAGATCTCCATTGTCTCATTAGGGCGTCTGGCATGCACAGTGAAAGTATGATGATTTAAACTAATGACATGTCATTGTTCTTCCCTAGATTCATGAGCTCATACTCAAACTCAGGACCCCCTGACGCCAGAGGACCATGGAGCTTTAAATGCGCCTGCGTCACACCCGCTCTTTGAACCAGGCACCAGTGCAGATACCAGCACCTCAATGGGTATTAGATCATCGGCTAGAATGTTGGTGCACAGTGGTGAGGGCACTTCACTCTCACTCGAGGAGCAGGCGGAGGCAGAGAGCGCTCAAGGCGCCAGAAGTTGGGGGACTGCTGGAGACCAGGACCATGCTGAACCAAAAGCAGATGATGAGCCTCTGGAGTCATCCATGAGGTGACAAATGCTGGATGTCCAGTGGGATGTGCAGGAAGATCTGGCATGTCATGGTCTCTGTTGTGGAGGAGTCCATGTCAAAGCATTGCTTCCTCCTCCAAATCAGAGCCAGGTTGTGGTAACTACTATCAGTGACATCCGCTCTGGGGGGTCCAGGCATCAGAAGCACAACTTCAGAAGACCTATGGTCCTCGTTATCACCACCTTTGTGGAGGCATTACTCCTATTATGACGCTGCTCTGCCTCTGTTCTTGGGTGATGGAGAGGTGTCATAAGCCACCTTTTCAACAGATAGCCCTTGTCACCCAGCAGTCATCCATCCAGTCGAGTTGGAGCATGAACAGCCTTGGCACCTGTGAATATTTGAGGATGTAAGCATCATGGGAACTGCCAGGGTACCTTGCACAGACTTGCAGAATCCGCGTCTTGTGGTCACAGACTATCTGGATGTTCATTGAGTGGAATCTCTTCCTGTTGACAAAGGCACCCGGCTGACCCGCTGACGCCTTGATGGCCATGTGTGCAGTCAATTGCACCCTGGACGTGGGGGAACCCAGCAATCGCTGCAAACCCACTGGCTTGCTCAGCCTGGCTGGCCTCATTTGTTCGGAAGTGAATAAATATCATTACCCGCCTGAACAGAGCATCAGTTACCAGCTTGATGCAATTGTGGACAGCTGATTGGGGCACTCTACAAAGATCCCCCACTGACCCCTGGAAAGAGCTGGAGGGATAGAAGTTGAAAGCCACTGTGACCTCCAAAGCCACTGGCATGGGGTGTCCGCCAATACAGTTGGAGATGATCTCAGGCCCAATCATCTGACAAATGGAGGTCACTGTGACTGTCTCCATAGAGAGGCAGAGCCTCCTTCGGCAATGCACCTCGGACATGTTGAGGTAGCTACATTGCTGCCTGTAAACCCTGGCAGCGGGATAGTGGCATCTTCTGCAGCCCCTTACGCCTTGGACGACCTGCTGGCCCTGCGCACCATGTGCCTGTGCCTCTCTTCCCACACATTGGCCCACCACCGAAGCTGCACAGGAACAACAGGCCTCCCCTCCCTTCTTCCCTTCTCTTCCTTCTCAGAGGAGGTGCCACCTATAGAGAGCACAATCCCCATTACCTGGAAGGGTCCACACAGTAAAAATGCTCTGGGGGTCTTAGAGACACCAATGAGTCCTGAAATGAAGCCTAGGAATGCTAAGACTAAAGCTCAGAACAGAGATGAAGCTGTCAAGTTCAAGTAAACAGCCAGCAGCAAAGTATCCCCTAAACTCCTCACAACTCACAATGGCAATGCTGCTGACTCTGTTTATCCCACCCTTGGATGAGGTTTTATTAAAATTGGACTGCTCGCCTTCCCGTTTTGCCCTTGCGACGAGTGCGAAATCGTATGGGCAACGTAAAACGGGGAACAATTGCCTTTTTAATGGCCTTAAGCGGCCTTTTAATTGTTGGCGGCTGCTGCTCCGACACCTGCTCATGCCCACCGACCCGAAGATTGCTCGTGTGCGGGATGACATCAGGACACTCGCCTGACGTCATCTCGTGCTATTTCACATCCATTCAGGTTGGGCGCGCGTCCATCCACGAGGTGTAAAATTCTGCCCATAGACTGGGCAAACCAACTTAGCAATAATACTGTGGCAGATCAATTTTTGGAGTGTGCACAAGATGGTTTTTTGGGCTAGTACATCGAGGAACCAACTAGGGAGCAGGCTATCCTAGATTTGGCATTGTGCAATGAGAAAGGGTTAATTAATAGTATTAGAAACATTGAAACATAGAAAATAGGAGCAGGAGTAGGCCATTCAGCCCTTCAAACCTGCTCCACCATTCATTATGATCATGGCTTTTCATCCAATTCAATAGCCTGAACCCGCTTTCTCCCCATATCCTTTGATCCCTTTCACCCCAAGAGCTATATCTAACTCCTTTTTGAAAGCATACAATGTTTTGGCCTCAACTACTTTCTGTGGGAGCGAATTCCACAGGCTCACCACTCTCTGGGTGAAGAAATTTCTCCTCATCTCAGTCATAAATGGTCTACCCTGTATCTTCAGACTGTGATCCCTGGTTCTGGGCTCTACCACCATCTGGAACATCCTGCCTGCATCTACCCTATCTAGTCCTGTTAGAATTTTATAGGTTTACATGAGATCTCCCCTCATTCTTCTGAACTCCAGCAAATATAATCCTAACCGACTCAATCTCTCCTCATAGGTCAGTCCCGCCATCCCAGGAGTCAGTCTGGGAAGCCTTCGCTGCATTCCCTCTATAGCAAGAACATCCTTCCTCAGATATGGAGACCAAAACTCCAAGTGTGATCTCACCAAGGCCCAAGGCCCTGTATAATTGCAGCAAGACATCCCTGCTCCTGTACTTGAACCCCCTCGCTATGAAGGCCAACATACCATTTACCTTTTTTACTGCCTGCTGCATATGCATGCTTACCTTCAGCGACTGGTGTATGAGGGCACCCAGGTCTCATTGCACATTCCCCTCTTTCAATTTATAGCCATTCAGATAATAATCTGCCTTCCTATTTTTGCTACCAAAGTGAATAACCTCACATTTATCCACATTATACTGCATCTGCCATGCATTTGCTACTCACTCAGTTTGTCCAAATCACATTGAAGCACCTCTGCATCCTCCTCACAGCTCACCCTCCCACCCAGCTTTGTGTCATCTGCAAATTTGAAGAGATTACATTTAGTTCCCTCATCTAAATAATCAATACATATTGTGAATAACTGAGGTCCCAGCATCAATCCCTGTGGTACACCACTAAGCACTGCCTGCCATTCGGAAAAAGACCCATTTATTCCTACCCTTTGTTTCCTGTCTGCCAACAAGTTTTCTATCCATCTCAATACACCACCCCTAATCCCATGCGCTTTAATTTTACACACTAATCTCTTATGTGGGACTTTGTCGAAAGCCTTCTGAAAGTCCAAATAAACCACATCCACTGGCTCACCATCATCAATTCCACTAGTTACATGCTCGAAAAATTCCAGTAGATTTGTCAAGCATGATTTCCCTTTCGTGAATCCATGCTGACTCTGTCCGATTCTGCCACTGTTTTCCAAGTGCTCAGCAATTAAATCTTTTATAATGGACTCTAGGAATTTCCCCACGACCGACGTCAGACTGACTGGTCTATAATTCCCTGTTTTCTCTCTGCCTCCCTTTTTAAATAGTGGGGTTAAATTAATTACCCTCCAATCTGTAGGAACTGTTCCAGAGTCGATAGAATCTTGGAAGATGACCACCAATGCATCCACTATTTCCAGGGCCACTTCCTTAAGTACTCTGGGATATAGGTTATCAGGCCCTGGGGATTTATTGGCCTTCAATCCCATCAATTTCTCCAACACCATTTCCCTACTAATACTGATTTCTTTCAGTTCCTCCCTCTCACTATACCCTGTGTTCCCCAACATTTCTGGTATGTTATTTGTGTCCTCCTTTGTGAAGACAGAACCAAAGTGTGTATTTAGTTGGTCAGCCATTTCTTTGTTCCCCATTATAAATTCCCCTGTTTCTGACTGTAAGGGACCTACATTTGTCTTCACCAATCTTTTTCTCTTCACAGACCTATAGAAAGTTTTACAGTCAATTTTTATGTTCCCCGCAAGCTTACCCTGGTACTCTATTTTCCCCTTCTTAATCAATCCCTTGGTCCTCCTTTGCTGAATTCTAAACTGCTCCCAATCCTCAGGTCTGTTGTTTTTTCTGGCCAATTTGTATGCCTCTTCATTGGAACTAATACTATCTCTAACTTCCATTGTAAGCCATGGTTTGGCCACCATTTCTATTTTACTTTTGCACCAGACAGGAATAAACAATTGTTGCAGTTCACTCATGCGCTCTTTGAACGTTTGCCATTGCCTATCCGCCGTCATCCCTTTAAGTAATGTTTCCCAATCCATCATAGCCAACTCGCGTCTCATACCTTCGTAGTTTCCTTAATTAAGATTCAGGATCCTAGCCTCAGAATCTACTACGTCACTCTACATCTTGATGAAGAATTCTATCATATTATGGTCGCTCATCCCCAAGAGGCCTGACACAACTAGATTGCCAATTATTCCTTTCTCATTCCACAATACCCAGTCTAGGATGGCCTGTTCTCTGGTTGGTTCCTCAACGTATTGGTCCAGAAAACCATCCCGTATACACTCCAGTGGTTCCTCCTCTAAGGTATTGTTACTAATGTGAGTTGCCCAATCTATGTGCAGATTAAAATCACCCACAATTACAGATGTTCCGTTATTGCATGCATCTCTAATTTCCTGTTTAATGCTATTCCCAACATCACCACTACAGTTTGGGGGTCTATATACAACCCCCACTAATGTTTTTTCCCCCTTAGTGTTTCTCAGCTCCACCCATACAGATTCCGCATCATCAGAACTAATATCTTTCCTCACTATTGCGTTAATTTCCTCTTTAACCAGAATGCAACTCCACCGCCTTTTCCTTTTTGTCTGTCCTTCCGAAATACTGAATACCCCTGGATGTTCAGTTCCCATCCCTGGTCACCCTGCAACCATGTCTCTGTAATCCCGACTATATCATACCTGTTTACATCTATTTGCACGGTTAATTCATTCTCTTTATTGCAAATGCTCCTCACGTTAAGGCACAAAGCCTTAAGCCTTGTCTTTTTAACATTACTTGTCCCGTTCCTACTATTTTTCACTGAGGCCCTGTTTGATTTTTGCCCTTGATTTCTCTGCCTATTACTTTTCTTATTCCCCTTTCTTGCTTTCTTGCTTTTGTTATTGTCCTTGATTCCCCCTCCTCTGACTCCTTGCATAGGTTCCCAACCCACTGCCATTTTAGTTTGAACATTCCCCAACCACTCTAGCAAATATTCCCCCGAGGACATCAGTCCCAGTCCTGCCCAGGTGTAACCCATCCAGTTTGTACTGGTCCCACCACCCTCAGAACCAGTCCCAATGTCCCAGGAATCTGAAACCCTCCCCCTCACACCATCTCTTCAGTCACGCCATTTTGCGCGGGTGGGCCAATTAAGGCCCGCCCAGCGCATTGCAGATTCCCGTGGACAGTGGGAATTTCAAATGTGCGGCCGGCATGTACGGACCACTGGTTCCAATGGGGAACCGGCAGTCTGTATAAAGAAAGGCCAGGCCGCCTCCTTTAGACTGTTCACCATGGCCAGTGACCGGTGCTGGGGGTCTGCACAGCGGGCTCCAGAGGAGGGCGGGGCAGAGAAGGAGGGCAGGCTGCAGGGTAGGCCAGCGGGGGGCCAATGTTCTCCTCGCCTCTCTGTTGCCTGCCTTGCTGCCCTCCTCGAAGAGGTGGCAGAACGTCGGGAGGTCTTGTTTCCTGAGGATGGGAGGAGGAGGGCGCCCCACGTAACCAAGCAGGCCTGGCAGGAGGTGGCGGAGGTCATCAGCTCACAAGATGCTGTGCGGTGCACAGGGACCCAGTGCCGCAAGTGCTTCAATGATTGGTTGCGCTCTGGGAGGGTGAATACCATGTCGGTCTTGTCCATTTAACCCAGCAGGTAGCCTTAGCCTTTGAGGCACCCCCAAACCCCACGTCTTAGTGTCGTTACTGCATTGGGAATTTGGCGTACGCTGGGTGGGCAAACAGATAGTGACCATGCTTACATCAGCCTTAGTGGTTGATGAGAAGATGGATTCTCCCCTTAGCATATGTTGGTGTTGGTCGCATTTGAGTAGTCTGGGGGCAACCTGCAGTAAAGGCAGCTAGACACATACTCAGAACTCCAACACATGTCTTATTGATGGTAATGAGATGGTGGAAAGGGAGCCACAAAGTGTCGTCGCCAAGAGCCATCTGCTGCCCTGGGTGCCACACCTAGTTACGCCTCCTTGCCACGGGCGCTAAGAACCCTGTGTTATTGAAAGTTATGGAAGGCGAATGGTGGCCAAGGTGGCCGTTGGGGAAGGGGGTTGGGAGCAGCCGTACTATCTTCTGCTGACTGATCACCCGTAGTGTGGACAGGAGCCGCTGGAGACCTCAGATGGGCCACTGTGGTTGGGGTGCGGCGTGCAGAGTACATGAGCGATCAGCCCCAATAAATAGTCTTCTCTGTTTTGCAGGCAAAAACAGAACACAACAACCAGGAGTGTTTGCGCACTGGTGGTGGCCAGGCCGTGCTGCACCGCATCACCCACTTCGAAGAACAGGCCATGGAGTTGGGAAGAAGGCAAGAGGCCAGTTCGGCAGGTGACGGTGAGGCTGGGGTGCAGTGACCAGTTATTTAAGGACCACAGTCCCATGCAATCTGTCTTCCCACCATCCAAAGCACTGAAGGTTGCTGCGATCGTTAATGCAGCAACACTGCTCATTCACAGACTGATACAGTCAGACGTGTGGGTCATACACAAAGGCCCCTCCGGATGCACGTCTCTAGCACCGTCCAAAGTCGCCTTATCCCATTTGTGACCACTATCCCCATTGCCTAGCATGCCATGGTATCGCTGATGCACATCCAAATACTTATTACATCTTAGGAGGGTTTGTTCCTCCACCACTCTTTCAGCCAGTGCGTCCCACATTACTCTGTCCAAAATGTCCTCAGCACCTCACCTGTCAACCTCATGGAACTCAGCTTAAATAAATGCCACCACGTTAGTCATCCCTGCACCAAGGGAAAATGTTGCCTTCTGTCCACCCGTTCTATGCCCCTCATAACGGTATGAAGGTCAATAATGTTACCTGTCAATCTCCTGTGCTCCATGGCAAATCTCGCAAGCGTATGCAATGTTTCCTCATAACTCCAACTCTCCAGGCCAGCATGCATCCTAGTCAGGAACCTCTGCACTCTCTCCACTCCAATGCCATCCCTCCCGTGAAGCGCAGGTTCAACTGAACGCAGAAGTGTGGCTGTGGTCTCGACAGCGTTTTCTGCACTTGCAACATGACCTCCCTTTTCCTACATTCTATTCCTCGGCTAATAAAGGCAAGTCTGGCTTTTACCTTGTTAAACGCCTTATGTTCCTGTTCTGCTACCATAACGGGTCTGCCCAACAAGGTCCCTGTAACCGTCCTTACTTTCCACGGTCCTACCATTTCTCCTGTATTCCCGTACCTTGTTTGTCTTGCCCAAGTGCTTAACCTCACACTTATTCACATAACTTTCCATGTGGCATTCCTTAGGCCATCTGACCAGCCTGTCTGTATGCGCGTGTAATGTTTGGGCCTCCTCTTGACTATTTACCATCCCACCAATGTTGGTCTCCTTAGGTTCTTGAAGGTTGAGCGCATTATGAGCCTGGGTGGGGGAAGGGATGAATTGTGTTACTGACTGAACGCTAACTGATCCACTGTCCTTGTCGTTAATTTCAGCATCAGCACCGTATGGCTGCCAGGAGAACATCCAGAGCCCCGCCTGCACACCTGGGGGGCGTCACTTGGCACTTGCATCACATCATTTCAGCAAGCCAGGCACCAGCGCAGCTACCACCACATCGGCGGGGATTATACCATCAGCTAGTGTCCCGGGGCACAGTGGAGAGGGCACTTCACAATCACTGGAGGAAATGGCACGGACAGAGAATGCCAATGGCGTCAGCAGCCGGAGGACTGCAGGGGACCAGGCACATGCTGAGTCGGGCAGTGATGATGTGCCTCTGGAGATGTCCACCATGCAGCAGCTGCAGGACAAGCAGCCGGGTGTGCGGGAGCATCTGGCAGGGTTGCATGAGGGTGTGCTTCACTAGGTCTCTGTGGCGGAGGAGTCCAGGCAGAGTGTCAGTGATGGCATGAACCTCAGGACAGAGCTTCAGGCTTCCTCCATTGAGAGATTGGCGACTCTCATGGAGAGGGGCTTCCAACAAATTGATAATCATCTGATTGGGTTACGCTCTGACCTGTAAGCCCTCACAGTGCTAATGGCCACAGGTGGTCATTGGCAATGTGGGAGATGTTCTGGGCACCAAGTGTCCCAGCTCGGTGCCCATCCATCTGCAGTGAGCAGTGAGGTTCAATGTGACCTCACATCGGCGCAGCAGCTGCCTGTCGTCACTGCGAGTTCCCCTCAGGGTGCTCCGGATGAGGGCAGCAGCTCCTCTGCCCCTCTGCCAGTGACCATTGCATCCATAGAGGCTGCGACAACTGGGGAGGTGTCAGTTCTGGAACTGGCCACTTCCTCCCAGGCAGGGCCAGCACAGGCTCCACAGGCCAGAGGACATCCGCCAAGGTCATCAACGCCAACAGGACAGCAGAGTCAGCAGGCTGTCTCACAAGCCACTCCGAGCGATGGGGCGGCACCAAGACGTAGCGCCCGCAAATGTAAACATAGGCATGTTAGGCATTCAACGGGTTTGTCACTGGTACTTTTGTGTTGGCTCTAGATTAGGGAATTTTTGTTTGTCAACGTCAGAGCTATGTTTTTTCATGTTTTTGGTGGCAATAAAGACCATGGCTGAGGGTGTTTCCTTTGTGCTGCATTTGTCTGTTTCACAGACATAGCATGAGTGTTTGAGTGGACATTGATGTTTATGTACTAAGCCCTTAGTTGCGGCTGATGAGGTGGAATATGTAGCACTTAAGTGCCGTGTGTGAAAGCGCCAGGCAATGCTGGTCCTGCAGATCCATTTGTGTGGAACTAGCTGAAGGTTCATTGGGTTAAAGTGTCCCAGATGTCCCTGCCTCCTTGGTGTAGTTGTGGGTCGACGTGCTGCCCCTCATTATTGCCCTGTGCTTCCTCATCCTCTGAGCCACTGCTGGATTCATCCTGTGCAGCCGCATCCACTGCATCAAGGTCTTCATCGTCAACTGCATCCCCCTTTCCAGCGCAAGATTGTGCAGAGCATAGCACGCTACCACTATCACAGAGACGCGATCTGGGGGGTACTGGAGTGCACCCCCTGAGCGGTCCAGGCATCGGAAGCACATCTTGAGAAGACCGATGGCTCTCTCCACCACAGTCCTTGTGGAGCTGTGGCTCCTATTGTAGCGCTCCTCAGCTTCATTTCTTGGATGTTGGAGAGGCGTCATGAGCCAAATTCTGAGGGGATAGCCCTTGTCACCCAGCAGCCATCCATCCAGCCGAGCAGGAGCACTGAAGAGTCCCGGCACCTTGGAGTGTCTGAGGATGTAGGCGTTGTGGGAGCTGCCTGGGTGCCTTGCACAAACTTGCAGAATCTGAATCCTGTGATCACACACAATCTGCACGTTCATGGAGTGGAAACCCTTCCTGTTGATGAAGGCACCGGACTCACCTTCTGGCGCCTTGATGGCCACATGTGTGCAGTCTATAGCACCCTGGATGCGGGGGAAGCCAGCAATGGTCACGAAACCTCTGGCTCGCTGTGTCTGATTTGCCTGGTCGCAGCGGAAGTGAATGAAGGTCAATGCACGTCTGAACAGAGTGTCTGTAACCTGCTTGACACAAGTGTGGACAGCTGATTGGGAGACACCTGGAAGGAGCCAGATGCATAGAAGTGGAGGGCAACTGTGAGCTTCAGAGCTGCTGGCATGGGGTGTCCACCCATACAGTTAGGAGATATCTCAGGGCCAATCATCTGACAGATGTAGTTGACTGTTTCCCTCGACAGTCGGAGCCTCCTTCAGCACTGCACCTCAGACATACTGAGGTAGCTGCTTCGCCGCCTGTATATCCTGGCAGCAGGATAGTGGTGCCTGCTGCGACCCCTTCCACCTTGACAATCTGTTGGACCTGCACCCCTTGTGCCTGCGCCTGGACTCCCAAAGATGGCTCCCCTGGAGGCTGATTGTCCAGTCCTGGCCTCCTCCTTATTCTAGCCCTCCCTTCCTCTTCAGAGGAGCTGTCTCCAGTGGAGATGTAAGAACCCATACCCAGGCTAAATGGAGGCCTCCGGAAAGCTGCAAGCCCGATAAAGATTCCTGATTGCAGAGTGCTGAGCTGAAGCTTCAAAGTACAGAGAAAGAAGTTGGAAATCGGTCTGAACTGCTACCGATCACACAGGCAAGTTTAAAACACTTTCTGCAATAAATACTTCAGATAAAACATTAACAACCCCACTGAGCCCACATATCCCGCTCGTGGATGAGTTTTGTTAAAAAGTCACTTACCCGCCTGCCCATTGCGCCCGTGCCGAAGATCGCACGGGCACCTCAAAATCGGTGTTGATTGCCAAGTTAAGGGCCTTAACAAGGCCTTTAATTAATGGCAGGCGCACGTTGCGCTTCATCACGCGCCTGCCCAGCTAAATATCGCAATGACACGCGGTGATGTTGGGACACTCGCCCGACGTCAGCGCGCACCATTTTAAGAGCTAATGTGCGGGGTCTGCCAACCGCATGTCATACATAAAATTCTGCCCAGTGTTTCTAAACTTCACCTGACTAGCTGACACATTTCACCCCTCGATTGAAAACAATCTCATCTGGTTTATTTAAAAATGCTAATATTCCCTTGACACCTATGTTTACCGACTTAACATTTCAGACCTAGCTCATCTTCTACCACTTCAAAGCCTTCAGACCAGCTGCTTTTAATCCAAATAAGTTTCTCTCAAACACACACACACACACACAGACACAGATACCATTATTTTACAATAAATTCCAACAACATTATGAGAATTATTATATCTTCCTGACAAGAACAATAAAACAACTGCTTTAGTTCTGTCTACATATAGGAAGACACAAATAACTTCCCAGAATTGCTCGGGAACCAAGGGTCTCGCGAGAAGTAGAAATTGAAGGAAATTAGCATTACTAAAAAAGTACTGCTGGAGAAGTTAATGGGGTTGAAAGCCGATAAATCCCCAGGGCCTGATAATCTACATCCCAGGGTACTAAAGGAGGTGGTGCTGGAAGTAGTGGATGTATTGGTTGCCATCTTCCAAAACTCTGTAGCTTCTAGAACAGTCCCGGCAGATTGGAGGGTGGCAAATGTAACTCTACTATTTTAAAAGGGAGGGAGGGAGAAAACAAGGAATTATAGACCGGTTAGCCTAACATTAGTAGTAGGGAAAACAAGTTGGGGAACTTCATTAAAAGGCATGATGGTGGATAGGCAATGGCTAATGCAAATTGCAAAATTTGAATTGCAAAAGATATGCATTCCTTTCTGGTGCAGAAACACAACAGGAAAAGTGGCTCACTCATGTCTAACAAAAGAAATTAAGAGTAATATTTGATCCAAAGAGGAGTCATATAAAGTTGATAGAAAGAATTTCAAGCCTAATGATTGGGAGCAGTTTAACATTCAGCAAAGGAGGACCAAAAAATTGATTAAGAGGGGAAAAATAGAGTATGAGCGTTATCTTGCAAGGAACATAAAAGCAGACTGTAAAAGCTTCTATAAGTATGTAAAAAAAAAAAATTGTTCAAAAAGGGAGAATTTATATTAGAGAACAAAGAAATGGCAGAGCAATTAAACAACTACTCCAGTTCTGTCTTCACAGGATAAGACACAAACACTAGAAATACTAGGGAACCAAGGGTCTAGTGAAAAGGAGGAATTGAAGGAAATTAATATTACAAAGCTAGTGCTGGAGAAACAAATGGGACTGAAAACCGATAAATCCCTTGGGCGTGATAATCTACATCCCAGGGTACTAAAGGAGGTGGCCATGGAAATAATGGATGCATTGGTTGTCATTTTCTAAAATTCTGTAAATTCTGGAACGCCCCAGGCAGATTGGAGGGTAGCAAATATAACACCACTATTTAAAAAAGGAGGGAGAGAAAACAATGAATTACAGACTGGTTAGCCTAACATCAGTAGTAGAGAAAATGCTAGACTCTATTATAAAAGATGTGATAACAGGACACTTAGAAAATATTAATGGGATTAGATAAAGTCAACATGGATTTATGAAAGGTAAATTATGTTTGACAAACCCACTGGAGTTTTTTGAGGACGTAACTAGCAGAGCAGATATGGGAGAACCAGTGGTATATTTGGATTTTTATAAAGCTTTTGATAAAGTCCCATATAAAAAGCTAATGTGCAAAATCAAAGCAGGTGGGATTGGGGGTAATATTTTGCCATGGATTGAGTATTGGTTAGAGACATGAAACAAAGAGTAGGAATAAATGGGTCTTTTTTGGAGTGGCAGGTGATGACTAGTGGGGTACCGCTTGGTTCAGTACTTGGGCCCCATCTATTCACAATATATTTCAATGATTTGGATGAGTGAACCGAATTTAATATTTCCAAGCTTGCTGATGACATGAAACTTGGTGGGTCTGTGAGTGGTGAGGAGGATGTTAAGAGGCTTTAAGGTGATTTAGACAAGTTGAGTGAGTGGGCAAATATATGACAGATGCAGTATAATGTGGATAAGTGTGAATTTATCCACTTCAGTAGGAAAAACAGAATGGCAGAGTACTATTTAAATGGCGAGAGATTGGGAAATATTGCTGTACGAAGGGACCTGGATTTCCTTGTACACCAATCACTGAAAGCAAGCATGAAGGTGCAACAAGCAATTAAGAAGGCAAATGATATGTTGGCTTTCATTGCGAGAGGGCTTGAGTATGGGAACAAAGATGTGCTGCAGCTGTACAGGGCCTTGGTGAGGCCACACATGGAGTATTGTGTGCAGGTTTGGTCTGCTTACCTAAGAAAGGATGTACTTGTCATAGAGGGAGTGCAGCGAAGGTTCACCAGGCTGATTCCCAGGATGGCAGGATTGACGAATGAGGAGAGATTGGGCCGACTAGGCCTGTATTCACTGGAGTTTAGAAGAATGAGAGGAGATCTCATTTAAACGTATACAATTCTGACAGGGATGGCCAGACTAGATGCAGGAATGATGTTTCCTCTGGCTGCGGGGTCTAGAACAAGGGGTCACAGTCTCAGGATACGGGGTAGGCCATTTAGGACTGAGGTGAGGAGAAACTTCTTCATTCAGAGGGCAGTGAACCTGTGGAATTCTCTACCACAGAAGGCTGTGGCGGCCAAGTCACTGAATATATTTAAGAAGGGGATAGATAGATTTCTTGACTCTCAAGGCGTCAAGGGGTATGGGGAGAGAGTAGGCGTATGGCGTTGCGATAGAGGTTCAGCCATGATCATATTGAATGGCAGAGCAGGCTCAAATGGCCGAAAGGCCTACTCCTGCTCCTATTTTCTATGGGCAGAATACTTCTCTCCTCGCGCGGGTGCGTGCCCGACCCAAACGAGTGTAAAATGACGTGCGATGATGTTGGACAAGTGCCCGATATTTCGGTCGGCGGGTGCACACGTGAGTCACAGCGGGCCCACAGACAAATAAGTGGCCTGTTAAGGCCCTTAATCAACTAATTGACTAGAATTTTTTGCTACCCGCCCAACAATTTGGTTGGCAGGCAAAAAGGCCAAGCGGCCTTTGCATTTTTGGCAAAACTTCATCCACGGGCGGAATGGGGCTTTGACCAGTAATTTAAAAAAAATAAAACCTTTTACGCTCATATTTAACATGTCCCTGCTCATGTGACAGTCACATGAGGGGACATGTTTTCGTTATTATTAATATCTTTATTTTATATTTTAAAAATCTTTTAATGTGCTCACACGTGCGCACGCGAGGATTTCCACGCTTGCCTTCCTCCCACCCCTACCCCGGCAGCGCTGAGCGTTGCAGCATGCGTTTCATGCATGGCCAGCTATTAATCAGCTTTCCGACCACTCCTGGGCCAGCTCGCCGAGCCTGTCCGACGACTGGAAAATCCTGGCCTATGATTCTATGTTTCCCAGCTCATTCTACCGGAACTTTTCTCCTCACAGCCACATTATTATCCTGGCATGCAACACAATAACCTTGAGCTTTTCCCACCTTATAGCTGTCTGCTTAGCACTCACAAGGCTCTCATCACCCTCACCTAAACAGTCGTCGAGGTCAGTGATGATAGCTCTAAATGATGGTGTGTTGCGATCAATTAAGGCTTTAAGCATGCAGTTGATGTGCATACGCAACCTTGATGGAAAGACAATGTTTGAGGGCCTAGGAGCCAGGACATAATGAAGCTAACGTGTGCTCTTTAATATGAACGAAGTCTCACCTTGAGGACTCCATAGTGTCATTGCTGTATTGCAGTCGTAAGGACCAGGGCTGGCCACTTTTTTTATTCATTCTTAGGATGTCGGCATTGCTGCCTAAGCCAGCAATTATTTCCCAATACTAATTGCCCTTGAGAAGGTGGTGGTGAGCTGCCTTCTTGAGCCGCTGCAGTCCATGTGGTGTTAGGGAGGGAGTTCCAGGATTTTGACTTAGCAACAGTGAAGGAACAACGATATATTTCCAAGCCAGTATGGTGAGTGGCTTGGAGACCAACTTTGACATGGTGGTGTTGCCTTATCTGCTGCCCTTGTCATTCTAGATGGTAGCGGTCATGGGTCTGGAAGGTGCTGTCTAAGGAGGCTTGGTGAGTTCCTTCAGCGCATCTTGTAGATGGTACACACTGTTGCCACTGTGTGTCGGTGGTGGAGGGAATGAATATTTGTGGATCGGATGCCAATCAATTGGGCTGCTTTGTCCTGGATGGTGTCAAGCTTCTTGAGCGTTGTTGGAGCTGCACACATCCAGGCAAGTGGAGAGTATTCCATCATACTCCTGACTTGTGCCTTGTAGATAGTGGACAGGCTTTGGAGAGTGTCAGGTGTCATGAAGTGAGTTGCTCGCCGCAGGATTCCTAGCCTCAGACCTGCTCTTGTAGCCACAGTGTTTATATGGCTAGTCCAGTTCAGTTTCTGGTCAATGGTAACCCCCAGGACATTGATAGTGGGGGACTCAGCAATGGTAATTCCATTGTATGTCAAGGGGCAATGGTTAGAATCTCTTGTTGGAGATGGTCAATCCCTGGCATTTATCCTGCGCAAATGTTACTTGCTACTTGTCAGTCCAAGCCTGGATATTGTCGAGGTCTTGCTGCATTTGGAGATGGACTGCTTCAGTATCTGAGGAGTCATGAATGGTGCTGAGCATTGTGCAAGCATTAGTGATAGCCCCACTTCTGACCTTGTGATGGAATGAAGGTCATTGATGAAGCAGCTGAACATGGGCCTATGACACTACCCTGAGGAACTCCTGCAGCGATGGCCTGGAACTGAGATGATTGACCTCCAAACGACCACAACCATCTTCCTTTGTGCTAAGTATGATTCCAACCAGCAGTGAGTTTTTCCCCTGATTTCCATTTACTCCAGTTTTGCTTGGACTCCCTGATGTCATACTCAGTCAAATGCTGCAGTCACTCTCACCTCACCCTTAGGGGAGACTGTATTCAAGAGGAAGCATTTTTTTGTGTTTCAAGCAAGTCTGTGAAAATGGTTATCCTCCAATCTATATTGAAAGGTCAGGCTAAATGTAGGCGGTGGTATTGTCACTGGACTGGTAATCCAGAGACTCAAGGTAATCCTCTGGGAACTCGGGTTTGAATCCCACCACAGCAGATGGTGGAATTTGAATTCAATAAAAATCTGGAATTAAAAGTCTTATGATGACCATAAAACCACGGTCAATTGACTTAAAACATCCCTCCGGTTCATTAATGTCCTTTAGGGAAGGAAATCTGCTGTCGTCACCTGGCCTGGCCTACATGTGACTCCAGACCCGCAGCAATGTGGTTGACTCTTAAACAAGGGCAATTAGGGATGGGAAACAAATGCAGGCCTAGCCAAAACTATGGAAATAAAGGTGACACATCGCTGAGTTAATCTCAAAATGCATGAGCATGATGCGTAACATCCTTGGTCGCTTTCACCCAAGTGTCACCTCTCAGTCTCATCACTGAAATGAGTCTTAAGGCATTGTCCTGTTGCTGGAGATGGATCTCCTTGAGGAGTTTTGGTTGATTGAAGTCATAAAGCTACAGGTGCACTGAGGATTGTAGAGCAGCTCTTGCCTCTCCTAGGCTGCCATAGTGAGTGGGATGCTGGAGACATGCTTGAAGAGGCAGCAAGTTCTGATGTCTGATGCCAGCACGTCGTCCCCCCAGCTAAGACCTTATCTCAGCAAGGACACATGCACCCAAGGCCTCGTCATCCTTCAAAGCATCAGGTCAATGCTCACCCTCTGATTGAAGTGGGTAATTGAAACGAAAGGGAGATGCAGGCTGATGTTCATTTGGGCCTATGATGGAGGGTAGTTGTCCAAGAGGAGATTCACTCCTACTTATCTTCCTCCTTGTGAAATCTAGTGGCTACGAGGGCCTCACACGCATGCCTGCCTTATCTAGCTCATGCAGTGGTGTATTCCCCTGCAGCCTCGGCTTACTCAACCTCACTGCCCTCATCTCTTTTGATGTCCTCCTCATCAGAGGAGGCATGCAGATCCTCCATGTCAGCATCTGGCAAGTCCTCCCCGCTTTGCGGCACCAGAATGTGCAGTGTGTAGCAAGCCATAATGATGAGATTCTCTGGGTAGTGTACTGGAGTACTCCACCAGATCTGTTGATGCATCGGAATCGCATCTTTAACATGCCAATGGTCTGCTCCGCCAATGTACGGGTAGCGGTATAAACTTCATTGTACCTTCTCTCAGCTGGATTTTGTGGCCGCCACATGGGTGTCATCAGCCACGCCCTTTGCAGGTATCCTTGCAGGAGTCAACCCTGGATCCTATGTGGTCCTTCAAATATGTCCAGGATCTGCGGCCTACTCAAGGTGTAGGAGTTGTGGCAGCTTCCTGGGTATCTGATGCAAATCTGCAGGATTTGTTTCTTGTGGTCGCAGACAAGCGGGGCATTGATCGAAGCCTTTCCTTTTTATGTATTGGAGTGCCTGTTGTCAGGGAGATTTCATACCCTCATGAGTATAGTCAATGGCATCCTGCACTTGTGGGAAACTGGAAATCGCAGTGCTTTGGCATCCTGGCTGGATTGATCTCTATTGCAGTTAACATAATTGTTGGCCTTGGCAAAAAAGGGCATTTGTTACCTCCTGTATGCACTTGTGCATGGAAGCTTGAGAGATCCCACAGAGGTCCCTAGTGCAGCCCTGGAAAGAGCCAGCTGTCCAGAAGTTAAGTCCAGCGATGACTTTCACAGCAACTGGCAACAGCTGTCCTCCCAGTCTCTGTGGCAGATGTATGCCACTAGATCCCTGGACATGCAGCGGCGTAAGCGACACTACCTGTTGCTCATCTGCAGAAAAGACATGCATCTTCTGTACACCCTTGATCTTATGAGCTGCCAACTCATGACATTTTTGTGACCCTCATCCTCTGTGAAAGGAGGAGAAAGGTCCCTTGCTCACAGGGGTGAAGCTCCTCCCTTTGGTGAGCTTGGTGCCTCCATCGCAATCTTCTCTGCCTTCTTCCCTGCCTGTATGTGGTGATGCAGGCAGCAATAAATCCAGCAGCCATCTCGCTGAAGGTTTCTTCTCTGCAGCATAAATGAGAAAAAGGCATGAGTGAGCATGTGCCTCCAAAGGTCCTATTTCTGTCAATGGCTAATGGGTGCCTGTGGGTTCAAGGTCTTGGGTCCAGTGTCGGCACCTAATTACCACTGAAATCCTGGCCAGAGCATGGTACTTTTCAAGGTGTTACCTGCCCCCTGCACCTCTGCTTCTACATCAGCCACTGCTATGACATCACTTTGGCCAGGTGCTTGGATGTGCACCTTTCAGGCCTGTCACTAGGATCCTTGTTCATTGCACTCCCAGACTAGACTCTTTGGAAAACACATAAGGGCCAACGTTTAGTAAGGATTATGTGATTATTTAATGGGGGGTTGAGGATTCTCATCTGGTCAGCTGCTAGCAACTTTATTCTGAGCTCCTGTGTTTAAGATACATCACAAGCTTGTTCAATCGACTAATAGCCTCATATTTTGTTCTGGCTCTGGGGAAATTTCCACGCTTGGAACAAGGGGTTAACACAAGGAGATCAATTGATGTCAGGAATGGGGATTCATCTCATGTGAATGTGCTTCAGTTCTTACCTCTCTTGATTCCCTGCATTGCCACTGAAAAGCTCCTAACATTTATCAGCTGTGCATCTCCCCTCATTTTGCAATACACAGTTCAGTTGGGTGCCCCTTCGATCAGCCTCCTGGAGGTGTCAGCTGTGGCTCAGTTCATAGCACCCTCGCCTCTGAATCAGAGGGTTGTGGGTTCATGTCCCACTCCTGGAAACCAAGAACTGTACTCAAAAGAGTTGCAATCTGTGACTGTTGATAACTCGAAAGAGTTTCGATCAGCCTCCCACTGCAGTCCTCCTATCAGTCCTCCAATTGGCCCTCAGAACCCTCACCTCATTTTAATGTTGTGCTGTGCCATTGCTTCAGGTTGGAATATGGTGGTGCTGAGGTCTCACTCCCAGACCAGCTTGAATCCTCCCTGTGTGACTGTGCAAATTTCTCCCAGCAGCCTGGAGGGTCTGAATTTTCAGGTTTCCCTACATCCAACAACTCTCAATCCTCCCCCTCAAATCCTTGAACCCTTTTTGCTTGTGCAAATCCTTGTGTTGCCCCCTGAATCTTTGGAGGTGGATGTGCCTATGCCCCATGTTGGCCCTACCCCTCCCAAACTTGAGGCCTCCTGACCAGTGAGACATATAGCACACCATTCCCCAGAACCCGTCAATGCCCCTACACTAACTTTTCCCTATATATAGGCTGCAATATCTATCTTATACTCTGTGTGAGGTAATGCACTTGGGGAGGCTAACAAGTTAAGGGATTATACTATGAATGGTAGGACCCTGGAAAGTACTGAAGATCAGGGGGACCTGGGTGTGCATATCCATAGAATGGCCTCCTTCTGCGCTGTAAATGTCTATGAGTCTGTTCAGGGTAAGTATGAGGTGCAAGTGAATTAACAAGCCAACGGTGGTCAAACACACCACACTACACAACAAATGGCAGATGCAACCAAAACATAGTCCACAGATTCAAAAACAGGAAATTTTGGAAAAACTCAGCAGGTCTAGCAGCATCTGTGGAGAGAGAAACAGAGTTAACGTTTCAAGTCCATATGGCCCTTCTTCAGTGTCTTTTCATAGTCCAATGATTTCTTAACAGCCCATCCAGATGTCAGTAACACTGTGTGTCAACCAATCTCCCTGAAACTCTGTTTCACCTAAGAGGGATTCCAATCTTCACCTTTGAAGATCTCATCTTGGAATTCTCTCCAAAAGTTCTCCAACTTGGATGGCATCAACAACGGCAGGGTTGTAGTACTGCCTGAGTGCACCAGAGTGCCGCTCTGGCAACTCCTATTTAAAGGCTTTGATGGTTAATCCTGTAACCTACCACCCCGCATGATTCATAGGGACCAGAATGAATAGTTAACAATGCTGCCTGCAGCATTTACATGCCCCTTCTTAGCTCAAAGAGCTTTTGGGTCAACTCAACCTGTCCAAATCCAGTTTCTCTTTCCTGACAACAATACAAAATGTGTGAAATCATTCACAAAAGACGCATTAATATAAACTTCTGGAGGTCAGCCATGAATTTTAAAACTAACAGTGCAGAAGATGAGTGGCAAGGAAAAGTCATTGGCTTTTCCATAAATGTGGCTACAGCTTTATTCCACTTCCAAAACCTCCTATTTCACCTCCAGCACCTCCTATTTAAAGGCTGGATCGTCACCACACATTACCTCCAAATAATCGGACAATATCATTTACACATTTTCTGCAAATTGCTTAAATCCCAAATAGAGTATACGTGTTTCCCGTCCTTCGGTAAATCATATCATTACCCACAAACTCATTGGTCCTGACTTAATTTTCATAGCTAATGGGCCAGACCTTGCAGTCCCTATTGCACAAAAATGAACTGGCTCTTGTAAACCCTATAGCGGCGAATGCTGAGATGTTCGCAATGGCATTGTAGGTTCTAGGGAGCCCACTCATGCTTAAATCCAGGTGCAGGTGCACCTTTTTGAACTCCCAGGAAGCACACATTGATGGTGCCAGTTTCCTTTTGGCTGTTTCAGTAACAAATAAAGGAGTTTCCCTCAGGCATATTATCAAGAAGTGCTCAATAAGATATAGAAGAATCTATTGCATATCCGCTAATTGGTGTGAAATGGTTTATGTGATATTGCTACATAGGCAGGTTGGTATTTGAAATGCATTTAACTACCATATGTGAAAATTCCATAAAGCAGATAAAAGCAGGATTTCATCTTTTTCTCTTATGAATCTGGATGGTAAACTCTCCTTTCCTGCTTGGCCATCCGTTCTCTGCTCCACTTGATTTTTCTTTCCACTGATCTCAATGGAGTCCACTCCATCAATTGCTTGACTGGATTTTCAATCTGGAAGATTGGTGTTGATTTTAATCCTCACTGCCTCCAATATTGAAGCTACTTGTTTCCAGGAATAACACCTGCAGGGGGGGTTTGGCTTATTCATGACAACAATCAGTATTGAATGGAAATCTTCTCGTAACCACATGGGACTGCATAACTTGTGATGCATAGGCGGCTGGCACATGACAAGTGATTTCTACCTGCAGTAGTATGTGGGGCACAAGGGCAAGTTTGGCCACGAGTTCCTGGAGTTTAAGTTCAGGCCGGACAGTAAGAGCTGACCGGAATGTTCAGGGTTCGCAGGGGAGGTCAAAAGATGGCAGAGGGAAGGCTGGGCCCAGGGTCCCAGGCCTTACGCTGCTGTTGGCGAATGTCTCTGAGGCAATGTGCAACAGCAGTTAACACTCCTGTACAGCATCCTGACTGTAAAAAAAATATGGGCCTTACAACTCCCTGCATACAGCTTTCACACATACAGGCATTTTCAGGGTCTTTGAAGTTCAAGTTTGAATGGATCTAAAGCAGCATCAATATGCCCAAACATTCTTCTGCGTTTTCCTACTGAACATTCAGTCCTTAGCTGTGATGGCCTGAGGATGTGAAGCACAGTATAGTGTCTGTATTCCCTCCTGGCAGCTTTACATGGAATTTACATAAAGAAACATCGAAACATAGAAAATAGGAGCAGGAGTAGGTCATTCAGACCTTCAAGCTTGCTCCACCATTCAAAATGACCATGGCTGATCCTCTGTCTCAATGCTGTACTCTCACGCTCTCCCCATACCCCTTGATGCCTTTAGAGACCAGAAATCTATCTATTTCCTTCTTAAATATATTCAGTGATTTGGCCTCCACAGCCCTCTGTGGTTTGGATTCCATAGGTTCACCACCTTCTGAGTGAAGAAGTTTCTCCTCACCTCAGTCCTAAATGGTCAACCCCATATCCTGAGACTGTGACCCATTATCCAGAGGAAATATCATCCCTACAAACAGTCTGTCCATCCCTGTCAGAATTTTATATGTTTCAATGAGATCTCCTCTCATTCTTTCAAACTCCAGTGAATACAGGCCTAGTCGGCCCAATCTCTCATCATTCGACAATCCTGCCATCCCAGGTCTGGTGAACCTTTGGTGCACTCCCTCTATGGCAAGTATATCCTTTCTTAGGTAAGGAGACCAAAACTGCACACAATACTTCAGGTTTTGGCTCACCAAGGCCCTATACAGCTGCAGTAAGACATTCTTGCTCCTGTACTCAAGTCTTCTTGCAGTGAAGGCCAACATACCACTTACCTTCTTAACTGCATGCTTGCTTTCAATGATTTGTGTACAAGAACACCCAGATCCCTTTGTACATCAACATTTCCCAATCTATCACCATTTAAACAATACTCTGCCATTCTGTTTTTCCTGCCAAAGTGGATAACTTCACACTTATTCACATTATACTGCATCTGCCATGTATTTGCTCACAGAAACTGAATGTACAACAGAGAAGATATTCAACGATTGAAAAAGAGACTTTGAGTTTGGTGTTAGCATTGCAGCATTTTGAAATTTATGTTGCAAACAATTCATCAGAAACAATTGTTTATACAGACCATAATCCATTGAAGCTTTTGGACAAATTTCGTGACAAAAGTGCATGGCTTTTCTGATGGAGTCTATTGTTAGAACCATTTAATCTATATATTATACATATTGTTGGAAGAGAAAGTCTGTTCCAGGTGCATTATCAAGAGTTTGAAGCTTAAAAGAAATTGGGACATTTAAAAAAAAACCTGGACACTGAACTGGAGTGATTTCTGTTGGTACCAAGGACTTGCATATATATATTTATGTTAATGCATGCATCTGGTAATGTAATAGTGTAATAAGTATAGGAGATGGTGTGAGATGGGTTATTCAAATGAAGCCATCTTTTAGAATTATGACAGTTCATTTTTCGATATGGAGGGGGATGTCATGAATCTATTAATGTATACAATATTTTGGAAAAATAGTGAAAAACAGAGGTTTAGTCTGCGGGTATGTCTTAATTGGATTAAAGCCAGCTAGCCTGGGTGCTTTGATATGTACTAGTTTTGATATGTAAGGGAAATAGTTTGCATTTGTATTTTTTGAATAGAGCATTCAAGAAGTGGGGTGAAAACTTGATGCCTATGTAGCAGATACCAAGCCATATGTTTATATTACTAATAAAACTGGTTTTATGAAAGGGATTTCATTGTTAAAAGGTTGAGTTCGAAGAGGTTGTTGATACAATGAGAATTAACATTCAATGGGGCTGGTAGGTATAACTTCAGTAGTTTTTGGGTGTGCAGGCAGAGGCAATGTAAGATCAAAAGGCAGCTGTAAATCTCCAACAGGCTCCACAGGATCCAAAGTTCAACAAACCTCATTTTGGATTTGTAAGGTGAAAATGCTTTGCCTGATGTTTGGTTAAGTCTATGGGGCGTTATTGCCTTAATGGAGATTAGTTTGGGAATTTGTTAAAATTTATGATAGTAGTAATTTGTAGCCATGTGTACATATATCTTAACCTGTGTAAATTAATAAAATGTTTCATTTAGTTTAATGTAAAACCTTGAAAACAAGTAGACTGATTCCTGAGTTTAGAGTCGCATCTCAAACATAACACTTAAAATTATTGGTTATGACAGTTGTTTAAATTTTCCCGC
The DNA here is from genome assembly GCF_964194155.1 of Cetorhinus maximus. Classification (NCBI taxonomy): domain Eukaryota; kingdom Metazoa; phylum Chordata; class Chondrichthyes; order Lamniformes; family Cetorhinidae; genus Cetorhinus; species Cetorhinus maximus. Next base: position 168,002,239 of record NC_135883.1, read on the forward strand.
TGGGATTTTTTTTACATAACTCTGCTTTACCAACTGCATTAGTCATAACAGTAGTGCACAAGCACGTGCAGGTTTTGGTGGAGAGAAGCAGCCATGCATTAGGGAAACCTTGTGTGAAGTGACCATCCGTCTGCAATTGAGACTGTTCAGATGCAGCCACATTGACAAGCGTGGAGTCGAGCCTCTAGCTTATCTGCCCACTCAAACAACGCAGGGGCATCAAGGTGCCACCAACTGTTCCAGAGCTTTTCACCGCTTGGGCGCAGACTGCAAACTAATGAGCATCTTAGTGGACTGCAGAACAATTGGACGACTGGGTACATTGTGCAATCTCCTTGCTAAAGTTGGCTATGGAGCAGTCTCTGGTAGAGGTGCTCACAGCCCCTTGCAAAGTCATCATCGCAGTTTAGACTAGGCTCCTCCATGGTACAAGTTAACACGCAGCCTTGCTTAGGTTAGGAGAATGCCTGCTCCTGAGCTGAGAGCACAGCATGCAGTCCAGTGGGCAAAGCTGTCACCAATCAGTCAGGTGAAGTGGGGCGGAGGTGGGTGGGGTTTCGGGCAGCCATGCAGCGCGCTAAACTCTGGCCATCCAAGTGGTGGCCAGCACTCTCTGGGATGCTTTAAGGGTCCTTCAGACTTAACCAAGAGAGTTTCATAGAACACCCAAGTTTACCCACACATCTCTCTCTTTCATCCTGCAGGAGGAGTACATCAGGAGAATTGAGACTGGTGAACTAGCTGTATGCCTCATGGTGTACAGATAGTGAAGAAAATGTAGAAGAGAGTGGCAGAGGCACCTGGCTGCGCAGTGGGAGAAGCAGTACACTCAGTAAGAAGGGGTGGCTAGGGCTCCCGCACACGCCTGCAAAAGAGGCACAGTGTCACTGGTCGGCACCTAGCTAGATCGAGAGCCTATTGACACTGCCTTTCATTCCTGCAGATGGCTGAGAAACAATGTCGCCAAAGACTGCACATGTCTAGGGAACATGTTGGTCACATCTGTCAGCTGCTGCAGGATTTGGTGCCACAGAGACATGAAGCACATCACTGCCCGTGGCCTTGAAAGTGACCGTAGCACTCAATTTTTACACCAGTGGCTCCTTTCAGGGCTCCACAAGTGGCTGCTGTGGGATATCACAAGCCTCCACCCACAAATACATCCATGAGGTCACGGATTCCATCTTTGCGAGGACACACAGCTTTGTGCATTTCACACAGGACCAGGAAAGCCAGGCTGTAAGAGTGCTGGGATTTGCCCAGATCTCAGGTTTCCCACAGGTGGAGGGTGCCATCAACTGCACTCACATGGCATTCAGATCTCCATCGCAACAAGCGGTCAACCACAAGGGCTTCCATTTGCTGAATGTGCAGCTGTTGTGCAACCCAACAAAAGCATCCTTCAAGTCTGCACATGGTTTCCAGGGAGTATCCATGACTTCTACATTCTCAATTGGTCACAGATGCCTTACATCTTCCAGGGTCCACAGAGGCTGCAGGGTTGGCTCGTTGGGGACAAGGGCTACCCACAGAGGATGTTGCAGATGACAACCATGCGGCAGCCTCAGACTGCAGCAGAGTGAAGGGATAATGAGGCTCATGCTGCAACTTGCAGCTTGGTGGTGCAAACCATCAGGATGCTGAAAATCAGGCTTTGGTGCCTGTACCATTCTGGTGGAGCCCTGCAATATAGTCTACAGAGGGTGTCATGCAACCTGGCGCTGCAATGGGGAGAGCAGCTGGTGTGACTCTGCGCTGGTGAAGGTTGTGGATGAACGCTGTGACAGGTCTTCAAGGAGGGTGCCTCCAGGTTGCTCTTCAGAGATTTCTTCTGGGCTTGATTGGAGGTCCTGGGTCATGGACTCTGTCAGCTGTTTTCCAGGTGTGCCTGCGAAAGTAAGGAGAGATCATTAATACATGACAGTGGCCTTATGGATGTTGCACTGCCGGATCCTCACTTGGCAGAGCACCATCACAGCATTCATCCACACCCTCCACCAGCGCAGAAACACACATGTCGGTGAGACCTAGCTTTAGAGTAGCCTCGGGATCACAATTTGGTGAGTACATTGCACTTTCTGATCCGCAGCAGGTGGCAGCAGGGACTTCCCAGGTGTCCAGCACTTGGAGGATTATTGAAGGCTGAATTTGCTGAGTCCGAATCAGATGAAAAGCCTCTGGACTCGGTAATGTCTCATCGTCAGCACAGGAACAGTCCAGATCCTCACCGGCCACCTGGATGGCTCTGCTTTTAGAGTCCGTGAAGACCTTGATTTCAGGCATTCCTCTACCAGTCTGCAACCTCTCCCTCTTGTTTTGTGCCAGTTCTCTGCATGAATAGGGATGAGAGAGTGTAAGCAGAACACCTGCCAGGCTAGATGATAAATATGCCTGCCATGTATGGGTGGTGAGTGGTTCCTTAGATGGGATAAGGACAATGAAGGTGTGTGTGAGAGATTGAATGGTGATGTCCCTTGAACTGGCAATGAGTGAGGTCCCGTGGATGTGTGATGGGTTTGTGAGTGTGTGAGTTGAGAGTGATGAGAAGAGTGACTTACCCTAATGGAATAGAGGAGATCATTCATCCTCTTTCAGCGCTGGGTGGCTGTCCTCTTTTGCAGGACGTTGGCGCTGACCACCGCTGCCATTGCCTCCCAAGCCAAGTTGGTGATGTTGCTTCCTAGCCTGTGGCCAGAGTGGGGATAGAAGACATCACGCCGGGTCCCCATTGAGTCCAAAAGGCATCATTAAGCCTGGGGACTGCAGTCTTTTTGCTTTTCTGGGCCATGTCTTCTGTGCAACTGTCCTCAGCTGAAGCACTGAGAGGTATGCGTGCGGCTGAACTTTAAATATGGCGCCTGGTGTGATGAAGCAGCAAGGTGATGGTGTGACGGGCAAATGAGAGCCCACCCGCCATTAAAGTGGCTTGTTTCCCAGGAATACATAATTAATGCTGTGGGATTGGGACAATATGGCATGAGAAGCAGCCATTGTGGCCGTTGGATAAAATGTTGTTTTTTCCCGCCCACTACCACACTTAGTGCAAATCTGGGACGATTCCGTCCTTTGAGTTTTGTATTGGCTCTACACCATTTTGAGGTCTACATATCCAAAACTGTGCAGACATTGTTATTTATACTGCCATAATCCTTTAACCTTATTAGCAAAGTTTCATGCCAAGAATCTGAGACTATTTCGTTGGAGTTTAATGCTACAACCATACAATCTGAAAATCATTCATGTAGCGGGGAAGAGACAACATAGCAGATGTTTACCAAGAGCAAATATGGAGGCACCAGAATGCTGTGGTCAAAATGGACTTGACTAGAATATGATTTTTGTGGAAAAGTCCTTATACATTTGATTGTAAATGCATTGTTACTGCTAGTGTAAAGTCTGTATAAGCAAAATAGAGATAGTGATAAAAGGAGATTGTAATAGAAACTGAAAACACCTCTTAAAAATACGTTTTCATTTTTTTCAGCGAGGAGGTGTTGGAGGAACAATGTCTAACTTTAATTTTATTTTCTATTTTGTGTTTCGGTGTTAAGAAAGGTGAAACCTGGTTTTAGCTTCATTTAGAGGTTTTTGTGAGCTGGGTGCAAGGACATCTGGGGCCCTGTTGTATACATGCATTTTTAATATGGTTTTACAACTCTTGAAGGGAAGAAATGGGTTACCAAGAGGTTCGTAGTTTAGTGAAGTTTAAAAAAGTAGAAAAAACTGCATTGTTGCCAAGCGATAGGGGTTCAGAGACACACAGAGATACAGGGAAACACAGAAGGCTAGTCAGTTAGTGTGTGTATACCAGAGAGTGTAGGCAGAAGGTCTAATCTCTCTCCAATAAGAAAACCTGCAACCCTACTGGGAACTGAATTTAGGGAACTCATGTTTTCTCTGAAGTTTAAGTATTGGTGAGCTTAGATTGCAGTTTTTGGTTGTCTCAGGGAGAGATACCAGCTGAAGAAAACCACCTAATGAATGCTCAGAAACCCATCTGAAGACAGCTATTTGAAATTGAGCTAACCCAAGCAAGAAACCTTGGTGTTGAGACAGTGGTAATTCTTCACTAGAGTTTTATGTCTGTATGGTTTGCTGGGATAAATAGAATATTGTGAGTTTAAATCATTTTCTGGTACCTTATTGAAATCATTCCAACCTTTTTTATCTAGCATAATCTAGTTCCTATTTTCTTGTTTAATAAACATTTTCTTCTTTGTGTTAAAAGTATAGTGGCAGACACTTGTGAATGTGTTCAGTAACTGACCTCCATGGTTTCTTAGGAAGTAAAATAGTCAGGCGAGTGTCCCAAAGACATCGCGCACTCTCGCAATATTTTGCTTGGCGGGCACGCACAAGAGGCAGCAGTGTGACCACCGACAATTAAGAGACCTTAATTGATTAATTTAAGTGAACTTTTTGCTCCCCGTCCAACCGTTTGGTTGGCAGGCGAGCAAATAGGCCAAGTGGCTTTTGCATTTTTTGCGAAACCTCATCCATGGAGGGGGGATGAGGTTTCAATTAGTGATTAAAAAACAATAAAAAATTTTATAGCTCATTTTTAACATGTCCCTGCTCATGTGACAGAGTCACATGAGGGGACATGTTTTCCTTAATTTTCCATTCTTTATCTTTCATGTTAAAAATCTTCAGCTCCCTGAGGCAACTCTGTAATCTCTCTCTAATCTCTCTAATCCCCCTTGTCTCATATCGTTCATCGGCTAGCACCAGTCTTGAGAGCAGCCTTGGAGATGCGTGTTGCACCATTGGAGCCATCACTGCTTACCAGGGGGCTTTTGGGATGAAATATCTCTGCACAAGAGTGGGTTGGGCCATCAAAAGTAGGTGGTCTCCTTGGTGTGGAGCTTTTTGGTAGCAGAAAGATAGGCAAGATATTAACAATGGCTGAGTGTCCGCTGGCAGAGTGTGACTACCCAGGATCAGAGAGCTTCCTTTACCTCATGTCCATTCTCCTCAATATACTATCGATACCTGGTACAGAAGACAGTCTGGATAATATAGCCATGTCACATATTTAGACATAGTTATCTGTGCTGGGGAGGGAGCATGAAGGCCTATGACTCTTTTGTCTATCCTTATCTTTTTTATTCTCTTTGGCTGTGATGTTGGTGCTGCACTGTAATGACATGGGCTTTTATATTGCTACTCTTTCTTCCTTCCTTGTTGGTTATGCATTAGCAATTGTACCTGCAGCGAATTTCATAAGGACAATAAAGTGTATTGAAATAGTTGTTTGATAGTACAGAATTTGAGTGTTGCTGAAAAATTTTGTCAAAACTTTTTGTCTTGCACTCATCAGGACAATCACAAGAATGCCAGTTGCAAGACAATTGCAAGAGCCCTATCTCGTCTTCTACTCCCAGCCCCGGCCGTGTATTCACCATACCCCCTGACCTTCCCGTCTCTGATGCTGAACATTCAGTACTCAGCAAAAGACTCAATTTCGTACCCTTATGCCCTCACCTCAATTAATTCTGGGCTCGGCATGATGCTGAACTCTCCTTCCACCGCCTTCGTTTCCATGCTCACTTCTTTGGGCAGGAGTCCTCCCCCCACACCGTTCAACGGATCCTTTCACCTGCCTCCAATATTCTCCTTCCACCTGGACCCCTCCCTCTGGCCTCTTACCTGCTCTTGAGCTTTTCATTGAGAACTGTCGGCGTGACATCGGCCGTCTCAATTTCTTTGCTCCTCACTCCCAGTCTAACCTGTCTCCTTCTGAACTTGCCGCACTTCATTCTCTCAGGTCCAACCCTGACTTTGTTATCAAACCTGCCGACGAGGGTGGTGCTGTTGTTGTCTGACGTACTGATCTCTACCTCGCAGAGGCTAAGCGGCAACTCGCAAACGCTTCCTCCTACCTCCCCCTGGACCATGACCCCACCACTGAATATCAAGCCATTGTTTCCAGGACTGTCACCAACCTCATCTCCTCTGGAGCTCTTCCATCCACAGCTTCCAACCTCATAGTCTCCCAACCTTGGACAGCCCGCTTCTACTTCCTACCCAAAATCTACAAACAGGACTGGCCCAGTAGACCGATCATGTCAGCCTGTTCCTACCCCATGGAACTCATTTCTTTCTATCTTGACCCCATTTTCTCTCCCCATGTCCAGTCTCTTCCCACCTACATCTGCAATTCCTCTGATGTTTTACATCATATCAATGATTTCCAGTTCCCTGGCCCCAACTGCCACCTCTTCACCATGGATGACCAATCCCTCTATGCCTCCATCTGCCACCAGGATGGTCTGAGGGCTCTCCGCTTCTTCCTTGAACAGAAGCCCCAACAATCCTCTTCCACCACCATTCTCCTCTGTTTGGCTAAACGTGTTCTCTCACTGAACAATTTCTCCTTAAACTTGTCTCACTTCCTCCAAATAAAAAGTGTGGCTATGGTACCCGCATGGGCCCCAGTTATGCCTGTCTCTTTATGGGGTATGTGGAACATTCCTTGTTTCAGTCCTACTCAGGCCCACTTGCACAACTCTTTCTCCGGTACATCGATGAGTGTTTCGGTGCTGCTTCATGCTCTCGTCTGGACCTGGAAAGATTTATTCATTTTGCTTCCAATTTCCACCCCTCCATCACTTTCACATGGTCCATTACTAACACTTCCCTTCCCTTTCTTGAACTCTCTGTCTCAATTTCTGGTGATAGATTGTCCACCAATATTCATTACAAGCCTACCGACTCCCACAGCTACCTCGACTACAGCTCCTCAAACCCTGCTTCCTGTAAGGACTCCATCCCATTCTCTCAGTTCGTTCGCCTCCGTCGCATCTGTTCCGATGATGCCACTTTCCAAAACAGTGCTTCTGACATGTCTTCCTTCTTCCTTAACCAAGGTTTCCCACCCAAGGTGGTTGACAGGGCACTCAACTGTGTCCGACCCATCTCCCGGCGCCTCTGCCCTCACACCTTTCTCTCCCTCCCAGAACCATGGTAGGGTTCCCCCTTGTCCTCACTTTTCACCCCACCAGCCTTCGCATTCAAAGGATCATCCTCCACTATTGCCGCCAAATCAAGCATGAAGCCACCACCAAACACATCTTCCCTTCAGCCCATCCTGTCGGCATTCTATAGAGGCCATTCTCTCTGGGACGCCCTGGTCCACTCCTCCATCACCCCCAACACCTCAACCCCCTCCCACGGCACCTTCCCATGCAATTGCAGAAGGTGCAACACCTGCCCAACTACTTTCCTCCTCCTTACCGTCCAAGGGCCCAACCACTTCTTTCAAGTGAAGCAGCGCTTCACTTGCACTTACCTCAATTTGGTCTACTGCAGTCACTGCTCCCAGTGCAATCTCTTCTACATTGGAGAGACCAAATTCACACTGGGTGACCACTTTGCATAACACCTTCTGTCTGTCCGCAAGCATGACCCAGACCTTCCTTTCGCTTACCATTTCAACACACCACCCTGCTCTCATGCCTACATGTCTGTCCTTGGCCTGCTGCAATGTTTCAGTGAAGCTCAACGCAAACTGGAGGAACAGCACCTCATCTTCCGATTAGTCACTTTACAGCCTTCCGAACTTAACATTGTGTTCAACAACTTTAGATCATGAACTCCCTCCTCCATCCTCACTCCTTTTTCTCACCTATTTTTATTATTGTTATTTTTAAAATTTATTTCCTTTCATTGTTTTATCCCCATCTTTAAACCTATTTCGATCTTTTTTCCCAAACCGTCTCCTCCCCCCACCCTACCCCCACTAGGGCCATCTGTCACTTGCTATTTCCGCTTTTTACTCTTAATGTCACCATTAGCACCTCCTTTAGCCAGTATCACCGCCATCAACACCCCTTTGACTTTTTGTTTATGACATCTTTTGCAATCTCTCCTTTGCCTCCACCTATCACTGGCCTTCTATCCAGCTTCACCTGTCCCACCCCCCTTAAACAGTATACATTTCACCACATTTTTACTTCTCTTTAGTTCTGTAGAAGAGTCATACGGAGTCAAAATGTTAACTCTGTCCTTCTCTCCACAGATGCTGTCAGATCTGCTGTGTTTTTCCAGCATTTTTTGTTTTTGTGCAAGAATGCCAGTGTCAGGGGAAGCACCAACTTTATACTGTATGAGAAGACAGTGCTGATTGGTTAGCAAGTGGACTCTGATTGGAAGTGGCATTGCCATTGAGACTGCACCGGTTAATGGCGACTGACAGTTAACTGCCAAACATTGTTTGAAATTTAAACCAGGCAGCTTGACTATGATTGGTCATAGCATTGCCCTGAAGAATGAACAAACGAATGGCTATCACTTACTTTGTTTAGCTGAAACAGGAGCAATGTTCTTTCTGTCTGCAAAGAACAGGGCCCTATATTAATATGCAGAACAATTAGAAATGGACAATAAGTGCTGGCCCAATGTGTGAAGCCCACATCCCATGAATGGAGATTTTAAAAAAACCGGGATGGGTAGTAAATGCTGGCCTGACCACGAAAATTCATATCAATAGAATAGATTTTTAAAATAATATTCCTTTCCAACTAACTGATATTAGCCTTCCTTCAGTTGAGGATTATATTTTCCTTGTACTTTTCCAGATGTACTGTAAACCTAATGATATTGTGATCACTGTTTCACAAATACTCTCCAATAAAACATGACCCAGTTCACTCCCCAGAATTAGAACCAGTACTGTTTCCTCCCTCATTGGACTAGAAATATACTGGTGAAAGTTTTCTCTTATACACATTTCAGGAATTTGTCCCCAATTCTCCCCCATAACACCCCACTGCTCCCCACCGCAACCAACTTTGCCTTTTACACCTTAGTTTCCTAATCTACATTAGGGAGAATTGAAGTCCTGCATTATCTTTATCCTAAAATTTATGCATCTTTCTGCAATTTACCTGTACATTTGCCTCCGCTACTGGGTAGCCTATAGCTTACACATTTCTTTCTAGTGTTGTAACAGTATCTTGATGTTTGATGATGAATGGAAGACATGATTTTACAGATGATATGCTGATGCTAATGCTGGTCACATTTATCCTCATCCAAAGTGTTATCTAAGACAGCCGAAGTGTCACCTATCCTGATATGACTCCAAAAATCTCCAAAATTTAGAAAACAAACTCCCAGGAAAAGCACTGTGAGAAAACCCTTCCCCACTAGTAGGTCAGGAAACAGCAGTGAGCACTGAGTATATATTACAATATTTACATGAGTTTGAATCAATTGTTATTTTGCTCTCGCCATGCTTTCATTTGAAAGTTTGAGAAAGCCCGAGAAACCCATGGAAGCAGCGTTAAATTTGAAATAGAATTGAAATCGTTCTCTAACTGAGTGATTAGCACATTTTAGCAGCCAACCAGCTTCTCACGAGGGAGCTGTTCATAAGGAGGTTCCCAACAGGCTCTTGCTTTTCCAAGGGGAGATGGTGGCATATTGGTAATGTCGCTGCACTATTAGTCCAGGATCCCAGGCTCTGGGGACGTGGGCTGGTATTTAATGGAGGTGACGGGGATCTCACCTGTTGGCTGGAGAGCTGGCTAGAGCCCTGCATCACCTCTTTTAGGAAAGATTCACCAAATTAATGGCCTCTCAGGCATTTAAGTGGCCAATGGTGTGATTTTCCAGAGATCAAGGACCCCAGGGGTGGAAAACCGACCCAAGAGCTGCTGGTCAATCCGAGACTGACAGCTCTCAAGGCTCATCAGCACCAAATTAGTGGCTACTAATGGCACTGCATTAGAGAGGCTGAGGATTAGCGCTGGGTCCCACACCAACAGGTGAGTGATGGTGGGAAGGGGATCATGGGAGGGGGATCAAGGAAGGTCAGAAGAAAGGGCAGGGAGTGGTTCTCAGTGGACCCTTATGGAGCATGAAAGCAAACCGTCTGTTTGGGCTCCCCACATGGTGACTTGTCTGCCTGCTGTTGGATTAATACCAATGGCAGTAGGATGAGGCCCTTAAGTGTGCATTAATTGGCAATCTACCCTTCCTGCCACCTGATTAAATATCTTCCCTGCCACCAAACTAGCCCTGGGGCAAGGCATTAAATTCCACCTTTGAGTTCATGGCCACTGGTGGAATTTAAACCCAATTAATTTGCAAATTTAAATAACAAAACTGGGATTTTAAAAGCTCACCTCAGAATGGAACAACAAAACTTCCAATGATTGTCATAAAAAACCCATCTGGATTGCTAATGTCCTTACCCAGCCTGGCTTACATGTGACTCCAGACCTATAGTAACGCAGTTCACTCTTAACTGCCATCAGAAATGGCCAAGAAAGCCATTCAGTTGTACCAGCTGCTCCTTTCCACCGAAGTCAAAATATATGCATTCCTTAAAATGTTCCACAAAAGAATCATATAGCACAGAATGAGGCCATCATATCTGGGCTAGTTCTTTGAAAATGTTATCCAATTAGTGCTGTTCCTGCTCTTCACCCACATATTCTTCCAGACTCCAGACGGGGACTCTATATTTGGGTTCAGGACATAAATAAATTAACGCCAGGTTGTTCTATATGAAATGCAACTTACTTATTTTTCTGTAGTATTTCATAGTCTTGGATTGGTAATCCAAATAAATGCTCTCCAGAAGAATATGTCACAAATTTCCTCCATAAGTCATCAAACCAACTCTGAAACAAAGCGAACATTAGAAATGAGGATCAGTGATTGTGTTAATAACTCTTAGTATTATGCACAGAGCATGCATTTCCTTCCTTTAACTATTTTGTATTACCTTTTGCTCCAATGCCAGTCTAGGTTGTTGAAGGGTCCCAACTCCTGTTGGCTGAACAGAGGAGCTGGAACTGGAGTTGATCATTCAGTCCCTCAATTCTATTCCATTATTTAGTTAGATTGGTGCTGATCTGTATCTTAACTCCATCTAGCCACCTTGGTTTGTTAGCCCCTAACTCAATTGGACATTTTTTTAAAAATTCATTCATGGGATGTGGGCTTCGCTGGCTGGGCCAGCATTTATTGTCCATCCCTCATAGCCCTTGAGAAGGTGGTGGTGAGCTGCCTTCTTGAACCACTGCAGTCCATGTGGTGTAGATAGGACCTTGTCCTTCTAGATTGATATGAAAAATCAATTTCATTTTTGAAATTTTCAACTGAGTTAGTCTCAAAAGATTTTTTGGGAGAGAGAGTTCCAAATTTCCAGTACTCCTTTGTGTGAAATAGTGCTTTTTAAAAATTATTCATTCACGGGATGTGGGCTTCGCTGGCTGGGCCAGCATTTATTGCCCATCCCTAGTTGCCCTTGAGTTGCTTCCTGATGTCATCCCTGAACAGCCGAGCTCAAGTTGTAAGATAAAAGCAAAATACTGCGGATGCTGGAAATCTGAAGCAAAAATAGAAAATGCTGGAAAAACTCAACAGGCCTAACAGCATCTGTGGAGAGAAAAAAAAAAGAGTTAAAGTTTTGAGTCCTTATGACTCTTCTTCAGAGCTAGAGACAAGACAAATGTAATTAAATTTATACTGTTTAAAGTGGGTATAGTAGTTGAGCTGGATAGAAGGCCAGAGATAAGTGGAGGCAAAGGAGAGATTGCCGGAGATGTCATGAACAAAAGGACAAAGGGGTGTTAATGATAGTGATACTGGCTAAAGGAGGTGCTGATGGTGGCATTAAGATCAGAAAGCAGAATGTGATCATGGCAGGACAAGGGTAAGCACACTGAAAAGAACAACATGAACAAGTGACAGATGATCCTTGTGGGGGTGGGGTGGGGGAAGGGGACAGTGGTGGGAAAAAAGATTGAAAATAGGATAAAAGGTGGAGATAAAACAATGAATAAGAATGAAAATAAATGAAAATAAAAATAAGTGGATGAAAAATAAAAATGTTAAGTCCGGAAGGCTGTAAAGTGCCTAATCGGAAGATTAGATGCTGTTTCTCCAGTTTGTGTTGGGCTTCATTGGAACATTGCAGCAGGCCAAGGACGGACATGTGGGCATGAGACCAGGATGGGGTGATGAAATGGCAAGTGACAGGAAGGTCTGGGTCATGCTTGTGGACAGACCAAAGGTGTTCCGCAAAATGGTCACCCCGTCTGCGTTTGGTCTCTCCAAAACCAAACAGAGCCAAACAGAGTCAAACCGGGCCAAACAGAGCCTGGCAGATCCATCCGAGCTAGGCAGAGCCAAACAGAGCCAAACAGTGCCAAACAGTGCCCAACAGAACTAAACAGAAGCAAACCGAGCCAAATACAGCCAAACAGAGCCAAGCAGAACCAAACAGTGCCAAACATTGCATGGCAGAGTCAGACAGAACCATTGGGAGCAGCGAATGCAGTAGACCAAATTGAAGGAGATGCAAGTGAAGCGCTGCTTCACCTGAAAGGAGTGTTTGGACCCTTGGACGGTGAGGAGGGAGGAGGTGAAGGGACAAATGTTGCACCTTCTGCAATTGCATGGGAAAGTGCCATGTGAGGGAGATGACGTGTTGAGGGTGATGGAGGAGTGGACCAGGGTGTCCCGGAGGGAACGGTCCCTACGGGATACTGACGGGGGTTGGGGGGGTGAAGGGAAGATGCGTTTGGTGGTGGCATCATGCTGGAGTTGAGGGAAATGGCGGAGGTTCATCATTTGAATGCGGAGGCTGGTGGGGTGAAAAGCAAGGACAAGGAGGATCCTATCATGGTTCTGGGAGGGAGAGGGAGGTGTGAGGGCAGAGGCATGGGAGATAGGTCGGACACAGTTGAGGGCCCTGTCAACCACATTGAGTGGGTAACCTGGGCTGAGGAAGAAGGAAGACATGTCAGAAGCGCCGTTTTGGAAAGTGGCATCATCGGAACAGGTGTCGTGGAGGCGAAGGAACTGAGAGAATGGGATGGAGCCTTTACAGGAAGCAGGGTGTGAGATGCTATAGTCAAAGTAGCTGTGGGAGTTGGTGGGCTTGTAGTGAATATTGGTGAACAGTCTATCACCAGAAATTGAGATATAGAGGTCAAGGAAGAGAAGGGAAGTGTCAGAGATGGACCATGTGAAAGTAATGGAGGAGTGGAAATTGGAAGCAAAATTGATGAATTTTTCCAGGTCCAGATGAGAGCATGAAGCGGCACTGAAACAGTCATCGTTGACTGCTGCCTACTCTTTGGGTGCCATTTCATGCTTTCATCTGAACCTGGAAAAATTTATTAATTTTGCTTCCAATTTCTACCCCTCCATCATTTTCACATGGTCCATCTCTGACACTTCCCTTCCTTTCCTTGAATTCTCTGTCTCAATTTCTGGTGATAGCCTGTCCACCAATATTCACTACAAGCTCACCAACTCCCACAGCTACCTCGACTACCGCTTCTCACACCCTGCTTCCTGTAAAGACTCCATCCCATTCTCTCAGTTCCTTTGCCTCTGTCGCACATGTTCCATTGATGCCACTTTCCAAAACAGCACTTCTGACATATCTTCCTTCTTCCTCAACCCAGGTTTCCCACCCACTGTAGTTGACAGAGCCCTCAACCGTGTCCGACCCATCTTCCGCGCCTCTGCCCTCTCAGAACCATGATAGGGTCCTCTTTGTTCTCACTTTTCACCCCACCAGCCTTCACATTCAAAAGATCACCCCACGCCATTTCCCCCAACTCCAGCATGATGCCACCACCAAACACATATTCCCTCCCCCTTCCCCCTCCCCCCTCCCCCCTCACCCCTGTCGGCATTCCGTGGGACCGTTCCCTCCGGGACACCCTGGCCCACTCCTCCATCACTCCCAACACCTCATCTCCCTCCCATGGCACCTTCCCATGCAATCACAGAAGGTGCAACATCTGTCCCTTTACCTCCTCCCTCCTCACCGTCCAAGGGCCTGAACACTCCTTTCAGGTGAAGCAGCGCTTCACTTGCATCTCCTTCAATTTGGTCTACTGCATTCGCTGCTCCCAATGCAGTCTCCTCTACATTGGAGAGACAAAAAAAGGCTGGATGACCACTTTGCGGAACATCTCCGGTCTGTCCGCAAGCATGACCCAGATCTTCCTGACGCTTGCAATTTCAACACCCCATTCTGCTCTCATGCCCACATGTCCGTCCTTGGCCTGCTGCAATGTTCCAGTGAAACCCAACACAAACTGGAGGAGCAGCACCTCATTTTCCGATTAGGCACTTTACAGCCCTCCGGACTTAACATTTTTATTTTTCATCCACTTATTTTTATTTTTATTTGTTTTCATTTTTATTCATTGGTTATCCTCACCTTTTATCCTATTTTCAATCTTTTTTCCCACCACCATCCCCTCCCCCCACCCCACCCTCACAGGGATCATTTGTCACTTGTTCATGTTGTTCTTTCCAGAGTGCTTACCCGTGACCTGCCATTATCACATTCTGCTTTCTGACCTTAATCCCACCATCAGCACCTCCTTTAGACAATATCACTAATATTCACACCCCTTTGTCCTTTTGACCATGACATCTCTGGCAATCTCTCCTTTGCCTCCACCTATCACTGGCCTACTGTCCAGCTTCACCTACTCCACCCCCCTTAAGCAGTAAATTTCATTATATTTTTCTTCTCTCTAACTCTGAAGAAAAGTCATAATGTTAGCTCTGTTTTTCTTTCTCTGCACAGATGCTGTTAGTCCTGCTGAGTTTTTCCAGCATTTTCTATCAAATTGTACGATGATTGACTGCTATTAAGGGAGTTTGTGCTCATGCTGGCCCCTCTGAATGGCTTCAGATTGACACATGCACAGTGCTGGTAGGTGAGATAAACCAACAGGAGGTGTGTGAGGCAAAGACGTTTTCATACAACGTATCCCACATTCCTAGTTAAATCGCCGCATTATAAGAGACTCCTGCATCTGTCATCAAAAGCCTGTTGTACACCAGCTTCCACAGCTGGCTGACATGACTCCTCCTCCTCATCCTGTGACGCATCGTCAGAGGATGTGGCTTGCTGCATTAGATCATCCTGTGCCAGAGCTTCCCCTCCCTGGAGCCCCAGGTTATAAGAGGCACAACAGACCACATGGATTAGCGAGCCACAAACCAGACAATATTGCAGAGAGCTGTCTCTATGATCCAAGCATTGAAATCTCATTTTAAGCAGACCAATGGTATGCTCAATGATTGTCCTGGTTGATGTGTGCCTCTCATTGTACTGCATGACAACCGCTGTACACGGATTTCTCACCAGAATCATGAACCATCTTTTCAGCAGTATCTCTTGTCGCCAAGAAGCCAATTATCCAAAGGCTCTGGCAGGCAGAACATCCCTGGCACCTGGGGGTGCTGAAGGATGTAAAAGTCATGACTACTCCCAGGGCAGTGGGGAGGTGGTGGTGTAGTGGTATTGTCACAGGGCTAGTAATACAAAGAGCCAGAATAATTCTCTGGGAACACAGGTTTAAATCCTGCCACAGCAGATGGTGAAATTTGAATCCAATAAAAATTTTGAAAAGTCTACTGATGACCATGAAAGCATTGTTATAAAAACTCATTTGGTTAACTAATGGAAGGAGATCTGCTGTCCTTATGTGGTCTGGCCTACATGTGAATCCAGATCCACAGTAATGTGGTTGACTCTTTAATGGCCTAACAAGTCACACAGTCGTATCAAACCGCGAGAAAATCTAGAAGGAATGAAATCAGACGCATTGGTCTAGGCACTGGAAGGACAATGGCAAACATGGCCCTGAAAAGCCCTCCTTTTGTTTCAAAATTGGGAGAGCTGTCTCAGTTTCTAGTCAAGCAATAGCCTGACATAGCCATGCTCACAGGATCATACCTGGCAGACAATGTCTCAGATATCAGAATCACCATCCCTGGGTATGTTCTGTCCCACTGGCAGGACAGACCCAGCAGAGGTGGTGGCACAGGTGTATACAGCCGGGAGGGAGTTGCCCTGGGGGTCCTCAACATCAATTCTGGACCCCATGAAGTCTCATGGCATCAGGTCAAACATGGGCAAGGAAAACTCCTGCTGATTACCACATACCGCCCTCCCTCAGCTGATGAATCAGTGCTCCTCCATGTTGAACACCACATGGAGGAAGTATGCAGAGTGGAAAGGGCGCAGAATGTCCATCACCAAGAGTGGCTCGGTAGCACCAGTACAGACCGAGCTGGCCGAGTCCTAAAGGATGTAACTGCTAGACTGTGTCTGAGGCAGGTGGTGAGGGAGCCAACAAGAGGGAAAAACATACTTGACTTCACCCCTGCTAACCTGCCTGCTGCAGATGCATCTGTCCATGACAGCATCGGTAGGAATGACCACCGCAGAGTCCTTGTAGAGACGAAGTCCTGCCTTCGCATTGAGGATACCCTCCATCATGTTGTGTGGCACAACCATCTTTCTAAATGGGATAGCTTTCGAACAGATCTAGCAACTCAAGACCAGACCTCCAGAGGGCGCTGTGGCATGAGCAGCAGCAGAATTGTACACAGTCACAATCTGTAACTTTATGGCCCAGCATATCCCCGAGTCTACCATTACCACCAAGCCACGGATTAACCCTGGTTCAATGAAGAGTGCAGGAGGGCATTACAGGAGTAGCATCAGGCATACCTAAAAATGAGGTGTTGACCTGGTGAAGCTACAACACAGGACAACTTGCCAAACAGCATAAGTGGCAAGCGATAGACAGAGCGAAGTGATTCCACAACCAAGGGATCAGAACTAAGCTCTGCAGTCCTACCACATTCAATTGTGAATGGTGGTGGAAAATTAAACGATTTACTGGAGGAGGAGGCTCCATAAATATCTCCATCCTCAATGATGGGGGAGCCCAGCACATCAGTGCAAAAGATAAAGCTGAAGCTTTTGCAACAATCTTCAGCCAGAAGTGCCAAGTGGATGATCCATTTCTGCCTCCTCTGGGGGCCCCCAGCCACACAGATGCCAGTCTTCAGTCAATTTGATTTGCTCCACATGATATCAAGAAATGGCTGAAAGCACTGGATACTGCAAAGGCTATGGGCCCTGACAACATTCCGGCAATCGTACAGATGACTTGTGTTCCAGAAATTGCCATGCCCCTAGCCAAGCTGTTCCAGTACAGCTATAACACTGGAATCTACCTGGCAATGTGTAAAACTGCCCAGGTATGTCCTGTACACCAAACAAAAAGCAGGACAAATCCAACCTGGCTAACTACCACCCCATCAGTCTACTCTCAATGCATAAGGAAAGTGATGGAAAAGCTCATTAACAGTGCTATCAAGCAGCACTTGCTGAGCAATAACCTGCTCACTGACGCCCAGTTTGGGTTCTGCCAGGGTCACTCAGCTCCTGACCTCATTACAGCCTTGGACAAAAGAGCTGAACTCCTGAGGTGAGGTGAGAGTGACTGCCCTTGACATTAAGGCAGCATTTGACCGATTGTGGCATCAAGGAGCCCTTGCAAAACTGGAGTCAATGGGAATCAGGAGGAAAACTCTCCACTGATTGGAGTCATACCTAGCACAAAGCAAGATGGTTGTGGTTGTTAGAGGTCAGTCATCTCAGCTCCAGAACATTACTGCAGGAGTTCCTCTGGGTAAAGTCCTAGGCCCAGCCATCTTCAGCTGCTTCATCAATGACTGTCTTCCACCATAAGGTCAGACCGAAGTGGGGCTGTTTGCTGATGATTGCACAATACTCAGCACAGTTGACAACTCCTCAGATAGTGAAGCAGTCCATGCCCAAATGCAGCAAGAATTGGACAATATCCAGGATTGGGCTGACAAATGGCAAGTAATATTCACGTAATACAAATGCCAGGCAAAGACCATCCAACCACCATGGTTAGAGAGAATCTAACTATTGTCCCTTGACATTCAATGGCATTACCATCACTGAATTCCCCACTATCAACGTCCTGGGGGTTACCATTGACCAGAAACTGAACCGGACTAGCCATATAAATATCGTGGCTACAAAAGCAGGCCAGAGGCTAGGAATCCTGCGGCAAGTAGCTCACCTCCTGACTCCCCAAAGCCTGTCCACCATCTATTTAGTATAGGGTCTTTTGATTTGGTCAGGAGCAGGAGGGTGTGACTGTGAATGAGGCAGGTAAGGCGACCCAGAGGGCAGGAGTGCAATAGTGTGAACCTCTGCAATTTTCCAACAGGCTTGGGGTTCTCTCAGCTTGTCTGGATGAGAGTGGGGGCTGCAGGGTGGATGAGAAAACTGACAATCGCACCATGGTACAGGAAGCCATTCAAGTGGGGGGAGCAAAAAAGAAATTACTGGTAGTATGGGACAGTAGAGTGACATTGTTCTCCGTAACAAAGAGTGAGAGTCCAGAGAGCTGTGTTGCCTGCCCGGTACCAGGGTTCTGGACATCTGCTCAGGGCTGGGGAGAATTTGCAATGGGAGGGGGAATGTAGGTACCAATGACATAGATAGAACTAGGAAAGAGATTCTGCGTAGAGGGTATGAGGAGCTAGGCATTAAATTGAGAAGCAGAACCTTAAAGATTATAATTTCTGGATTATTACCTGAGCCGTGTGCAAATTGGCATAGGGTACATAAAATTAGACAGATGAATACATGGCTCAAAGACTTGTGTGGGAGAAGTGGTTTCCGGTTTGCAGCACTGGCACCGGTACTGGGGAAAGTGGGGGCTGTACTGTTGGGATGGTGTAGTGATTGTAGGTATAACCTTTCCTACTGCCTTTAGGGGGTCATGTGATTGTTCTAACAGATGAGCCCTAAGCATGGGCAATCTTAAGGGCGGAGCTTTCTAGTCGTGGACCTTGTTCAAGCATGTAGCTTCTAAAAGAGCTCTGTAAGTTGTCTGTTTCAAGTAAGAAACCTATCCAATTGCTCATTACAATTGGCGACTAAGATAAATGGCTATGATGTTGCACCTCACCTTGTGAATGTGAGTACATCATTTCTTAAGGAAAGAAAGAAAGGTATACTCACCAGTCATACGACTTTTCAGCAGAATCGATCCTTATGACTTGTCCATGGAAGACTGGAGCCAATACATAGAGCACCTTTATGGCAAATGGAATAACAGCGGAGGAGATGCAGAAAGCAATTCTTTTAAGTGTCTGTGGTAGCAAGACATATAACCTTATCTGCAGTCTGATGACCCCAAACATGCCCAATTCTAAATCTATTAACAAATTAGTAGATCTCGTGAAGAAGCATTTTCAGCCGAAACTATTGGTAATAACGCAGGGATTTAAGATTACCTCCAGAGTAAGGTGCCCGGGAGAGTCTATTCCAACCTATATACTGAAGATGAAGCAGTTGACTGAGCACTGTGACTTCGGAGATACACTCAATGACATGTTGCGGAACCAGTTGGTTTGTGTCGTTCACGATGACGCCATTCAGTGCCGTTTACTTGCAGAAGTTAACATTGATTTGAAGCACATCGTGGAAATAGCACTCGACATGGAAGTGCTGAGAGGGACTCGCAGGCTTTACAGAGTGTGCAACATGACGCCGTTGTTCAGTTGAGGTGGGAACCTACCACCAGGTGTGGCACAAAAACCAGAGAGACAGCCGCAAAGTGGGAGACAATCTCTGCTGCTCGAGAAACGAAAAGGCACAATGGAAGCATCTCAGCAGCAATTCAGAAATCAATCTGTTACAGATGTGGGGGTAACCATATACCGGAAACTTGCAGATTTAAGGAGGCAGAATGCCATTACTGCCACAAAAAAAGGGCACGTAATAAAGCAATGAAGGGCAAAATTGAGACAGCCCATCAGACAGCAGACCAAGATGATTGAAGTGCATAATATAACTGAACCAGAAGCTGTCGATACTGATATCTATTCCCTATACAACATCAAAGCAGTAAAAACAGAACCAATAACCATCACCCTTCAAGTAAATGGGAAGCCTTTAGTCATGGCGGTAGACATGGGAGCCTCAACCACAGTGGTGGGAGGACACATATTTAAATACCTAAATGAAAGTACCCATCCACTGAATCTGGAGCAAACCATGACTCAACTGAAGACGTGCACTGGAGAGTCAATGCAGATAAAGGGCATTGCTTCAGTACCTGTATCCTATCGGCAACAGACAGCCCAGCTTCCAGTGATCATTGTGACAGGTGAAGGACTCAATTTTCTGGGCTGTGATTGGTTACAAAAAATTAAGCTAAACAGATCAGAAATATTTCAAATGAAAACAGGAGGAATTCCTGAGCTGTTAAGGAAGTACGACAGCATATTTTGTGACGAATTAGGAAAGATAAAAGGCTTATAAGCAAAAATATATGTAGATTCGAAGGCGACACCCCAGTCCTTTAAGACCAGAACTGTCCCTAAAGGAGAAGGTGGATGCAGAATTGCGCCAGTTAGAGAAGCTAGGCATCATCCAGCCTGTCCAATTTTCGGAATGGGCAGTGCCGATAGTCCTTGCGATGAAACCAGATCAAACCATTTGCAGTTTGTGGAAACTACAAATTAATTGTGAATAAGGCTGCTAAACTAGATGAATATCCTACCCTGAGGATAGAAGATTTGTATGCTAAGCTGGCTAGAGGAAAATCCTACACTAAACCGGACATGAGCCATGCATGCCAACAGCTAGAGCAGGACAGCATGCCTAGAGGGTATGTAACCATCAACACACACAAGGGCCTGTACCAATATACACGCCTACCCTTTGGTGTATCGTCTGCATGTGCAATCTTCCAAAGGACCACGGAAAGCGTATTACAAGGACTTCCCTGAGTAATAGTATACCTGGATGATGTCCTGATCACAGGATCAATGGAAGCCAAACATTTGGCCAACCTTGAAGAGATTTTAAGAAGATTTTTGGAAGCTGGTGTACAATTGAAGAAAGATAAATAACATTCCAAGTGCCAGAAGCCACCTACTTGGGTTACCAAGTGGATGCCAAGGGGTTGCATCCAGTAGTGGAGAAAGTCAGGGCAACCAAAGAAGCACCCTCTCCTACCATTGTCACTGAAATCAAGTCTTTTTTGGGCATGATAAATTATTATAGTCGCTTCTTGCCAAACTTGTCAACAGTGTTAGCACCTTTACACTTATTATTGAAAAAGAACCATTGTTGATCGTGGAATGTGCAGAAAAAAGAAGACTTTGTAAAAGTCAAGAAGCTATTACACTCATCAAATCTACTTGCACATTATGACCTATCTAAAGAATTAATATTAACCTGTGATGCAACTCCTTACAGTGTGGGAGCTGTGTTGTCAGACAGGATAGAAGATGGAAAGCCCATTAGGCTATGTCTGCAGAACCCTCTCTGCAGCCGAGAAGTGTTATTCACAACTTGAAAAGGAAGGTTTATCAGTAATATTTGGAGTGAAGAAATTCCATCAGTATTTGCCTGGACAACATTTCACCACAGTGTCTGACCATAAACAACTAATAGGGTTATTTAGTGAGGATAAAGACATTCCACCAATAGCCTCAGCAAGAATTCAACATTGGGCTTTGATTTTACTAGCGTATGAGTACACCTTTATGCACCGTCCTGGTATGAATATTGCAAATGCAGATGTGCTCAGCCATCTTCCATTATCAGATAGCATTGTATGTACATGCCCCAGTGCCACAAGAAGTTATGTTTGTGTTGAATTTCTTGGACTCTTCACTAGTATGTGCAGTATGAAGCAAATAAGGAATTGGACAAACAGGGATCCAATTTGGTCAAAAGTCTGAGATCAGGTATTGTAAGGATGGTTGAATTCAACAGTGTCTGAGAGATAAGACCATTCCATGCCCGTAAAAGAGAGTCAAGTTGTTGGGATGGAATCTTATTGTGAGGATCAAGAGTTGTCGTCCCTGCACAAGGAAGAGAACCACTCTTGACAGAGCTTCATAGTGCATATCCCAGCATATCGAAGATGAAGGTGCTTGTGCGAAGCTATGTCTGGTGGCCAGGCAGAGACAGTGACATTGAAAGCATGGTCAAGCACTGTCTACAGTGTCAGCAACAACAGAAGTTGCCCATTTCAGCTCCACTGCATCCGTGGGAGTGGCCTGGTCAACCCTGGGTTATACATTATGTAGGTCCATTTTTAGGTACCATGTTTTTATTGATCATCACTGAGCATTCCAAGTGGATGGATGTGTATGAAGTTAGATCGCTGACATCATGTGCATCTACTGAAAAGCTGCATCAATGTTTTAGTATATATGGCCTACGGGAATTCATTGTTTTAAATAATGGTACTGTCTTAACTAGTATGGAATTTTAGAGATTCACGAGTTTAAATGGAATTAAACATATTAAACCAGCACCATATCATTCCTCATCAAATGGGTTAGCTGAAAGAGCAGTGCAAACTTTGAAATCAGGAACAAAGAAGTTTACTACTTGTGTGCCAAACAGCATAAGCAGCAAGTGATAGGCAGGGCTAAGCGATCCCACAACTAACGGATCAGATCTAAGCTCTGCAGTCCTGCCACATTCAGTCTTGAATGTTGGTGGACAATTAAACAACTCACTGGAGGAGGAGATTCCACAAATATCCCCATCCTCAATGATGGAGCAGCCCAGCACAGCAGTGCAAAAGATAAGGCTGAAGCATTTGCAACAAACTTCAGCCGGAAGTGCCGAGTGGATGATTCAGGTGCCAGTCTTCAGCCAATTTGATTCACTCCACGTGATATCAAGAAATGGCTGAAGGCACTGAATACTGCAAAGGCTATGGGCCCTGACAATATTCCAGCAATAGTACTGAAGTCTTGTGCTCCAGAATTTGCCACGCCCCTAGCCAAGCTGTTCCAGTACAGCTACAACAATGGCATCTACCCAGCTATGTGGAAAATTGCCCAGGTATGTCCCGTACACAAAAAGCAGGACATATCCACCCTGGCCAAAGTGCTATCAAGCGGCACTCGCTTAGCAATAACCAGCTCACTGATGACCAGTTTGGGTTCTGCCAGGGCCACTCAGCTCCTGACCTCATTACAGCCTTGGTCCAAACATGGACAAAAGCGCTGAACTCCTGAGGTGAGGTGAAAGTGACTGCCCTTGATATCAAGGCAGCATTTGACCAAGTGTGGCATCAAGGAGCCCTAGCAAAACTGGAGTTAATGGGAATCAGGAGGAAAACTCTCCACTGGTTGAAGTCATACCTAGCACAAAGCAAGATGGTTGTGGTTGTTGGAGGTCAGTCATCTCAGCTCAAGGACATCACTTCAGGAGTTCCTCAGGGTAGTGTCCTAGGCCCAACCATCTTCAGCTGCTTCATCAATGACCTTCCTTCCATCCTAAGGTCAGAAGTGGGGATATGCGCTGATGATTGCACAATGTTCAGCACCATTCATAACTCTTCAGATGCTGAAGAAGCCCATGTCCATATGCAGCAAGACCTGGACAGTATCCAGGCTTGAGCTGACAAGTGACAAGTAACATTCGAGCCACACAAGTGTCAGGCAATGATCACCTTCAGCAAGAGAGAATCCAACCATTGCCCCTTGATGTTCAATGGCACTACCAACACTTAATCCCCCACTATCAACATCCTGGTTACCATTGACTAGAAACTGAACTGGACTAGCCATATAAATACTGTGGCTACAAGAGCAGGCCAGAAGCTAGGAATTGTGTGACAAGTAATTCACCTCCTGACTCCCCAAAGCCTGTCCACCATCTACAAGGCACAAGTCAGGAATGTGATGGAATACTTTCCACTTGCCTGGATGAGTGCAGCTCCCACAGCACTGAAGAAGCTGGACACCATCCAGGACAAAGCAGTCCATTTGATTGGCACCACATCCACAAACATTCACTCCTTCCACCATCGACGCACAGTAGCAGCAGTGTGCACCATATACAAGATGCACTGCATGAATTCACCAAGGCTCTTTAGACAGCACCTTTCAAACCCACGACCACTACAAACTAGAAGGACAAGGGCAGCAGATAGATGGGAACACCACCACCTGGCAGTTCCCCTCCAAGTCATTCACCATCCTGACTTGGAAATATATCGCCATTCCTTCAATGTCACTGGGTCAAAATCCTGGAACTCCGTTCCTAACAGCACTGTGGGTGTACCTACACAACATGGACTGCAGCAGTTCAGGAAGGCAGCTCACCACCACCTTCTCAAGGGTAACTAGGGATGGGCAATAAATGCTGGCCCAGCCAGTGAAGCCCACATCCCGTGAATGAATTTTTAAAAAGTTATCCGAAGGTACTTTAGAAACTTGATTTTCATGTTTTCTTCTCAATTATTGTACAACTCCTCATGCAATTACAGGTTCAACACTGTCTGAATTACTGATGAAATGCAGCCTTCGTACAAGGCTAAGCCTATCACGATATTCATAGCAAAGCTCCAAGATTTACTGTGGGAGATGCAGTTTTCGTGCAGAATTTTGTAAATGGTCCTAGTTGGTTTCCTGGTATAATTGTTGCTGAAACTGGACCCTTGTCATTCAAGTGGAACTGGGAGACCAGATTGTTTGAAAACATGTGGATCATCTGAGGAGTAGGGAGACACTCCAACAACCAACTATTCTGCCTGTAATTCACGTTGAAACTTTAATCCCTAAAGTGACAGATTGATCTAGAATAGACATACCTGATATCTCTGTTGAATTACCTAATCCTGAACTGCCACTGTCTAAGGATGTCCCTGATGCTGTAGTTCCTGATCATATCAATCCAGTGGGAAAATCTCAAGTGGTAGAACTACGCTGCTCTAACCGAATTAGAAAACCACCTCAGACACTTAATCTTTAATCACGTGAACTATGTATATGTTGTAGATTAAAATATTCTCTGCAAATAGGAAATGTTAAAAAAAAGTGAAAGCTGCAAAGAAGGAATGGCCCCGAAATGTAGTGATTCTAGGTATAACCTTTCCTGCTGTCTATAGGGCTCATGTGATTATTCTGATGAATGAGCCCTAAGCGCGGGTGATCTTAGGGGAAGTGCTTTCTAGTCATAGGCCTGGTTCAATGACGTAGCTTCTAAAAGAGCTCTGTAATAAAGTTATTTGTTTCAAGTAAGAAACATTCGGTACATCGAGTTAATTACAGAGAGTCTACATTTGAACCGGACTGGGACCAGTGTTCTTGTGAGCCGCATAACTAGGGAAGGAGAGAGGGTTTTAAACTAAATAATGGGAGCAAGGAAGCAAATGACATGTACACAAAGAGCAGAGACAAGATAAGAAAGGAAAATAGTAATATGGGAAATGAGGGTCGGAGAATGGCAGGAAGGGACAGAGAGAAAAAACCTAAGAATGCACAAAGAATCAAGACTAGGGGTGGAATCTTCACAGATTTGCACAAAGTGTGGTAGCAGTCAGAAAAAAGAGCATTTTACCCACCAGCAGCAATGACAGCTTTTCACACCAAATCGTCCATATCCCACCTTATAAATCATGCATTCCCGGGAAACACGCTGTTTCGATGGAGGAGGCCTCCAATTTGCCCATCATGCCGTCACCTCGCTGCTTCATCATAATGGGTGCCATATTTAAAGTGCAGCCATGCGCACACCTCTCAGTGCTTCTAGCTCAGGACTGCTGCAAAGAAGGAATGGCCCCGAAAGGCAAGAAGACTGCAGCCCCTCGTTTAGTGATGCATCCTTGAGCACCTTTTGGACACCGTTGAGACCCACGGTGATGTCCCCTACCCCCTGCTCTGGCCACAGGAGGGGCAGCAACATCAATCCAGCAGAGGAGGTGACCTACAAAATACGTCACCCAGTGCCATAAGAAGATGAACGATCTCCTCCATTTCCCAATGGTAAGTCACTCTTCTCATCACTCTTAACTCTCACCCACAAACCCATCACACATCCACAGGGATCTCACTCACTGCCACTTCAAGGGACCATTCACTCTCTCACACACACCTTCATTGTCCTCATCCCATCCATGGGACCACTCACCACCCACACATGCCAGGCATACTTATCATCTGGCCTGGCAGGCATCCTGCTTACACTCTCTCTATCTGTATTCATGCAGGAGAAGTTGGCACACAACAAGTGGGAGAGGTCACAGAGTGGTGAAGGGATGACAGGAATCAAGGTCGTCACGGATTTTGAAAATAGAATCATACAGCTGACTGGCAAAGACCTAGATCATTCCTGTGCTGGCGGTGAGGTCAGCGGTACTTTACCAAGTGAGGATACAGCCGTGCAAAATCCAACAGACAACCACGCCGTGAGTGATGAGTCCTGTTTCACAGGCCACTGCCATGCACTAATCATTTCTCCTTGCTTTCACAGGCACATCTGGGAAACAGCCAACAGAGTCCATGACCCAGGGCCTCCAATCAAGCCCCGAAGACATATCAGAAGAAGAATATGAAGGCACCCTCATTGAAGGCCCATCACTGCGCTCACCCACACCCTCCACCAGTGCAGAGACACACACCTCGTTGGGACCTAGTTCTTGAGTAGCCTTGGGATCACAATCTGGTGAGCACACCACACTGTCTGATCCACAGCAGGCGGAAGCAGGGACTTCTGAGGTTTCCGGCACTTGGAGGACTGCTGGAGGCCAGAAATCTGCTGAGTCTGAGTCAGATGATGAGCCTCTGGACTCAGACATGCGCCTTCAGTCTGAGGTGAGAGTGCCGGCATGCCAAAGCACCAAGGTCAACACCAGTAGGATGGAGGCCGCCTTGGAGACCTTGGACCAGGACATTGGTCTGCACTGCTGCGCGGGGTGAACTCCATCACTGACACCATAGTTCACCTCCATCAGTGTCAACATGAGAGGGATGTGGGGCAGCTCAATCTCACTCCAGCTCCTCCTTCTCCTCAAAGAGTCAGCCAGGGGCTGTTGGTCACCCATGGGGAGAAGGATCAGCAGTTGAACACCCTGGGGCCATCAACCCAGGTGGCTCCGGCCTATAAGAATTCCCTCTTCCTGAGCCCAGCGGCTCCAACTCCACAGGCCGAGGGAGGGTGACACTGCAACACAGCAAGGCCCCGAAGGCAGGACGGGGCTCTACAGATCTCAGCCCTCCAGAGGACGCCCATCAAGTAGCAGTCAGCAGTCTGCCTGCACCTCTGCTGTCATCCAATTGTTCTGCAGTCCACTAAGACGCTCATTAGTTTGCAGTCTATGCCCAAGGGGTGAAAAGCTCTTGAGCATTTAGCGGCACTTTCATGCCTCTGCATTGCTTGAGTGGGAAATTAAGTTAGAGGCCACAATGGAATCAAGCATGCCAATGTGGATGTGTCTGAACTGTCTCAGCTGCGGAGGAATGATCACTTTATACAAGGTTTTCCGAATGCATGGTTGCTTGCCTCCCTCCCACCCCGCATGTGCTTGTGTACTACCATCAACTGCAGTGCAGTCCTTGCCCTCCCACCCAGCTCACCTCAACCACAGGGGAGCCCTTGTTCCGGCACCACACTGTAAGTTAGCCATGAGAAACGACTTTCCTGTGCCCTCACCTGAATGCGCAGCAACTCAACCTTGAAGTCCAACAGGCGATCCTCAATGTTACTGTGCACTCACTTCCGAGTTCCCCTCCAAGTGCGGCCCACCAGGTGCATTCCTTATATATGCTGTTGTAAAACAGATCGGCATTCAATCACACCGATATGCTTGGATGATCCAGCGTGGGGGATTGATTAAGGCAAACTGGGCTTATAATGCTGTGCAGATGCATTACGAGGAAATTCCTGACTGTGGGAAACGTTGCCTGCCATTGACAGGCAGAGTGGACAATTACAAACTGGTTTCACAAGGTCATGAAACTGATTTTTGGCCCTCTCGCCATATTGTCCACTCACACTGCAAAACACACCCACCACTAATGGGCACGTAAAATTCCGCCCTAGATGTCACAAAGGTAACATTCATAACAAAGTAAACAAAATGATAGCGCACATTGAAGTAAATAACATGATCTTTAGGCATTACGGAGACCTGGCAGCAAGATGACAAGGATTGAGTCCTGAATATTGAGGGGTATATGACCTTCAAGAAGAATAGGAAGTTAGGTAAAGGTGGACGGGTAGCACTGTTAACCAAGGATGGCATTTGTGCACTAGTTAGCGATGACCTTAGTTCAGGATATCAGGATGTGGAATCAGTTTGGGTGGAGATGAGGAATAGTAGGGGAAAAAAGTCACTAGTGGGAGTGGTCTACAGGCCTCCTAACAGTAACCACTATGTAGGACAAGGTATACAAGAAGAAATATTGAGTGCTTGTGATAAAGGGACGGCAATAATCATGGGTGACTTTAATCTCCATATAAACTGGAAAAACCAGATTGATAGGAATATCAATCCTGATTGATCCTCAATCAATCAATATCAGCCTGGATGAGGAGTTCATAGAATGCTTTTGAGATTGTTTCTTCTGGAAACAATCAGAGAGCAGCAGAGCAGGTTACATTAGACTTGGTCTTGTGTAATGTGACAAGGTTAATTAATGACCTCAGAGTAAAGGCACCCCTAGGTAGCAGCGACCACAATATGATTCAATTTTACATCCACTTTATAAAGGAGGAGAGTGGGTCTAAAACAAGTATTTTAAACTTAAATAAGGACAACAATGTGGGCATGAAAGCTGAGCTAGCTGAAGTGAACTGGGATACTAGGCTAGGGGACAGAATAGAGAAGCAGTAGCAGACATTTCAGGGGATATTTCAGAATGCTCAGAATAAGTATATTCCTACTATAAAGAAAAGTCCTAAAGGGAGCCCACCATCTGTAGTTAACTAGAGATGTTAAGGAAAGCATCAAACTTAAGGGAAAATACTGCACAAAGAGGAGTGGCGGGTCAGACGATTAAGCAGAATATAAATAACAGTAGAAAATGACTAAAAGTTTAATCAGGAGAAAGAAATTAGAGTATGCGAGTCAGCTATCTAGAAATGTAAAAATAGATAGCAAGAGTTTCTACAGGTCTTTAAACAGGAAAAGAGTTGATAAAGAGAGTGTTGCTTCTCTAGAGAGTGAGCATAGGGAGTTAACAGTAGATAATAAGGAAATGGCAGAAGAAATGAACAAATATTTTGCTTCTGCCTTTACTATAGAGGATACAAAAAACATTCCAGTAATAGCTGCAAATCAGGAGGTGGAGGGGAGAGAGGTGAAATTACACTCACTGGGGAAGTAGTACTGAGCAAACTGATGTAGCTGCGAGCTAACAAGTCTCCAGGTACAGATGAACTTCATCCTAGGGTCTTAAACGAGGTGATTAATGAGGTAGTAGATGTGTTGGTGTTAATTTTCCTAAATTCCCTAGATTCTGGAAAGGTTCCATCAGGCTGGAAAGTAGCAAATATAACCAGTCTATTCAAGAAGGGAGGGAGGCAGAAAACAGGAAACTATAGGCCAGTTAGCTTGACATCTGATGTGGGGAAAGTGTTAGAGTTGATCATTAAAGAGGTTATAGCAGAGCAATTAGAGAAACCTAAGGTAAGCTGGAAGAGTCAGCATAGTTTCATGAAAGGGAAATCATGTTTAACCAACAATTTTTCCCTTTATTAAGGGCAACTAGGGATGGGCAATAAATGCTGGCCCAACCAGTAAAGCCCACATCCTGTGAATGAACATAAAAAAAAATTGGAGTTCTTTGAAGGGGCAACATGTGCGGTGGATAGAGAGGAGCCTGCAGACATACTGCACTTGGATTTCCAGAAAGAATTTGATAATGTTCCACATCAAAGGTTATTACGGAAAATAAAAGCTCATGGTGTAGGGGGAAATTTATTAGGAAATAAGATTAGCTGGATGGCAGAAAACAGACAGTATGCATAAATGGGTCTTTGTCTGACTGGCAAGATGTGATGAGTGCAATCCCACAGGGGTATGTGCTGGGGCCTTAACTTTTTACAATTTACTTAGGTGAGGGGAGCAGAGGCATGGCAGCTAAATTTGAAGATGACACAAAGATAGGTCAAAAGGTATGTTATGAAGAAGACATAAGGGGTTTGCAGATGGATTTCGATAAGTTGAATGAGTGGGCAAAAATCTGGCAGATGGAGTATAATGTAGGAAAATATGAAGTTGTTCATTTTGGCGGGAAGAATAAAAAAAGAATATTACTTGAAAGGAGAATGACTGCAGAATTCCATGGTGCAGAGGGATCTAGGGGCAGAAGTTTGCCCTTGGCAGGCGGGCTCAGTGGGGGCGGGCTAGGGCGGTCGGGAAGCTGACTGCCGCCTGTGATTGGCCCCGGAATGCAATTTCATGCTGGTGGGCCAATTAAGGCCCACCCAGCGTATAATGCGAGCAGCAGCACTGAGTGCTGCTTGTGCGGTGAGGGAGAGGATGGTGAGTGGATCGAGCGCGAACTTTGCACATGTGCGTGAGTGTGCGCTTCATAATTTCCCTGAGGCACAGAGCTGCCTCAGGTAGATAAAGAGGTATGAAAAAAAATAAAAATGTAGTGAAACATGTCCCCTCATGTGACTCTATCACATGAGCAGAGACATGTTATTAATGAAAAATTAAAGTTTTTATTTTTATTTGCTTTTGGAAACCTCATCCCACCAGTAGATGAGGTTTCCAAAAATATGCAACCATTACGTTGGACAGGCAGCAAAACTTTTACGTTAATTGATCATTTAATGGCTTTAACAGGCCTTTTAATTGTCAGCGGGCACACTGCCAGCTCCAGCGCGCGCCCACCAGCTGAACTATCACACGGCTGCACGTTGACATTGGCACGCTTGGCTGACGTCAATGCACGTCATTTCACGCTCGAGTGGGTCAGGTGCATGCCCGCCCGCCGAGCAAAAATTTCTGCCCCAGGTGTTCTCGTGCATAAGTCACAAAAGGTTAGTATGCAGTTACAGCTTATAATCAAGAAGGCTAATGGAATGCTATCCTTTATTATGAGAGGAATTGATTATAAAAGTAAGGATGTTATGCTCCAGTTATACAGGGCATTGGTGAGACCACATCCTGAATCCTGTGTGCAGTTTTGGTCCCCTTATTTAAAGAGGATGTAAATGCATTGGAGGCAGTTCAGAGGCCGTTTACTAGATTGATAGCTGGGATGAGCGAGTTGTCTTATAAGGACAGATTGGGCTTGTTTCCACTAGAGTTTAAAAAGTGAGGGGTGACTTTATTGAAGTATATCAGATCCTGAATGATCTTGACAAGGTGAACATGCAAAGGATGTTTCCTCTTGCGGGTGAGTCCAGAACTAGGGCGCACTGTTTTAAAATTAGGGTTCGTCCTTCAACGAGAGAGATGAGGAGAATTTTTTTCTCTCAGAGGGTTGTGTGGCTTTGGAGCTCTGCCTCAGAAAGTGTTTGAAGTGGTGTCACTGAATATTTTTAAGGCAGAGGTAGATAGATTCTTGTTAGGCAAGGGAATCAAGGGTTATCGGGGGTAGATGGCAATATGGAACTTGAAACACAAACAGATCGGCCATGGTTTTGTTAGGTGGCGAAGCAGGCTTGAGGGACCAAATGGCCTACTTCTGCTCCTATTTCTTATGTTCATATGTTCGTATCTATAAGGCATGAGTCAGAAGTGTGATGGAATACCTTCCACTTGCCTCGATGAGTGCAGCTCCAACAACACTCAAGAAGCTAGGCATCATCCAGGACAAAGCAGCCTGCTTGATTGGCATCCCATCCACAAACATTCACTCCCTCCACCACTGACGCACAGTGGCAGCAGTGTGCACCATCTATAAGATGCACTGCAGGAGCTCATCAATGCTCTTTAGACAGCACCTTCCAAACCCATGACTGCTACCATCCAGAAGGACAAAGTCAGCAGACACATGAGAACACCACCACCTGGAAGTTCCCCTATGAGCCACTCACCATCCTAACTCAAAAATACATTGCAGTTCCTTCACTGTCCCTGGGTACAAATCCTGGAACTCCCTCCCTAACAGCACTATGGGTGTACCTACATCACATGGACTGCAGCGGTTCAAGAAGGCAGCTCACCACCACCTTCTCAAGGTCAATTAGGGATGGGCAATACATTTTGGCCTAGCCAGCGACACCCACATCCCATGAATGATAAAAAAAACTTAACTACACGATCATAAAATGCTGGTAAAATCAACAAGTCTAACAGCACCTGTGGAGAGGAAAAAAATAGTTAACATTTCGAGTCCGTATAACTCTTCAGAGTGACTTCAAAGAGTCATACGGACTCGAAATGTTAACTTTTTTTTCTCTCCACAGATGCTGTTAGACCTGCTGAGATTTTCCAGCATTTTCTATTTTTGTTTCAGATTTCCAGCATCTGCAGTATTTTGCTTTTAACTGCACAATCCTCTTCCAATGGTCACACTTAATGGAAATGGAAACTTTTTCGGCTCATAAATGCTCCCAGCTGTCTAGATGGATCTTTGATAGCCACATGCGTGCAGTTGATGATACTTTGCACTTTGGGGAATCCAGCCTTCCTTGCAAAATCTCTGGCTACTCGGCCTAATTATTATTATCTATGCTGAGTGAAATGAGTTCATTAGCTCACCTGTACATTGCATATGTCACTACCTTGATGCAATGGTGTGCTGAGGCTTGCAAGATGCCTGGAATGATATGATATATAAAAATTCAAGGCCACTATTATCTTGAGAGCAACAGGCATAGGATGGCCACCAATTTAATTTGGATGAATTACCCCAGCCAGCATTTCACAGAGGGATGTCACTGGTTCCCTGGAGGGACGCAGTCTGCAAAGGGACTGGTGGTCTGGCAGCTGAAGATAGGTCATTCCATACACTATACATGGAGTGGTTTCTTCTGTTATCTTGGCCTGCTGGCTGTTGTGATCTCTCTTCTGCAGGCCCTAGTGCAGCAGCATTTTCTTCACCTGCCATAGGGTGCATCTGTCCCTGGACAGCTGTCCTCCTTTGCTGCATCTCCTCCTTTCCTCCTCACAAGAAGAG
This sequence comes from Cetorhinus maximus, assembly GCF_964194155.1. Taxonomy (NCBI): domain Eukaryota; kingdom Metazoa; phylum Chordata; class Chondrichthyes; order Lamniformes; family Cetorhinidae; genus Cetorhinus; species Cetorhinus maximus. Next base: position 168,034,972 of record NC_135883.1, read on the forward strand.
CAGAATCCTCCAGTGTACACAATCCCCATAGGTGCCAGCAAGTCAGATCCTATGTTGGAGTCCTCAAACTTTATTATATCCCTGCCTGTAAACTCCCTTCCCTCTCGATTTCTCCTTATTTCCTATGGCAGGCTCAAAACAGTGAATAAATGAAACAAAAACAAAAAATGCTGGAAAAGCTCAGCAGGTCTGACAGCATCTGTCGAGAGAAAGGCAGAGTTAATGTTTCAAGTTTCAAGTATGACTCTTCTTCAGAGCTAAAGGGAAGTAGAAATGTGGTGAAATATGCACTGTTTAAGGGTGGGGGGAGGGAGGGGGCGCGTGGGGTGGAACAGGTGAAGCTGGATAGCAGGCCAGCAATAGATGGAGGCTAGGAGAGATTGCAAAAGATGTCATAAACAAACGGTCAAAGTGGTGTTAATGGTGGTGGTACTGGCGTAAGGAGTTGCTAATGGTGACATTAAGAAATGAAAGCAGAAGGTGATAATGGCCAGACCAAGGTATGTGCTCTGGAAAGAACTACATGAGCAGGTGACAGATGGCGCTAGTGGGGGTTGGGTATGGGGAGGGGACAGTGGTGGGAAAAAAATAATCGAAAATAGGCTAAAAGCTGAGGATAAAATAATGAATAAAAATGAAAATAAATTTTAAAAAATAATAATAATAAATAAATTAAAATAAAAACAAAACAAAATGAATATTGAAAAAAGGGGATCAAAAAGGGGTGAGGTTGGAGGAGGGAGTTCATAGTCTGAAGTTGCTGAACTCAATGCTAAGTCCGGAAGGCTGGAAAGTGCCTAGTCGGAAGATGAGGTGCTGTTCCTTCAGTTTGCGTGGAGCTTCAGTGGAACACTGCAGCAGGCCAAGAATGGACATGTGGGCATGAGAGCAGGACGGTGTGTTGAAATGGCAAGTGACAGGAACACCTGGGTCATGCTTGCGGATAGACTGAAGGTGTTCTGCAAAGCGGTCATCCAGTCTGCGTTTGGTCTGCTTCACTTGAAAGGAGTGTTTGGGCCCTTGGACGGTGAGGCAGGGGAAGTAAAGGGGCAGATGTTGCACCTGCTGCGATTGCATGGGAAGGTGCTGTTGCAGGGAATTGAGGTGTTGGGGGTGAGGGAGGAGTGGACCACGGTGTCCCAGAGGGAATGGTCCCTACGGAATGTCGATAGAGGGGGGTGAAGGGAAGATGTGTTTGGTGGTGGCATCACGTTGGAGTTGGCGGCAATAGTAGAGGATGATCCTTTGAATGCGAAGGCTGGTGGGGTGAAAAGTGAAGACAAGGGGGACCCTATCATGGTTCTGGGAGGGAGAGGAAGGTGTGAGGGCAGATGTGCGGGAGATGGGTCGGGCACGGTTGAGAGCCCTGTCAACCACCATGGGTGGGAAGCCTCGGTTAAGGAAGAAGGAAGACATGTCAGAAGCACTGTTTTGGAAAGTGGCATCATCGGAACAGATGCGACAGAGGTGAACGAAGAGGTGAGAGAATGGGATGGAGTCCTTACAGGAAGCAGGGTATGAGGAGCTGTAGTCGAGGTAGCTGTGGGAATCGGTGGGCTTGTAATGAATATTGGTGGACAGTCTATCACCAGAAATTGAGACAGAGAGGTCAAGGAAGGGAAGGGAAGTGTCGGAGAAGGACCATCTGAAACTGATAGAGGGGTGGAAATTGGAAGCAAAATTGATAAATTTTTCCAGGTCCAGACGAGAGCATGAAGTGGCACTGAAAAAGTCATCGATGTACCGAAAAAAGAGCTATGGTAGGGAACCTGAGTAGGACTAGAACAAGGAATGTTCCACATACCCCATAAAGAGACAGGCATAACTGGGGCCCATGTGGGCACACATAGACACACCTTTTATTTGGGGGAAGTGAGATAAGTTTAACAAGAAATTGTTCAGTGAGAGAACAAGTGCAGCCAGACGGAGGAGAGTGATGGTAGATGAGGATTGTTGGGGCCTCTGTTCAAGGAAGAAGCGGAGAGCCGTCAGGCCATCCTGGTGGGCGATGGAGGTGTAGAGGGATTGGACGTCTATGGCAAAGAGGAGGCGGTTAGGGCCAGGGAACTGTAAATTGTTGATATGATGTAGGGCATCAGGTGAGGTCATATTGCCTTAACAAGAAACTTTGTCTGTTTCTTTCAGGTGCTAAGAAACGCAAGCTGCAAGAAGTCATTGATACCAACGCCCATCCAAGACCCTCCAACCCTTCTCGTCCTTCTGACACCATTCCGTCTTCTAATCCCAGCCCTTGCCATGTATTCACCTGACTTTCCCTTCTCTGATGCTGAACGTTCAGTGCTCAGCAAAGGACTCAGTTTCATACCCTTACGCCCTCACCTCAATGAATTCCAGGCTCGGCACGATGCTGACTCTTCTTCCACCGCCTTAGTCTCTGTGCTCACTTCTTTAAGCAGGAGTCCTCTCCCCGTTTAACGGATCCTTTCACCCATCTCCAGTATTATCCCTCCAACTGGACCCCTCCCTCTGGCCTCTTACCTGCCCTTGATCTTTTCATTGAGAACTGTCGGCGTGACATCGACCGACTCAATTTCTCTGCTCCTCTCACCCACTCTAACCTGTGCCCTTCTGAACTTGCCACACTTTGCTCTCTCAGGTACAACCCTGACTTCGTTATCAAACCTGCCGACAAGGGTGGTGCTGTTGTTGTCTGGCGTACTGACCTCTACCTCACAGAGGCTGAGCGCCAACTTGCACGGACTTCCTCCTACCTCCCCTCTGGACCATGACCCCACCAAGCATCAAGCCATTGTTTCCAAGACTGTCACTGACCTCATCCCCTCTGGAGCTCTCCCCTCCACAACTTCCAACTTCATAGTCTCCCAACCTCGGACATCCCGTTTCTACCTCCTCCCCAAAATCCTTGGACAGCCCGCTTCTACTTCCTACCCAAAATCTACAAACAGGACTGTCCCAGTAGACCGATCATGTCAGCCTGTTCCTATCCCATGGAACTCATTGCTTCCTATCTTGACTCTGTTTTCTCTCCCCTTGTCCAGTCCCTTCCCACTTACATCTGCGATTCCCCTGATGCCTTACATCATAAAAACAATTTCCAGTTCCCTGGCCCTAACCACCTCCTGTTCACCATGGATGTTCAATCTCTCTACACCTCCATCCCCTACCAGGATGGTCTGAGGGCTCTCCGCTTCTTCCTTGAACAGAGGCCCCAACAATCCCATCGACCACCACTCTCCTCTGTCTGGCCGAACTTGTTCTCTCATTGAACAATTTCTCCTTAAACTTATCTCACTTACTCCAAATAAAAATGTGTGGCTATGGGTACCGTCATGGGCCCCAGTTATGCCTGTCTCTTTATGGGGTATGTGGGACATTGCTTGATTCAGTCCTACTCAGGCCCCATCCCACAACTCTTTAATTGGTACATCGATGGCTGTTTCGGTACCGCTTCATGCTCTCGTCTGGACCTGGAAAAATTTATCAGTTTTGCTTCCAATTTCTACCCCTCCATCATTTTCACATGGTCCATCTCCGACACTTCCCTTCCCTTCCTTGACCTCTCTGTCTCAATTTCAGGTGATAGCCTGTCTGCTAATATTCATTACAAGCCCACCGACTCCCGCAGCTACCTCGACTACAGCTCCTCACACCCTGCTTCCTGTAAGAACTCCATCCCATTCTCTCAGTTTGTTTGCCTCCATTTGATGTAGTCTACTTGGACTTCAGCAAGGTTTTTGATAACTGATAATGAAGGTAAGAGCCCATGGGATCCAAGGCAATTTGGCAAATTGGATCCAGAATTGGCTGAGTGGCAGGAAGCAGAGGGTGATTGTCAAGGGGTGTTTTTGTGACTGGATGCCTGTGTCCAGTGGGGTTTCGCAGGGATCGGTGTTGGGTCCCTTGCTGTTTGTGGTATATATAAACAATTTAGACTTGAATATAGGAGGGTTGATCAGTGAGTTCGCGGATGACATGAAAATTGGCGGGGTGGTAAATAGTGAGGAGGATAGCCTTAGATTACAGGAGGATATAGATGGGCTGGTCAGATGGGCTGATCAGTGGCAAATGGAATTTAATCCGGATAAGTGTGAGTTGATGCACTTGAGCACGGGAATACACAATGAATGGTAGGACCCTGGGAAGTACCGAGGAACAGAAGGACCTTGGTGTACATGTCCACCGATCCCTTAAGGTAATGGGACAGGCAGATAAGGTGGTTAAGGAGCCATATGGGATACTTGCCTTTATTAGCCGAGGCATAGAATATAAGAGCAGGGAGGTTATGCTGGGACTATATAAAACGCTGGTTAGGCCACAGCTAGAGTATTGCGTGCAGTTCTGGAATCTGCATTATAGGAAGGATGTGATTGCACTCGAGAGAGTGCAGAGGAGATTTACCAGGATGTTGCCTGGGCTGGAAAGTTTTAGTTATGAGGAGAGATTGGATAGACTGAGGTTATTTTCCCTGGAACAGAGGAAATTGAGGGGGAACATGATTGAGATGTATAAAATTATGAGGGATATAGAAAGGGTAGACAGGAAGGAACTTTTCCCCTTAGTGGAGGGATCAATAGGGGGCATAGATTTAAGGTAAGGGACAGGAGGTTTAGAGGGGATGTGAGGAAGAATTTTTTCACTCAGAGGGTGGTGAGAACCTGGAACTCACTGCCTGAAAGTGTGGTTGAGGCAGAAACCCTCATAACATTTAAGAAGCATTTGGACGTGCACTTGCGATGCCATGGCATAAAAGGCTATGGGCCTAGTGCTGGAAAATGGGATTAGAATAGTTAGTTACTTGTTTGACCGGCTGAGACTCGATGGGCCAAAGGGCCTTTTTCTGTGCTGTGTACCTCTATGACTCTATGACTCAATCGCATCTGTTCCGAGGATGCCACTTTCCAAAACAGTGCTTCTGACATGTCTTCCCTCTTCCTTAAGCGAGGCTTCCCACCCACGATGGTTGTCAGGGCCCTCAGCCGTGTCTGCCTCATCTCTCGCACCTCTGCCCTCACATCTTCCTCTCCCAGAGCCATAATGGGGTCCCCCTTGTCCTCACTTTTCACCCCACCAGCCTCTGCATTCAAAGGATCATCCTCCGCCATTGCCGCCAACTCCAGCATGATACCACCACCAAACAAATCTTTCCTTCACCGCCCCCCCATCGACATTCCGTAGGGACCGTTCCCTCCAGGACACCTTGGCCCAAAACTTCATCATCCCCAACACCTCAAACCCCTCCCACAGCACCTTCCCGTGCAATCGCAGAAGGTGCAACACCTGCCCCTTCACTTCCCCCTCCTCACCATCCAAGGGCCCAAACACTCCTTTCAAGTGAAGCAGCGCTTCACTTCTACTTCCCTCAAATTGGTCTGCTGCACCTGCTGCTCCCAATGCGGTCTCCTCTACATTGGAGAGACCAAGCGCAGACTGAGTCACCACTTTGTGGAATACCATTGGTCTGTCCACAAGCATGACCCAGACCTTCCTGCCGTTTGCCATTTTAACACACCACCCTGCTGTCATGCCCACATGTCCATCCTTGGCCTGCTGCAATGTTCCAGTGAAGCTCAACGCAAACTGGAGGAACAGCACCTCATCTTCCAATTAGGCACTTTATAGCCTTCCGGACTTAGCATTGAGTTCAACAACTTCAGACCATGAACTCTCTCCTCCATCCTCACCCCTTTTTGATCCTCTTTTCTCAATATTAATTTTTCTTTTTTAAATTTCACTTTTTTCCCACTTATTTTTATTATTATTATTTTTAAAAATGTATTTCCATTTTTAATCATTGTTTTATCCTCAGCTTTTGGCCTATTTTCATTTTTTTTCCCACCACCGTCCCCTCCCCCTACCCCACCCCCATTCGGGCCATCTGACACTTGCTCATGTTGTTCTTCCCAGAGCACTTATCCTGGTCCTGCCATTATCACATTCTGCTTTCTACTCCTAATTTCACCATTAGCACCTCCTTTAGTCAGTACTAGTACCATTAACACCCCTTTGAACTTTTGTTTATGATATTTTATGCAATCTCTCCTTTGCCTCCACCCATCGCTAGCCTTTTGTCCAGCTTCACCTGTTCCATCCCCCCGCCTTAAACAGTATTTATTTCACCACATTTCTACTTCCCTTTAGCTCTGAAGAAGTCATATGGACTCGAAACATTAACTCTGTCTTTCTCTTCACAGATGCTGTCAGGCCTGCTGAGTTTTTCCAGCATTTTTTGTTTTTGTTTCAGATTTCCAGCATTTGCAGTATTTTGCCTTTATTTTAGTAAGTAAATGAAGTCAAGAAAGTAGCAACACTTCCATCTTCACCAGCAAGCAGTCTCTGCTGCTAAATGCAGCGATGGTCCCACTTGTGGGCCTTTTTATCCACCCTTACACTGCGTCCTCATACCTGGGTGACTCACTCTCAACATTTTTCCCCTGTGCCGAATGAAAACTGGAATGAGCATCATAAAATCATAATCAATTGCCTGGTTAACAAGCACAATTGTTCTTTACTTAGTTTTTCAAAAATGGTGGGCTGACTTCCGACTTCAATGTCTGCGCGCCTTCTGTATTAATTATCTGAGACTGGCCTGATTACACGGGTTCCCGACCCAATGCCCTCATGCAGAATTTTACCAAAGTTTGGCTAGGCAGCCTAATTTGTGGCCATTAAATCGAGCCCTGGGAGTCAGGAATTCATTTTTAAAAATTCCGTGAGGAGGTTTCCAACTCCTGACACTCTTTTGTTACTGTCACTGCCTGCTTTGTGGATAAGCTCAGTTGACTGGGCAACTGGCTTATAATGTAGAGTGGCACCAGCAGTGCAGGTTTAATTCCTATGCCAGCTGAGGTCACCCCCTTGTCTGAGGTATGGTTAATCTCACCATCAGTTGGCTATGTCTAAGGAGAGAGCAGCCTATGGCCTTCTGGGACTACGGTAACTTCCATCTCTTTGCGCATATGCATCGTAAGTGCATGTACATATTTTCCAGCCTACATGTGACTTCAGAATCACAGCAATGTGGTTGACTCTTAATTGCCCTCTGAAATGGCCTAGCAACTCAATTCGAGGTAATTAGGGATGGGCAACAAATGCTGCCCTTGCCATCAACACCACATCCCATGAAAGAAAAAAAAAAGTTACTTTACGATAAATATGAGATGTTGCACATTGGAAGAAAAATACAGAAGTACCTTAGAAAATAAGAAAATAAATGGGGTAGAAGAGCAAAGAGATTTAGGGTATAGATGAACAAATCATTAAGAGCAGCTTCACAGATCAGCAAACTAATTGAAACTGTGGGGAAAAACACACTGGGGTTTATTCCCAGGAGTGTAGGATTCAAAAGCAGTTAAGTTTTGTAAGGCTTTGGTCAAGTCATACTTAGAGTACTGTATACAGTTCTGGATTCCACATTATAAAAATGATATAGAAGCACTGGAGAAAGTGCAATAAACATATGCAAGAATGGCATAGTAATTTAAAGTTAAACCATTCCTTACTGTTATGGGAATCATGTGACTGTACAGGCGAATCAGCCCTAAGCGCAGGGAATCTTAGGGTGGAGCTCTTTAGCCTTAGTCTTGGAACAAGCATGTAGCTTCACCAGGAGTCTGTGAATAAAGTGTACTGTTTCTTACAAAAAAACAGCCCTGCATTCCAAGTTTATTACAGCTGGTATCAGAGCTGAGAGATTACAGCTATCAGCAAAATGTGAATGGGTTGGGTCTTTTTTGCCTGATAAAAGATAAGTCTTAAAGGTGACCTGATAAGAGGTCTTTAAAATTGCAAATGTTTTTTTTTAATTCTTCCATGGGATGGGTAGAGTTGGTTTGGAGATGTTGCCACTTATGCGAGAATCCGAAAAATAGGAGATGATAAATACAAAATAGTTACTAATTAATTCAATAAACAAAAAAGGACACCATGATAGCGGAGACCCTCGCGGGGGCATAGTGAGTGCTCCAACAGAGTAAAACAGGTACCTGAATCCCACCTTCAGAAGCCCACTGACCTGCTTGATGGTTGCTCAGGTGGATCTGTAGCAGGTGCTGTACTTCTCCTCAACTGCATATGTGTATGTTATGACCATGGATCGTAGCATGTCAGTGTTGGTGCAGACTCGATGGGCCAAAGGGCCTCTTCTGCACTGTGAGATTCTGTGATTCTGTGATTCTGTGATAGCCCCGAATTACTTAAGGACAATATTGGACTTTTAAGCAAGACATGTTTTTTAAAAAGAACATAGAAGCAAAAGCTGGCAGAGACTGTAAAGTAAGCACTTGCCAAAAAATTCCTATGTGGATAACTTGACCAACTAGTCCAGAGAGAATGGAATGTCGCACCTAAAAAGGTGCGACAAGGCCTACTTCATACAGAGGCACTTTGAAGGAAGAGATGCATGCAAAAACTGGACTGTAATCTCCTGTGGTTGCAAAGATAATAGAGACTGATTACCATTTTAGCAGAAACCATCTCCTGTCAGTTATATTCCAGATTGTGGACATGGTGTGAGTTGAAAAGAAAGCAGATCTGGGCAAGAGACATGTTTCTTTTTTCCATGAATACAAAAGAAAAGGGTTTAAAAAGTCAGCTGCAGCCCTCGTCTCTGTGTGCTAGTTTTGATGCTCCAGGCCTGGTATGTGAGGGTATACTGTGATTGTCACAGCTGAAGAACATCAACTAGGCATCCCTGCGCTTGCAGATAAAAAAAGTCCTCTCTCTCAAATTGCTAGTCATAAATTAGCAGAGCCACAGCCGGAAAGGAAACAGGACACCTCCTTTCAGCTAACCTGCAGAACCAAGAATCTGCAAACCAACTGCTCAGCTGCTCAAAGTCAGCCCTACCAGAATCATCCAATTTAATGGCTACAATGTTTCACGATCCACCCCTCAGTCAAAGACTGATTTGTATATCTTTTATTTCTGGACTTGCTTCACATTTCTAATCTGTGCTTATATGTATTGCGTTTGTATTATTTTTTCTCTCTCACGTTTTAGTAACAAATAAACGCACTCTTTTTTAACTCAAGAAAGCCTGGTTAAAATGGCTCACTTTCAAACATAAATAAATTTGGGCTGCGAAAATGTATTCACGAGGGAAGGGATCCTTTTGAAATTAACTTTGTTGCGACCAACTGACGAGGTTGAATAAAAAAAGGAAGCCAGTTCATTTTTCCTCACCCAAGGTCATACAGCATCTGGGATCATAACAAATTGGTAGAACCTCGTCTGGGGACCAATTGTAACATGTGTCCCTCACAGGTGTGAGTAGCAATGTCTTCAATGAGATAGTCCTTGTCCATGAGAATCCAGCCTTGAAGGCCTATGTAGGCATCTCGACTGCTTCCCAGAAGCAGCTATATATCAGGAAATGGAAGGGAGGGAGGACCTCAGGAAAATTAAAATTCGCAGAAAAGTGGTACTGAGTAAATTGTTGGAGCTGCAGGCTGACTCGTGACCAGGTCCTGGTGCACTTCATCCTAGGGTCTTAAAATAAATGGCTAGTGAGATAGTTGATGCATTGGTTTTAATTTTCCAAAACTCCCGAGATTCAGGGAAGGTCCCATTAGATTGGAAGAGCACAAATGTCTCAAAATGTTATTCAAAAAGGGAGGGAGACAGAAAGCTACAGGGAAACTACAGGCCAGTTAGCTTAATGTCTTTCGTAAGGAAAATGTTAGAAGCTATCATTCAAGAAGCTATAGCAGGGCACTTAGATAAATTCAATGTAATCAGGCAGAGTCAACATGGTTTTGTGACAGGGAAATCATGTTTAACCAGCTTATTGGAGTTCTTTGAAGGTATCACATGCTGTAGATGAAGGAGAGCTGGTGGATGTGCTGTAGTTAGATTTCCAGAGGGCATTTGATAAGGTGCCACATCAATGATTATTGCAGGAAATAAAGGCTCATGGTATAGAGAGTAACTGGCTGGCTAACAGGAAGCAGAGGGTAGGCATAAATGGATCGCTTTCAGGTTGGCAAGATGTAACGAGTGGTGTGCCACAGGGATCAGTGCTGGGATTTCAACTGTTTACAATTTATATAAATGACTTGGGTGAAGGGATGGTTGCCAAATTTGCTCATGACACAAAGTTGGTAGGATAGTAAGCTGTGACGAGGACATAAGGAGGTTATTAAAAAATATAGATAGGTTAAGTAAGTGGGCAAAGACCTGGCAAATGGAGTTAAATCTGGGAAAATGTGAAATTGTCTAATTTGGCAGAAAGAATAAAAGAGAAGCTTATTATCTAAATGGTGAGAGATTGCAGAGCTCTGAGATGCAGAAGGATCTGGGTGTCTTAATGCATGAATCGCAAAAGACTAGTATGCAGGTACAGCAAGTAATAAGGAAAGCTAATAGAATGTTATAATTTATCGTAAGGGGATTTGAATACAAAACTAAGGAGGTTATGTTTTAGTTATAGAGCACTAGTGAGGCCACATCTGGCGTACTGTGTACAGCATTGGTCACCTTATTTAAGAAAGGATATAAATGCATTGGAAGCAGTTCAGAGAAGGTTTACCAAACTAGTACCTGGAATGGGTGGGTTGTATTATAAGAAAAGGCTGGACAGGCTAGGCTTGTATCCGCTGGCGTTTAGAAGAGTAAGAGGCAATTTGATTGAAACATATAAAACCCTGAGGGTACTTGACAGGGTGAATGTGGAGAGGATGTTTCCTCTTGAGGGAAAATCTAGAACTAAAGGTCACTGTTTAAAAATCAAGGGTCACCCATTTAAAATGGAGATGAGGTGAATTTTTTTCACTCAGAAGGTCTTGAGTCTTTGGAACTCACTTCTTGAAAATGGGGAGGTGACGGTGTAGTGGTATTGTTGCTGAACTTGTGATCCAGAGACCCAGGGTAATGTTCTAGGGACCTGTGTTCAAATCCCACTATAGCAGATTGTGGAATTTGAATTCAATTTAAAAAAAACTTGGAGCTAAAAGCCTAACCATCACTGATTGTTGTAAAAAATTCATCTGGTTTAGAGAAGGAAATCTGCAGACCTACGTGTGACTCCATGCCCACAGCAATGTGGTTGGCTCTTAACTGTTCTCTGAAGAAGGGCAATTAGGGATAGGCAATAAAAGGAAAATCAGCTGTGGGCCTGCTGACCTGTCAATGGCCAATTGAGGCCATTGACAGGATCATTTAAACAATTAAAAGACCTGCCCATCCAAACTTAAGGTTGGTGGGCAGGCCAGGGGCCCCAGTGGCAAATAGAGAAAAAATGAAACCATTAAACCTCATCCAGTGGCAGGATGAGGTTTCATGCGGGGTTTTAAAAATTTTAATAAAGTTATTGTGTAAATTATGGAAATGTCCCAATTCATGTGAAATTGTCACATGAGGGGGACATGTAAGGAAATTTTTCTTTCTATTTTTAATATTTTGCAAAGTCCAGGCAATCTCCCTGAGGCTGCACTTTGCCTCAGGGAGATGTGTGCTTTTGTGCACGTGCGCGAAAGCGCACTCTCGCTTTTAGGGGATCCCCCCCACCCACACAGGGAGCGCATAGCGCTTCCCGCCAGATGTCACGCTGGGCGGGCCTTAATTGGCCCACCCACGTAAAATGGCGGTGTGGCCTGCTTCGCTGGCGGGGATCAGCTCTGCGCCCGCCAGAGATTGGGTCGGGCCCGCCCGCCTGACAGGCAGAAAATTCTGCCCAATATAACCCACAGGATGTTGATGGTAGGGGATTTGATGATGATAATGTTGTTGAATGTTGAATGCTGGGTTATTTATTCTTAGAGATGATCACTGCACTTGTACGTTGCAAAGTTTTCTTGTGAATTATTATTCCATGACTAAATGTTGTCCAAGTTTCAGTGCCGCAAGACTATTCCATTATATGAGGAGTTGCAAATGGAACTGAATACTTTGCAATCATCAGTGACCAGCCCTGATAATGACCCTATGATAGAGGGAAGGTGACTGATGAAGAAACTGAAGATGGTTGGGCCCAGGACACTAACCTGAGGAGTTCCTGCAAAAATGTCCTAGAACTGAGGCCTCCAAACACAACCATCTTCATTTGTGTCAGATATGACTTCAACCAGTGGAAGGTTTTCACCCCCAATGGCCTCTCATACCCTCCATGCCAACTCATTCCCTCATTAACCCCCATGGCCCCATATAACCCTTATGCTAACTTGGTGCCAACATATAGGCGCCCAACAATTCCATCACCCCCAATGTCTCCTATGCCAACATAGTGCCAACTCATGCCAATTCATGACTCCTCACCACCGTATGACCCTTTATAGCCAGCCGATGCCAGCTGCATGCCAACACATACCCCTACCCACTGCCCTTTTCCCTTACGCCGTCCATGTCAACTCAGCCAGTGCCCACCATGGGCAGAGCTCAGGAGCCATGCTGTGATGAAATAAAATGACGTTTTAAATATCCAGTACAGGTTTCACTATATATAAAAAACTGATCCGTGAAAGTACATCCAACATGTTTAAATCCCATGAAATGCTTAATCCCTTGCAAAAGTGAATATTTACATTATAACCCCACGTCAAAGGTAGCTAATCATTTAATAATGTCTTCGGGCTATCAATTAAACTATGAACTTATGGCCCCCATTGTGATAATGGTAGTTTGTGGAAAGCATTCCAGCATTAATAATGCTATCATGATAACACTTAGGGTTATGTCAATAAACAGTTATTGCAACTGCTAGAACAGATTTTTTCAAATCTCAGGCACAGGCAGGCAGTTTTTAAATGGATGGCCATTTAAATGCTTGACAGCTGACAGTTCTACAGACATTATCTGCCCTTCAACGACATTTATGGCTTCTCTAACGACCCATAGCTCCCACACAGAGGAATAGCGGTGAAAATGGGGTCTGTTTGAAGTTAACACTGAGTTCAAATGGAGTTTAGAATATCCCGCATATGGGATTCACGTCCCACCCCGATCCCCCCAGCGAAAATGGTTTCTGCCGGATAAGGGGAGGGCCTTTTTAAAATTCTTTTTTGGGGTGTGGGAGTCACTGGCGAGGCAAGCATTTTTATTGCCCATCCCTAATTGCCCTTGCGGACCTGGTGGTGAGCTGCCTTCTTGAACCACTGCAGTCCATGTGGCATAGGCACCCCCTGCAGTGCTGTTAGAGAGGGAGTTCCAGGATTTTGACCCAGTGACAATGGAGATATAGTTCCAAGTCGGGCTGGCATGTGGCTTGGAGGGGGAATTTGCAGGAAGTGTTTTCCCATGCATCTTTTGCACTTGTCCTTCTAAATAGCAGAGGTAATGGATTTGAAAGGTGCTGTCAAAGGGGCTGTGGTGAGTTTCTGCAGTGCACCTTGTAGATGGTATACACTGCGCATCAGTGGTAGAGATGGCGGGTGTTGAAGTTGGTGGGTGGAATGCAATCAAGTGGTCTGCTTAGTCTTGAATGGTGTTGTGCCTCTTGAGTGTTGTTGGAGCTGCACTCACCCAGGCAAGTGGAGAGTATTCCACCTGACTTGTGCCTTATAGATAGTGTACAGGCTTTGAGAAGTCATGAGGCAAAATACTTTCCGCATAATTCCCAGTCTCTGATCTGCTCTTGTAGCCACTGTATTTATATGGCTGGTACAGTTCAGTTTCTGGCCAATGGTAACTCCATGGTTGTTGATAGTGGGGGATTCAGCAATGGCAATGCCATTGAATGTCAAGGGGAGATGGTTGAATTCTCTCTTGTTGGAGATAGTCATTGCCTGGCACCTGTGTGGCGTGAATGTTACTTACCACTTATCAGCCCAAGCCTAAAGGTTGTCCAGGTCTTGCTGCATATTGGTACGGATTGCTTCAGTATATGAGGAGTCACAAATGGTGCTAAACATTGTGCAATCATTGGCGAACATCCCCACTTCTGATCTTAATGATGAAGGAAAGTCATTGATGAAGCATTGACTTCCATTGACATCACATTGACTTCAATTTTGCTAGGGTTCCTTGATGCCACACTCAGTCAAATGGCTAGGCCTAGGATACTACCATGAGGGACTCCTGCAGTGATGTCCTGGGACTGAGATGATTGACCTCCAATAACCATAACCGTCTTCCTTTGTGCTAGGAATGACTCCTACCCTGTCCCACCGGCAGGACAGACCCACTAGAGGTGGTGGATTTACTCCACGTGATATCAAGAAATAGCTGAGGGCGCTGGATATTGCAAAGACTATGGGCCCTGACAACATTCCGGCAATAGTACTGAAGACTTGTGCTCCAGAACTATATGCACCCTTAGCCAAGCTGTTCTAGAACAGCTACAACACTGGCATCTACCTGGCAATGTGAAAATTGCACAGGCATGTCCTGTCCACAAAAAAGCAGGACAATTCCAACCCGACCAACTAGTTCCACATCAATCTACTTGCGATTGTCAGCAAAGTGATGGAAGGGGTCATCAACAGTGCTATCAAGTAGCACTTGCTTAGCAATAACCTGCTCAGCAATGTTCAGTTTGGGTTCCGCCAGGGCCACTCAGCTCTTGACCTCATTGCACGTTGGTCCAAACATGGACGAAAGAGCTGAATTCAAGAGGTGAGGTGAGAGTGGCTGCCCTTGACATCAAGGCATCATTTGACTGAGTGTGGCATCAAGGAGCCCTAGCAAAATTAAAGTCAATGGGAATCAGGGAAAAAACTCACTCTTGGTGGTGGGCATTGAAGTCCTCCACCTGGAGTATATTTTGTGTCTTTGTCACCCTTACTGCTTCTTCCAAGTGGTGTTCAACATGGAGAAGTACTGATTCACTATCCAAGGTAGAGGCATAGGTGGTAATCAGGTTTTTTTGCCCATGTTTGATCAAATGTCATGAGACTTCACAGGGTCAGCAGTCACTGATGAGATCACCCAGGGCCATTCCCTCCCAACTGCACCATTGCTCCACCACCTCAGCTGGGTCTGTCCTGTGGTTAGGACAAGGCATGCCGAGGAATGCTAATGGAAAGATCTGAAACATTGCCTGAAAGCTATGAAAATTTGAGCATGACTATGTCAAGCTGTCAATTAACTAGTCTGTGGGACAGCTACCCCAGTTTTGGCATAAGTCTCCAGATGTTAATAAGCAGGAGCATAATCAACTGAGCTACCTCGACTACAGCTCCTCACACCCCGCTTCCTGTAAGGACTCCATCCCATTCTCTCAGTTCCTTCGCCTCCGTCGCATCTGTTCTGATGACGCTACCTTCAAAAACAGCTCCTCTGACATGTCCTCCTTCTTCCTTAACTGAGGTTTTCCACCCACGGTCGTTGACAGGGCCCTCAACCGTGTCCGGCCCATATCCCGCGCATCCTCCCTCACGCCTTCTCCTCCTTCCCAGAAACATGATAGGGTCCCCCTTGTCCTCACTTATCACCCCACCAGCCTCCGCATTCAAAGGATCATCCTCCGCCATTTCCGCCAACTCCAGCATGATGCCACCACCAAACACATCTTCCCTTCACCCCCCCTGACGGCATTCCGTAGGGATCGTTCCCTCCGGGACACCCTGGTCCACTCCTCCATCACCCCCTACTCCTCAACCCCCACCTATGGCACCTCCCCATGCCCACGCAGAAGATGCAACACCTGCCCCTTCACTTCCTCTCTCCTCACCGTCCAAGGGCCCAAACACTCCTTTCAAGTGAAGCAGCATTTCACTTGCATTTCCCCTAACTTAGTCTACTGCATTCGTTGCTCCCAATGCGATCTCCTCTACATTGGAGAGACCAAACGCAAACTGGGCGACCGCTTTGCAGAACACCTGCGGTCTGTCCGCAAGAAAGACCCAAACCTCCCTGTCGCTTGCCATTTTAACACTCCACCCTGTTCTCTTGCCCACATGTCTGTCCTTGGCTTGCTGCATTGTTCCAGTGAAGCCCAACGCAAACTGGAGGAACAGCACCTCATCTTCCGACTAGGCACTTTACAGCCTTCCGGGCTGAATATTGAATTCAACAACTTTAGATCTTAAACTCCCCCTCCCCCCATCCCCACTCCGTTTCTCCCCCCTCCCTTTTTTTTTTCAATAATTTATATAGATTCTTCTTTTCCCACCTATTTCCATTATTTTTAAATCTAAAACTAAAACTTTGTTAGTCTTTCCACCCCACCCCCCACTAGAGCTGTACCTTGAGTATCCTGTCTTCCATTCTTAATTATCACTTTTCTTAGACAATATCACCACCTTCAACACCTCTTTGATCCTTTTGTCTGTGACATCTTTTGATTATCTGCTCCTATCACTGCTCGCTTATCTCCACAATCACCACACCCTCAACTTCTCTCTCCCCCCGCCCCCCCACCTTAGGCCAGCTTATATTTCACCTTTCTCCTAACCATACTCAGTTCTGCCGAAGGGTCATGAAGACTCGAAACGTTAACTGATTTCTTCTCCACCGATGCTGCCAGACCTGCAGAGTTTTTCCAGGTAATTCTGTATTTGTTTTGGATTTCCAGCATCCGCAGTAGCTTTTAGCTTTTTGTTTTGAGCTCTGTATGTTTTTATTGTATTCGGTTGTGGTTTGGTAAAAATAATGGCTTATTAAGCTATTCCAAAAGGCACTTAAGAATCAACCACATTGTTATATGAGTCTGGAGTCACATGTAAGACTGTTGGGTAAGGACAGCAGGTTTGCTTCCTTAAAGGACATTAGTGAACCAGATGTGTTTTGACATTACAGCAGATTCATGCTTGCCATTACTCATATTAACTTTCTCTTCCAGATTTGTTGAATGAATTGAATTTAATTTCACTGGCTGCCATGATGGGTTTTAAACAGTATCTCCAGAGCATTAGTTCAAGCCTCTGGAGTATTAATCCAGTAGCATTACCACCATGCTCCTATTACCACCTAACATCCAATATAATACCAAAACAATGCTAAACCGATTTACCCTTGATCCTATAACAGAAAAGTCTCCGGATTCAAAGAAGTTTCATTTCGATATTCAGGCATAAGCTGGCATCTACACAATAAATATAGCAAACTTTGAAACAAAATAACAATCATGCAAAAAGAGTAAAATGGATTATGAGTTTTTTTTCTCTGATCTTTAATTGGCCTTAACAATTAATTGATTCATTGTTACTAAAATTAACAGTTACCTGAAAGATCTGTAATCTGGTGCTGGCTTCAGCAGGCAGGATACCTGAAACCATAGGACCTTCCTAAAACAACATAATATAATATAATGTTCACAGAATTGTTTGCTTAAATAGAAAGAACAATGCATATCTTTAATTGAATTTCAAGGCAACAGCAAAAGATACAGGTGGTGTCACCAATCTCATTGAAAACTGAATTTAATACGTTCTGTTTGGTGAGGTAAGGACACAAGTTCATGAATTATTTTACAAGTGAAACTATTTGCTTATGTAAAACAGTTACAGGAAGTAATTATTTGGCTCTAAAGTCAGCAGCGGCAGCTATCCCTTGATTTGTGGATGACATCTACTCAGGGTCGTGTGTTTCTGCCATGTGTCTTCATGTGACTGAGCAGGCAATTCTCGACCCGCATTATTAGTTAAAAAGTAGTATTGGAGAAATTAATGAGACTGAAAGTTGATAAATCCCTGGGACTACGGAGTAGATAGGGAGAAGCTGTTCCCACTCGTAGACGGATCAAGAACAAGAGGGCACAGATTTAAAGTGATTTGCAAAAGAAGAAAATGTGAGAAAAAATGAGAAAAAACTTTTTCATATAATGAGTGGCTTCGGCCTGGAATGCACTGCCTGGAAGTGTGGTGGAGGCAGGTTCAATCGAGGCATTCGAGAGGGGATTGGATGATTATTTGAATACAAACAAAGTAAAGGGGTACGAGGAAAAGGCAGGGCAATGGCATTAGGTCGCAATGCTCATTTGGGGAGCCAGTGCAGACACAATGGGCCGAATGGCCTCCTTATGTGCCGTTAAGATTCTGTGATTCTGATGATCTGTTGAAAGAGGTGGTTGCAGAGATCGTGGATGCATTGGTGGTTATCTTTCAAAAGTCTATAGATTCTGGAACTGCGCCCGTAGATTGGAAGGTTGAAAATGTAACCCCACTATTTAAGAAAGGAGGGGCAGAGAACATGGGGAAATACAGTGGATGCTGGAAATGCAAAACAAAAATAAAAATACCTGGAAAAACTCAGCAGGTCTGGCAGCATCTGCGGAGAGGGATACAGTTAACGTTTCAAGTTCGTATGACACTTACACAGAACTAAGTAAAAATAAAAGAGAGGTGAAATATTAGCTGGTTTATGGGGGGTTGGGATGAGTAGAGCTGGATAGAGGGCCAGTGATAGGTGGAGATAGCCAAAAGATGTCATAGACAAAAGGACCACAAACAGGACTGTCCCGGCAGACCGAGCGTGTCAGCCTGTTCCTGCCCCACGGAACTCATTTCTTGCTATCTTGACTCCATTCTCTCTCCCCTTGTCCAGTCCCTTACCACCTACACCCGTGATTCCTCTGACACCCTACATCATATCAACAATTTCCAGTTCCCTGGCCCCAGCCGCCTCCTCTTCACCATGGACATCCAATCCCTCTATACCTCCATCCCCCACCGGGATGGTCTAATGGCTCTCCGCTTCTTCCTCGAACAGAGGGCCGAACAATCCCCATCCACCACTACTCTCCTCCATCTGGCTGAACTTGTTCTCACACTGAACAATTTCTCCTTAAACTCCTCTCACTTCCTCCAAATAAACGGTGTGGCTATGGGTACCTGCATGGGTCCCAGTTATGCCTGTCTCTTTATGGGGTATGTGGAACATTCCTTGTTCCAGTCCTACTCCGGCCCCCTCCCACAACTTTTTCTCCAGTACATTGATGATTGCTTCAGCGCTGCTTCATGCTCTCGTCTGGACCTGGAAAAGTTTATTAATTTTGCTTCCAAATTCCACCCCTCTATCAGTTTCACCTGGTCCATCTCTGACACTTCCCTTCCCCTCCTTGACCTCTCTCTCTCAATTTCTGGTGATAGGCTGTCCACCAATATCTATTACAAGCCTACCGACTCCCATAGCTACCTCGACTACAGCTCCTCACACCCTGCTTCCTGTAAGGACTCCATCCCATTCTCTCAGTTCCTTTGCCTCCGTCGCATCTGTTCTGATGATGCCACTTTCAAAAACAGTTCCTCTGACATGTCTTCCTTCTTCCTTAACCGAGGTTTTCCACCCACGGTGATTGACAGGGCCCTCAACCGTGACCGGCCCATTTCCCGCGCATCCGCCCTCACACCTTCCTCTCCCTCCCAGAACCATGATAGGGTCCCCCTTGTCCTCACTTATCACCCCACCAGCCTCCGCATTCAAAGGATCATCCTCCGCCATTTCCGCCAACTCCAGCATGATGCCACCACCAAACACATCTTCCCTTCACCTCCCTGGCGGCATTCCGCAGAGATCGTTCCCTCTGGGACCCCTGGTCCACTCCTCTATCATCCCCTACACCTCAACCCCCTCCCACGGCTCCTTCCCATGCAACCGCAGAAGGTGCAACACCTGCCCCTTTACTTCCACTCTCCTCACCATCCAAGGGCCCAAACTCCTTTCAAGTGAAGCAGCATTTCACTTGCACTTCCCTCAATTTAGTCTACTGTATTCATTGCTCCCAATGCGTTTTCCTCTACATTGGAGAGACCAAACGCCGACTGGGTGTCCGCTTTGCTGAACACCTTTGGTCAGTCCACAAGCATGACCCAGACCTCCCTGTCGCTTGCCATTTCAACACTCCACCCTGCTCTCATGCCCACATGTCTGTCCTTGGTCTGCTGCATTGCTCCAGTGAAGCTCAACGCAAACTGGAGGAACAGCACCTCATCTTCCGACTAGGCACTTTACAGCCTTCCGGACTGAGTATTGAGTTCAACAATTTTAGATCATGAACTCTCTGATCTATCCCCACCCCCTTTCCGATCCCCCCCTTTTTTTTCTAATCATTTATATAGATTTTTCTTTTCCCACCTATTTCCATTATTTTTAAATGTATTTCCATCCATTGTTTTATCTCTACCTTTTAGCCTATTTCGATTCCTTCACCCACCCCCACTAGGGCTATCTGTACCTTGCTCGTCCTGCTTTCTACCCTTAATGTCATCTATTAGCACATTCCTTAGATAATATCACCACCTTCAACATCTCTTTGTTCTTTTGTCTATGACATCTTTTGGCTATCTCCACCTATCACTGGCCCTCTATCCAGCTCTACTTGTCCCACCCCCCCTTAAACCAGCTTATATTTCACCTCTCTTCTATTTTTACTTAGTTCTGTTGAAGAGCCATACGGACTCGAAACGTTAACTGTATTCCTCTCCGCAGATGTTGCCAGACCTGCTGAGTTTTTCTAGGTATTTTTATTTTTATTTTTGATAGGGAAATACAGACCTGCTAGCCTGATGTCAGGAGGAGGGAAAATAGAATCTATCATGAAGGCAGTGATAACTGGATACTTAGAAAATAATGATCTGATTGGGCAGGGTCATTTTAGAAACATAGAAACATGGAAAATAGGAGCAGGAGGAAGGTCATTCAGCCCTTCGAGCCTGCTCTGCAATTCAATATGATCATGGCTGATCCTCTATCTCAACGCCACACTCCTGCGCTCTCCCATACCCCTTGATGCATTTAGAGTCCATAAATCAATCCACTTCCTTCTTAAATATACTCAGTGACTTGGCTTCCACAGCCTTCTGTGGTAGAGAATGCCATATGTTCACTACTCTCTGAGTGAAGAAATTTCTCCCTATCTCGATCCAAAATGGCCTGCCCAATATCCTGAGACTGACCACTTGTTCTAGAACCCCCAGCCAAAGGAAGTTGCATCCCTGCATCCAGTCTGTCCACCCCCTTCAGAATTTTAAACGTCTCAATGAGATCTCCTCTCATTCTTCTAAACTCCAGTAAATACAGGCCTACTCAGCCCATTTTCTCCTCATACGACAATCCTGCCATCCCAGGAGTTAGTCTGGTGAACCTTTGCTGCACTCCCTCTATGGCCAATATATAGTTTCTTAAGTAAGGAGAGCAAAACTGTACACAATACTCCAGGGGCAGAATTTTCCCATTGGCGTGTGGGGGCGGGCCCCGCACGTATACACGTAAAATGACGCATGGTGACATTGGGCAAGCATCCCGACATCACCGCGCACCATCGCGATATTTCGTTGGGCGGGCACGCGGTTATCTCCAATGCACCACCCACCATTAATTAACCGGCCATTTAAGGCCCTTGAGGCACCAATTGATGGCGATTTTTTGGCACCCGTGCAATCTTCAGGTCGGTGCATGGGCACAATGGGCAGGCGGGTAGGACACATTTGTATAAACCTCATCCACGGGCAGGATAAGAGGGCTCAGTGGGGTTGCGAGTGTGCTCTGTCAAGTATTGAGGTTCTAAAGTTACTGATACTTGCCTGTGTATTCCGCAATACTTCAAAACGCAAAGCAGCTGCTTGGTCTGGACTCACAACCTTCAGGTCAGCACTCTGCAGTGAGGAATCTTTTTTGGCCATGCATGTTTCAGGAAGCCTTCCTTTAGCCTGGGAATGGGAGCTGAACTCTCCTCTGGAGGCACCTCCTCTGAGGAGGAAGGGAGGGCTAGAAGGGGGAGGACGTGCACATTCAGTCTCCAGGGGAGCCACCTTTGGGAGAACAGGCGCAGGCACAAGGGGTGCAGGGCCAAGAGGCAGTCCAAGGCAGAAGGGCAAAAGATGCTACTATTCTGCTGCCAGGGTATTCAGGCGGCGAAGCAGCTACCTCAATATGTCTGAGGTGCAGTGCCGAAGGAGGCTCCGTCTCTCAAGGGAGACCGTCAACTATATCTGTCAGATGATTGGGCCTGAGATCCCTGCGAACTGTATTAGTGGACACCCCATGCCAGTGGCTCTAAAGGTCACAGCTGCCCTCAAATTCTATACCTCTGGCTCCTTTCAGGGGTTGATGGGTGACCATTGCTGTGTCTCCTAGTCAGCTTTCCACACTTGTGTCAAGCAGGTTACAGACGCTCTGTTCAGGCATACATTGACCTTCATCCACTACCGTTGGGACCAGGAAAGCCAGACACAGTGAGCCAGAGGCTCCGCGGCCATTGCTGGCTTCCCCCGCATCCAGGGTGCAATAGACTGTACACATGTGGCCATCAAGGCTCCAGCAGGTGAGCTCGGTGCCTTTGTCAACAGGAAGGGCTTCCACTCGATGAATGTGCAGATAGTGTGTGATCGCAGGATGCTGATTCTACAAGTCTGTGCAAGGTACCCAGGCAGCTCCCACGACACCTACATCCTCAGATACTCCCAGTCGCCGGGGATCTTCAGTGCTCCAGCCTGGCTAGATGGATGGCTGCTGGGTGACAAGGGCTATCCCCTCAGAAAGTGGCTCATGATGCCTCTCCGCCATCCAAGAACAGAAGCTGAGCAGCGGTACAATAGGAGCTACACCTCCACAAGGGCTGTGGTGCAGATAGCCATTGGTCTTCTCAAGATGCGCTTCCGATGTCTGGACCACTCAGGGGGCACACTCCAGTACCCCCCAGATCGTGTGTCGCTGATTGTGGTTGCATGCTGCGCTCTCCACAATCTTGCGCTGGAAAGGGGGGATTCTGTGGATGATGAAGATGTAGATGCAGTGGTTGCAGCTGCACGTGATGACTCCAGCAGTGAGTCCAAGGATAAGCGCACACAGAGAAATGCTGAGGGGGTAGACACTGACCCGGGCATACTCCAGGGAGGCAGGGACACCCAGGACTCTTTAATCCAATGAACCTTCAGCTTGCACACCACATATGGACCTCTAGGACAAGCTTGGGCTGCAGTCTCCATACTCGATGCCTAAATGCAAATCTGCCTGGTTAGGAACATTAGCTAAGGTCCTTGTTAATAAAGCTGAATGTCCCAAAACACTCATTATATTATTGGAAACCATCCACCTGCAGAAGAAAAGAGGCACCCTCAGCCACGGTGACACGTCTGAATTTAATATTGCAATCAAAGAAACTTAATGAAACAAAATGACAAAGGTGTTCAAAAGCACGCCAACTCATAAAGATCTCATTGCAGGCCAACACAAAAGCACTAGTGATAAACCCGTAGTGTGCCTAAGATGCCTTATGTTTATGTTTTCTGGTGCTATGTCTTGGTGCTGACCCCTCGCTGGGTGTGGCATCTGAGACAGCCTGCTGGCTCTGCTGTCCTGTTGGCCTCGATGATCTTGCCGGTCATCCTCTGGCCCGTGGAGCCTGTTCTGGTTCCACCTGGGAGGGAGCTGCCAGTTCCACATCTGGCATTTCCCCAGTTGTCACAGCCTCACTGGATGCAATGGTCACTGGTAGAGGGGCGGAGGAGCTGCCGCCCTCATCTGGAGCGCCCTGAAAGGAGCCCGCAGGGACGACAGGCAGCTGCTGCACCAATATGAGACCACTTCAGACCTCCCTTCTCATCGTGGATGGATGGGCACCGAGCTGGGAAACTTGGAGCCCAGACCATCTCCCACACTGGCACTGACCAGCTGAGGTCAATGCCAATGTGAGGGCTTGCTGGTCAGAGTGCATCCCCAGGAAGCCCTTATGTGTCTCCTGGAGGAGCCTCTCCACGAGGGTCGCCACTCTCTTCCATGGAGGACGCATGGCGCTCTGACATGAGGCTCATTGCTTCTGCGATAGTCCGCATAGGCTCCTCCACCATGGACACCAAGCCAAGCATAGCCTCATGTATCTTTCCCATATGTCGCGGACGACTCAAGAGGCATATTATCAGGCACCAACTGAGCAAGTGCCTGGTCCCCTGAAGTCCTCCGACTGCTGGCGCTATGGGCAATCTCTTGCTCTGCCAACTCCTCCAGCAACTGTGAAGTGCCCTCACCGCTGTGTCCCGGGACACTAGCCAATGTTCTAATTCCCACCGAGGTGCTACTATATGTGCTGGTCCCTGCCTGGCAGAGATGGTGTGAAGCTGGTGAGACTTCAGGGCCCTCAGGTGTGATAGGGGGCCTCTGTTGTTCCTACTCCCAGCCCTGCCCCAGTGCTGAAAGGAAGAACAAGGACATTGGATCAGTTAACGTGGAGACAATGTCAATGTGCATCCCTGTCCCCCGGATCATTATGCACTCATCCTCCCTTAAACAATGGTCAAGCCATATTGCAAGCTTCAATCACTGAACATTCAGCACTGCTATGGCTGTTGGGAGAACAATGGTGACCTCACTGCTGGGCATACATACCTGCCTGTGGCACCCCAGCCTCACCAACACTGGTGGACCTAGGCGCATGGCACGTCTCCAAATCTAGGGCCTCCTGCTTGAAGCAGCTGAGAATCGCTAACTGTGCCGGCCTGCCACCAGCCCTCACCGGCTTGGCTGTATTATGTGCATTTTTCTGAAAAGGAGAGAAGCGCATTGATTAGTGTTAATTGTACCTGAACTCTCCTCATGGACGGCCCACCCCAACCAGAGTGGGACATTGCAGGGCTCCAGCGTTCTCACCCCCCTGCTGCCAAACACTCACACAAGGATGCTAGGCCTGTCCCCCACCACCACCCCGCCCCCTCCCTTGGCCAAATGCTGCCTACATCACATTAAGCACCACATGGTCTAACCTTCCATAGCAAGGAGGTGCAAGCACATGGAGCAAAGAGGACAGCAGATCGATCGGTGCCACGCCACCTTGAAGCTCCCCTCCCAGCAGTTCATCACCCTGGCTTTGACATGTCCTGGAATTCCAGCTCTGCGCCTAGCTGCAGCTCCTCCAGGTTGCCCCGAAAACAGTAATGTGGATCTCAGTGTACCACATGCTGTGGGGGCAGAACCCATCTCTTCACCACCCTCTCAGGGTGACCTCGGCATGGGCAATATCTGCTGGCCCACCCAGCGAAGGACACATGCCATCAATGATTCAATGCAGTCACTACACTTAGACTTGGGTGTGGTGAGGGGGGTGGCGGGGGTGGTGGCACAAGGGGGAAAAGCTTACCTGCTGGGTTAAGTGACCAATGCCAACATAGCACTCACCCTTCCTGAGTGCAACACAGGTCATTGAAGCGCATGCGACTCTCGGTCCAGGTGCGCTGCACCATGTCGTGGGAGCTCACCAACTCCTCCCAGGTACGGTTGGTCACCAGGGGGCGCATCCATGGGGTACCAGGACCTCTCACAATGCTGCCACCTCCTCGAGGAGGGCAGCAAGGCACTCATCAGAAAAATGAGGGGCAGAGTGCCCCCCTGCTCTACCCTCCTGCCTGGCCAGCTCACCAGTAGCGCTCTGGGGAGCCCTTCCACTGGCCATGATTTGCAGCTTTTGAAAGGCTGCAGCAACTTTTTATAGCAGGCTGCCGGGCTGCCATTGGACCCAGCGGTCATTGCAGTCCCGCCATCGCCTGCTGACCCCTGCTGTCCTTGGGAGCCACAATTTACGCAGGGCGGACCTTAATTGGCCCGCCCGCATAAAATGGCGGCGCAGGCCCAATCATGGGTGGTGATCGGGTCTGTGCCTGCCCGCGCCCACTCCCGCTCCGCCCCCACCACCAGCCAGAAAATTCTGCCCCAAATGTGGTCTCTCCAAGGCCCTGTACAGCTGCAGTAAGACATCCTTGCTCCTGTACTCAAGTCCTCCCGCAATGTAGGCCAGCATACCATTTGCCTTCTGAACTGTTTGCTACACCTGCATTCTTACTTTCAGTGATTGGTGTACAGGAACATCCAGGTCCAACATTTTCCAATCTATCACTATTTAAAGAATACCCTGCCATTCTGTTTTTCGTACCAAAGTGGATAACTGCATATTTATCCACATTATGCTGCATCTGCCATGTATTTGCCCTCTCACTCAACCTGTCCAAATCGCCTTGAAGCCTCGTAACACCTTCCTCATCACTCACATTCACACCAAGTTCAGTGTTGTCAAACTTGGAAATATTACAGTTGGTTCCCTCATCCAAATCATTGATATATATTGTGAATAGATGGGGCCCAAGCACTGATCCCTGCTGTACCCCACTAGTTACCGCCTGCCAATCCGAAAAATACCTATTTATTCCTACTCTCTGTTTCCTGTCTGTTAACCAATTCTCAATCCATGCCAATGCATTACCCCCAATCTCAGGTGCCTTAATTTTGTACCCTAACCTCTTATGTGGGACTTTATCGAAAGCTTTCTGAAAATCCAAATACACCACTTTCACTGGTTCTCCCTTATCTATTCTGCTAGTTATGTCCTCAAAGAACCCCAGTAGGTTTTTCAAACATTATTTCCCTTTCATAAATTTATGTTGACTTTGTCTAACCCTGTTGATATTTTCTAAGTGTCCTGTCATCACAACCTTTATAATAGACTCCAGCATTTTCCCTATTACTGATGTCAGGCTAACTGGTTTATAATATGCTGTTTTCTCCCTCCCTCCTTTCTTAAATAGTGGGGTTACATTTGACAGCCTCCAATCTGACAGGAGTGTTCCAGAATCTATTTGGAAGGTGACAACCAACGCATCTACTATTTCCATGGCTACCTCCTTTAGTACCCTGGGGTGTAGATTATTGGGCCCTGGGGATTTATCAGCTTTCAGGTCCATTAATTTCTCTAGCCCTATTGTTTTAGTAATACTAATTTTCTTCAATTGCTTTTCTTTATGAAAGGGAAATCATGTTTGACAAACCTGTTGGAGTTTTTTGAGGCTGTTACTAGCAGAATAGATAAGCGGGAGTCAGTGCATGTGGTGTATTTGAATTTTCAGGGAATTATACTGGTATGAATTGGGAATTGGTTAATGGACAGAGAGCAGAGAGTAGTAATAAACAGGTCATTCTCCAGCTGGCAGGCTGTGACTATTGGGGTACTACAAGGATCAGTGCTTGGGCCCCAGCTGTTCACAATCTATATCCATGATTTTGATGTGGGGACCAAATGTAATATTTCCAAGTTTGTGGGTGACATAAAACTTGATGGGAATATATGTTGAAAGGATGATACAAAGAGGCTTCAAGGGGATTCGGACAGGCTTAGTGAGTGGGCAAGAACATAGCACATGGAATATAATGTGAATAAATGTAAGGATATCCACTTTGGTAGGAGGGACAGTGGTGCAGAGTATCTCTTAATGATGATTGGGAAGTGTTGATGTCCAAAGAGACCAGGGTGTCCTTGTTTATAAGTCAATAAAAGCTACAATGCAGGTGCAGCAAGCAATTAAGAAGGCAAATGACATGTTGGCGTTTATTGCAAGAGGATTTGAGTACAGGAGTAAGGATGCCTTGTTTCAATTGAATAGAATCGTGGTTAGACTGTACCTGGAGTATTGTGTACAAATTTGGTCCCATTATCTAAGGGAGGATATACTTGCCATAGAGGGATTTTTTTTTTGTAATTCATTCACGGGATGTGGGCTTCACTGGCCGGGCCAGCATTTATGGTCCAGCTCTAGGTGCCCATGAGAAGGTGGTGGTGAGCTGCCTTCTTGAACTGCTGCAACCCACAGTGCTGTTAAGGAAGGGAGTTTCAGGATTTTGACCCAGCAACAGTGAAGGAACGGTGAAATATTTCTAAGTCAGGATGGTGAGTGACATTGAGGGAAACTTTCAGGTTGTGATATCCCTATCTATATGCTGCCCTTGTCCTTCTAGGTTGTAGTGGTCATGGGTTTGGAAGGTGCTGTTGAAGAAGCCTTAGTGAATTCATGCAGTGCATCTTGTAGCTGATACACACTGCTGCTGCTGTGCTTCGGTGGTGGAGGGAGTAAATGTTTGTGGATGTGGTGCCAAGCAAGCGGGCTGCTTTGTCCTGGACGTGTCAAGCTTCTTGAGTGTTGTGGGAGCTGCACTGATCCAGGCAAGTAGGGAGTATTCCATTGCATTCCAAACTTGTGCCTTGTAGATGGTGGACAGGCTTTGGGAAGTCAGGAGGTGAGTTACTCACCGCACGATTCCTAGCCTCTGACCTGCTCTTGTAGCCATAGTGTTTATATGGCTAGTCCAGTTCAGTTCCTGGTCAATGGTAACCCCCAGGATGTTGATAGTGGGGGATTCAGTGATGATAATGCCAATGAGCATCAAGCGGTGATGGTTGGATTCTCTCTTGTTGGAGATGGTCATTGCCTGGCACTTGTGTGGCGCGAATGTTACTTGCCACTTGTCAGCCCAAGCCTGGACATTCCTCAGGTCTTGCTGCATATGAATATGGACTGCTTCAGTCCATGAGGAGTCGCGAATTGTGCTGAACATTGTGCAATCATCAGCGAACATCCCCACTTCTGACCTTATGATGGAAGTAAGGTCATTGATGAAACAGCTGAAGATGGTTGGGCTGAGGACACTACCCTGAAGAACTCCTAGAGCTGAGATGACTGACCTCCAACAACCACAACCATCTTGCTTAGTGCTAGGTATGACTCCAAGCAGTGGAGAGTTTTCCTCCTGATTCCCATTGACTCCTGTTTTACTTAGGCTCCTTGATGACATGCTCAGTCAAATGCTGCCTTGATGTCAAGGGCAATCTCTGTCATCTCACCTTGGGAGTTCAGCTCTTTTGTCCATGTTTGAACCAAGGATGTAATGAGGTCAGGAGCTGAATGGCCCTGGTGGAACCCAAACTGGGCATCAGTGAGCAGGTTATTGCTAAGCAAGTGCCACTTGATAGCGCTGTTGATGAACCCTTCCATTACTTTACTGATTATCAAGAGTAGATTGATGGGATGGTAATTGGTCAGGTTGGATTTGTCCTGCTTTTTGTGTACAGGACATACATAGGCAATTTTCCACATAGTCGGGTAAATGTTAGTGTTGTAGCTGTACTGGAACAGCTTGGCTAGGGATGCAGCAAGTTCTGGAGCACAATCTTCAGTGCTATTGCTGGAGTGTTGTCAGGACCCATAGCCTTTGCAGTATCCAGTGCCTTCAGCCGTTTCTTGATACCACATGGAGTGATTTGAATTGGCTGAAGACTGGCATCTGTGATGTTGGGGACCCCCGGAGGAGGCCGTGATGGATCATCCATTCTGGCTGAAGATTGTCGCAAATTTTTCAATCTTATCTTTTGCATTGACATGCTGGGCTCCTCCGTCATTGAGGATGGGGATATTTTTGGAGCCTCCTCCTCCAGTGAGTTGTTTAATTGTCCACCACCATTCATGACTGGATGTGGCAGGATTACAGAGCTTAGACCTGATCGGTTGGTTGTGGGATCGCTTGACTCTGTCTATCACTTGCTGCTTATGCTGCTTGGCACGCAAGTAGTCCTATGTTATAGTTTCACCAGGTTGACACCTTATTTTTAGGTATGCCTGGTGCTCCTCCTGGCATGCCCTCTTGCACTGTCCATTGAACCATGGTTGATCCCCTCGCTTGATAGTAATGGTAGAGTGGGGGATATGTCGGGCCATGAGGCTGCAGATTGTGATCAAATACAATTCTGCTGCTGCTGATGGCCCACAGCATGGATGCCCAGTCTTGAGTTGCTAGATATTTTCGTAATCTATCTCATTTAACATTGTGATAGTGCCACACAACACAATGGAGGGTATTCTCAATGTGAAGGTGAAGACTTTGTCTCCTCAAGGGCTGTGCGGTAGTCATTCCTACGAATACTGTCACGGACAGATGTGTCTGTGGCAGGCAGGTTGGTGAGGATGAGGCCTAGTATGTTTTTCCCTCTTGGTGTCTCCCTCACCACTTGCCACAGAACCAGTCGAGCAGCTATGTCCTTTAGGACTCGGCCAGCTCAGTCAGTGGTAGAGCTACCGAGCCACTCTTGGTGATGGACATTGAAGTCCCCCATCCAGAATAATTTTCTGTGCCCTTGCCACCCTCAGTGCTTCCTCCAAGTGGTGTTCAACATGAAGGAGTACTGATTCATCAGCTGAGGGAAGGCAGTACGTAGTAATCAGCACGAGGTTTCCTTGCCCATGTTTGACCTGATGCCATGAGACTTCCCAGGGCAAATCCCTCCCAACATCATACCACTGTGCCGTCACCTCTGCTGGGCCTGTCCTGCCAGGGATGGTGATGGTGGTGTCTGGGACATTATCTGTATGATTCCGCAAGGATGACAATGTCAGGCTGTTGCTTCACTAGTCTGTGAGGCAGCTTTCCCAATTTTGGCACCAGCCCCCAGGTGTTAGTAAGGAAGACTTTGCAGGGTCGACAGGGCTGAGATTGCCATTGTCGTTTCCGGTGCCTGTGTCGATGCTGGGTGGTCTGTCCGGGTTAATTCCTTGTCTCGTAGGGGTTTGCCAGACTAATCCCTGGGATGGCAGGAATGTCCTATGAGGAGTAACTGAGAAGACTGGGCCTGTATTTTCTAGAGTTTAGAAGAATGTGAGGTAATCTCACTGAAATTTACAAAATCCTCGGGGCTCAAAGGGTAGATGCAGAAAGAATGTTTCCCCTAGCTTGGGAGTGTCTAGAACCAGGGAACACAGTCTCAGAAAAAGGGGCAAGCCATTATGACAGATGAGGCGGAATTTCTTCACTCAAAGGGAAGTGAAGCTTTGGAATTCTCTGTCCTAGAGGGCTGTGGAAACTCAGTTATTGACTGTGGTCAAAACAGAAGTCGGTAGTTTCCAAGATACTAATTACATCATGGGTTATGGAAAAAGTACGGGAAAATGGCATTGGGGTAGACAATCAGCCATGATCTAGTTGACTGGTGAAGCAGGCTTGACAGGCTGAATGGCCTATTCCAGCTTCTATGTTCCTATGTTGACCTGGAACCAATGTAGGTCAATCAGCAGATGGGTGATCGGAGCACAGGACATGGTTCAAGTTAAGACATGGGCAACAGAATTTTGGATGACCTCAAATTTATGCAGGCAAGCCAGGAGTGTGATGGAAAAGTCAAGTTCAAAAGTAAGAAAGGCATAAATGAGGATTTCAGCAGTAGATGACAGTGGCAAAGTCTAGCAATGCTAGTAAGGTGGAAATGAGATATGTCATAATATGCCACAAACATTAAGTTGGAAGCTCATCCCAAGATAAAATGTGACAGTAACAGTATGAACAAACTGACTTACTCTCATGTTGCCAGAGTGAAGGACAGAGTGAGTAGCTAGGTAACAGAGAAATCCAAATCAATCTTCCAGTATTTAATTGGATGAAATTTATGCACATCCAGAACTGGATATCGGATAAACAGCCTTAAATTGGATGCCACCTGTGGTAAAATTGCTGAAGTTGCCTCACCGCTAAGATGCACAGGCTAGGGACCCGCTTTTTGTCCAATGTCAGGGACCTGACACCCACAGTAAAATTCAGGCCATGGTTTCATTGCAACCTTCAAGCCTGCATTGTCAGTATTATCAACATTAGTTGTCTTAAAGAACAAATTTTATGACAAAGACTTGATTTTAAAACAAACAGCTTTTCCAGAATCTGCTGGCAACAACATTTTCTCACTCACTTTTCCAGCACCGCTTTATCCAACTCAGGGTCTCAGGGAGTAGGAGCCTATCTGACAAGTAATGGACACAAAGCAGGGTACACCATAGACGGGATTCCAGTCCATCACAGGACGCACACTCACATGCACACACACAGAGTGGGAATTTACCGTAGCCAATCCACCTAACCAGCACATCTTTGGATGGTGGGAGGAAATCGCAGCACCCGGAGGAAACCCATGTGATTGGACAATACTTACTAAACAAATCTGATCGTGCTAAGAATTACACTAACAACCAATTTAAGATTATCAGTCAGGCTTGCAGTGTGGCTTACTTATGTGTGCTAGAAGTTACATATATTCACACATAGGGCCTTGCCCTTTGCAAACAAAAGAACATGTCCATGCATTGTACGTTTTTCAACTAAACAAAAGCTTTGGGGCAGCCATTCCCTGACTCATTCCCCATGGCAATGCCTTGACCAATCAGGGTCAACTTGCCTGTTTTGAATTTAAACAAAAGCTTGGCAGTTAACTGTTCCCTGGTACATGCTCCATGGCAATGCCTCCACCAATCAGAGTTCACTTGCTAACCAATCAGCATTCCTTTCTCATGCAGTATAAGTTGTTGTTCCCTTTGGGATTTTGTATTCTTGCATGAGTCCTGATGAATGCAAGATGAAAAGCTTCAATATCATATCTCTTTTTTCAGAGTTAATCAAGTTCTGTACTGCCAAGCGACCATTCTGTAAAATGTCCAGAAACCAATTCAAATCTCCTAAGCCCCCTTCATGGCCGGTAAAAGAATCATTAAAGAGCTGTTTTGTTAGATGTGTTGCATTGTTCTGTCATTCTGGTAGATAGATCTATTTGTTTGGTAAATATATGTTTACATTTTCTGTTTATATGAGGAGTCAAGACAGCATTTTGTTATATCCTGAGATCAATTACGGACTTTGTAAAGGAACTATCATATTGTTCTGATACTACTGTGAGATACTTTAAAGTGGCCTTATGTTTGTGTATGTGTATGTTTCTGTGTGCCTGAATAATTTAAGTAAACTTCAGACTGTTAGACTGCAAGGTTTGAATCATCAATAAGCATTTGAAATGGAGATGGGTAAGCTAGGACAAGGTCTCAGCAAATACAGTGTGAATGCAATTTGCATTTTTAGACAAGTTGGGAGATTATTTAACTTTCAAAGGGACATGGTAAGATGTTTACAACTGGCAAGATAAGTAAGGCAATGTTATTATGTTTATTTTTCCCAAGATAATATGGCCTTTCCCAAGGCCATAATGCCAATATGAAAGGTTTTTATATTCTGGGAAAAGTAAATTCCAAGAACAGGTAAAAACAAAGGGATTTACAGATTAAAAAGGGAGAAAATATATGTAAAGAATGATGGAAAGCTACATGGGGGTGGCCTTGTGAGATCTTGGAAGGTGCACTGTGTGAAACAGACCTGTGGAAAACAGTCTCTAGCTACCCTGGAGGAGTTTGCTGTTCCAGTAACCAAGGTTGTGTGAAAAGCCTTTGGAGTTTCAATGTCAAGTGAGAGGGGGAAAGAAGCTGTGAAATGCCTCCCTTACAGCAACAGTGGGTGCTTGTAGTAATCGTGCTGGATGTTTTATACATTAATCATCTATTTTCGACTGATGCCTCAAAGGGCATATAGTTGGGAGTCTAGCTAAGTAGCAATTTTGGAAATCGTTATAAGACTAAATAACTGTGTAACTGTAATCTTGTGTGTGTTTAACTTTTTCTTTTCTTTTTTTAGTAACTGTTTTAATTTAATCTTTAAAATCTCTAAAGGTGATATTGGACTCATTACTTCCGACTTCACTGCATAAACCTTCTCATAATAAATATAAATTGCAAAAATCATTGTGATAGCGTGGCCAAGTTTCCCTTTGGGATTTGGTCAGCCTGGCAAATACCACCTGCCATATCATAACAAAATTGGGGGCTTTTTGTGGGATTTTTCAAATTCCTTGATTGGCCTGGAGTTGGTGAATCTTAAGCCTATGAGTACGAGAAGAATATTGAACTCAGGAGTTAGTGTTTTGTGTTGAGGGATTTTAAAGTGGTTATATTGCAAATATGGCTTTAACAATTGCTAAGACTTTTCTAGGAGTAGAAGATATAAGCCTGATTGGGTTACAAAAAGTAACTGAGGCACAGTTAACAGAATTTGGGATAAATTGCAGTTGGGGTTAACCACAGGGGCGAAGAAAGTGGACATAATTGAAGTAACAGCACAACATTAGAAATTGGAAGGGATACCTGAAATTAGTGAGTCACAGCTGGAGGTAGTGGGAATGGGAAAAAATTGAATTGGGGGAAAAAAAGGAAAGATAAAGGGCATTTCAAAGGGAGCAAGCAGAAAGGCAGGAGAGAGAAAGAAAACAGGAAAGGGAATTGGAACTGGAGAAGTTTTCAATGGAGGAAAGAGAAATTGAAAGAGACAGCAAATGCTAGCTTAAAAGACGGGAAGTTGAAAAAAAAGACCTCAGTTGCTGAGGAAAGTTTTAATGTGGAAACAACCACCTTCAACCCAAAACCCAAAGGGGGATATTTAAATTTGTTCAGGCTCTGCTGAAGTTTGAGGAAAGGGATGTAGATGTGCCCTTTATTTCATTTGAGAAGATAGCTAAGCAAATGAAATGGCCACAAGAAATTTGGACATTCCTTTTACAGTCCAGGTTGGTAGGTAGAGCTCATCTTGTCTATGCATCACCGTCAGAAGAATCATCTGTGGATTATGATGCAGTACAAAAGGCTATTTTGAGTACATATGAGCTGGTTCCTGAGGCATACAGGCTGAAATTTCAGGATGTAAGGGAACAGTCTGGTCAGACTTATATTGAGTTTGAGAGAGTAAAACAAAATAATTTTGACCAGTGGATATGAGCATTAAAGGTAGAGACAACATATGCAGAGAAGTAATTTTTTTGGAAGAATTTAAGAATCACCTCCTTCTGTAGTTAGAAATCATGTGGAAGAACAGAGGGCTAAAATGGCTAGGAAAGCAGCAGAGATAGCTGATGATCATGAGCTAGTCCATAGACCAAAACATTTTTTTCCGTCATTCTTTTAAATCTGAGAAGGGTAGAAAGTGAGAAGGTGAAAGGAAGGCAGGTAGTCAGTGAAGAGAGGAGGCAGTTGGAAATTCTCAGGCAGTTTCTCCTCGGAACAGAAAGGAAGCTGCTGAGGCAGGAAGTGACACTTGAAGACTTAAACGTTTCCACTGTAGTAAGTTTGGGCACACAAAGTTAATCTGTTGGAGGTTACAGGGAAAACATTTTGCAGTAGTTGGAACACAAAAAAATTCCAGAAAAAAGAGCGCTGTGGGTTTGAAACAAGAAAAACCAGGGGCTTGTGTACAGGTGGAGCAGGAAGAATCAATGATAGGTAAAGATGTGGGAATGCGTTCACAATTTACCCAAGGGAGTTCTGAAAGGCAGGTTACAGAAACGTTTAAAGATTTTGTATGTGAAAGGAAAGTCTTTCCATGTGTACAAGGTGGAGCAGGCAAATACATTAAAATTTTAAGGGGCACAGGGGCTAGTCAGTTCTTAATGTAATGGGACATAATCGCAGAATCACACCTAATATTGGACACTGTGTTTTGAGTTTTGCAAGCATGGGCTGGTTGGGTACGGTCTGTACCTTGCCCATTGCGAACAGCGGCTGGGACATGCTGTTTGACATGTCCTTGGGCTGTACGGCACACATACCTAGCATCACGCTGGCACTCAAATTCATATACCACATTATTCATTTGTGTGATAGGCAGATCATCTTTTTTGGCTTGACAGCAGCATCCTGTGATATACCACTCGTTGCTACTACATGGTAGCAGCATAAAACAGATAGTTTTACCTGCTGCTTAAACTTTTGAGATTTCTTGCCCTTCCAGAGTAACCTGAGGTAGACTGGGCACTTTTCTGGGCCAAAAGTGACGGCCTTAGGCCCGTTCATGATTTTGCATGATATACAGTGTGAAATGATCTGATCAGGGTGTCACAACTCACTCAGGATAGTGCGCTGTAATATCAAGTTCCACTGTTCCCTGAACCATAACAAATGTGAAAAGTTGGATCAAACCACCAGATTGCCCCAAATCTACCTAACTGTTTAATTTAGATTAACAGAATATGAGCACCAGGTTTGTAAACTTAATAAGTAAATAACTGTTTGTAGAACAAACTGTCGTTAACTGGTGGCAAAAGAAATATGGGACAAAATTTCCCATGCCCACTGGTGACAGGCGTGATAGGTGGCATGAGTGGACAATATGGCACGATCGGTTTCATGACTGTGGGAAGGCAGGACGCGATTATTCACATTTGGCCGCATTTCCCGCCATCAGTCTTCGGGAACCTCATTGTCATACATCAGCATATCATTATCAGGCTATCTGGCCTGGCTCGTGCACCCCGCTAGATTGCTCATCCATGTCGTTGGGAAAGCACGCTGATGTGTTTCACAACAGCACAGGGGCGATGTGCACTTGGCAGCCGGCACTTTGGTTGAAATGGAGGTGAGTGCACAGCAATGTTCTGCAGAGCTTGCCAGGGTTGCCTGTTGCTTTGTAGGCTTCAGGGGCATCGGAGTGTCGGGGTTAAGTGCCGCCCTACCTTGGAGGTGTCTTTTGAGGGTGGGGGGTGGGTGGGGGGCCAAGTGCTGCCCTGTCGTTGAGGTGACTTGTGAGGGGTGGGGGGCAAGTGCAGCCTTGCCTTTGAAGCAACTGGTAGGAGGGGGGTGGTGGTTAAGGGCAGTCCTGCCTCTGAGGCGACTGGTGGTGGCAGGAGGGTGGTGCAAGGGTAGTCCTGCCATTGAATATAGCGCACAAGCATTTGGTTGCGGGTTAGGGAGGGCGAGGGAAGTGGCCACACATTCGGGAAACCTGTAGAAGGTGACCATTCCTCTGCAACTGAAACAGTTCAGGCGCAGCCACATGGATATGATTGAGGTCAGGTTCCTAGCTTATCTGCCCACTCAAGAAACGCAGAGGCATCAAAGTGCCACCAAGTTTTCCAGAGCTCCCCCACCAACCCCCAGCTCCCCCCGGCACAGACTGCAAATTCATAAGCACTTTAGTGGACTGCAGAGCAGCTTGACAATCTCCTTGCTAAAGCTGGCGATGTAGCAGTCACTGCTGGAGGTACTCACAGCCACTTGCAATGTCAGCATCCCAGTTTGGACCAGTTTCCCCCATGATACAAGCTAACAGGGCAGCCATGCATCACACTAATCTCTGGCCATCCAAGAGGTGGTCAGCACTCTCCGGGAAGCGTTAATGGGCCGTCACACTTAACCAGGGCAGGTTCTTAGTACACCCTTGATAACAACGTGTTCCTCTCTTTTATCCTGCAAGAGATCATGGATCCTGGTGAACTAGCTGTATGCCTGATGGCCTACGGAGCATGAAGATGACAGAGGAGAGGGCGACTGAGGCTCCTGGTAGTGCAGAGGCAAGAGCAGCAACCTTAGGAAGGAAGGAGCGGCTGGGGCTCCCACACACGCCATCCAGGAGCCACAGCGAGCCGTCGCAGGCTGGCGCCTAGCACCAACCAGGGTCTATGGATGCTGCCTTTCATTCCTGTAGTTGACCGAGAACCAGCATCGCCAAACACTGCAAACGTCTAGGGAACTGGTCACTCACATCTGCCAGTTCCTGCAGGATTTGGCGCCACGGTATACAGGGGGCATCCATTGCCAGTGGCTGTAAAAGTGACCGTGGCACTCAATTTCTGTGCCAGTGGATCCTTTCAGACATTCACAGGTGACCTCTGTGGGATCTCTCAAGCCTCCACCCACAAACGCATCCATGAGGTCACGGATACCATCTTTGCAAGGGCACACAACATTGTGCATTTCGGGAGGGACCAGGACAGCCAGGATGCAACAGTGATTGGATTCACCTAGATCTCGGGTTTCCCACAGGTGCAGGATGCAATTGACTGCACTCCATAAGACCATAAGACACAGGAGCAGAAATTAGGCCATTCGGCCCATCGAGTCTGCTCCGCCATTCAATCATGGCTGATAAGTTTTTCAACCTCATTCTCCCGCCATCTCCCCGTAACCTTTGATCCCCTTACCAATCAAGAACCTATCTATCTTGGTCTTAAATACACTCAATGACCTGGCCTCCACTGCCTTCTGTGGCAATGAATTCCATAGATTCACCACTCTCTGGCTAAAGAAGTTTCTCCTCATCTCTGTTCTAAAAGGTCTTCCCTTTACTCTGAGGCTCTGCCCTCGGATCCTAGTCTCTCCTACTAATGGAAACATCTTCCCCACATCCACTCTATCCAGGCCTTTCAGTATTCTGTAAGTTTCAATCAGATCCCCCCTCATCCTTCTAAACTCCATCGAGTATAGACACAGAATCCTCAAACGTCCCTCATAGGTTAAGCCTTTCATTCCTGGGATCGTTCTTGTGAACCTCCTCTGGACACTCTCCAGGGCCAGAACATCCTTCCTGAGATACAGGGCCCAAAATTGCTCACAATATTCTAAATGTGGTCTGACCATAGCCTTAAAAAGCCTCAGCAGCACATCCCTGCTTTTATATTCTAGTCCTCTCGAAATAAATGCCAACATTGCATTTGCCTTCCTAACTACCGACTCAACCTGCAAGTTAACCTTAAGAGAATCCTGGACTAGGATTCCCAAGTCCCTTTGCACTCCAGATTTCTGAATTCTCTCCCCATTTAGAAAATATTCTATGCCTCTATTCTTCCTACCAAAGTGCATGACCTCACACTTCCCCACGTTATATTCCATCTGCCACTTCTTTGCCCATTCTCCTAACCTGTCCAAATCCTTCTGCAGCCTCCCCGCCTCCTCAATACTACCTGTCCTTCCACCTATCTTTGTATCGTCTGCAAACTTAGCCAGGATGCCCTCAGTTCCTTCATCTAGATACAGTAGACTACATCAACCGCAAGGGCTTCCATTCGCTGAATGTGCAGCTGGTGTGCGACCACCGGAAATGCATCCTGCAGGTGTGCGCATGGTTTCCAGGGAGTGTGCACAACACCTAAATTGGTCACAGATCCCTGGAGTCTTCCAGGTTCCACAGAAACTGCAGGGATGGCTCATCGGGGACAAGGACTACCTGCAGAGGATGTGGCCGATAACACCCATGCAGCGTCCTCAGACTGCAGCAGAGCGATGGGATAATGAGGCTCAAGCTGCAGCTCGCATCTTGGTGGAGCAGATCATCGAGTTCTGGTGCCTGGACTGGTCTGGTGGAACTCTGCAATACAGTCCGCAGAGGGTGTCACGCATCATCGTCACCTGCTGTGCTCTTTACAGCTTGGCGTTCCGACGGGGAGATGACATGGCTGAAGAGCAGATGGAGGAGCTGCACATATCCTGAATAAGCTGGGGAGGGCAAATTTTGTTACACATGCTGTGAGTATGGAAAGTTCATCTTCAAAAAGGCACCATTCTAATAATTTAAATCCAGCAAAGTTATCACAAGTATAGAAAGAAATTGAAATCGTGCTTCAAAATGGCATCATTGAGTCTAGCTGCAGTAACTGGAGTTCACCTATTATGGTGGTACTGAAGCCAAAAAGAATGCAAAGACTGTGTGTGGACTGTCGAAATGTGAAGCTGTAACAAAAGTAGATTCACATCCTATATCATGGTTGGAAGATTGCATTGAGAAAGTGAGACAATCAAAGTTTATCACAAAGATTGACTTGCTGAGAGGATATTGGCAAGCACTGTTATCAGAGAGAGCAAAGGAGGTATCAGCTTTTGTGATGCCAGGTGGACTATATCAGTATAAAGTCATGCCATTTGGTATGAAAAATGCACTCACAACATTTCAAAGCCTGACAAACAAAGTAATTGCAGGGCTGAGCAATTGTGCTGTTTATATAGACAACTTGATAGTTCTCAGTCAAACATGGGAGCAGCATTTACAACATCAGGAAGAATTATTTAGTCGACTACAAGGAGCTAATTTGATGATGAACTTGGCTAAAAGTGATTTTGCAAAAGCGCAAGTTACATATCTAGACCATACCATTGGGCATAGTAAGGTGGCTCCGAGAGATGTGAAAATTAAAGCTATCATGGATTTCCCCATGCCTACAAAAAACAAGAAATTTTAAGATTTCTGGGCATGTATGGGTTTTACCAGAAATTTGTACCAAATTTTAGCAGTGTGGTTGTTCCATTGACTGAACTATTAAAAAATAAACAAGGGGCAGAATGTTGCTGTTGGCATACAGGGGTCGGTCCAACACATAAAGTGACGCACGATGACGTTGGGTGTACGTCCCAATGCCATTGCGCGTCATTTCAATATTTCATTCAGCGGACGTGCACCAGAGATGGCTGTGCGCCCGCCCAACTGTCAACGGCCTTTTAAGGCCATTAAAAAAGTAATTAAAATTGTTAACAATGCTGCCTGTCCAACTTCAAGGTTAGTGGGCAGGCGAAGAGCCCAAGCGGCCTTTGCATTTTTCAGGAAATCTCATCCACGGGCGGGATGAGGTTTCCTGAACCTTTTATAAAAGAAATAAATGTTCTTAATTTCACTAACATATCCCAGCTCATGTGACACTATCACTTGAGGGGACATGTTTAAATAAATTTTTACTTTATTTATTAAAAAATTTTGGCACCCATTCAATCTCCCTGAGGCAGCTCCATGCCTCAGGGAGATTGCTGATCTCTTTTGCGCGCATGCATGCTCTCCATCCTGCCCCCTCCCCTCGGCACAGGTAGCGCTGAGCGCTACTGACCACACGTTACGCTGGGCGGTCTTTAATTGGCCCGCCCACGTAAAATGGCGGCACACAGCTGATCGCGGGCGGTGATTGGCTCCGCGCCTGCCCCTGCTCGCTCCGACCCAGCCCGCCATAGAAAAATTCTCCCCAAGAGGTTTCAATGGACACAGGAGTGTCAGAAGGCTTTTGACAGTTTAAAAACTGTATTGACTCCGAAACCAGTTTTGGCAGTACCCAATTATGCCAAGCAATTTAAGTTGGCCATTGGCGCAAGCGATATAGGCATTGGGGCTGTACTATTGCACAAAGATGAAACTGGAATTGAGAAACTGATAGGGTATTTTTCACAGAGGTTGAATGTACAACAAAGAATATATTCAGCAATTGAAAAGGAGACTCTGGGTCTGGTGTTAGCGTTGCAGCATTTTGAGATTTACATTGCAAACAATTCGTCAGAAACAATTGCTTATACAACCACAATCCTTTAAATTGTCTGGACAACTTTTGAGACTAAAGTGCAAGGCTGTTCAGATGAAGTTTATTACTGCAACCATTTAATCTACAGATTATACATGTGGCTGGACGAAAAAATCTAATTGCCGATGCGTTATCAAGAATTTGAAGCTCAAAAGGAAAATTGGACATTTAGAAAACCCTGGACAATGGACTGAAATGACTTCTTTTGATACTAAGAATTTGTATATATACTGTTATGTTAATGCAGCTGACATTGTAATAGTATGAGTATATAGATAAGTATAGGAGGTAGTGTAAGATGGGTTAATAAAATGAAACCATCTTCTTAAATTATTACAGTTCATTTTCCTGTAAGGAGTGGGGTGTCATGAAAGTAGAATAATTCTCATAATATTATTGTGATTTATTTTAAATGTAGGTTAATAGCGCGGTTTGGATAGTTTCTGTGTGCATGTGTGTGTGTTTGTGTGTGTGTCTGTGTGGGGTTTAATTGAATTGGAGACAGCTGGTCTGGAGGCTTTGGCTCATGAAAAGGAGCTAGGTTTGAAATGCTAAATATGTAAACATGGCTGAAGTCTTAGAATATGAGGTGAGGAGAATTTGCATTTTTAGATAAATCTGGGTAATTTGAATTTCAAAGAGATGGTAGATTGTTACACCTAGCCAGAGAAGCTAAACCAAGCAGTGTGTTTATTTTTTTACCCAAGGTTACTGATAATGTTAGCACCATGAAAAGATTTATTTATGAGAAAGGTAAAGTTCCAAAGACTTATGGGAACAATGGGATTTACATTAAAAGGGAGAAATATGTATAAAGGATTGAAGCTATGTGTAGGGGAAGGCATTGTAAGATCTAACACAAGTGTGAAAAGCCTCCAATATTTGTGCGTTAAACTACTGTCTATAGAAATTGAAGCTAGGAAAAGCCATTTTGAATTCTACTGTCCAAGGTAATGTGTTGGCTTGCCTGGATCTGTTTAAATCTATTTTTTTCCCATTGACTTAAGGGGGTGTGTTATGATCAATGCAGTTGATAAAGCAGAGTTATTTAAAATTCCTAGAGGGAAACTTTAAACAACTGTCATAACCTATGGTCTTAAGTGTTATGTTTGAGATGCAACTCTAAATTCAGGAATCAAACCACTAGTTCTCAAGGCTTTACAGTGAACTAATTGAAACATTTAATTAATTTACACAGGTTAAAATATGTACACATGGCTACAAATTACTACCATCATAACTTTTAACAAATTCCTAAACTATTCTCCATTAACGCAATAGCAATCCATAGACTTAACTAAACACCAGGCAAAGCATTTTTACCTTACACATTCAAAATGAGGTTCTTTTCACTGTGGAGCCAGTTGGAGGCTTACAGCTGCCTTTTGATCTCACATTGCCTCTGCTCTGCACACCCAAAAACTGCTGAAGTTATACCTACCATCATTGATTGAATTAAAATTTTCATTATCTCCCCAGCTTCTTTGAACTTCACCTTTTAACAATGAAAACCCTTTCATAGTACCAAATTTATCAGTAATATAAAGATATGGCTTGGTATCTACTAGATAGGCACCAAGTTTTCACCCCACTTCTTGAATGCTATATTCAAAATATGCAAATGCACGTTATCTCTCTTCCATATAAAAACTAGTACCCAAAGCACCCAGACTAGCTGGCTTTAATCCAATTAAGACACGCCCGCAGACTAAGCCTCTATTTTATAAGAAAAATATTTCCCAAAATATTATATACATTAATAACTTTATGACAGGCGTAACTGGAAGCCAGATTAATGAGGGGTTTTAGGATTTATTATAATAGTAATTTGTAGACCTATGATTGTGCTTGAAATATTTTCTTTTGTGAAGAAATGTTTAATTTAGTTTTCTAAAAAATCTCTGAAGTCTTGGTGGACTTATTACTACTGAATTCAGGGCATGCATCATGAAATAAAATACAAATTGCAAAACCATTATGACCATGTGATCAAGTTTCCCTCGTGGATTTGATCTGCCTGGCACACATCATCTGCCGCGTCATACCAATAAATTCAATGAATACTGGTTAACACAATGGTGGCGGGTCTAGATCACCAGGATATAGTGCTGCAGTGCAAATATCTATAGCTTCCTTCAGTGGAAAATTGGTGGATAGGCTAACAATCTCAAATGAGCACATGGACACAGCTAGTGCTATTGATATTGTCATGAAGAGATTAATGTCTATAATGTTATTGGAAAGTATTTTTAAATTGAAATTGTAGTAGGGTCTGTGTCTACATGTGTGTCTATGTGTGTCTCTGTGTGTGTCTTAACTGGATTAAAACCAGCTAGTTTGGATGCTTTGATGTAAAGTAGTTTGAGAGGTTAATTAAATAAATGTACGTTAAAAGGTAAAGTCAATTCGCATTTGTTGAATAAACCATTCAAAAGAATGCACCTAGCTAGGAGACACCAAGCAATGTGTTAATGTTACTAATAAAATTGGTCGAATGGAAGGGTTATTGTTAGGAGAGGTAAAATTAAAAAAAGAAACTTAGTAATACAATGGAAAATATATGTTCAAAGGGAAAGCTAGGTATAAAGCTAGGAATAAAGGGAGGAGTTTGTGTGCAAGAGTCAGAGGTAGGTAAGATCTAAGCAGCCTGCAAGCTCTACAGCTTTTTATGCAAAGGAACCAAATTGCAAGGGGCCTCATTTTGAATTCATAAGGTCAAATATGCCTGGTGTCTGTGTAAAGTCTATGGGTTATTGTTGCCTCAGTGAAGATTTACCTGGGAGTGGTTCATTTGGGGATTGTTTAAAAGTTATTATGGTAGCAATTTGTAGACATGCGTACGTGTTTAATTTGTTGTTAAATTAATAAATGTTTAATTTAGTTTTATATAAAAAAACCTCTTGAGGCTCGGTGGTCTTATTCCTGAATTCAGAGCTGCATCTCAAACATACCAATTGAAAATATAGGTTGTGACAGTTGTTCAAGTTTCCCTCTGGGATTTAAACAACTCAGCCTTTACCAACTGCTGTGTCATAATAATATACAAGTCCTGTATGGCCTTCGCAAATGTGAAGGAGTCCTTTACCGTCTTTGTGGAAAACAAATCACAATTGTAACAATACACCCAATCATTTGGCCAATTCATGTTTTGTGGAATCAGTCATAGATAAGATGGGGCATAGAGGAACATGACTCAAGTGTTTTTTGGTCTCACCTGATTCTCAGTCCTGTAATTTTGTGATCTCAGTCATTGAAGCAAATCACTACGGCTCCAATGTCTACCACTGCCCTTCGACTTGCACTGCTGCTATCAAATATTCAATGTGGTATTTAAATGCACACTGCTGCTACCATGTTGCATTACTGGCCTCTAACATGGACACATTGATGAATGGTAGCAAATGCTTGCGTTCTTTATTAATAAATAACTGACTATATATAGGGTTACATGAGAGCTCTACAT
Organism: Cetorhinus maximus; assembly: GCF_964194155.1. Taxonomy (NCBI): domain Eukaryota; kingdom Metazoa; phylum Chordata; class Chondrichthyes; order Lamniformes; family Cetorhinidae; genus Cetorhinus; species Cetorhinus maximus. The sequence continues at coordinate 168,078,990 of NC_135883.1, forward strand.
GTACATGCTATCAGGGGTTCAACATTACTTCAACCACTGTGTCACATGTTCAGCAGAATTTTCTGAGCCCGCTGGCAGTGGGTGTGATAGGCGGCATGCGTGGAAAATATGGTAGGACCCACTTCACGACAACGGGAAGGCAGGTCTTGATCTTCCGCTCAGGCCACCAATGGTGGGACGGATTTCCCGCCATCGGTCAGTGAGGAGCTAACTGTAATACATTAGCATAGAATTAAAAGGCCATCCTACCAGGTTCTTGGAACTCCACCATATCGTCTGTCCACATTGGCGGAAAAGCATACCGACGTGTTTCACAATAACACGCAAGCAACATGCACTTGGCGGCCTTCGCTTTGGGGGAACTGAAGTGAGTGAGCAGCAGCGTTCTCCACGGCTTGCCTGTTGTTTAAAGGCCTCAGCAGCATCGGGGTGGCGGGAGGGGGTAGGGGAAACTGATGCCTGGCCCCGCAGACGACTGCTAAAGGGTCGGGAATTCTGAAGGCAAGTGCTGGCCAGCCTTGGAGGCGACTGCTGAGGCTGGGGGCGGGGGGTCACGTGCTGCCCTGGCGCTGCATCTCACGCACAGGTGGAGAGCAGGCTAAGCAAGGGAGGATGCCATGCATTAGGGACACGTGCATAAACTGCAACTAAGACAGTTCAGACGCAGCCACAGTGATATGATTGAGGTCAAGCTCTTAGCCTGCCCACCGATGCAAGCAACTCAGACACACCAAAGGGCCATCAAGCACTCCATGTCTTATGCCTTCCCCACCCCCAAACCCACTGGCACAGACTTTGAGTCCAGCACCACTTTATTGGACCACGGAGCAGTTGGACTGCACACGTTGTACAATCTCTTTGAAAATGCTGGCCATGTAGCAGTCACTACAATCTCAGCATTCTGGTTTGGACCAGTGTCCCCCATGTCGTAGGTTGACAGGGTAGCCTTGCAGCACACTCATCCCTGGCCTTCCGAGGGGTGACCAGCACTCTCCTTAAGGGGCAGTCACACAAGGCCAGGAAAGATGCTAAGTACAGCCATGATAACCACGTTAACCATGATAACCATGATCAGTGTGCTTGCACACGAGCAAGGGAGAGACCTCATCCTGAGTGAGACACAGCCAGACTGAGTGTGAGTATTGGCAATTTGATGCACAGTGGGAATTTGGTACAGAGGGGAAGAAGTGCTCTTTCCCAATGATGACCGCAGTCTGAAACTGCATGGCAGCACACCTGGAGCCCGTGACCTCAGTCTGAGCTTCCATTGTAGCACTGACATTATGTGGCTTATATTTGTGCTACAGAGGAAGCTGAGACAGCGGCCCCTGGATGATCCGTGATGGCTAGATCCATTAGCGCATTCATGAGGTTAGTTACCACTTGGACCATGGTGGTGGTGGTGGTGGTGTAGTGGTGTTGTCACTGGGCTAGTAATCCAAAGTCCCAGGGTAATACTCTGGGGACCTTGGTTCAAATCCCACTACGGCATTCAAATTTAATTCAGAAAGAATCAAGTCTGATGATGACCATGAATCAGTGTCATAAAAGCCTATCTGGTTCACTAATGCCCTTTAGAGAAGGAAATCTACCATCCATGTGACTCCAGACTCTCAGCAATGTTGATGACTCTTAAATGTCCTCTGAAATGGCCTAGCAAGCCATTCATTTGTGTCAGTGAGCTTGCACACGAGCAGGGGAGAGACCTTATCCTGAGTGAGACAAAGCCATTGTGGGTATTGGCAATTTGGCGCACAGTGGGAATTCAGTGCAGAGGGGAAGAGGTGCTCTTTGCTATCCAATTTCTTAAATCTTTAGAGAGTGGTCTTGCCCTGCTGTAGCAGTAGAGGCTACAAGGGAGAGCAATGACTGGTAAGTAATGGGTAAGGTCGGGTAAAGATTTACGACTTTTATTGCTTATAGTTTAAAGTCTTTATGTGGCTTATAGTTTGTATATCCTGTAGTAATGAGAATCAGGAAAGAAGGGCCCGAGAGTAATTGATTTAAAAGGTTTAATTTAGATGGATAAATCATGGCAGGAGAGCTCAAAGCCATGGTGTGCTCCTCATGCTCCATGTGGGTAGCCGGGAACATTTCCAGTGCCCGGGACCAGCATGTGTGCAGGACGTGTGTCCAGCTGCAGCGCTTGGAAGCTCGGGTTTTAGGGCTGGAATGGCAGCTGGGGACACTGTGGAGCATCCGCATGTCTGAGAGCATCATTGATAGCACGCTTAAAGAGGTGGTCACAACGCAACTGAAGGGGCTTGAGGAAGGAAGGGAATGGGTGACCACGAGGCAGTCCAAGAGAAACAGGCAGGTAGTTCAGGAGTCCCCTGGGGTACCGCTCCCTAATCGGTATTCCATTTTGGAGGCTGTTGAGGGCACTGGTTCCTCCAGGCAGTGCAGACAGAGCCAAGCTTCTGGCACCACAAGCAGCCTGTTGGTACAGGAGTGGGGGAAGAGAGGAAGAGCAATAGTATTGGGGATTCTATAGTCAGGGGAACAGATAGGCATTGCTGTGGTCATCAATGTGATTCCAGGATGGTGTGTTGCCTCCCTGGTGCCAGGGTCCAGGATGTCACTGAATGGCTGCAGGGCATCCTGAAGGGGGAGGGTGATAAGGCAGAGGTCATGGTACACGTTGGTACGAATGACATAGGTAGAAAGAGGGATGAGGTCTTGCATCAAGAATTCAGGGAGTTAGGCAATAGACTGAAAAGCCGGACCTCTCGGGTTGTAATCTCTGGTTTACTCCCAGTGTCACGTGCTAGTAAGCACAGAAATAGGAGAATAGTGCAGATGGATATGTGGCTTAAGAGTTGGTGCAGGAGGGAGGGTTTCAGATTCTTGGATCACTGGGACTGTTTCTGGGGAAGGTGGGACCTGTACAAGTGGGACGGTCCACATATGAACCAGAGTGGAGCTAATACCCTTGCAGGCGTGCTTACTAGTGCTGTTGGGAGGAGTTTAAACTAATTCAGCAGGGAGAGGGGACACAGAATGTAAGCAGAATAGGGACACATCATAATACAGTAAAACAATCAAGTCAGAGGGAGTACAGCTGCATTAAGCTTCAAGGGAGTAAGGCAAGGCTGGATGGCCTCTATTTTATTGCCAGGACTATTACAGGTAAAACAGATGAGTTAAGGGTGAGGATTGACATGTGGGATTGTGATATAGTAGCCATCACTGAGACGTGGTTGAGGGAGGGGCAGGATTGGCAGCTCAACATTCCAAGATATAGAATCTTCAGGGGAGGCAGGAGAGGGAGTATAGGAGGAGGAGGCATTGCATTATTAGTTAAGGTGTCAGTTGCTGCAGTAAGGAGAGATGATTTCTTGGTGGGGGCATCAAATGAAGCTTTGTGGATAGAGCATAGGAATAAAAAAGGGACAGCCATATTGTTAGGCGTTTATTATAGACCCCCAGATAGTCAATGGAAAACGGAGGAGCAAAGGTGTGCACAATTTGCGGAGGTGTGTAAAAACAATAACAACAGGGTAATTATATTAGGTGATTTCAACCTTCCCAACATTAATTAGGATAGACATAGTGTTAAGGGCTTGGATGGAGTGGATTTATTGAAATGCATACAGGAGAACTTTTTAGGTCAATATGTGGAGGGACCAACAAGGGATGGCGCTGTGCTGGACCTAATTCTGGGAAATGAAGCCAGACAGGTGGCTGAGGTGGTGGTGGGGTAGCATTTAAGTGATAGCGACCATAACATGGTACAATTTAAGCTTGTTCTGGACAAAGAAATAGACAAATTGCAAAAAATTGTTTTGGATAGGGGGAGAACAGATTTTAGTAAAATAAGGCAGGATCTGGCCAAGGTAGACTGGGAGCAGCTACTTGTGGGGAAATCTACAGAGGAGCAGTGGGGGGTGTTCAAAAAGGAAATGAGGAGGGTACAGGCTCAACATGTTCCCTCTAGGGCGATAGGAAGGAGTATCAAGCCCAGAGAACCGTGGATGACCAGGGATATTCAGGATACGATGAGAAGGAAAAGAGAGGCTTTTAGCAGGTACAAGGGAAGCAAATCAGTGGAGGCATTCATGGAATACAGAAAGTGCAGGGTGGAGCTTAAAAAAGCAATTAGGAGAGCAAAGAGGGGATATGAGAAAGCTCTGGCTGGTAAAAGTAAGGAAAATCTGGAGATGTTCTATAAGTATATCACTGGGAAGAGGATAACCCGGGAAAGAGTAGGGCCCATTAGGGACCAAGGGGTCAATCTATGGGTGCGACCAGAGGACATTAGTAGAGTGTTGAACGAATACTTCACATCTGTCTTCAACCAAGAGAGTGAGGATGAAGATATGGAACTCGGGGAGAGGGACTGCGAGGTTCTTGAGCAAATTGATATAGGGAGTGACAAGGTATTGGAGGTGTTGGCAGGCATTAAAGTGGACAAATGTTCAGGTCCAGATGATTTGTGTCCCAGACTGCTGAGGGAGGCAAGGGCGGAGGTCGCAGGGGTTCTGACCCAAATTTTTAATTCCTCTCTGGCCACGGAGGAGGTGCCAGCGGACTGGAGAACAGCTAATGTGGCTCCGCTATTTAAGAAGGGTTGTAGAGATAAGCCAGGGAACTACAGACCAGTGAGTCTCACATCAGTGGTAAGGAAACTATTGGAGAAAATTCTGAAGGAGAGAATCTATCTCCACTTGGAGAGGCAAGGTTTGATCAGGGATAGTCAGCATGGCTTTGTCAGAGGGAGGTCATGCCTAACAAATTTGATTGAATTTTTTGAGGAGGTGACCAGGTGTGTAGATGAGGGTAGTGCAGTTGATGTCGTTTATATGGATTTCAGCAAAGCCTTTGACAAGGTCCCACATGGGAGACTTATAAAGAAGGCAAAAGCACATGGGATACAGAGTAATTTGATAAGGTGGATTTAAAATTGGCCTAGTTGTAGGAGACAGAGGGTGATGACAGAAGGCTGCTTTATTGACAGGAAGCCCGTGTCCAGTGGCGTACCACAGGGATTTGTGCTGGGTCCCCTATCGTTCGTCATTTATAGAAACGACATAGATGACTATGTGGGAGATAGGATTAGTAAGTTTGCGGATGGCACAAAGATTGGCCGGGTGGTTAACAGTTAGGCTGAGTGTCTTGGGCTACAGGAAGATACAGACGGGGTGGTCAAATGGGCAGATAAGTGACAGATGGAATTTAACCCTGAAAAGTGTGAGGTGATAGACTTTGGAAGGAGTAATTTGACAAGGAAGTATTCAATGAATGGCATGACACTAGGACGTTTAGAGGAACAAAGGGACTTTGGCCTGTGTGTCCATAGATCTCTGAAGGCATGTTAGTGGAGCGGTGAAAAAGGCATATGGGACATTTGCCTTTATCAATCGAGGCATAGATTACAAAAGTAGGGAGGTCATGTTGGAGTTGCATAAAACCTTGGTGACGCCACAGCTGAAGTACTGTGTGCAGTTCGGGTCGCCACACTTTCAGATGGATGTGATTGCACTGGAGGGGGTGCAGAGGAGATTCACCAGGATGTTGCCTGGGATAAAACATTTATGTTATGAAGAGAAGCTGGATAGGCTTTGGTCATTTTCGTTGGAACAGAGAAGACTGAGATCCTTAGATCAGGGCAAATCCACAAATGCATCTTCTCCATTGCACACAACTTTAGCATTTTGCCCAGGACCGGGCAGCCAGGATGCAAGGGCCATTGGATTTTCCCTGATCTAAGGATTCCCACAGGTGCAGGGTGCAATTGACTGCACTCATGTGGCACTCAGGTCTCCATCATTACACTCAGTGGACTTCATCAACTGCAAGGGCTTCCACTAACTGAACTGGTATGTGACCACCAGAAACACATCCTGCAGGTCTGCGCACAGTTTCCAGGGACTGTGCACGATGCCTAAATCCTGAGTTGCTCACAGATCTCTGCAGTCTTCCATGGTCCACAGAGACTGCAGGGTTGGCTCCTTGGAGACAAGGGCTACCCATAGAGGCTGTGGCTGATGACACCCGTGTGGCAGACTCAGACTTCAGCAAAGCGACGTTATAATGAGGCTCATGCAGCAACTCGCAACTTGGTGGACCAGACCACTGGGATGCTGAAGATGCAGTTCCAGTGCCTGGACCGGTCTGGTGGATCCTTGCAATACAGTCCGCAGAGGGTGTCACGCAGCGTCGTTGTCTGCTGCGCCCTTTACAACCTGGTGCTGCAATGGTGTGAGGAATTGGCTGAGGAGGAGATGGAGGAGCTGCATGTGTCCTCTGATGAGGAGGATGCCAACTAGGATGAAGGTGAGGGTGTCCTCGGTGGTGACAATGATGGGGATGAGGCTCTCACACTAGCTAGACAAGGCAGGTGCACTTGGGAGGCATTCATAGCTGCCAGATTTGTGGAGGATGATGATGACATGCAATGAAGTGTCCCGGAAATCCTCACATCGCAGTTGGGAGCGTTTGACTCCAGTCTGGCTTATCGTAGTGCCAATACCCTCTGTGAGAATTCTCCTGTCATGGAGATGCAGTGGAGGCTTTAATAGTCACTCAATTGCAGTACGATGATGACAGCATGCAATATGGACACTCCAGAGATTTTCACATCGCCTCTGAGAATGTCTGACTCCTGTCTGGCCAAGGGCAGCTCACTTGCGCTCCATGATCAGGGCCATCTCAGAGACGCAGCCATGAAACTTTAGCCGCAATTGATGCTGTGTCCGCCTTCAGCACCTCAGCCCTTCAGGAGCGGGTGCACAGCATCACTTGTCACAGATGCTCGTGTGATGGGGGCCAGCCCCACCTTAAAGGTGTTGAGAGCACACAGAGAGTATGAGAGAACTTTGTGGCGCCTGCCCACTATATTCTGCAGTAATGACCAGCACTGCCAAGGTGTCAGCATCAGTAATGTTCCCAGGGAGTGTGAGGCTGGACCACCACTGTGCTCTGAAGGCTACACAGAGCACAGGGAAGAGGCCCTGGACTGAACCATTTGCCTTTTATCTTGTGCAGAATCTGGGTGACAAGAACACTGCTCATCAGAACAAGGAGCCATAGGCAGGGAGATATTCTTGGGGCTTATTTGACAATAGTGAACATTATGTACAAGTGATTAACACCTGTGCCCAGGCTGTGCAACTAATTCTCCTTAACATTCCTAACCCTGCTGCTATGTCTTGGTGCTCCCCAGACATTCACAGCGGAGGTGGAGGCAGCCTGCTGACTATGGCGCCCTGTCAGTGATGATTTTGGCAGGTGTCCTCTGGAGGGCCGAGACTTGGAGGGCCCTGGCCTGGCAGTGGCACCCTCCTTGGACTGGGAAGCTGGGTCTGTGGAGGTCACAGGAAGAGGGGAGTCACCTGTGTGAATGGCCCCGGAGCATGTACCTGCTGATCCTCCTCCCTATGGGTGCCCGAGGGCCCCTGGCTGACTCCGTGAGCGGAAGGGTTAGTTGGAGTGAGATCAAGCTGCCCAGCAACCCTCTTGCATACACATTGATGAACTTCAACTATAGCATCAGCGATGGAATTAAACCCGCGCAGCAGTGCAGGAGTGACGTCCTGGACCAAGGTCTCCATGGCAGCCGTCATCCTGCCAGTGTTGATTTTGGTGTGTTGCAAAGCCGGCACTATCACCTCAGTCTGAAGATGGGTGGACTCCTCCATCATGCCTTGCAATCTGAGGAGTGCAGTGGACATCCCTTCCTGTTGTTCCCAACTTGCCTTTGCAGCTCCAGCAACTGTACCATGATCGAGTCCAGAGGCTCGTCATCTGACTCAGACTCAGCAACGTTCTGGCCTCCAGCAATCCTCCAGTGCCGGGCACCTGGGAAGTCCCTGCCTCCGCCTGCTGTGGATCAGAAAGTGCGATGTACTCACCAGATTGTGATCCCGAGGCTATTCTAAAGTTAGGTCCCACAGAGATGTGTGTCTCTGTGCTGGTGGAGTGTGTGGGTGAGCGCTGTGACAGGACTTCAGGGAGGGTGCCTTCAGATTCCTCTTTATAGGCTTCTTTGGAGCTTGCTTGGAGGCTCTGGGTCATGGACTCCATCGGCTGCTTCCCAGATGTCCCTAGTAGAGCAAGCACAGATAATTAGCGCATGGCAGTGGCCTGTAAAAGAGGACACATCACCCACGGCATGGTTGTCTGATGGGTGTTGCACTGCTGGATCCTCACTTGGTAGAGCAGCGCCGACCTCACCATCAGCACAGGATCGCTCCCGTTCATCACCAGCAAGCTGGATGGTTCTGTTTTCGAATTCCGTCAGAATTTTGAATTCCGGCATCCCTCCATCTATCTGCGACCTTTCCCTCCTATTGTGAGCCAATTTGTCCTGCATGAATAGAAATGGGGAGAGTGTGTCGGACGTCTGCCAAGTCAGATGATAAGTATGCCTGGCCTGTGTGGGTGGTGGTGGATGAGGACAGTGATGGTGTGTGTGAAAGTGTGATGTCCCAATCAAATAATTCTAGCAGCAAGCTTTTGTGAGTTTTAAAATAAATAAAATAATTTATTATCACACACTTGTCCCAGTTGTTTAAAACATGATATCACACTCATTCATCTCATACACATTATCGCATACGCAAAGATTAGATATAGATGAAAGTGAAACTATATGTTTACAATTTATAGTTGTCTTAGTCGCATTAAAGTTATCTTTCCTTAAATGAAATTGATGGTTTAGCTGATATCTTGTATAGCAGAGGGTCTCAGCAAGCTGTGAGGCTTCTTGTACTCGAAGTTCTAGGAGGGTGGCACTCATGTGAACTTGAAGTCGGAACAGGTTGGGAGGAGGTCTACCCCCACTCTCAAACTATTGTTGTTTATTACCTTGGCGGCTTTGATGACACAGCTGGTTCAATGGCTTTCTGAAACTGTCTGCAGAGCAGCTAGCTTCTTGCTGTTATTTTAAAAGCAACCAGAAAGCATGGCTGTCTCACCATGTGACTGTTTTCAAGTTCAAAGTCCTTTTCCAGATAAGACGGTGGTTAAGTCGACTATACGCCCTTTGTTGTGCATTTCACACCTTGAGAGCTGGAGACAGCAAGTGCCTTTGTATTCGAAAAGAAACATTCAATTGATAATACCCTTTTGAGCTAGTTTCAGGAAAAGAGCATTGAGTCAATATCAGTCTGGAGGGTTCCTTCTGTTCTCTCTTAAGACAGGGGAGTGGTTTCAATCCCCAAGAAGAGTCAGTTGACCCTTGGGCAACAATTTTTTTTATTCATTCATGGGCTATGGGCATCGCTGACAAGGCCAGCATTTATTGCCAATCCCTAATTGCCCTTGAGAAGGTGGCAGTGAGCTGTCTTTTGTGTCTGTTTTAAAAATATACAAATTAGTTTTGTTAGTAATTAGTATGACTAATATTATGCAAATTAATTCAAAGTTCAGAATATACTGAAACATGACGTGGAGATGAGTCATTTGTCCACAGAATACATCACCCTCTGAACTGCTCTTATAAGATTTATATGGCTGGTCCAGTTAAATTTCTTGTTAATGGTGACCCCCAAGGTTCATGGTGAGGAATCCAATGATGAATGTCAAAGGGAACTCTCTTGTTGCAAATGGTGAATGCATAGTACGTGTGGTCTGAGTGTGACTTGTCACTTATCAGTCAAAAACTGCCTGTTGTCCAGGTTTTGCTTCATATAGGCATAGACTGCTTCATTCTCTGAGGAATTGTGAATAGAACTCATGTTGCAAAGCTCGAATACTTACCTCGGAGCTTAGGAACTACACTTCCCAGTGGGCCTCGAGCCTTCTGCGCATGCACCAACCGGGAAAGAGTAGCACATGTGCAGTTGGTGTTTTTCACGTCTTTATGCTGGGGACCGGCCCTGCACACATGTGCAAAAGAAAAAGAAGAAACTTAAGATGGCACAAAACGGGAGGCGAGGTGACCAGAAGAGGAGTGCCTTTCAAGTGAAGGTGTCCCAGGGAGCAGGACATGGGGAGGGGCACAAGGGGAGCACCCAAACAAAGAAGATCCCAAACCAGGGATTGGGGCAGAAACAAGTCCCAGAAGACAGTCCCAGGTATGGGACAAGGATGGAGATCAGGAACAGGTCCTGTTAAGTAAAGTTTTGAGAAAGTAGCAGAGCAATAAGCTCTGAATTAAAGAGAAAGCCACAGGGAGCAAGTTGGGCTTGAGAGAAGTTCTGAAGATATGAGAGGGCAGCCAAAGGTTGGCATAATGACAAAGGTAACGTTTGGAGCAGTGGTGTTTTGCTTGGCACGACTAAAGGTCTGAAATTATGTTTGGAAGGTGAAGTTGACTAAAGGTCTGAAATTGTGTTTGGAAGGTGAAGTTTTAGTGTACATGGAGATCCAAAGGAAAGGAATCTCAGGGGATGAGATTGAAACCCTGGAGGTGGACCCCTGCTGAAGCTGTCTGACTGGGAGCAATGTTTGGGAGAGAATTCCAAGGACAGTTCTTCAAAGGCGGAAATTAGAAAGCCTCATGAGAAAAATAGAGCTTCAGTGAGACAAAAATAAAAATAGCTGGAAAAACTCAGCAGGTCTGACAGCATCTGTGGAGAGGAATACAGTTAATGTTTCGAGTCCGTATGACTCTTCATCAGAACTAAGGAAATATGGAAATCAGGTGAAATATAAGCTGGTTGAGGGGGGTGGGACAGGTATAGCTGGATAGAGGGCCAGTGATAGGTGGAGGCAAAGAAGAGATTGCCAAAGATGTCATAGACAAAAGGACAAAGGAGTGTTGACGATGGTGATATTATCTAAGGAATGTGCTAATGGTGACATTAAGGGTAGAAAGCAGGACAAGCAAGTGACAGATGGCCCTAGTGGGGGTGGGGTGGGGGGGGGAAGGGATCGAAATGGGCTAAAAGTTGGAGATAAAATGATAAATTGAAATAAATTTTAAAATAGGTGGGAAAAGAAAAATACATTAAAAAATGATAAATTATTGGAAAAAGGAGTATCGGAAAGGGGGTGGGGATGGAGGAGAGAGTTCATGATCTGAAGTTGTTGAACTCAATGCTGACTCCGGAAGGCTGTAGAGTGCCTAGTCGGAAGATGAGGTGCTGTTTCTCCAGTTTGCGTTGAGCTTCACTGGAACATTGCAGCAGGCCAAGGACGGACATGTGGGACAGACATGTCTGTCCGCAAGCATGACCCAGACCTCCCTGTCACTTGCCATTTCAACACGCCACCCTGCTCTCAAGCCCACATGCCCATGTCCAAATGCAGCAAGACCTGGAAAATATCCAGGCTTGGGCTGACAAGTGGCAAGTGACATTTGGGCCACACAAGTGCCAGGCAATGACTATCTCCAACAAGAGAGAAACTGACCATCGCCCCTTGGCATTCAATGGCATTACCACCCACTATCAACATTCTTGGGGTTACCATTGACCAGAAGATGAACTGGCCTAGCCATATAAATACTGTGGCTACAAGAGCAGGTCAGAGGCTGACTCTCAAGCCCATCCACCATCTACAAGGAACAAGTCAGGAGTGTAATAGAATACTCTCCACTTGCCTGGATGAGTGCAGCTCCCAAAACACTCAAGAAGCTTGACACCATCCAGGTCAAAGCAGCCTGCTTGATTGCACCCCTTCCACAAACAGTCCACCACTTATGAACAGTGTCAGCAGTGTGTACAATCACTGCAGGAATTCACCAAGGCCCCTTCCACTGCATCTTCCAAGCCCACAGCCACTACCATCTAAAAGGACAAGGGCAGCAGATAAATGGGAACACTGCCACCTCCAAGTCACTCACCATCCTGCCTTGAACTATATTGCAGTTCCTTCACTGTCGCTGGGTCAAAATCTTGGAAGCCCCTTCCTAACAGCACTGTGGGTGCACCTAAAACACATGGACAGCAGCAGTTCAAGAAGGCTGCTCACCACCACCTTCTCAAGGGCATCTAGGGATGGACAATAAATACTGGTCCAGCCAGCGAAGCCCACATCCCATGAATGAATTTTTAAAAAATTCCAATGAGAAAGAAAAATTCCAAGGGTAGGGCCCACAATCCGTGGTTAACTAAAAAAGTTAAAAACAGTAACAAACATAAAGAAAAATCATATAATTACGCAAAGGCAGGTGGCAGGTCAAAATATTGGAAAGAATATAAAGAACAGCAAAGAATGACAACAAGATAATAAGGTGGGAAAATTAGAGTATGAGAGAAAGCTAGTTAGTAATATAAAGACGGATAGTCGGATTTTAAGATTATCTATAGATATTTAAATAGGGAGAGTTAAAAAAGTGAGCGTTGGCTCTATAAAGAGTGCATCTGGGGAATAGATAATGGAAAATAGGGAGATGTTGGATTAATTAAACAGGTATTTTTCTCCAGTCTTCACTATAGAGGACAAAAGTAACACCCCAGAAATAGCTGTATATGAGGAAATGGAAGGGAGGGAGGAACTCAGGAAAATTACAATCACTAGGGAAGTGGTATTGAGCAAATTGCTCGGGCTGCGGCTGACAGCGGGCAGGTTCAGATTTCATCCTAAGGTCTTGAAAGAAGTGGCTAGTGAAATAGCTGATGCATTGGTTTTAATTTTCCAAATTTCCCTAGATTTGGAGAAGGTTCTATTAGATTGGAAAATAGCAAATGTAACTGCTTTATTCAAAAAGGAAGGGACACAGAAAGCAGGGAACTAAAGAACAGTTAGCCTAACATCTGTCTTAAGGAAAATGTTTGAAGCTATTATTACAGATGTTATAGTAGGGCGCTTAGAAAAATTCAAGGCAATCAGGCAGAGCTAACACGATTTTGTAAAGGGAAATCATGTTTAAACAATTCATTGGAGTTCTTAGAAGGAGTCACATGTGCTGTGGATCAAGGGGGACTGGTGGATGTACTGCACTTAGATTTCCAGAAGGCATTTGATAAAATGCCACATCAAAGGTTATTGCAGAAAATTAAAGCTTAAGGTATATATTCGCACAAATAGAAGATTGGTTGGCTAACAGGAAGCAGAGAGTTGACATAATTGGGCCTTTTTATGGTTGGCGGGATATGATGAGTGGTGTGCCACGGGGATCAGTGCTAGAGCATCAACTTTTTACAATTTATATAAATGACTTGGATGAAGGGACCGAAGGAATGGTGGCTAAATTGGTTGATGACACAAAGATAGGTAGGAAAGTAAATTGTGAAGAGGGTGTAAGGACTCTACAAAATGACATAGATAGATTAAGTGAGTGGACAAAGATCTGGCAAATGGAGTATAAGGTGGGCAAATATGAAATTGTTTATTTTGGCAGGTAGAATAAAAAGGAAGTTTATTATATAAATGGTGAAAGATTGAAGAGCTCTGAGATTAAGAGGGATCTGGGTGTCCTAGTCCATGAATCACAAAAGGTTAATATGCAGGTACAGCAGGTATTCAGAAAGCTAATAGAGTGTTATCATTTATTTTGAGGGGAATTGATAAATGACTTGGATGAGTGAACCAAATGCAATATTTCCAAGTTTGCTGATGACAAAACTGGGCGGGGTTGCGAGTTGTGAGGAGGATGCAAAGAGGCTTCAGAGCGATTTAGATAAGTTGTGTGTGTGGGCAAACACATGGAAGATGCAGTATAATGTGGATAAATGTAAAGTTATATGCTTCGGTGTGAAGAACAGAAAGGCAGAGTATTATTTAAATGGTGATATATTGGGAAATGTGGATGTCCAAAGGGATCTGGGTGTCCTTGTACACCAGTCAATGAAAGTAAATCGGCAGGTGCAGCAAGTAATTCGGAAGGCAAATGGTATGTTGACCTTCATTACAAGAGGATGTGCGTTCAGAGGCAAGGATGTCTTACTGCAATTATACAGGGCCTTGGTGAGACCACACTTGGAGTATTGCATGCAGCTTTGGTCTCCCTACCTAAGAAAGGATATACTTGTCATAGAGGAAGTGCAGCAAATGTTTAATAGGCTGATACTGGGGATGGCAGGACTGTCGTATGAGGAGAGATTGGTTCGGCTGGGCCTGCATTCACTAGAGTTTAGAAGAACGAGAGGGGATATAATTGAAACATATACAATCCTAACAGTGCTAGACAGACTGGATGCAGGGAGGATGTTTCCCCTGGTTGGGGAGTCTAGAACCAGGCTCAGGATACAGGGCAGGCCATTTAGGACTGAGATAAGGAAAAATTTCCTCACTCAGAGGGTGGTCAACCTGTGGAATTCTCTACCACAGAAGGCTGTGGAGGCTGGGTCACTGAGTATATTCAAGAAAGAAATTGATAAATATTTGGATATTACGGACATTAAGGGGTATGGAGAGAAAGTAGGCATATAGTGATGAGATAGAGGATCAGCCATGATCATATTGAATGGCAAAGCAGGCTCGAAGGGCCAAATGGCCTACTCCTGCTCCTAGTTTCTATGTTTAAAAATAGGGAGGTTATGCTTCAATTGTACAGGGCATTGGTGAGACCACATCTGGAGTATTGTGTACAGTGCTGATCTCCTTATTTAAAGAATGAGGTAAATGCATTAGAAGCAGTTCAGAAAAGGTTTACTAGACTAATAGCAGGAATGGGTGGGTTGTCTTATGAGGAAAGGCTGGACAAGTTAGGCTTGTATCCTCTGGAATTCAGAGTAAGAATTGACTTAATTGAAACTTTTAAGATCTTGAGGGGTCTTGACAGGATGGATGTGGAGATGTTTCCTCTTGTGGGAGAATCTAGAACTAGGGGTCACTGTTTTAAAAATAAGGGGTCTCTCATTTAAGACAAATGAGGAGAAATGTTTTCTCTCAGAGGGTTGCGAGTCTTTGGAACTCTTCCTCAAAAGGCAGTGGAAGCAGTCTTTTAAAAATTTTATGGCAGTGCTAGATAGATTCTTGATTAACAAGGGGGTGAAATATTATTGGGGGTAGGGAGGAATATGGGGTTGAGGTGATATTCAGATCAGCCATGATCTTATTGAATGGCACAGCAGGCTCAAGGGGCTGAGTGGCCTACTAATGCTCCTAATTTGTATGTTCGTAAGTAGTTACAGGCCTCCTAACAGTAGTTATACCGTTGGACAGAGCATTAAAAAAAAATGATTGGAGGTTGGAACAAAGGAAATGGAATACTTATGGGGAACTTTAATCTTCACATCGGCAGGATTTTCCAGTTGTTGGGCGGGTGGGTCTTGGAGCGGCCGCAAAACGGTCTGCTGCCCTCGATTGGGCCCTGACTGCGATTTCACACTGGCTGGCCAATTAACGGCCAGCCAGTGTAAAACGTGCACTGACGAGCTCAGCGCTGCCAGGGTGGGGGGCGGAGGAATGCGAATGCATACGTTTGCGCATGTGCAGGGGAGCTCGCGCTGAGAGTTCCCTGAGGGCACAGAGCTGCCTCAGGTGGCTGAAGAATTGTGGACACAAAAATAAACATTTCATAAATAAGAGAAACATGTACCCACTTGAGACTCAGTCACATGAAGAGGGACATGTTTAAAATGATGTTTAAACGTTTAAATTTTTTTAAAAATTACTTCTAGAAACCACATCCTGCCAGTGGATGAGGTTTCATAAAAACTCCTAAGGCAATTCGCCTGCCTGTCAACTGAACAGTTGGACAGGCAGCAAAACATACAAATTAATTACCTGCTTAAGGGCTTTAACCGGCAACCAAAATTTTGCGCAATATTTTACTCCCGATCAGGTCGGGCTTACGCCATGGGATGTAAAATTCTGCCCATAGACTGGGACAATCTAATTGGTAAGAGTGGTCTAGAAGATGAGTTTGTAGAATGTTTTTCTGACAGTTTCTTGGACAAATACCCTGTGGAACTGACTAGGAATAAAGCCACCTTAGACCTAGTATTGTGTAATGAAGCATAGTAATACCATAGTAAAAGAACGGTTGGGAAATGGTGATCATAATGCCATTTAATTCAATGTTAAGTCTGTAAGTGGCATACTCCAATTACAAACAAGAAACTTTAAATTAAACAAAGCCAATTACAAAGATATGAGAAGGGAATTAGTGAAGGTTAATTGGGTAAAAGGTATGGCGGTACATACAAACATATGAATTCAGAGCAGATGTAGACACTTGGCCCCCTGAGCCCATGTCGCCATTCAGTAAGATTATGGCTGACCTGATTTTAACCTCACATTTCTGCCCCTTTGCTTATGAAGAAGCTATCTATCTCTGCCTTAAAAATATTCAAGGGCTCTGTCTTAACCACCTATTGAGGAAGAGAATTTCAAAATCTCACAGCCCTCTGAGAGAAAACAAAATCCTCATTTCTGTCCTCAATAGGTGGCCCTTTATTTTGAAACAGTGACCCTAAGTTCTAGATTCTCTCACGAGAGGAAACATCCTTTCCACGTTCACCCTGTCAAGTCCCCTCAGGATCTTATATGTTTCAAACAAGTCACCACTTACTCTTCTAAACATTAGAAGCCCAACCTGTCCAGCCTTTCCTCATAAGATAAACCACACATTCCAGGTATTAATCTAGCAAGCCTTCTATAAACTGCTTCCAATGCAATTACATTTTTCCTTTAAATAAGGACACCAATACTGTACACAGTACTCTAGATGTGGTCTCACTAATGCCTTGCATAACTGTAGCATAACCTTCCTACTCATGTATTCAATTCCCCTTGCAATAAACAATAATATTCTATTAGCTTTGCTATATATTTGCTGCACCTGCATACTAACCTTTGGCGATTCATGCATGAGGACACCCAGATCCTTCTACATCTCAGAGCTCTGCAATCTCGCACCATTTATTTATTCATCCTGCCAAATTGAGAACCTCACATTTTCCTACATTATACTCCATTTGCCAGATCGTTGTCCACTCACCTCACCTATCTATATCCATTTGTAGCCTCCTTATGTCCTCTTTGCAACTTACTTTACAAATTATTATAGAGAATAAAGAAATGGCAGAGGCATTGAACAAATATTTTATGTCTGTCTTCACAGTAGAAGACACAAGTTTCATACCAGAAATAGATTGCAGAGGCTAAAAAGAGTGAAGTGGCTAGTGAGATAGTTGATGCATTGGTTTTAATTTTCTGAAACTCCCTAGATTCGGGGAAGGTCCCATTAGGTTGGAAGATAGCAAATGTAACTCCATCATACAGAAAGGGAAGGAGACAGAAAGTGGAAAACTACAGGCCAATTAGCTAAATACCTGTCATAGGGAAAATGTTAGAACTTATTATTAGAAAAGCTATAGCAGGACAATTGGATAAGTTCAGGGTCATTGTGAAAGAGAAATCATGTTTAACCAACTTACTGGAGTTCTTTGAGGAAGTAGCATGTGCTATGGATAAATGGTGGATGTACTGTAGTTAGATTTCCAGAAGGCATTTGATAAAGTGCCATATCAAGGTTATTGTAGAAAATAAAAGCTCATGGTATAGGGGGTAACATATTGACATGGACAGAAGATTGACTAACTAACAGGGGGCAGAGAGTGGGCATAAATGGGTCCTTTTTCAGATTAGCAAGATGTAATGAGTTGTGTGCCACATGGATCAGTGCTGGAACATTAACTGTTTACAATTTATATAAATGACTTGGATGAAGGGATGGATGGGATGGTTGGAAGAATAAAAGAGAAGCATATTATCTAAATGGTGAGAGATTGCAGAGCTCTGAGATGCAGAGGGATCTGGGTGTCTTAGTGCATGAATCTCAAAATGTTAGTATGCAGGTACAGCAAGTAATTAGGAAAGCTAATAGAATGGTATCATTTATTGCAAGGGGAATTGAATGCAAAAGTAGGGAGGTTATGTTTCAGTTAAATGGAGCACTAGTGAGACCACATCTGGAGTATTGTGGACAGTATTGGTCTCCTTATTTAAGGAAGGATGTAAATGCATTGGAAACAGTTCAGAGAAGGTTGACCAGACTAATATCTGAAATGGGCAGGTTGTCTCATGAGGATAGGTTGGGCAGGCTAGGCTTGTTTCCCGCTGGAGTTTAGAAGAGTAAGAGGCGATTTGATTGAAACCTTTGAGATACTGAGGGGTCTTGACAGGGTGGATGTGGAGAGGATATTTCCTCTTGTGGGAGAATCTAGAACTAGAGGTCACTGTTTAAAAATAAGGGGTCACCCATTTAAAATGGAGATGAGGCAAATTTGTTTCTCTCTGAGGGTTGTGAGTCTTTGGAACTCTTCCTGAAAAGGCAGTGGAAGCAGAGTCTTTGAATATTTTTAAGGCAGAGGTGGATAGATACTTGATAAGCAAGAGGGTGATAGGTTATTGGGGATCGGCAGAATGCTGATTTAAGGTTACTATCAGATCAGATTATTATGGTGGAGCAGGCTTGAGGGACCAAATGGGCTATTCCTGCTCCTTGTTCTTACGTAAATAAGGAAATTCATATTAGCAGGGAGAAAGCATTGGTGAAAATTAAGGCTGGCAATTCTGCAGTGAGTATCACCTCCTGACTCCCCAAAGCCTGTCCACAATCAACAAGGCACAAATCAGGAGCATCAACAAATTCTCTCCACTTGCCTGGATGAGTGTAGCTCCAACAACACTCAAGAAACTCCGCCACTCAGGTCAAAGCTGACCACTTGGTTGGGACCCCATCCACCGCCTTAAATATTCACTCCCTCAACTACTGATGCATAATGTCAGCAGTGTGTACCACACACATGATGCACAGCAGCAACTCTCCAAGGCTTCTTCAGCAGCGCCTTCCAAATGCATAACATTTACCACCCAGATGGACAAGGGCAGCTGATGCATGGGAAATCACCACCTGCAAGTTCCCTTCCGAGTGTAACAAAGATTCATCAAACTAATTCCTGGGATGAAGAGAATGTCTTACAAGCAAAGATTAAATAGACTAGGCCTTTATTCTCTGGAGTTTAGAAGAATGAGAGATAAGCAATGGCAAACATTTATGTCCTTCAAACGTACAAAAGTCTCACAGGGATCAACACGATAGATGCAAGAAGGATGTTTCCCTGGCTGGGGTGTTCTAGAACCAGGGTATATATTCTAAAAATAAGGGGCAAGCCATTTGGAGCTGAGATGAGGACGAGTTTCTTCACTCAGAGTGTGGTGAATGTTTGGAATTCTCTGCCCCAAAGGGCTGTGAAGGCTCAGTCGTTGAGTCAGTTCAAGACTGAGATCGATAACTTTTTACATATTAAAAACATCAAGGAAATTTGGATAGTGTAGGAAAATGGTGCTGACGTAGAAGATCAACCATTGAATGGTGGAGCAGGCTCGAAGGGTTGAATGGCCTACTCTTACTCCTATTTCTAATGTTCCTATAAGCCACATACCATCCTTTTGGGGCTATATCACCATTCCTTCACTGTTGCTAAGTCAAAATCCTAGAACTCCCTTCCTAACAGCGCTTTGGTGTTCTTACAACACGTGGACTGCAACGGTTCAAGAAGGCAGTTCAGCACCATCTTTTTACGGACAATTAGGGATGGACAATAAATTCTGGCCTAGCCAGTAACACCTACATATCATGAACGAATAAAAAACCTAAAATCCCCATGACCTGATGGCCTACACCCTCGGTTTCTAAAAGAGATGGCTGCAAAATAGTGGATGTGCTGACTATGATTTTCAAAAATTCCAGTTTTGGTCTCCTCACTTAAGAGAATATAATTGCATGAGAAACAATTCAGAGAACGTTCACTCAACCGATTCCTGGGATGAAGGGGTTACCTCATGAGAAAAGGTTGGACAGGTTGGGCCTGTATCAATTGAAGTTTAGAAAAGTGAGAGGTGATCTAACTGAAACATGTAAGTTCATGAGGGGACAACATGACAGGAAAAACTCTAATGATTCCCATGACTCTACTCTATCCTACTGCTACCACATTCCTTTTCACCACTCCCACATGAATGGTCATCTATAACCACGGGGATATGGTGATCAGTTTGCTCATTCACCCTCTAGACTTTGCTTTCATCCACGCAAGCATCAAGACGTTGAACCTGTTGGATAAGGGAAAACACTAAGATTCTTATTTGCTTGAGTCACAGTCATACCCTCCTGTCCATGACCAGTTAGACATATACCAGTTCCTTTCCCTAAGGGATGTGACTGCCTCCTGGCTCAATGAGTCTAGGTAACACCCCCAACCCTCTCTGATCCCCAAAATGTCTGCACCTTGGACTCCAGGTCAATAACTCTGAGCTAAAGTTCCTCTGGATGCAGAAGATCACAATGCTCTCCATAAACTTCCATGAGCTGCAATTGTACTACACCCATTCACTGTCATTTCTATATCAATGCGTGTTATTTATTTAATTAATTAGTCTGTATTTGATCTACTTATGTTATAGATTTTGGTTTTTTAATTAATTACTTGACCTAGTTTAAATTATAGGTAGATTAAATTAAAAATTCACCTGTAACCCTCAAACTCCCTAACCTCACAACCCTCTGAGATAGCAATGCTACTCTAATTCTCGCCTCATGTGCATTGCCAATTATAATTACCCCACCATTGGTTGCTGTGCCTTCAAGCACCTAGGCCCCAGATTCTGGAATTCCCCCCTTCACACCTCTCTGCCTCGCTACCTCATTTTACTCCTTTAAGATAATTCTTAAAGCCTACCTCTTGGATCAAACTCTTGGTCATCTGACCGAATATCTCCTTATGCGGTCCAGTGTCATATTTTGTTTTAGAATGCACCTGTGAAGCACATTGGGATGTTTCATTACGTTAAAGGTGCTTTATAAATAGAAGTTGTTGCAAGATGAACCACTAGAAGTGTCGGAGGCAAAAAGAAGAACTGCCTTCCCGTGTCCACTTGATTGTCACTTGTGCCAAATTTGCCACTTTGACATTATGTTTGTGATGTAGTTTTTTAATTATGCACTCTGCACTGAACTTTATATTTTATATTTCCCAATGGACCTTGGAGCTTTTGCGCATGCGCAGATCAGGAGCAGGCTACAAATGCGCAGAATGGCATTTTTACATTCTTTGGACCCAGTGCAAGATGAACCACTAGAAGTGTCGGAGGCAAAAAGAAGAACTGCCTTCCCGTGTCCACTTGATTGTCACTTGTGCCAAATTTGCCACTTTGACATTATGTTTGTGATGTAGTTTTTTAATTATGCACTCTGCACTGAACTTTATATTTTATATTTCCCAATGGACCTTGGAGCTTTTGCGCATGCGCAGATCAGGAGCAGGCTACAAATGCGCAGAATGGCATTTTTACATTCTTTGGACCCAATGCATAAAGAAAATCAGCACGAAAACCCCGTCAGGTGACCAGAGCGGAGCACCATTGAGAAGAAGAGTATCAGATATGGAACAGTGGGAGAGGAAAGGGAGAGGTCCCAAAGAGAGAGGGGACAGAGAGAGATCATAAAAGAAGAGCCCCAGAGAGGGAACAAGGATAGGAAGATGTCCCAGCTCAGTTAAAAAGAGAGGAGCAGAGGAAAAAAGGCGCAAAACAGGAAAAGGGCTGTGGTGAGCAGACTTTAACTGCTGAAGGCAGCAGAAGATTGGTGACTCTGTGCTGCAGGCCACTGGGGCAAACGCCCCTTTGGAGCATAGTGTTACATAGAAACATGGAAACTAGGAGCAGGAGTAGGCCATTCAGCCCTTCGAGCCTGCTCCGCCATTCATTATGATCATAGCTGATCACCCAACTCAATAGCCTGCTCCTGCTTTCTCCCCATATCCTTTGATCCATTTCGCCCCAAGAGCTATATCTAACTCCTTCTTGAAAACATGCAATGTTTTGGTCTCAACTAGTTTCTGTGATAACGAATTCCATAGGCTCACCACTCTCTGGGTGAAGAAATTTCTCCTCATCTCAGTCCTAAATGGTCTACCCCATATCCTCAGACTGTGACCTCTGGACTCGCCAACCATTCGGGACATCCTTCCTGCATCTACCCTGTCTAGTCCTGTTCGAATTTTATAGGTTTCTATGAGATCCCCCCTCATTCTTCTGAACTCCAGCGAATATAATCCTAATCGACTCCATCTCTCCTCATATGTCAGTATCGCCATCCCAGGAATCAGTTGGGTAAACCTTCGCTGCACTCCCTCTATAGCAAGAACATCCTTCCTCAGATAAGGAGACCAAAACTGCACACAATATTCCAGGAGTGGTCTCACCAAGGCCCTGTACAATTGCAGCAAGACATGCCTGTTCCTGTACACGAATCCTCTGGCTATGAAGGCCAACAAACCATTTGCCTTCTTTACCGCCTGCTGCACCTGCATGCTTACCTTCAGCGACTGGTGTACAAGGACACCCAGGTCTCTTTGCACATTCTCCTCTCTCAACTTATAGCCATTCAGATAATAATCTGCCTTCCTGTTTTTGCTACCAAAGTGCATAGCCTCACATTTATCCACATTATACTGCATCTGCCATGCATTTGCCCACTCACTCAGCTTGTCCAAATCACACGAAGCACCGCTGCATCCTCCTCACAGCTCACCCTCCCACCCAGCTTTGTGTCATCTGCAAATTTGGAGAGATTACATTTAGTTCCTCATCTAAATCATTAATATATATTGTGAATAATTGGGGTCCCAGCACCGATCCCTGTGGTACCCCACTAGTCACTGCCTGCCATTCGGAAAAAGACCCGTTTATTCCTACTCTTTGTTTCCTGTCTGCCAACCAGTTTTCTATCCATCTGAATACACTACACCCAATTCCATGTGCTTTAATTTTACACACCAATTTCTTATGTGGGACTTTGTGTTGAATGCCTTCTGAAAGTCCAAATAAACCACATCTGCTGGCTCCCCCTCATCAACTCTACTAGTTACATCCTCGAAAAATTCCAGTAGGTTTGTCAAGTATGATTTCCCTTTCATAAATCCATGCTGACTCTGTCCGATTCTGCCACTGTTTTCCACGTGCTCAGCTATTAAATGTTTTATAATGGACTCTAGAATTTTCCCCATGACTGATGTCAGGCTGACTGGTCGATAATTCCCTGTTTTCTCTCTGCTTCCCTTTTTAAATAGCGGGGTTACATTAGCTACCCTTCAATCTGTAGGAACTGTTCCAGAATCTATAGAATCTCGGAAGATGACCACCAATGCATCCACTATTTCTAGGGCCACTTCCTTAAGTACTCTGGGGTGTAGATTATCAGGCCCTGGGGATTTATCGGCCTTCAATCCCATCAATTTCCCCAACACCATTTCCCTACTAATACTGATTTCTTTCAGTTCCTCCCTCTCACTAAACCTTGTATTCCCCAACATTTCTGGTATGTTATTTGTGTCCACCTTTGTGAAGAAAGAACCAAAGTATGTATTTAGTTAAAAGCAAAAAAACTGCGGATGCTGGAAATCCAAAACAAAAATAAAAATACCTGGAAAAACTCAGCAGGTCTGACAGCATCTGTGGAGAGGAACACAGTTAACGTTTCAAGTCTGTATGTATTTAGTTGGTCAGCCATTTCTTTGTTCCCCATTATAAATTCCCCTGTTTCTGGCTGTAAGGGACCTACATTTGTCTTCACCAATCTTTTTCTCTTCACATAACCAAAGAATCTTTTACGGTCAGTTTATATGCTCCCTGCAAGCTTACTCTGGTACTCTATTTTCCTCTTCTTAATCAATCCCTTGGTCCTCCTTTGCTGAATTCTAAACTGCTCCCAATCCTCAGGTCTGTTGTTTTTTCTGGCCAATTTGTATGCCTCTTCCTTGCATCTAATACTCTCTCTAATTTCCCTCATAAGCATGGTTTGGCCACCTTTCCTGTTTTACTTTTGTGCCAGACAGGAGTAAACAATTGTTGCAGTTCACTCATGTGCTCTTTGAATGTTTGCCATTGCCTATCCACCGTCATCCCTTTAAGTAACGTTTCCCAATCCATCACAGCCAACTCGCGCCTCATACCATCGTAGTTTCCTTGATTAAGATTCAGGACCCTAGTCTCAGAATCAACTACATCACTCTCCATCTTGATGAAGAATTCTATCATATTATGGTCGCTCATCCCCAAGGGGCCACGCACAACTAGATTGCCAATTATTCCTTTTCTGATTGCACAATACCCAGTCGAGGATGGCCTGTTTTCTCGTTGGTTCCTCAATGTATTGATCCAGAAAACATCCCGTATACACTCCAGGATTTCCTCCTCTACAGTATTGTTACTAATTTGTTCTGCTCAGCTCAGCCAAAGATCTGAAGTTCTGCTTGTGAGTTGGTGTTTGGGTGCATATTTGGGAATCCAGAGGAACAGAATCTCAGGAGATGGGACTTATACCCAGCAAGCTAGGCTGTTGTTGTTGAGTCTGGTAATTTAAGAGGGCTCATGGGAAGTCCTGAAGATCCAAGAATGAGGCAAGGGAGGAGATAGCAGGGGCACTGGCAATAATTTTCCAATACCTCTTTGGCCATAGGAGAAGTCCCAGAGGACTGGAGGGCAGCCAATGTGGTACTGTTATTCAAGAAGGGAAGAAGGGATAAACAAGGGAACTACAGGTCAGTCAGTCTAACCTCAGTGGTGGGGAAACTGTTGGAAGCAATTCTGAGGGACAGATTTAATCTACGCTTGGAGAGGCAGGGATTAATCAAGGACAGTCAGCATGGTTTTGTTAAGGGGAGGTCATGTCTGACCAATTTGATTGAATTTTTCGAAGAGGTGACCAGGTGTGTAGATGAAAGCAATACATTTGACGAAGTTTACTTGGACTTCAGCAAGGCTTTTGATAAGGTTCCACATGGGAGACTGATAACGAAGGTAAGAGCACATGGGATGCAAAGCAATTTGGCAAATTGGATACAGAATTGGCTGAGTGGCAGGAAGCTGAGGGTGATGGTCGAGGGGTGTTTTTGTGACTGGATGCCTGTGTCCAGTGGGGTTCCACAGGGATCGGTGTTGGGTCCCTTGCTGTTTGTGGTATATATAAACGATTTAGACTTGAATGTAGGAGGGTTGATCAGTAAGTTCGCGGATGACATGAAAATTGGTGGGGTGGTAAATAGTGAGGAGGACAGCCTTAGATTACAGGAGCATATAGACGGGCTGGTCAGATGGGCTGATCAGTGACAAATGGAATTTAATCCGGATAAATGTGAGGTGATGCGCTTGGGCAAGACAAACAAAGCATGGGAATAAATGATGAATGGTAGGAGCCTGAGAAGTACCGAGGATCAGAGGGACCTTGGTGTGCATGTCCACCAGTCCCTTGAGGTAGTGGGAAAGGTAGGTAATGTGGTTAAGAAGGCATATCGGATACTTGCCTTTATTAGCTGAGGCATAGAATATAAGAGCAGGGAGGTTATGCTGGAACTGTATAAAACACTGGTTAGGCCACAGCTAGAGTACTGCATGCAGTTCTGGAATCCGCATGATAGGAAGGATGTGATTGCATTCAAAAGAGAGAGTGCAGAGGAGATTTACCAGGATGTTGCCTGGGCTGGAGAGTTTTAGTTATGAGGAGAGATTGGATAGACTGGGGTTATTTTCCCTGGAGCAGAGGAGGTTGAGGGGGGACATGATTGAGGTGTACAAAATATGAGGGGTATAGATAGGGTAGACAGGAAGAAACTTTTCCCTTTGGCAGAGGGGTCAATAACCAGTGGTCACAGATTTAAGCTAAGGGGCAGGAGGTTTAGAGGGGATGTGAGGAAGAATTCTTTCACCCAGAGGGTGGTGGGAATCTGGAACTCACTGCCTGAAAGTGTGGTAGAGGCAGAAACCCTCATAACATTTAAGAAGTATTACGATGTGCACTTGCGATAGAACCATAGAAAAGTTACAGCACAGAAGGAGGCCATTCAGCCCATCTTTTTCATGCCAGCCCGAGGACACCCAGGTGCCCTTTCTAATCCCACCTTCCTGCATCTGGCCCATAGCCCTGCAGCTTACAGCACTTAAGGTGCAGATCCAGGTACTTTTTAAAAGAGTTTAGAGCTTCTGCCTCTGCCACCAACTTGGGCAGCGAATTCCAGACACTCACTACCCTCTGCATAAAAAAGTTCTTCCTTATGTCCCCCCTACACCTTACGCCACTTATCTTGAATCTATGTCCCCTGGTTCTAGAATTCTCCACCAAGGGAAACAATTTTATCCTGTCCACTCTATCTATTCCCCTCATAATTTTGTACACCTCAATCAAGTCACCTCTCAGCCTTCTTTGTTCTAAGAAAATAACTCCAACCTATCCAATCTCTCCTCATAGCTACACTTTTCTAACCCTGGCAACATTCTTGTAAACCTCCTCTGCACTTTCTCCAGAACTATTATGTCCTTCCTGTAATGTGGTGACCAAAACTGCACACAACTCCAGTTGTGGCCTCACCAGTACTTTATACAATTCCAACATTATAACCTTACTTTTATATTCTATACCTCTGCCAATGAAGGAGAGCATTCCATGTGCCTTCTTTACACCTTGTCTACTTGAACTACTGCCTTCAGGGACCTGTGCACTTGTACG
Source organism: Cetorhinus maximus (assembly GCF_964194155.1). Classification (NCBI taxonomy): domain Eukaryota; kingdom Metazoa; phylum Chordata; class Chondrichthyes; order Lamniformes; family Cetorhinidae; genus Cetorhinus; species Cetorhinus maximus. The sequence goes on from NC_135883.1 coordinate 168,105,334, forward strand.
TCAAGATCTCTCACTTCATCTACTCCTCTTAGTATATTCCCATTTATTGTGTAATCCCTGTAACTGTTTGACCTCCCTAAATGTATGACATCACACTTCTCTATGTTAAAATCCATCTGCCACTTTACCGCCCACTCTACCAACCCATCTATATTGTTTTGGAGATTATGGCTATCTTCTACACTATCCACTACTCGGCCAATCTTTGTGTCATCTGCAAATTTCCCAATCGTGCCCCCCATGTTCACGTCCAGATCATTAATATATAACACAAAGAGCAAGGGTCCCAACACCGAGCCCTGTGGAACACCACTTGAGACAACTTTCCATTCGCAAGGGCATCCATCGACCATTACCCTTTGTTTCCTGTTACAAAGCCAACCTTTTATCCAGTTTGCCACATTATCCTGAATCCCATGGGCTTTTATTTTCCTGACCAATCTGCCATGTGGGACCTTGTCAAATGCCTTGCTAAAATCCATGTACACAGCATCCACTGCACTACCTTCATCAACCCTTCTTGTCACTTCCTCAATGAATTCAATTAAATTTGTGAGGCAAGACCTTCCTTTAACAAATCCATGCTGACCATCCCTGACTAGTCCATGCATTTCCACATGACAGTTAATCCTATCTCTCAGGATTGATTCTACTAATTTGCTCACCATTGATGTAAGACTAACTGGCCTATAATTGTTTGGCATTTCCTTTGATCCCTTTTTAAACAATGGAACTATGTTTGCATTTCTCCAGTCCTCCGGTACCTCCCCTGTATCTAGTGAAGATTGGAAAATCACCCTCAGAGCACCTGCTATCTCCTCCCTGACTTCTTTCAGCAGCCTCGGAAACAATCCATCTGGCCCTGGTGACTTATCAACTTTCAAGGATTTCAACCCTTCGAGTACTTCCTCTCTCTTTATAACTATCCCGTCCAATATCTCAGTGTTCCTCCTGGACTACTATACCTACATCCTCCCTTTCCTTTGTAAACATGGAGACAAAATCTTCATTCAAAACACATCCCACACTGCATGAATTGTACTCCTTCAGTGCCCCTTATATTGTTTGAATACCGGTTGATATTAGGATAGTTGAAGTCTCCTACTATTATTCCATCTACACACAAGTTTCCACCTTCATCTCTGATAGGTCCCACTTTTTCCTTAACTAATCTTTTAGCATTAATGTATTGGTAAAACATCTTTGGGTTATCTTTAACTTTACTTGCTAATCTTTTTTCATGCCCTCACTTTGATTTCCTTATTTCATTTTTTACTTCGTCCCTGCACTTCCTATATTCATCTAGGCTATCTGCAGTGCTTAGTTATTTGTGCCTATCATACGCTTTCTTTTTCTGTTTGATCTTCCCCTGTATTCCTCTAGACAACCAGGGGGCTCTCGATTTGGCAGTACCACTCTTATTTTAGTAGGGGACATGTCTACTTTGTACAATTAGGACCTCTTTTTTGTGCTTCCTACTGGTTTTGCACTGTTTTATCCTCCAGCAGTGCTGTCCAGTCCACCTCAGCCAAGTCCCTTCTCATTTCTGCAAAATTTGCCTTCCTCCAGTTCAAGACTTTTACTCCTGCCTTTTCTCTGTCCTTTTCCATGTTAATACTAAATCTAACTAAATTGTAATCACTGTCCCTGATATGGTCGCCAACTGTCACTTCACCCACTTGCCCTTCTTCGTTCCCCAAGACTAGGTCTAGAATTGCATCTCCTCTCATTGGGTTTGTCACTAATTGGTTGAAAACATTTTCCTGGACACAATGCATGATTTTTTCTCCCTCAGTGCCCCTTATATTGTTTGAATCCCGGTTGATATTAGGATAGTTGAAGTCTCCTACTATTATTGCCCTCTTGTTCTTACAAACAGAAATTTGCCTACATATTTGTTCTTCTATCTCCCTTTCACTATTTGGGGGTCTGTAGTATACTCCCAGTAGTGTGACTGCCCCTATTTTATCTCTAAGCTCAATCCATATAGCCTCGTTTGTTGACCCATTTAGTATATCACCCCTTCTCACAACTGGAATGCCATGGCATACAAGGCTATGGGCCTCGTGCTGGAAAATGGGATTAGAATAGTTAGGTACCTGTTTGACCGGCGCAGACTCGATGGGCCAAAGGGCCTTTTTCTGTACCGTAGACCTCTATGACTCTATAAGAAGGCAGCATAAGGTTGATTCTGTGCTGCGGGCTGTTGGGGAGTAAGGGTACCCCATTGGAGCATAGTGTTCTGTTTGGTGCGGCCAAAGAGCTGAAGTTGTGCTTGTGAGTTGGTGCTTGAGTGGAACCGCAATGGCAGGCGTTTCTGGGAGTAATTTGGGAGACACAGCAAAAATTCATCCCTTGGAAGAAGAAGCATACTAAAGGGAGGACGAGGCAACCATGGCTGACAAGGGAAGTCAGGGACAGCATAAAAGCTAAAGAGAAAGCATACAATGCGGCGAAGAGCAGTGGGAAACCAAGGGATTGGGAAGCCTACAAAGACCAACAGAGGAGAACTAAAAAAGAAATAAGGAGGAAGAAGATTAAATAAGAAGGTAAACTAGCCAGTAATATAAAAGAAGATTGCAAGAGTTTTTTTTAGATATATAAAGGGTAAGGGAGAGGCAAAAGTGGACATTGGGCCGCTGGAAAATGACGCTGGAGAAGTAGTAGTGGGAAACAAAGAAATGGCGGAGGAACTGAATAGGTACTTTGCGTCAGTCTTCACGGTGGAAGACACGAGTAACATCCCCAAAGTTCAAGAGAGTCGGGGGGGTGCAGAGGTGAGTATGGTGGCCATTACCAAGGAGAAGGTGCTAGGAAAACTGAAAGGTCTGAAGGTGGATAAATCACCTGGGCCAGATGGATTACACCCCAGAGTTCTGAAGGAGATGGCTGAAGAGATAGTGGAGGCGTTAGTGGTGATCTTTCAGGAATCACTGGAGTCAGGGAGGGTCCCAGAGCACTGGAAAATCACTAATGTAGCCCCCCTGTTTAAGAAGGGAGTGAGGCAAAAGACGGGAAATTACAGGCCGATTAGCCTGACCTCGGTCGTTGGTCAGATTTTAGAGTCCATTATTAAGGATGAGATTTCAGAATACTTGGAAGTGCATGATAAAATAGGGCAAAGTCAGCATGGTTTCATCAAGGGGAGGTCATGCCTGACAAATCTGTTAGAATTTTTTGAGGAGGTAATGAGTAGGTTAGACAAAGGAGAACCAATGAATGATATCTACTTGGACTTCCAGAAGGCCTTTGACAAGGTGCCGCACAGGAGGCTGCTCAGTAAGATAAGAGCCCATGGTGTTAGAGGCAAGGTACTAGCATGAATAGAAAATTGGCTGTCTGGTAGGAGGCAGAGAGTGGGGATAAGGGGGTCCTTCTCAGGATGGCGGCCAGTGACTAGTGGAGTTCCGCAGAGGTCAGTGTTGGAACCACAACTTTTCACTTTATACATTAATGATCTAGATGAAGGAACTGAGGGCATCCTAGCTAAGTTTGCAGATGATACAAAGATAAGTGGAGGGACAGGTAGTATTGAGGAGGCGGGGAGGCTGCAGAAGGATTTGGACAGGTTAAGAGAATGGGCAAAGAAATGGCAGATGGAATACAACATGGGCAAGTGTGAGGTCATGCACTTTGGTAGGAAGAATAGAGACATAGACTATTTTCTAAATGGGGAGAGAATTCAGAAATCTGGAGTGCAAAGGGACTTGGGAGTGCTAGTCCAGGATTCTCTTAAGGTTAACTTGCAGGTTGAGTCGGTAGTTAGGAAGGCAAATGCATTGGCATTTATTTCGAGAGGACTAGAATATAAAAGCAGGGATGTGCTGCTGAGGCTTTATAAGGCTCTGGTCAGACCACATTTAGAATATTGTGAGCAATTTTGGGCCCTGTATCTCAGGAAGGATTTGCTGGCCCTGGAGAGGGTCCAGAGGAGGTTCACGAGAATGATCCCAGGAATGAAAGGCTTAACATATGGGGAACGTTTGAGGACTCTGGGTCTATACTCGATGGAGTTTTGAAGGATGGGGGATCTGATTGAAATTTACAGAATACTGAAAGGCCTGGATAGAGTGGACGTGGGGAAGATGTTTCCATTAGTAGGAGAGATTAGGACCCGAGGGCACAGCCTCAGAGTAAAGGGAAGACCTTTTAGAACAGAGATGAGGAGAAACTTCTTTAGCCAGAGAGTGGTGAATCTATGGAATTCATTGCCACAGAAGGCAGTGGAGGCCAGGTCATTGAGTGTATTTAAGACCGAGATAGATAGGTTCTTGATTGGTAAGGGGATCAAAGGTTCCGGGGAGAAGGCAGGAGAAAGGAGTTGAGAAACTTATCAGCCATGATTGAATGGCGGAGCAGACTCGATGGGCCGAATGGCCTAATTTCTGCTCCTATGTCTTATGGTCTTATTTGGGAATCCAGGGGAACGGAATCTCAGGAGGTGAGATTGAACCCTTATTGTTGATGCCACCCGAGTTGGAGTGACTTTTGGAGAAAGTTAGGTCTTCAAAGTTGGAGACTGGGATTCCTCGTGAGAGAGACAGAGTTTCATGAGATTGGTTAACTCCTAGGCCAGGATTTTATGGCCCTGCTGCAGCGTGTCTCCCCCCAGGGGATGCAGCAAGCCATTTCAATCTCCATTCAGTTCAGCAGGACTGTAATATCCTGCCTGGTGGGAGGGGCCGTAAAATCCGGGCCATCGCGTTTGCTGATGTTTGAGTAGGTTGTTGAGAAATCCATAGACTCTGCCTTGGTCACATCTGCCATTTATTGTGCAGTGTGGTGTGTTCAAAACCCATGGAATCTTGTGGCTTTATTCATTGTCTTGGGTTGTCTTGTCAGGCTCTCCAAAGCCTGTCCACCATCTACAAGGCACAAGTCAGAAGTGTTATAGGATACTCTCCACTTGCCTGGATGAGTGTAGCTCCAACAACACTCAAGAAGCTTAATGCCATCCAGGACAAAGCAGCCCGCTTGATCGGCACCCCTTCCACAAACCTTCACTCCTTCCACCACCAACAAACAGTGGCAGCAGTATGTACCATCTACAAGATGCATTGCAGCAACTCACCAAGGCTCCTTGGGCAGCACCTTCCAAACCCAAGTATCTTGAATCTCAAACATTGTCTACTTTAAACAAAACGTTATCGATACATAACCAGATCTTATGAACAATTTGGGTCTGGTCTAGGATCATAACAACATTCAGCAGATTTAATGCTACCAGAAACATTTAAATAAAAGTTTACCTTTTCATATTGTCGTTTATATTTAAGCACTTCCTTCTGGAAATTATCCACTGACTCCAGCAGGTTAGCCTTAAATTTGGGTTGGACTTGCACCAATTCATCTTGCACATTTCTCTGTTAAGACATACAATTACACCAAAGAGTTAAACATAGGTCCTGCTATGGCTTTATGTTGACTAATAATTTGATCTAGCTAGTCAAAAGTAAACAATCAGTTGGAAAGGCCAGTGAAACAGAATGATGTTTTTTATGATAAAAGTTGATACATCTATTGGTGGTGTAGTTTTATCACCTGATGAAAAGCCATTGACCTAAAACTTTGGGCAGAATCTACTACTCTGAAGTCTCAGTTCAGTGGTTGGTATGAAAGTGGGAGTGAGTCCTGCTGGGGGCAGGGATAGTTGAACATGCGCAACCTTGTCTTGTTCAGCTCATTACTTATGCATCCGTGTGGAGCACGGAGGGCCGACAGGAACTCGCAAACCCTGCTGTTACCTTCTACAGTCAAAGGTCCGGGTGCCCAGACAGTCATTCACTCACTGCAGGCCAGGAAGTCATTCAAGATCCTGCTGAGACCAGAATGTCACAGGGAAGACAACATGCAGCTCCATGGTTCAGTGAATCCTCCCTGAAGGCCTCCGCCGGGTCATCCAGGAAAGGTGGGAGGTGCTGCTTTCCCAGGATGGTAGCAGTAGGCCCTCTCTTCTGCCCACAAAGGCCTGGATGAAGGTCGCAGTGAGGTTAGCATTCTGTGTTTCTGCAGGAGAAGAACGCCCACAGCGCAACTATTCCCAGACAGGAGGTGGAATCCCAGACATCAGAATCCCCACCCTGTATGAGGAGTTGGCTGCCGAATTAACCAGGGAGGAACAAGACTGTGTTTGAGAGTGGGATAGGGCTCCACCAGGAAGCCAGTGAGGATATCTCCAGTCTGCAGCCGTCAACTGCGCCCACTGAGTGGGAGATGTATTTAATTAGGGAACCTGATTAGTCAATCACTAAATCCTTCTTTTCTCCATTCAGGTACCAGCAAGAAACAGTGTGGGGGGGGAAGAAGGGGGGCAGGCAGGGGGGTTACAGGGAACAACAACCCAGACCAGCTCCAGCCCCAAACCCACCTCTTGAGGAGGATGCTTCAATCCATTCACCTGCACCCTCCACGAGCGCAGATCAATACACTGCCCTCGGTGAATCCAACCTCTGGACTAAGCTCAGGATCAGAATCTGGTGAGCACATCTATGACACAGGTCCACAGGTGGAAAAGGAACTAATAAGAAGTCCATGTTCAAATGCAGCAAGTCCTGGGCAATATCTAAGCTTGGGCTGACAAGTGGCAAGAGACATTCGTGCCATACACAAGTTCCATGCAATGACCATCTCCAACAAGAGATGGTCTAAAGAGACCTAAAAATCACCCCTTCGCATTCAATGACATTACCATCACTGGATTCCCCCTCTATAAACACCCTGGAGGTTACCATTGACCACAATATGAACTGAGTTAGCCATATAAACACTGTGGCAACAAGAGCAGGCCAGAGGCTGACTCTCCAAAGCCTGTCCACCATCTACAAAGCATAAATCAGAAGTGTTATAGGATACTCTCCACTTGCCTGGATGAGTGTAGCTTCAACAACACTCAAGAAGCTTAATGCCATCCAGGACTAAGCAGCCCACTTGATTGGCACCCCTTCCACAAACCTTCACTCCTTCCACCACCGACAAACAGAGGCAGCAGTATATACCATCTACAAGATGCTTTGCAGCAACTCACCAAGGGTCCTTGGGCAGCACCTTCCAAACCCATGACTGCTACCATCCAGAAGGACAAGGGCAGCTTATACAGGGAACAACACCGCCTGGAAGTTCCCCTCCAAACCACTCACCATCCTGACTTGGAAATATACCATCGTTCTTTCACTGTCGCTGGGTCAAAATCCTGGAACTCTCTCCCTAATAGCACTCTGGGTCTATCAACACCACAGAGACTGTAATGGTTCAAGAAGGCAGCTCACCACCACCTTATCAAGGACAATTATTAATGGGCAATAAATACTGGCCTAGCCAGCGACACACACACCCCGTAAATAAATTTTTAAAAAGACATGGTCTCACCAAGGCTCTATACAATTGCACAAGACGTCTTTACTCCTGTACGCAAATCACCTTATAATGAAGGCAAACATACCATTTACCTTGAAAAACTAAGCAGGTCTGGCAGCATCGGCGGAGAAGAAAAGAGTTGACGTTTCGAGTCCTCATGATCCTCATGTCCTCATGTTAGGGTCATGAGGACTCGAAACGTCAACTCTTATCTTCTCCGCCGATGCTGCCAGACCTGCTGAGTTTTTCCAGGTAATTCTGTTTTTGTTTTGGATTTCCAGCATCTGCAGTAGTTTTTTGTTTTTATACCATTTACCTTCCTCACTGCTTGTGGCAACTGCCTGCTAGCTTTGAGTGACTCATGAACAAGGACACCCAGGTCCCTTTGAATGTCAATACTTCCCAACCTTTCACCATTTAAGAGATACTCTGCCTTTCTGTTTCTTCTACCAAGTGGATAAGTTCACACTTTATCTCACTATATTCCATCTGCCATGCTTTTGCCCATTCACTTAGCATGTCCAAGTCCTCTTGAAGCCTCCTTGCATCCTCCTCACAATACACATTCCCACCTAGTTTTGTGACATCAGCAAATTTGGAAATATTATATTTGGTCCACATATCCAAATCATAGAGATTGTGAACAGCTATGGCCCCAGCACCGAATCTTGTGGAACCCCGCGAGTAACAGCCTGCCATCCTGAGAATGACCCATTTATTCCAGCCCTCTGTTTTCTGTCTGTGAACCAATTCTAAATCCATTCCGGTATATTGCTCCCAATCCCACGTGCTCTAATTTTGTGTACTAACCTCCTGTGTTGCACCTTATCAAAAGCCTTCTGAAAATGCAAATGCACTGCATCCACTGGTTCTCCTTTATCAATGCAACAAGTAAAATCCTCAAAAAACCCCAACAGGGTTGGCAAACATGATTTCCCTTTCGTAAGTTCACGTGGACACTGCCCAATCATATTGTTATTTTCTAAATGTCTAGTTACCACATCCTTTATAATACGTTCTAACATTTTCCCTATTACTGACTTTAAACTAACAGGCCCATAGCTCTCCGTTTTCGCTCTCCATCCCTTCTTAAATTGCAGGGTTACATTTTCCACCTTCCAATCTGCAGGCACCATTCAAAGATCAATAGAATTTTGAAAGATGACCACCAATGCATTCACTATCTCAATAGCCATCTCCCTCAACACTCTGGGATGTAGGCCATCAGGTCCAGAGGACTTATCAACCCTCAATCCAATTAATTTTTCAAGTACTGCCTCTTTATGAAGACTAATTTCTTTCAGGTCATCATTTTCATAAGCCCTTTGGTTCCCTAGTATTTCTGGGAGATTTTCTGTAACTTACTCTGTGAAGAGAGGCACAAAGGGCGGAATTGTCTAAAACATGTACTAAGAGCGGTAGTGGGTGGGGAAAAAGGTTGTTTTAACTGCAGGCTGAAATGGCAGGTTTTCATGCCATAGCGCCCCATTCAAGGCATGTCCTGCCTTACTAATAATGTGTGCATGGGAAACACACCGGATTGCTGGCTGGGCGGCTTCTTATTCACCCGCCGCTCCGTCACCTTCAGTAATCTGGGCGCCATATTTAAAGGGCACCTCTGCACAGAGTTTGCACTCTTTAAGGGATCAGAAGCTGATAGAAAGTCATGGCTGGCAAAGGGAGGAAACATGCCACCCAAATTTAGCGATGCCTCTCTCGGGCACCTACTGGACGGAGTGGAGGCTCACCGTGAAGGCGTCTAACCATGCTCTGGGCGAAAACCATGAAGCAAGGTCACCAATTCAGCATGGGATGTGGTGGCAGTGCTGGTGAGTGACAAAGCCCTGCATAAGAGGACAGCTACCCAGTGCTGAGAGAGGATGAATGATCTCCTCTGTTCTACCAGGATAAGTCACTCTTCTCATCACTCTCAACTCACACACTCACAAAACCATCACAAATCCACAGGGATCTCACTCACTGCAAGTTCAAGGAACATCACCATTTACTCTCTCACACACACCTTCATCTGTCTAGCGGATTGTGTCCTCATCCCATCAACGGCACCAGTCACCACCCACACGGTATCTTTCTCATCTGGCCTGGCAGGGGCCCTGCTTCCACTATCTCCATCTGTATTCATGCAGGACAAGCTGGTATACAACAAAAGGGAGAGCTCACAGATTGGTGAAGGAATGCCGGACATCAAGGTCTTCACAGACTTTGAGAATAGAGTCATTGAGCTGGCTCATAACAATCTGGACCTGTGTTGACGGTAAGGTAAGCGGTGCTCAACCAAGTGAGGATCCAGCAGTGCAACATCCATCAGATAACCATGCTGTGAGTGAGTTCCCCTGTTCCACAGTCCCCTGCCATGCTCTAATTATCTCTCCTTGCTTTTGCAGGCACATCTGAGATGCAGCCAAGGGGGTCCACGAGCCAGGTCCTCAACTCAAGCCCCGAAGACACCTTGGAAGAAGAATCTGATGACACCCCAATTGAAGACCTTTCACAGTGCTCACCCACACCGTCCACCACTGCAGGCACACACACCTCGGTGGGACCTAGTTCTAAAGTAGCCTCATGGTGAAAATCTGGTGAGCACATTGCACCATCTGATCCACAGCAAGCAGAGGCAGGGACTTACCAGGTTTCCAGCACTTGGAGGCCTGCTGGAGGCCAGAAATCTGCTGAGTTCAAGTTAGTTTCTGGAGCTGCAAAAGCAAGCTGAGCAACATCAGGAAGGGGTGCCTGCTGCAATCCTTAGATTACAAGGTGTAATGGAAGAGTCCGTCCGCCTTCATTCCGAGGTTATAGCGTCCCCCATCTTTTCAGCATCTATGACCGGTGATGCTGTGCTCCTGAAGGGGTCAGGCGCTGAAGGCTGGCAAAGAATCACGTCTGCATCTCCATGATATGTGCCTGATAACAGAGCGCAAGTGAGCTGCCCTCAGCCAGACAAGAATCAGATGATCAAAGAGACAATGTGGAGATCTATGGAGTGTCCTCACTTTTTTTTAATTCATTCATGGGACATGGGCTTCACTGGCTGGGCCAGCATTAATTGCCCATCCTTTGTTGCCATTGAGAAGGTGGTGGTGAGCTCCATTCTTGAACTGCTGCAGTCCCTGTGGTGTAGGTACACCCACAGTGCTGTTAGGAAGGGAGTTCCAGGATTTTGACCCAGCAGCAGTGAAGGAATGGCAAAATATTTCCAAGTCAGGATGGTGAGTGACTTGGAGGGGAGCTTCCAGGTGGTGGTGTTCCCAGCTAACTGCTGCCCTTGTCCTCCTACTGTCAAAGGAGCCTTGGTGAATTCTTGCAGTGCATCTTGTAGATGGTACACACTGCTGCTACTGTGTGTCGGTGGTAGAGGGAGTGAATGTTTGTGGATGTTGTGCCAATCCTTTGGGCTGCTTTGTTGTGGATGGTGTCAAGCTTCTTGAGTGTTGAGGGAGCTACACTCATCCAGGCAAATGGGGAGTGTTCCATCACACTCCTTACTTGTGCCTTGTAGATGGTGGACAGGCTTTGGGGAGCCAGGGAGTGAGTTTCTCGTCGCATGATTCCTAACCTCTGACCTGCTCTTGTGGCCACAGTATTTATATGGCTAATCCAATTCATTTTCTGATCAATGATAACCCCCAGGATGTTGATAGTGAGGGATTCAGTGATGGTAATGCCATTGAACATCAAGGGGCGATGGTTGTATTCTCTCTTGGAGATGTTCATTGCCTAGCACTTGTGTGGCATGAATGTTACTTGCCAGTTGTCACCCCAAGCCTGGATATTGTCCAGGTCTTGCTGCATTTGAACATGGACTGCTTCAGTATCTGAGGAGATGTGAATGGTGCAATCATTAATGAATATCCCCACTTCTGATCTTGTGATGGAAGGAAGGTCATTGATGAAGCAGCTGAAGATGATTGGACTGAGGACACTATGCTGAGGAACTCCTGCAGTGGTGTCCAGGAGCTGAGATGCCTGAACTCCAATAACCACAACCATCTTCCTTTGTGCTAGGTCTGACTCCAACCAGCGGAGAGTTTTCCCCCTGCTTCCCATTGATTCCAGTTTTGCTAGGGCTCTTTGATGCCACACTTGGTCAAATACAGCCTTGATGTCAAGAGCAGTCACTCTCACCTTACCTCGGGAGTTCAGCTCTTTTGTCCATGTTTGAACCAAGACTGTAATGAGATCAGGGGCTGAGTTGCCCTGGAGAAACCCAAGCTGGGCGTCAGTGAGCAGGTTATTGTTAAGCAAGTGCCGTTTGATAGCACTGTTGATGACCCCTTCCGTTACTTTACTGATGATCAAGAGTACATTGGTGGAGTGGTAATTGGCCAGGTTAAATTTATTGTGCTTTTTGTGTACAGGGCATACCTGGGTAATTTTCCACATAGCCAGGTAGAAGCCAGTATTGGCACGGCAAGTTCTGGAGCACAAATATTCAGTGCATTGCCAGAATGTTGTCAGGGCCCATAGCCTTGTTGTCACCATCCTCCTGGAATCTAGCGTCTATTAGAGGCCCTACTGTGTCTCCATGATGTGAACCTGACTGCTACCACACACAAGTCAAACATTCACAGATGCAAGGTGAAGATGTCAGGACTGTCCTCACTGCATCTCGTCATCAACTTCCACGAATGTTGTGGCAATGAGGTGCCACCCGAGCACGCCTGCATTGTCTGGCCAGTGCGATGGACTCATTGCTGGCATCCTTACCTTCGAGGACCTCATCATCATTATCCCCTTTGATGTCTTCCTCATCAGAGGAGACATGCAGCTCCTCCATCTCTTCCTCCCCCTGTTGCTGCACCAGGTTGTGGAGTGCGCAGCAGGCAACAATGATGCGCGACACCCTTGGTGAACGGTATTGCAATGCTCCACTGGACCTGTCGAGGCACCTGAACCTCATTTTCAAAATGCCTATCATTTGCTCCACCAAAGTCCCCGTCGCAGCATGAGCCTTGTTATATGGTCGCTCTGTTAAAGTCTGAGGCCGCCATATGCGTGTCATCAGCCATATCCTCTGTGGGCATCCCTTGTCCCCGAAAAGCCAATCCTGCAGCCTCTCTGGACCCTGGAAGATGTCAGAGACCTGAGGTCTGCTAAGGATGTAGGATTAAGAGAGTGCGAGAGGAGCAGCGGGGCCATTAATAGTGAAAGAGCAAGAGCAGCAGCGGGGCCATTAACCGCAAGAGAGTGCGAGAAGAGCAGCGGGGTCATTAACAGTGAGAAGTAAGAGAAGAGTGAGAGACTGTTAAAGAGCGCAGAGAGAGAGAGGCAAAAGACTACTAAAGAGCACAGAGAGCAGCTGTTTGGTGAGTAGGATCGGTGAGTATTTCTAGTCTTTAAAGTAAAAGTAAGGTCTTTACTTTGTGTTTAGGTCTCTAGTCTTTTTTCTCTTTTTTTTCTCTTTTTCTTAAAAATAGTTTGTTAAGTATAAGATCAATACTGGTGTGTACAACAATTACAATGAAGTGTAAAGAGTGGAGGATTCTTCAAGCGTAAAAATCAGGGATACTAGAAAATTAAATAAGTGATTAAATAAAATAAGATAGTGATGGCAAAATGGGTGATGTGCTACTGCTGCAGCATGTGGGAGCTGCTGGACACCAAGGTGATCCAGAGTGCACAGATCTGTGGTAAGTGTTTGCAGCTCAAGGAACTTTGGATCCGAGTTAAGGAGCTGGAGTCTGAGCTGCAGACATTGCACCACATCAAGGAAGGGGAAAGTTACCTGGACACTTTGCTCCAGGAGGCAGCCATGCCCCTCAATTCAAATTTGGTCTGTGATCAGGGACAGGAGGGTGTGACTGCAGGTGAAGCAGGTATGAGGACCCAGGGGGTAGCATTCGAGGAGCCTCAGCCCCGACAACTGTCAAACAGTTATGAGGCACTTGCAAGCTGTGTGGGAGAGAGTGGGGACTGCAGGGAGGAAGAGTGAACTGATCATGGCACAGTGGTACAGAGGGCCATTCAAGTGGGGCAAAAAAATAGGAACGTAGTAGTGGTAGGGGACAGTATAATTAGGGTAATAGATACTGTTCTCCACAGGCATCGGCGTGAATAGACTAGAAAGGAGGTTCTGCTGAAAGAATTTAAATAGTCAGGAGCTAAATTACAAAGCAGAGTCTCCAAGGTAATCCATTCCCAAGATAATCTTGGGATTACTATCTGAGACACGGGTAAACTGGCATAGGGTAAATAAAGTCAAGGAGTTAAAGATGTAGCTCAAAGTTTGGTATGGAGGAATAGGTTTCAGTTCATGGAACACTGGCACCAGTACTGGGGTAGAAGGGAGCTGCTCCAGTGTGGTGGGCTTCACTTGCACCATGCTGGGACCAATGTCCAGGCAAATCAAATAACTGGGACTGTAGAGAGGGCTTTAAACTAAATAGAGGGAGGGAGGGTTCTGGAGAGGGGATACATAGGCTAACAAAGCAAAAGGATATGGCAGCATTGCAGCACAGCTATTTAGGTATTGAAACCAAGGGTGTGACAGGAAGGGACAGAATATACAAACATTAAAAAAGAAGCAGCAAATGGGGTCAAAGAGGGTGGGGGTGGGGAGGTGGGGAATGGTAAAAAGGCAAAATTAATGGCTCTTTACTTAAATAAATTACACAAATAGAGGTTAATGGGTATGATCTTATAGCAATTACGGAGACGTGGTTACATGGAGATCAAAGCTAGGGACTAAACATTTAGGGGTATGTGACTTTTTCAAAAGGACAGGCAGGAAGGAAAGTGTGGTGGGTAGCTTTGTTAGTACGAGATGGAATAAGTATGATAGCAAGAAATGATCTTGGATCAGAAGATGTAGAATCCATATGGGTGAAGGTAAGAAGTAACAAGGGGAAGAAGACACTGGTGGGAGTAGTCTATAGGCCCCCCCATCAGTAGCTATGCTGTAGGACAGAGAATAAATCAGGGAATAATAAGGACATGTAAAAAAGGCAGTACAATAATCATGGGTGACATTAATCTTCATGTAGGCTGGGGAAATCAAATTGGCAGAGGTAGCCACAAGCAAGAATTCATAAAGTGTATTTAGGACAGTTTCTGAGAACAATAGATTGTGGATCCAACCAGGGATAAGACTATTTTGGATCCAGCAATGTGTAATGAGGCAGGTTTAATAAGTGATTTCAGAGTAAAAGAAACAGTGACCATAACATGGTAGAATTTAGCATTCAGTTTGAGAGTGAGAAACTTCATTCGGAAACAACTGTGCTAAACCTAAATAAGGGTAATTACAAAGGAATGAGGGCAGAGTTGGTTGGAGTGGACGGGAGAGGAGTTTATTAGAAATGGCAGATGTTTAAGGAAATAGTTCATGACTGACAACAAAGATATATCCCAGTGAAAAAAAAAGGATTCTAGGAAGGGGATAAACCAACAATTGTTAACTAATGAAGTTAAGGATAGGATCAAATTGAAAGAAAAAACGTACAATGTGGCAAAGATTAGTGGTAAGCCAGAGGATTGGGAAAGTTCTAAAAATCAACAAAAGATGACCCAAAAAAAGGGAGAAAATAAACTCTAAGGGTAAACTAGTAAGTAATATAAAAATGGACAGTAAGAGCTTCTTTCAATATATATAAAGGAAGAGAGAGAGACCAAAATGAACATAGGCCCCTTAGAGAAGAGGCTGGGGAAATAATTATGGGGAACCAGGAAATTGCAGAAGAGTTGAATAAATACTTTGGATCAGTCTTCATGGTATAATACATGTCTTCACGGTAGAAACACTAAAAGCATTCCAAAAATACTAAATAATCAAGGGGGAAAGTGGATGGGGGGTGCGGGGAATAAATATAATAACTATCACTGGAGAAAAAGTACCAGAGAAACTAATGGGGCTAAAGGCCAGTAAGTCCCCTGGACCTGATGGGTTGCATCCTAGAATATTAAAGAAGGTAGCTATACAAATATACAAATAGTGGATGCACTGTTAGTAATCTTCCAAGTGTTCTTAGGTTCTGGAAAAGTCCCAGCTGATTGGAAAACTGCCAATGTATTGCCCTTATTCAAAAGGGAAACAAAAAACAGGTAACTATAGGCCAGTTAGCTTAACATCCATTATTGGAAAAATGTTAGAGTCCATTGTAAAGGATGCAATAGCAGAACATTTAGAAATGCATAATATAATCAAGCTTTGTCAGCATGGCTTCATGAAGGGGAAATCATGCCTGACCAATTTATTAGAGTTTTTTGAGGAGGTAACTAGCAAGATAGATGAAGGGGAACCAGTAGATGTATAATATTTGGATTTCCAAAAGGTGTTTGATAAGGTACCACTCATAAGGCTACTTAATAAGATAAGAGCCCATGGTGTTGGGGGTAATATATTGGCATGGATAGAGGGTTGGCTAACTGATAGAAGACAGAGAGTTGGGATAAGGGGGACATTTTCAGGATGGCAACCTATAACTATTGGAGTGCCACAGGGATCAGTGCTGGGACCACAATTATTTACAATATATTAATGACTTAGGTGAGGGAAGTGAATGTACTATCGCCAAGTTTGTGGATGACACAAAAAAAGGTGGGAAGGCAAGTGGTGAGGATGACACAAAGAGTCTACAGAGGTATATAGACAGGTTAAGTGAGTAGGCAAAGAGTTGACAGATGGAATATAATGTAGGAAAATGTGAGGTTATGCATTTTGCCAGGAAGAATAGAGGAGCTGAATATTACTTACATGGAGAAAGACTGCAGAAAGCTACACAAAGAGGGACTTTGGAGTCCACATGCATGAATCCCAAACAGCTAGCATACAAGTTCAGCAGGTAATAAAGAAGGCAAATGGAATGTTGGCCTTTATTTCAAAGGGAATTAAGTATAAAAATAGGGAAATCTTGCTAAAACTATACAAGGCACTAGTTAGACCACACCTAGAATACCGTGAACAGTTTTGGTCCCCTTATCGAAGGAGAGATATACTGGCATTGAAGGCAGCCCAGAGAAGGTTCACTAGGTTATCGCGGGTATGGAGGGATTTTCTTATGGGGACAGGTTGAGTAGGTTGGGCCTGTGCTCATTGGAATTTAGAAGAATGAGAGGCGACCTTATTGAAACATATAAGATTCTTAGGGGGCTTGACAGGGTAAATGCTGAGAGGCTGTTTCCCTTTCTGGAAGAGTCTAGGACCAGAGGGCATAATCTCAGGGTAAGGGTTTCCCATTTAAGACAGAGATGAGGAGGAATTTCTCCTCTCAAAGGGTAGTGAATCTGTGGAGCTCTTTACCACAGAGAGCTGTAGAGGCTGGGTCGTTATGTATATTCAAGGCTGAGGTAGCAGATTTTTAATCAGCTAGGGAATCAAGGATTATGGGGAAAAGGCAGGAAAGTGGAGTTGAGGGTTATCAGATAAGCCATGATCTCACTGAATGGCGGAGCAGACTTGATGGGCCGAATGGCCTAATTCTGCTCCTACGTCCTATGGTCTTATTGAGTCGTGGGCACTCACTGGGAATTATACGCAGACCTGTAGGATGCATTTCTGGTGGTCACCCACCAGCTGAACATTCAGTGAATGGGAAGCCCTTGTGGTTGACTGCTTGTCACCATGGAGATTTAAGCACCAGGTGAGTGCAGTCAATGGCACCTTGCACCTATGGAAAACATGAGATCTGCACAAATCCCAGCGCTCTTGCTTCCTGCCTTTCCTGATCCCAGGTGAAATGCACTTCATGAAGATGGCATCCGTGACCTCCTGGGTGCACTTGTGCATGAAGACTTGTGAGATCCTGCAAAGGTCACCTGTGGAGCTCTGAAAGGAGCCACTGGTGTAGAAATTAAGCGCCACAGTCACTTTCATGGCTAATGACAGTGGATGCCCTCCATGTCCCTGTAGCGCCAAATTTTGCAGCAGGTGGCATATGTGACCAACCAGTTTCCTAGAGATGCACAGTCTTCTGCGATACTGGTTCTCAGTCATCTGCAGGAATGCAAGCATCGTCTATAGACCCTGGGTCTAGGAAAGCACCTACGAGCGATGGCTCGATATGAATCTTCAGCTTCGTGTGCCGCCCTCTCATCTTGAGGGAGGTGCTCCTCACTTTGCTGAGCCAGATGCCTCTGACGCTTTATTCTTCTTCTTCTCTGCTCCGTGGAAGCCATGAGGCATACTACTAAATCATCAGGCTCCATGATCTTAATGTTCTCCTGCAGGATCAAAGAGAGAGACATGTGGGCTAGCATAACTGTCCTAAGAACCTCTCTTGGTTAATCTGAAGGCCTCTTCACGCATGCGGGAGTGTGCTGGCCACCACTTGGATGGCTAGTGTGTAGTGCACTCATTGGCTGTCCAAAATCCCACTCACCTCCACCCCACTCCACTTGACCGATTGGCAGCAGCTTTGACCACTGCACTGCCTGTTGTGCTCTCAACTCAGGCACAGGCATTCTCCTAACCCACACTACAAGCTGCACTGTTAGCTTGAGCAATGATGGGTACTGGTCGAAACTTTAAGAAAGACATTGCAAGGAGCTGTGAATGCCTCCACCACTGACTACTCCATAGCTACCTTTTGCAAGGGTAACTTGCCCATTTGTCCAATTGCTCTGCTGTCCCTTAAAACATAATTAATTTACAGTCTGTGCCCAAGGGGTGAAAGGCTCTGGAAAATTTGGTAGCATTTTTATGCTTTTGCGTTGCTTGAGTGGGCAGAAACACTCCAGAGGCCTGACTCCTGGCATGCCAATGGAGCTGTAGCTGAACAGTCTCAGCTGCGGAAGGATACTCACTTTTGACTTGCGTAGCCACTTTTCTCATCCCTCCCTGCTTCCTCCCACCCTCTGCATGTTCTTGAGTACTTCCTTCAGCCTGTGCTGCCTTGCCCCCACCACCCCCCAGCATGTGCTTGAGTACTTCCTTCAGTCTGTGCCACCTTGCCCCCACCACCTCCCAGCATGTGCTTGAGTACTTCCTTCAGTCTGTGCCGCCTTGCCACCCTCCACCTCCCAGCATGTGCTTGAGTACTTCCTTCAGTCTGTGATGCCAACCCTAGCCCCAGCCTGACCCACACTGGAGGCCTTGCCCTGGTACAGCACTGAAAGCAGGGGGAGAAAGCGACTTGCCTGTGCCCCCCACAGATGTACGGCACCTCTTGATGTCCTACAGGCGATACTCGTGAGCACTGCCCAAGGTTGTGTGCATCATTGAAACAAAAAACAAGACAACCTCGAAGTTCAGGTCGCCAAGTGCACACCCTTTAAAGGCAGTTGTGAACCACGCTGTTCTAAAGTCATGCCAACGCGGATAATAATTTCGACGTGGAGGGAATGATCCCAGCGAGCAGGGCTTATAGTGAGATGTTAAAGTATTGAAATGAGGTTCTCGACATGCACGGCGGAAACACAGCCTGCCATTGACGGGTGGAGCGGACGATAACAAACTGGTTTTACGACGGCATGAAACCAATTTTTGGCCTTCTTGCCATATTGTTCCCCTGCTCCATTCCCCACCCACCATGACACCCGGAGCCAACAGGTCCAGAAAACTCCAGCCAAAATAATTGTTTAGCTTCTCTGCCACTTCCCTATTCTCCACTATAGGTTCTCCTATCTCCACCTGTAATGGGCCCACATTTACCCTTGCAAATATTTTCCTTTTCATACATCTAAAGAAGCTTTTACAGTCCATCTTTATGTTTCTCGCTAGCTTGCATTCATGCTTTCTTTTCCCTTCAGCAGTTTCTTGGTCCTCCCTTGCTGGATTCTCCCAATCCTCGATCTTACCACTTTTTATGGCCACCTTATAAGTCACCTCCTTTGATCTAATGCAATTTTTAACTTGTTTTGTTAGCCATGTTTGATTCCCCTTTCCTGTTGGGTTTTTGTGTCTTAGAGAAGGGTATATTTGTCGTGGACCAGGTAACATTTCTTTAAGTACAAGTCATTGGCCGGGGTTTTCTGACCCCATCACGGGCAGGACCCGCCATGGGTGAGGCGGCGCCCCAGCCAGAAATCCATTGACTTGTGGCGGGACCGGAAAACCCCGGAAGCGGGCGGGTGCGGAAAATCCTGCCCATTGTCTGTCTACAATCAAATTTTTTGGTGTATTTTCCCAATCCACCAGAGCCTACTTGCCCCTCAAACCTTCATAATTTCTTTTGTTCAGATTTAAGACCATAGTTTTGTCATGAAGAGATTAATGTCTATAATGTTATTGAAAGTTATTTTTAAATTTGAATTATAGTAGGGTCTGTGTCTATGTGTGTGTGTCTATGTGTGACTTAATTGGATTAAAGCCAGCTAGTCTGAGTGTTTTGATGTATAGTAGTTTGAGATGTTAATTAGATAAACGTAAGGAGTAAAAGGCAAAGTGCAATTTGCATTTGCATGAATAAACCATTCAAAAGAATGGGTAAAATCTTGCACTTAGCTGGGAGACACCAAGCAATGTGTTTATATTACCAATAAAATTGGTGGAATGAAAGGATCATTTCTCAGAGAGGTAATATTAAAAAAAAGCTCATAATACAATGGAAAATTTACGCTCAATGGGGAAGCTAGGTATAAACCAAAAGGAGTTTTTGGTGTGAGTCAGAGACATCTAAGATCTAAGCACCCTGTAAGCCTACAACTGTATCTGAAAAGGAGCAAAATTGCAAGGGGCCTCATTTTGAATTCATAAGGCCAATTGTGCTTTCCCTGGTATCTGTTTAAAGTCTATTGGTTATTGTTGCCTCAGTGAAGATTTACCTGGGAGTGATTAATTTGGGGATTTGTTTAAGAGTTATTATGGTAGTAATTTGTAGACATGTGTATGTCTTTAAATTGTTGCTAAATTAATAAATGTTTAATTTAATTTGATATAAAAAAAAACCTCTTGAAGCTTGTTGGTTTTATTCCTGAATTCAGAGCTGCATCTCAAACATACCAATTGAAAATATAGGATATGATAGTTGTTCAAGTTTCCCTCTAGGATTTAAACAACTCAGCCTTTACCAATTGCTGTGTCATAACAGTTTCAAAATGAACCTTTACATTTTCAAACTTTTTAGGTACTGCCAGGACCACTCGGCTCTAGACTGCATTGCAGCTTTAGTCTAAACATGGGCAAAAGAGCTGAACTCAAGAGATTATGTGAGAGCGATTGTCCTTGACATCAGAACAGCATCTGACTCAGTGTTACAAAATGGAAGTCAATGGGAATTGAGGCAAAAACTCCATTCGTTGGAGTCATACCCATCGAAAAGAGAAAATGGTGTGGTTGTTGGAGGCCAATCATCTCGATACCAGGACATTGCTGCAGGAGTTTAGGGTGAGAGCTTAAAAAGACGCAAGGGTAGAGAGAGAGAACGATGAGAGGTTTAAAGAGGCACAGAAGGGGAGAGAGAGCAGTGAAAGTTAAAGAGGCGCAAGCAGAGAGAGAGAGAGAGCAGCGAGGACTTAAAGAGGTACAAGGACAGAGCATGGTGAGGCCAGTCTGTGGACCGACCACATTTTGGAAAAAAAATCAAAGTCTGACATCACAGGGAAACAGGTAGTGATTAGTTGGTAAGTTATTTGTTTTCTTTGAAAGTTCATCTAATTTATTAGTAATTGTAAGGTTTTATTAGTATTAGTAAATTTTACTAGCAGTAGTAAAGCTTATTTGGAGTAGGAGGGTATATTAATTATAAATTAATTTAGGAAATAAATTAATTAACACATAATAAAGATGGCAGGGCAAGTGTTGTGACTGGAGAATGTGGTGCCTCCTGGACACAAGTGTGATCCAGAGCAAATACGTCTGCAGTAAGTCCCTGCGGCTTGAGGATCTTCGGCTGAGAGCCATTGTACTGGAGGCCGAGCTGCAGACACTGCGCTGCATCAGGGAGGGGAAAGTAATCTGTACCAGGAGGTAGTCACATCTCTTAGGATAGGGCTTTCTGATCCAGCCAATGGTCAGGGACAGGATAGTGCGACTGTGAGTGAGGCAGGTACGGGGATCCAGAAAGTAGAAATGGAGGAGTCTAAGCCCTTGCACTTGTCCAACAGATTCGAGGATTCTTGTAGCCTGTATGGATGAAAATGAGATTGGCAAGGTGGATGAGCAAACTGACCATGGCACCACGGTACAAAGCACCATTCAAACGGGGGGAGATAATCAGAATGTAATGGTAGCGGGGGATGGTATAATCAGAGGGATAGACATAGTTCTCTGCTATTGAGAGCATGAGCCCCGATGGTTGTGTTGCCTGTCCGGTGTCAGGATTCCAGACATCTGTTCAGGGCTGGAGAAGAACTTGCAGTGGGAGGGGGAAGATCCAGTTGTCATGGTCTAAGTTTGATGCCAGTGATATAGAGAAGCATAGGAAAGACAATCTGCTTAGGGATTATGAGCAGCTAGGGGCCAAATTAAAAAGCAGAGCCTCAATGGTAATAATCTCTGGATTATTACCTGAGCCATAAACAAATTGTCATAGGGTAAATAAGATTAGGGAGATGAAAGCATGGTTCAAAGCATGGTGGCATAGTGGTATTGTCAGTTGGAGAAGTGGGTTTCAATTTATGGGGTACTGGAACCAGCACTGGGGAAAGTCGGAGCTGTACTGTTAGGACATAGTTCACCTGAACCAGTGTTCTGGAGAGTCGTATAACTAGGGTGGCAGAGAGGCCTTGAAACTAAATAGTGGAGAGAGGGGATCTTGCAAGAGGCAATGTAACAAATCAAAAGGAAACAATAAGGTAATAGAGCAGTGTAGCGATTTGGATCATGATAACTGGTGTGTGGCAGGAAAGGACACAGAGTAAAGACTTAAACGTTCACCAGCAGATAAGACTGGAGAGTGCAAAGATGATAAAAGGATGGAGTTAAAGAGTCTATATCTGAATGCCTGCAATATTCATAACAAAATGGATCAATTGTTAGCACAGATATAAATAAATATGTATGAACAGATAGCCATTACAGAGACATGGTTGCAGGGTGACCAAGGCTGGGACCTAAACGTTGAAGGGTATCTGACATTTTGAAAAGATAGAAAACTAGGAAAAGGTGGTGGAGGTAGCTCTGTTAATTAAGGATATCATTAGTACAACAGTGAGAGATTACATTAGCTCAAAAGATCAAAATGTCAAATCTATTTGGGTAGAGATAAGAAATAGTAAAGGTAAGAGGTCACTTCTGGGAGTAGTTTATAGGCCCCCTAACAGTCGTTACATAGTAGGACAGGGCATACAGGAATAAATAAATGGGGGCGCATGTAAAAAAGGTACTACAATAATCATGGATGATTTTAATCTACACATAGATTGAATGAATCAGTTTGGCAAAGGTAGCCCGGAACATGAGTTCATAGAATATCTTTGGGATAATTTCTTAGGGCAGTCCACTCTTGAGCCAACCAGGGAGCAGGCTATTTGGGACCTGGTAATGAGTAATGAGACAGGATCAATCACTACCCTCATGGTAAAGGGCAGGTGGTGGTTTAGTGGTATTGTCAGTGACTAATGTTCCAAAGACCCAGGGTAATGTGTTGGGGACCTGGGCTTGAATCCCACCATGGTGAAATTTGAATTCAATTAAAAGTCTGATGATGACCATGAAACCATTACCAATTGTCGGGAAGGAAGTCTGCTGTCCTTACCTGGTTTAGCCTACATGTGACTCCAGACTCACAGTAATGTGGTTGACTCTTAAATGCCCTCTGAACAAAGGTGGGCAATAAATGCTGGCCTAGCCAGTGACACCCATATCCCATGAATGAAAAAAAAGTAAAGGAGCTTCTAGAAGACAGTGAACATGACATGATAGAATTTCATGTTCAGTTTGAAGGGGAGAAGTGTATGTCTAAGATCAGTGTTTTAAACCTGAATAAAGGGGAGAATAAAGGATTATTTAAACTTAAATAAGGGTATGAGAGCACAGCTAGCTAAGGTGAATTGGGAAACTTGGTTAAAATTTGGACAGTAAAGATCAGTGGCAGACTTTTAAGGAGATATTTCATAACTCAACAAACATTTATCCCAGTCAGAAAGAAAGACTCCTCGAGAATGATTCATCGCCCATGGCTGAATAAGGAAGTTGAGGATAACATTGAAAGAAGCATAGTACATATCTGCAAAGATTAGTGATTGGTCAAAGAGCCTAGTGATACAATGGAAAATTTACATTCAAAGAGAAAGATGTGTTTAAGGAGAAAGGAGATTGTGTGTAAGGTAGAGGCATTCTAAGATCCAGCAAATGTAAGAAGCTTCCAGCCTATAAGCCTCAAGCTGCTGTCTGCAAGGACCCAAGGCTGATAGAAACTCATTTTGAATGTGACTGTCCAGGGTATGCTTTGCCAGGTGTCTCTTTAAATCTATGAGATTTATGGGGGTGTAACTGAGATTCAGGTTAATTAGGGGATTTTTGTAGTTAATATAGTAGTAATTTTGTAATCATATGTAAGTGCTTGCAATCTTACTTGTATTAATAAATGTTTAATTTAGTTTTATAAATATCCTCTTGAGGCTTAGTGGTCTTATTACTACTGAATTCAAAGCCTGCATCTTGAAACATACAAATTGCAAAAATGGGTTATGACAGTTGCTTCAAGATTTGAACAACTTAGCCTTTACCATCTGCTGTGTCATTATAATTGTGAGCTCTTTGTGGGATATATTTGAAATTCATTGATTTTTTGAGCTTGATGAATCTTAAAGCTAGGAGTACGAGAAGCACTTTGAATTCAGGAGTGGGTGTGAGGTATTTTTGAAGTGGTGAGACTGCAAAAATGGCTGTATCCATGGCTAAATCTGTTTTGGAAGTAGAAAGCATAACTCTGATTGGGTTATAGCAAGTATCCAAGAATAAGTTAACAGAGTTGGCAGATAAATTACAATTGGGGTTACCTGTGGGAGCTCAGAAAGCAGATATAATTGAAGGTATAGCACAGCATTTGAAGTTGGAAGTGATACCTGACACTAGTGAGTCACAGCTGGAGGTAGTGTGACTTCAGCTAGAAATGAAGAAGCTTGAACTTGAACAAGCAAAGGAAATGAAAAAACTGGAACTAGAGGCAGCAGAAAAAGAAAGGGAGAAAGAAAGATTATTTGAAAAATAAATGGAAATATGAAAACTTGATCTTCAGAGGGAAAGGTTAGCAATGGAAGAGAAAACTAAGGAAAGAGACAGAGAACAAAAACAAAAATACCTGGAAAAACTCAGCAGGTCTGGCAGCATCTGCGGAGAGGAGCGCAGTTAATGTTTCGAGTCCGAATGACCCTTCAACAGAACTGTTCTGATGAAGGGTCATTCGGACTCGAAACGTTAATTGCGGTCCTCTTTGCAGATGCTGCCAGACCTGCTGAGTTTTTCCAGGTATTTTTGTTTTTGTTTTGGATTTCCAGCATCCGCAGTTTTTCGCTTTTATCTTATTAAAGAGACAGAGAATATTGGCTTAAAAGGCTGGAAGTGAAAAAAAGAAACCTTGTTTGTGGAAAGTTCTGATGAGGAAAAAGCTTCTAAATTAAAACCCAGTGGGGAGATGTTTAAATTTGTATAAGCTCTTCCAAAGTTTGAGGGAAAAATATGTTGAAGCATTCTTTATTTCATTTGAGAAGATAGCTAAACAGATGAGATGGCCACAGGAGAACTGGATGTTGCTTTTGCAATCCAGGTTGGCAGGTAGAGCGTATGAGGTATATGCTTTGCTGTCTGAAGAAGAAATATCAGTGAATTGTGATATGGTAAAAAAGGCTATTTTGAGTGCACATGAGTTGGTTCCTGATGCATACAGGCAGAAATTTAGGAATATGAGAAAACAGCCTGGGAAAACTTATAATGAGTTTGAAAGAGTAAAACAAAGTAATTTTGACTGGTGGATATGGGCATTAAAAATAGAGATAACATATGCCGCTCTTAGAGAAGTAATTCTTTTGGAAGAATTTAAAGATTTGATTCCTTCGGTTGTGAGAACTCATGTGGAGGAACAGAGGGTTCAAACTGTAAGATAAGCAGCAGAGATAGCTGATGATTATGAGTTAGTTCATAGAGCGAAACTTTTATCGTCACCCTTTCAAATTGGAAAAGGATAGAAAGTGGGAAGGCGAAAGGAAGGTGGGTGGTCAGGAAAGAGGAGTAGCTAGAAATTCACAGGAAGATTTTTCTCAGAATAAAAAGGGGGTTGCTGAGGGTAGATGACATTCAAAAGTTGAGATGGTTTCATTGTAATAAAGTGGGGCACACAAAGTCAGTATGTTGGAAATTACAGGCAAAATCATTTTGGAATTATTGGGGTGCAGAAAAGTTCTGGAAGTAAAAGTACTGTGGGTTCTGAGGTTCAGGCAGGAAAAACAAATGGTTTGTGTACAAGTAAAACAAGGAGAATCAGTGATAGGTACAGAAGTGGGAATGTGTTCATGGTTTGCCCAAGAGAAGCTGGTTGCAGAACTTTTTAAAGATTTTGGGTGGAATTTTCCCAGAATTACACTAAGTGCAGTAGTGGGCGGGTAAAATAGAGTCCTACGCACTGTTGAAAAAGGCGGGCTTTCACATTGTATCTTCCTGAGCCTGCCTCATTATATATTTGCTCCCGCGAAACACGCCGTTTCCATGGCGGGCGGGCTCTCGTTCACCCGTTCGCCATCACCCTGCTGTTGCATCACACTGGCCGCCATCTTTAAAAGGTAGCTGCCAGCAAAGTGCTCATCACCAGCAGCTCACAACCGTTGCCTGGGAGAAAAGACCATCAAAATCAAAAAGACTGCAGCCCCCGGCTTCAGTGACGGGTCCCTCAAGTGACTTCTGGATGCTGTGGAGGCTCGCCGGGATGTGCTCTACCCCTGCTCTGGCCGCAGGATGGGTAGCAATGTCACCAACCTGGCTTGGGAGACGGTAGCAGCAGTGGTCAGCGTGAACGCCCTGCAGAGGAGGACAGCCACCCAGTGCCGCAAAAGGATAAATGATCTCCTCCGTTCCATCAGGGCAAGTCGCTCTTCTCAACACTCCCAACTCACACACTCACAAACCCATCACACATCAACAGGGTCCTCACTCACTGCCAGTGCAAGGGACATCACCATTCACTCTTTCACACACACCATCATTGTCCTCATCCCATCCATGGACCCACTCACCACCCACACAGGCTAGGCATATTTATTATCTGGCCCCTCAGACATCCTGATCCACTTTCCCCATCTCTATCCATGCAGGACAAACTGGCTCACAACAGGAGGTAAAGGTCACAGACAGGTGGAGGGATGCCGGAAATCAAAGTTCTGACAGAATTCAAAAACAGCCATCCAGCTGGCCAGCGGTGGCCGGGACTGGTTCTGTGCTAACAGTGAGGTCGGTGCTGCTCTACCAAGTGAGGATCTAGCAAGGCAACATCCATCAGGCAACCATGCCGTGAGTGATGTGTCCTCTTTCACAGGCGCCATGCACTAATTATCTCCCTTAAC
This sequence comes from Cetorhinus maximus, assembly GCF_964194155.1. Classification (NCBI taxonomy): domain Eukaryota; kingdom Metazoa; phylum Chordata; class Chondrichthyes; order Lamniformes; family Cetorhinidae; genus Cetorhinus; species Cetorhinus maximus. The sequence continues at coordinate 168,132,076 of NC_135883.1, forward strand.
TTTTGCAGGCACATCTGCCAAACACCCAACAGAGTCCATGACTCGTGCCTCCAATCAAGCTCCAAAGAAACCTCAGAAGAGGAATCTGAAGGCACCCTCACCCACATTCTACCCAGTGCAGAGATACACACCTCATTAGGACCTAGCTTTAGAGTAGCCTCAGGATCACAATCTGGTGAGCACATCGCACTTTCCGATCCACAGCAGGCGGAGGCAGGGAATTCCCAGGTCCCCGGCGCTCAGAAGACTGCTGGAGGCCAATATGTCGCTGAGTCTGAGTCAGATGACGAGCCTCTGTACTCGATCATGTCACAGTTGCTGGAGCTGCAAAGGCAAGCTAGGAAACAACAGGAAGGGATGTCCGCTGCTCTCCTCAGATTGCAAGGCACGATGGAGGAATCGATCTATCTTCAGGCTGAGGTGATAGCACTGGCATTGCAACGTACTGAGGTCAACACTGGCAGGACAGCGGCCACCATGCAGACTTTGGTCCAGGATGTCATTCCTGCACTACTGTGCAGGCTTAGCCCCATTGCTGATGCCATAGTTGGCCTCCAACAGTGTGTACACGAGAGGGGTGCTAGGCAGCTTGATCATACTCCAGCTACCCCTTCCGCTCACGGAGTCAGCCAGGGCACCTCGGGCACCCATAGAGAGGAGGATCAGCAGGTGCACACTCCGGGGACATCCACTCGGGTGACTCTGGGAGTGACTGGTCCATCTGACTTCCCTCTCCTGTGACCTCCACAGATCTAGCTTTACAGGCCAAGGAGGGTGTCACTGCCACATAGCAGGGCCCTGAAAGCAGGCAGGGGCCTTCTGAGTCTTGGCCCTCCAAAAAATACCCGCCAAAGTCATCACAGACAGGGCATCATAGTCAGCAGGCTGCCTGCACCTCTGCTGTAGATGTCCGGGGAGCTCCAAGACATAGCAGCAGGGCTAGGAAAGCTAGATAAAAGTAGTTGCACAGACTGGCCATGGGTGTTGATCACTTGTACATACTGTTCGCTATTGTCAATAAACTCCTAAGAATGTCACCCTGACTGTGGGAGCCTGTTCTGATGAGCAATGTTCTTCTCACTTAGATGTGAAACCTTTCTGCGCAAGATAAAAGGCAGGTGTCTCAGTCCAGGGCCTGTTCCCTGTGCTCTGTGTAGCCTTAGGACCACAGTGATGGTCCAGCCTCTCACACTCTGGAAACATTGCTAATGCCTGCACTTCGGCAGTGCTGGCCACTGCTGCCAGAATGTAGTGGGCAGGCGCCACAGAGTTCTCTCATACTCTCTGTGTGCTCTCAGCACCTTTAAGGTGGGGCTGGCCCCCATCAAACCCGCATCTGCGACCAGTGTTGCTGTGCACCAGCTTCTGAAGGGCTGAGGTGCTGAAGGCAGACACAGGATCGGATGCGCCTAAAGTTTCATGGCTGCGTCTCTCAGATGGCCCTGATCATGGAGTGCAAGTGAGCTGCCCTCGGCCAGATAGGAGTCAGACATTCTCAGAGGCTATGTGAAGATCTATGGAGTGTCCTCACTGCATGTTATCGTTATCCTCCTACAATTGAGCGACTATTAGGGCCTCCACTGCATCTCCGTGACAGGAGCATTCTCACAGTCAAACGTTCACTACTGCAATTTGAGGATCTATGGGGACACCTCACTGCATGTCGTCATCATCCTCCACAAATCTGGCAGCTATGACGGCCTCCCAAGTGCGCCTGCCTCATCTAGCCAGTGCGAAAGCCTCATCCCCATCGTCATCACCACCAAGGGCCCCCTTACCCTCATCCCCGTCGGCATCCTCCCCATTGGTGGAGACAAGCAGCTCCTCCATCTCCTCCTCAGCCAGCTCCTCACCCCATTGCAGCACCAGGTTGTAAAGGGGGCAGCAGGTGACGATGATGCGTGACACCCTCTGTGGACTTTATTGCTGGGCTCCACCAGACCAGTCCAGGCAGCGGAACCAGAACGTCAGCATCCCAATGGTCTGCTCCATCAAGTTGCGAGCTGCTGCATGAGTCTCATTATAGCGCCGCTCTGCTGAAGTCTGAGTCTGCCGCACGGGTGTCATCAGCCACAGCCTCTGCGGGTAGACCTTGTCCCCAAGGAGCCAACCCTGCAGCCTTTGTGGACACTGGAAGACTGCAGGGATCTGCGAGCGACTCAGGATGTAAGCATTGTGCATACTCCCTGGAAACTGTGCGCATACCTGCAGGATGCGTTCCTGGTGGTCGCAGCTGCACGTTCAGTAAGTGGAAGCTCTTGCGGCTGATGAAGTCCACTGAGTGTAGCGATGGAGACCTGAGCGCCACATGAGTGCAGTCAATCGCACCCTGCACCTGTGGGGATCTGGAGATCAGGGTGAACCCAATGGCCCTTGCATCCTGGCTATTCCAGTCCCGGGCGAAATGTACAAAGTTGTGTGCCACGGAGAAGCTGGCATCTGTAACCTCATGGATGCATTTGTGGGTGGTGGGTTGTGAAATCCCACAGAGGTCACCTGTGGAGCCCTGAACAGAGCCACTGGCATAGAAATTGATGCCGTGGTCACTTTCACAGCCACTGGCAGTTGATGCCCTTCATGTCCCCTTGGTGCCAAGTCCCGCAGTAAGTGGCAGATGTGAGCCACCAGGTCCCTAGGCATGCACAGACGTTGGTGACAGTGGTTCTCAGTCATCTGCAGGAATGGCGGGCAGCGTCAATAGACCCTGGGTGTTGCTAGGTGCCAACCAACCACGGCTCGCTGTCGCTCCTGGGCAGCGTGTGCAAGAGCCCCTGCTGCCCCTTCTTTAAGAGGTTGCTGCTCCTGCCTTTGCACAGCCAGGTGCCTCAGTCACTCTTTCCTCCGTCTTCTAAGGTCTCTGTAGGCCATCAGGTATACAGCTAGGTCACCCGGATCCATTATCCTGATGTGGTCCTCCTGCAGCATGAAAGAGAGAAAGACATCGTTATCATGGCTGTACTTAGCACTTTTTCTGGCCCTGTGTGACCACCCCTTAATGCTTCCTAGAGAGTGCTGGTCACCCCTCGGATGGCGAGAGATGAGTGCACTGCCTGGCTGCCCTGTCAACCTGTAACATGGGGGACACCGGTCTATACCAGGATGCTGAGATTGCAAGGGGCTGTGAGCGCCTCCAGCAGTGCTACATGGCCAGCATTGGTGAGGAGATTGTACAACGTGTGCAGTCCAACTGCTCCGTGGTCCAATAAAGGGATGGCGGACTCGAAGTCTGTGCCGGACAGTGTGGGAGGGGTGGTGGGGGGGGTGAGGGGCGTAAGGTATGGAGCACTTGGTGGCCCTTTACTGCTTCCGCAATGCTTGCATGGGCGGGTAGACTAGGAGCCTGACCCCAATCATATCACTGTGACTGTGCCTGATCTGTCTTGGTTGCAGAGGCATGGTCAGTTTATACAGGTGTCCCTAATGAACTTACCCTCAGACACCGCCCCTCCCTCAGCAGTCGCCTCTAAGGCTGGCCAACATTTGCCCCCAGCGCCCCTGAGGCCTGTAAACAATGGGCCAGCTGTGGAGAACGCTGCTGCTCACTCACCTCAGTTCCCACAAAATGAAGGCTGCCAAGTGCAGTTGTGAAACACATTGGCGTGCTTTCCACCGATGTGGAAGGACGATACGGCGGGGTTCCAAGAGACTGGCAGGATGGCCTTTTAATTATATGCTAATGTATTACAATTAGCTCCCTGCCAACAGGAAAAGTGGCCCGCCGTTGGCCGGCTGAGGGGAAGAAGTGAAGTGTTGTCCCGCCATATTTTCTGTGCATGTCACCTATCACGCGCGCTGCCAGCGGGCTTAGGAAATTCTGCCCTTTGTGTGGAGGGAAAGCCTTCCCATGTGCACAGGGTGGAGTAGGCAAAAATGTAAAATTTTAAGGGACACAAGGGCTAGTCAATCCTTAATGTTGTGGGATAGTGATATTTGTTGTTCGGAGGGAGTATTGCAGGAACAGGTGATAATAAGTGGGGATCATGGAGATACTAAACCTATTCCCTTGTGGAAGGTAAATTTAAAAAGTAAGTGGAAAACTGGCAAAATGACTTTGGGGTGGTGGAAAAATTGCCCATTGCAAGGGTTCAATTTAATCTGGATAATGATATAGCTGGATCACAAACGTGTGTGATGCCTATGGTAGTTGAGCAGCCTGTGGAAGTGTTTTCAACTGAGGTTTTACAAGAGGAGCATCTGAGACTTTTTCCAGATTTTGTGATAATGAGATCACAGGCACACAGGTTGAAACAAGAAAAACAAGAAGGACAGACAGTTCAAGTTAAGGAAGAAGGTATTGAAATCCAATTAGTAGGCACTGTGTTTGATAACATTGCTCAGAAAAACACAGGAGAGGACCATTCAGCTGAAGTGTTTAACCCAAGGCAGTTAATTAAGTTGCACAGGAGGATTTGCAATTAAAACAGTTATATCAGACAGTTTACTCAGAAACAGAGATAACATATATTCTGGAATGTTATCACCGTAAGGGTAATATTTTAATGAGAAAATGGAGGCCAGATCATGTTTCAGCAAACGAAAGCTGGAGGGAGGTACATCAAATCGTTATCCTATTAGGGAATAGAAATGAGATTCTAAGGATTGCTCATGAAATTCCAATGGGGGAACATTTAGGAATTAGAAAGACAAAGGCAAAAGTACAGAAGCATTTTTATTGGCCAGGATTGCATAGGGATGTAGTCAAATTCTGTAAAACGCGGTACACAAGTTAGGTAATAGGAAAACCACAAGCAGTGGTTAAGCCAGCACCTTTAATCCCAATGCCAGCATTTGAAGAACATTTTACTAGGGTCATGATTGATTGTGTAGGACCCCTCTCTAAGACGAAAAGTGGAAATCAGTATTTACTGACAATAATAGATGTGTCTACCAGGTTTCCTGAAGCAATACCTTTAAGAAATATTACAACTAAGAAGATTGTGGAAGAGTTAACTAATTTTTTTACAAGGCATGGTTTACCTAAGGAAATGCAATCAAATCAGGGTTAAAATTTTATATCACTGCTGTTTCAGCAAGTAATGAACAGTTTGGGGATAAAACAGTTTAAGTCAACAGCTTATCATCCAGACAGAGTCACAAGGGGCTTTGGAAAGATGGCATTAAACTTTAAAAACCATGATGACAGCGTACTATCAGAATTATCCACAGGATTGGGATTGGGGAATTCTATTCCTGTTATTTGCTATTAGAGATGCTCCTAAAGTTTTAGACCTTTTGAATTAGTTTATGGTCATGAGGTAAGGGGACCACTGCAATTGATTTACGGGAAATTGGTGGGTCAAAACCCAGAAACAACTTTCCTGAAGTGATGTATCAAACATCAGAGAGAGATTAGACAGAGCATGTGAGTTGGCTAGGGAACATTTAAAGATATCACAGCAAGTAATGAAAGTGAAGTCAGATAAAAAAGCTAAAGCTCGTAGTTTTACTGCTGGAGTGAAAGCACTAGTTCTGTTACCAGTACTGGGTGACTCATTAAAGGTAAGGTTTAGTGGGCCTTACAGGATTGAAGAGAAATTGAGTGAAGTGATTTTTTAAATAAATACTTCAGATAGAAGAAAGAAGCAGAGGGTGTCATGTGAATATGCTCAAAAAATACTTTGACAGGGAAAAGGAACAAAAAGAGGTATTAGTGGTGGTAGGTAATGAGAAAGAAGTAGAAATGCAGGACTCTGAAATTGATTTTCCTCTAATCAAATTGGATAATGAGGGGATACTTGAAAACTTAAATGTAATATTGAGTTACCTTCCAGACAAGTGTCAGAGTGATTTGGAAAAGCTATTGCAGTCGCACAAAGCTATTTGTGGAAATAAGTTGGGGGGGGACAGATTTAGTTTTACATGATGTTTCTGCAGAAGTTTCATCTCAGTAAGGCAACATCCTTATAGATTAAATCTGGCAAGGTTATCACAAGTACAGAAAGAAATTGATTTCATGCTTCAAAATGATATCATTGAGTCTAGTTGCAGTAACTGGAGTTAGCCTATTGTACTAGTACCGAAACTGGATGGAACACAAAGACTGCGTGGACTATTGAAAGGTGAATGCGGTGGCAAAAGCAGATTCATATCCTATACCATGGTTGCAGCATTGTATTGAAAAATTTATCACAAATATTGACTTGCTAAAAGGATTTTGGCAAGTACTGTTATTGGGCTTTTGTGACGCCAAATGGACTATTTCAGTTCAAAGTCATGCCATTTGGTATGAAGAATGTACCTATGACATTTCAAAGACTGGTAAACAAAGTAATTGCAGATCTAAGCAATTGTGCTATTTATATTGATGATCTGATAGTTTTCAGTCAGGTGTTGGAGGAACATTTACAGCACCTGGAAGAATTATTTACTCAATTACAAGAAGCTAATTTGGTGATGAATTGCATAAAAGTGAATTTGCAAAAGCGCAAGTTATGTATCTAGGCCATACCATAAGACATGGGAACGTGGCTCCAAAAGGTGTGAAAGTCAAAGCTATCACGGATTTCCCAGTGCCTACAACAAAACGAAAAGTTTTGAGATTTCTGGGCATGAGTGGGTTTTAACGGAAATCTGTACCAAATTTTAGCAGTGTGGTTGCTCCACTAACTGAACTATTAAAAAAAGAACAAGAAGTTTCAATGGGCACTGGAGTATCAGAAGACATTTGATAGTTTGTAAATTGTATTAACTACGGCACCAGTTTTGTCAGTACCCAATTACGCCAAGCAATTTAAGTTGGCTGTTGATGCAAGCGATATAGGTATTGGGGCCGTATCATTACAAGAAGATGACAGTGGAATTGAAAAACCGATAGGTATTTTTCTCAGAAGTTGAATACACAACAGAGAATATATTCAATGATTGAAAAGGAGGCATTGGGTTCGGTGTTAGCATTGCAGCATTTTGAAATCTATGTGGCAAACAATTCATCAGAAACAATTGTTTATATGGACCACAATCCTTTGAGGCTTCTGGACAAATTTAGAGACACGAGTGCCAGGCCTTTCGGGTGGAGTTTATTAATGCAGCCATTTAATCTACAGATAATACATGTCGCTGGGCAAGAGATTCTGATTGCAGATGTGTTATCAAGAGCTTGAAGCTTAAAGGGAAACTTGGCCATTTTAAAAACATGGACACTGAACTGGAATGATTTATGCTGATACCAATGATTTGTATATATAATGTTATGTTAATGCATGCATTTGGTGATGTAATAGTGTAATAAGTATAGGAGATTGTGTAAGATGGGTTATTAAAAATGAAACCGTCTTTTAAAATTATGACAGTTCATTTTTCAATCAGGAGGGGGATGTCATGAAGAGAGATTAATGTCTATAATGTTATTGGAAATAATTTTTTTAAAAATAGAGTTCTATTGGACTCTGTGCCTATGGATTAAAGCCAGCAAGTCTGGGCGCTTTGATGTATTGTAGTTTTGAGATGTTAATTAGGCAAATGTAAGGAGGGTCGAAGGAAAATTATAAATTTGCATTTGTTAAAAGAAACCATTCAAGACTCTGTGAAATATTACACTTAGCTAGAAGACACCAAGCAATGCGTTCATTTCTTTTTCAGCTTACTAATAAAATTGGTGAGGTGAAAGGATGTTATTGTTAGAAGAGGTAAAGTTAAGAGCTTTGTGATAAAATAGAAAATTTACATTCAAAGAGAAAGATATGTATGAAGGAGAAAGGAGATTGCATGTAAGGCAGAGTCATTTTAAGATCCAACAAGTGTGAGAAGCCTCCAGCCTGCATGCCTCAAGCTGCTGTCTGCGAGGATGCAGAGCTGAATGAAAGACTGTCCAGGGTGTGCTTTTCCGGGTGTCTCTTTAAATCTATGAGATTTACTGTAGCCTTAACGGGGGTGTAACTGAGATTCAGATTAATTGGGGGATTTTTGTAGTTATTATAGTAATAATTTTGTAGATGTATGTGTGTGCTTACAATATTTCTTGTATTAATAACTGTTAATTTAGTTTTATAAAAAACATCTTGAGACTTCGTGGTCTTATTACTACTGAATTCAAAGCCTGCATCTCAAAACATTCAAATTGCAAAAATGGGTTTTGACAGTTGTTCCAAGTTTCCCTCTGGGATTTGAATAACTTACCCTTTACCATCGGCTGCGTCATAATAACCTGCATCCTAGGGTCTTAAAAGAAGTGGCTGCAGCGATAGTAGATGCATTCGTTATAATCTTCCAAAATTTCTTAGATTCTGGAAGGATCCAGTAAATTGGAAAATAGCTAATGTAACACCTTTATTCAAGAAAGGAGGGAGACAGACAGTAGGAAACTGCTGGCCAGTTAGTCTAGCATCTGTCATAGGGAAATTGCCAGAATCCACTATTAGCGAGGTTGTAGCAAGATACTTAGAACATCATAATTTGATTTAGTGGGGAGATGGTGGCTTAGTGGTAATGTCACTGGACTAATAATCTAGAAGCCCAGGCTAATGTCCTGGGGGAACAGGGACTCAAATCCCACCATGGCAGCTGGTAGAATTTGAATTAAATGAATAATCTGGAATTGAAAAGCTAATCTCAGTAATAGTGACCATGAAATCATTGTCAATTGTTCTATAAGCCCATCTTGTTCATTAATGTCCTTTAGGGAAGGAAAATCTGCTATCCTTACTCAGTTTGGCCTACATTGACTCTTGACCCACAGCAAAGTGGTTGACTCTCAACTACTTTCTGAAATAGTGTGGCAAGCCACTCAGTTCAAGGGCAATTGGGGATGGGCAACAAATACTGGCCTTGACAGCAATGGAGACATTCCATGAAAGAATTAAAAAAATTATCAGGCAGAGACAAGGAAGGGAATGGGTGACACCAGGCAGTCCAAGAGAAACAGGCAGGTAGTACTGGGGTCCTGCTCGCAAAGCGGTATTCCATTTTGGAGGCTGATGAGGGCGCTGGTTCCTCCAGGGAGTGCAGGCAGAGCCAAGCTTCTGGCACCACAAGCAGCCTGTCTGTACAGGAGGGGAGGAAGAGAGGAAGAGCAATAATAATAGGGGATTCTATAGTCAGGGAACAGATAGGCACTACTGTGGCCATCAATGTGACTCCAGGATGGTGTGTTGCCTCCCTGGTACCAGGGTCTGGGATGTCACTGAACAGCTGCAGGGCATCCTGAAGGGGGAGGGTGATAAGGCAGAGGTCATGGTACATGTTGGTACCAATGACATAGGTAGAAAGAGGGATGAGGTCTTGCATCAAGATTTCAGGAAGTTAGGCAGTAGACTAAAAAGCAGGACCTCTCGGGTTGTAATCCCTGGATTACTCCCAGTGCCACGTGCTAGCGAGCACAGAAATAGGAGAATAGCGCAGATAAATACGTGGTTTAAGAGTTGGTGCAGGAGGCAGGGTTTTAGATTCCTGGATCACTGGGACCGTTTCTGGGGAAGGTGGGACCTGTACAAGCGGGACGGTCTACATCTGAACCAGAGCGGGACTAATATCCTTGCGGGTGGGTTTGCTTGTGCTGTTGGGAGAAGCTTAAACTAATTCCGCTAACACAACGTTAGCAGAATAGGGACTCACCATACTACAGTAAAACAATCAAGTCAGAGGGACTACAGCTGCATTAAGTTTCAGGGGAGTAAGGCAAGGCTGGATGGCCTCTACTTTAATGCCAGGGCTATTACAGGTAAAACGGATGAGTTAAGGATGAGGATTGACACATGGAATTGTGATATCGTAGCCATCACAGAGATGTGGTTGAAGGAGAGGCAGGATTGGCAGCTCAACATTCCAGGATAAAGAATCTTCATGCGAGACAGGGGTGGGGGTACAAGAGGAGGAGGCATTGCATTATTAGTTAAGGAGTTAGTTACTGCAGTAAGGAGAGATGGTATCTTGGAGGGGGCATCAAATGTAGCTTTGTGGGTAGAGCGTAGCAATAAAAAAGGGGCAGCCACATTGTTAGGTGTTTATTATAGACCCCCAGGTAGTCAGCGTGAAATTGAGAAGCAAATATGTGCACAATTTGCGGAGGTAATGTAAAAACAAGAACAATAGGGTAATTATATTAGGTGATTTCAACTTTCCCAACATTAACTGGGATAGATATAGTGTTAAGGGCTTGGATGGAGTGGATTTCTTGAAATATGTACAGGAGAACTTTTTAGGTCAATATGTAGAGGGTCCAACAAGGGACAGCACAGTGCTGGACCTAATTCTGGGGAAAGAAGCCAGACAGGTGGCTGAGGTGGTGGTGGGGGAGCATTTTAGTCATAGCGACCACAACATGGTACAATTTAAGCTTGTTATGGACAAAGAAATTGACAAGTTGCAAAAAAATGTTTTGGATTGGGGGAGAGCGGCTTTTAGTAAAATAAGTCAGGATCTGGCCAAGGTAGGCTGGGAACAGCTACTTGTGGGGAAATCTACAGAGGAGAAGTGGAGAGCGTTCAAAAAGGAAATGGGGAGCGTACAGGCTCAACATGTTCCCTCTAGGGTGATAGGAAGCAGTAACAAGCTCAGAGAACCATGGATGGCCAGAGATATTCAGGATATGATGAGAAGGGAAAGAGAGGCTTTTAGCAGGTACAGGGGAACAAATAGCGAAGGCATTAGTTGAGTACAGAAAGTGCAAGGTGGAGCTTAAGAAAGCAAGTTGGAGACCAAAGAGGAGAAAGAGTAGGGCCCATTAGGGACCAAGGGGGCAATCTATGGATGGAGCCAGAGGACATCGGTAGAGTGTTGAACGAATACTTCACATTCATCTTCACCCAGGAGAATGAGGATGAAAGTACGGAGCTCGGGGAGAGAGACTGCGAGGTTCTTGAGCAAATTGATATAGGGAGTGACAAGGTATTGGAGGTGTTGGCAGGCTTAAACGTGGACAAATCTCCAGGTCCGGATGATTTGTGTCCCAGACTGCTGAGGGAGGCAAGGGAGGAGATCGTAGGGGCTCTGACCCAAATTTTTAACGCCTCTATGACCACGGAGGAGGTGCCAGAGGACTGGAGAACAGCTAATGTGGTTCCACTATTTAAGAAGGGTTGTGGAGATAAGCCAGGGAGCTCCAGACCAGCGAGTCTCACGTCAGTGGTAGGGAAACTATTGGAGAAAATTCTGAAGGAAAGAATCTATCTCCACTTGGAGAGTCAAGGTTTGATTAGGGATAGTCAGCATGGCTTCGTCAAAGGGAGGTCATGCCTAACAAATTTGATTGCATTTTTTGAGAGGTGACCAGGTGTGTCAATGAGGGTAGTGTAGTTGATGTAGTTTATATGGATTTCAGCAAAGCCTTTGACAAGGTCCCACATGGGAGACTTATAAAGAAGGCAAATGCATATGGGATGCAGGGTAATTTGATAAGGTGGATTCAAAATTGGTTTAGTTGAAGGAGACAGAGGGTGATGACAGAAGGCTGCTTTAGTGACTGGAAGCCCATGTCCAGTGGTGTACCACAGAGATCTATGCTGGATCCCCTATTATACGTCATTTACATAAACAACATAGATGACTAGGGTTAGTAAGTTTGTGGATGACACAAAGATTGACCGGGTGGTTAACAGTGAGGTTGAGTGTCTTGGGCTACAGGACGATATAGACGGGATCGTCAAATGGGCAGATAAGAGGCAGATGGAATTTAACTCTGAAAAGTGTGAGGTGATACACTTTAGAAGGAGTAAATTGACGAGGAAGTGCTTAATGAACGGCATGACGCTAGGAAGTTCTGAGGAACAAAGGCACCTTGGCGTGTGTGTCCATCGATCTCTGAAGGTGGAGGGGCATGTTAGTGGGGTGGTGAAAAAGGCATATGGGACACTTGCCTTTATCAATCAAGGCATAGATTACAAAAGTAGGGAGGTCATGTTGGCGTTGTATAGAAACTTGGTGAGGCCACAGCTGGAGTACTGTGTGCAGTCCTGCTCGCCACATTATAGAAAGGATGTGATTGCACTGGACGCGGTGGAGAGGAGATTCACCAGGATGTTGCCTGGGGTGAAACATTTAAGTTATGAAGAGAGGTTGGATAGACTTGGGTTGTTTTCGTTGAAGCAGAGAAGATTGAGGGGCGACCTGATCAAGGTGTACAAGATTTTGAGGGGCATGGACAGGGTGGATAGGGAGCAGCTGTTCCCATTAGTTGAAGGGTCTGTCATGAGGGGACATAAGTTCAAGGTGAGGGGCAGGAGGTTTAGGGGGAATGTGAGGAAAAAATTTTTTACCCAGAGGGTGGTGACGTTCTGGAATGCACTGCCTGGGAGAGTGGTGGAGGTGGATTGCCTTACATCCTTTAAAAAGTACCCGGATGAGCACTGGCACATGATCATATTCAAGGCTATGGGCCACAGGCTGGTAAATGTGATTAGGTAGGTAGGTCAGGTGTTTCTCACCTGTCAGTGCAGACTCAATGGGCTGAAGTGCCTCTTCTGTGCTGTGAGATTCTGTGAATCTATGATTCTTTGAACATGGGTTTGTGAAAGGAAAATTGTGTTTAATTAATTTATTCGAGTTTTTTGAGGAAGTAACAAGCAATGTGGATGAAGGGGAACCTGTATATGTGAGGTATTTGGGTTTCCATAAGACATTTGATATGGTACCACCAAAGGTTACTACACAAGACAACATTACATGATGTAGTGGGTAACATAGAGGCATGGATAAAGGATTGGATAACTAACAGGAAGCAGAGAGTAGGAATAAATGGATCTTTTTTGTGTTGACAAGCTGTAACAAGTGGAGTGTCATGGGGATCAGTGCTTGGGCCTCAACTATTTACAATCTACATCAATGATATGTATGAAGGGACCAAATGTATGGCAGTTAAATTTGCAGATGACACCAGGAAAGGTAGTAAGGTAAGTTGCCAAGAGGGGGTAGAGAGTATGCAAAGGGTATAGACAGGTGAAGTGATTGAGAAATCATTTGGCAAATGGAGCATTAAGTGGGGAAGTGTGAACTGGTTCACTTTGTCAAGAAGAATAGGAAAGCGGTATTCTGTTTAAATGCAGAGCAACTGCACAACTCCTGACCTCATTACAGCCTTGGTTCAAGCATGGTGAAAAGAGCTGAACTTCAGAGGTGAGATGAGAGTGACTGCCTTTGACATCAAGGCAGCATTTGACCGAGTATGGCATCAAGGAGCTCGAGCAAAACTGGAGGCAATGGGAATCGGGGAAAGCTGTCCCTGAGCTGGTGTCATACCTAGCACAAAGGAAGATAGTTGTGGTTGTTGGAGGTCAGTCATCTCAGCTCCAGGACATCACTGCAGGAGTTCCTCATGGTAGTGTCCTAAGCTCAACCATCTTCAGCTATTTCGTCAATGGCCTTCCTTCCATCTCTTGTTGGAGATGGTCATTGCTTGCATTTGCATGGCGTGAATGTGACTTGCCACTTGTCTACCCAAACCAGGGTATTGCCCAGTCTTCATGCATGTCAACATGGACTGCTTCAGTATCTGAGGGGTCATGAATTGTGCTGGAAATTGTGCAATCATCAGCGAATATCCCCACTTCTGACCTTGTGATGGAAGGAAGGTCATTGACAAGGCAGCTGAAGATGGTTGGACCAGGACACCACCTTGAGAAACTGTTGCAATGATGCTCTGGAACTGAGATGATTGGCTTCCATCAACCATGACCATCTTCCTTTGTGCTAGGCATGGCTCCAACCAGTGGAGAGTTTTCCCCCTGATTTCCATTGACTTCAGTTTTGCTCTGGCTCCTTGATGCCATACTTGATCCAATGCTGCCTTTATGTCAAGGGCAGTCACTCTCTCATCACCTCTGGAGTTCAGCTCTTTTGTCCATACTTGAACCAAGGCTGTAATGAGGTCAGGGGCTGAGTGGCCCTGGCGGAACCCAAACTGAGCATCAGTGAGCAGTTATTGTTAAGCAAGTGCCACTTGATAGCACTGTTGATGACCCCTTCCATCATTTTACTGATGATCTATACTAATTGGCTGAGTTGGATTTGTCCTGCTTTTTGTGTACAGGACATTCCTGGGCAATTTTAGACATTAACGTGCAGATGCCGGTTTTATAGCTGTACTGGAATAGCTTGGCTATGGGTGAGTCATTGCTGAATGACGAAAGATAGTTATGGTTGTTGGAAGCCAATCATATCTGCCCAAGGACACCTCTGCAAGAGCTCCTTGGCCCATTCTTATTAAGTTGCTCCATAAATGACCTTCTCTCTGTCATAAAGTCGGAAGTAGGGATGTTTGTTGATCATTGCACAATACTCATTTCCATTTGCGACATCTCAGATAAAGCAGCAGGCTGTGCCTGTGAGCAGCCGGACCTGGGCAACATCCAAGCTTGAGCTGATTAATGGCAAGTAACTTTCATGCATCACAAGGACCAGGAAATTACCATATCCAACATTAGAGTGTCTAAGCATCTCCCCTTGGCATTCAGCAGCATGACAAGCTCTGAAAGCCCCAACTATCTATATCCTGGTAGGGCTACCTTTGACCACAAACTTAACTGGAATAGCCATATACGTACAAGAGCAGGTCAGAATCTGGGAATTCTGCTGTGTGTAACTCACGTTCTAAGTCCCCAAAGACTCCCAACATCTATAAAGTACAAGTGAGAAGTATGAAGGCATCCTCTCCACTCAACTGGATGAATGCAGCTCAACAACGTTCAAGTAGCTCAACGCCATCCAGGACAAATCAGTCGACTTTATTGGTGTTTAATCACCACATGAGCATTCACTCCCTCCACCAGGAGGGGCGATGGCGTAGTGGTATTGTCACTGGAGGTAATCCAGAGTAATGCTCTGGGGACATGGGTTTGAATCCCACCACAGCAGATGGTGGAATTTAAATTCAATAAAAATCTGGAACTAAACGTCTAATGATGACCATGAAACCATAGTCAATTGTTGTAAAAACCCATCTGGTTCACTAATGCCCTGTAGGGAAGGAAATTTGTTGTCTTGTCTGGCCTATGTGGACTCCAGACCTGTCTCATAGACAAGTCATCAGCCTGACATAGTCATGTTCACGGAATCATACCTTACAGACAATATCTGAGACATCACCATCCCTGGGTAAATCCTGTTCCACTGGCAGGACAGACCCAGCAGAGGTGGCAGCACAGTGGTATACAGTCGGGAGGGAGTTGCCCTGGAAGTCCTCAACATTGATATCAGGTCAAACTTTGGCAAGGAAACTTCCTGCTGATTACCAAGTACCGCCCTCCCTCGGCTGATAAATCAGTATTCTTCCATGTTGAACACCACTTGGAGAAAGCACTGAGGGTGGCAAGGGCTCAGAATGTACTCTAGGTGGGGGACTTCAATGTCCATCACCAACAGTGGTTTGGTAGCACCACTACTGACGAGCTGGTCGAGTGTTAAAGGACATAGCTGCTAGACTGGGTCTGCGGCAGGTGGTGAGGGAACCAACAATAGGGAGCACATATTTGACATCATCCTCGCCAACTTGCCTGCCACAGATACATCTGAGCCTGACAGTATCAGTAGGAGTGACCACCAGACAGTCGTTGTGGAGACGAAAACCCGACTTCAAGTGATGATACCCTCCATCGTGTTATGTGGTACTACCGCCCTGCAAATTGGGATATATTTTGAATAGATCTAGCAGCTCAAGACTGGATATCCATGAGGTGCTGTGGGCCATCAGCAGCAGCAAGAAATGGCTGAAAGCACTGTATACTGCAAAGGCTATGGGCCTTGACAATATTCCAGCAATAGTGCTGAAGACTTGTGCTCCAGAACTTGCCGTGTCCCTAGCCAAGCTGTTCCAGTACAGCTACAACACTAGCATCTACCCGGCTATGTTAGAAAATTGGCCAGGTCTGTCTTGTACACAAAAAGCAGGACCAATCCAACCCGGCCAATGTCCACCCCATCAGTCTACTCTCCATCATCAGTAAAGTAATGGAAGGGGTCATCAACAATTCTATCAAGTGGCATTTGCTTAGCAATAACCTCAGTTATTAACTGACGCTCAGTTTGGGTTCTGCCAGGGCCATTCAGCTCCTGCAGGACTGCAGAACTCCTGACCTCATTACAGCCTTAGTCCAAACTGGACAAAAGAGCTGAACTCCTGAGATGAGGTGAGAGTGACAGTCCTTGACATCAAGGGAGCATTTGACTGAGTGTGGCATCAAGGAGCCCTAGCAAAACTGGGGCCAATGGGAATCAGGGGGAAAATTCTCCACTGCTTGATGTCATACCGAGCACAAAGGAAGATGGTTGTGGTTGTTGGAGGTTAGTCATCTCAACTCCAGGACATCACTGCAGGAGTTCCTCAGGGTAGTGTCCTAGGCTCAACCATCTTCACCTGCTTCATCAGTGACTTTCCTTCCATCATAAGGCCAGAAGTGGGGATGCTTGCTGATGATTGCACAATACTCAGCACCATTTGCGACTCCTCAGATCGTGAAGCAGTCCACATCCAAAGGCAGCAAGACCTGGACAATATCCAGGCTTAGGCTGACAAGTGGAAAGTAACATTTACGCCACACAAGTGCCAGGCAATGACCATATCAAACAAGAGAGAATCCTACTATTGCCCCTTGACATTCAATGGCATTGCCATCACTGAATCCCCACTATCAACATCCTGGGAGCTACCATTGAACAAAAACTGAACTGGACTGGCCATATAAATACTATGGCTACAAGAGCGAGTCAGAGGCTAGGAATATTGTGGTGAGTAACTCACCTCCTGACTCCCCAAAGCCTGTCTGCCATCTACAGGGTGCAAGTCAGGAATGTGATAGAACACTCCCCACTTGCCTGAATGAGTGCAGCTCCCACAACACTCAAGAACCTTGACACTGTCCAGAAAAATGCAGCCCGCTTGATTGGCATCACATCCCCAAACATTCACTCCCTCCACCATGACACACAGTAGCAGCAGCGTGTACCATCTACAAGATGCACTGCAGAAATTCACCAAGGCTCCTTCGACAGCACCTTCCAAACCCACAATCACTGCCATCTAGAAAGACAAGGGCAGCAGATAGATGGGAACACCACCACTTGCAAGTTCCCCTTCAAGCTACTCACCATCCTGGCTTGGAAATATTTTGCCGTTCCTTCACTGTTGCTGGGTCAAAATCCTTGAACTCCCTTCCTAACAGCACTATGGGTGCACCTACACCACATGGACTGCAGCGGCTCTATAAGGCAGCTCACCAATCCCCTCTCAAGGGCAACTGGGGATGGGCAATAAATGCTGGCCTAGCCAGCAACGCTCACATCCCGTGAATGAATAAAAGAAAATTACTGCACACCATGGCTACCATATATACCACCTCCAAGATGCACTGCAGCAACTTGCCAAAGCTTCTTCAACAGTACCTTCCAAACCTGAGACCTCTACTGCCTAGAATAATACAGCCCATGTGCATATGGGAACACCATCACCTGTAAATTCCTCTTCAAGTCATTAACCATCCCAGCCTGGAAATATATTACCATTCCTCCATTGCATTGGGTCAAAATCCTGGAATTTCTATCCTAACAGCACAGTGGGTTTGCCTACACCATAAAGGCCACAATTGTTCAAGAAAACAGCTTATGCCAACTTTCTTGAGTTATAGATGGGCAATGAATCATGCCCATATCTCATGAATGAATAAAAAATGTGGGAAAGTGAATCTATTATAAGGGACATAGTGACAGCGTAGTTCGAAAATCATAACATGATACTGCCTATGATGAAGCAGAGAATTGACTCGTGTATACCATTAGCCCATAGAGCAATTTCAATTCTGTGAAGGCTACAGTTGTTTAGAAAATGTTGTTATGCTGAATAAAAGGATGATCTGATCGTTTGAGTTTGCTTTGGTCATCTGTTCTGAGTTCTTTGGAGTTATACTGGTAACTTTTTGTCAGCTCTCTACTCATGTAATAAAGCTTGTGTAATAGGTTAATAATAGATTAATTCTTGTTCAGAATATAATTTTCCCCTGAAATATTCAGATTTAGCATTAATTCCTTCTGAATTATGTGTTAGTTAAAGCTAAATACTCACAGCTTTGACTTGCATTTTGTTGAAAGAGTACCTAAGTGTGTCAACTCCCTCTGCTTCCTCCTTTGAAATTTCCACTTCATACCGATTCAGTATGCTATATGCTTCCTACATGAAAACAAATAATAAAGCAATAACATAAAATCTAGTTATGATAAGGTTTGTACATGTGCTGACCTCTATCAATATTAAACACCAGATCAAATAGAAATTATTTATTAAGTATATAATTCTTGGATGGCCCAGCAGCTACGACAGTAGACAACTAGATTGTCATAAGAATTA
Source organism: Cetorhinus maximus (assembly GCF_964194155.1). Taxonomy (NCBI): domain Eukaryota; kingdom Metazoa; phylum Chordata; class Chondrichthyes; order Lamniformes; family Cetorhinidae; genus Cetorhinus; species Cetorhinus maximus. Next base: position 168,150,338 of record NC_135883.1, read on the forward strand.
CTATACAAAGGAAGGCCAGGGATCATCTTGCTTCACTTCTACCATTTTGGTACTCACATTATACAACAATAATGAAGTTGTTGACTAATCATGGCAATCAATTTCTCTCAATCAGTCTACAATGGTGACCAGAGGATTAACATTCTCTTATCAGAATCATTGGCCCCCTTGTTCCATTACCCTAGATACTAAATATTTGCTTTGGTAGTGAAATTGTGAACAAATAAACACAATCTTAAAATTAAAGCTTGGCTTTATCGTATTGAAATCAAGAAGGTTGTTCCACACAAAAAATATAGTGGACAACTAAAAATTCTTCTCTGCCAAAAGACTGTGTATGTTGGATCATGTGAAATTTTCAGGAATGAAATCAATAGATTTTGGTGAAATATGGGTATCATGTAAGCATGGGATGGTACAACAAAAGAAGGAGGACATTCAGATTATTATGTCTGTGCCAGAGTAATTCAATTAGTCATGCTCCTGTGGTCTTTCCCCATAGCTCAATAATTGTTTTCCCTTATAAAGGGACAAATATCCAAGGCTTCTTACGTATTGGATCAGAAAGGAGTTTTGTGAATATGTAAAAACTCTCCCCTTCCCTTACATTTGCTCTCCCAGCAATTTTATTTGAAATAGTTATAATCCCTCATGGTTCTGAATCTGTGAAGGTAAGACTGGTGATCAGAAATAAAGCAAAATTAAAGATAACAAAATGGCAGTGATTTTGTTTTCCATTTCCCAATTTTTGGTGGTGCTCTCTGTGTTATTGTTTAGACAATCTGATATTCTCTTATTATTTAATTATGCTTGCTTTATTTTGATCACACATTATATTATTACTTTCTATCATCTTTTTCTAATCTCTGAGTACTTATGCCAGCTTTATTTCTTTTTGAACTACAAACTTTGCTTCCATCCCATCTTTTTTTGATCCTGCCCACAGATTAAGCAATTACAGATAACCTCTCTTATGGATTCAGAAAAAGCCTGGGTTGTCAAAACAGGAGCTTGAATGGCTACGCCATTTGGGGCTCAGTGTTGCCTCAGAGCCAGAGGCCATTGGTTCATTACATAGGATTGTATTGTATGATTCCAACCAAAACAGAAATAGACCAATTAGCCCAACCAACCCGTGCTGGCATGTATGCTCTACTTAAGCCTCCACCCACATTTCCTCATCTAAATCTACCGTTGTAACCCTCTATTCGCTTTTCCCTCATATGCTTGTCTAGCTTCCCCTTAAATGCATCTATACTTTCGTTTCAACAACTCCCTGTGGTGGCAAGTTCCGCATTTTCACTGCTCTTTGGATAAAGAAGTTTCTTTGAATTCCTTTTCTTGGTGACTATCTTATGTTGATGGCCTCTAGTTATGCTTTTTCCCATAAGAGGAAACATTCTCTCTTCATCCACTTTATCAAAAACTTTCAGCATTTGAAAAATCTCTATTAGGTCACCCCTTAGTCTTCCTTTTTCAAGAGAAAAGAGACCCAATCCTTTCATGATATGCATCCCCATGTATTTCTGGTATCATTCTGGTCAATCTTCTCTGCACTGTCTCCTGTGCCTCTGTTAATTATCAAGCTGATGTTTGTGGGACCTTGCTTTGCATAAATTGCCTTCTACATTTTATTATAATGATGAATATACTTCAAAAGTTCCTCATTAAAGTGTTCACAAAAGTGTTGCAATATGCCTTTATGGGATATCCACATGATATCACTAGAACGGAAATGTGTTATGTGAGCCAGTCTTAGTTTGCCTTTTGCTTTGAGCAGAGCACACACAATGCTCTGATGTCTTCAACCTTTATACCTATGTATAACTGTTCTCATGTGCTTAGTCTTAATAAATGAGAGATTGGCACCTTGTGTCTGGTTCCGTAAATAAGTCCAAGGTATTATATCATTATAACATAACATGGTGATCAATGGTGGTGAGACAGGTGGCAGCGAGATTAAGTACAGGAACGATATGATGAACAGCCATAAAATGTGCTACATGGCATGACACTGCCTTCGACATTTTTGGCCAGACCACAATAAAGTCACAGAGTTGCAGGGTGTTGTTGCAAAGAAAAGCTTTGGGGACACAGCACAGAACCAGTTTTCAAATAAAGAGTTGGTAAGCAGGCGGATCCCTCATGGTGAGATTGCAGTACACAGCCTGTCAGTTCAGTAAGTGGGACAGAACGCCAAGAGGACCAGCGGCAGAGTAGCTCAGCCAAGAAAGGGGCGCGGCCAGGGCGTAGGCTGGATTGACAATGAACAAGGGAGAGTCAAACAAAAAAAAAACTGTCATAAAAATCGGGCCAGAGAAGGTTGTAATTATAATGGGTGGCTTTGGGAGTTGCTGAATAATAAACTGCATAAAAAGCAAATACACTATTGCTCCATTGTGCATTCCCACCACTACTCGTCTTGGTGGGCAGAGCTGTGGAAAACGTATGAAAACAGTGACAGCAACATTCATCCCAGATACTACAGAAGAAAGAAGAGCTCAGGGGTATTGTCAGAACGTCCACATAATTTCCCAGTCTGAATTAAGAGGCAGCTGACCTACTATCTGAATTCAAAATGTTTAAACAGTGTACAGAGCTATGGTTCATTTGATTCAGCTGTGTCTGAACCAGACAAGCAGGCCAAAAAAATTTGCCTAGCAATTGGAAATGAAGGTCTACACAGGCTGAACATGACAGGATTAACACAGGGGGAGCTAAAGGATCTACAAAAGATATGGGCCAGAATTTCTAGCTCATCAGGCGGGCGTACGCCCGATGTCATCGCGCACTCGTGCGATATTTCGGTCGGCGGGCACGTGCGGGAGTCAGCAGCGTGCCTTCCAACAATTAACATGCCTATTAAGGCCATTAAAGTCCCAATTGAACTAAATTTTTGCTGCCCATTCAACCTTATGGTTGGCAGGCAGGCGAAAAGGCCAAGCGATCTTTGGATTTTTTAAGAAACCTCATCCACAGGCTGGATGAGGTTTCTAACAGCTATTAAAAATTAAATAAAAATTTAAACATTTCATTAATAACATGTCCCAGCTCTTGTGACAGAGTCACATGAGGGGACATGTTTTTTAACAATTTAAAATTCTATATTTTTAATCCTTAAAGTCTTCATCTCTTTTCCTGTGCGTACCTGTGCACATGCGCGAAGTTCCCCGCTCGCCCTCCTACCACCCCCAAAACAGGCAGCGCCGAGCACTGCAGCATATGTTTCATACTGGGCAGGCCTTAACTGGCCCGCCAGCGTGAAATCGTGGTCGGGCCTCGATCACAGACTGAGGTCGGCTTCCTGACCGTTCCTGGCTGCCCCCACCGAGCCTGGCCGGCGAGGGCAAAAGCCTGGCCATGGATTGCATTGGAAGATGAGTTCAGAATCAGGTTAACCTTCTCCATTATAAATAGTGGTCATCTCTGAAGAAGAGTCATACTGACTTGAAACATTAACTCTGTTTCTCTCTCCACAGATACTGTCAGACCTGCTGAGTTTTTCCAGCAATTTCTGTTTTTATTTTAAACTTCTCTATTCATCGACTAGAAATCATGTCATTTTGAAAACAGCCTGCAGAATCCAGAGACCACTTTGTAAATGGATGCAGATACAAGGGTATGTACTGTGAGTTTTTTCAAACGCAGAGCTAGCAGACAGAATTGTTGAGTTGGTGATCACATCCACTCCCATGGAAGCATGCCAGAATGATCTGATAGACAAGTCCGAAACATATAGCATTGAAGAGCTACACAAGATTGGATATAAATACGAAGTGAATCTCGCAGGTCAACAAAGCTTACAGGACCTATGTACAACCCCGATTGTTGACGTCCTCACTGGAACACCCAAACCTATCAAGACATGTGGAAGATGTGGACTTCTGCATCTTTAGGGATGGGAAATAAATGCTGGCTGAGCCAGCAATTCCTTCATCCCATGAATGAACAAAAAATAAGCTGAAGCAGGAGCAAGTGCCAAAATACTAAATGACATGTGTCCACAGACATGGAAACATACTGTTGTCAAACTTTCAGCATACAACAGTTCATTAATTCCATGTACATGATCCATAGTCCTGGAGTACATGTGGGTTTTACAAATGTTCTACATCATGGCTTAGCAATTGCAGATCTATTGGCCTGTCATGACCTCATACTTGTAACAGTTTATGCAAGAGCCAGACATCATCAGGCAGATCAACCTCAGAAACTACTCCTATCACCTCTGTTCTTGACCTAACATCGAAATATCTGGAATGTTTCAACAGGATTGGCACTTCAAGAGAGCTACAACATCACACTTGCAGGGGAATACAAGTCCATCAATTGATCCAACACATAAGTGCAGCATACAAGGTAAATTGAAGTTCGACTAGACAAAATGGAGAAAGATGACATAATTAGAAGAGTACAAGAGCACACAGATGGGAGAAGCTCAATCACATATGTCATAGGAAGGATGGATCATTGAGGGTATGCCTCGAACATGACATTTAAACGCAGCTTTGAAATGTTGTACTTGCAAAATATCTACATTATAAGTATTAAATCTGAGATGTTCAGGTGCAAAATTCTCCACAAAGCTTGATGCCAAGCATGGTTATGAGGTACTTCTCACAGAGAAGTACCAAGAGCTTACTACATTTCGCACCCCATTCGGATGGTACTGTTTTCAGCTGGTACCAAGACATGGCTGCATAGCAATGGCCGAGACATGGCTGCAGAATGACATGGATTGGGACCTGATTATTGAAGGGTATGTGACATTTAGGAAAGAAAAGAAGCTAGGAAAAGGTGGAGGGATTGTTCTGTTAATTAAAAATGATATTAGCACATTTGAGAGGGATGGCCTAAGTTCAGGAACCAGGACATAGTAGCAGTTTGGGTAAAAATGAGGAATGATAAGGATGTGGGAGTGGTGTACAGGCCACCTAACAGTAACCACTCAGTAGTACAGAGTATCAATGAAGAAATAATAAGAGTTTGTCAGAAGGATACAGAGATTATTATGGGGGGTTTTAATCTACATATAGACTGGAAAAATCAGATGGGCAAAGATAGCTTAGATGAGGAGCTCATTGAATGTTTTCGGGATAGTTTCTTAGAATAGCATGTTCTGACACTAACCAGAGAATAGGCTATGCTTGATTTGATATTAACAGCGAGATAGGATTAATTGAAGACCTCATAGTGAAGGCGCTCCTAGGTAGCAGCAGTCATAATATGATTAAATTTTATATTCCGTTTCAGAGAGAGAAGAATGGGTCTGAGACTCATATTTTAAACTTAAATAAGGCAGTTATGAGGGCATGAAAGCAGAGCTAACAAAAGTGAATTGGTTATTTAGGTTACGGGATAGGTCAATAGAGATGCAGCAGTGGACGTTTAAGGGGATATTTCAGAATACACAGAATAGATATATGCTATGAGAAACAAAAATTCCAACAGGAGGACCCACCATTCGTGGTTAACTAAAAAATTTCAAGACAGTATCAAGCTGAAAGAAAAAGCACACAATTGCATAAAAATGGGCGGCAGGTCATAAGATTGGGCCAAATACTTTGTGACCATAACTCTGTATTTAAGGTAGTTATATAAAAGGACAAAGATGGACCAGAAATAAAGGCCCTGAATTGGGGGAAGGCCGATTTCAATATGATAAGACAGAATCTGGCCAAAGTGGACTGGGGGCAGCTACTTGTAGGAAAGCCTACATCAGACCAGTGGGAGTCACTCAAAAAGGAAATAATGAGAGTTCAGGGCCAACATGTTCCCATGAAGGTGAAGGGTAGGAACAACAAGTCCAGGGAACCCTGGATGTCAAGGAATATAGAAAATTGGATAAGGAAACAAAAGGAGGCTTATGGCAGATATAGAGGACTGAAAACAGTGGAAGCCCTAGAGGAGTACTGAAAGTGTAGGGGGGTACTTAAAAGAGTAATTAGGAGAGCAAAGATAGGGCATGAAAAAACACTGGCAGACAAGATAAAAAGGAAAATCCCAAGGCAGTTTATAAATATATTAAGGGCAAGAGGATAACCAGGGAAAGAGTAGGGCACATTTAGGGACCAAAGTGGCAATCTGTGTGTGGAGCTGAAAGACGTGGGTGAGGTTTTGAATGATTACTTTTCATCTGTGTTCATTATGGAGAAGAACAATGTAGGTGTAGAAATCAGAGGGGGACTGTGATATACTTGAACAAATTAGCATTGAAAGGGAGGAGCTATTAGGGATTTTAGTGAGCTTAAAATTGGAGAACCCCCCCAGGCCCAGATGAGATGTATCCCAGGCTGCTATGTGAGTCAAGGGAGGAAATTGTAGGGGCCCTGACACTAATTTTCAAATCCTCTCTGGCCACAGGAGAGGTGCTAGAGGACTGGAGGACAGCGAATGTGGTACCATTATTCAAGAAGGATAGTAGGGATTAATCAGGTAATTACAGGCCAGTGAGTCTAACATCAGTGGTAGGGAAACTATTGGAAAAAATTCTGAGGGACAGGATTAATCACCACTTGGAGAGGCAGGGGCTAATCAGGGATAGTCAGCATGGCTTTGTCAGGTGGAGATCATGTCTAACAAATTTGATTGAATTTTTCGAGGAGGTGACTAGTTGTGTAGATGAGGGTAATGCAGTTGATGTAGCCTATATGGACTTCAGTGAAGCTTTTGACAGGGTCCCACATGGGAGAATGGTCAAGAAGGTAAGAGCCCATGGGATTCAGGGCAATTTGACAAATTGGATCCAAAATTGACTTAGTGGCAGGACGCAAAGGGTGATGGTCGAAGGTTGTTTTTGCAATTGGAAGCCTGTGACAAGCAGTGTACCACAGGGATCGGTGCTGGGACCCTTGCTGTTTGAAGTGTACGTTAATGATTTAGACATTAATATAGGAGGTATGATCAGTAAATTCGCAGATGACATGAAAATTGGTGCTGTCGTAAATAGAGGAGGAAAGCCTTAGATTACAGGATGATATAGATGGGCTGATAAAATGGGCAGAGCAGTGGCAAATGGAATTTAATCCTGAGAAGTATGAGGTGATGCATTTCAGGAGGACTAACACAGCAAGGGAATACACAATGAATGGTAGGACCCTAGAGAGTACAGAGGATCAAAGGGACCTTTGTGTACATATCCCTAGATCCCTGAAGGCAGCAGCACAGATAGATAAGGTGGTTAAGAAGGCATATGGGATACTTGCCTTTATTAGCTGAGGCATAGAACATAAGAGCAGGGGGTTTAGGTTGGAGCTGTATAAAACACTAGTTAGGCCACAGCTGGAGTGCTGTGTACAGTTCTGGTCGCCACTATAAGGAGGATTTGATTGGAGAGGGTGCAGTGGAGATTTACCAGGATGTTGCCTGGGCTGGAGCATTTCAGCTATGAAGAGAGATTGGATAGGCTCGGGTTGTTTTCCTTAGAGCAGAGAAGGCTGAGGGGGGGACCTGATAGAGGTATACAAAATTATGAGGTGCATAGATAGGGTAGATAGGAAGAAACGTTTCCCCTTTGCAGAGGTGTCAATAACCATGGGGCAGAGATTTAGGGTAAGGGGCAGGAGGTTTAGAAGGGATTTGAGGAAAACATTTTTTACCCAAAGGGTGGTTGGAATCTGGAACACACTGTCTAAGAGGGTGGTAGAGGCAGGAAACCTTCACAATATTTGAGAAGTATTTAGATGAGCACTTGAAATGCCATAGCATGCAAGGCTACAAGCCAAGTGCTGGAAAATGGGATTAGAATCGATAAGAGCTTGATGGCCGGCACGGACACAAAGGGCCTGTTTCTGTGCTGTATAATTCTATGACTCTAATATAAAAAACAGCAAAGAATGACTAAAAGATTAACAAGGAGGAAAAAATGAGAGTACGAGTGAAAGCTAGCTAGGAATAAAAAGACAGATTTAAGAGTTTCTATTTAAGCTCTATTTAAGAAAGGGACTATTTAGAAGCACACTACAGTGTGCTTGCACGTGAGTAGGGGAGAGACCTCATCGTGAGTGAGGCACAGCCAGACTGAGTGTGGGTATTGGCAATTTGGTACAGTGGGAATTCGGTGCATAGGGGAAATGGTGCTCTTTGCATTTTTCTTTGCTATCCAACTTCTTAAATCTTCAGAGAGTGGTCTTGCCCTGCTGCAGCAGTAGAAGCTACAAGGGAAAGGAATCACTGCTAAGTATTGGGTAAGGTTGTGGAGCATCCGCGAGTGTGAGAGCATTGTGGATAGCACGTTTAGAGAGGTGGTTCCTCCGCAGCTGAAGGGACTTGAAGGAAGGGAATGGGTGACCACCAGGCAGTCCAAGAGAAACAGGCAGGTAGTTCAGGAGTCCCCTGGGGTCCCGCTTGCAAATTGGTATTCCATTTTGGAGGCTGATGAGGGCGCTGGTTCCTCCAGGGAGTGCAGGCAGAGCCAAGCTTCTGGCACCATAAGCAGCCTGTCTGTACAGGAGGGGAGGAAGACAGGAAGAGCAATAGTAATAGGGGATTCTATAGTCAGGGGGACAGATAGGCACTGCTGTGGCCGTCAACGTGACTCCAGGATGGCATGTTGCCCCCCTGATGCCAGGGTCCGGGATGTCACTGAAATGCTGCAGGGCATCCTGAAGGGGGAGGGTGATAAGGCAGAGGTCATGGTACATGTTGGTACCAATGACATAGGTAGAAAAAGGGACGAGGTCTTGCATCAAGAATTCAGGGAGTTAGGCAGTGGACTAAAAAGCAAGACCTCTCGGGTTGTAATCTCTGGATTAATCCTAGTGCCGCGTGCTAGCGAGCTCAGAAATAGTAGAATATGACAGATGAATACATGGCTTAAGAGTTGGTGCAGGAGGGAGGGTTTTAGATTCCTGGATCACTGGGACCGTTTCTGGGGAAGGTGGGACCTGTACAAGTGGGATGGTCTACATCTGAACCAGAGTGGGACTAATATCCTTGCGGGTGGGTTTGGTAGTGCTGTTGGGAGGAGTTTGAACTAATTCGGCAAGGGGAGGGGACACAGAATGTTATGCAGAATAGGGACACATCATAATACAGTAAAAAATTCAAGTCAGAGTGGATACAGCTGCATTAAGTTTCAAAGGAGTAAGGCAAGGCTGGATGGCTTCTACATTCATGCCAGGAGTATTACAGGTGAAATGGATGAGTTAAGGGTGAAGATTGACAAGTGGAATTGTGATATAGCAGCCATCGCTGAGATGTGGTTGAGGGAGGGGCAGGATTGGCAGCTCAATATTCCGGGATGTAGAATCTTCAGGCGAGACAGGGGAGGGGGTAAAAGAGGAAGAGGCATTGCATTATTAGTTAAGGAGTCAGTTACTGCAGTAAGGAGAGAGGATATCTTGGAGGGGGCATCAAATGAAGCTTTGTGGGTAGAGTTTAGGAATAAAAAAGGGGCAGCCACATTGTTAGGTGTTTATTATAGGCCCCCAGCTAGTCATCAGGAAATTGAGGAGCAAACATGTGCTCAATTTGCAGAGGTGTGTAAAAACAATAACAATAGGGTAATTATATTAGGTGATTTCAACTTTCCCAACATTCATTGGGATAGACAAAGTGGTAAGGGCTTGGACGGAGTGGATTCTTGAAATGTGCACAGGAGAATATTTTAGGTCAATATGTGGAGCGTCCAACAAGGGATGGCACAGTGCTGGACCTAATTCTGGGGAATGAAGCCGGACAGGTGGCTGAGGTGGTGGTGGGGGAGCATTTTAGTGATAGCGACCACAACATGGGCCAGGATTTTCCCCTTGGAGATTTGGGGGCGGGGCCCGCTTGCCAAGGGGAAAATGATGCGGGATGACGTTGGGTGAAATCCCCGACGTCATCCCAGGCCATTTAATTCTTAAGGAAGGCAGGCGGACAGCGAAATCAGCTGTACCCCGGCCGACCTGTCAATGGCCAATTAAGGCCATTGACAGGCTCATTAAGATAGTTAAATGCCCTGCCCGGCCAACCTTAAGGCTGGCCCAGCAGCCTGTAGATTATTAATGAAACTTCATCCACTGGCGGGATGAAGTTTCATTACCGTTTTGTAAAAATGTAATCAATTTTATGAGTTTGTTATCAACATGTCACATCTCGTTTGACATTGTCACATGAGGGGGACATGTTAATAATTTTAAAATGTCTCTATTTTTTGACTTTACTTACCTTTCACTAAACTCCCTGAGACAGGACTTTGCCAAAGGGAGCAGTGTGCTCCTTCACGTGCATGCGCGAAAGAGCACACTTTGACAGTTGGGGATTCCCTCCCTCCCGGAACAGGAAGTGCCTGGCGCTGTTGGGGCTTAATTGGCCTGCCCACTCAAAATGGCCCCGTTTTGGATGCGGGATTCAGCTGCCCACCCGCCGTCGAGCCGGTGGGGCCCACCCGCCAGCCAAGGGCGAAATTCTGCCCATGGTACAATTTAAGCTTGTTATGGACAGAGAAATCGACAAGTTGCAGAAAAAGTTTTGGATTGGATGAGAGCGGATTTTAGTAAAATAAGGCAGGATCTGGCCAAGGTAGACTGGGAACAGCTACTTGTGGGGAAATCTACGGAGGAGCAGTGGGGGGCATTCAAAAATGAAAGGCTCAACATGTTCCCTCTCGGGTGATAGGAAAGAGTAACAAGCCCAGAGAACCATCAATGACTCAAGATATTCAGGATAAGATGAGAAGCAAAAGAAAGGCTTTTAGCAGGTGCAAGGGGAGCAAATCAGTGGAGGCATTAGTGGAGTACAGAAAGTGCGGGGTTGAGCTTAAGAAAGCAATTAGGAGAGCAAAGAGGGGATATGAAAAATCTCTGGCTGATAAAAGTAGGGAAAATCCCAAGATATTCTATAAGCATATCAATGGGAAGAGTAGGGCCCATAAGGGACCAAGGGGGCAATCTATGGGTGGAGCCAGTGGACATCGGTAGAGTGTTGAACAAATACTTCTCATTTGTCTTCACCCAAGAGAATGAGGATGAAGGTATCGAACTCGGGGAGAGAGACTGCGAGGTTCTTGAGCAAATTGATATAGGGAGTGACAAGGTATTGGAGGTGTTGGCAGGCTTAAAATTGGACAAATCAACAGGTCTGGATGATTTGTGTCCCAGACTGCTGAGGGAGGAGATCGCAGGGGCTCTGACCCAAATTTTTAATTCCTCTCTGGCCACGGGGGACGTGCCAGAGGACTGGAGAACAGCTAATGTGGTTCTGCTTTTTAAGAAGGGTTGTAGGGATAAGCCAGGGAACTACAGACCGGTGAGTCTCACGTCAGTGGTAGGGAAACTATTGGAGAAAATTCTGAAGGAGAGAATCTACCTCCACTTGGAGGGGCAAGGTTTGATCAGGGATAGTCAGCATGGCTTCATCAGAGGGAGGTCATGCCTAACAAATTTGATTGTATTTTTTGAGGAGGTGACCAGGTGTGTCGATGAGGGTAGTGCAGTTGATATAGTTTATATGGATTTCAGCAAAGCCTTTGACAAGGTCCCACATGGGAGACTTATAAAGAAGGCAAATGCACATGGGATACAGGGTAATTTGATAAGGTGGATTCAAAATTGGTTTGGTTGTAGGAGACAGAGGATGATGATAGAAGGCTGCTTTAGTGACTAGAAGCCAGTGTCTAGTGGCGTACCACCGGGATCTGTGCTGGGTCCCCTATTACTCGTCATTTATATAAACGACATAGATGACTATGTTGGGGGTAGGATTAGTAAGTTTGCGGATGACACAAAGATTGGCCGGGTGGTTAACAGTGAGGTTGAGTGTCTTGGGCTACAGGAAGATATAGATGGGATGGTCAAATGGGCAGATAAGTGGCAGATGGAGTTTAACCCTGAAAAGTGAGGTGATACACTTTGGAAGGAGTAATTTGACAAGGAAATACTCAATGAATGGCATGACACTAGGAAGTTCTGAGGAACAAAGGCACCTTGGCGTGTGTGTCCATAGGTCTCTGAAGGTGGAGGGACATGTTAGTGGGGTGGTGAAAAAGGCATATGGGACATTTGCCTTTATCAATCGAGGCATAGGTTACAAAAGTAGGGAGGTCATGTTGGAGTTGTATAGAACCTTGGTGAGGCCACAGCTGGAGTACTGTGTGCAGTTCTGGTCGCCACATTATAGGAAGAATGTGACTCTTTCATCAGGAGATTCACCAGGATGTTGCCTGGGATGAAACATTTAAGTTATGAAGAGGGGTTGGATAGATTTGGGTTGTTTTTGTTGGAGCAGAGAATACTGAGAGGCGACCTGATCGAGGTGTACAAGATTATGAGGGGCATGGACAGGGCGGATAGGGAGCAGCTGTTCCCCTTAGTTGAAGGGTCAGTCACGAGGGGGCATAAGTTCAAGGTGAGGGGCAGGAGGATTAGGGGGGATGTGAGGAAAAACGATTTTACCCATAGGGTTGTGACATTCTGGAATGTGCTGCCTGGGAGGGTGATGGAGGCAGGTTGCCTCAAATCCTTTAAAAAGTACCTGGATGATCACTTGGCACATCATAACATTCAAGGCTATGGGTCAAGAGCTGGTAAATGGGATTAGGTAGGTAGGTCAGGTGTTTCTCATGTGTTGGTGCTGACTCAATGTGCCGAAGGGCCTCTTCTGTGATTCTGTGGTACTTAAAAAAGAAGAGTTAACAACGAGCATTTCACCTATAGAAAGTGAGCGTGGGGAATTAATCGTGCACCTGAATTTTACCCTTGGCGGGTGGGCGCAATCGGTGAGCCCGGGAGCGTCGGGAAACAGACCCAGACCGCGTTCGGCCCACAATTGAAATTTCACGCTGGTTGGCCAACTAAGGCTCAGCCAGCGTAAAACGCGTCATCCCAATGGTCGGAAAGGGCCAGACCGGAACGGGGGCCTGTTAGGCGCCGGGTCCAATGGTGACTCAGCGAGTGGTTTAAAAAGGGCAGAGGCAGCTCCTTGAATGCTGGCCAGGGAAGAATCATATCATGCATTCTGGAGGCTGAAGCTATGGCCTAAACAGCAGCTGGAGACTCCAGGTGGGAGTGCAGGTCAGTTGAGCACTTGGCCCCCTATTTTTCGGACAAGTCCCTCACAGTGCTCTTGGAGGAGGTGGCTGCCAGGAGGGACACCCTTGTTCCCAGAGATGGCAGGAGGAGGCCACCGCACTAGACAAAAAAAGCTTGGGAAGAGGTGGCCGCCGAGGTCAGCAGCCACGGCGTTGTGCGGTGCACATGGGTGCAATGTTGCAAAAAGTTCAACGATCTGCTGCGCTTGGGAAGGGCGACTATCATGTTGGCATGGGTAAGTGTGGAGAAGTGCTAAAGGCTGGCCGTCCTCCTGTGGAGCTCCGGGGTTTTAGATTCTGAGTGCCAATTGTCAATGACGCCACAGCTGGCCAAGGGGGTGAGCCCTGGCTGTTTGGGCTGAATGCCTTGTGGCTCGAGGGCCTTGACTTGGATGTGCCTTGCAAGATGTTCCTCAGGTGGGTTGGCCAGGCTGCAATGGCGCTGCTGGTAGAGAGTGCACAAATCAATGCTCCTCTGTCCTTTCAGGAGAAGAGCCAAAACAACATTGAGAGGTCATGGACAGGTGGAGGTTCCCAAACTTCCTAATATTGACCAGATCTGAACAGAGCAGAACGCCTTGGATCTGGGGAGCTGCCATGCACATCGTTTAGCCGGTCGTGGAGAGGCGGGGTGTCAGACGTAGGTAAGAGTGCAGTGCACATGGAGATAAGTTTTGGATTGTGTGTACGTTCTTGTGTAGTCTCTTAATTGACGTGAGCCTCAAAACTGGACTTCCCGTTGGTCATTGAAAGACAATGCCACCATGATGCAGATATCCCATTTCACCAGGGTGCCTGGCATGCACAGTGACAGTTACTTAAACTAACGACATGTTGTTGTTCTCCCTTAGATTTGCCAGCAGGCACTCATTCGCAGGGCCCCTGAAGAGCCACCCCTGACGCCAGAGGACTGCCGGGCTTCAGCTGCACCTGCATCACAGCCTTCTACTGGAATTTTTCGAGGATGTAACTAGTAGAGTTGATGAGGGGCAACCAGTGGATGTGGTTTATTTGGACTTTCAGAAGGCTTTCGACAAAGTCCCACATAAGAGATTGGCGTGTAAAATTAAAATGCATGGAATTGGGGTAGTGTATTGAGATGGATAGAAAACTGGTTGGCAGACAGGAAACAAAGAGTAGGAATAAACAGGTCTTTTTCTAAATGGCAGGCAGTGACAAGTAGGGTACCGCAAGGATCGGTGCTTTGGACCCCAGCTATTCACAATATATATTAATGATTTAGATGAGGGAACTAAATGTAATATCTCCAAGTTTGCAGATGACACAAAGCTGGGTGGGAGGGTGAGCTGTGAGGAGGATGCAGAGATGCTTCAGTGTGATTTGGACAAGCTGAGTGAGTGGGCAAATGCATGGCAGATGCTGTATAATGTGGATAAATGAGAGGTTATCCACTTTGGTAGCAAAAACAGGAAGGCAGATTATTATCTGAAAGGCTATAAATTGAGAGAGGAGAATGTGTAACGAGACCTGGGTGTTCTTGTACACCAGCCGCTGAAGGTATGCATGCAGGTGCAGCAGGCGGTAAAGAAGGCAAATGGTACGTTGGCCTTCATAGCCAGAGGATTCGAGTACAGGAGCAGGGATGTCTTGCTGCAATTATACAGGGCCATAGTGAGACCACACCTGGAATATTGTGTGCAGTTTTGGTCTCCTTATCTGAGGAAGGATGTTCTTGCTATAGAGGGAGTGCAGCAAAGGTTTACCAGACTGATTCCTGAGATGGTGGGACTAACATCTGAGGAGAGATTGAGTCGGTTAGGATTATATTCGCTGGAGTTCAGAAGAATGAGGGGGGATCTCATAGAAACCTATAAAATTCTAACAGGACTAGATAGGGTAGATGCAGGAAGGATGATCCCGATGGTGGGGGAGTCCAGAACCAGGGGTCACGGTCTGAGAATACGGGGTAGACCATTTAGGACTGAGATGAGGAGGAATTTCTTCACCCATAGTGTGTTGAGCCTGTGGAATTCGTTACCACAGAAAGTAGTTGAGGCCAAAACATTGTACGTTTTCAAGAAGGAGTTAGATATAGCTCTTGAGGTGAAAGGGATCAAAGGATATGGGGATAAATTGGGAGCAGGCTATTGAGTTGGATAATAGCCATGATCATAATGAATGGCGGAACAGACTCCAAGAGCCGAATGGCCTACTCCTGCTCCTATTTTCTATGTTTCTATATTTCTTTGAACCTAGTACCAGCGCAGATACCAGCACCTCGGTGGGCGTTGGATCTTCGGCTAGAATGTTGGTGCACAGCATTGAGGGCACTTCACACTCGCTTGAGTTTCAGGCCGAGGCAGGGAGTTCCCAGGGCGCCGGCAGTTGGAGGACTGCTGGAGACCAGGACAACGCTGAGTTGAAGGCAGATGATGAACCTCTGGAGTCGTCCTTTAGGTGGCAGCTACTGGATGTCTAGCAGGATGTGCAGGAGGACCTGGTGGAGATCCCTGGGGGTATGCGTGCCATCGTCTCTGTTGTGGAGGAGTCCATGAGGAGCATAAGTACTGCATTGACCCTCATGGCCAAGCACACTGCTTCCTCCATTGAGAGTGATGACTCTCATGGAGAGGCAGCTCCAGGGACAGAATAAGTGGTTCCTGGGGTTGCGCTCAGACCTGCAAGCCCTCACACAAGCAATGACCTCTGGCGGTCAGTGCCAGTGTGGAAAATGGATAAGACACCCAGTATCCCAGCTAGGTGCCCATCCATCACTGGTGAGCAAGGAGGTCCAGAACAATCTCATGTTGGCACATGAGCTGCTTGTCATCTCTGCAGGGTCATCTCAGGGTGCCCTGGATGATGGCAACAGCTCCTCCACCCTTCTGCCAGTAACTGTGGCATCTGTTGAGGCTGTGATGAATGGGGAGATGCCAGCTGTGGCACTAGCCACTCCCTCCCAGGCGGGGCCAGCACAGGTTCCACTGACCAGATCAAGGCGTCTCTGGTGACCCTACCTCCCTGAAGGATACAGAGGTCTGCCTCCATGCCCTCAGTGCTCTCTTCACTGTGCTCCCCTTCTGTCTCACTACTGGATTCATCCCCTGTGGCCTGTGGAGCTATGTCAAGGTCCTCTTCCTCCAGTGGGTCCCCCCTTTGCCTGTGCCAGATTGTGGATGGTGCAGCATGCAACCTCTATCAGTGACACCTGCCCAGGGGTGTATTGTAGTGGTCCCCCTGAATGGTCTAGGTATTGGAAGCGCATCAACAGAAGACCATGGTCCTCTCTACCACCGCCCTTGTGGAGGCATGACTCCTATTATAACACTACCCTGCCTTTATTCTTGGGTGGCGGAGAGGCATCATAAGCCACTTTTTCAATGGATAGCTCTTGTTACCCAGCTGCCATCCATCCAGTCAGGCTAGAGCACTGAATAGCTTTGGCACTGGAAGTGTTGAGGATATAGGCATCATGGGAGCTGCCAGGGTACCTTGCACAGACTTGCAGAATCTGCAGCTTGTAGCCACAAACTATCTGGATGTTCATCAAGTGGAATTCCTTCCTGTTGACGAAGGCACCCAGCTGACCCAACGGCGCCTTGATGGCCACGTGTCTGTAGCCGATTGCACCCTGGATGCGGGGGAACCCGGCAAACCCTCTGGCTCACTCAGCCTGGCTGGCTTCATCTGTATGGTAATGAATAAATGTCATTACCCACCTGAACAGAGCTTCCTTCATCAGCTTGATACAACTGTGGACAGCTGGTTGGGACACTCCACAAAGATCTCCCACTGACCCCTGGAAAGACCCAGAAGCATAGAAGTTGAGGGCCACTGTTACCTTCAGAGCCACTGGCATGGGGTTTCCACCCACCCAGTTGGAGGTAGTATCAGGCCCAATCATCTGATAAATGGAGATCAGTCTCCCTGGAGAGGTGGAGCCTCCTTCGGCATTGCACCTCAGACATATTGAGGTAGCTGCATCGCTGCCTGTCGACCCTGGCAGCAGGATAGTGGCATCTTCTATGGCCTCTTCTGCCTTGGACTACCTGCTGGCCCTGCGTCCCTCGTGCCTGTGCCTCTCCTCCCACAGTTGGCTCTCCTAGAAGCTGCATTGGGGCAGCTGGCCTCCTCTCCCTTCTGCCCCTCTCTTCCTCCTCAGAGGAGGTGCCTCCAGCAGAGAGCACAATCCACATTATCAGGGTTACAGAAGGCTGTCTGATAGCTGGAAGGGCCCACACGATCAAAATCCTCCAGGGGCCTTGGAGACACCAATGCATCCTGAAACGAAGCCTGGAAATGCTAAGAATGAAGCCCAGAACTGAGGTGAAGCTGTCAAGTTCAAATAAGCAACAAGCAGCAAACTATCTCCTAAACTCCTCACTACACAATATGGCAATGCTGCTGACTCTTTTTATCCCACCCTTGGATAAGGTTTCGCAAAAAATGGGCTGCCTGTTTGCCTGTTTTGTCATTCAACGAGCACGAAATAGCACGGGCAATGTAAAACTTGGATCAACTGGGTTGTTAATGGCCTGAAGCGGCCTGTTAATTGATGGCGGATGCGGCTCCGACACACATGCGTGCCCGCTGACCTGAAGATTGCACACGTATGGGATGACGTCTAGACACTCGCCCAACATCATCTTGTGCAATTTTACGCCCGATCGGATCAGACGCACGCCTGCCTGCGAGGTGTAAAATTCTGCCCATAGAACATAAGGAGATGGCAGATGAATTGAACGAGTATATTGTGTTGGTCTTCCCAGAAATACCTGTAAATCAGGAATTAGAAGGGAGGGAGGACAAGAAAATTACAATAGTCAGGGAAGTAGTACTTAGCAAATTGTTGGAACTGTGGGCTGGCAAGTCCCCAGGTCCTGATAGATTTCATCCTTGGGTCTTAAAAGATGAGGCTAGTGAGATAGTTGATGCGTTGGTTTTAATTTTCCAAAATTCGCCAGAGCCATTGAAAGTTCTATTCAATTTGAAAATAGCTCATGTAATTCCTTTATTCAAAAAGTGAGGGAGACAGAAAGCAGGAAACTACAGGCCAGTTAGCTTCAAATCTGTCATAGGAAAAATGTTAGAATCTGTGATGAAAGATGTTCTAACAGGACACTTTGATAAACTCAAGGTAATCAGGCAGTGTCAACATGGTTTTGTGAAAGGGAAATCATGCTTACCTAGTTTACTGGAATTCTTTGAAGAAGTAACGTGCTGTGGACAATGTAGGAGCATCCATCCTGAGCTGCTTGGTGGATTTGAATAAAAGTGCGAGTGACATCACAGTAAAGTTGTGAGTGGATTGGCTATTAAGCAGCTGCTGTTAGGGACTTTGGGTGGAATTTTCCCAAATTTGCACTAAGTGCGGTAGCGGGTGGGTAAAACAACGTTTAACCACCGGCCGCGATAATGGGTTTTCATGCCATATCGTCCCAAACCCGCCTCATTATTTATGCACTCCCAGGAAACACCCTGGTTCCATGGCGGGCGGGCTCTCATTCACCCACTCGCCATCACCCCACTACTGCATCACGCCAGCCGCCTTGTTTAAAGTCCAGCTGCAAGCACAGCGCTCATTGTTTCCAGCTCACCACTACCGTATGGAAGACGTGGCCAGCAAAGGAAAAAAGACCACAGCCCTCCGCTTCAACGACTGGTCCCTCGAGTGACTGCTGAATGCCGTGGAGGCCCACCGGGATGTCTTGTACCCCTGCTCTGGCTGCAGGTTAGGCAGCACTGTGACCAATCCAGCTTGGGAGGAGATGGCAGCGGTGGTCAGCGCCAACACCCTGCAAAAGAGGACAACCACCCAGTGCCAAATGAGGATGAATGATCTTCTCCATTCCACCAGGGTAGGTCACTCTTATCATCACTCTCAACTCACACTCACAAACCCATCACACATCTACAGGGCCCTCACTCACTGCCAGTTCAAGGGACATCACCATTCACACTCTCACACACACCGTCATTGTCCTTATCCCGTCCATGAGACTACTCAACACCCACACAGGCCAGGCATACTTATCATCTGGCCTGACAGGCGTCTTGCTTACTCTTTCTCCATCTCTATCCATGCAGGAGAAGCTGGCACACAAGAGAGAGAGGTCACAGACTGGTGGCGGAATGTCAGAAATCAAGGTCCTCAGGGACTTTGAAAGCAGAGCCATCCAGCTGGCCGGTCACGATCTGGGCCAGCCCTGTTCTGGCAGTGAGGTCGGTGCTGCTCCACCAAGTGAGAATCCAGCAGTACAATGTCCACCAGACAACCATGCCGTGAGTGATGTGTCCTGTTTCATAGGCCACTGCCAGGCACTAATTATCTCTCCTTGCTTTCGCAGGTACATCTGCCAAACAGCCAACAGAGTCCATGACCCAGGGCCTCCAATCAAACCCGAAAGAAATCTCTGGAGAGGAATCTGGAGGCACCCTCCCTGAAGTCCCATCACAGTGCTCACACACCCTCCACCAGCGTAGAGACACACCTCGGTGGGACCTAGCTTTACAGTAGCCCCGGGATCACAAGCAGGGAGCACATCACACTGCCTGATCCACAGCAGGTGGCAGCAGGGGCTTCCCAGGTGTCTGGCACTCAGGGGACTGCTGAAGGCCAGAATGTTGCTGTGTCCGAGTCAGATGACAAGCCTCTGGACACAATCAGGTCACAGTTGATGGAGCTGAAAAGGCAAGCTCGGGAACATCAGGAAGGGATGCCCGATGCACCCCTCATATTGCAAGGCATGATTGGAGGAGTACAGACAGGGCGTCACAGTCAGCAGACTGCCTCCACCTCCACTGTGGATGTCCAGAGAGCAACAAGACACAGCAAAGTTAAGGAGGATTAGTTGTACAGCCTGGGAACAAGTATTAATCACTTGTCCATACCGTTCACTATTGTCAATCAACTCCCATGAATTTCTCCCTGCCTGTGGCTCCTTATTCTGATGAGTAGTGTTCTTGTCACTCTGATGTGAACCTTTCTGCACAAGATAAAGGCAGGTGTCTCAGTCCAGGGCCTCTTCCCTGCGCTCTGTGCAGCCTTCAGCTGAAAGTGATGGTCCGGCCTCTCTCGTTGGAAACATTACTGATGCCTGCAACTCAGCGGTGCTTGTCATTACTGCCAGAATGTAGTGGGCAGGTGCCACAGGGTTCTCTCGTTCTCTCACTGTGCTATCATCATGTTTAAGGAGGGGCTGTCCCCAATCTCTTCAGCATCTGTGACCACTGATGCTGTGCCCCAGCTCCTGAAGGGCTCAGGTGCCGAAGGCGGACAAAGCATCAGAACTTCTAAAGTTTCATTGCTGGTCCTCTATGATATGACCCTGATCATGGAGCACAAGCGAGCTGCCCTGGGCCAGACAGGAGTCACATATTCTCAGAGGCTATGTGAAGATTTATGGAGTGTCCTCACTGTATGTCATCATCATCCTCCTGGAATCGAGTGACTATTAGGGCCTCCACTTCATCTCCATGACAGAAGCATTCTTGCAGAGAGTATTCACCCTGCCATAAGCCAGGCTGGAGTCAAACATTCACAAATGCAATGTGAGGATCTATGGGGTCACCTCACTGCATGTTGTCATTATCCTCCACAAATTTAGCAGCTATGAGGGCCTCCCGAACACACCTGCCTCATCTAGCCAGTGTGAGGGCCTCATCGCCGTCATTGTCGCCTCCAAGGACCTCCTCACCCTCATCCCTGTCGGGGTACTCATCGGAGGAGACGTGCAGCTCCTCCATCTCCTCCTCAGCCAGCTCGTCTCCCCTGCAGTGCCAGGTTGTAAAGGGCGCAGCAGACGACAATGATGCGTGACACCCTCTGCACTCTGTATTGCAGGGCTCCACCAGATCAATCCAGGCACTGGAACCACATCTTCAGCATCCCGATGGTCTGCTCCGCCAAGCTGCAAGCTGCAGCATGAGCCTCATTATACCGTGACTCTGCTGTAGTCTGAGGCTGTCGTACAGCCTCTGCGGGTACCCCTTGTCCCCAACGAGCCATCCCTGCAGCTTCTGTGGAACCTGGAAGACTCTAGGGATCTGTGACCGACTGAGGATGTAGCTGTCGTGCACACTCCCTTGAAACCGTGCACACACCTGCAGGATGCATTTCTGGTTGTTGCATACAAGCTGCACATTCGGTGAGTGAAAACCCTTGCAGTAAATGTAGTCCACCATGTGTAGCGACGGAGACCTGAGCACCACATGGGTGCATTCAATCACACTCTGCATCTGTGGGAATCCTGAGATCCATGTGAGTCTAATGGTCCTTGAATCCTGGCTGTCATGGTCCTGGGCGAAATACACAAAGTTGTGTGCCATGGAGAAGATGGCATCCGTGACCTCATGGATGCATTTGCGGGTGGCAGCTTGTGATATCCCACAGATGCCACCTGTGGAGCCCTGAAAGGAGTCACTGGCATAAATATTTGAGTGCTGCAGTCACTTTCACAGCCACTGGCAGTGGATGCCCTCCATGTCCTCTTGGCACCCAGTCCTGCAGTAAGTGTGCAGATGTGAGCGACCAGGTCCTTAGATATGAGCAATCATCGGCGAAACTGGTTCTCGGTCATCTGCAGAAATAACAGGCGGCGTCTATAGGCCGGCCACTGCTTGCTGTCGCTCCTGGGCAGCGTGTGCGGGAGCCCCAGGAGCCCCTTCTTCCTGAGCTTGTTGCTCCTGCCTTTGCATGGCCAGGTGCCTCGGTCACTCTCTCCTCCGCCTTCTCCGCTCTCTGTAGGCCATCAGGCCTACAGCTAGGCCACCAGGCTCCATGCTCCTGATGTGGTCCTCCTACGGCATGAAAGATAGAGAGATGTGGTTAGCATGGGTGTACTTAGCACCTTTCCTGGCCCTGTGTGAAGGCCCCTTAATGCTTCCCGGAGAGTGCTGGCCATCCCTCAGGTTGGCTACATATGAGTGTGCTGCATGACTGCCCTGTCAGCCTGCGACATGGGGGAGACTTCTAACCAGGATACTGAGATTGCAAGGGGCTGTGAGCGCCTCCAGCAATGACTGCTACATGGCCAGTGTTGGCGAGGAGATTGTACAATGTGTGCAGTCCAACTGCTCCGCGCTCCAATAAAGTGGTTGCGGACTCGCAATATGTGCTGGGGGCGGGGGGGCGGTGCAGGGGCGCAGGGGACAGGGTAATGGCCGGAGTGCTTGGTTGCACTTTGGTGCCTCCGGGTTGCTTGAGTGGGCGGGCAGCCTAGGAGCCCAACGCCAATCATGTCACTGCGCCTGAACTGTCTCAGTTGCGGGGGAATGGTCAGTTTTGTAGGTCCCTACTGCGTGGTCACTTCCCCCGCCTACCCTGTCACCCACCTCAATTTCTTGTGTGCAGGATCCAACGCCAGGGCAGCATTTGCCTCCCCTCCGGACACCCCCCCCCCGCGACAACAGTCGTATCTGTGACAGGGCAGCACTTCACCCCAGCAACCCCCCCCCCCCCCCCCCACCCCTCCGTGCCCCTGAAGCCTGAGAAGCAACAGGTGACCCTGGTGAGCTCTGCAGAACAATGATATTCACTTACCTCCTGTTCCCCAAAAGTGATGGCCACCAAGTGCACGTCGCCGTATGCTGTTGTGAAACACAACGGCATGCTTTCCCACGGCTTGGACGGATGATCCGGTGGGGGTCCAAGAGCCTGGCGGGATGACCTTTTAATGAAATGCTGATGTATTACAATGAGCTCCCCGACAACCGTTGGCGGGAAACGCAGCCTGCCATCGGTGGGCTGAGTAGACGGTGGCAACCTGCCTTCGCACCGTTGTGAAACCGATCACGCCATATTGTCTATGCACGCCACCTATCACGCCCGCTGCTAGCAGGCACGGAAAATTCCACCCTGTTTTTCGCCCCCAGTAAATTTCTAAACTAGCACAGGGAAAGTAAGAATTTATAGGCACGGGAATGGGAGCTGATTTATGAGTCAGGGCAAAGGATTTCTCCTTTTTACTAATCTCCAGTTTATAGTTAATAGCACAAGAGTAAGGTGAAAGTACTTTAAAGTAAAAATAACTAAAGTTAACGTAAATAAAGTGATTTAAAAGTTTAAGGTTAAGGCATGACAGGGCAGCTCAGCCAAGCGCAATGCCCATCCTGTGGCATGTGGGGAGTTGTGGACACTTCTCGTGACCCAGAGCCCATATGAGGTGTCACCGGCTGCACAAGCTTGAGCACTATGTTTCAGAGCTTAACCAGCGGCTGGAATTACTAGGGTGCATCTGTGAGGCAGAGAACTACGTGAATAGCACGTTCAGAGATGTGGTCAAACCACCAGTTACGGGCAAGCAGGCAAATAGGTGACCGCCAGGACCGTTCAAGAGAAATGGGCAGGTAGTGCAGGAGTCCCCAGAGGTCCCTCTCACTAACCGGTTTTCCATTCTGGATATCAGTGAGGGCGATGGAACCTTGGAGGTGTGCAGCAAGAGCCAAGCCTGTGGTACCACAGGTGGTCCAGCTGTGCAGGAGAGGAGGAAGAACAGCGGAAGGGCATTGCTGAAAGGGCAACCTTTAGTTAGGGGGGCAGACAGGCGTTTCTGCATCTGTCAACGTGACTCCAGGATGGTTTGCTGCCTCCCTGGAGCTAGGGTCAAGAATGTCACAAAATGGCTGCAGGACGTTCTTGTGGGGGTGGACGAACAGCCAGAGGTCATTGGTACTAACGACACAGGTAGGAAGGCGGATGTGGTCCTGCAATTTAGGGAGCTAGGTAGAAAATTAACAAGCAGGACCTCTAAAGTAGTAATCTCCGGATTACTCCACATGCCATGTGTAAGTGAGTACAGAAATAGGAAGATAAGACAGATATCTGCATGGCTGGAAAGATGGTGCAGGAGGAAGGGCTTTAGATTCCTGGGACACTGGGACCAGCTCCCTGGGAGATGGCACCTGTACAGGCCGGGCAGGCTGCATCTAAACAGAGCCGGGACTGAGTTCCTTGTGGAGCATTTTGCTAGTACTGTTGGGGAGGGTTTAAACTAACTCAACGGGGTGTGGGAACCAGGGTGCACGAAATGCTGGGAGAGGCAGATGGCACTAAAATAGAGAATAGTAAATTGATAGATGAAGTCATTGTAGGAAGCAAGTAATGAAGTCTAAATCAGGGTTACGCTGCATGGGTGTGAATGCATGGTGTATAGTTAAGAAAACTGGGGAGTTACAGGCACAGATTGCCTTGTGGGATTATGATGTTGTGGTGGTAACAGAGACCTGGCTTAAGGAAGGGTAGATCTAGGTGTTAAATATTCCTGGTTACAAGGTGTTCAGAAAAGATAAGAAAGGGAAAAAAGGAGGAGGGGTGGTGTTTTTGGCTAAGGAGAGTGTTGCAGTACTGGAGAAAGGATTTTTCTGAGGATTCAAGGACATAATCGATTTGGCTGGAGCTAAGGAATAAGAAGGGTGCAATTACATTGCTTGGTGTAATATATAGACCACCAGGGTTCTAAAAACCTGAAAACTGTAGGAGAAGGAAAAGTCTCAAACAAATATGTAAAAAACCCGCTGTAAAAGATAACGGTACATACCTCAATGGGTCCCAAAGTCATATCCATCTGTATCTCATTTCTTCGTATTTCTGCTAAAGACTCCATGGCAAATCTAACATCATCCAAGTCCTGAATAGGACGTGCCAGATTTTTCATTTTTTCACTGATAAACATTGTTATTGCTGACATTTTTGCCTTGTACTGTTCATTTAAGAACCGACAAAGTAACTTAATCCAACCTTTGGCTTCCACTAAAAGCGCCATTTTCATGGGTTCTAAGAGAGGCAAAATAAGTAATTATTAAAGTATACTATCCGTTTGATTTCACATCTGATCACTGTCAACTGATGCATAAAATAAAAATACAAGTCATTATACATTGAATTTCAAGGCCTTTAATTCTCTGTTTTATGGGGTGCCCTGCATGCCAAGAGTTGATGTCAAGGCAGGATGCTGCTTTTCTTGTTTTGGTGCATTGATAGCTGCGGCCTGTGTTCTCTGCAACCTGACACATTTGGGGTCACCTACATCTTTGTGGGGGCTGCCTCAGTCTCAGACCAGCATGTCACCATCAAAGGAACTGAGGATCTGTCCTCAGCTATGGAAGCGCCTTGAGAGGAGCCCCGTTGCTTTGAGTCTGATCTTCCTCTGCCCCTTCAGGCCTCACATGTACTTCTGATTATCTGGAATGGTTCAGCTCCTGGTAACGGGAAGTAGTATGGCTGGCCCACCTCACCTACCCATTGCTCCACAGATCTCATGGATAAGGCCATGCTATGGAGGTCTGTGTGCAACCCCTGCATCCACTTGGTGCTATGCTCCATGTGTCTGTCCATGAGGATTATCAGCTCTCAATGGAAGGCATCATGAATGGACACTCATGGCATGGATGGGTTCCTCCATCTTTTGTGCATAACACTTCTCTGCCCCTAGAAACTCCAACATATCTTCACACATTTGATTCAGCAGCTGAACCACCTGTATTGCTGAAACTCTCCTAACTTCTCTGAGGGAAGTGGCCACAGTTGTCACTGTCTCTGTTATGCCCTTCGGTTCTCTGTGCAGCTTTCAAACTCAGGAAAACCTTTGACTCTGTCAATTATGAAGGCTTATGGAGTATCCTCCTCAAATTTGGCTGCCCCCAGAAATTTTTCACCATTGTCCATCTACTCCATGATGATGTGCACGCTGTGACCCTCACCATTGTCCACGCCTTATTTGAAGCATATGAGAAAATTGGCCTTTTAGTAAACATCTGGAAAACTAAGGTCCTCTTCCAACCAGGTCCTACAGAAAAACACCTCCCCGCATCAATTAAGATCAATGGCGAGATCCTGGAAAATGTGGGCTGTTTTCCTTATCTTGGGAGACTCCTCTCAATGAAGGAAGACATAGACAATGAAATTTATCATCGCCTCCAATGTGCCAGTTCAGCTTTCGGCCAACGTAGGAAGAGACCAGTGAGCGGGACATAAAGCAGCAAGGTACAGGACAAGACTTCAAATAGAGAGTTTGCAAACAGAGTAAAGCAGCAAGGGAGAGTGTGAGACTTCAACTAGAGAGCAGGACATAAAGCAGCAAAGGAGAGTGTGAGACATCAGCATAGAGAGGGTGGGAACCAAAAAAAAAGCAAGCCTCTGCCACCGCAAGGAGCCAGTCAGAGCCAGAGTTCAGAAAGAAAAATCAAGTGGTGACATCACAGGCATGTAGGTGATTGGCTGGTGAGTATTTTCCATTTTTCTTTTATTGAGGAAATTTCAATTGTGGTAAGCAGATCATTAATTTAAATAATAAAAATATAAGCACAGGCAGGACTAGAGGCAGTAATTAAAATTCAATTAGTAAAATAATTAATCAATTAGATAATTACAACACTGTAAAGATGGCAGAACAGGTGATATGTTGCAGCTGCAGTACTGTGGGTATTAGTGGACACCAGTGTGATCAAAGGCAAATGCGTATGCAGGAAATGTCTGCAGCTTGAGGAGTTTCGGCTCAGAGTCAATGAGCTGCAGGTTAAGCTGCAGACACTGTGATGCATCAGGGGGTGGGGAAGTTATCTGGACACTTTATTCCGGGAAACAGTCACACCCCTTAGGCTAGGGTCTTCTGATTTGGTCCATGGTCAGGAACAGGTGGGTGTGGTTGCAAAAGAAGCAGGTGTGGGTATCAAGAGGTAGAGGAGGAGCTGAGCCTTTGCAATTAACAAATGCATTTGAGATTTTTGCAGCTTGTATGAATGAAAGTGTGGGCTGCAGGGTGGATGAGCAAATCTACCATGACACCATGGTACAAGAAGTCATTCAATTGGGGGGAGTAAATAAGAATGTAATGGTAGTAGTGTAGTGGGGAGGGTTTAAAATAGATTGGCAGGGGGATGGAAATCTGAAGGGAAGTTCATACTGGAGAGGGGAAAAACTGGCAGTGGGAAATAGACATGTATTAATTGATATAAAGGATACATGAGAGACTAGTATCAAGGTAAATAGGATACTTGGAGAGTTGATAGAATTAGAGTAGGCAATAGTAAGTCATTAGATGGGATCAGAGTAAAGGGGAAAGTAAAATAAGTATTTTATTCTTTTCTTTATTTGTTCATTTTTTATCCTTTCTGCCCAAACCTTACCCTCCACAGAGCCATCTGTCACTTGTTTTATGTTTTGCTTTCACAGAGTGCTGACTCTTGTTCTGCTATTAACACCTTCTGCTATCTTACTTTTATGCCACTATCAGCACCTTCTTTAGTCTTCACCACTACCATTAACACTCCCTTTGCCTTGTGTCCATGACACCTTTGTCAATCTCTCCTTAGCTGTCACCTATCCCTGACCTTCTATCTCGTTCCACCTGCTCCACCACCTCTTAAATAGTATAAAATTCATCACCTTTCTACTTCTCTTTAGCTCTGAAGAAGAGTCATACAGACCCTGTTTCACTCTCCACAGATGCTGCCAGACCTGCTGAGTTTTCCCAGCATTTTCTGTTTTTACTTCTAATCATTTGACTTCATCCACACATAGGGCAGAATTTTACCCTCGTCGGGTGGGCTCGGCTGACAACTCTAAATATTCCCAGAAATTGCACTGTTTAATATGTTCCATGCTTGAACCAGCTACAGACAAGAGACCTGACATTTACCAAGTTTCAAAATTTGCTTTTTAAATTGACTGGAAAGGAATGTCCCCTGCCAAATATATATAATAGTGGGCTATAACTTAAAACCTGATGATCTTAATCCTGAACTTTATTTTTTAATTTTTTAATTTTTTAAAGAAAATCATGCTTTGCTTTCTGATTATTCTAAGTTGCGCATGATCAAGAATGAACATCAAACTGCCTGTTAGTAAAAAAGGACAGCTGATCATTTATGACATACTACTTAGACCGCTGCCTGTGATCGGGCCACGAGGGCAAGCGCACAAGTTCGTACATACGCACACGTGCACAGGAAAAGATATAAAAAATTAAAAATAAAGCATTTTAAGATGTTAAAAAACATGTCCCCTCATGCAGGGACATATTAGTAATTAGTCTGATTTTTTTTTGTTGACGGATCGAAACCTCATACCGCCCATGGATGAGGTTTCACAAAAAGTGCAAGGGCTACTTGGCCTTTTCGCCTGTCCGCCAACCATGCAGTGAAAAATTTGATTCAATTAGATAGTTAATGGCCTTAATAGGCCTTTTAATTGTTGGTGGGCGTGCTGCAAATCCCGCGCGTGCCTGCCAACCGAAATATCACACAATGATGCCAGGACGCTCACGCGACATCATCGTGCATCATTTTACACTCGTTCAGGTCAGGCGTGAGCCCGCACGAAGAGCAAAAAATTCTGCTCATCGTGTCACATCCACAATGTGGAAACCCTGTTCATTTTTCAGGTGAAGATCTTTCCTTTCAGCATTTTCGCCCTGGTCTGTGTTGCTGCTAATCTCATGTTTGTTCTTATGTGTTTCTCTGCCACATTCCCTTTTGTTGCTGCCAGTATACTGGAGATACTTTTTGCTTGGTTGCATCTGACCTGTGGTCGCACTTCCAGAAGCAGATTTCATACAAAGGCAGGAATATCCTTTTACACTGCAAAATTTACAAAGATCTTGGAATGCAGGACAGCTTCACTGTGGGTGCAGCAGATCGCATTTCCCAAATGACTTGCTTGCTTTCAGCATTCTGGCTACATAGTGCTTGCAGGTGTTGTCCAGCTACAATGACTTCATGTTTTAAACCACCTTTTAGCAGTGTGTCAATAGCATGACCTTTTTCTCCAAAAGATCTTTTTGGAAAGCTTCAATCAATGTTGAAGCTATAACCGGCTCCATTATTTGTTTAGTCAGCTCAACTTCTGAGAAATCACAGCCCTTGACCTTATCATGACACCTGCTGATGAACTGATTGATTGATTCTTGTGGCTGTTGTCTGTAAGCTGTCTGTAAGCCATCTGCTCTAACTGATGTATTCTAAAGTTCAGCTTTCCAAGAAGCTGATCCTCTAGCAGCAAGGCAGGATACTTCTGATCCTCCTCAGACAGGCCTCAGAGTTGACTCTACGCAGACCATTCCCAATGGCTATTCTTATTTCCATCACTTGTTTATCCAGTTCTATGAGGGTGTATATAAAAAGCATATCTGCATCATATGTTTAAAAAGCCTAAATTCAGATAGGACATCTGTGGCCTTCTAATTCATGGTGAATTTATTAATGCTGTGAACGTGTAGGGAATTTGAAGCTTCTTTACTCTGTGGGGTTACTCAGCAATGCAGCAGCTGCATGATTTTCTTTTTCTCTTCCCCTCTTCATTTTTGGTTAGAGCTTGGATTTTTTTCTGTTTGCGTGGGAATGGCACCCAAGGATACTGCGATGGCTCTGCAGCTTGTACTGTCCAACTCAAAATTGACTGCCGGTTTCACAATGAGCCACCCAATTCATCACCAATCCGGCTAGCTCACAGATCAGGTACTCACTGTTCTGTGAAACATTGTATAGAGACTTTGCTTCCTGGGGTCTTCAATCCTTCATACAAACTTACAGATCTCACACAGGACTGGTAAACTAAATGTAGGTTTGGTTTATTTAAAGATGTAGTACAGAATTGCTCAGCAGATAGATTTACTATAAAGATTCAAGAGCTATTGTTAGCAGGACAGTACCGCTGCAATTCTTTCACATCACAGATTGCTAGCTAAACTTAAAGCTCCTCTGAATAATATCTGCCAGCTGTATGCTTTACATCCTGAATACTTATTAATATATTCTCTCTTAAAACAATATCAAATGAGAAGACATTTAAGGAGGTATTTCATAACACTCAGCAAAGTAACATTCCAGTGAGAAAGAAAGACTCTAGGAGAATGATGCATCATTTGTGGCTAACTAAGGAAGATGATGAGGGTATAATTTTTAATTTTATTCATTCAGGAATGTGGGCTTCACTGGCGGGGCCAGCATTTATTGTCCATCCCTAGTTGCCCTTGAGAAGGTGTTGGTGAGCTGCCTTCTTGAACCGCTGCAGTCCTTGTGGTGTAGGTACACCCACAGTGCTCTTAGGTAGGGAGTTCCAGGATTTTGACCCAGCGACAGTGAAGGAACGGCGATATATTTCCAAGTCAGGATGGTGAGTGACTTGGAGGGGAACTTCCAGGTGGTGGTGTTCCTATCTACCCACTGCCCTTGCCTTCTAGATGCTAGTGGTCATGGGTTTGGAAGGTGCTGTCGAAGGAGTCTTGGTGAAGTCCCCTGCAGTACATCTTGTAGACGGTACACACTGCTGCTATTGTGCGCCAGTGGTGGAAAGAGTGAATGTTTGTGGATGTGGTGCTAATCAAATGGCTGCTTTGTCCTGGACGGTGTCAAGCTTCAGATGCATCTGCCCATGACAGTATCGGTAGGAGTAACCACTGCAGAGTCTTTGTGGAGACAAAAACCTGCCTTCACATTGTGGCACTCCATCGTGTTGTGTGGCATTACCGCTGTGCTAAATGGGATAGATTTCAAACACATCTAGCAACTCAAGGCTGGGCATCTATGAGGCGCTGTGGGCCATCAGTAGCAGCAGAATTGTAATTGAATACAATCTGTAGCCTCATAGACTGGCATATTCCCAACTTTACCATTACCATCAAGTCAGGGGATTAAACCTGGTTGAAAACAGGAGGACATGCCAGGAGCAGCACCAGGCAAACCTAAAAATGAGGTGTCAACCTGGTGAAGCTGTAACACAGGACTACTTGTATGCCAAACAGCATAATCAGCAAGTGATAGACTGAGTTAAGTAATCCCACAGCCAGCGGATCAGATCTAAGCTCTGCAGACCTGCCACATCCAGTCGTGAATGGCTGAAGGCACTGGATACTGCAAAGGCTCTGGGCCCTGACAACATTCCGGCAATAGTACTGAAGGCTTGTGCTCCAGAACTTGCCGCGCCAGTAGCCAAGCTTGTCCAGTAAGTCCAGCAACAACACTTGCTTCTACCCAGCTGTGTAGAAAATTGCCCAGGTATGTCCTGTACACAAAAAGCAGGACAAATCCAACATGGAAAATTACCACCCATCAATCTACTCTCGATCATCAGTAAAGTGCTAGAATGGGTCATCAGCAGTGTTATCAAAAGGCATTTGCTTAGCAATAACCTGCTCATTGACGCCCAGTTTGGATTCCGCCAGGGCCACTCAGCTCCAGACCTCATTACAGCCTTGGTTCAAACATGGACAAAAGAGCTGAACTCCCGAGGTGAGGTGAGAGTGACTGCCCTTGACATCAAGGCCACATTTGACCGAGTGTGGCATCAAGGAGCCCTAGCAAAACTGGAGCCAATGGGAATCAGGAGGAAAGCTCTCCACTGGTTGGAGTCATACCTAGCACAAAGTAAGGTGGTTGTGGTTGTTGCAGATCAGTCATCTCAGCTCCAGGACATCACTGCAGGAGTTCTTCAGGGTAGCACCCTCAGACCAACCATTTTCAACTGCTTTATCAATGACCTTCCTTCCATCATAAGGTCAGAAGTGGCGATGTTCACTGATGATTGCAAAATTTTTACCACCATTCGCAACTCCTCAGATGTTGAAGCAGTCCATGTCCAAATGCAGTAAAGCCTGCACAATATCCAGGCTTTGGCTGACAAGTAGCAAGTAACATTCGCGCCAAACACGTGTCAGGCAATGACCATCTCCAACAAGAGAGAATGCAACCATCACCCCTTGACGTTCAATGGTATTACCATCACTGAATGCCCCTCAATCAACATCCTGGGGGTTACCATTGACCAGAAACTGAACTGGACTAGCCATATAAATACTGTGGCTACAGGAGCAGGTCAGAGGCTAGGAATCCTGCAACGAATAACTCACCTCCTGTCTCCCCAGAGACTGTCCACCATCTACAAGGCACAAGTCAGGAGTGTGATAGAATACTCCCCACTTACCTGGGTGAGTGCAGCTCCCACAACACTCAAGAATCTGGACACCATCCAGGACATCGCAGCCCGCTTGATTGGCACCACATCCACAAACATTCACTCCCTCTGCCACCGGTGCACAGTGACAGCAGTGTGTACCATCTACAAGATGCACTGCAGGACTTTACCAAGGCTCCTTCGACAGCACCTTCCAAATCCACGACTACTACTGTCTAGAAGGACAAGGGCCGCAGATAGATGGGAACACCACCACCTGGAAGTTC
Organism: Cetorhinus maximus; assembly: GCF_964194155.1. Lineage (NCBI taxonomy): Eukaryota > Metazoa > Chordata > Chondrichthyes > Lamniformes > Cetorhinidae > Cetorhinus > Cetorhinus maximus. The sequence continues at coordinate 168,182,484 of NC_135883.1, forward strand.
CCCTCCAAGTCACTCACCATCCTGATTTGGAAATATATCACCGTTCCTTCACTGTCGCAGGGTCAAAATCCTGGAACTCCCTAACAGCACTGTGGGTGTACTTACACCACAAGGACTGCAGTGGTTCAAGCAGGCAGCTCACCGCCACCTTCTCAAGGGCAACTAGGAATGGGCAATAAATGCTGGCCCAGCCAGCGAGGCCCACACCCCGTGAATGAATAAAAAAAAATGCAATGGTGGATACAGAAGTGGGAGTGATACCCTCACGGTGGAATGGAACGGCTGAACATGTATGATCTTGTGCTATTCAGCTCATAATAAATTTCCATCCATTTGGAGCACAACAAATCTCATGGCGGGAGCAGTCCCAGCCATTATCCCATGGGTCCGAATGTCCGGGTGCCATATTTAGAGGGCACCCGAAGAGTTCCCTGCATGCTAGGAGCTCTGGATTACTTGTCCAGGATGTCCCAGAAAAGAAAACAGCCTGCAGCTCTATGGTTTGGCAAAACCTATCTGGAGACTCTCCTCCAAACTGCCCTGGAAAGGTGGCAAGAGCTGTTTCCCAGGGATGTCTGACCACAGCAGCTTAGGAAGAGCTCACAGGGATGGTTAGCGCATGTGGGGCCCAAAAGGAAACCGCGCAGCTGTGTGCAAGGATAAGTGCACCATCTACTCATTGCAAACTGACAGTCTCCTAAGGGTATCAGGCAGTATAAGTGTGCAAGTGCACAGGGATGTCACACATGACCAGCAGATGGGACATCAGCATTGAATATGTGCCAGCCACTTTATGCTCTCAATCTCATATTAGTGGCAAGACAAATGACTTTTTTATCCCTTACTGATTAAGCTCAGCAGCTACAATAGGCATGGATGCTCCTGAACTGCTTAATCAACAGCTGGGATGACAATCAACCCTTCTGACTTTCTGCAGGAGAAAAATGCCCACAACAAGTGCAAGTGGGCCAAGAACGGAGGAAGAATGGTCAAGATCTGAGTCCTCACCCCTTATGAGGAGCAAACCGCTGAATTTGCTGGTGAGGAGCGGGGCCTTGCCTGATGCTGATGGTGAGACAGAAAGCCAGTGAGGATGCATCCAGTCTGCAGGTGTCAGCTGCATGCACTGACAGTGAGATGTCTTTAACTTATGATCCTGTTTAGTCAATCACTAAATCTTTCTTTTCTCGATTCCAGGTATCAGAAAGAAATGGGGGGAGAACTGCCACCAGGACATGCAACAGCCTCAACTCAACCTCGCCTCAAAGGGAGATGCCTTCGAATCTGCAGAGGATGCACTAGCAAAGATACACTCACCTTGGTGGGTCCAAGTTCTAGATTAGGCTTTGGGTCACAATCTGTTGAGCGCATCACTGACATGGACCCACAACTGGCAGTGCGTAGTGACAACTACAGAGCACTGCTGAAAATCAGATACCAGCTCAGACTCAACAGATGACAAGCCTCTGGACTCGACCTTAACTGACCTGTTGAAGATGCAGAGACAAGCAGGGCAATATCAACACGGAGTTGCCAGAGCCCTGTGCAAACTGAACCAAAGATTGGAGGAGCCTGTCCACGTTCTGTCTGCTGTTGTGGCTCCAGCATGCAAGCGCTTGGCTGCCTCCATGCAAAGGGTGGCAGCCGCCTTGGAGACCCAGGTCCAGCAGAATACACACAGTGGCTGCCAGTTACGTGCTTGGACATGCACTCCGTTGCTCTAGATGCAGTTCACAAGTGGCTAGGCGAGTAGGGGACAGGGCATCTCGACCTCCCTCCAGGTGCTCTTTCTCCTCAAGAAATCAAGGAAATGCCATCGGGCACCTACAAAGAGGAGGACCACCACACGGCACCCTGAGGGCTTCATCCCAGGAGGGTGCCTTGCTGCTCCACCTTCCCTTGCCAGTGACCCCATCACCTCCAGCAGGTCAAGCTGAGGAGGGTGCATTTGTGCCTGAGCAGGAGATCTTTAGCAGGAGACCTCAAGGCCTCGGGCCACTGGAGGACACCCACCAAAGTCTTCGCAGTCAACTGGGTACAGCAGTCAGCAGGCAGCCTCCATCACAGCTGCGGATGTCAGGCCTGTTCTTAGACGTAGCAGTAAAATAAGGAAAATCATGAACTTGGACACTTGTAAATATGCGTTCAATTGCACTGTTTCTGGATTACATCTTAGTGCTGGTTGCTTACTACACTGTTTCTGGATTACATCTTACAGCTGGTTGCTTCAATGTCCATGGGCCTTTAAGGCTGTGGAATGTGGGCCCGCATCACAGTCTGATCAGGAACTCCCATAGATTCAGTTATCTCACATTATCACCATTGTGATTACTCAATAAAACAAAATGTACATTATTAAGTACCGGTCATCAGTTGTGAGTGTGCTGCCTGGCAACTCCTCATGTAAGCCATTACTTGCAGCTTATCATGTTACAGCTTCTGAAAATGTGTTCATTGAGGTCATTGCTTTTCCCACTCCTGTTGCCCTGATGTCAGATGTGGGTGGTTAGCACAAGAAAGCGGCACGTGAGCACAAGATGATGCCTGAATGAGACATAGATTGAGTAATTGGGATCCTTAACCGAGGTTTTCCACCCACGGTCGTTGACAGGGTCCTCAATTGTGTCCAGCCCATCTCCCGCGCATCCACCCTCACGCCTTCTCCTCCCTCCCAGAAACATGATAGGGTCCCCCTTGTCCTCACTGATCACCCCACCAGCCTCCGCATTCAAAGGATCATCCTCCGCCATTTCCGCCAACTCCAGCATGATGCCACCACCAAACACATCTTCCCTTCACCCCCCCCCCAGTGGCATTCCGTAGGGGTCGTTCCCTCCGGGACACCCTGGTCCACTCCTCCATCACCCTCTACTCCTCAACCCCCACCTATGGCACCTCCCCATGCCCATGCAGAAGATGCAACACCTGCCCCTTCATTTCCTCTCTCCTCACCGTCCAAGGGCCCAAACACTCCTTTCAAGTGAAGCAACATTTCACTTGCATTTCCCCTAACTTAGTCTACTGCATTCGTTGCTCCCAATGCGGTCTCCTCTACATTGGAGAGACCAAACGCAAACTGGGCGATCGCTTTGCAGAACACCTGCGGTCTGTCCGCAAGAAAGACCCAAACATCCCTGTCGCTTGCCATTTTAACACTGCACCCTGCTCTCTTGCCCACATGTCTGTCCTTGGCTTGCTGCATTGTTCCAGTGAAGCCCAATGCAAACTGGAGGAACAGCACCTCATCTTCCGACTAGGCACTTTACAGCCTTCTGGGCTGAATATTGAATTCAACAACTTTAGATCTTAAACTCCCTCCCCCCATCCCCACCCCGTTTCTTCCCCCTCCCTTTTGTTTTTTTCAATAATTTATATAGATTTTTCTTTTCCCACCTATTTCCATTATTTTTAAAACTACAACTAATACCTTGTCAGTCTTTCCACCCCACCCCCACTAGAGCTGTACCTTGAGTGTCCTGCCATCCATTCTTAATTAGCACATTTTCTTAGATAATATCACCACCTTCAACACCTCTTTGATCCTTTTGTCTATGACATCTTTTGATTATCTGCTCCTGTCACTGCTTGCTTGTCCCTACAACCACCCCCCCCCCCCCGTCAACTTCTCTCTCCCCCCCGCCCACCTTAAACCAGCTTATATTTCACCCCTCTCCTAACTATACTCAGTTCTGTTGAAGGGTCGTGAGGACTCGAAACGTCGACTCTTTTCTTCTCCACCGATGCTGCCAGACCTGCTGAGTTTTTCCAGGTAATTCTGTTTTTGTTTTAAGTAATTGGGAATTTGGTTTAGGTGGTAAGTTCTGGTAAACTTCTCTTAAGTTTAAATTTAGATTAAGAGTTAGGTTCTTACTTTCAAATATTGTTAGTTTAATAGCCTAGTTAACCGGGAGCTGCCTGAAGTAGCAGTTATCTGTCAATCAGCTGAAGTTAGTTGCCCCCAATAGGTAGTAATTACTGTAGCAGAAAGCGGAGTTTGCTAGTGAGCCATTAGAGGCTCTATATATAAGCAGAGTGGTTTTAAACCCACACAGGGAAAGGAGCACACAGACATAAGGTGACAACAGAGCAAGACATAGATTGAGTTAGTAGTTAGGAATTTAGTTCAAGTGGAAATTTGGTGCAGAGGGATAAAGAGGTTCTTCTTTTTCTACTTTTTTCAGCCTCCAGTGATTGGTGAGCTTCCTTCCTCGTAACCAAGTTAGGTGTGTGCAAATTTGTATTACTTTAGCTGTGGAAATTATTGACTAATTAAATAAGGGTTGGACAGAAATGGCAGGGCTGGTGGTGTGCCTTTACTGTAGCATTTTGGAATCTGTGCAAAGCACTGCAATCCTAGATAATCATAATTGCAGAGAATGTCTGCAGCTTAGGCAACTTCAGCTCAGAGCTGCTGAGCTGGAGTCTGAGTTGTGGACATTGTGGGACAAAAGGGAGGGGGAGAGCCAGCTGGACACTTTGTTCCAGGAGGCGGTCACCCCTTAGGATAGACTGGTTGGTTAATCACATTGATCAATGATGTTGGTCAATGGTCAGGGACAGGACTTTGAGTGAGAGCCAGGCAGTTAAGAGGGACAGCATGCAGCAATGGAGGAGCACCTGACTTTGTCCAACAAGTATGAGGTGCTTTCTACCTTTGTGTGTGAGGAGAAGAACTACAAGGTGGATGAGCCACTGACCATACCATCACGGTGAAGGATGCCATTCAAGTAGGGGGAGCGATCAGAGACAGTATAGTCAGGCAGATAGATACTGTTCTCTGTAGCCATGACAAGGTGCTTCAAAGGTTGTGATGCCTGCCCAGTGCCAGAGTTAAGGACATCTCTTCGTTGCTGGACAGAAACCTGGAGTGGGAGGGGTAGGACCAGTTGTCATGGTCCACCTGGGAATCAATGACGTAGGTAGGACCAGGGATAATACTCTCCTCAGAGAATTTAAGGAGTTAGGATCCAAACTGGAATGCATAACATTGAAAGTAATCATCTCTGGATTGCTATCTGAGCCAGGTGCAAATTGACATCGGGTCAAGCAGGTTGGAGAATTAAATGTGTGGCACAAAGAGTGGTGTGGGAAGAAGGGGTTTCAATTCATGGGGTACTGGCATCAGTGCTCAGGGAAGAGTGAGCTATCCATTGGGATGGCCTCCACTTGAAGCGACCTGGGACCAGTGTCCTGGTCAATTGGATAACAAGGGCTCTGGACAGGGATTTAAACTAACAGGGGAGGGGGGGGCACTGGTGAAGGGAGATTTAAAAATCCAAAGAGAAAGGTGAGGGATCAGAATAGTATAGCAATGTAGGTAAAGGCAAGCAGAGTGGGTCAGGAAGAAACAGAGGATGTAACAAAATTTATACATCGGCGAATGAGCACATTTCAGGGAATATAAACAAAACATTGAAATTAAAGGTTCTTTATAAGAATCTGCAAAGCATCTGCAATAAATTAGATGAACAAGTTGCACAAATGAAAAAAACAGATTTAGATTTAATCGCCATTACAGAGATGTAGTTACAAGGTTATCAAGGCTGGGAAATAAATATTCCAGGGTACATAATATTTTGGAAAGACAGGCAGAATGGTAAAGGAGGGGGTGTGGCCCTGATAGTAAGATTTGACATAAGGACAATAGTAAGAAAGGATCTGGCCTCAGGAGATCATGAAGTAGAACAGTGTGGGTGGAAATTAGGAATAGCAAGAGTTAGTAAACATTGATGGGAGTAGCTTATAGGCCCCCAACAGTTGTTCCACCATTGGGCAGAGCATTAAACAAAAAAATCATTGGAGTTTGTAACAAAGTCAATGTAATAATTGTGGGGGGCTTAAACTTCATATAGACTGGGACAATCAAATTGGCAAGAGTGGTCTGGAGGATGAGTTTTTAAAATGTTTTTGTGACGGTTTCTTGGAGCAACACATTGTGGAGCCAACTTGGGATAAAGCTATCGCAGATTTAGTATTGTGTAATGAACCAGGGTTAATTAGCAATGTCACAGTAAAAGATCCACTGAGAAATAGTAATCATATCACTGAATTCCATGCTAAGTTTGAAAATGACCAATCACCATCAAAAATCTTAAACTTAACAAAGGCAATTACATAGATGTGAGGGGAGAATAGGCTAAGGTGAATTGGGAAAATAGACTAAAAGGTATGGAGATAAATGAACAGTGGAAACAAAATAGAGTCTTCAACAACCATATATTCCATTGAAAAACAAAAATTCAACAAGAAAGACCCATTTGGGACTCACTCAGGAAGTTAAGGATAGTATTAGATTAAAAGAAGAGGCTTAAAATGTTGCAAAAAGCAGTAGCAAGTCTGAGGATTGAGAATGTTTTAAAAAAACCAGCAGAAAGCCACCAAGATGGCAGATGGAGTATACTGCAGGGAAGTGTGAAGTTATTCACTTTGATCTTAAGAGTAGAAAAGCCTAGTATTTTTAAAAGGTGTGAAACTTGTAAGTGCTGATGTTCAAAGAGACTTGGATATGCTTGTATGTAGAAAGTTAGCATGCAGGTGCAGTGAGCAACTAGGAAGGCAAATGGCAAGTTGAGCTTTATTGCAAGGGGATTGGAGTATGATAATAAAGATGTCTTGTATAGTTATACAAGGTTTTGGTGAGACCACACCTGGAATACCTTGTGTAGCTTTGGTCTCCATTTTTAAGAGAGAATATACTTGCGTTGGAGGCGGTACTGCGAAGGTGCACTAGATTGGTCCATGGGATGAGGGGGCTGTCCTATGATGAAAGGCTAAGTAAATGGGCTTATATTCTCTCAGTTTAGAAGAAGAAGAGGCGATCTCATTGAAACCTACAAAATTCTGATAGGGGCTTTATAGGGTAGATGCTGAGAGATCGTTCCTGTCGGCTGGGAAGTCTAAAACACGGGGCACAGTTGAGGATAAATGATCAATTATTTAGGACTGAGATAAGGAGAAATTAATTCACTCAAAGGGTTGTGTATCTTTGGAATTCTCTACCCTAAAGGGGTCCATCATTGAATAAATTTAAGGCTGGGATAGGCAGATTTTTGGTCTCTCAGGTAATTAAGGGATATGAGGATGTGGAGCTGAAGCCCAAGATCACCATGATCATACTGAGTGGCGGAGCAGGCTCAACTGTCTATATGGTCTACTACTGCTCCTATTTCTTATGTTCTTGACCATCAGCTTGGTATCATAGAAAGACATACCACATGAACCCTTGACAGCCATGATAATTTACCAGGAAGGATGGAGGGTTGGAGTCAGGAGTTTGCTGCTGTCCACCATCCCTGCCTCTCGGAGACATTCATCTCCCTCCCTCCATCTCCACCTCTGACAGCAGTAGATGGCAAATTGCAAAGAATGAACAGCAGCTCCAAACTTTAATTGATTCTTGCTGGAATTCAAACCATTAGTCATGGAGCAATGCTGGTTTATTGGATGTTGGAATCTCGAGAACAGAACTCAGCTGATCCTGGTTCTCCATGGAGTGAACTAATAATTAATAGGGTGCCCTTCACTCAGCCCAAAGGATGAGTCATTAACTTCTCCAACCCACTTTGAGACCACTTCCATATCAAATGCTTGAGAGGTTTTACGAACTGTGCAACAACTTTGAGATATTGAGATTTGGCAGTGCTTCCACCCTCCCCCGTTACCCACCAAGATACCCCATCGTCCTCAACAATCACTGCTTCCTATTTCTACTCCCTCATGTAATGATTCAGCCTTCCCCCTTATCCTGGACCCAATTATTATTTATGTTGACATACCTGCTCTTTTCCCTGTTCCCTTCACTGTCGACGTGCTCATGCCCCTCCTGATGCTGACCCCTCCCATTCTCAAGGTCAGCTGCAGCCTGACTTTCGGAGACACCCCCGACCATGAGACCATCCACTACTGCCAAATGAACCTTGCATTTCACCCTACCCGATCCAACTCACTGCTCTGACTATGACTGTAGTGTCTGAGTCCCAGTACTCTCCTTCAAGCCCCTAGGAAAAAATTCAAGAACTCATGTCCTTTAGACACATTTCTCTATGATGCGCATTGTCCAGAGAGACCTTTCACTGCCCTACAGTGGGACCAAGACATGCATGACATACTTACCCTTCTAACATGTCCAGGACAGCCTGGTTCCTTCCCCAGGCACCCTTCTAAACATGCCCCATAAAGTCTGGCTGCCTTCCCCAGACACCCTTCTAAACATGTCCTGAGGAGTATGGCTTCCTTCCCTGGACACCCTTCCAACATGCTCTGGACAGTCTGTCTTTGTTCCTTGGCCACTGTTATAAACATGCCCCAGACAGTCTGGCTTCCTTTCCAGGACAGCATCCCAGCCTTCCCCTCTGGTTCTCCCACCTCTGTCTTGCCTCTGCTCCACCCTTTCCCGCTGGTCCTCCCTCCCCTGCCCTGCCTCCACTCCACCTTTCCCCGCCCATCCTCCCCCCCCACTCTCTTGCCTCCACTCCACTCTTTCCCACTGGCCTTGCCTTCCATGTTCAGCCTTGGCACATTTTTTGCAAGCAGCACCTGATAGAGTGAGGTTATGAGTGGTTCCCAAGAAGATGAAAGCAGCATCTACTGACTTCGAAACTGTGGAAGAAATGCAGTTCACCAGGTGTACGCCACTTATATGCAGCCATAAAACTGAATATTCTAAATTCTTGCTGGTGGGGAACTTAATTTGGAGGGGGAAATTAATTCCGACAAAGTGGCCTTTTAATGAGCATGCATGAGATGCTAATACATGCAAAAGCACTTCCTGACATTGATTCTTTAAGGGTAAAGCTTTAGTTAGAAAAAAGGGCGATGTTAAAGGGGAATGTCTTATCTTAAAATGAAGAACCCCATTTTGCCAATCTTTTTGCATGATTGACACGTTTACATAGAAGAAGACAAAGAACAGCATGACTGCTGACTTTCACTAGGGGAGACTGCAGATGGTCTTGCAGGATGCTGTCAAGCAGGTCTGGGCACTGAGGGCCTGAATTCAGAAAGCACCACCTTGGCATCAGCCTGAACTAGCAGGCCAACAGGCAGCAGCAAGCGTACTAGCAGAAGAGCAGTTGGGAGCACAGATACTGTCATCCTCAAAGAAGACACCAGGTTTGTGCACTGTGGAGTCCTTTGGGGTGATGCTTCAATAATCTTTGTAATCTGATGGAGCAAAGATTCCTGAATTGTTATGAGACTCTGTTGTGAGACCCTTTGAGACACTTTGAACACTGGTATCCGCAACCATGATGACAGCAGTCTGAACCTGCATGCCAACAAGTAGAGATTTCATAACCTCTATGTGACCTTCCACTGCAGCACTCAGACATTGCATGGCTTATGCTGCACTGGAAGTTGAGACATCGCCCACCAGATGCTGCATTTTGGCTGGCTCTACAAGTGTTCTTGTCGAGTTGCCCACCATTTCCACGCTGGAAAGAATTGACTTGAAGCTCTGTGCAAAGACCTGTGCCTAGTTAGGGTAAGACTCTTCCTTGCTTGACAGTGAGGACGAGCTCTCTGACAGATTTGCCAAATCACCAAGCATTTCTCTATGCATGTCAATCAGCCTTGTTCTGTATGTCACCAGATCAGAGTCCTCATCTGAATCCTTTGCAGCAGAATTCATTTGCTGGTACATACCTAATCATTTCCCTTTTGCCTGCCTGCAGCTCACTTGTGTGCAGTGACACAATATGTGCAGGTGATGCTTCTAAGCTACCCTCTAAAGTACACCCAGGACCAGCGTCTGACCTGATGGCGATTCTCAGATGAAGTGAAGGTGTGTCCTCCTCTTCCTGTATGGCTAGCTAGACAGTAGGTCTGGGGTATTTGAAAGCATTGCACAAGGGGAAGGTTGGGGTGAGGGCAGCTGGTGTGGCTGAAAAAGCAAGAAGAACATGATGCAACCTGTACATCAAACCAGATTTCAGGATGAAGATGTAATGAGATTTCAGAAGCTGCATAAGGCAGGAACATCAGTGACACCCATTGCCATGGCTTCAGTGATCACCACGCCAATAATGCCAAGCATCATCTCTTCTAAGAGGGTGAGAATATGCAGCCATGTCTGTCCCCCTTTGTTGTTGCGTCCTGTTATATGCCACCTTACTCTGCAAGAGTGCAGGAAAATTGTCAGTAAGTGTGTTGCAATGGGCGTCATTCTGTCAAAGATCTGTTAAGGTGATTAATAAACTAATTAAAGTAATTGTCAGGATAAAGATAAGCAGTCCAGTGACATTACCACAAAGCCACTGTCTCCTCTGCTTGGTGTGCTTGCATCTTCTAGAAGTGGCTAATTCTATTGGAATTTAATTCTACTGGAATTTATTTCCAGACCCATAGCAATATGGTTGATCTTTAACTGCCCTCTGTAATGGCTAAGTAAGTTACTCAGTACAAGGATAATCATAGATTGACAACAAATGCTAGCCCTGCCAGCGATGTCCATGTCCCATAAAAGAATAAGTCACAGGATAAGCCACCATCTCTTCTGCTTGGCATGCTTGCATCAGAAGTGGCTAATTCTACTGGAATGTAATGAGATTTTAGAATGAATGTCAAAAAAGGAACTTTTGCCAAAAACTAGTTTACTATGCCAGAATTATGTCACTTTCAAACCAAAACAAATCTGATTTTATTTTGTGTAACAATTTATACCATGAAAATATCCCTCATTCATATGAAAATGAAAATAGAGCTACCTTGGGGGAGGAAGGAATGGAAAGGGAAGGAAAAAGATGAAAATCAACACACATTTTCACTTATCCTCTACATGGGGGCTCAATATTATTAAATTAGCAAATATAAATTATGAAACAACCAGGGCATTTTTTCTTGGGAAATAACTGATCAAGATTTAATCTTGAAAACGAATGAGAAAAAACTGAAAGCCTGCCTCAGAAAAAGACAGTTACACAGCAAACTGCGGAATGATGGCCCAGATGATTTTTTTTTTGCCTTCATCAGCGATGATGGAGACAATGGCAACTTTTATGTGCATGTTGAAGGAACATAAAAACCATGTTATTTAAAGTGTAAATAATCTTTAGCTCATACCTGTGTTCAGTTCAATAAAATCTAATATAATAATGGAGCTGAGTTCCTCAATCTCTTGCTGAAAAGTGGCATAGAACTCTATTTCTGTTCGGAGTTCGTATAGACTGGGATTGCTATCCATGAATTTCTATGCAGAAATGATCAGAAAGAAATTATAAATTCAAATTAAACCACTAAAATTTTTCAGGGATTATATTGAAAAATCTTTATAATTTACCAAAGATGGCTAGTATGAAAAAAATTTCATCATAAGAAGTCATTCGTTTACTTCCCCAGTATAATTAATAGATAATCTTCAAATTTGCACTTATGTTAATATACTGAGCACTATTTTTAAACACATTTCAACAGGTTTAAATCTTCTGAGCTTTAGTGTGGAGCCAAGAATGTTCATGAAGAATGTTCTATTAACAGAGTAAAGTCCGAAATTTGATGTAAGTTGAGAATTCGGTGCAGAGGAGAAAAGAAGTGCTGATTTTTTGTTTTTTTTACTTCTGGAAGCTGATGATGGTTTTTCCTTTTTGTGTCAGCTAGGGAATTGTAACTTGTTATGACTTATACTTTGCTAAACTGTTAATTGAAAATGGATAAACCAACTGATTAGTAAAACTAAAATAAACAATTCAATTAAAGATAATTAACTCATAAAAATATAAATAAATAAGGTCAGATAGACATGACAAGGTATGTGGTGCACTGTGACTATAGCATATAGGAGTTTGTAGAGAGCGCTGTGATCCTGGAGAACCATATGTGTGGTTAGTGCCTGAAGCTTGAGGGGCTTGGGCTAGAGTTATTGAACTGGAGGCTGAGTTGCAATCATTGCAGCCATCAAGAAGGGGTAAAGGTACCGAGACAGCTTGCCCCAGAAGATGGTCACAACTCTTAGGTTAAGTAGAACTTCAGAGTTGCTCAATGTCCAGAGACAGCAGGAGGGTGTGACTATTTATCAGTCAAGGCAAGTGAAAATCCAGAATGTAGTGGTGAAGGAGCACCATACCTTTACTTTGACAACAAGTAGGAGGTTATATGTGCTTGCTCCAGTGAGGATGAGAACAATGACTGCAGGATGGATGGGCAAACTGACAATAGAATCAGTGGGTCATTGAAGTTGGAGGGAATGAAAAGAAGTGGCAAAGGTGATCGACGATGGAAGGGCAGTGAATGTTATATACATGGATTTCAGTAAGGCCTTTGACAAGGTCCCTCATGGCAGACTGGTACAGAAGGTAAAGTTGCAGGGGATCAGAGGTGAGCTGGCAAGATGGATACAGAATTGGCTTGGTCATAGAAGACAGAGGGTAGCAGTGGAAGGGTGCTTTTCTGAATGGAGAGCTGTGACTAGTGGAGTTCCACAGGGATCAGTGCTGGGACCTTTGCTGTTTGTAGTATACATAAATGATTTGGAGGAAAATGTAACTGGGCTAATTAGTAAGTTTACAGATGACACTAAGGTTGGAGGAGTTGCAGATAGTGAAGAGGATTGTCAAAGGATACAACGGGATATAGATCGGTTGGAGACTTGGGCGGAGAAATGGCAGATGGAGTTTAATCCGGACAAATGTGAGGTAATGCATTTTGGAAGGTCTAATACAGGCAGGAATTATACAGTAAATGGCAGAACCCTTAAGTGCATTGACGAGCAGAGGGATCTGGGTGTACAGGTCCACAGGTCACTGTAAGTGGCAATGCAGGTGGATAAGGTAGTGAGGAAGGCATATGGCATGCTTGCCTTCGTTGGCAGGGGTATTGAGTATAAAAGCTAGGAAGTCATGCTGCAGCTGTATAGAACCTTGGTTAGGCCACACTTGGAATATTGTGTGCAATTCTGGTCGCCACATTACCAGAAGGATATGGAGGCATTGGAGAGGGTGCAGAGGAGGTTTACCAGGATGCTGCCTGGTCTGGAGGTTATTAGCTATGAAAAGAGGTTGGAGAAACTCGGAATGTTCTCACTAGAGTGACGGAGATTGAAGGGCGACTTGATAGAAGTTTACAAAATTATGAGTGGCGTGGACAGAGTAGATAGTCAGAAGCTTTTTCCCAGGGTGGAAGAGTCAATTACTAGGGGACATAGATTTAAGGTGAGAGGAGAAAACTATAGAGGAGATGTGCGGGGCAAGTTTTTTACGCAGAGGGTAGTGAGTGTCTGGAATTCGCTACCAGATGAGGTGGTGGAAGCAGGTATGATAGTGGTGTTTAATGTTTAGTGTGCTTGACAAATACATGAACAGGATGGGAATAGAGGGATATGGACCCCGGAAGTGCAAAATGTTTTAGTTGACGGGCATTATGATTGGCGCAGGCTTGGAGGGATGAAGGACCTGTTCCTGTGTTGTACTTTTCTTTGTTCTTTGTTCTAAGTGTGAAAGAAATAGGGAGATACTGGGGAGTCGATACTGTTCTCTACAAACAAAAATGGGAGCTTAAAAGGTTGTGTTGCCTGCCGATGCCAGGGTTAAAGGCATCTCTTCACAGTTAGAGAAGAACTTGGAGTTTGAAGGGGAGGATCCATTTCTCATGCACCATATAAGGACCAATGACATATATAGAACTAGTAATGATGTTCTGCTGAGAGAGTTTGAGGAGTTCAGGTCCAGATTAAACAGAAGGACTTCAACAGTTATAATCTCTGGATTCATATCTGAGACACAAACCAACTGACATAGGCATAAACAGATTAGAAGTGTGAATGCTATGTTGGAGGAGTGGTGTGGGAAACAGGGGTTTATTTTTGGAGCAGTGGTATGGAAAACAAGGTTTAGCTTCGTGGGCCATTGGTAGTAGCACTGGGGAAAGAGTGGATTGTTCCACTGAGATAGGCTCCACTTAAATCAAGCTGGAACCAGTGTCTTGGAGAATTAAATAACAAGGGTAATAGACAGGGCTTTAAGCTAATGAAAGTAGGTGGGTGAGTTTGGGATCAAGATTCAGGAAAATATAATAAACAAAAACAGCATGTCAAGGCTCCAGAGATTGGCATTTTGGTAAAACTGGCAGAGTGGATAAGGGAGGGACAATGAGAGTAGCAAAGGTGATAGCGCATAAGTGACTGGTGACTGGAGTCAAAGAGCCATTTCCAACATAGAAGGAGGACATTTTGCCCATCAAGTTCATGCTGGCTCTCCACAGAGCACTCCAGTCAACACCAATCACCCACTCAATCCCCCTAACCATCCCAGTTTATTTCCCTCAAGGGCCCATGTAATTTCCTTTTGAAATCATTGATTATTTCTGCTTCCACCACACTCATGGGCAGCAAGTTCCAAGTCATTACTACTCACTGTGTAAAAAAAGTCCTCCCTTAAATCTCCTCTGCATCTCTTGCCCAAGCCCTTAAATCTGTGCCCCTGGTCCTTGTACTATCAGCTAATGGGAACAGATTTTATTGTCTACCTCATCTAACCCTGTTATGATATTGTACACATATCAAATTTCTCCTCAATTCCCTTCCTCCAAAGAGAACAAGCCCAGCTTTCCAACCTAACCTTGTAACTTAAACCATCCATCCCTGCAACCATTCTGGAAAATTTCTTTTGCACCAGCTCAAGGACCCTCAGATTTTTCCTATGAATGAGTCAATACTCCAATTGGGGCCTAACCAGAGCTTTCTAAAGGTGCAGCATAACTTCCCTGCTTTTCTACTCAATGCCTCTATTTATGAAGCCCAAGATCCCATATACTTTGCTAACCACTCTCTCTCAATATGCCCTGCCATCTACAAAGATCAATTCCTTCTGTCCCTGTGCCATTAACTCTATATTGCCTCTGCCATCCCTTCTGCCAAAATGACACTTCTCTATGTTAAATTCCATCTGCCACTTGTCTGCCCATTGTGCTAGCCTATTTATGACATGCTTCAGGCAATTTGTATCATCCTCTGTTTGCCACTCCTCTAAGTTTGATATCATCAAATTTTGAAATTTTACTCTGTATTCCAAGATCCAATTCATTTATATATTGCAAGAAAAAAAACAGTGGCACTATCTCTGGCCCTTGGGGAACATCACTGACTGCTATCTTCCAGTCTGAAAAATAACCATTTACCACAGCTCGCTGTTTTCTTCCCTTAAACCATTTTTTTTAACCAATTGGAGACTAACCCTCCTATTCCTGGAGCCTCAATTTTGCCAAACAGCCTTTTACCTGGTACTTCACAGAATCTCAGGATTGTTATGGTGCAGAAGGTGGTCAGTTGGCCATTGTATCTGCACCAGCTCTCTGAATGAGCAACTCACCTGGTACCATTCCCCAAACTTTCTCCCCATGACCCTGCACATTCTTCCTTTTCAGATGATAGTCTAATTCCCTTTCAAATACTTCAATTAAACCAGCCTCCGCCACACTCTTAGGCAGTGCACTCCAAAGCCCAACTGCTGTTTAAAAATATTTCTCCTTATATCACTTTTGCTTCTTTTACTAATTACTTTAAACCTGTGCTCTCTCATTCTCAACCCTTTCATGAGTGGGAACAGTTTATCCCTATCTAGTCTATCCAGCCCCCTCATGATTTTGAATACCTCTATTAAATTTCCTCTCAACCTTCTTTTCTCAAAGGAAAATTATCCTTACTTCTCCAATCTATCTTCATATCTGAAATTCCTCATCCCAACAACCATCCTCGTGAATCTTTTCTGCACCCTCTCCAATGCCTTCACATCCTTCCTAAAGTGCAGCGCCTAGAACTGGATGCAACTCTCTAGCTGAGGCCAAACTAGTGACTTATACAAATTCAACATAAGTTCCTTGTCTTTGCACTCTATGTCCCTATCAATAAAGCCCAGGATACTCTATGCTTTATTAACTGCTTTCTCAACCTGCCCTGCCACCTTCAATGATTTATGCACAAACACCTAGGTCGCCAGAAATAGGAAAAAGAGAGGGCCAAGAAGAAAATTTTTATAGGTGAGGGTTGGGTGGAAATATTTACAATACCTTAATTGTTTTGTCTCTGTCTTCTAGCCACAGCATCTTAAATTTTTGGAAATGTTCTAGTGCACTGGTGATAGTATCCTTCAGTGAGTTGACAGAAGCAGACAGTATAACTATTAATTTGGTTACATCTTTGTGTTCTGCCACGTTGTGATAAAAAGTCTTCAGCTGCTTAAAATTCCGACTTTCGTTCATTTCTGTTCAGGAGAACAAGTTTACATACTTAACAACCCCAAAATAGGTTCTTTGTTTATCTACTGCTAGTCAATGGCCAAAGACTAGGAACCAATTATTTTTGGGTTTCTGCCCGGCTGATGAAAGTACAGCAGAACAGAACACAGGACACTCAAGTAAACATTGCTTTCTGACCTTAATGCCACCACCAGCAGCTCCTTTCACCAGTACCACTACCATGAATACCCCTTTGTCCTTTTTTGTTCATGACATCTTTGTCAATCTCTCCTTTGCCTCCACCTATCACTGGCCTTCTATCCAGCTTCACCTGTTCCACCCCCCTCAAACCGTATAAATTTCATCACATTTTTACTTCTCTTTAGCTCTGAAGAAGTCATACAGACTCGAAACGTTAACTCTGTCTTTCTCTCCACAGATGCTGTTAGACCTGCTGAGTTTTTCCAGCATTTTCTGTTATTGTTTCAGATTTCCAGCATCCGTAATATTTTGCTTTTACCTATGGAATATGAGCAAATTGGGTTCTGCCCCACATCTTGCGTACAGGTCTGTTCTCTGCCATTGGGATCAACCAGAATTTTAGGCCCCACAATTTTTTGAACTTCTAGATATTATGAAGAATCTTCCATTG
Source organism: Cetorhinus maximus (assembly GCF_964194155.1). NCBI lineage: Eukaryota > Metazoa > Chordata > Chondrichthyes > Lamniformes > Cetorhinidae > Cetorhinus > Cetorhinus maximus. Next base: position 168,199,297 of record NC_135883.1, read on the forward strand.
ACACCTTCTTTGTCATGCACCTGTCAATTTTTTCTATCACAAATTTCTATGTCCACATTTTTAATGAAACTGAACTAATATCATGGAAATAGATGATCTAGTCATTATTTTACAGATACTTGTGGGCTCTTGCTCTATGCAAATTGGCTGCAGCATTTCCTACAATACATCAATAACTGTACTTATAATGTACTTAAATATCTTTCAGGAAGTTTGGGTGGTCCTGAGATGTGAAGACCATTATGTAAATGCCATTTTTTTCTTTCCATGTGAACTTGTTCAGCCAGAATTGCTTAATTTGCTCACTTCTTTTTGGCATCTTGTTTTTCTTAACCTTACAGAAGGTAAGTACTAAATTTTTTAATGAACATTATGGCTTCATTCAAATTCCCTGAAATAAACAATATTAATAAGTAAAAATTATACAGCTTTGATGGCCATCGGTATCTAATGCTGTCTCAATCCACAACCTCCTGTTTCAGGTTTGGGAATCCAAGTTTTAAAATAATCAGAATGATCTCAAGTGTTAGTTCTTTTATTCTTTTTCTTCTTATTATTATTAGATATTTGCACTATTTTCTTTTGTCCATTGCCTTAAAATCCTGTTGGCATCCTGCTGTCTTCTGTTTTCCAGCCTAAAATCTACCCATTCTATATATAGCACCCTTCAGGCCCAGGCACTCTGCCATTTCCCTGGCACATTCATAGCTATCTGCTCCATGACTTTTCAAGCTTCTGTTCTTCACTAGTCTTGTTCCCATTTGTAGTCACTCAAACTATTCTCCATTTGCTTATTAGAACTTATCCCAAATTGCATGAGCAGATCATCTGCATGTTTGGGCAATTTGCCAGTGCCAACGAGAGTGCTTTAGTGGCACTCACTCCAATCTGTTGCCCTGGCAGAGATGATCTAAGGCCCTTCTGATCCAAAGAAGAAAGGTAAACAATGAATCCTAATCCCTGAAAGGAACCATTCAACCAAAATAATATCAGCAGGGAAGAGTTCTCTTATCCTTTATAAGGGCGTAATTCCCAGGAACTCTCCTAGAGACTCCTGCTTTAACTAGGCACGCGAGAAATATCTACACTCTTGGTTAGGATCCGGTGTAGTTTTAACCTCAGAATATGTGTTCCATTGACAGACTTGGCCATCTATCAGGTGGGGAATGCTTTGGAGGAGACCACAGGTCTGAAGCAAGTAGGGAGACTGAAACTAGGTTAGTGAGAGTATTGAGATGGACGCAGGGAGGTCCAGACCTTAGGGAAGTGGTGGTTGCCAATCTAGGATAGAAATCAGTGACCAAGGGCATGCTGGGAGGAATTTGAAGGCAGACAACGAGGCAGGTAGGTTTGGGCAGGCTGGAAAATATCGATGATACTCCTGGTCCACATTCATTTCTGCAAGGGCATTTATCTCTTCCATTAAGCAGTCCTTGCCTGCTTTTAGATGTTTTGTTTTTAAATTATTCTTTCACAGAATGTGGACATTGCAGGCATGGCAAACATTTGTTGCCCATCCCTAATTGCCTTTGAACTGAGTGGCTTCCTAGGCCATTTCAGAGGGCAGTTAAAGAGTCAGCCACATTGCTGTGGATCTGGAGTCACATGAAGGCTAGACCAGGTAAGGATGGCAGATTTCCTTTCTTAAAGGATGTTAGTAAACCAGTTGGATTTTGGTGACAATTGACAATGGTTTCAATTACTGAGACTAGCTTTCAATCCCAGATTTATTAACTGAATTTAAAATCCACTAGCTGCCCTGGTGGGATTTGAACCCATGTCCCCAGACCGCTAACCTAGACCCTTAGGTAACTAGACCAATGATATTACTACTACTCCACCATCTCCCTGAAGTGTTGCTTTCCCAAGGCCCAGGAACACCGCCTGGCTCAGGTTAATTATTGGAACTAGGCTAATTCTGAAGCATGTGACCTTATTATAACATTTAAGTGACCAACCCGACGCCTGAGAGTGGGCTCTTTGTTAGACCCTTCCATGCCTCCATTAAAATTGGAAGTGGACAGGTAAAGGTCTGATTTCAGACATTTTAATTTTCAGATATCACCTGACCAATCCATCTGTTTTTGGTAGTTAATAATCCCCCCTGATATTATAGTCAGTCCTTCGGTAGGAATGCATAACTTGAAGGGAGTCAACATAAAGGCCAAGCAAAGGTAGTTTGTAATAATCTACGGAAATGGATCGAGTTTCATATCCCAGAAACTAATGAGACTTTTAACTGACCTTTTAAAAAACAGACTGGGAACTTAAATGAAATTATTCAAACACAGAAACAAGCATGGTGGAGTGGTTTCATGAATGTGTTAACCAGGGGATAGATATGTGTTTGTTTAAATATGAGTTGTAATATTAGGGTGTTCGGGACTGTAAGGGTTAATGTGGGACTGGGAAAACAGTACCACCCACATTATGATATAGAGGGTCACATGGGAGTAGTAGAGTGTAGTAGTGAATCTGGTAGATGTCAGCATGAAGATAACATCTAATCAGGACTATATCATGTATACATGTACATAGACATGTGTTATTGTTCAATCGTACAAATCTTGACACCTCTTAATGAGATGACATACAACCTTACAATATGGTGGCAGCAGGTGAAGGACCCCAAGATCCCTAAAAATGAAAAAGTGCACCCAACTTGAAGACCTCAAATACACAACTGGAGATCACCTAAGAAGCTCCATTACAGGTGTGGAGCTGAAGGGCAGAAGAAAGATCCACTGTGCAGCGTAAAAGGACTCCACCAGAGCATGTGGAGGTCCATTGCGAAACCTGATCGAAAGGAGAGTCAAAGGACCTAGCTAGATCACAAAAGGCTCAGCAAACTCCAAAAAAAAGGCTGAAATAAGCTTTCAAATTTGGTGCAATAATCAGGCAGCATACGCAGACCGATTGTTTTAATGAACAGAGCTTGAAGAACACTACAGCCCGGATCCAGGGTCGGCGCCATAACATGTGGCAATCGCACGTGAACAAGAAAAAAATTAAAGAGAAGTCAAAGCAAAAAATCGGCTAATTTGATTCTCCAAGCTGAGGAAAGCAATGAGCTGGCCAAGACGAGTTATTCAAAAGATTTTCTGAAGAATTGCTGAAGTTTAAAATCCTTAACCGCTACAGGAGCCTTCCAAATTCCAAAAGAAGTGAGGGAAGAAAGAAAAAAAATAAAGCTGAAAACAGCCATGGATCGTACATCCACACTGGCAGGCCAATTAAGGCAAATGGAAGGGCCAGACAGGCACAAAATTGGGCACTATGGAGAAGAAGATTTTTAGGATACATAATAGCATCAGGCTTGAATAAGAAAACAGAGGCTAAACAATTGAATACACTGTATATACAGTAGGCCCAATAGCCAATGATATAATTACTAGACAAGGAATAAATTAACCTTCCGATAACTTTGAAAAGATCATGAAGCTCTTTGACACTAATTTCATCTAAGAAGCAATAAAATTTTGAAGCAAGCAAAATTTAACAATTGAGTCCAAAAGCCCAGAGAACCAGTAGACTTTTTCATAAATGAGTTATACAAAAGCTGAAGGGGAACAATTATTTGGGATACAACTGGTAATCACATGGAAAAATATGGGTTGATAAGGAAGAGCCAGCATGGATTTCTAAAGGGGGAACTGTGTTTAACTAACTTGCTGGAGTTTTTTGAGAGGTAACGGAAAAGGTTGATGAGGTTAACGCTGTTGATGTGGTGTACATGTGGTGCCCCTCACTGAAGTTAAACTGACTGGTTTGTAATTGCTGGGCTTATCCTTACAACCTTTTTTGAACAAGGGCGTAATGTTTGCAATTCTCCAGTCCTCTGACATGACTCCTGAGTCCAGGGAAGACTGAAAGATTATGGCCTTTAAAAAGGCATTTGACACAGTGCCACACAACCGACTTGAGAGAAGTTATTGCTCACGGAATTAAAGGGACAGTAGCAACGTGGATACAAAATTGGCTAAAAAATATGAAGCAGAGAGTAATGGTCAATGGATATTTTTCAGGCTGGAGGAAGGTTTGTAATGGAGTTCCCTAGGGGTAGGTATTGGGATCCTTGCTTTTCCTGATATATATTAATGATCTAGAACTTGGTGTGCAGGGGGAAATTTCAAAGTTTGTGGATGATACGAAGCTTGGGAGTGTTATAAACTGTGAGGAGGAACTTCAAGAGGACATAGACAAGTTGGTGGAGTGGGCAGGTAGGTGGCAGATGAAGTTCAATGCAGAGAAGTGTGAGGTGATGCATTTTGGTAGGAAAAACAAGGACAGACAATATAAAATAAGGAGTGAAATTTTGAAGAGGGTGCAGGACCAGAAAAGCTTGGGTGTATATGTGCATAGATCATTGAAGGTGGCAGGACAGGTGGAGAGAGTAGTTAATAAAGCATATAGTGTCCTGGGCTTTATTAATAGGGGCATAGTGCACAAGAGTAGGGAGGTTATGCTGAATTTATATAAGGTACTCATTAGACCTCAGCTGGAGTATTGTGTATAGTTCCAGGCACCATATTATAGGAAGGATGTGAACTCACTGGATAGAGTGCAGAAGAGGTTTACAAGAATGGCTCCAGGGAAGTATGGTGGAGGCAGGTTCAATCGAGGCATTCAAGAGGACATTAGATGATTATTTGAATAGAATCAAACAAAGTGCAAGAGTATGGGGAAAAGGCAGGGCAGTGGCACTAGGTCAGAATGCTCATTTGGAGAGTTGGTGCAGACATGATGGGCCGAAGGGCCTCCTTCTTTGCCGTTAAGATTCTGTGATTGAGTTGGCAGTGAGTGAGATGTCAGTGAATCTATGATGGGCCTGTGTGAGGTGATGGCGTAGTGGTATTGTTGCTGGGCTAGTAATCCAGAAACCCAGGGTAATGTTCTGGGGACCTGGGTTCAAACCCTGCCACGGCAGATGGTGGAATTTGAATCCAATAAAAATATGGAATTCAAAGTGTAATGATGACCATGAAACCATTGTTGATTGTGGTTAAAAACCCATCTGGTTCACTAATGTCCCTTTAGGGAAGAAAATCTGCTGTCCTTGCCTGGCCTACATGTGACCTCCAAACACACAACAATGTGGTTGACTGTTAAATGCCCTCTGAACAAGGAAATTGGGGATGAACAATAAATGCTGGCCAGCTAATGATCCCATGCCCTATGAATTAAAGAAATGGGATGGTTGCCATACCCTGGTTGCATGGGTGGGGCCATTCACCCTCTATCTGCATTGGATGGCCATCCTCTTCTGTGGCACTGACCACCACTACCACTGTCTGCCATGCTGGATTGGTGATGCCACTGCACATCCTGCAGCCAGATTGGGGGTAGAGGATATCACAGCAGGCCTCCATGGTGTCCAAATGGTATTCCAGTGATGTGTCATTAAACCTGTCAGCTGCAGTTTTTTTACTTATGTGGACATCTTCTCTGTAGTCGTGGGCTGGAAGCACTGAGATGTCTGCACGCAGCTGGGCTTTAAATATGACGCCCTGCATGATAAAGTGGCGAGGTGATGACATGGGAGGCGAATAAGACCCCGTCCACCATGGAAACATTGTGTTTCCTGGAATGCACAAGTAATGCGGCGGGTTTGGGACGATACAGTGTGAAAACCCGGCATCGCGGGTTTTACACGCCCGCTACCGCACTTAGTGCAAACCTGGGATGATTCCATCCAGGGTGTGGAATTTATACAAGATTTATCACATTACAATCAAAAGGGGGGGTTTGCTTCAGTCATTGTCAAGAGTGTGACTTCTGTACTGTATGAACTGCGGGTTTAGGGGCGACTTGTAAAGATAACTGCAGGCAGGAATGATCACCCACACAGAGGCAGATATGGTTCTCTGAATAATCATCAAGGTGAGCATGGTTCAGAAATTAATGGAATAACGTTTGTCAGTATTGACTGAAATTGAAGAGATAGTACAGGAGAGAGGACTTTAAGAATCCTGGGATATTGGGACCGTTTCTGGGGGTGGTGGGGCCTGCACAAGCTGGACGTTTTCAACAGGGCTGGGACAAATATTCATGCTAGTGCTGGTGGACAGGGTTTAAACTAGTATGGCAAGGGGATGGGAACTTCAGGCTGAATTCAGATGGGGCAAAAATCAGAAATGGAAATTAAGGCAGACAATTAGTGAATAAATCTGGAAGGCAGAGGAAGATAAAGTAAGAAAATGAAAAAAGAAGAGTTTGGCGGTGCTCAAGAGTATATACTGCAAGAAAAGAGCATAGCAAATAATCATTTGAGCGGAAGTCAGAGATAGATATGTGGCACTACGATATCACAGCTATTACAGAAGCGTGGTTTAAAGAGAGACAGGAATGACAACTCAGTGCTCCTGGTTGTAGGGTTTTCAGACAAGATAGGGAGGGGTATAAAAAAGGAGGAGGAGGTAGCATTTTGGTCGAAAAAATAATTACAGCTGTGAGAAGGTGTGATATGTTAGAAGGGTCATTAAATGAGGTCATATGGATTGAGCTAAGGAACAAAAAAGGGGCAGCAACACTACTGGAAGCATATTATAAACTCCCAGTCAGAATGGTTTTGAAGAGTAATGTATGTAGGCAAATCTCTGGCACATGCAAAAACAATACAGCAGCAAGAGTAGATTTTAACCACCCCAAAATTAATAGGGGTAGTTTTAGTATGAAAGGAATGGAAGGAACAGAATTCTTGAGGTGTATTCAGGAGAACCTTTTTTGCCAGTATGCAGCAAATCTAACAAGAAAGGGCACAGTTCTGGGCTTAGTTTTAGGGAATTAATCTGGGCAGGTAGAAGAAGTGGCAGTGGGGGATTATTTTTTTGGTAGGGATCATAATTCAGTTAGTTTTAACATAATTATGGAAACGGGCAAAGAACAGGATCTAAAGTTCTAAACTAGATTAAGGTCAATTTAACTAAACTGTGGAATGAGTTAGCAAAAGTGTACTGGAAACAGCTACTTGAAGGTAAACCATTGTTAGGGCAGTGGGAGGCATTCAAAGGGGAGATTCAAGGAGTTCAGAGTAAACATGATCCCACAAAGAAAAAGATAGGATGGCCATAATTAAGTGCCTTGAATGTCAAGCAGCATACAGGGTAAAATAAGGCAGAAAGGAAAAGCTTATGTCAGACACAGAGAACTCAATACTACAGAAAACTGAGAGGAGGATGGAAAGTGCAGGGGTGAATTTACAAAGGAAATTAGGAAAGCAAAGAATAGACATGAAAGAATATTTAAGTAAAATCAAAGAGAACCCAAAAATGTTTTATCAATACATTAGTTAATTAGGGCTGGAACTCCCTCCCTAACACCACTTTGGGTGTACCTACACCACATGGACTGTAGCAGTTTAAGAAGGCAGCTCACCACCACCTTCTCAAGGGCAATTAGGGATGGGCAATAAATGCTGGCCTAGCTAGCGACGCCCACATCCCATGAATTAATTTTTAAAAATTGAGTTAGAGGATAACTAAGGAAGAGTAGGACCCATAAAAGACCAAGAAGGTAACCTGTGAGTAGCAGTGGAAGATGTGGGTCTGATTCTTAATGAATACTTTTGTGTCTATCTTCACAGAAGAGGGGGACAATGCAGATTTTGTAGTTAAGGAGGTGGAGTGTGAGATATTGGATGTAATAAACATAGGGAGAGGAAATATTAAGAGGATTAACATCCTTGAAAGTGGATCAGTCACCAGGGCCAGATGAAATGCACCCCAGGCTGAATTGAGTTGTGTTATTTGGCTGAAGGACTTCTAGTAGGATGCCCAGTTGCATGTATGCATTTCTTCTGAGGAAAGAGACACTTTGACTACAGAGAACATGGAGGGTCTCTGTAATCAGTTGTCCCTTATGGCAAAGAGTGGCTATGATCTGATCTTTCACCTTCAGATTTGTTTTCCCATGACCTTGATGTTTGATGGCTAGACAGGAACTGTGTTGAGCCATGCTAAATGATCAGCCAGTATGGAAACACAAACGCCTGCACAAAGCTTAAGGTGGGTTTTAAAACTTCTAACTTCCAAAGTGACAGACCAGAAGTCTTGTTGATGGTCCTGCACTTCTCCCAAAAAATCTAGGGTGGCATTTGTCTGTTTGTGGTCTATGTTCTGGTTAACCTGTAAGCCATATTTTTCTGTGCTTTCTTCCCTTAGTGGAGTTTTAAAATGTTCAGAATCACTGGAAGTGTCCTGTCCTCACATCGGAAATGGACACAATCAAAGGTTTCAAAAGTGTTAGGAAATAGAAACAGTTTAAATAAGTTATATTTGTATTTGCAGGTGTTAGGAATGAGCTCTAGCTTTAATGTTTAAGTTTAATTTTGTATTGCTGTACTTGTGTGTTGACAAAAGGTCAAGTTGAGTTTTAGTTTCACTTTAAAAGGTGCCTGCATTTCGAATGAGAGTTTTACGACTCCTGGGCAAACATAAGAGTATAAAAAAAAGGTGCTGTTGCCTAGCAATGGGTCCAAAGAGGCAGGCCCCACCCACACACACATATAGAAAAAATGAGAAGAAGCAGTTTTGAGTTCAGTTTGAAGACAGCTGCCAGGAGAGACTGGACACAGAGAGGGAACTACAGAGAGAGTAGATTTCCCAAAAGAACCAAAAGGTCCCAAGGCCAAAGGAGTGAAACAGAAACAGGAAATGATCCTAAGCAGACCTTCTAGTGAAAGGAAGGACACGGACCTGGAAAAGGCCCTGTAAAGTGAAGATAAGAGTGCAGAGCAGAGAAAGGCTTCAAGTTAAAGAGACGAAGGCTACAGAAACAGATTTAAAATAATATAAAGGCTTGAGAAGCCAGGAGGCCCAAAGAGACAGCCGAAGGTCTGTAACTCTTTGCTATGGGCATGTAAAGCAGTGGTACACTGTTGATGCTGAGTCAGTGAGAGTGCATGGAAGAAAGTTTGAATGTATGTGGTGACCCCGGGAGAGGAATATCGGAAAGAGAGTCAAAACCCTGGAGGTGAACGCTTGCAGAAGGCGTCTGAGAAAACTTTGGTTTGGGAGAAGATTCCAAAGCAAGTTCTTGGAGAGTGGAAATTGGAAACCCTTGTACGAAAGACAGAGTTCGGTGAGACTGGTTGGCTCACGGTGTAACAAGCATCAGGGGAGTTGATGAGAGATCCATAGCACCTGTTTGGGGTGGCATTTTTCACTTGGTTTCAGAGTGTGGTACACCTGACCACAGGTCGCCTATTGGTTTACATGGATTGTGTACTTACTAATGGTGCAATTGTCTGCTATTTTATGTTGCCCGTCCAACCTTAGGGTTGGCGGATGGGCAAATCGGCCAGGCGGCCTTTAAATTTTTCATGAAACCCCAGCCAAGGGAGGGATGAGGTTTCCGTTATGAAATAAAATAAAAATAAAAATCTGTGGACAGCACTTTTATCATCTATATTGTCAGGTGCCTGATTGTGAAGTTCAGGAACTTTTTTTTCTACTTTTTAAAACTTTATTGGAAAATTTTCGGGTCTGCAGTGCTCGCCTGCACCCATGTTGACGTCATTGCCCACCTTCTCCCCGCCTCTATCCCAGCAACACTGCTCTTTTCAGCGCATGCTCCACATTGGCTGGCCATTAATTGGCCAGCCAGTGTGAAATTGTGTTCGGGGGCCAATCACGGTCGGCAGTCTGTTTCCCAGCTGATCCTGGGCCCATCAATCGCGCTTGCCCGTCAAGCTAAAAATTCAGGCAACAGTGAACATTAGAGTAAAAACCATCTTAGTTTGTGCTCGATATGACTGACTCCAACCAGTGGATAGTTTCCCTACTCATTCCCATTGACTTCAATGTTGTTAAGGCCAATCACTCTCATGTCACTTCTGGAATTCAGCTCTTGTCTATGCTTGGACAAAGGCTGTAATGAGGTCAGGAGCCAAGTGGCTCTGCAGAACTCAGACTGAGCATCAGTGAGCAGGTTATTGGTAGTAAATGCCTGTTGACAGCAGTGTCAACTATACCTTCCATTCCTTCGTTGATGATTGAGAGTAAACTGATGTGGTGGCAATTTGACAGTTTGAATTGTCCTGTTTTTTATGGAGAGGAGGTACCTAGACAATTTTCCCATTGTTGGGAAGATGCCAGTGTTATAGCTGTACTGTAACAGCTTTTCTGGGGGTGTGGCTAGTTTTGGAGCACAAGTTTTCAGTAGCGCAGCTGAGGTATTAAGGATCCACAGTCTTTGCTGTATCCAGTTGCCTTCAGCTATTTCTTTGTCACATGGAATTAATTTAATTGGTTGAACACTGGCATCTATGATGCTAGGATGTCAAGGGGACTGATAGATCATCTATTTGGCACTTCTGGCTGAAGATACGTTTTTTATCCATTCAAAGGGTGTGGGCTTCACTGGCTAGGCCAGCATTTATTGCCCATCTCTAATTGCCCTTGAGAGTGGGGAGCTGCCCTCCTTGCAACGTTGCAGTCCATGTGGTGTAGGTACACCCACAGTGCTGTTAGCAGGGGGAGTTCCAGGATTTTGACCCAGCGACAGTGAAGGAATGGCAATATATTTCCAAGTCAGGGAGGTGAGTGGCTTGGAGGGGAACTTACAGGCCGTGGTGTTCTCATGTATGTGCTGCTCTTGTCCTTCTAGATGGTAGTGGTCGTGGGTTTGGAAGATGCTGTCTTAGGAGCCTTGGTGTGTTTCTGCATACATCTTGTAGATGGTACACACTGCTGCCACTGTGTGTCAGTGGTGGAGGGAATCAATGGCTCCCCATCCACAAACAATCAAGACGGCTGCTTTGTCCTGGCTGGTGTCAAGCTTCTTGAGTGTTGTTGGGGCTGCACTCATCCAGGCAAGAGGAGAGTACTCCATCACACTCCTGACTTATGCATTGTACATTGTGGACAGGCTTGGGGAGTCAGGAGGTAAGTTACTCGCTGCAGGATTCCTAGCCTCTGACCTGCTCTTATAGCCACAGTATTTTATATGGCTAGTCCAGTTCAGTTCCTGGTCAATGGTAACCCCCCAGGATGTTGATAGTGGTGGGATTCAGCAATGGTAATGTCATTGAATGTCAAGGGGCAATGGTTAGATTCTCTCTTGTTGGAGATGGTCATTGCCTGGCACTTGTGTTCCATGAATGTTATTTGCCACTTGTCAGTTCAGGCCTAGAGGTTGTCCAGGTCTTGCTGCATTTGGACATGGGCTGCTTCAGTGTCTCAGGAGTAGCGAATGGTGCTGAACATTGTGCAATCATCAGCCAGCATCCTCACTTCTGACCTAATGATGGAAGGAAGTTCATTGATGAAGCAGCTGAAGATGGTTAGGCCAAGGACACTACCCTGAAGAACTCATGCAGTGATGTCCTGGAGCCAAGATGATGACCTCCAACAACCACAACCATCTTCCTTTCTGCTAGGTAAGACTTCAGCCAGTGGAGAGTTCTCCCTCTGATTCCCATTGACTTTAAGGGGAGGTGATGGTGTGATGGTATTGTTGCTGGACTAGCAATCCAGAGACCCAGCATAATGCTGTGTTCAAATCCTGTCATGGTAGATGGTGGAATCTGAATTCAATAAAAATCTGGAATTAAAAGTCTAATGATGACCATGAAACTTGATTATCATAAAAACCCATCTGGTTCACTAATGCCCTTTAGGGAAGGAAATCTGTTGTCCTTACCTGGTCTGGCTTAAATGTGACTCCAAACCCACAGCAATGTGGTTGGCTCTCAAATGCCCTTAAACAAGGACAATTAGGGATGGGCAATAAATGCTGGCCTAGCCAGTGATGCCCACACCCAATGAATTTTAAAAAAGCTCCCATTTTGTTCGGGCTCCTTGATGCCACACTCGGTTAAATGCGGCCTTGATGGGCAGTCACTCTCACCTCACCTCAGGAATTTAGCTCTTTTGTCCATGTTTGAACCAAGGCTGTTGTCCATGTTTGAACCAAGGCTGTAATGAGGTCAGGAGCTGAGTGGCCCTGGCAGAATCCAAGCTGAGCATCAGTGAGCAGGTTATTGCTAAGTAAAATCTGGGAAATAAGAATACTGGTCCGAACTGATTTTTCCTTCTGGGAACCGGATGTGATGTGACTGAGCTCTCTATATCCTGTTTCCACTGTTTAGCATAGAACATGGTACTGTGTGGCTTCACCCAACACGATGAAAGGTGTACTCAGTGTGAAGGTGGACTTTTTTACAAAGACTATGTGGTGGTTAACCCTACCAATACTGTCATGGACAGAGGCATCAGAGTCAGGTATGTTGGTGAAAATGATGTCATGTAGGTTGTTTCCCTTCTGTTGACTCTCTTACCACTTGTTTCAGGCCCAGGCTGGCAGATATGTCCTTGAGGACTCAGCCTGTGGTCAGTAGTGGCACTACTGAGCAGCTCTTGGTGATGGACATTGAAGCTCCCCCCATGTAGGTTAGATTCTGTGCCCTTGCTACCCTATGTGCTTCATCCAAGTGGCACTCAAAATGGAGGTGCACTTATTCATCAGTGGAGGGATAGTGGTAGATGGCAATCAGCAGTAGGCTTCCTTTGCCAGATTTGATCTGATGCCATGATACTTCATGGGGTTTGGAGCCAATGCTGTGGATTCCATTGGCCACTCCCTCCTGCCAGCTTTGGTGGGTATGCCCTGCTGTTGCAATAAGACATACCCAGGGACGGTGACAGAGGGGTCTGGAACATTGGCTTTAAGGTAAGATTTGGTGAGTATGGCCACGTCAGGCTTGACTGGTTAGGCGGACAGCTCTCCCAATTTTGGCACAAATCTCCAGATGTTAGGAGGACTTTGCAGGATCAACTAGACATATATGTGCCTTTGTCTTTTCTGGTGCCTAGGTCAATGATGGGTAAGCTTTTTAAAAATTAATTCACAGGATGTGGGCTTCGCTAGCTGGGCCAGCATTATTGCCCATCCCTAGTTGCCCTTGAGAAGGTGGTTTTACTCTTTCTTTGTTTTTCTGTAGTGACAAGGCACAGCTGTATGGCTTACTTGGGCATTCCAGAAGGCAGGTAAGAGTCAACCATGTTGCTGTGGGACTGATGCACATATCAGCCAGACTGGGTCAGGATAGCTGGTCTCCTTCCCTGAAGCACATTAGTGAACCAGGTGGGTTTTAATGCCAATCCATTGTTTTCATGATCATCGTTACTGAGACTAGCTTTTATTCTATATTGTTGTATTAAGTTTTACCTCGGTGTATTAGTTTTCAAATCGTCATGAAATAACCAAATTTCAACTTTTTTTTTTCCAAATAGGCACAGCACATATGCAAATTTGAATAATGCTCTTTTTGAATAGGGGCTCAAAATAATGAGAATTCACCATCTGTCTTAACTTTCTTGCTTTCAAAAATTATATTAAGAACACAAAATGTTTTTAGCAGAACAAGGTCCTCATGCTCAATAGCCTTGTCCCTTTTTATCTGGCACCCCTCACCTCCTGCGTCCTGTGCATCATCAGCATTCTCCTGATAATTTTTCGATTGCCTCCACTGTATGACCTTACGGCTCACATCCAAAACCATCTGGACTATTCGGTTAATTCCATGCTGGATATCATCCAGATTTGGTACCATAACCTATACCACAAAAAGCAATGTAAAATTAACAAAAAATGTAATTTTGCATCAACACGGCTGAGTTCTGAGAAGTGCTTACCTTAACCCAGGCTTGTCCTGCAGGCTGGATGTGGCCCACGAAGCCTCTTTATGCGGCCCCCGCCTGGAACCAGTTTTCAAAATTGCAGTCAAACAGGTGAGTTTCAATGGAAGATCCTGCATGGAACTGCTCCTCCAATCAGAGACTATTTCGATCCCTCATTTGCTGCTGATACTGAATCTATCAGCAGCAAATATGGGAGAGAAACAGTCTCTGGCTGGGGGAGCAGTTCCATGCAGGATCTTGCAGGGGGAGCGTTGGTGAGTGTGCTGAGGGCTGCTGAGCTGGAAGAGTCTTCAGGGCTGAAGCCCAGGGAGCCAGGTACATCAGGCTTGGGCCCAGGGGAGTCATGTTCATCGGGCCCATGGATGGCAAAGTTTTGACGGCCCGGGATGTGTGTCGGCCCTGGGAGGGCGAAATCACGTCGGGATGTTTGAGGGAGTGAGTGAGTGCCCGTGAATGTGTGAGGGAGTAAGAGTGTGTGAGGGACCATAAGACGTAGAAGCAGAAGTAGGCCATTTGGCCCATCAAGTCTGCTTCGCCATTCAATAAGATCATGGCTGGTCTGATAAACCTCAACTCCATTTTCCTGCTTTTTCCCCATAACCCTTGATTCCCTTACTGATTTAAAATCGGTCTATTGCTGCCTTGAATATATTAATGACCCAGCTTCTAGGGCCCTCTGTGGTAAATTATTCCACAGATTAACTACCCTCTGAGAGAAGAAATTCCTCCTCATCTCTGTCTTAAATGGGCGACCCCTTACTCTGAGATTATGCCCTCTGGTCCTAGACTCTCCCACAAGGGGAAACAACCTCTCTGTATCTACCCTGTCAAACCCCTAAGGTCGCCTCTCTTTCTTCTAAACTCCAATGAGTACAGGCCCAACTGACTCAACCTCTCCTCATAAGAAAATCCCTCCATCCCTGGGATCAATCCAGTGAACCTTGTCTGGACTGCCTCCAATTCCTTAGATAAGGGAACCAAAGCTTTTCACAGTATTCTAGCAGTGGTTTAACTAATGCCTTGCATAGTTTTAGCAAGACTTCCCTATTTTAATACTCCATTCCTGCTGAAATAAAGGCCAACATCCCATTTGCCTTCCCTATTACCTGCTGAACCTGTATGCTAGCTTTATGGGATTCATGCACGATGACCCCCAAATCCCTCTGTGCTGCAGCTTTCTTCAGTCTTTCTCCATTTAAATAATAATTCAGCTTCTCTATTTATCCTGCCAAAGTGAATAACCTCACACTTTTCCACATTATATTCCATCCCACATTTTTGCCCATTCACTATATCCCTCTGTAGGCTTTGTGTCATCCTCATCACTTGCCTTCCCACCTATTTTTATGTAATTCGCAAACTTGGTGACAGTACATTCATTTCCCTCATCCAAGTCATTAATATATATTGTAAGTAAAGGTGGCCCCAGCACTGATCCCTGTGGTGCTTCACTAGTTACAGGTTGCCATGTTGAAAATGCCCCCAGTATCCCAACTCTGTCAGTATTAGTTAGCCAGTCCTCTATCCATGCTAATGTGCTACCCCTAACACCATGGGCTTTTATCTTATTAAGTAGCCTTTATATGTGATGCCTTATCATGGTGCCTTTTGGAAATTCAAATATATTACATCTACTGGTTCCCCTTTATCTATCCTACTGGTTCCCTCAAAGAATTCTAATAAATTTGTCAGGCAAGATTTCCCCTTCATGAAGCTAAGCTGACTCTGCTTGATTAGATTATACATTTCTAAATGCCCTGCTATTAAATCCTTTTTAATAGGCTTCAACATTTTCCCAATGACAGATGTTAAGCTAACTGGCCTATAGTTAGCAGTTTTTTTTTCATCTCCCTCACTTTTCGAATAAGGGTGTTACGTTGGCAGTTTTCTAATCCTCTGGGACTTTTTTCCAGAATCTAAGGACTCTTGGAAGATTACTACCATGCATCCAATATCTCTGGAGCTATTTCCTTTAATATCCTAGGAGGCAACCCATCAGGTCCAGTTAACTTATCGGCCTTTAGCCCCATTAGTTTCCCTAGTACTTTTTCTCTAGTGATAGTTATTGTATTTATTTCCTACCCCGCCCCCTCCCCACCCCCTCCCGCCCACTCCCCCACCACTTTTATCCCATGATTATTTAGTATTTTTGGTATGCTATTAGTATCCATGAAGACTGATGCAAAGATTCAACTCCTCTGCCATTTCCTGGTTCCCCATTATTATTTCCCCAGCATCATTCTAAGGGGCCTATACTGACTTTGGCCTCTCTTTTCCTTTTTGTATATTTAAAGAAGCTCTTACTGTCCATTTTTATATTACTTGCTAGTTTACCCTCAATTTATTTCCTCCCTCTTTATTACTTTTTTTGGTCATCTTCTGTTGGTTTATAAAACTTCCCCAATCCTCTAGCTTACCACTAATCTTTGCCTCATTGTATACTTTTTCTTTCACTTTGATACTATCCTTAACTTCCTTGGCTAACCATGGTTGGTTTATCCCCCTCCTACAATCCTTCTTGCTCACTGGGATATATCTTTATTTTGAGTCATAAACTATTTTCTTAAACGTCTGCCATTGTTCATCAACTGTCTTTTCTGCTAAACTCCTTTCCCAGTCCACTCCAGCCAACTCTGCCCTCATTTCTTTGTAATTACCCTTATTTAAATTTAGCACAGATGTTTCCAAACTAAGTTTCTCACTCAAACTGAATGCTAAATTCCATCATGTTATGGTCACTGTTTCCTGGGGGTTCTCTTACTCTGAAATAATTTATTAAACCTGCCTCGTTACACATTACCAGATCCAAAATAGCTTGATCCCTGATTGAATCCACAACAAAATTTTCTAGGAAACTGTCCCAAATACACTCTATGCATTCTTGCTCATGGCTACCACTGCCAATTTGATTTTCATAATCTACATGGAGATTAAAGTCACCCATGCTTAATCTACTGCCTTTTTTACATGCCTTCGATATTTCCTGCTTTATTTTCTGTCCAACAGCATAGCTACTGTTAGGAGGCCAATAGACTGCTCCCACCAATGTCTTCTTCCCCATGTTATTTCTTACCTCCACCCATATTGATTCCACACCACATCTTCTGATCCAAGATCGTTTCTTGCTATTGTACTTATTCCATCTCATACTAATAAAGCTACCCCACCAGCCTTTCCTTCCTGCCTGTCCTTTCAAAAAGTCACATACCCCTGAATATTTAGTTCCCAGCTTTGATCTCCTTGTAACTATGTCTCCATAATGGCAATAAGACCATACCCATTACTCTGTATTGTGCCGTTATTTCATTTATTTTGTTTCGAATACTATG
Source organism: Cetorhinus maximus (assembly GCF_964194155.1). Classification (NCBI taxonomy): domain Eukaryota; kingdom Metazoa; phylum Chordata; class Chondrichthyes; order Lamniformes; family Cetorhinidae; genus Cetorhinus; species Cetorhinus maximus. Next base: position 168,216,266 of record NC_135883.1, read on the forward strand.
TCCATTTAAGTAAAGAGCTATTAATTTTGCCCTTTTACCATTTTTTTTCCCCTTTGACCCTATTTGCTGCTTTTTAAAAATGTTTGTACACTATCCCTTCCTGCCACACTTGGGTATCATTACCTAAGTAGCTGCCCTGCAAAGCCGCCATGTCATTTTGCTTTGTAAGCCTACTTATCCCTTTTCCAGAACTATTTCCCACCCCTCCTCTCCTCTATTTAGTTTAAAGTTCTCTCCATAGCCCTAGTTATTTGATTCACCAGGATGCTGGTCCCAGCATGGTTCAAGTGAAACCCAACCTACCGGAACAGCTCCCTTCTACCCCACTACTGATCCCAGTGCACCATGAACTGAAATGCATTCCTTCCACACCAATCTTTGAGCCACACATTTAACTTCTTGACTTGATTTAATCTATGCCAGTTTGCTCATGGTTCAAATAGTAATCCTGAGATTATTACCTTGGAGACTCTGCTCTTTAATTTAGCTCCTAACTGTTCAAAATCTTTCAGCAGAACTTCCTTTCCAGTCCTATCAATTTTAGGAAGTTATCAAAGGAATGGGTGTGAGGGTCTGAGGCAGTGAGTGTTTGTGAGGGAGTGAGGAACTTGGAAGGCTTGTATGTGTGTGGGAGTGAGGAGGTTGGAATGCATGTACATGTGTGTGTGTAAGACTCTGTGCATGGGGTGGGGGGGAGGAGCACGAGTCTATTTTATGGTTTCAGGTTTCTCAATCACTCTCCACCACACACCAGCACATACACATGCACTGACTCACGGTGAGTGAGTAGCATCTTAAGGCTGGGAGTGAGCCGGACACACACACTCCGACCCTCTCACACTCTGGTCATTCTGATTAATTACTCTTTAAATTAATAATTTATTGTTATGACATTGCTGTACTTTAGCTCAGCGATTGCTTCTTTCCTTAATACCTCAACATTGTTTTTGAAATTCAGTTTATTGTTGTGCCAAGACTTATCTTTCTGAAATTTGCTCATCAGCCCCTTGAGTGAGAAAAATAAGTAAGTGTGGCCCCTTGAGCGAAAAGGCTGGACACCTGCCTTAACTCAACATAATTTTGATGAAATGTGCGTTTATATCACAATTTCCGGAGTCACCACCATTATATACAAATTATTTTCAAAGCATAAAGAGCTGATAATGCTCTTCATGTATAGTAGTGTCAGGATCACTGCTTGTCAAGCATTTTGTCTGCCGTAGATGAACGTAAGCTCATTGAAAATTTAGCACGGCACTCTCGGTACAAGTTCACAAATGTCATGGGATAGGTTATTGCAGAGTGGCAGCTCTTGAAGGACTGCCGCTTGCTCCTAAAAATACCATGCAGGAGTTGCACTAACAATACCCATGCTTTGCAATTACATGACCATCTCAGATCGAAGTCAAATCTTTTGCATGTTACCACTGAATCTGTTCACACATCCACCCTTAACAAGCAGTGCAATTCAGACCATCATATCTGTGTTAGCTCTTTTAAAGAGCTATTCAATTAGTTCTACTCTTCTGCCCTTACCCCATACAGTTTTCAAGTGCATATCCAATTCTCTTTTGAAAGTTACTACTGAATCACCTTCTATAATCCATCCTTCCAAGCAGTGCAATCCATGTAAAAACAGTGTGCCATGTTTCAAAAATTCTCATCTCCTCTCTGGTTCTTGACTTATAATGTTGCCAGGCAGAATTTTCTTTTCAAAATCCATGCTTGCTGCTGTTAACTAAGCTATAATTGCAGAGGTCATCCTCCAGTTTCCACCTGGAAATTGATTCTATTATATTAGTGAGACTAGGATGAAAGGGGGGGTGGGGGGGTGAAATTTGGCTGTTTCCCAGCCACTATGAAACTCCTTAAGGTTACAAAGTGGCATTCGCTGAACATGCTCAAACATCTGATCAAAGTGCGCCGGTCGACTTAATTATAAAAGGAATAGTAGCCACGCATCTCATGTCTACGGGCAATGAGATCAATCAGTATGCAATGCTGATTTGACACCAGCGCTTCTATTTTGGAGCTCTATGTTCCAGCCCACACGATCTCTTTCTGTCTCACAGTTGAATACACATTCAGCTGCATGAAGGACTGCCCCATCAGTGCTATTTAAAGGGATTGACAATTGCTTACAAGTTGGTTGCTGAATTATTTGTTTTGGCTGTTGATGCAATTCAAGGCATTTTTGTGATTTTTATAGTTGTTAAAACTTTCAACAGTGCAGTGGGAACTGTTTGGTTGATTCTGAAGTACTTCTCTGGTGACTTAAAGGCTTGTGAACAACCAGATACTCCCAAATATGGTGGACCAGTAAGGCTTCTGTTTGGTATTGAACAAGACTGGGAGAATGGGTGGAGGTCATGCAGACTCCCTACCTGGGCATCAGAGAGGCAACGGCCCTGTGAAGAAGCAGCCCGGAGCAGGAGAATATAAATCGGGGCCAAGGATCAAGGCCTATACTTACCTGAGAGTTGGAGAGGCACACCAGTCAGCTGCTCGGAACTGGCCCATGCTGAGTTTGAAAGAAGAAAAAACAAATCGTGATATCACAACAAGGAAACAATTTGATTTGGGAAAGACGCTAGCTGTTTGGTGAGCATCTGATGAGTGTCTGGTTAGTGGTTAAAGCCTCTTCCATTCCTAAGGTTTAAATTAGTTCAGGAACTGATGGTAAGGTTAATAAAATTCATAAAGGAAAATAAGTAATTGAATAAGATAATTAAGTCGATAATGAAAACACTTTAAGGATGGCAGTACAGGTGATGTATCAAGGCTGCAGCATATGGGATCTCCTATGTCCCATTGTGATCCAGGGCAAAAACATCTTTAGGAAGTGTTTGAGGCTTGAGGAGCTTTGGCTCCAAGTCATTTGAGCTGGAAACCATGCTCCAAACACTGCGACACATCACGGAGGGAGAGTGTTACCTGGACACTTGCCACCAGGAGGCGGTCACATCCCTCAGGATAGGGCCTTCTGATTTGGTCAGTGGTCAGGGACAGGAGGGTGTGACAGCAAGTGAAGCAGGTAAAAGAACCCAGAGGACAGGCATGCAAAAGCCTCAGTCACTGCAATTATCTAACATGATCTAGGTTATTTCAAGCTGCTGTCTCCAGGAACCGAAGCTAAGAGAATTCACTGTGAATATCGCTGTCCAGGGTATTGTATGCTTTGCCTGGTCTGTTGAAATCAATGTTGTTTTACTGTTGCCTTAATGGAGGTGTAACTGGGAGTTAGATTAATTAGGGGATTTAGGAGTTATTATAGTAGTAATTCGTAGACCTATGTATGTGCTTAAAATCTTTTCTTTTATTAAGAAATGTTTAATTTAGTTTTGTAAAAAACCTCTTAAGACTTGGTGGTTTTATTACTACTGAATTCAAGGCAAGCATCTCAAAATAAAAATACATATTGCAAAACAGTTGTGGCAGCTGTTTAAATTTCCCCTCTGGAATTTAAGCAGCTCAGCATTTACCATCTGCTGGGCCATAACACATAGGGCAAATAAAATTAAAGAAATGAATGTGTGGCTCAAAGAAGTGGGTTCTGGTTCACGGGACACTGGCAACAACACTAGGGAAAGTGGGGGCTATACCATTGGGATGGTCTTTACCTGAACTGTGTTGGGGCTGGTGTTCTACCGAACTGCATAACAAGGGAAGTAGAAAGGGTTTTAAACTAAATAGTGGGGGCAAGGGATCAAATTTATGAAGATGTGTTAAATAGAGCAGAAACAAGGCAAGAGAGAGGTAGTTACGTGGGAAATGATAAACAAAATTTGATAGGAAGGGATAGAGGGTACAAACCTAAGACTAAATCAGCAATCAAGGCTAGATGTTGCAAAAATAATAAAAGAAGAAAACTAAAGCATCTGCATCTGAATGCATGTAGCATTCGAAACAAAACAGATGAGCTGATAGCACAAAAATAAATAAATAAATAAGTACAAGCTGATAGCCATTACAGAGACCTGGCTGAAGGATGGCATAGACTGGGACCTGAATATTGAAAGGTACGTGACATTTAGGAAGGATAAGAAGCTAGGAAAAGGTAGAGGGATAGCTCTGTTAATCAATGATGGTATCAACTCTTTAGAAAGGGATGGCCCAAGTTCAGGAAACTAGGGGCAGAATTTTACGCCGGTGCATCTTGCAGTTCCGCTGAAGTCAATGGAGTTTTGAATGGCTCGCTGCATTTTACAGCCCTGTCCCTGCACCCACCACGACGGGACCTTAAAATTCCACTCCAGGATGTGGAAGTGATTTGGGTAGAGATGAGTAATGACAAAGGCCAAAAGTCACTTGTGGGAGTGGTGTACAAGCCCCTTAACAGTGACCACACAGTAGGACAGAGCATGAAGGAAGAGACATTAGGAGCTTGTCAGAAAGATATGACAATAATCATGGGGGATCTTAATCTACATTGACCGGAAATATGCATTGGGCAAAGTTTGTCCAGATGAGAAGTTCCAGGAATGTTTTTGAGATCTGGAGCCAATCAGCAAGCACTTTATACCAGACCTGATATTGTGCAACAAAATAGGATTAATTGATGACCTCATAGTGAAGGCACCCTGAGGTAGCAATGTTCATAATATGATTGAATTTTACATTCAGTTTGAGGGAGAGAAGAGTGGGTCCAAGGCTTGTATTTTAAACTTAAATAAGGGTAATTATGAGGGCATGAAAGCAGAGCTAGCTAAAGTGAACTGGCAAAATAGGTTAAGGGATATGTCAATAGAGGCATAGCGGCAGACATTTAAGGGGATTATTCAGAATGTACTGAATACATAGTGTCCTAGGCCCAACCATCTTCAGCTGCTTCATCAATGGCCTTACTTCCATCATAAGTTCAGAAGTGAGGATGTTCGTCGGTGATGTTCAGCATCATTCGTAGGTGAGTAACTCACCTCCTGACTCCCCAGAGCCTGTCCACCATCTAGCTACAAGGCACAAGTCAGGACTGTGCAATACTCTCCACTTGTACAGTGCAGTACAGCTCTAACAACGTTCAAGAAGCTTGACACCATTCAGGACAAAGCAGCCAGCTTGATTGGCATCCTAGCTGCATACATTCACTCCTTCCACCACCAACGCACAGTGGCAGCAGTATGTACTATCTACAAGATACACTGCAGGAACTCACCAAGCCTCCTGAGACAACACCTTCCAAACCCATGACCATTACCATCTAGAAGGACAAGGGCAGCAGGCAGATGGGAACACCACCACCTAGAAGTTCCCCTCCAAGCCACTCACCATCCTGACTTGGAAACACATCGCCGTTCCTTCACTCTCACTGTGTCCAAATCCAGAAACTCCCTCCCTAACAGCACTGTGAGTGTACCTACACCACATGAACTGCAGCAGTTCGAGGAGGCAGCTCACCGCCACCTTCTCAAGGGCAATTAGGAATGGGTAATAAATACTGGCCTAGCCTACATCCCCTGAATAAATAAGAAAAAGAGCATCCGCTGAAATCTTCTGTTTTTAAACACACTGCAACATTAACATACCACATTTGGAATTGCCAAGCGCACTTCAGCCTTCAAAAAGGGGGCAAGCTCTTCAACATTGCTTGAGTAGCCATATGTTCCTCTTCTGTTTGATGTGCTGAATCAAATCAAATGTGTACATAGAAAATAAACATAAAAGGAAATAAGACAATATAATATGATACCCTTCATAGTTTGTTAGTTCCTTATTTTCCTAAGGCTCCCCAGCCAATGTGAAGCTTTCATGCCCATTAGAGTGAATGGAGCTATCCTGTGATGCAGGTCTCCCACTTGCTAACAAGCAGCAGCTTTGGAGGTAACCACATCAAAAATGATAGATCTGCAGTGAGGAAGAAATGTGTCGCAGAAGTATATTTTGATTAAGTATACTTATTGCAGGAACAGTTTGGAGGAAAGCTTTGAACAGAAAGGCCTTGTGTGGGCTTTCCTTCCCCTTTAAGTGTTTGAGATTTCATTCATTGCTTTTATGAAGTCACAAACCCTACCCATAATCTATTACTCAGTTTATCTTTCAAGTAGAACAGCTTAAACTGATTGTTTTTTAACATGTACAATCTACATTAATAATATAAGCATGAATAAACAATCTAAGCATTAATAAACGGAAAAGCATGATCTAACATAAAAGCTTTAATTGATGGTAAATAAATTAAGCCCGTTTTTTCCGTCTAGAATAAATTATAGAGACTTATAGCACAGAAGGAGGCCATTTGTGTTCTTGCTGACTCTTTAAAAGACCAAATGTGGTTAGACTCATACTCTCGCTTTCAACTTGTAGCCCTGTAAGTTTCTCATTCTCACCTACTTATCCAATACGTCCTTTTAAAATTATTTACAGAATCGGCTTCCACCTTTCAGGACCCACCTTTTCAGGAAGAGCATTCCAAATCCTGGCGACTGAGTGAAAACATTTTTTTCTCATCTACCCTCTAGTTCTTTTGCCAATGATTTTAAATCAATGGCATCTGTAAATTGACTCGCTCACCAGAGTTTTCAGTAAGGGATGAGAAGAAATTTTTTCTCTCAGAGGCTGTGAATCTTTGGAACTCTCTTCCCCATAAAGTGGTGGAGGTAGGGTCAATTAATATTTTTAAGGCAGAATTAGATAGATTCTTGACAAACAAGGGAGTAATATTATGGCTGATTTGGTTGCCATCTCCAATCCACTTTGCTGTATGCCCCCATCATAATTTTTGACTTCCTTGTCTATCAAAATTGTGCTTACCATGCTTTGAATAAATTCAATGACCCAGCCTCCACTGCTTTCTGGGGAACAGAATTCCACATAGTAGTGAACCTTTGAGAGAAAAAATCCTCCTAATCTCCGTGCTTTCAAGAAATGGCTAAAGGCACTGGATACTCCAAAGGCTATGGGACCTGACAATATTCTGGCAATGGTCCTGAAGACTTGTTCTCCAGAACTTACTGTACCCCTAGTCAAGTTGTTCCAGTACAGCTACTGCATGTGCGCAAAAGAGCGCACTCGTCTCTCTGAGGCTAAGTGCTGCCTCAGGGAGAACGGCTCCAAATGTAAAGATGCTAAAAATAGAAAAATAAAATTTCCCTGACATGTCCCCTCATGTGACACTGTCACATGAGTTGGGACGTGTCCGTCACTTTTAGTTAAACTTTTATTAAATTTTTAAAAACCTACATGAAACCTCACCCCGTCCATGGATGAGGTTTCATGCTTTCTCTGAAGCCTGCCAGGGCTCCCGGTCTGCCCACCAACCTTAAGGTTGGATGGGCAGGCCCATTAATGATATTAATGAGTTTGTCAATGGCCTCAACAGGCCATTGACAGGTCGGCGGGCGCACAGCTGATTCAGCTGAGCCCCTGCCGACCTGAAAATTGAAAGAATGCAGGGTGGCATCGGGAGTTCCACCCAACGTCACTCCATGCCATATTACGCATTGGATAGCAGGCCCTGCCTCCCGGGAAATCCTGCCCCTGCATGCCTCCAAGTAAGTGGTTGTTGAGCTCATTGTTAAGCTCATTAAAAGGGTTCAGAGAAGCAACTTTAAATTTTCAATTAGAAAATTAAACTCTGTACTGTGGTCCACAATGACCTGATGCTTTGCAACCCCCATGACAGTTGTCTACCTGTAGATGTAAAGGTCAATATCAGTCTGAATTTTTATGCATCCAAATTGTTCCAGCGATCAGCTGTGCATCTGGGTGGCATCTTGTAGTCAGCAGCTCATCATCCTATCAGGCAGTTCAGAGATGCTCTATTCCAGAGGAAGGGGGATCTACATCTACTTTGAGACTGAACGGCCTGCCTAGGAAGTGAGGGGATTTGGGTCTGTTACCATCAATTTAATCCCTCATGTCCAGAGAGTCCTCGATTGTACCCACATTACCATCAAGGCACTGACAGACCAGCCAGTCCTTGGTTCTCTAGCAGCTAGAATGATTTCATTATCCTTTGAGAGTTCCAGGCACCACACCAGTTCAGACCAGCCTCTCCACACCGTGGGCGACTGCTGGAGGATAAGGGTTATCCTCCGAGAGGCAGGTCCTGATGTCTATACAGTACCTACACACAGATGGAGAGAGCCGTTCCAACGAGGGCCATCTCCTAACACATAGTGCATAGCTTGAAAGTGCATTTCAGGTGCCTTGACTGGACATTGAAGGCCACCGAGGCCATCTCAGATGTAGATTGGAATCCCCTCCAACTGGGAAATTTATGGAACATAATTTCAAACCCACAGACATGTTTTGACCTCATGATTGGAACTATAAATTACAAAAAGCCAAGCCGCATTCAGCAGTACAGGGCTGGGCAGCAAGGGGTTAATTCGGACATTTAGTTTAAAAGGTGACTCATCAAAAAGATAAAAGCAAAAAACTGCGGATGCTGGAAATCCAAAACAAAAATAAAAATACCTGGAAAAACTCAGCAGGTCTGACAGCATCTGCGGAGAGGAACACAGTTAATGTTTCGAGTCCCAAAAACCCAAAAAAAAAGACTCATCAAAAAGGCTTGGGCATTGACTGACTGCTATCAGGGTACCAGGGAAATGCCTTTACCCGCAATGAACCAATGAAATCAAGAAGTCTGATTACCCAATACAATGGCACAAAGGACATATCATCAATACAATACACTCAAGGAATTATGCAACTAAGGTCTGCATCACAGACAATAGTACAGGAATAGGGTCATTCAAACCCTCATTAACTTTGAAGCCAGGTGCTGTCACTGCTCCGCCTTAGGAGGATTGCACATACAATGAGAACTGATAATATTCATCTGGATATATCTTCCATAGAAAACCCTGTAATGTTTCAACTAGCAGGAGCTGATGACATTTGTCTGGACTTTGCACGTAATCAACTAAGTGGGCATTGGAACAGCAGGAAATATGTTTTGACATGACTGAGATGAATTATTATGAAAGAAGAGCAGATCTGAGTATCTGGGCTGCAGCTAGGATGGGTCAAGGCTGGTCACCTTGACTCAGGCCTACATTCTACACTGGACCGACCAGCTGTGTTGGGGATTTAAGTGTTTTCAGCCATATCGTGGTAATTTTAGCCTGAAGGTTTTGGGCTGCAGTCAGAAGAAGGATTGAGTTTGGTCACGTTGACTCAGGCCTACAGTCAATACCAGACAGATAAGCCGTGTTGGGGATTGTAAGTTTCAACCAAATCATAGGACAAAATCTTTGGCTCGGTGAGCTGGGGCAGGGCCTACTCGACGAGGCATAAAATGACACATGGTGACATTGGGCGTGCGTACCAATGTCACCACGCGTCATTCAGATTCTCAGTTCGGCCGGCGTGTAGCCAAGTTAGATGTGCGCTCGCCAAACTGTCAAAGGCCTATTAAGGCCAGTTAATGACCAATTAAAACAATAAACTGAGCTGCCCGTCCAACCTTAAGGTTGGTGGGCAGGTGAAGAACCCAGGCGGCCTTCACATTTCTCATGGAACCTCATCCACGGGCGGGATGAGATTTCATGAATGATTTTAAAGTTTCAGAAAAATTTTAATTAAAATTAATAGACAAAACCCCGCTCATGTGATAGTTTCACATGAGGGGATATGTCTTAAATCTTTTTTTACCTTTATTAAACTTTTTAAAACTTAAACTAATCTCGGTGCCTCAGGGAGATTTCTGTGCTATTTCACGCGCATGTGAGAAAGAGTGCAGGCCCCGACTCAGGCCCCTGCCGCACAGGGAGAGCTGAGCGCTTCCGGGTGAGCATCACGCTGGGCGGGCCCTAACTGGCCAGCCCACATAACATAACGGCGCCCATCCAATCGCAGGCAGCGATCGGCTGCGCACCCGCCCACGCCCGCCCCGACATAACTCCCCCAACGGGGAGAAAATTCTCCCCATAGTGATATTGGTCTGAAGGTTTTGTAAAGGCTTGGGGCAGAAATATGGGGCAGAATTTTCTGCTGTCGGGTGGGCAGGCCCAACCCAATCTCTGTCGGGCGGGGAGCCAATCCCCACCGGAGAAGTGAGCCCCACCGCCATTTTAAGTGGGCGGGCCAATTAAGGCTCACCCAGCGTGACATTCGGCAGGAAGCGCTATGCGCTACCTTTGCGGGCGGGGGGGCGGGGTGATTCCCCAAAAGCGAGAGTGCGCATGCGCACGAAAGAGCGCACATCTCCCTGAGGCTAAGTGCTGCCTCAGGGAGATCGCTGACAGCTTTATAGACTTTAAAAATAGAGAGATAAAAAAAATCTTTAACATGTCCCCCTCATGTGACAATGTCACACGAGCTGGGACATGTTAATAAATTTCACTGAAACTTTAATAAACTTTTTTAAACCTCACATGAAACCTCATCCCGCCAGAGGATGAGGTTTCATGTTTTTTCAGAAGCCCACCGGGGCTCCTGGCCTGCCCACCAACCTTAAGGCTGGATGGGCAGGTCCTTTAATTGTTTTAATTACCCTGTCAATGGCGTCAATTAGCCATTGACAGGTCGGCGGGTGGACAGTTGATCTCGCTGTGCCCCCACCTTCCTGAAGATTTAAATGGGGCGGGATGATGTCAGGGGTTCCCCTCGATGTCATCCCGCATCATTTTCGTGTCGGCGAGCGGGCCCCGGCCTTTGCTCACCGACGGAAAAATTCAGCCCATAGTGTTTCTTGCTGGTACCTTGTAACTTGTTTCAGCCATATCTTGGCGGTATTGGTCTGAGGTTTTTTTTTAAAGTTTCAGGAGAAGGCGTGGTATTTTGTCTGTGTTTTTGTAAGTTTAAACCAAGTCATGGGGACTTTGTGTGGAGTTAGCGTTTTTATAAGTTTAAGCCCGAGTCTTTGTGTCGGGCACTGGGAATGGGTTGTTTTAAATTTAGAGTTTTGCGCTATGGGGGTTGTGGGTGATTCAATAAATCAGTTGTGAACTGTGAATTATCAGAAGCAACTTGTCTTCCTGTTCATTCTGTTCAAGCTATACACTTGTGAATCTGGTGTCACAAACTTGAGTGTGGGGAGGGTCTCTGAGGGAAAAGGGAAACCCCTACACAGGCCTCACAGCAATTGGCAGGTTGGCATAGCCACAAGGGCCACTTTTCAGCAACTTTCCACTTGAGCCCCTCTCATCCTTCATGGCAAAGAACTGTGCAACTCACCTTCTATTAGAAAAAACATACAGCAAGCACACACATCTGAAGAATCTCTTTGCCACCCAAAGGTAATGGGGTCTACATCACCATTTTAAAAAAATTCACTGATGGGATGTGAGCATCGCTGGCTAGGCCAGCATTTATTGCCCATCCCTAATTGCCCTTGAGAAGGTGGTGTTGAGCTGCCTTCTTGAACCGCTGCAGTCTATGTGGTGTCGGTACAACCACAGTGCTGTTAGGGAAGGAGTTTCAGGATTTTGATCCAGCGACAGTGAAGGAACAGCAATATACCCCCCAAGTCAAGATGATGAGTCGCTTGGATGGGAACTTCCAGGTGGTGGTGTACCCATGCATCTGTTACCCTTGTCTTTCTAGATGGTAGTGGTCATGGGTTTGAAAAATGCTGTTTAAGGAGCCTTGTTGAGTTCCTACAGTGCATCTTTAGAAGGTAAATATTGCTGCCACTATGTGTTGCTGGCGGAGGGAGTGAATGTTTGTGGATAGGGTGCCAATCAAGCTGGCTGCTTTGTCCTGGATGGTGTCAAGCTTCTTGAGCATTGCTTGAGCAGCACTCATCCAGGCAAGTGGGGAGTATTCCATCACACTCCTGACTTGTACCTTGTAGATGGTAGACAGGCTTTGGGGAGACAGGAGGTGAGTTACTTGCCGCTGAATTCCTCACACCAGACCTGCACTTGTAGCCACCGTATTTATATGGTTTACCCAGTTCAGTTTCTAGCGAATGGTAACCCCCAGGACGTTGATAGTAGGGGATCTAGTTATGAAATTTAGTGATGATAATACCACTGAATGTCAACGTATGATGGTTAGATTCTCTCTTGTTGGAGATGATCATTGCCTGACATTAGTGTGGCATGAATATTACTTGCTACTTGTCAGCCCAAGTTGTGGAATTGCTTAACTCTGTCGATCACTTGCTGCTTATGCTGTTAAGTAGTCCTTTGATGTAGCTTCACTATGTTGACACCTCATTTTTCGGTATGCCTGGTGCTACTCCTGGCATGCCCTCCTGCATCTTTATTGAACCAAGGCTGACCCCTGGTTTGGTGGTAATGGTAGAGTGGGGGATATGCCGGGCCATGAGGTTACAGATTGTCGTTGAGTAGAATTCTGCTCCTGCTGATGGCCCAAAGTGCCTCATGATTGCCCAGTCTTGAGTTGCTTGATCTGTTCAAAATCTATCCCATTTAGCATGGTGGTAGTGCCACACAACACTATGGAGGGTATCCTCAATGTGAAGATGGACTTCCTCTCCACAAGCACTGTGTGGCAGTCACTCCTACTGATACTGTCATGGACAGATGCATCTGTGGCAAGCAGGTTGGTGAGGATAGGTTAAGTATGATTTTCCCTCTTGTTGGTTCCCTCACCATTTGCCGGAGATTGAGTCTAGTAGCTATGTCCTTTAGGAGTTGGCCGGCTCAGTCTGTAGTTGTGCTACTGAGCCACTCTTGGTGATGGATATTGAAGTCCCCCACACAGATTACATTCTGTGCCCTTGCCACCTTCAGTCTTCCCCCAAGTGGAGAAGTGCTGATTCATCGGGGAGCAGGAGGATTCCATGCCCATGTTTGGCCTGATGAAATGAGATTCATGGGGTCAGGGATCGATGTAGAGGACTCCCAGCACAACTCCCTCCCAACTGTATACCACTGTGCTGTAACCTCTGTTGAGTCTGTCCTGCCGGTGGGACAGGATATAGCCAGGGATGGCGATGGCGGTTTCTAGAACATTACCTGTAAGGTATGATTCCATGAGTATGACTATTTCAGACTGTTGCTTGATTAGTCTGTGAGACAGTTCTGCCAATTTTAGCACAAGACCCCTGATGTTAGTAGGGCAAGGTCACCAGGGCTGAGTTTGCCACTGTCATTTCTGGTGTTAGGTCAATGCCACATGGTTCATCCGGTTTCATACGTTATCCAATACAACTGAGTGGCTTGCTAGGCTATTTTAGAGGGCATTTAAGAGTCAACCACATTGCTGTGGGCCTGGAGTCACATGTAGGCTAGACCAGGTAAGAACAGCAGATTTACTTCCCTAAGGGGCATTGGTGAACTAGATGGGTTTTTACGACATTTGACAATGGCTTTGTGGCCACCATTAGATCTTTAATTCCAGATTTTGTTTTTTCTCCCACATCACAGTCTATGCACACAGCAAATCCAAGGTCCACACCAATGCCACCACCCTCAAACTCTATTGCCTTTCTGACATCCAGCTTTAATAATACACAAGTCTGATTGAAAACATAAGCAATTTTTATTCCAAGAAAATTAAACAATCCAGTTGAGAAAATCCAAGTAACCTATAAAGTGCAACAAATTGCCTTCTGCCTTGCATCCCATCCGCTTGTACCTGGATAAGAGGAGTAGGTAGCCTGCCCCCTTGTCTCTCCATCTGACTCAGATACCCATGGCTTCTGCCATTATTTTGGAGGTGCTCCTGGGGGCTCTTCCATGGCTGCTGCACCTGTGTCACTGCAGAGGCAGCCTCTGTCAAAGGGCCTTAAGGCATGGATGGTACCTGAGTCTGAGGACCAAGGAGGCAAAGGATGACTCCGGTGCCTTCTAAGGAATGGCTCCCTCACCTGTTCGACTTCCTCAGCCTTTTAATGGTGCTCTTGTATGCTAGGTGAGGCCACAGACTGGGGCAAGCTGGCATCAACTCCATGCATCTTTGCACCATCATGTTGTGTTGCTCACCCCGGCACTCCCCATTCTAATCTTGACTGAGGCCAAACTAAGGTGTGTCTGCATTGATGGGTGGTGCAGAGGAACGATGTGATGGTACTGGCTCTGTAAAGTCTACCCTCACTGAAGAGGCTGGTGACAACTGGGCTGGGACACTTTGATCTCATTCCACTAAGGCCCTGTCGGAAACACACAGTTGTTTTGACAAGAACTGGAATGACTCAGCAGACACCTCAGTACAACCAACCCCACAGATGACAGCAGTTGAGGAACCACAGTGCTCATTGGTCATGAGATTTCTTCATTCCTTCACCTGAAGGTAGAGCTTTCAAATGACCCTGTCCCTCATGACCTTGCATCTTGCTATCATCCTAGGACTGATGTGGTAGACCCTCGTGATTTCTAGCGCCTCCTATTCCATTGGGGTCAGAGTGTGGAGGTTTGGGTTAATGCACCTGTCCGAGACATTTCATGAGAACTGTATTTTTAATTTATTCATGGGAGGTGATCTTGCTGGCAAAGCCAGCAAATGTTGCCCATTCCTAATTGCCCTTAAGAAGGTGGTGGTGAGATGCCTGCTTGACTGCTGGAGTTCATGTGGCGTAGGTGAAATATTAGAGGGAATTAACATAGAGAGAGAGGAGGTACTAGCAGGTTTAGTGGCCTTAATAGTGGATAAATCCACAGGCCCGGATGAGGTGTATCCCAGGCTGTTGAGGGAGGCAAGGGAAGAGATATCAGGGGCCCTGCCAGCAATTTTCAAATCTTCTCTGGCCACAGGTGAGGTGACAGAGGACTGCTAATATTGTCCCATTGTTAAAAAATGGATGAAGGGATAGACCAGGAAATTACAGGCCAGTCAGCCTCACCTCGGTGGTGGGGAAGTTACTAAAAAGACCTCTGAGGGACAGAATATATCTGCACTTGGAGAGACACGGGCTAATCAGGGATAGACAGCATGGATTTGTTAAGGGTAGGTCAGGTTTGACAAATTTGATCGATTTTTTTGAGGAGGTAACCAGGAGTGTTGATGAGGGTAAAGCATTTGTTGTGGTCTACATGGACTTTAGCAAGGTTTTCGATAAGGTGCCTCATGGCAGACTGGACAAGAAAGTGAGAACCTGTGGGATCCAAGGCAAAGTGGCACATTGGATCCAAAATTGGTTGAGAGGCAAGAAGCAGAGGGTGATGGTAGAGGGATGTTTCTGTGACTGGAAGTCTGTTTCCAGTGGGGTTCTGCAGGGCTCGGTGCTGGGGCCCTTGCTGTTTGTGAAATATATAAATGATTTGGACTTAAATGTAGGGGGTATGGTCAAGAAGTTTGCGGGTGACACGAAAATTGGTAGGGTGGCAAATAGTAAGGAGAATAGTCGTAAAGTGCAGGAGGATATTAATAGACTGGCCAGGTAGGCAGAGCAGTGGCAAATGGAATTGAACCCGAAAAAGTGTGAGGTAATGCGCTTGGGGAGGGTTAACAAGGCAAAGGATTACACTATGACTGGTAGGACCCTGGAAAATACTGAAGATTAGAGGGGCCTTGGTGTGCATATCACAGATCCCTGAATGTAGCGGGGCAGGTAGATAAGGTGGTTAAGAAGACATATGGGATATTTGCCTTTATTAGCCGAGACATAGAATAGAAGAGCAGGGAGGTTATGCTAGAACTGTATAAAATGCTGGTTAGGCTACAATTGGAGTACTGTGTGCAGTTCTGGTCAGCACATTATAGGAAGGGTGTGATTGCACTGGAGAGGGTGCAGAGGAGATTTACCAGGATGCTGCCTGGGCTGGAGGGTTTTAGCTATGAGGAAAGATTGGATAGGCTGGGGTTGTTTTCCTTGGAGCAGTGAAGGTTGAGAGAGGGCCTGATAGAGGTGTATAAGATTATGAGGGACATAGATAGGGTGGATAGGAAGGCATTTTTTCCATTAGTAGAGGGGTCAATAACCAGTGGGCATAGATTTAAGGTAAGAGGTAGAAGGCTAAGATGGGAATTGAGGAGAAATTTCTTCACCCAGAGGATGGTGGGAGTCTGGAACTCAATGCCTCAGAAATTCTCGTAACATTTTAGAAGTATTTAGATATTCACTTGCATTGCCATACCCTCCAGAGCTGTGGGCCAAACGCTGGAAAATGGGATTAGTGTAGTCAGATCTTTGTTGACCAGTGTGGACATGATGGGCCGAACATCTTCTGTAGTGTAAATGCCTATGAGTCTATGAGTCTGTCATGAAGTGCTATTAATGTATATAATATTTTGGAAAATATTTTTCCTTTAAAATAAAGGTTACTCTGCAGGTGTGTCTTAATTGGATTAAAGTCTGTTAGTCTGGGTGCTTTAATGGGTACTGGTTCTGATATGTAAGAGATACTGTGCATTTGCATTTTTTGAATAGAGCATTCAAGAAGTGGGGTGGAAACTTGACAGCTTTCTAACAGCTACCAATCAATATGTTTATATTGCTAATAAAATTGATATTATGAAAGGGGTTTCATTGTTAAAAGGTGAAGTTCAAAGAGGTTGTTGATACAAAGAGAATTAACATTCAATGGGGCTGGAAGGTATAACTTCAGTTGTTTTTGGGTGTGCAGGCAGAGGCAATGTAAGATCAAAAGATAGTTGCAAGCCTCCAACTGGCTCCACGGTGAAAAGAGCCTCATTTTAAATTCGTAAGGTAAAAATGCTTTGCCTGGTGTTTGGTTAAGTCTATGGGTTGCTGTTAAACCTCGAGAACTAGTGGTCTGATTCTGAGTTTAGAGTCACATCTCAAACATAACACTAAAAATTATTGGTTATGACAGCTGTTTAAAGTTTCTCTCTGGGATTTTAAAAAATAACTCTGCTTTACCATCTGCATCGGTCATAATAAAGTCTATGAGGTGTACTCATATTATTGTTAGGAAGGGGAAATTCCAGAATTTTGACCGAGCGATAGTGATGGAATGGTGATATAGTCCCAAGGCCAAGTCAGGATGGTGTGTGGCTTTTGCAGGGGGAGGGCGCTGAACATGCAGCTGGCGGTGTTCCCATTCCTCTGCTACCCTTGGCCTTATAAGTGGTAGAGGTTGTGGGTATGGAAGATGTTGTCTAAGGAGTTTTTGTGAGTTCCTGCAGTGCATCTTCTAGATTCACACTGCTGCCTCTGTGCATTGCTGGTGGAGGGAGTGAATATTTGTGGATGGGGTGCCAATCAATAGGGTTGCTTTGTCCCATATGGTGTCAAGCTTCTTGAGTGTCGTTGGAGCTGTACTCATCCAGGCAAGTGGAGAGTATGCCATCACACTCCTGACTTGCACTTTGTAGATGGTGGAAAGGCTTTGGGGTGTCAGGAGTGAGTTACTCACCGCAGGATTCCTAGCCTCTGACCTGCTCTTGTAGCCATGGTATTTATATGTGTGCTCCAGTTACGTTTCTGGTCAATGGTAAGCCCCCAAGAAGTTGATAGAGGGGGACTGAGTGATGGTAATGCCATTGAATGTCAAGGGACGATGGTTAGATTCTCTCTTGTTGGGCATGGTCATCGTCTGGCAAATGTGTGGTGCGAATGTCACTTTCCACTTGTCAGCCCAAGTCTGGATATTGTCCAGGTCTCACTGCATTTGGACATGGACTGCTTCAGTATCTGAGTAGTCACGAATGATGTTGAGCATTGTGCAAACATCAGCAAGCGTCCCCACTCCTGACCTTATGATGGAAGGAAGGTAATTGATGAAGCATCTGAAAATGAATGGCCTGAGGACACTGAGGAATTCCTGCCGTGTTGTTCTGGAACTGAGACGATTGGCCTCCAACAACCACAACCATCTTTGTTTGTGCTAGGTATTACTCCAACCAGTGGAGAGCTTTCTCCCTGATTCCCATTGATTCCAGTCTTGCAAGGGCTCCCTGATGCCACACTCGGACAAATGCTACCTTGATGTCAAGGGCAGTCACTCTCATTTCACTTATGGAGTTCAACTCTTTTGTCCATGGTTGAACCAACACTTTAGTGAGGTCAGAGTTTGAGTGGCCTTGGCGGAACCCAAACTGAGGGTCACTGAGCAGGTTATTGCTTAGCAAGTGCCGCTTGATAGCACTGTTGATGACTCCTTCCATCAATTTACTGGTGATCGGAAGCATACTGATTGGTCGGTAATTGGCCAAGTTGGATTTTTTCTGCTTTTTGTATACTGGTCATACCTGGGCAATTTTCCACATTGCCAGGTAGATGCCAGTGTTGTAGGTGCACTGGAACAGCTTAGCTAGGGGCATGGCGACTTCTGGAGTACAAGCCTTCATTTCTATTTCCAGAATATTGTCAGGACCCACAGTCTTTGCAGTATCCAGTGCCTTCCGCTGTTTCTTGATATCACAAGGAGAGAATCGAATAGGCTGAAGACTGACACCTGTGATGCTGGGGATGGTGGTCCAGAAGTTAGCAACTGAATAGTTTCAACCCTTGCAATTGTCCAACAGGTTTGAGGTTCTTGCAACTTGTGTGGACGAGAAGAGCAACTGCAGAAAGGATAAGAAAACTGACCATGGCACCATGGTTCAGGGTTCCTTTCAAGTAGTGGGAGTTTAAAAGAGTTTAATTGTCATAAGGTGGAAGTATAGTTAGGAGGATAAATATAGTTCTCTGTAGTTGAGAGTGGAAGTCTTGAAGGATGTGTTGCCTACTCGGTCCTAGGGTGTGGGGTATATTCTCAGAGGTGGAGGGGAACTTGACGTGGGAGGGGGAATATCTTGTTGTCATTTTCCACGTGGGTACCAACATCATAAGTAAGACTAAGAAGAAGGTTCTGCTAAGCGTCTATGAGCAGCTAGAGGCTAAATTAGAAAGCAGGGCCACAAAGGTAATAAAATCTGGATTACCATCTGAGTCAAAAGCAAATTGGCATAGGGTGAATAAGTTCAGAGTTGAATGCATGGCTCAAAGATTGGTGTGGGAGAAATGCATTAGCACTGATACTGCAGGATGGGGGAGCTGTACTATTGGGATGGCCTTCACCTGAGCCATACTGGGACCGATGTACTGGCGAATCGAATACCTTGGGTTATAGGGAGAGCTTTAAACTAAATACTGGTGGGGTGGCTCACATGAGGGGAGATTTGGAAAGATAAAGAGAAAAGACAAGGCAATAGTACAGGGCAGTGTTGCAGGTAATGATAACCAGAGTGTGACAGGAAGGGATGGAGTGTACAAACAGAAGAGTACACCAGCAAATAGGACCAGAGTAGGGAAAAACGGTCAATGGACAAAAGTAAACACTCTTTATTTGAATGCATTTGTGACAAGACAGATGGATTGATAGTACAAATAGAAATAAATGAGAATATGATAGGCATTACAGAATGATGCTGTGAATTTTACAGTGCATTGTATTCCCCATCCCTGACTAAAAAGTCGGTCAGCAGCCCTTCCACCAAAAGGTTGGCTGCCCCACCAGTTAATTAGCTCAGGGCATGACTTCCACACAGATCTCGAAAGGAAGTCTCACCTTCAAGAGCTGCCGATCTATCCGACTGGCTGGCAGCTCTGTAGTCTCAGCAGCACCAGATTCAAGTTGTGGCCGCTGCTGGGACTACAGCCAGTCTCCGAAGAAGAAGGGTTTATGGAGGCCGGATTGAAGGTTAATCTGGGGTAACAACTGGCGGACCCCAGTAAGGGAGATGAGGGGGTGATGGAGGCTGGGTTTGAAGCAGGGGTAAGAGCTTCATGGGTGACTCCAATCGGCACTCGAGACCCCAAAGGGGTTACCTGGCCCATGCCTGACACCAGCTTGACCAATAAAAGCTACCGGGCTACTTGCCTGGTTTGGGCCTCCACCTGCATGAGTAAAATAGCTTAATTGACCACTTAATGGTGTCAATAGGCCCCGGAGTGGGTTGGCCATATAACACTTCCACCGCCACCTATCCTACCACCACCCTCCCCCCAACCCCCGGCAATAAAAGAAGAGACAGGTGGGGGACAGGCGGGAAGGTGGCATGAGGGCCATGTGTTGCATTTTATGAGACCCCCACCTTCAAACACAATAGCGGGGGACAGTAAAATCCAGCCCATGGTTGTAAAGTGACTATAGTTGAATATTCAGCATTATTTGACATTGCGATGGTCAAAGAGAAAGAAAAAGGAGGTGGCGTTACTCTGTTAATAAAGGATGAGATCAGAACAGTAGTGAGAGATGATCTTGATTCAGAGGCTCAAAATGTAGAACCATTTTTGGAGGAAATTTTGGGAGGTGGCACAGTGGTATTGTCATTGGACTGCACTAGTATTCCAGAGACCCAGCGTAATACTCTGGTGACCTGGGTTCAAATCCCACCATGGCAGATGATGAAATTTGAATTCTATAAAAACCTGGAATTAAAAGCCTGACGATGACCACAAAACCATTGCCAATTGTCATAAAAATCCATCTGGTTCACTAATGAACTTTAGGGAAGGAAATCTGCTGTCTTTACCTGGTCTGACCTACATGTGACTCCAGACTCCAGACACACAGCAATGTGATTGACTCTTACAATGCCCTCTGAACGAAGACAATTAGGGATGGGCAATAAATGCCGGCCTAGCCAGTGACACCCACATCTCATGGAAAAATTAAAAAAAAGAAGCAGCAAAGATGCCGCTGATGGTAGTGGTTTATAAGCCCTTTGACAGTAGCTACACTGTAGGACAGAGCATAAATCAAGAAATAATGTGGGACTTGAAAGAAACCTATTGCAATAATCATAGGCAATTGTAATCTTCATATACACTGGATGAATCAAATGGCAAAAGTAGCTGGAGGATAGATTCATAGAGTGTATTTAGGACAGTCTCTTAGAATAGCACGTTCTGGAACCAATCAGGGAAAATGCTATTTTGGACCTATTAATGTGTAATGAGACAGGATTTAGATAATGGCCTCATAGTAAATTATCCTCTAGGTAAAAGTGATCATAATACGATAGAATTTCACGTTCAGTTTGAGTGTGAGAAATTTGGGTCTGAAATTAGTGTCCTAAATTTAAGTAAAGGCAATTACAAGGGTATGAAGATAGAGTTGGCTAAAGTGAAATGGGAAAATAGGTTATAAAGTGAGACAGTAGAGAGACAGTGACAAGGTATTTAAGAAGATATTTCATAACTCTCAATAAGGCTATATTAATTGATAGCGTCCCAGACAAAGCAGTCCGCTTGATTGGCACCACATCCACAAACATTCACTCCCTCCACCACCGATGCACGGTAGCAGCAGTGTGTGCTATCTACAAGACGCACTGTAGGAATTCACCAAGGCTCTTTTGACAGCACCTTCCAAACCCACGACCACTACCATTAAAAGGAAAAAGGCAGCAGATATATGGGAACACCCCCACCTGGAAATTTCCCTCCAATCTAGTCTTAAAAATCATCCTGACTTAGAAATATATCCCTGTTCCTTCACTGTCGCTGGGTCAAAATCCTGGAACTCCCTTCCTAATAGCACTATGGGTGTACCTACACCACATGGACTGCAGTGGTTCAAGAAGGCAGCTCACCACCGCTTTCTCAAGGGCAATTAGGGATGGAGCAATAAATGCTGGCCCAGCCAGTGAAGCCCACATCCTATGAATGAATTAAAAAAATTGAGAAACATAGATGCTACTGAGAAGAATGTACCAATCAAGCATAACTAAGGAAGTCATGGGTGGCAGCAAATGGAAAAAAAAATGTAGAATGCTGCAAAAATCAATGGCAACCCAGAAGATTGGGCAAAGTTTTAGAAACCAGCAAAGGGTGACTAAAATAATAAAGAGGGAGAAATTATAGTGGGAGAGAAAAGTAGCAAGAAATGTAAAAGCAGACAGTAAAAGTTTTCATGAGTGTAGAAAAAGGAAGAGAGTAGCTAAATTGTTGGTCCCTTAGAGAGTGAGACTGGGGAATTAATAATGAGAAACAAGGAAATGGAAAAGACTTTGAGGAAGTCTTTGGCATCTGTCTTCACAATAGAAGATGCAGAAAGTATTCCAAGAACAGCAGATGCCTTGGTTACAATGTTTCAAAATTTCCTAGATTCTGGAAAGGTCCCAGTGGACTAGAAAAACACAAATATTCAAAAAAGGAGGAAGGCAGAAAGCAGGAATCTTAAGGCTAGTCAGTCTAGCATCTGTCATTGGGGAAATGCCAGAATCCATTATTAAGGAGGTAGTAGCAGGACATTTAGAAAATCAGAATGTAATCAGGCTTAGTCAATGTGGTTTTGTGAAAGAGAGTTTTTCAAATTTATTAGAGTTCTTTGAGGCTGTAACAAGCAGGGTGGATAAAGGGCAACCAGCATATATAGTGTATATGGATTTCCAAAAGACATTCAATAAGGTCCCACATAAAAGGTTACTTCGCAAGATCAGAGATCATGGTGTTGGAGGTGATATATTAACAAGGATAGAAGATTGACTAAAGAAAACAGGTCTAGGATAAATGGGGCATTTTCAGGTTGGCAAACTGGAACTAGTGGCATGCTGCAGGTTTCAATGCTGAACCTTAATTATGTTAATGACTTGGATGAAGGGATATATTGCATTATAGCCAATTTGCTGATGATAAATAATAGACCAGGAACCAAGTTGTGAGGAAGATACAAAGAGTCTTCAAAGGTATATAGACAGCTTAATTGAGTGGCCAAAATATTGGCAAATGGAGTATAATGTGACAAAATGTGAGGTTGTCCACTTTGGCAGGAGGAATAGAAAAACATGTTATTTAAATAGATCGAGACTGCAGCATGTTGCAGTACTGAGAGGTCTGAGTGTCCTTCCACATGAATCACAATAAGTTAGCATGTAGGTACAGCAAGTAATTAGAAAGGCTAATGGAATGTTGGCCTTTATTGCAAGATTGATGGAGTATTATGGTAGGGAAGTCTTGCTGCAGCTGTACAGGACATTGGGGAGACAGCACCTGGAGTACTGTGTATAGTTTTGGTTTCCATACTTAAGCAAGTGTATAGTTGCATTGAAAGCAGCAAAGAGAAAGCTTCACTTGGCTGATTTCTGTGGTGCAGTGGCTGTCTTATGAGGAAAGGATGAGCAGATTCGGCCTATAGTCATTGTAGTTTAGAACAATGAGAAGTGATCTTATTGAAACATATAAGATTGTGAGGGGGCTTGTCAGGTTAGATGCTGGGAAGATGTTTCCTCTTATTGGGGAATCTAGAACTAGCAGGGACTGTTTAAAAATAAGGGGACTCCGCTTAAGATGGAGATGAAGAGGAATTTATTTTCTCAGAGAGTTGTTGGTCTTTGGAGATCTCTTCCACAGAGATCAGTGGAGGCTGGGTCATGGAATATATTCATGGCTGAGTTAGGCAGGTTTTTCATTGACAAAGGGATTAACAGGGTTATAGGGGACAGGCTAGAATCTCCGTCATTTCCTTGTAAATCTGTTCCTCTATATCTTTCTCACTAGTTGGTGGCCTATAGAATACACCCAGCAATGTAATGGTACCACCGTTGTTTTTTTTAAGCTTTAACCAGATAGATTCTGCTCTTGATCCATCTGGGATGTCCTCTTTCTCCAGCACCTTAATGTTCTCCCTAATCAAGACCGCTACTCCACCTCCCTTGTTTGAAGAGATTCATGCCTATCATATTATTGGAAAATATTTTTTAAAATAGAGTTAAGTGGTGTCTGTGTCTATGGACAGGATTTTCCCCTCGGCAATTTGTGGGCGGGGCCCGCTCGCCGAGGGGAAAATGACACGGGATGACATAGGGAGGAACCCCTGATGTCATCCCGGTCCATTTAAATCTTTAGGAAGGTAGGCGGACAGTGAAATCAGCTGTCCGCCCGCCGACTTGTCAATGGCCAATTAAGGCCATTGACAGGCTAATTAACCTTGTTAAAGACCCTACCCGTCCAAGCTTAATGCTGGCAGGCAGGCCAGGAGCCCCAGCGGGCTCCAGATTATTCATGAAACTTCATCCACTGGCGGGATGAAGTTTCATGTCCGTTTTTAAAAAATTTAATAAACTTGTGTTTCTTATTAACATGTCCCATTGCGTGTGACACATGAGGGGGACATGTTAATAATTTTAATATTTCTCTATTTTTTGACTTTTCTTACCTGTCAGTAAACTCCCTGAGACAGCGCTTTGCCTCAGGGAGCAGTGTGCTCTTTCAGGTCTCTCTGCTCCTGCACCCCCTTTAGAATTGTGTCCATCAATTTATATTTTCTCTCCTCATACTTTCAATCAAAATTTAGCATTTTGCTCTTCTCTGCATGTCTGCCCATTCCACCAACCTGTCTATGTCATCTTGAAGTCTATCATTGTCCTCCTAATAGTTCACAATACTTCCATATTTTGTTTCATCTGTAAAATTTGAATTGTGCTGCGCATGCATGTCTCTGTGACCTCCGTGATGCAATGATTAGGTTTTTGGAGGTGGCATTGTTCAGCACCTCCTTATTGAAAAGCTAATGTGGAGGTGGGAGAAGTACTCCCTAAAAACACTTGTTGCATAGGGCAATCTATTGAGAGCCTTCTCCACCTCATTTTGCATACTGCCTCCTTTCTGCGCTGCCTGTTGCTCCATTTCCAAGTAATGTTGCTACCAAAGAGGGACTGTGACTATAGCCCACATTAATGGTTTCCTCACAGGCCAAACAGCTCCTCTGACCTCTTGTTAGTGTTAAGAGAATATTCAAATTGTGTACATGTGCCATCATGGATCTAAAGCAGCACGTGAGCAGCAGTCTGTGTTGCTGTTGCTATTAGAATTGGTGGTGATTGTTGTTGTGCTTCTTGAATCCCTGGGGTAGATCTGTTTATTGAACTCTCCTGTGATGTGTAGTTCTAGACCTCAAATAAATAGAACTTACTTATAGTGATGTGTATATATATTAGTTCTTACATAAAGAAGCCAGAAATGTAACATGGTGGCAGTGATGTGAATTTGGAGATCACAGAGGAGCCATAGACAAGAATTGGTGCAGCAAGGGCAAGGGCAGAGTCCCTTTACACAGAGTACTTTTCATAACAGTGAGTTCCAGAACTGTGGAATAGCCAATTGGCGGTGAGTGGGAGCAATGAGTAGGTCCAGGGTTGTGCTGTGCAGTTGCTTGTGAGTCAGGTAGAAAAGTGGGGCAATTGAGGCATCTTTGGCTTCCATTCCTGCACAAAAGGACAAAAAGTGTGTGAAAAGGGAAAGCAGAGCTACTAGGATCAGTGTGGTGAACACCTGAAATGCAGCTAAAGTAAGAGGGAATTTTTTTTAAAAAACAGAAGGTGTATTGCTGAATCTTTCCACAGAGTACAGAGGTTACAGATCCCTTACAAGTCTGGAACATCTGCAAAAGACAGCAAAAATCCAGAAGATGACCACAAATTGCTTAGCTTGAGCTGGAAGGTTGCAGAATTTAGGTTTTTTTAAGCAAAGGAAAGAATTCCGCTTTTTAGATTTATCTATCACAGAACTGCATAAATAAGCAGTAAAAATAAAGGTAGCTATTGGAAAAGACGGGCTGCATACAGTCAACACTTGGGGCCTGCCTGAGGAAGATCAGGAAGACCCTGTTAAGTTGCGTAAAGGTGAATGTCAGAATACACCGATTGGAGCTGATGACTTACAAACAACAGCCACAACAATTAATGAATCAATTCATCAGCAGGTGTCTGGGCTGGGACTGTGATTTTTCAGAAGCTGAGATGTCTGAATGGATAATGGAGCTAGTCATAGGTTCGATGTTGATTGAAGCCTTCCAAAAAGACCTTTTGGAGAAAAAGAAAGGTCACAGTGTTAACACACTGATGAAAGACAGCAGAAAATATGAATCCATTGAGAATGGATGACAGCACCTGCAAGCATTGGGTGCAGCTACCAATATTGGGACAGTAGACGCAGAAACCGAGCAAGTCATGTGGGAAGTAGAGCCTCTTGCACCCACCAGGAAGCTGTACTGCGTTCCAACACCTTAGCAAGGTATGCAGTGTAAGAGGGCATTGGGCTTGCTGTGCAGGAAATCTGGCTCCTGAGGTGCGACCAGAGGTTACATTAAGATATGACCAACAACAGGGAGCGTGCTTGAGACCAACAAATACACACATATTCATGGTTAGTTGCAAGACAAATCAGGGTGAAGATTCAGGGTGGATAAATCTTCGATTAGAAAGCCAACAAGCTTTCCACATTGTGAATATGGCACGATATGTGGAGAACAGACAGTTAGAAGCTTTTGCTAATATCAGCATCATATGCCTGAAGAAAAGTGACAAATACACAATCACCAACAAAGTCAACATAAGAGCAAGTGTAAGTATTTTACCAGTCAGAATCCTGAAGGACATGTATCTGGACCATTGGAAGTCGATGATACAACCTATGACAGTCAAACTGAGCTTGTACAACAGGTCGTCTATTCATTGCACCAGTACATTGACATCAAAGTGCAGCTACAGCAAGTTTGCATGGAAACCACTAGTATTCTACCTAGTGGACACAAGCAGAACAACAGTAGCAGGGTTACCAGCATGTAACTCAACGTTGTAACCATACACAAGATCATCAACTGCAGAAGAAGGGACCAAAAGTAATCACATTGAATCAGTCTGTGACCTTCAACAGATATACCCAGACAGATTTGGCATGATAGGAAATTTCAGGAGTAACACTGTACTACAACTCAGAGAAGTTGCTATCAGGTTGATCAACCATCCTAGAAAATGCAGGAGAAGTATAAGAGCGAGTTGGATGACATGGAGTGTAATAGCATTATCTGTTGTTCGCATCACCATGCTGACTTTTTAAATTCAGTTATGGGATAAGGGCGTCGCTGGCAAGGCCAGAGTTTATTGCCCATCCCTAATTGCCCTTCAGAAGGTGGTGGTGAGCTGCCTTCTTGAACCGCTGCAATCCATGTGGTGTAGCTACATCGATAGGGCTGTTAGAGAGGGAGTTCCAGGATTTTGACCCAGCGACAGTGAAGGAACAGCGATATGTTTCCAAGTCAGAATGTTCAGTGGCTTGGAGGGGAACTTCCAGGTAGTGGTGTTCCCATGACCTTCTAGATAGTAACGGTTGTGGATTGGGAAGGTGCTGCCTAATAAACCTTGGTGAGTTCCTGCAGTGTATCTTGTAGATGGTACACAATGTTGCCACTGTGCGTTGGTGATGGAGCGAGTGAATATTTGTGGATGGGGTGCCAATCAATCGGGCTGCTTTGTCCTGGATGGTGTCAAGCTTCTGAATTGTAACCCCAAGGATGTTGCTAGTGGGGGATTCACTGAGGGACTGGTGCAGTTCTATGGTGGGCATACTGGAGAAAGATGGCACAATCTGGGTTAACTTGGATCCAAGATGTTTATACCTTGCTATAAAGAGATGTCCGCACAAGGTTCCAATATTAGAGGAATTAAGTTCCAAATTCACAGAAACAAAGTTTTTCTCCAAGTTGGATGCAAAATACAGGCATTGGTCGGTTCATCTGGCTAAAGGATCTCAAGAGATCACTACTTTCAGGACACCATTCAGATGATACTGCTTCCAGAGATTACCTTTTGGCTTATCCATTAGTCAGGATCAGTTCCAGCAGCATATGCGCAGAATTACAGAAAATGTTCTTGGATGAGTATGCATTGCACTGAACGGCAAAGCTAAAGAAGGGCATGACCAAAGTTTATACTTATTAATGACAGCAGCTCGTTATGAAGGACTCGTCGTCAACAGCAGGAGATGCCCGGTTAATGTGGGTCAGATGAATTTTTTTCAACTCTATTTATTTGAGTTCTGAGATCGTCCTGATCCAACTAAACATGAAGACGTTCGACATATGCCTACTCCCCAGTACAGAGAGGACTTGTAGAGATGCCTCAGATTATTCATATGGACATACGAACATGCAAATACATGAATTTAGAATAGGAGTAGGCCACTCGAGCCTGCTTTGCCATTCAATAAGATCATAGCTGATCTGATTGTAATCTCCTGTCTACCCTCAACTTCAACTTTTTATCTCCATACATAGCCAACTCCGCTTACAGAGCATTTTCACTTTGAGAGCTGTTAAGGAAGGATGTTCCATACATATGGCAGGAGAACCATCCACACATATTCAAGTCACTTAAACAGGCATGACCAGAAGAGACATGTGTTCCACTATGAGCCAAGAAAGGAGATGGTCTCAAAAAGGGTGAGGTGCATGCCTTATGCAAGATGAAAAGCTAATTGCAATTGGCTTCAAAAATCTATTGCAAGTTGGAATTCGAACATAGAGCATGAGACACTCACTCTGATATTCAGTATCAAAAGATTCCACATGTACCTATTTGGTTACAATTCCTTATGGAAATTGACCACAAACCATTATAAATGTTTTGATGCAAGACATTGACAAGTGCACCGCCCAGGCTACAACTATTTTTGATAAAACTACAGGCATGTGACTTAGATGTCTGTTACAAACCTGGTAGTAAAATTATTACTTCAGATACACTGATCAGGGTTACTAAATCTGAAAAGCACTGCAAATGTTTCACTAGACCTACAAGGAGACAGAATAGACATCAGGTAGGTGTACTCAATGTCAATCTGATGAGTTTGTCAACACAAGTGCAACCAACTTCAGGAGGAAACAACAAATGATCCACGACTGAAGGCATTATGGAAAGTTATTGTAGAAGGATGGCCTGATACAATGCAAGAAATGCTAGACATACTTGAGATGTTTTTGGCCATAAGACGTAGCAGCAGAAGTAGGCCATTAGGCCCATCGAGTCTGCTCCACCATGGCTGATCTGATAATCCTCAATTCCTTTCCTGCCTTTTCCCCATAACCCTCCATCCCCTTACCGATTAAAAATCTGTCTAACTCCGCCTTGAATATACTTAACGACCCAGCTTCCAGAGCCCTCTGCGGTAAAGTATTCCATAGATTAACTACCCTCTGAGAGAAGAAATTCCTCCTCATCTCTGCCTTAAATGGGCAACCCCTTACTCTGAGGCTATGCCCTCTGGTCCTAGACTCTCCCACAAGGGGAAACAACCTCCCAGCAACTACCCTGTGAAGCCCCCGAAGAATCTTAAATGTTTCAATAAGGTCGCCTCTCGGTCTTCTAAACTCCAGTGAGTACAGGCCCAACCGACTCAACCTCTCCTCATAAGAAAATCCCTCCATACCCGGAATCAACCTAATGAATCTTCTTTGGACTGCCTCCAATGCCAGTATATCTTTCTTTAGATAAGGGGACCAAAACTGGTAACAGTATTCTAAGTGTGTTCTAACTAGTGCCTTGTATAGTTTTAGCAAGACTTCCCTATTTTATACTCCATTCCCTTTGAAATAAAGGCCAATATTCCATTTGCCTTTCCTCTTACCTGCTGAACTTATATGCTAGCTTTTTGGGGTTCCTGCATGAGGACCCCCAAGTCCCTCTGTGCAGCAGCTTTCTTCAGTCCTTTTTTTAAATAATATTCAGCTCCTCTATTCTTCCTGCCAAAGTGCATAACCTCACACTTTCCCACATTATATTCTATCACATGTTTTGCCCACTCACTTAACCTGTCTATATCCCTCTGTGGACACTTTGTGTTATCCTCAGCACTTGCCATGAGGGGGGATCTGATTGAAACTTACTGAATATTGAAAGGCCTGGATAGAGTGGACGTGGGGAAGATGTTTCCATTAGTAGGAGGGACTAGGACCTGAGGGCACAGCCTCAGGGTAAAGGGAAGACCTTTTAGAACAGAGATGAGGAGAAACTTCTTTAGCCAGAGAGTGGTGAATCTATGGAATTCATTGCCACAGAAGTCTGTGGAGGCCAGGTCATTGAGTGTATTTAAGACTGAGATAGATAGGTTCTTGATTGGTAAGGGGATCAAAGGTTACGGGGAGAAGGTGGGAGAATGGGTTTGAGAAACTTATCAGCCATGATTGAATGGTGGAGCAGACTCGATGGGCCGAAGGGCCTAATTTCTGCTTCTATGTCTTATGGTCTTATGGTCTTCCCACCTACTTCTGTGTCATCGCAAACTTGGCAATAGTACATTCATTTCCCTCATCCAAGTCATTTATATATATTGTAAATAATTGTGGCCCCAGCACTGATCCCTGTGGCACTCCACAAGTTACAGGTTGCCATGTTGAAACTGACCCCCCCCCATATCTCAACTCTCTGTCTTCTATTAGTTAGTCAGTCCTCTATCCATGCTACCCCCAACGCCATGGGCTCTTATCTTATTAAGTTGCCTTATGCATGGCAGCTTATCGAACACCTTTTGGAAATCCAAATACATTACATCTACTGGTTGCCCTTTATCTATCCTGCTTAAATCTCACCTCCTCAAAGAATTCTAATAAATTTGTCAGGCGTGATTTCCCCTTCATGACGCTATGCTGACTCCGCCTGATTAGATTATGCATTTCTAAATGTTCTGCTATTACATCCTTTTTAATAGACTCCAACATTTTCCCAATGACAGATGTTAAGCTAACTGGCCTATAGTTACCTGTTATTTGTCTTCCTTCCTTTTCAAATAAGGGTGTTACATTGGCAGTTTTCCAATCCTCTAGTACTTTTCCAGAACCGAAGGACTCTTGGAAGATTACTGCCAGTGCATCCACTATCTCTGGAGCTATTTCCTTTAATATCCTAGGATGCAACCCATCAGGTCCAGGTGAATTATCGGCCTTTAGCCCCATTAGTTCCCCTAGTACTTTTTCTCTAGTGATAGTTATTGTATGTATTTCCTCCCCCCTTTTGCCCCATGATTATTTAGTATTTTTGATATGCTATTAGTGCCTTCTACCATGAAGACTGATGCAAAGTATTTATTCAACTCCTCTATTTCCTGGTTCCCCATTATTATTTCCCCAGCCTCATTCTCTAAGGGGCCTAAATTGACGTTTTTTATATATTTAAAGAAGCTCTTACTGTCCGTTTTTATATTACTTGCTAGTTTACCCTCAAAGTTTATTTTCTCCCTCATTATTATTTTCTGTTGGTTTTTAAAACTTTCCCAATCCTCTGGCTTAGCACTAATCTTTGCCACATTGTATGTTTTCTCTTTCACTTTGATACTATCCTTAACTTCCTTGGTTAACCATGGTTGGTTTATTCCCTTCCTACAATCCTTTTTCTTCACTGGGATATGTCTTTGTTGAGTCATTAACTATCTTCTTAAACGTCTGCCATTGTTCATCAGCCATCTTTTCTGCTAAACTCCTTTCCCAGTCCACTCCAGCCAACTCTGCCCTCATTCCTTTGCAATTATCTTTATTCACATTTAGCACAGATGTTTCCGAACTAAGTTTCTCACGCTCAAACTGAATGCTAAATTCCACCATGTAATGGTCACTGTTTCCTAGGGGATCTTTTACTCTGAGATCATTTATTAAACCTGCCGCATTACACATTATCAGATCCAAAATAGCCTGATCCATATTTGGATCTACAACATAATGTTCTAGGAAACTGTCCCGAATAGACTCTATGAATTCTCGTTCGTGGCTACCTCTGCCAATTTGATTTTCCCAGTCTACATGCCGAATAAAGTCACCAACGATTAATATGCTGCCTTTTTTACATGCCGTCATTATTTCCTGATTTATTCTCTGTCCGACAGCATATCTACTGTTAGGGTCCTATTGACTACTCCCACTAGTGTCTTCTTCCCTTTGTTATTTCTTACCTGCACCCATATGGATTCCACATCTTCCAATCCAAGATAAGTTCTTGCTATTATACTTATTCCATCTCATACTAACAAAGTTACCCCACCACCCTTTCCTTCCTGCCTATCCTTTCAAAAAGTCACATACCCCTGAATATTTAGTTCCCAGCTTTGATCTCCTTGGGCAGGATTTTCCCATTGGTGAGCAGGGGGCGGGGCCCTTTTGCCGACACATAAAATGATGCGCGGTGACATCAGGCCGAACTCCCAACGTCACCACACCCCATTTAAATTTTCAGGTAGGCGGGGACGCAGCAAAATCAGCTGTGCACCCGCCGTCCTGTCAATGGCCAATTGAGGCCATTGACAGAGTCATTAAACTAATTAATGGACCTGCCTGTCCAATCTTAATGTTGGCGGGCAGGCCAGGAGCCCTGGTGGGAATTAGAAAAAGCATGAAGGTTTTAAAAAATTTAATTAAAGCTTTTTCAAAAATTATGGATGTGTCCCAACTCATGTGACAGTGTCACATGAGGGGACATATCAGGGAATTTTTTTTTCTATTTTTAATATTTTTGATAGTAGAGGCGATCTCCCTGAGGCAACATTTAGCTTCAGGGAGGTGAATGCACTCTTTCATGCGCATGCGTGAAAGAGCGCACTCTCAGGTTTAGGAAATCCCGCCCCCCCCCCCCCCCCCCCCCCCCCACCCCGGTCCGCACAGGGAGCACATAGTTGGCCCGCCCACGTAAAATGGCCTGTGCGCGCCCACACTTCAACTTCACCCCCAATGGGGTGAAAATCCTGCCCCTTGTAACCATGTCTCCATAATGACTATAAGATCATCTCCATTAATCTCTGTTTGTGCCGTTAATTCATTTATTCTGTTCCGAATACTACATGCATTTAAGCGAAGAGCCATGAATTGTGCCTTTTTACCAATTTTTCCCCCTTTGACCCAATTCACTACTTTTTTTAATGTTTGTACACTCTGTCCCTTCCTGTCACACTCTGGGTATGATTACCTAAGCAACTGCCCTGCAATGCCGCCATATCCTTTTGCTTTGTAAGCCTACTTTTCCCCTCTCCAAACCCTCACCTCCTCCATTTAGTTTAAAGTCCTCTCCACAGCCCTAGTTATTCGATTTGCCAGGACACTGGTCCCAGCATGGGAGATGCAGTGAGGGCATTCTTAACATCCTCATCTTGCATCTGTGAACGTTTGACTCCTGTGTGGCTGATGGCAGCACACATACCCTGAGGTGCATGTCCTGGAGATGCAGTGGAGGCCATAATAATCGTTCGACTCCAGGAGGATGATGATGACATGCAGTGAGGACACTCCATAGACCTTCACATTGCCTCTGTGAATGTCTGACTCCTGTCTGGCTCAGGGCAGCTCGCTTGTTCTGTGATCAGGATCACACGCAGCCATGAAACTTTAGAAGCGCCTGACCCTTTGTCAGCCTTCAGAACCTGACCCCTTAAGCCTTACCAGTCACAGTTGCTGAAGATTTGGGGGGGTCCAGCCCCACCTCAAAGGTGCTGAGAGCACAGAGAAAGAATGACAGAACTTTGTGATGCCTGCCCATGGCATTCTGGCAAGAATGACAAGCACCATTGAGGCGCAGGCATGAGTAACATGTCCAGTGAGTGTTAAGCTGGACCATCACATTGGTCTGAAGGTTACCCACTGCACAGTGAAGAGGGGCTGGACTGAGACACCTGCCTTTATCTTGTGCAGGAACCAAGGTTTCACATCTGAGTGACACAAACACTGATCAGCATAACAAGGAGCCATAGGCAAGGTTACATTCTTGGGAGTTTATTTCCAATAGTGAACATTAGGTACAAGCGATTAACACCCATGCCGAGGCTGTGTAACCACATCTTCTTAACTTTCCTAACCCAGCCGCTATGTCTTGGTGCTCCCATGATATCCACAGCGGACTTGGAGGTAGCATGATGACTGCTACGCCCTGTATGTGATGATCTTGACGGGCGTCTTTTGGAGGGAGAAACCTGGAGGGGCCCAGCCTGCTTTCGGGGTCCTGCTGTGTGGCAGTGGCACCGTCCTTGACCTGTGGAGCTAGAACAGCAGTGGTCACAGGAAGAGGGGATTTGGATGGGCAAGACACTCCAGAGTCACCTGGGTGGATGTCTCCGGGGTGTGCACCTGCTAATTCTCCTCCCTATGGGTGCCCGAGGTTCCCCTGGCGGACTTCTTGAGCAGCAGGAGGAGCTGGAGTGAGATTGAGCTGTCCTACACCCCTCTCGGGCTGACACAGTTGGAGGGCAACTATAGCATCAGCGATGGAGTTCAGCCCATCCAGCAGTGCAGGACCAATATTCTGGACCAAGGTCTCCATGGCGGCTGCCATCCTACCAGTGTTGACCTTATTACATTGGCATGTTGGCGCTATCATCTAAGACTGAAGTCAGAAGGGCTCGTCCTTTGTGCCTTGCAACCTGAGGTATGCAATGGACATCCCTTCATAATATTCCCTAGCTTGCCTTTGCAGCTCCAGCAATTGAGGTATGGCTGAGTCCAGAGGCTCAACTGACTCGGACTCTGCAGATTTATGGCCTCCAGCAGTCCTCCGAGTGCCAGAAACTTAAGAAGTCCCTGACACCACCTTCTGTGCATCAGACAGTGTGATGTGCTCACCAGATTGTGATCCCAAGGCTACTCTAGAACTTAGTCCTACCGAGATGTGTGTCTCTGCGCTGGTGGAGGGTGTGGGTAAATGCTGTGACAGGTCTTCAATTAGATTGTCATCAGATTCTTCTTCTGAGGTGCCTTCAGGACTTGAGTTGAGGACCTGGCTTATGGACCCCTTTGGATGCTTCCCTGATGTGCCTGTGAAAGCAAGGGAAGATAATTAGTACATGGCAGGGGACTGCAGAACAGAGGAACTGACTCACAGCATGGTTGTCTAATGGATGTTAGACTCCTGGAACCTCATTTGGTTGAGCACCACCGACCTTACCATCAGCACAAAAACGGTCCAGATTGTTACCGGCCAGCTGGCTGACTCCATTTTCAAAGTCTGTGAGGACCTTGATGTCAGGTATTCCTCCACCAGTCTGTGATCTCTCCCTTTTGTTGTGTGCCAACTTGCCCTGCATGAATACAGAAGGAGAGAGTGTAAACAGGATGCCTGCCAGGCCAGGTGATAAGTATCCCTGGTGTGTGTGGGTGATGAGTAGTGCCATGGACGAAATGAGGATACGACCCACAGGGCAGATGAAGTTGTGTGTGAGAGAGTAAATGGTGATGTCCTTTGAACTGGCAGTGAATAAGATCCCTGTGGATGTGTGATAACTTCAAAAAGATATAATAATCCTCACAATATTATTGGAATTTATTGTAAAATAGAGTAATAGTGGGATGTGCATGCGTGTTTATATGCGTGTGTGTGTGAGAGGGACTTAATTGAATTAGCCTAGGTGCTTTGATGTAAGAAGAGAAGTTAGGTTTGAAATGTTAATTAGGTAAACATGGGGCAGAATTATGCCATTGGCGAGCAGGGGCGAGGGCCCGCTTGCCGACATGTAAAATGACGCGGGATGATGTCGGGCGGAACCCCCGATGTCATCCCGCTCCATTTAAATTTTCAGGAAGGCGGGGGCGCAGCAAAATCAGCTGCAGGCCCGCCGGCCTGTCAATGGCCAATTGAGGCCACTGACAGGATCATTTAAACAATTAAAGGACCTGCCTGTCCAACCTTAAGGTTGGCGGGCAGGCCAGGAGCCCCAGCAACAAATAGAAAAACATGAAACCTGATCCACTGCTGGGATGAGGTTTCATGCAGTGTTTCAAAAAGTTTAATAAAGTTATAGTGTAAATTATGAACATGCCCAATCTCATGTGACATTGTCACATGAGGGGACGTGTTAGGGAATTATTTTTCTCTATTTTTAATCTTTTTCAAAGTGTAAGCGATCTCCCTGAGGCTGCACTTTGCCTCAGGGAGATGTGCGCTCTTTCATGCACATGCGCGAAAGAGCGCACTCTCGCTTTTGGGGAATCCCCACCACCCGCATAGGAAGCACATAGCGCTTCTCGCTGGACGTCACGCTGGGCGTGCCTTAATTGGCCCGCCCATGTAAAATGGTGGTGCTGCCCACTTCTCCGGTGGGGATCGGCTCCCCGCCCACCGGAGATTGGGTCGTGCCCACCCGCCCAACAGGCAGAAAATTCTGCCTATGGGGAAGTTTAAAAACATAGTTGCCAAGGGAACATCTGCATTTTTAAATACACCAGACTAGATTGTTTTCAAAGGAGGGGTGGAATGTGTCACCTAGCCAGGTGAAGTTTAGAAAGAGTGTGTTTATTTTTCCCAAAGATTACTGGGAAAACTTAGTGCCATGAGAGGTTCTTATTATCAGGAAGATAAAGTCTAAAAACATCATGGGGTGAAGAGTGTGAGCGCTGAAGGGTGCACATGCACGGGGGAGCGTGCATTGACAGCTCCCTGAAGTGTGCCTCAGGGAGCTGCCTCTGAGAGCTGAAGCATTTTAAAATGAGAAATAAACTTTTTACGTATCATATAAATATGTCCCCACATGTGGCTCAGTCATATGAAGAAGGACATGTAAAAAAGGATGTTAAAACTTTTTTATTACTTTCTTTGGAGGGCGGATGAGCTTTTGTTAAATTTGCAAAGGCCGCCTGGCCTATTCACCTACCCGGCAACCGGATGGTTGAATGAGCAGTGAAAAATGCTACTTAATTAATTACTTAAGGGCCTTAATAGGCCTCTTAATTGTTGGCGGGTGCACTGTTGCTTCATGCGCGCACCCGCTAACTGAAAGATCATGATAGTGCACGATGACATCGGGACACTCGGCCGATGTCATCACGCACTATTTCACTCTCGTTCGGGTCGGGCGCATGCTTGCCCGCGGGATGAAAAGTTCTGCCCTATGTGCCTTACTGTTGCCTTAACAAATATGTAACTGGGAGTTAGATTGATTAGCGGAACTTAGAAGTTATCATAATAGTAATTTGTAGATCTATGTATGTATTTAAAAATCATTTATTTTATTATTAATGTTTAATTTAATTTTGTGAAACCTATAAGACTTGGTGGTCTTATTACTACTGAATTTAAGGCACGCATCTCCAAATTTATGCAAACTACAAAACAAGTTGTGGCAGTTGTTTCAAGTTTCCCTTTGAGGTTTGAACAATTCAGCATTTACCATCGGCTGTGTCATAACTGATGGGTTTGTGAGTTTGTGTGCTGAGAGTGATGAGAAGAGTGACCTACCCTGGCGGAATGGAGGGGATCCACCAGAAAGAAAGGCTGCTGCATGCAGATTAATATGATGTGTTGACTTACATTTGGTTCGAGTTTTGGAAATTATGGAATCATGGAGGGAGATCAAGTTTTCCTTTCATTTAACAGCTACTGAGCTGTCAAGTGAATTTTTTTTTTTCTTTCATGGCATGTGGGCATCACTGGCCAGCATTTGTGTCCATCCTAAATTGCCATTGAACTGAGTGGCTTCTTCAGCCATTTCAGTGAACCACTGGGTGGTTTGTCCTCTTTTGCAGGTTGTTGGCGCTGACCACCACTGCCACCACTTCCCATGCTGGATTGGTGACCTTGTTTGCTGGTCTTTGCCCAGAGCGGGGGCAGAGGACTTCATGGTGGGCCTCCACAGCATCCAGTAGGCGCCCGAGGGAGGCGTCGCTAAATTTGTGGATGGCATGTTCCCTCCCTTTGGCAGCCATGACTTTGTAGCAGCTTGCTATCCCTTGAAGATGCTAGCTCTGTGCAGGGGCACTCTTTAAACATGGTGCCTGGAATACTGAAGTCCTGAGAACTACTTTCATCTGTAACCTGTCTGTCTCAATTTCTAAATGTATTCAAATCCACCTAGCTCTTTTCTTGTTCAGCCTTGGAATCTACCACCTTCAATCTCTTTATATCATCTGCAAGTTTATCAGTATGGCCTCAAAATTTTCAGTCTAGAGAACTTACCTTTAATGTCCATTAAGTCCCATTTTGAATCAGGTGGGTTTTAAGCATCCAGGCTATCCTCCCAAACTGTGGGGTGATGATGGGGTAATGGTAATATCACTGGATTAGTAATCCAGCATCCCAAGTGAATTCCTTAGGAGCATGGGTTCAAATCCCACCATAGAAGTTGGTGAAATTTAAATTCAATAAATACAATCTGGAATTAAATGCTATGGAGCCATCATCAATTGTTGTAAAAACCCATCTGGTTCACTAATGTCCTTTTGGGGAAGGAAATCTATCATCCTTACCTGGTCTGGCTGACATGTGACTTCAGACCCTTATGAAATGGCTGAACAAGCCACTCAGTTCAATGGCAATTTAGGATGGACACAAATGCTGACCTTGCCAGTGATGCCCACATGCTATGAAAGAAACAAATATACACTTGACAGCTCAGTAGCTATCAAATGAAAGGGAAACTTGATTTTCCTCCATAATTTCCAAAACTCGAACTAAATGTATGTCAACACAACTTATTCATCTGCATGCAGCAGCCTTTCTTTCTGGTGTTCACACAGATACTGCCACATCCTGGGATCATCATGTGAAGGGTGTGGATGTGCCCTGGGAAGCCAAGGCATATCACCAAAGTCTTATAATTTTACAATCTTCAGAAACCTTCTGCTCCTTTAATTGTCCTTCTGATTCTTCTGGTTGGTAGTGGTATGTTCGCTACAACATCGGGATATTAAAACTGAGCACTACCCAGATCTTTTGATGGTCAGAATTCTGTTCAAAGCCCATAAAGCATTGTCAATGAGCCCTGATCCATTGAAGTAGATTGGGGTTCAACAGAATTGGAGGGTGGACAGAAGTCCCACACCGCTGTTACTCTAATATCAAGAAAAGTACTTGTAGATGTGTGCTCATGGCATGAAGAATCAGCTTCATCTCTGATTTTTCCTATTGCCCCTGCTAGTTGGACAGTTCATTTTCATTAATCTGGATGGAAGCAGTCATCTGGGTTGCAGTAAAGTTTCTGAATCCTTCTGTAATCTCAAGCCCATTCATCAAGTCTATCACCAAGAGTGGCTTGGTAGCACCACGAATGACCAAGCTAGTCGAGTTCTGAAGGACTTATCTGATAGACTGGACCTGCAGCAGGTCATAAGTGAACCGACAAGAGAGAAAAAATGACTTAATCTCATGCCCACCAATCACCTGTCACAGATATTTCTGTCCATAACAGT
The DNA here is from genome assembly GCF_964194155.1 of Cetorhinus maximus. Classification (NCBI taxonomy): domain Eukaryota; kingdom Metazoa; phylum Chordata; class Chondrichthyes; order Lamniformes; family Cetorhinidae; genus Cetorhinus; species Cetorhinus maximus. Next base: position 168,254,935 of record NC_135883.1, read on the forward strand.
ATTGGTAGTCCTTGTGGAGGTGAAGCCTTGCTTTCCCACTGAGGATGCCCTCCATTAAGTTGCTGGGCACTACCACTGTGCTAAATGGGGTAGACACAGAACAAATCCAGCAGCTCAAAACTGGGCATTCATGAGGTGCTGTGGGCCATTGGCAGCAGCAAAACTGTGTTCAATCATAATCTATCACATCATGGCCTGGCATATTTCTTACTCTATCATTACCAACAAGCCAGATGACCACCCTGTTTTAGTAAGGAGTGTAGGAGAGCATCAGGAACAGCATCTTGAATTATAGAATAGTTACAACACAGGAGGCCATTCAATGCATCATGTCTGTGCCAGCTCTTTGCAAGAGCAACTCAGCTACTCCCACTTCCTGCCTTTTCCACGTAGTCCTGCAAATCTTTTCTCTTCAAGTAATTATCTAGTTCCATTTTGAAAGCCACAAGGACTACACAAAATATGAATGCTAAGCAGCAGAAGAAACATGCTACAGATAGAGCTACCTGATCTCATAGCTAACAGATCAGATCAAAGATCTGCAGTCCTGCCACATTCAGTTATGAATGGTAATGGGCAATAAATCAAGGATAAGGAAGCTTCTCCATCCTCAATGATGAGGGAGGCCGCCACATCAGTGAAAAAGACAAGGCAGACGCATTTGCAACCATCTTTAACTTGAAGTGCTGAGTGGACGATCTTCAGACAATTTGATACAGTTCATGTAATATCAAGAAATTGTTTCATCCATTGAACCCTGACAACATCCTGGCTGTATTACTGAAGACTTGTGCTCCAGAACTGGTTGCGCTTATACCCAAACAGTTTTAGTACAGCTAACAACATTGACATCTACCGGGCAATGTGGAAAATTTCCCAACTATCCTATCCACAAATATCCAACCTGGCCAATTACTGTCCTATCAGTCTATTCTCAATCATCAGCAAAGTGATGAAAGGTGTCATTGACAGTGCTATCAAGTGATACTTAATTCAGTAATAACATAAGAACAAAATAACATAAGAAACAGGAACAGGAGTAGGCCATTAGGCCCCTCAAGCCTGCCCCATCATTCAATAAGATCATGGCTGATCTGCCCCAGGCCTCAACTTCTCTTTTATGCCAGATCTTCATAGCCCTCAACTCCCCAATATCTCAAAAATCTAGCTACCTCCTCTTTAAATACTTTCAGTGACCTAGCCTCCACAACTCTCTGGGGTAGAGAATTCAAGACATTCACTATCCTCTGAGAGAAGAAATTTCTTCGCACCTCAGTTTTAAATGAATGTCCCTCATTCTGTAACTATGTACCCTAGTTCAAGATTCCCCACTGGTGGAAACATCTTCTCAACATCTACCCTGTCAAGCCCCCTCAGAATCTTGCACGTTTCAATAAGATCACCCCTCATTCTTCTAAACTCTAATGAATAAAGGCCTAACCTGTTTAACCAACACCTTCATCCCAGGAGTCAGCCTAATGAATCTCTTATGAACTGCCTCCAATGCAGGAATCCTTTCCTAAATACAGGGACCAAAACTGTACACAGTACTCCAGGTGCGGCTTCACCAACACCTTGTACAGTTGTAACAAGACTTCCCTATTTTTAAACTCCGAACCCCTAGCAATACAGTCCAAAATTCCATTTGCCTTCTTAATTACTTGCTGCATGCTAACCTTTTGTGCTTCATTCACAAGAACAATCAGATCTCTCTGTGCTGCACTTTTTTGAATTTAAATAATAGTCTGCCTTTTGATCCTTCTTACCAAAGTGCATGGCCTCACACTTTCCCATATTAAACTCCAGCTGCCAAGTTTGTGTCCAGTCACTCAACCTACCTATATCCCCTTGCAGAATCCTTATGTCCTCATCACAACTTGCCCTCCCATCTATTTTTGTATCATCAGCAAATCTTGATACATTACACAGCCCCCCCTCCTCCAAGTCATTAAAATAGATAGTAAATAATTGAGGCCCTAGGGCTGATCCTTGTGGAACTCCACTAGTTACGTCTTTCCAACCTGAAAAAGACCCATTAATCTCGACTCTCTGTCTTCTGTGGGTTAACCAATCCTCAATCCATGCTAATACATTACCCCCAATACTGTGAGCTCCTATCTTGTGCAACAACCTTTTATGTGGCGCCTTATCGAATGCCTTCTGGAAATCCAAATACTCTACATCTACCAGTTTCCCTTTATCAACTCTGCTTGTTGTACCTCAAATAACTCCAGCAAAATTGTCACACATGATTTCTCTTTCACAAAACCATGTTGAGACTGTTTGATTGCATTAAGGTTTTCCAAATGTCCTGCTATTTCTTCCTTAATAATGGACTCTAGCATTTTCCCAATGACAGATGTTAGGCTGACTAGTCTATAGTTTCCTGCTTTTTGTCTCCCTCCCTTCTTGAACAGGGCATCACATTAGTGGTTTTCCAATCCACTCGGATTCCAGAATCCAGTGAGTTCTGGAATATTTCGACCAATGCCTCCACTAACTCTGCAGCCACTTCCTTTAAAACCCTTGGATGCAAGCCATCAGGTCCTGGAGACTTGTCTGCCTTTAGTCCCATTAGTTTGTTAAATACTTTGTCCCTCGTGATAGAGACTGTTGCATGATCTTTCCTCCCATTAGCTCCTCGGTTATCTGATATCTTTGGGATGTTTATAGTGTCCTCCATCATGAAGACCGATGCAAAATAATGGTTTAAATTATCTGGCATTTCGCTGTTCCCCATTATCAATTCTACAAGGGTCCCATGCTCACTTTAGCCACTCTCTTTTTGTATACCCGTAGAAGCTCTTGCTATTTATTTTTATATTTCTTGTCAATTTACTTTCATAATCAATTTTCTCCCTCTTAATTAGCTTTGTCATCATCTGCTGCTTATTCCTAAAAAATTCCAAATCCTCTGGCCCACCACTAGTTTTCGCCACTTTGTATGCCTTAGTTTTTGATTATTTACTCTCCTTGGTATACTATCCTTGGTATACTCTCCTTGACCAGCTTTGTTAAACACGGGTGGTTCATCCTTCTCATCGAGTCCCTCTTTTTGACCAAGATAAATTTATGCTGAGTGTTATGAAAAATCTGCTTAAATGTCTGCCGCTGCTCATCCACTGACCTTCCACTTAGTCTATTTTCCCAGCCAGCTTAAGACAACTCTTTCTTCATGCCTCCGTAATTGCCCCTATTTAAGTTGACGGCACTGGTTTGACACTCTAGTTGCTCACCCTCAAACTGAATTTGAAATTCTACCATATTGTGATCTCTACCCCCTAGGGGATCCTTAACTACGATATCTCTTATTAACCCCTACTCATTACACATTACTAGATCTAAAATAGCCTGTACCCAGGTAGGTGCTGCAACATATTGCTCTAAGAAACAATCCTTGATGCACTCTACAAATTCGTCTTCCATGTTTCCCCTACCAATCTGATTTATCCAGTCAATATGCAGATTAAAATCACCCATGACAGTTGTAGCGCCCTTCCCACACGCCTCCATTATTTCCTTATTTATACTTTGTCCTACAGTGAGGCAACTCATTGGGGGCCTGTAGATGACTCCCACCCGTGACTTCTTTCCCTTGCTATTCCTTATTTCCACCCAAATTGCATCCACATCACAATCTATTGCACCTATATCACTGCTCACCACCATACTGATATGTTCCTTTATTACCAAAGCTACCCCACCTCCTTTTTCTTTTGGACTATTTTTCTGGACCGTTGAACACCCTTGAATATTGAGTTCCCAGCCTTGGTCACCCTGGAACCGCATCTCTGTAATAGCTATCAAGTCATATTCATTTATTTTTATTAGTGCCGTCAACTCATATATCTTGTTACAAATGCTGCATACATTCAGATAAAGAGCCTTAAGCTTTGACTTTTTATTACTCATTCTGGTTCTAATTTCTACTGCACTCTTCTGCTTATATTTTCTGTCCTTCCTGTCACACTTTGATTTTCGTTCTCCTCTTCATTACCTTGCACCTCTGCTCTCTCCTTCCTTTTTGATTTTTTAAACTTCCCTTCATGTAATTAGTTTAAAGTCCTACCTACAACCCTAGTTATATGATTCAACAGGACACTGGTTCAAATGAAGCTCGTCCCAACAGAACAGCTCTCTTCTTCCTCAGTACTGGTGCCAGTGCCTATGAATCTGAACCAATTTCTCCCACACCAATCTTTGAGCAACACATTTACCTCTCTAATCTTATTTACCCTATGCCAATTTGCATGAGGCTCAGTTAGTAATCCAGAGATTATTACCTTTGTGGTTCTGCTTTTTAATTTATCCCTGAGTTGTTCGTAGTCCCTCAGCAGAACCTTTTTCCCCGTCCTACCTATGTTGTTGGTACCTAGGTGGGCCACGACAACTGGATTCTTCCCCTCCCACTCCAACTTCCTCTCCAGCCCAAGAACCTTAAGCTTTGACTTTTTACCATTATTACTCATTCTGGTTCTAATTTCTGCTGCACTCTTCTGCTTCTGTTTTCTACCCCTCCCTGTGGCTTTGATTATCGTTTGCCCCTTCACTACCCTGCACCTCTGCTCTCTCATTTCTTTTCGATCTTTTAAACTTCCCTTCAATTGAACTGTCGCATCCCCCCGCTCCCCGCCACCCCACCCCCCCAACCCCCCCCCCCCCCAACCTACAACCCTAGTTATACGATTCACCAGGACACTGGTCCCAGCATGGTTCAAATGAAGCCCATCCCAATAGAACAGTTCGCTCCTTCCCCAGTACTGGTGCTAGTGCCCATGAATCTGAACCCATTTCTCCCACACCAATCTTTGAGCCACCCATGTACATCTCTAATCTTATTTACCCTCTTCCAATTTGCACGTGGCTCAGGTAGTAATCTGGAGATTATTACTTTTGTGGTTCTGCTTTTTAATTTATCTCCAAGCTGCTCGTAGTCCCTCAGCAGAACCTTTTTCCTAGTCCTTTCTATGTCGTTGGTACCTACGTGGACCACGACAACTGGATCCTTCCCCTCCCACTCCAAGTTCCTCTCCAGCCCAGAAGAGATATCCTTAACTTTGGCACCAGGTAGGCAACACAGCCTTTGGGACTTTCTGTCTTTGTTGCAGAGGATAGTATCTATTCCCCTAACTATGCTATCTCTCGTTACTACTACATTTCTCTTTTCTCCCCCCACTTGAATGGCACTCTGTACCATGATGCTGTGGTCAGTTCGCTCACCCTCCCTGTAGTCTGTGCCCTCAACCACACTGGGAGCAAGAACCTCATACCTATTTGACAAGGGCACTGGCTGAGGCTCTTCCAAAGCTAAATTCTGGGTCCCCATACCTGCCTCACTTGCAGTCACACCCTCCTGTCGCTGACCATGGTCCAGATTTGATGTGATTAATCTAAGGGGTGTGACTGTCTCCTGAAACAGTGTCCAAGTAACTCTCCCCCTTCCTGATGTGTCGCAGTGTCCACAGCTCAGACTCTAGCTCATCAATTCTGAGTCGAAGTTCCTCGAGTAGCCAACACTTGCTGCAGAGTCACACCAGCGTCCACCAGTTCCTACATACTACACATTGCCTGCCCAGCCATCTCTACTCTATTTAATTAATTAATTTGGATGTTAAATATTTTAGAAGTGAATTTCTCAACTGTACTCTTCAGCCGTGATAATGTCTCCTGATTTAAACCATTTGGCCAATCAAAAGAGACACGATAGAGATACCCACCAATCACCACCTGTTTTCCTTTGATGTCACACTTCGGCTCTGACAGGTAGAAACAGGTTGAAGGGGCTCTCTGCCGGTGGTTTTTATCTCCCGCCACCACTGCCCTTCTCACACAGGCCTGCTCTCCGTGTGCTAGGCCTCCCTCTCTGCCGCCAGTTTTTATCTCCCGCCGCCACCGCCCTTCTCACACATGTCTACTCCCCAGGTGCTGGGCCCCCCCTCTCTGCCATTGTTTTTTATGTCCCACAGCTGCTGCCCTTCTCACGCAGGTCTGCTTCTCATTAGTGCTCAGTTTGGGTTCTCAGGCTCCACTCAGGCCATTCAGCTCCGGACCTCATTGGTCCAAGCATGGACAAAAGAGCTGAAATCCAGAGGTAAGGCAAGAGTGGCTGCTTCTGACATCAAGGCAGCGTTTGACCAAGCTTGGCATCAGGAGCCTTAGAAAAATTGAAGTCAATGGGAATCAGGAAGAAAACACTCCACTGGCAGGAGTCATAGCTAGCCCAAAGGAAGAAGAGTATCACTGTTGGAAAACAACCATCTCAGCCCAAGGCATTCCTGTATGAGTCCCTCAGGACAGTGTTCTGGGTCAAATAATCTTCAGCTGCTTGACCTTCCCTCCAACATAAGGTCAGAAGTGGGAATGTTCGCTAACATTGTTCAGTACCACTTGCAACTCCTTAGGTACTTTCTCCATACAGGCTGCAATATTTGGACAATATTCAGGCTTGGGCTGACATTAGCACCACATAAATGCCAGGCATTGACCATTTCCAACAAGGGGAGGCAGTGGCATAGTCACTGGATCTGTATTCCAGAGAATACAGGAAACCTGGGTTCAAATCCCATCATGGAAGATGAATCCAATAAAAATCTGGAATTAAAAGTCTGATGATGACCACTAAACCATTGCTGATTGTTGTAAACATCCACCTCATTCATGCCCTTTAGAGAAGGAAATCTGCTGTCCATACCTGGTCTGGCCTACATGTGACGCCAGACCCACAGCAATGTGGTTGACTCTTAAAAATGCCCTCTGAACAAGGACAATTAGGGATGGGATCAGCATGCTAAGGATTACCATTGACTAGAAGCTTAAAGGGACCAGTCATAAAATACTGGGCTTGATCTTACACTTTACCCGCTGGTGGGTTTGAAGTGGGTGATGTTTCATCAGAGTTTTAATGAAGGGTCCTTCAATGCCAACCTGAAATGTTAACTGTTCCTCTGTCCACAGATACTGTGAGTATTTCCAGCATTTTCAATTTTTATTTCAGATTTCTAGCATCCGCAGGATCTAGTTTTTTAACTTTAGCATCAATCCTACAATGTGTCATTGGTACTTTATTATGCCTATTTTGTAGTGAAAATTGATGTTTAATCCAATATAAAACCTCTGTCACATCCTGGAAGTCCACCTGAAAAAACAATGAAAAACCTTGCAATAGCCCAATACAATCCTTAGGCCTGAATTTTTCCGTTGGCGGACCCACGCGATCAGCGGGCCTGGGAGTGGCCGGGAAACGAATCCCAGGCTGCAATTTCAGGCTGGCTGGCCAATTAATGGCTAGCTAGCATGAACGCGCTGAAAAGCTCAGCACAACCGGGATGGGGGTGGGAAGAGATCAGACGATAACGTCACCACGGGCAAGGCTGAGTGCTGCAAGAGCGCTCCCTGAAGGCAGCCATCTGGCTCAGGGAGCTGCAGATCTGCAAATGATGAAATAAAGGTGTAAAAAGCTGCAATGAAATGTCCATGCATCAGAATCATGTACCTGAAAGCATACATCATAAAAATGTTGGCCACAGATATTTATTTTAATTTTATTTCATAATGGAGATTTCATCCTGCCCTTGGATAAGGTTTGATTAAAAATGTAAAGGCCACCTGGCCAATTCACCCGTCTGCCAACTGTAAGGTTGGACAGCCCATGAAAAATCAGAGACAATTGGGCTGTTGGACTTAATTGTCCTCTTAATTTTTGGCAGGGACGCTTCTGGCTTTTGCACACGCCCACTGAGCGGAATGTCACGCAAGTGCGCAATGATGTCAGGACTTTCGCCTGATGTCGCCTCACTTGATTTTACACCCTATCGGGTCGGGTGCATGCCTGCTCACGGGACGTAAAATTCTACCCCTAATTTCAAATAACATTTATTATAGGTGAAAAGGTCTTGCTATCAATACCACAGCCACTCACTATCTTCTTCCAAATATCTTTTCTGGCCTCCATTTTCTTCCATTTACATCTATGCCTCTTCTGAGAACTAATTTCTTTAAACCTCGAAAAATATTTTTGCTTAAGTCTGATTTTTCACATGAACGTGACCCATTATCCAATTTTGCTTTGCGTGCCCTTCTCGTAACATTGGGAACAAATGTGTTTTTTTGCATAAGGATGATTTTTTTGCACTTTGCATCAAATGCAGAAAGCATCCCTTTCTTTTTTCCTGTGTTGACAATATTCTTGCCTGGGATTCCTTAATCTAAGCCCCCTTAAAAGCCGATACGAGATTCAGATTTTCAGTAATTTTGGCTTGACTGATCACATTGAATCCAATAATATGTGATCCCTGTTGCTTGCTGTCATCAGATAAAGGTCACACTGGGTCCATCAGGGGCACATTTGGCAGATTTCCATTGTAGCCTGGGAACATCCTCATGTGCACCTTCAATTTCCCAGATTTTTCATGATAAAGGAAGCTCTATACTGGAAGAATAATTTTGTAAAATTATCCCTATATTCTAAAAGATAGAGTAAAAAAAGTTGTCACAAAGCAACACTTACTTGAAGACTCTTCTTTTCAGAGCATTTAATGACAGAGATGTACATTTCACTAATGCATCGATGAAATGATGGCTAAAATATGCATAAAGCTCTTTAATATCCTAGAACACATAAAATAGATAAAACAGAATAAAAAACACCTTGAGGATTGATAAAGTGGTTCATGATTATCTATTATTAATGACTAAATGAGCATTTATCATATAGATTCATAGAATTTTGAAGCCAAGAATGGGGCCATTTAAGCCATCACAAAAGTCCCAGCTCTCCGAGTCCCATTCATCTGTAGTGAAGGATGGAGATGATGATGACAAGGAGAGGCGAGTCAGTGATTAGAAGAGGGAAATGGCGACCAGGAAATAGGAGGCAGCAATCAGTGAAGGAATTAGGCCACAATTAGGAAGGAGTTTAGGAAGTGATTGGGTGCTGTGGGAGGTGTGATAGTGGTGAAATGAAATGGTGAACTGGACGGCTGGTGGCAGAGATTGTGGAGAGGGTCCAGATGGTGGTCATCACTGGCTCTTTGGTGCTGTACTCAGCTGAATGTCACCTTGAAATCATTGGCAACTGCCCTCATCAATCAAAAAAGCAAAATGCTGTGGGCAATGGAAATCTGAAATAAACAGAGGAAATGTGAAAAAACACAACAGGTCTGGCAGCATCTGTGGAGCGAGAAACAGAGTTAACATTTCAGGTCATAAACTCTCATCAGAACTGTTCTGATCAAAGGTTACAACCTGAAACATTGGGTTGAATCTTCCGATCTGAAGTTTAAGTTCAGTGGCGGGCAAGAAAGTGGGAGTGATTCCCACTGCTGGGAGGGATGGCTGAACATGCGCAATCTTGTGCTGTTTAGCTCATTACTTATTCATCATGGTAGAGCATGGCGAATCTCTGGTGGAAACGGCCGTTACCTCATGGCGTCGAAGGTCCAAAAGTGCCATATTTAATGGGCACCTGGACAGCCACTGCAAGCCAGTAGCTCCGGATCTGTGTTAACAAACATGTCTAAGGAAACTGTGGCCCCACAATTCAGTGATATCTCCCTGCAGATTCTCCTTCAGGCTGTCCAGGAAAGGCAGGATGTACTGTTTCCCCAGGGTGGGAGCAAGAGGCCCTCCTGCCTGACCATGGCAGCGTAAATGAAGGTTGCAGTGGAGGTTAGAGCCCATGGGGCCCAATCTACCTCACCCAGCATTGTAGGAAGAGGAGGAATGGCCTGCTGCATTCTGCCAGGGTAAATACACTGTCTGCTCACCATAAACTGACACTGTCATAAGGGCATCAGGCAGTCTAAGTGTGCAAGTGCACTGGGGTGTCACACACGGTCAGCACTGAATGTGTGCCAATCATACACAAGGGTTGGTGAAACAATAATATGGGTTCTTAATGACGGCGGGCTCTTCCGATACTGCCTGCCATGGCAGATCGCGATTCCCGCTAGAGGCTGGTGTGAAACCTATTTGCAAATCGTTAATTGGATGCAGATGAAGGCCCAGCCGGAATCTTCCCCCCACATCGGATTCTCCCCAACACCAGCAGGAAAACACACCAGTCCAGAACACATCTAGAGCAATGTGGCATGCAAAAGTCTGGTCAGCTTGCGGACATCCAATGAGAAGATGGAGGCCTCCAGCTACCAGACATCAAAGCACCATGTGCAGCAAAGGGTGGGTGGAGCTTCATCCACAGGGGTCCTCCACAAAGCAGCTTCCAGAAGGTGGGAGTTCTCCACGCAGCAACCTTGCTCAAGCTTCGGACTTACTTCCAGGGACTTTGCCATGGGTTTGGACCTTCTTCCAGGGACTTCGCTCAAGCTTGAGACCTTCTTACAGGGACTTCGTTATGGGTTTGGATCCTCCAGCCGCAGGATGGAAGGCAGCTGGAGGCACTGAGGTACTATTGGGTGGCAAGAGGCTGTTAGTCGGGGGGTGGTTAAAGAAGGCTAGGATAGGAGTGAAGATGTGGTGCAGGCGTGGAGGCCTAGAGGGGGCATTGGTGTTCAGAAGTGCTAGAAAAGGTATTACAGGGGTGTAGCAAGGCGGCAGAGGGAATGGAATGGGAGGTATGGAAGGGCCATGTTGGTTGCCAGGCATTAGGGGAGGTAGTTGTGTCCAGGTGTGAAGGAAGTGAGGGTTTTTGTCAAGTATGAAGGGGCATTGGGGGGGATGTCCAGGTGAAGGGGGAGGGGCTATATCCAGGTGTGAAGTGGTGGAGGGGTTACTCCTGGGGAGCAAACTCAGGGTAGGCATGGTACGAGGGAATGGTCAGGGTTAGAGGGAGTAGAGGGAGCCAGTAGGGTGGGAAGATGAGGGTGCAATGGTGTCGCGTGAAGAGGCGGCAAGGGTCATAGGTGAGGCATAGGTACACACGGATTTGGGGAGGTGGGCCTCCTGCGGGTCTCCTGAGGGCGGGCAAGTCAATGTAAACGGGGGTGGGATTCTCGGGGAGGAAGGAAACGTATATGTTCACCTGGACATTATCAAAGGAAAAGGGAGTGAGTTGCAGGGTAATGATGGGGAGGTCAAAGGTAATGTTGGGTGGCGGGGGAGGTGGTCAATGGTGATGGGGGAAAGGGTGTAAGTGACTGGGGGAGGGGAAATGATGCCAGAGCACAGGAAGAATGTCAGAACCACCATGCTGTTTTGGTCAAAAACTAAGTAGAGCCTCATGTTGGAAGCCCTGAGATACTGCATGGGTGCTGGTTCTGTGAATTGGTGGAAATGCAGATTATCTCTGCTGGACAACTGAAAGAAACACCAGCTAGACAATGCTAGGGACCTGGGATATGAGACTTTGATGGATGAAGGCTCAGCGTATGCAGAAGAGTGCTTGCACATGGGTCACAAAGGCCAAACCACATAACCTCTCCCTGCAGATTCACTCGAAGGGGTCGGGTGTCCACAGGAGAGGTGGTGGATGGAGGGGGAGGAGCTTCTCTAAGCCTTAAGAGCTATGGTGAATCAAAACAGTGGACATTATTACAGTGGAAGTGATTATATTTACATAATTTATAACAGTGACAATCATTTGTTTACCCATGCAACCAGTTGTGATCAAAATTTCTTTATTTCCCATCGCCTACTGCTTCTTCCAAGTGCTCCCCTGACATCTGCAATAGGGGTGGAGGCAGCATGCTGACTAATGGCCCTGTTGCCTTTGATGACTATGGCGGCTGTCCTCTGGAGAGCTGAGGCCTGGAGGGCTTCCTTTGGCTGGCCTCCTGTGGGCCAGCTGCTCCTTCTGTAAGGACAGAGGATGAGGTTGAAGGGGTCACAGGAAAAGGGGACTCAGAAGGTCCGTACTACCTCTGAGGTTCCTGAATGTATGATCTGGGGTGTCCAGTTGCCTCTCCTTTGGGTGCCTGAAGGCCCAAACCTGACTCCTTGAGGGAAAGGGGCCCTTGGAGGGAGGTCAAGGTGCCTTTTCTTGTCTTGCATGCCAACTGCAAAAGCTCCCCCATGGCTACTGCGGTGGAGTGTAGGTGTGTGCTCATCTCCGGCAAGATCTCCTGGACTAGGATCTCCATGGAGTCCGCCAATGTCCCCATGGAGGTCTTGAGGCGTGCACAGGACAGAACCACAGGAATGCACTGCCTGAGAGTATGGTGGAGGCAGGTTTAACTGAGGCACTCAAGAGGGAATTGGATTGTTATCTGAAAAGGAAGTATGTGCAGGGGTATGGAGAGAATGTATTAGGTAAATTGTTCCTAGGGACAGCTGGTGCAGACAGAATGAGCCAAATTGCCTCCTTCTGTACTGTAACAATTCTGTCATTCTGTGAACATCAAGGGAAGGTGGTTAGATTCTCTCTTGTTGGAGATAGTCATTGTCTGGCACCTGTGTGGCGCAAATGTTACTTGCCATTTATCAGCCCAAAACTTAAATGTTAGTTAGGTTTTGCTGCATGCACACATGGACTGCTTAGTATCTGAGGAGTAGCAAATGGCACTGAACACCACACATTTATCAGCGAATATCCCCACTTACAGCCTTATGATGGAAGGAAGATCATTGTTGAAGCAGCTGAATATGGCTGGGCCGGGGACAATACACTGAGGAATTCCCGCAACAATGTCTTGAGGCTGAGATGATTGTCCTCTAACACCCACAACTATCTTCCTTTACACTAAGTATGACTCCAGCCAGTGTAGAGTTTTGCTCCCAATTCCTATTGATATTAATTTTGTTAGGGCTCCTTGGTGCCACATTCCGGTGAAATGCTGCCTGGATGTCAAGTGTAGTCACTCTCACCTCACTTCATTGAACATTTATAAAGCTCTGCTTAGGCCACAGTGAGAGTACTGTTTCCATTTCTGGTCACCACATTCTTTTGGAAGGATGTGAAGGCCCCTGAGAGTACGAAAAGAATATTTACCAGATTGTTTCCACGGGTTAAATTTATGCACAAAATGTGAACACTTGTTATTAAGACACAAAGTTTTTTGACATGAAGTTGTACTTACCTTCTTGGCAACAGACAAGTGTTAAATCATCACTAGGCAAACTATCAACTTCTTTGTCTCTTACAAACTTAGGGGATGAATTTACCTTGGCATTCTCCTCTACCTCTGCTATAGCTCAGTTTTGGAACAATGGAAACCCTGGGTTTTCAAGGTTCCTGCAAATCTTAGGTGCAAGTTTTGGTGGCTAAGCAGAATCCCTTAAGGTTTATTGCACAAAGAATATGATAACCTCACATTTCTTGTGTTCCTTTCCTCAATCATTAGTCCATTACAAAAGCACTTTCTACCTTTTCAAACTCCTCATTTTTTTTGAAGTGATGAATATCTGGTTTAACAGGGCCACGGATCTTAAAAGATATATGTTCTTCTCGGTGACCCTCTGTAAATCCAACTCGTCTACGCTCTATGTCAAAGGATACAAGAAAGAAAGTCTGAGACACAAAGATGTAACTAGCATGATTACTGTTTAAATTCATGCCAAGTGCACAAGTAATATCCATATCTCTAAGCGCAAAAATAAATATTTTAGTCCATTTAAGAAATGTGTAAATAAAATCACACATGTTCAAGAAAGATTAAGTAGAATTTGGTTGTTCCTGAAATTAAGAATTATTTGTAAATTTTAAATATAGTTTTTCCAACTGGATTTTGCTGCTATTGGCAGGTTGTTGGTAGAGGGGAGGACTTCCATCCATTGCTTTCATTTCACTTTAACCCTGTCCTATTTTCCTAAATTAAGGCTTACAGAGCAAGGGAGGAGGATCCAGCCAATCATATCTCCTTGGGATCTAAATTCATAAGCATTTGAAACCAGATGTAATCTATTCAACATGCAACCAAGACAAAACATAATTGAGAGTTCTGAGAATCATGTTGATTTTTTCCTGATATCTTATCATCACTGCCTGCCTGAGCTGAAGACACAAATAGGGTGCCCTGGCAAGTTCATCTGTTGGGGCTTGACTAATTTCAGCTGGCATCTGAGCTAACCAAAACAGATGGTGTGTTTGGCAGTGGTTGGATGTGAGAGGGAAGTGGGAAAGCATGAATTAGCAGTGGCCACAGCATTAAGGTGGAGCACATCTGTTCCCCCTGCCTCTACATGCAGGGTTATTTTGTGGCCTAAAAAAGTCATAATAGAATAGAAGGCAGAAGAGGCTCATGTGACTGAATGGCCTATTCTTGTTCCTAAGTCCCTCTGCACTTTCAGGCAGTAAGAGGACAAAACACTGCCAGATACTCACCAACCCAAACACCTACAGGAATTATTCTCAAAGGTAGCATGGGTTAATGGTAGGATTACACAGCTGTAACAATTTCTCTGATCTATACTCTGATAAGCATAGCTCCTCGCTAATAGTACAAGGTAATACAATTCTTCCTTATGTGTCTTCTCCATTAATTTGCAGAATCGGACAGAGTCAGCATGGATTTATGAAAGGGAAATCATGCTTGACAAATCTACTGGAATTTTTCGAGGATGTAACTAGTAGAATTGATGAGGGGGAGCCAGTGGATGTGGTTTATTTGGACTTTCAGAAGGCTTTCGACAAAGTCCCACATAAGAAATCGGTGTGTAAAATTAAAGCGCATGGGATTGGGGGTAGTGTACTGAAATAGATAGAAAACTGGTTGGCAGACAGGAAACAAATAGTAGGAATAAACGGGTCTTTTTCCGAATGGCAGGCAGTGACTAGTGGGGTACCAAAGGGATTAGTGCTGGGACCCCTGTTATTCACAATATATATTAATGATTTAAATGAGGGAATTAAATGTAATATCTCCAAATTTGCAGATGACACAAAGCTGGGTGGGAGGGTGAGCTGTGCGGAGGATGCAGAGATGCTTCAGTGCAATTTAGAAAAGCTGAGTGAGTGGGCAAATGCATGGCAGATGCAGTATAATGTGGATAAATGTGAGGTTATCCATTTTGGTAGCAAAAACAGGAAGGCAGATTATTATCTGAATGGCTATAAGTTGAGAGAGGGGAATGTGCAATGAGACCTGGGTGTCCCTGTACACCAGTCACTGAAGGTAAGCATGCAGGTGCAGCAGGCGGTAAAGAAGGCAAATGGTATGTTGGCCTTCATAACCAGAGGATTCGAGTACAGGAACAGGGATGTCTTGCTGCAATTGTACAGGGCCTTGGTGAGACCACACCTGGAATATTGTGTGCAGTTTTGGTCTCCTTATCTGAGGAAGGATGTACTTGCTATAGAGGGAGTGCAGTGAAGTTTTACCCAACAGATTCCTGGTATGGCGGTACTGATGTATGAGGAGAGATTGAGTCGATTAGGATTATGATTGCTGGAGTTCAGAAGAATGAGGGGGGATCTCATAGAAACCTATAAAATTCTAACAGGACTAGACAGGGTAGATGCAGGAAGGATGTTCTCGATGGTGGGGGAGTCCAGAACCAGGGGTCACAGTCTGAGGATATGGGGTAGACCACTTAGGACTGAGATGAGGAGAAATTTCTTCACCCAGAGAGTGGTGAGCTGTGGAATTTGTTAGCACAGAAAGTAGTTGAGACCAAAACATTGTATGCTTTCAAGAAGGGGTTAGATATAGCTCTTGGGGTGAAAGGGATCAAAGGGTATGGGGAGAAATTGGGAGCAGGCTATTGAGTTGGATGATCAGCTATGATCATAAAGAATGGCGGAGCAGGCTCGAAGGGCCGAATGGACTACTTCTGCTCCTAGTTTCTATGTTTCTACGTAACTTCTGCACTCAGCTCAGATCATTAGATTATGGGGTAAATTTTGGTCTGGGTCTGTAACCGCTCATTCTTCTAAACTCCAATGAACATAGGCCCAACCTGCTCAACCATTACTCATAGGACAAAGCCCTCATCCCAAGAATAAGCCTAGTGAACCTTTTCTGAACTGCCTCCAATGCAATTTCTCCTTAATGAAGGACAGCAAAACTGTGCACAATACTCTGTGTGGTTTCAACAATGCCCTGTACAGTTCTAAGATTCTATGATTCTACGGATTAAAATGGCATTTTCAAGCAAGTACCACAAAGATTGTATCTTCCTTGTTCAACTGCACATTGCCAATTGCTTTCCTGAACTCATTATAATACGAAATAGATAACTCCTCATGCAGTAAGGGGTTGCACGGAAAGGAGATGATGGGTGGAATTGTCCCAGGTTTGCACAAAGTGCGGTAGCGGGCAGGAAAGCCGATGTTTTACCCATCGGCCACAATGGTGGGTTTTGGCACTGCATCATCCCATTCCCTGCACGTCCCTCATTAACAATGAATTCCTGAGAAAAATGCTGGATCGCTGGCTGGTTGGCCTCTGATTTGCCTGCCCTGCCGTCACCTCAGGCTTTCTGTAATCCTGACGCCCATACACTGGGCTAGCACTCTCTAAGACATCAGAAGCTGCTGCAAACTCATGGCTGCCAAAACGAGGAAACATGCTGCCTCCTTCAGGCATCTACTGGACACAGTGGAGGTCTGCTGTGAAGTCCTCTATCCCTGCTCTGGGTGAAGACCAGCAAGCAAGGCCATCAAACCAGCACGGGAGGTGGTGGCAGCTGTAGTCAGCGCCAACACCCTGCAAAAGAGGACAGCCACCCAGCACCAAAAGAGAATGAGTGACCACCTCCATTCTACCAGGGTAAGTCACACTCCTCATCACTCTCAACTCACACACTCACAAACCCATCATACATCCACAGGGTTCTCACTCATTGTCAATTCAAGGGACATCACCATTCACTCTCAAACACACCTTCATCTGCCCTGCATATCGAACCCTCATCCTGTCCATGGCACCACTCACCATCCACACTTGTCATCTGGCCTGGCAGGTGTCCTGCTTACACTCTCTCCATCTGTATTCACGGAGGACAAGCTGGCATACAACAAAAGGGAGAGGTCGCAGACTGGTGGAGGAATGCTTGACATCAAGGTCCTCACAGAGTTTGAAAATGGTCATCCAGCTGGCCAGCGATGATGTGGACCATTCCTGTGCTGATGGTGAGGCTGGGGGTGCTCAACCAAGTGAGGAAATCAGTAGTGCAATATTCATCAGACAACCATGCTGTGAGTCAGTTCTGCTGTTCCGTAGTTCCCTGCCATGTATCTACTTCCTTTGGCAGACACATCTGGGAAGCAACCGAGCGGCTCAATGAGCATGTCCTTGGCTCAAGCTCCAAAGCCACCTCGGAAGAAGAATCTGATGACACTCCAATTGAAGACCTGGCCCACCAACAGCGCAGCGACACACACCTCAGTGGGACATTGTTCTAGAGGAGCTTCAGGGTCACAATCTGGTGAGCATGTTGCACTGCCTGATCCACAGCAGGTGGCAGCAGGAACTTCCCAGGTTTCTGGAACTCGGAGGGCTGCTGGATGCCAGAAATCTGCTAAGTCCAAGTCAGATGAGGAGCCTCTGGACTCGGTCATATCTCAGTTACTGAAGCTGCAAAAGCAAGCTCGGGAACATCAGGAAGGGATGTCTGCTGCACTCCTCAGATTGCAAGGCACGGCGGAGGAGTCCGTCCACCTTCAGTCTGAGGTGATAGCGCCAGCATGTCAACACATCAAGGTTACCATTGGTAGGATGGTGGCCGCCATGAAGACCTTGCTCCAGGACATTAGTCCTGCTGTGCTATGTGGGCTGAGCTCCATCGCTGATGCCTTAATTGGCCTCCAACAGTGTCAATGCAATGGGGGTGCAGGGCAGCTCAATCTCACTCCAGCTTCTCCTCCTCAAGCAGTCAGCCAGAGGACCTAAGGCACCCATAGGGAGGAGGATCAGTAGGTACACACCCCGGGGCCATCCGCCCAGGTGACTCTGGGAGTGTCTGGCTCATCTGAATCCCCTTTTATTGTGACCCCAACAGCTCCAGCTCCTCAGACCAAGGAGGGTGCCACTGCCATACAGCAGGACACCAAAAGCAGGCTGGTGCCCTCCAGGACTCGGCCCTCCAGAGGACACCCGCCAAGGTCATCACAGACAGGCGTAACAGTCAGCAGGCTACCTCCACCTCCGTTGTGGATGTTGTGGGAGCACCAAGATGTAGCGGCAGGCTTAGGAAGGTTAAAAAGATGTAGTTTCAGAGCTTGGACATGGGTGTTAACCACTTGTACTTAATGTGTTCGCTTTTGTAAATAAACTCCCAAGGATGTCTCATTGCCTATGGCTCCTTGTTATGATGAGCAGTGTTCATGACACTCAGATGTGAAACCTTGGTTCCTGTACAAGATAAAGGCAGGTGTCTCAGTCCAGGGCCTCTTCCCTGTGCAGTGTGCAACTTTCAGACCAAAGTGATGTTTTGGTTCAACACACACTGGACACATTAGTGATGCCTGTACCTTGATGGTGCTTGTCATTGCTGCCAGAATGTCATGGGCAAGCATCACAGAGTTCAATCATTCTCTCTCTGCGCTCTCAACGCATTTGAGGTGGGGCTGGCCTTCCATTCCTTCAGCATCTGTAAATGGGTCAGGTGCTGAAGGCTGGCAAAGGATCAGGTGCATTCAAAGTTGCACGGCTGCATCTCCATGATATGAGCCTGATCACAACCAGACAGGATTAAGACATTCACAGAGGCAATGTGAAGATTATGGTGTATCCTCACTGCATGTTGTCATCATCCTCCTGGAATCTAGCAACTATTAAGGCTTCCACTTGTCTCTATGACATAAGCCTTATCACAAAGGGTATGTGTGCTGCCATCAGCCACACAGGAGTCAAACGTTCACTGATGCAAGGTGAGGATGTTAAGACTGTCCTCACTGCATCTCATCATGACCCATCATGAATCTTGCGGCTATGAGGCCTCCCAAGCATGCCTGCCTCATCTAACCAGTGCAATGGCCTTATCGCCGACACCTTCGCCTTCAAGGACCTCATCATCATTATCCACTTTGACATTCTCCTCAGCGAAGGATACGTGCAACTCTTCTATCTCCTCCTCAGCCATATCCTTCCTACCCCGTTGCAGTGCCAGATTGTGGAGCCTGCAGCAATCAACGATGATGTGCGACACCCACCAGGGACTGTATTGCAGTGCTCCACAGAAACCTCATTTTGTAAATGCCTATCTTTTGTTCCACCAAAGTCCAGTTCGCGGCATGAGCCTCGTTGTACAGATGCTCTGCTGCAGTTTGAGGCCAACGCATGGGTGTCATCAGTCATGGTCTCTGTGGGTAGCCCTTATTCCAGAGGAGCCAACCCTGCAGTCTCTCTGGACCCTGGAAGATGTCAGGGATCTGAGACCAGCTCAGGGTGTAGGAGTCATTGACACTCCCTGGGAATTGTGCATAGACCTGTAGGATGCATCTGTGGTGGTTGCACACCAGCTGAACATTCGGAGAGTGCAAGTCCTTGCAGTTGATGTCGTTGACTGCTTGTTGCCAAGGAGATCTAGGCAGCTCACGAGTGTGGTCAATAGCACCCTGCATCTGAGGAAAACCTGAGATCTGTGCAACTCCAAATGCTCTTGCTTCCTGGCTTTCCTGATCCTGGGCGAAATGCACAAACTTCTGTGCCTTCGTGAAGATGGCATCCTTGACCTTCTGGAGGCACATGTGCATGAAGGCTTGTGAGATCCTGCACAGGTCACCTGTGGAGCCCTGGAAAGAACCACTGGCTTAAAAATTGATCACCACGGTCACTTTCACAGCCACTGGCAATGGATGTCCTCCATGTTCGCTGGGCCAAATCCTGTAGCAGGTGTCATGTGTAACCAACCAGTTCCCTAGACATGTGCAGACTTCAGCAACATTGTTTCTGGGTCATCTACAGAAATGATAGGCACCGTCTATAGACCCTGGCTCTAGAGAGGCACCTACTAGCGATGCCTCACTGTGGATCTTCAGCTACGTGTGCAGCAAGCCCTGCAGCCCTTTTCCTTGGGGAGGTGCGCCTCCCTTTGTCGAGCCAGGAACCTCTACCATTATTTCTTCTTCTTCCCTGGTCTCTGTAAGCCATGAGGCAAACCACTAAATCATAAGGCTCCATGATCCTGATGTGCTCATGCAGGGTGACAGAGAGAAACGTGTGGGTTAGCATGAGTGTACTAAAAACCTCTCTTGGTTAAGTCTGAAGGCCCCTTCATGCATGCAGGAGAGTGCTGGCTACCACTTGGATGGCCAATGTGTAGTGTGCTCATTGACTGTCCAAAACCCCGTCCATCTCCATCCTACTCAACTTGACAGATTGGTGGCAGCTTCAGCCATTGGACAGCATGCTGTACTCTCAGCTCATGTGCAGGCATTCTCCTAAGGTGCACTGCAAAGCTGTACTGTTAGCTTGAACCATAATGGATACTGGTCCAAACCTTAATAAAGACATTGCAAGGAGCTGTGAGTGTCTCCACCAGTGCCTGCGCTATGGCTACCTTTCGCAAGAGGATTTTAAAACTTGTCCAGTCAGCTAATTGCTCTGCTGCCCCCTAAAACACACATTCATTTGCAGTGTGCACCCGAGGCATGAAGAGTTCTGGAGCATTTGGTCGCACTTTCATGCTTTTGTGTTGCTTGAGTGGGCAGAAAAGGTTCAGACGCCCAACTCCAAGTGTGTTAATGGAGCTCCAGAATGCCCACTTTTGAGAAGCATTTCCAAGGGTGTGGCTACTTCCCTCATCCCCCTCCCCCTACCCTCACTGCATGTGCTTGGATGCTTTCTTCAGTCTGTTCTACCTTGCCCCCACCCCCCGGCATGAGTATTTCCTTGAGTCTGTTTTGCCTTTCCCCAACACCACCCCACACCCAGCCTGATCCGCACTGGAGTTCTTGGCCTGGCACCACACTGATAGCCAGCCAGGAAAGACCGACTTGCCTGTGCCCCCAGCAAATATGCAGCGCCTGTTTCTTGATGTCCTACAGGCGATGCTCGCAAGTGCTGAGCAAGGTTGTGTGCATTCACCTCTGAATTCCTGTCGAAGTTCAGGTCGCCAGCAGGCAGTCGTGAAGCACGCCATTCTGAAGAGATGCTGATATAGGCAGTAAATTTGATGTGAGGGGGATGATTCCGACGTGCAGGGTGTATAATTAGATGCAAATGTATTAAAATTACGTCCTTGATGTGCGGCGATGGGAAGCGCGGCCCGCCATTGACCGGTGGAATGGGCGTTCCCAAACTGTTTCACAACGGAATAAAAATGATTTTTGGCCTTCTCGCCATATTGTTCCCCAATCCTCCTCCCGCCTGCCATAATAGCCAAGTCAACGGGGCCAGAAAATTCCGGCCGATGTCTGAGTACAACAAAGACACAGCATGAAGTGGAAATTTGGTTCTTGTGGGAATTTGGTGCAGAGGGGAAAGAGGTACTCCTTTTTCTAATGTTTTCCTGCCTTCAGTAGCTGGTGAGTCTTCTTCCTTTGACTCCAATGAAGAGAACATAACTATCTGTTACTTCAGCTGTGTAAATTAATAGCTAATTGATGAATCAAATAAATAAGGTTAGACAGACATGGCAGACATGATGGTGTGATATCACTGCAGCATGTGGGAATCTGTGGAACACACCGCAATCCCAGGCAACCATATCTGCAGAAAGCGTCTGCAGCTTATGCAACTTTGGTTCTGATTTGCTGAGCTGGAGTCTGAGTACCAGACACTGTGAGTCTCATAGACTCATAGACGTCTACAGCACAGAAGGAGGTCATTCAGCCCATTGTGTCTGTGCCAGTCAACAAAGGTCTGAATACACTAATCCCATTTTCTAGCGCATGACCAATAGCCCTGGAGGCTATGGCAGCGCAAGTGAATATCTAAATACTTCTTAAATATTACAAAAGTTTCTGACACAAACACCCTTTCAGGCAGTGAGTTCCAGACTCCCACTTCCCTCTGGGTGAAAAAATTTCTCCTCAACTCCACTCTTAGCCTTCTACCTCTTACCTTAAATCTATGCCCCCTGGTTATTGACTCCTCTACTAATGAAAAAAGTGCCTTCCTATCCACTCTATCTATACCGCTCAAAATATTATACACCTCCATCAGGTCCCCTCTCAAACTCAACTGAGTCAACAGGGAGGGGGAGAGTTACCTGGACACTTTGTTCCAGGAGGCAGTCACACCCCATAGGTTAAGCAGAACTTTAGGGTTGATCAATGGTCAGTGGCAGGAGGGTGTGACTGTGAGTCCAGCAGGTATGGGGAGCCAGCATGTAGTGATGGAGGAGTCTCAGCCTCTTGTCCAGCAGGTTCTGGCTACCTGTATGGATGAGGAGAAGGACTGTAGGGTGGATGAGTGGACTGACAATGCCATTCAAGTGGCAGGACCAAAAATGAATGTGGTGATGATGGGAAACTGCATAGTCATGGGAATAGAAACTTTTCTCTGCAGCCGGGACTGGGAGCTCTGAAGGCTGTGTTGCCTGACCAGTGCCAGGGTCACGGCTGGAGACGAATTTAGAGAGAGAGAGAGAGGATCCAGTTGTCATGGTCCACATGAGAACCAACAACATAGGTAGAACCAGGAATGAGGTTCTGCTAAGAAAGTTTGTGGAGTTAGGGTCCAAATTAAAATGAAAACATCAAAGGTAATCATCGGTAGATTGTTACCTGAGCCATGTGTGAATTGGCATAGGGTCAAACTAATTAGAGAATTACATGAGTGGCTCAAAGACTGATGTGCGAAGAAGTAGTGTCAAATCTTGTGGTACTGGCATCTAGACTCAGGGAAGAAGAAGCTATTCCATTGAGATGAGTTCCATTTAAACTGGACTGGGGCCAGCCTCCTGGCCGATCGTGTAACTAGGGCTTTGGACAAATTTTCAAACTAACAGAGGGCAGGAGAAGGTTTGAATGAAGGAAGGTTTAGAAATCCAAAGAGAAAGGTCGAGGTGCAGTGATGTGGTTAAAGACAAGCAGAGTGGGACAGGAAGGCACCGAGAATGTAATGTAAATTGTATATCAATGAATAAGGTCATTGCAGGGAACAGGAGTAAAATAATTAAATTAAAATGTTCTTAATCTGAATGCACGAAGCATATGCAATAAGATAGATAAACAAGTGGCAAATAGGGACAAATGGTTTAGATTTAATCATCATTACTGAGACAAGGGGTGGAATTTTCTGTGACTGCTGACATTGGGCATGTTTAGTGGCATGAGAAGACAATATGGCGATAAGACCAAAAATCGGTTCCACGATGTCATGAAACCAGTTTGTAATCATCCACTCCACCTGTCAATGGCGGGCTGCATTTCTCACTATCAGACGTTGGGAGCCTCATTGTAATACATCTGGATATCATTATAAGCCCAGCCTGCTGGGATCTCCCCACGCTGGATCATCCAAACACGTTGGCCTGATTGCACACTGTGTTTCACAACAGCATATATAAGGCGTGCACCTGGCGGCTGTACTTCGAGGGTAACTTGGAGGTGAGTGCACAGTAACTTTATGCAGCGCTCTCCAGGGTAGCCTCTTGGACTTCAAGGTTGAGGTGCCGTGCATTCAGGCGAGGGCGCAGGCAAGTAGCTTTTTCCCAGCTGGCTGACAGTACAGTGCCAGGGCAAGGGCTGCCCTGCGGTGGAGTGAGTTGGGGGAGGGGTGGTGGGATGCAAAGGCTGCACTGCAGTTGAAGCAATATGGGGGGATAGGCAAGGGCTGTACAGTGGTTGATGGTAGTGCACAAGCACGTGCAGGGCGGGGCGGAGGGAAGCGGCCACATATTAGGGAAACCTTGTATAAAGTGTCCCAAGAACCTCTCTTGGTTAAGTTTGAAGGCACTTCTAGCTGAAGACTGTAACAAATGCTTCAGCCTTATCTTTTGCACTGATGTGCTGGGCTCCCCCAACATTGAGGATATTTGTGGAGCCTTCTCCTCCAGTCAATTGTTTAATTGTCCACCGCCATTCATGACTGGATGTGGTAGGACTGCTGAGCTAAGATAATTGGCTGTGGGTGCTTAGCTCTCTCTATCACTTGCTGCTTATGCTGTTTGGCAAGTAGTCCTGTGTTATAGGTTCACCAGGTTGACACTTCATTTTTAAGTATGCCTGGTGCTTCTCCTGGCATGCCCTCCTGCACTCTTCATTGAACAATGGTTGATCCCCTGACTTGATAGTAATGATAGAGTGGGGGATATGCCAGGCCATGAGGTTACAGATTGTGTTCAAGTACAAATCTGCTGATGGTGATGGCGCACAGGAATATATCATGGGTGCGCAGTCTTGAGTTGCTAGATCTCTTCGAAATCTATCTCATATAGCATGGTGGTAATGCCACACAACATGTTGGAGGGTATCTTCAACGTGAAGGCGGGACTTTGTCTCAGTTATATAATAATAACAATTATGCGGTGGTCACTCCTACCGATACTGTCAAGGGCAGACGCATCTGCAGCAAGCAGGTTGGTAAGGATGAGGTCAAGTATGTTTTTCCCTCTTGCTGGTTCTCTCACCACCTGCCGCAGACCCAGTCTAGCAGCTATGTCCTTTAGGACTCAACCAGTTCAGTCAGTAGTGGTGCTACTGAGCCACAGCTGGTGATGGACATTGAAGTCGCCCACCCAGGGTACATTCTGTGGCCTTGCTTCCTCTATTTGGTGTTCAACATGGAGGAACGCTGATTCATCAGCTGAGGGAGGGCAATACGGGTACTCAGCAGGAGGTTTCCTTGCCCATCTTTGACCTGATGCCTTGAGACTTCATGCGGTCTGGAGTCGATGTTGAGGAATCCCAGGGCAACTCCCTCCCGACTATATACCACTGTACTGCCACCTTTGCTGGGTCTGTCCTGCCAGTGGGACAGGATATAGCCAGGGATGGTGATGGTGGTGCCTGGGACATTATCTGTAAGATATGATTCCATGAGGATGACTATGTCAGGCTGTTGCTTGACTAGTCTGTGAAACAGCTCTCCAAATTTTTGCACTAGCCCCCAGATGTTAGTAAAGAGGACTTTGTGGGGTCAACAGGGCTGAGTTTGCCAATGTCGTTTCTGTTGCCTAGGTCAATGCCAGGTGGCCTGTCCAGTTTCATTCCATTTTCGAGACTTTGTGGCAGTTTGATACAACTGAGTGGCTTTCTAGGCCATTTCAGAGGGCATTTAAGAGTCAACCACATTGTTGTGGGTCTGGAGTCACATTCGGCCAGACCAGGCAAGGACGACAGATTCCTTTCCCTAAAGGACAGTAGTGAGCCAGATGGGTTTTTACGCCAATCGATAATGGCTTCATGATCATCATTAGACTTTTAATTCCAGATTTTTATTGAATTCAACTTCCAACATCTACCGCAATGGGATTCAAACCCCGGTCCCCAGAGCATTGCCCTCGGTATCTGGATTACTAGCCCAGCTACAATAGCACTACGATATTGCTTCCCCTAGTGACTTAGCTGTATGTTTGGTGATGCACAAAGAGTGGAGACAAAGGAGATGAGAGTGACGGAGGCGCCTGGCTGGGCAGAGGAAGGAGCAGCACCCTCAGGAAGAAGGGGCGGCTGAGGCTCCCACATATGCCGCTGAAGAGCCACAGTGAGCTGTCGCCGATCGGTGCCTAGCTAGACCCATGGTCTACAGACATTGCCTTTCATTCCTACAGATGACCGAAAACCAGTGTTACTGAAGACGGCGCATGTCTAGGGAGCTGGTTGGTCACATCTGGCAGCTGCTGCAGGATTTGGTGCCACGGGGACATGGAGGATATCCACTGCCAGTGGCCGTGAAAGTGACCGCGGCACTTAATTTCTATGCCAGTGGCTACTTTCAGGGCTCCACAGGTGACCTCTGTGGAATATCACAAGCCTCCGCCCACTAATGCATCCATGAGGTCACAGATGCCATCTTCACGAAGGCACACAACTTTGTGCATTTCAACCAGGGCCAGGAAAGCCAGGGTGTAAGAGCAGATGTAAGATTTTCCCAGATCTCAGGTTTCCCATAGGTGCAAGTGCCATCAACTGCACTCATGCGATTCTCAGGTCTCTGTTGCAACAGACAGTCAACAATGTCAACCGCAAGGGCTTCCATTTGCTGTATGTTCAGATGGTGTGCGACCATCACAAATGCATCCTGCAGGTCTGCGCATGGTTCCTAGGGACTGTCCACGACTCCTACATTCAAAGTTGGTCACAGATCCTTGACATCTTCCAGGGTCCACAGAGGCTGCAGGGATGGCTCCTTGGGGACAAGGGCTGCCCACAGTGACTGATCATGCCTACACGGTGGCCTCAGGCTGCAGCAGAGCATAGATATAACAAGACTCATGCTGCAACTCCCACTTTGGTGAAGCAAAGCATTGGGATGCAAAAAATGAGGTTCTGGTGCCTGGACCGGTCTGGTGGAGCCCTACAATATGGTCCAAAAAGGGTGTCATTCATTGTCGTTGCCTGCTGTGCCCCTCACAACCTGGCGCTGCAATGGGGAGAGGAGCTAACTAAGGAAGAGATGGAAGAGCTAGACATCTCCGATGAGGAGCACGTTGACAGGGATGAGAGTGAGGAGGTCCTCCTCGATGACGATGATGGCAATGAGGCCATCGCCCTGGCTAACTAAGGCAGGCCCGCTCGGGAAGCACTCATAGCTGCTAGATTTGTGGAGGATGATGACAGTAAGTAGTGAGGAGGCACCATAGATCCTCACATTGCATCTGTGAATGTTTGACTCCAATCTGGTTGATGGCAACGCACATACTGTCTGTGATAAGGCTCCTGTCATGTAGACACAGCGGAGGCCCTAATAGTTGCTAGATTGCAGGAGGATGATGGTAACATGCAATGAGGACACTCCATAGATCTTCAATCGCCTCTGTCTGGCTGAGGGCAGCTTGCTTACATTCTGTGATCAGGGTCATATCATGGAGACGCAGTTGTGAAACTTTAAATGCACCTGATCCTAGTGAACCTTTTGCGGACTGCCTCCAATGCCAGTACATCTTTCCTTAGATAAGGGGGCCAAAACTGTTCACATTATTCTAGATGTGGTCGAACTAGTGCCTTGTATAGTTTCAGCAAGACCTCCCTATTCTTATATCCATTCCGTTTGAAATAAAGGCCAACATTCCATTTGCCTTCCTGATTACCTGTTGAACGTGTGCTAGCTTTTTGGAATTCATGCACGAGGACCCCCAAATCCCTCTGTGCTTCAGCTTTCTACAGTCTTTCTCTATTTAAATAATATTCAGCTCTCCTATTCTTCCTGGCAAAGTGCATAACCTCACACTTTCCCACGTTATATTCCATCTGCCAAGTTTTTTTTTCCCAACTCAATGAACCTATCTATATCCCTCTGTAGACTATTTGTGTCATCCTCATCACTTGCCTTCCCACCTATTTTTGTGTCATCGCAAACTTGGCGATAGTACATTCAATTCCCTCATCCAAGTCACTAATATATATTGTAAATAATTGTGACCCCAGCTCTGATCTCTGTGGCACTCCATTAGTTACAGGTTGCCATTCTCAAAATGCCTCCCTTATCCCAAATCTCTGTCTTCTATCAGTTAGCCAATCCTCTATCCATGCTAATATACTACCCCCAACACGATGGGCTCTTATCTTATTGAGTAGCCTTATGTGCGGTATGTAATCGAACGCCTTTTGGAAATCCAAATATATTACATCTACTGGTTCCCCTTTATCTATCCTGCTTGTTACCTCCTCAAAGAATTCTAATAAATATTTCAGGCATGATTTCCCCTTCATGAAGCCATGCTGACTCTGCTTGATTAGATTATGCATTTCTAAATGCTCTGCTATTACATCCTTTATAATGGACTCTAACGTTTTTCCAATGATGGATGTTAAGCTAACTGGCCTGTAGTTACCTGTTTTTTGTCTCATTTGTTACATTGGCAGTTTTTCAGCCCTCTGGGACTTTTCCAGAATCTAGGCATTCTTGGAATATTACTACCAGTGCATCCACTATCTCTGCAGCTGCTTCCTTCAATATCCTAGGATGTAACCCATCAGGTCCAAGGGACTTATCGGCCTTTAGTCCCATTAGTCCCCCTAGTACTTTTTCTCCAGTGACAGTTATTGTATTTATTTCCTCCCCCGTTTTTGCCCCTTTATTATTCAGTGTTTTTGGAATGCTATTGGTGTCTTCTTCCATGAAGACTGATGCAAAGTATTTATTCAACTCCTCTGCCATTTCCTGGTTCCCCATTATTATTTCCCCAGCCTCATTCTCTAAGGAACCTATGTTCACTTTGGCCTCTCTCTTCCTTTTTAAGTATTTAAGAAGATCTTACTGTCTGTTTTTATATTACTTGCTAGTTTACCTTCCAAGTTTATTTTCTCCCTCTTTATTATTTTTTTGGTCATTTTCTGATGGTTTTTAAAACTTTCCCAATCCTCTAGCTTACCACTAATTTTTGCATTTAAACATTGTATGTTTTTTCTTTCAATTTGATACACTCCTTAACTTCCTTGGTTAAACATCAAGTTTATCCCCCTCCTATGAGGTCCTTCTTCCTCACTGGGATATATCTTTGTTGGAAGTTATGAACTATTTTCTTAAACGTCTGCCATTGTTCATCAACCGCCTTTTCTGCTAAACTCCTTTCCCAGTCCACTCCAGTCAACTTTTTTTTTATTCGTTCATGGGATGTGGGCATTGCTGGCTAGGCTAGCAGGTATTTCCCAGCCCTAATTGCCCTTGTTCAACTCTGCCCTAATTCCTTTGTACCTGCCTTTATCTTGTGCAGAAACCAAGGCTTCACATCTGAGTGGCACGAACATTGCTCATCATAACAAGGAGCTTATGATGATTTTAGTTACAATAGTGACCGTTATGTACAAGTGATTAACACCCATGCCCAGGCTGCACTTACTGATTGGTCTCAGCTGCAGCTCATTACTGCCTGAGTTGTGTGCTGTTGCTGTGGTTGAGCTTGGTGCTGGCTGTGGCTGTTTCTGCTGCGTGGGATTTCCTGTGGCTGTTCCTGCTGCTATTTTCCTGTGGCTGTTTCTGCTGCTGTGGGACTTCCAATGGCAGTTCCTTCTGCTGCAGTATTCCTCTGGCTGTTCCTGCTGCTGTGGTGTTTCTTTTTAGTCCTCAACTGGATCAAGAAGACTGCTGCCAAAAAGGCAACTGCAGCTGCTGCTATTATAGCCTGCCAATGCAGAGTGGGGCCTTGTAAGGCCCAGCAAGGGCTAAGAGCCTGGGAGTGGGAGTTTGGGGAGAGCCGGAGGGGAGAGGGTCCGACTCCAACCAGAGGGGGAGGACTTTTGCTGCAAGAGGTGGGTGCCTGGGGGAAAAGAGCTGTCTTTTGTATGTCTGGTTGTCTGCAGGGGGAGGAATAGAACATCCAAGCAGGGAGAGCTGTGAGAGACTGAACTTTGATGGGAAGAAGACCTGTACTCTACTCTGCCCTCTCTTGCCTCACTTGGATTAACCAGCGCTGCCCAGAGCCAGCTGCATCTATAGACATTTACCATCATTCCTGAACTGTGCTTGGGCAGTGCTAGCTGCCCAGGTGAAGACTCTTCCTGCCCCTGCAGCAGAACATTGGAACCTCCACTCCTGCCTCAAGAAACACCCACCCCCTCACCCTTGGCCTCTCTGTCTCCCCCTCCCCGCCTCGCTCTCCCCTACTCCCATTTCCCTTTGTTCTGTTTGTTTTGTATATTTCACCTGTATCGGAGTGGGTGTAGCGCTCCCTGATGGCGGTGACAACATCTTTGCCGGTTGTGGAGCCCGCTTAGACCACCTATGTGGCGGCAGTGGCCTCTCGTCCCCCGCATTTCCTGCGGCCCCATGACCATTTAAATTGCTGACATGTCAGCTTGGGGTGAAGTGCTACGCCCACCCCACAATGACCACCAAGGCCTGTGTAAAGGCACTGGCCGGAGTTGTCGGCCCCTCGACCATAGTCACAGCCTCAAAATGTATGGGAAGCCCGTATCCTTCCTAAAGGCCGAGCGGGCGGTGCACCTCGCCCTCAGAAAGGGACTCACAGAGGGTGGGATGTTCCTGGTGGTGGATCCTCTGGAGGCCACCGTCCAGAGGCTCATATTATCTAATGTCCCGCCCTTCATCCCAAATGGGCTCCTTCACCCCCACCTTTGTCATCTGGGGAGGTGAGGTCGGGGGTGGCGCCAATCCCACTTGGCCTGAAGGAGGCCAGCCTCCGTCACATGTACTCCTTCCGGTGCCAGGTATTTTTACGCCTGGCCCGGGAGGAGTTCACCGAGGGGGGTTTTGATGTCTTTGAGGGGACTGCCTATTGCATTTTTTGGTTGGCGGATGGCGTGCAGTGCCATGCCCACAAGAGGGTGGGGCACATGAGGAGGGACTTCTCCAAGGCCGCCAACACCATCCAGGTGGCTGCAGCTGGCACTGGCGCTCCTCCCCCTGCCACCACTCCATCCTTCTCCCCACAAGGGGAGGTGCCTCCGGCAGCCACGGCCATCTTGGCTGCTGGCGTGGCGAGGGTGAGACACCACGCGCCATAAGGTGTGTAGGAAGACCCGCCGCCTGGAGGCAGTCCGCCAGACCCCAGAAACCCGCTGTGATCTCCAAACCATGGAGGACTCCGGATTGTGGAGACAAAAATCATTCGGCCCCGAAGTCATGAGCACTTGCGCTCCCGAGCCCGTCTGTGCCTCAGCACCATGTCCTGGGCTCGGCGTCATCTCCGCACGGTTTCCTGGGTCTGGCGGCGGTAGGGCGGGCAACCCTGAGCCGGTGGTCCTATTAAAGAGGGTGGACCTGCCCAAACCCAAGAGGCAGACCGTCTGGAGAGGCTGGACAAGGCGGCGAGGACCTCACAGACGGAAATCTCCTCAGCCCCCAGCCTGCCCCGGAAGAGACACCACACCTTGGAGGGGGAGGACCCCATGACTTGCAAGGTCAGATGCATCCCCTCCCCAATGTTAAGGGTGTGGTGCCTCCACCCCGTAAGTCCTTGCTCTGCCCTCTGGGGGAAGCCCAATCCCCTGAGCAGGGCCCCTTGGGGGTTGGTGAGGGTATCACCACCCTGATCCACATTATACCCCCGAGATGCCATCTGGCTCGCCAGGGGACTGCAGCAGTCCCTTCATTGCCCCGACAACTGGGTCATTGGGCGGCAGTAGCAAGGAGGGCCTCATGGCTCCCTTCCAACCTTTAGCGCCAGGCACCTCCATACTAGGTCTGGAGCTTTTTCTGGACTCGCTGGGCGACCCGGTGCCTGAGGGGGAGCGGGGCTCTGAGCCACCGCCACCCTTTGGCCCATATCCCCAAGCGGAAACTAGAGAGGACCCCTCTGCCCTTGATTCTGGGGATGGGATCGAGCTGGAGGTGGAGCCGGCTGGCCAGTCCAAACCAGCTCCCGTACTCAATACGGCAAAGGGGTTGGAAGCTGGAGGCGATGACCTGGAGGAAGACGGAGTTTCGGTGGTGAGTACCGGGGATGACTTAGAGTAATTGTTGGGTGAGGTGGTGGATCCCCTGGTGCCCCCCTGCCGATTCTCCCCTCATCCCTTTACGGGAACTCCAGGATTTTTTAGCAAGTAATCGCGGTCACCAAGACAGGGTCCAGTCAGCCCTGGACCAGTTGCATTCTTTTCCTCTTGTGCTCTGGTTCACCCGCAAGGCCCTCAAGGCCCCTGGGCTGGACCGGAACGTGAAGAGGAGGGTCCACACTTTTTTCACTGGGCCCCTGAAGGAGAGGAAGGATTAAAATAGTCCTCTCCTTCTTGCACTTTGCATGAGGCAATGGTAGCACATAATTCTGACAATGAAGACTACCACAGCTAGCCTCAACATCGACGGCAGCAGGGATGCACAGTGCAGGTTTCAGAACTTCTCAGTCCTCAGGGATGGGAAGTATGTGGTGTGCTGCCTGCAGGAAACCCATACCGTTCTGGGAGACAAAGCTACATGTTCCTGGAGTGGCGAGGGTGGCGTCTACATGAGTCACCTAGCCTCCAATTCTGGCAGGGTGGCAATCTTGTTGGATCCACATTTTCAGCCAGAGATCTTGGGGGTCAAGGAGTCGGTGCCAGGCCAGCTGTTGCACCTTATTTTGTGCCTAGGGGGCGTGGCGCTTCACTTTGTGAATGTGTATGCTCCCCTGGGCATGCAGCAGCAAGCAAGCTTCTCCATCAATGCGGGCGAATGCATCATCCTCGGCGAGGGGATTGCAACTGCACCCTTGGGGCCAGGAACTGTCTCGGCGCCCAGTACCACTCACTAGGTGTGAGTAAGTTGAGGGACCTGGTCAGGTCCTTCAACTTGGTGGACGTCTGGTTACAACTCCATCCTGACTCCAGCATTTTCACTTTCGTGTCACCTGGAGTAGGAACGTCCAGACTTGACCACCTTTATGTTTCCAAGGCGTTTGTGTCCTGTGTTCCGTCGGCTTTTGTGCGGCAGGTGCCATGCATGGACCACCGTCTGGTGTGGGCAGAACATGTTCTGTTCTGCGCTCGGACGGGGTCTGCATACTAGCAGACCAACCTGCTGCTGGAGCACGAGCAGCTCCTGGACTCGTTCCGTCGTTTCTGGGCTGGCTGGAGAAGGAAGCTGGGAAGCTTCCCCTCCTTGAGGCTATGGTGGGACGTGGGCAAGGCTCACATCCACATCCTCTGTCAGGAGTACGCGAGGCGGCTGACAAAGAGGTGGAAATCCAGAGCTGAGGAGTCGGAGAAGGAGGTGCTCGACCTGGAGGCACGTCACCGTTAGCCCAATGCAGACCCGGCCCTGCGGCTGGCATGCGAAGAGAAGAAGGGAGTGCTGCAGTACCTGCAACTCGTCAGGTCTTGCAGTGCGCACGTAATGTTGCGGATCCAGTTCCTCAAAGACCTGGACCGCGGCTCCCCCTTCTACTCACTGGAAAAAAGGCACGGGGTCCATCAGCAACTCCTTACGCTGCTGACCAACGAAGGATCCCTTGTCTTGGATCCGGAAGGCATCAGAGCCATTGTCAAATCTTACTTCACTGCCCTGTTCTCTCCAGACCTGTCCAGCGAGGATGATCGCAGAGTTTTGTGGGACGACTTGCCGCAGGGTCTGGAGTTCTTCAGGGCGTTCTGGGGCCTCCTGGGGAATGACTGCGTGGGAGACCTGGGGGAGAGTATCGCCACCAGGGAAATGCCCCTCTTGTGGTGCAGGGCCATGATTGCCCGCTACCTAAGAAGGGGGATCTCTGCCTCCTCAAAAACTGGTGCCCGGTCTCCCTCCTTTACACGGATTACAAAATCTTTGCCAGGGCAATGTCATCTCGCCTTGGCACCATGCTGGACCACATGATCCATCCTGAGCAGTCCTACACAGCCCTGGCCGCACCATCTTTGGATCCATTCACTTTTCACAGAGGACTGGTCTGTCAAGTGCCTTCCTGTCTCTTGACCAGGAGAAGGCGGTCGACAGGGTGGATCACGAGTGTTTATTCGGGACTCCTGCGAGCATTTGGGTTCAGGACGTATTTCATCACCCGGATCTGACTTCTGTACACTGATGTAGAGTGTCTAGTTAAGGTTAACGGGTCCCTGATGGCGCCTCATCACTTTGGGAGAGGAGTGCATCAGGGCTGTCCCCTTCCTGGTCAATTGCATTCTATCTGCTTGGAGCCTTCCCTGCGCCTCTTGCTGAGGGGGTTGTTGGGGTGGTTCTGCACGGGTCGGGCATCGGGGTGGTCTTCTCAGCTTATGCTGATTACATGCTCCTCATGTTCACCGACCCGGCTGACCTGTGGAGGATGCACGAGTGCCATGAGGTCTAATCTGCCACATCTTCTGCCAGGATCAACTGGGACAAGTATTCTGGACTTTTGGTCGGTCAGTGGCAGATGGATCCCCTACCCTAGGAGCTCAGACCTTTCACCTGGAGCAGGACCAGCCTCCTCTACTTGGGGGCCCACCTCTGCCCTGCTGAGGAATCCTGGCCGGCAGGAGCTGGAGGCCAAAGTCACCACTCGCCTACGGCACTGGACAGGACTGATCTGAGCGCTGACTTACCGGGGTCGAGTTCTGGTCAAAAACTATCTGATTGCCACCATGCTGTGGTGCCGGCTAGTCACTTTGACCCCTCCCCTGGACTTTGTCACAAAAATCCAGAGAATGCTCGTCGAGAACGCTCGTTGACTTCTGGGACAAAAGGCTGCACTGGGTCGCTGCTGAGGTTCTGAGTCTCCTGCTTAGGGAGTGCAATCAAGCGCTGGTGTGCCTATGCTGGCGTTCCGCAAACTGAGTTGCTTTGTGGAAATGCCCTCCATGCCCTCTAGCATAGCGCGGAGGGGTTTCCTGTATGGGCTGCTGCTGCACACCCTTCATTTCCTTGCCCTCACCCGCCGGCCGGACAGGCCCTGGCGTGCCTTGTTGCTGTCAGGCAACGGAGACTCTCAGTGGGGGGCCCTCTATGGAGGTGTTCTCCCACTTTCCATCATGGGCCTGGCGGGGAGGGTGTTGCATGCAGTAGTCCATACAACCACAGATTGTGTCAGTTCACAGACTCCCAAGATGCCTGCATCTTTTGCGTCCTTGTGGAGTCCGTGGACCAAGTATATGTTAATTGTTGTAGGCTACACTCCCATTTCAGTTATTTTAAAAATCTTTCACTGTTGTTTTGTTTGCACTTCAGTCCCACGCTCCTCATCTACGGGCACCCAGTACGGAGGGGGTCTGGGAGAGAGGAGGACCACCTCGTGAACCTGCTCCTGGGCCGGGCCAAGTTGGCCATTAACAGGTCCAGGCAGCGGGCGATCGAGGGGGTCGTCCAACCCAACTGTCTGCCTGTCTTCCGCAGCTATGTTCACGGCCGGGTGTCCCTGGAGAGGGAGCACGCGGTGTCCACTGGCACCATCGAGGCCTTCCATGCTCAGTGGGCACCGTGGGGACTGGGTTGTTTAATTGACTCTGTTAATCATATTTTGTCAAGTTTCCTTTAAATTTTGTCTTTGTTTTTTCAGTTTCTCTTTAAGGGGCTGCCTTTTACTTTGTTCCTGGTTTTGTTAATTTAGTTTACTTGGTTGACACAAAAGAGTTACATTTTCTTAACCTTCCTAAGCCTGCCGCTATGCCTTGGTGCTCCCCTGACATCCACAGTGGAGGTGGGGGCAGCCTGCTGACTGCTACTCCCTGTCCCTTGGTGGGCATCTGCTGGAGGACTGGCATCTGGAGGGCACCCCCACCCCTGCTTTTGGGGTCCTGCTCTGTAGCAGTGGCACCCTCAAACTTGTGGAGCTGGAGCTGCTGGAGTCACAGGAAGAGGGGATTCGGCTGGGCCAGACATTTCCAGAGTCACCTGGGTGGATGGCCCCAGAGTGTGCACCTGCTGATCCTCCTCCCTATCCGTGCCCGAGGGCCCCTGGTTGACTCGTTGAAGACAGGGGGTAGCTGGAGTGAGATCAAGCTGCCCTGCACCCCTCTCGCGTACAGACTGCTGGGGGCCAACTATGGCATCAGCGATGGAGTTCAGCCCACGTAGCAGTGCACGATCGATGTCCTGGACCAAGGTCTTCATGGTGGCCACCATCCTACCAGTGTTGCCCTTGGTGCATTGGCATGCTGGTGCTATCATCTCAGCCTGAAGACAGACGGACTACTCCATTGTGTCTTGCAATCTGAGGAGTACCTTCCTGATGTTCTCGAGCTTGCCTTCGCAGCTCCAGCAGCTGAGACATGACCGAGGCTTGTCATCGGCCTTGGACTCAGATTTCTGGCCTCCTGCAGTCCTCCAAGTGCCAGACACCTGGGAAGTCCCTACCACCCCCTACTGTGGATCAGGCAGTGCAATATGCTCACCAGACTGTGATCCCGATGTTACTTTAAAGCTAGGTCCCACCGAGACGTATGTCTCTGAGCTGGTGGAGGGGCGTGGATGAATGCTGTGGTGGGTCTTCAGTGAAGGTGCCTTCAGGCTCCTCTTGAGGTTTCCTGAGGGCTTGGTTGGAGGCCCTGTGTTGTGGAATCCATTGGCTATTTCCCACATGTGCCTGTGGAAGCAAGGACTGATAATTTGTGCATGGCAGTGGATTGCGGAACAGGTCACATCATTCGCAGCATGATTGTTTGATGGATGTTGCACTGCTAGATCCTCACTTGGATGAGCATCCCCAACCTCACTGTCAGCACAGGAAGGCTCCAGATCCTTATTGGCAAGCTAGATGGCTCTATTTTCAAAGTTTGTGAGGATCTTGATTTTAGGCATTCCTCTATCAGTCTGCGATCTCTCCCTGTTATTGTGCATAAGATTTTCCTGCATGAATAGAGATGGAGAGAGTGTAAGCAGGATACTTGCCAGGCCAGATGATAATTATGCCTGGCATGTGTGTGGCGAGTGGTCCTATGGATGGGATGAGGACAATGAAGATGTGTGTGAGAGAATAAATGGGGATGCCCCTTGAACTGTCAGTGAGTGACATCTCTGTGAATATGTGATGGGTTTGTGAGTGTGTGAGTTGAGAGTGATGAGAAGAGTGGTTTACCCTGGCAGAATGGAGGAAGTCATTCATCCTTTTCAGCACTGGGAGGCTGTCCTCTTTTGTAGGGCGTTGGCACTGACCACCGCTGCCACTGCCTCCCATACTGAATTGGTGATGTTGCTGCCCCTCCTGTGGCCAGAGCGGAGGGTGGAGGACATCACGGTGGGCCTCCGCTGCACCCAAAAAGCATTCGAGGGACACGTCATTAAGCTGGGGATGCTGCAGTCTTCTTGCCTTTCAGGGTCATATCTTCTTTGCAACAGCCCTTGTCTGGAAGCACTGAGAGGTGTTCACGTGGCTGCACTTTAAATACGGCGCCGGGCATGATGAAGCGGCAGGGTGACAGCATGGCAGGCAAATGAGTACCCGTCTGCCATTGAAATGGCATGTTTCCTGGCAATGCATTATTAATGAGATGGGGATTGGGATGATACGCTGTGAAAAGCAGCCATTGTGGCTGACGGATAAAACATCCTTTTTCCCACCCGCTACAGCATTTAGTGCAAATCTGGGATGATTTGCCCAAGTTTGCAAGGTGATCTACGTTGGAAAATCAATATTCCAGGGTATACAATATTTCAGACTGTCATAGAGAATGGCAATAGAGGAGGGGTTGCCCTGATAGTGAAGGATGACATAAGGATATCAGTGAGAAAGGATTACTTCTCAGAAGATCATGAAGTGGAATTGGTATGGTTGGAAATTAGTAACATTAAGGTCAGAAAACGCTTGTGAGAGTAGTTTATAGGCTGCAAACAGGAGTTACACCACTGGAGAGAACAATAAACAAAAATGTATTTGAGCTTGTAACAAAGGCAATGTAATAATTATGGAACACTTTAATCTTCATACACTGGAACAATCAAATTGGCAAGAATGATCTAGAAGGTGAGTATGTAGAATGTTTTAGTGAGAGTTTCCTGGAGCCTTATGTTGTGGAACTGGCTGGAGATAATAAAGCTAGTACTGTGTAACGAGGCAGGATTAATTAGTAATGTCATTATAAAAGATCCACTGGGAAATAGTGATCATAACAGAAATGAATTCTATGTTTATTTTGAAAGTGACATACTCTAATCAAAACAAGTATTCTAAACACAGATAAAGCTGATTACAAAAGTATGAAGGAAGAACTGGCTAAAGTTGATTGGGTAAATAGACTAAAAGGTATGATGGCAAATAAACATTGGGAAACATTTAAAGAAACAATTCAAAATTTTAACAAAAGTGCACTCCATTGAAAAACAAAAACTCAACAAGAAAGATCCATTTGTGGTTCATTCAGCGAGGTAAGGATAGTATTAGATTAAAAGAAGAGGCTTATAATGTTGCAAAGAACAGGATTGAATGGAAGTACTTTAGAATAAAATGGAATAAGGCAGTAAACCAGACATAAATGTAAAAACAGATTGTAAGAGCTTTTATAAGTGTGTAAAACAGAAGAGACGAGCTAAAGTAAATGTTGGTTCCTTGGATGCAGAGAGGAGAGACATTATCATGGGGAATGATGAAATGACAAAGGCATTGAACAAATATTTTGTGTTCGTCTTCACAGTAAAAAACGTAAGTTCAAACCATAAATAGAGGGTGACCTAGGGGATAAAATATGAGGAAATTAGCATAACTAATGTTAGCAGAGAAAAACTATTGGAGAAACGTAAGGGACTAAAATCCAACAAATCTCCAGACCTGATGGCCTACACCCTAGGGTCCTAAAAGAGAGAGCTGCAGAGATAGCAAATGCGCTAGCAATCATTTTCAAAAAATTCCTTCGTTTCGGGAATGGGAAAGTTCGATTAAATTGGCAAATGTAACTCAGTTTTCCAAGAGAAAATAGGGAGCTACCAGGTAGTTAGCCTACCATCAGTCATTGGGAAAATGTTGAGTTCTATTATTAAGGAAGCCTTAGCAATGAACTAATTTTTATTCGTTCACAGGATATGGGCATTGCTGGCTGGGCAACACTTATTGCGCATCCCTAATTGCCCTTGAGAAAGTTGTGGTGAGCCACCTTCTTGAACTGCTGTAGTGCATGTTATGTAGATACATCCACAGTGCTGTTAGGAAGGAAGTTCCAAGACTTTTACCCAGCAATAGTAAAGAAATGGCAATATAGTTCCAAGTCAGGATGGGTGAGTGGCTTGGAAGGGGAGTAGCAGTTAATAGTGTTCCCATGCATCTGCTGTCCTTGTCCTTCTAGGTGGTAGAGGTCACAGGTTTGAAAGGTGCTGCTGAAACAGCCTTGGTGAGTTGCTGCAGTGCATCTTGTAGATGGTGGATAGAATAATTGTTTAAGGTGCTGAATGGGGTGCCAAATAAGCAGGCTGCTTTGTCCTAAATAGTATCAAGTTTCTTGAGTGTTGTTCGAGTGGCACTCATTTTAGCAAGTTGAAAGCATTCCATCACACTCCTGACTTGTGCCTTGCAGTTGGTGGACAGGCTTTGGGGAGTCAGGGGGTGAGTTACTCTCCATAGAATTCCCAGCCTCTACCTCCTGTTGTAGCCACCGTATTTATATGGCTGGTCAATTCACTTTCTGGTCAATGGTAACCCACAGGGTGTGGATGGAGGGGGATTCCATGATGCTAATGCCATTGAATGTCAAAGGCATGTTTAGTTTGAAAGTGACATACTCCTGTGTTAGAATTATTTCTCTCAAGAGTGAAGTTTTCTTTGACAAAATGGAAGGATTTGGCATGATCTGCACATCTGGATGCTAACCTGGAATTTTTTTTTAAAAGAAGGTCATAAGCTCACCTTAGAACTGTAAACAAGCAGGCCTCTTCCAAGAAATCACCTGACCTATATAGCACTTGAGGAGTTGTTTGTTTGTTGAACTGCAAAGCACTTGATAAATGAAAAGGCAATCACATGGCAGAGGAGTAAAACTTAAGTTGTGAACCTGCTTGTTTGGAACACAGTCTTGTTGGAGAGCAAGCTGAGGAAAGAAGGATACCTTGACTGGCTCCCTCGCTCTACCTTGCCTAAAATTGTGTGTGGCTATGAACCTGTAGCCAAAGAACCTTCATCTGAGTCTAATTAGTCTGCATTTGGTCCTGCAAAGCTGAGAGTTGGTGAGAACTTCCAGGCATCCTCTGGGACAAGCGGCCCATCTTCACGTGAGAGAATTCCAGGTCGACAGGGTCAAAAAAAAAATCCCAGCCTTGGTGTCACTATCGCCTCATCACTTGATTTCAGCTCTTTTGTCCATGTTTGGATCAAGGCTGTAATGAGGTCAGGAGCTGAGTGGCCCTGGCAGAACTGAAACTGGGTGTCAGTGAGCAGGTTATTGCTGAGTAAGTGCCACTTGACAGCACTGTCGAAGACACTTTCCATCACTTTGTTGATGTTTGATAATAGACTGATGTGGCGACAATTGGCCGGGTTAGATTTGTCCTGCTTTTTGGGGAGAGGACATACCTGGGCAATTTTCCACATTGCCGGGTATACGCCAGTGTTTTACCTGTGCTGGAAGAGCTTGGCTAGGGTTGCGCCTAGTTCTGGAGCAAAAGTCCTCATGACTATTGCTGGAATGTTGACAGGGCCCATAACCTTTGCACTGTCTAGTACTTTCAGCCGTTTCCTGATATCACTTGGAGTGAAACGATTTGGTTGAAGACTAGTTGGGGAACTCAGGAGGAGGCTGAGATGGATCATTCACCTGGCACTTCTGGGTGAAAATGGTTGCAAATGCTTCAGCCCTGTCTTTTGCACTGATTTGCTGAGCTCCCCCTTCATTGATGATGGGGGTATTTGCGGAGCCTCCCCAACGTGTTAGTTTTTAATTGTCCGCCACTATTTACAATTAGAAGGGGCAAGACTGAAGAGCTTAGTTCTGATCCATTGGTTGTTGGATTTTTTTTGGAAAAATATACTTTATTCATAAAATATCTGGAAGAACATTACAAAACATTTCTAAATCGCCATCACAAAAAGTGCAATCAGATTCAACTTTTACACATGGGTCACGAGGTGCTTCAATACAATCAATGAATATTACAATCATTTCAATATGGTCATTGCAGACAGTCAGACAGTACATTGGTATTGGAGTTGTCAACGTACATCATGTTGCACTCTGAGGTGCTTCAATACAATTAGTATTCAATGCATACATTCATTGTGAGCCATACAGCCTGAGGGGTCTATACCTTTCCAAGCCCCTCGGTGTCCCATGGCAGAAAAGTCTTAGACAGCGGCCTTTCC
Organism: Cetorhinus maximus; assembly: GCF_964194155.1. Classification (NCBI taxonomy): domain Eukaryota; kingdom Metazoa; phylum Chordata; class Chondrichthyes; order Lamniformes; family Cetorhinidae; genus Cetorhinus; species Cetorhinus maximus. Next base: position 168,295,441 of record NC_135883.1, read on the forward strand.
CCCATCGCACCTTTGCTCCACCTGCCCCAAGCTTTAGTGCGTCCCTGAGCACATAATCCTGAACCTTGGAATGTGCCAGTCTGCAACACTCGGTCGGGGACAACTCTTTGCACTGGAAGACCAACACGTTTTGGGCAGACCAAAGAGCGTCTTTCACTGAGTTGATGATCCTCCAGCTGCAGTTGGTGTTTGTCTCAGTGTGTCCCCCTGGGAACAGCCCATAGAGCACAGAGTCCTGTGTCACTGCGCTGCTCGGGATGAACCTCGACAGAAACCACTGCATCTCTCTCCAGACCTTCTTTGCAAAGGCACATTGCACAAGGAGGTGAACAACGGTCTCGATCCCACCACAGCCACCTCGAGGGCAATGTGCAGAGGGGGTGAGACTCCTGGTATGTTGGAAGGATCTGATGGGGAGGGCCTTTCTCACCACCAGCCAAGCTACACCTTGGTGCTTGTTAGAAAGTTCCGGTGATGAGGCATTCTGCCAAATGACTTTGACAGTCTGCTTGGGGAACCATCCGACAAGATCCACCATCTCCTTTTCCCGCAGGGCCTCTAAGACGATACGTGCCGACCACTGCCTGATGGACTTGTGGTCAAAGGTGTTTCTCTGCATAAATTTTTCCACGAGGGACAGGTGGTACTATCCAACTACTTGGAGCGTTCCGCGGCAGCATGGCCAGACCCATCCTTCGCAACACCGGGGACAGGTAGAACCTCAGCACGTAGTGACACTTGGTGTTTGCGTACCGAGGGTCTACGCACAACTTGATGCAGCTGCACACAAAGGTGGCCATCAGGATAAGGGTGATGTTGGGCCTGTTTTTCCCCCCTTATCTAGAGGCTTGTACATCGCGTCCCTGCGGACACGATCCATTTTCGAACTCCAGATAAAGCGAAAGATGGCTCAGGTGATCACCATCTCGCAGGAGTGTGGAATGGGCCAGACCGGTGCCATGTATAGCAACAGCGAAAGTGCCTCACACCTGATGACCAGGTTCTTACCCACAATGTAGAGGGAGTGTCGCTCCCACATGCCCAGTTTTCTTTGCACCATAGACACACGCTCCTTCCAGTTTTAACACATGCCCCTGTCCCTCCGAACCATATCCCCAGCACCTTCAGACTGTCAGCCCTGATGGTGAAGGGGACAAAGGATCAGTCAGCACAGTTCCCAGAGAACATGGCCTCGCTCTTCCCACGATTTACCTTGGCTCCTGAGGCCAGTTAGAACTGGTCGCAGTTGTGGATCAGTCTGCGCACCGATAGCGGATCTGAGCAGAAGACGGCGACATCATCCATGTACAGGGAGACTTTGACCTGAGTGCCTCCATTGCCCGGATCCTTCCTGATGGACTCAGCAAAAGGTTCTATGCAACACACAAACAGGACAGGGGAGAGAGGGCAGCCCTGCCTGACTCCAGATTTAACAGGAAAGTTATCTGATTCCCACCCATTGATTGAGACTGCGCTACTGATGTTAGTGTAGAGCAGTTGGATCCAGTTGTGGATTCCCTCCCTAAACCCCATTTTGGAGAGCACATCCACCATGTAGGTGTGCGATATTCTGTCAAAGGCTTTCTCCTGATCCAGGCTGATGAGGCAGGTGTCCACACCCCTGTCCTGCACATAGGCAATCGTATCCCTGAGTAGCACAAGGCTGTCAGAGACCTTGCTGCCGGGCACAGTGCAGGACTGGTCAGGGTGAATCACCAATTCCAGAGCACACTTGACCCGATTGGCGATGAATTTGGCGAGAAGCTTATCGTCCACATTCAACAGTGAAACGGGTCGCCAATTTCTAATTTCCTCCCTTTCTCCCTTGTGCTTGAGAATGAGGATGATGATGCCTTTCCTCATGGATTCTGACATGCTGCCGGCCAGAAGCATACTCTCATACACTTCCAGCAGGTCTGGGCCGACCCAGTCCCACAGAGCTGAATACAACTCAGCCGGCAAGCCATCGCTTCCGGGAGCCTTACTCTTCTCGAAGGAATCAAGGGCCTTAATCAGTTCATCAGGAGTTAGCAGTTTGTCCAGCCTCTCCCGTGTATGGTCATCTAAGACCTCCGTGATAGAGACAGGAAGGACTGGGAGGCCGCACTGTCTGTGGGCTTCACGTGATACAATCCAGCATAAAAGGATTTGCTGATCCTCACAATGTCAGACCGTGATGACTTTACTGAGCCGTCTTATTCTTTCAGGCTGCTGATCACAGAGCTCTCTCTGTGTACTTTTGGGAAGAAGAAACGTGAGCACGTCTCATCCTGCTCCACGGAGCGGACTCTGGACCAGAAGATGATCTTGGAGGCCTCGGAGGCAAAGAGCAAGGCTTGCTGGCTCTTCACCTCTTGGAGTTCCTCCATGACATTGACCCCCATCGACTGCAGCCGTAGCAGGTTCTGCATGTTTTTCTGGAGTCAGGACATTTCCCTCTGTTCCTTTCTAGCTTTCTGGATGCCTTTGAGGATGAAAAACCTCTTGATGTTGTCCTTGATCGCTTCCCAGCAGTGTGTCAGGGACTCAAAGGGGGGTTTCATGGTTCTCCAACCTTTGTAGTCCCTCTTGAGCTCCTCAATGTTCTCTGGGGTCAGCAGTTGCACGTTCAGCTTCCATGCCCCCCTGCCAACTCTCTGGCCTTCTTGTAAGTGACAGTCAGCCAGCAGCAGGCAGTGGTCAGAGAAGAACACCGGCTTGACGTCGGTGGATCTGACTGTGAACACATGGAACACAAACAGGAAGTCTATCCTGGAACGTATAGACCCATTCTGGCCACGACCAGGTGTATGTACGCTGTTCTCCGTCTGCATGGTTTCTGAAGACATTGTACAGCTTGGCATCCAAAACAAAAACAAAAATACCTGGAAAAACTCAGCAGGTCTGGCAGCATCTGCAGAGAGGAACACAGTTAACGTTTTGAGTCCGAATGACCCTTCAACAGAACTAAGTAAAAATAGGAGAGAGGTGAAATATAAGCTGGATTAAGGGGTGAGGGGGGACAAGTAGAGCTGGATAAAGGGCCAGAGATAGGTGGAGATAACCAAAAGATGTCACAGACAAAAGGTCAAAGAGGTGTTGAAGGTGGTGATATTATCTAAGGAATGTGCTAATTAAGGGTAGACAGCAGGACAAGCAAGGTACAGATAGCCCGAGTAGGGGTGGGGTGGGGTGAAGGAATCAAAAAAGGCTAAAAGGTAGAGATAAAACAATGGATGGAAATACATTTAAAAATAATGGAAATAGGTGGGAAAAGAAAAAATCTATATAAATTATTGGAAAAAAAAGGGGGGGGATCAGAAAGGGGGTGGGGATGGAGGACAGAGTTCATGATCTAAAATTGTTGAACTCAATATTCAGACCGGAAGGCTGTAAAGTCCCTAGTCATAAGATGAGGTGCTGTTCCTCCAGTTTGCGTTGAGCTTCACTGGAACAATGCAGCAGGGCAAAGATGGACTTGTGGGCATGAGAGCAGGGTGGGGTGTTGAAATGGCAAGCGACAGGGAGGTCTGGGTAATGCTTGCGGACAGACCGAAGGTGTTCTGCAAAGCGGTCACCCAGTCTGCGTTTGGTCTCTCCAATGTAGAGGAAATCACATTGGGAGCAACGAATGCAGTAGACTAAATTGAGGGAAGTGCAACTGAAATGCTGCTTCACTTGAAAGGAGTGTTTGGGCCCTTGGACGGTGAGGAGAGAGGAAGTAAAGGGGCAGGTATTGCAGCTTCTGCGGTTGCATGGGAAGGTGCCATGGGAGGGGGTTGAGGTGTAGGGGGTGATGGAGGAGTGGACCAGGGTGTCCCGGAGGGAATGATCCCTGCGGAATTCCGCCAGGGCGAGTGAAGGGAAGATGTGTTTGGTGATGGCATAATGCTGGAGTTGGCGGAAATGGCGGAGGATGATCCTTTGAATGCGGAGGCTGGTGGGGTGATAAGTGAGGACAAGGGGGACCCTATCATGTTTCTGGGAGGGAGAGGAAGGTGTGAGGGTGGATACGCAGGAGATGGGCCGGACACGGTTGAGGGCCCTGTCAACCATCGTGGGTGGAAAACCTCGGTTAAGGAAGAAGGAAGACATGTCAGAGGAACTGTTTTTGAAAGTGGCATCATCAGAACAGATGCGACGGAGGCGAAGGAACTGAGAGAATGGGATGGAGTCCTTACAGGAAGCGGGGTGTGAGGAGCTGTAGTCGAGGTAGCTGTGGGAGTCGGTAGGCTTGTAATGGATATTGGTGGACAGTCTATCACCAGAAATTGAGACAGAGAGGTCAAGGAAGGGAAGGGAAGTGTCAGAGATGGAACATGTGAAAATGATGGAGGGGTGGAAATTGGAAGCAAAATTAATAAATTTTTCCAGGTCCAGACGAGAGCATGAAGCAGCACCGAAGTAATCATCGCTGTTCCCAAGAAAGAGTTATGGGAGTGGGCCGGAGTAGGACTGGAACAAGGAATGTTCCACATACCCCATAAAGAGACAGGCATAACTGGGGCCCATGCGGGTACCCATAGCCACACCTTTTATTTGGAGGAAGTGAGAGGAGTTTAAGGAGAAATTGTTCAGTGTGAGAACAAGTTCAGCCAGACGGAGGAGAGTAGTGGTGGATGGGGATTGTTCGGGCCTCTGTTCGAGGAAGAAGCGGAGAGCCATCAGATCATCCCGGTGGGGGATGGAGGTGTAGAGGGATTGGACGTCCATGGTGAAGAGGAGGCGCTTGGGGCCAGGGAACTGGAAATTGTTGATATGATGTAGGGTGTCAGAGGAATCATGGATGTAGGTGGGAAGGGACTGGACAAGGGGAGAGAGAATGGAGTCAAGATAGCAAGAAATTAGATCCTTGGGGCAGGAACAGGCTAACACGATCAGTCTGCCGGCACAGTCCTGTTTGTGGATTTTGGGTAGGAGGTAGAAGCGGGCCATCCGAGGTTGGGACACTACCAGGTTGGATGCTATGGAAGGAAGATCTCCAGAGGAGAGGAGGTCATTAACAGTTCTGGAAACAATGGCTTGATGTTCAGTGGTGGGGTCATGGTCCAGGGGGGAGGTAGGAGGAAGTGTCTGCGAGTTGACGCTCAGCCTCTGCAAGGTAGAGGTCAGTGCACAAGACAACAACAGCACCACCCTTGTCAGCGGGAGAGATACGAAAATCTTGACGGAGAGAAGAGCAATATTTCTTCAAGGTAGGCATTCCTTGAAGAGGGTTGGCAGTCAATTAAACACCAAGATAAAAGCAAAAAACTGCGGATGCTGGAAATCCAAACAAAAACAAAAATACCTGGAAAAACTCAGCAGGTCTGGCAATATCTGCGGAGAGGGTTAAGCATCAACTCGCAGACACTTCCTCCTACCTCCCCCTGGACCATGACCCCACCACTGAACATCAAACCATTGTTTCCAGGACTGTTACTGACCTCATCTCTGGCGATCTTCCTTCCACAGCTTCCAACCTGATAGTCTCCCAACCCCGCTTCTAACTCATACCCAAAATCCACAAACAGGACTGTCTCGGCAGACCGATCGTGTCAGCCTGTTCATGCCCCATGGAATTCATTTCTAGCTATCTTGACTCCATTCTCTCTCCCCTTGTCCAGTCCCTTCCCGCCTACATCCGTGATTCCTTTGACACCCTACATCATATCAAAAATTTCCAGTTCCCTGGCCCCAAGCGCCTCCTCTTCACTATGGACATCCAATCCCTCTTCACCTTCATCCCCCACCGGGATGGTCTGATGGCTCGCCGCTTCTTCCTCAAACAGAGGCCCGAACAATCCCAATCCACCACTACTCTCCTCCGTCTGGCTGAACTTGTTCTCACACTGAACAATTTCTCTTTAAATTCCTCTCACTTCCTCCAAATAAAAGGTGTGGCTATGGGTACCCGCATGGGCCCCAGTTATGCCTGTCTCTTTATGGGGTATGTGGAACATTCCTTGTTCCAGTCCTACTCCGGCCCCCTTCCACAACTCTTTCTCTGGTACATCGATGATTATTACTCTCGTCTGGACCTGGAAAAATTTATTAATTTTGCTTCCAATTTCCACCCTTCCATTATTTTCACATGGTCCATCTCTGACACTTCCCTTCCCTTCCTTGACCTCTCTGTCTCAATTTCTGGTGATAGACTGTCCACCAATATCCATTACAAGCCTACCGACTCCCACAGCTACCTCGACTACAGCTCCTCACACCCCGCTTTCTGTAAGGACTCCATCCCATTCTCTCAGTTCCTTCGCCTCCGTCGCATCTGTTCTGATGATGCCACTTTCAAAAACAGTTCCTCTGACATGTCTTCCTTCTTCCTTAACCGAGGCTTTCCACACACGGTGGTTGACAGGGCCCTCAACCGTGTCCGGCCCATCTCCTGCGTACCCGTCCTCTCCCTCCCAGAAACATGATAGGGTCCCCCTTGTCCTCACTTATCACCCCACCAGCCTCCGCATTCAAAGGATCATCCTCTGCCATTGCCGCCAACTCCAGCATGATGCCACCACCAAACACATCTTCCCTTCACCCCCCCGGCGGCATTCCACAGGGATTGTTGCCTCCGGGACACCCTGGTCCACTCCTCCATCACTCCCTAGACCTCAACCCCCTCCCACGGCACCTTCCCATGCAACCGCAGAAGGTGCAACACCTGCCCCTTTACTTCCCCTCTCCTCACCGTCCAAGGGCCCAAACACTCCTTTCAGGTGAAGAAGCATTTCACTTGCACTTCCCTCAATTTAGTATACAGTATTCGTTGCTCCCAGTGCGGTTTCCTCTATATTGGAGAGACCAAACGCAGACTAGGTGACCGCTTTGCAGAACACCTTCGGTCTGTCTGCAAGCATTACCCAGACCTCCATGTCGCTTGCCATTTCAACACTCCACCCTGCTCTCATGCCCACATATCCATCCTTGGTCTGCTGCATTGTTCCAGTGAAGCTCAACGCAAACTGGAGGAACAGCACCTCATCTTCCGACTTGGCACTTTATAGCCTTCCGGTCTGAATATTGAGTTCAACAATTTTAGTTCATGAACTCTGTCCTCCATCCCCACCCCCTTTCCGATCCCCCCCTTTTTTTCGCAATAATTATATAGATTTTTCTTTTCCCATCTATTTCCATTATTTTTAAATGTATTTCCATCCTTTGTTTTATCTCTACCTTTTAGCCTTTTACGATTCCTTCACCCCACCCCACCCCCACTCGGGCAATCTGTACCTTGCTTGTCCTGCTTTCTACCCTTAATTAGCACATTCCTTAGATAATATCACCACCTTCAACACCTCTTTGACCCTTTGTCTGTGACATCTTTTGGTTATCTCCACCTATCTCTGGCCCTTTATCCAGCTCTACTTGTCCCTCACCCCCCCCTTAAACCAGCTTATATTTCACCTCTCTTCTATTTTTACTTAGTTCTGTTGAAGGGTCATTCGGACTCGAAACGTTAACTGTTTATCTCTCTGCAGATGCTGCCAGACCTGCTGAGTTTTTCCAGGTATTTTTGTTTTTGTTTTGGATTTCCAGCATCCAGAGTTTTTTGCTTTTATATTATTGCAGCTTGGAATCCTTTAGTGTTTCCATGAGGGATCTGGACGTGGCGTCCAATCTGCTGTCGGCCCTGCTGGATCGTCCAGCCGCATCGATGATGCAGTTGAAGTCACCGCCCAGAATAACAGGCCTGGAGGTCGCCAGCAGCAGTGGAATCTCCTGTTGGATTTTTTTTTTTTTTTTTGCAAAAATATACTTTATTCATAAAATATCTTCAATCACATTCCAAAACATTTCAAAAACACCATTACAAGGGTACAATCCAGGTTAAACTTTTACAAAATGTATCACCAGTTGCATCAGTACAAACAATATTACAATCACTTACAGCCTTTCATTTTGAGCTGTACAGCCCGAGGGGCTCTAAACAGTTCCCAGTCTCTCGGTGCGCTGTGGCAGAAAGGTCTTAGACAGCGACCCTTCCCCATTGCGCCTTTGCAGCAGCTGCCCCAAGCTTTAGTGCGTCCCTCAGCACGTAGTCCTGGACTTTGGATTGTGCCAGTCCGCAACAATCGGTCGGGGACAACTCTTTGTGCTGGAAGGCCAACAAGTTGCGGGCAGACCAAAGCGCGTCTTTCACCGAGTTGATGATCCTCCAGCTGCAGTTGATGTTTGTCTCGGCGTGTGTCCCTGGGAACAGCCCGTAGAGCACAGAGTCCTGTGTCACAGAACTGCTCGGGATGAACCTCGACAGCAACCACTGCATCTCTCTCCAGACTTTCTTTGCAAAGGCACAATCCACAAGGAGGTGAACAACGGTCTCTTCCCCACCACAGCCACCTCGAGGGCAACGTGCAGAGGGGGTGAGACTCCTGGCGTGTAGGAAGGATCTGACGGGGAGGGCCTTTCTCACCACCAGCCAAGCTACGTCTTGGTGCTTGTTGGAAAGTTCTGGCGATGAGGCATTCTACCAAATGACTTTGACAGTCTGCTTGGGGAACCATCCCACAGGGTCCACCCTCTCCTTTTCCCTCAGGGCCTCTAGGACGTTACGTGCTGACCACTGCCTGATGGACTTGTGGTCAAAGGTGTTTTTCTGCATAAATTTTTCCACCAGGGACAGGTGGTACGGCACGGTCCAACTACTTGGAGCGTTCCGCGGCAGCGTGGCCAGACCCATCCTTCGCAACACCGGGGACAGGTAGAACCTCAGCACGTAGTGACACTTCGTGTTTGCGTACTGAGGGTCAACGCACCGCTTGATGCAGCCACACACAAAGGTGGCCATCAGTATGAGGGCGATGTTGGGCACGTTTTTTCCCCCTTTATCTAGAGGCTTGTACATCGCGCCCCTGCGGACACGATCCATTTTCGACCTCCAGATAAAGCGGAAGATGGCTCGAGTGATCGCCATCGCGCAGGAGTCTGGAATGGGCCAGACCTGCGCCACGTACAGCAACAGCGAAAGTGCCTCACACCTGATGACCAGGTTCTTACCCGCAATGGAGAGGGAGCGTCGCTCCCACATGCCCAGTTTCCTTTTCACCATAGCCACTCGCTCCTTCCAGTTTCTAACGCATGCCCTGGTCCCTCCGAACCATATCCCCAGCACCTTCAGGCCGTCAGCCCTGACAGTGAAGGGGACAAAGGATCGGTCAGCCCAGTTCCCAAAGAACATGGCCTCGCTCTTCCCACGATTTACCTTGGCTCCCGAGGCCAGTTCGAACTGGTCGCAGATGTGGATCAGTCTGCGCACCGACAGCGGATCCGAGCAGAAGACGGCGACGTCGTCCATGTACAGGGAGGCTTTTACCTGAGTGCCTCCACTGCCTGGGATCGTCACTCCTCTTATGCCCGGATCCTTCCTGATGGACTCGGCAAAGGGTTCTATGCAACACATGAAAAGAACAGGCGAGAGAGGACAGCCCTGCCTGACTCCAGATTTAATCGGAAAGCTATCTGTTTCCCACCCATTGATTGAGACTGCGCTACTGATGTTAGTGTAGAGCAGTTGGATCCAATTTCGAATTCCCTCCCCAAACCCCATTTTGGAGAGCACATCCACCATGTAGGTGTGCGATATTCTGTCAAAGGCCTTCTCCTGATCCAAGCTGATGAGGCAGGTATCCACACCCCTGTCCTGTACATAGGCAATCGTATCCCTGAGCAGCGCGAGGCTGTCAGAGATCTTCCTGCCTGGCACAGTGCAGGTCTGGTCAGGGTGAATCACCAATTCCAGAGCGGATTTGACCCGATTGGCGATGACCTTGGACAGAATCTTATAGTCCACATTCAACAGTGAAATGGGTCGCCAATTTCTAATTTCCTCCCTTTCCCCCTTGTGCTTGTAGATGAGGGTGATGATGCCTTTCCTCATGGATTCTGACATACTACCGGCCAGGAGCATACTCTCGTACACTCCTAGCAGGTCTGGGCCGATCAAGTCCCACAGAGCCGAATACAACTCCGCCGGCAAGCCGTCGCTTCCGGGAGTTTTACTCTTCTCGAAGGACTCAAGGGCCTTAGTCAGTTCATCAGGAGTTAGCGGTTTGTCCAGGCTCTCCCGCGTACTGTCGTCTAAGACCTCCGTGATAGAGGACAGGAAGGACTGGGAGGCCGTGCTGTCCGTGGGCTTCACGTCATACAATCCGGCATAAAAGGATTTGCTGATCCTCAAAATGTCGGACCGTGATGACTTTACTGAGCCGTCTTCTTCCTTCAGGCTGCTGATCACAGAGTTCTCTCTGTGTACCTTTTGGAAGAAGAAACGTGAGCACGTCTCATCCTGCTCCACGGAGCGGACTCTGGAACGGAAGATGATCTTGGAGGCCTCCGAGGCAAAGTGCGAGGCTTGCTGGCTCTTCACCTCTTGGAGCTCCTCCTTGACATCGACCCCCATCGACTGCAGCCGGAGCAGATTCTGCATGTTTTTCTGGAGTCGGGACATTTCCCTCTGTTCCTTTCTAGCTTTCTGGGTGCCTTTGAGGATGAAAAACCTCTTGGTGTTTCCCTTGATCGCTTCCCACCAGTGTGTCAGGGACTCAAAGAGGGGTTTCATGGTTCTCCAACCTTTGTAATCCCTCTTGAGCTCCTCAATGTTCTCTGGGGTCAGCAGTTGTACATTTAGCTTCCATGCCCCCCTGCCCACCCTCAGGTCCTTCTCCAAGTGGCAGTCCACCAGTAGGAGGCAGTGGTCAGAGAAGAACACCGGCTTGACATCGGTGGATCTGACTGTGAATGCACGGGACACAAACAGGAAGTCTATCCTGGAACGAATGGACCCGTCTGGCCACGACCAGGTGTATCTACGCTGCGCTCCGTCTGCAGGGTTGCTGAAGACGTCGTGCAGCTTGGCATCCTTAACTGTTTCCATCAGGGATCTGGACGTAGCGTCCAATCTGTTGTCGGCCCTGCTGGATCGTCCAGCCGCATCGATGATGCAGTTGAAGTCACCGCCCAGAATGACCGGCCTGGAGGTCGCCAGCAGCAGTGGGAGCTGCTGAAAAACCTCCAGCTGCTCAGCCCCTTGTGACGGGCCATACACGTTAATTAACCGGAGTGGAGCGTTCTTGTACATTACGTCTGCTACGAGGAGTCGCCCGCCCACCACCTCCTTAACCTCGGAGACGGTGAAGTTGCCTCCCCGCAGCAGAATACCCAGGCCGGAGGAACGAGAATCATTTCCGCCCGACCAGATCGATGGCCCATGGGACCACCATCGTGACCATTGCCTGTAGGAGCTGAGGTGCGGTATCGCACACTCCTGTAGAAACAACAGGTCAGCTTTGACCTTGGCTAGGTAGTCCAAGGTCGCAACACATCGCGTAGTAGATTTAATGCTACGCACATTTATGGATACAATCTTTAAACCCATTTTAAAGCATTTATTCTCCTACCAAACCCAGTGTCTCTGAGAGTCCCAGACCTTTAGTCTGCTCCTTCATACCTGTAGTGAGCTCAAATTCCTTCACTTTGGATGGGCTGAGGTAGATCTCCTTGGCAGTGTTCTGCTCAGGTGGCATCTGGAGGTTCACGTAGAGAGCGGGTTTTGAGATGACCTTTGCTGGAGAAGCTTCTCCAAAACTCACCCCCTCTGGGGTGTTGCTGTTCCCGACTTCCTGGAGCTGGGATTCGATGATTACCTCTCTGCTCCCAGATTCCAGGGGCTGTGGTGCACTGGCCTCCTCAGGTTGCAGGCAAAGTTGGGGTGCGCTGGTCTCCTTGTTGTCTCCAATGTTCTGGAGCTCGGGTGTCTCGTCCTCCAACGCCCTGGAGCTTTGCCGCCTCTTCTGTCGGTGCCGCCCTGGCATTCCTTCATCCGAAGAGCTGCTGCCCTTGTCATCCATGTCGGATGGGAGACGCCTCTTGCCGCTTTTCTGGGAAATGGCTTTGCTTCTTCTTCACTCCTTCTTCCTTTTGGTGTTCTTCACCGTCCGCCACTCCCCCTGCTGCTTTTCCACTGCTGCCTCCTCCTCCATTGATTCGCTGTCCTGAGGACTGGGAGGTTCAGGGGGTAGTGCTGTTGATTGGCTCTCTGTTGCCTCAATCTCTTCCTCCACCTTGTCTCTCTCTGTGTCCTCCTTTGTCCCGTTGAGCTCCCTGGGGGCCTTGGTGGTTGGAGTGACACGAAAAATTTCTTCTGCTTCCCCCTCGTTGGCTTTGGCTGCCTGTGCGTAAGTACGGCAGAGTTTGGGGCAGGTCCTGTAGAGGTGACCTGCCTCGCCACACAGGTTGCAGCACTTGGCCTGTTTGCAGTCTTTTGTCTGGTGCCCTTCCTGTTTGCAGATCTTGCAGAGGGAGGCGCTGCAGTTGGCCGCCACATGACCAGCCTTGCCGCATGAGCGACAATGCTTGGGTTGCCCAGCGTAGACCAGGTAGCCACGGTTTCCCCCGATAGCGAAACTGGAAGGAGGGTGGAAAATGGCTCCCTTACCATCGGTCTTCAGCGTGACCTTAAACAGGCGTTTGCCTGTCCAGATCCCCAACTCGTCTCGAATCTCGGTGCCGCTCCCCACCTTATCGAAGTACCTGGTGAGGAAGGTGACCACGTCGGCGACAGGGACGAAGGGGTTGTACACATGCACCATCACCACACGTTCCCGTTGCAACGGCAGAGAAAAGAGCGGCTCCGCCGTCAGGATCTTCATCTCCGGCAGGTCTCTCTTCTCCACGAACGCCCTCAGGAGCTGGACGCAGTCTGCCACCCGCTTGAACATCACGTCGAAAAAACCGGCTTTGGGGAAGTCTTGCAGGGATACAATCTCCGGAGCTTCGAAGCCGCACGCCTTCAACAGGATCCTCCTGGCGAAGAAGACCTGATCCATAGGTGATCCTCCTTCGCTGTCGTTCACCGTGACTCGGACGGTGATAGGTAACCCATGGTATGGATTTCGATTGGTTATAGCCTTTCCATCCCGACCTTGCCTTGGCAGGATCATGGTGTCGCCCCTGCAACACTTGATCTTAGCCAAAAGGCCACGAATCTCCTGTTGGATTGCTTAACTCTGCCAATACAGCTGCTTCCAACATTTGGCAAGCAGTGCTGCATTGTAGCTTCACCAGGTTGACAACTCACTTTTAGGTGCTGCTCCTGGCATGCACTCCTGCACTCTTCCTAGAACTAGGGTTGATCTCCCGGCATGATGGTAATGGTAAAAGGGTGAAGTTATACACTTTGGTCATAAGAATAGAAATGCAGAATGTTTTTTAAAAGGTGTGAAACTTGGAAATGTTGATATTCAAAGTGACTTGGGTGCACTTGTACAAGGAATGCAGAAATTTAGCATGTAAGTACAGCAAGCAATTAGGAAGGTAAATAGCGTGTTACCCTTTATTGCAAGGGGATTGGAGTACAGGAATAAATAAGCCTTGCTACAAATGTGTAGGGCTTGATGAGATCACACCTGAAAAGCTGCTTGCAGTTTTTACATCACCATATTTAAGAAAGGATATGCTTGCACTGGAGGTGGTACAGCGGAAGCTGACTAAATTGGTCCCTTGGATGAGAGGCTGAGTAAATTTGGCCTATATTCTCTGAAGAGGTTTTTCATCCGCAAAGGCACCCAGAAAGCTAGAAAGGAACAGAGGGAAATGTCCCGACTCCAGGAAAAGATGCAGAATCTGCTCCGGCTGCAGTCGATGGGGGTCGATGTCAAGGAGGAGCTCCAAGAGGTGAAGGGCCAGCAAGCCTCGCACTTTGCCTCAGAGGCCTCCAAGATCATCTTCCGTTCCAGAGTCCGCTCCGTGGAGCAGGATGAGACGTGCTCACGTTTCTTCTTCCAAAAGGTACACAGAGAGCGCTCTGTGATCAGCAGCCTGAAGGAAGAAGACGGCTCAGTAAAGTCATCACGGTCCGACATTCTGAGGATCAGCAAATCCTTTTATGCCGGTCTGTATGACGTGAAGCCCACGGACAGCACGGCCTCCCAGTCCTTCCTGTCCTCTATCACGGAGGTCTTAGACCACAGTACGCGGGAGAGCCTAGACAAACCGCTAACTCCTGACGAACTGACTAAGGCCCTCGAGTCCTTCGAGAAGAGTAAAACCCCCGGAAGCGACGGCCTGCCGGCGGAGTTGTATTCGGCTCTGTGGGACTTGATCGGCCCAGACCTGCTAGAAGTGTACGAGAGTATGCTCCTGGCCGGCAGCATGTCAGAATCCATGAGGAAAGGCATCATCACCCTCATCTACAAGCACAAGGGGGAAAGGGAGGAAATTAGAAATTGGCGACCCATTTCACTGTTGAATATGGACTATAAGATTCTGTCCAAGGTCATCGCCAACCGGGTCAAATCCGCTCTGGAATTGGTGATTCACCCTGACCAGACCTGCACTGTGGCAGGCAGGAAGATCTCTGACAGCCTGGCGCTGCTCAGGGATACGATTGCCTATGTACAGGACAGGGGTGTGGATACCTGCCTCATCAGCTTGGATCAGGAGAAGGCCTTTGACAGAATATCGCACACCTACATGGGGGATGTGCTCTCCAAAATGGGGTTTGGGGAGGGAATTCGAAATTGGATCCAACTGCTCTACACTAACATCAGTAGCGCAGTCTCAGTCAATGGGTGGGAAACAGATAGCTTTCCGATTAAATCTGGAGTCAGGCAGGGCTGTCCTCTCTCGCCTGTCCTTTTCGTGTGCTGCATAGAACCCTTTGCCGAGTCCATCAGGAAGGATCCGGGCATAAGAGGAGTGACGATCCCAGGCAGTGGAGGTACTCAGGTAAAAGCCTCCCTGTACATGGACGACGTCGCCGTCTTCTGCTCGGATCCGCTGTCGGTGCGCAGACTGATGCACGTCTGCGACCAGTTCGAACTGGCCTCGGGAGCCAAGGTAAATCGTGGGAAGAGCGAGGCCATGTTCTTTGGGAACTGGGCTGACCGATCCTTTGTCCCCTTCACTGTCAGGGCTGACGGCCTGAAGGTGCTGGGGATATGGTTCGGAGGGACCGGGGCATGCGTTAGAAACTGGAAGGAGCGAGTGGCTATGGTGAAAAGGAAACTGGGCATGTGGGAGCGACGCTCCCTCTCCATTGCGGGTAAGAACCTGGTCATCAGGTGTGAGGTACTCTCGCTGTTGCTGTACGTGGCGCAGGTCTGGCCCATTCCACACTCCTGCGCGATGGCGATCACTTGAGCCATCTTCCGCTTTATCTGGAGGTCGAAAATGGATCGTGTCTGCAGGGACGCGATGTACAAGCCTCTAGATAAAGGGGGAAAAAACGTGCCCAACATCGCCCTCATACTGATGGCCACCTTTGTGTGTGGCTGCATCAAGCGGTGCGTAGACCCTCAGTACGCAAACACCAAGTGTCACTACGTGCTGAGGTTCTACCTGTCCCCGGTGTTGCGAAGGATGGGTCTGGCCACGCTGCCGCGGAACGCTCCAAGTAGTTGGACCGTGCCGTACCACCTGTCCCTGGTGGAAAAATTTATGCAGAAAAACACCTTTGACCACAAGTCCATCAGGCAGTGGTCAGCACGTAACGTCCTAGAGGCCCTGAGGGAAAAGGAGAGGGTGGACCCTGTGGGATGGTTCCCCGAGCAGACTGTCAAAGTCATTTGGCAGAATGCCTCATCGCCAGAACTTTCCAACAAGCACCAAGACGTAGCTTGGCTGGTGGTGAGAAAGGCCCTCCCCGTCAGATCCTTCCTACACGCCAGGAGTCTCACCCCCTCTGCACGATGCCCTCGAGGTGGCTGTGGTGGGGAAGAGACCGTTGTTCACCTCCTTGTGGATTGTGCCTTTGCAAAGAAAGTCTAGAGAGAGATGCAGTGGTTGCTGTCGAGGTTCATCCCGAGCACTTCTGTGACACAGGACTCTGTGCTCTACGGGCTGTTCCCAGGGACACACACCGAGACAAACATCGACTGCAGCTGGAGGATCATCAACTCGGTGAAAGACGCGCTTTGGTCTGCCCGAAACTTGTTGGTCTTCCAGCACAAAGAGTTGTCCCCGACCGATTGTTGCGGACTGGCACAATCCAAAGTCCAGGACTACGTGCTGAGGGACGCACTAAAGCTTGGGGCAGCTGCCGCAAAGGCGCAATGGGGAAGGGTCGCTGTCTAAGACCTTTCTACCACAGCGCACCGAGAGACTGGGAACTGTTTAGAGCCCCTCGGGCTGTACAGATCAAAATGAAAGGCTGTAAATGATTGTAATAATGTTTGTACTGATGCACCTGGTGATACATTTTGTAAAAGTTTAACCTGGATTGTACCCTTGTAATGTTGTTTTTGAAATGGTTTTGAATGTGATTGAAGATTTTTTATGAATAAAGTATATTTTTACAATAAAAAAAAAAAATATTCTCTGGTGTTTAGAAGAATGAGAGGCGATCTCATTGAAACATACAACATTCTGACGGGGCTCGGTAGGATTATTTTTTATTCATCCTGGGATGTGGGCTTCACTGGCTGTGCCAGCATTTATTATCCATTTCTAGTTGCCCTTGAGAAGGTGATCTTGAATCGCTGCAGTCCATGAGGTGTAGGTACACCCATTGTGCTTTTAGGGAGTTCCAGGATTTTGACTCAGCAGCAGTTAAGGAATGGCGATATATTTCCAAGTTAGGTGGTGAGTGACTTCACAGAGTCACAGTGCAAAAGAGGCCCTTCGGCCCATCGAGTCTGCACCGACACGTGAGAAACACCTGACCTACCTACCTAATCCCATTTACCAGCACTTGGCCCATAGCCTTGAATGTTATGACATGCCAAGTGCTCATCTAGGTACTTTTTAAAGGATGTGAGGCAACTCGCCTCCACCACCCTCCCAGGCAGCACATTCCAAACCGTCACCACTCTCTCGGTAAAAAAGTTTTTCCTTGCATCCCCCCTAAACCTCCTGGCCCCCACCTTGAACGTGTGACCCCTTGTGACAGACCCTTCAACTAAGGGGAACAGCTGCTCCCTATCCCGCCTGTCCATGCCCCTCATAATCTTGTACACCTTGATCAGGTCGCCCCTCAGTCTTCTCTGCTCCAAGTCTATCCAACCTCTCTTCATAACTTAAATGTTTCATCCCAGGCAACATCCTGGTGAATCTCCTCTGCACCCCATCCAGTGCAATCACATCCTTCCTATAATGTGGCGACCAGAACTGCACACAGTACTCCAGCTGTGGCCTCGCCAAGGTTCTATATAACTCCAACATGACCTCCCTGCTTTTGTAATCTATGCCTCGATTGATAAGGCAAGTGTCCCATATGCCTTTTTCACCACCCGGCTAACATGCCCCTCTACCTTCAGAGATCTATGGACACACACGCAAGGTCCCTTTGTTCCCCAGAACTTCCTAGTATCATGCCGTTCATTGAATACTTCCTTGTCAAGTTACTCCTTCCAAAGTGTATCACCTCACACTTTTCAGGGTTAAATTTCATCTGCCACTTATCTGCCCATTTGACTATCCCGTCTATATCTTCCTGTAGCCCAAGACACTCAACCTCACTGTTAACCACCCGGCCAATCTTTGTGTCATTCACAAACTTACTAACCCTACCCCCCAGGGAGGGGAACTTCCAGGTGGTGATGTTCTCATCTATCTGCTCCCTCATCCATCTAGATGATAGTGATTGTGGGTTTGGAAAGTACTGTCTAAGGAGGCTTGGTGAATTCCTGTAGTGCACATTGTAGATTGTACACACTGTGCATCGGTGATGGAGGGAGTGAATGTTTGTGGATGTGGTGCCAAACAAGCAGGATGCTTTGTCCTGGACAGTGTCAAGCTTCTTGAGTGTTGTGGGAGCTGCTTTCATCGAGGCAAGTGGGGAATATCCCATAACACTCCTGACTTGTGCCTTGTAGATGCTAAACAGGCTTTGGGGAGTCAGGAGGTGAGTTACTCGTTGCAGGATTCCTAACCTCTGGCCTGCTCTTGTAGCCACAGTATTTATATGGCTAGTCCAGTTCAGTTTCTGGTAACCCCCAGGATGTTGATGGTGGTGGATTCAGTGATGGTAATGCCATTGAATGTCAAGGGGCGATGGTTAGATTCTCTCTTGTTGGAGATGGTCATTGCCTGGCACTTGTCCAGCGTGAATGTACTTGCCACTTGTCAGCCGAAGCCTGGATATTGTCCAGGTCTTGCTGCATTTCGACATGGACTGCTTCAGTATCTGAGGAGTCGCAAATGGTGCTGAACATTATGCAATCATCAGCAAACATTCCCACTTCTGACCTTATGATGGAAGGAAGGTCATTGATGAAGCAGCTGAAAATGGTTGGGCCGAGGGCACTACCCTGAGGAACACCTGCAGTGATGTCCTGGACCTGAGATGATTGACCTCCAACAACCACAACCATCTTCCTTTGTGCAAGGTATGACTTCAACCAGTGGAGAGTTTTCCCCCTGATTCCCATTGACTCCAGTTTTGCTAGGGCTCCTTGATGCCACACTCAGTCAAATGCGGCCTTGATGTCAAGGGCAGTCACTCTCACCTCATCTCTGGAGTTCAATTCTTTTGTCCATGTTTGAACCAAGGCTGTCATGAGGTCAGGAGCTGCGTGGCCTTGGCGGAACCCAAACTGGGTGTCAATGAGCAGTTTATTGCTAAGTAAATGCCACTTGATAGCACTGTTGATGACCCCTTCAATTACTTTGCTGATGATTATGAATAGACTGATGGGGCAGTAATTGGCTGGATTCGATTTGTCCTGCTTTCTGTGTACAGGACATACCTGGGCAATTTTCCTCATAGCCGGGTAGGCACCAGTGTTGTAGCTGTACTGGAACAGCTTGGCATGTGCACAGCAAGTTCTGGAGCACAAGTCTTCAGTGCTATTGCTGGACAATTGCCAGGGCCCATAGCCTTTGCACTACCCTCCCTCCAGCTGTTTCTTGGGGCAGGATTTGTCCCTCATCGGGCGAGCGCTGCAGGCGGGCCCGGGAGTGGCCCCAAAACTGACCACCACCCGCAGTCAGGCCCTGACTGTAATTTCACGCTGGCTGGTCACGCTGAAATGCTCAGCGCTGCCTGGGTGGTTGAGAGAGGAGGGCGAGCATGGAAGTCAATGCAAGTGCAAGGGTTTGCTCACTGAAAGCTCCCAGAAGTCACAGAACTGCCTCAGGGAGCTGAAGATATTTAACTTTACAAATAAAGATGGTAAAATTTAGGAAAACATGTCCATGCTCATGTGACTCTGTCCGGTCTGGAATTGATGTTGAGGATTCCCAGGACAACTCCCTCCCAACTGTATGCCACTGTGCCACCACCTCTGCTGGGTCTGTCCTGCCGGTGGGACAAGACATACCCAGGTATGGTGATGGTAGTGTTTGTGACATTATTTGTAAGGTATGATTCCATGAGGATGACTATGTCAGGTTGTTACTTGATTAGTCTGTGAGACAGCTCTCCCAATTTTGCCACTAGCCACAGAGGACTTGGCAGGGTCGGCAGGGCTGAGTTTGCCGTTGTCATTTCCGGTTGTCCATCCGGTTTAATTCCTTTTTTGAGACTTTGTATGACTCTGTACGACTGAATGGCTTGCTAGGCCATTTTAGAAGGCATTTAAGAGTCAACCGCATTTCTGTGGGTCTGGAGTCGCATATAGGCCAGACCAGGTAAGGATGGCAGATTTCCTTCCCTAATGGACATTATTGAACCAGATGGGTTTTTACAACAATTGACAATGGTTTCATGGTCATCATTAGACTTTTAATTTCAGATTTTTATTGAGTTCAAATTCCACCATCTGCCACGGTGGGATTCAAACCCAGGTCCCTAGAGCATTACCCTGGGTCTCTGGATTTTTAGACAATACCACTAGGCCACCACCTCCCGCTAAGAGACATTGTTTTTGCTAGACAAGGAATCTAAAATACAGGGCCACAGGCACAGGATAAGAGAACTTAGATGAGGAGAAATTACTTCACTCAAAGTGTCATGAATCTTTGGCATTCTCTACCCCAGAATGTTGCTGATGCTCCATCGTTAAATACATTTAAGGCTGGGATAGACAGATTTTTGGTCTCTTAGGGAATCAAGGGGTTTGGGGAATGGGCAAGAAAGTGGAGTTGAAGCCCTCGATCAGCCATGATCAAATTGAATGTGCGAGCAGGCTCAATGGGCCATATAGTCTACTCCTGCTTCTATTTCTTATGTTCTTGTGTTCTACTTCAGTATTGCCCTTGAACAATCACTAATCTACAGAAAACATCTTATGAAAACTCCAGGGAAAGACAAAAGCCAAAATAACCAAATCGCTAAATTTTACAGCTGTACCTGGAGAGCAAATGCTCAATACTTTATACTCATCCGCCTGACCTCGCTCATCACACACTTAGCTGCTGGCTGTTTAACTACATGCTACTTGCACATTGTGTCCTATTACCCTCTGAATTACCAGTTCCCTATGACATAGCTCTTTCACACCTTTTTTGTTCTGATGCACGAGCAAACCAATGTTGCCAATTCATTCTAACTTTTTCTATTCACTAACAGTGATTCTCTTCAAAACATTCAATATAGTCAAACTCTCCTAATTCCTTTGACTTTCCTCAGAAAGACTTGTTTATATCATGCCTATCATGACCTCAGGGTGTCCCAAATGCTTTATAGTCAATTAAGTGCCTACAAGGTGTAATCACTGTTGTAATGGGAAACATAGTAGCCAATTTTTACACAGTAATAATAATTGTGGCCACCTCAGTTTGAAATACTTAGAAAACTTGGTAGTCTATGGAATGTTATTAATTATTAGTGTCTTTGAAACAGCAAGTTCACTTACCTGATGCACCATCAGGTTTTGTGGTTTCACTCATTAAATCCAGGTCAGAGATTTCTACAAATATTTTCATTAGTTGGTCCACAGTTTTTTCAATATATCTGCCTTTTGGAGCTAAAATCTCTGCCCATTCTTGACAGCAAGCCTGTAGAACACATAAGCACATTATGTGTAAACCTAATACAATTAAAACACTACAGCCCCATAAATAAAGTCAGCAATACGTCCCCAATCCTTAAAAAATAGTGCCATAAGGCTAGAAATTGTCAGATGTTAATGAACAAACAGCCTTTCCGGTAAATGAAAAAGATTCACTGGCCGGAAAGCAATTTATGATTTCCTGTGGTTGTGAATATTGATTGCATATTAATTGTGCTTAATTATGTGCAGGTAAGAAGGTTCACTCGGCTGATACATGCAATGGGGGGCTTGGACAGGTTGGGCCTGTATCCATTGAAGTTTAGAAGATTGAGAGCTGATCATATTGAAACTATAAGTTCCTGAGGGGACCTGAAAGGGTGGATGCTGAAAGGATGTTTCCCTTTGTGGGAGAGACTAGAACTAGGGGACACTGTTTAAAAATAAGAGGTCTCCCATTTAAAACAAAGATAAAAATACCTGGAAAAACTCAGCAGGTCTGGCAGCATCTGCGGAGAGGAACACAGTTAACGTTTCGAGTCCGTATGACTCTTCAACAGAACTAAGTAAAAATAGAAGAGAGGTGAAATATAAGCTGGTTTAAGGTTGGGGGTGGGTGGTGAGACAAGTACCCCATTTAAGATGGAGATGAGAAGAAATTCTTTCTTTCAGAGGGTCGTGAATCTCTTCTCCAGAGAGAGGTGGAAGCAGAGTTAATGAATAATTTCAAAGCAGAAGTAAGTAGATATTTGATGAACAAGGGAGGATACTGTGGCCACAGTATCAGCCATGATTTTATTGAGTGGCAGAGCAGGTTCAAGGGGCCAAATAGTCTACTACTGCTCTTTATGTATGTTTGTATGGTCATTAACTGGTGATTCAATTGAATCCCTACAAATAGACACAGACTGAAACAACACTTTCTGCTCCAGATTCATTCGTGTTTCATGCGTGTGTTGTGGTTTTGGTTTGGGTTAACTAAATGTTTTCAGTGGAGTTTGTGTTCTTGTGGGGGCCCTCTGATTGGCCTCATTTAGTCCTTCGCCGTTGGAACATGGTGGCTCTGGTTTTCATGACTGGGAGAGATGAAGAAGAGATGACTGCAGCAAAGGTGGGCTCAAAAAGTGAATTGCATATTATTAGGTAAATCATTGCATCGTTAGAGAGTTGCACGTCTCTCTGGCATCCAAAGCCTCCTGTGCACCAGCTTCTGCAGTTGGTTGGCATAACTCACAGTCTTCATAATCAGACTCCTCCTCAGACTCCTCATTGTTAGATGATGCAGCTTGCTCTATTACATCCTCTTCTATCAGGGGACCCCCTCTCTGGAGCTCTAGGTTGAGCAACATGCAGCAGATTATGACAATGAATGGCTACCCCAAGAGAATATTGCAGTTCAAAACCTGAATGGTTCAGACATTGAAATCTCAGTTTTATCAGGCTAATGGTGAGCCTTGTCTCCCTGAAGCCAACCATTCAAAGGTTTTGGTGGGCAGAACCTCCCTGGTACCTGGGAGTGCCTAAGTACGTAAGAATCGTGACTGCTTACAAGAACGCAAGAAAACAAGAAATAGGAGCAGGAGTAGACCATATGGGCTGTCGAGCCTGCTCCACCATTCAATACGATCATGGTTGATCTTGGGCTTCAACTCCATTTTCCCACCCACTCCGCATGTCCCTTGATTTTCTGAGAGACCAAAAATCTGTCTATCCCAGCCTTAAATGTGTTCAACGATGGCCCATCCACAACCCATTGGGGCAGGGAATTCCAAAGGTTCACAACCCTTTAAGTTAAGTACTTTGTCTTCATCTTAGCCGTATTAGATTCCAGCATTTTCCCAACGAGTGATGTAAGGCTACCTGGCCTGCACTGCAGTTCACTGTTTTCTCTCTCGCTCCTTTATTGAAAAGTGGTGTAACATTTGTCAAATTCCAATCTAATGGGACCGTTCCTGAATCTAAGGAATTTTGGAAAATCATAGCCGGCACATCCACTATCTCTGCAGCTATCTCTTTTAGAAACCTAGGGTGTAGGCTATCAGGCCCAAAGGATTTGTTGGATTTCAGTCCCTCAAGTTTCACCAATACTTTTTCTCTGCTTGTATTAATTTCCTCGCACTTTTTAGCCCCTAGGTTACCATCTGCTGCCCCCAGTATACCGTGTACACACCTGCATGATCCTCTGCCTATGGTCATAAACAAGCTGGACATTGATTGAATGGAACCCTTTTTAGTTCATAAAGGTCCCTGGCTGGCCCGTTGGTGCTTTGATTGCCATATTGGTGTAATCTATGACTCTTTGCAATTTGGGAATCAGCAATGGCTCTCTTGGCTTGACTAGTGTTGTTTGTGCTGAACGATATGAATTCGTGGGTGCGCCTGAAGGTTGCATCTGTGACAATGTTGACATAAGGACAGGCTACTGGTTGCATGGACCTGCTGGTGCCTGGAAGGACCCAGATGCAAAAATTTCAAGGCCTCTGTAATCCTCAAAGCCACAGCATGGGCTCATCAACAAAACATTTCAAAACTGTCTCTCCAGCCAACATGTCACAGGGATTCTGTCTCCCTGGAGAGTTGCAGTCTTCTAAGGAATCAGTGCTCTGACATTTGCATGTATGTCATCCTTATCCTGTAGACCCTGTTGGCAGGATAGTGACTTTGCCTACCTTTGCCTGCCTGCTACTGACTCTCCTCTTCAGGCCCTTCCACAGCAGCAGGTTCCTTACCTTGCTGGACCACAGGGCATACCTGTCCTTGGCCAGCTGCCCTCCTCTTCCTCCTTTCCTCCTCCAGGGTGGATTATGCCCATGGGGGACAATGATCTCTAGGTTCAATACTGGAGTCTACAATCTTGTCAGCCCTGTCTGTAGCACCCCTCTCCTGCCAATATCTCCTACAGCAGCATGAAGAAGATGAATTAATGTACTGAAAGCACTGGGCACTGGGAAACTCTCACACCTTCACCAGCAGGCTCTTCTGCTGAATAGCCATAGTCCCGCTTGCAGCTTTTCTGTCCAACCTTGCACTGACACGTTGTACTTTGCATAACTCAATCTGAATGTTTTTCACGTGCGCCTCGGGAAAAATGACATGGACAACATAAAATATGTTCTTTTGGCTTGTTAACAAGATGAATTTGCTTTCAATTTGTTTTTTAAAAATGGTGGGCGGGTTGCTGACCTCGGCACCCATCTGATTTCTGCACTATTGGAGACCAGCATGATGGTGTTGGGTCGGAGATCTGACATTATCACACCGGAAGTGTTGTGACAAAAGGTCATTTTGAGCTGAAACGTTAGTAAAATCATACCAGGCTAGGAGATGTGGCAAACAGTGAGGATGATACAAATCGACTGAAACAGACTGTGGATATGTTAGTAGATTGGGCAGACAAGTGGCAGATGGAAACTAATACAGAGAAGTGTGAAGTGATGCATTTTGATAGAAGGAATAGGAATACATAATATAGACTTATTGGCACAGTTCTAAAAAATGTGTAGGGACAGAAGGACCTCGGGGTTCACATAAATAAATCTTTGAAATCCTGAGATAAATGTGTTCATTCCAGAACAAAAACAAAGACAAAATTTGGATTTCCAGCATCCGTAGTTTTTTGCTTTTATCCTAATGTTCATTCCAGAGTTGTTTAATTTTGCAGTGTTAGATAATACTCACACTTCAACACCAGGTGGAACAGATTGGTTGACATGTTACATTGATTCACTCAGTAGTGAGGAACAACATAAGGTTAAGAAATATAAATACACTACATTTGATTTAGTTTTGGTGATGACAGTGCATTGAGGTCACCTAAGAGACTTGTAATTCTGTGTAAAGTAGCTGAATTAAGCAATTTTTATAAGTATTGATGTATTTTCTAGTGAGGTATCTATGTTGTTGAGTAAACCTTCTTTGAAAAAAGGGACAACTGAAACTTGATATGGAGCGTGATTAAGCAATTATTTTTGGAAACTTAGTGGATCTCCAGTTTACCCAATCAGGATATTATTGTATCCCCTAAACAAAACCTGACATTTCTCATCAGAGTGCTCGACAAATATTAATGACATTAGGTAAAAAGAATCATAGACAAAAAGCAAATGGTCACTCCACTTGTCAAAGATTAAAAACTCTGCTAAAAGATACAGGTGTGCTTGATTGATCTTTGGCTTGTTAACAAGATGAATTGGCCTTCAACTAGTTTTTAAAAAATGGTGGGCGGGTTGCTGATCTCAGCACCCGTCAGATTTCCGCACTATTGGAGACCAGCATGATGGTGTTGGGTCGGTGATCTGACATTATTACGCCAGATTTTTCAGAACTCTGGCTGGTGGGGGGGGGGGGGAATGGGGGGACTAAGACCTCACATTGTGTATTAGAGAGAGAAATATGTTCATCGTTATTCTAAAATTTAAAAAACTGAACAAAGACCTTTAAAATGGCTGAAACTGTGTATGTCTGGAGCCCCAGAAACAAAAGAAGCCACTTGGCAGTTCTAGGAAAACCCACACCTTATTATCTCTGAACAGTCACTAATGACTCCATGCTGACTGTACAGCCCAACTTCAAAGAGAGCTATACAAAGGCCATCTCCAGGCTGGCCAGAAGGAGATGGATCATCTGCTAAGACAAAGGCCCCGCAATCTTCCTTTCAATTCCTAATAGCTGAGACATTTAACAGTCATTGGAGTCCAGATGATGGATACACATCCTTTGTCAAAGATGATAAAGAGTTGGGAGTCATGTGACAAGGGCCTCTGGCTTGTGGAATGAGTAATCTTTCCTTACTGAACTGAAAAGCTTAGTCTGCTGTTTAATATCTGACAGCAAGCCATGCTGAAGGAGCTCCGGCCCAGATTGGACACCCAGCCCCATCTACCCTGCTTCTGCTGGAAGTCTGTACGATTGCCTACAAGACTGATTCATCTCTGCATGCCCATCTCATTGCAGGAAGTCAACATCAGCATCAATTTTCAGCCCACCGACCTTTGTGAAGAAACATCTCATTGACTTTGATTCTGGACTCTGGAACCTACATGAAACAATGGGCCATAACTTCTGAGCACCCCAGCATCATATTTGGGGTGGGGCGTGGGTAGCCCAAAAATGTGTTGGGGAATCCCCTTCAGAAGTTCACCGGTAAGGTTTGCACGGCAATTGCAATTTTTCAGCAATGGGGGGGGGCGAGGGGTAGTGGGGGGAGGTGGGGGGGGGGGTGGTATGGGGGGAGAAAGTGGCATAGTGGTAATGTCACTGGACTAGCAATGTAGAGACCCAGTTGACTTCTCTTGGAAGACACCAGAGAATCCCACCATAGCAGCTGGTGGAATTTGAATTCAATTAATAAAATCTGGAATTGAAAACTAGACTCAGTAATGGTGACCATGAAACCATAATCAAAGTTATAAAAACCAATTTGGTTCACTAATATCTTCAGGGAAGGAATACTCCCATCCTTACCTGCTCTGGCCGACATGTGACTCCAGATCCACAGTAATGTGGTTCACTCTTAAATGCCGTCTGAAATGGCCTAGCAAGCCACTCAGTTCAAGGGAAATTAGGGATGGGCATCAAATGCTGGCCTTGCTAGTGATGCCCACATTCCATGAAGGAATAAAGAAAAAAAATTGCCCAGAAGTGCAAACTTCCGCTGGGCAACAGGTCTGCACTGGGGACCATCCTAAAATGTGCTTAAATCACAAAATTCAAGTGGTTCTGACTGGGTTA
This sequence comes from Cetorhinus maximus, assembly GCF_964194155.1. Taxonomy (NCBI): domain Eukaryota; kingdom Metazoa; phylum Chordata; class Chondrichthyes; order Lamniformes; family Cetorhinidae; genus Cetorhinus; species Cetorhinus maximus. Next base: position 168,322,005 of record NC_135883.1, read on the forward strand.
CTGCAACTGTTACCCAGAAAAAGTTTGAAGGATTAAAACCACTCCTAACATCTGGGTAACTATTGCACATACCCAGACCGACCCACCTATAGGACTCCGCCCACACACCTGACTCTGAGCCCACCCCTCCCCAGGGGAATTACAACCACCCCCCCACATTCCCTGATTACCACCCCCTCAGGATTCCCCCTGCCCCACGGCGGCTCTTCACACTGCCGCCATCCTGAGACACAACACCCTCCCCACCAATCCCACTCCCAGCCCACGGCCCAGGCCAATCCAACCCGCGGCCCTTTCCCACCCCACTCCACAAGGTCTGACACCCTCCTCCCCAACACCCCCAGGCCCAACTGAACCCAACCAGACCAGAGGGCTGACCCACACCCGACCCTCTCCTCTGCCAAGGCCTGACACCCTCCACCCCGAACCCTCCAGGCATAACTTGGCCCGAGGCCTGACCCCCAATCCCTTGCACTGAGGCCCGACCCCCTCTAATCTCCAAAGACCCCACCAACCTTCCCACACAGCCCTCCAACCTCCGGGTTCTGACCCCCGGACCTGCGATTCCCCCCAACGTCCAATTGTCAAGAAGATAGAATAATTTTCATAACGTTATTAGAATCTATTGTAGAGTAATAGTGGGGTCTGTGTCCATGTCTGTCTGTGTCTAAGTGCGTTAGACTTAATTGAATTAAAGGCAGCTGGTCTGAAAGCTTTGACATAAAAGAAGATAAGCTAGGTTTGAAATGTTAAGTAGGTAAACATAGGTTTGCATTTTTAAATAAACCAGACTAAATTGATTTCACAGGAGGGGTGAAATGTTTCACCTAGCCAGGAGAAGTTTAGAAACAGTGTGTTTATTTTTCCCAAAGCTTATTGGTAAAATTGCTACTATGAGAGATTTTTAGTATCAGAAAGGGTAAAGTCCAAAGACCTAGTGAAACAACGGGAATTTACATTCAAAGGGGAAAATATGTATAAACGAGCGAAAGCTGTGTGTGAGGATAGGAATTCTAAGATTTAAAACAAGTGTGGAAAAGCCTCCAGCATCTATGCCTCAAGCAGCTGTCTACAAAGAACTGAAGTTAAGACAACTCACTTTGAATTGGATTGTTCAGGGTATCGTGTTTCTTTGCCTGAGACTTTTAAAGTCTATGTGTCTTACTGTTGCCTTAACGAAAGTGTAATTGGGAGTTGAATTAACTAGGCGATTTCATAATAGTAATTTGTAGATCTATGTGTGTACGTAAAATAATTTCTGCTATTAATAAAGGTTTAATTTAGTTTTGTAAGAAACCTATAAGGTTTGGTGGTCTTAGTACTACTGAATTCAATGCATGCAAAATTTATACAGATTGCAAAACAGTTGTAGCAGTTGTTTCAAGTTTCCCTTTGGGATTTGAGCAGCTCAGCATTTACCATCGGCTGTGCCATAGCACCGATCCCCCCGATGTCCGACTCCCGCAACCTTCCCACGCCTGCCCTCCCCAACCTTTCATCAGCCCCAAAATCCAATCCCCTCTTACCTCTGATTCACCACCCCGACCTCCAATCCCCCCACCCTCCAAATCCTATCCACTCACCTTAGACACTTACCTTCTCCCTGACCTGTCAAGGACCTTTAAACTTCAATGGACCTTTAAACTTACCTGGTTTACAGCAGCTAGTGCTATAAAAAGGAGGGCATGACCTCCTTCCCTTCGGCTCAGCTGCACATTGACTGTAGGCCCTGGGAATGCCATGCACAGCCTGGGTTTCACCCGGCCTGAGTTGGATGGTCGGTTGAGACAGGCTGGGAAATAAAAAATTCAGTTCAGAAACTGAGCATGGAATGGTAATCTGACGCTGATTGCCACTCCAAGGAAGTCCAGACAAATATTTCTTTTTTCTGTGGTCTCTGTACTTAAAATCTTTCCTATTTCTATCCCTCTCTTTATTATCTGAATAGAAGGGGAGCCTGGTGAACCCTCTTTTCATGTTTTGAGCGCATGCAAATAAACTAATACTTTTGAGTTCATCCTATCTCGAGTTTGCTGTGGGGCTATTGAAAGAAAGTTGGATCGCACCAAAACCAAGAGGTTGGGAAATACATCACTGCTTATAAAGAGGGAAAGCAATCAAAGTACTTTCTGTTTATGGACCAGTGTTGAGAGGAGAAATTAGTGCTGCTTAAATTAACTCTTCTCCTGTCCGTAACATTGATGAAAAGTTGATTATCATCCTGCCATCTGTGAGAGATGATGAAGTGCAGCCTTAGAACTTTGGTGAGATCAGGTGGGATCATCTACTGCACTTCTTTTGATGACTGAACTGGCCAATTCTAGAAAGGCAAAGTCTGCCACAAGTGCCACACATGGGGCAGAATTTTTTGTCCCGCGGTCGGATGTGCGCTCAACCCAATCGGGCATAAAATCGCATGAGATGACATCGGCAAGCATCCCAACGTCATTGTGCACTCGTGCGATATTTTGCTTGGCGGACACATGCAAAAGTCAAAAGCATGCCTGCCAACAATTAAGAGGGCAATTAAGCCCATTAACGGTGCAATTGTCTCCAATTCTTTTGGCCCGTCTAAACTTACGGTTGGCAGACGGGCGAAAGGGCCAGGCGGACGTTGCATTTTTCATCAAAATTCATCCAAGTCGGGATGAAATCTTATTTACGAAATAAAATTAAAATAAATATCTATGGGCAGCATTTTTATTAGGCATATTTTCAGGTATTTGATTGTGATGCATGGACATTTTTGGCAGCTTTGCAAACCTTTATTTAATCATTTGAAGGTCTGCAACTCCCTGAGGCAGCTGCCTGCCTTCAGGAATCTCTCTCACTGCGCTCACCCGTGCTCATGGTGACACCATTGCCTGCCCTCTTCCCACCCCCACCCTGGCAGCGTTGAGCTTTTCAGTGCGTGTTTCATGCTGGCTGGCCATTAACTGGCTAGCCAGTGTGAAATCATGGCTGGGGACTGATCGCTGTCGGAGGTCCGTTTCCCGACCGGTCCCAGGCCCGCCGATCGAGCGCGCGCAGCAAGGGTAAAATTCAGGCCATGAGGTTTTCCCTGGGTGTGGGATGATCTCTGCTGACACTTTGAGTGCAGGCCTGGTACTGCTTTGGAACTTCTGAAATCATGGGCAGCATTTTCCCGTTGGTGTGCGGGGGCGGGCTCCACACATCAGCGAGTAAAATGACACGCGGTGACGTCGGGCGAGCATCCCGATGTCACCACGCTCCAATGTGATATTTCGTTGGGCAGGCACACGATGATCTCCACTGCGGCACCCGCCATTAGTTAATGGGCCACTTATGGCCTTTGCCTCACCAATTGACAACAAATTTTCAACACCCGTGTAATCGTCGGGTCGGCGCACGGGCGCAAGGGGCAAGCGGGTAGGACACAGTTGTATAAATCTTATCCACGGGCAGGATAAAAGGGCTCACTGGGGTCGCAAATGTGCTCTCTCAAGTATTGATTTTTCAAAATTATTGAAACTGTGTGGTCTGCAATACCTCAAAATGTATACCAGCTGCTTTGTCTGGACTCTTAACCTTCAGGTCAGCATTCTGCAGTGAGGAATCTTTTCTGGGTCTGCAGGTTTCAGGAAGCCTTCCCTGAGCTGGGAATGGAAGCTGAACTGTCCACTGGAGGCACCTCCTCTGAGGAAGAAGGGAGAGCAAGAAGGGGGAGGAGGCCAGGAGCGCACATTCAGTTTCCAGGGGAACCACCTTTGGGAGGACAGATGCAGGCACAAGGGGCACAGGGCCAAGAGGTAGACCAAGGCGGAAGGGTCCACAGAAGACAGCATTATCCTGCTGCCAGGGTGTACAGGCGGGCGAAGCAGCTACCTCAATATGTCTGAGGTTCAGTGCCGAAAGAGGCTCTGTCTCTCAAGGGAGACAGTCAACTATATCTGTCAGATGATTGGGCCTGAGATCTCTGCTAACTGTGTGGGTGGACACCGTATGCCAATGGCTCTAAAGGTCACAGCTGCCCTCAACTTCTATACCTCTGGCTCCTTCCAGGGGCCAGTGGGTGATCTTTGCGGTGTCTCCTAATCATCTGTCCACACTTGTGTCAAGCAGGTTACAGACGCTCTGTTCAGGCGTGCATTGACCTTCATCCACTTCCGTTGGGACCAGGCAAGCCAGACACAGCGAGCCAGAGGCTTTGCGGTCATTGCTGGCTTCCCCCCCGTCCAGGGTGCTATAGACTGCACACATGTGGCCATCAAGGCGCCAGCAGGTGAACCCGGTGCCTTCATCAACAGGAAGGGTTTCCACTCCATGAACTTGCAGATAGTGCGTGATCACAGGATGCAGATTTTACAAGTCTGTGCAAGGTACCCAGGCAGCTCCCACAACGTCTACATCCTCAGATACTCTCAGGTGCCGGGGCTCTTCAGTGCTCCAGCCCAGCTTGATGGATGGCTGCTAGGTGACAAGGGCTATCCCCTCAGAAGGTGGCTCATGATGCCTCTCCGCCATCCAACAACAGAAGCTGAGCAGCGGTACAATAGGAGCCACGTCACCACAAGGGCTGTGGTGGAGAGAACCATCTCAAGATGCATTTCCGATGCCTGGACCGTTCAGGGGGCGCACTTCAGTACCCCTCAGATCATGTCTTGGTGATAGTGGTTGCATGCTGCGCTCTCCACAATCTTGCGCTGGAAAGGGGAGACGCAATGGACGATGAAGACTTCGAAGCAGTGGCTGCAGCTGCACATGATGAGTCCAGCAGTGACTCCAAGGATGAGCATGCACAGGGAATGCTGAGGGGGTAAACGCTGACCCGGGCATACTGCAGAGAGGCAGGGACACCTGGGAGGCTTTAATCCAATGAACCTTCAGCTTGCACACTACAGATGGATCTCCAGGTCCATAATCGATACCTAAGTGCCAAATCTGCCAGGTTAGGAACAGTCACTAATGGCCTTGTTAATAAAGCTGAATGTCCCACAAAGCACCCCTAACATTTTTGGAAACCATACACATGCAGAAGAAAAGAGGCGCCCTCAGCCATGGTCACATGCCTGAATTTAATATCACAAGCAAAGAAACTTAAGCCAAAAGAAATGACAATGGTGTTCCAATTCAAAGCAAATAATAAAGACCTCATCTCGGGCCAACACAAAAGCACCAGTGATAAACCTGTGGTGTGCCTAAGGTGCCTTATGTTTACATTTCCAAGTGCTATGTCTTGGTGCTGCCCCATCGCTGGGAGTGGCATCTGAGACAGCCTGCTGACTCTGCTGTTCTGTTGGCCTCGATGACCTTGGTGGTCATACTCTGGCCTGTGGAGCTTGAGCTGGCTCCTCCTGGGAGGGATCTGCCAGTTCCAAAGCTGGCATCTCCCCAGTCGTCGCAGCCTCACCGGATGCTATGGTCACTGGGAGAGGGGCGGAGGAGCTGCCGCCCTCACCCTGAGCACCCTGAGAGGTGCCCGCAGAGATGACAGGCAGCTGCTGCGCCGACATGAGGTCGCTTTGGACCTCCCTGCTCACCGTGGATGGAAGGGCATCGAGCTGGGAAACTTGGTGCCCAGGCCATCTCCCACACAGACACTGACCAGCTGAGGTCAATGCTGATGTGAGGGCTTGCTGGTCAGAGCGCATCCCAGGAATCCCTGATGGGTCTCCTGGAGGACCCTCTCCATGAGAGTCACCACTCTCTCCATGGAGGGCACATGGCACTTGGACATGTGGCTCATTGCTTTGGCGATCGTGCTTGTAGACTCCTCCACCACGGAGACCAAGCCAAGCATAGCATAATATATCTCCTCGAGATGCTCCCGCACACCCGGCTGCATTCCCTGCCCCTGCTGCGTCACGGACGACTCCAGAGGCACATCATCAGGCACCGACAGAGCATGTGCCTGGTCCCCTGCAGTTCTCTGACTGCTGGTGCCATGGGCAGTCTCTGTCTCTGCCAGCTACTCCAGCGATTGTGAAGTGCCCTCACCGCTGTGCCCTGGGACACTAGCCGATGTTCTAACTCCCACTGAGGTGCTAGTACCTGCGCTGGTGCCTGCCTGGCAGAGATGGTGTGATGCTGGTGAGACTTCAGGGCCCTCAGGTGTGAGAGGGGGGTTCTGTTGCTCCTCCTCCCAGCCCTGCTCTGCTGATGCTGAAAGGAAGAACAAGGACATTTGATGAGTTAACGTGGAGACAATGACAATGTGCATCCCTGTCCCCCAGATCATTATGCGCTCATCCTTCCATAAGCAATGGTCAAGCCATGTTGCAAAATTAAATCACTTAAAATTCAGCACTGCTATGGCTGTTGGGAGAACAATGCTGACCTCACTGATGGGCACACATACCTGGCCATGGCACACCAGCCTCACTGACACCAGTGGACCTTGGTGCATGGTGCCTCTCCAAACCCTGGGTCTCCTGCTCAAACCGGCTAAGAATGGTTAACTGTCCCTGGCCGCCGCCAGTCCTCACACGCTCTGCAGCATTATGAGCATTCTTCTCCTGAAAATGAAAGAACATTGATTTGTACAAATTGTACACGGACTCTCTTCGTGCATGGCCCACCCCATATGGGACATATCAGGGCTCCAATGCTTTCTCACCCTGCTGCTGCCAAACACTCACACAAAGGTGCTAGGCCTGATCCCCACCCCCACCTTGGTCACATGCTACCTACATCACATTAGGCACCACACAATATATCCTTCCATAGCAAGAAGGCGCAAGCACATGGAGCGCAGATGGAAGCAGATGGTTCAGTGCCACGCCACCTTGAAGCTCCCCTCCCAGCATGTCATCACCCTCACTTGGACATATCCTGCAGTTCAAGCATAGAACCTAGGTGCAGCTCCTCCTGGTTGCCCCCAAAACAGTCATGTGGGTCTCATGTGGATCTCACATGCTGCGGGCGCAGAACTCATCTCTTCACCACCCTCTCAGGCTGATCTCGGCATGGGCAATAACTGCTGGCCCACCCAGCAAAGGCACATCCATCAATGATTCAATGTAGTCACTGCACTCAGACTTGGTGGGGGGTGGCGATGGAGCAGCAGGGGGGAAAGCCGACCTGCTGGGTTAAGCGACCAATGCCAACATTGTCCTCACCCTTCCAGGGCGCAGCAAGTCATTGAAGCACTTGCAACATTGGATCCAGTTGCACAGCACCGCATCGCGGGAGCTCACCACCTCCGCCACCTCCTCCCAGGCACGTTTCGTCATGTGGGGGGGGGGGCGGGACCTTCTCCTCTCATCCTGGGGAACCAGCACCTCCTGCTGTGCTGCCACCTCCTCAAAGAGGGCAGCAAGCCAGTCATAGGAAAAATGAGGGGCACACTGGCCCCCCGCCCTATCCTCCGTCTGGGCCTGCCTTGATGGACCACCCTCCGCCCTGGCCTGCCCCGATGGCCTACCCTCTGGACATGCGTCACCTCGATTGGCCCTCTGCAGAGCCCTTCGCCTAGCCATTGCGCGCAGCCTTTCCACAGGCCGTCGGGTTGCCATTGGAACCGGCGGGCTGAGCGCACCTGCTGCCTGCCCACTCCCGCTATGCACAGGGGTCGTGAAGTACACTGGGCGGGCCTTAATTGGCTCACCCGCATAAAATGGCTCCCACTCCGTGCCCCCAGCCATCCAGAAAATTCTTCCCCATATGTCATCATGCTGGTGAAATCCTACTCCACAGCTGATGTCAGCATTTGCATTAGTTGTCAGCTAATGTTTCCCATTTACAGTAAAATCCTGCCATTCGCGGGGGTTACGTACCCACAAAATCTCACAAACGACAATATCGCAACGGGGAACATGCTTTTGAATGGGACTCAATTAGATAGGCTCCAACCATGCAAAGGGCAGTACTGGTTTGCACACCAGCAAAATTATTATTTCTTTATTCAAGGGATGTGGGTTTTGCTGGCTGGCCAGCATTTATTCTCCCTCCCTAATTGCTCTTGAGAAGGTGGTGGTGAGCTGTTTTTTTGAACTGCTGCAGTCCATGTGGTGTAAGTACACCCACACTGCTGTTAGTGAGGGAGTTCCAGGATTTTAACCCAGTGACAGTGAAGGAGCAGCGATATACTTCCAAGTCAGGATGCTGAATGGCTTGGAGGGGAAACATAGAAACATAGAAACTAGGAGCAGGAGTAGGCCATTCGAGCCTGCTCCACCCTTCTTTATGATCATGGCTGATCATCCAACTCAATAGTCTGCTCCCCCTTTCTCCCCATATCCTTTGATCCCTTTCGCCCCAAGAGCTATATCTAACTCCTTCTTGAAAACGTACAATGCTTTGGTCTCAACTACTTTCTGTGGTACTGAATTCCACAGGCTCAACACTCTCTGGGTGAAGAAATTCCTCCTCATCTCAGTCCTAAATGGTCTATCCCGTATCCTCAGACTGTGACCCTTGGTTCTGGACTCCCCCACCATCGGGAACATCCTTCCTGCATCTACCCTGTCTAGTCCTGTTAGAATTTTATAGGTTTCTATGAGATTCCCCCCTCATTCTTCTGAACTCCAGCGAATATAATCCTAAACGACTCAATCTCTCCTCATATGTCAGTCCTGCCATCCCAGGAATCAGTCTGGTAAACCTTAGCTGCACTCCCTCTATAGCAAGAACATCCTTCCTCAGATAAGGAGACCAAAACTGCACACAATATTCCAGGTGTGGTCTCACCAAGGTCCTGTATAATTGTAGCAAGACATCCCTGCTCCTGTACTCGGATCCTCTCATTATGAAGGCCAGCAAACCATTTGCCTTCTTTACTGCCTGCTGCACCTGCATGCTTACTTTCAGCAACTGGTGTACGAGGACACCCAGGTCTCGTTGCACATTCCCCTCTCTCAATTTATAGCCATTCAGATAATATTCTGCCTTCCTGTTTTTGCTACCAAAGTGGATAACCTCACATTTATCCACATTATACTGCATCTGCCATGCATTTGCCACTCACTCAGCTTGTCCAAATCACACTGAAGCATCTCTGCATTCTCCTCACAGCTCACCCTCCCACCCAGCTTTGTGTCATCTGCAAATTTTGAGATATTACATTTAGTTTCCTCATCTAAATCATTAATATATATTGTGAATAGCTGGGGTCCCAGCACCGACCCCTGCGGTACCCCACTAGTCACTGCCTGCCATTCGGAAAAAGACCTGTTTATTCCTACTCTTTGTTTCATGTCCGCCAACCAGTTTTCTATCCATCTCAACACACTACCCCCAAATCCCACGCGCTTTAATTTTACACGCTAATCTCTTACGTGGGACTTTGTCGAAAGCCTTCTGAAAGTCCAAATAAATCACATCCACTGGCACTCCCTCATCAACTCTACTACTTACATCCTCGAAAAATTCCAGTAGATTTGTCTAGCATTATTTCCCTTTCATAAATCCATGCTGACTCTATCCGATTCTGACACTGTTTTCCAAGTGCTCAGCTGTTAAATCTTTTGTAACGGACTCTGGAATTTTCCCCACTACTGACATCAAGCTGACTGGTCTATCATTCACTGTTTTCTCTCTGCATCCCTTATTAAATAATGGGGTTTCATTAGCTACCCTCCAATCTGTAGGAACTGTTCCAGAGTCTATAGAATCTCGGAAGGTGACCACCAATGCATCCATTATTTCTAGGGCCACTTCCTTAAGTACTCTGGGATTTAGATTATCAAGCCCCGGGGATTTATCGACCTTCAATCCCATCAATTTCCCCAACACCATTTCCCTACTAATTCTGATTTCTTTCAGTTCCTCTCTCTCACTAAACCCTCTGTTCTCCAAAATTTATGATATGTTATTTGTGTCCTCCTTTGTGAAGACAGAACCAAAGTATGTATTTAGTTGGTCAGCCATTTCTTTGTTCCCCATTATAAATTCCCCTGTTTCTGACTGTAAGGTGGTGGTGTTCCCGTGTATCTGCTGCCCTTGTCCTTCTAGATGGTAGTGGTTGTGGGTTTGGAAGGTGCTGCCTAAGGAGCCTTGGTGAGTTTCTGCAGTGCATGTTGTGGATCATACGCACTGCTGCCACTGTGCATCGGTGGTGGAGGGAGTGAATGTTTGTGGATGGTGTCACGACTCACTGGGGATAGCGTGTTGTCATACCAAGCCCCACTGCTCTGCGAGCCATGACAAATGAGAGAAGTTTAATCAGACCACCAAATTGCCCCAATTCTACCTAACTGTCTAATTTAGGTTAAAAGAATATGAGCACCAGGTTTGTAAACTTAACAAGTAAATAACTGTTTATTAAACAAATTGACTTTAACCAGTGGAAAAAGAAGGAAATATGAATTGCTAATTTTTAACTCTATAACGTAAACTCTACCCCTTCTTAAACCCCTATACACAAACACAGAAACACACGAAAAACACACAGGACATGGATTTTAAGGGTGAGACAAAATAGCTCAATAGCACAAATCTGGAGTTCAGGATTAGATGGGTTGACTTTTATTGTTTTCTTCCAAGTTTCCTGCAGGTTGTGGCTGACACGAGGTGGTCTCCCAGCACTTGCAGTCTGTTTTTCTCTGGTTGAAACTTGCTTTTAATGTGCCTTCTACTCATAATTTTCCCCCCCTTTTCCCCCTGACTGGGGATTCTCACAGAAAGTAGGATATAGCAATGTGAGGAATAGCCAGCTAGCTACAATGGCAGGATTACTGGAATCTTACAAAACACAGGAGAGAGAGGTTTCAGGTCTTTCCTCTTTTCAGGCTAGGAGCTGATCTACTGCACTAACCTCACACAGAATCTGGCCATTTGGTCAGGAGCCAGTCAAAACGCTGTCAGCAGGCAGTTCCCTCTTAAACCAGGTCTCCTTTCTAGCACCATTCTGTCCAACTTGCCACACACTGTTCCATAATAGCAACATTGTAGATTTTCTTCATCCTGCTCCATTGAACATCTTTTAAACTGCAGTCATGGTAGTTTTTAAAGCCATAGTCAAAGAAAAAATAAAAATATGTTCATTACAATGGGGTGCCAATCAAGTGGGCTGCTTTGTTCTGAATGGTGTTGAGCTTTGTGAGTGTTGTTCGAGCTGCACTCAACTAGGCAAGCGGAGAGTATTCTATTACACTCCTGACTTGTGCCTTGTAGATTGTGGACAGGCTTTGGGAAGTCAACAGGTGAGTTACTCGCCACAGGATTTCTAGCCTCTGACTTGCGCTTGTAGCACATATTTATCTGGCTAGTCCAGTTCAGTTTCTGGTCAATGGTAACCCTAGGATGTTGGTAGTGGGGGATTCAGTGATGGTAATGCCAATGAACATCAAGGAGTGATGGTTAGATTCTCTCTTATTGGGGATGGTCATTGCCTGGCACTTGTGTGGCTCAAATGTTACTTGCCACATGTCAGCCGGAGCCTGGATGTTGTCTAGGTCTTTCTGTATTTGGACATGGACTGCTTCAGTATCTGAGGAGTTGTGAATGGTGCTGAACATTGTGCAATCATCAGCAAACATCCCCTTATGATGGAGAGAAGGTCATTGATGAAGCAACTGAAGATGATTGGGCCTAGGACACTACCCTGAAGAACTCCTGCAGTGATGTCCTGGAGCTGAGATGACTGACCTCTAACAACCGCAACTATCTCCCTTTATGTTAGTTATGTCTCCAACCAGTGGAGAGTTTCTCCCTGATTCCCATTGACTCCAGTTTTGCTAGGGCTCCTTGATGCCACACTGGGTCGAATGCGGCCTTGATGTCAAGGGCAGTCACTCTTACCTCACCCAGGGAGTTCAGCTCTTTTGTCCATGTTTGAACCAAGGCTGTAACGAGGTCAAAAGCTGAGTGGCCCTGGCTGAACCCAAACCGAGCGCCTGTGATCAAGTTATTGCTAAGCAAGTTCCTCTCGATAGCACTGTTGATGACCCCTTCCATCACTTTACTGATGATCGAGAGTAGACTGATGGTACGGTAATTGACCAGGTTGGATTTGTCCTGTTTTTTGTGTACAGGACAAGGCTAGGCAATTTTCCACATAGCCGGGTAGATGCCAGTGTTGTAGCTGTACTGGAACAACTTGGCTAGGGCACGGCAAGTTCTGGAGCACAAATATTCAGTAGTATTGCTGAAATACTGTTAGGGTCCATAGCCTTTGCAGTATCCAGTGCCTTCAGCAGTTCCTTGATAACATGTTGAATGAATCAGCTGAAGGCTGGCACCTGTGAGGAGATGGTGCAGTACCTGTATAGGACAGATGGGGGTGCCTCTGAGCAATACACCCATGAAGATTTAAAATTGAAAAGAGCTGTTGTTGCAGCTGTGGATCCAGTAATTCAGACATTACTGGGTTTATCCTTTTGCTTGCGTTTCGGCTGAAACCATTCCAGCCTCTGCTCCATCATGGCTGCCATTTCCCTGGGGAAAGAAGAGAAAGGGAGAAGAAACCGCAGATAAGCGAACATTGCTCACTCAATGGGCAATGTTGTGTACAAATTACAGAGCGCGGGTAAGCGAAAACACAAATGAGGAAGATGCAAATGGTGAAACTTTACTGTAAAATAAACACATAAAGTGCCGAAAAACCTCAGCAGGTCTGCCAGCATCTGTGGAGACAAGCAACAGTTTCGAAGAAGAGTCATATTGGACTGGGAACGTTAACTTTGTTTCTCTCTCTGCAGCTGCTGCCAGAAGTGCTGAAGTTTTCCAACGCTTTCTGTTTTATTTCAGATCTCCAGCATCTGCAGTATTTTGCTTTTTATTTTTGAGTTTCCCGCTTGTAATGATTGATGTTGAGGGCTTTAATGTCTCTTTTGGCAGCATCCTTGAATCAGAGCTTTGGGTACACTGATGGTCATTTGGCATGGACTCGCTTCCTGTATAGCATTTCCTTGGATATCCGGCCATCTTCCATCCTGCATACATGCCCAAGACATCAAAGCCTTCTTTGCTCGGTTAACGCTAACATGCTTGGCATGTTAAACCTAGAAAGGACTGCTTCTTTGCTGACTTTGTCATTCCATGTGATGCCAAGGATGTGTTGTAGATACTGGTGATGTAAGTTATTGAGCCTTTTTTCTTGGTGGGTGTAGGTTTTCCAGGCTTTGCTGCCATACAGCAATGTGTTGTGGATACAGATACACATATAAATAAACATTTGGTCCTGCAAATCCCCCCATGCCTGTTTTGTTCATTGGCCAAACCAACCCATGTGGGTTGGCTGACGAATCCAAAACAAAATGTCTACTGTTAGACATGATTCTGTGATTGGGTAACACTGCTGACCAATCCTGAGTGCGCTAATAATTACACGAACAACCAATTTAAGTTAATTAGTCAAGCTTGTAACGTGACTCAAATATATCTGCTAGGAGTGACACACTTTAAGATGCAGGGGCTTATTGTCTGCAAACAAAAGGAATATGTACAAGCTTTGCACCTTTTTTGAATTATCTGTGAGCTTGGGAGCCTGTTACTTTATCCATGGCAACTCCTGGGGCAATTAGAGTGAACTTGCCAACCATTCAGCACCTTTTCCTCCTGTTGTATAAATTGTGGTGAATGTTTGAAATTTGGCATTCTTGTGTTTGTCCTGATGAGTACAAGACAAAATGCTTCAGCAACATGTCTCTTTTCAGTAATACACCTGAATTTTTGTAATTTATTTGGATAGCTTCTAAAAGATCATATACATTACAACTTTGCACTCTCTAATCTACTTAGTTGATCATTTAAAAAAAATAATAATTGTATAAAATCTATTAAATTTTTCAAACACAAATTCCCTTTAATAAATGTTTTTGGATGTTCTTGATTGATCCAAATGTTTCTCAATGGTCATTCATTTGAATATAGGAGGTCTTTCAGAGCTGTGGTAGCGTCCCTACCTCTGGGCCAGAAATTCTGGATTCAAGTCCCATGAAAGGACTTGTTGGTGACAAAAGGAGCATCCATGACCTGTTTCAGTGGGCTAATAATCAGCCTGGGAATCCTCCCCACCTCCCCACTATTCTCCAAAGGGGAAAAGAAGAGTGTGAAGATACACTTTAAAAAAAATTGATTTGAATTGAAAATATAGGGTGGAATCTTGTGGAGAGGAGGAGGTCGGTGAAGACCCTGCTTCCTTGCCACATTAACCCTAATTAAGTCTGTGAGGGGAAGTCCTGTGGATGGCTTTCCATCTCTGCTGCCGATTAAGGTCTTCAATTAATGCCTACTTAAGGGCATCATCATCTGGTCCGTCATGCGGGGATGATACCATGTTTGCTTGCAGGGTCTGTGGGGAAACCCCTTATGCAAAGGCTCAAGGAACCCGGCATGGGGAAGGCTGGGACCCACTGAAAGCCATCCCCCAGCCTTTGCTGCTGATCCCCTCAACACCCCCACCACCACCATCACTCACCTGTGCCTGGGTTCCTCCTTGGTCTGAGGTCTTGGGTGGGTATAGTGCCGACAGCATCTGCTGCTGCCCCGGTGGGGCTGCTGAGCACAGAAGAATTGCTGGTCTCTGATTGGCTTGCAGGTCTCATTGGGCAGGATTTCCAGCCCTGAGATCCCTGGTCCCAGCAAGAAACTTGCCGATGGCAGGTTAAGGCCTTGAGTGGCGCAAGTTGCAGCAGGCATTCTTGAAAGAGGCCACACAAGGGTGTCACTGGTTCTTCAACCAATGGCCAGGGCGCCAGTCACCTCCACAAGATCCTGCCCTTAGATTCTAAAAATCTTTCAAACATTGTTACCTCATTGAATCCAAGCACTTCTTGCAAAGTTAAAGAATGATCCTCTGGTAGTTTGATTATAATCTTTCTGGCTATCTCTTCCAACACTTGATCTATGTGCATCTCTCGCAAGTCAGTTATCTGAAACCAACAACAGACATTATTTTTATCAAAAATATTACTGCATTTTTCCATAAGAACTAGATAGTAAAATCTGTTAAAGTATTCTTGCTCCAGTACTCGTAAATTGGCAGCATAAAATTACATTAATTGATATAGGGAAAACAAAAATTGAAATTTACTGATTGTTGTATATTGTATGTTCAGTAAGTCACATGAGCAAGTTCTAAGTCTTGTATGGTTGAATATTAATTGTTTATTGATGTTAGGGGGAAATTAAAAATGCTAAAAGAGAATACAGTAAGAATTTACTGAAAAACCCTTAAAATCTCCAGGCAGACATGGCTGCTAAACATATTAAGAGTTGAAGATTACCTGATGAACATTGCACAGCCTTGAGAGTCAGACTGGAGACACAAGCAGGACATAAATTAGATTAAGTGTACTCCTCTCTCACACAGGGAAGGGGCAGATGGTTTTAGCTTAGATATGGGAAGACATACAATAAACAGAGAGTGGGCTTTGATGAAACACAAACAGTTTTGAGCTGTGAGAACCAAGGTCTTTGCGTACATGTTTTAATTTTGATTGGATAATATAATTATGTATACAGCCTTTAGAATAATTGGTTAGCGAAATCACATGTTTATATACTCAATAGGATAGAGTTAGCATGGAACCGATGTGTTGGTTACCGATTGGATGTATTCAAATGTACTCAAATGTATTATGATAAGAAAAAGTACAAAAGTAATGAAATGTAATCAATCAGGGAGTTGGGTCTTCATTCTTAGGAATGATTGTGGCTCCCTTGCTAATGCTTGAATAAAACTGGTTAAAAGGAAGCCTGAGTCTTGGTGGTCATTGCGGGATTGGAGAGTATACCATCTTCAATTGATAACATATACCTGTGCACATATTTACAGGGTATAGCCCAAGCTATGAGCTAACTACATGCTAGCTTCTACACAGGACTTTGTCCAGTCCACAACCAGCTCTAGTCTCAGGTCATATGTCTCTTTACATCACACGGTGGGCTATACTGTTTCCCAGGCCAGATTTTCTGGCACCTCCTGCTGGTGGGATCTTCTGGTCCCACCAAAGTTAATGGGCTTGTTGCATCCGGGATAGCGGAACTCGCCATTCCAGGGCTGCAAAGTCCCATCCACTGTCTCACATTAACTCTCGCTATGCCGGATACACTTATACTACACTTACCCCCAAGTCTTTATCCAACATATTAAATTACAATTGCGCTACTACCCCTTCAGAGAGTCTGGCAGTTTGACAGTTCTTCCAGGTCTCGTCCTGGGCGCATTCAGAGGAGTGGTAGGATCTGTTGATTTGGGCAACCTTCGTTGAATCATAGTTTGAGTTTAGTCTGTGATTCTGACATTTGGTTCTTTTCTGCTGATACACTTTGTCCCCTCCTTGGAGTTGAATTTCTCTTTGTCAGCTCCCCATTTGCTCTGCTCGGGGACCACCAGCTTGTCCCATTCTTTCCGGGGACAGTGTTCACTCTGTTCATTCGTGGTACCAACCCAGTTTTTCTGTGTGGTACACCGTGATCTTTATGGGTGGTTGAAGGCATCTCTCCCTGTTGCTTGGATGTTCCACAACAGTGGGCTTACCTTACAGTTTGGCTTTTATTGTGACACTATGTTCTTCTGTGTGTGTGCCTGTGCCTCAATGAGGTGTGTCCTGGTGAGTTGATGGTCACTCGCTCCATGCTCCAGCATTGCCTTGTAACTTTGCACATTGGCTGAAGGTTGCAATGTCTGTGCTGTGGTGTCTGTGTGTCTTCCACTCGACGTACAGTGGTAATTGTCTGAAGGTTTGGCTGGTCTAACCAAACAGGAGCTTCTGCCTTCTGCAATAAAATTGGACAAATTGACTTTGTGCAGAGTGAAGGCAATTCAGAACTGAAGTCCCATTCGAGAGTCTCTTGACTGGTGGGCCTTTCTGGAACTTGCAGTTCCATGTAGTTAACAACAGAGGTTGTCTTGACATCTTCTGCCATTTTAAGATGGTTAAGGGCAACACAGACTCTCTGCTCAAGAGAGAAAAATATTAGTTTTGGATGGTGTACATGAATATCGAGCTTGCATCCTCATCCCGTCCATGGCACCACTCACCACACAAGCATTCCACACAGTGCCATGCATCCTGCTCATACACTCTCCACCTGTTTACTGAGAAGCTGGCTCACAACAGCAGGGAGAAGTCCCAGACTGGGGGTGGAGTAGCCCAGATTAGGCACCTCACTTTGAGGAGTATGCTATACGCTGACTGGCGAGGACGTGGACATTCTAAATTTCTCGAAGACACAAAAAACCAACAGGAAAAGTACATCAATTGTAACAAAACATCTAACAAAAGAAGTTAGAGATTGCATTAAATCAAAGGAAGTGGCTTATAAGGTTGCCAGGAAAATGAAAAAGCCTGAGGATAGGGAGCAATTCAGAATCCAGCGAATGACAACCAAGAAACTGATAAAGAAAGGGAAATGAAAATATGAAGTTTGTGGGTAACATAAAGATGGACTGTAAAATATTCCTTAAGTACGTGAAAAGGAAAAGATTAGCAAGGGTAAATGTGGGTCCATTACAGGCAGAGACAGGAGAATTTATAATGGACAATAGAGAAATGGTGGAGAAACTAAATTACTTTGTGTTTGTCTTCATGGAGGAAGATACAGAAAATCTCCTAGAAACACTAGGGAAGCAAAAGACTAATGAAAATGAGGAACAGAAAGAAATTCGTGTTAGTAAAGGTGTAGTACTCAATAAATTAGTTGGACTGAAGGTTGATAAATCCCCTGCACCAGATGAGCTGCATCCCAGAGTGATGAGGGAGCTCGCTGTAGAAATAATGGATGAATTGGTGGTTATGTTTCAAAATTTTATAAATACTGGAAAGGTTCCTGCAGACTGGAAAGTACCAAATGTAACAGCACTATTTAAGAAGGGAGGGAAAGAGAAAGCTGAGAACTATAGACCTATTAGTTTAATGTCAGTAGTGAGGAAAATGTTAGAATCTATTATAAAGGATGTGATAATTGGACACTTGGAAAATAACAATATGATTGGGCAGGGTCAACATGGATTTATGAAAGGGAAATCAAGTTTGACAAACCTGTTTGGATTTTTTGAGGATGTTATTGCAGTATAAATAAAGGAGAACCAGTGGATGTTGTGTTTTTGGGTTTTCAGAAGGATTTCGATAGGTCCCTCATGTGAGGTTAGCAAACAAAATTCGGGCACATGGGGTTGGGTGTAATAAACTGCTATGGATTGAGAATTGGTGAACAGAAAACAGAGAGTAGGAATAAAAGGGTCATCTCAGAATGCCAGGCCGAAACTAGTGAGGGACCACAAGGAGTAGTGCTAGGGCCATAGATGTTCACAATCTATATAAATGATTTAGATATATGTACCAAATGTAAAATTTCCAAATTTGCTGATGACACAAAACTAGGTGGGAATGTGAGTTGTCAGGAGAATGCACGAAGGGGTTAAGGGGATTTGGACAGGCTAAAGGACATAGCCGCTAGATTGGGTCTGCAGCAGGTGGTAAGGGAACTGACAAGAGGGAAAAACATACTTGACCTCATCCTCAACAACCTTCCTGCCACCACACAGTCCTTGTGGAGACCAAGTCCTGTCTTCACATTGAGGATACCCTCCATCGTGCACGGTGGCACTACCATCGTGCTAAATGGGATAGATTTCGAACAGATCTAGCAACACATGACTGGCATCCATGAGGCACTGTGGCCCATCACCAGCAGTGAAACTGTACTCAAGCACAATCTGTAACCTCATGGCCCGGTATATCCCCAACTCTCCTATTACCACAAAGCCAGAGGATTAACACTGGTTCAATAAAGAATGTAGGAGAGCATGCCGGGAGTAGCACCAGGCATTCCTAAAAATGTGGTGTCAACCTGGTGAAGGTCCCAGACAGGACCACTTGTGTGCCAAACAACATAAGCAGCAAGTGATAGACAGAACTAAGCATTCCACAACCGACGGATCAGATCTAAGCTCTGCAATCCTGCCACATCCGGTCGTGAATAGTGTTGGACAATTAAACAACTCATTGGAGGAGGAGGCTCCACAAATATGCCCATCCTCAATGATGGAGGCGCCCAGCACATCAGTGCAAAAGAAAAGGCTAAAGCATTCGCAACAATCATCAGCCAGAAGTGCTGAGTGGATGATCCATCTCGGCCTCCTCCAGAGGTTCCCAGCATCACAGATGCCAATCTTCAGCCAATTCAATTCATTCCACGTGATAGCAAGAAACGGTTGAAGGTACTGGATACTGCAAGGCTATGGGCCTTGACAATATTCTGGCAATAGCACTGAAGACTTGTGCCCCAGAACTTGTCGTAACCCTAGCCAAGCTGTTCCAGTACAGCTACAACACTTGCATCTACCCGGCAATGTGGAAAATTGCCCAGGTATGTCCTGTACACAAAAAGCAGGACAAATCCAACCCGGCCAATTACCACCCCATCAGTCCACTCTCGATCATCAGTAAAGTGATGGAAGGGGTCATCAACAATGCTATCAAACGGAACTTGCTTAGCAATAACCTACTCACTGATGCTCAGTTTGGGTTCCGCTAGGGTCACTCAGCTTCTGAACTTATTACAGCCTCAGTTCAAACATGGACCATGGTCAGGGACAGGAGGGTGTGACTGTGAATGAGGCAGGTATGGGGATCCAGAATTTAGCTTTGGAGGAGCCTCAGCCAGTGTCCTTGTCCAATAGGTACGAGGTTCTTGCTCTCGGTGTGGACAAGGGCACAGACTGCAGGGAGGATGAGCGAACTGACCACAGCACCGTGGTACAGAGCGCCTTTCAAGTCGGGGGAGAAAAGAGAAATGTAGTAGTAATAGGAGTAGCATAGTTAGGGGAATAGATACTGTTTTCTGCAGCGAAAACAGAGAGCTCCGAAGGCTATTTTCCTACCTGGTGCCAAGGTTAAGGACATCTCTTCTGGGCTGGAGAGGAACTTGGAGTAGGAGGGGAAGGATCCAGTTGTTGTGGTCCACCTAGGTACCAACAACATAGGTAGGATGAGGAAAGAGGTTCTGCTAAGGGACTATGAGCAGCTCGGGGGTAAATTAAAAAGCAGAGCCACAAAGATAATAATCTCTGGATTACTACCTGAGCCACGTGCAAATTGGAGTAGGGTAAATAAGATTAGAGAGATAAATGCATTCCTCAAAGATTAGCGTGGAAGAAATGGGTTCAGATTCATGGGTACAGGCACCAATACTGAGGAAGGAGAGAGCTGTTCTGTTGGGACGGGCTTCATGCTGGGACCAGTGTCCTGGTGAATCATATAACTAGGGTTGTAGATAGGACTTTAAACTAATTACTGAAGGAAAGTTTAAAAAATCAAAAAGAAAGGATGGAGCAGAGGTGCAGGGTAGTGAAGAGGAGAAGGATAATCTAGGTGTGACAGGAAGGGGCAGAAAATGTAAGCAGAAACATGCAATAGAAATCAAAACCAGAATGAGTAATAATGGTTAAAAAGCCAAAGCTTAAGGCTCTTTAACTGAATGCGTGCAGCATTTTTAACAAGATAGATGAGTTTACGGCACAAATAAAAATAAATGAATATGACTTGGCAGCTATTACAGTGACGTGGTTCCAGGGTGACCAAGACTGGGAACTCAATATTCAAGGATATTCGACGTTCCAGAAAAATCGGCTAAAAGGAAAAGGAGGTGGGGTAACTTTGTTAATAAAGGAATGTATCAGTGTCGTGGTTAGCAGTGATATAGGTGCAATAGATCATGATGTGGAATCAGTTTGGGTGGAAATAAGGAATAGCAAGGGGAAGAAGTCACGGGTGGGAGTCGTCTATAGGACTCCGAAGAGTTGTCTCACTGTCGGACAAAGTATAAATCGGAAAATAATGGAGGCATGTAAGAAGAGCGCTGCAATTATCATGGGTGATTTTAGTCTGCATATTGACTGGACAAATGAGGTAACATGGATGACAAATTTGTAGAGTGCATCAGAGATAGTTTCTTAGAGTAGGGTAGTGAAGAGGTTCTTAGAGTTTCTACATAGTAGAACCAACCTGGGAACAGGCTATTTTAGATCTTGTAATGTGTAATGAGGTAGGATTAATAAGAGATATCGTAGTTAAGAAACCTCTAGGGGGTAGCGATCACAACATGGTAGAATTTCAAATTCAGTTTGAGGGCGAGCAACTCGGGTCTCAAGCCAATGTCCTCAACTTAAATAGGGGCAATTACAGAGGTTTGAAGAAAGAGTTGTCTAAAACTGGCTGGGAAAATAGACTAAGGGGAAGGTCAGTGGATGGGCAGTAGCAGACATTTATCCAGATATTTCAAAACGCTCAGCAAAAATTTACCCCAGTCAAAAAGAAGGACTCAATGAGAAGGATGAACTGCCCGTGGTTAACAAAGGTAGTTAAGGAGAGTATCCAATCAAAACTAGGGCATACATGGCAAAAACCAGATATAGGCCAGAGGATTGGGAATTTTTTTGGAACCAGCAGCAGATGGCCAAAAACCTAATAAAGAGGGAGAAAATTGATTATGAAAGTAAATTGGTAAGAAATATAAAAACAGCAAGAAAGAAAGAAAGTAGCTAAAGTGAACATGGGGCCATTGAAGGATGTGACTGGAGAATTGATAACAGGAACAGGGAAATAGCAGATAATTTAAACCAATATTTTGCATCGGTCTTCACGGTGGAGGACACTATAAACATCCCAATGATATCAGATAAGCAAGAAGCTAATGGGAGGAAAGATCTTGTAACAGTTTCTATCAAGAGGGACAAAGTGTTTGACAAACTAATGGGACTAAATGCAGACAAGTTGCCAGGACCTGATGGCCTGCATCCAAGGGTTTTAAAGGAAGTGGCTGCAGAGATAGTGGAGGCATTGGTCAAAATAGTCTAGAACCCACTGGATTTCAGAATCCCAGTGGATTGGAAAACCGCTAATGTGACACCCCTGTTCAAGAAAGGAGGGGGACAGAAAGCAGGAAACTATAGGCCAGTCAGCCTAACATCTGTCATTGGGAAAATGCTAGAGTCCATTATTAAGGAAGAAATAGCAGGACATTTAGAAAAGCTTAATGCAATCAAACAGTGTCAACATGATTTTGTGAAAGGGAAATCATGTTTGACAAATTTGCTAGAGTTCTTTGAGGATACAACAAGCAGAGTTGATAAAGGGGAAGCGGTAGATGTAGTGTATTTGGATTTCTAGAAGGTATTCGATAAGGTGCCACATAAAAGGTTACTGCACAAGGTAGGAGCTCACAGTATTGGGCGTAATATATTAGCATGGATTGAGGATTGGTTAACAGAAGACAGAGGGCTGAATTTTACCAGAATTGCGCAAAGTGCGGTAGTGGGCGTGTAAAATGGAGTCCTACCAGCAGCTGAAAATGGTGGGTTTTCACACCGTATCTTCCCGAGCCTGCCTCATTATATATTCACTCCCATGAAACACACTGTTTCCATGGTGGGTGGGCTCTCATTCGCTCGCTTGCCATCGCCCCGTTGTTGCAACACGCCGGCCGCCATCTTTAAAAGGCAGCTGCCAGCAAAGTGCCCATTGCCAGCAGTTCACCACCGCTGCTTGGGAGACATGACCTACAAAGGCAAAAAGACTAAAGCCCCCCGCTTCAACGACGGGTCCCTCGAGTGACTGCTGCATGCTGAGGAGGCCTGCCGGGGTGTGCTCTACCCCCGCTCTGGCTGCAGGATGGGTAGCAATGTCACCATCCTTCCTTCACATTCGCTGGGTCAAAATCCTGGAACTCCCTTCCTAATAACACTGTGAGTTTACCTACACCACATGGACTGCAACGGTTCAAGAAGGCCACCACCACCTTATCAAGGGCAACCAGAGATGGGCAATAAATTCTGGCCCAACCAGCAAAGCCCACATCCTGTGAATGAATTTTAAAAAACCAACCCAGATTGGGAGGCGGTGGCAGTGGTGGTCAGCGCCAATGTCCTTCAGAAGAGGATAGCCACCCAGTGCCACAAAAGGATGAATGATCCTATCCGTTCAGCCAGGGTAAATCACTCTTTTCGTGACTCCCAATTCACACACTCACAAACCCATCACACATCCACAGGGCCCTCACTCACTGCCAATGCAAGAGACATCACCATTCATTCTTTCACACACACCTTCACTGACCTCATCCCACCCATGGGACCACTCACCACCCACACAGGCCAGGCATACTTATCATCTGGCCCGACAGGCATCCTGATACACTCTCACCATCTCTATCCATGCAGGACAAACTGGCTCACAACAGGAAGGAAAGGTCACAGGCAGGTGGAGGGATGCAGGAATACAAAGTTCTGACAGAATTTGAAAACAGGGCCATCCAGCTGACCGGCGATGACCAGGACTAGTTCTGTCCTGACGGTGAGGTCGGCGCTGCTCTACCAAGTGAGGATCCAGCAGTACAACATCCATCAGATAACCGTGCCACGAGTGATATGTCCTCTTTTGCAGGCCACTGCCATGCACTAATTATCTACCCTTGCTTTTGCAGGCACATCTGGGATGCAGCAGACGGAGTCCACATCCTAGAGCCACCAAGCAAGCTCCAAAGAAACGTCCGAAAAGGAATCTGAAGGCACCCTCCCTGAAGTCCCGTCACAGCGCTCACCCACACCCTCCACCAGTGCAGAGACACACACCTCAGTGATACTTGCTTTAGAGTAGCCTCAGGATGACAATCTGGTGAGTACTTCGCACTTTCTGATCCACAGCAGGCAGAAGCAGGGATGTCCCAGGTCCCGAGCTATAGGGGGACTGCTGGAGGCCAGAACGTTGCTGAGTCCGAGTCAGGTGACGAGCCTCTGGACTTGGTCATGGCACAGTTGCTGGAGCTGCAAAGGCAAGCTCAGGAACATCAGGAAGGGATGGCTGCTGTACTCCTCAGATTGCAAGGCGCAATGGAGGAGTCTGTCGTCTTCAGGCTGAGGTGATAGTGCCAGCAGTGCATCGCGCTGGCAGGATGGCAGCTGCCATGGAGACCTTGGTCCAGATTGTCACTCCTGCACTGCTGCACAGGGTTAACTCCATCATTAATGCCATAGTTGGCCTCCAACAGTATGCACGTGAGAGGGATGCTGAGCAGCTGAATCTCACTCCAGCTACACCTTCCGCTCAAGGACTCAACCAGAGGCCTTCGGGCACCCAAAGGGAAGAGGATCAGCAGGTGCACGCTCCGGGAACATCTACCCAGGTGACTCTGGGAGTGACCAGCCCATCTGACTCCCCTCTTCTTGTGACCTCCACAGATCCAGATTCACAGGCCGAGGAGGGTGCCACTGCCACACAGCAGGACCTCAAAAGCAGGCTGGAGCCCTCCAAGTCTCGGCCCCCCAGAGGACGCCCGCCAAAGACATGACAGACAGGGCATCACAGTCAGCAGGCTGCCTCCACCTCTGCAGTGGATGTCCAGGCAGCACCAAGACTTAGTGGCAGTGTTAGGAAAGTTAAGGAGAATTAGTTGCACAGCCTGGGCACGGGTGTTAATCACTTGTACATAATGTTCACTATTGTCAATAAACTCCCAAGAATGCCTCCCAGCCTGAGGCTCCTTGTTCTGATGAGCAGTGTTCTTGTCACTCAGATGTGAAACCTTTCTGCACAAGATAGAAGGCAAGTTTCTCAGTCCAGGGCCTCTTCCCTGTGCTCTGTGCGGCCTTCAGACCACAGTATGATCCAGCCTCACACTCCCTGGAAACATTACTGATGTCTGCACCTCAGCAGTGCTTGTCATTGCTGCCAGAATGCAGTGGACAGGCGCGACAGAGTTCTCTCATTCTCTCTGTGTGCTCTCAGCACCTTTAAGGTGGGGCTGGCCCCCATCACACCAGCAGCTGCGACCAGTGATGCTGTGCAATTGCTCCTGAAGGGCTGAGACATTGAAGGCAGACACAGCATCAGATGCGTCTAAAGTTACATGGCTGCATCTCTGAGATGGCCCAGATCATGGAGTGCAAGCAAGCTGCCCTTGGCCAGACAGAGGTCAGACATTCCCAGAGGCCATGTGAAGATCTATGGAGTGTCCTCACTGCATGTTGTCATCACCCTCCTGCGATCGAGCGACTAATAAGGCTCCCATTGCATCTATGTAAGGCATCCATGTGTGACAGGAACATTCTCACAGAGGGTGTTGGCACTGAGATAAGCCACACTGGAGTCAAATGTTCACAACTCCAATGTGAGGATCTACGGGGACACGTCACTGCATGTCGTCATCATCCTCCACAAATCTGGCAGCTATGAGGGCCTCCCCAGTGCGCCTGCATCGTCTAGCCAATGTGAGAGCTTCAACCCCATTGTCGTCACCACCGAGGATCCCCTCACCTTCATCCCCATCAGCATCCTCCTCATCGGAGGAGACATGCAGCTCCTCCATCTCCTCCTCAGCCAGCTCCTCACCCCTTTGCAGCACCAGGTTGTAAAGGACGCAGCAGATGACGATGATGCGTGACACCCTCTGTGGACTGTATTGCAGGGCTCCACCAGACTGGCCCAGGCACCAGAGCTGCATCCTGATGGTCTGCTCCACCAGATTGCGAGCTGCTGAATGAGCCTCATTGTAGCATCGCTCTGCTGCGGTCTGAGGCCGCCGCCGCACAGATGTCATCAAGCCACAGCCTCTGCAGGTAGCCCTTGTCCCCAAGGAGCTAACCCTGCAGCCTCTGTGGACCCTGGAAGACTGCAAGGATCTGCGAGTGACTCAAGATGTAGGCATCATGCACATTCTCTGGAAACCGTGCACATACCAACAGGATGTGTTTCTTGTCACATACCAGCTGCACATTCAATGAGAGGAAGCCCTTGCAATT
Organism: Cetorhinus maximus; assembly: GCF_964194155.1. Lineage (NCBI taxonomy): Eukaryota > Metazoa > Chordata > Chondrichthyes > Lamniformes > Cetorhinidae > Cetorhinus > Cetorhinus maximus. The sequence continues at coordinate 168,347,650 of NC_135883.1, forward strand.
GATGAAGTCCACTGAGTGTAGCGACATGGCCCAAACCAGGATGCTGAGATTGCAAGGGGCTGTGAGCGCCTCCAGTAGCCAGCGTTGGCGAGGAGATTGTACAACGTGTGCAGTCCACTGTTCTGCGGTCCAATAAAGTGGTGGCGGTTCAAAGTCTGTGACGGGGGGTGGAGGGGGTGGGTGCGGGTAAGGTATCCAGTGCTTGGTGGCCCTTTGGTGGCTCCATGATGCTTGAATGGACGGAAAGGCTAGGAGCCTGACCCCAATCATATCACTGTGGCTGCGCCTGATCTGTCTTAGTTGCAGAGGCATGGTCAGTTTATACAGGTGTCCCTAATGTGTGGCCACTTTCCTCGCTCACCCTGCCCCCCACCTCGATTGCCTGCGTGCAGGATGCAGAGCCAGGGCAGCATTGACACTCCCCCCTCAGCAGTCACCTCCGAGGCCGGCCAGCACTTGGCCCCAGATCCCCCCACACCACTCAGCAGTCACCTCCGAGGTTGGCCAGCACTTGGCCCCAGATCCCCCCACGCCACTCAGCAGTCACCTCCAAGGCTGGCCAGCACTTGCCTCCAGACACCCCGCAGCCCTCAGCAGTCACCTCCGAGGCTGGCAAGCACTTGCCCCAGACAACCCCCCCCACCCCTCAGCAGGTGTCTGCGGGGCCAGGCATCTCTTTCCCCTGCCCCCCTGAGACCTGTAAGTTGTGGAGAATGCTACTGCTCACTCACCTCAGTTCCCCAGAAATGAAGGCTGCCAAGTGCACGTCGCCTGCGTGCTGTTGTGAAACATGTTGGCATGCTTTCCCGTCGATGTGGACGGACAACATGGTGGGGTTCCAAGACCCTGGTAGGATGACCTTTTAATTATATGCTAATGTGGTACAATTAGCTCCCCGCCGACCAATGGCGGGAAACGCAGCCAGCCGTTGGTGGGCTGAGCGGAAGATCACGACCTGCCTTCACGCCATTGTGAAGTGGGTCCCGCCATATTTTCCGTACACGCCACCTACTACGTCTGTTGCCAGCGGGCTTGTAAAATTCCACCCAGGGAGTCGGGATTAATGGGTCTTTTTCAGGTTAGAAAGACATAGCTAGTGGAGTGCCACAAGGATCAGTCCTAGGGCGCCAATTATTTACTATCTATATTAATGACTTGAAGGACAGGCAGAGTGTAATGTATCCAAATTTGCTGACGATACAAAACTAGGTGGAAGGCCATGTTGTGATGAGGACATAAGGAATCTGCAAAGGGACTTTGGTAGGAAGAATCAAAATTAAATTATTTAAATAGAGACAGACTCCAAAAGGGTGCAACACAGAGGGTTCTGGGTGTTCTTGTGCATGAAACACAAAAAGTTAGCATGCAGGTGCAGCAAGTAGTTAAGAAGGCAAATTGAATTTTGGCCTGTATTGCTAGGGGTTTGAAGTTTAAAAATAGGGAGGTCTTGTTACAACTGTACAAGGTATTGGTGAGGCTGCACCTGGAGTACTGTGTACAGTTTCGGTCCCTGTATTTAAGAAAGGATATAGTGGCATTGGAGGCAGTTCAAAAGAGATTTAGTAGGCTGATTCCTGGGATGAAGGGTTGACTTATCAAAGCGGCTAAACAGGTTATTCATTAGAGTTTAGAAGAATGAGGGGTGATCTTATTGAAACTTACAACATTCTGAGAGGGCTCGACAGCATTGATGTTGAGAAGATGTTTCCACTAGTGGGGGAATCTCGAACTAGGGGACATAGTTACAGAATTAGGGAACACTCATTTAAAACTGAGATGCAAAGGAATTTCTTCTCTCAGAGAGTAGTGAATGTCTGGAATTCTCTACCCCAGAGAGTTGTGGAGGCTAGATCACTGAAAGTATTTAAAGAGGAGGTAGGTAGATTTTTGAAACATTGGGGAGTTGAGGGCTATGAGGAGCTGGCACGAAAGAGGAGTTGAGGACTGGGGCAGATCAGCCATGATCTTGTTGAATGGCGGGGTAGGCTTGAGATGCCAAATGGCCTACTCCTTCTCCTATTTCTTATGTTCTTATGGGCAAAAGAGCTGAACTCCAGAGGTGAGTTGAGAGTGACTGCCTTTGACATCAAGGTAGCATTTGACTGAATGTGGCATCAATGAGCCCGAGCAAAACTGGAGTCAATGGGAATCAGGGGGAAAGCTTTCCACTGGTTCGAGTCATACCTAGCACAAATGAAGATGGTTGCAGTTGTTGGAGATCAATCATCTCACTTCCAGGACATCACTGCAGGTGTTCCTCGGGGTAGTGTCCTAGACCCAACCATCTTCAACTGCTTCATCAATGACCTTCCTTCCATCATAAGGTCAGAAGTGTGGATGCTCGCTGATGACTGCACAATGTTCCGCATACTCGCAACTTCTCAGATACCAAAGTAGTCCATGTCCAAATACAGTAAGACCTGAACAATATCCAGGCTTGGGCTGACAAGTGGTAAGTAACGTTTGAACAAGTGTCAGGCAATGACCATCTTTAACAAGAGAGAATCTAACCATCACACTTTGACAATCAATGGCATTTCCATCACTGAATCCCCCTCTATCAACATCCTGGGGGTTACCATTGACCATATGTTATGACACAGCAGTTGGTAAAGGCTGAGTTATTTAAATCCCAGAGGGAAACTTGAACAACTGTCATAACCTATATTTTCAACTGGTTTGTTTGAGATGCAGCTCTGATTTCAGGAATAAGACCACCGAGCCGCAAGAGGTTTTTATATAAAACTAAATTAAATATTTATTAATTTAACAACAAATTAAGTACATACACATGTCTGCAAATTACTACCATAGTAGCTTTTAAACAAATTCCCAAATTAATCAATCCCAAGTAAATCTTCACCAAAGCAACAGTAACCCATAGACTTTAAACTGATAAAAGCAAAATACTGCTAGAAATCTGAAACAAAAACAGAAAATGCTGGAAAAGCTCAGCAGGTCTAACAGCATCTGTGGAGAGAAAAACAGAGTTAATAGCATCTGTGGAGAGAAAAACAGAGTTAACGTTTCAAATCCATGTGACTCTGAAGAAGAGTCATATGGACTTTAAACAGACACCAGCCAAAGCACATTTGACCTTACGGATTCAAAATGAGTTCCTTGCATTTTAGTTCCTTTGCAGACATCGCTGTAGACTTACAGGCTGGTTAGATTTTAAATGCCTCAATTTACGTACAATCTCCTTTCCCTCTTTATACCTAGCTTCCCCTTTGAATATAATTTTTCCATAGTATCCTAGGCTTTTAACGTCACATCTTCTAACAATAACATTATCATCCCACTAATTTTATTAGTAATATAACCACATTGCTTGGCATCTCCCAGCTAGGTGCAAGATTTTATTCCCACTCTTGAATCTTTTATTCAACAAATGCAAATTTACACTTTACCTTCTAGCCTCCTTACCATTTACCCAATTAACTTCTCAAACTACAATACATCAAAGTACCCAGACTAGCTGGCTTTAATCCAATTAAGGTACACACATACACACAGATCCCACTTCAATTCCAACTTAAAAATAATTTCCAATATCATTATAGACATTAATTTCTTCATGACACCATATAAATACTGTGGCTGGAAGAGCAGGTCAGAGGCTAGGAATCCTGCGGCATATAATTCACCTCCTGACTCCCCAGACACTGTCCACCATTTACAAGACACAAGTCAGGAGTGTGATGGAATACTCTCCACTCCCCTGGATGTGTGCACCTCCAAAAACACTCAAGAAGCTTGACACCATCCAGGACAAAGCAGCCCGCTTGATTGGCACCCCTTCCACAAACATTCACTCCTCCAAGCACCAATGAACAGTGGCAGCAGTGTATACCATCTACAAGATGCACTGCAGAAACTCATGAAGGCTCCTTAGGCAGCACCTTCCAAACCCACAATCGCTACCATCTAGAAGGACAAGGGCAGCAGATACATGGGAGCACCACCACCTGGAAGTTCCTCTCCAAGCCACTCACCATCCGGACTCGGAAATATATTGCCATTCTTTCACTGTCGTTGGGTCAAAATCCTGGAGCTACCTCCTGAACATTGTGGTGTACCTAAACCAGAGGGACTGCAGTGGTTGAAGGAGGCAGTTCACCACTATCTTCTTGAGGGCAATTAGGGATGGGCAATAAATGCTGGCCTAGCCAGTGACACCCACATCCCATAAATGAATAAAAAAAAGTGAATGTGCTAGAACATGGCAGATGGGATATATTGTGAATAAGTGTGAAGTTATTCACTTTGGTAGAAAAAACAAAGGCAGAGTATTTCTTAAATGGTGAGGTGTTGGGAAGTATCGATGCCCAAAGGGGTTTGGTTGTCCTTTTTCATGAGTCACTAAAAGCTAGGATACATGTATAGTGTTCTGATGTGGCAAGTTGTATTTGCCAGGCTGACCAAATCCACAAGAGAAACTTGGCTACGCTGTCACAACACTTTTGCAATTTGTATTTATTATGATAAGGCTTATACACTGAAGTTAGAAGTAATGAGTCCACTGCCACTTTTACAGATTTTGAAGATTAAATTAAGACATTTATTAACAAAAGAAGAACCAACTTAAATACACACAAGATTACAATTACACAGTTATAACAGTTCCCAAAATTTCTACTTAACCAGACTCCCAACTACACACCTCTTTTAGGGAAGAGTCCAAACAGATTCCAAATTTATAAAGTAACCCAGCAATATTACCACAAGCGCCCACTGGACAATGGAATTCCAAAGGCTTTTAACACAACTTTGGTTACTGGAACAGCAAAATTCTGTAGGGTGGCTGGAGGCTTTTTCCCCCCAAGTCTATTTCACGCAGTCACCTTTCAAGATCTCACAGCCACCCTTCACACAGCATACCATCCTTTTTAAAAAATATATTTCTCCCTCTTTGATCTGTAAATTTCATTGTTTCAACTTGTCTTTAGAAGTTAATTTCCCCATAATATAATGATCGTTCATGTTATCCTTATAGCCAGCACTTTTGGGAGAAAATGTTTACAACTGACAAGATAAATAAGGTAAAGTTGTAAACATTTTCCATGTTGCTTTGAAAATCAAACACTTGTTCATTTATCTAAAAATGCAAATTTCATTCATACCATCTCTGCTGAGACATCACCCTAGCTTACTCATCTCAATTTCAAATGCCTGTTTTACACTTCACTTCTTTGATAATTTAAACCTTGCAGTCTACTCATCTCTGGTTTAATAAATTAGCCATACACATAGAACCATACACATACAAACATAAACCTTCTTTAAAGTATCCCACAGTAATATTAGGAAAAATATGATCATTCCTTGACAACAGCAAGCAATTAGGAAGTATGTTGGCCTTCATCACAAGGGGGTTTGAGTACAGAAGTAAAGATGTCTTGCTGCAATTGCATAGAGCCTTGGTGTGACCGGATCTGGAGTATTATGTACAGTTTTGGTCTCCTTATCTAAGGAAGGATGTATATACCATAGAGCAACTGCAATGGAGGCCCACCAGACTAATCCCCAGAATGACAGGATTATTTTATGAGGAGAGATTGGGACTATATTTTCTAGAGTTTCGAAGAATTAAAGGTGATCTTGTTAAAACTTACAAAATTCTTATAGGGCATTACAGAGTAGATATGGATAGGATGTTTATCCTGGCGGTGAGTCTAGAACCAGGGGTCACAGTCTCAGAATATGAAGCAGGCCATTTAAGACTGAGGTAATGAGGGATTTCTTCATTCAGATGGTGGTGAATCTTTGGAATTCTCTACCTCAGAACGATGTGGAAATTCAGTCATTGAGCACATTCAAGATAGATATCAATAGATTTCTGGTTGATGATGACATCAAAAGGATATGGGGGTAGTGGGAACAATGGCATAAGAGGTAGATGATCAGCCATGATCTGTTTGAATGGCGGAGCAAGCTCGACGGGTCGAATGGCCTACTCCTGCTCCTGTTTCCTATATTCCTTCAACTTTCTTGCAGTAGCTGGTAAGAGCTGAGTAATTAAGGACATATATGCTTCAAAGTCCTCAATGAAGTGTAAATTCTCTTGTTCAGTTCCCTCTGATGGTATTTGTGACAGTGTCCACTGTCATTTGACAATTTCCTTGGACATACTCCGTGATTGAGTCATATCTCGCCAATCTTAATCGGAACCACTTGATTCTGGGTGGCATCTTCACAATTTCTTTCATGTTCAGAAGGGTGACTAGTGATTTATGGTCTTTTTCAATTTTGAAATGTAGTCCCATAACATAATCTGAAAAACTTTTACAAGCCTACATTACTGCCATTCCTTTTCCATCATGACATACTGTTGTTTCATTACTGTTAGTCAGCTAGAGGCATTGTAGACTGCTTGACAATTGCTGTCTTTCTGCATTTGAAATCACTGCCCCCAGACCTGTAGATGATGCATCTGCCACTACTGAGGTCTGTAATTCAGGGTTGTAATGTGCCAGGATTTCAGAAGAGATTAGAAATTGGCTAATCCTTTCAAAATCATTTTGCTGATTTCAAACGTTGTCTCAAGGGCTTGTTAACCTCTGCTTAATTCAATAGGAACTTGCCTACTTAGTTCACCATCCCAAGGAATCTTTGAAGCTCAGTTATGATCGTGGGTTGTGGAAATTCTCATTAAATTTTGTTTGTTGTGGATCAACTGTGATTCCAGTGGCTTGTATTATATGACTGAGAATCTTGATCATGGGTTTGGCGAAAACACATTTTTCATTCAGTATTTAGCCTGTAACACTCTCAGGACTGTTCTGACCCTGTGTGATGACACTCTGCTCTCATGGATCCATGTATAAGTATGTCACCCATATGACATATTACTCCTTCCATGCCTTTTAAAGTTTAGACATTGTTCGCTGAAAATTTTCTAGAGAGGAGGCAATTCCAAAGAGGAATCTGTAGAAACAATAATCACCGAATAACATTATAAATGTGGTTAGTCATCTGGATTCTTTGACAAGAGGCAACTGCCAAAATCTACTGTTCGCATCCAATTTGGTAAAATAAATGCTCTTGGTTAGTTTGGCTAGGCTCTCATTCACTGAGGCCATAGGGTGGATCTCACATTCCACTGATTTGTTTAGCTAAGTTAAATCCACACAGATTCTTATAGAGCTGGTTGGTTTTTGGACTGTAGCCATACCTGAACACCATTTTGTTGTCATGATGACCGGTGAGATAAATCCCTTGCTGTTTCATATTTTCTATTTTGACCTTGACTTTGCCTGATTGATGAGGTTATGTGTAATGAGAGCAGGAATTCTAAGATCTAACAAGTGTGAAAAGCCTCCAGCCTCTAAGCCCCAGGTTGCTGTCTACACAAACTGAAGTGAAGAAAACTCACTTTGAATTTTACTGTTTAGAGCACGTTTTCTTTTGTATGGCCAGCTGAATGGCCTCACTCAGTCTTCTCCATGGGACCTCCACTTCCCCTCGAACGAACACCCATTTCAGTTTTCTAAGATCCATTTGTCTTGCAATCTACACTGCTCTCACCAGCGTTAAATCCTCTGTTAAAAACAAAAAGCTAAAAGCTACTGCGGATGCTGGAAATCCAAAACAAAAACAGAATTACCTGGAAAAACTCAGCAGGTCTGGCAGCATCGGCGGAGAACTGATTTCTTCTCCGCCGATGCTGCCAGACCTGCTGAGTTTTTCCAGGTAATTCTGTTTTTGTTTTAAATCCTCTGTTGTCTGTAAGAGATCTCATCATGCTTCATCTAGGATCCGTACCACAATTTTGTTGTGAATAAGCTTGTCTTTTAAAATTCCGTAAGTGCAGTTCTACACCAATCTAGAACAAGGGGTAGGTCACTGTTTAAAAATAAGCAGTTGCCCATTTAAAACAGATGAGGCGTTATTTTTTCACTCTGAGAGTCGAGAGTCTTTGGAACTCTCTTCCTGAAAAGGTGGTGAAAGCAGAGTCTTTGAATATTTTAAGGCATAAGTGGATAGGTTCTTGGTAAGTAAGGGGGTGATAGGTTATTGGGGGTAGGTGGGATGCAGTTTTCAAGTTACTATCAGATCAACTGTGATCCTATTAAATGGTGGAGCAGGTTCGAGCGGCTGAATGGCCTACTCCTGTTCCTTGTTCATATGTTCATAGGTATGTTCGTATGCAGTTTTCTGCCAGTCTATGGAGATTATTGATGATTGAATCCATGCTTTTGCCTTGCCTTTGCTTTCTCCTATTAAATTTAACTCTCTTGATTATTAAATTCCCATGGATGCTGAAATAAGAGTCGAAAGCTTACAGGACTTCTTCATAAGAAGCTGAAGTCTCATCAACCCCCTGCCTTTCTATCACATCAGCAATAGATCCAAGAGCATAAGGAAGCATACTGACTGGTCTTTCTGGGCTTTACTGTGTAACCATGAAGCGGTCTATATCTTGTGAACCTTTTTCTTCGGTTATCTCAATTCTGGGCCTGTTGTGGGACTTCTGCACTCTGAGAGTGGTAGGGTGAATTTGATGTTTCTGCTGGAATTGTTCCTGCTCCTTCAATGCAGCTTGCTCCTTTGGGACTGTGCTCACTGTTGTCCAATTTCTGGGTTTGTGTCACAGCTTGCATCTGCTGCTCATGTGACGGTGAGTCTTGAAACTTTTTTCTTTGTCCTTCCTTCAAGGATCTCTTCTCTTGCCAGCCCTGTAGCTTATTTCAATCATTCCTGGATTTTTTACTTCCTACCACCATGTTTTGTTGTGTGGGAAGGGGTTAGACGGGACTTTGGGGATGGTCTAGTCTCCCAAAAGTATGCTCCTCGAGTCTCTTTAATTATAATTGATTATTTACAGCAAGTATTTACATTTTTGGACCTCCACAAATGGTTACAGCTTCTCTCTTCCAGTTCTTTCATACTTTTCAGTCATGTGATCTGACATCATTGTTACATCAGCATCATGTATGCTTCTGATGTTAATCGTTTACTAAACAATGGCCAACATACATTCAAAGTTCTAAAACAGTAATGGCAAGGCAGAACATTTAACCTAAAGTTTAGGCAAAGGACTCAATACCCTATGCCCATGGTATTTTGAAATGAAGTAAGCCTTCACAGAACCAAAAAGGCCTGTCAATGAAGAGTGCAGGAGGTCAGGCCAGGAGCAGCACATTAGGTGTCAACCTGATGAAGCTACAACACAGGACTACTTACATGCCAAACAGCAGAAGCAGCAGGCAAAAGAGAGTTAAGCGATCCCACAACCAACGAATCAGGTGTAAGCTCTGCAGTCCTGCTACAACCAGCCTGAATAGTGGTGGAAAATTAAACGACTAATAGGAGGAGGAGGCTCCACAAATATCCCCACCCTCAATGATGGGGCAGTCCAGCACATTAGTGCAAAACACAAGGCCGAAACAGTTGCAACTATCATCAGCCAGATGTGCTGGGTCGATGTTCCATCTCAGCCTCCTCTTGAGGTCCCAAGAATGCCAATCTTCAGCCAATTTGATTCACAACACATAATATCAAGAAGTAGTTGAAGGTACTGGATACTGCAAAGGCTATGGGCCCTGACAGCATTCTGGCAATAGAACTGAAGACCTGTGCTCCAGAACTAGCTGCACCACTGGCTAAGCTGTTCTAGCTGCAACACTGGCAACTACCCCGCAATGTGGAAAATTGCCCAGGTATGTCTTGTCCACAAAAAGCAGGACAAATCCAATCCAGCCAATTACTGCCCCGTATGCTTGATCATCAGCGAAGTGATGGAAGGTGTCGTTGAACGTGCTATCAAACGGAACCTACTCAGAAATAGCCTACTCATTCATGCTCTGTTTGGGTTCCACTGGGGCCACTCAGCTCTTAACCTCATTACAGCCTTGATCCAAATATGGATAAAAGAGCTGAACTCCAAAGGTGAGATAAGAATGACTGCCCTTAGCATCAAGGCAGCATTTGATTGAATGTGGCATCAAGGACCCCTAGAAAAACCAAAGTCAATGGGAATCAGGGGGAAAACTATCTGTTGGATAGAGTCATACCAGCAAAAGGAAGATGGTTGTGGTTGTTGGAGGTCAATCATTTCAGACCCAGGACATTGCAGTAGGAGTTCCTCAGAGTAGTATCCTCGGTTCAACATTTTCAGGTGCTTCATCAATAACCCCTCCATCATAAGGTCAAAAGTGGGAATGTTCGCTAATGGTTGCACAATGTTCAGCACTATTCGCGATTGTTCAGATACTGAAGCAATCCGTGTCCAAATGCAGCAAGACCTGAACAACATTTAGGCTTGAGCTGATAAGTGGCAAGTGTTAGGAAATCCATTGATCTGTATGTCCCTGTTGAGATTGTAACATTTAAGGTACAGCATGTTCCAATGCTGTTACAGTGGTTCCTGATTAGTAAAAAGGGTGGGACCCTCTGGGAGTGTTTTGATTGGTTTCCCAGATCAGTTCAAGGGTCAGTGAAGAGCAGTTCAAGGGTCAGTCAGTTGAGTCAGTCAGAGAAGAGCTTCCAGGAAGCAACAGTGCTGTGAGCTGGCTGGGCAGTTGGGACTCAGGAGAAGGCCCAGGAGCTGTTTGGTGGCTCCATGCTGTGGAAAATGTTAGGGCTAAAAGAAACCCTGGAAGCCACTGATAGTTCAGTACAGCTGACAGTGGGGTCAAGGAAGATCACAAGCAGTATTTACTTGGTGCAGCTGAGAAAGATTGGAGCTCAGAGAAATTCAGGGGCAGTGCCAGCTTAGTGAAGCTAGCTGCATGGTAAAAGGCTAAACTTGTGCCAGTAATTAGATGATTGGGGGCAGTCTCCAGAATTCTGGGGAATGTGGTCCCAGTAAAAGAGATTAAACTACCAGAATCCAGAAGCGGACCCCCCCACTGCCCACCCACCCCGCCCCCCCGCCATGTCCTGGAGTCTGGCCAAGGATCGTAACACAAGTAACATTCGTAGAACATAGGAGCAGGAGTATGCCATTTGGCTCTATGAGCCTGCTCCACCATCCAATAAGAACCTTATTGATGTCAAGAGAACAAGAAATTGTAATATTTCTCTTCTGTTAATAACCCTGTCATATTTCTTATGTACTGGAAGACAGACTGTTGGGGGTGTAAATATGGTAATTGGTTTGAGAGCCAGAGTGACTGCACAAGTCTAAAACCAATAGTAAGAAGTGGTTTTGATTGTTAATAAACCAAGAGGAACTTCAATAGAGTTTTACATAAAGCAATAGCAGGAGTGTTTTTTGAATTGAGTTGTTTTAGTTCAAAGGGGGATTTATGCAGGTTGTAAAAGATGTAAGTAATGTCAACATAAGAACATAAGAAATAGGAACAGGAGTAGACCATTCAACCCCTCGAGCCTGCTCCGCCATTCAATAAGATCATGGCTGATCTTCTTGTGTTTTGATTTCTACAATCCCATCTAACCCCGATAACCTTTGATTCCCTTGTCTAACAAGAACCCATCTACCTCTGCCTTAAAAATATTCAATGACCCCACCTCCACCACCAACTGAAGCAGAGAATTCCTAAAGTCGCACAACCCACTGAGAGAAAAAAATCTCCTCATCTCTGTCCTAAAAGGACGTCCTCTAATTTTAAAACAGTTCCCCCTAGTTCTGGACTCACCCCCAAGACAAAACATCCTTTTGACGTCTACCTTGTCAAGGCCGTTCAGGGTTTTGTACTTCAATCAAATCACCCCTCACTCTTCTAAACTCCAGTGGAAACAAGCCCAGTCTGTCCAACATTTCCTCATAAGACAACCCACTTATTCCAGGTATCAATCTAATAAACCTCCTTTGAGCCTCCTCCAATACATTTACATCCTTCCATAAATAAGGAAGGCATGCAGTATTTGAGGTACAGTCTCGCCAATGCCCTGTAAACCAGAAGCATAACATCCTTACTTTTATGTTCAATCCATCTCGTAATAAAGGATAGCATTCCATTAGCCTTCTTAATTACTTACTGTACCTTTATACTAACTTTTTATGACTCATGTACTAGAACACCTAGATCCCTCTGCACCTCAGAATTATGCAGCCGTTCTCCATTTAAGTAGTACTCTGTTTTTTTGTTTTTCCTGCCAAAGTGAACAACTTCACATTTTCGCACATTAAACTCCATTTGCCAAATCTTTACCCACTCACTCAATGTATCTATATCCAACTGCAAACTCCTCATGTCTTCTTCAAAACATACTTTCCTACCTATCTTTGTGTCATTTGCAAATTTAGCTACAATGTCTTCACTCCCCTCATCTAAGTCATTGATGTAAATCGTAAAAAGTTGAGGCTTCAGTACAGACCTCTGTGGGACTCCGCTCATCACATCTGCCCAATCTGAAAAAACACACATTTATGCATACTCTCTGCTTTCTGCCAGCCAGCCAATCTTCTATCCATGCTAATGTGTTACAAACTACACCATGGACTTTTATTTTCTGCAATAATCTTTGATGTGGCACCTTATCAAATGCCTTCTGGAAATTCAAATGTGATGAAGCTATTAATGTATATAATGTTGGAAATTATTTTTTTTTTAAATAAAGGATTAGTCTGGGGTGTGTCTTAATTATATTAAAGCCAGCTAGTTTGGGTGTGTTGATGTACAATAGTTTTGAGATGTAAGAGAGGTAGATTGCATTTGCATTTCGTTGAATAGAGCACTCAAGAAGGGGAGTGAAATCTGGCACCTAGCTAGCAGAGACCAAGCAATTTTTATATTACTAATAAAATTGGTACTATGAAAGGGACTTTATTGCTAGAAGAGGTGGAGTTCAAAGGGACTGGTGATACAATGAGAATTTACATTCAATGAGATGTGCTAGGAATAACAGATAGCAGTTTTGTGTGTGCAGAGCAGAGGCAATGTAATTTCAAAGCCTTCAAGCCTACCACTCTCTCTGCAGAGGAACCAAAGTGAAAGGAACCTCATTTTTAATTTTTAAGGTGCAAATGCTTTGCCTGGTGTCTGCTTAAAGTCTATGGGTTGCTGTTGCGTGAATGGAGATTAGTTTGGGAATTTGTTAAAAGTTATGATAGTAGTAATTTGTAGCCATGTGTAGATATTTAACCATGTAAATTAATAATTGTCTCATGCAGTTTGATATAAAAAGCTCTCGTGAACTGGTGGTCTAATTCCTGAATTTAAAGCTGCATCTCAAACATATCACTTTTTAAAAAAATATAGGTCATGACAGTTGTTTAAAGTTTCTCTCTGGGATTTTTAAATAACTCAGCTTTACCAACTGCTGTGTCATAACATGAAGTACAGTACATCTATAGGCTCCCCTTTATCCACTGCGCATGTTACTCCTTCGAAAATCTCCAATAAATTGGTTAAACATGATTCACAAAACCATGCTGACTCTTCCTTACTGCCTTGAGCTCTTTAAGTGCCCAGCTATAGCCTACTTAATGATCTATTCTAATAACTTCCCCATGACAGATGTCAAGCTAACTGGCTTATAGTTTCCTGTTTTCTGCCTCTCTCCCTTCTTGAATATATGGGTTATATTTGCTACTTTCCAATCTGATGGAACGTTTTCAAAATCTAGCTAATTTTGGAAAATTAACACCAATGCATCAACTACCTCATTAACCAACTCTTTTAAGAGCCTAGGATGTGGTCCATCGGGACCATGAGACTTGCCAGTTCCATCAATTTGCTCAGTACCATTTCCCTCGTGATTTCAATTTCACCAAGTTGCTTTCTCCCGTTCAACTTCTGATTTGTAGCTAATACTGGAATGTTTTTTATGTCCTCTGTAGTGAACACAGAAGCAAAATATTTGTTCATTTGGCCATCATTTCCATATTATCTACTATTAACTCCCCACTGTCACTCACTAGAGGACCAACACTCACTGTACTTACTCTTTCACAGAATCACAGAATCACTCAGTGCAGAAGAGGCCCTTTGGCCCATTGAGTCAGCACCGACATGTGGGAAACACCTGACCTACCTACCTAAGCCCATTTACCAGCACTTGGCCCATAGCCTTGAATGTTATGACGTGCCAAGTGCTCATCCAGGTACTTTTTAAAGGATGTGAGGCATCTCGCCTCCACCACCCTCCCAGGTAGCGCATTCCAGGCCGTCACCACCCTCTGGGTAAAAAAGGTTTTCCTCACATCCCCCCAAAACCTCCAACCCCTCAGCTTGAACATATGCCCCCTCATGACTGACCATTCAAATAAGTGGAACAGCTGCTCCCTATACAGCTTGTCCATGCCCTTCATAATCTTGGACACCTCGATCAGGTCGCCCCTCAGTCTTCTCTGCTCCAATGAAAACAACCCAAGTCTATGCAACCTATCTTCATAATTTAAATGTTTCATCCTAAGCAACATCCTGGTGAATCTCCTCTGCACCCCCTCCAGTGCAATCACATCCTTCCTATCATGTGGTGACCAGAACTGCACATAGTACTTCAGCTGTGGCCTCACCAAGGTTCTATACAACTCCAACATGACCTCCCTACTTTTGTAATCTATGCCTCGATTGATAAAGGTAAGTGTCCCATATGCCTTTTTCACCACCCCACTAAATTTCCCCTCCGCCTTCAGAGATCTATGGACACACATACCAAGGTCCCTTTGTTCCTCAGAACTTCTTAGTGTCATGCCGTTCATTGAATACTTCCTTGCCAAATGATTCCTTCCAAAGTGTATCACCCCACACTTTTCAGGATTAAATTCCATCTGCCACTTATCTGCCCATTTGACCATCCCATCTATATCTTCCTGTAGCCCAAGACATTCAACCTCACTGTTAACCACCCAGCCAATCTTTGTGTCATCTGCAAACTTACTAATCCTACCTCACACATTGTCATCTATGTCGTTTATATAAATGACGAATAATAGGGAACCCAGCACACTGTGTCCTGTGGTACGCCACTGGACACTGGCTTCCAGTCACTAAAGCAGCCTTCTGTCATCACCCTCTGTCTCCTACACCTAAGCCAATTTTGAATCCACCTCATCAAATTACCCTGCACCCCATGTACATTTGCCTTCTTTATAAGTCTCCCATGTGGGACCTTGTCAAAGGCTTTGCTGAAATCCATATAAACTACGTCAACTACACTACCCTCATCGACAAACCTGGTCACCTCTTCAAAATATTCAATCAAATTTGTTAGGCATGACCTTCCTCTGATAAAGCCATGCTGACTATTCCTGATCAAACCTTGAAAGTGGAGATAGATTCTCTCCTTCAGAATTTTCTCCAATAGTTTCCCTGCCACTGATGTGAGACTCACCGGCCTGTAGTTCCCTGGTTTCTCTCTGCAACCCTTCTTAAATAGCGGAACCACATTAGCTATTCTCCAGTCCTCTGGCACCTCCCCCATGGCCAGAGAGGAGTTAAAAATTTGGGTCAGAGCCCCTGCAATC
The DNA here is from genome assembly GCF_964194155.1 of Cetorhinus maximus. Lineage (NCBI taxonomy): Eukaryota > Metazoa > Chordata > Chondrichthyes > Lamniformes > Cetorhinidae > Cetorhinus > Cetorhinus maximus. The sequence continues at coordinate 168,363,029 of NC_135883.1, forward strand.
TCCTCCCTTGCTTCCCTCAGCAGTCTGGGACACAAATCATCTGGACCTGGAGATTTGTCCACTTTTAAGCCTGCCAACACCTCCAATACATTTGCCACTCCTTATATCAATTTGCTCAAGAACCTCGCAGTCTCTCTCCCTGAGTTCAATACCTTCATCCTCATTCTTTTGGGTGAAGACGGATGTGAAGTATTTGTTCAACACTCTACCGATGTCCTCTGGCTCCACCCATAGATTGCCCAATTGGTCCCTAATGGGCCCTGCTCTTTCCCTGGTTATCCTCTTCCCATTGATATACTTATAGGCCAGAATTTTCCGGCTGACATACGGATGGCGTAGCCCGCACGTCAGCGCGTAAAATGACGCGCGCTGACGTCGTGCGAGCATGCCGACGTCAGCGTGCGCCATCGTGATATTTTGGTGGGCGGGCACGATCAGTTCGCTCGCCATTAATTGAAGGGCTCGTTAAGCCCCTTAACTTGCCAATTGTGTACGATTTTGAGGGGCCCATGCGAACTTCGGGTCGGTGCACGGGCCCAACGGGAAGGCGGGTAGGAGATTATTTAAGAAAACTTTTGCAATGTCGGGATATGTGGACTCAGAGGGTTATAATGATGAAAGTGTTTAAAACATACCTGTGTGACTGTTAGTAGTTCTCATCGATGTCCAAGGGGTTTTTGTATAAAGTGAAAGCATTCTGCAGACAGCATTCTTTTTCAACCTTGCAGCTTTCCGGAGGCCTCCATTTAGCCTGGGGCTATGGGTTCTGACATCTCCACTGGAGGCAGCTCCCCTGAGGAGGAAGGGAGTGATAGAATCAGGAGGAGGCCAGGACTGGACAATCAGCCTCCAAGGGAGGCACCTTTGGGTGTCCAGGCACAGGCACAAGGGGTGCAGGGCCAAGAGGTTGTCCAAGGTGCAAGGGGCCGCAGACGATGCCACTATCCTGCTGCCAGGGTATACAGGCAGCGAAGCAGCTACCTCAATATGACTGAGTTGCAGTGCCGAAGGAGGCTCCGACTCTCAAGGGAGACAGTCAACTATATCTGTCAGATGATTGGCCCTGAGATCTCCCCTAACTGTGTGGGAGGACACCCCATGCCAGCGGCTCTGAAGCTCACAGTTGCCCTCCACTTCTATGCCTCTGGCTCCTTCCAGGGCTCAGTGGGTGACCTTTGCGGTGTCTCCCAATCAGCTGTACACACTTGTGTCAAGCAGGTTACAGAAGCTCTGTTCAGACAGGTATCCACCTTTATCCACTTCCGCTGCGACCACATAAGTCAGGCATGGCGAACCAGAGGCTTCGCAGCCATTGCTGGATTCCCCCGTGTCCAGGGTGCAATAGACTGCACACATGTGGCCATCAAGGTGCCACCAGGTGAGCCCGGTGCCTTTGTCAACAGGAAGGTCTTCCACTCCATGAACATGTAGATAGTGTGCGATCACAGCATGCAGATGTTACAAGTCTGTGCAAGGTTCCCAGCAGGCTCCCATGACGCCTACATCCTCAGACACTCCCAGGTGCCGGGGATCTTCAGAGCTCCGGCTCAGCTAGATGTTTGGCTGCTGGGTGACAAGGGCTATCCCCTGCGAAGGTGGCTCATGACGCCAGTACGCCGTCCAAGAACAGAAGCTGAGCATCGGTACAATAGGAGCCAGGGCATCACAAGGGCTGTGGTGGAGACAGCCATCGGTCTTCTCAAGATGCGCTTCCGTTGCCTGGACCGCTCAGGGGGCGCACTCCAGTACCCCCCAGATCGCGTCTCTCTGATCGTGATAGTCTGCTGCGCCCTGCACAATCTTGCACTGGAAAGGGGGGATGTAATTGACGATGAAGACCTTGACATCCTGGATGATGCTGCACATGATGAATCCAGCAGTGCCTCAGAGGATGAGGAAGCACAGGGCGATGATGAGGGCCACAACGACGATCCATGTTTACAGCAAGGAGGCAGGGACATCCGGGACAATTTAATCCAAAGAACCTTCAGCTAGCTCCACACACATCAATCAGCAGGAGCAGCATTGCCTGGAACTTCCACACGTGGCACTGAGGTGCTTCCTCTTCCCCCTGATCTGCTGCAAATAAGGCCTTAGTACAGAAACATCAATCTCCACTCTAACACTCATGATAATTATGTGAAAATGAAAAAAGCACCACAATGAAAAGATGCTCAGCCATGGTAACAAAGGTGGACTTTATTCTGTCCACAATTAAACTTGACATGATTATTCGACAATGTTACAAAAAGGGGTCCCTATTCTAAGGCCAAAACAAAATCACCAGTAACATGCCCGGGGAGTGCCTAAGGTGCCTTATGTTTTCGTTTCCGGTTGCTACGTCTAGGTGCCGCCCCATCGCTCAGAGTGGCTTGTGAGACAGCCTGCTGACTCTGCTGTCCTATTGGCCTAGATGACCTTGGTGGGCGTCCTCTGGCCCGTGGAGCCTGTGATGGCCCCGCCTGGGAGGGAGTGGCCAGCTCCTGCATTGGCACCTCCCCAGTTGTTGCAGCCTCAACGGAAGCAACGTTGACTGGCAGAGGGGCGGAGGAGCTGCTGCCCTCATCCAGAGCACCATGAGAGGAGCTCGCAGCGATGGCAGTCAGCTACTGTGCCAACGTGAGGTCCAAATCTACCTCCCTGCTCCCATGGGCACCAAGTGCCGGCGCTTTGTGTCCACAACATCTCCCACAATGGAAAACACCACCTGTGGCCAGAACCGCAGTGAGGGCTTGCCGGTCAGAGCGTAACCCAATCATATTTTGATCCATTTGGTGAAAGCCCCTCTCTATGAGAGTCGCCAATCTCTCATTGAAGGAACAAAGACAAAAATACCTGGAAAAACTCAGCAGGTCTGGCAGCATCTGTGGAGAGGGACACAGTTAACATTTTGAGTCCGAATGACCCTTCAACAGGGTTCTGTTGAAGGGTCATTCGGACTTGAAACATTAACTGTGTCCCTCTCCGCAGATGCTGCCAGACCTGCTGAGTTTTTCCAGGCATTTTTGTTTTTGTTTTGGATTTCCAGCATCCGCAGTTTTTTGCTTTTATTTCATTGAAGCAATCCTGATGCTCTGCCCTGAGGGTGGATTCTTCGCGTGCACTCTGCCTAGACTCCTCCGTCGCAGAGAGCAACTGAACCATTCCCTCATGCAACCCTGCCAGATGCAAACACACTTCCTGCTGCCTTTCCTGCAGCTGCTGCAATGGGGACAACTCCAGAGGCACGTCATCAGTGCCGGACTCCGCATGTGCATTCCCCTGCAGCCCTCTGGCTGCGGGAGCCATTGGCACTCTCTGCCCCTACCATCTCCTCCAACAATTGTGATGTGCCCTCTCCACTGTGACCCAGGACACTAGCCGACGGTAAAGTCCTCACCGAGGTGTGTGTGTCTGCGCTGTTGCCTGGCTGGCTGAAATGATGTGCTGCAAGTTGCAAATGTTACCCCTCAGGTGTGTGGGGGGGGGGTGGGGCTGCGTTGAGGACATGCGGGTCGCTCTGGTGGTGATGCTGAAATTAACAACAAGAACAGTGCATCAGTTAGCGTACATTCAGTTCAACCTTTCATCCCTTTCCCCCCCAGCCTCATAAGTAGCTCACCCTTAAAGACCCTTAAAGGAAGAACATTGGTGAGGCCCAAATGAGTCAAGACGGGCCCCAAGCATTAAACACACATGCAAACAGGCTGGTTAGATGGCACATGGCTTGTAAAGAACCAGAGGAGTGGGGAGAGTGCAGAGGTATCTGATGTGGATGCATTGTTGCCTGGATAGTTGCGCGGCTAAGGAAACATTTCAAACAGTTGTGTCACTTTCCGCCGAACTCAGGAGATTGAGAGGTCATGTTATTGCCCTTCTTTCCGTAAGGAGGGGCATAGACCGGGTGGCCAGAAGGCAACATTTCCCCTTGGCGCAGGGATGAGTAACATGGTGGCATTCATCTAAGTTGAGTGCCATGAGGTTCACAGCTGAGGTGCTGAGGACCTTCTGGACAAAGTAATGTGGGGCGCACTGGCTGAAAGGGTGCAAGAGGCCCCAAACCCCCGAAAATGGAATAAGTTTTTGGCTGTGCAGCGGCAATCCAATGGCATGTGAGACCATGGTGATCGTGGTCACAAATGGGATAAGGTGACTTTGGAAGGTGGTGGAGAGGCTATTCTTCAAGGGGACGAGGGTCCCTCCTGTACGACCCAGACATCAGAGTGTCTCAGTCTGTGAATGAGCAGTGTTGCAGCATTAACGATTGCAGCAACCATCAGTGGTTTGGATGGTGGGCACACAGAGTGGATGGGACTGTGGACCTCAAATACCTGCCCGCTGGACCCTAGCCTCACCGCCCCCGGCTGCCCTGGCCTCCTGCCTCCTGCCCAGCTCCATGGCCTGCTCCTTGAATGGGGTGAGGCGCTGGAGGAGGGAATGCCCGCCACCAGTCCTCAGGCGCTCCCGGGCATTGTGGTTACTTTTTGCCTGCAAAACACATAAGAGGATTTATTGGGGCAGGTTGCTCATGTACTCAGCACGCACATGCCGCGCCCCAACCACAGTGGGCCATCTGAGGCTTCCAGCGGCTCCTGTCCGCACTACTAGTGATGATTCCCCAGAAGATAGTATGGCTGGTCCCAAACCCCTCCCACAACGGTCCCCTTGGATACATTCTGCGTCCATCACTTTGAATAGCACACGGGTCCTAGTGCCCATGGAAAGGAGGATCAAATAGGTGCGGCGCTGATGCCAGCAGATGGGACTTGCCCAAAAGACCTTGAGGCACCCCTTGGACCATGTCATTACCATCAATGTGACAGGTGTTGGAGTTCTGAGTATGTGTCTACCGGCCTCCCCCGCAGCTTTCCCCCAAACTACTCAAATGCCACAGAAACCAACATATGCTGTGCAGAAAGCCCTTCTTCTCCTCAACCACTAAGGCTGATGTAAGCATTGTCAGTACCCATTTGTTCACCCAGCGTGCGACAGATGCCCTATGCAGTAATGGCAGCCATACATGGTGGGGTGGGGGGGGGTGCAAAGGCTAAGGCTGCCTTCTGCCTCAAATAGCCCAGAAAGACATGGTACTCACCCGTCCGGAGCGCGGCAAATCATTGAAGCGTTTTCGGCACTGGATGCCAGTGCGTCTGACATCATCGTGGGCAATTACAACCTCGCCCACCTCCTCCCACGCCTGGCAGGTAACATGGGGGGCCCTCCTCCTCCTATCCTCAGGATACAGAACATTACGTCGCTGGACCACCTCTTCCAGGAGGACAGCAAGGCGTGCGTCCGAGAATCTGGGTGCACAGTGCCCCCCCCGCTGGCCTCTCCTCGAGCCTGCCCCCCTCCTCCTCCACCTCCTCCTCCTGTGCCCTCCTTTGAGCATTTCTACCTCTCTGAGTGGCCATGGTGCACTGCTTCAAGCAGGCTGCCTGGCCACTGTTTAAACAGGCTGTGCGCTCCACATTGGAACCAGCAATCTGAGGCCGCCCGCCCTCGCGACTATTTCCCCGTTCTCCACGGGAGTTGCAAAGCCGCGGTGCAGGCCTTAATTGGCCCACCAGCGGAAAATGGCGGTGTGGCCCGTTTCACCAGTGGCAATCGGCCACCCGCCGTTGAGTCGGTCGGGCCCGCCCGACCAACGAATGTAAAATTCTGCTCATAGAATATCTTGGGATTTTCCCTATTTTTACCAGCCAGAGCTTTCTCAGATCCCCTCTTTGCTCTCCTAATTGTTTTCTTAAGCTCCACCCTGCACTTTCTGTTCTCCACTAATGCCTCCGCTGTTTTGCTCACCTTGTTCCTGCTGAAAGCCTCTCTTTTCCTTCTCATCGTATCCTGAATATCTCTATTCATCCATGGTTCTCTGGGCTTGTTACTCCTTCCTGTGTTGAGCCTGTACCCTCCCCATTTGCTTTTTGAATGCCCTCCACTGCTCCTCTGTAGATTTCCCCACAAGTAGCTGTTCCCAGCCTACCTTGGCCAGATCCTGCCTTATTTTACTAAAATCCGCTCTCCCCAATCCAAAACATTTTTTGCAACTTGTCTATTTCTTTGTCCATAACAAGCTTAAATTGTACCATGTTGTGGTTGCTATCACTAAAATGTTCCCCCACCACCACCTCAGCCATCTGTCTGGCTTCATTCCCCGGAATTAGGCCCAGCACTGCGCCATCCCTTGTTGGACCCTCTACATATTGACCTAAAATGTTCTCCTGTACAAATTTCAAGAAATCCACTCCATCCAAGCCCCTTACAGTATGTCTATCCCAATTAATGTTGGGAAAGTTGAAATCCCCTAATATAATTACCCTATTGTTATTGTTTTTACACACCTCCACAAATTGTGCACATATTTGCTCCTCAATTTCCCACTGACTATCTGGGGGTCTATAGTAAACACCTAACAATGTGGCTGCCCCTTTTTTATTCCTAAGCTTTACCCACAAAGCTTCATTCGATGCCCCCTCCAAGATATTATCTCTCCTTACTGCAGTAACTGACTCCTTAACTAATAATGCAATGCCTCCTCCTCTTTTACACCCTCCCCTGTCTCACCTGAAGATCCCGGAATGTTGAGCTGCCAATCCTGCCCCTCCCTCAATCACATCTCAGTGATGACTACTATATCACAATTCCACATGTCAATCCTCACCCTTATTACCTGTAATACTCCTGGCATCAAAGTGGAGGCCATCCAGCCTTGCCTTACTCCCTTGAAACTTAATGCAGCTGTACTCCCTCTGACTTGATTGTTTTACTGTATTATGATGTGTCCCTATTCTGCTAACATTCTGTGTCCCCTCCTCCTGCCGAATTAGTTTAAACTCCTCCCAACAGCACTAGCAAATCCGTCCGCAAGGATGTTAGTCCTGCTCTGGTTCAGATGTAGACCTTCCCGCTTGTACAGGTCTCACCTTCCCCAGAAATGGTTCCAGTGATCCAGGAATCTAAAACTATCCCTCCTGCACCAACTCTTAAGCCATGCATTCATCTGCGCTATTCTCCTATTTCTGAGCTCGCTAGCACGTGGCACTGGGAGTAATCCAGAGATTACAACCCGATCGGTCTTGCTTTTTAGTCTACTGCCTAACTCCCTGAATCCTTGATGCAAGACTTCATCCATCTTTCTACCTATGTCATTGGTACCAACATGTACCATGACCTCTGCCTTATCACCCTCCCCCTTCAGGGTTCCCTGCAGCCGTTCAGTGACATCCCAGACCCTGGCACCAGGGAGGCAAGATACCATCCTGGAGCCACGTTGACGGCCACAGTAGCACCTATCTGTTCCCCGCACTATAGAATCCCCTATTACTATTGCTCTTCCTCCCCTGAAGAGTCGACTCCTCTGAGTTGAGTGAGTTCGAATCAAATGTTGGCAGTAAAGACAATGGCTGAACAATGGACCACCTTCAAAGAAAAATTATCACAATCAATGTCAAGGTATATTCCCTTGAAGGGGAAAGGTTGGACAAATAAATCCACAGCGCCCTGGACGACGAGATAGACAGAGGTAAAGATGAAAAGGAAGAATTGTGCGTACAACAGAGATGTCAGGTAGAAAATACAATGGATAATCAGGCTGAATATAGAAGGACCAGTGGTGAAGTGTAGAAAATAATAAGAAAAGCAAATAGAGAGCATGAAAAGAGGCTTGCAGTGAACATAATAGGGAATCCCAATGTCTTCTATAAGCATGTAAATAATAAAAAGGTGGTAAAAGAAAGAGTGGGGCTGATTAGGGACAAAAAGGGAACTTGCATGTGGAGGCTCGTGAAATAGCGGATGTGTTGAACAAGTGCTTTGCATCTGTCTTTACAAAGGAAGAACTTGCTACCCATGCTGAGGTGAGAGAGGAGGTAACCAATACAGAACTAGAAGAACTTACAATCAAGAGGAAGGAGGTGCTCTCTTTACTTAAAATAGATAAGGTACCAGGACCGGATGAGACGTATCCAAGGGTATTGAGAGAAGTGAGAGTGGAAATTGCAGAAACACTAGTGATAATCTTCCAGTCTTCCTTAGACACAGAGGAGGTGCCAGGGGACTGGAGAACTGTGAATGTTACACCCTTGTTCAAAAACGGGTGCAAGGATAGAGCTGGCAACTGCAGGCCAGTCAGTTTGACCTCAGTGGTAGGGAAACTTCTGGAAACTATAGTAAGGGATACAATCAATAATCACTTAGACAAGTACAGGGTAATTAAGGAAACCCAGCATGGATTCATCAAGGGAAAATCATGTTTAACTAACTTGGTGGAGTATTTTGAGGAGGTAACAGAAGGTTGATAAAGGAAATGCTGTTGATGTGGTGTATATGGATTTTCAAAAGGCATTTGATACAGTGTCACTTAACAGTCTTGTGAGCAAAATCCTAGGTAATGGAATAAAAGGGAAAGTAGGCTTTTGGATAAGAAATTGGCTGAGTGACAAAAACAGAGAGTAGTGATAAATGGTTGTTTTTCAGGTGGGAGGAAGGTTTGTGGTGGAGTTCCTCAGGGGTCAGTGTTGGGACTCTTCCTTTTTCTAATATATATTAATGACCTACACTGTGGTGTGCAGGCCATGATTTCAAAATTTGTAGATGATACAAAGGTTGAAAATGTTGTCAACTGTGTCTTCAACTTCAAAAGAACATAGACATATTGGTGGATTGGGCAGACAAATGGCAGATGAAGTTCAATGCAGAGAAGTGTGAGGTGATTCATTTGGCAGGAAAGATATGGTGAGACAGTATAAGGTAAGGGGAAATCCTCTAAAGGAGGTGCAGGAACAGAGGGTCCTCGGTGTATACATACATAGGTCATTGAAGATGGCATGGCATGTTGAGAGAGTAGTCAATAAAGCATATAATATCTTAGGCTTTTTTAATAGGGGCATTGAGTACAAAAGTAAGCAGGGCATGTTGAACTTGTATAAGATACTAGTTAGGCCTCATCTGGAGTATTGCGTCCAGTTCTGGACACCATACTTGAGGAAGGATGTGAAGGCATTGGAGAGAGTACAGAGGATATTCACAAGAATGATTCCCAGGATGAAGAACTGTAGTTGTGAGGATAGATTGGAAAGCTTGGGACTGTTTTCCTAGGAGAAAACAAGGCTGAGAGGAGACTTGATAGAAGTATTCAAGATCCTGAGGGGTATGGACAGGGTAAGTAGTGAGAAACTGTTCCCACTCAAGAGAACATCAAGAATGAGAGGGCACAGATTCAAAATAATTGGCAAAAGGAGCAAATGTGGTGTGAGGAAAATTTTTTTTCACCCAGAGGACAGTTGGGGTCTGGGACACTCTTCCTGAAGTGTGGTAGAGGCAGGTTCCGTCGAGGTCTTCAAAAGGTAATTGGATTGCTACTTGAAAAAAGAGAATGTGCAAGGTAACAGGGATAAGGCAGAGGAGTGGAGCTAGGTGGAATGTTCTTTCAGAAAGCCAGTACAGACTCAATGGGCCAATTGGCCTCCTTCTGCCACTGTAAAGATACTGTACTATTGTGATACTATGAAGCTTTTACAGGATTATATTTATAGGTTTGATGCCTGTGGAATAAAGGATCACCGCTGGAACTTTTGTGAGTTCTGTGTGCTTAAATTTTGCATTAAAGTAAGAAATAGCAAGGTTATAAGTGAGGTCAGACTGAGAGGGAGTGCAAAAAGGTCTAAATCTAGGTTTACAGTGCATGTATATAAATGTACAAGTGTGGTAAATAAGCTGGTGAGCTACAGGCACAAATAGCCAAATGAGAGTATGTTGTGGCAATAATGAAAACCTGGTTCTAAATATTCCTGGATACAAGGTGTCCAGAAAAGTTAAGGAAGGAAAGAAAGGAGGAGAGATGGGAGTATTGATTAAGATGAATGTTAGTGTTGGAAAGAGAGGATATAATGGAGGAGTCAAGGACAAAATCTATTTGGTTAAAGATGAGAAACAATGGAAATACCCTTACACTACTGGATGTAGTCTATAGGCCTTCGAATAGTGGAAAGGATGTACAGGAACAAATTTTCAGGGAAATTACAGAGAGGTGCAAAATCTATAGAGTAGTGATAATGGGAGACTTTAATTATCTGAATAAAGACTGGGAAGGTAACAGTGTAAAAGATAGACAGGAGGAAGAATTTCTCGAGTGGATTCAGGGGAATTTCTTGAGTAGTCTGTTTCAAATTCAACATAAAATGTGGCATTACTGGATTTGATTTTGAGGAACGAAGTGTGTCAAGTAAATCAAATGTCAGTGGGGAAACATTTAAGGAACAGTAATCATTGTAGTGAGGTTTAGGATAGCTATGGAAAAAGCCTTGGATACATCTCATCCGGGCCTGCGGATTTATCTACTTTTAAGGACGCTAAACCCGCTAGTACCCCCTCTCTCTCTATGTTAATTTCCTCTAATATTTCACAGTCCTTCACACAGATGTCTATACCTGCATCGTCCTTTTCCATTGTTAAGACTGATGCAAAGAATTCATTGAAAACATTCATTGTACCCACATCTTCTGGGTCCACACACAGATTAGGTTCTTGATTGGTAAGGGGATCAAAGGTTATGGGGAGAAGGAGGGAGAATGGGGTTGAGAAACTTATCAGCCATGATTGAATGGCGGAGCAGGCTCGATGGGCCGAATGGCCTAATTTCTGCTCCTATGTCTTATGGTCTTATTACCTCTATGGTCCCTAATTAGCCTACTCTTTCCCTAGTTATTCTCTTGCTCTTTATATGTTAAAAAAACATTTTCCTTTATTCTACCCACTAATGCTTTCTCATGCACTCTCTTAGCTTTCATAATTTTCTTTTTAAGCTGCCCCCTGCACTTTTTATACTCCTCTAGGGGCTCTGCCATATTGAACCCTCAGTATCTGCTGTAAGCTTCTCTCTTTTTCTTAATCCTAACCATTATGCCCCTTGATGCCAGGGTTCTCCAGACTTGGTCCCCCATTTTGTCTTTATGGGAACATATTTGCCCTGTACTCTTGCTATTTCCTCCTTGAATGCCTCCTACTGCTCTGACACAGTTTTATCTGCAAGTAGCTGCTCCCAGTCCACTTGGGCCAAATCGTACCTCATCTTAGTAAAATTAGCCTTTCCCCAGTTTAGAACTTGCCCAATCTTATCGTTTTCCATAACTATCCTAAATCTAACTGAGTTATGGTCACTATCTCCAAAATGATTCCCTACTGGTGTGCCTTCTATGTGCCCAGGCTCATTTCCGCAAATTAGGTCCAGAACTGCCCTCTCCCTTGTTGGGTTTCCTACGTACTGGCTAACAAAGTTCTCCTGGATGCAACTTAAGAATTTTGCTCCTTCCCTACCATTCACACTAAAACTATTACAGTTAATATTTGGGTAGTTAAAATCCCCTACTATTACTGTCTTATTATTCTTACACTTTTCTGAAATTTGATTCCTTGCTTGATCCTCTATTTCTCCTGACTGTTTGGGGGCTTATAGTACACACCCAACAACATGTTTGCCCTATTTGTGTTTTTTACTTTTACCCATTTGGCCTCATTTAATGATCCTTCCAAGATATCATCCCTCCTCACTTCTATAATTGATGCCTTGATCAATATCGTGACCCCCTCCCTCCTCTTCTATCGCCCTCTCTATCTCGTCTGAAAGATGAGAAGGATTAAGGACAGCGAGCAAGGATTTGTTATAAGCAAATTATAGAGTCATAGAGGTCTACAGCAATGAAAAAGGCCCTTCGGCCCATTAAGTCTGCACCGGTCAAACAAATACCTAACTATTCTAATCCTATTTTCCTGCAGTAGGCCCATTGCCTTGTATGCCATGGCATCGCAAGTGCCTAATGTTTTTAAAAACAGTATGTTAAACTGAGGTGATTGATTTTGCTGCTGTAATTTGAGACAATGGTGTAATCGTAATGTCACTTGACAAGCAATCTACAGGCCCAGGCTAATGCTCTGTGGACAAGGGTTCAAATTCCACCATAGCAGCTGGAGGAATTTAAGGTCAATTAATGAATAACTCTGGAATTGAAAACTAGTCTCAATAATAGTTACCATGAAACTATCACATATTATTGTAAAAACCCATCTGGTTCACTAATGTCCTGTAGCGAAGGAAATCTTCCATCCTCACATGGCCTATGTGTGACTTCAGATCCACAGTAACGTGGTTGAGTCTTAACTGTCCTTTGACATGGCCTAGCAAGCCACTCAGTTCAAGGGCAATTAGGAATAGACAACAATTACTTGCCATGCCAATGACATCCATGTCCATTAAAGAATTTAAAAAAATAATTGTTGAGGTTAATGCGGTGGATGAGGTATTTGTGTAGACTTTCAAAAGGCATTTGATAAATTGCCACATAACGGTCAGCCAAGTTGAAGCCCATGGAATACACGAGACACTGACAACGTGGATACAAAGTTAGCTGACAGGAAACAAGAGACTAGTGGTGAACGGTAGTCTTTTGGAGTGAGGAAAGGTATGTAAAATGGCTCCCAGGGGACTGGTGCAGCGTTCACTGCTTTCCTTGATATATGTTGATAACCTGGGGTATATCAAGCACAATTTTAAAATTTTCAGATGACAGAAAACTTGAGATATAGGGCAGTATCTTAGGCTCGGCGAGCAGGGGTGGGGCCCGCTCGCCAAGGCGTCAAATGATGCACGGTGATTCCGGGCGTGCGTCCCGACGTCACCGCGCGTCATTCAGATTTTCAGTTTGGTGGGCACGCACCTGAGTCGGCTGCATGCCCGTTGGACTGTCAAAGACCTATTAAGGTCAGTTAACTATCAATTAAAGCAATAAAATGAGCTGCCCGTCCAACGTTAAGGTTGACAGGCAGGCGAAGAGCCCAGGCGGCCTTCGCATTTTTCATGGAACCTCATCCATAGCGGGATGAGGTTTCATGAAAGTTTTTAAAGTCTTGTAAAAATTTTTAATAAAATAGACATGTTCTAGCTCATGTGACAGTTTTATATGAGGTGACATGTCTTAATTTTTTTTTTTCCCTTTATTACATTTTTCTGAACTTAAACTAATTAGCATGCACGAAAGAGCACAGGCCCAGACTCAGGTAACCCCCCTCCGCCCGGACAGGGAGCGCACAGCGCATCTGGGCGTGCGTCATGCTGGGCGGGCCTTAATTGGCCCGCCCACATAAAATGGTGGCGCCCAGCCAATCGCGGGTGACAATCGGCTGCATGCACATCCGCGTCCACCCCCGCCCAACTTCCCCCAACGGGGAGAAAATTCTCCCCAACTATGAAGAGGATAATGATAGTGATAAAATGAAGGGTAGAATTTTGAAGGGGTACACGGAGTTCTGAGGAAACCTACACTAATTGTTGAAGGTGGCAGGGAAGTTTGAAAAAGTGGTTAAATAGGCATCTGCTGTCCTGGTCTTCATTAATGTAGACATAGCATGTAGAAGCAAGGAAGATATGATGAACTGGAGTATTATGTTGAATTGTGAGCACCACAATTTATGAAGGACATGAAGACTTTCGAGAGGGTGCTGATAATGTTTGCGGGAATGGTTCAGAGATGAGAGACTTCAGTTTTGTGGATAGACTGGAGAAGCTAGGGTTGTTCACCTTAAAGAATCAAAGGTGGAGAGGAGATTTTCTAAAAGGATCTAACAACATGAGAGGTCTAGACATCTTAGGTGGAGAGAACCTGTTCCTGTTGGCAGAAAGGTCAAGGACCAAAGGCTGAGACTGTAGTAGAGGAAAATTCAATTGTCACTTTCAAAAGGGATAAGCACCTGAAGAGAAAAGGAAAACTTGCAGGGCTATGGGAAATGGACAAGGGAGTGGGTGTAGCTGAGTTGCTTTTGCAGAGGACCCACACAGACACATTGGGCACATAGGGCAGAATTTTCCCCCCATTGGAGGGGGGGGGAATTCAGGAGCAGGTGTGTGGAGGCGTGGGGGCGCGCCGCTATTTTATGTGGGCAGGCGCATGAAAGAGCGCACTCATCTCCCTGAGGCTAAGTGCTGCCTGAGGGAGATCAGCTCCACAATAAAATATCTTAAAAACAGAAAAAAAAAAATTCCCTAACATATCCCCTCATGTGACACTGTCACATGAGTTGGGACATGTCCATCACTTTTAAATACACTTTTATTACATTTTTAAAAACCTACATGAAACCTCATCCAGCCCATGGATGTGGTTTCATGCTTTTATGCTCCCGGCCTGCCGCCGACCTTAAGGTTAGATGGGCAGGTCCACTAATCGTGTTAATTACTTTGTCAATGGCCTCAAAAGGCCATTGACAGGTTGATGGGTGCACAGCTGATTCGGCTGAGCCCCCACCAACCTGAAAATTGAAATGAGGCAGGGTGACGTCGGGAGTTCTGCCCGACGTCATCCCGGGTCATTTTACGGGTCGGTGAGCGGGCCCCGACCCCTGCTCGCCGACCGGGAAATCCTGGCCATAGTCTCCTTCTGTGTTGTTACCATTCTGTGATTTTTTTTTGTCCAGAATGATGGACAAGTCTAACCTAGCCAACTACCAACCCATCAGTCTACTCCCAATCATCAGGAAAGTGATGGAAGATGCCGCCAACAGTGTTATCAGGCAGCACTTACTCACCAACAACCATTGCTTCAGAAGTTCTACAGGGAAGTGTGCTTGGTCAAACTTTTGGTCATCCATCCAAATAACTCCCTATGTAGCTCAGTGTCAAATTCTGTCTGATAATGCTCTCGTGAAGTGCCTTGGAACATTTTGCTAGATTAAAAACTTTATATAGATGTAAGTTGTAATGCTGCTTGAGCTCAGGATTTGAAATCCGTGGTAGGTCTTTTCTTTGGTTTTGTTGCATGTGTGCTTTTAACAAGAAATTCAATAATTTGAAAACCCTTATCTTACCATCATGTGAAAGCAACCAGGTGGCACGATAATAATAAATTGTGGAAGTAAGATGCAGTATTAGCTGAAAGAAATAGCTTAAGCAAATACCAAGAAAAGTGGCAATCAACAAATTGGGAGAAAAATAGAAAGCAACCAAGGGATACAAAGAAAATGTAAAGCACTGCAAAAATACAAATTATGAGAGTAGTTAAGCAAATTGTGGCCCATCAAAAACAGAAGCAGGAGATACTGTAGTGGACATCAAGGTAGCATTGCGTTTTTTTAAACTTATCTTATTGATTCAGGCAATGTGGGCAGTGCTTGCAAAGCCAGCATTTATTGCCCATTCCTAAATGTCCTTGAAAAGGTTATGGTGTGTCAACTTCTTGAATATAACTGAATGGCTTGCTAATTCTTAAGGTCAAGAAGAGTCAACCACATTGCTGTGGATCTGGAGTAATGCATTGGTCAGACTGGCTAAGGAGAGAAGAATCCCTTCCCTAAAGGACATTCTATCCATTACCACAGCACAGCAAAAGGATAAAATATCAGTGAGAGAAGGAAAACAAGGAATAAATCAAGAGGAGTAAATTTACTGTGTTCAATATTAGCAAAAAAAAAGGTAGGGCTAGATTTTCCTATCTCGCCAGTGGGGGGAGGGTCATTGTGGCAGGTGGGACTGGAAAATTCGGAGTGCGGCCAAAAGTCAGTCTACCACCAGTGGGAAAATAGTTTGCAATTTTTTCCTCCAGAATTTTATGGTGGGTTGGGTTTCCCGCTGCACCATGTCGGAACTGTATTTGTATGCCTTTACATCTCATGAATGCTCGTTAAAAACCCAGCTCACCGGAATCACATCCCCACTCCCAATCTACTTGCTCTGCTGGCAGATATTTAGACCAGACCAATTCACGACTGGATATAAATGGCATGCACTTGATGACCTGCACATAATTTGCGACTTCGAGGTTTGTAACTGCAGCATTTGCCAACCTTTCATCACGCTGCTCTGACTCCGTGCCAATTGACTGCTCAGGCAAGACCAGTGGGAAGGGAAGGGGGAGAAGGCACACGCTAGAGGGGTGTTGGGAGGGTTGCTGGAGCACAGGAAGAAAGGAGGGTGGAAGGCACATTCTTGACTGGAGAGGGGGGTGCGGTGAGACTTGATGACAGAAGCCTGGAAGGGCAGGGATGGGGAGAGACACAAGACACAAGTAGTGGGTGATTGGAGGAAGGGAGGGAAGAGGTGGAGAGAGGCACGTGACATGATTGTGGGTGGGGAGGGGGTGGGTTAAAGAAAGATGGGAAATAAGTCTGAGACAGTCCAGGGCAGTGTGCAGCATTTAGTCAGGGCCATAAAATAAAGGCAGTCCTGGGGCAGTGAGCACCATGCATCATGGCAAACATCTCTTGGTCCCAGTCCAGGGAGGGGGAGGGCCTGCCTCTGCTGTGAAGGTTGTGCACAGCATGGTGTGCAGGGCATGGTCAGCCCCTCACAAATTTGGGTCCTGGGGTTTGGTGAACTGGTAATGGGTAGCAGATGGCACAGTCACAGTCAGGGGAGGCATCTGCAGCTTGTGAATGGAGAAGTTTTTTTTAATTCATTCACAGGATGTGGCTTCACTGGCTGGGCCAGCATTTATTGCCATCCCTAGTTGCCCTTGAGAAGGTGGTGGTAAGCTGCCTTCTTGAACCACTCAGTCTATGTGGTGTAGGTACACTCACAGTGCTCTTAGGAAGGGAGTTCCAGGATTTTGACACATCGACAGTGAAGGAACGACAATATATTTCCAAATCAGAATGGTGAGTGACTTGGAGGGGAACTGGTAAGTAAGAGAGGGGCATTTGATAGTCTCAAGTGGGGGCGCAGTCTCGGAAGGTCACTGTGCGTTGGGCCTCAAGATGGGGAAAGTGAGGTCGACATGGGGCATGGGGACATCCATGGAAAATGGTTCAGAGGGAAGCACAGGGATATCTACTAGAATAACAATGGGCTCCAGGGTTAAAGGGGGAGGCAGGAGAGCGATCGAAGGGAGGGAAACTTGCACATGATGTTCTTCCAGGACAATAGAGGGACTTGGACAGTGACAGGGTGGGGTGGGGTAAGTGGGGTGTGGGGGATTGGTGTTTGAAGCTGTCCTGTAGCTGAAGCAGAGCAGCATCATTTTGACTGCTGATGTAATGACGCAATTGAAAAATAAACTTGGAAAAAAATCATCAGGGGAGGGGTCTGAGGGCTTGTGGGAGGAGTCGACTGCTGCACTTTTGGGTTGATTGAAGGGGCACCCTTAAGAATTATTGTTTCAGGATACGGAGAGTAAGGGGGAGATATTTATGAAGACTCAAATGCCAATTGAAGGATTTACCTCAATTCATAGGGTGCATTCCTGTGAGAATCTGTTAGGGCTTGGTGCCAAAAGTAGGTTGGGTATGACTGGCCATTTGTCCCTCTCAGGGGAACGTGAAAAGGTCAGAAGGACCGAACTATAAAGGGGCCATGGATAAAATACTTATGCAAAATCCTCTAAATAACCCTACACATTGCAACTGAGAGGTTCAGGCTTTCCACAGCTCAACGCTTGCAGTCATTAAATGAGTACAAGGCTGGGCTCTAGTCTACTCCAAAAGAGGCAGCATTACGGTGCCCTGATAGCACCTGATTGTACTCATCCAGATCCAACCTCCCTTGTGAATGCGCCTAGGCGTAGTGAGGGGAGTTGGGGGGGTGGAAGGGAACTCAGCAACCAGTGATCCTTAAGACTATGCTATAGCTGCAAGGGGGGATCTGGGAATGGAATGTCTGGCCTGAGGGCAGCCCAAGGGCTTCACAATGACTCCCTAGCTTTGTGATGGAAGGTGATCATTGCAGAGTAAGGATCAATCACGTCTCTCAACTATTTTTCCACAGAGACAAGGAGAAGTGCAGAATGCAGACAGCAAGCAATCCTGCCTTCTTCACAGTTTTCATGAAACTGAGGAGGAGAAGAAGGGCCCGTTGCCATCAAGCGGGACAAAGGGAAGAGCCTCGCCCTGAGGAACATGGGCCTGCGGGGACCCATGAAGACTCAGAAGTTGAGGAGTAGAGACCAAATCCACTGAGGCATTTGGTGCGACCCAGATGTACCAAAGCTGCCTCTCGTCTTTGCGGATGAGCGAGACTCAGTGCTGAAGATGCCTTCACTAGTTAAAGATACGGTGGCTCACATCTGCCAAATTCTTCAGGAGGATCCGATGCCACATGGACTGGAAGGCCGTCCATTGCCAGTGGCTCTAAAGGTGACTACGGCATTCAACATTTTTGTGGGTGGCTCTTTCCAGGGCACCAGTTCTGTTGAAGGGTCATGTGGACTCGAAATGTCAACTCTTTTCTTCTTCACCGATGCTGCCAGACCTGCTGAGTTTTTCCAGGTAATTCTGTTTTTGTTTTGGATTTCCAGCATCCGCAGTAGTTTTTTGTTTTTATAAGGATGGTAGATTTCCTTCCCTGAAGGACATTAGTGAA
This sequence comes from Cetorhinus maximus, assembly GCF_964194155.1. NCBI lineage: Eukaryota > Metazoa > Chordata > Chondrichthyes > Lamniformes > Cetorhinidae > Cetorhinus > Cetorhinus maximus. The sequence continues at coordinate 168,381,345 of NC_135883.1, forward strand.
CACATATGGCATTAAGAGCTTCCAGGCAGTCACTTGGATTTATCAATAGAAAAGGCTTCCACTCTCTCAATGTGCAACTGATCTGTAATCACCAGAAACAGATTATGCAGGCCTATGCAAGCTCACACCGCTCTTCCATCTTGAGTCATTTGCAGATGCTACAGACCTTCGAGGCCTCTCAGCGCATTCAGGGTTGGCTCGTTTGTGATAAAAGTTACTCCCAAAAGATGTGGCTGATGGCCCCCTTTTGGTCACCACAGAGTGCTTCAGAGGAGAGGTACAATGCAGCTCATTCTGCAACTTGCTCCTTGATTGAGCAGACCATTGGCATTTGAAGATACGTTTCAGAAGTCTGGACTGGTCAGGCGGCCCACTCCAGCACTCTCCCCAGAAGGTCCAAGAATTATTGTGGTTTGCTGCGCTCCATACAACCTGGTGCTCCAATGGTGGGATCAGTTGCCACATGGAGAGATGGAATGACTGTGCATCTCCTCCGATGAAGAGGTTGCCGAAAGGGATGACCTCAAAGGGGGCGAGGATGTTGGTGCCCCACAGGAAGAGGTCATAGCACGAGGCAGTTGTGCCCATGAGGCCCTTATAGCGACAATGTTCCAGGGCAATGAAAATGACTAACTCATACAAATCCCTTTCACCTGTTCCCTCTATGTAACGTGGACATTAACACTTTCTTTGAAACATAGAAACATAGAAAATAGAAACAGGAGTAGGTCATTCGGCCCTTCGAAAATACATGGCAGATGCAATATAACGTGGATAAGTGTGAAGTTATCCACTTTGGTAGGAAAACAGAATGGCAGATTATTATTTAAACGGTGATAGATTGGGAAATGTTGATGTACAAAGGGTCCTGGGTGTCCTTGTACACCAATCACGGAAAGCAAGCATGCAGGTGCGGCAAGCAGTTAAGAAGGCAAATGGTATATTGGCCTTCATTGCAAAAGGACTTGAGTACAGGAGCAAGGATGTCTTACTGCAGCTATACAGGGCCTTGGTGAGACCACATCTGGAATACTGTATGCAGTTTTGGCCTCCTTACCTAAGAAAGGAGATACTTGCCATAGGGAGAGTGCAGCGAAGGTTCACCACATTGATCCTGGGATCGCAGGATTGTCATATGAAGAGAGATTGAGGAAACAATCCTCACTGGATCCCTGCATCCAGTCTGCCCAATCCTTTCAGAATTTTAAACGTTTCAATGAAATCCTCTCTCATTCTTCTAAACTTCAGTGAATACAGGCCTAGTCGGCCCATTTTCAAGGCAGCATTTGACCGAGTGTGGCAGCAAGGAGCCCTAGCAAAACTGGTGTCAATGGGAATCAGGAGAAAAACTCTCCACTGGCTGGAGTCAAATCTAGCACAAAGGAAGATGGTTGTGGTTTTTGGAGGTCAGTCATCCCAGCTGCAGGACATCACTGCAAGCGTTCCTCAGGGTAGTGTCCTAGGCCCAACCATTTTCAGCTGCTTCGTCAATGACCTTCCTTCCATCATAAGGTCAGAAGTGGGGATGTTTGTTGGTGATTGCACAATGTTCAGCACCATTTGCGACTCCCCAGATATTGATGCAGTCCATCCATGTCCAAATTCAGCAAAACCTGGACAATATCCAGGCTTGGGCTGACAAGTGGCAAGTAACATTTGCGCCACACAAGTGTCAGGCAATGACCATCTCCAACAGGAAAGAATCTACCTATCGCTCCTTGATGTTCAATGACATTACCATCACTGAATCCCCCACTAGCAACATCCTGGGGGTTACCATTGACCAGAAACTGAACTGGACTAGCCATATAAATACTGTGACTTCATGAGCCGGTCAGAGGCTAGGAATCGTCAGACGAGTAACTCGCCTCCTGACTCCCCAAAGCCTGTCCACCATCTACAAGGCACAAGTCAGGAATGTGATGGAATACTCCCCATTTGCCTGGATGAATGCAACTCCTGCAACACTGAAGAAGTTGGGCACCGCCCAGAACAAAGCAGGCTGCTTGATTGGCACCACATCCACAAACATTCACTCTCTCCACCACCAATGCACAGTAGCAGCAGTGTGTACCATCTACAAGATCCACTGCAGGAATTCACCAAGGCTTCTTAGACAGCATCTTCCAAACCCATGACCGCTACCATCTATAAGGACAAGGGCAGCAGATAGATGGGAATGCCACCACCTGGAAGTTCCCCTCCAAGTCACTCACCATCCTGACTTGGAAATATATTGCCGTTCCTTCACTGTCGCTGGGTTAAAATCCTGGAACTCACTTCCTAACAGCACTGTGGGTGTTCCTACACCACATGGACTGCAGGGTTCAAGAAGGCAGCTCACCGCCACCTTCTCAAGGGCAGCTAGGAATGGGCAATAATTGCTGGCCCAGCCAGCGAAGCCCACATCCCGTGAATGAATTAAAAAAAAGATGACTAGGTCTATTGTTCTGCATTGTGCAGGTGGAGAGTGGAAACTACTATAGGGATAAGGTTTCGCCATAAATGCGGTCATGACACCATGCTGCAGGCTGCCATGAAAGGCTAAGGTTCTCAAATATTGCTTAACCTATAACCCACAACCAAACCTAACAGATATTACATGGAGACCATTGAAATATACAATGGGTTAGAATGACTCCAATGTGAGTAGCCAATAAAATCTATAATATCCACAGAGGACAGACTTCAGCGCAGCTGTATCAGGAGAATAAACAAAACTGCAAAATCTATACTCATGATGCAAGTCTTACATATGAATTGCCCTACCACTATGCTGGTAGCTTTGTTCATATCATTCCTTTGGACAGAAAGGCGACTTACTAAACTGAGAAAGGCGACTTACTGAACTGAGATTGAGTGAAACACCACAGACTTGAGGGACGCAATGAGTGATAAGTGAAGAGCGAAGAAAGACATCTGTTACACTTGGATGACCTCGGAGCATTACATTAGGTAGAAGAGCCATTCACTGGATGAGACTTTCAGAAAAGCAAAATATATTTATATGTGTAAAGTCTATACAGTGAGTTAACACCTGTGCCACCATTGTGCTCCCAGTAGTGCTTAATTTTCCTAACCCCACTGCTACATCTAGGTACATCCCCGATATCTGTTGCAGAAGTGAAGGCAGGATGTGAATTGCCACTCCCTGTTGTCTGTGATGATCTTGGCGGGTGATCGAGGCCTGGAGGGCCCTGGCCTGCATTGGTTCTTCTGCTGTGGGGCAGGTGCACCCTACTCAACCTGGCCAGCTGGAGTTGCTGGGGTAACAGGGAGAGGATATTTGGAGCAGCTGGACAGTCTTGGGGTGTCCTGACTAGTTTGTCCCAGGATGTTCGGCTGATGGAACTCCAACCTGTGGGTGCCCAAGGGCCCCTCCCTGACTCCTTGAAGGGAAGGGGCTCCTGGACAGAGATCGCCCACTCTCGCCTAGCCACTCATTGATCCCGCTCATGGCTACAGTGATGATGTGCAGGTCCAAGCACATATCTGGCAAAAAACTGCTGGACCAGGGTTTCCATGGCGGAGGCCACCCTTCCAATGGTGACCTCGATGTGCTTGCATGTCAGCGCTACGACATTAGACAGATCATGGAAAGAATACTCCATCCTCTGTTCTGATATGATGACGGCCTCTGAAAACCCCTCCTGCTGTACCCCTGCCTGTCTTTGGAGCTCTCACATTTCTCTGAGGGCCAATTTCAGAGGCTCGTCATCAGACTTGGACTCAGCAGGAGCTTTGCATGCAGCAGTACTCCATGTATTGAAGACCTTGGCTGTCACTACCTCTGCCTGCTTTGGAGACATTTCTGTGCTGTGCTCACCAGATGTTGACCCCTAGCATGCTCTAGAATTAGGTCCCACCAAAGTGTTTGTCTCTGCGCTGGTGGAGGGTGCAGGTGAAAGCAGTGACAAGTCTTCATCAGATGCTTCCCCAGCTCCTCATCTGAGGCGCTATGGGGGCTGGGGCTGATGGGCTGGCTGATGGTGTTCAGTGGCCTTTTCTTGCTGGTGGTTGTAATAGAGGGAAGAGATAATTAGTGATTGACTAGGGAGTCACCTACATTAAAAAGCACTCACAGGGTCAGCAAGTGGGCTATGATTCCTGGATGGCCCCTCACTGTCTTATTGGGAGATGGCGATCTCACCTTCAGCACGGGAACAGTCCTTGTCCTTGCCAGCCAGTTCTGCTGCCTACTCCTCAGAGGAGTTGAGTGGCCTGAGCTCCAGAATCCACACTCTTGTCTGGTATCTCTCCCCCTTGTTGTGGGCGATCCTGTCCTGCATAAAGGCAGATGGACAGACTGTGAGCAGAATGGATGCAAAAGCAAATAATAAGCATGCATGCCTACTGTGTGTGCTGAGTTGACCTATGTGAGGCTATGTGAAGATGGGACTTGTGCAACATGCCACAAGAGATTAAGATGTTAAAGTGTGTATGAAAGAATCAGTGCTGATATTCCTTGTGCTGGTAGTGCGTGAGATCCCTGTGGACTGTAATCCTGCAAATGCCTGATGGCCTTATGAGAGCGGGAGTTGAGAGTGAGGAAAAGGTTGACTTCCCGTGGTGGAGCAGATGAGATCATTCAACCTTTTTCTGCACTGGAGAGTGGTCCTCTTCTTCCAAGGTCCACAGGTGACCTCCTTCCAAGCCTGCATGGTGAAGTTGGTGGTCCTCCGGCTCCCATCACAGAGATAGAGGACCACCCGCCTGTCCTGGCCTGCCAGGAGGAGTGTCTCCATTAACCTATCACTGAAATTCGGCACAAAGGGCCTGCCTCTTTGGGGGACCATCACTGGCCACAATAAGTCCTGGGCTGCAGAGAATGAATATGTGTGGGGGTGCCACAGCTGGAGTACTGTGTGCAGTTCTGGTCGTCAAATTATAGGAAGGAAGTGGTTGCACTGGAGGGGGTAGAGAGAAGATTCGCCAGGATGTTGCCTGGGATGAAACATTTAAGTTATGAAGAGAGGTTGGATAGACTGGGGTTGTTTTCGTAGGAGCAAAGAAGACTGAGGGGCGACCTGATCGAGGTGTACAAGATTATGAGGGGCATGGACAGGGTCGATGGGGAGCAGTTGTTCCCCTTAGTTGAAGGGTCAGTCACAAGGGGACATACGTTCAAGGTGAGGGGCAGGAGGTTTAGGGGGGATGTGAGGAAAAACTTTTTTACCCAGAGGGTGGTGACAGTCTGGAATGCGCTGCCTGGGAGGCTGGGGGAGGCGGGTTGCCTCACACCCTTTAAAAAGTACCTGGATGAGCACTTGACACATCATAACATTCAAGGCTATGGGCCAAGTGCTGATAAATGGGATTAGGTAGGTAGGCCAGGTGTTTCTCACGTGTCGGTGCAGACTCAATAGGCCGAAGGGCCTCTTCTGCACTCTGTGATTCTGTGATTCTGTGTCATTTAAATATGGCAGCCAGAACTTCGACCAGATGAGGTATGGCGGGGTGGATGAATCCCAGCCTGCCCCGCCATGAGATTTGACGAGTTGCTCATTTATGCATAAATAATAAAGTGACAAGCGGGCAATCTGGCATGGCCACCCACCCCGCTAGCCAGTTGGAGTCGTGCCAACGTTCCCGCCCACCACCGCGCTTAGTCTCCCAGGAAGAAAATTCTGCCTGTAACTTGGAAACTAATAATGCAACTTAAGTTAGACAGGTCTGTCGGGCCTGATAATTTTCACCTGCAGTTCATGAAAGGACATAAATGAGGAGACTGTAGATGTGTTAGCTTTAACCTTGCAAAGCATTTTTGTTTCAGGAGTTAAGCCAAATGGTTGAATATTTGCTTAACTCACTCATAAACTATATATGAACAGTCAGGCTGCAAATTTCCTATATTTACCTTATTTAAAAAGAGACCTTCAAAATATTAATGCCCTTTTTGCTTCTTAATCCCCTCCTCCACCCCCAGAGGGCAACCTGGTTTGCATATGGAGGGTGAAATAATGAGAAGAATTGATTGCTATAAAAATACATTGTAATTACAAGCTGCCTTTCATCTGACGCTTGCAATACCTTGTCACTAATTCCCAAATTTAAATGAAATGTCCTGTTCCCACTATCCTTATCCTTCAGTTTAATAAGTATTTGTAAAGTTTTTGAGAAATCTACTTACTGTCTTGAGCAATGCAGTCAACTCATCTATGGCTGTGCCCACATCAGAGAAGAATTGGTCATGTGTTATTGATGACCAATTCAGTGAAGTAATTCCTTGTCTCAGAATTGATTCAATCTAAAGGAAAGAAACAATGGACCACGCATGTGAAATTATCAAGAGGAATTCTCAACCAAATATAAAAGCTGTTATAAAAACAAAAACAGAATTACCTGGAAAAACTCAGCAGGTCTGGCAGCATCGGTGGAGAAGAAAAGAGTTGACGTTTCGAGTCCAATGACCCTTCAACAGAACTGAGTGTAGTTAGGAGAGGGGTGAAATATAAGCTGGTTTAAGGTGGTGGGGGGCGGGGGGAGAGAAGTTGAGGGTGGGGTGGTTGTAGGGACAAGCAAGCAGTGATAGGAGCAGAGAATCAAAAGATGTCATAGACAAAAGGATCAAAGAGGTGTTGAAGGTGGTGATATTATCTAAGAGAGTGTGCTAATTAAGAATGGATGGCAGGACACTCAAGGTACAGCTCTAGTGGGGGTGGGGTGGGAAGACTGACAGGGCATTACAGGTATAGATTTAAAAATAATGGAAATAGGTGGGAAAAGAAAAATCTATATAAATTATTAGAAAAAACAAAAGGGAGGGGGAAGAAACGGGGTGGGGATGGGGGGAGGGAGTTTAAGATCTAAAGTTGTTGAATTCAATATTCAGCCCGGAAGGCTGTAAAGTGCCTAGTTGGAAGATGAGGTGCTGTTCCTCCAGTTTGCGTTGGGCTTCACTGGAACAATGCAGCAAGCCAAGGACAGACATGTGGGCAAGAGAGCAGGGTGGAGTGTTAAAATGGCAAGCGACATGGAGGTTTGGGTCTTTCTTGCGGACAGACCGCAAACTGGACATCTTCCTTCTGTCCTAACTTTTAATATTACATTTTAGATTTGGCTGGTGCAATGGGTTAGTTTTCCGACATGCCATCAGTGAATGTATGGGGTGAGATGAGAGTGACTGACTGTGAAATTAAGGCAACAATTGGCTGATAGTAGCATCAAGGACCCCAAGCAAAATTGAAGTGAGTGGAAATTTGGGGGCAAACTCTCCACTACTTGGAGTCATACCTAGTACAAAGGAGAAGATAGATGTGGTTGCTGGGAGAAAATCATTTCAGTCCCAGGTCATTGCTGCAGGATGAGATAGGAACAGGGCAACAGGAGTAAGCTATTCAATCCGTCAAGCCTGCTCAGATCATGGCTGATCATCTACCTCAACACCACTTACCTGCACTATCTCCATTGATGTTATTCGTCTCCAGAAATCTATCGATTTCCACCTGCAACATGCTCAATGATTGAGTTTACACAGCCCTCTAGAGTAGAAAATTCCAAAGATTCACAACCTTATGAGTGAAGAAATTCCTCCTCATCTCAGTTTTAAATTGCCTACCCTTTATTCTGAGATTATGTCTCCTGGTTCTAGACTCAACAGCCAGGGGAAATATCTATCTACATCCACCCTGTTATGTCCTGTAAGAATTTTGTAAGTCTGAATGAGATCACCTATCATTCTTCTAAATTCTGGAGAATACAGGCCCAGTTTCTTCAATCTCTTCTCATAACACAATTCTGCCATCCCAGGGATTAGTCTGGTGAACCTCGAGTACGGCATGTTTATCCTACCTAAGATAAGAAGACCAAAACTGTACACGATACTACAGGTGTGACCTCACCAAGGCTCTACAATCGCAGCAAGATATTTTTACTTCTGTACTCAAATCCCCTTGCAATGAAGGCTAACATACCATTTGCCTTCCTTATTACTTGCTGCACCTACATGCTAGTTTTTAGTAATTCATGAACAAGGACACCCACGTCCCAATACTGCCCAACCTCTCAACATTTAAGAATTACTCTGTATTTCGGTTGTTTTCTACCAAAGTGGAAAACTTCACACTTATTAACATTATATTCCACCTGCCATGTTCTTCCACATTCACTTAGCCAGTCCAAGTCCCCTTGAAACCTCCTTGCATCCTACTCCCAATTTACATCCCCATCTAGCTTTGTGTCATAATTTGGAAATATTACAATTGGTCCCCAGATCCAAATCATTTATATAAATTGTGAACAGCTGTGGCCCAAGCAGTGATCCTTGCGGTACTCACCTGCTAACAGCCTGCCATCCTGAGAATGACTCGTTCATTCTTATTCTCTGCTTTCTGTCTGTTAACCAATTCTTAATCAATACTAGTAAAACACCCCAAATCCCATGTGCTCTAACTTTACTTTATTTACTAACCTCCTGCGCTGAATTTTGCGCTTGATGGGCGGGCAGCCGATCGCCGCCGCCGAAACGGGCCGTGCCACCATTTTACGTGGGTGGGCCAATTAAGGCCCACCCAGCGGGGTTCTGACTCCCGTGTTCATCGGGAAAATTAAATCGGCAGCGGGCGTGTTCAGACTGCTGGTTCCAATGGGGAACCAGCAGTCTGTATAAAGAGCGGCCAGGCAGCCTCCGTTAGGCTGTTCACCATGGCCAGTCATCGGGCAGCACAAGATGTGAAGGCAGAGGAAGAGGAGGGGGGCAGACTGCAGGATAGGCCAGCAGGGGAGCACTATGCCCCTTGGTTCTCAGATGCCTGCCTCACTGTCCTCCTCGAAGAGGTGTTCAACCATTGGGATGCCTTGTTTCCAGAGGATGTGAGGAGGAGGGCCCCCCGCGTCACCAGGCAGGCGTGGCAGGAGGTGGCGGAGGTTGTTAGCTCTCATGATGCTGTGCGGCGCACCAGAACGGAGTGCCGCAAGTGCTTCAATGATTTGCTGTGCTCTGGAAGGGTGAGTACCATGTCAGTCTTCGCCATTTGACCCAGCAGGTAGCCTTAGCCTTTGAGGCCCCCCGCCCCCCCACCGCCCCACGTCTTAGTGTTGTTACTGCATTGGGCATTTGGAGCACGCTGGGTGGGCAAACAGATAGTGACCATGCTTACATCAGCTTTAGTGGTTGAGGAGAAGCTGGGTCCTCCCCGCAGCATATGTTGATGTTTGTCGCATTTGAGTAGTCTGGGGGCAACCTGCAGGGGAGGCAGCTAAACACATACTCAGAACTCCAACACATGTCTTATTGATGACGATGAGGTGGTGGAAGGGGAGCCTCAAGGTGTCGTGGCCAAGAGCCATCTGCTGGCCTCGGCGCCGCACCTAGTTGCGCCTCCTTGCCATGGGCACTAAGATCCACGTGTAATTCAAAGTGATGGACGCCGAATGTGTCCAAGGTGTCCGTTGGGGGAGTGGGTTTGGACCAGCCGTACTACCTTCTGGGGACTGATCACCAGTAGTGTGGACAGGAGCCGCTGGAGGCCTCAGATGGGCTACTGTGGTCGGGGTGCGGCGTGCGCATGCAGAGTACATGAGCGATCAGCCCCAATAAATGCTCTTCTATGTTCTGCAGGCAAAAACTGAGAGCAATATGCGGGAGCGGCAGCGGATTGGTGGTGGGCACGTCGTGCTGTAGTGCCTCACCACCTATGAGAAGCAGGTCATGGAGCTGGGGAGGAGGCGGGCGGCCAGGTCAGCAGGTGTCGGCGAGGCTGGGGTGCAGCGGCCAGGTATTTGAGGGCCACAGTTCCATCCACTCTGTCTCCCCACCATCCAAACTACAAATGGTTGCTGCAATTGGTAATGCAGCAACACTGTTCATTCACAGACTGATACAGTCAGACGTGTGGGTCATACACAAAGGTCCCTCGGCCCCTTGAGGATACGCGTCTCTAGCACCTTCCAAAGTCGCTTTATCCCATTTGTGACCATTATCCCCATGGCCTAACATGCCATGCCATCGCTGCTGCACATCCAAAGACTTATTGCATCTTAGGGGGGTTTGTACCTCCACCACCCTTTCATCCAGTGCGTCCCACATTACTCTGTCCAAAAAGGTCCTCAGCACCTCACCTGTCAACCTTATGGCACTCAACTTAAATAAATGCCACCACGGTAGGCGTCAATGCACCAAGGGACTTGTCAATCTCCTGTGCTCCACAGCAAATGTCGCAAGTGTTTGCAATGTTGCCTCATCACTTCAACTCTCCAGGCCAGTATGCATCCAGGTCAGGAACCTCTGCACTCTCCCCACTCCAATGCCATCCATCCCATGAAGTGCAGGTCACAACTGAATGCAGAGGTGTAGATGTGGCCTTGACAGCGTTTTCTGCACTTGCAACATGACCTCCCTTTTCCTACATTCTATTCCTCGGCACATCTGGCTTCGACCTTGTTCCTGTTCTGCTACCTTAACGGGTCTGCCCAGCAAGGTCCCTGTAATTGTTTATCACTTCCCACGGTCCTACCATTACTCATGTATTCCCATACTTTGCTTGTCTTGCCCAAGTTCTTAACCGAACACTTATTCACATAACATTCCATGTGGCATTCCTTAGGCCATCTGACCAGCCTGTCTGTATGCACGTGTAATGTTTGGGCCTCCTCTTGACTATTTACCATCCCACCAATGTTCTTTTCCTTAGGTTCTTGAAGGGTGAGCGACTTATGAGGCTGGAGGAGAAAGGGATGAAAGGTGTTACTGACTGAAATCTGATGCACTGTCCTTGTTGTTAATTTCAGCATCACCATCGCATGGCCGCCACCAACAAGCCCGGAGCCCCCCTCCACACCTGTGGGCCAAGATGCGCAACTTTCGGCACATCATTTCAGCCAGCCAGGCACCAGCGCAACGACAAACACTTCGGTGGGGAATGTAACGTCGGCTAGTGACCTGGGTCACAGTGGAGAGGGCACTTCACAATCGCCGGAGGAGATGGCAGGGATAGAGAGTGCCGATGGCGCTAGCAGCCGGAGGACTGCAGGGGGCGAGGCACATGCTGAGTCCGGCACTGATGATGTGCCTCTGGAGGTGTCAGCCATGCAGCAGCTGCAGGGCAAGCGGCCGGGTGCACGGGAGCATCTGGCAGGGTTGCATGAGGGTGTGCTTCGGTTGGTCTCTGTGGTGGAGGAGTCCAGGCAGAGTGTCAGTGAAGGCATGAACCTCAGGACAGAGCTTCAGGCTTCTTCCATTGAGAGATTAGCGACTCTCATGGAGAGGGGCTTCAATCGGATTGAGACTCTTCTGATTGGGTTATGTTCTGACCTACAAGCCCTCACAGCGCTAATGGCCACAGGTGGTCATTTGCAATGTGGGAGATGTTCTGGGCACCAAGTGTCACTGCTCAGTGCCCATCCATCTGCGGTGAGCAGGGAGGTCCAACGTGACCTCAAATCAGTGCAGCAGCTGCCTGTCATCGCTGCGAGCTCCTCTCAGGGCACTCTGGATGAGGGCAGCAGCTCCTCCGCCCCTCTGCCAGTAACCGTTGCATCTGTTGAGGCTGCGACAACTGGGGAGGTGCCAGTTCTGGAACTGGCCACTCCCTCCCAGGTGGGGCCATCACAGGCTCAGTGATGGTAATGCCATAGAACATCCAGGGGTGATGGTTAGATTCTCTTTTGCTGGAAATGGTCATTGCCAGGCACTTGTGTGGCACAAGTGTTACTTGCCACTTATCAAACCAAGTCTGAATGTTGTCCAGGTTTTGCTGCATATGGACAAGGACTGCTTCGGTATCTGAGGAATTGAGAATGTTGCTCAACATTGTGCAATCATCAGTGAAAATCCCCACTTCTGACCTTATAATGGAGGAAATGTCATTGATGACGCAGCTGAAAATGGTTGGGCTGAGGACACTGCCCTGATGAACTCCTGCAGCGATGTTCCGGGACTGAGATTATTGGCTTCCAAAACCACAAACATCTTCCTTTATGCTAAGTATGACTCCAGCCTGGAGTCACTTGCCTGGATGAGTGCAGCTCCAACAACATTCAAGAAGTTCAGCAGAACTTACCAGGACAAATCAGTCAGCTTGATTGGCACCCCATCCTCCACTTTCAACACACAACCCCTCCCCCACAAAGCTCAGTGGCTGCAGTCTGTACCATAGTCTGTACCACTGCAGTAACTACCACCTAGAAAGACAAGGACAGCAGATGTATCTGCAAGTTCCCCTCCAACCAGCGGAGAGTTTTCCCCTCGATTCCCATTGACTTCGGTTTTGCGAGGGCTTCTTGATGCCACAGTCAGTCAAATGCTGCCGTGATATCAAGGGCAGTCACTCTCACCTCACCTCGCGTTCAACACTTTTGTCCATGTTTGGACAAAGTCTGTAATGTGTGGCCTTGGCGGAACCAAAACTGAGCACTGATGAGCAGCTTATTCTTTGTAAGTGCTGCTTGACAACATCTTCAATCAATGATCTTCCCCCCATCGTAAGGTCAGTTGTGAAGATGTTCGCTGATGTTTGCACAGTGTTTAGTGCTATTCGCAACTCATCAGATACTCAAGTTGAAGTTTGAGCACAGATTTATGGGGCGGTAATTGGCTGGATTGGGTTTGTTTGAGTTTTTGTGAACAGCACCTACCTGAGCAATTTTACAAAATGGCTTAGGACACTAAGTTGGGTGGATGGCAGTGTTGTAGCTATACTGGAACAAGTTGACACAGCTAGTTCTGGAAGACAAGTCTTCAGTACTACTGTCACTATGGCCAGAATTTTCTGCTCGGCCTCGCACGCCGACGTGTAAAATCACATGCGGTGACGTCAGGCGTGCATCCCGACATCACCGTGAGTCATTCTAATCTTTCGTTTGGCGGGCACGCACAGGAGTCAGCTACGCACCCGCTGAACTATCAAAGGCCTGTTAAGGCCATTAATACACTAATTAACCTAATTGTCAGGGCTGCCTGTCCAACCTTAAGGTTGGCAGTCAGGTGAAGAGCCCAGGCGGCCTTTGAAGTTTTCATGAAGCCTCATCCATGGGCGGGATGAGGTTTCATGAAGGGTTTATTAAATTAATAAAGATTTTTAAGAGCTTGATAAACATGTCCCAGCTCATGTGACATTGTCACATGAGGGGACATGTATAAATGATTTTTAACTTTTTTTAATTTTGATGTTTCAAACTGAATATAATCTCCCTGAGGCAGCTCCAAGCCTCAGGAAGGTTTCTGCGTTCTTTTGCACGCATATGCGAAAGAGTGCAGACCCTGACTCTCCCTCCTCCCCCCGCCCGCACAGGTAGCGCTACAGGGCTAAATATCCAAGGATATGCATCCTATCGAAAAGATAGGCAGGTTGGCAAAGGGAGTGGGGTTGCTTTGTTCGTAAGAAATGAAATTAAATCTATAGCAAGAAACAGGGTCAGATGATGCAGAATCTGTGTGGGTAGAGTTGAGGAACCGCAAAGGTAAAAAAACCATAATGGGAGTTATGTACAGGCCTCTGAACAGCAGTAGTCAGGCTGTGGGGCACAAAATACATCAGGAGATAGAAAAGGCGTGTAAGAAAGGCAATGTTACAGTGATCATGGGGGATTTCAATATGCAGGTAGACTAGGAAAATCAGGTTGGTAATGGATCCCAAGAAAAGGAATTTGTAGAATGTCTACGAGATGGCTTTTTGGAGCAGCTTGTGGTGGAGCCCACTAGGGAACAGGCAATTCTAGATTTAGTGATGTGTAATGAGGCAGATTTGATAAGGGAGCTTAAGGTGAAGGAACCCTTAGGAGGAAGTGACCATAATATGATAGAATTTACCCTGCAATTTCAAAGGAAAAAGCTGGAATCAGGTGTAACGGTATTACAGTTGAATAAAGGCAACTACAGAGGCATGAGGGAGGAGCTGGCCAGAATTGACTGGGAGATGAGCCTAGCAGAAAAGACAGTGGAACAGCAATGGCAGGAGTTTCTGGGAGTAATTTGGGAGACACAGCAAAAATTCATCCCCAGGAAGAAGAAGCATACTAAAGGGAGGACAAAGCAACCATGGCTGACAAGGGAAGTCAGGGACAGCATAAAAACTAAAGAGAAAGCATACAATGGGCGAAGAGCAGAGGGAAACCAGGGGATTGGGAAGCCTACAAAGACCAACAGAGGACAACTAAAAATGAAATAAGGAGGGAGAAGATTAAATATCAGGGTAAACTAGCCAGTAATATAAAAGAAGATTGCAAGAGTTTTTTTTAGATATATAAAGGGTAACAGAGAGGCAAAAGTGGACATTGGGCTGCTGGAAAATGACGCTGGAGAAATAGTAGTGGGGAACAAAGAAATGGCGGAGGAACTGAATAGGTACTTTGCGTCAGTCTTCATGGTGGAAGACATGAGTAACATTCCCAAAGTTCAAGAGAGTCGGGGGGCAGAGGTGAGTATGGTGGCCATTACCAAGGAGAAGGTGCTAGGAAAACTGAAAGGTCTGAAGGTGGATAAATCACCTGGACCAGATGGATTACACCCCAGAGTTCTGAAGGAGATAGCTGAAGAGATAGTGGAGGTGTTAGTGGTGATCTTTCAGGAATCACTGGAGTCAGGGAGGGTCCCAGAGGACTGGAAAATCACTAATGTAAACCCCGTGTTTAAGAAGGGAGTGAGGCAAAAGACGGGAAATTACAGGCCGATTAGCCTGACCTCGATCATTGGTCAGATTTCAGAGTCCATTTTTAAGGATGAGATTTCAGAATACTTGGAAGTGCATGGTAAAATTGGGCAAAGTCAGCATGGTTTCATCAAGGGGAGGTCATGCCTGACAAATCTGTTAGAATTCTTTGAGGAGATAACGAGTAGGTTAGACAAAGGAGAGCCAATGGATGTTATCTACTTGGACTTCCAGAAGGCCTTTGACAAGGGGCCACACAGGAGGCTGCTCAGTAAGATAAGAGACCATGGTGTTAGAGGCAAGGTACTAGCATGGATAGGAGATTGGTTGTCTGGCAGGAGGCAGAGAGTGGGGATAAGAGGATCCTTCTCAGGATGGCGGCCGGTGACTAGTGGAGTTCCGCAAGCATCAGTGTTGGGACTACAACTTTTCACTTTATACATTAATGATCTAGATGAAGGAACTGAGGGCATCCTGGCTAAGTTGGCAGATGATACAAAGATAGGTGGAGGGACAGATAGTATTGAGGAGGCGGGGAGGCTGCAGAAGGATTTGGACAGGTTAGGAGAATGGGCAAAGAAGAGGCAGATGGAATACAACGTGGGGAATTGTGAGGTCATGCACTTTGGTAGGAAGAATAGAGGCATAGACTATTTTCTAAATGGGGAGAGAATTCAGAAATCTGGAGTGCAAAGGGGCTTGGGAGTCCTAGTCCAGGATTCTCTTAAGGTTAACTTGCAGGTTGAGTCGGTAGTTAGGAAGGCAAATGCAATTTTGGCATTTATTTCGAGAGGACTAGAATATAAAAGCAGGGATGTGCTGCTGAGGCTTTATAAGGCTCTGGTCAGACCACATTTAGAATATTGTGAGCAATTTTGGGCCCCGTATCTCAGGAAGGATGTGCTGGCCCTGGAGAGGGTCCAGAGGAGGTTCACAAGAATGATCCCAGGAATGAAAGGCTTAACACATGAGGAACGTTTGAGGACTCTGGGTCTATACTCGATGGAGGTTAGAAAGATGAGGGGGAATCTGATTGAAACTTACAGAATACTGAAAGGCCTGGATAGAGTGGACGTGGGGAAGATGTTTCCATTAGTAGGAGAGACTAGGACCCGAGGGCACAGCCTCAGAGTAAAGGGAAGACCTTTTAGAGCAGAGATGAGGAGAAACGTCTTTAGCCAGAGAGTGGTGAATCTATGGAATTCATTGCCACAGAAGGCTGTGGAGGCCAGGTCATTGAATGTATTTAAGACCGAGATAGATAGGTTCTTGATTGGTAAGGGAATCAAAGGTTACGGGGAGAAGGCGGGAGAATGGGGTTGAGAATCTTATCAGCCATGATTGAATGACGGAGCAGACTCGATGGGCCGAATGGCCTAATTTCTGCTCCTATGTCTTATGGCCTTATAGGGCGCGCATCATGCTGGGCAGGCCTTAATTGGCCTACCCATGTAAAATGGCGGTGCAAGGCCGATTGCGGGCGGCGATCGGCTCCGCGCCTGCTCTCGACTGGCCCACCCGATAGGGAGAAAATTCTCCCCTATGTTATCAGAGCCTATAGCATTTGTTGCATCCAATGCCTTCAGCCATTTCTTGATTTCATGTGTAGTGAATTGAATTGGCTGAACATTGGCATGTATAATGTTGGGGCCTGCAGGAGAAGGCTAAGATAGATCATCCACTTGAAAAGGGAGAAGGAGGAGGTGGAAAAAGGCTTGCAGAAGGAAACCCTATTCACCCAAATTCTTCAGGGAGCCTCTAACCTCAACCTCAGCAAGAAACACTGTGCTAGAGCTTGTGCTTCAGTAAGGAGGTGCTCAGTGAAATCTGCTATTGCCAGTAGCTGTAAAGTTGAACGTGACAATTATCTTCTTTACATCAGGCCCATTCCAAGCTGGATCAGATGATACCTCCAATATCTCGCAGTTTGCTGTTCAGTGTGTATAAGGAAGGTAATTGATGCAAGACAATGGAACATATTGCCTGCCCTCTTTCCTGAGAGAAACAGGAGCATATGTATGTGGCTCCAACTGTACAAGGGGCTTCCTCATGATGCAGTGAGCCATTGACTGCACAAACATTGCGTTATAGCCACTACATCCAAATTCAAAGATGCTTCACAGTGTTCCTACAATGTACAGCCATACTCATCATACTGTGCCAATCAATGCCCACTACCCTGGCCACTACTAGGTGACAATATAATGTATATTATTGGAAATTATTTTTTTTTTCAAATAGATGGTTAGTCTGTGGGTGTGTCTTAATTATATTAAAGCCAGCTAGTCTGGGTGCTTTGATATATACTAGTTTTGATATGTACGAGAGGTAGTGTGCATTTGCATTTTGTTGAATAGAGCATTCAAGAAGGGGAGTGAAATCTGGCACCAAGCTAGCAGAGGCAAAGCAATGTTTATTTTACTGATAAAATTGGTACTATGAAAGTGGTTTTATTGTTAGAAGAGGTGGAGTAAAAAGGGGCTGGTGATATAATGAGAATTTACATTCAATGATATGTGCTAGGTATAACCGATGGCAGTTTTGTGCATGCAGGGCAGAGGCAATGTAAGATCAAATTCTGTAAGCCTACCACTATGTCTATAAAGGAATCAAAGTGAAAGGAACCTCATTTTGAATTTGTAAGGTGAAAATACTTTGCCTGGTGTCTGCTTAAAATCTATGGGTTGCTGTTGTCTTCGTGGAGATTAGTTTGGGAGTTTGTTGAAAGTTATAATAGTAGTAATTTGTAGCCATGTGCATATGTTTAACTTGTGTAAATTAATAAATGTCTCATGTAATTTAATATAAAAACCTCTTGAGAACTGGTGGTCTGATTCCTGAATTTAGAGCTGCACCTCAAACATACCACTTAAAATATAGATAATGACAGTTGTTTAAAGTTTCCCTTTGGGATTGTTAAATAACAGCTTTATCAACTGCTGTGTCATAACAGGCACCAAGCTGATCTTGTATGGCAACAAGCAGAGATCTCATGACCTCAGCCTCAGCTTCCACTGTAGCACTCAGACATTGGGAGGCTTTTCCCGGTGATTCAATGGAAACTGAGACATTGGTAATCATACACTGCATCACGTTTGGGTTCACAAGTGTGCTAATGATGTTTCCCCAGAACTTCCACATTGGAAAGGACATGCGAAGCCCTGTGAAAGATATGTGCCTGACTCTCCTATGCTCCTTGACAGTAAGTGTAGGTTTCTGACAAACCTGCCAATGCACAAACCATTTTTAGGTGCATACCCATCCACCTTTTCCTGTGCACTGTACTACGAAAGTCCTCATCGCTGTCCCCCACATTGGCACTGCAATTCATATACCACATTACTCATTTGTGTGATAGATAGAAAGTCTTTTTGACTTGACGGCAAAATCCAGGTAGTGGCGAATACCACTCGTGTTGCTACTACTGTAGCAGCGTGAAACAGCCATTTTCACCTGTTCCTCAAAGTTTTGAGATACCTTGTCCTTTCAGGGTAATCTGAAGTAGACTGGACACTTTTCAGGGCTGAAAGTGACGGCCTTAGGCTGTTTATGAGTTTGCATAATATGCAGTGCGAAATAATCTGATCAGAGTGGTCTGCCTAACACACAAATGAGTAATGTGGTATATGAATTTCAGTGTCAGTGTGATGATAGATATGTAGGCTGTACATCCCAAAGACTGGCAGATCTTATCAAAAAGCCGCTGTTTGCAATGGGTAAGGTACAGCCCATATCCAACCAGTCAGTGGTTGCAAAACTCAAAACACAGTATCCAACAATTGATGTGATTCTGTGATTGGTCAACTTTTGCTAAATAATCCTCAGCATGCTAAGAATTATGCTGACAACCAATTTAAGATGGTCAGTCGGGCTCATGGTATGGCGCATTTGTGTGCACTGGAAGTGTTTATTGATACACAGCTCCCTGTTCTTTGCAGACAGAAAGAGCATGTACACACATTGCCCCTGTTTCAGCTAAACCAAATAAGTGGCAGCAATTTGCACACTCATTCCTTAGGGCAATGCCTTAACCAACCAGGGTCAAGCTGCCTGGTTTAAATTTCAAACAATGCTTGGCAGTTAACTGTCAATCACCATCAGTGGTGCATCCTCCATGGCAACACCTCTACCAATCAAAGTCCACTTGCCAACCAATCAGCGCTCTCTTCACATACAGTATAAGTTGTTGTCTTCCCCTTATATTGGTATTCTTGCGAAGCGCCTTGAAAAGTGCAAGACAAAAAGCTTCGACATGTCTCTTTTTTCCATAACACTCAAGCTCTGTACTACCAAATGACTAGATGTAACTATACACTGTTGAGTGTATTCCATAGGCCAAAAGATATAAAGTGAAAAAGATATAAATGGGCACATTTGCAAAAGATTAGAGAGAGTTGCAAGGATTATACTGGGGGACTTTAACTATACTAATATAGACAGGGACAGTGATAGTGTAAAGGGCAGACAGGGGAAGAATTTCTGAACTTGAGTAAGTTTCTGGCCCAACAAGGAAGGGGGCATTGCTGGATCTGCTTCTGGGAAATGAGGTGTGTCAAATGGATAAAGTGTCAGCAGGAGAACGTTTAGGGACAGTGATCACAGAACTAGAAGGTTTAGGTTGATTATGAAAAAAAAACTAGGAACATCCTAGAGTAAAAATAATTAATTGGGGAAGGACCAAGTTCAATGAGGTGAGAACAGATTTGGCACAGGTAAATTGGAATCAAAGATTGGCAAGAAAAACCATAAATGAAGAATCGTTTGGCTATAGAGAAGAGATGATTTAGGCACAGTTGTGGTATACAGTAAAGTCCTGTTGTTCACGCCTTCCTAGTTTGGGTTTTCATTTACCCGTGTTTTGTACTCTGCACACCGCTTCACCCATCACATGAGCGATGTTTGGTTATCCATGGTTTCTTCATGTTGAGGCGCTCTCTCTGCATCATGGACGGGCAGTACCCACCTCGACCAGAGGGACTGCTGATATGTCAGGGCTGGAGGGCCTCCCTTTGGCCCTCCAGCCCTCGGGAATGCTTCCCACCATTCGTAATCAGATGGTGAACCCCTCCCTGCCATTAATTGGTATTGCCCTTTGAAAATCTGGGGTGGGCATGTCAGGAACACAACGTGCGGGAATGGGACCTTGAATTGAAATGGCGGGAAGCTTCCCAATGCAGAATTGAAAATCCCAGCCATACTCTCAGCATATTTAAACAAATGAGAGGTGTTTTTAGTTTTCTGCAGTGATTGGGCATCAGTGAGAAGTTATCAGCCACATTAACAAGAGGCTGCAAGTGCCTAAAAGGCTCTGAGGCAACCCATTGGTCAGGAAGTGAGTGAATTCATCTGGGTGCTACATCAAACCGGTAGACAGCAGAAACCAGGATAGTGGTGCACCTTTAGGGTAGGTTGGAAGTGGGTGCGAGGATGGGGATAGTGGGTTGGAGTATTTCTTTATATATGTCCAGGCAAAATATCTAATTGTCATTTGTGATGACACCACTGTAATGAAATAATACACAAATCCTTTGGATTTTCTGCTTTCCCTCCAACCAAAAATATAATTTACCAAAAGATCTTTCATCAAAACTACTACCCAATTCAATTTGAAATCTTCACTGATGTATTGCTCAGAGGCTCCCCTGCCTGTTGCATACAGGTACCGCACCACAATACTGCCCAGACCAATGCTACCCTCGCATGGCTGGAACCTATCTCATTGAGTCCCATTCCCACTGTTTGCGAAATTTCGCTGGAATGCAAACCCCGCAAACGGAAGTATTTTACTGTCTTCCCATAATGGTAAAAGGTAGGACAAACAAAGCTGAAGCACCCTGGATGATGAAAGAGACATGGGGTAAGATGAAGTAGGAAAAGAGTGCATATGACAGACGTCAGGTATAAGTGAGAACCAAGCTGAATGTGGAAAGCTCAGAGGGGGTCGGTGGGTGGGGGGGTGGGTGGTGAAAAAGAAATAAAAGAAGCAAAGAGAAAACATGAGAAGAAATTGGTAATTAACATAAAATGAAATCCACAAGTCTTCTACTGTTATGATCCCAGCTGTTGTTATCGCTGGACAATTCAGATCCCAGAACGGAACCTGGCTTGATAGACCATATTTTTTAAAATTTTCTTTAAACCGTGGAGGCACTTACTGAAATAGATTCACATGAGTCTGCTGTTGAATTTTTAACAAAAAGATAAAGTATTTATTAAACAAGAAGCATTAACTATATTACACTAGACAGCAAAAAAGTTGGAAAGATTTCAACACAGACACCAAGGAAAAAATGATTCAAACTCAAGTTATCCCATTTATGCCAGCAATGTCATTACAGACTCAAAACTCCACTGAAGCTGTACCATTATTTACACTTCAAGGCTAGAGCTGTGGCAAAGAGGCTTTTTTCCCCCCCAGTAGACTTCTGAACATTCACTAGAAGTCCTTCCACAATTGTTGTCTCCCTTGAAATAGCCAGAAAACTCACTATTACTTAAACTTTAGAGCAACACACGAGTTCCTTAATCTTATTCCCTCAGCAGTCTGTCATTATTTCTGGCTAGAGAGAGCCTTAGACCTTTTCTGTCTTTACTCTGGTGTACACATACAAAATGAACTAGAACCTGCCTTTCTGTCTCTCCCTGTGTCTTTGTGGGTCTCTCTCTGATCCCGTTGCTAGGCAGCGGCACAGTTTTTCCCTACTTTTTGTGTTTGTTTTAGCTTCTCTAAGCTACTAACCCCTTGGTAACCCATCTCTTCACTTCAAGCGTCGCAAAACCTCATTAAAAATGCACGTTATACAAACAGAGCCTGGAGACTTCCCGGCTCCATCTAAAAAAAAAACCTCTAAAATGAGACCAAACCCAGGTTTCACCTTTCTTAACACAAATAAAAAGAGTATAAATTAAACTTAAAGCTATATCTTGTCCTTAACACCCACAAATACACATGTAACTTACTTAAAACAATATCTATTTCTTAACACTACAGGCATATAAACAGTGAAAGGGCAGTATAAGGAGGAGTGGGGTTGATTAGAGGTCAAAAATAAAATTTATGCAAAAGGACATAGTTGGTACTGGATGTGTACTTTGCCATCTATCTTTAGCAAGGAGTAAGATTCTGTCAATGAAATTCTGAAAGAGGAGGTTGTTGAAAAACTGGATAGCTGAAAACTAATAACGAAGTAGGCTGGCTGTACTTTAAGTTGGTAAGTCAAGGACCAAATGAAATGCACCAAGGCTACTGGTCCTTAGATACAGGGATGGTGTCAGAAGGCTGAAGAATTGCAAATGATACACGCTTTTTCAAAAAAGAGCAAATATATGAGCCCAGTAACCACAGGCTAGTCATTTAACATTGGTGGTAGAAAAGCTTTTAGAAACAATAATTTGATACAAAATTAACAGTTACTTGGACAAATGGACATTGTTTAAGGAAACCTAGCATGGATTTATTAAAGGAAAATCATATTAGAACCATAGAAAGGCTATGTTACAGTAAGAGGACCATCAGTCCATCATGTCTGAGCCGACTAAAAAGAGAAAAAATAAACTAGTCGCTCATTTTAATCCCACTTTCCAGCACCTGGCCTGTAGCCTTTCAGGTTATAGCACTTCAGATGCCGATCCAGGTACCTTTTAAATGAGTTGAGCATTTCAGCCTTAACCACCAACCTGAGCAGTGAATTCCAGATGCCCACCACCCTCTGGGTGAAAAAGGTTTTCCTCGTGTCCCCTCTAATCCTTCTACCAATCACCTTAAACCTATGCCTTCTGGTAATTGACCCCTCAGCTAGAGGAAACAAGTCTTTCCTGTCTACCCTATCTAGTACCCTCATAATTTTGTACATCTTAATTAGGTCACCCCTTAGCATTCTCTGTTCTAAGAAAAACAACCCTAGCCTAGCAAATCTCTCCTCATAGCTGCAATTTTCAAGCCCTGGCAACATTCTTGTAAATCTCCTCTGCAATCCCTCCAGAAAAATTATGTCCTTCCTGTAATGTGGTTCCAGCTGGCGTAGACAGCTCTTTATACAGTTCCATCATTACACCCCTGCTTTTGTACTGTTGTACTCACTTTACTGAGTTTTTTTTGATGGGGTAACAGAGAAGGTTGTTGAGGGTAATGAGGCTGATGCAGTGTACAGGAACTTCCAAAAGGCATTTGATAAAGTGCCACATAACAAGCTTGTCAGTAAAGATAAAGGCCATGGAATAAAAGAGGCAGTGGCTGCATGGTAATAAAGTTGACTGAATGACAATCAACTGTGAGGTGAGCAGTTGTTTTTCGAACTGGAGTGTCGGTAATAGACTCCTGGGCTTCAATTTAACTCTTAGCAGGCGGACACGATTGGCAGGCCTGCGACCAGTCGGGAAATGGGCCGCTGCCCGCCCCCCAGCCCCATGATTTCAAGATGGCTGGCCAATTAAGGCCACCCAGCGTGAAACGTGTCGTCTCAATGGTCGGGGAAGGGAAGGCAGGGGCCTGTCGGCCGCCGGGTCCAATGGTGACCCAGCAGCCGGTTTAACAGCACAAGCAGCTCCTAGAAGGTTTCCAGGGAAGAACATATCTTCTGCGTTGTGAACACTGAATTTATGGCATCAAGTGCGACTGGAGACACCAGACCCACCCCCCCCCCCCCCACCCAGTTTTTAGATGAGTGCCTCGCGGTCCTCCTGGAGGAGGTGGCTGCCAGGAGGGACACCCTTGTCCCCAGAGATGGAAGGGGGAGGCCACAGCACCTTACAAAAAGAGCTTGGGAGGAGGTGCCAGCATAGGTCAGTGCCACAATGTTGTGCGGCGCACATGGATGCAGTACCGCAAAAGATTTAATGACCTGCTACCCTCCGGATGGGTGAATACTGTGTTGGCATGGATCAGTGTGTTGATGTGTTGAAGTCATCGCCCCACGTGGAGCTGAAGAGTGTTAGAGTCTGAGTGCCAACTGTCAATGACTCCGGAGCTGGCCAAGGGCTGAGCCCTGGCTGCTTGGACTGAGTGCCTTGTGGCTCGAGGTCTTTCAGGAAAAGACGATCCGTAACAACTTTGAAAGGTCATGGACTGGTGGAGGCCCCTGAAACCTCCTAATCCTATCCAGATTTGAGTAGAATGCCTTGGAGCAGGCGTGGCACCACACACCTCGGTCAACCGGCCGTGGAGAAGCTGGGGTGTCAGATGAAGGTAAGAGTGCATTGCACAGAGGTAAGAGTTTTGGATGGTGCAAACATTCTTGCGTAGTCTCAAAACTGGATTCCCCATTGATCATCGAAAGACGATGGCACCATGATGCAGATCTCAATTGTCTCACCAGGGTGTCTGGCATGCACAGTGACAGTGTGATGACGTAAACTAATGGCCTGTTGTTGTTCTCCCTTAGATTTGCCAACACGCACTCAATCACAGGACAACAAAGAGCCACCCCTGATGCCAGAGGACCACGAGGCTTCACGTGCACCTGCGTCACACCCATTCTCTGAATCAGGCACCAGCGCAGATAACAGCACCTAGGTGGACATTAGATCTTTGGCTAGAAAGTTGGAGCACTGCGCTGAGGGCACTTCACACTCTCTTGAAGAGCAGGCAGAGGCAGAGAGTGCCCAAGGTGCCAGCAGTCAGAGGACTGCTGGAGACCAGGACGATGCTCAGTCGAAGGCAGATGATGAGCCTCTGGAGTCATCCATTAGGTGGCAGATGCTGGATGTACAGCGGGAGAATCTGGCGGAGATCCATGAGGATATGTGTGCCGTGGTCTCTGTTATGGAGGAGTCCATGCAGAGCATTAACGTTGTGTCAACCCTCATGGCTGAGCGCACAGCCTCCTCCATTGGGAGAATGGCGACTGTCATGGAGAGGCAACTCCAGTAAGAGAATCAGGAGTTCCTGGTGTTACACTTGGACCTGCAAACCCTCACACAGGCACTGACCTCAGATGGTCAGTGCCAGTATGGGAGATGGGTGAGGCAATCAATATCCCAGCTAGGCGCCCGTCCATTAATGGCGAGCAGAGAGGTCCAAAGCGACCTCACAGCGACACATGAGCTGCTTCTTGTCTCTGCGGGCTCCTCTCAGGGCACTCTGGATGACGGCAGCAGCCCCTCCACCCTCCTGCCAGTGACCATGGCATCTGATGAGGCTGCGATGACTGGGGAGATGCTAGCTGTGGCACCGGCCGCCCCCTCCCAGGTGGCACCAGCACAGGCTCATCAAGGCCAACAAGACACTAGAGTCAGCCGGTTGCCTCCAATGCCACTGCCAGCGAGGTGGGGGGCACCAAGATGTAGCACTTGCAAACATAAATTTAAGGCACTATGAGCACAAGAGGGACAGTTCACGGGTGATCGTCTATGGTGTAATGTTTTGTTTACATTTTCTGGTCTGGGAATTAAGACCAGAGAAGGTGATGTTAATTTTTTTAAATTGTCAAAATGAGATAAATTTTATTTTTGTCCTAATGGCCTGAGTATTCTTCACCTTTGTATTTTTTTGATTCAGGGTATGCCAGTATGTCATGCTAGACGTGAGTGGCATAAACTTTATTACACAGGCACTGAGTGGACTTTGGGTTCAAATGAAAGGGTCATTTCCGACATCTGGGATAGAGGCGGCAGCCCTGGCATGAGGTGGAAGCAGGTATTTGGCAGCCTAGCTGAAGGAGCGTTGGATCAAAGTATCCCTGGTGTCCTTTTGTCCCTGAAGGAAAGAGAGGTATGTCTCCATGCCCTCACTGTTCTCCTCACCGTGCTCCTCTTCTGACTCACTACTGGGTTCATCCTCTGTGGCCTGTGGAGCTGTGT
Organism: Cetorhinus maximus; assembly: GCF_964194155.1. NCBI lineage: Eukaryota > Metazoa > Chordata > Chondrichthyes > Lamniformes > Cetorhinidae > Cetorhinus > Cetorhinus maximus. Next base: position 168,406,727 of record NC_135883.1, read on the forward strand.
CAGGAGCCTCTTCCTCCAGTGAGTCCTTCCTTGCCAGCGCCAGATTGTGGCGAGCTCAGCATGCAAGCACTATCAGTGACACCCGCTCCCCCTGAATGGTCTCGGCATCAGAAGCGCATCTTCAGAAGGCCTATGTTTCTCTCTATCGCCACCCTTGCGAAGGCATGACTCCTATTATAACACTGCCCTGCCTCTGATCTTGGGTGGCAGAGAGGTGTCATAATCCACCCTTTCAATGGATAGCCCTTGTCACCCAGCTGCCACCCATCGAGTCGGGCTGTTGTACTGAATAGCCTCTGCATCCGGGAGCATCTGAGGATATAAGCGATGTGGGAGCTGCCAGGGTACCGTGCACAATCTTGCAGAATCTGTGTCCTGTGCCCACATACTATCTGGACGTTCATCGAGTGGAGTCCCTTCCTGTTGACAAAGGCACCCGGTTGACCCGCTGGTACCTTGATGGCCACACATGCGCAGTCAATTGCACCCTGGATGCGGGGGAACCCAGCAATCCCCTGGCTCTGGCTCGCTCAGTCTGGCTGGCCTCGTTCATATGGAAATGAATAAATGTCATTACCCGCCTAAACAGAGCTTTTGTCACCAGCTTGACGCAACTGCGGACAATCAATTGGGACACTCCACAAAGATCCCCCACTACCACCAGGAAAGAGCCATAGGCATAAAAGTTGAGGGCCACTGTGATCTTCAGAGCCACAGGCATGGGGTTTCCATCCACACAGTGGGAGGTAATCTAAGGCCCAATCATCTGACAAATAGAGGTCATGTTCTCTCTGGAGAGACGGAGCCTCCTTTGGCATTGCACCTTGGACATATTGAGGTAGCTGCATCATCACCTGGAAACTCTGACAGCAGGATAGTGGTGTCTTCTGTGGCCTCTTCCGCCTTGGACTACATGCTGGCCTATGCCCCTGATGCCTGCGTCTCTCCTCCCGTAGGTCGCTCCCCTGGAAGCTGCATTGGTCCATCAGGCCTCCTCTCCCCTTTGCCCCACTCTTCCTCCTCAGAGGAGGTGCCACCAGCAGAAACCACAATACCCATTACCAGGGTCACAGAAGGCTGTCTGACACCTGGAAGGGTCTACACGGTCAAAATCCTCTGGTGGCCTTGGAGATACCAATGAGTCCTGAAATGAAGCCTAGAAATGCTAAGAATGAAGCTCAGAACTGAGATGAAGCTGTCAAGTTCAAATAAGCAACCGGCAGCAAACTATTTCCTAAACTCTTCACTACTCACACTGGGAAAGCTGCTGAACCTTTTATCCCACCATTGGATGAGGATTTGCAAAACGTAGGCTGCCCGCCTGCCCATTTCGCCCACGCGATGAGCGCGAAATGGCACGGTAATGTAAAATCGGCTTCAATTGGGTTTTTAATGCCCTTGAGTGGCCTCTTAATTGATGGCGGGTGTGGCTCTGACTCCCGTACGTGCCCGCCAACCTGAAGATTGTGCGCATGTGGGATGATGTCGGGACGCTCGCCCTATGTCATTTTGCAGGCACATGCCTGCCCGCAAGGCATAAAATTCTGCCCCAGGGCTGGATTTTACTAGCCCATTGGAGACTGGCTGGGAGGCAAGAGAATTGATAAATTGAGCTGGGAGTCACTGGGAGGGAAGCCTGACATCTTCATGTTGCGAATGGATATTACAAAAGGCTGGCGGGAGGAGGTCATGCTGCTATGATGCAGGAAGGTCATTAAGCCTGTTAAACTGGCAGTTAACAGCGATTTTACTAGGCTTTTCTCATTTTGATTTTTCAATGGTGCCCAACTGTAACGAGGTGGAAGCTTAGCAGGATGTTCGTGTTTGGCTAAAATCTGTTACAATCTGCTACAATGCTACAATTTTGCAAGAAACAGGATGGCTTATTGGTAGGAGGGTCAAGCAGGCTGGACAGAGGAAGTAGCAACTGAGATCAGGGGCAAACATGCCTAGTACAATGAAAGATATCACTGAGTGCCCGCTTGGATTTGGCCATGGGTGTAAAGAGCACGAGGAGTGAGAGGCCCAGACAGCTGAGTGCGGCTATTTGCCATGGGCCTTATTCACTCAGGTTTTGAGGGAGGGAGAAAGTTTCAGCCATGGGCAGTGGGGCAGCAGCAATCAGAGGGATGCCAAAATCATAAACCTGGAGAGGGCAAGGAGGAGGAGGGCATACAGCAGCATGCAACCAGAATCTTGTACACAGATGACAATATGCCGCAGAGACAACCTATTGTTGGAGAGTCACTTCCTAGAAATGTTGGAGCAGCAGTGTTGCCAAAGTCTGCACTTCTCAAGCGAGGCCATCACCAAGCTATATGCCATAATGGTGGTTAATCTGAGCTTAATGGGGAGGGGTTGGCACTTGATGCTGTCGCATTTAAGGTCACCATGGCACTGAATTTCTATGCCTCAGGATTATTCCAGACATTTTCCAGGGATGAATCAAGATGGTCAGTGATGCCATGTTCAAGTGGGCAGGCTGAAACTACTGTAGGATTCAGGATTAAAATTTGATTCCCCAAAGTGCAGGGTGATACCAACTGCAGTGCTGATCCACAGGCCAAACAGTGGCCTTCCTCAAGGAAGGGCTTCCACTCGCTTAATGTACAACTGGTCTGCATCCACCGCAAAAGGATCCTTTAATTCTGTGCAATGTTCCAGGGAAGGTTCCATGATGCCGACATACTAAGGCAATCCCAGGCCCCAACTCTTTAAGGATCCTTGTATGCCTTCAAGGATGGATACTGGGTGACACTGAATACCCACTGAAACAATGGCTGTAGATGCCTGTGAAGAACCCAAGCACAGATGCAGAGGGGAGATATGACAGCTGCCATGGGATAACTTGAGCGACCATTGAGCAGGTTATAGTTCTTCAAAAGATGAGGTTCAGATGCCTGGAAAGATCTGGCGGAGCCCTTCAAGATATTCTATCAAGGGTCATGCGTATTGTGGTGTGGTGTGCTGTTCAACCTGGTGCTACAGAGGGAGAAATTTTGAACAATGAAGACATAATGGAGTATGATGCCTCCTCAACAATGGGAATATGAAGGAGAATGGTGAATGGAGAATGATGAACCCAAGACAGCATACAAGGAACAGTGTGAGGCGCGCAAAGGAGGATCGCACAACACAGAGACAAGCATATTTCACATCATCCTAACTTACACAGGTAGTAATCTAATAAATCTTCCACCTTCTCCAGACCTGTTGTAGGATCATTGAACGGTTATTATTTTCCTGCAGTCATCATCACGAGGCAACAGCATATGAAATGCCATGATTTCTCTCAATGTGCTTCTCCCATCACACCCTTGCGGGGAGTCACCAAATTTTAATGACCAGGTAATGTTTAAAGAGATAAAGGATTCATTCAGTGGTGCACAATTCCACAATTTATTCATGACAAGCACACATCAAGGACTCATGCAGCCTAGTGCAGTTAGATGAACTTCTCCAAGCATTTCTGGGTGCTGATACAAGGTGCTCCCCCTCCACTGTCAGCTGAGGTGGAGGCAGGCTGCTGACATTTCTGCTCCTTGGCTTTTGACGACCATTGTCCTTGTGTGCTAGTTGCCTGAGGCCTGGAGGGCACTGACACAGTAACAACCTCCTCCATATGTTTAGGAGGCCTTCAGTCTCCTTTGTGAGGTGCTGGCATGACTGTCAGAGAGCTGAGGAGCCAATGTCCACATCAGGAGCTCCCTGAGAGGAGCCCCCAGATGCTACTGATAACCCATCCTTCACCCTTTCAGGACACATTTGCCCTCCCTGATCATCTGTGGTGTCTGAGGATCTGCAATGGCTTCGAGCATCTGATCCCCCTCTTACATGACATGAAAGTTTGCGTGCATCTCCAACATTCAATGGGTGATGTACAGGATACAGCTCTTCATGAGGGTCACCAATCTTTCGATGGAGGATACCATGACAGAGCTACAGTGGTATTCATGATCTGGATGGACTCCTTCATCATCTGTGCATGGGTACAGATCGTCTCTGGAAGCTCTGCCTGCACCTCATTTGGCAGCTCCAGCATCTGACACCTTGTGGATGACTCTGGAGGCATGTCATCAGACTGTGCATCACCTTGCCTGATCACATCACGTCACTCTTATCGAACTGTAGTGAGGTACAAGGGATATCCCATGGCTGCTGACCTGCTGTGCAGCCTCCATCCAGGCCTGCTTGGTCTGCTGTCCTGGTCTCTTCCTGGTGCCATGGGAGAACGGGACTTCCCTCTGTTCTATTACAGCCTAGAGGAGCAACACAGGGAGGCATTACTGAGTCTTTTGCTGACTCTTGATAAGCCTTGGCTATGTCTTCAATTTTCACTGTGCCATGGGTTTCTCAATGCTCCCTCCAGGGCTGTTGCATTATTCTGGACACCAGCCTGGCTTTTAAAGATGGCATCAGCAAATGACACTTTGGAAAATTCCCCCTGTCCACCCTGTCTCACTGGGCGCTTTCCCTGCCTGGCGACCCTTAATTGGCCGACGTTGACAATATTGCTCGTGAAACTCCACCCTGTGCATCCATGCAAGCCATTTTCAGCCCCAGCAGTAGTAGTTGCTGTCTTGATATTGTTATGACCACAGCTGGTGTTAATTGTTGTGGAAACCAAATCCCAGAGGGAAACTTGACTTACGGGCCATAACCTTTTTTTTGTATTCTGAAAATGGGAAGAAGATGTACTGCTTTCAGCAGTAAATGTTCCAATAACACTTTTGGGATTTTAAAAATTAAAAGTTAAAGCTTTATTAGCAAAAATAAAAGAAAACTTAAGCACACAAGGTTACAGCTACACAATTAAGGTTAGTCTTACAAAGCATTCCCCCCAAACTCTCTACTTGGTCAAACCCACAAGTAAGCACCTTGCAGGCAACACTCCCTTATAGATGTCTACTATGAAATCCAGTAATATTACACAAGACAAACTGCTGTAGCTTCAATAAAGGCATACCATATGACCTCTACCCCTTTCCACTCTGCAGTGGAATACACTTCAGATTGAAACTGCTCGTTGTAGCCCAAGACTTTTCTGGCTTGACTGGATGCCTGGTTCATACTGCACCTCCTCCCAGCCCAGAGCTAACAGCTCCCAGCTCAGCTCCAGCTATCTCCATAGCTTCAGTTCAACAGCTACTCCAGCTATCCACAGTAACTCTAAACTACCTCTTTTCCCTTTCATCTCCGATTCCATTGTTCTCACACCTCTTTGAAACTCACATCCTTCCAAATATAAAATCTTTTATGACTCTATCTTGTCTTTGCTTTCAGGTCAATAAAATATAATATCCCCACTACTATTGACCTATGGAACTCCTGCAAGGTGCAGATATGTTTCTTGATACCTATGACTCCCCTCTGATATTCAAACTCAACTTATCTAAAAATGCAAATGTTAGGTCTAACCTATTTACTTGTACCTCAAACTTAACACCTCTATCCTTTTCATGTTTTAAATCCCCACATACAACCTGACTCCTATCAATATCTTGCCTAGCTTACTTAAGTCACATACATACACACACAGCCTTCATTACATAATGACACAATATTCCCCAAAAATATTTTTAAAATAGCATCCATTCTCACAACGTAAAATTTAGTCCAGAGAGCCATTATGGCACAGAGAAAGCCATTCAGCCTATCAAGTACATGCCAGCTCGCTCTAGAGCAATAGAGTTAGTTCCAATCCACCACTCTGTCCCTGCAGTCCTGAACCATTTGACTCTGTGGATTGTGTTGTGATATTGCTTTAATACCAATTATCATAGTACTGAATGTGTAAATAGTTTAGTATACACCATCACAGGAAGTGATGTATGTCATCATGTGATATAGCAGTTAGAGTAGTATTAATCAGCAGGTGGCACGTGTGTGGAAGAGCTCTCCTGAAAACCTACCTTTCATCCATAAAGAGCCCTTTATTTAGTTTACTAATCACTTTTACAGTGTTGGTATATTTATTTTGAGAACCAACAACACAATATGGTGGCAGCAATGTACAAAATGGTAGTAGTAATGCAGCTGAGCACAATGTGTCAGCAGCAGTGTTCGACATAGGACCGTGATCACAAGTGTGATATCATAAAGAATAGGAGAAGCCATAAAACCCGGGACAACACGAGTAAACTGCTAGATCAAAGCAGCAGCAGCAAAATCAGGGCCCCGATCCGAAAAGGACCCTCAAGAATTAGTACTCTGAGAACATGAGTAACTAAAAGGGAGATATATTGGAGCAGTAGTCGATCAGAAGGCAGTATTCTGGTGGAATCAGGCTAAACAAAAAGTCAATCCAAGTCGGAGCTGAGAGACCACAAGGCCATTAAACATTATGAATTTTCCTGCCAAGAAGAGCTTTGTGGGAGGACTTTCCTTGTGCAGAAGTTGAAAACCCGCACTGCAGCCACAGGGGTCAGCGTGTGACAGAGATCCAGTGCTGCAGGCACAGTAGGCCTGCATCACTTTTTTTAAAAGTAAAGTTGTGAAAGGAAAAGCATTTTGAGGGGAAAATCCAAGAAGAAAGTAACTGTTTTTTTAGTATTCTTTCATGAGATGTGGGCATTGATAGTAGGAAAGCAAATTGTGAGGAGGATACAAAGAGTCTGCAAAGGGATATAGATAGGTTAATTGAGTGAGAAAAAAATGGCAGATGGAGTATAGTGTGAGAAAATGTGAACTGAGGCACTTTGGCAGGAAGACAAAAAAACAGAACATTATTTAAATGTAGAGAAACAGCAGAATTTTGCGGTACACAGGGTCTTGGGCGCCCTCATATATGAATCATAAAAAGTCAGCATGCAGGTACAGCAATAATTAAGAAGGCAAATGGAATGCTGGTCTTTGTTGCAACAGGGGTGAAGTATAAAAGTAGGGACGTCTTGCTACAACTTGTATGAGGCATTGCTGAGACCACACCTAGTGTGGAATATTCCAAGCCCGCTGGCGGCGGGCATGATAGGTGGCGTGCCCGGAAAATATGGTGCGACATGCTTCACAACGGCACAAAGGCAGGTTGCGATCATCCGCTCAGTCCGCCAACAGCATGCCATGCAGCCCGCACTATTGGTCAGTGGGGAGCTAATTGTAATACATCAGCATATAATTAAAAGGTGATCCCACCAGTCTCTTGGAACCCTGCCATATCGCCCGTGCACGTCGGCGGGAAAGCACGCTGACGTGTTTCACATCAGGCGACGTGCACTTGGTGGTCTTCACTTTGGGGGAACTAAGGTGAGGGAGCAGCAGCATTCTCCACAGATCGCCTGTTGTTTATAGGCTTCAGGGACACCGGGGAAAGGGGAACAGATGCCTGGCGCCAGATGCGTCTGCTGAAGGGGGGCATAGGGGTCTGGGAGCAAGTGCTGGCCAGCCTCAGAGGTGACTGCTGAGGGGAGGGAGTGTTCGGGAGCAAGTGCTGGCCAGTCTTGGAGGTGGCCATTGTTGTTGGGGGATCAAGTGCTGCCCTGGTGCTGCATCCCACACACAGGCAATCAAGGTGGGGGGCCGCGTAAGCGAGCGAAGTGGCCAGATATTAGGGTCACCTGTATAAACTGACCATGCATCTGCAAATGAGACAGATCAGGTGCAGTCACAGTGATATGATTGGGGTCAGACTCCTAGCTTGCCCACCCATGCAAGCAATGCGGAGGCACCAAAGGGCCTCCAAGCGCTCCATGCCTTACCCCCCACAACCCCTCCTGGCACAGACTTCGAGTCCACAACCACTTTATTAGACCGTGGAGCAGTTGGAGTGCACAAGTTGTACAATCTCCTTGCCAATGCGAGCCATGTAGCAGTCACTGCTGGAGGTGTTTACAGCCCCTTGCAATCTCAGCATCTCGGTTTGGACCAGTGTCCCCCATGTCGCAGGTTGACAGGGCAGCCATGCACCGCACTCATCTCTGGCCATCCGAGGGGTGACCAACACTCTCTGGGAAGCATTAAGGGGCCAGGAAAGGTGCTAAGTACAGCCACGATAACCACATCTCTCTCTCTTTCATGCTGCAAGAGGACCACGTGAGGATCATTGATCCTGGTGACCTAGCTGTAAGCATAATGGCCTACAGGTATCGTAGAAGACTGAGAAGAGAGTGGCTGAGGCACCTGGCTGCACAAGGGCAGGAGCAGTGACCTCATGAAGAAGGGGCAGCAGGGGCTCCTGTACATCCTGCCCAGGAGCGACAATGAGCCATGGCTGTTCGGCGCCCAGCAACACCCAGGGTCTATAGGCGTCACCTACCATCCCTGCAAATGACTGAGAACCAGTGTCGTCAATGACTGCGTATGTCTAGGGAGTTGGTGGCTCACATCTGCCACTTACTGCAGGACTTGGCGCCTAGGGGACATGGAGGGGCTCCACTGCCAGTGGCTGTGAAAATGACCACGGCGCTCAATTTCTATGCCAGTGGCTCCTTTCAGGGCTCCACAGATGACCCCTGCGGGATTTCACAAGCCACCACCCACGAATGTATCCATGAGGCCACGGATGCCACCTTCTCCATGGTACACAACTTTGTGCATTTCGCCCGAGCCCCGGGCAGCCAGGATGCAAGGGCCATTGGATTCGCCCTGATCTCAGGATTCCCACAGGTGCAGGGTGCGATTGACTGCACTCATGTTGCGCTCAGGTCTCCATTGCTACACTCGGTGGACTTCATCAACTGCAAGGGCTTCCACTCACTGAACGTGCAGCTGGTATGCAACCATCAGGTGTACAATCTTGCAGGTGTGCGCAGTTTCCAGGGAGTGTGCACGATGCCTACACCCTGAGTCACTCGCAGATCCTTGCGCTATTTCAGGGTCCACAGAGACTGCAAGATTGGTTCCTAGGGGACAAGGGCTTCCCACAGGGGCTGTGGCTGATGATACCCATGCAGCGGCCTCAGACTGCAGCGGAGCGACACTATAATGAGGCTCATGCAGCAGCTCGCAACTTGGTGGAGCAGACGATCGTGATGCTGAAGATGCAGTTCTGGTGCCTGGACTGGTCTGGTGGGGCCCTGCAATACAGTCTGCGGAGGCTGTCATGCATCGTCATTGCCTGCTGCACCCTTTACAACCTGGCACTGCAGCGGGGTGAGGAGCTGGCTGAGGAGGAAATGGAGGAGCTGCACGTCTTTTCCGATGATGACGCCGACAGGGATGAGGGTGAGGGGGTCCCCAGTGGTGACAATGATGGGGATAAGGCTCTTGCACTGGCTGGATGAGGCAGGTGCTCAGGAGGACCTCATAACTGCCAGATTTGTGGAAGATAATGACGACATGCAGTGTGGTGTCCCCAAAGATTCTCACATCGCAGTTGTGAATGTTTGACTCCAGTCTGGCTTATGGCAGTGCCAAAAGCCTTTGTGAGAATGCTCCTGTCATGGAGATGCAGTGGAGGCCCTAATAATCGCTCGATTGCAGGAGGATGATGACAACATGCTGTGAGGACACTCCATAGATATTCACATAGCCTCTGAGAATGTCTCCTGTCTGACCGAGGCCAGCTCGCTTTCGCTTCATGATCGGGGCCATCTCAGAGACATAGCCATGAAACTTTAGACACATCTGATGCTGTGTCTGCCTTCAGCACCTCAGCCCTTCAGGAGCTGGTGCACAGCATCACTGGTCACAGATGCTGGTGTGATGGGGGCCAGCCCCACTTTAAAGGTGATGAGAGCTCACAGAGAGAATGAGAGAACTTTGTGGTGCCTGCCCACTACTTTCTGGCAGCAAAGACCAGCACCGCCGAGTTGCAGGCATCAGTAATGTTTCCAGGGAGTGTGAGGCTGGACCATCACTGTGGTGTGAAGGCTGCACAGAGCACAAGGAAGAGGCCCTGGACTGAGACACCTGCCTTTTACCTTGTGCAGAAAGATTTCACATCTGAGTGACAAGAACACTGCTAAACAGAGCAAGGAGCCACAGGCAGGGAGACATTCTTAGGAGTTTATTGACAATAGTGAACAGTATGTACAAGTGATCAACACCCGTGTCCAAGCTGTGCAACTAATTCTCCTTTACTGTCCTAACCCTGCCGCTCCATCATGGTGCTCCCCGTACATCCACAGCAATGGTGGAGGCAGCCTGTTGACTGTGACGCCCTGTCTGTGATGACTCTGGCGGCTATCTTCTGGAGAGCCGAGATTTGGAGGGCCCTGGCCTGCTTTCAGGGTCCTGCTGTGTAGCACCGTCCTTGGCCTGTGAAGTTGGAGCTGTGGAGGTCACAGGAAGAGCGGATTTGGATGGGCCAGTCACTCCCAGAGTCACCTGAGTGGATGGGCCCGGAGTCTGTACCTGCTGATCCTCTTACCTACGGGCGCCCGAGGGCCCCTGGCTTTTCTCGTGAGTGGAAGGAGTAGCTGGAGTGAGCTCGGGCCACCTAGCACCCCTCTCGCGTACACACTGTTGGAGGCCAACTATGACATCAGTAATGGAGTTAAGTCCGCGTAGCAGTGCAGGAGTGACGTCCTGGACCAAGGTCTCCATGGCGGCCGCCATTCTGCCAGAGTTGACCTCGGTGCGTTGCAATGCCGGCACTATCACCTCAGCCTGAAGACGGATGGATTTCTCCATCATGCCTTGCAATCTGAAGAGTGCAGTGGACATCTCTTCCTGATGTTCCCGAGCTTGCCTTTGCAGCTCCAGCAACTGTGACATGACCGAGTCCAGAGGCTCGTCATCTGACTCAGACTCAGCAACATTCGGGCCTCCAGCAGTCCCCCGAGTGCCGGGGACCTGGGAAGCACCTACATCCGCCTGCTGTGGATCTGAAAGTGTGACCTGCTCTCTAGATTGTGATGCTGATGCTACTCTAAAGCTAGGTCCCAACGAGGTGTGTACCTCTGCGCTGGTGGAGGGTGTGGGTGAGTGCTGTGACAGGACTTCAGGGAGGGTGCCTTCAGATTCCTCTTCAGGGTCTTCTTCAGTAATTGATTGGAGGCCCTGGGTCATGGACTCTGTCGGCTGTTTGGCAGCTGTGCCTGCGAAAGCAAGGGGCGATAATTAGTGCATGGCAGCGGCCTGTGAAACAGAACACATCAGTCATGGCATGGTTGTCTGATGGGTGTTGCACAGCTGGATCCTCACTTGGTAGAGCAGCGCCGACCTCACTATCAGCACAGGACCAGTCCCTGTCATCGGCGGCCAGCTGAATGGTTCTGTTTTCAAATTCTGTCAGAGCTTTGATCTCTGGCATCCCTCCACCTGTCTACAACCTTTCTCTCCTGTTGTGTGCCAGTTTGTCCTGCATGAATAGAGATGGGGGGAGTGTATCAGGATGCCTGCCGGGCCAGATGATAAGTATGCCTGCCCTGTGTGGGTGGTGAGTGGTCCCATGAATGGGATGAGGACAATGACGGTGTGTGTGAAAGCGGGAATGGTGATGTCCCTTGCACTAGCAGTGAGTGAGGGCCCTGTGGATGTGTGATGGGTCTATGAGTGTTTGAGTTGGGAGTGATGAAAAGAGTGACTTACGCTGGCGGAATGGAGAAGATGCTTTTGAGGCTCTGGGTGGCTATCCTCCTCTGCATGGCATTGGCGCTGACCACTGCTGTCACTGCCTCCCAAGCCAGGTTGGTGGCTTTGTTACCCATCCTGTGGCCAGAGCGGGGCTAGAGTACTTCCCAGCGGGTGTCCACGGCATCAAGGGAACCATCGTTGAAGCGGGGGGCTGCAGCCTTTTTAACTTTGCTGACCATGTCTCCAGGGCAATGGTGGTGGGAAGGTGGCGATAAGCGCTTTGCTGGCAGCTGCCTTTTAAAGATGGCAGCCGGTGTGATGCAACAGCGGGGTGATGGCGGGCAGGCGAATGAGACCCCACTCACCATGGAAACAGCATGTTTTGTGGGAGTGAATAAATAATGAGGCGGGCTCGGGACAATATGGCATGAAAACCCACCATTGTTGTCGACGGATAGGACTCCATTTTACCTACCCGCTACTGCACTTAGTACAATTCTGGGAAAATTCCACCCCTAGAGTAATATGTGTAGTTTTGGTCACCTTACTTAAGGAGGGACATACTTGCATTGGAGGCAGGTCAGAGAAGATTCACTAGGGTCCTGGGATGAAGCGATGGTCTTATGAGGAAAGCTTGAGTAGACTGGACTTACTTGATTGACAAAAGAGCCAAGGGTTATAGGGGACAGGCAGGAAAGTTAGGTTAAGGCCACATCAGATCAGCCATGAGATTATTGACTGCCAGAGCAGGCTCGAGGGGCAAAATGGCCTACTTCTGCTCTTATTTCTTATGTTCTTTCTACGGTTAACAATTGTTCTGTTAGTGAGTCAAGACCTGTTCCAACAACATATGGATTGCATTACTAAGAATTTTCCTGGCTGTGTTTGCATTATTGATGACATAGCAGTCATGGGAAGTACCAAGGAAGAGCATTACAAAGAATATTTACATTCTAATGGTGACAACTAGATAAGAAGGTCTTGTGTTCAACAGCAAAAATGAGGTATCAATATCAGCCATATCAATTTATTTGGTTCAATCTACTCTGATACTGGAAGGTTACAGATCTCAGTAAAATCAAAAATGTACAATAAATGCCTACTCATCAAGATAAGAAAGATTTACAGGGATGTGTGGACCTATTCAACTTTTTGACACCATATATCTCAATTATTTCAGAGAAATTTTTCCACAAGAAAGATACAGCATTCTTGTGGCATGAAGGTCATCAGTAAGCATTTCACTTGTTTGCTGGTGGTGGTGTAGTTGTAATGTCACTGGATTAGTAAGCTAAATACCTATAATAATTTTCTGGGGGTACAGGTTCAAATCCCACCGTGGTAGAATTTAAATTTAATGAATAGAATCTTGAATTGAAAGCTAGTCTCAGTCATGGTGACCATGAAACTATCATCAATTGCTGTAAAAAAAAACATCTGGTTCACTAATGTCCTTTAACGGGAAGGAAATATACCATTCTTACCCAGGCTGGTCTACATGTGACTCCAGACCCACAGCAATGTGGTTGACTCTTAATTGCCCTCTGAAATGGCTTTGGAAGCCACTCAGTTCAAGGACAATTAGGGATGGGCAACAAACGTTGGCCTTGCTAGAGATGCGCACATCCAAAAAATAAACTTTCTGCTGAGGTTTATCAACAACACTATGACCCAAGCAAAGAAACTAAATTTGAAGTAGATGCTTCATAAAAGGGTCTTGGGACTTGTCTGCTGCAAGAATGTTAACTGATTGCAGTCATTTAAAAAGTTTGTCAGCTGCCCTGACAAACTATTCAAACATTGAACAATAAAAGTTGGCATTAGTATTCAGCATCACCAGATTCTGTATGTTCCTATTTGGCAAACATTTTGTTGTCAAGATTGATCTTAAGCCACTAGAAATGATTGAGCAGAAGTCAGTTACCAGTTCCCCACTTCAACTACAATGACTGCCAATAAAAGTACAGGGTTACAATTGCGAGGTCCGGTACAAACCTGGAAACCTCGTGATTAGGTCTAACACATTAAGCAGGGTACCCAACCCAAGAAAGTGTTTCATCAAGATAGCCTTACCTAATTACATCAAAGTCACAAGAGCATGGAAAGATCAAGATGACTGCCACATGATTATTGGCCAGGGATCAAAACGATATGGAACAAACAGTGAGGAGGTGCTATGCCTGTGAGGAGCATGAGCCAAGGCAACACAAAGAGACACTCCATCCTCATGATATTCCATCATATCCCTTTTTTACCTTATTTCATTAATGTGATGTGGGCATCGCTGGCAATGCCAACATTTTGTTGCCCTTAATTGCCCTTGCTAAGTGGCTTTCTAGGCCATTTCAGAAGGCAGTTAACAGTCAATCATATTGCATTGTGGGTCTGGAGTCACATGTAGGCCAGACCAGGTACGGATGGCAGATTCCTTCCCTAAATGACATCAGTGAACAATCAATCATAGTTGTGTGATGAAAATATAATAATTTTCATAATATTTTTCTGGTTTATTGTGAAGTAGGGTTATGGGTGTGATTACAGTTTGGTCTGTCTGTTTGATTTAATTACATTTGGAGACAAGTACACTGCAAGCTTGAAATCGTCAAAAGAAGTGAGGTATGGATTGTGCTTAACATGCTAATGAATAAACATGGATGCTGGCTTAGCATGGGAGGTGTGAAGGGAATTTGCATTTTTAGATAAATTAAGGGATTTGGATTTCAAAGGGATCTTAGTCTGTTTACAACTAGCCAGATAAGCAAGCCTAAGGAGTGTGTTTATTTTGCCCAAAGATTACTGACAATATTGGCAACACGTAAGTTTTATATTATGAGGAAAATACACATTTCAAAGACATATAAAATATGTCAAAGACATATGAAAAAAGACAGAAACATAAATAAAGGAGAATGAAGGGCCATGTGAAGAAGGCCATATAAGGGGAGGCGACGACATAGTGATATTGTCACTTATCTAGTAATCCAGTGACCCAGGATAATATTGTGAGGACCTGGGTTTGAATCCTGCCAAGGCAGATGGTGGAATTTGAATTCAGTAAAAATCTGGAATTAAAAGTCTAATGATGACCATGAAACTATTGTTGATTGTTGTAAAAGCCCATCTGGTTCACTAATGTTCTTTAGGGAGGGAAATCTGCTGTCCTTACCTGGTCTGGCCTACATTTGACTCCAGATGAACAGAAATGTGTTGTGGTTGACTCTTAAATGGCCTCTGAAAACTGCTACAAGCCACAAAAAAGAAATGAAACTGGATGGACCACCCGGCATCGACCTAGGCACCAGAAAGGACAAAGGCAATTTCAACCCTGTCGACCCTGCAAAGTCCTCCTGACGAACATCGGGGGTGGGGCTGAGTGTCAAAATTGGGAGGGCTATCTCACAGACTAGCCAAGCAACAGCCTGACATAGTCATGCTCACGGAATCATACCTGACAGATAATGTCTAAGACATCACCATCCCTGGGTATGTCCTGACCCACCAGAGGTTGCCACACAGTTGTATATAGCCAGGAGGGAGTTGCCCTGGGAGTCCTCAAGATCAACACCAGACCCCATGAAGTCTCATGGCATCAGGTCAAACATGGGCAAGGAAACCTCCTGCTGATTACCACGTACCGCCCTCCCTCAGCTGATGAACCAGTGATCCTCCATGTTGAACATCACTTGGAGGAAGCACTGAAGGTGGCAAGAGCGCTGAATGTACTCTGGGTGCGGGACTTCAATGTCCATCACCAAGAGTGGCTCAGTAGCACCGCCACTGTTGACTGAGCTGGTCGAGTCCTAAATGATATAGTTGCTGGTCTGGGGCAGGTGGCAAGGGAACCAACTAGAGGGAAAAAGACACTTCACCTCATCCTCACCAACCTGCCTGCCACAGATGCATCTGTCCATGACAGTATCGGTAGGTGTGACCACTGCACAGTCGTTGTGGAGATGAAGTTCCGCCTCCACATTGAGGATACCCTCCGTTGTGTTGTGTGGCACTACCATCATGCTAAATGGGATAAATTTCGAACAGATCTAGAAACTCAAGACTGGGCATCCATGAAGTGCTGTGGGCCATCAGCAGCAGCAGAATTGTACTTGAAGACAATCTGTAACCTCATGGCCTGGCATATCCTCCACTCTACCATTACCACCAAGCCAGAGGATCAACCCTGGTTCAATGTAGAGTGCAGGAGGGCATGCCAGGAGCAACACTAGGCATGCCTAAAAATGAGGTGTCAACCTGGTGAAGCTAAAACACAGGACTACTTGCATGCCAAACAGTATGAGCAGTAAGTGATAGATAGGGCTAAGTGATCCCACAAACAGCAGATCAGATCTAAGCTATGCAGTCCTGCCACATCCAGTCATGAATGGTGGTGGACAATTAAACAACCCACTGGAGGAGGAGGCTCCACAAATATCCCATCCTCAATGATAGAGGAGCCCAGAACACCGGTGCAAAAGAAAAGGCATTTGCTACAATCTTCAGCCAGAAGTGCCGAGTGGCTCCGGAGGTTCCCAGCATCATAGGTGCCAGCCTTCGACTAATTTGATTAATTCCACGTAGAATCAAGAATGGCTGAAGGCACTAGATACAGCAAAGGCTATGGGCCCTGACAACATTCCGGCAAAAGTACTGAAGACTTATGCTCCAGAACTTGCTGTGCCCCTAACCAAACAGTCCTAGTACAGCTACAGTATTGGCATCTACCCAGCTATGTGCTGTACACAACAAACAGGACAAAACCAACTCAACCAATTACCACCCCATCAGCCTATTCTTGTTCATCAGCAAAGTAATGGAAGAGGTCATCAACAGTGCTATCAAGCAGCACTTGCTTACAAATAACCTGCTCACTGACGCCCAGTTCGGTTCCGCCAGGGCCACTCAGCTCCTGACCTCATTACAGCCTTGGTTCAAACATGGACAAAAGAGCTGAACTCCTGAGGTGAGGTGAGAATGACTGCCCTTGACATCAAGGCAGCATTTGACTGAGTCAAGGAGCCCTAGCAAAACTAGAGTCAGTGGGAATCAAGGGGAAAACTCTCCATTGGTTGGAGTCATACCTAGCACAAAAGAAGATGGTTGTGGTTGTTGGAGGTCAGTCATCTCAGCTCCAGGACACATTGCGGGAGTTCCTCAGGGTAGTGTCCTCAGCCCAACCATCTTCAGCTGCTTCATCAATGACCTTCCTTCCATCATAAGGTCTTAAGCGGGGATGTTCGCTGATGATTGCACAATGTTCAGCACCATTCGCGACTCCTCAGATACTGAAGCAATCCATGTCCAAATGCAGGAAGACCTGGACAACATCCAGGCTTGGGCTGACCAGTGGCAAGTAACATTCGTGCCACAGAAGGGCCAGGCAATGACCATAAGACATAGGAGCAGAAATTAGGCCATTCGGCCCACCGAGTCTGCTCCGCCATACAATCATGGCTGATAATTGACCATCTCCAACAAGGGAGAATCTAACTATTACCCCTTGACATTCAATGGCATTACCATCACTGAATCCCCCACTATCAACATCCTGAGGATTACCATTGGCCAGAAACTGGACTGGACTAGCCATATAAATACTGTGTCTACAAGAGCAGTTCAAAGACTAGGAATCGTGTGACGAGTAACTCATCTCCTGATTCCCTAAAGCCTGTTTAGCATCTACCAGGCACAAGTCAGGAGTGTGTTGGAATACTCCCCACCTGCCTGGATGAGTGCAGCTCCCACAACACCCAAGAAGCTGGACACCATCTAGGACAAAGCAGCCTGATGGATTGGCACCACATTCACAAACATTCACTCCCTCCACTACCGTCACACAGTAGCAGCAGTGTGGACCATCTACAAGGTGCATTGCAGGAATTCACCAAAACTCCTTCGACAGCATCTTCCAATCCACGACCATTACCATCTAGAAGGACAAGGGCATCAGATAGATGGGAAGAACACCACCTGGAAGTTCCCCTCCAAGTCCCTCACCATCCTGACTTGGAAATATATCGCCCTTCCTTCACTGTCACTTGGTCAAAATCCTGGACTCCCTTCCTAACAGCACTGTGGGTGCACCTACACCACATGGACTGCAGCAGTTCAAAAAGGCAGCTCACCACCATCTTCTCAAGGGCAACTAGGGATGGGCAATAAGTGCTGGCCCAGCCAGCGAAGTCCACATCCCATGGATGAATAAAACAAAGATCTATCAGGAGTGTGTGAAAAAACCTTAATGAAGCCTCCAGCTATTTGTGATTAATTTTGCTAAGTAACAAAGTTGAAATTGGGGAAAAGCCATTTGGAATTCCACTGTCAAGTGGGTATTGTGTTAACTTGCAGGTTCTGGTTTAAATTTAAAATCTATTTTTGACTGTTGCCTTAAAGGTGGTGTAACTGGGGATCAGGTAAATTAGAAATTTTAGGAGTTATTATAGTAGTAAATAATTGTAGTCTTATGTATGTGCTTGAAATCTTTTATTTTGTTAATAAATATGTTAATTCAATTTATAAAATCTCTGAAGGTCTTGGTGGACTTATCGCTTCTGAATTCAGTGCAGATATCTTTTTGTAATAAATACAAATTGCAAAACAGTTGTGATAGTGTGACCAAGTTTTCCTTGTAGATTTGGCCCACCTGGCACACATCATATGCCACATCATATCAGTGGTCGTGGTCACCATTACTGAGACTAACTTTATATTCCAGATTTATTAATTGAATTTGAATTCTACTGGCATCACCTCCCCACAAAATGGTCAAGAAAAGCTACTGATGTGTTTAGTGTCAAAGGTGATGACATCTTGCTTGTTAATACGTCTCCAAATTTCCTACCATTCACCAACTGACAGATTTATCAAGTGCATCGGGGAGGTGGTAGCATAGTGCTAATGTCACTGGGTGAGTAATCCAGAGGACCAGGCTAATGCTCTGGGGGCACAGGTTCAAATCCCAACATGGTAGCTATTAAATCTGGAATTAAAAGCTAGTCTAATAGTGATCATGAAGCTAACCATCTCTCCAAGTGACCATCTTACAACATGTGAAAAATTCAAAAGTACACTCACTCCTTTGCATTCGCCCCTTATACAGAACGTTCACAGCTTTCTCTGATCTTTTTGATTTCCAGATAATTCTAACAAACTTACATTCTTGATTGTCATTAAAAACCCATCTGGTTCACTAAAGTCCTTCAGGGAAGGAGGCCGTTCTTACCTGGTTTGGCCTGCATGTGACTCTTAAGTGCCCTCTGAAATAGCCTAGCAAGCCACTCAGCTATATCAAATCACTATGAAGTCAAAAAGACATGAAACCCGATGGACCACCTGGCATTGACCTAGACACTGGAAACAACAATGGACCACCCAGTCCTGTCGACCCTGCAAAGTCTTCCTTACAAACACCTGGGAACTTGTGCCAAAATTGGGAGAGTTTTCCCAAATATTAATCAAGCAACAGCCTCATATAATCATGGAATCGTACCTTACAGACAATACCCCAGACACCATCATCACGAGAGGTGGTTGCACAGTAGTGTACAGTTAGCAGGGAATTGCCCTTGGAGTCCTCAACGTCGGCTCTGGACCCCATGAAGTCTCATGGTATCAGCTCAAACATGGACAAGGAAACCTCCTGCTGATTACAACATACATCACCACCCCCCACCCTCAGCTGATGAAGCAGTACACCTTCATGTTGAAAACTACATGGAGGAAGCACTGAAGGCGGCTAGAGAACAGAATGAACTCTGGGTATACAGGGAAAAAAAAAAATCACAGAACCACAGAATTTTAACGGCACAGAAGGAGGCCATTTGGTCCATTGTGTCTGCACCATCTCTTCAAATGAGCATTATGACCTGGTGCCGTTGTCCTGCCTTTTCCTCATACCCTTGCACATTATTTCTATTCAAATAATCATTTAATGCCGTCTTGAATGACATATGGAACATGTAAACAATTCAAAAGTACACTCACTCTTTTGTATTCACTCCTTATACAGAACATACGCAGCTTTCTCTGATCTTTTTGATTTCCAGATAATTCTGACAAACTTACATTCTTGATAATGTGTCAGCAATTATATTATCCTTCACACCAATGTGGGCTTTAAATTATAAGGCTATATAGCAAGCTCCATCGGAACCGTCTGGCGTTCTGAGTCTTTTCCACAAAAGCCAAGGGATTATGGTAAGTATATATTAGCCATGATGGACATCTACTTAAGAGCTAGTAAGAATCCCAGGGTTTCCTTTTCTACTGTAGAGTATCTCTTTTGATGCCGATTTAACTTTTTTAGAGAATTACGCCACTGGCTTCTCTATGCCCAAGTCAGCTTCTTGCAATAAGACCACAATCAATCACTAGCATCAATTGCCACCTTGAAGGGTTTAGTGAAGTTAGGGGCAGCTCACACTGGTTCATTAGTTAGAATTGCCTTCAACCTCTCAAAAGCTGTCTGGCAATCTCTTGGCCATTTTACCTTTGCCTTCTTTTGCAATAAACCTGTTAGTGGAGCAGCTATTAGAACATAAGAACATAAGGAATAGGAATAGGAGTAGACCAGTTGGCCCCTCGACCCTGCTCCACCATTCAATAAGATCATGGCTGATCTTCTTGTGTTTCGATATCCACATTGCCATCTAACCCCAATAACCTTTGATTCCCTTGCCTAACAAGAATCTATCTACCTCTGCATTAAAAATATTCAATGACTCCCACTTCCACCACCTTCTAAGGCAGAGTTCCAAAGTCGCACAACCCTCAGAGAAAAGAATGTCTCCTCATCTCTGTCCCAAAAGGGTGACCCATAATTTGAAAACAGTGCCCCCTAGTTCTGGACTCACCCACAAGAGAACATCCTTTCAACGTCCACCTTGTCAAGGCCATTCAGGATCTTGTATACTTCAATCAAATCACCCTTCACTCTTCTAAACTCCAGTGGAAACAAGCCCAGTCTGTCCAACCTTTCCTTATAAGACAACCCACTAATTCCAGGTGTCAATCTAGTAAACCTCTTTTGAAACATCTCCAATGCATTTACATCCTTCCTTAAATAAGGAGACCAAAACTGCACACAGTATTTGAGGTAAGGTCTCACCAATGCCCTCTATAACTGAAGCATAACATCCTTTTATGTCAATCCCTCTCGTAATAAAGGATAACATTCCATTAGCCTTAATTACTTGCTGTACCTGCATACTAACTTTTTGTGACTCATGTACTAGAACACCGAGATCCCTCTGCACCTCAGAATTATGCAGCTGTTCTCCATTTAAGTAATACTCTGTGTATTGTGCTGAAATTTGGCACAAACTTACGGTAGAAGCCACACATCCCCAAAAATCTCAAGATTTCTCATTTAGTTTTAGGGGCAGGGAATTCCACCAAAGTCTGTACTTTAGATTTTCTTGGCACTTGTCCTTGCCCTACGATATGCCCTAGATATGTTACTCGCGCTTTCGCAAACTCACTCTTCGCAAGCTTTATCACTAGATCTGCCTATCGTAATTGTAAATAGGATTTCCAATTGTTTTAAATGGCCTTTCCAAGTGCTGCTGTAAATCAATACATCATCCAAGTAAACCACATGGCTAGGAACACTGGTTATAACTTGATTCATTAGTCTTTGGAAAGTGGCAGGAGCATTTTTTAGCCCGAATGGCATCACTCGGCATTGGTATAGCCCATTTGGCATTACAAAAGCCTATATCTTCTTAGCTCGCAGTGTTAAAGGTACTTGCCAGTACCCTTTCAATAAATCTATCTTAGTAAGAAACGTGGCACTGCCATTACTGAATTAACCTTTCTGTAACCTATGCAGAACCTGGTTGGCCCATCAGATTTAGGCACTAACAATATGGGAAAACTCCAATTGCTTTGACTAGGTTCAGTTAGGTGATTTTCCACCATATATTGAATTTCTGCTTTCAACTGAGTCTGTTTCAACAGGCTTAAACAATAAGGATGTTGTTTTTTAGAAGATTTCCCTACATCCACATAATACATGGCTAAAGTTGTACACCCCGGTTTATCCCTACAGATAAACTTCAATGTCCATCTGCAACAGTGGCTCGGCAGCACCACTACTGACTAAGCTGGTCGGGTCCCAAAGGACATAGCTGCTAGACTAAGTCTGCGGCAGGTGGTGAGGGGACCAATGAAAGGGAAAAGCATACTTGACTTCAACGTCACCAACCTACCTGTCACAGGTGCATCTGTACATGACAGCATTGTTAGGAGTGATCAACGCACAGTCCGAGATCTAGTTCCGCCTTCACATTGAGGTTACCTTCCATTGTGGCACTATCACCTTACTAAATGGGATAGATTTTGAACAGATCCAACAAATTAAACACAGTGTGCACCATCAACAGGTGCAGAATTGCATCCAACCATAATGTAACCTCATGGCCCAGCATATTCCCCACCCTACCATTACCATCAACCTGGAGAATCAAGCCTGGTTTAATGAAGGATGCAGGAAGGCATGCCAGGATTAGCACCAAGTGTAACTAAAAATGAGGTATAAAATTGCTGAAGCTGCAACACAGAACTACTTCCATGCCAAACAGTAGACGCAGCATGCGTTAGACAGAGCTAAGCAATCCCACAACCAGAGTATCAGATCTAGGCTCTGCAGTCCTGCCACATCCAATCATGAATGGTGGTGGGCAATTAAACAATTCATTAGAGGAGGAAGCTCCACAAATATCCCTATCCTCAATGATGGAACAGCCCAGTACATCAGTGCAAAAGGCAAGCCTGAAGCATTTGCAGCCATCTTCAGTCCGAAATGCCGAATGGATGGTCCATCTCAGCCTCCTCCTTAGGTCCCCAAGTATCACAGATGCCATTCTTCAGCCAATTCAATTCATTCCACGTGCTATCAAGAAATGGCTGAAGGCGCTGTATATTGCAAAGGCTATGGTCCCTGACAACATTCCGGCAAGAGCACCGAAGACTTGTATTCTAGCCAAACTGTTCCAGTACGGCTACAATGCCTGGCAATGTACACAAAAAGCAAGACAAATCTAATCCAGACAATTACTGCCCCATCAGTCTATTCTTGATCATTAGCAAAGTGATGGAAAGTGTCGTCGACAATTCTATCAAACGTTACTTGCTCAGCAATAACCTGCTCTCGGATGCTCAGCTTGGGTTCCGCCAGGGTCACTCAGCTTCTGACCGCATTATAGCCTTGGTTCAAACATGGACCAAAGAGCTGAATCCCAGAGGTGAGGTGAGAGTGACTGCCCTTGACATCAAGGCAGCATTTGACCGAGTATGGCATCAAGGAACCCAAGCAAAACTGGATGGGAATCGGGGGAATACTCCCCACTGGCTGGAGTTATACCTAGCACAAAGGAAGATGGTTGTGGTTGTTGGAGGTCAATTATCTCAACTCTGGGACATCACTGCAGGAGTTCCTCAGGGTAGCGTCCTCAGCCCAACCATCTTCAACTGCTTCATCAATGACCTTCCTTCCATCATAAGGTCAGATGGGGATGTTCGCTGATGATTGCACAATGTTCAGCACCATTCGCAACTCCTCAGATACTGAATCAGCCTGTGTCCATATGCAGAAAGACCTGGTCAATATTCAGGCTTGGGCTGATAAGTGGCAAGCAGCATTCATGCCACCATTTCCAACAAGAGAGAATCTAACCATCTCCCCTTGGCATTCACTGGCACTAGCATCACTGAATCCCCCAATATCAACATCCTGGGGAGTTACCATTGATCAGAAGTTGAACTGAACCAGCCATATAAATACTGGGGTACAAGAACAGGTCAGAGGCTAGGAATTCTGTGGACAGTAACTAACCTCCTGACTTGCCAAAGCCAGTCAGCCATCTACAAGGCACAAGTCAAGAATGCATTGGAACACTCTGCACTTGCCTGGATGATTGTGGTGCTAAAAACACTCAAGAAGCTCAACACCATTCAAGACAAAGCAGCTCGCTTTAATGGCACCCTCCATCCACCACTTAAGCATCCCTCCAACATTGACACAAAGTGGCAACAGTGTGTATCATCTACAAGATGCATTGCATCAACTCGCCATGGCTCCTTCGACGGCACCTTCTAAACCTGTGACTTCTACCACCTAGGATGACAAAGGCAGCAGATGGGATCACTACAACCTGCAAGTTCCCTTCCAAGCTACACGCCATGCTGACTTACAACTTTATCGCTGTTCCTTCAATGTTGCTGGGTCAAAATCCTGGTACGCCCATCAAGAAGGCAGCACATCGCCACCTTCTCAAGGGCAATTAGGTATGGGTAAAAAACGCTGGATTAGCCAGCTATGCCCAGATCCCATGATTGAATTTGAAAAAAATACAATTAATGCAATATCCAGCCTTTTTGATTCCCCGGAAAAGATAGTGTTGGATAATGGTCCACAGTACACTGGTAAGCCATTTCAAGTTGTGCACAATGTGGGCTGGAAATCATGTTATGTCATTCCCACACTATCCGAAGTCAAATGGGCCTGCAGACGGTAAAGTCACAAATTGTGAACTGTAAGGAGACTAATCAAGATATTCAAGTACAATGTTGCGCCTATGAGCAACACCACTAAGTATGGGATGACCATCCCCAGCAGAGATTATGTTCAAAGGACAAGTCAGGGCAATTCTTCCGTGTGGTCATATGATCAGATTGTCATTATTCCAAGACAATATTGGTAAGACAGGAGAAAATGAAAGTTATACATAACAAACATGCAAACATAGAATTACCTCCTCTGCAGGTAGAATAGAAGGTCAATGTCATTCACCCACAGACTCATAGACGTCTAAAGCACAGAAGGAGGTAATTCAGCCCGTCATGTCTGTGCCATTAAACAAAGATCTGAATACACTAATCCAATTTTCTGGCGATTGGCCCATAGCCCTGGAGGTTATGACAACGCAAGTGAATATCTAAATACTTCTTAAATGTTACAAGAGTTTCTGACCCATCCACCCTTTCAGACAGTGAGTTCCAGATGCCCACCACCCTCTGGGTGAAAACATTTCTCCTCAACTCCCCTCTTAGGCTTCTACCTTTTACCTTAAATCTATGCCCCCTGGTTATTGACTCCTTTACTAATGGAAAAGTGCCTTCATTTCAACCCTAGCTATGTCCCTCATAATCTTATACACCTCTATCAGGTCCCCTCTCAACTGTCGTTGCTTCAAGGAAAACAAACCCAGCCTATCCAATCTTTCCTCATAGCTCAGACTCTCAGGCCCAGGCAGCATCCTGGTAAATCTCCTCTGCACCCTCTCCAATGCAATCACATCCTTCCTAAAATATGGCAACCAGAACTGCACGCAGTTCTCCAGTTATGGCCTAACTAGCAGTTTATACAGTTCAAGCGTTTTATACAATTTCAGCATAGCCACCCTGTTCTTGTATTTTTGCTCTTGTCTCCACCTCAGCTAATAAAGGCAAGTATCCCATATGCCTCCTTAACCACCTTATCCACCTGCTCTGCTACCTTCAGGGATCTGTGGATATGCACACCAAGGTTCCTCTGACCCTCAGTACTTTCCAGGGTCCTACCATTCTTAGTGCAATCCCTTGCCTTGTTAGCCCTCCCCAAGTGCATTACCTCACACTTTTCCGAGTTGAATTCCATTTGCCACTGCTCTACCCACTTGACCAGTCCATTATATCCCCCTGCAGTTTACGGCTATCCTCCACACTATTAACCACCCAATCAACCAATTTTCGTGTCATCCACGAACTTCTTGATTATACCCCCTACATTTAAGTCCAAATCATTTATGTACACCACAAACAGAAAAGGTCCCAGCACCAAGCCCTACGGAACCCCACTGGAAACAGACTTCCAGTCACAGAAACGTACCTCTAACATCACCCTCTACTTCATGCCTCAACCAATTTTGGATCAAACATGCCACTTTGCCTTGGACCCCATGAGCTCTTACTTTCTTGACCAGTCTGCCATGAGGCACCTTATCAAAACCCTTGCTAAAGTCCATGTAGAACACATCAAATGTATTAGCCTCATCAACACTGCTGGTTATCTCCTTAAAAAAATTCAATCAAACATAACCTTCCCTTAACAAATCCATGCCGACTATCCCTGATTAATCTGTGTCTCTCCAAGTGCATATATATCCGGTCCTTCAGAATTCTTTCTAGTAACTTCCCCACCACAGATGTTAGACTGACTGGCCTGTAATTTCCTGATCTATCGCTTCCTACCTTTTTTAATAATGGGACAACATTAGCAGTCCTCCAGTCCTCTGGTACCTCACCTGTAGCCAGAGAGGACTTGAAAATTATTGCCAGGGCCCCTGATATTTCTTCCCTTGCCTCCCTCAACAGCCTGGGATATTTCTCATCCAGGGCTGCAGATTTGTCCACTTTTAAGGCCGCTAAACCCGCTAGTACCTCCTCTCTTTCTATGTTAGTTTCCTCTAATACTTCACAGTCCTCCACCCTTATGTCTATACCTGCATCGTCTTTTTCCATTGTGAAGACCGATGCAAAGTATTCAGTGAGAACTGCACCCACGTCTTCCGGGTCCACACACAGATTACCTCTATGGTCCCTAATTGGCCCTACTCTTTCCTTAGTTATTCTCTTGCTTCTTGTATATTTATAAAACCCTTTTGGGCTTTCCTTTATTCTACCCACTAATACTTTGTTCTACACTCTCTTAGCTTTCCTAATTTCCTTTTTAAGGTCCCCTCTGCACTTTTTATACTCCTCTAGGGATTCTGCTGTATTGAGCACTCAGTATCTGCCATAAGCTTCTTTTTTCTCTTAATCCTAACCTTTATGTCCCTTGACATCCAGGGTTCTCCGGACTTGGTCCCCTCCTTTGTTTTAATGGGAACATATTTGCCCTGTACTCTCACTATTTTCTCCTTGAATGTCTCCTACTGCTCTGGCACAGTTTTATCTGCAACTACCTGCTCCCAGTCCACTTGGGCCAAATCATATCTCATCTTAGTAAAATTAGCCTTTCCCCAGCTTGGAACTTTTATTCCCAGCCCAAACTTATCCTTTTCCATAACTATCCTAAATCTAACTGAATTATGGTCACTATCTCCAAAATGCTCCCCTACTGATAACACCTTCCACCTGCCTGGGCTCATTTCTGAATATTAGGTCCAGAACTGCCCCCTCCCTTGTTGGGCTTTCGACATACTGGTTAAAAAAGTTCTCCCGGATGAAATTTAAGAATTTTGCTCCCTCCCTACCTTGCACACTAAAACTATCCCAGTTAATATTTAGGTAGTTAAAATCCCCTACTAATACTGCCTATTATTCTTACACTTCTCTGAAATCTGATTACTTATTTGATCCTCTAGCTCTCCCTCACTATTTGGGGGCCTATAGTACACACCCAATAGTGTGTTTGGTCCTTTTGTGTTTTTGACTTCTATCCATATGGCTTCATTTTATGATCCTGCCAAGATATCATCCCTCCTCACTGCTATAATGATTCCTTGATCAATATTGCAATCCCCACTCTTCTATTGTCCTCTCTATCTCATCTGAATACCCTATAACCAGAAATGTTGAGCTGCCAATCCGGCCCTTCTTTAAGCCTAGTCTCGGTCATAGCTATGATATCATACTCCCATGTAACTATCTGTGCCCTCAGCTCGTCTGTCTTATTCCTCAGGCTCCTTGTATTAAAATATATTCCATTTAGCCTTGCTAAACTCACTTCTTCCTTATCTAGCCTATGTTTCCTCTGCCTTCAAGACTCACTTACTAACATTTTAACTTCCAATTCCATTTCAGCTTTTCTCCCCTCTGAACTACTTTTCAGGATCCCGTCCCCCTCCCACCCACAAGAGAAGACATGGGCCAAAACTTTTCGCTCGGCGTGCGGGCTTGTGCTCGACACGCTCGAAGATAAATGATGCGCAATGATGTCGGGCGAGCATCCCGACGTCATCGCGCACTTGCACGATATTTCAGTCGGTGGGCGAGTGCAGGAGTTGGCAGCGTGCCCACTGACAATTAAGTGGCCTATTAAGGCCCTTAATCAATTTATTGACTACAATTTTTCACTGCCTGTCTAACCGCTCGGTTGGCAGGCAGGTGGGCAAAAAGGCCACCATTTTTAGTGAAGGCTCACCAATGGGCGGGATGTGGTCTTGACCAGTGATTAAAAATAAACTTTTTACACTCATATTTTACATGTCCCTGCTCATGTTACAGAGTCACGTGAGGGGGCATATTTTCATTATTTTAAAAATCTTTATTTTTATTGAAAAAATCTTCAGCACACTGAGGCAGTTCTGTACCTCAGGTTGATTTTAATACGCAAACTTCAGCACTCCTCCTGCCCCCTAACTCAGCAGCACTGAGCGCTGCAGCATGCGTTTCACGTTGGCTGGCCATTAATTGACCAGCCAGCGTGAAATTGTGTTCATGGCCCGATCGGGGGTGGCGGCCCATTTTGCATCCACTCCTGCTCGCCCCTGCCGAACCTGCCCAATGACCAGAAAATCCTGGCCATGGGCTCAAATCTTCCAAGTAGTGGAGATCACCATCAGATTGTCACTCCACTGCTCTTTCTCTCTGCCACACCGGAGCTCCGTATTTCTGGCCAGGACATGTGTTGTACGACCTGCAGCATGTGGGAATTCTTAGACACTCCTTGCAGTCTGGGTGACCACATGTGCAGGAAGTGCAACCGGCTTGACCAGCTTGAGCAACAGATTTCAGAGCTTGAGCGTCAGCTGGAGACACAGCGGTGCATCCACAAGGCTAAGGGTTATGTAGATAGCACATTTTTAGATGTGGTCACTTCGCAGCTTTAGGAAATGCAGTCAGAGAGGGAATGGGTGACCACCAGTCAGAAGAAGGGAGGCAGGCAGGTAGTCAGGAAAGCACCAGAGTGCATCTCACTCAAGAACCATTTTTCTGTATTGGAAAACGGTGAAGGTGAAGGTTCGTCTGGAGAGTTGCAGCCAGAGCAAAGTTCACTGCACTGCGGATGGCTCAGCTACACAAGTGGGGATGAGTGAAAGTGCAAGATCAATAGTGGTAGGAGACTCTATAGTGAGGGGTGCAGACAGGCGCTTCTACAGCCATAGACGTGACTTCAGGATGATGTGTTGCCTTCCTGGTACCAGGGTCAAGGATGTCACAGAACGGCTGCAGGGCATTCTGAAAGGGCAGGACGAACAGTCAAACTTTGTGGTTCACATTGGTACCAATAACATAGGTAGAAAGAGGGATGAGGTCCTGCAACAAGAATTTAGGGAGCTAGGTGGCAGATTAAAAAGCAGGACCTCAAAGGTTGTAATCTCTGGATTATGCCCTGTGCCACATGCTAGTGAGTATAGGAATAGGAGGTTAGAGAGGATGAATGTATGGCTGAAGAGATGGCACAGAAGGGAGGGCTTTAGTTTCCTAGATCACTGGGTATGTTTCTAGCGAAGGTGGAGCCTGTACAAGTCAGATGGATTGCACCTGAACTGGAACAGGACCAACATCCTTCTGGGGAGATTTGCTAGTGCTGTTGGGGGTGTTTAAACTAATTTGGCAGGGGAATGGGATACAGAGTGAAGGTACAGCAGGGGGTGATGCACAGCCAAATATAGAAGGGAAACTAAGTCAGTCTGGAAGGCAGAGCAAATATAGACCTTTTAAGGCAAAGGGAATAATGCAAGGTTGGATTGCATCTAATTTAACACAAGGAGTCTTACAAATAAGACAGATGAATTGAGGGCGTTGATTAACACATGGGAATATGATTTTGTAGCTATCACAGAGACATGTTTGAGGGAAAGGAAGGACTGGCAGCTCAATAAGTGTAAAAATAATAGGGTAATAAGAGTAGGGGATTTCAACTTTCCTAATATTAACCGAGATAGTCTTAGTGTGAAAGGCTTAGAGGGACCAGAATTCTTAAAGTGCATCCAGGGGAGGTTTTTGAGCCAGCACATAGAAAGTCCTACAAAAGAAGGGGTGGTACTGAACCGAATCTTAGGGAATGAAGCCAGGCAAGTGGTAGAAGTGTCAATGGAGGAGCATTTCGGGGATAGTGACCATAACTCTGGAAGGTTTAAGATAGTTTTGGAAAAGACAAAGATGGACCGGAAATAAAGATCCTGAATTGGGGGAGACCAAAGTGGACTGGGAGCAGCTACTTGTAGAAAAGTCTACATCAGACCAGTGGGAGTCATTCAAAAAGGAAATAGTGAGGGTTCAGGGCCAACATGTTCCCGTAAAGGTGAAGGGTAGGACCAACAAGCTCAGGGAATCCTGGATGTCAAGGGTATAGAGGGTTGGATAAGGGAAAAAAAAGAGGCTTATGGCAGGTACAGAGGGCTGAAAACAGTGGAAGCCCTAGAGGAGTATAGAAAGTATAGGGGCGGGGGGGGGGGCACTTTAAAAAATAATTAGGAGAGTGAAGAGGGGGCATGAAAAAACACTGGCGGTCAAGATAAAGGAAAATCCCAAGGCATTTTATAAATATATTAAGGGTAAGAGGATAACCAGGGAAAGAGTAGGGCCAATTAAGGACCAAAGTGGCAATCTGTGCATGCCGGAGGACATAGGTGAGGTTTTAAATGATTACTTTTCATCTGTGTTCACTATGGAGAAGGACAATGTAGGTGTAGAAATCAGGGAGGGGGACAATGATATGCTTGAACAAATTAGCATTGAAAGGGAGGAAGTATTAGCGGATTTAAAGTGCTTGAAAATGGATAAATCCCCAGGCCTAGATGAGATGTATCCCAGGCTGCTATGCAAGGCAAGGGAGGATATTGCAGAGTCTCTGATGCTAATTTTCAAATCCTCTCTGGCCACAGGAAAGGTACCAGAGGACTGGAGGACAGAGAGTGGATAGGCTAGGGTTGTTTTCCTTAGAGCAGAGAAGGCTGAGGGGGGACCTGATAGACGTATACAAAATTATGAGGGGCATAGATAGGGAAGATAAGAAGAAACTTTTCCCCTTAGCGGAGATGTCAATTTCCAGGGGGCATAGATTTAAGGTAAGGGGATGGAGGTTTAGAGGGGATTTGAGGAAAATTTTTTCAACCAGAGGGTGGTTGGAATCTGGAACACACTGCCTGAGGGGGTGGTAGGGGCAGGAACTCTCATAACATCTAAGAAGTATTTAGATAACCACTTGAAATGCCATAGCATACAGGGCTACGGGCCCTGGAAAATGGGATTAGAATAGATAGGTGCTTGATGGCTGGCATGGACACGATGGACTGAAGGGCCTGTTTCTGTGATGTCTAACTCTATGATTCTATGACATACAATTCTGGTTTCTCCAGAAATGTGGAGCATACCTGAAGTGGAACGACTTCTTTGTAGCACTGGATCATATGGGGAAGGCAAGCCATGTCCCTTTTTTTGCTGCACTAGCTGAAGTATTATTGTAAGCAATATTAAATATCTCAAAGCTTCTTTGAAAAGCTATGGAGAGAAGGTAAGTGTGTAAGGGGGAAGTGTGGATAAGGGGATGAGTGGCCACGGAAGTGGGTAAGGGCGTAAGTTAGGTGATGTAAGTGGGTAAGGGGTAGGGTGGCAGGAGGGTAAGGTGGCAGTGTGGTAGGTGGGTAGGGTGGCAGGTGGGTAGGTTGGCAGATGGGTAGGATTGCAGGTGTGCAGGGTGGTAGATGGGTAGGATTGCAGAGTGGCAGCTGAGTGGTAGGCGGGTAGGATGGCGGGGGCGTAGGCGAATGAGGTGGTAGAGTGTCAGGTTGATAGGCTGGTTGGTGAGTAGGGTGGCAGGTTGGCAGGTGGGTGAAGTGGTAGGGTGTCAGGTGCGTAGGTTGGTAGATGGGTAGGTCGGCAGAGGGTATGTTGGTAGGGTGACGGGTGGCTAGGGTGGTAGATGTGTAGAGTGGCAGGGTGGCAGCTGGGTAGGGTGACAAGGTGGATTAGGTGGTAGGGTGGCAGGTGGGTAGGGTGGCAGGGGGATAGGTGAATGAGGTGTAGAGTGTCAGTTGGGTAGCGTCTTTGGTGAGTAGGATGGCAGGTTGGCAGGTGACAGGTGGGTGAGGTGGTTGGGTGCAAAGTGGGTAGGTTGATAGATGGGTAGGTCGGCAGAGGGTCTGCTGGTAGGGATAGATGCTAAATGGGATAGATTTCGAACAGATCTAGCAACTCAAGAATGCGCATCCATGAGGTGTCGTGGGCCATCGGCAGCAGCAGAATTGTACCTGAACACAATTTGTGACCTCATGGCCCGGCCAATCCCCCACTCTACCATTACCATCAATCCAGGGGATCAACCCTAGTTCAATGAAGAGTGCAGGAGGGCATGCCAGGAACAGCGTGCCAGGCATACCTAAAAATGAGGTGTCAACCTGGTGAAGCAATAACACAGAACTAGTTGCGTGCCAAACAGCATAAGCAGCAAGTGATAGATGGAGCTAAGTGATCCCACAACCAACGGATCAGATCTAAGCTCTGCAGTCCTGCCATATCCAGTCATGAATTGTGGTGGACATTTAAACAACTCACTGGAGGAGGCTCCACAAATATCCCCAACCCCATGGAGGAACCCAGCACGTCAGCACAAAAGATAAGGCTGAAGCATTCGCAACAATCTTCAGCCAGAAGTGCCGAGTGGATGATCTATCTCAGCATCCTCCGGAGGTCCCCAGCATCACAGATGCCAGTCTGCAGTCAATTTGATTCGCTCCACGTAATATTAAGGAACAGCTAAAGACACTGGATACTGCAAAGGTTATGGGACCTGACAATATTCCGGCAATAGAACTGAAGACTTGTGCTCCACAATTTGCCGTGCCAAAAGCCAAACTGTTCCAGTACAGCTACAACACTGGCATCTACCCAGCTATGTGGAAAATTGCCCAGGTACATCCTGTACACTATAAGCAGGACAACTCAAACCTGGCCACTTACCGCTCCATCAATCTACTCTCGATTATCAGTAAAGTAATGGAAGGAGTCATCAACAGGGCTATCAAGCGGCACTTGCTGAGCAATAAACTGCTCACTGACGCCCAATTGGGTTCCGCCAGGGCCACTCAGCTCCTGACCTCATTGCAGCTTTGGTTCAAGCATGGACAAAAGAGCTGAACTCCCGAAGTGAGGTGAGAGTGACTGCCCTTGACATCGAGGCAGCATTTGACCATGTGCGGCATCAAGGAGCCCGAGCAAAACTAGAGTCAATGGGAATTAGGGGGAAGCTCTCCGCTGGTTGGAGTCAGACCTAGCACAAAGGAAGATGGTTGTGGTTGTTCGAGGTCTGTCATCTCCGCTCCAGTTCATCACTGCAGGAGTTCCTCAGGGTAGTGACCTCGGCCCAAACATCTTCAACTGCTTCATCAATGACCTTCCTTCCATAATAAGGTCAGAAGTGTGGCTGTTTGCTGATAATTGCATTTGCCGATGATTGCACAATGTTCAGCATCATTTGCGGTGTCCTCAGATACTGAAGCAGTCCATGTCCAAATGCAGCAAGAACTGGACAATATCCAGGTTTGGGCTGACAAGTGGCAAGTAACATTTGTGCCACACAAGTGTCAGGCAATGACCACCTCCAACAAGAGAAAATCCAACCATCGCCCTTGATGTTCAGTGGCATTACCATCACTGAATCCCCACTATCAACATCCTGGGGGTTACCATTCAACAGAACTCAACTGGACTAGCCAAATACATACTGTGTCTCCAAGAGCAGGTAAGAGGCTAGGAATTGTGCGATGGGTCTTCACCCAAGAGAATGAGGATGAAGGTATCGAACTTGGGGAGAGAGACTGCGAGATTCTTGAGAAAATTGATAGAGAGAGTGACAAGGTATTGGAGGTGTTGGCAGGCTTAAAAATGGACAAATCTCCAGGTCCAGATGATTTGTGTCCCAGGCTCCTGAGGGAGGCAAGGGGCTGTGACCCTAATCTTTAATTCCTCTTTGGCAAAGGCATGGGGTGGGGGTGCCAGAGGACTGGAGAACAGCTAATGTGGTTCCAATATTTAAGAAGGATTGTAGAGAGAAGCCAGGGAACTACAGGCCAGTGAATCTCACATCAGTGGTACGGAAACTATTGGAGAAAATTCTGAAGGAGAGAATCTCTCTCCACTTGGAGAGGCAAGGTTTGATCAGGAATAGTCAGCATGGCTTTGTCAGAGGGAGGACATGCCTAACAAATTTGATTGCATTTTTTGAGGAGGTGACCAGGTGTGTAGATGAGGGTAGTGTAGTTGATGTAGTTTATATGGATTTCAGCAAAGCCTTTGACAAGGTCCCACATGGGAGACTTGTAAAGAAGGCAAATGCACATGGGATACAGGGTAATTTGATAAGATGGATTCAAAATTGGCTTAGGTGTAGGAGACAGGGGATGATGACAGATGGATGCTTTAGTGACTGGAAGCCCGTGTCTAGTGGCGTACCATAGGGATCTGTGCTGGGTCCCCTATTATTCATCATTTATATAAACGACATAGATGACTATGTGGGGGGTAGGATTAGTAAGTTTGCGGATGACACAAAGATTGGCCGGGTGGTTAACAGTGAGGTTGAGTGTCTTGGGCTACAGGAAGATATAGATGGGATGGTCAAACGGGCAGATAAGTGGCAGATGGAATTTAACGCTGAAAAGTGTGAGGTGATATGCTTTGGAAGGAGTAATTTGACAAGGAAGTATTCAATGAACGGCATGGCACTAGGAAGTTCTGAGGAACAAAGCGACCATGGCGTGTGTGTCCATAGATCTCTGAAGGCAGAGGGGCATGTTAGTGGGGTGGTGAAAAAGGCATATGGGACACTTGCCTTTATCAATCGAGGCATAGATTACAAGAGTAGGGAGGTCATGTTGGAGTTGTATAGAACCTTGGTGAGGCCACAGCTGGAGTACTGTGTGCAGTTCTGGTCGCCACATGATAGGAAGGATGTGATTGCACTGGAGGGGGTGCAAAGGAGATTCACCAGGATGTTACCTAGGATGAAACATTTAAGTTATGAAGAGAGGTTGGATAGACTTGGGTTGTTTTCGTTGGAGCAGAGAAGACTGAGGGGTGACCTGATCGAGGTGTACAAGATTATGAAGGGCATGGACAGGGTGGACAGGGAGCAGCTGTTCCCCTCAGTTGAAGGGTCAGTCACAAGGGGACACAAGTTCAAGGTGAGGGGCAGGAGGTTTAGGGGGAATGTGAGGAAAACCTTTTTTACCGTGAGGGTGGTGACGGTCTGGAATGCGCTGCCTGGGAGTGTGGTGGAGGCGGGTTGCCTCACATCCTTTAAAAAGTACCTGGATGAGCACTTGGCATGTCATAACATTCAAGGCTATGGGCCAAGTGCTGGTAAATGGGATTAGGTAGGTAGGTCAGGTGTTTCTCACGTATCGGTGCGGACTCTATGGGCCGAAGGGCACTGTGTGGTTCTGTGAATCTGTGATTCAGAGTAACTCACTTCCTGACTCCCCAAAGCCTGTCTAGCATCTACAAGGCACAAGTCAGGAGTGTGAAGGAATACTCCACACTTGCCTGAATGAGTGCAGCTCCTACAGCACTGAAGCACTGAAGAAGCTGGTCACCATCCAGGACAAAGCAGCCTGGTTGATTGGCACCATATCCACAAACATTTACTCCCTCCACCACCGACACACAGTAGCAGCAGTGTGTACCATCTACAAGATGCACTGCAGGAATTCACCAAGGCTCCTTAGACAGCACTTTCAAAACCCATGACCGCTACCACCTAGAAGGACATGGGCAGCAGATAGATGGGAACACCATTACCTGGAGGTTCCCCTCCAAGTCACTCACCATCCTGACAAGGAAATATATCGCTGTTCCTTCATTGTCACTGGGTCAAAGTCCTGGAAACTCCTTCCTCACAGCACTGTGGGTGTACTTGCACCACATAGACTGCGGCAGTTCAAGTAGTCAGCTCAGCACCACCTCCTCAAGGGCAACTAGGGACAGCATAAGCAGCAAGTGATAGACAGAGCTAAGCGATCCCACAGCAAACGGATCAGATCTAAGCTCTGCAGTCCTGCCACATCCAATCATGAATGTTGGCAGACATTTAAACAACTCACTGGAGGAGGAGGCTCCACAAATATCCCCATCCTCAATGATGGAGGAGCCCAGCACATCACAAAAGATAAGGCAGAAGGATTTGCAACAATCTTCAGCCAGAAGTGCTGAGTGGATGATCCACCTCAGCCTCCTCCGGAGGTCCCCAGTATCACAGATGCCAGCCAATTCGATTCACTCCGCGTGATATTAAGAAACGGCTGAAGGCACTGGACACTGCAAAGACTATGCACCCTGACAATGTTCCAGCAATAGCACTGAAGTCTTGTGCTCCAGGGCTTACCGTGCCCCTAGCCAAGTTGTTCCAGGACAGCTACAACACTGGCATCTACCCAGCTATGTGGAAAATTGCCCAGGTATGTCCTGTATACAAAAATCAGAACAAATCCAACCCAGCCAATTACCGCCCCATCAGTCTACTCTCCGCAATGGAAAGTAATGGACGGGGTCATCAACAGTGCTATCAAGCGGCACTTGCTTAGCAATAGCCTGCTCACTGACGCCCAGTTTGGGTTCCGCCAGGACCTCATTACAGCCTTGGTTCAAACATGGACAAAAGAGCTGAACTCGTGAGGTGAGGCGTGAGTGATTGCCCTTGACATCAAGGCCGCATTTGACTGAATGTGGTATCAAGGAGCCCTAGCAAAACTGGAGTCAATGGGAATCAAGGGGAAAGCTCTCCATTGGCTGGAGTCATATCTAGCACAAAGAAAGATAGTTGTGGTTGTTGGAGGTTAGTCACCTCAGCTCCAGGACATCACTGCAGGGGTTCCTCAGAGTAGCATACTCAGCCCAAATCATCTTCAGCTGCTTCATCAATGACCTTCCTTCCATCATATGGTTAGAAGTGGGGATGTTTGCTGATGATTGCACAATGTTCAGCGCCATTCACGACTCCTCAGATACTGAAGCAGTCCATGTCCAAATGCAGGAAGACCTGG
The DNA here is from genome assembly GCF_964194155.1 of Cetorhinus maximus. Lineage (NCBI taxonomy): Eukaryota > Metazoa > Chordata > Chondrichthyes > Lamniformes > Cetorhinidae > Cetorhinus > Cetorhinus maximus. The sequence continues at coordinate 168,443,140 of NC_135883.1, forward strand.
ACAATATCCAGGTTTGGGCTTACAAGTGGTAAGTAACATTCGCGGCGCACAAATGTCAGGCAACGACCATCTCCAAAAAGAGAGAATCCAACCATTGCCCCCTGATGTTCAATGGAATTACCATCACTGAATCCCCCACTTTCAACATCCTGAGGGTTTCCATTGACCAGAAACTAAACTAGACCAGCCATATAAATACTATGGCCACAAGATCTGGTCAGAGGCTAGGAATCGCGCAACAAGTAACTCACCTCCTGACTCCCCAAAGCCTGTCCACCATCTACAAGGCACAAGTAGAAGTGTGATAGAATACTCCCCACTTCCCTGGATGAATGCATCTCCCACAACACTCAAGAAGCTTGACACCATCCACGATAAAGCAGCCCACTTGATTGGAACCACATCCACAAACATTCACTCCCTCCACCACCTACGCATAGTAGCAGCAGTGTGTACCATCTACAAGATGCACTGCAGGAATTCACCAAAGCTCCTTCAACAGCACCTTCCAAACCTATGACCATTACAATCTAGAAGGACAAGGGCAGCAGATAGATGGGAACACCACCACTGGAAGTTCCCTTCCAAGTCACTCACCATCCCGAGTTGGAAATATATCACCATTCCTTCACTGTTGCTGAGTCTATACCCTGGAACTTACTTCCTAATAGCACTTTGGGTGTACCCACACCTCATGGACTGCAGCAGTTCAAGTCATCAGCTCACCACCACCTTCTCAAGGGCAACTAGGGATGGGCAATAAATGCTGGCCCAGCTTACGAAGTCCACATCCCGTGAATTAATAAAAAAAAGCTCTGCGCATGTCTGAAGGTAAAGCATTTGTTAAGATCATCGGCCCGACTGGTCCACTTTGACCCAAAGAAAGAATTGATTTTAACTTGCGACCCATCCCCTTATGGAGTCGGAGCTGTACTTTCACACCGGATGGCGGATGGCTCAGTGCAACCCATTGGATATGCATCTCACACGCTCAGTGTTGCAGAGCGATGTTATTTTCAAATTGAGAAGGAGGGCTTATCTGTTCTGTTTGGTGTTCGAAAATTACATCAATACCTCCACGGTCGCCATTTTTACATTACATCTGACGCAAGCCTCTGCTGGGATCATTTGGAGAGGATAAGACGTTACCACCAATCGCATCTGCTCATATCCAGAGGTGCGCATTGATATTGCCTGCTTATGAATGCACTTTTATTTACCAATCAGGAAGCCAGATCGCACATGCTGATGCGCTGAGCCACCTCCCCCTGCCAGATACCAAAGTGAAGGTTCCAACTTGTCTTATTACTAAAGTTTTTGGATTCCTCCCCTGTTCAGGCCAAGCAAATCCATGAGTGGACAAGCTGAGATCCGCTTTTATCTCACGTCCAGGGGCAGGTGTTGAATGGATGGTCAGGCAAGCCACAGTCTGATGACATGAAGCCCTATTTCAATCGCAGATATGAATTCACCTGCCAGGACAGCATATTGCTCTGGGGAGCAAGGGTTATCGTGCCCCCGAGAGGGCGAAGGCCAATACTGGCCGAATTACACAGCACTCACCTTGGCATTAGTAGGATGAAGATGCTCTTGTGCAGCTACTTGTGGTGGCTCGGGACGGATGCGGACAACGAAACCCTAGTCAAAAGTTGTCTTCAATGCCAGAAGTGCAAAAGCTCCTTAGCTCCATTGCACCCCTGGGAATGGCCGGGGTGCCATGGGTATGCCTCCATGTCGACTATGTGGGGCCCTTCTTGGGCACGATGCCCCTTTGACTAATAGATGCCCACTCCAAGTGGATGGATGTCTACAAAGTCCAGACACCCACATCTACTTCCACCATAGGCCGTGAGAGACAGAGTTTCGCAGCGCACGGGTTACCAGAGGTGCTCATGTCAGACAACGGGACTGCATTTACCAGCGGGGAGTTCCATAGGTTTACAACTCTCAACAGAATAACTCATATCAAAACATCACCTTACCACCCCGCCTCTAATGTTTTGGCTGAGTAGGCGGTCCAAACTTTTAAGTCCGGGATGAAAAAGCTGGACCGGATTGTTACGGTTCCTGTTTGAATACCGCACAACGCCACACACGACCACCAATATTGCCTCCCTTGAATTACTAATGAAGAGACGTCTCCACACCCATTTAACCCTTATCAGACCGAACTTAGGGGAGAGGGTGGAGAGAAGTAAAGAGACCCAGAAGGATAGTCATGATGGCCATAATCATGAAAGAAATTTCACGGTGGAATTCACAGTTCTCATGAAGAACTTTGGAGATGGACCCAATTGGCTATTAGGTGAAGTAAATGCCATGATAGGACCACTCTCCTATAATGTATCAGTAAATGGCAGAATAATTAGATGACATGCGGATCATCTCCAGAGAAGAGAGATAGTCCCAAAAGAAGAAATACTGTCATCATTTGCGTTTGAGTCTGCACCGCACGTGGAAGAAATGTCACATGATTTGGAAGTGCTGGTGGGGCCTGTTGGTCCCAAGAGGGTCAAAGACACAAACTTGCCCACTTCCACTGAAAAGCCTGATGGACAGTTGTCTTCTGAGAAGGGGGTCTCAGAAAAACCAGCCAAGGCCATTGAGCTACAACGCTCGACACACCCGAGGAAGCCTCCTGACAGACTTGACTTGTAAATAGTTATTCATGTAAATAATTGGGATATTGTGAAGCTTATCAATTGTACTTTCAAGTAAAGGGGGAGGGATGTGGTAAAGTGGAATGCTGTGTGCCTTGAAGAAAATGTAGTTAATTGACCACGTGACTGTATTGACCAATCGCTACACAGCGCGGGCTACTTGGGTAATAGGAAGTCTAGAACTGCAGGTGATTGAAGAAGTATACATGGTGTTAGTGCTCTGTTCTTAGTTTCAATAAACCACCAGTGCTTGTTCAGTTAATTGGCCTCTGCCTATATTGTTTCAAGCACCAACTAATGTGTTAATATCAAGGGACAGCTGGTATTCGCCGGACAAACCGAACCTGATAACTCAAAAATACAAAAGAGATGAAGGAGAAGAGAGCAAAAGAAGCACCTGGCTGGGCAGAGGGAGGAGCAACACCCTCAGGAAGAAGGAGCAGCTAGAGCTCCCGCGCACAATGCTGAAGAGCCACAGTGAGCCATCGCTAGTCGGCACATAGCTGGACCCAGGGCCTATAGATGGTGCTTGTGATTCCTGCAGATGACTGAGAACCAGTGTTGCTGAAGACCGCACATGTCCAGGGAACTGGTCAGTCACATCTGCCACCTGCCACAGGATTTGGCGCCATGAGGACATGGAGAGCATCCACTGTCAGTGGTTGCAGCACTCAACTTTTACATCAATGGCTCCTTTCAGGGCTCTGTGGGATATCCAAAGCCTCCATGCACAAATGCATCCTTGAGGTCCTGGACGCCATCTTAGCGAAAGCACACAACTTTGTGCATTTCGCCCAGGATCAGGAAAGCCAGGAAATAAGAGCACTGGGATTTTCACAGATCTCAGGTTTCCTACAGGCGCAGCATGCCATCAACTAAAATCACGTGGTGCTCGATCTCCATGCCAACTAGTGGTCAATTATGACAATCGCAAGGGGTTCCACTCTGAATGTTCAGCTGGTGTGCGACCTCCACAAACACATCCAGTAGGTCTGCGCACCGTTCCCAGGGAGTGTCCACAATTCCTACATTCTCAGTAGATCTCAGATACCTGATGTTTTCCAGGGTCTAGAGTGGCTCCTCGGGGACGTGGAGAACGTGGCTGATGACACCTGTGCGGCGGCCTCAGAGTGCAGCAGACAGAAGGCAAATGAGGCTCACGCTGCAACTCATACCTTGCTGGAGCAAACCATTGGAAGGTTGAAAATGAGGTTCCGGTGCCTGGACCGGTCTGGTGGAGCCCTGCAATACAGTCCACAGAGGGTGTCATGCATTATCATCACCTGCTGCGCCCTTCACAACCTGGCATTGCAACAGGGAAAGGAGCTGGCTGAGGAGGAGATGTAGGAGCTGCACATCTCTTCCAATGAGGAGGACATCAACGAGGATGAGGGTGAGGAGGATGACAGCGATGAGGCCATTGTACTGGCCATACAAGGCAGGCGTGCTCAGGAGGCCGTCATAGCTGCTACATTTGTGGAGGATGATGATGACATGCAGTGAGGAGACACCTTTGATCCTCACATTGCATCTATGAACGTTTGACTCCTGTCTGGCTGATGGCAGCACACGTACCTTCTGTGATAAGGCTCCTGTCATGGAGACGCAGTGGATGCACATAGTCACTACATTCCAGGAGGAGATGACGATATGCAGAGGGGACACTCCATAGATCCTCACATAGCTTATGTGAATGTCTGACTCCTGTCTGGCTGATGGCACCTTGCTTGCACTCGATGATCAGCATCGTATCATGAAGATGCAGCAGAGAAACTTTAGCTTCTCCTGATCCTGTGGCATCCTTCATGAGCTGAACCCCTCAGGACCACAGTGTCACCGGACACAGATGATGATGAGATGGGGGGCCAGCCACACCTCAAAGGTGCTGGGAGCACACACAGAGAATGGAGGAACTTTGTGCTGCCAAAACATTCACCATCAGCACAAGAATGGTTGCCGGCCAGCTGGATGACTCTGTTTTAAAAGTCCATGAGGACCTTGATTTCAGGCATTCACAGAATCACAGAATCACAGTGCAGAAGAGGCCCTTCGGCACATCGAGTCTGCACCGACATGTGAGAAACACCTGACCAACCTACCTAATCCCATTTACCAGCACTTGGCCCATAGCCATGAATGTTATGATGTGCCAAGTGCTCATCCATGTACTTTTTAAAGGATGTGAGGCAACCCTCCTCCACCTCCCTCCCAGGCAGTGCATTCCAGACCGTCACCATCCTCTGGGTAAAAAGGTTTTTCCTCACAACCCCTCTAAACCTCCTGCCCCTCACCTTGAATTTATGCCCCCTTGTGACTGACCCTTCAACTGATGGGAACAGCTGCTCCCTATCCACCCTGTCCATGCCCCTCATAATCATAATCAGGTCACCGCTCAGTCTTCTCTGCTCCAACGAAAACAACCCAAGTCTATCCAACCTCTCTTCATAACTTAAATGTTTCATCCCAGGCAACATCCTGGTGAATCTCCTCTGCACCCCCTCCAGTGCAATCACATCCTTCCTATCATGTGGCGACCAGAAATGCACACAATACTCCAGCTGTGGCCTCACCAAGGTTCTATACAACTCCAACATGACCTCCCTACTTTTGTAATCTATGCCTTGATTGATAAAGGCAAGTGTCCCATATGCCTTTTTCACCACCCCACTAACATACCCCTCCACCTTCAGAGATCTATGGACACACATGCCAAGGTCCCTTTGTTCCTCAGAATTTCCTAGTGCCATGCCGTTCATTGAATACTTCCTTGTCAAATTACTCCTTCCAAAGTGTATCACCTCACACTTTTCAGCGTTAAATTCCATCTGAAACTTATCTGCACATTTCACCATCCCGTCTATATCTTCCTGTAGCCCAAGACACTCAACCTCACTGTTAACCACCCGGCCAATCTTTGTGTCATCTGCAAACTTACTAATCCTACCCCCCACATAGTCATCTATGTCATTTATATAAATGACAAATAATAGGAGACCCAGCACAGATCCCTGTGGTGCATCACTGGACCCTGGCTTCCAGTCACTAAAGCATCCTTCTATCGTCACCCTCTGCCTTCTACAACTAAGCCAATTTTGAATCTGCCTTATCAAATTATCCTGTATCCCATGTGCCTTTGCCTTCTTTATAAGTCTCCCATGTGGGACCTTGTCAAAGCTTTGCTGAAATCCATATAAACTACATCAACTTTACTACCCTCATCTACACACCTGGTCACCTCCTCAAAAAATTCAATCAAATTTGTTAGGCATTCCTTCACCAGTCTGTGACCTCTCCCTTTTGTTATGTGCCAGCTTGTCCTGCATGAATAGAGATGGAGAGACCATAAGCAGGAGGCCTGGCAGGCCAGATGATAAATATGCCTGGCATGTGTGGGTGGTGAGTGGTGCCATGGATGGAATGAACACAATGAAGGTGTGTGTGAGAGAGTGATGCCCTTTGAACTGGCAGTAAGCGGGATCCCTGTGGATGTGTGATGGGTTTGTAAGTGTGTGAGTTCAGAATGATGAGAAGAGTGACTTACTCTGGCTGAACGGAGGAGATCATCCATCCTTTTTCGGCATGGGTGGCTGTCCTCTTTTGCAAGGCGTTCACGCTGGCCACTGCCTCCCATGCTGGATTTGTCACCTTGCTTGCCGGACTTCGCCCAGAACAGGGTAGACAACATCAAGGTGGGCCTCCATGGCATCCAAAAGGTGTTCCAGGGACGCGTCATTGAATCGGGTGGCTGCTGTTTTCTTGCCTTTTGGGGCCATGTCTTCTGTGCAGCAGTCCAGGTCTGGAAGCAGTGAGAGGTGTGCGTATGGCTGCAATTTAAATATGGCACCCAGCGTGATGAATTGGTGAGGTGACAGAGTGGCGGGCAAATCAGGGGGTGAATCAGAAACGGCGTGTTTCCTGGGAATGCATGATTAATGAGGAGGGTTTGGGACAATTCAGCGCGAAAAGCCACCGTTGTGGCCGGTGGGTAGAACGTTCTTTTTCCTGCCTGCTACCGCAAATTTGGGAGGATTCCACCCTTGGTGTACATAGCAGTTGATGTCACCACACACCTGTACTGCAGTGAGATCTGACCTGTTATTAGCGACAAATAAATGCGCTAGAGAAATTCCATCAGCGATAATCTGTCAAATCCTCCAGAGTCAATGAGAGGACCACCGAACAAATACTGGAGCCCTTCTTGAAGCCAGCTGCACAAACATTCAGGCAAAACTCCTATAAAGTCAACTTCGATGGACTGGACACTGTATCCAGATAGTCAGGTCCTGTTCTCTTAACTCTGAAATGGCCAATATTCCAGGGAAGGTAAAAGAACATGCTTCAAAGGCACTCTGATGCTCCCCTTGAAGTGTGGTACCATTGATCTTAATGTCTGGGATGCACTTTTTTTCTCTTTATTCTTTTATGGGATGTGGACACACTGGCATTTGTTGCCCATTCCTAATTGCCCCTTAAACTTAATGGCTTGCTCAGCCATTTCAGAGGGCAGTTAAGAGCCGACTACATTGCTGTGGGTCTGGAGTCATATGTAGGTCAGACCAGGTAAGGCGGCAGATTTCCCTCCCTAAAGGATGACTCCGAAATGGCCAATGTTCCAGAGAAGGAAATAGGATATGCTTCAAAGGCATTCTGATGGCAGAATTCCTTCCCTAATGGACATTAGTGAACCAGATGAGTTTTTACAACCATCGATGACAGTTTCATGGTCACGATTACTGAGACTAGTTTTCAATTCCAGATTTTTATTAATTTGAGTTTAAATTCCACGAGCCCTTGTCCCCAGAGCATTAGCCTGGGCCTCTGGATTACTACCCCAGTGACATTACCACTATGTCATTGTCTTCCTTCTGCTTGCTACCAATCATTCAGAATGGCAATAACTTGTCCATCAAGCTGCATTGTGTTTTGTGTCCCAACATCTTAACATTGAGGCAGAGTGGCAGCAGAGAAGGAAAGAAAAGGAAGCAAACCCTGAACTCTGGATCTCACTACCTCATAGGACATCCTGCCCCATTTTCCCAAAGATATGTGGATCAAAAAATTGGTCTGCGCAGTCACATGAAGACCCATGGCAGAAACTTGTGACACTGTTGGCTGTCCCTTGATTCAAGATTATGAATAAAAATAAAAATAAGAACATAAGAAACAGGAGCAGGAGTGGAACATTCACCTTCCTGAGTCTTCCCCATCATTCAATGCAACTGTGACTATCTTTTTAAAGTTTATTCATGGGATGTGGGCTTCACTGGCTAGGCCAGCATTTATTGCCCATCCCTAATTGCCTTTCAGAAGGTGTGCTGAGCTGCCTTCTTGAATCGTTGCAGTCCCTGTGGTCTAGGTACACGCACTGCTGTTAGGTAGGGAGTTCCAGGATTTTGACCGAGCAACAGTGAAGAAACAGCAATATATTTCCAAGTCAGGATGGTGAGTGACTTGGAGGGGAACTTCCAGGTGGTGATGTTCCCATCTATCAGCTGCCCTTGTCCTTCTAGATGGTAGTGGTCATGGGTATGGAAGGTACTGTCTAAGGAGGATTGATGAGTTCCTGCAGTGCATCTTGTAGATGGTACATACAGCTGCCACTGTGCGTCAATGGTGGAGGGAGTGAATGTTCGTGGATGAGGTGCCAATCAAGTGGGCTGCTTTATCCTGGTTGGAGTCAAACTTCTTGAGTGTTTTAGGAGCTGCACTCATCCAGGCAAATGGAGAGAATTCCATCACACTCCTGACTTGTGCCTTGTAGATGGTGAACAGGCTTTGGGGAGTCAGGAGTGACTTACTTGCCACAGAATTCCTAGCCTCTCACCTGCTCTTCTAGCCACATTATTTATATGGCTAGTCCAGTTCAGTTTCTGGTCAATGGTAACCCCCAGGATGTTGATAATGGGGATTCAGTGGTAATACCATTGAATGTCAAGGTCCAATGGTTAGATTCTCTCTTGTTGAAGATGGTCATTGCCTGGCACTTCTGTGTTGCAAATGCTACTTGCCATTTGTGAGCCCAAGCCTGGATATTGTCCAGGTCTGCTGTATTTGATGCCACTTTCCTGGCCCTCATATAACTTGATTCCCTAACAGGTCAAAACTCTGTTAATCTTTGTCTTGAATGCACTCAAGAATGGAACATCCACAACCTTCTGGGGTATAAGTTCCAGTGGATTTCAACTGGACAACTCCTTATCCTGTGGCTTTATTCCCATGCTCTTGATTATCCAACCAGGGGAAAAATTTCTCTTATGAAAAGCCTTATGAAACCCCTTCAGTATCTTGTACATTTCAATTAGATCAGGGACTGGATTTAATGGGGTGCAATAGATCCTGCACCCCCGACTAAAGAGACGGGGAGGAGCCTGCCTTTGCTCTACACAGTTGTCCTGTACTTAATGGAGTTGAGGTGGGTATTCTGCTGCTGGTACTGCAGCAAAGCTGGGATGAACGCATGCTGCACTGAGTTTGGTGAGTCTGGGGTCTCACTGGGGCCAAACTGGCAGGTTGCAGAGAGGTCCCAGGGGCCAGGGTAGAGTGGCCAGTAGGGGAGTGAAATTTGGTGGTGGGAAGAGGGAAATCTGGTGGGGGGTGGTGCTCCAATGGCCCTAGGGGGCATGTTAAGGAGAGACCACCCCCCCACCGTTGCCTGCCACCAACCTGTACAGTGAAAGCTGCCGGTCTGGACACTTGGCATGGACCTCTCCTGCCACTAGTTAAATGAGGTGGTGGTGGAATGAAACCATTAAGTGGGCAGGGGTGGGTGGGTAGGTGGCAGGGACAGTGCCTGCCAGATTTAAAATGCACTTCACCTTCAAACCTGCTGACAGGGAAGCATTAAAGACAGCCCCACCTCTCATTCTGCTATACTCCAGAGCGTATCACCCCAATTTACTTTGTATCTCATCATAGGACAAGTCTCTCATCCAAGATACCATCTAGCACTACCTCAGGCTCTAATAAAATGATGGTTATTTAAGGATGAAATGTTTCAGGCACAGGCTAGGTACATTCCAACAATGATGTAAGCTAGGTCTCTTTGGATGGCACGAGAGATAAAAAATATGATGAAGCAAAAAAGCGGGTGTATGATGCATGCCAGGTGAATTCTCCAAGCAAGAATCAGGCCAAATACAATATTTTGAGAGCACAATGAAGAAGAAAGTATGAACTGCCAAAGAGAGAAATTAGATCAGAATGTCAGCTAACATAAATAGGGACCAAAAATATCTTTTACCAGCATGTACATAGTAAGCAAGTGGTAAGGGTCAGAACAGTCGAGACCCAGGGGACACTAGTTTTTTGGCAACATGAAGAGAATCTTTTTTACGTAGTAAGTGGCAAACTATCTCAAAAATTTGAACAGCAGGTTAAGCAAGCAGTTTCACGCTGCTACTATGCAGTGCCTATTTGAGTGGCATTTTCCATTAACAGGATGCTGCCGTCAGTCCAGAAAGACATTGTGTCCACTGTACAATTGAAAAACATTGTGTATAAATTTCATATGTAGGCTGTATGTCCCAGCAATTGACTGATTGAATCAATCAGCATGTTCCTTCGGTTGGTCATGATAGGCAGAGTACAGACTGTGATCAACCAGTCTGTGCTTGGAAAACCCAAAAGAGAATGTCTATTGTTAGATGTGATTCCACAATTGTGAAGACTTGCTGAACAATTCAGAGTGCATGAATAGGCCAGACAGATTAAGGATGACACAGCTCCTTCCCTAAATGACATTAGTGAACCTGATGGGTTTTTACAACAATCAGCCGTAGTTGTCATGGTCGCCATTACTAAGACAGCTTTCAATTCCAGATTTTTATTGATTTAATTTAAATTCCACCAATGGTTATGGTGGGATTTGAACCAATGTCCCCTGAGCATTTGCCTGTCCTCTGGATTGCTAGTTCAGTAATGTGACCATCTACATACAAATATACAAACATATGAAATAGGATCAGAAGTATGCCATTCAGCCTGTTGAGTCTGCTCCGCTATTCCATAAGATCATGGCTGATCTGTTTGTATTACTCATTCCATGAAATGTGTGAGATGATACACTTTGGAAGAAGTAATTTGACAAGGAAGTATTCAATGAACGGCATGGCACTAAGAAGTTCTGAGGAACAAAGGGACCTTGGTATGTGTGTCCATAGATCTCTGAAGGCGGAGGGGCATGTTAGTGGGTGATGAAAAGACATATGGGACACTTGCCTTTATCAATCAAGGCAGAGATTACAAAAGTAGGGAGGTCATGTTGGAGTTGTATAGAACCTTGGTGAGGCCACAGCTGGAGTACTGTGTGCATTTCTGGTCGCCACATGATAGGAAGGATGTGATTGCACTGGAGGGGGTGCAGAGGAGATTCACCAGGATGTTGCCTGGGATGAAACATTTAAGTTATGAAGAGAGGTTGGATAGATTTGGGTTGTTTTCGTTGGAGCAGAGAAGACTGAGGGGTGACCTGACCGAGGTGTACAAGATTATGAGGGGCATGGACAGGGTGGATAGGGAGCAGCTGTTCCCCTCAGTTGAAGGGTCAGTCACAAGGGGGCATAAATTCAAGGTGAGGGGCAGGAGGTTTAGGGGGGATGTGAGGAAAAACCTTTTTACCCAGAGGGTGGTGATGGTCTGGAATGCGCTGCCTGGGAGGGTGGTGGAGGCAGGTTGCTTCACATCCTTTAAGAAGCACCTGGATGAGCACTTGGCACGTCATAACATTCAAGGCTATGGGCCAAGTGCTGGTAGATGGGATTAGGTAGGTAGGTCAGCTGTTTCTCACGTGTCAGTGTAGACTCAATGGGCCGAAGGGCCTCTTCTGCACTGTGATTCTGTGATTCTATGATTCTCATCTACCCTGCTACCCTTTGATTCCCTTGCCTAACAAGAATCTACCTATCTCTGCCTTAAAGACAACCCACTCATTCCAAGTATCAATTTAGTAAACCTCCTCTGAACCGCCTCTAACGCATTTACATCCTCCGCTAAATATCAATTCCTCTCATATTGAAGGATAGCATTCCATTAACCTTCTTCATTAGTTGTTGTACGTGCCTACTAACTTTTTGTGACTCATGCACTAGAGCACCTAGATCCCTCTGCATCTCAGAATTCTGCAGTCACCCTCCATTTAGGTAATACTCTGCTTTTTTAATTTTCCTGTCAAAGTGAATGACTTCACATTTTCCCACATTGTACTCCATCTGCCAGATTTTTTTCCACTCACTCAATCTATCTATATCTGTCTGCAACCTCCTCACGTCCTTTTCACAACGTATTTTCCTACTTAACTTTGCGTCATCTGCAAATTTAGCTACCATGCCTTCGCTCCACTCATCTAAATCATTGATATAAATTGCAAAAAGTTGAGGTCCCAGCACAGACACCTGTGGGACTCCGCTTGTTACATCCTGCCAGTCAGAAAATGACACGTTTATGCATACTATCTGCTTTCTGCCAGCCAGCCAGCCAATCTTCTATCCATGCTAATATGTTACCCCCTACACCATGAGCTTTTATTTTCCACAATAACCTTTGATATAGCACCTTGTCGAATGCCTCCTGGAAATCCAAGTACAAAGCATCTACAGGCTCCCCTTTATGCATCACCCAAGTTACTCCTTCAAAGAACTCCAATAAATTGGTTAAACCTGATTTCCATTTCACAAAACCATGCTGACTCTTCCCATATACATTGAGTATTTCTAAGTCTCCAGCTATAACCTCCTTAATGATCGATTCTAGCATCTTCCCCATGACAGGCGTCAGGCTAACTGGCCCATAGTTTCCTGTTTTCTACCTCCCTCCCTTCTTGAATAGAAGGGTTATATTTGCTATTTTCCAGTCTGATGGAATTTTCCATCCAGATGGAAACTTTCCAGAATCTAACGAATCTTGGAAAATTAACACCAACGCATCTACGACCTCATTAGCCACCTCTTTTAAGACCCTAGGATGAAGTCCATAAGGACCCTGACTATTGTCAGCCCACAGCTCCAACAACTCGTTCAGTAAGGCTTCTCTAGTGATTGTAATTTCACCAAGTTCCCCTCTCCCGTCCACCTCTTGATTTGCGGCTATTATTGGAATATTTTTTGTATCCTCTGTAGTGAAGGCAGAAGCAAAATAACTGTTCATTTCATCTGCCATTTCCTTATTATCTACTATTAACTCTCCACTCTCACTCTGTAGAGGACCGACACTCACTTTACTTACTCTTTTCCTTTTTAAATACTGGAAGAAGCTCTTTATCTCTGTTTTTACATTTCTAGCTAGCTTCCTCTCATACTCTAATTTCTTTCTCCTGATTAACCTTTTAGTCATTCTCTATTGTTCTTTATATTCTGACAAATTGTCTGACCTGCCACTCATCTTTGCACAGTTATATGCTTTTTCTTTAAGTTTGATGCTTTCCTTAACTTCTTTAGTTAACCAAGGATGGTGGGTCCTCCCCTTAGAATATTTCTTTATAAATGGAATATACTTATTTTGAATATTATGAAATATCCCCTTGAAAGTCTCCCACTGCTCCTGTATTGATCTATCCTCTAGCCTAGTGTCCCAGTTCACTTCAGCAAGCTCAGCTCTCATACCCACATAGTTGCCCATATTTAAGTTTAAAATACTAGTCTTAGAACTACTCTTCTCTCCTTCAAACTGGATGTAAAATTCAATCACACTGTGGTCGCTGCTACTTAGGGGTACCTTTACTCTGGTTATTAATTAATCCTGTCTTTGTCTGTGTGTCTGTGCCTATCCATGAACATAAAATGAATGTTAGCACTTGAACAAATATTGTTTTAACTTAAAATACTAAAAATTCCTCGGCAGTGAATTGGACGTCAATAGAGAAGAAAATTGACATGTAAAACTGGCTGTCAATTTCCTTAAACCACTACAAAAGAAGGTAAAGTTATCTTTTGGTTGTGAGAAAAAATGGGATATTCTAGACCGTTCATCAGTCCTTGGTCTTTTTATACTGTATGAAATTAATTAAGACAAAATGTTGCAACCTATTTTGTCTGCCTTCCTCTTAGGTTTTTATCATCAATGAGAACTTGTTAGTGAAGTGACAAGGTGAATATAGCAAAAATATCTATTTTACCTAAATAACGTATTACTCACATTTTTAATTTTTGGTGTTATCAATGTCGCATACTCAGGAGGAATTCTTTGGCACACATTCTCAAATGATTGAAGAACACACTGATTGCAGAAATATAAAATGAGAAAAGTTTTAAGACGTAAAATTGATTCTGTTCCCATTGATCAACTCTAATTTGAATTAATCATTCTGAAAAATCAGCCAGAACCTGATCTTAGCTATTAAATCTGTTGTGAATAGAAGATTTTCCCATTTTGCCTTCAAGGCAGCAATTCAGATTTATGCTATTCTCTCCACTAAGGAAATTAAATGCAGTAAAGGACTGTTTGAAGACCTGTCCTGAGAAATTGTGCCTATTTTTCAGTGTTCAAATTTGAAGTTTGGAAGTGGGTAAGGAGGTAGCATTTGCTTCAGAAGAACACACAGACAGCATTCTGGGATTATTTTTAAAATTCGTTCATGGCTTGTGGGTGTCACTGGCTAGGCCAGAATTTATTGCCTATCCCTCATTGCCCTTGAGAAGGTGGTGGTGAGTTGCCTTCTTGATTTGCTGCAGTCCTTGTGGTGTAGGAACACCCACAGTGCTTTTAGGGGTGGGAGTTCCAGGGTTTTAACTCAGTGACACTGAAGGAATGGTGATATATTTACATGTCAATATGGTGAGTGCCCTGGAGGGGGACTTCCAGGTGGTGGTGTTCCCATCTGTCTGCTACCCTTGTTGCTGTTATTGGCCCGTAACTTCTGAGCTCCAGGAGGTCGTTATTGGGGGCACCCCAAAGATGCAGCCGCCCCCAACCCCACCCCGTCCCCTCCCAAGCAACTTGGAGGTCATCAGCTAAAGATTACACAGCAATTGCTCGGGAAGTTCAAACTTCTGTTGAGCAATTGTCCTGCAATCCGAACCATCAAAATTATGACATAAATCGTAAACTTTGGATGGTTCTTACTGTCTTACCAGAATAGTTACCCAGGAAAGGTTAGAATAATTAAAACCACTCCTGACTCCTGGGTAACCATAGAACTGCAACCCCCAACCCCACATGGCTCAACCCCATATGTTAACATATAAGTTCCTGAAAGGACTTGACAGGGCGGATGTGGAAAGGATGTTTCCTTTTGTGGGAGAATCTAGAGCTCGAGATTACTGTTTAAAATTAAGGGGTCACCCATTTCAGGCAGAGATGAGAATTTTTTTCTCTCAGAGGATCATGAGTCTTTGTTTTTTTCCCCCAAAAGGCAGTGGAGGCATTATCTTTGTATATTTTTTAGGTAGAGGTAAATAGATTCTTCAGAAGCAAGGGGGTGAAAGGTTATCGGGGGCCAGCAGGAATGTGGAGTTGAGGTTAAAGTCAGATCAGCCATGATCTTATTGAATTACAGAGCAGGCTCGAAGGGCTGAGGGGCCTACTCCTGCCTCAAATTCATATGTTCATATAATAGGTCTTACCAAGGTCCTGTACAGATGCAGGAAAACTTCCCTACAATTATATTCCATTCCCCTTGTAATAAATGCCAACATTCCATTTGCCTTCCTAAACGCTTCATACTAACTTTATGTGATTCATGTATCGGGGCATTTAGATCCACCATGTTCTGCAACCTCTCTACATTTAAATAGTGTACTGCTTTTCTATTCCTCCATTCTATTTCTTATGTCCTATTTCTATGTCCTCTTTCTGAAATTTGTTCCAGACCTCCTCAGTATTGGCAATCCCCTACCAGACCTCTAACCTCAATGTGGTGTCACTGGCAAATTTGGAAATTGTATTTTGGATTCCAAAGTCAAAATCATTAATGAAATAAAAGGGACAGCAGAGACATCGATACAAAATTGGTTGAGGTTAATGGATGTTTTTTGGACTTGAGGAGGGTTTGTAGTGGAGTTTCCCAGGGGCTGGTATTATGACCCTTGTTCATCCTGATATATATTAATGACCCGAATTTTGATGTACAGGGCACAGTTTCAAAAATTGTGGATAATATGAAACTTGGAAGCATTGTGAACAGCAAGGAATATAGTGTAGTTCAAAAGGACATAGACAGATTGATGGAGTGTGCAGACAAGTGGCAGATAAAATTTAATGCATCAGAAGAGTGAAGTGACACATTTTGGTAGGAATAACGCACAGAGACAATATAAAATAAAGGGTACAATTCTAAAGGATGTACAGGAACAGTGGAACCTGGGATTATATGTGCATAAGTCATTGAAGGTGGCAGGACAGGTTGAGAGAGCGGTTAATAAAGCATACAGTATCATAGGGTTTAATAGGGGCATAAAATGCAAAAGCAAGGTAGTTATGTTAAATTTGTACAGAGCGTTGGTTCGGCATCAACTGAATATTGTGTTCAGTTCTGGACAACACAGAAAGATGTTAAGGCAATAGAGAGGGTGCAGAAAAGATCCATGGAAATGGTTCCAGGGATGAGGAATTTCAGTTAAAAAGATAGATTGGAGAGGTTGAGACTGTATTCTTTGGAGAAGAGAAAGTTGAGAGGAGGTTTGATTGAGGGGTCTGTACAGAATAGATAGAGAAAAACATTCATATTGGTGGAAAGATCGTGAACAAGAAGGCACAGATTTGAGGTAATTAGGAAAAAAAGCAATGGAGACATGAGGAAAAACTTTTTCACACAGCGAGTGGTTGAGATCTAGGTGGAAATGCCTAACAGTGTGGTGGAGGCAGGTCCAGTTAAGGCACTTAAGAGGGAATTGACGAGGGCAACAGATGCATGCATTTCTTTTGTCTGCTTTGAGTGCTGCTGAATTTTTAAAAATTCATTCACGGGATGTGGGCTTCGCTGGCTGGGCCAACATTTATTGCCTCTCCCTACAGTCTGGTGAGTGAGGGCGTTTTAAGGGTTAATTTCCCTCTAAAGTCTATTTTTTTCTTTAATTTAGCAATAAACTAAAAAATACTCTTTTAGCTAAAAGAATGTTATAGACAGGAAGGGTATTAATTTAAACAGCACTAATTTCTCTTCTCACCACCAATCCATAAACAGAAAGGTGTTTTAATTTGTTTCTTTTTTTATAAGTGGTGGCATATTTACCAATCCCTCAGTTTTGCTGTGATCCAATTTTGATGAATAACCCCACAGCAAACTCAAGATAGGATGAACTCAAAGGGTTACTTTATTTGCACACACTCAAAACACGAAAGTGATCTGACAATGTCCCCCTCGTATTCAGATAGTAAAGTGAGGGGCAGAGAAAAGAAAGATTTGCAGTACAGAGAAGACAGAGAAAATAAATATTATTACATGTGGGTTCCAGAGTCCAGCATCAAAGTCCAATGAGGCACTCCTTTATGGAGGTTGGCGGGTTGAAAACTGACGCTATATAATTTATTTTTCTGGTGATGTTGACTTCACGTAATGAGATAGCATGCAGAGATGAATCAGTCTTGTATGCAATGGTACAGAGCTTCCAGCAGAAGCAGTATAGATAGGGCCATGTGTTCCAACTGGGCAGAGCTTCTTTACTGTGAGGCTGTCAGTCAGATGGTAAACAGCAGACTGAGCTTTCCAGTTCAGCAAAGCAATGTTACTGGTTCCGTAAACCAGAGGACCATGTCACATGTCTCCCACCTCTGTCTTTGACAAAGGATGTATATCCCTCATCTGGGTCCCCCAGATTGTTCAATGTCTCAACCATTAAGAACTGAAAGAAAGGTTGTGAGGCCCTTTGTCTTAGCAGACAAGCAGACTCCTGTTGGCCTATCGCTGGCCTTCTATCCAGCTTCATCTGCTCCACCCCCTTAAACAGTATAAATTTCATCAGATTTTTACTTCTCTTTAGCTCTGAAGAAGAGTCATACAGACTCGAAACGTTAACTCTGTCTTTTTCTCCACAGATGCTGTTATAGAGCTGCTCAGTTTTTCAAGAATTTTCTGTTTTTGTTCCTGTTGGCTAGCCTTGGTTATGAAATACCTTTGTATAGCTCTCTTTGAATTTGACCTGTGCAGCCCACATGGGGTCGTTAGTGGCTCCCCAGAGGTAATGATGTACGAGTGTCCCCAATACTGCCAGGCAGCTCCTTTTGTTCGGGGTTTACCTAGGGCTGAATCATCCCAGATTTACACTAAGTGCAGTAGTGGGTGGGGAAAAGGACATTTTACCTGCTCGCCACAATGATGGCTTTTCACGCTGTAACGTCCCAATCCCACCTCATGGATCATGCAGTCCTGGGAAACACGCTGTTTCGATGGCGGACGGGTTGTCATTCACCCACCACGCCATCACCTCGCCGCTTCATCAGGCCAGGCACCATATTTAAAGTGCAGCCGCGTGGACACCTCTCAGTGCTTCCAGGCCAGGACTGCTGCAAACAAGACATTGCCCCGAAAGGCAAGAAGACTGCAGCACCCAGGTTTAATGATGTACCCCTCAAGCGCCTTTTGGATGCCGTGGAGGCCCGCTGTGATGGCCTCTACCCCTACTCTGGCCACAAGAGGGTCAGCAACATTACTAATCCAGCAGGGGAGGTGGTGGTAGTGGTGGTCAGTGCCAATGCTCTACAGAACAGGACAGTCACCCAGTGCTTAAAGAGGATGAATGATCTCCTCTGTTCCATCAGGGTAAATCACTCTTCTCATCACTCTCAACTCACACATTCACAAACCCATCACACATCCACAGGGATCTCATTCACTGTCAGTTCAAGGGACCACCATTCACTCTCTCACACGCACCTTCATTTGCCCTGCAGATCATGTCCTCAACCCATCCATGGCACCATTCACCACTCACACATGCCAGGCATTCTTATCATCTGGACTGGTAGGCTTCCTGCTTATACTCTCTCCATCTCTATTCATGCAGGACAAGCTGGCACATAACAAAAAGGAGATATCGCGGTGGAGGAATGCCTAACATGAAGGACCTCACGGACTTTGAAAATAGAGTCATCCAGCTCAGTGGTGATGATCTGGACTGTTCCTGTACCAGAGTTGCATGGCTGCCCAAAACCCCACCCACCTCCACCCACTCCACCTAACTGGTTGCCGGTAGCTTCGTCCACTGGATTGCACGGTCTGCTCTCAGCTCAGGTGGAGGCATTTTCCTAACCAGCACTGCAAGGCTGCACTGTTAGCTTGAGCCATGGGGGAGAGTGGTCCAAACCTGGATGATAACATTACAAGGGATTGTGAGCACCTCCACCAGTGACTGCTCCATGACCAACTTTCGCAAGGAGATTGTACAATGTGCCCAGTTGTCCAATTATTCTGCAGTCCACTAAAACGCTCATTAGTTTGCAGTTTGTGCCTGAGGGGTGAAAAGCTCTGGAGCATTTGGTGGCACTTTCATGACTCTGCATTGCTTGAATGGGCAGATAAGCTAGAGGCCTGACTCCAAGCATGTCAATGTCGCTGCACCTGAACTATCTCAGCTGCGGAGGAATGGTCACTTTTACAAGGTTTCTCTAATGCGTGACTGCTTCCATCCCCCAACCACCCTCCTCTCACCCCACATGTGCTTGTGCACTACCATCAGACCAGGCTGCCTTGTCCCCCCACACTCATCCCAACTGCAGTGCAGCCTTTGCCCCAGTGGCATAGTGATGTTGTCACTGACTAGTGTTCCAGAGACGCAGGGTAATGCTCTGGGAATCCGGATTCAAATCCCACTATGCCAGATGGTGAAATTTGAATTCAATAAAAATCAATTCAATTTTTTAAAAAGTCTGATGACAATCATGAAACCATTGTCATAAAAACCCATATGGTTCGCTAATGAATTTTTCCTTCCTAGGGAAGGAAATCTACTGTCCTTACCTGGTCTGGCCTACTGTTAGCCAGCCAGGAAAATGCGGCTTGCCTCTGCCCTTGTCTGAATGCAGGGCACCTGAACCTTGAATTCCAATGGGCGACCCTTGTGAGCGTTGGGCAACAGTAGTGTGCAGTGACCTCCGAGTTCTTCTTGAAGTTCAGCTCACCAGGCGCATACATTTTAAATGCTGTTGTGAAGCACGTCGGCATGGAATCACTCCAACGTGCTTGGATGATCCAGCGTGGAGGTATTATTCTGGCGAACAGGGCTTATAATGATATGCAGATGTATTAAAATGATGTTCCGGACGTCCGGAGGCAGGAAACGCGGACCGCCATTGACGGGTGGTGCGGACAATTGCAAACTGGTTTCACAGCCTCGTGAAATCGATCTTTGGCCTTCCTGCCATATTGTCCATTCGTGCCCACCATGATGCCTTACACCAATGGGACAGAAAATTCCACCAGAACTAGTGACTTTTCTTTATTAAAAAAATTCGGGTCAGCTCTCAAGTGCTTAAATAATGCAATGTCCGTCCAAATTTAAAAGAAAATATAATTCTGGTAGATATAGCTCTAACACTTTTCCCTATGAACTTCTATGCTGGTGCACTCTTAGGTTTGTAGACTCTGTCCCTTCCTGTAAGACTTCGGTTATCATTACCCATATCATTACCCTGTACTTTTGCCTTGTCCTTTCTGTTTAACTTTGTAAATCTTCCCTCACATGAACCATTATTTTGTTTAAAGCCCTCTCTACAGCCCTAGTTATATGACTCGTCAGGTCACTGCTCCCAGCCTATTTTGGGGGAAGACCATCCCCAATGGTATAGCTCCCTCTTTCCCCAGTATTGGTGCCAGTGCCCCATGAATCAAATCCCATTTCTAACGCACCAATTTTTGATCCACGCATTCAGTTTTTGGAATTTACTCGTGGCTCAGGTAGTAATCCAGAGGTTATTACCTTTGCGGTTCTGCTTTTTAATTTAGCCCCTAGTTTCTCATGTTCCTTGAGCGGAACCTCTTTCATAGTCCTACCTATATTCTTGGTACCCAGGCGGACCATGACAACTTCCCCTCCACTACAAGTTTCTCTCCAGGCCCGAGTAGATGTCCCTAACCTTGGCACCTACACAGCCTTTGGGGCTTACACTCTTGGCTGCAGAGAACTGTAACTATACTCCTTCTCAGGGACATACTGAAGTAGCTCTTTTAATTTAATTTAATTTAATTTAATTTCACGAGGCCGTGAAACCAGTTTGCAATTTATTTGCTGTTAACGATACAGATTCCTCTACTTTATGGAGATCAAATGCAGACTGGATGACAGATTTGTGCAACGCCACCATTGAGTCAACAGGCATAAACTTAGCTATGTTATTCTAATGAAACACTGTAAGATCAAGATGTGATACCTCATTTTTTGATTAGGCACATTACAGCCTTCTGGAGTCAGAATTGAGTTCAACAATTTCAGATCATAATCTCTGTCCTCCCATTTTTTTAAACACCATCTGTTGATATGATTCTGCTATTCCTTTTCAAGCCTCCATTGGATCCATCCTTTATTTCTCTCCTTGTCCCGTCTCCATCTTTTGCCTTGTACCATTACCCATTTGCCATTTAATCTCTCGTGCCTTCAACCCTGTTACAGACCTTTTTCTTTGTTCCTTACCCCTCTCTGCTTGACCTGCCTTTCTACTTGGGTAAAACCTGTTACATCTCTAATATTTCCAGTTTCAACAAAAGGTAATCAATTTGAAACATTAACTCAATTTCTCGTTCCACAGATGCTGCCAGACCTGCTGAGTGTTTCCATCATGTTCTGTTTTTTCTGATTTCCAGCATCTGTGCAGTATTTTCCTTTTGTCTTGGATTTCTTTGTTTAGTCCTGTAAAACTAGCTATAGAACTGTATTTGACAATGCTCTTTCTTTCCCCCTCTTGTTCATGACCATCCTCACTTGCCACCGGTTTTCTCCCATCTGCCTGTAGCCATTCCATGTTCACCTCTCTTTTGTTTGTTATAGCCAGTTGGTGAAGTTCTGAGATCAGAAGTCAATCTTTACTCAGCATTATATTCACTAAGTAAGACATTACAAATGAACATTCCACAACTCACCATCAGTATCAATAAGTGTGTCTTTAGAAAAGGTTTTTCGGATGGCGGGGTTTCCTGCCCCTCCAACCAAAGAGTTGGCGGGGAATGCATCCTGGCTGATACTGGCTCCCCCACAGCTATTTAATATTCCATGGAGCCTTAACTGGCTGCAGACAGGTCTTCCACCGCTCAGTCAGGAGGAAGTCCCATGTGCGAGAGCTGCTAGGCAAACTGATTGGCTAGCCACTCTGTAGCCCCAGCAGTGCCGGGCTCATACGGTGGCCACTGTTGTGACTACAGGCAGTCCATAGCAACATAGGACTTAGGAGCAAGAGTAGGCCATTCAGCCCTTCTGGCCTGCTCCACCATTCAATAAGGTCATGGCTGATCTTCTTGTGCTCTAAACTCCACTTTTCTGTCTACACCCCATAACCCTTGACTCCCTTGTCTATCAGAAACCTGTCTAAATCCCCTTGAAAAAACTCAATGATACAGCCTCTACTACTTTCTGGGGAAGGAAATTCCACATACTAACCACCCTCTGAGAGAAAACATTTCTCGTCATCTCCATCTTAAACGGTAGACATCTCATTCTTAAACCATCCCCTACTTTTAGTGTCTCCCACATGTGGCAACATCTTCTCAGTATCCACCCTATCAAGTCCCCTTAGGATCTCATTTGTTTCAATAAGATCAATATAGATCATTCTTCTAAACTCCAAAAGGTATAGGCCCAACCTGTTCAACCTTTCTTCATAAGATAAGCCCCTCATTCCAGGAATGAGTTGAGGGAACCTTCTCTGAACTGTTTCCAACACAATAATATTTTTTTTGAATACGGAGACCAAAACTGCACATAGAATTCCAGCTGTGGTCTCACCAAGACCCTACAGAGCTGCAGTAAAATTTTCCTATTTTTACTTACCCTTGCAATAGATGACAGCATTCGATTTGCCTTCTGTTAGGAACAATGTATAGCTTTAAGTTTAATTTATATTTTGCGTTTGGGTGTTAAGAAAAGTGAAATCTCGTTTTATTTTCATTGAGGTTTTTGTGAGCTGAGTGCCTGAAAGTTTGTATACATGCTTTTTTGGTGAGGTTTTACAATGCTTGAAGTGAAGAGATGGGTTACCAAAAGTTAGTAATTCAGTGAAGTTAAAAAAAGTAGAAAAAACTGTTGTTGTCTAGCGACAGGATCCCAGAGACACACAGAGAGTCAGTACAGGGAAACACAGAAGAGTAGTCAGTTAGTGTGTATATACAAGAGAGTGCAGGTAGAAGGTCTAATCTCTCTAATAAGAAATCCTGCAAGCCTGTTGGGGAACTGAGTTTGAGGAACTCATGTGCTTGCTCTGAAGTTGAAGTAATAGTAAGTTTAGATTGCCATTTTGGGTGCCTCTGAAGAAAAGCCTCTAGTTAATACTCAGAAGTCCACTAGAAGAAAACTGTTAGAAACTGAGCTAACCCAAGCAAGAAGCCTTGGTGTTGAGACAGTGGTAAATCTTCTGTCAGTGTTGCTGGAAGCAAAGGAATAGTATGAGTTTGTATCATTTTCTGATATTCATTTTGAAATCTTTCATTTTTGTCCGGCGTAATATAGTTCTTTGTTTTCTTGTTTAATAAACATTTTATTCTTTGTGTTAAAAGTATACTGGCAGACTCTTGTGAATGCATTCAGTAACTGACCGCCACAGTTCCTAAAAAAAAAACAAAGTTAGGATCTACCAAGCCAGGTTTAACACTGGGATCTGACTTGTCCAATATTAACATCAGCTAGGATTGCAACACTTCCTAATCACTTGCTATACCTGCGTACTAACTTTTTTTGATTTATGTATCAGGACACCCAGATTCCTCTGTACCACGAGTTCAGCAATCTCTCTTCATTTAAGTAGTGTGCTGCTTTTCTATTCTTCCTGTAAAAGTGGGTAAGTTCACATTTTCCCACATTATATTCCATCTGCCAAACCTTTGCTTACTCACTTAACCAACCCCTGAAGAAGAGGAGCTAATGGAAGCCAGGTTTTGGGTAACTCCGGAGTAGCGGTGGTACCAGGCTGTTAGGCCATAGCAACGGGGGTGAGGGAGATGGGGAGCTGGGTTTGAGAAGCCAGAGGGAGAGTTAAAGGGGAGATATGACATTGTGGGGAGGTGCCTCCGATGGACACAGTCCTACAAAGAAGGGTCAAACTAAAGCTGCTGGGCTACGGACCTGGCGTGGGCCTTCATTTCCATGGGTAAAATAGTGGCAGAGGCGCAATGAGGCCTTTAAGTGATCATTGGCAACTTAAGAGGCCGAAGGGTGAGCAGGCCACCTGATGCATCCACTGCATCCTGTAAAATAGGAAGCAGGTCATGGCGGGCAGGTAGGTGGCGGGCAGGCCAGGCACTGCATTTTATGAGCCCCCACCCAACTTCAAACCTGACAGCGTGGTCCAGAAAATTCTGACCTGAATATCTGCTCAAGTATTTATCCAATGAGTGGCCCACCCCAACCTGTGCACTTAACCTTAATTTATATAATCAACAGATTCACTTTCTCTCTTTACAAAATAAAACTGAACAAGTAAGATTTAGAAATAAGATTTCAAAATAAATATATGAAGAAAAACAAAAGATTTTCCATGTATAGACGATCACATTCAATGGTGCGCCTTTTCTAGGGCCCAATAATCTTTTCGTACAAGCACTCCTTTTTGTGAAACAATCAGATAATTGATGACTTGTGCCAACCCACCTGATCTTGGAGATTTCCTTTTCTTCTACTGTTTGTTTAATGCTAACAATCGTTAATTTACTTACACTTTTTGTACAGCAGACATTATCCCATAAGCAACAATTATCTATGTCACATTCAATGGGCAAGGCATTTTCAGTGCACCCTTGAATATTATGACAAATATAATCACAGAATCTGAGAATCACACAGTGCAGAAGAGGCCCTTCGGCCCATCAACTCTGCACCAACACGTGAGAAACACCTAACCGACCTACCTACTCCCATTTACCAGCACTTGGCCCATAGCCTTGAAAGTTATGACGTGCCAAGTGCTCATCAAGATACTTCTTAAAGGATGTGAGGAAATCAGCTTCCACCACCCTCCCAGGCAGTGCATTCCAGACCGTCACCACCCTCTCGGTAAAGAGGTTTTTCCTTACGTGCCCCCTAAACCTCCTGCCCCTCACCTTGAATTTATGTCCCCTTTTGAATGACCCTACAAATAAAGGGAACAGCTGCTCCCTATCCACCCTTGCCCCTCCCCTTGTCCATGCCCCTCACAATCTTGTACACCTCGATCAGGTCGCCCCTCAAGCTTCTCTGCTCCAACGAAAACAACCCAAGTCTATCCAACCTCTCTTTATGACTTAAATGTTTCATCCCAGGCAACATCCTGGTGAATCTCCTCTGCACCCCCTCCAGTGCAATCACATCCTTCCTATCATGTGGCGACCAGAACTGCACACAGTACTCCAGCTGTGGCCTCACCAAGGTTCTATACAAATCCAACATGACCTCCCTACGTTTGTAATCTATGCCTCGATTGATAAAGGCAAGTGTCCCATATGCCCTTTTCACCGCCCCACTAACATGCCCCTCCACCTTCAGAGATCTATTGTCACACACGCCAAGGTCCCTTTGTACCTCAGAACTTCCTAGTGTCATGCCGTTCATTGAATACTTCCTTGTCAAATTACTCCTTCCAAAGTGTATCACCTCACACTTTTCAGCATTAAATTCCATCTGCCACTTCTCTGCACATTTCACCATCCCATCTATGTCTTCCTGTAACCCAAGACACTCAACCTCACTGTTAACCACCTGGCCAATCTTTGTGTCATCCGGAAACTTACTAATCCTACCACCCACGTAGTCATCTGTGTCGTTTATATAAATGATGAATAATAGGGGACCCAACACAGATCCCTGTGGAACGCCACTGGACATTGGGTTTCAGTCACTTAAGCAGCCTTCTGTCATCATCCTGTGTCTCCTACAACTAAGCCAATTTTGAATCCACCTTATCAAATTACCCTGTATCCCATGTGCATTTGCCTTCTTTATAAGTCTCCCATATGGGACCTTGTCAAAGGCTTTGCTGAAATCTATATAGACTACATCAACTGCACTATCCTCATCTACAAACCTGGTCACCTCCTCAAAAAATTCAATCAAATTTTTTAGGCATGGCCTCCCTCTGACAAAGCCATGCTGACTATCCCTGATCAAACCTTGCCTCTCCAAGTGGAGATAGATTCCCTCCTTCAGAATTTTCTCCAATAGTTTCCCTACCAGTGATGTGAGACTCACTGATCTGTAGTTCCCTGGCTTATCTCTGCAACCCTTCTTAAATAGTGGAACCACATTAGCTGTTCTCCAGTCATCTGGCACTGCTCCCATGGCCAGAGAGGAATTAAAGATTTGGGTCAGAGCCCCTGCGATCTCCTCCCTTGCCTCCCTCAGCAGTCTGGGACACAAATCGTCCGGACCTGGAGATTTGTCCACTTTTAAGTCTGCCAACACCTCCAATACCTTGTCACTCCCTATATCAATTTGCTCAAGAGCCTCGCAGTCTCTCTCCCCGAGTTCCAAACCTTCATCCTCGTTTTCTTGGGTGAAGACGGATGTGAAGTATTCGTTCAACACCCTACCGATGTTCTCTGGCTCCACCCATAGATTGCCACCTTGGTCCCTAATGGGCCCTACTCTTTCTCTGGTTATCCTTTTCCCATTGTTATACTTGTAGAATATCTTGGGATTTTCCCTATTTTTACCAGCCAGAGCTTTCTCATATCTCCTCTTTGCTCTCCTAATTACTTTCTTAAGCTCCACCCTGCACTTTCTGTACTCCACTAATGCCTCCGCTGATTTCCTCCCTTTGTACCTGCTAAAAGCCTCTCTTTTCCTTCTCATCGTATCCTGAATATCTCTGGTCATCCATGGTTCTCTGGGCTTGTTACTCCTTCCTATCACCCTAGAGGGAACATGTTGAGCCTGTACCCTCCACATTTCCTTTTTGAATGCCCCCTACTGCTCTTCTGCAGATTTCCCCACAAGTAGCTGTTCTTAGTCTACCTTGGCCAGACCCTGCCTTATTTTACTAAAAGCCGCTCTCCTTCAATGCAAAACATTTTTTTGCAACTTGTCAATTTCTTTGTCCATAACAAGCTTAAATTGTACCATGTTGTGGTCGCTATCGCTAAAATGCCCCCCACCACCACCTCAGCCACCTGTCCAGCTTCACTCCCCAGAATTAGGTCCAGCACTGCGCCGTCCCTTGTTCGGCCCTCTACATATTGACCTAAAATGTTCTCCTGTACACATATCAAGAAATCCACTCCATCCAAGCCCTTAACATTATGCCTATCTAAATTAATTTTGGGAAAGTTGAAATTCCCTAACATAATTACCCTATTGTTATTGTTTTTACACACCTCTGCAAATTGTGCACATATTTGCTCCTCAATTTCCTGCTGACTATCTGGGGGTCTATAATAAATACCTAACAATGTGGCTGCCCCTTTTTTATTCTTAAGCTCTATTCACAAAGCTTCATTTGATGCCCCCTCCAAGATATCGTCTCTCCTTACTGCAGTAACTGATTCCTTAACTAATAATGCAATGCTTCCTGCTCTTTTATCCCCTCTCCTGTCTCGCCTGAAGATTCTATATCTCGGAATGATGAGTTGCCAATCCTGCCCTTCCCTCAACCACATTTCAGTGATGTCTACTATATCACAATTCCACATGTCAATCCTCACCCTTAACTCATCTGTTTTACCTGTAATAGTCCTGGCATTAAGGTATAGGCCATCCAGCCTTGCCTTACTCCCTTGAAACTTAATGCAGCTGTACTCTCTCTGACTAGATGGTTTTGCTGTATTATGATGTGTCCCTATTCTGCTAACATTCTGTGTCCCCTCCCACTGCCGAATTAGTTTGAACTCCTCCCAACAGCACCAGCAAACCTACCCGCAAGGATGTCAGTCCCGCACTGGTTCAGATGTAGACCGTCCCACTTGTACAGGTCCCACCTTCCCCAGAAACGGTCCCAGTGATCCAGGAATCTAAAACACTCCCCCCTGCACCAACTCTTAAGCCACATATTCACCTGTGCTAGTCTCCTATTTCTGTGCTCGATAGCACGTGGCACTGGGAGTAATCCAGAGATTACAACCCGAGAGGTCCTGCTTTTTAGTCTACTGCCTAACTCCCTGAATTCTTGATGCAAGACCTCATGCCTCTTTCTACCTATGTCATTGGTACCAACATGTACCATGACCTCTGCCTTATCCCGTAGCCAATGTCTGGGATTTTCTGGCCCCGTCGCGGGTGGGACCCGTCATGGGCGAGGCAGCGCCCCAGCAAGAAGTCCATTGACATGTGTCAGGACTGGAAGATCCTGGCGCCGGCTGGTGGGGAAAATCCCGCCCATTGCTTCTACAGCTAATTTTTAACATTTTAAAAAATTTTCTTAGCTTCCTAGGCTAAAGGACAACATTTCCCATTTTTCATCCACCAAAAATATTGCGAAACAAGCTGCACTCAAATGCCACATGGAAAACTGGCATGAGAAGCATCACTAAAAATAATGAATTTCATGTTCTTTGGGTCACTCAAGGATGGAGACTTAATAACACATTTCTCCATTTTTAAAATGTTTCATTTGCCCTTAAAGCATCCTTATCTTTAGGGTGCTTCACCCTGGTACTTACTTCCAACACATCAAAACTAACATCTCGTCTTGTCTGAGTGCATAACCAGTTGAACTGACCAGCCAAGCTTTTCAACTGTTCTGCTTCTTCATTAGATGTGCCATCATTTGTCTGTGATAAACTCACAAGATTAACCAGGATAGGAGTAACACTCCCCTAAGAGTATTACTAATTCAAAGTACTGTGGACCTATTCTGCTTCATGTCCCTGCAGCTTGTCTTCCAATCTTAAATTCCACATTAATCCTATTAACAGTACATTTCTAAAAGTCCACAGACCACCACATAAGGTTCCTCAGTGCTGCCTGGACTGCACAGAGTGCTGCTTTGAATGCACAGAGTGTCAAAATGGGAGTTTGGTGAGTGCGGGAGTTCGGTGAAGAGGGAGCTATAAATTAATTAAGAAACAATAATTTATTTAGTTAACACAATACAGATGACTGGACAGGTAATGTGTCACAGCTGCAGCATGTAGGAGCTATTGGATGCCACTGCAATCTATGGCAACCACATCTGCAGCAAGTGTCTGTAGCTTGAGGAGTTTTGGCTCAGAGTACATAAGATGGAGGCTGAGCTGCAGACATTGTGACTCATCAGGGAGAGGGAAAGTTACCTATACAATTTGCTCCAGAAGGCAGTCACATCCTTTAGGTTGGCATCTTCTGATTTAGTCAGTGATCAGGACATGGGTGTGTGACTGTGAGACAGGCAGGGAGAAGGTGGGAGTGGAGGAGTCCCAGCCTTTGCAACTGACCAACAAGTTTGAGGTTCTTGCAGCCTGTATGGACAAGAATGAGGGCTGCAGCTGACCATGACACCATAGTACAGGAAGCCATTCAAGTGGGGTGAGTAAAAAGGAATAAGGTGGTAGCAGGGGACAGTATCGTCAGGGGGACAGACACTGTTTTCTGAAGCTGAGAGTGAGAATCCAGAAGGCTGTGTTATCTGCCTGGTACCAGGGTTCGCGATAACTGCTCAGGACTAGAGAGGAACTTGCAGTGGGAGGGGAAGGATCCAATCGTCATGGTCCATGTAGGTACCAATGATATTGGTAGCGCCAGGAAAGAGGTTTTGAATAGAGAGTATGAGGGGCAAGGCACTAAATTTTAAAAAAAGAACCTCAATTACTACCAGAGCCACATGAAAATTGGTATAGGGTAAATAAAATTAGAGAAGTGGATGTGTGGCTCAAAAACTGGTATGGGAGAAGTGGGTTCCTGCTGGTGGGGCACTGACACCAATACTGGGGAAAGGGTGGGCTGTACTTTTGGGATGGTTTACATCTGAACCATATTGGTACCAGTGTTCTGGTGAGCCGCATAACTAAAGAATTAGAGAATGTTTTAAGCTAAATAGTGAGAGCAAGCAATCAAATTTGGGAAAATGTAGTAAATCAAAGCGAAGAGACAAGGCAAGGAAGAAAGTTATTAATATGGGAAATGATAAACAGACCATGACAGGAAGGGACAGAGAGTACAAATCTAAGAGCAAGTCAGCAGATAAGGCTAGAGGTTACAAAAATAATATAAGGACAAAACTCAGGCTCTGTATCTGAATGCATGTAGCATTCAAAACAAAACAGATGAACTTATAGCACAAATAGAAATAATTAAGTACGACACCTGATAGCCATTGCATAGACGTGATTGCAGGATGCATAGATTGGGACCTGAATACTGAAGTGTGCATGACATTTGGAAAGAGCAGGAGGTTAGGAAATGGTAGATGGGTGGGTCTGTTAATTAATGTTAGTATTAACAGAATAGAGAGGGATGACCTAAGTTCAGAAAACCAGGATGTACATAGGAACTTAGGTCTTAGGAGCAGGAGTAGGCCATTCAGCTCTTCTGGCCTGATCCACCATTCAATGAGATCATGGCTAATCTGGTTTTGTCTCAACTCCACTTTACCACCTGGCCCCATAACCCTTTACTCCCTTGTCTATCAAAAATCTATCTAACTCTACGTTTA
The DNA here is from genome assembly GCF_964194155.1 of Cetorhinus maximus. Lineage (NCBI taxonomy): Eukaryota > Metazoa > Chordata > Chondrichthyes > Lamniformes > Cetorhinidae > Cetorhinus > Cetorhinus maximus. The sequence goes on from NC_135883.1 coordinate 168,473,463, forward strand.
AAATGTTCAATGGTCCAGCCTCCACTGCTTTCTGGGGAAGGGAATTCCACGTACTAACAACCCTCTGAGAAAAAACATTTCTCTTCATCTCCATCTTAAATGGTAGACATCTTATTCTTAAACAGTGTTCCCTAGTTCTAGTATCTTCCACAAGTGAAAACATCCTCCTGATATGTACCCTATCAAATCCTCTCAGAACCTCATATGTTTCAATGAGATCATCTCGCATTCTTCTAAACTCCAAAGGGTATAGGTCCAACCTGTTAAACTTTTCTTCATAAGATAAGCCCCTCATCCCAGGAATGAGTTGAGTAAACCTTCTCTGAACTGTTTCTTATGCAATTATATCTTTTTTTCAAATAAGGAGACCAAAACTGCACATAGAATTTCAGATGTGGTCTCACCACAGCTGCAGCAAAAAATCATTATTTTTATATTCCACTCCTCTTGCAATAAATGCCAGCATTCTATTTGCCTTTCTAATCACTTGCCCTAACTGCATACTAACTTTTTTTGACTCATGTATCAGGACATCCAGATCCTTCTGCACCACTAAGTTCTACAATCTCTCTCCATTTATATAATATAGTGCTTTTCTATTCTTCCTGTAAAAGTGGACAAGTTCACATTTCCCACGTTTCCATCTGCCAAACTGAGTAGAGATGAGAAATGATAAAGGCAAAAAGTCACTTGTAGGAGTAGTGTACAGCCACTGGAAACTGCTTTCCATTCACAATAACATCCGTCGATCATTACCCTTTGTTTCCTATCACTAAGCCAATTTTGGATCCAACTAACCACATTCCCCTGCACACCATGAGCTTTTACTTTTCTGACCAGTCTGCCACGTGGGATCTTGTCAATTGTCCTACTATCCACGTAGACCACATCCACTGCACTACCCTCATCACTTCCTCAAAATAATCCATTAAGTTAGTAAGACACAACTTTCCTTTAACAAAATCATGCTAACTATTCCTGATTAATCCATGCCTTTCTAGGTGACAGTTTATCCTGGCTCTCAGAATTGATTCTAATAGTTTGCCCGCTTCCGAAATCAGACTAACTGGCCTATAATTATTTGGCCTATCCCTCGCACGCTTTTTAAGCAATGGTACAATGTTCACGGACCTCCAATCCTCTTGTATCTCTCCTGCATCTAGTGAGGATTGAAAAATGATCCTCAGGGGATCTGCTATTTCCTCCCTGGCTTCCTTTTACAGCCTGGTATACAATTCATCTGGCCCTGGTGATTCATCTACCTTCAGGGATGTCAGTCCCTCCAGTACTTCTTACCACATTCTACTTATTGTATATAATATTTCACACTCCCCCCTCATGAACTAGAATGTCTGCATCATCCCTCTCCTTTGTGAAGACAGAGACAACGTAATAATCAAGGTCCCTGTCCACATCTTCTGCATCAATGCATTAGTTACGTTGTACATCCCTGATCGGCCCTACACTTTCCTTAGTTATCCTCTTGCACTGAATGTACTGATAAAACATCATTGGGTTTTCCTTGATTTTACCTGGCAATATTTTTTCATATCTTCTCTTTGCTTTCGTGATTTCCTTTTTTACTTCACCCGATTATTTTCTATATTCCTCTAGGCTCTCTAACATATTTTTATTTTGACTGTCGTATGCTTTCTTTTTCTGCTTTATCTTACCGTTATGCTTCTAAGTCACAAGGGGGCTCCAGATTTGGCAGTACCATCCTTTCTATTTTTGGGGACACGTCTACACTGTGTCCGTAGAATCTCACTTTTGAAGGCCTCCCACTGGTCCGTCGCTGATTTCTTTTCAAGTAGCTGTAACCAGTCCACTTTTGCCAGATCATCTCTCAGCTTTGTAAAATTTGTCTTTCCCCAAGAACTTTTACTCCTGTTCTATCTTTATCCTTTTCCATAATTACATTAAACCTCACTGTATTATGGTCACTATCTCCAGAATCCAATGTTACTTCATCCACTTGCCCAGCTTCCTTTCCTAAGACTAAATCTAGAATTGCGCTCTCTCTCTCATTGGGCTTGTTACGTACTGGTTAAAAAAAGTTCTCTTGATTGCAGTTCAAGAATATTGTGCCTTCTTCACCCTTCACACTGTTCGTATTCCAGTTGATATTAGGGTAGTTGAAGTTCCCAACTATTATTGCTCTATTGTTTTTGCACTCAGAAATTTGCTGACCTATTTACTCTTCTGTCTCCCTCTCACTTTTTGGGGGGGCTATAGTACACTCCTAGTAGTGTGACTATCCTTTTTTTTCATCCCTGAGCTCAACCCATATGGCCTTATTTGATGATTCATTTAGTATATCACCCTACTCACAGCTGTACTTGATTTTTAACCAAAAATGCTATACCCCCACCTTTTTTATCCATCCCCCTATGCTGCCAGAAAACTCGATATCCAGGGATGTTGAGGTGCCATTTTTGCCCCTCCTTAAGCCAGGTTTCCGTTATAGCAATGATATCATGCTGCCGTGTGACTATCTGTGTCCTCAGCTCATTGGCTTTTTTGCTATCTCCCTTGCATTTAACTATATGCCTTTCAACATTGCCAAAGTCCTGTGCAGTACACTTTTTAATCTTTGCTTCTTCAGTCTTTCAGAGCCACTCGCTAATTTTCTGTCTCTTGCTCCCTGCTCTGAATTTGTCCTATCTGAATCTTCCCTCAGGTTCCCATCCCCTTGTCAATCTAGTTTAAAGCTTCCCCAACAAAACTAGTAAATCTCACTAGACCATAAGACGTAGGAGCAGAAGTAGGCCATTTGGCCCATCGAGTCTGTTCCACTATTCAATGAGATCATGGCTGACCTGATAATCCTCAGCTCCACTTCCCTGCCTTTTCCCCATAACCTTTTATTCCCTTGCTGATTAAAAATCTGTCTATCTCAGCCTTGAATATACTTAATGACCCAGCTTCTACAGCCCTCTGTGGTAAAGAATTCCACAGATTGACTACACTCTGAGAGAAGAAATTCCTCCTCATTAAATGGGCATCCCCATACTCTGAGGTTATGCCTTCTGGTCCTAGACTCTCCCACAAGGGAAAACAACCTCTCAGCATCTACCCTGTCAAGCCTCCTAAGAATCTTATATGTTTTAATAAGGTCGTCTCTCACTCTTCTATACTCTGATGAGTACAGGCCCAACCTACTCACCCTCTCCTCATAAGAAAAATCCTCCATACCCAGGATCAACCTAGTCAACCTTCTTTAGACTGCCTCCAATGCCAGTACATCTTTCCTTAGATAAGGGGACCAAAACTGTTTACAGTATTCTAGGTGTGGTCTAATTAGTGCCTCGTATAGTTTTAGCAAGACTTACCTATTTTTATACTCCATTCCCTTTGAAATAAAGGCCAGCATTCCATTTGCCTTTCCTATTATCTGTTGAACTTGTATGCTAGCTGTTTGGGATTCATGCACGAGGACACCCAAATCCCTCTGTGCTGCAGCTTTCTGCAGTCTTTCTGCCTGCAAGGATATTCATCCTGATCTTGTCCAGGTGTAGACCGTTTGACTTGTACAGAGCCTACCTTCCCCAGAATTGGTCCCAAGGCCCCAGAAATTTGAAGCCCTCCCTCCTGTACCATCTCTCCAGCCACGCATTCATCTGGTGCATTCTCCTATTTCTACACTCAATAGCATGTGGCCTTGGGAGGAATCTGGAGATTACAACCTTTGAAGTCCTGCTTGCTAATCTCTTTCCTAACCCCCTAAACTCAGCCTGTAGGACCTCATCATTGGTACCATTGAGGACCACAACCTCTGGCTGTGCATCCTTACCCTCCAGAATGCTCTGTAGCTGCTTGGTGACATCCATTGCCCTTGCAGCAGGGAGGCAACAAACCATGCTGGAAGCACATCTGCAACCACCGAAGCAGCTGTTGCTCTCCTGCCTTTTCTCCTCCCTCCCTGTACAGCTGAGCCACCCATGGTGATATGGCCATGGCTCATGGCCCAATCATGCCTAACAAAAGAAATTAAGGATAGTATTATATTCAGAAAAGGAAGAACAGGTAATTGATTAAGAGGGGAAAGATAGAGTATGACGGTAAACTTGCAAGGAACATAAAAGAAGACTGTAAAAGCTTCTCTAAGTATATAAAAACAAAAAGAATAGTGAAGACAATTGTGGGTCCCCTGCAATCTGAAATGGGAGAATTTATAATAGAGAACAAGGAAATGGCAAAGCAATTAAACAACTACTTCAGTTCTGTCTTCACAGACGAAGAGACACATAACTTGTCAGGAACACTAGAGGACCAAGGATCTAATGTGAAGGATGAATTAAAGGAAGTTAGTATTACTATTAACAATAGTGCTGGAGAAATTAATGGGACTGAAAGCCGATAAGCACCCTGGGATAATCTACATCCCAGAGTACTAAGGAATCTGGCCATAGAAATAGTGGATGCGTTAGTTATCATCTTGCAAAATTCTGTAGATTCTGGAACAGTCCTGGCAGATTGGAGGATGGCAAATGTAACCCCACTATTTAAAAAAGGAGGGAGGGAGAAAACAGTGAATTATTGACCGATTAACCTAACATCAGTAGTCGGGGAAATGCTAGATTCTCTTATAATGATGTGATAACAGGATAGGATTTTAAGGCAGGATTTTTCAGTCGGCGTGCATGAGGGAGGAGCTGGCCAGAATTGACTGGGAGATGAGCCTAGCAGGAAAGACAATGGTACAGCAATGGCAGGAGTTTCTGGGAGTAATTTAGGAGACACAGCAAAAATTCATCCCCAGGAAGAAGAAGCATACTAAAGGGAGGACAAGGCAACCATGGCTGACAAGGGAAGTCAGGGACAGCATAAAAACTAAAGAGAAAGCATACAATGTGTCGAAGAGCAGTGGGAAACCAGGGGATTGGGAAGCCTACAAAGACCAACAGAGGACAACTAAAAATGAAATAAGGAGGGAGAAGATTAGACATGAGGGTAAACTAGCCAGTAATATAAAAGGAGATTGCAAGAGTTTTTTTAGATATATAAAGGGCAAGAGAGAGGCAAAAGTAGACATTGGGCCGCTGGAAAATGACGCTGGAGAAGTAGTAGTGGGGAACAAAGAAATGGCGGAGGAACTGAATAGGTACTTTGCGTCAGTCTTCACAGCGGAAGACACGAGTGACATCCCCAAAGTTCAAGAGAGTCGGGGGTCAGAGGTGAGTATGGTGGCCATTACCTAGGAGAAGGTGCTAGGAAAACTGAAAGGTCTGAAGGTGAATAAATCAGCTGGACCAGATGGATTACACCCCAGAGTTCTGAAGGAGATAGCTGAAGAGATAGTGGAGGTGTTAGTAGTGATCTTTCAGGAATCACTGGAATCAGGGAGGTTCCCAGAGGACTGGAAAATCGCTAATGTAACCCCCCTGTTTAAGAAGGGAGTGAGGCAAAAGACGGGAAATTACAGGCCGATTGGCCTGACCTCGATCGTTGGTAAGAATTTAGAGTCCATTATTAAGGATCAGATTTCAGAATACTTGGAAGTGCATGGTAAAATCGGGCAAAGTCAGCATGGTTTCATCAAGGGGAGGTCATGCCTGACAAATCTGTTAGAATTCTTTGAGGAGGTAACGAGTAGGTTAGACAAAGGAGAGCCAATGGATGTTATCTACTTGGACTTCCAGAAGGCCTTTGACAAGGGGCCACACAGGAGGCTGCTCAGTAAGATAAGAGCCCATGGCGTTAGAGGCAAGGTACTAGCATGGATAGAAGATTGGCTGTCTGGCAGCAGGCAGAGAGTGGGGATAAGGGGGTCCTTCTCAGGATGGCGGCCGGTGACTAGTGGAGTTCCGCAGGGGTCAGTGTTGAGATCACAAATTTTCACTTTATACATTAATGATCTAGATGAAGGAACCGAGGGCATCCTGGCTAAGTTTGCAGATGATACAAATATAGGTGGAGGGACAGGTAGTATTGAGGAGGCGGGGAGGCTGCAGAAGGATTTGGACAGGTTAGGAGAATGGGCAAATAAGTGGCAGATGGAATACAACATGGGGAAGTGTGAGATCATGCACTTTGGTAGGAAGGATAGAGGCATAGACTATTTTCTAAATGGGGAGAGAATTCAGAAATCTGGAGTGCAGAGGGACTTAGGAGTCCTAGTCCAGGATTCTCTTAAGGTTAACTTGCAGGTTGACGCTGTAGTTAGGAAAGCAAATGCAATGTTGGCATTTATTTCGAGAGGACTAGAATATAAAAGCAGGGATGTGCTGCTGAGGCTTTATAAGGCTCTGGTCAGACCACATTTAGAACATTGTGAGCAATTTTGGGCCCCATATCTCAGGAAGGATGTGCTGGCCCTGGAGAGGGTCCAGAGGAAGTTCACAAGAATGATCCCAGGAATGAAAGGCTTAACATATGAGGAACGTTTGAGGACTCTGGGTCTTTTCTCGATGGAGTTTAGAAGGATGCGGAGGGATTTGATTGAAACTTACAGAATACTGAAAAGCCTGGATAGAGTGGACGTGGGGAAGATGTTTCTATTAGTAGCAGAGACTAGGACCCGAGGGCAGAGCCTCAGAGTAAAGACCTTTTAGAACAGAGATGAGGAGAAACTTCTTTAGCCAGAGAGTGGTGAATCTATGGAATTCATTGCCACAGAAGGCTGTGGAGGCCACGTCATTGAGTGTATTTAAGACCGAGATAGATAGGTTCTTGATTGGTAAGGGGATCAAAGGTTACGGGGAGAAGGTGGGAGAATGGGTTTGAGAAACTTATCAGCCATGATTGAATGGCGGAGCAGACTCGATGGGCCAAATGGCCTAATTTCTGCTCCTATGTCTTATGGTCTTATGGTCAGTTTGAGTGGAGATAAGGAATAGTAGGGGAAAAAAGTCAATAGTGAGAGTGGTTTACAGGCTCCCTAACAGTAGCCACAGTGTAGGAAGGACAAATTATTCAAGGGAAAATATTCTGTGCTTGTGATAAAGGGACGGCAGTGATCATGAGTGATTTTAATCTACATATAAACTGATTGGCAGTAGTAGCCTGGATGAGGCGTTCTTAGAATGCTTTCAAGATAGATTCTTGATTCTTGGAGCAGCATGTTCTGGAACCAACCAGAGATCAGGTTGTATTGGACTTGGCATTGTGTACTGTGACAGGATTAACTAATGACCTCAGAATAAAGGCACCCGTAGGTAGCAGTGATCACAATATGTTTGAATTTTACATCCAGTTTGAAAGGGAAAAGAATGGTCTAAGACTCGTATCTTAAACTTAAGTAAGAGCAACTATGTGGGGATGAAAGCTGATAGGCGATAGATCAAGAGGAAAGCAGTGGCAGACATTTAAGGGGATATTTCAGAGTATTCAGAATAAGTACATTCCTATTATAAAGAAAAATTCCGAGGGCAGGACCCACCATCTGTGGTTAACTAAATAAGTGAAGGAAAGCATCAAATTTAAGGAAAAAGCATACAACTCCACAAAGATGAGTGGCAGAACAGATGATTGGTCAGAATAAATGAATGACAGAGAATGACTAAAAAGTTAACCAGGAGAAAGAAATTAGAGACAAAATAAAAACAGAATTACCTGGAAAAACTCAGCAAGTCTGGCAGCATCGGCGGAGAAGAAATCAGTCAACGTTTCGAGCCCTCATGGCCCTTCGGCAGAACTGAAGCATAGTTTCAACAAGGGAGAAATATAAATTGGTTTAAGGTGGGTGGGGGGGAAGAGACACATTGAGGGTGTGGTGTGAGCAGATAATCAAAAGATGTCAGAGACAAAAGGGTCAAAGAGGTGTTGAAGGTGGTGGTCTTTGTCTGAGAAAAGTGCTAATTAAGAATGGAAGACAGGATATTCAAAGTACAGCTCTAGTGGGGGTGGGGTGGAAGACTAAAGGTTTTAGTTCTAGATTTAAAAATAATGGAAATAGGTGGGGAAAGAAGAATCTATATAAATTATTGAAAAAAAAGGCGGGTGGGGGGGGAAAAGAAATGGGGTAGGGATGGGGGGAGGGGGAGTTTAAGATCTAAAGTTGTTGAATTCAATATTCAGCCCAGAAGGCTGTAAAGTGCCTAGTCGGAAGATGAGGTGCTGTTCCTCCAGTTTGCGTTGGGCTTCACTGGAACAATGCAGCAAGCCAAGGACAGACATGTGGGCAAGAGAACAGGGTGGAGTGTTAAAATGGCAAGCGACAGGGAGGTTTGGGTCTTTCTTTCGGACAGACCGCAGGTGTTCCGCAAAACGGTCGCCCAGTTTGCGTTTGGTCTCTCCAATGTAGAGGAGACCGCATTGGGAGCAACGAATGCAGTAGACTAAGTTAGGGGAAATGCAAGTGAAATGCTGCTTCACTTGAAAGGAGTGTTTGGGCCCTTGGACGGTGAGGAGAGAGGAAGTGAAGGGGCAGGTGTTGCATCTTCTGCGTGGGCATGGGGAGGTGCCATAAGTGGGGGTTGAGGAGTAGGGGGTGATGGAGGAGTGGACCAGGGTGTCCCGGAGGGAACGATCCCTACGGAATGCTGTCAAGGGGGGTGAAGGGAAGATGTGTTTGGTGGTGGCATCATGCTGGAGTTGGCGGAAATGGCGGAGGATGATCCTTTGAATGCGGAGGCTGGTGGGGTGATAAGTGAGGACAAGGGGGACCCTATCATGTTTCTGGAAAGGAGGAGAAGGCGTGAGGGAGGATGCGCGGGATATGGGCCGGACACGGTTGAGGGCCCTGTCAACCACCGTGGATGGAAAACCTCGGTTAAGGAAGAAGGAGGACATGTCAGAGAAGCTGTTTTTGAAGGTAGTGTCATCAGAACAGATGCGACGGAGGCGAAGGAACTGAGAGAATGGGATGGAGTCTTTACAGGAAGCGGGGTGTGAGGAGCTGTAGTCGAGGTAGGAGTGGGAGTCGGTAGGCTTGTAATGGATATTGGTGGACAGTCTATCATCAGAAATTGAAACAGAGAGGTCAAGGAAGGGAAGAGAAGTGTCAGAGATGGACCATGTGAAGATGATGGAGGGGTGGAGATTGGAAGCAAAATTAATAAATTTTTCCAGGTCCCGACGAGAGCATGAAGCAGCACCGAAGTAATCATCGATGTACCGGAGAAAGAGTTGTGGGAGGGGGCCGGATTAGGACTGGAACAAGGAATGTTCCACATACCCCATAAAGAGACAGGCATAGCTGGGGCCCATGCGGGTACCCATAGCCACACCTTTTATTTGGAGGAAGTGAGAGGAGTTAAAGGAGAAATTGTTCAGTGTGAGAACAAGTTCAGCCAGACGGAGGAGAGTAGTGGTGGATGGGGATTGTTGGGGCCTCTGTTCAAGGAAGAAGCTAAGAGCCCTCAGACCATCCTGGTGGGGGATGGAGGTGTAGAGGGATTGGACATCCACGGTGAAGAGGAAGCGGTTGGGGCCAGGGAACTGGAAATTGTTGATGTGACGTAAGGTGTCAGAGGAATCACGGATGTAGGTGGGAAGGGACTGGACAAGGGGAGAGAGAAGGGAGTCAAGATAACGAGAAATGAGTTCCGTGGGGCAGGAACAGGCTGACACGATCGGTCTGCCAGGACAGTTCTGTTTGTGGATTTTGGGTAGGAGGTAGAAGCGGGCCGTCCGAGGTTGGGCGACTATCAAGTTGGAAGCTGTGGGAGGAAGATCTCCAGAGGAGATGAGGTCAGTGACAGTCCTGGAAACAATGGCTTGATGTTCTGTGGTGGGGTCATGGTCCAGGGAGAGGTAGGAGGAAACGTCTGCGAGTTGACGCTCAGCCTCCGCGAGGTAGAGGTCAATGCGCCAGACAACAACAGTACCACCCTTGTCAGCGGGTTTGATGACAATGTTGGGGTTGGACCTGAGAGAACGGAGTGCAGTGAGTTCAGAGAGAGACAGATTAGAATGGGTGAGAGGAGCAGAGAAATTGAGACGGCTAATGTCACGCCGACAGTTCTCAATGAAAAGATCAAGAGAAGGTAAGAATCCACTCAATGAAATAATGAAATTAGAGTATGAGAGGAAGCTGGCTAGAAATGTAAAAATAGATAGCAAGAGTTTCTACAGGTATTTAAAAAGGAAAAGAGTAAGTAAAGTGAATGTTGGTCCTCTAGATAGTGGAGGAGTTAATAGAAGATAATTGGGAAATGGCAGAAGGAATGAACAAATATTTTGCTTCTGCGTTCAGTGTAGACGATACAAAAAAAACATTCCAGTGATAGCTGCAAATCAGGAGGTGAAATGGAGAGAGGAACTTGGTGAAATTGAAATCATTAGGGAAACGGTACTGAGCAAATTGATGGAGCTGAAGGCTGGCAAGACTTCGGGTCCCAATGGATTACATCTTAGAATCTTAAAAAAGGTGGCTAATGAGGTCGTCAATGTACTAATGTTATTTTTTTCAAAATTCGCTGGATTCTGAAAAGGTTCCATCAGATTGGAAAGGGGGTAAATATTGCCCCTCTATTAAGAAGGAAGGGAGTCAGAAAACAGGAAATAATAGACCAGTTAGCTTGATGTCAGTCATGGGGAAGTTGTTAGAATCGATCATTAAGGAGATTATAGCTGGGCACTTAGAAGAGCTCAAGGTAATGGGAAGAGTCAGCATGGTTTTGTGAAAGGAAAATCATTTTTAAACAATTTATTGGAAATTTTTGAAGGAGTAACAAGCGCAGCAGATAAAGGGGAGCCTGTAGACATACTGTAGGGAGCCTGTAGAAACACTTATCAGTAGGCATTTGATAAGTTGCCACATCAAAAGTTATTATGGAAAATAAAAGCACATGGTGTAGGGGGTAACATATTAGCATGGAGAGAAGATTGGCTGCCTGGCAGAAAGCAGAGAGTATGCGTAAATGGGTATTTTTCGGATTGGCAGGATGTGATGAGTTGAGTCCCACAGGGGTCTGTACTTGGGCCTCAACTTTTTACAATTTACATCCATGGCTTAGATGAGGGGAGTGAAGGCATGGTAGCTAAATTTGCAGATGACACAAAGATAGGTAGGAAAGTATGTTGTGAAGAGGACATAAGGAGGTTTCAGATGTATATAGATAGGTCAAGTGAGTGGGCAAAGATCTGATAAGTGTGAAGTTGTTCACTTTAGCAGGAAGAGCAAAAAAGCAGAATATTATTTAAAAGTAGAATGGCTGCATAATTCTGAGGTGCAGATGGATCTAGGTGTTCGAGTACGAGTCACAAAAAGTTATTATACAGGTACAGCAAGCAATTAAGAAGGCTATTGGAATGCTATCCTTCATTACGAGAGGGATGTTATGCTTTATGCTTCACTTATACAGGGCATTGGTGAGACTGGATCTCGAATACTGTGTGCAGTTTTGGTCTCCTTATTTAAGGAAGGACGTAAATGCATTGGAGGCATTTCTGAGGAGGTTTACTAGGTTGATACCTGGAATGAGTGGGTTGTCTTATGAGGAAAGGTTGGACAGACTGGGCTTGTTTCCACTGGAGTTTAGAATAAGGGTGTGATTTGATTGAAGTACACAAGACCCTGAACAGCCTTGACAAGGTGGACATCGAAAGGATGTTTCCTCTTGTGGGTGCATCCAGAACTAGGGGCCACTATTTTAAAATTAGGTGTTGTTCTTTTAGGACAGAGGTGGGGAGAATTTTTTTTCTCTCAAGAGGGCTGTGTGACTTTGGAACCCTCTGCCTCAGAAGGTGGCATAAGCGAGGTCATTGAATATTTTTGAGGCAGAGGTAGATAGATTCTTGTTAGGCAAGGGAATGAAAAGTTAACGAGACTCCAGGATGGTATGCTGCCTCCCTGGTGCTTGGGTGAAGGATGTCTCAGAGCGGATAGAGGATATTCCGAAGGGTGGGGCGGGTGGGGGGTGGTGAACAGCCAGTGGTCATGGTACACATTGGTACAAACAACATAGGTAAAAAAAGGGATGAAGTCCTAAAAGCAGAATATAGGGAGTTAGGAAGTAAATTGAAAAGTAGGACCTCAAAGGTAGTGATCTCAGCATTACTACCAGTGCCAAGTGCCAGTCAGAGTAGAAATAGCAGGATATATCGGATTAATACATGGCTGAAGATGTGGTGTGAAGGGGAGGGTTTCAGATTCCTGGGGCATTGGGACTGGTTCTGGGGGAGGTGGGACCAGTACAAAATGGACGGGTTACACCTGGGCAGGACTGGGACTGATGTCCCAGGGGGAACATTTGCTAGAGTGGTTGGGGATGGTTTAAACTAAAATGGCAGGGAGATGGGAACCTATGCAAGGTGTCAGAGAAAGGGGAATCAAAGACAAGAACAAAAGACAGAAAGCGGAATAAGAAAAGTGATAGAGAAATCAAGGGCAAAAATCAAACAGGGCCTCAGTGAAAAATAGTGGGAATGGGACATGTAATGTTAAAAAGACAAGGCTTAAGGCTTTGTGCCTTAACACGAGGAGCATTCGCAATAAAGTGGACGAATTAACTGCATAAATAGATGTAAACAGGTATGATATAGTCGGGATTAGTTGGGAGACATGGCTACAGGATGACCAGGGATGGGAACTGAACATCCAGGGGTATTCAGTATTTAGGAAGGGCAGACAAAAAGGAAAAGGCAGTGGAGTTGCATTGCTAGTTAAAGAGGAAATTAACGCAATAGTAAGGAAAGATATTAGCTACGACAATGTGGAATCTGTAAGGGTAGAGTTGAGAAACACTAAGGGGCAAAAAACGTTAGTGGGGGTTGCATATAGACCCCCAAACTGTAGTGGTGATGTTGGGAATGGCATTAAACATGAAATTAGAGATGCAAGTATAAAGGAACATCTGTAATTATGGGTGACTTTAATATGCATATAGATTGGGCAAATCAAATTAGTAACAATGCTGTAGAGGAGGAATACCTGGAGTGTATATGGGATGTTTTTCTGGACCAATACATTGAGGAACCAGCGAGAGAACAGGCCATCCTCGACTGGGTATTGTGTAATGAGAAAGGAATAATTGGCAATCGAGTTGTGCGAGGCCCCTTGAGGATGAACGACCATAATATGATAGAATTCTTCATCAAGATGGGGAGTGACATAGTTGATTCTGAGACTTGGGTCCTGAATCTTAATAAAGGAAACTACGATGGTATGAGGCGCGAGTTGGCTATGATGGATTGAGAAACGTTACTTAAAGGGATGACGGTGGATAGGCAATGGCAAACATTCAAAAAGCGCATGGGTGAACTGCAACAATTGTTTATTCCTGTCTGGCGCAAAAGTAAAACAGGAAATGTGGCCAAAGCATAGCTTACAAGGGAAATTAGAGATAGTATTAGATGCAAGGAAGAGGCATAAAAATTGGCCAGAAAAAACAACAGACCTGAGGATTGGGAGCAGTTTAGAATTCAGCAAAGGAGGACCAACGGATTGATTAAGAAGGGGAAAATAGAGTACGAGAGTGAGCTTGCAGGGAACATAAAAACTGACTGTAAAAGTTTCTATAGATATGTGAAGAGAAAAAGATTGGTGAAGACAAATGTAGGTCCCTTACAGTCAGAAACAGGGGAATTTATAATGGGGAACAAAGAAATGGATGACCAACTAAATACATACTTTGGTTCTGTCTTCACAAAGGAGGACACAAATAACATACCAGAAATGTTGGGGAACACAGGGTTTAGTGAGAGGGAGGAACTGAAAGAAATCAGTATTAGTAGGGAAATGGTGTTGGGGGAATTGATGGGATTGAAGGCCGATAAATCCCTGGGGCCTGATAATCTACATCCCAAAGTACTTAAGGAAGTGGCCCTAGAAATAGTGGATGAATTGGTGGTCATCTTCCGAGATGCTATAGACTCTGGAACAGTTCCTACAGATTGGAGGGTAGCTAATGTAACCCCACTATTTAAAAAGGGAGGTAAAGAGAAAACAGGGAATTATAGACCAGTCAGCCTGACATTGATAGTGGGGAAAATTTTGGAATCCATTATAAAAGATTTAATAGCTGAGCACATGGAAAACAGTGGCAGAATCAGACAGAGTCAGCATGGATTTATGAAAGGGAAATCATGCTTGACAAATCTACTGGAATTTTTTGAGGATGTAACTAGTAGAATTGATGAGGGGGAGCCAGTGGATGTGGTTTATTTGGAGTTTCAGAAGGCTTTCGACAAAGTCCCACATAAGAGATTGGCGTGTAAAATTAAAGCGCATGGGTTTGGGGGTAGTGTATTGAGATGGATAGAAAACTGGTTGGCAGACAGGAAACAAAAAGTAGGAATAAACTGTTGAAGAGTCATACGGACTCGAAACGTTTACTGTGTTCCTCTCCGCAGATGCTTTCAGACCTGCTGAGTTTTTCCAGGTATTTTTGTTTTTGTTTTGAATTTCCAGCATCCGCAGTTTTTTGCTTTTATCGTAGGAATAAACGGGTTTTTTTCCCAAATGGCAGGCAGTGACTAGTGGGGTACCGCAGGGATCAATGCTGGGACCCCAGCTATTCACAATTTATATTAATGATTTAGATGAGGGAGCTAAATGTAATATCTCCAAATTTGCAGATGACACAAAGCTGGGTGGGAGGGTGAGCTGTGAGGAGGATGCAGAGATGCTTCAGTGTGATTTGGACAAGCTGAGTGAGTGGGTAAATGCATGGCAGATGCAGTATAATGTGGATAAATGTGAGGTTATCCATTTTGGTAGCAAAAACAAGAAGGCAGATGGATAGGCAATGGATATAAATTGAGAGAGGGGAATGTGCAACGAGACCTGGATGTCCTCAAACACCAGTCACTGAAGGTAAGCATGCAGGTGCAGCAGGCAGTAAAGAAGGCAAATGGTATGCTGGCCTTCATAGCCAGAGGATTTGAGTAGAGGAACAGGGATGTCTTGCTGCAATTGTACAGGGCCTTGTACAGAGCACACCTGGAATATTGTGTGCAGTTGTGGTCTCCTTATCTGATGAAGGATGCACTTGCCATAGAGGGAGTGCAGTGAAGGTTTACCCGACTGATTCCTGGGATGGCGGGACTGACATATGAGGAGAGATTGAGCCGATTAGGATTATATTCGCTGGAGTTCAGAAGAATGAGGGGGGATCTCATAGAAAGCTATAAAATTCTAACAGGACTAGACAGGGTAGATGCAGAACGGATGATCCCAATGCTGCGGGTGTCCAGAACCAGGGGTTACAGTCTGAGGATATGGGGTAGACCATTAAGGACTGAGATGAGGAGACATTTCTTCACCCAGAGAGTGGTGAGCTTATGGAATTCGTTGCCACAGAAAGTAGTTGAGACCAAATCATTGTATGCTTTCAAGAAGGAGTTAGATATAGCTCTTGGGGCGAAAGGGATCAAAGGATATGGGGAGAAAGGGGAGCAGGCTATTGAGTTGGATGATCAGCCATGATCATAATGAATGGCGGAGCAGGCTCAAAGGGCCAAATGGCCTACTCCTGCTCCTAGTTTCTATGTTTCTATGTTATCGGGGGTAGATGTGTATGTGGAAATTGAAACACAAGAAGATCAGCCATGATCTTATTGAATGGCGGATCATGCTTGAGAGGCTGAATAGTCTACTCCTGTTCCTATTTCTTATGTTCTTTTGATAAAGTCCCACATAAGAGGTTCGTATGTAAAATTAAAGCACATGGGACCAGGGATAATATATTGGCATAGATTGAGAATAAATTAGCAGACAGGAAACAGAGTGGCTACCAGTGACAAGTAGGGTACCGCAGGGATCTGTGCTTGGGCCCCAGCTATTCACAATGCGTATCAATGATTTGGATGAGGGAACTAAATGTAATGTTTCCAAGTTTGCTAATGACACAAAACTTCATGGGAATTTGAGCAGTGAGGAGGGTGTTAAGAGGCTTCAAAGCAATTTAGACAGGTTGAGTGAGTGGAAAAATACATGGCAAATGCAGTAATAATGTGGATAAGTGTGAAGGTATCCACTTCAGAAGGAAAAACAGGATGGTAGAGTATTATCTAAATGGTGATAGATTGGGAAATATTGATGCACAAAGGAACCTGGGTGCCCTTGTACACCAGACTCTGAAAGCAAGCATTCAGGTGCAGCAAACATTTAAGAAGGCAAATGGTATTTTGGCCTTCATTGCAAAAGGAATTGAGGAGAGGAGCAAGGACATCTTACTGCAGCTGCATAGGGCCTTGGTGAGACAACACTTGATGTATTGTATGCAGCTTTGGTCTCCTTACCTAAGAAAGGATATACTTACCATAGAGGGAGTGCAACGAAAGCTCACCAGGCTGATTCCTGGGATGGAAAGATTGTCGTATGAGGAGAAATTGGGCCGGCTAGGCCTGTGTTCACTGGAGTTTAGAAGAATGATGGGGGGATCTCATTGAAATGTATAAAAGTCTGACAGGGATGGACAGACTGGATGCAGGGATGATGTTTCCTCTGGCTGGGGGGGTCTGGAACAAGTGGTCACAGTCTCAGGATATGGGGTCGGCCATTTAGGACTAAGATGAGGAGAAACCTCTTCACTCAGAGAGTGGTGAACCTGTGGAATTCTCTACCACAGAAGGCTGTGCAGCTAAGTCACTGAATATATTTAAGAAGGAAATAGTTAGATTTCTGGACTCTAAAGGCATCAAGGGGTACAGGGAAAGAGCAGGAGTATGACGTTGAGATAGAGGATCAACCATGGTCTTATTGAATGGCAGAGCAGGCTTGAAGGGCCGAATGACCTACTCCTGCTCCTATTTTCTATCTTCCTATGTAAGTGACCGTTTTGAAATATCTTTGGGAACTCAGAAGCAGGACAGTCTGCTAATTTACCTCCAACTTCTCAACATCCGCCAACAGGACTCCAGGCTGACCAAACAGCCTGCAACAAGCCCTCCTTGAAGCCTGTTTCTCTAGAAGCTACTGGCCACCACCTGCCAAGCAGATCAAGTCCCTGAATATCATTCTCATCTCACTGTGGCACCATCACCTTAAAGGAATTATGCACTTCTGCCTTCAGCAAGGAACCCGGCTGAATTGGAACTTCTGTGTGAGGGAACCCCTCTGGATTTGGACTTTCTGGACTCTGAAAACCATGTGAACTGACATCTATTTCCATGCTTCTTTTTTACTGTTAAGTTATTCATAGTTGTAAAACCCTCTCTTCTTTTGCTCGTATGTGAATGTGTGTGTCTGTGTATGTTTGTGTGAAGTTGCGATCATCCCCTGGGTTTGAATGTGTGAAAAAACTAAATTTCCAATTTAATCCTCAGAAAGTTTGCTGCGAGTTACTTTAAAAATTGACTACACAAGCCACAGGTTTCGAAATGACCACCACAGACTATTTTAAACAAAAAACACCTCTGCTTATGGACAGACAGCAGGACAATGAACAGTTCAATTTTGCCTCTCTCTCTTGTCCATAATAAGGAGTGTGACAGAAAGCTAGTTAGTAATATAAAGCAGATAGTAAAAGTTTCTACAAGTATTTAAACAGGTAAAGAACAAATAAAGCTAGTGTTGGTCCTCTCGACAGTGAGTTTGGGGAATTGAAATAGAAAACAAGGAAATTTTGTGTCTGTCTTCGCTGTAGAATACTCAAAAAACTTCCCAAAGATGCTTGAAAATCAAGAGATGAATGGGAGGGAGGAACTTGAAATAATCACCATCATTAGGGAAAAGGTACTGGGAAAACATATAGACCTAAAGGTTGACAAGTCCCCAGGACCAGATAGTCTGCATCCAAGTTTCTTAAAAGAAGTGGCTGTAGAGATAGCATATACATTAGTTATAATCCTCCAAAATTCCCTACTCTGGAAGAGTCCCAGTGAATTGGATAATAGCTAATGTAACACCTTTATTCAAGAAAGGAAGGAGGCAGAAAGCACACCAGTTAGCTTAACGTCTGTCATAGGGAAATTGCTAGAGTCTATTATTAATGAGGTTATAACAGGGTACTTAGAAAATCATAATTTTATTTGGCAGAGTCAACATGAGTTTGTGAAAAGGAAATCGTGTTTAACTAACTTATTCGAGCTTTTTGAAGTAACAAGCAAGGATAAAGGGGAACCAGAAGATGTGGTGTACTTGGATTTCCAGCAAGCATCTGATAAGGTGCCACATCAAAAGTTAATACACAAAGTAAGATCACATGGTGTAGGGAGTAACATATTGGCATGGATAAAGATTTGGTTGGTTAACAGGAAGCAGCGGGTAGGGATGAACGGTCTTTTTCAGGTTGGCAAACTGATAAGTGGAGTGCCACAGGGATCTGCGCTGCGGTCTCAACAATTGACAATCTACATCAATGATTTGAATGAAGGGACCGAATGTATGTTAGTTAAATTTGCTGATGGCACAAAGATAGGTAGGAAAGTGAGTTGTCAAGAGGACATAAGGAGTCTACAAAGGATCATAGATTGGTTAAGTGAGTGGGCAAAAAAATGGCAGATGAAGTATAATGTGGGAAAATGTGAACTTGTCCACTTTGGGAGGAAGAATAGAAAAGCAGTATACTATTTAAATGGAGAGAACTTGGTGGAAAAGATGGATCAGGCTGTCCTGGTACATGAAACATAAGAGGGAAATTTTCTCCCCATCAGGTGGGCTGGTCGGGAGCGGGCGCAGAGCCGATCGCTGCACGTGATCAGCTCCAACTCTGAGTGTAGTTACTGCATTGAATCATTCACAGCATGTGTCCCTTGCTGGGTGGGCCAGCAAATATTGCCCATACCTAGTTCATCCTGAGAGGGTTGTGCTGAGCTGGGTTTTGCATCCGCTGCATGAGGTAGACTGTCACCCACAGTACTGTTTTGGGGGCAACCTCAAGGATCTGCACCTAGGCACAGTGCTGGAACTCCAAAACATGTCAAAGTCAGGCTGCTGACATGCTGGGAGGGGAACTTCCAGATGGCAGGGCACTCATCCATCTGCTGCCTTTGGCGTTCCACGTGCTTGTTCTTCCTTGCTTTGCAAGGTGAAACCGTGTGGGTAGCAAATGTGATGGAGGCAGCATGTGGGCAAGGGGGGTCAGCCCTGGCTTCTTGGTGTGAGTGTACAGCAGCTGCAGGGTTATGATTCACTAGAGCCTGGCAATGTTTCACTCAGGTGGGGGGGGGCAATGGCAATCCAGGTACAGGGCGGACCAATCAATGCTCCTCTCTCCTTTCTAGGAGAAGACTGCACACGATACCGCAAAGCAGATGTGGACTGGCAGAGCCCAGACCCAGTTGCCATAATAACCAGATACGAGCAGGAGGCAAAGGAGCTGGAGAGGCGCTATGTGCCCTGGTCCACCGGTGGTGGTGAGGCTGGGGTGCCTGGGGGAGGTAAGAGTGCCATGCACTGAGGTCACCATGTCTGTCCCAGCAGCCATTCCACTGTTGAATGTTTAGTCATTTAAGCTTCCAACATGGGTTTCCCATTGATTATGGAAGGATGAGCGCATACTGATTCGGGAGCCAGGCTTGCACATTGACATTGTCTCGACTTGAACTAATCAAATGTCCTTGTTCTTCCTTTCAGCATCACTGGAGCAGGCCGGGAGGAGGAGGCAGAGGGGCCACCTCTAACACCTGAGGGCCCAGAACAATTAGAAGCACCAGCGTCACACCATCTCTGCCAGGCAGGCACCAGCGCAGATACTAGCACCTCGGCGGGAATTAGATCATTGGCTAGTGTCCCAGGGCACAGCAGTGAGGGCACTTCACACTCGCTTGAGGTGCAGGTGGTGACAGAGAATGCCCATGGCACTGGCAGTCGGAGGACTGCAGGAGACCAGGCACATGCTCAGTCAGTGGCTGATTATGTGCCTCTGAAGTTGTCCCTGAGGCAGCAGACGCTGGGAGTCCAGCAGAGTCTTCAGGAGGATCTGGCAGAGATACATGAGGCTATGCGTGGCGTGGTCTCCATGCTAGAGGAGTCCATGCGGAGCATCAGCAATGCAATGACCCTCATGGCCGAGCGCCATGCTTCCTCCATGGAGAGAGTGGCGACTCTCGTGGAGATGCTCCTCCAGGAGAACAATCAGCGCTTCCTGGGGTTGCACTCGGACCTGCAAGCCCTCACAGCAGCATTGACCTCAGCTGGTCAATGCCAGTGTGGGAGATGGATTGGGCATCAAGTATCCCAGCTAGGTGTCCATCCATCAATGGTGAGCAGGGAGGTCTGAAGCGAGCCTGTCGTCTCTGCGGGCTCCTCTCAGGGCGCTCCAGATGAAGGTAGCAGCTCCACTGCCCCTCTGCCAGTGACCGTGGGTTCCAATGAGGCTGCGGCGACTAGGGAGATACCACCAGTGGAATTGGCCGCTCCCACCCAGGCGGGGCCATCAAAGGCTCCATGGGCCAGAGGACGCCTGCCAAGGTCATCGAGGCCAACAGGACAGCACAGTGAACAGGCTGTCTCAGAAGCCAGTGCCAGCGAGGGGGGAGCGCCTAGACGTGGCACCTGAAAATGTAAACTTAAGGCACCTTAGGCACACCATGGGCTTCTCACTGGTGGTTTTATGTTGCCCCGCTATTAGTTGATTATCATTTGGTGATGCTGAACACCTTTGAATTAAATTTATTTTCAAATTTATTTTGTGAATTCATTAAATGCTTCATATGTGAACATGGCTCAGGGTGATTCCTTATTTCTGCAGGTGGATGGGAACCCATGATGTTATGAGTAACTTGTTTGTCATTGAGCTTTATTGACAAGGCACATAGCTGATGTTCCTAACCAGGCAGATGTTGCTCTCAGGTGTCGAGTATGGAGCCTGCAGCCCTGGCATGTGTTGGAGGTCCATCTGTGATGGGCTAGCTGAAGGCTCATTGGATTAAAGCCTCCCGGGTGCCCCTGCCTCCCTGGAGGATGCCCGGGTTAATGTCTATCCCCTCAGCGTTCTCCTGTGTGTGCTCATCCTCAGACTCACTACTGGACTCATCGTGTGCAACTGGAGCATCTGCATCTATATCTTCTTCCTCCACTGCGTCCCCCATTTCTAGCGCCAGATTGTGGAGAGCGCAGCATGCAACCGCTATCAGCAACACACGATCTGGGGGGTATTGGAGTGCGCCCCCTAAACGGTCCAGGCATCGGAAGCACATCTTGAGAAGACAGATGATTCTCTCTACCACAGCCCTTGTGGAGGCATGGCTCCTATTGTACCATTGCTCGGCCTCTGTTCTTGGATGGCAGAAGGGCGTCATGAGCCACCATTTGAGGGGATAGCCCTTGTCATCCAACAGCCATCCATCCAGCCAGGCTGCAGCGCTGAAGAGCCTCAGCACCTGGGAATGTCTCAGGATGTAAGCGTCATGGGAGCTGCCTGGGTACCATGCACAGACCTGCAGAATCTGCATCCTATGGTCATACACTATCTGCACATTCAAGGAGTAGAATCCCTTCCTGCTGACAAAGGCACCCGGCTCACCCGCTGGCACCTTGATGGCCACATGTGTGCAGTCAATTGCACCCTGGATGTGGGGGAACACAGAAATTGCTGTGAAGCCTCTGGCTCGCTCCATCTGGCTGGCCTCGTCCCAGCAGTGGTAGATGAAAGTCAATGCACGCCTGAACAGAGTGTCTGTCACCTGCTTGACACAAGTGTGGACAGCTGACTGGGAAACTCTGCAAAGATCACCCGCCGACCCCAGGAAAGGACCGGAGGCATAGAAGTTGAGTGCAGCCGTGATCTTCAACGCCACTGGCATGGGGTGCCCACCCACACAGTTGGCGCAGGTCTCAGGGCCTATCATCTGACAAATGGAGGTCACTGTGTCTCTTGAGAGACGGAGCCTCCTTCGGCACTGCATCTCAGACATATTGAGGTAGCTGCTTCGCTGTCTGTAAACCCTGGCAGCAGGATAGTGGCGTCTTCGGCAGCCCCTTCCGCTTTGCACTTCCTGTTAGCCCTGCGCCCCTTAAGCCTGTGCCTGCCCTCCCCTGGAGGCTAAACATGGCTCTCCTGGAGGTTAAATATGGACTCCTGGCCTCCTCCCCCTTCAAGCCCTCCCCTCTTCCTCAGAGGAGGTTCCTTTAGTGGTGAGCACAACTCCCATTTCCAGGGTAAGGGAATGCTTCCTGAAACCAGCAAGGCCCCAGAAATGATGTTTACCCCAGAGTCCTGACTTGAAGCCTGTTACTGCTGTCCAAGCAGCTGTGAAGAGATTTGAAGTATTCCTGCTCACACAGGCAAGTAGCAGTAAGTTTAAACAATAAATGTCTGCCAAAGACTACTCGTGACCCCACTCACCCCTCTTATCCTGCCCGTGGATGAGGTTTATAAAAACGTGGCCTACCCGCCTGCCCGTTGCACCCGTGCGAGGATCTGAACATCACACGGGCCCCGAAAAATCAGTGTCAATTACTGGCTCAAAGGCCTTAACTGGCCCGTTAATTAATGGCGGGCGCGCATCGGAGACCATTGCATGCCCACCCACTGAAATATCGTGATGGCGCGCAGTGATGTAGTGACGCATGCCTAATGTCGCCGCGTGTCATTTTACGCATTGGCATGCCGGGCTCATCCCCGTCCGCCGACGAGATAATTCTGCCCAAGAAGTTAATATGCAGGTACAGCAAGTGATTAGAAAGGCAAATGGAATTTTGACCTTTATTTCAAAGGAAATGGAATATAATAGTAGGGAAGTTTTACTGCAGCTGTACAGGGATGTATGGAATATTGTGTACACTTTTGGTCTTTTTGCTTGAAAAAAATATATAATTACATTAGAAGCAGTTCAGAGGAGGTACAATTGACTCATCCCTGGGATGAGGTGCTTAACTTATGAAGAAAGGTTGAACAGGTTAGACCTTTACCCATTGAAGTTTAGAAGAATGAGAGATGATATTATTGAACCATAAAAGATTTTGAGGGGATTTGATAGGGTAGATACAGGTAGGGTGTTTTCAGTTTTCAGTGAAAGAGACTAGAACCAGGGGACACAATTTAAGAATAAGAGACCTCCTTTTTAAGAGTGAGATGAGGAGAATTTTTTTTCTCTCAAAGTGTCATAAATATGTAGAATTCTGTTCCCCAGGAAGCAGAGGAGGCTGGGTCATTGAGTTATTTCAAGGCAGAGTTAGATAGATTTTTGATAGGTAAGGGAGTCAAGGAAGGATCACGGGGGCGCAGGCAGCAAAGTGGAGTTGAGACAAAACCAGATCAGCCATGATCTTATTGAATGGCAGAGCAGGCTCGAAGGTCTGAATGGCCTGCTCCTGCTTTAAAATCTTAAGTTCTTATGTCTTAAACAGTGAGGGCTCAAGAGCAGTCCTGGCAATCGAAGAGGGCTGAGGAGAAGCCCTGACCATCAGTGAGGGCTGAAAGAAGTTCTGGCAATCAATAGTAGCTCAAGAGAAGCCCTGAAAGTCCAAAAATGCAGGAGACTACGTGCTGCAGGCCATTGTGGTGAAAGTACCTCTCTGGAACATTAGTACTCTGCTCGGTGGAGCCAAAGAGCTGAAGTTGTGCTTGTGAGTTGGTGCTTGAATGCATTCTCAGGAATCTGGAGGAACGGAATCTTGGGAGACGACATTGAAAACTTGGGAGATGAGCTGTCGTTGAAGCCATTCGAGTTGGAGAGACCTTTGGAGAAAATTACAGTACCAGATTTTTGAAGGTGAAAACTGGAATACCTTGTGAGACAGACAGAGTTTCAATGAGATTGGTTGGCTCACAGTGTTTATTGATGTCTGGGTGAGTTGATGAGAAATCCATGAAATCTGTCTTGGTTGCATGTGCCATTTATTGTGCAGCGTGATGCATTTTTTAAAAAATTATTGATAGGATGTGGCCTTCGCTGGCCAGGCCAGCATTTCTTGCCCATCCCTATTTGCCGTTGAGAAGGTGGCAGTGAGCTGCCTTCTTGAGCCGCTGCAGTCCATGTGGTGTTAGTACACCCACAGTGCTGTTAGGAAGGGAGTTTCAGGAATTTGGCCCAGCGACTGTGATGGAACGGCAATATATTTCCAAGTCAGGATGGTAAGTGCCTTGGAAGGGAACTTCCAGGTGGTGGTGTTCCCATCTACCTGCTGCCCTCGTCTTTCTAGATGGTAGTGGTTGTGGATGTGCTGTCGAAGGAGCCTTGCTGAATTCCTGCAGTGCATCTTGTAGATGGTACATGCTGCTGCAACTGTGCATCAGTGGTGGAGGAAGTGAATGTTTGTGGATGTGATGCCAATCAAGTGGGCTGCTTTGTCCTGGACGGTGCCAAGCGTCTTAAGTGTTGTGGGAGCTGTTCTCATCCAGGCAAGTGGGGAGTATTCCATCACACTCCTGAGTTATGCCTTGCAGATGGTGTACAGGCTTGGGGAGTCAGGAGGTGAGTTACTCATCGCATGATTCCTACCCTCTGACCTGCTTTTGTATCCACAGTATTTATATGGCTCGCCCAGTTCAAGTTCTGGTCAATGGTAACCCTCAGGATGTTGACAGTGGGGGATTCAGTGATGGTAATGTCATTAAACATCAAAGGGCAATGGTTGAATTCTTTCTTAGTCATTGCCTGGCACTTGTGTGGCATGAATGTTACCGCCATTTGTCAGCCTAAGCCTGGATATTCTCCAGGTTTTGCTGCATTTGGACATGGACTGCTTCATCATCGGAGGAGTTGTGAATGGTGCTGAACATTGTGCAATCATCAGCGAACATCCCCACTTCTGACCTTATGATGGAAGGAAGGTCATTGATGAAGCAGCTGAAGATGTTTGGGCCGAGGACACTACCCTGAGGAACTCCTGCAGTGATGTCCTGGAGCTGAGGCGACTGACCTCCAACAACCAGAGCCATCTTCCATTGTGCTAAATATGACACCAACCAGTGGAGAGTTATCCCCCTGATTCCCATTGGCTCCAGTTTTTCTAGGGCTCCTTGAAGCCACGCTCAGTAAAATTCTGCCTTGATGTCAAGGGCAGTCACTCTCACCTCACCTCAGGAGTCCAGCTCTTTCATCCATGTTTGAACATGAGGTCAGGAGCTGAGTTGCCCCGGCAGAACCCTAACTAAGTGTCAGTGAGCAGGTTATTGCTAAGCAAGTGCCACTCGACAGCGCTGTTGCTGACCCTTTCCATTACTTTACTGATGATAGAGAGTAGACTGATGGGCCAGTAATTGGCCGGGTTGGATTTGTCCTGCTTTTTGTGTGCAGGACATACCCTGGGCAATTTTCCACATAGCCAGGTAGATGCCAGTTTTGTAGTTGTACTGGAACAGCTTGGCTAGGGGTGCAGCAAGTTCTGGAGCACAAGTCTTCAGTAGTATTGCCGGAATGTTGTCAGGGCCCGTAGCCTTTGCAGTATCCAGTGCCTTCAGCCCGTTTCCTGATATCACGTAGAGCGAATCAAATTGTCTGAAGACTGGCATTTGCTGGGGACCTTCGGAGGAGGCTGAGATGGATCATCCACTCGGCAAGCCTGGCTGGAGATTGTAGCAAATGCATCAGCCTTATCTTTCGCACTGATTTGCTGGGTTCATCCATCATTGAGGATGGGGAAGTTTGTGGAGCACCTTATACAGTGAATTGTTTAATTGTCCACCACCATTCACGACTGGATGTGACAGGACTTCAGAGCTTAGATCTGATCTGTTGGTTGTGGGATTGTTAAGCCCTGTCTATCACTTGCTGCTTATGCTGTTTGGAATGCAAGTAATCCTGTGTTGTAGCTTCAGCAGGTTGTCACTTCATTTTTAGGTATGCCTGGTGTTGCTCCTGGCATGCCCTCCTGCACTCTTCATTGAACCAGGGTTGATCCCCTGGCTTGATGGTAATGGTAGGGTGGGGGATATGCTGTACCATGAGGTTACAGATTGTGTTTGAGTACAAGTCTGTTGCTGCTGATGGTCCACAGCGCATCATGGGTGCCCAGTCTTGAGTTGCTAGATCTGTTCAAAATCTATCCCATTTAGCATGTTTATAGTGCCAGACAACACGATGGAGGGTATCCTCAATGTGGAGGCGGGTCTTGATCTCCACATCAACTGTGACGTGGCCCCTCCTACCGAAACTGTCATGGATAGATGCATCTGCGGCAGGCAGGTTGGTGAGGATGAGGTCAAGTATGTTTTTCCCTCTTGTTGGTTCCCTCACCACCTGCCGCAGACCCAGTCTAGCAGAGTTCTTTGAGATTCAGCCAGTACTGGTGCTACCGAGCCACTTTGGTGATGGACATTGAAGTCCCCACCCAGAGTACATTCTACACCCTTGCCACCATCAGTGCTTCATCCAAGTGGTGTTCAATATGGAGGAGTACTGATTCATCAGCTGAGGGAGGGCAGCACATGGTAATCAGTAGGAGGTTTTCTGATGTTTGACTTGATGCCATGAGATCATTTCATGGGGTCCAGAGTTGATGTTGAGGACTCCCAAAGCAACTCCCTACTGTTCTGTATGCCACTGTGCCACCAGCAGGACTGGACATTACCCATGGATGGTGATGGTGATGATGGTGGTGTCTGAGACATTATCTGTCAGGTATGATTCCATGAGGATGACTATGTCAGGCTGTTGCTTGACTAGTCTGTGAGACAGCTCTCCCAATTTTGGCACTTGCCCCCAGATGTTAGTAAGGACGACTTTGTGCACAGTCAACAAGGCTGCCGTTGTCGTTTCCAGTGACTAGGTCAATGCCGGATAGTCCATCTGGCTTCATTCCTTGTTACAGCTGAGTGGCTTGCTAGGCCATTTCAGAGGGCATTTAAGAGTCAACCACTTTGCTGTGGGTCTGGCATCACGTGAAGGCCAGACCAGGTAAGGACAGCAGATTTCCTTCCCAAAAGGGCATTAGTGAACCAGATGGGTTTTTACAACAATCAACAATGGTTTTAATTCCAGATTTTTATTGTATTCAACTTCCACCATCTGATGTGGCAGGGTTCAAATGAGGGTCCCCAGAGAATTACCCTGGGTCTCTGAATTACTAGTCCAGCGACAATACCACTACTCCATCGCCTGTTAATTCACATGTTACTCATATTAACCCTGAATGTTAAAGTATAAGATGGACAATGTAAATTGTTTTATCTTTCTGACCTCATATAGTAAAGTTTATTTTTGTTTGTTCAAAACCTGTGAAATTCTGTGGCTTTATTCTCTTAGAAAGTATGTTGAATGTCAAACTTCTTCTACTTTAAACAAAACATTATTGATCCCTAATCAAATCCTACCAATAACTTGGGGTCTGGTCAAGGATCATAACAATACGTTGTGACAAATATGGTTGAAGTAATTGTATGCCACAGCTTACACCTTCTGTGGTTGCTCAGTGAACGTTTAAATTGTAACTGAATGAGTAAGTTTATAACACAGTTTTGCTTTGTGCTATTGATTTGTTACAACAGTGAGTTTTATATGATTACTTTGTTTTAGGACTGTACTTTTTGGTTTATAAGATTATTATAGTTTGGGGTTGGAGCTTTAAATGTAGCATAAATGAAAGGTGATGCATTGGAGTCTGCTGGACAATAAGCCTGGGTGATTTAATTGTTAAAGATTAAAGGAAACTCAGATTATGTTACTGAGAGGAAGTGCAAGGTTTTGCACTTGGGGACAAAGACAGCTCTTTCTCAGTCTACGATGAGTCTCCCAAAATCCCAGAAAATATCAAGTTGTAAACAGTTGCTCTGTAAATTATTTCTTTACTTATAAGATGAAAGGAAGTTGGGATCAAAGATGTGTAGTTAATATTGGAAAGGAAATATTATTTTTTCCTAATATTACAGTGGAATACTTTAAAGCAGGCTTGTGGGGGCTATGTCGTGTGCATATGTTTGTGTGTGTGTGTGACAAATTTAGTAAAATATGAACATATAAATTAGGAGCAGGAGTAAGCCACTCGAGCCTGCTCTGCCATTCAATAAGATCATGGCTAATCTGAATGTAACCTTAACCCCACATTCCCGCCTATCCCGATAACCTTTCACCCCCTTGTCAATCAAGAATCTATCTAGCTCTGTCTTAAAGCTATTCAAAGACTCTGCTTCCACTGCCTTTTGAGGAAGAGAATTCCAAAGACTCACAAACCTCTGAGAGAAAAAAAATTCTCCTAATCTCTGTCTTAAATGAGCGACCCCTTATTTTTAAAGAGTGTCCCCGAGTTCTAGATTTTCCCACAAGAGGAAACATCTTCTCCATGTCCACCCTGTCAAGACCCCCCAGGATCTTAAAGGTTTCAATTAAGTCACCTCATACTCTTCTAAATTCCATTGGATACAAGCCAAACCTGTCCAGCCTTTCCTCATAAGACAACCTGTCCATTCCTAGTATTAGTCTAATAAACCTTCTCTGAACGGGAGAAGCTTCTAACGCATTTTCATCTTTCTTTAAATAAAGAGACCAGTACTGTACACAATACTCCGGAGGTGGCCTCACCATTGCCCTGTACAATTGAAGCATAACCTCCTTACTTTTGTAATCAATTCACCTCACAATAAACAATAACATTCTATTAGCTTTCCTAATTTACCTGCTGTACCTACATACTAACCTTTTGTGATTCATGCATTAGGACATCCAGATCCCTCTGAATCTCAGAGTTCTGCAATCTCTCACCATTTAGATAATAAGCTTCTTTTTTATTCTTTCTGTCAAATTGAACAATTTCACATTTGCTCACATTATACTCCATTTGCCAGATCTTTACCCACTCACTTAACCTATCCATTTAACTTTGTAGTTTCCTTACGTCCTCTTCACAATTTACTTTCCTAACTATCTTTGTGCTATCAGCAAATTTAGCAACCATTCCTTCATCCAAGTCATTTATAGGAATTGTAAAAAGTTGAGGCCCCAGCACTGGCCCCTATGGCACACCACTTGTCGCATCCTGCTAACCAGACAAAGACCCATTTATGCCAATTCTCTGCTTCTTGTTAGCTAACCAATACAATACAATCCATGCCAATACATTACCCTCTATACCATAAGCTTTTATTCTCTGTAATAACCTTTGATGTGGCACTTTATCAAATGCCTTCTGGAACTCTAAGTACAGTACATTTACTGGTTCCCTTTTATCCACAGCACATGTGACTCCTTCATAGAGCACCACTAAGTTGGTTAAACATGATTTCCCTTCCACAAAGCCATGTTGACTCTGCCTGATTGCCTTGAATTTCTCTAAGCGCCCTGCTATAATATCTCTAATAATAGCTTCTAAATTTTCATTTAATTTAAAAGACAGTCAGACTGCAAGGTTTGAATCATCAAAGGAATTAAATGTAAAAATAGACATTTTGAAATGGAAATGGATGAGCTAAGTAAGATAGGTGAGAAGGTTAGAGCTAATATTTGCATTTGTTTGAATTTCAAAGGAACATGATACCTGGGTGTCCTCGGGCTGTCATGGACAAGATGGGCTGAATGGCCTCCTGTGCTGTAATGGTTCTATGGTTCTATGTTTTACAACTGGCAAAATAATAAGGCAAAGTTATTTAGTTCATTTTTCCTGCAAGTTCTGGCCGTAATGATAACATGAAAAATTTTTATATTCTGGGAAAAGTAATTTCCAAAGCAAGATTGAAACAATGGGATTTACAGATCAACAGGGATAAAATATATTTAAAGATGGAAAGCTGTATGGGGAGCGGCCATGTGAGATCGTGAAAGGTGAACTGTGTAAAACAGACCTATGAAAAACCAGCTTCTTGCCGCCCAGAGACGTGTTTGCTTGTTCCAGAAAGCAAGGTTTTATTAGAAGACTTGGAATTTTTTTGAGTGAGAGGGAGAGAAAAGCTGTGAAACACCTCCCTTATGGCAACGGCGAGTGCTTGTGGTAATATTGCTGGATGTTTTATAGATTAAGATTCTATTTGGGCTGTTGCCTGAAAGGCTTGTGTAGTTGGGAGTTTAGTTAAGTAGAAATCTTTTGGGAACTGTTATAAGACTAAGTTTAACCGTGTAACTGTAATCTTGTGTGCTTAAGTTTTCTTTTATTTTGTTAATAAATGTTTTAACTCTGACTTCAGCGCACATGCCTTCTCGTAATAAATACAAATTTCAAAACTGTTGTGATATCTTGGTCAAGATTCCCTTTGGGATTTGGTCAACCTGGCAAATACCACCTGCCATATCATGACAATATTTCTGCTTAGATAGAAGGCTAAGGTGCTTCCTGTTCCCATGGAGAAGAGGGTAGATAAAGGAAACCATTTTGAAATCAGGTTGCAGACTTCCCGATAAACCCAGAAATATCAGACAGAAGGTAGTTGCAGTTTTCTCCTGTGTGCTCTGCAGCCAGCTGAGAAGGCGAGAACAAAGATAGAATTCACCAGGCCTGCCACTTAAGCAGAGAAAATGCTAACTTTGTCATTCACCACGCAGAACACGGGTGGGAGCTTGCACTCAAATTCACGACTGAGTTCGTGAGGACTTAAAAAGAGGCCATAAAATTTGCCTTGCTTGGAGTTAGAATAATAAATATATAGTATAAGCTTGATAATAGAAGTCAGTTCTGCAATTAGAAGTTACCCAGCTGGGAAAGTAAAATGGAAGCAACCCACTGGAAGCAGGGAGCAACTGTGAACTGTGTGCTATAAGAACTGTAACTCAATGGATAGTGTGATCAGTGATAGGTAACTAGGCACTGCTTATTTCTGTAGCTTAAAGTATAAGTTGCCTACGAGAGAAAATGTATCAATAGTATAAAATCAAAAGTATTTTTTTAGTCATTTGTTACAGTTTTTTTTAAAACATGAAATCTTGATGTATCATCCTTTCAGCTCATAACTGGATGTTTGAATTTCTCTTTAAAAACTCTTGCTCTTTCTGGAGGTTGTAACATCACTGCAAAGGCAGAATGTCGTAGAACCACATAGTGCAATATAAATAGAAACTGTAGAAGACATCCTGCATCAAATAAAAATTTCCCGAGAATGTCAACAACCTCCAAACACTACATACCTCTAAAAAATCACGGTTAGATTTCACTGTATTCTCAGACTTTAGCAAACATTTGGCAATGTCTGGCACCTCCAGGCCCATCTTCAACATACATTTAGCCTCTCGAAGAACCTCAACAATTCTGTGATCAAAGTTCGAATGCATTTTCCCAGTATCTGGATCACGTATCAAAAGTGTTGCCTGCAGGACTGTATAAAAATTAAGTTTATAATAATCAGATATACATGAAACTAAGTGCTGCAATGAAATGTTTAATTTTCTACTCAGTTAAGGTTGATATGATAAAAGAAAATATTAATTCAAAATAGAAATTCTATAACATATTTAATCTCAGTACACTAAGGGCGGAATTTTCCATGCCAGCTGGCGTCGGGTGTGATTGATGGTGTGAGTGGACAATATTGGTATTACGACGGCGGGAAACCAGTTCACGATCATCCGCTCATCCCGCCGACAGTGGGCCGTGTTTCCTGCCATCCGACGTTGGGAACCTTGTTGTTATACATTAGCATATCATTATCAGGCCAGCCCCACTGGATTGTCCACCCCCACTGGATTGTCCGCCCAAATCGGTGGCAAAACACGCAGACATATTTCACAACAGCACATAAAAGGCGTGCACTTGGCTGTTGTGAAATATGTTGGCGTGTTTTGCCGCCGATTTGGGTAGACAATTCAGTGGGGGACCTCAAGCGTCGGGGAGTCTTGGTTAAGGGCAGCCATGCTGTTGAGGTAACTGATGGCGGGGTGGGGGGCGAGGGCAGCCCTGACGTTGAATATAGCGCACAAGCATTCAGGATAGGAGGTGGGATGGGTGAGGGCAGTGGCCACGCATTAGAGAAACCTGTATGAAGTGACCATTCCTCTGCATCTGAGACAATTCAGGTGCAGCCACATTGCAGTCGGGTTCCTAGCTTATCCGCCCACTCAAGCAACACAGAGGCATCAAATGCCACCAAGTGTTTCAGGGCTTCCCCTGCAACCCATCCACCCCCGGCACAGACTGCAAATTCATGAGCATTTTAGAGGACTGCAGAACAGTTGACGACTGCACAAATTGTACAATCTCCTCGCTAAAGCTGGCCTTGGAGCTGTCACTACTGGAGCTGCTCACGTCCCCTTGCAATGTCAGTATCCAGGTTTGATCCAGTCTCCCCCATGGTTCAAGCTAATAAGGTAGCCATGCAGCACACCAATCTCTAGCAATCCAAGTGGTGGCCAGCACTATCCGGGAAGCATTAAGGGGCCATCACACTTAACCAGGACAGGTTCTTAGTACACTCATGCTAAACACGTGTCTCTCTATTTCTTCCTGCAGGAGGAGTCCATCAGGATCATGGAGACTGGTGAACTAGCTGTATGCCTGATGGCCTATAGTGCGTGAAGACGACGGAGGAGAGAGCGAATGAGGCTTATGGCTGTGCAGATGCAGGAGCAGCAACCCCAGGAAGAAGGGTGGCTGGGGCTCCCACACATGCCGCCCAAGGGCCACAGCGAGCCAGCGCAGGCTGGTGCCTAGTGACACCCAGAGTCTCTAGACGCTGCCTTTCATTCCTGCAGATGACCGAGAACCAGTGTTGCCGAAGACTAAGAATGTCCAGGGAACTAGTCGGTCACATCTACTAGTTACTGCAGGATTTTGCGCCACGGGGACATGGAGGACATCCACTGCCAGTGGCAGGGATTGTGACTGCAGCCCTCAATTTCCATGCCAGTGGCTCCTTTCAGGGCTCCACAGGTGACCTCTGTGGGATCTCACAAGCCTCCAAAAACAAATGCATCCATGAGGTCATGGATGCCATCTTTGTGAGGGCAGGCAACACTGTGCATTTCGCCCGGGACCAGGACGGCCAGGATGTAAGAGTGATTGGATTCACCCAGCTCTCAGGTTTCCCACATGTGCACGGTGCAATTGACTGCTCTCATGTGGCGCTCAGATCTCCAGCACAACACACGCTGGACTACATCAACCGCAGGGGCTCCATCTGCTGAATGTGCAGCTGGTGTGTGACCACCAGAAATTCATCCAGCAGGTGTGCGCATGGATTCGAGGGAGTGTGGACGATGCCTACATCCTGAGTCAGTCACAGATCCCTGGAGTCTTCCAGGGTCCACAGAAGCTGGAGGGATCGCCCGTCGGGGACAAGGGCTACCTGCAGAGGCCATGGCTGATGACATCCATGTGGCGGCATCAGGGTGCAGCAGAGCGACAGTATAATGAGGCTAATGCTGCAGCTCGTAACTTGGTGGAGCAGACCAAGGTGAGATTCCGATGCCTAGACATGTCTGGTGGAGCCCTGCAATACGGTCCGCAGAGGGTGTCATGCATTGTCGTCGTCTGCTGCTCCCTTAACAACCTAGTGCTCCAACAGGGAGAAAAGCTGGCTGAGGAGGTGATGGAGGAGCTGCATGTCTCCTCCGATGAGGAGGACGCTGATGGGGATGAGGGTGAGGAGGTCCTTAGAGGCAACAATAATGGGGATGAGGCCCTCGCACTGGCTCGATGAGGCACGCGTGCTCAGGAGGCCCTCATAGCTGCTAGATTTGTGGGGGATGATGGCAACATGCAGTGAGCTGATCCCCATAGATCCTCACATCGCATCTGTGAATGTTTGACTCCAGTCTGGCTTATGGCAGTGCAAATACCCTGCTCCTGTCATGGAGATGCAGTGGAGGCCCTAATAGCCGCTTGATTGCAGGAGGATGATGACGAAATGCAGTGAGGACACTCCATAAAATCTTCACATAGCCTCTGAGAATGTCTGACTCCTGTCTGGCCAAGGGCAGACTACTTGTGCTCTGTGATTAGGGTCATATCATACAGACGCAGCCATGAAACTTTAGAAGCAGTTGATGCTTTGTCCGCTTTCAGCACCTAAGCCCTTCAGAAGCAGAGCATCAGTGGTCACAGATGCTGAAGAGATGGGGACCAGCCCCTCTTTAAAGGTGCTGAGAACACACTGAGAGAATGACATAACTGTTTGGCACCTGCCCACTACATTCTGGCAGCAATGAGAAGCACCGCTCAGGTGCAGGTATCAATAATGTTTCCAGGGGGTGCGAGGCCAGACCATCACTTTGGTCTGAAGGCTGCACAGAGCACAGAGAAGAGGCCCTGGACTGAGACACCTGCCTTTATCTTGTGCAGAAAGGTCTGATTGACTTGTCTGAGTGACAAGAACACTGCTTATCAAAACAAGGAGCCATAGGCAAGGAGACATTCTGAGGAGTTTATTGGTAGTAGTGAACAGTATGTACAAGTGATTAACAACCATGCCCAGGTTGTGCAACTAATTCTCCTTAATTTTCCTAACCCTGCCGTAGTCTTGGTGCCCCCCAAAATCCATAGCGGAGGTTGAGTCTGTGTTGACCTTGGCAGGCGTCCTCTGGAGGGCCGAGACTTGGAGGGCCCCATCCTACTTTCAGGATCCTGCTGTGTGGCAGTGGCGCTCTCCTCAGCCTGTGGAGCTGGAGCTGCTCAGGTCACACGAAGAGAGGACTCAGATGGGCCGGACACTCTTGGAGTCACCTGGATGGTTGGGCCTGGAGTGTGTGCCTGCTGATCCTCCTCCCTATGGGTGCCTGGGGGCCCCAGACTGATTCCTTAAGGAGCAGGGGTAGCTGGAATGTGCTCTAGTGTGTGTGCTGATGGAGGCTAAGTATGGCATCAGTGATGGAGTTGAGCCCGTGCAGCAGTGCAGGAGCGAAGTCCTGGACCAAGGTCCCCAAGGCAGCCACCATCCTACCAGTGTTGACCTTAGTGCATTGGCATGCCAGCGCCATCACCTCAGCCTGAAGGCAGATGGATTCCTCCACTGTGCCTTGCAATCTGAGGAGTGCAGCAAACGTCCCTTCCTGGTGTCCCCAAGCTTGCCTTTGCAGCTTCAGCAATTGTGACATAACCAAGTCCAGAGGCTTGTCATCTGACTCGGACTCAGCAACGTCCTGGCCTCCAGCAGTCCTCCGAGTGCCGGACACCTGGAAAGTCCCTGCTGCTGCCTGAAGTGGATCAAGCATGGACAAAAGAGCTGAAGTCCCGAGGTGAAGTGAGAGTGACTGCCCTTGACATCAAGGCAGCATTTGACTGAGTGTGGCATCAAGGAGCAAAACTGGAGTCAATAGGAATCAGGGGGAAAACTCTCCGCTGGTTGGAGTCATACCTAGCACAAAGGAAGATGGTTGTGGTTGTTGGAGGCCAGTCATCCCAGCTCCAGGACATCACTGTAAGAGTTCCTCAGGGAACCAGGCCCAACCATCTTCAGCTGCTTCATCAATGACCTTCCTTCCATCATAAGGTCAGAGTAGGGATGTTTCTTGATGATTGCACAATGTTCAGCACCATTCGCGACTCCTCAGGTGCTGAAGCAGTCCATGTCCAAACGCAACAAGACCTGGACAATATTCAGGCTTGGGCTGGCAAGTGGCAAGTAACATTCGCGCCACACAAGTGTCAGGCAATGACCATCTCCAACAAGAGAGAATCCAACCATCGCCCCTTGATGTTCAATGGCATTACCATCACTGAGTCCCCCACTATCAACATCCTGGGGGTTAACATTGACCAGAAACTGAATTGGACCAGCCATATAAATATTGTGGCTACAAGAGCAGGTCAGAGGCTAGGAATCATGTGACGAGTAACTCATTTCCTGACTCCCCAAAGCCGGTCCACCATCTACAAGGCACAAGTCAGGAGTGTGATGGAATACTCCCCACTTGCCTGAATGAGTGCAGCTCCTACAACACTGAAGAAGCTGGACACCTTCCAGGACAAAGCAGTCCACTTTATTGGCACCACATCCACAAACATTCACTCCCTCCACCACCGACGCACAATAGCAGCAGTGCCTACCATCTACCAAGTGAGGGTCCAGCAGCGCAACATCTATCAGCCAACCATGCACTGCAGGAATTCACCAAGGCTCCTTATATAGCACCTTCCAAACCCACGACCACTACCACCTAGAAGGATAAGGGCAGCAGATAGATGGGAACACCACCACCTGGAAGTTCTCCTCCAAGTCACCCACCACCCTGACTTGGAAATATGTCCTTCACTGTCGCTAGGTCAAAATCCTGGAACTCCCTTCCTAACAGCACTGTGGTTGTTCCTGCACCACATGGACTGCAGCAGTTCAAGAAGGCAGCTCATCAAGGGCAACAAGGGATGTGCAATAAATGCTGGCCCAGCCAGTGAAGCCCACATCCCATCAATGAATAAAAAAAAAAACAGAGTGTGATGGGCTCACCAGATTGTGATCCCGGGGCTATCTAAAGCTAAGTCCCACCAAGGTGTGTGTCACTGCGCTGGTGGAGGGTATGGGTGAGCGCTGTGATGGGACTTCAGGGAGGGTGCCTCCAGATTGCTCTTCAGAGGTTTCTTCGGGGCTTGACTGGAGGCACTGGGTCATGGACTCTGTCAGCTGTTTGGCAGATGTGCCTGCAAAAACAAGGAGAAATAATTAGTGCATGGCAGTGGCCTATGAAACAGGACACATCACTCATACCATGGTTGTCTGATGGATGTTGCACTGCTGGACCCTCACTTGGTAGAGCACTGCCGACTGCACCGTCAGCACAGGACCAATCCAGATTCTCGCTGGCCAGCTGGACGGTTCTGTTTTCAGGGTCCGTGAGGACTTTGATTTTGGGCATTCCACCACCGGTCTGTGACCTCTCCCTCTTTTTGTGTGGCAGCTTGTCCTGCATTAATAGACATTTAGAAAGCATAAGCAGGATGCTTGCCAGGCTAGATGATTAGAATGCCTGGCCTGTGTGGATGGTGAGTAGTCCCATGGATGGGATGAGGACAATGAAGGTATGTGTGAGAGAGTGAATTGTGATGTCCCTTGAACTGGCAGTGAGTGAGGGCCCTGTGGATGTGTGATGGGTTTATGAGTGTGTCAGTTGAGAGTGATGAGAAGAGTGACTTACTCTGATGGAACGGAGATCATTCATCCTCTTGTGGCACTGGGTGGCTGTCCTCTTTTGAAGGGCTTTGGTGCTGGCCATCGCTGCCACTGCATCCCAAGCTGGGTTAGTGCTGTTGCTCCCCATCCTATTGCCAGTGCCGGGGTAGAGGACATCCCAGGGGGTCTGCATGGCATCCAAAAGGCGCTCAAGGGATGTGCTGCCTGGGGGCAGCAGTCTTCTTCAGTTGATGGCCATGTCTTCCATGCAGCAGTGATGGTCTGGACACACTGAGATGTGTGCTTGCGGCTGAATTTTGAATATGGCGGCCGGCATGATGCAGTGGTGGGTGATGGCAGGCGGACAAATTAAAGCCCGCCCACCATGGAAACGGCATGTTTCCCAGGAGTCCAAAAAATAGTGTGGCGGGGGTGGGACGATAAGGTGTGAAAATCCGCCATCATGGCTAGCCTGCTACCACACTTAGTGCAAATCTGGGACAACTCCGCCCTAAGTCTCCAATAGCATGTTTCCAAATTAGGCTATTTAGATTTCAGCATAGCCTCAGTTTTCAGGAAGCACTTAGCTGAAACTTGCATCTCTATCTTTAACATTCATTTTGGGCTCCTGAATAACCTTTACTAAAAGAGCCAGTTTTGTTAAATACTGTAAGAATCTCAAATATACCTCGGTAATGTATATAGTTTTCACTCTGTTGGACTTCCTGGAGAGTTGCATGCTGGAAATATGGGGGCGTTAAGAGTTAACAGTCTGACCCTCTTTGGAACAGACTTTCCAAGTAAAACAAGTGGTCCTGGAGTGTTGTGAAAGGAAAGCATGACTTGTCTTCTTCTTTTAGCAGAGGATTATATACAAGAAATGATTATGCAAGGAAATGAGTGACAAGAATGGCATTAACTATGGATGGTTAAAGTATAATTTTGGTGGTTAGCATAATAAATATAGTTAGAAGGATTCATAAACTTTAGAATTGCATATAAAGATAACAGGTAATAAAGCCCTTTGTTCAGAGCATTTGAGAACAGTTCCATCAGGAATTTTTTTAAAAAATAGCTTTGGAGTAAACAACTATAATGTTTACATGAAGAGAGCATTTTTAGGGGATTCAGAAACAGATACAATAGGTTGGATTCTCACCATCGTGGTGGGAAGCTTAAGTTGTGAAATTTCTTAACTCAGCAGACCCTTCTATTTATAAATGCCTTCCTACACACCATTTGTTGCTCTGGGTAGGCAT
The DNA here is from genome assembly GCF_964194155.1 of Cetorhinus maximus. Classification (NCBI taxonomy): domain Eukaryota; kingdom Metazoa; phylum Chordata; class Chondrichthyes; order Lamniformes; family Cetorhinidae; genus Cetorhinus; species Cetorhinus maximus. The sequence continues at coordinate 168,511,393 of NC_135883.1, forward strand.
GAACAGGATTGAGTCAGCCCACTGACTGTGGAAGTTTGGGGTGATGGCATAGTGGTATTGTTGCTGGACTAGTGATCCAGAGACCCAGGGTAATGCTCTGGGGGCCCAGGTTTGAATCCCACCATGGCAGATGGTAGAACTTGAATTCAATAAAAATCTGGAACTAAAAGTCTAATGATGATCATGAAACCATTGTCAATTGTTGTAAAAAACCCACCTGGTTACTAAAGAAATCTAGGCCTACGTGTGACTCCAGATCCACAGCAATGTGGTTGACTCTTAATGCCCTCTGCAAAGGCCTAGAAAGCCACTCACTTGTACTAAACTGCTAGAAAGCCTCAAAAAAGGAATGTAACCAGACGGCAGCCCAACATCAATCTAGGCACTGGAAACGACAAAATCAGCCCTGTCAATCCTACAAAGTTCTCCTTACTAACATCGGGGGCGAGGGCTGAAATTGGGAAAGCTGTCTCACAGACCAGTCAAGCAACAGCTTGACATAATCATGCTCACTGAATCATACCTTACAGAAAATGTCCCCAGACACCATGATCACCATCCTTGGGTATGTATCACCAGTAGGACAGACCCAGCAGAGGTGGTGGCACAGTGGTATACAGTCAAGAGGGAGTTGGTGAGGGAAACAAGAAGAGGAGAAGACATACCTGACTTCATCCTCAGCAACCTGCCAGCCGCAGATGCATCTGTCCATGACATTATCGGTAGGAGTGACCACCGCACAGTCGTTGTGGAGACGAAGTCCCGCTTTCACGTTGAAGATACCCTCTATCATATTATATAGCACTACCATTGTGCAAAATGGGATAGATTTCAAACAGATCTAGCAACTCAATACTTGGCATCCATGAGGCACGGTGGGCCATCAGTAGCAGCAGAATAGTGCTTGAACACAATCTGCAACCTCATGGCCTGGCATATCCCCCACTCTACCATTACCATCAAGCCAGGGCTCAATACTGGTTCAATAAAGAGTGCAGGAGGGCATGCCAGGAGCAGCACCTGTCATACCTAAAAATGAGGTGTCAACCTGGTGAAACTATAACGCAGGACTCCTTGCGTGCCAAACAGCATAAGCAGCAAGTAATAGACAGAGCTCAGCGATCCTACAACCAATAGATAAAATCAAAGCTCTGAAGTCCTGCCACATCCAGTCGTCAATGGTGGTGGACTGGAGGAGGAGGAAGAAGCTCCACAAATATCCCCATACTCAATGATGGGGGAGCCCAGTACATCAGTGCAAAAGATAAGGCTGAAGTATTTGCTACAATCTTTAGCCAGAAGTGTCGAATGGATGATCCACCTCGGCCTGCTCCGAAGGTCCCCAGCATCACAGATGCCAGTCTTCAGCCAGTTCGGCTCACTCCATGTGATATCAAGAAATTGTTGAATGCACTGGATACTGCAAAGGCTATGGGCCCTGGCAATATTCCAGCAATAATACTGAAAACTTGTGCTTCAGAGCTTGCCACGCCCCTAGCCAAGCTATTCCAGTACAGCTACAACACTGGCATCTACCCAGCAACGTGGAAAATTGCCCAGGTATGACCTGTGCACAAAAAGCGGGACAAATCCAACCCGGCCAATTACCACCCCATCAGTCTACTCTCGATCACCAGTAAAGTAATGGAAGCGGTCATCAACAGTGCTATCAAGTGGCAGTTGCTTAGCAATAACCTGCTCTCTGATGCTCAGTTTGGGTTCCGCCAGGGCCAATCAGCTCCTGACGTCATTACAACCTTGGTTCAAATGCAGACAGAAGAGCTGAACTCCGGAGGTGAGGTGAAAGTGACTGCCCTTGACATGAAGGCAGCATATGACAGGGTGTGACATCAAGGGGCCAGACCAAAACTATGCTTAATGGGATAAAAGCAAAAAACTGTGGATGCTGGAAATCCAAAACAAAAACAAAAATACCTGGAAAAACTCAGCAGGTCTGACAGCATCTGTGGAGAGGAACACAGTTAACGTTTTGAGTCCGTATGACTCTTCAACAGAACTAAGGAAAAATAGAAAAGAGGTGAAATATAAGCTGGTTTAAGGGGGGGGTGGGACAGGTAGAGCTGGATAGAGGGCCAGTGATAGGTGGAGATAACCAAAAGATGTCACAGACAAAACGACAAAGAGGTGTTGAAGGAGGTGATATTATCTAAGGAATGTGATAATAGGTGACATTAAGGGTAGAAAGCAGGGCGAGCAAGGTACAGATAGACCTAGTGGGGGTGGGGTGAAGGGAAGGGATCAAATTAGGCTAAAAGGTAGAGATAAAACAATGAATGGAAATACATTTAAAAATAATGGAAATAGATGGAAAAAGAAAAATCTATATAAATTATTGGAAGAAAGGGGGATCGGAAAGGGGATGGGGATGGAGGAGAGAGTTCATGATCTAAAATTGTTGAACGCAATATTCAGTCCGGAAGGCTGTAAAGTGCCTAGTCGGAAGGTGAGGTGCTGTTCCTCGAGTTTGCATTGAGCTTTACTGGAACAATGCAGCAGGCCAAGGACGGATGTGTGGGCATGAGAGCAGGGTGGAGTGTTGAAATGGCAAGCGACAGGGAGGTCTGGGTCATGCTTGCGGACAGACGCACCTTTGCGAAGGTGTTCCGCAAAACGGTCACCCAGTCTGCGTTTGGTCTCTCCAATGTAGAGGAAACGGCATTTGGAGTAGTGAATGCAATAGACTAAATTGAGGGAAGTGCAAGTGAAATGCTGCTTCACTTGAAGGAGTGTTTGGGCTCTTGGACAGTGAGGAGAGGGGAAGTAAAGGGGCAGGTGTTGCACCTTCTGCGGTTGCATGGGAAGGTGCCAGCCCAATGCGGTTCCCTCTACATTGGAGAGGCCAAATGCAGACAGGGTGACCGTTTTGCGGAACACCTTCGGTCTGTCCGTAAGCATAACCCAGACCTCCCTGTCGCTTGCCATTTCAACACTCCACCCTGCTCTCATGTCCACATGTCGGTCCTTGGCCTGCTGCATTGTTCCAGTAAAGCTCAATGCAAACTCGAGGAACAGCACCTCATCTTCCGACTAGGCACTTTACAGCTTTTCGGACTGAATATTGAGTTCAACAATTTTAGGTCATGAACTCTCTCCTCCATCCCCACCCCCTTTCCGACCCCCCTTTTTTCCAATAATTTATATAGATTTTTCTTTTCCTACCTATTTCCATTATTTTTAAATATATTTCCATCCATTGTTTTATATCTTCCTTTTAGCCTATTTCAATCCCTTCCCCCCACCCCACCCCCACTAGGGCTATCTGTACCTGGCTTGTCCTGCTCTCTACCCTTAATGTCACCTATTATCACATTCCTTAGATAATATCACCTCCTTCAACACCTCTTTGTCCTTTTGTCTATGACATCTTTTGGTTATCTCCACCTATCACTGGCCCTCTATCCAGCTCTACCTGTCCTCCCACCACCCCCCCCCCCACTTTAAACCAGCTTATATTTCACCTCTTTTCTATTTTTTCTTAGTTCTGTTGAAGAGTCATACGGACTCGAAACGTTAACTGTGTTCCTCTCCGCAGATGCTGTCAGACCCACTGAGTTTTTCCAGGTATTTTCGTTTTTGTTTTGGACTTAATGGGAATCAGGGGGAAAACTTTTCGCTAGTTGGAGTGATACCGTGCACAAAGGAAGATGTTTGCAGTTGTTGGAGGTCAGTCATCTCAGCTCCAAGATATTGCTGCAGGTGTTTCTCAGGATAGTGTCCTCAGCCCAACTGTCTTCAGCTGTTTCATCACTGACCTTCCTTCCATCATAAGGTCAGAAGTGGTGATGATCGCTGATAATTGTACAATGTTCAGCACCATTCACGACTTCTCCGATGATGAAGCTGTTGATGTCCAAATGCAGCAAGACCTGGACAATATTCAGGCTTGGGCTGACAAGTGACAAGTAACATTCGCACCACTCAAGTGTCAGGCAATGACCATCTCCCACAAGGGAGAATCTAACTATCACCCCTTGACATTCAATGGCATTACCATCACTGAATCCTCCAGTATCAACATTCTGGGGTTACCATTGACCAGAAACTGAACTGGACTAGCCATATAAATACCGTGGCTACAAGAGCAGGTTAGAAGCTAAGAAACTTGTGACGAGTAACTCACATCCTGATTCCCCAAAGCTTGTCCACCATCTACAAGGCATAAGTCAAGACTTGTGTGTATGGGAAGTCGGTATTCTTCCTTAGGTCTGAGCGGGCCTTAGGTCTGACCCTGGCCAAGGGGCTCACTGTGGGCAGGACCTGTCTGGCAGTGGAACCTTTAGAGGCCACTGTGGAGAGGCTCGTGTCATCCAATGTCCCGCCCATTGTTCCTGGTGAGCTCCTCCTGCCCCACCTTCGCCAACTGGGGGAGGTCAGGTCTGGGACTGTGCCAATCCCGCTCGGCCTAAGGGAGCCTAGACTCCACCATGTGTACTCCTTCCGGCTCCGGATCTCCATTCGCCTGGCCTGGGAGGAGTGTACCGAAGAGCAGTTTGACATTTTTGAGGGGGCTGCCTACCATATTTGTTTGGTCGGCGGATGGTGTGTGGTGCCATGCCTGCAAGGAGGTGGGGCATGTGAGAGAACATCCCCACCTCCAAAACCTCCAGCACCACCCAGGCGGCCATGGCTGGCATCACCGCAGCTCATAGCCCCCTCACCACCACTCCATCTGCTCACTCACAAGGGGGAGTGACGCTGGTGGCTAACGTCACCTCGGCTGCTGGTGAGGTGGAGAGAGAGAATCTGAGCAGTAAGAAGGCATGGAGAAAGACCTGCCACCTAGAGGCGGTCCTCCAAACCGCCCAAACCCTCCAAACCCAACCTGATCCCCAGACCCTTGAAGACTCCAGCTCAGTGAAAGAACAACATCCGGTCCCAGTGACATAACCGCGCGTACACCTAGGTCGGTGGGCACCTCAGTGCCATGTGCTGGGCCGGGCACCGTTCTTGCGTAGGTTCCCGGGTCCAATGCCAATGGGGCGCGTGACCCTGAGCTGGTGATCCTCCTTAAGAAGGTCAACCTGCTCAAGCCCCAGAGGATGGAGTGTCCAGGGGGGCTGGAGGAGTCTTGCAGATGGAAGTCTTCCCAGCCCCCTGCCTACCCTGGAAGAGTGGCCATTTCTTGGAGGGGGAGGACCTCGCCACTTGTGAGGTCGCAAATAACTCCTCCCCAAATGAAAGGTGGTGGTGTCTCCGCCCTATAAGTCTTCGCTCTGCCCTCTGAGGGGAGCCCAAATCCCCAACCTCTTGCTGCAGTCCCCTGAGCAGGGCCCCTCGGTTGGTGAGGGTATCACCCTTGCGGTGATGCCCCACCCCGACCCACCTTGCACCTCCAAGATGCCATGTGGCATGCCAGGGGACTTGCGGCAGTCCCTTTATGGCCCCAACTGCTGGGTCATCGGGCAGCGGTGGAGAGGAAGGCTTCCCCACTGCTTCCTAACCTTTGGCACTGGGTGCCTCCATCCTGGGTCCGGTGCTTTTTCCAGATTCACTGGGCAACTTAGTGGCTGGTCGAAGCGGGGTTCTGAACTGCCATTGCCCTGTGGCCCTGAACCAGAAAAGGAGAACAGAGAGGTCCCCTCTGCCTTTATCCTGGGGGTAGGATGGAGGCAGAGGTTTAGACAGCTATCGTCTCTGAATCAGTCCCTGCACTCAATGTGGGGGGGGTGGGGGTGTGTGTGGGGAGGTCGGGGCGGGGTTGGAAGCTGGAGGAGGATGGAGTTTCAGTGGTGAGCACTGGAGACAGCTTGGAGTCATTATCAGGTGAGATGGTGGATCCCCTGGTGCCTGCTGCTGACTCCCCCCTCGTCCCCATTGGGGATCCCCGGGACTTTCTTGCAAGCGATTGCGGTCGCTGAGACAGGGTCCATTTGGCCTTGGACCGGTGGCATTCTTATCTGCAGTGTTCTGGTCCACCCTCGAGGTCCTAAAAGCCCCTGAGCTGGACCAGAACACCCGGCAGAGAATCCACACGTTTCTTGCTAGACTCCTGAAGGAAAAGAAGATTTGGAAAAAAAGGTCCTTTCCTTCTGCACTTATACTAGGCATGGGGTTGGTAGCAAATCCTTCTGGCAATGAAAACTACCATAGCTAGCCTTGACATCAATGGCAGCAGGGATGCACAGTGCAGGTTCCTCAGGGATGGGAAGTATGCGGTGTGCTTCCTGCAGGAAACCCATACCATTCTGGGAGACAAAGCTACATGGCTCCTGGAATGGTGAAGAGGATTCTACATGAGTCACCTAGCCTACAATTCTGGTGGGGTGGCTACCTTGTTGGCCCTACATTTTCAGCCGGAGATCTTGTGGGTCAAGGAGCCGGTGCCAAACCGGTTACTGCACCTTATTGTGTGCCTAGGGGGCACGGCGCTTTACTTTGTGAATATGTACACTCCACTGGGTGCACAGAAGCGAGCTTCTTTGAGGAAGTGCCCACTCGTCTTGGCTCCATTGATGCGGGCGAGTGCATTATCCTCAGGGGGATTTTAACTGTACCCTCGAGGCCAGGGATCGTCTTGATGCCCAGCACCGCATGCTAGGCATGAGTAAGTTGGGGGACCTGGTCAGGTCCTTCGACTTGGTGGACGTCTGGTGACATCTCCATCCTGACTCTGGCGTTTTCACTTTTGTGTCACCTGGAGTCGGAGCATCCAGACTTGACTGCCTTTGTTTCAAAGGCGCTCGTTTCTTGCATTCCGTCAACTTGTGTGCGGCAAGTGCCGTGCACAGACCACCATCTGGTGTGGGCAGAGCTCATTCCATTCTGCGCTCGGACAGGGTACGCGTACTGGCACTTTAACAACCTGCTGCTGGAGGACGAGCGGTTTCTGGACTTGTTCTGTTGTTTCTGGGCCGGCTGGTGAAGGAAGCGGGGAGGTTTCCCCTCCTTGAGGCATTGGTGGGATGTGGGCAAGACCCATGTCCGCATCTGTCAGTAGTACACGAGGGGGTCGACAAAGAGGCAGAAAGCCAGGGTCGAGGAGTTGGAGAAGGAGGTACTTGACCTGGAGGCACGTCTCCATCAGCCCGATATGGACCTGGTCCTGCGGCTGTTGTACAAAGAGAAGGGCGCGCTATGGAACCTGCACTCATCGCATCCATTGGTGTGTATGTGAGGTTACAGATCCAGTTGCTCAAGGACCTAGACCGCAGCTCCCCCTTCTACTCGCTGGAAAAAAGCCATGGGGTCCATCAGCAACTCCTTACACTGCTGGCCGATGACACATCCATTGCCCGAGACTATTATAGTGCCCTGTTCTCTCTGGATTCATCCAGCGAGGATGCTTGCAGAGTTTTGTGGGAGGACCTGCTGTAGGTCAGCCCAGAGGGCACCAGAAAGCTTGACTCACCTATAAGTCTAAGGAAGCTGACTAACGCACTCAACAGCCCCTCCACGGGCTGGATGGGCTGACCGTGGAGTTCTTCAGGGCATTCTGGGATGTCCTGGGGATAGACAATGTGGGGGTCCTGGGGGAGAGTGTCATGACCGGGGAGATGCCCCTCTCATGGTGCCAGGCTGTCATTGATCTGCTGCCTAAGAAGGAAGATCTCCGCCTCCTTTAAAATTTGGCGCCTGGTCTCTCGGGGATGTGCTGAGTGGGGGAGGAATGGGCTGGATGACTCCACAGCAGCTGGTGCATCGCACATCGGTGGACGTCCAGCTCATGGCCAATGCCATTCAAGACGTCAGGATAATTGTGTTCGTCCCCGACATCCTACTGTGACTTGAGATGGCGCAGGTGCTCGGTGGTCTTCCATCTGAACATATCCCTGTTCAGACAGAATTTTGCATTGGCCCCAAACCCTGAACCCTCCCTTGGGAGCCGGAGCCCCGCAACCTGAGCCACCTCGTGGAAATGCACTCCGTGCTCTTTGGCATGGCGGGATATTGGACCGGATAGTCATAAAGAAAGAGGAAGTACTCGAAGGGTTGAAATCCTTGAAAGCTGATAAGTCACCAGGGCCAGATGGATTGTTTTCGAGGCTGCTGAAGGAAGTCAGGGAGGAGATAGCAGATGCTCTGAGGGTGATTTTCCAATCTTCACGAGATACAGGGGAGGTACCAGAAGACTGGAGAAATGCAAACATAGTTCCATTGTTTAAAAAGGGATCAAAGGAAATGCCAAACAATTATAGGCCAGTTAGTCTTACATCGGTGGTGAGCAAATTAGTAGAATCAATCCTGAGAGATAGGATTAACTGTAATGTGGAAAGGCATGGACTAGTCAGGGATGGTCAGCATGGATTTGTTAAAGGAAGGTCTTGCCTCACAAATTTGATTGAATTCTTTGAGGAAGTGACAAGAAGGGTTGATGAAGGTAGTGCAGTGGATGCTGTGTACATGGATTTTAGCAAGCCATTTGACATGGCAGATTGGTCAGGAAAGTAAAAGACCATGGGATTCAGGGTAATGTGGCAAACTGGATAAAAGGTTGGCTTTGTAACAGGAAACAAAGGGTAATGGTCGATGGATGCCTTTGCGAACGGAAAGTTGTCTCAAGTGGTGTTCCACAGGGGCTCGGTGTTGGGACCCTTGCTGTTTGTGTTATATATTAACGATTTGGAGTGAACATGGGGGGCAGGATTGGGAAATTTGCAGATGACACAAAGATTGGCCGAGTAGTGGATAGTGTAGAGGATAGCCATAATCTCCAAAATGATATAGATGGGTTGGTGGAGTGGGTGGTAAAGTGGCAGATGGATTTTAACAGAGATATGTGAGGTCATACATTTAGGGAGGTCAAATAGTTGCAGGGATTACACAATAAATGGGAATATACCAAGAGGGGTAGACGAAGTGAGAGATCTTGGCGTACAAGTACACAGGTCCCTGAAGGCAGCAGTTCAAGTAGACAAGGTTGTAAAGAAGGCATATGGAATGCTCTCCTTCATTGGCAGAGGTATAGAATATAAAAGTAAGGATATAATGTGTTGGAATTGTATAAAACACTGGTGAGGCCACAACTGGAGTATTGTGTGCAGTTCTGGTCACCACATGACAGGAAAGACGTAATAGCTCTGGAGAGGGTGCAGAGGAGGTTTATAAGAATGTTGCCAGGGTTAGAAAAGTGTAGCTACGAGGAGAGATTGGATAGGTTGGGGTTATTTTCCTTAGAACAAAGAAGGCTGAGAGGTGACTTGATTGAGGTGTACAAAATTATGAGGGGAATAGATAGAGTGGACAGGATATAATTGTTTTCCTTGGTGGAGAATTCTAGAACCAGGGGACATGGATTCAAGATAAGTGGCAGAAGGTGTGGGGGGACATGAGGAAGAACTTTTTTACGCAGAGGGTAGTGGGTGTCTGGAATTCACTGCCCAAGTTGGTGGTAGAGGCAGAAACTCTAAACTCTTTTAAAAAGTACCTGGATCTGCACCTTAAGTGATGTAAGCTGCAGGGCTATGGGTCAGGTGCAGGAAGGTGGGATTAGAAAGGGTACCTGGGTGTCCTCGGGCTGGCATGGACAAGATGGGCAGAATGGCCTCCTTCTGCGCTGTAACTTCTCTATGGTTCTATGGCTCCTGTATGGGCTGCTGCTGCACACCCTTCACTTCCCTGCCCTCGTGCACCATCCGGATACACCCTAGTGTGCCTTGTTGCCATCCAGTGGCGGAGATCCCCAGTGGGGGGCTCTCTACACGGGAGTCCTCCCACTTTCTATTGGGGACCTGAGGTGGAGGGTGTTGCACACATCAGTCCCATACAACCGTAGGTTGTGTCAGTTCACGGACTCCCAAGATACCTGCGTCTTTTGCGGCCTTGTGGAGTCCGTGGACCATATCTATTTAGGGTGTTGTAGGCTGCACTCCCTTTTCAGTTCTTTTAAAAAATCTTTTACTGTTGTTTTGTTTGCACTTCAGTCCCACACTCTTGATCTACGGGCACCTGATGCGGAGAGGGGCCGGGAGGGAGGAGGACCTCCTTGTGAACTTACTCCTGGGCCTGGCCAATCAACCCGACTGTCTGTCCCTCTTCCGCAGCTATGTTCGCGGCCAGGCGTCCCTGGAAAGGGAGCATGCGGTGTGCGCTGGCACCATCGAGGACTTCCGTGCTTGGGCACCATAGGGACTGGGGTGATTTATTGACCCCTTTGATCACATTTTAGCTTGATGTTTGTAAGTTTCCTTTGAATTTTGTCCTTTGTTTTTGAAGTTTCCCTTTAAGGGACTGCCTTTTACTTTATCCCTGATTTTGTTAATTTAATATATTTGTCTGTGCTCAGAAGTGTTACATCTCCTTGATTGGAAACAGGTGCAAATAGTTGCTGTCTGAGTGGAGCTTTGCTGTGGCCCTGGCTGGAGCAAGAGCCAATGTTGCTGATAAGCTTTTGCTGTTTGTTGCCTTTTCCCTGGATGCCTTAGGACTTTTTTTTGCCATCTATCTGTTTTGCTGCTGCCCAGGAGACACTAGCTGAGTGCAAGACCTGCTGGTGTTGTTACCAGGGCTGCAGGGGCATGGAGCCTGCAAGACCTGAGGGCTGAAGCCTGAGAGGTTGGAGGAGAGAGAGCGAGAGGAGGTGCTACAGGACATGGAGGCAAGGACTTTTTATTGAATAACGCCAGAGCTGGGTGTCTAGACCTTTGGTTGTTGGGGACTGTGAAGACTGTGTGTTTTAGAGGGGAAGGAAGAAGCCTGAAAAAGGGGCTTGGAGAAGGGATCTGTGCATGTATCCGTTTAACATCTTGTCCCCCCCACCTTCTCGCCTCACCCATGTCCAAGTCCAGGTAGCTGGTGAAGAGGGACAATGCTATCTTCTGTGTGCCTGTCAGTACCAGCTGCCTGACGAAAATATTGCCCTCACCCTATGGGAAGAACAGCTAGGCCCTGACCACTCCACTCCACTCAACTCAGCAACACCCACCCACCATGCACCCTTTACCCTTTCCTCACCTGTGTCTCCCTGTCCTTTTCCCCTTTCTCTCTCCTCCCCTTCCATCTTTGTTTGGCATCAGGAGGGAGAGGGTAAACCTACTTTCCTCCTCTCCCCCTCTTTAAATACTGTTGGTACCACTGAACAGATCTTGGGGTGGGTGTGGCTCTTCCCCTATGGCTACCATAGGGTCACCAGTGGCCGGGCTCTCCTTGGCAAGTGCAGAGGCGGCAATGTCACTGGTGGCGGGGCCCCACAAGAAGATATTCACGGGAGTGGCTGCTTCTGCTGCTCCCACGGCACTGTCACCTTTCCGCCTCTTGACCAAGACCCTGGAGATAAAGAGCTACATTCACCCCGAGATGTTCATTGAGGTATGCATGAAGGCTTTGGCTGGGGTTATCGCCCCCTCAGCCTCACACGTACGGGAAGGCAGTGTTCTTCCTGAGGTCTGAGTGGGCGGTGCACCTGGCTGTGGCCAAGGGTTAGGAACTTTTTAGCTGCCCTCAGGGTCCACATTTGAGGTGCTCTTGGCTGTGGGATCTGGGTCAAAGTTGCCCGAGGGCAATGTGACAGATGTGCCTAGGAGAGAAAGTGGAGATTATTAGTGCTTGGCAGCTGAGTTAAACACAGAACAGTGGACTCAGTACAGCGTCAAGAGAGGGATGATGTGGTGCAGGATCCTCACCTGGGTGTTCGCCACCGACCTCACCATCGCTGCAGGTCCACGTCCTCTCTGGCTAGCTCCAACACGTGACTCTTGAACAGAGTGAGGACCTTGATGTCCAGCACTCCACCGCAGTCTGGGAACTCTCCCACTGATCATGTGCAATCTTGTCCTGCACATAGACAGATGGACTGCGAGTGAGCAAGGTGCATGCCAGGCCAAATGAGAAGGATGACAGGCATGCGTGTGTGCTGAGCGGAGCTATGGACGGAATGAGGAGGCTATCTTCAGGGGAGATGAGGGTGTGTGTGAGAAAGTGAATGGTGATGTCCCTTGAGCTGTCTGTGAGTGAGATGCCAGTGAATGTGTGATGGGCTTGTGAGTGGGTGAGTTGAGATTGATGAGATGGTTGGCTTACCCTGACAGAACGGATGAGATAATTCATCCTTTTTCTGCACTGGATGGCTGACCTCTTGTGTGCAGCATTGGCACTGACCACCTCTGCCACTGCCTCCCAAGCTGGAGTGGTGAGACTGATGGGCCTCCTGTGGCCAGAGCAAGGGTAGAGGGCATCGCTGCAGGCCTCCACGACATCCAGAAGGTAGCCCAGGAATGCATCACTGAACCAGGGAGCTGCACTCTTCCTGGCTTTTGGAGACATGTCTTCACTGCAGCAGCCCTGGGCTGCAAGCATTGAGAATGTGCACACGGCTGCAGTTTAAATATGGCGCACGGAGTGCGGAAACAGCACTGTAATGCTGTGACGGGCAAATCAGAGGATGTCCAACAGCGATCCAGCGTGTTTCCTGTGATTGCAAAATTTATATTAAAATACGGCATGAAAATCTGCCATTGCATCCGGCAGGCAAAACATCTTTTATCGCGTCCGCTATCGCACTTAGTCCAAATCTGGGATGATTCTGCCCAGAGAGTGAGGGGACTGTGTGTGAACGGGGGAGAGTGTTTGCAAACGTCTGGTTCACTCCCAGTATCAGGGTTCTCATTCACCCTCACCCCCACACACCATCATACACTTTCATTCATTGTCACAGTGGGTGAGGGTGAGTGAGTGAGCACCTGAGAATGGGAGTGTGCCAGACACACACACTCTCACCCTTTCACACTGATGGCCATCTTTATTTATTGCTTTTTTTTTTTGCTCAGCAAGTTGTTTCTTTTCATACCTCAGGTTTTTTTTTAAATTCATGTTCAACGTTGTGCCAAACTTTCTTTTTGAAATTTGTTCATCGACCCCTTCAATGAGAATTTTGATGTGGGCCCCCCCACCCACCACGCAAAAAAATTCAAACCTGCTTTTAAGCCTCTGAGCATTATCTAGTTCCCTGCACTCCTGCAGAATTTGGCTGGTTGTTTCTGGCCTCTTTAAATGCAAGTAGTTTATTGAAAAAAGAAACATGTTTAAGTTTTTCATCTTGCACTCATCAGGACACTCACAAGAATACCAATATAAGGGAAAGACAACAATTTGTACTGTATGTGAAGAGACTGCTGATTGGTTGGCAGGTGGTGGTGCTATGGAGAATGCACCACTGATGGTGGTTGACAGTTAACTGCCAAGTATTGTTTGAAATTTAATCCAGACAGTTTGACCCTGATTGGTCATGGCATTACCCTGAGGAATGAGTCAGCGAATAGCTGTCACTTATTTTGTTTAGCTGAAATAGGCGCAATGTGTGTACATGTTCTTTCTGTCTGCAAAGAACAAGGCCCTCCCTGTGTATTAATATACGTAGATTCCAGTACACACTGTAAGCCTGATGGAATCTTAAATTGGTTGCCAGCATAATTCTTAGCACATTGAGGATTATTCAACAAATATTGTCCAATCGTGGAATCACATCTAATGTTGTACACTGTGTTTTGAGTTTGTAAGCAGGGACTAGTTGGGGTACGGTCTGTACCCTGCCCATTTGGAACAGCGGCCCAGACATGCTGTTTGATATGATCTGTCAATCTTTGGGACGTATGGCCTACATACCTAGCATCGCACTGGCACTGAAATTCATATACTACATTATTCAACAGTGTGATGGGTAGAACGTCTTTTTGGCTTGATGGCAAACAAGCATCCTGTTAGTGGCAAATACCACTCGTGTTACTATTGCATGGTAGCAGCAGGAAACAGCTAGCTTCACCTCTTGCTCAAATTTTTGAGATACCTTGCCCTTCCAGGGTAATCTGAGGTAGACTGGGCACTTTTCAGGGCCGAAAGTGATGCCTTAGGAGCTTGTCTGATACAAAGTGCAAAATGATCTTATCAGGGTAGCCATTATCCTGCAGAATGCATTTGATGCGCCCTATTTAAGCATCAAGCTTGCATGGTGAGCATAAGCTTTGGGCCCTATTTACAAAGTTGCCGATAAGATGAATGTTATAGTATGTGGAACTGTAAGAATCCCAACGCGTATGTTGACCAATGAAGGTAGTTAGCAGTTAGAAATAAGTTTTCCCTAGCAGCTTTCATCTGTCTAATCTCTCTCTCCCTTTGAGCTGCTAACTCCATTTCCTATTTTCGGAGCTGGAAATCTTCTAGCTGCCTCTCCCTCTCTGTCTCTTTCCCAGTCTCTTTCCCTCTCCTGAAATTCTAGCTGCATTCTGAGCTTTTGCAGCTTGAATTTGGCTAGGGGACGGGGTTTGGAGTCAGAGTTGAACCCCTCGTCTACCTGTTCTGGTTAATAGGTGGAATCTTATGCTCTACCAACAACTGGAGTGGATCACTTCTTTTTATCTTACTTGGTAGTCTTATTTGCATTTCCCTAGCTAAAGCTTTCATTTGTTCTGTGCCTAGGAGTGCTAGTGTCTTATAATTTAAATTTCCTTGTTTTAGTAAATCTGTGAATTGAAAATTTGCTATTTTTCTAGCGTTAGGGGAAAGGAGTTTGCTATGGTATTTTCTTGAGTTTTAAAGGTCATTTCAGCCACTGAACTTTCCCTCTTAGCTTCCAATCAATTCCTTTTATATCAGATCAGACTCGTTTGTTAAATTTGGACTCTGGACAAATTTTTGGTCAGACTTTGCTTGCTTGGTCAATTTTTGGCTTGCTTGTATCTATCAGGTCTATCTGGACCTGAGCTCAATTTCTGTTATGGACAGGAGAGAGAAAAATTGAACTTCTTTATCCACGCCCCATCTGTCTGCAAGCAGAGGGGTTTTTGAATTATTTTTAAAGTGGGCTGTTGGATATTTTCCCCAATCCAATTTAGAAATAACTCACAGCAAACTTTTGTTATGATTAACTCAGGCTAGTTTGTTCACATGCACGCAGGCACACATACGAAAGGGAATAGAAAATAGGAAGATTTACAACAATGGGCAACAACAGTAAAAGAATCACAGAAATGAATATTAGTTCACATGATTTCCAGAGTCTTAGAAGTCAAAGTCCAGAGGGTGCTTCCTTTGTGGCAGAGTTCGGTCCAGGTGAGCTTCTGGTTGGAGACGGCAACACAAAAATTTTTGCCAAGCAGCACTGTCATTCGTTTCAAGTGATGATCAGAGACTTTTAAAATCAAACAGGCTTCAAGGAGTTCAGATGGTGGCCGGCTGCTTGGTCAGCCAGGAGATCTGCTGAAGCCTAAGTCAGCAGACCTGAGCTGTGAGGCTAGAAATGTAATATTAAAATGATCCAAAAAACTAAAAGCATCGGGTCATATGATATGGCTCATTTCATGATTTAATTACAGCCTTGCAAGCAGTTTTTGTGCTTCTGGCCAAAATTCATTTCTTCCCTTAAGAGCTAAATGGCGGCTGTTAACACTTCTTCATGTATAATGAGTTTTGATGTCTCTGTCTTTGTTATTGTCCCAGTTTAGGGGAGTCAGTTCATCTGCTAATTGTCTAGTTTTGTGATTATAACGTGGCCTTACAATGGGGTGTGAGATTTCACAAGACCTCTTTTGTTCTTGTAGTCTCTGTTGAAAGCTTTCTTTTATTCATTCATGGGACGTGGCTGTCCCTGGCCAGGCCAGCATGTATTGCCCATCCCTAAATGCCCTGGCGAAGGTGGTGGCGAGCTGCCTTCTTGAACTGCTGTATCCGTGAACAGAATTGTCAATTCAGAGTAATGTGACCTGTCGCAGCCCTCTTGTTGCTCAGCAGAGGTCCATTTTAAAGTAGAAAAAAAATAAAGTTTTGATGCACAAATTTTTGATTTTTCATGTCTTATTGACATAATAAGCAAGCGTAAGTGAGCCACATTGCAAGTCCAACTGATATCTTAAATTGGTTGAAAGTGCAATTCTTAACACACTCTCTGGATTGTTCAACAAGTGGAATCACATCTAACATTAAACATTATGGGTGGAATCACCCCAAGTTTGCACTAAGTGTGGTAGTGGGCAGGAAAAATGACACATTACCCACTGGCTGGAATGGCATCTTCTCATGCCATATCGTCCCAAACCCGCTGCATTAATTTTGCATTCCCGGGAAACATGCCGTTTCCATGGTGGGCGGGCTCTCATTCACCAGCCAAGCTTTCATCTCGCTGCTTCTTCACGTCGGGCGCCACATTTAAAGTGCAGCTGCATGCATACCTCTGTGCTTCCAGGCCAGGACTGCGGCACGGAAGATTGGGTGGCCCCATAAGGCAAAAAAGACTGCAGCCCGCCGGTTTAGTGACGAGTCCCACAAGCGTCTTTTGGATGCAGTGGAGGCTCGCCGTGAAGTTCTCTACCCCCACTCTGGCCGCAGGAGGGGCAGTGCCATCACCGACCCGGTTTGGGAGGTTCTGGCAGTGGTGGTAAGTGCCAATGCCTTGCAAAAGAGGACAGTCACCCAGTGCAGAAAGAGGATGATCTCTTCTGTTCCGTGAGGGTAAGTCACTCTTCTCATCACTCAATTCTCATACGGAAGCCCATCAAACATCCACTTCACTGCCAGTTCAAGCTATATCACCATTCACTCTCTCTCACACACTTTCACTGTCCTCTTCCCATCCATGAGACCACTCACCACCCATAAATGCCAGGCATACTTATCATCTGGCCTGGCAGGTGTCCCTCTTAGATTCTCTCCATCTCTAGTCATGCTGGACAAGCTGTCACACAACAACAGGGAGAAGTTGCTTACTGGTGGAGGAATGCCTGACATCAAGGTCCTCACTGACTTTGAAAATAGAGCCATTCAGCTGGCCGGCGAGGATCTGGGCCATTCCTACGCTGAATGTGAGGTCGGCGGTGCTCTACCAAGTGAGGATCCAGCAGTGCAACATCCATCAGACAACCATTCTGTGAGTGATGTGTCCTGTTTCACAGGCCACTGCCATGCACTAATTATCTCTCCTTGCTTTCGCAGGCACATCTGTCAAACAGCTGACGGATTCCACAACCCAGGGCCTCCAATCAAGTCCCGAAGAAACCTCTGAAGAGGAATCTGAAAGTACCTTCCTTGAAGTCCTGTCACAGCGCTCACCCACACCCTCCACCAGTGCAGAGACACACATCTCAGTGGGGCCTAGCTTTAGAGTAGCCTCAGGATCACAATTTAGTGAGCACATCTCACTTTCTGATCCACAGCAGGTGGCAACAGGCACTTCCCAGATCCCTGGCACTTGGAGAACTGCTGGAGAACAGAAATCTGCTGAGCCACGGTTGCTGGAGCTGCAAAGGCAAACTCGGGAATATCAGGAAGGCATGTCCACTGCACTCCTCAGATTGCAAGCACGATGAAGGAGTCTGACCTCCTTCAGGCAGAGGTGATACCACCAATATGCCAACAGCTAGTTCAGCAGGCCCCATGATCCTGATGTGCTCCTCCTGCAGGATGCGAGAGGGATGCCTGGGTTAGCACGGGTGTACTAAGAACCCCTCTTGGTTAACTCTGAAGGCTTCTTAATGCATCTGAGTGCTGGCCACCACTTGGATGGCCAGAGATTATTGCGCAGCATAGCTGCCCGAAACCCCACCCTCCTCTGCCCTACTCCACCTGACCAACTGCAGCAGCTTTCCCTGTTGGGCTGCATACTGTGCTTTCAGCTCAGGTGCAGGCATTTTCCTAACCCGTGCTGCAAAGCTGCATTGTTAGCTTGAATTGTGATGGGGACTGGCCCAATCTGGGCTGATGACATTGCAAGAGAGTGAGTGTGCCTCCACCAGTGACTGGTCCACGGCCAGCTTTAGCAAGGAGATTGTACAACATGCCCGGTTGTCCAACTGTTCTGCAGTCTGTGCCTGAGGGGTGAAAGGCTCTGGAGCACTTGGTGGCACTTTGATGGCTCTGCATTACTTGAGTGGATAGATAAGCTAGGGGCCTGACTCCAATCATATTAATGTGGCTGCCCCTGTCTCAGCTGCAGAGGAATGGTCACTTTATACAAGGTGCCCCTAATTTGTGGCCACTTCCCTCACCCCCCACCACCTCGCACATGCTTTGCGCTACCTTGAACCGCAAGACAGCCTTTGCTCCCACCTGCCCCCCCTCCCCCCCACCAAAGCCACCTCAACTGCAGGGCAGTGGCCCACACCCCCCATCCACAAAGTCACCTCAACTGCAGGGCAGCCTTCCCCCGTACCCCCCGGCCCAACGTGCCTCAAACTTGAAGTCCAACAGGGGTCCCTCATGAGCGCTCCACAACACTACTGTGCACTCATCTCCATGTTCTCTTCAAAGGGCAGCCTGCCAAGTGCACACCTTTTACATGCTGTTGTGAAACACATCAGCGTGCAATCACATCGACGTGGGTGGACGATCCAGCAGTGGGGGCTGAGTCCAGCGGGCTCACTTTATAACGATATGCTGATGTATTACAATGAGGTTACCAACGTCTGATGGCAGGAACCACGGCCCGTCATCAATGGGTTGATCAGACAATCGCAAACTGGTTTCACAACGTCCTGAAACCGATTTTTGGCCTTCTCACCATATTGTCCGCTCATGCCACCGAAAGTGCCCAACGCCAGCAGGCACAGATGATTCAGCCCAATGCAGGGTAATACAAAAAAGCGGAACATAATGCAGAGGTTAAGAGCTCAATACTTCAGAAGACCTGATGGGGCATAAAAATGCAGCAATAAAATTAAAAAGACAACTAGGAATGCAAAGTGAGGGCATGACAAATATTGGCAGGTAAAATCAAGGGGAACAGAAAGATATATTTTAAATTCATGAGTAAAAGAATTACTACAGAAAGAGTAGGGCCAATTAATTGCAAAATGTCTCTTTTTTGTGTGGGAGCAGAGGTTGTGAGCTTGGTCCTTAATGAACGCTTTATTTCTGTTATCACAAAGGAGACATTGTACTTCAGGAGGAGGGTAAAATATCAGTTGAGAAAAACATAGTGAGGGGGAAAAAATTAAGGTTTTTAGCATCCCGAAAGTGAATAAATCACTAGGTCTGGATGGTGGTGGGCCACCGGTTTATAGAAGACTTTGTGGTTAGTATTCACATTTACAAAGGGCCAGACTGTGCCTTCTCAACATGGGGCAAACCTGCATTGGGCAGGAGAAAAAGAGGCATGCGACCAGTATTCCAAAACTGTGCCTATTTCCCACCGACTGCCATTTTGACCGGCTTGGGAAATGTGGCGGGTTGAAATCTGATGTACAGGAATTCCATGTTGCTGCAAACCTTAATTTTGTATTTCTTTGAGTTTGAAATTTTCAGCGAAGTGGGTATGTTTTTGAAGGCTTTGTGAATGTGCCAGGTAAGAAGGTTTGTGAACTTTTGACTGGAAAGTTGAAAAGCTGTTTGCATCACATCACCATAATTACCTGCTGTTTGATACTTTAAGTATGCTTTTAATGCAGAGATTGATGATAAGGCTTTGTTCTTAAAAGGTAAATGACCACTAAATTAACCAGCATTTTGAAAGAGTTCAGATGCATTAGAGCACATTACCCATTGAATATTGTGCTTTTCTGCATTCAACAGTTTTGGGATGGTCATTTGGACCATGTGCTTTAGGGTGGAATCTTGTGAAGTTCCTGGGAGGGAGAAAATGAGGTGGGCAGCAGCAATTGATTGAGCAGGAGGCAAAATTTCAGCTTCCTGATGGCAGGATGAAACTGCAGAATTAAGTTGGTGGCAGATTGTTTTCCAATGGCACACCTTGGGAACCTCTTTTTAATATATTTGCATGTTGTGCATGCTCATTAAAACATAACCTCATCAGAATTAAGTGCAGCTTTGCAATTAAGTTTTCAGCAGATGAGAAACATGTGCCTTCAGAATCATAACTGCTTAAATGTGGCATGCAGCTCATGAAGTCTTCCTGGTCGATTCGTCCGAGCTACTACTACTATTATGGAAAGTTTGTTTTTGAACCACTGGTAGGAGGTATTTGTGATTTGAGATCAGGTGACAGAAGTAAAAGGACAATGGGGCATGGTTGATTGAAAAAGGGAGTGAGATGGCAGTGAAAGGGGAATGAGGCACAGCTGATCAAGGGAGGGAGGTGACAGTAAAAGGGGAATGGGGTATGGATGATTAAGGGGGGGAGGTTGCAGCCCTACAAAGTCTCGTGGGAGACAGAAGGAGGAAGCTGAGCAATATAGGGAAAGTCAATATCTAAAGATGGTGGTCAAGCATGACAGTAGGGAGATCAACAGACATGCAGGTGTAAGAAATCAGGCTCTTTAATAAGTGGGTATTTTCTGCATTTTATGGGATTATCTAAACAGCCTTGATTCGATCTCTGGAAAGAGGACTTCTAAACATTTTGACCTCCAAACAGTCTGAGTCAGGCTGCCATGTTGACATTCCTAAACTGGTAGAATGGCGTTTTTTGAACCCCTTTATCTATGCAAGCGTTTATAAAGGGTGAGGATATGACCCTTAGCAAAATGGGGCCAGGATGTGACCCCCAGCAAGATGTAAACTAAAAAGCTGACCTCGAGCAGCGTGAAGCACAAGGTGGGTGGTAACCACCCTGATGTTTTGAGTGCCTGTCCTGTATCCATTGGTCAGAATAGTTAGACAAATGATTGACAGTGGGTAAACTACCAGCCCCTCAAAAAGGGTATATATAGGGAAGTCCTGTTAAGGGATCGTATACTGCAGAGGTGCTGGTGAGGGGCTGAGGTGCTGGTGAGGTGGCAGTACTCGTTGGGCAGCTGCCTTCTTCAGATGGAAGATGGACCAGAGGAGTAGGAAGAAGATCGAGAGAAGAGTTTTCTAACACTGACTAGAGAGCGGAATGCTGTTATCGCAAGCTGTTCTGGGTCATATACTTTTTCTGTCTAATTAGATAATATATCATAGCTAAACTGTTTCTTAATTAACTTAATAAACCATCTTAAAATTGCTAATGACTAGTCGACTACCTAGTTCGGTATCTGTGGCCCCCAAACAGAATCACAGAATCTCTCAGTGCAGAAGAGGCCGTTCGGCCCATCGAGTCTGCACCGACAGGTGAGAAACACCTGACCTACCTACCTAATCCCATTTACCAGCAGTTGGCCCATAGCATTGAATGTTATGATATGCCAAGTACTCATCCAGGCACTTTTTAAAGGATGTGAGGCAATCCGCCTCCACCACCCTCCCAGGCAGCGCATTCCAGACCATCACCACCCTCTGGGTAAAAAAGTTTTTCCTCACATCCCCTCTAAACCTCCTGCCCCTCACCTTGAACTTTTGTTCCCTTGTGATTGACCCTTCAACTAAGGGGAACAGCTGCTCCCTTTCCACCCTGCCCATGCCCCTCATAATCTTGTACACCTCGATCAGGTCACCCCTCAGTCTTCACTGCTCCAATAAAAACAACCCAAGTCTATCCAACCTCTCTTCATAACTTAAATGTTTCATCCCAGGCAACATCCTGGTGAATCTCCTCTGCACCCGCTCCAGTGCCGGGAAGTCTTACACAGGAAAGGCCAATGGTCAAGTCCTGGGAGTCGAGTGAATCAGAAGGAAGGCAAAGCATGATAAAGGGAGGTTTGAGCATGATGGATGACAAGCAAAGGATTTGGGGGGGAGGAGGGGTGTGTATGTGTGGGCGCAGGAAGCAGGGGAAGGTCAAGGGTGAATGACAACTGATCAAAGGTTATGGAGGATGGGTTAAGGGTCACCAAAGGCATGACAAGGTTGATGGAGTGAGGGTTGAGGGTGATGGAGGGAAGCCAAAAGGTGATTGAGGAAGGGTACAAGAAGGTGCGGAGGAGAATGGCCTAGTGCATTGGTTTGTAGGTCCCCAAACAGTAGTTCAGCAGCAGGGTACAGTATAAACGAGGAAATACTGGGAGCATGGAAGAAAGGCACGGCAATAATCATGGGTGATTTTAATATGCATATAGACTGGACTAATCAAATTGGCAAGTGTAGCCTTGAGGGAGTGTTCATAGAGTGTATTAGAGATTGTTTCTTGGAGCAATATGTTGTGGAACCAACCAGGGAGCAGGCTATTCTGGATATGGTTTTATGTAATGAGATGGGATTAATTAATGATCTCAGAGGGCTGAATTTTCTGCTTGACGTGCGGTGGGGGGCGGGCCCCGCACATCACGTAAAATGATGCGCAGTGACGTCGGGCGAGCGTCACCGCGCGCCATCGCAATATTTCGCTGGGTGGCTGCGCGATGAAGTTCAACACGTGCCCGCCATTAATTAACAGGCTAGTTAAGGCCCTTAAATCAGCAATAGATGCCCATTTTCAGGTGTCCGTGTGATCTTCAGGTTGGCGCATGGGTGCAACGGGCAGACGGGTAAGAGACTTCTTAATAAAACAGGATAAGAGGGCTCAGTGTGGTTGTCAATCTGGTCTGTGTGTATTTATTGCAGAAAGTTTTTTTAAACTTGCCTGTGTGATCTGCAGCAATTCAGAACAAATCCTAGCAGCTTTATGTGTACTTTGAACCTTCAGGTCAGCACTCTTCAGTCAGTAATCTTTATTGGGCCTGCAACTTTCCGGAGGCCTCCCTTTAGCCTGGGTATGGGTTCTGACATGTCCACTGGAGGCAGCTCCTCTGAGGAGGAAGGGGGGGCTAGAATAAGCAGGAGGCCAGGAGTGCACAATCAGCCTCCAGGGGAGCCAACTTTGGGAGCACAGATGCAGGCACAAGGGGGACCGAAGAACACGCCACTATCCTGCTGCCAGGGTGTACAGGCGGAGAAGCTGCTACCTCAATGTGACTGAGGTGCAGTGCCGAAGGAGGCTCCAACTGTCAAGGGAAACAGTCAACTACATCTGTCAGATGATTGGCCCTGAGATCTCTCCTAACTGTATGGGTGGACACCCCATGCCAGCGGCTCTGAAGGTCACAGTTTCCCTCAACTTCTATGCCTCTGGCTCCTTTCAGGGCTCGGTGGGTGATTTTTGCAGTGTCCTCCAACCAGCTGTGCACACTTGTATCAAGCAGGTTACAGACGTTCTGTTCAGGCGTGCATTGACCTTCATCCACTTCCGCTGGGACCAGGCAAGCCAGACACAGTGAGCCAGAGGCCTCGCAGCCATTGCTTGCTTCCCCCGCATCCAGGATGCAATAGACTGTACACATGTAGCCATCAAGGTGCCAGCAGGTGAGCCCGGTGCCTTCGTCAACAGGAAGGGTTTCCACTCCATGAACGTGCAGATAGTGTGTGATCACAGGATGCTGATTCTACAAGTCTGTGCCAGGTACCCAGGCAACTCCCACGATGCCTACATCCTCAGACACTCCCAGGTGCCGGGGCGCTTCAGTGTTCCAGCTCAGCTTGATGGACGGCTGCTGGGTGACAAGGGCTATCCCCTCAGAAGGTGGCTGAAATGTCTCTCCGCCATCCAATATCAGAAACTGAGCAGCGCTACAGTTGGAGCCACGCCTCCACAAGGGCTGTTGTGGAGAGAGCCATTGGTCTGCTCAAGATGTGCTTCTGATGCCTGGACCGCTCAGGGGGCGCACTCCAGTACCCCCCAGATCGTGTCTTGATGATAGTAGTCGCTTGCTGCGCTCTCCACAATCTTGTGCTGGAAAAGGGGGATGCAGTGGATGATGAAGACGTTGACGCAGTGGATGCGGCTGCACACGATGAGTCCAGCACTGATTCTGAGGATGAGTAAGCACAGGGGAATGATGAGGGGCTAAACGCTGACCCGGGACTACAACAAGGAGTCAGGGACACCCAGGAGACTTTAATCCAATGAACCTTAAGCTAGCTCCACGCAAATGGATAAGGAGGACCAGCCTTGCCTGGTGCTTCCATACTCGGCACTTAAGTGCTACATCTGCCACTTCATCAGCTGCAATTAAGAGCTTTGGACATAAACTTCAAAGTCCACTCAAACACTCATGGCATGGATGTAAAACATACAAATGCAGAAAAAAGGAGCCACCCTTAGCCATGGTAACGCATCTGGTTTTAACTTTCATCATCGTAAGGTCACACAAAGTCAAACCAAAACGTTTTTCAAGCATAAACACATAATAATTCCCTAATCTAGGGCCAACACAAAAGCATCAGTGAGAAATTCATGGTGTGCCTAAGGTACCTTATGCTTATGTTTACGGATGCTACGTCTTGGTGCTGCCCCATCGCTCAGAATGGCATCTGAAACAGTCTGCTGTCCTGTTGGCCTCGATGACCTTGGCGGCTGCCCTCTGGCCCATGGAGCCTGTGCTGGCTTTGCCTGGAAGGGATCTGCCAGGTCCACAGCTGGCATTTCCCCAGTCGTCGCAGCCTCACCTGATGATGTGTTCACTGGGAGCGGGGTGGAGCAGCTGTTGCCCTCATCCAGAGCACCGTGAGAGGAGCCCGCAGATACGACAGGCAGCTGCTCCGCCAATGTGAGGTTGCCCCGGACCTCCCTGCTCACTGTCGATGGATGGGCAACCAGCTAGGAAGCTTGAAGCCCGCACCATGTCCCATATTGGCAATGACCAGCTGTGGCCACTGCCCCCATGAGTCATGAACCATACTCAAAATCGGGGAATCTTTTGAAAGATATGTTTAAAAGTTCTTAGCTCTGCCCCCTGCATGCTACCTTCATGCTTGACATCTCTTTCTCCAGATGGCCTTATTATTTCCTGGAACATATAGAGATTAAAGAGGAGGTGCTTGCTGCCTTACAGCGAATAAAGGTAGATAAATCCCCCGGGCCTGACATGATATTCCCTCGGACCTTGAGGGAGACTAGTGTAGAAATTGTAGGGGCCCTGGCAGAAATATTTAAAATGTCCTTAGCCACGGGTGAGGTGCCGGCGGGTTGGAGGGTAGCTCATGTTGTTCCGTTGTTTAAAAAAGGCTCCAAAAGTAAACCAGGTAATTACAGGCCAGTGAGCCTGACGTCAGTAGTAGGTAAATTATTGGAAGGTGTTCTGAGAGATCAGATATATAATTATTTGGACAGCCAAGGGCTGATTAAGGATAGTCAGCATGGCTTTGTGCGTGGTAGGTCATGTTTAACGAACCTTGTAAAGTTTCTCGAAGAGGTTACCAAGAAAGTAGATGAAGGAAAGGCTGTGGATGTTGTCTACATGGACTTTAGTAAGGCCTTTGACAAGGTCCCACATGGGAGGTTAGTTCAGAAGGTTCAGACACTTGGTATTCATGGAGAGGTTGTAAACTGGATTCGAAATCGGCTGTGTGGGAGAAGACAGAGAGTGGTAGTGGATGATTGCTTCTCAGACTGGAGGTCTGTGACTAGTGGTGTACCTCAGGGATCTGTACTGGGACCATTGTTGTTTGTTGTCTATGTCAATGATTTGGATGATAATGTGGTGAATTGGATCAGCAAGTTTGCTGATGACACGAAGATTGGAGGCATTGTGGACAGCGAGGAAGGCTTTGAAAGCTTGCAGAGAGATCTGGACCAACTGGAAAAATGGGTCAGAAAATGGCAGATGGAATTTAATGTGGAAAAGTGTGAGGTGTTACATTTTGGAAGGTCAAACCAAGGTAGGACATACACAGTAAATGGTAGGGCACTGAGGAGTGCGGAGGAACAAAGGGATCTGGGAGTTCAGATACATAATTCCCTGAAAGTGGCGTCACAGGTAGACAAGGTTGTAAAGAAAGCTTTTGGCATACTGGCCTTCATAAATCAAAGTATTGAGTATAGGAGTTGGGATGTTATGATGAGGTTGTATAAGACATTGGTGAGGCCAACTTTGGAGTATTGTGTGCAGTTCTGGTCGCCTAACTACAGGAAGGATATCAGTAAGATTGAGAGAGTGCAGAGAAGATTTACTAGGATGTTGCTGGGTCTTAAGGAGTTGAGTTACAGGGAAAGATTAAACAGGTTAGGACTTTATTCCTTGGAGCGTAGAAGAATGAGGGGAGATTTGATAGAAGTTTACAACTTTGTGAGGGGTATAGACAGAGTAGATGCGAGTAGGCTCTTTCCACTTAGATTAGGAGAAATAAACACGAGAGGACATGGCTTTAGGGTGAAAGGGGAAAGGTTTAGGGGGAACATTAGGGGGAACTTCTTCACTCAGAGAGTGGTGAGAGTGTGGAACGAGCTACCATCTGACGTGGTAAATGCAGGCTCACTCTTAAGTTTTAAGAATAAATTAGATAGATACATGGATGGGAGAGGTCTGGAGGGTTATGGACTAGGTGCAGGTCAATGGGACTAGCGGAATAATATTTCGGCACAGACTAGAAGGGCCGAATGGCCTATTTTCTGTGCTGTAGTGTTCTATGGTTCTATGAATGCTCAACTGAGTTCCAAGGCTCATCAATGGACTAGCTCGGCAAGGGGTCTACTTACACAGGCTGAAGTGGAGTGTTGCTCTGAATCATTGACATCCTTCTGAGATTAGAACAAATTCTTATTTGTTTGAACTGTTTCTTTCAATATTTGTATGTTTATTTCAACAAGATTAAGATGTGTTAAGTGAGGTAAAGCTTCTGTTATTCATGTTATAATGACTCTGGCTGATATTTTTATAAGGTTGTAAGAGCAGCAATTTTTTTCTTTAAAGCAGATTTCTGGATGTTTTTAAGTGCATTTCAATACTTGCCATTGTTATTATATTGATTCCATGGTGCATTTTTTTTTCCAATTCATTCACGGGATATGGGCTTCGCTGGCTGGGTCAGATTTATTGCCCATCCCTTGTTGCCCTTGAGAAGGTGGTGGTGAGCTGCTGCCTTGAACTGCTGCAGTCCATGTGGTGTTGGTACACCCACAATGCTGTTAGGAAGGGATTTCCAGGATTTTGACCCAGCAACAGTGAAGGAACGGAGATGTATTTCCAAGTCAGAATGCTGAAGGGGAGCTTCCAGGTGGTGTTCCCATTTATGTGATGCCCTTGTCTTTCTAGATGGTTGTGATCGTGGGTTTGGAAGGTGCTGTCTAAGGAGCCTTGGTGAATTCCTGCATTGTGTCTTGTAGATGGTATACACTGCTGCTACTGTGCATCGGTGGTGGAGGAAGTGAATGTTTGTGGATGTGGTGCCAGTCAAGTAGGCTGCTTTGTCTTGGATAGTGCCAAACCTCTTGAGTGTTGTGGGAGCTGCACTCATCCAGGCAGGTGGGGAGTATTCTATCACACTCCTGACTTGTGCCTTGTAGATGGCTTTGGGGAGTCAGGAGGTGAGTTACTCGTCATGAGCCTCTGACCTGCTCTTGTAGCCATAGTGTTTATATGGCTAGTCCAGTTCAGTTTCTGGTTAATGGTAACTCACAGGATGTTGATAGTGGGGGATTCAGTGATGGTAATACCATTGAAGGTCAAGGGGCGATGCTTAGATTTTCTCTTGTTGGAGATGGTCATTGCCTGGCACTTTTGTGTCATGAATGTTATTTGCCACTTATCAGCCCAAGGCTGGATATTGAACAGGTCCTGCTGCATTTGTACATGGACTGCTTCCATATCTGAGAAGTCACGAATGGTGCTGAACGTAGTGCAATCATCAGCAAACATCCCTACCTCTAACCTTATGATGGAAGGAAGGTCATTGATGGAGCAGCTGAAGATGGTTGGGCCAAGGACCCTACCCTGAGGAACTCCTGCAGTGATGTCCTGGAGCTGAGGTGACTGACCTCCAACAACCACAACCATCTCCCTTTGTGCTAGGTATGAATTCAATCAGCGGAGAGTTTTCCCCCTGATTCCTATTGACTCCAGTTTTGCTAGGACTCCTTGATGCCACACTCTGTCAAATGCTGCCATGATGTCAAGGGCAATCACTCTCACCTCACCTCGAGAGTTCAGCTATTTTGTCCACGTTTGAACCAAGGCTGTAATAAGGTCAGGAGCTGTGTGGTCCTGGTGGAACCCAAACTGGATGTCAGTGAGCAAGTTATTGCTAAGCAAGTGCTGCTTGATAGCACTGTTGATGACCCCTGCCATTACTTTACTGATGATCGAGAGTAGACTGATGGGGCGGTAATTGGCTGGGTTTGGCTTGTCCTGTATTTTATGTACAGGACATACCTGGACAATTTTTCACATTGCTGGGTAGATGCTAGTTTTGTAGCTGCATTGCAACAGCTTGGCTAGGGGCATGGCAAGTTCTGGAGCACAAACACAAAGGCCCATAGCCTTTGCAGTATCCAGTGCCTTCAGCTGATTCTTGATATCACGTGCAGTGAATCAGATTGGCTAAGACTCAGATCTGTGATGCTGCAGACCTCTGGAGGAGGCCGAGATGGATCATCCACTTGACGTTTCTGGCTGGAGATCGTAGCAAATGCTTCAGCCTTATCTTTTGCACTGATATGCTGAGCTCCCCCATCATTGAGGATGGGGATATTTGTAGAGCATCCTCCTCCAGTCGATTGTTTAATTGTCCACCACAATTCATGACTGGATGTGGCAGGACTGCACAGCTTAGATCTGATCCCTTGGTTGTGGGATCACTTAGCCCTGTCTATCACCTGCGGCTTATGCTGTTTGACATGCAAGTAGCCATGTGTTATAGCTTCACCAGGTTGACACCTCATTTTTAGGTATGCCTGGTGCTGCTCCTAGCATGCCCTCCTGCACTCTTTATTGAACCAGGGTTGATCCCCTGGCTTGATGGTAATGGTAGAGTGGGGGATATGCCGGGCCATGAGGTTACAGATTGTGCTTGAGTTCAATTCTGCTGCTGATGGCCCACAGTGCCTCATGGATGCCCAGTCTTGAGTTCCTCGATTTGTTCGGAATTTATCCCATTTGGCATGGTGGTAGTGCCACGTAACACGATGGAGGGTATCCTCAATGTGAAGACGAGACATTGATGGGGCATGGAAGTGACATGCAGAGAGTGGGTAGGAGTGCGGTTAAGGAGGTGTAAGGGATGAGGACTGGAGGGTCTAACACCTTTTAATGCAACTGGGTCAAAGTCACCCACTCGCCCACCTCCATGGCTACACCCAAACTGCTTCTGGCTCTGCGAGCCCAACTCAATCCCATCCTATCCCATCCCTCCCTCCCTGCATTGAAAATTGTGCAAACAAGGACCAGTTACATGGAGATACATCTGCCAAGTTGGGAAATTTCCTGACTTGAGCTTCCTGCATAGATGGTTAAAAATCATCACAGAATATGATGAAAAAGAAAGAGGGTATATGATGCATGTGTGAATTCTTCAAGTGAGAACCTAGCCGAAGACAATAAGTTGAAAGGAAAAGTGAAGATGAAAATAAGACTGACAAAGAGATAAAATGAGAATAGAATGACAGCATATACAAATGGTTACCCAAAAATCTTCTGCCGGCAAGGAACAAGATGATATATGCTTAGAGGCATAGGGCATGGCTAAAATACCTTATGGGTACATTGTATCAGTGTTTACGAAGGAAGAGAATGTTAACAAAACATTGGTAGGAGCAGCGATGGTAGAGATAATGGATGGGGTGAAAAATGATCAACAAAATGTTCTAAAAAAACTGGCTGCTTAGAACGCATAAATAGTCTGGACCAGGTGCCTTGCATCCCAGGTTGCTAAAGGAAGCTGGGATGAAGATAGTGGCAGGACTTTCCATGATCTTTCAATCTTCCTGAATATAGATGGGGAGATTGATAGTAACGGAGGAAAGGAAGGGTATTAGGACCTTCTGAGTAACAAAGGCCAGTCAGTTTAACATCAGTGGTGGGTAATGTTTTAGAAAAAAATAACCAGGGAAAAAATGAATAGGCACTTGGACAAGTTTATGTATACAAATTTCTGAGTGCAAAAACAATTGGGCAATAAGAGTTGGGGACTTCAACTACCCTAATACAAAATGGGATACAAACAGTGTGAAGGGCACAGAGGGCACAAGATTCTTGAATTGCATTCAAGAGAACCTTTTTAGCCAACAAGTAACAAGCCCAATGAGACGGAGCGCAATTTTAGATTTAGTCTTAAGAAATGACGCTGGGCAAGTGGATGAAGTAGCAGGGGGTGACCATTTTGGAGATAGTGGTATATGCACTTAGATTTAGCATAATTATGGAAAAGGACAAAGATAGAGCAGGAGTAAAAGCTCTGAATTGGGGAAAATACAAATTTTACAAAGCTGAGAGGTGATCTGGCGAAAGTGAACTGGTTACAGCTACTTGAAGGGAAATCATTGACAGACCAGTGGGAGGCATGCAAAAGCGAGATTCTACAGGCAGTGTAGATATGTCTCCACAAAGAAAAAGGGTGGTACTGCTAAATCTAAAGCACCCTGGCTTCCTAGAAGCACACGGTAAGATAAAGCAGAAAAAGAAGGATTATGACACATATGTTAGAAAGCCTGGAGGAGTATAGAAAATACAGGGATGAAATTAAAAAGGAAAATCAGGAAAGGAAAGAAAGGATACAAAAAAATATTACCAAGTAAAGTCAGGGTAGCCCAAAAGTGTTTTATCAGTACATTAAGAGCAAGACAACAACTAAAGAAAGGGTAGCACCTATCATGGATGTACATGGTAACTTATGTTTTGCTTCAGCAGAGGTGGGCAGGGCTCTTTGAGTACTTTGTGTCTGTCTTCCCCACTTCTGACCTTATGATGGAAGGAAGTTCATTGGTAAAGCAGCTGAAGATAGTTGGGCCGAGGACACTACCCTGAGGAACTCATGCAGTGATGCCCTGGAACTGAGATGATTGACCTCCAATATCACAACCATCTTCCTTTGTGCTAGGTATGACTCCAACCAGCAGAGGGTTTTCCCCCGATTCCCACTGACACCAGTTTTACGAAGGTTCTCTAATGTCACACCCAGTCAAATGCTGCCTTGATGTCAAGGGCAGTCACTCTCATCTCACCTCTTGAGTTCAGGTCTTTTGTCCATTTTTGAACCAAGGCCGTAATAGGTCAGGAGCTGAGTGATTCTGGCAGAACCCAAACTGAGCGTCAGTGAGCAGGTTTTCCCTAAGCAAGTGCTACTTGATAGCACTGTTGATGACCCCTTCCAGCACTTTACTGATGATTGAGAGTAGACTAGTGGGGTGGTAATTGGCCAGTTGGATTTGCCCTGATTTTTGTGTACGGGATATACTTGGGCAATTTTCCACATTGCCGGGTAGATGTCAGTGCTGTAGCTGTACTGGAACAGCTTGGCTAAGGATGTTTGGAGAGACCAAACGCAAACTGGGCGACCGCTTTGCAGAACACCTGCGGTCTGTCCGCAAGAAAGACCCAAACCTCCCTGTCGCTTGCCATTTTAACACTCCACCCTGCTCTCTTGCCCACATGTCTGTCCTTGGCTTGCTGCATTGTTCCAGTGAAGCCCAACGCAAACTGGAGGAACAGCATCTCATCTTCCGACTAGGCACTTTACAGCCATCTGGGTTGAATATTGAATTCAACAACTTTAGATCTTAAACTCCCTCCCCCCATCCTCACCCCGTTTCTTTCCCCTCCCTTTTGTTTTTTTCAATAATTTATATAGATTTTTCTTTTCCCACCTATTTCCATTATTTTTAAATCTACAACTAATACCTTGTCAGTCTTTCCACCCACCCCTACTAGAGCTGTACCTTGAGTGTCCTGCCATCCATTCTTAATTAGCACTTTTCTTAGATAATATCACCACCTTCAACACCTCTTTGATCCTTTTGTCTGTGACATCTTTTGATTATCTGCTCCTATCACTGCTTGCTTGTCCCTACAACCACCCCACCCTCAACTTCTCTCCCCCCGCCCCCCACCTTAAACCAGCTTATATTTCTCCCCCCTCCTAACTACACTCAGTTCTGTTGAAGGGTCATGTGGACTCAAAACGTCAACTCTTTTCCTCTCCACCGATGCTGCCAGACCTGCTGAGTTTTTCCAGGTAATTCTGTTTTTGTTTTGGATTTCCAGCATCCGCAGTAGTTTTTTGTTTTTAGGCTAAGGATGTGGCAGGTTCAGGAGCACAAGTCTTCAGTACTATTGCCAGAATATTGTCAGGGCCCATAGCTTTTGCAATATCCAATGTCTTTAGCTGTTTCACATGGACTGAATCAAATTGGCTGAAGACAGGCACCTGTGATGCTGGGCAGTTCCGGAGAAGGCTGAGATAAATCATCCACTTGGCACTTCAGGCTGAAGTTTGTTGCAAATGCTTCAGCCTTATCTTTTGCACTGATGTTCTGAGCTTCTCCCATCATTAAGGATGGGGATATTTGTGGAACCACCTCCTCCAATGAGTTGTTTAATTGTCAACTACCATTCTTGACATGATGTGGCAGAAATGTGGAGCTTAGACTTGATCCGTTGGTTGTGGAATTCTTAACTCTAATGCTTTTTGCTCATGGTGTTTGACATGCAGTAGTCCTGTGTTGTACCTTCACCAGGTTGACAACTCATTTTTAGGTATCCTGAGGGCCAGGATAAACTGTCACTTAGAAAGACATGGAGTAATCAGGGATCATCAGCATGGTTTTGTTAAGGGAAAGTTGTGTTTTACTAACTTCATTGAATGTCTTGAGGAAGTAACAAGGAGGATTGATGAGGGTCGTGCAGTGGATGTGGTCTACATGGATTTTAGTGAGGCATTTGACAAAGTCCCACATGGCAGACTGGTCAGAAAAATAAAAGCCCATTGGATACAGGGGAATGTGGTGAGTTGAATCCAAAACTGGCTCAGTGACAGAAAACAATGGGTAATGATCAACTGATGTTTTTGTGAATGGAAAGTGATTTCCCATGGCATTCCACAGAGCTCAGTGTTGGGACCCTTACTGTTTGTGGTATATATTGATGATTTGGATTTGAATGGGGGAAGCATGATTGGGAAATTTACAGATGACACAAAAATCGGCTGTGGACTCCAGAGTGATATCAATGGTTTGGCTGAGTGGGCAGAAAAGTGGTAAATGGAATTCAATCCGGAGAAATATGAGGTAATGCATTTAGGGATGGAAAACGAAGCAAGGGAATATACAATTAAAGGGAGGATACTGAGATGGTTAGAGAGAATGAGAGAACTTGGAGTGCATGTCCACAGGTCCCTCAAGGACAAGGTGGTAAAGAAGGCATATGTAATGCTTTCCTTTATTGGACGAGGCATAGGGTACAAAAGCAGGGATGTAATGCTGGAACTGCATAAAATGTTGGCTTGGCCACAGCTGGACAGGTTGCGTACAGTTCTGCTCACCACATTACAGGGAGGACATAATTGCTCTGGAGACAGTACAGAAGAGATTTACAAGAATGTTGCCTGGGCTTGAAAATTGCAGCTATGAGGAAAGATTGGGTAGGCAAGATTGTCTTCCTTAGAACAGAAAAGGCTGAGGGTCGACTTGATTGAGGTGTACAAAATTATGAGGGGCCTGGATAGAATAGACAGGAAAGACCTGTTTTCCATAGCAGAGAGGTCAATTACCAAGGGGCACAGATTTAAGGTGATTGGTAGAAGGATTAGAGGGGATATTAGGAAAAACGTATTCATCCAGAGTGTGGTAGGTTCCGGAATTCGCTGCCCCGATTGGTGGTTGAGGCAAAAACCCTCAGCTCATTTAAAATCTACCTAGACCTGCACCTGAAGTGCTGTAACCTGTGCTGTAACTTATTTATGGTTCTATGGTTTAAGTTACTTCAGACGTGCCAGCACAGATTTGTAATAAGCAGGGCGCGTTTAATCAATCAAATCAAATCTTTAATAATGAAATGACAGGGAATATTAATGAAGAGAATGCAATGGATGTTGCCTATCTGGATTTAAAGAACACATTTGACAAAGTACCACATAAAAAGTTGATTGAAAAAATTGAAAATAGACAGTGATGGTCCCCAAGGGTCAGAGCTAGGATCATTGCTTTTTTTGATATCCAGAGTAAAATTTCAAAATTTTATGATTTCAAACTTGGAGATGTGGCTAACAATAAGGATGAGACAAATCCACTGCAGCAGCAGATAGTCAGGCTACAGAAGGGGCAGACAAATGACAGATGGAATTTAATACAGAGAATTATGAGGTGATGCATTTTGCAAGGAGTTATAGAAAGAGAGAATATACTTAATAGCAAAGTTCTAATGTGCATAGAAGGTGGCAGGGCATATTGAGAGAGTAGTTTAAGAATAGAAGAAATAGGAGCAGGAGCAGATCACATGGCCCGTCAAGCCTGTTCTGACATTCAATGTAATCATGGCTGATTTCAATTCCATGTTCCTGCTTGCTCCCCATATCCCTTGATTGCCTTAGAGAGCAAAAAGCTAAACATGTGGAATCTTGGGCTTTATAAATGGAGATACTGACTACAAAAGCAGGGAAGTTATGCTGAACCTTTATAAAGCCCTGGTTAGGCTACAACTAGAGTATTGGTCCAGTTCTGGTGACCACGTTTTATTAAGAATGCAAATCTCCTCAAGACGGTGTAGCAGGGATTTATAATGTTTCTAGTCTTGAGGGCATTTAGGTACAAGGTTGGGTTGGAGAAGTTGGGGTTAGTTTCCTTGGAGCAAAGGAGGTTGAGGGGAGAGTTGATGGAGGTTTATTTGCTGCTGACTTTTATTTTTGCATTGTGGCTAAGCAGGTGTTTTGATGATCAGTGACAAAGGCAAGGTAAGATGTGGGGCTGCTGGGGAATGGGAAATTGGAGTTGCGTTTACTGGTATCTCCGTCAGATGAGTCATTCACAGGCAGCAAGAAAGTCCTTCACAGCAAGAAAGGCATTATCCATGTTGACTCCTGCATTCCTCCTCCTGCTTCTCAGCCAACTAGGCCTATTTTCACTGGACTTTATAGAAGAATGAGAGGGGATCTCATTGAAACATACAAAATTCTGACAGGGCTGGACAAACTGGATGCAGGGATGATGTTTCCTCTGGCTGAGGGGTTTGCCATTTAGGACTGAGATGAGGAGAAACTTCTTCACAGAAGGTGGTGAACCTGTGGAATTTTCTACCACAGAAGGCTGTGGAGGCCAAGTCACTGCATATATTTAAGAAGGAAGTAGATTTCTAGTCTCCTAAGTCATCAAGAGTATGGGGAGACAGCAGGACTAAAGCATTGAGATAGAGGATCAACCATGGTCATATTGAAGGGTGGAGCAGGCTTGAAGGGCTGAATGACCTACTCCTGCTTCTATTTTCTATGTTTCTATATTTAAAGAGCTTGCACCAACGGTTGCCTCATGATAGTGAGATTATGCAACATGCAGCAGACCAGCAAGAATCATCGCATGTGCTCTGTCAAACATGGCAGGGCTCATCCAGCATGGTCTAGGTAGCAGAAGCAATGTTTCAGCATGTGAATAGTCTGGTCTATCACATTTCATGTGGCAGCATGACTTTCATTGTATATGTGCTGAGCACGTGTGGATTCAGGCCAGAGTTTTGCTTCCTTAATGGCAAAGAAGCCCAGGCCTCACTCCATTGGCATCAGGGGGTCCTGCTACCTGCTCTGGCCCCCATATGTCACATACACTAAAGTTAAAACCGGGCCTAATTAGAACACTTCAGATTAGATTAAATTAGAAAGATGGATGAGGAAAAGCGGTTTAAGGAATGCTGACTCAGACTGATTGTGTTTTATTTTTTTCTATAAATTGTTCCTTGCACATGTTGGAATCTTGTCAGTCTGTTATCATGAAGCGGATTACAGCCCTGAATTACTTATGGACATATTGAACTTTTTAAGGTAAAACCTGTATTTTTTTAAAAAAACTACAAGGTAAAGCTGGCTGAGACTGTAAAGTAGCCACTTGCTGGAAAATTCCTGTGTGAATTACACTTGACTAACTAGCCCAGAGAGAACGGAATGTCGCACCTAAAAAGGTGTCAAGGCCTACTTCAGACAGAGACACTTCAAAGGAAGGGTTGCAATGAAAAAAAACTGATTGCCATCTCAGCAGAAACCATCTCTTGTTGGGAACTACAGGCCAGTCAGTCTAACCTCAGTGGTGGGGAAATGATTGGAAGCAATACTGAGGGACAGAATTAATCTACACTTGGAGAGGCAGGGATTAATCAAAGACAGTCAGCATGGTTTTGTTAAGGGGAGGTCATGTCTGACCAATTTCATTGAATTTTTCGAAGAGGTGACCAGGTGTGTAGATGATGGCAATGCATTTGACGTAGTCTACTTGGACTTCAGCAAGGCTTTTGATGAGGTCATAGGAACATAGAAAATAGGAACAGGAGTAGGCCATTTGGCCCTTTGAGCCTGCTCTGCCATTCATTATGATCATGGCTGATCATCCAACTCAATAGCCTGTTCCCGCTTTCTCCCCATATCCTTTGATCCCTTTCACCCCAAGAGCTATATCTAATTCCTTCTTGAGAACATACAATGTTTTGGCCTCAACTACTTTCTGTGGTAGCAAATTCCATAGGCTTACCACTCTCTGGGTAAAGAAATTCCTCCTCATCTCAGTCCTAAATGGTCAACCCTGTATCCTCAGGCTGTAACCCCTAGTTCTGGACTCCCCCGCCATCAGGAACATCCTTGCTGCATCTACCCAGTCTAGTCCTGTTAGAATTTTATAGGTTTCTATGAGATCCCCCCTCATTTTTCTGAACTCCAGCGAATATAATCCTAAACAACTCAATCTCTCCTCATAAGTCAGTCCCGCTATCCCAGGAATCAATCTGTTAAACCTTCACTGCACTCCCTCTATTGCAAGTACATCCTTCCTCAGATAAGGAGACCAAAACTGCACACAATATTCCAGGTGCGGTCTCACCAATATAATTGAAGCAAGACACCCCTGCTCCTGTACTCGAATCCTCTAACTATGAAGGCCAACATACCATTTGCCTCCTTTACTGCCTGCTGCACCTGCGTGCTTACCTTCAGCGACTGGTGTACAAGGACACCCAGGTCTTGTTGCACATTCCCACTCTCAATTTATAGCCATTCAGATAATAATCTGCTTTCCTGTTTTTGCTACCAAAGTGGATAACCTCACATTTATCCACATTATACTGCAAGTGCCATGCATTTGCCCACTCACTCAGCTTGTCCAAATCACACTGAAGTATCTCTGCATCCTCCTCACAGCTCACCCTCCCACCCAGCTTTGTGTCATCTGCAAATTTGAAGATATTACATTTAGTTCCCTCATCTAAATCATTAATATATATTGTGAATAGCTGGGGTCCCAGCACCGATCCCTGTGGTACTGCACTAATCACTGCCTGCCATTCGGAAAAAGACCCGTTTATTCCTACTCTTTGTTTCCTGTCTGCCAACCAGTTTTCTATCCATCTCAATACACTACCCCCACCCCATGTGCTTTAATTTTACACGCTAATTTCTCATACAGGACTTTGTTGAAAGCCTTCTGAAAGTCCAAATAAACCACATCCACTGGTGCTCCCTCATCAACTCTACTAGCTGCATTGTCAAAAAATTCCAGTAGATTTGTCAAGCATGGTTCTCCTTTCGTAAATCCATGCTGATTCTGTCCGTTTCTGCCACTGTTTTCCAAGTGCTCAGCTATTAACTCTTTTATAATAGACTCTATAATTTTCCCCGCTACCGACGTCAAGCTGACTGGTCTATCATTCCCTGTTTTCTCTCTACCTCCCTTTTTAAATAGTGGGGTTACATTAGCTACCCTCCAATCTGTAGGAACTGTTCCAGAGTCTATAGAATCTCGGAAGATGACTACCAATGCATCCACTATTTCTAGGGCCACTTCCTTAAGTA
This sequence comes from Cetorhinus maximus, assembly GCF_964194155.1. Taxonomy (NCBI): domain Eukaryota; kingdom Metazoa; phylum Chordata; class Chondrichthyes; order Lamniformes; family Cetorhinidae; genus Cetorhinus; species Cetorhinus maximus. The sequence goes on from NC_135883.1 coordinate 168,548,869, forward strand.
CTCTCGGATGTAGATTATCAGGCCCTGGGGATTTATTGGCCTTCAATCCCATCAATTTCCCCAACACCATTTCCTTACTAATACTGGTTTCTTTCAGTTCCTCCCTCTCGCTAAACCGTGTTCCCCAACATTTCTGGTATGTTATTTGCGTCCTTTGCGAAGACAGAACCGAAGTATGTATTTAGTTAGTCAGCCATTTCTTTGTTCCCCATTATAAATTCCCCTGTTTCTGACTGTAAGGGACCTATATTTGTCTTCACCAACCTTTTTCTCCTCACATACCTATAGAAGCTTTTACAGTCAGTTTTATGTTCCCCGCAATCTTTATTTTCCTCTTCTTAACCAATCCCTTGGTCCTCCTTTGCTGAATTCTAAAGTGCTCCCAATCCTCAGGTCTGTTGTTTTTTTCTGGCCAATTTGTATGCCTCTTCCTTGGATCTAATACTATCTCTAATCTTCCTAGTAAGCCATGGTTTGGCCACCATTCCTATTTTACTTTTGCACCAGGCAGGAATAAACAATTGTTGAAGTTCACCCATGAGCTCTTTGAATGTTTGTCATTGCCTATCCACCGTCATTTCTTTAAGTAATGTTTCCCAATCCATCATAGCCAACTCACGTCTCATACCATCGTAATTTCCTTTATTAAGATTCAGGACCCTAGTCTCAGAATCAACTACATCACTCTCCATCTTGATGAAGAATTCTATCATTTTATGGTCACTTATCCCCAAGGGGCCTCGCACAAATAGATTGCCAATTATTCCTTTGTCATTACACAATACCCAGTCCAGGTCCCGCATGGGAGACTGGTAACAAAGGTAAGAACACATGGGATCCAAGGCAATTTGGCAAATTGGATCCAGAATTGGCTGAGTGGCAAGAAGCAGAGAGTGATGGTTGAGGGGTGTTTTTGTGATTGGATGCCTGTGTCCAGTGGGGTTCCACAGGGATTGGTGTTGGGTCCCTCTATATATAAATGATTTAGACTTGAATGTAGGAGGGTTGATCAGTAAGTTCACGAATGACACGAAAATTGGTGGGGTGGTAATTAGTGAGGAGGATAGCCTTACATTACAGGAGGATATAGACGGGCTGGTCAGATGGGCTGATCAGTGGCAAATGGAATTTAATCCTGATAAGTGTGAGGTGATGTACTTGGGCAGGACAAACAAGGCATGGGAATACACGGTGAATGGTAGGACCCTGGCAAGTACCGGGGTGGAGGGACCTTAGTGTGCATGTCCACTGGTCCTCTAAGGTAGCTGGACAGGTAGACAAGGTGGTTAAGGAGACATATGGGATACTTGCCTTTATTAGCCGAGGCATAGAATATAAGAGCAGGGAGGTTATGCTGGGACTATATAAAACGCTGGTTAGGCCACAGCTAGAGTATTGCGTGCAGTTCTGGAATCTGCATTATAGGAAGGATGTGATTGCACTAGAGAGAGTGCAGAGGAGATTTACCAGGATGTTGCCTGAGCTGGAGCGTTTTAGTTATGAGGAGAGATTGGATAGACTGTGGTTATTTTCCCTGGAGCAGAGGAGATTGAGGGGGGACATAATTGAGGTGTATAAAATTATGAAGGGCATAGATAGGGTAGTCAGGAAGGAACTTTTCCCCTTGGTGGAGTGATCAATAACCAGGGGGCATAGATTTAAGGTAAGGGGCAGGAGGATTAGAGGGGATATGAGGAAGAATCTTTTCACCCAGAGGGTGGCGGGAATCTAGAACTCTCTGACTGAAAGTGTGGTAGACGCAGAAACCTCATAACATTTAAGAAGTATTTGGATGTGCACTTGCAATGTCATGGCATACAAGGCTATGGGACTAGTGCTGGAAAATGGGATTAGAATAGTTAGGTACTTGTTTGACTGGCGCAGACTCGATGGGCCGATGGGCCTTTTTCTGTGCTGTAGACCTCTATGACTCTATGAATTATATTGCAAACTGTGAACATGATCTGAGTTGAAAGAAAGCAGACTCTGGGTGAAAGACATGTTTGTTTTTCCCATCCAGGAATACACAAGAAAAGGTGTTAAAAAAGCCTACTGCAACCCTGTGTGCTAGTCTGGTGTTCTAGCTGGTACCAGTGTGTGCTATGAGGTCACAGTTGAAGAACATCATCAACTAGGCATCCCTGCAGTTGCAGGTTTAAAAAAAAATCTTTCTCTCTGCTGGAGGCAAGTCAAAAGTCAGCAAAGACGCAGTCAAAAAGGAAACAGGGCAATTCCTTTTAGCTAACCTGCAGAACCAAGAATCTTCAAACCAACTGCTGAACTGCTAAAGTCAGGTCTACTGGAATCACCCAATTTAACAGCCGCAACCTTTCACCATCTAATTCTCATGGACAAGCCAAAGAATGGTTCATCTATCTTTTTAAACTTTTATTTCTGGACTCACTTCTCATTTCTAATCTGCGTTTATGTGTGTTGCGTTTTTATTATTTTTTCTCACGCTTTAGTAACTAATAATCTCACTCATTCTTTGACTCAAAACCTGGTTAAGTTGGCTCCTTTAAAAAAAATACATTTGGACTGGAGAAAGGTATCCACAAGGGAAGGAATCCTTTTTAAATTAATCTTGTTGTGATTAACAGAGAGAGTTGAATAAAGAAGGGGAACCAATTCATCCCTCCACACCTGGAACCATAACAATTCGGGACAACCTTGCCCGGGGACCGGTGGTAACACTGTGCAAATAGATACCTCCTTCTACTTCTCTGATCTCTTGGGAAGGAAGTGAATGGCAGAGCACTTCCATTTCTTCATAATCGTCTACAATTGCTGCCTAATTAATGTGACAAGGATCTGCAGATGCTACCTGGAGAATCCAATGGCAAGGTAATACAAGGCAGTAGCGACATGGCAAATTGCAGGCAATCTATTCTTTGGTAAAAGTTAGCTGCAAATTTTCAGCTAGTAGCTGACCTATTTTCCCAATATCATCTAGGAGGAAACAGCTTCCTTGGGCAGTGACATAGTTTAAAGTCTAAGTAAGGCCTTGGTGTGTAAAGCTCTTCAGTCCAAAGTTGTACTTTTCATGAAACTGAATGAAACAATAGTATTGTCGGAAATTCTAAAGCACCAAAGAGTTCACTATTTTGACATGTTAATGCCAACCTTCAAACAGTTTGATATGCCCCCAAAATTAACACCAATAAATTGTTCAGTTACACCAAACAGTAATATCCCTCCTTCAGATCTTCTTACAGGTGCTCCTACAATCACTTAAGCAATGGTATTTTAAATTAGGGGCATGTTTGGACTGGAAGTTTGGGAAAATGTATGAACGTTATTCATAAAATAAAAGCAAAATATTGTGAATGCTAGAAATAAAAACAGAAAGTGTTGAAAATACTCAGCAGGTCCGGTAGCATCTGTGGAGTAAGAGTTCATATTTTGAATCTAGTATGACTTTTCTTCTGAATGGAACTCAAAGTTAGTCATGCCCTTTTGACTTCATTTATCTGTGGCTTAAGAACTCCCAGTGGTCCTTCGAGGAAGCTGGTAACTTTTTGGTCGGGAGATTCCGGTCAATGTTAAACTAGTTCTTTTGATGCACTGCCTGCAGTAAAGGGAAGAATGAAATGCATGCAAGTCCTTTGGGGAGCTATACTGAGTGAGTGGTTTAAAAAAAAAAAGCACCATTAATATAACCCAAGTAAGACGTGGCCTTCGTTACCACCAAGTTAGAGCTGCAGCTACACTAACATACTTGTGACTGTATATAAAATGTTAGGGTTGATGTTATACTTATGAGCTGTTAGAAGATCAGACAAGGTAGGATCGTCTAGATTTGAAGGTAAGAAATTATGAGCAGAGTGGCAATCCAACTCAATTGCTACTCCACCGGAAGTTAGAGGCTGGAATTCTCCTTCCCTGTTGGTGTTGGGCATCATGGCGGGCATGAGCAGACAATATGGCAGGAAGGCCAAAAACTGGCTTCATGCCATCGTGAAACCAGTTTGCAATTGTCCGCTCCACCTGTCAATGGTGGGCTGCCTTTCCCACCGCTACACGTCGGGATCATCATTTTAATACATCTACATCTAATTATATGCTCTGCTCACCGGAATCATCCACCCACCTCAAATAAACTGCCCATGGCGGCAGGAAAACACATCGGCCCAGAACACGTATTGTCAAGTGTGATACACAGAAGTCGGGACTTACCATTAGGGCCTTGCTCACATCGTGGACATCTGAGGAGCAGAAGATGTTGGAGTCCCACAGCTATCAGACCCTGGAGGAACACTTTCATTGCATGCTGGGTGAATTTTTATGACATGGCTCTGCTGAGAAGCAGCTCACAGAAGGTGTAAGAGCACCATTGATGTCTGGGATCTGCTTCGAGACATCAGTGCCTTGGCCATGTTGGTGGGGGAGGTGAGATTGGATGGGGGGGAACAATGGTGACCGGGGTGGGGTGGGGGTAAATTTGGCTGTCCTGTTGTGGGCCAGCTGATCCTTCTGGAGTGACAGAGGATGAGGGTGAAGGGGTCACATGCAATAGGGACTTGGAGGGAGAGGACAGCCTCTAAGATTCCTGAGTAGATGGCCCAGAGGTGTCCAGCTGCCGCTTCTCCTCCCTTCAGGTGTCCCAGGGGCCCGATCTGACTCCTTGAGGGGAAGGAGCAGCTGGAGGGGCATTAAGTTGCCCTGACCCTGTCGCGTTGCCACTGCAGGAACTCACCCATGGCTTCCACAATGCAGTGCAGGTCTGCGTGCATCTCTGTGTTCTGCTGGACTGTTATGTCCCAGTTACACCTCCGTTAAGGCAACAGTAAAACATACAGATTTTAAAAAGACACAGGCAAAGTAACATGATACCCTGAACAGTCAAATTCAAAGTGAGTTTTCTTCACTTCAGTCCGTGTAGATAGCAGCTTGAGCCTTAGAGGCTGGAGGCTTTTCACACATGTTAGATCTTAGAATTCCTTCTCTCCTTACACATAACCGCATCTCCTTTATACATATTTCTCCCTTTTTAATGTAAATCCCATTGTTTTCTAATAATTTTTCACAGTACCAATTTTATCAGTAAGCTTTGGGAAAAAAATAAACGCACTGTTTGGCTTCTTCTGGCTAAGAATAACATTTTGTAGTGCTGTTTGTGGTGTGATTTGGGCTTAAATGTAGGGGGTTCAAGAAGTTCGTGATGAAACAAAAATTGGTAGGGTAGTAAATAGTGAGGAGGATAGCCGTAAACTGCAAGAGGTTATTAATGGACTGGTCAGGTGGGCAGAACAGTGGCAAATGGAATTCAACCCGAAAAAGTGTGAGGTAATGCACTTGGGGAGGGATAACAAGGCAAGGAATTACACTATGAATGGTAGGACCCTGGAAAGTACTGAAGTTCAGAGGGACCTTGGTGTGTATATCCATAGGTCCCTGAAGGTGGCAGGGCAGGTAATTAAGAAGGCATGTGGGATATTTGCCTTTATTAGCCGAGGCATAGAATACAAGAGCAGGGATGTTATGCTGGAACAGTATAAAACCCTGGTTAGGCCACAACTGGAGTACTGTGTGCAGTTCTGGTCACCACATTATAGGAAGGATGTTAATTGCACTGGGGAGGGTGTAGAGGAGATTTACCAGGATGCTGCCTGGGCTGCCTGACAGGGTGGTTGAGTCAGAAACTCTCTTAACATTTAAGACGTATTTAGGTATTCACTTGCGTTGCCATAACCTCCAGGACTATGGGATAAGCACTGGAAAATGGGATTAGTGCAGTCAGATCTTTGTTGACCAGCAGGGACACGATGGGCTGTATGGCCACCTCCTCTGCTGTAAACGTCTGAGTCTATTTCACCAACTCTTTTGAAAGTTACATTGCTCTGGTTTATTTTAAAATGCAAATGTTCCCTTTACACCTCAATCCCAAAACTTCAACCATGTTTACTTAGTTAGCATTTCCAACATTGCTTTTCTTCTGACACATCAAAGCTTTCAGACCAGCTGTCTTTAATTCAATTAAGATGCACACACGCACGCGCGCACACACACACAATTCCTACTTTGCAATAAATTCCAATAACATTATGAAAATTATTATATTTTCCTGACACCCCGCTCCTTACTAAAAAATAATGTCATTATTTAAAAAGACGGTTTCATTTTCTCAACCCATCTTACATTACCTACTAAACTTTTATACTATTACATTACCAGATGCATGCATTAACATAATATATATATACAAATCCATTGTATCGACAGAAATCTTTCCAGTCCAGTGTCCAGGTTTTAAATATCCAATTTTCCCTTTAAGCTTCAAATTCTTGACAATGCATCTCCAATCAGATTTTCTCATCCAGCCACATGCATAATCTGTAGATTTAATGTTTGCAGTAATAAACTCCATCTGAATAGCCTTGCACTTCTGCCTTTAAATCTGTCCAGAAACTTTAAAGGATTGTGGTGTGTATAAACAATTGTTTCTGATGAATTGTTTGCAACCTAAATTTCAAAATGCCGCAATGCTAACACCAGACCCATAGTTTCCTTTTTGATCGTTGAATATCTTCTCTGCTGTACATTCAACTTTTGTGAAAAACACCGTATTGGTTTTTCAATTCCATTTTCATCTTCTTGTGACAGTACAGCCCCAGTGCCTATATCGATTGCGTCAATGGCCAACTTAAATTGCTTGGCATAACTGGGTACTACCAAAACTGGCGTTGTAGTTAATATAGTCTTCAAACTGTCAAATGCCTTCTCATACTTCTGTGTCCATTGAAACTTCTTGTTCTTCTTTAATAGTTCAATCAATGGAGCAGCCACACTGTTAAAATTTGGTACAAATTTCCGGTAAAACCCATTCATGCCCAGAAATCTCAAAACTTCTCATTTTGTTGTAGGCACGGGGAAACCCACGATAGCCTTGACATTCACATCTCTCGGAGCAACCTTACCATGTCCAATGGTTTGGCCTAGATATGTAACTTGTGCTTTTGCAAATTCGCTTTTAACCAAGTTCACCACCAAGTTAGCTCCTTGTAATCGAGTAAAAAATTCTTCCAGGTGTTGTAATTGCTCCTGTCACATCTGACTGAAAACTGTCAAGTCAACAATATAAACAGCACAATTCTCACACCTGCAATTACTTTGTTTGTCAGTCTTTGAAATGTTTCAGGTGCATTTTTCATACAAAATGGCATGTCTTTAAACTGATATAGTCCATCTAGTATCACAAAAGACACTCCTTTGCCCTCTCCAATAATGGTACTTGCCAATATCCTGTTAGCAAGTCAATCTTTGTGATAAATTTTGATTGTCCCACTTTCTCAATGCAATCTTCCAACCATGGTATAGGATATGATTCCACATTTGTCACTGCATTCACCTTTCGATAGACTACACACAGTCTTTGTGTTCCATTTAGCTTTAGTTTCAGTACCAGCACAAAAGTCAAAATCTAAATACTGCCACCAGACTCAATGATATAATTTTGAAGCATGAACTCAATTTCTTTCTGTACTTGTGATAACTTTTCCAGATTTAATCTACAAGGATGTTGCCTTATTGAAGATGAAACTCCTGCACATACATCATGTATAGCTAAATTATTGCAATAGCTTCTCCAAATCACTTTGACACTTGTCTGGAAGATAACTCAATATTACATTTAACTTTCAAGTACCCCTTCATTATCCAAGTTGATTAAAGGAAAATCAATTTCAGAATCCTGCATTTCTGCTTCTTTCTCATTATCTACCAACACGAACATCTCCTTTTGGTCCTCTCCCCTGCCAAAGTATGTTTTAAGCATATTTACATGACACACTCTCTGCTTTTTTCTATCTGGAGCATTTATTAAATAATTTACTTAATTCAGTTTCTTTGCAATCCTGTCAGGCCCACTAAACTTTGCCTTTAACGAGTCACCCAGTACTGGTAACAGAACAAGCATTTTCTCCCCAACAACAAGACGAAGAACTGCAGTGTTCCTGTCTGCCCTTGCTTTCATCACTTGTTGTGATATCTTTAAATGTTCCTTAGCCAACTCATGTGCTCTCTTCAATCTTTCTCTGAAGTTTCATACATTATCCAGGAGAGCAGTTTCTGAATTTTCGTCCACCAATTTCTCATGAATAAATTTCAGTGGTCCCTTTACCTCATGACCATAAACTAGTTTAAAAGGACTAAAACCAGCCGATGCATTAGGAGGGTCCCTAATAGCAAATAACAAGAATGGAATTCCCTTATCACAACCTGTGGATAATCCTGACTATAAACCTTCATCATTGTTTTTAAATAGTTGATGCCATCTTTCTAAAGCCCCTTGTGATTCAGGATGATAAACTGTTGACTTAAATTGTTTTATCCCAAAACTGTTAATTACTTCCTTAAACAGCTGTAACATGAAATTTGAACCCTGATCTGATTGTATTTCTTTAGGGGAACCATATCTTGTAAAAATATTAGTTAACTCTTCCACAATTTTCTTTGTTGTAATATTTCTCAAAAGCATCACTTCAGAAAACATTGTAGGCATTAAAGATGCTGGCTTAATCACTGATTGTGGTTTCCCTATTACCTGACATGTGTGACATATTCCAGAGAATTTGATTACATCTCTATGCAATCCAGACCAATAAAAATATTTTTGTACTTTCACCTGTGTCTTTCTAATTCCTAAATATTCCCCATTGGGATTTCATGAGCTATCTTCAGAATTCATTTTTATTCTAAATGGCATTACAATCTGATGCACCTTCCTCCAGTTTTTATTTGCTGAAGCATGATAAGGTCGCCATTTTCTCATTAAATCATTACCCTTAAGGTTATAGCATTCTGGAGCATTTTGCCTCTGTTTCTGAGTAAGTTGTTTGATATAACTGTCTTATTTGCATATCCTTTTTCTGTAACTCCACCAACTGCCTTCAGTTAAACCTTGAATTCAACTGCATTATGCTCTGATCTTTCCTCATGAACAATGTTATCAAACACCATGCCAACTAATTGGGCTTCCACACCTTCTCCCCACCTTTGAACTTCCTGTTCTTTTTTCACCTATGAGCCTGTGATCTTGTTATCACACAACCTGGAAACAATCCGGGATGCTCTGTCTACTTGTCACTTCTGTTGAAAACACTATAGGTTGCTCAACTACTATAGGCATCACCCACATCTGTGACCCAGCTATATCATTACCCAGAATAAATTGAACCCCTGCAATGGGCAATTTTTCCACTACTCCAACAATCACTTCGCTTCTTCTCCAATTGCTCTTTAAATTTATCTTCCACAATGGAATAGATTTAGCATCTCCATGAACCCCACTAATTATCAACTGCTCCTGCAATACTTCCTCTGAACAACAAATATCACTATCCCACAACATTAAGGATTGACTAGCCACTGTGCCTCTTAAAATTTTAACATCTTTACCTACTCCACCCTGTACACATGGAAAGACATTCCCTTCACAAAATCATTAAACATTCCTGCAACCTGCCTCAGAATTCTCTCAGGTAAATTGCGAACACATTCCCACTGATTCTTCCTGTTTTACCAGTACAAAAAGCACTGGTTTTTCCTGAACCTGAACCTCAGAATCCACGTACTTTTACTTCCAGAATTTTTCTGCATCCCAATAATCCCAACAGCTTTTCCCTGTAATTTCCAACACACTGACTTTGTGTGTCCAACTTTACTACAATGAAAATTCCTCAATTTCTGAATCTCACTTCTACCTTTAGCACCTTTTTTATTCTGGGGAAAAAAAAGTTTCCTGGAAATTTCTACCTACTCCTCTTTCCTGACCTTCGTTTCACCTTCCCACTTTCTATCCTTCTCGGATTTAAAAGGGTGATAAAGAAAACTTTTAGCTCTATGAACTAACTCATAATCATCAGCTATCTCTGCTGCTTATCTTACTTTTTGAATCCTTTGTTCCTCCACATGAATTCTCACTACCGAAGGAATTGAATCTTTAAATTCTTCCAAAAGAATCACTTCTCTAAGAGCTGAATATGTCACCTCTATCTTTAATGCCTGTATCCACTGTTCAAAATTACTTTGCTTTACTCTTTCAAACTCAATATAAGTTTGCCCAGGCTGTTTTCTCATATTCCTAAATTTCTGCCTGTATGCCTCAGAAACCTCAAACTTTGGAAGAGCTTGTACAAATGTAAACATCTCCCCACGGGATTCTGATCTGGAAATAAGTCCTTCCTCACTGCGTGGTGTCTCTTTTTTAACTACCAGCATTTTAAGCTGGAATTCTCTCTCTCTCTTTTCTCTTTCCTGTCTGTCTAACTTTGACATTTCTAACTCCCCATGAAATGCTTTCTCTCTTTCATTTTCTTTTTCTGCTGCCTCTAGCTCAAGTTTCTTTCATTTGCAACTGAATTTGAGCCCATTCCAATGAGCCACCCCTTGGAAAACTCGGTCTCTGTTGAAGGGTCATTCAGACTCGAAACGTTAACTGTGCTCCTCTCCGCAGATGCTGCCAGACCTGCTGAGTTTTTCCAGGTATTTTTGTTTTTGTTTCGGTCTCTCAGGTATTCCTTCAATTTCAAATGCTATGTATTATGTATGATTTCCCAATCCCTGCAGGCAATCTTAATTGTAATTTATCTGCCAATTCCATTAATTTAGCATTATTTACTTTCTGTAAACCAACCAAAGTTATAACTTCAACTCCCAAACAAGTCTCAGCAACTAACAAAGCCATTTTGCAGTCTCATCACTTAAAAAAAAAAACCTCACATCAACTCCTGAATTCAAAGTGCTTCTCGTACTCATAGCCTTAAGATTCACCAACTCCAAACCAATCCAAGAATTTCAAATATATCCCGCAAAGAGCCACCAAGTTTTTTATTGCATAGCGGATGGTAAATGCTGAGCTGTTCAAATCCCAGAGGGAAACGTTAAACAACTGCCGCTACTATTTTACAATTTGTATTTATTTCAGGGAGCATGCCTTGAATTCAGTAATAATAAGACCACTGAGTCTTATAGGTTTCTTACGAAACTAAATTAAACCTTTATTTAAAAAAAAAATATTTTAAGCACATACATGAGCTTATAAATTACTACTATGATAACTCCTAGCTCCTCTAGTTAATCTAACTCCCAGTTACAGCTCCATTAAGGCAACAGTAAATCACACAGATTTTAAAAAGACCCATGCAAGGTAACACAATACCTTGAACAGTCGAATTCAGTGAGTTTTCTTCACTTCAGTTGGTGTAGACATCAACTTGAGGCTTAGAGACTGGAGGCTTTTTACACTTGTTAGATTTAGAATTCCTTCTCTTGTTACACATAACTTCATCTCCTTTATACATGTTTCTCCCTTTTTAATGTTAATCCTATTGTTTTAATATGTCTTTTCAACTCTACTTTTCTAATAATAATTCATAATACCAATTTTATCAGTAAACTTTGGGAAAAATAACCACACTATTTGGCTTCTTCTGGCTAAGTGTAACATTTCACCACCTCTTTTGAAATTCAAGTTACTCTGGTTTATCAAAAAATGCAAATGTTCCCTTTACACCTTATATTCTAAAGTTTCAACCGTGTTTACCTAGTTAACATTTCAAACCTAGCTTCTCTTCTGACACATCAAAGCCTTCAGACCAGCTAGCTTTAATTCAGTTCAGTCACACACATACACACAATTCCTAATTTACAATAAATTCCAATAACATGATGAAAATTATTATATTTTCCTGACATGGACCACAGTCTCCATGGTGTCTGCTATCCTTTCCGTGGAGACCTCCATACATGCATATGTGGGCACCACTTCATAAGAGAGCAGGCGGACACACTCCTCTGACTCACATGCCACTCTGTTGAGGGCTTCCAACAGCTCTGCGTAATGTTCCCCCACCTTCTGCTGACTCTCCATGATGAGTTGGAAGGACAAATCCAGAGGCTCATCATCTGATTCGGACCTAACAGATGCTTGTTGCCCAGCAGTCCTCCACGTGCTGGGGAGCTTGGCTGAATCTGCCTCCTCCTGCTGCGGACACGTGTCCATGCAATGACTTCCAGATTGTGAACCCAAGCCTGCTGTAGCTCTAGGTCCCACCCTGGTGTGTGTCTCTGTATTGGTGGAGGGTGTCGCTAAGCGCTATCTTCCAGGCTGCATATATCCAGCTTGTCAATGGAGGAAGTGTCCTTGTCGCTGAAGATGCAGACCTTGATGGAGCTGAGGGATTAGCTGGCTGATAGTGTCAGTCGCCTGGCAGAAATTTTGTGAGCCAAAGTAGAGATGATTAGTGCATGGCAGCAGAGTCAAAAGCAAGAGAGAGAGCACTCACAATTGCATTGAGAGAGAGATGATGTGGTGTAGGGTCCTCACGTGGGTATTCGCCGTGACCTTACAATCGTCACAGGCACAGTCCTCATCCAGCACGATGGCACAGTCCTCAAAGTGAGTGCAAGGTCTAATGTGGACCACTCCACCCTGGTCTGGGACCTCTCCATGCTGTTGTGAGCCAGCTTCTTCTGCATGAAAACAGATGAAGAGAGACTGAGCAGTATGCATGGCACTGCATGAAGTGTTTGTGTGGTGAGCAGAGCCATGGATGGGATGAGGACAGAAGCTCCAAGGGGTATGAGCCTGATGGAAATGTTCCGGTGTGTGTGAGAGTTAGTGGTGTTGTCCCTTGTGATGTGAGGTCCCTGTGGATGTGTGATGGGTTTGTGAATGTGTGAGTTGAGAGTGATGAGAAGAGTGATCTACTCCGGCGGAATGGATGACACCATTCATCCTCTTCCTGCGCTGGGCGGCTGTCCTCTTTTGCATGGTGTTGGCGATGACCACCACTGCTACCACCTCCCATGCTGGATTGGTGACCTTGCCTGTTGATCTTTGCCCAGAGTGGGGTAGAGGACTTCACGGCAGGCCTCCACTGTGCCTAGTAAATGCTCGAGGGAGGTGTCGCTAAATCTGGGGGCAGTATGTTTCCCTGCTTTTGGAGCAATCAGTTCCCAACAGCTTCCAATCCCTTGAAGAGTGCTAGCTCTGTGCAGGGGTGGCCTAAATATGGCACCCACTGAAGGCCTAAGGTGATGGTGGGATGGGCGAATCAGAGACCACCCAGCCAGTGACCTGGTATAAACAAAAATACCTGGAAAAACTCAGCAGGTCTGACAGCATCTGCGGAGAGGGATACGGTTGACGTTTTGAGTCCATATGACCCTTCATCAGAACTAAAGAAAATAGAAAGTGACCTGGCGTGTTTCCCAGGAATGCATAATTAATGAGATGGAAATAGGATGACAATAACAGCATGAAAAGCCGCCATTACAGCCGGCGGATAAAACGTCCTTTTTCCCACATGCTACTGCACTCAGTATAAATCTGGGACCATTCTGCCCATAGTTTTATATAAATTGGGAATTCATGCAGTCTCCCACATGGTCAATCAAACACAAAAAATGCAGGTGGGTTTGTGAACACCAAAAGCATGAACCATGTTTTAGCCTGATTGCAGAATTATTGCTCAACATCCTTCCACCCAAAAAAAATGCAATTTCACAGAATTTGCACCTTGGCTAAAAGGCTTTGTATCACAAAATACTGATAAAATACTGGATAGATTTTACAAATTTTATTAAATGGAAAATAATGACATGTATACTAAACTTCACTGCCAAATTCACAGTACGCACTCCTGTCACAAAAGACCTGGCACTATATTGCTCATTTGCAAACTTAGCTCACAATTTATCAAAATACAGTAGCACATGGTTGTTAAAACGAATCATGTACTTACAGTATTGTACAGTTGAAATTTCTTTTGTCCAGGCCTTATGATGCAACACTTCAAACTTCACCAATACATAAGCAACTTTGTTGTACATTCGCACAATGGACATTCCCTGTGGACTTTTCAGAATGTCAGAATTTTTCTGAAATAAAAAGGAGCACTTCCATGTGCAAAAATGTTTCCATGTGCGTATCGTGTCACTTATGTAGGAAACCATACATAACCAAAATAACATTTAAAACATAAATATAGAAAACATGATGAAAGATACTTTTGAGCCTCTTCTACAATGGAAAGACCGAATGCAGATTGGGTTATCCCTTTGCAAAACACCCACATTGAGTAATAAGCATGAATCTGAATTTCTGGTTGATTGTCATTTTAATTTCATGTCCCACTCCCACTGACTCCCTCCTGGACTATTTCAATCAGTAGCTTAACGAACAGCATTTTGCAACTTTTCACACTCAATACTGAGTTTAACAATTTCAGAACATAATTACCACTTCCATATTTTTGGACACCAGGTGCTGGAACTAGATACAGGGTGGAATTTTACGGCCAGGTCGTAAAATGTGACGAGTTCTTCAAAAGTCCTTTGACTTCGGCATACTGGAAAACCCCGCTGGTGAGAGAGGCTATAGAATTCCATCCATAGTTATTCACAACTCCTCCAGACCCATCTTTTGTGTTCTTACTTGTCTCCAGTATCCAGTGACTTCAACCATTTCTTGATATTAGGTGGAGTGAATTGAATTGGCTGAAAACTGGCATCTATGATGCTGGGGACCTCCAAAGGAGGCCAAGGTGGATCATTCACTGGGCACTTTGTGTAGCAGTGTGCACCATCTAATGCACTGCAGGAACTCACCAAGGCTCCTTAGACAGCACCTTCCAAACCCACAACCGCTACCATCTAGAAGGACAAGGGCAGCAGACATATGGGAACACCACCAAATGCCCCTCCAAGCTACTCACAAACCCGACTTGGAAATATGTCACTGTTCCTTCATTGTCAGGGGTCAAAATTCTGGAACTCTAACAGCACTGTGGGTGTACCTACACCACATGGACTGCAGCAGTTCAAGAAGGCAGCTCACCACCACCTTCTCAAGGGCAATTAGGGATGGGCAATAAATCTGGCCTAGCAAGGGACATCCATATCCCATGAATGAATACGAAAAAAAAACAAAAGCAAGAAAATTCTGATAAACCTGAACAAAACACTGATTTGGCTCAAGTGCAGTATTATGACCAGTTCTGGGAACCACACTTTAAGAAGGATGTGAAGGCATTAGAGAGCATACAGAAATGATTGATGAGAATGGTTCCAGGGATGAGGAACTTAGGTGACATGGTGAGAAGCTCGGGCTGTTGCCCTTAGAAAATGAAGGTTAAAGAAAGTGGACAAATCTCCAGGTCCAGATGATTTGTGTCCCAGACTGCTAAGGGAGGCAAGGGAGGAGATCGCAGGGGCTCTGACCCAAATTTTTAATTCCTCTCTGGCCACGGGGGAGGTGCCAGAGGACTGGAGAACAGCTAATGTGGTTCCGCTATTTAAGAAGGGTTGTAGAGATTAGCGAGGGAACTACAGACCAGTGAGTCTCACGTCAGTGGTAGGTAAACTATTGGAGAAAATTCTGAAGGAGAAAATATATCTCCACTTGGAGAGGCAAGGTTTGATCAGGGCTAGTCAGCATGGCTTTGTCATAGGGAGGTCATGCCTAACAAATTTGATTGAATTTTTTGAGGAGGTGACCAGGTGTGTCGATGAGGATAATGCAGTTGATGTAGTATATATGGATTTCAGCAAAGCCTTTGACAAGGGAGACTTATGAAGAAGGGAAATGCACATGGGATACAGGGTAATTTGATAAAGCAGTTTCAAAATTGCCTTAGTTGTAGGAGACAGAGGGTGATGACAGAATGCTGCTTTAGTGACTGGAAGCCTGTGTCCAGTGGCGTACCACAGGGATCTGTGCTGGGTCCCCTATTATTCGTTATTTATATAAATGACATAGGTGACTATGTGGGGGGTAGGATTAGTAAGCTTGTGGATGACACAAAGATTGGCCGGGTGGTTAACAGTGAGGTTGAGTATCTTGGGCTACAGGAAGATATAGATGGGATGGTCAAATGGGCAGATAAGTGGCAGATGGAATTTAACCCTGAAAATTGAGATGATACACTTTGGAAGGAGTACTTCGACAAGGAAGTATTCAATGAACAGCATGACACTTGGAAGTTCTGAGGAACAAAGGGACCTTGGCGTGTGTGTCCATAGATCTCTAAAGGTGGAGGGGCATGTTAGTGGGGTGGTGAAAAAGGCATTTGGGACAGTTGCCTTTATCAATCGAGGCATAGATTACAAAAATAGGGAGGTCATGTTGGAGTTGTATAGAACCTTGGTGAGGCCACAGCTGGAGAACTGTGTGCAGTTCTGGTCGCCACGTTATAGGAAGGATGTGATTGCACTGGAGGGGGTGCAGAGGAGATTCACCAGGATGTTGCCTACGATGAAACATCTAAGTTATGAAGAGAGGCTGGATGGACTTGGGTTGTGTTCGTTGGAGCAGAGAAGACTGAGGGGCGACCTGATCGAGGTGTACAAGATTATGAGGGGCATGGACAGGGTGGAAAGGGAGCAGCTGTTCCCCTTAGTTGAAGGGTCAGTCACAAGGGGGCACAAGTTCAAAGTGAGGGGCAGGAGGTTTGGGGGGATGTGAGGAAAAACCTTTTTACCCAGGGGGTGGTGACTGTCTGGAATGCGCTGCCTGTGAGGTTGCCTCACATCCTTTAAAAAGTACCTGGATGAGCACTTGGCACACCATAACATTCAAGGCTATGGGCCAAGTGCTGGTAAATGGGATTAGGTAGGTAGGTCAAGTGTTTCCCATGTGTCAGTGCAGACTTGACGGGCCGAAGGGCCTCTTCTGCACTGTGTGATTCTGTGATGCACACAGGGTGTCAACATAGTAGCTGAGCTAACTTTATTGATAACAAATTTTTCTAACGTGAACACAGAACTCAGTTTCTGCAAATATATCAAGACAAGTTCCAACATGTGCTATCTGACCTTAATTCCAGGTCAGGTGACCCTGTATATAGTATGGAGTGCCATATATGTATCTAATAGCGGAGTCCACTCCACAATCAATTATTATCGTGACATTTCCCCTTTTTAAAAAAACACTTTTATCTAACTCACGTACAGTCTCTTATCTATTCTTTCTTACTCTGTTTTGATCAGTCTGTTTTGTCTTTTACTCAACTCTGAATCTCTGGTTTTTTCACAATTCTTCTACTGAATGTTCTGAATGGCGACAGAGGTGATTTTGAAGGTCAAAGAGCCTTCTCCAACTCTGTCACTATGACCCCTGGGATACTTTTCAGGACTCTCAGGCTTTGTCTGGTTATCTGTTGCTTCACTGGTGCATTCTGGTTTTGGATCTTCAGCTACACTTTCTGGTTCAAAGCAGGGTTGCTTTTCATTTGATTTCCGTAAGAATTTCCAGTTTCTTATGTAGGGAATGTGTTTACTATGTAAGACCTTAGTTCTCCTGTGAAAACAGCAGGATTCTAGATCCTTCCATGCTGAATCCTCAATCTCTCTAATGTTCAGATCAGGCAAAAGTTGGTTGCCTTGATAAAAGCTCTGTTTCTGCTTCTGCTGTCTTAGTTTGAGCAGATCCTGCGTGCTGTAGCTCACTGGAAATAACAGTTGGGGCACAGTTGGAAGCTTAGTTCGTAGTCTTCTCCCCATCAGGAGCTGTGCTGGAGATGATCCAATGCCCTCTAATGGAGTATTCCTGAAATCCAGCAGAGCCAGGTAGGGGTCTCTTCCATCTGCTTTTGCCACCTTGAACAGGTGTTTTTAAGGTCTACATGGTACGTTCCACCATTCCGTGGAGTGTAGATATTTGGGACTTGGTGTAGTGTGACAAAACTCCCAGTCCTGTGCAAATTTGCGAAACTCAGTGCCTCAGGATTGTGGACCATTACCCGAGATGAGCACTTCAGGCATGCAGTGGCAAGCAAAAATTGATTGAAAATGATTTATTAGTGATGCTACCATTTCTCAGCAACACAGGCTCAAAACTTTGAGTAATGACCTACTGCTAGTTGGTACTCCTGTCAAATGTGAAAAAGTTCACTCCAATTTTCTGTCAGGGGTCTCTCTGGAACACTTGCGGTTGAAGTGGTTCTTTTTGCTGCATCTTACTGTACTTTGTGCACATAGCACATGCATTCACCATTTCCCTGATTTCTCCCATTTCAGGCCAATGCATTACGTCTTGAGCTCTTCTCCTCATGTTTCTATGCCGAGGTGACTTTCATGTATGTGCTGCAGAATTTCTTTCCTCAGTGTTGCAGGAGTTATGATCTTTTCTCTCTTAAAGTATTCCTTCTGCTACATGAAGTTCCTCAAGTTCTAGTACTCTTGTACAGCAGATGGGGCTCCACTCCGATGTGTGGGCGAAATCTGCTGCAGTTTTCTCAGGGTGGCATCGTTCTTGGTCGCTTCCCTTATCTCACCCAGTTTGTTTACAGCCACAGGTAAGTTCTTTGTCAGCATGTGAACCTATGCTTCCATTTCTTTATCCTCTTCATCCGTGATGGGAGGAATGCACGTGACAGAGTGTCTGCAATGTAAATATCCTTAACAAAAACAGAAATACCTGGAAAAACTCAGCAGGTCTGGCAGCATCGGTGGAGAAGAAAAGAGTTGACGTTTCGAGTCCACATGACCCTTCAACAGAACTGAGAGTAGTTAGGAGAGGGGTGAAATATAAGCTGGTTTAAGGTGGGGGGGGGGCGGGGGGAGAGAAGTTGAGGGTGGGGTGGTTGTAGGGACAAGCAAGCAGTGATAGGAGCAGATAATCAAAAGATGTCACAGACAAAAGGATCAAAGAGGTGTTGAAGGTGGTGATATTATCTAAGAAAATGTGCTAATTAAGAATGGATGGCAGGACACTCAAGGTACAGCTCTAGTGGGGGTGGGGTGGAAAGACTGACAAGGTATTAGTTGTAGATTTAAAAATGATGGAAATAGGTGGGAAAAGAAAAATCTATATAAATTATTGAAAAAAACAAAAGGGAGGGGGAAGAAACGGGGTGGGGAGGGGGGGGAGGGAGTTCAAGATCTAAAGTTGTTGAATTCAATATTCAGCCCGGAAGGCTGTAAAGTGCCTAGTCGGAAGATGAGGTGCTGTTCCTCCAGTTTGCGTTGGGCTTCACTGGAACAATGCAGCAAGCCAAGGACAGACATGTGGGCAGGAGAGCAGGGTGGAGTGTTAAAATGGCAAGCGACAGGGAGGTTTGGGTCTTTCTTGCGGATAGACCGCAGGTGTTCTGCAAAGCGGTCGCCCAGTTTGCGTTTGGTCTCTCCAATGTAGAGGAGACCGCATTGGGAGCAACGAATGCAGTAGATTAAGTTAGGGGAAATGCAAGTGAAATGCTGCTTCACTTGAAAGGAGTGTTTGGGCCCTTGGACGGTGAGGAGAGAGGAAGTGAAGGGGCAGGTGTTGCATATTTTGCGTGGGCATGGGGAGGTGCCATAGGTGGGGGTTGAGGAATAGGGGGTGATGGAGGAGTGGACCAGGGTGTCCCGGAGGGAACGATCCCTATGGAATGCCGCCAGGGGGGGTGAAGGGAAGATGTGTTTGGTGGTGGCATCATGCTGGAGTTGGCGGAAATGGCGGAGGATGATCCTTTGAATGCGGAGGCTGGTGGGGTGATAAGTGAGGACAAGGGGGACCCTATCATGTTTCTGGGAGGGAGGAGAAGGCGTGAGGGCGGATGCGTGGGAGATGGGCCGGACACGGTTGAGGGCCCTGTCAACGACCGTGGGTGGAAAACCTCGGTTAAAGAAGAAGGAGGACATGTCAGAGGAAATGTTAAATATCCTTGCCTGTTTTGTATTTAACTTTGGCCTGGTACTTCTGCAGATGCATTCATAATCTTTGATTCTTGGTGGTGTTCAGTTCAGAGGCTTTTTAAGGATAACTTCCAAAGGTTTATGATCAATCTCCACATCTTTGCCATAGACAAACTGGTGGAAGTATTCTAGGCCAAACACAAATGCTAGCATTTCTTACTCTATTTGGGCATATTGCTGTTGTGTTTCAGTCATTGCCTTTGAAGCGTACGCCACTAATGCCTCATTTTGCAAAAAGACAGCTCCCAGGCTAGTTATTTTTTGAAGCGTCCACTGAGATCTTGACTGG
Source organism: Cetorhinus maximus (assembly GCF_964194155.1). Taxonomy (NCBI): domain Eukaryota; kingdom Metazoa; phylum Chordata; class Chondrichthyes; order Lamniformes; family Cetorhinidae; genus Cetorhinus; species Cetorhinus maximus. The sequence goes on from NC_135883.1 coordinate 168,568,835, forward strand.
CTGACTGACATTGTAATACTTTAGCACTGGTGCCTGGGTCAGTGTTCTCTTCAGACTGGTCAAAGCTTCCTGGTGACTTTGTTCCCAGTGCCATTCCACATCATTTTATAAAAGTTCTTTGGAGATGCTGTCAGTTCTGACATGTTCGAAATGAATTTCCCAAGATCGGTCACCATTCCCAAAAACCTCTCCAAGTCTTTATTGCATTCTTGGGATGGCATGTTCACGACTGCTTCGATTTTACTCGGGTCTGGCTTCAGTCCCTCACTTGTAAGTACATGTCCCAATTACTTGGGCCAAAATTTTCCATTGGCGGGCGGGCGGAGGAGTGGCCACAGGAGGGCGCGGACCCAATCAGCGCCCGCAGTCAGGGTCGCGCCGCCATTTTGCATGTGCTGGCCAATTAAGGTCCGCCCAGCGGATTTCTGTCACCCGTGAATAGCGGGAGTGTGCGGCGGGCATGCGTAGACTGCCGGGTCCAATGGCGACCCGGCAGTCTGTTGAAAGGAAGGCCAGGCAGCCTCCTGTAGGCTGCTCACAATGGCCACGTCGAGATCACACCGCAGGGGCTCTTCTGAGCAGGGCACGCTGGAGGAGCAGGGCAGGCTGCGGGGTCTGCCACAGGAGCAGGGCAGGCTGCAGGGTAGGCCAGCGGGGGGGCCAATTTTTCTGATGACTGCCTTGCTGCCCTCCTCGAGGAGGTGGCAGCACAGCGGGGGATGTTGGTCCCCCAGGACGGGAGGAGGAGGCCCCCCCACATGACCAAACGTGCATGGGAGGAGGTGGCGGAGGTGGTGAGCTCCCGCGATGTGGTGCGGCTCACATGGATCCAGTGTTGTAAGCGCTCCAATACTTTGTTGCGCTCTGGAAGGGTGAGTACCATGTTGGCATTGGGCATTTAACCCACCAGGTAGCCTTAGCCTTTGAGGGCCCCCCCGCCTAAGTCTTACTGTTGTGACTGCATTGAATCATGTTGCGCATTTATCGTATGCTGGGTGGACAAGCAGGTAGTGCCCATGCTTACATCAGTCTGAGTGGTTCATGAGAAAATGAGTTCTCCCCCACACCATGTGTTGCTCTTAGCCGCACATGACTAGTCTGGGGGCAACCCGCAAGAGATGCAGCTAGGTGCATACTCAGAACTCCAACACATGCCCTATTCACAGTGATGAGATTGTGGAAGGGGAGCCTCAAGGTCTCATGGCCAAGAGCCATCTGCTGTCCTCGACGCTGCACGTAGTTGTGCCTCCTTGCTATGGGAGCTAAGACCATGTGTTTCCTAAAGTGATGGACGCAGAATGTGTCCAAAGTGGCCTTTGGGGGGAGGTTGGGAGCAGGCGTACTATCTTTGTGTGACTGATCAGCAGCAGCGGGGAGAGGAGGCACTGGAGGCCTGAGATGGGCCACCGTGGTTGGGGTGCGGCATGTGCATGCAGAGTCCATGTGCGATTAGCCACAATGAATGATCTTCTCTGTTTTTCAGAAGAATGTCGCAATGCATGTGAGCGTTCGCATACAGGAGGCGGCCAGGCCCAACTCATGATTTTAAGCCGCTTCCAGCAGGAGGCCCTGGGGCTTGAGAGGCGCCATGCGCCCAGGTCCACTGGTGTCGATGAAGCTGGGGTGGAACGGCCAGCTAGTTGAGGTCAACAGTGACATCGGCTCTGTCTTCCCACCATCCATAGCACTGATGATTGATTGATTTGTTATTGTTGCAACATTGCTCATTCACAGACTGATAGAGCCAGAGGTGTGGGCCATAGACAAAGGTCCTTCGGCCCTTCGAAGATGCATGTGTCAAGCACCTTCCAAAGTCGCCTTATCCCATTTCTGACCACTATCCCCATGGCCTTGTATGCCATGGCATCGCAACTGCACGTCCAAACACTTATTACATGTTAGGAGGGTTTCTGCGTCCACCATCCTTTCAGGCAGTGTGTTCCACATTACTGTGTGGAAAGGTTGCTCATCACCTGTCAACCTCATACCCCTTACCTTAAATCAATGCCACCAGGTTACTCATCCCTCCACCAAGGGGAAAATTTCCTTTCTGTCGACTCTATCTATGCCCCTCATAATGTTATAAACCTCAATAATGTCACCCCTCAATCTCCTCTGCTCCAGGGGAAATAACCCTAGTCTATGCTATGTCTCCTCATAAGTCAAACTCTCCAGTACAGCCAGCATCCTGGTCAATGACCTCTGCACTCTCTCCACTCCAATCACATCCTTAACGTGAACCACATCTCACAATTGCAAGCAGAACTATAGCTGTGGCCTAGGCAGCATTCTCTGCACTTGCAACATGACCTCCCTGTTACTATATTCTATTCCTCGGCTAATAAAGGCAAGTATGGCATTTACCTTCTTAAACGCCTTATGTACCTGTCCCGCTACCTTAACGGGCCTGTCAACATCCCCAGCAAGGTCCTTCTGATCCTCCTTAATTTCCACGGTCCTACCATTCCTCGTGTATTCCCGTACCTTGTTTCTCCTGCCCAAGTGCATCACCTCACACCTATCCACATAACATTCCATTTGGCATTCCTTAGGCCATCTGACCAGCCCGTTTGTATCCACCTGTAATGTTAAGGTCTCCTCCTGACTATTTCCCACCCCAGCAATATTTGTCTCCATAGGTTCTGGAAGGTTGAGTGCATAATGAGCCAGGGGGAAAGGGATGAAGTGTCTCACTGTGTGCCCCGCTAACTGATCTACTGTCCTAGTTGTTAATTTCAGCATCATCAGTTTAAAACCATGGCTGAGGGTGCCTGGCTCCTTTGTTCTGCACTTGTATGTTTTACATACGTGTCATGAGTGTCTGAGTGGATATTGAAGTTTATGTCCAAAGCCCTTGGTTGCAGCTGATGAAGTGGCAGATGTAGCACTTAAGTGCCGAGTATGGAAGCGCCAAGCAAGGCTGGTCCTCCTGATCCATTTGTGTGGAGCTAGCTGAAGGTTCATTGGATTAAATTCTCCCGGGTGTCCCTGCCTCCTTGGTGTAGTCCCGGATCAGCGTTTAGCCCCTCATCATTCCCCTGTGCTTCCTCATCCTCAGAATCAGTGCTGGACTCATCGTGTGTAGCCGCATGCACTGCGTCAGTGTCTTTGTCGTCCACTGCGTCCCCCTTTCTAGTGCTAGATTGTGGACCACAGCAAGCAACCACTCTCACCGAGACACGATCTGGGGGGTAACTGGAGTGCGCCCTCTGAGCGGTCCAGGCATTGGAAGCGCATCTTGAGAAGACTGATGGCTCTCTCCACCACAGCCCTTGTGGAGGCGTGGCTCCTATTTTAGCGCTGCTCAGCTTCTAAAATTGGATGGCGGAGATGAACCACCTTCTGAGGGGAAAGCCCTTGTCACCCAGCAACCATCCATCAAGCCGAGCCGAAGCACTGAAGAGCCCGGCACCTAGGAGCGTCTGAGGATGTAGGCGTCATGGGAGCTGCCTGGGTACCTGGCACAGACTTGTAGAATCAGCATCCTGTGATCACACACTATCTGCATGTTCATGGAGTGGAATCCCTTTCTGTTGACGAAGGCACCGGTCTCACCTGCTGGCTCCTTGATGGCCACATGTGTACAGCCTATTGCACCCTAGACGAGAGGGAAGCCAGCAATCGTTGCGAAGCCTCTGGCTTGCTGTGTTTGGCTTGCCTGGTCCCAGCGGAAGTCAATGAATATGAATGCCCATCTGAAAAGAGCGTCTGTAACCTGCTTGACACAAGTGTGCACAGCTGATTGGGAGACACCATAAAGATCATCCACCGAGCCCTGAGTGTCGCGATTCCGCAAATCATTCTATCTCGGATGAGTGATTCTTCAAGCTCTCCAAATTCACACCACTTAGCTCATTTTTTTCAGCTCAGTTATGTACTGACTAATGTTGTCACTGCCTTGCATGCATGTAAAAAGTCAGTATCTTTCATGTTTTTCTTAGGGCTGCAGTGGGCTTTGAATTTTTCCATTATTTCTTTCAAGTCATTTTGTTCATCATCACTTTCAAACATGAATGTGTCAAAGGCTTCTAGGGCTTCTTCCCCTGCTACGTGAAGAAAGATGGAAGACTGTACCCGAGGGTCTTTTTAATTACTGCCCACTGCTGTGAGGTACAGCTTGAATTGCTGCCGGAACCACTTCCAGTTTTCGGTGAAACTGAGCTCTGTCGGTGGTTTCCAGAATCTCCATTGTTGCATTTAGTTTACTTTTGTCTTTTTGTTTCAATGATGCACACAGGTTGTCGACATTGTGGCTGAGCTAACTTTATTGATAACAAATTTTCCTAACATATTTGCAGTAACTGAATTCTTTCAAGGCAGGTTCCAACATGTGCTATCTGACCGTCAACTCCAAGGTCGGGTGACCCCTAATGGAGAGTATCATATAGTATCTAATAGTGGAATCCACTACCACAATCAACTATTAGCATGACAACAGCAACCAGGGTCAGTTTTAAGGACTTCCAGGGCAACTCCCTCCCGACAGTTTACCACTGACAGGATGGCACATCTGGTGGTTCTGTAGCCAGTGGGACAGGACATACCCAGGGATGGTGGTGCAGGAGTTTGGGGCATTGGCTCTATGGTATGATTCGGTGAGTATCTGTGGGCCACTGTCCCAATTTGGACACAAGTTCCCAGATGTTAGTAAGGAGGACTTTGTGGAGTTGACTAGGCATGGTTTTCCTTTGTCATTCTTGTGTCTTGGTCGATTCCCAGTGGCCCATCTGCTTTTATTCTTATTCACCTTTTCTGTAACAGTGTACTCCAACTGTGGCTTGCTATGCAAATTCAGAGGGCATTAACGCTTTGGATCTGGAGTCAAATGTAGACCAGACCGAGTAAGCATTGCAACTTTCCTTTCCTAAAGGACATTAATGAACAAGATGTGTCCAATCCCCAAATCACTGTGATGTAAGATGTGAGTTAACATTAGGTTACAGTGATACCTTGATGAACAACGCAACTGCAATTCAATGGCAAGGAATCGTAAGAACCCCAGAATTCAAGGCTTGAACTTTGGAATCAAGCAAGAAAAAAGAATAATTTTTTTTAAAAATTCAATTCTATTACTGTTAAATCATTACATAATAGAATGACTTACATAGAAATAGTCTATGGGCTCAAATATGCGTCTGAAGAGCTGTCTCACCCACAGTATCTTTCCAGCTATAGGAGGCATGTTTCTAGCAAGGGGTGGATTTTCTTTACAAATCTGGTAATGCTGTACAAGACAAGCAGAATTATAAAATGAACAAGTCAGACAACAAATTGATAGCTAAAATAGTGTATTTTACAATCTACAGTCCAAGATTTGGACAGGAAAAAGCCAAACTGTGGTAAATGGTTTCTCAGACAGGAAGTTGTAGATAGTGGTGTTCCCCCCAAGAGTCAGTGCTAGGACTACTGCTTTTTGAGTATAGAGGACTTGATATTGGAATACAGAATTGGATTCCAAAATTCATTGATGATACCAAACTTTGAGGAATGGCTAACATGGAGGAATGGATGACACAATTCGACTGAAACAGGACATAGATTGGCAAGCTGAATGAGCAGACAAGTGGCAAAAAAACCAATACCTAGAAGTGTGAGGTGATGCATTTTCAAGAAGGGATAGGGAGAGGCAAATTGACTGAATAGCACAGTTCTAAAGAGTGTGCAGGGGCACAGGGACCTAGGGTTTATGTGCATAGACCACTGAAGGTAGCAGGACATATTGAGAGAGTGGTTAGCAAAGCATATAAGAACTTGGGCTTTATAAATAGAGATTGTTGGGGAAAACATATCTTCAAGAACTATATTTCCTTAAAATTTGGAAGGACATTGCATTCTTTGGACAATTAGGAACTGACTTGGAATGTTTTTTTAAAAGATCATGGGCAAAATTTTGCCGTCAGCGAGCATGGGGCAGGGGCGCAGCAAAATCAGCTGCGGGCCTGCCGACCTGTCAATGGCCAACTGAGGCCATTGACAGGATCATTTAAACAATTAAAGGACCTGCCCGTCCAACGTTAACCCGGCGGCAAATAGAAAGAACATGAAACCTCATCCAGTGGCGGGATGAGGTTTCATGCAGGGTGTTAAAAATTTTGATAAAGTTAATCTGTAAATTATGAACATGTCCCATCTCATATGACATTGTCACATGAGGGGGACATGTTAGGGAATTTTAAAAAATATTTTTAATATTGTTCAAAGTGGAAGCGATCTCCCGGAGGCTGCACTTAGCCTTAGGGAGATGTGCGCTCTTTTGTGCGCATGCACGAAAGAGCGCACTCTTACTTTCAGGGAATCCCCCCCCCCCCCCGCCTGCACAGGAAGCGCATAGCGCTTCCTGCCAGACGTCACGCTGGACGGGCCTTAATTGGCCCGCCCACGTAAAATGGCGGCACGGCCCGCTTCTCCAGCAGGGATTGGCTCCCCTCCCACCGGAGATTGGGTTGGGCCGTTGGACAGGCAGAAAATTCTGCCCCATAAGCTCACCTTGGACAATAAGCTCACCTTGGCCTTTTCCAAGAAATTACATGACTTCAGCTAAATGACCAGCATGGCACTTGAGGAGGAGAGTGGGGAGGAGAGTTATTTGCTTATTTAAGCCACAATTACTTTAATTGTTCGGGGTGGGGGGGGAATTAAAGGCAAAGGCCCTACTGATTTATTACAAATCGCCTGATGGAGATGAGTTTTAGGTTCTGAACTTGTTTTTCTGATATCAGTTGGGAATGAACTGAAGGGGAAATGCTGCCCATCTCACGCTCTCCTTGCCTAGCCTGAACACTGTGTGGTTATCAGTTATCAGTTTCCAGCTAGGAATCCTCATCTCAGTGGAAATTGTCTGTATTTGAAAGCAGAGAGGCTGAAATGAGAAGAAGAGCCCAAGAACCTCCATGCTGAAGCTCCGCAGGTGAGAGCCTCTACTGGGATTGGCGATCCGTCTTTACAGGAGGGAACACCAGATCGACGTTGTCAAATTCTGCAAACTATGGAAAGGGTAAAGTCTTTAACCTCCAATATTTACAGAGACCCTATTTGCTTGTTGTGCGTGCAGGGTTAGATAGTTACACTTCCAGATTACAAATTGTGACTTAACCAGTTGTTGCAACTTGTTTTATACAAGTTTCCTTTATAATAAATCAATCATTGAGTTTATTGAACAAAGCCTGGTTAAAGTCGGGTCTAAGGGTAGTGAAGGTAAACAATTGGCCATTTTGGTGAGTGAATTAAACATTTACACTAATGGTGCAAACTGTAGAGTAGTAGGACTAGATGAACTGCACACTCCTCCCATTCCAGTCATTAGGGATTGAGTACAAAAGCAGGGAGGCAATACTACCTTCGTAACTCCCAGTCTCAGTTTCAAAAAAACAGTATCTATTTCCCTGACTGCACTCTCTTATATTACATTTCTTTTCACTTTCCCAACTTGAATGGGCTCCTATATCATGGTGCTATTCAGTTTATCCTTTCACACTGCAGTCCTTGAGGGCTCCATGAACTTCCCCATCATCAAAAGTCCTCTAACACATTTCTTGGATTACTGAGAGACCACTGGGGATGATGTTAGTTGCTCTGTGAAGCATGAAATTGATGTCATCTCTCCAGTATGATAATATTCATCATCCCACCAATACAACTATGCCAGTGCCCTTGTTGTTGTCTCAAACTCACAGTTTCTCCTTCTACATCACAACTGTTTTGATGATGAACCAGTATAAAAAACTGGTTTGGTCTCAACTGGAGTATATTATATTTAAATCTGGGCATGTGAACCTCCTTCCATCTTTTCTCATCTAAATCTACCATCATAAACATCTATGCCCTTTTGCCTCAAATACTGATCTAGCTACCATTAAATATTGCTGAAAAGAGAGACGTATTGCTGGAGATTTAATTCCAAATTTCAAACTATCACCATAATTTATGCCAGAGGAGAAAAGGGTGCTCATTGTTTTCCAAATCAACTCTAATTGGCCGAGGTGTTGCCATGGAGAACTAAAGACTCCCGAAATTCAAAAAGGGTGGGGAGGCAGAAAGTAGGAAACTATAGACCAGTTAGTTTAACGTCTGTCGTTGGGAAATTGTTGGAATCCATTATTAAAGAAGTAGTACTGGGGCATTTGGAAAGTCAAAATGCAATCCAGCAGAGTCAGCATTGTTTTATGAAGAGTAAATCGTGTTTGACTAATTTGCTAGAGTTCTTTTAAGATGTGACAAACAAAGTGGATAATGGGGATCCTGTAGATATAGTATATCTGGACTTCCAGAAGGCCTTTGATAAAGCGCCGCACAAAAGATTAAAACACAAGATAAGATCACATGGAGTTAGGGGTATTATATTAGCTTGGATAGAGGATTGGCTAACCAACAAAAAAGAGAGAGTCGGGATAAATGGGTCTTTTTCTGGATGGCAAGCTGTAAAAAGTGGGGTGCCACAGGGTTCGGTCCTTGGGCCCCGACTATTTACAATTTATATTAATGACTTGGATTCAGGGATAGAAGGTACTATAGCTAAATTTGCAGATGACACCAAAATAGATGGGAAAGTAAGTTGCAATGAAGAAATAAGAAATTTACAAATGGATATGGACAGGTTAGGTGAATGGGCCAAAATTTGGCAGATGGAGTCTAACGTGGATGAGTGTGAGGTTATCCATTTTGTTCAGAAGAATGAAAAGGCGACTTATTATTTAAATGGAAAGAAACTTCAGAGTGCTTCAGTGCAGAGGGATCTGGGTGTCCTCCTGCATGAATCGCTGAAAGCTAGTATGCAGGTACAGCAGGTAATAAGGAAGGCAAATGGAATTTTGGCATTTATTGCTACAGGATTAGAGTATAAAAATAGGGAAATGTTGTTGCAATTGTACAAGGCATTGGTGAGACCGCACCAGGTTTGGTCCCCTTACTTGTGGAAGGATGTAGTTGCACTGGAGGTGGTTCAGAGGAGGTTCACTAGATTGATTCCAGAGATGCAGGGCTTGTCTTATGAGGAGAGATTGAGCAGTTTAGGCCTATAATCGCTAGAGTTTAGAAGGATGAGAGGATATAAGATGCTAAAAGGGATAGACAAAGTAGATGTGAAGCAGATGTTTCCCCTTCTGGCACATTCTAGAATGAGAGGCCATAGTTTTAAACTAAGGGGTGGTAGATTTAAATCAGAGATGAGGAGGAATTACTTTTCTCAAAGGGTTGTGAATGTGTGGAATTCACTACCTCAGAGTGCAGTGGATGCCGGGATGCTGAATAAATTTAAAGAGGAGATAGGCAAATTTTTAATTAGTAATGGGTTGAAAGGTTATGGGGAGAGTGCGGGAAATTGGAGTTGAGGCCAAAATGAGATCAGCCATGATCATAATGAATGGCAGGGCAGGCTCAAGGGGCTGAATTGATACTCCTTCTCCTAGTCCTTATGTTCTTACCTTCTTATGAAAGTTCCCAGGTAATTCGAAACAAGTTCAGTTTTAATGACACCATGTACGCCCAAAAAGATGGTGTAGTCATGGGATCTCCTCAAGGTCCAGTGCTCCTAATATCTTTTGTCGGATTCCATGAGAAATTTGTTTTTGATGGAATAAAACCTAACCTCCTACCCCATGCATGTTTCTGATACATAGATAATACATTTGCAATCTGCAATTGTGTGTAAAGGTTTCCTTATACACCTTAATACACTCCACACCGTACTCAAAATTCACCCTGTGCTCAAATTCACTTTCCTTAATGTGCGAGTTGAGAAATCTGCCAATGGATTATCTGCTGCTGTCCACTCCAAGCCTACTTTCGCTGGTCAATATACACTTTGGGATTTGAATGGCTCTACACCTGAGAACACTGGCTTCATCAGCAACCTTGTAAATAAGGCCCTAGCCATTTGCTCACCTTGCAGCTTGACACAGAACTAGAGCACATCGAAGCTATCCTGCAGGACAATGGCTATCCTGTTCAGATAATTGTTCACTGTGTATTGCATAAATTCACAAATGAGCCAAGATCACCACTTTTGGGCCTAAAAAGTGCCCGGCCTACCTCAAATTACCCGAGAGGAAAGACAAAGTATCTCCAAAATGTGAGAAGTAGATTAAGCATGCCTTTTCACGTTGCAACTATGCTGTGGCTATGTGCATGGTATTTTCCACAGACCTGCATCAGATGCACTGCAGCGGTTTAAGACCACATTCTCAAGGGATATTATGGAAGAGCAATGCTGGCATTAAGCATGTCCAGAGAAAAAGTTGCCGGCCTAAAAGGAAAGGGCAGAGGAGTGGGAAGAACTAAATTGTTCTTGAAGAGACCTGGCACAGGCACGATGAACTGAATAGCCCCTATAGTAATTATGGTTTTATTTAGTGCGTAATGTACCTTTAAGAATAATACTTGTTTGGAAAGATCACATGATCTGTAGTAACCAATAGGAGCATAGCTCGGGCTACCTTAGTAGACAGCTTAGAGATGCTGGAGTTGAAAGCAAGTTGCTGCTGAGTATGTTGTAAATAAACTTAATGTTTCCACTTAAGATGTGCCTGAAGTTCAACTCTATGACTAATAGTACAACTCGGCCACCCTACAACAAACTGGTGACAAGGATAAAACAGGATTGAGCAGAAGAAATCAACTTAAAATGAAATCGGCACTGAACCTCACCCAGTGATTGTAAATAGTGAGCTCCATTAGAATTAAAGAAGTTATTCTCTCTCAAAATGCCACAATTTGAGAGAATTGATCCTTTTGAACCAGCCAGATGATTGGTCTCAATACACAGAACGCCTCATGTTCTTTTTTTAAGCAAATAAGATTACGGGGGAAGAGAGGAGGCGAGCGATCCTCTTGAGTACTTGTGGGAGCAAAACCTACAGTTTGATTCAAAGTTTGACGGCACCCAGTGCCCCAGATTCAAAGAATTTCGATGAATTGGTGGACCTCATGAAGGATAACTTTCAAGCCAAGCCCTCAGTCACGATGCAGAGGTTCAGGTTTAATTCATGAAATAGAGCCCCGGGTGAGACAATTGCATGTTACATGACAAATTTGAAGCAGCTAATGGAACATTGTGAGTTCGGTACGACACTGAATGACATGCTCATGTTATTTAGGATGTCGTATTAAAGAGGACACTATTCAGAAAATATTATTGTCCGGAGTGAATCTGGATTTCAAGAAAGCGCTAAAGTTAGCGCTGGCCATAGAAAAGCACTAGCCATGGAAAGAGCTGTAAGAGATTCACAAGCAATACAGGGTGTGCAAAATGGCGCTGTCCTCCACATCAGGTGGGAAACCTCAAGCGAAAATGGCGTAAAAAAGTGAGACTCTGCCGAGAAGTGGGAAACAGCCCCTGCTAGCCGAAGAATAAAGAAAAAAAACTTAGCAACAAGATTGAAGGAGAATATCGAAGAATAATTTTACAATCAGTCTTTAGCGATTTTAAAAAATTGAACAGCACTGTTGTCACAGAAATGGAGATATAATGAGTCAGTGCAAAGAAAGATTCAAGCAGGCTTGTAAAGAAAAGAAGAAGCCCAATGAAATCTACAATGCAGAAGAGCCTGAAACAACAAATTCTGACATTTACTCATTGTTTAATCTGAAAGTTGGAAAGACAGAACCAATATTTGTCACAGTGAAAGTAAATAGCAAACCTGTTAAAATGGAAGTAGACAAGGGAGCTTCCACTACAGTAATTGGGGAACATACCTTCAGTTATTTGAATAATGGTGAACATCAATTAAGTTTGGAACAAACAGCTGCCAAGCTAAAAACATATATTCAAGTAAAAGTCATAAGCAGGCTAACTGGTTTCCTTAATGGACAATCGGCAAAACTACCAGCATTGGTATTGAGAGGCAGAGGGCCAAGTCTTCTAGGGCAAAATTGGCTAAGAGAACTCAACCTTGATTGGCCATTGAGATTCCAAAAGGAAGCTGGAAGTGTTCCTGCTTTAGAAAAGGAGTGCGTAAGGACTCAACAACCTGAAGAAATGGAGGCTGTCTTCAGCCCAAACCTGGAAGAACAGCAGAAGAAACTCAGACCCTGCTTGATGACAGGGTTCAAGACAATGTGAGCAACCTTTGCAGTGAAAAAGAAAACCATTTGAAAGACCTTCACACATTACAAGATTACCTCAAGTCAAAGTTTGCACCACTCAAAGTATGAAGAGAAATAGAAAGAATTCAGCACTTCTCTGAATAAACTGAAGAAGACACTAAAATGTTCAATTTTCCAGGAGGCAGCAAACAAATACAAAAAAGAGACAGAAGAGCTGAAGAATCAGCTAAATGAAGCCAAAGAGACTTTGGAAGCAAAAGTGGGAGAATTTTCCAAGAAGCAGACAGATAATTAAGTTTTGGGAGACTTAGCCATTGAGTTCAGACAAGTTGAGCTTGCATCTGAGAGAAGTCTGGCCAATAGTGAAGTCAAAAAGAAGGCCAAGATTAAAGCCTGCGCTAGAAAGAAGAAGGTACGTAGAAAGAAGACACAGAAATACTTACATCGCCTTAATTCTGGCGTAGGCCTGGTAATGAAATCACAAACGCCGATGTCCTTAGTCATTTGCCTTTACAAGAAAATTATGAGCATGTCCTAGTTCCGCAGGAACTTGCTTTACTGTTAAATTTTTAGATTCCTCACCGGTATGTGCTCGACAGATCAGAGACTGGGCAAGCTGGGACCCAGTCCTATCTCAAGTACGAGGACAAGTGCTACATGGTTGGTCACAGGAGCCCGTATCTGATGAAATGAAACCATACTTCAACTGAAGACATGAAATAACCAGTCAGGATGGCATTCTATTGTGGGGAGCACAAGTCATAGTTCCTCCAAAGGGAAGGGAGCCACTTTTAGTTGAACTACATAGTGCCCATCCAGGGATTTCCTGAATGAAGACCATAGCACGCAGCTATTTATGGTGGCCAGGGATGGATGGAAAAATAGACAGTCTGGTAAAGCATTGTGTGCAATATCAGTAACTGCAAAAGTTGCCAGTGATAGCTCCATTACACTCATGGGACTGTCCAGGTAGACCCTGGTGCAGTTACATATTGACTACGTTGGACCTTTCCTGGGAACAATGTTTCTGCTCATTGTCGATGCCCATTCAAAATGGTTGGACGTATGTGAGGTGAAGTCACCAATGTCGAGCGCTAAATTGAGAAACTATGTCAGAGTATTCACGGACTACCAGAAGTAGTCGTTTCCGATAACGGCATGGCATTTACAAGTGCTGAGTTTCAACGGTTTATCAGCCTCAACCGTATCACTCGTAAAAACTGCACCATACCACCTTCCCTCAAATGGACAGGCCAAATGGGCAGTTCAAACATTCAGGGCAGGCATGAAAAAGCTAACTGGTGATTCCTTGGCAACTAAGCTAGCACACTTTCATTTTCATTACAGGGACTACCCCTTGCACAACAGGTGCCACATCCTCGGAGTTATTGTTGAAACGCTGTCTCAAGACGAGATTGAGCTTAATAATGCCGAATTTAGAAGGCAAAGTGGAAAGGAGTTAGGGAAGCCAGAAAACTAGATACAACTGGCATATTCAGAAGAGAGAATCTACTGCGGGAGAGCAGGTATACGTGAAAAACTTTGGGAAAGGACCAAAGAGGTTACCGGATGAAATAAGTGCGGTGACTGGACCTCTATCTTATCACATGGAGGTCAGGCCGGATCATCAGTAAAATATGGATCATTTAAGGAAGAGAGAGACAAATCTTCAAGATATGGTTCCACCAGTGACCATGAGCGGGTCTGCATTTCCTGTTGAAGATACTCAACCCAGGACTGACATGTCTGATATTTCTGTAAGAATTGAGGATACAGAACTGCAAGTGCCCATTGATGTTCAGGCAACTCCGGAAAAGGAGGTCCCTGACAAAGAAACTGAAGCTGTAGAGTTGTGATGTTCCACACGAACCAGGAAACCACCTGTAAGACTGAACTTGCAAATTCCTTACCCAGTGTAAATATTTTGTTGTCTTGAAAAAATATGTACTTGTAAATATAATATGTATAGCTGAGTTAAAGGGGTAGGAATGTAGTAATTATGGTTTTATTTAGTGTGTAATGTACCATTAGGAATAATACTTGTTAGGAAAGATCACATGATCTATAGTAGTGCAGGCTACCTCAGAAGACAGTGTAGAGATACAGTTGGAATTGAAAGCAGACGTGTAGTTGCTGCTGAGTTTGTTGTAAATAATAATATTTCCACTTAAGAAGTGTCTGCAGTTCAACTCTATTACTAATAGTACAACTCGGCCACCTACAACAGCCTCCTTCATTACTTTTACCATTTATTGATGTCACCTTATGTACAAGTGCTTTAAGATATGTCTTCATTTCCCTGAACCAAGATTCCCCTCCACTATGTATGAAAGAGCCCTTGTTCACGTCCAGTCATTTCCCGAATTTCTACTCTCAACCCACCCTTTCACTCCCAGGGTTCCCTTTATCTAAACCTTCTGTCCCACTAGCCTCTGCATTCAACAGGTCACCTCCCCCAGTGCGCTGCCACCACCAAACATGGGCAGGTTTTTCCGGTCAGCGTGTGGGGGCGGGGCCCACTTGCCGACACGTCAAATGAACGGGGATACATCAGGCATGCGTCCCGACATCATCTGGCATCATTTAGACTTTCAGTTCGGCCTATTAAGGCCATTAAAAAACTAATTAACTTGATTGATGGACCTGCTCGTCCAAACTTAGGGTTGGCGGGCAGGCCAGGAACCCAGGCGACCTCGAAAAAAGCATGAAACTTCATCCACGGGCAGGATGAGGTTTCATAAGGGCTTTTAAATTTTTATCAAATGTTTAAATAAAAGTTAAGGGCATATCCCAACTCATGTGACAGTTTCACATGAGGGGACATGCCAGGGAAATTTTTTTATTACCTTTCTGTCAACTTTTGAATCGAAGCCGATCTCCCTGAGGTAGCACTTTGCCTCAGAGTGCACTCCCGGCTGAGGGAATACCCCCGCCCGCACAGGGGGTATTGTATAGCGCTTCCTTGCGGACATCACGCTGGGCGGGCCTTAATTGGCCCGCCCACGTAAAATGGCGGCACCCCCCCCCCACCCTGACCAGGGGCGCTGATCGGAAGGCCGGCCGCTGGCCCCTGCTCCCACATATCCCCCCTCAACGGAGGGAAATTGCTCCCCCACATGTTTCCTCCCTTCGTCTTATGGCATTCACTCTGCTATACGCTGGTCCATTCCTCATTCACCTGTAATTCCTATTTTCATTCCACAGTAGATTCCTGTGCAAGCAGGGAAGATTCAACACCTTCCTTCCTGTCATCCAGGGCCCCAAAAACATAAGAAACAGGAGAAGGACTAGGTCATCCACCCCATCGAGCTTGCTCCACCATTCACAAAGATCATGGCAGATTGCATTGTGGCCTTAAATCCATTTTCCTACCTGCCCCTATATAGCTCTTGACTCCTGCATTGATCAAAAATCTACCTAACTCAGCCTTAAATATATTCAATGACACAACCTCAACTGCTTGTTGCGGGATAGAATTCAAAAGGCTCAAGACCCTCTAAGAGAAGAAATTCCTCTTCATCTCTGTAATGAATTTAATGTACCAGATAGGTTTCTTACAGAGCTGTTTTCGAAGCTACATGCATGAACCAGGTCCACGTTGAGAAAGCTCCAGCCCCAAGATTACCCGCGTTTAGGGCTCATTCGTCAGAACAATCACGGGACCCCAAAAGGCAAGAGGAAAGGTTATACCTTCAATCACTACATTTCATCTCCCTTTAGTCTTTTGTTACATTTCCTAATTACAAAGAATACTTTGTAATCCATAACATATACATATGTACACAGGTCATGTGATTAAAGATTGAGTCTCTGAGGTGGTTTTCTAATTTGGTTAGAGTGGTGTAACTCTACCACTTGAGATTCTCCCCCTGGATCTACATGATTAGGGAGTGCAGCATCAGGGACTTCCTTAGAAAGTGCCAGTTCAAAATGTCTATTCTAGGTCGATCTGTCACCTCAGGGATTAAAGATTTGACATTAATTACAGGCGGATTGGCTGGTTGTTGGAATGTCTCTCTACTCCTTAGATGATCCACATGTTTTCGAACAATCCGGCCTTTCTTAGGAAATAGAAATGGTTTAAGTAAGTTATATTTGTATTTGTGGGTGTTAGGAATGAGTTTTAGCTTTAAAGTTTAAGTTTTATTTGTATGTCTGTATCTGTTTCACTTTAAAAGGCTGCTTGCATTTCTAATGGGAAGTTTATGACCCCTATAAAGTAAAAGTAAATAAACAAGAGTAGAAAGAATAGTACTGTTGCCTAGCAACGGCGGAAGGGGGTGGGGGGGGGCGGCAGTGCTGGCAGATAGGCACGTTCCTCCCACAGGCATACACACAGAACTAAAGAAACAGCAGTTTTAAGTTCAGTTGAGGCCAGGACCCCAGAGAGACTGGACACTGGGAGAGGGAACTGCAGATTTTCCAAAAGAACAAAAAGGTCCCAAGTGAAGAAAAGCTCCAAAAATTCAGGAGGGTGGAGGAGGGGAAAGTCCAAAGGAAACCTTGTAGTCAAAGGAAGGACAGGAACCTGGGAAAAGGTCCTGTTTAGTAAAGTTAGGAGTGAGGGGCAGAGGTAAAGGCTCCAAGCTTCAGATTTAAAGTAACAACAGCTTGCAAGAAGCAAGAAGGTTCAAGGAGACAACTGAAGGTCTATAATTCTTTGCTATGGGCATGTGACGCAATGGTGTACTGTTAAGGCTGAGTTGGTGAGAGAGAGTGCATGGAAGACAGTTTGAATGCATGTGGTGACCCAGGGAAGAGGAACATCAGAAGGAAAGTTTGGAACCCTGGAGGTAAACCCTTGTGAAAGGTGCCTGAGAGAAAACATCAGCTTGGGAGAAGATTCCAAGGCAAGGTTTTGGAGAGTGGTTATTGGAAATCCTCATGTGAAGGATGGAATTCAGTGAGACTGGTTGGCTCATGATGTGACATGCGTCTTGGGGGAGATGAGGAGAGATCCATAGCATCTGGTTGAGGTGGCACCTGTTGCTTGAGGTCAAAGTGTGGTGTGTCTGACCACAGGGTGTCGTAGGTTTATATGGACTGGGTACTTACTGTGTACATTAAAGTATAAGATATCTTTTGTGATTTGTATTATCCTTACAAATCTGTATATATCTGTAAAAGTGTAGTTCTGGGTGAAGGAGTATTGTAATAAAGTTCATCTTTTCTTGTTGAATAAATGTTTTATTCTTTTGTTAAAAGTTCATCAGCTGACTCCCGTGACTCTGTCCAATAGCTACTCTCCACGTATCTAGAACATAAGAAATAGGAGCAGGAGTAGGCCACTCGGCCCCTCAAGCCTGCCTCGCCATTCAATAAGATCATGGTTGATCTGCCACAGGCCTCAACTCCTCTTTCGAGTCAGCTCTTCATAGCCCTCATCGCCCCGATATTCCAAAAATCTATCTACCTCATTTTTAAATACTTTCAGTGATCTAGCCTCCACAACTCTGAGGTAGAGAGTTTCAGACATTCACTATCCTCTGGGAGAAGAAATTCCTTTGCATATCAGTTTTAAATGAGTGTCCCCTTATTCTGTAACTATGTTCCCTAGTTCGAGATTCCCCCACTAGTGGAAACATCTTCTCAACATGTCAAGCCCCCTCAGAATCTTATACGTTTCAATAAGATCACCCTTTATTCTTCTAAACTCTAATGAATAAAGGCCTACCCTGTTTAGCTGTTCTTGATAAGTCAACTCCTTCATTCCGGGAATCAGCCTAGTGAATCTCTTTTGAACTGCCTCCAATGCCAGTATGTCCTTTCTTAAATATGGGGACTAAAACTGTACACAGTACTCCAGGTGCGGCCTCACCAACATCCTGTGCAGTTGTAACAAGACTCCCCTATTTTTAAACTCCAACTCCCTAGCAATACAGGCCAAAATTCCATTTGCCTTCTATGTTCATTCTAACCTTTTGTGTTTCATGCACAAGAACATACAGATCCCTCTGTGCTGCACTTTATTGGAGTCTCTCTCCATTTAAAAATAGTCTGCCTTTTGATTTTTTCTACCAAAGTGCATGACCTCACACTTTCTACACAAACAAATAAAAGTTAGATCTATCAAGCGGGGTTCCAATCTGGGATCAGGCTTGTCCAGGGGTAACTTCAGCGGGGATCATAACAAAGTGGCGGCTCATCCTAGATTTGAAACGTGGACAGTGGTTGGTTGTATGGGAAATAATAATTGGCCTGGGAATGGAAATCCTTGACATTGGTGGGATTTGTGAATCCTTTTAACAAAGATGTGGGTGTAAAGAATTATTGGACATAGGAATTGGAGTTGCTGTGAGATAATAATCAGGTTGTAATTTCAAATGGCATTGGAGGTTGCTAAGGCTTTATTACAGATGAAAATATAACTCTGACTGGTTTACAGAAATTAACCAAGAGTAATTTGATAAAATTGGCAGATAAATTACAATTAGGATTATCTGCAGGGTAAGGAAATCAGACATAATTGAAGATATAGCGCAGCATTTAAAGTTGGAAGGAATATCTGAGATACAGAGTTCTCCAAGGGGTGGGTTGTTGGAACGGGCTCAAATTCAGTTGCAAATGAAAAAGATTAAGTTGGAGGAAAAGGAAAGAGAAAGGGTATTCCAAAGGGACCAGGCAGAAAGGCAGGAGAGAGAAATAAAATAGGAAATGGAGTTAGAAATGGTGAGTATAGAAAAGAAGGAACAAGAGAAAGATATAGAATTCCAGCTCAAAATGCTGGCAGTTAAAAAAGAGACACCAGTCGGGGAGGAAGGATCTATTTCCAGATCAGAACCCAGTGGGGAGATGTTTAAATTTGTAAAAGCTCTTCCAAAGTTTGGTCAAAGGGATGTTGAGGCATTCTTTATTTTGCTTGAAAAAGTAGCTAGGCAAATAAGTGGCAAAAAGAAATCTGGACATTGCTTTTATAGCCTAGGTTGGTAGGTAGAGCTCATGAGGTTTATGCTTTACTTTCAGAAGAGGTTTCGGTGGATTATGATGCAGTAAAAAAGGCTATTCTGATTTCATCCCTGAGGCATACAGGCAGAAATTTCAGAATATAAGGAAACAGCCTGGGCAAACTTTTATTGAATTTGAAAAGGTAAAGTAAAGTAATTTTGACCATTGGTTAAGGGCATTGAAAGTAGGGACAACATACGAAGCTCTTATGGAAATAATTCTCTTGGAAGAATTTAAAGATTTACTTCCTCTTGTAGTTAGAACCCATGTTGAAGACCAGAAGTTTAAAACAGCTAGACAGGCTGTAGAGATGGCTGGCGATTATGAGCTGATCCATTAATATAAACCTTTTTTTCCGTCATCCCCATAAACCTGAGAAGGGTAGAAGGTGGGAAGGTGAAAGGAAGGCAAGTAGCCAGGGAAAAGAAGGGGCAGTTGGGAATCCTCAGGAATTTCTCCTCAGGTCAGAAAGGAAGGTGCTGAGGGTGGAAGTGACATTCGAAAGCCTCAGTGTTTTCATTGTAACAAGGTGGGGCATGTTAGGGCAGTTTTCTGGAAATTAAATGGTAGACCTATTACAGTAGTAGGAACACCTAAGGAATCCTCAGGAAAGGTTGCATCAGAAAAAGAAATGGTTGTTAAAACAGTAGCAGTAGGACAGGTGAAACATGTTCCCTCAGAACATACAGGAAAGGGGGATATGGTTCAGGATAGTCCAGAAAATTCTTCTTTGATTACTGGTGAAAGAAGTCAGGCTAACAGAGGGTCTGGGTATTTTTTTGTTGAAGGGAGAAGTGTTCCTTACTTCTCCAACAAAATAAGTAAACATTAAAATTTTAAGAGATACAGGGGCAGATCAATCATTGATGGTGGCTGATGATACAAATTGTGTTCCAGATACTTTTTCCTTCATAAAACTATTAATAAGGGATATTAATGGAATTTATGAACCTGTTTATTTGTGTAAAGTTAACTTACAAAGTCACTTTGTGAATGGAATTGTTAGGGTGGGAATTATTCCTAAATTACCTAATGAAGGGGCTGATTTTATTCTGGGTATTGACTAGGCTAATGGAGACAGTAATGTGGTAGCGATTGTATTGCAGCAGGTGGTTGATCATGTTGATCTTAACAACCTTCAGGAAGCTACTGTAGCCAAAGGTGAAACACTTATTGGTGAAAAACAAGCAATTGAAGGAAAACCTGATTAATATAGAAAACCAACCTTCATGTGTGAAAGAAGAGTTTGCTAATGAAAGAAGAGAGTTGGTGAGATCAATTGAGAAACAGTCACAGAAAGTAGATCACTTGACTGAGGACTTGAAATGTCTAAATGATAAACTTGTAGAAGCAAATTTAACAAACTTGATGAACTTCAAGTATTAATAGTTGCTATGAAATATCAGGGAAAATGCCTTGAGCAAGGAAAAGAATTGTTGGTAAATCAGAAAAATTAGCTGAATGCAGATTTAAAAACAAAAACTAACGAACTGTTAAAACTTCGTCGGGAAAAGAACAATGAGATTCTTGAACTTCAAAGCAAACTGGACGAAAGGAGAGAGAAGATGTTTGATGTGAAGTGAGGAAAAACGTTTTTACCCAGAGGGTGGTGACGGTCTGGAATGCACTGCCTGGGAGGGTGGTGGAGGTGGGTTGCCTCACATCCTTTAAATGTACCTGGATGAGCACTTGGCACATCATAACATTCAAGGCTATGGGCTAAGTGCTGGTAAATGGGATTAGGTAGATAGGTCAGGTGTTTCTCACGTGTCGGTGCAGACTCGATGGGCCGAAGGGCCTCTTCTGCAATGTATGATTCTGTGATTCTGTCTGATTCTGGAGTGCCTTGGTTCCAAAGTTGTTCCTGTGAATAAAAATTCTTTGCTGAATTGTGGTCCAGTTGAGCAAAGAACTGACAAAGGTAAAATTAATGATAAATCAACCTGAGTAATGGATAATGTGCAAACAACTAAAGTGATTGCAGAATTGAAAATCAAGAATTGCCAACAAAAAGGACTGAAAACACAAAATGATCTGGAAAAGTCAATGACCAGACACACTGATTTATAAGAGCTTGCCGGTGCTAATATACAAAATACGGCAGTTGGAGTCCACGCAAGTGGGCAGTTTGCCTGGGAAGGAGTAGACTTATATAGTTCATGGATTACATAAAAAAATTGAAGGGTTGGAACGAACTATGAAGCTCCACAGGGAGAATATAATTGGCAGTGCTCAAAATCAGGTGGAAAAGATCTGTTTGAATGGGAACTGGAGAAACAACAATATCATAGAAAGTTTAACGATCAAACCAAGCAGGAATACAAAACCCTTTTGTGCGAACATAAAAAGCATCTCAATAACATCCTCAGGATGGGGAGGCGATGGCGTAGTGGTATTCTTGTTTGACAAGTAATCTAGAGGCCCAGGGTAATGCTCTGGGGATCTGGGTTTTAATCCTGCCATTGCAGATGGTGGAATTTGAATTCAATAAAAACCTGGAATTAAAAGTAAAATGATGACCATGAAACCATTGTCGATTGTTGTAAAAACCCATCTGGTTCACTAATGCCCTTTAGGGAAGGAAATCTGTCATCTTTACCTGGTCTGGCCTACATGTGACTCCTGACCCACAGCAATGTGGTTGACTCTTAAATGCCCTCTGAAATGGTCTAGCAAGCCACTCAGTTGTAACAAACTGCTACAAGGACACAAAAAAGGATTGAAACCGGACAGACCACCCAACATCGACCAAGGCACCGGAAACGACAATGGCAATCGCAGCCCTGTCAACCCTGCAAAGTCCTCCTTACTAACATTTGGGGGCGAGTGCCAAAATTGGGAGAGCTGTCTCACAGACTAGTCAAGAAGCAACCTGACATAGTTGCCCTCACGGAATCATACCTTATAGATAATGTCCCAGACTCTACCATTACCATCCCTGGGTATGTCCTGACCCGCCAGCAGAAGTGGTGGCACAGTGGCATACAGTTGGGAGGGAGTTGCTCTGGGAGTCCTCAACAATGACTCAGGACCCCATGAAGTCTCATGGCATCAGGTCAAACATGGGCAAGGAAACCTCCTGCTGATTACCATGTACCGCCCTCCCTCAGCTGCTGAATCAGTGCTCCTCCGTGTTGAACATCATTTGGAGGAAGCACTGAGGGTGGCAAGGGCACATAATGTTCTCTGGGTGGGAAACTTCAACGATCATCACTAGAGTGGCTCAGTAGCACCACTACTGACCTAGCTGGCTGAGTCCTAAGTGACATAGCTGCTAGACTGGGTCTGCGGCAGGTGGTGAGGGAACCAACAAGAGGGAAAAACACACATGACCTCATCCCCACCAAACTGCCTGCCGCAGATGCATGTGTCTATGACAGAATTGGTAGGAATGACCACCGAACAGTCATTGTGGAGACAAAGTCCCGCCTTTGTATTGAGGATACCCTCCATCGTGTTGTCTGGCACTACCGCCATGCTAAGTGCGATACATTTTGAACAGTTCTAGCAACTCAAGGTTGGGCATCCATGAGGCGCTGTGGGCCATCAACAGCAGCAGAATTGTACTCGAACACAATCTGTAACCTCATGGCCCTCCACCCGACCATTACCATCAAGCCAGGGGATCAACCCTGGTTCAATGAAGAATACTGGAGGGCATGCCAGGAGCAGCACCAGGCATACCTAAAAATGAGGTGTCAACTTGGTGAAGCTATAAAACAGGGCTACTTGCGTGCCAAACAGTATAAGCGGCAAGTGGTAGACAGAGCTAAACGACCCCACAACTAACCGATCAGATCTAAGCTCTGCAGTTCTTTCACATCCAGTCATGAATGGTGGTGGGCAGTTAAACAACTCACTGGAGGAGGTGGCTCCACAAATATCCCCATCCTCAATGATGGAGGAGCCCAGCACAGCAGTGCAAAAGATAAGGCTGAAGCACTCGCAACAATCTTCAGCCAGAGGTGCGAGTGGATGATTCATCTCAGCCTCCTCTGGAAGTCCCCAGCATCACAGATGCCAGTCTTCAGCCAATTCGATTCACTCCACGTGATATCAAGAAGCAGCTGAAGGCACATGATACTGCAAAGGCTATGGCTCTGACAATATTCCAGCAATAGTACTGAAGACTTGTGTTGCAGAACTTGCCGCGCCCCTAGCCAAGCTGTTCCAATGCAGCTACAACACCGGCATCTACCCGGCTATGTCGAAAATTGCCCAGCTATGTCCTGTACACAAAAAGCAGGACAAATCCAACCCGATCAATTACTGCCCCATCAGTCTACTCTCCATTATCAGTAAAATAATGGAAGGGGTCATAAACAGTGCTATCAAGCAGCACTTGTTTAGCAATAGCATGCTCACTGATGCCCAGTTTGGGTTCCGCCAGGGCCACTCAGCTCCTGACCTCATTACAGCCTTGATTCAAACATGGACAAAAGAGCTGAACTCCTGAGGTGAGGTGAGAGTGACTGCCCTTGACATCAAGGCAGCATTTGACTGAGTGTGACATCAAGGAGCCCTAGCAAAACTCGGGTCAATGGGAATCAGGGGTAAAACTCTCCGCTGGTTGGAGTCATACCTAGCACAAAGGAAGATGATTGTGGTTGTTGGAGGTCAGTCATTTCAGATCCAGGACATCACTGCAGGAGTTCCTCAGGGTAGTGTCCTCAGCCCAAACATCTTCAGATGCTTCATCAATGAACATCCTTCCATCATAAGGTCAGAAGTGGGGATGTTCGCTGATTGCACAATGTTCAGCACCATTCGCAACTCCTCAGATACTGAAGCAGTCCATGTCCAAATGCAGCAATGCTGGACAATATCCAGGTTTGGGCTGCCAAGTGGCAAATAACATTCGCGCCACACAAGTGTCAGGCAATGAACATCTCCAACAAAAGAGAATCCAACCATCGCCCCTTGATGTTCAATGACATTTCCATCATTGAATCCCCCACTATCAACACCCTGGGGGTTACCATTGACAAGAAACTGAACTGGACTAGCCATATCAATACTGTGACTACAAGGTCAGGTTAGAGGCTGGGAATCGTGCGACGTGTAACTCACCTCCTGACTCACCAAAGCCTGTCCGCCATCTACAAGGCATGTAGGAATGTGATGGAATACTCCCACAACACTGATAAAGCTGGACTCCGTCCAAGACAAAGCAGTCCGCTTGATTGGCACTACATCCTCAAACATTCACACCCCCCAGCACCGATGCACAGTAGCAATACGTACCATCTACAAGATGCACTGCAGGAATTCACCAAGGCTCCTTAGACAGCACCTTCCAAACCCACAACCACTACCACCTAGAAGGACAAGGGCAACAGATAGATCTGAACAGCACCAGCACCCTCCAAGTCACTGACCATCCTGACTTGGAAATATATCACCGTTCCCTCACTGTCGCTGGATCAAATTCCTGGAACTCCCTTCCTAACAGC
Organism: Cetorhinus maximus; assembly: GCF_964194155.1. Classification (NCBI taxonomy): domain Eukaryota; kingdom Metazoa; phylum Chordata; class Chondrichthyes; order Lamniformes; family Cetorhinidae; genus Cetorhinus; species Cetorhinus maximus. The sequence goes on from NC_135883.1 coordinate 168,593,272, forward strand.
ACTGGGGGCGTACCTACACCACATGGGCTGCAATGGTTCAAGAAGGCAGCTCACCACCACCTTCTCAAGGGCAACTGGGGATGGGCAATAAACGCTGGCCCAGCCAGCGAAGCCCACATCCCGTGAATGATTTTTTAAAAAATGGCAAAAAGAGATTTTGACCAGAGAAGGAGTGATGTTAATGAACAAAAATGCAATTTTGACTTTGCTAAGTCAAAATGATTTCGGAAAATGAGCTTGAGGATCGAGTTACGCCAAAACAAATGAAAAGGACAATTGGGCAGTAGACTTAAATGAAATATTTTTTGCTGAGTTAAAGACAGGGAATAAGAGGAAAAAAAAACATAAAGGTTGAGTTATGATAATACTATGATGTACAAATCCTACTAATCTTATTACATTTATTGACTTTGTTTCAGTATGTTTTTGTAATTGTATGATATAACATGTCTAAATATGAAATGAAATGAAATGGAAAGTTTATTTGTATAATAGATAATCTATTTCCAGGGGTTTCTGATAAGTTTATGTGAGGCAGATGTAAGGCCATTGAAAATAAACCATCAATGTGTGAAGCTTTCTTTTCTCCAAAGGAGGAGGTGTTAGGGAATAGAAATAGTTTAAGTACATTAAATTTGTATTTGTGGGTGTTAGGAATGTGTTTTAGCTTTAAAGTTTAAGTTTGATTTGTATTTCTGTTGTATTTTAAGAAAGGTCAAATGGAGTTTTAGCTTCACTTTAAAAAGCTGCTTGCATTTCTAATGAGAGGTTTCTGACCCCTATAATGTAAAAGTAAACACACAAGAAGAGAAAGAATAATGCTGTTGCCCAGCAACAGGGTGGAGTGGGGGGAAGATAGGCAAGTTCCTCCCACAGACATACACACAGAATAAATGACACAGCAGTTTTAAGTTCTGCTGAAGCCAGGATCCCAGAGAGACAACACACTGGGAGAGGAAACTGCAGATTTCCCAAAAGAAAAAAATGATCCCAAGCAAAGAAAAACCCCAAAAATTCAGGAAGGTGGAAGAGGAGAAAGTCCAAAGGAGACCTTGGAGTGAAAGGAAGGGCAGGAACCTGGGAAAAGGTCCTGTTAAGTGAAGTTAGGAGTGAGAGACCAAGAGAAAGGCTCCAAGCTTCAGATTTAAAGTGAGAACAGCTTGGAAGAAGTAAGAAGGTTCAAAGAGACAAATGAAGGTCTGTAATTCTTTCACAAAAACAAAAATACGTGGAAAAACTCAGCAGGTCTGGCAGCATCTGCGGAGAGGAACACAGTTAACGTTTCGAGTCCGAATGACCCTTTAACAGAACTAAGTAAAAATAGAAGAGAGGTGAAATATAAGATGGTTTAAGGGGGGGTGGGACAAGTAGAGCTGGATAGAGGGCCAGTGATAGGTGGAGATAACCAAAACATGTCACAGACAAAAGGACAAAGCGGTGTTGAAGGTCGTGATATTATCTAAGGAATTTACTAATTAAGGGTAGAAAGCAGGACAAGCAAGGTACAGATAGCCCTAGTGGGGGTGGGGTAGGGGTGAAGGAATCGAAAAAGGCTAAAAGGTAGAGATAAAACAATGGATGGAAATACATTTAAAAATAATGGAAATAGGTGGGAAAAGAAAAATCTATATAAATTATTGGGAAAAAAGGGGGGGATTGGAAAGGGGGTGGGGATGGAGGAGAGAGTTCATGATCTAAAATTGCTGAACTCAATATTTAGTCCGGAAGGCTGTAAAGTGCCTAGTCGGAAGATGAGATGCTTTTCCTCCAGTTTGCGTTGAGCTTCACTGGAACAATGCAGCAGACCAAGGACGGACATGTGGGCATGAGAGCAGGGTGGAGTGTTGAAATGGCAAGTGACAGGGAGGTCTGGGTAATGCTTGCGGACAGACCCAAGGTGTTCTGAAAAGCAGTCACCCAGTCTGCGTTTGGTCTCTCCAATGTAGAGGAAACCGCATTGGGAGCAACGAATGCAGTAGACTAAATTGAGGGAAGTGCAAGTGAAATGCTGCTTCACTTGAAAGGAGTGTTTGGGCCATTGGACGGTGAGGAGAGGGGAAGTAAAGGGGCAGGTGTTGCACCTTCTGCGGTTGCATGGGAAGGTGCCGTGGGAGGGGGTTGAGGTGTAGGGGGTGATGGAGGAGTGGACCAGGGTGTCCCGGAGGGAACGATCCCTGCAGAATGCCGCTGGGGGGGGTGAAGGGAAGATGTGTTTGGTGGTGGCATCATGCTGGAGTTGGCGGAAATGGCGGAGGATGATCCTTTGAATGCGGAGGCTGGTGGGGTGATAAATGAGGACAAGGGGGACCCTATCATGTTTCTGGGAGGGAGAGGAAGGTGTGAGGGCGGATGCGCGGGAGATGGGCCGGACACAGTTGAGGGCCCTGTCAACCACCGTGGGTGAAAAACCTCAGTTAAGGAAGAAGGAAAACATGTCAGAGGAACTGTTTTTGAAAGTGGCATCATCAGAACAGATGCGACGGAGGCGAAGGAACTGAGAGAATGGGATGGAGTCCTTACAGGAAGTGGGGTGTGAGGAACTGTAGTCGAGGTAGCTGTGAGAGTCGGTAGGCTTGTAATGGATATTGGTGGACAGTCTATCACCAGAAATTGAGACAGAGAGGTCAAGGAAGGGAATGGAAGTGTCAGAGATGGACCATGTGAAAATGATGGAGAGGTGGAAATTGGAAGCAAAATTAATAAATTTTTCCAGGTCCAGACGAGACCATGAAGCAGCACCGGAGTAATCATTGATGTACCGGAGAAAGAGTTGTGGGAGGGGTCGGAGTAGGAGTGGAACAAGGAATGTTCCACATACCCCATAAAGAGACAGGCATAGCAGGGGCTCATGCGGGTACCCATAGCCACAGCTTTTATTTGGAGGAAGTGAGAGGAGTTTAAGGAGAAATTGTTCAGTGTGAGAACAAGTTCAGCCAGACGGAGGAGAGTAGTGGTGGATGGGGATTGTTCGCACCTCTGTTCGAGGAGGAAGCGGAGAGCCATCAGACCATCCTGGTGGGGGATAGCGGTGTAGAGGGATTGGATGTCCATGGTGAAGAGGAGGCGGTTGGGGCCAGGGAACTGGAAATTGTTGATATGATGTAGGGTGTCAGAGGAATCATAGATCCATCACCGCCTACACCTCAACCCCCTCCCACGGCACCTTCCCATGCAACCGCAGAAGGTACAACATCTGCCCCTTTACTTCCCCTCTCCTCACCGTCCAAGGGCCCAAACACTCCTTTCAAGTGAAGCAGCATTTCACTTGCACTTCCCTTAATTTAGTCTACTGCATTCATTCCTCCCAATGTGGTTTCCTCTATATTGGAGAGACCAAATGCAGACTGGGTGACCGCTTTGCAGAACACCTTCGGTCTGTCCGCAAGCATTACCCAGACCTCCCTGTCACTTGCCATTTCAACACTCCACCCTGCTCTCATGCCCACATGTCCATCCTTGGCCTGCTGCATTGTTCCAGTAAAGCTCAACGCAAACTGGAGGAACAGCACCTCATCTTCCGACTAGGCACTTTACAGCCTTCTGGACTGAATATTGAGTTCAACAATTTTAGATCATGAACACTCTCCTCCATTCCCACTCCCTTTCTGATCCCCCTTTTTTCCAATAATTTATATAGATTTTTCTTTTCCCACCTATTTCCATTATTTTTAAATGTATTTCCATCCATTGTTTTATCTCTACCTTTTAGCCTTTTTCGATTCCTTCACCCCTACCCCACCCCCGCTAGGGCTATCTGTACCTTGCCTGTCCTGCTTTCTACTCTTAATTAGCAAATTCCTTAGATAATATCACCACCTTCAACACCTCTTTGTCCTTTTATCTGTGACATCTTTTGGTTATCTCCACCTATCTGTCCCTCTATCCAGCTCTACTTGCCCCACTCCTCTCCACCTTGAACCAGCTTATATTTCACCTCTCTTCTATTTTTACTTAGTTCTGTTGAAGGGTCAATGGGACTCGAAATGTTAACTGTGTTCCTCTCCACAGATGCTGCCAGACCTGCTGAGTTTTTTCAGGTATTTTTCTTTTTGTTTTAGATTTTCAGCATCCGCAGTTTTTTGCTTTTGTCTGTAATTCTTTGCTATGAGCACGTGAGGCAGTGGTGTACTGTTAAGGATGAGTTGATGAGAGAGAGTGCATGGAAGACAGTTTGAATGCATATGGTGACCCAGGGAAGAGGAACATCAGAAGGAGAGTTTGAAATCCTGGAGGTGAACCATTGGGGAAAGTGTCTGAGAGAAAACGTCAGTTTGGGAGAAGGTTCCAAGGTGAGGTTTTGGAGAGTGGAGATTGGAAACCCTTGTGTGAAGGATGGAATTCAGTGAGACTGGTTGACTCATGGCGTGACAAGCGTCCACATCCACAATTTTGAGGAGAGCTCCATAGCACCTGGTTGATGTGGCATCTGACATGTGAGGTTAGAGTGTGGTGTGTCTGACCACAGGGTGCCATAGGTTTACAAGGTCTGGGTGCTTACTGTGCACATTAAGGTATAAGATACTTCTGTGATTTGTGTTATCCTTACAAATTTGTATATATCTGTAAATGTATAATTGTGGGTCAAGGAGTGTTACAATATAGTTAATCTTTTCTTGTTGAATAAATGTTATATTCTTTTGTTGAAAGTTCATCAGCTGACTCCTGTGACTCTGTTCAGTAACTACTCTCCACGTATCTACACAAACAAACAAAAGTTAGGATCGATCAAGTTGGGTTCCACTCTGGGATCAGGCTTGTCCAATGGGAACCTTAATGTAACCATAACATCTTAATGTAATCATAACATCTTCCACTGCCACTTAAAGTGACAAGGGTCCAGTTTCAGAGACAATTATACCAGGAACCCAAGTAGGTCCATTTCCAAACTTTTGCACAAAAACTGAATCTCCCACAGTAAATCTTCAAGCTTTGCTATGAACATCGTGATTCAATTTCTGACTACTCTGATTCTTCTCTACCTCCCCCTCTAAGTTTGGAAGCACCAGACTTAACCTTGTACAAGGACAGTGTTTCATCAGTAATTCAGACAGTGTTGAACCCATAGTTGCCTGAGGAGTCATACGATAATTGAGAAGAAAACGTGAAAATCAACTTTCTAAAGTACCTTCGGATAACTTCTTCATTCCTGATTTTAAAATTTGCACTGCTCTTTCAGCTAACCCATTTGATGAGGGATGACATGGTGCTGTTTTAATGTGTTTAATTCCATTTAAACTCATGAATCTCTGAAATCCTGTACTAGTAAAGACAGTACCGTTATCCGAATCAATGACTTCCGGCCGGTCATGTATATTAAAACATTGTCACAGCTTTTTAATTGTTGCACACGATGTCGGTGATCTAACTTCATACACATCCATCCACTTAGAATGTGCATCGATGACCAATAAAAACATGGTGCTTAAAAATTGACCTACACAATCTATATGCAGTCTAACCCAGGGTAAACCAGGCCACTCCCATGGGAGCAGTGGAGCTGAAACAGGCAACTTCTGACCATGCTTTCAATGTCACGGTCTATGGGTCTATGCCTGGCCACCAGACATAGCTTTGCGCAAGCATCTTTATCTTCAATATGCCTGGATGCGCACTGTGAAGCTCTGTCAAGAGTAGTTCTCTTCCTTGCAAAGGGACAACGAATCTTGATCCCCATAGCAAGATTCCATCTTGGCAACTGAACTCTGTCTTACGGGCATGGAATGGTCTTATCTCTTCAGACACGGTGAATTCAACTACCCTCGTACCAGGTCTTGGATTTTTGACAAAATTGGATCCCTATTTGTCCAAATTCTTGTTTGCTTCACACACACAGGCAAAGAGTCCAAGAAATTCAGCACAAGCACATCTTCTTGTGGCATTTGAGCATTGACAATGCTATCTGGTAACTGGAGGCAGCTGACCACGTCTGCATTTACAATATGCACACTAGGATGGTGCATAAAGGTGTACTCATATGCTGATAATATCAAAGCCCAATGTTGAATTCTTGCTGAGGCTATTGGCAAAATGGCTTTAGCCTCACTAAATAACCCCATTAGTGGTTTATGTTCTGACACTATGGTGAAATGTCATCCATGCAAATATTGATGGAGCTTCTTTACTCCAAATGTTACTGGTAAACCTTCCTTCTCAAGTTGTGAATAACCCTTCTCAGCTGCAGAGAGGCTCTGGAGACGTAGCTTACTGGCCATTCAGAACCATCTTCCATCCTGTGTGACAACACAGCTCCCACACCATAAGGAGATGCACCACAGGTAGACATGATGAGTGTAATAGCTTCTTGACTTTCATTAAGGCTTCTTCTTGTTGCAAAGTCCATGATCAACGATGGTTCTTTATCAATAGTAAGTGTAAATGTGCTAACACTGCTGACAATTTTGGCAAGAAGCGACTAAAAATAATTTAGCATGCATAAAAAAGATTTGATTTCAGTGACAATGGTAGGAGAGGGTGTCTCTTTGATTCCCCTGATTTCTCCTCTACTGGATGCAACTCCTTGGCCCAAGTAAGTGACTTCTGGTGCTTGGAATGTACATTTCTCTTTCTTCAACTATACACCAGCTTCCAAAAATCTTCTTAAAACCTCTTCTAGGTTGGCCAAATGTTCACCTTCCATTGATCCTGTGATCAGGACATCATCCAGGTATACTGGTGAAGTCCTTGCAATAGACTTTCCATAGTCCTTTCAAAGATTGCACATGCAGATGATAAACCAAAGTATAGTTGTGTATACTGGTTCAGGCCCTTGTGTGTGTTGTCCAGCTCTAGCTGTTGGTATGCATGGCTCATGTCCAGTTTGGCATAGGAATTGCCTCCGTCTAGCTTACCGTACAAATCTTCTATCCATGGGATAGAATACTTATCTAGTTTAGCATGTTGTTCACCTTGTTCACAGTCAATTTGTAGTCTCCGCAAATGCAAATAGTTTGATCTGGTTTCATCACAGGGACTATGGGTGCTGCCTATTCCAAAAGTTGGACTGGCTGGATGATGCCTAGCTTCTAAAAGCGGCCTAATTCTGCATCCAACTTCTCCTTTAGGGCATAAGGCACAGGTCCAGCCTTAAAGAACCGGGGTGTCACCTCCAAACCTACATATACTTTTGCTTGTAAGTCTTTTATCTTTCCCAACTCGTTACTAAATACGCTGTCATACTCCCTTAACAGCTCAGGAATTCCTCCTGTTCTCACTTGAAATATTTCTAACCAGCTGAGCTTAATTTTTTGTAGCCCGTCTCGGCCCAGAAGACTAGGTCCTTTACCTGTTACTATGATCACTGGAAGCTGAGCTGTCTGTTGTCTATAGGACACAGGCACTGTGACAATGCTCTTTACCTGTATTGAATCTCCAGAGTATGTCTTCAGTTGAGCCATGGTTTGCTCCAGATTCAGTGGCTGGAGACCTTCACTTAGGTATTTAAATGCGTGTTCTCCCACCACTGTTGTAGAGGCTCCCATGTCTACCTCCATGATTAAAGGCTCCCCATTCACTTGAAAGATCACGGTTATTGGTTCAGTTTTTACTGCTTTGACATTGTATAGGGAAAAGATAACAGTATCAGCAGCTTCTGGTTCTGTTATATTATGCACTTCAATCATCTTGGTCTGCTGTCTGGTGGGCTGTCTCGATTTCACATTGCATTGCTTTATAATGTGCCCTTTATTGTGGCATAAATGGCATTCTGCCTCCTTGAATCTGAAGGTTTCCAGTGCATGGTGATGTTATGATGTGGCAGATGATGTGTGCCATGCAGAGCAAATCCACAAGGGAAACTTGGTTGCGCTGTCACAACGATTTTGCAATTTGTATTTATTACGAGAAGATGTGCAATGAAATCAGAAGTAAGGAGTTACGCACCCCCTTTAAGGGAACATACAAAATAGATTTTAAATTTAAAAACAAAATCAGCAAGTTAACACAGTATCCACCTGACAGTGAAATTCCAAATGGCTTTCTCGAACTTCAGTTACTATAAATAACACACTTATGTACAAATTGTCGGAGGCTTCTTGAAGGCTGTTTCACACACTCCTATTAGATCTTACATGGCCCTCACCTCACATAACCTTTCATTCTCTATATATGTGTCTCTCTCTTTAATATGTAAATTCCATTGTGACATATGTCTTTGGAATTGTATCTTTCCCGTAATATAAAACTTTCATGTTGCCAACATTGTCAGTAACCTTTGGGAAAAATAAATGCACTCCTTAGCCTTGCTTATCTGGCTAGTTGTAAAAAGGCTAACATCCCTTTGAAATTCAAACAATCCCTTCACTTATCTAAAAATGCAAATTCCCTTCACATCTTACATGCTAAGCCAGCATCCATGTTTACTCATTAGCATTTTAAACACATTTCTACACCTAACTTCTTTTGATAATTCCAAGCTTGCAGTCTACCTGACTCCAAATGTAATTAAATCACACAGACAGAACCAACTATACTCACACCCATAAACCTAGTTGAGGAGAAACCAGAAAAATATTATGAAAATTATCAAACTTTCATAACAGTTACCCCCACACCTGTAACAGATTGACTTCTGAATCACTGCGGAGATGCTTCCTTTAGGCCTTTTTGTTTTTCGAGCAGCAGAGACAGTCTTCCACTTCGCTGCTGTCCTCTGGCTTTCGTGGCATGCCCGGCGGTAGGTTCCTGCCCCAACTGAAGACCGTCGCCATGTTGCACACTCTGTAAAGCCTGCGAGTTCCTCGCAGCACTTTCCATTGCTAGCGCTATTTCCATAGCGTGCTTCAAATTGATGTTAACTTCTGCAAGTAAACAGTGCTGAATGGCGTCGCCGTGAACGCCACAAACCAACCAGTCCCGCAACATGTCATTGAGCGTATTTCCAAAGTTGCAATGCCAACTGCTTCAATTCCACTATATAAGTTATGATGGACTATCTCGAGGCCCTTATTCTGAAATTAAATTTAAACCTCTGGCTTCGGCTGAAAACACGTCTTCACAGGTATTCAGATTCATTAAAAGATTTAGAATGGGCGTGTTCGGGACCATCAGACTTCAATTGAGGTTATATGTCTTGCTTCCACAAATGCTTAAAATAATTGCTTTCTGCTTCTCCTCAGCTGTTATTTCATTTGCCACAAAATAAAAACCTAGGTGTTCTACGTAGTGGCTCCAATCTTCCATGGACGTGTCATAAGGGTCAATTCTGCTGAAGAGTGGCATGACTGATGAGTATACTTTTCTTTCTTTCCTTAAGAACTCGTGTACTCACATTCACAAGGTGAGGTGCAGCGTCAGAGCTATTTTACCCTTGTCGTCAAATGTAATATACTTGATGTACCGGACATGTTTCTTACTTGAAACAGGTAATTTTATTACAGAGCTCTTCTAGAAGCTATGTGCTTGAACCAGGTCCATGACTCAAAAGCTCCGCCCCCAGGATTACTGCGCTAAGGGCTCATTCATCAGAACAATCACATGACACCTTAAAGGCAGTAGGAAAGGTTATACCTTCAATCACTACAATCTCCATTCTAAATTCTGAAACTGTACCCCTGAGTTCTAGATTTCCCCAAGGGGGGAACGTGCTCTCAGCATCTTCTTGTCAATCCCCCTCAGAGTGTTATATATTTCAACAAGATCACCTCTCATTCTTCTAAACTCCAATGAGTATAGGTTCAACCTGCTCAGCCTTTCCTACTAAGACAAACCCCTTATCCCAGGAATCAGTCTAGTGGACCTTCTCTGAACTACTGCCAATACAAGTATGTCCCTCCTTACTAAGGTGACCAAAACTGCAAACAGTAGTCTAGGAGCGGCTTCACCAATGCCCTGTACAGTTGTCGCAAGACTTCTCCACTTTTTTATTTCATCCCCCTTGCAATAAAGATAACATTCCATTTTCCTTCCTAATCACTTGCTGTGCCTGCACACTGACTTTTGAGATCAGTCTGTACTGCAGCATTCTGCAGTCTCTATTTAGATAATATACTGATTTTCTGTTCTTCCTGCCAAAGTGGACAACCTCATATTTTCCCACATTCTACTCCACCTGCCAAATGTTTGCCCACTCACTTAACCATCATTTAGGCCATAAACACATTTGTTTAGTTCTCTTCTGCATTCCTTGCCTCTTTAAACAGTTTCAGAAGCATTTCTTTCAGACACGTTTCACCCTGCAGAACATACGAAAATACAAGTTAGGAGCAGGAGTAGCCATTCAGCCCCTCGAGCCCATTCCACCGTTTGACAAGAACATGACTGATCTGATTGTGGCCTCAACTTTACTTGCTGTCTAGCGGCTATAATCTCTGACTCCCTTGTCAATCAAGAATCTATCTAATTCCTCTGCTCTCTGAGAAAGATAATTCCACAGACTAATAACCCACTAAGAGAAAATAAATTCTCCTCATCTCCGTCTTAAAAGAGAGATTTCTTATTTTTAAACTGTGCCCCCTGATTCTCCACAAAAGAGGAAGCATCCATCTGGGTATCCATCCTGTAAAGTCCACTTAGGATCTGATATGTCTCAATAAGATCACTTCTCACTCCAATGGATACAGGCTGAACCTGTCCAACCTTTCCTCCAAAGATACCCTTCATCCCAGGAATCAGTGGAGTGAACCTTCTCTGAACTGCTTCTAATGCAATGCTATTCTTTCTTAAGTAAGGAGACAAAAACTGCACACAGTACTCCAGATGTCTACTTTTATATTTGATTCCTCTTGCAATAAACAACAAAATTCCATTTGTCTTCATAATTACTTGCTGTACCAGTATGGTAACTTCTTGGGATTCATGTACCAAGACATCCAGGTCCCTCCATACTGCAATGTTCTGCAATCTTGCTTAATTTAAATAAAGTGCTGCTTTTCTATGCTTCCTGCCAAAGTGGACAAGTTCACATTTTCCTACATTATGCTCCATCTGCCAAGCGTTTGCCCACTCACTTAACCTATCTATATCCCTTTACAGTCACAATGGGGGGAATTTTCCGTACCTATTGGTGTCGGGCATCATGGTGGGCATGAGCAGAAAATATGGCAGGAAGGCCAAAAATTGGTTTCACCCCATCGTGAAACCAGTTTGCAATCGTCCGCTCTGCCCGTCAGTGGCGGGCCATGTTTCCCACCACCGCACATCAGGAACTTCATTGTCATACATCTGCATATAGTTGTAAGCCCAGCTCGGTGCAATAGTCCCCCGATGCTGGATCATCAGGCCATGTCAGCATGATTGCATGCCGATGTCTTTCACAACAGCATTAAAATTTTTTTTAAAAAATTCATTCATGGGATGTGGGCTTTGCTGACTGAACGAGCATTTATTGCCCATCCATAGTTGCCCTTGAGAAGGTGGTTGTGAGCTGCCGTCTTGAACCGCTGCAGTCCATGTGGTGTAGGTAAACTACAGTGCTGTTAGGAAGGGAGTTCCAGGATTTTGATCCAGCAAAAGTGAAGGGACTGCAATATATTTCCAAGTCAGGATGCTGAGTGACTTGGAGGGGAACTTCCAGGTGGTGGTGTTCCATCTATCTGCTGTCCTTGTCCTTCTAGATGGTAGTGGTCATGGGTTTGGAAGGTGCTGTCTAAGGTGAATTCCTGAAGTGCATCCAGTCGATGGTACACACTGCTGCTACTATGCCTTGGTGGTGGAGCGAGTGAATGTTTGTGGATGTGGTGCCAATCAAGTGGGCTACTTTGTCCTGTACGATATCAAGCTTCTTGAGTGTTATGGTTGCTGCTCTCATCCAGGCAAGTGGGGAGAAGTCCATCACACTCCTGACTTGTGCCTTGTACCTGGTGGACAGGCTTTGGGGAGTCAGGAGGTGAGTTACTCGTCGCAGGGTTCTGCCCTCTGACCCGCTCTTGTAGCTACAATATTTAAATGGATAGTCCAGTTCAGTTTCTGGTCAATAGTAACCCCCAGAATGTTGATAGTGGGGGATTCAGTGATGATAATTCCATGAAATGTCAAGGGGCGATGGTTAGATTCTCTCTTGTTGGAGATTGTCATTACCTGGCACTTGTGTGGCATGAATGTTACTTGCCACTTGTCAGCTCAAGCCTCGATATTTTCCAGGTCTTGCTGCTTTGAACTTGGCCCACTTCAGTATCTGAGGAGTTGCGAATGGTGTTGAACATTGTGCAATCATCAGCGAACATCCCTACTTCTGACCTTGTGATGGAAGGAAGGTCATTGATGAAGCAACTGAAGATGGTTGGTCCTAGGACACTACCCTGGGGTAACTCCTGCAGTGATGTCCTGGAGCTGAGGTGACTGACCTCCAACAACTACAAGCATCTTCCTTTGTGCTAGATATGACTCCAACCAGTGGAGAGTTTTCCCCCGATTTCCATTGACTCCAGTTCTACTAGGGCTACTTGATGCCACAGTCGGTCAAACGCAGCCGTGTTATTACGGTCAGTCACTCTCAACTCACCTCAGGAGTTCAGCTGTTTTGTTCATGTTTGAACCAAGGCTGTAATAAGGTGAAGAGCTGAGTGGCCCTGGTGGAACTCAAACTTGGTGTCAGTGCGCAGGTTATTGCTAAGCAAATGCCGCTTGATAGCACTGTTGATGACCCCTTCCATTACTTTTTTGATGATCAAGAGTAGACCGATGAGGCATTAATTGACTGGGTTGGATTTGTTCTCCTTTTGTGTACAGGGCATACCTGGACAATTTTCCACATAGCCGAGTAGATGCCAGTGTTGTAGCTGTACTGGTACAGCTTGGCTAGGGGCGTGGCAAGCTCTGGAGCACAAGTCTTCGGTACTATTGCTGGCGTATTGTCAGGGCCCATAGCCTTTGCAGTATCCAGTGCCTTCAGCCATTTCTTGATATCATGTGGAGTGAATCAAATTGGCTAAAGACTGGCAACTGTGATGCTGTGGACCTCGGGAGGAGGCTGAGATGGATCATCCACTCGGCACTTCTGGCTGAAGATTGTGGCAAATGCTTCAGCCTTATCTTTTGCACTGATGTGCTGGGCTTCCCCATCACTGCGGATAGGGATATTTGTGGAACCTCTTCCTCCAGTGAGTTATTTAATTGTCCACCACCACTCATGGCTGGATGTGACAGGACTGCAGAGTTTAGAGTTGATCCATTGGTTGTGGGATTTCTTAGCTCTGTTTATCACTTGCTGCATATGCTGTTTGGCATGCAAGCAATCCTGATTTTAGCTTCACCAGATTGACACCTCATTTTTAGGTATGCCTGATGCTGCTCCTGGCATGCCTTCCTGCACTCATCATTGAACCAGGATTGAGTGTGTGCGAAAGTGGCTTAGGGCATCTCAAAAGAGTAATTGGTGTACTTTCATAGAATCACAGAATCTTTACAGTGCAGAAGGAGGCCATTCAGCCCATCAAGTCTGCACTGGCTCTTTGAAAGAGCATTCTACCTAGTCCCACTGCCCTGCCTTATCCCCGTAACCTTGCATGTTCCTTCTTTTCAGATAGCAATCCAATTCCCTTTCGAATGCCTCAATTGAACCTGCCTCCACCATCGTCTCAGTTTGTTCCAGATTCCAAACACCATCTGGTTGGAAACATTTTTTCCTCATATCCCTTTTACTCCTTTTGCCGATTATTTTGAATCTGTGTCCTCTAGTTCTTGATGCTCTCTTGAGTGTGAAGTTTCTCTCTATTTACCCTGTCCATAGCCCTCAGGATCTTGAATACCACTATCAAGTCTCCTCTTAGCCTTCTTTTACCCAAGGAAAACATTCCCAACCTCTCCAATCGATCCTCATAGCTGCAGTTATTTATCCCTGGAAACATTCTTGTGAATCTCCTCTGTACTCTCTCCAATGCCTTCACATCCTTCCTCAAGTATGGCACCCTGAACTGGACAGAGTATTCCAGATGAGGCTAAACTGGTGTCTTATACAAGCTCAATCTCATGACCTCCTTATTCTTGCACTCAATTCCACTATTAATAAAGCCTAAGATATTATATGCTTTATTAACTGCTCTCTCAACATGCCCTGCCATCTCCAATGCCTTATGTACATATACACGAAGGTCGCTCTGTTCCTGCGCCTCCTTTAGAGTTTCTCCCTTTATTTTATACTGTCTCTCCATATTCTTTCTGCCAAAATGAATCACCTTGCACTTCTCAGCATTAAACTTCATCTGCCACTTGTTTGTCCAACCACCAACATGCCTAGGTCCTTTTGAAGTTCAAGACTATCCTCATCATAGTTGACAACGTTCCCCCTGGGGAACTCCACTACAGACCTTCCTCCAATCTGAAAAACAACCATTTATCACGACACTCTGTTTCCTGTCACTCTGAGACTCAGCCATGCCAACAGAACACCATTGTTTCACATTCCCATAGTAAAGAGTTAGAGACCTCTGACTGTCTCTTTGAACTTCTGGCTTCCCAAGAGCCTTTTTTGCTTTAAATCTGTGACCTTTGACTTTCTCCCTTTAAGCTTGGAGCCTTCCACTCTGCTCCTTGCTTTCAAGTGCACTTAACAGAACCTTTCACAGATTACGGTCCTTGTCCTTTGATTTAACTGACCTCTTGGGACCATTCCTGTTCCACTCCCCGGTTTTGTGGACTTTCTTCTTTTGCAATTGGAACCTGCTCCTGCAGTTCCCCCTCCTGTGTCCTGCTTCTCCTGGCAGCTGGCTTTAACCTTAGAGCATAATCCAACTGAACTCAAAGTGCTTTCAGTTTCTCTGTCCCTGTGTGGGCCTCCTGTTGCTCGGCAACAGCCCAGTTTTTTCTACTTTTTGTTTGTTTTAACTCCCCTTCAAGATCCATAAAACCTCATTATAATGCAGGCATCTTTTAAAATGAAACTAAAACTCAAAGTTCCCCTTTTTCTTAATACACAAATAAAGAAACACAAATAAAATTTAAACTTAAAGCTAAAACTCATTCCTAACATCCACAAAGACAACCTTCTCTGTTACGCCCTGTGATAGCGCAACCTCCTGGTTTCCTTATTCTCTTGCACTTGTCTAAGTGATTATTGATTTTGTCCCAAACTATAGTTTCCAGAAGCTTCCTAACTGATCAAATCAAACTGACAGGTCTGTAGTCACTGGCTTTATCCTTGCACCCCTTTTTGAACAAGGGTGTAACATTCCACAATTCACCAGTCTTCTGGCATTGCCTCGTGTCTATAAGGAAGACTGGAAGATTATCAATGGTGCCTCTGCAATTTACACTCTCACTTCTCTCAGTATCCTTGGATGCATCTCATCCGGTCCTGGTACATTATCTATTTTAAGTAAAGACAACCTTTCCAACATCTCCTCGTTCTCAATTGTAAATTTTTTGAGTGTACCAGTTACCTCCTCTCTCCCCTCAGCCTGGGTAGCATCTTCTTCCTTTGTAAAGACAGATGCAAAGTATTCATTTACTACCTCTGCTATTTCTCCTGCCTCCACGTGCAAGTCTCCGTTTTTATCCCTAATTAGCCCTACTCTTTCTCTTAGAACCCTTTTATTATTTATAAGCTTATAGAAGACCTTGGGATTCCCTTTTATATTAGCTGCCAGTCTCTTTTCATGCTCTCTCCTTGCTTTTCTTAGTAGTTTTTTAACCTCCCCTCTGGTGTTTTTATATTCAGCCTGATTCTCCATTGTAGTTTCTACCTGACACCTGTCATACACGCACTTCTTCCTTTTTATCTTCACCTCTATCTCTCTTGTCATCCAGGGTACTCTTTTTTCAGCAATACTCAAGTTCTGAACTATCAAACGAAGATGTGAGTTCATTAAGGAAACTCAGCTCAGGTTCGTAAAAGGCAGATCATATTTGCCTAATCCAATAGAATTATTTGATGAAGTAAGAGAGCAGGCAGATGGAGAGAATGCAGTGGATACAATCCATACAGATTTGAAGAAAGCAATTGGCATATGGACATGGACTGTGAGGAGTCGCAGTCATCAGTGAGCTTTCCCACTTCTGACCTTATGATAGAGGGAAGGTCATTGATGAAGTAGCTGAAGATGGTTGGACCTAAAGCATTACCCTGAGGAACAACTGCAGTGAGATCCTGGGGCTGAGATGATACTCAAGGAGTCATAGAAGTCTACAGCGCAACAGGAGGCCTTTCAGCCCATTGTGTCTGCGCCGGTCAACAAAGATCTGACTACACTAATCCCATTTTCCAGTGCTTTGCCCATAGCCCTGGAGGCTATGGTAACGCAAGTGAATATCTAAATGCTTCTTAAATTTTGCGAGAGTTTCTGACTCAACCACCCTTTCAGGCAGTGAGTTCCAGACTCCCACCACCCTCTGGGTGAAAACATTTCTCCTCAATTAATTCCTCTCTTAGCCTTCTGTCTCTTACCTTAAAGCTGTGCTCCCTGATTATTGACCCCTCTACTAAAGGAAAAAGCACCTTCCTATCCACCGTATATATGCCCCTCATAATCTTATACACCTCTATCAGATCCCCTCTCAAACTTCGTTGCTCCAAGGAAAACAACCCCAGACTATCCAATCTTTCTTCATAGCTCAGACCCTCCAGCCCAGGCAACATCCTGGTAAATCTCCTCTGCACCCTCACCTGATTGGCCTGCAACAGCCTTATTCCTTACACTTGGTATAGCTCCAACCAGTGGAGAGATTTCCCTGTGATTGCCATTGAATTCAATTTTGTTAGGGCTCCTTGATGCCATACTCAGTCAAATGCTGACATGATATCACCCAAACTGATGAGCATTATTGAGCAGGTTATTGCTATGTAAGTGCTGCTTGATGGCCCATTGACAATACCTTTCATCACTTTGCTGATGATCAAGAGTGGACTATTGGGGAGGTAAGTGAGTTGGACTCTTCTGCCTTTTGTTGACAGGGCAAACCTGGGCAATTTTCCACTTTGTCAGGAGGATGCCATTTCCCAATCATAATTCGATGTGGCAGGGCTGTAGAGCTTTGTTCTGATCCATTGGCTGTGGAATCGCTTTGCTCGTTTATTGCATGCTGCTTCTGCTGTTTAGCATACATGCAGTCCTGAGTTGTAGTTTCACCAGGTCAGCACTTCGGTTTTAGGTATGCCTGCAATACTTATTGAGCCAGGTTTGATCCCCTGGCTTGATGGTAATTGTAGAATGAAGCATATGTCAGGTCATGAGGTTTCAGCTAGTGGTTGAATTTAATTCTATTGTTACTAATGACCCACAGTGCCTCCTTGATGTCCAATTTTGAACTGCTATATCTGTACTGAATATATCCAATTTAGCAGTTTGGTGCAACACAACATGATGGATGATATCCTCAGTGTGAAAATGTGACTTTGTCTCCACAAGGACAGTGCAATGGTCACTCCTGCAAATACTGTCAGAAACAGATGCATCAGTGAAAGGTAAATTGGTAAGGGCAAGGTCAATTAGGTTTTTCCACCTTGTTGGTTCCCTCACCACCTGCAGGAGGCCCAATCAGGACTCAGCCAGCTCAGTCAGTAGTTGTCCACTGAGCATGATGGGCATTGAAGACCCAACCCAGAATAAATACTATGTCCTCTCTACCCTCAGTGCTTCTCTTTCAAATTCTGTTCAACATGGTAGAATACTGATTCATCAGCTGAGGTAGGGCAGTAGGTGGTAATCAGTTGGAGGTTTCTTTGTTCATATTTGACCTGATGCCACGAGACTTCATGGGATTCGGATTCAGATTCAATGTCGACAACTCCCAGGGCAACTTTCTCTTGACTGATTGCCACTGTGCCAGTAACTCTGGTCAGTCTGCCCTATCAGTGGAACAGAGCAGACCCAGGAATGGTGATGGAGAATTCTGGGACATTTGTTGTAAGATATGATTCAGTGACGATGATTATGTCACACTGTTGCTTAATTAGTCTGCGGGACAGCTTTCCCAATTTTGGCACAAGCCCCCAGATGTTACTAATGAGGGCTTTGAAGGATTGAATGGGCAAAGTGAGCCTGTGACATTTCGAGTGCCTAGGTGATGCCGAGTGGTCTGTCCTTTTCAATATTTCTATCATGGTTTGATATAACTGAGAGACTTGCTAGGCCCATTCAGAGGGCAATTTTTTGTTAGCGACATTGCTGTGTATCTGGAGTCACATAAAGGTCAGTCCAGGGAAGGATAACAGATTTTTTTCAGTTAGGGAACCAGATTGTTTTTTTACAACAATCCAATAATTTCATTGTCATCATTACTGAAACTAATTGATTGAATTTAAATTCCACCAGTTGCTGTAGTGGAATTTGAACTTGTGTCCCGAGAGCATTAGCTTGGTTTTCTAGATTGCTAGTCCAGTAATATGGCCACAATGCCATTGTCCCCTTAATCGTCCAACCTTCCCTAGATTTGGGTGAAAGACCAGTGGTATGGAAAGTTTCAAATGTGACACTCTCATTCTATAATGCATCTAAGGACATTCCTAGGAGCTACAGGCTGGCCAGTTTAACATCACTGGTGGGTAAGGCTTTAGAAATGATAGTCAGGGCAAAATATTAAAAAGCACTTGGATTGGTTTTTGAATTAATTAAGGAGTGTTAGCATGGATTTGTAGGAGGCAGATTTTTTTAAAAATTCATTCATGGGATGTGGGCTTCGCTGGCTGGGCCAGCATTAATTGCCCATCCCTAGTTACCTTTGAAAAGGTGTTGGTGAGCTGCCTTCTTGAAACGCTGCAGTCCATGTGGTGCAGGTATACCCACAGTTCTGTTAGGAAGGGAGTTCCAGGATTTTGACCCAGCGAAAGTGAAGGAACAGCGATATATTCCCATGTCAGAATGCTGAGTGACTTGGAGGGGAATTTCCAAGTGGCGGTGTTCCCATCTCTTTGCTGTTCTTGTCCTTCTAGATGGTAATGGTTGTGAGGTTGGAAGGTGCTGTTGAAGGAGCCTTGGTGAATTCCTGCAGTGCATCTTGTAGATGGTACACACTGCTGCTAATGTGCGTCGGTGGTGGAGGGAGTGAATGTTTGTGGATGTGGTGCCAATCAAGTGGGCTGCTTTGTCCTGTATGGTGTCAAGCTTCTTGAGTGCTGTGGTTGCTGCATGCATCCAGGCAAGTGGGGAGTATTCCATCACACTTCTGACTTGTGCCTTGTAGATGCTGTATAAGCTTTGGGGAGTCATTCATCGCAGGATTCCTCGCCTCCGGTGTGCCCTTGTAGCCACACTATTTATATGGTTAGCCCAGTTCAATTTCTGGTCAATGGTAACCCCCAGGATGTTGATAGTGGGGGATTCAATGATGGTAATGCCATTGAACATCAAGGGGTGATGGTTGGATTCTGTCTTGTTGGAGATGGTCATTGCCAGACACTTGTGTGGCATGAATATTACTTGCTACTTGTCAGCCCAAGCCTGAATATTGTCCAGGTCTTGCTGCATTTGGATATGGCCTGCTTCAGTATCTGAGGAGTTGCTGAAAATTGTGCAATCATCAGCGGACATCCCCACTTCTGACCTAATGATGAAAGGAAGGTCATTGATGAAGCAGCTGAAGTTGGTTGGGCCATAAGACCATAAGACGTAGGAGCAGAATTAGGCCATTTGTCCCATCGAGTCTGCTCCGCCATTCAGTGAGATAATGGCTGATCTGATAATCCTCAACTCCATTTTCCTGCCTTTTCCACATAATGCTCAATTCCTTTACCAATTAAAAATCTATCTTAGCCTTGAATATACTTAACGACCCAGCCTCTACAGCCCTCTGTGGTAAAGAATTCCACAGATTAACTACCCTCTGAGAGAAGAAAATCCTCCTCATCTCTGTTTTAAATGGGCATCCCCTTACTCTGAGATTATGCCCTTTGGTCCTAGACCCTCTCACAAGGGGAAACAGCCTCTCAGCATCTACCCTGTCAAGCCCCCAAAGAATCTTATGTGTTTCAATAAGGTCACCTCTCATTCTTCTAAATTCCAATCAGTACAGACCCAACCTACTCAACCTCTCCTCATAAGAAAATCACTCCATACCTGGGATCAACCTAGTGAACCTTCTCTGGACTGCTTCCAATGCCAGTATATCTTTCCTTAGATAAGGGGACCAAAACTGTTCCCAGTATTCTAGGCGTGGTCTAACTAATGCCTTGTATAGTTTTATCAAGGCTTCCCTATTTTTGTACTCCATTCCCTTTGAAATAAATGCCAATGTTCCATTTGCCTTCCCTATTACCTGTTGAATTTGTACGTTAGCTTTCTGGGATTCATGCACAAGGACAACCAAATCCCTTTGCAGTCTTTCTCCATTTAAATAATATTCAGCTCCTCTATTCTTCCTGCCAAAATGCATAACCTCACATTTTCCCACATTATATTCCATCTGCCAAGTTTTTGCCCACTCACTTAACCTCTGTAAATTCCTTATGTCATCCTCACCCCTTGTCTTCCTGCCTATTTTTGTGTTGTTGGCAAACTTGGCGATAGTAAATTCACTTTCCTCATCCAAGTCATTAATTGTTATTTATATAAATAATTGGGGCCCCAGCACTGATTTCTGTGGCACTCCATTAGTTACAGGTTGCCATCTCGAATATGCCCCCTTTATCCCAACTCCCTGTCTTCTATTAGTTAGCCAATCCTCTATCCATTCTAATATACTACCCCCAACAACATGGGCTCTTATCTTATTAAGTAACCTTATATGCAGTACCTTACTGAATGCCTTTTGGAAATCCAAATATATTACACCTACGTTTCCCCTTTATCTATCCTGCGTGTTACCTCCTCAAAGAATGCTAATAAATTTGTCAGGCATGATTTCCCCTTCATGAAGCCATGCTGACTCTGCTTGATTAGATTATGTATTTCTAAATGCTCTGCTATTACATCCTTTATGATAGACTCCAACATTTTCCCAATGACAGATGTTAAGCTAACTGCCCTAACGTTACCTATTTTTTGTCTCGCTCCGTTTTTTAATAAGGGTGTTACATTGGCCGTTCTCCAATCCTCAAGGACTTTTCCAGAGTCTAAGGATTCCCCAAGGACCCTACTCTGAAGAGCCCCTGCAGTGAGTCGAGTCATAGAGTTATACAGCACAGAAACAGGCCCTTTGGCCCATCGTGTTCATGCCAGCCATCAAGCACCTATCTATTCTAATCCCATTTTCCAGCACTTGGCCCATAGCCCTGTATGCTATGGCATTTCAAGTGCTCATCTAAATATTTCTTAAATGTTGTGAGGGTTCCTGCCTCTACCACCCCCTCAGACAGTGTGTTCCAGATTCCAACCACTCTCTGGGTGAAGATTTTTTTCCTCAAACCCCTTCTAAACCCTCTGCCCTTTTTCCTTAGTTCTATTGAAGAGTCATATGGACTTGAAACGTTAACTGTGTTCCTCTCCGCAGGTGCTGTCAGACCTGCTGAGTTTTTCCAGATATTTTTATTTTTGTTTCACAAGTCTTCAATACTATTGCTGGAATGTTATCAGGGCCCATAGCCCTTGCGGTACCCAGTGCCTTCAGCTGTTTCTTGAATTACACGGAGTTAATTAAATTGGTTAAAGGCCTACATCTGTGATGTTTAGGACCGCGAGCAATCCAAGATGGATTATCCACTTGGCACTTATGGCTGAAGATGGCTGCAAATACTTCAACCTTAAATTTTGCACGAATGTGCTGGGCTCCTTCCTCATTGAGGATACTGGTGGAGCCTCCTCCTCCAGTCAGTTGTTTAATTGTCCACCACCATTCACGACTGAATGTGGCAGGACTTCAGAGCTCTAATCCATTATTTGTGGAACTGCTTAGCTCTGTCTATCACATGCTGCTTCCGCTGTTTGGCATGCAAGTAGTCCTGTGTTGTTGCATCACCAGGTTGATTCTTCATTTTGAGGTATGCCTGGTGCTGCTCCTGGCATGCCCTCCTGCATTCTTCATTGAACCAGGGTTGATGCCCTGGCTTGGTGGTAATGGTAGAGTGGGGGACATGTTTGGCCATAAGGTTACTTTTTGTCATTGCCTACAATTCTCCTGCTGCTGATGGCCCACAGTGCCTCAGGGATGCCAGATTTGAGTTGCTAGGCCTGTTCAAGATCTATCCCATTTAGCAAGATGGCGTGATCTCCCCAAGCACTGTGCAGTGGTCACTCTTACCAATATTGTCATGGACAGATGCATATGCAACAGGTAGATTGGTGAGGACATGGTGAAGTAGGTTTTTCACCTTGTTGGCTCCCTCACTAACCCCTACAGACCCAGTCTAGCAACTATTAGGACTTAGCCAGTTTGGTCAGTTGTGGTGCTCCCGATGGACATTGAAGTCCTCAACTCAGAGTACACTCTGCACCCTTGTCACCCTCAGTGCTTCCTCTAAGTGTTGTTCAACATGTAGGGGCACTGATTCATCAACCGAGGGAAAACGGACGGTGATAACCAGCCAGGGTTTCTTGCCCATGTTTAACCTGATGCCATGAGAATTCATGGGATCCAAAATCAATGTTGAGGACTCCCAGCACAACTCCTTCCCGATTATATACCACACTGCTGCCATCTCTGGTAGGTCTGACCCATAGACCTGAGCTCAACAGCCACTTCTATTTGCAAGCTGATATTTTTGCATTTACCTCTACTTTGCTCTTGATTTTAAGAGAATCTGATTTAAGCCTGTATTCAATATTTAAAAGTTACTTTGTAGCCCTTGATTTAAAACTCGGTGTGATTGTGTTTAATTAAGTCAAACAATTAATCAATCGTAATCAGTAGTGATATTATTGACTGTGGACTTGTTTTCAAGCTGCTCAAAGTAGGCCATGTTCACAAATGTTATTTTGTCCAAACCATTGTTTTCCTTTTACGGGCTAGATTGCAAAAATAAAAGTTGCTATTGTTTACCAAGAGTCAGTTTCCTACTGAATTCAATGACCCTTGAACTGCAAGCCAAGACAATGGATAACCTTGCAGATGGCATGGTCAACTATGGTGTGGAATCAAGAGATGGAATTTGATTGATGGACAGCACAGCCTGATTGATAGCAGATGGGAGACACCATCAAAAGATGCATAAACAACTTGAATATTGCAAAGTCTGCAAGCCTTGCCATGCCAGTGAAGATAATTTGATATGGACTTAAGTTTATTAGACTCTTATTTTGAGAAAGTCTGAGTGGAATTTTCGAAAGGCTGGAATGGAGCCAGAAACTGGACTAAAATGGGCACAGCATCCAACATTTGGGGCTGCAGCCAGGGCGGA
Organism: Cetorhinus maximus; assembly: GCF_964194155.1. Lineage (NCBI taxonomy): Eukaryota > Metazoa > Chordata > Chondrichthyes > Lamniformes > Cetorhinidae > Cetorhinus > Cetorhinus maximus. Next base: position 168,616,409 of record NC_135883.1, read on the forward strand.
ATAGTCAATCACTGAAGACTACGGAACTAGAGGGACATCGACGGAATGACTGACCAGAGACACCACACCCGTGCCAGTTTATTCAGAGACTTGGCAATGTATGAACCAAGGGGAATTGTACTACTTTGGGGAACTAATTTGGGGTTGTTTACCATTTTGGGGAGCTGTCTTGAACAGACCAATTTGGGGCTATACAATAAAGTTATCTTTCTTCCTTTCCTTTAATATATATAGAACAAAGGGATTAATTTTTATTCTTCCTTTCTTTCTTTTTAATACTTATCTTTCTTTCCATTTCTTTTCACAGAATCATAGAGTTATTACGGCGCAGAAGGAGGCCATTTGGCCCATCATGGCTGCACCAACTCTCCAAATGAACATTATGGGCTGCATCGTACCTATGTCAGGCGGGCTGGGCGGGACCGGGCGGGAGAGGGCGTGGAGTTGCGATCGGCTGCATGCCACCATTTTACGTGGATGGGCCAATTAAGGCCCGTCCAGCGTGACGCACAGCCGGTAGCACTCAGCGCTACCTGTGTGGGCAGGGGGGAGGAGGGAGAGTCGAGGCCTGCGCCCTTTTGCGCATGCATGCTCCGTGCCTCAGGGAGATTAAGTTGATAGTGAAACTTTTTAATAAAGGAGGAAGAAAATTATTTAAACATGTTCCATCATGTAACAGTGTCACAAGAGCTGGGACGTGTTTGTGAATTGTGCAAAATTTAATTAATTATTTTATAAAACCTTCAGGAAACCTCATCCCGCCTGATGAGGTTTCCTGAAAAACGCAAAGGCCGCTTGGGCTCTTCACCTGCTCACCAACCTTAAGGTTGGATGGGCAGCGTTGCTGAAGAAGAGTCATAAGGACGTGAAACATTAACTCTTTTTTTTTTCTTTCCTGTTAGATGCTGTTAGACCTGCTAAGTTTCTCCAGCATTTTCTGTTTTTGTTTCAGCGTTGCTAACAAGCTTACCAGGTTTTTTAATGGCCTTAATAAGCCGTTCACAGTTCGGCGGGTGCGAAGCCACCTCCAGTGCGCGCCCGCCGAACAAAATATCTAAATGACGCGTGATGACATCGAGATGCATGCCCGACCACATCACGCTTCATTTTGCACGTTGGCATGTCAGGCCTGCCCCCACACATCGACGGCAATATTCTGGCCTATGACTTAGTGCCATTCTCCTGCCTTTTTGCCATGCCCTTGCACATTGTTTCTATTCAAATAATCATCTAATGCCCTCTTGAATGCCTCAATTGAACCTGCCTCCGCCACACTTCCAGGCAGCGCATTCTAGACTCGAACTACTCCCTGTGTGAAAAGTTATTTTCTTACATCACGTTTGTTTCTTTTGCAAATCACTTTAAATCTGTGTCCTCTCGTTTCAATCGTTTTACATGCGGGAACAGTTTCTCCCTATCTACTGTAACTGCCCCGCTCATCATTTTGAGCACCTTTATAAAATCTCCTCTGAGCCTTCTCCTGTCCAAGGAGAATAGTCACAACCTCTTTAATCTCTCTTCATAACTGAAGTTCCTCATCCCTGGAACCATTCTTGTAAACCTCTTCTGCGCTCTCTCCAATACGTTCACATCCTTCCTATAGTGTGGCGCCCAGAACTGTACACAATACTGCAGCTGAGGTCTAACTAGTTTCTTACATATGTTCAGTATAACCTCCCTGCTCTTGTACTCTATGCCCCTATTAAGTAAGCCCTGGATACTGTATGCTTTATTAACTGTTCTCCCCATCTGTCCTGCCACCTTCAATGGTCTATGCACATATACACCAAAGTCCCTCTGCTCCTGCACCCCCTTAAGAATTGAACCCCTTATTTTAAATTGTCTTTCCATGTTCTTCCTACAAAAATGCATCACCTCACACTTCTCCGCATTGAACCTCATCTGCCACCTATCCGCCCACTCCACGAACTAGTCTATGCCCTTTTGAAGTTCTACACTGTCCTCCTCAAAGTTTACAATGCTTCCAAGTTTCGTATCACCTGCAAATTTTGAAATTGTCTCTTGCACACCAAGATCTGGGTCATTGTTATATATATCAGGAAATGCAAGGATCCCAATAACGACCCCTGGGGAACTCAACTACAAACATTCCTCCAGCTCTAAAAATATCCATTGACCGTTACCCTCTGTTTCCTATTACTGAGCCAATTTTGTATCCATGTTGCTACTGTTCCTTTTATTCCATGACCTATATCTTTTCTCACATGTCTGTTGCGTGGCATTGTATCAAATGCCTTTGAAAGTTCATGTACACCATATCAACAGCATTACCCTCAGCAACCCTCTCTGTTACCTCTTCAAAATATTCCAGCAATTTAGTGAAACATAATTTTCCCTTTCGAAATCCATGCTGGCTCTTCCTAATCAACCCATATTTTTCCATGTGACTATTAATTCTATCCCAAATAATTGTTTCAATAAGCTTTTCACCACTGAAGTTAAACTGACTGGTCGGTAATTGCTGAGCTAATCCTTACAACCTTTTTTGAACAAGGGCACAATGTTTGCAATTCTCCAATCCTGTGGCATGTCCCCTTGATTCAAGGGAAGACTGAAAGATTTTGGCCCCCGCAATTTCCACTTTTACTTCCTTCAGTATCCTTGGATGCATCTCATCCTGTCCTGGTGCCTAGTCAGCTTTAGGTTCCGACAGTTTATCCAACACTTCCTCCTTATCAATTTTGAACCCTTCTAGTGACAGAGTTTCCTCATCTATCGCCGTGGCCTCGGTAGCATCTGCTTCCTTGGTAAAGACAGATGTAAGGTATTCATTTAACAGCTCAGCCATGCCCCTGTCTCCATGTGTACATCCCCCTTTAGGTCCCTAATTGGCCCTACTCCTCCTTTTACCACCCTCTTACTATTTGTGTGGAAATAGAAGACTTTGGGATTCCCCTTTATGTTGGTTGCCAGTCTTTTCTCATAATCCCTCTTTGCTTCTCTTATTTGCTTTTTCATCTCCCCTCTGAACCTTCTGTATTCCACTTGGTTCTCAGTTATATTTTCTAGCTGACACCTGTCATAAGGACACTTTTTCTTCTTTTTCTTAATTTCTATCTCCTTTTTCATCCAGGGAGCTCTGGATTTGTTTGCTTTTATTTCCCTTTTGAGGGAATATACCTTGACTGTGCCCGAACCGTTTCTTCTTTGAAGGTAGCCCATTGTTCAGCTGCAGCTTTTCCCACCAACCTTTGGTTCCAGTTTTTCTGGCTCAGCTCCGTTCTTGACCCATTGAAGTCAGCTCTCCCCCAGTTAATTATTTTCATTCTGGGTTGCACATTGTCCTTTTTCCACCATCATCCTAAACTTTATGATACAATGATCATTGTCTTCTAAATGTCCCACCACTCATTTCCAAGAACCAGGTCCAACAGTTCTTTCCTGCCAAACAATCCTTTCTTGTTGGATTGGACACATACTGCTGTAGAAATGTCTCCTGAACAAAATCCAAGCACTCTTGCCCCTCTCCACCCTTTACACTGCCACTGTTCCAGTCTACATTTGGGTAACTAAAGTCCCCCTCTATAACTAGTCTATAATGTTTGCATTTCTCTGTAATTTCCCTGCAGATTTGTTCCTCTACATCCTTCCTACTAGATTGTGGTTTATAGACTATGCTGAGCAATGTAATTGCACCCTTTTTATTCCTTAGTTCTAGCCAAATTAATTGTGTCCTTGAACTCTCTGGGATATCCTCTTTCTCCAGCACTACAATGCTCTCCTTAACCAATTCTGCCACCTCTCCTCCTTTTCTTCCTTTCCTATCTTTTCTCAACACCTTGTACCCAAAAATATTTAACACCCAGTCCTTCGCTTCCTTCAACCACATCTCTGTTATTGCCACAACATCATACAGGCAACCTGCGCCTATAACTCCCCAATCTTATTTACTATATTCCGTACATTCACATACATGCACGGTAACCTTGATTTAGACTTCATGACTTTCTCCCTTACTCCGAATCCACCTATTAACTTACTGTTGTCTATACTAATGCTACCTGTCTCACCCAGTATTTTGTGCACCCTGGTATTCCCTCTCTAATATTCTCTCCTCATTCCCATACCTCTGCCAAGTTAGTTTAATGCCTTCCCAACAGCAAAGCACCCCACAAGGAACTTCCTGAAAGGAGGCAGATTCAATTGAGGTACTCAAAAGGGAATTGGATTTCCATCTGAAATAAGAGAATGTGCAAGGCTATGGTGATAAGGCAGAGGTGTGAGATTTGGTAGATTGTTCTTTCAGCCTGCCAGTGCAGACTTGATGGGCCAAATGGCCTCCTTCTGCACTTCAAAGATTCTGTGATTTCTGTGAAACCAGTCCCAAGTCTGTTCAGGTGCAACTTGCTAAGGCTTGTACAGGTGCCATCTTTGCCAGAGACAGTCCCAGTATCCCAGGAATCTAAAGCCCTTTCTCCTGCACCATCTTTCCAGGCACGCACTCATCTGCCTTATCCTTCTATTTCTGTACTCACTTGCACGAGACACTGGGAGTAATCCAGGGAGCTCCTCTGAGGAAGCAGTGACGTCAGCAGCTTCCAACATGGAAAACCAATTTGTGAGTGGACCCCAGGGACTCCTGCACTACTGCCTAGTTCTCTTGGTCTGCCTGGCAGTCACCCATTCCCTTTCTGCCTCCAGGCTCCTTAGCTGCGGTGTGACCACAATGACCACAGCTATACATGTGGCTCTCAGCCTTGCAGATGTGCCACAATGACACCAGCCACTGCTCGAGCCCTGAAACCTAGAGTTCAAGGTTCTGCAGCTGGCAGCACTTCCTTCAAATGTGGACACTGGTAGCGACCATGGCTTCCCACATATTATAGATCACACATTCCACTCAACAGATCTACCCTGCCATGTCTTAACTTTATTTTACTTTGGTTTATTTATCTTACTTTATTATACAGGCCCTGACTTGCCCTTATTCCTGGTGTTTCTCATTAAATCCACTTAAAGTCATAGTCATAGAGGTCTACAGCACAGAAAAAGGCCCTTCGGACCATTGAATCTGCACCGGTCAAACAAGTACCTAACTATTGTAATCCCATTTTCCAGCACTAGGCCCATAGCCCTGTATGCCATGGCATTGCAAGTGCACATCCAAATACTTCTTAAATGTTATGAGGGTTTCTGCATCTACCACCCTTTCAGGCAGTGAGTTCCAGATTCCCACCACACTCTGGGTGAATCAATTCTTCCTCACATCCCCTCTAAACCTCCTGCCCCTTACCTTAAATCTATGCCCCTGGTTATTGATCCCTCTACCAAGGGGAAAAGTTCCTTCCTGTCTACTTTATCTATGCCCCTATAATTTAATACACCTCAATCATGTCTCCCGTCAACCTCCTCTGCTCCAGGGAAAATAACCACAGTCTATCAAATCTCTCCTCATAACTAAAACTCTCCAGCCCAGGCAACATCCTGGTAAATCTCCTCTGCACTCTCTCTAGTGCAATCACATCCTTCCTATAATGCAGATTCCAGAACTACACACAATACTCCAGCTGTGGCCTAATCAGCATTTTATACAGTTCCAGCATAACCTCCCTGCCCTTATATTCTATGTCTCGGCTAATAAAGGCAAGTATCCCATATGCCTTCTTAACCACCTTATCTACCTGTCCTGCTACTTTAAGGGACCAGTGGACATGCACACCAAGGTCCCTCTGACCCTCGGTACTTCCCAGGGTCCTACCATTTATCGTGTGTTCCCATGCCTTGTTTGTCCTGCCCAAGTGCATCACCTCACACTTATCCAGATTAAATTCCATTTGCCACTGATCAGCCCACCTGACCAGCCCGTCTATATCCTCCTGTAATCTAAGGCTATCCTCCTCACTATTTACCACCCCACCAATTTTCATGTCATCCGCGAACTTACTGATCAACCATCCTACATTCAAGCCTAAATCGTTTATATATACCACAAACAGCAAGGGACCCAACACCGATCCTTGAGGAACCCCACTGGACACAGGCATCCAGTCACAAAAACACGCCTCGAACATCACCCTCTGCTTCCTTTCACTCAGCCAATTCTGGATCCAATTTGCCAAAATGCCTTGGATCCCATGGGCTCTTACCTTCGTTACTAGTCTCCCATGCGGGACCTTATCAAAAGCCTTGCTGAAGTCCATTAGACTACATCAAATGCATTGCCCTCATCTACACACCTGGTCATCTCTTCGAAAAATTCAATCAAATTGGTCGGACATGACCTCCCCTTAACAAAACCATGCTGACTGTCCTTGATTAATCCCTGCCTCTCCAAGTGTAGATTAATTCTGTCCATCAGGATTGCTTCCAAAAGTTTCCCCACCACTGAGGTTAGATTGACTGGCCTGTAGTTCCCTGGTTTATCTCTTCCTCCCTTCTTGAATAACAGTTCCACATTGGTTATCCTTCAGTCCTCTGGCACCTCTCCTGTGGCCAGAGAGATATTGAAAATTATTGCCAGTGCCCCTGCTATCTCCTCCCTTGCCTCACTCAACAGCCTGGGCTACATTTCATCCGGGCCTGGAGATTTACCTACTTTTAAGCCTGCCAGACCACTTAGAACCTCCTCCCTTTCTATGCTAATTTATTTAATTATATCACAGTCCTTCTGCCTGCCTTCCATACCCACGTCGTCCCTCTCCCTTGTGAACACTGACATAAAGTATTCATTTAGAACCCTACCTACGTCTTCCGGCTCCATACACAAATTACCACTATGGTTCTTAATGGGCCCTACTCTTTCCCTAGTTATCCTCTTAATGTACTTGTAAAATAACTTTGGATTTTCCTTTATTTTAGTTTACCTGCCAATATTTACTTCTTTAAAAATAATTCACTTTAGCAATTTGAAGATAGTCCCTTACAGCAGTTTCTTACCAACCAATGAACTTACTGTTTTCCTTTGATATCACTATTTGTTTTTTTCTCACTTCTCCTTTCGAGCTCAGCCCGGGCTGGTTCCGAACAGCTGACTGGCCCCGCTGCCTCTCTGACTCCCAAGGTAAACGGTGTAGGCCTCAAGCATTAGTCCCGATTTATACTGCCCCATTCCAAGTTGCTTCCTTGCAGGTCCATCGCCTCTCTGAGTCCCAAGGTAAATGGTGTAGGCCTCAAGCCTCAATCCTGATTTGTACTCTCCCACTCCAGGCTGCTTCCTCACAGGTCCGCCGCCTCTCTGTTTCCCAAGATAAGTGGAAAAAGATAAAGTGTAATAAAGATTGTTGCTTTCACACATTATTTGGTATTGAGTCACTTATTCCTGTTACATTCAGAGTATGACTCCAAGCCTAAGTGAAACCCTGCAAGGAACTTTCATGTCCTTACAGTCCTGTCAACAGGACAGGAAATACCCAGAGATGGTGATGATGGTGTCTGTAAAGTATGATTTCATGAGTATGACGATTGTTACGATCCCAGATAATGTTAATACTGGACAAGTCAGATCCCAGAGTGAAAACTGGCTTGCTAGGTCCTAACTTCTTTCATTTTAGAAACCATGGAGGAAAGTTACTGAGCAAATTCACAGGATTCTGCTGATGAAATTTTAACACAAAGAATAAAATATTTATTTAACAAGAAAAAGGAACTATATAGCACCAGACAAAAAAGTTGGAAAGATCTCATTACAAACACAAGAAGATGACTCAAATTCACACCGTTCTTTAACCCAGCAATATATTTACAGACACATAAACCAGTGAAGAATTACCACTAGCTTGACACAAAGGCCTCTCATGTAGGAATGGCACAGTTGCAAACGGTTTTCTTCCAGTGAATTACAGGACATTCACTTGATGCTTTTCACCCAAGTTGTTTTTCTCTCCCCAAGACACCCAAAAACAATACTCTAAACTCATTGTTTCTTCAACTGCAAACAAGTTAGTTCCCTAAACTCAGCCTTCCAGTAGAACCTCTGCTAAACTGACAACTTTACTGAGTTCGATAACTGATTATTCAGTTAACTACTGTCACATAGCCTTGTAGTTTTACTTCTCAGAGAGCTTAAAATTCCTGTCCTCTCTCTCCGACACACACTGAACACCTCCCTCTCAGCTCCAGTATTTTTTTCGTGTCTGTGTCCCTTGACCACTGTCACTATGCAACAGTTAAGTTTTTCTACTTTTGATTTTCTCCTCACAATCACTAAACTTTTAACCACTTTTAACCCATCTCTTTAACTTCAGGGGTTGTAAAACCTTATTATAAATGTACATTTACAAACAAACCCAAAATACCTTACCTTTTAGTCAAGTCTATCCAGTGAGTCTATCCAGACTCCCAGGCACCAAGACTGAAACTGAAACCATGTTACCTTTCTTAACACAAATATATATAGGATAGGATTTTTACCTTGTCGGGTGGACGCAGCGGGCGGCCCAGGAGTGGTCGCGAAGCTGACCGCCGCCCGCGATCGGGCCCTGACATCCATTTCACGCCGGCTGGCCAATTAGCAACCAGCCAGAATGAAAGGCACACTGAAGCATTCAACACTGCTGGGGTGGGGGCATAGAGCTGCCTCAGGGAGCTGAAGATTTAAAAACTCAAAAATAAAAAGGTTACCACTGTTAAAAACATGTCCCCTCAAGCAGGGACAAGTTACGAATAAAATTTTAGAAATTGCATGTAATTTTCAATTGCTGTTGGAAACCTCATCCCCCCTGTGGATGAGGTTTCCTAAAAAATCCAAAGACCGCTTGGCCTTTTTGCTTGCCCGCCAACCGTGAGGTTGGATGGGCAGCGAAAAATTTCATTCAATTGTTACTTTAATGGCCTTAATGGGCCTGTTAATTGTCGGCGGGCACGCTGCTGACTCCCGCATGCCTCTGTCGACCAAAATATTGCATGAGTGGGCAACGACGTCGGGGCACTCACCCGACGTCTTCTCGCGTTATTTTATGCTCGAGTGGGTTGGGCTCGTGCCCACCCACTCAGCAAAAGTGAATATATTCAACTTAAAAACTATATCGCCCCTCCTTCACTGCCGCTTGATAAAAATCCTGGAACTCCCTCCCAAACAGCACTGTGGATGTACTGACACCATGTGGACTGCAGCGGTTCAAGAAGGTGGCTCACTACCACCTTCTTGAGGGCAATTAGGGATAGGCAATAAAAACGCTGCCCTAGCCAGTGACACCCACATCCTGTGAAAGAGTAAAAGAAATGTAGGCCAGACCAGGTAAAGGTAGCAGATTTCCTTCCTTAAAGGACACTCATGAATCAGATGGGCTTTTACCACAATTCACCATGATTTCATTGTCATCTTAAACTAGCTTTTAATTCCACATTTATTGGTTGAATTTAAATTCCATGAGCTACCATGGTGGTAATTGAACCTGTGTGCCCACATCATTAGCCTGGGTCTTTAGATTGCTAGACCAGTGACATTACCACCACGCAACTATGCCACCACCTCCCCTAATATAAAGTTGATGGCTCAGTTCCAAAGTGCGCAATGACAGAGGGGCCTGGTGAATCAAGCGCACAGATCTTTGAACATGGCTGAAAATTAGCAAAGCACATGGGATCTTGGGCTTAAATATTAGAGATATTGTTACAAAAGCAGGGAAGTAATGCTAAGCCTTTATGAAATTCTTTTTAGACCACAAGAGTATTAAATCCACTTCTGGTCATCACACCTTAGGAAGGATCTTGACCAGGCTGGTTCTAGGGATCGAGGATTGTAGCTATAAGGTTAGGTTGGAGAAGCTAGGGTTCTTCTCCTTTGGGCAGAGTGAATTGAGTGAAAATTTGACAGAGGCGTACAAGATTGTGACAGGGTTGAATAAGGTAGATGAAGAAAAGTTGTTCCCATTAGCTGATGGTGTAAGGATTAGGGAGCACAGATTTAAGGTTTTGTACAAGAGATATAGAGGGCAATGTGAGAAAGAGCTTTTTACCCGGCAAATGATAATGACCTGGAGCTCACTGCCTACAACGGCAGTAGAAGTGGAGACAATGAATAATTTCAAAAGGAAATTGGATGGGCATTTGAGGGAAGTAAACTTGTAGGGCTATGGGAATAGAATGGGGGAATTGATTTGATTGCTCTACAGAGTGCTGATATGGAATCAATCGGCTGAATGGTGTCCTTCTGTAATGACTCCATAAATCACTAAATACTTATGTTTTCCTATGACCAGGTCAGGTTCTACTGAAGCATAAGCGGTTAGAATTTTTAAGTTGCAAGCATGTGAGTTCATAAATACAGAAATACAAATGTAATAGTGTGCATTTGGAAGTCATTTTAAAGCAGTTACTCTTACCTTTTGTATGGCCGTTAGCTCTCCTAAATAGTGCTGAAGAATACGTTCAATTGTAATTGCAATTTCTGACTCAAGGGATGGTATACCCAAATTCTGAAATCTAAAGGAACAAGTTTAGCACATACAAACTGCAATCTAAGTAAAGTCATGAAACTCAAGTACTATTATTGCACAATGTAACTCAAGTTCTATCACTGCACAATGTATTTAAAAACATCATTTTCAATTGAGATAACAGTCCAGAATTAAGTAATTTATTTTAATTGAAGATGATAATGCTATAATACAGAACAACAATCTGCATTACAATCTCTAATAGCATTTATTATTTTTGGGACCTCCTTAATCCTCATCTCATAGTTGGTTGGTAAATTCACTGATTTTGTTCTTCCAACAGGAGCACATATGATAGGAACATGGTCAGAGATGGAGTACTACCGTTGTGGTGACTCACCCTACTGGGTACAAATGGAGCAATTGTACTGTTAAATTGCTTCAAAATATTTTGTTCCTGCCAATTTGTTTTGTAGCCGCACATTTATTTTAGTCAACTGAGACACCTGCCAGAAAGGCAGGGGCTTCAGGGAAATTGTGGTTCAATGGTTCATTAGGATCTCAACATAGCTTTAAAGCAAAACTGTAGAAGAGAAATATGGTGTTCAAGTTACTTGTAAAAGCTGGGAATTTTTGGTCTCCCACAGCCATTGGAAACATGATACAAAAAGATACTCAGCTACAGGCAAATGGATTATAAGGGTATGTGAGGCAATGTAAGTTTCGATTACAAGGAGAGTTTCTAGCCTCCAGACTGCTTCTTTCTGAGATTATCTCGCCTCATTTTCAGTAAACCTCAATTGCTCATCGTATGTGCCATTATTGTCAACTGATTTAATTTTTTTTATTCTTTCATGAGCACCATTGGTAAGGCCAGCATTTGTTGCCCATCCCTAATCCTCCTTGAGAGGTTATTGGCAAGCTTTCTTCTTAAGCTGCAGTCTATTTGGTGCATGTATATCCAAAGTGCTGTTAGGAAGGGTATTCAAGATATTTGACTCAACAACAGTGAAGGGACAGCGAAATGGTTCCAAGTCAGGACGGTATGTGATTTGGGTGGGAACTTGCATGTGGTGGTATTCCCATGAATTTATTACCTTTGATCTCCTGGGTAGTAGATGTTGCAAGTTTGTAAGGTGTTGTCAAATGAGGTATGGTGAGTTGTTGTAATTCATCTTGCAGATAGTATACACTCCAATCAACGTGCACCGGTGGTCGAGGGAGTGAGTGATTATGAAGGTGATTGGGGTGCTAATCAAGTGGGCTGATTTGTCCTGGATGATGTTGAGTTTCTTGAATGTTGTTGGGCTACACACATTCAGGCAAGTGGAGAACATTCCGTCACATTGCTGGCTTGTGCCTTGGGGAGTCAGGTAATGGTAGACTGAAGAGAATTCCAAGCCATGGGGCTACAGATCATGGTTGAATATTGTCGCTGGACTAGTAATCCAGGGACCCAGAATAATGCTCTGGGGTCTCGGTTCGAATCCCACCATGGCAGATGGTGGAATTTGAGTTCAATAAAAATCTGAAATTAAAAGCCTAATAATGACCAGGAAATCATTGTCGATTATTGTAAAAACTCACCAGGTTCAATAATGTCCTTTAGGGAAGAAAATCTGCCATCCTTACCTGGTCTGGCCTACTTGTGACTCTTAAAATGCCCTCTAAAATGGCCTAGCAAGCCACTCAGTTCTATCAAACCGCTTCAAAGTTTCAAAAAAGGAATGAAATTGGACGGACCGCACGACATCGACCTAGGCACCGGAGACGACAAGGACAAAATCAGCACTGTCGGCCCTGCAAAGTACTCCTTACAAACATCTGGGGACGAGTGCCAAAATTGGGAGAGCTGTCTCACAGACTAGTCAAGCAGCAGCCTGACATAGTCATCCTCACGGAATCTTACCTTACAGATAACTTCCCAGACACCACCATCACCATCCCTGGGTATGTCCTGTCCTACCGACAGGACAGACCCAGCACAGGTGGCGGCACAGTGGTATACAATCTGGAGGGAGTTGCCCTGGGAGTCCTCAATATCGACTCCGGACCTCATGAAGTCTCATGGCATCAGGTCAAACATGGGCAAGGAAACCTTCTGCTAATTACCATGTACCACACTCCCTCAGCTGATGAATCATGTGCTCCACCATGTTGAACATCACTTGGAGGAAGCACTGAGGGTGACAAGGGCACAGAATGTACTCTGGGTGGGGGGACATCAATGTCTCTTACCAAGAGCAGCTCGGTAGCACCACTAGAGACCAAGGTGGCCAAATCCTAAAGGACATAGCTGATAGACTGAGTCTGCGGCAGGTGGTGAGGGAACCAACAAGAGGGAAAAACATTCTTCATCTCATCCTCACCAACCTGCCTGCTGCAGGTGCATCTGTCCGTGACAGGAGCAGTAGGAGTGACCACTGCACAGTCGTTGCGGAGACGAAGTCCCAACTTCACATTGAGGATACCCTCCATCGTGTTGTGTGGCATTACCACCATGCTAAATGGGATAGATTTCGAACAGATCTAGCAACCCAAGACTGGCAATACATGAGGCACTGTGGGCCATCAGCAGCAGCATAATTGTACTCGAACGCAATTTTTAATCTCATGGCGCGGCATATCCCCCGATCTACTATTACCATCAAGCCAGGGGATCATTGGTTCATTGAAGACTGTAGGAGGGCATGCCAGGAGAAACACCAGGCATCTAAAAATGAGGCGTCAACCTGGTGAAGCTATAGCACAGGACTACTTGCATGACAAACAGCAAGTGATACACAGAGTTAAGCCATCCCACAACCAACGGATCAGATCTAAGCTCTGCAGTCCTGCCACATCCAGTCGTGAATGGTGTTGAGCAATTAAACAACTCACTTGAGGAGGAGTTTCCACAAATATCCTCATGCTCAATGATGGGGGAGCCCTGTACATCAGTGCAAAAGATAAGGCTGAAGCATTTGCAACAATCTTCAGCCAGATGTGCCGAGTGGATGATCTATCTCGGCCTCCTCTGGAGGTCCCCGGCATCACAGATGCACATCTTCAGTAAATTGAATTTACTCCATGTGATATCAAGAAACGGCTGAATGCACTGGATAGTGCAAAGGCTATGGGGCCTGACAATATTCCGGCAATAGTACTGATGACTTGTGCTCCAGAACTTGCCGCACCCCGAGCTAAACTCTGCCAGTACAGCTACAAAACTGGCATCTACCCGACTATGTGGAAAATTGCCCAGGTGTGTCCTATACACAAAAAGCAAGATAAATCTAACCTGTCCAATTACCGCCCCATTAGACCACTGTCAATTGTCAGTACAGTAATGGAACGGGACATCAGCAGTTGCTATCATGCGGCAATTGCTTAGCAATTACTTGTTCACTGACACCCAGTTTGGATTCCACCAGGGCCACTAAGCTCCTGGCCTCATTACAGCCTTGGTTCAAACATGGACAAAAGAGCTGAACTCCCGAGGTGAGGTGAGAGTGACTGCCCTTGAGATCAAGGCCACATTTGACTGAGTGTGTCATCAAGGAACCCTAGCAAAACTGGAGTCAATGGGAATCAGGGAGATTCCCATTCACACAGGATAAAAGAGCGCGAGGAGAGCAGCGGAGACACAGGTTAAAACAGCATGAGGAGAGTGGCGGAGACACAGGATAAAACAGCATGAGGAGTGTGAGGAGAGCGGAGACACAGGATAAAAGAGCGCGAGGAGAGCGGCGGAGACACAGGATAAAAGAGCGCGAGGAGAGCAGCGGAGACACAGGATAAAAGAGCGCGAGGGCGACGGAGACACAGGATAAAAGAGCGCGAGGAGAGCGGCGGAGACACAGGATAAAAAAGCGCAAGGAGAGCGGAGACACAGGATGAAAGAGCGCGAGGAGAGCGGAGACACAGGATAAAAGAGCGCAAGGAGAGTTCCAGGGAGCAGAGTTGGAGGGCGGAGTTCCAGAGAGGTGAGTATAAAAACCATACCTCGGGGATTCGTGGACCTCGGGTTTTTAAAAAAAAAAAATTAAAAGTGGCGTCACGGTAAATCTGTGACCTGATTGGCTAGTAGAGAATCTACACTGAATTTGAAACTAAAACATTGTTAAACTAATTAAACCAAATAAATTAATCACAATTAATAAGTAGAGGGTATCTAGACCAGAATCAGGGGATTACTGTTCTTAGAATTTAGCATTCATAGTAAAAATCTAGCCCTAGGGAATGTACAGTTAATAAGGAGTCAATAAGCAGTTATTAGATTTAAATTAATCTATTAAATAGTTCTAGAAATGGCAGTTGCTGGGGTGAAGTGCTTCACCTGTGGGATGTGGGAAATCTGTGATGCTTCAAGTGTCCCGGACAACTACATCTGCAGGAAATGTACCCAATTGCAGCTCCTCACAGACCACATGGATCGGTTGGAGCAGCATTTGGATGCACTTAGGAGCATTCAGGTGGGGGAAAGCGTCATTAATAGGAGTTTTGGAGACGTGGTCACACCCAAGGTACAGACAGATAGATGGGTGACTGCTAGAAGGGGCAGGCAGTCAGTGCAGAAATCCCCCGTGGCTGTCCTCCTCTCTAACAGGTATACCATTTTGGATACTGTTGGGGGGGGATGGCCTATCAGGGGAAAACAACAGCAGTAGCCAGATCAGTGGCACCACGGCTGTCTCTGTTGTTCAGCAGGGGGGATCAAAGCACAGAAGAGCAATTGCCATAGGGGACTCTATAGTCAGGGGCTCAGATAGGTGCTTCTGTGGTCGTGAAAGAAACACCAGGGTGGTATGTTGCCTCCCTGATGCCAGGGTCCAGGATGTCTCTGATCGGGTACGGGACATTCTGAAGGGGGAGGGAGAACAGCCAGAGGTCGTGGTACACATTGGTACTAACGACATAGGCAGAAAGAGTGATGAGGTTCTGCAGTGGGAGTTCAGGAAGTTAGGCAGAAAGTTTAAAAAACAGGACCTCTAGGGTTGTAATCTCGGGATTACTCCCTGTGCCACGTGCCAGTGAGGATAGAAATAGGAAGATAGTGCAGCTGAACACGTGGCGGAACACATAGTGTAGGAGGGAGGGTTTCCGATATCTGGATCAGTGGGATCTCTTCTGGGGCAGGTGGGACCTGTACAAGAAGGACGGTTGCATCTAAACTGAAGGGGCACCAATATCCTGGCTGCAAGGTTTGCTAGTGTCACTCAGGAGGGTTTAAACTAGTATGGCAGGGGGGTGGGAACCAGAGCAATAGGTCAGCAGGTGAAATAAATGACTGGGAACCAATGAATATGGCCAGTAGGACTAAGATGAAGGGCAGGCAGGGAGGAATTCCTTAACACAGTGGGACTAGGGGTCTGAAATGCATTTGTTTCAATGCGAGAAGTATAACAGGCAAGGCAGATGAGCTTAGAGCTTGGATTAGTACTTGGGACTATGATGTCATTGCTATTACAGAGACTTGGTTGAAGGATGGACAGGATTGGCAGATAAATGTTCCGGGATTTAGATGTTTCAGGCAGGATAGAGAGGGATGTAGAAGAGGTGGGTGAGTTGCACTGCTGGTTAAGGGGAATATCACAGCTGTACGACAGGAGGACACCTCGGTGGGCTCATGCAGCGAGTCAGTGTGTGTAGAGCTCCGGAATAGGAAGGGTGCAGTCACAATGTTGGGGGTTTACTATAGGCCTCCCAATTGCCGGTGGGAGATTGAGGAACAGTTATGTAGGCAGATTTTGGAAAGAAGTAAAAGCAATAGGGTTGTTGTGGTGGGTGATTTTAACTTTCCCTATATTGACTGGGAATCACTTAGTGCTAGGGGTTTGGATGGTGCAGAATTTGTAAGGTGCATCCAGGAGGGCTTCCTGAGACAATATGTAGATAGTCCAACTAGGGAAGGGCAATACTGGACCTGGTATTAGGGAATGAACCCGGCCAGGTGGTCGAAGTTTCAGTAGGGGAGCATTTCGGGAAAAGTGACCATAATTCAGTTAGTTTCAAGGTACTGGTGGATAAGGATAACAGGAGTCCTCAAATTAAGGTGCTTAATTGGCGGAAGGCTAATTATAACAATATTAGGCAGGAACTGAGGAATCTAGACTGGAGGCGGATGTTTGAGGGCAAATCAACAACTGACATGGGGGGCTTTCAAACGTCAGTTGATAAGAATTCAGGACCGGCATGTTCCTGCTAGGATGAAGGATAAGCATGGCAAGTTTCAGGAACCTTGGATAACGAAGGATATTGTGAGATTAGTGAAAAAGAAAAGGGGAGCATTCGTAAGGGCTAGAAGGCTGGGAACAGATGAAGCCCATGGAGAATATAAAGAAAGTAGGAAGAAACTTAAGCAAGGAGTCAGGAGGGCTAAAAGGGGTCATGAAAAGTCACTGGCAACTAGGATTAAGGAAAATCCCAAGGCTTTTCATACATATGTAAAAAGCAAGAGGGTAGCCAGGGAAAGGGTAGGCCCACTCAGCGACAGAGGTGGGAATCTCTGTGTGGAGCCAGAAGAAATGGGAGAGATACTAAATGAATACTTCTCATCAGTATTCACCAAAGAGAAGGACTTAGCGGTCGATTGGTCTAGGGAAGAGTGTGTAGATAGCCTGGATCATGATGAGATCAAAAAAGAGGAGGTGTTAGGCGTCTTGAAGAATATTAAGGTGGATAAGTCCCCAGGGCTAGATGGGACATACCCCAGAGTACTGAAGGAGGCAAGGGAGGAGATTGCTGGGGCCTTGACAGAAATCTTTGTATCCTCACTGGCTACGGATGAGGTCCCAGAGGACCGGAGAATGGCCAATGTTGTTCCATTGTTTAAGAAGGGTAGCAGGGATAATCTAGGAAATTACAGGCCGGTGAGCCTTACGTCAGTGGTAGGGAAATTATTGGAGAAGATTTTTCGTGACAGGATTTACTACCATTTGGAAGCAAATGGGCGTATTAGTGAGAGGCAGCATGGTTTTGTGAAAGGGAGGTCGTGTCTCACTAACTTGATCGAGTTTTTCGAGGAAGTGACAAAGATAATCGACGATGGAAGGGCAGTGGATGTTATCTACATGGATTTCAGTAAGGCCTTTGACAAGGTCCCTCATGGCAGACTGGTACTGCAGGTAAAGTCGCATGGGATCAGAGGTGAGCTGACAAGATGGATACAGAATTGGCTTGGTCATAGAAGACAGAGGGTAGCAGTGGAAGGGTGCTTTTCTGAATGGAGAGCTGTGACTAGTGGAATTCTGCAGGGAGCAGTGTTGGGACCTTTGCTGTTTGTAGTATACATAAATGATTTGGAGGAAAATGTAACTGGGCTAATTAGTAAGTTTGCAGACGACACTAAGGTTGAAGAAGTTGCAGATAGTGAAGAGGATTGTCAAAGGATAGAACGGGATATAGATCGGTTGGAGACTTGGGCGGAGAAATGGCAGATGGAGTTTAATCCAGACAAATGCGAGGTAATGCATTTTGGAAGGTCTAATACAGGCAGGAATTATACAGTAAATGGCAGAACCCTTAAGTGCATTGATGGGCAGAGGGATCTGGGTGTACAGGTGTACTGAAAGTGGCAACGCAGGTGGATAAGGTAGTCAGAAGGCATATGGCATGCTTGCCTTCATTGGCAGGGCTATTGAGTATAAAAGCTGGGAAGTCAGGCTGCAACTGTATGGAACCTTAGTTAGGCCACACTTGGAATATTGCACGCAATTCTGGTCACCACATTACCAGAAGGATATGGAGGCATTGGAAAGGGTGCCGAGGAGGTTTACCGGGATGCTGCCTGGTCTGGAGGTTATTAGCTATGAGGAGAGGTTGGAGAAACTCGGATTGTTCTCACTAGAGTGACGGAGATTGAGGGGCGACTTGATAGAAGTTTACAAAATTATGAGTGGCATGGACAGAGTAGATAGTCGGAAGCTTTTTCCCAGGGTGGAAGAGTCAATTACTAGGGGACATAGATTTAAGGTGAGAGGAGAAAACTATAGAGGAGATGTGCGGGGCAAGTTTTTTACGCAGAGGGTAGTGAGTGTCTGGAATTCGCTGCCAGAGGAGGTGGTGGAAGCAGGTACGATAGTGGTGTTTAAGAGGCAGCTTGACAAATACATGAATATTTGTCATGTATATTCCCTTTCCCATGGGAATAGAGAGATACGGACCCTGGAAGTGCAAAATGTTTTAGTTGATGGGCAATATGATTGGCGCAGGCTTGGAGGGCCGAAGGGCCTGTTCCTGTGCTGTACTTTTTTTTGTTCTTTGTTCTTTGCTCTTATAACTCTCCACTGGTTGGATCCATACCTAGCACAAAGAAAGATGCTTGGGATTGTTGGAGTTCAGTCACCTGAGCTCCAGCACATCACTGCTGGAGTTCCTCAGGGTTGGGTCCTTGGCCCAACCATCTTCAGCTGCTTTATCAATGACCTTCCTTCCATCATAAGATCAGAAGTGGGGATGTTCACTGGTGATTGCACAATGTTCAGCACTATTCGTGACTCCTCAGATACTGAAGCAGTCCATGTCCAAATGCAGCAAGATCTAGACAATATCCAGGCATGGGCTGACAAGTGGCAAGTAACATTCGTGTCACACAAGTGTCAGGCAATGAACATCTCCAACAAGAGAGAATCCAACCATCATCCCTTGATGTTCATTGTCATTCCCATCACTGAATCCCCCACTATCAACACCCTGGGGGTTACCATTGACCAGAAACTGAACTGGAGTAGCCAAATAAATACTGTGGTCACAAGAGCAGGTCAGAGGCTAGGAATTGTGCGATGAGTAACTCACCTCCTGACTCCCCAAAGCCTGCCCACCATCTACAAGGCACAAGTCAGGAGTCTGATGGAATGCTCCCCATTTGCCTGGATGAGTGCAGCTCCCATAATTCTCAAGAAACTTGTCACCATCCAGGGGCAAAACAGCCTGCTTGATTGGCACGAAATCCACAAACGTTCACTCGCTCCACCACTGACGCACAGTAGCAACAGTGTGCACCATCAACAAGATGCACTGCAGGAATTCACTAAGGCTCTTTAGGCAGCACCTTCCAAACCCCTGACCTCTGCCATCTAGAAGGACAAGGGCAGCAGACACATGGGAACTCCACCACCTGGAAATTCCCCTCCAATTCACTCACCATCCTCACTTGAAAATATATCGCCGTTCCTTCACTGTCACTAGGTCAAAATCCTGGAACTCCCTAACAGCACTGTGGGTGTACCAACACCAGATGGACTGCAGTGGTTCAAGAAGGCAGCTCACCACCACCTTCTCTTGGGCAACTAGGGATGGGAACCAAATGCTGGCCCATTGAATGAATTAAAAAAAAACACATTTCTGCAGCTTCTGATAGCCAACATTGCCTCGTGGATTCCCAGTTTTGAGCTGCTAAATCTGTTCTGATCTATCCCATTTAGTACACTGTCAGTATCACACAATGTGATGAATGATCACCTTACTGTGAAGACAGGAATTCATCCCTTCAAGGGTTATTTGATGGTCATTCCTACCAATACTGTTATAAACAAATGCATCTCTGACAGGTAAATTGATTAGAGAAAGGTCAAGTAGCTATTCCCTTGATTGTTCTCTCACCACCTGCTGCAGACCCAATCTGGCTGACATGTCCTTCAGGACTTGGCCAGCTTGGTCAGTCTTACCAAGCCACCCTTGGATATCACCATTGAAGTACGTTCTGTGCCATTGCGACCTACAGTGCATCTTTCAAATGACGATCAATAAGGTACTGATTCATTAGCTGAGGGAGGGTGAAATGTGATAATCAGCAGCAGGCTTTCTAGCCCATATTTGATCTGATGCCAAAAGACCTCATGGGGTCCGGAGTCAAAGCTGGAGAACCCCATGGCAACTCCCTCCCAACTGTATACCTCTGTGTCATCACCTCTGGTTACTCTTTCCCGCCAGTGGGAAAGGACACATCCAAGCATGGTGATGGAGGGGTCTGGGACATTGACTATTTCAGAGGACAATTAAGAGTCACTCACATTGCTTTGAGTCCGGGGTCACATGTAGGATAGACTGGGTAAGGACAGCTGATTTCCTTCCCTAAGTAGCAAGAGCAGTCTCCTCAGTGACTAGCACAACCACCAAGTAGTCCTATTAAATGAGAGCAGGTGATGGGTATAATGTAAAGTGCTAACAGATGGTATATGCTAATGTATGATGTAGATAATGATGTACCACTGACATCATTCAGTCATGTATTGGACTCAAGAAAGAGAGAGAAAGGTTTAAATCATGCTGAGGAGCAATGTGCCTACTTTGTAACCTGTTTAGATGTTGTACTAATAAGCAAGCATCAAGCAAATACCAAAATATGACTATAGTTTGTCTGGTAACTAAATACCATGCCTAGAGAGCACAAATAGAAGGACCATCTCAGAACATGGTGGCAGCAGTGGAGACATCAATGTAAAAAAGTGATCCATATTATTGAATGGAACAAAGAGCGAAGAAAATTTTGATAGCAGCTCGGAACAGATCAACAGAAGGAGAAGGCACACGGGAGAGAGATTATGATGACCGTGTCTGGTGAGCAGTCCCTGCCCCTATCCCACCTTTATGACAGCCTCGAGAGTCTGCAGAGAGGCCAGTCGTGGGATTTATGGAAACACCATTTTCTCTAGTATCGACCAGCATCAGGCCTTCACTCTAAAGAGCAAAAGCACCAAGTCAGTTCCTTCCATTATGCTGTAGGTCCTATAGCAGATGTCTTTCTCCTGAGGCAGGGTGTGGAGGAGTCCACCATGAGCTTTGAGATCATAAGCAGAGTCTTTCAGCCTGAAGCAAAACTTAGAAATGTTATGGCACGGCGGATGGGTAAATGCCGAGCTTCTCTAATCCCAGAGGGAAACTTGAAACAGCTGCAGAAATGTTTTTTTTGCAATTTGATTTGTATGAGGAGTGGTTATGAAATCAGGGAATGATGTCCCAGACTACTTGTGATGATTTTATAGTGAAGTAAACATTTATTAAAAGAATAAAGAAAAGCAAATTAAACACGATTACACTTAAACACATGAAAGGCTTCACACCCTAAAACAATCCTTTAAAACAATTCCACAAATCTTAACTTAACTACCCACAGAGCTAATCTTCCCCTTTTCCATTCAGCAAATATCCTTATAGATTTTAGAAACTATAGAAGTCTAGTAATTTTTACCACACAGTGCTTCTTTCTTGGGGTGCCCGCTGAGGTTGGCAGTAACTGGTTCTTTCAGTCTGGCCTTGTTCACACAGTCTTCTAGCAGTTCTGACCAGCTACCCTGCCGTCTTCTGGGAGATCTAAGCAACTACCTCCTCACATAGACTTCAGTATTTTCTTAAGTGCGTTCCTTCTCTTAGATCTCTCTATTGTTTCAACCAGTCTTGTCAGAAATGCTTTCTTCCCAGAATTGATTAAATCACTCTTTACTTTAGTTCTTAGACTTGCAAAAACAAACTTGCCCTATATTTACCTTATTTCCTTACATCGTTTTATAACCTGCATATACCCCCTTTTAAATAAAACAACTCAATTCAAAAAAACACTCCTGTTATTGCTTTATGTAAAACTCTGATTGAAGTTCCTCTTGTCTCATTAACATATCAAAACCATTTCTTACTGTTGGCTTTAGGCCCTTGCAGTCACTCTAGCTCTTAATCCAATTACCATATCTATAGCCCCAACAGCCTGAATTCCAGTACAGAGAAAATATGCCAAGGTTATTACCAGAAGAAAACTGTTATAAATTATTATTTTCTTGACACATCCCCCCCCCCACCTTTTTAAGAAATTGAACCATCATAATTTCCTATTAATTACTACTTATACACTAAACTATTAGATTATAATATGCATGCATTAATATGATAATGTACCCAAGGTTTCAGTAAAAATAGAGTTCGCTTCAGCTCTTTTCCCAGGTTTCACATGTCCAATCTTCTTTACACCTTAAATCCTTGATAATGCATCCACAATTAGGTTTTCACATCCAGCCATATATATAATTTGCAAGTTAAATGTTGTAACAATAGGCTCCATCTAAACAGTCTCACATTCTGATTTTGAAACCTTTCCAAAAATCTTAATGGGTTATGGTCAGTATAAACAATTGTTTCTGATGAATTGTTGACAACATAAATTTCAAAAAGTTGCAATGCCAGTACCAAACTCAATGTTTCCATCTCAACAGTGGAGTATTTTTGTTGATGAATACTTAACTTCTTTGAGAAATATCCCACAGGCTTTTCAATACCTGTATCATCTTCCTGCAACAATACAGCACCAATACCCACATTACTTGCACCAATAGCCAATTTAAACTGCTTGGCATAACTCAGTGTTGCTAAACTGGTGCTGTTGTCAACACAGTTTTCAGATTTTTGAATGCATTTTGGCACTCTGATGTCCAGTTGAACTTCTTGTTCTTTTTTAAGAGTTCAGTTAATGGAGCAACCAGGTTGCTAAAATTTGGCATGAATTCCCTGTAAAAGTCATTCACACCCAGAAATCATAAAACTTCTCCCTTCGTTGAAGGCTTTGGGAACTTGTTAATTGCCTATATTTTTTATGTCTTATTGTGCCATCTGACCATGTCCAACAGTATTGGCTAAATATGTGACCTGTGCTTTTGCAAATTCACTCTTAGCCAAGTTCACCAACAACTTAGCCTCTTGTAGATAATCAAATAGTTCTCCTAGATTGTCAGGAAGATATAATTCTTATAGCTTTATTGGAATTTATTGTAAAGTAGAGTAACATTGGGATGTGTCTAAATGTGTCTTTGTGTGTAAGAGGGAGACATAATTGAATTAGTCTGGATGCTTTGGTGTAAGAAGAGAAGTTAGGTTGGAAATATTAATTAGGTAAACATGGAGAAGTTTAGAAACATAGGTGTCAAGGGAAAATTTGCATTTTTAAATAAACCAGACTAGATTGTTTTCAAAAGAGGGAGTGAACTGTGTCACCTAGCCAGGTGAAGTTTAGAAACAGTGTGTTTATTTTTCCCAAAGATTACTGGTAAAACTTAGTGCTATGAGAGGTTTTTCATTATCAGGAAGATAAAGTCCAAAGACATAGTGAAACAATGGGTATTTGCATTTAAAGAGGGAAACTTGCATAAATGAGAGAAGATTGTTTGTAAGGAAATGCATTTTAAGATCTTACAAATGAGAAAAAGCCTTCAGCATCTATGCCTCAAGCTGCTGTCTTCAAATGACTGAAGTTAAGAAAACTCACTTGGAATTTGATTTGTTCAGAGTATCATGTTTCTTTACTTGGGTCTTTTAAAATCTATGTGTCTCACAGTTACTTTAACGAAACTGTAACTGGGAGTTAGATTGATTAGGGGATTTAGAAGTTATAATAGTAGTAATTTACAGCTCTATGTAGGTATTTAAAATCATTTCTCCTCTTAATAAATGTTAATCTAGTTTTGTAAAACCTTAAGACTTGGCGGTCTTATTACTACTGAATTCAAATTTCGAGATTTATACAAACTGCAAAACAAGTTGTGGCAGTTGTTTCAAGTTTCCCTTTGGGATTTGAACAACTCAGCATTTACCATTGGCAGTGTCATAACACAGATCCTGTAAGTGCTCCTCCCATGTTTGGCTGAATACCGCCAGATAACCAATGCACACAGCACAGTGACTTAGTTCAGCAATAACCTTGTTCGTTAGCCTGTGGAAGGTCGCTGGTGCATTTTTCATACCAAACAGCATGACTTTGAACTGATAGAGCCCACCTGGTTTTACAAAATCTGGAACTCCTTTTGCCCTTTCTGATAGAGCCACTATCCCTTCAGCATGAACTTTGATTGTCCCACTTTCTCAATGCAGTCTTCCAAACATGGAATGGGATATGAATCCGCTTTCACCACTGCATTTACTTTTCGATAATCCACACACAGTCATTGTGTTCCATCCAGTTTCAGTACCGTCACAATAGGTGAGCTCCAATTGTCGCAACTCAACTCAATAATGTCATTCTTGAGCATAAACTCAATTTCTTTTTCCACTTGTGATAATTTTACTGGATTCAACCTATAAGGATATTGCTTGATTGGAACAGAATTCCCCACATCTACATCATCTACCTTTGTTTTTCCCAATTTATCCCCACAGATAGTTCTATGTGACTGCAATAGCTCTCACAAGTCACTGATTCTTATCTAGAAGGTAACTCAGTATTTCATTCAACTTCTTAAGCACTTCCTCATTGTCCAATTGAATTTGAGGAAAATCAATTTCAGAATCTTCAATCCCTACTTCCTTTTTCTGATTCATCACTACTAATATTTCTTCTTTTTGGTTATTCTCCCTATTGAAGTACTTTTTGAGCACATTGATATGACATATCCTCTGGGTTTTTCTTCTATCTGGAGTTCTTACTAAATAATTTATTTTCAATTTGGTAAGACCCATTAAACCTGGCTTTTAACGGTTCGCCTGATACTGGCAACAAAACTATCACATTTTCCCCAGCTACAACGTTCCTTCATTTCTGCTTCTGTCTTCATCACCTCTGTGATTTTTTAGATGCTCTTTAGCTAATTCACATGCCCTATTCAATCTTTCCCTGAACTTTGATACATAGTCCAAGGGTATGGTTTCTGTATTCTTACCCAATAACTTCTCATGAATTTGTTTGTGATCCGCTCACTTCATGACCATACACTAATTCAAAAGGACTAAATTTTGTTGAGGCATTAAGTGCATCTCTAATAGGGAATAATAAGAAGGGAAATCCTCCATCCCAGCTACGTGGGTAATCCTGATTATATGCCCTCATCATAGTCTTGAGAGTTTGACGTCATCTCTCTCAGGATAATAAGCTGAGGACTTAAACTGCTTTATCCCGAGGCTGTTCATGACTTCTCTAAATAATTGTGACATGAAATTTGAACCCTGATCCTACTGTATGTCTTTTGGCAAACTATATCTGGTAAAGAATTTGGTCAATTCTTCTACGATCCTTTTTGCTGTGATATTTCTCAATGGTATCGCTTCCGGGAATCTAATGGCTAGAGCCATGATTGTCAGCAAGTACTGATTTCCACTTTTTGTCTTAGGGAGGGGCCCTACACAATCTATTAGGACCCTAGTAAAATGTTCCTCAAATGATGGAATAGGAGTTAAAGGTGCAGGTTTTTTACTGCTTGTGGTTTTCCTATCACCTGATGTGTGACATGCTCGGCAAAAGCGGGCTACAAGCAGAATTTTCCAAGCCCGCTGGCGGCGGGTGTGATAGGTAGCGTGCGCGGAAAATATGGCATGACCTGCTTCACAATAGCGTGAAGGCAGTTTGCGATCATCCACGCAGCCCACCGACAGCGGGCCGCATTTCTGCCATCGGTTGGTGGGGAGCTAATTGTAATACATCAGCATATAATTAAAAGGCCATCCTGCCAGGCTCTTCAAACCCCGCCGTATCATCCATCCATATCGGCGGGAAAGCACGCTGATGTGTTTCACAACAGCACGCTGGCAGCCTTCACTTTGGGGGAACTGAAGTGAGTGACCAGCAGCGTTCTCCACAGCTCGCCTGTTGTTTACAGGTCTCAGGGGTGCCAGGGGGTGGGGGCAAATGCTGGCCAGCCTCGGGGGTGACTGCTGAGGGGGGGGTGTGTCTGGGGGAAGGTGTTGGCCAGCCTCAGAGGCAATTGCTGAGGGGGGAGGTAGGGGGGCAGGTGGTGGTGGTGTCCGGGGTCAAGTGCTGGCCAGCCTCGGAGGCGACAGTTGTCGGTGGGGACGGGTGGGGGGGGTCAAGTGCTCAAGTGCTGCCCTGGCACTGCATCCCGCTGACAGGCAATCGCGGTGGGCGACAGGGTAAGCGAAGGAAGTGTCCATGCATTAGAGAGACCTATATAAACCGACCATGCCTTTGCAACTGAGACAGATCGGGCGCAACCACAGTGATATGATTAGAGCTGGGTTCATTGCCTGCCCGCCCATGCAAGCAATACGAAGGCACCAAAGGGCCACTAACACTCCATACCTTACCCTCGCCCTCTCCACACCCCCCCCAACCCACTCCCAGCACAGACTTCGAGTCTGCCACCAATTCATTGACGGCGGAGCAATTGGACTGCACACGTTGTATAATTTCCTCACCCACGCTGGCCATGTAGCATCACTCCTGGAGGCGCTCACAGCCCCTTGCAATCTCAGCATCCTGGTTTGGACTAGTGTCTCCCATGTCGCAGGTTGACAGGGCAGCCATGCGGTGCACTCATCTCTGGCCATTCGAGGGGTGACCAGCGCTCTCTGGGAAGCATTTAGGGATGGTCACACCGGGCCAGGAAAGGTGCTAAGTACAGCCATGATAACCACATCTCTCTCTCTTTCATGCTGCAGGAGGACCACGTCAGGATCATGGATCCTGGTGACCTAGCTGTATGCCTGATGGCCCACGGAGACTGTAGAAGACTGAGGAGGGAGCAACTGAGGCTCCTGGCTGCACAAAGCGAGGAGCAGCAACCTCATGAAGAAGGGGTAGCAGGGGCTCCCGCACACGCTGCCCAGGAGCAATAGCGAGCCATGGCTGGTCAGCGCCTAGTGACGCCCAGGGTCTGTAGACGCCGCCTACCATTCCTGCAGATGACTGAGAACCAGTGTTGCTGATGACTGTACATGTCTAGGGACCTGGTGGCTCACATCTGCCACTTACTGCAGGACTTGGCACCAAGAGGACATGGAGGGCCTCCATTGCCAGTGGCTGTGAAAGTGACCGCGGCACTCAATTTCTATGCCAGTGGCTCCTTTCAAGGCTCCACAGGTGACCTCTGTGGGATTTCACAATCCGCCACCCACAAATGCATCCATGAAGTCACGGATGCCATCTTCTCCTTGGCAGACAAGTTTATGCATTTCGCCCATGACCAGGGCAGCCAGGATGCAAGGGCCATTGGATCCGCCCTGATCTCGGGATTCCCAAAGGTGCAGGGTGCAACTGACTGCACTCATGGTGCTCAGGTCTTCGTCGCTACACTCAATGGACTTCATAAACCGTAAGGGCTTCCACTCACTGAGCGTGCAGCTGGTACGCGACCACCAGAAACGCATCCTGCAGGTGTGCGCACGGTTTCTAGGGAGTGTGCACGATGCCTACATCCTAAGTCACTCGCAGATCCCTGCAGTCTTCCAGGGTCCACAGATGCTGCAAGGTTGGCTCCTTGGGGACAAGGGTTACCCGCAGAAGCCATGGTTGATGACATCTATACGGTGGCCTCAGACTGCAGCAGAGCGATGCTATAATGAGGCTCATGCAGCAGCTCGCAATTTGGTGGAGCAGACCATCGGGATGCTGAAAATGCGGTTCCGGTGCCTGGACCGGTCTGGTGGAGCCCTGCAATACAGTCCGCAGAGCATGTCACGCATCATCGTTGTCTGCTGTGCCCTTTACAAACTGACGCTGCAACAGGGAGAGGAGCTGGCTGAGGAGGAGATGGAGGTCTCCCCCGATGAGGAGGACGCCAACAGGGATGAAGGTGAGGGGGTCCTCGGTGTTGACAATGACGGGGATGAGGCTCTTGCACTGGCAAGATGAGACAGGCGCACTCGGGAGGCCCTCAATAGCCGCCAGATTTATGGAGGATGATTATGACATGCAGTGAGGTGTCCCCATAGATCCTCATGTTGCAGTTGTGAACGTTTGACTCTACACTGGTTTATGGCAGTGCCAATACCCTCTGTGAGAACGCTCCTGTCATGGAAATGCTGTGGAGGCATTATTAGTCGCACGATCGCAGGAAGATGATGACAACGTGTAGTGAGGACACTCCATAGATCTTCACATAGACCCTGAGAATATCTGACTCCTGTCTGGCCGAGGGTAGCTCGCTTACGCTCCATGGTCAGGGCCATCACAGAGATGCAGCCATGAAACTTTAAACACATCTGATGCTGTGTCCGCCTTCAGCACCTAAGCCCTTCAGGAGCTGGTGCACAGCATCACTGGTCGCAAATGCTGTTGTGTTGGGGGCCAGGCCCACCTTAAATGTGTTGAGAGCACACAGAGAGAATGAGAGAACTCTGTGGTGCCTGCCCATTACATTCGAGCAGCAATGACCAGCACTGCAGAGGAACAGGCATCAGTAATGTTTCCAGGGAATGTGAAGCTCAACCATCACAGTGGTCAGAGGGCTGCACAGAGCACAGGGAAGAGGCCCTGGACCGAGACACCTGCCTTTTATCTTGTGTGGAAAGGTTTTTCATCTGAGTGACAAGATCACTGCTCAACAGAACAAGGAGCCACAGGCCGGGTGACATTCTTAGGAGTTTATTGACAGAAGTGAACAGTATGTACAAGTGAGCAACACCCGTGCCCAGGCTGTGCAACTACTTTTATCTAACTTTCCTAACCCTGCCACTATGTCTTGGTGCTCCCTGGACATCCACAGCAGAGGCGGAGGCAGCCTGCTGACTTGACGCCCTGTCTGTGATGACTTTGGTGGGTGTCCTCTGGAGGGCCGAGACTTGGTGGGCCCCGGTCTGCTTTCAGGGTCCTGCTGTGTGGCAATGGCACCCTCCTTGGACTGTGAAGTTGGAGCTGCGGAGGTCACAGGAAGTGGGAATTAGGATTAGCTGGTCACCTGGGTGAACGGCCTTGGAATGTGCACCTGCTGAACCTCCTCCCTATGCATGCCAGAGGGGCCCTGGCTGACTCCATGAGCGGATGGGGCAGCTGGAGTGAGATCGAGCTCACCAGCACCCCTCTCGTATACACACTGTTGGAGGCCAACTATGGCATCAGCGATGGAGTTTAGCCCACGCAGCAGTGCAGGAGTGGGGTCCTGGACCAAGGTCTCCATGGCAGCCGCCATCCTGCCAGTGTTGACCTTGGTGCATTGTAATGCCAGCGCTATCACCTCAGCCTAAAGACGGACGCACTCCTCCATTGTGCCTTGCAATCTGAGGAGTGCAACAGACATCACTTCCTGATGTTCCCAAGTTTGCCTTTGCAGGTCCAGCAACTGTGACATGACCAAGTCCAGAGGCTCGTCAAATGTATCGGACTCAGCAATGTTCTGGCCTCCAGCAGTTCTCCGAATGCTGGGGGCCTGGGAAGTCCCTCCCTCTGCCTGCTGTGGATCAGAAAGTGTAATGTGCTCACCAGATTGTGATCCCAAGGCTTCTCTAAGCCTTGGTCCCACTGAGGTGTGTGTGTCTCTGCGCTGGTGGAGGGTGTGGGGGAATGCTGTGATGGGTCTTCAAGGAGTTGCCTTCAGGTTCCTCTTCAGACGTTTCTTCAGGGCTTGATTGGAGGCCCTGGGTCATGGACTCTGTCGGGTGTTTGGCAGATATGCTTGCGAAAGCAAGGGGAGATAATTAGTGCATGGCCATGGCCTGTGAAAGAGGACACACCACTCACAACATGGTTGTCCAATGGATGTTGCACTGCTGGATCCTCACTTGGTAGAGCAGCACCGTTATCACTGTCAGCACAGGACCGGACCCGGTTATCATTGGCCAGCTGGATGGCTCTGTTTTCGAATTCTGTCAGAACTTTGATCTCCGGCATCCCTCCATCTGTCTGCGAGCTTTCCCTCCTGTTGTGTGCCACTTATGCCTGCATGGATAGAGATGGGGAGAGTATATCAGTAAGCCTGCTGGGTTAGAGGATAAGTATGTCTTGCCTGAGTGCGTAGTGTGTGGCCCCATGGACGGGTTGAGGACAATGACGGTGTGTGTGAAAGAATGAATGGTGATGTCCCTTGCACTGGCAGTGAGTGAGGGCTCTATGGATTTGTGATGGGTTGGCGAGTGCATGAGTTGGGAGTGATTAAAAGAGTGACTTACCTTGGCGGAACGGATGAGATCATTCATTCGTTTGCTGCACTGAGTGGCTGTCCTCCTCTGCAGGGTGTTTGAGCTGACCACTGCTGTCACCGCCTTCCAAGCTGGGTTGGTGACTTTGTTGCCCATCCTGCGGCCAGCAGACCTCCATGGCATCCAGCAGTCTCTCAAGGGGCCCATCGTTGAAGCAGGGGGCTGCAGTCTTTTCTCCTTTGCTGGCCATGCCTCTCGGGCAGTGGTGGTGAGCTAGTGGAGGTGAGAACTTTGCTGGCGGCTTCCTTTTAAAGATGGCGGCTGGCATAATGCAACAGCTGGGTGATTGCGAGCTGGTGAATGAGAGCCCGCTCACCATGGAAATAGTGTGTTTCGCGGGAATGAATAAATAATGAGGTGGTCTCAAGACGATACGGCGTGAAAACCCACCATTTTCGTTGGCGGGTAGGACTCCTTTTATCTGCCTGCTATCGTAATTAGTACTATTCTGGGAAAATTCCGGTGCTCTCATCTATCTGTTGCCCTAATCCTTCTAGATGGCAGCGGTCATGGGTTTCGAAGATGCTGTCGAAGGAGACTTGGTGAATTCCTGCAGTGCATCTTGTAGATGGCACACACTGCTGCTACTGCGCGTCAGTGGTGGAGGAGGTGAATGTTTGTGGATGTGGTGCCAATCAAGTGGGCTGCTTCACCCTGGATGGTGTCAATCTTCTTGAGAATTGTGGGAGCAGCACTCATCCAGGAAGGTAGGGAGGATTCCATCACACTCCTGACTTGTGCCTTGTAGATGGTGGACAGGCTTTGGGGAGTCAGGAGGTGAACTACTCAGCACACAATTCCTAGCCTCTGACCTCTTGTAGCTACAGTATTTATATGGTTAGTCCAGTTCAGTTTCTGGTCAATGGCAACCCCCAAGATGTTGATAGTGGGGGATTCAGTGATGGTAATGCCATTGAACATCAGGGGTGAGCGTTAATTCTCTCTTGTTGGAAATGGTCATTGCCTGACACTTGTATGGTGCGAATGTTACTTGCCATTTGTCAGCCTAAGCCTGGATACTGTCCAGGTCTTGCTGCATTTGGACATGGACTGCTTCAGTATCTGAGGAGTCGCGAATGGTGCTGAACATTGTGCAGTCATCAGCAAACATCCTCACTTCTGACCTTATGATGGAAGGAAGGTCATTTATGAAGCAGCAGAAATGTTTGAGCCAAGGACAGTACCCTGAGGAGCTCCTGCACTGACGCCCTAGAGCTGAGATAACTAACCTCCAACAACCACTTAATCTTCCTTTGTGCTGATTCCCATTGACTCCAGTATTGCTGAGGTGCCTTGATGCCACACTCAGTCAAATGTGGCCTTGATGTCAAGGGCAGTGACTCTCACCTCACCTCGGGAGTTCAGCTCTTCTGTCCATGTTTGAACCAAGGTTGTAATGAGGCCAGGAGCTGAGTGGCCCAGGTGGAACCCGAACTGGGCATTAGTGAGCAGGTTGTTGCTAAGCAAGTGCCACTTGATAGCACTGTTGATGTCCCCTTCCATTAATTTACTGATGATCGAGAGGAGACTGATGGGGCGGTAATTGGCTGGGTTGGAATTTTCCTGCTTTTTGTGTATAGGACATACCTGGGTAATTTTCCACCTAGCCAGGTAGATACCAGTGTTGTAACTGTACTATCCCGCAAAGAGCCCCCAATTTTCTTAATGCCAAGCTGCTCAAATTGCAGACGAAAACTTGAAACAACTGATAAAATGGCTTTCACAATTTTTATATTATAAGGAGCAATTCTAAAATCAGGAAATGATGTCTCTGACTACTCGTGATGATTTTATACTAAACATTTATTAAAATAATAAAGAAAAAACAAATAAAACACAATTACACGAAAGCACATGAATGGCTTCACACAGTGAATAGTACTTTAAAACAGTTCCACAAATCTTACTACCCTCAGAGCTAACCTTCCCCTTTTCTGTTCAGAAACTATCCTTATATATCTTAGAATCAACAAAGTCCAGTAATTTTTACCATACGGTGCTTTGTCTTGGGGTGTCCTTTTAGGCTGGCAACAACTGGTTCTTTCAGTCTGGCCTTGTTTACGCTGTCTTCTGGGAAATCTAAGCAGATCTAACACCCTCACATAGGCTTCAGTATCCCCTTAAATGTATTCCTTTACTTAGATCTCTCTATTACCTCACCCAATCTCTTCAGAAATGCTTTCTTCCCAGATTGATTAAATCGTTCTTTACTTTAGCTCTTAGACTTGTAAAAACAAACTTACCCTATCTTTACCTCATTTCCTTACACTTTTTTACAGCCTACATATACCCCCTTTTAAATAAAACACTCAATTCAAAACTATTCCTGTTATTGCTATAGGTAAAACTCTGATTGAAGTTCCTCTTGGTCCATTAACATATCAAGACCACTGTTGGCTTTAGACCCTTGCAGTCACTCTAACTCTTAATGCAATTACCATATCTACAACCCAAACAGTCTGACTTTCAGTACACAAGAAAATATTCCAGGGTTATAACCAGAAGAAAAATATTACAGTTTCTTGTTTTCTTGACAGTAATCAAACAGACATGTTTTAACCAATGGTGGCAATGATTGCATTATTTCAGACAGACCTGTATTGCCTAGCTAGTCCTTGCAGATACAAGGCACTGAAGGACAAGCTAATCCGTGATCACATAGGCCGGAATTTTATAGCCCCGTCATGATGGGGTCAGGGCCAAAAAATGCAGTGAGTTGTTCTAAAGCCTTTTCACTTTGGTGGGACGGTAAAATCCTGCTGGCGTAAAACTTCACACATAGTCTTGGGTTTCTGGGATTTTTTTAATTCATTCATGGGATGTGGGTGTTGTTGGTTAGGCCAGCATTAATTGACCATCCCTAATCGCCCTTGAGAAGGTGGTGATGAGCTGCCTTCTTGAACCAGTGCAGTCCATGTGGTGTAGGTACACCCACAGTGCTGTTAGGCAGGCAGTTGCAGGATTTTGACCCAGTTACAGTGAAGGAATGGCGATATATTTCCAAGTTGGGATGGCGTGTGGCTTGGAGGGGAACTTCCAGATGCTGGTGTTCCCATGCAAAACTCTCTGACTTTCTGCAGAAAGAAGATCTTACTTTAGATCAAGAGGTCTAGTATGTGAGACAGGCTGAGCTTATAGAATTTTACCAAGCTATGATTCGGCGTAAACAAAAACAGAATTACCTGGAAAAACTCAGCAGGTCTGGCAGCAACGCCAGGGAAGAAAAGAGTCGACGTTTCGAGTCCTCATGACCCTTCAACAGAACTGAGTATAGTTAGGAGAGGGGTGAAATATAAGCTGGTTTAAGGTGGGGGGGGGCGGTGGAGGGGGGAGAGAAGTTGAGGGTGGGGTGGTTGTAGGGACAAGCAAGCAGTGATAGGAGCAGATAATCAAAACATGTCACAGACATAAGGATCAAAGAGGTGTTGAAGGTGGTGATATTATCTAAGAAAATGTGCTAATTAAGAATGGATGGCAGGACACTCAAGGTACAGCTCTAGTGGGGGTAGGGTGGAAAGACTGACAAGGTATTAGTTGTAGATTTAAAAATAATGGAAATAGGTGGGAAAAGAAAAATCTATATAAATTATTGAAAAAAACAAAAGGGAGGGGGAAGAAACGGGGTGGGGATGGGGGGAGGGAGTTTAAGATCTAAAGTTGTTGAATTCAATATTCAGCCCGGAAGGCTGTAAAGTGCCTAGTCGGAAGAAGAGGTGCTGTTCCTCCAGTTTGCGTTGGGCTTCACTGGAACAATGCAGCAAGCCAAGGACAGACATGTGGGCAAGAGAGTAGGGTGGAGTGTTAAAATGGTAAGCGACAGGGAGGTTTGGGTCTTTCTTGCGGACAGACCGCAGGTGTTCTGCAAAGCGGTCGCCCAGTTTGCGTTTGGTCTCTCCAATGTAGAGGAGACCGCATTGGGAGCAACGAATGCAGTAGACTAAGTTAGGGGAAATGCAAGTGAAATGCTGCTTCACTTGAAAGGAGCGTTTGGGCCCTTGGACGGTGAGGAGAGAGGAAGTGAGGGGGCAGGTGTTGCATCTTCTGCGTGGGCATGGGGAGGTGCCATAGGTGTGGGTTGAGGAGTAGGGGGTGATGGAGGAATGGACCAGGGTGTCCCGGAGGGAACGATCCCTACGGAATGCTGCCTGGGGGGGGGGGGGGGGGGGGGGGGGGAGGGGTGGTGAAGGGAAGATGTGTTTGGTGGTGGCATCATGCTGGAGTTGGCGGAAATGGCGGAGGATGATCCTTTGAATGCGGAGGCTGGTGGGGTGATAAGTGAGGACAAGGGGGACCCTATCGTGATCTGAGGCTTCACATGATTCCATTCAATAGGTAGGCCCATGGGCAGTGGCCCCACCCACAAGAAAGACTGCCAAACTACACGAAAAGGCAGGAAGCTGCACATTGACAGTTTGTGTTGTGGCTCAAACAACCAACATAGGCACCAGGGCTGCCCAGCAGGGGGCACGGAATGCCTCAAATGAGGCAAAACTGGACATTTCAATGGTTTCTGCAAATTCAACAGCTTTAATATAGGTAGAAGACAGGAAAATATTTATGAAGCACACTTCATTCAAGAAATGTGATATCAAGATAAAGACGAAATTACGGATTTTCCAGGGGAAATTGATAGTCTTACTTTAGACCACTGGTCATTTATAGTGCAAGTTCAAGCCTTCAATACCATCTTTAAAATTGATACTGGAGCTGCTGTTAATATACTGGCAGATGAATCAAAGAATCGCAGAATCTTAACAACACAGAAGGAGGTCATTCAGCCCATCATGTCTGCATCGGCTTTCCAAATGAGCATTATGACCTAGTGACATTGTCCTGTCTTTTCCCCATACACTTGCATATTGTTTCTATTCAAATAATTATGTAATGCCCTCTTGAATGCGCTGATTGAAGCTACCTCCACCACACTTCCAGGCAGTGCAATCCAGACCCGAACCACTTGTGTGAAAAGGTTTTGTCTCATGTCACAGTTGATTCTTTTGCAAATCAATTTAAATCTGTGCCCTCTTGTTCTTGATCCTGTTACAAGTGGGAACTGCTTCTCCCTATCTACTCTGTCCAACCCCTTGTGATTTTGAACATCTCTATCAAATCTCCTCTTAGCCTTCTCTCCAAGGACAATAGGCCCAACCTCTCCAATCTATCCTCATAGCTGAAGTTTCTCATCCCTGGAATTATTCTTGTAAACATCTTCTGGATGCTCTCCAATGTGTTCACATCCTTCCTATAATATGGTGCCCAGAACTGTACACAATATTCCAGCTGAGGTCGAACATATGTCTTATATAAATTCAGCATAACCTCCCTGCTCTTGTACTCTATGCCCCTATTAATAAAGCCCAGGATACTATATGCTTTATTAACTGCTCTCTCTACCTGTCCTGCCACCCTCAATGATCTATGCACATATACACCCAAGTCTTTCTGCTCCTGCACCCCTTCAAAATTTCACCCTTTATTTTATATTGACTCTCCATATTCTTGCTACCAAAATGCATCACCTCACACTTCTCCGCATTGAACTTCATCTGCCACCTATCTGCTCACTGCACCTACTTGTTTATGTCCTCTTGAAGTTCCACACCATCCTCCTCGCAACTCACAACACTCCCAAGCTTCATATTATCCACAAACTTTGAAATTGTCGCCTGCACTCCAAGATCTAGATCATTAATATATATCAGGAAAAGCAAGGGTCCCAATACTGACCCCTGGGAAACTCCACTACAAACCTTCCTCCAGCCCGAAAAATATCCATTGACCATTACTCTCTGCTTCCTATTTTTCAGCCAATTTTATATCCACACTACTACAGTCCCTTTTATTCCATGAGCAATAACTTTTCTCACAAGTCAGTTGTGTGGCACTGTGTCAAATGCCTTCTCAAAGTCCATGTACTCCACATCAAAGGCATTAACCTCATTGACCTTTTCTGTTACCTCTTCAAAAAACTCCAGCAAGTTAGTTAAATACAATTTCCTGTTTAGAAATTCATGCTGGCTCTTCCTTATCAATCCATATTTTCCCATGTGACTACTAATTCTATCCCGAATAATTGTTTATAGAATCTTGCCTACCACTGAAGTTAAATGATATCCACTGGCTTCAGCCAATAACCCTTCATCGATCAGACATCAAGTTACAAGGTTCGGGTGGCCCAGACCTTCCAATTATAGACAGGATTATTGGTCCTCTTCGCTACAAGGGGTGACAGATCATTGATTCTCTCCATGTTCTTCACAATCAACGCACATCCTTATTGAGTGGCAATGTTGGCATACTTCTAGGATCCCTAGAAAAACCACCATTTGAAGGAGGCAGCAGATGATGACCATCTGCAAGAGGACTTGCTGGACCTGAATTGGGTCCTCCTAGAACAAAGTGATGAGGTGAAGACCCTTGCATCAGGGAGTAACCTGTTGGTGATTGAGGTCCCAGAGGATGATTTGTCTTTCCAGTTGATAGACTGCAGAATCCTGTACAGCAGTCTTGTTTCCGAGTTAACAAAAATAGAAAATGCTGGAAAAACGTAGCAGGTCTGGCAGCATCTGTGCAGAGAGAAACAGAGCTAACATTTTGAGTCCGTATGACTCTTCTTCAGAGCTCTTCCGAGTTTATCGGCTACAGAAAATTTGTCTCATTACAAAAGATGATGCTATCTTGTCTCCCTATCCTCAGAGATTCTTCCCATTGCCCAGATTGGAACACCACCACATAGAGAGAAGTAAGAACATAAGAAAGAGGAGCAAGAGTAGGCCATTCAGGCCTTCAAGCCTGCTCCGCCAATCAATGAGATCATGGTTGATCGTCTACTTCGACATCAGTGTGGCTCTCTTACCACTGCCCACAGAAAGCAGATAATCCTCCTGAAGTATCATTGGAAAATCATCTCTTCATCTTTTCCTGACGGGGTTACAGGAATTTTGTCATTTTATTTCCTTTCCCATCTAAGTTCATTGAAATCTCGGATCTTCAATGCCTTTTCAGTCTTAGATGCAGCATGAATGATATGGCCGTGACAGTCTTCTTTGGTTTTGAAAATCATTCCTCTTCTGAAGTTCTTTCCCTGTGTGCGTCGAGGGAGAAACAAGTTCCTCAGAGATTCATGAGTTCTTCCCTTCTGGTCCCAGAGAGTCCAAAGGTTAATGCAAATTAAGTTGTCAAGAGGAGGTAGAGAGTCTGCAAAGGGATATAGGCAGGTTAAGTGAGTGGACAAAAATTTGGCAGATGGAGTATAATGTGGGTAAATGTGAACTTCCTCACTTTGGCAGGAAGAATAGAAAAGCATATACTGCTTAAATGGAGAAAGATTGCAGAACTCAGTAAAGAAGGATCCTGGTGTCCTGGTACATGAATCACATATGCAGGTAGAGCAAGTGATTAGGAAGGCAAAAATTGGCATTTATTGCATGGGGAATGGAATATAGAAGTCAGGGAGTTTTACTGCAGCTGTACAAGGCCTTGGTGAGATTATGGCCGGAATTTTCTGGTCCCGCTGGCATCAGCCATCATGGCAGGCGGGAAGAACAACAATATGGCGAGAAGGCCAAAAATTGGTTTCACACTGGTTTGAAAACAAAGCGGGATCATGGAATGGTGTCCGCCATGGCAGAATGCGAATCCTGCTAGAGGCCTGCGTGAAGCCGATTTGCATCCAGTATTGGGGGAAAGGACATGGGTGACTGGGGGAGGGGAAAGGTGGTGGTGTAGGTGGTGAGGTTGGGAGGAGGGGGGTTGGAGTACGGGGGGGAGGAGGGTGTCATGGGGGAAGATTGCGACAAGTGGGGAGGTAGGTGTAAGGGGGCAGGAAGGTTAAAGGCAGGGAGTTCAGTGGGGAGAAGGAGTTCAGAGGCAGGAAGGATTCCAGGGGAAGGAGGGAGTTTGGAGGGGGGAAGGTGTCAGGGGGGAGAAAGGAGTTCGGTGGGAGGAGGGAGTAAGGGTGAGGAGGGAGTAAGGGATGGGGGATGCCCATGTAAATGTGCAAGGGAGGGGTTTGTGGAGTCAATGACTATCTCCTGGGGAGTGACCTGAGGGCGGGCTTGGTAGGAGGGAATGGTGAGTTTGAGAGGGGGAAGAGGGAGCCGGAAGACTGGGAGGATGAGGGTGCATCGGCAACAATAGAAGCGATGGCGAAAGTGGTTGGTGGGGTCTTGGTAGGCAGACACGGACCCTGAAGGTGGGAACGAGGAGGTCAGGGAGATCAATGAGGATGGGGGTGGGATTCCCAGGAAGGTAGGGAACATGCACATTCACCTGGACATCCTGAATAGACAAGGGTTTGGGCTGGTAGGTGACAGTCGGGAGGTGGAAGGTGATGCCAAGGGAGTCGATAGTGATGGGTGAAAGGACATGGGTGACTGGTGAGGGGAAAGGATGGGGGAGCTGATCAAAACCTTGACTATGACCTTTGTTGTCGAAATCGAAAGCGAGCAGAGCCTCATGTTGGATGAGAACAGGTGCTGCATGGGAGTGCAATCAGTGGGTGGGCGGAGATGCAGGTCAGCTCAGATGGACAACAGTAAAAGAACCCTAGCAGGCAGCATTGAAAGTGCTCAGGACAGTGAGATGAGTGTGATGGATGAAGGATGCATGTGCGTGGGAGAGTGCTTGCATGGGGCTCCGAAAGGCCATTCCTCACTCAGACTCTCCCTCCAGAATGACTCATGGTCTGGCTGCATGCAGCTGAACTGCTGGTGGCAGGGGTGCCCGTGGAGGGGTGGGAGGGCAGGGGGTTGTGGGAATGCAGTGGGAGGACTCATGAAGCTTGTCAATGAAGCTGAAAGGCAACATTACATCTTATTCAGTGAAAGTGAATATATTTTCAGATTATAAAGTGACCAAATGTGTTCACCCGTGCAACCACTTGTGATCGGAATTTCTTAACATTTCTAGGCCTACCCTTCCTTCTAGGTGCTGCCCTGACATCTGCATCGGGGGTGGAAACAGCCAGTGCAATGGTTGGCCGTGTTGCCTCTAATGATTTTGGCATGGGGCCTCTGGAGAGGCAAGGCCTTGAGGGCTCCAGCTTGCTTTGGCTGTTCTCCTGTGGGCCAGCTGCTCCCTCAACAGTGACAGAGCACGAGTTTGAGGGCATCACAGGCAAAGGGGACTCGGAGAGAGCCAACAGCTTCTGAAATTCCTGAGTGAGTGACCCAGGGGTGCCCAGCTGTCGCTCCTCCTCCCCATGGTTGCCCGAGGGGCCTGACTCCTTGGGAGGAAGGAGCACCTGCAGGGACATTAAAGTGCCCCATTTCCCTCTCACTTTGCCGCTGCATGGCTCCCTCAATGGAGTGCAGGTTTGTGTGCATCTCTGCATTCTGCTGGACCAGGACCTCTATGGCATCTTCTATCATTCCCATGGAGTCCTCCATATACGCAGATGTAGGCACATCAGGGAGCAGGTGGACACACTCCTCCGACTCACATACTACTCTTTTGAGGGCTTCCAAAAGCTCTGTTGTTCTCCCGCCTTCTGTTGACTCTCCACGATGAGTTAGAATGACAAATCCAGAGGCTCGTCGACTGACTCGAACTTCACAGATGTCTTTTCCCCAGCAATCCTCCTAGTGCCGAGGAGGTCGGCTGAACCTGCCTCCTCCTGCTGCGGATATGTGTCCGTGAGGTGACCACCATATTGTGAACCCGAGCCTGCTCTAGATCTAGGTCCCACCCATGTGTGTGTCTCTGCACTGTTGCAGGTTGTGGGTAAGCACTGTGATGGATCTTCCGGGCTGCTTATTTGCAGCTCTTCAATGGAGGAGGTGTCCTCTTGGCTGGAGGTGAGGACCTGGATGGAGCTGAAGGACTGGCTGGCTGAGGGCTTCGGTCGCTTGGCAGAGATCCCTGTGAACCAAAGTAGAGATAATTAGTGCATGGCAGCAGAGTCAAAAGCAGGAGAGATAGCACTTACAGTTCCGTTGAGAGAGGGATGATGTGGTGCAGGAACCTCATGTGAGTGTTCGCTACCGACCTCATTGTTGTCGTAGGCATGGTCCATATCCTCACCAGTCAGTGGGACAGCATGTTCCTCAAACTGAGTGAGGGGTCTGATGTGGGCCACTCCACCCCTGATCTGGGACCTCTCCCTGCTGTTGTGAGCCAGCTTTTCCTGCATGAAAACAAATGGAGATAGTGTGAGCATGGCACTGCATGGAATGTTTGTGCAGTGAGCGGAGCCATGGTCAAGATGAGGACCCGAACTCCAGAGGATATGAGCCTGATGGAAATGTGAGGGTGTGTATGAGAGGTAATGACGTTGTCACTTCAGGTGTGAGATCCCTGTGGATGCGTGATGGGTTTGGGAGCGTGTAAGCTGAGAGCGATGTGGTGGTTGACTTCCCTGGCGGAACAGATGAGAGCATT
Source organism: Cetorhinus maximus (assembly GCF_964194155.1). NCBI lineage: Eukaryota > Metazoa > Chordata > Chondrichthyes > Lamniformes > Cetorhinidae > Cetorhinus > Cetorhinus maximus. The sequence goes on from NC_135883.1 coordinate 168,656,947, forward strand.
CATCCCTTTCCGGCACTGGATAGTTGATCTCCTCTGAGCTCCAGTGGCGCTGACTGTCGCTGCCACCGCCTCCCAGGCCAGATTGGTGACTCTGGTGGATCTCCTGTAGCCAGTGCGGGGGTAGAGGACATTTGTGGCGGCCTTCCATTGCGTCCAGCAGGTACTCCAAGGAGGCATCACTAAATTTGGGGACTGCTGTCTTCTTTGCTTTCGGAACCATCTGTTGCCTGGTTTGTAGATATGAAGTAGGCATGCACTCTGATGCACTTTAAGTATGGTGCTCAGAGCGAGGAAGCGCTGAGGTCATGGTGTGGCAGGCAAATCCAAACCTGCCCGCCAGCGATCTGGAATGTTTCACGTGAATGTGTTATTAATGAGGCAGGACACGCCGGCAAGGGGACGATACCGTGTGAAAACACGCCATTACCACCAGCGGGTAAAATCACGTTTTTCACACCTGCTACCACACTTAGTGCAAACCTGGGGCAATTCTGTCCAACGTCTGGAGCACTGTGTACAATTTTAGTCTCCTTATTCGAAAAAAGGATATAACTGCTTTAGATGCAATTCAGAGAGGGTTCATCCGACTCATTCCTGGGATGAAGGGTTGATCCTATGAAGAAAGGTAAAACAAGTTGGGCCGAAATCCATTGGAGTTTAGAAGAATGAGAGGTGATCTTTTTGATCACATGACTGGATTCTTGGAGACATAAGATCCTGAGGCTACCCGGAGGACGTTTCCTCTTGTGGGGCAGAGTAAAAATACTGGACGTTGTTTAAAATTAAAAGGTTTTTCTTTAAGACAGAGGTGAGGAAAAAAAAATTCTCTCAGAGGGTTGTTGGTTTATGGAATTCTCGTCCCTAGAAATTTAGACAAGTCTGGGAACGAAATTTTCAGTTTCAGGCATCATGGCAGGTGGGGTTGGGGCGTGGGGAAATATGGTTTCAAGCCATTGTGAAACCAGTTTTTGATCATCCGCTTCACCTGTCAATGGCGGGCCATGTTTCCCACTGCCGCACGTCAAGAACCAAATTTCAATACTTTAGCATCCCATTATAAGGCCTGCTCACCAGAATCATCCCCCACACTGGATCATCCGGACACATGGCGTGATTTCATGCCAATGTGTTTCACAACTGTACTTAAGCAATGCGCATCTGGCAAGCTGCACTTCGCTCGGGAGAAGTTAAAGAAAATTAGAAAGGCAACAAGGAACTATGGAAATAATTTACTGAGAAACATAAAACAAAATAGCAAAACATTTTACTGGCATACAAGGTGAAAAAAAGGAAAGTTGAGATTGTGGAGCTTTTTGCCTCCAGTATTTGCAGTGGGTCATGTAAGCTTGAGGCAATAAAGTATTTAAAATTTCGTCCAGTCTTTCAACGATTAGTACAAACTGCTGTGCAGAAAAAATTTACAACAAACTAAAATGTAGATATCAATAACATAAATAATCCTAAAAAAATTATAGCAAAGTAGTTTGTGTGACTCGACTGCTGAATGTGGGAGTTTGTGGATAGCAAAACTATTCCAGACAAACACATTTGTTAATGTGAATTACCTGGAAAAACTCAGCAGGTCTGGCAGCATCGGCGGAGAAGAAAAGAGTTGACGTTTCGAGTCCTCATGACCCTTCAACAGAACTGAGTAAAGTTAGGAGAGGGGTGAAATATAAGCTGGTTTAAGGTGGGGGGTGGGGTGGGGGGGAGAGAAGTTCGGGGGGCTGGGGTGGTAGTAGGGACAAGCAAGCAGTGATAGGAGCAGATAATCAAAAGATGTCACAGACAAAGGAACAAAGACGTGTTAAAGGTGGTGATATTATCTAAGAGAATGTGCTAATTAAGAATGGATGGCAGGACACTCAAGGTACAGCTCTAGTAGGGGGTGATGGAGGAGTGGACCAGGGTGTCCCGGAGGGAACGATCCCTACGGAATGCCGCTAGTGGGGGTGAAGGGAAGATGTGTTTGGTGGTGGCATCATGCTGGAGTTGGCGGAAATGGCGGAGGATGGTCCTTTGAATGCGGAGGCTGGTGGGGTGATTAGTGAGGACAAGGGGGACCCTATCATGTTTCTGGGAGGGAGGAGAAAACCTCGGTTAAGGAAGAAGGAGGACATGTCAGAGGAACTATTTTTGAAGCTAGCATCATCAGAACAGATGCGACGGAGGCGAAGGAACTTCTTCCTTAACTGAAGTTTTCCACCCACAGTCATTGACAGGGCCCTCAACCGTGTCCGGCCCATCTCCCGCGCATCCGCCCTCACGCCTTCTCCTCCCTCCCAGAAACATGATAGGGTCCCCCTTGTCCTCACTAATCACCCCACCAGCCTCCGCATTCTACTCCTCAACCCTCACCTATGGCACCTCCCAAAGCCCACGCAGAAGATGCAACACCTGCCCCTTCACTTCCTCTCTCCTCACCGTCCAAGGGCCCAAACACTCCTTTCAAGTGAAGCAGCATTTCACTTGCATTTTCCCTAACTTAGTCTACTGCATTCATTGCTCCCAATGCGGTCTCCTCTACATTGGAGAGACCAAACGTAAACTGGGCGACCGCTTTGCAGAACACCTGCGGTCTGTCCGCAAGAAAGACCCAAACCTCCCTGTCGCTTGCCATTTTAACACTCCACCCTGCTCTCTTGCCCACATGTCTGTCCTTGGCTTGCTGCATTGTTCCAGTGAAGCCCAACGCAAACTGGAGGAACAGCACCTCATCTTCCGACTAGGCACTTTACAGCCTTCCGGACTGAATATTGAATTCAACAACTTTAGATCTTGAACTCCCTCCCCCATCCCCACCCCCTTTCCGTTTCTTCCCCATCCCTTTTGTTTTTTTCCAATAATTTATATAGATTTTTCTTTTCCCACCTATTTCCATTATTTTAAAATCTGTAATGCCCTGTCAGTCTTTCCACCCTACCCCCACTAGAGCTGTACCTTGAGTGTCCTGCCATCCATTCTTAATTAGCACATTCTCTTAGATAATATCACCACCTTTAACACGTCTTTGTTCCTTTGTCTGTGACATCTTTTGATTATCTGCTCCTATAACTGCTTGCTTGTCCCTACTACCACTCACCCCCCCAACTTCTCTCCCCCCACCCCACCCCCCACCTTAAACCAGCTTATATTTCACCCCTCTCCTAACTTTACTCAGTTCTGCTAAAGGGTCATGAGGACTCAAAACGTCAACTCTTTTCTTCTCCGCCGATGCTGCCAGACCTGCTGAGTTTTTCCAGGTAATTCTGTTTTTGTTTTGGATTTCCAGCATCCGCAGTAGTTTTTTGTTTTTACATTTGTTAATGTCTCCATCTCAGTTCTCTCCAGTTCAGATTCATTGAGATGTAGTGAGATTTGGCAATGCTCTAACACAAATGGCAGGGTGGGGAGAGGTAACTTGACAGTTTACTCCAGACCTCAGTCACACCTTTTAGGGAGGTGCAAGATAAGAACAGAGTTTGCATGAACAGCAGCTGTGGAGTAAAGGGGACCCAGGTGAGTAGAGAATGAGGATTTGCAGAAACTGATGCTTTCATACTTGCTACATGTGAGGATAAGCATAAAGACTATCGGAAGAACAGCCAGAATGCTGATCATAGCATCGTGGAGCAGAAGGCTGCCCAAAAGGCGGCGGAAGAGGAGGAGGGGAAGCATAATAAAGATGTTGTAAGATATTCTATAATTAGGTGAACAGAGAGCATATTTTGTAAGCAGTTATCAAGAGTCCAACATCTAATTGCCTACCTGGTGCCAGACTGAGGGACATCTCAAATTGGTTTGAAGGGATATTGCAGAGGGAGGGGGAGAATCCAGTCATGTGATCCACGAAAAGGTTAACAACTTTATAATTTGATTTTGTTAGAAGTGTGTTTCAGTAAAACAAAACTGTAAGCAGAAAAGCAGAACTAGAGAGTAACAGATGTGTGTCAAACAGAATAATAAATGAGACAGGCAAGCCAGTAGAACAAAGAACAAGGCCAGGGAATGAGTGAGTGTTGAATACAAGTAGGCCCAGTCTCCTGCACAATCAGCAAGATATGGTGGTCTTGTGAGAATGAGAACAATGTCTACTGTCTGTCCACATGGAAATAAGTGATCAAAGCCAAAGGCATCTGTTGAACATGTGCTTGTGAGTTGACAAGATTAGAATGTGTGTATGTGAATAACTGTGTATAAAAAATGGCGATTTCGATATAATCTGTAGAGTAAGGTCTTGGACTGCCCAAGGCTGGCACTCCCTGTGTACGCTTGATTGATTAATAAACAATCGTGGCCTGTACCTGAGTCTCCCGGTGGTTTGTCGAGCTGAACTACAACAGGGCCAACCAATTGGGGTAGAGTAGGGGAGAGATCTTGTTTGGAAAGCATCAGGAACTAGGAGCTAAATTAAAGGATGGGATCTCAAGGGATATAATGTCTGGGTTGCAATCCTGAGCCACATACAGATTGGGTTCAGGATAATCAGATCAGGGGGGTGAACATGTGGTTCAAAGGGTGGTTGAGAAAGAAGTTTGAATCCATGGAACAGTGGCACCAGCATTGGGACAGGAAGGAACTGTACTGTTGGGACAAACACAAGAGCGCCAGCAGAAAAGATAAATAGGGTGGTCACAAGGTTTCAAAATAGTAAATGGAGGTGAGAGCTCAGGTGGAAAAGGTAGCATTAATATTAGTTTGAAAATAAAGAAGGGGCAGAGAGTAGATTAACAATCATAAATTGTCCTTTAGGCACTAAGAGAAGAAGGTAAAAACCTAAAAGGTGTAGGGGTGGACTTATGGGCGGGGGTGCGGGGGGATGGGGATGCTGGGGATTACCTGCCCCCCACAATGAGCTAAAAGTTGGTTGGCACTTCACCAATGTGAAATGTGGCTGCCCCACAGCGATAATACGTTGGGGGTGACCTTAATTGGATCAGAGTGAGACATCTGCCCCTTGGGGACAGGAAGTCCCATCCTTGGGAGCTGCTGACCAATCTGATTGGCTGGCAGATCTGTAATCCCAGCAGCACCAGGTGGGCAGAAGCGGTCGCAGAGCTGATGGCCACCCACGATGGCTCCTTGGCACCATTTTACGCGGGCAGACCAATTAAGGCCTGTCCAGCGTAAGACACGAGCCATAGTGCTCAGCGCTACCTGTGCAGGCGGGGGGGAGGGAGAGTTGGGGCCAGCGCTCTTTCGTGCGCATGCCGCAAAAGAGCGCTTCAGTCTCCCTGAGGCATAGAACTAATTATTGTAATTATTAAATAAATGGATGTAAAATTCAACTAAACATATCCCATCTCATTTGACGCACTTGTGGATGAGGTTTCCTAAAAAACACGAAGGCAGCCTTTTCGCCTGCACGCCAACTTTAAGGTTGGATGGGAAGCGTTATCAATTACATCAATGACTCCTTTAATGGCCTTAATAGGCCATTTACATATCGGCGGGCGTGCAGCCGACTCCGACACACACCCACCGCACGAAATATTGCGGGACTGCATGATGATGTTGGAACGCACATCTGACGTCATTGCGCATCATTTTACGTGTCGGCTTGTCGGGCCTGGCCCCATACACCGACTGAAAAGTCCTGCCCCAGAAGGGAGTAGTGGCCACTGCTCGGAATACAAGTAGTCCCAAGGAAGAGGTGAACATTTTTCCCGGACTTCAGGCAAGTCTGGGGATTTTGGGCAGGAACAACTAGAAGACTACAGCAAGTTGGGGGGAAGGGTTAGAGAGACCAGAGGGTAGGGACAAAGGGGTGCCCCTGTGGGCACAGGAGGTACCTGAAAGGAGGGGTACCCCCCTTTCTGCTCACCAGTAGCCGCTCACCAGCTTTCTGCAGCGAAAGCTGTCGGGCTGTTCACCATGCCCCTGCCTTCCCCTGCAGACCGAAAAATGTGGCAGAAGCAAAATGAAGCTTGTAAGTGACAGTTAATTGTCCACTTAAGAGCTTCAACAGGCTTAAGAGCGGGCAGGCTGCGTAATGCATACCCGCCCTCTATAATGTGGGAGACAGGTTAGAGGTGGGCGGGAAAACAGAAAACAGCAGAGGGCTGGCAAACTGCTGTTTTTTACGTGCCCAGCCTCCCCTTCCACTTTCAAATAAACTGGTGAGAGGGGAGGGGGAGGCGTAATTATCACCCTGTAGGAACTAAACCAGGAGAGAGAAATAAGAAATATGCGAGTAAAGCATTAGTGCAGAAGGACATTCTAGAGTTTGGGCCCAAATAAGCATTCTTTACACAAAGGACCAAATTAAATGAACTGCAGGTACAAATTCAACTGAGAGAGTATGGAATTATTGAGACATGGTTACAAGAGTGTCAGTACTGAGGACTTAATATGCTATCTTGTACTAGAAAGAGAGGAAGCTTATAAATCAGAAGAAGTAGCCTTGGTGGTTAAGAATGAAATCACTTCAATGATAAGAGAGGCAAGCAGTGGACACTTCATGTGTAGAATTAAGAGATTGGAAAGGAATTAAAGTTTTTCTGGGAGTTACGTGTTGCCATCTCTGGAGCAGCTGTGCAGTGGTACAATGAATAATTTTTTTATTCATTCTTGGCATGTGGGAACCGCTAACTAAGCCAGCATTTATTGCCCATCCCTAATTGCCCTTGAGAATAAATGCAGAGATTATGCAAGCATGTCAAAGGCAGAGTGGTTTTAATGGGGGATCTTAAGTTTCATGTGGATGGGGATAAACAGACAAGCACATGTCAGAAACATAGAGCTGGATTTTAGAGGGTGCTGAGTTCCACACCCCAGCTAAAAAATCGGGAGGCTGCCCACAAAAAAGCTGTTGCTCCATAGCCATTTAGTGATTGGCGGAGCATCAATTGGCTCAGGGCGAGACTTCTGCCCCCATCTGGAGAGTAAGTCTTGCCAATCAGGTTGGCCAGCAGCTCTACAGTCCCAGCAGGGCCAAGTATGAGCACAGGCCACCGAAGAAGTTGAACTAATAGGGGCTGGATTTAGGTAAGTCTGGTGTATCGCTGGGTCAGATTGAGGCCCCAGGAAATTGTTCTGGAAAGATTTTCCAAAAATGTGTCCTACAACCAATATTATATTAGGCAATGGGTGTAATGAGCCAGTTATACTTTAGAGCCTCATGATTTGTGAACATTAATCACTTTGATTTACGGTTATAATCTCATCTGCACGATCACAGAATTACAGAATCACCTAATTTTAACAGCACAGAAGGAGGCTATTTGGCCCATCGGGTCTGCACCAGCTCTCCAAATGAGCATTGTGACCTAGTGCCATTGTCCTGCCATTTCCCCATACCCCTGCACATTGTTTCTATTCAATAATCATCTAATGCACTCTTGAGTGCCTCGATCGAACCTGCCTCCACCACACTTTTAGGCAAACCACTCGTTGTGTGAAAAAGATTTCTCTCACATCACATTTGCTTCTTTAGCAAATCACTTTAAATCTGTGCCCTCTCGTTCTCGATCCTTCTATGTGCAGGAACAGCTTCTCCCTATCTACTCTGTCCAGCCTACTCATGATTTTGAACATCTCGATCTAACCTCCTTTTAGCCTTCTTCTCTCTAAGGAGAACAGTCCCAAACTCTCCAGTCTATCCTCATAGCTGAAGTTTCTCATCCCTGGAACCATTCTTGTAAACCTGTTCCGCACTCTCTCCAATGTGTTCACATCCTTCTTATAGTGTGGCACCTAGAACTGTACACAATACTCCAGCCGAGGTATAATGAGTGTCTTATATAAATTCAGCCTAACCTCTTTGCTCTTGTACTCTATGGCCCTATTAATAAAGCTCAGAGTGCTTGTAGTAAAATGGAGTAGGGTCGCACATAATCAACGTGCAGTAGCTCCATTGCACCCATGGGAATGACCGGGGTGTCCATGGATGCGCCTCCACGTTTATTACGTGCGACCCTTCTTGGGCACAATGTTTCTTTTACTGATTGACTCCCACAAAATAATGTCAGTCCCACAAGAAGAAATGCAGTCTTCATCTATGCTTGAGTCTGTTCCGCATGTAGAAGACAGGTCACATGATTTGGAAGTACTGCTGGGGCCTGTGGGACCCGAGGGGATCGGAGAGACAAACCTGCCAATTTCCATTGAGGAACCTAGTGGAAAACTGTCCCCTGTAAAAGTGGTCTCGGAAAAATGAGCTGAAGTTGTTGAACACGTCCGAGAAAGCCTTCTGAGAGAATTGATTTGTAAATAGTTATTAATGTAAATAGTTCACATGTTATTAAGTTTGTCAACTGTATTTTTTAAGTGAAGGGGGAGAACGTGGTAAAGTGGAGTACCATGTCCCTTTAAAAGAATGCAAGTGGACTAACCATGTGACAGTACTGACCAATCAATGTATAGCACAGGCTACTGGTTAACTGTATGTGTAGAGCTGGTGGTGGTTGTGGGAGCATGCAAGGATTTAGTGCTCTGCCTTCCATTGCAATAAACAATCACAGTTTGTTCTTATGTCAATCTCTCTCCATTATTGATAGCGAGCATCAACTAACAAGTGTATATGAAGGCGTGCAATTCGAATTTAATCGACTAGTGAACTTATAGACTCTAGACATAAAAATACTATATGCTTTATTAACTTTTCTCTTCAACTGTCCTGCCACCTTCAATGATCTATACACCCAGGTCCCTCTGCTCCTGCACCCTCTTTGAAATTTCACTCCTTATTTCATATTGTTTGTCCATGTTCTTCCTACCAAAATGCATCACCTCACACTTCTCTGCACTGAACTTCATTTGCCACCTATTTGCCCACTCCACCCACTTGCCTATGTCCTCTTGAAGTTCCACACTGCCCTCTTGCAGTTCACAACACACTGAGCCTTCATATCATCTACAAACTTTGAAATTGTCCCCTGCACACCAAGATCTAGATCATTAACATATATCAGGAAAAGCCAAGGGTCCCAATACCAACCCCTGGGGAACCCCACTACAAATCTTCCTCCAGCCCAAAAAATATCCATTGACCATTACTCTCTACTTCCTATTTTTCAACCAATTTTGTATCCACATTGCTATTATCCCTTTTCTTTCATGAGCAATAACTTTTTTCACAAGTTTATTGTGTGGCACTGCTTTTTGAAAGTCCATGTACACCACATCAACATTACCCTCATTGACCTTCTCTGTTACCTCTGAAAACCTCCTGTTAGTTAAAGACAGAAGGTGAATTCTGGATCACAGGTGACAGAAAGACTAAAAACAATATACCTTAGAAAATATTTAACCTAAAAATCCCAAAAAACAACAGGCCCCCAAATCTGCACACAGGACTCTAATCATTAATGTAGATATTTATAACCAATATGTTCTATATCTTCATTTATAACAGTCGAAACAGTTTCATCGAGTCAGCTGCACACTCTGACTTTTCAAAATGAAATAATATCCTGAGTAGATAAAAATTGGTTCCTGTGGCTAAAGAGATTTTACCTTCATGGAAATTTAAGTACAAACATGGTAACTTTTTCACCCGAAATCCCGGAAGTTCATCAGAAAATATAAAGCTAATCATTTCTACAATTTATTTTTTGTTCATTATAAAATATTCACTCTAAAACCTACCTCTGCAAAACTTGTAAAGCATGCCGTGAAGAAATAATTTTAGCAAAACAGCTACTCATGAAATCATCAAGCAAGTTCTGAAATATTTAAACAGAGAATTACCAGTCATTATGATTTCAATGATCGTTCCCTAAATGTATTCTATAAAGCATTTTACAAATTTGTGAAATATTGGCCCTGTTGTATATTAGGAGGTGAAGAAGGCATAGGAATGTATGAGAAACCCAGCAAGTCTGGGTCCTTATATTTTTCTTCTGTTTCCTGCCTGATAGCTGGCTAAAAGCTGGCTGGGAAAACCACAGAATCACGGAATATTACGTGCAGAAGGAGGCATTTGGCCCATCATGTCTGCGCCAGCTCTCCGAATGAGCATTGTGACTGAATGCCATTTTCCTGCCTTTTCCCTGTACCCCTGCACATTGTTTCTATTCAAATAATCATCTAATGCTCTCTTGAATGCTTCGAATAAACCTGCCTCCATCACACTTCCAAGCTGTGCATTCCAGACTCGAACAATTCGCTATGTGAAAAAGTTTTTTCTCACATCACATTTGCTTCTTTTGCAAATCATTTTAAATCCATACCCTCTTGTTCTCGATCCTTTTACGAGTGATAATAGTTTCTCCCTATCTATTCTATCAAGCTCCTTCATCATTTTGAACACATCTATCAAATCTCCTCTTAGCCTTCTCCTCTACAAGGAGAATAGTCCCAAACTCTCCAATCTATCTTCATACCTGAAGTTTCTCATGCCTGCAATCATTCTTCCTTAAAATTCATTGATGAGATGTGGGCTTCGCTGGCTGGGCCAGCATTTATTGCCCATCCCTAGTTGCCCTTGAGAAGGTGGTGGTGAGCTGCCTTCTTGAACCGTTGCAGCTCATGTGGTGTAGGTACACCCACTGTGCTGTTAGGAAGGGAGTTCCAGGATTTTGACTCAGCGACAGTGAAGGAACGGCGATATATTTCAAAGTCAGGATGGTCAGTGACTTGGAGGGGAACTTTCAGCTGGCGGTGTTCCCATCTATCTACTGCCCCTTGTCCTTCTAGGTGGTAGTGGTCGTGGGTTTGGAAGGTGCTGTCTAAGGAGCCCTGGTGAATTCCTGCAGTGCATCTTGTAGATGGTACACACTGCTGCTAATGTGCGTCAGTGGTGGAGGGAGTGAATGTTTGTGGGTGTGGTGCCAATCAAACGGACTGAACGGTGTCCAGGTTTTTCAGTGTTGTAGGAGCTGCACTCATCCAGGCAAGTGGGTAGTATTCCATCATATTCCTGACTTGTGCCTTGTAGATGGTGGACAGGCGTTGGGGATTCAGGAGGCAAGTTACGCGTCGCATGATTTCTAGCCTCTGAACTGCTCTTGTAGCCAAAGTGTTTACGTGGCTAGTCCAGTTCAGTTTCTGATCAATGGTAACACCCAGGATATTGATGGTGGGTGATTCAGTGATGGGAATGCCATTGAACATCAGGGGGCGATGGTTAGATTTTCTCTTGTTGGAGATGATCATTGCCTGACACTTGTGTGGCGCGAATGTCACTTGCCACTCGTCAGCCCAAGCCTGGATATGGTCCAGGTCTTGCTGCATTTGGACATGGACTGCTTCAGTATCTGAGGAGTCACAAATGGTGCTGAACATTGTGCAATCATCAGCAAACATCCCCACTTCTGACCTTATGATGGAAGGAAGGTCATTGATGAGGCAGCTGAAGATGGTTCTGCTTAGGACACTACCCTGAGGAACTCCTGCAGTGATGTCCTGGTGCTGAGATCACTGACCCCCAACAACCACAACCATCTTCCTTTGTGCTTGGTATGACTCCAACCAGCAGGGAGTTTTCGCCCTGATTCCCATTGATTCCAGTTTTGCTAGCGCTCCTTGAAGCCACACTCGGTCAAATGCTGCCTTGACGTCAAGGGCAGTCACTCTCCCCTCACCTCGGGAGTTCAGTTCTTTTGCCCATGTTTGAACCAAGGCTGTAACAAGGTCAAGAGCTCAGTGGCCCTGGCGGAACCCATACTGAGCAGGTTATTGCTAAGCAATTGCCGTTTGATAGCACTGTTGATGACCTCTTCCATTACTTTACGGATGATGGAGATTAGACTGATGGGGCAGTAATTGTCCTGCTTTTTGTGTACAGGACATACCTGGGCAATTTTCCATGTGGCTGGGTAGATGCCAGTGTCATAGCTGTACTGCGACAGCTTGGCTGGAGGTACAGCAAATTCTGGAACACTATTGTCAGGGCCCATAGCGTTTGCAATATCCAGTGCCTTCAGCCATTTCTTGATATCACATGGAGTGAATCGAATTGGCTGAAGGCTGGCATCTGTGATGCTGGGGGCCTCTGGAGGAGGCTGAGATAGATCATCCACTTGGTACTTCTGGCTGAAGATTGTCGCAAATGCTCCAGCCTTATCTTTTGCACTGCTGTGCTGGGCTCCTCCATCAATCAGGATGGGGATATTTGTGGAGCTACCTCCTCCAGTGAGCTGTTTAATTGTCCACCACCATTCACGACTGGATGTGGCAGGACTGCAGAGCTTAGATTTGATCCGTTGGTTATGGGATCGCTTAGCTTTGTCTATCACTTGCTGCTTATGCTGTTTGGCATGCAAACAGTACTGTTTTATAGCTTCACCAGGTTGACACCTCATTTTTAGGTATGCCTGGTGCTGCTCCTGGCATGCCATCCTGCACTCTTCATTGGATCAGGGTTGATCCCCTGGCTTGATGGTAATGGTAGGGTAGGGGATATGCCAGACCATGAGGTTACAAATTGTGTTCGAGTACAATTCTGCTGCTACCAATGGCTTGAGTTGCTAGATCTGTTCAAAATCTACCCCATTTAGAATGGTGGTAGTGCCACACTTCTTAATGGAGGGTATCCTCAATGTGAAAGCAGACTTCATCTCCACAATGACTGTATGGTGGTCACTCCTACCACTACTGTCATGGGCAGTTGCATCTGTGGCAGGATGAGGCCAAGTATGTTTTTCCCTTTTGTTTTAGTGCCTGTGTGGCACTACCCCCATGCTAAATGGATAGATTTAAAACAGATCTCACAACTCATGGGCATCCATGAGGCGCTGTGGGCCATTACCACTGACAATGATTTCATGGTCATTATGAGAGTTTTAATTCCAGAATTTTATTGAATTCAAATTCCACCATTTTTTGTGGCAGGATTCGAACCCAGGTCCCCAGAGCATTACCCTGAGTCTCTGGTTCACTAGTCCAGTGACAATACCACTAATTCATTGCCTCCCCCAAGTAATAAGATCAGGGCTGATCTAATATTGACCTTAATTCTGCATCCCACCTACATCCAATAGCCTATCATCGCTTTGCTTTCCAACCATTTATCCACCTCTGCTTAAAAATGTTAGACACTGCTTCCACCACATTTTCAGGAAGAGAGTTCCAAGACTCACAACCCTCTGAGTGAAAAAAATTCACCTCATCTGTTTTAAATGGGCGACCCATTATTTTTAAACAGTGACCCCTAGTTCCAGGATCTCCCACAAGAGGAAACATCACCTCCACATCCACCCTGTTAGGACCCCTCAGGATCTTACTTGTTTCAATCAAGTCACCTCTTACTCTTCTAAACTCCAGCCAATACAAGCCTAGTCTGTCCAACCTTTCCTCGTAAGACAACACATCCATTCCAAGTATTAGTCTGGTAAACCTTCTCTGATCTGCTTCCAACAAATTTACATCCTTCCTTAAATAAGGTGGCCAATACTGTACATAGTACTCCAAATGTGGTCTCACTAGTGCCCTGTACAACTGAAGCATAACCTGCCTACTTTTGTATTCAATTCCCCTCGCAATAAATGATAACATTCTATTAGCTTTCCTATCTCTCACCATTTAGATAATATGCTTCTCTTTTATTCTTCCTGCCAAAATGGACAATTTCACATTTTCTCACATTATACTCCATTTGCAAGATCTTTGCCCACTCACTTAACTTATCTATATATTTTTGTAGCCTCCTTATGCCCTCCTCAAAACTTACTTTCCTACCTATCTTTGTGTCATCAGCAAATTTGGCAACCATCCCATCAATTCCTTCATCCAAGACAATTATATAAATGGTAAACAGTTGAGGTCCCCACACTAAACCCTGTTCCACATCACTTGTTACATCTTGCCAACCTGAAAAATACCTATTTATGCCTACTCTCTGCCCTCCTGTTAGCCAGCCAATCTTTTATCCATGGCAATATGTTACCCTCTATATCATTAACTTTTTATTTTCCACAGTAACCTTTGATGTGACAGTTTATCAAATGCCTTCTGGAAATCTAAGTATAGTAAACCCACCGGTTCCGCTTTATCCACAGCACACGTTGCTTCCTCAAAGAACCCCAATAAGTTGGTTACACACAATTTCCCTTTCACAAAAGCATGTTGACTCTGCTTGATGACCTTGAGCTCATGCAAGTGCCCCACTATAACTTTTTAAATAATAGTTTCTAACATTTTCCCTATGATAGATGATATGCTAACTAGCCTGTAGTTTCCCGTTTTCTGTCACCCTCCCTTTTTGAATAATGGAGCTACATTTGCTATCTTCCAATCTAATGGGATCTTCTCAAATCTAGGGAGTTTTGGAAAATTAAAGCCAATACATCAACTATTTCACTAGATACCTCTTTTAAGACCCTAGGATGAAGTCCATCAGGAGCCGGGGTCTTGTCAGCTCGCAGCGCCAACAATTTACTCAGCACCATTTCTCTGGTGATTATAATTTTACTGACATCCTTCCCCACTTGCATTTCCTGGTTTATAGCTGCTTCTGGGATGTTATTGGTATCTTCTATATGAAAACCGTGCAAAGTACCTGTTTAATTCATCTTCCATCTCCTGCTTGCCATTAAAAATCCTCTAGACTCACTTTCTTCAAGACCAATGCTCACCTTGTTAACTCGTTTCTTTTTAAAATATTTATAAAATCTCTTACTATCTGTTTTTATATTTCTGGCTAGTTTTCTCTCATACTCTAGTTTCCCTCCTTATTAATCTTTTAGTCATTCTTTCCTCCTCCTTATATTCTGTCCAATCTTTTGACCTGCCATCTGTCTTTGCATAATTATGTGCATTTTCTTTAAGTTTGATACTATCTTTAACCTTTCTACTTAACCACAGGTGGTGTGTCCGTCCCTTGGAATTTTTCTCACTCGTTGGAATGTACCTATTCTGTGCATTCTGAAATATTGCCTTAAATATCAGCCACTGCATCTCTATTGACCCAACCCTTAACCTAATTTTCCAATTCACTTTAGCCAACTGTAAGATTATGTGCCCCTGCAATTGCCTCTCTTACTTCCTTCAATATCCTTGGATGCATCTCACCCGGTCAGCTTTAAGTACCAACAGTTGATCCAACACTTTCTCCTTATCAATTTTGAACCCTTCCAGTGAAAGAGTCTCCTTCTCTATCACCGTGGCCTCAGTGGCATCTGCTT
The DNA here is from genome assembly GCF_964194155.1 of Cetorhinus maximus. Classification (NCBI taxonomy): domain Eukaryota; kingdom Metazoa; phylum Chordata; class Chondrichthyes; order Lamniformes; family Cetorhinidae; genus Cetorhinus; species Cetorhinus maximus. The sequence continues at coordinate 168,671,991 of NC_135883.1, forward strand.
CCTTGGTAAAGACAGATGCAAAGTATGTATTTAACATCTCAGTAATGCCCCCTGCCTCCATGTGTAAATCCCCTTTTTGGTCCCTAATCAGCCCTACTCCTCTTTTTACCACCCTCTTACTCTTTGTGTGCTGCCTAGAAGACTTTGGGTTCCCCTTTATGTTGGCTGCCAGTCTTTTCACATTTCTTTGCTTCTCTTATTTGCTTTCTCACCTCCAGTCTGAAATTTCTGAATTCCACTTGGTTCTCAATTGTATTTTCTACCTGACAGAAGCACACCTTTTTCTTCTTTATCTTAATTTCTATGGCTTTTTCATCCAGGGAGCGCTGGATTTGTTTGTCCTACCTTTTCCTTTTGAGGGAATATACCTTGACTGTGCCTGAACCATTTGTTCTTTGAAGTAGCCCATTGTTCAGCTACAAGTTTTCCTGCCAACCTTTGGCTCCAGTCCATCTAGCCCAGCTCCAGTGAAGTCAACTCTCTCCCAGTTAATTATTCCTACTCTGTATTGCACATTGTCCTTTTCTACCATCATCTTAAACCTTAGGATACAATGATCACTGTCTCCTAAATGTTCCCCCACTGATACTTGATCTAGTTGGCCCACCTCATTTCCAAGAACCAGGTCCAACAGTGCATCCTTTCTTGTTCGATTGGACACATACTGCTCGAAAAAAGTCTCCTGAACACAATATAGGAACTCTTGCCACTCTGCGCTTGTTATGACTGATGCAGTTGGTAAAGCAGAGTTATTTAAAAATCCCAGAGGGAAACTTTAACAACTGTCATACCCTATAATTTTAAGTGGAAAAACTCAGCAGGTCTGACAGCATCTGCGGAGAGGAATAGAATAAATGTTTCGAGTCCGTATGACTCTTCACCAGAACTAAGGAAAAGTAGAAAAGAGGTGAAATATAAGCCGGTTTAAGGGGCAGGGTGGGACAGGTAGAGCTGGATAGTTGGCCAGTGATAGGTGGAGATTGCCAAAAGATGTCATAGACAAAAGGACAAAGGGGTGTTGACGGTGGTGATATTAGCTAAGAAATGTGCTAATGGTGACATTAAGGGTTGAAAGTAGGATGAGCAAGGGACAGATAGCCCGAGTGGGGGTGGGGTGGGGGGAAGGGATCAAAATAGGCTGAAAGGTAAAGATAAAACAATGGATGGAAATACATATTAAAATAATGGAAACAGGTGGAAGAAAATATATATATAAATTATTGGAAAAAAGGCGATCGGAAAGGGGGTGGGGATAGAGGAGAGAGTTCATGATCTAAAGTTGTTGAACTCAATATTCAATTCAGAAGGTTGTAAAGTGCCTAGTCGGAAGATGAGGTGCCGTTCCTCCAGTTTGCATTGAGCTTCACTGAAATAATGCAGAAGGCCAAGGATGGACATGTAGGCATGAGAGCAGGGTGAAGTGTTGAAATGGCAAGCGACAGGGAGGTCTGGGTCATGCTTGCGGACAGACCCAAGGTGTTCTGAAAAGCGGTCACCCAGTCTGCGTTTGGTCTCTCCAATGCAGAGGAAACCGCATTGGGAGCAATGAATGCAGTAGACTAAATTGAGGGAAGTGCAAGTGAAATGCTGCTTCACTTGAAAGGAGTGTTTGGGCCCTTGGACGGTGAGAAGAGGGGAAGTAAAGGGGCAGGTGTTGCACCTTCTGCGGTTGCATGGGAAGGTGCCATGGGAGGGGGTTGAGGTGTAGGGGGTGATGGAGGAGTGGACCAGGGTGTCCCGGAGGGAATGATCCCTGCGGAATGCCGCCGGGGGGATGAAGGGAAGATGTGTTTGGTAGTGGTATCGTGCTGGAGTTGGTGGAAATGGCGGAGGATGATCCTTTGAATGCGGAAGCTGGTGGGGTGATAAGTGAGGACAAGGGGGACCCTGTCATGGTTCTGGGAGGGAGAGGAAGGTGTGAGGGCGGATGCGCGGGAGATGGGCCAGACACAGTTGAGGGCCCTTTCAACCACCGTGGGTGGAAAACCTCAGTTAAGGAAGAAGGAAGACATGTCAGAGGAACTGTTTTTGAAAGTGGCATTATCAGAACAGATGCGACAGAGGCGAAGGAACTGAGAAAATGGGATGGAGTCCTTACAGGAAGCGGGGTGTGAGGAGCTGTAGTCAAGGTAGCTGTGGGAGTCGGTAGGCTTGTAATGAATATTGGTGGACAGTCTATCACCAGAAATTGAGACAGAGAGGTCAAGGAAGGAAAGGGAAGTGTCAGAGATGGACCACGTGAAAATGATGGAGGGGTGGAAATTGGAAGCAAAATTAATAAATTTTTCCAGGTCCAGACGAGAGCATGAAGCAGCACCAAAGCAATCATCGATGTACCGGAGAAAAAGTTGTGGGAGGGAGCCGGAGTAGGACTGGAGCAAGGAATGTTCCACATACCCCATAAAGAGACAGATATAACTGGGGCCCATGCGGGTACCCATAGCCACACCTTTTATTTGAAGGAAGTGAGATGAGTTTAAGAAGAAATTGTTCAGTGTTAGAACAAGTTCAACCAAACGGAGAAGAGTACTGGTGGATGGGGATTGTTCGGGCCTCTGTTCGAGGAAGAAGCGGAGAGACTTCAGACCATCCCGGTGGGGGATGGAGGTGTAGAGGGATTGAACGTCCATGGTGAAGAGGAGGTGGTTGGGGCCAGGGAACTGGAAATTGTTGATATGATGTAGGATGTCAGAGGAATCACGGATGTAGGTGGGAAGGTACTGGACAAGGGGAGTGAGAATGGAGTCAAGACAGCAAGAAATGAGTTCCATGGGGCAGGAACAGGCTGACACATCTTCCTTTCACCCCTCCCCGGAGGAATTCCGCAGTGATTGTTCTCTCCGGGACACCCTGGTCCACTCCTCCATCAGCCCCTACACCTCAATCCCCTCCCATCGCACCTTCCCATGCAACCGCAGAAGGTGCAACACGTGCCCCTTTACTTCCCCTCTCCTCACCGTCCAGGGGCCCAAACACTCCTTTCAAGTGAAGCAGCATTTCACTTTCCCTCAATTTAGTCTACTGCATTCGCCGCTCCCAATGCCGTTTCCTCTACATTGGAGAGACCAAACGCAGACTGGGTGACCGCTTTGCAGAACACCTTCAGTCTGTCCGTAAGCATGACCCAGACCTCCCTGTCACTTGCTATTTCAACACTCCATCCTACTCTCATGCCCACATGTCCATCCTTGGCCTGCTGCATTGTTCCAGTGAAGCTTAACGCAAACTGGAGGAACAGCACCTCAACTTCCGACTAGGCACTTTACAGCCTTCCGGACTTAATATTGAATTCAACAATTTTAGTTCATGAACTCTCTCCTCCATCCCCAACCCCTTTCCGATCCCCCCCCTTTTGTTTCCAATAATTTGTATAGGTTTTTCTTTTCCCACCTATTTCCATTATTTTTAAATGTATTTCCATCCATTGTTTTATCTCTACCTTTTAGCCTATTTCGATCCCTTCCCTTCACCCCATCCCACCCGCACTAGGGCTATCTGTACCTTGCTTGTCCTGCTTTTCTACCCTGAATTAGCACATTCCTTAGATAATATCACCACCTTCAACACCTCCTTGTTCTTCTGTCTATGACATCTTTTGGATATCTCCACCTATCACTGGCCCTCTATCCAGCTCTACCTGTCCCACCCTCCCCCCTTAAACCAGCTTATATTCCACCTCTTTTCTATTTTTACTTAGTTCTGTTGAAGAGTCATACGGACTCGAAATGTTAACTGTGTTCCTCTCTGCAGATGCTGCCCGACCTGCTGAGTTTTTCCAGGTATTTTTATTTTTGTTTTGGATTTCCAGCATCCGCAGTTTTTTGCTTTTATCTTAGAACTCAAAATGAGGTTCTTTTCATTGTGGAGCCAGTTGGAGGCTTGCAGCTGCTTTTTGATCTTACATTGCCTCTGCTCTGCTCACCCGAAAACTACTGAAGTTATACCTATCACCAGTGATTGAAATGAATTGTCATAGTCTATCCAGTCTCTTTGAACTTTACCTTTTAACAATGAACCCCCATTCGTTGTACCAAATTTTATTAGTAATATAAACATATTGCTTGGTAGTTGCTAGAAAGGCGTCAAGTTTTCACACCACTTTTTGAATGCTCTATTCAAAAAATGCAAATATACTCTACATCTCTTTACATTTCAAACTAGTATATATCAAAGCAATCAGACTAGCTGACTTTAATCTAGTTTAATCTAGTTAAGACACACCCGGGGCTAAACCTCTATTTTAAAAGAAAAATATATTCCAAAATATTATATACATTAATAGCTTCATGACATTGCCCTTTATACTGCCATTGTCCCAGTCAACATTTGGGTAATTAAAGTCCTCTATTATTACTACTCTACAATCTCTGCAGGGGAGAGTGACTGCCCTTGACATCAAGGCAGCATTTGACCGAGTATGGCATCAAGGAGCGCTAGCAAAATTAGAGTCAATGGGAATCATGGGGAAAACTCTCCGCTAGTTGGAGTCATACCTAACACTAAGGAAGATGGTTGTGGTTGTTGTTGGCCAGTTATCTCAGTTCCATAACATCACTGCTGGAGCTCCTCAGGTTAGCGTCCTCGGCCCACCCATCTTCAGCTGCTTCATCAATGACCTCCTTCCACTATAAGGTCAGAAGTGGGGATGTTCACTGATGATTGCACAATGATCAGCACCATTCATGACTCCTTGGATACTAAAGCAGTCCATGTCCAAATGCAGCAAGACCTGGACAATATCCAGATTTGGGCTGACAAGTGGCAAGTAACATTTGCACCACACAAGTGTCAGGCAATGACCATTTCCAACAAGAGAGAATCCAACCATTGCCCCCAGATGTTCAATGGCATTACCATCACTGAATCCACCACTATCAACATCTTGGGGGTTACCATTGAACAGGAACTGAACTGGACTAGCCATATCAATACTGTGGCTACGTGCAGGTCAGAGACTAGGAACTGGGTGACAAATAACTCACCTCCCGACTCCCCAATACCTGCCCACCATCTACAATGCACAAGTCAGAATTGTGATGGAATACTCTCCACTTGCCTGGATGAGTGCAGCTCCTACAATACTCAAAAAGCTTGACATTATTGAGGACAAAGCAGCCTGCTTGATTGGCACCGCATCCACAAACATTCACTCCCTCCACCACTGACGTACAGTACCAGCAGTGTGTACCATCTACAAGATGTAATGCAGGAATTCACCAAGGCTCCTTCGACAGCACCCTGCAAACCCACGACCACTGCCATCTAGGACAAGGACAGCAGATAGATGGGAACGCCACCACCTGGAAGTTCCCCTCCAAGTCACTCACCATCCTGATTTGGAAATATATCACCGTTTCTTTACTGTTGTTGGGTCAAAATCCTGGAACTCCCTTCCCAACAGCACTGTGGGTGTACCTACACCACATGGACTGCAGCATTCATGAAGGCAGCTCACCACCACCATCTCAAGGGCAATTAGGGGTGGGCATTAAATGCTGGCCCAGCCAACGAAGCACACATCTCGTGAATATGTAAAAAAAATATATCTCTGGGCAGAATTTTCCCAGAATTGCACAAGGGGGATAGCAGGCAGGTAAAATGGAGCCCTATCCGCCGACGAAAATGACAGGTTTTCACGCTGTATCTTCCCGAGCCCGCCTCATTATTTATACATTCCTGGGAAACATGCCATTTCCATGGTGGGCGGGCTCGCATTCGCCCATTTGCCATCACCCCACTGTTGCATCATGTCAACTACCATCTTTAAAAGGCAGCCGCCAGCAAAGCACTCATCGCCACCAGTTCACCACCGCTGTCCGGGCAACATGGCCATCAAAGACAAAAAGAATGCAGCCCCCTGCTTCAATGTCCCTCGAGTGACTGCTGGATGCCGTGGAGGCCCAACGAGATTTAATCTGCCCCCACACTGGCCGCAGGATGGACAGCAATGTCACCAACCCAGCTTGGGAAGCAGTGGCAGCGGTGGTCAGCGCCAATGCCCTGCAGAGGAGGACAGACACCCAGTGCCGCAAAAGGATGAATGATCTCCATTCTGCCAGAGTAAGTCACTCTTTTCATCACTCCCAACTCACACACTCACAAACCCATCACACATCCACAGGGCCCTCACTCACTGCTAATGCAAGGGACAACACCATTCACTCTTTCACACACACTGTCATTATCCTCATCCCGTCCATGGGACCACTCACCACCCACATAGACCAGGCATACTTATCATCTGGCTCGGCAGGAGTCCTGATACACTCTCCGCATCTCTATCTACGCAGGACAGACTGGCTCACAACAGGAGGGAAAGGTCACAGATAGATGGAGGGATGCTAGAGATCAAAGTTCTGGCAGAATTCGAAAACAGAGCTATCCAGCTGGCCGGCGATGACCAGGACCGGTCCTGTGCTGACGGTGATGTGTGCTGCTCTACCAAGTGAAGATCCAGCGGTGCAATATCCCTCAGACAACCATGAGTGATGTGTCCTCTTTCACAGGCCACTGCCATGCACTAATTATCTCCCTTTGCTTTCACAGGCACATCTGCCAAACAGCCGACAGAGTCCATGACCCAGGGCCTCAAATCAAGCTCCAAAGAAACCTCTGAAGAGGAATCTGAAGGCACCTTTCCTGAAGTCCCATCACAGCACTCACCCACACCCTCCACCAGTGCAGAGACACACACACCTCAGTGGGACCTAGGCTTAGAGTAGCCTTGGGATCACAACCTGGTGAGCACATCGTACTTTCAGATTCACAGCAGGCGGAGGCAGGGACTTCCCAGAGACCTGGCACTCGGAGGATTGCTGGAGGCCAGAACGTTGCTGAGTCCGAGTCAGATGACAAACCTCTGGACTCAGTCATGTCACAGTTGCTGGAGTTGCAAAGGAACAATAGGAAGGCATGTCCGCTGCACTCCTCAGATTACAAGGCACGATGGAGGAGTCCGTCTGTCTTCAGGCTGAGGTGATAGCGCTGGCAGTGCAACACACTGAGGTCAACACTAGTAGGATGGTGGCTGTCATGGAGACCTTGGTCCAGGATGTTAATCCTGCACTGCTGCACGGGCTTAACTCCATAGCTGATGCCATAGTTGGCCTCCAACAGTGTGTACGCGGGAGGGGTGCTGGGCAGCTTGATCTCACTCCAGCTAACCCTTCCGCTCAGAAAGTCAGCCAGGGGCCTTCAGGCATCCACAGGGAGGAGGATTAGCAGGTTCACGCTCCAAGGTGCATCCACCCAGGTGACTCTGGGAGTGGCCAGTCTATCCGAATCCTATCTTCCTGTGACCTCCGCAGATCCAGCTTCACAGGCTGAGGAGGGTGCCACTGCCACACAGCAGGACCCCTAGAGCAAGCCGGGGCCCTTATAGTCTTGGCCCTCCAGAGGGCACCAGCCAAAGTCATCACAGACAGGGTACCACAGACAGCAAGCTGCCTCCACCTCTGCTGTGGATATCTGGGGAGCACCAAGACGTAGCAGCAGGGTTTGGAAAGTTAGGTAAAAGTAGTTGCACAGCCTGGGCACAAATGTTGATCACTTGTACATACTGTTCACTATTGTTGAGGGAGGGGTAAGGTGTGGAGCGCTTGGTGGCCCTTTGATGCCTCTGTGTTACTTGCATGGGCAGGCAGGCTAGGAGCCTGACCCCAATCATATCACTGTGGCTACACCTTATCTGTCTTAGCTGCAGAGGCATGGTCAGTTTATAAAGTTCTCCCTAATGTGTGGCTAATCCCTTCACTTACCCTGTCCTACCTCGATTGCCTGTGCGTGGGATGCAGCGCCAGAGCAGCACTTAACCCCCCCAAAATAGTCAACTCCGAGGCTGGCCAGCACTTTCCCCAGACACCAGCACCCCCCAACCTCAACAGTCACCTCCGAGGCAGGCTAGCACTAGCCCCCAGATGTCCCTCCCTCAGCAGTTGTCTCCAGGGTCAGGTATCAGTTGCCCCCGCCCCAGGCGCCCCTGAGGCCTGTGAACAATGGGCAAGCTGTGGAGAATGCTGCTGCTCACTCACCCCAGTTCCTCTGAAGTGAAGGCCACCAAGTGCACGTTGCCTGCGTGCTGTTGTGAAACACGTCAGCGGGAAAGCATGCCGACGTGGGCGAACAATATGGTGGGGTTCCAAGAGCCTGGCAGCATGGCCTTTTAATTATATGCTAATGTGTTACAATTAGCTCTCCGCCGACCGATGACCAGAAATGCGGCCTGCTGTTGGCGGGCTGAGCGGACAATCATGGCCTGCCCTCAAGCCATCGTGAAGCAGGTCGTGCCATATTTTTTGCGCACGCCACCTATCACACCTGCTGCCAGTGGGCTCGGAAAATTCTGCCCTCTGTAATCTCCTTGCAGATTTGTTCCTCTACATCTTTCCCACTAGCTGGTGGTCTATAGACTACACCGAGCAATGTAATTGTTCCTTTTTGTTCCTTAGCTTTAGTCAAATTGATTCTGTCCTTGAATCGTCTGGAACATCCTCTTTCTCTAGCACTGCAATGCTCTCCTTAACCACTACTGCCACCCCTCCTCCCTTTATCCTTTTCCTATCATTTCTGAACACCCAGTCTTGCCCTCCCTTGAGCCAGGTCTCTGTTATTGCCACAACATCAAATTTCAACATGACAATCTGTGCTTGTAACTCCCCAATCCTATTTACTATACTCCGTGCATTCACATACATGCACAGTAACCCGGATTTAGATTTAATGACTTTCTCCCTTACTCTGCCTAACATCTGTCACAGGGTGAATGTTAAAAGCTATTATTGAAGATGTTATAGCAGGGCACTTAGAAAAATTCAAGGCAATTAGGCAGAGTCAACATGGTTTTGTAAAAGGGAAATCATGCTTAACCAATTTATTGGAGCTCTTTGATGCAGTCATGTGCTGTGGATAAAGGGGAACTGGTGGATGTGCTGTATTTAGATTTCCACAAGGCATTTGATAAAGTGTCACATCAAAGGTTATCGCAGAAAATAAAATCTCATGGTGTGGGGGGTAACACATTGGCATGGATAGAAGATTGGTTAGCTAACAAGAGCCTGGCTCAGCCCGCCAACGGCAGGTCGCATTTCTCGCCATCAGTCAGCGGGGGAGCTAATTGTAATACATTGGCCACCAGGCTCCTGGAGGGGAGGAAGAGAGGAAGAGCAATAGTAATAGGGGATTCTAAAGTCAGGGGAACAGATAGGCGCTACTGTGTCAACGTGACTCCAGGATGGCGTGTTGCCTCCCTGGTGCCAGGGTCCGGGATGTCACTGAACGCCTGCAGGGCATCCTGAAGTGGGAGGGTGATAAAGCAGAGGTCATGGTACATGTTGGTACCAATGACATAAGTAGAAAGAGGGATGAGATCTTGCATCAAGAATTCAGAGAGTTAGGCAGTAGACTGAAAAACAGGACCTCTCGGGTTGTAATCTCTGGAATACTCCCAGTGCCACATGCTAGCGAGCACAGAAATAGGAGAATAGTGCAGATGAATACGTGGCTTAAGAGTTGGTGCAGGAGGTGGGGTTTTAAATTCCTGGATCTCTGGGATCGTTTCTGGGGAAGGTGGTACCTGTACAAGCGGGACGGTCTCCATCTGAACCAGAGAGGGACTAACATCCTTGCAGCTGGGTTTGCTAGTGCTGTTGGGAGGAGTTTAAACTAATTCGGCAGGGGGAGGGGACACAGAATGTTAGCAGAATAGGGACACATCATAATACAGTAAAACAATCAAGTCAGAGGGAATACAGGTGCATTAAGTTTCAAGGGAGTAGGGCAAGGCTGGATGGCCTCTACTTCAATGCCAGGAGTATTACTGGTAAAACGGATGAGTTAAGGGTGGGGATTGACAGTTGCAATTGTGATATAGTAGCCATCACTGAGATGTGGTTGAGGGAGAGGCAGGAATGGCAGCTCAACATTCCAGGATATAGAATCTTCAGGCGAGACAGGAGAGGGGGTAAAAGAGGAGGAGGCATTGCATTATCAGTTAAGGAGTCAGTTACTGCAGAAAGGAGAGATGATATCTTGGAGGGGGCATCGAATGAAGCTTTGTGGGTAGAGCTTAGGAATAAAAAAGGGGCAGCCACATTGTTAGGTGTTTATTATAGACCCCCTGATAGTCAGCAGGAAATTGAGGAGCAAATATGTGCACAATTTGCAGAGGTGTGTAAAAACAATAACAATAGGGTAATTATACTAGGTGATTTCAACTTTCCCAACATTAATTGGGATAGACATAGTGTTCAGGGCTGGGATGGAGGGGATTTCTTGAAATGTGTACAGGAGAACTTTTTAGGTCAATATGTCGAGGGTCAAACAAGGGACAGCACAGTGCTGGGCCTCATTCTGGGGAACGAAGCCGGACAGGTGGCTGAGGTGACGGTGGGGGAGTATTTTAGTGATAGCGACCACAATGTGGTACAATTTAAGCTTGTTATGGACAAAGAAATAGACAAGTTGCAAAAAAATGTTTTGAATTGGGGGAGAGCGGATTTTAGTAAAATAAGGCAGGATCTGGCCAAGGTAGACTGGGAACAGCTGCTTGTGGGGAAATCTACAGAAGAGCAGTGGGGGGGGCGTTCAAAAAGGAAATGAGGAGAGTACAGGCTCAACATGTTCCCCCTAGTGTGATAGGAAGGAGTAACAAGCCCAGAGAACCATGGATGACCAAAGATACTCAGGGTACAATGAGAAGGAAAAGAGAGGCTTTTAGCAGGTACATGTGGAGCAAATCAATGGAGGCATTAGTCGAGTACAGAAAGTGCAGGGTGGAGCTTAAGAAAGCTTCGGAGAGCAAAGAGGGGATATGAGAAAGCTCTGGCTAGTAAAAGTAGGGAAAATCCCAAGGTATTCTATAAGTATATCAATGGGAAGAGGATAACCAGGGAAAGAGTAGGGCCCATTAGGGACCAAGGGGGCAATCTATGGGTGGAGCCAGAGGACATCATTAGAGTGTTGAACGAATACTTCACATCCGCCTTCACCCAAGATAATCAGGATGAATGTATCGAGCTCGGGGAGAGAGACTGTGAGGTTCTTGAGCAAATTGATATCGGGAGTGACAAGGTATTGGAGGTGTTGGCAGGCTCAAAAGTGGACAAATCTCCAGGTCCAGATGATTTGTGTCCCAGACTGCTGAGGGAGGTAAGGGAGGAGATCGCAGGGGCTTTGATCCAAATTTATAATTCCTCTCTGGCCATGGTGGAGGTGCCAGAGTACTGAAGAACAGCTAATGTGGTTCCGCTATTTAAGAAGGGTTGTAGAGATAAGCCAGGGAACTACAGACCTGTGAGTCTCACATCAGTGGTAGGGAAACTATTGGAGAAAATTCTGAAGGAGAGAATCTATCTCCACTTAGAGAGACAAGGTTTGATCAGGGAGAGTCAACATGGCTTTGTCAGAGGGAGGTCATGCCTAACAAATTTGATTGAATTTTTTGAGGAGGTGACAGGTGTGTAGATGAGGGTAGTACAGTTGATGTAGCTTATATGGATTTCAGCAAAGCTGTTGACAAGGTCCCACATGGGATATTTATAAAGAAGGCAAATGCACATGGGATACAGGGTAATTTGATAAGCTGGATTCAAAATTGGCTTAGTTGTGAGAGACAGAGGTTGATGACAGAAGGCTGCTTTAGTGACTGGAAGCCAGTGTCCAGTGGCGTACCACAGGGATCTGTGCTGGGTCCCCTATTATTTGTCATTTATATAAACAACATAGATGACTATGTGGGGTGTAGGATTAGTCAATTTGCGGATGACACAAAGATTGGCTGGGTGGTTAACGGTAAGGTTGAGTGTCTTGGGCTATAGGAAAATATAGACGGGATGGTCAAATGGGCAGATAAGTGGCAGATGGAATTTAACCCTGAAAAGTGTGAGGTGATACACTTTGGAAGGAGTAATTTAACAACGAAGTATTCAATGAGCAGCATGACACTAAGAAGTTCTGAGGAACAAAGGGACCTTGGTGTGCGTGTCCATAGATCTCTGAAGGCGGAGGGGCATGTTAGTGGGATGATCACTATTCATTAGAGGATCCTTTATTATGAGATCATTAAAAAATCCTATCCTTACAACTACCAGATCTAAAATAGTAATTTCCCTGGTTGGTTCCACAACATATTGTTCCAAGAAATTGTTCTGAATAGACTCTATGAACTTGTCCTTAAGGCTACCTTTGCCAATTTGATTTGTCTAATCTATATGAAGAATAAAGACCACAGAATCTTTCCCACAAGCCCACAGTGTAGGTGATGTCAGGGGGTCTATAGATTATTGCCACCAGTGACTTTTTTCCCTAGTTATTTCTTATCTTTACCCAACTGATCCTACATCTTTATCTTACAAGCCAAGGTCATTTCTCACAACTGTAGTGATCTCATCCCTTCTTCAAAGAGCGAAACCACCTCTCTTTCCTTTCTTCCTATCCTTCTGAAATGTCATGTACTTTTGAATATTAAATTCCCAGTCTTGGTCACTTTGAAACCAGCTCTCTGTATAGCCGTTTAGTTCCATTTGTACGTACATTTATCTATCTTGTTACATGTGTTCAAGCATGTGAGCCTTTAATTTTGTCTTTCACCCTTTTTGCTGGTGCACACTCATGCTCGTATGTTCTGTCTCTTACTATCACACTCTTGCTATCATCAACCTATGGCATCCTCCTGTCTCAGGGGACGATGGACTGTGCCCAGGGTGTATTTCATTCTTTGATGGAACCTCAACCAAATCGCTCAATATCCTTTAACTTTCTAAATTTCCCATCATGTGAAGCTTTCCTCCCTCCCCCACTAATTACCATTGTAAGTGATACTCTGACTGTGACTATGCCTGTCATGGATTACCTCCCCTCATATATCTCAAACTGTCTGCAACCTTTGATATGGGTGACCACACAAATTAACTCCAATGCCTCTCCTCCATTCTCCATCTGAGATGGACTGACCTTACCTGGTTTCATTCTTCCCTATCCAGGAATAGCCAGCGATTGTCCTGCAATGGCTTCTCTTCCTATCCACACCCTGTTCCCTCTGGAGCTCTGCAAATATCTACTCTTGACCTTTTGCTATTTCTCATCTGCATACTTGCATCCAAAGAATGATGTCAGGCTCCACATATATGCTGTCTTCAAAGTATCGTTCTTGTCCCTTCCATTGCCTCTGCATTGTCAACCAGCTGGTCCAAGATCAAGCTCAGGGAAGGCACTATGTCCTTCAATTAATTAATGGGAAGACAAAAGCCATCCTTTCTGTCCTCCACCACAGTTGTGTTTCTTTTGCTACTGATTCTATTCCTCCCCCTCAGCAGCTGTCAGAGGCTAAACCTGGCTTCTCACAACCTTGGCGTCATATGTGACTCACACCTCTGAAATATGGCCCACTGTGCCCTGGCCAGCTGCTGATGAAAATTTTTATCAATGCGTTTGTTCCCTTCACATTCAAATTTTTCAATTGTCTTTTGGCTGATCTCCCATCTTTTACCCTCCGTAAACTTGAGCTCACCCGCCACCCAAGGTGCTCGCTGACCTACATTGACTCTCGGTCCATCAACTCCTTAAATTCAAAATTATTCTCATGTCCAAGTCCATCTGAGCTTCGCGCACACTATCCCTATAACTACTTTCAACTCTACAGTCCTTTGAGTACTCTGCATCCTTCCAACTCTGGCCTTTTACCCATCCTCCACTCCATTTAGCCCTCCATCCTAGCCAAGTCTTCAGATATCTAAAATTTAAGCTCTGGAATTCCATCTCTAAGTATTCCCACCTCTCTTTTCAAGATGCTTGTGAATACCTCCCTCATGAATCAAGCTTTTGGTCACCTGTCTTCACATCTCCTTCCATGGCTCGGTATCAAATTTTGTCTCTTGCTGCTCCTGTGAACATTTTACTATGTTAAAGGTGCTCTATAAATGCAACATGTTGTTCTTCTTGTGCCTGCCCCAATGGCTCAACTTCCTGCAAGCAATACTCCATTTATGGTTGCCATGATGACTGTTACTCTGGTTGCATGGTTGGGTTTAAATGTGATCATAAATTCATCATTATTGGTGAAGAAATCTGCAAATGTTCTCACCTCAACATCTTTCTTAAGGAAAGAAAGGGGAAAATGGCAGGAAAGCTATAAATAAAGCAAGGAGGATGGATGAAGTTTAACAAACTAAAATGAACTGTTCTTATTTATCCTTGGGATGTGAGCTTCAGGAGAAATGCCAGCATTTATTGCCTATCCCTAATTACCCCTGAGAAAGTGATGTTGAGCTGATTTTTTGAGCCAGACGGTGATGTTTCCATGGTACACAGTGCTGCAACTGAGCATCAGTAGTGGAGGGAATGAATGCTTAAAATGTTGAATGGGGTACCGATCAAGAGGTCTGCTTTGTCTTGGCTAATGTCAACCTTCTTCAGTGTATTTGAAGTTGATGGAGGCAAGTGGAGAGTCTTCCATTACACTTTCGACTTGGGCCTTATAAATCAAAGGCAGGCTTTGGGGAGTCAGGAGGCCAGTAACTTGCCACAGAATTCTCAACCTCTAACTTGCCCTGTAGCAACATTCTGGTGAAATTTCTGGTCAAAAGTAATGCCAGGATATTGGTGGAAATGGGATTCATCAATGATATTGCTGTTGAATGTCAAGAGGAGATGGTTAGGTTCTCTTTTTTTGAAGATGGTCATTGCCTGGCACTTGCGTGGTACGAACTTTACTTACTATTTATCAGCCTAAACCTGAATACTGTCCATGTCTTGGTGCATGCAGGCACAGACTGCTTCAGTGTCTGAGGAGTTGCGAATCATACTGACTTCTGTGCAATCATCAGCAAACTTCTTCAGGTTGGGGCCAAACTGAGCATCGGAGAGCATGTTATTGTTGTGTTAAGTGCCACTTGAAAACCCTATCAATGACATCTTCTGTCACTTTGACAATGATCAAGAGTTGACTTACGGGGATGTAATTGGCTGTGTCCTGCTTTTTAAGTACAGGATATATCTGGGCAGTTTTCCACATTGTTGAGTGTATGCCTGTGTTGTAATATACTGGAGCAGCTTGGCTAAGGGCACAGCAAATTCTGGAGCAGGAGTCCTCATTACTACAGAAGGGATTTTGTTCAGGTACATTTCTGTATTCAATGCATTCAGTTGTTTCTTAATGTCACGAATTGCCTGAAGACTGGCATCTATGACGGTGAGGACCTCAGGAGGAGGCTGAGGGATGGCTCTCTGCACTTCTGGATGAAAGCGGTTGCAAATGCTTCAGCCTTATCTTTTGAAATGATGTGCTTGGCTCCACCATCATTGAGGATGGGAATGTTTTTGGAGCCTCTTCCTCCAGTTAGAGCAGTTTGATTCAATTGGGTGGCTGGCTAGGTCATTTCAGAGGCAACCACATTGGAGCCACATGTAGGCCAGACTATTGAGGACAGCAGAGTTCCTCCCCAAGTGAACCAGATGTGTTTTTATGGCAATCCCTAGTTTTATTATTAATGAAACTATCATTTTATTCCACATTTATTAATTAGTAGAATTTCAATTTCCCCAACTGCCATTGAGCAATATGAACTCATGATCCAGAGCATTATGCAGGGCCTCTGGATTACATGTCCAGTGACATTACCACTGTGCTACCATGTCTCTCTCCCTTCCCTTACCCATAGATAATATACCCATTAACTGTTGTTACCTCTAAATCGAAGGTTTGCTTCATGAATACACCATAGTCTGAATTGAACTCTTTCTTCCGAGGGTCCAAAATGTCATAATTACTCTTTTTGAGATTCAAATAAATATTCTGATATTTTATTGCGAGGGTCTCGATTCCTTCAATTGTAGAAGTCTTCAATACAGAAAAGGTCTTTGTTGCTTCAACCATTTCTGTGATCTGTAAATATAATCAAGTATTGATTACATTACTTTTGAACGATTTTAGAAAAATTATTATATTTATTATGTTAAATGAATTGCATTAATAACACGCATTAACAGACAGTAGGCTTGCAAAATGTACAAATTTAATGCCAAGTGACTAAAAATTATGTTTGACACTCCATCCTTGATCTTGTAGGCATAGCAACCTACAGGGTTCTCAAGAATGTTTGCTTACCTACACCTTGTTATTTTTTATGTGACAATATGTGAGAATCATTTAGGCTAATCTGGCCAACTTCAAACTGGATGAAAAGCCAAAGCCATTGTTACTGGATTCTTAACAGGGTTCATTTTCCAATTGTTTATACCTGATTAACAGGCATAAGGTGGTGTAACTGAGAAGATAAATGTGTCAGATCCATTATATCAGGTTTCTATCCATTGGCTACCAAGTAAGTAAGCCTGGGTACCAGATTTTAGCTTAACTCGACCATTTTTAGATTAATTTCAAGTTATATCAATTTTAATAAGCTAACAAGATCAAAACACAATTTTGTGCTAATACTGAGATAAGAAGCCACTTTGTGTTCTGTACTTTATAATCACTCACATGTATTAATTAAGGGTTTTACATAATAAGGAACAAGCCAGGAACAGATGCTTGACCAAACAGTATACCTCAATTAAGTTGCAATTGAAGAAACAGTAATTAATCCAATAGTTATGTTAAAGCTGGATTTAAACCCTTATAAGTTTAAACAGTACTGTGAGATTTCTGCTTTGGATGAGTATCAAATCAGATATTATGTGCTAAGCTCAGCAAAAGTCATGGCCAATAGACAACAGACAATTATGCAAAGTCAGCTAACAAAAGGCATTGCAAAAGAAACTTTGCCCTTTAAAGAGTTTTCCCAGATTTGCATTAAGTGCGGTAGCGGGCAGGTAAAATGACGTTTTACCCACCGACCACGATGGCGGGTTTTCATGCAGTTTCATCCCAAACCCGCCTCATTATTTATGCACTCTCGGAAAACACGCCGTTTCCATGGCGGGTGAACTTTTATTTGTCCGCTGGCCATCACCTTGCTGCCTCATCACACTGGGCGCCATGTTTAAAGTCCAGCCGCAAGAACAGCACTCATTGCTTCCAGCTCACCACTGCTGCATGGAAGACATGGCCAGCAAAGGAAAAAAGACCGCAGCCTCCCTGCTTCAATGACAGGTCCCTCGAGCGACAGCTGGATGCCGTGGAGGCCCACCGGGATGTCTGGTAACCCCGCTCTGGCCGCAGGCTGGGCAGCAATGTGACCACTCCAGCTTGGGAGGCAGTGGCAGCCGTGGTCAGTGCCAATGCCCTTCAGAAGAAGACAGCCAAGCTGTGCCGCAAGAGGATGAATGATCTCCTCCATTCCGCCAGGATGTAGGTGACCGCTTAAAGTTTGTGAACTACACATGACATGACTTAAAGCATTTGGAAGGGGTTGAATGCAGATTTGAAAAAAACAAGTGCCTGAAGGAAAAAAAAAACAGAACTTGCTGAATAGACATAATGTACAGTGAAGTGAGACGGGAAATGGGGAAGTAACCTACTGGGGTCCAGAGGTCCGTAAGGTGAAGGACTGCTAAATATACATTAACAATGTAATTGGGACTGGTTGCTTGGGGACCTGAGAGGCCACAAGATGAGATAATGTCTACTTATCTTCCTGAGAGACAATAGCTAACGGAACTAGTTGCCATGTGCGGTCGAAACTGAGAGATGAGATCCTTAAGAAACATGCATATGTTTAGACTGGTGAAAGGTCAACCCACTGTGGTGGATGTGGCACACTTGTGACGCCTGCTAGTTGCCAAACTTAAATAAGGGCAAAAATTACAGTGGAATGAGGGCAGAGTTGGCTGGAGTGGGCTGGGAAAGGAGCTTAGCAGAAAAGGCGGTTGATGAGCAATGGCAGACGTTTAAGAAAATAGTTCATGACTCACAACAAAGATATATCCCAGTGAGGAAGAATGATTGTAGGAAGGGGATAAACCAACCATGGTTAACCAACCAAGTTAAGGATAGAATCAAAGTGAAAGAAGAAACATACAATATGGCAAAGATTAATAGTAAGCCAGAGGACTGGGAAAGTTATAAAAACCAACAGAAGACTGAAAAAATAATATAGGGGGAGAAAATAAACTTTGAGGGTAAACTAGCAAGTAATATAGAAACGGATCGTAAGAACTTCTTTAAATATATAAAAAGGAAGAGAGAGGCCAAAGTCAAGATAGGCCCCTTAGAGAATGAGGCTGCGGAAATAATAATGGGGAACCAGGAAATGGCAGAGGAGTTGAATAAATACTTTGCATCAGTCTTCACAGTAGAAGACACTAATAACATACCAAAAATACTATATAATCATGGGGCAAAAGCGGGGGGAGGAAATAAATGCAATAACTAGCACTGGAGAATAAGTACTAAGGAAGCTAATGGGGCTAAGGGCCGATAAGTCCCCTGGATCTGATGGGTTGCATCCTCAGATATTAATGGAAATAGCTGCAGAGATAATGGATGCACTGGTAGTAATCTTCCAAGGGTCCTAAGATTCTGGAAAAGTCAGAGAGGATTGGAAAACTGCCAATGTAACACCCTTATTCAAAAAGGGAGGGAGACAAAAAACAGATGACTATAGGCCAATTAGCTTAACATTGTCAATGGGAAAATGTTAGAGTCTATTATAAAGGATGGGGGGGTTACTGGGGCGGGGTGGGGGGGGTGGTGTGCAGCGGTAATGTTGGAGCACTTGGTAGCACTTTGGTGTGTCTGTGTTGCTTGCGTGGGTGGGCAGTCTAGGAGCCCAACCCCAATCGTATCAATGTGGCTGCATCTGAACTGTATCAGTTGCAGAGAAATGGTGAGTTTATACAGGTGTCCCTACTGCGTGGCTACTTCCCTCGACTACCCTGCCCCCCACCTCGATTAATTGTGCATGAGATCCAATGCCAGGGCAGGAGTTGCCCGCTCCCAACAACTGCCGCCTCCACGGCTGGGCAGCAGTTGTCCCCGGACACCCCCCAAACAACAGTCACCTCCGTGTCAGGGTGGCACTTCATCCCAGCCCCCCGGCACCCTTGAAGCCTGCAAAGCAACAGGTGACCCTGGCGAGCTCAGCAAAACAATGCTGTTCACATACCTCCAGTTCCCGCAAAGTGATGGTGTAGTGGTATTGTCTCTGGTCTAGTAATCCAGAGAACCAGGGTAATGCTCTGGGGACCCAGGTTTGAATCGTGCCATGACAAATGGTGGAATTTGAATTCAATGAAAATCTGGAATTAAAATTCTAATCATGATTATGAAACCATTGTCGATTGTTGTAAAAACCCATCCAGTTCACTAAAGTCCTTTAAAGAAGGAAATCTGTTGTCCTAACCTGGTCTGGCCTGCATGTGACTCTAGACTCACAGCAATGTGATTGACTCTTAAATGCCCTCTGAATGGCCCAGCAAGCCAGTCAGTTGTAACAAACTGTTAGAAAGTCACAAAAAAAGGAATGAAACTGGACAGACCACCCGGCTACGACCTAGGCACCAGAAACGACGAAGGCAATTGCAGCCCTGTCGACCCTGCAAAGTCCTCCTGACTATGATCTAGGGGCTAGTGCCAGAATTGGGAGAGCTTTCTCACAGACTGGTCAAGCAACAGCCTGACATAGTCATCCTCATGGAATCATAGCTTACAGATAATGTCCCAGACTCCACCATCACCATCCCTGGGTATGTCTTGTCCCACTGGCAGGACAGACCCAGCAGACGTGGCGGCACAGTGGTATACAGTCAGGAGGGAGTTGCCCTGGGAGTCCTCAACACTGAATCCGGACCCCATGAAGTCTCATGGCATCAGGTCAAACATGGGCAAGGAAACCTCCTGCTGATTACCATGTACCGCCCTCCCACAGCTCACGAATCAGTGCTCCTCCATGTTCCATGTTGAACATCACTTGGAGGAAGCACTAAGGGTGTCAAGGGTGCAGAATGTACTATGGGTGGGGGTCTTCAATGTCCATCACCAAGAGTGGCTCAGTAGCACAACTGCTGGCCGAGCCCTAAATTACATCACTGCTAGACGGGGTCTGCGGCAGGTGGTGAGGGAACCAACAAGAAGGAAAAACATACTTCACCTCATCCTCACAAACCTGCCTGCCGCAGATGCATCCATGCATGACAGTATCGGTAGGAGTGACCACAGAACAGTCATTATGGAGACAAAGTCCCGCCTTCACACTGAGGATACTCTCCATCGTGTTATGTGGCACTACCACTGTGCTAAATAGGATAGATTTCAAACAGATCTAGCAACTCAAGACTGGGCATCTATGAGGTGCTGTGGGCCATCAACAGCAGCAGGACTATATTCGAACACAATCTGTAACCTCATGGCCCAGCTTATCCCCACTCTACCATTACCATCGAACAAGGGGAGCAACCCTGGTTCAATGAAGAATGCAGGAGGGCATGCAAGGAGCAGCACCAGGCATAGCTAAAAATGAGGTGTCAACTTGTGAAGCTACAACACAGGACTACTTGCATGAAAAATAGCATAAGCAGCAAGTGATAGACAGAGCTAAGTGATCCCACAACCGACGGATCAGATCTAAGCTCTGCAGATCTGTCACATCCAGTCGTGAACATTGGTGGACAATTAAACAATTCATTGGAGGAGGAGGCTCCACAAATATCCCCATCCTCAATGATGGAGGAGCCCAGCACACCAGTGCAAAAGATAAGGCTGAAGCATTCACAACAATCTTCAGCAAGAAGTGTCGAGTGGATGAGCCATCTCGACCTCCTCTGGAGGTCCCCAGCATCACAGATGCCAGTCTTCAGCCAATTCGATTCATTCCATGTGATATCAAGAAACAGCTGAAGGCACTCGATACTGCAAAGGCTATGGGAGCAGACAATATTCTGCCAATAGTACTGAAGACTACAGAGCTTGCCGTGCCCCTAGCCAAGCTGTTCCAGTACAGCTGCAACACTGGCATCTAACCGGCTATGTTGAAAATTGCCCAGGTATGTCCTGTACACAAGAAGCAGGACAAATCCAACCCGGCCAATTACTGCCCCATCAGTCTACTCTCCATCATCAGTAAAGTAGTGGAAGGGGTCATCAACAGTGCCATCAATTGGCATTTGCTTAGCAATAACCTGCTCACTGATGCCCTGATTGGCTGCCGCCAGGCCCACTCAGCTCCTGACCTCATTACAGCCTTGGTTCAAACATGGACAAAAGAGCTGAACTCCCGCGGCGAGGTGATAGTTACGGCCCTTGACATCAAGGCAATATTTGACCGAGTGTGTCACATCAAGGAGCCCTAGCAAAACTGGAGTAAATGGGAAGCAGGGGGAAAACTCTCCTCTGGTTAGAGTCATACCTAGCACAAGGGAAGATGGTTATGGTTGTTGGAGGTCAGCCATCTCAGTTCCAGGACATCACTGCAGGAGTTCCTCAGGTTAGTGTCCTAGGCCCAACCATCTTCAGCTGCTTATGATCCTCCTTCCATAATAAGGTCAGAAGTGGAGGTGTTCGCTGATGATTGCACAATGTTCAGCACCATTTGTGACTCCTCAGATACTGAAGCAATCCATGTCCAAATGCAACAAGACCTGGACAATATCCAGGCTTGGTCTAACAAATGGCAAGTAACATTCACGTCACACAAGTGGCAGGCAATGACCATCTCCAACAAGAGAGAACCCAACCATCGCCCCTTGATGTTCAATGGCTTTACCGTCACTGAATCCACATCTATCAACATCCAGGGGGGTTACCATTGACCAGAAACTGAACTGGACTAGCAATATCAATACTGTGACTACAAGAGCACGTCAGAGGCTAGGAATCATGCGACGAGTAACTCACCTCCTGATTCCCCAAAGCCTGTCCACCATTTATAAGGCACAAGTCAGGAATGTAATGGACTGGTATTTGCCTAGATGAGTGCAGCTCCCACAACACTGAAGAAGCTGGATGCCGTCCAGGACAAAGCAGTCCGCTTGATTGGCACCACATCCACAAACATTCACTCCCTCCACCACCAACGCACAGTAGCAGCAGTGTGTACCACTACAAGATGCACTGCAGGAATTCACCAAGGCTCCTTAGACAGCACCTTCCAAAGCCGTGGCCACTACCACCTAGGAGGACAAAGGCAGCAGATAGATGGGAACACCACCACCTGGAAGTTCCCCTCCAAGTCACTCACCATACTGACTTGGAAATAGATCGCCATTCCTTCACTGTCACTGGGTCAAAATCCTGGAACTCCCTTCCTAACAGCACCATAGGTATACCTACACCACATGGACTGCAGCGTTCACGAAGGCAGCTCACCACTCAAGGGCAACTAAGGCAATAAATGCTGGCCTAGCCAATGAAGCCCACAACCCGTGAATGAATAAAAAAAAGGCCGCCAAGCGCACGTCCCCTGTGTGCTGTTGTGAAACACGTGCTTTCCCGCCAACCTGGACGGACGATCCAGCGGGAGTACAAGATTTTGGCGGGATGGTCTTAATGATATGCTGAGGTATTATAGTGAGCTCCCCGATGACCGTTGGTGGGAAACTCGGCCCACCATTGGTGGGCTGAGCAGACAATTGTGACCTGCCTTCCCACGCTGTGAAACCGATCACGCCACATTGTCCAAATGCCCCCTATCACGCCTGCTGCCAGCTGGCATGGAGAATTCCGCCCATGATGTATGTAGGTAGTCAAACTCCAATTAAAAGAAACCAATAATTAAATTAACCAATTATTAAATGACACAGACATGGTCTGAAATGAGGTATTGATAATTCAGGGGATAAA
Source organism: Cetorhinus maximus (assembly GCF_964194155.1). Taxonomy (NCBI): domain Eukaryota; kingdom Metazoa; phylum Chordata; class Chondrichthyes; order Lamniformes; family Cetorhinidae; genus Cetorhinus; species Cetorhinus maximus. The sequence goes on from NC_135883.1 coordinate 168,694,702, forward strand.
CGTAAGGCCTTTGAGTGACATTTTTGCTAGCTGGTCACATACTGGATGCTCCTGAGGCAAAATTTCAAAGGATTGCTATCAACAAAGGAACTGGAGGACAACCTTACTCTTCAGTGACCTGCTATGATGCAGCAGAAGATGTGTGCCAGGCGGACCAAATCCACGAGGGAAACTTGGTCACGCTATCATAACGGTTTTACAATTTGTACTTATTACAAGATGCATGCACTGAATTCAGAAGTAATAAGTCCACGAAGACCTTTACAGATTTTAAAAATTAAATTAAAATATTTATTAACAAATCTAAAAGATTTCAAGCACATACATAAGACTACAATTGCTACTATAATAACTCCTAAAATTCCTAACTAACCTGACCCCCAGTTACATTCCTTTAAAGCAACAGTCTGAAATAGATTTTAGATTTTAAACAGATCCAGCAAGATAACACAATACTCTGGACAGTGAAGTTCCAAATGGTTTTTCTCCAGTTTCAGTTTCGGTAAACAGCAAACTTATGCACAAATGCTGAAGGCTTCATTAAGGCTTTTCACACATTCCAGTTAGACCTTAAATGGCCTTCTCCTGACACATTTCCTTTAATTTTCCTTTATAGACGACAATCAGCAATGGTTTCATGGTCATCATCAGGCTTTTAATTCCAGATTTTTATGGTAGGATTTGAACCTGGGTTCCCAGAGTACTACCCTGTGTCTGCAGATTACTAGCCCAGTGACAATACCACTATATGTCACTGCCTTTCCTTGAATGATAATAAAAGTGTGACAGCAAAGGGCAGAAAATATAAGCAGAAGAGTGCAGCAGAAATCAGAACCAGAATGAGCAATAATGGTAAAAAGTCAAAGCTTAAGGCTCTTTATCTGAATGCACACAGCATTTGTAACAAGATAAATGAGTTGACGGAACAAATAGAAATAAATGAATATGACTTGAAAGCTGTTACAGAGAAGTGGTTGCAGGGTGACCAAGACTGGGAACTCAATATTCAAGGATATTCGACATTCCAGAAAAATAGGCAAAAAGGAAAAGGAGGTGGGGTAGCTTTGTTAATAAAGGAAGGTATTAGTGCAGTGGTGAGTAGTGATGTAGGTGCAATTGATTGTGATGTGGAATCAGTTTGGGTGAAAATAAGGAATAGCAAGGTGAAGAAGTCACGGGTAGGAGTCATCTATAGGCCCCCGAAGAGTTGCCTCATTGTAGTATAAAGTATAAATCAGAAATAATGGAGGCATGTAAGAAGAGTGCTACAATTTTCACGGGTGACTTAAATCTCTATATTGACTGGACAAATCAGATTGGCAGGGGTAACATGGAAGACAAATTTGTAGAGTGCATCTGGGATTGTTTCTAAACCAATACATTGCAGAACCTACCCAGGAACAGGTTATTTTAGATCTAGTATTGTGTAATGAGGTGGGATTAATAAGATATACCATAGTTAAAGATCCTTTAGGGGGTAGTGATCACAACGTGGTAGAATTTCAAATTCAATTTGAAGCCGAGCAGCTCAGGTCCCAGTGGCCTCAACTTAAATGAGGGCAATTACAGAGGTATGAAGAGTTGGCTAAAGTGGGCTGGGAAAATAGACTAAGGGGAAGGTCAGTGGATGGGCAATGGCAGACATTTAAGCAGAAATTTATCTCGGTCAAAAAGAAGGACTCGATGAGAAGGATGAACCACCCATGGTTAATAAAGGTGGTCAAGGAGAGTATCCAATCAGAAACTAAGGCATACAAAGCGGCGAAAACTAGTGGTAGGCCAAAGGATTGGCAAGTTTTTATGAACCAGCAGCGGATGACTAAAAAGCTAATAAAAATGGAGAAAATTGATTGTGAAAGTAAATTGGTAAGAAATATAAAGACAAACTACGGGTGTATAAAAAGAGAGTGGTCAAAGTGAGCGTGGGACCCTTGGAGGATGCGACTGGAGAATTGATAATGGGGAACAGGGAAATGGCAGATAATTTAAACCATTATTTTGCACTGGTCTTCAAGGCGGAGGATACTATAAACACCCCAAAGATATCCGATAAGCAAGGAGCTAATGGGAGGAAAGATCTTGTAACAGTCTCTGTCACGAGGGACAAAATATTTGACAAACTAATGGGACTAAAGGCAGGCAAGTCGCCAGGACCTGATGGCCTGCATCCAAGGGTTTTAAAGGAAGTGGCTGCAGAGATAGTGGAGGCATTGTTCAAAATATTCCAGAACTCACTGGATTCTGGGAGGGTCCCAGCGGATTGGAAAGCCACTAATGTGACTCCCTTGTTCGAGAAGGGAGGGAGACAAAAAGCAGGAAACTATAGGTCAGTCAGCTTAACATCTGTCGTTGTGAAAATGCTGGAGTCCATTATTAAAGAAGAAATAGCGGGACATTTAGAAAAGCTTAATGCAATCAAACAGAGTCAAAATGGTTTTGTGAAAGGGAAATCATGTTTGACAAATATGCTAGAGTTCTTTGAGGATTTCCAGGAGGCAGTCGATAAGGTGCCACATAAAAGGTTATTGCACAAGATAGCAGCTCACGGTATTGGGTAATGTACTAGCATGGATTGAGGATTAGTTTACACACAGAAGACAGAGAGTCAGGATTAATGGGTCTTTTTCAGGTTGGAAAGACAGAGTAGGAGTGCCACAAGGATCAGTCCTAGGGCCTCAAATATGTATTATCTAAGCTAATGACTTGGAGGAGGGGGAAGAGTGTATCCAAATGTATCCAAATTTGCTGACAGTACAAAAATAGGTGGGAGGGCATGTTGTGTGAGGACATAGGGAATCTGCAAGGGCAAATAGATAGATTGAGCGAGTGTGCAAAAACTTGGCGGATAGAGTTTAATGCAGGAAAATGTGAGGTCATACACTTTGGTAGAAAGAATCAAAAGGCAGACCATTATTTAAAGGGAGAGAGACACCAAAAAAGTGCAGCATGGAGGGAGCTGGGTGTTCGTGTGCATGAAACACAAAAGGTTAGCATGCAGGTGCAGCAAATAATTAAGAAGGCAAATGGGATTTTGGTCTGGATTGTTAGGGGGCTGGAGTTTAAAAATAGGGAAATCTTGTTACAACTGTACAGGGTGTTGGAGTGGCTGTATTTGGAGTAATTGTGTACAGTTTTGGTCCCCGTATTTAAGGAAGGATATACTGGCATTGGAGGCAGTTCAAAAGAGATTCACTAGGCTGATTCCTGGGATGAAGGGGTTGACTTATCAAGAAAGGTTAAACAGGTTAAACCTTTATTCATTAGCGTTTAGAAGAATGAGGGGTGATCTTATTGAAACGTACAAGATTCTGAGGGGGCGTGACAGGGTAGATGTTGAGAAGGTGTTTCCACTAGTGGGGAATCTCGAACTAGGGGACAGAGTTACAGAATAAGGGGATTCTCAGAGGGCAGTGAAGGTCTGGAATTCTCTACTCCAGAGAGTTGTGAAGACTTGATTACTGAAAATGCTTAAAGAGGAGGTTGATAGGTTTTTGAAACATCGGGGAGTTGAGGGCCATGAGGAGCTGGCACGAAAGAGGAGTTGAGGCCTGGGGTAGATCAGCCATGATCTTATTGAATGGTGGTGTAGGCTTGAGGGGCCGAATGGCCTACTCTTGCTCCTATTTCTTATGTTCTTAGCATCTGGGAGCTATTAGAACAAAGAAGAAAGAAAAGTACAGCACAGGAAGAGGCCCTTCGGCCCTCTAAGCCTGTGCCGATCATATTCCCTATCAAACTAAAATATTTTGCACTTCTGGGGTCCGCATCCCTCTATTCCCATCATATTCATGTATTTGTCAAGCTTCCTCTTAAACACCACTATCGTACCTGCTTCAACCACCTCCTCTGGCAGCGAATTCCAGACACTCACTACCCTCTGCGTAAAAAACTTGCCCCGCACATCTCCTCTATAGTTTTCTCCTCTCACCTTAAATCTACATTCCCTAGTAATTGACTCTTCCGCCCTGGGAAAAAGCTTCTATCTACTCTGTCCATGCCACTCATAATTTTGTAAACTTCTATCAAGTCGCCCCTCAATCTCTGTCGCTCTAGTGAGAACAATCCAAGTTTCTCCAACCTCTCCTCATAGCTAATAACCTCCAGACCTGGCAGCATCCTGGTAAACCTCCTCTGCACCCTCTCCAACGCCTCCATATCCTTCTGGTAATGTGGCGGCCAGAATTGCACGCAATATTCCAAGAGTGGCCTAACCAAGGTTCTATATAGCTGCAGCATGACTTCCCAGCTTTTATACTCAATAGCCCTGCCGATGAAGGCAAGCATGCCATATGCCTTCCTGACTACCTTATCCACCTGCATTGCCACTTTCAGTGACCTGTGGACCTGTACACCCAGATCCCTCTGCCTGTCGATGCACTTAAGGGTTCTGCCATTTCCTGTATAATTCCTACCTCTATTAGACCTGCTAAAATGCATTACCTCGCATTTGTCCGGATTAAACTCCATCTGCCATTTCTCCACCCAAGTCTCCAGCCGATCTATATCCTGTTGTATCCTTTGACAATCCTCTTCACTATCTGCAACTCCTCCAACCTTAGTATCATCTGCAAACTTACTAATTAGCCCAGTTACATTTTCCTCCAGATCATTTACGTATGCTACAAACAACAAAGGTCCCAGCACTGATCCTGGCGGAACACCACTAGTCACAGCTCTCCATTCAGAAAAGCACCCTTCCACTGCTACCCTCTGTCAAGCCAATTCTGTATCCATCTTGTCAGCTCACTTCTGATCCCGTGCGACTTGACCTTCTGTACCAGTCTGCCATGAGGGACCTTGTCAAAGGCCTTATTGAAATCCATGTAGATAACATCCACTGCCCTTCCATTGTCGATCGTCTTTGTCACTTCCTCGAAAAACTCGATCAAGTTAGTGAGACATGACCTCCCCTTCACAAAACCATGCTGCCTCTCACTAATATGCCCATTTGCTTCCAAATGGTAGTAAATCGTGTCATAAAGAATCTTCTCCAATAATTTCCCTACCACTGACGTAAGGCTCACCGGCCTGTAATTTCCTAGATTATCCCTGCTACCCTTCTTAAACAATGGAACAACATTGACCATTCTCCAGTCCTCTGGGACCTCACCCGTAGCTAGTGAGGATACAAAGATTTCTGTCAAGGCCCCAGCAATCTCCTCCCTTGCCTCCCTCAGTGCTCTGGGGTAGATCCCATCTGGCCCTGGGGACTTATCCACCTTAATATTCTTCAAGACGCCTAACACCTCCTCTTTTTTGATCTCAACATGATCCAGGCTATCTACACACTCTTCTCTAGACAAATTGACCGCTAAGTCCTTCTTCTTTGGTGAATACTGATAAGAAGTACTCATTTAGTATCTCTCCCATTTCTTCTGGCTCCACACACAGATTCCCACCTCTGTCCCTGAGTGGGCCTACCCTTTCCCTGGCTACCCTCTTGCTTTCTACATATGTATGAAAGGCCTTGGGATTTTCCTTAATCCTGGTTGCCAATGACTTTTCATGACTCCTTTTAGCCCTCCAGACTCCTTGCTTAAGCTTCTTCCTACTTTCTTTATATTCTCCACAGGCTTCATCTGTTCCCAGCTTTCTAGCCCTTACAAATGCTTCCCTTTTCTTTTTCACTAATCTCACAATATCCTTCGTTATCCAAGGTTCCTGAAACTTGCCATGCTTATCCTTCATCCTAGCAGGAACATGCTGGTCCTGAATTCTTATCAACTGACATTTGAAAGCCCCCCACATATCAGTTGTTGATTTGCCCTCAAACATCCGCCTCCAGTCTAGATTCCTCAGTTATATTGTTATAATATTGTTATAATTAGCCTTCCCCCAATTAAGCATCTTAACCCGAGGATTCCTGTTATCCTTATCCACCAGTACCTTGAAACTTACTGAATTATGGTCACTTTTCCCAAAATGCTCCCCTACTGAAACTTCGACCACCTGGCCAGGTTCATTCCCTAATACCAGGTCCAGTATTGCCCCTTCCCTAGTTGGACTATCTACATATTGTCTCAGCAAGCCTTCCTGGTTGCACCTTACAAATCTGCGCCATCCAAAACCCTAGCAGTAAGTGATTCCCAGTCAATATAGGGAAAATTAATATCACAATACAAGATAGTTCCTACACGATCCAATAAGGAAACAAGAAGAATTTCTCTACTCAGAATGTGGTTAGCATGCGGAAATCATGGCCCAAGGAAGTAGTTGAGGCAAATAACTAAGATGCTTTCAAAAGAAAACCAGACAAGCACATGAGAGGATAGAAAATAGAAAGATGTGTCAAAAGTCTGAGATAATGATGATGGAATTGGAGGAGACTTGTACTCATTATAAACACCAATGGCCAAGATGGCCTATTTATGTGCAGCATATTCTATGCAAAATCACACAGAATCTATTATCCACTCATCTGCTTTTAATAGACCAATGCTATTATGTTTTATGGAAGGATTGGGCAACATGTGGGATTCATGGTTTTGTCTTAAATAGTTTGGGGTCCTAACAGTGTCATAGGATGCTGGTTTACATGTAGTGTTATGACCACAGCCACTGTTAATTGCTGCACAAACCAAATCCCAGATTTGGCTTATGGGCCATGCCCTTTTTCTTGTATTCTGTAAACAAGAAGGGGATGTACTGATATCATCAGATCAATGGAATATTAAAATTTAAAAGTAACAGTTTTATTAACTAGAATAAAAGAAAACTTAAGCACATAAAATTACAGGTACACAGTTAAACGTATTCTTACAAAACATTCCCACAAAAAGATTCTCTACTTGGTCAGGCGCACAAGTAAACACCGTCCAGGCAACATTCTCTTATAAATGTTTAACTTTTAAAAATCTAGTAATATTACCCAAGGCAAACAGCTTTAGCTTTAATAAAGGCAGCCAACATGACCTGTTACTCTCTTCCACTCTGCTGTGAAAATCCAAACTTCAGAATAAGACTGCTTTCTTCAGCCGAAGAATTTTCTGGCTTGACTGGATGGTTGATTCAAACTGCATCCTCTCTCAGCCACAGCTCCAGCTATAGCTCCAGGTGTTACATCTCACAGCTCAAAAGCCCAACAGCTCAAATAGCTACAGCCCCAGCACAACAGCTACAGCTCAAAACAGCTCTACACGGTAACTCTAAAATACCTTTGTTCCGCTTTCATCTCAGGTTCCATTGTTTTCGCACCTCTTTGAAATGCAAATCCTTCCTAATATAAGATTGTTCATGTTTCCATCTTGTCTTTACTTTTGGGTCAATAAAATATAATATCCCAGCTTCTATTTACCTATGGAACTCCTGCAAGATGCAAACATGTCTCTTTGTACCTCTGACTCCCCTTTGATATTCAAACAAACTCTCCATTTATCTAAAAATGCAAATATTAGATCTAACCTATTCACTTGCACCTCAAAGCTAACACCGCTATCCTTTTTATGTTTTCAAGTGCTCCAGACAACCTGTCTCCTATTAATCTCTGCCCAGCTTAATTAAATCATGGACACACACAATTGCACACAGACCCACACATAGGGTAGGATTTTTCAATCGGCGTGTAGGGGTGGGCCCGACTTGCCAATGTATAAAATGACGCATGATGACATTGGGCGTGCATCCTGATGTTATCGCGCAGTCCCACAATATTTTGTTCGGCGGGCGCGTGCCGGAGTTGGCTGCGTGCCTGCCGATAAGTAAATGGCCTATTAAGGCCATTAAGAAAGTAATTGATGTCATTCGTAACACTGCCCGTCCAACTTTAAGGTTGGCGGGCAAGCGAAAAGGCCAAGTGGCCTTTGCGTTTTTTAGGAAACCTCATCGATGAGCGGGATGAGGTTTCCTAAAGCTTTTATGAAATAAATACATTTTTTTTCCTAACTATAAAAACATGTCCCATCTCACATGACACAGTCACATGAGGGGACACGTTTAAATAAATTTTTAAACTTTTAATTTAATTTTTTGGACATTGATTCAATCTCCCTGAGGCAACTCCGTGCCTCAGGGAGATTGAAGCACTCTTTCGCTGGCCCCGACTCTCCCTCATCCCCCTGCTTACACAGGTAGCGCTGAGCACTACAGCTTGCATATTACGCTGGGCGGGCCTTAATTGGCCCACCTGAGTAAAATGGCAGCACACAGCCAATTGCAGGCAGCGATCAGCTCCGCGACAGCCCCCGCCAGCTCCCACCAAGCCTGCCCGCCGCCTGAAAAATTCAGGCCATAATCTTTTTCACAGAATAACACAATACTCCCCAAAAATATTTTAAAAATCCATTTTTCAAAGTAGTTATGAAACCTTCTTGCAGACAACTAGAGTGACTCAGAAAACTGGAGATGTAATGGCAGTGCATTATCAATGTAGAGGCAATTTTTCCATTAAAAATTTAACCACTTGTCCATTGGATATTGCAATTAAAATTAGTCCCATTAAATCTGAAATTGGTTGTTATTTAAATCTTTCACATGGCAGTTAAATTAACTTTCATTGATCCAGATGCGAATATAATTCATAAAACACTAATTCCTATCATTGGAATAGGAGTTGCTACCATATGGTTGTAGTTATAAAATAGTTTGTATTGAGCAGGTGGACACAAATCTATCATTGCAAAACATTTTTCCATAGATTTCATTTTACCTTTGCCAGTCTTTTGCAGAAGACTTCAAGTTTACCAAATATGTACATTTCTGACACATCAAATGGAGTATCTCGCACTGTTTCAGTTGTGTGTTTCTTTGTGTTCTGAAAATATTTGCGATATTCTGCTAACAATTTTTTACATTCCTGAAAGAACAAGAAAATAAGTTTGCATAGCAAGTAATCAGGTTATTACATATCTCTATCATCTACTGAAATTAAAAAGATGGGCATAAAATAAAAATTAGATCATTTATCTGGTAGAGTTTTTCTCATTCTTCAAAGGGAAGGATTCATGAAGACTAAATTCAGCAAATCCATGCTCCTGACATGGTATTTTGTTTCATGTGGGCATTGTTTGGAGATGTGGGTGCACAGATCAGCATCCCTAGTCGTCCTGGTCATTATATTTTTCATAGCACTATCTGATAAAGTGTAACTGGAAAATTGTACTCTTAAATTTATTGTTTAAGAGTGATCAGTTGAATGTTTCTGCCCTGCTAAATGCTCACAGTATAGAATACCTCAACAGAACATTCTGAAAATCTGTCTTTAGAATTGGATCCCTTAGACAGATCTGTGGAACGTAAACTACCATTTGATTTGTGAATCAGATTAGTTCTCGCAATCAATAATGCTAGTGCTGAGTTTCATTGTATCAACTTACATATTGACCTTCACTCTTTTTCCACCTGGAATTATTTTTTCAATTGCTTTACCATAAAGTACTGTCTCGGAACTAATACTGTATCATGATAGGTCATAACTTTTGGTGGAGTAGCAATTGAATCAGATTGCCAGTCTGCTGGTAATTACTTACCTCGAAATCCAGCCTATCCTAACTCACCGGACCTTCTGACTCAGGCCAACGAGATCACTTCAGTGGAGTAGGTTCCAGAGGCCCACAGTCGAGGGCAGCTCAGTTGAAGGAAAGTAAGCCACATCCCTTCTTTACGGCACCAGCTGCCATAAGGTAGGTTAATTTAAAGGGCCAGCCAGGGAGAAGGTAAGCGTATAAGATAAGTAGGCAGGATTGGGGGGGTGGGGACGGGTGGTCCAGGGAAGTGTGGTAGCGTCTGGTGGTCAGTGGGAGGGGTGCAGTTGGCAGAGGGTGCAGTCTGGGGGGGTGCAGGCTGGGTACGGGGTCTGCAGTCGGAGCGGGTCCCATGCCGGTTTGGGGGTAGGGACATCCCTTGGAGGGTCAGGGTCCATTAGTCATGGGGTTGTGGGGGGCTTGTGGGCGATGGGGGCAATGGGTAGGTCCAGTGGGTTGTCAGCAGTCTGTGTGGGTAGATCCCGTGTGGACATCCCAGGGGTGGTGGGGTTGGGAGGGGTGAAGTGGGAGGTAGTCGCATGTTCCATGGGGCATTGGGGCTGGTCAGTGAAATAGTTACCCTGAAGCTAGGTGTGGTTTTAATTCTTCTAACATTTTCTGGGCAACTATTGCTGTAAGACAGTTGGAACCATCCAAAGTATGCAATTTAAATCGCATTTTCGGATGATTTCCAGTGTGGGGCAATTGCCCTTCGGAAGTTTGAACCTCCTTATCTGGGAATTTCTTTGGGGGGAGGGCGGTGGGGTTCCTCAGCGCATCTTTGGGGTACACCCAGATACGCTGCCCTGGAGCTCTGAAGTTACGAGCTGATATGTTTTGCTGGTCTATGGAGAACATGGTCATAGAAAATTAGATCAGTTATTAGCATATTAACCTCTAAGCCAGAAGGTTGAGTGTTGAGTCCATCAGGCCTACCTTTTCCCTCCTTCAATTCATCTGTTACTGAAACCCTCATTATTGCTTTCATTACCTTTAGACTCAACTACTTGAATTGTTCTCTGGCTGGACTCCCAACTTACACCCTCTGTAAACTTATGCCTGTCCAAAACTCTGCTGCCTACAACCTAACTCACATCAAGTCTAGTTCATCGATCACCCGATGCTTGCTGACCTACATTGGCTCCTGGTCTGGCTAAACTTCATAGGTTGTTACAGCACAGGAGCAAAACATTTCACTGATTGAGTCTGCACCAGCTCTTATTTCCTTTTTCAATTTTCCTCCGTGCTTTCTGTACTACTGTTCTCTGCTTGATTCTCTACTGTATTATGAATCTGACATTTACCATAAGCTTTTTTATTTCTTTCAATTTTAATTTTAAAATCTTTAACTATCCAAGGAGCTCTAGATTTGGATGCCCTTTCTTTCCCTCTGAAGGACCAGCTGTCCTTTCTCTTCTGGACGATAGGGATTAAAGATTTGAAAGGTGTTATTAAAGTCTTGGAAAGTTGCTGCAGTTCACCTTGTAGGTGGTGCACACTGAAGTCATTTGTGCTGGTGGTGGAGGGAGTCAATGTTTATACTGGTAGAGAATGAGGCACCAAATGAATGGGTTGCTTCAGCCAGAATGGTGCCAAGTTTCTTGAGTGGTGTTGAAGCTGCACACATCCAGGCAAGTGGACTGTCCTGAATGGCACTTTGTACATACTGAGGAAGCTTTGGCCAGTCAGGTAGAGTTACTCACCACAGAATACCCAGCCTCTGACCAGCTCTTGTGGACACAGAGATCATCTCTCATTCTCCTAAACTCCAGAGTATATACCCAATTTACTTAGCTTCTCATTGTAAGATAACTCTCTCACCCCAGGAATCAATCTAGTTAATTAGTTACGCTCTCAATATGTCCTGCCAACTTCAAAGATTGTACATGTGAATGCCCAGGTCGCTCTGTACTAGCACTTTTTTTAGAACTGTGCCATTGACCTGAATTTTACTGATCAACCAGACGTTGGGTGGAAATGTGGATTGCCACACGTACAGACAGGCAACAAGTATTCCTATGAGATTTTACCAGCAAAAAATGATTAACAGCCGGCAAATGGGAGAGCTGTCCAATTACCTGTGCAGGCTACATGGAATCACCATTTTTAAAGCTACATGTACCACAGTAGTTAGACAGGCTGAAAACATGGATGAGCAGAATGAGAAGAGTCACTCCACGATTTAACAACTCCTCCTACAGATAGTCAGAGAAATAATTGATGTCCTGTTTCAATCTGATAGGAGAATGAGTCCAACAAATCTCAACAAGAAGGCATTGCTGGCAGAAATTGCTTACAGCAGAGGGGTCATTGCAAGAGCCAGGATTGGTTTGGAAAGGTAGAGAGTTGCAAACTGGAAGCTCAGTATAAATTGAAAAGCACCCATGGAATGTGAAGCCAGGAGGAAGAACTGATCAAGGGGTAACATCAGGCACCATCATCCACACTGAGGTGCCCAATTTACTTATTTTAATACCTTGGGATGGAACTCATTAAGTCCTGGAGATTTTTCTATCCTTAGTCTTATTACTTCCTCCATGACATTTTTATTTACTCCTATTAAGTCCTGTATGCGTTTTCATTATTAGTTCTGGCATTTTATCCTCATCTTCTACTATGCAGACTGATATAAATAATGTACTTAGAAAGTCTGCCATTTTTGATTTTCAATCATTGAATTTCCTCCTGCTGTCTTTAAGGGGTCCACATTACCTGACGTCACCATCCTTCTGTTAATATACTTGCGAAAACCTAGATATCCCCTAGAAGCATCACTCAAAGGCCTGGCAAGATCTAAGCCAAATTTTATGCAGCCCCTAGCAGGTTCAGAGGCCGAGGAACCAATTAATGGCCACTTAAGGGCCAATTTCCGCTCGGCCTGAAAGTTTAGGCTAACGGGCAGATGACAGATTGATAGGGGGAAAGCCAGAAATAAAGAAAGGTTGATCTCAGATGGGAAGGAAGCATGTCCATCAGAAGCCCACTTCTGACTGGGGACACCCTCTCCTTAAGGCCCGCTGATCTCTGGACTTCTCTCGGACTTCGGCCTATCCCCTGAGACCAAAATCCTCTCCTTCGTGACCCCTCAGGCCTTCCCTACCCTCCTCGCACTGGGACCCCTGACACTTGCCTTGGCCTCCAGTTCTTGGCACTTAGGCTCTGGCAGCTCCGTGCAGGCCCTCTTCTGGCCACTGCAGCACTGTTGCTGGAGGGACTGGAGAGCTGCCAGCCAATCTGACTCGCCGGCAGCTCTCCAAGGTGGGACTGCCTCCGACTGAGGGGTGGAAACTCTTTCGAGTTATCAACAATCACAGATTGCAACTCTTTCGAGTACAATCACAGTTCTTGGTTTCCGGGAGTGGGACATGAACCCACAACCCTCTGATTCAAAGGCGAGGGTGCTATGAACTGAGCCACAGCTGGTGGAAGTCCCACCTTGTGCCAATCAATGCTCATTAGAGTGCAAAATGGCAGTGGGACTCTCAGAGTCGGCAGGGATGTATTCCCTGGCAACTCTTTGAATGGTGGAGGCTGAGCCCCTGCCATCCTAAAAATTCAGCCTCCACATCTGATACAAAGTATTAACAATGAGAAATATTATCTATTCTTTCACAATCGAGGACTGTTTCTCAAATACAGTTCTGTTCTCTCAGAACTGATTACACTTTTCTGACCTTTTTCATCAGCTTAATCTCATCTCAGCATGCCACTTCGAGTTTCTGGTAATAATGTAGAGCAGGCATTTTAGTTGTGCTATTTTCTAATGTTGTTATTGACTATTGTCTCATATTGTCTAAATTTGCTTTATACTGCTGCTGCAAAATTCCTTAGAAAGCTTTATATTATTCAAAGTGTTATATAAATGTGACTTGCTGATACTGCTGTTGCAGGCAAATGTATCCAGCCCATTAGTTATATGAATATATATGTAAACATATGAAATAGAAGCAGAAGTAGGCCATTCAACCCCTTGAGCCTGCTCTGCCATTCAATAAGATCATGGCTGATTTGTTTGTGTTTTGAATTCCACATTCCCGTCTAACCTCGATCAACTTTGATTCCTTTATCTAACAAGAACCTCTGCCTTAAAAATATTCAATAACCCCGCCTTCTGAGGCAGGGAGCTCCAAAGTCGCACGACTTTCTGAGAGAAAATAATTTTCCTCATCTCTGTCCTAAAAAGAGTGACCCCTAATTTTAAAACAGTGCCCCCTAGTTCTGGACTCACTCACAAGAGGAAACATCCTTTCCACATCCCACTAGCTGAGACCTTTCAGGATGCTATTTACGTCAATAAAGTCACTCTTCTTCTAAACTCCAGTGGAAACAAGCCCAGTCTGTCCAACCTTTCCTAATAACACAACACGTTCGTTCAAGGGATCAATCTAGCAAACTTCTTCTGAACCGTCTCCAAAATATTTACATCCTTTCTTAAATAAGGAGACCATATCTGCACACGGTATTCAAGATGTGGTCTCACCAAGGCCCTGCATAACTGATGCATAACATCCTTAGTTTTATGTTCAATTCCTCCCATAATAAAGGATAGCATTCCATTAGCCTTCTTAATTAATCGCTGTACCTAAGTACTAGCTTAATGTGACTCATGCACGAGAACACCTAGATCCCTCTGCAACTTAGAATTCTGCAGTCATTCTCCATTTAAATAATGCTCTTTTTGTTTATTCTTCCTGCCAAAATGAACAACTTCACATTTTCCCAGCAGCCAGACTTTTTCCCACTTATTCAACCTATCTCTATTGGTCTGCAAACTCCTTATCGCTTCTTCACAACATACTTTCCTTCCTATCTTTGTGTCATCTGCAAATTTAGCTATCAAGCCTTTACTTCCCTCACATAAATCATTGAAGTGAATTGTAAAAGTTGAGGCCCCAGCATTGACCCCTGCAGGACTCCACTTGTCATATCCTGCTAATCAGAAAAAGACCCATTTATGCATACCTTCAGGGCAGAATTTTCTTGTTGGTGTGCGGGGGCAGGCCCCGCACGCCGATGCATAAAAAGACATGCAGTGACATCGGTGCGTCCCAATGTCACAGCACGTCATTCCGACCTTTCGTTCGGCGGGCACGCAACAGAGGCGTCTGCGTACCCGCCAAACTGTCAAAGGCCTGTTAAGGCCATTAATAAACCAGTTTAGGTAATTGACAGGGCTTAAGGTTGGCAGGCAGGTGGAGAGCCCAAGCAGCCTTCACGTTTTTCATGAAACCTCATCCACGGGCGGGATGAGGTTTCATGAAGGTTTTATTAAATTAATAAATAAATTGTGCTCACTTCATAAACATGTCCCAGCTCATGTGACACTGGCACATGAGGGGACATGTCTGAATAACTTTTTCTCCCTTTATTTCAAAGTTTACATATGAACTTAATCGCCCCGAGACAGCTCTGTGCCTCAGGGAGATTTCTGCGCTATTTCACGCACATGCGCGAAAGAGCGTAGGCCCTTACTCTTCCACCTCCCCCCTGCCCGCAAAGGTAGAGCTGAGCGCTACCCAGCGTGCATCAAGATGGATGGGCCTTAACTGGCCCGGCCATGTAAAATGGCGGCGCGCAGCCGATTGCAGGCGTTATTCGGCTCCACACCCGCCCACACCCGCTCCTGACCAGCCCGCCCAACAGGCAGAAGATTCTGCCCTCTGTTTTCTGCCAGGCAGCCAATCTACTGTCCATGCCAACATATTACGCCTACACCATGAGATTTTATTTTCAGCAATAACCTTATCAGCTGCCTTTTGGAAATCTAAGTACAGTAAGTTTACAAGCTCATCTTTATCCAGAACACATGTTACTCTTTCAAAGAACTCTAATAAATTGGTTAAACGTGATTTCTCTTTCACAAAAACCATGCTGACCTTCAGTTTTTCAGCCCAGCTACAACCTCTTTAATGATGGGTTCTAATACCTTCCCCACAGCAAACATCAAGTTAACTGGCCTATACTTTCCTGTTTTCTGCCTCCCTCCCTTCCTGAATAGAGGGGTTATATTTGCTACTTTACAGTTTGATGGAACCTTTCTAGAATCTAGGGAATGTTGTAAAATTAACAACAATGCACCTACTGCCTCATGTAATAAAGGCAAAATACTGCAGATGATGGAAATCTGAAACAAAAACAAAAGGCACTGCAAAAGCTCAGCAGGACTGACAGCATCTGTAGAGAGAAAGACAGAGTTAATGGGCAGAATTTTGCCCCGGCGGGTCCGACCGACTCGGTGGCGAGCGGGCAGCCGATTGCTGCTGCCGAAACGGGCTGCGCCGCAATTTTGTGCGGGCGGGACAATTAAGGCCTGCCCAGCGGGTTAGCGACTCCCATGTAGAATGGGAAAATCATTGTGGCAGCGGGCGTGCTCAGACCACCGGTTCCAATGGGGAACTGGCAGTCTGTATGAAGAGTGGCAAGGCAGCCTCGTTGAGGCAGTGCACCATGGCCACTGACAGAGAGTGACATGCTGCTTTCAGGGCACAGGAGGAGGAGGAAGAGAAGGGGGGCAGGCTGCAGGATAGGCCAGCAGGGGGGCCACTGTGCCCCTCGCTTCTCAGATGCATGCCTTGCTGTCCTCATCGAAGAGGTGTCCAACCGGCGGGATATTTTGTATCCAGGAGGAGGGCCCCCCACATCATTAGGCAGGTGTGGCAGGAGGTGGGGGACGCAGTAAGCGCCCATGACGATGTGCGGCGCACAGGAATACAGTGCCACAAGCGATTCAATGATTTGTTGATCTCTGGAAGAGTGAGTACCATGTCAGCCTTTGACATTTAACCCAGTAGGTAGCCTCAGCCTTTGAGCACCCCCCATGTCTTACTGTCGTTACTGCATTGGTCATTTGGCGCATGCTGGGTGGGCAAACAGATAGTGACCATGCTTACATCAGCCTTAATGGTTGAGGAGAAGATGGGTTCTCCCCGCAGCATATGTTGGTGTTTGTCACATTTGAGTAGTCTGGGGGCAACCTGCAGGGGAGGCAGCTAGATATATACTCAGAACTCCAACACATGTCTTATTGATGGTGATGAGATGGTGGAAGGGGAGCCTCAAGGTGTCGTGGCCAAGAGCCATCTGCTGGCCTCGGCGCCACACCTAGTTGAGCCTCCTTGCCATGGGCGCTAAGACCCATGTATTATTCAAAATGATGGATGCCGAATGTGTCCAAGGTGGCCGTTGGGGGAGGGGGTTGGGACCAGCCGTACTATCTTCTGGGGACTGATTATCAGAAGTGTGGACAGGAGCCACTGGAGGCCTCAGCTGAGCCACTGTGGTTGGGGTGCGGCGTGCATGTGCAGAGTACATGAGCGATCAGCCCCAATAAATCCTCTTCTCTGCTCTGCAGGCAAAAACCAAACACAATCTCAGGGAGCGCCAGAGGACTGGCGGTGGGCACGCCATGCTCCAGCGCCTCACCACCTACGAGGAGCAGGCCATGGAGCTGGGGAGGAGGCAGGCGGCCAGGGCGGCAGGTGGCGGCGAGGCTGGGATGCAGCGGCCAGGTATTTGAGGTCCACAGTCCCATCCACTCTGTCTCCCCACCATCTAAACCACTGATGGTTGCTGCAATCGTTAATGCTGAAACACTGCTCATTTACAGACTGATACAGTCAGACGTGTGGGTCATACACAAAGGTCCCTCGTCCCCTTGAGAATGCGCGTCTCCAGCACCTTCCAAAGTTGCCTTATCCCATTTGTGACCACTATCCCCAAGGCCTAACATGCCTTGGCATCGCTGCTGCACAGCCAAAGACTTATTACGTCTTAGGAGGGTTTGTACCTCCACCACCCTTTCAGCCAGTGCGTCCCACATTACTCTGTCCAGAAGGTCCTCAGCACCTCATCTGTCAACCTCATTGTCAACCTCATGGCACTCATCTTAAATAAATGCCACCACGTTAGTCATCCCTGCGCCAAGGGGAAATGTTGCCTTCTGTCCACCCATTTTATGCCCCTCATAACGGTATAAAGGTCAATAATGTGACCTGTCAATCTCCTGTGCTCCACGGCAAATGTCGCAAGTGTTCACAATGTTTCCTCATCACTGCAACTCTCCAAGCCAGCATGCATCCAGGTCAGGTACCTCTGCACTCTCCCCATGCCAATGCCACATAATGTTCCATGTGGCATTCCTTAGGCCATCTGACCAGTCTGTCTGTATGTGTGTCTAATGTCTGGGCCTCCTCTTGACTATATTCCAACCCACCAATGTTCGTCTTCTTAGGGTCTTGAAGGGTGAGCGACTTATGAGGCTGGCGGGGTGGGGGGGTGGGGGGGTGGGGGGGGGGGGAAGAGATGAAAGGTGTTACTGACTGAACACTAACTGATGCACTGTCCTTGTTGTTAATTTAAGCATCACCATCGCATGGCCGCAGCCAACAAGTCCAGAGCCCCCTCTCCACACCTGAGGGCCAAGACGTGCAACTTGCGGCACATCATTTCAGCCAGCCAGGCACCAGCACAGCAACAAACACTTCGGTGGGGAATGTAACGTCAGCTAGTGTCCCGGGTCACAGTGGAGAGGGCACTTCACAATCGCTGGAGGAGATGGTAGGGACAGAGAGTACCGATGGCGCCAGCAGCCGGAGGACTGCAGGGAACCAGGCACATGCTGAGTCCGGCACTGATGATGTGCCTCTGGAGATGTCACCAATGCAGCAGCTGCAGGGCAAGCGGCAGGATTTGCAGGAGCATCTGGCAGGGTTGATTGAGGGTGTGCTTCAGTTGGTCTCTGTGTGGAGGAGTCCAGGCAGAGTGTAAGTGAAGGCATGAACCTAAGGACAGAGCTTCACGCTTCCTCCACTGAGAGATTGGCAACTCTCATGGAGAGGGGCTTCGATCGGATTGAGAGTCTTCTGATTGGGTTACGCTCTGACCCGCAAGCCCTCACAGCAGTAATGGCCACAGGTGGTCATTCCCAATGTGGGAGATGTTCTGGGAACTAAGTGTCGGCGCTCAGTGCCCATGCATCTGCGGTGAGCAGGGAGGTCCAATGTGACCTCACGTCGGCGCAGCAGCTGCTTGTCGTCACTGCGATCTCCTCTCAGGGCGCTCCGGATGAGGGCAGCAGCTTCTCGTCCCCTCTGCCAGTTACCGTTGCATCCGTTGAGGCTGCAACAACTGGGGAGGTGCCAATTCTGGAATTGGCGACTCCCTCCCAGGCGGGGCCATCACAGCTCCCGGGCCAGAGGACGCCCGCCAAGGTAATCGATGCCAACAACAGCAGAGTCAGCAGGCTGTCTCACAAGCCACTTCGAGCGATGGGGCGGCGCCCAGACGTAGCACCCGCAAACGAAAGCATAAGGCACGTTAGGCACTCCACGGGTATGTCATTGATGATTTTGTGTTGGCCTTAGATTAGGGAACAAATAGTTATGTTTGTAAGAGAGACATTTGTGTTTGATGTTGGACTGAATAAAGTCCAGTTTTTGGACCATGGCTGAGGGTGTTTCCTTTGTGCTGCATTTGTATGTTTCAAACATCTGATGAGTGTTTGAGTGGACATTGATGTTTCTGCATTAAGCCCTTAGTTGCAGCTGATGAGGTGGAAGATGTAATACTTAAATGCCACGTGTGGAAGTGCCAGGCAATGCTGCTCCTGCTGATCGACATGTGTGGAGCTAGCTGAAGGTTCGCTGGATTAAATTTTCCCGGGTGTCCCTGCCTCCTTGGTGTAGTAGTGGGTCGGCGTGCTGCCCCTCATCATCACCCTATGCTTCCTCATCCTCTGAGCCACAGCTGGATTCTTCATGTGCAGTCTCATCCACTCGGTCAAGGTCTTCAGTATCAACTGCACCCTCTCTTTCCAGCGCAAGATTGTGCAGAGCGCAGCATGCTACAATTATCAGAGAGACGCGATCTGGGGGATACTGGAGTGCGTCCCCTGAGCGGTCTAGGCAACAGAAGCACATCTTGAGAAGACCGATGGCTCTCTCCACCACAGCCCTTGTGGTGCCGTGGCTCCTATTGTAGCGCTCCTCAGCTTCTGTTCTTGGATGGCGGAATGGCATCATGAGCCACCTTCGGAGGGGATAGCCCTTGTCACCCACCAGCCAACCATTCAGCCGAGCCGGAGCACTGAAGAGTGCCAGCACCTGGGAGTATCTGAGGATGTAAGCGTTGTGGGAGCTGCCTGGGTACCTTGCACAGATTTGCAGAATCTGCATCCTGTGATCACACACTATCTGCACGTTCATGGAGTGGAAGCCCTTCCTGTTGACGAAGGCATCAAGCTCACCTGCTGGCGCCTTGATGGCAACATGTGTACACTCTATTGCACTCTGGATGCGGGGGAAGCCAGCAATGACCGCGAAGCCTCTGGCTCGCTGTTCCTGACTTGCCTGGTCGCAGCGGAAGTGGATGAAGATCAATGCCCATCTGAACAGAGCATCTGTAACATGCTTGACACAAGTGTGGACAGCTGATTGGGAGATAACGCAAAGATCACCCAACGAGCCCTGGAAGGAGCTAGAAGCAAAAAAGTGGAGGACAATTGTGAGCTTCAGAGCCATTGGCATGGGGTGTCCACCCACACAGTTAGGGGAGATCTGAGGGCCAATCATCTGACAGATATAGTTGACTGTCTCCCTTGACAGATGGAGCCTCCTTCGGCATGGCACGGCACCTCAGTCACATTGAGGTAGCTGCTTCGCCGCCTGTATACCCTGGCAGCAGGATACTGGTGTCTTCTCTGGCCCCTTCCACCTTGGACAACCTCTTGGCCCTGCACCCCTTGTGCCTGTGCCTGGCCTCCCAAAGGTGGCTACCCTGGTGGCTGATTGTCCACTCCTGGCCTCCTCCTTATTCTCTCCCTCCCTTCCTCCTCAGAGGAGCTGCCTCCAGTGGAGATGTCAGAACCCATACCCAGGCTAAATGGAGGCCTCTGGAAAGCTGCAGGCCCGATAAATATTACTGTCTGCAGACTGGTGAGCTGAAGCTTCAAAGTACACGGAAAGCTCTTGGAAATCGATCTGAACTGCTAACAATCACACAGGCAAGTTTAAAACACTTTCTGCATTAAATGCTTCATGAAAAACATGAACAACCCCTCTGAGCCCACATATCCCGCCAGCACATGAGTTTTGATAAAAAAATCACCTACCTGCCTGCCCGTTGGGCCCGTGCGCCGAGCTGAAGTTCGCACGGGCCCCTCAAAATCCTCGTCGATTGGCAAGTTAAGTGCCTTAACAAGGCCTTTAATTAATGGCAGGCACACGTCGCACTGCATAGCGCACCCGCCGACCTAAATATCGCGATGCCGCGTGCTGACGTCGGGACGCTCGCGTGACATTTTAAGCGCTGACATACAGGCTCCGCCACCCACATGTCAGCCAGAAAATTCTGCCCAGTGTCATATGGACTCGAAACATTAACTCTGTCTTTCTCTCCACAGATGCTGTCTGACCTGTTGAGTTTTTCCAGCATTTTTTGTTTTTGCATCTACTGCCACATTAGCCACCTCTTATAAGACTCTAGGATGAAGCCTATCTGGACCTGGAGACTTGTCAGCCTGCAGCTCCTACAGTTTGTTCAGTACCGCTTCTCTAGTGTGTGTAATTTCACCAAGTTTCCCTCTCCCTTCCACCTCCTGATTTACAGCTATTACTGGAACATTTTTGTATCCTCTATAGTGAAGACAGAAGCAAAATATTTGTTCATTTCATGAGTTATTTCATTATTATCTACTATTAGCTCTCCATTCTCACTCTTGAGGATCAACACTCATTTCACTTAATCTTTTCCTTTTTAAATACCTATAGAAACTCTTGCTGTCCATTTTTACATTTATTGCTAGCTTCCTCTTATACTCTAATTTCTTTCTCCTGATTAACCTTTGAGTCATACTCTCCTGTTATTTATATTCTGACCAATCATTTGACCTGCCACTCATCCTTGCGCAGTTCTTTGATTTTTCCCTAAGCTTAATACTTCCCTAACTTGTTTAGATAACCACGGGTGGTGGGTCCTCCCTTTAGAAATTTTCGTGATAGTAGGAAAATACTTATTCTTAAAATACTTATCTGAAATATACCCTTAATTGAGCACCACTGCTTTTCTATGGATCTATCCCCTGGTATCCCAGTTCGCTTCAGCTAGCTGAGCTTTCATCATATTGTGGCTGCTACTATGTCTAGGGGTGCCTTTACTCGGAGGTGATTACACACTACCAAGTCTAATATAACCTGCTCTCTGGTTGGTTCCAGAGCATGCTGCATTGAGAAACTATCACAAAGGCATCCAATGAATACCTCATCTAGGCAATTACTGCCAATCTGATTTTTCCAGTTTATATGTAGATTAAAGTCACCCAATTGCATAATAACCTCATACATCTGCTCCTGTTTACCAATTAAAATCTAACCATTTAGGAGTATTTTGTTTCCATTCGCTGCTGCAAAATGTATTCCATTAAATTTGGATACAGTAAACTGTATTTGTTAAGTAATAAAAACAAAAAGTGCTGGGAAAACTCAGCAGGTCTGGCAGCATCTGTGGAAAGAGAAACAGGGTTAATGTTTCGAGTCCATATGACATTTTCAGAGCTAAAGAGAAGTAGAAATGTGACAGATTTTATACTGTTGAAGAAGAGGTGGAGCAGGTGGAGCAAGATAGAAAGTTAGGGATAGGTGGGAGCTAAGGAGAGATTGACAAAGATGTCATGGACACAAGACAAAGGGAGAGTTAACTGTAGTGGTAAACATTAAAGAAAGTGCTGAAATTGGCATGAAGGTAGGATCAGAATGTGTTAATATCAGAACAAGGGTCAGTGCTCTGTGAAAGCACAATATGGAAACCAGTGGCAGATGGCCATGTTTGTGAGGGAGGAGGTGGGGTTAGGTAAAAAAGCATTTCAAAAATGAATAAATAAAAATAAATCCTAGTGGGGATAGAGGTGTAGACAGTTTGGACGTTCATGGTGAAGAAGAGGCAGTCAGGGCCAGGAAACATGAAATTGTTGATGTAACATAGGGCATCAGAGGAATCGCGAATGTAGGTGGGAAAAGCCTGGACAAGGGGAGAGAGAATGGAGTCAAGATAGGAAGAAATGTGTTCTATGGGGCAGGAACAGGGATATGATGGGTCTACCAGGACTGTTCTGTTTGTGGATTTTGCGAAGGAGGTAAAAGCGACCTGTGTGGAGTTAGGAGACTTTTCTTATTCTTTTATGGGATGTGCGCTTCGCTGGCTGGGCCAGCATTTATAGCCCATCCCTAGTTGCCCTTGAGAAGGTGGTGGTGAGCTGCCTTCTTGAACTGCTGCTGTCTATGTGATGTAGGTACACCCACAGTGCTGTTATGAAAGGAGTTCCAGGATTTTGACCCAGCGACAGTGAAGGAATGGTGATATATTTCCAAGTCACAATGGTGAGTGGCTTGGGGGAGAACTTCCAGGTGGTGGTGTCCCCATCTATCTGCTGCCCTTGTCCTTCTAGGTGGTAATGCTTATGTGTTTGGAAGGTGCTGCTGAAGGAGCCTTTGTGGGTTCCTGCAGTGCATCTTGTAGATGGTAAACACTGCTGCTACTGTGCGTTGGTGGTGGAGGGTGTGAATGTGGATATGGTGCCAATAAAGCGGGCTATTTTGCCCTGGATGGTGTCAAGCTTCTTGAGTGTGGTGAGAGCTGTACTCATCCAGGTAAGTGGAGCATATTCCATCACACTCCTGACTTGTGCCTTGCAGATGATGGACAGGCTTTGGGGAGTCAGGAAGTGAGCTACTCGTTGCACGATTTCTAGCCTCTGACCTGTTTTGTAGCCACAGTATTTAGATGGCTAGTCTTTCCTGTCGCTTGCCATTTCATTTCACCATCTTGCACTCATGCTCATATTTCTGTCCTTGGTCTTCTGCAATGTTCCAGTGAAGCCCAATGCAAACTGGAGGGAAAGCACCTCATCTTCCCATTAGACACATTACAACTTTCCGGGCTTAACACTGAGTTCAACAACTTCAGACCATGAACTCTGCCCTCCATTTTGATCTTTTCTTTTCTTTTCTCTTTTTTTTCCCAACCCCCTCTTCCCACAGGACCAGCCTGTAACTTGTTCTTATGTTTTGCTTTCAGAGAGCACTGACTCTTATTTTGCTATTAACACATTCTGCCATCTGACCTATAGGCCACTATTAACACCTTTCTTAGTCTTCAACACGGTCATTAACATTCCCTTTATCTTATATCCATGACATCTTTGTCAAACCTCTCCTGAGCTCCCACTTATCCCTGACCTTCTATTTTGCTCCACAGTACAAAATACATAACATTTCTACCTCTTTTCAGCTCTGAAGAAGAGTCATATGGACTTGAAACATAAACTCTTTTCCTCTATCCACAGATGCTGCTGAGTTTTTCCAGCATTTTTTGTTTTTACTTCATGAATTCTTATGTACTCTGCCACCAGAGAGTGGCAATTCATGCAGCCGTTAATACTATAACGACCTTAAGTAGAATTAAGAGTACAGTAAGTTTTACCTCCACTTTTTGAATAATGACTTCAGAATCCTGGTCCCACACACGAGTGCTACCATCCTCAGTGATATATTCCTTACAAGCTGTAACCATTTGGTTTGTGACCTAAAGCCAGTAACATACAATCACAGCACAATTACCAAAATGCTGATGGATTCAGAGATTACATTCAGAAGCAGATGAAGGTACCTACCTTAATAAATAGGGAGGTCATCTGCTGTGAGGTGTTGTAGTATCTTGACACATTGTGGATCATTTGAATTGCATTTATCAAATTTGGAACACCTTTCGTCATAGTCACCTGCAAATTAAATTATTACATAACTGTGATTGTGATACTGGAAGACAAAAATAATTATAATAATACTATTCAGTTTTTGTCTGTCCAGGCTGCTTTGAGTAGTCAGTTTAAGGGATCATGGACTGCCGTGGTTCAAGAAGGCAGCTCACCACCACCTTCTCAAGGGCAATTAGGGATGGGCAATAAATGCTGACCGAGCCAGCGATGCCCGCATCCCATGAACAAATTTTTTAAAAAGCTGGTGGGTCCATTTGATGGGCGGTGCCTGGCATATGCAGAGGCACATGGGTTGCACAGAGATAAAAGCAAAATACTGCAGATGCTGGAAATCTAAAACAAAAATAAAAAATGCTGCAAAAGCTCAGCAGGTCTGGCGGCATCTGTGGAGAGAGAAGCAGAGTTAACGCTTCAAGTTCGTATGATTCTTCTTCCGAACTAAAGAGCAGTAGAAATGTGATGGAATTTATACTGTTGAACAGAGGACGGAGCATGTGACACATGTGCAGCTGCCAACAGTCGGTGTGTTGCTGTCCCAATGCAAAGGCAGAACCTATGTGTGGGCAAAGAGATGCAGATTCTCTCTGATAGTCATGAAGGCTTTATTTTTAAAAGCTGGGGCAGAAATCAGCTAGAAGAGCCAGGATTCATTTTCCCACCATCTCCCTCTGGTGACAATAAAATGTGTTAGCATGAAGACAATAGCTGGGATCAACTCAGCAACAAATGCCCACAGCCCAGCGTTGCAGTAGGATGGATGCACGATGCACAGTAGGATCAGATGCATGAAAGGATATTGAAGGAAGTGAGAGCAGAAATTGCAGGGGCACTGGCCATAATATTTCAGTCTTCCCTAGACTCAGGGGAGGTGCCAGAGGACTGGAGAATTGCAAGTATTATGCCCTTGTTCAAAAAAGGTTGTAAGGATAAGCCCAGCAATTACAGACCAGTCAGTTTAACTTCAGTGGTGGGCAAGATTCTAGAAACAATTATTTGGGATAGAATTAGTAGTCACATGGATAAATATGGGTTGATAAGGAAGATCCAGCTTGGATTTCTAAAGGGGAAATTGTGTTTAACTAACTTGCTGGAGTTTATTGAAGAGTTCGATGAGGGTAATGCTGCTGATGTGGTGTACATGGACTTTCAAAAGGTATTTGATACAGTGCCACACAACAGACTTGTGAGAAAAGTTATTGTTCATGGAATTAAAGGGACAGTAGCAACATGGATAAAAAATTGGCTGAAAAATAGGAAGCAGAGAGTGATGGTCAATGGATATTTTTCAGGCTAAAAGAAGGTTTGTAGTGGAGTCCCCCAGGGATCGGTATAGGGGCCCTTGCTTTTCCTGATACATATTAATGATCTAGATTTTGGTGTGCAGGGGACAATTTCAAAGTTTGCGGATGATACGAAGCTTAGGGGTGTTGTAAACTGTGAGGAGGACAGTGTATAACTTCAAAAGGACATAGACAAGTTGGTGGAGTGGGCAGCTAGGTGGCAGATGAAGTTCAATGCGGAGAAGTGTGAGATGATGCATTTTAGTAGGAAAAACTTGGACAGACAATAGAAAATAAGGGGTGAAATTTTGAAGGGTCCAGGAGCAGAAAGGCCTGGGAGTATATGTGCATAGATCATTGTGGGTGGCAGGGCAGGTGGAGAGAGCAGTTAATAAAGCATATAGTATCCTGGGTTTTATTAATAGGTGCATAGAGTACAAGAATAAGTAGGTTATGCTGAATTTATATAAGACACTCGTTAGACCTCAGCTGGGGTATTGTGTACAATTCTGGGTGCCACATTATAGGGAGAATGTGAACATGTTGGAGAGAGTGCAGAAGAGGTTTACAAGAATGGTTCCAGGGATGAGAAACTTCAGTTACTAAGATAGATTGGAGAGATTGGGACTGTTCTACTTTGAAAGAAGAAGGCTAAGAGGAGATTTGATAGAAATGTTCAAAATCATGGGGAGGCTGAACAGAGTAGATAGGGAGAAGCCATTCCCGCTCGTAAATACTTCACATCCATCTTCACCCAAGAGAATGAGGATGAAGGTATCGAATTCGGGGAGAGAGGCTGCAGGCTCTTGAGCAAATTGATATAGGGAGTGAGAAGGTATTGGAGGTGTTGGCAGGCTTAAAAGTGGACAAACATCCAGGTCCGGATGATTTGTGTCCCAGACTGCTGAGGGAGGCAAGGGAGGAGATCGCAGGGACTCTGACACAAATTTTTAATTCCTCTTTGGCCACAGGGGAGGTGCCAGACGACTGGACAACAGCTAATATGGTTCCGCTAATTAAGAAGGGTTGTAGAGATAAGCCAGGGAACTACAGACCAGTGAGTATCATGTCAGTGGTAGGGAAACTATTGGAGAAAATTCTTAAGGAGAGAATCTATCTCCACTTGGAGAGGCAAGGTTTGATCAGGGCTAGTCAGCATGGCTTTGTCTGAGGGAAGTCATGCCTAACAAATTTGATTGAATTTTTTGAGGAGGTGACCAGGTGTGTCGATGAGGGTAGTGCAGTTGATGTAGTTTATATGGATTTCAGCAAAACCTTTGACAAGGTCCCACATAGGAGACTTATAAAGAAGGCAAATGCACATGGGATACAGGGGAATTTGATAAAGCTGGATTCAAAATTGGCTTAGTTGTAGGAGGTAGAGGGTGATGACAGAAGGATGCTTTAGTGACTGGAAGCCAGTGACCAGTGGCATACCACAGGGATCTGTGCTGGGACCCCTATTATTCGTCATTTATATAAACGACATAGATGACTATGTGGGGTGTAGGATTAGTCAATTTGCGGATGACACAAAGATTGGCTGGGTGGTTAACGGTAAGGTTGAGTGTCTTGGGCTATAGGAAAATATAGACGGGATGATCAAATGGGCAGATAAGTGGCAGATGGAATTTAACCCTGAAAAGTGTGAGGTGATACACTTTGGAAGGAGTAATTTAACAACGAAGTATTCAATGAGCAGCATGACACTAAGAAGTTCTGAGGAATAAAGGGACCTTGGCGTGCGTGTCCATAGATCTCTGAAGGCGGAGGGGCATGTTAGTGGGGTGGTGAAAAAGGCATATGGGACACTTGCCTTTATCAATCAAGGCATAGATTACAAAAGTAGGGAGGTTATGTTGGAGTTGTATAGGACCTTGGTGAGGCCACAGCTGGAGTACTGTGTGAAGTTCTTGTCACCACATTATAGGAAGGATGATGTTGCACTGGAGGGGGTGCAGAGGAGATTCACCAGGATGTTGCCTGGGATGAAACATTTAAGTTATGAAGAGAGGTTGGATAGACTTGGGTTGTTTTCGTTGGAGCAGAGAAGAATGAGAGAGCACAGATTTAAAGTGATTTGCAAAGGAAGCAAATGTGACTTGAGGAAAAACTTTTTCACTCGAGTGGTTTGGGTCTGGAATGCACTACCTGGAAGTGTGGTTGAGACAGGTTCAATCAAGGCATTCAAGAGGGCATTAGATGATTATTTGAATAGAGACAATGTGCAGGGATGCGGGGAAAAGCCAGGTCAATCGCACTAGGTCATAATGCTCATTTGGAGTGCTGGTGCAGTCACGATGGGCTGAATGGCCTCCTTCTGCGCCATTAAAATTCTGTGATTCTGTGATTTTATGATCCAAGAAGGGACCTCCCTACTTCACCCTCTCCCTTGTTAAGGAGTGAGGCTGAGATCCTGTTCCATTTTATGAGTCAGTGTGGCCTTGTGTTGAATTCAGGCAGGACAAATCCTGTTCAGTAGGGTGATGAGATTAGAATGTTGTGAGAGGGACAGCATGGGAGGGATGGAATGGCATGGAATGGGAGGGTGGGAATGGCATGGGAAGATTGTAATGGCATGGAATGTAGATGGCATGGGAGGGTAATATGGGAGGGGTGGATGAGATGAAGGAATTAGTCAAGTGTGACAACATGGCAAAGACAATTAGTTGATACAACTTATTATTCAAAAGCTATTCTTTGTGCTATAAATTAACACGCATTCAATTCGAATGAAAATGTTTTGGAAAAGCTGTCAGGTGAATTAGAAATACATCACCGTTGATTCTACAGACAAAGTGAATGGTAACAGTGTATGCCCTCCAGGGTTCCCCCGCAGTCTAACTCCATTGGGCATGTCACCACACTAACCTAGACTCAAGGAAGGATCAGTTGCTAAAAAAGGTGAATCCTAAACAAGGACATTGTCATGGAATAGGATAGGTAATATTGCAGCTATTTCCTGTGATGAAAGATGCTGAAACTATTGCAGGCAGATTCCAGAATAATAGAGCGTTTGTTCCTCAAATAATATTGAGCATACCTGATGTAAATCTGTCTCTTCTACTCAAGAGGAGACAGTTCCTGATTAGACTTTCACAATCTAGGAACAGACAGAAGGCGAGACTCTGACAAATTTGTATTTATATTCATGTCTGTTTACATTAACAGCTTTATGTAGCTTTTTCCAGAGTGAGAAGTTTGGATTCTGTTAAACACTTTGATGCATGAATAGCTAGAAATCCTGAATTTACAGAAATATTGTTGTAATAAATATACTAATTTGACTGCACATTTTGTGTCTCAGTTCAAAAACCACGCAAATAATTTGAAGTTACATTATATTCTTAGACTTTCAGTGGAAGCTTTTCAAGATAAAGGTATGTTTATTACAAAACTACTGCTGAACAACACACTATTCCCCAAAAATATTTTTAAAAAAACATCCACTCTCACAATGGTAATGGTAGAGTGGGGTATATGCTGGGTCAGGAGGTTACAGATTATGGTTGAGCACAATTCTGCTGCTGCTGGTGGCCCACAGTGCCTCATAGAGGCCCAATCTTGAGTTGCTAGATCTGTTCGAAATCTATCCCATTTAGCACGGTGGTAGTGTCACAGAACACGGTCGCGTCCTCAATGTGAAGATGAGCTTCATCTCCACAAGGACTGTGTGGTGGTCGCTCTTACCAATACTGTCATGGATAGATGCATCTGCGGTAGGCAGGTTGGTGAGGATGAGGTCAAGTATGTTTCTCCCTCTTGTTGGTTCCCTCACCACCTGCCACAGACCCAGTCTAGCATCTATGTCATTTAGGGCTCGGCCAGCTCAGTCTGCATTCGTGCTGCCGAGCCACTCCTGGTGATGATCATTGAAGTTCCCCACCCAGGGTACATTCTGCGCTCTTGCCACCCTCAGTACTTCCTCCAAGTGGTGTTCAACATGGAGGAGCACTGATTCATCAGTTGAGGTAGGGCAGTATGT
Source organism: Cetorhinus maximus (assembly GCF_964194155.1). Lineage (NCBI taxonomy): Eukaryota > Metazoa > Chordata > Chondrichthyes > Lamniformes > Cetorhinidae > Cetorhinus > Cetorhinus maximus. The sequence goes on from NC_135883.1 coordinate 168,724,192, forward strand.
GGTAGTAAGCTGGAGGTTTCCTTGCCCATGTTTGACCTGATGCCGTGAGACTTCATGGAGTCCGGCGTCAAAGTTGAGGACTTCCAGGCCAACTCCTTCCCAACTGCATACCACTGTGCTGTTACCTCTGCTGGGTCTGTCCTGCTGGTGGGGAAGGACATACCCAGGAATGGTGATGCTGATGTCTGGGACGTTATCTGTAAGATATGATTCCGTGAGGATGACAATGTCAGGCTGTTGCTTGACTAGTCTGTAAGACAGCTCACCCAATTTTGGCACTAGCCTCCAGATGTTAGTAAGGAGAACTTTGCAGGATCAACAGGGCTGAGGTCGCCATTGTTGTTTCCAGTGCCTAGGTTGATGCCAGGTGGTCCATCCGGTTTCATTTCTTTTCTGCGACATTGTACTGGTTTGATACAACTGAGTGGCTTTCTCGGCCATTTCAGAGGGCATTTAAGAGTCAACCACATTGCTGTGCGTCTGGAGTCACATGTAGGCCAGACCAGGTAAGGACAGCAGATTTCCTTCCCTAAGGGACATTAACAATTAACCTTTTAAAAGTCTCAGCCATTTACTTGACTAGCTCCCATTTTTTCAGATTTGGGTAGATAGTAAAGAGCAATTCACTCCTCCAGGAAAGCCATTGTCAATGAATACAATTGTGGAAAAGTGCACTGAATTTCATTTGTCTTCACATGCCTAGTATGTCTATTTGCAAATCACTTGGAGCTTTTTAGCAGCTTGACAAACATTGCAGTTGTAAAAGGTCTGGTGACGTCCGGCAGCTATTTTAAGGCAACTTGTGCCCATTTAAATGAAAAATTAACTTTTTTTTACAAGATCTATAATATCACAACTACACCTTTGTGACAGTACCAACCATGTGACTCTTCATATATTGAGTTATTTATGAAAGGCAAGTTTTTTTTCTTTCACGGGGTGTGGGCATCACTGGCAAGGCCAGCATTTATTGCCCATCCCTAATTTCTCTTGAGAAGCTGGTGAGCCAACATCTTGAACCACTGTAGTCCATGTGGAGTCAGCACACCCACAATGCTGTTAGGAAGGGGGTTCTACGGTTTTCATCCAGAGACAGTGAAGGGATGGCAATAAAAGCTCCAATCAAGCTGGTGTGTGACTTGGAGAGGAACTGTAGATGGTGGTGTTCCCATGCAATTGCTGCCCTTATCCTTCTTGGTGGTAGAGTTCACAGGTTTGGAAAGCGCTGTTGAAGGAGCCTTGTTGAGTTACTAAAGTGTATCTTGTAGACTGTACACACTGCTGCCAATGTGCCTCGGTGATAAAAGGAGTAAATGTTGATGATGGTACATGGGGTGTCAATCAAGTGGGCTGCTTTGTCCTGGATGGTGTTAACCTTCCTGAGTGTTGTTGGAGCTGCACTCACCTAGGCAACTGGAGAGTATTCCATCATATTCCTGACTTACGCCTTGTAGATGGTGGACCAATTTCGGGGAGTAAGTAGCTGAGTTGCCTGGCACAGAATTCCCAGTCTATCACCTACTCTTATAGTCACAGTATTTTTATGGCTGGTTCCCATTCAGTTTCTGGGCAATAGTAACCCCCTGGGTGTTCATAGTGGGGGATTCAGTGATGGTAATGCCATTGAAAGTCAAGGGTGGATGGTTAGATTCTTTCTTGTTGGAGATGATCATTGCCTGGCACTTGTGTGGAGTGAATGTAACTTGCAACTTACCAGCCCAAGCCTGAATATTGTCCAGGTGTTGCTGCATCTGCACAAGGACTGCTTCAATATATGAGGAGTAATGAATGGTGATGAACATCATGCAGTCACCAGTGAACATCCCAACTTCTGAGCATTTGATGGAGAGAAGGTCATTGATGAAGCAGCTAAAGATAGTTGGGCCTAGGATACTACCCTGAGAACTCCTGCAATGCTGTCCTGGGATTGAGCTGATTGACCTCCAACAACCAAAACCATCTTCCTTTGTGCTACATATGGCTCCAACCAGAGAACAGCTTTCCCTTGATTCCTATTGACTCCAGTTTTGCTAGGGTTCCTTGATGCCACACTCAGCCAAAAGCTGCTAGGGCTCCTTGATGCCACACTCAGCCAAAAGCTGCCTTGATGCCGAGGGCAGACACTCTCACTTCACTTCTTGAGTTCAGCTCTTTTCTGCATGTTTGGATCAAGGCTGTATTGAGGTAAGGAGCTGAGTGGCCCTGGGAGAACACAAACTAAGCATCAGTGAGCAGGTTATTTCTGAGTAAGTGCTGCTGATAGCACTGTCGACGACACCTTCCATCAGTTTGCTGATGATCGGGAGTAGACTGGTGGGGTGGTAATTGGCCAGATTGGATTTGTCTTGCTTTTTGTGGACAGGACATGTCTGGGAAATTTTCCACATTGTTGGGTAAATGTTAGTGTTGTAGCTGTACTGGCAGGCCTTGGTTAGGTGTGTGGCTAGTTCTGGAGCACAAGCCTTTAGTATTATTATCCAATGCCTTTAGCCTATGTTCTAATCTATGCACAACAGCAAAAGAAAACAATATTTTTAAAGATATGATTAATATATATGAATGGCAGCAAATAACATAAAATAGATACTCACATATGTAGAACCTAGGCAAGAACTTGGAACTATAGCTGCTCATCCAGTGATACTTTCCCAGAAATATGACTCCTTTTCATGTATCATGTCTATAGCAGTTCTTTGGCAAACTATTCCAATTAGGACCCGTTCCCTGCTCTTTCCCCATAGAACTGCCAACTTTTCCTGGAAATATTTATCCAATTCCTTTTTGAACGTTGTTATAAGTGAGAGATTTATAAGAGTATTTTGTTTTAGGACTAAATCTTTTGGATTAGAAGATTATCATAGTTTGAGACTTTGGGTGGAACCTTCCATAAATGAGACTAAGGCCGGGATTTTCTGGCTCCATCACGGGCAGGAACCACTGCGGGCAAAGGTGGCGCCCTAGCCAGAAGTCCATTGACTTTCAGCAGGACCGGATGATTGCGGTGGTGGGCGGGTGAGTGAAATCCCACTGTAAGTGTGGTGGCAGGCAGTTCTGGAAGCACCCACCCCGCTGTCCGGAATGACGGGAACTCATGCCCAATTCTGCGCTTGGAGCCTCATTAATTATGTAAAGACATGTATCGGTCCAAATCAAGTGGCAGACCAGGAGTTGATTCATGCGGCTGCCGTCAGCCGGTGGGTTCAAAGGCACAGGCGCCATATTTAAAGGCCAGTCCAACACACAATCTCACTCTCTTCAGCCCAGCAGAGATGTTTGGCAGCCAGATTAGGAAGGCCAAGAGCCTGAAGAAGAAGGCAGCACCCCACTTCATGCACCTGACCCACCAGGCCTTAATCAGAGCAGTACAGGCGCAAAGGCACACTCTCTATCCCAGGAATGGCTGCAGGAAGAATAGCAGACTCACCCCTCTGACCTGGGAGGCTGTTGCGGAGCAGGTCAGCACGGCTGGCAACTGTGCCTGAAATGCCAACCAGTGCAGTAAGAGGATGAATGATCTCATCTGCTCCACCAGGGTAAGTCATCCTTCAACTCCCTCCAATTTCAAACTCTCATCAAGGCATCATACACTCAAATGGCTGCTCTCTTCTGGGATTTTTAAAAATTCATTTATGGGATGTGGGCTTCGCTGGCTGAGCCAACATTCATTGCCCATCTCTATTTGCCTTTGAGAAGATGGTGGTGAGCTGCCTTCTTGAGCCGCTGCAGTCCATGTGGTGTAGGTACACCCACAGTGCTGTTAGGAAGGGAGTTCCAGGATTTTGGCCCAGTGACAGAGAAGGAGCGGCGATATATTTCCAAGTCAGGGTGGTGAGTGACTTGAAGGGGAACATGCAACTAGGGGTGTTCCCATCTGTCTGCTGCCCTTGCCCTTCTAGATGGTAGTGGTCGTGAGTTTGAACGGTGCTGTCGAAGGAGCTTTGGTAAATTCCTACGGTGCATCTTGTTGATGGTACACACTGCTGCTACTGTGCGTGGGGGTGGAGGGAGTGAATGTTTGTGGATGTGGTGCCAATCAAGTGGACTGCTTTGTCCTGGACGGTGTCCAGCTTCTTCAGTGTTGTGGGAAATGCATTCATCCAGGCAAGTGGGGAGTATTCCATCACATTCCTGACTTGTGCCCTGCAGATGGTGAACAGGCTTTGGGGAGTCAGGAGGTGAGTTACTCATCACACGATTCCTAGCCTCTGACCCGCTCTTATAGCCACAGTATTTATATGGCTAGTCCAGTTAGAGTTTCTGGTCAATGGTAACCCCCAGGATGTTGATAGTGGGGAATTCAGTGATGGTAATGCCATTGAACATCAAGGGGTAACAGTTGGATTCTCTCTTGTTGGAGATGGTCATTGCCTGACACTTTAAAGTCCCCCGCCCAGAGAACACTCTGTGCCCTCGCCACACTCAGTGCTTCCTCCAAGTGATGTTCAACATGGACGAGCACTGATTCATCAGCTGAGGGAGGGCAGTATGTGGTAATCAGTAGGTTGCCCATGTTTGACCTGATGCCATGCATGGAGTCAATGTTGAGGACGCCCAGGGCAACTCCCTCCTGACTGTATACCACTTTGCTGGGTCTGTCCTGACAAGGCATATCCTGGGATGGTGATGGTGGAGTCTGGGACATTATCTGTTATGTATGATTCCATGAGGATGACTATGTCAGGCTGTTGTTTGACAGCTCTCCCAATTTTGGCACTAGCCCCCTGAAGTTAGTAAGGATGATTTTGCAAGGTCAACAGGGCTACGTTTGCCATTGTCATTTATTGTGCCTAGGTTAATGCCGGGTGGTCCGTCTGGTTTCAACTGAGTGGCTTGCCAGGCCATTTCAGGGTCAACCACAGTCTGGGGTCACATGTAGGCCAGACCAGGTAAGGATGACAGATTTCCTTCCCTAAAGGGTATTAGTAACCAGATGGGTTTTTAAAACAATCAACAATGGCTTCATGGTCATCATTGGACTTTTAACTTCAGAGGTTTATTGAATTCAAATTCCACCATCTACTGTGGCAGGATTCGAACCCAGGTCCCCAGAGAATTACCCTGGGTCTTTGGATTACTAGTCCAGCGACAATACCACTAAACCATCACCCCCTCCTCCCCATCATGCAACCATTAGCAGGGGACACATATCAACACACATTCTCACACTGAGACTTTCACATCACCACCATCCCATCTATCATGTTTCTCACATTCCATCCTCTGACCCTTCTGGGGAGGGGTCACCACACACACAGGGAACATGCATCTCATCCAACCTCTGCCCCATCCCTTCTCATCACATGCCTTTCTTTCTTCTTCATACAGGCCAAGCTGGTGCACAACAGGCGCGAGAGATCACGGACCAAGGGAAGGACAATCAACATCACCGCCCTCACTAAATTTGAGGAGGCTGCAGCCGAACTGCCTGGTGAGGACTGCTGTGGGAAAGGGGAGATCGGCCTCTCCCACCAGCCTAGTACGGATCACAACTCCATCACTTCATCAAATCCTGGCATTCATAGTGAGTCATATGGAGTCTTATCTAGCTCATACTCATGCACTGAAACTCTATTTTCTATTTTCTAGGCGTCAGCAGATTGAGCCCCCTAAGCCAGTCCAGCACCAGTGCGAGCCCACAGACTTCATCTGGAGAGGAAGCTCAGGAAGGACCGTCACAGCGCTCACACGCACCCTCCACCAGCTCAGAGACACACACGTTAGTGGGGCACAGCTGTACTTTAGGCTTGGCCTCACTTTCTGGGGAACACCTCACTGACACGTCCCGGAAGCAGTCGGAGGCAGGGAAAGCCCAGGTCTCCGACACTCGGAGGACTGCTGGAGACCAGCCACCCACTCAGTCCAAGTCAGAAGATGAACCTCTGAAAGTGGCCGCCAAATCAATGCTGGAGATGCAACGGCAGATGGCTTAACATCAGGCAGAGATTCGACAGTCACTCAGCAGGCTAGAGTGAACGATGGAGGAGTCCATCCACATTCTGTCTAATGTCATGGTTCCTATATGCGAGTGCCTTGAGGTCAGCATGAGAAGGCTGGTGACCACCATGGAGACCTTGATCCAGCAGGTCTTGACGGATTTGTAGGCGACATGAGGTTGAGACACCTTGACCTCCCTCCAGGTGCACCATCACCTGCAGTAGCCAGAGCGGGGCTCTCGAGCACCCACGGGGAGGATGAGCGTCAGCCGGACACCCCAGAGGTCTCCTCTCAGGACATTCCAAGGGTGTGCAGCCGCTCACAGCCTCCTATGCCTGTAAGCCCATCCACTCCATATTCTCAGGCTGCCGAGGGCACTACTGTCCCTGAGCAGGTGACCCTAATCAGGCCAGGATCCTCCAGGCCTCGGGCCACCAGAGGATGTCTGTCAAGGTCATCACAGATATCACGATGTAGCAGTCATCCTCTGCTGCTGATGTCAGGACTGTACCCAGTTAAGAAAAGTTAAGAAAAAATTAAGAAAAATCACTTTTCTGTCATCGGTTTGTTAGACATGTAACTCAATTGCACTTTTCTAAATACATTTGATGGTTATGTGAATGTCCCTGTCAACTGAAGGCAGTTTGATTTTGTATTTTGGAATCCTCTTATTTCTGTGACCCTTAATTGGATGAAGTAGTTCTGGAAAAGTTAGTGAGCTTGTGAGTGAATCCTCTCATTCTGAGGTCTAGCCTTGCTCCCACTCAGTGATAGTGTCCCACTGTGAGATTCATATTCCTGTGATGTCAACCTCAGTTGAACTAGTCTGTGCATCTTTGTGTGATGTCAGGGGGATGTGTTTAAATCTTTATTGGAAATGTGGGATGTAAGCATTTCTAACCCTTCTTTCTCAAGGAACACCATTGAGTGAGGACAGCTCATCAGCATAGATTTCCTAACGACATTTGTGTCTCCTCAGTGGTAGTGAAGAAGAAAAGACATGCATGGGAGGAGATCTCTAGGTATGTCCACATCTCAGTCACTGCAGTATTTGCATCATTAGATAGCAGTGAAGGCTTCAAGTCTTCTCTTTCATCGCTCTTGTTCCTAAGTGGACTGTCAATTACCAGAGTGAGCTCACTCACAGGGCCCCATGGACCAAAGCAAAGATCATGGCCTGGTAATTCATGAGGTCAGAACACACAAGTGTGAATGTAGGGCTCGTTCTCACTGCATATGGGTGGACATCCCCTGAGTTGAAAGAAAATGGGATTGAGGGCTAAAAGAGATGTGGCCATATTCCCTGATTTAACTTTACTCTTCCTGGAGCCTGTCAGCGATTAATGTATCAAGGGCACATCTTCAACATCTTCCTTCCTCCATGGCATGATCGTGATCATACTGACCCTCAGCAGCCTCGTGAGGTTCCTGAGCCTCCAGATCTTCATCCTTTGATGAGCTCTCATCCTCCCCCAGTTCATCCTCTGGCAGGGGTTCACCTCTTTCTATTGTCAGATTGTGAAGGGCGCAACACATTGCGATGATGCGAGAAACCCTCATCCTCACCAACCTGCCTGCTGCAGATGCATCTGCCCAGGACAGTATTGGTAGGAGTGACTACCGCACAGTCTTTATGGAGACGAAGTCCCATTTTCGCACTGAGGATACCCTCCATCGTGTTGTGTGGCACTACCACCGTGCTAAATGGAATAGATTTAGAACAGATCTAGTAACTCAAGACTGGGCAACTATGAGGCGCTGTGGGCCATCAGCAGCAGCAGAATTGTACTCAAACACAAACTGTAACCTCATGGCCCAGCATGTCCCCAACTCCAGGGATCAACCCTGGTTCACTGAAGAGTGCCAGGAGCGAAGCTACAACACAGGACTACTTACATACCAAACAACATAAGTAACAAATGATAGACAGAGCTAAGTGATTTCACAACCAATGGATCAGATCTAAGCTCTGCAGTCTTGCCACATCCAGTCGTGAATGGTGGTGGATAACTAATGCACTGGAGGAGGAGGGTCCACAAATATCACCATCCTCAATGATGGAGGAGCCCTGCGCATCAGTACAAAAGATAAGGCTGAAGTATTCGCAACAATCTTCAGCCGGACCCAACTCAGCCTCCTCCGGAGGTCCCCAGCATCACAGATGCCAGTCTTCAGCCAATTTGATTCACTCTATCAAGAAATGGCTGAAGGCACTGGATACTCCAAGGGCTATGGGCCCTGGCTATATTCCGGCAATACTGTTGAGGACTTGTGCTCCATCGCCGAATTCCCCACTATCAACACCCTGGGGTTGACCAATGAACTGAACTAGATTAGTCATATAAATACTGTGGCTACAAGAGCAGGTAAGAGGCTAGGAATCCTGCGGCAAGTAACTCATCTCCTGACTCCCCAAAGACTGTCCACCATCTACAAAGCACAAGTCAGGAGTGTGATGGAATACTCTCCCATTGCCTGGATGAGTGCAGCTCCAACAACACTCAGGAAGGTTGACACCATCCAGGACAAAGCAGCCCACTTGATTGGCACCAATACTACAAACATTCATTCTTTATGCCACCAACGAACAGTAGCAGCAGTGTGTACTATCTATAAGATGCACTGCACAAACTCACAAAGTCTCCTTAGGCAGCACCTTCTAAATCCATGGCCACTACCATCTAGAAGGTCAAGGGCAGCAGACACATGGGAACACAACCATATGGAAGATCCCCTCCAAGCCACTCACCATCCTGACTTGGAAATATATCGTCGATCCTTCACTGTCACTGGGTCAATGTCCTGGAACCTCCTCTCTAACAGCACTGTAGGTGTACCTACACCACAGGGACTGCAGTGGTTCAAGATGGCAGCTCACCACCACCTTTTCAAGGGCAATTAGGGGTGGGCAATAAATGCTCGCCTAGTCAGCGATCCTCACATCTCGTCAATGAATGAAAAAAAATATTTTGTAGGTTTCAGTGAGATCACCTCTCATTCTTCAAGACTCTCGAGAATATAGACCCAGTTTCCCCAAACATACCCAATGGACGTTATCTACTTGGACTTCCAGAAGGCCTTTGACAAGGTGCCGCACAGGAGGCTGCTCAGTAAGATAAGAGCCCATGGTGTTAGAGGCAAGGTACTAGCATGGATAGAAGATTGGCTGTCTGGCAGGAGGCAGAGAGTGGGGATAAGGGGATCCTTCTCAGGATGGTGGCCGGTGACTAGTGGAGTTCCACAGGGGTCAGTGTTGGGACCACAACTTTTCACTTTATACATTAATGATCTAGATGAAGGAACTGAGGGCATTCTGGCTAAGTTTGCAGATGATACAAAGATAGGTGGAGGGACAGGTAGTATTGAGGAGGCAGGGAGGCTGCAGAAGGATTTAGGCAGGTTAGGAGAATGGGCAAAGAAGTGGCAGATGGAATACATCGTGGGGAAGTGTGAGGTCATGCACTTTGGTAGGAAGAATAGAGGCATAGACTATTTTCTAAATGGGGAGAGAATTCAGAAATCTGGAGTGTAAAGGGATTTGGGAGTCCTAGTCCAGGATTCTCTTAAGGTTTACTTGCAGGTTGAGTCGGTAGTTAGGAAGGCAAATGCAATGTTGGCATTTATTTCGAGAGGACTAGAATATAAAAGCAGGGATGTGCTGCTGAGGCTTTATAAGGCTCTGGTCAGACCACATTTAGAATATTATGAGCAATTTTAGGCCCCGTATCTCAGGAAGGATATGCTGGCCCTGGAGAGGGTCCAGAGGAGGTTCACGAGAATGATCCCAGGAATGAAAGGCTTAACATATGAGGAACATTTGAGGACTCTGGGTCTTTTCTCAATGGAGTTTAGAAGGATTAGGGGGGATCTGATTGAAACTTACAGGATACTGAAAGGCCTGGATAGAGTGGACGTGGGGAAAGCATTTCCATTAGTAGGAGAGACTAGGACCCGAGGGCACAGCCTCAGAGTAAAGGGAAGACCTTTTAGAACAGAGATGAGGAGAAACTTCTTTAGCCAGAGAGTGGTAAACCTATGGAATTCATTGCCACAGAAGGCTGTGAAGGCCAGGTCATTGAGTGTATTTAAGACCGAGATAGATAGGTTCTTGATTGGTAAGGGGATCAAAGGTTATAGGGAGAAGGCGGGAGAATGGGGTTGAGAAACTTATCAGCCATGATTGAATGGCGGAGCAGACTCGATGGGCTGAATGGCATAATTTCTGCTCCTATGTCTTATGATCTTAAACTCTCTTCTTATGACAGTGGCGCCATCCAGGGAACAAGTCTGGTGAACCTTCGTTGCACTCCCTCTATGGCAATAATATGTTTCCTCAGGTAAGGTGACCAAAACTGCACACAGTGCTCCAGGTACGGTCTAATCAAGATTGTATACGATTTAATCAAGACTTGCTACTCCTGTACTCATATCCTCTTGCAATAAAGGCTAACATACCATTAGTCTTCCTGATTGCTTGCTACACCTGCATCTTAGCTTTCAGTGACTTATTAATGAGGACACCCATGTCTCTTTTTACATCTACACTTTCTAATCTCTTACCTTTTTGAAGAGCCCTGCAGGCACGAGCGGCTGAGTGGCCTCCTCCTGTTCCTAATTCTTATGTTCATATGTTTATATTTATTCCTCCTACCAAAGTGGATAACCTCAAATTTTTCCACATAATATTCCATCTGCCATGTTCTTTCCCACTTACTAAGTCTGCCCAAATCCATTTGAAGCTGTTTTCCATCTTCTTCACAACACACATTCCCCTTAGCTTTGTGTCATCCACAAGGTTGGAAATATTACATTTAGTCCCCACATCCAAATCATTTACAAATATTGTGAACAGCTGGGGCCCACTAGTCACAGCCTGCCAACGCAAGAATGACCTGTTTAATCCTACTCTCAGTTTTTTTGCCTGTTAACCAATCCTTAGTCCATGCCAATATATTACATCTTATCCCATGTGTTTTAATTTTGATCATGAACATCCTGTTGGTGGCTTTATGCAAAGCCTTCTGAAAATCCAAGTATACTACGTCCACTAACTCTTCTTTATCAATTCTGTTAGTAACATCCTCAAGAAATTCCAACAGGTTTATCAAACATGATTTCCCATTCATAAATTCATGTTGACTATGCCCAACCAGGTCATTATTAGTCAAGTGTCCTTTGTCATATACTTTAGCATTTTCCCTCCTACTGATGTAAGGCTAACAGTTCTGCAGTTCCCTGTTTTCTCTTTCCCTCCTCTCTTAAAAAGTGAGGTGACATTTGCTACCTACCAATCTGCAGGAACCATTCCAGAATCTATAGAATTTTGGAAGATGATCACCAATGAATCCACTATCTTCATTGCTACCCCTTTCAATACTGTGCACCATAAGCTGAAAAAATACTGATCCAATAGTTCATCATGAGGAATGCGGGTGGTTAGTTTGAAAACCAAGATCATGAGCAGATAAAACAAGGCTGGAGAATTCAAGAGAGCATTTAAGGGTCAACCACATTGTGCTGCTTGATAGCACTGTCAGTGGTGCTTTCCATCGCTGCTGATGATCAAGAGTAGACTGATAGGACATAATTGGCCAGGTTTGATTTGTCCTGTTTTTTCTGGACAGGACATACCTGGGCAATATTCTTCATTGCTGGGTAGATACCAATGTATTGGTATCTACCTAGCATTGGCTAGGGATACGGCTAGCTTTGGATCACAAGTCTTTATTTGTACTATTGCCAGGAATGTTGTCAGGAGGTTCACTCAGAATGTTAGGATGAGAGTGGGCTGCAGGGTGGATGGGCAAACTGACCAGGGCATACAGGAAACCATTCAAGTAGGGGGCACAAAAAGGAATGATAGTGATAGTGGAGGACACTGTTCTCTGCAGCAAAGACTGAGAATCCAGACCGTTGGGTTGCCTGCCCAGTTCCATGGTTCAGGACATCTGCTGAGGGCTGGAGAGGAATTTTCAGTGGAAGGGGGAGGATCCAATTGTCGTGGTCCATGTAGGTACCAATGACATAGGTAGAACTAGGAAAGAGGTTCTGCATAGAGAGTATGAGGAGCTAGACACTAAATCAAAAACAGAACATCAAAGGTTATAATCTCTGGATTATTACCTGAGCCATGTGCAAATTGGCATAGGGTACATAAAATTAGAAAGATGAATATGTGATTCAAAGACTGGTATGGGGGAAGTAGGTTCCGGTTTGTACTGGGGAACCTAGTGCCAGCACCAGTACTGGGGAAAGTGGGGCAGTACCATTGGGATGGTCAACACTTGAAACATGCTGGGACCAGTGTTCTCGCAAACTGTATAACTAGAGAGGCAAGAGGCTACGAAAATAATAAAAGGACAAAACATAAGGCTCTGTATCTGAATGCACGTAGCAATTGAAACAAAACAGATGAACTGATAGTGCAAATAGAGATAAATAAGTACAATCAAATACCCATTACAGAGACATGGCTGCAGGATGGCATAGATTGGGCTCTGAATATTGAAGTGTATGTGACTTTTAGAAAGGATAGAAAGTTAGGAAAAGGTGAGAGGTGGTAGATGAATTAACAGCGCAAATAGATGTAAATGGGTATGATATGATTGCAGTTACAGACACATGGCTGCAGGATGATCAAGGCTGAAAAGCGAATATCCAAGGGTTTTCAATATTTAGGAAGGGCAGGCAAAAAAGAAAAGGAGATGGCGTGGGATTGTTAGTTAAGGATGAAATCAGTGCAATAGTGAGAGAGGATATTAGCTCTGAAAATCTAAATCTAGAATCAGTCTGGGTGGAGCTAGGAAGCAACAAGGAGTGGAAAACATTAGTAGGAGTTGTCTACAGGCCTCCAAACAGTAGAGATAAGGTAGGGGATGTTATTAAATAGGAAATTAGAGATGCATGCAACAAGGGTGCAACAGTAAACGCGGGTTACTTTAATTTGCATATAGACTGGGCAAACCAAATTAGCAATAATACTGTGGCGGATGAATTCCTGGAGTGCGTATAAGATGGGTTTTTAGACCAGTACTTCAAGGAACCAACTAGGGAAAAGGCTATCCTAGATTTGGTTTATGCAATGAGAAGGGGTTAATTAATAATCTTGTTGTGCGGGGTCCTTTAGGGAACAATAACCATATCATGATGGAATTCTTCCTTAGGTTGGAAAGTGAAGTAGTCCAATCCGAAACTAGGGACGGGATTTTCCGCACCCACCCACCGCTGGGATCTTCTGGTCCCGCCGCAAGTCAATGGACTTTGACTGGGGCGCTGCCTCACCCGCGGCGGGTCCCGCCTGCGACGGGGTCGGGAAATCCAGGCCTAGAGTCCTAAATCTAAACAAAGGAAACTACGAAGGTATGAGGCATAAGTTGGCTAAGATAGATTGGGAAACTTCATGAAAAGGCATGACGGTGGATAGGCAGTGGCTAACATTTAAGGAAGGAATGTATGCATTACAGCAGTTATATATTCCTTTTTGGTGCAAAAACACAACAGGAAAAATGGCCCAACCATGGCTAACAAAATAAATTAAGGATAGTATTAGATCCAAAGAGGGGTCATAAAAAGTTGCAAGAGAAAGTAACAAGACTGATTAGGAGCAGTTTAGAACTCAGCAAAGGAGGACCAAGAGATTGATTGCGGGGGGAAAAATAGAATATGAGAGTAAAGTTGCAAGGAACAAAAATAGGACTGTAAAAGCTTCTATAAGTATGTAAGAAGAACGAGATTGGTGAAGACAAATGTAGGTCCCTTACAGATGGAAACGGGAGAGTTTGTAATAGAGAACAAGGAATTGACAGTGCAATTCAACAACTACTTTAGTTCTGTCTTCGTGGTGGAAGACACAAATTTCCAGAAATACTAGGGAACTGAGGGTCTGGTGAGATGGACGGAATTGAAGGAAATTAGTATTACTGAAAAAAGCAGAGCTGGAGAAATTAATGGGACTGAAAGCCGATAAATCCCCAGGGCCTGATAATCTACATCCTAGGTACTAAAGGCGGTGGCCGTGGAAATAATGGATGCATTGGTTATCATCTTCCAAAATTCTGTAGATTCTGGAACAGTCCCGGCAGATTGGAGGTTGGAAAATGTATCACAGAATCACACAGTGCAGAAGAGGCCCTTCAGCCCATTGAGTCTGCACCAACACGTGAGAAACACCTGATCTACCTACCTAATCCCATTTACCAGCACTTGGCCCATAGCCTTGTAACCCCACTATTTAAAAAAGGAGGGAAGGAAAAAACAGGGAATTACAGACTGGTTAGCCTAACATCAGTGGTAGGGAAAATGCTAGCATCTATTATAAAGGATGTGATAATAGGACACTTAGAAAATATCAATGGAATTAGACAAAATCAACATAGATATATGAAATGGAAATCATGTTTAACAAACCTACTGGAGTTTTTTGAGGACATATCTAGCAGAATAGATAAGGGATAAACAGTGGATGTGATGTATCTGGATTTTCAGAAATTTTGATAAAGTCCCACGTAAAAGTTTAGTGTGCAAAATTAAAGCACTTGGGATTGTTAATATATTGGCATGGATTGAGAATTGGTTAGCAAACAGGAAACAGAGAGTAGGAAATAAAGGGTCGTTTTCAGAGTGGGAGGCAGTGGCTAGTGGGGTACCACAGGGATTAGTGCTTAGGCCCCAGTTGTTCACAATAAATATCAATGCTTTGAATGAGGGAACCAAATGTAATATTTCCAATTTTGCTGACGACACAAAACTAGGTGGGAATGTGAGTGGCAAGGAGGATGTTATGAGGCTTCAAGGTGATTTAGACAAGTTGAGTGAGTAGGAAAATACATGGCAGATGCAGTATAACGTGGATAAGTGTGAAGTTATCCACTTTGGTAGGAAAAACAGAGTATTATTTAAATGGTGATAGATTGGGAAATGTTGATGTACAAAGGGACTAGGTGTCCTTGTACACCAATCACTGAAAGCAAGCATGCAGGTACAGCAAGCAGTTAAGAAGGCAAATGGTATGTTGGCATCTCATCTCTATCCTAAAAGGGTGACCCCTAATTATAAAACAGTGCCACCTAGTCCTGGACTCATCCAAAAGAGGAAACATCCTTTCGATGTCCACCTTGTCAAGGCCGTTCAGAATCTTGTATTCTTCAATCAAATCACCCTTCATTCTTCTAAACTCCAGTGGAAACAAGCCCAGTCTGTCCAACCTTTCCTCATGAGACAACCCACTCATTCCAGCTATCAATCTAGTAAATCTCCTTTGAACTGCCTCCAATGCATTTACATCCTTCCTTAAATAATGAGACGAAAACTGCACACAGTATTCGAGGTGTGGTCTCACCAATGCCCTGTATAACTGAAGCATAACATCCTTTCTTTTATCTTCAATCCCTCTCGTAATGAAGGGTACTATTCCATTAGCCTTCTTAATTATTTGCTGTACCTGCATACTAACTTTTTATGACTCATATAAGAGAACACCCAGATCCCTCTGCACCTTAGAATTATGCAGCCATAATTCTCCATTTAAGCTCTTCCTGCCAAAGTGAACAACTTCACATTTTCCCACATTAAACTCCATTTGCCAGATCTTTGCCCACTCACTCAACCTCTCTATATCCATCTGCAATCTCCTCGTGTCCTCTTCACAACATATCTATCTTTGTATCAGCTGCAAATTTAGCTACCATGCCTTTACTCTCCTCATCATTGTCGTTGTCAAAGTCATTGATGTAAATCATAAAAAGTTGATGTCCCAGTACAGAACCCTGTGGGACAACACTCGTCACATCCTGCCAATCAGAAAAAGATACATTTATGCATTATCTCTGCTTTCTGCCAGCCATCCAATTTTCTATCCATGCTAATGTATTACCCACTGCACCATGCACTTTCATTTTCCATAACAATCTTTTGATGTGGCACCTTATCAAATGCCTTCTGGAAATGTAAGTACAGTACATTTACAGGCTCCACTGTGCATATTACTCCTTAAAAAAATCTCCAATAAATTGGTTAAGCATGATTTTCCTTTCACATAAACATGCTAACTCTTCTCAATTGCCTTGAGCTCTTCTAAGTGCCCAGCTACAGTCTCTGATGTAGCTGCTAGGTTGTGGCAGGTTGTGAGGGAACCAACAAGAGGGAAAAACATACTTGACCTCATCCTCAGCAACCTGCCTGCTGCAGATGCATCTGTCCATGACAGTATCGGTAGGAGTGACCACAGAACAGTCATTGTGGAGAAGAAGTCCTGCCTTCACATTGAGGATACCCTCCATCGCGTTGTGTGGCACTACCATCATGCTAAATGGGATAGATTTTGAACAGACCTAACAACTCAAGACTGGGCATCCATGAGGCGCTGTGGGCCATCAGCAGAAGCAGAATTATACTAGAACACAATCTGTAACCTCATGGCCTGGCATATCCCCCACTATACCATCACCATCAAGCCAGGGGATCAAACCTGGTTCAGTGAAGAGTGCAGGAGGGCAGGAAGGAGCAGCACCAGGCATACCTAAAAATGAGGTGTCAACCTAGTGAAGCTATAAAACAGGACTACTTACATGCCAAACAGCATAAGCAGCAAGTGATAGACAGAGCTAAGTGATCCCATAACCAACGGATCAAATCTAAGCTCTGCAGTCCTGCCACATCCAGTCGTGAATGGTGGTAGACAATTAAACAGCTCACTGGAGGAGGTGGCTCCACAAATATCCCCATCCTCAATGATGGAGGATCTCAGCACAGCAGTGCAAAAGATAAGGCTGAAGCATTCGCGACAAGCTTCAGCCAGAAGTGCCGAGTGGATGATTCATCTTGGCCTCCTCTTGAGGTCCCCGCCATCACAGATGCCAGTCTTCAGCCAATTCGATCCACCCCATGTGATATGAAGGAACGGCTGAAGGCGCTGGATACCGCAAAGGCTATGGGAGCTGACAATATTCCGGCAATAGTACTGAAGACTTGTGCTCGAGAACTTGCTGCGCCCCCAGCCAGGCTGTTACAGTACAGCTACAACATTGGCATCTAACCGGCTATGTCGAAAATTGCCCAGGTATGTCCTGTACACAAGAAGCAGGACAAATCCAACCCGGACAATTACAGCCCCATCAGTCTACTCTTGATCACCAGTAAAGTAATGGAAGGGGTCATCAACAGTGCTATCAAGTGGCACTTGCTTAGCAATAACCTGCTCGCTGACGCCCAGTTTGGGTTCCGCCAGGGCCACTCAGCTCCTGACCTCGTTACAGCCTTGGTTCAAACATGGACAAAAGAGCTGAACTCCTGAGGTGAGGTGAGAGTGACTGTCTTTGACATCAAGGCAGCATTTGACAGAGTATGGCATTAAGGAGCCCTAGCAAAACTGGAGGCAATGTGAATCAGGGGGAAAACTCTCCGCTGGTTGGAGTCATACGTAGCACAAAGGAAGATGATGTGGTTGTTGGAGGTCAGTCATCTCAGCTCAAGGGCATCACTGCAGGAGCTCCTCAGGGTAGTGTCGTTGGCCCAACCATCTTTAGCTGCTTCATCAATGACCTTCCTTCCATCATTAGGTCAGAAGAGAGGATGTTCACTGATGATTGCACAATGTTCAGCACCATTCATGACTCCTCAGATACTGAAGCAGTTCACGTCCAAATGCAGCAAGACCTGGACAATATCCAGGCTTGGGCTGGCATGTGGCAAGTAACATTCGCACCACACAATTGTCAGGCAACTACCATCTCCAACAAAAGAGAAACTAACCATCGTCCCTGATGTTCAGTGGCATTACTATCATTGAATTTCCCACATCAACATCCTGAGGGTTGCGATTGACCAGAAACTGAACTGGACTAACCATATAAATACTATGGCTACAAGAGCAGGTCAGAGGCTAGTGCGACGTGTAACCCACCTCCTGACTCCCCAAAGCCTGTCTACCATCTACAAGGCACAAGTCAGGAGTGTGATGGAATACTCCCCACTTGTCTGGATGAGTGCAGCTCCCACAACACTCAAGAAGCTTGATACCATACAGGAGAAAGCAGCCAGCTTGATTGCACCACATCCACAAACATTTACTCCCTCCACCACCGACACACAGTAGCGGCAGTGTGTGTCATCTACAAGATGCACTGCAGGAATTCACCAAGGGCTGAATTTTCCCCCTGTCAGAAGAGAAGTTGAATGGCAGGCGTGCAGAGGCGCGCTTCCGATTGGCGCCCCCGATTGGGGGCGCGGCGCCATTTTACGTGGGTGGGCCAATTAAAGGACAACACAGCATGACGTCTGTACAGAAGTGCTTTGTGCTCCCTGTGCGGGCTGGGGGTGGGGGGGAATCCCAAAATCGAGAGTGCTAGGTGCAGCCTCAGGGAGATCGGCTGTAAATTTCAAAATGATAAAAATAGAAAAATAACATTTCCTTAACATGTCCCCTCATGTGACAATGTCACATCAGTTGGACATGTCCATCATTTTCACAAATACTTTATTAACATTTTTAAAAAGCTACATGAAACCTCATTCCGCCCGTGGATGAGGTTTCATGTTTTTTCCAATTCGCGCCGGGGCTCCTGGCCTGCCCACCAACCTTAAGGTTGGATGGGCAAGTCCTTTAATTACTTAATAGCCTCTGTCAATATCCTCAATTGGCCATTGACAGGTCGGTGGACGCGCAGCTGATTGAGCTGTTCCCCGCCTTATGAAAATTTAAATGGGGCGCGGTGACGTTGGGAGTTCTCCCCGACGTCACTGCGCATCATTTTACGTGTTGGCAAGTGGGCCCCACCCCTGCTCGCCAATGCGTAAAATCCTGCCCCGAGGCTTCTTCAGTAGAAACTTCCAAATCCACGACCACTACCGTCTAGCAAGACAAGAGCAGCAGATAGACGGGGAAAGCACCACCTAGAAGTTCCCCTCCAATTCACTCACCATCCTGGCTTGGAAACATATTGCCGTTCCTTGACTTCGCTGGGTCAAAATCCTGGAACTCCCCTCCAACAGCACTGTGGTTGTACCTGCACCACATAGACTGCAGCAGTTCAAGAAGGCAGATCATCACCACTTTCTCAAGGGCAACTAGGGATGGGCAATAAATGCTGGCCTAGCCAGTAAAGCCCACATCCCGTGAATGAATTTTTTAAAATTACCCTTATTAAAGTTTAGCATAGTTGTTTCTAACCTAAGTTTCTCACTCTCAACCTGAATGCTAAATTCTACCATATAATGGTCATTGTTTCCTAGGGCTGAATTTTCCCCCCGTCGAGGGGGAAGTTGATGGGCTGGCACGTACGGGCGAGCTTCCGATTGGCGCCCCCGATCAGAGACCCGGCGCCATTTTACGTGGGCGGGCCAATTAAGGACCGCCCAGCAAGACGTCCGCAGGGAAGCGCTATGCACTCCGTATGCGGGCAGGGGCAGATTCCTAAAATCGAGAGTGCATTCTTTCGCGCATGCACATGAAAGAGCGCACTCATCTCCCTGGGGCTAAGTGCAGTCTCAGGGAGATCGGCTCTAAATGTGAAAAAGCTCAAAATAGAAAAATAAAATTTCCCTAACATGTCCCCTCGTGTGACAATGTCACATGAGTTGGGACATGTTCACAATTTCCAAAAAAAATTATTAAAATTTTTAAAACCCTACATGAAACCTCATCCCGCCCGTGGATGAGGTTTCATGCTTTTTCTAGTTCATGCCGGGGATCCTGGCCTGCCCGCCAACCTTAAGGTTGGACGGGCAGGTCCACTAATTACTTTAATTGCCCTGTCAAT
Source organism: Cetorhinus maximus (assembly GCF_964194155.1). Taxonomy (NCBI): domain Eukaryota; kingdom Metazoa; phylum Chordata; class Chondrichthyes; order Lamniformes; family Cetorhinidae; genus Cetorhinus; species Cetorhinus maximus. Next base: position 168,743,880 of record NC_135883.1, read on the forward strand.
AGCCTCAATTGGCCATTGACAGGTCGGTGGGCATGCAGCTGATTTTGAGGTAAAAATTAGATCAGCCATGATCTTATTGAATGGCAGAGGAGGCTTGAGGGACTGAGAGGCCTATTCTTGCTCCTAATTCATATGTTAGTATGTCAGGATCCAGTTTGCCATTGTGGCTTATGGTGCCTAAGTTGATGCTGAGTGCTCCATCTGGTTTCATTCCTTTTAGACCTTATAGTGCTTTGTTACAACTGAGTGATTGCTCGGTCATTTCATAGGGCCTTTAAGAGTCAACCACATTGGTGTGGGTCTGGAGTCACATGTGGGCCAGACTAGGTAAGGAAGGCAGATTTCCTTCCCTAAAAGACATTAGTGAATCAGTTGGTTTTTACAACGATCGACAATGGTTTCATGGTCACCATTATTGAGACTAGCTTCTAATTCCAGATTTTTAACTATTAATTGAATTTAAATTCCATCAGCTGCTGTGGTGGGGATTGAACCTGTGGCCCCAGAGATTGAGCCTGGGCCTCTGGGCTATTAGTGCAGTGATGTAACCACTGCAATTGAGGGTGAGCAATAAACGATGACCTATTCATCCTGTGGGTGAATACTGTTAATAAAAAAGATGTATTGTGATTCCTTCATTGTTACTGGGTCAAATTTGCGGAACTAAATACCGAACAGCATTATGGGAGCAGCTTCACCACATCGTCTACAGCAGTTCAAGAAAGCTCACCTTGTCAAGAGCGGTTAGAAATGGGCAATTAATATAGCCTGGCCTTCCATACCAGGAGTTGATTTTGTTATAACTTCTTCCAAATGGCTCGATTACCACAAATGAAGCCATTGATGCTACCCATGTGGCTATAAGGGCCTATAGTCAATGCCCATCAAAGTGGGGCTTGTACTCAGATCTTCCACTTCTCATCTATTGCCCCGCCTCATCCCCATAGCCAACCCCTAGTGTGTACACAATATGCTGCCTCATCTCCAGATGACTGAGTCTACCCCTGTACAAGTACAAGTGAAGTAGTCTTTGTCAGGGCCCTCGTTCCAAAGCCCAGAGGGTGTTAGCCATAAGCAGCTCAGCAGTCAGACCAGAGATCTGAACAGCCTGCCTCAAATGCTGTTAAAGGTATAGGAGATGCCCATGTAGGAGTCATGAAGAGTAAGGTTTTGAAATTGCACAAGAGAGAGTGTGCATATAAGTGTGTGAGAAATGTGTGTTGTTAAATTTTTGTTCTTTAGTTAAATGATATGAATATTATCCTTTTACCCTAATATCTTATATTGTACATTCTTGGGTCCTGGTTGCCAAATAGCTTTTTAACATGTTTGACAAAGAATGGGAAGACATGAATTGATGGGGACCAATGGAGGGATATTCAACAGTGGTTAGTTGTTTACAGGAATGATTTGTGTCAATGGCCATGGGGGTTGGTGCATGGGGGTGGGGGGTGCAGGAAGAATGGCTGTTGTATGTGCTTGTGACATCCACTGATGCAACATAAATAAACTTTCAATTAATAAAGGCCTACCTGGCATTCCAGACTGAAATATGAACTACTGGGAGAGCACTGTCATTATCACATTCCTCCTCATCTCCCTTCTCCTCTTACAGAATCACAAAATTGTTAAAGTGCAAGAGACCATTGGGCCCACCATGTCTGTTGCAGCTCTCCGAATGAGCAATTCACTTAGATAAAAGCAAAATACTGCGGATGCTGGAAATTTAGAACAAAAACAAAAATACCTGGAAAAACTCAGCAGGTCTGACAGCATCTGCGGAGAAGGACACAGTAGACGTTTCGAGTCCGTATGACCTTTCATCAGAACTAGGACATATAGAAATGAGATGAAATATAAGCTGGTAGAGGGAGATGGGTGGGACAGGTAGAGCTTAATAGGGGGCCACTGATTGGTGGAGGCCAAGAAGGGACTGCCAAAGATGTCATAGACAAAAGGACAAAGGGGTGTTGACGGTGGTGATATTATCTAAAGGATGTGCTAATGGGGACATTAAAGGTAGAAAGCAAGACGAGCAAGTGGCAGAATGCCCTAGTAGGGGTGGGGTGGGGGGGAAGGGATCGAAATGGGCTAAAAGGTGGAGATGTGGGCAATTCACTTAGTTCCTTTAGTATGCCTCCACTGAGCCTGCCTCCACTACATTAGGACCAACCAGTCTATGCCAGTGTTTATGCTACTTTTGAGCCTCCTTCCATCATTCCTCATCTAAATCTACCATAGTAACCACCTAGTCCCTCATCCCTCATGTGCTTGTCTAGTTTCCCCTTAAATGCATCTACACTATCCGCTTCAACTGCTGCCAGTGTTAGCAAGTTCCACATTCTTACCAGTCTTTTGGTAAAGATCTTCTAGAAACGTACAGTTGCCTGCCATCACCTGACATGACAACCTGAGCCTCCTCAGATAGTCAAAGAACCGAGCCTCTACCTGTAACCATTTTGCTGGCAGTGATTCTTGCAAGTTTCAACCCTTGGCTGCTGCCCACTCTGCTAATTTCTATTCTGCTGCTCCCTTCCTGTGCAGCTACAGATTTGTGATCAGCAGATTACTGATTCTGATGCTGTTACTGATCATATTTCTCCTCAGCTGAGGTCCAATGTTATTGCAGCAAGGGGACTGATGTGATTTCACAAACCTCCAACCTGTAGAATGTAAACTCTCACAAAAGTTCTGTGAACACCCTTTCCCAATAGCAGCTAAGAAACTAGTTGAGGGTACTGTGTATTGATTGTCATATTTCCATGAAATAGACTGAATTCCCCAATTACTGCCTATGTTCTCACCTTGCTTTCACTGCCAAGACTCAGGAAGCCCAGGAAACCCAGGGACCTGATGTTAAAGTCAAAAGTCTGTGCTAATGTCAAACTAATTGCGTGATTAATGAATGTTAATTGTCAGTCCACCTTATCAGCTGTGGCTCAGTTCATAGCACCCTCGCCTTTGAATCAGAGGGTTGTGGGTTCATGTCCCACTCCCGGAAACCAAGAACTGTGATTGTACTCGAAAGAGTTGCAATCTGTGACTGTTGATAACTCGAAAGAGTTTCCCAAGGGAGTTGCATGCACTCAGCCTCATACACTGGAGTGAGATGCAAAAGTTGGTGGATGGGAGTTGGTTTCTCAAACCACTTTAAATTTCACAGGTTTTAATCTACACAAGCCCCCAAATCACATGTTCCTTCATGTTAAAAATCCTTAAATAAAGTGTATTAAAGTGTTCAGTTCACAAATGGAGAAATGCTTAATACTAAAAAACTAGATTTGCAACAGTAGATGCAACATTTAAGAAACACTCCAAAGATGGCCAAACCTGTATAACAGTCATATACCCAATTTGTATTGTGGCAGCAGTCTTGTTTAAATCATGAAATTTAACCTTAGTGCAGTTAAAATCACACCTTTGAAAATTAGGTGCACCGTAAGGTAGGTGCTAAGAAAACCACCCTCCACCAGTTGAAATCTACCCTGTAATAACTTTGCAAGTACCTGTAATGAAAATTCCTGAAAATAACTTACTGGATCAGAATTATAAAGTGGCTCACAGACTCTCTCTAATGCCTGCAGAAACTTCACATTGTCCTTTGCTCCATTAGCTGCATCAGTGATTTGAGAATCCAGCTCCAACCACATCTAAAAAATAAAGTATAAACAGATCAGTACTCAACCAGCTCACACTAGCAAATGACAAAACAAACATCCACTATTAGATGTGATTCTGTAATTGGGCAACACTTGCTGAACAATCCTGAGTGGCCAACTATCAATTTAAGATAATCAGTCAAGCTCGTTATGTGGCTCATTTACACTTGCTAGAAGTGACATGCATTCATACACAGGGACCAGTTCTCTGCAAACTAAAGGAATATGTTCAAGCCTTGCACCTTTTTTGAATTACCTGGGAGTTTGGGGAGCCCATAATTCCCCATTGTTTTTTTCATGGTAACACCTCGGCCAATCGGAGTCAGCTTGCCAACCAATCAACACACATTTCTTCTGTGGTAAAAATTGTTGCGATCGCTTGAAACTTGGCATTCTTGAGTTTGTCCTGATGAGTGCAAGATGAAAAATTTCGGCGACATGTCTCTTCTTTTCACAAAATGGCACAAGGGAGTGGATTTTATGGGTGGACAGATGATCCACTCCACAACACCCACACCCCCATCCTCCTCAACCTTAGTCGATCAGCACCATGCCAAACAGAAATCCAGTTGCTCTGCAGCAATAATATGCCCTGGGTGGCCATAATTGCTTGAATGTGGGGCTTTCGCCCCCTCAGGGAAGAAGTCCCGCACTAGAGAGCTGTAATGCCAGCAGCACCAACACAGAGCAATGAGGATTCACTGATAAAAAAGACACACACCCAAAAAACTGCACACCAGCATATTTTTTTCCTTACACTGTCAGAAAGGCAGCCCAATGTAGGGATTGATAACCAAATCACATTCGGATAGAAAATTTTAAAATTCATATTCTAATCTCATAACACAAATTCTTGACTCAGTGATTCTATGATTCTATAAAGGAAATGTTGACCAAGCATGACCAATTAGCAAGATTCATTTTTCTTGGATATGTCAGGCCAATGCATTACATAGAATTTGACAGTTATATAAATTTCCTTAGGATTAAATTAAAACCTTTCATGGGAAGTAAGAGTGATAACAAGAAATTTGGGGCACAAAGGGGGAAACCTCATTACAGTTAAGAGACTGCTGTGATAAGTAAGAAATTAATTACACAAACCAAGGACACACTTTAAGTATTCAGGAACAAGCTGGATAAGGCCGTTTTACTTCATCAGTTTAGGCAAATTTCATTCAGAGTATTAAAGTAACTATTACTTTAATATTTGATGAATATTCTACTTAAAATATTTTTACTGTAACAATCAAAATTTAAAACAAAAACAAAAACTGCTGGAAAAACTCAGCAGGTCTGACAGCATCTGCAGAGAAAGACAGAGTTAACTTTTCAAGCCAGTATGACTCTTCTTCAGAATCTTTCCAGCAATTTTTGTTTTTGTTTCAGATTTCCAGCATCTGCAGTATTTTGCTTCAATCAAAATTTAAAACTGGATTCTCTATTAGAAATAAGACCGTACCATCTCTCCTTTTTCAGAACCGATCTAATGCTGTGATTCATTGTTTCCAACCTAGTCTTTGAATTGCATGTTTGGTCTATTAATAAGCTACTTAAAATTTTAGAATATATATTGTCTCACATTGTCTTCTGTATCAGTGACTCGAGAAACCAACCCCATATTCCTTAAGGTCAGGGAGTACATCACTGAGGTTTTACCGAGACCCTTATAACAGCTGGAAAATTTATAATCTGGTTGAAAAAGCTGCCCAAAGGACGGTAATAAACTTGACTGGCTCTTTTTCTTTGTTGAAGAAAAAGATTAATATCTTCGAACCATTTAAGCATCCTTGGGATCAGACTTTCTCTACCTAAAGTAGAGAACGTGCTCCTGACCTGGCTTGTCTCAAAAATGGGGTTAAGATTATAATACACCTCAAAGTTTGAGGAAGGGGATGCGGATATTGATGAATCCAAACAAATTATACTGGTTACAATGGGCAATATTTTTCCCCCATCGAGGGGGGGGAAGTGTGGGAGTGGGCACGAGCGGGCACGCTTCCAATCGGTGCTCCCGATCGGAGGTGCGCCGCCATTTTACGTGGGCAGGCTAATTAAGGCCCACCCAGCGTGACGTGCACCATGAAGCGCTATGCACTCCCTGTGCGGGCGGGGTGGGATTCCCTCACCCAGGAGTGCGCTCTTTTGCGCATGCACGCAAAAGAACGCACAGATCTCCCTGAGGCAAAGTGCTGCCCCAGGGAGATCGGCGCTGATTTGAAACTTTCAATAAAGATTAGAAAAAAATTTCCCTGCCATGTCCCCTCATGTGACACTGTCACATGATCTGGGACATGTCCATAACTTGTACTGTAAAATTTTCTGCATTTTTAAAATCACTCATGAAACCTCATCCCGCCTATAGATGAGGTTTCATGTTTCTTCACAAGCCTGCCTGGGCTTCCGGCCTGCCCGCCAATAGGCAGGTCCACTAATGAATTCAGTTGGTTTTTTAATGGCCATAATAGGCTGTTGACAGGTTGGTGGGCGCTTCTGACTCGGATGTGCGCCCGCCGAACTGACAATCTAGATGACGTAGGGTGACGTCGGGACACATGCCTGATGTCACCCTGCATCATTTTACACGTCGGCGCGTGGGCCCCGCCCCTGCTCACTGACCGGAAGATGCTGGCCACTGAGTTTTAACTTGCAATGAAGGTGTTAATCACAGATGCTTTTAATTGTCATTATAGGTTTTTTTATTTTATTCTTTCATGGGATATAGGTATCATTGGCAAAGCCAGCAAATCTTCCTCATTGCTCATTGCCTTTGAGAATGTGATGGTGAGCTGCCTTCTTGAATGATTGCAGTTTATCTGCTGTAGCTAGACCCACAGTGCTCTGAGGAATGGAACTCCGGGGGTTTAATCCAGTGACAGTGAAGGAACAGCAATCTTTCTCCAAGACAGGATGGTGTGTGGCTTGGAGGGGAATTTGCAGGTGGTGGCGCTCCCAGGGATTTGCTGCCCTTGTTCTTCTAAGTGGTAGAGGTCACAGGTTTGGAAGGTGCTGTTGAAGAAGGCTTGGTGAGTTACTGCAATGTACCTTATATATGCTACACACTGCTGCCACCATGCATCGGTGCTGGAAGGAGTGAATGTTTAAGGTGTTAGATAGGGTGCTGATCAAGTGGGTTGCTTGGTCCTAGGTGGTGTTGAATATCTTGAATGTTATTGTAGCCGTACTCATTCAGGCAAGTGGAGAGTATTCCAACACACTCCTGACTTGTGACTTGTGGGCAGAGTTTTAGGAAAAAGGTGAGGTAACTACCACAGAATTCCTGGATTCTGACCTGCTCTTGTAGCCACAGTGTTTATATGGCTGGCTCAGTTCAGTTTCCGGTTTCTGGTTAATGGTAACCCCCAGAATGTTGATGGTGGGGGATTATGACAGTGAATGGAAATATGAGATAGTTAGATTCTCACTTGGTGTAGATGGTCATTGCCTGGACTTCAGTGGAGCAACTGTTACTTGACATTTATCAATCCAATTCTGGATGTTGTCCAGATCTTGCTGCATATGAACATGGACTGCTTCAGTATCTGAAGAGTTGTGAATGGTACAAACATTGTGCAATCATCAGAAAATATCCCTACTTCTGCTGAAGATGGGTGGGCCCCAGACACTGCCCTGAGAAACTCATTCAGCGATGTCCTGGGGATGAAATGACTGGCCTCCAACAACCACAGCTTTCTTCCTTTGTGCTAGGCATGACTCCAACCAGTGAAGATTTTTCCCCTGAATTTACACTGACTCCATTTTGCCAGGGCTCCTGTCTCGGTCTCAGGATACGTGGTCGACCATTTAGGACTGAGATGAGGACTGAGATGCGGAGAAACTTCTTCATTCAGAGGGTGGTGAACCTATGCAATTCTCTACCACAGAAGGCTGTGGAGGCCAAGTCACTGCATATATTTAAGAAGGAAACAGATATATTTCTGGACTCTAAAGGCGTCAAGGGGTATGGGGAGAGTGCAGGAGTAAGGCGTTGAGGTGGAGGATCAGCCATGATCATATTGAATTGGTGCAGCAGGCTCGAAGGGCCAAATGACCTACTCCTGCTCCTATGCTTCTATATGCTTCTATGCCCCATTGAGTCCAATGATGCCTTGATATTAAGGATAGTCACTCTGTCCTCCTTTCTTGAGTTCCACTTTTTTGATCATGTTTGGACCAAGGCTGTAAGGAGGTCAGAAGCCAAGTGGACCTGGCGGACCCAAATTAAGCATCATTGAGCAGGTGATTGCTCTGTAAGCGCCACTTGATAAGACTGTTGATGACATCTTCCATCACTTTGTTGATGATCAAAAGTAGACTGATGGGACAGTAAATGGCTGGATTGCATTTGCCCTGATTTTTGTGGACAGGACGCACCAAGACAATTTTCCACATTGTCAGGTCAATGCTATATTGTAGCTGTACTGGAACCGTTTGACTAGGTGGCATAGCTGGTTCTGGAGCACAAGTCTTCAGCACTACCACTGGGATGCTGTCAAGGCCCTTAGCGTTTGCAGTACTAAGTGCCTTCAGTCATTTCTTGATATCAGGTAGATTGAATCGAATTAGCTGAGAACTGGTATTTGTGATACTGGGGAGTTCAGGAGGGGCTGAGATGGATCATCCACTGGGCACTTCTGGCTGAAGATGGCTGCAGACTTGTCTTTTGCACTGATATCCTGGGCTTCCCCATCATTGAAAATGGGGACGTTTGGGGAGCTTCCTCCTCTGGTTAATTGTTTAATTATCCATTACCATTCATGACTGCTTGTGGCAGGACAGTAGAGCATTGTTGATGCCTTGACTTGCTGGTAATGGTGGTGTGAAGGATACAGCAGGCCGTGAGGTTACAGATTGTGATTAAATACAATTTGCTGCTAATGGCCCACCTCATTGATTCCCATTTTTAAGTTGCTAGATCTGTTCTGAACCTATCCCATTTAACACAAAGGTAGAAAGTATCCTCAGCGTGAAGTTGGACTTAATCTCCACAAGGACCAGAGTATTGCATACAGTTTTGAGTCTCTTCATTAAATGAAGGATATATTTGCATTGAAGGCAGTTCAAAGAAGGTTCATTAGGCTGATTCCTGGGTTAAAGGGGCTGTCTTAGGAGGAAAGGTTGAGCAGGTTGGACTTATACTCATGGGAGTTTAGAAAAATGGGAGGTGATCTTATGGGGGTACTTGACGGGTAGATGGTGAATGCATGTTACCCCTAGTGGGGAAATCTATTGCTATGGTAGGATTTGAACCCTTGCCCCAAAGCATTAGCCTGGGCTGCTGGATTGGTACTCCAGTGACACCACTGCCTCCCCCTGAGGAGGCATAAGTAATTCCAAAGATTAACTACCATCAAAAAAGTAAAAATCCATGGGATACAGGGGAATGTGGTGGGTTGGATCCAAAATTGGCTCAGTGACAGGGAACGAAGAATAATTATTGATGAGCGTTTTAGCAAATGGAAAGTGGTTTCCTGCGGCATTCCACAGGGCTGTGTTGGCTCCCCTGCTGTTTCTGAGGAGGTAGTGGTATACTTGTGTTATCACTGGACTAGCGTTCCAGAGCATCAGGGTAATGCTCTGTGGACCATGGTTTGAATCCCACCATGGCAGATGGTGAAATTTGAATTCAATAAAATCTGGAATTTTAAAAGTTTGACAATGATCACAAAATCATTGCCAATTGTTGTAAAAAGCCATCTGTTGTAAAAAGCCAATCAGCTTGTCTGGACTGCATGTGACTCCAGGCCTTATAAAATGCCCTCTGAAGAGGACAATTAGGGATGGGCAATAAATGCTGGCCTAGCCAGCAATGCCCACATCCCATGAATGAATACAGAAAAAAAGTTAATGATTTAGACTTAAATGTGAATAGCTGTGGACTTGATTGATATCAGTGGTTTGGCTGAGTGGATGGTAAAGTGGCAAATGGAATTCAAGCTAGGGAAGTGTGAGATTATGCATTTTGGGAGGGCAAACAAATCAAGGGAATACTCAGTAAATGGGAGGATATTGAGAGGGGTAGGGGAAGTGAAAGACCTTGTGGTGCATGTCCACAGATTCCTGAAGGTGGCAGGACAGATAGATAAGCTGGTAACGAAGGCATATGGAATGTTTATCTTTACTGCATGTGGTATAGAATACAAAAGCAGGGATGTATTGCTTGAAGTTTTCTTTTAATTTGTTCATGGGATGTGGGCATCGTTGGCTAGGCCAGCATTTGTTGCTATCCCTAATTGCCCTTGTTCAGAGGACACTGCAGGAATTCAGATGCACTGCAGGAATTCACTATGGCTCCTTAGGCAGCACCTTCCAAACCCACGACCATTACCACCTAGAAGGACAAGGGCAGCAGATAGATGGGAACACCACTGCCTGGAAGTTCCCCTCCAAGTCACTCACCATCCTGACTTGGAAATATATTGCTGTTCCTTCACTGTCACTGAGTCGAAATCCTGGAACTCCCTTCCTAACAGCACTGTGGGTGTACCTAGACCACATGGACTGCAGCGGTTCAAGGAGGCAGCTCGCCACCACCTTCTCAAGGGCAACTAGGGATAGGCAGTAAATGCTGGCCCAGCCAGTGAAGCCCACATCCCATGAATGAACTTTAAAAAAAACTTAAGAGTCAATCACGTTGCTGGGGGTCTGGAGTCACATGTAGGCCAGACCAGGTAAGGATGGCTGATTTCCTAAAGGACATTAGTGAACCAGATGGGTTTTTACAACAATTGACAATGGTTTCATTGTCATCATCAGACATTTAACTCCAGATTTTTAATGAATTCAAATTTCACCATCTGCCGGTTGGGATTCAAATTCAGGTCCCCAGGGTATTACCCTGGGTCTCTAGAATACCAGTCCAGTGACAATACCACTATGCCACCACCTCCCCTGTGTATAAAATGCTGGTTAAGCTAGAATTTTGTGTACAGTTCTGGTCACCATAATGCAGGAAGGATGTAATTGCTTTGCAGAGAGTACGGAAGATATTTACAGCAATGTTGCCAGGCCTGGAAAAATGCAGCTAAGAGGAAAGGCTAGGTAAGCTAGGATTTTTTCCCTTAGAACAGAGTAGGCTGAGGGCTGACTTGATTGAGGTGTACAATATCATGAGGGGCCTAGATAGGGTCGGCAGGGAAGACTTGTTTTCCCGAATGGAGAGGTCAATTAGCAGGAGGCATAGATTTAAGTTGATTATTAAGGGGCATTCAATTAATAAATATGGAATTAAAAGCTAGTCCCAGTAATGGTAACCATAAAACCATTTTTGATTGTTGTAAAAAGCCATCTGGTTCACTAATGTCCTTTAGGAAGTAAATCTGTCGTCCTTACCTGGTCTGGCCTATATGTGACTCCACACACACACAGCAACATGGTTGACTCTTAAATGTCCTCTAGAATAGCCTGTCAAGCCACTCAGTTGTATCTGTTGTACAACAAAATCAATAAGTAATGAACTGGACGACCCACCAGGCATTGACCTATGCATCAGAAGGGACAACGCTACACTCAGCCCTGTCGACCCTGCAAAGGCCTCCTTACTAACATCTGGGAACTTGTGCCAAAATTGGGAGAGCTCTCCTACAGATTAGTCAAGCAACAGCTTGACATAGTCATGTGCACAGAATCTAGGTTGCCTGTACTGCTGAATTAGTCAGAACTAGGCAGTCAGCTATAGGAAGTTAGGAAGTTCTATCGTTAATTGGTTCCTGGAAAATGTAATGTTATGCAAAATGACATTATGCGAAACAGCCTGCAAGCATGAAGATAGCAGCTCGTGACTGAGTGCAGCTTGAAATAAAGTGTAAGTTTGGGAATTTGATAAGTGACGGAAATCAGTGCAGTGAGGGAGGAGATGCTGTTCTGGCCTTATACAAATAAAGAGTGATCCAAGTGAAGGAGCCAGAGACCATCAGCAAGATATAAGAGCTGAAGCCCAGAAGCATCAATTAGCAGGTAGGTAAGTGGTTGCTGAGTTTAAAGTTTTTTCTCTCTCTATAAATGAGGGTAGTGGTTTAAACTGGTATTGGGGAGATCTAAGCATTACATTAAATTTATAGCTTAACTAGTTAAATCACTTGATATAATTACAGATAATTGTTGAGTGATATTTCTAAACCTACTTTGTTAAATAAAACACAGTGAAATGGCATGGCAAGTGAGGTGTTGCAGCTGCTGCATGTTGTATCTGGTGCATATCTTGTATGATACCCAGACACTACATTTGCAAGTGTCTACAGCTAGAGGAACTTCGGCTCAGAGTTCCTAAGCTGTTGTTTAAGAATTTTGACACAGTGATCCATCAGGGAAGGGGAAAGTTGCCTGAACACAATGCTCCAGGAGGCAGTCACACTCCAAGGGATAGGTATTTCGAATTTGGTCTGTGGTCAGGGACAGGAAGGTGTGTTTGTGAGTGAGGTGATCCAGAAGATAGCACTCAAGCTGTCTTCACCCTTGCAACTGTCCAACAGGTTGGAGGTTCATGCAGGTAATGTAGACAAGAGTAGGGATTGCAAGGAGAATGAACAAACTGACCACAGCACTGGGGTGCAGGGGACCATTCAAGTAGAGAGGGTCAAAAAGTTACAATAATGTTATTGTAGCATGGGACAGTATAGTTACAGGGATAGATGCTGTTCTCTGCAGCTGAGAGTGAGTGCTGAAGGCTGTGCTGCCTACCCAGTGCCAGGGATAAGGACATCTCTTTAAGGACACATCTGGAGAAGAATTTGGACTAAGAGGGGAAGGATCCAGTTATCTTGGTCCACGTGGGTACCAATGCATTAGGTAGGACTAAAACAGACATTCTGCCAAGTGAGTATGAGCAGCCAGGGGAAAAATTAAAAAGCAGAACCACAAAGGTAATAATCTCTATAATCTCTAGATTCCTGCCATAGCCATGAAAGAGTTGACATAGGGTAATTAAGAAGAAAGTTGAATGTGTGATGGAATCCGTGGTTGCCAAGCTTGTGTTTTTTGAGATAGTCCCTTAATGAAAAGGGAAACTGAAAAAAGGAAACTGAGAAAGGAAACTAAGAAAAGAAACAGAGAAAGGAAATTGACACTGCCAGTTTCTAAGGAAGCCAAAACTAAGACCAAAACTTCTAGGCATAGTGAAGCTGGCTGAAGCCATACAAAGGGATGCAAAGTCATCCAAGGTCAGTAGTAGGAGCTGATCAGTCCAGTGGTGCTGTACAGGCAAACTGAAGAAGGCAGGGGTCATATTTAGAAGCTGAGAATAAGTTGCTGCAGCATTTTCTGTTACTTGAAGATAATATTGATAGATCTATGCCATTGGAACTGAGTTGAGGAGGTTCTGCAGACCTGTGTTGCTTTTGTCGAAGACTGTATCTGTGGAACTCAGGTTGGTTGTATGCTGCTATCGGCTGGGTATCAGACTTGCTCATAGAAGGAAGGGAGCTGAAATTATTCACAAGGAAAACAGAGTTTTGAAGGACTTTGTGACTGAATTTAATGACCGAGATACTGTGTGGACTTCTGAGCCAAGTCATCAAATTTGTTGTTGTATAGGTCTTTGAATATGTAGTTTATATTTCATGATCAACAGTAATTAGCCTATTAATTCATGCCTACTATCTGGTGATTCTGGCTTGTAGGTTATCAGTGGTTAGCTAAGATAGTAGTTATTGTTTGCTTTGCTTGACTCGAGTTCAGTAAAAATTATTCTATTTTTAACCCGTGAACTCTTGAGGCTTCATTCTTTTGGTAAATAACTACAATTTAGGATTTCTTCTACTTTTAAAAAAAGTCACTGTCTCTCCTGAGATTGTAACAAATGTGTGGCATAAAGATTGGTCTGAGAGAAATGGGTTTCAATTCATGCAGCTCAGACAACTGTACTGGGAAAAGAGAGAGCTATACCGTTGGGGCGGAATTTAACTGAAACTTGCTGGGACAATTGCCCTGGCAAATGATAAAACCAGGGCTGTAGAGAGGGCTTTTAACAAAATAGTGGGGTGAGGGTTCCTGTGAGGGGAGACTTAGAAAATTAAAGAGAAAGGAGAATGCAACAGTATAGGGTAATAATATGAGTAATAATAAACAGAGTGTGATAGGAAGGGACAGAGCCTACAAACATAAGAATACACCAATACATGTGGGTGAATTTTCTCCTCGTCGGGGGGGCTGAGCAGGAGTAGGCGCAGGTGGGTGCACAGCCGATCGCCGCCCGCGATTGGCTGCATGCCGCCATTTTACATGGGCATGCCAATTAAGGCCCGCCCAGCATGACACGCACACGGAGGCGCTGAGCGCTCCCTTTGTGGGCGGGGGGAGTAGGCTGAGTCGGGGACGGCGCTCTTTCGCACATGCGCGCAAAAGAGCGCAGAAATCTCCCTGAGGCACAGAGCTGCCTCAGGGAGATTAGTTTGGTTATCATAAATTTTGATAAAGAAAAAATAATTTTTAGACATGTCCTTTTATGTGACAGTGTCACAAGAGCTGGGATATGTCAATGAACTTTGATAAAAATTTGTATTCAATTTATAAACACTTCATGAAACCTCATCCAGCCCGTGGATGAGGTTTAATGATAAATGCAAAGGCCGCCTGGGCTCTTCGCCTGCCTGCCAACCTTGAGGTTGGATGGGCAGCTCCGTTAAGTCTTAATTAGTTTCTAAATGGCCAAAATAGGCCTTTGACAGTTTGGCGGGCGCGCAGCCGACTCCGGTGCGCAGCCACTGAACTGAAAATCGGAATGACACATGGTGATGTTGGGACGCACGCCTGACGTCACCGCCCATCATTTTACGCGTCGGCGAGCGGCGCCCGCTGCTGTACACCGACGCGAAGACTCTGGCCATAATATCAGAGTTGGGAAAAAAGATAAAAAGGCAGGATTAAAGGTTTTAATTTGAATGCCCGCAGCAATTGTAAAAAGATGGATGCATCGATAGCACAAGTAGAAATAAACGAGAATGATACGACAAACATGGTTGCAAGCTAAACAAGATGGTCAAAGTTGGGTTCTAAATATTCAAGGGTATTTGACATTTTGGAAGGACGAGGAGAAAGGAAAAAGAGATGAAGTGGCTCTGTTATTCAGTGCAATCGTGATAAATGACCTTGATTCAGAAGATCAAGATGTGGAATCAGCTTGGGTGGAGATAAGAAATAGCAAAGGAAAGAAATCAATGGTGGGACTAACAGTAGTTACACTATGGGACGGAGAACACATCAAGAAATAATGGGGGCTTACAAGAAAAGTACTGCAATAATTGTGGTGACTTTACTGTTCACTTTGATTGGACAAATCAATAGCCCTGAGAATGAGTTCATAAAGTGCATTCGGGATAGATTTTCAAACAATATGTTCTGAAACCTACCAGGGTCCAGGATATTCTGGGACTAGTAATGTGTAATGAGACTGGATTAATTAAAGACATCATAGTAAAGGATCATCTAGGCAAGAGTGATAGCATGATAGAATTTCCCATTCAGAATGTGGTTCCATAACCAGTGTCTTAAAGTTAAATAAAGGGAATTACAAGGGAATGAAGACAGAGTTGGCTAAAGTGGACTGGGTAAATATGTTATAATGGAAGACAGTAGAGAAGCAGTGGCAAATATTTCAGGAGATATTTCATAACTCTCAATAAAGATATATTCTGTTGAGAAAGAAAGTTTCTGCCAGAAGGATGCACCTTCCATGGTTAACTTAATAAGTTAAGGATAGTATCAAATTAAAAGAAAATGAATACAATGATGTAAAGCTTGTTGGTAGAATGGAAGATAGTGAAAGTTTTAGAAATCAGCAAAGGGGGACTCAAAGAAAAAACAAAGGGGTAGAAATTGGAGTATAAGAGAAAACTAGCATGAAATATAAAAGCAGGTAGTAAAGGCTTGGAAGTGTAGGAAACAGCCCTGCCTCTGAGCCAGAAGCTGCAGGTTCAAGTCTCACTTCAGGGCTTGATGGCCAAGGAGGGTGCATTCATAACATGGCCAAACAGGCTGAGTATCAACTTGGAAATCTTTCCAACATGCACCAATGACAGGCGGTAAGAGCGAGAGATTTCTGGTCAGCCATATTGGAAATCAATTGGAACCTCTACCACCACTATCCATGGATCCAGGCTACAGCATGCATATAGGAAGGATGTCATTGAACTGGAGAGAGTGCAGAAGTGATTCACCAGGATGTTGCCTGGGCTGGAGCATTTCAGCTTTGAAGAGAGACTGCATAGGCTAGGGTTGTTTTCCCTAGAGCAGAGAAGGCTGAGGGGGGACCTGAGAGAGGTATGCAAAATTATGAGGGGCATAGTTAGGGTCGATAGGAAGAAAATTTTCCCCTTAGCAGACGTGTCAATAGCCAGGGGGCGTAGATTTGAGGTAAGGGGCAGGGGGTTTAGAGGGGATTTGAAGAAAACATTTTTCACCCAGAGGGTGGCTGGAATCTGGAACACACTGCCTCAGGGGGTGGTAGAGGCAGGAACCCTCACAACATTTAAGAAGTATTTAGATGAGCTGTTGAAACGCAAAGCATACAGGGCGATGGGCCAAGTGCTGGAAAATAGGATTAGAATAGATCGGTGCTTGATGGTCTGCATGGACATGATGGGCCAAAGGGCCTGTTTCCATGGTGTATAACGGTATGGGCAGAATTTTCTGCTGTCGGGCGGGCGGAGCAGGAGGGCGGGCACGGACCCGATCGGCACCCACGATCGGGACCGTATTGCCATTTTGCACAGGCGGGCCAATTAAGGCCCGCCCAGTGCATTTCCGACTCCCATGAATAGTGGGAGTGTGCGGGCTGTGGCGGGCATGCACAGACCCCCGGGTCCAATGGCGGCCCGGCCGTCTGTTTACTGGAAGGCCTGGCAGTCTCCTGTAGGCTGCTCACAATGGCCACGTCGAGATCACACCGCAGGGGGTCTTCTGAGCAGGGCACACTGGAGGGAAGGGCAGAGGAGCAGGGCAGGCTGCAGGGTCTGCCACAGGAGCAGGGCAGGCTGCAGGGTAGGCCAGCGGGGGGCCAATGTGCCCCTCGCTTTTCTGATGACTGCCTTACTGCCCTCCTCGAGGAGGTGGCAGCATGGCGGGAGGTGTTGGTCCCCCAGGATGGGAGGAGGAGGCCCTCCCACACGACCAAACGTGCATGGGAGGATGTGGCGAATGTGGTGAACTCCCGCGACATGGTGCGACGCACATGGATCCAGTGCCGTAAGCGCTCCAACGATTTGTTGCGCTCTGGAAGGGTGAGTACCATGTTGGCATTGGGCATTTAACCCAGCAGGTAGCCATAGCCTTTGAGGGCCCCCCTGCCCAAGTCTTACTGTCGTGACTGCATTGAATCATGTTGGGCATTTCTCGTACGCTGGGTGGAGAAGCAGATAGTGCCCATGCTTACATCAGTCTGAGTGGTTCATGAGGAGATGAGTTCTCCCCCACATCATGTGTTGCTCTTAGTCGCACATGACTAGTCTGGGGGCAACCTGCAGGAGTTGAAGCTAGGTGCATATTCAGAACTCCAACACATATCCTAATCATGGTAATGAGATTGTGGAAGGGGAGCCTCAAGGTCTCGCTGCCAAGGGCCATCTACTGCCCTCGGCGCTACATGTAGTTGCACCTCCTTGCTATAGGAGCTAAGGCCGTGTGTTTCCTAAAGTGATGGACGCAGAATGTGTCCAAGGTGGCCACTGTAGGGGGGGTTGGGAGCAGGCGTACTATCTTTGTGTGACTGATCAGCAGTAGCGGGGAGAGGAGGTACTGAAGGCCTGAGGTGGGCCACTGTGGTTGGGGGGCGGCATGCGCGTGCAGAGTCCACGTGCAATTAACCGCAATGAATGGCCGTCTCTGCTTTTCAGGAGAAAAATGCTCACAATGCATGTGAACGTTCGCGGCCAGGTATTTGAGGTCAACAGTGACATCCGCTCTGTCTTCCCACAATCCATAGCACTGATGATTGTTTGATTTGTTGTTGTTGCAACATTGCTCATTCACAGACTGATAGAGTCAGAGGTGTGGGTCATGGACAAAGGTGCACGAAGATGCGCATGTCAAGCACTTTCCAAAGTCGCCTAATCCCATTTCCGACCACTATCCCCATGGCCTTTTATGCCACGGCATCGCAGCTGCACATCCAAATACTTATTACGTTATTCTGCGTCCACCACCCTTTCAGGCAGTGCGTCCCACATTACTGTGTGCAAAAGTTGCTCATCATCTCACCAGTCAACCTCATGCCCCTTACCTGAAATCAATGCCACCAGGTTACTCATCCCTCGGCCAAGGGGAAAAGTTCCTTTCTGTTGACCCTATCTATGCCCCACATAATGTTATAAACCTCAGTAATGTCACCCCTCATTCTCCTCTGGTCCAGGGGAAATAACCCCAGTCTATGCTATGTCTCCTCATAAGTCAAATTCCCTAGCCCAGCCAGCATCCTGGTCAACGGCCTCTGCACTCTCTCCACTCCAATCACATCCCCTCCGTGAAGCGCATATCACAACTTCACGCAGAACTAAAGCTGTGGCCTAGGCAACGTTCTTTGCGCTTGCAACATGACCTCCCTGTTCCTATATTCTATTCCTCGGCTAATAAAGGCAAGTATGGCATTTACCTTCTTAAACGCCTTATTTACCTGTTCTGCTACCTTAATGGGCCTGTTGACATGTCCAGCAACGTCCCTCTGATCCTCCTTACTTTCCGTGGTCCTACCATTCCTTGTGTATTCCTGTACCTTGTTTCTCCTGCCCAAGTGCATCACCTCACATTTATCCACATAACATTCCATTTGGCATTCCTTAGGCCATCTGGCCAGCGCACCCGTATCTGCCTGTAATATTAGGGTCTCCTCCTGACTATTTGCTGCCAACATCCCATGAATGAATATTAAAAAAGGTGTCACATAAAAGGTTACTACGCAAGATTTATGGTTTTTAGTCTGCTTACAGGATTGGCTAACTAACAGGAGTTGGGATAAATAAGGCATTTTCAGAATGACAAACTTGTGGAGTGCCACAGGGATCAGTGCAGGGGCCTCAACCACAATTAGGGCTGTGGAGAAGACTTTAAACTAAAAAGTGGGGGTGGGGGAGGGTTCAGAAAGGTAAAGAGTAAAAGGACAAGGTAATAGCGTAGGGTAATGATAGGGGTAATGATACCCAGGCTGTGACAGGAAGAGACTGAAGAAACATAACAGTGCACCAGCAAATAAGGTCAAAGTAGGCAAAAACAGTAAAAAAAACATTAAAGGCTTTTTACCCGAATGCTTGCAGCATGCATAACAAGATGGAGAATTGATAGCAAAAATAGAATTAAATGAGTATGACATGATAGCCATTGCAGAAACAAAGGATAGAATCCTCTGCACTGCCTAGTGGCCTGTTTGGAAGCAGGGAAGGGCATTTAATCCAATGGGAGGGTAATAGGTGAGCACCCTGTCACATTCCCACCTCCACTCTGAATACATCCAGGACAGTAAGGTCCATTGTTAACCCGGACAATTAATGACCACTTGAGGGCCTCATCCCACCGCTGCTAGCATTAACCCAGCAGCGGGTGGGCCGGTTGCCATGCAGCGTGCAAAAAAAGTAATCATGTGTAGGCTGCATGTCGGATTCAGGTGGAGCTCCCTTCTTCGGAGGCACTCAGTGCCTGATCGAGGGACTTGGCATCAGGAAAAGTTGAGTTGGGGGAGGGGAGTGGCACACTAAAAGCCATCCGCTGCTGTGTTACATAAAACCCCTCCCGATATTACCTACCTACCTTAGGTTTGCATTGTTCTGTGATCCTGGGCCTCTGATAGTTGTTGCTCCTGCAGTAGCCACGGCCTTCCCTGTGATGCTTCTGGGCCAAAGATCTGCCGGCCTCTGGTTGCCCGACAGCTCTCAGTTAGCCTGGACATCTGTCTCAGGGACCTTGAACCCTGGGAATGGTCCACCAAAGCCTGTCCACCATCTGCAAGGCACAAGTCAGGAGTGTGATGGAACACTCCCCACTTGCCTGGATGAGTGCAGCTCCCACAACACTCAAGAAGCTTGACACCATCCAAGACAAAGCAGCCGCTTGATTGGCACCACATCCACAAACATTCACTCCCTCCACCACCGATGCACAGTAGCACCAATGTGTACCATCTACAAGAAGCACTGCGGGAATTCATGAAGGCTTCTTCGACAGGACTTTTCAAACCCATGACCACTACCATCTACAAGGACAAGGCCAGTAGACACATGGGAACACCACCACTGGAAGTTCTGCTCCAATTCACTCACCATCTTGACTTGGAAATATATTGCCGTTCCTTCACTGTCGCTGGGTTAAAATCCTGTAACTCCCTTCCCAACAGCACTGTGGGTGTACCTACACCACATGGACTGCAGCGGTTCAAGATGGCAGCTCACCACCACCTTCTCAAGGCAATTAAGGATGGGCAATAAACGCTGGCCTAGCCAGCGAAGCCACATCCCATGAATGACTAAAAAAAACATTGGCCTCCCCATTGCCTTATTGGCTCATGGTTTGGTGGGCTATCTCCAAAGTAGGCAATGTGGGTTTCTCGTCAGTTCTCTAGCTGGTGACACCCCATCGCCTGCACAAAATTCTGCCTGTAGTTGCAAGATGACCAAGGCTTGGAACTGAATATTCAAGAATGCTTGACATTTCAGAACAATAGGAGGAAAGGAAAGGAAATGGAGGTGGCAGCATGGTTTATAATGCACAAGATCAGTACAATAGTAAGAAATTGTCTTGATTTCGAAGATCAAGATGTAGAATCAGTTTGGGTGAAAGTAAGAAATAGCGAAGTAAATATCCACTGGTGGAAATATTTTATAGGCCCCCTAACTGTGGCTGCACAGTAGGATAGAGTATACATCAAGAAATAAAGGACCTTACAAGAAAGGCACTGCAATCTCACTTTTTTCTTTTGTATGCCTTGAGGAACAGAAGCTGCCATCACAATTTTAATCTCAAGTTCCCTAGTCAATCCAATACCATGCTGGGGAGCAAGTGCAAATCCAGGATGTCACCTTCAAACTTGAGTCATGGGCAAGCTGCTATTATGTGCTCCATGGTTTAGTCAAGGTATCCACAGTTGCAGCGGGCGAGGTCTTGAGGTCTCACTTATACTTCAGGTGGTCACATCGGCCATGTCCAGTCCATATTCTATTGAGGTTTGTCTACATGCTTTGCGGGAGATTGAAGCCTGGTTGTTGAGATGTTGTGTCGCAGACAAAGGCCAGAATTTTCCGCTTCCCTTGGCAGTGGGCATGTTTGATGACATGAGTGGACAATATGGCATGAAGGGCAAAAATTGGTTTTACGGTGTCACGAAACCAGTTTGCGATGATCTGTTCAGCCTATCAGTGTGTCCAAATTTACCTTGTTTTTATTCATTCACAGGATGTGGGCTTCGCTGACTGGGCCAGCATTTATTGCCCATCCCTAATTGCCCTTGAGAAGATGGTGGTGAGCTGCCTTCTTGAACCGCTGCAGTCCATGTGGTGTGGGTACACCCACAGTGCTGTTAGGAAAGGAGATCCAGGTTTTTCCCCAGTGACAGTGAAGGAGCGGCGATATATTTCCAAGTCAGGATGGTGAGTGACTTGGAGGGGAACTTCCAGGTGGTGGTGTTCCCATCTATCTGCTGCCCTTGTCCTTCTTGGTGGTAGTGGTCGTGGGTTTGAAAGGTGCTGTCTAAGGAGCCTTGGTGAGTTCCTGCAGTGCATCTTGTCGATGGTACACACTGCTGCTACTGTGCGTCGGTGGTGGAGGGAGTGAATATTTGTGGATGTGGTGCCAATCAAGCGGACTGTTTTGCCCTGGATGGTGTCCAGCTTCTTCAGTGTTGTAGGAGCTGCACTCATCCAGGCAAGTGGAGAGTATTCCATCACATAACTGATTGTGCCCTGTAGATGGTGGACAGGCTTTGGGGAGTCAGGAGGTCGGTTACTCATCGCACGATTCCTAGCCTCTGACCTGCTCTTGTAGCCACAGTATTTATATGGTTAGTCCAGTTCAGTTTCTGGTCAATGGTAACCCCCATGATGTTGATAGTGGGGGATTCAGTGATGGTAATGCCATTGAACATCAAGGGGCGATGGTTGGATTCTCTCTTGTTGGAGATGGTCATTGCCTGACACTGATGTGGCGTGAACGTCACTTGCCACTTGTCAGCCCAAACCTGGATATTGTCCAGGTCTTGCTGCATTTGGACATGGACTGCTTCAGTTTCTGAAGAGTCACGAATGGTGCTGAACATTGTGCAATCATCAGCGAACATCCTCACTTCTGACCTTATGATCGAAGGAAGGTCATTGTTGAAGCAGCTGAAGATGGTTGGGCCAAGGACACGACCCTGAGGAACTCCTGCAGTGACTGACCTCCGACAACCACAACCATCTTCCTTTGTTCTAGGTATGACTCCAACCAGCGGAGAGTTTTCCCCCTGATTCCCATTGACTCCAGTTTTGCTAGGTCTCCTTGATACCACACTCTGTCAAATGTTGCCTTGATGTCAAGGGCAGTCACTCCCACCTCACCTCAGGAGCTCAGCTCTTTTGACAATGCTTGAACCAAGGCTGCAATGAGGTCAGGAGCTGAGTGGCCCTGGCGGAACCCAAACTGGGCATCAGTGAGCAGGTTATTGCTAAGCAAGTGCTGTTTGATAGCACTGTTGATGACCCCTTCCATTACTTTACTGGTGATCGAGAGTAGACTGATGGGGCAGTAATTGGCCGGGTTGGATTTGTCCTGCTTTTTGTGTACAGGACATACCTGGGCAATTTTCCACATAGCTGGGTAGATGCCAGTGTTGCAGCTGTACTGGAACAGCTTGGCTAGGGCACAGCAGTTCTGGAACACAAGTCTTCAGTACTATTGCCGGAATATTGTCAGCTCCCATAGCCTTTGCAGTATCCAGTGTCTTCAGCTGTTTCTTGATATCACGTGGAGTGAATCGAATTGGCTGAAGACTGGCAACTGTGATGCTGGGGACCTCCGGAGGAGGTCCTGCTATGTCGGTGTGACTTACAACTGACTTTAAAACGCATACATCTGGCGAGCTGATCTCCAAGGGCAATTTGGAGGAAAGTCCACAGAACCTTGTACAGCGGTCAAGAGGATCACCCGTAGGATATCAAGGAAGAGGCGTCATGCATTCGTTGTGGGGGGGTGGGGTGGTGCCACTTTTTCCCGGCTGGCTTTCAGTGTGGTGCAGGGGCACGGGCTCCAGTGCGGGTGGGACCTGGCGTGGGCAAGCAGCATAGACTGAAAGAAGTACACAAGCACATGCTGGGGCGGGTGGGTGTGGTGAAGGGGAGGTTGGGAAGGGGAGGAGGTGGGGTGGGGTTGGCGGTGGAGGGTGGGGGAAGTGGCCATGCACTTGGAAAGGTTTGTCAAAAGTGAGCATTCTTCCACAGCTGAGACCTTTCAGCTGCAACTCCATTGACATACTTGGAGTCGGGCCCCTGAAGCATTTCTGCCCACCCAAGCAACGCAAAAGTATGAATGTGCACACAACTGCTCTAGAACACTTCACCCCTCAGGTGCAAACTGGAAATTAATGTGCTTTTTAGGGGGCTGCAGAACAATTGGACAATTGGGCAAGCTGTAGAATCCCTTTGCGAAAGGTGGCCATGGTGCAGTCGCTGGTGGAGGTGCTCAGAGCCCCTTGCAATGTTTAATGCAGGTTTGGACCAGTATCCCTCATGGTTCAAGCTAACAACACAGACTTGCAGTGCAGATCAGGAGAATGCCCGCGCCTGAGCAGAGGTCACAGCATGCAGTCCAGTAGCCAAAGGTCAAGTGGAGTAGAGCGGAGGTGGGTGGGGTTTCGGACAGCCATGAAGCACCTACACACTGGCCATCCAAGTGGTGGCTAGCACCTTCTAGCTTGCATGAAGAGGCCTTGAGACTTAACCAAAAGAGGTCCTAACACACGCGTCTCACTCCCTGAATCTGCAGGAGGAGAACATCAGGATCATGGAGCCTTGTGATCTAGTGGTATGGCTCTTGGCCTACAGGGATCAGAGAAGGAGAAGAGTATGATGTAGGCACTTGGTTCGCCAATGGGAGGAGCACTACCCTCAAGTTGAAGGTGCGGCAGGCCCTCGTGGTGCATGCAGCTGAAGATCCACAGCGAGCTGTTGATCATCAGCGCCTCACTAGGCTCAGGGCCTGTAGACCAAACACATCATTCCTGCAGATGACTGACAACCAGTGTCACTGAAGACTGCGCACGGCTCGGGAACTGGTTGATCAGATATGCCACCTGCTGCAGATATTGGCACCAGGGGCACATGGAGGGCATCCACTGCAGTGGCTGTGAAAGTAACTGTGGCAGTCAACTTTTAGCCAGTGGCTCCTTCCAGGAAACCACAGCTGTCCTGTGCAGGATCTCACAAGCCTCCACCCAAAAGTGCATCCAGGATGTTACATACGTTATCTTCGCGATGGCAAAGAACTTTATGCATTTTCAACGGGATCAGGTAAGCCAGGAAACAAGGGCACTGTGATTTACGGTGAGCTCTGGTTTTTCACAGGTGCAGGGCGCCATCGACTGCACTGGGGTGGCAATTAGATCTCCGTGGCAGCAAGCAGTCAACTACGTCAACCGCAAGGACTTCCACTCGCTGAGTGTTCAGGTGGTCTGCGACCATCACAAACACAGGTTTGTGCACAATTCCCAGAGAACATTCATGACTCTTCATCCTCAGCAGGTCTCAGATCCCTGACATCTTCCAGGGTCCACAGAGGCTTCAAGATTGGCTCCTTGGGGGCAAGGGATACTCACAGAGGATGTGGCTAATGACATCCGTGCAACAGCCCCAGGCTGCAGCAGGGAGACGGTATAACGAGGCTCATGCCGCAACCCAGACTTTGGTGGAGCAAACAAAGGGATATTGAAAGTGAAGCTCTGATGCCTCGACAGGTCTAGTGAAATGCTGCAATATGGTCCCCAGAGGGTGTTACACTTCTCTGTAGCTTGCCATGCTCCACAACCTGGCGCTGCAATGGGGAGGAACTGGCTGAGGAGGAGATGGAGGAGCTGCATGTCTCCTTCGACGAGGAGGATGTCGAAGGTATGAAGCTGATGAGGTCCTCGAAGGCAAGGATGCTGGTGATGTGGCCATCACACTGGCCAGATGAGGCAGGTGTTCAAGAGGCTCTAATAACCGTAAGATTCGTGGAGGATGATGACAAGATGCAGTGAGGACAGTCCTGACATCCTCACCTTGTATCTGTGAATGTTTGACTCCTAAGTGCCTGATGGCAGCGCACATACACTCAGTGCTCAGGCATATGTCATGGAGACGCAGCAGGGGCCCTAATAGTCGCAAGATTCTAGGGGGAAGATGGTGACATGCAGTGAGGACACTCCGTAGATCTTCACATTGCCCCTGAGAACGTCTGACTCTTGTTTGGCTGAGGGCAGCTCACTTGCGCTCTGTGATCAGGATCATATCATGGATACGCAGCCATGAAACCTGATGTGCTCCTGATTCTTTGGCAGCCTTCAGCACCTGTCCACTACATAACCACACCATCACTAGACAAAAACGCTGAAGAGATGGGGGGCCAGCCCCACCTCAAAGGTGCTAGACACAGCGAGAGAATGATGGGACTCTGTGACACCTGCTTACGACATTCTGGCAGCAATGACAAGCGCCATCAAAGTGCAGGCATCACTGATATATCCAGTGAGTGTGAAGTCAGACCATCACTTTGCTCTGAAGGTTACACACTGCACAGGGAAAAGGCCTTGAACTGTGACACCTGCCTTTATCTTGTGCAGGAACCAAGATTTCACATCTGAATGACAAGGATATCATCACCTAGTTATCATCATAACAAGGAGCCAGACAAGGAAGCATTCTTGGGAGTTTGTTTACAATTGTCATGAAGCTATTAATGTATATATTATTGGAAAATATTTTTCTTTTAAATAAAGGTTTAGTCTGTGGGTATGTCTTAATTGGATTAAAGCCAGCTAGTCTGGGTGCTTTGATGTGTACTAGTTTTGATATGTAAGAGAGGTAGCGTGCATTTGCATTTTTTGAATAGAGCATTCAAGAAGCGTAGTGAAAACTACCACCTAGCTAGCAGATACCAAGCAATATATTTATATTACTAATAAAATTGGTACTATGAGAAGGGTTTTATTGTTAGAAGAGGCTAGTGATACAATGAGAATTTACATTCAATGGGTGGTGGTAGGTATAACTTCGGGCGTGCAGAGCAGAGGCAATGTGAGATCAACAGCAGCTGTAAGCCTCCAACTGTCTCCACAAAAACCAAAGTGAGAAGAACCTCATTTTGAATTTGTAAGGTGAAAATGCTTTTGCCTGGTGTTTGGTTAAGTCTATGGGTTGCTGTTGCCTTAATGGAGATTAGTTTGGGAATTTGTTAAAAGTTATGATAGTAGTAATTTGAAGCCATGTGTATATATATTTTAACCTGTATAAATTAATAAAATGTTTCATTTAGTTTAATGTAAAGCCTTGAGAACTGGTGATCTGATTCCTGAATTTAGAGTCACATCTCAAACATAACACTTAAAATTATAGATTATGACAATTGTTTAAAGTTTCCCTCTGGAGTTTTTAAATAACAGCTTTACCAACTGCATCGGTCATAACACAATAGTGAACATTATGTACAAGTGATTAACACCTCTGTCTACGCGGTGCAGCTACATCTTCTTAACTTTGGTTTAATGTTTGTAAGGTTCCTTTAAAGTTTTTCCTTGCTTTTACAGCTGACCTGACTTAGGGGCTGTGCTTGATTTCTCCCCTGTTATTGTTAATTTAGTTAATTGTTTTAACTCTACAAGAGATACACCTCCTTAGACCCTGCAGCGATACCTTTACGTCGAGCCTCCTCCGAGATGGTGTGCCCTGGCGACGTATTTCTTCCGCCAGGTGCACGGCCTGAATTACGACGTGCAGCTCCTGTTTGTAGATCAGAGGGGCCTCGGCTCCTTCCAGGTGTTGCCCGTCTTTTACCAGGACCTGATCAAAGTCTGGAACGTGGTCGCCACGCGACGCAGCTCTCCCCCGTCAGGAGTAGCGGCTATCGTCAGAGAGCCGCTGCTCAGGAATCCGCCCCTCCGTCCCTTTCAGTGGCTGGCGGAGAGGAGGGCTGTGGCTGCCGGGGTGACCAGGGTCGGGGACGTGCTGGGTGGCGGAGGACTGGGCTGGATGCTCCCGCAGGAGTTGGCGCGTCGCGCGTCAGTGAGTGTCCAGGTCGCAGCCGATGCCATCCAAGACCTAAAAACGGTCGTGCTCGGACCCGAAGTCATTTTAGGTCTGGAGGTGGCTCAGGTGCGCGGTGATCTTCCGGCTGAACGTTCCCCTGTTCGGACGGAATTCCACATTGGCCCCAAGCCCCGAACCCTCCCTCGGGTGCCGGTGCCCCGCAATAATATGAGCCGCCTCGGGGACATGCCCTCCGTGCCATTTGGCACGGCGCGGAGGGGTTTTCTGTACGGACTGCTGCTGCACACCTTCCATTTTCTCGCCCTGGTCCGCCGCCCGGACACGCCCTGGCGTGCCTTGTTGCCGTCCGGCGGCGGAGGCCCCCGATGGGAGGCCCTCTACGGAGGTGTTCTCCCTCTTTCTATCGGGGACCTGGGTTGGAGGGTGTTGCATGCAGCAGTCCCCTATAATCGTAAAATGTGTAGGTTCACGGACTCCCAAGACACCTGCCCTTTTTGCGGTCTTGTGGAGTCCGTGGACCACGTGTATATAGGGTGTCTTAGGCTGCACTCCCTTTTTAGTTATTTAAAAAATCTTTTGTTACTGTTTTGGTTGCACTTCAGTCCCACGCTCCTGATCTACGGACACCCGGTGCGGAAGGGGGTCGGGAAGGAGGAGGACCTCCTCGTGAACCTGCTCCTGGGTCTGGCCAAGTTGGCCATCAACAGGTCCAGGCAGCGGGCGATCGACGGGGGAGTCCCGCCCGATTGTTTGTCCCTCTTCCGCGGCTACGTTCGCGGCCGGATGTCCCTGGAAAGGGAGCACGCGGTGTCTGCCGGCACCATCGAGGCCTTCCGTGCTCGGTGGGCACCGCGGGGTCTGGGGTGTTTTGTTGACCCCTTTAATCACATCTTAGTTTGATGTTTGTAAGGTTCCTTTAAAGTTTTTCCTTGATTTTACAGCTGACCTGACTTAGGGGCTGTGCTTGTTTTCTCCCTTGTTCTTTTTGCTCATTTAGTTTATTGTTTTGACTCAAAAAGAGTTACATCTTCTTAACTTTGGTTTAATGTTTGTAAGGTTCCTTTAAAGTTTTTCCTTGCTTTTACAGCTGACCTGACTTAGGGGCTGTGCTTGATTTCTCCCCTGTTATTGTTAATTTAGTTAATTGTTTTAACTCTACAAGAGATACACCTCCTTAGACCCTGCAGCGATACCTTTACGTCGAGCCTCCTCCGAGATGGTGTGCCCTGGCGACGTATTTCTTCTGCCAGGTGCACGGCCTGAATTATGATGTGCAGCTCCTGTTTATAGAGCAGAGGGGCCTCGGTGGCTCCTTCCAGGCGTTGCCCATCTTTTACCAGGACTTGATCAAAGTCTGGAACATGGTCGCCTTGCGACGCAGCTCTCCCCCGTCAGGAGTAGCGGCTATCGTCAGAGAGGCGCTGCTCAGGAATCCGCCCCTCCGTCCCTTTCAGTGGCTGGCGGAGAGGAGGGCTGTGGCTGCCGGGGTGACCAGGATCGGGGACGTGCTGGGTGGCGGAGGACTGGGCTGGATGCTCTCGCAGGAGTTGGCGCGCCGCGCGTCAGTGAGTGTCCAGGTCGCAGCCGATGCCATCCAAGACCTAAGGACGGTCGTGCTCGGACCCATAGTCATTTTAGGTCTCGAGGTGGCCCAGGTGCGCGGTGATCTTCTGGCTGAACGTTCCCCTGTTCGGACGGAATTCCACATTGGCCCCAAGCCCCGAACCGTCCCTCGGGTGCCGGTGCCCCGCAATAATATGAGCTGCCTCGGGGACATGCCTTCCGTGCCATTTGGCATGGTGCGGAGGGGTTTTCTGTACGGACTGCTGCTGCACACCTTCCATTTTCTCGCCCTGGTCCACCGCCCGGACACGCCCTGGCGTGCCTTGTTGCCGTCCGGCGGCGGAGGCCCCTGATGGGAGGCCCTCTACGGAGGTGTTCTCCCTCTTTCTATCGGAGACCTGGGTTGGAGGGTGTTGCATGCAGCAGTCCCCTACAATAGGAGGATGTTTAGGTTCACGGACTCCCAGGACACTTGCCCTTTTTGTGGTCTTGTGGAGTCCGTGGACCATGCATATATAGGATGTCTTAGGCTGCACTCCCTTTTTAATTATTTAAAAAATCTTTTGTTACTATTTTGTTTGCACTTCAGTCCCACACCCCTGATCTACGGACACCCGGTGCGGAAGGGGGTCGGGAAGGAGGAGGACCTCCTCGTGAACCTGCTCCTGGGCCTGGCCAGGTTGGCCATTAACAGGTCCAGGTTGCGGTCGATCGAGGGGGGAGTCCCGCCCGATTGTTTGTCCCTCTTCCGCGGCTACGTTCGTGGCCGGGTGTCCCTGGAGAGGTGTTTGCCGGCACCATCGAGGCCTTCCGTGCCCGGTGGGCGCCGCGGGGACTGGGGTGTTTTGTTGACCCCTTTAATCACATTTTGGTTTAATGTTTGTAAGTTTCCTTTAAACTTTGCCCTTGGTTTTACAGCTGACCTGAATTAGGGGCTGTGCTTGATTTACCCCTTGTTATTGTTAATTTAGTTAATTGTTTTGACTCTACAAGAGTTACATCTTCTTAACTTTGGTTTAATGTTTGTAAGGTTCCTTTAAAGTTTTTCCTTGATTTTACAGCTGACCTGACTTAGGGGCTGTGCTTGATTTCTCCCCTGTTATTGTTAATTTAGTTAATAGTTTTAACTCTACAAGAGATACACCTCCTTAGACCCTGCAGCGATACCTTTACGTCGAGCCTCCTCCGAGATGGTGTGCCCTGGCGACGTATTTCTTCCGCCAGGTGCACAGCCTGAATTATGACGTGCAGCTCCTGTTTATAGAGCAGAGGGGCCTCGGTGGCTCCTTACAGGCATTGCCCGTCTTTTACGAGGACCTGATCAAAGTCTGGAACGTAGTCGCCTCGCAACGCAGCACTCCTCCATCAGGAGTAGCGGCTATCGTCAGAGGGCCGCTGCTCAGGAATCCGCCCCTCCGTCCCTTTCAGTGGCTGGCGGAGAGGAGGGCTGTGGCTGCCGGGGTGACCAGGATCGGGGACGTGCTGGGTGGCGGAGGACTGGGCTGGATGCTCCCGCAGGAGTTGACGCACTGCGCGTCAGTGAGTGTCCAGGTCGCAGCCGATGCCATCCAAGACCTAAGGACGGTCGTGCTCGGACCCGAAGTCATTTTAGGTCTCGAGCTGGCCCAGGTGCGCGGTGGTCTTCCGTCTGAACGTTCCCCTGTTCGGACGGATTTCCACATTGGCCCCAAGCCCCGAACCCTCCCTTGGGTGCCGGTGCCCCGCAATAATACGAGCCGCCTCGGGGACATGCCCTCCGTGCCATTTGGCACGGCGCGGAGGGGTTTTCTGTACGGACTGCTGCTGCACACCTTCCATTTTCTCGCCCTCGACCGCCGCCCGGACACGCCCTGGCGTGCCTTGTTGCCGTCCGGCGGCAGAGGCCCCCGATGGGAGGCCCTCTACGGAGGTGTCCTCCCGCTTTCTATCGGGGACCTGGGTTGGAAGGTGTTGCATGCAGCAGTCCCATACAACCGTAGAATGTGTAGGTTCACGGACTGCCAAGACACCTGCTCTTTTTGCGCTCTTGTGGAGTCCGTGGACCATGTTTATATAGGGTGTTATAGGCTGCACTCCCTTTTTAGTTATTTAAAAAACCTTCTGTTGCTGTTTTGTTTGCACTTCAGTCCCACGCTCCTGATCTACGGACACCCGGTGCGGAAGGGGGTCAGGAAGGAGAAGGACCTCCTCGTGAACCTGCTCCTGGGCCTGGCCAGGTTGGCCATTAACAGGTCCAGGTTGCGGTCGATCGAGGGGGGAGTCCCGCCCGATTGTTTGTCCCTCTTCCGCGGCTACGTTCGCGGCCGGGTGTCCCTGGAGAGGTGTTTGCCGGCACCATCGAGGCCTTCCGTGCCCGGTGGGCGCCGCGGGGACTGGGGTGTTTTGTTGACCCCTTTAATCACATTTTGGTTTAATGTTTGTAAGTTTCCTTTAAACTTTGTCCTTGGTTTTACAGCTGACCTGAATTATTGGCTGTGCTTGATTTAACCCTTGTTATTGTTAATTTAGTTAATTGTTTTGACTCTACAAGAGTTACATCTTCTTAACTTTGGTTTAATGTTTGTAAGGTTCCTTTAAAGTTTTTCCTTGATTTTACAGCTGACCTGACTTAGGGGCTGTGCTTGATTTCTCCCCTGTTATTGTTAATTTAGTTAATTGTTTTAACTCTACAACAGATACATCTTCTTAACACCTGACTTAGGGGCTGTGCTTGATTTACCCCTTATTTTGTTAATTTAGTTAATTGTTTTAACTCTAAAAGAGACTACATCTTCTTAACCTTCCTAACCCTGCTGCTTCGCCTTGGTGCTCCCCGACATCTACAGTGTAGGTGGAGGCAGTCTGCTGACCGCTATGCCCTTTTGTCTGTGATGACTTTGGCAGGTGTCTTCAGGAGGGCTGTGACCATGAGGTCCCCAGCCTGCATTGGGTATCCTGCTGTGGGCCAGGTGCACCCTCCTCTGCCTGTGGGCTGGAGATGATGGGGTTACAGGAAGACGGGATTTGGATTGGCAGGACATATCCGGAATCACCTGGGTGGATGGCCACATGGTGTCGAGCTGCTGGTCCTCCTTCCAATGGGTGCCCGACGGCCGCTGGCTCATTCCTTGATGAGAAGGGGAAGCTGGAGTGAGATTGAACTGCCCGCACCCCTCACATTGACATTGTTGGAGGCCAACTCTGTTGTCAGCGATGGAGTTCAGCCGCGCAGCAGTGCAGGACCGATGTCCTGGTCCAAGGTCTCCATGGCACCTCCATCCTGCCAGTGTTGACTATGGTTCACCGGCATGCTAGTGCTATCACCTCAGACTGAAGGTGGATAGACTCCTCAATCATCCTTTGCAATCTGAGGAGTGCACCAGATATCCCTTCCTGATGTTCCCATGATCACCCTTGCAGCTCCAACAACTGATTGAGGGCCGAGTCCAGAGGCTCATCATCTGACTCGGACTCAGTAGATTCCTTGCCTCCAGCAGTCCTCCAAATGCCGGCAACCATGGATGTCCCTGCCTCCACCTGCTGTAGGATAAATTGCGTGCTATGCTCACCTGATTATGATCCCAAGGCTGCTCTACGTTTAGGTCCTATCATGGTGTGCGTTGCTGAGCTGGTGGAGGGTGTAGGTGAATGTTGTAATGGGTCTCCAATGGTGCTCCCCTCATGGTCCTCAGCCGAGGATTTCTTGGTGTTGGGATCGGGGTCAAGGTTGCCTGAGGGTGACGTGGCAGATGTGCCTAGGAGAGAAAGTGGAGGTTGTTAGTGCTTGGCAGCCATGTTAAACATGAAACAGCGGACTCAGAGTAGCATTGACAGACGGCTGATCTAGTGCAGGATCCTCACGTGGATGTTTGCCGCCGATCTCCCCATCGCCGTAGGAATGGTCCATGTCCTCTCCAGCCAGCTCCAACGTGCAACTCTTGAATGGAGTGAGGACCTAGATGTCCAGCACTCCGCCCCTGGTCTGGGGCCTCTCTCGTTGATTGTGCACAATCTTCTCCTGCAAAAAGACAGATGGAGAGAGTTTGACCAAGGTGCATGCTAGGCCAAATGAAAAGGATGCCAGGTGTGCGTGTGTGCTGAGTGGAGCCATGGACGGGGTGAGGAGGCAATCTCCAGAGGAGATGAGGCCAGACGGAGATGTGAGGGTGTGTGTGAGAGAGTGACTGGTGATGTACCTGGCAGTGAATGAGATGCCAGTGAATGTGTGATCGGCTTGTGAGTGTATGAGTTTAGAGTGATGAGGTGGTTGACTTACCCTCATGGCATGAGTGAGATCATTCGTGCTTTTTCTGCATTGGACGGCCATCCTTATGCATGCAACATTGGCACTGGCCAATGCTGCCACTGCCTCCCAAGCCAGAACGGTGAGACTGATGGGCCTCCTGCGGCCAGAGCAGGGATAGAGGGCATCGTGGTGGGCCTCCATGGCGTCGAAAAGATGTTCCAGGGATGCGTCACTGAATTGGGGAGGGCTGCAGCTTTTGAGTAAATACCTTCACCGGAGCAGTCCTGGGTTGAAAGTATTGAGAACTGTGCATGTGGCTGCAGTTTAAATGTGGCACCTGGATTGAGGAAACAGCAAGGTAACGGTGTGGCTGGCAAATTGAAGGCTGCCCGCCAGCAATCCGGCATGTTTCCCATGAATGCTTTAATAATGAGGCATGAAAATCCACCATTGCAAACGGCAGGTAAAATGTCACTTTTCACGCCTGCTACTCCACTTAGAGCAAATCTGGGACTGTTCCACCCAATGCATTTAATTGGGAGGGTGGTTTCTGCCAAAGCTTTCCTCCAATTTTCATCAATGTTTTGGAGTTAGATTTGGTCAAGTCGTGTCCAGATGGAGTTTCATGGAAGCATGTGGTGAGTTGGGGGTTCTTGAAGGTCTCAATGGTTGCTGTTGATATGAGTTATTTCTCTGTGTGTTGCCACATCCTGTTGAATAGAGGGAGTGGAGATTTGAGGAAATGGTAACCACAGAACTGGAGCTGTTCTCAGAGCTCCAGAGGTTATCCTCATTATTGAGTGAAGTTGTGTGACAATGAGTTTGGTGTGATGACTTGAGGCCAATATGAATGCACTGTACTCAGCTGTCGAAAAGACCAGAGCTAAAGCAGAAGTACAAAGGACAATGGTTTTTGCAACGCACCTTCTGTCGGTGAGCTTGTGGATGATGTTCACTCATGCCATTACCAACCCCGGTACTGTTATAAATGTGGGTGATTTAAGCTCCATATCAATTGGACAAATCAAATTGGCAAAGGTAGTCTGAAGGATGAGTTAATAGAGTATGTTTGGAACAGTTTCTGAAAACAAGGCATCCTGAAACCTACAGAGACCAGGCTATTTTGGACCTGGTAATATGTAATGAGGCAGGATTAATTAAATACCTCATAGTAAAAAATCCTCGAAGCAAGAGTGAAAGTAGCATGATTGAATTTCACATTCAGTTTGAGGGTGAGAAATGTGGTTCCATAATAAGTGTCTTAAACTTAAATAAAGCCAATTACAAGGGTATGAAGACAGTTGACTAAAGTGGACTAGGTAAATAGATTAAAAGGAGAGTGGAGAAGCAGTTGCAGACATTTGAGGAGATATTTCATAGCTCTCAACAAAGCTATATTCAATTCAGGAAGAAAAACTCTACCAGAGGATGCACCATCTGTGGCTAAAGAAGTTAAGGATGGTATAAAAACGAAAGAAAATATGTACAATGCTGTGAAGATTAGTGGTAGGCCAGAGGATTGGAAAAGTTTGAGAAACCAGCAAAGGATGACTATAAAAGAGGGAGACATTATAGCATGAGAGAAAATTAACAAGAACTATAAAATCAAACAGTAAAAGCTCCTACAAGTCCCACTGGTGCACTGTTACAGAAGTGTGCACCATCTACAAGATGCACTGCGGGAACTCACCAAGGCTCCTTAGATAATACATTACAAACCCACGACCGTTACAATCTGGAAGAACAAGGGCAGCAGACACATGGGAACACCACCACCTGGAAGTTCCCCTCCAAGTCTCTCACCTTCTTGACTTGGAAATATATCGCTGTTCCTTCACTGTCACTGGGTCAAAATTCAGGAAATTCCTCCCTAATAGCACTATGGGTGTACCTACACCACATGGATTGCAGTGGTTCAAGAAGGCAGATCACCGCCACCTTCTCAAGGACAATTAGTATGAGCAATAAATGAGCAATATGTGAACTCAAACACCCACATCTCATGAATGAAAAAAAAGTACATAAAAAGGAAATGAGTATGTACTAAAGTGAGCATTGGCTCCTTAGTGGGTGAGACTGGGGAATTAATAATGGGAAACAAGAAAATGACAGACGCTTTAAACAAGTATTTTATGTCCATTTTCACAGCAGAAGGCACAAACAGCATCCAAAGAATAGTAGAAAATCAAGAGGCAAAAGGGAGGGAAGAATTTAAAGCAATCACTGTCACTAAATGTCATGAAGCTATTAATATATATAAAATTATTGGAAAATATTTTCATTTTAAAATAGAGGTTTAGTCTGTGGGTGTGTCTTAATTGGATTAAAGCCTGCTAGTCTGGGTGCTTTAATATGTACTAGCTTTGATATGTAAGAGAGGTGGCGTGCATTTGCATTCTTTTGAATAGAGCAATCAAGAAGCGGGGTGAAAACTACCACCTAGCTAGCAGATACCAAGCAATATGTTTATATTACTAATAAAATTGGTACTATGAAAGGGGTTTTATTGTAAAAGGTGGAGTTCAAAGAGGCTGGTGATACAATGAGAATTTACATTCAATGGGCATTGCTTGGTATAACTTGAGCAGTTTTGTGTGTGCAGGGCAGAGATAATATGAGTTCAAAAGGCAGCTGTAAGACTCCAACTATCTCCACAGGAACCAAAGTGAAAAGAAACTAATTTTGAATTTGTAAGGTGAAAATGTTTTGCCTGGTGTTTGGTTAAGTCTATGGTTCCTGTTGCCTTAATAGAGATTAGTTTGGGAATTTGTCAAAAGTTATGATAGTAGTCATTTGAAACCATATGTATATATATTTTAACCTGTGTAAATTAATAAAATGTTTCATTTGGTTTTCTGTAAAACCTCGAGAACTGGAGGTCTGCTTCCTGAATTTAGAGTCGCATCTCAAACATAACACTTAAAATTATAGGTTATGACAGTTGTTCAAAATTTCCCTCTGGAATTTTTAAATAACGTAGCTTTACCAACTGCATCAGTCATAACGCTAGAGAAAACTAATAGGAATATTAATGTGACTTAAGGCTGACAAGCTCCCTGGATCTGATGGCTTGCATCCTATGGTCCTTAAAAGAATCCTTAAAAGAAGTGGCTGCAGAGATAGTGGATGTGGATGCATTGGTTGTCATCTTCCAAAAATTCCTAGAGTTTGGAAAGGTCCCAATGGATTGGAAAATGGCAAATTTAACACCTCTGTTCAACAAAGAAGGGATACAGAAAGCAGGAATCTATAGACCAGTTCGTCAAATGTCTGTCATTTTGAAAATGCTAGAATCATTGTTAAAGAGTTAGGAGCAGGACAGTTAAGAATTCAAAATACAATCAGGTATAGAAATCAGACAATTAGCTTGGATAAAGAATTGGTTAGATAATAGGAAGCAGATAGTAGCAATAACAGAACAGTAGGTGTACCTACACCAAATAGGCTGCAGCGGTTCAAGAAGGCGGCTAACCACTGCATTCTCAAGGGCAATTAGGGATGGGCAATAAATGCTGGCCTAGCCAGCGACACCCATATACTGTGAATGAATAAAAATAAATAATTAAATAAATAGGCAATTTTGCATGCAGGTGCAGCAAGCAATTAGGAAGGCAAATGGAATGTTGGCCTTCATTGTAAGGAGATTTGAGCGCAGGAGTAAAGATGCTTTGCCACAGTTGTATGAAGCCTTGGTGAGACTTCACCCGGTGTATTGTGTAGTTTTGGCCCCTTTACCTAAGGAGGGATACGGTTTCCATTGAGGGAGTGTTAGGGTAGAGGTACATCATGTGATTAGGAAGGTGAATGGAACATTGGCATTTATTGTAAGAGTATGGGATATTAAAGTGGGTAAGTTTTGCTGAAGCTTACAGGGCCTTGGTGAGACCACATCTGGGGTACTTGTACAGTTTTGGTATCCTGATCTGAAAAAGGATATAATGCATTACAAGCAGTTCAGAGGAGGTTCCCTCAACTCATTTCTGGGATGAAGGATTTATCTTATGAAGAAATGTTGAACAGGTTGGGCCTATACCCATTAGAGTTTAGAAGAATGAGGGATGATCTTATTGAAACATATAAGACTATGAGGCGGCTCGATAGGGTGGATACCAGGTGTGTGCTTCATTGTATGGGCGAGACTAGAACTCGGGGTCACAGTTTAAAAATAAAAGGCTTCCCATTTAAGATGGCGATGAGGAGAAATGTCTTTCTGTCAGAGGATTGTTCAGCTGTGGAATTCTCTTCCTGAGGCTGGATTGTTAATGTTGTAATCCTGTCACAATTATGTGCAGGCTCTAGCTTCATGTGAGAGCAGCAATTACTAATTGGGAAAAGGAAAGGGCATTATTTTTAGTATATGTAAGAACCGGTTGTCACCTGTGTAGGGGAAAAGGAAAGGGCAGTCTCTATCTATGTTCTCTGGGCTTTGTGAATAAGCCTATGGGCAGAATTTTCCACTCGTCAGGGGGGGAAGTTGATGGGCTGGCGCATACAGGTGTGCTTCCGATCGGCACCCCCGATCGGAGGTGCGACGCCATTTTACGTGGGCGGGCCAATTAAGGCCCGCCCAGTGTGATGTCCACAGGGAAGTGTTATGCACTCCCTGTGCGGGCAGGGGGGAATGTCTAAAATCAAAAGTGCGCTCCTTCGCGCATGCGCACGAAAGGGCATGCTCATCTCCCTGAGGCTAAGTGCAGCCTCAGGGAGATGAGCTCTACTTGCAACAATATTAAAAATAGAAAAAAAAAATCCCCTTACATTTCCCCTCATGTGACAATGTCACATGAGTTGGGACATGTTCATAATTTCCATAACAACTTTATTAAAATTTTTAAAACCCTAAATGAAACCTCATCCCGTCAGTGGATGAGGTTTCATGTTTTTTCTAGTTGCCACCAGGGCTCTTGGCCTGCCTGTCAACCTTAAGGTTGGACAGGCAGGTCCTCTAATTGCTTAGTTGACCCTGTCAATGGCCTCAATTGGCTGATTTTGCTGTGCCTCCGCCTCCCTGAAAATTTAAATGGGGCGGGGTGACATCGGGAATTCCGCCTGATGTCATCCCGCGTCATTTTACGCATCGGCGAGCAGGCCCCGCCCCTGCTCGCCAATGGTAAAATCCTTCCCTATGTGAAAGAAAGACAGGCTTCACATTCCTCCTTTACTCAGTGAATGAGCATCAAATTATAACATGGGTCACTGAATTTATTCATGGCTGAGTTAGATAGATTTTTGATAGACAAGGGAGTCAAGAGTTATGGGGACAGACAGGAAAGCAGAGCTGAAGCCACAATCAGATCAACCATGATCTTATCAACACTGCACTAGGCTCTAAGGACCAAATGACCTACTTCTGCTCTTAAGCCCTATGTTCCAATGAGTCAATATGGTTTTGTGAAAGGGAAACTATATTTGGAAAAGTTATTAGAGTTCTTTGAGGATGTAACAAGCAGGGTAAATGGAGGGGAATTAGTAGAAGCAGTTTATTTAGATTTCCAAAAGGCATTCAACAAGGTGCCTGTTACGGACTGGAGGGGATTTAAGTTAAACAGCCCTGATTTCTCCTCTTAACCCATCCATAAACAGAAAGGCGCTTTGATTTTCTTCCCTCTTTATAAGCGGTGGCATTTTTCCCAACTGCTCAGTTTCAGCGTGGTCCAATTTCTATTAATACCCCCCAGCAAACTCATGATAGGATGAACTCAGAGGGTTAGATTAGTTTGCACACACTCAAATGAGGGAGCAGGGTAGCAACGTGGCCTCCTTTTCACTCATACAATAACAGAAGGATAGCAAAAGAAAGAGTTATAGGGAAAAAGCCACAGAGAAAATAATTATTGTTTCATGTTGAGTCCAGAGTCCAGAATTGAAAACCAATAGTGTATTCCTTCACAGAGGTTGGCAAGCTGAACTGATGCTGGGTAATTCACTTTTCCAGTAAAGTTGATTTCCACGATGAGATAGGCACACAATGATAAATTAGTCTTGTAGGCAATGGTACAGAAGTTCCAGTAGAAACAGTGTAGATGGGGCAGGCATTCAACCCTGGACAGAGTCTCTTTCCTGTGCTGCCGCTTGGTAGATAGAAAGATGACAGACTGCCCTTTGCAGCTCCACAAGGCAATATATTACTAGTTCCACTGGCTAGAAGGGGTCATATCACATGACTGCCACCTCCACTTTGGCATTGACAAAGGGTGTGAATACTTTTGTTTGGATACCTGCGCTAGTTAATGCTCTAACCATTAAGTCTTAATGGGAGGTTTCAGGGGATTTGTCCCAGCAGACAAATCAGTTCCAGTTGGCCAGGCCTGGCTTATGAAATGTAGGGGGCCTTTGTATAATTCTCTTTGAATGGGGTTTCTGCAGCCACAGGGGTTATTAGCGTCTTTTCAGGGATATTGAGGCACAGGTTTCTCGACACTGCCAAGTAGCCCCTTTTGTTCACAGTCCCAGGCAGATATAGATTCAGCCATTTAAAAAAAAAACAGTCCTTGTCCAGTTTTAAAAGAGCTTATGGTGTTCAGGATGATATGTTAGCATGCATAGAGGACTGGCTAACTATCAAGAAACAAACAGTAGGGATAAATGGGTCATTTTTAGGGTGGCAAACTGTAAATAGTGGAGTGCCTCAGGGATCAGTGCTGGGGCCTTAACTACTTACATCTCTATTAAATACTTGGATGAAGGGGCCAACTGGATTGTAGCCAAATTTGCTGACAATAAAAAGATAGGTATCAAGAAAGTTATGAAGAAGATAAGTGTCTGCAAAAAGATATAGATAGGTTAAGTGAGTGGGCAAAAATTTGGCAGATGGAATATATTATGGAAAATTGTAACCTTTTCCACTTTGGAGAAAGAATAGAAAAGCAGAATATTATTTAAATGGAGAGACACTGCAGAATGTTGCAGTACAGAGAGAGACCTAGGAGTCTTTGCATATGAATCATAAAACCTCCACATGCAGGTACAGCAAGTAATTAGGAAGGCAAATGCAACGTTGAAACTAAAACAAAAATTGCTGGAAAAACTCAGCAGGTCTGACAGCAACTGTGGAGAGAAAGACAGAGTTAACTCTTCTTCAGAACTAAAGAGAAGTAGAAATGAAATATATGCTGTTTAAGGGGGGTGGGACAGGTGAAGCTGGATGGAAAGCCAGTGATAGGTGGAGGCAAAGGAGAGGTTGCAAAATATATCATAAACAAAAGGTCAAAGGGGTGTTGATGGTGGTGATACTGGCTAAAGGAGGTGCTAATGGTGAGATTAAGAGTAGAAAGCAGGATGAGCAAGTGACAGATGGCCCTAGTGGGGGTGGGGTAGGGGGAGGGGATGGTGTGGGAAAAAAGATCAAAATAGGCTAAAAGGTAGAGATAAAAC
Organism: Cetorhinus maximus; assembly: GCF_964194155.1. Taxonomy (NCBI): domain Eukaryota; kingdom Metazoa; phylum Chordata; class Chondrichthyes; order Lamniformes; family Cetorhinidae; genus Cetorhinus; species Cetorhinus maximus. The sequence continues at coordinate 168,783,884 of NC_135883.1, forward strand.
AATGAATGGAAATAAATTTTTTAAATAATAATAGAAATAGGTGGGAAAAAAATATATAAAAATTAAAAAATAAATATTGAAAAAAGGGGATCAAAAAGGGGTGAGGATGGAGGAGAGAGTTCATGATCTGAAGTTGTTGAACTCAATGTTAAGCCCGGAAGGCTGTAAAAGTGCCAAATCGGAAGATGAGGTTCTGTTCCCCCAGTTTGCGTTGAGCTTCACTAGAACTTTGCAGCAGTCCAAGGATGGACATGTGGGCATGAGAGCAGGGTGGTGCATTGAAATGTTGAAATGGCAAGCAACAGGAAGGTCTGGGTCATGCTTGCAGACAGACTGAAAGTGTTCTGCATTTGGTCTCTCCAATGTAGAGGAGACTGCATTGAGAGCAGTGAATGCAGTAGACAAAATTGAGGGAAGCGCAATTAAAGCACTGCTTCACTTGAAAGGAGTGTTTGGGCCCTTGGACGGTGAGGAGGGGGGAAGTAAAGGGGCAGTTGTTGCATCTTCTGCGATTGCGTGGGAAGATGATGTAGGAGGGGGTTGAGGTGTAGGAAGTGATGGAGGAGTGGACCAGGGTATCCCGGAGGGAACGGTTCCTACAGAATGCCTATGGAGGTGGGGTGGGGGGGGGGGGGGGTGCAGTGAGGGGAAGATGTGTTTGATGGTGGCATCATGCTGGAGCTGGTGGAATGGCAGAGGATGATCCTTTGAATGCGGAGGCTGGTGAGGTGAAAAGTGTGAACAAGGGGGACCCTATCATTGTTCTGGGAGGGAGAGGAAGGTGTGAGGGCAGAGGCGCAGGAGATGGGTCGGACACGGTTGAGGGCCCTGTCAACCACCGTGGGTGAGAAACCTTGGTTAAGGAAGATGGAAGACATGTCAGAAGCATTGTTTTGGAAAGTGGCATCGTTGGAACAGATGCAATGGAGGCGAAGGAACTGAGAGAATGGGATGGAGTCCTCACAGGAAGCAGGGTGTGAGAAGTTGTAGTCGAGATAGCTGTGGGAGTTGGTGGATTGTAATGAATATTGGTGGACAGTCTATCACCAGAAATTGAGACAGAGCGGTCAAGGAAGGAAAGGGAAGTGTCAGTGATGGACCATGTGAATGTGATGGAGGGGTGGAAATTGGAAGCAAAGTTAATACATTTTTCCAGGTCCAGACAAGAGCATGAAGCAGCACAGAAACAATCATCGATGTATCAGAGAAAGAGTTGTGGGTGGGGGCCTGAGTAGGACTGGAACAAGGAATGTTTCACATACCCCATAAAGAGACAGGCATAACTGGGGCCCATGCGGGTACCTATAGCCACACCTTTTATTTGGAGGAAGTGAGACAAGTTTAAGGAGAAATTGTTCAGTGAGAGAACAAGTTCAGCCAGATGGAGGAGAGTGGTTTTGGATGGGGATTGTTCGGGCCTCTGTTCAATCCAGTCGAAACGCTAACTCTGTCTTTCTCTCCACAGATGCTGTCAGGCCTGCTGAGTTTTTCCAGCAATTTTTGTTTTTGTTTCTGGTTTCCAGCAACCACAGTATTTTGCTTTTATCTAAATGCAATGTTGGCCTTTATTGCAAGGGGAATGAACTATGGTCTTATTGAATGTCAGAGCTGGCTCATGGGGCTGAATAGCCTCCTTCAGTTCCTATTTCTTATGTTTTTATGTCAGTCTGAAGCTGATACTACCCTCCCAAGATTGTCTGCTCCCCACCTTACCCGAGACTGAAGAGTCAGCACTCACTGGCTCAATGTATGAGTTTGATGGGAGCATCCAGGCGTACGGCAATGTTAACATGGAAAAAGCTGCAACACATGTTGCACGGGACAATGTTTTAAAAAAATTTTTTCATGGGATGTGGGCGTCGCTGACTAGGCCAGTATTTTTATTGCCCATCCCTAACTACTCTTGAGAAGGCGGTGGTGAGCTGCCTTCTTGAAACGCTGCAGTCCACGTGGTTTAGGTGTACCCACAGTGCTGTTTGGGAGGGAGCTTCAGGATTTTGGCCCAACGACAGTGAAGAAATGGAGATATAGGCCAGGATTATTTGGCCCTGTCGCTGCATGTCTCACTTCAGTAGATGCAGCAAGCCACTTAAATCTCCATTCAGTTTGGCGGGACTGTAATATCCCACCAGGCAAGAGGGACTGTAAAATCCTGACCATAGTTCCAAGTCAGGATGATGTGTGAATTCGAGGGAAACGTGCAGGAGTTGGTCTTCTCATGTACCTGCTGCCCTTGTTCGTCTAGGTGGTAGAGGTCACAGGTTTTGAAGGTGCTACCGAAGGAATCTTGGTGAGTTGCTGCAATACATCTCGTAGGTGGTACACATTGCTGCCACTGTGCATTGGCGGTGGAGGGAGTGGATGCTGGAGGTTGTGCAGAGGGTGCCAATCCAGCTTGCTGCTTTGTCTTGGATGGTGTTGAGCTTCTTGAGTGTTGATGTAGCTGTAATCGTCTGGGCAAATGGAGAGTATTCCATCACACTGTTGACCTGTGCCTTATAGATGGTGGATAGGCTTTGGGGAGTCAGGAGGTGAGTTACTCACTGCAGAATTCCCAGCCTCTGTCCTGCTTTTGTAAACATAGTATTTATATGGCTGGTCTTGTTCAGTTTCTGGTCAATGGTCAATGGCGGAGCAGATTCAATGGACCGAATGGCTAACTTCTGCTACTACATCTTATGGTCTTATCAGTAAGGGAATTAAGTGTTATGGGGAAAAGGCAGGAAAGTGGAATTGAAGATTATCTGTTCAGCCATGATCTCACTGAATGGTGGAGCAGACTTGATAGATCGAAAGGCTTACTTCTGCTCCTACGTCTTAATGTCTTATGGTCTAACCCCCAGGATGTTGAGAGTGGAGGATTCAGTGATGGTAATGCCATTGAATATGAAGGAGCGATGGTTGGATTCTTTCTTGTTGGATTCTTTCTTGTTGGATATAGTCATTGCATGGCACTTGTATAGTGTGAATTGTATTTGCCATTTATCAGCCCAAACCTGATTGTTGTCCAGGTCTTGCTCCATACGGAGACAGATTGCTTTAGTACCTGAGGAGGTGCAAATAGTACTGAACATTGTGCAATGATCAGCGAACATCCCCACTTCTGACCTTATAATGGAGGGAAGGTCACTGATGAAGCAGCTGAAGATGGCGGGCCTAGGACACAAGGCTGAGGAACTCCTGCAGTGATTCCTGGGACTGAGATGATTGACCTCCATCAACCACAACCATCTTCCTTTGTGTTAGGTATGACTCCAACCAGTGGAGAGTTTTCCCTTGATTCCCACTGACTTCAGTTTTTCCAAAGTTTCTTGTTGCCACACAGTCAAATGCTGTCTTGGTGTAAAGGGCAGTCACTCTCACCTCACCTCTTGAGTTCAGCTCTTTTGTCCATGTTTGAACTAAGGCTGGATTATGATGCGAGCTGAGGTTACCCCTGGACAAGCCTGATCCCAGAGTGCAACCCAGCTTGATAGATGCTAACTTTTATTTGTTAGGTTAAATACGTGGAGAGTAGCAACTTAACAGAGCCACAAGGGTCAGCTGATGAACTTTTAACAAAAGAATAAAACATTTATATATATAAAAGCAAAGAACTGCAGATGCTGGAAATCCAAAACAAAAACAAAAACAAAAATACCTGGAAAAACTCAGCAGGTCTGGCAGCATCGGTGGAGAAGAGCACAGTTGACGTTTCGAATCCTCATGACCCTTCAACAGAACAAGTGTCATGAGGACTCGAAACGTCAACTGTGCTCTTTTCCACCGAAGCTGCCAGACCTGCTGAGTTTTTCCAGAATAAAACATTTATTCAACAAGAAAAGATTAACTATATTACAATACTCCTTCACCCACAACTATACCTTTACGTATACGGATGTATACGGATTGTAAGGATAACACAAATTATAAAAGCTATCTTATACCCTAATGTACACAGTAAGTACATGGTCCATTTAAATCTATGGCACCCTGAGGTTAGACATCTCACACTCTGAAATCAAGTGACAGATTCCACCTCAAACGGATGCTATGGATCTCTCCTCAACTCCCCCCAGACGCTTGTCACGCCGTGAGCCAGCCAGTCTCACTGAATTCTGACCTTCACACGAGGGTTCCCCATCTCCACTCTCCAAGAACTTGCCTTGGAATCTTCTCCCAAACTGATGCTTTCTCTCAGACGCCTTCCGCAAGGGTTCACCTCCAGGGTTTCAAACTCTCCTTTTGATATTCCTCGTCCCTGAGTTGCCGCATGAATTCAAGCTGTCTTTCACACACTCTGTCTCTCTGACTCAGCCATCAACAGTACATCACTGCTTCACGTGCCCACAGCAAATAATTACAGACCTCCAGTTGTCTCTTTGGATCCTCTTACCTCTTGCAAGCTGTTCTCACTTTAAAACTGTTTTCTGCAGCTTTTGTTTCTTTAAATCTTAAGCATGGTGTCTTTCTCAGCCTCTCACTCTTAGCGTCACTTAACAGGACCTTTTTCCAGGTACCTGTCCTTCCTTTGACCAGAAGGTCTTCTTTGGATTTGCCTCTCTTCCACTCTCCTGGCTTTTTGGGGTTTCTCTTTAGCTTGGGACTGGCTATCCTTTGCCCCAGCCTCTCCTGGCAGCAACTTTTAGAACCAACTGCACTCAAACAGCTTCCAAAACAACTGCTGTTTCTCTTCTTCTATGTGTGTGTCTGTGGGAGGGATCTGGGCCCTTGTTGCTAGGCAAAATTCCAATCCTTCTATCCTTGTATGTTTACCTTCTCTTTAGGGGTCGTAAAACTCCTCATTAGAAATGCAAGCACCTTTTTAAAGTGAAAATAAAACTCCATTTGACCTTTCTTAACACACAGATACAGAAATACAAATCAAACTTAAACTTTAAAGCTAAAACTCATTCCCAACACCCACAAATATCAATATAACTTAAATTAAATCTATTTCCTAACACCTTTTCCTTTGGTGGTAAGAAAGCTTCACATAGTGAAGTTTTTTTTTACAATGGCCTTAAATTCACCTCACACAAAATTAACATCATAAACCTCTAACAATAGCTTATTATTTACTATACAAATAAATTTTCCATTTTGTTTCACATTTAGACATGTTAGAAATGCAATTACAACAACGTACTTAAACAAAGTTGATAAATGTAATAAGATAACCTGGATTTGTACAACATAGTATTATCATAACTCAACTTTTATGTTTCTTTTTCCTCTTGTTTCCAGTCTTTAACTCAGCAAAAATTATTTCATTTAAGTCTAAAATTCAATCGTCCTTTTTGTTCGCTGTAGTCATAATTCCATCCTCAAGCTCACATTCAGACCCCAAATATGGTAAATTCTCACTTGGATTTAACAAAGTCAAAATGGCAATTTTGTACATTAACATCTCATTTCTTCTCTGGTCAAAAGCTTTTCTTGCCATTTCAAGGATGTTATTGAGATGCTTTTTATGTTCATGATATGATATTGTTGTTTCTCCAGATACCATTTCGAACAGATCTTTTCCAGTTCTTTTTGAGAGTCAATTATATTTTCCCTGTGGAGCTTCATAGTTCATTCCAACCCTTCAATTCTTTTACATAACCCACAAAATATAATCATTCCACTCCTTTCCAGGTTTTGAATGGTCTTTTGCAAACTGTCCACTTGCCTGGATTCCAACTACTGCATTTTGTATAGTAGCACCGGCAAACACTTGTAAATCAGTGCCTCTGGTCATTGACTTTTCCAGAACATTTTGTGATTTCAATTCTGCAGACACTTTAATTGTTTTCATATTGTCCACTATTAAGTTTGATACATCAGTAATTTTACTCGGGTCCATTCTTACATCTACGTCTTACAAACGTAGGCCATAAGACGTAGGAGCAGAAGTAGGCCATTCGACCCATCAAGTCTGATCCGCCATTCAATGAGATCAAGACTGATCTGATAATCCTCAACTCCACTTTGCTGCCTTTTCCCATAACCCTTGATTCTCTTACTGATGAAAAATCTGTCTATTTCCGCCTTGAATATATTTAACAACCCAGCTTCTACAGCCCTCTGCAGTAAAGAATTTCACAGATTAACTACCCTCTGAGAGAAGGAATTCCTCCTCATCTCTGTTTTAAATGGGTGATCCCTTACTCTGAGATTATGCCCTCTGGCCCAAGACCCGCCCAGAAGGGAAACAACCTCTCAGCATCTATCCTGTCAAGCCACCTAAGAATCTTATATGTTTCAATAAGGTCGCCTCTCATTCTTCTAAACTCCAATGAGTACAGGCCCAACCTACTCAACCTCTCCTCATAAGAAAATCCCTCTATACCCGGAATCAACCTAGTGAACCTTCTCTGGACTGCCTTCAATGCCAGTATATTTTTCCTTAGATAAGGGAACCAAAACTGTTCACAGTACTCTAGGCGTGGCCTAACTAGTGCCTTGTATAGTTTTAGCAAGACTTCCCTATTTTTACTGTCTCCACTAGCCAAATCATTACCCAGAATAAAATCCACCCCTTCAATAGGTGATCTAGGAATAATTCCCACCATAACAATTCATTTACAAAGTGGCTTTGTAAGTTAATTTTACATGAAGAAACAGGTTCATAAATTCCATTAATATCCCTTATTAATACTTTTTCTTTCACAAAACTATTAGGAACACAAATTGCATCATCAGCCACCGTCAATGATTGATCTGCCCCTATACCTCTCAAAGTTTTAAGCTGCTTACTTATTTTGTTAGAGGAGTAAGAGAACACTTCTCCCTTTGACACAAAACATCCAGGCCCTCTGTTAACCTGACTTCCTTCACCAGAAATCAAAGAAGAACTCTCTGGACTATTCTGAACCATATCCCCCTTTCCTGTATCTTCTATGGGAACACGATTCACCTGTACTACTGCTACAGTTTTAACAACCATTACCTTTTCTGATGCAACCTTTCCTGAGGATTCCTTAGGTGCTCCTACTACTTCAATAGATCTACCATTTAATTTCCAGCAATCTGCCCTAACATGTCCTACCTTATTACAATGAAAACACTTAGGCGTTCAAATATCACTTCCACCCTTAGTACCTTCCTTTCAGGTCTGAGGAGAAATTTCCTGAGAATTCCGAGCTGTCCCTTCTCTTCCATGACTATTTGCCTTCCTTTCACCTTCCCATCTTCTATCCTTCTCAGGTTTATGGGGATGACGGAAAAAGGGTTTAGATCTATGGACCAATTCATAATCAGCAGCCATTTCTGCTGCCTGATTAGCTGTTTTAACCTTCTGGTCTTCAACATGAGTTCTAACTACAAGAGGAAGTGAACCTTTCAATTCTTTCCAGAGAATTATTTCCCTAAGAACTTCATACGTTGTCTCTACCTTTAATGCCCTTATCCAACTGTCAAAATTACTTTGCTTTACCCTTTCAAATTCAATATAAGTTTGCCCAGGCTGTTTCCTTATATTCTGAAATTTTGGCCTGTACGCCTCAGGGACTAACTCATATGCATTCAGAATAGCCTTTTTTACTGCAACATAATCCACTGATACCTTTTCTGAAAGTGAAGCATAAAGCTCATGAACTCTACCTACCAACTTACTCTGTAAAAGTAATGTCCAGGTTTCTTTTTGCCACTTCATTTGCCTAGCTACCTTCATTTCAAACGATATTTCAAATTATTTCAAATGAAATAAAGTATGCCTCGACATCTCTTTCGCCAAACTTTGGGAGAGCTTGATAAAACTTAAACATCTCACCACTGCGTTTTAGGTTAAAGGTTATTTCCTCATCAGAACTTTCCTCAGAATCAGAGATCTCTTCTTTAACTTCCAGCCTTTTAAGCTGGTATTCCCTTTCTCACTCCTTTTCTCTTTCACTTTTCTCTCTTTCCTTATCCTTCTCTCTTGCCTGGAATTCCAGTTCCAGTTTCCTTACGTTCTTCTGCATTTCCGCTTGCTCCCTTTGAAATGCCCTTCATTTTTATTTTTCTGCCCTTTCATTTTCTTTTCCATCTGCAAAAAAATCTTAGGAACCTCCAACGTCATTTTTAATTCCAACCCGTAAAATATACCTCACAGCAACTCCAATTCCTATATCCAGTACCTCTTTGCCTCCACGTACTTGTTAAAAAGATTCACAAATCCCACCAATGGCAGCTCAACATTCCGGGATATAGAATCTTCAGGCGGGACAGGGGAGGGGGGTAAAAGAGGAGGACGCATTGCATTATCAGTTAAGGAGTCAGTTACTGCAGTAAGGAGAGATGATATCTTGGAGGGGGCATCGAATGAAGCTTTGTGGGTAGAGCTTAGGAATAAAAAAGGGGCAAACATATTATTAGGTGTTTATTATAGACCCCCAGATAGTCAGCGGGAAATTGAGAAGCAAATATGTGCACAATTTATGGAGATGTGTAAAAACAATAACAATAGGGTAATTATATTAGGTGATTTCAACTTTCCCAACATTAATTGGGACAGACATAGTGTTAAGGGCTTGGATGGAGTGGATTTCTTGAAATGTGTACAGGAGAACTTTTTAGGTCAATATGTAGAGGGTCCAACAAGGGACAGTGCATTGCTGGACCTATTTCTGGGGAATGAAGCCAGACAGGTGGCTGAGGTGGTGGTGGGTGAATATTTTAGCGATAGCAACCACAACATGGTACAGTTTAAGTTTGTTATGGACAAAGGAATTGCCAAGTTGCAAAAAAATGATCTGGATTGAGGGAGAGTGGATTTTAGTAAAATAAGGCAGGATCTGGACAAGGTAGACTGGGAACAGTTACTTGTGGGGAAATCTACAGAGGAACAGTGGGGGATGTTCAAAAAGGAAATGGGGAAGGTACAGGCTCCACATATTCCCTCTAGGGTGATAGGAGGGAGTACCAAGCCCAGAGAACCATGGATGACCAGAGATATTCAGGTCATGATGGGAAGGAAAAGAGAGGCTTTTAGCAGGTACAAGGGGAGCAAATCAGTGGAGGCATTAGAGGAGTACAGACAGTGCAGGGTGGAGCTTAAGAAAGCAATTAGGAGAACAAAGAGGGGATATGAGAAAGCTCTGACTGATAAAAGTAGGGAAAATCCCAAGATATTCTATAAGTATATCAATGGGAAGAGGATAACCAGGGAAAGAGTAGGGCCCCTAGGGGACCAAGGGGACAATCAATGGGTGGAGCCAGAGGACATCGCTAAAGTGTTGAATGAATGCTTCACGTCCGTCTTCACCCAAGAGAATGAGGAACTTGGGGAGAGAGACTGCGAGGTTCTTAAGCAAATTGATATAGGGAGTGACAAGGTATTGGAGGTGTTGGCAGGCTTAAAAGTGGACAAATCTCCAGGTCCAGATGATTTGTGTCCCAGACTGGTGAGGGAGGCAAGGGAGGTGATCACAGGGGCTCTGACCCAAATTTTTAATTCCTGTCTGGCCACGGGGGAGGTGCCAGAGGACTGGAGAACAGCTAATGTGGTTCCGTTATTTAAGAAGGGTTTTAGAGATAGCCAGGGAACTACAGGCCAGTGAGTCTCACGTCAGTGGTAGGGAAGCTATTGGAGAAAATTCTGAAGGAGGGAATCTATCTCCACTTGGAGAGGCAAGGTTTGATCAGGGATAGTCAGCATGGCTTTGTCAGAGGGAGGCCATGCCTAACAAATTTGATTGAATTTTTTGAGGAGGTGACCAGGTTTGTAGATGAGGATAGTGCAGTTGATGTAGTCTATATGGATTTCAGCAAAGCCTTTGACAAGATCCCACATGGGAGACTTATAAAGAAGGCAAATGCACATGGGATACAGGGGAATTTGATAAAATGGATTCAAAATTGACTGAGTTGTAGGAGGCAGAGGGTGATGACAGAAGGATGCTTTAGTGACTGGAAGCCACTGGCGTACCACAGGGATCTGTACTCGGTCCCCTATTATTCATCATTTATATAAATGACATAGCTGACTATGTGGTGGGGGGGTAGGATTAGTAAGTTTGTGGATGACAAAAAGATTGGCTGGGTGATTAACAGTGAGGTTGAGTGTCTTGGGCTGCAGCAAGTTATAGACGGGATGGTCAAATGGGCAGATAAGTGGCAGATGGAATTTAACCCTGAAAAGTGTGAGGCGATACACTTTGGAAGGAGTAATTTGACAAGGAGGTATTCAATGAACGGCTAGGCACTAGGAAGTTCTGAGGAACAAAGGGACCTTGGTGTGTGTGTCCATAGATCTCTGAAGGCCGAGGGGCACGTTAGTGGGGTGGTGAAGAAGGCACTTGCCTTTATCAATCGAGGCATAGATTACAAAAGAAGGGAGGTTGGAGTTGTATAGAACCTTGGTGAGGCCACAGCTGGAGTACTGTGTGCAGTTCTGGTCACCACGTTATAGGAAGGATGTGATTACATTGGAGGGGGTGCAGAGGAGATTCACCAGGATGTTGCCTGGGATGAAACATTTAAGTTATGAAGAGAGGTTGGATAGACTTGGGTTGTTTTCGTTGGAGCAGAGAAGACTGAGGGGCGGCCTGATCGAGGTGTATAAGATTATGAGGGGTATGGACAGGGTGGATAGGGAGCAGCTGTTCCCCTTAGTTGAAGGGTCAGTCACAAGGGAACATAAGTTCAAAGTGAGGGGCAGAGGGTTTAGCTGGGATGTGAGGAAAAACGTTTTTACCCAGAGGGTGGTGATGGTCTGGAATGCACTGCCTGGGAGGATGGTGGAGGCAGGTTGCCTCACATCCTTTGAAACGTACCTGGATGAGCACTTGGCACGTCATAACATTCAAGGCTATGGGCCAAGTGCTGGTAAATGGGATTAGGTCGGTTGGTCAAGTGTTTCTCACATGTTGGTGCAGACTCGATGGGCTGAAGGGCCTCTTGTGCACCAGGAGGATCTGTCAAGGATGTGTCAAGGATTTCCAGTCCCAGGCCAATTATTATTCTGCGTCCAATCACCTGCTGCCACACGTTTCAAATCCTGCAAGAGCCCCCACTTTGTTATGATCTGAACCTGGAGATATCTATGAAAACCCTTATTTTATGAAAAGCAATTCCAGTGTTCTGTTCCCATATAAAAATCCTGACCTAATTATTATTCTAATCTGTTGTTAAAATATTTACAAAATGCATTATTGCGGTATATGTCCTCATACTGCTTTTTCGATAATTTTTACCTTTAACATTTTTGAGTGACTTGTTTTTAAAACATTGATCACTGCCTTGCAATGTTGTCCTCTAAGTTGCTCTATGATGGAATTGAATTTAGCAGACATGCATTTCCAATATTCCAGTTCAGTGAGTGGACCTGAATCTTCTGCTTCTTTTCTCACTTGATTACTTTGTGCTAGCACCTGTAGATAAAAAAAAATAAGCTAAATATTTATACTTTCCCTGACTTCATGCTTTACATGTTCATTGTGAATAGTAATCATGTTTCCAGAAGTCATATCTGAAAATTACAGTCTGGTTTTTCAAAAATAATTAAATTAATAGATGAAAGCTAACCTTTCTCTCTACATGAACCTTCAGAAGGAACTTAAGCATGTTCTATGTAATGAATAAATTAATGAGCTGCATTAAAATTAGCTTTGCAATAGAAGTAGAGGGCAATGATAAATTGAAGAGGTACTCCAAGGAAATTTTGATCAGTGAATGGCAACAGTCCCTTGATTGCAGGATGACATTTCTGCCAAGGATTTTCTTTGACTAAACAGACCAATTCTTGACCTGCAGATCTTTGGGCACATGAGGCAGGATGTCTCACAAGGTAGTGGGATCCGGAGTGCAGAATTTACTTCCTTTTCTTTCTTTGCCGCCACTCTGCCTCATTATTAAGGTGTCGGGACTCAAAGTGTGATGCAGCTTAATGGACAAGTTGTTGCTATTCTGAACAATTGGCAGCAAGCTCCTCCCAGTCATTAATGTTAATGCTACCACACTCAAGGAGAGCTTCAGAGTATCTTTGAAGCATTTACTTTGTCCTTCCCAGAACGTTGGCCATTTGAGAATTTGAGAATTTTAGGCCATCCAGGCACAGTATCCAGTCCATCAAAGTTGATTTTGAAGGAGTTTTGCCTGAATTTTGTGGAGCTGGCTTCAAGAAGGGCACTAGTGTTTGTTCAACAGTCCTGCCATTGAATCAGGAAATGTAACGCAGGCATCAGTGAACAGGGAGGGAGTGAACAGGGAGAGGCAAGGAGGATTCATTGCTCATAATAGTGAGTGCTGTAGTAGAAATTAACCAATGCAGATATTACTACAGCTCAGCATCTCGCATTAAGATTATTCGTAAATATTTTTTCCCTTACTCTTCAGCTCAATGTTGTTTTGCCCTTTAAGTGTTGATACATCATAAGAGGTACCCCAGCCAAAAGTCCGCCGGAGAGAGAGAAAGAGAGAGAGAGAGAGAGAGATGGTTAGAGGCCAACCTGGCAACAGCTGCTTTATTCAAAGCTCCAGCCATAGACAAGATTTGAATTTGTGCCAATAATATATTCCGAATAATAAAATATTATCAATGACAAACCAAGGTCACTTAGACTTTCGCGATCTACTAACAATATGCAAAGGACACTTTGCGTGTAGGTTGCAAAAAACCTGTGCATAAGGTTAAGCTTATTCTGAAATTTACTCAGAATTAAACAAGGAATTACCATGTGAAGCAATGCCATTTCCAGTTTGATAAGAATTGGATCTTTAATAGACATTTTTCCTTTTGTTCAAGAGACACAGAATGCTTCCCCAGATTCAGTGCCATCCCTAGAGGGGTGCGGGGCCTGGGGCAAATCACACAGTGTAGGCCCCTCATACAATTTTTTACAAGTTCCCTCTGATGGCTGGGATCCTGACCATATGTGTGAAAAACAGCACCAGCAGTGTCCCAGCTACCGAGCACTCGGTTACAAGCAAATGATGTACTATTAACTGTGATAACTGTGTCGCATGTAAAATTACACCTTGCTTCCAAGGTTGAACATAATCGTTGGCCCTCCTTTTGTTAAGGAGAAATCCATGAGATTCCCTTATTGCATTCTTACTAACACACCCGACACCCCAACTGGAGAAAACTTTAAGGCCAGAATTTTCCACCTGCTCATGCCAGCGGGACAATGTGAATGGAGCTTTCAATGGCTCACTGGCCCCACCGCAGAGAAAGCTGCCACAGTGCGGGTTGGGGGCGGGGGGTGGGGGTGGTTGGGGTGGCTGGAAATCCTGGCCTAAATGTCGGAGTGAGGATATTTTTTCCGTTCAAACTTTTTCAAAAAAAAAATTACAAACACAATGCAGTAAACAATTTAACTGAAAAAAAAATTGGCTGTCCATCTTCCAATGTTAAGCAAATTGTTAGTTGCAAATGCATACTGGGAGAAAAATAAAATAAGAAGTGGAGGGTTTCAATTGTGCAGGACCAAAAATGAACATGACAAGTGAGTGACTTGTCCTGCAGGTTGGACGTTATGCGCTATATGCTGGCATTAAAGGCGTTAACTAGTTCGGAATAGTTCATAAATATAAAAGCAAAATACTGCGGATGCTGGAAATCCGAAACAAAAACAGAAAATGCTGGAAAAAATCATCAGGTCTAAAAGCCTCTGTGGAGAGAAAAAAAAAGTTAATGTTTCAAGTTTGTATGACTCTTCTTCAGAGCTAAAGAGAAGTAAAAATGTGATGAAATGCATGTTGTTTAAAGGGGGTGGAGCAGGTAAAGCTGGATAGAAGGCCAGTGATACATGGAGGAAAAGGAGAGATTGCCAGAGATGTCATGGACAAAAGGACAAAGGGGGATTAATGATAGAGTACTCGCTAAAGGAGATGCTGATGCTGGCATTAAGGTCAGCAAGCAGAATGTGATAATAACAGGACAAGGGTAAACACTCTGGAAAGAACAACATGAACAAGTGACAGATGGCCCTTGTGGAGGTGGGGTGAGGGGAGGGGAGGGTGGTGGGAAAAAAGATTGAAGATTGGGGATAAAGCAATGAATAAAAATGAAAATAAATAAAAATAGAAATATGTGAATAACAAATAAAAAGAAAAAAGAAAAATTAAAAGAATATTGAAAAAAAGGGGGAAAAAAGGGGGTGAGGGTGGACGAGAGAGCTCATGGTCTGAAGTTGTTGAACTCAATCTTAAGTCTGGAAGGCTGTAAAGTGCCTAATTGGAAGATGAAGTGCTGTTCCTCCAGTTTGCATTGGGCTTTACTGGAACATTGCAGCAGGCCAAGGATGGACACGTGGGCATGAGAGCAGGGTGGGGTGTTGAAGTGGCAAGTGACAGGGAGCTATGGGTCATGTATTGCGGACAGGCTGAAGGTGTTCCGCAAGGAGGTCACCCAATCTACGTTTGGTCTCTCCAATGTAGAGGAGACCACATTGGGAGCAGCGAATGCAGTAGACCAAATTGAAGGAGGTGCAATTGAAGCACTGCTTCACCTGAAAGGAGTGTTTGACAGTGAGGAGGGAGGAGGTAAAGGGGCAGGCGTTGCACCTTCTGCGATTGCATGGGAAGGTGCCATGGGAAGGGGATGAGGAGTTGGGGGTGATGGAGGAGTGGCCCAGGGTGTACCAGAGGGAATGGTTCCTATGGAATGCCGACAGAGGGGATGAAGGAAAGATGTGTTTGGTGGTGGCATCATGCTGGAGTTGGAAGAAGTGGCGGAGGATGATCGTTTGAATGCGGAGGCTGGGGGGGTGAAAAATGAGGACAAGGGTGACCCTGTCATGGTTCTGGGAGGGAGAGGAAGATGTGAGGGCAGAGGCACGGAGATGGGTCGGACATGGTTGAGGGCCCTGTCAACCACAGTGGTTGGGAAACTTTGGTTAAGGATAAAGGAAGACATGTCAGAAGTGCTGTTTTGGAAAGTGGCATCATCAGAATAGATGCAATGAAGGCGAAGGAACTGAGAGAATGGGATGGAGTCCTTACAGGAAGCATGGTATGAGGAGCTGCAATCGAGGAAGCTGTGGGAGTTGATGGGCTTATAGTGAATATTGGTGGACAGTCTATCACCAGAAATTGAGACATAGAGGTCAAGGATGGGAAGGGAAATGTCAGAGATGGACCATGTGAAGATGATGGAGGGGTGGAAATTGGAAGCAAAATTGATACATTTTTTCAAGTCCAGACGAGAGTATGAACCAGCACCAACACAGTCATCGATGTACCGAAAAAAGAGTTGTGGGTGGGGGCCTGAGTAGGACTGGAACAAGGAATAATCCATATACCCCATAAGACAGGCATAACTGGGGCCCATGCAGGTACCCATAGCCACGCCTTTCATTTGGAGGAAGTGAGATAAGTTTAAGGAGAAACTGTTCAGTGAGAGAACAAGTTCAGCAGGCGGAGGAGAATGGTGGTGGATGGGGATTGTTCGGGCCTCTGTTAAATCAGTATAAATTTCGTCACATTTTTACTTCTCTTCAACTTTGAAGAAGAGTCATATGAACTCAAAATGTTAATTCTGTTTTTTTTCTCTCCACAGATGCTGTTAGACCTGCTGAGTTTTTCCAGCATTTTCTGTTTTTGTTTCAGATTTCCAGCATCCGCAGTATTTTGCTTTTATCTTAGTGTTTAATTCACTGCCAATCTCTTCCAAGAAGTACTGCTCTTCTCTCCGACAGGATTTCTGTTTGTTTCTTTTGCCCTGTTCACCTTCATTGCTTTCCATTACCCTTCTGGTGTTTGACCAGGTGTTTAACAAAACTCGCTTTCACAGACATATTTCCATCCTCAGTGACTGTCTCTGTCTCCAACTTACCCCACGTGGATTCCAACAGAAGTTCCATCCCTCTTGTTTCAAATCCACCAAGGATTACAGGTATCTCCGGGTCATGCTATGCTCCTGAGACTGCTGTTCTCACCGCATCCTGAGATCCCCACACAGTGCCATGTGCCGCCATATGAACACACTCGACCTCTCACTCCAGCACTACCGACTCACCCTATCTCAAAGCTGTCCTTGTCTCCAGTTTCAATTTATTCTTCGTCTCATCCGATGCCTTAACAAGAAACATTGTCTCTTCCTTTCAGGTGCTAAGGAATGCAAACTCCAAAAACTCATTGATACCAATGCCCATCTAGGACCCTCCACCCGTTTCTGTCCCTCTGAACCTATCCCATCTTCTAATCACAGCCCTTGCCGTATATTCGCCATACCCTTTGGCCTTCTCCTCTCTGATGCTGAACGTACAGTACTCAGCAAAGGGCTCAGTTTCATACCCCTACACCCTCACCTCAATGAATTCCGGGCTCGGCACGATGCTGAGCTCTTCTTCCGCCACCTTTGTCTCTGTGCTCACTTCTTTGGGCACGGGTCCTTCCCCTGTTCTACAGATCCTTTCACCTGCTTCCAGGATTCTCCCTCCTCCTGGACCCCTCCCTCTGGCCTCTTACCCGCTCTTGATCTTTTCATTGAGAACTGTCGGCGTGACATCAGCCATCTCAATTTCTCTGCTCCTCTCACCCACTCTAACCTATCTCCTTCCAAACTTGCCACGCTTCGTTCTCTCAGGTCCAACCCTGATTTTGTTGTTAAACCTGCTCACAAGGGTGGTGCTGTTGTTGTCTGGCGTACTGACCTCTACCTCGCAGAGGCTGAGCGCCAACTCGCAGACACTTCCTCCTACCTCCCACTGGACCATGACCCCAGTACTGAACCTCAAGCCACTGTTTCCAGGACTGTCACTAACCTCACCTCCTCTGGAGATCTTCCCTCCACAGCTTCCAACCTCATAGTTTCCCATCTTCGGACAGCCCGCTTCTACCTCCTACCCAAAATCCACAAACAGGACTGTCCCAGTAGACAAACCGTGTCAGCCTGTTCCTGCCCAATGGAACTCATTACTTCCTACCTTGACCCCGTTCTCTCTCCCCTTATGCAGCCTCTTACCACCTACATCCGCGATTCCTCTGATGCCCTATGTCATATCAACAATTTCCGGTTCCCTGGCCCTAACCGCCTCCTCTTCACCATGGATATCCAATCCCTCTACACCTCCAACCCCCACCAGGAAGGTCTGAGGGTTCTCCACTTCTTCCTTGAACAGAGGCCCGAACAATCCCCATCCACCACCACCCTCCTCTGTCTGGCTAAACTTGCTCTCTCACTGAACAATTTCTCTTTAAACTTGTCTCACTTCCTCCAAATAAAAGGTGTGGCTATGGGTACCCGCATGGGCTCCAGTTATGCCTGTCTCTTTCGGACACAAAACCTTAACTCTGTCTTCCTTTCCGGTCAGGCCTGCTGAGTTTTTCCAGCAATTTTTGATTTCGTTTCAGATTTCTAGCATCTGCAGTATTTTGCTTTTATGCCTGTCTCTTTATTGGGAAAATGGAATGTTCCTTGTTCCAGTCCTACTCAGCACTACCCCCCAACCCCCCCTGCCTCCCACCCCGACCCCAAGAAATCTTTTCTCAGTACATCGATGACTGTGTTGGTGCCGCTTCATGCTCTCATCTAGGCCTGAAAAAATTTATCAATTTTGCTTCCAATTTCCACCCCTCCATCACCTTCACATGGTCCATCTCTGACACTTCCCTTCCCTTCCTTGACCTCTCTGTCTCAATTCCCGGTGATAAACTGCCCACCAACATTCACAACAGGCTCACCGACTCCCACAGCTTCCTCGACTACAGCTCCTCACACCCTGCTTTCTGTATGGGCTCCATCCCATTCTCTCAGATACTTCGCCTTCGTCGCATCTGGTCTGATGATGCCACTTTCCAAAGCAGCACTTCTGACATGTCTTCCTTCTTCCTTAACCCAAGGTTTCCCACCCACTATGGTTGACAGGGTCCTCAACCAAGTCCGACCCATCTCCCGCGCCTCTGCCCTCACACCTTCCTCTCCCTCCCAGAATCATGACAGGGTCCCCCTTGTCCTCACTTTTCACCCCACCTGCCTCCGCATTCAAAGGATCATCCTCCGCCACTTCCGCCAACTCCAGCACGATGCCACCACCAAACACATCTTCCCTTCACCACCCCCCATTATCGGCATTCCCTCCGGAACACCCTGGTCCACTCCTCCATCACCCCCAACACCTCATCCATGGCACCTTCCCATGCAATCGCAGAAGGTGAAACACTTGTCCCTTTACCTCCTCCCTCCTCAACGTCTAAGGGCCCAAACACTCCTTTCAGGTGAAGCAGTGCTTCACTTGCACCCCCTTCAATTTGGCTGCTGCATTTGCTGCTCCCAATGCGGGCTCCTCTACATTGGAGAGACCAAACGCAGACTGGGTGATCGCTTTGCGGAACATCTTCGGTCTGTCCGCAAGCATGACCCAGACCTTCATGTTGCTTGCCATTTCAACACCCCAACCTGCTCTCATGCCCAGATATCAGTATTTGGCCTGCTGCAATGTTCCAGTGAAGCCCAATGCAAACTGGAGGAACAGCACCTCATCTTCCGATGAGGCACTTTACCGCCTTCTGGGCTTAACGTTGAGTTCAACAACTTCAGGTCATGAACCAGCATGATGCCACCACCAAACACATCTTCCCTTCACCACCCCCCATTATCGGCATTCCCTCCGGAACACCCTGGTCCACTCCTCCATCACCCCCAACACCTCATCCATGGCACCTTCCCATGCAATCGCAGGGTCCATCTTCACCCTCTTTTTATGCCCTTTTTTATTCATCTTCATTTTTTAATTTCAATGTTTCAATTTTTATTTTTATTCACTTATTTTTATTTATTTTCATTTTTGTTCATTTTTTAACCCCACCTTTTATCCTATTTTCAATATTTTTTCCCACCACCGTCCCCTCCCCCCACCCCACCCCACCCCCACAAGGATCATCATTCACTTGTTCATGTTGTTCTTTCTAGGGTGCTTACCCTTGTCCTGCTATTATCACATTCTGCTTTCTGACCTTAATGCCACCATCAGCACCTCCTTTAGCCAGTACCACTATCTTTAACACCTCTTTGTCCTTTTGTCCATGATATCTCTGGCAATCTCTCCTTTGCCTCCACCTATCACTGGCCTTCTATCCAGCTTCACCTGCTCCACCCCTCCCTTAAACAGTATAAATTTCATCACATTTTTACTTCTCTTTAGCTCTGAAGAAGAGTCATGTGGACTTGAAATGTTAACTCTTTTTTTCTCTCCACAAATGCTGGTTTTTCCAGCATTTTCTGTTTTTGTTTTGGAATAGTTCATCTTGCCCCTCTGCGGTGAATAAGGGTTGGAATAAAATCCGCTCTGCCGCTGCCTCCAAGGTCAGAGCTGCTGTCTCCAAAGGTGATAGATGGATTTATCCCAGTTCATATCGTTTTAATCTGCTTTCTCTTCTACCTTTTTATGAGTTTTGGAGAGGGGATACCTGCATTGTTTACTCACTTATATTCACCAGTAAACACTCTCTTTGTGTTTAAAGTGTGAGAGACTGCAAATCAGCTTGTACGTACTACAGGCTATATTGCATCTGACACAATGACATGGAAGCACAGGGCCTCCCAGAGCGTGGGGCCCTGGGTGGTCTCTCCGATTCGGCACGCTCTAGGGATAGCTCTACCTATGTTCAAGTGTGTCATATGTTTGTAAATTGCATTCTTTGCTGAGGGAAGGATTTTTAAAAAATTGAATCTCTCACCATTGACAATTTCTGTTACTTATCAAGTAAACAGCAAGAAGGGAGTTGCAAGCTGATAACAACATGGGGAGGACAATAGAATTTAAAGAATGCAAAGAAATGAAGGGGGAAACGGGGTTATTGAGACTAATCAGGAGCAGAAAAAGGAATAAGGAGAGGGAATGATAGATTCGGTTTAAATAGACAGGAAGGAGAAGGAAGAAGTATGACATTTTAATTTTAAAAAAGCTCAAACATAGAAACATGGAAACGAGGAGCAGGAGTAGGCCATTCGGCCCTTCAAGCCTGCTCTGCCATTCATTATGATCATGGCTGATCATCCAAATCAATAGCCTGCTCCCGCTTTCTCCCCATACCCTTTGATCCCTTTCACCCCAAGAGCTATAACTAACTCCTTGAAAGCATACAATGTTTTGGTCTCAACTACTTTCTGTGCTAACGAAATCCACAGGCCCACCACTCTCTGGGTGAAGACATTTCTCCTCATCTCAGTCCTAAATGGTCTACCCCATATCCTCAGACTGTGACCCCTGGTTCTGGACTCCCCCACCATCAGGAACATTCTTCCTGCATCCACCCTGTCTAGTCCTGTTGGAATTTTATAGCTTTCTATGAGAACCTCCCTCATTCTTTTGAACTCCAGCGAATATAATCCTAATTGACTCAATCTCTCCTCATATGTCAGTCCCTCCATCCTGGAAATCAGTTGGGTAAACCTTTAATGCACTCCCTTTATAGCAAGTACATCCTTCCTCAGATAAGGAGACCAAAACTGCACACAATATTCCAGTTGTGGTCTCACCAAGGCCCTGTACAATTGCAGCAAGACATCCCTATTCCTGTACTCGCATCCTCTGGCTATGAAGGCCAACATACCATTTGCCTTCTTTACTGCCTGCTGCACCTGCATGCTTACCTTCAGTGACTGGTGTACAAGGACCAGGTCTCGTTGCACATTCCCCTCTCTCAATTTATAGCCATTCAGATAATAATCTGCTTTCCTGTTTTTGCTACCAAAATGGATAACTTCACATTTATCCACATTATACTGCATCTGCCATGCATTTGCCCACAAATCACACTGAAGCATCTCTGCATCCTCCTCACAGCTCACCCTCCCACCCAGCTTTGTGTCATATTCAAATTTGGAGATATTACATTTAGTTCCCTCATCTAAATCATTAATATACATCATTATAATTGGGATCCCAGCACCGATCCCTGCGGTACCCCACTAGTCACTGCCTGCCATTTGGAAAAAGACCCTTTTATTCCTACTCTTTGTTTCCTGTCTGCCAACCAGTTTTCTATCCATCTCAATACATTACCCCCAATCCCATGCGCTTTAATTTTACACGCCAATCTCTTAAGTAACGTTTCCCAATCCATCATAGCCAACTCGTGCCTCATACCATCATAGTTTCCTTTATTAAGATTCAGGACCCAAGTCTCAGAATCAACTACGTCACTCTCCATCTTGATTTACTACTACAATAATTTACTACTTGTATGAATGAGACATTGAGCAGAATCATCCCAGATTTGCACTTAGTATGGTAACGGGTGGGAAAACGAACCTTTTACCTTCTGGCCACAATGGCGGCTATTTAGCTGTATTCCCCCGAGCCTGCCTCATTATTCATGAATTCCCAGGAAACACGCCGTTTCACTGGTGGGAAGCCTCAAATTTGGCCCCAAAAGGCAAGAAGACTGCAATCCCCCAATGCAGTGACACATCCCTGAATGCCTTCTGGATGCTGTGGAGGCCTGTTGTGATGTCATCTACCGCCTGCTCTGGGCAAAGGCCAGCAAACAAGGTCACCAATCCAGCATAGGAGATGGTGGTGGTGATGGTCAGTGCCAATGCCCTGCAAAAGAGGATAGCCACCCAGTGCTGAAAGAGAATGAATGGTCTCCTCCATTCCACCAGAGTAAGTCACACCTCATTACTCTCAATGCACAAACCCATCACACATCCAACGGGATCTCATTCATTGCCAGTTCAAGAAAAATTGCCATTCACTCTCTCACACACACCTTCATTGCCCTCATCCTGTCCAAGGCACCACTCACCACTCACACATGCCAGGCATACTTATCACCTAGCCTGGCGGGTGTCCTGCTTACACTCCCTCCATCTCTATTCATGTAGGACAATCTGGCACACAACAAAAGGAAGAGGTTGCAGATTGGTGGAGGAATGCCTGAAATCAAGGTCCTCACAGGCTTTTAAAATAGAGTCATCCAGCTGGCCAGTGAAGTTCTGGACCGTTCCTGTGCTGATAGTGAAGTTGGCGGTGCTCAACCAAGTGAGGACCCAGCAATGCAACATCCATGAGACAATCATGCTGTGAGTGATGTGTCCTGGTTCATAGGCCACTGCCATGCACTAATTATCTCTCCTTGCTTTCGCAGGCACATCTGGGAAACAGCCAACGGAGTCCACAACCCAGGTCCTCGACCCAAGCCCCAAAGACACCTTAGAAAGGGAATCCGCTGAAAGCTTCATTGAAGACATGTCACAGCGCTCATCCACACCCTCCACCAGTACAGAGACACACACCTCGGTGGGATCAAGTTTTAAGATAGCCTCAGGGTCACAATCTGGTGAGCACATCGCAGTTTCTCATCCACAGCAGGCAGAGGCAGGGACTTCCCAAGTTTCCGGAACTCGGAGGACTGCTGGGGACCAGAAATCTGCTGAGTCCGGGTCAGATGATGAGCCTCTGGACTCGGTCATGCCTTGGTTGCTGGAGATGCAAAGGAAACTCGGGAACATCAGGAAGGGATGCACTCCTCAGATTGCGAGGCATGATGAAGGAGTCCATCCATCTTCAGTCTGAGGAGATAGCATCGGCATGCCAATGCACTGAGGTCAACACTGGTAGGTTGCAGCTGCCATGGAGACCTTGGTCCAGGTCGTCGGTCCTGCAGTGCTGCGTGGGCAGAAGTCCATCGCTGACACCATAGTTGGCCTCCAATGGTGTCAATGCGAGAGGGGTGCAGGGCAGTTCGATCTCACTCCAGATTCCCCTTCTGCTTAGGGAGTCAACCAGAGGACTTCAGGCACCCATAGGGAGGAGAATCAGCAGGTGCATACCCCAGGGCCATCCTCCCAGGTGACTCCACGAGTGTCCAGTCCATCTGAATCCCCTCTTCCTGTGACCCCAGCAGCTCTAGCTCCATAGGCCGAGGAGAATTCCACTGCCACACAGCAGGACCCCAAAAGCAGGCAGGGGCTCTGCAGATCTTGGCCCTCCAGAGGACGCTCGGCAAGGTAATCACAGACAGGGCGTAGCAGTCAGCAGGCTCCTTACAGCTCCGCTGTGGATGTCAGGGGAGTACCAAGATGTAGCGGCAGCATTAGGAAGGTTAAGAAGATGTAACTCTTTCGAGTTATCAACAGTCACAGATTGTAACTCTTTCGAGTACATTCACAGTTCTTGGTTTCCGGGAGTGAGACATGAACCCACAACCTTCTGATTCAAAGGCAAGGGTGCTATGAACTGAGCCACAGCTGACACCTCGTTAAGAAGATGTAACTCTTTCGAGTTATCAACAGATCGCATGTAACTCTTTCAAGTACATTCACAGTTCTTGGTTTCCGGGAGTGGGACATGAACCCACAACCTTCTGATTCAAAGGCGAGGGTGCTATGAACTGAGCCACAGCTGACACCTCATTAAGAAGATGTAACTCTTTTGAGTCAAAACAATAAATTAAATTAACAAAAACAAGGGAGAAATCAAGCACAGCCCCTAAGTCAGGTCAGCTGTAAAATCAAGGAAAAACTTTAAAGGAACCTTACAAACATCAAACTAAGATGTGATTAAAGGGGTCAACAAAACACCCCAGTCCCCGTGGTGCCCACCGGGCACGGAAGGCCTCGATGGTGCCGGCAGACACCGCGTGCTCCCTTTCCAGGGACATCTGGCCGCGAACGCAGCCGCGGAAGAGGGACAAACAATCGGGTGGGACTCCCCCGTCGATCGCCCGCTGCCTGGACCTGTTGATGGCCAACTTGGCCAGGCCCAGGAGCAGGTTCACGAGGAGGTCCTCCTCCTTCCCGACCCCCTTCCGCACCGGGTGTCCATAGATCAGGAGCATGGGACTGAAGTGCAAACAAAAAAAAATCTTTCGAGTTATCAACAGTCACAGATCGCAACTCTTTCGAGTACAATCACAGTTCTTGGTTTCCGGGAGTGGGACATGAACCCACAAC
Organism: Cetorhinus maximus; assembly: GCF_964194155.1. Lineage (NCBI taxonomy): Eukaryota > Metazoa > Chordata > Chondrichthyes > Lamniformes > Cetorhinidae > Cetorhinus > Cetorhinus maximus. Next base: position 168,807,672 of record NC_135883.1, read on the forward strand.
CCTCTGATTCAAAGGCGAGGGTGCTATGAACTGAGCCACAGCTGACACCTCGTTAAGAAGATGTAACTCCTTTGAGTCAAAACAATAAATTAAATTAACAAAAAACAAGGGAGAAATCAAGCACAGCCCCTAAGTCAGGTCAGCTGTAAAATCAAGGAAAAACTTTAAAGGAAAACTTACAAACATCAAACTAAGATGTGATTAAAGGGGTCAACAAAACACCCCAGTCCCCACGGTGCCCACCGGGCACGGAAGGCCTCGATGGTGCCGGCAGACACCGCGTGCTCCCTTTCCAGGGACATCTGGCCGCGAACGTAGCCGCGGAAGAGGGACAAACAATCGGGCGGGACTCCCCCGTCGATCGCCCGCTGCCTGGACCTGTTGATGGCCAACTTGGCCAGGCCCAGGAGCAGGTTCTCGAGGAGGTCCTCCTCCTTCCCGACCCCCTTCCGCAACGGGTGTCCGTAGATCAGGAGCGTGGGACTGAAGTGCAAACAAAATAGTAACAAAAGATTTTTTAAATAACTAAAAAGGGAGTGCAGCCTAATACATCCTATATATGCATGGTCCACGGACTCCACAAGACCGCAAAAAGGGCAAGTGTCCTGGGAGTCCGTGAACCTGAACATTCTCCTATTGTAGGGGACTGCTGCATGCAACACCCTCCAACCCAGGTCCCCGATAGAAAGAGGGAGAACACCTCCGTAGAGGGCCTCCCATCGGGGGCCTCCGCCGCCGGACGGCAACAAGGCACGCCAGGGCGTGTCCGGGCAGCGGACCAGGGCGAGAAAATGGAAGGTGTGCAGCAGCAGTCCGCACAGAAAACCCCTCCGCACCGTGCCATATGGCACGGAGGGCATGTCCCCGAGGCAGCTCATATTAATAAGATTGAAACTCTTTTGAGTTATCAACAGTCACAGATTGCAACTCTTCCAAGTACAATCACAGTTCTTGGTTTCCAGGAGTGGGACATGAACCCACAACCCTCTGATTCAAAGGCGAGGGTGCTATGAACTGAGCCACAGCTGACACCTCGTTAAGAAGATGTAATTGCACAGCCTGAGCATGGGTGTTAATCACTTGTACATAATATTAACTTTGTTAATAAACTTACAAGAATGTCTCTTTGCCTGTGACCCCTTGTTCTGATGAGCAGATTTCCTGTCGCTCAGATGTGAAACATTGGTCACTTCACAAGATAAAGGCAGGTGTCTCAGTTCAGGGCCCCTTCCCTGTGCTTTGTGCAACCTTCCCAGCACACTGATGGTACGCCTTCACTGTCACTGGTCACATTAGTCATGCATGAACCTCGAAGGTGGTTATCATTGCTGCCAGAATGTCCTGGACCAGCGGCGCAGAGTTCCATCATTCCCCCTGTGTGTTCCCAGCGCCTTTGAGGTGCAGCTGGCCCCCCATTTTATCAGTATCTATGTCTGGTGACAGTGTAGTCCTGAAGGGCTCAGCTCACAAAGGATACCACAGGATCAGGAGAAGTTAAAGCTTCCCTACTGCATCTCCATAGTACGACCTTGTTCAGGATGACGGGGAGGCAATGGCATAGTGGTATTTTTGCTGGACTAATAATCCAGACACCCAGAGTAATGCTTTGGGGATCCGGGTTTGAATCCTGTCATGGAAAATGATGGAATTTGAGTTCAATAAAAATCCGAAATTAAAAGTCTAATGATGACCATGAAGTCATTGTCAATTGTTGTAAAAACCCATCTGGTTCACCAATGCTCTTTAGGGAAGGAAATCTGCTGTCTTTACCTGAGCTGGCCTACATGTAACTCCAGACCCACAGCAATGTGGTTGACTCTTAAATGCCCTCTGAACAATGAGTCCACGAAGACCTTTAGAGGTTTTAAAAAATTAAATTGAAACATTTATTTGCAAAAAAGATTTGAAGCACATACAGTTACTTAATACTATAACAAATGCTAAAATTTTTAATTAACCTAACTCCCAGCTACACACCCACTTTAAAGCAACAGTCCAAAATAGATTTTAAATTTTAAAAATCAGCAAGTTACCACAGCACCCACTCTACAGTGGAATTCCAAAGGCTTTTCTCCAACTTTAGTTACTGGACACAGTCGACTTTTGCAAACATGGCTGGAGGCTTTTCCAAGGCTGTTTCACACACTCCTTTTAGTTCTTATATGGCCCCCCGACATGGTCTTTCATTCCCCTTTACATATGTTTCTCTCTCTTTAATCTGTAAATACCATTGTGCTATATGTCTTTGCAAATTTACTTTTCCCATAATATAAAAATCTTTCATGTTGCCAATATGACCTCTTTCCTTTTGGGAAAAATAAACGCACTGCTTGGTATTGCTTATCTTACCAGTTGTAAACATCCTAACATCCCTTTGAAATCCAAATAATTCCTTCACTTATCTAAAAATACAAATTTTCTTCACACCTTATATGCTAAGACCTCATCCATGTTTACTCATTGGCATTTCAAGTACCCTTCTGCACCTAACTCCTTTTGATAATTTCAAGCTTTCAGTCTAACTAACTCCAATTCAATGAAATCACACACAGACAGAATCATCTCTACTCACCCCTATAAACTTACTTTATAATAAATCACAATAATATTATGAAAAATATTATAGTTTTGTGACATGTGACTCCAAGCATGTCAATGTGGCTGCACCTGAACTGTCTCAGCTGCAGAGGAATGGTCACTTTATACAAATGCGTGGCTGCTTCCCTCTGCATCCCCCACCTACACGTGTTTGTGCACTACCTTCGGCCACCATGCAGCCCTTTCCCCCTTCAACTCACCTCAACTGCAGTGCAGCCCTTATCCCCGCCCCCACCCAAACTCGCCTCAACTGCGGTGCAGCCCTTTCCCAGCACCACACTGTCAGCCAGCCGGGAAAATGCAACTTGCCTGTGCCCTTGCCTGAATGTGTTACGCCTCAACCTTGAAGTCCAACAGGTGACCCTCGCAAGCACTGCATAAACTTACTGTGCACTCACTTCCAAGTTAGCCTTGAAATACAGCTTGCCAGGTGCACGCATTATAAATGCTATTGTGAAACATGTGGGCATGCAATCAATGTGAGGGGATGGTTCCGGTCAGCTGGGCTTATAATGATATGCAGATATATTACAATGAAATTCCCAACGTGCGGTGGCGGGAAATGAAGCCTGCCATTGAGCAGCAAAGCGGACGATGTCGTGAAACCGATTTTTAGCCTTCCTGCCATATTATATGCTCACACCCGCCATTATGCCCAATGCCAGCAGGCACTGAAAATTCCGCACAATGTTTCCTTTCTGGGCCAAAGAACTTGAATGACATTTCAGGAATCTAAAGGCAGAATTTTCTGCTCCCGGCAGTGGCGGGAATCATGGTGGGCAGGGGCACAAAATATTTCAGGTGGCAAAAGTCAATTTTCCGCCAGAAGGCACTTCCTTTGCAATTTTGTTCACCCGAATTTGGTGGATTAAAGACGGGTTGAGTTTCCTATTGATCTATGCCAGAAACCACATTTACGTTCACTTGCATCACATGAATGTTCTGTAAAAGGCTAATTCACCAGAGTCGCATTGCCCCTACAAATTTAGTGCCCCACCAGCAAATAATCAGAATAAAAACTGAAAATGCTGGAAAAACTCAGCAGGTCTGTCAGCATCTGTGGAGAGGGAAACAAAGTTAACTTTTCGAGTCAGTATGACTTCTTCAGAGCTAAAAGGATAAACGCAAAATACTGCAAATGCTGGAAATCTGAAATAAAAACAGGAAATGCTGGTAAAACACAACAGGTCTGACAGCATCTGTGGAGAAAGTAACAGAGTTAATATTTTGAGTCCCCTATGACTCTTCTTCAGAGCTAAAAGAATAATTAGAATAGTCTGTTTCCTGACTGTATATAAGTGGCATACGCCTGGCAAGTTTCAGCTCATCAACAACTTCAAGACACGGAGACACTGCTTTCACCTAACTTTAACAGTGTTGTTGCGAGATTTTGGGTTCTTCTATCTAAAGCTGCACAGAAGGTAAGACCAGCACGAAAGTGGAAGGCTAAGGCAGGACTAGGGGGATGTGGTGGAACATGGGAGGGAAGGAGGAAGATGGAGGCAGGACTGGGGGAGTGGTGGAACGCCCGATGGAAGGGGGAAGATGGGAGGCAGGGCAGCTAGGTTATTGAACACTGCGGGGAGGAAGGAGAAGATGGAGGCAGGACTGGGGGCAGTGGTGAAACATGGGAGGCAATGGGAAAGATGGAGGCAGGGCTGTGGAGTTGGTGGAACACGGGAGGGAAGGGAGGAGATGGAAGCGGGACTGGTGGGTGGCGGAACACAGGAGGGAAGGGGGAACGAGTAGGCAGGACTGGGGAGAGGGGGCTGAAGGAATAGAGTGGAGTAGTGAAAGACCGCCCTGGGGCAAAAGTTATAAGACTGTCCAAGGAGAAGTCACAGACTATACTACAGCTGAGGCTATGCTGTCAGGGGGGTATTGAACAGAGTGTCCTGGGTCTTTTTGATGAGTCTGCATGGCACGCATGTCTTGGTCCTGGTTTTGGCAGGGGAAGGTCTCTCTGGGAAGTAATGGTCATGCACAGTATGGTGTGCAGGGCATGGTCAATCACCTAAACAATTTGGTCCTGGGTATTAGAGGTGTGGTACTGTGAGCCAGATGGCACATTCACGGTCAGGTAAGGCAGCTTCATCTTGTAAGTCAGGAGCTGAAAAGACGTTGGGGGATATTAGATGATCTCCTGGGGGAAGTCCCGGAAAGTCAGGGTGCACATGGCTTCGAAGGGAGGGGGTCAGGTCGACAAAGGGCATGGGGATATCAACATTAAAGGGTTCAGGCATGAGGATGGGAATATCAACATGACTAACGATGTGCTCAAGGGTATCGGGGGGAGGTTGGATAATGATAGGAGGAAGAGGAATTAGGAGGAGGTGAGGATGGAGGAGAAAGGGAGGGATTTGGTGGGTGATCATGGGAGGCTGGAAGCTGGTCACCCACATGAATATTAGCAGCATCATCTTAAACTTTAGGGGAGGCAGTGGCGGAGTGGTATTGTCACTGGACTAATAATCCAGAGACCCAGGGTAATAATCTGGGGGCCCAGGGTATTGCTCTAGATCATGAGACGTAGGAACAGAAGTAGGCCATTTAGCCCATCGAGTATGCTCTGCAATTCAATGAGATCATGGCAGTTCTGAAAATCCTCAACTCCACTTGCCTGCCTTTTCTCCATACCCCTTGATTCCCTTACTGATTAAAAATCTGTCTGTCTCAGCCTTGAATATACTTAACGGCCCAGCCTCGACAGCCCTCTGCAGTAAAGAATTCCACAGATTGGCTACCCTCTGAGAGAAGAAATTTCTCCTCATCTCTGTTTTAAATGGACACCCCTTACACTGAGATTATGCCCTCTGGCCTTAGACTCTCCCACAAGGGGAAACAACCTCTCAGCATCTACCCTGTCAAGCCCACTAAGAATCTTATGGGCAGAATTTTGCCATCAGCGAGCAGGGGGCGGGGCTCGCTCGCCGACATGTAAAATGACACAGGATGACGTCGGGCGGAACTCCCGACATCACCCCGCCCCATTTAAATTTTCAGGAAGGCGAGGGCACAGCAAAATCAGCTGCGGACCCGCCGACCTGTCAATGGCCACTTGAGGCCATTGACAGGGTCATTTAACCAATTAAAGGACCTTTCCGTCCAACCTTAAGGTTGGCAGTCAGGCCAGGAGCCTCGGCAGCAAATAGAGAAAACATGAAACCTCATCCAGCGGCAGATGAGGTTTCATGCAGGGTGTTAAAAATTGTAATAAAGTTGTTCTATAAATTATGAACATGTCCCAACTCATGTGACATTGTCACATGAGGAGACATGTAAGGGATTTTTCTTTTCTCTATTTTTAATAGTTTTAAAAGTTGAAGCGATATCCCTGAGGCTGCACTTAGCCCCCCTCCACCCCAGCCACACCGGCCATATCCCAACTCTCTTGTCTTCTATTAGTTAGTCAGCCCTCTATCCATCTTAATATACTACCCCTAACACCATGGGCTCTTATCTTATTAAGTAGCCTTATGTGTGGTACCTTTTGGAATCCAAATACAAAGCATCTACTGGTTCCCCTTTATCTATCCTGCTTGTTACCTCCTCAAAGAATTTTAATAAATTTGTCAGGCATGATTTCCCTTTCATGAAGCCATGCTAACTCTGCTTGATTACCATAGAACCATAGAACACTACAGCACAGAAAAACAGGCCATTCGGCCCTTCTAGTCTGTGCCTAAATATTATTCCGCTAGTCCCATTGACCTGCACCTAGTCCATAACCCTCCAGACCTCTCCCATCCATGTATCTATCTAATTTATTCTTAAAACTTAAGAGTGAGCCCGCATTTACCATGTCAGATCGTAGCTCGTTCCACACTCTCACCACTCTCTGAGTGAAGAAGTTCCCCCTAATGTTCCCCCTAAACCTTTCCCCTTTCACCCTAAAGCCATGTCCTCTCGTGTTTATTTCTCAGAATCTAAGTGGAAAGAGCCTACTCGCATTTACTCTGTCTATACCCCTCACAATTTTGTAAACTTTTATCAAATCTCCCCTCATTCTTCTACGCTCCAAGGAATAAAGTCCTAACCTGTTTAATCTTTCCCTGTAACTTAACTCCTTAAGACCCGGCAACATCCTAGTAAATCTTCTCTGCACTCTCTCAATCTTACTGATATCCTTCCTGTAGTTAGGCAACCAGAACTGCACACAATACTCCAAAGTTGGCCTCACCAACGTCTTATACAGCCTCATCATAACATCCCAACTCCTATACTCAATACTTTGATTTATGAAGGCCAGTATGCCAAATGCTTTCTTTATAACCTTGTCTACTTGTGACGCCACTTTCAGGGAATTATGTATCTGAGCTCCCAGATCCCTTTGTTCCTCCGCACTCCTCAGTGCCCTACCATTTACTGTGTATGTCCTACCTTGGTTTGACCTTCCAAAATGTAACACCTCACACTTTTCCGCATTAAATTCCATCTGCAATTTTCTGGTCCATTTTTCCAGTTGGTCCAGATCTCTCTGCAAGCTTTGAAAGCCTTCCTCGCTGTCCACAACGCCTCCAATCTTAGTGTCATCAGCAAACTTGCTGATCCAATTCACCACATTATCATCCAAATCATTGATGTCGACAACAAACAACAATGGTCCCAGCACAGATCCCTGAGGCACACCACTAGTCACAGACCTCCAGTCTGAGAAGCAATCATCCACTACCACTCTCTGTCTTCTCCCACACAGCCGATTTCGAATCCAGTTTACAACCTCTCCATGGATACCAAGTGTCTGAACCTTCTGAACTAACCTCCCATGTGGGACCTCGTCAAAGGCCTTACTAAAGTCCATGTAGACAACATCCACAGCCTTTCCTTCACCTACTTTCTTGGTAACCTCCTCGAAAAACTCTACAAGGTTCGTTAAACACGGCCTACCACGCACAAAGCCATGCTGACTATCCTTAATCAGCCCTTGGCTGTCCAAATAATTATATATCCGATCTCTCAGAACACCTCCCGATAATTTACCTACTACTGATGTCAGGCTCACTGGCCTGTAATTACCTGGTTTACTTTTGCAGCCTTTTTTAAAGAACGGGAAAAAAAAAGGCATTATGCATTTCTAAATGCTCTGCTATTACATCCTTTATAATAGACTCCAACATTTTCCCAATGACAGGCGTTAAGCTAACTTGCCTATAGTCACTTGTTTTTTGTCTCCCTCCCTTTTTGAATAAGGGTGTTACATTGGCAGTTTTCCAATCCTCTGGGACTTTTCCAGAATCTAAGGATTCTTGGAAGATTACTACCAGTGCATCCAGTATCTCTGCAGGTATTTCCTTTAATATCCTAGGATGCAACCCATCAGGTCCAGGTGACTTATCGGCGTTTGGCCTCATTAGTTTTCCTAGTACTTTTTCTCCAGTGATAGTTATTGTATTCATTTCCTCCCCCCTTTTTGCCCACGTTTATTTAGTATTCTTGGTATGCTATTAGTGTCTTCTACCATGAAGACTGATGCAAAGTATTTATTCAACTCCTCTGCCATTTCCTGGTCCCCCAATATTATTTCTGCAGCCTCATTCTCTAAGGGGCCGATATTGACTTTGGCCTCTCTTTTCCTTTTTATATATTTAAAGAAGTTCTTACTATCTGTTGTTACATTACTTGCTAGTTTACCCTCAAAGTTTATTTTCTCCCTCTTTATTATTTTCTGTTGGTTTTTAAAACTTTCCCAATCCTCTGGCTTACCACGAATCTTTGCCACATTGTATGTTTTTTCTTTCACTTTGATACTATCGTTAACTTCCTTGGTTAACCATGGTTGGTTTATCCCTTTCCCACAATCCTTCTTCCTCACTGGATATATCTTTGTTGTGAGTCATGAACTATTTTCTTAAACGTCTGCCATTGTTCACCAACCGCCTTTTCTGCTGAACTCCTTTCCCAGTCCACTCCAGCCAACTCTGCCTTCATTCCTTTTGTAATTACCCTTATCTAAGTTTGGCGCAGTTGTTTCCGGACTAAGTTTCTCACTCTCAAGCTGAATGCTAAATTCCACCATGTTATCGTCACTGTCTGTTAAGCGATCTTTTACTCTGAGATCACTTATTAAACCTGCATCATTACAAATTACCAGATCCAAAATAGCCTGATCTCTGGTTGGATCCACAACATATTGTACTAGGAAACAGTCCTGAATACACTCTATGAATTCTTGCTCATGGCTACCTCTGCCAATTTGATTTTCCCAACCTACATGATGATTAAAGTCACCCATAATTAATATACTGACTTTTTTACATGTCTTCATTATCTCCCAATTTATTCTCTGTCCTACAGCATAGCTACTGTTAGGGGGCCTATAGACTACTCCCACCAATGTCTTCTTCCCCTTGTTATTTCTTAACTCCACCCATATGGATTCCACATCTTCCGATCTAAGGTCACTTCTTGCTATTGTACTTATTCCATCTCGTACTAATGAAGCTACCCCACCACCCTTTCCTTCCTGCTTGCCCTTTCAAAAAGTGACATACCCCTCAATATTTAGTTCCCAGCTTTGATCTTCTTGTTACCATGTCTCCGTAATGGCTATAAGATCATAACCATTAACCTCTATTTGTGCTGTTAATTCATTAATTTTGTTCTGAATACTACGTGCATTTAAGTAAAGAGCCATTAATTTTGCCTTTTTACCATTTTTTCCCCCTTTTACCCTATTTGCTGCTTTTTTGAATGTAAAACACAATGGGTGGAATTTTATGGCTGACGTGTGGGTGGCGGAGCCCGCACGTCAGCACTTAAAATGTCGCGCGCTGATATCGAGCGAACGTCCCGACGTCACCGCGCGGCATCACGATATTTAGCTGGGTGGGCACGCTATGAAGCTCGACGCGCGCCCGCCATTAAATAAAGGCCTTGTTAAGGACCTTAACTCGGCAACCTACGCAGATTTTGAGGAGCCCGTGCGATCTTCGCCTCAGCGCATGGGCCCAACGGGCAGGCGGGTAACTGATTTTTTAACAAACCTCATCCACGGGCGAGATATGTGGGCTCAGGGGGGTTGTTAATGTTTTATCTGAAGTATTTATTGCAGAAAGTGTTTTAAACTTGCCTGTGTGCTTGTTACCAGTTCAGATCGATTTCCAATAGTTTTTCTCTGTACTTTGAAGCTTCAGCTCAGCAGGCTGCAGACGGTAATATTTATCGGGCCTGCAGCTTTCCAGAGGCCTCCATTTAGCCTGGGTATGGGTTCTGACATCTCCACTGGAGGCAGCTCCTCTGAGGAGGAAGGGAGGGATAGACTAAGGAGGAGGGCAGGAGTGGACAATCAGCCTCCAGGGGAGCCACCTTTGGGAGGCCAGGCGCAGGCACAAGGGGCGCAGGGCCAAGAGGTTGTCCAAGGTGGAAGAGGCCGCAGAAGACTCCACTATCCTGCTGCCAGGGTGTACAGGCGGCGAAGCAGCTACCTCAATATGACTGAGGTGCAGTGCCAAAGGAGGCACCAACTGTCAAGGGGGACAATGAACTATATCTGTCAGATGATTGGCCCTGAGATCTCCCCTAACTGTGTGGGTGGACTCCCCATGCCAGCGGCTCTGAAGGTCACAGTTGCCCTCCACTTCTGTGAATCTGGCTCCTTCCAGGGCTCAGTGAGTGATCTTTGCGGTGTCTCCCAATCAGCTGTCCACACTTGAGTCAAGCAGGTTACAGACACTCTGCTCAGACGGGCCTTGACCTTCATCCACTTCCGCTGCGACCAGGCAAGTCAGGCACAGCGAGCCAGAGGCTTCACGGCCATTGCTGGCTTCCCCCGAGTCCAGAGTGCAATCGACTGTACACATGTGGCCATCAAGGCGCCAGCAGGTGAGCCCGGTGCCTTCGTCAACAGGAAGGGCTTCCACTCCATGAACATGCAGATAGTGTGTGATCGCAGGATGCAGATTCTGCAAATTTGTGCGAGGTAACTAGGCAGCTCCCACGATGCCTACATCCTCAGACTCTCCCAGGTGCCAGTGCTCTTCAGTGCTCCGGCTCGGCTGGATGGTTGGCTGGTGGGTAATAAGGGTTATCCGCTCAGAAGGTGGCTCATGACACCTCTCCGCCATCCAAGAACAGAAGCTGAGGAGTGCTACAGTAGGAGCCACGGCACCGCAATGGCTGTGGTGGAGAGAGCCATCAGTCTTCTCAAGATGCGCTTCTGTTTTCTGGACCGCTCAAGGGGCGCACTCCAGTACCCCCCAGATCGCGTCTCTGTGATAGTGGTAGCGTGCTGCGCTCTGCACAATCTTGCGCTGGAAAGGGAGGATGCAGTTGATAATGAAGACCTTGACGCAGTGGATGAGGCTACAAATGATGAATCCAGCAGTGGCTCAAAGGATGAGGAAGCATGGAGCAATGATGAGGGGCAGCACGCCGACCAGCTACTACACCAAGGAGGCAGGGACATCCGGGACACTTTAATCCAACGACCCTTCAGCTAGCTCCACACACGTCGATCAGCAAGACCAGCATTGCCTGGCACTTCCACACGTGGCACTTAGGTGCAACATCTTCCACCTCATCAGATGCAACTAAGGGCTTAGTACAGAAACATCAATGTCCACTCAAACACTCCTGATACGTCTGTGAAACATACAAATGCAGCACAAAGGAAACACCCTCAGCCATGGTCAGAAAAGTGGACTTTATTGCCACCAAAATAAACAACAAACGTCGCTCTGACACACATAATGAAATATTCCCTAATCTAGGGCCAACACAAAATCACCAGTGACAAATCCATGGAGTGCCTAACGTACCTTATGCTTACGTTTGCGGGTGCTACGTCTTGTTGCTGCCCCATCGCTCGGAGTGGCTGGTCAGACAGCCTGCTGACTCTGCACTCCTGTTGGCCTCGATGACCTTGGCGGCCGTCTTCTGGCTCATGGAGCCTGTGCTGGCCCCGCCTGGGAGGGAGTGGCCAGTTCCAGAACTGGCACCTCCCTAGTTATCACAGCCTCAATGGATGCAACGGTCACTGGCAGAGGGGCGGAGGAGCTGCTGCCCTCATCCAGAGCGCCCTGAGAGGAGCTCGCAGCGACGACAGGCAGCTGCTGTGCCGACATGAGGTCACATTGGACCTCCCTGCTCACCATAGGTGGATGGGCACCGAGCTGCGACATTTGGTGCCCAGAACATCTCCCACATTGCCTGTGGCCATTAGTGCTGTGAGGCCTTGCAGGTCAGAGCCTAACCCAATCAGAAGATTCTCAATCTGCTGGAAGCCCCTCTCCCTGAGAGTCGCCAATCTCTCGATGGAGGAAGCCTGAAGCTCTGTCTTGAGGTTCATGCCATTACTGACACTTTGCTTGGATTCCTCCACCACAAAGACCAAGTGAAGCACACCCTCATACAACCCTGTCAGATGCTCCCGCGCACCCTGCCGCTTGTCCTGCAGCTGCTGCATTGCTGACATCTCCAGAGGCACATCATCACTGCCCGACTCAGCATGTGCCTGGTCCCCCGCAGTCCTCCGGCTGCTGGCGCCATAGGCACTCTCTGTCAGTGCTATCTCCTCCAGCGATTGTGAAGTGCCTTCTCCACTGTGCCCCGGGACACTAGCCGACATCATAATCCCCACTGATGTGTTTGTCGCTGCGGTGGTGCCTGGCTTGCTGAAATGATGTGACGCAAGTTGTAAGTGTTGGCCCTCAGGTGTGGAGGGGGGTGCTCTGGACTTGTTGGTGGCGGCCATGCGGTGGTGATGCTGAAATTAACAACAAGGACATCAGTTAGTGTTCAGTCAGTAACACCTTTCATCACTTTCCCCCCCGAGCATCGTAATGCGCTCATCCTTCATGAACCTAAGGAGACAAACATTGGTGGGGTGATAAATAGTCAAGAGGAGGGCCAAACATTACACGTGCATAAAGACAGGCTGGTCAGATGGCCTAAGGAGTGCCACATGGAATGTTATGTGGATAAGTGTGCGGTTAAGCACTTGGGCAAGACAAACAAGGTATGGGAATACATGAGTAATGGTAGGACCGTGGGAAGTCACGACGATTACAGGGACCTTGCTGGGCAGACCCGTTAAGGTAGCAGAACAGGAACATAAGGTGTTTAACAAGGTCAAAGCCAAACTTGCCTTTATTAGCTCAGGAATAGAATGTAGGAAAAGGGAGATCATGTTGCAAGCGCAGAAAACGCTATCGAGGCCACATCTACACTTCTGCGTTTACTTGTGACCTGCGCTTCATGGGAGGGATGGCATTGAAGTGGGGAGAGTGCAGAGGTTCCTGACCTGGATGCATGCTGACCTGGAGAGTTTGAGTTATGAGGGAACATTGCATACACTTGCGACATTTGCCGTGGAGCACAGGAGATTGACAGGTCACATTATTGACCTTCATACCATTATGAGGGACATAGAATGGGTGGAGAGAAGGCAACATTTCCCCTTGGCGCGGAGATGACTAACGTGGTGGTATTTATTTAAGTTGAGTGCCATGAGGTTGACAGGTGAGGTGCTGAGACAGAGTAATGTGGGACGCACTGGCTGAAAGGGTGGTGGAGGTACAAACCCTCCTAAGATGATATAAGTCTTTGGATGTGCAGCAGCGATGCCATGACATGTTAGGCCATGGGGATAGTGGTCACAAATGGGATAAGGTGACTTTGGAAGGTGCTAGAGACGCGCATCCTCAAGGGGCCGAGGGACCTTAGTGTATGACCCACACGTCTGACTGTATCAGTCTGTGAATGAGCAGTGTTGCTGCATTCACGAGTGCAGCAATCATCAGTGCTTTGGATGGTGGGGAGACAGAGTGAATGGGACTGTGGCCCTCTAATACCTGGCTGCCGCACCCCAGCCTCGCCGACACCTGCCGATCTGGCTGCCTGCCTCCTCCCCAGCTCCATGGCCTGCTCTTCATAAGTGGCGAGGTGCTGCAGCACGGCGTGCCCACCACCAGTTTGCAGACACTCCTGGCTATTGTTCTCCGTTTTTGCCTGCAGAACAGAGAAGAGCATTTATTGGGCTGATCGCTCATGTACTCTGCACGTGCACGTCGCACCCCAACCACAGTGGCCCATCTGAGGACTCCAGCGGCTCCTGTCCACACTACTGGTGATCAGTCCCCAGAAGATAGTACAGCTGACCCACACGTCTGACTGTATCTGTCTGTGAATGAGCAGTGTTGCAGCATTAATGATTGCAGCAATCATCAGTGCTTTGGATGGTGGGGAGACAGAGTGGATTGGACTGTGGCCATTAAGCACCTGGCCACTGCACCCCAGCCTCACCGCCACCTGCCGCCCTGGCCGCCTGCCTTCTCCCCAGCTCCATGGCCTGCTCCTCGTAGGTGGTGAGGTGCTGGAGCATGACGTGCCCACCACCAGTCCTCTGGCGCTCCCTGAGATTGTGTTCGGTCTGTGCCTACAGAACAGAGAAGAGGATTTACTGGGGCTGATTTTTCATGTACTTTGCACGCACATGCCACACCCCAACCACAGTGGCCAATCTGAGGCCTCCAGCGGCTCCTGTCCATGCTACTGGTGATCAGTCCCCAGAAAATAGTACGGCTGTTCCCAACCCCCTCCCCCAACGGCCACCTTGGACACATTCGGCGTCCATCACTTTGAATAATACACAGGTCTTAGCGCCCATGGCAAGGAGGTGCAACTAGGTGCAGCGCCAAGGCCAGCAGATGGCTCTTGGCCACGACACCTTGAGGCTCCCCTTCCACCATCTCATCACCATCAATAAGACATGTGTTGGAGTTCTGAGTGTGTGTCTAGCTGCCTGCAGGTTGCCCCCAGACTACTCAAATGTGACAAACACCAACATATGCTGCGGGGAGAACCCATCTTCTCCTCAACCACTAAGGCTGATGTAAGCATGGTCACTATCTGTTTGCCCACCCAGCGTGCGCCAAATTCCCAATGCAGTAACGACAATAAGACATGGGGTGGGGGGGGGGGCCTCAAAGGCTAAGGCTACCTGCTGGGTAAAATGACCAAGGCCCACATGGTGCTCACCCTTCCAGAGCGCAATAAATCATTGAAGCACTTACTGCACTGTGTTCCTGTGCGCCGCACAGCATCTTGAGAGCTTACAGCCTCCGCCACCTCCTGCCATGCCTGCCTGGTCATGTGGGGGGCCCTCCTCCTCCCATCCTCCGGAAACAACACCTCCCAATAGTTTGACACCTCTTCCAGGAGGGCAGCAAGGCAGGCATCGGAGAACCGAGTGGCACATTGGCCCCCCTCTGGTGAGCAATTGGAGATTGTTGGTAGGTGAGTGATGAGGTGTAGTGAGCTGAGCAGTGGTTCAGCTATTGGTGCATTTGCTAGGATAAGCCATTTGAAGATGAACTTGTGAAATAATTGAAATTCTCCATGCACTGAATCCATGTTTGAGGAGGAGCTCTTCTGACAATGACCTCTAACATTATGTCTTCCCACAGCGTCCTGAGTAAGAGTCTTGAAGACCTCCTTTCCCAATGTGGATTCAAGACTTCTCTCCTAAGTTCCACTGCTTCCATCAAGACCTCCAGTGCACAATATGAAAACCTTAGTGGATAGTGTCTAGCACAGTCAGCCATTTATCACTCTTTCCCAGGACACTTCTTTTGAAAAGACTCCTGCAGCCACAATGTGCCTCTCATTTAAGATGCAGCCAATGAACAATGTAGCGTGTGCTAGCTGTGCGCAGTAATCAAGAGAACAACAGGTAACACAAAGTTGATGTGCTGCCTGCAAAGCAACAAACTGGCACAGCTTTATCATGCATCTAGACCCCTGCATTCTTATCTATTTTTTGTGTAGAAGCTTCTCAAACTTCTTAGCTGCCAGGTGGGAAATAGAGTTAAAAGTTATAATGACCTCATACTGTTAAATTCCACAGAAGCTCCTAATCCCTGGCATTACCAAGATTCTAAGAAGTACTAAGTACAAATACCTTAACTTCGTTCCTGATAATAGTGGTCCATTTCCTTATTTCAGCCAAATATGAAGGAGCCAAGTGACCAAAAGTTGGACGTTAGCCCCAAAAGGAGCAACCCTTTTGATCAGAAACTCCAACCAAAAGGAGAAAATCTTTTTGATCAGAAACTCCAATTCTTTAGCAACAAAGGGTTGCTCAAAAGTTTCATGTGGGATCCTATGAACAGCAAATTTTCAGCTATTAATTTTTGTTGAGGTGAAGGCCTTTAAGAGTCCTTCCCTTGCCAGATTTGTGATCCACAGAGAAAAGCTCTGCAGGTCAAGCTCACTGATAAAGCTCTTCCAGTAGCAGTCAAATGAGAGGCAAAGCTTATGTTGTAAAAAATCTTTAAGGCTCACCCATGACCTGGGGTTGCAAGTACAATTGGGCCAGCGTGACATCAGATTTACAAAGTCAAGACTTAGATGGGAAATCAGAATATAAGTTTGAAACATTACTTATAAGACAAAGCAAACTGACAAATAGCAATATAAGATCATCTCCGGAAAACACAGGTATTTCTGTGGTGCATAAAGGGGAAAATGAAAAATTAATCTTGTTAAATTTATTATTTCATTAAACACGGACCTGTTCTAGTTGATTGTGCCACATCAAAAGTAAATTTTCAAGCTGTAAAATCGTTTCTGGGTTTGACACTGCAGCTTTTACTTGCTCGTATGAAAGCAGCTGAGAAAGATCAACCTTCTCGCTCTTCAGCACGACAGCTTTTTCAAGACTTGTTTTTGTACCTTAAGAAAATATAGAATCATAGAGGACAGGAAAGTCATTCAGTCTGCTTCCATTCCTTTCAGGCAATGCACTGCAGATGATAACAACTTCTGACATCAAAAAAAATGTCCTCACCTCTCCATTGGTCCTTTGGCCAACTGTCTTAATTCTACGCCCTCTGGTTAACGATCCTGTTGTCAGTAGAACCAAACTGCCCTTACTTACTCCACAAAAACTGTACATAATTTGAAACATCTCATAATTTGGAATAAATATCCCCTTAACCTTCTTAACAATCACAGCTTTTCTACATAGCTGAAGTCCCTCATCCCTGGGAATCTCCTTTGCATCCACTCCAAAACTGCAATATCTTTCCTAAAATTTGGTGCACAGATTTGAATACAAAAGGCAACATTATAATGAAGCTGACCAATTTGCAAGGGGAGAGGATGGAGGGGAGTTGCAGCATCTGGTGAGGAACCTATTTCTCTGTGAAGCAGGCTTTGCCAATGTTGTTTAACTCAGTCATGGTGAGCATGCGTTTCCAGGTTTGTCAACCAATCACAATGCAGGTGCAATGACAACTTGCACCTATCACCTCTCAATGAAGGCAGACATAGCTGACAAAATTCATTGTCATCTCCAGAGTCCCAACTCAGCCTTTGGCCAACTGAAAGAAAGAGTATTTAAGGTCCACGATCTCAAATCCAAGACTAAAGTCATGGTTTACCAGACAGCAATGATCCCCATGCTTCGGAGGCTTGGACAACATACAGCATGCACCTCAAAGCATTGGAGAAGTATCATCACAAGATATTCCAAATCCAGTGGCAATAAATGCAATCCAACCACAGCATCCTCTCCCAAGCCAACATGCCCAACATTGAGGTGCTAATCACTCAGAGCCAGCTCTGCCTTGCAGGACATGTGACCCATTTGCCTGAAACAATACTCCCAAGGTAACTGCTCCATTGGAACTTGGCCATAGCAGGAGACTCTCGGGAGGACAGCGGAAACGCTGTATGGGTGTCCTCAGTGCATCCCTGAAGAGGTCAAACATCCTGTTTACTCATGGAAGTCCCAGGTTTGTGTCTGAACAATATAGAGAAAGGTTCACTCGGGAAGTCACCAAACACAGGGAGACGATGCTGGGAAAATGCTAAAGGAAAATCGAGACATTGGTGCACAAACCTCCGAGCAACTCAGTTTCTCTATTCATTTGGGGAATTTGGGCCTCCCTGGCTAGGCTAGTATTTATTGCCCATCCTAACTGGCCTTGAGAAGGTGTAGGTGAGCTGCTTTTTTGAACCGTTGCAGTCCATGTGGTGTAGGTAGTGTTGTTAGGGAGGGAGTTCCAGGATTTTGACCCAGTGACAGTGAAGGAACGGCAATATATTTCTAAGTCAGGGTGGTGAGTGGCTTGGAGGGTAACTTCCAGGTGGTGGTGTTCCCACCTGTCTAGGTGGTAGCGGTTGTGGGTTTGGAAGGTGCTGTCTAAGGAGCCTTGGTGAGTTCCTGCAGTGCATCTTGTAGATGGAACACATGGCTGCCACTGTACGTTGGTGGTGGAAGGAGTGGATGTTTGTGGATGGGGTGCCAATCAAGCAAGCTGCTTTGTCCTGGATGGTGTCAAGCTTCTTGAGCGTTGTGGGAGCTGCACTTATCCAGGCAAGTGGAGAGTATTCAATCACACTCTTGACATGTGTCATATAACTGATCCCCAATCACCACCTGCCCCACATGTGACGGCGTCTGCAGATCACAGACTTATCAGCCAGATTGGACTTATCAGCCATCTCAAAACCCACCAAAATGATGTGGAAACAAGTCATCCTCAACCCTGAAGGACTGAAGAAGGAATTGTATTGGATTTCTACTAAAAGGGACCTCGACTGAGGTCAGAACGGCTGAATTCTACATTGGTTCTTCAGGTCTCAGGAAGGACAAACATGGAAAAAAAGGCCTGGGAAGGTAGGAAGAGGCCAGATTCAACAGCTCAAGTGGCATGGAAGTGGCAGAAGCAGTGAACAGCAGAAATGCGTCCTTTGTAGCTGTACTCACTGCCACGAGGTTCAATGACCTCATGAGGGCAGGATATGTGAATAGTGAGCCACTCGCAAGCCACTCTGACGTCTTCAGCGTTCGACTGCACAATACTCCACTGATCAACACACAGTGCAAACTCCACTCATTATTTTCTCTTGAGCTAATTCCTCATATTCATGTTTGAACATCCTGCACTTAAACTCATCCTCATCTAAGTGCAGTCTCAATTCTCTGCTTTCTCTCCATGCAGGAAAAGAGGGTATAGTGCACAACTCCAGGGAGATGTAGGGAACTGAGGTTGGCCACTCAGTAAAAGCCATCCTGGCCACCACAGGGGAAGAGGTCTTGGAGATCAGCAGGGTTCTGAAGCCCATGGGCAATCCAAAGATCGGGGTCTCACAGCTACCTAGTTGCAGAAATAGATAACAGACTGCCACTTGGCACATAGCAATCAATAACGTTGAATTGCTGTCACCACCAACTGAAATGTGAACTTCTGCACAATGTCGACATTAATGCTAGTTCTAATTCATGTCTTTCACCTCCCACAGACCCTTCAATGGTGAAGGAGGATATGAAATGGAAGGAGGCCGAGGAATCGAATGTGCGTTCTGAGGAAGCATACGTCATACGTCTCAAGCACAATCTGCAGCAGTGTAAATACACACAAGTTTCAGAGCTTGAGCAGCAGCTGGCATCACTGCATTGAATCCACGAGGTTGGGAGCTTTTTTGTTAGCACATTTCTTCACAAGCTCTGTTCAATCTATAATTATTTTTAAGAATGTTTGAAAAGGAATTTTAAGAGTTTGTATTAATTGTAATGGGAGCAACTGTAATTTTTTAATTCATTCATGGGATGTAGCTGTCACTGGCAAGGCCAGTGTTTATTACCTGTCTCTGTTTTTTTTTAATTCATTCACGGGATATGGGCTTTGCTGGCTTGGCCAGCATTTTTTGCCCAACCCTAGTTGCCCTTGAGAAAGCAGTCCTGTGTTGTAGCTTCAGCAGGTTGGCCACACATTTTTAGGTATGCCTGGTGCTGCTCCTGGCATTTCCTCCTGCACTGTTCATTGAACCAGGGTTGATCCCCTGGCTTGATGGTAATGGTAGAGTGGGGGATATGCTGGGTGATGAGGTTACAGATTGTATTTGAGTACATTTTGGATGCTGCTGATGGCCCACAGCCTCATAGATCTTGAGTTGCTAGATCTGTTCAAAATCTATCCCATTTAGCACGGTGGTAGTACCATACAGCACGATGGAAGCTATCCTCAATGTGAAGGTGGGACTTTGTCTCCGCAATGACTGTTTGGTAGTCACTCCCACCGATACTGTCATGTACAGGTGGATCTGCACCAGGCAGGTTGATGAGGATGAGATCAAATATGTTTTTCTTTCTTGTTGGTTCCCTCACCACCTGCCACAGACCCAGTCTAGCAACTATGTCCTTTAGGACTCAGCCAGTTCAGTAAGTAGTGGTGCTACTGAGCCATTCTTGGTGATGGATATTGAAGCCCATCACCTAGAGTACATGCTACGCCCTTGCCACCTTCAGTTCTTCCTCCAAGTGATGTTCAACATGGAGGAGCACTGATTCATCAGCTGAGGGAGGGTGGTACATGGTAATCAGCAGGAGGTTTCCTTGCCTATGTTTGCAATGAGACTTCATGGCGTCCAGAGTTGATGCGCCACATAAGTGCCAGGCAATGACCATCTCCAACAAGAAAGAATCTAACCATCATCCCTTGACATTCAATGGCATTATCATTGCTGAATCCCCCACTATCAACATCCTGGGGGTTGGAATTAACCAGAAACTGAGCTGGATTAGCCATATAAATACCGTGGCAACAGCAGCAGGTCAGAGGCTCGGAATCCTGCAGCGAGTAACTCACCTCCTGACTCCCCAAAGGGAGCGATTTAGATTCCTGAGGCATTGGGACTGATAGGTTGAAGAGGCGACCGCGCAAGCTGCACGGGTTGCACCCCAGCAGGATTGGGACCAATATCATCGGAGGGGTATTTGCGAATACTGTGGGGGAGTGTTTAAACTAGACTGTCAGGGGGATGGGAACCCGAGCAGGGAAATACAAGAGAGGGAAACAAAGATAGGAATGAAAGACAGAAAAGTAGAAAGCAAAAGCGGAAGCTAGAGGAAACAGGGGCTAGTAGCAAATAGGGCAATAGTACAAAAAATGACGTGCAAAAATGTTAAAAAGACAAGTCTTAAAGGCACTCTATCTGAATGCATAGAGCATTTGCAATAAGTTGCAAATAGATATAAATGGGTATGTTTTGATTGCGATTATGGAGACATGGCTGCAGAGTGACCAAGGCTGGGAACTGAATATCCAAGGGTACTCGATATTTAGGAAGGACAGGCCAAAAGAAAAAGGAAGTGGCATGGCGCTGTTAGTTAAGGATGAAATCAGTGTGATAGTGAGAGAGGAGACTGGCTCAGAAAATCTAGATGTAGAGTCAGTCTGGGTGGAGCTAAGAAGCAACAAGGGGTGGAAAACATTAGTGGGAGTTGTCTATAGGCCTCCAGACAGTAGTGATAAGGTAGGAGACTGCATTAAACAGAAAATTAGAGATGCCTGTAACAAGGGTGCTGCAGTAATCATGGGTGACTTTAATCTACATATAGATTAGCAATAATGCAGTGGAAGATGAATTCCTGCAGTGTGCCCGAGAGGTTTTTTAGACCAGTATGTTGAGGAAATGACTAGCAAACAGGTTATCCTAGATTGGTATTGTGCAATGAAAAGGGGTTAATTAATAATCTTGTTGTGTGGGATCCTTTAGGGAACAGTGACCATAACATGAAAGAACTCTTCATTAGGATGGAAAGTGAAGGAAAGTGATTAGGTGGAAAGTCTGATCTGAAACTAGGGTCTTAAATCTAAAGAAATAAAACTACGAAGGTATGAGTTGCATGTTGCATAAGGTAGATTGGGGAGCTTCATTAAAAGGCATGATGGTGGATAGGCAATGGCTAACATTTAAGGAACAAATGTATGCATTGCAACAGTTATACATCCCTTTCTGGTGCAAAAACACAACAGGAAAAGTGGTCCAACCATGGCCAACAAAAGAAATTAAGGATAGTATTAGATCCAAAGAGGAGTAATATAAAGTTGCTCGAAAAAGTAGTAAGCCTGAGGATTGGGAGCTATTTAGAATTCAGCAAAGGAGGACCAAGAGATTGATTAAGAGGGTGTAATGACATAGCGGATGGCTTTAATCTGCATATAGAGTGACGTTAATCTAAACAAAGATTGGACAAACCAAACTGGCAATAATACTGTGGAGGAGGATTTCCTGGAGTGTGTATGTGATGGTTTTTTAGACCAATACACTGATGAATCAACTAGAGAGCAGGCTATCCTAGACTGGGTATTGTGCAATGAGAAAGGATTAATTAACAATCTTCTTGTGTGGGGTTCCTTGGGGAAGAGTGACCATAAAATGATAGAACTTTCATTAGGATGGAGAGTGAAGAGGTTGAATCCGAAACTAGGGTCCAGAATCTAAATAAAGGGAACTACCACGGTAAGAGGCATGAGTTGGCAACGATGGATTGAGGAACCTTACTAAAAGGGTTGGCAGTGGATAGGCAATGGCTAATATTTAAGGAGCATATGCATGAATTACAACAATTATTCATTTCTGTCTGGCGCAAAAATAAAACAGGAAAGGTGGCTCAACCATGGCTTACAAAATAAATTAGGGATAGTATTAGATCCAAAGAGGAGAACATATAAAATTGCCAAAATAGCAGCAAGCCTGAGGATTGAGAGCAGTTTAGAATCCTGCAAAAGTGGACAAAATGATTGATCAAGAAGGGGGAAATGGAGTATGAAAGTAAACTTGTAAGGAACATAAAAACTGACTGTAAAAGCTTCTAAAAATATGTAAAGAGAAGAAGATTAGTGAAGACAAACGTAGGTCCCTTACAGTCAGAAACAGGGGAAATTATAATGGGGAACAAAGAAATGGCAGAAGAATCGAACACATATTTTGGTTCTGCCTTCACAAAAGAGGACACAAATAATTTCCCAGAAATGTTAGAGAGCCAAGGGGCTTGTGAGAGGGAGGAAATGAAGAAAATGAGTATTAGTAAAAAAAATGGTGCTAGAGAAATTAATGGGATTAAAGGCTGAAAAATCCCCAGGGCCTGATAGCCTACATCCCAGAGTACTTAAAGGAAATGGCCCTGGAAATATTGGATGCATTGGTGGTCATCTTCCAAAATTCTATAGACTCTGGAGCAGTTACTACAGGTTGGAGGGTAGCAAATGTAACCCCACTATTTAATATAGGAGGGAGAGAAAAAACAGAAAATTACAGGCCAGTTAGCTTAACATCAGTAGTGGGGAAAATGCTAGAGTCTATTATAAAAGATGTGGTAACAGAACACTCGGAAAGCATTAACAGGGTTGGACAAAGTCAGCATGCATTTATGGAAGGGAAATCATGCTTAACTAATCTACTGGGGTTTTTTGAGGGCGTAACTAGTAGAATGGATAAGGGAGAACCAGTAGATGTGGTGTATTTGGATTTCAAAATGCCTTTGATAAGGTCCCACATAAGAGGCTAGTGAGCAAAATGAAAGCATATCAGATTGGCGGTAATATGCTGGCATGGATTGAGAATTGGCTGACAGACCAGAAACAGAGAGCGGAAATGATTGGGTCTTTTTCCTGGTGGCAGGCGGTGAATAGTACTATAGGGATCAGAGCCCCAGCTATTCACAATATATATAAATGACTTGGATGAGGGGACCAAATGCAATATTTCCAAATTTACTGACAGCATTAAACCGGGCAGGGTTGTGAATTGTGAGGAGGATGCGAAGAGGCTTCAGGGCGATTTAGACAAGTTGTGTGTGTGTGTGTGTGTGGGCAAAGTCATGGCAGATGCAGTATAACGTGGATAAATGTGAAGTTATACGCTTCGGTGTGAAGAACAGAAAGGCAGGGTCTGCGAAGAGTGTCCTGCAGTCAGCATTGCTGTGAAGCAGTCTGCAAAGAGTGTCCTGCAGTCAGCATTGCGGTGAAGTAGCCTGGGAAGAGTGTCCTGCAATCAGTATCGCGGTGAAGCAGTTTGGGAAGAGTGTCCTGCAGTCAGCATCGCTGTGAAGCAGTCTAGGAAGAGTATCCTGCAGTCAGTGTCGCTGTGAGGAATTCTGGGAAGAGTGTCCTGCAGTCAGCATCACAGTCTGCACTGGAGTGCTGCTTTGGAGTTCGGTGAGGAGGGAACGAGGTGATCCTTTGAGTACTGTGAGTACGGTCGGGCAAGTATTTACTACTTTTATTGCATATAGTTTTTAAGGTCTTATTTTGTGATTCATCATTTGTAAGGGCCATATTCTGTAACAACGAGGAGCAGAGAAGAAGGGCCCTAGAGTAATTGATACTAAGTGTCTTACAAAAGGTTAAATTTAATTTAAAGGGGTAAGTTATGGCAGAAGAGCTCAAAGCCATGGTGTGCTCCTGCTGCTCTATGGGGGAAGCCGGGAACATTTTCAGTGCCCAGGGCCAGCATGTGTGCAGGAAGTGTCTCCAGCTGCAGCTCCTGGAAGCCCGGATTTCGGAGCAGGAGCGGCAGCTATGACACTGTGGAGCATCCACGAGGCAGAGAGTATCGTAGATAGCACGTATAGAAAGGTGGTCACACCGCAGGCTAAGAGTCCACAGGCAGTAAAGGAATGAGTGACCACCAGGAGAGGACTAGGCAGGTAGTGCAGGAATCTCCTGTGGCTATTCACCTGCAAAACAGATATACCGCTTTGGATACCGTTGAGGGGAATGGCCTCTGAGGGGAAAGCATCAACAGCCAAATTCGTTGCACCACGTTGGCTCTTCTTCTCCGGGGGGCGGGGGGGGGAGAGTTAAATGTATGGGAAAGCAATAGTTATACGGGATTCAATTGTGAGGGGAATAGATAGGTGTTTCTGTGCCCGCAATCGAGACTCCAGGATGGTAAGTTGCCTCCCTGGTGCTAGGGTCAAGGATGTCTCAGAGTGGCTACAGGATGTTCTGAAGTGGTCGTGGTACACATTGGTACAAACGACATAGGTAAAAGAAGGGATGAGGTCCTAAAAGCAGAATATAGGGAGTTAGGAAGTAAGGTGAAAAGTAGGACTTCAAGGGTAGTGATATCAGGATTACTACCAATGCCACCTGCTAGGCAGAGTAGAAATAGCAGGAAATATCAGATGAATACATGGCTGAAGAGATGGTGTAAGGGGGAGGGTTTCAGATTCCTGGGACATTGGGACCGGTTCTGGGGGAGGTGGGACCAGTACAAACTGGATGGGTTACATCTGGGCAGGACCAGGACTGATGTCCTAAGGGAAATATTTGCTAAAGTGGTTGGGGAGGGTTTAAGCTAAAATGGCAGGGGGATGGGAGCCATTACAAGGAGTCAGAGGAGGGGGAATCAAGGACAAGAACAAAAGACAGAAAGAGGAATAAGAAAAGTGATAGGCAGAGAAATCAAGGGCAAGAATCAAACAGGGCCTCAGTAAAAAATAGTGGGAAAGGGACAAGTAATGTTAAAATTACAAGCCTGAAGGCTTTGTGCCTTAACGCGATGAGCATTCACAATAAAGTGGATGAATTAACCATGCAAATAGATAAATACAGGTATGATATAGTCGGGATTACGGAGTCATGGCTGCAGGGTGACCAGGGGTGGGAGAACGTCCAGGGGTATTCAGTATTTAGGAAGGACAGACAAAAAAGAAAAGGTGGTGGAGTTGCATTGCTGGTTAACGAGGGAATTAACACAATAGTGAGGAAAGATATTACCTCTGACAATGTGGAATTGGTATGGCTCGAACTGAGAAACACTAAGGGGCAAAATTCGTTAGTGGGGGTTGTATATAGACCCCCAAACTGTAGTGGTGAGGTTGGGAATGGCATCAAGCAGGAAATTAGAGACGCATGCAATAAAAGAACATCTGTAATTATGGGTGACTTTAATATGCATATAGATTGGGCAAATCAAATTAGTAACAATACTGTAGAGGAGGAATTCCTGGAGTGTATACGGGATGGTTTTCTGGGCCAATACGTTGAGGAACCAACTAGAGAACAGGCCATCCTAGACCGGATATTGTGTAATGAGAAAGGAATAATTGGCAATCTAGTTGTGCGAGGCCCCTTGGGGATGAGCGACCACAATATGATAGAATTCTTCATCAAAACGGAGAGTGACGTAGTTGATTCTGAGACAAGGGTCCTGAATCTTAATAAAGGAAACTACGATGGTATGAGGCACGAGTTGGCTATGATGGATTGGGAAACGTTACTTAAAGGGATGACAGCAGATAGGCAATGGCAAATATTCAAAGAGCGCATGGGTGAAATTTAACAATTTTTTATTCCTGCCTGGCGCAAAAGTAAAACAGGAAATGTGGCCAAACCATGGCTTACAAGGGAAATTAGAGATAGTATTAGATCCAAAATAGAGGCATACAAATTGGCCAGAAAAAACAACAGACCTGAGGATTGGGAGCACTTTAGAATTCAGCAAAGGACGATCAAGGGACTGATTAAGAAGGGGAAAATAGAGTATGAGAGTAAGCTTACAGGGAACATAAAAACTGACTGTACAAGTTTCAATAGGTAAGTAAAGAGAAAAAGATTGGTGAAGACAAATGTAGGTCCCTTACAGTCAGAAACAGGGGAATTTATATTGGGAACAAAGAAATGGCTGACCAACTAGATACATACTTTGGTTCTGTCATCACAAAGGAGGACACTAATAACATACCAGGAATGTTGGGGAACACAGGGTTTAGTGAGAGGGAGGAACTGAAAGAAATCAATATTAGTAGGGAAACGGTGTTGGGGAAATTGATAGGATTGAAGGCTGATAAATCCCCAGGGCCTAATAATCTCCATCCCAGAGTACTTAAGGAAGTGGCCCGAGAAATAGCGGATGCATTGGTGGTCATCTTACGAGATTCTATAGACTCTGGAACAGTTCCATCAGATTGGAATGTAACCCCACTTTTTAAGAAGGCGGATAGAGAGAAAACAGGGAATTATAGGCCAGTCAGCCTGACATCGGGAGTGAGGAAAATTCTAGAGTCCATTATAAAAGATTTAATAGCTGAGCGCTTGGAAACAGTGGCAGAATCGGACAGATTCAGCATGGATCTCCGAAAGGGAAATCATGCTTGACAAATCTATTGGAATTTTTCGAGGATGCAGCTAATAGAGTTGATGAGGGGGAGCCAGTGGATGTGATTTATTTGGACTTTCAGAAGGCTTTCGACAAAGTCCCACATAAGAGATTAGCGTGTAAAATTAAAGTGCATGGGATTGGGGGTAGTGTACTGAGATGGATAGAAAACTGGTTGGCAGACAGGTAACAAAGAGTAGGAATAAACGGTTTTTTTTCTGAATGGCAGGTAGTGACTAGTGGGGTACCGCAGGGATTGGTGCTGGGACCCCAGCTATTCACAATATATATTAATGACTTAGATGAGGGAGCTAAATGTAATATCTCCAAATTTGAAGATGACACAAAGCTGAGTGGGAGGATCAGCTGTGAGGAGGATGCAGAGATGCTTCGGTGTGATTTAGACAAGCTGAGTGAGTGGGTAAATGCATGGCAGATGCAGTATAATGTGGATAAATGTGAGGTTATCCACTTTGGTAGCAAAAACAGGAAGGCAGGTTATTATCTGAATGGCTATAAGTTGAGAGAGGGGAATGTGCAACGAGACCTGGGTGTCCTGAAGGTAAGCGTGCAGGTGCAGCAGGTGGAAAAGAAGGCAAATGGTATGTTGGCCTTCACAGTGAGAGGACTCGAGTACAGGAACAGGAATATCTTCATGCAATTATTCAGGGCCTTGGTGAGACCACACCTGGAATATTGTGTGCAGTTTTGGTCTCCTTATCTGAGGAAGGATGTTGTTGCTCTCGAGGGAGTGCAGCGAAGGTTTACCAGTCTGATTCCTGGGATGGTGGGACTGACATATGAAGAGAGATTGAGTCGTTTAGGATTATATTCGCTGGAGTTCATATGAATGACGGGGGATCTCATCGAAACCTATAAAATTCTAACAGGACTAGACAGGGCAGATGCAGGATGTTCCTGATGGTGGGGGTGTCCAGAACCAGGGGTCACAGTCTGAGCATATGGGGTAGACCATTTAGGACTGTGGTGAGGAGAAATTTCTTCACCCAGAGAGTGGTGAGCCCATGGAATTCGTTACCACAGAAAGTAGTTGAGGCCAAAACGAATGTTTTCAAGAAGGAGTTAGATATAGCTCTTGGTGCGAAAGGGATCAAAGTATATGGGGAGGAAACAGGAGCAGGCTATTGAGTTGGATGATCAGCCATGATCATGATGAATGGTGGAGCAGGCTCAAAGGGCCGAATGACCTACTCCTGCTCCAATTCTCTATGTTTCTGTTATTTAAATGGTGATATATTCTGAAATGCAAATGCACAAAAGGATCTGGGTTTTCCTGTACACCAGTGAATGAAAGTAAATGAGCAGGTGCAGCAAACAATCAGGAAGGCAAATGGTATGTTGGCCTTCATTGCAAGAGGATTTGAGTTCAGAAGGAAGGATGTCTTACTACAGTTATACAGGGCCTTGCTGAGACCACACCTGGAGTATTGCATGCGGTTTTGGTCTCCCTACCTTAGAAAGGATAGGCTTCTCGTAGAGGGAGTGCAACAAAGGTTCACTAGGCAGATACCAGGGATGGCAGGACTGTCATATGAGGAGAGAATGGTTCGAATCGGCCTATATTCACTGAGTTTAGAAGACTGAGAAGGGATCTGATTGAAACTTGTAAAATCCTAACAGGGCTAGACAGGCTGGATGCAGGGAGTATGTTTCCCTTGGTTGGGGAGCCTAGAAACTGGTGTCACAGTCTCAGGACACTGGACAGGCCATTTAGGACTGAGATAAGGAAACATTTCTTCACTCAGAGGGTGGTCAACCTGTGGAATTCTCGACCACAGAAGGCTGTGGAGGCATGGTCACTGAGTATATTCAAGAAAGAAATAGATACATTTTTGGATATTAGGGGTTTCAAGGGGTATGGAGAGAATGTGGGAATATGGGGCAGAATTTTCAGGTCAGCGAGTGGGGGTGGGGCCAAACTGTCAAAGGCCTATTAAATATATATATATATAAAAACAAAAAGCTAAAAGCTACTGCGGATGCTGGAAATCCAAAACAAAAACAGAATTACCTGGAAAAACTCAGCAGGTCTGGCAGCATCGGTGGAGAAGAAAACAGTTGACGTTTCGAGTCCTCATGACCCTTCGGCAGAACTGAAGTATAGTTAGGAGAGAGGTGAAATATAAGCTGGTCTAAGGTGGGGGGCGGGGGGAGAGAGAAGTTAAGGGTGGGGTGGTTGTGGGGATAAGCAAGCAGTGATAGGAGCAGATAATCAAAAGATGTCACAGATAAAAGGATCAAAGAGGTGTTAAGAATGGATGGCAGGATACTCAAGGTACAGCTCTAGTTGGGGTGGGGTGGAAAGACTAACAAAGTATTAGTTGTAGATTTAAAATAATGGAAATAGGTGGGAAAAGAAGAATCTATATAAATTATTGAAAAAAAAGGGAGGGGGGAGAAACGGGGTGGGGATGGGGGGAGGGGGAGTTTAAGATCTAAAGTTGTTGAATTCAATATTCAGCCCGGAAGGCTGTAAAGTGCCTAGTCGGAAGATGAGGTGCTGTTCCTCCAGTTTGCGTTGGGCTTCACTGGAACAATGCAGCAAGCCAAGGACAGACATGTGGGCAAGAGAACAGGGTGGAGTGTTAAAATGGCAAGCGACAGGAAGGTTTGGGTCTTTCTTGCGGACAGACCGAAGGTGTTCTGCAAAGCGGTCGCCCAGTTTGTGTTTGGTCTCTCCAATGTAGAGGAGACCGCATTGGGAGCAACGAATGCAGTAGACTAAGTTAGGGGAAATGCAAGTGAAATGCTGCTTCACTTGAAAGGAGTGTTTGGGCCCTTGGACGGTGAGGAGAGAGGAAGTGAAGGGGCAGGTGTTGCATCTTCTGCGGGGGCATGGGGAGGTGCCATAGGTGGGGGTTGAGGAGTAGGGGGTGATGGAGGAGTGGACCAGGGTGTCCTGGAGGGAACGATCCCTACGGAATGCCGCCAGGGGGGTGAAGGGAAGATGTGTTTGGTGGTGGCATTATGCTGGAGTTGGTGGAAATGGCGGAGGATGATCCTTTGAATGCGGAGGCTGGTGGGGTGATAAGTGAGGACAAGGGGGACCCTATCATGTTTCTGGGAGGGAGGAGAAGGCGTGAGGGCGAATGCACGGGATATGGGCCGGACACGGTTGAGGGCCCTGTCAACGACCGTGGGTGGAAAACCTCGGTTAAGGAAGAAGGAGGACATGTCAGAGGAGCTGTTTTTGAAGGTAGCGTCATCAGAACAGATGCAACGGAGGCGAAGGAACTGAGAGAATGGGATGGAGTCCTTACAGGAAGCGGGGTGTGAGCAGCTGTAGTCGAGGTAGCTGTGGGAGTCGGTAGGCTTGTAATGTATATTGGTGGACAGTCTATCATCAGAAATTGAGACAGAGAGGTCAAGGAAGGGAAGAGAAGTGTCAGAGATGGACCATGTGAAAATGATGGAGAGGTGGAGATTGGAAGCAAAATTAATAAATTTTTCCAGGTCCCGACGAGAGCATGAAGCAGCACCGAAGTAATCGTCGATGTACCGGAGAAAGAGTTGTGGGAGGGGGCCGGAGTAGGACTGGAACAAGGAATGTTCCACATACCCCATAAAGAGACAGGCATATCTGGGGCCCATGCGGGTACCCATAGCCACACCTTTTATTTGGAGGAAGTGAGAGGAGTTAAAGGAGAAATTGTTCAGTGTGAGAACAAGTTCAGCCAGACGGAGGAGAGTAGTGGTGGATGGGGATTGTTCGGGCCTCTGTTCAAGGAAGAAGCTAAGGGCCCTCAGACCATCCTGGTGGGGGATGGAGGTGTAGAGGGATTGGACATCCATGGTGAAGAGGAAGCGGTTGGGGCCAGGGAACTGGAAATTGTTGATGTGATGTAAGGTGTCAGAGGAATCACAGATGTAGGTGGGAAGGGACTGGACAAGGGAGTCAAGATAACGAGAAATGAGTTCCGTGGGGCAGGAACAGGCTGACACGATCGGTCTGCCAGGACAGTTCTGTTTGTGGATTTTGGGTAGGAGGTAGAAGCGGGCCGTCCGAGGTTGGGCGACTATCAGGTTGGAAGCTGTGAGAGGAAGATCTCCAGAGGAGATGAGGTCAGTGACAGTCCTGGAAACAATGGCTTGATGTTCTGTGGTGGTGTCATGGTCCAGGGAGAAGTAGGAGGAAGTGTCTGCGAGTTGACACTCAGCCTCCGCGAGGTAGAGGTCAGTGCGCCAGACAACAACAGCACCACCCTTCTCAGCGGGTTTGATGACAATGTTGGGGTTGGACCTGAGAGAACGGAGTGCAGTAAGTTCAGAGAGAGACAGATTAGAATGGGTGAGAGGAGAAGAGAAATTGAGACGGCTAATGTCACGTCGACAGTTCTCAATGAAAAGATCAAGAGAAGGTAAAAATCCAGAGGGAGGGGTCCAGGTGGAGGGAGAATATTGGAGGTGGGTAAAAGGATCCGTTGAACTGGGAGAGGACTCCTGCCCAAAGGAGTCGGAAGAAGCGGAAGAAGCGTTCAGCATCATGCCGAGCCCGAAATTCATTGAGATGAGGGCGTAAGGGTATGAAACTAAGTCCTTTGCTGAGCAATATTAAGGCCATTTAAAAACTAATTAAACCAATAAAGTGAGCTGCCTGTCCAACCTTAACATTGGCAGGCAGGCGAAGAGCCCAGGCAACCTTCGCATTTTTCATGGAACCTCATCCACGATTGGGATGAGGTTTCATGAAGTGTTTGTAAATTGAATAACATTTTTTTTTAATTCAAAGAAACAAAGAAAGGTACAGCACAGGAACAGGCCCTTTGGCCCTCCAAGCCTGCACCGATCATATTGCCTGTCAAACTAAAACATTTTGTACTTCCGGGGTCCGTATCCCTTTATTCCCATCCTATTCATATATTTGTCAAGCTGCCTCTTAAACACCACTATCGTACCTGCTTCCACCACCTCCTCTGGCAGCAAATACCAGACACTCACTATCCTCTGCGTAAAAAACTTCTCCTCTAAAGTTTTCTCCTCTCACCTTAAATCTATGTCCCCTAGTAATTGACTCTTCCACCCTGGGAAAAAGCTTCTGACTATCTACTCTGTCCATGCCACTCATAATTTTGTAAACTTCTATCAAGTCGCCCCTCAATCTCCGTCGCTCTAGTGAGAACAATCCGAGTTTCTTCAACCTCTCCTCATAGCTAATAACCTCCAGACCAGTCGGCATTCTGGTAAACCTCTTCTGCACCCTCTCCAACGCCTCCATATCCTTCTGGTAATGTGGCGGCTAGAATTGCACATATTATTCCAAGTGTGGCCTAATCAAGGATCTATACAGCTGCAGCATGACTTCCCAGCTTTTATACTCAATACCCCTGTCAATGAAGGCAAGCATGCCATATGCCTTCCTGACTACCTTATCCACCTGCGTTGCCACTTTCAGTGACCTGTGGACCTGTACACCCAGATCCCTCTGCCCGTCGATGCCCTTAAGGGTTCTGCCATTTACTGTATAATTCCTACCAGTATTAGACCTTCCAAAATGCATTACCTCACATATGTCCGGATTAAACTCCATCTGCCATTTCTCCGCCCAAGTCTCCAACCGATCTATATCTCGTTGTATCCTTTGACAATCCTCTTCACTATCTGCAACTCCTCCAACCTTAGTGTCGTCTGCAAACTTACTAATTAGACCAGTTCCATTTTCCTCCAAATCATTTACGTATACTACAAACAGCAAAGGGCCCAGCACTGATCCCTGCGGAACACCACTAGTCACAGCTCTCCATTCAGAAAAGCATCCTTCCACTGCTACCACTGCTATTATCTTCTATCCAATTCCAAGCCAATTCTGTATCCATCTTGCCAGCTCACCTCTGATCCCATGCGACTTTACCTTCTGTACCAGTCTGCCATGAGGGACCTTGTCAAAGGCCTTACTGAAATCCATGTAGATAACATCAACTGCCCTTCCATCGTCGATTATCTTTGTCACTTGCTCAAAAAACTCGATCAAGTTAGTGAGACATGACCTCCCCTTCACAAAACCATGCTGCCTCTCACTAATACGCCCATTTGCTTCCAAATGGTAGTAAATCCTGTCACGAAGAATCTTCTCCAATAATTTCCCTACCACTAACATAAGGCTCACTGGCCTGTAATTTCTTGGATTATCCCTGCTACCCTTCTTAAACAATGGAACGACATTGGCCATTCTCCAGTCCTTTGGGACCTCACCCGTAGCCAGTGAGGATACAAAGATTTCTGTCAAGCCCCAGCAATCTCCTCCCTTGCCTCGCTCAGTGCTCTGGGGTAGATCCCATCTGGCCCTGGGGACTTATCCACCTTAATATTCTTCAAATTCTCCTGTTTCAGACTGTAAGGAGCCTACATTTGTCTTCACTAATCTTTTTATTATAACATACTTATATGAGCTTTTACAGTCTGCTTTTATGTTCCTTGCAAGTTTACTCTCATACTCTATTTTTCTCCTCTTGATCAATCTCTTGGTCCTCCTTTGTTGAATTCTAAACTGCTCCCAATCCCCAGGCTTGCTACTTTTTCTAGCAACTTTATATGACTCTTCTTTGGATCTAATACTACCATTAATTTCTTTTGTAAGCCATGGTTGGGCTGCTTTTCCTGTTGTGTTTTTGCACCAGAAAGGAACTGTTGAAATGCATACATTTGTTCCTTAAATATTAGCCATTACCTATCCACCGTCATGCCTTTTAATGAAGTTCCCCAATCTATCTTAGCAAACTCATACCCCGTACCTTCATAGTTTCCTTTGTTTAGATTTAGGACCCTAGTTTCGACCAGGCTATTTAGCTTTCCACCCTAATGAAGAATTCAATCATGTTATGGTCACTATGAAGGACTCCACACAAGAAGATTATTCATTAATTCCTTCTTATTGCACACTACCAAATCTAGGATAGCCCATTCCCTAATTGGTTCCTCGACGTACTAGTCTAAAAAAACCCAGGAATTCATCTGCCACAGTATTATTGCTAACTTGGTTTGCCTAGTCTATATGGAGACTAAAGTCATCCATGATTAAGTGACATGTCCCAGCTCATATGTCACTGTCACATGAGGGCGCATGTCTTAAAATTTTTCCTTCTTTTATTCAGCTTTTTAAAACTTAAACACAGAGGTGCCTCAGGGAGATTTCTGCGCTCTTTCACGCGCATGCGTGAAAGAGCAGAGGCTCAGACTCAAGGAATCCCCCCTGCCCGCGCAGGGAGCGCTCAGCGCTTCTGGGCGCACGTCACGCTGGGTGTGCCTCAATTTGCCTGCCCACGTAAATTGGCGGTGCGGACCCGATGAGGGGCACCCATCGGATTTGTGCCCGCCCCTGCACAATCCCCCCCACCAACGGGGGGAAAATTTTCCCCATGGAGTTGAGATAGAGGATCAGCCATGATCATATTGAATGGCGGATCAGGCTCGAAGGGCTGAATGGCCTACTCCTGCTCCCAGTTTCTATGTTTCTATGTAAATGCTGAGCTGCTCAAATCCCAGAGGGAAACTTGAAACAGCTGCCACAACTGTTTTGCAATTTGTATTTTATTTCGAGATGCGTGCCTGAATGAAAATGCATGCAAGATGAATTCAGTGGTAATAAGTTCACCAAGACTTAGAAGTTTTTTATGAAACTAAATTAAACATTTATTAATAAAAGAAAAGATTTTAGGCACATGCATAGGTCTATAAATTACTACTATAATAACTCCTAAATCCCCTAATTAATCTGGCTCCTGGTTATAACTCCGTTAAGACAACAGCAAAAACAAATAAATTTCAACAGACCCAGGCAAAGCACACAAGACCCTGGACAGTAATATTCAAAGTAAGTTTACTTAGCTTCGGCTCTTGTAGACAGCAACTTGAAACACAGGTGTTGAAGGTTTTCCTAACTTGATCTTAGAATGCCTTCTCCCTTACAGAATCACAGGATCACAGAATCACACAGTGCAGAAGAGGCCCTTCGGCTCATCAAGTCTGCACCGACACATGAGAAACACCTGACCTACCTACCTAATCCCATTTACCAGCACTTGGCCCATAGCCTCATCTCCATTTGTACATGTTTCTCCCTTTTTAATGTAAATTCCATTGTTCCAATATGTCTTTGCAACTTTACTTTTCTCATAATATAAATCCTTCATAACACTCAGACTATCAGTAATCTTTGGGAAAAATAAACACATTTCTTGGCTTAGCTTCTTTTAGCTAGGTATAACACCCTACCATCTCTTTGAAATTCAAACTACTCGAATTTATCTACAATGCAAATTTTCCTCACAGCTCACATTCTAAAACGTCAGCCTTTTTTCCATATTTAGCATTTCAAACCTAGCTTCCCTTTTGATAACTAAAAAGCTCCAGACCAGCTGTCTCCAATTCAATTAAATCCCCCACACACATACATCCACACAGAAAAACTAATCCAAAGCCCACTATTAACCTACCTTTACAATAAATCACAAGAATATTATGACGATTATTGTATTTTCATGACAAGGGGAAAAATAGAGTATGAGAGTAAACTTGCAAGGAACATAAAAGCGGACTATAATAGCTGCCATAACTGTGTAAAAAGAAAAAGATAGTGAAGACAAATGTAGGTCCTTTACAGTCCGAAACAGGAGAATTTATAATGGGGAGAAAGAAATGGCAAAGCAATTAAACAACTACTTTAGTTCTGTCTTCATGGGGGAAGACACAAATAACTTCCTATAAATACAAGGGAACCAAGGGTCTAGTGAGAAGGAGGAAGTGAAGGAAATGAGTATTATTAAAACAATAGTGCTGGAGAAATTATTCGGACTGAAAGCCAATGAATTCCCCGGGCCTGATAATCTACTTGGCAGGGTACTAAAGGAGGTGACGCATTGGTTGTCATCGTCCAAAATTCTCATAGACTCATAGACGTTTACAGCACAGAAGGAGACCATTTCAGGAGTGCACCAGACCTGCGAGGGACACTCTTCTGAAAGTGGATTTTTTTAAAAAAGCAGCTGATTGGTGAGTAAATCCTGGTGAGTTTTTTTTTTCAATCTATTAAAGTTATTCATTCCTTAATACTGAGATGGGAACTAAAAAAAAGTATAGAGTAGTACTGTACAAGTATTATTAGTCAAGAAACATAGCTAACATAAATAAGGCCCCGAGCTAGCGTATTTTTTAAGGGAGTACCTAGCTTAATCGAGAGGGATATCATGGCAGGAGAACTCATACCCGTGATATGCTCCTCCTGCAGGATGTGGGAAATGAAGGGCGCTTCCAGCGTCCCTGGTGACCATGTGTGCGGAAGGTGTGTCCAAATGCAGCTTCTAGCTAACCAGCTTTCGGAGCTGGAGCTGCGAGTGGACTCATTATGGAGCGTCCGTGATGCTGAGCAAGTCGTGGATAGCATATTTAGCGAGGCGGTCACACCGCAGGTGAAGATTACACAGGCAGAAAGGGAATGGGTGACCATCAGGAACAGTAAAAGACTCAGGAGTTCTCTGTAGTCATTCCTCCCTCTAACAGATATACCGCTTTGGATACTGTTGCGGGGGGGGGATGGCCTATCAGGTGAAAGCAGCAACAGCCAAGTTCACGGCACCGTGGGTGGCTCTGCTACTCAGAGGGGCAGGAGGAAAACAAGTGGCAGGGCTAGAGTGATAGGGGATTCAATAGTTAGAGGCACAGACAGACATTTGAATCAAGGGTGGTATGTTGCCTCCCTGGTGCCAGGGTCCAGGATGTCACGGAGCGGCTGCAGGGCATTCTGGGGAGGGAAGGTAAACAGCCAGTGGTCGTGGTACACATTGGTACCAATGGCATGGGTAAACTAAGGGATAAGGACCTGCAAGCTCAGTGCAGGAAGTTAGGAGATAAATTAAAATGCAGGACCTCAAATATAGACATCTCAGGATTACTCTCAGTTCCACGTGCTAGCGAGAGCAGGAATAAGAGGATAGACCAAATGAACACGTGGCTGGAGAGATGGTGTAGCCGGGAGGGATTCAGATTCTTGAGGCACTGGGACCGGTTCTAGGGAAGGTGGGACCTGTACAAACTGGGCTGCACCCAGGCAGAGCTGGGACCAGTGTCCTTGCGGGGGCTTTTGCTAGTTCTGTTGGGGAATATTTAAACTAGTGTGGTGGGGGGATGGGATCCCAGGAGTAGGATCAGATAGGTCAGATTCAGATCAGAAAAATGGAGGTAGAACATTAGCTAGGGACGTTGTGATAGACATGGAGCTACAGGGGAAGCAAAGTTTACAAAGTGTCCAGCAAGGGAAATTAACGGGGTTAAACTGTTTATACTTCAATGCAAGGAGTATTACAAACAAGGTAGATGAGTTAAGGGCACAGTTAGACACATGGCAGCATGACGTCATTGCTATAACGGAGAACTGGCTAAAGGAGGGACAAAACTGGCAACTTAATATCCCTGGTTATAGAGTCTTCAGACACGATAGAGTAGGAGATAAAAAAGGACGGGGAAGGTAGCATTAATGGTTAAAGAATCAATTCCAGTTGTGAGAAGGGATGATATACTAAATGGGTCAACAAACGAGGCTTTATGGATTGAGCTTAGAAATAAAAAAGGGGCAGTCACACTACTGGGAGTATACTACAGACCCCCAAATAGTGAAAGGGAGATAGGAGAACAAATATGTAGGCAAATTTCTGCTTGTAAGAACAAGAGGGCAATAATAGTAGGAGACTTCAACTATCCTAATATCAACTGGGATTCAAACAATATAAGGGGCACTGAGGGAGAAAAATTCATGCACTGTATCCAGGAAAATTTTTTCAACCAATTAGTGACAAACCCAACGAGAGGAGATGCAACCTAGTC
The DNA here is from genome assembly GCF_964194155.1 of Cetorhinus maximus. Taxonomy (NCBI): domain Eukaryota; kingdom Metazoa; phylum Chordata; class Chondrichthyes; order Lamniformes; family Cetorhinidae; genus Cetorhinus; species Cetorhinus maximus. Next base: position 168,844,998 of record NC_135883.1, read on the forward strand.
TTGGGGAACTAAGAAGGGCAAATGGGTGAAGTGACAGTTGGCGACCATATCGGGGACAGTGATCACAATTCAGTTAGATTTAGCATTACCATGGGAAAGGACAGAGCTAAGGCAGGAGTAAAAGTCTTGAACTGGGGGAAGGCAAATTTTGCAGAAATGAGAAGGGACTTGGCTGAGGTGGAATGGACAGCACTGTTGGAGGATAAAACAGTGGAAAGCCAGTGGGAAGCACTAAAAAGCGAGACCCTAATTGTACAAAGTAGACATGTACCCTACTAAAATAAGAGTGGTACTGCCAAGTCAAGACCCCCCTGGTTGTCTAGAGGAATACAGGGGAAGTTCAAACAGAAAAAGAAAGCATATGATAGGCACAAAGAACTAAGCCTAGACGAATGTAGGAAGTGCAGGGATGAAGTAAAAAAGGAAATAAGGAACTCAAAGAGAGGGCATGAAAAAAGCTTAGCAAGTAAAGTTAAAGATAACCCAAAGATGTTTTACCAATACATTAATGCTAAAAGATTAGTTAAGGAAAAAGTGGGACCTATAAGAGATGAAGATGGAAACTTGTGTGTAGATGCATGGGCTGTGGGAAGGATTTTGAATGAATATTTTGTCTCCGTGTTTACAAAGGAAAGGGAGGATATAGATATAGTAGTCCAGGAGGAACACTGAGATATTGGACAGAATAGTCATAAAAAGAGAGGAAGTACTTGAAGGGTTGAAATCCTTGAAAGTTGATAAGTCACCAGGGCCAGATGGATTGTTTCCGAGTCTGCTGAAGGAAGTCAGGGAGAAGAAAGCAGGTGCTCTGAGGATGATTTTCCAATCTTCACTAGATACAGGGGTGGTACCGGAGGACTGGAGAAATGCAAACGTAGTTCCAATGTTTAGAAAGGGATCGAAGGAAATGCCAAACAATTACAGGCCAGTTAGTCTTACATCAGTGGTGAGCAAATTAGTAGAATCAATCCTGAGAGTGAAGATTAACTGTCAGGTGGAAAGCATGGACTAGTCAGGGATGGTCAGCATTTGTTAATTTGTTAATAATAGGATTTGTTAAAGGAAGGTCTTGCCTCACAAATTTGATTGAATTCTTTGAGGAAGTGACAAGAAGGGTTGATGAAGGTAGTGCAGTGGATGCTGGGTACATGGATTTTAGCAAGGCATTTGACAAGGTCCCACATGGCAGATTAGTCAGGAAAGTAAAGGCCCATGGGATTCAGGGTAATGTGGCAAACTGCATAAAAGGTTGGCTTTGTAACAGGAAACAAAGGGTAATGGTCGATGGATGCCCTTGCGAATGGAAAGTTGTCTCAAGTGGTGTTCCACAGGGCTTGGTGTTGGGACCCTTGCTGTTTGTGTTATATATTAACGATTTGGACATGAACGTGAGGGGCACGATTGGGAAATTTGCAGATGACACAAAGATTGGCTGAGTAGTGGATAGTGTAGAGGATAGCCATAATCTCCAAAACGATATAGATGGGTTGGCAGAGTGGGAGGTAAAGTAGCAGATGGATTTTAACATAGAGAAGTGTGAGGTCATACATTTAGGGAGGTCAAACAGTTACAGGGATTACAAAATAAATGGGAATTTACTAAGAGGAGTCGATGAAGTGAGAGATCTTGGTGTACAAGTACACAGGTCCCTGAAGGCAGTAGTTCAAGAAGACAAGGTTGTAAAGAAGGCATATAGAATGCTCTCCTTCATTGGCAGAGGTATAGAATATAAAAGTAAGGATATAATGTTGGAATTGTATAAAACACTGGTGAGGCCACAACTGGAGTATTGTGTGCAGTTCTGGTCACCACATTACAGGAAGGACGTAATAGCCCTGGGACAGTAGAGGAGGCTTACAAGAATGTTGCCAGGGCTAGAAAAGTGTAGCTACGAGGAGAGATTGGATAGGTTGGGGTTATTTTCCTTAGAACAAAGAAGGCTGAGAGATGACTTGATTGAGGTGTACAAAATTATGAGGGGAATAGATGGAGTGGACAGGATAAAATTGTTTCCCTTGGTGGAGAATTCTAGAACCAGTGGACATAGATTTAAGATAAGTGGCAGGAGGTGTAGGGGGGACATGAGGAAGAACTTTTTTACACAGAGGGTAGTGGGTGTCTGGAATTCAGTGCCCAAGTTGGTGGTAGAGGCAGAAACTCTAAACTCCTTTAAAAAGTACCTGGATCTGCACCTTTAGTGCTGTAAGCTGCAGGGCTATGGGCCAGGTGCAGGAAGGCGGGATTAGAAAGGGCACCTGGGTGTCCTCGGGCTGGCATGGACAAGATGGGCCGAATGGCTTCCTTCTGTGCTGTAACTTTTCTGTGGTTCTATGGTGCCCATCATGTTCACACCGGTCAATAAAGATCTGATTACATTAATCCCATTTTCCAGCTCTTGGCCCATAGTCCTCGAGGCTATGGCAATGCAAGTGAAAGTGCAAGTGAATTCTGTAGATTCTGGAACAGTCCTAGCAGATTGGAGGGTGGCAAATGTAACCACATTATTTTTAAAAATGAGGGAGGGAGAAACCAACGAATTACAGACTGGTTGACCTAACATCAGTAGTAGATAAATGCTAGAGTCTATTATAAAGGATGTGATAACAGGGCACTTTGAAAATATTAACGGGATTAGACAAAGTCAACATGGATTTTTGAAAGGGAAATCATGTTTGACAAACCTACTGAAGTTTTTTGAGGACTTAACTCGCAGAATAGATAAGGGAGAATCAGTGGATGTGGTGTATTTAGATTTTCAGAAAGCTTTTGATAAAATCCCACATAAGAAGTCAGTGTGTAAAATTAAAGCACATGGCATTGAGGTAATGTATTGGCATAGGTTGAGAATTGGTTAGCAGACAGTAGGAAACAGTGAGTAGGAATAAACAGGTCTTTTTTGCAGTGGCAGGTGGTGACTAGTGGGTGTGCAGGGATTCGGGCTTGGAAACAAGCTATTCAATATATATATATATATCAATGATTTAGATGAGAGAACCAAATGTAATGTTTCCAAGTTTGCTGAATTGGTGGGAATGTGAATGGTGAGGAGGCTTCAAGCGATTTAGGCAGGTTGAGCGAGTGGGCAAATACATGGCAGTTGCAGTATAACGTGGATAAGTGTGAGGTTATCCACATTGGTAGGAAAAACAGAATCGCAGAGTATTATTTAAATGGTGATAGATTGGGAAATGTTGATGTACAAAGGGATCTGGGAATTCTTATACACCAATCACTGAAAGCAAGCATGCAGGTGCAGCAAGCAGTTAAGAAGGCAAATGATATGTTGGCCTTCAATGCGAGAGGATTTGAGTACAGGAGCAAGGATGCCTTACTGCAGCCATACAAGACCTTGGTGAGAATGCACCTGGAGCATTGTGTGCAGTTTTGGTCTCCTTACCCAAGATAGGATGTACTTGCCATAGAGGGAGCGCATCGAAGATTCACCAGACTGATTCCTGGGATGGCAGTATTGCCGTATGAGGAGAGATTGAGCCAACTAAGCCTGTATTCACTGGAGTTTAGAAGAATGAGATGGATCTCATTGAAATGTATAAAATTCTGACAGGGATGGACAGACTGGATGCAGGAATGATGTTCCGTCTAACTGGGGGGTCTAGAACAAGGGCTCACAGTCTCAGGACACAGGGTAGGCCATTTAGGACTGAGATGAGGAGAAAATTCTTCACTCAGAGGATGGTGAGCCTGTGGAATTCTCTACCACAGAAGGCTGTGGAGGCCTAGTCACTGAGTATATTTAAGAAGGAAATAGGTGGATTTCTGGACTCTAAAGGTGTTAAGGGGTATGGGAGAGAGTGGGGTATGGCGTTGAGATAGAGGATCAGCCAAGACCATATTGATTAACGAAGCAAGCTCAAAGGGCCAAATGACCTACTCCTGCTCCTATTTTTCATGTGTCTATGTTTCCCAGAAGTGGCCAAACCATGAACCAGGATGTTATTGGTTTGTCGGTTGGAAAGGAACATACATACATACGAATTAGGAGTAGAAGTGGGCCATTCGGAACCTCGAGCCTACTCCTTCGTTCAACAAGATCATGGCTGATCTGACTGTAGCCTCAACTCCACATTTTGCTTACCCCTGATAACTTTAGTCAAGGACATATCTACCTGTGCCTTAGGCTTTGACCCTTCCTCCACCGTGCTCTGGGGAAGAAAGTTCCAAAGATTCACAACTTCTGAGAGAAATAAAATGCTTCTCATCTCTGTCTTAAATGGGAGACGCCTTATTTTTAAACTGTGCCCCCTAGTTCTAGCCCCTCCCACATGGGGAAATATCTTTTTGTCATCCACCCAGTCAAGTCCCCTCAGGATCTTATATGTTTCAATAAGATCACCTCTCAATCTTCTAAACTCCAACAGATATACAGGCTCAGCCTGTCCAACCTCTCCTTGTAGGATAACCCCTCCATCCCATGTATCAGTCGAGCAAAGCTTCTCTGAACTACTTCTAGCGCATTGACCTTTCTTAAATAGAGACCAAATCTGTACACAGTACTCTAGATGTGGTCTCACTAACTCCCAGTGCAATTGTAGCAAAACGCCCCTGCTTTTATATTCCATTCCCCTTGCAATAGATGACAACAATCCATTTGCCTTCCTAATCACTTGTTCTGGAACTCTGGAAAGCTACACCGTCAGAACTGCCGTGACCCGAGGGAGAGAGGGTTCATAGAAGTGGTGGATGACACAAGAGATAGAAAGTAAGATGAAGCAAGAAAATTGTGCTGATGACAGATGTTTGGTGGATAATCCAATTAAGAATCAGGCTCAATATAGCAGGTTCAGAGAGGATTTTCTTTTTCATCCTTCATGAGCATAGCTGGCAAGGTCAGCACTTGTTGCCATGCCTAACAGGGACAGCAGCAGTTCAAGAAGGCAGTGCACAGCCCACATTCTCAAGGGCAACTAGGAATTTGCAATAAATGCTGGCCCAGCCAGCGAAGCCCACATCCCGTGACTGAATAAAAAAACACTCCGCTTCAGAAGGTGGTGATAAGCCACTTCTTGAAGTGCTGCAGTTCACCTGGCACAGGTAACCCACAGTGCTGTTGGAAAGGGAATCCCAGGATTTCGATCTCACGGCTGTGAAGGACCAGCGCTACAGTTCCAAGTTAGAAGGGTGTGGCTTGAAGGAAAACTTGAAGATGGTGCTGTTCCATGTGCCCGCTGCCCTTGTCCTTATAGGTGGTACAGGTCACTGGTTTGGAAGATGCTGTTGAAGGAGCCCTGGTAAGTTCCTGCAGTGCATTTTGTATATAGTGCACACTGCTGCCACTGTGCGTCAGTGGTGGAGGGGTTGAATGTTTAAGTTAGTTAATGGGGTGCTGACCAAGCAGGGAGGATTGTGTTGAGCATCTTAAGCCTTGTTGGAGCTGCACTCATCCAGCCAAATGGAGCGTATTACATCACACTCCTGACTTGTGCTTTGTAGATTGTGGAAAGGCATCGGGGAGTCAGGAAGTCAATTATTCACCGCAGAATTTCCAGACTCTGACCCACTCTTGTAGCCAAAGGATTTATGTGGCTAGTCTACTTCAGTTACTGGTCAACGATAACCCCAGTGTGTTGGTATGGGGATTTCAGCGATGGCAATGCCATTAAATTACAAGAGGAGATGGTTAGATTCTCTCTTGTTGGGAATGGTCACTACATGACACTTATGTGGTGCAAATCTACCTTTCTACTTATCAGTTCAAGCCTGAAGGCTGTCCAGGTCTTGCTGCAAATGCGCATGGACCGCTTCAGTATCTGAGGAGTTGCAAATGGCACTGTACATTGTGCAATCATCAGTGAACTTCTTCACTCCTGACCAAATGATTGAAGGAAGGTCATTGATGAAGCAGCTGAAGATGTTTGGGCCTAGGATTACCTTGAGGAACTGCTGCATCAATGTCTTGGGACTGAGGTGACTGGCTTCCAACAACCAGAACCATTTTCTTCTGTGTTATGTATGACTCCAGCCAGCGGAATGTTTTTCTTCTGATTCTTATTGACGTCAATTTTGCCAGGGTTCCTTGATGCCACACTAGGTCAAACACTGCCTTGATGTCAAGCGCAGTCAGTCCCACCTCCTCACTTCAGCTGTAATGAGGTCAGGAGCTGACTGACCCTGGCGGAACCCAAACTGAGCGTCAGTGAGCAGGTTAATGTCGTGTAAGTGCCACCTGATAGCACTGTCGATGACACCTTCCATCACATTGCTGATGATTGAGTACAGGTTTGGAATTGTCCTGCTTTTTGCGGACATTGCTGACCAACTTTCCACATTGTTGGGTAGATGCAAATATTGTGGCTGCACTGGAACAGCTTGGCTAGGGGACCAGTTTGGCTAGGGGCGCAACTAGTTCTGGAACACAAGTCTTCAGTGCTGTTGCTGGGCTGACCTTATGGCCCATAGCCTTTACAGTATCTAATGCCTGTAAATGTTTCTTAAATTATATGGAGTGATTGAATTGGCTGAAGATTTGCATCAGTGATACTGAGGACCTCACGAGGAGGCCAAGATGGATCCTCCGCATATAAAATATAAGATAAAAATATAAGATCCTGAGTAGACTTGACAGGGTGGGTGGTGAAAGGATGTTTTTCTGTTTGGGAGAGACTATAACTAAGTTTAAAATAAGCGGTCTCCCATTTGAGATGGTAGATGAGGAGAATTTATTTGTGAGCCTCTGGAACTCTCCTCGCCATAGAGCAGTGGAGGAAGAGTCATTGAATATTTTTAAGGCAAAGGTAGATAGATAGACTCTTGACTGGCAAGGCAGTCAAAGGGTACCAGAGGTAGGCAGAAAAGTGGAATTGAAGCCACAATTAGATCAGCCATAATCTTATTGAATGTCTGAACAGGCTACATTCTTATAAACCACTTCTGCACTCGAGGGGCTGAATGGCCTACTCCTGCTCCTAACTCATATGTTTATATGTATGTTCACTCAGCACTTCTGGATGAAGATGGTTGCAAATGATTCAGCCTTGTTTTTTGAACTGTTGTGCTGGGCTTCCCAATCATTAAGGTTAGGGATATTTGCAGAGCCTCCTTCTCTAGTTTGTTGCTTAATTGTCCATCACCATTCATAACTGGATGTGGCAGGACTGCAGATCTCAGATCTGATCCACTGGTTATAGAATTGCTTAGATAATAAAGCATATAGTATCCTGGGCTTTATTCATACGAGCATAGAGCAAGAGCAAGGAGGTTAGGCTGAATTTATATAAGACACTCGTTAGGCCTCAGCTGGAGTATTGTGTACAGTTCTAGGTGCCACATTATAGGAATGATGTGAATACATTGAAGAGATTGCAGAAACGGTTTACAAGGATGGTTCCAGGGTTGCAGCTATGAGGATAGATTGGAGAGGTGGGGGCTGTTCTCCATGGAGAGAAGAAAGCTAAGAGGAAATTTGATAGAGATGTTCAAAATCATTAGGGGGCTGGACAGAGTAGATAGGGAGAAGCTGTTCCCACTCATAACAAGAACAAGGGGGCAGAGAAAAAACTTTTTCACACAACAAATGTTTCAGGGCTGGAATGCACTACCTGGAAGTGTGGTGGAGGCAGGTTCAATCAAGGAATTCAAGAGGGCATTAGATGATTATTTGAATAGAAACAACGTGCAGAGGTATGGGGAAATGGCAGGGCAATGGCACGAGGTCATAATGCTCATTTGGAGAGCCGGTGCAGACATGATGGGTCAAATGGCTCCTTCTATGCTGTTAAAATTCTGTGGCCGGAATTTTATGGCCCTGTTGCAGCGGGGATGGGGCCGTAAAATGTGGGGAACCATTCCAAACTCCATTGACTTCAGCGGGACAGTAAAATCCCACTGACGTAAAATTCCACCCTGTGATTCTGAGATCAGCAAATAAGAGAAGCAAAGGGAGAGTATTAAAAGAGACAGACAGCAAACATAAAAGCAAATTCAAAAATCTTCCGCAGGCGCATAAACAGTAAAAGGATGGTAAAAGGAGGAGTGGGAACAATTAGGCACCAAAAAGGGGATTTACACATGAAAGCAAGGGCCATGGCTGAAGTGTTAAATGAATACTTTGCATCTGTCTTTACCAAGGAAGAAGATGCTGCTCAGGTCATGGTGAATCAGGAGAAAATTCAGACACTAGAAGAGTTTGAAATTGATAAGGAAGAGACATTGGATAAGCTGACTCCACTAAAAGTTGATGATACACCAGAACCAGATGAGATGCATCCAACGACACTGAGGGAAGTGAGGGTGGGACTTGCAAAGGCACTGGACATAATTTTCCAATCCTCCTTCAATACAGGTGTGGTGCCAGAGGACTGCAGAATTGCAAATGTTACACCCTTGTTCAAAAAAGTGTGTAATAAGCCCAGCATCTAGAGGCCAGTAAGTTTGACCTCAGTGATGGGGAAGGTTTTAGAAATAATGAAGCAGGAGAAAAATTAATAGTAGCTTTGGAAAATCTGGGTTAATTTTAAAAAAACAGCATGGATTTTTTAAGGGTAAATCATGTTTAGTTAATCTGCTTGAACTTTTTGCTGACGTAACATACAGGAGAGATGAGGTTAATGCTGTTGATGTGGTCCACATGGACTTCCAAAAAGCATTTTAGAAAGTGCTGTTCAACAGACTTGTGAGCCAAGTTATAGCTCATGGAATAAAAATGATAGTCGCAACATGAATACAAAATTGGCTTAGAGACATGAAACGGAGAGTAGTGGTGAGCAGTTGTTTCTCGGACTGGAGGAAGGTTTATGTCGGGATTCCCCAGGACCTCTGTCCCTCCTGATATATGTTAATGATCTAGATTTTGTTGTCAGAGCACAATTTCCAAATTTGTGGATGACATAAACCTTGGAAGTATTGTGAACTTTGAGGAAAATAATGTTAAACTTCAAAAGCATGTATACATTGGTGGGATGGGCAGTCAAGTGGCAAATGAAATTTAATGCAATGTGTGAAGTGATTCATTTTGGTAAGAACATAGACAGACAATATAAAATGGGTACAATATAAAATGGGGTGCAGGTTCAGAAGGACCTGGGTATACATGTGTCCAAATCGTTTAAGGTGTCAGGGCAAATTGAAGAAGTGGTTTAAAAAAAAACCTGGGTCCTGAGTTTTATAAGTAGGAGCACAGAGTGCAAAAGCAAGGAAGTTAAGATAGACCTGTACAAAATACAGTGTTTTTTTAATTCACTTATGGGATGTGAGCATCACTGGCTAGGCCAGCATCTATTGCCCATCCTTAATTGCCCTTGAGAAGGTGGTGGTGAGTTGCCTTCTTGAACCGCTGCATTCCCTGTGGTGTAGGTACACCTACAGTGCTGTTAGGGAGGGAGTTCCAGGATTTTGACCCAATGACAGTGAAGGAACAGCAATAAACTTCCAAGTCATGGCAGTGAGTGGCTTGGAGGGGAAATTCCAGCAGGTGGTGTTCCCATGTATTTGCTGCCCTTTCCTTCTAGATGGTAGTGGTCGTGGGTTTGGTAGGTGCTGCCTAAGGAGCGTTGGTGAATTTCTGTAATGCATCTTGTAGATGGTACACACTGTTGCCACTGTTTGTCGGTGGTGGAGAGAGTGTATGTTTTTGGAACAGGTGCCAATCAAGCGGGCTGCTTTGTCCTGGATGGTGTCAAGCTTCATGAGTGTTGTTGAAGCTGCATTCATCCAGGCAAGTGCAGAGTATTCCATCACAATCCTGACTTGTGCCTTGTAGATGGTGGACAGGCTTTGGGTCAGGAGGTGAGTTACTCGCAGCAGGATTCCTAGCCTCTGACCTGCTCTTGTAGCCACTGTACTTATAGGGCTCATCCTGTTTAGTTTCTGATTGATGGTAACCCTAGGATGTCGATAGTGGGAGATTCGGCGATGGTAATGCCATTGAATGTCAAGGGGCGAAAGCTGGATTCTCTCTTGTTGGAGATGGTCATTGCCTGGCACTTGTGTGCAGCAAATGTTACTTGCCAAGTCAGCCAAAGACTGTATATTGTCAGGTCCTGCTGATTTGGACATGGACTGCTTTCAGTATCTGAGGAGTCGTGAATAATGTTGAACATTGTGCAATCATCAGTGAATATCCACACTTCTGACATACTGATGTAAGGAAGATCATTGATGAAGCAGCTGAAGATGGTTGGGCCTTTGACGCTACCCTGGGGAACTCCTGCAGTGATGTTCTGGGACTGAGATGATTGACCTCCAACAATCAAAACCATCTTCCTTTGTGCTATGTATGACTCCCACCAGTAGAGAGTTCCCCCTGATTCCCATCGACTGCAGTTTTACTAGGGCTCCTTGATGCCACACTCGGTCAAATACTGCCTTGATGCAAGGGCAGTCACTCTCATCTCACCTCTGGAGTTCAGCTCTTTTGTCCATGTTTGAACGAAGGCTGTAATGAGGTCAGAAGCTGAGTGACCCTGGCGGAATCCAAACTAAGCATCAGTGAGTAGGTTATTGCTAATCATATGCTGCTTGAAAGCACTGCTGATAATCCTTTCCATCATTTCACTGATGATCGCGAGTATACCAATGGAGCGGTAATTGGCCAGGTTGGATTTGTCCTGCTTTTTTGTGCACAGGACATACCAGGGCAATTATCCACATTGCTGGGTAGATGCTAGTGTTGTAGCTATACTGGAACAGCTTTGGCTAGGGGCACGGCAAGTTCTCCAGTCTTCAGTCCTGTTACCAGAATGTTGTCAGGGCCAGTACCCAGTGCCTTGAGCCGTTTCTTGATATCACGAGGAGTGAATTGAATTGGCTTAAGACTGGCATCTGTGGTGCTGGGGACCTCTGGAGGAGGCCAAGATGGATCATCAACTCGACACTCTTGGCTGAAGATTGTTGCAAATGCTTCAGCCTTATCTTTTGCACTGATGTTCTGGGCTGTTCCATCATTGAGTTTTGGAATATTTGTGCAGCCCCCTTCTCCAGTGAGTTGTTTAATTGTCTACCACCTTTCACGGCTGGATGTAGCAGGACTGCAGAGCTTAGATTTGATATGCTGATTGTGGAATTGCTAAGCTCTGTGCATCACTTACTGATTACGCTGTTTGGCAAGCAAATGGTCCTGTGCTTTAGCTTTACCAGGTAGACACCTCATTTTTAGGTATGCCTAGTGCTGCTCCTGTGATGCCCTCTTGCACTCTTCATTGAACCAGGGTTGATCCCCAGGCTTGGTGGTAATGGTAACGCTAGGGATATCTTTGGCCATGGGGTTACGTTTGTGGTTGTGGTTCAGTACAATTCTGCTGCTGATAGCCCAAAGCGCCTCATGGATGCCCTGTCTTGAGTTATTAGGTCTGTTCAAAATCTATCCATGGTGGTAGTGCCACACAACACGATGGAGGATATCGTCAATTTGAAAATGGGACATCTTCTCCACAAGGACTGTGCGGTGGTCACTCTTACTGATTCTGTCATCGATAGGTGCATCTGCAGCAGGCAGGTTTGTGAGGATGAGGTGAAGTATGTTTTTCCCTCTTGCTGGTTCCCTCACCACCTACCGCAAACCCAGTCTAGCAGCTATGTCCTTTAGGACTTGGCCAGCTTGGTCTATGGTGGTGCTACCAAGCCACCCTCGGTGATGAACATTGAAGTACCCCATTCAGAGTACATTCTGTGCCCTTGCCACTCTCAGTGCTTCCTCCAAGTTGTGTTTAACATCAAGGAGTACTGCTTCATCAGCTGAAGAGGGGGGCAGTACGTGGTAACGAGCAGGAGGTTCCCCTGCCCATGTTTTACCAGATGCCATGAGACTTCATGAGGTCCGGAGTCGATGTTGAGTAGTCCCAGGGCAATTCCTTCCCAACTGTACACAACTGTGCTGCCGCTTCTGCTGGGTCCGTCCTGCAGTGGGACAGGACATATCCAGGGATGATGATGGTAGTGTCTGGGACATGATCTGTAAGGTATGATTCCTTGAGTATGACTATGTCAGGCTGTTGCTTGACTAGTCAGTAAGACAGCTCTGCCAATTTTGGCACAAGCTCCCAGATGTTAGTAAGGTGGACTTTGCAGTGTCAACAGGGCTGGGTTTGCCATTGTCGTTTCCGGTCCTTAGGTGGATGCTGAGTGGTCTGTCCAGTTTCATTCCTTTCTCGGCACCACACTTTAGGCAGGATCTGATGGAATTAGAGGAACTTGTTATGTAGATAGATTGGAGAAGCTGGGACTGTTCTCTTTGAAGAAGAGAAGATTGAGAGGAGGACATGAAGAACATAAGAAATAGAAGCAGGAGTAGACCATTCAGCCCCTTGAGCCTGCACCGTCATTCAATAAGGTCATAGATGATCAGATGTGTCCTTAACTCTGCTTTCCTGTCGGTCCCCATGACCCTTGATTCCCTTGTCAGCCAAAAATCTGCCTAACTCAGCTTTGAATATATTCAATGACCCAGCCTTTACTGTTCGCTGGGGGAGAGAAATCTAAACGCCAACTGCCTTCTGAGAGAAGCAATTCCTCCTCATCGTCATCTTAAATAAGAGTGCCCTTATTTTGAAAGTGTCCCCTTGTTCTAGTTTCCCCCATGAAGGGACATTCTTTTCAGCATCTGCCCTGTCAACCCCCCTCACAATCTTATATGTTTGATAGAGGTATTCAGAGTCATGAGGTCTGGATAGAGCAGATTGGAATAAGCTGTTCCCACTGATGGAAGGATTCAGAACCAGGAGGCACACATTTAGTGTGATTGGAAAAAGAAGCAATGGTGACATGAGGAAAAACGTTTTTACGCAGAGAGTGGTTAGGATCTAGAATGCACTGTCTCATAGGTTGATGAAGGCTGATTCAAGCATGACATTCGAAAGGGAATTGGATCATTAATTGAAAAGGAAAAATTTGCAGGGATGTGGGGAAAAGGCAGGGAATTGGGTGAGTTGCTCTTGCAGAGGGCGAGTACATACACAATAGACCGAATCGCCTATTTCTGTGGTGTAACTCTTCTATTATTCTATGATTTGGCACAGCTGGGAACAATACAGACAGCTACAAAAGGAACACAAGAAATTGGAGCCACTTATTCCTTCAACTCTGCTCTGCCATTCAACAAGATCATGACTGATATTTTACCTCAAATTCACCTGCCCCCACTGCCCCATTTTCTTTAATTCTCTTAGTACCCAAAAGTCTATTGATCTCTCATACTTAAAGATTGAGCAACCATTCTCTGGAGTAGAGAACTCAAAAGATTCACAGCCCTCTGAGTAAAGAAATTTCTCCTCATTGCAGTTCTAAATGGTTAACCTCTTATTCTTAGGCTGTGGCCAGGCAAGTTGAAAAAGTGGTTAAAAAAAGCATACCAGATCCTGAGCTTAGTAAATGGGGCATAGAGTACAAAAGCAAGGAAGTTCAGGTAGACCTGTATAAAATACTGTGTTCAGCACCACACTTTAGGGAAGATGTGAAGAAATTAGAGGAGGTTTAGGAAAGATTCACGAGAATGGTTTCAGGGATGAGGGAACTTGTTATGTAGATAGATTGGAGAAGCTGGGACTGTTCTCCTTGGAGAAGAGAAGGTTGAGTAGAGAACCTGTATTCTGGATTCCCCAGCCAAGCAAAACATTTTCTCACCATCTACACTATCAAGCCCCTGAAAATTTTTATATGTTTCGATTAGATCACTTCCATTCTTCTAAACTCCAGGTCTAGTATACTCAATCTCTCCTTATAACCAGTCTAGGAAATCTTTGTTGCACTCCCTCTGGCAAGTCTGCCCTTCTTTAGTTCGGGGGACCAAAACTGCACACGGTATTCCATCTGTGGTCTCACCAATGTCCAGTATAAGAATAGGGAGATAAAAACAAAAAACTACTGCGGATGCTGGAAATCCAAAACAAAAACAAAATTACCTGGAAAAACTCAGCAGATCTGGCAGCATCGGCGGAGAAGAAAAGAGTTGACGTTTCGAGTCCTCATGATCCTTCAGCAGAACTGAGTAAAGGTAGGAGAGGGGTGAAATATAAGCTGGTTTAAGGTGGGGTGGGGGGCGGGGAGAAGTTGGGGGGGTGGTAGTTGTAGGGAGAAGCAAGCAGTGATAGGAGCAGATAATCAAAAGATGTCACAGACAAAAGGAACAAAGAGGTGTTGAAGGTGGTGATATTATCTAAGAAAAGGTGCTAATTAAGTATGGATGGCAGGACACTCAAGGTACAGCTCTAGTGGGGGTGGGGTGGAAAGACTAACAGGGTATTACAGTAAAAGATTTAAAAATAATGGAAATAGTTTGGAAAAGAAAAATCTATATAAATTATTGGAAAAAACAAAAGGGAGGGGGAAGAAACGGAAAGGGGGTGGGGATGGGGGAAGGGAGTTTAAGATCTAAAGTTGTTGAATTCAATATTCAGCCCGGAAGGCTGTAAAGTGCCTAGTCAGAAGATGAGGTGCTGTTCCTCCAGTTTGCTTTAGGCTTCACTGGAACAATGCAGCAAGCCAAGGACAGACATGTGGGCAAGGGAGCAGGGTGGAGTGTTAAAATGGCAAGCGACAGGGAGGTTTGGGTCTTTCTTGCGGACAGACCGAAGGTGTTCTGCAAAGCGGTCAACCAGTTTGCGTTTGGTCTCTCCAATGTAGAGGAGACCGCATTGGGAGCAACGAATGCAGTAGACTAAGTTAGGGGAAATGCAAGTGAAATGCTGCTTCACTTGAAAGGAGTGTTTGGGCTCTTGGACGGTGAGGAGAGAGGAAGTGAAGGGGCAGGTGTTGCATCTTCTGCGTGGGCATGGGGAGGTGCCATAGGTGGGGGTTGAGGAGTAGGGGGTGATGGAGAAGTGGACCAGGGTGTCCTGGAGGGAATGATCCCTATGGAATGCCGCCAGGGGGGGTGAAGGGAAGATGTGTTCGGTGGTGGCATCATGCTGGAGTTGGCGGAAATGGCGGAGGATGATCCTTTGAATGCGGAGGCTGGTGGGGTAATAAGTGAGGACAAGGGGGACCCTATCATGTTCCTGAGAGGGGGGAGAAGGCGTGAGGGCAGATGCGCGGGAGATGGGCCAGACACGGTTGAGGGCCCTGTCAACGACCGTGGGTGGAAAACCTCGGTTAAGGAAGAAGGAGGACATGTCAGAGGAACTGTTTTTGAAGGTAGCATCATCAGAACATATGCGACGGAGGCGAAGGAACAGAGAGAATGGGATGGAGTCCTTACAGGAAGCAGGGTGTGAGGAGCTGTAGTCGAGGTAGTTGTGGGAGTCGGTAGGCTTGTAATGGATATTGGTGACCAGTCTATCATCAGAAATTGAGACAGAGAGGTCAAGGAAGGGAAGAGAAGTGTCAGAGATGGACCATGTGAAAATGATGGAGGGGTGGAGATTGGAAGCAAAATTAATAAATTTTTCCAGGTCCCGACGAGAGCATGAAGCCGCACCGAAGTAATCATCGATGTACCGGAGAAAGAGTTGTGGGAGGGGGCCGGAGTAGGACTGGAACAAGGAATGTTCCACATGCCCCATAAAGAGACAGGCATAGCTGGGGCCCATGCGGGTACCCATAGCCACACCTTTTATTTGGAGGAAGTGAGAGGAGTTAAAGGAGAAATTGTTCAGTGTGAGAACAAGTTCAGCCAGACGGAGGAGAGCAGTGGTGGATGGGGATTGTTCGGGCCTCTGTTCAAGGATGAAGCTAAGGGCCCTCAGACCATCCTGGTGGGGGATGGAGGTGTAGGGGGATTGGACGTCCATGGTGAAGAGGAAGTGGTTGGGGCCAGGGAACTGGAAATTGTTGATGTAACGTAAGGTGTCAGAGGAATCACGGATGTAGGTGGGAAGGGACTGGACAAGGGGAGAGAGAAGGGAGTCAAGATAACGAGAAATGAGTTCCGAGGGGCAGGAACAGGCTGACATGATCGGTCTGCCGGGACAGTTCTGTTTGTGGATTTTGGGTAGGAGGTAGAAGCGGGCCGTCCGAGGTTGGGTGACTATCAGGTTGGAAGCTGTGAGAGGAGATGAGGTCAGTGACAGTCCTGGAACCAAGAATAGGGAGACTTATTTAGTCTTATACTCCAGCCTATTTGTAATAAAAGCTAACACACCATTTGCCTTCCTAACTGCTTGCTGTAACTGCATGTTAACGTTTTGTGATTCATGTATAAAGACACCCAGGTCCCTCTGATTGCAGACATTTCCCAGTCTCAAATAATATTCTATTTTTTTTAATCTTTCCTGCCAACGTGGAGGATCAGGAGTATTTTGGAGTGTATTTCTACAGATTTCTGAAGATAGGAAGGCAGAGATAAGGGGATTAAAGAGGCATGCTGGGTACTTTCCTTTATTAGCTGAGGCACAGAACACAGAGAGGTTATGGTCGAACTGTACAAAAAATAGTTGGACGACAGCTGGAGTACTGTGTATAATTTTCTGATTACTTCAAGTTCCCATCCAAGCCACTCTGACTTGAAATTATATCACTGTTCTTTCACTTTCGCTGGGTCAAAATCCTGGAACTTCTTCCCTAACAACACAGATGTACCTACACCACATAAACTGCAGCAATTCAAAAAGGCAGCTCACCACCACTTTCTCAGGGGTAATTATGGATGGGCAATAAATGCTGGCCTAACCAATGATCTCCACATCCTATGAAAGAATAAAAAAACTCATTTAGTACCTCAACCATTTTTTATGCCTCAACCAATGGATTTGTATTTTGGCCCCTGACCACCTACCCTGACAACCCTTTTGGAGAGAATTCAGAGGTTAAATTTTCAAATGTGAAGACTGAAATCCCTCACGAGAGAGAGAAAGAGTTTCAATAAAATTGGTTGACTCACAGGGCAGAACCTTCTGTTCGGTGAGCAGGGGGCGTGGCCCACTTGCCGACGCGTAAAACGACGCAGGGTGACGTCGGGCGTGCATCCCGACGCCACCCCGCGTCATTTAAATTTTCAGTTCGGCAGGTGTGCAGCCTTAATTGGCCCACCCAACCAGTTTTCTATCCATCTCAATACACTACCCCCAAAACCATGCGCTTTAATTTTACACGCTAAACTCTTATGTGGGACTTTGTCGAAAGCCTTCTGAAAGTCCAAAAAAACCACATCCACTGGCTCCCACTCATCAACTCTATTAGTTATATCCTCGAAAAATTCCAGTAGATTTATCAAGCATGATTTCCCTTTCATGAATCCATGCTGACTCTGTCCGATTCTGCCACTGTTTTCCAAATGCTCAGCTATTAAATCTTTAAGAATGGACTCGAGAATTTTCCCCACTACTGACGTCAGGCTGACTGGTCTATAATTCCCTGTTTTCTCTCTGCCTCCCTTTTTAAATAGTGGGGTTACATTAACTACCCTCCAATCTATAGGAACTGTTCTAGAGTCTATAGAATCTTGGAAGATGACCACCAATGCATCCACTATTTCTAGGGCCACTTCCTTAGGTACACCAGGATGTAGATTATCAGGCCCCAGGGATTTATCAGCCTTCAATCTCATCAATTTCCGCAACAACATTTCCCTACTAATACTGATTTCTTTCAGTTCCTCCCTCTCACTAAACCCTGTGTTCCCCAACATTTCTGGTATGTTATTAGTGTCCCCCTTTGTGAAGACAGAACCAAAGTATGCATTTATTTGGTTTTTTTATTTATTTGGTCAGCCATTTCTCTGTTCCCCATTATAAATTCCCTTTTCTGACTTTAAGGGACCTACATTTGTCTTCACCAATCTTTTTCTCTTCACATACCTGTAGAACCTTTAACAGTCAGTTTTTATGTTCCCTGCAAGCTAAATCTCGTACTCTATTTTCCCCTTCTTAATCAATCCCTTGGTCCTCCTTTGCTGAATTCTAAACTGCTCCCAATCCTCAGATCTATTGTTTTTTCTGGCCAATTTGTATGCCTCTTCCTTGCATCTAATACTATCTCTAATTTCCCTTGTAAGCCACGGTTTAGCCACCTTTCCTGTTTTACTTTTCCTCCAGACAGGAATAAACAATTGTTGCAGTTCACCCATGCACTCTTTGAATGTTTGCCATTGCCTATCCACCGTCATCCCTTTAAGTAATGTTTCCCAATCCATCATAGCCAACTCACGTGTCATACCATTGTAATTTCCTTTATTAAGATTCAGGGCCTAAGTCTCAGAATCAACTCTATCACTCTCCACCTTGATGAAGAATTCTACCATATTATGGTCGCTCATCCCCAAAAGGCCTTGTACAACTAGGTTGCCAATTATTCCTTTCTCATTACACAATACCCAGTCAAGGATGGCCTATTTTCTCGTTGGTTCCTCAATGTATTAGGACAGAAAAGCATCCCGTGTACACTCCAGGAATTCCTCCTTTATGGTATTGTTACTAATTTGATTTGCCCAATCTATATGTATATTAAAGCCACCTTTAATTACGGATGTTCTTTTATTACATGCGTCTCTAATTTCCTGTTTAATGCCATTACCAACATCACCACGTCTATATACATGGTCTATATACAACCCCCCAATAACGTTTTTTGCCCCTTAATGTTTCTCAGCTCTAACCATAGCGATTCCACATCATCGGAGCTAATATCTTTCCTCACTATTGCGTTAATTTGCTCTTTAACCAGCAATGCGACTCCACCACCTTTTCCTTTTTGTCTGTCCTTCCTAAATACTAAATACCCCTGGATGTTCAGTTCCCACCCCTGGTCACCCTGCAACCATGTCTCCATAATCCCGACTATATCATACCTGTTTACATCTATTTGCGCGGTTAATTCATCCACATTATTACGAATGCTCCTTGCGTTAAGGCACAAAGCCTTAAGGCTTGTCTTTTTAACATTACTTGCTCCGTTTCCACTATTTTTCACTGAGGCCGTGTTTGATTCTTGCCCTTGATTTCTCTGACTATCACTTTTCTTATTCCGCTTTCTGTCTTTTGTTCTTGTCTTTGATTCCCCTTCCTCTGACTCCTTGCATAGGTTCCCACCCCCCTGCCATTTTAGTTTAAACACTCCCCGACCACTCTAGCAAATGTTCCCACTAGGACATCAGTCCCGGTCCTGCCCAGGTGTAACCCGTCCAGTTTGTACTGGTCCCACCTCCCCCAGAACCGGTCCTAATGCCCCAGGAATCTGAAACCCTCCCATTCACACCATCTCTTCAGCCACGTATTCATCCAATATATCCTATTTCTACTCTGACTAGCACGTGGCACTCATAGTAATCCTGAGATCACTACCTTTGAGGTCCTACTTTTCAATTTACTTCCTAACTCCCTATATTCTGCTTTTAGGACCTCATCCCTTTTTTCACCTATGTCGTTTGTACTAATGTGTGCCATGACCACTGGCTGTTCACCCTCCCCCTTCAGAATGTCCTCTAGCTGCTCGGAGACATCCTTGACCCTAGCGCCAGGGACTCAACATACCATCCTGGAGTCTCGTTTGCAGCCACAGAAACGCCTATCTATTCCCCTTACAATTGAATCCCCTATAACTATTGCAGTCCCACACTTTTCACTCCTCCCCTGTGCAGCAGAGCCAACCGTGGTGCAACAAATCTGGCTGTTGCCGTTTTTTCCTGAGAGGCTATTCCCCCCAACAGTATCCAGAGCGGTATATCTGTTTTGCAGGGGAATAGCCACAGGAGATTCCTGCACTGCCTGCCTAGTCCTCTTGCTTTGCCTGGTGGTAACCCATTCCCTTCCTGCCTGTGGACTCTTAGCCTGCGGTGTGACCACCTCTCTATACGTGCTATCCACGATACTCTCCACCTCGCGGATGTTCCACAGTGTCCCCAGCCACTGCTCCAGCTCCAAATCCCGGGCTTCCAGGAGCTACAGCTGAAGACACTTCCCGCACACATGCTGGCCCTGGGCACTGGAAATGTGCCCGGCTTCCCACATAGAGCAGGAGGAGCACAAAACGGCTTTGAGCTCACCTGCCATGACCTACCCCTTTAAATTAAAATAACCCTTTTGGAAGATACTTAATATAAAATAATATGAATTACTCTCGGGCCCTTCTTCCCTGCTCCTCGTTGTTACAGAATATACCAACGATAAACCACAAAATAAGACCTGAAAAGCTATTAGCAATAAACGTAGTAAATGCTTAACCAGCCGTACTGATGGTACTCAAAGAATCACCTCGTTCCCTCCTCACCGAACTCCCTCAGTCACCCCTGCTCTCCCAGCTTTTCTTCAACTCCCGGCTCCTCTCACGCTTCTCTTCAGCTCCTGACTCCTCTCACGCTCCTCTTCAACTCCCGACTCCTCTCATGCTTCTCTTCAACTCCCGGCTCCTCTTGCGCTTCTCTTCAACTCCCGATTCCTCTCATGCTTCTCTTCAACTCTCGGCTCTTCTCGCATTCCTTTTCAACTCCCGACTCTTCTCATGCTTCTCTTCAACCCTCGGCTTCTCTTGCGCTGCTTTTCAATTCTCAACTCCTCTCGCACTTTGGCTAGGTAAGAAGGAAGTGAATTTAGCAAGGCTAAATGGAATATATTTTAATGCAAGGAGCCTGAGGAATAAGACAGACAAGCTGAGGGCACAGTAAGCACATGGGAGTATGATATCATAGCTATGACTGAGGCTTGGCTAAAAGAAGGGCAGGATTAGCAGCTCAACATTCCTGGTTATAGGGTAGTCAGACGGGATATAGAAGAGGATCGAAGAGCAGGGGGTGGCCACAATATTGATCAGGGAATCAATCATAGCAGTGAGGAGGGATGATATCTTGGAAGGGTCAGAGAGGGGGGTAGAAGAAGAGGCTGGGAGGGAGCACTGGCTGGGAGAAGTCTGCGAAGAGTGTCCTGCAGTCTGCATTGCTGTGAAGCAGTCTGGGAAGAGCTTCCTGCAGTCAGCATCGTGGTGAAGCAGTCTGAGAGGAGTGCCCTGCAGTCAGCATCGTGGTGAAGCAGTCTGGGAAGAGTGCCCTACAGTTAGCATTGCTGTGAAACAGTCTGGGAAGAGTGTCCTGCAGTCAGTTCTTGTTGAAAATAACAAGAGTGACATCATAAGACAGCGCGAGAGAGCGGTGGAGAGATCAGAACCAACACGAGCGTGAGGAAGCTTCAAAAAGTGATATCAGCACAAAGGTGAGTGCTGATTGGTGTGTAGTAGGTAAGTGTTTTTCTCCAGTCTGTTTCTCCAGTTTTCCTCCAGTTTAAAATAGATTAAGCTAAGGAAAGGTAAGGTTTCTAGTATTTAATTACAATACAGAAATACTTTAACTTTTTTTACTGTATTTAACTTAAAGTAAGGGATTTTTCCAACTAGAGGCATGGTAGGGCAGCTCAGTCCCATGTTATGTACCGCCTGCAATGTGTGGGAGGTCCTAGATGCTCCTTTCGCTCTGACCGACCAGGAAGTGCCACCAGCTGCAGCTACTTGAACTCCGAGTTTCGGAGCTTGAGCGGCAGTTGGAGGCACTGAGGTGCATCCATGAGGCTGAGAGTTTCACGGATAGCATGTTTTTAGACGTGGTCACCCTGCAGCTTACGGAAGTGCAGGCAGAGAAGGAATGGGTGACCATCAGTCAGAAGAAAGGTGTCAGGCAGGTAGTCAGGAAATCCCCAGGGTGCATCGTTCTCGAGAACCGTTTTTCTGTGTTGGAAAACGGTGAGAGTGACAGTTCCTCTGGGGAGTGCAGCCAAGCTCATGACACTGTGAGTGGCTCAGCTGCATGGGGGGGAGGAAAAAGAGGGGAATAGCAATAGTGGTAGGAGACTCAATAGTAAGGGGAACAGGCAGGCGTTTCTGCAGCCGTAGACGTGACTCCAGGATGGTATGTTGCCTCCCTGGTGCCAAGATCAAGAATGTCACTGAACGGCTGCAGGGCATTCTACAGGGGGAGGGCAAACAGACAGAGATTGTGGTACATATTGGTACCAACGATATAGGTAGTAAGAGGGATGAGGTCCTGCAAATAGAATTTAGAGAGCTAGGAAACAGATCAAAAAACAGGATCTCAAAGGTAGTAATCTCGGATTACTTCCGGTGCCACGCGCTAGTGAGTATAGAAGTAGCAGGTTAGTCCAGATAAATGCGTGGCTGGAGACATGGTGCAGGAGGGAGGGCTTTTGATTTCTGGGACGTTGGGACCATTTCTGGGGGCGGTGGGACCTGTACAAGGCGGACGGGTTGCACCTGAACCGGAATGGGACCAACATCCTTGCGGGGAGGTTTGCTGATGCTATTGGGGATGGTTTAAACTAACTTGGCAGGGGGACGGGCTCCTGAGAGGAGGTTCAGCAGGAGGAGATGCACAGCCAAAATTAGAAGAGAGAGCAAGTGAGTCTGGAGGGCATAGATATTATAGGCCAGTTAAGACACAAGGGAGCTTGGCAAGGTTTCCTTAGCTTAATCTATTTTAAACTGGAGAAAGAAAACTGGAGAAAAACATTTACCCACTACACACCAATCAGCTCTCACCTTTGTGCTGACATCACTTTTGGATGCTTCCCCGCACTCACATTGGTTCTGATCTCTCTGCCGCTCTCTCGCGTTGTCTTGTGATGTCACTCTTGTTCTTTTCAACAAGAACTGACTGCAGGATACTCTTCCCAGACTGCTTAACCGTGACGCTGATTGCAGGACACTCTTCCCAGACTGATTCACTGCGATGCTGGCTGCAGGACACTCTTCCCAGACTGCTTCCAGGAAGGAGGGAGACAGGAAGCAGTAAATGAGAAGCGAGTTAGCCTAACATATGTCATTGGGAAAATTGTAATGGAAGAGGTCATCAACAATACTATCAGGCGGCACTTGCTTAGCGATAACCTGCTCACTGATGCCCGGTTTGGGTTCCGCCAGGGCCACTCAGCTCCTGACCTCGTTACAGCCTTGGTTCAAACATGGACAAAAGAGCTGAACTCCTGAGGTGAGGCGAGAGTGGCTGCCCTTGACATCAAGGCAGCATTTGGCTGAGTGCGGCATCAAGGAGCCTGAGCAAAATTGGAGACAATGGGAATCAGGGGGAAAATTCTCCACTGGTTGGAATCATACCTAGCGCAAAGGAAGATGGTTGTGGTTGTTGGAGGTCAGTCATCTCAGCTCCAGGATATCGCTGCAGGAGTCCCTCAGGGTAGTGTCCCAGGCCCAACCATCTTCAGCTGCTTCCTCAAAGACCTTCCTTCCATCATAAGATCAGAAATGGGAATGTTCACTGATGATTGCACAACGTACAGCACCATTCGTGACTCCTCAGATATTGAAGCAGCCCATGTCCAAATGCAGCAAGACCTGGGCAATACCCACTCTTTTCTGGGTGGAAGTCCTTTCCTATCAGTCACCCTTATCTTTCCAATGGTCAGGGAAATGGTCTGTAAAGGGTCTGCCTGAGTTTCTAGGCCTACGGGTGAGATTATAGCTGTCAATTGTGATGACTGCATCCCTGGCTGTGAGGATTCTCTGCTCCACTAGGTGTATCCGCAGGTTGAAGGGTAAGCAATTTTTGAATTTCTCCAACAATATCAAATCACACAATCCTTCATAGATGTGTGGGATTTTTAAAGAATGGACCCAATGGTCGAACGCAATTTGCTTCAGCCATTTGAACTTGATGTAGGTCTGCGTGGGTTTCTTAAGACCGTTCTGGAATTGCTGGCAAAATGCCTCCACATCTAACTCATAGGCACTGAGGATGGCAGCCTTAGTCTATTTATTATTGGTGGAGACATCAGGAGTCAACAGGGAGAAGGCCTCTTGGGCTCTCCCTGACAGCTGCCCCTGAATTAAAAATGTCCAGATATTGGATGGCTGTTTTAGTTTTCTTGCTACTTTCTCAAAAGTGGCAAAAAATGACTCCACGTCATTATCTTCGAATTTGGGAATGAATCTAGCGTATTTGAGGGCCTCAGGGAGTGGTTTCAGGGTAGGGGGATATGGGGTGCTATTGGATAGAGACAAGCTTTCCCTTGCAGCTCCAGAGGTAGAATTTTGCCATTGTTGGGTAGGCTCGGCGGGGGAGGTCGAGAAGCTGACCGTTGCCCATGATCGGGGCCGGACTGCGAATTCACGCTGGTGAGCCAATTAAGGCCTGCCCAGCATGAAACACGAGCAGCAGCGCTCAGCGCTGCCAGTGTGGGAGGGCAGGGGGGAGGAGGCAAGCGGGGAACTTCACGCATGAATGCAAGTGAGCGCTTGAAAATCTCCCAGAGATGAAGAGTTTTAAAAATTAGAAATAAAGATTTTAAAAATGACTGTCACATGAGTAGGGACATGTTATAAATGAAACTTTAAAAGTTTTTATTCCAAAAAAATGCAAAGGCCACTTGGCCTTTTCACCTGCCTGCAAACCGTAAGGTTGGATGGACAGTGAAAAATTTAAGTTAATTAATACTTTAATGGCCTTAATAGGCCTTTTAATTGTCAGCAGGCGCACTGCTAATTCCCGTGCGTGCCCGTCGACTGAGCTATCGCACAACTGCGCATTGAAGTCTGGACACTCGACTGACATCATCATGTGTCGTTTCACGCTCAAGTGGTTCGGGCACATGCCCACCTGCTGAGATGAAAATTCTGTCCCAGCTGTCTGGTCTATCTCTCCCTTTAAGCTGCTAGCTCCATTTCCAATTTTCAGAGCTGGAATTTTTCTCTCCCTTTCTTTCTCTCTTTCTTTCTCCTGTTCCCTTGCTCTCTCTCTCTCTCTCTCTCTGAGCTCTCCTTAAGCTTCTCTTTCTCTCTCCTAAAATTCTATTTTTCTCTCTCTTTCTCTCTCCTGAAATTCTAGCTGCTTACTGAACTTTTCCAGCTCGAATTTGGCTAGAGGATGGGATGTGGAGTCAGAGTTGAGCTCCACATGCCCTACCAGCAACTGGATCAGTTCACTTCTTTTGACCTCACTGGGTAATTTCAATGCTACCTCCCTAGCTACAGCTTTCAGCTCTGTGCTTTGGTATGCTAACATCTTGCCATTTAGGTCTCCTTGTTTCACCCACATCTGTGCATCCAAAGTTGCCATTTTTCTTAGTGTTAGGGAAAAGGAAGTTGCTGTAGCAATTTTCTGTTCAACTTCCCACTCCACAGTCACACAATAAAAGGATGAATAGAGGAAAGGAGCTTTACAGTACAAGGATCACAGAAAAACTGAATATTGGTTCATGTGAGTTCCAGAGTCCCAAAAGAGTCCAATGAAGAAGTATTTCATGTAGACAATAGATGGTCAGCGGGCTGGAGACGGGTGTTGTAGGCACGCAGAGATGGTGTCAGTTCTGCAGGCGAGGATACAAAATCCCCCAGTAGAGTCAGGTTAGATGGGCTGGTGGTCCAACCTGGACAGAGCTTGTTTCTATTTGGATGTTAAACAGCAGACTGGCTGCACAGCTCAGAGAGTAATATTAAGCTGCTCAAAAGACCAGAGTCTTGGGTCATGTGATCTTCAGTGGCTTCAACAAAGGATGTTGATCCAGCGTCTGGAATTTGGCTTTGTTTTCAGGACTGATAATGTCTCATCCATTAGGAATTAAAAGGGGTGCCATTCGTGTTGAGGGCCTGGTGTTTGGGAAGCCATTGTCTCAACAGACCCATGGAGTACACTAGCAAGGTTGGCTTATCAAATGCAAATGGTATCCCTGTGGCTCCCTTTGAAATTCATCTGTACAGTCCCAAGTGCTCTATTAGAAGCTCCTTAGGCATAACAATTTGTGACATTCCCGAAACTGAGAACAGGATTCTTCTGTTCTGGAGACTGTTGTGTGATTGTCTGTGTTCAGCAGAAAAGTCCAGTTTAAAAATAAGAATTATTGATAAGGGATAAAGTTTTTAAATATATACAGGGTTGGGTTTCCGTTCTGTGTTGGAGGAACCTAACACTTCATTAGAAACTCATACATCTCCTTGGCATCCAAAGCCTCCTGTGTACCAGCTTCCACAGCTGGCTGGCATGGCTCACCCTCCTCATAATCAGACTCTTCCTTCGACTCCTCCTCATCAGAGGATGTCGCTGAGTCCAAAACACCCTCCACTGCCAAGGCCTCGAGTCCCTGGAGTGCCAGATTGTGTAACGTGCAGCAGACCACGACCATGAGTGACATATGAGTAGGTGAATATTGCAGTGTGCCACCTGAACAGTCCAGACATCTAAATCTTATTTTGAGCTGACTAATAATCTGACTAGGGTCATGAGCCATCTCTTAAGCAGAAATCCCTTGTCTTCGAAAAGCCAGCCAGCCAAAGGTTCTGGTGGGCAGAACATCCCTGGCGTCTGGGATTGCCTAAGTGTTTACGCATGCATAATCCTTTGCCAATGGTCACAGGCAAGGTGCATATTCATTGAATAGAACCCTTTTCTGTTCACAAAGGCCCCTGGCTGTCCTGATAGTGATTTCATTACCACATGGGTGCAATTATGACCCATGCATTTTGGGGAATCCAGCAATGGTAGCAAAGACTCTGGCTCTTTCGGCTTGACTGCATTCTATGCGCTGAATGATATGAGTTCATGGGTGCACCTGAAGATTGCATCTGTGACAACCTTCATACAATGAAGGGCTGCTGATTGCAAAATCCTGCAAAGATCTCCGTTGATGCATACATGCAAAATGATGGAGTAGGCCATCTGGCCTCTCGAGCCTGTTCCGCCATTCAATAACATCATGGCTGATTTGATTGTGGCCCCAACTCCACTTTCTTTCCTACCCCCAATACCTTTGGTTCCCTTGTCAATCAAGAGTCTAACTCAACTTTAAAAATATTCAATGACTCTTCCTCCACTGCTCTTTGGGGAGGAGAGCTCCACAGGCTCATGACCCCCTTAGAGAAAAAATTCCTCATCTCTGTCTTAAATGAGAGACACCTTACTTTTAAACTGTGTCCCCTAGTTCTAGTCTCCCCCACAAGGGGAGACATCCTTAGAGCATCCACCCTGTGAAGTCCCCTCAGGATCACCTGATCAATAAGATCAACTCTCCAACTCTCATTCTTCTGAACAATGGATACAGGCACAACCTGTCCAATCTTTCCTCATAGGATCACCATCATCCCAGGAATCAGTCAAATGAACCTTCTCTGAATAATATCTCATGCAAATTTGTTATTTCTCAAATAAGGAGACCAGAACTGTAAACAATACTCCAGGCATGGTCTCAGCAATATCCTATAAAACTATAGCAAAACATCCCTACTTTTATATTCCATTCCCTTTATCATGAACGACAACATTCCATTTGCCTTCTTAATCACTTACTGTATCTTCATACTAATTTTTTGTTATTCATGTATCAGGACACCCAGATCCCTCTGTAACTTTGAGTTCCACGATCTCTCTTTGTTTAAATAATGTGCTGCTTTATTATTCATCTTGCCAAAGTGGACAAGTTCACTATTTTTCACATTATACTCCATCTGCCAAATTTTTACCCACTTACTTAACCCGTCTATATCCCTTCATAGATTCCTTATATCATCTTCACAACTTACTTTCCTACCTATCTTCGCATCATCAGCAAATTTAGCAACCAGACATTCGGTCCTGTCATCCAAGTTATTAGCACAAATTGTAACTAGTTGAGGCTCCAGCACTGATCGCTGTGGCACAGACACTCGTTACATCTTGCCAACCCGAAAATGGCCCATTTATGTCTGCTCTCTGTTTCCTGTTAGCTAACCAATCCTCTAGCCATGCTAATATGTTATCCCCTACACCATGGCTCTTTTATGTAGCAAGCTTTGATGTGGCACCTTGTCAAATGCCTTCCAGAAATCCAAGTACACTACATCCACAGGTTCTCCTTTAGCCATGTTGCTTGTTAATTCCTCAAAGAACTCTAATAAGTTACTCAAACAGCATTTTCCCTTTCACAAAACCATGTTGACTCTGCCTGAGAGCACTGAAATTTTCTAAGTGTCCTGCTATAACCCTCTCAATAATAGATTTCTTGCAGAAAATTGGAAAAATTGTTCATATTAACTGATGGTACAAGGATGAAGGCACACATATTTAAGGTTTTGAGCAAGAGATGCTTAGGGATGTGAGAAATAACATTTCATACACAGTGAGTGATAAAGATCCGAACTCACTGCTCTGGATGGGGAGCAAGCAGAGACGATGAATGATTCCAATAAGAAATTGAATATGCACTTGAAGGGATTAAACTTGAACAATGACGGGGATAGAGCAGGATAATGGGACTGATTGGATTGCTCTACAGAGACAATGCATAGACTAAATGGGCCGAATGTCCTATTTCTATGCAATAAATTGCTGTATGATTCTGGCTCCCTCACTGTTAGCCTGATCTTGTAAATACAACTATTTGCATTCATCTCAGTGCAGCTCCAAACAATAGGCCCACAAGCATGAACAGCACTGAGAGCCAAACTGAGACTGGGAAATCCAGCAAAACTAACTTTTATTTCTAAGTGACTTCACTGGAGCCACAAACAAAATTCTCTGGAATCAAGCACTTTCTTCTACAAAATGGAGTATTTTGACCATCTACGCTACTTTATAATGCTCACAAGGAAAGGGAGGTCAATTTTTACTTGGAAGGTGCAAGTCCAGGTGAGATAGAGGAACAAAGGGGTCTCACAGAACAGATATATCAATCTGTAAAAGTTGTGCCATAAGTTAGCAGAGCCAAAGCAAACCGATCCAAATAGGGCCAGGATTTTCCTATGGCGGGTGGGCTGGGCGAGAGCAGGCGCGGAGCCGATCACCACCCACGATTGGCTCCGCGCCACCATTTTATGCGAGTGGGTCAATTGAGGCCCACCCAGAGTAAATCGTGGCTCCCGAGATCAGCAGAAAGGGGCGGGCAGTGGCGGGAGGCTAATGACCACCGGGTCCAATGATGACCCGGCGGCCTATTCAAAAATGGCGCAGGTAGCTGTCCTAAGGCTGCCACTGATGTCGGGCAGGAGCATGATGGATAACATCCTCAGAGAGCAGGCCAGGTGGAGGGCAGATTGGTGGAACACTTGGCCCCGAGGTTCTCGGATGAGTGCCTCGCTGCCCTCCTTGAGGAGGTGGCAGCATGCCGCAAGACCCTGGTGCCAAGGGATGGGAGGAGGAGGCCCCCCCACCTAACAAAACGTGTCTGGGAGGAGATGGCAGAACAGATCAGCTCCCACTATGTGGTGAGACACACCTGGGTGCAATGCCGCAAGCGTTTTCGTGACCTCTTATGATCGGGAGGGGTGAGTACTGTATTGGCATGGATCACTTAGCACAGCAGTTAGGCTGCTGCACCCCCACCCTACCCCGCCCCCCCCCCCCCCCCCCCCCCCCCACAACTCAGAATTTTGTTTTTATATTCATTCATTCATGGGATCTGGCCTTCGCTGGGTGGGCCAACATTTCTTCCTAGTTGCCCGTGAGAAGGTGGTGGTGAGCTGCTTTCTAGATCCACTTCATGTGGTGCAGAAAGACCCACAGTGCTGTTTGGGGGCAAGTTCCAGGATTTTGGACTAGTGACAGTGGAGGAGCGGCAAAACATTTCCAAGTCAGGATGCTGAGTGACTTGAAGGGAAAATTCCACATGACGGTGTTCCCATCTATCTGGTGCCCTTGCCTTTCTAGGTGGTAGTGTTCGTGGGTTTGGAAGGTCTTAGAGTGTGAGTGGCAAATGTGATGGAGGCAGCATGTGGCAAGGGGGTCAGCCCTGGCTGCTTGAAATGAGTGTATGGTGGTTCCTGGGTAACGAATCGGATGAACACTGCAAGGTTTTCTTCAGGTGGGGGTGGCAAGGCTGCAATGGCAATGCAGGTACAGGATGGACTAACCAATACTCCTCTCTCCTTTCAGGAGAAGACAGCACACAAAATTGCAGAGCAGCTGCGGACTGGCAGAGGGCAGCCCCACCTTCTCATCATCACCAGATACGAGCAGGAGGCACTGGAGCTGGAGAGGCCCCATGCGCCCAGGTCAAGTGGCCGTGGTGAGGTTGGGGTGCCGCTGGGAGGTAAGATTGCTGTACACTGAGATCACAATGTCTGTCAGTGCAAACATTTCACTGTTGACTGTATATTGATTTCAGCATCCAACATGGGACACCCATTCCTAATGGAAGGAGGAGCACATTCTGATCCAGGTGTCAGGCATGCACATTAACAGTGTAACAACCTCAACGAATCAAAAATCCTTGTTCTTCCTTTTATCCTCACCAGAGCACGCCCGGACTCAGGAGGCAGAGGGACCGCCGCTGACCCCTGAGGGCACAGAAGACATTAACGCACCAGCGTCACACCCTCTCAGCCAGGCAGGCATCAGCGCAGATAGCAGCACCTCGGTGGGAATAAGATTGTCGGCTAGTATCTCGGTGCACTTTACACTCACTTGAGGTGCAGACGGAGGCAGAGGGTGCCCAGGTCGCCAGCAGTCGGAGGAATGCTGGGCATCAAGAACATGCTCAGTCAGTGGCTGATGATGTGCCTCTGGGGTCGTCCCTGAGGCAGCAGATGCTGGAAATCCAGCAGGGTGTGCGGCAGCATCTGGCAGAGATATGTGAGGGAATGCGTGTCATTGCCTCAGTGATGGAGATGTCCATGCAGAGCATGAGCAATGCAATGACCCTCATGGCCGAGCACAATGCTTCTTCCATGGAGAGTGGTGACTCTCATGGAGAGGCTCCTTCAGGAGAACAATCAGGGCTTCCTGGGGATGCGCTCGGACCTGCAAGCCCTCACAGCGGCAATGACCTCAGGTGATCAGTGTCAGTGTAGAAGATGGATTGGGCACCCAGTATCCCAGCTAGGAGCCCATCCATCAATGGTGAGCAGGGAGGTCCAAAGTGACCTCACATTGGCACATGAGCTGCCTGTCGTCTCTGCGGGCTCTTCTCAGGGTGCTCCGGAAGATGGCAGCAGCTCCTCCGCCCTTCTGCCAGTGACCGTGGCGTTTGATGAGGCTGCGGTGACTGGGGAGCTGCCAGCCATGCCACTGGCCGCTCCCTCCCAGTCGAGGCCAGCACAGGCTCCACGGGCCAGAGGATGCCCACCAAGGTCATCAAGGCCAACAGGACAGCAGAATGAGCAGGCTGTCTCCAATGCCGGTGCCAGCGAGCAGGAAGCACCTAGATGTAGCATCCGCAAGCGTAAGCATAAATCACCTAAGGCACAACACGGGCTTATCACTAGTAGTGTAATTTTGCCCCACTTTTAAGTTACTTTTAAGTTGGTGTGCTGCTCAACACCTTTTAATGTACTTTGATTTCTGTATGTAAGTTGCCATTCATTCAATGTTTTGATTCTCAGCAAGCCTCGGGTGCTTCATTATTTCTGCAGGTGAAAGGGAACCCATGATGTTATGAGTGACTTGTTTGTCATTGAGCTTTATTGAAAAGGCACATAGTTAATGTTGCTGACCAGGCAAATGTTGCTCTCCGGTATCGAGTATGGAGCCTAAAGCATGTGTTGGTGGTTCATCTTTGGTAGGCTAGCTGAAGGAGTGTTGGATCAAAGCCTCCCAGGTGTCCCTGCCTCCCTGGAGGTTGCCCAGGTCAGCGTTCTCAGTGTTCTCCTGAGAGTGCTAATCCTCAGACTCACTACTGGGCTCATTGTCTGCAGCCAGACCATCTGCGTCTACATCCTCTTCCTCCACTGCATCCCCCCTTTCCAGCTCCAGATTGTGGAGAGCGCAGCACGCAACCACTATCAGTGACACACGATCTGAGGGGGATATTGGAGTACACCCCGAAACAGTCCAGACATCAGAAGCGCATCTTGAGAAGACCGATGGTTCTTTCTACCACAGCCCTTGTGGACGCATGGCTCCTATTGTACCGCTGCTCTGCCTCTGTTCTTGGATGGCAGAGAGGCGTCATCAGCCACCTTTTGAGGGGATAGCCCTTGTCACCCAGCAGCCATCCATCCAGCCGGGCTGGAATACTGAAGAGCCTCGGCACCTGGGAGTGTCTTAGGATGTATGCATCATGGGAGCTGCCTGGATATATAAAAACATAAGAACTAGGAGCAGGAGTAGGCAATTCAACCCCTCGAGCCTGCCCCGCCATTCAATAAGATTATAGCTGATCTCATTTCGGCCTCAACTCCAATTTCCCGCCCTCCCCCCATCACCTTTCAACCCGTTACTAATTAAAAATCTGTCTATCTCCTCCTTAAATTTATTCAGCCTCCCAGCATCCACTACACTCCGAGGTAGTGAATTCCACAGATTCACGACCCTTTGAGAAGAGTAATTCCTCCTCATCTCTGATTTAAATCTACCACCCCTTAGCCTAAAACTATGACCTCTCATTCCAGAGTGCCCCACAAGGAGAAATATCCACTCCACGTCTACTTTGTCTATCCCCTTTAGTATCTTACATATCTCAATTAGATCTCCTCTCATCCTTCTAAACTCTAGCAAGCATAGGCCTAAGCTGCTCAATCTCTCCTCATAAGTCAAGCCCCACACCTCCGGAATCAATCTAGTGAACCTCCTCTGAGCCGCCTCCAATGCAACTACATCCTTCCTCAAGTAAGAGGACCAAAACTGCACAGTTCTCCAGGTGCGGTCTCACCAATGCCTTGTACAGTTGCAACAATGCTTCCCTATTTTTATACTCTATTCCTTTGGCAATAAATGCCTTCCTTATCACCTGTTGTACCTGCATATTAGCTTTCAGCAATTCATGCACGAGGACACCCAGATCCCCCTGCACTGAAGCACTTTGAAGTTTCTCTCCATTTAAATAATAAGTCACCTTTTTATTCTTCCGACCAAAATGGATAACCTCATACTTAGCCACGTTAAACTCCAACTGCCAAATTTTGACCCATTCACCTAACCTGTCCATATCCATTTGTAAATTTCTTATTTCTTCATTGCAACTTACTTTCCCACCTATTTTGGTGTCATCTGCAAATTTAGCTATAGTATCCCTGAATCCAAGTCATTAATTTAGATTGTAAATAGTTGGAGCCCAAGGACCGAACATGTGGCACCCCACTAGTTACAGCTTACCATCCAGAAAAAGACCCATTTATCCTGACTCTCTGCTTTCTGTTGGTTAGCTAATCCTCTATCCAAGCTAATGTATTACCCCTAACTCCGTGTGATCTTACCTTGTGTATTAATCTTTTGTGCAGCACTTTATCAAAGGCCTTCTGGAAGTCCAGATATAATACATCTATATGATCCCCATTATCCACTTTGCTTGTCACATCTTCAAAGAATTCTAGCAAATTAGTCAAACACGATTTACTCTTCATAAAACCATGCTGGCTCTGACGGATTGCATTTTGACTTTCCAAATGCCCCATTACTACTTCCTTAATAATGAATTCTAACAATTTCCCAACGATAGACGTTAAACTAACTGGTCTATAGTTTCCTACTTTCTGCCTTCCCCCCTTTTTGAATAAGGGCATTATATTAGCATTTTTTCCAATCCACTGGAACCTTTCCAGAATCCAGGGAATTTTGGAATATTATAGCCAATGCATGCACTATCTCCGCTGCCACTTCCTTTAATACCCTGAGATGAAGGCCATCAGGTCCTGAGGACTTGTTACCCTTTAATCCCAATAGTTTGCTCAGTACTTTTTCTCTAGTGATGGTGATTGTTCTAAGTTGCACCTTCTCTATGCCCTCTGCACTACCTGTTACTATTGGGGTGGTGCTAGTGTCCTCCACCGTGAAAACTGAGGAAAAATACTGATTAAGCATCTCTGCCATTTCTGTGTTCCCCACTATTAACTCCCCAGTCTCATCCTCCAAGGGACCAATATTCACTTTAGCTACTCTCTTTCCTTTTAAAGACTTGTAGAAGCTTTTGCTATCAGTTTTTACATTTTGTGCAGGTTTTCTTTCATAATTTACCTTTGCTCTTTTTATTTTTTTTTAGTAACCCTTTGTTGACCTTTAAAAGTTTCCCAATCTTCCAGCCTGCCACTGACCTTTGCAATTTGGTATGCCTTAGTTTTTGCCTTGATGTTATCTTTAACTTCCTTGATTAGGCATGGATGCTTTATCCCCCCATATTAACTTTCTTCCTCTTTGGAATACATTTTACTTGGGAGGAATTGAATATCTCCTTAAATATCTGCCACTGTTCATCAACTGTCCTACCTTGTAGTCTTCCTGTCCAGTCCACTAGGGCCAAATCTGCCCTCATGCCTATGTAGTCACCTTTGTTTAACTCCAGAACACTAGTGTGGGACTCAAGTTTCTTGCTCTCAAACTGAACTTGAAATTCAGGCATGCTATGATCGCTCTTCCCGAGAAGGTCCTTTTCTGTGAGATCACTAATTCATTACACAAAACCAAATCCAGAATAGCCTGCTCCTTGGTTGGTTCCACAACATATTGCTCCAAGAAACAATCTCTAATACACTCTATGAACTCTCCCTCGAGGCTATCCTTGCCAATTTGATTAGTCCAGTCTATATGCATATTAAAATCACCCATGATTATTGCCATACCTTGCACAGACTTGCAGAGTCTGCATCCTATGGTCACACACTATCTGCACGTTCATGGAGTAGAATCCCTTCCTGTTGACGAAGGCTCCCAGCTCACCTGCTGGCGCCTTGATGGCCACATGTATGCAATTGATTGCACCCTGGACATGGGGGAACCCAGCAATCACAGCAAAGCCTCTGGTTCACTCTGACTGGCTGGCCTCATCTGAGCAGTAGTGAATGAAAGTCAATGCATGCCTAAACAGAGAGCCTGTCACCTGCTTGACACAACTGTGGACAGCTGACTGGGAGACTCCACAAAGATCACCCACCGACCCCTGCAAAGAGCTGGAGGCATAGAAGTTGAGGGCAACCGTGACCTTCAGCGCCACTGGCATGGGGTCTCCACCCACACAGTTGGAGCTGATCTCAGGGCCGATCATCTGACAGGTGGAGGTCACTGTCCCCCTTGAGCCTCCTTCAGCACTACACCTCAGACATATTGAGATAGCTGCATCGCTGCCTGTAAACGCTGGCAGCAGGATAGTGGCATCTTCTGCACCCCTTTCCACCTTGGACTTCCTGTTGGCCCTGTGCCCCTTATGCCTGCGCCTGTCCTCCCACAGGTGGCTCCCCTGGAGGCTGAATATGGACTCCAGGCCTCCTTCCATTTCTGGCTCTCTCTTCCTCCTCAGAGGAGGTGCCTCCAGCGGAGAGCACAATCCCCATTCCCATGGTAAGGGAAGGCTGTCTGATACCTGGAAGGCACCAAGTGTTATGATTCCTCCAGAGTACTGAATGGAAGCCTGTTCTTTCTGAAGAGAAATGAAGTTGTCCTGTTCACATAAGTAAGTGGCAGTAACTAATAAACTAAAGTTCTAACTACTCGCCTTAGCGAGCCCACTCACCCTTCTTATCCTGTCTTTGGATGAGGTTTTTAAAAATGTGACCTACCCACCTG
The DNA here is from genome assembly GCF_964194155.1 of Cetorhinus maximus. NCBI lineage: Eukaryota > Metazoa > Chordata > Chondrichthyes > Lamniformes > Cetorhinidae > Cetorhinus > Cetorhinus maximus. The sequence goes on from NC_135883.1 coordinate 168,880,228, forward strand.
CCCATTGCACCCGCGCGACGCACTGAAAATCGCACAGGCTGCGAAAATGATCTTAAATTGTTGTCTCAAGGGCCTTAACTGGCCCGTTAATTAATGGTGGGTGAGATTTGGAACTCGTAGCGTGCCCGCCTTCCGAAATATCGCAATGGCGTGCAGTGACGTCAGGCCCGCCCCCACATGCCGACCGGAAAATTCTGCCCTAGGTTTTGTTTCTATGTAGATAGAATTGAAAAGTAGGAAAGATATGTTAAACCTGTATCGAACTTACGGTTTTGCATGAAGTTCTCGTTTCCATATTATAGAAAGGATTTAGGGGCCATGGTGAGGGTTCAGAGAAGATTTACAAGGATGATGCCAGAAATGCTCCGGTATACATATCAGGAAAGGATTGAGAGGTCGGATTCTTTACTCTTATGCAAAATCTTGAATAATTTTAGACCTTTTTTTAGAGTGAATGGATACAGGGAGACTGTTCCCACTTGTTAGGAAGAATTAGAGGCCATCAGTATAAGATCATCATCATGAAATCCAGTAGGGTATCGAGAAGAAACATCTTCACCCAAAGAGTAATAAGAATGTGGAGCTTGCTTTCACAGGGAGTGATTGAAGTATATAGTATAGATGCTTTTAAAGGGAAACTGGACACACATATGAGGGAGATTGGAATGGATGGTTATGGTGGTAGTTTTAGATGAGAAAAGATGGGAGGAATCTCAAGTGGAGCAGAAATACTGGCATACTGATTAAGCTGAATGGCTGCTCCTGTGACGTATATCCTGTGTAATTCTAATGCTCCTTTGTTTTTTTCATTCTACGGTTTTATCCTGTTGATTAATTAACCACAAGATAATATCTATGTTACTAATTAAATGCTACAATTTGATCAATAATCTACTGTTTAAAAACCTACTATATATATAACCTATAACTCATAGGCCAACTTAACTTTGAAACACCTTACCATTTAAGAAAGTGATGTATCTGTGAATAATATCTTTGAAAGCTTTCTTATTTTTCTCTCCATGTACGAATTGGTTAAGTGCTCCCCAGTTTCCAGTCACAGAAATAGCTGGTAAGAAAATATTTTCTAGCATAATCGCAGCACCGGTAAGTATTCCATCAGTACCATCCAAGACACAAAAGGATGCTTCCTGTAAATAAGCATACCAGTAAATCAAGCACAGCTATTTCTAAAACTGCTACAAAAGTGCAATACATGACCAGAGGTCACATTCCTCAATTTCTGGTACACAGAGAAAATTAATGATGAACTACCTGAGTAATTTACATTATTTCAGTATGGAGTATCTAATATTTCACTATTTTTCACTAATATTTCATTTTTTACTAATACACTATATATTTCACTATTTTAATAATATTTCACTAATATTCACTCATATTTTCACTATTTCATTAACATTCCCTTCGTTCTGTGTCCATGACATCTTTGTCAAATTTCTCCTTAGCTCCCACTTATCCCTGACCTTCTATTTTGCTCCACTCCCTCTTAAACAGTATAAAATCCATCACAATCCTATTTCTCTTTAGCTCTGAAGAAGAGTCATATGGACTCGCAACATTTACTCTGTTTCTCACTCCACAGATGCTGCCAGATCTGCTGAGTTTTTCCAGCATTTTCTGTTTTTATTATTAATATTTCACTAATGTTACTCTGTTCAAGTGAAATTCAGGGATGGTGATGGATTACAAAATAAAATTGTCAAGGTTTTCCAGTAGGGCAAAATCCAGAGCAGAACTAGATGCTGTAAAGTTGATTCTTGACAAAAGCAAAATGCACTTTCATTCATTGTTGTTTCAGGGGTCAACATAATTTAAATAATCAGGATGAATCACAGGAATTAAGAGCACCACTGATTGGAAACTCACCCATTCAAGGTAGAAATAAATATGATGGTTCAGGATTTAAACTAAATTAATGAGCAAAAACAAAATACAGCACAAAAGGTTCTTTGTTTAACTTAAAAATACCCATACGACCTGTTAGATAAATGAAAGCCCTTAGTTGCCCATTGCAATTGTTGATGGGCTCCCACATGAAGCCAGGCAGAGCAGATAAACCCTGTTTGAAACAGAGTAAGAACAGTTCAAAGAGAACTGTTCATGAGGAGAAGAAGGTGGCCCAGAACAACAATGCCAGGCCATATTTTGCTATTCCAGTCCAGGGGGATGCTGGGGGGGTGGAATGCGAGTGGGACCCAATTCTGGAATTCCCACCTCCATTCCCATTATGTGGCATTTTTAAGGGCACAGGAATCCCGATGCGAGTGGCTCCATTGCAGGGGTGGTGATTTCAGACTCCCCGCAATTTTCATTGAGTCCGACTGGTTTCTGAAGGCTTCTGAAGGAAACATTGTTCATCATGGCTCAGAGGTGTAGTGAACCATGGGGAAAGTCTGTTCTGGAGTTGGGAACATTTTGACAGGTAAGTTTAAAAGGTGTTGCTCACCTCATAAATCACAAAGCAATGCTGTATAATAAGTTAAGTATGTTTTTAATGCAGCGATTGATGACAGGGGCTTTGGCTAGAAAAGGTAAATGAACATTAAATTGACCAGCATTGTGAAAGTGAAAAGTCCTCAGATGCATTAGATTAAATTATCAAGTATATAAATTGCTTTTCTGCATTGAGTGGGTGGGACAGAAAATTTGATGGACCAGCCAAAGATCGGTTCACTCCAGGCAGGAATTTCCAGTCCCGCAGCGGGTGGGACCTGTAAATCCCAGCTCATGTCTTGATCTTTTCACTGATAACAATTCAGCCATCTGTTCATATTTTAAAGCAGTGCAACAGATGGCTGACTTCTTTGATTGACAGGTCAGCCACTTGTTCATCCTTTGAAGCATGAAGGCTTTAATGTTTTCTGACACAGTTATGTAAGCCGGTTTCATTATGAAAGTTTAGCTGGGCTACAAACCTCACTAATGGATTCACCTCTGCAGGGTATTGTAAGCTTTGTTTAGATTGATTTTATGGCCACTTAGATGTTTTTTCAAATGGTGTTTGTATGGTTATTTGTTTATTTTGGCAGTTTCATGAGCAGTTCAAAGATTTCCCAATGCTATTTTAGGGCTCATAAGTTCTGTCCACAATGTATACCAGGTGATTGGGAATGGAGTATAGAGGGGGCATGAATGAATATGGGGTTTTGGGGAGATGACGGGGCAGTGGGTATGAAGGGGGCATAGGGGGGCATATGAGTGGGGGTGAGGACGGATGAGGGTTAGGATTACTAATACATGTCCAGAACTGGGCCAATGTCCCAGTGAACTGAGATGGGCTTTCTAATCTTCCCACCTCAGGATGCTTTCTTCCTCCATTCCCGTCTCAGACCTGCTTCAGGAGGCAGCAGCCCCAACTCCAGCCCATCCCTGCCACCCTGCCATGAAAATAGCAGAGTGATTCCTGTCTCAAAGGGGAAAATCCAGCCCAAAATAAGAGGAGTCAGCTACAACTTCCAAGAAAGCACTATACTAGCTTATCTACCACTTCCCTCCCCTTCCTCTATCCTGACATCATTTCTGTTCCCCATCTCTGGGGGACACCACTCCAGCTCATCTCTACCCAAATACAATACTTGTCATGCTACTATCTCCCACCATCCCCTTGAATCCCCTTCAAAAGGTCAACATGTGCAATCTTTCACAGGCCTAAACAACTCTGTTTCTCTCCCTCCACGGATGCTATTAGACAAGCTGAGTGTTTCCAGGATTTTCTGTTTTTATTTCTGATTTCCAGAAACTGCAGTATTTTGCTTTTAGATCAACTTTCCCCTGTACTTGTCTTGGCAATGTCCTAAGGGCCATGAAGTCACCTTACCAGCAACAGCCCAGAAGATCAAACAATGCACATCTCTACATCACCCTCCAGAATGTCCTAACTACAAATCAACTTCATCCCCGATATAGGACTGCTGAATTTCACTTTGGACTACCTCATGCTATTATCTCTCTATCCTCTGAAAAAAATCAGGATGTGTTTATGCAATCTTTGTCATGTCTATGTAACCTGAACATCCTTTGTGTCCATTTACATGTATATTTTGGCTGTTACTCTGGACTCTAGCCCAAATTACTTCTTTCTCCTTTTCTTTCCAATTTATCAGGTACATAAGGACAAAAGTAGGCTATTTATCCCCTTGAACCTTCTTCACCATTCAATGAAATCAAGTTTACTCTATGATCTAGCTCCACATGCCCATCTTTGCTCCATAATTCTTAATTGCCTGGATTAACAGAAATCTATCAATCTCAGATTTACAATTAACAGTTGAACCAATGTCAACTAACAAAAGCAAAATACTGTGCATGCTTAAAATATGAAATATTAAAAAGAAAATGCTAGAAAAACTCAATAGGTTTTATGAAAGGTTATCAACCTGATACATTGGACTGAATTTTGACTGTCAGACCTGTTCAGAATGGGGAAGGCCGGTAACATGTTGGGAAGCCGCAGCTTTAATCACGCATTTGTCAGCAGCTTTCTAATTCAGTCACAGCAATTGCATTGTCAGAGTATCAGAACAGGGTCAGAAACTTGAAAGATGGTGTGACAATGTGGAAAGGTACCACTACAGTTCTCAGAGGAGAACCTTCAGCTATTTCATCAATGACCTTCCCTCCATCATTAGGTCAGAAAATGGCACTGTTTGCAGATGATTACAAAATATCCAATACCATTTGTGACTCCTCAGATATTGAAGCAGTGCATGTCCATATTCAGCAAGTGCTGGACAATATTCAGGCTTGGGCTGATGAGTGGCAAGAAATATTTGCACCACACAAGAGCCAGGCAATGACCATCTCCAACAAGAGAGAACCTAACCATTTCCCCATGACATTCAATGGCATTACCGTTACTTAATGCCCCACTATCAACATTTTGGGGGTTACCATTGACCAGAAAGTGAATTGGACAACCATATATGCAGCCACACTGCGGCTACAAGAGCAGATCAAAGCCTGGGAATTCTGCAGAGGTTAATCTACCTTCTGACTCCCCAAAGTCTGTTCACACAAGGCACAAGTCAGGACTGTGATGGAATGCTCTCCACCTGCCTGGATGAGTGCAACTCCAACAATATTCAAAAAGCTCAACATCAGCCAGGACAAAGCAGCCCATTTGATCGGTACTCTATTCAACAGAATAAGCATTCTCTCCCTCCACCACCGACATATAGTGGCAGAAGCACATACCATCTACAAGGTGCACTGCAGCAACTCACCGAGGTCCTTCAATAGCACCTTCCAAACCCATAACCTCTAACACCTAGAAGGACAAGGGCAGCAGCTGCATGGGAATACCGCCATTTGCAAGTTCCCCTCCAAGGCACACAACACTCTGATGTGTAGCTATATTGCCGTTCCTTCACTGTTATTGGGTCAAGATCCTGGAAATCCCTTCCTAACAGCACTGTGGGTGTTCCTACAACACATGGGCTGCAGTGGTTCAAGAAGGCAGCACACCACCAACTTCTCAAGGGAAATTAGGGATGGGCAATAAATGCTGGTCTAGCCAGCGATGCCCACATCCCATGAACAAATGTAAAGAATAAAGAAAATTACCTGCATATCATGTTGTGGGCTGTTCGGGCTCCGAGGGAGACGTTTTCCCTGCAGATGGAAGAAAGCAAACAGCCTCACAGAACAAGCAACCATGGATGAAACTTGCTAAGGAGGTGAGCAGCAGGACAGCTATGCATCATTTCAGGGTTTGGTGCCACTGAGATTCAATGACCTCATCAGGCAGAAAAAGCGAATGAAGTGCAAATCCCCTTTTTTTTGTGTGAAATGCTAATGTTCTGGCCTCTAACTTCAGAAACAAATCACAAACTCTTCAGCTAACTCATTTCACCACAAAGGAACACCAGTCAACCCTACACCAGACACCATTCAAATAACTGATCGTGTCAGGATGTGGGCTTCACTGGCTGGGCCAGCATTTATTGCCCATCCCTAGTTGCCCTTGAGAAGGTGGTGGTGAGCTGCCTTCTTGAACCGCTTCAGTCCATGTGGTGTAGGTACACCCACAGTGCTGTTAGGAAGGGAGTTCCAGGATTTTGACCCAGCGACAGTGAAGGAACAGCGATATATTTCCAAATCAGGATGGTGAGTGACTTGGAGGAAATTTCCAGAGGTGGTGGTGTTCCCATCCATCTGTTGTCCTTGTCCTTCTAGATGGTAGTGGGTAGTGGTGGTGGGTTTGGAAGGTGCTGTCAAAGGAGCCTTGGTGAATTCCTGCAGCGCATCTTGTAGATGGTACACACTGCTGGTACTGTGCGGCAGTGGTGGAGATAGTGAATGTTTGTGGATGTGGTGCCAATCAAGCAGGCTGCTTTGTACTGGATGGTGTCAAGCTTCTTGAGTGTTGTTGGAACTGCAGTCATCCAGGCAAGTGAGGAGTATTCCATCACACTCCTGACTTGTGCCTTGTAGATGGTGGACAGGTTTTGGGGAGTTAGGAGGTGAGTTACTCGTTGTATGATTCCCAGCCTTATTCTGCATTCCCCAGCTTTCTCCGGCACATCACTCCTCAGACCAACAAACTTTTCTCTTGAAGCACCTCCTTACAGCCCCATCTAAACAACCAACATTGCAATGAGATGAGGGTGAGTGCCAGTGTCATACCCATCTCTCACAGTGATCCATCACAGATGTCTTCCTTCTATCCTCTCAAAACATTACAATTCTAACCATTGGAGGTCTCTTCTTTCTCTCCTTACAAGAGAAGAGGGCACAGAACACCAGGGAGAGGCAAAGAAGTGCACAGCTGCAGAGGAGGCACTGTAGATAAGTCACCTCTTGGCATGCATTGACATTAGCAATGTAGAAATGGGGCCTCCCAGCTATTTTGTGACAAAATTAAATACAGCACAGCCACCAAAGTCTTGACGCCAGTTGCCACTGAAACATCATCTGCACAACAATGACCTATAACTCTCTCACTTTGACAGTTCTAATTTTTTTTTAGTCATTTCTGGGATGTGAGAATCGCTGTGGATGTCTGACCCTGTATGTCCTGCAAGAGTCTCTCAGGAACAGGTGTTTGGTGAGCACTAAGACCCCTGGAGATGCACTGTCACATGACTCATATGCAGCTTCTACCAGCTCAGATATGTACACCTCAGAAGGCCTCCAGGACAGAGAGTTGGGTTGTCATATGGTGAAGCACACATCACAAGTGAGCAGAAGCAGGTGTTGGAGACAGGGACAGCAGTGGAGTAGCCTCACTGGAGGACACAGGAGCTTCAAAACTCTATTTTATAAAACTCAAAACTGGGTAGGTCACAGATGCCAAGCCTCAGGGATCATTTCCAGAGGCTCTGTGCATGACAGGAGAGATATTGGAGTAGTCCATCTCTAGCATGAGTGCAATTACATCACAGGCCTTTGCAATGTTGGCTATGTCCCTGCATGGCCCATCAGATAAAGCAGGCAACCAAGTGCTTGCTAGCCCTCACCAATCATCTGCATACTCAGCTCTTAAGCGGGTTTAGGAAAGCTTTGTCTTGGCCTTTCAGCATCTAACTACTCTGCAGCACTTGGCTAGCAGGGAAATATGACCAGGCCATGACAGAGGAGGGCAGATGTTAGCATGGACTCCACTCAAAGTGCTTCCATTCCTTTCCTTTTTTTTTTCCAAACCCCAATTTTGTCAGAACTCTACATGCTGCCCCCTTTCATAATGGCATAGTCTATCTCTGTACAGGTGCAGGAAGGACAGTATTTGGCAAGGTCCTTCACGATCTCCAAAATCCAGAGGATGTCAGCAAAGAGCACTTGAGCAGTCAGAGGAGGGAAACGAACTAACCCTGCTGAAGCAACAGGAGTTGCATCACAATAGGAGTAATATGAAAATGAAGATAAATTAGTTGTAGTTATACAAGAATATTTAACCTTCATCCTCACAGTCAGCAAGTGCATTGTGCCACTTGGATAGGATCAGTTTCTCTGATCTTCTATTCTGCCATCCTCAAGGCACAAGTCAGGAGTGTGATGGAATATATTCCACTTTTCTGAACGATTGCAGTGCCAACAATACTCAAGAGACTAGACACCATACAGGACAAAGCAGTATGGGTGATCGCCAACTCTTCGGGAAGAGGAGTATGGAGGCAGACCTGCAGGAGATACTCACAGACCTGGGGGAGGATAAATACAGCTCAGGCAGAGCGGCCTACATCACTCTCCTTCAGGAAGAGGACCTGCGGGAGATACTCACAGAGCAGGGACAGCAGCTTCCAAGAATAAGGAAGCAGGCTGACTTTGAAAAAAAAGTGAACAGTGACGTCACAGGAAAGCCGTAAGTTGATTGGTTGGTGAATTACAGCTCTTAGAGAGGCAGTGGAAATAGCTCGAAATTAGAAAAGCATAGTTTAAAATAATCGTTAAATAAAGTGTGTTAAATATTAGTTAGAGTTATCAGTACTAGTAAGTTTTATTAAGTTAAGGCCAACAAAATAAAGTTAATAAGTAAACGAAAGTAAAATAAAGGTAATGTAAGTGAAGTCAAGTTAAAGCATGGCAGGGGAGTTCAGTCATGTGGAATGCATGTTCTGCAGTATGTGGAAAGTCATGGACGCTTCCAGTGACCTAGATGACCACATGTGCAGGAAATGTCACCAGCTGCAGAAACTTGAGCTCCAGGTTTTGGAGCTCGAGTAGTGGCTAGAGTCACTGTGGTGCATCCGCGAAGCTGAGAGCTTCATTCAGCTCTCAACACGTTCAGAGAGGTGGTCACATTGCAGGTTAGAAGCATGGAGGCAGACAGGGAATGGTTGACCACCAGGCAGTTCAAGAGAACCAGGCAGGTAGTGCATGTGTCCCGAGGTCCCGCTCGCTAATTGGTTTTCCATTTTGGGTGCTGGTGAGGGGGTTGTCTCCTTGGGGGACAGCAGTCAGAGCCAAGTTCGTGGCACTACGGGCTTTCATTGTTTGGGGATCAGACAGCCCGTGATCTCCACTCACAACTCACTCAATTCCAAAAGATGCATTTGATAGCAATCAAAAGCATAAAATAACTCTTAACTGCCTGCTTAACAAGCATAATTGTTTTCCCACTGCATTCATGCAGGTTCGTTGACTCGCTGCCTTCTGCCAGTTTGATTCTACCGTGAGTTTCCGCCGTTGGGATTCTTCACACTTGCCTGATTCCTTGTGATTCTATAGCCCCCCGCCACCATGAATCCTGCTTTAGTAGGCTTCATTAAATTCTGCCCAAAGAACCTTCGTTTTAGGGTGCTATAATTCTACATTGATTTTTGGCAAAGTATTTCAGTGCTGGGGAATAGAAATGTTATTTTGCCACAGATGCCAACATTACACACTTCTAAACCTGTGGCAGAGGTAGAATGCAGAGTTAAGCTCCATCCGCATCCGTCAACAATTTGCTTTTATCAGTAGTCAAATAAGCCAGTCTCTGTCATCATCACACTACCAATGTTATAAAAATGTTAAAGGAATGTTATACTTGTGATTCTTTTGTTGGTAACCAATTTAATGTTCATTGGTATTTGGGGGTGCCACATACAGAATAATCCACACATTCTATGAGAGACTCATGAGCATGGTGGAAAAACTGCATTAGATGAAACATTTCAAAAGATATATTACACAGTGAAAAGCCTGCTGTGCAACTGATAATTTAAGGGAAATTCTTCCTTTAAATCAAATGGCTCATTATTCACTTTCATATTTTTCAAAAGCATTTTGGAGGTGTTGTATCTCTTGTAAAGTAAGCTGATTTGATTTAGAATCCAAAATGACACCAAACCTGTGACTAAGGGCTAGATTTTCCTATCCCAAAGCAGGACAGAACCATGTCAGGCGGGCAAAAATAGTGGCAGGCTGGAACCACATGTGGAATTCCCATTTGTCGGCAATGGCCATTTTCACCTGTGTGGGGGAACAAGGCAGGTCATGACCTGACATGCACGGCACAGGATGTCAGGAGCTCCATATTAGAGCCTGCTGAAGCAGTTATTTTGAGATTTTGGATGGATCTTATGTGGTTTGGAAGCTATAGCAAAACACACCAACTCAACTCAGTCAGGAACACTGTGTCAGGCCCCTCAGAAGTGTGGAAAATCTTTGAAGAGTTTGCAAGTGCATATCAACATAGAAACAGGAGTAGGCCATTTAGCCCATCGAGCCATTCCCAAAGATGAAAATTTGGTGCCATGGTTCTAAACTTCTAATCCAGGTCCAGAGCAGAAGATAGACAGATGATCATGGCTTAACATCTACCTCAAAACCATTTTCCCACACTATCTCCATATCTTTTGATGTGATTAGTCTCCAGAAATCTATTGATTTCTGTTTTGAACATGCTCAGTGATTGAGCTTTGTGAGAATGGATATTATTTTTAAATATTTTGGTGGATATTGTGTTATTCTGTAAAGAAGGCTGGGTGTCTGTGTTTATGTGTGTGTGTGTGTTTTTGTGATTGCATTAAGCTGGGCAAGAGATTGAAAGAAGCCAGTTGTCTGGGGGCTTTGAAACATGAAAAGGGATAGAGGTGCTAAGTTTGAGGTACAAAGTAAATAGGTTAGATCTAACATTTACATTTTTAGATAAGTTGAGTTTGTTTGAACATCAAAGGGGAGTCAGAGGTATAAAGAAACATGTTTGCATCTTGTAGGGGTTCCATATGTAAATAGTAGTGGGGATGTTATATTTTATTGACCAAAAGGAAAGACAAGATGGAAAAAAGAAAGGTCTTATATTTGGAAGGGGTTGAGTTTCAAAGAGGTATGAAAACAATGAAACCTGAGATGAAAGAAAAGAAAACACATATTTTAGAGTTACTGTGGAGCTGGAGCTAGAGACATAGGTGGAGATAGCTGGAGCTAGAGAGATAGATGGAAATAGCTGGAGCTGTTTGAGCTGTTGAGCTATAGCTGGAGATTTGGGCTGGGAGAGGATGCAGTTTGAATAACCCATTCAGTCAAGTCAGAAAAGTCTTGGGTTGCAATAAGCAGTTTTATTCTGAAGTGGATTCCACCCCAGAGTGGAGGAGGTTAAAGGTCATGTGGTATGCCTTTATTGAAGCTACAGCAGTTTGCCTTGTGTTATATTACTGGATTTCATAGTAGATATCTGTAAGGGAGTGTTGCCTAGAAGGTGTATATTTGTGGATTTGACCAAGTAGAGAGTTTTTGGGGGAATGTTTTGTAAGACTAACCTTAACTTTGTAACTGCAATCTTGTATGCTTAAGTTTTCTTTTATTTTTGTTAATAAAACTTTTACTTTTATTTTTTTTAAATCCCAGAAGTGTTATTTGATCTCTTACTGCTGAGATCAGTATGTCGTCTTCTTGGTTTCAGAATACAAAAAATAAGGTTATGGCCCGTAAGCCAAGTTTCCCTCTGGAATTTGGTTTGTGGAGCAATTAACACTGGCTGTGGTCATAACAGCTTCCACAACCCTCTGAGGTGGAGAATTTCAAAGATGCACCACCCTCTGAGTGAAGAAATACATCCTCCTCTCAGTTTTAAATGGCCTTCCCCTTACCCAGAGATTATGTCCCCTGGTTCCCCTAGTTTGAGACTCACTAGCCAGGGGAAACACCTTATCTGCATCTACCCTGTCACGCCTTCTAAGAATTTTGTAAGTTTCATTGAGGTCACCTCAATACAAATCCAGGGTGATATAAGGATCATTTAAGTGGTTGGGTGTGCTTAGGACACACCTATTAGAGCATATTCATGCCAGTCTTCTGCAGGCTGTTGTGGTGATGCTACTTCTCTAGGATCCTACTTTGGGCATCTTTAGAACAGCAACAATGGAGCTTGTATCTGCTGTTAGCTGGGAAAAAGTCCATTGAGCCTGTATAGATACTATATAAGTAGATGGAATTCACAAGGTAGCATGGGAACTCCACCGGATTTAGCCTCTTGATGTAATGGTGCATGGATAGAATTCTAGCACACTTCCTACCCACTTTTGTTTTATTCATTCATGGGATGTGGGCTTCTCTGGCTGGGCCAGCATTTAATGCCCATCCCTAGTTACCCTTGAGAAGATGGTGGTGAGCTACCTTCTTGAACTGCTGCAGTCCATGTTGTGTAGGCATACCCACAGTGCTGTTAGGAAGGGAGTTCCAGGATTTTTACCCAGCGACAGTGAAGGAATGGCGATATATTTCCAAGTCAGGATGGTGAATGACTTGGAGGGGAACTTCTATGTGGTGGTGTTCCCATCTACCTGCTGCCCTTGTCCTCCTAGATGGTAGTGGTCATGGGTTTAGAAGGTGCTGTCAAAGGAACCTTGGTGAATTCCTGCATTGCATCTTGTAGATGGTACACTGCTACTACTGTGCGTCAGTGGTGGATGTTTATGGATGTGGTGCCAATCAAGCTGGCTGCTTTGTCCTGGATGGTGTCAAGCCATCTGTCTCTTCCTGCCATTATCTGACCCTCATTTCCCATATTACTATTTCCCCCTTACCTTGTCTCTCTAATCTTTGATATACCACATCTTTCCATGTTTGATCCCTTGGCCCCACTATTTAGTTTAAAACCATCTCTACTTCCCATGTTATACAGTTCACAAGAACATTGGTCCCAGCATGGTTCAGGTGTGGACCATCCCAACGGTACAATCCCCATTTTCCCCAGTATTGGTGCCCCACAAACTGGAACCCACTTCCCCCACACCAGTCTTTGAGCCATGTATTCATCTCTCTAATTTTATGTACCCTATGCCAAATTGCACACAACTCAGTAATAATCCAAAGATTATAACCTTTGCTTTTTCATTTAGTGCCTAGCTCCTCATAATCTCTATGCAGAACCTCTTTCCTAGTTTTAACCATGTCCTTGGTACTTACATGGACCATGACAACTGAATCCTCCCCTTCTCACTGCAAGTTCCTCTCCAGCCCTGGGCAGATGTCCCGAACCCTGACACCGAGTGGGCAACATAACTGTCTGGACTCTTGCTCTTTACTGCAGAGAACAGCGTCAATCGCCCCTCACTATCTTGTCCTCTGCTAACACGAGACTCCTTTTTGCTCACCCCATTTGAATGGCTTCCTTCACCACAGTGGCATGGTCAGTTCACCCATCCACCATGCTGTCCTGCTCTCATCCAAACAAGTTGAGAGAATCTTAAACTTATTGGACAATTGCAGAGGCTGACATTTCTGCTCTCCTGCCCTCTGGGTCCCCTGACCTGCCTGACTCACAGTCACACCCTCCTGTCCATGACCACTGAACAAACCAAAAGATCCTCACATTTAAGAAGTATTTAGATGAGCACTTGAAATGCCATAGCATACAGGACTACGGGCCAAGTGCTGGAAAATGGGATTAGAATAGATAGATGCTTAATGGACGGCATGGACATGATGGGCCGAAGGGCCTGTTTCTGTGCTGTATAACTCTATGAGCCTATGCCCCTATCTTAAGTGGTGTGACTGCATCCTGGTACAAAACATCCAGATAACCTTCCCACTCCCTGATGTGTTGCAGAATCAGCAGCTCAGTCTCCAGCTCAATAACTCTGAGCTGAAGCTCCTTGAGTTGCAGCCACATACTGCAGACGTGTTTGCCCTAGAACACACTGGTGACCTGGATCTCACTGGCATCCAGTAGCTTCCACATGCTGCAGCCTTGACACATTACCTGTCCTGCCTTCCTTAAAGTGTTTTAATTAATTTCTTAATTATATTATTCACTTATTTATGTTGCTTCTTCTTTATTTTATTAACTTTACCACAAATGTTTATACTATTTTAAACCACAGGAATAGAACAGACTTTAACCACTTACCAGATACTCACCAAACAGCTAGCTCCTTTCCCTGTAGTAGAGTAAGAACCAATTCCTGCAGGGTGAGAAACAGTAGAAAAAGCAAAGGAAACAAACACCTCCTTCCCCCTTCATCATACTCCCCCACTCACCAAACTCTCAGGTTTTCACTCATTTGCCTTGGCTGCACTAAACGACCCTAACTTCATAGGCAATTGAACTGTGGCTCGAGAAGCTAGATTCAACCAATTAGCTAATTAACTACAGAGTTCTCACAACAGAGTATGTTTACCCTGTCTAAGCTACAAGAAAGAAACTTTGTCTACTTATAGTGGGTTATGGTAATGTTTTAATGCAGTGGGTGATGATAATGTTTTCTTTCTAGAAGGTATGTGACCATGAAATAATGTGTTTGCCAGGTTGTCACTTCTGAGATCTGGCAAGCTGTTAAGGCAATGAACAGCATTATGGAAGTCTTTAGATGCATTAGAGTACATTATATGAACATACTAATTAGGAGCAGGAGTAGGCCACTCGACCCCTCGAGCCTGCTCTGTCATGTAGTAAGAACATGGCTGATCTGAATTTAACCTCAACCCCATGTTTCTGCCAACCCCTGATAACCTTCCACCCCCTAGTTAATCAAGAATCTATCTAGCTCTGCCTTAAAAGTATTCAAAGACTCTGCTTCCACCGCCTTTTGAGGAAGAGAGTTCCAAAGACACACAACCCTTTGAGAGAAAAAAATTCTCCTAATTTCTGTCCTAAATGAGCGACGCCTTATTTTTAAACAGTGACCCCTTGTTTCAGATTCTCCCAAAAGCAGAAACATCCTTTCCACATCCACCCTGTCAAGGCCCCTTGGGGTCTTAAAGATTTCAATTAAGTTGCCTCTTACTCTTCTAAATTCCAGTAGATACAAGCCTAACCTGTCCAGCCTTTCCTCATAAGACAACTCACCCATTCTTGGTATTAGCCTAGTAAACCTTCTCTGAACTGCTTCTAAAGCATTTACATCTTTATTTACATAAGGAGACCAGTACTGTACACAATACTCCGGATGTGGTTTCATCAATGTCCTGTACAACTGAAGCATTAGCGCAGGATAAAGTGGCATTGCACAATAGTGAAATTCAGATGTCGTTGTATGGAATGTCTTCTTTGCTTTCATGTTTGCCTTGAAGGTTAGCTCAGCCATCTGTTTGATTGTTTCAAAGCTTTGACAGATGGCTGAGCTTCTGGCTGTCTTCAAGAGCTTTAAGTAATTCAGCTCAGGAGGTATTGTTGACATAGTTGTTCAGCGGAATCTCATTATGAATGCCTGGCTAAGTTCCTTATCCAGGAACGAATTTGGCTCAGCTGGTGTTGTTTCTATAGTCATTCAGTGGAATCTCATAATGAATGCTTGGCTGACTTCCAAACCCATTAATGGATCTGCTTACCAGAGGTTGTTGACAAGGGGGATGTGAGCTTTGTTAGTTTGACAGATGTATGAGCAGTTTAATAAGATTATGTTTTTTTCAGTCAATATTGAAGTGATGTTTGTTTATTTTGACAGTTGTATGAGTGTCTCAAAGACTTCAAAATGCTATTAGAAGGCTTGTGAGTTCTGTTTGAGCTGTTCAATAGGATTATGTTTTTTGCAGTCAATATTGAAGTGATGTTATTGTACTTTGACATATGTATGAGCTTCTCAAAGACTTCAAAATGCAATTAGAAGGCTTGGGAGTTATGTGTGTAGTGTATACTCATGAGTTCTATATATAGTGGAGTCTGGGAGAATAGATTGGGGGGATATGGAGAGATGTAGGAGTGTGAGGGAGAAAGATAGTTGAGAAGTGAGGGGAGGGGTAGGGGGTGAGATGGTGGGGGGGGGTAGCGTAGTAAGGATTAGGAGGTCTCACACTCATCCCCAGAATTGGACCAATGTGTCAGTGAATGGGGGCAGACCATTTAATCTGGCCACCTCAGCATCAGTCTACTTCTGTCTCTGCCTCAAGCTTTCTGTAGGAGGCGGCAGGCCTGACTCCAGCCTGTTCTCAACTCCCTGCCATGAAAATGCAGGCACAGCCATTCAGGTCAACAAAAACAGAAAATGCTGGAAAAACTCAGCAGTCTAACAGCATCCGTGGAGAGAAAAAAAAACAAGTTAACGTTTCGAGTCCTTATGACTCTTCTTCAGATGGTCATTCAGCCATTCAGGTGGTGGGATTGTGATGTCTGGAAATTCCACAACTCGCGGCTCCCGTCTCTAAGATGAAATTCTGGCCCAATGTGTTTGTTGTAGGAGCACAGGAGTGCTCCTATAATCACCCCCTGCACCTTACCCACCATATTGTTAACCATGGCAACCAGACACAGCAAAAATTTGGGATCCACATGCACTTTGTGGAATGGAAGGGTGTTTTAATCTCCTTCTGATCATGATCTAGCACATAAGTACTTGATGTGGGCTGATCATTGAATCGATTTGTGCATGAACAAAGAGTGTTCAATGCTAATAAAACACAAAAAAAACCATTTTCCTCATTGTCCAAAGTTGAAAGAACCAGTATTAATATCTTCACAGAATGACTAAACTGGTGAATTAATAATATTAGATACCACTTCATACCTCATGTATATTTCTCTCTGTGATCAGAGTGTCATTTTTGTACCGAACCAAAAATAAGCACAGACCATCCAAGCGAACATCAGACAAATTGCCCAGAAGTAATCTCATCATTTTGGTCCCTTTAGCAACTCCAGCAATAATTCGGCCACTTTCTAAAAATAATAAATTTGGCAAAATATTAGTCAGTCATCCTGCTCAGATGTAGGTAAAAATAATATTCCTTGTTGTGTAGGATCCATTCTTCAAATGTATTAACATTCTTTTAAGGAAGTCAAACTAAAATAATAACTTCCTAGAAAAATTAAGCAAAACAGAATATGTAGCTTCAGCATGTATTACATGTTAGTACCAGCTGTGCTCGCCCTTCTACTTTATGTCTAATTCAATTTGGGGTCACAGGTTATCAGCATGGCCCACTGACATCCATGCACCAATAGAGAAATAGCCAGAAGCAAATGAACTTTCAGTGCGAAAATAGAAAAAAGTCACAAACAACATTTTCTCCAATTTGGGGAGGTCCAAGAGCAAATACTATTCCAATCTGGCCAGCCATAAGCCATAAGAATAGAAAACTGAACCAGATGAGCCAAGCTATTTCCTCCCGACAACATTAGTGTAGCAGCACAGGCCATTGTCGATGGCAGATTATCAAATTTAATGTCACTAAGATTGAGACCATCTGATCAGCTACCTGTCACTTCCTTCCTTTCCCTTAGCCAACCAAACCAAACTTCCTCCAAGATTACCCTGTTCCAGCCTGAACATGCATGTTTTTCCTTTTCCTCTTCTATCCCATCTCATACCCATTTCCTGCTCTCTCGCTCCTAATTCCAATAAAATGTTCACCAACCAACTTCTATTCCTGCCTCCATGTTAACTGCTATTGTTAATGGTTCTCTCCTCAGATACTGCCCCTCTCTCCTATAAATATGCCATCATCACCCTCTTCTCCAAAAAAACTCTTCACTCCACATCCTTGTAAATTCCTGCCCTATTTCCAACTTTTCTTTCCTTTGTGAAGTCCTTGATTGTGTCCAAAACCATGCCCACCTTTCTCAGAATTCCAAGTTTGAAGGCCTCTAATCAGCACTGCCACAGCACCGATTTATAAAATTTGTTCTTGGGATGCATGCATTGCCTGTTAGGCTATCATTTATTGCCCATTTTTAATTGCCCTTGAGAAAGTGGTGAGCAGTCCATGCGATTCGGTTACACCCACTGTGATGTTAAGGTTCCAGGGATTTGACTTCAGGTCAGTGAAGGACCAGTGATATAGTTCCGAGCCAGGATGGTGAGTGACTTGGAGGGAACTTGCAGGTGATGATGTTCGCATGAATCTGCTGTGCCTGCCTTTCTAGGTGGTGGAGCTCGTGGGTTTGGAAAGTGCTGTCAAAGGATTCCTGACGAAGTCCTGCAGGTGCATGTGGCAGGTGGTACATACTGCTGCCACTATGCATTGGTGGTGGAGGGAATGAACGTTTAAGATGGTGGATGGGGTGCTAATCAAGCTTCTTGGGTGTTTTTTGGAGCTATACCCTGCTCATTCTTTTTATCCTGTTGGTACCCTTTGACATGGATGACTGCGCCATTGTCCTCCATTGTCTGTCTTTCCACCATCATCAAGCCGCGTGGGCTACATTTACTTCATTCCACCTGTAAAGAGGTGGGGATGTGTGGATCAAGCAGGAATTGAATGATGGGTAAAGGGTTTAAAGGGCAGGGCCAGTGTTACCAATGGTGGGGTCCTGAGGGTTGAATTGAGGGTGATGGGTGGCAGAGGGGACAGTCACAGTCAAGGGGGAAAGTTGTACTCAGTATGGAAGAAGGTCTGGAGTCAGGGAATTGAAAGGTCTCATGGGGTGGGTCACAAGAGTGAACAAAAGCATGGAGGAGGATAGCAGGAGTCAGCATTGGGATGGTCATGGGTGTAGGGACGGGGGAGAGATGGCATGTGCAGGGAAATGGTATAAGGTTCCAAGGAAACAGGGAATATTCAAGGGTAATAGAGGGGAGAGGCAAAACGATGTTGGGTGAGTCAAAGGTGATGGAGGCAAGTGTGAGGGTGACAAAGGGAGGGTAGAAGCTACAAGAGCAGGTTTGGAATGTAATATGCCCCCTTGTCTGTGTTTCATTGAAAATGCATGTTAACTGCTAGGATTGCAGATCAAAGTTGGAGGAGGGTTGCTTTGGGTGAGTGGAATTCATAATTGGCCGATTAAAGGGACTCCGTAATAATTAGTGAAATGAATCAGAATTGTGGGAGAGCATGCTCTCGCATGTATATTTGCCCTCTTCACACAGTGCAATTACTGCCATAACAGTAATAGGTTTCATTCACCTGATTTTCCTGCAACCTCGGGAGCAGGAAGAGAGAATGCGAAGGAGAGCTCAGGCAGTCCAAAAACAGAGGCCGCGAGGCCGACAGCAGGCAACAACAGAGGGGAAAGCTGGTCCAGATGCCGATTTTCAGGGAAGGCATTGATGAAGGTGGGCAATGACGTGTCAACATATCCAGAAGAAAAGGACAAGAACAAACTACCTCCAGATGTCAGAGGCAATGTCTGGCATAAGTAGGCCTGGGCAGTAGATTTTTAGTGTAGCTTGACCATTCATAGACTATGTTCATGTTACATCTACTACAGTAAGATAACAAGGTCAAGACACCATCTTGTATGATATTGGGTTAAAATAAGCCATTTTCTATTCTGTACTTTATAATCACTCACACGTGTTAATCAAAAATTACTGCATAATTAGTAACCAGCCAGAAACAGTTGTTTGACTAAGTAGTGCACCTTAATTAAGCCATAATTAAATCATTAGAAATTAATAAAGTTAAATTAAATTAACTTCCATTCAAAAGTTTGTTCTAAAAGTGCCTACTTACTGCTGTAAGATTCTATCTGTGGGAACAGCATTCAATCAGATACTGTGTGCTAGCTCAGGACCTCTCTGACCTTGACCAAGTCAAGGTGAAACCGGGTAATGAATAGAGAATTGTACAAAATCAGATAAAGAAGACACTGAACAGTTCCATTGGGCAGAATTTTCCGTGCTCGCTGGCGTCGGGCATGCTCAGCAGCGTGAGCAGACAATATGGCGAAAAGGCCAGAAATCAGTTTCACAACATCATGAAACCAGTTACGATCATCCACTCAGCCTATTGATGGCGGGCCACATTCCCTGCCATCGGACATTGGGAACCTCATTGTAAAACATCAGCATATCATTATAAGGCCAGCCCACTGGAATCATCCTCCCCTGCTGGATCATCCATCCACATCAGCATGATTGCACACAGTTGCAGAACACGTCTTGACTAGTGTGACATACAGAAATCAGGAATTACTGCCAGGGTCTTGCTCGCATCGCAGACATTCGAGGAGCAGAAGATGCTGGAGCCTGAAAGCAATGGCACAATGGAGGAATGTCCATGGTATGTTGAGTGGATTCTCATGGACATGGCTCTACTGCAAAGCATCCCACAGAAGTTGGAAAGTCATCTTTGAGGGTCTGCTCACAACAGATGATGGTTGAGAGGGTAGAGAAAGGTCCAGCTGCATTTGGGAGAGGAAGTTGTTCGATGCGAGTTGGAAGAGGAAGATCTAGGATTGACTGGGAGACAAAGAGTTGTCAGGGTAGGGTGGGGTTTGGGAAGGGGGAAATGAAGGTGTCAGGATGGGGTGAAGTTGGTGGGGGAATGAAGGTGTCTGGATGGGGTGAGGTTGGCGGGGGTAATAAAGGTGCCAGGATGGGGTGAGGTTGGGAGGAGGGAATGAGGGTGATGGGGGGTAGGTTGGGAGCGGGAGGGAGTACGGTGGGGAGGAGGCGGTAACAGGGGAGAAGACAGCAACTGGGGAGGTAGGTTTAAGGGGGGGTGGGGTGGAAGGTGTAAGGGAAGGAGTTTGGAAGGGGGAAGGAGAGCAGAAAGGGGAGGGAGTCCAGGGGAGGAAGGAGTGTGGAGAAGGGAGGGATTCTGGGGAAAGGAAGAAGTGTGGAGGGGGGAGGGAGTAGAGCTGGATGAAGAAGGGTTGAGGAAGGAGCTGGGAAGGGGGAAGGACTAAGGGTGGAGAAAAAAGTAAGGTTGGAGGAAGAAGTAAGGGCAGAGGAAGGAGTCAGGAAGGGGAAAGGATTAATGCTGGAGGAAGAAGTAAGGTTGGAAGAAAGAGTCGGAAGAGGTGAAGGACTAAAGGTGGTGGAAGAAGTAAGGGTGTCTGAAGGAGTCAGGAAGGGAGGAGGACTAAGTGGGGGTGCAGTCCGGTGGGGGAGGACCAAGGGGCAGCCGGGGTGGTGAAGAGGAAATGTGGTAAAATAAAGGGTCGGGACAATTAGGGATAAGAGAAGACTTGCATGTGAAGACAGGAGAAGTAGCGGAGGTATTAAACGAGTACTTGGCATCTGTCTTTACAAAAGAAGAGGATTCTGCCCAGACTGAGGTGAGACAGGAAGTAACTGGTACACACGAGCAATTTACAGTTGAAAAGGTGGAGGTGTTCAAAAGGCTATCTTTACTTAAAATTGATAAGATACCAGGACCAGATGAGATGCATCCAAGGATACTGAGGGAGGTGAAAGTGGAAGTTTCAGAGGCACTGGTGATAACCTCGCAGTCTTCCTTAGACACAGGGATGGTGCTGGAGTACTGAAGAATTGACAATGTTACCCACTTGTTCAAAAAGGAGTGCAGGATAATGCCGGCAACTATAGACCTGTCAGCCTGACTTCAGTTGGAGGGAAGCTTCTGGTAAGTATAGTTTGGGACAAAATCAATAGTCACCTAGACAGGTGCGGAATAATTAACGAAAGTCAGCAATGGATGGTTTTTGGCTGCAGTCGAGTGCTTCAGTTGGAGTTTGGTG
The DNA here is from genome assembly GCF_964194155.1 of Cetorhinus maximus. Taxonomy (NCBI): domain Eukaryota; kingdom Metazoa; phylum Chordata; class Chondrichthyes; order Lamniformes; family Cetorhinidae; genus Cetorhinus; species Cetorhinus maximus. The sequence goes on from NC_135883.1 coordinate 168,901,475, forward strand.
ACTGAGTGAGTTTGGTGAGAAGGGAGGAGGTGCTCCTTTCTTTTTCTACCTTTCCTCAGAAAGAAGAGTGGAGGCCTTGGTAAATAGGAACTAGTAAGTAAATTAGAAAAGTGTAATATTTTTTAAAAAGTTGCTAAACTTGGATTTAACTGAGAAGCATCAGGAATAAGGGAAATTTATGGCCACTATAATAAAGTAATATAAATAATCTAAAGTAGAATAAAGTTAATGTAAGGGAAGTAGAGTTAAGACATGGCAGGGCAGCTCAGTCGAGTGGAATGCATGTCCTGTAATATGTGCGAAGTCATGGACACTACCGGTATCCTAGATGGCCACATGTACAGGAAGTGCTGTCAGCTGAAGAAACTTGAGCTCCAGGTTTCCGAGCTTGAGCAGCGGCTACAGTCACTGTGGTGCATCTGCGAGGCCGAGAGCTACATGGGTTCAGAGAGATGGTCACACCACAGCTTAAGGGCCTGGAGGCAGAGAGGGAATGGGTTACCACCAGGCACTCCAAGAGAAGTAGGCAGGTAGTGCAGGAGTCTCCTGGGGTCCCGTTTACAAATCGGTTTTCCATTTTGGAAGCTGGTGCTGGTCCCTCAGAGAAGTGCAGTCAGAGCCAGAGCACTGGTTCCTCAGAGGAGTGCAGTCAGAGCAAGTTTGTGGCACCACGAGCGGCTTGGCTGTACAGTGGGGAAGAGAGAAGAAAGGAAGGGGAGGGACAAGAAAGGAAGAGCTACAGTGATAGGGGATTCATTGGTTAGGGGAACATACACATTTCTGTGGCCGCAGACATGACTCCAGGATGGTTTGTTGCCTCCCTGGTGCTAGGATCAAGGGTGTCACAGACCGGCTGCAGGACATTCTTCTGGAGAAGGGTAATCAGCCAGAGGTCGTGGTCCACATTGGTACCAATGACTTAGGTAGGAAGGAGGATGTAGTCTTGCAATCCAAATTTAGGGATCTAGGTAGAACATTAGCAAGGAGGGCCTCAAATGCAGTAATCTCCTGATTACTCCCAGTGCCACGTGCCAGTGAATACAGAAATAGGAGGATAAGGCAGATGAATGCGTGGCTGGAAAGATGGTGCATGAGGGAGGGCTTTAGATTCTTGGGACACTGGGACTGGCTCTAGGGGAGATGGCACCTGTACAAGCTGGACGGGTTGCACCTGAACAGAGCTGGGACTGAGTTCCTTGGAGGGTGTTTTGCTAGTGCCGTTGAGAGGGCTTTAAACTAACTCGGTAAGGGTGTGGCAACCAAGAGAAAATATTAGAGAGGAATACCAGGGTGCACAAAATACAGGAGGGACAGACAGCACTAGTATACAGAATAGTAAGTTAATAGGTAAAGTCGGGACAAGGGAGAAAGTAACAAAATCTAAATCAGGGTTACTATGCATGTATATGAATGCATGGAGTAGAGTAAATAAGATTGGGGAGTTACAGGCATAGATTGCCGTGTGGAAATATGATGTGATGGCAAAAACGGAGACCTGGCTCAAGGAAGGGCAGAACTGGGTGTTAAATATTATCAGGTACAAGGTGTTCAGAAGAGATAGGAAAGGAAGGAAAGGAGGAGGGGTAGCGGTATTGATTAAGGAGAGCATTATAGTGCCGGAGAAAGAGGATGTCACAGAGAGGTCAAGGACAGAATCAATTTGGCTAGATCTAAGGAACAAAAAGGGTGTAATTACATTGCTTGGTGTAAGCTATAGACCACCAACTTGTGAGAAGGACGTAGAAGAACAAATCTGCAGGGAAATTACAGAGAGACGTAAGCGTTATAGAGCAGTTATAATGGAGGACGTTAATTACCTGGATGTAGAGTGGGACAGTGGTAATGTAAAGGGCGGGAATGGGCAAAAGTTCCTAGATTGTGTTCAGGAGAATTTTCTACCACAGTACGTGTCCAATCCAACAAGAAAAGGTGCACTGTTGGCCTGGTTCTTGGAAATGAGGTGGGTTAAGTAGATCTAGTGTCAGTGGGGGAACATTTAGGAGACAGTGATCATTGTATTGTACATTTTAGGATGATGATAGAAAAGGACGCTAGGCAATCCAGAGTAAGAATAATTAACTGGACAAGAGCTGACTATGATGGGGCAAGAACAGAGCTGGGCCAGATAGACTGGAGCAGAAGATTGACAGGAAAAAGTGTAGCTGAACAATGGGCTACCTTAAAAAAAATTGGTTCAGGCATAGTCAAAGTATATTCCATTGAAAGGGAAAGGTAGGGCAAACAAATTCAGAGCTCCCTGGATGATAAAGGAGATTGAAATTAAGGTAAAGAAGAAAAAGTTCACTTATGACAGGTGTCAGGTACAAAATACAATTCAGAACCAAGAGGAATACAGAAGATTCAGAGAGGAGTGAAAAGCAAATTAGAAAAGTGAAGAGGGATTATGAGAAAAGACTGGCAGCCAACGGAAAGGAGAATCCCAAGGTCTTCTATAGACATATAGATAATAAAATTGTGGTAAAATGAGGAGTAGGAACCTAAAAGGGAATTTAAACATGTACGAGGGGGCCATGGATGAGATTTTAAATGAATGCTTTGCATCTGTCTTTACCAAGGAGGTAGATGCCACCCAGGCCATGGTGACAGACAAATAAACTCTGTCACTAGAAGGGTTCAAAGCTAACAAGGAGGAAGTGCTGAATAGACTGTTGGTACTTAAAGTTGACAAGGCACCGGCACCGGATGAGGTGCATCCAAAGATATTGAAGGAAGTGAGAGTAGAAATTGCAGGGGCACTGGCCATAATCCTTCAGTCTTCCCTAGATTCGGGGGTTGTGCCAGAGGACTGGAGAATTGTAAAGATTACACCCTTGTTGAATAAAGGTTGTAAGGATAAGCACAGCAATTACAGACCAGTCAGTTTAACTCCACTGGTGGGCAAGATTCTAGAAACAATTATTCGGAATAGAATTAGTAGTCACATGGAAAAATATGGGTTGATAAGGAAGAGTCAGCATGGGTTTCTAAAGGGGAAATTGTGTTTAACTAACTTGCTGGAGTTTTTTAAAGAGGTAATAGAAAAGGTCGATGAGGGTAATGCTGCAGATGTGGTGCACATGGACTTTCAAAAGGCATTTGACAGATTTCCACAGAACAGACTTGAAAGAAAAGTTATTGCCCATGGAATAAAAGGGGCAGTAGCAACATGGATACAAAATTGACTGAAAAATAGGAAGCAGAGAGTATTGGTCAATGGATATTTTTCAGGTTGGAGGAAGGTTTGTAGCGGTATTCCTCAGGGGTGCTTTTCCTGATGTATATTAATGATCTAGATCTTGGTGTGCAGGGGATAATTTCAAAGTTTGCGGATGATACAAAGCTTGGGAGTGTTGTGAACTGCAAGGACGATGGTGTGGACCTTCAAGAGGACAAAGACAAGTTGGTGGAGTGGGCAGATAGGTGGCAGATGAATTTCAATGCGGAGAAATGTGAGGTGATGCATTTTGGTAGGAAGAACATGGACAGACAATATAAAATACAGGGTGAAATTTTGAAGGGGGTGCAGGAGCAGGAAGACTTGGGTGTATATGTGCATAGATCAATGAAGGTGGCAGGACAGGTGGAGAGAGCAGTTAATAAAGCTTATTGTATCCTGGGCTTTGTTAATAGGGGCATAGAGTACAAGAGCAAGGAGATGATGCTGAATTCTTATAAGACACTTGTTTGACCTCAGCTGGAGTATTGTGTACAGTTCTGGGCACCACATTATAGGAAGGATGTGAAAACATTGGAGAGAGTGCAGAAGAGGTTTACAAGAATGGTTCCAGGGATGAGAATCTTCAGCTATGAGGATAGATTGGAGAGGTTGGGATGGTTCTCCGTGAGAGAAGAAGGTTAAGAAGAGATTTGATAGCAATGTTCAAAATCATGAGGGGGCTGGACAGAGTAGATAGGGAGAAGCTGCTCCCACTTGTAAAAGGACGAAGAACAAGAGGGCACAGATCTAAAGTGATTTGCAAAAGAAGCAAATATGGCGTGAGAAAAAACTTTTTCACACAACGAGTGGTTCGGGTCTGGGATGCACTGAATCACAGAAACACAGAATCACAGTGCAGAAAGGACCCTTCGGCCCATGGAGTCTGCATAATGAGAAACACCTGACCTACCTACCTAATCCCATTTACCAGCACTTGGCCCATAGCATTGAATGTTATGACGTGCCAAGTGCTCATCCAGGTACTTTTTAAAGGATGTGAGGCAACCCGCCTCTACCACCCTCCCTGGCAGCGCATTCCAGACTGTCACCACCCTCTGGGTAAAAATGTTTTTCCTCACATTCCCCCTAAACCTCCTGCCCCTCACCTTGAACTTGTGTCTCCTCATGACAGACCCTTCAATGAAGGGGAACAGCTGCCCCCTATGCACCCTGTCCATGCCCCTCCTAATCTTGTATACATCGATAAGGTTGGCCCTCAGTCTTCTCTGCTCCAATGAAAACAAGCCAAATCTATCCAACCTCTCTTCATAACTTAAATGTTTCATCCCAGGCAACATCCTGGTGAATCTCCTCTGCACCCCCTCCAGTGCAATCACATCCTTCCTATAATGTGGTGACCAGAACTACACACAGTACTCCAGCTGTGGCCTCACCAAGGTTCTATACAACTCCAACATAACCTCCCTACTTTTGTAATCTATGCCTCGATTGATAAAGGCAAGTGTCCCAAAAGCCTTTTTCACCACCCCACGAACATGCCCCTCCGCCTTCAGAGATCTATGGACACACACGCCAAGGTCCCTTTGTTCCTCAAAACTTCCCAGTGTCATGCTGTTCATTGAATACTTGTTTGTCGAATTACCCCTTCCAAAGTATATCACCTCACACTTTTCAGGGTTAAATTCCATCTGGCATCTTCCTGTAGCCCAAGACACTCAACCTCAATGTTAGCCACCTGGCCAATCTTTGTGTCATCCGCAAACTTACTAATCCTACCCCCCACATAGTCATCAATGTCGTTTATATAAATGACAAATAATAGGGGACCCAGCACAGATCCCTCTGGTACACCACTGGACACGGAATTCTAGTCACTAAATCAACCTTCTGTCATCACCCTCTGTCTCCTACAACTAAGCCAATTTTGAATCCACCTTATCAAATTACCCTGTATCCCATGTGCATTTGCTTTCTTTATTATTCTCCCATGTGGGACCTTGTCAAAGGCTTTGCTGAAATCCATATAAACTACATCAACTACACTAGCCTCATCTACACACCTGGTCACCTCCTCAAAAAATTCAATCAAATTTGTTAGACATGCCCTCACTCTGACAAAGCCATGCTGACTAGCCCTGATCAAACCTTGCCTCTCCAAGTGGAAATAGATTCTTTCCTTCAGAATTTTCTACAATAGTTTCCCTACCACTGACGTGAGATTCACTGGTCTGTAGTTCCTTGGCTTATCTCTACAACCCTTCTTAAATAGCAGAACCACATTAGCTGTTCTCCAGTCCTCTGGCAGCCCCTCCGTGGCCAGAAGGAATTAAAAATTTGGGTCAGAGCCCCTGCGATCTCCTCCCTTGCCTCCCTCAGCAGTCTGGAACACAAATTATCCGGACATGGAGATTTGTCCACTTTTAAGCCTGCCAACACCTCCAATGCTTTGTCACTCCCTATGTCAATTTGCTCAAGAACCTCCCAGTCCCTCTCCCTGAGTTCCATACCTTCATCCTCATTCTCTTGGGTGAGAACGGATGTGAAGTTTTCGTTCAACTCTCTACCGCTGTCCTCTGGCTCCACCCATAGATTGCCCCCTTGGTCCCTAATGGGCCTTACTCTTTCCCTGGATATCCTCTTCCCACTGATACACTTATAGAATATCTTGGGATTTTCCCTACTTTTACCAGCCAGAGCTTTCTCATATCCCCTCTTTGCTCTGCTAATTGCTTTCCTAAGCTCCACCCTGTACTTCCTGTACTCCACTAATGCCTCCGCTGATTTGCTCTCCTTGTACCTGCTAAAAGCCTCTCTTTTCCTTCTCATCGTATCCTGAATATCTCTGGTCACCCATGGTTCTCTGGGCTTGTTACTCCTTCCTATTACCCTAAAGGGAACATGTTGAGCCTGTACCCTATCCATTTCCTTTTGAACCCCCACCCCCCAATGCTCTTCTGTAGATTTCCCCATAAGTAGCTATTCCCAGTCTACCTTGTCCAGATCCTGCTTTATTTTACTAAAATCTGCTCTTCCCGAATCGAAAACACTTTTTTTGCAACTTGTCTATTTCTTTGTCCATAATAAGCTTAAATTGTGATCGCAATCACTAAAATGCTCCGCCACCACCGCCTTAGCCACCTGTCCGGCCTCATTCCCCAGAATGAGGTCCAGCACTGCGCTGTCCCTTGTTGGACCCTCTACATATTGACCTAAAATGTTCTCCTGCACACATTTCAAGAAATCCACTCCATCCAAGCCCTTAACACTATGTCTATCCCAATTAATGTCTGGCAGGAGGCAGAGAGTGGGGATAAGGGGGTCCTTCTCAGGATGGCGGCCGGTGACTAGTGGAGTTCTGCAGGGGTCAGTGTTGGGACCACAACTTTTCACTTTATACATTAATGATCTAGATGAAGGAACTGAGGGCATCCTGGCTAAGTTTGCAGATGATACAAAGATAGGTGGAGGGACAGGTAGTATTGAGGAGGCAGGGAGGCTGCAGAAGGATTTGGACAGGTTAGGAGAATGGGCAAAGAAGTGGCAGATGGAATACAACGTGGGCAAGTGTGAGGTCATGCACTTTGGTAGGAAGGATAGAGGCATAGACTATTTTCTAAATGGGGAGAGAATTCAGAAATCTGGAGTGCAAAGGGACTTGGGAGTCCTAGTCCAGGATTCTCTTAAGGTTAACTTGCAGGTTGAGTCAGTAGTTAGGAAGGCAAATGCAATGTTGGCATTTATTTTGAGAGGACTAGAAGATAAAAGCAGGGATGTGCTGCTGAGGCTTTATAAGGCTCTGGTCAGACCACATTTAGAATACTGTGAGCAATTTTGGGCCCTGTATCTCAGGAAGGATGTGCTGGCCCTGGAGAGAGTCCAGAGGAGGTTCACGAGAATGATCCCAGGAATGACAGGCTTAACATATGAGGAACGTTTGAGGACTCTGGGTGTATACCCGATGGAGTTTAGAAGGATGAGGTGGGATCTGATTGAAACTTACAGAATACTGAAAGGCCTGGATAGAGTGAACGTGGGGAAAATGTTTCTATTAGTAGGAGAGACTAGGACCCGAGGGCACAACCTCAGAGTAAAGGGAAGACCTTTTAGAACAGAGATGAGGAGAAACTTCTTTAGCCAGAGAGTGGTGAATCTATGGAATTCATTGCCACAGAAGGCTGTGGAGGCCAGGTCATTGAGCGTATTTAAGACTGAGATAGATAGGTTCTTGATTGGTAAGGGGATCAAAGGCTTTGGAAGAAGGCAGGAGAATGGGGTTGAGAAACTTATCAGCCATGATTGAATGGCGGAGCAGAATCGATGGGCCGAATGGCCTAATTTCTGCTCCTATGTCTTATGGTCTTATGGTTATCATTTATTGCGAGGGGAATTGAATGCAAAAGTAGGGAGGTTATGTTTCAATTGTACAGATCATCTGGAGTACTATGTACAGTATTGGTCACCTTATTCAAGGAAGGATGTAGATGCATTGGAAGCAGTTCAGAGAAGGTTTACCAAACTAATACCTGGAATGGGCAGGTTGTCTTTTGAAGAATAGTTGGACAGGCTAGGCTGAGGGGTCTTGACAGTGTAGGTGTGGAGAGGATGCTTTCTCTTGTGGGAGAATCTAGAACTAGTGGTCATTGTTTAAAAATAATAGGTCACCCATTTAAAACGCAGATGAGGCAAAAAAAAATTCTCTCAAAGGGGCATGAGTCTTTGGAGCTCTCTACCTGAAAAGGCAGTGGAAAAAGCAGAGTCTTTGAATATTTTTAAGACAAAGGTGGATAGATTCTTGGTAAGCAAGGGGGTTATTGGGGGTAGGCCAGATGCAGATTTGAGGTTACTATCAGATCAGCCATGATCTTATTAAATGGTGGAGCAGGCTCGAGGGACTGAATGGTCTACTCCTGCTCCTTGTTCATATGACACTCAGCCAGTTCCTGGTCCCCCTCAGAAAGGCAGGGAGGCCCAATTGGTCCTCATGGCAGAGGTTGAGCAGCAGCTGTCTGAAAGCCCCTCTCAGAGCACTTCTAATGGGGGTAGCAGCTTCTCTGCTCCTCCGCCATTGGTGCAGTCACCCTCGAGTGCCATGGCCACAGAAGGGCCTGCTGCCACTTTGCAGGAGACTTTTAACATAACAGGGCCCTCGAGGCCCCACCCACCCAGAGGACACCCGCTAAAATCATCCAAGGCAAGGAGTAAAATGGATCAGCAGCGTTTCTCCACTGCAGCTGAATGTGAAGGGGGGTTACTACACGCAGCACAGAGATGATGCCACAGTAAGCGTAAGTAGGTTCACATGGATGCATTTAGATTTTGTTTCTTTGGCAAGGGCCCAATGGCCAAATGTCAAAAAACTATGGGCAGGATTTTCTGGTTGGCATGCGGGGGCGGGACCCGCACGCCGATGCGTAAAATGACGTGCGGTGACATCGGATGGGCGTCCCAACGACACTGCATGCCATGTTTCATTGGGCGGGCGCGCGATGATATATGATGCCCGCCCGCCATTAATTAACGGGCCACTTAAGGCCTTAGAGGCGCCAATCGACGGCAATTTTTTGGCGCCCGTGCACGAGCACAACGGGCAGGCATTTTGTGTATAAATCTTATTTGTATAAACCTCATCCACGGTCAGGACAAGAGGGCTCAGTGGGGTCGCAGGTACGTTGTGTCAAATATTGATTTTTCAAAGTTACTGATACTTGCCTGTGTGATCTGCAATGCTTCAAAATGCATACCAACTGCCTGGACTAGACTCACAACCTTCAAGTCAGCACTCTGCAGTGAGGAATCTTTTTTGGGCCTGCAGGTTTCAGGAAGCCTTCCCTAAGCCTGGGAATGGGAATTGAACTCTCCACTGGCAGCACCTCCTCTGAGCAGGAAGGGAGGGCTAGAAGGGGGAGGAGGCCAGGAGTGCATATTCAGCCTCCAGGGGAGCCACCTTTGGGAGGACAGGCGCAGGCACAAGGGGTACAGGGCCAAGGGGTAGTCCAAGCGAAACGGGCTGCAAAAGATGCCACTATCCTGCTGCTAGGGTATACAGGCAGTGAAGCAGGTACCTCGATATCAAAAACAGAAATACCTGGAAAAACTCAGCAGGTCTGGCAGCATCGGCGGAGAAGAACAAAGTTGAATTCCGAGTCCTCATGAACCTTCAACAGAACTAAGTAAAAATAGGAGAGGGGTGAAATATAAGCTGGTTTAAGGTTGGGGGGTGGGGGGAGAAGTGGGGGGGGTGGTGGTGGTTGTAGGGACAAGCAAGCAGTGATAGGAGCATATAACCAAAAGATGTCACAGACAAAATAACAAAGAGGCGTTGAAGGTGGTGATATTATCTAAACGAATGTGCTAATTAAGAATGGATTGCAGGACACGCAAGGTACAGATAGCTCTAGTGGGGGTAGGGTGAAATAAGACTAAAAGGGCAAAAAAGGTATAGATTTAAAAATAATGGAAATAGGTGGGGAAAGAAAAATCTATATAAATTATTGGAAAAAACAAAAGGGAGGGGGAAGAAACGGAAAGGGGGTGGGGATGGAGGAGGGAGTTCAAGATCTAAAATTGTTGAACTCAATATTCAGTCCGGAAGGCTGTAATGTGCCTAGTCGGAAGATGAGGTGCTGTTTCTCCAGTTTGCGTTGAGCTTCACTGGAACAATGCAGCAAGCCAAGGACAGACATGTGGGCAAGGGAGCAGGGTGGAGTGTTAAAATGGCAAGCGACAGGGAGGTCTGGGTCATTCTTGCGGAGAGACCGAAAGTGTTCTGCAAAGCGGTCGCCCAGACTGCGTTTGGTCTCTCCAATGTAGAGGAAACCGCATTGGGAGCAACGAATGCAGTAGACTAAGTTGGGGGAAATGCAAGTGAAATGCTGCTTCACTTGAAAGGAGTGTTTGGGCCCTTGGACGGTGAGGAGAGAGGAAGTGAAGGGGCAGGTGTTGCATCTTTTGCCTATGCATGGGGAGGTGCCATAGGTGGGGGTTGAGGAGTAGGGGGTGATGGAGGAGTGGACCAGGGTGTCCCGGAGGGAACGATCCCTATGGAATGCCGCCAGTGGGGGGCGCAAGGAAGATGTGTTTGGTGGTGGCATCATGCTGGAGTTGGCGGAAATGGCGGAGGATGAGCCTTTGAATGCGGAGGCTGGTGGGGTGATAAGTGAGGACAAGGGGGACCCTATCATGTTTCTGGGAGGGAGGAGAAGGCGTGAGGGCGGATGCACGGGAGATGGGCCGGACACGGTTGAGGGCCCTGTCAACTACCGTGGGTGGAAAACCTCGGTTAAGGTAGGAGGACATGTCAGAGGAACTGTTTTTGAAGGTAGCATCATCAGAACAGATGCAACGGAGGCGAAGAAACTGAGAGAAGGTACCTCGATATGTCTGGGATGCGGTGCAAAGGAGGCTCCATTTCTCAAGGGAGACAGTCAACTATACCTGTCAGTTGATTGGGCCTGAGATCTCTGTGAATTGTGTGGGTGGACACCCCATGCCAGTGGTTCTAAAGGTCACAGCTGCCCTCAACCTCTATGCCTCTGGCTCCTTCCAGAAGTCGGTGAGTGGTCTTTGCGGTATCTCCCAATCAGCTGTCCACACTTGTGTTAAGCAGCTGACAGACACTCTGTTCAGGCGTGCATTTACCTTCAGCCACTACCGCTGGGACCAGGCAAACCAAACACAGCGAGCTAGAGGCTTCGCGACGATTGCTGGCTTCCCCCGTGTCCAGGGTGCAATAGACTGCACACATGTGGCCATCAAGGCTCCAGCAGGTGAGCCCGTTGCCTTCGTCAACAGGAAGGGCTTCCACTCCATGAACGTGCAGATAGTGTGTGATCACAGGATGCAGATTTTACAAGTCTGTGCCAGGTACCCAGGCAGCTCCCATGATGCCTACATCCTCAGGCTCTCCCAGGTGCCGGGCCTCTTCAGTGCTCCAGCCTGCTTTGATGGATGGCTGCTGGGTGACAAAGGCTATCCCCTCAGAAGGTGGCTCATGACACCTCTCTGCCATTCAAAAACAGAAGCTGAGCAGCGGTATAATAGGAGCCACGCCTCCACAAGGCCGTGGTGGAGAGAGCCATTGGTCTTCTCGAAATGCGCTTCCGATGCCTGGACCGCTCAGGGGGCGCACTCCAGTGTGTCGCTGATAGTGGTTGCATGCTGCGCTCTCCACAATCTTGCGCTGGAAAGGGGGGATGCTGTGGATGACGAAGATGGAGATGCAGCGGCTGTAGCTGTACACGATGAGTCCAGCAGTGAGTCCGAGGATGAGCATGCACAGGGAAATGCTGAGGGGATAGACGCTGACCCGGGCATACTCCAGGGAGACAGGGACACCCGGGAGGCTTTAATTCAACAAATCTTCAGCTAGTACACAACATATGGACCTCCAGGACAAGCCTGGGCTGCAGGCTCCATACTGGACACCTAAGTGCCAAATCTGCCTGGATAGAACATTAACTAAGGGCCTTGTTAATAAAGCTGAATGTTCCAGAAATCACTCATAACGTTATTGGAAACCATCCACCTGCAGAAGAAGAGGCACCCTCAGCCGTGGTGACATGTCTGAGTTTAATATTACAAGCAAGGGAACTTACGAAAATAAAATGACAAAGGTGTTAAAAATCACACCAACTCATAAAGACCTCATTGCGGTCTAACACAAAAGCACCAGTGATAAACCAGTGGTGTGCCTTATGTTTATGTTATCGGGTGTTACGTCTTGGTGCCACCACCTCGCTGCGTGTGGCATCTGAGACAGCCTGCTCACTCTGCTGTCCTGTTGACCTCGATGACCTTGGCAGTCGTCCTCTGGCCCGTGGAGCTTGTTATAGCCCCACCTGGGAGGGAGCTGCCAGTTCCACAGCTGGTATCTCCCCAGTCGTCACAGCCTCACCGGATGCAACGGTCACTGGTAAAGGGGCGGAGGGGCTGCCGCCCTCATCCAGGGCACCCTGAGGGGAGCCCACAAAGATGACAGGCAGCTGTAACGCAGAGGTAAGGTCATTCCGGACCTCCCTGTTCACCATGGATAGATGGGCACCGAGCTGGGAATCTTGGTGCCAAGACCATCTCCCACAATGGCACTGACCAGCTGAGGTCAATGCCGATGTGAGGACTTCCTCGTCCAAGCGCATCCCCAGGAAGCCCTGATTGGTCTCCTGGAAGGGCCTCTCTGCGAGTCGCCACTCTCTCCATAGAGGATGCATGGCGCTCAGCCATGAGGCTCATTGCATCGGCAATGGTCCGCGTAGACTCCTCCACCACGGACACCAAGCCAAGCATAGCCTCACGTATCTTCACCTGCACATCCGGCCGCATTTCCTGCATTTGCTGCGTCGCGGATGACTCCAGAGGCACATGATCAGGCACCGACTGAGCATGTGCTTGACCCCCTGCAGTCCCCCGACTGCTGGTGCCATGGGCACTCTCTGTCTCTGCCAGCTCCTCCAGCAACTGCGAAGTGCTCTCAATGCTGTGCCCCAGGACACTAGCCAATGTTCCAGTTCCCACCAAGGTGCTAGTATCTGCGCTGGTGCCTGCCTGGCAGAGATGGTGTGACGCTGGTGAGTGCGTGACTTCAGGTCCCTCAGGTGTGAGAAGGGGCCCCTGCTGCTCCCACTCCCAGCCCTGTTCCGCTGATGCTGAAAGGAAGAACAAGGACGCTGGATCAGTTAACGTGGAGGCAATGTCAATGTGCATCCCTGTCCCCCGGATCATTATGCGCTCATCCTTCCATAAGCAATGGTCAAGCCATGTTGCAAACTTCAACCGCTGAACATTCAGCACTGCCATGGCTGTTGGGAGAACAATGGTGACCTCACTGCTGGTCAAACATACCTGCCCATGGCACCCCAGCCTCACCAACACCGGTGGACCTGGGCGCATGGCGCCTCTCCAAACCTAGGGCCTCCTGCTCGAAGCGGCTGAGAATCACCAACAGGGCCAGCCCTCCACCACTCCTCACCCACTCGGCTGTATTATGTGCATTCTTCTCCTGAAAAGGAGAGAAGAGCATTGATTAGTGCATCTTGTACCTGGACTCTCTTTGTAGATGGCCCACCCCAACCAGAGTGGGACACTGCAGGGCTCCAGTGCCTCCTCACCCCTCTGCTGCCAAACACTCACACAAAGATGCTAGGCCTGTCCCCCCAACACCCGCTTGGCCAAATGCTGTCTACATCACATTAGGCACCACACGGTCTAACATTCCATAGCAAGAAGGTGCAAGCACGTGGAGCAGAGAGGACAGCAGATCAATTGGTGCCATGCCACCTTGAAGCTCCTCTCCCAGCATATCATCACCCTGACTTTGACATGTCCTGGAGTTCCATCACTGCACCTAGGTGCAGCTCCTCCAGGCTGCCCCCAAAACAGTAATGTGTGTCTCAGTGTACCACATGATGCGGGGCAGAACTCATCTCTTCACCACCCCCTCAAGGTGACCTTGGCATGGGCAATATCTGCTGGCCCACCCAGCGAAGGACACGTGCTGTCAATGATTCAATGCAGTCACTACACTCAGACTTGGCCAGGGGCAGGGGGGGAAAGCCTACCTACTGGGTTAAGTAACCAATGCCAACATGGTACTCATCCTTCCCGGGTACAACAGGTAATTGAAGCACTTGCGACAGTGGACCCAGATGTGTCGCACCATGTCGTGAGAGCTCACGATCTTCGCCACCTCCTCCCAGGCATGTTTGGTTATGTGGGGCGGGCCTCCTCTTCCCGTCCTGGGGTACAAGGACCTCCCACCATGTTGCCACCTCCTCAAGGAAGGCAGCCAAGCAATCATCAGAAAAACGAGGGGCAGAGTGCCCCTCTGCCCTACCCTCCTGCCTGGCCTGCTCACCAACAGCGCTCTGGGGATCCCTTCCCCTGGCCATGATTCACAGCCTTTGAAAGGCTGCAGCAGCTTTTTAAAACAGGCCGCCGGGTCGCCACTGGACCGGGTGATCATTGCAGTCCTCCCGCCGCCCGCCCACTCCTGCTGACCTCAGGAGTCGCGATTCACGCTGGGCAGGCCTTAATTGGCCTGCCTGCGTAAAATGGCGGCATGGACCTGATCGCGGGTGGCAATTGGGTCCTTGGCCACCCACGCCCGCTCCCACACCGCCCGCCTGACAGGCAGGAAATTCTGCCCTATATGTCTCATAGCCATAATACAGAGATAAAGTGGATTTTTTCTGGCTTAAGAAAATGAAGAGAAATGTGGTCCATGCAAAATATTATGTTAAGGTATGTCAAGTTAATGGATGGCTACAGTGACTGTCTGAGATAACCTTTGGAACAAAATTTCTGTGGAGGTGGGATGAAAAAAATGCAGAACATAGACAATTAAGGTAAACCCGGAGGGTTTCTACAAGTATATTAAAAGTAAAAGGATAGTAAGGGACACAATTGGTCCCCTTGAAGATCAGAGTGGTCGTCTATGTGCGGAGCCTCACGAGATGGGGGAGATCTTAAACAGTTTTTTTGCATCAGTATTTACTCAGGAAACTGGCATAGTGTATAAGGAAGGAAGGGAAACAAGCAGTAGTGTCATGGAACATATAGAGATTAAAGAGGTGGAGGTGCTTGCTGCCTTACAATGAATAAAGGTAGATAAATCCCCCGGGCCTGACATGATATTCCCTCGGACCTTGAGGGAGACTACTGTAGAAATTGCAGGGGCCCTGGCAGAAATATTTAAAATGTCCTTAGCCACGGGTGAGGTGCCGGAGGATTGGAGGGTAGCTCATGTTGTTCCGTTGTTCAAAAAAGGCTCCAAAAATAAACCAGGTAATTACAGGCCAGTGAGCCTGACGTTAGTAGTCGGTAAATTATTGGAAGGTGTTCTGAGAGATCGGATATGCAATTATTTGGACAGCCAAGGGCTGATTAAGGATAGTCAGCATGCCTTTGTGCGTGGTAGGTCGTGTTTAACGAACCTTGTAGAGTTTTTTGAGGAGGTTACCAAGAAAGTAGATGAAGCAAAGGCTGTGGATGTTGTCTACATGGACTTTAGTAAGGCCTTTGACAAGGTCCCACATGAGAGGTTAGTTCAGAAGGTTCAGACACTCCATGGAGAGGTTGTAAACTGGATTCGAAATTGGCTGTGTGGGAGAAGACAGAGTGTGGTAGTGGATGATTGCTTCTCAGACTGGAGGTCTGTGACTAGTGGTGTGCCTCAGGGATCTGTGCTGGGACCATTGTTGTTTGTTGTCTATATCAATGATTTGGATGATAATGTGGTAAATTGGATCAGCAAGTTTGCTGATGACACTAAGATTGGAGGCATTGCGGACAGCGAGGAAGGCTTTCAAAGCTTGCAGAGGGATCTGGACCAACTGGAAAAATGGGAATGGCAGATGGAATTTAATGCAGAAAAGTGTGAGGTGTTGCATTTTGGAAGGATAAACCAAGGTAGGATATACACAGTAAATGGTAGGGCACTGAGGAGTGCAGAGGAACAAAGGGATCTGCGAGTTCAGATACATAATTCCCTGAAAGTGGCGTCACAGGTAGACAGGGTTGTAAAGAAAGCTTTTGGCATACTGGCCTTCATAAATCAAAATATTGAGTATAGGAGCTGGGATGTTATGGCGAGGTTGTATAAGACATTGGTGAGGCCAACTTTGGAGTATTGTGTGCAGTTCTGGTCGCCTAACTACAGGAAGGATATCAGTAAGATTGAAAGAGTGCAGAGAAGATTTACTAGGATGTTGCCGGGTCTTAAGGAGTTGAGTTACAGGGAAAGATTAAACAGGTTAGGACTTTATTCCGTGGAGTGTAGAAGGATGAGGGAAGATTTGATAGAAGTTTACAAAATTATGAGGGGTATAGACAGAGTAAATGCGAGTAGGCTTTTCCACTTAGATGAGGAGAGATAAACACGAGAGGACATGGCTTTAGGGTGAAAGGAGAAAGGTTTAGGGGGAACATAGGGGGAACTTCTTCACTCAGAGAGTGGTGAGAGTGTGGAACGAGCTGCCATCTGACATGGTAAATGCGGGCTCACTCTTAAGTTTTAAGAATAGATTGGATAGATACATGGATGGGAGAGGTCTGGAGGGTTATGGACTAGGTGCAGTTCAATGGAACTAGCGGAATAATATTTCGGCACAGACTAGAAGGGCTGAATGGCCTGTTTTCTGTGCTGCAGTGTTCTATGGTTCTAATTCAGAGGCCTTGATTGTATAATCTACTGGAACCTTGGCCTCACGTGTGTCAGGGCCAACCATGTGCTCCCATGCAGGCCCTTGCACTTCATCTAGTGGTTCATCCACATCCTCATCGATCTCATCATCAGAAGATTGATTGGCTTCTAATGGGTCTTCTTCCTCCAGGGCAGCCTCTCTCTGAAGCGCAAGGTTATGCAGAGCTCACCACACAAAAACAATCAGTGATACTCTGGATGGACCATACTGCAGTGCTCCTCCTACTCTATCCAGGCATTGGAATCTCATCTTTAGGAGCCCAATTGTTTGCTCTACATTGGCCCTGGTTGTGCTGTAGCTGTCATTGTGCCTCCTCTTTGCGTCTGTCCTAGGAATCCTTACTAGCATCAAAAGCCATTTCTTCAAGGGTAACGCTTATCATCCATCAGCCATCCATCCAGAGCATCAGGTCAAGTAAACATTCTGGTACCTGAGAGTTCCTGAGAATGTAGGCGTCATGGCTGCTGCCTAGGTACCTGGTGCAGACTTGCATAATTTTCCGATGGTGGTCACATGGTAATTTCATATTTGGAGAGTGATAGCCCTTCCTGTTTATAAATATGCAGGGCTGGTCTCCTGGAGCCTTTATGGCGTCATGAGAGCGGCCTATAACTCCCTTAACCATGGAGAAATCTGTCATCACCATTGTTGGGAAACCAGATCTTCAAGAACAGTTTTTTCTTTTAAAATTTGGAAGGGCATTGCATTATTTGGACACTTAGGAACTGACTTGGATTTTTTTTTAAAAAGGTCATAAGTTCACCTCGGACTGGGAGCAAACATGCCTTTTCTAAGAAATCACATTGCTTCAGTAAAAATGGCCAGCATGGCACTCGAGGAGAGCTTTTATTTATTTGAATTGTACTTATTTTAATGGCTGGAAAAAAGAATGATTATAAAGGCAAAGGCCCTGATGATTTACTGGAAATCACCTGACAAAAATGAGTTTTATGTTTTGAATTTGTTTTTTTGAACTCAGTTGGGAATAACTGAGAAGGAGAAAGCTGCCCAACTTGCGTTCTCTTTGCCTTGCTTGAAATACAGTGTGATTATCTGTATCCAGCTAGGAATTCTCATCTCAGTGGAACTTGTCTGTATTTGAAAACCCAAGAGGCTGAGACGAGAGGGAGATCCCAAGGATTGATACGGATCTGTTCTCCTCCACACCGAAGCTCCATTGGAGAGAACATTCAGACATCTATAGGGACTATCAAACCGTCTTCACACAAGGGAGCACCAAATCGACGATGTAAAAACCCTGCGCACTATATCCTTTTTACAAAGTCTTTTTTAACCACCAATCTCTGCATAGCCGCTATTTGTTTGTCTGTTGTTTGTTTTTTTGAGTGCGTCTGTGCGCTGGGGTATTTTAAAAGGGATAGGTAGTTACACTTCCAGGTTACAAATAGTGTGTTAACCAATTCTTGCAACTTGTTTAAAAAAGAAGTTTCATTTTATAACAAATCAATCATTCTGAGTTTATTGAAATAAGCCTGGTTAAAGTCTCTTTTATTCTGGGTCTAACGGTGACGAAGGTAAATAATTGGCCATTTTGGTGAGCAAATTAAACATTTAGGCTAATGGTTCAACATGTGGAGTAGTGGGGCTAGATAAACTGCGCACTCGCCCCATCCCGTTCGTAATACCACAAACCCTCTGGCTCGTTCAAATTGACTGCAACGGTCCCTGGTGAATGCAATATACTGACCTGCCCTTCAGAACATTGTATCAGTGAAGACCTTTATGTGGTATTGTAAGAAATTGGGGCCTTTAATAAGCAGGCATTTTCTGCATTTTATGGGATTAGTTAAGCAGCGTTGATTTTCTTTCTGCAAAGAGGATTTCTAAACACTGACTCCTAAACAGTTGTTGTTCAGGCTGCCATGTTGACATTCCTAAGCTGATAGAATTGTGTCTTCTGTACCCCCTTATTCTATGCAAATGTTGAGAAAGGGCCAGGATATGACCCTCAGCAAGATGTAAACTACAAAGCTGATCTCGTGCAGGGTGACACCCAAGATGGGTGGTAGCCATCCTGACGTTTTGAGTCCCTGTCCTGTATCCATTGGTCAGAATAATTAGATAGATGATTGACACTGAGTAATCTACCAGCCCCCCAAAAAAGGGTATATATATATATATATATATATCTATATAGGTGTCATACTGGTGGTGGCTGCTGAGGTGCTGGGGCTGAGGTCGGGCAGAGGTGCTGGAGAGGTCCTGCTGAGGAATTACATGCTGCTAGGTGTTGGGGAGGTTGGAGTACTCGTCGGTAGCTGTCTTCTTAAGATGGATGAGAAACAGGAGGATGGTGAGATCAAGACACTCTGTGCCAACTGGTCTGCCGTCTGGAACCAATAAAGCACAACTGTGACGAGTCAGAGACTTTCTCTGTCTAATTAATTAATATATCATATCTAATCTGTTGTTTCTTCATAAACTCAATAAACCATCTTAGAATTACTTGCGACTACTCGACTGCCTATTGAGATATCTGTGGTTCTGAACCCCGAAATCTTACAATTGGTGTCACAAGGGGGATCCGCAGTAGTTGAGATTGGCTTGGGATTTGAGAAGCAACATTCTTAGGTTGTAGTTTAACATGTGGGGTAGGTATTAAGTGAAGTCAGGAGTCACAATGGCATGTGTTGGGAAATGACTGATAAGAGTGTTTGACTGAGAAAACAAGTGAGCCTGGAGTGAGTGAGATACTGGAATTTGATAAGCTTTCTAAAAAGGTTCAAAAAGGAAAGGTGAAGTTGAAAAAAGTTCCATAATAAACTGGTTTATGGTGTACATGTGTTTGCCGTACAACTGAATATAAACTATAAGGAGTTAAGAGGACAGCTCAATAAGTTGCAAAAGAGATCGATCCGTTCAATCAGTTCTGCTGCGAACAGGAAACACACAACAGAGTATGCTATACAAGGTGAAAAGTTAGACCAAACACTGGAACCCACAAAGGTTGAAGTGGCTCCAGAGAAGCCACTTGAATCTTTCTTTTCATGGTTAAACAGGGACCATGGAGGCTCCAAAACAGAGTTAGGAAGCGATGATTTTAAACAGATCCTGACTGCAGGCTCCCAAGAATCAAAGCAGGGTATGGACCAGGACACTCACAAGGTCCTAGTTAACATCAAACATCTCCCCACCAAAACCTGAGTGTATTTGCAGAGAGATCTGACTCCTGGCCCGTCATAATTCACGATCCTTACACCGACACTATGGCCAGAATTTTCCCGTCGGCGATTTGGGAGCAGGGCCCGCTCGCTGACGGGAAAATAACGCGGGATGACGTCGGGAGGAACCCTCGACATCATTCCGGTCCATTTAAATCTTTAGGAAGGCGGGCGGACAGTGAAATCAGCTGTCCGCCCGCTGACCTCTCAATGGCCAATTGAGGCCATTGACAAGGTAATTAAGATAATTAAAGACCCTGCCCATCCAACCTTAAGGTTGGCGGGCAGGCCAGGAGCCCCAGCGGGTTTCTCATAATACATGAAGCCTCATCCACCGGCGGGATGAGGTTTCATGTCCGTTTTTAAAAACTTTAATAAATTTTATGTGATATTTATTAACATGTCCCATCTCGTGTGACATTGTCACAAGAGGGGGACATGTTAATAAATTTTTTATTTTTCTATTTTTTAACTTTGTAACACTTTCACTGATCTCCCTGAGACATCACTTAGTCTCAGGGAGCAGTGCGCTCTTTCGCTCGCATGCGCGAAAGAGCGCACTTTGACAGATGGGGAATCCCTCTCCCCCCACCGCACAGGAAGCACATAGCGCTCCCTGCCGGGCAACCCGTTGGGTGGGCCTTAATTGGCCCTCCCACTTAAAATGGCAGTGGGGCCCGCTTCGGCGGCAGAGTTCGGTTGCCCGCCCGCCGCCGAGGCCTGCCCGCCAACCGAGGGCAAAATTCTGTCCTATGAATTTGGCAGCAATTTGCCCAGCTGAGTGCACCGTACATTCACATCGAGTCGTTGCTAAAGCAGGGCGTTGTTCGCAAACATCAAAGATTCAAAAAATTGGGTTTGAGGAAGAAGCTAAAATGTTTAAAATTCAAATGATTCATTTTACTGACTTTAAATTGCTGCCAGGCTCTGTTTTTAAAAAAAAATTACAAGCTATACTAGTGTACAACTGTGAAGGCCATTTCGTTCCAAAAATACAAAGATAAGTCTGCAGTTTGGCAGCAATCCAATTTGAAATTTTCAAAATTATTTGAGGCCTATAAGGCGTAGGAACAGAAGTAGGCCATTTGGCCCATCAAGTCTGCTCCACCATTCAATGAGATCATGGCTGATCTGATAATCCTCAACTCCACTTTCCTGCCTTTTCCCATAATCCTTGATTCCCTTACTAATTAAAAATCTGTCTATCCCAGACTTTAATGTACCTAACGACCCAGCATCTACAGCACTCTGCGGTAAAGAATTCCCAGGTTCACTACCCTTCAATTAACTTCAGTTTACTAAACTTCTAAAATTCAAGCTAAAAACATATTTTACTGACTATTTCTTTCAAATTTGATTAAGCAGCAAATATCACAATTTGAAAATTGTTTTAAAAGAGGGAAAGGATAAACAAAAGAGCTAGGAAAGATTCTATCCAATTACTACAGCTAGAGTGTAAGGATATTGGTCTTAAAATCCTGGTGGTATAAAAAAATTGGGTGGGTAACATCTTACAAAACATGAAAATATTTCAAAATAATTGAAATTTAATCTAAAATTTGGGCAAAGTTGAAGAAAATAGAACAAAAGAATTTAATAGAGCAAGCTTAAAATTGACTTCGGTTTTTTTGTGCTTGGGGAAGGTTTTTCTAAATTACGTAAAGTGACGCAATTGCCTGCCAAGTTTTCTCCACTCCCCCAACACCCCACTAAACAAGCAGTGAAGTTAACTCTTTCTGCTGACAGCAACTTCTTTTTTAAATTCATCACACAAGCTTTGGATTACTAAATGTATATTGGGCATTATTAGATTTGAAGTTTCTAAATTTACAGCTATGACTGGATATATTAACCCATTGGGCTCTTGGCCAGAGCCACAACGGATTGTTTGTGCTTTTTTCAAACCGAGCAAACCCAGCAGTTTTGAAAATTAAAGTACAGCAAAAATACTTTGGGCTGTAACCTCTAACTAGCATCAGAAAGTGCTGGCCCGCAGAAATTAGAAGAAATAAATACCTACTTACCTGGTCTTTAAAATAACGTTGACATTTCTATTTGCCAGAGCTGCTTGGGGTCTGCATCGAAAGACTCCTCGCAGGCCCCAACGAAGTCTAGGTCCAGTGTATTCAAGGAGGCCACGCCCCCTTTTTATGGTGCTAGCTGCCGTAAAGCAGGTAATTTTAAAGGCCCAGGGAAATTGACAGGCCAGGGGAAGGTAAGTGTGAAGGTAAATAGATAGGATTTGGGGGTTGGGGGTCTCTGGGGTGGTTGTTGGGGATGTACGGGAGTTGGTGAGGTGTGGTTCAGGGGTTGAGGGATGAGCTGGGGTTGGAGAAAGTGGTCTAGGGTTGGGGGGTGGTCCTTGGGGTAGTGTGGGAGGTGGTCCGAGGGGCTGGTCTAGGGGTGTGGGGGTGGGTGGTCCGGAGAGGAGGGGCTCGGAAGTCCGGGGGTGGGGAGGCCGAGGTCAGGGGAAGGGGTCCGAGATTAGGCATGGGTTTGAGGTCAGGAGGTCTAAAGTCTGGGGAGGTCCAAGGTCGGGGTCCGAGTAGGTCGAGGGTGTCCGAGGACAGGGGGGGTCTGAGGTTGGGGGTGCGCTAGGTCGGGAGGGGGCTGGGTGGTTGGAGTGTATGAGGTCGGTGGGGAGGGGGATGGGGGGCGATGGTTGGGAGGTCCGAAGTTGAGGGGGGAGGTGGGAGGTGTCGGAGGTCAGGGGGTGGGATGGCGGAGTCCCGTGGGCCAGGGGAGGTGTCGGGTGTGTGGGGTGTCCTGTGAGGTCAGTCTGGGTCGTTACAATAGTTACTCAGAAGTTGGAAGAGATTTTAATTCTTCAAACATTTTCTGGGCAACGATAGGTAAAACCCCGAAGGAACCATCCAAATCTTGCAATTTAAATTGCATTTTCGGATGGTTTCCAGCACAGTGAAATTGTCCAGAGGAAGTGTGTACTTCTGGGAAATTGCCATGCAAACACTTACCTGGGAACTTGCCAGAGGGATTCCCCAGCACATCTTTGGGGTACCCACCAAATCTGATGCTGGGGAGCACAGAAGTTATGGGCCTTTACCTTTCAGAGACTTGGCCTTGACCATTCAGGCCCTTTGTTACCACTCATTATTTTTCGAGACAATGGGCAGAAATTTTCACTTGTCAATGGGCGCGCGCCCGACCCGAACGAGTGTAAAATGACACACGTTGACGTCGGGCGAGTACCCTGACGTCATCGCGCACTCGCGCGATATTTTGCTGGAGAGGCATGCACGGGAATCGGAGCCATGCCCGCCATTAATTAAGAGGCCAGTTGAGGCCCTTGACAACTCAACTGATGACGATTTAACGTGGCCATTTTGCCCGTGCGATTTTCCGCTCATCGCATGGGCAAAACGAGCAGGCGGGCAGACTACAATTTGCAAAACCTCATCCACGGGTGGGATAAGAAGGGTCAGCAGCATTGTCAATGTCAGCAGTGAGGAGGTTTGGAGATAACTTCCTGCTGCTGGTTTATTGGCATTTGTCAGCTTAATTGCTGATCGGGGCTTCATTTTTACCATTTCAGGCTTCATTTCAAGACTCATTGGTGTGTTCCAGGCCCCCTAAGGCCATGTGGACCTTTCCAGGTATCAAACAGCCTTCCCTTACCCTGGTAATGGGGATTGTGACCTCCGCTGGAGGCACCTCCTCTGAGGAGGAAGAGAGGAGCAGGAGGCCACGTGTCCCAATGCAGCTTTCAGGGGAGGACGTGTGGGAGGAAAGGCGCAGGCACAAGGGGTGCAAGGCCAGCAGGTAGCCCAAGGTGGAAAGGACCGCCGAAGATGCCACTATCCTGCTGCCATGGTTTACAGGCAGCGATGCAGCTACCTCAATATCTCCAACGTGCAATGCTGAAGGAGGCTCCATCTTTCCAGGGAGACCATGCCCTCCATTTGTCAGATGATTAGGCCTGAGAACAGCTCCGATTATGTGGGTGGACACCCCATGCCAGTGGCTCTGAAGGTCACAGTGGCCTTCAACTTCTATGCCTCTGGCTCTTTCCAGGGCTCGGTGGGGGATCTGTGTGGAGTCTCCCAATCAACTGTCCACAGTTGCATCAAGCTGGTGACAGAAGCTCTGTTCAGACGGTATTGACTTTCATTCATTTCCATGCAGACGAGGCCAGCCAGGCTGAGCGAGCCAGAGGCTTTGCAGCGATTGCTGGGAACCCCCGTGTTCAGGGTGCCATCGACTGCACACATGTGGCCATCAAGGCGCCTGTGGGTCAGCCAGGTACCTTCGTTAACAGGAAGGAATTCCACTCCATGAATGTGCAGATAGTGTGTAACCACAGCATGCAGATTCTGCAAGTCTGTGCAAGGTACCCTGGCAGCTCCCATGATGCGTCTATCCTGAGACACTCCCAGTTGCCAAGGCACTTCAGTGCTCCAGCCCAAAGGGATGGATGGCTGCAGGGTGATAAGGGCTATCCATTGAAAAGGTGGCGCATGACGCCTTTCTGCCACCCAAGAACAGAGGCGAAGCAGTGGTACAACAGGAGCCATACCTCCACAAGGGCGATGGTAGAGAGAACCATAGGTCTTCTCAAGATGCGCTTCCGATGCCTGGGCTGTTCAGGGAGCACATTGTAATGCCCTCCAGAGCATGCGTCATTGATAGTAGTTGCATGCTGCACTCTCCACAAGCTGGCACTGGCAAGGGGGGAGCCACTGGAGGAAGAGGATGTTGATGCAGCTGCACAGGCCCCAGATGATAAGTTCAGTAGTGAGTCAGAAGAGGAACATGGTGAGCAGAACGCTGAGGGCATGGAGCCAGACCTCGGTAACTTCCAGGGAGGCAGGGACACCAGGGATTCCTTGATCAAATGCTCCTTCAGTTGGGCTGCCAAATAAGGACTACCACCTCATGCCAGGGCTGCTGCCTCCATCCTGGATCGCAGAAATGGCCCTTTCCTTAGCCCCCAAGATATACTCAGTGCCTGTGCAATAAACTTTTGAACCACCCACGTCCAGCATTATATACTGGCCTATCGTACACCTATAAAACAAATGAAGCACATTCAGGCCAATAACACAAAAGCAAATGTAATTTGGAACTCACATATTATTGAATAGAACAATATCCGGTGTTGATAGTCACACGATTAAAAAAAGAAAAACAAAATGGTGGAAGAAAAGATGACCGGTAACGAGTCCCTCTTGTGCTTAAGGTGCTTTAAACTTACGTTTACGGGTGCTACGTCTAGGTGCTCCCCCCTTGGGGCAAGGCACTTATCTGAAAAACGGGGAGCTGAGTGCCCAGCTGACCTCACCTCCCTCCTGATCTCTGCATCCTCGTTTGTAGCCGTGTTGCTGCTGCAACTCCAACAGGGACAGCCTCCCTGGGGCTGCCTGCACCATTGTTGAACCAGCCGCCGGGACCCAGCACACAACAGGTCCCCGCCCCCACCTGCCCCTCTCGTGGCGTAAAATCGCGGTCCAGCTCCGATTGCGGGCAGCCCCGCTGAGCCCACCCGACAAGGGCAAAAGTCTGCCCAAAGTGTTTGAATATGGGAAACATGGAAATCACCTCTAAACTGATGGCAAAAGCTTTTGGCTCTGATGCAAACTCACCATTTAAAACTACCAAGCCTGAATATAATTGTTTCTGAAATTGAAATTGATAATTGAGATGAGTTGCTATTTCAAGCATTCAAAAGGGAGTTGCCTGAAATTTAAGGGAATAAACAAATTCTAATTTTCCAAAAAATGCTAATGAAAAAACAGTCTAGGTAGTTTCTCAGTATCAAAAAAAAGTTTGTTTTTGGAAGAAATAAATTGAACACTAACAAAACCTGTTAGCCAGCAACACTGCTATTTGAATTTCGGATCATTTAAAAATAAAAAAAGTCAGGCACAATCTAGTGAAGGCTTGTCCAACCTTTTACAATTGGGGGGGGTCACATTTTAAATTTTGGGGAAGTACACGGGCTCAGGGGAATGGAAATAATTTATCGCCTTCCCTCTGCTCTTATTCTTGCTGGTCACAAGGAGTCAATGTAGTGCCATGGCACATCCTAGATCTGATGCCCGTATCTCAGCCTGTGAAGGTCCCTCTCTCCCCACCACATGCAGTATCAGGGCTCTGCCACACCTGCCTCGTGGAGCCCTTGGAAAGCCTGATCTTGTGGGTTACTTTTGAGAAAATAAAATGTTGTTAAAGTGGACGAACAAACAAGGAAAAATTGTTAATAAAAACAAAAAACTACTGCGGATGCTGGAAATCCAAAACAAAAACAAAATTACCTGGAAAAACTCAGCAGGTCTCGCAGCATCGGCAGAGAAGAAAAGAGTTGACGTTTCGAGTCCTCACAACCCTTCAACAGAACTGAGTAGAGTTAGGAGAGGGGTGAAGTATAAGCTGGTTTAAGGGGGTGGGGGGGGGAGAGAAGTTGAGGGGGGGAGGTGGTTGTAGGGACAAGCAAGCAGTGATAGGAGCAGATAATCAAAAGATGTCACAGACAAAAGGATCAAAGAGGTGTTGAAGGTGGTGATATTATCTAAGAAAATGTGCTAATTAAGAATGGACGGCAGGACACTCAAGGTACAGCTCTAGTGGGGGTGGGGTGGAAAGACTGACAAGGTATTAGGTGTAGATTTAAAAATAATGGAAATAGTTTGGAAAAGAAAAATCTATATAAATTATTGAAAAAAACAAAAGGGAGGGGGAAGAAACGGGGTGGGGATGGGGGGAGGGAGTTTAAATTCTAAAGTTGTTGAATTCAATATTCAGCCCAGAAGGCTGTAAAGTGCCTAGTCGGAAGATGAGGTGCTGTTCCTCCAGTTTGCGTTGGGCTTCACTGGAACAATGCAGCAAGCCAAGGACAAACATGTGGGCAAGAGAGCAGGGTGGAGTGTTAAAATGGCAAGCGACAGGGAGGTTTGGGTCTTTCTTGCGGACAAACCGCAGGTGTTCTTTAATTTATATAGATTTTTCTTTTCCCACATATTTCCATTATTTTTAAATCTACAACTAATACCTTGTCAGTCTTTCCACCCCACCCCCACTAGAGCTGTACCTTGAGTGTCCTGCCATCCATTCTTAATTAGAACATTTGCTTAGATAATATCACCACCTTCAACACCTCTTTGATCCTTTTGTCTGTGACATCTTTTGATTACCTGCTCCTATCACTGCTTGCTTGTCCCTACAACCACCCCCCCCTCAACTCCACCCCCCCCCCCTCTTAAACCAGCTTATATTTCACCCCTCTCCTAACTATACTCAGTTCTGTTGAAGGGTCGTGAGGACTCGAAACGTCAACTCTTTTCTTCTCCGCCGATGCTGTCAGACCTGCTGAGTTTTTCCAGGTAATTTTGTTTTTGTTTTGAAAAATTGTTAATGCCTGGAATCAAACAGAGATGTTTGATTTCTGGTTTAAATATATTATGAGAATATTGTATTAGGCTGTAAAGCTAGCTGATTCGTCAGCTCTTCCATTTCTTTTTTGTATTTGATTGCTGCCGCCTGGAGAACTGAACATTGTTGTACCTTTTCTGCCAACTCATTCTTCAATTTGTTCAGAGAAGTGCTGAATTATTTCTGTTTCTCCTCATACTTTTCCAAAGGTGCAAACTTTGACTTGAGGGAATCTTGTAGTGTGTGAAGGTCTTTCAACAGGTTTTCTTTTTCTCTGAGAAGGTTGCTTACCTCATCTCGAACTCTGTCATCAAGCAGGGTCTCCTTGAGTTTCTTCTGCTATTCTTCCAGGTTTTGGCTTAAGACAGTCTGCATTTCTTCAGGTTATTGAATCCTTACACACTCCTTTTCCAAACAGGAACGCTTTCAGCTTCCTTTTGGAATCTCAATGGCCAATCAAGGTTGATTTCCCTGAGCCAATTTCGCTCAAGAAGGCCTGTTCCTCTGCCTCTCAATAGCAACACTGGTAGCTGTGCCGATTGGCTTCCATAAGGGACAATCACGCTGCTTATGCCTTTTACTTGAATGTCTTCACCATATATGTTTTTAGCTTGGCAGCTGTTTCTTATAAACTTAATTGATGTTCACCATTATTCAAATATCTGAAGGTATGTTCCCTAATTGCTGTAGTGGAAGGCCCCATGTCTACTTCCATTTTAACAGGTTTGCCATTTACTTTCACTGTAACAAATGTTGGTTCTGTCTTTCCACCCTTCAGATTAAACAACCAGTATATGTCTGAATTTGATGTTTTAGGCCCTTCTATATTGTTAATTTCATTGGGCTTTTTCTTTTGTTTACAAGCCTGCTTGAATCATTCCTTGCACTGCCTCATTGTATTTCCATTTCTGTGACAATAGTAGCGTTCGATTTTTTTAAACTGCCAATCTCTAAAAGACTGATTGTTTTCACCTCCAATAAAATTATTCTTCAATCTCACTGCTAAGTTATTTTTCTTTATTCTTTGGCTAGCAGCAGCTGTTTCCCGCTTCTTGAAAGAGTCTCACTTTTTAGTGCCATTTTCGCTTGAGATTTCCTGCCCGATGTGGAGAACAGCGCCATTTTGCACACCCCATATTGCTTGTGAATCTCTTACAATGGCCAGCGCTATCTCTAGCGCTTTCTTGAAATCCAGATTCATTTTGGGCAATCATCTTTTCTGAATAGTGTCCTCTTTCACACCACACACTAAACAATCTCTGAGCATGTCGTTCAGAGTCGTACCGAACTCACAATGTTCCATTAGTCACTTCAAATTTGCCACAAAGCATGCAATTGTCTCACCCGGGACTCTGTTTCGTGAATTAAACCTGAAACCTCTGCATTATGACTGAGGGCTTGGGTTGAAGGTGATGTTTCACAAGGTCCACCAATTCATTAAAATTCTTCGAAACTGGGTGCCATCAAACTATGCCGTCGAATAAAACCTCAGGTTTTGCTCCCACAAGTACTCAAGAGGATCGCTCACTTCTTTTCTTCCCCCATAATCTCATTCACTTGACAAAAGAATGTGAGGTGTTCTATGTATTGAGACCAATCACCTGTGGCTGGTTCAAAAGGATCAATCCTCCCCAATTGTAGCATTTTAAAGAGGATAAATTCTTCAATTCTAACTGAGCTTGTTGCTTACAATCACTGGGCAAGGTACAATGCCGATTCCTTTCTAACTTGATTTCTTCTGTTCAATCCTGTTTTATGCTCATCGCCTGTTTGTTATAGGGTGGCTAAGTTGTACTGTTAGTAATAGAGTTGAATTGCAGACATTTCTTAAGTGGAAATATTAAGTTTATTTACAATATACTCAGCAGCAACTTCAACTACAACTCTTTCTCTACACTAAGATAAAAGCAAAATACTGCAGACACTGGAAATCTGAAACAAAAACAGAAAATGCTGGAAAAACTCAGCAGGTCTAGCAGCATCTGTGAAGAGACAAACACAGTTAACATTTCAAATCCGTATGACCCTTCTTCAGAGCTCTGTTGCATTTTCTGTTTTTGATTTTATCACCACACTGTCTGCTGAGGTAGCCCACGCTACTCTCCTATTGGTTACTACAGGTCGTGTGATCTTTCCTAACAAGTATTATTCTTAAAGGTACATTACACACTAAGTAAAATCATAATTACCTCATAATTTTTAAGAGAACTGAGTTTGATATTCTGGCCACACCCTGAGACATTGGGACCATTCAGGGGAAGATAAGCAAATATCTTGAGACAGAGACATCCTTTTGAGAATATTACCAGAAAATCAGGAAGAATTATTAAATGGTGTATCCTTTTAACAACAATGAAATCCTGGATGATGAAGTTGATTGGTAAAATACACAGCATGATTCCTATAGGCCTGATAATCCTTCCACAAATGCAAAACAATAATTTGTGGGAGAGGGCAAGCCTGATGAAGTAACGTGTAGTGAAGGAATACTGCCCGAATAGAAAATCTGGTTAAAAAAGAGAATCACTAGAGACCACATCCTACAGACAGGGAAATGTGTGAAAATGACTTACAAATGTAAAATTCCAACAGAGAATTAAAGAAGGAATTGGAATACAGTTGTGAGTGTGCAGGAGTGATTTGTAATTTGTGAAGTAGCTGAAGAGTAAGAAAACATTTTTAAATGATCAAGGCACTGACATATACTCCATACAAAAGCTAACTTTAAGACAATGAATCTTACTCCCCCTGACCATAACCATCTTAGAGTCAAATTAAAGTAAATGTAAAAGAAATTCTGGATTTGGCCAAATAAAGGCTCGGGAGAAATAATACTTAGTAAGAATTACTCACAAGATGGATAAAGATGAAGGGAGAACTAGAGAATCTTCTAAGACCATGCATAATTTATTGATTTTTGGCAGGACCAGACAATCCCGGTGGTGGGCGAGGCCAGAGAATCCCGCCTAAGGATATTTCCCTCTCAAAGGGGACAACTGTAAGATCTGCAGGTGGGGGTGCCAAACCAAGTAATCAGATAATTTTTGTAGTTTTGTATGTTACCTATGATGTGATCAAAGAATTAGACAAACAGCTTGTATTTTAGAAAGAACTATGTTAGCTAAAAATTAGTTGTGAGAAGTCAATAAGGATATTTCCTTCTCAAAGTGGGGAGCTGTAAGAAATTGGGGTCTTTAATAAGTGGGTGTTTTCTGCATTTAATGGCATTAGCTAAGCAGCATTGATTATCTTTCCGGAAGAAGGATTTCTAAACACTCTCCTCTAAACAGTTGCAGTTCAGGCTACCATGTTGACATTAATAAGCTGATAGAATAGTGTCTTCTATACCTCCTTATCTATGCAAGTGTTTAGAAAGGGCCAGGATATGACCTTCACAGAATTAAAGAGTGCAGAAGAGACCTTCAGCCCATCGAGTCTGCACCAACATGTGAGAAACACCTGACCTACCTACCTAATCCCATTTACCAGCACTTGGCCCATAGCCTTGAATGTTGTGACATGCCAAGTGCTCGTCCAGGTACTTTTTAAAGGATATGAGACAACCCGCCTCCACCACCCTCCCAGGCAGCGCATTCCAGACCGTCACCATCCTCTGGGTAAAAAGGTTTTTCCACACATCCCCCCTAAACCTCCTGTCTCTCACCTTGAATTTATGTCCCCTCGTGACTGACCCTTCAACTAAGGGGAACAGCTGCTCCCCATCCACCCTGTCTATGCCCCTCATAATCTTGTACACCTCGATCAGATTGCCCCTCAGTCTTCTCTGCTCCAATGAAAACAACCCAAGTCTATCCAGCCTCTCTTCATAACTCAAATGTTTCATCCCAGGCAACATCTTGGTGAATCTCCTCTGCACCCCTTCCAGTGCAATCACATCCTTCCTATAATGTGGCGACCAGGACTGCACACAGTATCCCAGCTGTGGCCTCACCAAGGTTCTATACAACTCCAACATGACCTCCCTACTTTTGTAATCTATGCCTCGATTGATAAAGGCAAGTGTCCCATATGCCTTTTTCACCACCCCACTAACATGCCCCTCCACCTTCAGAGATCTATGGACACACACACCAAGGTCCCTTTGTTCCTCAGAACTTCCTAGTGGCATGCCGTTCATTGAATACTTCTTTGTCAAATTACTCCTTCCAAAGTGTATCACCTCACACTTTTCAGGGTTAAATTCCATCTGCCACTTATCTGCCCATTTGACCATCCCATCTATATCTTCTTGTAGCCCAAGACATTCAACCTCACTGTTAACCACCCGGCCAATCTTTGTGTCAGCCACAAACTTACTAATCCTACCCCCAACATAGTCATCTATGTCGTTTATATAAATAACAAATAATAGGGGATCCAGCACAGATCCCTGTAGTACGCCACTGGACACTCGCATCCAGTCACTAAAGCATCCTTCTGTCATCACCCTCTGTCTCCTACAACTAAGCCAATTTTGAATCCACCTTATCAAATTACCCTGTATCCCATGTGCATTTGCCTTCTTTATAAGTCTTCCATGTCGGACCTTGTCAAAGGCTTTGCTGAAATCCATACAAGCTTACATACAACTGCACTACCCTCATCGACACACCTGGTCACCTCCTCAAAAAATTCAATCAAATTTGTTAGGCATTATCTCCCTCTGACAAAGCCATGCTGACTTCCCTTGATCAAACCTTGCCTCTCCAAGTGGAGATAGATTCTCTCCTTCAGAATTTCCTCCAATAGTTTCCCTGCCACCGACGTGAGACTCACTGGCCTGTAGCTCCCTGGCTTATCTCTACAATCCTTCTTAAATAGCAGAACCACATTAGCTGTTCTCCAGTCTTCTGGCACCTCCCCCGTGGCCAGAGAGGAATTAAAGATTTGGGTCAGAGCCCCTGCGATCTCCTCCCTTGCCTCCCTCAGCAGTCTGGGACACAAATCATCAGGACCTGGAGATTTGTCCACTTTTAAGCCTTTCAACACCTCCAATACCTTGTCACTCCCTATATCAATTTGCTCAAGAACCTCGCAGTCTTTCTCCCTGAGTTTGATACCTTCATCCTCATTCTCTTGGGTGAAGATGGATGTAACCTTCAGCAAGCTGTAAACTAAAAAGCTGGCCTCAAGCAGGGTGACACACAATGTGGGTGGTAACCACCCTGACGTTTTCAGTACCTGTCCTGTATCCATTGGTCAGAATATTTAGGTAGATGATTGACACTGTGTAAGCTACCAGACCCCCAAAAAGGATATATATATATATTGGTGTCATACTGGTAGTGGCTTCTGAGGTGCTAGGGCTGAGGTTGGGTGGAGGTGCTGGAGAGGTCCTGCTGAGGGATTATATACTGCTGAGGTTTTGGGGAGGTTGCAGTACTCGTCGGTAGCTGCCTTCTTAAGATGGACGAGGAAGAGGAGGATGGTGAGATCAACACATTCTGTGCCCACTACTTGTCTGCCGTCTGGAACCAGTAAAACACAACTGTCACGGGTCATATATATTTTCTGTCTAATGTATCATTTCTAAACTGTTCTTTCTTCTGACTAGTTGACTTCCTATTTAGTTATCTGTGGTCCAGAACCCCAAAATCTTACAGTGGTGGGTAGCAGGCTGCGTTATTCCACTGACGTCTCCACTCGTAGCCTGAAAGGATCCATTTGCAAAAAAATTCAGCACCACAATGACCTTTACACCAATTGGCATTGGATGAACCACTATGGAAGCAATGATCCTGGCCAGCATCACATATAGGGCAGAATTTTCTGTGCCTGCTGGCAGCGGGTGTGATAGGTGTCGTGCGTGGACAATATGCCACGATCTGTTTCACGACAGCGGGAAGGCAGGTTGCAATGTGATCTGCGCAGCCTTGGAGGGCCGAAGGGCCTGTTCCTGTGCTGTACTTTTCTTTGTTCTTTGTTCAATCATGGCCATCTTAGGGGTGGCCAGCACTCTCCGGGAAGCATAAAGCGGCCATCACACAGGGCCAGGAAAGGTGCTAAGTACACCCATGCTAACCACGTCTCTTCTTCTTCCATGCCGCAGGAGGACCACATTTTTTTTCATGTATTCATTCATGGGATGTGGGCTTCGTTGGCTGGAGCAGCATTTATTGCCCATCCCTACTTGCCCTTGAGAAGGTGGTGGTGAGCTGCCTTCTTGAGCTGCTACAGTCCATGTGGTGTAGGTGCACCCACAGTGCTATTAGGAAGGCAGGATTTTGACCCAGCAACAGTGAAGGAACGGCATTAATTTTCCAAGTCAGGATGGTGAGTAACTTGGAGGGGAACTTCCAGTTGGTGGTATTCGCATCTATCGGCTTCCTTTGTCCTTCTTGATGGGAGCGGTTGTGGGTTTGGAAGATGCTGTTGAAGGAGCCTTTGTGAATTCCTGCTTTGCATCTTGTTATAGGTACACACTGCTGCTACTGTGCGTCGGTGGTGGATAGAGTGAACATTTGTGGATGTGTTGTCAATCAAGCAGGCTGCTTTGTCCTGGATGGTGTCAAGCTTCGTGAGTGTTGTGGGAGCTGCACTCATCCAGGAAAGTGGGGAGCGTTCCATCACACTCCTGACTTGAGCCTTGTAGATGATGGACAGGCTTTGGAGAATTAGGAGGTGAGTTATTCATCGCAGGATTCCTAGCCTCTGACCCCTGTTCTTGTACCCACAGTATTTATATGGCTAGTCCAATTCAGTTTCTGGTCAATGGTAATCCCCAGGATGTTGTGGGGAATTCAGTGATAGTAATGCCATTAAATATCAGGGGGCATTGGTTGTTTTCTCTCTTATTGAAGATGGTCATTGCCCGTCATTTGTGTGGCGCAAATGCTTGCAACTTGTCAGCCCAAAACTGGACATTGTCCAGGTCTTGCTGCATTTGGGCATGGATTGCTTCAGTATGTGAGGAGTCATGAATGGTGCTGAACATTGTGCAATTATCAGCGAACATCCCTACTTCTGGCATTATGATGGAAGGAAGGTCATTGATGAAGCACCTGAAGATCATTCGGCCGGGGACACTACCCTGAGGAACTCCTGCAGTGATGTCCTGGAGCTGAGATGACTGAGCTCCAACAACCACAACCATCTTCCTTTGTGCTAGGTATGACTCCAACCTGCTGAGAGTTT
This sequence comes from Cetorhinus maximus, assembly GCF_964194155.1. Classification (NCBI taxonomy): domain Eukaryota; kingdom Metazoa; phylum Chordata; class Chondrichthyes; order Lamniformes; family Cetorhinidae; genus Cetorhinus; species Cetorhinus maximus. The sequence continues at coordinate 168,935,551 of NC_135883.1, forward strand.
TCTCCCTGGTTCCCATTGACTCCAGTTTGCTAGGGCTCCTTGATGGCACGCTTGGTCAAATGTGGCCTTGATATCAAGGGCAGTCACTCTCACTTCGCCTCGGGAGTTCAGCTATTTTGCTCATGTTTGAACCAAGGCTTTAGTGTGGTCAGGAGCTGAGTGGCCCTGGCGGAACTCAAACTGGTCATCAGTGAGCAGGCTATTGCTAAGCAAGAGCCACTTGTTAGCACTGTTGATGAACCCTTCCATTACTTTACTGGTGATCAAGAGTAGACTGATGGGGTGGCAAGTGGCTAGGTTGGATTTGTCCTGCTTTTTGTGTACAGGACACACTTGGGCAATTTTCCACATAGCCGGGTATATGCCAGCGTTGTAGCTGTCTTGGAACAGCTTGGCTAGGGATGCGGCAAGTTCTGGAGCACAAGTCTTCACTACTATTGGCAGCATGGAGCCTGGTGACCTAGCTGTAGGCCTGATGGCCTACAGAGAACGAAGAAGATGGGGGAGAGCGCAACTCAGGGTCCTGGCCGCACAAAGGCAGAGCAGCAACCTCAGGAAGGAGGGACTGCTGGGGCTCCCGCACACGCTGCCCAGGAGCGACAGCGAGCTGTGGCTGGTCGGCGCCTAGCGATACCCAGAGTCTATAGATACCACCTGTCATTCTTGCAGATGACCGAGAACCAATGTCACCAACGACTGCGCATGTCTAGGGACCTGGTCACTCACATCTTACTGCCACTTACTACAGGACTTGGCGCCAAGAGAACATGGAGGGCATCCACTGCCAATGGCTGTGAAACGACCGTGGTGCTCAATTTCTATGCCAGTGGCTCCTTTCAGGGCTCCACAGGTGACCTTTGTGGGATATCAAAAGCCGCCACCCACAAATGCATCCATTAGGTCACGGATGCCATCTTCTCAAGGGCACACAACTTTGTGCATTTCGCCTGGGACCGGGACAGCCAGGATGCAAGGGCCATTGGATTCTCCCGGATCCAGGGATTCCCACAGGTGCAGGGTGCGATTGACTGCAATCATGTGGCACTCAGGTCTCCATCCCTACACACGGTGGACTACATCAACCACAAGGGATTCCACTCTTTGAACGTGCAGCTGGTATATGACAACCAGAAATGCATCCTGCAGGTGTGAGCATGGTTTCCAGGGAGTGTGCACGACACCTACATCCTCAGTCGGTCACAGATCCCTAGAGTCTTCCAGGGTCCACTGAGGCTGCAGGGATGGCTCCTTGGGGGCAAGGGCTACCCGCCGAGGCTGGGGCTGATGACACCCATGCGGCGACCTCAGATTGCAGCAGAGTTGCGCCCTTTACAGCCTGGCACTCCAGCAGGGAGACAAGCTGGCTGAGGAGGAGATGGAGGAGCTGCACATCTCCTCTGATGGGGAGGAAGCTACTGAGGATGAAGGTGAGGAGGCCCTCGGAGGTGACGATGACAGCCTTTGCACTGGCTGGACGAGGCAGGCGCACTTAGGAGGCCCTCATAGCTGCTAGATTTGTGGAGGATGATGACAAAATGAGCGAGGACACTCCATAAATCTTCACACAGCCTCTGAGAATGTCTGACTCCCGTCTGGCCGAGGGCAGCTTGCTTGCGCTCTGTGATCAGGGTCATATCATAGAGACGCAACCATGAAACTTTAGAAGCATCAGATGCTTTGTCCGCACCTGAATCCTTCAGGAGCTGGAGCACAGAATCAGTGGTAACGGATGCTGAAGACATGGAGGCCAGCCTCCTTAAAGGTGCTGAGAGCACATTGAGAATATGAGAGAACTCTGTGGCACATGCCCATTACATTCTGGCAGCAATGACGAGCATCACCAAATGCAGGCATCACTTCCAGGGAGTGTGAGGCCGCACCATCACTTTGGTCTGAGGGCTGCACAGAGCACAGCGAAGAGGCCCTGGACTGAGACACCAGCACTTATCTTGTGCAGAAAGCTTTCACATCTGAGTGACAAGGACACTGCTCATCAGAACAAGGAGCCATAGGCAGGGAGACATTGTTGGGAGTTTATTGACAATAGTGAGCAGCATGTACAAGTAATTATCACTTGTGCCCAGGCTGTGCAAGCTAATTCTCCTTAACTTTCCTAACCCTGCCGCTACGTCTTGTTGCTCCCCGGACATCCACAGAGGAGGTAGAGGCAGCCTGTTGACTGTGACGCCCTGTCTCTGATGACTTCAGCGGGTGTCCTCTGGAAGGCCGAGACTTGGAGGGCCCAGGCCTGCTTTTGGGGTCATGCTGTGTGGCAGTGGCACCCTCCTCGACATGTGGAGCTGGATCTGTTGAAGTCATAGGAAGATAGGCATTGGATGGGCTGGGCACTCTTGGAGTCACCTCGATGAATGGACCCGGAATGCGGACCTGCTGATCCTCCTCCGTATGAGTGCGCACAGGCCCTAAGCTGACTCCTTGAGGAGCAGGGGAGTTGGAGTGAGATCGAGCTGCCTGGCACCCCTCTCATGTACGCATGTTGGAGGCCAACTATGGAATCAGTGATCGAGTTGAGCTCACGCAGCAGTGCAGGAGCAAAGTCCTGGACCACAGTCTCCATGGTGGCCGCCACTCTACCAGTGTTGACTTCGATGTGTTGGATGCCAGTGCTATCACCTCAGCCTGAAGGCGGAAAGACTCCTCCATCTGAGGATTGCAATCTGAGGAGTGCAGCGGACATCCCTTCCTCATGTTTCTGAGCTTGCCTTTGCAGCTCCAGCGACTGTGACATGACCGAGTCCAGAGGCTTGTCATCTGAGTCGGACTCAACAATGTTCTGGCCTCCAGCAGTCCTCTGAGTGCCAGACATATGGGAAGTTTTTTTTTTGCAAAAATATACTTTATTCATAAAATATCTTCAATCACATTGCAAACCATTTCAAAAACACCATTACAAGGGTACAATCCAGGTTAAACTTTTACAAAATGTATCACCAGGTGCATCAGTACAAACAATATTACAATCATTTACAGCCTTTCATTTTGAGCTGTACAGCCCGAGGGGCTCTAAACAGTTCCCAGTCTCTCGGTGCGCTGTGGCAGAAAGGTCTTAGACAGCGACCCTTCCCCATTGCGCCTTTGCGGCAGCTGCCCCAAGCTTTAGTGCGTCCCTCAGCACATAGTCCTGGACTTTGGATTGTGCCAGTCCGCAACAATCGGTCGGGGACAACTCTTTGTGCTAGAAGACCAACAAGTTTCGGGCAGACCAAAGCGCATCTTTCGCCGAGTTGATGATCCTCCAGCTGCAGTTGATGTTTGTCTCGGTGTGTGTCCCTGGGAACAGCCCGTAGAGCACAGAGTCCTGTGTCACAGAACTGCTCGGGGTGAACCTCGACAGCAACCACTGCATCTCTCTCCAGACTTTCTTTGCAAAGGCACAATCCACAAGGAGGTGAACAATGGTCTCTTCCCCACCACAGCCACCTCGAGGGCAACGTGCAGAGGGGGTGAGACTCCTGGCGTGTAGGAAGGATCTGACGGGGAGGGCCTTTCTCACCACCAGCCAAGCCACGTCTTGGTGCTTGTTGGAAAGTTCTGGCGATGAGGCATTCTGCCAAATGACTTTGACAGTCTGCTCGGGGAACCATCCCACAGGGTCCACCCTCTCCTTTTCCCTCAGGGCCTCTAGGACGTTACGTGCTGACCACTGCCTGATGGACTTGTGGTCGAAGGTGTTTCTCTGCATAAATTTTTCCACGAGGGACAGGTGGTACGGCACGGTCCAACTACTTGGACCGTTCCGCGGCAGCGTGGCCAGACCCATCCTTCGCAACACCGGGGACAGGTAGAACCTCAGCACGTAGTGACACTTCGTGTTTGCGTACTGAGGGTCTACGCACCGCTTGATGCAGCCACACACAAAGGTGGCCATCAGTATGAGGGCGATGTTGGGCACGTTTTTTCCCCCTTTATCTAGAGGCTTGTACATCGCGTCCCTGCGGACACGATCCATTTTCGACCTCCAGATAAAGCGGAAGATGGCTCGAGTGATCGCCATCGCGCAGGAGTCTGGAATGGGCCAGACCTGCGCCACGTACAGCAACAGCGAGAGTGCCTCACACCTGATGACCAGGTTCTTACCCGCAATGGAGAGGGAGCGTCGCTCCCACATGCCCAGTTTACTTTTCACCATAGACACTCGCTCCTTCCAGTTTCTAACGCATGCCCTGGTCCCTCCGAACCATATCCCCAGCACCTTCAGGCCGTCAGCCCTGACAGTGAAGGGGACAAAGGATCGGTCAGCACAGTTCCCAAAGAACATGGCCTCGCTCTTCCCACGATTTACCTTGGCTCCCGAGGCCAGTTCGAACTGGTCGCAGATGTGGATCAGTCTGTGCACCGACAGCTGATCCGAGCAGAAGACGGCGACGTCGTCCATGTACAGGGAGGCTTTTACCTGAGTGCCTCCACTGCCTGGGATCGTCACTCCTCTTATGCCCGGATCCTTCCTGATGGACTCGGCAAAGGGTTCTATGCAACACACGAAAAGAACAGGCGAGAGAGGACAGCCCTGCCTGACTCCAGATTTAATCGGAAAGCTATCTGTTTCCCACCCATTGATTGAGACTGTGCTACTGATGTTAGTGTAGAGCAGTTGGATCCAATTTCGAATTCCCTCCCCAAACCCCATTTTGGAGAGCACATCCACCATGTAGGTGTGCGATATTCTGTCAAAGGCCTTCTCCTGATCCAAGCTGATGAGGCAGGTATCCACACCCCTGTCCTGTACATAGGCAATCGTATCCCTGAGCAGCGCGAGGCTGTCAGAGATCTTCCTGCCTGGCACAGTGCAGGTCTGGTCAAGGTGAATCACCAATTCCAGAGCGGATTTGACCCGATTGGCGATGACCTTGGACAGAATCTTATAGTCCACATTCAACAGTGAAATGGGTCGCCAATTTCTAATTTCCTCCCTTTCCCCCTTGTGCTTGTAGATGAGGGTGATGATGCCTTTCCTCATGGATTCTGACATACTACCGGCCAGGAGCATACTCTCGTACACTCCTAGCAGGTCTGGGCCGATCAAGTCCCACAGAGCCGAATACAACTCTGCCGGCAAGCCGTCGCTTCCGGGAGTTTTACTCTTCTCGAAGGACTCAAGGGCCTTAGTCAGTTCATCAGGAGTTAGCGGTTTGTCCAGGCTCTCCCGCGTACTGTCGTCTAAGACCTCCGTGATAGAGGACAGGAAGGACTGGGAGGCCGTGCTGTCCGTGGGCTTCACGTCATACAATCTGGCATAAAAGGATTTGCTGATCCTCAAAATGTCGGACCGTGATGACTTTACTGAGCCGTCTTCTTCCTTCAGGCTGCTGATCACAGAGCTCTCTCTGTGTACCTTTTGGAAGAAGAAACGTGAGCACGTCTCATCCTGCTCCACGGAGCGGACTCTGGAACGGAAGATGATCTTGGAGGCCTCCGAGGCAAAGTGCGAGGCTTGCTGGCTCTTCACCTCTTGGAGCTCCTCCTTGACATCGACCCCCATCGACTGCAGCCGGAGCAGATTCTGCATGTTTTTCTGGAGTCGGGACATTTCCCTCTGTTCCTTTCTAGCTTTCTGGGTGCCTTTGAGGATGAAAAGCCTCTTGATGTTTCCCTTGATCGCTTCCCACCAGTGTGTCAGGGACTCAAAGAGGGGTTTCACGGTTCTCCAACCTTTGTAATCCCTCTTGAGCTCCTCAATGTTCTCTGGGGTCAGCAGTTGCACATTTAGCTTCCATGCCCCCCTGCCCACCCTCAGGTCCTTCTCCAAGTGGCAGTCCGCCAGTAGGAGGCAGTGGTCAGAGAAGAACACCGGCTTGACATCGGTGGATCTGACTGTGAATGCACGGGACACAAACAGGAAGTCTATCCTGGAACGAATGGACCCGTCTGGCCGCGACCAGGTGTATCTACGCTGCGCTCCGTCTGCAGGGTTACTGAAGACGTCGTGCAGCTTGGCATCCTTAACTGTTTCCATCAGGGATCTGGACGTAGCGTCCAATCTGCTGTCGGCCCTGCTGGATCGTCCAGCCGCATCGATGATGCAGTTGAAGTCACCGCCCAGAATGACCGGCCTGGAGGTCGCCAGCAGCAGTGGGAGCTGCTGAAAAACCTCCAGCCGCTCAGCCCCTTGTGCCGGACCATACACGTTAATTAACCGGAGTGGAGCGTTCTTGTACATTACGTCTGCTACGAGGAGTCGCCCGCCCACCACCTCCTTAACCTCGGAGACGGTGAAGTTGCCTCCCCGCAGCAGAATACCCAGGCCGGAGGAACGAGAGTCATTTCCGCCCAACCAGATCGATGGCCCATGGGACCACCATCGTGACCATTGCCTGTAGGAGCTGAGCTGCGGTATCGCACACTCCTGCAGAAACAACAGGTCAGCTTTGACCTTGGCTAGGTAGTCCAAGGTCGCAACACATCGCGTAGTAGATTTAATGCTACACACATTTATGGATACAATCTTTAAACCCATTTTAAAGCATTTATTCTCCTACCAAACCCACTGTCTCTGAGAGTCCCAGACCTTTAGTCTGCTCCTTCATACCCGTAGTGAGCTCAAATTCCTTCACTTTGGATGGGCTGAGGTAGTTCTCCTTGGCAGTGTTCTGCTCAGGTGGCATCTGGAGGTTCACGTAGAGAGCGGGTTTTGAGATGACCTTTGCTGGAGAAGCTTCTCCAAAACTCACCCCCTCTGGGGTGTTGCTGTTCCCGGCTTCCTGGAGCTGGGGTGCGATGATTACCTCACTGCTCCCAGATTCCAGGGGCTGTGGTGCACTGGCCTCCTCAGGTTGCAGGCAAAGTTGGGGTGCGCTGGTCTCCTTGTTGTCTCCAATGTTTTGGAGCTCGGGTGTCTCGTCCTCCAACGCCCTGGAGCTTTGCCGCCTCTTCTGTCGGTGCCGCCCTGGCACTTCATCATCCGAAGAGCTGCTGCCCTTGTCATCCATGTGGGATGGGAGACGCCTCTTGCCGCTTTTCTGGGAAATGGCTTTGCTTCTTCTTCGCTCCTTCTTCCTTTTGGTGTTCTTCACCGTCCGCCACTCCCCCTGCTGCTTTTCCACTGCTGCCTCCTCCTCCATTGATTCGCTGTCCTGAGGACTGGGAGGTTCAGGGGGTAGTGCTGTTGATTGGCTCTCTGTTGCCTCAATCTCTTCCTCCACCTTGTCTCTCTCTGTGTCCTCCTTTGTCCCGTTGAGCTCCCTGGGGGCCTTGGTGGTTGGAGTGACACGAAACATTTCTTCTGCTTCCCCCTCGTTGGCTTTGGCTGCCTGTGCGTAAGTACGGCAGCGTTTGGGGCAGGTCCTGTAGAGGTGACCTGCCTCGCCACACAGGTTGCAGCACTTGGCCTGCTTGCAGTCTTTTGTCTGGTGCCCTTCCTGTTTGCAGATCTTGCAGAGGGAGGCGCTGCAGTTGGCCGCCACATGACCAGCCTTGCCGCATGAGCGACAATGCTTGGGTTGCCCAGCGTAGACCAGGTAGCCACGGTTTCCCCCGATAGCGAAACTGGAAGGAGGGTGGAAAATGGCTCCCTTACCATCGGTCTTTAGCGTGACCTTAAACAGGCGTTTGCCTGTCCAGATCCCCAACTCGTCTCGAATCTCGGTGCCGCTCCCCACCTTATCGAAGTGCCTGGTGAGGAAGGTGACCACGTCGGCGACAGGGACGAAGGGGTTGTACACATGCACCATCACCACACGTTCCCGTTGCAACGGCAGAGAAAAGAGCGGCTCCGCCGTCAGGATCTTCATCTCCGGCAGGTCTCTCTTTTCCTCGAACACCCTCAGGAGCTGGACGCAGTCTGCCACCCGCTTGAACGTCACGTCGAAAAAACCAGCTTTGGGGAAGTCCTGCAGGGATACGATCTCCGGAGCTTCGAAGCCGCACGCCTTCAACAGGATCCTCCTGGCGAAGAAGACCCGATCCATAGGTGATCCTCCTTCGCTGTCGTTCACCGTGACTCGGACGGTGATAGGTAACCCATGGTATGGATTTCGATTGGTTATAGCCTTTGCTTCCCTACCTTGCCTTGGCAGGATCATGGTGTCACCCCTGCGACAGATACTACACTTGATCTTAGCCAAAAGGCCGAGAAGCGATGGGAAGTCCCTTCCGCTGCCTGCTGTGAATCAGACAGTGCTATGTGCTCACTACATTATGATCCCGGGGCTACTCCAAAGCTAAGTCCCATCGAAGTGTGTGTGTCTGCACTGGTGAAGGTGTGGGTGAGCGCTGTGACCGGGCTTCAGGAGCGTACCTCCAGATTCCTCTTCAGAGGTTTATTCGGGGCTTGAGTGGAGGCCCTGGGTCATGGACTCTGTCAGCTGTTTGGCAGATGTATCTGCGAAAGCAGAGAGATATTTAGTGCAAGGTAGTGGCCTGTGAAGGAGGACGCATCACTCACGGTATGGTTGTCTGATCGATGGTGCACTGCTGGATCCTCACTTGGTAGAGCAGCGCCGGCCTCACCGTCAGCACAGAACCAGTCCAGATCTTTGCCGGCCAGCTGGATAGCTCTGTTTTCAAAACAAAAACAAAAATACGTGGAAAAACTCAGCAGATCTGGCAGCATCTGCGGAGAGGAGCACAGTTAACGTTTCGAGTCCGAATGATCCTTCAACAGAACTAAGTAAAAATAGAAGAGAGGTGAAATATAAGCTGTTTGGGGGGCGGTGGGGGGGGGTGGAAAAGAAGAGCTGGATAGAGGGCCAGTGATAGGTGGAGATAACCAAAAGATGTCACAGACAAAAGGACAAACAGGTGTTGAAGGTGGTGCTATTATCTAAAGGAATGCACTAATTAAGGTTAGAAAGCAGGACAAGCAAGGTACAGATAGCCCTAGTGGGGGTGGGGTGGGGGGAAGAGATCGAAATAGGTTAAAAGGTAGAGATAAAAACAATGGATGGAAATACACTTAAAAATAATGGAAGTAGGTGGGAAAGGAAAAATCTATATAAATTATTGGAAAAAACAAAGAGGAGGAAAATCGGAAAGGGGGTGGGGATGGAGGAGAGAGTTCATGATCTAAAATTATTGAACTCAATGTTCAGTCCGGAAGGCTGTAAAGTGCCTAGTCAGAAGGTGAGGTGCTGTTCCTCCAGTTTGCGCTGACCTTCACTGGAACAATGCAGCGAGCCAAGGACAGACATGTGGGCATGAGAGCAGGGTGGAGTGTTGAAATGGCAAGCGACAGGGAGGTCTGGGTCATGCTTGCGGACAGACCGAAGGTATTCTGCAAAGCGGTCACCCAGTCTGCATTTGGTCTCCCCAATGTAGAGGAAACCACATTGGGAGCAACGAATGCAGTAGACTAAGTTGAGGGAAGTGCAAGTGAAATGCTGCTTCACTTGAAAGGAGTGTTTGGGCCCTTGGACGGCGAGGAAAGGGGAAGTAAAGGGGCAGGTGTTGCACCTTCTGCGGTTGCATGGGAAAGTGCCGTGGGAGGGGGTTGAGGTGTAGGGGGTGATGGAGGAGTGGACCAGGGTGTCCCGGAGGGAATGATCCCTGCGGAATGCCGCCGGTGGGGGTAAAGGGAAGATGTGTTTGGTGGTGGCATCATGCTGGAGTTGACGGAAATGGCGGAGGATGATCCTTTGAATGCGGAGGCTGGTAGGGTGATAAGTGAGAACAAGAGGGACCCCATCATATTTCTGGGAGGGAGAAGAAGATGTGAGGGCAGATGCGCGGGAGATGGGCCGGACACAGTTGAGGGCCCTGTCAACCACCGTGGGTGGAAAACCTCGGTTAAGGAAGAAGGAGGACATGTCAGAGGAATTGTTTTTGAAAGTGGCATCATCAGAACAGATGCGCCGGAGGCGAAGGAACTGAGAGAATGGGATGGAGTCCTTATAGGAAGCGGGGTGTGAGGAGCTGTAGTCGAGGTAGCTAAGGGAGTCGGTAGGCTTGTAATGGATATTGGTGGACAGTCTATCACCAGAAATTGAGACAGAGAGGTCAAGGAAGGGAAAGGAAGTGTCAGAGATGGACCATGTGAAAATGATGGAGGGGTGGAAATGGGAAGCAAAATTAATAAATTTTTCCAGGTCCAGACGAGAGCATGAAACAGCACCGAAGTAATCATCGATGTACCGGAGAGAGAGTTGTGGGAGGGGGCCGGAGTAGGACTGGAACAAAGAATGTTCCACATACCCCATAAAGAGACAGGCATAGCTGGGGCCCATGCGGGTACCCATAGCCACACCTTTTATTTGGAGGTAGTGAGAGGAGTTAAAGGAGAAATTGTTCAGTGTGAGAACAAGTTCAGCCAGATGGAGGAGAGTAGTGGTGGATGGGGATTGTTCGGGCCTCTGTTCGAGGAAGAAGAGGAGAGGCATCAGACCATCCCGGTGGGGGATGGAGGTGTAGAGGGATTGGACGTCCATGGTGAAGAGGAGGCGGTTGGGGCCAGGGAACTGGAAATTGTTGATATGATGTAGGATGTCAGAGGAATCACGGATGTGGGTGGGAAGGGTCTGGACAAGGGGAGTGAGAATGGAGTCAAGATAGCAAGAAATGAGTTCCGTGGGGCAGGAACAGGCCGACATGATCGGTCTGCCGGGACAGTCCCGTTTGTGGATTTTGGATAGGAGGTAGAAGCGGGCCGTCCGAGGTTGGGAGACTATCAGGTTGGAAGCTGTGGAAGGAAGATCTCCAGAGGAGATGAGGTCAGTAACAGTCCTGGAAACAATGGCTTGATGTTCAGTGGTGGGGTCATGGTCCAGGGAGAGGTAAGAGGAAGTGTCTGCGAGTTGACGCTCAGCCTCTGCGAGGTAGAGGTCAGTGCGCCAGACAACAACAGCACCACCCTTCTCAGCAGGTTTGATGACAATGTCAGGGTTGGACCTGAGAGAACGGAGTGCAGCAAGTTCAGAGAGAGACAGGTTAGAGTCGGTGAGAGGAGCAGAGAAATTGAGACGACTGATGTCACGCCGACAGTTCTCAATGAAAAGATCAAGAGAAGGTAAGAATCCAGAGGGAGGGGTCCAGGTGGAGGGAGAATATTGGAGGTGGGTAAAAGGATCCGTTGAACGGGGAGAGGACTCCTGCCAAAAGAAGTGAGCAGGGAGACGAAGGCGGCGGAAGAAGAGTTCAGCATCATGCCGAGCCTGAAATTCATTGAGATGAGGGCGTAAGGGTATGAAAATAAGTCCTTTGCTGAGCACTGAATGTTTAGCGTCAGAGAGGGGAAGGTCAGGGGGTATGGTTAATACACGGCCAGGGCTGGGATTGGAAGACGGGATGGAGACAGAGGGACAGGCAGGGGTGGAGGGTCCTGGATGGGTGTTGTTGTCGATGAGTTGTTGCAGCTTGCATTCCTTTGCACCTGAAAGAAAGAGACAAAGTTTCTTGTTGAGGCGTCAGATGAGACGAAGAATAAAATGAAACTGGGGGCATGTGCAGCTTTGAAAAAGGGTGCGGCGGTGCTGCTAGAGATAGAGGTCGAGTGTGTTCATATGGTGGCGCATGGCACTGAGTGTCTATCTCAGAATGCGACGAGAACAGCAGTCTGAGGAGCGTTGTATGTCCCGGAGATAACTGTAATCCTGGGTGGGTTCGAAACATGAGGGATTGAACTTCAGTTGAAATCCATGTGGGGTAAGTTGGAGACGGAGACAGTCACTGAGGAAGGAAATATGGCTGTGAAAGTGGGTTTTAGTAAACAGCTTGTCAAACACCAGGAGAGAAATGTAAAGCAATGAAGGTGAACAAGGCAAAAGAGAGATACGAAAATCCTGACGGAGAGAAGAACAAAACTTCTTCAAGGTAGGCACTCCTTGAAGAGAAGTGGCAGTCAATTAAACACTAAAATAAAAGCAAAAAACTGCAGATGCTGGAAATCCTTTTGTCTGTGACATCTTTTGGTTACCTCCACCTATCACTGGCCCTCTATTCAGCTCTTCTTGTCCCACCCCCTCCTTAAACCAGTTTATATTTCACCTATCTTCTATTTTTACTTAGTTCTGTTGAAGGGTCATTCGGACTCGAAATGTTAACTGTGCTCCTCTTCGCAGATGCTGCCAGACCTGCTGAGTTTTTCCAGGTATTTTTGTTTTTATTTTGGATTTCCAGCATCCGCAGTTTTATGCTTTTAGCTCTGTTTTCAAAGTCCGTGAGGACCTTGATTTCGGGCATTCCGCCAACGGTCTGCGACCACTCCCTCTTGTTGTCTGCTAGATTGTCCTGCATGGGTAGAGGTGGAGAAAGTGTAAACAGGACACCTGCCAGGCCAGATGATAAGTATGCATGGCATGTGTGGGTGGTGAGTGGTCCCATGGATGGGATAAGGACAATGATGGTGAGTGTGAGAGAGTGAATGGTGATGTCCTTTGAACTGTGGATATGTGATGGGTTTGTGAGTGTGCGAGCTGAGAGTAATGAGAAGAGTGACCTAACCTGGCAGAAGGGAGGAGATCATTCATCCTCTTGCTGCACTGCGTGGCTGTCCTCTCCTGAAGCGTGTTGCTGCTGACCACTGCTGCCACCACCTCCAAAGCTGGATTGGTCACGTTGCTGCCCATCCTGCGGCCAGAGGTGGGGTGCAGGACATCCTGGCGGGCCTCCATGACACTCAGCAGTCACTCAAGGGAGCCAACCTTGAAGCGGGGGTCTACGGTCCTTTTTCCTTTGCTGGCCATGTCTCCCGAGCAGCGGTGGTGAGCTGGTGGCAATGAGCACTGTGCTGGTGGCTGCATTTTAAACGTGGCAGCCGACGTGATGCAACAGCGGGGTGATGGCGGGTGGACGATTGAGAGCTTGCCTGCCATGGAAACAACGTGTTTCCCGGGGATGCATAAGCAATGTGGCGGGCTCAGGATAATACGGCCAATGCAGTCGGCGGCTGGAGCACCATTTTGCCCTACCGCTATCAGTGCAAATTTGAGAAAATTCCGCCCATAGATTGGTTACAGTGGCTCTTGGCAGGCTGATTCTCCTTCAGCTCTGTGTCTCAAACATTTGAAGGTAACTCATTCTCACCCTATATACTCGACTGGGAGGATAAGGCCTTGTTCCACGCCTCCATGTTTGCAGTATCCTGCCCTGAGCAGCCCCTTGCTCCTGTGCACATTAGGAAACCACATGCACTTCCAGTGCCTCCTGCCCTTGACCATCTGGCCTCTCCCTCTACTTCTCAATGTCCTCCTCCTCCTCACAGGAGGATGTGTCTCCTACTGAGACCACTATCCCCATGTTGATCACAGCACAAAGGCTGCAGTGCAGATAAGGCACTAAGAGCACAGGTCTGCACTGAACTTTCAGGACTGAAACACCTATGAACACATCTTCATACACACCTATGAATACATTCCTTCCAAGAATAGCTACACACACAACTCACATGTTGGACATGACATCATGGAAAAAAAAACTAATTTTCCACCAGGCGTTTTTCCCACATTCAGAATGTATTATTGCATTCAGCACATATAATTACAGTTTATTGGACTGATAATGACCTCAAGTACCCATTAATTGACAACTGGAATATGATGGGCGGGGTCCCAATTCCTAGGGCCGCCCACCCATTGTATTATTACTTTCTGACATGATTACATCGGGAATGCAATCCAACGTCATCACAACGAATATTATGTCACCGCAATCCCGTTTTCGAAGCATATTATTCAGCACAAAGTTTCTTTTGGAGAAAAATAAATTCAGTATTAAAGGAAAACTTCATCCAACACCACTGTTATTTAAAGTTGGGATAATCTTGAGATGCAAAAATTCCAATGTAATTTAGCAAATTACTTTTGAAAAATTAAAATGTCATCTAAAATAAAGAAAAAGAAGCAAAATATGTTAAAACCTGGAATCAAATAAAAATGTTTGATTTATGTTTTAAGCATATTTTGAGACTACTTTATTGGGCTATAAAGTTTCCCCAGGAGTCCTGAATGAGATATAATGGTAATTAATGAGAAGACATTTGTATGTCTTGAGTCTATGAGTTCACTAGTCAAGTAAACACAAATTGCACACCTTCATATACACTTGTTAGTTGATGCTTGCTATCAATAATGTAGAGAGACCAACATAAGGACAAACTGTAATTGTTTATTGCAGCAGAAGGCAGAGCACGAAATCCTTGCATGCTCCAACAACCACCTCCAGCACCAGACTTACAGTTAACCACTAGCCCACGCTGTACAGTGATTGGCCAGTAATGTCACATGGTTAGTCTACTTGCATTCTCTTAAAGGTACATGGTACTCCACTTTATAACAGACATTTAAGATAGAGACAGGAAAAGCACCACACCAAATGGAAATTGAAATAATCTATTTTAGATGCCGCTCAATGAAATATACCAACCTGGTATTGATGAACATTCCAGTGAAAGGAAAGCATAGGTGATACTAGTAAATTGATAGATTGCTCTTGGAGATGTTTGTGTCCTTGACTATGAACTTTTCTTTAAAGAGAACTGAATTTGTTAGCCTGGCCACCACCCGAGGCATCGGGAGAGATAAGCAACAATTTTGAGATATTTTGATAAGATCACATGTGAGTAAAGAATGTATGACATAATATTGGGAAACGGTATATGTGTGCAGATGTGTTTTGTGTGAAGTAACTAACATGCAGGAAGATGCCGGAAACAAGTTCAAAAATGGACTGGTTCAAAAGTTGGGAAATATTGCCCCCATACTTTCAGTCTACTTTTGATCATCAGCAAAGTGATGGTAAGTGTCAGTGACAGACCTATCAGGTGCCACTTACTCAGCAGTAACCTGCTCAGTTTGGGTTCCACCAGGCCCACTCAGCTCCTGACCTCTTACAGCCTTGATCCAAACATGGACGAAAGAACTGAACACAAGAGATGAGGTGAGAGTGACTGCCTTTGACATCAAGGCAGCATTTGTCCAAATGTGGCACCAAGGAGCCCTAGCAAAACTGAAATCAATGATTAATGGAGATCAATCATCTCAGTTCGAGGACATCACTGCAGGAGTTCCTCAAGGTAGTGTGGTAGGCCCGACCACCTTCAGCTGCTTCATCAATAACATTCCCTCTATCATAAGGTCAGAAATGGGGATTTTTGCTGATGATTGCACAATGTTCAGCACCATTCGCAACACCTCAGATACCAAAGCAGTCCGTGTCCATATATGCAGCAAGACTTGGGCAATATTTAGGCTTGTGCTGACAAGTGGGAAGAAACGTTCACACCACACAAGTGTCAGGCAATGGCTATTTCCAACAAGAGAGAATCCAACCATCTCCCCTTGACGTTCAATAGCATTACGATCGCTGAATCCCCTATTATCAACATCCTCAGGGTTACCATTGACCAGAAACTGAACTGGACTAGCTATAAAAATGCTGTGGCTAGAAGAGTAGGTAAGAGGCTGGGAATTCTGCAGATAATGACTCATCTCCTGACTCCCCAAAGCCTGTCCACCATTCACAAGGCACAAATCAGAAGTGTAATGGAATAATTCCCACTTGACTGAATGAGTGCAATTTCAAAGGCACTCAAGAAGCTTGACACCATCCAGTACAAAGCAGCCCACTTGATTGGCACCCCATCCACTACAATAAATATTCACTCCCTCCAGCACCGTCGCACAGTGGTAGCAGTGCATACTACAAGATGCACTGCAGCAACTCACCAAGGCTCCTTCAACAGCACCAACCAAAACCATGACATCTACCATCGAGAAGGACAAAGGGCAGCAGATGCAATGGAACTCCACCACCTGCCAGTTCCCCTCCAAGTTATGCACCATCCCGATTTGGAACTATATTGATGTTCCTTCACTGACGCTGGGTCAAAGTCCTGGAACTCCCTCTCTAACAGCACTGTGGGTATTTCTACAACACATGGACTGCAGTGGTTCAAGTAGGCAGCTCATCACCACCTTCTCAATGGCAAGTAGGGATGGGCAATAAATGCTGGCCTAGCCAACGATGTCCACATCACATTAACAAATGAAAAATATCACCAAGGCAGTTACACAGACTGCATAGAGAAACTAACTTTCAAGCAATCAGGATAGAATTAAACACAGAGATAAAAACAAAAAACTGCAGATGCTGGATATCCAAAACAAAAACAGAACTACCTGGAAAAACTCAGCAGGTCTGGCAGCATCGGCGGAGAAGAAAAGAGTTGATGTTTTGAGTCCTCATGACCCTTCAACAAAACTGAGTAATATTACGAGAGGGGTGAAATATAAGCTGGTTTAAGGTGTGGGTGGGTGGGGGGAGAGAATTGCGGGGGGTGGTTGTGGTTGTAGGGACAAGCAAGCAGTGATAGGAGCAGATAATCAAAAGATGTCACAGACAAAAGTCCAAAGAGGTGTTGAAGGTGGTGATATTATCTAAACGAATGTGCTAATTAAGAATGGATGGCAGGACACTCAAGGTACAGCTCTAGTGGGAGGTGGGGTGGAAAGACTAACAGGGCATAAAAGGTATAGATTTAAAAATAATGGAAAGAGGTGGGAAAAGAAAAATCTAGATAAATTATTGGAAAAAAACAAAAGGAAGGGGGAAGAAACGGAAAGGGGGTGGGGATGGAGGAGGGAGTTCAAGATCTGAAGTTGTTGAATTCAATATTCAGTCCGGAAGGCTGTAAAGTGTCTAGTTGGAAGATGAGGTGCTGTTCCTCCAGTTTGCATTGGGCTTCACTGGAACAATGCAGCAAGCCAGGGACAGATATGTGGACAAGAGAGCAGGGTGGAGTGTTAAAATGGCAAGCGACAGGGAGGTTTGGGTCTTCCTCGCGGACATACCGCAGCTGTGCTGCAAAGCGGTCGCCCAGTTTGCGTTTGGTCTCTCCAATGTAGAGGAGACCACATTGGGAGCAACGAATGCAGTAGACTAAGTTAGGGGAAATGCAAGTGAAATGCTGCTTCACTTGAAAGGAGTGTTTGGGCCCTTGGACGGTGAGGGGAGAGGAAGTGAAGGGGCAGGTGTTGCATCTTTTGCGTGGGCATGGGGAGGTGGCATAGGTGGGGGTTGAGGAGTAGGGGGTGATGGAGGAGTGGACCAGGGTGTCCCGGAGGGAACGATCCCTACGGAATGCCACCGGGGTGGGGTGAAGGGAAGATGTGTTTGGTGGTGGCATCATGTTGGAGTTGACGGAAATGGCGGAGGATGATCCTTTGAATGCGGAGGCTGGTGGGGTGATAAGTGAGGACAAGGGGGACCCTATCATGATTCTGGGAGGGAGGAGAAGGCATGAGGGCGGATGCGCGGGAGATGGGCCGGACACGGTTGAGGGCCCTGTCAACGACCGTGGGTGGAAAACCTCGGTTAAGGAAGAAGGAGGACATGTCAGAGGAACTGTTTTTGAAGGTAGCATCATCAGAACAGATGCGACGGAGGCGAAAGAACTGAGAGAATGGGATGGAGTCTTTACAGGAAGCGGGGTGTGAGAAGCTGTAGTCGAGGTAGCTGTGGGAGTAGGTAGGCTTGTAGACTAGAGCTGTACCTTGAGTGTCCTGCCATCCCTTCTTAATTAGCACATTCGTTTAGATAATATCACCACCTTCAACACCTCTTTGGACTTTTGTCTGTGATATCTTTTGATTATCTGCTCCTATCACTGCTTGCTTGTCCCTACAACCACACCCCCCCACCACTTTTCTCCCCCCAACCACCCACCCCCCCCCCCCCCCCCCCCACCACCCCCCACCTTAAACCAGCTTATATTTCACCCCTCTCCTAAATTTACTCAGTTCCGTTGAAGGGTCATGAGGACTCAAAACGTCAACTCTTTTCTTCTCCGCCGATGCTGCCAGACCTGCTGAGTTTTTCCAGGTAATTCTAGAATTAAATACTATAATTCTTGTCAAAGTAAGTAAACTTTTGGAACAGCTAATAATATTTAGTAAGGAACATCCACAATTTAGATAGAGTTAACAAAAGAGCTGGAGAAGTACTTGGGGTGGAATCGTCCCAGATGTACACCAGGTGCGGTAGCAGGCAGGTAAAACAACGCTGGCCGCAGTAATGGGTTTTCACGCCATATTACTTATGCATTCTGGGGAAACACGCCGTTTTCATAGTGGGCTGACTCTCATTCGCTTGCCATGTTATCACCTCACCACTTCATCATGCGAGGTGCCATATTTAAAGTCTAGCCAGGCGCACACATCTCAATGCTTCCAGATTTCGAATACTGCAGGGAAGGTGTCCACGAAAGGCATAAAGACTGCAGCCTCCATGTTTAATGACACATCTTTGGAATGCCATTTGGACAATGTGGAGGCCCGCTGTGATGTCCTCTACCCCCGCACTGGCCGCAGGATGAGCAGCAGCATTATCAATCCAACATGGCAGACAGTGGCAGTGGAGATCAGTGCCAATGCTGCACAGAAGAGGTTGGCCATCCAATGCAGATAAAAGATGAATGATCTCATCTGTGCAGCCAGGGTATGGCAACTATCTCATCACTCTAAACTCACACACTCAAGCATATCACACATTCACTGGCATCTCACTCACTGCCAGCTCAAGGGATATCACCACCCATTCTCTCACGCATACCCTCACATGTCCAATGGTTTCATCTCCTCTGGAGACTACCTCCTCAGCCCCCACCATCTTCAGGCCACTTGCACAGATCAACATGTGCCCCCACACACACCTTGGGATACCCTCTATCCCCAGTAAAGCTCTTGCCCTGCAGCCTCTTCCCTTGCCTGAGGCCACTTCTCCCCTTCTCCAAGCAAGATCTCGACCTGAAACAATTGAAAAGCCACCCACATATGGCTGATGGTAGGTAGAGACCTACCCGTGAGCGCCCTAAAAGTGACGTGGTGCTGTCTGTGAAACCTGGAACTGATGACTGTGATCGCTGACCGAAGCAAGTTAGGCAAACAAAACTTGAAGTCCCGAGCGAAGTGCAGCCCGCCAGGTGCACGTCGCTTATGTGCTATTGTGAAACATATAGATGTGTTTTCCCGCTGACGTGGGCAGATGATTCAGTGGTGGGGATGAGATGGGCGGACTGTCCTTATAATGATATGCTGATGTATTACAATGAGGTTCCTGATGTCCAATGGCAGGAATTGCAGCCCGCCATTAGCAGACTGTGCGGTCGATCGCAAACTAGTTTCATGCCGTCGTGAAACCAATCACGCCCTATTGTCTGCTCACAGCACTGAACACGTCCAACGCCGGCAGGCACGGAAAATCCCAGCCTTGGAGTGGTGGGAGTGGATCAAATTATCGTAGTCGCCAGAGGAAACAATGACAGAGGTAGAACCAGGAATGATGTTCTGCTAAAAGAATTTGAGGAACAAGGATCCAAATTAAAACGCAGAACAGCAAAGGTAATCATCTCTGGAGTATTACATGAGACATGCACCAATTTACATAGGATCAAGCAGATTAGAGAATAAAATGTGTGGCTCAATGAGTGGCATGGAAAGAAGACATTTCGATTCATGGGGTACTGGCCTCAGTACTCAGGGAAGAGTGCGCTATTCTGTTGGGACGGGCTCCACTTAAACTGGGCTGGGACCAATGTCCTGGCAAATCATATAACTAGGGCTGTTGACAGGACTTTAACGTAATGGGGTGTGCAAGGTTCAGGTGAAGAGAGATTTAAAGGCTGAAGCATCAGAACAGTATAGCAAAGTGGTTAAAGAAAAGCAAAATGGGACAGGAAGGGACTGAGAGTTTAACAAAAATAGGACATCAGCAAATCACTTCATTGCAGGGAATAAAAGTAAAATAAATGAAATTAAAGGTTTTATTTATCTCAATGTACAAAGCATCTGCAATAAGATGATTTAGGTCCAATCACCATTGCAGAGACATGGGCCAGGATTTTCTGTGCCCACTGTCATCGGACATGTTCAGTGGCGTGAACAAACAAAATGGCAAGAAGGCCAAACATCGGTTTCACGATGTCGTGAAAGCAGTTTGCGATTGTCCGCTCCGCCCGCCGAATCTGTATAGAACATTGGTTAGGCCACACTTGGAATATTGCGTGCAATTCTGGTCGCACATTACCAGAAGTATATGGAGGCATTGGAGAGGATGCAGAGGAGGTTTACCAGGATGCTGCCTGGTCTGGAGGTTATTAGCTATGAGGAGAGGTCGGAGAAACTCGGATTGTTCTCGCTAGAGCGACGGAGATTGAGGGGCGACTTGATAGAAGTTTACAAAATTATGAGTGGCACGGACAGAGTAGATAGTCAGAAGCTTTTTCCCAGGATGGAAGAGTCAATTACTAGTGGACATAGATTTAAGGTGAAAGGAGAAAACTATAGAGGAGATGTGCGGGGCAAGTTTTTTACGCAGAGGGTAGTGAGTGTCTGGAATTCGCTGCCAGAGGAGGTGGTGGAAGCAAATACAATAGTGGTGTTTAAGGGGTAGCTTGACAAATACATGAATAGGATGGGAATAGAGGGATACGGAACCCGGAAGTGCAAAATGTTTTAGTTGATGGGCAATATGATCGGCGCAGGCTTGGGGGGCCGAAGGGCCTGTTCCTGTGCTGTACTTTTCTTTGTTCTCTTTGTTGTTTGCAGGCCACGTTTCCCGCCACCGGACATTGAAAACCTCGTTGTAATATATCTGCATATCATTAAAATCCCAGCCGGCTGGAATGATCCCCTCCATGCTGCCCACACGCCAACATGTTTCACAACAGCATATAAAAAGCATGCACTTGGCAGGCTGCACTTTGAGGGGAACTCAGAGGTGAATAGACAGTAACATTGTGGAACATTCACCTGTTGGATCACCTGTTGGACTTCAAGGTTGAGAGGCGTTGGGGTTGGGGGGCTGGGGGGGTGGTGGTGGGGGTCGGCCCAAGGGTTGTCCAGCAGTTGAGGTGACTTGGGGGGTTGGCAATGGATTGCCCTATGGTTGAAGGTAGCGTACAAGCACATGCGGGGTGGGGGGGGGTGGAATGGCAGGTGGGCAAGAGAAGCGGCCACGCGTTAGGGAATCACAGAACCTTAACGGCACAGAAGGAGGTCATTCGGCCCATCATATCTGCACCAATTCTCTAAATGAGCATTATGACCTAGTGCCATTGCCCTGTGTTTTCCCCGTACCCTTGCACATTGTTTCTATTCAAATAATCATCTAATGTCCTCTAAAATGCCTCGATTGAACCTCCCTCCACCACACTTCGAGGTAGTGCATTCCAGACCCAAACCACTTGTTGTGTGAAAAAGTTTTTTCTCACGTCACACTTGCTTCTTTTGCAAATCACTTTAAAACCTCTCCTTCTTGATCCTTTCACGAGTGGGAACAGCTTCTCCCTATCTACTCTGTCCAGCTCCCTCATGATTTTGTACATCTCTATCAAATCTCCTCTCAGCCTTCTTCTCTCCAAGGCAAACAGTAGCAATCTCTCCAATCTATCCTCATAGTTGAAGTTTCTCATCCCTGGAACCATTCTTGTAAACCTCTTCTGCACTCTCTCCAATGTGATCACATCCTTCCTATAATATGGTGCCCAGAACTGTACACAATATTCCAGCTGAGGTCTAACGAGCATCTTATATAAATTCAGCATAACCTCCGTGCTCTTAGACTATAAGCCCAGGATACTATATGCTTTTTTAACGGCTCTCTTACCTGCCACCTTTAATAATCTATGCACATATACACCTAAGTTTTTCTGCTCCTGCACCCTCTTCAAAATTTCACCCCTTATTTTATATTGTCTGTCCATGTTTTTCCTACCAAAATGCATCACCTCACACTTCTCCACATTGAACTTCATCTGCCACCTATCTACCCACTCCACCAACTTGTCTATGTCCTCTTGAAGTTCCACACCATCCTCCTCACAGTTTACAACACTGCCAGGCTTCATATCATCCACAAACTTTGAAAATTGTCCCCTGCACACCAAGATCTAGACCATTATTATATATCAGGAAAAGCAAGGGTCCCAATACCAACCCCTGGAAAACTCCACAACAAACCTTCCTCCAGCCTGAAAAATATCCATTGACCATTACTCTCTGCTTCCTATATTTCAGCCAATTTTGTATCCACGTTGCTACTGTCCCTTTTATTCTATGAGCAATAACTTTTCCCAAAAGTCAGTTGTGTGGCACTGTGCCTTTTCAAAATCTATGTACACCATATCAACAGCATTACCCTCATCAACCTTTTCTGCTGCGTCTTCAAAAAACTCCACCAAGTTAGTTAAGCATAATTTCCCCTTTAGAAATTCATGCTGGCTTTTCCTTATCAACCCATATATTTCTACATGACTACTAATTCTATCCCGAAATATTGTTTCTAGAATCTTGCCCACCACTGAAGTTAAACTGACTAGTCTGTAGTTGCTGGGCTTATCTTTACAACCTTTTTTGAACAAGGGCATATTGTTTGCAATTCTCCAGTTCTCTGGCACCACCTCTGAGTCTAGGGAAGACTGGAAGATTATGGACTTGTATAAAGTGACTATTTCTCTGTAGCTGAGACAGTTCAGGCGCAGCCACATTGATATGATTGGAGTTAGGCCTCTAGCTTCTCTTCCCATTCAAGCAACGCAGAGGCAGCAAAGTGCCATCAAGTGTTCCAGCGCTTTCCACCTCTCGGGCACAGACTGCAAACTAGTGAGCATTTTAGTGGACAGCAGAACAGTTGGGCATGTTGTACAACCTCCTTGCTAGAGCTGGCCATGGAGCAGTCACTGCTAGAGGTACTCACAGCCCCTTGCAATATTATCATCCCAGCTTGGACCAGTCTCTCCATGGTTCAAACTAACAGTGCAGCTTTGCAGTGCAGGTTAGGAGAATGTCTGCGCCTGAGATGAGAGCACAACATGTAGTCCAATGGGCAAAGCTGCCGCCAATCAGTCGGGTGGAGTGGGGCGGTGGTGGGTGGGGTTTCAGGCAGCCATGCAGCGCACTAACCTCTGGCCATCCAAGTTGTGACCAGCACTCTCTGGGATGTGTTACGGAGCCTTCAGACTTAACTAAGGCAGGTTCTTGGTAAACCCATGCTAACCCACATGTCTCTCTCTTTCATCCTGCAGGAGAAGTACATCAGGATCATGCAGCCTGGTGACCTAGTTGTATGCCTCGTGGCTTACACAGAGCAAAGATGACAGAGAAGAGAGTGACTGAAGCACCTGGCTGCGCAGAGGGAGTAGCAGCACCCTCTGGAAGATAGGGTGGCTGGGGCTCCCGTATACGTCGCCAAAGAGCCACAGCGAGCCTTCGCTGGTCGGTGCCTAGCTAAGCCCAGGGTCTACAGATGCCACCTTTCATTGCTGCAGATGACCGAGAACCAGTGTCGCCGAAGACTGCGCATGCCTAGGGAACCGGTTGGTCATAACTGCCAGCTATTGCAGGACTTGGTGCCAAGGGGACATGGAGGACATCCACTGCCAATGGCCATGAAAGTGACCATGGCACTCAATTTCTACGCCAGTGGCTCCTTTCAGGGCTCCACGGATGACCTCTGTGGGATATCACAAGCCTGCACCCACAAATACATCCATGACGTCACGGATACCATCTTTGCGATGGCACACAATTTTGTGCATTTCGCACGGGACCAAGACAGCCAGGATGCAAGAGCGATTGGATTTTCCCAGGTCTTGGATTTCCCACAGGTGCAGGGTGCAATTGACTTGCATGGCGTTCAGATCTCTGTTGCAACATGTGGTCAACTATGTCAACCACAAGGAATTCCATTCACTGAATGTGCAGCTTCAACCACCACAAACACATCCTGCAGTTCTGCGCATGGTTTCCAGGGAGTGTGTACAACTCCTACATTCTCAGTTGGTCATAGGTCTCTGAAGACTTCCAGGGTTTACAGAAACTGCAGGGATGGCTCCTCAGGGTCAATGTGACTGATTACACGCATGCGGCGGCCTTAGACTGCAGCAGAACGAAGGTGTAACAAGGTTCATGCTGCAACTTGCAACTTGGTGGAGCAGACCATCGGGATGATGAAAATGAGGTTCTGGTGCCTGGGCTGATCTACTGGAGCCCTGCAATATAGTCCACAGAGGGTGTCATGCATCATCGTCGTCTGCTGCGTCCTTTACAACCTGGTGCTGCAACGGGGAGACGAGCTGGCTGAGGAAGAGGTGAGGGAGCTGGAGGTCTTCTCCAATGAGAAGGACACCGACGGGGATGAGGGGTGAGGATGTCCTCGAAGGCGATGATGACGGCAATGATGATGATGATGACCTCACCTGACCCCTTCAGGAGCAGAGCATCATTGGTCACAGAGGCTGAAGAGATGGGGCCAGCCCAATGTTAAAGGTGCTGAGAGCACACAGAGAGACAGTGAAGGATGATATAATGACATTAGTGAAAAAAGATCTGGCCTCAGAAGATCATGAAGTAGAATCAGTGTGGTGGAAATTATGAATAGTAAGAGACAGAAAACACTGGTGAGAGTAGATAATCAGCCCCCCAAAAGTAGTTATACCATTGGTAATTAAGTAAAAAATTATTGGAGCTTTTAACAAAGGCAATGTAGTAATTGTGGGGGCTTTGATCTTCACAAAGTCTGGGACAATCAATATGACAAAAGTGATCTAGAAGGTGAGTTTGCAGAATGTTTTTGTGACAATCTCTTGTAGCAATAAGTTGTGGAACCGATTAGGGATAAAGCTAAAAACAAAAAAACTGCGGATGCCGGAAATCCAAAACAAAAACAGAAATACCTGGAAAAACTCAGCAGGTCTGGCAGCATCGGCGGAGAAGAGCAAAGTTAACGTTTCGAGTACTCATGACCCTTCAACAGAACTAATTAAAAACAGGAAAGTGGGGAAATATAAGCCGGTTTAAGGGGGGGGAGAGAAGTGGGGGGCGGTGGTTGTTGGGGCAAGCAAGCAGTGATAGGAGGAGATAACCAAAAGATGTCACAGACAAAGAACAAAGAAGTGTTGAAGGTGGTGAAGGTGTTGAGTTCAACAACTTTAAATCTTGAACTCCCTCCTCCATCCCCACCCCCTTTCCGTTTCTTCCCCCTACCTTTTTGTTTTTTCCAATAATTTATATACATTTTTCTTTTCCCACCTCTTTCCATTATTTTAAAATGTATTCCACCCTCTGTTTATTTCACCCCATCCCCACTAGAGCTACCTTGCTTGTCCTGCTCTCCACTCTTAATTAGCACATTCTTTAGATAATATCACCACCTTCAACACCTCTTTGCCTCTTTGTTCTTTTGTCTGTGACATCTTTTGGTTATCTCCTCCTATCACTGCTTGCTTGTCCCAACAACCACCCCACCCCCTTCTCCCTGCCCCCTTAAACCAGCTTATATTTCACCCCTTTCCTATTTTTACTTAGTTCTGTTGAAGGGTCATAAGGACTCGAAACGTCAACTAGGGATAAAGCTATCTTAGATCTAGTATTGTGTAATGAAGCAGTGTCAATTAGTAATGTCACAGTAAAATATCCATTAGGAAATCATGATCGTAGTACTGGTGAATTCCATACTAAGTTTGAAAATAGCCAATCACTATCAAGAATCTTAAACTTAAACAAAGGCAATTACATAGGTATTGTCTTGTAATTTGTTTCAATGATGCAAACAGGCTGTCGACATTGTAGCTGAGCTAACTTTATTGATGACATTTTCCTAACAAACTTTATTGATGACATTTTCCTAACATAAACACGTATCTGCAGTAACTGAATTCTATCAAGACAGGTTCTAACATGTGCTATCTGATGTTCAACTCCCAGGTCAGGTGATCCCATCTCACATCGAGAGTACCGTACAGTATCTAATACTGGAGTCTACTGCCACAATCAATTATTATCGTAACATTTCCCCCTTTTTAAAAAACTTTTATACACCTCAAGCATACAAAGTCTATGATCTTTCTCACTCTGCTCTGATCATTCTGTTTTGTCTTATACACATCTCTGTATCTCTGTGTTTTTTTCACAATTCTTCCACTGGATGTTCCGAATGGTGACAAAGATAATTTTGAATGACAAGGGGCCTTCTCCAGCTCTGTGTCACTATCACCCCGTGGATAATTTTCAGGATTCTCTGGCTTTGTCTGGTTATCTGTTGTTTCACAGGTGCATTCTAGTTTTTGATCTTCAGCTAGGCTTCCTGGCTCAGAGCAGGGCTGTGTTTCAAAACAAAAACAGAATTACCTGGAAAAACTCAGCAGGTCTGGCAGCATCGGTGGAGAAGAAAAGAGCTGACGTTTCGGGTCCACATGACCCTTCAACAGAAGGTGAGTGAGAGATGGCAAATGCAATATAATGTAGGGAAGCGTGAAGTTATTCATTTTGATGGTAAGAATAGAAAAGCAGATTTTTTTTTAAAAAGCTGTGAAACTTGTGTTGATGTTCAAAGACATTTAGGTGTGCTCATAAAGGAATGCAGGAAGTTAGCATGCAGGTACAGCAAGCAGTTAGGGAGACAAAAGACATGATGGCCTTTATTGCAAGAGGATTAGAGTACAAGAATAAAAAAATCTTGCTACAATTGTACAGGTTTTTGGTGAAGCCACATCTGGAGTAGTGTGTGCAGTTTTGGTCTTCACATTTAAGAAAGGATATACTTGCATTGGAGGCACTACAGCTGAGGTTCACTAAATTGGTCCCTGGAAAATTATCCTATGATGAGAGGCTAAGTGAATTGGGCCAAAATTTCCTGGGGTTTAGAAGAATGAGAGGTGATCGCGTCAAAACATTCAAGATTCTGAAGGGGCTTGATGGGTAGATGTTGAGAGATTGTTGCCACTGATCTGGGAAACTAAAACACGGGGGGCACAGTTGTGGATAAGAAGCCGTTCAATGAGGAGAAATTACTTCAGTCAAAGAGTTAAGAATCCTTGGAATTCTCTGCCCTAGAGCGTTGTGGATGTTCCATCGTTGAATCAAGGGATATGAGGAGAGATGGAGTTGAGGCACAAGATCAATGGGCTAAATGGGCAACTCCTGCTCCTATTTCTTGTGTTCTTGTGTATCTACCTTATCAGTGATTAATTCATTTCCATCAGCTGTTAAGATAGCAAAGGTTGTGATGTGTGGGCCATATAGTCTTCAGAACATGGTAAAAACAGGGATCATACCTCTCAGCTAGATGTTGCAGCTCATCAGCGATGATAGTAACATCAAGGGGAAGATGGTTAGTTTCGCTCATGTTGAAAATGGTTATTGCCTGGCACTTAAGTTGCCTAAATGTTACCAAGCCTGAATTTTGTCCAGGTCATGCTGCATATGGACACAGGCTGCTTCAGTATCTGAGGAGTTGAGAATGGTATTGGGTATTATGCAAACATCGGCAACTTCCTCATTTCTGACCACATGATGGAGGGAATGTCACTGATGAAGCAGCTGAAGATGGTTGGACCTAGGTAACTACATTGAGGAACTCCTGCAGCGATGTCCCATGACTGAGACAATTGGCATCTGTTATGAAAGTCAACTTAACATTGAGGACGGATGTCAGGAACTTCAACTCCCAACTGTTACAGACCAGAGGGGGGATTAATTTAAACAGCCCTGATTTCTCCTCTCACTACCCGTCAGAAAGGTGTTTTTGATTTTTGATTTCTCCCTTTATAAGTGATGGCGTACTTTCCCCAGCCTTTTAGTTCTGAAGTTATCCATTGGCGTGATTGCATGCTGACATGTTTCACAACATAAGCGAAGTGCACCTGGCAAGCTGCACTTCACTTGCATCTCGAGATTTGTTTGCCTACCTTGCTTCAGGCAGCACTTGCGGTCATCAGCGCCATGCTTCGCAGACAGCATCATACAACTTTTTTGGGGCTCACGGGCAGGTCTCTACCTACCAGACCAACCATAAGGCAGGGGTTGCTTTTCAACGGCTGCAGGGCTCGGGGTTGCTTGGGGAAGGGGGAAGAAATGGCCTCAGGCAAGAGAAGAGGTGAGGGCTGTACTAGGGAAGAGGGTATTTCAGGGTGTGTGTGGGGGCACAAGTTGATCTGTGCAAGTGGCCTCAGGATGGTGAGTGCTGGAGAGACAGTCTCCAGAGGAGATGAGGCCAGATGGCGATGTGAGGGTGTGTGTGATAGCGTGAGTGATGTCCCTTGAGTTAGCAGTGAGTGAGATGCCAGTAAATGCGTGATGGGCTTGTGGGTGTGTGAGTTTAGAGTGATGAGATGGCTGCCTTACCCTGGCGGCATGGATGAGATTCATCCTCGTTCTGCATTGGTCATATTCTCCTGTGCAGCATTGGCATTGATCACCACTTCCATCGCCTACTAAGCTAGAGTGGTGAGATTTCTGGACCTCCTGCGGCCAGAGCGGGGATAAAAGACATCACGGTGGGCCTCCACAGCATCCAAAAGGCGTTTCAGGGATGGGTCACTGAATCGGGGAGCTGCAGCCTTCTTGCCTTTCGGGGTCATGTCTTCTGTGCAGCAGTCCGGCTGAAAGCACTGAAAGGCTGCACTTTAAATATGGCACTCAACATGAGTAAGCAGCGAGATGACGGCATGGTGAGCAAAAAAGAGCCCGCCCTCCATTGAAATGGTGTGTTGCCCTGAAATGCATGATTAATAAGGCGGGATTGGGATGATATGGCGTGTAAAGCCGCCATTGCAGCCAGCAGGTAAAACGTTCTTTTTCCTGACCGCTACTGCACTTAGTGCAAAATCTGGGATGATTCCGTCCTTTGTGTTGGCTTGAAATGTTTTTACAATACAAATCACATTCCAGGATGATGAGATAGCCTTTATCCACTGGAACAGCTTGGAATCTTCCAGAAATCAGCATGTGATCAGCTGCAGCCATTTTTATCAGCCCAGAAATTGTCCATTTTGAAAAAAACAGAAAAAAATAATTTTATAAATTAGCCGGCAGATGTAGCTATATATACACTTTTTTCTTCCAGCCTTCTGGCCAGACGCACTTCCCCCATTGGTTAAATGAAATTAATTCCATTTCATCTCTTTTTCCTGTGGTCTTAGGGAAGGAAGAATAGGAAGGCCAAAGTATACAGGCATTCTCTCATTCACGCTGGAACATCAGGCACACAGCAGGGGAAATGGCAGGGGGTCAGCCAATGTGAATAATTTCTTTTGCCATGATACCTTGAGGAGGGGTTGGTTCCCAACCTGTCCCATTTTGTTTGGGACACTACTGCCCTCAGGCGGCTCTCCAACTCCGGCTGTACCTCCAGGTGGCTTATCAACCAGGGGACGCATCTCCCTCATTCTTTCAGGGCCAATTTGGGAATGTTTCTGCTCCATATTTAAATGCGCCATAGTGATCTACCTACCTAAGCCCATTGTCCATTGTGGAAAAAACAGAAAAAAATAATTTTATAAAGTAGCCAGGCTTCTGTGGATATATTTTTTTTTCTTCTGGCCAAGACAAGATGGACCTTGGAGCTTTTGCACCTGCACAGTCCGGGAGTGGGCTGCTCATGTAGTTTTGCAATTTTTATGTTCTTTGGGACCAGCATGCCTATGCATGGTGAAAAACAGCCTGAAAACCCAGGTCAAAAGACAGGGAGTACACTGCTATGAAATATTAATGTCCCAGGCAGGTGATGGGAAAAGGGGACAAGGGGAAGTCCAACGGAGAAGGGAGACGGAGAGAGGTCCCAGTTCAGTTGAAAAGAGAGGAGCAAAGAAACAGGCTCCAAAAAGGAAGAGTACTGGGCCACAAGTACCCCTTTGCAGCAATAGCGTTCTGCTCAGCACAGCTGAAGATCTAAAGTGGTAGACCATTGTTTATGCTGTTCGAGTTGGAGCGACTTTTAGAAAGAATTCCAAGATTAGATTAGAGCTTGTTAATTCATATGTTAGTTCCATATTTCCCTTGAATGTCAGAGTATAAGATAGATATTGTAATTTATTTTATCTTTATGATCTTGTATAGTAAAGTTTATTTCTATTTGTTCAAAATCCATGGAATCTTGAAGGGCTGAGCACCCCCCCCCCCCTCCCCCCCCACCACCACCTCCATCATTGAGGATCAGGATATTTGTGAGCCTCCTCCTCCTGTCCATCACCATTAAATGTTAACTACCATTCACAAGTGGATGTGGCAGGACTACAGCGTTTTGATCTGATCTGATCTGTTGGTTGTGGGATCGCTTAGCTCTGACTATCTCTAAGTGTGAGGTTATTCGATTTGGTTGTAAGAATAAAAAAGCAGAATACCTCCAATTGCTGATGTTCAGAGTGACTTGGGTGGGAGTTGCTTTTGGAGTAGGTTCTTTGAGTTGTTGCAGTATAAGTAGATGCTGCAACCATGTGCCAATTGCAGTGGGAGTTTAAGGTGGTGCATGGTGTGTTGATCATGAGAGCTGGTTTATCCTGGATGGTGTCAAGCTTATTGAGTAATAAGCTGCAGTCAACCAGGCAAGTGGAGAGTATTCCATCAAGCTCCTAACTTGTGTCTTGTAGTTGGTGGACAGGCAACAGGAAGTCAGGAGAGTTACTTGTCGCAGAATTCCAAGCCTCTGACCTGCACCTGTAGCCGCAGTAATATTATGACTGTCCCAGTTTCTAATCCACACCCAAAATGGTGATTCTGGGATTTTTAAAAATTATTCATTCATGGGATATGGGCTTCGCTGGCTGGGCCAGCATTTATTGCCCATCCCTAGCTGCCCTTGAGAAGGTAGTGGTGAGCTACCTTCTTGAAGCGCTGCAGTCCATGTGGTGTAGGTACACCCACAGTGCTGTTAGGAAGGGAGTTCCAGGATTTTGACCCAGCAACAGTGAAGGAAAGGCAATATATTTCCAAGAGATAAAAACAAAAAACTGCGGATGCTGGAAATCCAAAACAAAAACAGAATTACCTGGAAAAACTCAGCAGGTCTGGCAGCATCGGCGGAGAAGAAAAGAGTTGACGTTTCGAGTCCTCATGACCCTTCAACAGAACTGAGTAATATTAGGAGAGAGGTGAAATATAAACTGGTTTAAGGTGGGGGTGGGGGGGTTGTGGTTGTAGGGACAAGCAAGCAGTGATAGGAGCAGATAATCAAAAGATGTCACAGACAAAAGAACAAAGAGGTGTTGTGTTGAAGGTGGTGATATTATCTAAATGAATGTGCTAATTAAGAAGGGATGGCAGGACACTCAAGGTACAACTCTTGGTGGGGGTGGCGTGGAAAGACTAACAGGTCATAAAAGGTATAGATTTAAAAATAATGGAAATAGGTGGGAAAAGAAAATTCTATATAAATTATTGGAAAAAACAAAAGGAAGGGGGAAGAAATGGAAAGGGGGTGGGGATGGAGGAGGGAGTTCAAGATCTAAAGTTGTTGAATTCAATACTCCGTCCGGAAGGCTGTAAAGTGCCTAGTCGGAAGATGAGGTACTGTTCCTCCAGTGTGCGTTGGGCTTCACTGAAACAATACAGCAAGCCAAGGACAGACATATATATTTCCAATGGATATATTTCAAAGTCAGGATGGTGAGTTACTTGGAGGGGATCCTCCAGGTGGTCGTGTTCCCATCTATCTGCTGCCCTTGTCCTTCGAGGTGGTAGTGGTCGTGGGTTTGGAAGGTGCTGTCTAAGGGGCCTTGGTAAATTCCTGCAGTGCATCTTGTAGATGGTACACACTGCTGCTACTGTGCGTCGGTGGTGGAGGGAGTGAATGTTTGTAGATTCTGGTGCCAATCAAGCGGGCTGCTTTGTCCTGGATAGTGTCAAGCTTCTTCAGTGTTGTTGGAGCTGCACTCATCCAGGAAAGTGGGGAGTATTCTATCACTTGTGCCTTGTAGGTGGTGGACGGCTTTGGGGTGTCAAGAGGTGAGTTACTCGTCACACGATTCCTAGCATCTGACCTGCTTTTGTAGCTACAGTATTTATCTGGCTAGTCCAGTTCAGTTTCTGGTCAATGGTAACCCCCAGGATGTTGATAGTGGGGGATTCAGTGATGGTAATGCCATTGAACATCAAGGGGCGATGGTTGGATTCTCTCTTGTTGGAGATGGTCATTGCCTGACACTTGTGTGGCGCGAATGTTACTTGCCACTTGTCAGCCCAAGCCTGGATATTGTGCAGGTCTTGCTGCATTTGGACATGAACTGCTTCAGAATCTGAGGAGTCGCGAATGGTGCTGATCGTTGTGCAATTATCAGCGAACATCCCCACTTCTAACTTTATGATGGAAGGAAGGTCATTGGTGAAGCAGCTGAAGATAGTTTAACCGAGGGCACTACCCTGAAGAACTCCTGCAGTGATGTCCTGGAGCTGAGATCACTGACCTCCAATAACCACAACCATCTTCCTTTATGCTTGGTATGACTCCAACCAGCAGGATGTTTTCCCCTGATTCCCATTGACTCCAGTCTTGCTAGGGCTCCTTGATGCCACACTCAGTCAAATGCTGCCTTGATGTCAAGGGCAGTCACTCTCACCGCACCTCAGAAGTTCAGCTCTTTTGTCCATGTTTGAACCAAGGCTGTAATGAGGTCAGGAGCTGAGTGGCCCTGGCAGAACCCAAACTGGACATCAGTGCACAGGCTATTGCTAAAAAAGTGCCATTTGATAGCACTGTTGATGACCCCTTCCATTACTTTACTGATGATGGAGAGTAGACTGATGGGGCGGTAATTGGCTGGGTTGGATTTGTCCTGATTGTTGTGTACAGGACATACCTGGGCAATTTTCCACATAGCCGGGTAGATGCCAGTGTACTGGAACAGCTTGGCTAAGGGTGCAGCAAGTTCTAGAGCACAAGTCTTCAGTACTATTGCCAGAATATTGTCAGGGCTCATTGCCTTTGCAGTATCCAGTGCCTTCGGTTGTTTCTTGATATCAAGTGGAGTGAATTGAATTGGCTGAAGACAGGCATCTGTGATGCTGGAGACCTCCAGAGGACGCCATGAAGGATCATCCATTTGGCACTTCTGGCTGAAGATTGTTGCGAATGCTTAGCCTTATCTTTTGCACTGCTGTGCTGGGCTCCTCCATCATTGAGGATGGGGATATTTGTGGAGCCTCCTCCTCCAGTGAGTTGTTTAATTGTCCACCACCATTCACGGCTGAATGTGGCAGGACTGCAGAGCTTAGATCTGATCCATTCGTTGTCGGATTGCGGAGCTCTGTCTATCACTTGCTGCTTATGCTGTTTGGCACGCAAGTAGTCCTCTTTTATAGCTTCACCAGGTTGACACCTCATTTGTAAGTATGCCTGGTGTTGTTCCTGGCATGTCCTCCTGCACTCTTCATTAAATCAGGATTGATCCCCTGGCTTAATGGTAATTGTAGAGTGGGGGTATATGCCAGGCCATGAGGTTATAGATTATATTTGAGTATAATTCTGCTGCTGCTGATGGCCCACAGCGCCTCATGGATGCCAGTCTTGAGTTGCTAGATCTGTTCAAAATCTGTCCCATTTAGCATGGTGGCATTGTCACACAATACAATGGAGGATATCCTCAATGTGAAGGTGGGACTTCGTCTTCACAAAGACTGTGCAGTGGTCATTCCTACCGATACTGTCATGGACAGATGCATCTGCAGCAGGCAGGCTGCTGAGAATGAGGTCAAGTATGTTTTCCCCTCACCACCCGCCGCAGATCCAGTCTAGAAGCTATGTCCTTTAGGGCTCAGCCAGTTGGGTCATAGTGGTACTACCGAGCCACTCTTGGTGATGGACATGGCAGATAATGAGAATGAGGTCAAGTATCTTCTTCCATCTTGTTGGTACTCTCACCACCTGCCACATACCCAGTACATACAGTACAATACAGTACATACAGCTATGTTCTTTAAGACTCAGCCAGCTTGGTCTGTAGTGGTGTTACTGAGCCACTCTTGGTGGTGGACTTTGAAGCCCCCCACTCAGAGTACATTCTGCACCCTTGCCACCCTCAGTGCTTCCTCCACGTGGTGATCAACATGGAGGAGCACTGATTCATCATGTGAGGGAGGGCAGTAGGTGGTAATCAGCAGGATTTCTCCTTGCCCATGTTTGACCTGATGCCATGAGACTTCATGGGGTCCAGAGTCGATTTTGAGGACTCCCAGGGCAACTCCCTCCGACTGTATACCACTGTGCCACCACCTCTGCTGGGTCAGGACATTCCCAGGGATGGCGATGGTGGAATCTGGGGCATTATCTCTAAGGTATGATTCCGTGATGATGATTATGTCAGGCTGTTGCTTGACTAGTCTCTGAGACAGCTCTCCAGACTAGCCCCAGATGTTAGTAAGGAGGACTTTGCAGAGTCGACAGGGCTGCGTTTGCTGTTATTGTTTCCGGTGCCTAGGTCGATGCCGGGTGGTCCATCCAGTTTCATTCCTTTTTTTTCAGTCTTTGTAGTGGTTTGATACAACTGAGGGCATTTAAGAGTCAACCACATCACCATGGGTCTGGAGTCACATGTAGGGCAGACCAGGTAAGGATGACAGATTTCCTTTCCTAAAGGACATTAGTGAATCAGTTGGGTTTTTAACAACAATCGACAATGGTTTCATGGTCACCATTAAACTTTTAATTCCAGATTTTTATTGAATTCAAATATCACCATCTGCAATGGCGGATTCAAACCCGGGTACCTGGAGCCTTACCCTGGGTTTCTGGATTACTAGTCCAGCAACAGTACCACTACGCCATCGCATAGTGAGGGATGCAGCCATGGAAATTGAGCCATGTCCCTGACTGGTCCTTAAATAGCCAGACACAAAATTTCAGTCCCCAAGCTATGAATAGCGCAAGACGCCGTATTTCTCTCCCCTCCGGCTAAAATATTGGGAGGGGGTACTCGCCAAGGGGAACACTGGCCACTCTGCAGCCATAATAGGCTGACAGCAGGATTTCCACTCCTGAGAAACATGCAATTCTGCTGCAGAGCTCCAATTCTTGGGACAGAGGTATGTGGCGTTGGATTGAGATTTAGGTCAGTGTTTGGAGGCTTCACTGGGTGCCAAGCTGGCAGGTCCCAGTAAGGGGAATGAAGTGGGGTGGGAGTCTGGGGTTTAAGAGGCCAATGTGGGGGAAGGCATCTTAGGGGAGGTTAAACCATTGGGGCGCTCTCTGAAGGGCCCAGAAGGCCCGATAGAAAGACCCTCCTGTCCCCACCAGTCCCTGCAGAGAAACCTGCCGGCTGGCTACTTAGCATGGTCTTCACCAGCAGCAACAGGATGAGGAGGACCTTAAGTGAAAATGAATTGCCCACTTAAGGGCCTCAGTTGGCCCACTGGTGGGCGGGCTGCCCAATGCCACTCCTGGCGCTTTTATAATTGTGGTGGGGCCAGGTGCAGGTGTGTAGGTGGCCGATAGGCAGTCCACTGGATTGAACAAGCCTCCCTGCTTTCAGGGGTAGCATGAAATCCAGCCCCATATGCCTGATGTACATTTCTCATAACCCAGATGTCACTAAACGTCAAGGTAGAATGGTTAGATTCTCTCTTGTTGGAGATGTACATTGTCAGGGGAATATTACTTGCAATTTATGTCCTCTGGTTATCTAGCTTGTGGAAAAGGTTTCTCCCTCTTTATCAAAACGCTTCATAATTTTGAAGACAGCGATTAAATCTCCCTCTAACCTTCTGTACATTAAGGAGAACAATTTCAGCTTTTCTAGTAACTCCACATAAGTGAACTCAGTCTTCCCTGGTACTATTCCAGTAAATCCCAAGTACCCACTCCAATATTTTCATATCCGTTCTAAAATGTGGTGGTTAGAATCGGGTACAAGACTCCAGATGAGACCTAACCAGTGGTTTTTAAGGGTTTAGCATAATTTTAGCATAAGCGAGACTAATTTCATAGCTATTTCAAAGAGGCAACACAGGCACCATGGACTTTTGCATTCCTCGATTTTGTAATTCCGTGAACTTGTCTTTGCCTTTATTTTCTTCTGCATGCCTCTACCTAAAAATGTCAGCATCTATTTTAGCAGTTTTAATGACTTGGCCTGTCAACTTTTGGATATGTGAATCCCCAACTTTCTCAGTTCCTGCAGCCTCATTTTAAAAATTACACCATTAAGTTTCTATTGTCACACCTCATGGTTCCTTCAAGTTCCAGTTAAAATAATTTTCTGTGTTACCAACTTCTGTAGTTTCCCTTTAAGAAATGATTTGCATATATATCATAAGGTCCTGGAAGAATGGCTACCATATACAGGCATTCGTTATAGAAGCCTTAGGATTGGAATGAAAAGTTTAGGATGTAACATCTGCCAATTATAAATTGAATATTTGCATGGCTGTGCAAGTTAGAGGACTAGCATTTCTTCAACAAGCAATCACTTAAGTCACTAAAATTTTTAACATGGCACTGTTGGGCACATTCTGACAGACCAAGAGTCCATCCCAAATTCAAGCCCCAGGAAAATGATCTGTCCTCCCACACAACCAGGATTTTCAGACAATTAAGCCAAAGATACTATGCATTCAGCCATAATTTGTTTCCTTCCAGTTTTCTTTATTCACCCATTAGATATAAATTTATATTTTCATTTGGTGAAAATAATAGTCCAGCCTTTCCATTTACAGATGCTGTTGGATACACTGGTGCTTTTACTGTACATCTTTGTTTCATTATGGTGTGTATGGTAGTCTTGGGTTTATGGTATTGGACCAGCAACCTAGCAATTCCCATCAGATTTAAAATTGTATTCAATAAAATATAATAATTTATGGGCCAGATTGTTGTAAAGGCCCAACTTGCACATTAATGTCCTTTATGGTGTAGCCCACAACTGACTCAAACTTCACACTAACAGTTGCCCCCTAATGCCATTAGGAAATCTGGGAATGTACAATAACTGCTTGCTCATTAGCAATTTAAAAAAAAATGTGGGGCAACTAGAAATTGCAGGAAAACACAAGCATATCAACATTTTATGTTACATTTAGTGTGCGCTTATTAAATAGAATACACATCCACATTGATCATGTTTTAATCTTAACCTATAGTTAAGTTTTACCTATTGATGGTGGGTCAGCTTCTTGGTAAAAGAACGCAAGCGATTTTCTGCCTCCTTTCGAAAAAAAATCATCATAAGCTTGGAGCTGTCAACAAAAGTATTAATGATTAACTTATTTTTCACTCACAATTATATTTCAAATAAGCATTCTACTACATTAAGCTTGTCATGAAAATAAAAATATAAATAAAACGACACAGACACAGATCTTCCCATGAATTTTTAACCATTATATCTTTCCAACTCAATTCTCTCTTGTAATCAAATCTTAACAAGATTATAAGAACTCCGATGGTGTTGCTTACAGATAGTCTGGAGTCTGCAAAACAGTTTGTAATAATTATGAACCCGGCTTGTCCCTTTTAAGCCTGAACATCTAAATTAGCTAACTGGAGCTATTTAGAATCTTTGACGTTGAAAAGACAGTTGTAAATGATTATATGTTTAGGATTTTAGAGCAGTGCTGGTTTTCTATCTCTTTTTATTAAGATTCTTATGGCACCTGTACTGTATAGTGATATCTAGGTTATGAGAAATGTACATCAGGCATATGGGGCTGGATTTATGCTGCCCTTCCAGCACATTTGAAAGCAGGGAGGCTTGTTTAACCCAGTGCACTGCCTATCTGCCACCTACATGCCTGCCCCTGGCCCCACCACAATTATAACAGCACCAGGGGTGGTGTTGGGCAGCCCGCCCACGAGTGGGCCAATTGAGACCCTTAAGTGGGCAATTCATTTTCACTTAAGGTCCTCATCCTGTCGCTGCTAGTGAGGCCAATGCTAAGCAGCCAGCCGGCAGGTTTCTCTGCAGGTTCTGGTGGGGGACAGGAGGGTCTCTCCATCGGGTCCTCTGGGCCCATCAGAGGGCGCCCCAATGGTTTAACCTCCCCTGGGTTGCCTTCCCCCCATTGGCCTCTCAAACCCCAGACCCTCACCCCACCCTTACTGGGACCTAACAGTTTGGCACCCAGCGAAACCTCCAAACACTGACCCAAATCCCAATCCAATGCCACACACCTCTGTCCCAAGAATTGGATTTCTGCAGCAGAATTTCATGTTTTTGGGGAGTGGAAATCCTGCTGTCAGCGTATTATGGCTGCAGAGTAGCCGGTGTTCCCCTTGGTGGGTACCCCTCCCAATATTTAGAGGGGAGAGTAATACGGCACCTTGTACTATTCAGACCATGGGGACTGAAATTTTGTGTCTGGCTATTTATGGGACGGTCTGGGACATGGTTCAGTTTCCATTGAACCCATCCCAAGTCCTGTGGTTAGAAGCACTGGTAGATTACAGATAGGTCCCCATACCATTTATTAAGGAATTGCAATGAGGTTTTAGCATGGCACCTTACTGCCGCAAAGCTGACCTGTGGCAGCACAATAAAATAAATTATTTAAGTTACCATTTTTGCCACTTCCAGAAATGCAATTGCCAAAACTAACATGTGTCATGGCACATGTCCCAGGTGATCTTAAGAATGCTAGACACCTGGGAATCTGGGTCTCATAGCCGATCTGTCCATTTGTTGCGCCCACAATGGCTGAACTTTAGGGGATGAGGAAAAGGAGTAGGGAATTGGGAAAACTGGGACCTACCCAAATTTATTTTCTAACCACCCAGA
Organism: Cetorhinus maximus; assembly: GCF_964194155.1. Lineage (NCBI taxonomy): Eukaryota > Metazoa > Chordata > Chondrichthyes > Lamniformes > Cetorhinidae > Cetorhinus > Cetorhinus maximus. The sequence goes on from NC_135883.1 coordinate 168,973,970, forward strand.
AGGCAATCCATTTGTGGCCCAAGAGGAGAGGAATTTCAGGATCATGGTGACTTGGTTATGAGGATACTGCAGAAATTGCTTGTGGATGTGTGTAGGAAAGAAATGCCTATCACACTGAAAGAATTTGCAATGGTAGTTGATAAGACACTTTCCCAGAAGATGAATGAAGTTTGTGGATTTGATTGTTTCGCAGAATACAGCATTCTTCTTGCTTCTTGCAAAAGACATCTTGCAGCTTTACAAGTCTATGTCAATGTTGGACAGCAAGGTCACAGCACTGTGTGTTGTGAGTTGGATTGACTTGAATCCTGCAGCAAATTTTCTTAGGCCATATTCATTCACAATGTGATAAGCAATCCAGGTGACCACAGTCGCATGCTGGGCTCTTCCTGAAATTCTATTTGTAGAGGAGTTGTGATGAACTTGAATGGATAGTGCGGATCCTGTTGAATATAGACCAATGTTTTCAAGGGAAGTCAAAACCTGGAGGCGCTACTGTTGATCATTCACCAGATCTTGTTGGCAATATTGGTGTCAACCCAGCGGTTGTGTCAGTTTTTCTGATTGTCCAAACCTGAATTCTCAGAATTCCGGAAAGGATTGCATGAATTGAGTTGCATGGATTGGCAGTTCTGGTTTGGGTTCAATGTGGTTAAACCCTTTCATAGAGGGAGGCAATTACATAGCAGTATTGTCACTTGACAAGCAATGCAGAGACCCAAGGTAATGCTCTGGGAACTCAGGTTTGAATCCCATCACAGCAGATGGTGGAATTTGAATTCAATAAAAATCTGATGATAAGCATGAAACTATTGTTGTAAAAAACCATCTGGTTCACTAATGCCCTTCAGGGAATGAAATCTGCTTATTTACATGTGACTCCAGACTCTTAAATGCCCTCTGAAATGGCCTAGCAAGCCAGCTATAGAAAATTGGAGCAGGAATGAAACTAGATGGACAACCATGCTCAACCCAGGCACCGGAAATGACAACGGCAAACTGAGCCCTGTCGACCCAACAAAGTTCTCCTTACTAACATCTGGGAGTGTGTGCCAAAATTGGGAGAACAGTCTGACAGACAAGCCAAATAACAGCCTGACAGAGTCATACTTACGGAACCATACCATACAGATAATGTCCTAGACACCACAATTATCATCCTGAGTATGTCCCGTCCCACCGGCAGGACAGCCCCAGCATAGGTGGTGGCACAGTGATTTACAGTCAGGATGGAGTTGTCTTGGGAGTGCTCAACATCGACTCTGGACCCCATGAAGTCTCATGGCATCAAGTCAAACATGGAAAAGGAAATTTCCTGCTAACTAACACCTAACACCAACACCGTCCCCGCCCCCACAGCTGCTCCACGCACCCACCCCCCTACCCCCTCTGCTGATGAATCAGGTCTCCCCCATGTTGAACACCGCTTGGAGGAAGTACTGAGTGTGGCAAGGGTGCAGAATGTACTCTGAGTGGAGGGCTTCAAAGTCCATCACCAAGAGTGGCTCAGTAACACCACTACAGACCAAGCTGGCTGAGTCTTAAAGAACATAGCTGTATGTACTGTATTGTACTGTATGTACTGGATATGTGGCAGGTGGTGAGAGTACCAACAAGATGGAAGAAGATACTTGACCTCATTCTCATTATCTGCCTGTCGCAGACGCGACTGTCCATGGCAGTATCGTTAAGAGCAACCACTGCACAGTTCTTGTGGAGAGAAAGTCCCGTCTTCATTTTGAGGATACCCTCCATCATGTATGGCACTACCACTGTGCTAAATGGGATCGATTTCGAACATATCCAGTGACTCAAGACTGGGCAGCCAACAGGCACTGTGGGCCATCAGCAACAACAGAATTGTACTCAACCACAATCTGTAACCTCATGGCCCGACATATCCCTCACTCTAACATTACCACCAAGCCAGAGGATCAACTGTGGTACAATGAAGGGTGCAGGAGGGCATGCTAGAAGCAGCGCCAGGCATACCTAAAAATGATGTGTCAACCTTGTGAAGCTACAACACAGAACTTTTTGTGTGTCCAGCAGCACAAGCAGTAAATGATAGACAGAGCTAAGCGATTCCACAACCAACGGATCAGATCTAAGCTTTGCAACCCTGTCACATCAAGAGTGAATGGTGGTGGATAATTAGGCAACTCACTGGAGGAGGGCGCTCCACAAATATCCCCATCTGCAATGATGGGGTGGCTCAGCACATCAGTACAAAAGATAAGGCTGAAGCATTTGCAACGATCTTCAGCCCGACGTGCCGAGTGGATGATCCATCTCGGCCTCCTCTAGATGTCCCCAACATCACTGATGCCATTCTTCAGCCAATTCAATTCACTCTACTTGATATCAAGAAAGGGCTGGAGGTATGGGGTACTGCAAAGGCTATGGGCCCTGACAATATTCTGGCAATAGAACTGAAGATATGTGCTCCAGAACTTGCCGTACCCCTAGCTGAGCTGTCCCAATACAGCTACAACACTGGCATCCACCTGCCAATGTAGGTATCTCCTGTACACAAAAAGCAGGACAAATCCAACCCAGCCAATTACCGCCCCATCAGTCTACTGTCAATCATCATAAGGTGATGGAAGCGGTCATCAACTATGTTATCAGCGGCATTTGCTTAGCAATAAACTGTTCACTGATGCTGTTTGGGTTCTGCCAGGATCAGTCAGTTCCTGACCTCATTACAGCTTGGTTCAATCATGGACAAAAGAGCTGAACTCCAGAGGTGAGGTGAGAGTGACTGCCCTTGACATCAAGGCCGCATTTGACCAAGTGTGGCATCAAGGGACCCTAGCAAAATTGGATACAATGTGCTTCATGGGGAAAACTCCCTGCTGGTTGCATTCACACCTAGCACAAAGGAAGATAGCTGTGGCTGTTGGAGATCAATCATCTCAGTTCCTGAACATCACTGCAGGAGTTCCTCAGGGTTGTGTCCTAGGCCCAATTATCTTCAGCTGCTTCACCAACGATCTTCCTTCCATCATAAGGTTAGAAGTGGGTATAATTGCTGATGATTGCACAATGTCCAGCACCATTCGCAAATCCTCAAATACTGAAGAAGTCAATGTCCAAATGTAGGAAGATCTGTACAGTATGCAGGCTTGGGCTGACAAGCGGCATGCAAAATTCCTGCCACACAACTGCCAAGCAATGACCATCTCCAACAAGAGATAATCTAACCATCACCCCTTGACATTCAATGGTGTTACCATCACTGAATCCCCCACTATCAACATCCTGGGGTTACCATTGACCAGAAACTGAACTGGACTGGCCATATAAATGCTGTGGCTACAAGAGCAGGTCAGAGGCTTGGAATCAGGTGGCAAGTAACTCACCTCCTGAATTCCCAAAGCCTGTGCACCATCTGCAAGGCACAAGTCAGGAATGTGATGGAATACTCCCCACTTGCCTGAAGGAGTGCAGCTCCAACAACACTCAAGAAGCTTGACACTGCCCAGGTCAAAGCAGCCTGCCTAAATGGCACCCCATCCACAAACATTTTTTTTATTCATTCAAGGATGTGAGCTTCACTGGCTGGGCCAGCATTTATTGCCCATCCCTAGCTACCCTTGAGATGATGGTGGTGAGCTGCCTTCTTGAACTGCTGCAGTCCATGTGGTGCACGTACACTCACAGCGCTGCTAGGAAGGGAGTTCCAGGATTTTGACCCAGCGACAGTGAAGGAATGGCGATATATTTCCAAGTAAGGATGGTGAGTGACTTGGAGGGGAACTTCCAGGCGGTGGTGTTCCCATCTATCTGCTGCACTTATCCTTCTAGATGATAGTGGTCGTGGGTTTAGAGGGTGCTGTCTAAGGAGTCTTGGTGAATTCCTGCAGTGCATCTTGTAGATGGTACACACTGCTGCCTCTGTGCATAGGTGGGAATTAGAGATCCATGTAACATGAGTAACACAGTAATAATGAGTGACTTTAATTTACAAATACAGTGGGTTAACAAAATCAGCACTAATGCTCTGGAGGAGGAATTCCTGGAGTGTATACGAGATGGCTTTCTGGAGCAGTATGAGGAGCCAACTAGGGATCAAGCTATTTTCCATTTAGTGTTGTGTAATGAGAAAGGACTAATTGATAATCTTGTTGTAAAGGAGCCTTTCAAAAATAGTGACCATAATATGATAGAATTTTGCATTTGAATCTGAAACTAGGCTCTTAAATCTAAAGAAAGGGAATTATGAAGGTATGTGGTAAAATTTTGCTATGGTGGATTGGGAAAATACACTAAAAAGTAGACAGGCAATGCCTCACTTTGGTGAGACCACATCTGGAATATTGTGCGCAGTTTTGGTCTCCTTATCTGAGGATGGATGTACTTGCTATAGATGGGGTGCAGCGAAGGTTTACCCGACTGATTCCTGGGGTGGCGGGACTGACATATGAGGAGACATTGAGTCGATTAGGATTATATTCACTGGAGTTCATATGAATGAGGGGGGATCTCATTGAAACCTATAACATTCTAACAGGGCTAGAAAGGGTAGATGCAGGAAGTATGTTCCCGATGGTAGGGGAGTATAGAACCAGGGATCACAGTCTGAGTAATTGGGGCAGACCATTTAGGACTGTGATGAGGAGAAATTTCTTCACCCAGAGAGTGGTGAGCCCATGGAATTCGTTACCATAGAAAGTAGTTGAGGCCAAAACATTGTATGTTTTCAAGAAGGAGTTAGATATAGCTCTTGGGGCGAAAGGAATCAAAGGATATTAAGGCCCGCCCAGCGTGACATCCGGCGGGAAGTGCTACGCGTTTCCTGTGTGGGTGGGGGAGATTCCCCAAAAGCTAAGCTAAGTGCTGCCTCAGGGAGATTGCTTACACTTTGAAAAAGATTAAAAATAGAAAAAAAAAATTCCCTAACATATCCCCCTCATGTGACAATGTTACATGAGATGGGACATGTTCATAATTTACATAATAACTTTAATTGTATAACTGATCATGTCAACAGCCTCAATTGGCCATTGACAGGTCGGTGGGCGCACAGCTGATTTTGCTGCGGGCCCGCCTTCCTGAAAATTTAAATGGGCCAGGATGACGTCGGGGGGAACCCGCGTCATTTTATACAGTGGTGAGCGGGCCCCGCCCCCTGTTCGCCAACGGCAAAATTCTGCCTGGTGTTTTTTGAGGATATTACTTGTAACATTGATAAAGGAGAACCAGTAGATGTGGCGTATTTGGATTTTCAGAAGTTTTTTGTTAAGGTCACACTCAGGAGGTTAGTAAATACCATTATATCAGGAAGAATAATAATTTTCATATTGTTAGAGGAGTTTATTGTAGGGTAATAGTGGACCAAAACTAAAAAGTGCTGGAAAAACTCAGCGGGTCTGACAGCATCTGTGGAAAGAAAGACAAGGGTTAACGTTTCGAGTCTGTTTGACTCTTCTTCAGAACTAAAGAGAAGTAAAAATGGTGAAACATATACCATTTAAGGGGGGTGGGACAGGTGAAGCTGGATGGAAGGCCAGTGATGGGTAGAGATAAAGGAGAGATTGCAAAAGATGTCATAAACAAAAGGTCAAAGGGGTGTTGATGGCGGTGATACTGGCTAAAGGAGGTGCTAATGGTGACATTAAAAGTGGAAAGCAGAATGAACAAGTGACAGATGGCCCTAGTGGGAGTGGGATGGGGGGAGGGGAAGGCGTGGGGAAAAAGATCAAAATAGGCTAAAAGGTGGGGATAAAACAATGAATAACAATGGAAATAAATTAAAAAATAATAATAATAGGTGGGAAACAATATAGGGTCTTAGAGTCATATATAAAGATTTAAAAATAAATATTTGAAGACAGGGGATCAAAAAGGGGTGAGGATGGAGGAGAGAGTTCATGATCTGAAGTTGTTGAACTCAATGTTAAGTCCGGAAGGCCATAAAGTGCCTAATAGGAAGAAAAGGTGCTGTTCCTCCAGTTTGCATTGAGCTTCACTGAAACATTGGAGCTGACCAAGGACGGACATGTGGGCATGAGAGCAGGGTGGTGTGTTGAAATGGCAGGAAGGTCTGGGTCATGCTTGCGGGCAGACCGAAGGTGTTCTGCAAAGCGGTCACCCAGTCTGAGTTTGGTCTCTCCAATGTAGAGGAGACCGCATTGGGAGCAGCGAATGGAGTAGACCAAATTGAGGGAAGTGCGCTGCTTCAGTTGAAAGGACTGTTTGAGCCCTTGGATGGTGAGGAGGGGGGAAGTGAAGGGTCAGTTGTTGCACCTTCTGCGATTGCATGGGAAGGTACTATAGGTGGGGGTTGAGGTGTTGGGGTGATGGAGGAGCGGACCAGGGTCTCGCAGAGGGAACGGTCCCATGAAATGCCGACAGGTCGTGTGAAGGGAAGATGTGTTTGGTGGTGGCATCATGCTGGGCTTGGCAGAAATGGCGGAGGATGATGCCTTGAATGTGGAGGCTGGTGGGGTGGGGTGACAGAGACTCTCTGTCTCTCTTCATGACTCCCTCTCTGTCTCTTTCTCTGTCGCTCTCTACATCTCTCCCCTCCTCTATCCCTCTCTGTCTGCCTAATCCTCTTGCTCTCATCCTATCATGGTTCTGGGAGGGAGAGGAAGGTGTGAGGGCAGAAGCATGGGAGATGGGTTGGGCATGGTTAAGGGCCCTCTCAACCACCATGGGTGGGAAACCTAGGTTAAAGAAGAAGGAAGACATGTCAGAAGAATTGTTTTGGAAAGTGGCATCATTGGAACAAATGCAGCGGAGGCGAAGGAACTGAGAGAACAGGATGGAGTCCTTACAGGAAGCAGGGAGTTGTAGTCGAGGTTGTTGTGGGAGTCGGTGGGCTTGTAATGAATACTAGTGGACAGTCTATCACCAGAAATTGAGACAGAGAGGTCAATGAAGGGGAGGGAAGTGTCAGTGATGGACCACGTGAAAGTGATGGAGGGGTGGAAATTGGAAGCAAAATTAATACATTTATCCAGGTCCAGACGAGAGCATGAAGCGGCACTGAAATAGTCATCGATGTACCGCAGAAAGAGTTGTGGGAGGGGGCCTGGGTAGGACTGGAACAAGGAATGTTCTACATACCCCATAAAGTGTCAGACATAATTGGGACCATGCAGGTACCCATAGCCACACCTTTTATTTGAAGGAAGTGAGATAAGTTTAAGGAGAAATTGTTCAGTGAGAGAACAAGTTCAGCCAGACGGAGGAGAGTTTTGGTGGATGAGGATTGTTCGGACCTCTGTTCGAGGAAGAAGCGGAGAGCCCTCAGACCATCCTGGCGGGGGATGGAGGTGTAGAGGGATTGGACGTCCATAGTGAAGAGGAGATGGTTGGGGCCAGGGAACTGGTAATTGTTGATATGATGTAGGGCATCAGAGGAATTGTGGATGTAGGTGGGAAGAGACCGGACAAGGGGAGAGAGAACGGAGTCAAGATAGGAAGAAATGAGTTCCGTGGGGCAGGAATAGGTTGACAAGTTCGGTCTACCAGGACAGTCCTGTTTGTAGATTTTGGGGAAGAGGTAGAAGCGGGCTGTCCGAGGTTGGGAGACTGTGAGGTGGGAAGCTGTGGAGGGAAGATCTCCAGAGGAGATGAGGTCAGTGACAGTCCTGGAAACAATGGCTTGATGTTCGCTGGTGGGGTCATGGTCCAGGGGGAGGTAGGAGGAAGTGTTTGTAAGATAGAGGTCAGTGCGCCAGACAACAACAGCACCACCCTTGTCGGCAGGTTTGATAACGAAGTCAGGGTTTGATCTGAGAGAACAGAGTGCGGCAAGTTCAGAAGGAGACAGGTTAGAGTGGGTGAGTGAAGCAGAGAAATTGAGATGGCCGATGTCACGCCAACAGTTAGCAATGAAAAGATCAAGGGCAGATAACAGGCCAGAGGGAGGGGTCCAGGTGGAGGGAGAATACCGGAGGTGGGTGAAAGGATCCGTTGAAAGGGGGAGGACTCCTGCCCAAAGAAGTGAGCACGGAGACGAAGGCGGCAGAAGAAGAGTTCTGCATCGTGCCCAGCCCGAAATTCACTGAGGTGAGGGCGTAAGGGTATGAAACTGAGTCCTTTGCTGAGTACTGAACATTTAGCATATATATTATTTCCCCAACCTATTTTTATTATTTTTAAAATTTATTTCCATTTTTATTCATGGTTTTATCCCCACCTTTTAGCCTATTTCTATCTTTTTTCCCACACCTTCCCCTCCCTGCACCCCACCACCACTAGGGCCATCTGTCAATTGCTCATTCTGCTTTCTACTCTTATTGTCACCATTAACACCTCCTTTAGCCAGTATCACCACCATCAACACCCCTTCAACCTTCTGTTTATGACATCTTTTGCAATCTCTCTTTTGCCTCCGCCTATCATTGGCCTTCTATCTAGCTTCACCTATCCCACCCCCCTTAAACAGTATATGTTTCACCATTTTTACTTCTTTTTAGTCCTGAAGAAGTCATATGGACTCGAAGTGTTAACTCTGTCTTTCTCTCCACAGATGCTGTCAGACCTGCGGAGTTTTTCCAGCACTTTTTGTTTTTGTTTCAGATTTCCAGCATACACAGTATTTTGCCTTTATCTTAGAGTAATAGTGGGATCTGTGTCTACGGCCAGAATTTTACCCTCATCAGGCGGGCTTGGCTGGAGCGGACGGGAGCGGTCGGGAAGCCGACCGCCGCCCACAATCGGGGCTGGACCACAATTTCACGCTGGCGGGCCAATTAAGGCCCACCTAGCATAAACGCCGGCTGGAGAACCTCTGAGAAGGATCGGGTGAGGGCAGGGGCCTGTTGTCTGCCGGGTCCAATGGCAACCCAGTGGCCGGTTCAAAAACAACGCAGGTGGCCCCAAGGAGGTGGCCCATGTTGGAGTTGTAGCAGTGACATGGCTGCAAACAAAGATGCAGAGATCAGGCGGGAGGTGAGGTGGCTGCGCACTCGGCCGCCCCGTTTTTCTGACAAGTGCCTCGCCGCCCTGCTGGAGACGGTGGCTGCCAGGAGGGACACCCTTGGCCCCAGAGACGGGAGGAGGAGGCCACCGCACCTCACAAAGAGGGCATGGAAGGGGGTGATTGCCCGGGTGAGCAGCCACGACATGGTGCAGCGCACCTGGGTGTAGTGCTGGAAGCGCTTCAATGACCTGCTGTGCTCAGGAAGGGTGATTACCATGTTGGCATGGGCCAGTGTGTTTTTATTTTTGATTGGCCACCCGTGCACCTAACCACCCCCCCACCCCCCCCCCCCCACCCCCCCCGCCCCCTTGGAGCTTAGGGGTGAAAAAGTTTGCGTGCCAACCGTCAATCAGGCCGGAGCTGACCAAGGGGCTGAGTCTTGGCTTCTGCAAGGTGCTCCTCAGCAGGCTGCAATGGTGCTGCAGGTAGAGAGTGGACTAATCAATGCTCCTCTGTCCTTTCAGGAGAAAACATCCCATGACAATATTGAGGTCACGGACTGGCGGAGGACCCCCACACCTCCTCATCCTCTCCCGGTATGAGCAGGAGGCCTTGGAGCTCGAAAGGCACCATGCAACCTCGATCAACCGGCCGCGGTGAGGCTGAGGTGTCAGGCGAAGAGTGCAGTATACTGAGGTGAGAGTTTCGGATGGTTCAAACAGTTTTGTGCAGTCTCATCATTTATGGAGGCCTCCAGATTGGATTCCTCATTGATCATTGAAAGACAATGGCACCATGATGCACATCTCTATTGTCTCACCAGGGTGCCTGGCATGCATAGTGACAGCGTCATGACATAAGCTAATAACATGTCCTCCTTCTCCCTTAGATCTGCCACCAAGCATTGAAGCGCACGACCTCCAGGAGCTATCCCTGACCCCGGAGGACCACCATGATCCCCAAGCACCTGCCCCACACCCACTCACTGAACCACGTACCAGTGCAGATACCAGCACCTCGGTGGGCATTAGTTCGGCGGCTAGTATCTCGGTTCCCATTGGTAATGGCACTTCACACTTGCTTGAGGTGCAGACAGAGGCAGGGCACCGGCAGTCAGAGGGCTGCTGGAGGCCAGGAAGATGCTCAGTCAAAGGCTGATGATGGGTCTCTGGAATCGCCCATTAGGCAACCGATACTGGATATCCAGCAGGGTTTGTGGGAGGGTCTGACGGAGTTCCAAGTATGCGTGCCATGATCTCCATTGTGGAGGAGTCCCTGCGGGGCGTGAGCACTGTGTTGACCCTCATGGCCGAGCGCAATGACTCCTCCATGGAGAAAGTGGCGACTCTCATGGATAGGCTGCTCCAGGAACAGAATCAGAAGTTCCTGGGGTTGCACTCAGACCTGCAAGCCCTCACACAGGCAATGACCTCAGCTGGTCAATGTCCGTGTGTGAGATGGATGGTGCACCCAGTATCCCAGCTAGGTGCCCGTCCATCAATGGCAAGCAGGGAGGTCCACAGCAACTTCACGTTGGTGCACGAGCTGCTTGTTGTCTCTGTGGGCTCCTCTCATGGTGGTCTGGATGACGGCAGCAGCTCCATTGCCCCTCTGCCAGCAGCCATTGCATCTGAAGAGGCTGCAACAACTGGGGAGATGCCAGCCGTGGCACTGGCCGCTCCCTCCCAGGCAGGGCCAGCACAGGCTCCATTAGCCAAGTATAAGTATGACCGCCAAGCTTATCAAGGCCAGCAGGATAGCAGAGTCAGTAGGCTGTCTCCAATGCCGGTACCAGCGAGGAGGGAGCACCTAGACTTAGCACCCGTAAACATAAATTTAAAGCACCTTAAGCACAAGAGGGACTCATCACAGGTGATCTTTTCTTCCCTCATTTTGTTTTTGTTTTTTTAATCGTGTGACTACCAACACCGGATATTGTTCTGTTCAATGCTGTGTGAGTTCCGGCATTAAATTACATTTGCTTTTGTATTATTGGCCTGAGTATGCTTCATTTGTTTTGTAGGTGCACAGTAGGCCAGTATGTAATTGTGGAAGTGGATGGCTCGAACCTTTATTGCATAGGCACTGAGTGTATCTTGAGGGCCAAGGAACGGGTTATTTTTGCAATCCAGGATGGAGGCAGCAGCCCTGGCATGAGGTGGTCGTTCTTATTTGGCAGCCTAGCTGAAGGAGCATTGGATCAAAGGATCCCTGGTATCCCTGCCTCCCTGGAGGTTACCGAGGTCTGGCTCCACACCCTCAGTGTTCTCCTCACCATGCTCCTCTTCTGACTCACTATTGGAGTCATCATCTGGGGCCTGTGCAGCTGCATCAGCGTCCTCTTCCTCCAGTAGCTCCCCCCTTGCCAGTGCCAGATTGTGGAGAGTGCAGCATGAAACTACTATCAGTGACACCTGCTCTGGGGGGTATTGCAGTGTGCCCCCTGAACGGTCCAGGCATCAGAAGTGCATCTTGAGAAGGCCTATGGTTCTCTCCACCACCGCCCTTGTGGAGGTTTGGCTCCTGTTCTCCTGCTGCTCCACCTCTGTTCTTGGGTGGCAGAAAGGTGTCATGAGCCGCCTTTTCAATGGACAGCCCTTATCACCCAGCAGCCATCCATCCAGTCAGGCTGGAGCACTGAAGAGCTTCGGCATCTGGGAGTGTCTCAGGATATACGCTTCATGGGAGCTGCCAGGGTACCTTGCACAGACTTGCAGAATCTGCATCCTGTGGTCACACACTATCTGCATGTTCATAGAGTGGAATCCCTTCCTGTTAACGAAGGCACCCAGCTGACCCGCAGGCACCTTGATAGCCACATGTGTGCAGTCGATGGCACCCTGGACATGGGGAAGCCCAGCAATCGCTGCACAGCCTCTGGCTCGCTCATGCATGCGGAAATGAATGAAAGTTAATACACACCTGAAAAGAGTTTCTGTCACCAGCTTGATGCAACTGTGGACAGCTGATTGGAAGACTCCACACAGATCCCCCATAGAGCCCTGGAAAGAGCCGGAGGCATAGTAGTTGAGCACTATTGTGACCTTCAGAGCCACTAGCATGGGGTGTTCACCCACACAGTCGGAGCTGATCTCAGGCCCAATCCTCTGACAAATGGAGATCACGGTCTCCCTGGAGAGATGGAGCCTCCTTCGGCATTGCACATCGGATATACTGAGGTAGCTGCATCGCTGCCTGTAAACCCTGGCAGCAGGATAGTGGCATCTTCTGCAGTCCCTTCCGCCTTGGGTTATCTGCTGGCCCTGCACCCCCTGTGCCTGCACCCCTCCTCCCACAGGTTCCTCTCCTGGAAGCTGCATTGGGGCACTTAGCCTCATTCCCCCACCTCTCTCATCCTCCTCAGAGGAGGTCCCTCCTCCAGCGGAGACCATAATCTCCATTACCAGGGTAAGGGAAGGCTGTCTGATACCTGGAATGGTCCACACAGTCCAAATCCTCAGAGGGCCTAGAAGACACCAAGGAATCCTGAAATGAAGCCAGGAAATGGTAAGAATGAAGACCCAATCAGAGATTAAGCTGACAAGTGCCAAGTTATCTCCAAAACTCCTCACATTATCAATGCTGCTGACCCTTCTTATGCTCGTGGATGAGGTTTTGCAAATTGTCGTCGGCCCACCTGCTCATTTTGCCCGTACGATGAGCAAAAAATCACACGGGCAACATTACACCACTGTCAGTTGGGTTGTCAAGGGCCTTAACTGGCCTCTTAATTAATGGTAGGCATGGCTCTGACTCCCACACATGCCCACTGAGCAAAATATTGTGTGAGTATGCGATGACATCAGGACCTTAGCCTGACGTCATCGCGCGTCATTTTACGTTTGTTCCGGTCAGGCGTGTGCCTGCCCGGCGAGCGGAAAATTCTGCCCTATGCATGTGCGTGCGTGTGGGACCAAATTGAATTAGAGACTTTGATGTGTCAGAAGATAAGCAAAACAAAGGCTTTGAAGGCTTTGATGTATCAGAAGATAAGCAATTTTGAAATGTTGCACCTAGCCAGGAGAAGCTAAGAAACAGTGTGTTTATTTTCCCAAAGATTACTGGTAAAATTGGTACTTTGATGGATATTTATTATTTGAGAGGGAAAAGTCCAAATACGTAGAGAAACAATGGGAGATTGCATTCAAATGGAAAACATGTGTAAAGGAGAGAAGGCAGTGTGTAAGGTCAGGAATTCAAAGATCTAACATGAATGAGAAAAGCCTCCAACATCTAAGCCTCAAGCTGTTGTCTATGAGGAACTGAAGCTGAGAAAAACTCACTTTGAATTTGATTGTTCAGAGTATTGCGTGTTAGTTTGGCTGGGTCTTTTAAAATCTATGTGTCTCACTTTTTCCTTAATAGAGGTGTAACTGGGGTTCAGATTAATTACAGGATTTAGAAGTTATCATAGTAGTAATTTGTAGATCTATGTATGTGCTTAATATCATTTCTTCTATTAATAAAGGTTTAATTTAATTTTGTAAGAAACCTATAATGCTTGGTGGCCTTTTTACTCAATTCAAAGCACGCATCTCAAAATAAGTACAAATTGCAAATAGTTGTGGCTCTTGCTTCGAGTTTCCCTCTGGGATTTGGGCAGCTTTGCATTTACCATCCACTTGCCATAACAGAAGTTGGGGCTCTTTGCGGGATGTATTTGAAATTCCTTGATTGATTTGGAGTTGGTGAATCCTAAAGTTATGAGCACGAGAAGCACTTTGAATTCAGGAGTTGGTGTGAGGTTTTTTTTGAAGTGGTGAGACTGCATTATGGCTTTGGCGGTTGCAAACACTTGTTTGTGAGATGAAGTTATAACCTTGGCTGGTTTACAAAAGGTAAATAAAGTTAAGTTAAAGGAATTGGTGGATAAATTAGAATTGGGATTACCTGCAGGGGCAAAGAAAGCAGACATAGTTGAAGGTTTTCCAGGGCATTTAAAGTTGGAAGCAATACTGACACTAATGAGTCACAGCTGGAGGTAATGTGACTTTGGTTACAAATGAAGAAGTTTGAACTTGAACAAGCAAAGGAAATGAAAAAAACATGTCATGTTCAGCTATACAAGAGTTGGGGTGGGGCATTTAAAAATGGCAATGCTTCCATCAAATCAGTGATGTGCACTGGTGAAATCATAATATACCTTTTATTTTATTCTTTCATACAGTGAGAGTATCTCATGCAAGGCCAGAAATTTTTGCTCTTCCCTACCTGCACTTGGGAAGGTGGTGATGAGCTATCTTCTTCAATCACAGCAGCCCTACAGTGCTGTTAGGGAGGGAGTTTCAGGATTTTGTGCCAGCGCCAGTGGAGAAACAGCAATATAGTTCCAAGTCAGTCTGGTGTATGGCTTGGAGGGGAATTTGCAGGTGGTGGTGTTCCCATGTGTCTCCTGCCCTTGTCCTTCTAGGTGGTAAAGGTGCTGTTGAAGGTCCCTTGGTAAGTTGCTGCAGTGCATCTAGTATATGGTATGCACTGCTCCACTGTGCATTGATGGTGGTGGAAGGAGTGAATGTTTAAGGTGGAGGATTGGGTGCTAAACAAGTGGGCTGCTTTGTTCTGGATTGTCATGAGCTTCCTGAGTGTTGTTGGAGCTGTACTCAATCACACGCCTGACTTGCACCTTGTAGATGATGGACAGGCTTCCATAGAATTCCCAGCCTCTGACCTGCCCTTGTAGCCACAGTATTTATATGGCTGGTTCAGTTCAGCTTTTGGTCAATTGTAGCTCCCAGAATGTTGATGGAGGGGGATTCAGCGATGGTTCAACATTGAATGTTAGATTCTCTCATGTTGGAAATAGTAACTGCCTGACACTTGTGTGGTACGAATATTACTTGCTACTTATCAAGCCAAGTTTGAACATTGTCAAGGTTTATCTGCATTGGCACACGAACTGTTTCGGTATCTGAGGAGTCTTGAATATTACTGAATACAGTGTAATCATCAGCAAACATCCCTATTTCTGACCTTATGATGGAAATAAGGTCACTGAGGAAGCAGCTGAAGATCGTTGGGCCAAGGACATTGTGGAACACCTGCAGTGATGTCCTTGGCTGAGACGATTGGTTTCCAACAGCCACACCCATCTTCATTTGTTTAGTATGATTCCAACCAGTGGAGTTTATCCCGATTCCAACTGACTTCAACTTTTCTACAGCTCCTGATAGCAGCAAACAGCATGCTCCTTCAGCTGTTCGTAATAGGCAGAGTACAGGCACATGCAAGCCTGCGCTTACAAAACCCAAAACAAAAATCGATTGTTGGATGTGGTTTTGCAATTCGGCAGCACTTGATGAACAATTTTGAGTGTGCTGATAGCTACACTAACAACCAATTTAAGATAATCAGTTAAAATCGTAATGTGGCTCATTTATGCTTGCTAGAAGTGACATACATTCACATGCAGGGACCCATTCTCTGCAAGAAAAAGAAATATTTTCAAACCTTGAGCCGTTTTTAAATTAGCAGGGCACTTGGGGGGCCTATAGATCCCCTTTGCTTTCTCTATGGCAACACCTCAGCCAATCAGAGGTGACTTGCCAACCAATCAGCACCATTTTCTCCTGCAGTATAAATTGTTGTGATCGTTTGAAATTTGCCATTCTTACATTTGTCCCGAATACAAGATGAAAAGCTTAGGAAACGTGTCTCTCTATATTCAATACGACACGTGGTCCTGTGGATTGGTAAGCGAGCTAAAGCCAGTGGTGTTGAAAATGACAGCAGCATTGATTTTTTTTCTCCAGAAGATCCTTCCCAGGCCACTGGGGGTATGGACAGCCTAGCATCAGGCAGGTTACCAATGCCCTATTTAAAAGGACAGAAGAGTATGTGCAATGAGGGAGATGGTGACATAGTAGTAATTTTACTGGCCTAGGAACTTAAAGACCCAATCTAAAGCCCAGGGAACATGGGTTCAAATCCCAGCATGGCAGCTGGTGGAATTTAGATTAATAAAACCTGGGATTCAAAGCTAGTCTCAGTAATAGCATGAAACTATCAAAGATTTTTTTTTGTGACAATCAATCTGGTTCACTAATGTCCTTTAGATAAGGAAATGTGCCATTCTTACCTGTTCTGACACGTTACTCCAGACCACAGCAATGTGGTTGACTCTTTGTGCCCTCTGAAATAGCCTAGCAAGTCTTTTCAGTGGCATTTAGGAATGGGCAACAAACACTGGCCCTCCCAGTATTGCCCACATCCCATGAAAGAATAAAGGAAAAACAATTCAGGATAATCCAGAGCTGTGGGCTTTGGGGCGATCACAGTTTTCTACAAGTGCAGTGGGTTATTAACTGCACTCATATGGCAGTCAGAGCTCCTTGGGACCATCTTGCAGCATTCATCAACTATCATGAAAATATAATAATTTTCATAATATTATTGTGATTTATTGTAAAGGTAGGTTAATAGTGGTGTTCGAATTTGTTTCTCTGTGTGAGGTTGTGCGTGGGGTTTTAATTGAAGTGCAGACAGCTGGTCTGGAGCTTTTGAGTTATCAAAAGAAAAGTTAGGCTTAAAATGCTAAATACGTAAACATGGCCGAAGTTTTAGAATGTGAGGTGTGAGAAACATTTGCATTTTGAGATAAACCAGAGTTGTAAATTTCAAAGCAATGGTAAGGTGTTCCATCGAGCCAAAGAGGCTAAGCCAAACAGTGCATTAATTTTTCCCAAAGATTACTGATAATATGAGTACTATGGAAGATTAATATTATTGAAAATGTGCAGTTGCAAAGACATATTGGGACAATGGAATTTACAATAAAAAGGGAGAAAACTGTATAAAGGAGATGAGGTTATGCGTAAGGAGAAGGAATTCTAAGACCTAACAAGTGTGAAAAGCCTCCAGCCTCGATGTATCAAGCTGCTGTCTACAGGAAGCAAAGCAAAGAAAGCTAATTGTGAATATCCCTGTCCAGGGTAATGTATGCTTTGCCTGGGTCTGTTGAAGTCTATCTTATTTTACTGTTGCCTTAACAGAGGTGTAACTGGGGGTTAGATTAATGTATGTGCTTTAAATCCTTTCTTCTGTTAATAGAGGTTTCTTTGGCTTTTTTAGTACGAGATGGAATTAGTACGATAGCAAGAAAGGATCTTGGATCTGAAGATGTAGAATCCATATGAGTGGAGGTAGGAAATAACAAGGGGAAGAAGACATTGGTGGGAGTAGTCTATAGGCCCCCCGACATTAGCTATACTGTAGGACAGAGAATAAATCAGGAAATAATGAGGGCATGTGAAAAAGGCAATACATTAATCATGGGTGACTTCAATCTTCATGTAGACTGGGAAAATCAAATTAGCAGAGGTAAACATGAGCAAGAATTCATAGAGGGTATTCGGGACAGTTTCTTAGAACAATATGTTGTGAATCCAGCCAGGGATCTGGCCATTTTGAATTTGGGAATGTGTAATGAGGCAGGTTTAATAAATAATCTCAGAGTAAAGGATCCCCTAGGAAAAAGTGACCATAATTATGGGAGAATTTAGCATTCCATTTGAGAATGAGAAACTTGGGTCAGAAACAACTGTGCTAAACTTAAATAAGGATAATTACAATGGAATGAGGGCAGGGTTGGCTGGAGGGGACTGGGAAAGCAGATTAGCTTAGAAAAGATGGTTGATGAACAATGGCAGAAGTTTCAGAAAATAGTTAATGACTCTCAACAAAGATATGTCCCAGTGAGGAAGAAGGATTCAAGGAAGGGGATAAACCAATCATGGTTAACCAACCATGGTTAACCAAGGAAGTTAAGACTGTATCAAATTGAAAGAAAAAACATACAATGTGGCAAAGATTAGTAGTAAACCAGAGGATTGGGAACATTTTAAAAACCAACAAAAGATGGCCAAAAAATAATAAAGAGGGAGAAAATAAACTTTGGGGGTAAACTAGCAAGTAATGTAAAAACGGACACTAAGAGCTTCTTTAAATATATAAAAAGGAAGAGAGAGGCCATTGTAAACATAGGCCCCTTAAAGAATGAGGCTGGGGAAATAATAATGGGGCACCAGGAAATGGCAGAGGAGTTGAATAAATACTTTGCTTCAGTCTTCACAGTAGAATACACTAATAGCATTCCAAAAACACTAAATAATCAAGTGGCAAAAGGTGATGAAGAAATAAATACAATAACGATCACGAGAGAAAAAGTACTATGGAAACTAATAGGGCTAAAGGCCAATAAGTCCCCTGGAACTGATGGGTTGCATCCTAGGATGTTAAAGGAAGTAGCTGCAGAGATAGTGGATGCAATGGTAATAATCTTCCGAGAATCATTAGACTCTGGAGAAGTCCCAGAGAATTGGAGAACGGCTAACCTTATTCAAAAAGGGAGACAAAAAACAGATAACTATAGGCCAGTTAGCTTAACATCTGTCATTGGGAAAATGTTGGAGTCCATTATAAAGGATGGAATAGCAGAGCATTTAGAAATACATAATCTAATCAAGCAGAGTCAGCATGACTTCATGAAAGAGAAATCATGCCTAACACATTTATTAGGTTTCATTGAGCAGTAACAAGCAGGATAGATGAAGGGGAACCAGTAGATTTAATATATTTGGATTTCCAAAAGGCATTCGATAAGATACTGCACAGATGGCTACTTAAGGTAACAGTCCATGATGCTGGGGGTAGTATATTAGCATGGAAAGAGGATTGGCTAACTAATAGAAGGTAGAGTTGGGATAAGGGGGGGCATTTTCAGGATGGCAACCTGTAACTAGTGGAGTGCCATAGGGATCAGTGCTGGGGCCTCAAATATTTACAATATACATTAATGACTTAGATGAGGGAAGTGAATGTACTATTGACACGTTTGCAGATGACACAAAAAAAGGTGGGAAGGCAAGTGGTGAGAATGACACAAGGAGTCTACAGAGGGATATAGATAGGTTAAGCGAATGGGCAAAAACTTGGCAGATGGAATATAATGTGGGAAAATGTAAGGTTATGCACTTTCACAGGAAGAATAGAGGGGCTGAATATTATTTAAATGGAGAAAGACTGCAGAAGGCTGCAGCATAGAGGGATTTGGGAGTCCTTGTGCATGAATCCCAAAAAGTTAACATACAAATTCAAGAGGTAACAAGAAAGGCAAATGGAATGCTGGCCTTTATTTCAAAGGAAATGAAGTATAAAAATAGGGAAGTCTTGCTAAAGCTGTACAAGGCACTAGTTAGACCACACCTAGGATACTGTGAACAATTTTGGCCCCCTTATCTAAGGAAATATATAATGACATTGAAGGCAGTCCAGAAAAGGTTCAATAGGTTGATCCCGGGTATGGAGGGATTTTCTTTTGAGGAGAGATAGAGTAGGTTGGGCCTGTACTCACTGGAATTTAGAAGAATGAGAGGCAACCTTATTGAAACGCATAAGATTCTTAGGGGTCTGAAGAAGTCATATGGACTCGAAACGTTAACTCTGTCTTTCTCTCCACAGAGCTGTCAGACCTGCTGAGTTTTTCCAGCACTTCTTGTTTTTGTTTCAGGTTTCCAGCATCCGCAGTATTTTGCCTTTATCTTAGGGGGCTTGATAGGGTAGATGCTGAGAGGTTGCTTCCCCTTGTGGGAGAGTCTAGGACCAGAGGGCATAATCTCAGAATAAGGGATCGCCCATTTAAAACAGAGATGAGGAGGAATTTCTTCTCTCAGAGGGTAGTCAATCTGTGGAATTCTTTACCACAGAGGGCTTTAGAGGTTGGGTCATTAAGTATATTCAAGGCTTCAGATTTTTAATCAGTAAGGGAATCAAGGGTTATGGGGACAAGGCAGGAAAGTGGAGTTAAGGATTATCAGATCAGCCATGATCTCATTGAATGGCAGGGAAGACTTGATGGGCAAAATGGCCTATTTCTGCTCCTACATCTTATGACCTTATGGGGCAGAATTTTCTGGAGATGGAGCAAGAACGTGCAGGCGTGGACCCAATCGCAGCCCATGATTGGGTCTGCGCGACCATTTTACGCAGGTTGGCCAATTAAGGCGGGACTGCAATGACTGCCAGGTCCAATTGCAACTTGGCGGCCTGTTTTAAAAAGTTGCTGCAGCCTTTCAAAGACTGTGAATCATGACCAGTGGAAGGGCTCTCGAGTGCGCTGCTGGTGAACAGGCCAGGCAGGAGGGTAGGGCAGGGGGGCACTGTGCCCCTCATTTTCCGA
This sequence comes from Cetorhinus maximus, assembly GCF_964194155.1. Taxonomy (NCBI): domain Eukaryota; kingdom Metazoa; phylum Chordata; class Chondrichthyes; order Lamniformes; family Cetorhinidae; genus Cetorhinus; species Cetorhinus maximus. The sequence continues at coordinate 168,994,024 of NC_135883.1, forward strand.
TGGTTGCCTTGCTGTCCTCCTGAAGGAGCTGGCAGCACGGCGGGAGGTCCTGGTGCTCCAGGACGGGAGGAGGAGGAGGTCCTCCCAAAATGACCAAAATGCCTGGGAGGAGGTGACAGAGGTGGTGAGCTCCCGCGACATGGTGTGGCACACCTGGGTCCAGTGTTGCAAACGCTTCAACAACCTGTTGCGCTCAGGAAGGGTGAGTACCATTTTGGCATTGGTCACTTAACCCAGCAGGTATGCTTTCCGCCCTGGTGCCCACCTGCCCCAAGTCTGAGTGTAGTGACTGTATTGAATCATTGACGGCATGTGTTCTTCGCTGGGCGGGCCAGCAGATATTGCCCATGCCGAGGTCACCCTGAAAGGGTGGTGAAGGGATGGGATCTGCCCCTGCAGCATGTGGAACACTGAGATCCACATTACTGTGCTGGGAGCAAACTGGAGGAGCTGCACCTACCCGCAGTGCTGGGACATGTCAAAATCAGAGTGACGACATGCTAGGAGGGGAGCTTCAAGGTGGCATGGCACTGATTGATCTACTGTCCTCTGCGCTCCATGTGCTTGCACCTCCTTGCTATGGAAGGTTAGACCCTGTGGTGCCTAATGTGATGTAGGCAGCATTTGGCCAAGGGGGTCGGCGGGGAAAAGGCCTAGCATCTTTGTGTGAGTGTTCGGCAGTAACGGAGTGAGAAGACACTGGAGCCCTGCAATGTCCCACTCTAGTTGGAGTGGGCTGTCCGGGAAGAGTGTCCCGGTGCAATTAGCACTAATCAATGCACTTCTCTCCTTTTCAGAAGAATGCACATAATGCAGCCGAGCAGGTGAGGACTGGCAGCGGGCCAGCACACTTAACGATTCTTAGCCACTTTGAGCAGGGGGCCCTTGATTTGGAGAGGCGCCATGTGCCCAGGTCCACCGGTGTTGGTGAGGCTGGGGTGCCACGGGCAGGTATGTTTGCCCAGCAGTGAGATCACCATTGTTCTCCCAGCAGCCATGGCAATGCTGAATGTTCAGTGATTAAAGTTGCAACATGGCTTGTCCATTGCTTATGGAAGGATGAGCGCATAATGATCCGGGGAACAGGGATGCACATTGACATTGTCGCCATGTTAACCCGTTCCAATGTCTTGTACTTCCTTTCAACATCTGCGGAGCAGGGCTGGGGAAGGAGCAGCAGAGGCCCCCTCTCACACCTGAGGGCCCTGAAGTCTTACCAGCATCACACCATCTCTGTCAGGCAGGCACTAGCGCAGATGCTAGCACCTCGGTGGAAATTAGAACATCGGCTAATGTCCCAGGGCACAGAGGTGAGGGTACTTCACAGTCGCTGTAGGAGCTGGCAGAGACAGAGTGCCCATGGTGCCAGCAGTCTGAGGACGGCAGGGGACTAGGCATATGCTAAGTCGATGCCTGATGATGTGCCTCTGGAGTCGCCCACGGCGCAGCAAGCGCGAGAAATGCGGCCTGGTGTGCTGGAGCATCTGGGGGAGATACGAGGCTATGCTTGGCTTGATGTCCGTGGTGGAGGAGTCTACATGGACTATCGCCAAAGCAACAAACCATAGACCATAAGACCATAAGACATAGGAGCAGAAATTAGGCCATTCAGCCCATCGAGTCTGCTCCGCCATTTAATCATGGCTGATAAGTTCTCAACCCCATTCTACCGCCTTCCTCCCGTAACCTTTGATCCCCTTACCAATCAAGAACCTATCTATCTCGGTCTTAAATACACTCAATGACCTGGCCTCCACAGCCTTCTGTAGCAATGAATTCCATAGATTCACCACTCTCTGGCTAAAGAAGTTTCTCCTCATCTCTGTTCTAAAAGGTCTTCCCGTTACTCTGAGGCTGTGCCCTCGGGTCCTAGTCTCTCCTACTAATGGAAACATCTTCCCTACGTCCACTCTATCCAGGCCTTTCAGTATTCTGTAAGTTTCAATCAGATCCCCCCTCATCCTTCTAAACTCCATCGAGTATAGACCCAGAGTCCTCAAACGTTCCTCATATGTTAAGCCTTTCATTCCTGGGATCATTCTTGTGAACCTCCTCTGGACGCTCTCCAGGGCCAGCACATCTTTCCTGAGATACGGGGCCCAAAATTGCTCACAATATTTTAAATGTGGTCTGACCAGAGCCTTATAAAGCCTCAGCAGCACATCCCTGCTTTTATATTCTAGTCCTCTCAAAATAAATGCCAACATTGCATTTGCCTTCCTAACTACCGACTCAACCTGCAAGTTAACCTTAAGAGAATCCTGGACGAAGACTCCCAAATCCCTTTGCACTCCAGATTTCTGAATTCTCTCCCCATTTAGAAAATAGTCCATGCCTCTATTCTTCCTACCAAGGTGCATGACCTCACAATTCCCCACGTTGTATTCCATCTGCTACTTCTTTGCCCATTCTCCTAACCTGTCTAAATCCTTCTGCAGCCTTCCCGCCTCCTCAATACTACCTGTCCCTCCACCTATCTTTGTATCATTAGGCAGGATGTCTTCAGTTCCTTCATCTAGATCATTAATGTATAAAGTGAAAAGTTGTGGTCCCAACACTGACCCCTGCGGAACTCCACTCCACCGGCCGCCATCTTGAGAAGGACCCCATTATCCCCACTCTCTGCCTCCTGCCAGACAGCCAATCTTCTATCCATGCTAATACCTTGCCTCGAACACCATGGGCTCTTATCTTACTGAGCAGCCTCCTGTGCGGCACCTTGTCAAAGGCCTTCTGGAAGTCCAAGTAGCTAACATCCAATGGCTCTCCTTTGTCTAACCTACTCGTTACCTCCTCAAAGAATTCTAACAGATTTGTCAGGCATGACCTCCCCTTGTTGAAACCATGCTGGCTTTGCCCAATTTTACCATGCACTTCCAAGTATTCTGAAATCTCATCCTTAATAATGGACTCTAAAATCTTACCAATGACCGACTTCAGGCTAATCGGCCTGTAATTTCCCGTCTTTTGCCTCACTCCCTTCTTAAACAGGGGGGTTCATTAGCGAGTTTCCAGTCCTCTGGGACCCTCCCTGACTCCAGTGATTCCTGAAAGATCACCACTAACGCCTCTACTATCTCTTCAGCTATCTCCTTCAGAACTCTGGGGTGTAATCCATCTGGTCCAGGTGATTTATCCACCTTCAGACCTTTTATTTTTCCTAGCACCTTCTCCTTGGTAATGGCCACCATACTCACCTCTGCCCCCCGGACTCTCTTGAATTTTGGGGATGTCACTCGTGTCTTCTACTGTGAAGACTGACACAAAGTACCTATTCAGTTCCTCCGCCATTTCTTTGTTCCCCACTACTACTTCTCCAGCGTTATTTTCCAATGTCCACTTTTGCCTCTCTCTTACCCTTTATATATCTAAAAAAACTCTTGCAATCTTCTTTTATATTACTGGCTAGTTTACCCTCATATTTAATCTTCTCCCTCCTTATTTCTTTTTTAGTTGTCCTCTGTTGGTCTTTGTAGGCTTACCAATCCCCTGGTTTCCCACTGCTCTTCGCCGCATTGTATGTTTTCTCTTTAGCTTTTATGCTGTCCCTGACTTCCCTTGTCAGCCATGGTTGCCTCGTCCTCCCTTTAGTATGCTTCTTCTTCCTAGGGATGAATTTTTGCTGTGACTCCCAAATTACTCCCAGAAACTTCTGCCATTGCTGTTCCACTGTCTTTCCTGCTAGGCTCATCTCCCAGTCAATTCTGGCCAGCTCCTCCCTCATGCCTCTGTTGTTGCCTTTATTCAACTGTAATACCGTTACATCTGATTCCAGCTTTTTCCTCTCAAATTGCAGGGTAAATTCTATCATATTATGGTCACTTCCTCCTAAGGGTTCCCTCACCTTCAGCTCCCTTATCAAATCTGCCTCATTACACATCACTAAATCTAGAATTGCCTGTTCCCTAGTGGGCTCCACCACAAGCTGCTCCAAAAAGCCATCTCGTAGACATTCCACAAATTCCTTTTCTTGGGATCCACTACCAACCTGATTTTCCCAGTCTACCTGCATATTGAAATCCCCCATGATCACTGTAACCTTGCCTTTCTTACACGCCTTTTTTATCTCCTGGTGTATCTTGTGCCCCACATCCTGACTACTGTTCGGAGGCCTCCCGTTATGGTTTTTTTTACCTTTGCGGTTCCTCAACTCTACCCACACAGATTCTACACCATCTGACCCTACATCATTTCTTGCTATCGATTTAATTTAATTTCTTACTAACAAAGCAACCCCACCCCCTCTGCCAACCTGTCTATCTTTTCGAGAGGATGTATATCCTTGGATATTTAGCTCCCAGTCCCGATCCCCTTGCTGCCATGTCTCCGTAATGCCCACCACATCATACCTGCCAATTTCAATCTGCGCCACAAGCTCATTTACCTTATTTCGTATACTGCGTGCATTCAGATACAACACCTTCAGTCCTGTATTTCCCGTCCCCTTTCTCATTGTCGTCCCTTTATCTGATGTGCTTGAAGTTAGATTCCTAGCCCTTTCCAAACACTCTGTCCTATTTTGTGTTCTGGAGAACCTCATGTCCATGCGTCCTCCATTGAGAGAGTGGCGACTCTCGTGGACAGGCTCCTCCAGGAGACCAATCAGGGCTTCCTGGGAATGCACTCGGACCACATCGTCATTGACCTTAGCTGGTCAGTGCCAGTGCGGGAGATGGACTCGGCACTAAGTTCCCCAGCTCAGTACCCATCCACCCATGGTGAGCAGGAAGGTCCGAAGCAACTTCACGTTGGCACAGCAAATGCCTGTTGTCTCTACGGGCTCCTCTCAGGGCGCACCGGATGAGGGTAGCAGCTCCTCCACCCCTCTGCCAGTGACTGTTGCATCCGGTGAGGCTGACGCTGCAATGACTGGCGAGATACCAGCTGTGGAACTGGAAGCTCCCTCCCAGGCAGGGCCAGCACAGGCTCCAAGGGCCAGAGGACGACCGCCAAGGTCATCTGGGCCAACAGAACAGCAGAGTGAGCAGGCTGTCTCAGATGCCACTCCCAGCGAGGCATCAGCACCAAGATGTAGCACCCGAAAACGCAAACATAAGGCACCTTAGGTACACCACGGGTTTATCGCTGGTGCTTTTGTGTTGGCTTGCAATGAGGTCTTTATGAGTTCGTGTGGTTTTTACCACCTTTTTCATTTCGTTTCATTAAGTTTCTTTGGTTGCAATATTAAATTCAGGCGTGTCTCTTTTGGTTGCCTCTTTTCTTCTGCAGGTGGATGGTTTCCAATAATATAATGAGCGTTTTGTGGGATATTCAGCTTTATTAACAAGGACCTTAGTTAATGTTCCTAACCAGGCAGATTTTTCACTTAGGTCTGGAATATGGAGCACACAGCCCAGGCTTGTCCTGGAGGTCCATTTGTGGTGTGCTAGCTGAAGGTTCGTTGGATTAAGGCCTCCCGTGTGTCCCTGCCTCCCTGGAGTATGCTCGGGTCAGTGTCTAACCCCCTCAGCATTTTCCAGTGCGTGCTCATCCTCGGACTCTCTGCTGGGCTCATCGTGTGCAGCCGCAGCCAATGCGTCTACGTCCTCATCGTTCATAGCTTCCCCCCTTTCCAGCGCAAGATTGTGGAGAGCACAGCATGCAACCATTATCAGCGGCACATGATCTGGGGGGTACTGGAGTGAGCCCTGAGCGGTCCAGGCATCAGAAGTGCAGCTTGAGAAAACCAATGGCTCTCTCCATCACAGCTCTTGTGGAGGCGTGGCTCCTATTGTACCGCGGCTCAGCTTCTGTCATCATGAGCGACCTTCTGAGGCCCTTGTCACCCAGCAGCCATCCATCAAGCCGGGCTGGAGCACTGAAGAGCCCCAGCACCTGGGAGTGTCTGAGGATGTAGGCGTCGTGGGAGCTGCCTGGATACCTTGCACAGACTTGAAAAATCAGCATCCTGTGACCACACACTATCTGCACTTTCATGGAGTGGAAGCCCTCCCTGTTGACGAAGGCACCGGGCTCACCTGCTGGCCACGTATGCAGTCTATTGCACCCTGGACACAGGGGAAGCCAACTATGGCCGAGATGCCTCTGGATCGCTGTGTCTGGCTTGCCTGGTCCCAATGGTAGAGGATGAAGGTCAATGGATGCCTGAACAGAGCGTTTGTCAGCTACTTGACACAAATGGGCACAGCTGTTTGGGAGACACTGCAAAGATCACCCACTGACACCTAGAAGGTGCCAGAGGCATAGAGGTGAGGGCAGCTGTGACCTTTAGAGCCACTGCATGGGGTGTCCACCCACACAATTCGTGGAGATCTCAGGCCCAATCATCTGACACATATAGTTGACTGTCTCCCTTGAGAGACGGAGCCTCCTTCGGCACTGCACCTCAGACATATTGAGTAGCTCCTTTGCCACCTGTGTACCCTGGCAGCAGGATAGTGGTGTCTTCTGCGGCCCCTTCTGCCTTGGACTTCCTCTTGGCCCAGCACCCCTTGTGCCTGCGCCTGACCTCCCAAAGGTGGCTCCCCTGGAGGCTGAATGTGCACTCCTGGCCTCCTTCCCCTTCTAGCCCTCCCTTCCCCCTCAGAGGAGGTGCCTCCAGTGGAAACATACAGGCCCAAAAAAGATTTCTCACTGCAAAGTGCTGACCTGAAGGTTCTGAGTTCAGACCAAGCAGCTGGTATGCATTTTGAAGTATTGCAGATCACACAGGCAAGTATCAATAACTTTGAAACATCAATATCTGACAGAGCACACTCGCGACCCCACTGAACCCTCTTATCCCGCCCGTGGATGATATTTATCCGCCTCTCCTACCCGTCTGCCCGTTGCACCCGTGCGCTGACCTGAAGATTGCACGAGAGCTGAGTCTTTCACTTTTGTTATTCCTCTTTCTGTCTTTTGTTCTTGTCCTTGATTCCCCTTCCTCTGATTCCTTGCATAAGTTCCCATCCTCCTGCCATTTTAGTTTAAACCCTCCCCAACCACTCTAGCAAACATTCCCCCTTGGACATCAGTCCCGGTCCTGCCCAGGTGTAACCCGTCCAGTTGTGCTGGTCCTACTTCCCCCAGAACCGGTCCCAATGTCCCAAGAATCTGAAACCCTCCCCCTCACACCATCTCTTCAGCCACGTATTCATCCGATATAACCTACTATTTCTACTCTGACTAGCACGTGGCACTGGTAGTAATCCTGAGATCGCTACCTTTGAGGTCCTACTTTTCAACTTACTTCCTAACTCCCTATATTCTGCTTTTAGAACCTCATCCTGTTTTTCACCTCGTTTGTACCAATGTGTAGCATGACCACTGGCTGTTCACCCTTCCCCTTCAGAATGTCCTGTAGCCACTCCGAGTCATCCTTGACCCTAGCACCAGGGAGGCAACATACCATCCTAGAGTCTAGTTTGCACCCACAGAAACGTCTATCTATTCCCCTTACAATTGAATCTCCTATAACTATTGCATTCCCACACTTTTTACTCCTCCCCTATGCAGCAGGGCCAACTGTGGTGCAACGAATTTGGCTTTTGCTGCTTTCCCTAGAGGCCATTCCACCCAACAGTATCCAAAGCGGTATATCTGTTTTGCAGGGGAATAGTCACAGAAAATTCCTGCACTGCCTGCCGAGTCCTCTTGCTCTGCCTGGTGGTCACCCATTCCCGTCCTGCCTGTGGACTCTTAGCCTGTGGTGTGGATTGTCTCTGGTGAACTACTGCCTTTCTGATAGCTTTGTAATTTGCAAGGTGAAGTTATTTAAATGTTCAGTTATCTTAAGAGCTGCTATTTAGTTCACTTAGAATCTGTTGCCATACCTTTTAAACTTATCCTGGGGTTTCACCCCACTCAATAGCTAAAGTCTTTTCTGATATAAATCTTGATTTTATAATAATAACATAAGAACATTCAATCAGCAATGAATGTCCAAATACCACAATATCCTTGACATTCAAATCAAATTAAGTGTCACTAACTACCCTTCATGGTTTGCATTTATTATGGAAGCCAAGTTCCACCAACACAACACTGGCACCTACCCAACAATGTGGAAAATTGCCCAGTTATGTCCTATACACAAAAAACAGGATAAATCCAATCCGGCCAATTACCATCCCATCAGTCTACTCTCAATCATCAGCAAAGTGATGGATGGGGTCATCAACAGTGCTATCAAGCAGCACTTTCTGAGAAATACGCAAGGGTTACCAGGGGCCAGAAACTGAACTGGACTAGCCATATAAATACTGTGGCTATAAGAGCAGGTCAGAGGCTGGGAATTCTGCGGTGAGTAATTCACCTCCCGACTCACCAAAGTTTGCCTACCATCTACAAGGCGCAAGTCAGGGAGTGTGACGGAATACTCCCCACTTGCCTGGATGAGTGCAGCTCTAACAACACTCAAGAAGCTTGACACCGTCAAGGACAAAGCAGGTTGCTTGACTGCCATCCGATCCACCACCTCAACATTCACTCCCCTCCACCACTGATGCAGTGGCAGCAGTATGTATAACCTACAAGATGCAGTGCAGCAGGTCACCAAAGCTCCAATGATAGCACCTTCCAAACCTGTGACCTCCACCAGCAAGAAGGACAAGGGCAGCAAATACATGGGAACAACACAACCTGCAAGTTGCTCTCCAAACCATACACCAACCTGGCTTGGAACTATATTGTCATTTCTTCACTGTCACTGGATCAAAATCTGGAACTCCCTTCCTAACAGCAGTGTGGATGTACCTACACCACATGGGCTGCAGCAGTTCGAGGGTGAATCACTACCTTCTCCAGGGCTATCAGGGATGGGCAATAAATGCTTTCCTAGCCAGTGATGCCCACATTCCATGAAAGATTCACCATCACACATGAATAAAACGAACAAGAGTATTTAATTGCACACACCATATTATGCAATAAAAAGGAAAGCCACCTTTGTGCCATCACAGGATCTTACTTTTACACTTACGATTACTCTGACATGTTGCACTCCAAAACTTGCAGCTGAAGTGCAGGCAGCTACCGAGTACGATGCCCTGTTGCCTGAGGTGACCTTGGCAGCCATCCTCTGGCTGTCTGAGGCATGGAGGGCCCCGACAAGATGAGGGTCCAGCATGGGTGCAGGTAGACCCTCTTCAGCCTCACCTACTTGAGGTATTGAGGTGACTGGCAGAGGGGGTGAGGGACAGTAGGTCACCCTTGGAGCACCCAGAGAAAGGGCCCTGGGGCAGCTGTTTAGTGGTCCTCCTCGCTTTCGGTGCGCGATGGCACCTCCCTGACTCTGGAAGAGAAGGTACATTTGGACAGAAGGGCCTTGTTCCCCTTTTGTCTAGCCACCAATACATAAAACCCACAGAACACAGGTCCAAGCACATATCCGGCATCCTGGTACCGGGTTTGCTGAATCTGGTTCACCTTGGCAGTCAACAACCTCTCCACAGAGAAAGCCATGAGCTCACATGCCACAGGCATGACAGAACTCATGGCCTGGATGGACTCCTCTATCATCCATGCAGGGCTCCGCAAAACCTCTGGTTGTCCGCAAACTGTTTCCTTGCCTGTTTCTGCATCTCCAAAAGGTTTCTTGTGGCTGTAATCAGAGGCATGTCATCAGCATGGGCTCAGTATGGACCTGGTCTCCAACAGTCCTGTGACTGTCAGGTTCCTCGACTGTCACAGCCTCCAACAGCTGCCCTGTGTCTATGATGTGCTCACCAGGTTGTGAAACTAAGCTGAATCAGGAGTGCATTCCTAGCGGGGATGCTATATCTGTACTGAGGGAGTTTGTGGGGCAAAGAATATCATGATTTATCTTCTGAGTCGTTTGCGTCCTTATCGTGAGAAGTAGACTGCAGGATTATGATGAATGGAGCAGGCCGTAGCTCCAAATGTGGGGACCTGGATTAGAGAACAAAAAATTAGATTTACATTGATCACAATCTCTCTTCCCATCACAGTCACATTTGGCTCCTTTCTGCCCAGTGGTCGACACCAAGTTGGAGGCCTCCTCACATTGTTTCCTTTGCACTCCTGCCTTGCAGTCCATGATTGGCTTGGCCACCCTGCTCTCTGGCCATTTCCACTGCCTCCTCCTCTCCAGATATAAGCGTCTTTAAGTTGGGAACTAGTCCACATGTCTTTGCCCATTCCATAATGCTATGTGGCAATTTCTCCTATAGATAGAAGAGAAGAATTAGTCTCATCTCAATGGGCACCTATTCACCTCATCTGCATGCATCCCTCCGAAAGATAATGGGGCCTCCTGGGAAAGTGTTCCACACTACCACTCTCGTGCCACTGGTACAATATTGTCTACAAATTCTGACTTGCACACATTCAGGCCTCATGATAAATCTGCTGTTAAGGCTACAATGCACGCTACCACCTGTTCGATCTTTTCTCTCTCAGGCACTTTGCTTGATGACCTCCTGAGAGCCTCACTGATGTAACACCACAATTGTGCTTACTTTGGTGGTACAGAATAGATCATTGACCCTTTCCCTGTATTGGACCCAGGTGCACCTGTGGACCCCATGGCTGCTAACCTCCGCTGCAATCTCCGTCCAGGTCTCCTTGGTCAAGAGGGAGGGTTTCCTGGTACCATTGGTGGGGAATAGCTCCTCCTGCCGCTTCCCCTTCACGGGGAAGGACCTGCAGGGAGGCATTGCTGAATCATTGGGCCATGTGCTGAGTGCTCTGAGCCCCGTACCACCTGAATATGGAGGTGAAGACAATGAACCTGGTAGTCAGACTCAGAGAGGAAGGCAGGGTCTGGAGGTCAAGTAGAGGAGCCTGTGGTTCTATAGCAGACTCTGCAGAACGGATGCTGCTAGCTTGTAGGCAATGGATGTGTGTCTGGGTATTGCTTATGGTGCCTGGACCTCCAACCCTGTCAGCTGACAACAGATTCAGCGACTTCTTGCCCATCTCAGCCACATGTTTGGCCAAGCCCTGCATTTCTGCATATCTTATTGGCTTGCTGCCGTGTGATTGCACTTGACCAGTCTTTCTCATTGCGAGCGCAAGTTCTGCTCCCTTCCAGATCCACCATCGAGACTTGAGCCATGGGAAAAAAATTGTGCCTTTAATGAATCCTGTAATCATTATATGAGATCTAACAAAGATTTTGTTGATCCACAATGGCTGGAAAAATTGACAACACTGACTGTTGTGCCTGAAACTGAATCTCAATAAATGCTTTCATAGGAATGAGTGAAAGGAAGAAAGCTAGGCGGAAAAGAAAACTTTAAAAAAAGGAAAGTCCTACCATCCAAAAATCAGTAAACTAAGTAGAGCCAAGTAAAAAACATTGCTTCACCAGAAAATGGGAGGCAAGACCATACAAAGAAATTGCAATCATATCAAAAAACGTTACTAGGGCCAGGGTAAAGGACATCACAGAGAGGGTGCAGAATATTCTGCAGGGGGAAGGGGCTGAACAAGAGGTAGTGGTACACATTGGTGACAAAGACATAGAGAAGGGAAGGTACCGAAGTACAACAGTCAGGCTTTCAGGTGCTAGGGAGGGAGTTAAATAGTGGGACCTCGAAGGTAGTAATCTTTGGATTACTCCCAGTGTCATCCACTAGCCAGTATAGAATTAAGAAGATAGGGAGAATCGATGTGTGGCTTGAGACATAGTGCAGGAGGGAGGGCTTCAGATTCTTGGAGCAATGGGACCAGTTCTGGGAGAGAAGGCACCTACTGGAAAGGGATGGGTTGCACTTGAACAAAATTGTGACCAATGTCTTGGCGGGGAGGTTCACTTGTGTGGTTGGGAAACATATAAACTAAACTGACATGGAGAGGAAAACCAGCATATAGAAGTAGAAAAGAGGAACAAAAGTACAAAAAGTCCAAGTGTTGGGTAGGACTAGAGAAGGGAATAGTTCCATAATAAATAAGTACAGACCAAGGACTATGAAGAATACAAATATAGAATTATGTTATGGACAGAAGGGGGTTTAACTTAAACAGCACTAATTTCTCCTCTTACCACCCATCCTTAAACAGAAAGGTGTTTTGGTTTGCTTCCCCCTTAATAAGCAGTGGTTTAGTTCCCTCGGTTTTGGTGTGATCTGATTTCTATTAATAACCCCACAACAAACTCAAGTTAGGATGAATTCAAAGGGTTAATATTTGGAAGGGGCGGGGTTGGCGCAACGTTGCCCCCTTTGCTGTCATACAGTACAAGAGAGATAGAGAAAAGAGATTTACAGTGCAAGAGACCACAGAGAAAAGAAACAGTGGGCAGAATTTTCTGTGTAAAGTGACATGCACTGACATCAGGCGAGCGTCCCGACATCACCGCGCGCCATCACGATATTTCATTGGGAGGGCGTGCAATGAAGTTCGATGCGCGCCCGCCATTAATTAACGGGCCAGTTAAGGCCCTTAAATCGTCAATCAACGCCGATTTTCAGGCGCCCATGTGATCTTCGGGTCGGTGCACAGGCACAACAGGCAGGCAGGTAAAAGACTTTTTAATAAAACTCATCCACAGGCAGGATAAGAGGGCTCAGCAGGGTTGTCAATCTGGTCCGTGAGTATTTATTGCAGAAAGTTTTTTAAACTCGCCTGTGTGATCTGTAGCAGTTCAGAACAAATTTCAGGAGCTTTCTGTGTTCTTTGAACCTTCAGGTCAGCACTCTACAGTCAGTAATCTTTATCGAGCCTGCAGCTTTCCGGAGGCCTCCCTTTAGCCTAGGTATGGGTTCTCACATGTCCACTGGAAGCAGCTCCTCTGAGGAGGGAGGGCTAGAATAAGGAGGAGGCCAGGAGTGCACAATCAGCCTCCAGGGAAGCCACCTTTGGGAGTACAGGTGCAGGCACATGGGGCACAGGGCCAAGAGGTTTTCCAAGGTGGAAGGCGCCGCAGAAGACACCACTACCCTGCTGCCAGGGTGTACAGACAGCGAAGCAACTAACTCAATATGATTGAGGTGCAGTGCCGAAGGAGGATCCGACTGTCAAGGGAAACAGTCAACTACATCTGTCAGATGATTAGCCCTGAGATCTCTCCTAACTGTGTGGGTGGACACCCCCTGCCAACGGCTCTGAAGGTCACAGTTGCCCTCAACTTCTATGCCTCTGGCTCCTTCCAGGGCTTGGTGGATGATCTTTACAATGTCACCCAATCAGCTGTGCACACTTGTGTCAAGCAGGTTACAGACGCTCTGTTCAGGCGTGCATTGACCTTCATCCACTTTCACTGGGACCAGGCAAGCCAGACACAGCGAGCCAGAAGCTTCGCGGTCATTGCTGGCTTCCCCCATGTCCAGGGTGCAATAGACAGATAAAGATGACTGACTGCAGAGTGCTGACCTGAAGGTTCACATGTGGCCATCAAAGCACCAGCAGGTGAGCCTGGTGCCTTCGTCAACAGGAAGGGCTTCCACTCCATGTACGTGCAGATAGTGTGTGATCACAGGATGCTGATTCTACAAGTCTGTGCCAGGTACCCAGGCAGCTCCCACAAAGCCTACATCCTCAGACACTCCCAGGTGCCGGGGCTCTTCTGTGCTCCAGCTCGGCTTGATGGATGGCTGGTGGGTGACAAGGGTTATCCCCTCAGAAGGTAGCTCATGACGCCTCTCCGCCATCCAATATCAGAAGCTGAGCAGCGCTACAATAGGAGCCACGCTCCACAAGGGCTCTGGTGGAGAGGGCCATCGGTTTTCTCAAGAATGCGCTTCTGATGCCTGGACCGCTCAGGGGGCGCACTCCAGTACCCCCCAGATCGTGTCTCGGTGATAGTGGTTGCATGCTGTGCTCTCCACAATCTTGTGCTGGAAAGGGGGGACGCAGTGGATGATGAAGACGTTGACGCAGTGGATGCGAATGCACACAATGAGTCCAGCACTGATTCTGAGGATGAGGAAGCACAAGGGAATGATGAGGGGTCAAATGCTGACCTGGGACTACAACAAGGAGGCAGGGACACCTGGGAGACTTTAATCCAATGAACCTTCAGATAGCTCCACACAAGTGGATCAGGAGGACCAGTCTTGCCTGGCGCTTCCAGACTCGGCACTTAAGTGCTACATCTGCCACTTCATCAGCTGCAACTAAGGGCTTTGGACATAAACTTCAATGTCCACTCATAACAGGTATGTAAAACATACAAATGCAGAACAAAGGAGACACCCTCAGCCATGGTAACACATCTGGTTTTAATTTTCACCATCATAAGGTCACACAAAGTCAAACCAAAACGTTTTTCAAGCATAAACAAATAATCATTCCCTAATCTAGGGCCAACACAAAAGCACCAGTGAGAAATCCATGGTGTGCCTAAGGTGCCTTGTGCTTACGTTTACGGGTGCTACTCCTTGGTGCCGCCCCATCGCTCGGAGCCTTCTGACTGCTGTCCTGTTAGCCTCGGTGACCTTAGCGGCCGTCCTCTGGCCCGTAGAGCCTGTGATGTCCCCGCCTGGAAGGGATCTGCCAGGTCCACAGCTGGCATCACCCCAGTCGTCGCAGCCTCACCCGATGAAGCGGTCACTGGGAGAGGGGTGGAACAGCTGTTGCCCTCATCTGGAGCGCCATGAGAGGAGCCCGCAGATACGACAGGCAGCTGCTCTGCCGACATGAGGTCGCCCTGGACATCCCTGCTCACCATCGATGGATGGGCAGCGAGCTGGGAAGCTTGAAGCCCACACCATCTCCCACATTGGCAATGACCAGCTGTGGCCGCTGGCGCTGTGAGGGCTTGCAGGTCCGAGCGTAATCCCAGGAGAACCTGCTTGTTCTTCTGGAAGCCCCTTTCCATGAAAGTCGCCACTCTCTCCATGGAGAAAGCATGACGCTCTGCCATGAGGCTCATTGCATCACCGATGCTTCACGTGGACTCCTCCACCATGGACACCAAGCAAAGCATAGTCTCATGCAACACTCCCAGATGCTCCCACACACCCGGCTGCATTTCCTGCGGCTGCTGCATCGCAGACGACTCCAGAGGCACATCATTACACACCGACTCAGCATGTGCCTGGTCCCCTGCTGTCCTCTGACTGTTGGTGCCATTGGCACTCTCTGCCTCTTCCAGCTCCTCCAGCAATTGTGAAGTGCCCTCACCACTGTACCCCAGGACACTAGCCAATTTTGCAATGCCCACTGAGGTGCTAGTATCTGCACTGGTGCCTGCCTAGCAGAAATGGTGTGACGCAGGTGACTGTTGAGGGCCCTCAGGTGTGAGAGGGGGCATCTGGAATTGCTCCTGGCAGACGGGCTCTGATGATGCTAAAATTAACAGCAAGGACAGTGGATCAGTTAGTGTGCACACAGTGTCACACTTCATCCCTTTCCCCCTGGCTCATTATGCGCTCAACCTTCCAGAACCTATGGAGACAAATAGTGGTGGGATGGCAAATAGTCAGGAGGATACCCTCATATCCCAGGCGGATACAGACAGGCTGGTCAGATGGCCTAAGGAATGCCAAATGGAATGTTAAGTGGAAAAGTGTGAGGTGATGCACTTGAGCAGGAGAAACAAGTTACGGGAAAACACGAGGAACGGTGGGACCGTGGAAAGTAAGGAGGATCAGAGGCACCTTGCTGGGCATTAAGGTAGTGGGACAGGTACATAAGGCGTTTAAGAAAGTAAATGCCATACTTGCCTTTATTAGCCGAGGAATGAAATATAGGAACAGGGAGGTCATGTTATAAGTGCAGAAAACGCTGCCTAGGCCACAGCTATAGTTCTGCGTGTAGTTGTGATATACGCTTCACGTTAGGGATTGGAGTGGAGAGAGTGCAGAGGTCGTTGACCAGGATGCTGGCTGGGCTAAAGAGTTTGACTTATGAGGAGACATGGCATAGACTGGGGTTATTTCCCCTGGACCAGAGGAGATTGAGGGGTGACATTATTGAGATTTATAACATTATGAGCGGTGTAGATAGGTTCGACAGAAAGGAACTTTTCCCCTTGGCCGAGGGATGAGTAACCTGGTGGCACTGATTTCAGGTAATGGGCATGAGGTTGACAGGCGAGGTGATGAGCAAGTTTGGCACACAGTAATGTGGGACACACTGCCTGAAAAGGTGGTGGACGCAGAAACCCTCCTAACATGTAATAAGTATTTGGATGTGCAGTTACGATGCCATGGCATATAAGGCCATGGGGATAGTAGTCGGAAATGGGATAAGGCAACTTTGGAAGGTGCTTGACACATGCATCTTCGAAGGGCCAAGGGACCTTTGTCTATGACCCACACCTCTGGCTCTATCAGTCCGTGAATGAGCAATGTTGCAACAATAGCAAATCAAACAATCATCAGTGCTATGGATGGTGGGAAGACAGAGCGGATGTCACTATTGACTTCAAATACCTGGCCATTCCACCCCAGCCTCACCAACACCAGTGGACCTGGGCGCATGGCGCCTCTCAAGCTCCAAGACCTCCTTCTCGAAGCGGCTTAATATCATTAGCTGGGCCTGGCCGCCGCCAGTCCGCGAACGCTCACATGCATTGTGAGCATTTTTCTCCTGAAAATCAGAGAAGACCATTCATTGCGGCGAATTGCACATGGACTCGGCACGCGCACGCCACACCCCAACCACAGTGGCCCACCTCAGGTCTCCAGTGTCTCCTCTCCCCGCTACTGCTGATCAGTCACACAAAGATAGTACGCCTGCTCCCAACAACCCCCCGCAATGGCCACCTTGGACACATTCTGCGTCCATCACTTTAGGAAACACACGGTCTTAGCTCCCATTGCAAGGAGGCGCAACTACGTGCCGCGTCGGAGGGCAGCAGATGGCTCTTGGCCACGAGACCTTGAGGTTCCACTTCCACAATCTCATCACCATGAATAGGACATGTGCTGGAGTTCTAAGTATGCGCCTAGCTGCATCTCCTGCAGGTTGCCTCCAGGCTAGTCATGTGCAACTAAGAGCAACATATGGTGCGGGGCAGAACTCATCTCCTCATGAATCACCCAGGCTGATGTAAGCATGGGTACTATCTGCTTGACCACCCAGCGTACAAGAAATGCCCAACATGATTCAATGCAGTCACAACAGTAAGACTTTGGAGGGGTGGGGGGGACCTCAAAGGCTCAGGCTACCTGCTGGGTTAAATGCCCATTGCCAACATGGTACTCACCCTTCCCAGAGTGCAACAAATCATTGAAGCGCTTACAGCACTGGATCCAGGTGCGCTGCACCACGTCACGGGAGCTCACCACGTCCGCCACCTCCTCCCATGCACGTTTGGTCATGTGGGAGGGCCTCCTCCTCTCACCCTGGAGGACCAACACCTCTCACCTTGCTGTCACCTCCTAGACGAAGGCACAAGGCAGTCATCAGAAAAGCGAGGGGCACATTGGCCTTCCCACTGGCCTATTCTGCTCCTGTGGCAGACCCTGCAGCCTGCCCTGCTCCTCTGCCCTTCCCTCCAGCATGTCCAGCTCAGCAGACCCCCTGCGGTATGACCTCGATGTGGCCATTGTGAGCAGCCTACAGGAGGCTGCCAGGCCTTCCTTTAAACAGACTGCCGGGTTGCCACTGGACCCAGCGATCTGCGCATGCCCGCCGCAGCCTGCACACTCCCGCTATTCACGGGAGTCGGAAATGCGCTGGGCGGGCCTCAATTGGCCCACCCGCGTGAAATGGCGGCGCGGCCCCGATCGCAGGTGTCGATCAGGTCCGCGGCGGCCCACAGCCATTCCTGCTCCGCCTGTCCGCCCACCCGACAGGCAGAAAATTCTGCCCAGTGTTTCACATGGGCTCTAAAGTCCAGAATCAAAGTCCAATGAGATATTCCTTCACGGAGGTAGGCAGGTTAAATACCGATGTTGTTTAATTCACATATCTGGTAGTGCCAACTTCACACAATGAGTTCGGCATGCAGAGATAAATTGGTCATGTCAGTAACAGTACAAAATTCCCAGTAGTAGCAGTGTAGATAGGGGCCAAGGGTCTGAACCTGGGCAGAGCCCCTTTTCTGTGAGGCTGAGTTTGCAGTTCCACAAGACAATATTACTCGTTTCACAAACTAGAGGTCCATGTCACATGACTCCCACATCTCCACATTGTCTTTGACAAGGGATGTGTATCCCTCGTCTGGGTCCCCGAGATTGTTAAATGTTCTGGTCATTAAGAATTGAAAGGAAGGTTGTGGGCCCCTTTGTCCTAGCAAACGTGTAGACTCCCATTGGCCAGCCTGGGTTCTGAAATGTAAATGGCCTTTGTGTAGTTCTCGTTGAATTTGGTCTGTGCAGCCCACAAGGGGGTGTTCAGGGATAGAAAAGGTGCACGTTTCCTTGATATTGCCATGGTAGCTCCTTCTGTTTGGCAGTCAAAGACAGACATAGCTTCAGCCATTTTAAAAGGTCTTGGTCTAGTTTTTAAAAGTTTGGAAATTGCCATGAGGATATCTATATCTGTTTGATAAAAATATGGTGTGAGGTCTTAGTCCCTTCACTAGTATGTAAATGCACAGGGTGTGGTGAATAAGACTGACGAGCTACAAGTATAAATAGCCATGTATGAAGTATGATGTTGTGGCAAAAGCTGAATTCTGGCTTAAAAATGTTGAGCAATGGGCTCTTAATATTCAAGGGTATAAAGTGTTCAGAAAAAATAGAGAAGGGAAAAAGGGAGGTGGGGTGGCAGTACCGATTAGGGAAGACATTGTTATGTTTGAAGAAGGGAATGTCCTTGAGGGAACAAGGTCAGAATCTATTTGGTTAGAATTGAGAAACAAAATCACAGTACTGGGGGTATTCTGGAGGCCTCCAACAGTGAGAGAGAGTTAGAAGACCAAAACTGCCGGGAAATCATAGGGATGTGCATTCACTATAGAGTGGTGATACTGGGGGTACTTGATTACCCAAATATCAACTGGAATAGTGCTAGATTAAAGAGTAAGGAGGAAAAGGAATTTCTGAAATGTGTTCAAGAGAACATCCTTCATCAGTATATTCATGGCCTAACTAGAAAGGAGGCATTTCTGGATCTAGTGTTAGGAACAGAGGTGGACCAAGTGTCTGTGGAGGAACACGGGTAACAGCGATCATCATAAGATTTACAAAGAACAAAGAAAAGTACAGCACAGGAACAGGCCCTTTGGCCCTCCAAGCCTGCGCCGATCATATTGCCCGTCAACTGATTTAGATTGGTAATGGGGAAAAGCAAGGAACAATATAAAGTAGAACATCTAGATTGGAAGAGGGCTAATTTCAGTGTGATTAGAAGGGATCTAATCAGGGTAAAATGGAATCAAAGACCGACAGGAAGAATTGTAACAGACAATGGGTGATTTTCAAGGAAGAGAAGCTTCAGGTACAAGCTAGGTACTTTCCAACAAGGCCAAAAGATAGGGAAGCAGAAAACAGGGGTCCTTGGACGATGAGGAAGATAAAGATTTTGATGAAACATAAATAGAGGGTGCGTGTTAGCTGAATTCATCAGGTGAAAACCAAGTCAAATACAATAGGTTGAGAGGGGAGGTGAAGAGAAAAATAATATTGGCAAGGAGAGAATATGACAATAGAATGGTGGACAATATAAAAGGGAACGCAAAAATCTTCAATCAGCATGTAAACATTAAGCAGGGTAGGTGGAGTGGACCCTATTAAGGACAAAGAAGGTGATATATGCTTACTGGCACAGGACAAGGCTAGAATACTTAATGAGTACTTTGTATCAGAGCTCACCAAGGAGGGGAATCTGACAAAATGTCGGTAGTAGAATCAATAGATAGGATGAAAATTAACAGAGGTGGTACCAGAAAGGCTATCTATAGTTAGGGTAGAAAAAGTCACCTGGTCTGGATGGCTTGCATCTCAGGTTGCTGAAGGAAGTAGGGGTGGAAATAGCAGAGGGTTTGCCATTGTCTTCCAACGTTCTCTAGATATGGAGGAGATGCCAGAGGATTGGAAAGTGGCAAACGTGGCACCCTTATCCAAAAAGGGATGTAAGGATAGTCCTAGCAACTACAGGCCAGTTAATTTAACATCAATAGTGGTAAAGTTTAGGAATAATAATCAGGGACAAGTCAACAGGCACTTGGATAAGTCTAAGTTGATTAAGAAGAGTCAGCATGGATTTATAAAAGGCAGATCATATCATACGTGGCTAATCTAATTGAATAATTTGATGAATTAACAGAGAAGGTTGATGAAGGAAGTGTGATGGTACAAAAGCAAGGAAGTTATGCTGCACCTTTATAAAGCCCTGGTTAGGCTACAACTAGAGGATTGTGTCCAGTTACAAACATATAAATTAGAAGTAGGAGTAGGCTACCTGGCCCCTCAAGTCTGCTCAGCCATTCAATAAGATCATGGCTTTTTTAAAAATTCATTCACGGGATGTGGGCTTCGTTTTATTGCCCATCCCTAGATTCCCTTGAGAAGATGGTGGTGAGCTGCCTTCTTGAACCACTGCAGTCCATGTGGTAGACCCACAGCGCTGTTAGGAAGGGAGTTCCAGGATTTTGACTCAGCAACAGTGAAGGAACAACGATATGTTTCCAATTCAGGATGGCGAGTGACTTGGAGGGGAACTTCCAGGTGGTGCTGTTCCCATCCATCTGCTGCCCTTGTCCTTCTAGATGGTAATGGGCATGGGTTTGGAAGCTAAAAGCTACTGCGGATGCTGGAAATCCAAAACAAAAACAGAATTACCTGGAAAAACTCAGCAGGTCTGGCAGCATCGGTGGAAAAGAAATCAGTCAACGTTTCGAGTCTTCATGACCTTCGGTTCTGCCGAAGGGTCATGAAGACTCGAAACGTTGACTGATTTCTTCTCCACCGATGCTGCCAGACCTGCTGAGTTTTTCCAGGTAATTCTGTTTTTGTTATGGGTTTGGAAGATGCTGTCTAAGAAGTCTTGATCTGATTGTAACTTCAAACCCACATTCCAGCCTATCCCCAATAACCACTCTTTCAGAAGGATATGAGGGTCCTTGAAAGGATGCAGAGGTGATTTACCAGAATGGTTCCAGGGTTGGTAAGATTTCTGATGAGGTTAGGTTGGGCAAACTGGGGTTGGTCTCCTTGGAGAAAAGGAAATAGAGGGCAGGTTTGATAGAGATATATAAAATTGTGACAGGTTTGAATATGGTAGACAAGGAAAAACTGTTCCTGTTAGCTGATTGTATAAGAACTAGGGAACACAATTTAACATTATGGCCTAAAGATGCATGGGGGATGTGGGGAGGAACTTTTTTCTTTTACACAGCGAGTTGTAATGATCTGGAACTTGTTTCCTGGGAAGCAGAAAAAAATCGATGATTTCAAAAGGAAGAAAATAAACATTCAGGGATATGGGAAATCAAGCGGGGGAGTGGAATTGACTACATTATACCGTGGAGATCCAGCATGGACTTCATGGTCTGAATGGCCTCCTTCTATGCAGTAATTGATGATGACACAAAGACTTACAGATAGGGAATCCAATAGAAAATCTTCAACATCACTTTTCTGCAGTTGCAGTCTTTCAGCTAAGAGCTCAATAATGTATTGATGTGTTTGATCAAGCTTCGTTTTTCTTTTCTCCCTGGCTTCTCTGTATCTTGCCTAAAAATCAAGTGAAGCATAAAATAGGTGAACTAAATACCCCTGTAAAGATACAAGTAAAGGCTCTAACCAATACCTTTTCAACATATTAAAAATATCACAGGGATTAAATCCAGGCGGTCAATAAGAAGAATAACAAAGACACAGAAAAATCTTTGAACCCAAGACATTGGAATGTCTTTAGATATATCATACAAAGGTACCTTCTTTGCACTAATATATCCATAATGAGCTTTATATTTGAACCATATATAATTTTACCAGAATATAAGAGAAACCACAATTTTGCTCATGGAAATTAAACAATGGATTAACTATGGTCAATGTAATTGGAAAAAGTGTAGTGTAGTGTTGTGTGATAGAAAAGTACCACTGAAACCACTGAAAAGGAAGAATCTGCAAAACAGTTGTGAGATTGACCTTGTTATATAGTGCAAAATTTTGGGCAACATCAAGAGTAGAACAATGACAATATAATGACTTGTGTGTGCTGAAATAGGTTTGTGGTGTGACAAAAAGGACAAGATCAGGAACCAGTACATCAGAGGGTCAATGAATATTATAAGCACAATCGGAGAAAGCAGCCAAAAAGAGACTGAAATCATATAGACTTCTTTTGCGGACAGAGTATGGTAATGTGAGTGATGGAACTGGACTGCCAGGAAGGAGAAGAGGAAGGCCTAAGGCTGGATGCAGTGGTGGCAGACTTAAAATGCTGCAGGACTGGAAGAAGAATGGGTGACAGGAAATGGAGAAGGATGATCAACCAGCATTGTGGCAACCCCAAGTAAAATGAGAGAAGCTGACAGGAGATGAGAAAAAACACAATCGCTTTGAGGGATTAAAATTGTCCATGATTACTGCAATACCTTTCTTACAAGCTCACATTATTCCATGATGCATACTCTGCCCTTAGTGTAGCTACTGTTAGGAGGCCAATAAATTACTCCCACCAGTGACTTCTTTCCTTTGCCAGTTCTTACCTCCAACCAAAGTCATTCTAGTTCTTGATCTACAAGCCAAGATGATTTCTCACTACTGTACTGATCTGATCCTTTATTAACCAAGCCACCCCCACTTCCTTTACCTTTCTTCTTTTCCTCCTTAAGTGTCAAATACCCTTGAATATTCAGGTCATAGCCTTGGTCACTTAACAACCATGTCATTGCAATGGCTATCATATCATACACATTTATTTCTATTTGTGCTATCAATTCATCCATCTTGATACAAAAGCTTCATGCATTCATATTAGGAGCCCTTAATGCGGTCTCTTGGCCATTTTTAACCACTGATTCAGTGCATCCTTATGTTTGTACACTCCATCCCTTCATATCGTGCTTTGGTTCTCTTTTCACACATCTCTACTTGATACTATTGCCTTGTCCTTTCTTGTTAAATTTCTAAGTCTGCCCTCACATGATCCCTCTCCACCACGAATTAATTTAAAACACCTTAGCGCCAAAGAAATCTTAAAAGGTTGTGTTTATATAGTTTAGAGAGGTATAAACTTTGGACAATTTAATTGAGGTCTACGTTCCCCTTATTTAGACTACTTCAAGAAGACAGGGTGACCAAAAGTCAAACTTATAAATTAGATAAGGATAGAAATAGGTTCAACATTAGGCAGTTCTTCGTTTCCAAGAGCATAGTAGTTAATAGTCATTTGGTAGAACAGAACTTGAGTACTGCTGAAAAAAAAAGGACATGCTGTCTAAGCTATTCATCTTGCACTCAAGACAAATTGCAAGATTACTAACAGGAAAGGAAACAATTTATACTGCATGGGAAGAGAGTACCAATTGGTTGGCAAGTGGGTTCTGGATGGTAGAGGCATTGCCATGGAGAATGAACCAGGGAATGGCTATCCCCCAAGCTTTTGTTTAGTTGAAAAAGGCGCAATGTGTAGACATGCTCCTTCTGTCTACAAAACGACAGGGCCCTATGCGTGAACATATGTGGCTTTGACCATGCGCAAGGGAGCCAAGCTGCGAGCCCAACTTTTAATCTTAAATTGGTTTTCATTAGCACAGTCAGGATTATTTAGCAAGTATTGACTAAAAAAATAATAAAAAGGGAGAAAATAAACTTTGAGCATAAACTAGCAAGTAATATAAAATGGATGGTAGGAGCTTCTTTAAATAAATAAGAAGGAAATGAGAGGCCAAAGTGAACATAGGCCCCTTACAGAATGAAGCTGGGGAAATAATAATGGGGAACCAGGAAATGGCAGAGGAGTTGAATAAATACTTTGCTTCAGTCTTCACAGTGGAAGACACTAATAGTATTCCAATGATAAATAATCAAAGGGCAAAAGAGGAGGAGGAAACAAATAAAATAAAATAAAATACAATAACTATTACTAGAGAAAAAGTAGTAGGGAAATTCATGGGGCTAAAGAAAGATAAGCCGCCTGGATCTGATAGGTTGCATCCTAGGATATTAAAGGAAGTAGTTACAGAGATAGTGGATGCACTGGTAGTAATCTTCCAAGAACCATAAGATTCTGGAAAAGCCCCAGAGGATTGGAAAACTGCCAATTTAAAACCCCTTATTCAAAAAGGGAGGGAGACAAAAAACAGGTAACTTATCTTAACATGTGTCATTGGGAAAATGTTAGAGTTTATTATGAAGGATGTAATAGCAGAGCATTTAGAATTACATAATCTAATCTAGCAGAGTCAGCATGGCTTCATGAAGGGGAAATCATGCCTGACAAATTTATTAGATTTCTTTGAGGAGGTAACAAGCAGGGTAGATAAAGGGGAACTAGTAGATGTAATATGTTTGGATTTCCAAAAGGCGTTCGATAAGGTACCGCACATAAGGTTACTTAAGGTAAGAGCCTATGGTGTTGGGGGTAATATATTAGCATGGATAGAGGATTGGCTAACTAATGGAAGACAGAGAGTTGGGATAAGGATTTTCCGGATGGCAACCTGTAACTAGTGGAGTGCCACAGGGGTCAATGCTGGGCCCAAATTATTTGCAATATATATCAATGATGAGGGAAATGAATGTACTATCACCAAATTGGCAGAGGATACAAAAACAGGTGGGAAGGCAAGTGGTGAGGATGACACAAGGAGTCTACGGAGGGATATAGGCAAGTTAAGTGAGTGGTCAAAAAAGTGGCAAATGGAATATAATGTGGGAAAATGTGGGGTTATGCAATTTGGCAGGAATAGAGGAGCTGAATATTATTTAAATGGAGAAAGAATACAGAAGGCTTCAGCACAGGGGGATTTGGAAGTCCTTGTGCATGAATCCCAAAAAGCTGACATACAAGTTCAACAGGTAACAGGAAAGGCAAATGGAATGTTTGTCTTTACTTCAAAGGGGATGGATTATAAAAATAGGGAAGTCTTGCTAAAACTATACAAGGCACTAGTTAGACCACACCTAGAATACTGTGAACAGTTTTGGTCCCCTTTTCTAAGGAGAGATATAGTGGCATTGGAGGCTGTCCAGGGGAGGTTCACTAGGTTGATTCTGGGTGTGGAGGGATTTTCTTATGAGGAGAGGTTGAGTAGGTTGGGCCTGTAGTCATTGGAGAGGTGAACTTATTGAAACATATAAGATTCTTAGGGGGCTTGACAGGGTAGATGCTGAGAGGATGCTTCCCCTTGTGGGGGAATCTAGGACCAGAGGGCATAATCTCGGGTAAGGGAGTGCCCATTTAAAACAGAGATGAAGAGGAGTTTCACTTGTGTTGCTACTGCATAGTAACAGCGTGAAACAGCTAGTTACACCTGTTGCTCAAATTTTTGAGTCACCTTACCCTTCCTGGGTAATCCAAGATAGACTGGGCACTTTTCAGGATCGAAAGTGGACCATTCAGCAAGCAATGATCTGATCATAGCCATTATCCACAAGATGGCTTTGATACACCCTATTTCAGCATCAAGCTTGCACAGTAAGCAAATGGCTAAGGCCTATTTACAAGGTTGCTGATCTTGTGACCTGTCCTAATGAATACAAGATGGAAAGCTTAGACAGCATGTCTCTTTTTTCAGCAAGAGTAATAGTTCTGTGGACAAGGTGCCAGGTTATGTGGTGAATGCTAATTCACTGTACACA
This sequence comes from Cetorhinus maximus, assembly GCF_964194155.1. Lineage (NCBI taxonomy): Eukaryota > Metazoa > Chordata > Chondrichthyes > Lamniformes > Cetorhinidae > Cetorhinus > Cetorhinus maximus. Next base: position 169,019,580 of record NC_135883.1, read on the forward strand.
TTCAAATGAGAGGTTGACTAGATGCTCGGTTGGGAACAGATCATGACATACAAGAGGTAAGTGCAAGTAATACAAGTCATGGTCAATATAGTTTCCTGGACTAGGTTTAATCGCATAATCGGTTAGAGAAAGCATTCCACGCTATTTTCCAAATTGGTTTGGGATTTTATTTTTCCACCTCTTCCAGGACATTACATAGCACTTTGTGGGTAGGAAGTGTTTTAATCATGATGCAGAAGACATCAAAACTGGATGGAACAGGCACAATAGGCAAGCTGGTCTTATCCTGTTGAACATTTTTATATGTTCTTAGGTAAATGTCATGCAGGTGAAGGAAATGAAAATTTCTGCAGCTGTGAAAATAGAGAATTATATTTAGGAACTTAATGCCAAATAGGCACCATCAATAGTCTCCATATTTATAGGGAATTTGGAAAAAAAATGATAACCCTCTCAGCCATCTATCTGTTTGTGTTGTCATATGGTATAAACCAAACTGTCCTGGTAAAGACTGGTATACAGTAAATTGGCTGATCTGGCAAAAGTCTACTCTGGCTCCCTGGAATGAGCCTGTGGTGTAAGAGATGAGAGCCGTGTTCATTTATTTAAGTTAAACCTGCCTATGGCTGTACACCTTGGTTGTAGACATGGCTGCTATAACATGCAAACCTCCTTCAAAGCTTCACGACTGAAGAGCACACTCCTGAGAAAGTTTGCAAAAATACACCTCAGTCAATACATCCTGCTGGATGGGTAGTACCAGAATTACCTTGCTTTCTTTTGGTGCTGGATGATTAATCTGGTTTTCCTTACAGCCCCTGCTGCTTCCTCCAATATATGTATTATGTAAAGTGGGATTCCCATAGGGAAGGCATAATGTGCAGTCTTCAAATATAGCTCAGTAATTCTATTTAAAGACAGTTCTTTCCCTAGGTAATGCAAATGTAGGAGAATGGTTCCTAAGCAGAACTGAAATTATTTTTCAAATAACTATAGTGAATCCCAAGATGTGGCCATAAGCAATCCCATTTCATCAGTTTCGCATTCGCCAAGCCACTTTGAAGAAAGAGTTAATGGAAACTGCATTTTAAATAATGGTGTACATTCTCAAGGATAGAAATATAGAAAATAAAAGCAGGAGTAGGTCATTTGGCCCTTCGAGCTACTCCGCCATTCAATATGATCATGGCTGATCCTCTAACTAAAAATCATACTCACGCTCTCTCCCCATACCCCTTGACGCCTTTAGAGTCTAGAAATCTACTTCCTTCTTAAATATATTCAGTGACTTGGCCTCCACAGCCTTCTGTGGTAGAGAATTCCATAGGTTCACTATCTTCTTAATTAATGATCTAGATGAAGGAACTGAGGGCATTCTGGCTAAGTTTTCAGATGATACAAAGATAGGTGGAGGGACAGGTAGTATTGAGGAGGTGGGGAGGCTGCAGAAGGATTTAGACAGGTTAGGAGAATGGGCAAAGAAGTGGCAGATGGAATACAATGTGGAGAAATGTGAGGTCATGCACTTTGGTAGGAAGAATAGAGGCATAGACTATTTTCTAAATGGGGAGAGAATTCAGAAATCTGGAGTGCAAAGGGACTTGGGAGTCCTAGTCCAGGATTCTCTTAAGGTTAACCTGCAGGTTGAGTCGGTAGTTAGGAAGGCAAATGCAATGTTGGCATTTATTTCGAGAGGACTAGAATATAAAAGCAGGGATGTGCTGCTGAGGCTTTATAAGGCTCTGGTCAGACCACATTTAGAATATTGTGAGCAATTTTGGGCCCCGTATCTCAGGAAGGATGTGCTAGCCCTGGAAAGGGTCCAGAGAAGGTTCACGAGAATGATCCCAGGAATGAAAGGCTTAACATATGAGGAACGTTTGAGGACTCTGGGTCTATACTCGATGGAGTTTAGAAGGATGAGGGGGGGATCTGATTGAAACTTACATGATACTGAAAGGCCTGGATAGAGTGGACGTAGGGAAGATGTTTCCATTAGTAGGAGAGACTAGGACCTGAGGGCACAGTCTCAGAGTAAAGGGAAGACCTTTCGGAACAGAGATGAGGAGAAACCTCTTTAGCCAGAGAGTGGTGAATCTATGGAATTCATTGCCACAGAAGGCTGTGGAGGACAGGTGTATTTGAGACATTAAATACATTGAGTGTATTTAAGACCGAGATAGATAGGTTCTTGATTGGTAAGAGGATCAAAGGTTACGGGGAGAAGGCGGGAGAATGGGGTTGAGAAACCTATCAGCCATGATTGAATGGCAGAGCAGACTTGTTGGGCCGAATGGCCTAATTCTGCTCCTATGTCTTATGGTCTTATGGTCTTCTGAGTGAAAAGGTTTCTCCTCATCTCAGTCCTAAATGGCCTGCTCAATATCCTGAGATTGTGACACCTTGTTCTAGAACCCCCAGTCAGAGGAACATCATCCTTGCATCCAGTCTATCCATCCATGTCAGAATTTTATATGTTTCAATGAGACCCCCTCTCATTCTTCCAAACTCCAGTGAATACTGTCTGCCCAGTCTCTCCTCAAGCGACAATACTGCCATCCCAGGAATCAGTCTGGTGAACCTTTGCTGCACTCCCCATATGGCAGGTACATCCTTTCTTAGGTAAGGAGACCATAGCTGCACACAATGCTCCAGGTGTGGTCTCACCAAGACCCTGTATAGCTGCATTAAGACATCCTTGCTCCTGTCCTCAAGACCTCTTGCAATGAAGGCCAACATACCATTTGCCTTCTTAACTGCTCGCTGCACCATAGATGGAAAAGCAGAAGTCACAGAATGCAGAAAAGTGATATTATATCTTAACTCCATAACTTGTATATCATTGCTAATGAGCAGATGAACACATATGCTTAAGCATATCCTTAGGCTCAATGGAATTTAGTTCAGTGCACCTCTGGAACAGAACATCAGTTTACAGCATGGCTAGACTGAATTACTGGCCCACACTATTACAGACTTGTGCCTTCCCCAAAACCAAGAATTTTGCTGATAATTTCCAGTGCCGATAATATTTTCAGAACAAAGCCTTTATCAACCAGCTGGACACATCAATCTGAAACACCTAGGGGATAATACAAACCTAATCACCTTACCTGTCAAAGGTTACATATATCTAGTGTTAATTAAAGGAATACCTGTTTTTCTTTAATTGTCTCCTGCAAGGCCAGCATTCCAACAGTGCTTCTGCGTATTTTGCCAAGTCTTTTCTCCTGAGGGTAAGAAAGCGGATCAAGCAGAAGAGAAGAGCCACTATGATGCGGAATGATGGTCTCCTGACTCATTTTTCAAAGCCTGAAACACACAGAAGAAATGAAATCTCATGTTACTATAGAATGTTTGCAGTTACAAAGTTCTTTTCCACAAAGATAGAATGAAAAGTCACTCAGTATCCATCAAATAATCATTTGGCCCACTGCACTCTTTGAAACAGTTATCCAATTAGTTCCATGCTACTGCTCATCTAATATAGCTCCAATATTTTATTTTAAATAAAAACAGAAAGTGCTGGAAAAATTCAGCAAGTCTGGCAGCATCTGTGGAGAAAGAAAGAGTTAATGTTTCAAGTCCAACATGACTCCTCTTCAAACCAATTTCTGTTTTTACTGCAGATTTCCAGCATCCACAGTATTTTGCTTTTATAATATTTTGAAAATTACTATTGAATCCAGTTTCACTACCCTTTTAGGCATTGCATTCCAGATCATAACAATGTGCTGCCTTAATAAATTACCCACAGCATCTTGCTGGTTGTTTTGCTAATTACTATAAACCTGTGTCAAACAGTTCCTGACCCTCCATTCATAGAAACAGTTTCTCCTTATTTACTCAATCAAACCTCTTCATAATTGTGACCATCACTAGTAAATCTCATGAAGAACAAACCCAGCTTCTTTAATAAAACAGGAAGTGCTAGAAATGCTCAGCAGATGTGCCCATAATTGAACATAATACCTCAAACTGAGGTCTGAATAGTATTGTTTAAAGATTCAGCATAACTCACTTACCTTTGTACTCTATGGGTCAGATTTTCATCTTGGAGGCCAGAATCAGGAATTGGAGATTTCCATGTCATGAACCCATTTCTTGACCAGCAGTGCCCGCCCATGCTATCTTCGTGACCAGGTGGTGGAGAAAGCTTGGAGTTAGGAACGCCACTTCCCGAAGCGGAGACGGAGGCAGACCAATGCCAAAAGGGCTAGGTTAAAAAGGTCCATCTCTGTTTGCTGGGACATCAACTCAGTTCTGGAGACGTGTGAGAGGCCCCAACCCCTTCACCCCCTAAAACCTGCTCAACCCTAACCCTCTCATTAGCTCACTTACCACCCCCATACCCCCAAACTCCATATTCCTTAACCTTCACCTCACCACCACACCCCTCAACCTCCCATCCATTCTCCCAGTATCCACTATATATAAAACCCTGTAATAACATCTGAATAGCTCGTAAATCAAAATAAACAAACACTACTTCAAAACCCACTTTCACAACCATAATCCTCTTAACAGCTCATAAATCTGACAATTCAACAAATCTCACATTCTCCTTGACGTTTTTGTCAATAGCTTCTACTGAGCTGAATCTATAAGTGGGTTTGGATCTCAGCTAATCATTCACAATGAGATTCCACTGAACAACTGTGTGTCAACAAAACATCCGAAGCTGAATATATCAAAGCTTTTGACATGAGCCAGAAGCTCGGTCATCTACTGAAGTGTTGAAACAGCCAAACAGCTGGCTGAGCTCAAGTTCAAGGGGACATGAAGAGGGGACAGACACTTAAATTTGAATTTCACCACTGTGCAATGCAGAATAGCAATTTATCTGGTGAATAACGTACTGTAATGCATCTGAAGACTTCACTTTCACGATGCAGTTCAATTTAATGGTCAATTATCTTTTCAAAGCAGCACCTTATCATCAATCACTATTTTAATACTGCATTTCATTATGACATGGGAACTTGTCAACACCTTTTGAATTTACCCATCATATGGTTATCGACTCTAAACCATGCTTCATCCAAGGTTCATGACACTTCCCAGCTGGTGTGAACTATATCATCTTCAAAAGCTAGCCCAAATCCATGAAAATTGTGGAAGGTCTGAAATGCCCACTAATGCAATACAGCCAGCAATGCTGGGACAGCTGCATGCAGGCCTGAGACCCCACTTGCCATGTCTTTGTCAATTTGACCAGTCTATGTTCTCCTGAAGTCTGTTACTCTCCTCCTCACTGTTTACTACATTTCATAGTTTGCATTATCTGGAAACTTCAAAATTATGCACTCTATGCATGCCCAAGTCCAGGTTAATAATATAGATGAAACAGAGCAGTGGTCCTATTACTAACCCCAGGGTACACCACTGAATAGTCATCTCCAGTTTTTAAAGAAGCATTTGTCACTACTTTGTTTTCTATCCCTTCGTTAAATTTATATCTATGCTCTGTTGCCCCTTTAATCACATGGGTTTTAATTTTGCTAACACGTTAATTATGTGATACTTTTGAAAGTTAACCACATTACCCTTATCAACCCTCCTGACAACTTCATCAAATAATTTTTTTTAAAAATTTAGTTGAATTAAGACTGGCTGTCAAATATATAAATGACAGTTAAAGCAGATTAAGAACATACAAGTACAAGAAATAAGAGGAGTGAGCCACTTGGCTTCTCGAGTCTGCCTAACCACCCAATAAAATCATGGTTGAACTTGCAACTTAACTCGTTTTCCCATCTTATACCCATATCCCTCAATTACCTGAATATCAAACATTTCCCAATCTCAGTCCTTTATAAACTTATCCAATGGGCAGCCACAAGCCTCTGGAATAAGAAATTCCAAAGATTCATAATCCCCTAAGGGAAGGCATTTCTTATCACAATGATGAATGGCTGAGCCTCTTTCTTTTATGGGATGTGGGCATCGCTGGTAAGGCCAGCATTTATTGCCCTTAAGAAGGTAGTTGTAAGCTACCTTCTTCAACCGCTGCATACCATGTGATGCAGGTACACCACAAATGTAGTTGTTAGGAATTGAGTTTCAGGATTTTGATCCAGCGACAGTGGAGAAATGTTCCAAGCCAGGATGGCATGTGGCTTGGAGAGGCAGGAGATGGTGCTTCCATGCATCTGCTGCCCTTGTCCCTCTAGGTAGCAGGAGTTATGGGCTTAGAAGGTGCTATAGAAGGAGCTTTGGTGAGTTGCTGCAATGCATCTTGTATATAGTAGTCACTGGTGCCACTATGTCAGCGGAGGAAGTGAATATCTAGGTTGGTAGATGAGTGTCCCTTTGTTGGATAGTGTCAAGCTTCTTGAGGGTTATTGCAGCAGCACTCCTACAGGCGAGAGGAGTGTATTCCATCAGACTTATGACCTGTGCCTTGTAGATGGTGGACAGGCTTTGGGGAGCCAGGAGGTGAGTTACTCGCCTCAGTATTTCCAGCCTTGCACCTGCTCTTATAGCCACAGTATTGATACGTCTAGCCCAGTTCAGTTTCTGGTCAATGGAAATAGCCAGGATGTTGATAACGGAGGATTCATTGATGCTAATGTCATTCAATGTCAAGGGGTGACGGTTAGATTCTCTCTTGTTGGAGATGTTCATTGCCTCACACTTATGTGGCACAAATGTCACTTGTCATTTAGCAGCTGAAGTGAGGAGTTGCAGATGGCATTGAAAATGGTGCAATCATCAGCGAACATCCCCACTTCAGTCCTTATGATGCAGGGTAAGTAATTGATGAAACAGCCAAAATGGTTGTGGCTTGGACACCACAGTGAAAAACAATGTAGTGCTGTCCTGGGGCTGAGCACAACTATCATCCTTTGTGCTAGGTATGAAACCAACTAGTGGCACTTTGTCCACTGCACACCCCCGACCCTCTCTCACCACTGCCCACTGCCACATGCCCTCCTTCTGATTCCCACTGGCTTCAAATTTGCCAGAACTCCTTGATTGGCCAAATGCTGCCTTGATGTCAAGGGCAATCACTCTCTCACTTCTGGAATTTAGTTCTTTTGTCCATGTTTGAACAAAAGCTGTAATGAGGTCAGGATCTGAGTGGCCCTGGCAGAGCCTGATACTATGGCCCACAATTCTGGGGGGGGAGGGGGCTTTTGTGCAGTGGGGGGTGGGGGGTTGGGGGCATGCACATTTTGATTTTTATCTAACTCAAGAGACCAATGAGCAAATTTCAGAAAGGTTGTCTTTGGCACAACATTAAACATGAATTTCAAATTAAAGTTTAGGTATGAAGCAAAAATAAAGCAATGTCAAAGCAATAAATGGATAAGTTTTTAACAAAGAGTAATCGTTAAAGATCACCATTTGACTGTGAGAGGGACAGGGTCTGTTTGTTCAGCTCACTCTCAATCACTTCCTGCTCACTCACTCAATCTCACCCACTGTATTCATGTTGAATACCATTTGCAGAATGTACTCTGGGTGGGGGACTTCAATGTCCATCACCAAGAGTGGCTTCTGACACCAATAAAAGCCAAGCTGGCACAGTCCTCAAGGATATAGCTGCAAGACTGGGTCTGCAGCAGGTGGTGAGGTGACCAACAAGAGGGAAAAACCAACTTGATCTCATCCTCAACAATCTGCCTCTCGCACATGCACCTGTCCATGACAGGATTGGTAGGAGAGGCAATCACACAGTCCTTGTGGAGGTGCAGTCTGGTATTTTTTTTATTCATTCACTGGATCTGGGCTTTGCTGGCTGGGCCAGCATTTATTGCGCTTCTCGAGTTGCCTTTGAGAAGGTGGCGGTGACCTGCCGTCTTGAACCGCTGCCCTCCCACTGTGTTGTGTGGCACTACCACCGTGCTAAATGGGATAGATTTCGAACAGATCTAGCAACTCAAGACTGGGCATCCATGAGTCACTGTGGGCCATCAGCAGCAGCAGAATTGTACTCAAACACAATCTGAGATGCGAAGGAATTTCGTCTCTGAGGATAGCGAATGTCTGGAATTCTCTACCACAAAACGTTTTGTAGGCTAGATCACTAAAAGTATTTAAAGAGCAGGTAGATAGAATTTTGAAACATCGGGGAATTGAGGGCTATGAGGAGTTGGCACGAAAGAGGAGGTGAGGCCTGGGGCAGTTCAGCCATGATCTTATTGAATGGAGGGTTAGGCCTGAGGGGCTGAATGCCTGGTCCTGCTCCTAAGTTCTTATGTTCTTGTGTAACCTCATGCCTGGCTTTTCCCCAACTCTACCATTACCACCAAGCCAGGGGGCCAACCAACCTTGGTTCAATGAAAAGTGCAGGAGGGCATGCCAGGAGCAGCACCAGGCATACCTAAAAATGAGGCGTCAAACTGCTGAAGCTATAACACTACCCTCATCTACACAACTAGTTACCTCCTCGAAAAATTCAATCAAATTTGTTAGACATGATCTCCCCCTGATAAAGCCATGCTGACTATCCTTGATTAATCCCCGCCTCTCCAAGTGGAGGTTAATCCTGTCCCTCAGAATTTTTTCCAATAGCTTCCCTACCCCTGATGTTAGGCTCACTGGCCTGTAATTACCTGGTTCATCCCTACTACCCTTCTTGAATAATGGTACCATATTCGCTGTCCTCCAGTCCTTTGGCACCTATCCTGCATAACAGCATAAGAAGCAAGCAATAGACAGAGCTAAGCAATTCCACGACCAACAGATCAGATCTAAGCTTTGCAGTCCTGCCACATCCAGTCGTGAATGGTGGTAGACATTTAAACAACTCAGTGAAGGAAGAGGCTCCACAAATATCTCCATTCTCAATGATGGGGGAAGCCCAGCTTTTGCTGAATGCATCTGCAAAAATCTTCCGCCAGAAGTGCTGAGTGGATGATCCATCTCAGCCTCCTCCATAGGTCCCAACATCACAGACGTTAGTCTTCAGCCAATTTGGTTCACTCCACGCAATATCAAGAAATGGCTGATGGCACTGGATACTGCAAAGACTATGGGCCCTGACAATATTCCAGCAATTGCACTGAAGACTTGAGCTCGAGAACTTGCTGCACCCCTAGCCAAGCTGTTACAGTATAGCTATAACACTGGCATCTACCTGGCTATGTGGAAAATTGCCCAAGAATGTCCTGTACACAAGAAGCAAGACAAGCCCAATCTGGCCAATAACCACCTCATTAGTCAGCTTTCGGTCATCAGTAAATTGATGGAAGGGTCATCAACAGTGCTATCAAGCTGTACTTTCTTAGCAATCACCAGCTCACTGATACTCATTTTGGGTTCCGCCAGGGTCACTCAACTCCTGACCTCGTTACAGCCTTAGTTCAAACATGGACAAAAGAGCTGAACTCCAGAGGTGGGGTGAAAGTGACTGCCCTTGACATCTAGGCAGCATTTGACTAAGTGTGGCATCAAGGAGCCCTAGCAAAACTGGAATCAATGGGAATCAGGGGCAAAACACTATGCTGGTTGGAGTCATACATAACACAAAGGAAGTTGGTGTGGTACTTGCAGGTCAATCATCTCAGTCCCAGGACATCACTGCAGGAGTTCATGATAGTGTCGTAGGCCCAACCATCTTCAGCTGTTTCATCAATGACCTTCCTTCTGTCATAAGGTATGAAGTAAAGATGTTCACTGATAATTGGCACAATGTTTAGCACCATTCGCAACTCTTCAGATACCTAAGTAGTCCATGCTTAAATGCTGCAAGACCTGGGCAATATCCAGACTTGGGCTGACAAGTGGCAAGTAACATTCGCACCACACAAGTGCTGGGCAATGACCATCTCCAACAAGAGACAATCTAACCATCGCTCCTTCATTTTCAATGACATTACCATCACTGAATCCCCTGCTATCAACATCCTGGTGATTACCATTGATCAGAAACTGAACAAGACTAGCCATATAAGAACTACGTCTACAAGGGCAGGTCAAAGGCTAAGTATCCTGTGATGAGTAATTCACCTCCTGCCTCCCCAAAGCTTGTTCACCATCTACAAGGCACAAGTCAGGAGTCTGATGGAAAACTCTCCACTTGCCTGGATGAGTGCAGCTCCAACAACGCTCAAGAAACTCAGCACCATCCAGGACAACGCAGCCTGCTTGATTGTCACCCCATCCACAAACATTCACTCCCTCCAGCACCAGCGAACAGTGGCAACAGTGTGTACCATCTACAAGATGCAATGCAGAAATTCACCAAGGCTCCTTAGACAGCACCTTCCAAACCCACAACCTCTCCCATCTAGAAGGACAAGGGCAGCTGACACATGGGAACTCCACCAACTGGAAGTTTCTCTCCAAGCCACTCACCATCATGACTTGGAAAGTTCCTTCACTGTCACTGGGTCAAAATCCTGGAACTCCCTCCCTAATATCATTGTGGGTGTACCTACACCACATGGACGACTGCAGTTCAAGAATGCGGTTCACCACCACCTTCACAAGGGCAATTTAGGGATGGGTAATAAACGCTGGCCTCACCAGCAATGCCCACATCCCATGAATAAAAAAGGAAAAATATCCCAGTTTTAAATGTGCACAACAGCAGAGTATCCAAAACTCTAGAGTACTCAATTACAAAGATTTACAACCCTCTGGGTGAAGTAATTTCTCATCTCAGCCCTAAATGAACGATTCTTTCTACTGAGAAGATGTGCCTTATATTCTCAATCCAACCCAGGGGAAGTGACTTGTCAAACCCCTTCAGTATCCTGTATGTTTCAATGAGATCGCTTCTCATTCTCCAAAGAGTATAGGCCCAATTTTCCCAGTCTTGCCCCATAGGACAACCCTTTCATTCCAGGAGCCAAATTTCATGAGCCTTTGCTCTTCTGCTTCCAATGCAAGTACATCCTTCCTTAAAGATAGAGACCAAAATTGCATGCAACATTCTAAGCGTGGTCTCGCCAAAGCCCTACACAATTGTAGCAAGACGTTCTTGCTTTATACTCCAATCCCCTTGCAATAAAAGTCAACATGCTATTTGCCTTCCTAATTGCTTGCTATACCTGCATGCCGACTTTTTGTTTTCCTTGTACAAATACACACAAGTTTCTCTGAACATTAACATTTTAAAAAGTTTCACTTTTAAAAAAATATTCTGCTTTTCTATTCTATTCACACTTCCATAATTATACTCCATCTGCCAGCTAGGTGTCCACTCACTTAGCCAGTCTGTATCTCTGTGCAGCCTCTTTGTGTCCTCCTCATAGCTTACATCCTCACCCAACTTTGTTTCGTCAGTAAACTTGTATATATGTCTCTCAGTCTCTTTGTCCAAGTCATTAATGTAAACTGTAAATAGTTGATGCCCCAGCACTGTCCTTGTGGCATTCCACTAATTACAGCCTTTCAACTTGAAATTGCCTCTTTTATCCTTACTTACTCCTTCATGCCTGTTACCCCAAATGCATTAACCTTTTACGTAAAACCTTATTGAATGCCTTTTGGAAACCCAAGTATACAACATTTACTGGCTACTCTTTATATACCCCATTTACATCCTAAACAAGCTCTGATGAATTAATCAAAAAACAATTCCCCTTTCATCAAGATAAAAGCAAAATACTGCAGATGCTGGAAATCTGAAGTAAAATCAGAAAATGTTGGGGGGAGAAAAATCAGGTCTGACAGCATCTGTGAAGAGAGAAACAAAGTTAACGTTCAAGTCTGTATTTGATCTTTTCATTGAGAACTGTCGGCGTGACATCAGCCATCTCAATTTCTCTGCTTCTCTCATCCACTAACCTGTCTCCTTCTGAGCTTGCTGCACCCCATTCTCTCAGGTCCAACCCTGACTTTGTTATCAAACCTGACGATAAGGGTGTCATTGTTGTCCAGCGTACTAACCTCTACATCGCAAAGGCTTAATGCCAACTCTCAAGCACTTCTTCCTACCTCCCCTGGACCATGACCCCACCAGCGAACATCAAGCCTTTGTTTCCAGGGCTATCACTGACCTCATCACCTCTGGGGATCTTCCCTCCACAGCTTCCAACCTCAGTCTCCCAAACCTGGCAGCCCGCTTCTACCTCCTCCCCAAAATCCATAAACAGGGCTGTTCCAATAGACCCATCATGTCAGCCTGTTCCTGCCCCACGGAACTCATTTCTTCCTATCTGGACTCCATTCTCTTTCCCGTTGCCCAGTCTCTTCCCACCTACATCCACGATTCCTTTGATGCCCTGTGTCATATAAGTCATGTGTCATACACTCCTTTCAAATGAAGCAGCATTTCACTTGTACTCCCCTCAATTTAGTCTACTGCATTCGCTGCTCCCAATGCGCTTTTCTCTACATTGGAGAGACAAAACACAGGCTGGGTGACCACTTTGCGGAACACCTTTGGTCTGTCCGCAAGCATGACCCAGATCTCCCTGTCGCTTGCCATTTCAACACACCGCCCTGCTCTCATGCCACATGTCCATCCTCGGCCTGCTGCAATGTTCCAGTGAAGCTCAATGCAAACTGGAGGAACAGCATCTCATCTTCCGACTAGGCACTTTACAGCCTTCCGGACTGAATATTGAGTTCAACAACTTTAGATCATGAACTCTCTCCTCCATCCCCACCCCCTTTCCGATCCTCCTTTTTCCCCAATAATTTATATATATTTTTCTTTTCCCACCTATTTCCATTATTTTAAAATGTATTTCCATCCATTGTTTTATCTCCACCTTTTAGCCTATTTCGATCCCTTCCCCCCAACCTAATCCCTACTAGGGCTATCTGTACCTTGCTCGTCCTGCTTTCTACCCTTAATGTCACCATTAGCACATTTCTTAGCTAATATCATCACCGTCAACACCTCTTTTTATCCTTTTGTCTATGACATCTTTTGGCAATCTCACTTGCCCTCTATCCAGCTCTACCTGTCCCACCCTCCCTTAAACCAGCTTATATTTCACCTCTTTTCTATTTTTCCTTTAGTTCTGATGAAGAGTCATTCGGACTCGAAACATTAACTGTATTCCTCTCCGCAGATGCTGTCGGACCTGCTGAGTCTTTCCAGGTATTTTTATTTTTGTTTTAGATTTCCAGCATCCGCAGTTTTTTGCTTTTTGCTTACATCTTTCCCTCAGCCCCCTGTCAGCATTCCATAGTGACCGTTCCCTTCAGGACACCCTGGTCCGCTCCTCCAACACTCCCAACACCTCATCCCTTTCCCACAGCATCACAGAAGGTGCAACTCCCTCCTCACTGTCCAAGGGCCCAAACACTCCTTTCAGGTGAAGCAGCCCTTCACTTGTATCCCCTTCAATTTGGTCTACTGCATTCGCTGCTCTCAATGCTCTCTCTACATTGTTCTCCCCAAATGCAGATTGGTTGACGGCTTTGTGGAACACCTTCGGTCTGTCCGCAAGCAGGATCCAGACCTTCCTGTCGCTTGTCATTTCAACACACCACCCTGCTCTCATGCCCACATGTCTGTCCTTGGCCTACTCAATGTTCCAGTGAAGCCCACACAAACTAGAGGAACAGCACCTCATCTTCCTATTAGGCACTTTACAGCCTTCCAGACTTAACATTGAGCTCAACAACTTCAGACCATGGACCCTCCTCTATCTTCACCCTCTTTTTAAATCCCCTTTTTAGTTTTTTTTATCCACTTATTTTCATTTTTATTCGTTGTTTTATCCCCTTTTTATCCCTTTTCCTTCCATTTTCCCCAACTACCAACCCCTCCCCTCACCCCACCCCCAAAAGGGCCATCTGTTACTTGTTCCATATTGTTCTTTCACAGAGTGCTTACCCTTGTTCTGCTATTAACTCATTCTGCTTTCTTACCTCATTCTGCTTTCTTACCTTTATGCCACTATCAGCACCTCCTTTAGCCCTTGCCACTACCATTAACACTCCCTTTGTCTTTTCATCCATGACATATTTGTCAATCTCTCCTTAGCCCCCAACCTATCACTGGCCTTCTATCCAGCTTCGCCTGCTCCACCACCCCCCGCCCCCCACCTCCCTTAAACAGTATAAATTTCCTCACATTTCTATGTCTCTTCAGCTCTGAAGAAGGGCCATACAGGCTTGAAACATTAACTCTGTTTCTCTCTCCACAGATGTTGTCAGACCTGATGAGTTTTTTTCCAGCATTTTCTGTTTTTATTCCCCTCTCATTATACCATGTTGACTTTGGCCATACATTGAAAACATTCCAGTATTTTCCTGACAACTGATAAGGTTCTTACTGCATAAGTGCTGCTCAACAGCAATGTCAACGACACATTCCATCACTTTCTGATGATTGAGAGTAGGCAGCTGGTGGGGGTGGAGGGCGGGCAGTGGGCCATTGGCTAGATTGCATTTGTCCTGTTTTTTGTAGACAGGACATAGCTGGGCAATTTTTCATATTGTTGGTAGTTGCAGTATGTTTTTCTGTACTGGAACAGGTTGGCTTGGGGAGCAGCTTGTTCTGCAGCACAAGTACAACCATCAGGCTGTTGTCAGGGCCCACAGGCTTTTCTGTATCTCTTTCTTTCAGCTATCTCTTGATATTATGTAGAGTGAATTGAATTGACTGAAGACGGACATCTATGATGCTGGGAACCTCAGGAGGAGGCCCAGATGGATCATCCACTTGACACTTCTGGCTGAAGGTGGTTGGAAATGGTTCAAGTGTTGTCTTTTTCACTGATGTGCTGAGCTGCCCCATTGTGGAAGTTGGGGATATTTGTGGAGCCCCTCCTCTCGAAACTTGTTTACTTGTTTAATTGCCCACAATGATTCATGACCGGGTGTTCTAGGACTGCAGAGCTTTTGAGTGGATCAGCTAACTGTGAGATCGTTTAATTCCATCTACTACATACTGCTTCTGCTGTTTGGCATTCATGTAGACCTGTGTTGTAGCTTCACCAGTCTAGCACCTCATTTTTAGGTATGCCTGTTGCTACACCTCGGATGCCCTCCTGCACTCTTCATTGAACTTGTGAACCAGGGTTGATCCTCCGCCTTGATGATAGCAGCACAATAAGGAATATGCTGGACCATGATGTTACATATTGTGGTTGAATACAATTCATCTGCTGCTGGTAGCTTTTATTATACGGCAGGTGGTATTTGCCAAGCTGACCAAATCCACAAGGGAAACTTGGCCATGCTGTCACAATGGTTTTGCAATTTGGATTTATTACAAGGAGGCTTGTGCATAGAATTCAGAAGTAATGAGGCCACTAACACCTTTACAGATTTTAAAAATTAAATTAAAACATTTATTAACAAAAGGAATAAAACACATACACAAGATTATTGTTACACTGTTACTTAATATTATAACAAGTCCCAAAATTCCTAATTAACCTGACTCCCAAATACACACCCCCTTTAAGGCAACGGTCCAAAAATAGATTTTAAATTTAGTTAGGCAATCCAGCAAAGGTTACCACAGACATGCACTTGACAGTGAATTTCCAAAGGCTTTTAACACAACTTTGGTTACTGGAACAGCAGACTTCTGCAAAGTGGCTAGAGGCTGTTTCCCTACGTCTGTTTCACAATGTATGTCCTTTAGATATTACATGGTCACTCCTAGTACAACTTTTCATCCTTTTTAAAGTATATTTCTTCCTCTTTTAATCCATAAATCCCATTGTTCCCACACATCTTTGGAATTTACTTTTCTCTACTATAAAAATTTTTCATGTTGTCAATATGGCCTTATCCTTTTGGGAAAAATAAACATAATAACCTTGCCCTATTTATCCTGTCAGTTGTAAAACTTTATCCTGGTTCTTTGAAAACCAAACACCTCTCCACTTAACTTAAAACGCAAATTTCATTCACATCCTATCTGCTGAAACTTTTACCCTAGCTCACTCATCAGCATTTCAAATACCCTTTTAACAGCCAACTCTTTTGATAATTTCAACCTTGCAGTCTGTCTGACTCGAATTAATTAAACTCAGCCACACAGACAGAACCATCCACACAAACAAACATAAGCCTACCTTACCTCACAATAATATGATGAAAAATATGGTAGTTTTGTGACAGTGGCCCACAGTCCCTCATGGTTCCCCAGTTTTGAGCTGCTAAATCTGTTCCATTTATCACTGTGGTAGATCCACACACAGCACGATGGAGGGTTGTCCTCAGTGTAAAGGTGGGACTTTGTCTCCACAAGGACTGTACAGTAGTCACCATTACCAAAACTGTCATGGACAAATGCATCCATGACAGGCAGACTGGTGAGGTCCAGTAGATTTCTTCCATCTTTTTAGTTCTCTACCTGCCACAAGCCCACTCTGACAGATATGTATTTCAGATCATGGCCAGTTCAGTCAGTATTGGTGCTACCAAGCCACTCTTGCTAATGGACATTGAGACCCCTACTCAGAATATATTCTATGCCCTTGATAACTTGAAAGAAACAACTAGGCTGTGTTCAATATGCAGGAGCTCTGATTAATCAGCTGAATGAGGGCGATGGTTGGTAATTAGCAGGAACTTTCCTTGCCCATTTTTGACCTGATGCCACAAGGCTAAATTAGATCCAGAGTCAATGGTGAGGATTTAATGGCCACTCCCTTTTGGCACAAGTTCTCAGATGTTAGTGAGGAGGACTTTACAGGGTCAACTGGGCAGGGTGTGTCTTTTGTCATTTCCAGCGTCTAGATTCATGTCACATGGTCTGTCTAGATTTACCCTTATTCAATTTTTCTGCAGTAGTTTGAGGGCTACAGACTACAAGCTGGGAGAGGCTTGCTAGTCCATTTTAGAGAACAATTAATGCAGTAATTTCAGCCACATCACAGCCATGGCTCAATTGGTCACTCTTGTGTCTCTGATTCACAAGATTCTGGGTTCAAGTCCCCTTCTAGGACTTGTGCACAAAAATTAAGGCTGACACTGCAATGCAGTCCTGCATTGTCAGAGGTGCTATCTTTCCACCTATTCAGTAATCATCCATCAATCAACAGATTATCATCATCGTATTGTTGTTTGTAGGAGTTTGCTGTACGCATACTGGCTCTGCATTTCCTAAATTACATTAGTGACTACACTTTAAAAGTACATTTTTTATTAATTTATTGTTTCAGAGGATGTGAGCATCATTGACGAGACCAGCATTTATTGCCCATCTCTAATGCCCCTTGAGAACATGGTGGTGGGCTGACTTCTTGAATTGCTGTAGCCCATGTGGTGTAGGAACACCCAAAGTGCTGTTAGGGAGTTCCAGGACTTTAACCGAGCAAAATTTCATTAGCTATAAAGCACTTTGAGATATTTGATAGTCCTGAAAAGTGCTATACAAACAGAAGCATTTCATTTTTTTAAAGTTAACTTCATTACCTTGAGTCTGGAGTCATATATAGGTCAGACCAAGTCAGGACAACAGGTTTACACGCATTAAAGGCATTAGTGAATCAGATGTGTTTTTTATGTCAACCCTGTAGTTTCATGATCATTATTAATGAGACTAGCAATTTTATTTCAAAATTAATTAATTGTATTTAAATTCCCCGAGATGGCATCATTGAATTTGAACTTGTGTCTCTGTAGCTCTGGATTACTAGTCCAGTATGAAGCTGCATCCATCCCCTTTTGCCCTCGGTAGGGCATGGGCTTCCAATGTGACATGCTCCCACCACAAACTGCAGCACTAGCCACATGCCCCATTACCATTGTGCTACTATGTACATCCAAGCCCAACATGCACAGCATTCTCCTGCTCAGCCTGCTTCAGAGCTACACATCTTACACCTCCACTCATTCTCTCTTCACAGACACCTCACCTCCCCCTCAGCCTAGTGCCCCTCTTACCCCTCCTCCATACCTTACAGGCAGTATACAGAAATGTTGTAATTCACTCCTCTGAACACAATCCATTCCTGACACTCACACTTCCCTGCTTTTTCCCCTTGATCACACTAGGGAAGAGTCAGGGGTGCAGGATTGTGGGAATCAAGTGCGGCTGTGTTGGCCTTCAATACCTTGTCAGTTATTGGCAATGCATGACCACCGACCTTACTGCAAAGATGGTCTGACACCATGAGGATGCAGATGTCAGCAACAAACTGCAATCAGAGCCTGAGCCTCCAGAGGCCAGCTTCCACCTACATTTCAGTGCCCATTGTGATGAACACTTTAATCACAGAAAATGGTTCATCTTCAAGGACTAAGAAGAAACATTCTGGAACAATTTGTGTTTTAAAAGACACTGTTCCTTAAAAGGGTTAATCCAGGAGCTCTGATTGTTTTTCTTTGAAGAGGCATCCATTTTTTAAAAATGGTAATTAAGCAGTTCTAAATAAGCTGGAAACCTCTTGACCCTGGTGGACTGTGTACAAAGGGTTCACATGGTAGTTTATGGCTCTGGGGAAATTGTGTTTAAATCTTAGTTTTAGTTTTGCTTTAAGAAGGACCAACTACTTGTAAAGGAAGACAGCAGTCTTTTTGCAATGCAGAACCAGTCCACAGCCAGAAGTGAATATAAGCTGCTTCTAAGCTGCTCTACGAGCTGGAATTGAGTATCTGCAGGTGTTCCTCGAGTCCGCCTCAAAAGCAGTGTAAGAATCATCAGTTGTTTTAAAAAATCAGTGCTGAGACCCCAACCGCATAACCCAGATGCTATTTCAAGGACTCCATCATCTTTCCTTTCCCTTGAACCATTGACTTTTAACCTTTAGCAGAGTTCCTCTATTTTTATTTTTTTGATATGTTTGCGTGTGACTTAGGGCATCTCGAAAGAGTAATTGGTATATTTTCATGTTTCATACTGTATGTTAATAAGCTTTGCCTTTCTACTTCACAAGACTGGTTTTATAATAAACTAATACATTTACTGTTTATTGAAAAAAGCCTGGTTGAAATCTCTTTTATTCAGGGTAACAATAGCGAAGGTAAATAATTGGCTATTTTTGGTGAGTGACTCAATCTTTTAAACTCATGGTGTGACCTGTGGAATAGGGGCTAGTCAAACTGCACACTCCTCCCATCCTGGTCGTAACATCATTCTCTCTGCCCTAGGTAGGGGCATGTGGCTGTATAGAAGGCAGCTGGTGCTGCTGTTTGCAGCAGGAGCATGTCACATTGGGAAGCCCACGCCCTGGACTCTGGGGCAAAGAAGGACGGATGCAGCTGCATAAGTTGCTCCTGTGAAGCTCTGAAGGTTGGCAGCAGGGAAGTGCATCGAAGGGTGGATGAAGGCAGCTGGTACTCACCTCCTAAGCGTTGATAAAAGTCTTTGGAACAATCAGTGCTGTGTAAGACAGCCTCTCAGCTTATCCATCTCTGTAGTTGTTTGCATCAATTAATCAAACCTTCCAGTTTGTCAGTTCCACTGAATTATGGAATCACAGAATTGTTACAGCACAGTAGGAGGCCATTCAGCCCATCGTGCCTGCACCTGATCTCTGAATGAGCAATCCACCTAGTGCCATTCCCTGGTCTTCTCCACATAACCCTTCACATTCTTCCTTTTCGGATAACAGTGTAATTCCCTTTTGAATTCCCTGAGCTGGTCCTTCCCATTGTGCTGTTGCCTTCTCTTTACTGCCAGGCTGGGGACACAATGCGAGATAACACAGTTGTTGAGGAAATGGGGTTTCACAGGTTCAACTGGCTTCCTGCTACTGCCAGGCAGTTGGCTTCCAAACCCCGTGGGAGCAAGGAGGAGGCAGGAACAGAGCAAGATACCTGGCCACTCGCATTTTTTTATTTTCCTGTTCACCATCCACCACAATCCCTTCCCATCTCCAAGGGCCAGGGAAAACACCCCCCAGCATTTCAGATCAATAACAAAAGATACTGCAGTACAATATTAGCCCATAACCTTTTGACTTAGAGATAAGGGTGCTACCAACTGAACCAAGGCTGACACATGCCCAGATGGTATCAAACAGGGAGGCCATGTTTCCTGGAGGGAGGTGTGGGGCGGGGTGGGGGGGGGTGGTGGGAAAGGTGGGAGCGGGAAGAAGGCAGGAAAGAGCCTCTCATGCATCAACCCCTGAAAAGGAGTGGAGGAATATGATCAGAGAGATGAGTGCCTGGAAACTGGCTGTAATGATATGGCAGCAATGCCGTAAGAAATTTAAGGGCCTCACAAAATTGCTCAGTCAGTAAATGCATGATCGAAGAATGTCTCAAACCCACCATACCACCACCCTCAAGCTGCTCTGTGCACCACACCCGCATAACTGACAGCATTCAATAGTATCTAGAACTCATATCCAACATTTGCATGCTCCACTTCACCCACAACTTCCAATCATGCCAGGATCTCATTCACCTCTCACCACCTCCATGTACTCAGTTATGCAGACACTCCACCCAAATGCAGTGCAACACAAGCACCAACATTCCGCTTTCTTCCTCTCTTTAACGAAAGGTGGCTAGTAACACCAGGGCGGCCGATCGGGGAGCCGGGATGACTCCATCTGGGGTCCCCTCGAGAGTCAGTGCTTGAAATTAGGGGGCGAGCAGAGATACTGACCACGGCATCTGGCACCAAAGCCATTCAGGATGATAGTGACTATCTGATGTGCCTTCCCTGAGGTGTGGCATGAAGTAAAGGCTGTAGACTGTGTGATCATGGACCTTATCCTATCCTCCCATTCTTCTCCCTCACCTGAACCGTCTCTTTCTGCTTCTATGGTTTCAGATCCCAGAGAACTGCTGCATAGCCGACCAGGAGAAAGGGGAAGAACAAGCCCATGACAGAAATGAGGAGGTTCCTGACACTTCCAGTCACCAGCTTAGATACTGACATGGTGCATACAGTATAGCACAAAGTCGGATCTGCAAATGGTGGGTCACTGGAGTGGGCTGCATCGAGGCCAGGGAGAACGGTTTACAGGTGGTGATGCAGCTACCTCAATACGTTCGAGGTGCAATGCCGGAGGAGGCTCCGCTCTCAAGGGAGACATTGACCTCCACTTGTCAGATGATTGGCCCTGAGATCAGCTCTGACTATCTCAAGTTATTTTTAAAAATAGTCCTTAGTGATCCGAATTCTGTTGTAACATGCAGTTTACTCATCACTATAGAGGAATAATTCTGGATTGGTTCTGAATCATGTGGCCACATAACGGATAAGGAAATCACAAACTGCCACTCATCAGTCAGAACTAAATCATCTTGGCCTGAAATCCTTGTCAAAAACCCAGAGATTCAATGCAAATCGAAGAGCCAATTTTACAACATCTTTAATGTAGATGTACTTTTTGGAGTGTTTCGCAGAATACAGAGGAACAGATGAGGCTTTCTGCAGGAAAGGGACCAAAAGCTTGGTCAGAGTTTTGTTCTCAGCAGGCTTTTTACAAAGTAGAAAAAGAAACAAAGCAGGGAAGATCATTAGCAAGGGATGTAGAGTTTAAATTCCTTGCTCTCTATAAAAACATAAGAAATAGGAGGAGTGGGCCATTCGGCCCCTCAAGCCTGCCCCCACCCCCACCCCCCCATTCGATAAAATAATGGCTGATCTGCCCCAGGCCTCAACTCCTCTTTCGTGCCAGCCCTCAACTCCCCGATATTTCTAAAATCTATCTACCCCCTCTTTAAATACGTTTTGTGAGCTAGCCTCCACAACTCTCTGGGGGAGAGAATTCCAGACATTCATTACTCCCTGAGAGAAGAAATTCCTTCGCATCTCAGTTTTAAATGAGTGCCCCCTTATTCTGGAACTATGAGCCCTGGTTCGAGATTCCCCTACTTGTGGAAATATCTTCTCAACATCTACCCTGTCAAGCCCCCTCAGAATCTTGTACGTTTCAATAAGATAACCCCTTATTGTTCTAAACTCTGATGAATAAAAGGCCTAACCTGTTTAGCCATTCTTGATAAGTCAATTCCTTCATCCCAGGAATCAGCCAAATGAATCTCTTTTGAACTGCTTCCAATGCCAGTATATCCTTTCTTAAATACGGGGACCAAAACTGTACACAGTAATTCAGGTGCAGCCTCAACAACTGTACAGGACGTAGGTGAGGCCGCACCTGGATTACTGTTATTAAACTCTAACCCCCGAGCAATAAAGGCCAAAATTCCATGTCTTCTTAATTACTTGCTGCACCTGCATGCTACCTTTTTGTGTTTCATGCACAAGCACACCCAGATCCCTCTCTGCTGCGCTTTTTTGTAATCTCTCTCCATGTAAATAATTGTCTGCCTTTTGATTTTGATCTTGGTGTACAAGTACACAGGTCCCTGAAGGCAGCAGTTCAAGTAGACAAGGTTGTAAAGAAGGCATATGGAATGCTCTCCTTCATTGGCAGATGTATAGAATATAAAAGTAAGGATATAATGTTGGAATTGTATAAAACACTAGGGAGGCCACAACTGGAGTATTGTGTGCAGTTCTGGTCATCACATTACAGGAGGGACGTAATAGCTCTGGAGAGAGTGCAGAGGATGTTTACAAGAATGTTGCCAGGGTTAGAAAAGAGTAGCTACGAGGAGAGATTAGTTAGGTTGGGGTTATTTTCCTTAGAACAAAGGAGGCTGAGAGGTGACTTGATTGAGGTATACAAAATTATGAGGGGGATAGAGTGGACAGGATAAAATTGTTTCCCTTGATGGAGAATTCTAGAACCAGGGGACATAGATGCAAGATAAGTGGCAGAAGGTGTAGGGGGGACATGAGGAAGAACGTTTTTACGCAGAGGGTAGTGGGTGTCTGGAATTTGCCGCCCAAGTTGGTGGTAGAGGCAGAAACTTTAAACTCTTTTAAAAAGTACCTGGATCTGCACCTTAAGTGCTGTAAGCTGCAGGGCTATGGGCCAGGTGCAGGGAGGTGGGATTAGAAAGGGCACCTGGGTATCCTCAGGCTGGCATGGATAAGATGGGCCGAATGGCCTCCTTCTGTGCTGTAACTTTTCTATGGTTCTAAAGGGTAGCACAGGTACCAATTCCCTCAAGGGCATGCTCATAAATTGAGTTCTGCTGCAGGGTACTTTCATGAATGATGATGAGAATGTGCACCGAGAAGCTTGGTGGATTGGCAGCATTGCCAGATAACCTTCTGTCACCGCTGAAGAACATGGAAGATTCTGGATCCAACATGGCAGGGGCATCACGCAGAGTTTGGAGCCCATTCTTTCCAGAGTTTTCTTTTGTTCATGGGCTGTGGGCATCACTGGCTAGGCCAGCATTTATTGCCCACAGCTAATTTCCCTTGTTCAGGGGGCATTTTAAAAAGAGTCAACAACATTGCTGTGGGTCTGGGGTCACATGTAGGCCAGGCCAGATAAGGACAGCAGATATCCTTCCCTAAAGGGCATCAGTGAACCAGGTGGGTTTGTATGACAATCAGCAACAGTTTGGAGGTCAACAGACTTCTAAGTCCAGATTTTTATTGAATTCAAATTTAACCATCTGCCATAGTGGGATTTGAGCACAGATCCCCAAAGCATTACCCTGGGTTTCCTGAATACTAGTCCAAAGACAATTCCATTATGCTACCACCTCCCATATATGGTGTAGGTACATCCACAAAGTTGTTAGGCCTATGTTGTAAATAATTGCAAATGCATGGCCACAGCAGATTCCAACATTTCTGGTATGATACTTGTGTCCTCCTTTGTGAAGACAGAAACCAATGCATGTATTCCACAGCTTCCAACCTGATAGTCGCCCAACCTCGGACGGCCCGCTTCTACCTCCTACCCAAAATCCACAAATAGGACTGTCCCGGCAGACCGATCACGTCAGCCTGTTCCTGCCCCACAAAACTCATTTCTCGCTATCACGACTCCCTTCTCTCTCCCCTTGTCCAGTCCCTTCCCACCCACATCGGTGATTCCTCTGGCACCTTATGTCACATTAACAATTTCCAGTTCCCTGGCCCCAACCGCCTCCTCTTCACCATGGACGTCCAATCCCTCTACACCTCCATGCCCCACCAGAATGGTCTGGCGGCTCTCCTCTTCTTCCTCGAACAGAGGCCCATACAATCCCCATCCACCACTATTCTCCTCCGTCTAGCTGAACTTGTTCTCAAACTGAACAATTTCACCTTTAACTCCTCTCACTTCCTCCAAATAAAAGGTGTGGCTATGGGTACCCGCATGGGCCCTAGCTATGCCTGTCTCTTTATGGGGTATGTGGAACATTCCTTGTTCCACTCCTACTCCGGCCCCCTCCCACAACTCTTTCTCCGGTACATCGATGATTACTTCAGTGCTGTTTCAAGCTCTCGTCGAGACCTGGAAAAATTTATTAACTTTGCTTCCAATCTCCATCCCTCCATCATTTTCACATGGTCCATCTCTGACACTTCTCTTCCCTTCCTTGACCTCTCTGTCTCAATTTCTGGTGATAGACTGTCCACCAATATCCATTACAAGCCTACCGACTCCCACAGCTACCTCGACTACAGCTACTCACACCCTGCTTCCTGTAAGGACTCCATCCCATTCTCTCAGTACCTTCGCCTCCGTCGCATCTGTTCTGAAGATGCCACTTTCAAAAACAGTTCCTGTGACATGTCCTCCTTCTTCCTTAACCGAGGTTTTCCACCCACGGTCGTTGACAGGGCCCTCAACCGTGTCCGGCCCATCTCCCGCGCATCCGCCCTCACGCCTTCTCCTCCCTCCCAAAAACATGATAGGGTCCCCCTTGTCCTCACGTACCACCCCACCAGCCTCCGCATTCAAAGGATCATCCTCCGCCATTTCCGCCAACTCCAGCATGATGCCACCACCAAACACATCTTCCCTTCACCTCCCTGGCGGCATTCCGTAGGGATTGTTCCCTCCGTGACACCCTGGTCTACTCCTCCATCCTCCCCTACTCCTCAACCCCCTCCCACGGCACCTACCCATGCGACCGCATAAGATGCAACACGTGCCCCTTCACTTCCTCTCTCCTCACCGTCAAAGGGCCCAAACAGTCCTTTCAAGTGAAGCAGCTTTTCACTTGCACTTCCCTCAACTTAGTCTACTGCATTTGTTGCTCCTAATGCGGTTTCCTCTACATTGGAGAGACCAAACGCAGACTGGGCGACCGCTTTGCAGAACACCTTCGGTCTGTCCGCAAGCATTACCCAGACCTCCCTGTTGCTTGCCATTTCAACAGGCCACCCTGCGCTCTTGCCCACATTTCTGTCCTTGGCTTGCTGCATTGTTCCAGTGAAGCTCAACACAAACTGGAGGAACAGCAGCTCATCTTCCGACTAGGCACTTTACAACCTTCCGGAATGAATATTGAGTTCAACAATTTTAGATCTTGAACTCTCTCCTCCATCCCCACCCCCCTCCCGTTTCTTCCCGCTCCTTTATGTTTTTTCCAATAATTTATATAGATTTTTCTTTTCCTACCTATTTCCATTATTTTTAAATGTATTTCCACCCATTGTTTATTTCTACCTTTTAGTATTCCCCCACCCCTAGAGCTATCTGTACCTTATCTGTCCTGTCTTCTACTCTTAATTAGCACATTCCTTTAGATAATATCACCACCTTCAACACCTCTTTGTTCATTTGTCTGTTACAGCTTTTGGTTATCTCCACCTATTACTGGCTGCTTGTCCCAACAAACCCCCGCACCCCAACCCTCCCCCTTAAACCAGCTTATATTTCACCCCTTTCCTATTTTTACTTAGTTCTGTTGAAGGGTCATGAGGACTCGAAACTTCAACTGTGCTCTCCTCCGCTGATGCTACCAGACCTGCTGAGTTTTTCCAGGTATTTCTATTTCTGTTTTTGTTTTGGATTTCCAGCATCTGCAGTTTTTTGCGTTTATCTATATATTTAGTTGGTCAGCTATTTCTTTGTTCCCTATTATAAATTCCCATGTTTCTGACTGTAAAGGACCTACATTTGTCTTCACCAATCTTCTTCTCCTCACATATCTATGGAAACTTTCACAGTCAGTTTTTATGTTCCCTGCAAGCTTACTCTCATACTCTATTTTCCCCTTCTTAATCAAT
This sequence comes from Cetorhinus maximus, assembly GCF_964194155.1. NCBI lineage: Eukaryota > Metazoa > Chordata > Chondrichthyes > Lamniformes > Cetorhinidae > Cetorhinus > Cetorhinus maximus. The sequence goes on from NC_135883.1 coordinate 169,045,444, forward strand.
CCCTTGGTCCTCCTTTGCTGAATTCTAAACTGCTCCCAATCCTCAGGTTTGTTGTTTTTTTCTGGCCAATTTGTATGCCTCTTCCTCGCATCTAATACTATCTCTAATTTCCCTTGTAAGCCATGGTTTGGCCACCGGTTTTACTTTTGCGCCAGAGAGGAATAAACAATTATTGCATTTCACCCATGCACTCTTTGAATGTTTGCCATTGGCTATCCACCGTTATCCCTTTAAGACCATAAGACATAGGAGCAGAAATTAGGCCAATCGGCCCATCGAGTCTGATCTGCCATTCAATCATGGCTGATAAGTTTCTGAACCCCATTCTCCCGCCTTTTCCCCGTAACCTTTGATCTCCTTACCAATCAAGAACCTATCTATCTCGGTCTTAAATACACTCAATGACTTGGCCTCCACAGCCTTCTGTGGCAATGAATTCCATAGATTCACCACTCTCTGGCTAAAGAAGTTTCCCTCATCTCTGTTCTAAAAGGTCTTCCCTTTACTCTGAGGCTGTGCCCTCGGGTTCTAGTCTCTCCTACTAATGGAAACATCTTCCCCACGTCCACTCTATCCAGGCCTTTCAGTATTCTGTAAGTTTCAATCACATCCCCCCTCATCCTTCTAAACTCCATCGAGAAAAGACCCAGAGTCCTCAAACGTTCCTCACATGTTAAGCCTTTCATTCCTGGGATCATTCTCATGAACCTCCTCTGGACCCTCTCCAGGGCCAGAACATCCTTCCTGAGACACGGGGCCCAAAATTGCTCACAATATTCTAAATGTGGTCTGACCAGAGCCTTATAAAGCCTCAGCAGCACATCCCTGCTTTTATATTCTAGTCCTCTCAAAATAAATGCCAACATTGCATTTGCCTTCCTAACTACCGACTCAACCTGCAAGTTAACCTTAAGAGAATCCTGGACTAGGACTCCCAAGTCCCTTTGCACCCCAGATTTCTGAAATCTCTCCCCATTTAGAAAATAGTCTATGCCTCTATTCTTCCTACCAAAGTGCATGACCTCACATTTCCCCACATTGTATTCCATCTGCCACTTCTTTGCCCATTCTCCTAACCTGTCTAAATCCTTCTGCAGCCTCCCCGCCTCCTCAATACTACCTGTCCCTCCACCTATCTTTGTATCATCTGAAAACTTAGCCAGGATGCCCTCAGTTCCTTCATCTAGATCATTAATGTATAAAGTGAAAAGTTGTGGTCCCAACACTGACCCCTGCGGAACTCCACTAGTCACCGGCTGCCATCCTGAGAAGGACCCCCTTATCCCCACTCTCTGCCTCCTGCCAGACAGCCAATCTTCTATCCATGCTAATACCTTGCCTCGAACACCATGGGCTCTTATCTTACTGAGCAGCCTCCTGTGCGGCACCTTGTCAAAGGCCTTCTGGAAGTCCAAGTAGCTAACATCCATTGGCTCTCTTTTGTCTAACCTACTCATTACCTCCTCAAAGAATATTAACAGATTTGTCAGGTATGACCTCCCCTTGATGAAACCATGCTGACTTTGCCCGATTTTACCATGCACTTCCAAGTATTCTGAAATCTCATCCTTAATAATGGACTCTAAAATCTTACCAACAACCGACGTCAGGCTAATCGGCCTGTAATTTCCCGTCTTTTGCCTCGCTCCCTTCTTAAACAGGGGGGTTACATTAGCGATTTTCCAGTCCTCTGGGACCCTCCCTGACTCCAGTGATTCCTGAAAGATCACCACTAACACCTCCGCTATCTCTTCAGCTATCTCCTTCAGAACTCTTGGGTGTAATCCATCTGGTCCAGGTGATTTATCCACCTTCAGACCTTTCAGTTTTCCTAACACCTTCTCCTTGGTAATGGCCACCATACTCACCTCTTCCCCCCAACTCTCTTGAACTTTGGAGATGTCTCTCGTGTCTTCCACTGTGAAGACTGACGCAAAGTACCTATTCAGTTCCTCCGCCATTTCTTTGTTCCCCACTACTACTTCTCCAGCGTCATTTTCCAGCGGCCCAATGTCCACTTTTGCCTCTCTCTTACCCTTTATATATCTAAAAAACTCTTGCAATCTTCTTTTATATTACTGGCTAGTTTACCCTCATATTTAATCTTCTCCATCCTTATTTCTTTTTTAGTTGTCCTCTGTTGGTCTTTGCAGGCTTACCAATCACCTGGTTTCCCACTGCTCTTCGCCGCATTGTATGCTTTCTCTTTAGCTTTTATGCCGTCCATGACTTCCCACGTCAGCCATGGTTGCCTCGTCCTCCCTTTAGTATGCTTCTTCTTCCTAGGGATGAATTTTTGCTGTGCCTCCCAAATTACTCCCAGAAACTCCTGCCATTGCTGTTCCATTGTCTTTCCTGCTAGGCTCATCTCCCAGTCAAATCTGGCCAGCTCCTCCCTCATGCCTCTGTTGTTGCCTTTGTTCAACTGTAATACGGTTACATCTGATTCCAGCTTTTTCCTCTCAAATTGCAGGGTAAATTCTATCACATTATGGTCACTTCCTCCTAAGAGTTCCTTCACCTTCAGCTCCCTTAACAAATCTGCCTCATTACACATCACTAAATCTAGAATTTCCTGTTCCCTAGTGGGCTCCACCACAAGCTGCTCCAAAAAGCCATTCCGTAGACATTCCACAAATTCCTTTTCTTGGGATCCACTACCAATCTGATTTTCCCAGTCTACCTGCATATTGAAATCCCTCATGATCACTGTAACCTTGCCTTTCTTACACACCTTTTCTATCTCCTGGTGTATCTTGTGCCCCACATCCTGACTACTGTTTAGAGGCCTGTACATAACTCCCATTACAGTTTTTTTACCTTTGCGGTTCCTCAACTCTACCCACACAGTTTCTACATCATCTGACCCTACATCATTTCTTGCTATCGATTTAATTTAATTTCTTACTAACAAAGCAACCCCACCCCCTCTGCCAACCTGCCTATCTTTTCGATAGGATTTATATCCTTGGATATTTAGCTCCCAGTCCTGATCCCCTTGTAGCCATGTGTCCGTAATGCCCACCACATCATACCTGCCAATTTCAATCTGCGCCACAAGCTCATTTACCTTTCTTCGTATTCTGCGTGCATTCAGATACAACACCTTCAGTCCTGTATTTCCCGTCCCCCTTCTCATTGTCATCGCTTTATCTGATGTGCTTGTAGTTAGATTCCTAGCCCTTTCCAAACACTCTGTCCTATTTTGTGTTCTGGAGACTTTAATAGCCTCTCCTGGGTTCTCCTTTCTTTTCAGTTTTTTCATAATTTTCCATGAAGTTGAATCCACGCCCCCCCACACGCTAACCTGCTGCTTTGTTTCCCATTAGTCATGCTTCTTGGTGTTTTACTCTTCCCTCCCCCACCCCACTTTCTAGTTTAAAGTCCTGTTGACCACCCTATTTACCCTTTTCGCTAGAACATTGGTCCCAGATCGGTTCAGGTGGAGACCGTCCCAACGGTACAGATCCCTCCTGTTCCAATACTGATGCCAGTGCCCCACAAAATGGAACCCCTCTTTCCCGCACCACTCCTTTAGCCACATGTTTACTTCCCTTATTCTCGCGTCCCTATGCCAATTTGCACGTGGTTCGGGTAGTAATCCGGAGATTATAACCCTTGAGGACCTGTTCTTTAATTTAGTTCCTAGTTCCTGATAATCCCCAAACAGGATCTCTTTCCTAGTTTTACCTATGTTACTTGTCCCGACGTGGACCACAACAACTGGATCCTCCACCTCCCTCTCCAATATCCTTTCAAGCCGGTCTGATATGTCCCTCACCCTGGCACCGGGCAGGCAACATACCATGCGGGACTCTCCATCCTGCTTACAAAGGAAGCTATCAATTCCCCTAATTATAGAATCCCCTACAACTACCACTTGTCTTTTTGCTCCCCCCTCTTGAATGGCCTCCTGTGCCACGGTGCCGTGGTCAGCTGGCTCATCCTCCCTACAGCCCTCTTCCTCATCCACACAGGGAGCAAGTACCTCGTACCTGTTGGACAAGGTCAAGAGCTGAGGCTCCTCGGTTCCTGAACACAGGATCCCTCTACATGCCTCACTTGCAGTCACACCCTACTGACCCTGACCACTGATTGGACTTGAGGTACTTAATCTACCGGGTGTGACCGCCTCCTGATACAAAGCGTCCAGGTATCTCTCCCCCTCCCGGATGTGCCGCAGCGTCCGGAGCTCGAACTCCAGCTCATCAATTCTGAGCCGGAGTTCCTCCAGCAACCAACACTTGCTGCAGATGTGGTCACTGCAGTTCGCAATGGGATCTGCCAGCTCCCACATCATACAGCTACAGCACATCACCTGCCCAGCCATCTCTACTTAGATAATTAATTTATTAATTAGCTTTGCAGTGTTTTTTTTTCAAATTTGGTGCAGATTTCCGGTCTTTGACAGTAGGTCTTCCTCGATTCCCTCATGAGTCGCGGTGGCTGCGATGACTTCTCCCAGAATGCTTCAGTCACTTCTCACCAGCGCCCTCTGTTGGATGCCCTTCCTCCTGTTGAGTGCAAGAGTCCTTCTCCTCAGTTCCCTCCTGAGTCGCGGTGGCTGCGATGACTTCTCCCAGAATGCTTCAGTCACTTCTCACCAGCGCCCTCTGTTGGATGCCCTTCCTCCTGTTGAGTGCAAGAGTCCTTCTCCTCGGTTCCCTCCTGAGTCGTGGTGGCTGCGATGAGTTCTCCCAGAATGCCTTCAGTCACTTCTCACCAGCGCCCTCTGTTGGATCCTCTGTTGGATTAAATCCTCTGCTGGATGTAAGTAATGTTTCCCAATCCATCATAGCCAACTCGCGCCTCATACCATCATAGTTTCCTTTATTAAGATTCAGGACCCTAGTCTCAGAATCAACTACGTCACTCTCCATCTTGACGGAGAATTCTATATTATGGTCACTCATCCCCAAGGGGCGTCGCACAACTAGATTGCCAATTATTCCTTTCTCATTAAACAATACCCAGTCTGGGATGTCCTGTTCTCTCGTTGGTTCCTCAATGTATTGGTCCAGAAAAACATCCCGAATGCACTCCAGGAATTCCTCCTCTACGGTATTGTTACTCATTTGATTTGCCCAATCTATATGCATATTAAAGTCACCCATAATTACAGATGTTCCTTTATTGCATGCGTCTCTATTTTCCTGTTTAATGCCATTCCCAACATCACCACTACAGTTTGGGGGTCTATATACAACCCCCACTAACGTTTTTTGCCCGTTGGTGTTTCTTAGCTCTACCAATACAGATTCCACATCATCGGAGCTAATATTTTTCCTCACTATTGCGTTAATTTCCTCTTTAACCAGCAATGCAAGTCCACCACCTCTTCCTTTTTGTCTGTCCTTCCTAAATACTGAATACCCCTGGATGTTCAGTTCCCATCCCTGGTCACCCTGCAGCCATGTCTCCGTAATCCCGACTATATCATACCTGTTTACATCTATTTGCGCGGTTAATTCATCCACTTTATTGCGAATGCTCCTCGCTCCTACTGCCCATGTTGAGGTCAGCCTTAGAGGGTGATGAGATGTGTTTTGCCCCCCGCAGCACATGGCTGGTGTCGGGGCAACCTGAAGGAGCTGCACCTAGACGCTGTGTTAGAACTCCAGGACATGTCCTAGTCAGGGTTGTGAGATGGTGGGAGGGGGGAACTTCAAGTGGGTATGTCAACAAACCATCCACTGCGCTCTGTGCTCCACGTGCTTGTGCCTCCTTGCTATGGAAGAATATACCTTGTGGTGCCTAATGTGGTGTAAGCAGCATGTGTCCAAGGCGGGGAGGGGAGCAGGCCCAGCATCTTTGTGAGAGTGCTCGGCAGTGGCGGGGTAAGGAGGCACTGTAGCCCTGATATGTCCCACTCTGGTTGGGGTGGGCCGTGCGCAAACAGGGTCCATGTGCTATTTACACTAATCAATGCTCTTCTCTCATTTTCAGGAGAAGAATGCTCATAACATTGCAGAGCATGCCAGGACTGGCAGCGGCCAGACGCAGATCGCCATTCTAAGTCGTTTCGAGCAGGAGGCCCTGGATCTGGAGAGGTGCCATGCATCCAGGTCCACTGGTGTCGGTGAGGGCGGGGTGCCATGGCCAGGTATTTATGTCCGGTGAGGTCAGTATTGTGCACGCAACAGCCATAGCACTGCTGAATGTTAAATGATTTAATTGATCAACATGGCTTGACCATTGGTTATGGAAGGATGAGCACGTGATGATACGGTGGACAGGGATGGGCTTTATCATTGTCTCCATGCTAAGTGATCCACTGTTGTTGTTCTCCCTTTCAGCGTCATCGGAGCAGGGCCGGGAGGCACAGCAGCAGGGGCCCACTCTCACACCTGAAACACCTAAAGTCTCACCAGCATCACACCAATTCTCCGAGGCAGGCACCAGCGCAGGTACTAGCACTTCGGTGGGAATTCGAACAGCGGCTAGTGTCCCGGGGCACAATGGTGAGGGGACATCACAGCCACTGGAGAAGCTGGCACAGAGTGCCCATGGCACCAGCAGTCGGGGGACTGCAAGGTACCAGGCATATGCTCAGTCAGTGCCTGATGATGTGCCTCTGGAATTGTCCACGACGCAGCAGGTGCAGGAAATGCGGCCGGGTGTGCGGGAGCATCTGGAGGAGATACATGAGGCTATGCTTGGCTTGGTCGCCTACGTGGACGATCGCCGAAGCAATGAGCCACATGCCGAGTGCCAAGCATCCTCCATGGAGAGAGTGGTGACTCTCGTGGAGACCCTACTCCAGGGGACCCATCAGGGCTTCCCGGGGATGCGCTTTGACCAGCAAGCCCTCACATTGGCATTGACCTCAGATGGTCAGTGCCAGTGTGGAAGATGGTGTGGGCATCAACTTTCCCAGCTTGGTGCCCATCCATCCACGGTGAGCAGGGAGGTCCGAAGCGACTTCAGGTTGGCGCGGCAGCTGCCTGTCCTCTCTGCGAGCTCTTCTCAGGGCACTCTGGATGAGGGCGACAGCTCCTCCGCCCCTCTCCCAGTGACCGTCTCAGCCAGTGAGGCTGCGATGACTGGGGAGATGCCAGCTGTGGAACTGACGGGGACAGCACAGGCTCCACAGGCCAGACAACAACCGCCAAGGTCACCAAGGCCAGCAGAGTCAGCAGGCTGTCTCAGTTGCCACTCCAAGTGATGGGGCAGCACCAAGACATAGCACCCGTAAACGGAAGCATAAGGCACCTTAGGCACACCACGGGTTTTTAGTTGGCCTGAGATGAGGCCCTTATGATTTTATTTGATTTGTAACAATCTTCCCTTTTTTTGTAATAAGCTGCTTTGTTGGACACATAAAATTCAGATATGTCACCATGGCTGAGGGTGCCTCTTTTCTTCTGCATGTGTATGGTTTCCAAAACTGTAATGAGTACTTTTTTGGATATTCAGCTTTATTAATAATGCCCTTAGTAACTGTTGTTAACCTGGCAAATTTTGCACTTAGGTGTCGAGTCGACAGCCCAGGCTTCTCGTGGTAGACTATCTGTGGTGTGCTAGCTGAAGGTCCGTTGGATTAAAGCCTCCCAGGTTTCCCTGCCTCCCTGAAGTGTGCCCGGGTCAGCATCTACCTCCAAAACATTTCCCGTGCATGCTCATCCTCGGACTCACTGCTGGATTCGTGTGCAGTCGGAGCCATTCCGTCAACGTCTTGATCATCAACTGCATCCTGCCATTCCAGCGCAAGATTGTGGAGAGCACAGCATGCAACCACCATCACCGAGACACGATCTGGGGGGTACTGGAGTGCGCCCCCTGAACGGTCCAGGCATCAGAAGCGCATCTTGAGAAGACCGATGGTTCTCTCCACCACAGCCCTTGTGGAGGCGTGGCTCCTATTGTACCGCTGCTCAGCTCCTGTTCTTGGGTGGAGGAGAGGCTTCATGAGCCACCTTCTGAGGGGATAGCCCTTGTCACCCAGCAGCCATCCATCAAGCCAGGCTGGAACACTGAAGAGCCCCGGCACCTGGGAGTGTCTGAGGATGTAGGTGTCAGGAGAGCTGCCTGGGTACCTTGCACAGACTTGTAGAATCAGCATCCTGTGATCACACACACTATCTGCACGTCCATGGAGTGGAAGTACTTCCTGTTGACGAAGGCACCGGGCTCACCTGCTGGCGCCTTGATGGCCACACATGTGCAGTCTACTGCACACTGGACGCTGGTGGAAGCCAGCAATCACTGCGAAGCCTCTGGCTCGCTGTGTCTGGCTTGCCTGGTCCCAAGAGTAGTGGGTGATGTCAATGCACACCTGAACAGAGCATCTGTAACCTGCTTGACACAAGTGTGCACAGCTGATTGGGCGACACCACAAAGATCACCCACCGGCCCCTGGAAGAAGCCAGAGGCATAGAAGTTGAGGGCAGCTGTGACCTTTAGAGCCAATGGCATGGGGTGTCCACCCACATAGTTAGGGGAGACCTCAGGCCCAATCATCTGACTGTCTCCCTTGAGAGACGGAGCCTTCTTCACCACTGAGGCTCAGGCATATTGAGGTAGCTGCTTCACCGCCTGTATACCCTGGCAGCAGGATAATGGTGTCTTCTACGGCCCCTTCTGCCTTGGCCCTCTTGGCCCTGCACCCCTTGTGCCTGCACCTGTCCTCCCAAAGGTGGGTCCCCTGGAGGCTGATTGTGCACTCCCTTCTAGCCCTCCCTTCCTCCTCAGAGGAGCTGCCTCCAGTGGACAGTTCAGCTCCCATTCCCAGGCTAAGGGACAGCTTCCTGAAACCTGCAGGCCCAGAAAAGATTCCTCACTACAGAGTGCTGACCTGAAGTTTCAGAGTCCAGAAAAAGCAGCTGGTGTGTGTTATGAAGTACTGCAGATCACACAGGCAAGTTTGTAAAACTTTCACAAATAAATACTTGACTGTGCACATTTACGGCCCCAGTCAGCCCTCTTATCCTGCCCGTGGATGAGGTTAAGTCAAATGTGCCCTATCCGCCTGCCCGTTGCGCCCGTGCGCCAACCCGAAGATTGCATGGGCACAGAAAAATCGGCGTTGATTGAGCACTAAAGGGCCTTAAGTGGCCCATTAATTAATGGCAGGCACGCGTCGGACATCATTGCGCGTCCGCCCAGCCAAATATCACGATGGCGCGTGGTGACGTTGGGACGCTTGCCCGATGTCACCACGCGTCATTTTACGTGTGGCCGTGTGGGGCCCACCCCCGCATGACAATGGGAAAATTCTGCCCATATATTAATGACTTGGAAGAGGGAAATGAATGTACTATCACCAAGTTTGCGGATGACACAAAAAAAGGTCAAAAGGCAAGTGGTGAGGATGACACAAAGGAGTCTACAGAGGGACAGACAGGTTAAGTGAATGGGCAAACAAATGGCAGATAGCATATAATGTGGGAAAGTGTAAGGCTATGCACTTTGGCAGGAAGAGTCGAGAAGCTGAATATTAGTTAAATGGAGAAAGACTGAAGAAAGCTGCAGCACAGAGGGGTTTGGGGGTCCTTGTGTATGAATCCCAAAAAGCTAGCATACAAGTTAAGCAGGTAATGGGTAAGGCAAATGGAATGTTGGCCTTTATTTCAAAGGGAATGGGGTATCAAAATAGGGAAGTCTTGCTAAAACTATACAAGGCACTAGTCAGACCACACCTAGAACACTGTGAACAGTTTTGGTCCCCTTATATAAGGGAAGATATATTGGCATTGGAGGCAGTCCAGAGAAGGTTCACTGGGTTGACCCTGAGAATGGAGGGATTTTCTTTTGAGGAGAGGTTGAGTAGGTTGGGCCTGTACTCGCTGGAATTTAGAAGAATGAGAGGCAACCTTATTGAAACATATAAGATTTTGACGGGGCTTGATAGGGCAGATGCTTAAAGGTTGTTTCCCCTTGTGGGGGAGTCTAGGACCAGAGGGCATAATCTCAGAGTAAGGGGGCATCCATTTAAAACAGAGATAAGGAGGAATTTATTTTCTCAGAGGGTAGTCAATCTGTGGAATTCTTTACCGCAGAGGGCTATAGAGGCTGGGTCATTAAGTATATTCAAGGCTGAGATAAACAGATTTTTATTCAGTAAGGCAATCAAGGGTTATGAGGAAAAGGCAGGAAAGTGGAGTTGAGGATGATCAGATCAGCCATGATCTCATTGAATGGCAGAGCAGACTCGATGGGCCAAATGGCCTACTTCTGCTCCTACGTCTTATGGTCTCCAGGAAATCACTACATGAGTTCCTCAGGGTAGTATCCTTAGCCCAACCGTTTTCAACTGTTTCATCAATGACCTTCCTTCCATCATAAGATCAGAAGTGGGGATGTTCGCTGATGATTGCGCAATGTTCAGCACCATTCGTGACTCCTCAGATAATGAAGGCATCCATTTTCAAATGCAGCAAGACCTGGTAAATATCCAGGTGTGGGTTGACAAGTAGCAAGTAATATTCCCGCCACACAAGTGCCATGCAATGACCATCTCCAACAAGAGAAAATCTAACCATCATCCCTTGAAAATCTAACCATTTTACCATCACTGAATACCCCACTATCAAAATCCTGGGGGTAACCATTGACCAGAAACTGAACTGGACTAGCCATATGAATACTGTGGTTACAAGAGCAGGTGAGAGGCTAGGAAAAGTACGACGAGTAACTCACGTCCTGACTCCCCAAAGCCTGTCCACCAAGGCACCAGTCAGGAGTGTGATTGAATACACCACACTTGCCTGGTTCAGTGTAGCTCCCACAGCATTCAAGAAGCTTGTCACCATCCAGGACAAAGCAACCCACTTGATTGGTGCCACATCCACAAACATTCACTCCCTCCATCACCAACACACAGTAGCATCAGCGTGTACCATCGACAAGATGCACTGCAGGAATTCACCAAGGCTCTTTAGACTGTACCTTCCAAACCCATGACCAGTACCATCTAGAAGGGCAAGGCCAGCAGATAGGTGGGAATTCCACCACCTGGAAGTTTCCCTCCAAATGTCTCACCATCCTGACTTGGAAATATATCGCCATTCCTTCACTGGCGCTGCGTAAAAATCATGGAACTCCCTTCCTAACCGCACTGTGGATGTACCTACACCACACGGACTGCAGAGGTTCAAGAATGTAGCTCATCACCACCTTCTCGAGGGCAACTAGGGATGGGAAATCAATGCTGGTGCAGCCAACAAAGCCCACATCCTGTGAATTAATAAAAAAAAAGAACTGCCTTTCTTGGTATTAATTTAGTAAACCTTCTCTGAACTGCTTCTAACGGATTTATATCTCTCTTTAAATAAGGAGACCAGTACTATTCACAGTACTCCAGATGTGCTCTCACCAGTGCCCTGTACAACTGAAGCATAATCTCCCTATTTTTGTAATCAATTCCCCTCACAATAGATGATAACATTCTGTTAGTCTTCCTAATTACTTGCTTTACCTGCATACTAGCCTTTTGTGATTCATGCACTAGGACACCCAGATCCATGTGAGTCTCAGAGCTCTGTAATCTCTCACCAATTGATAAGCTTCTTTTGTATTCTTCCTGCCAAAATGAACAATTTCATATTTGCCCACATTGTACTCCATTTGCTTTGCCCACTCACTTAACATATCAATGTCACTTTGTAGCCCCTTTATGTCTTCTTCACAATTTACTTTCTTACTTATCATTATGTCAGCAGCAAATTTTGCAACCATACCTTCGGTCCCTTCACCCAAGTTATTCATATAAATTGTAAAAAGTTGAGGCCCCAGCACTAACCCCTGTGGCACACCAATCGTTACACCTGCCAACCACAAAAAGACCCATTTATGCCAACTCTCTGCTTCCTGTTAGCTAGCTAATCTTCTATCCATTCCAATACATTACCCTCTGCACCATGAGCTTTTATTTTCCCACAACCACCTTTGATATGGCACTTTATCAAATAGCTTTTGGGAATCCAAGTACAATACATCCAGCCCTTTATCCAAAGCTCATGTGACTCCTTCAAAGAACTCCAATAAATTGGTTAAATATGATGATTTCCCTTTCACAAAATCATGTTGGCCGCCTGATTGCCTTGAATTTTTCGAAGTGCCCTGCTATAACATCTTTAAGAACAGCTTCTAGCATTTTCCCTAAGGCAGATCTTCGGCTAACTCGCCTGCAGTTTCCTCCTGTCTCCCTCCCTTTTTGAATAAAAGAGTTACATTTGCTATTTTCCAAACTAATGGAACCTTCCGAATTCAGGGAATTTTGGAAAATTAAAACCAATGCATCAACTATCTCACTAGCCACTTCTTTAAGACCCTAGGGTTAAGTTCATCCAGACCTGGGAATTTGACAGCCCGCAGCCCCAACAATTTGCTCAATGTCACTTCTTTGGTGATTGGAATTTTCCCCAAGTTGCTCCCTCCCTTCAATTTCCTGATTCACAGTTATTTTCTAGATGTTACTCGTGTCCTCTATAGTGAAGACTGAAGCAAAATACCTTTTTAATTCATCCACCATCTCTCTACTTTGCATTATCAATTCCCCAAACACACTTTCTATAGGACCAACACTCACTTTGTTAACTCTTTTCTTATTTAAACATCTATTGAAACTCTTACTCTTAGTCTTTCTCTCATATGCTCATTTTTCCCTCATTAATCCTTCTGTCATTCTTTGCTATTCTTTCTATTCTATCCAATCTTCTGACCTGCCACCCATCTTTGTGTAAATGTGTAATTGTATGCTTTTTCTTTAAGTTTAATACTGCCTTTAACTTTTTTAGTAAGGATGTTAGTCCCGCTCTGGTTCAGATGTAGACCATCCTGCTTGTACAGGTCCCACCTTCCCCAGAAACGGTCCCAGTGATCCAGGAATCTAAAACCCTCCCTCCTGCACCAACTCTTAAGCCACGTATTCATCTGTGCTATTTTCCTATTTCTGAGCTCGCTAGCCATATGGCACTGGGAGTAATCCAGAGATTACAACCAGAGATGTCTTGCTTTTTAGTCTACTGCCTAACTCCCTGAATTCTTGATGCGAGACCTCAACCCTCTTTCTACCTATGTCATTGGTACCAACATGTACCACGACCTCTGCCTTATCGTCCTCCCCCTTCAAGATTCCCTGCAGCCATTCATTGCATCCTGGACCCTGGCACCAGAGAGGCAACATACCATCCTGGAGTCACGTTGACGGCCACAATAGTGCCCATCTGTTCCTCTGACTATAGAATCCCCTATTACAATTGCTCATGATCCTTGTGGCTGGGTGGGGGAGAGCCTAGAGGTAATAATGTGGGAGCAGTAAGAGAAGCCATTGCAAGCAATACTCTGGCTATGATCAGATAGATAAGGCTGGAACCAGGCAACAGCTGTCCCACCAAGCCAGACAGCATCAGAGGCATTGAGGAGATGTGGCCAACTGTGTTAAAGACTGCAGACAGGTCAAGAAAAAACAAGGAGGCAGACTTTACCTTTGTCAGTCAGAGAATGTCATTTCATAGTCATCACTGCACAGGAGGCCAATCGCCCCACTGGGTTCATGCCAACTCTCCATAGAAACATAGAAAATAGTGATAGGGCGTTCGGCCATTTGAGCCAGCTCCACCATTCAATATGATCATGGTTGATCCTCTATCTCAACGCCAGACTCCCGTTCTCTCCCCATACCCCTTGACGTCTTTAGAGTCTCGAAATCTATCTATTTCTTTCTTAAATATATTAGTGACTTGGCCTCCGCAGCCTTCTGTGGTAGAGAATCCCACAGGTTCACCACCCTGTATAAAGAAATTTCGCCTCAACTCAGTCCTAAATGGCCTGCCCTGTATCCTGAGACTGTGACCACATGTTCTAGGCCCCCCCACAGCCAGATGAACCATAGAGCAATCCAATCAGGTCCATTCTTCCCTCTATCTCCTGGCCCTGCAAGCTAATTTAGAACAAAGAAAAGAACAAAGAAAGGTACAACACAGGAACAGGCCCTTCAGCCTTCCAAGCCTGCGCCGATCATATTGCCCGTCAACTAAAACATTTTGCACTTCCGGGGTCCACATCCTATTCATGTATTTGTCAAGCTGCCTCTTAAACACCACTATCGTACCTGCTTCCACCACCTCCTCTGGCAGCAAATTCCAGACACTCACTACCCTCTGCGTAAAAAACTTGCCCCGCACATGTCCTCTACAGTTTTCTCCTCTCACCTTAAATCTATGTCCCCTAGTAATTGACTCTTCCACCCTGGGAAAAAGCTTCCGACTATCTACTCTGTCCATGCCACTCATAATTTTGTAAACTTCTATCAAGTCGCCCCTCAATCTCCGTCACTCTAGTGAGAACAATCCGAGTTTCTCCAACCTCTCCTCATAGCTAATAACCTCCAGACCAGGCAGCGTCCCGGTAAACCTCCTCTGCACCCTCTCCAACGCCTCCATATGCTTCTGGTAATGTGGAGACCAGAATTGCACGCAATATTCCAAGTGTGGCCTAACCAAGGTTCTATACAGCTACAGCATGACTTCCCAGCTTTTCTACTCAATACCCCTGCCAAAAACGACAAGAGTTTTTCGAGGAAGTGACAAAGATGTTCGACAATGGAAGGGCAGTGGATGTTATATACATGGATTTCAGTAAGACCTTTGACAAGGTCCCCCATGGCAGACTGGTACAGAAGGTAAAGTCGCACAGGATCAGAGGTGAGCTGGCAAGATGGATACAGAATTGGCTTGGTCATAGAAGACAGAGGATAGCAGTGGAAGGGTGCTTTTCTGTATGGAGAGCTGTGACTAGTGGAGTTACGCAGGGATCAGTGCTGGGACCTTTGCTGATTGTAGTATACATAAATAATTTGGAGGAAAATATAACTGGGCTAATTAGTAAGTTTGCAGACGACACTAAGGTTGGAAGAGGACAAGCATGCCATATGCCTCCCCGACTACCTTATCCACCTGCGTTGCCACTTTCAGTGACCTGTGGACCTGTACATCCAGATCCCTCTGCCCATCAATGCACTTAAGGATTCTGTTATTTACTGTATAATTCCTGCCTGTATTAGACCTTCCAAAATGCATTACCTTGCATTTCTCCGGATTAAACTCCATCTGCCATTTCTGCGCCCAAGTCTCCAACCGATCTATATCCCATTGTATCCTTTGACAATCCTCTTCACCATCTGCAACTCTTCCAACCTTAGTGTCGTCTGCAAACTTACTAATTAGCCCAGTTACATTTTCCTCCAAATTATTTATGTATACTACAAACAGCAAAGGTCCCAGCACTGATCCCTGCGTAACTCCATTAGTCATAGCTCTCCAGACAGAAAAGCACCCTTTCACTGCTATCCTCTGTCTTCTATGACCAAGCCAATTCTGTATCCATCTTGCCAGCTCACCTCTGATCCCGTGCGACTTTACCTTCTGTACCAGTCTGCCATGGGGGACCTTGTCAAAGGCCTTACTGAAATCCATGTATATAACATCCACTGCCCTTCCATTGTCGATCATCTTTGTCACTTACTCGAAAAACTCGATCAAGATAGTGAGATATGACCTCCCCTTCAGAAAATCATGCTGCCTCTCACTAATACGCCCATTTGCTTCCAAATGGTAGAAAATCCTGTCATGAAGAATCTTCTCCAATAATTTCCCTACCACTGACGTAAGGCTCACCGACCTGTAATTTCCTGGATTATCCCTGCTACCCTTCTTAAACAATGGATCAACATTGGCCATTCTCCAGTCCTCTGGGACCTCACCCATAGCCAGTGAGGATACAAAGATTTCTGTCAAGGCCCCAGAATCTCCTCCCTTGCCTCCCTCAGTACTCTGGGGTAGATCTCATCTGGCCTTGGGGACATATACACCTTAATATTCTTCAAGGCGCCTAACACCTCCTCTTTTTTGATCTTAACATGATCCAAGCTATCTACACACTCTTCCCTAGACAAATCAACCGCTAAGTCCTTCTCTTTGGTGAATACTGATGAGAAGTATTCATTTAGTATCTCTCCCATTTCTTCTGGCTCCATGCACAGATTCCCACCTCTGTCCCTGAGTGGGCCTACCCTTTCCCTGGCTACCCTCTTGCTTTTTACATATGTATAAAAGGCCTTGGGATTTTCCTTAATCCTGGTTGCCAATGACTTTTCATGACTCCTTTTAGCCCTCCTGACTCCTTGCTTAAGTCTCTTCCTACTTTCTTTATATTCTCCATGGGGCTTCATCTGTTCCCAGCCTTCTAGCCCTTACGAATGCTTCCCTTTTCTTTTTGACTAATCTCACAATATCCTTCGTTATCCAAGGTTCCTGAAACTTGCCATGCGTATCCTTCATCCTAGCAGGAACATGCCGGTTCTGAATTCTTATCAACTAACGTTTGAAAGCCCCCCACGTCAGTTGTTGATTTGCCCTCAAACATCCGCCTCCAATCTAGATTCCTCAGTTCCTGCCTAATATTGTTATAATTAGCCTTCCCCCAATTAAGCACCTTAACCCGAGGACTCCTGTTATCCTTATCCACCAGTACCTTGAAACTTACTGAATTATGGTCACTTTTCCCGAAATGCTCCCCTACTGAAACTTCGACCACCTGGCCAGGTTCATTCCCTAAAACCAGGTCCAGTATTGTCCTTTCCCTAGTTGGACTATCTACATATTGTCTCAGGAAGCCCTCCTGGATGCACCTTACAAATTCTGCACCATCCAAACCCCTAGCACTAAGTGATTCCCAGCCAATATAGGGAAAGTTAAAATCACCCACAACAACCCTATTGCTTTTACATCTTTCCAAAATATGCCTACATAACTGTTCCTCAATCTCCCGCAGCAATTGGGAGGCCAATAGTAAACACCCAACATTGTGACTGCACCCTTCCTGTTACGGAGCTCTACCCATATTGCCTCACTGCATGAGCCCACCAAGGTGTCCTCCTGTCGTACAGCTGTGATATTCCCCTTAACCAGCAGTGCAACTCACCCACCTCTTCTACATCCCTCTCTATCCTGCCTGAAACATCTAAATCCTGGAACATTTATCTGCCAATCTTGTCAATCCTTCAAGCAAGTCTCTGTAATAGCAATAACATATAGTCCCAAGTACTAATCCAAGCTCTAAGCTCATCTGCCTTGCCTGTTATACTTCTCGCATTGAAACAAAGGCATTTCAGACCTCCAGTCCCACTGTGTTCAGTAATTTCTCCCTGCCTGCCCTTCATCTTAGTCCTACTGGCCATATTCACTGGTTCCCAGTCATTTATTTCACCTGCTGACCTATTGCTCTGGTTCCCACCCCCCTACCATACTAGTTTAAACCCTCCCGAGTGACACTGGCAAACCTCGCAGCCAGGATATTGGTGCCACTCCAGTTTAGATGAACCCGTCCTTCTTGTACAGGTCCCACCTGCCCCAGAAGAGATCCCACTGATCCAGATATAGTAAACCCTCCCTCCTACACCATCTGTTCAGCCACGTGTTCAGCTGCACTATCTTCCTATTTCTAGCCTCACTAGCACGTGGCACAGGGAGTAATCCTGAGATTACAACCCTAGAGGTCCTGTTTTTTAAACTTTCTGCCTAACTCCCTGAACTCCCGCTGCAGGACCTCATCACTCTTCCTGCCTATGTCGTTAGTACCAATGTGTACCACGACCTCTGGCTGTTCTCCCTCCCCCTTCAGAATGTCCCGTACCCGATCAGAGACATCCTGGATCCTGGCACCAGGGAGGCAACATACCATCCTGGTGTCTCTTTCACGACCACAGAAGCGCCTATCTGAGCCCCTGACCATGGAGTCCCCTATGACAATTGCTCTTCTGTGCTTTGATCCACCCTGCTGAACAACAGAGACAGCCGTGGTGCCACTGCTCTGGCTACTGCTGTTGTTTTCCCCTGATAGGCCATCCCCCCCAACAGTATCCCAAAATGGTATACCTGTTAGAGAGGGGGACAGCCACAGGGGATTTCTGCACTGACTGCCTGCCCCTTCTAGCGGTCACCCATCTATCTGTCTGTAGTTTGGGGTGACCACGTCTCCAAAACTCCTATCAATGACACTTTCCGCCACCTGAATGCTCCTAAGTGCATCCAACTGCTGCTCCAACCGATCCATGCGGTCTGTGAGGAGCTGCAATTGGGTACACTTCCTGCAGATGTAGTTGTCTGGGACACTTGAAGCGTCACAGATTTCCCACATCCCACAAGTGAAGCACTTCACCCCAGCAACTGCCATTTCTAGAACTATTTAATAAATTAATTTAAATCTACTAACTGCCTATTGACTCTTTATTAACTATACGTTCCCTAGGGCTAGATTTCTACTATAAATGCTAAATTTTAAGAACAGTAATCCCCTGATTCTGGTCTAGATACCCTCTACTTATTAATTGTGATTAATTTATTTGGTTTAATTAGTTTAACAATGTTTTAGTTTCAAATTCAGTGTAGATTCTCAACCAGCCAATCAGGTCAGATTTACCGTGACGCCACTTTTAATTCTTTTATTTTTTTTAAGACCCGAGGTCCGCGAAGCCCTGAGGTCAGGTTTTTATACTCACCTCTCTGGAACTCCGCCCTCCGACTCTGCTCCCTGGAACTCTCCTCGCGCTCTTTTATCCTGTGTCTCCGCCGCTGTCCTCGTGCTCTATTATCCTGTATCTCCGCCGCTCTCCTCGCGCTCTTTTACCCTGTGTCTCCACCGCTCTCCTCGTGCTCTTTTATCCTGTGTCTCTGCTCTCCTTGCGCTCTTTTATCCCATGTCTTCGCCACTCTCCTCGCGCTCTTTTATCCTGTGTCTCCGCCGCTCTCCTTATGCTCTTTTATCCTGTGTTTCCGCCGCTCTCCTCGCACTATTTTATCTTGTGTCTCTGCTCTCCTCGCGCTCTTTTATCCTGTGTCTCCGCTCTCCTCGCGCTTTTATCCTGTGTCTCCGCTCTCCTCGCGCTCTTTTATCCTGTCTCCACTCTCCTCGTGCTTTTATCCTGTGTCTCCGCTCTCCTCGCGCTCTTTTATCCCGCGTCTCCGCTCTCCTCGCGCTCTTTTATCCCGCGTCTCTGCTCTCCTCGCGCTCTTTTATCCTGCGTCTCTGCTCTCCTCGCGCTCTTTTATCCTGCGTCTCTGCTCTCCTCGCGCTCTTTTATCCTGCGTCTCTGCTCTCCTCGCGCTCTTTTATCCTGCGTCTCCGCTCTCCTCACGCTCTTATCCTGTGTCTCCGCTCTCCTCGCGCTCTTTTATCCTGTGTCTCCGCCGCTCTTCTTGAGCTCTTTTATCCTGTATCTCCACCACTCTCCTCGCGCTCTTTTATCCTGTGTCTCTGCCGCTCTCCTCGCGCTCTTTTATCCTGTGTCTCCACCACTCTCCTCGCGCTCTTTTGTCCTGTGTCTCCGCCGCTCTCCTCGCGCTCTTTTATCCTGTGTCTGTGCCGCTCTCCTCGCACTCTTTTGTCCTGTGTCTCCGCCGCTCTCCTCGTGCTCTTTTATCCTGTGTCTCCGCCGCTCTCCTCACGCTCTTTTATCCTGTGTCTCCACTCTCCTCGCGCTCTTTTATCCTGAGTCTCCGCCGCTCTCCTCACGCTCTTTTATCCTGTGTCTCCGCCGCTCTCCTCGCGCTCTTTTATCCTGTGTCTCCACCGCTCTCCTCGCGCTCTTTTATCCTGTGTCTCCACCGCTCTCCTCGCGCTCTTTTATCCTGTGTCTGTGCCGCTCTCAGTAGTGCTCTTTTATCCTGTGTCTCCGCTCTCCTCGTGCTCTTTTATCCTGTGTCTCCGCCACTCTCCTCGCACTCTTTTGTCCTGTGTCTCCACTCTCCTCGCGCCCTTTTATCCTGTGTCTCCACTCTCCTCGCGCCCTTTTATCCTGTCCTATTTCCTTCAAGTGCTCATCCAATTCCCTTTTGAAATCGTTCATCTCCACTCCCACCACCTTCATAAAGTAGCGAGTTCCAGGCCATTACCATTGGCTATGTAAAGTTGTTCTTCACATTCCCGTCCCCCCACATCGCTTGCCCAAAACCTTACATCTGTTCCTCGTCCTTATACCATAGGCTAAAGTGTGACTGATAAAGTCAGGAGTGGAAACATGACTGGAGGAATTCAAACAATGCTCTTCTATTTACATGTGCCTTGAATAATACGTCTTCACATTTAGTTTTCCTCTTTGGCCCCAGGAGATCAGTGAACATGAGATACATTAGCCACTTCCCTCCAACCTCTGTAAGACATTAGTCACAAAGAATTCATGCATTTTTTTCAACTATTCAAGCAATTTCCTCCAAGCATGGATAAAACTCAAAAAAGAAAAACAGCTGATACTAATATGGCCCAATGCTTTTCCATCTGCTTCTGTTGTCCTCCAGTCAGTTTTTTTTAAACAAACTTGTTCACAGACATCAGCATTTGGGGCCTCTGGTCACAGTGCTCGTGCGCCATCAAAACATACCGACAACTTAAAAAAAAAGCGAAATTTCACTGTAGGGAGTGCAAAAATTGGCAATATTTTGCAGTAACAACATTTCTGCTTGTATAGTATTCAAATGTCTAACAGCCAGAATATCATACTCACTTGATATTTCTTCAGATAGTAAAACAGAAAACGTGCCTCAAATATTAGCGTCAGCAAAGGAAGGAAACGCGAGCAATTTCTCGCGCCCTCCGAACTTTCAAACAGTTATAAAAATCCTTTCACCTATACACGAAAAAAATCGCAGTAAATTTCTAATGAGTTTCGTCTCCTGGATCTTCACTTTCTTAAAAAGACAGCCACTCGCAGCCGAAAGTGAAGAACAAACCAAGCGCCGCTCAGGCACCTTTTTCAACCGTTAACGGAATTTAACGGCCGTGTGCTGACGTCAGGGGGGCTCGCGGGTTGTAGCCGAAAGTTCTGGAACCAGCGGCATCTCCTGTGGACAGAGAAGAGCTTCGTGAATCGGATGGTGACCATAAAACAGTCCTGTGTGGGTTAGGAGGCGAAATGGGAATGGTCTCCCATAAAGTCATCCAATGGCAGGGCACAGGAGGAGGCCGTTGTCCCTCAACAAAAACTTATGGCCCCTAACTTCCGAGCTTCAGGGCAGTGTCTCTGGGGAGTACCCAAAAGATGCGCTCATCCTCATCCCCACCCAAGGTGTTCCCATCTATCTGCTGCCCTTGTCCTTCTAGGTAGTAGTGGTCCTGGGTTTGGAATGTGCTGTTGAAGAAGCCTTGATGAATTCCTGCAGTGCATCTTGCAGATGGTACACACTGCTACTACAGGTCTTCAGTGAATGTTTGTGGATATGGTGCCAATCAAGCGGACTGCTTTGTCCTGGACGGTGTCAAGCCTCTTGAGTGTTGTGAGATCTGCACTCATCCAAGCAAGTGGGGAGTATTCCATCACACTCCTGACTTGTGCCTTGAAAATGGTGGACAGGCTTTGGGGAAAAAGGAGGTGAAGTTACTCATCGCACGATTCCTAGCCTCTGACCTGCTCTTGTAGCCACAGTATTTATATGGCTAGTCCAGTACAGTTTCTGGTCAATGGCAACCCCCAAGATGTTGATAGTGGGGGATTCAGTGACGGTAATGCCATTGAACTTCAAAGGGCAATGGTTGGATTCTCTCTTGTTGGAGATGGTCATTGCCTGACACTTGTGTGATGCGAATATTACTTGCCACTTGTCAGCCCAAGCCTGGATATTGTCCAGGTCTTGTTGCATTTGGACATGGACTGCTTCAGCACCTGTGGAGTCGTGAATGGTGCTGAACATTGTGCAATCATCAGCGAACATCCCCACTTCTGACCTTATGATAGAATGAAGGTCATTAATGAAGCAGCTGAAGATGGTTTGCCTGAGGACACTGCCCTGAGGAACTCCTGCAGCGATGTCCTGGAGCTGAGATGACTGACCTCCAACAACCACAACCATCTTCCTTTGTGCTAGCTATGATTCCAGCCAGCGGAGAGTTTCCCCCCTGATTCCCATTGACACCAGTTTTGCTACGGCTCCTTGATGCCACACTCAGTCAAATGTGATCTTGATGTCAAGGGCAGTCACTCTCACCACACCTAGGGAGTTCAGCTCTTTTGTCCATGTTTGAACGAAGGCTGTAACGAGGGAAGGAATTCTGTCATCCTTACCTGGTCTGGCTTACATGTGACTCCAGACCCACAGCAATGTGGCTGACTCTTAAATGCCCTCTGAAATGGCCTAGCAAGCCACTCAGTTGTAACAAACTGCTACAATGTCCCAAAAAAGGAATAAAACCGGACAGACCACCCGGCATCAACCTAGGCACCGGAAACGACAACGGCAATCACAGCTCTGTCAACTCCCTGCAAAGTCCTCCTTACTAACACTTGGGGACTAGTGCCAAAATTGGGAGAGCTGTCGTACAGACTAGTCAAGCAACAGCCAGACCTAGTCACCCTCACGGAATCATACCTTACAGATAATGTCCCATACACCACCATCACCATTCCTGGGTATATCCTGTCCCACTGGCAGAACAGACCCAGCAGAGGTGGCGGCACAGTGGTACACAGTAGGGAAGGAGTTGCCCTGGGAGTCGGGGGTGGGGGTAGTGGGGTTGCGGGGTTAGACAGCGGGGCCACCTCCCTGCAAACCAACTACCACCAACCAGACCTGACTACCCCCCTCAATCACCGGGCTAACCCCTTGATCACCCGACTGCCCCCAGACCCAACCCAAGTAGCGCCCTCAACCAGCAGACTACCTCCCCATCCAAAAAGCCACCCAAATATCCCCCAGGCTGACCCAACTACCCCCACCCGACTAGCCCCCCCCACCACCGATCCGACTACCCGCTCAACCACCTACCTACCTCACCCACTCAACAATTCACTAACTCATTCACCATTCATCACTCACCCATTCACTAACTTAATCACTTACTGAAAGATTTGGACCATTAAAAACTTACCTGAATACAGCAGCTACTGTCATGAAGAGAGGGTGTGTGCTTTCTTCTGATTTTTCTTGCGCCCGATGGTCTTCCTTTGCAGAGGCTGAGCTGACCTTTTAATGCTTCAGCCAGGATCAGAAGATATGGCTCAAATATTCTAAAAGGATTGTGTCGCAGAAATCTTCTGCAATGCACTCAGCATCAATGCTTACTGGAAGATCTGGGCCAGAGTTTCCTATTTGTCTGTAAATATATCTCAAAAATGAATGGATGGATAAAACAGAACTTGGTGCACAGATAGGGTATGGCCCAGGGAAGAACTGATTAGTTCTGGTGAAGATACAGATCCAGATCCTGGATGTTTTTAAACAATTTGTTAACATTGAGAGATAGGGCAAATTGACTTATTTTTAGAATGTTGTTGATTGTTTTAGAATGCTGTAGATTGTCTCAGCTGCTGTGGTGCAATTTGCCACAGCTGTCAAAATGTGAGCAGAGTTTTGAGAGCAAGTTGTTGGATGTGAATTGGCCTGAAGCCTCCTCAATGAGATGAAAGCGCCTAATAAAATGACTTATTTTTTCCAGCTTGTAGTTACAGACCATTAACCAGACAGGGAAAGGCTTCAAGAGCTGAGAAATTGTATCAATATTGAGGCAACACAGCATGGCAGAGGTATGCACTCTACTGAGAGCTCTCTTCACTTGTTATACGTTTATTAAAGGTATGGTCAAGGTCATCCGCCCTTCATTCCAGGGTTCCCATGGGTCATAGAAAGTCTGGAAATGTCATGCAATTTGTAAACGACTTTTACAGGCCTGGAAATCATGGATATTTTCAAAACAGAAAGCCCCAAGTCATTGAAGGTCATAGAATTTTATGGTCATAAAGACACGGATGAAACTTTTCTGACTTTGGGTGGAAGTCCAATCTTTTCTAACATTTTCCTGACATCCACCTCCATCCACACCACCCGAATTGTTTGCTTCACTTTGCATGTCCGGAATCCAAATGCATGTTTGTTCTTCTCTTGCCTGATCTTGCTCTTTGTCAAAGTGCTGATTGGCTGCTTTGGAGACTGCCAGAACAACAGCACTCATTGGCCATGTCAACTGGGGACATAATTTTGGCCAAGTTGTATGTACCAGATTCCCCAGTCCCTCCTTTTTGCTCACTTTATGTGAGGAGAGGTGTGTTAGGTGGTGTCAGTTGCAGACTTTTGCTGTTGTGGAGGCAGAGAACTTGGCAGATGTTTTTTTCAGAACTGAAGCACGGTAAACAATGTAAGGCAGAGCAGGAACAAGCACTTGGTGGAGCAGATAATGTCTAAAATGATGCAGCATGCCTTTAGTTGAGATCCATTTGTTCTGATCTTTCACATGAGAACCACTGGAAATTTCTTCAACATGGAAAGGTCGTGGAATTTTATTTTACTAAAGGTGCAGGAACCCTGTCATTCTCTAGGCACCATATTTTAACTAATTGGAAACCCATTCATTTACACAGAGCTAAAATCAGGCCCACACACAGCTCATACAACCTCCAAGGTTGCCCAGGAGTCTCCTGGAAATGTAATGTGAATTTCCTGTGCACTGCTTCTAGCAGACCTTGAGAAGAGTAGACAGCAATGGGCCACCCCGACAATGTGACTGCCTGACTCTGCACAAAAATTGTCTCCTGCTTGGTGATTGCGGCAAAGGCCAGCTTAAGGGTGACCAGAAACAGGAGCGGTTGGTGGAGAAGTGGACAGTGGTTTGAGGAGAGTCATAAATCAGAGAAGGGGATGAGGGAACATAGGGAAAGGATGACTAGAATGTTTAGAGAAAAGTCAGCACAACAGAGGGCGGTAGTGAGAAGTGACCAAGAAGCATTCTGGGAGAAGTCAGCGCAGTCACCGCAACTCAGAAGGGGATCGAGCAGAAAGACCTTGCACTCAACAGGATGAAGGAGCATCCAACAGAGGGCGGTAGTGAGAAGTGACTGAGAAGCATTCTGGGAGAAGTCAGCGCAGTCACCGCAACTCAGAAGGGGATCGAGGAGGACCCACTGTCAAAGAACGGAAGAGCCCCAAGCATTACATTGCTGTAGTGTTTCCATCCCTCCCTCCTTCTCAAACCAAAAAAAAAGAGAGGGAGAGGCAACACCTTCAGGAGTGCACGAGACCTGCGAGGGACACTCTTCTGAAAGTGGATTTTTTTTAAAAAGCAGCTGATTGGTGAGTAAATCCTGGTGAGTTTTTTTTTCAATCTATTAAAGTAATTCATTGCTTAATACTGAGGTAGAAAAAAAAAGTATAGTGTAGTACTGTACAAATATAATTAGTCAAGAAACAAGGTTCCTAGCTAACATAAATAAGGCCCCGAGCTAGCATATTTTTTAAGTGAGTAACCAGCATAGTCGAGAGGGACATCATGGCAGGAGAACTCAGACCCATGATATGCTCCTCCTGCAGGATGTGGGAAATGAGGGACGCTTCCAGCGTCCCTGGTGACCATGTATGCGGAAGGTGTGTCCAAAATCAGCTTCTAGCTAACCAGATTTCGGAGCTGGAGCTGCGGGTGGACTCATTGTGGAGCATCCGCGATGCTGAGCAAGTCATGGATAGCATGTTTAGCGAGGTGGTCACACCGCAGGTGAAGATTACACAGGCAGAAAGGGATGGATGACCATCAGGAGCAGTAAAAGAGTCAGGAAGGTAGTGCAGGAGTCCCCTGTGGTCACCCCCTCTCTAACAGATATACCGCTTTGGATACTGTTGGGGGGATGGCCTCTCAGGGGAAAGCAGCAGCAGCCAAGTTCACGGCACCGTGGGTGGCTCTGCTGCTCAGAGGGGTGGGAGGAAAACAAGTGGCAGAGCTATCGTGATAGGGGATTCAATAGTTGGAGGCACAGACAGACACTTCTGTGGCCGCAAACATGAATCAAGGATGGTATGTTGCCTCCCTGGTGCCAGGGTCCAGGATGCCACGGAGCGGCTGCAGGACATTCTGGGGAGGGAAGGTAAACAGCCAGTGGTCGTGGTACACATTGGTACCAATGACATAGGTAAACTAAGGGATGAGGACCTGCAAGCTCAGTACAGGAAGTTAGGAGATAAATTAAAATGCAGGACCTCAAATGTAGTCATCTCAGGACGACTCCCAGTTCCACGTGCTAGAGAGAGCAGGAATAAGAGGATAGACCAAATGAACACGTGGCTGGAGAGATGGTGTAGCCGGGAGGGATTCAGATTCTTGAGGCACTGGGACCGGTTCTGGGGAAGGTGGAACCTGTACAATCCGGACGGGCTGCACCCAGGCAGAGCTGGGACCAGAGTCCATGCAGGGGCTTTTGCTAGTTCTGTTGGGGAGTATTTAAACTAGTTTGGAAGGGGGTTGGGATCCCAGGAGTAGGATCAGATAGGTCAGACTCAGATCAGTAAAATGGAGGCAGAAAATTAACTAGGGATGTTGTGATAGATATGGAGTTACAGGAGAAGCAAAGTTTACAAAGTTTCCAGCAAGGGAAATTGACGGGGTTAATTAAACTGTTTATAGTTCAATGCAAGGAGTATTACAAACAAGGTAGATGAGTTAAGGGCACAGGTAGACACATGGCAGCAGGATGTCATTGCTATAACAGAGACCTGGCTAAAGGAGGGACAAAACTGGCAGCTTAATATCCCTGGTTATAGAGACTTCAGACACGATAGAGTAGGAGATAAAAAATGAGGCGGGGTAGCAATAATGGTTAAGGAATCAATTCCAGTTGTGAGAAGGGATGATATACTAAATGGGTGAACAAACGAGGCTTTATGGATTGAGCTTAGAAATAAAAAAGGGGCAGTCACACTACTGGGAGTATACTACAGACCCCCCAAATAGTGAAAAGGATATAGGAGAACAAATATGTAGGCAAATTTCTGCTTGTAAGAACAAGAGGGCAATAATAGTAGGAGACTTCAACTATCCTAATATCAACTGGGATTCAAACAATATAAGGGGCACTGAGGGAGAAAAATTCATGCAGTGTGTCCAGGAAAATGTTTTAAACTAATTAGTGACAAACCCAACGAGAGGAGATGCAATTCTAGACCTAGTCTTGGGGAACGAAGAAAGGCAAGTGGGTGAAATGACAGTTGGCGACCATATCAGGAACAGTGATCACAATTCAGTTAGATTTAGCATTACCATGGAAAAGGGCAGAAATAAGGCAGGAGTAAAAGTCTTGAACTGGGGGAGGCAAATTTTGCAGAAATGAGAAGGGACTTGGCTGAGGTGGACTGGACAGCACTGCTGGAGGATAAGACAGTGGAAAACCAGTGGGAAGCACTAAAAAGCGAGACCCTAATTGTACAAAGTAGAAATGTCCCCTACTAAAATAAGAGTGGTACTGCCAAGTCAAGACTCCCCTGGTTGTCTAGAGGAATACAGGGCAAGATCAAACAGAAAAAGAAAGCGTATGATAGGCACAAATAACTAAGCACTGCAGATAGCCTAATCAAATATAAGAAGTGCAGGGATGAAGTAAAAAAGGAAATAAGGAAACCAAAGAGAGGGCATGAAAAAAGATTAGCAAGTTAAGTTAAAGATAACCCAAAGATGTTTTAGCAATACATTAATGCTGAAAGATTAGTTAAGGAAAAAGTGGGACCTATCAGAGATGAAGCTGGAAACTTGTGTGTAGATGCAGAGGCTGTGGGAAGGATTTTGAATGAATATTTTGTCTCCGTGTTTACAAAGGAAAGAGTGGATGTAGATATAGTAGTCCAGGAGGAACACTGCGAAATATTGGACGGGATAGTCATAAAGAGAGAGGAAGTACTCGAAGGGTTGAAATCCTTGAAAGTTGATAAGTCACCAGGGCCAGATGGATTGTTTCCAAGGCTGCTGAAGGAAGTCAGAGAGGAGATAGCAGATGCTCTGAGGGTGATTTTCCAATCTTCACTAGATACAAGGGAGGTACCGGAGGACTGGAGAAATGCAAACATAGTTCCATTGTTTAAAAAGGGATCAAAGGAAATGCCAAACAATTATAGGCCAGTTAGTCTTACATCGGTGGTGAGCAAATTAGTAGAATCAATCCAGAGAGATAGGATTAACTGTCATGTGGAAAGGCATGGACTAGTCAGGTGGGGTCAGCATGGATTTGTTAAAGGAAGGTCTTGCCTCACAAATTTGATTGAATTCTTTGAGGAAGTGACAAGGGTTGATGAAGGTAGTGCAGTGGATGCTGGGTACATGGATTTTAGCAAGGCATTTGACAAGGTCCCACATGGCAGATTGGTCAGGAAAGTAAAAGCCCATGGGATTCAGGGTAATGTGGCAAACTGGATAAAAGGTTGGTCTTGTAACAGGAAACAAGGGGTAATGGTCGATGGATGCCCTTGTGAATGGAAAGTTGTCTCAAGTGGTGTTCCACAGGGCTCGGTTTTGGGACCCTTGCTGTTTGTGTTATATATTAACGATTTGGACGTGAACATGGGGGGCAGGATTGGGAAATTTGCAGATGACACAAAGATTGGCTGAGTAGTGGATAGTGTAGAGGATAGCCATAATCTCCAAAACGATATAGATGGGTTGGTGGAGTGGGCGGTAAAGTGGCAAATGGATTTTAACATAGAGAAGTGTGAGGTCATACATTTAGGGAGGTCAAATAGTTACAGGGATTACACAGTAAATGGGAATACACCAAGAGGGGTAGATGAAGTGAGAGATCTTGGTGTACAAGTACACAGGTCCTTGAAGGCAGTAGTTCAAGTAGACAAGGTTGTAAAGAAGGCATATGGAATGCTCTCCTTCATTGGCAGAGGTACAGAATATAAAAGTAAGGATATAATGTTGGAATTGTATAAAACACTGGTGAGGCCACAACTGGAGTATTGTGTGCAGTTCTGGTCACCACATTACAGGAAGGATGTAATAGCTCTGGAGAGAGTGGAGAGGAGGTTTACAAGAATGGTGCCAGGGTTAGAAAAGTGTAGGTACGAGGAGAGATTGGATAGGTTGGAGTTATTTTCCTTAGAACAAAGAAGGCTGAGAGGTGACTTGATTGAGGTGTACAAAATTATGAGGGGAATAGATGGAGTGGACAGGATAAAATTGTTTCCCTTGTTGGGAATTCTAGAACCAAGGGACATAGATTCAAGATAAGTGGCAGAAGGTGTGGGGGGGGACATGAGGAAGAACGTTTTTACGCAGAGGGTAGTGGGTGTCTGGAATTCGCTGCCCATGTTGGTGGTAGAGGTAGAAACTCTAAACTCTTTTAAAAAGTACCTGGATCTGCACCTAAAGTGCTGTAAGCAGCAGGGCTATGGGCCGGGTGCAGGAAGGTGGGATTAGAAAGGGCACCTGGGTGTCCTCGGGCTGGCATGGACAAGATGGGCCGAATGGCCTCCTTCTGTACTGTAACTTTTCTATGGTTCTACTCATGCTTGGACAGTTGAGAGGCAGCATCTGGGCTTAAACAGGGGAAAGTGAGGGACACTGGTCATGGGGCAGACATGGGGTCGAACAGTTCCCTCAGAACCAGAAGCAGCATCAGCAATTGGTGAGTGGACACAGTGCCAAGGAAGTGCAGCCGGTAAACATGTGAGTGAAACATAGGTTGGGTGTCCAATGGCAGATTGTTTCCACTGGTGGACAAATGGGGCACAACGGAATGGAGACCCAGATTCTCACTGGAAGAACCAAGAAGGTTTTTTTTTCTTTATTCTTTAATGTGATTTGTGTGCCACTGGCAAGGCTAGAATTATTGCGCAACCCTAATTACCCTTGAACGGAGTGGCTTGCTAGGCCATTTCAGAGGGCAGTTAAGAATCAACCACATTGCTACGGGTCTGGAGTCATATGTAATCCACACCAGGTAAGGATGGCGGATTTCCTTCCCTAAAGGGCATTATTGAACCCGATGGGTTTTTTTACGACAATTGATGATAGTTTCATGAATACTATTACTGAGACTAGCTTTCACAGAATCACAAAATTGTTAGACCATAAGACCATAAGATGTAGGAGCAAAAGTAGGCCATTTGGCCCATTGAGTCTGCGCCGTCATTCAATGAGATCATGGCTGATCTGATAATCCTCAACTCCACTTTCCTGCCTTTTCCCCATAATCCTTGGTTCCCTTACTGATTAAAATTCTGTACATCTCTGCTTTGAATATACTTAATGACCCAGCTTCTGCAGCCCTCTGCAGTAAAGAATTTAACTACCCTCTGAGAGAAGAAATTCCTCATCTCTGTTTTAAATGGGCAACTCCTTACTCTGAGATTATGCCATCTGGTCCTAGATTCTCCGACAAGGGGAAACAACCTCTCAGCATCTACCTTGTCAAGCCCGCTAAGAATCTTATATGTTTCAATAAGGTCGCCTCTCATTCTTCTCAACTCCAATGAGTACAGGCCCAACCCACTCAACCTCTCCTCATAAGAAAATCCCCCCATACCCGGAATCAACCTGAACCTTCTCTGGACTGCCTCCAATGCCAGTATATCTCTCCTTAGATAATGGGACCAATACTGTTCACAGTATTCTAGGTGTGGTCTAACTAGTGCCTTGTATAGTTTTAGCAAGACTTCCCTGTTTTTATACTCCATTCCCTTTGAAATAAAGGCCAACATTCCATTTGCCTTCCCTATTACCTGTTGAACTTGTATGTTAGCTTTTTGGGATTCATGCACAAGGACTCCCAAATTGCTCTGTGCTGCAGCCTTCTGCAGTCTTTCTCCATTTAATGATTTAAATAATATTCAGCTCCTCTAACCTTCCTGCCAAACCTCAGATTTTCCCACATTACATTCCATTTGCCACTTTTTTTCCCACTCACTTAACTACATCCCTCTGTAAACTTCTTGTGCCATCCTCACTATTTGCCTTCCCACCTATTTTTGTATCATCAACAAATTTGGCGATAGTACATTCATTTCCCTCATCTAAGTCATTAATATATATTTTAAGTAAGTGAGGCCCCAGCACTGATCCCTATGGCACTGCACTAGTTACAGGTTGCCATCCTGAAAATGCCCCCTTATCCCAACTCTCTGTCTTCTGTTAGTTAGCCAATCCTCTATCCAAGCTAATATACTACCCCCAAAACCAAAGGCTCTTATCTTATTAAGTAGCCTTATGTGCAGCAGCTTATCGAACACCTTTTGGAAATCCAAATATATTACATCCACTGGTTCCCCATTATCTATCCTGCTTGTTACCTCCTCAAAGAATTCTAATAAATTTGTCAGGCATGATTTTCCCTTCATGAAGCCATGCTGACTCTGCTTGATTAGATTATGTAATTCTAAATGCTCTGCTATTACATCCTTTATAATAGACTCTACCATTTTCTCAATGACAGATGTTAAGATAACTGGCCTATAGTTGCCCGGTTTTTGTCTCCCTCCATTTTTGAATAAGGGTGTTACATTGACAACTTTCCAATCCTCTGGGACTTTTCCAGAACCTAAGGGTTCTTGGAAGATTACTACCAGTGCATCCACTAACTCTGTAGCTACTTCCTTTAATATCCTAGGATGCAACCCATCAGGTCCAGGGGGCTTATCTTTCTTTAGCCCCATTAGTTTCCCTAGTACTTTTTCTCTGGTGATAGTTATTGTATTTATTTCCTCCCCCTCTTTTGCCCTTTGATTATTTAGTACTGGAATGCTATTAATATCTTCTACCGTGAAGACTGAAGCAAAGTATTTATTCAACTCCTCTGCCATTTCCTAGTTCCCCATTATTATTTCCCCAGCCTCATTCTGTAAGGGGCCTATGTTCACTTTAGCCTCTCTCTTCCTTTTTATATATTTAAAGAAACTCTTACTGTCCATTTTTATATTACTTGCTAGTTTACCCTCAATGTTTATTTTCTCCCTCTTTATTTATTTTTTGGTCATCTTCTGTTGGTTCTTGAAACTTTCCTAATCCTCTGGTTTACCACTAATCTTTGCCACATTATATGTTTTTTCCTTTAATTTGATACTATCCTTAACTTCCTAGGTTAACCATGGTTGGTTTATCCCCTTCCTTTACTCCTTCTTCCTCCCTGGGATATATCTTTGTTGTGAGTCATGAACTATTTTCTTAGACATCTGCCATTACTCATCACCCGTTTTTCTGCTAAAATCCTATCCCAGTCCACTGCAGCCAACCCTGTCCTCATTCCTTTGTGATTATCCTCATTTAACTTTAGCACAGTTGTTTCTGACCCAAACTTCTCACTCTCAAACTGAATGCTAAATTCTACTATATTATGGCCACTGTTTCCTAGAGGGTCCTTTACTCTGAGATCATTTATCAAACCTGCCTCATTACACATTACCAGATCCAAAATAGCCTTGTCTCTGTTTGGATCGACAACATATTGTTCTAGGAAAATGTCCCGAATACACTCTATGAATTCTTGTTCGTGTCTACCTCTGCCAATTTGATTTTCCCAATCTACATGAAGATTAAAGTCACCCATGATTAATGTACTGCCTTTTTTACATGCCCTCATTATCTCCTGATTTATTTTCTGTCCTACAGTATAGCTACTGTTCGGGAGCTTATAGGCTACTCACATCAGTGTCTTCTTTCCCTTATTATTCCTTACCTCCACCCATACGGATTCTACATCTCCCGATCCAAGATCCTTTCTTGCTGTCGTACTTATTCCATCTCGTACTAATAAAGCTACCCCACCACCTTTTTCTCCCTGTCTCTCCTATCAAAAGTCACATACCCCTGAATATTTTGTTCCCAGCTATGATCCCCTTGTAACCACGTCTCCATAATGGCTATAAGATCATGCCCATTAACCTGTATTTGTGCCGTTAATTCATTTTTTTCCTTCGGCACAGAAGGAGGCCATTTAGCCCATCATGTGTGCACCAGCTCTCCAATTGAGCATTATGGCTTAGTGTCATTCTCCTGCCTTTTCCCTGTGCCCTTGCACATTGCCCAGATTTATTCATTGAATTAAAATTCCACCAGCTGCCATGTGGGATTTGATCCCACATATCCCAGAGCATTAGCCTGGGCCTCTGGATTATTACCCCAGCGACATTACTACCATGCCACCATCTTGCCCCCGAGTCTCACCACCCCAATTTTTCATATAACAGGGAATGGGATGAATATTTAAGAGGGAGGAACGAAGGATCTGGAGAGAGATCTCCAGTCAAAGCACCAGCACAAATAAAGGGGATGGCATGGCATCCTTTCCAATAATTTCTATCATTCTATAAAATCACTTCTTTATTAACCACTTTGAAATGCTATTGATGAGAAATGACTAGAACTCACTAAAATTAACATCAGCAAGAAAACAATGTAGAAAAAAGAAATGGCATGAAAGACTGACAAATCCCTAAGACCAAGTGATTTCCATTCTGAGGTTTTAAAGGAAGTAGTTGAGGAAATTGCAGATGATTTAGCCATAATTTTCCACATCCCCCTTGATTCTGTAATTATTTCTTTAGACTGGAAAATTGAAAATATAACTCCAATATTTAAGAAAGGTGACAGAGAGTAACTAAATAATTATAAACCCATTAGGCTTGTGGGGAGGTTATTGGAAACTGTAATTTGCCATGAAAATATAATAATTCTCATAATATTATTGTGATTTATTGTAAAGGTAGGTTAATAGTGGGGCTTGGATAGTTTCTTTGTGTGTGTGTGTGTGTGTGTGTGTGTGTCGGGCGGGGGGGCGATTTAATTGAATTGGAGACAGCTGATCTGGAGGCTTTGAATTATCAAAAGGAAGGTAGGTTTGAAATGCTAAATATGTAAACATGGCTAAAGTTTTAGAATGTGAGGTGTAAGGAAAATTTGCATTTTTAGATAAATTAGGTTATTTAAATTTCAAAGAGATGGTTTTATATATATTGGATGTTACACCTAGCAGAAGGAGCTAAGCCAAACTGTGTGTTTATTTATTCCCAAAGGTTACTGATAAAATTAGTACGATGAAAAGATTTATATTATGAGAAAGGTAAAGTTCCAAAGACATATCAGAACAATGGAATTTGCATTTAAGAGGGAAAACATATATAAAGGAGAAAAGGCTATGTGTAAGAGGGAAAGGTATTCTAAGATCTAACAAGTGTGAAAATCCTCCAGTCTCTGTGCATCAAGTTGCTGTCTACAGGAACCAAAGCTGAGAAAACTCACTTTGAATTCTCCTATCCAGGATATTGTGTTGCTTTGCCTGGGTCTGTTTCAATCTATTTGTTTTTACTGTTGCCTTAACAGAAGTGTAACTGGGAGCCAGATTAATTAGGGATTTTAGGAGTTATTATAGTGGTAATTTGTAGACCTATGTATGTGCTTGAAATCTTTTATTTTGTTAATGTTTAATTTAGTTTTCTAAAAACCTCTGAAGTCATGGTAGTCTTATTATTTCTGAATTCAGGGCATGCATCTCAAAATAAAATACAAATTGCAGAATAGTTGTAACCACGTGATCAAATTTCCCTCGTTGATTTGATCTGCCTGGCACACATCATTTGCCAGGTCAAATTAAGGACAGAGCAGATGAGCAATTAAAGAATTTAAGCTCACTAGAAAGAACAATATGGACTTGTAAAGGGTAGATCATGTCTAAAAACCTATTTGGATTTTTTGGGGAAGCAGATAGATACAAGGTAGGAGAATGACTACGGGTGTAATTGTATGAAATCCAAACTTACCTTAAAGTTGGGCGGAGGCTGGGAACGCTGAGTCCCAACTGGCCTCAGGTGTTTCGCACAGGAGCAGGCAGCATATGTGCAATTCGATTTTTTTCTAATTCTTTGGGCCGATGACAGACCCAGTGCACTTGTGTGAAGAGAAAAAAGGCTAGAATCCCTCGTGAGAGAGATAGAATTCCAACGAGTTTGGTTGACTCACAATGTATATTAACGTCTGGGGGGGTTGCTGAGAAATCTGTGGGATCTGTCGTTGTCGCATTTGCTATTTAGTGTACAGTGTGGTGTGTTTGCCTGTTAATTCACATAAACCATACATTAACCCTGAATGTTAGAGTACAAGATAGATTTTGGAAATTGTTTTATCTTCCTGACCTTGTATAGCAATGTTTATTTTGTATGTTGAAAACTCATGTAATCTTGTGCCTTTATCCTCTTAGCAAGTGTCTTGAATCTCAAACTTTGTCTACTTTAAATAAAAAAAATATTGATCCCTAATCAGATCATACCAAAAACTTGGGGGTCTGGTCTAGTACTATAGCATAGTTTTCATAGGAACTGAGAAACATGTAGTTAACATGCTGAAATCTTTGTAGGTGGCAAGTTGATAAGGTTGTTAATCCAAATATCTGACTTTGCCCTTATCCCTTAATACCCTTGCTTAACAAAAATCTGTCAATCTCAAATTTAAAACTAACAATTGATCTAATTTCAATTCCAATTTGCGGAAGAAAGTTTCAAACTTCTACTACTTTGCGAATAGAATCCCTTTCCAATTTCATCCCTGAAAGGTCAGGCTCTAATATGTAGAATATGCCCCCTAATCTTACAATCCCCAACCAAAGGAAACAGTTTCTCTCAATCGATGCTCTCTGTCCTCCATAATATCTTGAAACTTCAATCAAAACATCCTAACCTTCTAAGTTATGGGGGCTACAAACCTAGTTTGTGTAATCTCTTCCCGTAATTTAAGTTTTGGAGGTCAAGTGCATTCTGGTAAATCCGCTCTGCACTCTCTCCATGGCCAATCTATCCTTCCTAAGGTATGGTGCCCAGACTGCTCACAGTACTTCTGTCGTTCAGATGTGGTCTAACTGCAACTTTGTATAGCTGATGCATGACTTCTACCCTCTTGTATTCTAGTCCCCTAGATGAAAAGGCTGGCATTCCATTTTAGCCTTATTGATTATTTTCTGTACCTGTACATGCCTTCTAATGATCCATGTGCCTGGACCCCCAAGTCTCTGGCTCTCCACCTTTTCTAGCCTTTTGTTATTTCTAGCTTTTCACCATTTAGTGAGTACCCTGTTCTATCCTTTTTAGGTGCAAAGTGGATGAACTCACATTTACCTACATTGAATGCAGTTTCACCCATTCACATAATCTTTTGGTAATTTTATATTTCCATCTGCACTGCTTGCAATTACAATCTTTGAGCCTTCAACAAATATGGATATGTGGCTTTAAACCCCATTAATGAAATCATTAGTAAATATGGTGAATAGTTGAGGCCCCGATAACAACCCCTGCAGGACACCACCAGCCACTACCTATCAATTAAAATACCTGCCCATTATCCCTACTCTATGTCCTGAATTTTCAGCTCGGCAGGCGGGCACAATCGGCGAGCCAGGAGCAGTTGGGAAACAGACCGCCAACCGCGATCAGCCCCCAACCGCGATTTCACGTTGGCTGGCCAATTAACGTCCAGCCAGCGTGAAATGCGCGCTGAAAAGCTCAGCGTTGCCGGGTTGGGGCGGGAGGAGGGTGGGCAATTATGTCAATGCGGGCATGGGCGAGCGCTGACAGAAAGCTTCCTGAAGGCAGAGAGCTGCCTCAGTGAACTGAAGACCTGAAACCCAGGAAATGAAGTTTTTAAAATCAGGAAAAAAATCTCCAAGCATCACAATCAGGCACTTGAACATACAGATTATAAAAATGCTGTCCGCAGATTTCTATTTTATTTAGTAATGGAAACCTCATCTCGCCCTTGGGTTAGGTTTGCTGAAAAATGTAAAGGCCGCCTGGCCGATTTGCCCTTCCGCCAACCATAAGCTTAGACGGGCTACATGAAATACAGACAATTGCGCCGTTAATATGTCTCAGGCCACTAAGCCAATTTCCTAAGCAGGTCAACAATACATCTTCAATACCATGAGTGGTTACTCAGCGTTTGGTCTCCACAAGTCAGAGTATACTGCAACATGAGCAGCAAATATAGTATGCAATATTGAAAGAAATACAAATAAATCAATGTTTCACCTGGAGAAGAGTTTGGGGCCTTGCATAGCTGAAAAGGAACAGGTAAAAGAGGAGCTGTTGCAGCTCCTGCCTATATATGGGTGTTATGTCCGATGCAGTTGGTAAAGCAGAGTTATTTAAAAATCCCAGAGGGAAACTTTAAACAACTGTCATAACCAATAATTTAAAGTGTTAAGTTTGAGATGCGACTCTAAACTCAGGAATCAGTCCACTAGTTCTCGAGGCTCTACATTAACTAATTGAAACATTTTATTAATTTACACAAGTTAAAATATATGTACAGATGGCTACAAATTACTATCATAGCTTTCAACAAATTCCCAAACTAATCTCCATTAAGGCAACAGCAACCCATAGACTTAACCAAACACCAGGCAAAATATTTTCACCTTACAAATTCAAAATGAGGTTCCTTTCACTGTGGAACCAGTTGGAGCAGTTGGAGGCTTACAGCTACCTTTTGATCTCACATTGCCTCTGCCTGCATACCTGAAAACTACTGAAGTTATACCTACCGTCTCCATTGAATGTTAATTCTCATTGTATCAACCACCTCTTTGAACTTCACCTTTTAACAATGAAACCCTATTCATTGTACCAATTTTATTAGTAATATAAACATATTGCTTGGTAGCTGTTAGAAAGGCATCAATTTTCACCCCACTTCTTGAATGCTGTATTCAAAAATACAAATGCACGCTATCTCACTCACATATCGAAACTAATACGTATCAAAACACCCAAACTAGCTGGCTTTATTCCAATTAAAACATACCCATAGACTAACCTCTATTTTAAAAGAAAAATATTTTCCAAAATATTTTATACATTAATAGCTTCATGACAATGGGAAGGAAAGGGAGTGTCACTGAGGGAATGGCTCCCTTGGAAGGCTGAAAGGGAAGGGGAGGAATGTTGCTTTGGTGATGGCATCATGATGGAGGTGTCAAAAATAGCAGAGGATGATCTGTTGCATATGACAGCTGGTGTATGGAAGATGAGAACAAGTTCCCCTCCAAGTCACACACCTTTCTAGCATGGAACTAAATCAGCACTCCTCTAGTGTTGCTAGGTCAAGACCTTGGAACTCCCTCTAGAAGGCATCTCACCACCACCTGCTCAGAGATACTTAGGGATGAATAACAAGTGCTGGTGATGCCAGTAGCACTCACATCCCAAGAATTAATTTTTAAAAAATCCATGCTCCACCATGTTCAGGATAACAAGGGCAAAAAGTGTACTGTGGGGAATTTCAATGTCCACCTGCAAGAATGAATCAGTAGCGCCACTACTAACTGACTGAGTCCTGAAGGATCAACAAGGAAAAACCACTTCACCTCATGCTCACCAACCTGACTGCAGCAGATGCATCTGTCTATGAAAGTATTGATAGGAGTGCCACTGCACAGTCCTTGTGGAGATGAACTTCTGTCTTCACATTAAGGATACTCTCCATCGTGTTGTGTGGCACTACCGAATGCTGATTGGAATAGATTTCAAACAGATCTAGCAATTCCATGAGGGGCTGTAGGGCATCAGCAGCAGCAGCAGAATTGTACTCAAACAAAATCTGTAACCTCATGGCTCGACATATCCCCCACTCTACCATTAACCACCAAACCAGGGGATCAACACAGGTTCAATGAATAGTGCAGGAGCAGCACGGCATTCCTAAAAATGAGGTGTCAACCTGGTGAAGCTACATCACAGCACTATTTTCTTGCCAAACAATATATCAGTGCAAAAGGTAAGGCTGAAGCATTTGCTACAATCTTCAGCAAGAAGTTCGGAGTGGTTGATCCATCTCAGACTCCTCCAGAGGTCCCCAGCATCACAGATGCCAGTCTTCAGCCAATTCGATTCACTCCACATGATATGAAGAAATGACTGAAGGCACTGAATACTGCAAAGGCTATGGGCCCTGACAATATTCCGGTAAAAGTACTGAAGGCTTGTGCTCCAGAACTTGCCGTGCCCCTAGCCAATCTGTTCCAGTATAGTTAAAACACTGGCATCTACCCCACATTGTGGAAAATTGCCGAGCTATGTACTAAATGCAAAAAGCAATTGCCAATTACCGCCCTATCAGCCCACTGGTCATCATCAGCAAAGTGGAGGTGTCAGCTGTGGCTCAGTTCATAGCACCCTCACCTTTGAATCAGAGGGTTGTGGGTTCATGTCCCACTCCTGGAAACCAAGAACTGTGATTGTACTCAAAAGAGTTGCAATCTGTGACTGTTGATAACTCGAAAGAGTATCAGCAAAGTGATGGAAGGGGTCATCAACAGTTCTATGAAGCAGCACTTAGCAATAACCTGCTCACTAATGCTCACTTTGGGTTCTGCCAGGGCCACTCAGCTCCTGACCTCATTACAGCCTTGGTTCAATCATGGACAAAAGAGCTGAACTCCAGAGGTGAGAGTGACTGCCCTTGACATCAAGGTAGAAATTGACCAACTGTGGCATCAAGGAGCCCTGGCAAAACTGCAGTCAATGGGAATTGTTGGGGGGAAACTTTCTGCTCGTTGGAGTCAAATCTAGCACAAAGCAAGATGGTTGTGGTTGTTGGAGGTCAATCATCTTGGTTACAGGACATCACTGCAGAGTACCTCAGGGTAGTGTCCTAGGCCCAACCATCTTCAGCTGCTTCAACAATGACCTTTTTTCCAGCATAAGGTCTGAAGTGGGGATGGTCACAGATGTTTGCTCAATGTTCATCACCATTCGCGACCCTTCAGATACTGAAGCAGTCCATGCCAAATGCAGCAAGACCTGCACAATATCGAGGCTTGGGCTGACAAATGGCAAGTAACATTCATGCCACACAAGTGCCAGGCAATGTTTTTTATTCATTCAGGGGATGTAGGCTTCACTGGCTCGGCCAGCATTCATTGCCGATCCCTGGTTGCCCTTGAGAAGTTTGTGGTCAGCTGCCTTCTTGAACTGATGCAGTCCATGTGGTGCAGGTACACCCACAGTGCTGTTAGGAAGGGAGTTCCAGGATTTTGACCCAGTGACAGTGAAGGAACGGTGATATATTTCCAAGTCATGATGGTGAGTGACTTGGAGGGGAACTTCTAGGTGGTGGTATTCCCATCTATCTGCTGCCCTTGTCCTTCTAACTAGTAGTGGTCATGAGTTTGGAAGGTGCTGTCTAAGGAGCCTAGGTGAATTCCTGCATTGCATCTTGTAGATGGTACACACTGCTGCGACTGTGCGTCGGTGGTGGAGCGAGTAAATGTTTATGGATGCGGTGCCAATCAAGTGGACTGCTTTGTCCTTGACGGTGTCCAGCTTCTTCAGTGTTGTGAGAGCTGCACTCATCCAGGCAAATGGGGAGTACTCCAGCACACTCCTGACTTGTGCCTTGTAGATGGTGGACAGGCTTTGGGCAGTCAGGAGGTGAGTTATTCGTTGCATGATTCCTAGCCTCTGACCTGCTATTGTAGCCACAGTATTTATATAGCTAGTCCAGTTCAGTTTCTGGTCAATGGCTACCCCCCAAGATGTTGATAGTGGGAGATTCCGTGACGGTAATGCCATTGAACATCAAGGGGTGATCGTTGGATTCTCTCTTGTTGGAGATGGTCATTGCCTGATGCTTGTTGGCGTTAAAGTTACTTGCCACTTGTCAGGCCAAGCCTGGATATTGTCCATATCTTGCTGCATTTGGACATGAACTGCTTCAGTATCTGAGGAGGCACGAATGGTGCTGAACATTGTGCAATCATCAGCGAGCATCCCCACTTCTGACCTTATGATGGAAGGAAGGTCTTTGATGAATCAGCTAAGATGGTTGAGCCTCAGACACGACCCTGAGGAACTCCTGCAGTGATGTCCTGGAGCTGAGATCACTGACCTCAAACAACCACAACCGTCTTCCTTTGTGCTAGGGCTTAAAGGCTGCTTAGATCTTAAAAAGAAAAAACTACCGCGGATGCTGGAAATCCAAAACAAAAACAGGATTACCTGGAAAAACTCAGCAGGTCTGGCAGCATCGGCGGAGAAGAAAAGAGTTGACGTTTTGAGTCCTCATGACCCTTCAACAGAACTAAGTAAAAATAGGAGAGGGGTGAAATATAAGCTGGTTTAAGGTGGGGGTTGGGTGGGGGGAGAGAGGTTGGGGGGGTGGGGGTGTGTAGGGACAAGCAAGCAGTGTTAGGAGCAGATAATCAAAAGATGTCACAGATAAAGGAACAAAGAGGTGTTGAAGGTGGTGATATTATCTAAGAGAATGTGCTAATTAAGAATGGATGGCAGGACACTCAAGGTACAGCTCTAGTGGGGGTGGGGTGGAAAGACTGACAGGGCATTACAGGTATAGATTTAAAAATAATGGAAATAGGTGGGAAAAGAAAAATCTATATAAATTATTGGAAAAAACTAAAGGGAGGGGGAAGAAACGGAAAGGGGGTGGGGATGGACGAGGAAGTTCAAGATCTAAAGTTGTTTAATTCAATATTCAGTCCGGAAGGCTGTAAAGTGCCTAGTCGGAAGATGAGGCGCTGTTCCTCCAGTTTGTGTTGGGCTTCACTGGAACAATGCAGCAAGAAGCCAAGGACAGATATATGGGCAAGAGAGCAGGGTGGAGTGTTAAAATGACAAGCGACAGGGAGGTTTGGGTTTTTCTTGCAGACAGACCGCAGGTGTTCTGCAAAGCGGTCGCCCAGTTTATGTTTTGTCTCTCCAATGTAGAGGAGACCGCATTGGGAGCAATGAATGCAGTAGACTAAGTTAGGGGAAATGCAAGTGAAATGCTGCTTCACTTGAAAGGAGTGTTTGGGCCCTTGGACGGTGAGGAGAGAGGAAGTGAAGGGGCAGGTGTTGCATCTTCTGCGTGGGCATGGGGAGGTGCCATAGGTGGGGGTTGAGGAGTAGGGGGTGATGGAGGAGTGGACCAGGGTGTCCTGGAGGGAACGATCCCTACGGAATGCTGCCAGGGTGGGTGAAGAGAAGATGTGTTTGGTGGTGGCATCATGCTGGAGTTGGTGGAAATGGCGGAGGATGATCCTTTGAATGCGGAGGCTGGTGGGGTGATAAGTGAGGACAAGGGGGACCCTATCATGTTTCTGGGAGGGAGGAGAAGGCGTAAGGGTGGATGCGCGGGAGATGGGCCGGATACGGTTGAGGGCCCTGTCAACGACCGTGGGTGGAAAACCTCGGTTAAGGAAGAAGGAGGACATGTCAGAGGAACTGTTTTTGAAGGTAGCATCATCAGAACAGATGCAACGGAGGCGAAGGAACTGAGAGAATGGGATGGAGTCCTTACAGGAAGCGGGGTGTGAGGAGCTGTAGTCGAGGTAGTTGTGGGAGTCGGTAGGCTTGTAATGGATATTGGTGGACAGTCTATCACCAGAAATTGAGACAGAGAGGTCAAGGAAGGGAAGGGAAGTGTCAGAGATGGACCATGTGAAAATGATGGAGGGGTGGAGATTGGAAGCAAAATTAATAAATTTTTCCAGGTCCCGACGAGAGCATGAAGCAGCACCGAAGTAATCATCGATGTACCGGAGAAAGAGTTGTGGGAGGGGGCCGGAGTAGGACTGGAACAAGGAATGTTCCACATACCCCATTAAGAGACAGGCATAGCTGGGGCCCATGCGGGTATCCCTAGCCACACCTTTTATTTGGAGGAAGTGAGAGGAGTTAAAGGAGAAATTGTTCAGTGTGAGAACAAGTTCAGCCAGTCGGAGGAGAGTAGTGGTTGATGGGGATTGTTCGGGCCTCTGTTCAAGGAAGAAGCTAAGGTCCCTCAGACCATCCTGGTGGGGGATGGAGGTGTAGAGGGATTGGACGTCCATGGTGAAGAGGAAGCGGTTGGGGCCAGGGAACTGGAAATTGTTGATGTGACGTAAGGTGTCAGAGGAATCACGGATGTAGGTGGGA
This sequence comes from Cetorhinus maximus, assembly GCF_964194155.1. NCBI lineage: Eukaryota > Metazoa > Chordata > Chondrichthyes > Lamniformes > Cetorhinidae > Cetorhinus > Cetorhinus maximus. The sequence goes on from NC_135883.1 coordinate 169,088,079, forward strand.
AGAGACTGGACAAGGGGCGAGAGAAGGGAGTCAAGATAACGAGAAATGAATTCCGTGGGGCAGGAACAGGCTGACACGATCAGTCTGCCGGGACAGTTCTAATTGTGGATTTTAGGTAGGAGGTAGAAGCGGGCCGTCCGAGGTTGGGCGACTATCAGGTTGGAAGCCATGGAAGGAAGATCTCCAGAGGAGATGAGGTCAGTGACAGTCCTGGAAACAATGGCTTGATGTTCAGTGGTGGTGTCAAGGTCCAGGGAGAGGTAGGAGGAAGTGTCTGCGAGTTGACGCTCAGCCTCCGCAAGGTAGAGGTCAGTGCGCCAGACAACAACAGCACCACCCTTGTCAGCGGGTTTGATGACAATGTTGGGGTTGGACCTGAGAGAACGGAATGCAGTAAGTTCAGAGAGAGACAGATTTGAATGTGTGAGAGGAGCAGAGAAATTGAGACGACTAATGTTACGCCGACAGTTCTCAATGAAAAGATCAAGAGATGGTAAGAATCCAGAGGGAGGGGTCCAGGTGGAGGGAGAATATTGGAGGTGGGTAAAAGGATCCGATGAACAGGGAGAGGACTTCTGCCCAAAGAAGTGATCACGGAGACGAAGACGGCGGAAGAAGAGTTCAGCATCGTGCCGAACCCGAAATTCATTGAGATGAGGGCGTAAGGGTATGAAACTAAGTCCTTTGCTGAGCACTGAACGTTCAGCATCAGAGAGGGGGATGGTCAGGGGGTATAGTGAATACACAGCCGGGGCTGGGATTGGAAGATGGGTTGGGGACGGAGGGACAGGCAGGGGTGGAAGGTTCTGGATGGTTGTTGGTGTCGATGAGTTGTTGGAGCTTGCATTCCTTAGTACTTGAGAGAAAATTGAATATTGAATTCAACAACTTTAGATCTTGAACTCCCTCGTCCATCCCCACCCCTTTTCCGTTTCTTCCCCCTCCCTTTTGTTTTTTCCAATAATTTATATAGATTTTTCTTTTCCCACCTATTTCCATTATTTTTAAATCTATACCTGTAATGCCCTGTCAGTCTATCCACCCCACCCGCACTAGAGCTGTACCTTGAGTGTCCTGCCATCCATTCTTAATTAGCACATTCTCTTAGATAATATCACCACCTTCAACACCTCTTTGTTCCTTTATCTGTGACATCTTTTGATTATCTGCTCTTATCACTGCTTGCTTGTCCCTACAACCAACCCCACCCCCCCAAACTTCACTCCCCCCACCCACCACCCCCCGCCCCCCCCCACCTTAAACCAGCTTATATTTCACCCCTCTCCTATTTTTACTTAGTTCTGTTGAAGGGTCATGAGGACTCGAAACGTCAACTCTTTTCTTCTCCGCCGATGCTGCCAGACCTGCTGAGTTTTTCCAGGTAATTCTGTTTTTGAAAGCACCCAGACTAGCTGGCTTTAATCCAATTAAGCCACACACAGACACACCCATAAACATAGGTTTCAAGGGAACATTTTCATTTTGAAATAAACAAAATTAGACTGTTTTCAACAGAGGGGTGAAATGTGACATCTAGCTAGGGGAAGTTCGTGGACGATATGTGGTCTGACCATTGGGGCTCTCCAGAACCTGGAATGATAATGGACAAACTTACTTTGCAAAAAGAGAAGATATCAAAGATGAAATCCAATTCTGAATACTCTAGTGTTCCAGTACTCAGGACTGTGCTTTTCTGGCTGGTTGTCTACAGTGATAGTCTTGACATTCTCCACTGCCTGGAGGGGATCCAGGGCGACGCAGGCATCCCTGCTTAGGAGAGTGATAGGCTGGTTACGAATGACGTTCATCAGCTTAAAGATCTGTTTGCTGCACCATGTTGTATTCTCTCCACTTTTTTCCTTGGCAGAGTATAATTCCTCTGTGCTACCTTTCAAACCCATATTCTGTAATTGTGTTTCTTCCAATTATTTTTGAAAGACCTCATGCTCTTTAGCGAGAACTTCTACCTTCGCTTGCCATTCTCTGTTCTTGATTCGTCTATTTGTATACCTCTTTGGGAATGTAAGCTTTTCCAAATTTCCTTCCAAATGTGCGACTGTTTCCTTCAGTCCTACAGTCTCATTCTTGTACCTCTCAGCTTCCTCCGAAATATTGGACATTCCTGAGTGTTCTCTGAAAACTGGTTCATCAGTTCATTCAGAGTGGCTTTAAATTCATTTTGTTTCACTTCATAGTTTCCCTGAAGGACAAACTTGGACCTGAGGGATTCTTGTAGTGTGTGAACATCTTTTAACAGGTTACCCTTTTTGTTGCAAAGCTCAAGCACTCCGTTTTGAGTGTTCTTGTAATGTACGAGAGTCTCATGCTGTTCTGCCGTTCTGCTGGCCAGGGTAATCTTTATTCTGTCGTGCTGCCGAAGGATAATGGACTCCTTCTGGATCCGATCCTGAAAGACAATTAGTTGCTCTTTCAACCATGTATTTTCTTGTTCAACTCTTGTCTTCCCATTCTGAGGGCAGAATTGTCCCAGATTAGAACTAAGTGCAGTAGTGGGTAGGTAAAACGACGTTTTATCTGTTGGCTGCAATCGTTGATTTTCACGCAGTATCGTCCCAAACCTGCCATATTATTTATGCATTACCAGGAAGGTGGATGGGTTCTCATTCGCCCGCCAGACATCACCTCCCCAAATCATCACGCTGGGCTGTCACAACTCATTGGGGATAGTGTGCTGTAATATAAAGCCCCTATTAGGGGGAAGAAAGTAAATGAGAATTTATGGTAAGGGAGAATTCATTATAAGCGAATGAATTACTTAAATTAGAATCTATAGGCAGGCTAGCGCAAATCAGTAAATCAACAATTAAACAGTTAAACCAGATGAACCTTATACACTCTCAAACTTTCTTCAGGGTTAACAATCAGCAACATGGTCCTGGGAGTTAGACTGGAGACATAGGTTGGAAAACAACTAAGTTTAAGTGTGCTCTTCAACAGATAGGGGAAGAACAGATGGTCCTAGTTTAGGTAGGAGGGAAAGTCTCTGCTTGGGTGAAAAATAGGGACATATGATGCTTGTACCTGTTACCAGTGATGTCTCTTTAATGTAAACCTATATGTTGACAAGATCGGAATCTGGAAACTATCCTTGTACGTGACTAATAATGTATAAATATGTTGAACACTTGTAATTTAGCAGAGTGCTATCTCAAGCTGCATTGAGATGGTTCTCCTCTTGCAATTGCTCGAATAAATGATCGTGACCTGTACCTGAGACTCCTGTAGTCCGTTTGTCAAAGTGACCACAACAGTTTGGCGTAGTCGGCAGAATACTCGGATTGGACCCTCGGGACGACTCTGCAAAGTGGGTGAGTATATTTCATTTACCACCCGTTGTTAGTGCAGTAAGCCTACCAGAGCATAGTCCAGCCGAGTATCAAAGAATCAGGAGGAAGACTCAGGACAGGACAGAGACAGGAGGCGCCGGGGTAGGAGGGGGAGCCGCGCAGGCGGGCTAACGGTGCCAAAGACGCGCAGGGAGGCCAGACCACTACCCGAAATAGGAGGCGGAGCCGTGCTGGTGGGTTACGGTTTGAAATATAACCATAACCGAAGCCGCGCAGGAAGGCCAGACCCCAGACAGGAGGCGGAGCCGTGTTGGCGGGATACGGTTTGAAATAAACCCTAGCCAAAGCCGCGCAGGGAGGCCAGACCCCAGTGAAATAAGTGAAACCACGCATACCGCAAGTAACTAAGTTGTTAGGGCCGCGCAAACATACCGCACAGAGATAGACGGGAATAAGAACAGAGGCCATCAGGAAAACAGAATAGAGCTATGGAACTCGACTGGGCGACCGCAGACTCCATCACGAGATTCATAGCAGAACAATAGTCAAAATTAATCAAGAAAATGTGGAAGGATGATTAGGACCCGAAAGGTCCGCTACTGAATTTTCTGTAACTTAAAAAAATGAATTGTTCTAAGTTACAAGAGCTGCTTGTGCTGAAGAGAGAGAGAGAGAGAAGAGGGGGGGTGGGGGTGGTGGGTGGTTAATAAGCACTAACAGACAGTAGCAGGGGAAATGTGAGCTTTCATCAGTTTGATTGTCCCTGTAGGTGGAGTCTTCAAGATCCCTTTATTTCCCCCACTGCTATTTGAAGTTTCATTTAGAATATGAGATTTTAAGTCGTTACGTTAAGGATACAGGAATATAAATACATACCTCTAAATATATGTTTGTTTGTGTGCAAGGAAGCATTTGTATGTGAGCTTTAATGTGTTTCCTTTCTTAAATTGTCATTTGTGTGTGTAGTTCAGCATTTTAGGGTTGAAAGCCCCATATTAGATTAAAGAAAAAGGGTACTCAAACATTCTAAAGTTTTGAGTATAAAGCTTGAGTTGAGATTTCTGGCAATAATCGCAATTTGAAAGTATTGTAAAGCTAAACAGGGTTAGATGAACCAACCTTTGTACCACCCCCTTGCAGACTAGTATCACCAGCTTCCAAGCTGATTGGGATTGATACATAAGAGTTGCATTAACTCATATGAGTTAATACGCCCTCATCTCAATGAATTTCGGGCTCGGCATGATGCTGAACTCTTCTTCCGCCGTCTTCGTCTCCGTGCTCACTTCTTTGGGCAGGAGTCCTCTCCCCGTTCTACGGATCCTTTTACCCACCTCCAATATTCTCCCTCCACCTGGACACCCCTCCCTCTGGATTCTTACCTTCTCTTGATCTTTTCATTGAGAACTGTCGGCGTGACATTAGCCGTCTCAATTTCTCTGCTCCTCTCACTCATTCTAATCTGTCTCTCTCTGAACTCACTGCACTCCGTTCTCTCAGGTCCAACCCCAACATTGTCATCAAACCCGCTGACAAGGGTGGTACTGTTGTTGTCTGGCGCATTGACCTCTACCTCGCGGAGGCTGAGCGTCAACTCGCAGACACTTCCTCCTACCTCTCCCTGGACCATGACCCCACCACAGAACATCAAGCCATTGTTTCCAGGACTGTCACTGACCTCATCTCCTCTGGAGATCTTCCTCCCACAGCTTCCAACTTGATAGTCGCCCAACCTCGGAAGGCCCGCTTCTACCTCCTACCCAAAATCCACAAACAGAACTGTCCTGGCAGACCGATCGTGTCAGCCTGTTCCTGCCCCATGGAACTCATTTCTCGTTATCTTGACTCCCTTCTCTCTCCCCTTGTCCAGTCCCTTCCCACCTACATCCGTGATTCCTCTGACACCTTACGTCACATCAACAATTTCCAGTTCCCTGGCCCCAACCGCTTCCTCTTCACCATGGATGTCCAATCCCTCTACACCTCCATCCCCCACCAGGATGGTCTGAGGGCCCCTAGCTTCTTCCTTGAACAGAGGCCCGAACAATCCCCATCCACTACTACTCTCCTCCGACTGGCTGAACTTGTTCTCACACTGAACAATTTCTCCTTTAACTCCTCTCACTTCCTCCAAATAAAAGGTGTGGTTATGGGTACTCGCATGGGCCCCAGCTATGTCTATCTCATTATGGGGTATGTGGAACATTCCTTGTTCCAGTCCTACTCCGGCCCCCTCCCACAACTCTTTCTCCAGTACATCGATGATTACTTCGGTGCTGCTTCATGCTCTCGTCGGGACCTGGAAAAATTTATTAATTTTGCTTCCAATCTCCACCCCTCCATCATTTTCACATGGTCCATCTCTGACACTTCTCTTCCCTTCCTTGACCTCTCTGTCTCAATTTCTGATGATAGACTGTCCACCAATATCCATTACAAGCCTACCGGCTCCCACAGCTACCTCAACTACAGCTCCTCACACCCTGCTTCCCGTATGGACTCCATCCCATTCTCTCAGTTCCTTCGCCTCCGTCGCATCTGTTCTGATGACGCTACCTTCAAAAACAGCTCCTCTGACATGTCCTCCTTCTTCCTTAACCGAGGTTTTCCACCCACGGTCGTTGACAGGGCCCTCAACCGTGTCCGGCCCATATCCCGCGCATCCTCCGTCACGCCTTCTCCTCCTTCCCAGAAACATGATAGGGTCCTCCTTGTCCTCACTTATCACCCCACCAGCCTCTGCATTCAAAGGATCATCCTCCGCCATTTCCGCCAACTCCAGCATGATGCCACCACCAAACACATCTTCCCTTCACCCCCCCTGACGGCATTCCGTAGGGGTCGTTCCCTCCGGGACACCCTGGTCCACTCCTCCATCACCCCCTACTCCTCAACCCCCACCTATGGCACCTCCCCATGCCCACGCAGAAGATGCAACACCTGCCCCTTCACTTCCTCTCTCCTCACCGTCCAAGGGCCCAAACACTCCTTTCAAGTGAAGCAGCATTTCACTTGCATTTCCCCTAACTTAGTCTACTGCATTCGTTGCTCCCAATGCGGTCTCCTCTACATTGGAGAGACCAAACGCAAACTGGGCGACCGCTTTGGAGAACACCTGCGGTTTGTCCGCAAGAAAGACCCAAACCTCCCTGTCGCTTGCCATTTTAACACTCCACCCTGTTCTCTTGCCCACATGTCTGTCCTTGGCTTGCTGCATTGTTCCAGTGAAGCCCAACGCAAACTGGAGGAACAGCACCTCATCTTCCGACTAGGCACTTTACAGCCTTCCGGGCTGAATATTGAATTCAACAACTTTAGATCTTAAACTCCCCCTCCCCCCATCCCCACCCCGTTTCTCCCCCCTCCCTTTTTTTTCAATAATTTATATAGATTCTTCTTTTCCCACCTATTTCCATTATTTTTAAATCCAAAACTAAAACTTTGTTAGTCTTTCCACCCCACCCCCACTAGAGCTGTACCTTGAGTATCCTGTCTTCCATTCTTAATTAGCACTTTTCTTAGACAATATCACCACCTTCAACACCTCTTTGATCCTTTTGTCTGTGACATCTTTTGATTATGTGCTCCTATCACTGCTTGCTTATCTCCACAAACACCACACCCTCAACTTCTCTCTCCCCCCGCCCCCCCCACCTTAGACCAGCTTATATTTCACCTTTCTCCTAACTATACTCAGTTCTGCCAAAGGGTCATGAAGACTCGAAACGTTAACTGATTTCTTCTCCACCGATGCTGCCAGACCTGCTGAGTTTTTCCAGGTAATTCTGTTTTTGTTTTGAGTTAGTATTCTAAAATTCTGAGGGAAAAAAAGATTACCTGAAACTCAAAAAGATTCTATGAAAACCAAAAGACATAAACACACGGTCTAGGTGGTTCCAATGCATAAAAAGGGGTTTATTTTGAAGAGATGAATTAAATATGAAAGGAAATCTGCATCTCAACAGCACTGTTATTTGAAGTTGGGACAAGGCTTGAGGTGTAAAGTGCAGTGTAGTTTAGAAGATTACTTTTGAATCACTAGGATCCTATCTAAGATAAAGAATGTGTCGATAAACATATGGGAATTATAACTTGGATACAAATCAATACACATAAGAAAGAGGTAGTTTTAATTTTGATAGCGTAAATTACATTACAAAGTTTCAAATTTGAGGTTTGGTTCCTGATAATTTCTCAAAAGGGTATTTTCATTTTAAAAGGTGTGACAACAATTGGCACTAATTCAAATGCTGCAAGCTTTTGTATTTGTAAGTCTGTTCCCAAAAAATGAAGCTAAGCTCAAGACCTTAACAAAGTTTGGCAGAAATCCAATTTTTGGCCAAGTTAATGAATCTGGGATAATTCTAAAAGAAATGGGTCAGACACAATTTAGTGGGTTACTTTTGAGACAATAAAATGTTGTTTGAGAAGAAGATAAGAAAGCAAAACACGTCAATGCCTAATTTCTGTTTTTAAAACTGTTATGAGAATATTTTATTTATTTTAAAGTCTCTCCAGGCAACCTGAACAAGATAAGATGGTGGCTGTTGCATGTGTAAAATGTTATATGAGGCAAATAGGAGAAAGAGTTAGGGAAAGAGGACACAATATACAACCTTTCTTAAGGGAAGTGAATTTGATAATCTGGCCATCAACTGAGACATTGGAAACGCACAGGGGGAGATAAGCAAGGATCTAGAGACAGAGATCCTCGTTGACATGGAATAGTTAATACGGCCTAAAGAGCAAGGAAACATTATAAACGATCAAGACAATAAAGAAACTGACGTCAAGAGAATCTTAGGATGATCATGGTCAGGGAAAAAAAAACTTAGAGGTAAAACTATGTGGAATCTGTAGTTCAGGCAATTGAAATGTAAGGAGAAATAATACTTAACAACAATTTACCACAAGATGGATATTAATGTGCCTGCAAGCTACAAAAAGCAAGACCACAGGATTAACACTATGATGACAGACAGAGTTAAGTGGCTCGCAGAGAGAACCGTCAGTGGAAGTGAAGATACTGAGCCATCAAAAGATAGTTGAGTTGTGTAGGTAGTTTAAGGAATTGAGATCCGACGTGGAACAGCAGCAGGAGACAGTAGACTGGAAGGAGTGGAGGGTGCCTATCCAGGGAACTCATTTCACAGGAAGAGTCATTAAAGAAATGTATACATTTAAATATAAACAGAAATTCCACATTCCCTACCAGCCACAGAGCTCGGGGATGGTGGAAAGGATGAACTGAACTTTAAAAAAAACATCAATCACAAAAGAAATTCAAGAGACAGGGAACAGCCCAATATTCTAATGCGCCTTACGGCTACCCCAAGCAGGACCGCCGGGTTCACCCCATTTGAAATAATGACAAGGAGAGCAATGGAGTTACCTGAGGGAATCATAGTAGGAGTGGGAGATGTAGGACCTCTAAAGGAAGGATGCGAAACTACGTGAGGGAAATGAGTAGGCAATTGCATGAGTTAAGGAAGGAAGTTAGAGACCAAGAGTGATTAAGGAAATGGGAACAGGCAAATCCAAAGAGAGCAACAATGGACCCCCCCCACCCTGCCATCCTCCAAGTGGGGAATAAGGTGATGGTCAAGGTGAGCTCGGAGTGAACAGGCATGGACCATACAAGGTAATTATGACAGGTGATATGTGGGCACTTGTAGATATGAGAACGTGAAGTAAATAGAGGCATTACATACAGTTAAAGATTGACCAAGCGATAACCCAAAGAATGGGAACTGATGTTAATGTCTCCACAGATCTACGATCCTGGTTGTGGGCATATCAGTACTGGCAACAAGGTCGGGGAACATCACTGCTCATCCCACACCATAGGAGGAATTTTGGTACAGCACGGACAGTGCCGAAAGCGACACACAACGGGCAATGATAAATGTAAAAGTAGGAGAACAAGTGTTTTTCAATTGTAATAAGGGTTGGCTTCAGGTTGGGCACGGGAGGTGCACCCAAAAGAGAAGATTAGTACCACTACCCAGCCACCTCCCACGTCTACTTCCACAGTCCCAGTAGAGATAATTGAAGCCGCTCAAACACACCGACTGACCCACCTTATCCAACTATGCATCCAGGACCGACAAATGGTTTGGTACTGGTTAATCAGAAGTTTAGTATGATAATGTGCACCACGAGCTGGTATCCGTAGTTTTGAACATATCCAGAATTGCCCCGCCCCACTGTTGCTCAATCCATATTCGAGCACTATATACGGCTCTAATGGGCCAGTTGATGACTGAAGCATCTCAGTTCAATGGCAGGATGTGATCAGGTCTAGAAGGAAACTGAAATAAGCACAGCCTGATGAATGACGCTGCCACAATATTCAATACAGGGACATCAATAGTTAATTCCATTGCTAGCAACTGTTGATCAGAAGGTCCGTACCCTGAGCTTTAAGCTTAAGGAAATTTTAGAGCGGGGACAGGGAATTCATAACACCCAATTAAATACAGACCAGGACATGACATGGTTAATCCAAAGCCTGGCTACCATGTTTGAAAGTCATGCGGGGACTATCAACAAACTGATTGAAATAGAGAAAAATATTTCAGACGAAACGAGCGGAAATGATGTTTGCAGCACCTATGGATTTTGGGCACTGAAGCAAGCCCAAGAGAATTTAAGACAGATTAATGAAGGGGGTAGTTCCTTTATGGGTAACTAATGAACATTTATGTAATCTTTCATGACACAAGGATTATGACTCGACCAGCTCAGAGGTTTAACACGTGTATATAGAATGAATGTTGAATGTGTAGTGAATATGCCAATTGTCTTAGTGATACCTGTTATACCTATGTCAACGCCCGGAAGAACATTGCATGGAGTAGAAAATATTGGGGTGATATGGGGTGATTATTCGGTATCATGACATTCCACCATATGCAGTAGACATAGAAGGGAATATAGTTAGCACCACACTAGAAGAATGTAGGATAGAGGCCACCACAGTAGTATGCACACCCAATATATGAGACAGATAAAGCTAAGTGCCGATTTAAAGCAACAACAAATTGTACAATGGAAACTATATGGGCTGCAAAAAAACCGACCCATGTTGCATACATGGGGAATGGGAGATATTGTATTACCATGTGGCAGCAGAAGGTCTAATACAGGAACAACCGGATATGCCCCACCCATAATCATTCAGTGTGCCTACAAGGGTAGGGAAAGTGGAACTGGCCGAAATATACAAGAGAGGAACAACTACTATTCAGGTCAAGGAAAGCCTTAAGGATAACCTGACACAACATTTGAACCAGTTGCCCTATGATATTCCCTTATTACCCGAGCACCTAACCACGATTCAGAGACAGGCTCAGCAGATATACAGAACTTACTCTACACTGCAGCAACAGGTTAGAGCCTTAAAAGAGGATATCGAGCAAAAAGGTTCCTCCACGTGGTGGTGGTGGAACTGGGGCTTAAATGTTCAAATACACCTGTGGATTTGGATTACCTCCCATGCCCTGGTTGTGATTCAGCTGATACTAGTTATATATCTAACATACTTGATTCATCGCACCCAGAAGTCACAAAAAAGGTGGCGCTGGGGGAGTTTGAAAAGGTGAAAAAGGAATTTAGTAAGCGAGAGGCCTGAATTGAATGGCCAGATGATACAGGTGGTCTGATGGCACCTTTTACAACCCAAACCTGGATGACTGGCCAGCATCAATGGGCGGCGGTGCGTAAAGGGATGGACAGTACCACTATAGTTGGCTACCTTGGGCTAGGCCAAGGGCCAAAAGGGGGGACTGTTAGGGGGAAGAAAGTAAATGAGAATTTATGGTAAGGGAGAATTCATTATAAGCGAATGAATTACTTAAATTAGAATCTATAGGCAGGCTAGCGCAAATCAGTAAATCAACAATTAAACAATTAAACCAGATGAACCTTATACACTCTCAAACTTTGTACACCCTCAGGGTTTTCAATCACCAGCAAGGTCCTGGGAGTTAGAGCAGAGACTTAGGTTGGAAAACAACTAAGATTAAGTGTGCTCTTCAGCAGATAGGGGAAGAACAGATGGTCCTAGTTTAGGTAGGAGGGAAGGTCTCTGCTTGGGTGAAAAATAGGGACATATGATGCTTGTACCTGTTACCAGTGATGTCTCTTTAATGTAAACCTATATGTTGACAAGATCGGAATCTGGAAACTATCCTTGTACGTGACCAATAATATATAAATATGTTGAACACTTGTAATTTAGCAGAGTGCTATCTCAAGCTGCATAGAGATGGTTCTCTCCTTGCAATTGCTTGAATAAACGATTGTGAGACTCCTGTGGTCCGTTTGTCAAAGTGACCACAACATCCCCACTAAGATAAAAGCAAAATACTGCTGATGCTGGAAATCTGAAACAAAAACAAAAATAGCTGGAAAAACTCAGCAGGTCTGAGAGCATCTGTGGAGAGGAACACAGTTAACGTTTCGAGTCTATATGACTCTTCATCAGAACTAAAGAAATATAGAAATGTGGAGGTCTTCCCTCCACAGCCTCCAACCTCATAGTCTCCCAACCTCGGACGGCCCTCTTCTACCTCCTACCCAAAATCCACAAACAGGACTGTCCCGGCAAACCAATTGTATCAGCCTTTTCCTGCCCCACGGAACCCATTTCTTGCTATCTTGACTCCATTCTCTCTCCCCTTGTCCAGTCTCTTCCTACCTACATCCACGACTCCTCTGATGCCCTACATCATATCAACAATTTCCAGTTCCCTGGCCCCAGTTTTTCCAGCTATTTTTGTTATTGTTACAACAGCCCCACTGTTCCTTGAGCTGAAAAAAGTGTTGAAAGTTTGATCAAACCACCAGATTGACCCAATTCTACCTAACTATTTAATTTAGGTTAACAGAATACGAGCACCAGGTTTGTGAAAATAAGTAAATAACTGTTTATTGAACAAACCATCATTAACCAGTGGCAAAAGAAAGAAATATGAATCTAACATTATAACTTAAACTTTACCCCCTTCTTAAATCCCTGTATACACACACACACACACACACACAAAACATGGATTTTAAGGGAGGTATAAAACAGTTCAATAACATCAATCCGGAGTACAGGATTCGATGGGCTGATTTTGATTGATGTCTTCCAAATTCCTTTTAGTTCTTTGTTGATGACACAAGGTGGCCTTCCAGCACTTTCAGTATTTAGTTCACTGGCTGAACACTTGCCTGTCAATGTCTTTAACAGTGATTTTCCCCTTTGCCTCTTGACAGGGGTTTTCAGAGAGAGAGAGAGAGCAGGTTATAGAAATAGGAGGAGAAAAAGCCAGCTATCTATTATTGTGGAATTACTGGAATCTTCCACACACAGGAGAAAGAGGTTTTAGGTCTTGTTCCTTTCAGGATAGGAGCTATATTGCTACATTGCTTCTCACACAAAAACCTGGTTAGGAGCCAATTAAAATGTTGCCAGGCAGCTCCCCTGGTCCAGGACTCCTTTCCAGCACCATCCTGTCATTCATGGCACACTCTGCTCCAGGACTGAAGCATTGTACATATATCTCATCCTGTTCCAGTGAACGTGTCCTTCAAACTGCAGCCATTGTAGTTTTAAATCCACAGTCCAACGTTAAATAAAAAGATATGTTCTTTACAACAGTCCAACAGAAATAAAAAGACATGTTCCTTACACGCCTCCACCCTTAAAAGTGATGAAACACCATTTCAAAAATGCATTTAATCACAAGGTATGTGACACATGGACAACAAAAAACGAGACTTACTTTCATTCATCTTTCCTGCCCCTTATGCAATCTTATGCAATCTTCAGCATTTCTTACCCCTTTAACTTATTTTAGTATTTTACAGCTGGGACATTGCATCCGCAATCACATTATCTTTACCGGCAATGTGAACAATCTTTACATTGAATGGTTGAAACAATATACTTCTAAACAGTTTCACATTTTGAGTTTTAAACTTTTCAATCAACGCCAGTGAATTATGGTCAGTGTAGATTAGCGTTTCTTTGTTATCGTGTCAACATAAACTTCAAAGTGTTGAAGAGATAACAACAATGTTAGAGGTTTTTTTTCTACTGTAGAGAACTTCCTCTGATATTGATTTAGTTTCTTGGAAAAGTACCCAACCTGCTTCTCTCTCCCTAAGGGATCATCTTGTAATAGGACTGCATCTACCCCTAAATTGCCAACATCAATTGCCATTTTAAAAAGTTTGGTAAAGTTAGGGGTGGCAAACACTGGTTCAATTATTAAGATTGCCTTCAGCTTTTCAAAGGCTACTTGGCATTCTGCTGACCATACCACTTTTGCCTGTTTTCTTAACAAATTGATGAGAGGTACAGCTATTGTGCTGAAGTCAGGCACAAACTTCCTAGGTAACCTTATTAGATCTTTCCTTGGTTCTTCCTCTAAATATGAGAACACGGTGTCTAACTGTCCCAGTATTGTCGTATTGGCTGGTTGAATTGTAGTAAGTTCGCTTTGGGCACTTCTACTTCTCCTTCTACTTTGCCCTTTCTCTGATATGCTCCACTAATCCTACAACCTGACACATTTGCTCTGTCTTATCATCTTCTCTGCGATGATATTGCTTCAAAATGTTTATGTGACATAACCATTTCTTCTTCCTACACTCAGGAGTATCTATCAGGTTAATGACTTTACTAATTCTCCTAACTTATAGGGGCTGCTGAATTCCGGTCTCAGATGTTCACCCTGAAAAGGTAATAATACCCATGCTTCATCTCCTGCTTGGAACTTTCTAGTTGTAGCATGTTTGTCTGCATATTCTTTCATTTTGACTTGGGAAATTTGTAAGTGCGCTCATGCTACTTTACATGCTTCTATGAGTATTTCTAGAAACATGGACACATAATCTAACATGGAGGATTTGTCTTTCTGCTTTAGGAACTTTTCCTTAGTCACTTTTAATGGACCTCTTATTTTATGACCATAGATAAACTTGAATGGACTAAATCCAACAGATTCACTCGAAGAATCTCTGGTGGCAAATAGTAAGAAATATGATCCTTTGTCCCAATCCTTTGGGAATTCATGGCAATAGGTCTTAATCATGGTTTTGAGAGTCTGATGGTATCTCTCTTAAGCTCTCTGTATCTGTGGGTAATAGGCGGTAGACTTTAGTTGTTTGATATCCAAATTTCTGATTATCTCCTGGAGAATTTTAGGTGTGGAATTAATACCTTGGTCACATTGTATTTCAATTAATAGGCCATAATGTGTGAAAAGCTGAGTTAACTTTTCCACTACCACCTTAACTGTAATTATCCTTAAAGAGTTACCTGGAAATCGGGTTGTCATACCCATGATTGTAAGGAAATATTGATGACCTGCTTTTATTTTGGGTAATAGTCCTACATAATCTACTAATACCAGACTAAATGATTCTTCAAAAACTGGTATGGGTTTTAAAGGTGCTGGTTTGATTACATGTTGAGGTTTACCTACTGCCTGACATGTATGACACGTTTTACAAAATTGCACTCGTCTTTGTGAAGTCTAGGCCAGGTAAAATGCCTCTTTTTTGATGCTTGTGTTTTCCATGTTCTTACATGTCCTGCCATAGGGATTTCATGTGCTACTCACAATATCTCCTTATGATATTTGGTGGTAACACTATCTAATGAACAACTGTCCATTCCTCATCCATAGGTCTGTGAGGGTGTCTCCATTTCTCCATCAGAACTCCATTTTTAATGTAATACCACTCCAGAACTCCTTCTGCCTCAATTTCAATGTGAGCTGATTGTGCTAACTTGTTTAACTCTGGATCTGCTTTCTGAGCCTCAATTAATGAAGACATGCCAAACACTTCCATTGAATTATCCTCACCCTTAAAGAAATTTTTGGTTACTCTAACATCTGCTCATGGTATTACTTTGGCCTCTGGTGATGGACTTTGTTTAGCCATTGCTCTGGTCACCACACACAATGGAAAAATACCAGGAACTTGTTCTTGTCACTCTTCCGTCTCTTTAGCCTCTCTCTGACTTTCCGTAATTATGGGTGAAGCTATAACCTTCACTCCTGCCAAGTCATTCCCCAGGAGTAAATCAACTCCATCCACGGGTAATTTCTTAACCATTCCTCCAACCATCAATCCAGACAACAAATCACACTCCAATTGGACTTTGTAAAATGGAACCGGGATCTAATCTCTACTTATCCCATTTCCCAATACTTTAGCTTTCATTGAACTCTCTGGAGGGAAAACTAGGTCCTTCTCCAGCAAAAGAGTTTGAGTAGGTCCTGTGTCCCTTAATATAGTTATGAGTTTAGCTGCATTATTTGATGAAAAAGAGGTTATCTTTCCTTTAGACAAAAACCCTTTATATCTCTCATCTACCTTATTCACTTCACCTGCACTCACAGCAGTATTTACCTCCAGACCCCTATTTGTAGTTAAAGCTGCAATTTGATCCGTGGCAATTTCTTTTTGAGCTCCCTTTTCGGATGCACTCTTATGAATTCCAATAAGTCCCATGGGCTTCCCTTGCAACTTCCAGCATTCTGAACAAATGTGTCCCACTTTATTACAATGGAAACACTTAGGCCTGCAAGTTTCACCTCCACCCTCAGTACCTTCCTTCCTGATCTGGGGAGGAGATCTCAAGCTATTCCCAGATATGCATTCTTTACCCTGGCTACTTGCCTTCCTTTCTCTCTCCCATTTCTATCCTTTTTAAATTTATGGGAGTGATGGAAAAAAGGTTTAGTTTTATGGATCAGCTCATAATCGTCAGTCATTACTGTTGCCTGTCTAGCGGTTGCAACCCTTTGGCCTTCAACATGGGTTCTTATTACAGATGGTAGAGAGTTTTTAAATTCTTCCAAGAGAATGGTCTCTCTGAGAACTTCATAGGTAGCTTCAACTCCTAATGCTTGAATCCACCTGTCAAAACTACTTTGTTTAACCTGTTCAAATTCAATGGAAGTCTGCCCAGGCTGTTTCCTTAAATTTTGAAACTTTTGACCATATGCTTCAGGGACCAACTCATATGCACTCAAAATGGCCTTTTTCACCACATCATAATCCTTGGAAACCTCCTCTGACAGTGAAGCATAAATTTCTTGTGCTCTACCTGTCAATTTGCTCTGCATGGGCAATATTAAGTTTTCCTTTGGTCAGTTGATCTGTTTAGTGATCTTCTCAAATGAAATAAAGAATGCTTCAATATCCCTTTCCTCAAATTGGAAGAGCTTGTACATTTAAACATATCCCCACTGGGTTCTGATCTGGAAATAAGTCCTGCCTCACCTACTGGTGTCTCTTTTTTAACTGTCAGCATTTTAAGCTGGAATTCTCTCTTGTTTTCTCTTTCCTCCTTTCCTAAATTCACCATTTCTAACTCCCTTTGAAATGCCCTTCCTCTTTCCTTTTCTGCTGCCTCTTGTTCCAATTTTTTTATTTGCAACTGAATTTGAACCCATTCCAATGCACGACTCCTTGGAGAACTCGTTCTTTCAAGTATTCCTTCCAATTTCAAATGCTGTGCCATCTCTTCGATTATCTCTGCCTTCCCAGCTTTTGCAGGCAATCCTGCTCTTAATTTACTTGCCAATTCAATTAACGTGGCTTTTGGGATCCGTTGTAAAATTGATACGGACATCTCTTCCACTTGCAGGAACACTATAGCTGCTTCCAATGCCATCTTATTTTTGACAGTACAAACCTGGTGTTTCCTTTCAGCTTTTATTACTTACTAAATCTACACCCAAATCGTCATTGTCTTCATTTCCAGAATATCCCGGATGAATCCCCAAACTTTGTCACAACTCACTGGGGATAGTGCGCTATAATATAAAGCCCACTGTTCCCCAAGGCACAACAAATGTGAAAAGTTTGACTAAACCACCAGATTACCTCAATTCTACCTAACTCTTTAATTTAGGTTAACAGAATATGAGCACCAGGTTTGTAAACTTAATAAGTAAATAACTGTGTATTGAACAAACTGTCATTAACCAGCGGCAAAAGAAAGAAATATGAATTGCTAACTTCTAACACTATAACTTAAGATTTACCCCCTTCTTAAATCCCTATGCACACAGACACACACACACAAGTCACATAATACACACAAAACATGGATTTTAAGGTGGGATAAAACAGTTCAATATCACCAATCCGGAATACAGGATTCGGTAGGTTGATTTGATCGATGCCTTCCAAATTCCTTTCAGTTCTATGTTGATGACACGAGGTGGTCTTCCAGCATTTTCAGTATTTAGTTCACTGGTTGAGCACTTGACTTTCAATGCCTCTAACAGTGATTTTCCACTTTGCCTCTTGACAGGGGTTTTCAGAGAGAGAGAGCAGGTCATAGAGATAAGAGAAGAAAAAGCCAGCTAACAACCATTGTGCAATTACTGGAATTTTCCACACACAGGAGAAAGAGGTTTTAGGTCTTGTTCCTTTCAGGCTAAGAGCTATATTGCTGCACTGCCCTCATACAAAAATCTGGTCACCTGGTCAGGAGCTAATTCGTACATTGTTGTCAGGCAGCTCCCTTGGTGCAGGACACCTTTCCGGCACCATCCTGTCTTTCATGACACACTCTGTTCAGGGCTGCAACATTGTATAAATCTTTCATCCTGTTCCAGTGGACATGTCTTTCAAACTGCAGCCATTGTAGTTTTAAATCCACAGTCCAACAGAAATAAAAAGATATATTCCTTACAGGACGTCATATTTAAAGTCCACATGCACAGATCTCAGTGCTTTGAGCCCACAGCTACTGCAGGGAAGATGTCCACAAAAAGCAAAAAGACTGCAGTCTCCAGGTTCAGCGATACGTCACTGGAATATTTTTTGGATGCCATGGAGGCTCGCCAGGATGTCCTCTACCCCCGCTCTGGCTGCAGGATGCACAGCGTCATGACCAACCAGGCTTGAGAGGTGGTGGCAGCCATAGTCAGCGCCAATGCTCTTCAAAAGAGGACAGTCACCCAGTGCCACAAGAGGAGGAATGATCTGCTCCATTCCACCAGGGTAAGTCACTCTTCTCATCACTCAAGTCACACACTCACAAACCCATCACACATCCACAGGGCCCTCAGTCACTGCCAGTTCAAGGGATATCACCATTCGCTCTCTCACACTCACCATCATTGTCCTCAGTCCGCTGATGGGACCAATCACCACCCACACATGCCAGACATACTTATCATCTGCTTACACTTTCTCCATCTCTATTCATGCAGGACAAACTTGCACACAACAGGGAGAGGTTGCAGACAGGTGGAGGGATGCCTGAAATCAAGGTCCTCACAGACTTTGAAAACAGAGCCCTCCAGCTGGCCGGCAAGGATCTGGAGCATTCCTGTGCTGATGGTGAGGTCGGCGGTGCCCTGCCAAGTGAGGATCCAGCAGTGCAACATCCATCAGACAACCATGGTGTGATGGATGTGTCCTGTTTCATAGGTCACTGCCATGCACTAATTATCTCCCCTTGCTTCCGCAGGCACATCCGGGAAACAGCCGGCAGAGTCCATGACTCAGGGCCTCAATCAAGCCCCAAAGAAACCCCTGAAGAGGAATCTGGAGGCTTGAAGTCCCATCCCAGCGCTCACGCACAACCTCCATCAGCGCAGAGACACACACTTTGGTGGGACCTAGCTTTAGAATAGCCTCGGGATCATAATCTGGTTAGTGTATCGCCTGTCCGATCCACAGCAGGCAGCAGCAGGGACTTCCCTTGTCCGGCACTTGGAGGACTGCTGGAGGCCAGAAATTTTCTGATGATGAGCCTTTGGACTCGGTCATGTCACAGTTGCTGGAGCTACAAACGCAAGCTCAGAAACATCAGGAAGGGATGTCTGCTGCATTCCTCAGATTGCAAGGCATGACGGAGGAGTCCATCAGCCTTCACTCTGAGGTGATAGCACTGGCATGCCAGCTATTAGGGGGAATACAGTAAAAATTTATTGAAAGAGAATTACTTGGAATCTCCAGGTAGTCAGTGCCATCAAGTACATTAACAATTAATGGTTACAAGATCAACTTTGCACAACCTTAGGGCCTACAATCATCAGAAAGGCCCTGGGAGCCAGACTGGAGATAAAGGATGGAAACAAGATAGATTAAGTGTGCTCGTCAACAGATAAGGAAAGGACAGGTGGTCCCAGCTTAGATAGGGGGAGAAGGCTCTGCCTGGGTGAAGGCTGAACAATGTTCTTGTCAGTGATGTATAAATAAGCTTTATACTTGTAATTTGGTAGAGTGCTCCCTCAAGCTGCTTGAGATGGCTCTCTCCTTGCAATTGCTCAAATAAATGATCGTAACCTGTACCTGAGCCTCCTGTGGTCCATTTGTCAAAGCTACCACAACAGTTTGGCATAGTCAGCAGGATACTCGGATCAGATCCTTGGGTAGGCTTTGCAAAGTGGGTGAGTATACTTTATTTACCGCCTGTAGTCAGTGCAGTAAGCCTACCTGAGAATGGTCCAGTTGAGTATCAAAAGAATCAGGACTCAGAACAAGAGGCACCGGGGTAGGAGGCGGAGCCGCGCTGTTGGGCTAGTGGAACCGAAGCCACGCAGGGAGGCCGGACCACTACTGTGAGAGGAGGCAGAGCCGTGCTGGCGGGCTACAGTTTAAAATAAAACCATAGTTAAAGCTGCACAGAGGCCAGACCCCTGGTTAGAGAAAAAAAGGAGGTGGAGCTGTGCTGGCAGGCTACAGTTTAAAATAAAACCATAATTGAAGCCGCACAGAGGCCAGACCCCAGGGGAGAACAAGTAGACCGCAAGTAATTAAGTTATCAGAGCCGCACAAACTAATTGCGCAGAGACAGATGGGAATATAAGAACAGAATGCTGTCAGGAAAACAGGAAAGTGCTATGGAACTCGACTGGGGAGCCATAGACTCCATCACAAGGTTCATAGCGGAACAACAGAGAATGGGAATATGTGGAAAGATGATTGGGACCCGAAAGGTCCCAAACTGAATTTTTGTAACTTAAAAAAATGAATTGATCTAAGTTACAAGAGCTGTGTGCTGAAGGGAGAGAGAGAGTGAGAGAAAGGGGATACCCCTAGGGAGTTAAGGAACAGTGACAGGCAGGAGCAGAGGATATGTGAGTTTCAGTCAGTTTGATTGTCCCTATAGGTGGAGCCTCCAAGGTCCCTTTATTCCCCCCACTGCTACTTGAAGTTTTGTTTAAAGTATGAGAGTTTTAAGTCATTAAGTTCATGTTAAAGGAATATAAATACATACCTTTATATATGTGTTTGTTTGTGTGCAAGGAAGCATTTGTATGTGAGCTTTAATGTGTTTCCTTCCTTAAATTGTCATTTCTGTGTGTAGTTCAGCATTTTAGAGTCGAAAGCACCATATTAGATTAAAGGAAAAGTATACTCAAACATTCCAAAGTTTTGAATATAAGGTTTGAGTTGGGATTTCTGGCAAAATCACAATTTGAAGGTCTTGTAAAGATAAAACAGGGTTTGCCTTTGATTGAGATGAACCAACCATTGTACCACCCCCCTTGCAGACGAGTATCACCAGCTTCCAAGCTGATTGGGATTGATACATACGAATTACATTAGCTCATACGAGTTGGTGTTCTAAAATACTGAGGAAAAAAATACCTGAAAAAATTCAAAAGGATTCTAAGAAAACCAAAAGACATAAACACGCGGTCTAGGTGGCTCCAATGGATAAAAAGGGGTTTCTTTTGAAGAAATGAGTTAAATATGAAAGGAAATATGCATCCCAACAGTACTGTTATTTGAATTTGGGACAACCTTGAGATCTAAAGTGCAGTGTAATTTAGAAGGTTACTTTTGAATAACTAGGATGCTACCCAAGATAAAGAATGTGTCGATAAACATATGGGACCTTTAATCTGGATACAAATCAATACACATGAGAAAGAAGTAGTTTAATTTTGATGGTGTAAATTACAGTTCTTACAAAGTTTAAAAAATGACAGTTTGGTTCCTGATAAAGTTCTCAAAAGGGAATTTTTATTTTAAAAAGGTTTGACAACAATTGACTCTAATTCAAATGCTGCAAGCTTTTTGTAATTGCCAGTCTGTTCCCAAGATATAAAGTTAGTCTCAAGACCTTAACAAAGTTTGGCAGAAATCCAATTTTTGGCCAAGTTAATGAATCTGGGATAATTCTTAAAAAAAAGTCGGACATAATTTAGTGGGTTACTTTTGAGACAATAAAATGTTGTTTGAGAAGAAGATAAGGAAGCAAAACATGTCAGTGTCTGATTTCTGTTTTAAAACTGTTATGAGAATACTTTATTGGACTGTAAGTCTCTCCGGACAACCTGAAAAGGTAAGATGGTAGCTATTGCATGTGTAAAATGGTATGAGGAAGTGAGACAGAGAGAGAGGGAGAGAGAGAGACTGAGAGACAGACAGAGAGGGACAGAAAGAGAGAGAGAGAGATTGAAACAATTTGGGAGCTGTGCAGGCAGCTTCATGGGCTAAGGCAGGAGGCTAGGGATCAGCAGATCATACGGGACTTGGAAGTGGAAGTTAGGTCAGAGCAAGCCGAAGTGCCTGCCATAGGGGAGAAGGTAATGGTAAAGTTGCTCCCGAAAAACCGGGGTTTGCACCCAAATGGGTGGGACCATATGAGGTAATCATGACCAGTGATACATGCGCATACATGGACATTAGGGGAAAGGGGCGCTGGAAGCGTTGGTCACAACTGAAGCATTTCTTAATTTATTCCATTCATAGAACTGATCTCAACAACTGACCGCTGATGACTGGGACGGTTACCTGCTTAAGTTCACAGAATGTTAACTGCAATGTCGGCGCTCGTGGGCATGGCGATACTGGCACCAAGGTCAGCATCATCACGGCTCTTCCTGCGCCGCAGGAGGGTCTTTGGGACAGCACAGTCAGTACCGAATGCGACACAAAACGGAGAATGCTAAATGTAACAGTATAAGAACAAGTGATTTTGAATTGTAGCAAGGGTTTGCTTCAGATCGGGCGCGGAGGTGTCAGGAATATGACACATACAGGGACATCAATGGTTAATTCTATTGACCTGGCAACTGTTGACCAGAAGGTCTGGACCTTGAGCTCCAAGCTTAGGGAAATTTTAGAACGGGAACAGGGAATTCACAACACCCTATTAAGTGCAGACCAGGGCATGACACGCTTAATCCAAAACCTGGCTACCATGCTCGAAAGTCATGTGAGGACTATCAGTAAACTGATCGGGATAGGGAAAAATATTTCAGATGAAGCAAGCAGGAATGATGTTTGCAACACCTATGGATCCTGGGCACTAGGACAAACCCGAGATAATTTAAGACAAATTAATGAATGAGTGGTTCCTTTATGGGCAACTAATGAACATTCATTTAATCTTTCGCGACATAAGGATCATGACTTGACTGGTTGCCAGCTCAGAGGTTTAACATGTATATAGAATGGATGTTGAATGTATAGTGAATTATAATATGCTAATAGGCATTGTCTTAGTGATACCTGTTATACTTATGTCAACACCCAGCAGAACATTATATGGAGTAGAATATATTGGGGTGATATGGGGGGATTACTATATTAGGTGCCATGACATTCTGCCATATGCAGTAGCTATAGAAGGGAACATAGCTAGCACCACATTAGAAGGGTGTAGGATAGAGACCATCGCAGTAGTATGCGCACATCCTGAATCACAGAATCACAGGGTGCAGAAGAGGCTCTTCGGCCCATCGAGTCTGCACCGACACGTGAGAAACACCTGACCTACCTACCTAATCCCATTTACCAGCACTTGGCCCATAGCCTTGAATGTTATGACGTGCCAAGTGCTCATCCAGGTATTTTTTAAAGGATGTGAGGCAACCCGCCTCCACCACCCTCCCAAGCAGCGCATTCCAAACCATCACCAACCTCTGGGTAAAAAAAATTTTCCTCACCCCCTCTCAACCTCCTGATTCTCACCTTGAATTTATGTCCCCTTGTGACTGACCCTTCAACTAAGGGGAACAGCTGCTCCCTATCCACCCTGTCCATGCCCCTCATAATCTTGTACACCTCGATCAGGTCGCCCCCCTCAGTCTTCTCTGCTCCAACGAAAACAACCCAAGTCTATCCAACCTCTCTTCATAACTTAAATGTTTCATCCCAGGCAACATCCTGGTGAATCTCCTCTGCACCCCCTCCAGTGCAATCACATCCTTCCTATAATGTGGCAACCAGAACCGCACACAGTACTCCAGCTGTGGCCTCACCAAGGTTCTATACAACTCCAACATGACCTCCCTACTTTAGTAATATATGCCTCAATTGATAAAGGCAAGTGTCCCATATGCCTTTTTCATCAACCCACTAACATGCCCCTCTGCCTTCAGAGATCTATGGACACACACGCCAAGGTCCCTTTGTTCCTCAGAACTTCCTAGTGTCATGCCGTTCATTGAATACTTCCTTGTCAAATTACTCCTTCCAAAGTGTATCACCTCACACTTTTCAGAGTTAAATTCCATCTGCCCATTTGACCATCCAATATATGAGACAGAAGAAACAAGGTGCGGATTTAAAGCAGCAACAAATTGTACAATGGAAACTATATGAGCTGCAAAAGAACTGACCCATGTTGCATATATGGGGAATGGGAAATATTGTATTACCACATGGCAGTAAAAGACCTAGTACGAGAGCAACCACATCCACAATCATTCAGTGTGCCTACACCCGCAAGTGCCAGCAAGGGCGTGGAAGGTGGAACTGGTCGAAATACACAAGAGAGGAGCAGCTACTACTCAGGTCATGGAAAGCATTACACAGTAAACCTGACACAGTATTTGAACCAGTTCTCCTATGAAATTCCCTTATTACCAGAGCACCTAACCGCGATTCAGGGACAGGCTTAGCAGATATATAGAACTTACTATACACTGCAGCAACAGGTTAGAGCCTTAAAAGAGGATATCAAGCAAATAGATTCCTCCATATGGTGGGAGGATCTGTGGAATTGGGGCTCAAATGTACAAATACACCCATGGATTCAGATTATCTCCCTTGCCCTGGTTATGATTCAGCTGATATTCGTTATATATTTAACATACTTGTTTTCATCATACCCGAAGGTCACAAAAATGCTGGGGGAATTTTAACAGGTGGAAAGGAGATTTAGCAAGTTAGAGGCCTGAATTGAAGAGCCAGACAATACAGATAGTCTGACCTAGTACCTTTACAATCCAAAGCTGGATACCTGGCCAGTATCAATGGGTGGCGGTTCGTAAAGGGTTGGACAGTACCACTGTAGTTGGCTACCTTGGGCTAGGACAAGGGCCAAAAGGGGGGACTGTTCGGGGGAATACAGTAAGAATTTATTGAAAGGGAATTACTTAGAATCTCCAGGCAGTCAGTGCCATCAAATACATTAACAGTTAAAGGTTACCAGATGAACTTTGCACAACCTTAGGGCCTGCAATCATCAGAAAGGCCCTGGGAGCCAGACTGGAGACAGAGGATGGAAACAAGATAGATTAAGTGTGCTCATCAACAGATAAGGAAAGGACAGATGGTCCCAGCTTAGATAGGGGGAGAAGGCTCTGCCTGGCTGAAGGCTGAATAATGTTCTTGTCAGTGATGTATAAATAAGCTGTATACTTGTAATTTGATAGAGTCCTACCTCAAGCTGCTTGAGATGGGTCTCTTCTTGCAATTGCTCGAATAAACAATCGTAACCTGTACCTGAGCCTCCTGTGATCCGTTTGTCAAAGCTACCATGACACCCAAATGCACCAAGGTCAATACTGGTAGGATGGCGGCCACCATGGAGACACTGGTCTAGGACTTTGGCCCAGGACATTGGTCCTCCACTGCTGTGCGGGGCTCAGATCTCTTATGCCATAGTTGGCATTCAACAGTGTGTACGTGAGAGGGGTGCAGGGCAGCTCGATCTCACTACAGCTACCCCATCTCCTTAAGGAGTCAGCCTGGGGCCCTTGGGTACTGATAGGGAGGTGGATCAGTAGGTGCACACCCCAGGGCCATCCATCTATGTGAATCCAGGAGTGTCCAGCCCATCCAAATCCCCTCTTCCTGTGACCTCTGTAGCTCCAGCTCCACAGGCCGAGGAGTATGCCACTGCCACACAGGTGGACCCTGAAAGCAGTCCGGGGCTCTCCATGTCTCAGCCCTCCAGAGGACGCCCGCCAAGGTCATCACAGACAGGGTGTTGCACTCAGCAGGCTGCCTCCACCTCCACTGTGAATGTCTGGGGAGCAACAAGACATAGCGGCAGGGTTAGGAAAGTTAAGGAGAATTAGTTGCACAGCTTGGGCACGGGTGTTAACCACTTGTACATACTGTTCACTGTTGTCAATAAACTCCCAACAATGTCTCCCTGCCTATGGCTTCTTGTTCTGATGAGCAGTGTTCTTGTCACTCATATGTGAAATATTTTTGCACAGGATAAAGGCAGGTGTCTCAGTCCAGGGCCTCTTCCCTGTGCTCTGTGCAGCCTTCAGACCAAAAAGATAGTTTGGCCTCACACTCCCTGGACACATTACTGATGGTGCTCGATGGTGCTTGTCGTTGCTGCCAGAATGTAGTGGGCAGGTGCCTCAGAGTTCTCTGATTTTGTCTGTGTGCTTTCAGCACCTTTAAGGTGGGGCTGGCCCCCGTCTCTTCAGCATCTGTGACCAGTGACACTGTGCTCCTGAAGGGGTCAGGTACTGAAGGCGGACAAAGGATCAGATGCTTCTAAAGTTTCATGGTTGCGTCTCTATGATATGACCCTGACCACAGAGCGCAAATGAGCTGCCGTCTGCCAGACAGTAGTTAGACATTCTCAGAGGCTGTGTGATGATCTATGGAGTGTCCTCACTGCATGTCGTCATCATCCTCCTGCAATCGAGCAACTATTAGGGCCTCCACTGCTTCTCCGTGACAGGAGCATTCTCACAGAGGGTACTCGGGCTGCCATAAGCCAGACTGGAGTCAAACATTCACAGATGCAATTTGAGGATCTATGGGGTCACTTCACTGCATGTTGTCATCATTCTCCACAAATCTAGCAGCTATGAGGGCCTCCCAAGCATGTCTGCCTCATCTAGCCAGTGCGAGGGCCTCATTGCCTGTGAGGACCTCCTCACCATCATCTCCTTCGGCATCCTTCTCATCGGCGGAGACCTCCAGCTCTCCATCTCCTCCTCAGCCAGTTCGTCTCCCCGTTGTAGCGCAAGGTTGCAAAGGGCGCAGCAGGTGCGACGATGCATCACACCCCTTGAAGACTGTATTGCAGGGCTCCACCAGACCAGCCCGGGCACCGGAACCTCATCTTCAGCATCCCAATGGTCTGTTCCACCAAGTTGCGAGCTGCAGCATGAGCCTCCTTATATCATTGCTCTGCTGCAGTCTGAGGCCACTGCATGGGTGTCATCAGCCACGGCCTCTGCGGGTAGCACTTGTCCTTGAGGAGCCATCCCTGCAGCTTCTGTGAACCCTGGAAGACTTCAGACATCTGTGACCGACTGAGGATGTTGGTGTCGTGCACACTCCCTGTAAACCGTGTGCACACCTACAAGATATGTTTCTGGTGTTGCGACATGAGTGCAGTCAATCGCACCCTGCGCCTGTGGGAAACCCGAGATCTGGGCAAATCCAATTGCTCTTGCATCCTGGCTGTCCTGGTCCCGGGAAAAATGCAGAAAGTTGTGTGCCTTCGTGAAGATGGGATCCATGACTTCATGGATGCATTTGTGGGTGGAGCCTTATGAGATCCCACAGAGTCACCTGTGGAGCCCTGAAAGGAGCCACTGCCATAGAAATTGAGCACCGCAGTCGCTTTCAAGGCCACTGGCAATGGATGCCCTTGCATGCCCTAAATCCTAAGTAGCTGGCAGACGTGACCAAGCAGTTCCCTAGATATGCACAGTCTTCGGCAACACTGGTTCTCAGTCATCTGCAGGAATGAAAGGTGGCATCTATAGACCCTGGGTGTCGCTAGGTGCTGACCAATGATGGCTCGCTGTGGCTCTTCGGTGGTGTGTGCAGGAGCCCCAGCCGCCCCCTTCTTCCTGAGGTTGCTGCTCCTGCCTCTGTGCAGCTACGAGCCTCAATCGCACTCTCCTCCGTCATCCTAACTCTATGTAGGCCATCAGGTGTACAGCTAGTTCACTAGGCTCCATGATCCTGATGTACTCCTCCTGCAGGATGAAAGAATAAAAGAAAGAGGGCGACACATGGTTAGCACGGGTGTACTAAGAACCTCGCCTTGTTAAGTGTGAAAGCGATTAACGCTTCCCAGAGAGCCCTGGCCACCTCTTGGGTGGCCAGAGATTAACGCACTGCATGGCTGCCCAAAACTGCACCCACCTCCGCCCCTCTCCGATTGACAGCTGATTTGCCTATTGGACTGCATGCTGTGCTCTCAGCTCAGGCACAGGCATTCTCCTAACCCGCACTGCAAGGCTGCACTGTTAGCTTGAACCATCGGTGAGGCTGGTCAAACCAGGATGATGACATTGCAAGGGACTTTGAGCGTCTCCAGCAGTGACTGCTCCAAGGCCAGCTTTAGCAAGGAGATTGTACAACGTGCCCAGTCATCCAACTTTTCTGCAGTTCACTAAAATGCTCATGACTTTGCAGTCTGTGCTGGGGGGAAAAGCTTTGGAGAACTTGGTGGCACTTTGGTGCTTCTGTGTTGCTTGAGTGGGCAGATAAGCTAGAGGCCTGACTCCAATCATATCAATGTGGCTGCATCTGAACTGTTGCAGCTGCAGAGGAATGGTCACGTTACACAGGTTTCCCCAATGCGTGGCCACTTCCCTCGCCCACCCAACCCCCCACCCCAAATGCTTGTGCACTATATTCAATGGCAGGGCTGCCCTTACCCTCCACCCCCACAAGTCACCTCAACAGCAGGGCTGACCTTCACAAGTCGTCTCAACCGCAAGGCAGCACATTTCCCCTGCCCCACTAGTTACCTCAACTGCGTGGCAGCCCTTGCCCCCCCACAAGTCACCTCAATGGCAGGGCTGCCATTAACCACCACCCCCCAACAGTCCTCAAACTTGAAGTCCAACAGGTTGCTATGTACTCACCTCCGAGTTCCCAATTGCCTGCCAAGTGCATACCTTTTATGTGCTGTTATGAAACACATCAGCATGCTTTCCCGCTGATGTAGACAGACGATTCAGCAGGAGGCGAACGATTCCAGCACACTGGTCTAATAATGATATGCAGATGTATTACAATGAGGTTCCTGACATCTGATGGCAGGAAACGTGGCACCCCCATTGGCGGACTGACCGGATGATTGTGAACTGGTTTCACGCTGTCATGAAACCAATTACGCCATATTGTCCGCTCACACCACTGAACACGCCTGACACTGGTGGGCACAGACAACCCTGGCCTGAGTATCAGTGTATAACATTGTCATTGTTTATAGCTCCAACGCAGCTTTTTCTGAAGTAGCATTCACCGTTTTTTTCCAACTCTTTGCGTTTTTCGAGAGCCATGCATTGATTCTTTCAAAGACTCTTTCAAGGCATTGAGTTCTGTGACTGCCTTCCTTTTTTAAATGCATTCATGGGATGTGGAAATTGCTGGCTAGCCAACATTTATTGCCCATCCCTAATTGCCCTTGAGAAGGAGCTGCCTTCTTAAATCACTGCAGTCCATGTGATGTAGAGTTCCAGGAGTTTGACCCAATATCAGTGAAGGAACAGCAATATATTTCCCAGTCAGGATGGCATGTAGCTTGCAGGAGAACTTCAAGGTGGTGGCGTTCCTATGAATGTGCTGCTCTTGTTCTTCTAGATGCTACCGATCATGGGTTTGGAAGGTGCTGTCTTAGGAACCTTCGTGAGTTCCTGCAGTGCGTTTTATAGATGGCACACACTGCCGCCACAGTGCATCAGTGGTGGAGGGAGTGAATGTTTATGGATGGGGTGCCAATCAAGCGGGCTGCTTTTTCCTGGATGGTATCCAGCTTCTTGAGTGTTGTTGGAGTTGCACTCATCCAGGCAAGTGGAAAGTATTCCATCACACTCCTGACTTGTGTCTTTTTGACAGGCTTTGCGGAGTCTGGAGGTGAGTTACTTGCCACAGAATTCCTAACCTCTGAACTGCTCTTGTAGCCACAGTATTTACATGGCTAGTCCAGATCAGTTTCTGGTCAATGGTAATTCCCAGAATGTTGATAGTGGGAGATTCAGTGATGGTAATGCTATTGAATGTCAAGGAGTGATAGTTAGTTTCTCTCTTGTTGGCCACACCAAGTAAGAATGGCAGATTTCCTTCCCTAAATGATATTAGTGAACCAGATGGCTTTTTACAACAATAGATTATAGTTTCATGGTAACCATTATTGAGATGAACTTTCAATTCCAGATTCATTAATTGTATTGAAATTCCACCAGCTGCCATGGTGGGATTTGATCATTAGTCTGGGCCTCTGGATTGCTAGTCCAGTGATATTACCAATACCCAACTAAAGTAAGTTAATAACCTAAAGTAATTGTCATTTGGTAGTACTGAACTTGAGTATTGCTGAAAAAGGGACATGTCAAAGCTTTTTGTCTTGCATTCGTCAGGACACCGCAAGAATACCAATGTAAGGGGAAAACAACAATTTATACTTTATGTGAAGAGAGCGCTGATTGGTTGGCAAGTGGGCTCTAACTGGTAGAGGCATTGTCATGGAGAATGCACCAGTGATGGTGACTGATAATTAACTGCCAAGAATTGTTTGAAATTTAAACCAGGTAGCTTGACCCTGATTGGTCAAGGCATTGCCTTGAGGAATAAGTCAGCAAACAGCTGTCCCTTATTTTGTTTAGTTGAAACAAGTGCAATGTGTGTACATGTTCTTTCTGTAAAAGAAACAGGACCTGAGTATTAATATATGCAGCTTCCAGTACATGCAAATGCATCACACTGTGAGCACATTGAGGATTATTTAATAAATGTCCAATCACGGAATCACACTAATGTTGGCCACCGAGTTTTGAGTTTTACATGCATGAGCTGGTTGGGTACAATCTGTACCTTGCCCGTTGTGAACAGTGGCTGGGACATACTGTTTGATACAATCCTCCAGTCCTTGGGATGTACGGCCTTCATAGCTAGCATCACACTGGCACTGAAATTCATATACCACATTACTCATTTGTGTGATAGACAGAAAGTATTTTTGGCTTGACGGCAGCATCCTGGTAGTGATGAATACCACTTGTGATGCTACTGCATAGCAACAGCATGAAACAGCTAGCTTCACCTGTTGCTTAAATCTTTGAGATACCTTTCCCTTCCAAGGTAATCTAAGGCGGACTGGGCACTTTTCAGGGCTGAAAGTGATAGCCTTAGGTCTGTTCATGAGTTTGCATGATATACGGTGTGATCTGATCAGGGTAGTCATTATTCTGCAGGATGCCTTTGATGTGTCCTATTTCAGTATCAAGTTTGGATAGTGAGCAAATGGTTTGAGCCCTATTTATAAGCTTGCCGATAAGACCAATCTTGCACTATGTGGAACTGTAAGAACCCTATTTATTGACCAGTAAAGGTAGGCTTGTGGTAGACCATGGTAGAGAATCCCCTGGCAGACTTTTCAATGAGCATGTCAATGGAGTTCATTTGACTGCTCCATTGCATAGGTGAATTTGTAGCGCAGGATGGAGCCCATTAAGACATGTAAGGAAATTATTACATGCAGCTGCGGATTTAGATATGGCAAAAGTATCATCCACATTTTGGAAATATGCGAAGGGTAGGAGGTTAGGTGTCATTCCATCAAAGACACATTGCTCATGGAACCCAAAAAAGATGTTTGCGAGAGCTGGGCCTAGAGCGAATCCCTGGCAACATCATCGATTTGGGCATATATGTTGTCATTAAAACTGAACTCAACTGTGCGAGTTGTTGAGTTCCTAAGATCAATGAATACTGAATGAATATGCAATGGTGGTGGGTGTAGATCACCATGATGCAGTGCTGCAGTGCAAATATCTATGACTTCCTTAAGTGGAACATTGGTGAATAGGCTAGCAATGTAAAATGAGGACATGGACACACATTGCTATAGATATGCAAGTCCAGTAAGGCCTTCACAAATGCAAAGCAGACCTTCACCACGTATGTAGAAAACTTGGTCAAAACTGGTTGTAACAATTCCCCCAACCATTTGGCCAATTCTTGTTCTGCAGAACCAGTCATAGATAAAATGGGGCATAAAGGACATCACTTTCGTGTGTCTTGGGCAGCTAATATGTGAACGCAGCAAACCATGGGGATGAACCCCTGTGATATATATCATGCGGTAGCTCATCGCTCTTACACAAGCCAAGCAAGCATTTTTTAAAATATAAAATCAAAATGCTGCATATGCTGGAAATCTGAAACAAAAACAGAAAATGCTGGAAAAACTCAGCAGGTCTAGGAGCATCTGTGGAGAGAGAAACATAATCAACGTTTTGAGTTCGCATGACCCTTCATATTTTTTTGCATTTTTTTAGCTTAATTTCGAGCAAGGCTGTCCAGTCATGTTGAACGACAGGACCAACAGATACAAATTTGGACATGTCATTTAGAATGGCATGCATTTTGTTGATATAGTCACGCTAGTTAAGGATGACTTTTCCCTTCCCTTTGTCAGGGTTACTGATATGTATGTCCAGGTTGGTCTTAAGGCCATGCAACGCTGTAAGACATTTGCATTGCACGTGAAAGTCAGACAGGTTGAACGGAACCCTGCAATATGCATGCGCTAGATCAGCTAGGCGTGCTTTCAAGGATTCAGCATATTCAGTGGATGATGGTTTGTGGTGGGATAGTTGGGAGTAGAGGAATTCAAACTCAGCTAACACCTCTTCCCAGAACTAAGGAAAAGTAGAAAAGAGGTGAAATATAAGCTGGTTTAAGGGGGGGGTGGGACAGTAGAGCTGGATAGAGGGCCAATGATAGATGGAAATTGCCAAAAGATGTCATAGACAGAAGGACAAAGGGGTGTTGACAGTGGTGATATTAGCTAAGAAATGTGCTAATGGGGACATTAAGGGTAGAAAGCAGGAGGAGCAAGGGACAGATGACCCTAGTGGGGATGGGGTGGGTGGGGGGCGCGGGTATCGAAATAGGCTAAAAGGTAGAGATAAAACAATGGATGGAAATACATTTCAAAATAATGGAAATAGGTGGGAAAAGAAAAATATATATAAATTATTGGAAAAAGGGAAAAAGAGAACATCGGATAAGGAAGAAGGAAGACATGTCAGAGGAACTGTTTTGGAAAGTGGCACCATCAGAACTAATGCGACGGAGGCAAAGGAACTGAGAGAATGGGATGTAGTCCTTACAGGAAAGAGGATGGGGATGGAGGAGAGAGTTCATGATTTAAAATTGTTGAACTCAATATTCTGACCAGAAGGCTGTAAAGTACCTAGTTGGAAGATGAGGTGCTATTCCTCCAGTTTGCGTTGAGCTTCACTGGAACATTGCAGCAGGCCAAGGACGGACATGTGGGCATGAGAGCAGGGTAGAGTGTTGAAATGGCAAGCGACAGGGAGGTCTGGGTCATGCTTGCAGACAGACCGAAGGTGTTCCGCACAGTGGTCACCCAGTCTGCGTTTGGTTTCTCCAATGTAGAGGAAACTGCATTGGGAGCAGTGAATGCAGTAGACTAAATTGAGGGAAGTGCAAGTGAAATGCTGCTTCACATGAAAGGAGTGTTTGGGCCCTTGGACGGTGAGGAGGGGGGAAGAAAAGGGGCAGGTGCTGCACCTTCTGCGGTTGCATGGGAAGGTGCCGTGGGAGGGGGTTGAGTTGTACGGGGTGATGGAGAAGTGGACCAGGGTGTCCCGGAGGGTACGAGCCCTGCAAAATGCCACCGGGGGAGGGGGGGTGAAGGGAAGATGTGTTTGGTGGTGGCATCATGCTGGAGTTGGCGAAAATGGCGGAGACCGATCCTTTGAATGCGGAGGCTGGTGGGGTGATAAGTGAGGGCAAGGGGGACCCTATCATGGTTCTGGGAGGGAGAGGAAGGTGTGAGGGCGGATGCGTGGGAGATGGGCTGGACATGGTTGAGGGCCCTGTCAACCACCGTGGGTGGAGAACATCGGCTAAGGAAGAAGGAAGACATGTCAGAGGAACTGTTTTGGAAAGTGGCACCATCAGAACTAATGCGACGGAGGTGAAGGAACTGAGAGCTGGATGTAGTCCTTACAGGAGGCAGGGTGTGAGGAGCTGTAGTCAAGGTAGCTGTGGGAGTCGGTAGGCTGGTAATGAATATTGGTGGATAGTCTATCACCAGAAATTGAGACTGAGAGGCCAAGGGAGGGAAGGGAAGTGTCAGTGATGGACCACGTGAAAATGATGGAGGGGTGGAAATTGGAAGCAAAATTAATAAATTTTTCCAGATCCAGATGAGAGCATGAAGAGGCACTGAAGCAGTCATCGATGTACCAGAGAAAAAGTTGTGGGAGGGGGCCGGAGTAGGACTGGAACAAGGAATGTTCCACATACCCCATAAAGAGACAGGCAAAACTGGGTCCCATGCGGGTACCCATAGCCACACCTTTTATTTGGAGGAATTGAGAGGAGTTTAAGGAGAAATTGTTCAGTGAGAGAACCAGTTCATCTAGACGGAGGAGAGTAGTGGTTGATGGGGATTGTTCGGGCCTTTGTTCGAGGAAGAAGCGGAGAGCCCTCAGACTATCCCGGGGCGGGATGGAGGTGTAGAGGGGTTGGACGTCCATGGTGAAGAGGAAGCGGTTGGGGCCAGGGAACTGGAAATTGTTGATATGATGTAGGGCGTCAGAGGAGTCGCTGATGTAGGTGGGAAGAGACTGGACAAGGGGAGAGAGAATAGAGTCAAGGTAGCAAGAAATGCATTCCATGGGGCAGGAACAGACTGACACGATTGGTCTGCCAGGACAGTTCTGTTTGTGAATTTTGGGTAGGAGGTAGAACTGGGCCGTCCGAGGTTGGGAGACTATGAGGTTGGAAACTGTGAAGGGAAGATCTCCAGAAGAGATGAGGTCAGTGACAGTCCTGGAAACAATGGCTTGATGTTCAGTGGTGGGGTCATGGTCCAGGGGGAGGTAGGAGGAAGTGTCTGCGAGTTGACGCTCAGCCTCTGCAAGGTAGAGGTCAGTGCGCCAGACAACAACAGCACCACCCTTGTCAGCGGGTTTGATGACAAAGTCAGGGTTGGACTTGAGAGAACGGAGTGCGGCAAGTTCAGAAAGAGACAGGTTAGAGTGGGTGAGAGGAGCAGCGAAATTGAGACGACTGATGTCACGTCGACAGTTCTCAATGAAAAGATCAAGAGCAGGTAAAAATCAAGAGGGAGGGGTTCAGGTGGAGGGAGAATATTGGAGGTGGGTAAAAGTTGAATGGGGAGAGGACTCCTGCCCAAAGAATTGAGCATGGAGGCGAAGGCGGCAGAAGAAGAGTTCAGCATTGTGTCGAGCCCGAAATTCATTGAGGTGAATCGAAACGTTAACTGTGTCCCTCTCCGCAGATGCTGTCAGACCTGCTGAGTTTTTCCAGGTATTTTTGTTTTTGTTCTAGATTTCCAGCATCCGCAGTATTTTACTTTTATAATACCTCTTCCCGTTTGATTTGGGATGAAGGCACACCAAAATTTAAACCATGCGCAAGAACAAACTCATCACTTTCTGAGAGTACATGGTCAGGGAGATTGTTACATGTTTTGTGTCATCGTTAATTGCATTGCCAAACTGCTTCCACTTAAGATAGTTTACAGTGAGGACATGTTTCAAACGGGTACTGTTTATGGTGCGGTCATCTATTGAAGCAATATAGCAGCCTAAATGGACCAAATCGAAAGATGAAAGAAACTTGCTCACCTCAGACCAAGCGCAGTGTAGGGACCAGCCTAAATTAGTAACTCTATTACCAATCAGCTCAATCTCATCTCGCATAAATGCTTGCTTGATCGGAGGACTATGTCTCACTTTAGCAATATCAATGGTTTGGAAATGAAACCTAGCAAAACATTGGGCTTAATACACGCTTAGAGAAATTCAATAGATAACTTACCTGTTCTTAAAAAAAACAAAAATTGCTGGAAAAACTCAGCAGGTCTGACAGCATCTGTGGAGAGAAAGACAGAGTTAATGTTTCGAGTCCTTATGAATCTTTATCAGAACTAAAGAGAAATAGAAATATGGTGAAATATAAGCTGTTTAGGGGGCTTGGACAGGTGAAGCTGGACAGAGGACCAGTGATAGGTGGAGGCAAAAGAGAGATTGCCAAAGATGTCATGAACAAAAGGTCAAAGGGATGTTGACGGTGGTGATATTAGCTAAAGGATGTGCTAATGGTGACATTAAGAGTAGAAAGCAGGATGAGAAAGTAACTGATAGCCCTAATGCGGGTGGGGTGGGGGGAGGGGATCGAAATAAGCTAAAAGGAGGAGATAAAACAATGGGTGGAAATAAATTTTTAAAAAATAATAGAAATAGGTGGGAAAATAAAAATATATATATAAAAAATATATAATAATTATTAGAAAAAAGGGGATCAAAAAGGGGGTGAAGATGGAGGTGAGCAAGTTCATGATCTGAAGTTATTTAACTCAATGTTAAGTCTGGAAGACTATAAAGTGCCTAATTGGAAGATGAGGTGCTGTTCCTCCAGTTTGCGTTGAGCTTCACTGGAACATTGCAGCAGGCCAAGGACGGACATGTGGGCATGAGAGCAGGGTGGGGTGTTGAAATTACAAATGACAGGAAGGTCTGGGTCATGCTTGCGGACATGCAAAGCGGACACCCAGTCTGCATTTGGTCTCTCCAACGTAGAGGAGACCGCATTGGGAGCAGTGAATGTAGTAGACTAAATTGAAGGAAGTGCAAGTGAAGTGCTGCTTCACTTGAAAGTGTGTTTGGGCCCTTAGACGGTGTGAAGGGAGGAAGTAAAGGGGCAGGTGTTGTACCTTCCAGGGTTGCATGGGAAGGTGCCGTGGCAGGGGTTTGAGGTGTAGGGGGTGATGGAGGACGATGGTGTCCCAGAGGGAACGGTCCCTACGGAATGTCTATGGGGGCGGGGGGAGGGGAGTGGGGGGTGCTGAAGGGAAGATGTGTTTGGTGGTGGCATCATGCTGGAGTTGGCGGAAATGACGGAGGATGATCCTTTGAATGCGGAGGCTGATAGGGTGATAATTGAGGACAAGGGGGACCCTATCATGGTTCTGGGAGGAAGAGGAAGGTGTGATGGTGGAAGCACGGGAGATGGGTCAGACACGGTTGAGGGCCCTGTCAACCACCGTGGATGGAAAACATCAGTTAAGGAAGAAGGAAGACATGTCAGAAGAATTGTTTTGGAAAGTGGCATCATCGGAATAGATGTGACGGAGGCGAAGGAAGTGAGAGAATGGGATGGGGTCCTTACAAGATGCGGGGTGTGAAGAGCTGTAAGTCGAGGTAGCTGTGGGAGTCGATTGGCTTGTAATGAATATTGGTGGATAGTCAATCACCAGAAATTGAGACAGAGAGGTCAAGGGAGGGAAGGGAAGTGTCAGTGATGGACCATGTGAAAGTGATGGAGGGGTGGAAATTGGAAGCAAAATTAATACATTTTTCCAGATCCAGACAAGAGCATGAAGCGGCACCGAAGCAGTCATCGATGTACCGGAGAAAGAGTTGTGGGAGAGGGCCTGCGTAGGAATGGAACAAAGAATGTTCCACATACCCCATAAAGAGACAGGCATAACTGGGGCCCATGTGGGTACCCATAGCCACACCATTAATTTGGAGGAAGTGAGACGAGTTTAAGGAGAAATTGTTCAGTGAGAGAACCAGTTCAGCCAGACGGAGGAAAGTAGTGGTTGATGGGATTGTTCGGGCCTCTGTTCGAGGAAGAAGCGGAGAGCCCTCAGATCATCCCGGTGGGGGATGGAGGCGTAGAGGGATTGGGCGTCCATGGTGAAGAGGAGAAGGTTGGGGCCAGGGAACTGGAAATTGTTGATATAATGTAGGGCGTCAGAGGAATCGTGAATGTAGGTGGGAAGAGACTGAACAAGGGGAGAGAGAATAGAGTCAAGATAGCAAGAAATGAGTTCTCTGGGGCAGGAACAGGCTGACACGATCGGTCTGCCGGGACAGTCCTATTTGTGGATTTTGGGTTGGAGGTAGAAGCAAGCCGTCCGAGGTTGGGAGACTATGAGGCTGGAAGCTGTGGAGGGAAGATCTCCAGAAGAGATGAGGTCAGTGACAGTTCTGGAAACAATAGCTTGATGTTCAATGGTGGGGTCATGGTCCAGGGGAGGTAGGAGGAAGTGTCTGCGAGTTGGCGCTCAGCCTCTGTGAGGTAGAGGTCAGTACGCCAGACAACAACAGCAACACCCTTGTCAACAGGTTTGATGACAAAGTCAGGGTTGGACCCGAGAGAACAGAGTGTGGCAATTTCAGAAGGAGACAGGTTAGATTGGGTGAGAGGAGCAGAGAAATTGAGACGACTGATGTCACGCCGACAGTTCTCAATGAAAAGATCAAGAGCAGGTAAGAATCCAGAGGGAGGGGTCCAGGTGGAGGGAGAATATTGGAGATGGGTGAAAGGATCCGTTGTACAGGGAGAGGACTCCTGGCCAAAGAAGTGAGCACGGAGACGAAGGTGGCGGAAGAAGAGTTCAGCATCGTGCCGAGCCCGAAATTCATTGAGGTGAGGGCAAATGGTATGAAACTGAGTCTTTTGCTGAGCACTGAAGATTCAGCATCAGAGAGGGGAAGGTCAGAGGGTATGGTGAATACACGGTCGCGGCTGGGATTAGAAGTCGGGATGGTGTCAGAGGGAAGGGCAGGGGTGGAGGGTCCTGGATGGGCATTGGTGTTGATGAGTTGTTGGAGCTTGCATTCCTTAGCACCTGAAAGAAAGAGACCAAGTTTCTTGTTCAGGCATCGGATGAGACAAAGAATAAAATGAAACTGGGGACAAGGGCAGCTTAGAGATAGGGTGAGTTGGTACTGCTGGAGGGAGAGGTCGAGTGTGTTCTTATGGCGGCACATGGCACTGAGTGTAGATCTCAGGATATGACGAGAACAGCATCCGAGGAGCGTTTTATGTCCCAGAGATACCTGTAATCTTGGGTGGGTTCGAAACATGAGGGATGGAACTTCAGTTGGAATCCACGTGGGGTAAGTCGGAGACGGAGACAGTCACTAAGGAAGGAAATATGGCTATGAAAGCGAGTTTTAGTAAACAGTTTGTCAAACATCAGGAGAGAAATGGAAAGCAATGAAGGCGAACAGGGCAAAAGAAACAAACGGCAATCCTGTCGGAGAGAAGAGCAGTTCTTCTTCAAGGTCGGCATTCCCGGAAGAGAAGTGACAGTCAATTAAACACTAAGATAAAATCAAAATACTGCGGATGCTGGAAATCTGAAACAAAAACAAAAATTGCTGGAAAATCTCAGCAGATCTGACAGCATCTGTGGAGAGGAAGACAGAGTTAACATTTCGAGTCTGCATGACTCTTCATCAGAACTAAAGGGAAATAGAAATGTAGTGAAATATAAGCTGCTTAAAGGGGGTTGGACAGGTGAAGCTGGATAAAGGGCCAGTGATAGGTGGAGGCAAAGGAGAAATTGCCAAAGATGTCATAAACAAAAGGTCAAAGGGGTGTTGACGGTGGTGATATTAGCTAAAGGATGTGCTAATGGTGACATTAAGGGTAGAAAGCAGGATGAACAAGTGACAGATGGCCCTCTAGTTCTTGTTACCTGTTCTTAACTTGCTTGTAAATCGAACTATGTTGTTGATATCCCGAATTTGGTCTTTGTTGTGCCACTGCCTCAGGTATATAAATAGTTGTTTGGTTGTACAGAACTTGAATATTGCTGAAAAAAGAGACATGTCAAAGCTTTTTGTTTTGCACTCATCAAGACACTTTGCAAGAATACCAATATAAGGTGAAAACAACAATTTATACTGTATGCGAAGACAGTGCTGATTGATTAGCAAGAGGACACTGATTATTAGAGGCATTGCCATATAGATTGCACCAGTGATGGTGACTGATAGTTAACTGCCAAGTATTGTTTGAAATTTAAACCAGGCAGCTTGACCCTGATTAGCCAAGGCATTGCCCTGAGGAATGAGTCAGCAAATGGCTGTCGCTTATTTTGTTTAGCTGAAACAGATACAATGTGTGTACACAAAACTTCAACATGTCTCTTTGTTCAGAAACCTAAAGTAAAGTTTCCTCCAGCCTGAGCCAGGGATAGACAAGTCCTACTGGAGGGCAGATGATTAGTTAATTGGCTAACTAGCCCAATCTAGTTGTTGAAGCCTCAGCTCCAAAGACTATAAATATAGAGGTCCGGGTGCAGCTTTGTACATGGGGTGCACAGTGCAAGCAGAGTGAGCTGATTGTGAGTGGGGAGATTGGGGGAGGAGGAGGAGTTGCTTTTTTTTTCTTACTTCAGTGCAGCAGAAGTAACTGGTTGGTGAGTAACTGGTAAGCCAATTAGGAATTAAGAAACATATCACTCCTAGTTAAAGGTGATACTAGCATTTACAGTAATTTATAGATTGCATAGAATTTTTTCTAATTTAATTTAAAAATAATTAAATTAAATTAACTAAATAATGTAAATAATAACATACGTAACAAAGACAGGGCAGGTGTTGTGTTGCAGTTGTGGAACGCGGGACCTCCTGGCCATCAATGCAATCCAGGACAAACATGTCTGCAGAAAGTGGAAGCAGTTAGAGCAATTCCACATGAGGTTTATTGATCTGGAAGCCGAACTGCAGACACGGCACTACATCAAAGAACAAAGAAAAGTACAGCACAGGAACCGGCCCTTCGGTCCTCCAAGCCTGCGCCGATCACATTGCCCGTCAACTAAAACATTTTGCACTTCCAGGGTCCGTGTCCCTCTATTCCCATCCTATTCATGTATTTGTCAAGCTGCCTCTTAAACACCACTATCGTACCTGCTTCAACCACCTCCCCTGGCAGCGAGTTCCAGACACTCACTACCCTCTGTGTAAAAAACTTGCCCCGGACATCTCCTCTATAGTTTTCTCCTCTCACCTTAAATCCAGGTCCCCTAGTAATTGACTCTTCCACCCTGGGAAAAAGCTTCCGACTATCTACTCTGTCCATGCCACTCATAATTGTGGAAACTTCTATCAAGTCGCCCCTCAATCTCCGTCACTCTAGTGAGAACAATCCGAGTTTCTCCAACCTCTCCTCATAGCTAATAACCTCCAGACCAGGCAGCATCCTGGTAAAGCTCCTCTGCACCCTCTCCAATGCCGCCATATCCTTCTGGTAATGTGGTGACCAGAATTGCATGCAATATTCCAAGTGTGGCCTAACCAAGGGTCTATACAACTGCAGCATGACTTCCCAGCTTTTATACTCAATACCCCTGCCAATGAAGACAAGCATGCCATATGCCTTCCTGACTACCTTATCCACCTGTGTTGCCACTTTCAGTGACCTGTGGACCTGTACACCCAGATCCCTCTGCCCGTCAATGCACTTAAGGGTTCTGCCATTTACTGTATAATTCCTGCCAGTATTAGACCTTCCAAAATGCATTATCTCATATTTGTCCAGGTAAACTCCATCTGCCATTTCTCTGCCCAAGTCTCCAACCGATCTATATCCCGTTGTATCCTTTGACAATCCTCTTCACCATCTGCAACTCTTCCAACTTTAGTGTTGTCTGCAAACTTACTAATTAGCGCAGTTACATTTTCCTCCAAATCATTTATGTATACTACAAACAGCAAACGTCCCAGCACTGATCCCTGTGGAACTCCACTAGTCACAGCTCTCCATTCAAAAAAGCACCCTTCCACTGCTACCCTCTGTCTTCTATGACCAAGCCAATTCTGTATCCATCCTGCCAGCTCACCTCTGATCCCGTGCGACTTTACCTTCTGCACCAGTCTGCCATGAGGGACCTTGTCAAAGGCCTTACTGAAATCCATGTATATAACATCCACTGCCCTTCCATCATCGATCATCTTTGTCACTTCCTTGAAAAACTCAATCAAGTTAGTGAGACACGACCTCCCCTTCACAAAACCATGCTGCCTCTCACTAATACGCCCATTTACTTCCAAATGGTAGTAAATCCTGTCACTAAGAATCTTCTCCAATAATTTCCCTAACACTGACGTAAGGCTCACCGACCTGTAATTTCCTGGATTATCCCTGCTACCCTCCTTAAACAATGGAACAACATTGGCCGTTCTCCAGTCCTCTGGGACCTCACCCGTAGCCAGTGAGGATACAAAGATTTCTGTCAAGGCCCCAGCAATCTCCTCCCTTGCCTCCCTCAGTACTCTGGGGTAGATCCCATCTGGCCCTGGGGACTTATCCACCTTAATATTCTTCAAGACGCCTAACACCTCCTCTTTTTTGATCTCAACATGATCCAGGCTATCTACACACTCTTCCCTAGACAAATCGATCGCTAAGTCCTTCTCTTTGGTGAATACTGATGAGAAGTATTCATTTAGTATCTCTCCCATTTCTTCTAGTTCCACACACAGATTCCCACCTCTGTCCCTGAGTAGGCCTACCCTTTCCCTGGCTACCCTCTTGCTTTTTACATATGTATAAAAGGCCTTGGGATTTTCCTTAATCCTGGTTGCCAGTGACTTTTCATGACCCCTTTTAGCCCTCCTGACTCCTTGCTTAAGCTTATTCCTACTTTCTTTGTATTCTCCACCGGCTTCATCGGTTTCCAGGCTTCTAGCCCTTACGAATGCTTCCCTTTTCTTTTTGACTAATCTCACAATATCTTTCGTTATCCAAGGTTCCTGAAACTTGCCATACTTATCCTTCATCCTAGCAGGAA
The DNA here is from genome assembly GCF_964194155.1 of Cetorhinus maximus. Lineage (NCBI taxonomy): Eukaryota > Metazoa > Chordata > Chondrichthyes > Lamniformes > Cetorhinidae > Cetorhinus > Cetorhinus maximus. The sequence continues at coordinate 169,130,199 of NC_135883.1, forward strand.
CATGCCGGGGGAGAAATATCTGGACACTTTATACCAGAAGACAGTCAAATCACTTAGAACAGGGTCGTTTGTTTTGGTTAGCAGTGAGGCACAGGAGGGTGTGACTGTGAATGAAGCAGGTAAAGGGACCAAGCATACAGAAGTGGAGGAGCCTCAGTCTTTGCAATTGCCAAACACTTTGAGGTGTTCACAGCCTGTGTGGATGAAAGCGAGGTCTGCAAGGTGGGTGAGCAGACTGGCCATGGCATCATGGTACAGGAAGCCGTTCAAGCGGGGGGAGTAAAAATGAACATCGTGGCATTAGGGGACAGTATAGTGAAGAAGATAGACACTGTTATCTGCAGATTAGAGCGAGCATCCAGAAGACTGTGCTGTCTGCTAGTGCCAGAATTCAGGATATCTGCTCAGGAGTGGAGAGGAACTTGGAGTGGGAGGGGGAGGATCCAGTCATTGTGGTCCATATATGTACCAATGACATAGGTAGAACTAGGCAAGAGGTTCTGCAATGAGAATATGAGGAGCTAGGCATTAAGTTAAAAAGCAGAACCTCCAAAAGTAATCATTTCTGGATTAGAAACCTGAGCCACGTGCAAATTCGCATTGGGTAAATAGAATTAGAGAGATGAATGCATGTCTCAAAGACTGATGTGGGAGAAGTATGTTCCAGTTCGTGGGCACTGGCATCAGTACTGGGGAAAGTGGGGGATGTACCGTTGGGTGGTCTACGTTGAGTTGGCAAACCTGAGGGCAAATTCAGCACAGGGGAGATGGAGAGTTAGTGAAAGACAGAAGCAGCACAGATTAAAAAGTACATGGCACAGGAATTTGGCAGTGTTAAAAGGTATATATGTAAATACAAGGAGCAGAGTAAATAAAGCCAATGAGCTGAGAGCACAGACAGACATATGGCAGCATGATATCATCACTATAACGGAAACTTGGATCAAGGAAGGGCAAAAATGGCAGCTCAACATTCCTGGATATAGAGTTTTCAGACAGGATAGGCAGGGGTATAAAAAGGTGGGGGTGTAGCATTATTGGTTAAAGAATCAATTACTACTGAGGAAGGATGAAAAACTAAATGAAGTATCAAATGAGGCCACATGGGTTGAGCTCAGAAATAGAAAAGGGGCAGCTACCCTGCTCGGAGTGTACTATAGATCCCCAAATAGTGGACGGGAGCTAGAAGACCAAATATGTAGATCGATTTCTGAGTGAAAAAACAATAGGGCAGTAATCATTGGGGATTTCAACTACCCTAATATCAATTGGCTTGTGAACAGTGTGAAGGGTATAGAAGGTGCAAAATTCTTGAACTGCATTCAAGAGAACTTTTTTAGCCAGCATGTAACAAGCCCAATGAGAAGGGGTGCAATTCTAGATTTAGTCTTAGGAAATGAAGCTGGGCAAGTGAGTGAAGTAGCAATGGGGGACCATTTTGGAGATGGTGACCATAATATAATTAGATTTAGCATCATTATGGAAAAGGACAAAGATAGAACAGGAGCAAAAGTTCTAAATTGGGGGAAGATAAATTTTACAAAGCTGAGAGGTGAGCTGGCGAGTGTGGACTGGATACAGCTATTAGAAGGAAAAACTGTGTCAAATCAGTGGGAGGCATTTAAAGGCGAGATTCTACAGGAACTGTGTTGACACGTCCCCATGACAAAAAAGGGTGGTACTGCCAAATCTAGAGCCCCCTGGTTATCCAGAAACATACAGGCCAAGGTAAAGCAGAAAAAGAAAGCTTATGACAGTCAGAAAAGATTTAATTCTGTAGAAAGCCTAGAGGAGTATAGAAAGTGCAGGGGTGAAGTAAAAATGGAAATTAGGAAAGCAAAGAGAGGATACAAAAAAATATTGACAGGTAAAACCAAAGAAAGTTCTAAGATGTTTTACCAGTATATTAAGAGCACGAGAATAACTAAGGAAAAGGTAGGGCCTATCAGAGATGTACAAGATAACTTGCGGGTTGATGCAGAAAATGTGGGCATCTAAGGTGTAAAGGGAATTTGCATTTTTAGATAGATGAAGGGGGATTTGAATTTCAAAGAGGTTAATGAGAATAGTAGCAACATGAAAAGATTTATATTATAAGAAAGGTAAAGTTCCAAAGACATATGGAAACAATGGAATTGAGTTATTAAAAAGGGTGAAACCACATGGTAGCTTTCAGTATTTGTGTATAACCCCACTGTCTACAGAAACTGAAGTGGGAGAAAGCCACTTTTAATTCCACTGTTCAGCGTATTGTGTTAATTTGTTGGACCTGTTTAAAATCTAAAAAGGCTATTTTTGTACCATTTGCCCTACCTGGGAGTCAGGTTAATTGGGGATTTTGGGGATTATTATAGTAACAATTTGTGCTTGAAATCTTCTATTTTGTTAATAATTATTTTAATTTTAGTTTTTTAAAAAAATCTCTAAAGCCTTGGTGGACTTGTTACTTATGAATTCAGTGCACGCACCTTGAAATCAGTACAAATTCTAAAACCATTGTGCTAGCGTGATCAAGTTTCCCTTGTGGATTTGATCCACCTGGCACACATCACCTGCTGCGCCATAACAGACTGAAATGCTCAACTCATTTAAAGGGTACCTGGATCTACATCTGAAGTGCTGTACCCAGCAAGGCTACAGGCCAAGTGCTGGAAAGTGGGATTAAAATGAGTGGCGAGTTTCTTTTTTCCCTTTTTGGCTGGCGCAGACATGATGGGTTGAATAGCCTCTTTCTGAACATTAACTTTTCTATGGTTCTATGAACCATGCTGGGACCAGTGCCTTAGTGAGCTGCATAACCAGGGAATTAGAGAGGGTATTAAACTAAATACTGGGGGCAAGAGGTCAAATTTGGGAAGATGTAGTAAATCAAAGAGTAGAGAGAAGGCAAGAGAGAAAGGTACTAATAAGGAAAATGATAAACAGACAGTGACAGGAAGGGACAGAGTGTACAGATCTAAGAGTAAATCAACAGATAATGCTGGAGGCTACAAAAATAATAAAAGGACAAAACTAAAGGTTCTGTATCTGAGTTCATATAGAATTTGAAGCAAAATAGATGAACTAAAAGCTCAAATAGAAAATAAATAAGTACAATCTGTTAGCCATTACAGAAACATGGCTGTAGGATGACAGATTGGAGGACTTGAATATTGAAAGGTACATGGTGTTTAGGAAGGACAGGAAGCTAGGAAAGTATGGAGAAGTAGCTCTGTTAATTAATGGCGGTATTAGCACAATAGAGAGGGATGACATAAGTTCAGGAAATCAGGATGTTGAAGTGGTTTAGGTAGAGATGAAAAATGATAAAGGCAAGAAGTTACTTGTGGGTGTGGTGTACAGGCTACCTAACTGTAACCACATGGTATGACAGGGTATAAATGAAGAAGTAATGAGAGCTCGTCAGAAACGTATGGTGATAAGCATGGGAGATTTTAATCTACATATAGACTAGAAAAATCAGGCAAAGGTAGCCCAAATGAGGAATTCATAGAATGTTTTCAGGATAGTTTCTTAAAACAGCATGTTCTGGTGCCAACCAGGGAGCAGGCTGCACTAACCTGGTATTGTGCAATAAGATAGGGTTAATTAATTACCTCATAGTAAAGGCACCTAGCTAGCAGCAATCATAATATGCTCGAGGGGCTGAATGGCCTACTCCTGCTCTTTGTTAATATGTTTGTATGTTTTCCACCAGCCTCAAATTTTAGGCTGGCAGGAGAATTTACTTGGCATGGGGAAAGCCTGACAATAAATGGGCTTAGACCTCCATCAGAAGCACTCCGGGTCCCCCCCACTAAGACCCGGCGACCACTGGACCTCCCTCACCTGACACCAGCCTCTGTATCGAAACCCCGAGGCAGCTCACCAGCACCTTCTCAAGGGCAATTAGGGATGGGCAATAAATGCTGGCCTAGCCAGCGAAGCCCATATCCCTTGATGAATAAAAAAGAATCTCCATCTGCCCAGGCCTTCCCTGCCCTCCCCGCCCTGGGAAACACCGAAACCTACCGTCTGGTCCCGTGCCTTAGGCCCTGGCCTGTTGAAGCACTTCCTCTTCTGTCCGCTACAGCTCCTGTTGCTGCAGGGACTAGAGAACTGCCAGCTAACCAGATTGGCTGGCAGCTTACTAAGGTGGTGCACTCTCCCGGGAGAGGGGCAGAAGCCCTGCCTGCAGCCAATTAATGCTCATCAGAACATGAAATGGCAGCAGGGCAGTCAGAGTCAATGGGGATGTGTTCCCCATCAACTCTTCAGAAGGTGGGAAGGCAAACCCTGCCATACAAATTATTCAGACCATGAATACAGATGCTGCAGCAGAAAATTCAGCAGTCCTGAGAATTAAAGCAAAACATGGTAACAAATTTGGTCTGAGTCTATGCCCTTATAAGACTTGGCTTAAAACATTCAGGCCATTTGTTATCTTCCAAGACAAAGTGCTTGAGAATGGGAGGTGTGGAAACTGTCTCTAAAGCAATTGCAAGCACTTCTGTTTCTGAAATAAATGTGCCATTTAAAACCACCAAGCCTTTTTAAAAAAAAAATATTCATTTATGGGTTGTGGGTGTTGCTGGCTGGGCCAGCTTTTATTGCCCATCCCTAATTGCCCTTGAGAAGGTGGTGGTGAGCTGCCCTCTTAAACTGCTGCAGACCATGTGGTGTAGGTACACCCACAGTGCTGTTTGGAAGGGAGTTCCAGGACTTTGACCCAGCAACAGCAAAGGAACGGTAATACATTTCCAAGACAGGGTGGTGAGTGGCTTGGAGCAGAATTTCAAGGTGATGTTGTTCCTATGCATCTTCTACCTTTGTCCTTCTAGATAGTAGTGGTCATGGGTTTGAAAAGTGCTGTCTACAGAGCCCTGATGAGTTCCTGCAGTGTACCTTGTTGATGGTACACACTGCTGCCACAGCATGTCAGTGGTGGAGGGAGCAAATGTTTGTGGATGTGGTGCCAATCAAACGGGCTGCTATGTCTTGGATGGTGTCAAGCTTCTTGAGTGTTGTGGGAGCTGCACTCATCCAGGCAAGTGGGGAGTATTCCATCATATTGCTGACTTGTGCCTTTTAGATGGTGGACATGCTTTGGGGAGTCAGGAGGTGAATTACTTGCTGCAGGATTCCTAGCCTCTGACCCGCTCTTGTAGCCACAATATTTATATGGCTAGTCCAGTTCAGGTTTTGGTCTATGGTAACCCCCAAGATGTTGATAGTGGCGGATTCAGCAATGGTAATGTCATTGAATGTCGACGGGAAATGGTTAGATTTTCTCTTGTTGAAGATCATCATTGCCTGGCACATGCGTGGCACAAATGGTCCTTGCCACTTGCCAGTCCAAGCCTGGATACTATTCAGGTCTTGCAGCATTTGGGCATGGACTGTTTCGGTATCTGAGGAGTTGTGAATGACGCTGATCATTGTGCAATCATCAACGAACATCCCCACTTCTGACCTTATAATGGAAGGAAGGTCATTGATGACACAGCTGAAGATGATTGGGCCTGGGATACTACCCTGAGGAACTCCTGCAGTCAATGTCCTGGAGCTGAGATGATCGACCTCCAACAACCACCTTCCTTTGTGCCAGGTATGACTCCAACAAGTGGAGAGATTTCTCCCGATTCCCATTGACTCCAGTTTTGCTACGGCTCTTTGATGCCACACTCGATCAATGTGGAAAATTGCCCAGGTATTGTACACAGAAGATTTTCAGCAATACTCAAGTTCTGTACTACTAAATGATTATTCATATTATGATCGCTGCTACCTAGAGGTGCCTTCATTGTGAGGTTATCAGTTAATCCTATCTTGTTGCACAATACTATGCCTAGTATAGGCTGCTCTCTGGTTGGCTCCAGAACATTCTTTTCTAAGAAACTATCCCAAAAACATTCTATGAAGTCCTCATCTACAATACCTTTGCCACCTGATTTTTCCAATCTATATGTAGATTGAAATCCATAATAATTGCCGTACCTTTCTGACAAGCTCCCATTATCTCTTCCTTTATACTCTGTTCTACCATGTAATTACATTACTCCTACAAGTGACTTCCTGCCTTTATTATTTCTCATCCCAACCCAAACCGTTTCTACACCCTGGTTTCCTGAACTTAGGTCATCCCTTTCTAATGTGCTAATACCATCATTAATTAACAGACTCACGCGTACACCTTTTCCTAACTTCCTGTCCTTCCTAAATGTCACGCACCCTTTAATATTCGTGTTCCAATGCCATCCTGTAGCCATGTCTCTGTAACAGCTATCAGATCGTACTTGTTTACTTCTCGGTCAATCTAGAAGTCCTGAGAATTGAGGTAACAGGGAAAGTCGAGGATGATAGAGGGATGGTTGAAGGTGATGGAGGAATGCTCAAAGGTGATTGAAGGAGGATTCAAGGTGATGCTTTCAAGTTCCAAGGTCAGTGTGTGAATGTCCAGATACATGGTATCAACAAGAAGACTTCTCTGTTGTGAATCTCGAGATTGGAGTTGACCACAGTGGGGTGGGTGGAGACTAGAGTATGGCTGATGCTAAGTATAGGTCTCCCAATTGGCCAAAAGTGCTCAGGGTAGGAGGGCGTGTCCTCAAAGACTGGGCTGACCTGATCTTTGCCTCCCTTTTGTTTGCAGTTCACCTCAGGCACACAAGATGGGTTAAGTGCACCCATTTCTTTTGCTAGCTCTGGTGCAGCTGCAGACAAACCAACAGAAAGTAGCCCACGGCCAGGCACAGCAAGTTCAGGAAGTTCAAGATATTGGAAACCAGTGACCAGTGCAACGTAGAGCATTGACATGCAATTGATTATACCGCAGGCGGTGTAACTACCTGCAATTGCCAGAAAGGCAATGTTGGAGAAGACTGAGGATATCATGGGTTTGTCACTCACTCACATTAGCTCCCTGAGGAGTACCTACATCCTCTTGGAAAAGGAGGCAATCCAGTGTTGGTGGCTCTAAAAGTCACCGCAGCATTTAATTTTTATGACTGGGTCTTTCTTGGGCTCTACAGTGAACATGTGTGACACCTCGCCATTAGCCTCTCCTAAATGCATCAGGGAAGTCACCAGTACCCTGTTCATAACAGCCAATGAATTTGTATGTGATTCATCACAGAGCCAGGCAGCCAGAGCTGCGGATGTTGCTACCATCACTGAAGTTCTGCAGGTCCAAGGAGAAATTAATTGTGCATTGTGGCGCTGAGAGCTCCCTGGAAGCAGCCAGCAGCATCCTTAAACTAAAAGGGATTTCACTCTCTCATTTTGCAGCTAATCTATGGTAACTGCAAAGGAATCCTTCAGGTGTGTGCCTGCTTCCCAGGGAATGCTCATGATTCCTACATTCTCACTCACTCTCAGGTGCCACAACTGTTTGTTGCCCCTGAGCACCTGCAGGAGTGGCTTCTGGCTGATAGGGGATATCCCTAGAAGGCCTGGCTCATGAACCTGTGCAGAACCCACAATGCCCAGCAGAAGGGAGGTATAGTGCTGTCCAGGCACCAACAAGGGCAACATTAGAACAGACCATTGGACTGCTACAGTGTGCTTGCACACAAACAGGGGAGAGAGCTCATCCTGAGTGACACACCGCCAGAGTGAGTGTGAGTATTGGCAATTTGGTGCACAGTGGGAATTGAACTGGTAAGTATTTCTCTTTAATTTCTCTTTAATTTTTGTAAGTTCAGTAGTCTAGTTAAAAGGTTGGTAAGGTAGCTGACTCAGCTGACTGTGTGACAGTTAACTATCAATCACCTGAAGCCTGATTAGGACCTGAATAGGAGTTAGTTACTATTTGAAGCTAAATTAGTGTGAAGTCACCTCAGCTCTATTTAAGAAAGGGACTATTTAGAAGCACACTACAGTGTGCTTGCACACGAACAGGGGAGAGAGCTCATCGTGAGTGAGACACAGTCAGAGTGGGTATTGGCAATTTGGTGCACAGTGGGAATTCGGTGCATAGGGGAAGAGGTGCTCTTTGCATTTTTTCCTTGTTATCCAACTTCTTAAATCTTCAGAGAGTGGTCTTGCCTTGCTGCAGCAGTAGAGGCTACAAGGGAAAGGAATGATTGGTAAGTAGTGGGTAAGGTCGGGTAAGTATTTACTACTTTCATCGCTTATAGTTTAAGGTCTTTTTGTGGTTTATAGTTTGTATATTCTATAGTAACAAGGATCAAGAAAAAAGGGCCCTAGGGTAATTGATTTAAAAGGTTTAATTTAAAGGGATAAGTCATGGCAGGAGAGCTCAAAGCCTGAAGGGTTCTCAAAATTCCCACATTTTTCATATCATCAACAAGGATATGACTTTTGGACTTTTACCTGAAACCAGACAACGAGAGGAGACAGAATACGCATTCTTCCCTTTAAAACAATCAACTCAGAGAAAGACTTCATCTTACATGAAACTAAAGCCCATCAAAATCTTGCATAAATAATCGCAACTAACTACTAAGGCAGGAAGATAACAATCAATGCAATTATGCAAACCCATCAATACTCCACATATACAATGGCTTTCAGTTCAAGACTAGTTACGGGGGCAGGAAGACAATGGTAAACATCATGTGAGTCCATTAAAAACAACGAGACAACAATCACTTGAAAAAGCCCAAATCAGACAAAGAACTAACCTTGATTTGGTTTCAGATAAGAAATTTGTAAAAAACAGTACAACAGGGCCAGGAGTGATGAGGGGGAAGCCGAGGCAGAAGGGTGAGCAGTTTTGAAAGCTGACACAGGGCAGTGAGCAGCTGGGAGCGGTTTGACCAGAGTTTAAGCAGGGACTGAGCCAAGCGGAGGATGGAGATCTGGAGGTTTGCAGGCCCGCAGGCAATATCACGTTGAGGGGCACGGGGTGGCAGGCTCAACCGAAGACAACAAGGCTGCAACCGCAGCCTTCCACGAAGATTGACCACCCACAGCCGCACCCTCCACCCAACTGAAGAACCTTTGCAGATTCCACAGACCAGGACCATGTGGGGACGGCAGGCCCCAGAGGACACAAAGAGCGTACCCCAAAACTGCAACCGGCTTACGTGGGTGGATTTCGAACTGTCAAGGAACCCTGGTTGGTGAGCATGATCCCTGACCTCTCCTGGTTCAATTTAGTTAGGTTTTGGGGGTGGGACAAGGGTAAGGGGATTAGTAGCGTGATTTTCCCTCGTTATGCCGTGTGTTCCCCATTCTTAACTAAGTGTACTTTGTAAGTCTGTATAATCTCAGTGTAATCCTAATGTTATAAGTTCATTTGTGACGTCAATAAACAGTCTTTTTTTTCTTGCACCAAAACCAGTTGTCTGCTGCACTTTGTCACAACCCCCAAATAAGTCCAAGGTCTAGAACTCAGGAAGTGGGAGCGATTCAGACTGCTCAGAAGTCAGAGGTGAAGCTGACACACACCACCATCCCCTACATAATGGCGACTGCGACAGGACCTTGGCAAAAGGGATGCGATGCAGTGGACACTGATTTGGAAGAGAGAACTGTAATGGAAGAGAGGATTTCAAATTATGTGTTCAGTAAGGTGAATATGGAAAAAAAACAGGTCACTAATCTGTTAAAGGCTGGGCGCCCGGTAGATGCTGCAGCTAAATGGACAGAAGGGAAGGATCATAAAAAATCCATAGAAAAGGCAGTCAGGCTGATGTGCTTCAAAAAACAGATCCAGCTTTTGGACAGGCTCGTTGAAGCACAGGCAGCTGAGATTCGGGAGTCAGCCCCGGAAGTCCAAACAAAGGCCCTAGCAGGGGAGAAGTTACTGTTAGCATTGCAGGATCTGAACCAGGAAAGGGTGCAGTTAGTGGGGGAGCATAAGACCCAGCAGGAATTTTTACAGTGTCAGTTGACCGAGGCCAAGAACAATGAGCTGGGGCTGTGGGAAAAGAATGCCCGCCTAGCAAGACAAGTAAGAGAGCAGGAGGAGAAAGTAAAAGGCTTACAGGCAGTCTATAAGATAGTGAGCGCACAGGGGTTTAAGGATGCAGACCATGGCCCCTGCCAGAAGCAGATAGAGAGTCTGAACCTTGCTCTAAGGACAGCAAAAGGCATGGTGTACCTCATAAGCCCTAGTGCAGCCCAAGTCGACTTCACAGGGAACCTGGTAGTGCCAAGGGACTACCCAGTTGAAGAGCAGGAGGGCCCACGACCACCACCCGTAGAGCCAAGCTTTAACGAAATCTGGCAGGTGGAGGAGGGGGTGTGGAATTAGGGGAATTAGGGGCAGAAGCTGAGGAGGAAAACCCCCAGCAAGAGAGGCTGGGACCGGGGCCGATGTGCCCGGCCTGGCAGCAAAGGTCCGGCCCGCCCGCTGATAACGGGGAAGAGGGACCCCTCCAAAACCAGTTCGTAGTTCCCCACGGCACCCAACAGCTTAGGGCCATGGTAAGCCATTTAACTAAACTTGCGGCAAATGGGGATCCCTTGGTCCACTTCATTGAAGTGGAACAAGCAGCAAGCATCAACAAGTGCAATGATGCTGAACAGGCCAAAATGCTGCTATTCTCCCTGGAGAGTAAGCTCTTCCTGTCCGTCTCTGACCAATGTAAGATGGGACAGTGTGATTATGGGGAGCTCAAGGAGGAAGTTCTTGAGGCCATGGGGATGAATGTGGGAAGTCCTTTCTCCCGGGTGGAAAAAACAGTGCAGCTCGTAGGAGAACCCCCGCAGGCTTTTGCAGACAGGTTGTGGCCGGTGTATAGGAGTGCATGCAGTGAGACGCCTAACCGGGCTAACCTGGACCAGGATCAGCGGGCCCACTGGCTCATTTGCCTGGTGGAAAACAGCTTGGCACAGGTCAGGGCCGCGGCAGGAATGTGGTTTGACCCAAAGAATCCCCTGACTACCGAACTCAGTGATCAGACAATTGACCATAGCTTACCGTAATGGTAAAGGAACCGATGCACACCCACTTAAAGGGAAAGTACATGAAATGAAACCCGGCCAGGGTAGGAAGGAGTGGCATCAGGAAGGGAATAACTCTTCCAGCACAAGGCTCAACTGTTATGGGTGTAGGAAGAATGGACATTGGAGGAAGGAGCGTAAGAATCCTTGGAAAGATAACAAGGGAAAGAATTCCTCAACCCCAGCCCCAAAGGCAGAGACAGGAATCCCTCCCGCCACGGTTGAGTCATTTTTGGACGCCATGAGAACCCTATTGACTGACCCAGGGAAGGTAGCAGCCACCACCATCAGCCCCATCTAACCCACAATCCTGGCTAGAGCCAGCAGCAGTGGGGGAGGAAGGGGAGGTTTTCATCCATAAGGTGAAAGCCCATTCCTCTGCAGAACCCCGGAGTGAGGGCAACTGGCAGGCCGATGTGCTAGCTATGGAGGGTGCCCGCACAGGCATTTTCTGGGACCAATATGGATCCCGTCCTATAGCAGCAGTCACGGGTAGGAATGGGAACCAATGTAAGTTGTTTAAATCCGAGAGAAGGGAACAGCCAGTTGGGGCAAGATCTGAGGATAAAAATCCTCAGCCTGCAGCAGGAGCAAACTCACAGTCTGCACAAGCAGGTGCAGTGGCTTGTTTAAAGGGAAGGGCCATCCCACTCACCATTTGGGACACTCCCCCACTCATCTGGGATTCAGACGAGGTGGGACCTGAGGGCAGAGAGTTACCTGCCCCTGACACAGGTTTAGAAGAGGTACAGCCTGAGGTTAGAAATCCCCAGCCAGCGGCAGTGGAGATTCCACAGACCGCACAAGAGGGGACAGTGGCTGGGGTTGAAGACCCACCAGCCAGAGTCCCTAGAAGGTCCCCACGAACGCCACGGCCAAAGAAACCGTGGTCACTGGCTCCCCAGTTTAAAAGGGCAGCCCCTCAAGTCAGGGATCGATCTGAGGACAGAGGTTCCCAGCCAGCAGCCGCAGGCTGCGAGGGACCAAAGGTACAGGACAGGGCGGCCACACCAAAGGGAGTAGTGTGTTGTAGCCCGAACAGGGATTAACCTGGCCGCCCGGGGATGGGTGTCGGATGTACATAGCTTCTGTTATTTAATTTTGAGATTGTAAAGTTTGGGTGTTTTAATTAAATTTTAAATAAGGTGGTTGGTAGTTTAAGTATTATTGTTTAAGAGTGTTTGTATTGAGTCGAGGTCGCAAGACTCGACTATGCTTTACCCAAGCCAGCGAATCCGTTCAGGACCTGGCTATATGCTCTTATGTCTCCCTACAGAAAGGATTTCGATAGGAAGGGGGGCATACTCCAACTCGCCCTGATAGGAATGGCCGCTGGGAGGCGTGGTGACATGGAGGACTCCCACATTTTTAGGTGCTCAGGGGAGAGAGCACCGGTTGTGACTGCGAGGGGCAGCGAAGGTAACTTGGAGGAGATCACTACCTATTCCCATGTGGGAAGATGGCCAGGGTGGCTGGGATCTAACACCACCCGATACTCCAGTCAGACCGGGTTCACCTACGGGGAGGCCTCCCTCCCCTGCCCCAGCATACAGGTTGTGGCCACACGGGTCAGGGTCACTGAGGGGAAACGCGTGTGCCTGATCTGCAGAGGACAGATTCCCCTGGGAAGGTGATGGTGGCTCAGGAAGCTGAGCAGAGACATGTGGGATGGTACAGCTGACTGGGAACAACACCCATCGGACCAGTACTGGGAACCATGGGGGGGTGAGCGTGTGCTGGGACAAGTGGTGGAAATCGGAACAGGGAATCTATGTCTGCATGTGGGGATCGCAGAAGACCTGCCCCACGGGCATATCCATTATCTTTTCCGCAGCATGGCTGGACAAGGGGAAGGGGGTGGAGTGGGATTCCCACCTACACACTTGCATAACCCCATCCTCTCCAGCCTCAGTTAAGGCCACTGAACTCGTGGCATGCGCCCAAAAGCCCCTGCCCACGGCCCTGACAGGAAGGACACATATGGAGAAGTGCCCTGCCACCGCCAAGGGACCAGGGAATGGGCTGGTACTAGTGCCGACCGAAAAGGTGCTATACCAGGGGGTACACTAGGCGGTAGCTTCCGTGATTCTAAACCTCAGAGGTACACTTACCTGAGTGGTGGCCCAAGGAGACAGAACAGCTATACCAGGCCCTGTTAAGAGAAATGTTCAGGAAATTCTACGAGTTCAATTTTGCCAATGTAGACAAAACAGAACTGTGCACTACCCACACTGAGTACTTTAGCAATGTGGGGAGACAAAGAAGAGGAACCTGGAATGATGTTTTCACAGCATATAATACAGGATCCTCTGTGATAAACAGTCTGGATGACATAGAATTGCAGACACAAATAAACTGTTTAAAAACACAATTATGAAAAATCTTAACAGAGGAGAACACGTTGATAGGCTCAGAGCTACATGAGGACCAGGCCATGACGGTCCATTTAAAGGAGATTATTGCTGATTTGGAAAAGCATGCCAAAATAGTGAATGCACTCATTCGAGAGGATAGGAATGTATCAGACCAGGCTGCACAGAATGAGGTGTGCGTGCTGTACAGGGGATGGTTGCTGGGCGAGGGCCGCAGCAACCTGGAGGATTGAAAGCAAGGTTTAGTCCTCTCCTGGATCAGAAACAAGCACCTCGCAGCCCTCCACCCATTTGAGAATTCACTAAGCCCATGTCAGTTCTGCCTAGCCTCTGAAGCCTACCCTGTCCCAGTAGATTGTGGGCGCTCCAACCACACCATCATGGGTACAGTAGTGAGGATGCCGGTCATGGGTGGGATAGCCCGACCTGCACCGGTATATAGGGTGGAGAACATTGGAGTCACTCAAGGGGGTGCACACGTCCCAGATAGTCAGCGGGAAATTGAGGAGCAAATATGCGCACAATTTGCGGAGGTGAGTTAAAACAATAACAATAGGGTAATTATATTAGGTGATTTCAACTTTCCCAACATTAATTGGGATAGACATAGTGTTAAGGGCTTGGATGGAGTGGATTTCTTGAAATGTGTGCAGGAGAACTTTGTAAGTCAACATATAGAGGATCCAACAAGGGACGGCGCAGTGCTGGACCTAATTCTGGGGAATGAAGCCGGACAGGTGGCTGAGGTGATGGTGGGGGAGCATTTTAATGATAGCGACCACAAAATGGTACAGTTTAAGTTTGTTATGGACAAAGAAATAGAAAAGTTGCAAAAAAATGTTTTGGATTGGGGGATAGTGGATTTTAGTAAAATAAGGCAGGATCTGGCCAAGGTAGACTGGGAACAGTTGCTTGTGGGAAATCTACAGAGGAGCAGTGGGGGCATTCAAAAAGGAAATGGGGAGGGTACAGGCTCAACATGTTCCCTCCCGGGTGATAGGAAGGTGTAACAAGCCCAGACAACCATGGATGACCAGAGATATTAAGGAAACGATGAGAAGGAAAAGAGAAGCTTTTAGCAGGTACAAAGGGAGCAAATCAGCGGAGGCATTAGTGGAGTACAGAAAGTGCAGCGCGGAGCTTAAGAAAGCAATTAGGAGAGCAAAGAGGGGATATGAGAAAGCTCTGGCTGGTAAGAGTGGGGAAAATCCCAAGATATTCTGTAAGTATATCAATGGGAAGAGGATAACCAGGGAAAGAGTGGGGCTATTAGGGACCAAGGGGGCAATCTATCGGTGGAGCCAGAAGACATTTCTAGAGAGTTGAATGAATACTTCACATCCGTCTTCACCCAAGAGAATTTCTTCTTCTTATCGTGTCCACGGACAGTCTATACAAGGCCCAGCCAGAACTGGACACATTTTTGCGCCTTGTTGTTGAATTCGGCAAGATCTGCAACAGTGCAGGGTTCCTCTAGCGATAGGCATTGCAGAAGATGTTGCATAGTCTGTGGCTCAGTTCCACATTCACAAGTTGTTGGGCTGGTTGTATATCCCCATTTGCTTAGTGACACCTTTGAACGACCTACACTAGTCCTAAGTCTGTTAAGGCACTTCCAGGTTGCCCAGTTGCAATTAGCTCCTGGGGGAAGGCTTTCATCTGGTAGAATTTCCATCGCTGGGGGTTGTTCGAGACTGGCGAGCTGGTCTTTCCACAAGGCGATGCGGGCTTCAGATGGGGTTGATTGAAATGGAACAACACTGTTCATGAAGCTCTTCCTTGACTTTAGGCAGCTGGGTGTAGGTGTATGACCATGTAGAGGGTGCCTCTCATCTGATGTTTGACGGAGTCATTCTTTCTTGCTGGCTACCGTTCTTCTTATATCGGGGGAGTGATACCCGCGAGGATATATAGGCTGTTGGTGTTCGTTGGTTTTAAACAGCCTGTGATAAGTCAGCAGCTTGCATTCAGAACGGCATCCATCTTCTTAGCATGAGTAGATCTTTCCCATGCAGGGCAGGCGTATTCGGCAGTGGAATAGCAAAGAGCAAGTGCACTGGTTCGCAATGTTTTCGAGCTTGCTCCCCATTTTGTGTTAGTGAGCTTATTCAAGGTGTTGTTTCATGTGCTCACTTTTGTCTTTGTCTTTTCGATGTGGTTCTTGAAGGTGAGGCATCTGTCAAGGGTGACTCCTAAGTAGATAGGGTGCTCGCAATGCGTCAGTGTTGCTCCACACCAAGTTAGTTTAAGCTGGCGTTTGGCTTCACGGTTTCTGAGGTGGAATGCACAAACTTGTGTCTTTGATGGGTTTGCACGAAGTTGGTTTTTTTCATTGTAGGATGTTAGTCCCTCCAAGGCCTCAGAAAGCGTTTTCTCCACGATGTTAAAATCAGTGCTTTGGGCAGTGATACATAAATCATCAGCATATATAAAATGGCGTGTGACACCGTCTATAGGTTGGTAATTCGTGTAGATGTTGTACAGCAGCGGTGCAAGCATGCTTCCCTGAGGAAGACCATTCTTCTGAATACGCCACCTGCTGCACAAGAGAATGAAGATGAAGGTATCGAACTCGGGGAGAGAGACTGCGAGGTTCTTAAGCAACTGATATAGGGAGTGACAAGGTATTGGAGATGTTGGCAGGCTTAAAAGTGGACCAATCTCCAGGTCTAGATGATTTGTGTCCCAGACTGCTGAGGGAGACAAGAGAGGAGATCGGAGGGGCTCTGACCCAAATTTTTAATTTCTTTCTGGCCATGGGGGAGGTGCCAGAGGACTGGAGAACAGCTAATGTGGTTCCACTATTTAAGAAGGGTTGTAGAGATAAGCCAGGGAACTACAGGTCAGTGAGTCTCACATCCTTATTAGGGAAACTATTGGAGAAAATTCTGAAGGAGAGAACCTATCTCCACTTGGAGAGGCAAGATTTGATCAGGGATAGTCAGCATGGCTTTGTCAGAGGGAGGTCATGCCTAACAAATTTGATTGAATTGTTTGAGGAGGTGACCAGATGAGGGTAGTGCAGTTGATGTAGTTTACATGGATTTCAGCAAAGCCTTTGACAAGGTCCCACATGGGAGACTTATAAAGAAGGCAAATGCACATGGGATACAGGGTAATTCGATAAATTAAATTTATCGATAAATTGAATCGATGGATTCAAAATTGGCTTAGTTGTAGGAGACAGAGGGTGATGACAGAAGGATGTTTAGTGACTGGAAGCCAGTGTCCAGTGGCATACTACAGGGATCTGTGCTGGGTCCCCGATTATTTGTCATTTATATAAACAACATAGTTGACTATGTGGGGGGTAGGATTAGTAAGTTTCCGGATGACACAAAGATTGGCTGGTAGGTTAACAGTGAGGTTGAGTGTCTTGGGCGACAGGAAGATATAGTCAAGATGGCCAAATGGGCAGATAAGTGGCAGATGGAATTTAACCCTGAAAAGTGTGAGGTGATACACTTTGGAAGGAGTAATTTGACAAGGAAGTATTCAATGAACGGCATGACACTAGGAAGTTCTGAGGAACAAAGAGACCTTGGCGTGTGTGTCCATAGATCTCTGAAGGCCGAGGGGCATGTTAGTGGGATGGTGAAAAAGGCATATGGGACACTTGCCTTTATCAATTGAAGCATAGATAACAAAAGTAGGGAGGTCATGTTGGAGTTGTATAGAACCTTGGTGAGGCCACAGCTGGAGCACTGTGTGTAGTTCTGGTCGCCACATGATAGGAAGGATGTGATTGCACTGGAGGGGGTGCAGAGGAAATTCACCAGGATGTTGCCTGGGATGAAACATTTAAGTTATGAAGAGAGGTTGGATAGACTTGGGTTGTTTTCATTGGAGCAGAGAAGACTGAGGGGCGACCTGATCGAGGTATACAAGATTATGAGGTGCATGGACAGGGTTGATAGGGAGCAGCTGTTCCTCTTAGTTGAAGGGTCAGTCACAAGGGGACATAAGTTTAAGATGAGGGGCAGGAGGTTTAGGGTGGATGTGAGGAAAAACTTTTTTACCCAGAGGGTGGTGACGGTCTGGAATTCTGTGCTTCTGCTGAAGATATGTTTCAGTTGCATGGACCGCTCAAGTGGAGCACTGCAGAATGTTCCACAGAGATCCTCCTGGATCATGGTGGTTTGCTGTGCCTGACACAATCTCATGCAGCAAAGAAGTAAGGAATTTGCAGAAAGCGAGCTGGAGGAGCCTGATACCTTCTCAGATAAGGAAGAAAGGGAAGATGATTTTTGAGGGAGAGGATAGTATGGCTGCAGCTGCAGATGTCAGGGCAATGGAGCGACGTGCCAGGCAGGCCCGTGACACCTTCATTGCAACACATTGATCCATCTATCCTGAATGAGACCCCTGCAAGATCTATTGTGTTGTTGGAGGGTGCAGGGAAATGACGTGATGAT
Organism: Cetorhinus maximus; assembly: GCF_964194155.1. Taxonomy (NCBI): domain Eukaryota; kingdom Metazoa; phylum Chordata; class Chondrichthyes; order Lamniformes; family Cetorhinidae; genus Cetorhinus; species Cetorhinus maximus. The sequence continues at coordinate 169,147,879 of NC_135883.1, forward strand.
GCAGCTTCTGAATGCTGTGCCTCTTCATTCTCAGAGGTGGAGCTGGGAGAAGGCTGCCTCTTCCTTTTGGTCTTATTGCGAAGGTCTGCAGTGGGGAACACAGAATTAGCTCATGGTTATGCACAATTCCTTTTCTCATCCATGTTTCAGACATTAGAGCAAGCATCCTCACTCGAATGTCTTGAAATCTGACTCACAATCTCTCACTGCTAGTCCTGATGATTCCTCTTCACTGGGGTCAATATGGAAATGTTAGGGATTCCTCCACTTGTCTCACAGCAATCCCTGCGGTAATGAGCTCTTTTTATCTTGCAGGCAGACAGAAGAATTGAATGTCATCCAATGGATGTATAACCACTTGTGAGCATTCATGCCTACAACAGCTCGTGGGCCCTCCCAATCAAAATTTCTCACACACATTGTCTTGCAACTGACACAACTTTTAGAGCATGAAGTGGCTCCCACACATTCAGTTCCATCAAATAATGAAGCCTGCAACCCAAACTCCTATCTGGCAACCCTCTCCACACACACATTTACAGATCTTGATCCCCATATGAATGGCACTTTGCAGTGACTACACAGTGTCAATTACCCTTGGGGAGCTCAGGAGGTCATTCAGCCCTTTCCTGCACTGGACCCAAGTTCTTATGTGGATCCATGACCACTATCCTCGGCTGTGACCTCCACCTCAACATCCTTGGGAGGGGCTCCTGCTGCAATCCCTGTGAAGCAGGACTTCCCACCGCTCCCAGATGGCCTGGAGGAAAACCTGCAGGGAGGCATTGCTGAACCGCAGGGCCATTCGTTGTCAGCACTCAGACATTTCTCACTTTGGGGTGAAGTGGCAGCAGCTCCAGGGATTGAAGGCTTGCAGGTGGAGGAAGGTTTGCAGCAGCTCCAGGGATCCAGGTGGCATGTGGAGAGGGATGGCAGTGAGAATGATGGAATAAAAACAGAAAATGCTGGAAAAACCCTGCAGGCCTAGTAGCATCTGTGGAGAGAGAAACAGAGTTAACATTTCGAGTCCATATGACTCTTCCAGCTCTGATTCTTGTCTGGAACAATATATGCAGGTAGCCGAAATCCAATCAAAATAATTCAGTAATGAAATTGACCGATTAGTAAATTATAGCAGGCCTGATTCGCGATAAGGCCTTATTGAAACATGTAAGATTCTTAGGGGGCTCGACAGGGTAGATGCTGAGAGGTTGTTTCCTCTTCTGGGAGCGTCTAAGACGAAAGGGTATAATCTCAGAGTAAGGGGTCGCCCATTTAAGACAGAGATGAGGAGGAATTTCTTCTCTCAGAGGGTGGCGGATCTGTGGAATTCTTTACCATGGAGGCCTGGAGAGGCTGGGTCGTTAAGTATATTCAAGGCTGAGATAGACAGATTTTTAATCATTAAGGGAATCAAGGGTTATGGGGAAAAGGCAGGAAAGTGGAGTTGAGGATTATCAGGTCAGCCATGATATTGAATGGTGGAGCAGACTCGATGGGCCGAATGGCCTACTTCTGCTCCGACGTCTTATGGTGTTAATTGTCATTTTAGGGTTAACAACCAAGGTTCTGAGGGCACTTTTGCTAGCCACGTGCTGAAAGACCTTAGGGCAGGATTCTTAAAGAAATTGCTGTCAAGGAAGCGGCACAAGGGGGTTATGCTTCTTCAGTCTGATCAACAAGATGAAGTTGTAAAGAATCATTGGTCAGAATTGTTGGCTGCTGTAGGCAGCAGGTGTCATGGCGGGTGTGAGTGGACAAAAAGGCGAAGGCAAAAAATCGGTTTTACGGCATCGTGAAACCTGTTCACGATGGTTCGATCTGCCCGTCAATGGTGGGCCGCATTTCCCGCTGTCCAACTTCAGGAACTTAACTTTAATGCATTTGCATCTCAGTGTTTGTGCCCTCATACCAGAATCATCCCCCACATCAAATTTACTGCCCACATCAGCATGACTTCCGAATGGTGTTAGCCACAACTGCCTTTAAAAAGAGTGCACCTGGCAACCTGAATTTCGAGGGGAATTCGGAGATGAGTGCCCACAACCTTGTGCAGTGCTCATGAGGATTGCCTGTAGGACATCAAGGAAGAGGCACTGTGCATTTGGAGGGGGAACACAGGCAAGTCGCTTTCTCCTGGCTGGCTCTCAGTGCGGCGTTGGGGCAAGGGTTCCAGTACAGATAGGGGTTGGGAGGAATGGCAAGGCGGCAGAGACTAAAGGAAGTAGACAAGCCCATGCTGGGGTTGGGGGGAGGCGTTGGGGGGACAGGGGTTGTGAGCGAAGCGGCCGTGCGCTTTGAAAAGCTTGTCAAAAGAGAGCATCATTCCGTAGCTGAGACTGTTCAGCTGCAGCCCCATTAACATGCTTGGAGTTGGGCCTTCGACGCATTTCTACCCACTCAAGCAACGCAAAAGCATGGATGTGCTAACAAATGCTCCGGAACCTTTTACTCCTCGGGTGCAGTCCACCAATTAATGTGTGTTTTGGGGGCTGCAGAACAATTGGACAACTAGGCAAGTTGTACAATCCCCTTGCAAAAGGCAGGCATGGAGCAGTCACTGGTGGAGGCACTCATAGCCCATTGTGATGTCTTTATTAAGATTTTAACCAGACTCTTCATCATCAGTAAAATGGTGGAAGGGGTCATCAACAGTGCTATCAAGCAGCGCATGCTTAGCAATAACCTGCTCATTGACGCCCAGTTTGGGTTCCGCCAGAGCCACTCAGCTCCTGACCTCATTACAAACTTGGTTCGAACATGGTCAAATGCTGCCTTGATGTCAAGGGCAGCCACTCTCACCTCACCTCAGGAGTTCAGCTTTTTTGTCCAAGTGTGGCATCAAGGAGCTCAAGCAAAACTGGAGTCAACGGGAATCAGGGGGAAAACTCTCCACTGGTTGGAGTCACACTTAGAACAAAGGGAATTGGTTGTAGTTGTTGGAGGTCAATTATCTCAGGTCCGGGACATAGAATCAGAATCACACAGTGCAGAAGAGGCCCTTCGGCCCATCGAGTCTGCACCGACACGTGAGAAACACCTGACCTGTCTACCTAATCCCATTTACCAGCACTTGGCCCATAGCCTTGAATGTTATGATGTGCCAAATGCTCATCCAGGTACTTTTTAAAGGATGTGCGGCAACCCGCCTCCGCCACCATCCCAGGCAGCGCATTCCAGACCGTCACAACCCTCTGGGTAAAAATTTTTTTCCTCACATCCACCCTAAACCTCCTGCCCCTCACCTTGAACTTAAGCCCCCTCGTGATTGATCCTTCAACTGAGGGGAACAGCTGCTCCCTGTCCATGCCCCTCATAATCTTGTACACCTCGATCAGGTCGCCCCTCAGTCTTCTCTGCTCCAACGAAAACAACCCAAGTCTATCCAACCTCTCTTCATTACTTAAATGTTTCATCCCAGGCAACATCCTGGTGAATCTCCTCTGCAACCCCTCCAGTGCAATCACATCCTTCCTATAATGTGGCAACCGGAACTGCGCACACTACTCCAACTGTGGCCTCACCAAGGTCCTATACAACTCCAACATGACCTCCCTACTTTTCTAATCTAAGCCTTGATTGATAAAGGCAAGTGTCCCATATGCCTTTTTCACCACTTCACTAACATGCCCTTCCACTTTCAGAGGTCTATGGACACACACGCTAAGGTTCCTTTGTTCCTCAGAACTTCCTAGTGCCGTGATTCTTAGGATAGTGTCCCCGGCCCAACCACTTTCAGCTGCTTCAACAATGACCTTCCTTCCATCATAAGGTCAGAAGTGGGGATATTCTGATGATTGCACAATGTTCAGCACCATTCATGACTCCTCAGATATTGAAGCAGTCTGTGTCCAAATGCAGCAAAACCTGAACAATATCCAGGCTTGGGCTGAAGGTGGCAAATAACATTTGTGCCACACAAGTGCCAAGCAATGACCATCTCCAACAACGGAGAATCCAACCATCGCCCCTTGACATTCCATGGTATTACTATCACTGAATTCTCCACTGTCAACATCGTGGGGGTTACCATTGACCAGAAACTGAATTGGACTAGCCATATAAATACTGTGGTTACAAGAGCAGGTCCGAGGCTAGGAATCCCGCAGCGAGTTACTCACCACCTGACTCCCAAAGTCTGTCCATCATCCATAAGGCACAGGTCAGGAGTGTGATGGAATATTCCCCACTTGCCTGGATCAGTGCAGCTCCCACAATGCACGAGAAGCTCGACACCATCCAGGACAAAGCAGCCCGCTTGATTGGCACCCCATCCACAAACCTTCACTCCCTCCACCACTGACGCCCAGTGGTAGCAGTGTGTACCATCAACAAAGTACACTGCAGGAACTCACCGAGGCTCCTTAGACAGCACGTTCCAACCCCACCACCGCTACCATCTAGAAGGACAAGGGTAGCAGACATATGGGAACACCACCACTTAGAGGTTCTCCTCCAAGCCACTCACCATCCTGACTTGGAAATATATTGTCGTTCCTTCACTGTCGCTGGGTCAAAATCCTAGAACTCCCTTCCTAACAGCACTGTGGGTGTACCTACAGCACATGGACTGCAGCGGTTCAAGAAAGCAGTTCACCACCTACTTTCCCAAGGGCAATTAGTGATGGGCAATAAGTGCTGGCCTAGCCAGCGACCCCCATATCCTATGAATGAACAATAACAAAAAACCAATTTGCCTCTGCCACAACCTCAGGCAGTTCATTCCAGATGCTGACTGCTCATTGCATAATTCATCCACGGGCAGGATGAGGTTTCCAAAAGCAAATAATAATAAAATAAAAGTTTAAAAATGTAATTAATAACATGTGCCTGCTCATATGACAGAGTCACATGAGGAGACATGTTTCATTACATTTTTATTTTTTAAATTAATTTTTAAATTGATCTCACTCGTGCGCATATGCGAAGTTTGCGTTCGGCCGGCTCGCATCCCGCCCCCCATCCCCCCCGCCATGGTTCACACTGAGTGGGCCCTAATTGGCCCGTTAGTGTGAAATCACTGTGCGATGCTGATCGTGGGCGGCGGCTGGCTTCCCGACTGCCCCCCCCCACCGAGCCAAGGGCAAAATTCTGCCCCATGTCACTATTTCAATGAAGAGGAGGAGAGATCCTCCTGGTGTCCTTAGCAACATTTATTCTGTTGGCCTCCTCACAGTCAATGAAATGAATGAGTATGGAGTTGATAAATAACATACAGTACAATACCAGCTCAAGACAATCAATTAATTTATTAATTAATGCAAGAACAGATTGCCTTTGTATTGGTGAACATTTTTGTATTGTGACTAGCAGATTAAGTTACTGCGTTGAAACTTAAATTCAGTTACATTACTGTTAAATTATCTCAGAGTCTAAAACACATTCTCCCCCAAGTCAAGTATCTATTGCTTTACTTGATATCACAGAGCAGAGCTGCCCCTCTCAGGATCCAGTGGTCAGGTGGCTGGACTGTTTTCAGGCAGAGGGAGGTAATGAACATCAGATCAGTGCGTTGTGGTTTCTTATAGATTGGACAGATGTATAATTTAGGATCCTTGGGCGCAGTGGAATTGATGGCAAATATATAGATCACAGGTAGCATTGTAAAGAGAACCTTAGCAGTTGATTCAGTCAGTCGGGTATTTCTCCTGTCCCAACCTGCTCCATCCAGGCAAAGGCCATAAATGTACACTCCCTCCTGCAAAGCAAGCATACAGAGGTTGAATGTCAACAAAACATCAGTTGCAAGATAGAAGCATGGATATTTACAGAGCAGAAGGAGGCCCCCTACCCAAAAAATTTGACATCATTTGCATTCAACAGCATTCATTTGCATTCATTTGACATCAATTATACTCAAAAGCAATCACTTAGCTATCATTTAACATTGCAAGTAATGTAACTGACACCATTGTTATCGATGGCCCCAAACCGCTGCACTCAAACTTTTGTGATTAGCAACATCACTTACATTAAGCATTTGGAGACCAAAAACAGTCAGAGTTTCTTTCCATATTTCTGAATTCCGATAGCTTCAAACATCTTAAAACTGAGCTAACTTAAGAATAAACAGACTCTGTTTTAACATATGTTTTGATAAGGTAGTTTTATGTTTCTCTTCATAACCTATACTAGTGCAGCACATCCCTGCCCCTTCTCCTGCACCCACCCCCCACCCCTTTGCTCCTGGCCCGGATTGCAGTTGTCTCTCCCACCACCACCCTTCCTGGGGAAATGTTCTTTCCCCACCTGAACCCCTTCATCCCCCCAGCCCACCAGATTGCAGCAGTTTTCTTCCCCCATAACCTCCTTCCTTTTCCCCTCTCTCCACTCCCCTGCCTCTCTGCCCCTCTCTCTCTCCCATTTCTCTCTCTCTCTCCGCTTCTGCACCCACTTTCTCCAACCCACTCATCTCTCTTCTCCCCCGACTCCTCTCTCCCCCACTCTTCTCCCTCTCTCACCCATGCTCTCCCCCTCTCTCCCCCTTCCTCCCTCTCTCTATCCCACTCTCTCCCTCTTTCTCCCTTACTTTCCCCCTCACTTTCCCCTCATTCTCTCCCCTTCTCTGTCTCCCCCTCTCTCCCTCTTCCTCTCTCTCTCTCCCACTCTCTTGTCCTCCTCCCTTTTCTCTCAACTCTTGCCTCTACCCCTCCTCTTCCCCTCTCTTCTCACCACTTGTCCCCCTCCTCCCCTCCTCCCCCTCCCTCTCTCTCATCTTCTCACCCCCTTCTCTTCCCCTTCTTCCTCTCCTCTCTCTCTACCCCTGCCCCAACCCCCTTTCCCCCTTCTCTGGCAGCCTCTCTCTTCCCAACTTGCTCTCACTCTCTACCCCTCTCCCCTATTTCCCACCATCTCTCTCTCCCCCTTCTTGTCCCTCCCTGACTCTCTCTCTCTCCCCCCTCGCCTCATCTCACTCTCTTGCTCCCCTTTGTATTTTCTCTCCACCTCTCTCTTCTCCCCCCTCTCTCTTCTCCCCCTCTCTCTTCCCCTCTCTCTCATCCCCTCTCAGCCATTTCTCTCTCCCCACCACCCACCTCTCCCCACTCTGTCCCCTTCCCCTCTCTCTCTCCTCCTCTCTCTCATTTAAAGGAAAAGCATATAATTGCGCAAAGACGGGTGGCAGATAAGAAGACTGGTCAGAATATAAAGAACAGCAAAGAATCATAGAAGGATTAATATTGCTGAAAAAAATCATGTCAAAGCTTTTCGTCTTGTACTCATCAGAACACTCGCAAAAATACCAATATAAGGGGAAAAACAACAATTTATAATGTATATGAAGAGACTGCCAATTGGTTGGCAAGGGACATTGCCATGGAGAATACACCACTGATGGTAACTGACAGTTAACTGCCACGCATTGTTTGAAGTTTAAACCAGGCAGCTTGACCCTGATTGATTGAGGTATTGCCCTGAGGAATGAGTAAGCGAATGGCTGTCACATATTTTGTTTAGCTAAAACACTTGATCTGTGCATGTTTTTTCTGTCTGCAAAGAACAGGGCCCTGTGTATTAATATACACTTTCAAGCAAATGCGCCATATTGCGAGCCCGACTGACTTATAGGGGGGCTTACTGGAGACTGCAAGATGGTGAGGCTGAGGTGGCAGTCTCCAGAGGAGATGATGCCGGATGGAAGTGTGAGGGTGTGTGAGAGAATGAGTGGTGATGTCCCTAGAGCTGGAGGTGTGAGATGCCATTGAATGTGTGATTTGCTTGTGAGTGTATGAGTTTAGAATGAAGAGATGGTTGCCTTTCCCTGGTGGCATGATTGAGATCATTCAATGGTTTTCTGCAGTGGATGGTCGACTTCTTAAGTGCAGCATTGGCACTGACCATCTCTACCATCACCTCCCAAGCAGGAGTGATGAGATTGATGGGCCTCCTGTAGCCAAGCAGGGGTAGAGGATATCGCGGCGGGCCTCCACATCTTCAGAAGGTGTCCCGGGGATGCGTTGCTGAATCGGGGGCTGCACTATTCTTGGCTTGAAGGTCCTGGGCTGTAAGCATTGAGAAGTGTGCACGCGGCTGCAGTTTAAATATGGCACCCTGCTTGAGGAAGCGGTGAGGTAATGGCATGGCGGGTAAATCGGAGGCTGCCCACCAGCAAGACAGCCTGTTTCCAGTGGTTACATAATTAATGAGGTGGGATTGGGATGATACGGCATGAAAAGCTGCATTGCGGCCGGCGGGTAAAATGTCTTTTCCCACCCGCTGCCGCACATTGCAAATCTGGTATGATTCCGCCCATACAGTCGGGAGGGAGCTCCCCTGGGAGTCCTCAGCATTGACTCTGGGCCCCATGAAATCTCATAGCATTAGGTCAAGCATGGGCAAGGAAACCTGCTGCTGATTACCACATACTGCCCTCCCTCATCTGATGAATCAGTACTCCTCCATGTTGAACACAAGGGCGCAGAATGTACTCTGGGTGGGGGACTTCAATGCCCATCACTAACAGTGGCTCGGTAAAACCACTACTGACCCAGTTGGCCGAGTCCTAGAGGACATAGCTGTTAAATGGGTCTGCGGCAGTTGGTGAGGGAACCAACAAGATGAAAAAACGTACTTGACCTCATCCTTACCAACCTGCATGCTGCAGATGCATCTGTCCATGACAGTATTGGTAGAAATGGCCACTGCATAGTCCTTTTGGAGACCAAGTCTTATCTTCACATTGAGGATACCTTCCATCGTGTTGTGTGACACTACCGCCATGCAAAATAGGATAGATTTCGAAGAGATCTAGCAATTCAATACTGGACATCCAATAGGTGCTGTGGGCCATCAACAGCAGAAGAATTGTACCCGAACACAATCTGCAACCTCATGGCCTGGCATATCTCCCACTCTATCATTACCACCAAGCCTGGCTTAATGAAGAGTGCAGGAGGGAATGCCAGGAGCAGCACCAGGCATACCTATAAAAAGAGGTGTCAACCTGGTGAAGCTATGCATGGCAAACAGCGTAAGAAGCGTGCGATAGACAGATCTACGCAATCCTACAACTAAAGGATCAGATCTAAGCTCTGCAGTACTGCGACATCCAGTCATGAATGGTGGCAGACAATTAAACAACTCACTGGAGGTGGAAGGTCCACAATTATCCCCATCCTCAATGGTGGAGGAGCACAGCACATCAGTGCAAAAGATAAGGCTAAAACATTTGCAACAATCTTCAGCTAGAAGTCCAGAGTGGATGATCCATCCCAGCCTCCTCCGGAGGTCCCCAGCATCAGAGATGCCAGTCATCAGCCAATTCGATTTACTCCACGTGATATCAAAAAATGGCTGAAAGCACTGGATATTGTAAAGGCTATGGGCCCTAACAATATTCCGGAAATAGTGCTGAAGACTTGTGCTCCAGAACTTGCCGTGCCCCTAACCAAGCCTTTCCAGTACAGCAACAACACTGGCATCTACCCAGCAATTTGTAAAATTGCCCAGGTATACCCTGTACACTAAATGCAGGACAAATCCAACTGGACCAATTACTGCACCTTCAGTCTACTCTCCATCATCAGTAAAGTAATGAAAGGGGTGATCAACAGTGCTATCAAGAGGCACTTGCTGAGCAATAACTGCTCACTGACACCCAGCTTGGGTTCCACCAGGATCACTCAGCCCCTGATCTCATTACAGCCTTGGTTCAAACATGGCAAAAGAGCTGAACTCCAGAAGTGAGGTGAGAGTGACTGCCCTTGACATCAAGGCTGCATTTGACTAGGTGTGGCATCAAGGAGCTCTAGCAAAACTGAAGTCAATGGGAATCGGGGGAAAGCTCTCCGCTGGTTGGAGTCATACGTAGCACAAAAGAAGATGGTTGAGGTCATTGGAGGTCAATCATCTCAGTTCCAGGACATCACTGTAGGAGTTCCTCAGGGTAGTGTCCTCGGCCCAACTATCTTCAGCTGCTTCATTAATGACTTTCCTTTCATCATAAGGTCAGAAGTGGGGATGTTCGCTGATGGATTGCACAATGTTCAGCACCATTCATGACTCCTCAGATACTGAAGCAGTCCATGTCCAAATGCAGAAAGATCTGGACAATATCCGGCTTTGGCTACAAGCGGCAAGTAACATTTGTGCCACACAAGCGCCAGGCGATGACCATCTCCAACAAAAGAGAATCTAACCATTTCTCCTTGACATTCAATGGCATTATCATCACTGAATCCCCCACTATCAACATCCTGGGGTTACCATTGACCAGAAACTGAATTGTACTAGCTATATAAATACTGTGGCTACAAAAGCAGGTCAGAAGCTAGGAATCCTGCTGCGAATAACTCACCTCCTGATTCCTCAAAGCCGGTCCACCATCTACAAGGCTCAAGTCAGGACTGTGATGGAATACTCCCCACTTGCCTGGATGAGTGCAGCTCCCACAACACTCACGAAATCCAGTGCCATTGAAGACAAAGCAACCCACTTGATTGGCAATCCATCCACAAACATTCGCAACCTCCACCACCGATGCAGAGTGGCAGCAGCATGTACCATCTACAAAATGCACTGCAGGAATCCATCAAGGCTGCTCAGACATTATTTCCAAACCCACAACCACTGCCATCTAGAAGGACAAGGGCAGCAGATAGATGGGAACACCACCCCCTAGAAGTTCCCCTCCAAGCCACTCACCATCCTGACTTGGAAATATATCACCATTCCTTCACTGTTGCTGGGTCAAAATCCTGGAACTCCCTTCCTAACAGCACAGTGGGTGTACCTACACCAAATGGACTGCAGCAGTTTAAGAAGGCAGATCACCATCACCTTCTCAAAGGCAATTAGAGATGAGCAATAAATGCTGGCCTAGCCTGTGAAGCCCACACACCGTAAATGAATGAAAAAAAAAAATCGCCATCCCACCAGCAGGAAAGACTGGCCAGGCGTGGTGGCACAGTGGTATACATTCGGGAAGGACTGGCCCTGGGATTCCTCATTATTGACTGCAAACCCCATGAAATCTCACGTCATCAAGCTAATCAAGGAAAGGAAACCTGCTAATTACCAGCTCCTGCCTTCAGTGTGCTCAGGCAATGCCTTAGTATTACCAGCCCTCCAGTTTGATCTTTGACAGTCCAGGAATTAGTATTCACTCTTCTGAACACTGCTGTGACTAACCCAGGAGAGAAGTTATAGGGGCATGAAAAACATTTGTGTTATCTTAAACTTATCTTCAAACACATTTGTTTTTAGTTTGTGTTCAGAAACCCAGATATACCTGCTCATGGGGAACAGAAGTGCGGAGCTCCAAGTGCCGACAGTCTTTGCATTCTGTCCTGTGCATTCGGAGGCCAGAAGCAGGTTGCATGTGCCCAGTTTTTCATATTTAAGTTCTTCAGGCCCAGGCAGGGGACATGAGAGGGGTGAGGGAGAGGTCCCAAGAAGTGTTCCAGGCAGGGAACAAGGAGAGGAAAGTGGGGGTGTTCCCAAAAAGAAGACTCTCAGGTTCGGACTGTTGGGTCAACAGTTGGGACTGTTTTCCTTGGAGAGGAGAAGGCTAAGAGGAGGATCAATAGAAGGTTTCAAAATCATGAGGGGTCTGAGAGAGTAGATAGGGAGAAACTGCTCCCACTCGTAAATGGATCGAGAACCAGAGGGCACAGTTTTGAAGTGTTTTGCAAAAGAAGCAAATGCGAGGTGAGAAAAAACTTTTTTAGACAGTGAGTAGTTAGGGTTTGGAATGCACTGCCTGGAAGTGTGGGTGGGGGCAGGTTCAACTGAGACATTCAAGGGGGCATTGGGTGATTATTTAAATAGAAACAATGTTCAGGGTTACAGGGAAAAGGCAGGAGATTGACACTAAGTTAAAATGCTCCGAGAGCTGGTGCAGACATGTGGACCGATTAGCCTCCTTCTGCACTATAACAATCCTGTGATTATGTTAGGGGCAGACAGGGCACAGGAACAAGATCCAGTTTATTTGAGAAAAAGAGAGGAGCCAAGAAACAGCCTCCAATTAGAGGAAGGGCTGGGGAAAACTTTAAGTGAAGTGGGCCGAGAAGGCAGCCGAAGGTTGGTGATTCTGTGCTGCGGACTGTTGGGTAAAGGTACCCTGTTGGAGCTGTAGCATTCTGCTTGGTGAGATTGAAGGTTTTAATTTATGCTTATAATTTGGTGCTTGGTTGTATACTCGGAAATCCAGGGGAATGGAATCTCAGGGAATGAGATTGAAATCTTGGAGGTGGGCTGTGGTTGATGTTGTCCAAGTCTGGTAGTTGAAGAGGGCTCAAGAGAAGTCCTGATGAGCCAAGAAGGCAGCTGAGGGTTGGTGACTCCGTGCTGTGGGCTGGTGGGTCAATGGTACCTCTTTGGAGCAATATTGTTCTGCTTGGTGCAGCCAAAGAGCTGCAACGTTGCTCATAAGTTGGTGCTTGAGAGAATATTTGGGAATCCAGGGAATTGGAATCTTGGGAAATGAGATTCAAACCCAGTGAGGTGGGCCGTTGTTGAAATCGTCTGAGATGGAATGACTTTTGGAGAGAATTCCAAGGTGAGGCTTTCAAAGGTGAAGATTGGGATCTCTCATGAGAGAAACAGAGTTTCAGTGAGATTGGTAGTGTTGACTGATGTCTGGGTGGGTTGCTGAGAAATCCGTGGACTCTGTTTTGGTTGCATCTGCCATTTATTGCGTAATGTGGTTTGCTCGACCACAGTTTGCAAGTTTATTCCGATGTACCCCATAGTAACCCTGAATGTTAGAGTATAAGATAGATATTGCAAATTGTTTAATCTTTCTGACCTTGTATAGTAAAGTTTATTTTTGTTTGCTCAAAACCCATGGAATCTTGTGGCTTTATTCACTGGGCGAGTGTCTTAAATCTCAAACATTGTCTACTTTGAACAAAATGTTATTGGTCCCAAACTGGATTCTACCAACAATCTGGGGGTCTGGTCAATGATCATGGCACTTTAAAATTGTTGGTAATGGTAGAAACAGCTGTTTGGCCAGTAGGACAATAGGAGGTTCGAAGATATCTGATAATCCTTCCAAGATTATGGAGCTGGAAACCCTTCTCTCCCTGGAATCTGAACTAAACTTTCCAACCATGGAATTAACTACAGGGTATAAATTACTGCATACATACTGGGGGTGGTACTTTGATCTCGTCTTTCATCAGTTTTGTGACTTCGTTGTGAAGAGTGACACTGTCTAGCGCCCAGCCTTTATGTGCACGTGTTACTTCCTGTCTCATTGCAGTTAGGAATCCTGTGTACAGAATGAACACAGGTTATTTCATTTCTTTTTGAAGAATATAATAACTATAAATCCTGCTTTTACTGCTTTCACATCATGTGGAATGCAAGCCAATTACAATTTACAAAGCATTACAAAGTATTTATAGCACCATTCATCCCAACTGGTCTCTGCACTTGTTTAAGTTTTTAATGAGCCCCTACCACCTTTCTTCATCTAACCCCATCAACATATACTTCTATAACTTTCTCATGTATTTATCTACTTTCCCCTGAACACATCATTTCATATTCTATCCATGCTCTGGGTAAAACAGTTTCTCTTGAATTTCACTGCTGGTCTTATTAGTGTCCTTTATATTGATGGCTCCTAGTTCTAATCGACAAAAATAAATAATGGGCTGGATTTGAATGCACTTTACCTCGAAGGTGGAGTTCCTCTGCACACTGAGCACTGTCCATGTGACATTATGAAAATTTTCTGCACCTTGAAGCCTGGTTTCCTGTCAGAGTGGAGCAGTACCCCTGGCTGTCAATGAACACCCAGAGAAGAATAATGCAAAAGAGGGAAGCATACACCAGAAACCAAGAGCTCAATACTGCAAAATTCCTAGAGGAGTATCACAAGTGCAGGGGTGAAATTAAATGGAAATTAGGAAAGCAATTTCAAATTCAGTTTGGCGGCAAGCAACTCAAACCAGTGTCCTCAACTTAAATAAGGGTAATTAGAGAGGTATGAAGAAAGAGTTGTCTAAAGCAGGCTGGGAAAATAGACTAAGAGGAAGGTCAGTGGATGAGCAATGGCAGTAAGCAGATATTTCATAACACTTGGCAAAAATTTATCCCAGTCAAAAAGAAGGACTCGATGAGAAGGATGAACCACCAGTGGTTAACAAAGGCAGTCAAGGAGAATATCTAATCAAAAACTAAGGCATACAAAGCGGCAAAAACTAATGGTAGGCCAGGGGATTGGGAATTTTTTAGGAATCAGCAGCGGATGACTAAACAACTAACGAAGAGGGAGAAAATTGATTATGAAAGTAAATTGGCAAGAAATATAAAAAGAAACAGCAAGAGTTTCTACGGGCATATAAAAAGAAATAGGGTAGCGAAAGTGAGCGTGGGACCCTTGGAGGCTGCCACTGGAGAATTGATAATGGGGAACAGGGAAATGGCAGATAATTTAAATCAATATTTGGCATCGGTCTTCAGGGTGGAGGACACTAGAAACGTTCCAAAGATATCAGATAATCAAGGAGCTAATTGGAGGAAAGGTCTTGTAACTATCTCTGTCATGAGGGACAAAGTATTTGACAATTCACCAGGACCTGATGGCCTGCATCCAAGGGTTTTAAAGGAAGTGGCTGCAGAAATAGTGGAGGCGCTGGTCAAATATTCTAGAACTCACTGGATTCTGGGAGGATAACAGTGGATTGGAAAACCGCAAATGTGATGCCCTTGTTCAAGAAGGGAGGGAGATGAAAAGCAGGAAACTATAGGCCAGTCAGCCTAACATCTGTCATTGGGAAAATGCTAGAGTCCATTATTAAGAAAGAAATAGCGTGACAATTAGAAAAGCTTAATGCAATCAAACAGAGTCAACATAGTTTTGTGAAAGTGAAATCATGTTTGACAAATTTGCTAGGGTTCTTTGAGGATATAACAAGCACAGTTGATAAAGGGGAACCAATAGATGTAGTGTATTTGCATCTCCAGAAGGCATTCGATAAGGTGCCACATAAAAGGTTATTGCACAAGAAAAGAGCTCACGGTATTGGGGGTAATGTATTAGCATGAATTGAGGATTGGTTCACACACAGAAAACAGAGTCGGGATTAATGGATCTTTTTCAAGTTGGAAAGACGTAACTAGTGGAGTGCCACAAGGACCAGTCCGAGGGCCTCAATTATTTACTATCTATATTGATGCCTGGGAGGAGGGGGCAGAGTGTAATGTATCCAAATTTGCTGATGATACAAAAATAGGTGGGAGGGCATGTTGTTATGAGGACATAAGGAATCTGCAAGGGGTTATAGGCAGGTTGAGTGCGTGGGCAAAAACATGGCAGATGGAGTTTATTGTAGGAAAGTGTGAGGTCATGCACTTTGGGAGGAAAAATCAAAAGGCAGACTATTATTTAAATGGAGGAAGACTCCAAAAAGGTGCAGCACAGAGGGATCTGGGTGTCCTTGTGCATGAAAAACAAAAAGTTAGCATGCAGGTACAGCTAGTAATTAAGAAGGCAAATGGAATTTTGGCCTGTATTGCTAGGGGGTTGGAGTTAAAAATAGGAAAGTCTTGTTACAACTGTTCAGGGCATTGGTGAGACCGCACCTGGAGTACTGTGTACAGTTTTGATCCCCATATTTAAGAAAGGATATACTGGCATTGGAGGCAGTTCAAAAGAGATTCACTAGGCTGATTCCTGGGATGAAGGGGTTGACTTATCAAGAACGGCTAAACAGGTTAGGCCTTTATTCATTAGAGTTTAGAAGAATGAGGGGTGATCTTATTGAAACGTACAAGATTCTCAGGGCGTTTGCCAGGGTAGATGTTGAGAAGATGTTTCCACTAGTGGGGGAATCTCAAACTAGGGGACATAGTTGCAAAATAAGGGGACACTTATTTAAAACTGAGATGCAAAGGAATTTCTTCTCTCAGAGAGTAGCGAATGTCTGGAATTCTCTATCCCAGAGAGTTGTGAAGGCTAGATCACTGAAAGTATTTAACGAGAAGGTAGATAGATTTTTGAAATATTGGGGAGTTGAGGGCTATGAGGAGCTGACACGAAAGAAGAGTTGAGGCCTGGGGCAGATCAGCCATGATCTTATTGAATGGTGGGTCAGGCTTGAGGGGCCGAATGGCCTACTCCTGCTCCTATTTCTTATGTCCTTATGCAAAGACAGGGCAGAAAGCTTATTGGCAAGTATAAAATTAAATAAAACCATAAGATTTTTTTTATAAATCCATAAAAATCAAGAGCATAAGTAAGTACAGGTTTATTGGAGACCAAAAAGGTAATGGCTGTGAGGCAGAAGACATGGGCATGGTTCTCAGTGAATGCTGTGGGCAGAATTTTCCAGCCCTGCTGCAGCGGGGGCGGGAATGGAAAATGTTGTGAGCCAGCCAAAAGTCCATTGTCTTCGGCTGGACCAAAAGATCCTGCCGATGGGCGGGGCCAGAAAATTCCAGCCTCTGGACAGGATATTGAGCTCGGCGAGCGGGGGGACGGGGCCTGCTCGCCGACGCGTAAGATGGCGCGGGATGACGTCGGGCGGAACTCCTGATATCACCCCGCCTCATTTCAATTTTTAGGTGGGCGGGGGTGCAGCCGAATCAGCTGTGCGCCCGCCGACCTGTCAACGGCCAATTGAGGCCATTTAAAAACCAATTGAAGCAGTTAAAGGACCCGCCCATCCAACCTTAAGGTTGGTGGGCAGGCTGGGAGCCCTGGTGGACTCCAGAAAAAGCCTGAAACCTCATCCATGGGCAGGATGAGGTTTCATGTAGGTTTTTAAAAATTTAATAAATGTTTAATTAAAAGTGATGGACATGTCCCAACTCATGTGACAGTGTCACATGAGGGGACGTGTCAGGGAAATTTTATTTTTCTATATTTCACATTTTTGAATTTGGCACCGATCTCCCTGAGGCAGCACTTAGCCTCAGGGAGATGAGTGCGCTCTTTCGCCCACATGCACGAAAGAGCGAACTCTCGGTTTAGGGAATCCCCCACTACCCGCACAGGGAGCGCACAGCGCTTCCTGGCAGACGTCATGCTGGGCGGGCCTTAATTGGCCTACCCACGTAAAATGGTGGCGCGGCCCTGATCGGGGGCGCCGATCGGAGGTGCAGTCGCATGCGCCTGCTCCTGAACTTCCCCCACAATGGGAGGAAAATTCTTCCCTTTGTGTCTGTTTTCGCAAAAGAAGGGAGATGTGCAGACATTGTGGTTAAGGAGGAGTCTGAAATATATAAAGATATAAACATGGGGAGAGAGGAAATATTATATGGTTTTGCATCTTTTAAAGTAGATAAATCACCAGGCTCAAATGAAATGTATTGAAAACAGAAAATGCTGAAAATCCTCAGCAGGTCAGTCATCATCTGTGAAGTGACAGGGACAGAGATAATGGGCTGAATTTCGAGGTCCTGCTTAGGGCAAGAATGGAAGTGAGTGGCTGCAGAAAAGAGTGGCTCTGGCCAGCTTGCCAGTTTCCTGTCACCATTTCACCATGTACTCAGGTGGTGAAGGGGCCGTCACTCTCTTGGTGTCAAAAGGGCAAAAGAGGAGCTGGGGCAAGGCTTCCAAACACAATTGAGATGCCACCTGAGCACAAGTAAGGCAGCAGCTGTATGGGATCATGACCCCCCAGATTTTGGGAGATGAGGAGCACATCTCGTACTGAAAAGCAGAGCCCCGGACATGAGAATTTCAGTAGAGAGGGCGAGGGGAAGCAAGCCATGGAGGCTATACCCTGTGAATAGGCACTACCAGCAAAGAAGCTACCTTGAGATGACCAAGATTCAGTGCCACAGCAGACAATGCAGGCATAGTGGTCACAGAGATTTGTGCCCTCGTCACGGAAGACCTCCTTATAGCACTGCTCCCTATGGCCTGCCAATGGATATCAAAGTCACTGTGGCATTGAAGATCTTTAAAGGATCAATAAGGGACCATGGTGGTGCATTGTTATTGGCTCCACAACACTGGATCTCACAGGTCACTGACAGTCTTTTTGCAAGTGCTGGACAGTATATGTATTTCCAGACAGATGGAACCTCACAGGTGCAAAGGCCTGTGTGTTTTTTTTGCCTCCGTTGCTGGATCCCCCCAGGTGCAGAGCATCATCAATTGCACCCATATGGTCATTATGGTACCGAGTGACCGACCAGCGAGATTTAGTAACAGGAAAGGTCTCCAATCCCTCAATGTTCAACTGGTCCATGACCACAACAAGAGCTTTCTGCATGTGTGTGCTTGCTTTCCTGGCAGCTGACATGAATCCTTTATCCTCTGCAAGTCCAGGGTGCCTCAGTTCTTCTTTCCACCTCCCAAACTTCATGGATGGTTTCTAGGGGGCTCCAGGAGGGAAGGGATAACCCTTGAAGAGATGGCTACTCACTAAATGTGATCCTGGGACAAATCTACAGAGGCACTTCAACCAAAGCCATCTCAGGTGACTATTTGTCCCTTAGAGGGCGAGACTGGGGAATTAATAATGGGAAGTAGGGGTTTTGTGGCACAGTGATAGCGCGTCTAACTCTGAGGAAAAAGTTTTGGGTTCAAGTCCCACTCCAGGGACAGAATTTTCCCGTTGGTTTGTGGAGGCGGGACCCACACTCTGACGCATAAGATGATGCATGGTGACGTTGGGCGAGCGTCCCGACGCCACCATGCGTCATTGCGATATTTCGTTGGGCGGGCACGCATCGGATATCACCGCGCGCCCGCCATTAATTAATGGGCCACTTAAGGCCCTTGAGGTGCCAATTGATGGAGATTTTTCGGCACCCGTGCAATCGTCGGGTCAGCGCACGGGCGCAAAGGGCAGGCGGGTAGGGCATATTTGTATAAACCTCATGCACAGGCGGCAGAAGAGGGCTCAATGGGGTCGCGAGTGTGCTCTGTCAAATATTGTTTTTTTAAAGTAACTGATACTTGCCTGTGTGATCTGCAATACTTCAAAACGCATACCAGCTGCTTGGACTTGTCTCACAACCTTCAGGTCAGCACTTTGCAGTAAGGAATCTTTTCCAGGCCTGCAGGTTTCAGGAAGCCTTCCTTTGGTCTGGGAATGGGAGTTGAACTCTCCACTGAAGGCACCTCCTCTGAGGAGGAAGGGAGGGTGAGAAGGAGGGGGAGGTCAGGAGTGCACAATCAGCCTCCAGGGGAGCCACCTTTGGGAGGACAGGAGCAGGTACAAGGGGTGCAGGGCCAAGAAGTAGTCTAAGGCAGAAGGGGCCACAGAAGATGCCACTATCCTGCTGCCAGAGTATACAGGCGGCGAAGCAGCTACCTCAATATGACTGAGATGCAGTGCGAAGGAGGCTCCTTCTCTCAAGGGAGACAGTCAACTATATCCATCAGATGATTGGGCCTGAGATCTCCGCGAAGTGTGTGGGTGGTCACCCCATGCCAGTGGCTCTAAAGGTCACAGCTGCCCTCAACTTCTATACCTCTGGCTCCTTCCAGGGCTCGGTGGGTGATCTTTGTGGTGTCTCCCAATCAGCTGTCCCCACTTGTGTCAAGCAGGTGACAGACGCTCTGTTCAGGCATGCATTGACCTTCATCCACTGCCGTTGGGACCAGGCAAGTCAGGCAGGCACAGCGAGCCAGAGGCTTCGCGGCCATTGCTGGCTTCCCCCATGTCCAGGGTGCAATAGACTGCACACAAATGGCCATCAAGGTGCCAGCAGATGAGCCCAGTGGCTTCGTCAACAGGAAGGGCTTCCACTCCATGAACGTGCAGATAGTGTGTGATCGCAGGATACTGATTCTACAAGTCTGTGCAAGGTAACCAGGCAGCTTCCACGACATCTACAGCCTCAGACACTCTCAGGTGCCAGGGCTCTTCAGTGCTCCAGCCTAGCTTGATGGATGGCTACTGGGTGACAAGGGCTATTCCCTCAGAAGGTGGCTCATGACACCTCTTCACCATCCAAGAACAGAAGCTGAGCAGCGGTACAATAGGAGCCAGGGCACCACAAGGGCTGTGGTGGAGAGAGCCATCAGTCTTCTCAAAATGTGCTTCTGATGCCTGGATGGCTCAGGTGGCACACTCCAGTACTCCTCAGATTGTGTCTTGGTGATAATGGTTACTTGCTGTGCTCTCCACAATCTTGTGCTGGAAAGGGGGGAACGCTGTGGACAATGACGATTGAGAGGCAGCGGCTGCGGCTGTACACGATGAGCCCAGCAGTGAATCCGAGGATGAGCACTCACAGGGAAATGCTGAGGGGGTAGACGCTAACCCGGGCATACTCCAGGGAGGCAGGGAAACCCGGAAGGCTTTAATCCAACGAACCTTTTGCGAGCACACCACATATGGATCTCCAAGGCGAGCCTGGGCTGCAAGCTCCATATTCGATAACTGAGTGCAAAATCTGCCTGGATAGGAACATTAACTGAGGGCTTTGTTAATAAAGCAGAATGTCCCACAAATCACTCATAAATTTTTGGTAACCATCCACCTGCAGAAGAAAAGAGGCACCCTCAGCCATGATAACATGTCTGAATTTAATATTATAACAATGGGAACTTAAGAAAACAAAATGACAAAGGTGTTAAAAATCGCACCAACTCATAAAGACTTCATTGCTGGCCAACACAAAAGCACCAGAGATAAACCCATTGTGTGCCTAAGGTGCCTTATGTTTACATTTTCGGGTGTTACGTCTTGGTGCTGCCACCTTGCTGGGTGTGGCATCTGAGACAGCCTGCTCACTCTGCTGTCCTCGATGACCTTGGCAGTCATCCTCTGGCCCGTGGAGCTTGTGATAGCCCCGCCTGGGAGGGAGCTGCCAGTTCCACAGCTGGCATCTCCCCAGTCGTCACAGCCTCACCGGATGCAATGGTCACTGGCAGAGAGGCGGAGGAGCTGCCGCCCTCATCCAGGGCGCCCTGAGGGGAGCCAACGGAGATGACAGGCAGCTGCAGTGCAGACATGAGGTCACTCCGGACCTCCCTGCTCACCATGGATGGATGGGCACCGAGCTGGGAATCTTGGTGCCCAGACCATCTCCCACACTGGCACTGACCGGCTGAGTTCAATGCCGATGTGAGGACTTCCTCGTCCAAGCGCATCCCCAGGAAGCCCTAATTGGTCTCCTGGAGGAGCCTCTCTGCGAGTCGCCACTCTCTCCATGGAGGATGCATGGCGCTCAGCCATGAGGCTCATTGCATCGGCGATGATCCGCGTAGACTCCTCCACCACGGACACCAAGCCAAGCATAGCCTCACGTATCTCCACCAGATGGTCCTGCACATCCGGCCGCATTTTCTGCATTTGCTGTGTCGCGGACGACTCCAGAGGCACATCATCAGGCACCGACTGAGCATGTTCTTGGCCCCCTGCAGTCCCCCGACTGCTGGCGCCATGGGCACTCTCTGTCTCTGCCAGCCCCTCCAGCAACTGTGAAGCACCCTCAACGCTGTGCCCCAGGACACTAGCCGATGTTCCAGTTCCCACCAAGGTGCTAGTATCTGTGCTGGTGCCTGCTTGGCAGAGATGGTGTGATGCTGGTGAGTCCGTGACTTCAAGGTCCTCAGGTGTGAGAGGGGGCCCCTGCTGCTCCTCCTCCCGGGCCTGCTCCGATGATGCTGAAAGGAGGAAAGAAGACATTGGATCAGTTAACGTGGAGACAATGTCAATGTGCATCCCTGTCCCCCGGATCATTCTGCGCTCATCCTTCCATAAGCAATGGTCAAGCCATGTTGCAAACTTCAAGCACTGAACATTCAGCACTGCCATGGCTGTTGGGAGAACAATGGTGACCTTACTGCTGGTCAAATATACCTGCCCGTGGCACCCCAGCCTCACCAACACCTGTGGACCTGGGCGCATGGCCGCTCTCCAGATCTAGCGCCTCCTACTTGAAGTGGCTGAGAAGCACTACCTGTGCCAGCCCTCTGCCAGTCCTCACCCACTCAGCAGCATTATGTGCATTCTTCTCCTGAAAAGGAGAGAAGAGCAGTGATTAGTGCTAACTGTACCTGAACCCCAACCAGAATGCAACATTGTAGGGCTCCAGTGACTCCTCACCCTGCTGCTGCCGAACAGTCACACAAAGATGTTCAGCCTGTTCCCCCCGCCCCCACCCCCGCCCCTGCCTCCCCCTTGGCCAAATGCTGCCTACATCACATTTGCCACCACACGGTCTAACCTTCGATAGCAAGGAGGCGCAAGCACGTGGAGTGCAGAGGGCAGCAGATCGATCGGTGCCACGCCACCTTGAAGCTCCCCTCCCAGCAGGTCATCACCCTGGCTTTGACATGTCCTGGAGTTCCAGCTCTGTGCCTAGGTGCAGCTCCTCCAGGTTGCCCCCAAAACAGTGGTGTGGGTCTCAGCGTACCACATGCTGCGGGGGCAGAACCCATCTCTTCACCACCCTCTCAGGGTGACCGTGGCATGGGCAATATCTGCTGGCCCACCCAGCAAAGGACACATGCCATCAATGATTCAATGCAGTCACTACACTCAGACTTGGGTGGGGGTCACCAGGGGGGAAAGCCTACCTGCTGGGTTAAGTGACCAATGCTGACACGGTACTCACTCTTCCCGAGTGCAACAGGTCGTTGAAGCGCTTGCGACACTGGATCCAGGTGCGTCGTACCACGTTGTGGGAGCTCACCATCTCAGCTACCTCCTCCCAGACACGTTTGGTCATATTGGGGGGCCTTCTCCTCCTGTTCTGGGGTACGAGGACCTCCCACCGTGCTACTACCTCCTTGAGGAAGGCAGCAAGTCAATCGTCAGAAAAACTAGGGGCACAGTGCACCCCTGCCCTACCCTCCTGCCTGGGCTGCTCAAAAGCAGTGCCCTGGAGAGCCCTTCCACTGGCCATGTTTCACAGCCTTTGAAAGGCTGCAGCAGCTTTTTAAAACAGGCCGCCCGGTCGCCATTGGACCCAGCAGTCATTGCAGTCCCGCCACCACCTGCCCACTCCCGCTGTCGTCGGGAGCCATGATTCATGCTGGGTGGGCCTTAATTGGCCCACCAACGTAAAATGGCGGCGCGGACCCGATTGTGGGCGGCGATCGGGTCCGTGCCCGCCCACGCCCATTCCCGCTCCACCTGCTCGACTGGCAGAAAATTCTGCCCCAGGACTTGATAGCCACGGCAGCTGAATTCATAACGTGGCCAAACAGATTGATTATCAACCTACAAATCCATCCAATATGTCTATGGCAGGCAGTATGAGTCGGAGAGTCTCCGGGTCAGCCGCAACCATGTGGTAGCTGCAGGGCCACAGCTGCCCCACCTTAAAGGTTCTGTGACAAGTGTCCCCTTGCTCTGAGGATCCACCAGAGACAATGAATAACTGGAAATGAGGAAATGGCAGTGACTTTGAACAATTATTTTGTATCTGTCTTCAAAGTAGAAGACAGTAAAAAAATCCGAAGAATAGTAGAAAATCAACGGGCGAAAGGGAGATAGGAACTTTAAACAACCATGATCAATAGAGGAAAATTACTTGGAAAACTTTTGGGACTAAAGGCTGACAAGTCCCCTGAACCTGATGGCCTTCATTCTAGGGTCTTAAAAGAAGTGGCTGTAGAGATAGTGGATGCATTAGTTCTAATCTTCCAAAATCCCCTAGGGTAGAAATTTTCGCTGAGCGCGCACGCCCGACCAGCTCAAGCGTAAGATAGCGCATGATGGTACTGAGGAACATCCCGAAATCATCGCGCGATATTTCGGTGTGCGGGCACGTACTAAACTCGGAAGCGCACCCACCATCAATTAAGAGAGCAATTAAGCCCATTAAGGGTGAAATTAACAGAGATTTTTCATTGTCCGCCCAATGTTATGGTTGGCGGGCAGGCGAATCGGCCAGGCGACCTTTGCATTTTTCAGGAAACCTTGTTCATGGGTGTGATGAGGTTTCCGTGATAAATTAAAATTAAAATAAATTTCTGTGGACAGCATTTTCATGACCTACATTTTCAGGTGACTGATTATGAATCTTGGACACTTCTTTCCGGTTTCTGTGAACTTTATTGTAGGCTGTTCAGGTCTTCAGCTCCCTGAGACAGCTCTCTGCTTTCAGGGAGTTTTCTGTGAGCGCTCGCCCGTGCACACACTGACTTCAGCGCTTGCCCTCCTCCTGCCCCTGCCCCGGCAGCACTGAGCCTGTCAGTGTGCACTTCGCGTTGGCTGGCCATTAATTGGCCAGCAGCTGATTGTTCCCGAGCCGCTCCCGGGCCTGCCGATCACAGTCACACATTGACCTAAAAATCCTGCCAAATTCTGAAAAGATCCCAGCGATTAGAAGCTGCAAATGTAACACCACTGTTCAAGAAAGGAGAGAGTCAGAAAGCAGGAAATTATGGTCAGTATTTTCCACTTGGCGTGAGGGCGCATGCCCAACACTCGAACATCAAATAGCACGCGAAGATGTCGGGCGAGTGTCCCGATGCCATTGCACACTCACACGATCGCCAGAATTTTTCGTTTGCCGGTCGGGCCCTCGGCGATGGGCGGGCGGCCGATTGCTGCTGAAGAAATGGGCCGCGCCGCCATTTTCCGCGGGCGGGCCAATTAAGGCCCGCCTAGCAGGTTAGTGACTCTCGTGGAGAACGGGAAAATAGTCGCAAGGGTGGGCGACCTCAGACTGCCGGTTGCAATGGGGAGCCAGCAGTCTGTATAAAGAGTGGCCAGGCAGCCTGCTTGAGCCAGTGCACCATGGCCAATTGTGGACAGAGGGAGGGAGGACCGATTGCACAGCAGCATGAGCAGGAGGAGGGGGCGGGCTGCAGGGGAGGCCAGTGGGGGGCCGCTATGCCCCCCTGATTTTCCGATGCATGCCTTGCTGTCTTCCTCCAAGAGGTGGGCATCCGTCGGCACCTTCTGTATTCCGGAGGATGGGAGGATGAAGGCCCCCCATGTCACCAGCCAGGCATGGGAGGAGGTGGGTGACGTTGTAAGCGCCCATGATGATGTGTGGCGCTCTGGCACCCAGTGCAGGCAAAGGATTCAATGATTTGCTGTGCTCTGGAAGGGTGAGTACCGTGTCTGTCTTGGCCATTTGACCTAGAAGGCAGCCTTAGCCTTTGACCTCCCCCACCATGTCTTGCTGTTGTTACTGCATTGGGCATCTGTCGCACGCTGGGTGGGCAAATGGGTACTGACCATGCTTACACCAGCCTTAGTGGTTGAGGAGAAGAAGGGTTCTCCCTGCAGCATATGTTCGTCTTTGTGGCATTTGAGTAGATTGGGGGCAACCTGCGGGGGAGGCTGCATGACACATACTCAGAACTCCAACACATGTCATATTGATGGTAACGAGATGGTGCAAGGGGAGCCTCAAGGTGTTTTGGGCAAGTGCCATCTGCTGGCATCGGCGCCGCACCTAGTTGCACCTCCTTGCCATGGGCGCTAAGAGCCATGTGATATTCAAAGTGACGGACGCCGAATGTGTCCAAGGTGGCCGTTGGGGGAGGGCGTTGGGACCAGCCGTACTATCTTCTGGGGATTGATCACCAGTAGTGTGGACAGGAGCCAGTGGAGGCCTCAGATGGGCCACTGTGGTTGGGGTGTGGCGTGCGCGTGCAGACTACATGAGCGAGCAGCCCCAATAAATCCTCTTCTCTGTTTTGCAGGCAAAAACTCACCACAATGCCCGGGAGCACCAGAGGACTGGAGGTGGGCGCGCCTTCTTGCAGTGCCTCATGCCTTTTGAAGAGCAGGCTATGGAGCTGGGCAGGAGTCAGGAGGCCAGGGCAGCCGGGGGCGGTGAGGCTGGGGTCTGGCGGGCAGGTATTTGAGGTCCACAATCCCATCCACTCTGTCTGCCCACCATCCAAACCACTGATGGTTGCTGCAATCGTTAATGCTGAAACACAGCTCATTCACAGACTGAGACACTCTGACGTGTGGGTCATACAGAAGGGACCCTCGTCCCCTTGAGGAATCCCGTCTCCACCACCTTCCAAAGTCACCTTATCTCATTTGTGACCACTATCACGATGGTCTAATATGCCATTGCCACTGCTGCACAGCCAAAGACTTATTTCATCTGAGTGGGTTTGGGATCTCCAGCACCTTTTCAGCCAGTGCACCCCACATTACTTTGTCCAAAAGGTCTTCAGCACCTCAGCTGTGAAAGTCATGGCACTCAATTTAGATAAATGCGACCACGTTACTCATCCCTGCACCAAGGGGAAATGTTGCCTTCTGCCCACCCGGCCTAATGGAATGAAGGCCAATAATGTGACCTCTCAATCTCCTGTGATCCACGGTAAATGTTGCAACTGTTTGCGATGTTTCCTCAGCCCCGCAACTATCCAGGCCAGAATGCGTCCAGGTCAGGTACCTCTGCACTCTCCCCACTCCTATGGTACATAACATGCCATGTGGCATTCCTGAGGCCATCTGACCAGCCTGTCTGCATGTGCGTTTAATGTTTGGGGCTCGTCTTGACTCCTTCCCACCTCACCAACGTTCGTCTCCTTAGGGTCTTGAAGTGTGAGCGACTTATGAGGCTGGGGGGGAAAGGGATGAAAAGTTGAACTGAGTGTACGCTAACTGATGCACTGTCCTTATTGTTAATTTCAGCATCACCACCAGAGCGACCCGCACTTCCTCAATGCAGCCCCCCCTCCACATCTGAGGGACAACATGTGCAACTTACGGCACATCATTTCAGCCAGCCAGGCACCAGCACAGACACACACACCTCGGTGAGGACTTTACCGTCGGCCATGTCCCGGGTCACAGTGGAGAGGGCACATCACAATTGCTGGAGGAGACGGTAGGGGCAGAGAGTGCCGATGGCTCCAGAAGATGGAGGGCTGCAGGGGATGAGGCACGTGCTGAGTCCAGCACTGATGACGTGCCTCTGGAGTTGTCTCCAATGGAACAGCTGCAGGAAAGGCAGCAGGAAGTGTGTTTCCATCTGGCAGGGTTGCATGAGGGAATGGTTCAGTTGCTCTCTGCGACGGAGGAGTCCAGGCAGAGCGCACGTGAAGAATCCACCCTCAGGGCAGAGCATCAGGATTCCTTCAAGGAGAGATTGGCGACTCTCATAGAGAGGGGCTTCCACCAAATGGGTCAAAATATGATTGGGTTACCCTCTGACCGGCAAGCCCTCACAGCGGTTCTGGCCACAGGTGGTGTTTCCCAAGGTGGGAGATGTTGTGGACACCAAGCGCCGGCACTCGGTGCCCATGCATCTGCGGTGAGCAGGGAGGTAGATTTGGAGCTCACGTCGGTGCAGAAGCTGCCTGCCGTCGCTGCAAGCTCCTCTCATGGTGCTCCAGATGAGGGCTGCAGCTCCTCCGCCCCTCTGCCAGTCAATCTTTCTTCCGTTGAGGCTGCGACAACTGGGGTGGTGCCAGTTCTGGAACTGGCCACTCCCTCCCTAGCGGAGCCACCACAGGCTCCACAGGCCGGAGGACGCCGGTCAAGGTCATTGAGCCCAATAGGACAACAGGGTCAGCAGGCTGTCTCTCAAGCCACTCGAAGTGATGGGGTGGCACCTAGACGTAGCACCCGAAAACATAAGCATAAGGCACCTTAGGCACTCCACGGGTATGTCACTGGTGATTTTGTGTTGCCCTTAGAATAAGGACCCATAGTTTTGTGATCGCTAACAAGTAGTGTGTGGTTTTGTTTTGGACAAAATAAAGTCCACCTTTGTAACCATGGCTGAGGGTCTTTTGTTTGTGGTGCATTTTTATTTTTCACAGATTTATCATGAGTGTTTGAGTGGACATTGATGTTTCTGTATTAAGCCCTTATTTGCAGCTGAACAGGTGGAAGATGTGGCACCTAAGTGCCACGTGTGGAAGTTCCAGGCAATGCTGTTCCTGCTGATCCATGCGTGTGGAGTTAGCTGAAGGTTCTTTGGATTAAATTGTCATGGGTGTCCCTGCCTCCTTGGTGTAAATGCGGGTCATCGTTCTGCCCCTCATCATTGCCCTGTGCTTCCTCATCTGCTGAGGCACTGCTGGATTCATCATGTGCAGCCTCATCCAGGGTGTTAAGGTCTTCATCGTCAACTGCATCCCCCCTTTCCAGTGCAAGATTGTGCAGGGCGCAGCAGACTACCACTATCAGAGAGACGCGATCTGGGGGGTACTGGAGTGCACCCCCTGAGCGGTCCAGGCAACGGAAGCGCACCTTGAGAAGACCGATGGCTCTCTCCACCACAGCCCTTGTGGTGCCCTGGCTCCTATTGTACCGATGCTCAGCTTCTGTTCTTGGACAGCATAGAGGCGTCATGAGCCACCTTCGCAGGGGATAGCCCTTGTCACCCAGCAGCCAACCACCCAGCTGAGCCGGAGCACTGAAGAGCCCCAGCTCCTGGGAGCTGCCTGGTTACCTTGCACAGACTTGTAGAATCAGCATCCTGTGATCACACACTATCTGCACGTTCAAGGAATGGAAACCCTTCCTGTTGACAAAGGCACCGGGCTCACCTGCTGGCGCCTTGGTGGCCACACGTGTGCAATCTATAGTATCCTGGACATGGGGGAAGCCAGCAATGGCCGCGAAGCCTCTGGCTCGCTGTGCCTGACTTGCCTGGTCGCAGCGGAAGTGGATGAAGGTGGATACCCGTCTGAACAGAGCGTCTGTAACCTGCTTGACACAAGTGTGGACAGCTGATTGGGAGACGCCGCAAAGATTACCCACCGAACCCTGCTAGGAGCCAGGGGCATAGAAGTGGAGGGCAACTGTGAGCTTCAGAGTCGCTGGCATAGGGTGTCTACCCACACAGTTAGGGGAGATCTCAGGGTCAATCATCTGACAGATATAGTTGACTGTCTCCCTTGAGAGTCGGAGCCTCCTTCGGCACTGCACCTCAGTCATATTGAGGTAGCTGCTTCACCGCCTGTATATCCTGGTAGCAGGATAGAATGTGTCTTCTGCGCCTTGCACCTTGAACAACCTCTTGGCCCTGCGCCCCTTGTGCCTGCGCCTGGCCTCCCAAAGGTGGCTCCCCTGGAGGCTGATTGTCCAGTCCTGGCCTCCTCCTTATTCTATCCCTCCTTTCCTCCTCAGGGGAGCTGCCTCCAGTGGAGAGGTCAGAACCCATACCCAGGCTAAATGGAGGCCTCCGGAAAGCTGCAGGCCTGAAAAAGATTGCTGTCTGCAGACTGGTTTCAAAGTACACAAGAAGCTCTTGGAAATCAATGAGAACTGCTAACAATCACACAGGCAACTTTTAAACATTTTCATCAATTATAATGTCGTCAAAAACATGAACAACCCCTTTGAGTCCACATATCCTGACATTGCAAAAGTTTTCTTAATCTCCTACCCGCTTTCCCGTTGGGCCCGTGCGCCGACCTGAAGTTCGCACGGGCCCCTCAAAATCGTACACAATTGGCAAGTTAAGGGGCTTAATGAGCCCTTCAATTAATGGCAGGTGAACTGAGCGCACCTGCCCACCGAAATATCGCGATGGCGTGCGCTGATGTCAGCACACTCACGCGACGTCAGCGCGCGTCATTTTACGCGCTGATGTGCGGGCTACGCCATCCACACGTCAGCCGGAAAATTCTGGCCTATATTTCGGTTGGCGGGCGCATGTGAGAGTTGGCAGCACTCACACCGACAATTGGGAGGCCTATTAAGGCCATTAAGTAGCAACTAATGGCGATTTTTTACTGCCCGTCCAATGTTAAGGTTGATGGGTGGACGAATCTGCCAGACGGACTTTGCCTTTTTGATGAAACTTCCCCCAAGGGTGGGATGAGGTTTCTGCTATTAATTAAAAAAATGTTTGGACAGAATTTTCATCATGTATAGTTTCAAGTGAATGAATCTGATGTGTGGACATTTTTTTCTGTAGTTTCAAATCTTTATTGGTTGGTTTTAAATTCTTCAGCTCCCTGAGGCAGCTCTCTGCCTTCTGGGAGCTTTCATTCTGCTCTCCCCTGTGCCTGTGCTGGCTTCAGCATCGCCCTCACCCTGCCCCTACCCCGGTAGCCCTCAGCCTTTCAGCACGTGTTTCACGCTGGCTGGCCGTTAATCAGGCAGAGTCAACATGCTTATGTGAAAGGGAATTTGTGTTTGGCAAATTTGTTAGAGTTGTTTCAGAATGTAGCAAGTAGAGTACTTGGATTCCCAAAAAGCATTCAATAAGGTACCACATGAAAGGTTTTTATTTTGTTATTCATTCATGGGATGTGGGCTTCGCTGGCTGGGCCAGCATTTATTGCCCACCCCTAATTGCCCTTGAGAAGGATGTGGTGAGCTGCCTTCTTGAACTGCTGCAATCCATGTGGTGTAGGTATACCCACAGTGCTGTTAGGGATGGAGTTCCAGGATTTTGACCTCATGGTGTTGGGGGTGATATATTACCATGGACAGAGAATTGACTAAAAGGAAACAGAAAATCAGGATAATTGGGTCATTTTCAGGTTGGCAAACTGTAACTGGGTGGGTGCCTCAGGGAACAGTTCTGGGGCCTCAACAATTAAAGATCTACATTATTGCCTTGGCTGAGGGGACTGACTGCATTATAGCCAGATTTGCTGGTGATACTGTTGGGGGAGTACAGTAAGAATTTATTGAAAGGGAATTACTTAAAAACCCAGCCAGTCAGTGCCATCAAGTACATTAACAGTTAAAGGTTACCAGATGAACTTTGCACACCCTTAGAGCATGTGATCACCAGAAAGGCCCTGGAAGCCAGACTGGAGACAGAGAAAAAAACAAGATAGATTAAATGTGCTCTTCAATGGATAAGGAAAGGACAGATAGGGGATGAAGGTTCTGCCTGGGTGAAGGGGGGTGTATGTACCTGGCATGTAAGCCTATATGCTGACAAGATTGGAATCTGAAAAATGTTCTTGTACGTGATCAGTGATGTATAAATAAGCTGTATACTTGTAATTTGGTAGAGTGCTACCTCAGACTGCTTTGAGGTGGTTATCTCCTTGCAATTGCTCGAATAAACAATCATGACCTGTACCTGAACCTCCTGTGGTTCGTTTGGTCAAAGATACCACAACAATTGGCATAGTCGGCAGGATACTTCGATCAGAGCTCTGCAAAGTGGGTGAGTATACTTTATTTACCACCCGTAGTTAGTGCAGTAAGCCTGGTCAAGTATCAAAAGAATTGGGAGGAGGATTCAGGACAGGAGGCGCCGGGATAGGAGGTGGAGCCATGCTGATGAGCTAGCGGTTTGAAAGAAAACCATAGCAGAAGCTGCGCAGGGAGGCCTGACCCCTGTTTAGAGAAACAGGAGACGGAGCTGTGCTGGCAGGCTACGGTTTGAAATAAAACCATAGCCAAAGCTGTGCAGAGAGGCCAGAACCTTGGGGAAACAAATAGACTGCAAGTAACTAAGTTGTCAGAGCCATGTGAATTAACTGTGCAGAGACAGACAGAATAGAATGCCATCAGGAAAACAGGAAAGTGCGATGGAACTTGACTGGGGAGCTGCGGACTCCATCACAATGTTCATAGCAGAACAACAGAGAATGGGAATATATGGAAAGATGATTGGGACCCGAAAGGTCTCCTACTGATTATTTGTACCTTAAAAAAAAAATTGATCTCAGTTACAAGAGCTGCTTGTGCTGAAGAGAGAGAGAGAGAGAAAGGGAGTCCCCATAGGGGGTTAATGAGCAGTGACAGGCAGCAGCAGAGGAAATGTGAGCTTCAGTCAGTTTGATTGTCCCTATAGGTGGAGCCTTCAAGATCCCTTTATTCCCCCCACTGCTACTTGAAGTTTTGTTTAGAGTATGAGAGTTTAAAGTCGTTAAGTTCAATGTTTTGGGGGTATAAATATATAACTTTATATATGTGTTTGTTTGTGTGCAAGGAAGCATTTGTATGTGAGCTTTAATGTGTTTTCTTCCCGAAATTGTCATTTGTGTGTGTAGTTCAGCACTTTAGAGTCGAAAGCACCATATTAGGTTAAAGGAAAAGTATACTCAAACATTCCAAAGTTTTGAGTATAAGGTTTGAGTTGAGATTTCTGGCAAAATTACAAATTGAAGGTATTGTAAAGATAAAACAGGGTTTGCCTTTGATTGAGATGAACCAACCATTGTACCACCCCCTTGCAACTAGTATCACCAGCTTCCAAGCTGATTGGGATTGATACCTACGAATTACATTAGCTCATACGAGTTGGTGTTCTAAAATACTGAGGAAAAAAAATTACCTGAAATTCAAAAGAGTTCTAGGAAAACCAAAAGATGTAAACACGCGGTCTAGGTGGTTCCAATGGATTAAAAGGGGTTTCTTTTGAAGAAATGAGTTAAATACGAAAGGGAATCTGCATCCCAACAGTACTGTTATTTGAATTTGGGACAATCTTGAGATCTAAAGTGCAGTGTAATTTAGAAGGATACTTTTGAATAACTAGGATGCTACCCAAGTTAAAGAATGTGTCGATAAACATATGGGACCTTTAATCTGGATACAAATCAATACACATAAGAAAGAGGTAGTTCAATTTTGATAGTGTAAATTACAGTTCTTACAAAGTTTAAAAAATGACAGTTTGGTTCCTGATAAAGTTCTCAAAAGGGAATTTTTATTTTAAAAAGGTTTGACAACAGTTGACTCTAATTCAAATGCTGCAAGTTTTTTGTAATTGCTAGTCTGTTCCCAAGATATAAAGTTAAGCTCAAGACCTTGACAAAGTTTGGCAGAAATCCAATTTTTGGCCAAGTTAATGAATCTGGGAAAATTCTGAAAAAAAGAGTCAGACATAATTTAGTGGGTTACTTTTGAGACAATACAATGTTGTTTGAGAAGAAGATAAGGAAACAAAACATGTCAGTGTCTGATTTCTGTTTTAAAACTGTTATGAGAATACTTTATTGGACTGTAAATCTCTCGGGACAACCTGAAAAGGTAAGATGGTAGCTATTGATTGTGTAAAATGGTATGAGGAAGTGAGGCAGAGAGAGAGAGAGACAGACAGAGAGCAAGAGACAGAGAGAGAGAGAGACTGAGAGACAGACAGAGAGAGAGAGAGAGAGAGTGAAGCAATTTGTCCGGGAGCTGTGCAGGCAGCTTCATGGGCTAAGGCAGGAGGCTAGGGATCAGCAGATCATATGGGACTTAGAAGTAGAAGTTAGGTCAGAGCAAGCCGAAGTGCCTGCCATAGGGGAGAAGGTAATGGTAAAGTTGCTCCCGAAAAACCTGAGTTTGCACCCAAATGGGTGAGACCATATGAGGTAATCATGACCAGTGATACACGCGCGTATGTGGACATTAGGGGAAAGGGGCGCTGGAAGCGTTGGTCACAACTGAAGCATTTCTTAACTGATTCCATTCACAGAACTGATCTCAACAACCGACCGCTGATGACTGGGACAGTTACCTGCTTAAGTTCACAGAATGTTAACTGCAATGCCAAGGTTCGTGGGCACGGCGATACTGGCACCAAGGTTGGGTACCATCACGTCTCGTGGTACAGCACAGTCAGTACTGAATACAACACACAACGGGGAATGCTAAATGTAATAGTAGAAGAACAAGTGATTTTGAATTGTAGCAAGGGTTTGCTTCAGATCGGGCGCGGAAGTGTCAGGAATATGACACATACAGGGACATCAATGGTTAATTCTATTGACCTGGCAACTGTTGACCAGAAGGTCCGGACCTTGAGCTCCAAGCTTAGGAAAATTTTAGAACGGGAACAGGGAATTCACAACACCCTATTAAGTACAGACCAGGGCATGACACGGTTAATCCAAAACCTGGCTACCATGCTCAAAAGTCATGTGAGGACTATCAGTAAACTGATCGGGATAGGGAAAAATATTTCAGATGAAGCAAGCAGGAATGATATTTGCAACACCTATGGATCCTGGGCACTGGAACAAACCCGAGATAATTTAAGACAAATTAATGAATGGGTGGTTCCATTATGGGTAACTAATGAACATTCATTTAATCTTTCGCGACATAAGGATCATGACGACTGGTTGCCAGCTCAGAGGTTTAACATGTATATAGAATGGATGTTGAATGTATAGTGAATTATAATATGCTAATAGGCATTGTCTTAGTGATACCTGTTATACCTATGTCAACACCCGGCAGAACATTATATGGAGTAGAATATATTGGGGTGATACGGGGGGATTACTATATTAGGTGCCATGACATTCTGCCATATGCAGTAGATATAGAAGGGAACATAGTTAGCACCACATTAGAAAGATGTAGTATTGAGACCACCGCAGTAGTATGCGCACATCCAATATATGAGACGGAAGGAGCAAGGTGTGGATTTAAAGCAGCAACAAATTGTACAATGGAAACTATATGAGCTGCAAAAGAGCCGACCCATGTTGCACATATGGGGAATGGGAGATATTGTATTACCACATGGCAGCAAAAGATCCAGTACGAGAGCAACCGGATGTACCCCATCCACAATCATTCAGTGTGCCTACACCCGCAAGTGCCAGCAAGGGTGGGTAAGGTGGAACTGGTCAAAATACACAAGAGAGGAGCGGCTACTATTCAGGTCATGGAAAGCCTTACACAGTAAACCTGACACAATATTTGAACCAGTTCTTCTATGAAATTCCCTAATTACCAGAGCACCTAACCGTGATTCGGGGACAGGCTCAGCAGATATATAGAATTTACTATAGACTGCAGCAACAGGTTAGAGCCTTAAAAGAGGACATCGAGCAAAGAGATTCCTCCACATGGTGGGAGGATCTGTGGAATTGGGGCTCAAATGTACAAATACACCCATGGATTCGGATTATCTCCCATGTCCTGGTTGTGATTCAGCTGATATTCGTTACATATTTAACATACTTGATTCATCATACCCGAAGGTCACAAAAGAGGTGGTGCTGGGGGAGTTTTAACAGGTGGAGAAGAGGTTTAGCAAGTCAGAGGTCTGAATTGAAGGGCCAAGCGATACAGATGGTCTGACCTAGCACCTTTACAATCCAAAGCTGGATACCTGGCCAGTATCAATGGGTGGCGGTACGTAAAGAGATGGACAGTACCACTGTAGTTGGCTACCTTGGGCTAGGACAAGGGCCAAAAGGGGGGACTGTTCAGGGGAATACAGTAAGAATTTATTGAAAGGGAATTACTTAAAAACCCAGCCAGTCAGTGCCATTAAGTACATTAACAGTTAAAGGTTACCAGATGAACATTGCACACCCTTAGGGCTTGCAATCACCAGAAAGGCCCTGGGAGCCAGACAGGAGACAGAAAAAAACAAGATAGATTAAGTGTGCTCATCAACGGATAAGGAAAGGACAGATGGTCGCAGCTTAAATAGGGGGAGAAGGCTCTGCTTGGGTGAAGGGGGGTGTATGCACCTAGAATGTTAACCTATATGCTGACAAGATTGGAATCTGAACAATGTTCTCCATGTGATCAGTGATGTAAAAATAAGCTGCATACCTGTAATTTGGTAAAGTGCTACCTCAAGCTGCTTTGAGGTGGTTCTCACCTTGCAATTGCTCGAATAAACGATTGTGACCTGTACCTGAGTCTCGTGTGGTTGGTTTGTCAAAGATACCACAACAATACAAAGATAGGGAGGAGAGCAAGTTGTGACGAGGACATGAAGAATCTGAAAAGGGATGTACATAAGGTTAAGTGAATGGGGAAAATGTAACAGGTAGAGTATAATTTGGGAAAATTGAAGGTTGTCCACTTTGGTAGGAAGAATAGAAAATAAATTTATTTAAGTTGCATGAGACTGCAGAATGCTGAGGTACAAAAGGATTGGGTGTCCCAATCACAAAAAGATAGCATGCAGGTACAGCAAGAAATTAGGAAGGCAAATGGATATTGGCTTTTATTGCAAGAGGATTGGAATACAGCAATAATTAAGTTTTGCTACAATTGTAGAGGGTGTTGGTGAGGCCATATCTCGAATACTGTGCGCAATTTTGGTCTCCATATTTAAGGAAGGATACACTTGCATTGGAGGCTGTCCAGTGCAGGTTCAGTAAATTGGTCCCTGAGATGAAGGGGTTGTCCTATGATGAGAGGATGAGTAAATCGAGTTTATATTCTCTGGAGTTTCGAAGAAATAGTGGTGATCTCATTGAAACATACAAAACCCTGAAAGGGCTTGATAGGATAGATTCTGAGAGATTGTTTCCACTGGTCTGGGAATCAAAAACACAGGGGCACATTTTCAGGATAAGGGGGTAATCATTTAGGGCTGAGGAGAAATTACTTCATTCAAAGGGTTGTGAATATTTGAAATTCTGTAACCCAGCGGGCTGTGAATGCACCATCATTGTCCACATTTTAAGGCTGGGATAGAGAAATTTTTGGTCTCTCAGGGAATCAAAGGACATGAGGATCATCTGGGAATGTGGGTTTGAAGCCCAAGATCAACTTTGATTGTTCTGAATGGTTGAGCAGGATTGACAGGCCATATGGTCTACTCTTGTTCCTATTTCTTGTGTTCTTGTATGCCTTACAGATAATGTGCCAGACACCTCCATCACCATCTCTGATATGTCTGCCCCACTGACTGGACATACCCACCAGAGGTGGCGGCACTCTTGTATACAGTTGGGAGGGAGTTGCCCCAGGATTCTTCAAAATTGAATCTCGATACCATGAAATCTCATGGCATCAGGTCAAAGATGTGCAAGGAAACCTCCTGCTGATTATCACGTGTCGCCCCCCCACTCAGCTGATGAGTCAGCTCCATGTTGAACATCAATTGAATCACAGAATTTTAATGGCACAGAAGGAGGCCATTCAGCCTATTGTGCCTGCACCGGCTTTCCAAATGAGCATTATGCCCTAGTACCACTCGCTGTGTGAAGGAGTTTTTTCTCACATCACGTTAACTTCTTTTGCAAATCGCTTTAAATCTGTGCCCTCTCGTTCTTGATCCTTTTACGAGTGGGAACAGCTTCTCCCTATCTACTCTGTCCAGCCCCCTCATGATTTTGAACATCTCTATCAAATCACCTCTTAGCCTTCTACTCTCCAAGGAGAACAGTCCCGACCTCTCCAATCTATCTTTGTCGCTGAAGTTTCTCATCCCTGGAACCATTCTTGTAAACCTCTTCTGAACTCTCTCCAATGTGTTCACATCTTTCCTATAATATGGTGCCCAGAACTGTACATAATATTCCAGCTGAGGTCTAACGAGCATCTTATATAAATTCAGCACAATCTCCTTGCTCTTGTACTCTATGCCCCTATTAATAAAGCCCATGATACTATTTGCATTATTAACTGCTCTCTCTACCTGTCCTGCCACCTTCAATGATCTATGCACATATATACCCAGATCTTTCTGGTCCTGCATCCCCTTCAAAATTTCACCCCTTATTTTATATTGTCTGTCCATGTTCTTCCTACAAAAATGCATCACTTCACACTTCTCTGCATTGAACTTCATCTGCCACCTATCTGCCCACTCCACCAACTTGTCTATGTCCTTTTGAAGTTCCACACCGCCCTCCTTGCAGTTCACAACACTCCCAAGCTTTGTACCCACAGTACTTATAGGAAAGGAGTTCCTGGATTTTGACCCAGTGACAGTGAAGGAACGGTGACATATTTCCAAGTCAGGATGGTGAGTGGCTTGGACTTCCAGGTGGTGGTGTTCCCTTGATGACCTTAACTAGGCTTCAGATATGAAGGGCTCAGGGGAAAGGAATGCAAAGTAATGTTGACTGTTCCTCTAGGATCCTGCATCATTATATTTGTGAATTGTGCCATTCCCATGTGTAGAATGCTGCAACAGCTACTCACTCTGCTTCTTTAATGTTCATGTATACTCACTGATGTTTCTCATCCATCAGATGGATCATCATCCAGACCAACTGAAGATCCAGAGGGTCAATCACATCTCAGATTCTGCAGCATAACACCCTCGCACCGCACCTCACATATCTCAGGCACTAGCAACTTGGTGGGGTTGAGCACATCCGTAGATACAGGAGCACAGACTGGAGGAACCATTTCACATTCACCTGAGCAGTTGTCAGAAACTGAGAGTTTCCAGGCCTCTGACAGCTGGAGGAGCAATGGAGACCAAAAAGATGCTGAACCCCGGACAGATGATAAGCCTCTGGAGTCATCCATCAGGGGATAAATGCTGGATGTCCAGCAAGAGGTATGTAGGGGTCTGGTGGAGCTTCCAGAGACTATGTGTTCCCTGGTCATGCAATCGAGGAGTCCATGTGTAGCATGAGTGCTGGATCACTCTTTCCACAGCATCTTCCTCAAGAGATTGGTAATTCTCATGGAGACCCAGCTCAAGCAGCTCAATCAAGGGCTTCTGCAGTTGAATTCAGAACTGCAAGCCCACATTGGCAGTGGCCTCAGCAGGGCATTGCCAATGTAAGAGACAGATAATGCACCTGGTGTCTCTGCTAGTTTCTCATCCATCCATGGTGAGCAGGGAGGTTTAAGCAAAACTCATGTTGGTGGATGAACAACAGCTATCTGTGTTCTAATAAGCCTTCAAGGGAAATCAGCATTACATCACTAGAAGGGAAGTGTGTCATGTGATCCAGTCTTAGTTTCACTTTTCCTTTGAGCAGAGCACACACACAGCTCTAATGTCTTCAAGCTTTATACTTATGTATAACTTCTCATGTGCTGAGTCTTAATACATTAATCCACAATGTGATTATCTAATCCCTCTTGAGTGATTGGTACATGACGTCTTGTACAGTAAACAAACCCACAGTATTATATCATTATAATAACATGGCATGGTAATCAGTGGTGATAAGACAGGTGGAAGCAAGATTAAATACAGGTATGACATGGTGAACAGCCTTCAGTGGTGCTACAATCAAACCTTGACATTTTGGTCAGGCCGCAACAAAGCTGCGGTGTCAGAGTGTTGAGAACACAGCATGCTGACTGCGCAGAAAAGCTTGGGAGACACAGCACTGAGCAAGTGCTCAAGTACAGCGCTGGTAAGCATGACAAATCCCTTGTGGTGAGGTTGTAGTGCATCGCCTGTTCGCGAGTGGGAAATCGTGTGCAGAAGACCAACACAGGGAAAGGCAAGTGACCAGGGTGTGGACTAGATTGATAGTAAGCAAGGGAGAGTCAAACAAAAGAAAAGTAATAAAAATCAGGCCAGAAAAGGTTGTAACTATAATGGGCGGCTCCAGGAGTTGCTGAACCCTCAAAGGAGTTTAGTTAGCAAAGTTAAAGCACATGGGATAGGACGTAATATACTGGCATGGATTAAGGATTGGTTAACAGGCAGAAAACAGAGGGTACGAATAAACGGGTCATCTCGCGTTGGCAGGCTGTGACTAGCAGGGTACCACAAGCATCAGTGCTTGAGCCCCAGCTGTTTACAATATATATCAATGATTTCGAATTGGGGACTAAATGTAATATTTTCAAGTTGGCAGTTAAAA
Source organism: Cetorhinus maximus (assembly GCF_964194155.1). Classification (NCBI taxonomy): domain Eukaryota; kingdom Metazoa; phylum Chordata; class Chondrichthyes; order Lamniformes; family Cetorhinidae; genus Cetorhinus; species Cetorhinus maximus. The sequence continues at coordinate 169,187,126 of NC_135883.1, forward strand.
CAAAGCTAGGTGGGAATATGTGTTGTGAAGAAGATGCAAACTGTCTTCAAGGGGATTTGGATAGACTTAGCGAGTGGGCAAGAACATGGCAGATGGAACATAACATGTAAAAATGTGTGCTTATCCACTTTGGCAGGAAGAACAGATGCGCAGAGTATTTCTTAAATGGTAACGGATTTGAAAGTATAGATGTTCAAAGGGGTCTGGATGTCCTCATCAATAAGCGAATGAAAACTAACATGCAGATGCAGCAAGCAATTAGGAAGGGTAATGGTATGTTAGCCTTTATCGTAAGAAGGTTTAAGTACAGGAGTAGTGAAGTCTTGCTTCAATTGCATAGAACCTTGGTTAGACCGCACCTGGAGAACTGTGTGCAGTTTTGGTCCCCTTACCTCAGATATTACAAGGATATTATTGCCATAGAGGGAGTGCAACGAAGGTTCACCAGACTTGTTCCTGGGATGGTGGGACTGTCCTACGAAGAGAGATTGGGGAAACTGGGGCTGCATTCTCTAGAGTTTCGAAGAATGAGAGGTGATCTCATTGAAACCTACAAAATACTTAAGGGAATAGACAGGGTAGATGCAGGTAAGATGTTTCCCCTGTTGGGAAGTCTAGAACCAAGGGACACAATTTCTAAATAAGGGAGAAGCCACTTAGGACTGAAATTAGAAGAAATATTTTTACTCAGAGGGTTGTGAATCTTTGAAATTCTCTACCCCAGAGGACTGTGGAAGCTCAGTCATTGAGTATGTTTAAAGCAGAGATTAACAGATTTCTAAATACCAGTGACATAAAGGTATATGGGGATAGTGTGGGGGAAAAGGCATTGAAGTGGTTGATCAGGCATGATCGTATTGAATGGAGGAGCAGGCTCGATGGGCTGAATGGCCTACTCCTGTTCCTATATTCTTAACAATAAATCTATTAAGAATGAAAGATGCTATTACTTTGTGGTGCACTCCCGCCACAACTCGTCTTTGAGGGCGGAGCTTCAGAAAAGCACAGGAAAGCGGCTACAGCGACACTCATCCCAGGTACTACAGAAGGAAGAAATGAACATAGGAACTCAGGAAAAGGAATAGGCCATTCAGACCATCGAGCCTGCTCCACCATTCAATTAAATCATGGCTGATCATCTACCTCAAAGCACTTTCCAACATTATCTCTATGTCCCTTGATGTCAGTCTCCAGAAACCTATCGATTTCTGTCATGAACATGCTCAATTACTGAGCTTCCACAGTCTTCTGAGGTGGAGGATTCCAAAGATTCACCACCCTATGAGTGAAGAAATTCCTCTTTATCTCAATCTTAAATGGCCCTTATTCTAAGATTATGTCCCCTGGTTCTTGACTCACCAGTACATCCATCCTGTAAGAATTTTGTATGTTTCCTTCTTACGTTTTATTTCAATCCAAAAATTATGTTGCTCACCTATCATTCATTATGTTCCTTTTTTCTACTGCCATTTTGTCGTCTCTAATTGGTCCAGCTACCCCACCCCAACTTGTTTGTTCCCTATCCTTTCTGATTATGCAATGAGGTTTCTCATTGTTTAGTTAGCAGTCCTGTTCTTTATGTAGCCATATTCCTCCAACATGCATTCTATAGATTATTGCCCATGGTTCTCCCATTTTATTTTGAATGTTATATATATCGCTGTACAGGCAACTTAGTCACAAATTAGTTCAGCTCAGTTGCAAGCAGTTGGGTTAGATTTGAATGTCTTCACATTACACTGGATTTACAGGCAGCTGCAATGATCTGTCTCTGTCCTTGCCCACCTACACTATTCCCTAGTAACTCACTGCAAGTTCATGGAACACATCAACTTTCTACTCAGCATATTCCAGCAGTGTGGTCTTAACATTGATTTCGACAACTTCAGGAAGGGAATGAGTGGATGTGAATACACCCATTGGTACACTATTAGCATATATGATATGTATTTCTCATTTTGCCGTGCTTTTTTCTTCCACCAGAGTCCTAGGCCACAGGAGTCTGCTCTGTTTTATCAGGATTTCATACTTTCTCCTTTCCAACTTAACTAAACTGCCTTAACTATTCACACAGTCTCTGATCTCACAAATGTGTTTTATTTTCCTTATTTCCCTCATCATGCATTATTTGTCACTCTCATGCCAATCAGTTAACTATCTCCTGTCCTCCACTGACCACTTGACAGCTTGTCTTTTTTCTTGCGTATTATTGATGTCAATCTTGAGAGCTCAAATTATCCAAGTGGTCTCCTTTTGGGGCAGAGAATTTCAGGTTTCTATTCTCCTTTGTGTTTAAAAGTTCTTCCTGATTTCCCTCGTAATGACCTAACATTCATTTTAAGATTGTTTCCCCTTGTTTTTAATTCCTGATGAAAGATTCTCTATATTTACCACAGCAAATGCTTTTAACATGTCATATACCTCAATCAGTTGATCCTTAATCTCCTATACTTAAGCCAATTCTAAGCAACCTGTCCTCATAATTTAACGCTCTAGTCCCAGTATCCCTGGTGAATCCGAACTGTATCCCCTGCAAGACTAGTATATCCTTCCCAAGATGTGGTGTCCAAAACTGAGCACAGTGCTGCAGATAAAGTGAGGATTTTTTTTCTGTTCTTTTGAAGAACAGAATTTTACACATACACACTCATATTGATGCTAATATTCACAGCTGTTAAGAATTATTTTAAAGAAAGGAATAATTTTGTTAATTATAATGATTTGTATAAATGCACTTTTAAGAGTAGATCCTGATGGTGAGATTCTGTTACTAAATGGAAGTTATATTTCCAAAGATGGTGGCAAACTGAATTAATCTGTGATTGTAATTTGCAATCAGTAAATGATGCAAAGTATCACAAAATAGTAATGTTTCATGTTCAGTACCATCACATACTGCTCTTTAGATTACATTACCTACCCTGGGGATTAAAGAACCCTGTCATCCAAAATACATTGGGCCTGCCCTCAAATATCCAAGAAGAAAATTGTGCATTTCTCTCTAGAAACTCTGTGAACCAAAATCCCAATGTGGAAGAATCCCAGGAAATCCTCTTCCACATCACAGGAACACGAGCATTGTACATGTTATCCAAGGCATCTGTTAAATTCTGTAATGGAAAAGAGAGTGAGCATTACACTTCAGAAAGAATCCTGGACTCACCCAAGCACAGGCAAATGATCTGAAATAATATAATAGGCAATATATTGTTATGACCAGGTTAGAAGGGTTGAACTGATTCCACTCCTTGTCCCAATCCTGATTTGGTTATAACAGATCACATCAAAATGCTGCAGATGCTGGAAATCTGAAATAAAAGCAGAAAATGCTGGAAAAACTCAGCAGGACTGACAGCATCTGTGGAGAGAGAAACGGAGTTAACATTTCGAGTCTGTATGACCCTTCTCTGAAGAAGGGTCATACGGACTTGAAACATTAACATTGGTTATAACAGAGTTTGAATTTAAAAGGGAAGTGATATTGCCAACTCAATATACATACTTAACTGCATATTGCTCAGTGCAAGAAATAAGCTAGCCAGGTTCCTTAAGCAAAGAGTTATTTTTTTTGCTAAAACTCACTCAGGTAAAGATGCAGAAATTATTAACAAATATATCTGACTTCCAACTAATGCAAAATATATACACGGATACACACACAAACCCCTGCACCTTGGTTTGCAGCAATGAAATCTTCTGGTGGGTTTGCAAACCACAAACAGCTCAGCTTTGATGAGAGAGGTTTCGTAAGAAAGAGAAAGGGGGTAAGGCTGTGGCCCCTTCTACCCCAGTGGCAGTCTCCCTGTTAGTTCAAATCCAGTATATTTTACACATAAGAGCTGAGTCAAATGACCTCTCTCTGATTTCAGTCTGTGCTTATCTTAGCCATTGTCTCTGAGGGCTCTGTAGACTCTGTGTCCTTTGCAAGCAGCTTGTGTCCTTCACAATTGCAAAAGAGTAGTTGCTGTAGGCTAGTGTCCTTTGATTAGCAAAAGCGTTCTTTTCAAAAAGTTCAATATTATATATATGTGAGTGTGTGTGTATGCATATATATATATATAAAATCTAGCTGATGACATTATAAAATAATATGACAGCAAATGACATTATATACTAATATTCCATATAACACATCTTCATAACAATTTCCATATTTCTTTTATAAACATAAAATGAAACAGAAATGCAAATACTGGAAAACTGAAACAAAAAAAAAGTTGGGCAGATCCATCAGCACAGACGCAAGGAAGACAGCTTATTTCAGGTAAAAAACATTGCTTTTCAACTGCTGATTGATCTGTGTATTTCCAGCAGATTCTGACTTATTTTAAATATTTTGTGCTTCTGACAGAGTGGATGGAATCTAAGGTAAAGGCTAAATACTGCCGATGCTGGAAATTTGAAACAAAAACAAGAAAATGCTGGAAAAACTCAGCAGGTCTGACAGCATCTGTGGAGAGAAAAACAGAGTTAATGTTTTGAGTCCGTATGACTCTTCATCAGAGCTAAATCTTGTGTCACATAAGAGCTGAGTCAATCTTCTGTCCTTCTCCCATGGCAATTTAAGTGGCAGGGGTGCGTCAGGTGGGCGGGTGGTGGAGGTGGCCACCCTCCCACCTCCACCCTGAGTAATCTAAGGTGGGAAGGCCTTCAAGACCCATCTAAGCACTTCACTGCTGGTATTAACCCAGTAGGGGGGGGGGGGGGCTCACCATGTGGGGAACATGACAACAAACTCTGGTGTGTTTGCTTGCGTGCTTCTGTGGTCCAAGGCACTCAGTGCCTGATCCGGGGATTTGGCATCGGGAAGGAGGGAGAGGCCCACTGAAAACTAGCCCCCTGCTCTTGCCAACACCTCCCCACTACTCTGTGACTCCCACCCCCAAACCCACTGCCTGTATCCCTACTCAAGCTAAGGCTTCGTGTGGGCATAATACCGGCAGCAGTCACCGTCTCTTCTACGATGCTGCCGAGTACAGAATACCTGCTGACTTCTGATTGGCCAGTAGTTCCCAGTGGGTGGGACTTCCACCCCTGGGGTCCTTGATTCCCAGAGAAGACCTGTCACTGGCCTGTCAAGTGCCTGAGTGGAACAAGATGCGGAGGGCCTCGGAAAGAGGTGACATGGGGCCTTGCCTGCTCTCCAGCCAGCAGCTGAGACTCTCTTTGCTTCCACAAGAATCTGCCAAGAGATTTTCATAAGTTTACTCCTTGTAAAATAAACACATTGCTGAGAGATGTAATTAGTAGGAAGATACAAACCAGGCAAACAGAAACTAGAAACGGTTTCTGGATCTATATTGTCATTGACATTGGGCAGAATCTCCCCTTCCCACAATCAGCAGAATTACTGGTGGGTGGGGGCGTAAGTATGGCGCGGAGTGGAAAATCAGTTTCCTAATGCCAGGAAACCAGGTCAGGATTGCCCCCTCCCGAACTTCATGGCGGGTTGATGGTAGGTCAGGTCTCCTGCTGAAGCTCAGCAGGACCCCATCTCATGCATGTTCATTAGAACTCCAACAGACTGGAATTGTGTGCCCTCGTCAAGTCTTCCGTCCATCCAGTGGCAATTCATGCCATTCTGTAACCCAACTGCACTTTCGTTGTGTGCATTCGATGAAGGAGTATTTCAAAGCACTTACCTTAAAGTCGAAGCTGGCCGCTAGAGTTGGCTGCAGGCATGGTGCACATGAAAACACAAGTGGGACGAGGTCTGGAGGAGACAAAGGGGAGGTGCAGGACATGGGAGGGGGTGGGGTGGAGTGGATGCAATGAATTGGGGACGAGGTTGGGTGCAAGACACGGAGAGTGGCTAAGTGCAAGACATGAAGGGCCGGGGATCCAGAGAAGCAGAACGGGGGTTCCAGAGGAGTAAAGGGGAGGTATTTCCAGAGGAGAAGGGGGTATCCAGAAGAGAAGGGGTTGTCCAGAGGAGTAGAGGGAGGTTCCAGAGGAGAAGAGGAGGGAGTGTATGTGGATGGAGTGAGGTGGGAAAAGAAGGTACGAAGGGGAAGGATGGGGGTGTGGGATGTGGTGTGGGGTTGGAGGTGTGGGGCTGGAGAGTTTTAGAGGGAGGGGTCAGCCGAGTTGATGATGGATCATGTGGGGAGAACTGGGGGTGTTGGTTGATTGGAGGGGATGGTGACTTTGAGAGTGGGAAGTGGGACATGGTTGGGTGAGAGGGTCAGGGTCTGGGTGTGGTGGGTATTGTTCTCATCTGGCAGGGGATGGGGTGGGGGCGGCAGTCACTGAAGGGGACAAGGATGGTGACACAGGTTGCAGGAGTGGGGAGGATCAGGATGAGCATAGGAATGTTGACTGGGATGTGCTCAGTGGGGAGGGGAAGGCATGTCCAAATTAACAGTGTAAGGGTCCAGGGTGATGGTGGGAGGCTCAAGGGTAACCAAGGGAAGAGTGAAGATGGCAAAGGAGGGGGTGGTGGTGGGGGTTATCAGTGATGGGGGAAAGTTGATGGGTGACAGAAGGAGTGAAAAAAGTGGCAGAGATAGTTTGAAATGAAACATGCACTATCCTGAGACAGAGCCAGCTCCAGACCAAGGCAACGCGCTCAATGTCCAACTGCAAAACATCGAGGTGGCAGGAGGGTCTGCTCAGGTGGTTGGAGCTGAAGGTCAACTGGACAACTAAAGAGAAATGCTAATAAGCATGTGGAGAGTGTATCTTTATGTAGCTTTCTCATTTGTTATTTCTCAGTATTTGGTGAAGACCACATGTCAGCATGTCTGGCCCAGAGGGTTCCCACAACAATAAAATCCCAGCAAGGTGTAGAGCTGCCATTCACTCTGAGCCATTGGCCATTGACTCCAGGCAGAGTGAGAGAACAAATGGGGGGAGGGAGGGAGAAGGATGCCCACAAGGGGCATGTAGGTGAATAGCAGCCAAGTCGTGACTGCAAACCTCCATTCTGCTGGGGGAATGGAGCTGCCTGATAAGGGCTCATGTGATTAGTCTTTCCATTGTGACAAGGTCTGTCCGTAGAGTCTCGAGGGCAGTGGACGCAATCGTGTGAGTGGGAGACCTCTTGCACATGGCAGTCATCGCCCTTGTCAAAGAGCAATGTCTCCATGCACAGCCATGCATTAGGGGGAGGAAGACCCATCCTTGGTGGAGTGTGCGCAACCATTAAAACTACTAGCAGCAAGATTGAATCCAGGAGACTTCTAAACAGTACAACATAACATACAAATGGGAGTGCAAAAACTATTTAAAATGACTGAACACCTGTGCCACCAGTGCTCATCGAATACTTCTTAATTTTCCTTACTCTACTGCTACATTTAGATGCTTCCCTGACATCCACAGCAGAGGTTGACGCAGCCTTCTGACTATCATGCCCGGTTTTCTGTGATGATTTCGGCGGGTGCCCTCTGGAGTGCCGAGGCCTGGTGGGCCCCAGTCTGCTTTGGGTCTCCTGCTCTGGGGCAGGTTTACTCTCCTCAGTCTGAGCAGCTGGAGCTGATGAGGTTACAGAGGGGATTGGGAACACCTGCACACCCTTGGAGATTCCTGAGTGGATGCCCCCGGGGTGTCTGCCTGATGCTCCTCCTCCTCCTCCCTTTGGGTGCCCAAGGGCACCCCCCCCCCCCCCCCCCCGCCGACCCCACCACCCACTGACTCCTTGAGGAGAAGGGGTACCTGGAGGGAGGTCGAGGTCCCCCGCCCCCTCTTGTGTAGCCATTGCAAAAGCTCACCCATGGTTACAACGATGGGGTACAGGTCTGAGTGCATCTCCAGCAAAAACTGGCGTTCTGCTTGACCAGGGTCTCCATGGTGTCTGCCATCCTCCCCATGGAGGCCTTGATGTGCTCAAATGTCAGAGCCACTACATCAGGGAACATGTGGACAGATTCCTCTGCCTTGCGTGCCACTCTGTTGAGGGTCTCTGACATGTCTGCCTGATGTTCCCCTGCGTCTCGCTGGTACCCCAGCATTCTCCCCATGGCCACTTTCAGAGGCTCATCACCTGACTCAGGCTTAGCAGAGGCCTCTTTCCCAGCAGTCCTCCGAGTGCCAGAGACCTTGGCTGTCACTACTTCCTTCTGCTGTGGACACATGTCTGTGCAGTGACCACCTGGATGTGAGCCCGAGCCTAAACTAGACATATGAGCCATGAGGTGTGTATCTCTGGGCTGGTGGAGGGTGTAGGTGAACACTGAGATGGCTGTATGGGTGAGAAGCCAACTTCCTCCTCCTCTAAGGTCTTCTGCAGGCTGGGGCCGACTTCAGGTGCAGGGCCCTCCCCCTCTTCCTGCTGGCACTTGGGCAGAGAGAGGAGAGAATGAGTGACTATCTAGGCTGGCTCAAAGTTGACAATCATCAATCACTTTGATTTTCTGCGGTTGTCAGGATTATGCATGCTTCCTCATTAGATGGTTGGGGGGCTCTGACCTCACCATTGGCACAGGCATGGTCACAGTCCTCCCTTGGCAGCTCGGCAGCCTGCTGTTCAAATTGTGTGAGGGGCCTGAGCTCAGGCATTCCTGCTCCCATTTTCTCTCTCCCCCTCCTGTTTTGGGCCACCTTCTCCTGTCTAAAGACATATAGATGGATTGTTTGCACATATGATGGAACAGCAGGTTGCAGGCGGATAATTCTGTGGCTTCTAACTGACCTCGTGACTCTCCAAAACCCAACCACCATGTGCATGGCACAACTGAGGAGTGAGATGGGATAGTCTCCGGTTGCCTGGATGAGTACAGCCCCAAGAACACTCAGGAAGTTGGACAAAGCTTGATTGACACCCCATCCAGCTGCCTCAACATTCAGTCCCTCCAAAACCTGTTCACAGTGGCAGCAGTGTACAACATAGTACCATGATAGTACCATGTACTATCAAACTCTTGAGGGTTACCATTGACCAGAAACTGAACTGGACTAACCATATAAATACTGTGGCGACACGAGCAGGTCAGAGGCTAGGAATCCTGCTGCGTGTAACTTACCTCCTGACTCCCCAAAGCCTGTCCACCATCTACAAGGCACAGGTCAGGAGTATGATGGAATACACTCCACTTGCCTGGATGAGTGCAGCTCCAACAACACTCAAGAAGCTGGACACCATCCAGGCACCCCATCCACAAAAATTCACCCCTTCCACAACCGACGCACAGTGGCAGCAGTGTGTACCACCTACAAGATGCACTGCAGGAACTCAACAAGGCTCCTTAGACAGCACCTTCCAAACCCATGAACACTGTCATCTAGAAGGACAAGGGCTACCGACAGATGAGAACACAACCACCTGGAGGTTCTCCTCCAAGTCACTCACCACCCTGACTTGGAAATATGTCACCTTTTATTCACTGCTGCTGGGTCAAAAATCCTGAAACTCCCTCCCTAACAGCACTGTGGGTGTACCTACACCACCATGGACTGCAGCGGTTCAAGAAGGCAGCTCACCAACATCTTCTCAAGGTCAACTAGGGATGGGCAATAAATGCTGGCTGAGCCACCAATGCCCAAATCCCGTGAATGAATTAAAAAAAAATCAAGCCCTTACCTAGTTATCATCACATTGCAATCTATGGGAGTTTTCTGTGTGTAAATTGGCTTGTGTATAAAGTTTTCTACATTACAATAATGACTACACTTCAAATGTACTTCGTTGGCTATAAGCACTTTAAGATATCTGGTGGTCAGGAAATGTACTTTAGATATACAAGTCTTTTGTTTTTTTAATAACATACAAATAAGGAGCAGGAGTAGGCCATTCGGGCCCTCGAGCCTGCTCCATCATTCAATAAGCTTGTGGCTGATCTGACAGTAACCTCAAATCTGCATCCCACCTGCCCCCGATAACCTACCACCCTCTCGCTTACAAGAATCTATCCACCTCTGCCATAAAAATATTCAAAGACTCTGCCTACACTACCTTTTCAGGAAGAGAGTTCCAAAGACTCACGACCCTCTGAGAGAAACAATTTCGCCTCATCTCCGTTTTAAATCAGTGACTGTTGCGAGTGGTGGCCGGATTGGTACTATAGATAGAGTTCTATAGTTTATTAGAGCCTATTGTGATTCATGCACTAGGACACTCAGATCCCCCTGCATCTCAGAACTCTGCAATCTCTCACCATTTAGATAATATGCTTCTCTTTTATTCTTCCTGCCAAAATGGGCAATTTCACATTTCCCCACATTAAAATTCACTTGCCAGATCTTTGCTCACTCACTTAACCTATCTATATCTTTTTGTATCTTCCTTATGTCCTCTTCACAACTTATTTTCCTGCCTGTCTTTGTGTCATCAACAAATTCGGCAACCATCCCATCTATCCCTTCATCTAAGTCATTTATGTAAATTGTAAACAGTTGAGGCCCCCGCACTGATCCCTGTGGCACACCACTCTTTACATCTTGCCAACCTAAAAAAGACTCATTTATGCCTACTCTCTACTTCTTGTTAGCCAGCCAATCCTCTATCCATGCCAATATGTTACCCACTATACCATGAGCTTTTATTTTTCACAAGAAAATAAGTGGTCCTAGTACTGATTTCTGGGGAACACCATCATCAGTAAAGTAATGGAAGGGGTCCCCAAAAGTGCTATCACGCGGAACTGCTTAGCAATAACCGCTCACTGATGCCCAGTTTGGGTTCCATCAGGGCCACTCAGCCCCTGACTTCATTACAGCCTTGGTTCAAACATGGACAAAGGAGCTAAACTCCAGAGATGAGGTGAGAGTGACTGCCCATGACATCAAGGCCACATTTGACCAAGTGTGGCATCAAGGAACTCTAGCAAAACTGGAGTCAATGGGGGAAATCAGGGGGAAAACTCTCCGCTGGTTGGAGTCATACCTAGCACAAAGGAAGATGGTTGTGGCCGTTGGAGGTCAATCATCTCAGTTCCAGGACATCACTGCAGGAGTTCCTCAGGGTAGTGTCCTAGGCCCAACCATCTTCAGTTGCTTCATCAACGACCTTCCTTCCATCATAAGGTCAGAAGTAGGGATGTTTGCTGATGATGCACAATGTTCCATGACTCCTCAGATACTGAAGCAGTCCATGTCCAAATGCAGCAAGACTTGGACAATATCCAGCCTTGGGCTGACAAGTACAAGTAACATTTAGGCAATGATCATCTCCAAGAAGAGAGAAATTAACCATCGCTCCTTGACATGCAATGGCATTATCATCACTGAATCCCCCACTCTCAACAGCTTGGGTGTTACCATTGACCAGAAACTGAACTGGACTAGCCATATAAATACTGTGGCTACAAGGGCAGCTCAGAGGTTAGGAATCCTGTGACGAGTAACTTACCTCCTGACTCCCCAGAGTATATTTATCATCTACAAGGCACAAGTCAGGAGTGTGATGGAATATTCCCCGCTTGCCTGGATGAGTGTGACCCCAACAACACTTACGAAACAGGGCAGCATTGAGGACAAAGCAGCCTGCTTGATTGGCACTCCATCCACAAACATTCATTCTCTCCACTGCCGACGCACAGTAGCAGCAGTGTGTATAATCTACAAGATGCACTGTAGAAATTCATCATGGATGCTTACACAGTACCTTCCAAACCCACGGCCACTATCATCTTGAAGGACATGGGCAGCAGATAGATGGGAACACCACCACCTGGAAGTTCTCCTCCAAGCCACTCACCATCCTGACTTGGAAATATATCGCCTTTCCTTCACTGTCCCTGGGTCAAAATCCTGGAACTCCCTCCCTAACAGCATTGTGGGTATACCTACACCACATGGACTGCAGCAGTTCAAGAAGGCAGATCACCATCATCTTCTCAAGGTCAACTAGGGATGGGCAATAAATGCTGGCTGAGCCACCAATGCCCACATCCCGTGAATGAATAAAATAACAATTCAAGCCCTTATTTAGTTATTATCACATTGCAATCTATGGGGGTTTTTTTGTGTGTAAATTGGCTTGTGTGTAAAGTTTTCTACATTACAATAATGACTACACTTCAAAAGTACTTAATTGGCTATAAGCACTTTAAGACATCTGATGGTCAGGAAATGCGCTTTATATATACAAGTCTTTTGGTTTTTTTTAAAGAACATACAAATAAGGAGCAGGAGCGGCCCCTCGAGCCTGCTCCATCATTCAATAAGTTTGCGGCTGATCTGATAATAACCTCAAATCTGCATCCGGCCCACCCCCAATAACCTATCACCCCCTCGCTTACAAGAATCTATCCACTTCTGCCGTAAAAATATTCAAAGGCTCAGCAGCAACGAGATGTATGCTTTCAACTCAAACTCTATTTCTACACTACTGACTACTGAAGTCGCCTGCGCTACTCTCCTATTGTGTATTTAAGATCATGTGATCTTCCTTAACAAGTACTATTCTTAAAGGTATATTACACACTAAATAAGACCACAATTATTACAATGACCCCTTATTTTTAAACAATGACCCCTAGTTCTAGATTCTCCCACAAGGGGAAACATCATCTCTACAGCCACCCTGACAAGACCCCTCAAGGTCTTATATGTTTCAATTAAATCACCTCTTACTCTTCTAAACTCCAACGGATACAAGCCTTGTCTGTCCAACCTTTCCTCATAAGACAACCTCCCCATTCCAGGTATTAGTTTGGTAAACCTTCTCTGAACTGCTTCCAACACATTTACATCCCTCCTTAAATAAGGTGGCCAATACCGTATACAGTACGCCAGATGTGGTCTCACTAGTGCTCTGTATAACTGAAGCATAACCATCCTATTTTTATACTCAATTCCCTTCACAATAAATGATAATATTCTATTAGCTTTCCTAATTACTTCCTGTACCTGCATACTAGCCTATTGTGATTCATGCACTAGGACACCCAGATCCCCCTGAATCTCAGAGCTCTGCAATCTCTCACCATTTAGATAATATGCTTCTCTTTTATTCTTCCTGCCAAAATGGATAATTTCACACTTTCCCCCATTAAACTCCATTTGCCAGATCTTTGCTCACTCACTTAACCTATCTATATCTATTTGTATCCTCCTTATGTCCTCTTCACAACTTATTTTCCTGCCTATCTTTGTATCATCAGCAAATTTGGCAACCATCCCATCCAACCCTTCATCTAAGTCATTTATTTAAATTGTAAACAGTTGAGTTGCCAGCATGGATCCCTGTGGCACACCACTCGTTATATCTTGCCAACCTCAAAAAGGCTCATTTATGCCTACTCTGTTTCCTGTTAGCCAGTCAACCTGCTATACATGCCAATATGCTACCCCCTATACCATGAGCTTTTATTTTCCACAAGAAAATAAGTGGTCCTAGTACTGATTTCTGGGGAACACCACTGTATACCTTCTCCATGTCTGAAAAGCAATCGTTGACCATTATTTTCTGTTTCCTGCCACAATCAACTTTGTATCCATGCTACCATTGTCCCATTTAGTCCATGGGCTTCAGCTTTGTATGAAGTCATTATCTGACCAAAGCAGAGAGGAATTCCAAATGTAACTCTCAACCTGTCTGGAAAATCTTCATACCTCCAACTCATTTCCAGAACAGTAGGATCAAATAAACTCAGCTGTACGGTACTCCTGTGCCCAAACCATTGGGCTTGAACATTGTTGATGTGAGGACAGGTTCAATGAAAACAATGCTAAAAAATGTGACCTCCTAGAGCATAGACAAGCAGCCTTCATTGCCTGGCAGAACAACCCAGGGTCATGACTCAATGCGGCAGCATTCCAATGACTCAAAGCAGTGATAAATCTGGAAGATAAAGGACAACTGGGTGAGAAGAGAAAGCTGAGAGATCCAACAATATACTGATCAGCATTACATGCAAAGCTTTTTTGAAGACACCAGGGCCATCTATAGAGCAAGGTCAAATGGACAAAGCCCCTTTTGCTGACAGGATGGTGTTTCTCTTCTTAAGAATGACAATGTCATCTGCCAACACTGGAAAGAGCATTTTCAACAACTCCTCAACCATGAATCCACAGTGGCAGAGGATATTCTACAGGCTATCCTCCATTACCTGTGGTAAAATCCATGGATGAAGCACCATCGATGGGAGAGCTGCAACAAGAAATCAAATGGATGATAAACAACAAAGCCTGCAGCCCTGAGGGTATTTCAGCTGAGGTCTTAAAAGCTGGCGAACATCTGCTCACATCAAGACTCCATGCAGACATTCTACAGATTTGGGAGGAAAAAAAATCCCCCCTAAATTTAGGAATGTGGAAATTGTGACTATCTTCAAGAAGGAAGGTAAATCATGCTGCAGAAACCATTGAGGTATTTCCCTATTGCTCATAGCAGGGAAACCTTCCTGTGGAACCTCCAACATTGTCTTTGATACCAGGTAAATACAAGAAAAATGTTGAGAACAACACCAGGGACTCTTCAGTGCATTCATCAACCTGCCCAAAGCATTTTACTCAGTAATTCATGAGGCTTTGTGGATTGTGCTTCAAAGCTTTGGGTGTTCAAGAAACTTTTTCACAATCCTGAAACTGCTTCGTGATGATATGACTGCAATTGTCTTGAGTGGGAGATCTGAAACAGATGAATTCAAAATCTCAGGTAGTGGCTGTCAAGGGCCATACAGAACTCCTGTGCAGAAAGGGGTGCCTTGGTGCGCTAAGGCCTTAATTTCCACAATAGATACATTATGAGGGCTGGTAGTAACAGCGAGCCCAACTTTCCTCCTCCTCCTCCTCCAGTCATGACTCCGCTGAACAGTGGCTGAAAACAATGGAGGCGGTAATAGCGGCCACGCACATTAGCAGCAAGGCTCAACCAGTTACTGCAGCACACCAGGAAGCCAAACAAGTAGCTCAGTTCTCCAGTAACTTCAGCAGGTTTCCCAGGGAGAGGTGCTTTCCCATTTCCGATTGATGGCGCTGGGAGGCTGAAAGCCCATACTGTTGAGGCAGTCAACAATTAATACAAGTCAACCCTGGCTCCTCTTTCATCATCATTTATGATTCCTGACTTGAACCATGAAGTGTGTATCCCAAATTTTATCAAACTTTGGCAATTCAATCCAGGCAGCTCTCCAAGGATCCCTCCCATGACAGCCAGGTATATATTTGATTTTATATTCAAATTTTCATTAAAAGAAACAAATGAAAAGCAGTCTAGATGGTACCTGAGGTGGTCAAGCAGCATCTATGGAAAGAAAAACAGTTAATATTTCAGGTTGATGGCCTTTCATTGGTACTGGAAAAAGTGAGAAATATAAGTAGACGGGGTAGGGTGGAAAAAAAACAAAAGGAAGGTCTGTGATAGGGACTGACTGCAGAGGAGCTTGGGATCATTGGACATAAGAATATAGGAACAGGAGTAGGCCTTCTGGCCCTTCAGTAAAATCCACCACTCAATAACATCACATAGCTCCTTATTTGAACCATGTGGCAATTAATAGATAGGGCATTCATTCAGAGGCAAGTTTTGTGAACTGGCATTATTCTGGGGAAAATATTTGCGAAGGGACACAATAGGTTATCCATGAACTGTGCCCAGAAAATGGGGACATACGGGTTACCCTAATTTAAAATATTTCTGTGGCTCTGGTGTCACATATGGACCAGACCAGATAAGGATAGCATATTTCTTTCCCTGAGGTTTGCTGATGATACAAAAGGTGGAAAGGAAGCTGTTGGGAGGACACGGAAAGGATGCAAAGCGGTATTGACAGGTTAAGTGAATGCCAACAAGAGCGTAGATGGTGAATAATGTAGGGAAGTGTGAAGTTATTCACTTTGCTCATAAGAATAGAAAAACAGAACATGTTTTTAAAACGTAAAAAACTTGCAAGTGTTGATGTTCAAAAAGACTTGGTGTACCTATACGAGGAATGCAGAAAGTTATCATATAAGTACAGCAAGCAATTAGGAAGGCAAATGGCATTTTGGCCTTTATTAGGAAGGCAACAGAGTACAGGAACAAAGAAGTCTTGCTATAGTTGTACAGGGTTTTGGTGAGTCCATAATTGGAATACTGTGTGCAGTTTTGTCTCCACATTTAAGAAAAGAAATACTTGCATTGGAGGCAGTACAGCGAAGGTTCAGTAAATTGGTTCTGGGGATGAGGGCGTTGTCCTATGAAGAGAGGCTGAGTAAACCTGGCCTGCATTTTCTGAGGTTAGAAGAATGGGAGACGTTCTCATTGAAACATTCAAGATTCTGAAGGGATTTGATAGGGTGGATGCTGAGAGATTGTCCGCTTGTCAGGGAATTTGAAACATGGGGTCTCAGGATAAGGGGACAATCATTTAGGGCTGAGATGAGGAGAGGTTACTTCACTCAAAGCATTGTAAATTATTGGAATTCTCTGCCCGAGATGTTGTGGATGCTCCACCGCTGAATACATTTCAGGCCGAGATAGACAGATTTTTGGTCATTCAGAGAATTAAAGGATATGGAGTGTGGGCGGGAAAATGACCCAGAAGGAATAACAGTTCAGATGAGTTGAAGCCTGAACTGGTCTGAACTGGCACTAATTGGTTCTCAATTGGTCTCAACTGGATTTTAATGGAAGTGATTAACAAACTGGCAATTCTACTGGACTCTGTGGAAATCCAGTAGGGGCTCCCAGTTTTTGAGTGGTGACCAGTATAGGCATCAGTACTTTCAGCCGGCTTAAGCTGGTATTGTGCCAGTTGTCAATTTTACTAAACTGAACATATGCCTCTCCCTCACCCATCTTTATCCCCCCACCCGTTACATTCCACAACCCCAAACTCCTCCCACCCCCAACCCTCCACATTGCTCTACCTCCCCCTACCACCCCTACCTCGCCCATACCTCCCCACTTCTCCACAGCCCTCCCTCCCACTCCCCCCAACACCCTCTCACTCCACCTGTCCCACTTCACCTTCCCACCCCCTATCTCCCTCCCTGTCCCGCTTACCCCCCATGCCCTACTTCTCCCACCACCCCACCCCTCCCCCACTACTCACACCCCCACCCACCACTCCCCCACTACTTGCTCACCCACCCCCTACTGACCCCAAGCCCCCCTACTCTCTGGCACCACCCCAGCCCTCCCCCTACTCCCTCCACCACCCCTCCCCCTCCTCCCTCCACCACCCCACCCCTCACCCTACTCCTCCCACCACTCCTCCCCCCTATTCCCCCACCACACTATCCCTCCGCCAACTCTCCCTCTCCCAACTCACCCCATACTCTGCCCTCCCCACCCCTCCTCCCCCCGCACTGCTCCTACTCTCCCACTCCCAACACCCATACCCCCATCCCTCCAACCCCCACCCCCCCCACTCCATAATCTCCCTACCCCCTACCGGAGATGTTCGCTGAGGGCCAACTGGAAACTGGAAGTGATGTTTCTGGCCAACTGGCCCGGCTAAAGGTTTTGAAGTGCACACGCGGGATCAGTGAGTACTGAAGACGTTCGGTGTGGGCAGAGGGAGTTTAGTGGGGTGGGGGGCGGGAGAGGGGTGGTCAAGTGTTCGGAGAGACGCCCCGGATCATCGCGGAGACAGAGGCCCCAGAATTCAGTGGTATCAACGGGCCCCAAGGGGAGGGAGAGAGTTTGGAGATTGGAGGGAGGGAGAGAGTTTGGAGGCTGGAGGGAGAGGGGGGAGAGTTGACATTGGATAGAGAGCGGGCAGAAAGCCCTCCGGGGAGAGGGGGGGTGTTGGGATTGGTTAGCTGAGGGGAGATATAGTGCGGGCAATGGAGGCATATTTTTCACAACTCAAGAGAAAAACGCTTGTTTTTGACACTGATTTCTTAAATCAATATAATCCATATCTATAGGAACCAAGAGTGGCTGGTGCAGCAAAGTTTGCTTATATCCGATTGCTGAGTGATAAGCAAGTCTGCAAGACTATGTCAATTAAAGATGACATTAAAAAGTTTGATACCAAGACCCACCATGGCTCAAAAGTATACAAGGTAATGTGGGTCCAGGCGCACATCGGCAGCTTGATTGACTACAATTTGGAGAAGGAGAACCGGTTGCGGGACAATGTCTTTTATAAGGCACAGATCCTTTAGTTTAGAGGTAAATCTCAATGAAAAAGCTGAAACTTTGTGTTCATGGACGTGGCAAATTAAGTGTGTCTTTGAGGGGGAGGTAGGGCAGCAATGCAGCTGGAGGTATTCTTTCTTTGTCTGAAGAGTCCCACGAGGGTCTCAAGGGACAGAAAGAATCAACACGCATGCAAATCCCAAAGGTTTTATATACTGCTGTAGAGAGTGACACCAGTGCCAACGATATACCCCTCACAACCTTTCAAGCGAAGAGGGCATTGGAAGGTGCTGGGCGTGCAGCTGCTGTACTCATTGTTTATCATCGTCTTTGCTAATATTGTATTCTCACAGACCTGCATGAACAATTATGTGCCTAAAAACAAATAGTGCATGGAACATGTATGCTTGCTCATGTCAGAAATGCCAACAACCTTGTTAACATCTAATTCCTTTTTCCTGATAGAAGAATAAGATTGCCTGAATATATTCTGGCCAATGCATGAAGCTGAGAAGCGTGATGTCCCAACATCTAGTGACCAACAGTAATAATGCTAGTATTTCCAGGGCAGCAATGTTGCTGGAGGATTGCGCAGGACCTGCCCAGAACTGGGAAAGGCTACTGACTGATCAGAGGCTGGAGGCACAGAAGGCAGCCCTCCATCAGCAGAATCCGGAGGCACAGAAGGCAGCCCTCGACCAGCAGAATCCGGAGGCAGAGAAGGCAGCCCTCGGCCAGCAGAATCCGGAGGCAGAGAAGGCAGCCCTCGGCCAGCAGAATCCGGAGGCAGAGAAGGCAGCCCTCGGTCAGCAGAAGCTGGAGGAGTTTTCCGGGATTAATCAAGGCCTCCAAAAAAAGGTTGGAGTTCGAACTATCGAGGCTCAAATGCAGGCTCCACAACCAATTTTTCAGCACCTGCACACAGACTAATATGTATTTAGATAACTGCTTATGTAACAGCTATCTTAGTGCTGAGGAGTCATTATAAGATTAACTATTATTCTTGCTTTCAGTTGCAGCCCGACGACCACAACAATCATGTATGGGGACACTGCAGCCCATGACCACGCACCTCGGAACAACAACCCTGCCCAGGCCTGCACAGATTGAAGCTGCACCCACATTTATTCACACAGTTGTGGCAAGTACACGTGTGGAGGTGCTTTACACTCCAATGGATGGGAAAGTATGATTTTCTGAATGTTTCAGATAAAAACTGTGCCAGTTCACACACAAAACATGATGGAAACCTCAGAGGGTGATATATATATCATCTTCATTCATGCAGTCTGGATATGCACTATAATTACAGATCTTGCACGCAGAACACTGATATATTCCCTTTTCCCCCTGCAGGTTCATTTGCAGGGATGCCTGGAGCTCGGTAAGTGCAGTTATTTTCCTATTTGGTTTTTTGTTTAATTGTTTTTTGCTATTTGTTTAACTTTAACAGCTCCAATAAGTCAATGCTTATGCTTTCCCTCTTCCTCCTCCATGCGCAGCATGTTTCGCTCATCATTTGAAGAAGGGCTTGAACGACGATGAGGTCGCAAAGCAAGCTGAACAGTTATATAACAGAGAAAATAATGGACCTGAACCATGAGCAAATTTGGCCTGAAATCAATCAGCATTTTGATAATATGCATGAGTTATTTGAGTTTTCTCACTTCTTTTTCAGGAATAAAGTTGTTGACCCTTTATTGAAACCTTCATTCTGAGTCTTTTTTTGCAATGCCAGAAGCAATTCAGAATCTACAGTAGTAACTAAAAACACTTTCTAATACTTTAGGGTCAAGTTGTTGGAAATGGTAACAGTCAAGTAGTTAGGTCAGAAATTATATCAGCATTTTAATGAAGTCAATTGATGGGAGATCAGTAGCCAGGATTAATATCTCCTTATGAATCTGATTAGCCGTATGAACAGTAGTGTTTTGGTGGAACAAACAGCCATTTTATTTTACATTTTTTACTGCTTTTCAAATGCTAACAGTAGTGTTAGGAAATGAAGGGACAAAATTACGTCCCCTCTGCAAATTCAATTCCATTCATTTAAAGAGGTGAACTGTTCCATGGCGGTCAATGGCCCAAATCAATTTTCCAATGAAAAGTCAGAATGTGCAGCTGAAGATGGAATTAAATAACTGAACATATTTCCATTGTATTTCCATTTTCTATATAGCCACATCAGGGAATAATTAGGCTGGGCCTAAAGTAAATGTGAGCTGCACCTGCCGATATTAGAGTAAGACTGACCTCGCTCATGATGATGGTTCCCTCTATGGCCAGCTGTAAGTCAGTTAGACAGTTCCGGAGCATCATGATAACCTTCTGCATTCTGTCAATTTCTTGACGCAGGAAGATATTCATTGAATTCAAAATTCCCATTTTTATGAGGCGAGCTTTCACCTATCAAAACAAAAGGCTTTTTCAACATAATAAACAAGTTTATAGTAACCACTATCTTTTTAAATAATGATACAGAAAACCTAATTTCCAGAAATGTTCCTTTCACAGCAGCAACTCCATCAACAGCAATTTCAAAGTAAAGCTAGTGATGCACTAAACACTCCTTGGATAATAATGGCCCTGACTTTTAGGATTTGTGGGAGGGCGCAGGGAGCATGGCAATTGCATGGGAATGCACGGAGGCCAGGGATATGCAGGACTTGGCAAATTTATGGCAGGCCTCAATTGTTTCTTCAGGTCCCCTCCTGATAGTTGGCCAAATTAACAGGCAGGCTGTTAGAATGACTCAGCCGGAAACTCTTGGCCTTTATCCCTGGAAATTGGGAGGGAGGAAGCCTCTTTCCTTAGGGGCCAGCTGGCCTTCCAAACAGACACTGCGAAGGCAGTGGGAGCAGATAGCTGTCACAGTTAATGTCATCAGTCTAGCTTTGAAGGACCTGGATGCAGAATGCAGAAAAGTTCAATGACCACACACAAGTGATTAAGGTCAGAAAATACATATTCACATGCATATCCTTACAAAAAAAACACACTAGCTTCACACACTGCTCGATTCAACACTCTCCTTCACTAAACCCTCCATTCACCTATCAACAGTGACGATCAAGCACAGCTCATACCCAACATTCATTACGTCACCTCATTCTCACACAGTTAGCACTGTGGCAAACCTCACGCTCACATCTCACAGCTTATACATATTGTCAGTTATTCAATTGTGGATGGCACAGCACACAAACAGATTGCACCACATTCAATGATATACTCCCTTTCTTTCATAGGACACGGTGGCCCATAATCAGAGGCAGTTAAGCCTAACTGACAGTTGCATGTCCTTAGCCATGTGAAGTCAACAGTGCTGGATATCATTGGACTAGCCACAATTGAGGCTGTAGCCACCAGTAAGGCCAAAACTATTGAGGTTAACAGTGTGATTCTATCTAATCCGCCTCCCATCCATCTTCCAATCTCTGCTGAGTAATAAACTGCAGCTGGTATAAACTTCCAGCTCTTGCTTACCCCTGCTTTCCTCACAAGAACTCTATCCTTGTTCCCTTTTCCTTTCAGATACCCAGGAGCTGCCACCTGGTCAATATCTGTTGCAGGAACATGCAGTGCAAAAGCAGTAGGACACTAATGAAAAAGAAACACCAGTACTCAATCTCACGCTCACAACCAGCAGCTTAGAGTTGCACTGCGGTCCCACTGCAGAGGACCATATGAGGATTTCAGTCGGGCAGAGTACAGAAAAAGGCTGATCGGCATGCACACAGGAATGCTTGGTGCATTGGCAGGTTTACCAAAAAGCCCGATGTCATGAAGTAACCTAGCTCAGACTTGGCACAGGGCTTCACACAGAGCTTGGAGTCCAACCTTTCCAGCATGGAGAGGTGGCACCTCCCATAAGAACACTTGCAGACCTGACCATGATGTAATGTCTGATGACCAATGTCTCAGCATCCATCCAGTACAAGCAGAAGTATCTAACCTCCTACCCTGTGCATAAATCCAATACGTAGATAATACATTCACAGTCCTTGAATCTGCAGCTGCATGTAAGGATTTCCTTACACACCTTAATATGCTCCGTCCCACACTCCAATTCACTTTTGAACTGGAGCAGTCTAGCATGGTCCCTTTCCTAGATGTGCTATGTGAGAAATCCGCTGATGGGTTCTCCTTTACTATCTACCACAAGGCTAACCTCCATTGGTCAATATACATATTGGGATTCGTAAAGCTCCACTATTATAAGATTCACCTTTTCAGCAATCTTATAGGTAGGGCCTTAGCCATTTGCTCACCTTGAAGACTGGACGCAGAAATAGAGTATATCAAAGCTATACTGTGAGACAATGGCTATCCTGATCAGATCATTTTGCTTTTATCTTTCCGATCATTGTTTGCTGTGCATCACCAAAACTTGCAAACAGGCCAAAGGCCATCCCCTTTGGACCTGGAAAGTGTCCAGTCTATTTCAAAGTACCCTGGAAAGGTAAAGTATCTCAAAAATTTAAACAACAGGTTAAGGAAGCCGTTTTTGCTGCTACAGTGCAGTGGCTTTGAGAGCAGTATTTTCCATGAACAGGATGCTGCCAACGGTCCAAAAGATGTGTCTATCACACAATTGAGAAACATTGTGTATGATTTCAAGGTTGGTACGATGCCAGGTACATAAACAGCATGTCCCAATCAAACAACATATTCCTTACAATGTTCATAATAGGCAGAGTACAGACCACGTTCAACCAACCCACGCTTGCAAAGCCCAGAGCAAAACATCTACTGAAGATGTGATTCTGTGATTGGGCAGCGCTTACTTGAACAATTGTGAGTGTGTAAGTAGCTACACTAACAACTAATTTCAGACAATCAGTCAAGCTCATAACGTGGCTCTTTTGAATTTGCTATAAGTGACATACATTCCTATACAGGGACCCGTTCTCAGCAATAAAAGGAATATGTTCAGTGTCGAGCAATTTTTGAAATACCGAGGAGCTTGAGCAACTTATAGGCCAGAATCTTTACGTCAGTGAGCAGGGGTCAGGGCCCGCTCACCGACGCGTAAAATGACGCGGGATGACATCGGGCGGAACTCCCAACGTCACCCCACGTCATTTCAATTTTCAGGTCAGCGGGGGCACAGCTGAATCAGCTGCGCACCCGCCGACCTGTCAACGGCCAATTGAGGCCATTTAAAAAGTAATTGAGATACTTAACGGGCCTGCCCGTCCAACCTTAATGTTGGTGGGCAGGCCGGGAGCCCTGGCGGGCTTCAGAAAAAGCCTGAAACCTCATCCATGGGCAGGATGAGGTTTCATAAGGGTTTTTAAAATTTTAATAAATGTATAGTTTAAAGTGATGGACATGTCCCGACTTATGTGACAGTATCACATGAGGGGACATGTCAGGGAAATTTTATTTTTGCCCCTTCACCATTTTTAAATTTGGCGCCGATCTCCCTGAGGCAGCACTTTGCCTCAGGGAGATGAGTGCGCTCTTCCATGTGCATGCGTGAAAGAGTGCACTCTCGGCTGAGGGAATCCACCCCCCCTCCCGCCCGCACAGGGAGCGCATAGCGGATGTCACGCTGGGCAGGCCTTAATTGGCCTGCCCACGTAAAATGGCGGCGTGCCCCCGATTGGAGGCACGCCCGCCCATGCCCGCTCCTGCACTTCCCCCACGATAGGGGGAAAATTCTTCCCATAGTTCCTCGTTGGTTGATTTTTGATTGACAAGGGAGTTAAGGATTATGGGGATCAGGCAGGAAAATGGAGTTAAGCCATGATCTTATCAAATAGTGGAACAGGTTCGATGGAGCAAATTGCCTACTCCTGCTCCTATTTCTTATAATACTTTCATAAGATCTTATGAGAAAGCAGTGCTGGCGTCAAATTAGTGCTACACTTTGGCTGGTGTCATGATGTGTCTGCTCTGCATATTTAAAGCACATATGCCAAAAGCCCATATTAATGCCCTTACCAAGATGGCATTTCTCATTCTTTCTACCAAAATGCATCACTTCGCATTGCTCTATGTTATAATCCACCTGCTAAATAATTTCCCATTTCACCAGCTTGTCTTTATCTGTCTGACATTTTTATGACTGTTCACAACATTTCCAAGTTTTATACCATGTACAAGCTTCAAAGTTATACTTGTTGTTCTGGTCATTAATATGCATCAAAAAAGAACTGAGATCTAAAAGCATCCATTACACTGCTTTCTGTCCCTTAGCCACTTTTCTATTCATGCTGCCACCATCCCATTCATCACATGAGGGAATTTTAACTGGAACCTGAGGGGTTTGCAAGTAGCCTGAAACTTCTGTCTCATCAGGAAGTTGGCAGAAACCCATCAACATATGCTTTTAACCTCAGCATGGTCTTCTGAGTGTGGGAAACCTTCATGGGACAAGTAGGTTGGCAACTACTTCAACTGGGATTTCTGAATTTAGCAGTGTGTAGGGATTTCCAGGCTCACGGAACTCACCAAGGAAATTAAAGAGAGGACAACAGAATTTGAGGGAGCTGAACAAGTGATCGGCAAGAAATCCCTTCAATACTGAGGCCTCATACCTGCTTCCTTGCCTAGGTGAAGAGCTTTTGCTTGCAGGACTTGTTCTGAGAATGTGCTTTCACTGCTTTGGAGGTGATTTTCACTACTTTGGAGATTATTTCTTCTACTTTGGAGTCTAGTATTTTGATCAACTCTTTCCAGTTACCACCCTTTAGTTCAGCATAGGAGTTGCTTATGCAACTTTACGTTAATGAAGAACAAGATGAGCAGCAGCATCACCACAATCAACAGGAGCAACACTAGCAGGAGCAGCAGTAATCTTCTCCTCAGCCATCTGCCGCTTCACAGGAAAGAGGGGACGAGCACAAAGGTCCAGCTCACTGGAGGCGATACTCACAACACAGAGTTTACAAGCAGAAGATGTGAGGAGGGGGTGGGAAAGTGGAGTTGGAGCCCAAGATCAGAGATCAGCCATGATTATATTGAATGGTGGAGCAAGTTTGATGGGCTACAAAGTCTACTCCTGCTCCTATTTCTTGTGTGCTCTTGTGTTCTTTTCTGGATATGACCAAGAGCAGTGTCTTAGGAGGCTTAGGGTTTTGTGTGAGGTGATCAATGATGTTTACAATGTCCCAGAAGAAGGCCTCCTGCTGTGAATCAGCTAGGCACACATTACTAGTGGCCGTTTAATTCACTAAAGTCCTCAATTTCTTTGTCTCTGGCTCTTTCCAGAAGTCAGCAGATGATATTTGTAGGATCTTGCAGACTGTTACCTACAAGGACTGGTCACGTGGGCAGAAAGTGGCAAATGGAATTCAACCCAGAGAAGTGTGAGGTGATGCATTTGGGGAAGTCAAACAAGGCAAAGGATTACACAACAAATAGGAGGATACTGAGAGGTGTAGAATAAGTGAGGGCCCTTGGAGTGAATGTTCACAGGATCTCTGAAGGTAGCCAGATAGGTCGATAAGGTGGTCAAAAAGACATATAGAATCCTTTCACCTGGTCTGGCCTACATGTGACTCCAGACCCACAGCAATGTGGTTGGTTCTAAAATGCCCTCTGAACATGGGCAATTATGGGCAATAAATGCTGGTTTAGCCAGCGGCGCCCACATCCCATGAATGAATAAAAGAAAACCAGCCAAGGTATAGAGTATAAGAGCAGGGGGGTTATGCTGGAAATATAGAAATCATTGGTTTGGACACAATTTGAGTACTGTGTGCAGTTCTGGTCACCTCATTACAGAAAGGATGTAATTGTACTATAGAGGGTACAGAGGGAATTTACGAGCATGTTGCCAGGACTGGAAAATTGTAGCTATGAGGAAGGATTGAATAGGCTAGGGTTGTTCTCCTTGGAACAGAGGAGACTGTGGGAAAATTTGATTGAGGTGTATTAAATTGTGAGGTGCCTGAATAGAGTGGGTGGGAATGGCCTATTTCCTTTAGCAGGGAGGTCAGTGATTAGGGAGCATAGATTTAAAGTGATTGCTAGAAAGATTAGAGGGGAGGTGGGGAAAACCTTTTTCACCCAGATTGTTGTAGGGGTCTGGAACTCATTGCCTGAAAGGGTAGTAGAGACAGAAACCCTCATCTTATTTAAAAGGTGTCTGGATATTCACCTCAAGTGTTGTAACCTGCAGGGCTATGGACTAAATGCTGGGAAGTGGGATTAGGTTGGGTAGCTCCTTTCTTGGCTGGCGCAGACACAATGGGCCATGTGGCATCTTTCTGTGCCATCAACTTTCTACGTTCTATGATTCTAAGTATGTTCTGCAGGTAACTGATGCTATATTTACCTGGGCTAGGACTTCTGTGCACTTCTCAATTGACGATACCAGTTACTGAACTTTGAGGCTCTAGTTGGTTTTCCATAGGTTCAGGGAGACTGTCAAAAATCTCCAAATGATTAAAGGTTGGATGGCCACTTGACTCTTGACCTTATTACAGTCTTGGTCCAAACATGGACTAAAGAGTTGAATTCCAGAGGTGAGGTGAGAGTGACTGCCACCCTTGACATCAAGGCAGCATTTGACCGAGTGTGGAGTCAAGGAACCCAAGTAAAATTTAATTCAATGGGAATTGGGGAGAAACTCTCCACTCATACCTAGCACAAATGAAAATGTTTTTAGTTTTTAAGGACAATTATCTCAGTTCCAGTCATCACTGCAGGAGTTCCTCAAGGTCATGTCCTGAGCCAAAACATCTTCAGCTGCCTCATTAATGAATTTCTCTTTATAATACGGGCAGAAATGAGAATGTTCACTGATGATAGCATGGTGTTCAGCACCATTCACATCTCCTCAGATACTGAAATAGTCTGCACTAGCATGCCGCAAGGTCTGGACAACATTCAGGCTTGTGCTGATAAATGGTAAGTGACATTTGCATAACGCAAATGCCAAGCAATGAACATCTTCAATAAGAGAGAATCCAACTATCTCCTTTTAACATTCGATGGCAGTACCATCACTGAATCCCCCACCATTCACATCCTGAGGGGATACCATTGACAAGAAACTGAACTGGACCAACCGTGTAAATACCATAACAAAAAGAAAAATACCTGGAAAAACTCAGCAGGTCTGGCAGCATCTGCAGAGAGGAGCACAGTTAACGTTTCGAGTCCGAATGATCCTTCAACAGAACTAAGTTAAAATAGAAGAGAGGTGAAATATAAGCTCGGGTCATTTGGACTTGAAACGTTAACTGTGCTCCTCTCCGCAGATGCCGCCAGGCCTGCTGAATTTTTCCAGGTATTTTTGAATTTCCAGCATCCGCAGTTTTTTGCTTTTATCTTCATGTAAATACCATGGCTCCAAGAGCAGGTCAGCAGCTGTAATTCTGCAGAGTGTAATGTACTTCCTGACTCCCCATAGCCTCTCCACCATCTACAAGGCACTTGCCTGAATGAGTGCAAGTGCAACAAAAGATCAAGAAACTTAACGTCATCCGAGGCAAACCAACCCGTGTGATTGGCACCCCACCCACCACCTTAAGTATTCCCTCCCAGCGCTCCCTATGCACAGTGGCGGCAGTGTGTACCATCTACAAGATGCACAACAGCAGCATGCCAAGGCTCCTTCGACAGCACTTTCCAAACCTGCTAGAAGGACAAGGGCAGCAGATGTATGGGAATAATACAGCCAGCAAGCTCCTCTCCAAATCACACACCATTGTGTTTTGGAACTACATCACCATGCCTTCACTGTCGCTGGTTA
Organism: Cetorhinus maximus; assembly: GCF_964194155.1. Taxonomy (NCBI): domain Eukaryota; kingdom Metazoa; phylum Chordata; class Chondrichthyes; order Lamniformes; family Cetorhinidae; genus Cetorhinus; species Cetorhinus maximus. The sequence continues at coordinate 169,214,788 of NC_135883.1, forward strand.
GAAATCCTGGAGCTCCCTTCCTAAACCACATGGACTGCAGCGGTTCAAGAAGGCAGCTCACCAGCACCTTCTCAAGGGCAATTAAGGATGGGCAATAAAATACTGACCTTGCCAGTACTGCCGATATCCCTAGAACAAATAATACTTAAAAGGTAACTGCAATTGACTACGGTTTGTTATAAGGCTCACAGCTAGGGCAGTAAAGTGCAACAATGTAATGATAATTATAGTCTTAAAATATCCAACAAAGGATCTCAAAAAGATGTTTATTTTCTAGCCTTCCAAGGTGGCTTACTCACTTCAGCAACACTAAAGACATATCACTTACCTTTGAGAGGCCAAATATGGATAGAGCTCAGGTGTCCTCTGTGATATTGTTTAACCCATGTCCTGGCCAGAAACATTACCCTGACTAGCCATGACTCATAACAGAGGAGTTTCTAACCTTCAGAAATCAGAAAGGACCCTGTTATATTTAAAGAGATGCTAATGCCTTCTGTGACGGCTGACAATCAAATTCCAAAGAAGTGCACCAACACCCTTTTACATTTCTAAGGCAGAGCTCCGGCCAGTGGAGACAGAATGTCTGCAAAGGACAAAAGGGACCCTGATTTCTCTATTAAACACCCAAGGTTCCAGACCTGGGAAAATACATCTTTCATCCAACACCCAGGAGAAGAAGTAGGAGTTATGTCACATGATCTCCCCCAGCTGCTAGAACATGTAATATCGTCATGTGGAACTGAACCCAGGCAGTCAACCATTTTACCATCTAACAAGTAGCAGCAAAAGAGCTCTGTCCAGATGAAGTGCCTGGCCCTCATCTACACTGTGAACTACTGGAACATTGGAACTTCTGTATCTGTACCTTCAAGACTAATTCATCTCTATGTGCCTTCTCCCACCATGGAAGTCCTCGCTTCTGCAAAGTTGGATCATCCTGCAACACTTTCAACTTGTTAACCTCTGAAGGAATACTCCATTGGACTTTTGATTCCGGACTCTAGACTCACGTGAAACCATAACTTTTATTTTTATCATGGTCTTGCCCAGTTCCTCTTTCTTTCCCTCATCCTTCTTTGATTGTATGAGTGCAAAAAGGGGCAGATGTTGCGAAACCCTTTTCCACGTTTTGTGTGTGTGTAAATTAAACCAACTCTCTTATTTTTACCTTATCTTGATTTTGTGGTGTTGTTATTAATAGAGGGCTGGATCACTCCAAACTGAAGGGTTGGGGAAAACACGCCACCACTTGTAAAGGAGAAAATCAGAAATAAAATTTAGAAAAATCTGATTATGGATGGGTAGTGAGAGGAGAAATCAGGGCCATTTAAATTAATCCCCCTCCCGTCCGTAACACCCATAATAGTGAAGTACCTCATGTGCCAAATAATCTGGGGGCAGTTTTTTCAGCATACTGTCAGACAGTTTAAAGACACTGGCCTCTCGAGTCTCTCCTCCTCCTCCAGAACTTTCTTTTGGCTGGATATTGGTGATAGTGTTGAGAATTTCAGCCGCAGTGTTACTCTGGTACCTGAAAGAAAAGAGGACAATAAATACAGAGGATCTTTTAAGACTTGAGAATGCAATTTTCTGGTAGCTACCAATTGTTTTGGGTGGGTCATGAGGACTCGAAACGTCAACTCTTTTCTTCTCCGCCGATGCTGCCAGACCTGCTGAGTTTTTCCAGGTAATTCTGTTTTTGTTTTGGATTTCCAGCATCCGCAGTAGTTTTTTGTTTTTTTAATTGTTTTGGGTTTCCTGGCACACTGCAGGTGATGACCTTTATTCTCCTGTGGGCTGCTCTGATGGCTTCATTGCATAAGTTGGTGATTAGCTAAGTCATGTAAGTTTGATGCAAAATCAAAATACTGTGAATGCTGGAGCTCTCAGATAAAACAGAAAATGCTGGAAACACTCAACAGGTCTGAGAGTATCCGTGGAGAAACAGGGTTAATATTTCAGGCTGGTGGCTTTTCATCAGAACTGAAAAGTTATCTCTTTTTAACTCACCAGACCTGCTGAGCATTTCTAACATTCTCTCTTTTTACTTCATAAGTTGATCTCTAGTCTATGTGGAGTTAGCCAATATCAGGGAAGGCATGACTCTGGAAACTATGATTTTCTTTAGTGCTCATGGATTACTACCTCTGATTGCTATCCAATAATTTCTGCTGGAAGGGCACATAAGTGAATCTGGATGAGGACATCATTGGGATAAGCTGTGATGCTCCTATGTCCAAATAGCTCTCTGAACATCACTGATCAGGCTCACATGAAAACATGGACAGGATCCAATAGGTAACTTGCATCCATTGAATTGAACATCAGCAAGACGTCAATACCTTCAGGATAGGGAGAAGAGGTTGGGGGGGGGGGGGTGGTACGGGACTTCAATTCTGGGGCTTTTCTTACCTTAGATTATTTCCATAATAAGCTATTTCCATGGCTCATGATTCTACATGAGTGCCGTTCTCACCAGCTGACCATTAATATAATGAAGTACATTCACTGACTAATCTGGAAGTTGAGATCATTATTGGAGTTCTGAAGGAAAAGCTTTGCTGATAGATCAGATCAGGGACATTGCAGTGTAGAAATCAGGAAATTGCTACTGCAAAAGGCTGTGGGTGGTAGGACCATCTTGTACTGGAAGGTTTTTTGAATTGAAATTTTCAAGACCGTGAGCAATAGATTTTTGTTATATTAGGATAACAAGGAATATGAATGAAAGGCAGGGAAATTGAGTTCGGGCTTGGATCAGCCATGATTTTATTGAATAGTAGAAGCAGCTCAGGGACTGAATGGTCTACCCAAGTTCCTCTCATCCTATGTTTAAGCAAATAAATGAGGTTTCTGCCAAACTTTTACAGCAGCCATGGTGATAGAAATTCACTGCTATTCACTGTAGGAATATTGTTCTGGATTCCCTCAGGAGAAGATATCCTAACAAATCCCTTTATATTTTAAACACTTCAGTTAGATCACCTCTCGACCTTTTCAACTCAAGGGGGTACAAGGCAAGTTGATACAACTGGTCATCATAATTTAACCCTTTAAGGCCCAATATTATTCTGGTGAAGCTGCTCTATTCCTCCACCAAACACAATACTCAGGTTCAAAACTGAATGTAATACTGCAGATGTCATCTGACCAAGGCTCTGTATGGCTGAAGCATTACTTCCTCAATTTTGTATTTCAAACCCTCTGAGATAAATGCCCACATTACATTTGGCCTTTTTAGTTTTTAGAGATCTGTGCATGTACACATACACCTAAATCCCTTTGCTCATCATAGCTCCTATTCAAAAGTTTTATCTTGGGATATGCATGTTGCTAGTAAGGCCATATTTATTACCCATGCTTAACTGACTTCACCCCTCTCCTAATTTTACTCAGTTCTGTTGAAGGGTCATGAGGACTCGAAACGTCAACTTTATTCTTCTCCGCTGATGCTGCCAGACCTGTTGAGTTTTTCCAGGTAATTCTGTTTTTGTTTTGAAAAGATGGTGCTGCTTCATTTTCTTAAACTGCTACAATACATGTGCAAAAATACTTCCATAGTGATGTTAAGTTCCAAGATTTTGAAAAAAAGACTTGTAATTTTCTAGCTCCTTTCACAGTTGCAGGACATCCCAAAGTGCTCTACAACTAATAAAGTGCCCCTGTACTTCAGAAGTACAATCACTGTTGTAATGTAGGAAATACAGCATCCAATCTAGCAAGCTTCCACAAATAACAAATGTGACAATTATGATGATGGATGTTATTTTCTTAATACTTTTGGGAATGTGGTGGTATTATGTAAAGAAGTATGTGTGTGTGTGTGTGTGTGAGAGAGAGAGATCATCAAACTGGGGGAGGTTAATAAAGGCAGCTTGCCTGTGAGAGCTGAGAGATAAAAGGGTAAAGGTGTTAGGTTCATGCATTGTGATGAGAGGTTATGGTGAGGATGGATTTACAAGTAAAGAGGTTGGATTTAACATCTGCATTATGAGATAAGTGGAGACATGGTTTTTCAGCTGTTGAATTTCAAAGAGAAAGTTAGAAGTGACAAGGAACTTTTACAACTTACAAAGCTTCCATAGGTAGACAGGAGAAGGTATAATACATTTTATTGACCCAAAGGTAGAGGCATTCGGAGAACATAACAGATTTTTATATTTGAAGAAGTTGAGTTCAAAGGAGTGAACCTTTCTGAACCTTTCTTTTGAGATTCCACCTCCTAGTGGAAGTGTTTGAGGAGTCATGTGGTATACCTTTGTTACAGTGACAACAATTCTTTGCCTTGGGTAATATTACTGGATTTTATAGTTAAAATCTATAAGGTAGTTGTTGCCAAAAAGGTAGTTGACCTGTGTGTTTTGGCCAAGTGGGTTTTTTGGTGGGTTGTTCTGTCAGAATGTTTTAACTGTGTAACTTTAATCTTATGTGCTTAAGTTGTTTTAATAAATCTTTCAATGTTTAAATTCCTAAAGGTATTACTGGAGTTCTAAGATTTTGGGGTCTGTCGCTTTTCCCCCTCATTTTCAAAATACAAAAAAAAGGTTTTTGATCAATGAGACAGGTTCTCTTCTGTGATCTGGCTTGCTCAGCAAATAACATCTGATGTAGGCATAACACAATGACTAGATAATCTGGTTTTATGATGGACAGAATTTTCCATTCTGGAGATTGTCCAGTGGCGGGCAGGAAAGTCAGCGTGATTCCTGCTAGGTGGCCGGGCAGGTGAACATGCCCAATTTTCCACTTTTTAACTCATTAATTATGCATCGGTGAGGAGCTCGGCGAATCTCGTATCAGGGTAGACAAGAATTTTCCCGCTCTGCTGTTACATCATGTTGTCATAGGTTCTGGCACCATATTTAGAGGACAGCTGGATAGATATCCACTCAATGCAGGTGAGGAGCTCTGCACTACTCCTCCAGAATCCTTGTGGCTGCATTTCATAGTGGAGAAGCTTGCTGACATGAACAACCACATCCCAGGACATATGAGGACACCTCCAGCATTGCCTTTCACTCATCTCTAGATAAGGACACCTCTTGTGATAGACTCATGTTTGGGCCAATGCTCGGCATTGCAGTGGTCCATGATCACTAGCATTCTGACCATCTAGAGGCCATACTGCCTCTTGCCCCTCAGGCCCTTGCTCCTCATGACCCTGTGCACACTGGTAACAGGTCATCCTTCCTCTTGTCTGGATGAGAGCCATTATCAAGGCAGGGGTGTAATGACTGGTGTGCCAAAGGGATCAGTGCTGGAGTCTCAACTTATTACTATCTATATAAATGACTTGGATGAAGGGACTGAAGGTATAGTTGCTAAATTTGCTAATGGCAGAAAGATGGGTAGGAAAGTAAGTTGTGAAGAGAACATATGGAAGCTAGAAAGTGACATAGATAGGTTAAGTGGGTGAGCAAAGATTTGGCAAATGGTGTATTATGTTGGCAAATGTGAAATTGTCCATTTTGGTAGGAAGAGTAAAAATGCATATTATATAAAGGGTGAGAGATTGCAGAGCTCTGAGATTCAGAGGGGTCTGGGTGTCCTAGTACATGAGTCACAAAAGGCCAGTATGCAGGTACAGCAAATAATTAACAAAGCTAGTAGATTCTTGATTAAAAAGTGAATGAAAGGTTATTGGGGTAGGTGGGTGATTACAATCAGATCAGCCATGATCTTATCGAATGGCTGAGCAGGCTTGAGGGACTGAGTGACCTATTCCTTTACAGCGAGAGAGTGTGAGAGAAACAGCATGGCCATTTACATGGAGAGAGTATGAGAGAAACAGCATGGTCATTTACAGCGAGGGAGTAAGAGAGGAATGGGGTCATTTACAGCGAGAGAGTGCGAGAGAAACAGTGTAGTCATTTACAATGAGTGTGAGTGAGAGAAACAGCATGGTCATTTACGTTAAGAGCGTGTGAGAGAAACAGTGTGGTCATTTACAGGGAGCAAGTGCGAGAGGAGTGGGGCCTTTAACAGTGACAGAGTGAGAAAAGAGTGTGAGACCATTAAAGAACATAAGAGGGAAAAGAGTGCGGAGAGCAGCTGATTGGTGAGTGGGATTGGTGAGTATTTCTAGTCTTTAAAGTAAAAGTAAGGTCTTTAGTTTGTGTTTAGATCTCTAGTCTTTTTTTCCTCTTTTTCTTAAAGGTAGCTTGTTAAGTATAAGGTCGCTACGGGTATGTATAAAAAAATCATTATAATGAAATGTAAAGAGTGGTGTTACTAGAGTAATTAATTAATAAATTGAATAAAATATGATAGTGATGGCAGGATGGGTGATGTGTTGCTGCTGCAGCATGTGGGCTCTGCTGGACACCAAGCTGACCCAGAGCGAACACATCTGTACCAAATGTTTGAGGCTCGAGGAACTTCAGATCCGAGTTAAGAAGCTAGAGTCCGAGCTGCAGACATTGCGCCACATTAGGGAGGGGAAAAGCTACCTGGACCTTGCTCCAGGAGGCGGTCACACCCCTCAGATTAGGTAATATAAATTTGGTCTGTGATCAAGCACAGGAGGGTGTGACTGCAGGTGAAGCAGGTGTGGGTAGCATTTGAGGAGCCTCGGCCCCTGCAACTGTCCAAAAGTTACAAGGTTCTTGCAAGTTGTGTGGATGAGAGTGGGGACTGCAAGGAGGATGAACGAACTGACCACGGCCCTGTGTTACAGGGAGCCATTCAAGTTGGGGGAGGAAATGGGAACTTAGTAGTGGTGGGGACAGTATAATTAGGGGGATAGATACTGTTCTCTGCATCCATGAGCATGAGTCCAGAAGGCTGTGTTGCCTGCCTGGTGCCAGGGTTAAGGACATCTCCTCAGGGCTCGAGAGGAACTTGGAGTGGGAGGGGAGGGGTCCAGTTGTCGTTGACCATGTTAGTACCAACAACATTGATAGGACTAGAAAGGAGGCTCTGATAAAAGAATTTGAGCAGTTAGGAGCTCAATTAAAAAGCAGAACCTTCAAGGTAATAATCTCAGGATTACCACCTGAGCCATGGGCAAGCTGGCATAGGGTAAATAGAGTCAAGGAGTAAAATGCGAGGCTCAGAGATTGGTGTGGGAGGAATGGGTTTCAGTTCATGGGGAACTGGCACCAATACTGTTGTAGAAGGGAACTGTTCCGGTGGGACGGGCTTCACTTGAACTGTGCTGGAACCAGTGTCCTTGGGAACTGAATAACTGGGGCTGTAGAGAGGGCTTCAAACCAAATGGGGGGTGGGGGAGGGTTCTGGAAAGGGGATACGTAGCCAAACAATGCAAAAGGACATGGCAGCATTGCAGGGCAGCTACTTAGGTAATGATACCCAGGGTGTGACAGGAAGGGACAGAGTGTACAAACATAAAAAAAGCAGCAAATAGGGTCAAAGGGTGAAAAAATGGTAAAAAAGGCAAAATTAATGGTCTTTTACTTAAATACACGTAGTATTCAGAACAAAATAAATGAATTAATGGCACAAATACAGGTTAATGGGTATGATCTTGTAGGCATTACGGAGACGTGATTACAAGGAGATCAAAGCCGGGAATTAAATATTCAGGGATATGTGACTTTTTGAAAGGACAGGGAGGAAGGAAAGGATGGTGGAGTAGCTTTGTTAGTACAAGTATGATAGCAAGAAAGGATCTTGGATATAGCAAGAAAGGATCTTGGATCGGAATATGTAGAATCCATATGAGTTGAGGTAAGAAATAACAAGGGGAAGAAGACGCTGGTGGGAGTAGTTTATAGGCTGCCTGACAGTAGCTGCACTATAGGATAGAGAATAGATCAGGAGATAATGAGGGCATGTAAAAAAGACAGTACATTAATCATGGGTGACTTTAATCTTCATGTAGCTAGGGAAAATCAAATTGGCAGAGGTAGACATGAGCACAAATTCATAGGGCAGGATTTTATGTTTGTCGGGCAGGGGGGCCCGACCTAGTCGCCAGCGGGCGTGGAGCTGAACGCCGCAAGCGAAGTGGGCTGGGCCGCCATGTTGCGTGGGCGGGCCAATAAAGGCCTTAAGGCCCGCCCAATGTGTTGCACACTCCCATGGACAGCAGAATTTTCAAATTTGTGGCGGACATGCACAGACCGCTGGTTCCAATGGGGAACCAGCAGTCTGTATAAAGAATGGCCAGGCAGCCTCCTTTAGGCTGTTCACCATGGCCAGCGACAGATGCAGGGGTTCTACACAGCGGACTCCGGAGGAGGGCTGGCCAGAGGAGGAGGGCAGGCAGCAGGGTAGGCCATTGGGGGGGCCAATGTGCCCCTCACTTCTCTGTTGCCTGCCTTGCTGCCCTTCTCAAAGAGGTGGCAGAACGTCGGGAGGTCCTGTTTCCTGAGGACGGGAGGAGGAGGGCCCCCCACATTACCAAGCAGGCCTGGCAGGAGGTGGCGGAGGTCGTGAGCTCTCAAGATGCTGTGCGGCGCACAGAGAACCAGTGCCGCAAGCGCTTCAATGATTTGTTGCGCTCTGGAAGGGCGAGTACGATGTCGGCCTTGGCCATTTAACCCAGCAGGTAGCCTTAGCCTTTGAGCGGCCCTCCCCCACTTCTTAGTGTCGTTACTGCATTGGGCATTTGGCACACGCTGGGTGGGCAAACAGATAGTGACCATGCTTACGTCAGCCTTAGTGGTTGAGGAGAAGATGGGTTCTCCGCGCAGCACACGTTGGTGTTTGTCGCATTTGAGTAGTCTGGGGGCAACCTGCAGGAGAGGCAGCTAGGCACATACTCAGAACTCCAACACATGTCATACTGATAGTGATGAGATGGTTGTCATACTGATAGTGATGAGATGGTGGAAGGGGAGCCTCAAGGTGTTGTGGCCAAGAGCCATCTGCTGGCCTCGGCGCTGCATCTAGTTGTGCCTCCTTGCCATGGGCGCTAAGATCTGTGTGTTATTCAAAGTGATGGACGCCGAATGTGTCCAAGGTGGCCGTTAGGGGAGGGGGTTGGGAGCAGCCATACTATCTTCTGGTGACTGATCACCAGTGGTGTGGACAGGAGCCACTGGAGGCCTCAGATTGGCCACTGTGGTTGGGGTGTGGCGTGCGTGTGCAGAGTACATGAGCGATCAACCCCAATAAATGCTCTTCTCTGTTCTGCAGGCAAAAACAGAACAAAACAACCAGGAGTGTTTGCGCACTGGTGGTGGCCAGTCCATGCTGCACACCATCACCCACTTCGAAGAACAGGCCATGGAGCTGGGGAGGAGGCAGGCGGCCAGGTCGGCAGGTGTAGGTGAGGCTGGGGTGCAGCGGCCAGGTATTTGAGGCCCACAGTCCCATGCACTCTGTCTTCCCACCTCCAAAGAACTGATGATTGCTGCAATCGCTAATGCAGCAACACTGCTCATTCACAGACTGATACAGTCAAACGTGTGGGTCATACACAAAGGTCCCTCGGCCCCTTGAGGATGCGCGTCTCCAGCGCCTTCCAAAGTCACCTTATCCCATTTGTGACCACTATCCCCATGGCCTAACATGCCATGGCATCGCTGCTGCACATCCAAATGCATTTATTGCATCTTAGGAGGGTTTGTACCTCCACCACCCTTTCAGCCAGTGCGTCCCACATTACTCTGTCCAAAAGGTCCTCAGCACCTCACCTGTCAATCACATGGCACTCAACTTAAATAAATGCCATCACGTTAGTCATCCCTCTGCCAAGGGGAAATGTTGCCTTCTGTCCACTCGGTCCATGCCCCTCATAATGGTATGCAGGTCAATAATGTGACCTGTTAATCTCCTGTGCTCTACGGCAAATGTCACAAGTGTATGCAATGTTTCCTCATAACTCCAACTCTCCAGGCCAGCATGCATCCTGGTCAGGAACCTCTGCACTCTCCTCACTCCAATGCCATCCCTCCCATGAAGCGCAGGTCACAACTGAACGCAGAAGTGTAGCTGTGGCCTCGACAGCGTTTTCTGCACTTGAAACATGACCTCCTTTTCCTACATTCTATTCCTCGGCTAATAAAGGCACGTCTGGCTTTTACCTTGCTGAATGCCTTATGTTCCTATTCTGCTACCTTAACGGGTCTGCCCAGCAAGGTCCCTGTAATCGTTCTTACTTATCATGGTCCTACCATTTCTCCTGTATTCCCGTACTTTGTTTGTCTTGCCCAAGTGCTTAACCTCACACTTATCCATATAACATTCCATGTGGCATTCCTTAGGCCATCTGACCAGCCTGTCTGTATGCACGTGTAATGTTTGGCCCTCCTCCTGACTATTTGCCACCCCACCAATGTTCATCTCCTTAGGTTCTTGAAGGTTGAGCGCATTATGAGCCTGGGGGGGAAAGGGATGAATTGTGTTACTGACTGAAATCTAACTGATCCACTGTCCTTGTTAATTTCAGTATCAGCACCGCATGGCCGTCAGGAGGACGTCCAGAGCTCCCCCTCCACACCTGAAGGGCGTCAATTGGCACTTGCGTCACATCATTTCAGCGAGCCAGGCATCAGTGCAGCGACTACCACATCAGAGGGTATTATAACATCGGCTAGTGTCCTGGGGCACAGTGGAGAGGACTCTTCACAATCGCTGGAGGAAATGGCATGGACAGAGAGTGCCGATGGCGCACTGCAGGGGATCAGGCACATGCTGAGTCGGGCAGTGATGATGTGTCTCTGGAGATGTCCGCCATGCAGCAGCTGCAGGACAAGCGGACGGGTGTGGAGGAGCATCTGGCAGGGTTGCATGAGGATATGCTTCAGTTGGTCTTTGTGGTGGAGGAATCCAGGCAGAGTGTCAGTGATGGCACGAACCTCAGGACAGAGCTTCAGGCTTCCTCCATTGAGAGATTGGCGACTCTCATGGAGAGGGGCTTCCAACAGATTGATAATCATCTGATTGGGTTACGCTCTGACCTGCAAGACCTCACAGTGCTAATGGACACAGGTGGTCATTCCCAATGTGGGAGATGTTCTGGGCACCAAGTATCCCAGCTTGGTGCCCATCCATCTGCGGTGAGCAGGGAGGTCCAATGTGACCTCACGTCAGCACAGCAGCTGCCTGTCATCGCTGCGAGCTCCTCTCATGGTGCTCCAGATGAGGCCAGCTGCTCCTCTGCCCCTCTGCCAGTGACCGCTGCATTCGTTAAGGCTGCGACAACTAGGGAGGTGCCAGTTCTGGAACCGGCCATTCCCTCCCAGGTGGGGCCATCACAGGCTCCACGGGCCAGAGGACATCCCCCAAGGTCATCGACGCCAACAGGACAGCAGAGTCAGCAGGCTGTCTCTCAAGCCACTCCGAGCGATGGGGCGGCACCTAGACGTAGCACCCGCAAATGTAAGCATAAGGCATGTTAGACACTCCACGGGTTTGTCACTGGTGCTTTCCTGTTAGTCCTCGATTAGGGAATTTATTTTTGTGAACGTCAGAGCGACGTTTTGTCATGTTTTTGGTGACACCATCTGCTGGATGGCAATAAAGTCCACATTTGTGACCATGTCTCCTTTGTGCTGCATTTTGTATGTTCCACAGGCATGTCATGAGTGTTTGAGTGGACACTGATGTTTCTGTACTAAGCCCTTAGTTGTAGCTGATGAAGTGGAAAATGTAGCACTTAAGTGCCATGTATGGATGCACCAGGCAATGCTGGTCCTGCAGATCCATTTGTGTGGAGCTAGCTGATAGTTCGTTGGATTAAAGTGTCCCGGATGTCCCTGCCTCCTTGGTGCAGTAGCAGGTCGGCGTACTGCCCCTCATCATTGCCCTGAGCTTCCTCATCCTCTGAGCTGGATTCATCATGTGCAGCCTCATCCACTGTGTCAAGGTCTTCATCGTCAAATGCATCCCCCCTTTCCAGCGCAAGATTGTGCAGAGCGCAGAATGCAGCCACTATCAAAGAGACGCAATCTGGGGGGTACTGGAGTGCGCCCCCTGAGCGGTCCAGGCAATGGAAGTGCATCTTGAGAAGACCGATGGTTCTCTCCACCACAGCCCTTGTGGAGGTGTGGCTCCTATTGTAGCGGTCCTCAGTTTATGTTCTCGGATGGCGGAGAGGCGTCATTAGCCACCTTCTGAGGGGATAGCCCTTGTCATCTAGCAGCCATCCATCCAGCCAAGCCGGAGCCCTGAAGGGCCCCAGCACCTGGGAGTATCTGAGGATGTAGGTGTCGTGGGAGCTGCCTGGGTGCCTTGCACAAACTTGCAGAATCAGCATCCTGTGATCACACACTATCTGCACGTTCATGGAGTGGAAGCCCTTCCTGTTGATGAAGGCACCGGGCTCACCTGCTGGTGCCTTGATGGCCACATGTGTACAGTCTATTGCACCCTGGACGCGGGGAAGCCAGCAATGGCCGCAAAGCCTCTGGCTCACTGTGCCTGATTTGCCTGGTCGCAGCAGAAGTGGATGAAGGTCAATGCACGTCTGAACAGAGCGTCTGTAACCTGCTTGACACAAGTGTGGACAGCTGATTGGGAGACACCGCAAAGATCACCCACCGAGCCTTGGAAGGAGCCAGATGATAGAAGTTGAGGGCAACTGTAACCTTCAGAGTTGCTGGCATGGGGTGTCTGCTCACACAATTTGGAGATATCTCAGGGCCAATCATCTGACAGATATAGTCGACTGTTTCCCTTGACAGACGGAGCCTCCTTCAGCACTGCACCTCAGTCATACTGAGGTAGCTGCTTCGCCGCCTGTATATCCTGGCAGCAGGATAGTGGTGTCTTCTGCGGCCCCTTCCAACTTGGACAACTTCTTGGCCCTGTGCCCCTTGTGCCTGCACCTGGCCTCCCAAAGGTGGCTCCCCTGGAGGCTGATTGTCCACTCCTGGCCTCCTCCTTATTCTAGCCCGCCCTTCCTCTTCAGAGGAGCTGCCTCCAGTGGAGATGACAGAACCCATACCCACGCTAAATGGAGGCCTCCGGAAAGCTGCAGGCCCGATAAAGATCCTGTCTGCAGACTGCTGAACTGAAGCTTCAAAGTACAGAGAAAGCTGTTGGAAATCAATCTGAACTGCTGCCAATCACACAGGCAAGTTTTAAACACTTGCTACAATAAATACTTCACATGAAACATTGACAACTCCACTGAGCCCATATATCCCGCCCATGGATGAGTTTTGTTAAAAAGTCACTTACCCGTTTGCTCGTTGCGCCCATGCACCGAGCCGAAGATCGCACGGGCACCTCAAAATCGGTGTTGATTGCTGAGTTAAGGGCCTTAACAAGGCCTTTAATTAATGGCGGGCACACGTTGTACTTCATCGCACGCCCGCCCAGCTAAATATTGCGATGACGCACGCTGACATTGGGATGCTCGCCCGACATCAGCGCGCGACATTTTAAGCGCTGATGTGCAGGGCCCGCCACCCGCACGTCATCCATAAAATCCTGCCCATAGCGTGTATTTGGGACAGATTCTTAGAACAATATGTTGTGAATCCAACCAAGGATCAGGCTATTTTGGACCTGGTAATGTATAATGAGGCAGGTTTAATAAATGATCTCAGAGTAAAGGACCCCCTAGGAAATAGTGGCCATAATATGGTAGAATTTAGCATTCAGTTTGAGAGTGAGAAACTTGGTCGGAAACAACTGTGCTAAAATTAAATAAGGGTAATTACAATGGAATGAGGGCAGAGTTGGCCGGAGTGGACTGAGAAAGCAGTTTAACAAAAAAGGCAGTTCATAAACAATGGAAGACTTTTAAGAAAATAGTTCATGACTCTCAACAATGATATGTCCCAGTGAGGAAGAAGGATTCAAGGAAGGGGATAAACCAATCATGGTTAACCAAGAAAGTTTTTTTAAAATTCATTCGCGGGATGTGGGCTTCGCTGGCTGGGCCAGCATTTATTGCCCATCCTCGTTGCCCTTGAGAAGGTGGTGGTGAGCAGCCTTTTTGAACTGCTGCAGTCCCTGTTGTGCAGGTACGCCCACAGTGCTGTCAGGAAGGGAGTTTCAGGATTTTGACCCAACAACAGTGAAGGAACGGCAATATATTTCCAAGTCAGGAAGGTGAGTGACTTGGAAGGGAACCTCCAGGTGGTGGTGTTCCCATCTATCTGCTGCCCTTGTCCTTCTAGGTGGTAGTGGTCATGGGTTTGGAAGGTGCTGTTTAAGGAGCCTTGGTGAGTTCCTGATGTGCATCATGTAGATGGTACACACTGTTGCTAATGTGCGTCGGTGGTGGAGGGAGTGAATGTTTGTGGATGTGGTGCCAATCAAGTGGACTGCTTTGTTCTGGATGGCATCCAACTTCTTTAGTGTTGTGGAAGCTGCACTCATCCAGGCAAGTGGGGAGTATTCCATCACACTCCTGACTTGTGCCTTGTAGATGGTGGACAGACTTTGGAGAGTCAAGAGAGGAGTTACTCGTCACACAATTCTTAGCCTCTGACCTGCTCTTGTAGCCACAGTATTTATATGGCTGGTCCAATTCAGGTTCTGGTCAATGGTAACCCCCAGGATGTTGATAGTGGGGCACTCAGTGATGGTAATGCCATTGAACATCAAGGGTGGATGGTTGGATTCTCTCTTGTTGGAGATGGACATTGCCTGACACTTGTGTGGCGCAAATGTTACTTGCTACTTGTCAGCCCAAGCCTGGACATTGTCCAGCTCTTGCTGCATTTGGACAAGGACCGCTTCAGTATTTAAGGAGTCATGAATGGTGAACATTGTGCAATCGTCAGCGATCATCCCCCCTTCTGACCTTATGATGGATGGAAGGTCATTGATGAAGCAGCTGAAGATGGTTAGGCCGACAACAGTATCAAATTGAAAGAAAAACATACAATGTGGCAAAGATTAGTGGTAAGCCAGAGGATTGGGAAAGTTTTAAAAACCGACAAAAGATGACCAAAAAAATAAATAAAGAGCGAGAAAATAAACTTTGAGCATCAGCTAGCAAGTAATATAAAAACAGACAGTAAGAGCTTCTTTAAATATATAAAAAGGAAGAGAAAGGCCAAAGTGAACATATGCCTCTTTGAATATGAGGCTGGGAAAATAATAATGGGGAACCAGGAAATGGCAGGGGAGTTGAGTAAATACTTTGCTTCTGTCTTCACGGTAGAAGATACTAATAGCATTCCAAAAATACTAAATAATCAAGTGGCAAAAATGGGGGAAGAAATAGATAATTTAACTATCACTCGAGTTAAAGTAATAGGGCCTTTAGAGCTAAAGGCTGATAAGTCTCCTGGACCTGATGGGTTGTATTCTAGGATATTAAAAGAAATAGCTGCAGAGATAGTAGATGCACTGGTAGTCATCTTCCAAGAATCCGTAGACTCTGGAAAAGTACCAGAGGATTGGAGAACGGCCAATGTAACACCCTTATTCAAAAAGGGAGGGAGACAAAAAACAGGTAACTATAGGCCAGTTAACTTAACATCTATCATTCGAAAATGTTAAGAGTCTACTTTAAAGGATGTAATAGCAGAGCATTTAGAAATGTATAATATAATCAAGCAGAGTCAGCATGGGCTCATGAAGGGAAAATCATGACTGACAAATTTATTAGAATTCTTTGAGGAGGTAACAAGCAGGATAGATAATGGGGAACCAGTAGATGTAATATATTTGGATTTCCAAAAGGCGTTCGATAAGGAACCGCATATAAGACTACTTAATAAGCTAAGAGCCCGTGGTATTGCGGGTAGTGTAATAGCATGGATAGAGGATTGGCTAACTAATAGAAGACAGAGAGTTGGAATAAGGGGGGCATTTTTGGGAGGGCAACCTGTAACTAGTGGAGTGCCACAGGGATCAGTGCTGTGGCCTTAATTATTTACAATATATATTATCGACTTAGATGAGGGAAGTGAATGCACTGTTGCCAAGTTTGCAAATGACACAAAAATAGGTGGGAAGGCAAGTGGTGAGGATGACACAAGGAGTCTACAGAGGGATATGGACAGGTTAAGTGAGTGAGCAAAAGCTTGGCAGATGCAATATAATGTGGAAAAATGTGAGGTTATAATAGAGGAGCTGTTGCTAGGGGAGTACAGTTAAAATTGTCCAGTAAAGTGAACGAGTTGTTGGTAGAACATTTGGATCTCACGTTACCGATAAAGCAATTAGATGTAGAGGCAGGAATAATAGAGGAGCTGAATATTATTTAAATGGAGAAAGACTGCAGGAGGCTGCAGCACAGAGGGATTTGGGAGTCCTTGTGAATGAATCCCAAAAAGCTAACATATAAGTTTAACAGGTAATAGGGAAGGCAAATGGAATATTAGCCTTTATTTCAAAGGGAATGAAGTATAAATTTAGGGAAGTCTTGCTAAAACTATACAAGGCACTAGTTAGACCACACCGAGAATACTGTGAACAATTTTGGTCCCCTTATCTAAGGAAAGGTATACTGGCATTGGAGGCAGTCCTGAGAAGGTCCACTAGGTTGATCCCAAGGTTGGAGAGATTTTCTTATGAGGAGAGGTTGAGTAGGTTCAGAGTAAACTCATTGGAGTTTAGAAGAATGAGAGGCAACCTTATTGAAACATATAAGATTCTTGACAGGGTAGATGCTGAGCGGTTGTTTACCCTTGTGGGAGAATAAGGGGTCGCCCATTTAAAACAGAGATGAGGAGGAATTTCTTCTCTCAGATGGTGGTGAATCTGTGGAATTCTTTACCACAGAGGGCTGTAGAGGCTGGGTCGTTAAGTATATTCAAGGCTGAGATAGGTGGATTTTTAATCAGTGAGGGAATCAAGGATTATGGGGAAAAGGCAGGAAAGTGGAGCCATGATCTCATTGAATGGCGGAGCAGACTCAATGGGCCGAATGGCCTACTCCTGCTCCTACGTCTTATGGTCTTATCACAGGACAACTGAAAGCTGTTGCTAGGGGAGTACAGTTAAAATTGTCCAGTAAAGTGAAGAAAAGTGAACTGATCGAGTTGTTGGTAGAACATTTGGATCCCACGTTACCGATAAAGCAATTAGGTGTAGAGCTCAACAATGACTCCAAACCATCACCACCTCCCCCACTGCACCCCACCCCAAGCCCCCGCACCACCCACCACCCCCCACCCGCTGACAACCCAGCCAAATTAGAATTGGAAAAGCTTCAATTGCAGCTAGAATCTAAGGAGAGGGAACAGGAGAGAGAATTCCAGCTCCGAACATTTGAAATGGAGCTAGCAGTTCAAAGGGACAGAGAGAAAGACCAATTAGCTGGAAGTTGCGACAGAACATCTCTCTCTACCTTGTAGCACCCCCAACTCTCTCACCCAGAACCACTCTCTGAGGCTCTCAAGTATGTTAGATTTCCTCCTAAATTCAAAGAAAGTGATATGGATTCATACAAACTTCTTACTTCCAGGGCAGCTGTCAGGGGGAGCCCAAGAGATCTGCTCCATGCTGACCCCTGATATGTCCATGAATTATGAGCAGACCAAGGCTGCCATCCAAAGTGTCTGTGAGTTAGTTACAGAGGCATATCACCAGCAATTGCAGAACGCTCATGTGAAACCCATGCAAATCTATATCGAGTTTTAATGATTGAAGCAAATTGCGTTTGATTAATGGGTAAGGTCCCTAAGAATCCCACGCACCAATGGGGGGTTATGTGAGTTGGTTTTGTTGGAGGAATTCAAAAATTGCCAACCTGTGGATGCACTTAGAGGAGCAGAGAATCCTCACAGCTCAGGATGCAGCAGTCACAACAGACAGCTGACAGCTACATTCTCATCTATAGGTCTGGGGACTCGGGCAGACCATTTCCAAACCATTCTGATGAGCATTGGAAAGAATAGCAGGGTAACCTAGATAGGAGGGGCCACCCATCCAGAAAAAAACACAAAGGAACTTGCAAGAAGCCCTCCTGCAGCCCGAAAAGAGAGCCCGTGGTGACCAGTGTCTTCTCATTGCAATAAGATAGGCTTTTCCAGACCTGGATAATGGAGACTGTGAGGGAAACCTATAGGCCTAATAGGGCTCCATATGAGTAGTCTCCCAAAGGTAGTGCAGCAGAGCAGATAGAAGCTCTCACTACAGAAACTTACCCTTTGGAGGACATGGCACTATGTGTGCCTGAGCCAGACAAAATCCCAGAGAGCTTCTGGAGTTTTGACTGTTCGGGAACAATATCCCCCTATCTGTCCCAAAATGTGAGCAAGTCTATTGTACTGGTCTGGGACACAGAGGTCACTTAATGAGGGAAACCTAAACCTACCCCAGAATCCTCCCTGAAGGCCAAAGCCCTGATCAGTGAGTGGGAGGAGGATCTGTGTTTGCATCCCACCATAAGGTCCACCAAGAGTGAGACATTGTTTTAGGCCCTGTTGCAGTAGGAATTGTCCCCGAATGTCTAGTAGCAAGAATTTATTTCCTTCTTGGAAACGATTTGGCTGGCAGCAAGGTGTTAGTTGGTGAAAGAAGAGAGGCCAATGTCAACCAGCAGGAATCTGCAGGGGAAGGTCCAGAGGCCCAAAGGGAACTCAAACATTGAGCGAGGGTTGCTTGAATGTAACAAGCCATAGCCAGGCCAGTAAAGTTAAAAGAGGTCCAGGAAGGGCCAATAGAATTTAAAATAGACTCAAAGAATATCCCGGAATTAAACATGGACCAGAAAAGTCCTAGAGCAGGGAAAGAGATAGCAAGGGAGATGCCCCATGTAATTGAAGAGCCGAAAGGAAGGCAAGCTTTTAAACTGGAAAGGAAAAGGTTAAGGAATTGCCTGGAGTATGGCTGGCAGAAACCGTCTTTCCAAATTTAAAGAGGGACAAAGGGAGTCCCAAAACAGATGAGCAGATAGGGAGTGAAATGCCTTACCAAGCTGAAAAGCCACAAGGGAGTATAGCCAGGGCTGCACCTCCACTTGAGGACAGAAGTGTTCCAGGGGACATGGAACATGGAATAAGTTATGAGAGTGCCTACTCCCAAGCCAAAGGTCACGGCTAAGAAGCCAATGATTGGTTTAGCTGACAGCTTTATGGCAAGTTTGAATGGGAACCAGGGAGGTTCCCAAATTGACCCAGAAAGAATGTGGGTGATGCCTCACTTTGTTGAAAAGTCACCAGGAGGTACAGCGAGAGCTAATCATTCACCAGAGGGCAGTAGGATTCCAAATGCCACAGAGCCGACTACCCAACTGACTAACAGAGGGATCCCAAACAGATTGGATCCATACCCACCCACCTCAATGCTGAATCATAAGGCAACCTGACAGGGCTGCCCACTGCATTAAAAATGGGCCATAACAACCCTGCAGGGCACAGCACTGTAGTCCTACCTGGTATGGATGCAGGAGAGGCCCCTTCCAGAAGGCACTCTTCCTATCATCCAGGCCCTGAAAGGCTGGCCTAGTTCAAGAGCAGATTGCCCGACTGTTGCTGTGACAAGTTAAAGCACCCAACAACAGGAGCTGGAACGCCCCAGCAGTGCTAGCGCCCGAGCCGGATATTGAACCAGAATCCCCTGAAGAGGCCAAAGTCCCTTTAAAACACCCCAATCCCCTGACAGTCAGCCTAACCACAGTCCCTGGGTTTAAACAGCTGAACACACAGGTTACCAAAGCGGACAGGCAGGAGCTAAGCTGAACAAGAGCACTCTGCCCTATGATCAAAAGATCTGGCATTCACAGACTGAGATGCCCAGCACTCCGCTGCGGATAGTCCAGAGCAGCTTGACCCTCATTCACCCCCTGAGTGCTAACCACCTCGTGAAACCCCCAGGCCCTTTAGAGTCACTTAATCGAGAGTTGGACAGACAGAGATCTGAAAGCAACAGCTTTGCATATGTCTGATCCCCAACAGAGGAAACTTTAGAACTCTAACCCTGAAAGACTCTCCAAAAGACAGATTTTGAATCTCCCCAAGTCACCTGCCCATTCCACATCTATGAAACAACAATGTCCTTGCTGATGCACTAACCTAGATTTAAACCTCAAAACGAAGATGCAGCAGGGAACTGCTATTGTCCCTGCTAGCTGTGCATCTGATGTGATTGAGAGAATGAATGCATACTTCTTTACTTCCTATTCTTCCTTCATAAAACCACATAAATAAAAATGGAATAGAATTAATTTCTTTCCAGAGGCCACATGGACTGTGAGGGGATTAAGACCCAGCCCCGTATATTTTTTTCAAATATATAGAGACATGCCCATTGCTATCCCTAAAAGGTTTAATAACTGAACAAAGGCCTTTACAATGGCTGAATTAATATCTGTCTGTGATCCCTAAACAAAAGGAGCCACCTGGCATAATTGGACAAACTTGCACCTCGTTAACCCTGAAGAGACACAAACAGCCCCCTCCAGACCAAATTCATAGACAATTATACAAAGGCCATCTGCATTTCACAACCCAGGGTGGCCAACCACAGTCTACTCATCTGCTAGGACAAAGGGCCTGGCAACCTTCCTTTCAATTCTTAATGGTTGGGATATTTAATAATCTTGGGACCCAGACGAGGGATACATTGTCAAAGACAATGTGGAGAGGTGGGAGTCTTGTGACATGGACTGTTAGCTGTGGAACAATAACATTGCCATCCGGAACTGAAAACTGAGTCTGCCATTTTATCATCCTAAAAGCAGCCTGTCATGAAAATATAATAATTCTCATAATAATATTGTGATTTATTGTAAAAATGGGGCAATAGTGGGTTTTGGATAGTTTCACTGTGTGTGTGTGTGTGTGTGTGTGTGTGTGTGTGATTTAACTGAATTGGAAACAGCTGGTCTGGAGGCTTTGAGTCATCAACAAGAAGCTAGGTTTGAAATGTTAAATACGTAAACATGGCTGAAGTTTTAGAATGTGAGGCATAAGGAAAATTTGCATTTTTAGATAAATTAGGATAGTTTGAATTTCAAAGAGATGGTAGGGTGTTACACGTAGCTAGAAGAAGCTAAGCCAAACTTTGTATTTATTTTTCCAAAGGGTTATTGATAAAATTAGTATGATGAAAGGATTTATATTATGAGAAAGGTAAAGTTCCAAAGTCATATCAGAACAATGGAATTTGCATTAAAAGGGAGAAATGTGTATACAGGAGATGAGGCTATATGTCAGAGGGGAAGACATTCTAAGATTTAACAAGTGTGAAAAGCCTCTAGCCTCTGTGCGTCACGTTGTTGCCTACAGGAACCAAAGCTGAGAAAACTCATTTTGAATTATCCTATCCAGGGTATTATGTTGCTTTGCCTGGGTCTGTTTCAATCTATTTGTTTTTACTGTTGCCTTAATGGGGTGTAACTGGAAGCCAAATTAATTAAGGGTTTTAGGAGTTATTGTTGTGGTAATTTGTAGACCTATGTATGTGCTTGAAATCTTTTCTTTTGTTAATAAATGTTTAATTTAGCTTTCTAAAAACCTCTGAAGTTGTGGTAGTCTTATTACTTTTCAATTCAGGGCATGCATCTCAAAACAAAATACAAATTGCGAAACAGCTGTGACCACGTGATCAAGTTTCCCTTGTGGATTTGATCCACCTGGCACACATCATCTGCCGTGTCATAACGCAGCCTCAGAGAAAAGGAGCTCTGCCCAGGTTGAATTCCTGGATTCATCTGCACTGTTTCTGCTGGAACTTCTGTACTATTTTCTACAAGGCAGATACATCTCTGCATGCTTATCTCACTGTGTGAAGTTAACACCACTGGAAAAGTGAATTATACAGCATCGGTTTTCAACACACTGACCACCGTGAAGGGATAACTCATTGGACTTTAATCCTGGACTGTGGAGCCCATGTGAAACATTATTTCTTTTCCTTGTGGTCTCTGCACTGTAAATCTTTCTATTCTCTATCTCTCTTTTAATATATGAATACAAAGGAGGCAACGTTGCAACCCTCCTCCCACGTTTTGAATGTTTACAAATTAACTAATCCTTTGAGTTCACCTCATCTCAAATTTGCTCTGGGGTTATTAATATAATTTGGATCCATGCCAAAATCAAGGGGTTGGGAAATACACCATTTCTTATAAAGGGGGAAGTAAATAAAAACACACCTTTCTGTTTAAGGACAGGTAGTAAGAGGAGAAATTAATGCTGTTCAAATTACACCCCCTCCTGTCCATACAATGCTCTGCTCCCTCCTCCACATCCTCCAAATAAGACCATAAGGTGTAGGAGCGGAAGTAGGCCATTCGGCCCACCGAGTCTGCCCCACCATTCAACGAGGTCATGGCTGATCTGATAATCCTCAACTCCACTTTCTTGCCTTTTCCTCATAACCCTTGACTCCCTCACTGATTAAAAATCTGTCTATCTCAGCCTCGAATATACTTAACGACCCAACTTCTACAGCCTTCTGTGGTAAAGAATTCCACAGGTTCACTACCCTCTGAGAGAAGAAATTCCTCCTCATCTCTGGCTTAAATGGGTGACCCCTTACTCTGTGATTATGCCCTCTGGTCCTAGACTCTCCCACAAGAGGAAACAACCTCTCAGCATCTACCCTGTCAAGCCCCCTAACAATCTTTGGTGTTCAGAAGAATGAGAGGTGACCTTAATGAAACACAAATGAGAACAGGCCCAGCCTACTCAACCTCTCCTCATAAGAAAATCCCTCCATACCATGGTTCAACCCAGTGAACTTTCTCTAGAGTGCCTCCAATGCCAGTATATCTTTCCTTAGATAATGGGACCACTGTTCACAGTATTATAGGTGTGGTCTAACTAGTCATTAATATATATTGTAAATAATTGTGGCCCCAGCACTGATCCCTGTGGGACTCCACTAGTTACAGGTTGCCCTCCCGAAAATGCCCCCCGTATCCCAACTCTCTGTCTTCTATTAGTTAGCCAATCATCTATCCATGCTAATATACTACCCGCAACACCATGGGCTCTTAGCTTATTAAGTAGCCTTATGGGCGGTACCTTACTGAATGCCTTTTGGAAATCCAAATATATTACACCTACTGGCTCTCCTTTACCTACCCTGCTTGTTACCGCCTCAAAGAATTCTAAAAAATTTGTCAGTCATGATTTCCCCTTCATGAAGCCATGCTGATTCTGTTTGATTATATTATGCATTTCTAAATGCTCTGCTGTTACATCCTTTATAACAGACTCTAACATTTTCCCAATTATGGATGTTAAGCTAACTGGCCTATAGTTACCTGTCTTTTGTCTCCCTCCCTTCTTGAATAAGGGTGTTACATTAGCAGTTTTCAATCCTCTGGAACTTATCAGAATCTAAGGATTCTTGAATGATTACTACCAGTGCATCCATTATTTGTGTAGCTACTTCCTTTAATATCCTCGGATGCAACTCATCAGGCCCAGGGGGCATATCAGCCTTTACCCCATTAGTTTCCCTAGTACTTTTTCTCTAGTGATAGTTATTGTATTTGTTTCCATCCCCCATTTTGCATCAGATGAGGAGTGTGGCTTATCTAGTTCCCTGGCTGCAAGGCCTTCTCTCCCTGTAGTGCTAGGTTGTGCACAGCATAGTAATAAGTAAATCCTTGCTGGAGCATAATGCGATGCACCAGAACAGACTAGGCAACAGAGTTTCATCTTCAGTAGTCCAATTGACTGCTCGGTTGTGGCCTGGATTGACAATGGCAGGCATTGTAACATTCCTGGGCTGCACTGCGAAGGTTCCTCAATGCCGTAAGCAGTCATGTCTTGAATGGGTACCTCTTGTCCCCAAGAGTTCACCTCTGAAGATATTCATGGGGCTAGAATAGCTGTGGCACCTTGGAGTGTCGAAGTACATAGGCATCATGAGTGCTCCCTGGGAAGCAGACATACACTTGCTTGATTTGCTTTCAGTGATCACAGATCACTTGCTCTTTGATTGAGTAGAAGCCCTTCCTGTTAACGAAGGCTGCAAGCTGGTCCAGGCGAACTTTGATTGCCAAATGAATTCACTCTGCACCTCTAGAATGCCTGCAATGGCCCCAAGCTGATGGACCACTCTGCCTGGTTAACAGGGTCAGTCTAGCAATGCATAAACTCTTAGCCCTCTGAAACAGGCAGGGCATGAATGTAATGGTGTGCGATCGCCTTTGATGTCCTGCACGTTTTGCAGGTGAATTCCTTGAAGGAGCCAGATGCATAGAAGTTCAATGCATTTCAGCGCCACTGGCACTGGGTGCTCAATCTAGTCCCATGGCGTGCAGGTCATCCTGCAGCACAGCGCACATTTTGTTGATGGCCTCCTTTGACAGCTGATGCTCCAGCATCTGGAGGTAGTTCTTGTGAGTCTGGAAAACGCTAGTCTTGGGACTTGTCCTTTGGTGGCTTGACTAGCCAGAGACTTCAAATCTTGCTGCTGCTGCTGCAGCGGCATTGATGTCTCTGGCACCGGGTCCGCCATCCCTCTATGCCACTCATTCTCTAATTGGGGTTCCAAGAGGACTGGATGGATGAGATCCATGGCTGTTACAATTTCCCTTAAAGGTAGGTGCCCTTGCAGGAGATGTCGTTCCTTGGGATCTAGGCCTTTGGCATTGCACCTTTCTATGCCTCAGTGGGAGGCAGCTACGGCAAATGTTTCACCCTCAGCTCCTGTGAGCTTCCCCACTGAGAGATCTCGCCTCAGCTCCTGTGAGCTTCCCCGCTGAGAGATCTCCCCTCAGCTCCTGTGAGCTTCCCCACTGAGAGATCTCCCCTCAGCTCCTGTGAGCTTCCCCGCTGAGAGATCTCCCCTCAGCTCCTGTGAGCTTCCCCGCTGAGAGATCTCCCCTCAGCTCCTGTGGGCTTCCCCGCTGAGAGATCTCCCCTCAGCTCCTGTGAGCTTCCCCGCTGAGAGATCTCCCCTCAGCTCCTGTGGGCTTCCCCACTGAGAGATCTCCCCTCAGCTCCTGTGAGCTTCCCCGCTGAGAGATCTCCCCTCAGCTCCTGTGAGAGGTCTCCCCTCAGCTCCTATGAGCTTCCCCCCTGAGAGATCTCTCCTCAGCTCCTGTGAGCTTCCCCGCTGAGAGATCTCCCCTCAGCTCCTGTGAGAGATCTCCCCTCAGCTCCTAAGAGCTTCCCCCCTGAGAGATCTCCCCTCAGCTCCTGTGAGCTTCCCCGCTGAGAGATCTCCCCTCAGCTCCTGTGAGAGATCTCCCCTCAGCTCCTAAGAGCTTCCCCCCTGAGAGATCTCCCCTCAGCTCCTGTGAGCTACCCCACTGAGAGATCTCCCCTCAGCTCCTGTGAGAGATCTCCCCTCAGCTCCTAAGAGCTTCCCCCCTGAGAGATCTCCCCTCAGCTCCTGTGAGCTTCCCCACTGAGAGATCTCCCCTCAGCTCCTGTAAGCTTCCCCACTGAGAGATCTCCCCTCAGCTCCTGTGAGCTTCCCCACTGAGAGATCTCCCCTCAGCTCCTGTGAGAGATCTCCCCTCAGCTCCTGTGAGCTTCCCCACTGAGAGATCTCCCCTCAGCTCCTGTGAGCTTCCCCGCTGAGAGATCTCCCCTCAGCTCCTGTGAGAGATCTCCCCTCAGCTCCTGTGAGCTTCCCCACTGAGAGATCTCCCCTCAGCTCCTATGAGCTTCCCCCCTGAGAGATCTCCCCTCAGCTCCTGTGAGCTTCCCCGCTGAGAGATCTCCCCTCAGCTCCTGTGAGCTTCCCCGCTGAGAGATCCCCCCCCAGCTCCTGTGAGCTTCCCCACTGAGAGATCTCCCCTCAGCTCCTGTGAGAGATCTCCCCTCAGCTCCTATGAGCTTCCCCACTGAGAGATCTCCCCTCAGCTCCTGTGAGCTTCCCCGCTGAGAGATCTCCCCTCAGCTCCTGTGAGCTACCCCGCTGAGAGATCTCCCCTCAGCTCCTGTGAGCTACCCCACTGAGAGATCTCCCCTCAGCTCCTGTGAGCTACCCCACTGAGAGATCTCCCCTCAGCTCCTGTGAGCTACCCCGCTGAGAGATCTTCCCTCAGCTCCTGTGAGCTTCCCCACTGAGAGATCTCCCCTCAGCTCCTGTGAGCTACCCCACTGAGAGATCTCCCCTCAGCTCCTGTGAGCTACCCCGCTGAGAGATCTTCCCTCAGCTCCTGTGAGCTTCCCCACTGAGAGATCTCCCCTCAGCTCCTGTGAGCTACCCCGCTGAGAGATCTCCCCTCAGCTCCTGTGAGCTTCCCCGCTGAGAGATCTCCCCTCAGCTCCTGTGAGCTTCCCCACTGAGAGATCTCCCCTCAGCTCCTGTGAGCTTCCCCGCTGAGAGATCTCCCCTCAGCTCCTGTGAGCTTCCCCGCTGAGAGATCTCTCCTCAGCTCCTGTGAGCTTCCCCGCTGAGAGATCTCCCCTCAGCTCCTGTGAGCTTCCCCGCTGAGAGATCTCCCCTCAGCTCCTGTGAGCTTCCCCGCTGAGAGATCTCCCCTCAGCTCCTGTGAGCTTCCCTGCTGAGAGATCCCCCTCCCAGCTCCTGTGAGCTTCCCCGCTGAGAGATCCCCCCCCAGCTCCTGTGAGCTGACATGCTGCGTGATTGCACTGGCCTCCTTTCCCCTTTCTGAAAAGGTTTCCTCTCTGGTGGAAGGCAGGTCCACAATGGCTGACTTTTCCTTTGGAACATGAAACTTTGCCTGGATACCAGAACCTTTGAATGGTTGGGGATCTGATGGCCCATGATCCCAATGTGCAGCATATTTAATTCACTAAGTACAATTAAACTTCATTCAATTGCATTGATCTGTGATCTGTGAAATCAGAGTTAAGTACCTCTTTAATGATCACAATTGGCTTCCTGCCCTTCCCCAGTGGCATTGCTGCCCCTCTGCTGCCTTCAGTATGTGGCCCTGACTTCCCTGGGTCTGGCTTTCAAAACAGCACCTTCCGTTCAGTTCTACCGCCCCCTCCTCCTCGATTCCCACTCCATCAGCCTCCAATAAATTCCACCCATAGTTGTAGAAAAACATTCCAAGTACGCTCAAGAACTTCACTTTTGTCCCCACTTGTGCTCATCCACTTATTCCAATCCATATGAAAGTTAAAATCTTTCATTAAAACCACTCAGCCTTTGCCACGTGTTTATGTATTCTCTACAATAATACAATCTACATCATAGTTGATATCAAAGGGCCTATACACAGCTCCTCCTACAGTCTTAAATGCTTTTCTATTACTTAATTCTACCCATAAAATCTACATTGCCGGCTTATCTCTTGCTGAATCCTCCCTTATTATTAAAGTGATTTCATCCTCCACTCCTATCATTCTTACAGACCTTATACCTTGGCACCTAACATAACAGGACAATTTTGTAGAGCAGGATATTTTAGGGCCAACCGAAGGGCAGACTATTCTAGATCTGGTAATGAGACAGGATTAATAAATGACCTCATAGTGAAGAAGCCTCTAGGTAGCAGTGATCATAAAATGATTGAATTTCACATTCAGTTTGAGGGTGAGAAGAGTGGGCCTAAGATTAGTGTTTTAAATTTAAATAAGGACAATTATGAGGGTATGAAGTCAGAGCTAACTAAAGTAACTGGAAAATTAGGTTAAAGGGTAGGACAGTAGAGATGCAGTGGCAGGCATTTATAGAGATATTTCATAACTGTGGCTAACTAAAGAAGTTAAAAATAGCATCAAATTGAAAGAAAAATGTACAATTCTGCAAAGAGCAGTGGTAGGTCAGAAGACTGGACAGAATTTAAAAGCCAGCAAAGAATGACTAAAAAAAAATGAAGAAGAAATTAGAGTATGAAAGAAAGCTAGCTAGAAATATAAAAATAGATAGTAAGAGTTTCTATAAATATTCAAACGCTGCATTGTTCCAATAGAGAGTGAGTCTGGGGAATTAATAATGGGAAATAAGGAAATGGTGAAAGCATTGAGCAGATATTTTGTGTCGGCCTTCACAGTAGAAGACACAAATAACATTCCAGAAATACCTGAAAATCAAGAGGTGAAAGGGAGAGACGAATTTAAAACAATTACAATTACAGGAAAAGAGTACTGAGAAAACTGTTAGAACTAAAAGCTGACAAGTCCCCAAGACCTGATGGCCTGCATCATAGGCATCCTTAAAAGAAGTGGCTACTGAGATGGTAGGTGCATTCCTTGCAATTTTCCAAATTTCCCACGATTCTAGAAAGCTCCCATTAGATTGGAAAACAGCAAATTTAACTCCCCTATTCAAGTAAGGAGGGAGACTGAAAGCAGGAAACTACAGGTCAGTTAGCCTAACATCTGTCATAGGGAAAATGCTAGAATCTATTATTACAGACGTTATAGCAGGGCACTTAGAAAATCTTAATGCAATCAGACAAAGTCAACATGGTTTTGTAAAAGCAAAATTGTGTCTGACTAACTTATTACAATTATTTGAGTAAGTAACAGGCAACATGAATAAAGGGGAACCTATAGATGTGGTAGATTTGGATTTCTAAAAAGCATATGAGAAGGTGCCACTCAAAGGTTACTTCACAAAATAAGAGTTTATGATGTAAAAGGTAACATATTAGCATGGATAGGGGATTGGTTACCTAACAGGAAGCAGGGAGTAGGGATAAATAGGTTTCAGGTTGATAAGCTGTAACTAGAGGAGTGCCTTATGGGATCAGTGCTGGGGCCTCAACTATTTACAATTTATACCAATGACTTGAATGAAGTATGCTTGTTAAATTTGCTGATGACACAAAGATCTGTATTTTTACATTCCCCTCACTAACCACAGAAAGACTGCAGATAAATCCTAATGAAGTCTTGAATCCTTTGCAATCTTTGGCTATTTCCATGGCTGATGGGAGAAGAGGCCCTATTAAAGATAAGTCTTTAATTATATTTGAGGTTTCTGGACATCAGGAGATTTAATCTGCTTTAAATGGCAAGATTTTAAATGGAATAAAGCAGAGTTTAGACCTCCCATTAAAATCATGTTGCTTTTCTTACATGCTTTCCTGATCTCTGTAAATCTGCGAGCTATGGACCAACTTTTCCCAACCCTTTGGAGGTGGGCTTGGAGGTAGGGAGGCTGGCAATACAATAAAGTAAGCTGTTGGCCGGGGGGGCCTGATGTTATCTGCCGCCGTGGAATATTGCCACCGGCACGAACTTTAGGGTTGCACCAGGTAGCCAATTTAGTCACTTAAGCTAAGGTCACTTCCTGGAGTGGAGTGGGGTGGGGAGGGGATCCTTGATGGACACTCCATGGCCCATGGAGGAGCCTCTGTTGGCAATTGTTGTTGCTGCACCTAATCCACTACTGCTGCAATAATACCAACACTTACACTGATCACCAGGGCTGCCTGCTTGGGCCTAGTTTCCCCAAATGAACTCACATATCTTCATGGGGGCCTTGGTATTTAGGCACTCTCTCCTTGGTGATGTAGCCTCAGTTTGAAGTAGCACTGCAGAGGCTAAGCTGCCAGCCCTCTGATTAGTGTGGCAATCTCTGGGAATGGGCAATTCTGGCAGCAATTGGCTTCTGCCATCAAAATGGCACTCCGAAGTGGGGCAGACTCCTGTTTCTGGTCCCGGTGGCAGGACCTCAGATGCCACCGAAAAATTCAGTCCTACATTTTTATTATCCAGCAAGGGTTGTAGCCTAATTATTACCAGAGATTAGGGAACAATAACAAATGATCTTTACCAAGTCATCAAGTTTTAAATAAAAGTTAACTCGTATCCTACTTACGTGATATCAGCATTTGGGTGCAGGCCAAACACCTGAGGGGTGTCAACAACAGGTAGTGTCTGAATATACTCCAGATAGCTGTCTACACTTGCACATATTGGAATAATATAATCGGTATAAAAGCTGAACTTGGAATCAAACATCTTCTCGCTAAACCACACCTATATAGTAAGTACACAAAACAATTATATTAAGTGTACTTTACCACAAAACAGCTTATTCCTTTCAACTAAGTTACTAGCTATAGTACTGAGGGTAGTTCAATTTAGGCTATAACAAACCAATGAATTTATTTGAAAAAATAATCATAGTTTAATAATAACTTAGGTGAGAATAATTCAGAGCTACAAGAAAATTCTTCAAAAGCAACAATGCAGAATAATTAAACAGACTTTTGAAGGATAAACCAGGGGCAATAGTCTTCTTTCTCTTTTTAAGGAAGAGACTATTCTTTGAAAGAAATGTATATTTATGAAACTTAGTAAAATAACATTCTGTTATTTGTTTTAAACTGTACTTTCCTTCCCCCCCCCCATTTTCAGGGAATCTTCATTCATTCATTTTTTTTCCACAATACTTCCTGGCTAAGGTGATAGCATGCGGCAAAATACTGTATTGTTATGGAAATACTCCTTTGATCAAATTGGGATGCATTCTCCTTTAACTCTGCATAACATACCAAAAATATCCCACTCTAATTGGGGAATTGGTGATGCTCTAGTTCAGTGCTTGCTTCTGTTTCTGTTAATGTCTGTTTCTTGTCAGGCATTAAGAATAAGAGCAATGCCACAACCACACAACTTTCTAATTTAAACTGATACTAGATAAGAAACAAAGATGGGGGTGGGGTAGAGATTGCACTCAGTTGCTTTCATTTTTTCAGTGTAAATTGGCACAAAAAATTGTGAAATTTTAAGCACAAATTATGTTCAACACAAATTGCAATCTTTTGTGCTCATTTAAAAACCATTGTGCTTCAAGTCGGTGGCACCCACAAAACTGGTCAGCTCCCGGAGTTTTGCTACTTGTATTTTCTTGCAAGCCTTTGCGGAATCTCTAAAAAGCAAACTGAGCCTTTTAGGCGCAAGGTCGCCATGAGGCACATTTTAAAAGCGTTTGGATATTTTTCACTAATTCACTACGAAACTACCCAATATAACGAGCAAACAATTCTCTATTTTTATAAATATTTTTCAGTAATTCAAACTTGGTTTACCCACAGGTGGTGGATTGACATTGTGATTAAAAATTCTGTTTTTTCTGATAAAGCCATTTTTAGCCGTGCAAGCAAACTGCATCAAGTTAACACTCAAATAAATTAAGAAATATTTTTAAAGCTATTTTCATAAGTTATGTTTTAAATTGTTGTCCAGTTGCGCTGTAAAAGGCACAGTTTATGTTCAGTATTATGCAAGCGAGATTGCGTAGAAACATGAGAAAAGAAAGCACTTTTTAAAGTAGGTGCAGTTTTGAAGGAAATTTGCACTAAGTCGGAAATTGCGCCCAAGGTGGAATATGGTCTCCACCCCCACCACAAAAAAATCCTCTTACACGTTGTAACGACAATATTTCTAAGTAGAGGACTGGGATTACCTTGCAAAAACAGTTGAGGAGACGTTTGTCGTAGTCGTCTGTAACGCGTCCTCCGTATTGAACTTCTCCAAGCATGTAACGTATAGTATTCCATGACACACCCTGAAGGAATCCCAGTGGAAGAGGGTAAATCTCATTTAAGTGGATAGAATGTCACCAAAAAAAACCTTTTATTTTGACAACAGGAGAAAGTATGCTACTTGAGCAATATTTTTAGTATTTAGAATAATTTTGTTCATAAGTAAATATGGTATAAGTTCTAAGAGCAAATTTCAAATAGTAGTCACAAATCCATCATCAAAAAAAAAAAAATTCTTTCGAGTTATCAACAGTCACAGATTGCAACTCTTTTGAGTACAATCACAGTTCTTGGTTTCCGGGAGTGGGACATGAACCCACAACCTTCTGATTCAAAGGTGAGGGTGCTATGGACTGAGCCACAGCTGACACCTCTAAATCCATCATCAATAGTGGATATTTTAAGAGGGACAGCTAAATGCTAAAAGGGGTGTACAGAAAATCACTTTGCAATGAATTCTGTTAGAGGCAGAATTTCCAAACTTTCCACCTAATTTCGTCAGAAAATGCGAAGAAACTGAAAGAACCCAGATGGAAATTCCAGGCAATAATTTTATAAAAAGAAACTGCATATCACTCACTAAACCTTTATAAAGGTTGCCTATTAACTAAGGAGTATATCAATATATAATACATTTTCACAAAATAAGTTTAATAGGCGGCATTATAATGTATGGACAGAAAGCTGGGGAAGCCAATCATCTTCCCACCAGCAGTCTTTGGGAGAAAAATTACGTTGAGTCTCCAGGACAGAAACAGGTCATTCATCAGAACTGGTCCATGCTGGGGTTACCGCTCTGCACATTTCTTCATCTAACCCTATAAGCGTACCCTTCTATTCCCATGTACTTCTCTCTTCAAATGCATCTACACTATACATCATGGAATCATAGAAAGTTACGGCACAGAAAGAGGCCACTTGGCCCATCATGTCTGCACTGGCTGAGAAATAAGTTACCCAGACTAATCCCACTTTCCAGCATTGGGTCCTTGGCCCTGCAGGTTATGGCTTGAGTTGAATATCCAGACACCTTTTAAATGAGTTGAGGGTTTCTGCCTCTACTACACTTTCGGGCAATGAGTTCCAGACCACACAACTCTCTGGGTGAAAATAAAATCCTTATCTCACCTCTAATCTTTCTACCAATCACTTTCAATCTATGCCTCTGAGTCACTGACCTCTCTGCTAATGTAAATAGGTCCTTCCCATCCACTTGATCCAGGCCCCTCACAATTTTGTACATCTCAACCAAATCTCCTCTCAGTCTCCTCTGTTCCAAGGAGAACAACCCTAGCCTATCCAACCTTTCCTCAGAGCCTCAATTTTCCAGTCCTGGCAACACCCTCGTAAATTTCCTCTGTACCCTCTCTAGTACAATTACATCCTTTCTGTGATGTGGTGACCAGAACTGCACACAGTACTCAAGTTGTGGCCTAACCAATGTTTAATACAGTTCCAGCATAACCTCCCTGCTCTTGTATTCTGTGCCTTGGCTAATAAATGAATATGCCTTCTTAACCTGTCCTGCTACCTTCAGAGATCTGTGGACATTTACTCCAAGGTCTCTCACTTCCTCTACACCTCTCAGTATCCTCCCATTTGTGGCATAATCCTTTGCCTTGTTTGACCTCCCCAAATGCATCACCTCACACTTCTCAGGGTTGAATTCCATTGGCCAGTTTTCTGCCCACCTGACCAGCCCATTGATATCTTTATGCAGTTCACAGCCATTTATTATTCTTTCATGGGATGGGGGTGTTGCTGGCTAGGCCAGCATTTATTGCCCATCCCTAATTGCCCTTGAGAACTGAGTGGCTTGCTAGGCCATTTAAAAATCAACCACATTGCTGTAGATCTGGAGTCACATGTAGGCCAGACCAGGTAAGGATGACAGATTTCCCTCCCTAAAGGACATTAGTGAACCAGATGGGCTTTTATGACATTTGGATATGATTTCATGGTCATCATTAGACTTATTCCAGGTTTTTTTTATTGAGTTAAAATTTCACCATCTGCCGTGGTAGGATTCAAATCCAGCCCCTCCAGAGAATTACCCTGGGTCTCTAGATTACTAGTTTAGTGACAATACCACGACGCCACCACCTCCCCCATCCTCACTTTCAACCACGCGGCCTATTTTTGTATCATCTGCAGACTTCTTGATCATTCCCCCTCCATTTACATTCAAATCATTAGTACCACAAAATGAAGGGGACCTAGGACTGAAGCCTGCAAACCCCATGGAAACAGCCTTCCAGTTACAAAAACACCCATCAACAACTGCTCTGTTTCCTGCTGCTGAGCCAGTTTTGTAGCCAGCTTGCAACATTCCCTTGGATCCCATGGGCTTTTATTTTTTTAAGCAGCCTGTAAGAAATTGGGTTCTTTAATAAATGGGTATTTTCTGCATTTTATGGGATTAGCTAAGCAACACGGATTTTCTTTCTGGAAAAAGGACTACTAAACACTTTGACCTCTAAACGGTCTTATTTTAGGCAGGCATGTTGACATTCTTGAGTTGTTAGATGGCGCCCTGTGCACTCCCTTATCTTCCAAGTGTTTAGAAAAGACCAAGATATGACCCTCAGCGTGATGTAAACTAAAACTGACTTCGAGCAGGTTGATGAACAGGGGAAGGGTGGCGACCAGCCTGTCAGTCCGGGTACCTGCCCCGTATCTATTGGTCTGAAGGACTGAGACAGGGGATTGACACTGGGTAAACTACCAGCCCCCAAAAAAGGGTATATAATTGGTGTCATAGTAGTAGTAACGGGCTGAGGGGCTGCTGAGGTATTGCTGAGGTGCTGGTGACGTGGCAGTGCTCATTGGGCAGCTGCCTTCTTCCGGTGGAAGATGGACCAATGGAGGAGGAGGAAGGTCGAGAGATCAAGGGAAGAGTTTCCTAACCCTTCGACCAGACAGCAGAATACTGTTGTCACAAGCTGTTACTTTTTTTCTCTATCTAATTAGTTAATGTATCATATCTAAACTGTTGTCTCTTAATAAACTCGATGAACTATCTTAAAATTACATGCGAATAGTCAACTGCCTATTGAGGTAACTGTGGGCCTGAATCCAGAAATCTTACAAGTCTGCCATGTGGGACCTTGTCAAAGCCTTGCTTTATTCCCTATGTAGATCACATCAACTACATTACCCTCATCAATCTTCCTTGTTACTTCCTCAAAAAATTCAATCAAATTAGTCAGACATGACCTTCCCTTAACAAATCCATGCTGACTGTCCTTGATTTCTCCATGCCTTTCTAAGTGACAGTTTGTCCTGTCCCTCAGAATTGATTCCAATAATTTGCCAACTACTGGGGACAGACTGACTGGCCTGTAATCATTCGCTCTATTCCTCGCTCCCCTTTTCACAAAGGTATATTAGCTGACCTCCAATCCTCCAGCACCACACTTGCATCCAGCGAGGATTGGAAAATGATGGTCAGACCCTTCGCAATTTTCTCCCTGATTACTTTTAACAGCCTGGGTACAT
The DNA here is from genome assembly GCF_964194155.1 of Cetorhinus maximus. Taxonomy (NCBI): domain Eukaryota; kingdom Metazoa; phylum Chordata; class Chondrichthyes; order Lamniformes; family Cetorhinidae; genus Cetorhinus; species Cetorhinus maximus. The sequence continues at coordinate 169,249,439 of NC_135883.1, forward strand.
TTCATCTGGTCCTGGTGACTTATCCACTTTCAAGGATGCTAATCCCCGTAATACTTCCTCTCTCCCTAGGTTTATTGTCGTAATGGTGTCAGGCACAGAACGTGTCTACTAAAGAAGTCTTTGTAGTCTTTTGTAAGTTAACAGCAAATATTTATTAACTACTTGTAACTATATATATATATACAGCAAAGAGTCCAGGCATGGAGCTATCTCCTTCTCTAGGTCTAACACGTTTCTGGCCAACACTACACTGACCCTAGGCCTGGGTCATGTACCTTCTTACATCACTGTGTAAGTGATACTATACACAGGCACGCATTAAACCTGTATATACCAGACCCTTATACTACACCGTCACCCCCCCTCCCCCCCCCGCCAAATCTTTACCCCATGGATCTGGAGTTACATGGGCCTGAATTTCATGCTTGGCGTGTGTTCTGCGTTCCAAGTTGATGGGAGCAGGAGTTGATGCGGAATGCACTGCCAGCCGTGGTCATATTGCAAATGCGATTTCATGCTCAGTTAAGGTTCACCCAGCATGAAACATGTCTTCTGAACGGTCGGGAAGGGCTGGGCAGGAATGGGGTCCTGTTGGGCTCAGGTCTAATGGCAACCCGGCAGGCGCTTTGAAACTGGCAAAGGCATAACCCTGAAGGCTGCCAGGGGAGAATCTTTAGAGTCTTCTGGAGACTGGAACAATGGCCTCACCAGCAGCAGGAAACATCAGGCAGGAGGGCAAGTCGGGTGGGCACTTGGCCCCCCGTTACTCAGATGAGTGCCTCACGGTCCTTGTGGAGGAGGTCAATGTCAAGCTGGACACTTGTACCCAAGATGGCAGGAGGAGGGCACCACATCAGACCAAAAACGCCTGGGAGGAGGTGGCAGCCGAGGTCAGCAGCCACGACATTGTGTGACACACATGGGTGCAGTGATGCAAAAGGTTCAAAGACCTGCTGCGCTTGGCAAGGGTGAGGACTGACTTGGCATGGATCAGTGTGTAGAAGTGTTAAGGCTGGCCATCCCCCTGTGGAGCTCAGGGGTGTTATAGTCTGAGTGTCAACTGTCAACGATGCTGGAGCTGGCCAAGGGGGTGAGCCTTTGCTGCTTGGCCTGAGTGCCTTGTGGGTGGAGGACCACGACTCGGATATGCTCAGCAAGGTGTTCCTCAGGTGGGATTGGCCAGGCTGCAATGGTGCTGCATGTAGAGAGTGGACTAATCAATGCTCCTCTGGCCTTTCAGGAGAAGAGAAGCCATAACACCATTGAGAGGTCAAGGACAGGCGGAGGCCCCCCAAACCTCCTAGTCTTGACGAGGTACGAAGTGGATGCATTGGATCTGGAGAGCCGCCATCCACTTCGGTTCAGCCGATCGTAGAGAGGCAGGGGTCTCTGACGAATGTAAGAGTGCAGTGCATAGAAGTGAGAGTGCAAACATTCTTGTGTAGTCTTATCATTAATGGGAGCCTCAAACCTGGAGTCCCTATTGATCATTGAAAGACGATAGCACCATGATGCAGATCTCCATTGTGTCATCAGGGTGCCTGATATGTACAGTGACAGTGTGGTGACTTTAACTAATGACATGTCGTTGTTCTCTCTTTTACCAGCACACACTCGAACAGCGGACCCCGAAAAGCCACCCTTGACACTAGAGGACCATGGGGCTTTAGGTGCACCTGCGTCACACCCACTCTCTGAACCACGCACCATGGCAGATACCAGCACTTCGGTGGGCATTAGATTGTCGGCTAGAGTGTTGGCACACGGTGGTGAGGGCACTTCACACTCGCCTGAAGTGCAGGCAGAGACAAAGAGTGCCCAGGGCGCCAGCAGTCGGAGGACTGTTGGGGACCAGGGCAATGCTGTGTCGAAGGCAGATGATGAGCCTTTGGAATCGTCCATTAGGCAGCAGATGCTGGATGTCCAGTGGGATGTGCAAAAGGATCTGGCGGAGATCCATGAGGGTATGCATGCCATGGTCGCTGTTGCGGAGGAGCCCATGCGGAGCATGAGCATTGTGTTGACCCTCATGGCCAAGCGCACTGCCTCCTCCATTGAGAGACTGGCAAATATCATGGAGAGGCAGCTCCAGGGACAGAATCAGGGGTTCCTGGGATTGCATTCGGTCCTGCTAGCCCACACTCAGGTGGTCAGTGCCAGTATGTGAGATGGATGAGACACCCATTATCCCAGCTAGATGCCCATCCATCAATAGTGAGCAGGGAGGTCCAGAGCGACCTCACGTTGGTGACCGAGCTGCTTGTCATCTCTGCGAGCTCCCCTCAGGGTGCTCTGGATGACAGCAGCAGCTCCTTCATCCCTCTGCCAGTGACCTTGGTGTCTGATGAGGCTGCGATGGCTGGGGAGATGCTAGCCGTGGCACTGGCTGCTCCCTCCCAGGCGGGGCCAGCACAGGCTCCACTGGCCAGAGGACGACCGCCAAGGTTGTCAAGGCCAACAGGACAGCAGAGTTAGCAGGCTGCCTCCAATGCCGCTGCCAGCAAGGGGAAGGGGAAGGAGGGGAGGGGGGGGTGGTGCTGCAACAAGACACAGCACTCGCAAACTTAAGTTTAAGGCACCGTGAGCACAAGAGGGACTGACTGTTCATGGGTGATCTTCTGATCTGTCATGTTTTGTTAATATGTTTACTGGTGTGACTATAAACACCATATATTGTTATGTTCATTTGATGTGAGTGTCAAAATGATATAAATTTTGCCTTTCTCTTAATGGCCTGAGTACACCAGTTGTTTTGTAGGTGCAGGGCATATCAGTATCTCATGCTGGATGTGTGGCTCCAACATTATTGCACAGGCACTGAGTGGACTTTGGGTTCAAAGTAAAGAGTCATTTCAAACATCCAGGATGGGGGCGGCAGCCCTGGCATGAGGTGGAAGCAGATCTTCAGCAGCCTAGCTGAAGGGTCATTGGATCAAGGCGCCCCTGGTGTCCCTGCCTTCCTGAAGGATCTAGAGATCTGCCTCCACGTCCTCACCTTGTTCCTCACTGTGCACCTCTTCTGACTCACCACTGGATTCATCTTCGGTGGCCTGTGGAGCTGCCTCAGGATCCTCTTCCTCCAGTGGGTCCCCCTTGCCAGTGTCAGATTGTGGAGAATGCAGCATGCAACCACTATCAGTGACATCCGCTCTGGGAGTATTGTAGTACTCCCCCTGAATGGTCCAGGCATCGGAAGTGCATCTTCAGAAGACCTATGGTCCCCTCTATCCCTGCTTTTGTGGACGCATGACTCCTATTATAACGCTGCTCTGCCTCTGTTCCTGGGTGGTGGAGAGGCGTCATGAGCCACCTTTTCAATGGATAGCCCTTGTCTCCCAGTATTCATCCATCCAGTTGAGCTGGAGCACTGAAAAGCCTTGGTACCTTGTGAGTGTCTGAGGATGTAAGTGTCGTGGGAGCTGCCAGGGTACCAGGCAGACTTGCAGAGTCTGCGCCTTGTGGTCACAAACTATCTGGATGTTCATCAAGTGAAATCCCTTCCTGCTGATGAAGGCATCCGGCTGACCTGCTGGCGCCTTGATGACCAAATGTGTGCAGTCGATTGCACCCTGGATGCGGGGGGAACCCAGCAATCACTGCAAAGTCTCTGGCTCGCTCTGCCTGGCTGGCCTCGTCCGTGTGGAGATGAATAAATGTCATTACCCGCCTGAACAGAGCATCAGTCACCAGCTTGATGCAACTGTGGACAGCTGATTGGGGCACTCCACCAAGATCCCCCACTGACCCCTGGAAAGTGCACAGAGGTTGAGGGCCACTGAGACCTTCACAGCCACTGGCATGGGGTTTCCACCCACAGAGTCGGAGCTGACCTCAGGCCCAATCATCTGACAAATGGAGATCACTGTCTCCCTTGAGAGGCGGAGCCTCCTTTGGCATTGCACCTTGGGGATGTTGAGGTAGCTGCATCGTCGCCTTTAACCCTGGCAGCAAGATAGTGGCGAAATCTGCGCCCCCTTCCACCTTGGACTACCTGCTGGCCCTGTGCCCTTTGTGCCTGCACCTCTCCTCCCACAGGTCGCTCCCCTGGAAGCTGCATTGGGACACCTGGCCTCCTCCTCCTTCTGCCCTCTCTTCCTCCTCAGAGGAGATGCCACCAGTGGAGGGCACAATTCCCATCGCCAGGGTAACAGAAAGCTATCTAATACCTGGAAGGGTCCACAAGGTCAAAATTCTTCAGGGGCCTTGGAGACACCAATAAGTCCTGAAATGAAGCCTGAAAATGCTAAGAATGAAGCTCAGAACTGAGATGAAGCTGTCAAGTTCAAATCAGCAACCAGAAACAAACTATCTCCTCAACTCCTCACTACTCACAATGGTAATGCTGCTGATGGGGAGGTGATGGCGTAGTGGTATTGTAACTGAACTAGTAATCCAGAGGCCCAGGGTAATATTCTGGGGACCCGGGTTTGAATCCTGCCACAAAAGATGGTGGAATTTGAATTCAATAAAAACTAATTAAAAGCCAAATGATGACCATCATTAAATGGTTCACTAATGTCCTTTAGGGAATGAAATATGGCCTACATTTGACTCCAGACCCACAGCAATGTGCTTGACTCTGAAATGGCCTAGCAAGCCACTCAGTTGTAATGTAACAAACAGCTCAAAAAAGGAATGAAACCGGACTGACCAACTGGCATCGACCTATGCACCAGAAGCGACAATGTCAAACTCAGCTCTGTTGACCTGCAAAGTCCTCCTTACCAATATCTGGGGCTTGTGTCAAAATTGGGAGAGCTGTCCCACAGGCTAGTCAAGCAACAGCCTGACATAGTCATCCTCACAGCATCATACCTTACAGATAATGTCCCAGACCGTGCCATACCATCCCTGGGTATGTCCTGATCCACCGGCAGGACAGACCCAGCAGAGGTGGCGGCACAGCAGTATACAGTCAGGAGGGAGTTGCCCTGGGAGTCCTCAACATCAACTCTGGATTCCGTGAGGTCTCATGGCACCAGGTCAAACATGGGCAAGGAAACCTCCTGCTGATTACCATGTACCGCACCCCCCCTCAGCTGATGAATCAGTGCTCCTCCATGTTGAATGCCACTTGGAGGAAACACTGAGGGTGGCAAGGGCACAGAATGTTCTCTGGGTGGGGGACTTCAATATCCGTCACCAAGAGTGGCTCGGTAGCACCACTACTGACTGAGTTGGCCAAGTCCTAATGGACATAGCTGCTAGATTGGGTCTAGAGCAGGTGGTGAGAGATCCAACAAGAGGGAAAAACATACTTGACCTCATCCTCACCAACTTGCCTGTCACAGATGCATCTGTCTATGACAGTGTCAGTAGGAGTCCAGCCTTCACATTGAGGATACCCTCCATCATGTTGTGTGGCACTACCACTGTGCTAAGTAGGATAGATTTTGAACAGATCTAGCAACTCAAGACTGGGCAACAATGAGGTGCTGTGGGCATCAGCAGCTGCAGAGTTGTACTCAAACACAATCTGTAACCTCATGGCCCGGCATATCCCCCACTCTACCATTACCATCATGCCTGGGGATCAACTCTGGTTCAATGAAGAGTGCAAGAGAGCATGCCAGGAGCAGCACCAGGCTTACCTAAAAATGAGGTGTCAACCTGGTGAAGCTATGACACAGGACTACTTGCCAAACAGCATAAGCAGTAAGTGATAGACAAAGCTAAGTGATCCCACAGCCAATGAATCAGATCTAAGCTCTGCAGTCCTGCCACATCCAGTCGTGAATGGTGGTGGACAATTAAACGTTCACTGGAGGTGGAGGCTCCACAAATATCTCAATCCTCAATGATGGGGGAGCCCAGCACAACAGTGCAAAAGATAAGGCTGAAGCATTTGCTACAATCTTCAGCCAGAAGTACCGAGTAGATGATTCATCTCGGCCTCCTCTGGATGGCCCCAGCATCACAAATGCCAGTCTTCAGCCAATTCGATTCACTCCACGTGATGAAGGCACTGGATACTGCAAAGGCTATGGGCCCTGACAATATTCCGACAATAGTACTGAAGACTTGTGCTCCATAACTTGCCATTAGCCAAGCTGTTCCAGTACAGGAACAATGCTGGCATCTACCCGGCTATGTGGAAAATTGCTCAGGTATGTCCTGTACGCAAGAAGCAGGACAAATCCAATCCAGCCAATTACCGCCCCATCAGTCTTCTCTCGATCATCAATAAAGTAATGGAAGGGGTCATCAACAGTGCTATCAAGCAGCAACTTGCTTAGCAATAACCTGCTCACTGATGCCCAGTTTGGGATCCGCCAGGGCCACTGAGTTCCTGACCTCATTACAGCCTTGGTTCAAATGGACAAAAGAGCTGAACTCCCGAGGTGAGAGTGACTGCCTTTGACATCAAGGCCACATTTGACCAAGTGTGGCATCAAGGAGCCCTATCAAAACTGGAGTCAATGGGAATCAGGGGGAAAACTCTCCACTGGTTGGAGTCATACTTAGCACAAAAAAAGATGGTTGTGGTTGTTTGAGGTCAATCATCTCAGCTCCAGGACATCACTGCAGGGGTTCCTTAGGGTAGTATCCTCGGCCCAACCATCTTCAGCTGCTTCATTAATGACCTTCCTTCCATCATAAGGTCAGAAGTGGGGATGTTCTCTAATGATTATACAATGTTAAGCACCATTCGCAGCTCCTCAGATACTGAAGCAGCTCATGTCCATATGCAGCAAGACCTGGACGATATCCAGGCTTGGGCTGACAGGTGGCAAGTAACAATCGCGCCACACAAGTGTCAGGCAATGACCATCTTCAACAACAGAGAACCTAACCATCACCCCTTGATGTTCAATGGCATTACCATCACTGAATCCCCCACTATCAACATCCTGGGTCTTACCATTGACTAGAAGCTAAACTGGACTAGCCATATAAATACTGTGGCTACAAGAGCGGGTCAGAGGTAGGAATCCTGTGGTGAGTAACTCACCTCCTGACTCCCCAAAGCCTGTCCACCATCTACAAGGCACAAGTCAAGAGTGTGATGGAATACTCCCCACTTACCTGGATGAGCACAGCTCCCACAATGCTCAAGAAGCTTGGAACCATCCTGGACAAAGCAGCCCGCTTGATTGGCACCACATCCACAAACATTCATTCCCTCCACCACTGACGCACAGTAGCAGCAGTGTGTACCATCTGCAAGATGCACTGCAGGAATTCATCAAGGCTTCTGAGACAGCACCTTCCAAACCCCTGACCACTGCCATCTAGAAGGGCAAGGGCAGAAGAACACCACCACCTGGAAGTTCGCCTCCAAGTCACTCACCATCCTGACTTGGAAATATATCTCCGTTCCTTCACTGTAGCTTGGCCAAAATCCTGGAGCTCCCTTCCTGACAGCACTGTGGGTATACCTACACCACATGGACTGCAGCGGTTCAAGAACGCAGCTCACCACCACCTTCTCAAGGGCAACTAGAGATGGGCAATAAATGCTGACCCAGCCAGCAAAGTCCATCTCCCGTTAATCAAAATAAAATGACCCTTTCATCCCGCCCTTGGATGAGGCAGCTCACCACCACCTCCTCAAGGGCAACTAGGGATGGGCAATAAATGCTGGCCTAGCCAGCAAAGTCCACATCCTCTAAAATTAATTTTTAAAAACCCCAACTGATCTATCTTGAGATTTATTTGCAAATTACATGCCCTTTCTCCAAGTTTATTATTGTCCTGGCCAGAAGACAGGAAGGAAAATATTGTCAACCTGGCTACTTTATGAAATTATTATTATTTTTATTTTAAAAATGGACAAGGCTTTACCCTGACTAGCCATGATTCATACCAGAGGAATTGCTAACCTTCAGATACCAGCAGGGGCATTGTTATCTTTAATGAGGTGCTAATGCCCCCTGTGACGGCCAATAAACAAATTCCAAAGAAATACACCCAGCCTCTTTACATTTCTAAGGCAGAGCTCCAGCTAAAGAAGGTGGTTAATCTGCAAAGGACAAAAGGGACTGTGAATCCTCTATTAAACACCTCAAGATTCCAGTATATCCTTTGTCCAACACCCAGGAGAAGAAGTGGGAGGTATGTCACATGAACTACCACTAGCTGCTAGAACCTGTAATATTGCCATGTGGAGCTGAACCCAGACAGTCTATCATTGTGTCAACTAACAAGTAGCAGCAGAAAGAACTCTGTCTAGGTTTAAAATTGTCTGGCCCTCATCTACACTCTATTACTGGAATATTGGAATTCCTGTATCGGTGCCTACGAGACTCCATCTCTGCGTGCCTTCTTCCACCATAGAAGCCCTCGCTTCTGAAAAGACAGATCACCCTGCAATGGTTTCAGCCTACAAACCACTGAAGGAATACACCACTGGGCTTTTGTTTCTGGACTCTGGACTCATGTGATACTGTAACTCTTATTTTTATCATGATCTTGCCCTGTACCCTCTTCTTTCCCTTATCCCTCTTTTCTTTATGAGTGCAAAAGGGGCAGATATTGCAAAAACCACTTCCCACATCCACAAATATTCACTCCCTCCACCACCGACGCACAGTGGCAACAGTGTGTACCATCTACAAGACGCATTTCAGGAATTCACCAAGGTTCCTTAGACAGCACCTTCCAAAGCCACGACCACTGCCATCTAGAAGGACAAGGGCAGCAGATAGATGGAAACACCACGACCTGCAAGTTCCCCTCAAAGCCACTCACCATCCTCACTTGGCAATATATTGCCGTTCCTTCACTGTCGCTTGGTCAAAATCCTGGAACTCCCTTCCTAACAGCACTGTGGGTGTATCTACAACACATGGACTGCAGCGGTTCAAGAAGGCAGCTCACCATCACCTTCTCAAGGGCAACTAGGGATGGGCAATAATTGCTGACCCAGCCAGCGAAGTCCACATCCCGTGAATGACTTTAAAAAAAGGGGTCTACTTCATGAGGTCTTCCTATATTGAGTTTGAACAGCTGAAACAAACCAAGTTCAACCGATGGATAAGATCCCCAAAAATTGCATGTACCTCGCATGAGGGTTTGCGTGAGCTAGTATGTTGGAGGAATTCAAAAATTACCTGCCCTCCAACTTGTGAATACACCTAGAGGAGCAGAGAATCCTCACAGCCAGTGGTGCAGCTGTCACATCAAACAGCTGTGACCTTATCCATAGGCCTGGAAACTCAGGCAGATCCTTTCCAAACTATGTGCATGGGCATTGGAAAGATAAGCAAGGTGATTTAAACAGGAAAGGGTCTCCACCCCGAAAAGCAAACACACAAGAATATGCGAGAAGCCCCCGTACAGCCTGAAAGGAGAATTCTCGGAGGCCGGTGTGTCCTCATTGTAACAAAATAGGCCATTCCAGACCCCAATGCTGGAGATTGCGAGGCAAGCCAATTGGCCTAGTAGGGCTTCACATGAGTGGTCCCCAAAAGGATGCCCGATGGGGACTGCAGCACAGCCTTTCGATACAGAAAGTCACCCATTGGAGAGTATGGCACTATGCATGTGTGAGCTGGACAAACTTCCAGAGAGTTTCTGGAGTTCTGTCCTTTCAGGAGTGGAATTCCCCTACCTGGCCCAAAATGTGAGCAAGTCTGTTGTACTGCCTCGGGACAGAGGGGCCACCCAGTCCTTAATGTTAGAGGGATATCTAAACCTATCCTCAAGCCCCCCCCTGAAGACCAAAGCCCCTATCAGTGCAGTGGTAGGACGATCTGTGTTTTCACCCCGCCACATGGTCCACCTAGAGTGTGACCTCCTGTTGCAGTTAGAATTGTCCCTAAGCTACCAGTAGCAGGAATGGATTTCCTCCTTGCAAACGTTTTGGCTGGCAGTCAGGTGCTAGCCAGCAAAAGAAGAAAGGCCAAGAACAAGCAGCAGAAAACCGCAGAAGGGCAGAAAGCTGGAGGAGGTCCCGAGGCCCAAAGGGTGGGAGAACACCCATAGAGCTTGAGTGAGAGCTGCTCGAAGGTAGCAAGGCCGAAGCCATGCTGGTAGGATTAAACAGGGTCAAGAAAAGGCCCCTATAGTCTGAAATAGATTCCCTAAATATCTCCAAATAAAATAGGGACCAGGGAAGTCATAAAGCAGGGAACGAAATAGTGAGGGAGATGTCCCACGTAGACGAAGAGCCTGAAAGAAGACAGGTTATTAAGCCCAGGAAAGGTTCAGTTCTTGCCTGAAGCATGGCTGGCAGAAACCTTCTTTCCAGCATTAAATAGGGACAAAGGGAGTTCCCAAAACCATAAACTGATAGGTAGGGAGATGCCTCCCTCAGTCACCACGATGGTAGCTGGACCTGCACCACTACTCAAGAGCAGTGGTGTTCCAAAGGACATTGAACATGTTAGGAGAGCACCCTATCCAAAGCCAAAGGTCCCAGCCAGGAAACCAGTGATTGATCTAACTGACCACTTTATGTCGAGCTTAATGTGGAGCAGAAAAGTTCCAAAATTGTCCCAAAAGAGGGAGGGTGATGCTTCACATGGCTCATAAGCCACCCAGAGTAACAGCAAGAGCTGACCATTCCCCAGAGGGCAGTAGTGTCCCAAACCTATCACGCAACTGACTAGCAGAGGGACTCCAAGCGGATTGGACCCTATGCTCAACCACCATCATACAGAATTGCAAGAGGACCGGACAGGGTTAACCACCCCCATTAAAATGATACATAACCCCCCACCAGGCTACAGCCATGTAGCCATATCTGGTATGGATGCGGGAGAGATCCCTGCTAGAAGGCCATCTTCTGGTCTTCCCAACCCAGAAAGGCTGGCCCAAGCTCAGGGGCTAACAGCCCGTCTGCTGCCATGCCAACCAAAAGCACCTAGCACTGGTAACAGGAGCTCTCCGGTTGTGCAAGCACCTGAACCAGACCCCAAATTGGAATCCCCTAAAGACACCATGGTCCCTTTAAAACAACCCATTCTTCTGATCCTCAGCCGAACCCCTGAACCCACAGATTACCAAAGTGGACTGGCCGCTAGGCTGGCAAGAGAAACGTAGCCGTATGATCCCAGGGCCTGGCAACATATAGTGAGATGTCCAGTCTTCCCTGCGGATCACCCCGGGCAGCTTGACCATCACTTGCCCCCTGAGTGCTAACCAGCCTGTGAAACCTCGAAGACCTTTCTGAAGATGCTGAATCAAGACTTTGGAATGCCTGGCCCCCAACGGAAGGAAGAGGTACTAATGCCCTCTGTGACAGCCGACAATCAAGTTCCAAAGAAATACACCCACCCTCTTTATATTTCTAAGGCAGAGCTCTGGCCAATGGAGGCAGAATGTCTGCAAAGGACAAAAAAGGGACCCTGACTCCTCTATTAAACACCTCAATATTCCAGACCTGGGAAAATGCGTCCTTTGTCCAACATCCAGGAGAAGAAGTGGGAGGTATGTCACATGTCCTCCCCACAAGCTGCTAGAGCCTGTAATATTGCTGTATGGAACTGAACCCAGGCAGTTTACCATGTGGAGTGGCGGTTACAATCAGATCAGCCATGATCTCATTTGATGGTGAGAGGCTCAAGTGGCCGAGTGGCTTACTCCTGCTCCTAATTCGTTATGTTTGCATGTATGTAACATCCTGGGGGTAACTATTGACCAGAAATTGAACTGGACTAGCCATATAAATACTGTGGCTACAAAAACAGGTCAGGAACTAGGAATCCTGCGGCAATGAACTCACCTCCTGACTCCCCAAAGCCTGTTCACCATTTACAAGGCACAAATCAGGAGTGTGATGGAATACTCCCCACTTGCCTGCATGAGCGCAGCTCCCACAATACTCAAGAAGCTCAACACGAAAAAGCAGCCCACTAGATTGGCACCCCAACTACCACCTTGAACATTCACTCACTCCACCACTGACACATAGTGGCAGCAGTGTGTACCATCTATAAGATTCACTGCAGAAACTCACGAAGACTCCTTCGACAGCACCTTCCAAACCCGTGCCCAAGGACAAGGGCAACAGATCCATGGGAACTCCAGCACCTGGAAGTTCCCCTCCAAGCCACACACCATCCTGACTTGGAACTATATCATTGTTCCTTCACTGTAGCTGGGTCAAAATCCTGGAACTCCCTTCCCAAAAGCACAATGGGTGTACCTACAGCGGTTCAAGAAAGCAGTTCACCACCACTTTCTCAAGGGCAATTAGGGATGGGCAATAAATGCTGGCCTAGCCAGCGAAGCCCACATCCTGTGAAAGAATAAAAATAAATGTCAAAATATTGCTGCCAGAGTTTCACTGCTCCTCTGTTGGAGTGATTTTGGTTTTAGATTGAAGTTGGCATAGGTTGAGCAGTTTTCCAACTGTTCTGTAGATTATCTTCACACCTGGTGGTAGTTTGCTGGAGGTGAAGTGTAGTCATGCAGCGAGAAAGATGGAGAAGAGGCTTGATGCAATAGCGCAGCCTTGTTTGACCCCTGTCTTCACTGACCTGGGGTCTGTGGTGGTTCTGTTGGTGAAGATCACGGCTTGCATGTCATCGTAGGGTAGGCAGTGGGTGGCAACAAGTTTCTGAGGGCATTTCTGAGGAGGATCCTCAATGAGCCTTCATGGTTGACACAGTCAAAAGCTTTCATGAGGTCCAGGTTCATTGTTGACTCCTTCTTCGAAGCAGTTGAGAAAATGGGCCATTAACTAAATCAGAAAACTAAGGTCCTCTTCCAACCAACTCCTGCGGCACAACACCTCCTCTCAATCAATTATGATCAACAGCTAGATTCTGGAAAAGGTGGACTTATTTACATTTTATAGATGATGAAATTCATCATCGCCTCCAATGTGCCAGCTCAGTATTTGACTGACTGAGAACAGCATTCAAAGATAAGGATCTCAAACCCAAGACTAAGGTCTATGGTTTGCCAAGCAGCAGTGATCCCCACACCTCAGAGCACTGCAGAAGTATGACCAGCGATGTCTTCACAATATCCTCCAAATCCAGCGGAAAGAAAGGTAGTCCAACAGCAGCAACTCAAGCCAGCACATCCAGCATCGGGTTGCTAATCACTAAAACCAGCTCTCCTGGGCGGGACATGGTGTTTGTATGCCTGACACCAGACTCCTGAAGCCACTGTTCTACTCAGAACTCAGTTGTGGCAGGAAATTCTCAGAAGGAAAGTGGAAATGCTTTTGAAATGTCCTTAAATTTTCCCCAAAGAGATCAAACATTCCTACCAACTCATGGGAGTTCCTGGCTTGTTACCAACCAAAATTTAGAAGGTTCATTCAGGAAGGCACCAAACACATCAAGAGACTTCATCAAGAATGCGCAGAGATTAAGTCGAGGTGTCGGAGAGAACGTTCAAACCTCTAAATGTTTACCCGACCTGTGGGGAAGGTGGTGCTTGGACTGATCAGCCACTTCAGATCCTGTTGAAATGGTGTCAAAACTTGTCATCCTCAATCCTGAGGGACTGCCAAAGAGAAGCTTCTCTGTTCATTGCGTGAAAAATAGTATTTCACTGCTTGCCTCAGCATTGACATGCATTCAATTCGATAAGTTGCTGTCTTTGAATATGAACTAAATTTGCTGTCAATACTTGGGGCTAGCAATTAGTAGCATAATAACCACTATAGGCATGATAATTGTAAATTCCTGCAATCAGTCTCACTGCCACTGTAAAGTAAATATTTCAAATGTGAAGTTTCATTCCTTTAGGTTTTGAATTCTTCAGGAAGGTTTAAGAAATTTTTCTTTTCATTTTCCTTTCATTCCCTTTATTCTCTCTCTCTCTATTTCTCTTCCTGCACCTGACTTGACGTTGAATTCACTCCATTTTATTCAACCAACTTCTCAGTCTTCCTGTGTTTATTTCCCGATACTTAAATCTTATTAGTTAAGGAGATACTTGCTTACCCCCCTCTGCAACATACACTGACGTATTAATGATAAAAAACTAATTTCTTGTTGTTAATTAATATTACTACTTATCAGAAGATTGCAACACACCTTCTTTTTGTCACAATCGTCCAGGTGGTTCTGTATGAACTGGACACTGGCTATGAAATCTGAAGCGTTAAACTCATATGGAATACACCATCCCAGTGGTCCAAATTTGCGCCGTTCCTATTGGAAGTAATTTGTTGTATTTAAACCAGATTTTAAATTCCTTCTAATGACTTAGGTTAACATCATCAACAACAACATCAACACATTTAAAGTAAATAGGTGATTTACAGGAGCATTATGAACCAACATTTGACACTGAGCCACATAAATAGATATTAGGAAAGTTGACCAAAGCTTCATCAAAGAGGTATATTGGTAAGGAGCATCTTAAAGGAAGAGAGGTAGAAAGCCAGAGAGGTTTAGGGATGGTATTACAGAGCTTAGGGCATCAAAACCAAAGGCACCCAGCACCAATGGTGGGGCATAGGGACTGGGGATGCACAAGAAGCCAGAGCTGGAGGAAGGCAGAATTCTTGGAGGGCTGTAGGGCTGGAGAAGGTTATAAAGATAGGGACGGATGAAGCCATGCAGGGGTTTTAACAATAAAATTGAGGTATTGCTGAACAGGGAACCAATATAGGTCAACTTGCAGAAAAGTGGCAGGTGAGCAGGATCTGGTGCTGGCCAGGACAGCCAAGATTTGGATAAACTGAAAGTTATGGAGTTTGGAAGATGGTAGATCAACTAGGGAGACACTGGAATGGTTAAATCTGTTGATAAATAAAAGCATGGTTGAGGATTTCAATGGCTCATGATGTGAGGCAAGGTGGAAATGGGGAATGTAACTAAGTTGAAAGTAGGCAGTCTTTGTGATGGAGAGGATATAAGTTCAAAGGTTCAGCTCAGTTCAACAGGAAGAGAATGGGAACAGGCTTAATTTCAAATCACTCATTTGTAGGACCTCATAGGTTGTGATCTCAGGATTACTACCAGTGCCACGTGTCAGTCAGAGTAGAAATAGCAGGATATATCGGATTAATACGTGGCTGAACAGATGGTGTGAAGGGGAGGGTTTCAGATTCATTCAGATTTCAGGGGCATTGGGACCGGTTCTGGGGGAGGTGGGACCAGTACAAACTGGACGGGTTACACGTGGGCACGACTGGGACTGATGTCCTGGGGGAACATTTGCTAGAGTTGTTGGGGAGGGTTTAAACTAAAATGGCAGGGGGATGGGAACCTATGCAAGGAGTCAGAGGAAGGGGAATCAAAGACAAGAACAAAAGGCAGAAAGCAGAATAAGAAAAGTGACAGTCAGAGAAATCAAGGGCAAGAATCAAACAGGGCCTCAGTAAAAAATAGTGGGAACGGGACAAGTAATGTTAAAAAGACGAGCCTTAAGGCTTTGTGCCTTAACGCGAGGAGCATTCGCAATAAAGTGGATGAATTAACCGCGCAAATAGATGTAAACAGGTATGATATAGTCGGGATTACGGAAACATGGTTGCAGGGTGACCAAGGATGGGAACTGAACATCCAGGGGTATTCAGTATTTAAGAAGGACAGACAAAAAGGAAAAGGCGGTGGAGTTGCATTGCTGGTTAAAGAGGAAATTAATGCAACAGTGAGGAAAGATATTAGCTCTGATGATGTGGAATCTGTATGGGTAGAGCTGAGAAACACTAAGGGGCAAAAAACGTTAGTGGGGGTTGTATATAGACCCCCAAACTGTAGTGGTGATGTTGGGAATGGCGTTAAACAGGAAATTAGAGACGCATGTAACATAGGAACATCTGTAATTATGGGTGACTTTAATATGCATATAGATTGAGCAAATCAAATTAGTAACAATACCGTAGAGGAGGAATTCCTGGAGTGTACATGGGATGTTTTTCTGGACCAATACATTGAGGAACCAATGAAAGAACAGGCCATCCTCGACTGGGTATTGTGTAATGAGAAAGAAATAATTGGAAATCTAGTTGTGCAAAGCCCCTTGGGGATGAGTGACCATAATATGATAGAATTCTTCATCAAGATGGAGAGTGACGTAGTTGATTCTGAGACTAGGGTCCTGAATCTTAATAAAGGAAACTACGATGGTATGAGGCGCAAGTTGGCTATGATGGATTGGGAAACGTTACTTAAAGGGATGACGGTGGATAGGCAATGGCAAACATTCAAAGAGCGCATGGGTGAACTGCAACAATTGTTTATTCCTGTCTGGCACAAAAGTAAAACAGGAAAGGTGGCCAAACTATGGCTTACAAGGGAAATTAGAGATAGTATTAGATGCAAGGAAGACGCATACAAATTGGCCAGAAAAAACAACAGACCTGAGGATTGGGAGCAGTTTAGAATTCAGCAAAGGAGGACCAAGGGATTGATTAAGAAGGGGAAAATAGAGTACGAGAGTGAGTTGCAGGGAACATAAAAACTGACTGTAAAAGTTTCTATAGGTATGTGAAGAGAAAAAGATTGGTGAAGACAAATGTAGGTCGCTTACAGTCAGAAACAGGGGAGTTTATAATGGGGAACAAAGAAATGGCTGACCAACTAAATACATACTTTGGTTCTGTCTTCACAAAGGAGGACACTAACAACATACCAGAAATGTTGGGGAACACAGGGTTTAGTGAGAGGGAGGAACTGAAAGAAATCAGTATTAGTTGGGAAATGGTGTTGGGGAAATTGATGGGATTGAAGACCAATAAATCCCCGGGGCCTGATAATCTCCATCCCAGAGTACTTAAGGAAGTAGCCCTAGAAAAAGTGGATGCATTGGTGGTCATCTTCTGAGATTCTATAGACCCTGGAACAGTTCCTACAGATTGGAGGGTAGCTAATGTAACCCCACTATTTAAAAAGGGAGGCAAAGAAAAAACAGGGACCAGTCAGCCTGATATCGGTAGAGCGGAAAATTCTCGAGTCCATTATAAAAGATTTAATAGCTGAGCACGTGGAAAACAGTGGCAGAATCGGACAGAGTCAGCATGGATTTATGAAAGGGAAATCATGCTTGACAAATCTACTGGAATTTTTCGAGGATGTAACTAGTAGAGTTGATGAGGGGGAGCCAGTGACTGTGGTTTATTTGGACTTTCAGAAGGCTTTCAACAAAGTCCCACATAAGAGATTGGCTTGTAAAATTAAAGCGCATGGGATTGGGGTAATATATTGAGATGGACAGAAAACTGGTTGGCAGACAGGAAACAAAGAGTAGGAATAAACGGGTCTTTTTCCGAATGGCAGGCAGTGACTAGTGGGGTACCGCAGGGATCGGTGCTGGGACCCCAGTTATTCACAATATATATCAATGATTTAGATGAGGGAACTAAATGTAATATCTCCAAATTTGCAGATGACACAAAGCTGGGCGGGAGGGTGAGCTGTGAGGAGGATGCAGAGATGCTTCAGTGTGATTTGGACAAGCTGAGTGAGTGGGCAAATGCATGGCAGATGCAGTATAATGTGGATAAATGTGGGTTATCCAATTTGGTAGCAAAAACATGAAGGCAGATTATTAGCTGAATGGCTATAAATTGAGAGAGGGGAATGTGCAACGAGACCTGGGTGTCCTCGTACACCAGCCGCTGAAGGCAAGCATGCAGGTGCAGCAGGTGGTAAAGAAGGCAAAATGGTACGTTGGCCTTCATAGCCAGAGGATTCGAGTACAGGAACAGGGATGTCTTGCTGCAATTGTACAGGGCCTTGGTGAGACCACACCTGGGATATTGTGTGCAGTTTTGGTCTCCTCATCTGAGGACTTGCTATAGAGGGAGTGCAGCGAAGGTTTACCCGACTGATTCCTGGGATGGCGGGACTGACATATGAGGAGAGATTGAGCCGATTCAGATTATATTCGCTGGAGTTCAGAAGAATGAGGGGGGATCTCATAGAAACCTATAAAATTCTAACAGGACTAGACAGGGTAGATGCAGGAAGGATGTTCCCGATGGTGGGGGAGTCCAGAACCAGGGGTCACCGTCTGAGGATACGGGGTAGACCATTTAGGACTGAGCTGAGGAGAAATTTCTTCACCCAGAGAGTGGTGAGCCTGTGGAATTCGTTAGCACAGAAAGTAGTTGAGACCAAAACATTACATGTTTTCAAGGAGTTAGATATAGCTCTTGGGGCGAAAGGGATCAAAGGATATGGGGAGAAAGTGGGAGCAGGCTATTGAGTTGGATGATCAGCCATGATCATAATGAATGGCAGAGCAGGCTCGAAGGGCCGAATGGCCTACTCCTGCTCCTAGTTTCTATGTTTTTATGTAGCGAATCTCAGAGGTTACTGTGATCAATATTAACATTTAAAACAAAGACAAAGTCAAATTTGATTTTCTTGTTTTTGTATTCTGTGCTTCTAAATAAAAACCCAAACATTCTGTTTGTCTTGTTATGACATAATTGACTTGCATTGGCACTTTTAACATCCTATACCCATGAGGTCTAAAGTTTCACTACCTTTACTCCATTGCAGTGTATTTCCTCACTTATTTGTCTTTTCAAAGGGCAGAATTTTCCCCCCGTTGTGGGGGGAAGTTGAAGAGCGGGCACATGGAGGCGTGCATCCGATTGGCACACCGTCATTTTACATGAGCAGGCCAATTAAGGCCCACCCAGCGTGACGTCCGCACGACAATGTGCTCCTTGTGCGGGCGGGGGGGGGGATTCCCTCTGCCGAGAGTGCGCACTTTCGCGCAAGTGCACTAAAGAGCACAATCATCTTCCTGAGGCAAAGTGCTGCCTCAGGGAGATTGGCTGTACATTAAAAAATATTAAAAATAGAAAAAAAAAATTCCCTGACATGTCCCCTCATGTGACACTGTCATGAGTTGGGACATGTCCATAACTTTTTAAAACACTTTAATTAAAGTTTTAAAAACATACATAAAACCTTATCCCACCCGTGGATGAGATTTCAGGCTTTTTCTAATGCCCGCCAGGGCTCCTGGCCTGCCCGCCAACATTAAGGTT
This sequence comes from Cetorhinus maximus, assembly GCF_964194155.1. NCBI lineage: Eukaryota > Metazoa > Chordata > Chondrichthyes > Lamniformes > Cetorhinidae > Cetorhinus > Cetorhinus maximus. Next base: position 169,268,298 of record NC_135883.1, read on the forward strand.
GGACGGGCAGGTCCATTAATTACTTAAATGAGTCTGTCAATGGCCTCAATTGGCCATTTACAGGTCGGCGGATGCACAGCTGATTTTGCTGCGCCCCCGCCTACCTGAAAATTAAAATGGGGCGCGGTGACATCAGGAGATTCGCACAACATCACCACACATCATTTTAAGCGTCGGCGAGCAGGCCCCCCGGCTCCTGCCCCCCACCAACTCGCTGACGGGAAAATCCTGTTCAAAATCTTTTATCCCACCTTTCCTCTGCATTGAGCTATTTGGCATGAATCTACTCATCCTTAATCAATCTTCCTGCAGTCTGCCATAATCCACAGCACAATTTGCCATGATTCACAATTTAAAGTCATTTAAATAGGTGCAGCTCACCATCACCTTCTCAAGAGCAACTAGGGGCAGGCAATAATCGCTGGCCCAGCCAGCAAAGCCCACATCCCACAAATGCATAAAAAAAAGACATGATGGGACAAAGTGACCTCCTTCTGTGCCATACAAATTCTGTCATCAAATTTAAACATTGAAGGATCCACTCACTGACATAGAAATTGAGGGCCAAAATGACCTTAATATTCGGTAGAAGCACCGCCCTTCTTCCCCTTGTGCACACGTTGTTAAATGGTTTTTGATGTTGATCCACCCACTTTGAATGCTTTTGCTGCACACCCAATACACCTGGGCTGTTCTTTTCAGTCCAGCATACACTTGCTGAAGGGCTCATTGGTGCTCTTAATGGAGCTGGTCTTCTGGATGCCACAAGGGAGATTTTTACCTACCCTGGCCCCAGGCTCTACTGTGTACTGGAAGTCCCTCCAAAAACCCCTTTTCTGTAACTTTCTTTCATACCAGCTATTGGTTCTTTGGTTTTGGCTAGTAGCTTCCTGCCTCTCTTGATTCTGCCCTCCAACCAGTTGCTGCTTCCTAACTGTTTTGTGCAGGTAAGCCACATTAATTATCTTACTTGGGCCACAGTGAAAATTGCAGTTGGGACTCAATGACATCATTGGGCACCTTTAAAGAAAGTCGCCTCTGGCTTTATGTGAAAGTCACTACTAACTGTTCAGATGAGCAAGTTAAAATAGAAGACAATGGTACACCAGCAAATATTTCCCATCCACCCAGTGTCATGCCTGAAGTATGAAATCGATCACACTCACTGAATGAGTATATTTCTAGAATATATGATCAGAGTATAGTGCAATCAGGTCTAGGCTCTATTACCTGGACAGTGGTGTGCAGGAAAGCGACTGCATACAGTAGTGGTTTCCACATGGGTAGGTTTGAATATTCTATTTGGTCTTGAGAGATCCCGCTAAACGTTCTTTTCAGTCCTGCCCGCACTCCTTGAGGAGGTTCATTGGTGTACTTGATGGATGTCTGTAAAATAGACAACGGACACCTAGTCTACAAATAAACAATGAAAGTAATAATTGGGAAAATAACTAATTTGTGTAAGTTAGACATTCACAGAGTTGGATGCAGGTTTACTAAGCCAGGATTTAGTGACTTTCTTTCAAGATACTATTCATGTTGCTTGCCGATAGTTCATTTGGTAAACACATTCTCCAGTGTAGAAGTAAACCATACAGACCAGAATGACTTATTTTCCAACCTGATCTGTGCTGTTAGTTGTTCCTAGTTGGAGCAGTAGAAGACATATAAATGCTTTTGACATCCTGTACTAGAAGTATTTAGATAAGCACTTGAAACACCATAGCATACAGGGCTACGGGCCAAGTGCTGGAAAATGAGATTAGAATACATAGGTGCTTGATGGCTGGCATGGACATGATGGGCTGAAGGGCCTGTTTCTGTGTTGTCTAACTCTATGACTTTAGAAAGGGAAAAAATAAAGCGAGTTCCGGTTTTCAATAGATCCCCAATGATCTCTGCTAGAAAATGTGTCAAGGCATTGGACGAGAACAGGATTGAGCTTGGATCAAATGCTATATATTCACTATTACATTTACATGAAGGATGCATGCTTGAGGACAGGTGATGCTCATGGGAACATGGCATGCCTTCATGGGAGGAGGGGAAACTAAAACATTTATAAAATTTTATATATATCAAATACAAGCTTGATTGAAACATTTTTGCTAATTGTTGATACAAGTATGAAGTTTGTAAGATTGTTATGTTTCGGGACTGCCTCTTTAATTTGGGGTAAACTGGAGGAATGAAGGGGGTCACCTGACCTGTTCTGAATTCTGCCCAACAACAAGCTTGGGTGGCTTGGTTATTAAAGAGGGATCCAGGTTGACAATAAAGGTGTGAGATATTCACACCTGTAAACAAAAGGCAACTTTGCTGAGTAAGAGGCGACTTGTTTGAAACATAAAAGATCCTGAGGGATCTTGACAGGGTGGACATGGACAGGATGTTTCTGCTTGTGGAAAAATCTCGAGCTAGGAATTTTTTAGTGACTCATGAGCAAGGACCCCTTTGGTCATCAACACTTCCCATACTCTCAGCATTTACAAAATACTCTGCCTTTCTGCTTTTCCTACCAAAGTGGATAACTTCACACTTATTTACATTATATTCCATCTGCCATGTTCCTGTCCATTCACTGAGCCTATTCAAATCCACTTGAAGCCTCCTTGCACCTTCCACAGAACACACATTTCTACCTAATTTTGTGTCATCAGTAAATCTGGAAATATTACATTTTATCACTACATCCAAATCATTTATATAGATTTTGAATTCTTCTGACCCCAGTGCCTGATCCTTGCGGTACCCCAATAGTAACAGCCTGCCATCCTGAGAATGACCTACTTATTGTTGCTCTTTGTTTTCAGTCTGTTAACCAATTCTCATTCCAAACCAATATATTACCCTAAATCCCATGTGATCCAATTTTGTTTACTAACATCCTGGGCAGAATTTTGCAATCGGTGAGCAGGGGGCAGGGCCCGCCCCATTTAAATTTTCAGGAAGGCAGGCCCGCAGCAAAATCAGCTGCGGGCCCGCCAACCTGTCAATGGCCAACTGAGGCCATTGACAGGATCATTTAAACAATTAAAGGACCTGCCGTCCAACCAGGAGTCCCAGCGGCAAGTAGAGAAAACATTAAACCTCATCCACAGGTGGGATGAGGTTTAATGCAGGGTGTTAAATGTTTTAATAAAGTTAATCTGTAAACTATGAACATGTCCCATCTCATGTGACATGGGGGACATGTTAGGGAACTTTTTTCTTCTATTTTTAATATTGTTCAAAGTGGAAGCGATCTCCCTGAGGCTGCACTTAGCCTCAGGGAGATGTGCGCTCTTTCGTGCGCATGCGCGAAAGAGCGGACTCTCACTTTTAGGGAATCCCCCTGCCCGCACAGGAAGCGCATAATGCTTCCCGCCGGACGTCACACTGGGCAGGCCTTAATTGGCCTGCCCACTTAAAATGGCGGTGTGGCCTGACTCGCTGGTGGGGATCAGCTCCCTGCCCTTTGGAGATTGGGTTGGACCTGCCCGCCTGACAGGCAGAAAATTCTGCCCCCTGTGTGGGACCTTAAAAAAAAAACCTCCTGAAAATCCAAATACACCACATCCACTGATTTTCCTTTATCTATGTTTCAAGTAACATCCTCCAACAGGTTTGTCAAACATAATTTCCCTTTCATAAATCCATGTTTACTCTGCCCAATTATGTCATTATTTTCTAACTGTCTAGTTATCATATCCTTTATAATGGATTCTAACATTTTCCATATTACTGACATCAAACTAACAGGTCTGCAGTTCTCCATTTTCTCGCTCCCTCTTTTCTTAAACAGTGGGGTTACTTTTGAGGAAAGAATGGACAGGCTAGGCCTATATCTGTTGGAGTATAGAAGAATAAGAGGCGACTTGATTGAAAAATTTAAGATCCTGAGTTGGCTTGGGGGTAGGCGGGAGGTTACAATCAGATCAGCCCTGATCTTATTGAATGGCAGAGCAGGCTCAAAAGGCAGCCGGGTGGTCTACTCCTGTTCCTAATTTGTATGTTTGTATGTACTTTTGCTATTTTCCAGTCTGCGGGAACCTTTCCAGAACCTATAGAATTTTGAAAAATAATCACCAATGCATAGCCACCTCCTTCAACATTCTAGGATGTAGCTCATCATGTCCGGGGAATTTATCAACATTCAATCCAATTAATTTTCAAGTAATACCTCATTAATACTAATTTACTTCAGCTCCTAATTTTTTTTATTCGTTCATGGGATGTGGCCAGCATTTATTGCAATAAAATGTTAGAAGATATTTTAAGAGTCAACCATAGCAATGTTGGTCTGGAGTCACAGGTAGGCCAGACCAGGTAAGGATGGCGAATTTCCTTCCTTAAAGAACATTAGTGAACCATATAGGTTTTTACAACAATCGCCAATGGTTTTGTGGTAAGCGTTATACTTTTAATTCCAGATTTTTATTGAATTCAAATTTTACCATCTGCTGTGGTGGGATTCAAACCAGAGCATTACCCTGGTCTTTAGAATACTAGTCCAGTGACAATACCACTATGCCACTGCAGCCCCATGGTTCCCTACTATCTCTGGGAGATATTCTGTATCTTCCTTCTTGAAGACAATCACATAGGCCTGAATTTTCAGCTTGGTGGGCAGGCGCAATCAGAGGGCCCGGGGGCGGTCGGAAAACGTATTGCCGACTGCGATCGGCCTCCGAATGTGCTTTTACGCTGGCTGACAGCCAATTAACGGCCAGCCAGTGTGAAGCATGTGCTGAAAAGCTCAGCGCTACCAAAGTGGGGGCACGAGGAGGGTGGGTGATGACGTTTCTACAGGCGAGCGCTGAGAGAAAGCTACCTGAAGGCAGAGAGCTGCCTTAGGGAGCTGATAACCTGAAACCCAGGAAATAAAGTTTTTAAAATCAAGAAAGAAATGTCTGAGCGTCACAATCAGGCACTTGAACATATAGGTTATAAAAATAGCGTCCACAGATTTATCTTCTTATTTTATTTAATAATGGAAACCTTGGCCAGAATTTTTCGTTTGCTGGTCGGGTGGGCCCGACCGACTCGGTGGCGGGCGGGTGGCCAATTGCCGCTGAAGAAACAGGCCATGCCGCCATTTTCCATAGGCAGGCCAATTAAGGCCCGCCCAGCAGGTTAGTGACTCCCGTGGAGAATGGGAAAATAGTCGCGGGGCCTCAGACTGCTGGCTCCAATGGGGAGCCAGCAGTCTGTATAAAGAGTGGCCAGGCAGCTTGCTTGAGCCAGTGCACCATGGACACTTGTGGAGAGAGGGAGGGAGGACCGATTGCACAGCAGCATGAGCAGGAAGAGGGGGGCGGGCTGCAGGGGAGGCCAGTGGGGGGCCACTGTGCCCTCCGATTTTCTGATGCATGCCTTGCTGTCTTCCTCCAAGAGGTGTCTATCTGTTGGCTCCTGCTGTATCCAGAGGATGGGAGGAGGAAGGCCCCCCATGTCACCAGCCAGGCATGGGAAGACGTGGGTGACGTTGTAAGCACCCATGATGATTTGTGGCGCTCTGGCACCCAGTGCAGGAAACGATTCAATGATTTGCTGTGCTCTGGAAGGGTGAGTACCGTGTCTGTCTTGGCCATTTGACCCAGAAGGCAGCCTTAGCCTTTGACCTCCCCCACCATGTCTTGCTGTCGTTACTGCATTGGGCATCTGTCACATACTGGGTGGGCAAATGGGTATTGACCATGCTTACATCAGCCTTAGTGGTTGAGGAGAAGAAGGGTTCTACCCGCAGCATATGTTGGTTTCTGTGGCATTTGAGTAGTCTGGGGGCAACCTGCGGGGGAGGCTGCATGGCACATACTCAGAACTCCAACACATGTCATATTGATGGTAATGAGATGGTGCAAGGGGTGCCTCAAGATGTTTTGGCTAAGTGGCATCTACTGGCATCGGCGCGGCACCTAGCTGTGCCTCCTTGCCATGGGCGCTGAGACCCGTGTACTATTCAAAGTGATGGACGCCGAATGTGTCCAAGGTGTCCGTTGTGGGAGGGGGTTGGGACCAGCCGTACTATCTTCTGGGGACTGATCACCAGTGGTGTGGACAGGAGCCACTGGAGGCCTCAGATGGGCCACTGTGGTTGGGGTGCGGCGTGCGCGTGCAGACTACATGAGCGATCAACCCCAATAAATCCTCTTCTCTGTTTTGCAGGCAAAAGATCACTACAATGTCAGGGAGCACCAGAGGACTGGAGGTGGGCGCGCCCTCCTGCAGTGCCTCACAACCTTTGAAGAACAGTCCATGGAGCTGGGCAGGAGGCAGGAGGCCAGGGCAGCCGGGGCGGTGAGGCTGTGGTCCAGCAGCCAGCTATTTGAGGTCCACGGTCCCATCCACTCTGTCTGCCCACCATCCAAACCACTGATGGTTGCTGCAATCGTTAATGCTGAAACAATGCTTATTCACAGACTGAGACACTCTGACGTGTGGGTCATATAGAAAGGACCCTTGTCCCCTTGAGGGATCGCGTCTCCACCACCTTCCAAAGTCACCTTACCCCATTTTTGACCACTATCACCAAGGTCTAACATGCCATTGGATCGCTGCTGCACAGCCAAAGACTTATTTCATCTGACTGGCTTCAGGATCTCCAGCACCTTTTCAGCCAGTGCACCCCACATTACTTTGTCCAAAAGGTCCTCAGCACCTCAGCTATGAACCTCATGGCACTCAACTTAGATAAATGCCACCACGTTACTCATCCCTGCACCAAGGGGAAATGTTGCCTTCTGCCCACCCAGCCTAATGGAATGAAGGCCAATAATGTGACCTCTCAATCTCCTGTGACCCACGGTAAATGTTGCAACTGTTTGCGATGTTTCCTCAGCCCCGCAACTATCCAGGCCAGAATGCATCCAGGTCAGGTACCTCTGCACTCTCCCCTCTCCTATGGTACATAACATGCTATGTGGCATTCCTGAGGCCATCTGACCAGCCTGTCTGCATGTGTGTTTAATGTTTGGGGCTCGTCATGACTCTTTCCCACCTCACCAACTTTCGTCTCCTTAGGGTCTTGAAGTGTGAGCGACTTATGAGGCTGGGGGGGAAAGGGATGAACGTTTGAACTGAATGTACGCTAACTGATGCACTGTCCTTGTTGTTAATTTCAGCATCACCACCAGAGCGACCCGCACCTCAACCCCGCGGCCCCCCCCTCCACACCTGAGGCCCAACATGTGCAACTTGCGGCACATCATTTCAGTCAGCCAGCCACCAGCACAGACACACACACCTCGGTGAGGACTTTACCGTCAGCTAGTGCCCCGGGTCACAGTGGAGAGGGCACATCAAAATCGCTGAAGGAGATGGTAGGGCCAGAGAGTGCCGATGGCTCCAGCAGCCGGAGGGCTGCAGGGGACGAGGCACATGCTGAGTCCGGCACTGATGACGTTCCTCTGGAGTTGTCCCCAATGCAGCAGCTGCAGGAAAGGCGGCAGGAAGTGCGTTTGCATCTGGCAGGGTTGCATGACGGAATGGTTCAGTTGCTCTCTGCGGCGGAGGGCTCTAGACAGAGTGCATGTGAAGGTTTGACCCTCAGGGCAGAGCTTCAGGCTTCCTCCAATGAGAGATTGGCGACTCTCATAGAGAGGGGCTTCAATTTAATGGAACATTTTATGATTGGTATATGCACTGACCTGCAAGCCCTCAGTGCTACTGGCCACGGGTAGTTATTCCCAATGTGAAAGATGTTGTGGGCACAAATCGTCGGCACTCGGCGGCCATGCATCTGCAGTGAGCAGGGAGGTAGATTTGGACCTCATGTAGGGGCAGCAGCTGCCTGTCTTCGCTCCGAGCTCCTCTCACGGCGCTCCAGATGAGGGCAGCAGCTCCTCCGCCCCTCTGCCAGTCAACGTTTCTTCCGTTGAGGCTGCGACAACTGAGGATGTGCCAGTTCTGGAACTGGCCACTCTCTCCCAGACGGGGCCATCACAGGCTCCACAGGCCAGAGGACGCCCACCAAGGTCATCGAGGCCAATAGGACTGCAGGATCAGCAGGCTGTCTCTCAAGCCACTCCGAGCGATGGGGCGGCACCTAGACGTAGCACCTGAAAATGTAAGCATAAAGCACCTTAGGCACTCCATGGGTATGTTGATTTTGTGTTGCTCTTAGAATAGGGACCCAAAATTTTCTTATTGCAATGGAGTGTTGTTTGCTTTCCTTTTGGACAGAATAAAGTCCACCTTTGTTACCATGGCTGAGGGTCTTTTGTCTGTGGTGCATTTTTCTTTTTCACATATTTATCATGAGTGTTTGAGTGGACATTGATGTTTCTGTACTAAGCCCTTAGTTGCAGCTGAACAGGTGGAAGATGTGGCACCTAAGTGCCACGTGTGGAAGCGCCAGGCAATGCTGTTCCTGCTGATCCATGTGTGTGGAGTTAGCTGAAGGTTCTTTGGATTAAATTGTCACAGGTGTCCCTGCCTCCTTGGTGTAAACATGGGTCGTCGTTCTGCCCCTCATCATTCCTCATCCTGTGAGGCACTGCTGGATTCATCATGTGCAGCCTCTTCCAGGGCGTCAAGGTCTTCATCATCAACTGCATCCCCCCTTTCCAGCGCAAGATTGTGCAGGGCACAGTAGACTACCACTATCAGAGAGACGCGATCTGGGGGCTACTGGAGCGTGCTCCCTGAGCGGTCCACGCAACGGAAATGCATCTTGAGAAGACCGATGGCTCTCTCCACCACAGCACTTGTGGTGCCATAGCTCCTATTGTACCACTGCTCAGCTTCTGTTCTTGGACGGCATAGTGGCGTCATGAGCCACCTTCACAGGGGATAGCCCTTGTCACCCAGCAGCCAACCACCCAGCCGAGCCGGAGCATTGAAGAGCCCCAGCACCTGGGAGGGTCTGAGGATGTAGGCGTCGTGGGAGCTGCCTGGGTATCTTGCACAGACTTGTAGAATCAGCATCCTGTGATCACACACTATCTGCACGTTCATGGAGTGGAAGCCCTTCCTGTTGACGAAGGCACCGGGCTCATCTGCTGGCCACAAGTGTGCAGTCTATAGCACCCTGGACATGGGGGAAGCCAGCAATGGCCGCGAAGCCTCTGGCTTGCTGTGCCTGACTTGCCTGGTCACAGTGGAAGTGGATGAAGGTGGATACCCATCTGAACCTGCTTGACACAAGTGTGGACAGCTGATTGGGAGACACCGCAAAGATCACCCACCGAGCCCTGGAAGGAGCCAGGGGCATAGAAGTGCAGGGCAACAGTGAGCTTCAGAGTCGCTGGCATGGGGTGTCCATCCACACAGTTAGGGGAGATGTCAGGGCCAATCATCTGACAGATATAGTTGACTGTCTCCCTTGAGAGTCGGAGCCTCCTTCGGCATTGCACCTCAGCTACCTGAGGTAGCTGCTTCGCTGCCTATATACCCTGGCAGCAGGATAGTGGCGTCTTCTGTGGCCCCTTGCACCTTGGACAACCTCTTGGCCCTGCGCCCCTTGTGCCTGCGCCTGGCATCCCAAGGGTGGCTCCCATGGAGGCTGATTGTCCAGTCCTGGCCTCCTCCTTATTCTATCCCTCCTTTCCTCCTCAGGGGAGCTGCCTCCAGTGGAGAGGCCAGAACCCATACCCCCATGCTAAATGGAGGCCTCCGGAAAGCTGCAGGCCCGAGAAAGATTGCTGTCTGCAGACTGGTTTCAAAGTACGCAAGAAGCTCTTGGAAATCGATGAGAACTGCTAACAATCACACAGGCAACTTTTAAACATTTTCAGCAATTAAAACTTTGTATAAAATATGAACAACCCCTCTGAGTCCACATATCCCGACATTGCATGAGTTTTCTTAAATAATCTCTTACCCGCCTGCCCGTTGGGCCTGTGCTCCGACCCGAAGTTCGCACGGGCCCCTCAAAATCCTGGACAATTGGCAAGTTAAGGGCCTTAATGAGCCCTTCAATTAATGGCGGGCGAACTGAGCACGCCCGCCCACTGAAATATCGAGATGCTGTGCGCTGACGTCGGCACACTCACGCGACGTCGGCGTGCGACATTTTACACACGTCAGCCGGAAAGTTCTGCCACTTGTCTTGCCCTTGGATGAGGCTTGCTGAAAAATGTAAAAGCCGCCTGGCCGATTCGCTCATCTGCCAACGGTAAGATTGGATGGACTACATAAAATGACAGACAATTGCGCCGTTAATGGGCTTAATTGCCCTCTTAACTGTGGCGGGTGAGCTTCCAACTTCTGCGCACCCGCCGAGCAAAATATCATCTCGCACAATTTCATTTCCGATCAGGTTGGGCTCGCACCCACCCGGTCAGCGTAAAATTCTGCCCATAGTAATTGTTTAGTTTCTCTGCCATTTCCCTATTCTCTATTATAAATTCTCCTGTCTCTGCCTGAAAAGGACTCACAATTGTTCTTGCTAATAGTTTCCTTTTCACATACCTAAAGTGCTGGAGAGTGATGATATCCTAGAAGGGTCAAGGACATTATGGGCAAGAAATTGGGGGAGCGGGCCCCGCCCGCCTGCTTGCTGATGTGTAAAATGGCGCGGGATGACATCGGGCGGAACTCCCGATGTCACCCCGCGTCATTTCAATTTTCAGGTAGGCGGAGGCGCAGCCGAATCAGCTGTGCACCTGCCGACCTGTCAACGGCCAATTACGGCCATTTAAAAACTAATTGAAGCAGTTAAAGGACCTGCCCATCCAACCTTAAGGTTGGTGGGCAGGCTGGGAGCCCTGGCGGGCTTCAGAAAAGCCTGAAACCTCATCCATGGGCAGGATGAGGTTTCATGTAGGTTTTTAACAATTTAATAAAAGTTTAATTAAAAGTGATGGACATGTCCCAACTCATGTGACGCTGTCACATGAAGGGTCATGTCAGGGAAATTTTATTTTTCTATATTTCACATTTTTGAATTTGGCGCTGATCTCCCTGAGGCAGCACTTAGCCTCAGGGAGATGAGTGTGCTCTTTTGTGCGCACGCACGAAAGAGCGCACTCTCAGCTTAGGGAATCCCCCACCGCCCACATACGGAGCGCACAGCGTTTCCTGGCAGATGTCACGATGGGTGGGCCTTAATTGGCCCGCTCACGTAAAATGGCGGCGCCGATCAGAGGCGCGCCCGCTCCTGAACTGCCCCCCCACCCCCCCCAAGATGGGGGAAAAATTCTTCCCTATATATTTCTTTAGAGTTAAGAAACAAAAGGAGGCAGTGCACTTCTGGATGTATTCAATAGGCAACAAACTGTAGTATTGGACTCAGTTTTGGCCTCTATGCCTCTCCTTCTTCTTCTCCTTCTTCTCAGGCAGTCCCTCAGGATTGAAGATGACTTGCTTCTACTCCAGTCTATATCTAAGGAAAGATATACTGGCAAACACTCGCTAGGTTGGTTTCTGGGATGAGAGGGATGCCTTGTGATGACAAGCTGAGTAAATTGGACCTATATTCTGAAGTTTGGAAGAATGAGAGGTGATTTCCTTGAAATAGAAAAGATTCTGAAGTGGTTCAACAAAATAAACACTGAGAGGTTGTTTCCCCTGGCTTGGGAATAACAGGACACAGCCTCAGGATAAGGGGTTGATGATCTAGAACTAAGGTGAGGAGAAATTTCTTCACTTAGAAGCTTGTAATTTTTTCTGTATCCCTCTAAAATTCTCAGAAGGCTTTTGATAAGGTCCCATATCCTCTAAAGTTTAGAAGGATGAGAGGTGATCTCATTGAAACATACAAAATTCTTAGATGGCTTGACAAGGTAGATGCAGGCAGGACGTTTCCCTTGGCTATGGGGGGGGTTGGGGGGTGGGTTTGAACCTGGGGACACAGTCTCAGAATAAGGAGCAGGCCATTTAGGACTAAGATGAGGAGGAATTTCTTCACTCAGAGGGTGGCATATCTTTGAAATTCTCTACCCCAGAGGGCTGTGGAGGGTCAGTCATTGAGTGTGTTCAAGACAGAGTTCAATAGAGTTCTCAATAGTAAAGACATCAAGGAATATGAAGATAATGCAGGAACGTGGTGTTAAGGTAGAAGATAAGCCATGTCCTAATTGAATGCCAGGGCAGGCTTGAGGGACTGAATGGTCAACTCTTGCTCCTATTTCCTATGTTCCTCTCTTTAATTCAAATGGAGTTGGGGGGTCCAGAGGATAGATAATTAGCATTTCTATCTGGACACCAGGCCAATGAGATTCACATTGCAAGGAGATTTGCTTTGAGAGGGGAAGAATCCAAAGCAAGCCATTGCAGTATCAGGATACAGAATTTTTCTGAAGATATTCCTGAACCTCACTGACAGGTCAGTTTGTAAGAATCTAAGAAAAAGATAGCAGAGAGATAAAGGTGGCTAATCTCTATTGCTAACCACGCAGAATGTGGGTGGGAGCTCGCGTTTGGTTTGAAGACACCAAGGCCTAGATTTTTTCCAGAGTTGTGGAGACTCCAGTGCCTTTTAAAAATGGCAAGCAGGTTCTGGATCAGGAAGTCCCAACCCCATTTCTGACAGATGCAATTTGCACCAATGGGGGGAAGAGTGCAAGACGTGACTCACACATGAGAGAAATCCAAACTCAGCAGGGCCATTTGGACTCAATTCTGAGTTCAAACAGAGTCTATTTTCACTTGAGCAAGGACCTTATCCCACAGTGTGTGATTTAAGGATTTTACAATGGACGTAAATACTCTTGAAGAGCAGATAAAGTCTGTAGAACCATCAAGCTGTCAAGTTACTTAAACAGTTTTCTCTTTAAAAATCTGCCTGCCTGTGTCTGTGAGTTGAAAAAAAATCTGTGCTAGCTGTTTATTAGCTGTTTGTCGACATATCCATAAGTACCATCATTGTAGCATTATTATTGGCTGCTTTCTGCAACCTAACAGTAACACATTGGAGGGTTGTATGTTCACAGTTTTATTGGCCACTTAAGGACCTCAATAAGTCCAAGGATGGGCAGGCTGCCTGACGCCTTCCACCCACCTCAAAATCGAAGTCAGGTTGGGGCTGGGCAGGAAGGTGGTGGGAAAGCCAAGTGTTGCATTTTATGAATCCCCCCCTCATTGAAACCTCCAGCAGGGAATCCAACTGATGAAATCATTATTTCAGTATTTACTAGGGAGATAGAATGGGTAGACATGGGCCAGAATTTTGAGTTTGACTGGTGGGCACAGTCAGTGGGCCCAGGGGCAGGCAGGAAATGGCCCGCTGCCTGCAATCAGCCCCCAACCACGATTTCATGCTGGCGGGCCAATTAAAGCCCATTGCATGTGAACAGCGGCTCCCCAATGGTCAGGAAGGGACCGGCAGGGGTGGGGGGCTTTTCAGCTGCCAGGTCCAATGGTGACCTGGCAGCCGAATTAAAACCGGCACAGTCAGGTCCTGGAAGGCTGCCGGCGAGGAAGACACCTTCGGTGTTGTCAGCAAGAGATGAAAAAGCATGAATTCCAATGCAGCTGCTGATGCCAGGTGGGAGGACAAGTCGAGTAGGCACTCGGTTCTAGGGTTTTCTGATGAGTGCTTTGTGGTCCTTCTGGAGGAGGTTGCTGCCAGGAGGGACCCCCTTGTCTCCAGGGATGGAAGGAGGAGGCCACTGCACCTTCCAAAAAGAGCTTGGGAGGAGGTGGCAGGGCTGGTCAGCGCCACGATGTTGTGCAACGCACATGGGTGCAGTGCCACAAAGGGAAGGGTGAGTACCGTGTTGGCATGGATCAGTGTGGAGAAGTGTTAAGAGCTGGCCATCCCCCCATGGAGCTCAGGGTTGTGAGAGTTTGAGTGCCAATTGTCAATGACACTGGAGGTGGTCAAGGGGGATTGAGCCCTGGCTGTTTGGACTGACGCTTTGCAGCTCGAGAGCCACGACTCAGATGTGCCCTGCAAGGTGTTCCTCAGGTGGGGTTGGCCAGTCTGCAATGGCGCTGCAGGTAGAGAGTGGACAAATCCATGCTCCTCTATCATTTCAGGGGAAGACGGCCCATAACAACATTGAAAGGTTGCGGACCAGTGGAGGCCCCGCTAACCTTTTAATCCTAACCAGGTTTGAGCAGGATGTCTTGGAGCAGGAGAGGCACCACGCACCTCGGTCAGCCTGCCATGGAGAGGCTGGGGTGTCAGATGAAGGTAAGAGTGCAGTGCACAGAGGTGAGAGTTTCGGATGGTGCAAACATTCTTGTGTAGTCTCATCATTGATGGGAGCCTCAGACCTGGAGTCCCCATTAATCATTGAAAGACGATGGCACCATGATGCAGGTCTCCATTGTCTCACCAGGGTGCCTGGCATGCACAGTGACAGTGTATGACTTAAACTAATGACATGTCATTGTTCTCCCATAGATTTGCCACCACGCATCTAACTGCAGGGCCCCGAAGGCCCACCCCTGATGCCAGAGGGCTGCCAGGCTCCAAATGTACCTGCATCACACCCACTCTCTGAATCAGACACCACGCAGATACCAGCACCTCAGTGGTCATTAGATCTTCGGCTAGAATATTAGTGCACAGCAGTGAGGGCACTCCACACTTGCTTGAGGTGCAGGCGGAGGCAAAGAGTCTCCAGGGCACCAGCAGTCCGAGGGTATGTGTGCCATGGTCTCCATTATGGAGGAGTCCATGCAGAGCATGAGCATTGCATTGCCCCTCATGGCTGAATGCACTGTCTCCTCCATCGAGAGAGTGATGACTCTCATGGAGAGGTGGCTCCAGGAACAGAATCAGGGGTTCCTGGGGTTGCGCTATGACCTGCAACCCTCACACAGTTGATCAGTGTCCGTGTGGGAGATGGATGAAGCATCCAGTATCCCAGCTGGTGCCCGTCCATCAGTGGTGAGCAGGGGGGGTTCCAGAGCAACCTCACGTTGGTGCATGAACCTGTCATCTCTGTGGGCTCCTCTCGGGGCACTCCGGATGAGGGCAGCAGCTCCTCCGCCCCTCTGCAAGTGACCATGGCATCTGATGAGGTTGCGGCGACTGGGGTGATGCCAGTCGTGGCACCAGCCGCTCCCTCCCAGGCAGGGCAACCACAGGCTGCACTGGCCAGAGGACGTCCGACAAGGTCATCAAGACCAACAAGACGGAAGAGTGAGCAGGCTGTCTCCAATGCCGGTGCCAGCAAGGGGGGAGCACCAAGACATAGCACTCGCAAAAGTAAGTTTAAGCCACCATGAGCACAAGAGGGACTGGTCACAGGTGATCTTCTGTTGTGCAATATTTTGTTTATTTTAACTGGTCTGTGGTTGATGACCAGTGAAGGATTCTGTTAATTTGTTTTGACTGTCAACATGAGAAAATTTTCTTTTGCCATCATGGGCTCAGTATGCTTCACCTTTTTTACTTAATGCGGTGCAGGGTAGGCCAATATATAATGCTGGATTTGGGTGGCTCGAAACATTATTGCACAGGCACTGAGTGGACTTTGGGATCAAAGGAAAGGACCATTTCAGACATCTGGCATAGAGGCAGCAGTCCTGGCATTTGGCAGCCTAGCTGAAGGAGCGTTGGATCAAGGCATTCCTTGTGTCCCTGCCTCCCTGGAGGTTACCGAGGTTTGCCTCCATGCCCGCAATGTTCTCCTCACTGTGCTCCTCTTCTGACTCACTACTGGATTCATCATCTGGAGCCTGTGGAGCTGCATCAGCATCCTCTTCCTCCAGTGGGACCCCCTGGCTAGTGCCAGATTGTGGAGCACGCAGCATGCAACCACAGTCAGTGACATCTGCTCTGCTGCGTGTTGTAATGCTGTCCCTGAACGGTCCATGCATCGGAAGCGAGCCTTCAGAAGACCTATGGTCCTCTCTATCACTGTGCTTGTGGAAGCTTGACTCCTGTTATGCCACTATTCTGCCTCTGTTCTTTGATGGTGAAGAGCCATCATGAGCCACTTTTTCAACGGATAGCCTTTGTCACCCAGCAGCCATCCATCCAGTCGGGCAGAAGTACTGAAGAGCCTTGGCACCTGGGAGTGTCTCAGGATGTACGCATCTTGGGAGCTGCCAGGGTACCATGCACAGACTTGCAGAATCTGCATCCTGTGGTCACACACTATCTGCACATTCATCGAGTGGAATCCCTTCCTGTTGACGAAGGCACCCGGCAGACTCGCTGGCACCTTGATGGCCACATGTGTGCATTCTGTTGCACGCTGGACACGGGGGAACCCAGTAATTGCTGCAAAGCCTTTGGCTCGCTCAGCCTGGCTGGCCTCGTCTGTATGGAAATGAATGAAAGTCAATACCTGCCTGATGAGAGCTTCTGTCACCAGCTTGACGGACCTGTGGACAGCTGATTGGGAGACCTCACACAGATCCCCTGCTGACCCCTGGAAAGAGCTAGGGGCATAGAAGTTGAGGGCCACTGTGACCTTCAGAGCCACTGGCATGGGGTGTCTACCCGTATAGTCAGAGCTGATCTCAGGCTCGATCATCTGACAGATGGAGGTCACAGTCTCCTTTGAGAGGCGGAGCCTCCTTTGGCATTGTACCTCAGACATATTGAGGTAGCTGCATCACCACCTGTAAACCCTGGCAGCAGGATAGTGACGTCTTCTGTGGCCCCTTCCGCCTTGGACTACCTGCTGGCCCTGCGCCCCTTGTGCCTGCGCCTTTCCTCCCCTGGAAGCTGCATTGTGCCACCTGGCCTCATCTCCCCTCATGGAAAAAGATAGAGAACAATCCAGAGCAGGGATAATTAATTAGGGGAAAGCCAACTTCGATGGAACAAGAATGCATCAGTGTCCAGTGAATTGGAATCAAATGAAAGCAGAAAAGACAGTGGCTGAACAATGGGCCACCTTCAAAGAGGTATTGCAGGCAATGACAAGGTATATTCCCTTGAAGGGAAAAGGTAGGACAAATAAATCCAGAGTGCCCTGGATGACAAAGCAGATAGAGGTAAAAATGAAAAGGAAGAAGTGCGCGTGAGACAGATGCCAGGTAGAAAATATAATGGGGAATCAGGCTGAATATAGAAGGACCAGAGGGGAAGTGAAGAAACTAATCAGAAAAGCAAGGAGAGAAAGCATGCAAAGAGGCTGGCAGTGAACATAAAAGGGAACCCCAAAGTCTTTTATCAGTGTGCAAATAATAAAAGGGTGGTAAAAGAAAGAATAGGGCCGATTAGGGACAAAAAGGGGACGTGCATGTGGAGACTGAGAGAAATAGCGGAGATGTTGAACGAATACTTTGCATCTGCCCTTACAAAGGAAGAGGATGCTACCCAGACCGAGGTGAGAGAGGAGGTAACTGGTACACTAGAAGAACTTACAATTGAGAGGAAGGAGGTGTTGGGAAGGCTATCTTTACTTAAAATAAATAAGGTACCAGGACTGGATGAGGTGCATCCAAGGGTACTGAGGGAAGTGAGAGTGGAAATTGAAGGGGCACTAGCGATAATCTTCCAGTCTTCCTTAGATACAGTGACTGGAGAATTGCCAATGTTACACTCTTTCTCAAAAAGAGGTGCAAGGATAAAGCTGGCATCTACAGACCAGACAGTTTGACCTCAGTGGTCGGGAAATTTCTATAAATTATATTTCGGGATAAAATCAATAGTCATTTAGACAAGTGCAGATAATTAAGGAAAGACAGCATGGGATCATTAAGGGAAAAGTATGTTTAACTAACTTGTTGGAGTTTTTTGAGGAGGTAACAGAGAAGGTTGATAAATGAAACACTGTTGACATGATGTATATAGATTTTCAAAAGGCATTTGATACAATGCCACACAACAGACTTGTGAGCAAAATTCTAGGCCATGGAATAAAAGGGAAAGTAGGCACTTGGATAAGAAATTGCCTGAGTGACAGGAAACAGAGAGTCGTGATACATGGTTATCTTTCAGATTGGAGGAAGGTTTGTAGTGGATCTCCTCAGAGGTCAGTGTTTAGGACCCTTGTTTTTTCTTTATATTAATGACCTAGATTTGGTGTTCAGGGCATGATTTCAAAATTTGCAGATGATTACGAAGATTGGAAGTTATCAACTGTGAGGGTGATAGTCTTGAACTTCAAAAGGACATAGACATGTTGGTGGATTGGGCAGACAAGTGGCAGATGAAGTTCAATGCAGAGAAGTGTGAGGCGATTTATTTTGGCAGGAATGATATGGTGAGACAGTATAAGATAAAGGGAGAGCCTCTAAAGGAGTTGCAGGAACAGAGGGACATACATAGGTCATTGAAGATGGCAGGGCATGTTGAGAGGGAAGTTAATAAACATTTAGTATCTTAGGCTTCATTAATAGTGGCATTGAGTACAAGAGTAAGGAGGTCATGTTGAACTTGTAAAAGACACTAGTTAGGTCTCATTTGGAGTACTGCATCCATTCTGGGCGCCATACTTGAGGAAGGAAGGATGTGAAGGCATTGGAGAGAGTACAGAGGAGATTCACAAGAATGATTCTCGGGTTGAAGAACTGTAGGTATGAGGATAGATCGGAAAGGTTGAGATTCTTTTCCTTGGAGAAAAGAAGGCTGAGATGAGACTTGATGGAGGTATTCAAGTTCCTGAGGGGTATGGATATGGTAAATAGTGAGAAACTGTTTCCACTCAAGAGAGTATCAAGAACTAGAGGATTCAAAATACTTGACAAAAGGAGTAAGTGTGATGTAAGGAAAAATTATTTCACCTAGAGGGTGGTTAGAGTCTGGGACAAACTACCTGAAGGGTGGTGGAGACAGGTTTGATCGAGGTATTCAAAGAGCAATTGGATTGCTACCTGAAAAGAGAGAATGTGCAAGGTTATGGGGATAAGGAGGGGAGTGGGACTAGGTGGAATGCTCTTTCAGAGAACCATTGCAGACTCAATGGGCCAAATGGCCTCCTTCTCCACTGTAAAGATACTGTGATACTGTGATTTTGAACACCTCTATCAAATTCCTTCTCAACCTTCTCTGCCCTAGCTTCTCCAATCCATATGACTGAAATCCTTCATTCCTGAAACTATTCTACACCCTCTTTAACACCCTCACATCCCTCCTAAGAAAGGTGGTGCCCAGAATTGGACACCATACTCCAATTGTTCCCACTCCAAAGTTTTGGAAAGGTTAATCATAACTGTCTTGCTTTTGCCCCTATTTATAAAGATCAGGATCCTTTTTAACCATTTTCTCAACCTGCCCCGCCACCTTTATCAATTTGTGTACATTTGTCAATTTGTCTCTCCCTTTCTGCAATACTTTTAGAATTGCATCTTTTATTTTATATTGCCTTTCATCAGTCTTCCTACCAAAATGCATCACTTCACATTCCTCTGCATTAAATTTTATCAAATGTCCTCTGGAAGTATACTTCCAAGCTTTTTTTATCTGCAAATTTTGAAATCGTACCCTGCTGATTCAAGCCTAGGTCATTAACATGTACCAAGAAGAGCAGCAGTCCATGTACTGGCCACTGGGGAACCCCACCTCATCCAGTTTGAAAAACAACCGTTCACCATTAATCTTGGTTTCTTGTCACTTAGTCAACTTCATACCCATGCAGCTGTTGTCCCTTTTATCCCGTTGGCTTCAATTTTGCTGGCAAAACTGCTATGTGCCACTTTTCAAATGTCTTTTGGAAATCCATGTATATCATATTAACCACATAACCCTCATCAATTTTCTCTGTTACTGTCATGAAGCTATTAATGTACATAATATTGTTGGAAAATATTTTTCTTTCAAAATAGAAGTTTCAGCGGTTGGTGTGTCTTAATTGGATTAAAGCCAGCTAGTCTGGGTGCTTTGATGTGTATAGTTTTGAGATGTAAGAGAGGTAGAGTGCATTTTAATTTTTTGAATACAGCATTCAAGAAGGCGAGTGAAATCTGGCACCTGGCTAGCAGAGACCAAGCAATATGTTTATATTACTAATAAAATTGGTACTATGAAAGGGGTTTTATTGTTAGAAAAGGTGGAGTTCAAAGAGGCTGGTGATACAATGAGAATTTACATTCAATGAGCGATGCTAGGTATAACTTCAGCAGTTTTGAGTGTGCAGAGCAGTGGCAATGTAAAATCAAAGTAGCTGTAAGCCTATAACTGTCTCCACAGGAACCAAAGTGAAAGGAACCTCATTTTGAATTTGTAAGGTGAAAATGCTTTGCCTGGTGTCTGGTTAAGTCTATGGGTTGCTTTTGCCTTAATGGAGATTAGTTTGGGAATTTGTTAAAAGTTATGATAGTAGTAATTTGTAGCCATGTATATATATTTAACTTATGTAACTTAATAAAATATTTCATTTAGTTTAATATAAAATCTCTTGAGAACTGATGGTCTGATTCCTGAAATTAGAGTTGCATCTCAAACATACAAAAATAAGATACAGATTAGGACAGTTGTTTAAAGTTTCCCTCTAGGATCTTTAAAAAACTCAGCTTTACCAAAAGGCTGTCTCATAACAGTTACCTCATTGAAAAGCTCATTCAAGCTCGTTAAACAAGATTTGTCTCTAACAAATCCATGTTGGCACTCTTTACTAAGTCCACATTTGTCCAAGTGACTGTTAACTTTGTCTCAGATTGTTGTTTCTGAATGCTTTCCCAGCATTGTGGTTAAACTGACAGACCGTTAATTGCTGGGTTTACCCTTACAGCTTTTTTGAACAGGGTGTAACATTTGCAATTCTCCAGTTCTCTGGCATCACCCTGTATCTAAGGAGGATTGGAAGATTACGGCTAGTGTCTCTGCAATTTTCTCCCTTATTTCCCCCACTGTCCTCTGATGCATCCTATCTTAGTGCTTTTAACTAATGGAAAAACAGGTGCGAGACATGTTCAAAAAATGATTTGCGACAGAACAGGAGATTTGCCAAAAATATTGCCATGGATTACGAAACAGGTAAGGGACAACATAAAAGTATAGGCAAAAACATACAATTCAATAATGAAATAATACAAGCACGAAGCTATTTTTGAAGATTTCAAAGGAAAACAAGAATGTGGTCCTGTTCCATTAGGATTTGAACATCAACCTGCATATAAAAATATAAAACTCACACAGATCCTGTGGTGCAGCTGGTGGGATATGATTTTTAGATACATTCACTGACTTTTATCAGTCATGAGAGATCATTAAACTGATTGAAGCAGTACGATCATGTCCTTGGGTCAAAAATAACATCAACCTTGTAGATAAAAGCAAAATACTGTGGATACTGGCAATCTGAAATAAAAACATAAAATGCTGGAAAAACTCAACAGGTCTGGCAGAATCTGCAGAGAGAGAAAAAGAGTTAACATTTCAAGTCCCTATGACTCTTCTTGGTCAGAACTTGGTGACAGAACCTGGTGAGAATTGATCAGGAACCAAGGCTTTGCTGATACTTACATGTAGCCTGCAGTGAAGGGACAGCCAGCAGGAATGCCACATGGACAAGGCGAGGTGAAAATCCAAGTTGTTGTGGTGAGGTACCAGTAGGTTTCACAGGCAGATTTTGCCTCATTCTCATAATTATTCTATCCTACCTTGGCAAGATTGCAGAGGCAAATTTGATGTTTCCACTTGTGGGAGAAACTAAACTCGGGGACACAGCTTAAGAATAAGAGGTTTAATGTTTAGGATGGAGATGAGGAAGAATTTTTTCTCTCAAAGTTAGCATGTTTCCCCAGATTGCAGTGGAGGCTGGGTCATTGAATTTATTCAAGGCAAAGTTAAACAGAATTTTGATAGACAAGGGAGTCAAAGCAAAGTGGAGTTGAGACACAATCAGAACAGCCATGATCTTATCTAGTGGTGGAGCAGCCTTGAAGGGCTGAATGGCCTATTCCTGCTCCTATGTTCCTATGTACCTAAATCCAGCCCAAGAATTGAGAAATATTAATCCTCAAGGCTGATTTAAAAATCAGATTTAATCAAGGATAAATGAAGGGGAATAAATAACAGATTTCTGAAACAGGGAGTTTTTCAAACTCATTGCTTAAAATTTAGAACCTAAAATTTGTTGAACCTGAAGTTCCTTGTGAGTTCCACTGATTTCCCATAACTCTGATATACAAGCCCCAGGGACAGGATGGACACCAATTCCTTTGCGTCTTAATGCTGATTCCTGGTTTTTCTTCACTGACATGTAGGGGACAGAACTTCTAAAAAATGAAAGCAAAAAACTGCAGATGCTGGAAATCCAAAACAGAAACAAAAATACCTGGAAAAACTCAGCAGGTCTGACAGCATCTGCAGAGAGGAGCACAGTTAACGTTTCGAGTCCGTATGACTCTTCAACAGAACTAAGGAAAAATAGAAAAGAGGTGAAATATAAGCTGATTTAAGGGGGTGGTGGGACAGGTAGAGCTGGATACAGGGCCAGTGATAGGTGGAGATAACCAAAAGATGTCATAGACAAAAGGACAAAGAGGTGTTGAAGGTGGTGATATTATCTAAGGAGTGTGATAATAGGTGACATTAAGGATAGAAAGCAGGACGAGCAAGGTACAGATAGCCCTAGTGGGGGTGGGGTGGGGGGAGGGGATCGAAATAGGCTAAAAGGTAGAGATAAAACAATGGACGGAAACACGTATAAAAATAATGGAAATAGGTGGGAAAAGAAAAATCTATATAAATTATTGGAAAAAAGGGGGATCAGAAAGGGGCTGGGGATGGAGGAGAGAGTTCATGATCTAAAATTGTTGAACTCAATATTCAGTCTGGAAGGCTGTAAAGTGCCTAGTTGAAGATGAGGTTCTGTTCCTCCAGTTTGCGTTGAGCTTCACTGGAACATTGCAGCAGGCCAAGGACGGACATGTGGGCATGAGAGCAGGGTGGAGTGTTGAATTGACAAGCGACAGGGAGGTCTGGGTCATGCTTGCGGACAGACCGAAGGTGTTCCGCAAAGCGGTCACCCAGTCTGCGTTTGGTCTCTCCAATGTAGAGGAAACTGCATTGGGAGCAGCGAATGCAGTAGACTAAATTGAGGGAAGTGCAAGTGAAATGCTGCTTCACTTGAAAGGAATGTTTGGGCCCTTGGACGGTGAGGAGAGGGGAAGTAAAGAGGCAGGTATTGAACCTTCTGCAGTTGCATGGGAAGGTGCCGTGGGAGGGGTTTGAGGTGTAGGGGGTGATGGAGGAGTGGACCTGGGTGTCCCGGAGGGAACAATCCCTGTGGAATGCCGCCACGGGGGGTGAAGGGAAGATGTTTTTGATGGTGGCACCATGCTGGAGTTGGCGGAAATGGCGGAGGATGATCCTTTGAATGCGGAGGCTGGTGGGGTGATAAGTGAGGACAAACGGGATCCTATCATGGTTCTGGGAGGGAGAGGAAGGCGTGAGGGCGGATGCACGGGAGATGGGCCGGACACGATTGAGGGCCCTGTCAACGACCGTGGGTGGAAAACCTCGGTTAAGGAAGAAGGAAGACATGTCAGAGGAATTATTTTTGAAAGTGGCATCATCAGAACAGTTGCGATGGAGGCGAAGGAACTGAGCGAATGGGATGGAGTCCTTACAGGAAGCGGGGTGTGAGGAGCTGTAGTTGAGGTAGCTGTGGGAGTCGGTAGGCTTGTAATGAAAATTGGTGGACAGTATATCACCAGAAATTGAGACAGAGAGGTCAAGGAAGGGAAGGGAAGTGTCAGAGATGGACCATGTGAAAATGATGGAGGGGTGGAAATTGGAAGCAAAATTAATAAATTTTTCCAGGTCCAGACGAGAGCATGAAGCAGCACCGAAGCAGTCATCGATGTACCGGAGAAAGAGTTGTGGGAGGGGGCCGGAGTAGGACTGGAACAAGGAATGTTCCACATACCCCATAAAGAGATAGGCATAACTGGGACCCATGCGGGTACCCATAGCCACACCTTTTATTTGGAGGCATTGAGAGGAGTTTAAGGAGAATTTGTTCAGTGAGAGAACAAGTTCAGCCAGACGGAGGAGAGTAGTGGTGGATGGGGGTTGTTCGGGCCTCTGTTCGAGGAAGAAGCGGAGAGCCATCAGACCATCCCGGTGGGGGATGGAGGTGTAGAGGGATTGGACGTCCATTGTGAAGAGGAGGCGGTTGGGGCCAGGGAACTGGGAATTGTTGATATGATGTTGGGGGTCAGAGGAATCACGGATGTAGGTGGGAAGGGACTGGACAAGGGGAGAGTGAATGGAGTCAAGATAGCAAGAAATGAGTTCCGTGGGGCAGGAACAGGCTGACATGATCGGCCTGCCGGGACAGTCCCGTTTGTGGATTTTGGGTAGGAGGTAGAAGCGGGCCGTCCAAGGTTGGGAGACTATGAGGTTGGAAGCTGTGGAAGGAAGATCTCCAGAGGAGATGAGGTCAGTAACAGTCCTGGAAACAATGGTTTGATGTTCAGTGGTGGCGTCATGGTCCAGGGGGAGGTAGGAGGAAGTGTTTGCGAGTTGACGCTCAGCCTCTGCGAGGTCGAGGTCAGTGCACCAGACAACAGCACCACCCTTGTCAGCAAGTTTGATGACAATAATTTATATAGATTTTTCTTTTCCCACCTATTTCCATTATATTTAAATGTATTTCCATCCATTGTTTTATCTCTACCTTTTAGCCTATTTCGATCCCTTCCCCCTACCCCACCCCCACTAGAGCTATCTGTACCTTGCTCGTCCTGCTTTCTACCCTTAATGTCACCTATTAGCACATTCCTTAGATAATATCACCATCTTCAACACCTCTTTGTCCTTTTGTCTCTGACATCTTTTAGTTATCTCCACCTATCACTGGCCCTCTATCCAGCTCTACTTGTCCCACCTCCCCCTTAAACCAGCTTATATTTCACCTCTTTTCTATTTTTCCTTAGTTCTGTTGAAGAGTCAAACGGACTCGAAACGTTAACTGTGTTCCTCTCCGGAGATGCTGTCAGACCTGCTGAGTTTTTCCAGGTATTTTTGTTTTTGTTCCAGAAAATGAAGGCCAGGGCAGGGACTTGCTAAGTTAGGAGACTGTTCCTCTGACTCTACCTCTATCACATTCTTGGCCCTTGAAAAGACCACACCAATGAAGTTCTGGCCAATATGCCTTCAGAAAGATGAAATGTGGAATCCAGACAATGCAAGCACCTTGGATTCATGAAGAACTCAGAATTTAGAAAACAAATTCTTGGATCAGTCCCTAACATGCAGGCATATCATGGCAATGCCAGGGTCTGGAGGGGGCCTTGTAAACATGCCTATTTCATTTGCTTCCTAATCTGCTGTCATTTTGTCATGTAAACACTAACCTGTAGAAGTGTGATCGGGAACTTCGGATGTGGTTCAGTGGTTATCCATACTCGGAAAGACTCGTGTACATTCTCACTTGACATTAAAATTTCTAACAGCTCGTCCATGAAATCCAATCCCAAATGGCAGTTCTGTAGTAAAACCCATCCACCCTGAGGTATGAGAGACAAATGTTAGTTTATCCAGGCTGAGGAAATTCCAGAATGTCTCAAAATCGTTAAGAATCTAAGATAAACTATAAGTTGGATTGAGCCATCTGTGATGTCCCAATCTCCAAAAAAGCCCTCTGTTCATGATTTTAAAAAAAACTTACACATTTACTATAAGGTGGAGTTCTTGAAAAAATTCAGGTGCTTCTCTCATTGCTTTGTAGATAAATCCACTACCCAGAGTCGCATTGAGGCATACAAGCCAGGAAGGTCCCAAGTGCAAGAATTAATAAACAAGGTAGAACAGTAGTGAAGGTTAAAGGTAATTTAGGAAGTTTCCAGATGCAGAGATACATGACACAACTTTTAGGTGCAGGATGCTCTGAGAATGAAATGTTAGTTATTGGATTAGCTCCAAGGTATATGGAAATCAGGAGGGAGCATAAAAGGATAATAACAATTTCTAAGGGAGATAAGGAACAGCAGGCTATCAGGGAAGATAGCAGTCACTTCTGTGTGGGAGTATCTGGAAACAATAAACACAGTGGGCAGAATTTTGCCCTTGGCGGGTGGGCTCAGTGGGGGCAGTCAGGAAGCCGACTGCTGCCTGCGATCGGCACCACACCATGATTTCACGTTGACGGGCCAATTAAGGCCCATCCAGCGGGAAATGTGAGTGGCAGCGCTAAGCGCTGTGTGTGGCAGTGGGGGTGGGGGGTGGGGAGTGCAAGCCGGCCGAGCGTGAACTTTGTGCATGCGCGCGAGTGTGCGCTGCATAATCTACCTGAGGCACGGAGCTGCCTCAGGGAGGTGAAGAGATATAAAAAAATAAAGAAAATAAAAATGTAATAAAACATGTCCCCTCATGTGACTGTCACACGAGCAGGAACATGCTATTAATAAAAATTGAAGTTTTTATTTTATTTTTATTTGCTTTTGGAAACCTCATCCCGCCGTGGATGAGGTTTCCAAAAAATGCAAAGGCCTCTTTGTCTTTTCGCCTGCCTGCCAACCATTAGGTTGGACAAGCAGTGAAAAATTTACATTAATTGATAACTTCATGGCCTTAACAGGTCTTTTAACTGACGGCAGATGCACTGGTGGCTCTGGCATGTGCCCGCCAACCGAACTATTGCCCAACTGCGCGTTGATGTTGGCACACTCGGCCGACGTCAATGTGCATCATTTCACGCTCAAGCGGGCCGGCCACAGGTCCGCCCGTCGAGTGAAAATTTCTGCCCAGTGTTATAAATGAGTTTGCATAGGAAGGAGTGTGTCTGTTGAGGTAAAATCATAGAGTGGAATTTTGCACCCCCATTCCCCCACATCACCAGGAGTGGGCTGGTTTTCAGGGTGTTGGGGGTTGGGGGGAATCGTATAATAGTGCCGATGATATTAAGCCTAGGCAGGGAGAAGAAATGATCCATGTGTCTGCTGAGGTAATCATAGGATGAAATTTCCCCCTGCCACGGGGAACTGGCTGGCAAGTTGGGGGCTGGGGGGGGGATGGTGGCGGGGGTGTGGATGAGTGCATATACTGGCGGAAGGATTATGTCCATCACCTACATGAATATATTGGGGGGTGGGGGGAGGCTTTAGATTTCTGAGGTATTGGGATCAGCTCTGGTGGAAATGAATCTTGTACAAGCCAAATACGTTGCACCTCTACAGGGCTGGGATTTTTTTTTATTCATTCATGGGATGTGTGCTTCACTGGCTAGACCAGCATTTATTGACCATCCCTAAATGCCCTTGAGAAGGTGGTGGTTAGCTGCCTTCTTGAACTGCTGCAGTCCATGTGGTGTAGGTACACCCACCGTGCTGTTAGGAAGGGAGTTCCAAGGTTTTGACCCAGTGACAGTGAAAGGACGGTGATATATTTCCAAGTCGGGATGGTGAGTGTCTTGGAGGGGACCTTCCAGGTGGTGATGTTCCCATATGTCTGTTGCC
This sequence comes from Cetorhinus maximus, assembly GCF_964194155.1. NCBI lineage: Eukaryota > Metazoa > Chordata > Chondrichthyes > Lamniformes > Cetorhinidae > Cetorhinus > Cetorhinus maximus. Next base: position 169,295,478 of record NC_135883.1, read on the forward strand.
CTTGCCCTTCTAGATGGTAGTTGTCGTGGGATTGAAAGGTGCTGTCTAAGGAGCCTTGGTGAGTTCCTGCAGTGCATCTTGTAGATGGTACACACTGCTGCCACTGTGCATCGGTGATGGAGGGAGTGAATGTTCGTGAATGGGGTGCCAAGCAAGCAGGCTGCTTTGTCCTGGACAGTGTCAAGCTTCTTGAGTGTTGTGGGAGCTGCATTCATCCAGGTAAGTGAAGAGTATTCCATCACACTACTGACTTGTGTCTTGTAGATAGTGGGCAGACTATGGGGATTCAGGAGGTGAGTTATTCTCTGCAGAATTTCCAACCTCTGACCTGGTCTTGCCGCTACAGTATTGATATGTTTGTCCAGTTCAGTTTCAGGCCAATAATAATCCCCCAGGATGTTGATAGTGGGGGTATCAGCGATGGTAATGCCATTGAATTTCAAGGATACATTGTTGGATTCTATGTTGTTGGAGATGGTCATTGCCTGACACATGTGTGGCGCGAATGTTACCAGCCACTTATCAGCCCAAGCCTGGATATTGTCTAGCTCTTACTGCATATGGACGTGGATTGCTTCTTCCTGATATACATTAATGGCATAGGCCTTGGTGTACAGCGCACACTTTTGACACTTGGAAGCATTGTAAACTGCAAGAAGGATAGTGCAGAACTTCAAGAAGACATAGGTGGAATGAGCAGATAGGTGGCAGATGAAGTTCAATGTGAAGAAATGTGAAGTGATTCATTTAAGTAAGAAGAACATGGAGACAATATAAAATATAGGGCTCAATTCTAAAGGGGGTACAGGAGCAGAGGGATCTTGGTGCATATGCATGAGTCATTGAAGGTGGCAGGATAGGTTGAGAAAGTGGCTGATAAAGCATGCTTATTCTTTCATGGGATGTAGGCATGACTGGCAAGGCCAACATTTGTTGCCCATCCCTAATTGCCCTTGAACGGAGTGGCTTATTAGGCCATTTCAGGGGGCTTAACAAGCCACAATTGATGATAGTTTCATGGTCACAATTAATGACACTAGTTTTACATTCAAGGTTTTATTAATTGAATTTAAATTCCACCAGCTGCTGAGGTGGGATTTCCTCAGAGCATTAGCCTGGGCCTCTGGATAACTTGTGACATTACCATTACACCGCTGGCTCCCCTAAATGGGTCTATCTTAGGCCTTAATAATAAGGGAATAGAGTACAAGAACAAGGAGGTTATGTTGAACTTGTATAAGACACTAGTTTGGCCTCAACTGGAGTATTGTGCCCAATTTGGGGCACCATACTTTAGGAAGGATTCACAAGAATGGTTCCAGGGATGAGGAACTTCAGTTATGAAGATACAATGGAGAGGTTGGGATTGTTCTCCTTGGAGAAAAGATGACTGAGGGGAGATCTGATAGAGGTATTCAAAATCATGAGGGCTCTGGACAGGGTAGATAGGGAGAAACTGTTCCCACTCATGAAAGGATCAAGAGTAAGAGGGAACAGATTTAAAGTCAAAAACAAAAACAAAAATACCTGAAAAACTCAGCAGGTCTGGCAGCATCTGCGGAGAGGAACACAGTTAACATTTTGAGTCCGTATGACTCTTCAACAGAACTAAGGAAAAATAGAAAAGAGGTGAAATATAAGCTGGTTTAAAGGGGGGTGGGACAGGTAGAGCAGGATGGAGGGCCAGTGATAGGTGGAGATAACCAAAAGATGTCATAGACAAAAGGTCAAAGAGGTGTTGAAGGTGGTGATATTATCTAAGGAATGTGATAATAAAGGTACAGATAGCCCTAGTGGGGGTGGGGTGGGGGGAAGGGATCGAAATAGGCTAAAAGGCAGAAATAAAACAATGGATGGAAATACATTTAAAAATAATGGAAATAGGTGGGAAAAGAAAAATCTATATAAATTATTGGAAGAAAGGGGGATCGGAAAGGGGTTGGGGATGGAGGAGAGAGTTCATGATCTAAAATTGTTGAACTCAATATTCAGTCCGGAAGGCTGTAAAGTGCCTAGTCGGAAGATGAGGTGCTGTTCCTCCAGTTTGTGTTGAGCTTCACTGGAGCAATGCAGCAGGTCAAGGACAGACATGTGGGCATGAGAGCAGGGTGGAGTGTTGAAATGGCAAGCGACAGGGAGGTCTGGGTCATGCTTGCGGACAGACCAAAGGTGTTCCGCAAAGTGGTCACCCAGTCTGCGTTTGGTCTCTCCAATGTAGAGGAAACTGCATTGGGAGCAGCGAATGCAGCAGACTAAATTGAGGGAAGTGCAAGTGAAATGATGCTTCACTTGAAAGGAGTGTTTGACAGTGAGGAGAGGGGAAGTAAAGGGACAGGTATTGCACCTTCTGTGGTTGCATTTAAAGTAATTGGTAAGAGAAGCAAAAGTGAAATGAGAAAAATTATTTTCACACAGAGGGCTGAATTTTGCCATCAGCGAGCAGGGGGCGGGGCCTGCTTACCGATATGCAAAATGACGTGGGATGATGTCGGGGGGAACCCTTGACATCATCTCGCCCCATTTAAATCTTCAGGAAGGCGGGGGCGCAGCAAAATCAGCTGCGGGCCCGCCAACCTGTCAATGGCCAATTGAGGCCATTGACAGGATCATTAAAACAATTAAAGGACCTGCCCGTCCAACCTTAAGGTTGGCAGGCAGGCCAGGAGCCCCGGTGGGGAATGGAAAAAACATGAAACCTCATCCACCGGCGAGATGAGGTTTCATGCAGGGTTTAAAAAAGTTTAATTAAGTTTTTGTGAAAGTTATTAACATGTCCCATCTCGTGTGACATTGTCACATGACGGGGACATGTTAAGGATTTTTTTTCTATTTTTAATGTTTGTACAACTTTCAGCGATCTCCCTGAGGTAGCACTTAGCCTCAGGGAGATGTGCGCTCTTTCGAGTGCATGCGCGAAAGGGCGCACTCTTGCATTTGGGGAATCCCACCTCCCCACATAGGAAGTGCATAGCACTTCCCGCCGGGCGTCACACTGGGCAAGCCTTAATTGGCCCGCCCACTTAAAATGGCGGCGGAGCCCACTTCTCCGGCGGGGATCGGCTCCCCACCCCCTGCAGATTGGGTTGGGCCCGCCCGTTTGGAAGGCAGAAAATTCTGCCCAGAGATTGGATAAGGTGTGGAATGCCTCGCCTGAGAGTGTGGCGGAGGCAGGTTCAATTGAAGCATTCAAAAGGGAATTAAACTGTTATCTGAAAAAGAAGAATGTGCAGAGTTATGTGGAGAAGGAACGGGAGTGGCATTAAGTGAATAGCTCATTCAGAGAGCCAGTGCAGACACAATGGGCCAAATAACCTTCTGTGCTGTAACAATTCAGCGATTGTGACTTCTCCAGATTGAATTCCATTTACCATTTTTCTGACCATCTCACCAATGCATTGATATTTTCCTGCAATCTATAGCTTTCCTCTTCACTATTAACCACATTATCATTTTTTGCATCATTTGCAAACTTCTTAATCATGCCCCCTACATTTAAACCTAAGTTATTGGTATATACCACGAAGCAAGGGTCCTATTGCTGAGCCCTGCAGAATCCCACTGGAAACAGCTTTCCAGTCACAAGGCACCTGGCAGACATTACCCTGTGCTTCCTTACACTGAGCCAGTTTTGGACCCAACATGCAACTTGCCCTGGTTTCTATAGAGTCTTACTATTCCGACCAGTCTACCACAATGGAGCCTCTCAAACACCTTGCTCAAATCTCAAATCCTAGATCAAATGCACTACCCTCATCAACTCTCCTCAAAAAATTCAACCAAGTCAGTCAGCAGGACTTCCTTTAACTAGTCTAAGTTGATTGTCCCTGATTATTCCATGCCTTTCTGAATGAAAATTTATAGTGTCCCTCAGAATATTTTTCAATAGTTTAAGAGGATTCGGCTGTCTGCCCTGTAATTAATCAGTCTATCCCTGCCTTTTCAACAATGGTATAATGCTAACAGCCCTCTAGCACAAACCCTGTAGTCAGAGTGGATAGAAAATGATGGTCCAAGTCTCTCCTATTTCTATTCTTGCTTTTCTTAACAACGTCAGAGACATTTCATCTGGGCTTGGTTCACAAATGTCCGTTAGGGAAGGAAATCTACAGTCTTTATCTGGTCTGGCCTACATGTGACTCCAGGCCCACAACAATGTGGTTAACTCTTAACTGCCCTCTGAAATGGCCTAGCAAACCACTGCTGCATCAACCCGCTACAAAGTCTAAGAGGAATGAAATCAGATGGACCACCAAGCATTGATCCAGGCACCAGAAACAACAATGGCAAACTCAGCCCTGTTGACAGTCTGACATAGTCATCCTCATAGGATCATACCTTACAGATAATGTCCCAGACACCAACATCCCTGTGCATATCTGGACAGACCACAGCAGAGGTGGCAACACATTGGTATACAGTCAGGAGGGAATTGCCTTGGGAGTCCTCAACATCGACTCCAGACCCCATGAAGTCTCATGGCATCAGGTCAAACATGGGAAAGGAAACCTCCTGCTGATTACCATGTACCACCCACTCTCAGCTGATGAATCAGTGCTCCTCCATGTTATACTTCAATTGTACAGGGCATTGGTGAGACAGCATTTGGAGTACTGAGTATAGTATTGGTCTCCTTATTTAAGGAAGGATGTAAGTGCATTGGAAGCAGCTGAAAGAAGGTTTACTAGACTAATACCAGGAATGGGAGGGTTGTCTTATGAGGAAAGGTTGGACCAGCTAGGTTTGTATCCACAGGAGTTCAGAAGAGTAAGAGGCGACTTGATTGAAATCTTCAAGATCCTGAGGGGACTTGACGTAGCAGATGTGGAAAGGATGTTCCTTCTTGTGGGAGAATCTAGAAGTAGGGATCACTGTTTAAAAATAAGGGATCACCCATTTAAGACAGAGATGAGAATTTTTTTGCTCTCAGAGTCTTTGGAGCTCTCTTCCAAGAAGGCAGGGGAAGCAGAGTCTTTGACTATTTTAAGACAGAGTCAGATAGATTCTTGATAAGCAAGGGGGTGAAAGGTTATCAGGGGTTGATCATAATGTGGAATTGAGGTTGCAGTTAGATAAGCCATGATCTTATGAATGGCAGAGCAGGCTCAAGGGGCCGAGTGGCCTACTTCCGCTCCAAATTTGTATGTTTGTATGCACTTGTGTAATGGTAACTAAATATGAACATGTATTGTAAATGGTTATGCTTCTTTGGAAGGGGGAAAGTATCTTTAAAAGCAAGGGGCATGTTGCCTTAAAGGGATAGCAGCATGTCATGACTAGACAGAAGTGTGTCACACAGCCTCAGTTTTGCTTTGGTTTGTGAGCAGAGAAACACACACACAGCTCTGCTGCTGATGTCTTCAAACTCTTATGGCCTGAATTTTTCCTTTGGCGGCGCCTGCGATAGGTGGGCCCGGGAAACAGACCAGCCGCAATCGGCCCCCAACCGCGATTTCATGCTGGCTGGCCAATTAACGGCAAGCGGAAAGGTGCACTGAAAAGCTCAGTGTTGCCGGAGTGGGGGGCAGGAAGAGGGCGGGGGAGAGAGCTCCCTGAAGACTGACAGCTGCCTCAGGAAGCTGCAGACATTCAAATAATGAAATAAAGATATAGAAAGCTGCAAAAAAATGTCCATGTCACAATCAAGCACCTGAAAATATACCTCATAAAAATGCTGTCCACAGATATTTATTTTTATTTTATTTCATAACGGAGATTTCATCCCACTCTTGGATGAGGTTTGATGAAAAATGTAAAGGCTGCCTGGCCAATTTGCCTGTCCACCAACCTAAAGGTTGGACAGGCCACAATAAATCAGAGACAATTGCGCCGTTAATGGTCTTAATTGCCCTCTTCATTGTCGGCGGGTACACTTCCAACTTTTGCGCACGCTTGCCGAGCAAAGTGTCGTGCCATGACATTGGGACGCTTGCCTGACGCCATCTCACATGATTTTACGCCTGATCAAGTCAGGCGCGCGCCTGCCCGCAGGCTGTAAAATTCTGCCCTATGGCTTTGTTCTTATGTTTTGTGTTTAGTCTCAATAAATGGATCCACCATGTGTTTACCCAATCCCCCACTGCTCTCACAACTCAACACACCCTACTGTCATGACTCTACCTCTCATCTCTCTCACTGCTCTCATATCTTTACCCACCTTCACTGTCACAACTCTTCCCCTCACCCTTCCCACTCATCTCACATCTTTACGCACCTCAACTGTCACAGCTCTCACCCTCAACCTTTCTGCTGCTCTCACATCTTTACACCCATCATTTTCACAACTCTCCCCCTCCCCTACCCTCTCTCTCAAAACTTCATCTCCCAATGCAAGTAGGCTGATCAAAAGTTTTCAACAACACAATTGGCCCTCACTATTTATTTAGCAAATGCCACTGGTATGTGCCTTCGGTCAATCACACAGGTTTACTGTGTATTGCTTTGTTCTATATCTAAGGAAGAACATAATTGCCTTGGAGGTGATACAGCCAATGCTTATTAGATTGCTTCCTGAGATGAGAGGGCTGCCCTATGATGAGGCTGAATAAATTGAACCCAAACTCTTTAAAGTTTAGAAGAATGAGAGGTGATCTTATTGAAGCATACAAGATTAAGAAGGAGTTTGACAGGGTAGATACCTATACCACATAGGCTGCAGGGGTTCAAGAAGGTGGCTCACCAGTGCCTTCTCAAGTGCAATTAGGGAAGGGCAATATAAATGCTGACTGAGCCAGCAATGCCCACATTTGTGAAAGAATAGAAAAGGTTGTCCCCCGGCCGGTGAACTCTGGATCATGGAGGCACATCCTTAGGCAAAGGGGTCGATTAATTAAGACTGAGATGAGGGGTAATTTCTTCACTCAGAGGGCTGTGAATCTTGTATTTGTTTACCGCAGTGGGTTATGGATAGCCTAACATTGAGTGTACTGAAGGTTAGGATAGATTTTTGGTCTCGCTGGGAATCAAGGGATATGGGGAACAGACAAGAAAGTAGAGCTGATTCGGAAGGTCAACCATAATCATATTGAACAGCGGACCAGGTTCTTCACCTGCTCCCATTTCTTATGTTCTTATACTCTTCAGTGTACAAGATAGTTTTCAAGATCAATGCTTGAGGAACCAAATGGCAAACAGTTCATTTTAAATCTAGTATAATGCTATGAGATAAGGTTCATTAATAACCTTGTTAAAAAGGAGCTTCGAGGGAAGAGTGACCATAATATATTTTATTATTATATTGACTTTGAGAGTGATTTAGTTAAAAACCAAAACTGGAGGCTTAAATCTGAATAAAGCAAACTATGTAGTATGGTATACAACTTGACTAAGATAGAGTGGGGAACTAAATTAAGAGATATGACAATAAATAGGCAATGGCAATCAATTAAATAATGAATTCTTAATTTGCAATATGCACTCCCTTAAATAATAGAAACACCATGAGAAAAATGGCTCAAATGTGAGAAGTTAAAATTGGTAAAGATTAAAGGAAGAGGCTTATAATGTTGCCAAAAAGTGTTGTAAGCCCAAAGATTGGGAGGATGTTAACATTTAGCAAAGGATAATCTAGAAATACTTTGTGTCTGTCTTTTCTGATAGAAGGCACAAAAAATGTTCTGGAAATAGTAGGAATAGTAAATAAACAGAAAACAGAGAGTTGGAATAAATTGGCTAGGCAGGCTGTAAGTGGGGTATTGCAAGGATTTGTGCTTGGACATCAGCTATTTAAAATCTGTATCAATGAATTAGATAAGGGGACTGAATGTAATGTATCCAAGGTTGCAGGTGACACAAAGTTAGTTGGAAAGTAACTTGAGGCAAGGATGCAAAGAGGATGTAAAGAAATATAGACAGGTTAAGTGAGTGGGCAGGAAAATGGCAGATTGAATAATTAGTAAAATCAGTAAGGGGTGTACGAGAAGACAGGTGACTACGCCAGAGTGAAACAGAGGCTGAATGAGCAGCAAATTAGGTCCATGTGGTAAGTTCTGGTAAGTCTCTTTCAGGTTTTAATTATAGTTTAAGAATCAAGATCTGACATGGTACTAACCTTCAAGTAAGTTAGGTTAGCTTGTAAAACAAAGAAACTGCCTAGAGTGGCATTTATCTGTCAATCACCTGAAAGCAGTTTGTTCAAGTGGTGTTAATTACTGTAGCAAGAAGGTAAAACTAGCTAGTGACTCACCAGGGGGTAAAACCGCATGATCAGTAAAGGGCACTGGAGGAGACAGGCGACTACCCAGGAGTGAGATGGAGATCAAGTGAGTAGTGAATTAGGTTCACATGGGAATTCAGTGCATAGGAAATGAGGTGTGGTATACATAGGAATTATTCTAAGGTAATTAAGTGAGTAATTAAATTAAGTTAACTAAATAACATAAGTAACAATGGCAGGACAGGCGTTATGTTGCAGTTGTGGAATGTGGGAGCTTTTGGACATTAAGGTAATCCATGACAAACAGGCTTGAAGAAAGTGTAACCAGCTAGAAATATTCCAGATCAGGAAGCCAAACTGCAGACACTGCGCAACATAAGGGAGGGGGAGAAATACCTGGACATTTTGTTCCAAAGATGGTCATGCCTCTTAGGATAGAGTCGTCTGTTTTGTTCAGCAGTGAGGGACAGGAAGATTGTGACCGTGAGTGAGGCAGCTAATGGGACTGAGCAGACAGTAGCAGAGGAGCCTCAGACTTTACAATTGTCAAACAGGTTTGAGGTGCTATGTGGACGAAAGTGAGGCCTGCAGGGTGGATGAGTAGGCTGGCCATGGCACCATTGTACAGGAAGCCGGGGGGGAGCAAACAAGAATGTAGTGGTAGTAGGGGATAGTATAGTCAGGGAGATTGATACAGTTCTCTGCAGCAAAGAGTGAGAGTCCAGAAGGCTGTGTTGCCTGCCTGGTGCCAGGGTTCAGGACATCTGCTTAGTGCTGGGGAGGAACTTGCAGTGGGAGGGGGAGGATCCAGTTGTCGCGGTCCAACGACATAGGCAGGACAAGGAAGGAGGTTCTCCATAGTCAGTATGAGAAGCTAGGTACCAATTTAAGAAGCTGAACCTCAAAGGTAACAATCTCTGAATTATTACCTGAGCCATGTGCAAATTGGCAAATAAGATTAGAGAGATGAATGTGTGGCTCAAAGACTGGTGTGGTAGAAGTGGGTTCTGGTTTGTGGGGCACTGGCACCAGTACTGGGGAAAGTGGATGTTGTACCATTGGGACGGTTTACATCTGAACCATGCTGGGATGAGTGTTCTTGTGAATCGCATAACTAGGGACATAGAGAGGTCTTTAAACTAAGCAAGGCGGGGTCATAGGATAGCAGGGAGGGGCAGAGAAATAAAACCTAAGAGTACAACGATAGTCAAGACTAGATGTTACAAAGATAACAAAAAGATAAAACTAAAGGCTATGTATCTGACTGTGCATAGCAGTTATAACAAAGTAAATAAATTGATAGCGCACATTGAAGTAAATAAATATGATCTGATAGCCATTATGGAGACATGGCTGCAAGGTGACAAGGATTGGGTCCTGAATATTGAGGGGTATATAACATTCAAGAAGAATAGGAAGCTAGGTCAAGGTGGAGGGATAACACTGTTGATCAAGGATGGCATTGGTGCAATAGTTAGAGATGACCTTGGTTCAGGAGAGTAGAATGTAGAATCGGTTTGGGTGGAGATAAGGAATAGTAGGGGAAAGAAGTCACTAGTGGGAGTGGCCTACAGACCCCCTTACAGTAACCACAAAGTATTCAAGAAGCAATATTGGATGCTTGTAATCAAGGGATGGCAATAATCATGGGTGATTTTAATCTACATATAAACTAGAAAAATTGTATTGGCAGTAGTAGCCTGGATGAGTTCATAGAATGCTTTCGAGATAGTTTCTTAGAGCAGCACATTGTGGAATCAACCAGAGAGCAGGTTATATTAGACTTGTTAATGTGTAACATGACAGGATTAATTAATGACCTCAGACTAAAGGCACCCTTAGGTAGCAGCAACCACAATGTGATTCAATTTTACATCCAGTTTGAGAGGAAGAAGAGTGGTTCTAAGACTAGTATTTTCAACTTAGATAAGGGCAACCACGTGGGCATGAAAGCTGAGCGAGCTGAAGTGAACTGGGATTCTACCCTAGGTGATAGATCAATAGAGGAGCAGTGGCAGACATTTAAGGGGATATTTGGTAAACTAAAGAAGTTAAGGAAAGCATAAAGCTTAAGTGAAAAGGAAAATATGAAGCTTAAGGAAAAAGCATATAACTGCACAAAGATGGGTGGCAGGTCAGATGATTGGTCAGAATATAAAGAACAGCAGAGAATGACTAAAAAGTTAATAAGGAGAAAGAAATTAGGGCAAGAGAGGAAGTTAACTAGAAATGTAAAAATGGACAGCAAGAGTTTCTACAGGTATTTAAAAAGGAAAAGAATAAATAAAAGCTCATAATTTGGGGGGGTAACGTATTAGCATGGATAGAAGATTTGCTGGCTGGCAGAAAACAGAGAATATGCAAAAATGGGTCTTTTTCTGATTGGCAGGATGTGACGAGTGGAGTCCCGCAGGGGTCTGTGCTGAAGTCTCAGCTTTTTATAATTTACATCAATGACTTAGATGAGGGGAGTGAAGGCATGGTAGCTAACTTTGCAGATGACGCAAAGGTAAGTTGAAAAGTATGTTGTGAAGAGGACATAGGGAAGTTGCAGGTGGATATAAATAGGTTGAGTGAGCGGGTAAAAATCTGGCAGATGGAGTATAATGTGGGAAAACGTGGTTCAAACATGGACAAAAGAACTGAATTCTCGAGTTGAGGTGAGAGTGATGGCCCTTAACATCAAGGCCGCATTTGACTGAGTGTGGCATCAAGGAGCCCTAGCAAAACTGGAGTCAATGGGAATCAGGGGGGAAACTCTCTGCTGGTTGGAGTCATACCTAGCACAAAGGAAAGTGGTTGTGGTGTTGGAGGTCAGTCATCTCAGTTCGAGGACATCACTGCAAGAGTACCTCAGGGCAGTGTCCTCAGTCCAACCATCTTCAGCTGTTTCATCAATGGCCTTCCTTCCATCATAAGGTCAGAAGTGGGGATGTTCGCTGATGATTGCACAATGTTCAGCACCATTTGTGACTCCTCAGAGGCTGAAGCAGTCCTTGTCCAGATGCAGCAAGGCCTGGACAATATCTAGACTTGGGCTGACAAGTGGCAAGTAACATTCATGCCACACAAGTGTCAGGCAATGACCATCTCCAACAAGGGAGAATCCAACCATCGCCCCTTGATGTTCAATGGCATTACCATCATCAAATCATCCGTTATCAGCATCCTGGGGGTTACCATTGACCAGAAACTGAACTGGACTAGCCATATAAATACTGTGGCTACAAGAGCAGGTCAGAGGCTAGGGGCTGAATTTTCCCCCTGTCAGGAAGGTTGTGCGGGGGCGGGCAGGAGCAAGCACGAACCTGATCGGTGCCTCCGATCAGGTGCGCACCGCCATTTTATGTGCGTAGGCCTTAATAGGCCCGCCCAGCGTGACGCATACCTAGAAGTGTTGTGTGCTCCCAGCGCGGGCAGGGGGGATTCCCTGAGTTGGGGCCTGCATTCTTTCGCGCATGCACGTGAGAAAGCGCATAAATCTCCCTGAGGCACCGACTTCGTGCCTCAGGGAGATTAGTTTAAGTTTCGAAAAATGTAATAAAGGTAAAAAAAAATTTGAAGGACATGTCCCCTCATGTGAAACTGTTACATGATCTGGGACATGCCCATTAATTTTTTCAAAAAAATTTTATTTAATTAATGAACCCTTCATGAAACCTTATCCCATCCGTGGATGAGGTTTCATGAAAAATGCGAGGCTGCCTGGGCTCTTCGCCTGCCCGCCAACCTTAAGGTTGGACGGGCAGCATTCTTAACAGCTTTAATGACTTTGTTAATGGCCTTAATAGGCCTTTGACATTTCGGCAGGTGTGCAGCCACCGAACTGGCAATCTAAATGATGCGCGGTGACGTCGGGATGCCCGCCCAACGGCACCGTGTGTCATTTTACACATTGGCGAGTGCACCCCACCCCAGCTCGCCGATGGGAAAATTCTTCCCTAGGAATCCTGCAACGAGTAACGCATCTCCTGCTCCCCACAGCCTGTCCACCATCTACAAAGCACAAGTCAGGAGTGTGATGGAATACTCCTTACTTGTTTGGATGAGTGAAGCTCCAACAACATTCAAGAAGCTCAACACCATCCTGGACAAAGCAGCCCGCTTGATTGGCACCACATCCACAAACATTCACTCCCTCCACCACCGACGCACAGTAGCAGCAGTGTGTACCATCTACAAGATGCACTGCAGGAATTCACCAAGGCTCCTTATACAGCACCTTCCAAACCCACAACCACTACCATCTAGAAGGACAAGGGTAGCAGTACGATGGGAACACCATCACCTGGAAGTTCCCCTCCAAGTCACTCGCCATCCTGACTTGGAAATGTATCACCATTCCTTCACTATTGCTGGATCAAAACCCTTGAACTCCCTCCCTAACAGCACTGTGGGTGTACCTATACCACATGGACTGCAGCAATTCAAGAAGGCAGCTCACTACCGCCTTCTGAAGGGCAATAGGGATGAGCAATAAATCCTGGCCCAGCCAGCGAAGCCCACATCCCGTGAATGAATAAAAAAAATGTTATGCTTCTGTTATACAGGGCATTGGTGAGACCAATGTGTATGCAGTTTTGGTCTTCTTATAGGAAGGATGTAAATGCATTGGAAACGGTTCAGAGGAGGTTTACTAGATTGATACCTGAAATGAGCAAGCTGTCTTATGAGGAATGGTTAGACAGATTGAGCTTGTTTCCTCTGGAGTTTAGAAGAGTGAGGGGGAGTTGGTTGTAGCATATAAGATCCTGAACAGTATTGACAAAGTGAACGTGGAAAGGATGTTACCTCTTGTGGATGAGTCGAGAACAAGGGGGCACGGCTTTAAAATTAGGGGTTGCCATTTTAGAATAAGAGATAAGGAGAATTTTTTTCTCTCAGAGGGTTGCGCGACTTCTGCCTAAGAAGGTGTTGTAGGCCGGGTCATTGAATATTTTTAAGGTGGAGGTAGATAGATTCTAGTTAGGGAAGGAAATCAAAGGTTATTGGGGATAGATGGGAATGTGGAATTCGAAACATTAGCAGATCAGCCACGATCTCATTGAATGGCAGAGCAGACTTGAAGGGTCAAATGGTCTACTTCTGCTCCTATTTTGTATGTTCATATATTCATAATATAAAGTAGGGAAGTGTGAAGTTATCCACTCTAGACAGAAAATTGAAAAGTAGAATATTTTTTAAATGGGAAGTATTGATATTCAGAGGATCCTGGGTGTCCGTGTACCTGAATAATATGTTACCATTCAGGCGGAGCAAGCAATTAGGAAAGCAAACGATTTGTTAACCTTTATTACAATAGAATTGGGGTATAAGGGTGATTAAGACTTACTGCAATTGAATAGGCTATTCATGACACCAAACCTGGAGCACAGTGTACAATTTTGGACTTCTTATCTAAAAGGATATACTAGCTTCGTAGGGAGTATAACAAAGCTTCATTAGACTGATTCCAGGGTTAAAGGAATTGTCCTACAAGGAGAGGTTGAGTAGACTAGGCCTATATTCCTTGGAATGTAGAAGAATGAGAGGTGATCTCATTGAAATATATCAAATTCTTAAGTGGTTTGACAGAGTGAATGGTGGGAAGATATTTCTCCTGGCTGGGGAACGTCGAAGTAGAGATCACAGCCTCAAAGTACGGATTGGCCACTGAGACCCGCAGAAATTTCTCCACCCAAATTGTTGTGGCTCTTTGGAATTGTCTACCTCAGTTGTTGGGATATATTCAAGACAGAGGTTGGTACATTTTTAGGTACTAAGGGAATTGCAGGATATGGGAACAGTATGGAAGGTAAAATTGAGGTAGAAGATCAGCCATGATTGTATTGAATGGTGAAGTAGGCTCAAAGGGCCAAATGGCCTACTCCTGTTCTTATTTCATATGTTCTTAAGTTGAATGATTGTTCTTGTGGTACAGAAGGACAAAAATAATCTCAGCCTTCGATTGAATACATATATTTTGAGATTTTGAGTTAAAGAACACAGAAGTTAAAGTACACAGCAACATAACATAGTGGGAATTTTTGTCAGATTTCAACCTGAGAAAGTTTTCGTTAGGCTAAATCCACAGTCGTGCACCTATTTTCCAACACATACTGGCAACAGAGGAAAAATGTTACCTAGATAAAGACTGAGAATATTTGCCCCCTGTGATTCTACTAATTGAAAATTATGCCAGAAAAGCTCACCATGGCCTGAATTTTCCCGTCGGCAATTTGGGGGCAGTGCCCGCTCGCCGACGGGAAAATGACGTGGGATGATGTCGGTAGGAGCCCCCGACGTCATCCTGGTCCCTTTAAATTTTTAGGAAGGCGGGCAGACAGCGAAATCAGCTGTCCGCCCGCCATCCTGCCAATGGCCAATTAAGGCCATTGACAGGCTAATTAAGATAATTAAAGATCTGTCCGTCCAACCTTAAGGCTGGCGGGCAGGCCAGGAGCCCCAGCGGGCTTCTGATAAAGCATGAAACCTCATCCACTGGTCCGTTTTTAAAAAGTCTAATAAAGTTTATGTCATTTTTATTAACATGTCCCATCTCGAGTGACATTGTCACATGAGGGGGACATGTTAATATGTTTTTAATTTTTCTATTTTTTGACTTTCCTTACCTGTCAATATTATCTCCCTGAGACAGGGCTTTGCCTCAGGGAGCAGTGCGCTCTTTCGCGCGCATGCGCAAAAGTGCGCACTTTGACAGATGGGGAATTTCTCCCCCCCCACCGCACAGGAAACGCATAGCGCTTCCCGTCGGGTAGGCCGCTGGGCGGGCCTTAATTGGCCCACCCACTCAAAATGGCGGCAGGCCCTGTTTCAGTGGCGGGGGTTGGCTGTCCACCCGCCGCCGAGCCGGTAGGGCCCGCCCGCCAACCAAGGGCAAAATTCTGCCATATGAGGGGTGCACATCACCTTGAAGAATACAATGTTCATGAAAATCTTTGGAATATTGAAAATTGAAATTGACTGACGTGGCATGAAATTTATTTAAGATTTATTAAAATACATGATTTTTTCTGACCTGATGCATAGACATTGCCACCAACTTTCTGGCATGAACTTCTTGTCCCTGACCCATGGATATTGCCCGACAATCTAAAGAAAACGCATCAGTTAGCTTTCACACAAAACATTATTCAGTCTTAGATTATAATTATAGTCTACACAAATGTGAACAGGAGTTAACCACAATAACAGCAAAATACCAACTAAAGGGTTTTACTTGTGATGACCCTGTGGCAGTGGTTTACGTTTGAGGTATGGCCCCTCCAGTATACAAAATCTGTGAGATTTAAGGAATGCCCAGAGAGATTAACTTGCCAGAAGATTTTGACATTTGCATTCAACAGTGTTCATTTGCACTCATTTGACATCAGTTGTGCTCAAAAGCAATCATTTAGCTATCATTTAACATTGCAAGTAGTGTAACTCACATCACTGTCATCCATGGCCCAAAACAGTAGCACTCAAACATTTGCGATTAGCAAAATTACTTACCTTAAGCATTCTGACAACAAAAACGATCATAAAATTTGTTCTACATATTTCTGAATTTCTGCTGCTCCAAGCATCCTAAAACTGAACTAACTTTGGAAAAAGCAGACTCTGTTTCAACATAGGTTTTTTCAAACTAGTATTATGTTTTTCTTTGTGAATAGTGCAGCACACCCCCGCTCCATTCCCTGCATCCCCCGCCGGATTGCAGCAGTTTTCTCTCCAACGCCAGCCCACACAGAGCAATTTTCTTGTGATGCCCTGAACCCCCATCCCACCCCTTCCAACTGGATCGCAGCAGTTTTCTTCCCCATCTACCCTCTCATTTTCCCATTCTCCTCCTCCTCTCTCTCTCCCCCTCTTCCCCCTCTATCTCTCACCATTCTCTCTACCCTCACGCTCTCTCTCTCACTCTCTCCTTCTTCCCTCTCTCACTCTCTCTCTCTTCCCCCTCACCCTCTCTCTTTCACCCTCTCTCGCTTCCCCCTCACCCTCTCTCTCTCATTCCTTCTCTCTCACCCACCCTCTCTTTCCCCCTCAGCCTCTCTCTTACCCTCTCTCTCTCCCCCTCTTACTCTCCCTTCCCTCACCCTCTCTCTCTTCCACCTCACTCCCTCTCTCATCCCCTCTCACCCACGCTCTTTCTCTCCCACCCTCTCGTTCTATCTCACCCTCTCACTCTTTCTCTCAGCCTCTCTCCCTTTCTCGCCCTCTCTCTCTCACTCACCCTCTCTCTCTCACAAACTCCCTCTCACCTCTCTCTCACTCTCTCTCTCTTTCACTCCCTGTCTCTCTCTCACACCCCCTCCCATTTACTCTCTCTCCCTCTCTCACCCTCTCTCTCTCACACACTGTCGCTCTCACCCTTTCTCTCTCTTCTCCCCTCACACTCTTTCTTTCCCTCTCACCCTATTTCTCTCCCTCCCACCCTCACCCTTTCTCTCTCTCACACAGTCTCTCTCTCTTATCCTCTCTCTCTTTCACCATCTCTGTCTCCCCCTTTCACCCACTCTATCTCTCTCCCACCCTCTCATTCTATCTCACCCTCTCAAACTCTCAGCCTCTCTTTCTCACTCTCTCTCTCACCCTGTCTCTCTTGCTCACCCCGTCACTCTCTCACACCCTCTCTCTCTCATCCTCTCTCTCCCTCATTCACCCTCTCTCTCACACACAATCTCTGTCTCCCACCCTCTTTCTCTCTCTTTCCTTACCCTCCCACACTCTCTCTCACTCACCCTCTCTCTCTGTCACACTTACCCTCTTCCTTTCACACTCTCTCTCCTCATTCCTTCTCTCTCCCAACCTCTCCCTTTCTCACCCTCTCTCTCTCTCTCTCATCCTCTCTCTCCCATCCTCTCTCTCGCTCTCTCTCTCTCTCACCCTCTTGCTCTCTCTTCCTCTCTCACTCCCTCTCTCTCACTCACCCTCTCCCTTCCATTTACCCTCTCTCTCCCTCATTCACCAACTCTCTCTCCCTCTCATGTTCTCTACCTCACTAACCATCTATCTCCCTCTCACACCTTCTCTATCCCACTTGCTCCCTCTCTCACACTCTCTCTCTCACACACCCTCTCACTCTCTCTCCCTCATCCTCTCTCTCTCTCACACACTGTCCCTCCCACCCTCTCTCTCTCTCACTCTTTCTCTCCCACCCTCTTTCTTTCCCTCTATCAACCTCTCTCTCTCCCCCTCTCTCTCTCTCTCCCCTTCTCTCTCTCACATTCTCTATCTCACCTCTCCATCACTCACCTGCTTTCTCCCTCAACCCCCTCTCTCACACTCACCCTCTCTCTTTCACACTCCCCCCTCTCTCTCTCACTCAACCTCTCTCTCTCACGCACCCTCTTTCTCCCTCACTCACCCTCTCTCTCCCTTATTCACCCTCTCTTCCCTTCACTCACCCACTCCCTCACCCTCTCTCAACCTCTCTGCCTCTTTCATGCTCTCACTCTCTCTCCCTCGCCCTCTAACTCTCTCTCAATCTCTCTCTCTCTCACCCTCTCTCTCTCTCATTCTCTCACTCTCTCTCTCATCTCTCTGTCTCTCTGGTTGCATGCACTATCTTCCAGAGAACAATGGAGAGTCTTTTGCAAGGACTTCCCTGAGTGATAGTGTACCTAGATGATGCTCTGACCACAGACGGGGTCAACCGAGACTGAACACTTGACCAGCCTGGAGGAGACACCAAGAAGGTTCATGGGAGCCGGCATACGGTTAAAGAAGGAGAAATGCACATTTCAAGTACCAGAAGTTACTTACCTGGGTCACAGGGTGGACGCCATGGGTTTGCATCCGGCAGAAGAGAAAGTTGGGGCAATAAAAGATGCACCCTCACCATCCAATGTAACCAAAGTCAAGTCCTTTCTGGGTATAATCAACTACTATTGTCGTTTTTTGCCAAACTTATCAACTGTGTTAGCACATTACACTTGCTGTTAAAAATGGATCACCAATGGTCGTGGAATTCACAACAGGAAGAAGCCTTTGTGAAAGTAAAGAAACTGTTGCATTTGTCATGTTTATTGGTACACTACGACCCATCAAAAGAGTTAGTATTAACATGTGATGCCTCTCCTTATGGTGTAGGAGCAGTGTTATCACATAGAATGGAAAGTGGATCAGAAAGGCCCATTGGCTATGTTTCGAGAACCCTCTCCACAGCCGAGAAGGGTTATTCCCAGCTAGAAAAGGTGGTATCTGGAGTGAAGAAATTCCACCAGTATCCACAGGGATGACATTTCACCACTGTGTTAGACCGTAAACCACGAATGGGTTTATTCAGTGAGGATAAGGCTATTCCACAATAGCATCAGCAAGAATACAACATTGGGCTTTGATATTATCTGTGTATGAGTATACCTTAATGTACCGTCCTGGCTTACATATTGCAAATGTGGACGCACTAAGTCATCTCCCGTTACCAGATAGCATTGTACATGCTCCAGCACCACAAGAAATTGTGATATTACTGAATTTCTTGGATTATTTGCCTGTGTGTGTGAAGCAAATTAGAAATTGGATGAACAGAGATCCAATATTGTCGAAAGTCAGAGACTTTGTCTTGCAAGGATGGTCAAATTTGAGACCATGCCAGAAACAGAGTTAAGTTGTCAAGGTGGAACTTTGTTGGAAGGAACAAAAGTTGTTGTCCCATCACAAGGAAGAGAACCACTCTTGACAGAGCTCCACAGTGCGTATCCAGGCATGTCAAAGATGAAAATGCTTGTGTGAAGCTATGTCTGGTGGCCAGGCATTGACAATGACATTGCAAGCATGGTCAAGCACTGTCTCCAGTGTCAGCAACAACAGAAGTTGCCTGTTTCAGCTCCTCTGCATCCTTGGGAGTGGCCTGGTCAACCCTGGGTTAGACTACATATTGATTATGTAGGGCCATTCTTAGGTACCATGTTTTTGTTGAATGTAGATGAACATTCTAAATGGATGGATGTATACGAAGTCAAATCGCCAACATCGAGCGCAACTATCAAGAAGCTGTATCGGTGTTTTAGCAAACATGGCCTATCTGAAATCGTCATTTCTGATAATGGTACAGCTTTTACCAGCACAGAGTTTCAGAAATTCATGAATATGAATGGAATCAGGCATATTAAAAGGGCCCCTTACCAGCCTTCATCGAGTGGTTTAGACGAGAGAGCAGTGCAAACTTTCAAGAATGTACTCTAAAATCTCGACTTTCCAGCTTTCTTCTTACTTATCGTACAATGCCAAATTCAACTATGGGTTCAACGCTGTCTGAATTATTGATGAAAGGCCGCCTACATACACAGTTAAACCTGGTGTTTCCAAATTTAGAGGGGAAGGTAGAGCGGAATCAGAGAATTAAAAAATGGAACCATGATATACATAGCAAAGCTCGCACATTCAGTGTTGGTGATACGGTATTTGTGCAAAATTTCGGAAGTGGACCTTGTTGGATTCCTGGAACCATTGTCTTGGAGACTGGTCCATTATCTTTCCAAGTACAAGTGGAAGATAGCATTGTTTGTAGATCATATTCATGCTAGAGAGACATTCCAACAACCAACTATTCTGCCTGTGATTAATGTCGAGCCGTCAATTCCTGAGGTGACAGCGCAACTTAGAATAGACATGCCCAATGTCTCTGTAGAGTTGCCAAACACAAAACTGCCACTTTCTAATGATGTAGCTCGTGCTACAGTTCCATATCCTTTCGATCTCTCACACTCTCACTCTCTCTCTTTCGCCCTCTCTCTGTCTTACCTTTCTCTCTCTCACCTGCTCACTCTCAACTTCTCCATCCCTCACCCTGTCTCTCTCATTCTCCCTCTCTCTCTCACACCCTCTCTCTCACCATCTCACTCTCTCTCTCAGCCTCTGTTTCTCCCTCTCACATCATCTCTCTCTCTCATTCACCCCACTCACTCTCTCTTTCACCCTCTCTCTGTCTCATGCCCCCTCTCTCTCTCATTCTCTCCCTCTCACTCACACTGTCTCTCACCCTTTCTCTCACTCACTCACCCTCTCTCCCTCACACATCTCTCTCCCTCAAGCTCTCTCTCTCCCTCTCGGATCCACTCTCTCCCTCTCTCAGCATCTCTCTCACCCTCTCTCAGCCTCTCCCTCTATCTCTCCCTCTCACTCCCTCTCACTCCCTCTCTCTCCCTCTCTCTCCCTCTCTCTCCTGCCCTCTCACTCTCTCTCTCTCACCCCTCTCTCTCTTACATCTCCCCTCTCTCAACCTCTCACAATCTCTTTTTCACCCTCTCACTCTCAACCTCTCTCTCTATTTCACCCTCTCTCTCTCACTCACTCTCTCTGACCCTCTCATTCACCCACTGTCTTTCACCCTCTCACTCACCCACTCTCTCTCGCTCACCCACTCTCCCTCTCTCACCCTCTCTCTCGCCCTCTCTCTCTCTCACACACCCTCTCTCTCTCAATCTCTCACTCACCCACTCTTCCTTGTTCTCCCTCTCTCATTCTCACCCTCTCACTCTCTGTTTTTCTTCCCTCTCTCTCTCAACCTCTCACACTCTCTCACTCCCCCCCTTAACCTCTCTCTCACCTTCTCTCTCTCTCACCCTCTCACTGACCTGCTCTCTCTCCCTCACTCACTCTCTTTCTTCCTCACTCACACTCTCTCTTCCTCAATCACCCTCCCTCCCTCTTCAATCTCTCTCCCTCTCACCCCCTCTCACTCCCTTGCTCTCCCTCTCTCTCCCACTCTGTCCCTCTCTCACCCTTTCACAACGTCTCTCACACCCTCTCTCACTGTTCCTCATGCTCTCTCTTCTCCACACCCCCAGCCCCTGCCCGAGAGGTCAAGTTGCAGGTCGGGGAAACCACCTGACTTGCCATCCCAACCAGACATGATCATGCCCCCGACCAGAAGCGACTACTCTTCTGACCTCAACTGACCACTCCTCCACCAGACCAGGTTACCCTCCTGGCCAGAAATGATCTCTCACATGACCACACCTGACTACCCTCCCAACCAGAAGTGACCACGCCCCAAAAAGACCCAATGACCCTTCTGACCAGAAATAACTACTCGCTGAACAGACCCATCTGTCCTCCCGCCCTGAATTGACCACTCCCCACCAGACACGGTAACCTCCCAATTAGAGCTGACCACTCCTTGATAAGAACCAACTACCCCTGACTCGCCCAGAACTGACCACTCCCCTGACTGCACCAACTACCCTTCCACCAGAATTGACCACTCCCCAACCAGACCTGACTAACCTCTTGCCCCGAACTGACCACCCCCACAACCAGATTCGACAACCCCCCTGACCAGAACTTATCACTCACCTGACCACACCCAACTACTCTTGCACCAGAACTGACCACTCCCTGACGACTCCCAACTACCTTCCTGACCAGAACTGACCAGTCCTGACCAGAATTGACCACTCTCCGAACAAAACCAGCAACCATTCCATCAGTCCCGACTACCAGCCTAACCAGAACTGACCACTCCCCTGACCGCACCCAACTACTCTTGCACCAGAACTGACCACAGCCCAATGACCCCTGACTACCTTCCTGACCAGAACTGACCACTCATTGACCAGTCCTGACCAGAACTGAGAACTCCCCGATGACCCCCAATTACCTTCCTGACCAGAACTGACCAGTCCCGACCAGAACTGACCACTCTCCGAACAAAACCAGCTATCATCCCATCAGTCCCGACTACCAGCCTAACCAGAACTGACCACTCCCCTGACCGCACCCAACTACTCTTGCACCAGAACTGACCACACCCCAATGACCCCTGACTACCTTCCTGACCAGAACTGACCGCTCATTGACCAGTCCCGACCAGAACTGACCACTCTCTGATCAAAATCAGCTACCATCCCACCAGTCCCGACTACCAGCCTAACCAGAACTGCCCACTCTCTGGCCAGACTCGACTACCATCCAGACCAGAACTGATTACTCCAACATCAGACCCGAATGCCTTCCTGAACATAATTGGCCGTTCCCCAGCCACAGCTGACTAACGTCCTGACCAGAACTGAACTCTCCCCCGACCAGACCTGATTACCCTTGCAACCAGAACTGACTGTTCCCCAGAAAAAAGCGACTACCATCCCGACCAGAACTGACCACTCTTTGACCAGACCCAACTACCATCCTGACCAGAACTGACCACCCCTCTGACCACCCCCCGACTATCCTGATCAGAATTGATCTCTCCCCCCAGCCAGATCCAAATACCCTCTTTACCAGAACTGACCACTCTCCGATCAGATCGACTACGTGCCAAATGAGCACTGACCACTCACACGACCAGACCCAACTTTCCTCCCATCCAGAACTGACCACTCCCCCAGCCAGATCCAAATATCCTCCTGATCATAGCTGACCATTCCCCATGCAGACACGACTATCCGCCCAACCATTACTGACCACTTCCCTGGCCAGACCTGACTGCCATCCTGACCAGAACTGACCACTTCTCAACCCAAATCGACAACCCGCCTGACCAGAACTTACCACTTCCTGACCCGGCCCAACCTGACTACCCTATCAATCAGAAATGACCACCCCTGGACCGGACCCAACTAGCATCCCAACCAGTACTGACCACTCCCTGATCAGAACCAACTACCATCCCAACCAGAACTGACCACTCCCCTACCAGACTCTACCGTCCTCGTGGCCAGAACTGTCCCCTCTCCACCCAGATGGGATACCTTCCCAACTATAACTGACAACTGCCCTGGCCAGACCCGACTACCATTCTGACCAGAATCGACCACTCCCCACCTGGACCCGACCATCCTCCAGGCCAGAACTGACCACTCCCCACCCAGACAGGACTATCTTCCCAACCATAAATGATGACTCCCCTAGCCAGACCTGACTAGTCTCCCAACCAAAAACATCCACTCCCTGAACAGACCCAACTACCCCCCTGACCAGAAATGTCCATTCCCCGATCAGGTCTGAGAGCGTGGAGGATTCATTTAAAAAAGACGCGGAGAGTTCATTTTCAAAAGAGTGTAGAGAGTAGGGAGACCTCATTTTAAAAAGACTGTGGAGAGTGATGAGAGTTCACTTTAAAAAGAGAGGAGAGGGTTCAGTGAGACCAGCAGCGGAGAGACATCACGAACCATAATGTGATGCGAGTGCAAGGAAAGCAGCTGATTGGTGCATTTTTCTGGTCTTTAAAGTAAATGTAAGGTCTTAAGGTCCTTTGGGGAGGTAATGAGCAGGATAGATGAAGGGGAACCAATAGATGTGATATATTTGGATTTCCAAAAGGCGTGCGATAAGGTGCCACACATAAGGCTACTTAATAAGATAAGAGCCCATGGTGTTGGGGGTAATATATTAGCATGGATAGAGGACTGGCTAACTGATAGAAGACAGAGAGTTGGGATAAGGGAGCATTTTCAGGATGGCAACCTGTAACTAATGGAGTGACACAGGGATCAGTGCTGGGGCCACAATTATTTACAATATATATTAATGACTAAGACGAGGGAAGTGATGTACTATCACCAAGCTTGCGGATGACACAAAAATAGGTGGGAAGGCAAACAGTGACCCAACTACCTCCTGACTAGATTTGACCACTCCGCAACCAGACCCAGCTACCCTCCCAACCAGAACTAACCACTCCCCGACCAGTCCTGACTAGCTTCCCAGCCAGAACTGACCACTCCCTACACTAGAGCCGACTGCCATCCCGAACAGAACTGACCACTCCCCTGACCAGATCTGGCTACCCTCCCGACCAGAGTTGACCACTCCCCAACCAGACCCAATACTCTCCCGACCAGTGTTGACCACACCCCTGACCGGATCCAACTACCATTCTGACCAGAACTGACCACTCCATGACTTGACATGACTACCATCCCGACCAGTGCCGACCACTCCCCATCAGACCCGGCTACCCTCCTGACCAGTATTGACCACATCCCCAACCAGACCCAACTACCATCCCGACCAGAACTAACCACTCCACAACTCGACACGACTACCGAACTGACCACTCCCTGACTCGACACGACCAGCAAATTGACCCGAACTGACCACCCCCTCGACCAGGCCCGACTACCAAGCTGACCAGAAGTGACCACTCCTCTTACCAGACCACACTACCCTCCTGACCAGAACTGACCAGTCCCATATCAGACACCACTGCCATCACAACCAGAAGCTACCACGCCCCCGACCAGACCCAGCTACACTCCAGACCAGAACTGAACACTGCTCCGATCAGACCCGTCTGCCCCACTGACCAGAACTAGCCACTTGCCTGGCCAGAACTGACTACCCTTCTGAACAGTACTGACCACTCCCCGACCAGACCCAGCAACCCTGCTGCCCAGAACTGAACACTTACCAAACAGGCCCGACAATCCTCCTGACCAGCACTGACCACTCCCCAACCAGATCCGGAAATCCTACTGACCAGAACTGACCAATCCTTGATCAGTCCTGACTACCCTCCCAAGGAGAAATGAGCACTCCCTGCCCAGACACAACTACCCTCCCAACCAGAACTGAGCACTTCCCTGGCAAGACCCGACTACCCTCCTGACCAGAAATGACGACTCCCTGATCAGACCCGACTACCCTCCCAATCAGGTGACCACTCCATGACCAGCCCAGACTATCCTCCCAACCAGAACAGACCACTCTCCCGGCCAGACCTGACTACCCTCCCGACCAGAACTGGCCACTCCCCGAACAGACCCGACTACCCTCCACACCATAACTAACCTCTGCCTGGTGAAAACCGACTACCTTCCTGACCAGCACTGACCATTCCTGGTTCAGTCCCGACAGCCCTGCTGACCAGAAATGACCACTCGCCAGCCAGACTCAACAACCCTACTGACTAAACTGACCACTCCCTGACCAGGCCCGACTACCATCCCAATAGAACTGATCTCTCCCCGACCAGATCCGATTACCCTCCTGACCAGAACTGGCCACTCCCCCGACCATCCCGACTATCCCCCAATCAGAAACATTCACTCCCTGGTCAGACCCGACTTCCCTCCTGACCAGAACTGACCCCACTTCACGACCAGACTCGACTTCCCTCCCGACCAGAACTGACCCCACTCCCCAACCAGACCTGACTATCCTCCTGACCAGAAAAGACCACTCCCCAACCAGACCCGACTACTTTCCCATCCAGAACTGACCATTCCCTGACCAGTCCCCAATACCTACCTGACCAGAGGTGACCACTCCCCTACCAAACCTAACTTTCCTCCCAATATTAACTGACCACTACATAGCCAGACCCGATTGCCCTCCCGGCCAGAACAGACCACTCCCCTACCAGACCCGATAACACTCCCAACCAGAACTGACCAGTCCCCCAACCAGACCCGATTACATTCCTGACCAGAAATGACCACTCCCCTGACTAGTACCAACTACCCTACCAATCAGAACTGACTATTCACCAACCAGACCAGTCCACTCTCCTGATGAGAACTGGCCACATCCCCACCAGACCAAACTACCTCCCAACCACATTTGACCACTCTGCAACCAGACCTGACTACCATCCCAACCAGTACTGACCAATCCCCAACCAGACCCAACTACCATCCCAACCAGAACTGACCACTCCTTGACCAGGCCTGACCACCCTTCTGACCAGTACTGACCACATCCCGATCAGACCCGACCACCCTCCTGACTAGAATTGACCACTCCCCGGCCAGACCCGACTGCCTTCCCAACCAGGACTGTCCGCTCCTCCGGCCTGACCTGACTACCCCCCATGTCCCGACTGCCTCCCTGCACCCGACCTACACCCCCCGGCTACCTGACTTCTCCCCAATACAAACTGACTCTACCCCAACCTGCTTACCGCCTTGACCTCATTACCCACTCACCCACCCAGACCCTACCCAATTGGCCACTTACCCACTTCACTCACCCATCCAAATCATCCACCCACCCATCTTTCCACCTCAGCCACTTACGGACCTCAACCACATAGTAACCTACCCACCTCACCAGCCCATCCCCTTCTCACTTAAAAAAGCTCATCCTCGTAACCCCTACCCACCTCAGCCACCTACCCACCTCATCCACCTTCCCACCACACCTCCCTACTCACTTACCCAACTTACCCACTTACCGGCCTCACCCACCTACCGACTTACCCACCTACCCATTCACTCACTCACTCATTCACCCATTCAGCCACTCACAGTTCACTAACATTCAAACTGGACCTTTAAACTATAGCTGCTAATGCCATAAAAAGTAAGCATGTCCTGTCTTCCCCCCTGTCTTGCTCTGCTCCAATGGAGTTCCCTGATGGAACCCAGGGAACACAGTTCCCCTGTGCTGCAAATTTCTGTGAAAGCCGGAGTTGGAAGGCACCAATTGAAATATGTAGCAGCGTCAAGTCGTGGAAATTTTTGATTGCAGTAGCCAATCCGATGATTATTGCCACTGCTTAGAAGATCCAGACCCCGGTTTATAACTACATATGTTATGCACTTGGGTTTACTTCTTATTTCCCCCAAGAATTCTCTTATTAGAGACATTGATCTTAAAATTATTTCTAAATGGGACAACCATCAGTATACCACATTCCGCTGGAAGATACCCCTCAGCTCCAGCAATTCTCAGAGCTAAATTTTTCATTTCCCCTTTCTTGACGGGGGATGCCTGATTCCCTTGTTCTGGTCACTTTTTAATACTTCCAATCTAATCTATTGGTTGCTTTCTTTGCCACAAGATTTGGTGGGAATCACTGCCAAGTTTGAAACTAGTGGAAAAATTTACAATCTTCCAGCTTCTATTTCCTCACAAAATTCAAACTTAGATTAAGCCTTACCTGTATTTAACTTAGTGAATGATGAAGTTAGGTTTCTACTCTGCTGGCAGTGCATGTCTTTCTAACTCTTATTTACTTTGACTATCTTGTCTCAGTGAGCTGCAAACGGCACAAGGTCCAAACTGCAACTAACTCAGCAAACACCCAGATAAATTGAAACCAAAGTGCCTCCCTAAACTCCACCCATCTCCATGACAATGTCACCTGATATGGGATTTGCCCAAACCAATTTTGAGATTAATTACCCGTCATTTACAATGTCTTCTTTGATCTGATGAAATAAATGTGTTCTACACTTTTCAGGGTTCACTGAATGATTTTAAACCAATTTAGCTCTAACTCCCAAAGCAAAACCAACTCTCTGGACTGCCATTACTGCAAGGATTACAGAAGTCACATCTCCAGGTCTTTAGCTAAATAAGCTAAGTAAACTGCTTTATAGATCTATCTATCCTATTCTGGCTTTCTTAAGCAAACACGGGTCAGTCTTTGAACTGTCATTTGTTTTAGGTGTACTGGCAATTATTAAAGTCAAGAATTTTAATTAACTTATCTTTACAGCTCTAATCTTCAAAGAACTAAAAATTACCTCTAAGATATTAACATGAACCACGATCTAGATATTTGCAACAATACAGTTAGTAGGATAGTCAGCTATTGCAGTGTCAACAATAAATGAAAGGGTTTGCTGAGGGAAAATGCCTTTATACAACACAAGAAAAGGGAGAGTTACAATGACACTCTCCTGATGCTAATTATGTTGAAAACATCATAAAGTAATCTGTTGATAGTGATTTTCCCCATTGGCAACCTAGGTTTTCTCTTGGTATATATAAAAATGTTAAGTGAACATAAGTATAAAGCATTTTAAAGAAACACAGAGAATGCTAACCAATGCAGTTGTATTCACTACAAAGACTGTATCCGTACCAATTTCAAGCTTTTTGGCCAGTCCTTCAATCTGATTGCTGGGATCAGAGCCCATGGACAGGAAACAGATCAGAGGAGTTTGTGTGTCACTTTCTTCCCAGGTTGTCTCCAGGTTTAGAATCACCGCCTCTGCATATTTGGCTCCCATTGCATCAGAAATGTAGCTTCGAGCTTGTGAGAGAATTCTGTCTGGACACCATGATCTGAAATTCAAAGAAAGAATGAAATCAAAGCACTTAGGAATTCTTCATTCACTGCTAAAGAAGAATTCAACATGTGTACTCAAGTAGAATTCAGAAAATAACAAAGCGCAGTTGTTAGTAACTGTGCTACAGAGAGAATGGTCCCTTCGGAAAGCTTGGCCAGAAAGTTAGAGGCAATACCCACTCTGCTGTCCCTGGGAGATACGGCCAGATTTTATGGTCGTTGGGCAGTTCCAGAGTCACAGAATTGTTACAGTGCAGAAGGAGGCCATTCGGCCCGTCATGTCTGAGTGGCTCTCCGTAGGAGCAATTACAATAATGCCATTCCCCCCCCTCCATCCCACCTTCTCCCCACAGACATGCTCATTCTTCATTTTCATATAACGTTCCAATTCCCTCTTGCATGCCTCAATTGAACCTGTCTCCACCACACTCTCAGACAGTGCATTCTAGGTTGCAACCACTCACTGTGTAAAAAAGATTTTCAACATGTTGCCATTACTTCTTTTGCCAATTATCTTAAATCTGTGCCCTTTTGTTCTCAATCATTGCACAAACTGAAATATTATTTCCCTATCTACTCTGTCCAGATGTCTCACGATTGTGAACATGTCTATCAAATCTCCTCTCACCTTCCCTTCTCCAAGGAAAACAGTCCCAGCATCTCTAATCTATCTACATAACTGAAGCTCTTCATCCCTGGAACCATTCTCGTGAATCTTTTCTGTGCTCTCTCTGATGGCTTCACATGTTTCCTGAAGTATGCCACTCAGAACTGGACGTGATACTCGAGTTGAGGCCAAACCAATGTTGTACATATGTTTAACATAACTTTCTAGCTTTTATACTCTATGCCTCTATTATTAAAGCCTAGGATGCAGTTTGCTATATTAACCATGCTCTCAATCTGTCCTGCTATCTTTAAAGATTTGAGGACATATACATCCAGGACCCTCTACTCCAGCACACCCTTTGGAATCATACTCTTCACTTTATATTGGCTCTCTGCATTCTTCCAAACAAAATGAATTGTTTCACACTTCTCTGCGTTGAATTTCATCTGCCACTTGTGTGCCCATTCCACCAACCTACCTATGTTCATTTGAGATTCTACACTATCCTCCACCAGTTCACAATGCTTCCAAGTTTTGTATAATCTGCAAATTTTGAAATTGTGTTCTGTACACCAAGGTCCAGGTCACTGCATATGAACATACCAATTAGGAGCAGGAGTAGGCCACTCAGCCCCTTGATCCTGCTCCGCTGCTCAATAAGATCATGGCTGATCTGAATGTAACCTCAATCCCACATTCTTGCCTAACCCAAATAACCTTTCACCCTCTTGTTAATCAAGAATCTATCTAGCTCTGTCTTAAAAATATTCAAAGATTCTGCTTCCACCGCCTTTTGAGGAAGAGAGTTCCAAAGACTCACAACCCACAGCGAAAAAATTTCTCCTCACCTCTGTCTTAAATGACCGACCCCTTATTTTTAAACAGTGACCTCTAGTTCTAGGTTCTTTCACAAGAGAAAACATCCTCTCCACATTTACCCTGTCAAGACCCCTCAGGATCTTAAAGGTTTCAATGAAGTCACCAGGGAATGCTGTCACCTTTCTTTTCATTGAAAAAGGCACAATGTGTGTACATCCTCTTTTTGTCTGCAAAGGGCAGGGCCCTGTGTATTAATGTATGTAGCTTCTAGCACGCATAAGTGAGCCACACTGCCAGCCTGTCATTATCTTAAATTGGATGTCAGCATAATTCTTAGCGCCCACAGGGTTCTTTAACAAATGTTATCCAATCGCAAAATCACAGCTAATGTTGGACACTATGTTTTGAGTTTGCAATCACCGCTGGTTGGGTACAGTCAGTATTTTGCCTGTTGTGAACAGCTGAAGGGACATGCTGTTTGGTATGAGTGGCATTCATCACCAATAGGATGCTGCCATCAAGCCAAAAAGATGTTCTGCCTATTACAAATGAGTAATGTGGTATATGAATTTCAGTGCCAGTATGATACTACCTATGTCAGCCGTACATTCCAAAGATTGGTGGATTGTGCTATCAAATTACTATTTGTCTCCTAAGTGTTTCCCTTCTGACACTTGATCTACTTGACTCACCTCAATCCCAAGAACCAGGTCTAGCAGTGCTTCCTTCCTCATTAGACTGTGAACATTCTGCTGTAGAAAAGTTTCCTGAATACATTCTAGGAACTCGCCTCCATCTATCATTTATACTACTGCTATTCCAATCTATATTTGGATAATTATAGTCTCCCATTATAATTACTCTATATTTTTTGTACCACTTTGTCATTTCCTTGCAAATTTGCTCCTCTTATTTCTTTCCACTGGTTGGTGGCCGATAGAATACACTGAACAATGTAATTGTACCTATTTTGTTCCTTAGCTCTAGCCAAACATATTCTGTCCCTGACCCCTCTGGGGTATCCTCTCTCCCCAGCACTGCAATGCTCTCCGTTATCAATAATGCTACTCCTCCTCCTTTCCTTCCTTTCATATCTCTCCAGAACACCTTGTATCCTGGAATACCTAATACCCAGACCTGCCCTTCTTAGAGGCAGGTGTCTGTTATAGCCACAACATCATATTTACACATGGCAATTTGCACCTGTAACTCACCTACCTTATTTACCACACTCCACACGTTCACATACATGCACAGTAACCCTTATTTAGACAAAAAGCACTGAAAAAACTGAGTAGGTTTGGCAGCATTTGTGGAAAGAGACAGTAACTACTACCTAGAAGAGAAGGTGAAAATAGGACCCAGAGACTCAGGGACTCAGCTAGTCCCTTTGTTTAGAACATATAAATTCCAACATTCTCAGTGTGACCTCAACAGAGTGTGGGAGTTTGGTAAGTTGAAGAAGTTCAGTGAGGAAGGAGGAAGGTACTCCTTTACTTTTTCTAACTCTTTCACCCTGTAGGAATAGTTTCTTGCTCTGCTACAGGGGAAGAAGCTAGCTGTTTGGTGGGTATCTGATAGGTGGTCAAGGTCTATTCTATTCCTAATATTGCTAATATAATGCCATTATTCAAAAAGGAGGGGGAGGGGGGAGGCAGAAAGTAGGAAACTATAGACCAGCTAGTTTAGCATCTGTCGTTGGTAAATTATTGGGATCCATTATTAAGGAAGTAGTAATGGAGCATTTGGAAAGTCAAAATGCAATCCATCAGAGTCAGCATGGTTTTATGAAGAGTAAATTGTGTTTGATTGATTTTCTCGAGTTCTTTGAAGATGTGACAAGCAAAGTGGATAATGGAGATCCTGTGGATGTAGTATATATGGACTTCTAGAAGGCCTTTGATAAGGTGCCGCACAAAAGATTAATACACAAGATAAGATCACATGGTGTTAGGGGTAATATATTAGCTTGGATAGAGGATTGGCTAACCAACAGAAAGCAGAGAGTTGGAATAGGTCTTTTTCTGGATGGCAAGCTGTAACTAGTGGGGTGTCACAGGGTTCGGTCCGTGGGCCCCAACTATTTACAATGAATTAATGACTTGGATTCGGGAAAGAAGGTACTATAGCTAAATTTGCGGATGACACCAAAATAGGTGGGAACGTAAGTTGCAATGAAGAAATCAGAAATTTACAAATGGATATGGACAAGTTAGATGAATGGGCCAAAATTTGACAGATGGAGTTTAACGTGGATAAGTGTGAGGTTATCCATTTTGGTCGGAAGAATAAAAAGGTGACTTATTATTTAAATGGAGAGAAACTTCAGAATGCTTAGTGCAGAGTGTGTCCTCGTGCATGAATCGCGGAAAGCTAGTATGCAGGTACAGCAGGTAGTAAGGAAAGCAAATGGAATTTTGTCATTTATTGCTAAAGGAATAGAGTATAAAAATAGGGAAGCATTGTTGCAACTATTCAAGGCATTGGTGAGACCGCACCTGGAGTACTGTGCACAGATTTGGGCCCCTTAGTTGAGGAAGGATTTAGTTGCATTGGAGGCGGTTCAGAGGAGGTTCATTAGATTGATTCCAGAGATTCGGGGCTTGTCTTATGAGGAGAGATTGAGCAGTTTAGGCCTAGAATTGCTAGAGTTTAGAAGGATAAGAGGAGATCTAAGTGAGGTATGTAAGATGCTAAAGGGGATAGACAAGGTAGACGTGGAGCGGATATTTCCCCTTGTGGGGCATTCTAGAATGAGAGGCCATAGTTTTAGGCTAAGGGGTGGTAGATTTAGATCAGAGATGAGGAGGAATTACTTTTCTCAAAGGATCGTGAATCTGTGGAATTCACGACCTCACAGTGCAATAGATACCGGGACCGTGAATAAATTTAAGGAGGAGATAGACAGATTTTCAATTAGTAACGGGTTAAAAGGTTATGGGGAGAGGGCGGGAAATTGGAGTTGAGGCCGAAATTAGATCAGTTATGATCATATTGAATGGCGGGGCAGGCTCGAGGGGCTGAATTGCCTACTCCTGCTCCTAGTTCTTATGTTCTAAGGTTTAAAATAATACAGGAATTTATGGTAAGATTAATAAACATATTTTTAAAAATAAATACTTAAATACAATAATTAAGTAATTCACATAGGCTGGCAGGACAGGTGATGTGTCATGGCTGCAGCACCTGGGAGCTCCTGGACATCTGCAGGAAGTGGCTATGGCTTGAGGAGTTTCGGTTCAAAGTCATTGAGCTGGAGGCTGAGCTGCAAACACTGCAACACATCAGGGAGGGGAAAGTTACCTGGACACTTTGTACCAGGAGGTGGTCACGCCCATTGGGATTGAGTCTTCTGATTTGGAAGGCGGTTAGGTTACGTGACTGCTGCTGAGAAAAGTAAGGGGACCCAGAAGGCAGGAGTGCAGAAGTGTCAGCCTCTGCAATTGTCCAACAGATTTGAGGTTCTTTCAGCTTGTTTGGATGAGGGTGGGGGCTGCAGTGTGGATGAGCTGACTGGCCATGGCAATATGGTACAGGAAGCCATTGAAGTGAGGGGGAACACAGAGGGATGCAGTGATAGTTGGGGACAGTATAGTGAGGGGGATTGACACCGTTCTCTGTAGCAAGGAGAGACAGTCCAGGCGGCTATGTTGCCTGCCCCATGCCAGGGTTCAGGGCATTTGCTCAGTGCTGGAGAGGAAATTACAGTGGGTGATGTCCACGTAGGTAAATAGGCAGGGTGAGGAAGGAGGCTTTGTATTGTTAGTATGAGGAGCTAGGCACCAAATTAAGAAGCAGAACCTCAAAGGTAATAATTTCTGGATTATTACCTGAGCCAAGTGCAAACTGGCATAGGACAAATAAGATCAGAGAAATGACTGTGTGGTTCAAAGGTTGGTGTGGGAGAAATGGACTCCGGTTCGTGGAGGACTGGCACCAGTAATGGGGGAAGTGGGATCTGTACCATTGGGACAGTCTACACCTGAACCATGCTGGGGCTGGTGTCCTCGAGAGCTGCATAACTAGGGAAGTAGAGAGGGTTTCAGCCTGAATAGTAGGGGCACGGGATCAAATTTGGGAAGATGTGGTAAACCAAAGTGTAGAGACAAGGCAAGAGAGAAAGGTATTAA
Organism: Cetorhinus maximus; assembly: GCF_964194155.1. Lineage (NCBI taxonomy): Eukaryota > Metazoa > Chordata > Chondrichthyes > Lamniformes > Cetorhinidae > Cetorhinus > Cetorhinus maximus. The sequence continues at coordinate 169,329,140 of NC_135883.1, forward strand.
TATGGGAAACGCTAAACAGACCGTGAGAAGCAGGGGCAGAGAGTACAAATCTAAGAGCAAATCAACAGATAAAGCTAGACACTACAAAAATAATAAAAGGGCAAAACTAAAGGCTCCGTATCTAAACACAAATAGCATTCAAAAGAAAACAGGTGAACTGATCACGCAAATAGAAATAAATAAATACAATCTGATTGTTATAACATGGCAGATGATGTGTGCCAGGCAGACCAAGACCACAAGGGAAATTTGATTGTGCTCTCACAATGGTTTTGCAATTGGTATTTATTATGAGAAGATGCATGCACTGAGTTCAGAAGTAATGAACCCACTCAGAACTTTAGAGATTTTTAAAAATTAAATTAAAACATGTATTAACAAAATAAAAGATTTCAGATACATACATAAGACGACAATTCCTTACTACTGTAACAAGTCCTAAAATTCCTAATTGACCTGACTCCTAGGGCTGAATTTTGCCCTTGACGGGCGGGCCCGACTGACTCGGCAGTGGGCAGGCAGCCGATCGCCGCCGCCGAAACGGGCCGCGCTGCCATTTTGCACGGGCGGGTCAATTAAGGCCCGTCCAGCGGCTTTGCAGTTCCCATGTACAACGGGAAAATTGAATTGGCAGCGGGCATGTTCAGACCGCCGGTTCCAATGGGGAACTGGCAGTCTGTATAAAGAGAGGCCAGGCAGCCTCCTTGAGGCAGTTCACCATGGCCACTCATAGGGAAGGACATGGTTTGAGGGCAGAGGAGGAGGAGGGGGGTGCAGGCTGCAGGATAGGCCAGCAGCGGGGCCACTGTGCCCCTCGGTTCTCAGATGCCTGCCTCGCTGCCCTCCTCCAGGTGGTGTCCAACTGTCGGGAGATTTTGTATCCAGAGGAAGGGAGGAGGAGAGCCCCCCACGTCACCAGGCAGGCGTGGCAGGAGGTGGCGGTGGCTGTAAGCTCCCATGACAATGTGCGGTGCACCGGAACGCAGTGCCGCAAGTGCTTCAATGATTTGCTGCGCTGTGGAAGGGTGAGTACCATGTCAGCCTTGGCCATTTGACCCAGCAGGTAGCCTTAGCCTTTGAGCCCACCACACCCCCACCCCACGTCTTAGTGTCGTTACTGCATTGGGCATTTGGCGCATGCTGGGTGGGCAAACAGATAGTGACCATGCTTACATCAGCCTTAGTGGCTGAGGAGAAGATGGGTTCTCCCTGCAGCATATGTTGGTGTTTGTCGCATTTGAGTAGTCTGGGGGCAACCTGCAGGGGAGGCAGCTAGGCACATACTCAGAACTCCAACACATGTCATATTGATGGTGAAGAAATGGTGGAAGGGGAGCCTCAAGGTATCGTGGCCAAGAGCCATCTGTTGGCCTCGGCGCCGCACCTAGTTGCGCCTCCTTGTTATTGGCACTAAGACCCGTGTGTTATTCAAAGCGATGGATGCTGAAGGTGTCCAAGGTGTCCGTTGGGGAAGGGGGTTGGGACCAGCCGTACTATCTTCTAGTGACTGATCACCAGTAGTGTGGACAGGAGCCACTGGAGGCCTCAAATGGGCCACTGTGGTTGGGGTGTGGCATGCGCGTGCAGAGTACATGAGCGATCAGCCCCAATAAATGCTCTTCTCTGTTCTGCAGGCAAAAACAGAGAACAATATGAGGGAGCGGCAGCGGACTGGTGGTGGGCACGCCGTGCTGCAGCGCCTCACCACCTATGAGGAGCAGGCCATGGAGCTGGGGAGGAGGCAGGCAGTCAGGGCAACAGGTGTTGGTGAGGCTGGGGTGCAACGGCCAGGTATTTGAGGGCCACAGTCCCATCCACTCTGTATCCCCACCATCCAAAGCACTGCTGGTTGCTGCAATCGTTAATGCTGCAACACTGCTCATTCACAGACTGATACAGTCAGACGTGTGGGTCATATACAAAGGTCCCTCGGCCCCTTGAGGATGCGTGTCTCTAGCACCTTCCAAAGTCGCCTTATCCCATTTGTGACCATTATCCCCATGGCCTAACATGCCATGCCATTGCTGCTGCACATCCAAATACTTATTGCATCTTAGGAAGTTTTGTACCTCCACCACCCTTTCAGCCAGTGCGTCCCGCATTACTCTGTCCAAAAGGTCCTCAGCACCTCACCTGTCAACCTCATGGCACTCAACTTAAATAAATGCCACCACATTAGTCATCCCTGCGCCAAGGGGAAATGTTGCCTTCTGTCCACCCGTTCTATGCCCCTCATAATGGTATGCAGGTCAATAATGTGACCTGTCAATCTCCTGTGCTCCACAGCAAATGTCACAAGTGTTTCGTCATCATTCCAACTCTCCAGGCCAGCATGCAACCTGGTCAGGAACCTCTGCACTCTCCCCACTCCAGTGCCATCCAACCCATGAAGCGCAGGTCACAACTGAATGCAGAAGCGTAGATGTGGCCTCGACAGCGTTTTCTGCACTTGCAACAAGACCTTCCTTTTCCTACATTCTATTCCTCAGCTAATGAAGGCATGTCTGGCTTCGACCTTGTTAAAAGCCTTATGTTCCTGTTCTGCTACCTTAACGGGTCTGCCCAGCAAGGTCCCTGTAATCGTCGTGACTTCCCATTCATGTATTCCTGTACCTTGTTTGTCTTGCCCAAGTGCTTAACCTCACACTTATCCACATAACATTCCATGTGGCATTCCTTAGGCCATCTGACCAGCCTGTCTGTATGCACATGTAATGTTTGGGCCTCCTCTTGACTATTTACCACCCCACCAATGTTTGGCTCCTTAGGTTCTTGAAGGGTGAGCGACTTATGAGGCTGGGGGGGAAAGGGATGAATTGTGTTACTGACTGAACGCTAACTGATCCACTGTCCTTGTTGTTAATTTCAGCATCAGCACCGCATGGCCGCCACCAACACGTCCGGTGCCCCCCCTCCACACCTGAGGGCCAAGACTTACAACTTGCGGCACATCATTTCAGCCATCCAGGCACCAGTGCAGTGACAAACACCTCGGTGGGGAATATAATGTTGGCTAGTGTCACGAGGCACAGTGGAGAGGGCCCTTCGCAATCGCTGGAGGAAATGGCACGGACAGAGAGTGCCTATGGCGCCAGCAGCCGGAGGACTGCAGGGGACCAGGCACATGCTGAGTCCGGCACTGATGATGTGCCTCTGGAGATGTCACCAATGCAGCAGCTGCAGGACAAGCGGCCGGGTGCAGGGTTGCATGAGGGCGTGCTTCACTTGGTCTCTGTGGTGGAGGAGTCCAGGCAGAGTGTCAGTGAAGTCATGAGCCTCAGGACAGAGCTTCAGGCTTCTTCCACTGAGAGATTGGTGACTCTCATGGAGAGGGGCTTTAGTTGGATTGAGACTCTTCTGATTGGGTTACGCTTTGACCTGCAAGCCCTCACAGCCGTAATGGCCACAGGTGGTCATTCCCAATGTGGGAGATGTTCTGGGCACCGTCGGCGCTCAGTGCCCATGCATCTGTGGTGAGCAGGGAGGTCCAATGTGACCTCACGTCGGCGCAGCAGCTGCCTGTCGTCGCTGCGAGTTCCTCTCAGGGCACTCTGGATGAGGGCAGCAGCTCCTCCACCCATCTGCCAGTCAATGTTTCATCCCTTGAGGCTGCGACAACTGGGGAGGTGCCAGTCCTGGAACTGGCCACTCCCTCCCAGGCGGGGCCATCACAGGCTCCACAGGCAAGAGGATGCCCACCAAGGTCATCGACGCCTACAGGATAGCAGAGTCAGCAGGCTGTCTTTCAAGCCACTCTGAGCGATGGGGCGGCACCTAGACATAGCACCCGCAAACGAAAGCATAAGGCACGTTAGGCACTCCATGGGTATGTCACTGATGATTTTGTGTTGGCCCTAGATTAGGGAAAAAATATTTATGTACGTCTGAGCGATGTTTGTGTTTTATTTTGGACTGCATAAAGTCCACTTTTCTGACCATGGCTGAGGGTGTTTCCTTTGTGCTGCATTTGTATGTTTCACAGACATCTCATGAGTGTTTGAGTGGACATTGATCTTTCTGTACTAAGCCCTTAGTTGCAGCTGATGAGGTGGAAGATGTAGCACCTGAGTGCCATGTGTGGAAGCGCCAGGCAGTGCTGGTCCTGCTGATCGACGTGTGTGGAGCTAGCTGAAAGTTTGTTGGGTTAAACTGTCCCAGGTGTCCCTGCCTCCTTGATGTAGTAGCGGGTCAGCGTGCTGCCCCTCATCATCGTCCTGTGCTTCCTCATCCTCTGAGCCACTGCTGGATTCATCATGTGCAGCTGCAACCACTGCGTCAAGGTCTTCATCGTCAACTGCATCTCCCCTTTCCAGCGCAAGATTGTGCAGAGCGCAGCATGCTACCACTATCACAGAGTCGCGATCTGGGTGGTATTGGAGTGCGCCCCCTGACCGGTCCAGGCAATGGAAGCGCATCTTGAGAAGACCGATGGATCTCTCCACCACAGCCCTTGTGGCGCCCTGGCTCTTATTGTACCGCTGCTCAGTTTCTATTCTTGGATGGCGGAGAGGCGTCATGAGCCACCTTCTGAGAGGATAGCCCTTGTCACCCAGCAGCCATCCATCAAGCCAGGCTGGAGCACTGAACAGCGCCGGCACCTGGGAGTGTCTGAGGATGTAGGCATCGTGGGAGCTGCCTGGGTGCCTTGCACAGATTTGCAGAATCTGCATCCTGTGATCACACACTATCTGCACGTTCATGGAGTGGAAACCCTTCCTGTTGACGAAGGCACCGGGCTCACCTGCTGGTGCCTTGATGGCAACACGTGTGCAGTCTATAGCACCCTGGACACGGGGGAAGCCAGCAATGGCCGCAAAACCTCTGGCTCGCTGTGCCTGACTTGCCTGGTCGCTGCGGAAGTGGAAGAAGGTCAATACCCATTGAACAGAGCGTCTGTAACCTGCTTGACACAAGTGTGGACAGCTGATTGGGAGACACCGCAAAGATCACCCATCGAGCCCTGGAAGGAGCCAGAGGCATAGAAGAGGCGGGCAACTGTGACCTTCAGAGCCACTGGCATGGGGTGTCCAACTACACAGTTAGGGGGGATCTCAGGGCCAATCATCTGACAGATATGGTTAACTGTTTCCCTTGACAGATGGATCCTCCTTCAGCACTGCACCTCAGTCATATTGAGGTAGCTGCTTCCCCCCTGTATACCCTGGCAGCAAGATAGTGGCATCTTCTGCGGCCCCTTCCACCTTGGACAACATCTTGGCTTTGTGCCCCTTGTGCCTGCGCCTGGCTTCCCAAAGGTGGCTCCCCTGGTGGCTCCCCTGGTGGCTGATTGTCCAGTCCTGGCCTCCTCCTTATTCTATCCCTCCTTTGCTCCTCAGAGGAGCTGCCTCCAGTGGAGATGACAGAACCCATACCCAGGCTAAATGGAGGCCTCCGGAAAGCTGCAGGCCCGATAAAGACTACTATCGGCAGACTGGTGAGCTGAAGCTTCAAAGTACAGAGAATGCTATTGGAAATCGATCTGAAATGGTAGCAATCACGCAGGCAAGTTTAAAACACTTTCTGCATTAAATACTTCAGAAAAAACACAAACAAGCCCTCTGAGCCCACATATCCCGCCCGTGGATGAAGTTTGTTAAAAAATCAGTTTCCGCCTGCCCGTTGGGCCCGTGCGCCGAGCCAAAGTTCGCACGGGCTCCTCAAAATTAGCTTCAATTGCCGAGTTAAGGGCCTTAAAAAGGCCTTTAATTAATGGTGGGTGCCGTCACGCTGTATAGCGCACTCGCCCACCTAAATATCGTGATGCCGCGCGCTGACATCGGGACGCTCACGTGACATCAGCATGTGACATTTTAAGCAATGACATGGGGGCTCTGACACCTGCGCGTCAGCCAGAAAATTCAGCCCCTAGTTACACACCCTCATTAAGGCAACAGCCCAAAATAGATTTTAGATTTAAAACAAAATCAGCAAGTACCCACTTGAAAGGGGAATTTCAAAAGACTTCCCCACCTTCAGTTACTTTTTTCTATTCATTCATGGGATGTGGGCTTCACTGGCTGGGCCAGCATTTATTGCCCATCCCTAGTTGCCCTTGAGAATGTGGGGGTGAGCTGCCTTCTTGAACCGCTGCAGTCCATGTGGTGTAGGTCCACCCACAGTGCTGTTAAGAAGGAAGTTCCAGGATTTTGACCCAGTGACAAGTGAAGGAATGGCAATATATTTCCAAGTCAGAATGGTGAGTGACTTGGAGGGGAATTTCCAGGTGGTGGCATTCCCGTCTATCTGCTTCCCTTGTCCTTCTAGATGGTAGTGTCTGTGGGTTTGGAAAGTGCTCACTCAAGAGCCTTGGTGAATTCCTGCAATGCATCTTGTAGGTGGTACACACTGCTGCTACTGTGTGTCAGTGGTGGAGGGAGTGAATGTTGGTGGATGTGGTGCCAATCAAATGGGCTGCTTTGTCCAGGATGGCGTCAAGCTTCTTGAGTGTTGTGGGAGCTGCACTCATCCAGGCAAGTGGGGAGTATTTCATCATACTCCTGGCTTGTGACTTCTAGATGGTGGACAGGCTTTGGGGAGTCAGGAGCTGAGTTACTCGTCACAGGATTCCTAGCCTCTGAGCTTACATAGTATACTTAAGCACAAATGGCTGGAGGCTTCTTGAAGGCTGTTAGATATTACATGGCCTTCTCCTCACATAAATGTTTATTTTCCTTTATATATGTCTCTCTCTATTTAATACATAAATTCTATTGTTCCACATGTCTTTGAAACTGTATCATTCTCATAATATAAAAACGTTCATGTTGCCAATATTGGTAACGTTTGGGAAAAATAAACACACTCCTTAGCCTTGCTTATCTAACTAGTTGTAAATGGACTAACATGCCTTTGAAATCCAAACAATCTATCTAATATTAAATTCATCTAAAAATGCAAATTCCCTTCACACCTTACATGCTAAACCAACATCCATGTTTACTCGTTAGCATTTCAAGCACAATTCCATACCTAGCTTCTTTTGATGACTTCAAGCTTGCCGTCTACTTGATTCCAAATGTAATTAAATCACACAAACAGAACCACCTAAACTTACACCCATAAACCTACTTACAATAAACCAGAAAAATATTATAAAAATTATTGCACTTTTGTCACAATGATAGCCATTACAGAGACATGTCTACAGGATGACATAGATTGGGACTTGATTATTGAAGGGGGCATGACATTTAGGAAGGACAAGAAGTTTGGAAAAGGTGGAGGGTCGCTCTGTTAATTAATGATGGTATTAGCACATTAGAGAGCACATTAGACTTAAGTTCAAGAAGCCAGGATATAGAAGCTGTTTGGTTTGAGATGAGAAATGGTAAAGGCAAGAGGTCACAGTAACAGCAGTGTGGGAGTGGTGTACAAGCCCCCTAATTGTAACCACACGGTAGGACAAAGTAAAATGTGGTAAATTGGATCAGCAAGTTTGCTGATGACACTAAGATTGGAGGCGTTGTGGACAGCGAGGAAGGCTTTCAAAGCTTGCAGAGGGATCTGGACCAACTGAAAAAATGGGCCAGAAAATAGCAGATGGAATTTAATGCAGAAAAGTGTGAGGTGTTGCATTTTGGAAGGACAAACCAAGGTAGGACATACACAGTAAATGGTAGGGCACTGAGGAGTGCGGAGGAACAAAGGGATCTGGGAGTTCAGATACATAATTCCCTGAAAGTGGCGTCACAGGTAGACAGGGTTGTAAAGAAAGCTTTTGGCATACTGGCCTTCATAAATCAAAGTATTGAGTATAGGAGTTGGGATGTTATGGTGAGGTTATATAGACAATGGTGAGACCAGCTTTGGAGTATTGTGTGCAGTTCTGGTCGCCTAACTACAGGAAGGATATCAGCAAGATTGAAAGAGTGCAGAGAAGATTTATTAGGATGTTGCCAGGTCTTCAGGAGTTGGGTTACAGGGAAAGATTAAACATGTTAGGACTTTATTCCTTGGAGCGTAGAAGAATGAGGGGAGATTTGATAGAAGTTTACAAAATTATGAGGGGTATAGACAGAGTAAATGCGAGTAGGCTCTTTCCACTTAGATTAGGAGAGATAAACACAAGAGGACATGGCTTTAGGGTGAAAGGGGAAAGGTTTAGGGGGAACATTAGGGGTAACTTCTTCACTCAGAGAGTGGTGGGAGTATGGAACGTGCTGCCATCTGACATGGTAAATGCGGGCTCACTCTGAAGTTTTAAGAATAAATTGGATAGATACATGGATGGGAGAGGTCTGGAGGGTTATGGACTGGGTGCAGATCAATGGGACTAGTGGAATAATATTTCGGCACAGACTAAAAGGGCCGAATGGCCTGTTTTTCTGTGCTGTAGTGTTCTGTGGTTCTATGGTTCTATAAGAGAAGAGATAGTGGGAGCTTGTCAGAAAGGTACAGCAATAATCCTGGGGGATTTTAATCTACATATCAGATGGAAAAATCAGATGGCTAAACTACACCACGTAGATGAGGAGTTCATAGAATGTTTTTAGGATAGTTTCTTAGAACAACATGCTCTGGAGCCGACCAGAGAGCAGGGCATAGTAGACCTGGTATTGAGCAACGAGATAGGATTAATTGGTAACCTCCTAGTGAAGGGACCCCTAGGTAGCAGCAATCATAATATGATTGAATTTTATATTCATTTTGAGGGAGAAGCTCGTGTGTCCAAGACTAGTATTTTAAACTTAAATAAGGGCAATTATGAGGGCACGAAAGCGGATCGAGCTAAAGTGAACTGGAAAATTAGTTTAAAGGATAGATCCATAGAGCTTCAGTGGCAGACATTTAAAGGGATATTTCAAAATGTACAGAATACATACATTCCAAGGAGAATGAAAAATTCCAAGGGGAGGACCCATGATCCGTGGTTAACTAAAAAAGTTAAGGATAGTATCAAACTCATAGAAAAGCATATAATCACACAATGACAGGTGGCAGATCAGAATATTGGAAAGATTATAAAGAATAACAAACAGATTAAGAAGGAGGAGAAAATTAGAGCATGAGAGAAAGCTAGCAAATAATATAAAGACAGATAGTAAGAGTTTCTATAGATATTTAAAGAAGAAAAGAGTTAACAAGGTGAGCATTGGTTCTCTAGGAAGTACGTCTGGTGAATTGATAATGGAAAGTAGGGAGATGGTGGATGAATTAAAGAGGGACTTTACTTTGGTCTTCATGATAGAGGACACAAGTAACATCCCAGAAATAGCTGTAAATCAGGAAAAGGGAGGGAGGAACTTGGGAAAATTACAATTACCAGGGAAGCGGTATTGAGCAAATTGTTGGGGATGCGGGCTGACAAATCCTCAGGTCTGGGTGGACTTCACCCTAGCGTCTTGAAAGCGATGGCTCATGAGATATTTGATGCATTGGTTATAATTTTCCAAAAATCCCTAGATTCGTGGAAGGCTCCATTAGATTGGAAAATAGCAAATGTAACTCCTTTATTCAAAAAGGGAAGGAGAATGAAAGTTGGAAACTACAGGCCACCTGGCCTATTTTCTGTCATAGAGAAAATGTTAGAAGCTATTATTAAAGATATTATAGCAGGGCACTTAGAAAAATTCAAGCCAATCAGACAGAGTCAACATGGTTTTGGGAAAGGTAAATCATGTTTAACCAATTTATGGGAGTTCTTTGAAGGAGTCACATGTGCTGTGGATAAAGGGGAACTGGTGGATGTACTGTACTTAGATTTCCAGAAGGCATTTGATAAAGTGCACATCAAGGTTATTGCGGAAAATAAAAGCTCATGGTATAGGGGGCAACATATTGTGTAAGGAACGTATCCTTTTATTTCTGTTGGACTGTTGTAAATAACATATCTTTTTATTTTCTGTTAGACTGGGGATTAAAGTTACAATGGCTACAGATTGAAAGGCATGACCACTGGAACAGGATGAGAGATACATATAAAGTTGCAGTCCTGGAACAGATTGTGCCATGAAAGACAGGGTGGAGTGGAAAGGAGTCCTGGACCAAGAGAAAAACAGAATTACCTGGAAAAACTCAGCAGGTCTGGCAGCATCGGTGGAGAAGAAATCAGTCAACGTTTCGAGTCTTCATGACCCTTCGGCTGGAAGACCACCTCAGGTCGTCAACAAGAAATGAAAAGAATTTGGATGACATCGATCAAAATCAATCCATTGAATACTGTACTCCGGGATTGGTGTTATTGAACTGTTTTATCCCGCCCTTAAAATCCATGATTTGTGTGTCTTACATGTTGTGTATATGTGTGTGTGTGTGTGTGTGTAGGGATTTAAGAAGGGGATAGAGTTTAAGTTATAGTGTTAGAAGTTAGCAGTTCAAATTTCTTTCTTTTGCCACTGGTTAATGACAGTTTGTTCTACAAACAGTTATTTACTTATTAAGTTTACAAACCTGGTGCTCATATTTTGTTAACCTAAATTAAACAGTTAGGTAGAATTGGGGCAATCTGGTGGTTTGATCAAACTTTTTCATATTTGTCGCGGCTTGAGGAACATTGGGACTTGATATTACAGCACACTATCCCCACTGAGTCATGACAATTGGTATGGATAAGAAGCAGACTCAGAGAGTTGGCATAAATGAGTCTTTTTCTGGTTGGCAGGATGTGGCAAGTGGTGTGCCACAGGGATCAGTGCTGGGCCCTCAACTTTTTGCAATTTATATAAATGACTTAGATGAAGGGACTGAAGGAATGGTTGCTAAATTTGCTGATGACACAAAGATAGGTAGGAAAGTAAACTGAAAATAAAGGGAACATAAGGAGGCTACAAAGGGACATAGATAGGTTATGATCTGGCAAATGGAGTATAATGTGGGTGAATATGAAATTGTCCATTTTGGCAGGAAGAATAAAAAATAAACTTATTATCTAAATGGTGAGAGATTGCAGAGCTCTGAAATTCAGAGGGATCAGGATGTCCAAGTGCATGAATCACATAAGACTAATAAGCAGGTACAGCAGGTAATTAGTAAAGCTAATAGAATCTTATCATTTATTGTGAGGAGCATTGATTACAAAAGTAGGGAGATTATGCTTCAGTTGTACAGGGCACTGGTGAGACCATCGGAGGAATTTTCCTTGCCCACTGGCATTGGGTGTGTATGGCGGCGTGAGCGGACAACATGGTGAGAAGGCCAAAAATCAGTTTCACAGCATCATGAACGTAGTTTGCAATCGTCCACTCAGCCTGTCAATGACGGGTCACATTTCCCGGGCATCAGGAACCTCATTGTAATACATCAGCATATCATTATAAGGCTAGACCACCTGACTCACCCCGCTGCCGGCTGGATCATCAGTCTCCCCGATGGTTCAAGCTAATACTGCTGCCTTGCAGCGTGGATTAGGAGAATGCCTGTGCCTGAGCTGAGAGCACAGCATGCAGTGCAATGGGCAAAGCTGCCGCCAATCAGTCACGAATGGTGGGGCGGAGGTGGGTGGGGACAGCATATTATTATCAGGCCATCCCGCCAGGCTCTTGCACCCCCACTGGATCATCCATCTACACTGTGTTTCAGAACAGCACATGTATGATGTGCACTTGGCGGCCTGTACTTTAGGTGAACTGGAGGTGAGTGGACTGCAATGTACTGCAGAGTTCACTAGGGTTGCCTGTTGATTTGCAGACTTCAGGGGCACTGGGTGGGCGGGGAGAGGTAATGGTCAGGATTTAGTGCAGCCCTGCCTCAGAGGTGACTTTTGAAGGTAAGGGGAAGCAGGGGGCAAGTGTCCCCCTGCCTATGAAGCGACTTATGAGGGTGATGGGGATCAGGCTGCAAGTGCAGCCTTGCCATTGAGGCGACTGGTGGAGGGAGGGGGTGGTGGTTAAGGGCAGCCCTGCCTCTGAGGTGACTGGTGGTGGCGCACAAGAAATCAAGCTGAGAGGGTAGGGTGGATGAGAGAAGTGGCCACTCATTCGGGAAACCTGTAGAAAGTGACCATTCCTCTGCAACTCAGACAGTTCAGGCGCAGCCACATTGATATGATTGGGGTTGGGCTCCTGCACAGGCTGCAAATTCACGAGCACTTTAGTGGACTGCAGAGCAGTTGGACTGCACACGTTGTACAATCTCCTCGCTAAAGCTGGCCATGAAGCAGTCACTGCTGGATGCACTCACAGCCTCTTGCAATATCAGCATCCCAGTTTGGACCAGTCTTCCCCATGGTTCAAACTAACAGGGCAGCCCTGCAGCGCACTAATCTCTGGCCATTCAAGTGGTGGCCAGCACTCTCTGGGATGCAGTAAGGGGCCTTCACACTTAACCAAGATAGGTTCTTAGTACACCTATTCTAACTCACTCATCTCTCTCTCTTTCATCCTGCTGGAGGAGTACATCAGGATCATGGAGCTGGGTGAACAAGCTGTATGCCTCGTAGAGAGTGAAGATGACAAAGAAGAGAGCGACTGAGGCACCTGGCTGCGCAGAGAGAGGAGCAGCACCCTCTGGAAGAGGGGTCGGCACACGCCACTGAAGAGACAAAGCGAGCCATCGCTGGTTGGTACCTAGCTAGACCCAGGATCTATAGACACCGCCTTTCATTCCTGCAGATGACCAACAATCAGTGTTGTTGAAGACTGCTCATGTCAAGGAACTAGTCAGTCACATCTGCCAGTTACTGCAGGATTTGGCGGCACGTGGACATGGAGGTCATCCACTGCCAGTGGTCATTAAAGTGACAGTGGCGCTCAATTTCTATGCCAGTGGTTCCTTTCAGGGCTCCACAGCTGACCCATGTGGGGATATCACAAGCCTTCATCCACAAATGCATCCATGAGGCCATGGATGCCATCTTTGCGGGGACACACAACATTGTGCATTTCGCCCGGGACCAGGAGAGCCAGGATGCAAGAGCGACTGGATTCGCCCAGAGCTCGGGTTGAGGCGCAGGGTGCATTGGTTGCACTCACGTGGCGCTCAGATCTCCGTTGCAACAAGCAGTCAACTATGTCAACCTCAAGGGCTTCCACTCTCTGAATGTGCAGCTGGTGTGCGACCACTACAAACACATCCTGCAGGTATGCGCATGGTTTCCAGGGAGTGTGCACGACTCCTACATTCTCAGTCAGTCACAGATCCCTGATGTCTTCCAGGGTCCACAGAAGCTGCAAGGATAGCTCCTTGGGGACAAGGGCTACCCGCACAGGCCATGGCTAATTACAGCCGTGCGGCAGCCTCAGGCTGCAGCAGAGCGAAGGTATAATGAGGCTCATGCTGCAACTCGCAACTTGGCAGAGCAAACTATTGGGGTGCTGAAGATGAGGTTCCGGTGCCTGGATCGGTCTGGTGGAGCCCTGCAATACAGTCCACAGAGGGTGTCACACATCATCATTGCCTGCTATGCCCTTTAAAACCTGGAACTGCAACAGGGAGAGGAGCTGGCTGAGGTGGAGATGCAGGAGATGGAGGTCTTGTCGATGAGGAAGACATCGTTGGTGATGAGGGTGAGGAGGTCCTTGAAGGTGATGATGAAGGCAATGAGGCCCTCACACTGGCCAGGTGAGGCAGGCACACTCAGGCGGCCCTCATAGCTGCCAGGTTTGTGGAGGGTGATGACAACATGCAGTGAGGAGACACCATAGATCCTCACACTGCATCTTTGAACGTTTGACTCCAGTCTGGCTTATGGCAGCGCACATACCCTCTGTGAGAATGCTCCTGTCATGGAGATGCAGTGGAGGCCCTAACAGTCGCTCGATTGCAGATGGATGATGACGACATGCAGTGAGGATACTCCATAGATCTTAACAAAGCCCTGAGAATGTCTAACTCCCGTCTGGCCGAGGGCAGCTTGCTTGTGCTCGATGATCAAGGTCATATCATAGAGATACAGCCATGAAACTTTAAAAGCATCTGATCCTTTGTCTGCCTTCAGCACCTGACCCCTTCAGGAGCATAGCGTCACTCGTCACAGATGCTGAAGAGATGGGCAGACAGCCCCACCTTAAAGGTGCTGAGGGCACACGGAGAGAATGAAAGAACTCTGTGCGGCCTGCCCACGACACCTGGCAGCAATGACAAGCACCGTTGAGGTGCAGACGTCAGTAATGTGTCCAGAGGGTGTGATGCCGGACCATCACTTTGGTCTGAAGGCTGCACGGAGCACAGGGAAGAGGCTCTGGACTGCGACATCTGCCTTTATCTTGTGCAGAAAGGTTTCACATCTGAGTGACAAGAACACTGCTCATCAGAACAAGGAGCCATAGAAAGGGAGACATTCTTGGGAGTTTATTGACAATAGTGAACAGTATGTACAAGTGATTAACACCTGTGTCCAGGCTCTGCAACTAATTCTCCTTAACTTTCCTAACCCTGCTGCTACATCTTGGTGCTCTCCAGACATCCACAGCGGATTTGGAGGCAGCCTACTGACTGCTATGCCCTATCTGTGATGACGTTGGCCAGTGTCCACTGGAGGGCTGAGGCCTGCTTTCAGGGTCCTGCTCTGCGGTAGTGGCACCCTCCTTGGCCTGTGGAGCTGGAGCTGGAGCTGCTGAGGCCAAAGGAAGAGGGGATTTGAATGGGCTGGACTCTCCCAGATTCGTCTGGATGGACGGCTCCAGGGGGGTGGGTGCACATACTGATCCTCCTCCCCATGGGTTCCCAAGGGCCCCTGGCTGACTCCTGTAGGAAAAGGGATAGCTGGGGTGAAATCGGGCTTGCTCCACACCCCTCGTGCGTACACACTGTAGGAGGCCAACTATGGTGTCAGTGATGGAGTTCAGCCCACGCAGCAGTGCAGGAGCGAAGTCCTGGACCAAGGTCTCCATGGCAGCTGCCATTCTACCAGTGTTGACCTCGGTGCATTGCAATGCCGGTGCTATCACCTCAGCCTGAAGGCAGACAGACTCCTCCACCATGGCTTGCAATCTGAGGAATGCATTGGACATCCCTTCCTGATGTTCCCGAGCTTGCCTTCGCAGCTCCAGCAACTGTGACATGACCAAGTCTAGAGGCTCATCATCTGACTTAGACTCGGCAAGCTTCTGGCCTTCAGCAGTCCTTTGACTGCTGGACACCTGGGGAGTCCCTGCCGCCGCCTGCTGTGGATCAGAAAGTGTGATGTGTTCACCAGATTGTGATCCTGAGGCTACTCTATAAAGCTAGGTCCCACCAAGGTGTGTGTCTCTGAACTGGTGAAGGGTATGGGTGAACGCTGTGACGGGACTTCAGGGAGGGTGCCTCCAGATTCCTCTTCGAAGTTTTCTTCAGGGCTTGATTGGAGGCCCTGGGTCATGGACTCTGTCGGCTGTTTGGCAGATGCGCCTGTGAAAGCAAGTAGAGATAATTAGTGCCTGGCAGTGGCCTGTGAAACAGGACACATCACTCACAGCATGGTTGTCTGATGGATGTTGCCCTGCTGGATCCTCACTTGGTAGAGCACCGTGACTTCACTGTCAGCACAGGACCAGTCCAAATCCTCGCTAGCCAGCTGGATGACTCTGGTTTCATAGTCTTTGAGCACCTTGATTTCAGGCATTCCTCCACAAGTCTGCAACCTCTCCCTGTTTGTCCTGCATGAATAGAGATGGAGGAAGTGTAAGCAGGAAGCCTGCCAAGCCAGATGGTAAGTATGCCTGGCCGGTGTGGATGGTGAATGGTCCCATGGACAGGATGAGGAAAATGAAGGTGTGTGAGAGAGGGTGAATGGTGATGTCCCTTGAACTGACAGTGAGTGAGCGCCCTGTGGATGTGTGATGGGTCTGTGAGTGTGTAAGTTGAGAATGATGAGAAAAGTGACTTACACTGGCAGAACGGAGGCGATCATTCATCTTCTTTTGGTACTGGGTGGCTGTCCTCTTTTGCAGGGCGTTGGCTCTGACCACCGCTGTCACCACCTCCCAAGCCGGATTGGTGATGTCGCTGCCCATCTGACGGCCAGAGCGGGGATAGAGGACATCACTGTGAGCCTCCCATTGTGTCAAAAAGGCACTCGAGGGACACATCATTAAAACCTGGGGGCTGCAGTCTTTTTGCCTTTCAGGGCCATGTCTTCTTTGCAGCATTCGTGGGCTGGAAGCACTGAGAGGCGTCTGTGTGGCTGCACTTTAAGTATAGCACCTAGCATGATGAAATGGTGAGATGATGGTGTGGCGGGCGAATGGGAGCCCACCCGCCATGGAAACGGTATGTTTCCCGAGAATGCTTAGTAATGCAGCAGGTTGGGGACGATACTGTGTGAAAAGCTGCCATTGTGGCCGGCAGGTAAAACACCTTCGGGCAAATCTGGGATGATTCCGCCCCATGTCTGGAGTATTGTGTACAATACTTATCTCCTTATTTAAGATGTAAATGCCTTAGAAGCAGTTCAGAGAAGGTTTAAGAGACGAATACCAGGAATGATAAAGGCAAAATTCTGTGGATGCTCTTCCTCAGAGCTAAAGCGAAGTAAAAATATGGTGGAATATATACTGTTTAAGGAGGGGTGGGACAGGTGAAGCTGGATAGAAGGCCAATGATAGGAGAGATTGCAAAAGATGTCATAAGCAAAAGGTCGAAGGGGTGATGATGGTGGTGATACTGGCTAAAGGAGGTGCTAATGGTGACATTAAGAGTAGAAAGCAGAATGAGCAAGTGACAGATGGACCTAGTGGGGGTGGGGTGGAGGGAGGGGACGGTGGTGGGAAAAAAAGATCGAAACAGGCTGAAAGGTGGGGATAAAACAATGAATAAAAATGGAAATAAATTTTTAAAAATAATAATGATAGTAAAAATAGGTGGGAAAAAAATATATATATATAGAAATTAAAAAATAAATATTTGAAAAAGTGGGGATCAAAAAGGCGTGAAGATGGAGGAGAGAGTTCATGGTCTGAAGTTGCTGAACTCAATGTTAAGTCCAGAAGTCTGCAAAGTGCCTAATTCGGAAGATGAGTTGCTGTTCCTCCAGTTTGCATTGAGCTTCACTGGAACATTGCAGCAGGCTAAGGACGGACATGTGGGCATGAAAGCAGGGTGGAGTGTTGAAATGGCAAGCGACAGAAAGGTCTGGGTCATGCTTGCGGACAGATCAAAGGTGTTCCGCAAAGCGGTCACCCAGTCTGTGTTTGATCTCTCCAATGTAGAGGAGCCCGCTTTGAGAGCAGCGAATGCAGTAGACCAAATTGAGGTAAATGAAAGTGAAGTGCTGCTTCACCTGAAAGGACTGTTTGGTCCCTTGGACGGTGAGGAGAGGGGGAAGTAAAGGGGCAGGTGTTGCACCTTCTGTGGTTGCATGGGAAGGTGCCAAGGGAGTGGGTTGAGATCTTGGGGGTAATGGAGGAGTGGACCATGGTGTCCCGGAAAGGAATGGTCCCTATGGAATGCAGACAGAGGGGGGCTGAAGGGAAGATGTGTTTGGTGGTGGCATCATGCTAGAGTTGGTGGAAATGGCAGAGGATGATCCTTTCATTTGAGGACTCTGGGTCTATACTCGATGGAGTTTAGAAGGATGAGGGAGGATCTGATTGAAACTTACAGAATACTGAAAGGCCTGGATAGAGTGGACGTGGGGAAGATGTTTCCACTAGTAGGAGAGACTAGGACCCGAGGGCACAGCCTCAGAGTAAAGAGAAGACCTTTTAGAACAGAGATGAGGAGAAACTTCTTTAGCCAGAGAGTGGTGAATCTATGGAATTCATTGCCACAGAAGGCTGTGGAGGCCAGGTCATTGAGTGTATTTAAGACCAAGATAGATAGGTTCTTGACTGGTAAGGGGATCAAAGGTTACGGGGAGAAGGTGGGAGAATGGGGTTGAGAAACTTATCAGCCATGATTAGATGGCGGAGCAGACTCGATGGTCCGAATGGTCTAATTTCTGCTCCTATGTCTTATGATCTTATGGTCTTTCAATGCGGAGGCTGTGAGGACAAGGGGGACCCTATCATGGTTCTGGGAGGGGGAGGAAGGTGTGAGGGCAGAGGCACGGGAGATGGGTCAGGCACGGTTGAGGGCCCTGTCAACCACCGTGGGTGGGAAACCTCAGTTAAGGAAGAAGGAAGACATGTCAGAAGCACTGTTTTGGAAAGGGGCATCATCAGAACAAATGCGCCGTGCCACCGTTTTACGTGGGCAGGCCACTTAAGGCCCACCCAGCGTAACACGCGGCCAGTAGCGCTCAGCACTACCTCTGTGTGGGCGGGGGGAGGAGGGAGATCTGGGGCCTGCACTCTTTCGCATATGCATGTGAAAGAGCGCAGCAATCTCCCCAAGGCACAAAGCTGCCTCAGGGAGATTAAGTTGATAATAAAACTTTTCAATAAATGAAGTAAAAAACTATTTAAACAGATCCCCTCATGTGGCAGTGTCACATGAGCTGAGTCATGTTTGTGCATTTCACAAAATTTATTTAATTATTTTATAAAACCTTCAGGAAGCCTCATGCCACCCGTGGATGAGGTTTCCTGAAAAACGCGAAGACCGCTCGGGCTCTTCGCCTGCCTGCCAACCTTAAGGTTGGACAGGCAGTGTTGTTAACAACTTGAATTACTTTTTTAATGGCCTTCACAGGCTGTTGACAGTTCGACGGGCGTGCATCTGCCTCTGGTGCTTGCCCGCCGAACGAAGTATTGAAATGATGCACGATGACGCTGGGACGCACGCCCAATGTCATTGCACGTTATTTTCCGCATTGGTGTGTCAGGCCCGCCCCCACACACTGGCAGCAATATTCTGCCCCATGACTTGGCTATGTTAATGATCACCTGCCCTTATATCTTTTATGTGACTCAGTGTCAAAATTAGTTTGACAATACTCCTATGAAACTCCTGAGGACATCTGACCACAGTAAAGTTGCTACAAAAATGCAAATGATTGGTTTTGTATTTCTCTTGCTCTATTTTCCTTAGAGCAGAAATTTAACAGATGTGTTCAAAATGAGAAGAGTTTTCTTTTATTCATTCATGGGATGTGGGCATTGCTGGCTTTACCCATCTCTAGTTGCCCTTGAGAAGGTGGTGGTGAGCTGCCTTCTGGAACCGCTGCAGTCGATGTGGTGTAGGTACACCAACAGTGCTGTTAGGGAGGGAATTCCAGAATTTTTACCCAGCTACAGTGAAGGAACGGCGATATATTTCCAAGTCAGGATGGTGAGTTACTTGGAGAGGAACTTCCAGGTGTTCCCATGTGTCTGCTGCTCTTGTCCTTCTAGATGATAATATTCGTAGGTTTGGAAGATGCTGTCTAAGGAGCCTTGGTGAATTCCTGCAGTGCATCTTGTAGATGATACACACTGCTGCTACTGTGCATCGGTGGTGGAGGGAGTGAATGTTTGTGGATGTAGTGCCAATCAAGCGAGCTGCTTTGTCCTGGATAGTGTCAAGCTTCTTGAGTGTTGCTGGAGTTGCACTCATCCAGGCAAGTGGAGAATATTCCATCACACTCATGATTTGTGCCTTGTAGATGGTGGAGGCTTTGGGGAATCAGGAGGTGATTTACTCGCTGCAGGATTCCTAGCCTCTGACCTGTGCTTGTAGCCACAGTATTTATATGGCTAGTCCAGTTCAATGGTAACTCCCAGGATTTTTATACTGGGAGATTCAGCAATGGTAATACCATTGAATGCCAAGGGGCAAATGTTACTTGCCACTTGTCAGCCTAAGTCTGGATATTATCCAAGTCTTGCTGCATTTGGACCCAGACTGCTTCGGTATCTGAGGAGTCACGGGTGGTGCTGAACATTGTGCAATCATCAGCGAACATTCCCACTTCTGACCTTATGATGGAAGGAAGGTCATTGATGAAGCAGCTGAAGATGGTTGGGCCGAGGACACTACCCTGAGGAACTCTGCAGTGATGTCTTGGAACTGTGATGATTGACCTCCAACAACCACAACCATCTTCCTTTGTGCTAGGTTTAATAACAGCAAATAAGGAGAAACTGTTTATATTGGCTGGACAGGAGAGTGGCAGGATCCAGGAACCAGTGGACACACATTTATGGTCATTATCATGAGAACTAAAAGCGCAGGAAGGTCAATCTTTTTTTATGCAGCTAGTTGGAATTATTTGAAATATATCACCTGAAACAGTATTGGGAGCATATTCGTGAGTAACTTTCAAGAGGGCATGAAAGAATTATAGAATCATTAAGCCATAGGACAGTTACAGCACAGAAGGAGGTCTTCAGCTCATTGTGTCTGTGTGAGTTATCTACAAGACCAACTTCACATTGGCCCACTCACCCACCTTTTCCCTATAGCCCTGAAAGTCTTTTCTCTTCAGGTTATGATCCAATTCTCTTTTGAGAGCCTCGACTGAACCTGTCTCCACCACACTCTCAAGCAATACATTCCAGATCTGAACCACTCACTGTGTAAAAAGTGTTTTCCTTGTGTTAATGCTGCTTTTTTTGCCAATCACCTTAAATTGCTGTCCACTTGTTTTTAACCTTTCTGCCAATGGGAACTTTTTGTCCCTATCAACTCTGCCCAGATCCCTCATGATTTTGAACATCTGTATTAAATTCCCTGCCTGCAGGCAGGTCCTTGGAGATTATTTGCTGAACCATGGCAAACTGCCATGATTTTTTACTATGAACATAAGAACTAGGAGCTGGAGTAGGCAATTCAGCCCCTCAAGCCTGCCCCGCCATTCACTACGATCATGGCTGATCTCATTTCGGCCTCAACTCCAATTTCCCGCCCTCTCCCCATAACCTTTCAACCCATTTCTAATTAAAATAAGAACATGGGTAGGGTGCAGAGGCAGGCCCAGAGTTTTCCACAGCTAGAACAGTGATGAACCCCGTGCTGTTGGTATTAACCTGATCCATGCGTTATCGACGAGCCAATTGAGCTGACGGGCCCCCGTTACTGCTACTACAAAAACAAAAAACTGTGGTCACTGGAAATCTGAAGTAAACACAAAATGCTGGAAATACACAGTAGGTCTAGTAGCATCTCTGAAGATAGAAACAGAATGTATGTTTCAGATCCTGACCTTTAATCAGAACTGGGCATTCATGATAAAGAGGTTAGGGCCTGGGAATGTTTATTGTTAAAGTGGTGGAATACATCAGAAGGGTCATGGCTGTTGGTACGGAGCGACTGGACAAGGGGGGAATGAAATAAAGCCAAGATAGGAAGCAATGAGTTCAGTGGGATAGGAGCAGGCTGAAATGATAGGTCTACCAGGACAAAACTGTTTGTGAATCTTCGGAGGTAAAAACGGGCTGCACGGTGTTCGGGGAATATGAGAGAGGAAGGCACAGAGGGAAGATCTTCAGAAGTGATGAGATCAGTAACAGTCTTGAAAACAATAGTTCGATTTTTGATGTTTGGTGGTGGGGTCATGGTCTGGGGGAGGTAGGAGCAAAGGTTGGAGAATTAGTGTTCAGCTTTGCTAGGTGGAGCCTGGTACACCAGACAACAACCATACCACCCTTGTCGGTAGGTTTGATAACAATGTTAGAGAATGAGGTTCTGAGAGAATGAGGTACAGTGAGTCCAGAGGGACAACGGTCAGATTGAGTAAGGGGAGCAAAGAAATTGAGTCAGGCGATGTCACATCAAAGTTCTCAATGAAAAGATCAAGAACTGGTAAGGGGCTAAAGGGAGGGGTCCAGGTAGAGGAAGAGCACTGGAAATGGGTGAAAGGGTCTGCTATGCAGGGGGAGGATTCCTGGCCAAAGAAGCAGGCATAGAGGTGAAGGTAATGGAAGAAGAGCTCAATGTTGTGCTGAGTTCAAAATTCATTAAGGTGGGGGTAATGGGATAAAGCTGAGTCCTGTGCTAAGGACACATCATTCAGCATCAGAAAGGAGAAGGTTGGAGGATACTTTTATGAAAGCATAATAATTTTGATAATATTTTTCTGGTTTATTGTAAAGTAGGTTTATGTGTCTGTCTGTGTGATTTAAATACATTTGGAATCAGATAGACTGCAAGCTTGGAATTATCACAAAAAGCCATGTGTAGAAATGTGTTTGGAACGCTAACGAGTAAACTTGGATGCTGGTTTAGCATGTGTGTGAAGGGTGTTTGTATTTTTAGATAAGTGAAGGGAATGTTTGGATTTCAAAGGGATGGTAGTCTGTTTAGAACTAACCAGATAAGCAAGGCTAAGGAGTGTGTTTTTTTTCCCCCAAAGGTTACTGACAACATTGACAACATGACAGTTTTTATATTATGGGAAAGGTACCATTCCAAAGATATATGGAACAATGGAATTTATATATTAAAGAGAGAGAAACATATTTAAAGGAGATTGAAAGGTTATGTGAGGAAAGGGCTGTGTAAGATCTAACAGGAGTGTGTGAAACAGCCTTCAAGAAGTCTCCAGCCATTTGTGCATAAGTCAGCTGTGTCCGGTAACTGAAGTTGGAGAAAACCATTTGGAAGTCCACTGTCAAGTGGGTTAACAAAAACAGAGACAGAAATACCTGGAAAAACTCAGCAGGTCTGGCAACATCGGCGGAGAAGAGCACAGTTGACGTTTCAAGTCCTCATGACCCTTCAACAGAAATCAAATGGGTACTGTGTTAACTTGCTGGTTTTGTTTTAAATCTAAAATCTATTTTGGAATTTTGCCTTAAAGGGGGTGTGTAACTGGGTGTCAGGTCAATTAGGAATTTTAGGAGTTATAGGATTAAGTAATTGTGGTCTTATGTATATGCTTATATTTTGTTAATAAATATTTTAATTTAATTTTTAAAATCTCTAAAGGTCTTGGTGGATTCATTACATCTGAATTCAGTGCACACATCTTCTCATAATAAATACAAATTGCAAAACCGTTCCAATAGCATGACCAAGTTCCCTTGTGGATTTGGTCCACTTGGCACACATCATCTGCCACATCTAACAGTATCGTGAATGTGTGGTGAGATATGATCACGCTCAATCTCTCTCTTCAGAAGTATCAAGTCACTCTGCTCCCTTCACTCACTCTGTCCTGTGTCCCAGTTATGAGAATATTGGATAAATGGATACTTGCATCTGGTTTGATAGACTATCATCATTTATAAAATATAAAGTATAGAAGAACCAAGGGTAAGGAAATAAATGGCAGGATTACAAAATTAAATCTAAATAACAAAAGAATCTTTACTATACAAATTTGAACAAGCTAAATAGAAGCAATAATGAATAAGTATCACAGTGTCTTTACAGTGCAGAAGGAAGCCATTTGGCCCATCGAGTCTGTACTCGCTCTCTAGTCCCACTCCCCTGCCTTATCCCCATAACCTTGCATATACTCAAATTTCAGGTCGCAATCCAATTCCCTTTTGAATACTTCCATCGAACCTACCTCCAACATCCCTTCAGGAAGTTTGTTCCAGACTCCAACCACCCTCTGGGTGAAAACATTTTTCCTCACATCACATTTATTCCTTTTGCCAATTATTTTGCATCTGTGCCCTCTAGTTCTTGATGTTCTATTGAGTGGAAACAATTTCTCACTACTTACCCTGTCTATACCCCTCAGGATCTTGAATACTTCTATCAAGTCTTCTCTCAGCCTTCTTTTCTACAAGGAAAACAGTCCCAACCTCTCCAATCTATCTTCATAGCTACAGTTCCTCATCCCGGGAATCACTCTCGTGAAACTCCTCTGTACTCTCTCCAATGCCTTCACATCCTTCCTCAAGTTTGGTGCCCAGAACTGGGCACAGTACTCCAGATGAGGCCTAACTAGTGTCCTATACAAGTCCAACATGACTCCTTGCTCTTGTACTCAATGCCCCTATTAATAAAGCCTAAGACACTATATGCTTTATTAACTGCTCTCTCAACATGTTCTGCCATCTTCAATGACCTATGTACTTATACACCAAATTCCCTATGTTCCTGCACCTCCTTTCGAGGGTCTCCCTTTATTTTAAACTGTCTAACCATATCTTTCCTTCCAAACTGAATCACCTCACACTTCTATGCATTGAACTTCATCTGCCACTTTTCTGCCCAATCCACCAACATGTCTGATAAAAGCGAAATACTGCGGATGCTGGAAATCTGAAACCAAAACAGAAAATGCTGGAAAAACTCAGCAGGTCTGACAGCATCTGTGGAGAGAAAAACAGAGTTAACGTTTTGAGCCCGTATGACTCTTCTTCAGAGCTCTGAAACTCAAAACCTTAACTTTGTTTTTCTCTCTCCACAGATGCTATCAGACCTGCCAAGTTTTTCCAGCATTTTCTGTTTTTGTTCCACCAACATGTCTGTCATTTTGAAGTATCCCCACCCAATCTTCGTATCATCTGCAAATTTTGAAAACATGCCCTGCGCACCACAGTCATTAATATATGTCAGGAAGAGCAAAGGTCCCAAACACTGACTCCTGAAGAACTCCACTACAAACACTCCTCCAATCTAAAAAGCAACCATTTGTCACTACTCTGTTTCCTGTCACTTAGCCAATTTCTTATCCAAGTGCCTACTTTCCCTTTTATTCCATGGCCTAGAATTTTGCTTACAAGTCTGTCGTGTGGCACTGTATCAAATGCCTTTTGAAAATCCATATACAGCACATCAACAGCGTTTCCTTTATCAACCTTCTCTGTTACCTCCTCAAAAAACTCCAGCAAGCTAATCAAACATGATTTTCTCTTGATGAATCCATGCTGGCTTTCCTTAATTACCCTGTACTTGTCTAAGTGATTATTGATTTTATCCCATACTACAGTTTCTAGAAGTTTTCCTACCACTGAAGTCAAATTGACTGGCCTATAGTTGCCAGCTTTATCCGTGCACCCCTTTTTGAACTTTTGCAGTTCTCCAGTCTTCTGGCATCTACCCTGTGTCTAAGGAAGACTGGAAGATTATGACTACAATTTCCACTCTCACTTCCCTCAGTACCCTTGGATGCATCTCACCTGGTCCTGGTATCTTATCTATTTTAAGTAAAGGTAGCCTTTCCAATACCTCCTTCCTCTCGATTTAGCCCAGCTTAACGTTTTTGCTGTGGCTTGCACTCTGATACGCTTTAAAACATACTCATATTCTGGAAGGCGGATTCCTTTATCTCTGGGTCTGGCTGTGCGGGTCACAGCTCAGGTCTATGATATATTCCAACCAATACAACCTCCTCGTCCAAGTTTAGGTGTTGTACCATTTTAAGTGGGTGGGCCAATTAAGGCCCGCCCAGCGGCATCCCCGATGGGAAGCGCTATGCACTTCCTGTGCGGGGGTGGGGGAGGGAATCCCCATCTGTCAAAGTGCGCTCTTTCACGCATGCGCACGAAAGAGTGCACTTCTCCCTGAGGCAAAGTCCTGTCTCAGGGAGAATACTAACAGTGGGAAAAACTTTAAAAATAGAAACATTAAAACATTATTAACATGTCCCCCTCATGTAACAATGTCAAACGAGATGGGACATGTTAATAAAGAACACATAAATTTTATTATTTTTGTACAAAACGGACATGAAACTTCATCCCGCCAGAGGATGAAGTTTTATGAATAATCAGAAGCCCACTGGGGCTCCTGGCCTGCCCACCAGCCTTAAGGTTGGACAGGCAGGTCTTTAAGTACTTTAACTAGCCTGTCAATGGCCTCAATTGGCCATTGACAGGTCGGCGGGCGGACAGCTGATTTTGCTGTCCGCCTGGCTTCCTAAAAATTTAAATGGCCCGGGATGACATCGGGGATTCCTCCCGACGTCGTCCCACGTCATTTTCACCTCGGCGAGCGGGCACCACCCCCAAATCGCCGAGGGGAAAAT
Organism: Cetorhinus maximus; assembly: GCF_964194155.1. NCBI lineage: Eukaryota > Metazoa > Chordata > Chondrichthyes > Lamniformes > Cetorhinidae > Cetorhinus > Cetorhinus maximus. The sequence continues at coordinate 169,354,779 of NC_135883.1, forward strand.
CCTGGTCCTCATCTCTTTACAGAGCTGCTTGGTCTTACCCAGTTCTCTGGTTAAACACAACTGACTGGGTGTCTGCAGCCTCCCAGGCCAGCTTCTCTCTTAGACTTACTTATTTTCTAAAAAACACAAAACCCACCAGTTGCATTTAGAGCATAGCTCCATCCTCAGCAATTTTCTCCATGGCAACCTTAGGGCTTTCAGCTGGGTCAAAAGTTCAAGCATTATTTGTAAACACACAAGCACACTAAACCAAACCGAAAGTACACCCCTCCCCAATTCACCTTTAACTGAAAGCAAAGCTCCACACTCTCAACCCTTAATGTTGCTTACAATAAAGATAATTATAACATCTGTCTCTATCTGAATTTGCTGCACCCCGTTCTCTCAGGTCCAACAAATACACTGTTAACAAAATGCCGACAGGGGAGCTGCAGCGGTTTTCTCCCGTACATTCTCTATCTAACAGAGGCCAAACGCCAACTCTCTGATCCTTCCTCCTACCTCCTTGGACCATGACCCCACCAATGAACATTAAGCTTTGTTTCCAGGACCGTTGCTCCTTCCTTCCCAAAATTCACAAACAGGAATATCCTGATAGACCTATTGTTTCAGCCTGTCCTTGCCCCACTGAACTGATTTTGCCCTACCTTGACTGCATTTTTCTCCCCTTGTTGAGTCTCTCCCACATACATTCATGACTCTTTTGATGTCCTCCTCCATCATTTTAATAGTTCAGGTCATGACCTGAAATGTTAGCTCTGTTTCTCTCTTTGTTACGTTTTTTTATTTATTGCAAGCATATCAATCGTACAACAAGGATTGGTAAAACAATAATGTGGGTTGATTATCTGAAGATAAGACTATATACGTACAATGATAATTGGGTGGCTATGTTGCCCAAAATGCATAAGATCAACATGCAGAACAATTTATATTTCAGGGTTCATGTGCTCTACCTGCAGAACAAAGGGGATGTCTGCAGTTTTTGATGGGTAAGGTAAAGGAGTTGGAGTATCGGATTGTGACCACGGAATTTTTAAAATACATTTGTTCATGGGATGTGCGCATCGCTGGCTGGGCCAGCATTTATTGCCCATGCCAAATTGTCCTTGAGAAGGTGGTGGTGAGCTACCTTCTTGAACGGCTGAAGTCCATGTGGTGTAGGTACACCCACACTGCTGTTAGAGATGGAGTTCCAGGATTTTGACCCAACAGCAGTGAAGGAATGGCGATTTATTTCCAAGTCAGGATGGTGAGTGGCACTACCTAGTGTATGACACAGTCATAGACTTGTACTTCGAGAATTACATGCTGTAATCTTGGTGGTGCACTAGTTAATGCCCCTTGACGTTCAATGGCATTAACATCACTGAATCCCCCATTATCAACATCCTGGGGGTTACTATTGACCAGAAACTGAACTGGGCGAGCCATAAAAATACTGTGGCTACAAAAGCAGGTCAAAGGCTAGGAATCCTGCAACGGGTAACTCACCTCCTGACTCCCCAAAGCTTGTTCACCATCTACAAGGCACAAGTCAGGGATGTGATGGAAAACTCTCTACTTGTTTGGGTCAGTGTAGCTCCAACAACGCTCAAGAAGCTTGACACCATCCAGGACAAAGCAGCCCACTTGATGGCACCACATCCACAAAGATTGACTCCCTCCATCACCGACACACAGTAGCAGCAGTGTGTACCATCTACAAGATGCACTGCAGGAATTCACCAAGTCACCTTCAACAGCACCTTCCAAACCCATGCCCACTATCATCTAGAAGGACAGGGCAGCAGATAGTTGGGAGCACCACCACTTGGAAGTTTCCCTCAAGTCACTCACCATTCTGACTTGGAAATATATCACCATTCCTTCACTGTCGCTGGGTCAAAATCCTGGAACTCCATCCCTAACAGCACTGTGGGTGTACCTACACCACATGGACTGCAGCAGTTCAAGAAGGCAGGTCACCACTACATTCTCAAGGGCAATTAGGGATGAGCAATAAATGCTGGCCCAGCCAGCAATGCCCATATACCATAAATGAATAAATAAAAAAAGGGTTTGTGCCATATTGCAAACGTACTAATCATGAAACAAAGATTGGTAAAACAATAAAATAGATCATTTACTTGAAGATAAACCTATATACATATAATGGTAACTGGGAGGCAATGTAGGTGCTCTCTGCTATCTTATTAAAAAACTTACCAAGTTAGTAAAACACGATTTGCCCTTAACAAATCCATACTGGCTTTCCTTAATTAATCCATATTTACCCAAGTGACTGTTAATTTTGTTCTGAATTATCATTTCTAAAAGCTTTCCCACCATTGAGGTTAAACTGACTGGCCTGCAGCTAATAGGTTTATCTTTGTACCCATGTTTTGAACATGAGTGTAACGTTTGTAATTGTTGAAATGTTTGGTATCACCCACGTATGTACGTGTCAGGAAGATATAATAATTCTCATAATATTATTGGAATTTATTGTAAAATAGAGTAATAGTGGGGTGTGTCTACATGTCTATATGTGTGTCTGTCTGTGTGTGTGTGTGTGAGACTTAATTTAATTAGAGGATGAGTGCTTTGATGTAAGAAGAGGAGTTAGGTTTGAAATGTTAATTAGGTAAACATGGGAGAGTTTAGAAATATAGGTGTCAATGGAACATTTGTATTTTGAAATAAACCAGACTAGATTGTTTTCAAAGGGGGAGTGAAATGTCATCTAGCCAGGTGAAGTTTAGAAACAGTGGGGAGAATTTTCTCCCCGTCGGGGTGTTGGGCGGAAGCGGGCGCGCAGCCGATTGCCACCCGCGATCGGCTGCACGCCACCATTTTGTGTGGGTGGGCCTTAATTGGCACGATGCACATCTGGAAGCGCTGAGCACTCCCTGTGCAGGCGGGGGGGGGAGTCAGGGCATGCGCGCGAAAGAGCACAGAAATCTCCCTGAACCATAAGCTGCCTCAGGGAGATTAGTTTGATTTTTTAAAATTTTAATTTAAAAAAAATTAAAACATGTTCCCTCATATGACACTGGGACATCTCACAGGTCATGAGACATGAGCTGGGACATGTCAATGTACTTTAATAAAAAAATTTATTCAATTTATGAACCCTTCATGAAACCTCATCCCGTCCATGGATGAGGCTTCATGATAAATGCAAAGGCCGCCTGGGCTCTCCGCCTGCCCACCAACCTTAAGGTTGGAAGGGCAACTCAATTAATAACTTTAATTAGTTTTTAAATGGCCTTAATAGGCCTTTGACAGTTCAGTGGGCGCACAGCCGACTCCGCTGCACGCCCACTGAACTGAGGATCAGAATGATGCAGGGTGACATCGAAGACACACACCCGACATCAACGTGCGTCATTTTACGCGTTGGCCAGTGGGGCCTGCCCCAGCTCACTGACCCAAAGATTCTGGCCAGTGTGTTTATTTTTCTCCAAGATTATTGGTAAAGCTTAGTGCTATGAGAGGGTTTCATTATCCGGAAGATAAAGTACAAAGATGTAGTAAAATGGAAAATATGTATAAAGGAGAAAAGGCTGTTTGTATGGGAAGGCATTTTAAGATCTTACAAATGTGAAAAAGCCTTCAGCATCTATGCCTCAAGCTGCTGTCTTCAAAGGGCTGAAGTAAAGAAAACTCACTTATAATTCAACTTGTTCAGGGTGTCATGTTTCTTTGCCTGGGTCTTTTAAAATCTATGGGCAGAATTTTCCCATTGACGTGTGGCGGCAGGCCCCGCACGTCCGCATGTAAAATGACGTTCGGCGAGCGTCACCATGCGCCATCGTGATATTTCACTGGGCGGGCATGCGAGGATATCCGCTGCATGTCTGCCATTAATTAACGGGTCACTTAAGGCCCTTGACTCACCAATCAATGCCAATTTTTCTGTGCCCATGCAATATTCAGGTCGGCGCACGGGCACAACGGGCAGGCGGGTAGGAGACATTTGTATAAACCTCATCTATGGGTGGGATAAAAGGGCTCACTGGAGTCATGAGTATGCTCTCTCAAGTATTGATTTTTCAAAGTTATTGAAACTTGCCTGTGTGATCTGCAATATTTCAAGAAGCATATTAGCTGCTTTGTCTCGACACTTAACCTTCACGTCATCAGTCTGCAGTGAGGAATCTTTTCTGGGTGTGCAGGTTTTAGGATGCCTTCCCTTAGCCTGGGAATGGGAGCTGAACTCTCCACTGGAGGCACCTCCTCTGAGGAGGAAGGGAGGTCTAGAAGAGGGAGGTGGCCAGACGTCACATTCAGCCTCCCGGGGAGCCACCTTTGGGAGGACAGGCGCAGGTACAAGGGGTGCAGGGCCAAGAATTAGTCCAAGGCAGAAGGGGCCGCAGAGGATGCCACTATCCTGCTGCCAGGACAGACAGTTGGCGAAGCAGCTACCTCAATATGTCTCAGGTGCAGTGCTGAAGGAGGCTCTGTTTGTCAAGGGAGACAGTCAACTATATCTGTCAAATGATTGGGCCTGAGATCTCCGCGAACTGTGTGGGTGGACACCCCATGCCAGTGGCTCTAAAGGTCACAGCTGCCCTCAACTTCTATGCCTCTGGCTCCTTCCAGGGCTCGGTGGATGATCTTTGTGGTGTCTCCCAATCAGCTGTGCACACTTGTGTCAAGCAGGTAACAGACGCTCTGTTCAGGCATGCATTTACCTTCATCCACTGCCGTTGGGACCAGGCAAGCCAGAAACAGTGAGCCAGAGGCTTTGCGGCCATTGCTGGCTTCCCCCGCATCCAGGGTGCTATAGACTGCACACGTGTGGCCATCAAGGCGGCAGCAGGTGAGCCCAGTGCCTTCATCAACAGGAGGGGTTTCCACTCCATGAATGTGCAGATAGTGTGTGATCACAGGATGCAGATTCTGCAAGTCTGTGCAAGGTACCCAGGCAGCTCCCACGACGCCTACATCCTCAGACACTCCCGGGTGCCAGGGTGTTTCAGTGCCCCAGCCCGGCTTGATGGATGGCTGCTGGGTTACAAGGGCTGTCCCTTCAGAAGGTGGCTTGTGACGCCTCTCCACCATCCAAGAACAGGAGCTGAGCAGCGGTACAATAGGAGCCACAGCTCCACAAGGGCTGTGGTGGAGGGAACCATCGGTCTTCTCAAGGTGCGCTTCTGATGCCTGGACTGCTCAGGAGGCGCACTCCAGCACCCCCCAGATCATGTCTCACTGATAGTGGGTGCTTGCTGTGCTCTCCACAATCTTGCGCTGGAAAGGGGGGACGCGGTGGATGATGAAGACATCGACGCAGTGGATGCGGCTGCACACGATGAGTCCAGCAATGAGTCCGAGGATGAGCACACACAGGGAAATGCTGAGGGGGTGGACGCTGATCCGGGAATACTCCAGGGAGGCAGGGACACCTGGGAGGCTTTAATCCATCTAACCTTCAGCTTACACACCACAGATGGACCTCCAGCTCAAGCCTGGGTTGTAAGCTCCATACTCGATACCTAAGTGCCAAATCTGCCAGGTTAGGAACAGTAACTAAGGGCCTTGTTAATAAAGCTGAATGCCCAACTGAGCACTCATACCATTTTTGGAAACCATACACATGCAGAAGGAAAAAGGCACCCTCAGTCGTGGTCACTTGTCTGAATTTAATGTCACAAGCAAAGAAACTTAAGCCAAAAAAATGACAATGGTATTCCAATTCAAAGCAAATCATAAAGGCCTCATCTAGGGCCAACACAAAAGCACCAGTGATTAACCCGTGTTGTGCCTAAGGTGCCTTATGTTTATGTTTCCGGGTGCTACGTCTTGGTGCTACCCCATTGCTGGGAGTAGCCTGCTGACTCTGCTGTCCTGTTGGCCTCGATGACCTTGGTGAGCATTCTCTGGCCCATGGAGCCAGTGCTGGTCCCGCCTGGGAGGGATCTGCCAGTTCCACAGCTGGCATCTCCCCAGTTGTCGCAGCCTCACCGGATGCTACGGTTACTGGGAGAGGGGTGAAGGAGCTGTTGTCCTCATCTGGAGCACCCTGAGAGGTCGCTTCGGATCTCCCTGCTCACCGTGGATGGATGGGTACTGAGCTGGGAAAGCTGGTGCCCAGACCATCTCCCACACTGGCACTGACCAGCTGAGGTCAATGCCGATGTGAGGGCTTGCTGGTCAGAGCGCATCCCCAGGAAGCCCTGATGGGTCTCTTGGAGGCGGCTCTGCACAAGAGTCGCCACTCTCTCCATGGAGGACGCATGGCGCTCGGACATGTGTCTCATTGCTTCAGCGAGCGTCCGCGTAGACTCCTCCACCACAGAGACCAAGCCAAGCATAGCCTCATGTATCTCCCCCAGATGCTCCCGTACACCTGGCCGCATTTCCTGCAGCTGCTGCATCGCGGAAGACTCCAGAGGCACATCATCAGGCACTGGTCCCCTGCAGTCCTCCGACTGCTGGTGCCATGGGCACTCTCTGTCTCTGCCAGCACCTCAAGCGACTGTAAAGTGCCCTCACCACTGTGCTCTGGGACACTAGCCGATGTTCTAACTCCCACCGAGGTGCTAGTATCTGCGCTGGTGCCTGCCTGGCAGAGATGGTGTGACGCTGGAGAGACTTCAGGGCCCTCAGGTTTGAGAGGGGGCCTCTGCTGCTCCTCCTCCCAGCCCTGCTCCGATGATGCTGAAAGGAAGAATTGGATGAGTTAACGTGGAGACAATGTCAAAGTGCATTCCTGTCCCCCGGATCATTATATGCTCATCCTTCCATAAGCCATGGTCAAGCCATGTTGCAAAATTAAATCACTTAACATTCAGCACTGCTATGGCTGTTGGGAGAATAATGCTGACCTCACTGCTGGCCACACATACCTGGCCGTGGCACCCCAGCCTCACCGACACCAGTGGACCTGGGCGCATGGTGCCTCTCCAAATCCAGGGCCTCCTGCTCAAACCGGCTGCGAATGGCTAACTGTGCCTGCCCGCTGCCAGTCCTCACATGCTCTCTTGAAAATGGGAGAACAGCATTGATTTGTGTAAATTGTACATGGAGTCTCTTAAAGCATGGCCCACCCCAACCAGAGTGGGACATGTCAGGGCTCCAGTGCTTCCTCACCCCACTGCTGCCGAACACTCACACAAAGGTGCTAGGCCTGTTCCCCACCCACGTACCCCCACCTTGTCCACATGCCGCCTACATCACATAAGGCACCGCATGGTATATCCTTCCATAGCAAGGAGGCGCATGCACATGGAGAGCAGAGGGCAGCAGATGATTCGTTTCCACGCCACCTTGAAGCTCTCCTCCCAGCATGTCATCTCCCTGACTTGGAAATGTCCTGCAGTTGAAGCTCAGCGCCTAGGTGCAGCTTCTCCAGGTTGCCCCCAAAACAGTCATATGGGTCTCAGTGTCCACTTGCTGTGGGCGGAGACCCCATCTCTTCACCACCCTCTCAGGCTGACCTCAGCATGGGCAATATCTGCTGGCCCACCCAGCAAAGGACACATGCCGTCAATGATTCAATGCCGTCACTACACTCAGACTTAGTGGCGGGGTGGGGGTGCGGGGGTATGGGGGGTTTGGGGTGGGCAGTGTGGCAGCAGGGGGGAAAGCCAGCCTGCTGGGTTAAGTGACCATTGCCAACATTTTCCTCACCCTTCCAGAGCGCAACAGGTCTTTGAAGCACTTGCGACACTGAATCCAGGTGTGCCGCTCCACGTTGTGGGAGCTCACACCTCCGCCCTCCTCCTCCCATCCTGAGGAACCAGCATCTCCCATCATGCTGCCACCTCCTCGAGGAGGGCGGCAAGCCAGTCATTGGAAAAACGAGGGGCACACTGGAACCCGCCCTACCCTCCAGCCTGGCCTGCCCCGATGGACTACCTTCCAGCCTGGCCTGCCCCGATGGACTACCCTCCGGCCTGGCCTGCCTCGATTGACTACCCACCGGACTTGCATCACCTCCATTGACCCTCTGCACAGCCCTTTGCCCAGCCATTGCGAGCAGCCTTTCCAAGACTGCCAAGCCTTCCTTTAAGCAGGCCGCCGGTTCGCCATTGGACCCATCGGGCTGAGTGCGCCTGACACTGCCCGCCCACTCCCACTATGTACGGGAGTCGTGAAGTATGCTGGACGGGCCTTAATTGGCCTGCCCGCGTAAAATGGCGGTGCGGACCCGATTGCAAGTGGCGATCGACTCCATGCCCACCCGCGCCAGCTCCCGTTCCACCTCCCCCTGCCAGCCAGAAAATTCTGCCCCATGTGTCTTACTGTTGCCTGAACAAAAGTGTAACTGGGAGTTAGATTGATTAGGGGATTTAGAAGTTATCACAGTAGTAATTTATAGATCTACGTATGTATTTAAAAATCATTTCTCTTCTTAATAAATGTTAATCTAGCTTTGTAAAACCTATAAGACTTGGTGGTCTTATTACTGCTGAATTCAAGGCACACATCTTGAACTTTATATAAACTTCAAAACAAGTTGTGACAGTTGTTTCAAGTTTCCCTTTAGGATTTGAGCAGCTCAGCGTTTACCATCGGCTGTGTCATAACATATTGGAAGATTGGAAAATTATGGCCAGTACCTTTGTAATTTCGATCCTTAATTCCTTCAGTATCCTCCAATCCATCTCACAGAATCAGAATCACAGAATTACAGAATCACAGAATCACACAGTGCAGAAGAGGCCCTTCAGCCCATCAAGTCTGCACCGACACGTGAGAAACTCCTGACCTACCGACCTAACCCCATTTACTAGCACTTGGCCCATGGCCTTGAATGTTATGACGTGCCAAGTGTTTATCCAGGTATTTTTTAAAGGATGTGAGGCAACCCGCCTCCATCACCCTCTCAGGCAGCGCATTCCAGACCGTCACCACCCTTGGCGCCCCTGATCGGGTCTGCACTGCTATTTTACGTGGGCGGGTCAATTAAGGCCCGCCTAGTGTGACGCTCACCCGGAAGCAATAAGTGCTCCCTGTGCAGGTTGGGGGAGGTGGGGTGGGGGGGTTCCCTGAGTCCAGGCCTGCCCTCTTTTGCGCATGTGTGCAAAGGAGCACAGATATCTCCTTGAGGCACCTCTGTACCTCAGGGAGATTTGTTTAAGTTTTAAACATCTGAATAAAGTAATTAAAAACTTTTAAAACAGTGTCACATGAGCTGGGACATGTCCATGATTTTTTAAAATAGTTTGTATTGAATTGTTAAACACTTCAAGAAACCTCATCCCGCCCGTGGATGAGGTTCCATGAAAAATGCAAAGGCCACCTGGGCTCTTCGCCTGCCAACCAACCTTAAGTTTGGATGGGCAGCTCATTTTATTATATCAATTAGTTTTTAACAGGCCTTAATAGGCCTTCGACAGTTCGGCGGGTGCGCAGCCACCTCGGCTGCACGCCCGCCGAACTGAAAATCTAAATGACGCTCGCCGAATGGAAAATTCTCCCCTATAATTCTTGCACCTGTCTAATTTCCTTGCAAATTTGCTCTTCTGTATCTTTCTCACTAGAATATAGAATACTCTTACGGACATACGAAATAGGAGCAGAAGTAGGCCATTTGGCCCCTTGAGCCTGCTCGCCATTCAATAAGATAATTTCAAATTCCACATTCCCATTTATCCACCTTTGATTCCCTTGCCTTACAAGACTCTATCTACCTCCACCTTAAAATATTCATTGACCCCGCCTCTAATGCATTCTGAGGCAGAGGGTTCCAAAGTGGCACAACCCTCTGAGAGAAAAAAATTCTCCTTGTCTCTGTTCTAAAAGGGCAATCCCTAATTTTAAAACAGTGCCCCCCTGTTTTGGACTGACCCACAAGAGGAAACATCCTTTCCATGTCAATACCATTCAGGATCTTATATACTTCAATCAGTCTTCTAAACTCTAGTGGAAACAAGCCCAGTCTGTCTGGCCTTTCCTCCTAAGACATCCCACTCATTCCAGGTATCAAACTAGTAAACCTCCTCTGAACTGTCTCCAGCATCCTTCCTTAAATAAGGAGACCATAACTGCACACAGTATTTGAGATGTGGATGTACCCAATAGTGTAATGGTACCTCTATTGTTTCTTAGCTCTAACCAAATAGATTCTGTCCTTGATTCCTCTCGTACTGTAACATTCTCCTTGATCAATACTGCTACCCCTTGCCTTTCTTTCTTTCCCAAATTTCCTGAACACCTTGTATCCAGAAACATTGAGCACCAGTACTGCCCTCTTTTGAACCAGGTCTCTATGAGTGTCACAACATCATATTCCCATGTGGCTATCTGCACCTGCAGCTCACCAATCCTTTGTGTGTTCACAGCTTTGCTCTTCTCCCAGCCTGCTTCACACTGGCCTGCCAGTGCAGCCATTTACTTACAGTGTCAACCAGATGGGTGCCAAAGTATTAAATATAGTGGAGTAAATGTGCTGTCCTGGCTGTATCTCACCTAATGAGCAATAGCTTGCAGAATGAATCCAAAGAGTCAGTGTATCCATTTGGAATTATCTCTTCTTCTGGAGCATCAGTGTCAAACCAGACTTTCCAAATCTTCTCATTCTTAGTTATCTGCAACCATATCCCAACAATAAAATCAACTGAAAAAGATCAAGTTGTATTCATTTATAAAGAATTTAGAATATTAAAATTATTGGGCTGAATTTCCAGCTTTTCTGTCTGGCAGAACATAATACCCCCAAAATGGTGAGAACTAACCTACCACCCCACTTTCACTGTGGCAATATTCATTGGGGCCTATTGCTATATACCCAGGGTCAGACGAGAGGCCCAGTTAAAGGGGAATTTGGTGCCAAAAGGACCAGACTGCTTTTTTAGACTGAACTGGGTGGAGCGAGGTCATGCACATTTTGGTAAATATGAACCGATGGTTTGGCGAAAGGGAGCCTGAAAGTCAAGTTTCTCCCTTCTCTTGTGGGGTTGCGAGTATTCATTCCAACTCATAAACCTAGCCTGAGTCACTGCCACTTCGACTCCTTCCCCCACATTGGGCAGAATTTTGTCCTCAGATGGCGGGCAGGTCCCACCGGCTCGGCAGCGGGTAGACAGCTGACCCCCGACAGCGAAATGGGGCCCGGCGCCATTTTGAGTGGGTGGGCCAATTAAGGTCCACCCAGCGGCCTGCCCGACGGGAAGCGCTATGCGCTTCCTGTTCCGGGGGGAGGGAATCCGCATCTGTCAAAGTGCGCACTTTTGTGCATGCGCGCGAAAGAGCACACTGCTCCCTGAGGCAAAGCCCTGTCTCAGGAAGATTAGTGACAGGTAAGAAAAGTTAAAAAATAGAAAAATTAAAAACATATAACATGTCCCCCTCATGTGACAATGTCACACAAGATGGGACATGTTAATAAAAATGACATAAACTTTATTAGACTTCTTAAAAACGGACATGAAACCTCATCCCACCAGTGGATGAGGTTTCATTTTTTATCAGAAGCCCGCTGGGGCGCCTGGCCAGTCCATCAGCCTTAAGGTTGGACGGGCAGGTCTTTAATTATCTTAATTAGTTTGTCAATGGCTTTAATTGGCCATTGACAGGTCGGCGCGCGGACATCTGATTTCGCTGTCCGCCCACCTTCCTAAAAATTTAACGGGACTGGGATGACATTGGGGATTCCTCTCGACGTCAGCCCGCGTCATTTTCCTGTCGGCGATTTGGGGGCGGGGCCCGCTCGCTGACGAGAAAATTCAGGCCATTGATCTGGCCTATTTTCCTTCCACTTTCCCCCTCAAGACCCTACGTATGAAGCAGTCTTCAAAATGGAACAGGCCTTCTGTGAGACAATTATTTGGCTGGCCAGATCCACAAAGTACTGCTCTGGGGGAATTTCCAACTATTTCTCCTTGAGCTATCACCCCAACAATTGTGAAATCTTATTCTGAATAGCTGATTTCTGACACAAGTTAAGGAATCTTAGTTCTCTAGGAACCTCCCTACGCCCTTTAGCACTGCATATGGCTCACTCTAAATCTGTGGTGCCTCCAACCACTTTCAAGACTCAGCAATGGGACTAATGAAGACAGGTTCTTGATAGCTTCTCTACCCTTTCCACTTCTTACAGTGGTCGTCTTTCTCAAGCCCACAGTTCTCTTCTCATACAAATATAATTGGCATAAAAAGGTTTTAGAAGGATTAGAAAATGCAGCATGCTGAAAATGTTAGTCATAACAATAACTTTGATAATGACATTTTCATATTGCAAAGCAAACTTCCAATTCAAGGATTTATTTAAATTGAACTGTAACACTCTCTGCTCGTTTGATAAGCCAGATTGTGCTGTACGATCATGAGCAGAAAATGGGTATAATACCTGGGTCAATATCTCTGCAAACTGAGAGAGTTTGCTCAGCTCCACCAGGTTCAACCAGGTCATATCAAGGATCCAGCGGAAAGGTTTCTGTGGGCTAGCTTTAAGGTCAAGGGCTGCTCCACCTATACAAATGGATTAGAATTCGTCATTAGTAAAACAAAACTTTAAGCTTGGTCCAAACATTACCATCAAATCGGGGGAACAACCTTGACAATGAAGGGTGCAGAAGGGCATGCCAAGAGCAGCAGCAGGCATGCCTAAAACTGATGTGTCAACTTCGTGAGGTGACCCCACAGGACTACTTGAATGCCAAGCAGCGAAAGAGCCATGCGATAGATACAGTTAAGTGATCTCACAACAAAGAGATCAGCTCTATGCTCTGTAGTCCTGCCACATCCAGTCATGAATGGTGGTGGACAATTAAACAATGAACAGGAAGAGGAGGCTCCATTATTATCCCCGCCTCAATGATGGGAGAGCCCAGCACATCAGTGCAAAAGACAAGGCTGAAGCACTCGCAAAAACTTCAGCCAGAAGTGCCAAGTGGATGATCCAACCTGGCCTCTTCCTGAAGTTACCAGCATCACAAATACACTCTTCGGCCAATTCAATTCACTCAGCGTGATATCAAGAAACAGCAGAAGACACTGGATACTGCAAAGGCTATGGGCCCTGACAAAATTCCGACAATAGGTCTTGTGTTCCAGAATTTTCTGTGCCCCTTGCCAAGATGTTACAGTACAGCTACAACACTGACATCTACCCGGCTATGTGGAAAATTGCCCAGGTATGACCTGTACACAAAAAGCAGGACAAATCCAACCCGGCCAATTACTACCCCGTCAGCCTATGCTCGATCATCAGCAAAGCTGTTGACAGTGCTATCAAATAGCATTTTCTCAGGAGCAACTTGCGCACTGACGCCCAGTTTGGGTTCCGCCAGGGCCACTCAGCTCCTGACCTCATTACAGGCTTACTTCACACATGAATAAAAGAGTTGAACTCCCGAGGTGAGGTGAAGGTGACTGCTCTTGATATCAAGGCAGCACTTGACCGAGTGTGGCATCAAGGAACCCTAGCAAAACTGGAGTCAATGGGAATCAGGGGAAAACTCTCCGTTGGTTGGAGTCATACCTAGCACAAAGGGAGATGGTTGTGGTTGCTGGAGGTCCATAAGACCATAAGACAGAGGAGCAAAAATTAGGCCATTCGGCCCATCGAGTCTGTTTCGCCATTCAATCATGGCTGATAAGTTTCTCAACCCCATTCTCCCACCTTCTCCCCGTAACCATTGATCCCCTTACCAATCAAGAACCTATCATTCTCGGTCTTAAATACACTCAATGACCTGGCCTCCACAGCCTTCTGTGGCAACAAATTCTATAGATTCACCACTCTCTGGCTAAAGAAGTTTCTCCTCATCTCTGTTCTAAAAGGTCTTCCCTTTACTCTGAGGCTGTGCCCTCAGGTCCTAGTCTCTCCTACTAATGGAAACATCTTCCCCACGTATCCAGGCCTTTCAGTATTCTGTAAGTTTCAATCACATCCCCCCTCATCCTTCTAAGCTCCATTGAGTATAGACCCAGAGTCCTCAAACATTCCTCATATGTTAAGCCTTTCATTCCTGGGATCGTTCTCATGAACCTCCTCTGGACTCTCCCCAGGGCCAGAACATCCTTCCTGAGATAAGGGGCCCAAAATTGCTCACAATATTCTAAATGTGGTCTGACCAGAGACTTATAAAGCCTCAGCAGCACATCCCTGCTTTTATATTCTAGTCCGCTCGAAATAAATACCAACATTGTATTTACCTTCCTAACTACCGACTCAACCTGCAAGTTAACCTTAAGAGAATCCTGGACTAGGACTCCCAAGTCCCTTTGCACTCCAGATTTCTGAATTCTCTCCCCATTTAGAAAATAGTCTATGCCTCTATTCTTCCTACCAAAGTGCATGACCTCACACTTCCCCACATTGTATTCCATCTGCCACTTCTTTGCCCATTCTCCTAACCTGTCCAAATGCTTTTGCAGCCTCCCCGCCTCCTCAATACTTCCTGTCCCTCCGCCTATCTTTGTATCATCTGCAAACTTAGCCAGGATGCCTTCAATTCCTTCATCTAGATCATTAATGTATAAAGTGAAAAGTTGTGGTCCCAACACTGACCCCTGCGGAACTCCACTAGTCATCGGCCGCCATCCTGAGAAGGACTCCCTTATCTCCACTCTCTGCCTCCTGCCAGACAGCCAATCTTCTATCCATGCTAGTACCTTGCCTCTAACTCCATGGGCTCTTATCTTACTGAGCAGCCTCCTGTGAGGCACCTTGTCAAAGGCCTTCTGGAAGTCCAAGTATATAACATCCATTGGCTCTCCTTTGTCTAACCTATTCGTTACCTCCTCAAAGAATTCTAACAGATTTGTCAGGCATGACCTCCCCTTGATGAAACCATGCTGACTTTGCCTTATTTTACCATGCATTTCCAAGTATTCTGAAATCTCATCCTTAATAATGAACTCTAAGATCTTACCAACAACTGAGGTCAGGCTAATCGGCCTGTATTTTCCCGTCTTTTGCCTCACTCCCTTGTTAAACAGGGGGGTTACATTAGCGATTTTCCAGTCCTCTGGGACCCTCCCTGACTCCAGTAATTCCTGAAAGATCACCACTAACGCCTCCACTATCTCTTCAGCTATCTCCTTCAGAACTCTGGGGTGTAATCCATCTGGTCCAGGTGAATTATCCAACTTCAGACCTTTCAGTTTTCCTAGCACCTTCTCCTTGATAATGGCCACCATACTCACCTCTGCCTCCCGACTCTCTAGAACTTTGGGGATGTTACTCTTGTCTTCCACCGTGAAGACTGACGCAAAGTACCTATTCAGTTCCTCCGCTATTTCTTTGTTCCCCACTACTACTTCTCCAGCATCATTTTCCAGCACCCAATTCCACTTTTTCCTCTCTCTTACCCTTTATATATCTAAAAAAACTCTTGCAATCTTCTTTTATATTACTGGCTAGTTTACCCTCATATTTAATCTTCTCCCTCATTTATTTTTTAGTTGTCCTCTGTTGGTCTTTGTAGGCTTCCCAATCCCCTGGTTTCCCACTGCTCTTCGCCGCATTGTATGCTTTCTCTTTAGCTTTTATGCTGTTCCTGACTTCCCTTGTCAGCCATGGTTGCCTCGTCCTCCCTTTAGTATGCTTCTTCTTCCTAGGGATGAATTTTTGCTGTGTCGTCCAAATTACTCCCAGAAACTCCTGCCATTGCTGTTCCACTGTCTTTCCTGCTAGGCTTATCTCCCAGTCAATTCTGGCCAGCTCCTCCCTCATACCTCTGTAGTTGCCTTTATTCAACTATAATACCGTTACATCTGATTCCAGCTTTTTCCTCTCAAATTGCAGGGTAAATTCTATCATATTATGGTCACTTCCTCCTAAGGGTTCCTCCACCTTAAGCTCCCTTATCAAATCTGCCTCATTACACATCACTAAATCTAGAATTGCCTGTTCCCTAGTCAATTATCTCAGCTCCAGGACATCACTGCAGGAGTTCCTGAGGGTAGTGCCCTAGGCCCAACAATCTTCAGCTGCTTCATTAATGACCTTCCTTCCATTATAAGGTCAAGAGTGAGGATGTTCATGATGATTGCCCAATTTTCAGCACCGTTCACAACTCCATAGATACTGAAGCAGTCTTGCCTAAATGCAGCAAGACTTGGACAACATTCAGGCTTGGGCTTACATGTGGCAAGCAAATGCCAGACAATGACTATCTCCAACAAGAGAGAATCGAACCATTGTCCCTTGACATTCAATGGCATTACCATTGCTGAATCCCGCGCTATAAACATCTGGGGGGTTGAAATTCACCAGAAACTGAACTGGACTAGCCACATAAATACTGTGGCTACAACAGCAGGTCAGTGTCTGGGAATCCTACAGTGAGTAACTCACCTCCTGACTCCTCAAAGCCTGTCTGCCATCTACAAGGCACAAGTCAAGAGTGTGATGGAATACTCCCCATTTGCCTGGGTGAGTGCAGCTCCAACAACACTCAAGAAGCTTGGCACCATCCAAAACAATGCAACCTGCTTGATTGGCACCACATCCACAAACATTCACTACCTCCACCACCGACGCACAGTGGCAGCAGTGTGTACCATCTACAAGATGCACTGCAGGAACTCACCAAGGCTCCTTAGAAAGCACTTTCCAAACCGACGACCACTACTATCTAGAAGGACAAGGGCAGCAGACACATGGGAACACCATCACCTGGAAGCTCCCCTCCAAGCCACTCACCATCCTGACTTGGAAATAAATTACCATTCCTTCAATATCGCTGGGCCAAAATTCTGGAACTCCCTCCCTAACAGTACTTTGGGTGTACCTACGCCACATGGACTGTAGCGGTTCAAGAAGGCAGCTCACTACCACTTACTCAAGGGCGATTAGGGATGGGCAGTGTAAAAATGCTGGCCTAGCCAGTGACATACAAACGTATGAATTAGGAGCAGGAGTAGGTCACTCGGTCCCTCGACTCTGCTCCACCATTCAATAAGATCATAGCTGATCTGATTGTAACCACCTGCTTACCCCTAATAACCTTTCACCCCTTTGCTTATTATGAATCTATCTACATCTGCCTTAAAAATATTCAAATACTCTGCTTCTACTAAGATAAAAGCAAAATATTGCGGATGCTGGAA
This sequence comes from Cetorhinus maximus, assembly GCF_964194155.1. Taxonomy (NCBI): domain Eukaryota; kingdom Metazoa; phylum Chordata; class Chondrichthyes; order Lamniformes; family Cetorhinidae; genus Cetorhinus; species Cetorhinus maximus. The sequence continues at coordinate 169,371,771 of NC_135883.1, forward strand.
ATGTGAAATAAAAACAGAAATCATGCAAAAACTCAGCATGGACTCAAAACATTAACTCTGGTTCTCTCTCCACAGATGCTGCCAGACCTGATGAGTTTTTCCAGAAATTTTTGGTTTTTAACTCTGCTTCCACTGCCTTTTGAGGAAGGGAGTTCCTAAGACTCACTACCCTCTGAGAGAAAAGAAATTTTCCTCATCTCTGTGCTAAATGTGCGACCCCTTATTTTTAAAAAGTGACCTCTAGTTCTAGATTCTCGCATAAGAGCAACCACTCTCTCTTCATCCACCTTGCCAAGATCCTTCAGAATGTTAAAGGTTTCAATCAAGTTGCCTCTTACTCTTCTTGTATCTTGTGGATACAAACCTAGTATGTCCAATCTTTCCTCTGAAGACAACCCGCCCATTCTTGATCGTCTAGTAAACCTTGTCTGAATTGCTTCTAATGCATTTACATCCTTCCTTAAATAAGGAGACCAATACTGTACATCATACTTCAGGCGTGATGCCCACATCCCATGATAACATTTTTAAAAATGGACAGAAGAGCTTAACTCAGGAGGTGAGGTGAGAGTGACTGCCCTTGACATCAAGGCAGCATTTGACGAGTGTGGCATCAAGGACTCAAGTGAAATGAGAGTCAATGGGAAAACTGGGGAAAACTCTCTGCTGGTTGGAGTCATACCTAGCACAAAGGAAGATGGTTGTAGTTGTTGGGGGTCAATCATCTCGGTTCCAGGACATCACTGCAAGAGTTCCTCAGGGTAATGTTCTAGGCCCTGTTCTTCAGCTGCTTCATCGATGACCTTCCTTCCATCATAAGGTCAGAAGTGGGGATGTTCGCTGATGATTGCACAATGCACAACACGACTCCTCAGATCCTGAAGCAGTCTGGTCCATATGCAGCAAGACGTGGGCAATATTCAGGCTTGGGCTGATAAGTGGCAAGTAACATTCATGCCACACAAGTGCCAGGCAATGACCATCTCCAACAAGAGAGAATCCAACCATCTCCCCTTGACATTCAATGGCATTACCATCACTGAATCCCCCAGTATCAACATCCTGGGGGTTACCATTGACCAGGAACTGAACTGGACTAGCCAAATAAATACAGTGGCTACAAGAGCAGGTCGGAGGCTAGGAATTCTGTAGTGAATAGCTCACCTCCTGACTCCCCAAAACCTGTCCACCATCTACAAGGCACAAGTCAGGAGTGTGATGGAATACTCTCCACTTGCCTGGGTGATTGCAGCTCCAACAACACTCAAGAAGCTCGACACCATTAAGGACAAAGCAACCCACTTGATTGGCACCAGATTTACCATCTTAAACATTCACTCCCTCCATCTAGCAGTGTGTGCCATCTAGAAGATGCAATGAAGTAACTCACAAAGTCTCCTTTGATAGTACTGTGCAAACCTGCAACCTCTGTCACCTAGAAAGACAAAGGCAGCAGATAGGTGGGAACACAACCATTTGCAAGTTTTGCTTCAACCCACACTCCATCCTGACTTGGAACTATATTGCCGTTCTTTCACGATTGCTGGGTCAAAATCCTGGAACTCCCTTCTTAAAAGCACTGTGGGCGTACGTATACCACAATAGGTGATCCAAGAAGGCAGCTCAACATCACCTTCTCAAGGGGAATTAGGAATGGGAGATAAATACTGACCTAGCCAACATTGCCCATATTCTGTGAACGAATTGAAAAAGGTAATATAGGAACATGGGAACATAGGAACAGTTGTAGGTCACTCAGCTCGTCAAGCCTGCTCTGCCATTCAAATAGATCAAGCTGATCATCTATCTCTATGCCATTTTCTCCACTATCCCCATATCTCTTGATGTTATTAGTATCCATAAATTGATCAATTTCTGTCTTGAACATGCTCAATGATGGAATTTCCACTGCCTTTCGGGAAGAGAATTCCAAACATTCACCACCTGCGGAGTGAAAAGATTCCTCCTTCTCTCAGTCTTAAATGGCCTGCCCGTTATTTTCAGACTCTGTCCCTTGGTTCTAAAATTGGAGATTGCCTTAAAAGGAGTGCCATTGCAGACATGGAGGCTGAAGGACTCCACCAGAGTATTTGGAGGTCCATTGCCAGACCTGATTGAATGAAGAGTGAAGGGACCAAGCCAGATCACAAAAGGCTAGCAACATTCAAATAAAAAGAGAATAAAATGCTGAAAGACAGCAGAAAAATCCACTGTGTGACGAAAAGCCAGACGTAATTAAACACAGCGGCTCTAGCCAGATCATAAAAGGCTGAGCAAAATTCAAAATAAAGAAAAAGCTGAAAGGCAAAATAGTAATCCACTGTGCAGATGAAAAGAAGACCCTCAGTGAACGCAGAGTCACAGGAAGTACCCAGGTCACAAAATAAAGGTGAGCAAAACTCAGACAAAAGCTGAGATTACCCTTTAAAATAGGTAGCAATCAGGATCAGCACTGGCATTCCACGGCATAGTTGAAAGAAAGCCAGAGGTGGTGCCATAACATCTGGAGGCCGAGCTCAACTGAATGAAAAAAAATCCTTAAAACTTCAACCAGAGCTAAAAAATCACCTTCAGTTACATTCTTTAAGCTTAAAACAACCAAACAGCTGACCCAAACAACTTGCTTGAAGGTTTCCTGCAGAGTTGTTTAACTTAAAAGGTGGGACCCACAATCACTGCAGAAGCTCACCAAGGTCTGATAGGTAAAAGCAAAACACTGCTGAAAATCTGAAACAAAAACAGAAAATGCTGGAAAAACTCAGCAGGTCGAACAGCATCTGTGAAACGTGTAACAGAATTAATGTTTTGCGTCCGTATGACTGTTTCAGAGCTCGGTAGAAGAATCATATGGACTCGAAACGTTAACTCTGTTTTTTATTCCCACCACACATGCTGTTAGACCTGCTGAGTTTTTCCAGCATTTTCTGTCTTTGTTTAAGGTCTGATATGTGCTGGAAGAACAAAGAGAAGAGAAAAAAGGGCTGCCGCAGAGCCATCTTGAAAAAAAATTAAAGAGGTGCTCATCAGTTATGGAAAATGGCCATGGATAGTAAATTAAAACTACCAGACCTATTTGAGCTCATGCAAGGGCTCAAACAGATGCAACATTGGGCATCGTGAAGATTTTTTTTGGATTACATGAGTACATCAGGATTAAGTCAGAAAACAAAAATAAAAATACCTGGAAAAACTCAGCAGGTCTGGCAGCATCTGCGGAGAGGAACACAGTTAACGTTTCGAGTCCGTATGACTCTTCAACAGAACTAAGTAAAAATAGAAAAGAGGTGAAATATAAGCTGCTTTATGGGGGGGTGGGACAAGTAGAGCTGGATAGAGGGCCAGTGATAGGTGGAGATAGCCAAAAGATGTCATAGACAAAAGGTCAAAGAGGTGTTGAAGGTGGTGATATTATCTAAGGAATGTGCTAATAGGTGACATTAAGGGTAGAAAGCAGGACGAGCAAGGGACAGATAGCCCTAGTGGGGGTGGGGTGGGGGGAAGGGATCGAAATAGGCTAAAAGGTAGAGATAAAACAATGGACAGAAATACATTTAAAAATAATGAAAATAGGTGGGAAAAGAAAAATCTATATAAATTATTGGAAAAAAGGAGGATCGGAAAGGGGGTGGAGATGGAGGAGAGAGTTCATGATCTAAAATTGTTGAACTCAATATTCAGTCCAGAAGGCTGTAAAGTTCCTAGTCGGAAGATGAGGTGCTGTTCCTCCAGTTTGCGTTGAGCTTCACTGGAACATTGCAGCAGGTCAAGGACTAGGAAAGAGGACCTGTTTGGGGATTATCAGGAACTAGGAACTAAACTAAAGAACAGGTCCTCAAGGGTTATAATCTCCGGATTACTACCCGAGCCACGTGCAAATTGGCATAGGGACGCGAGAATAAGGGAAGTAAACACGTGGCTAAAGGAATGGTGCGGAAAAGAGGGATTCCATTTCTCGTGGGGCACTGGCACCAGTATTGGAACAGGAGGGATCTGTACCTTTGGGACGGTCTCCACCTGAACCGATCTGGGACCAATGTTCTAGCGAAAAGGGTAAATAGGGTGGTCAACAGGACTATAAACTAGAAAGTGGGGGGGGAGGGAAAGGTAAAACTCCAAGAAGTATGACTAATGGGAAACAAAGCAGCAGGTTAGCGTGTGGGGGGGTGGATTCAACTTCATGGAAAATTATGAAAAAACTGAAAAGAAAGGAGAGCCCAGGAGAGGCTATTAAAGTCCCCAGAACACAAAATAGGACAGAGTGCTTCACCCCCCCGATGGCATTCCACAGCGATCATTCCCTCCGGGACACCCAGGTCCACTCCTCCATCACCCCCTACACCTCAACCCCCTTCCACGGCACCTTCCCATGCAACCGCAGAAGGTGCAACACCTGTCCCTTTATTTCTCCTCTCCTCGCCGTCCAAGGGCCCAGACACTCCTTTCAAGTGAAGCAGCATTTCACTTGCACTTCCCTCAATTTAGTCTACTGCATTCGCTGCTCCCAATGCGGTTTCCTCTACACTGGAGAGACCAAGTGCAGACTGGGTGACCGCTTTGCGGAACACCTTCGGTCTGCCCGCAAGCATGACTCAGACCTCCCTGTCACTTGCCATTTCAACACTCCACCCTGCTCTCATGCCCACATGTCCGTCCTTGGCCTGCTGCATTGTTCCAGTGAAGCTCAACGCAAACCGGAGGAACAGCACCTCATTTTCTGACTAGGCACTTTACAGTCTTCCGGTCTGAATATTGAGTTCAACAATTTTAGATCATGAACTCTCTCCTCCATCCCCACCCCCTTTCTGATCCCCCTTTTTTCCAATAATTTATATAGATTTTTCTTTTCCCACCTATTTCCATTATTTTTAGATGTATTTCCATCCATTGTTTTATCTCTACCTTTTAGCCTATTTCGATCCCTTCCCCCCACCCCACCCCCACTAGGGCTATCTGTACCTTGCTCGTCCTGCTTTCTACCCTTAATGTCACCTATTAGCACATTCCTTAGATAATATCACCACCTTCAATACCTCTTTGTCCTTTTGTCTATGACATCTTTTGGCTATCTCCACCTATCACTGGCCCTGTATCCAGCTCTACCTGTCCCACCACCCCCTTAAATCAGCTTATATTTAACCTCTTTTCTATTTTTTCTTAGTTCTATTGAAGAGTCATTCGAACTCGAAATGTTAACTGTGTTCCTGTCCGCAGATGCTGTCAGACCTGCTGAGTTTTTTCCAGGTATTTTTATTTTTGTTTTGGATTTCCAGCATCCGCAGTTTTTTGCTTTTATCTTAGGATTAAGTCAGAAATCACTAAAAGTATGAATCAATACAGTTTTGTACTTGCTTGATATATGTAAAAATGAAGTAGTCCCATGAAAGGCAGAGATGAATCCTCAATTACATTTGGTGAGACGTTAAAAGCCCTTCACAAATCTTTCAAACTCCATGTTGTGGAGAGCACAGACCTTAAAAATGGTCTAGAACACACCCAATAAAGCACCAAAGAGGCAAGGAGACCCCCAGGGTGAGGAAGACAATCCCCAAGCAAACCACAGGATTGTTGCAGATCATGTCAGTGCAATGAAGTGCAAGAGCCAAAGTGTTTAGTGTGGAAGAAAGAAAAGGCCGAGAAGCAGCCAAGAGGCTAAAAAAGATAGGCCAGAATTTTTCAATTGGCGGGCAGGCTCGGTGGGAGCCTGCAGGGGTGGTCGCGGAGCCGATTGCTGCCCGCGATCAGTTTCATGCCGCCAGTTTACGTGGGCAGGCCAATTAAGGCCTGCACTGCGTAAGACGCGAGCTATAGTGCTCAGCGCTACCTGTGCAGGCAGGGGGAGGAGAAATAGTTGGGGCCAGCGCTCTTTTGCGCTTGTGTGTGAAAGAGCACTTCAATCTCCCTGAGACATGGAGCTGCCTCAAGGAGATTGAAGGACTTTTGAAATTATTAAGTAAATGGAGTAAAAATTTAACTAAACATGTCCCCTCATGTGACTGTGTCACGTGAGATGGAACATGTTTAGATATTTCAGAAAAAATATTTAATTAATTAATAAAAGCTTTAGGATACCTCATCCCGCTCATGGATGAGGTTTCCTAAAAAACATGAAGGCTGCTTGGCCTTTTTCCCTGCCCACCAACCTTAAGGTTGGACGGGCAGTGTTAACAATTTCATTAATTACTTCCTTAATGGCCTTAATAGGCCGTTTACATATTGGCGGGCATGCAGCCAACTCCGGCACACGCCCGCCGAACAAAACATCGCAACACAGTGTGATGACGTCGGGACGCATGCCCGATGTCATCGTGAGTAATTTTATGTGTCAGCATGTGGGGCCCGCCCCCGCACGCTGACTGAAAAATCCTGCCCAAAAATCCTGAAAATGCCAACACATTATCCAAACTGCAACAGCAGATGGCAGTGCAGAGTGAGCAGCTGGTTGTGAATGAAGGAAAGCTATCTGAAGTAAGCCAAAAGAAACAAAACCTGCAAACGAAAATGAAACCATTCCACAGGAAAATGTTCATTTCAAAGCTGAGTTGAAAGAACTCAACCATTCATATTAAAACTGAGTTGGAAGACCTCAACCAGAAGTGCAGACAGGCATAACAGTAGGTAGAAATCGGACTCAAAGACATCATTGCCCTGAAAGACTCTTTGAACAATCAATACATAGCCCTGGAAAAACATGGGAAGTTAAAAAATAGGTTAAATATTACTTCAGCGAAAGCTGTGTTAGAACTATCACTAGCGAAAAAGCAATGTGTTAGCAACTAGAGATAGTTTTCAGTATGTCATATGTGTATTTGTGTGTGTTAGGAATAAGCTACAGCTTTAAGTTTAAGTTTCTTTTTATTTGTGAGTTAAAAGAGTGAAACCTGTGTCTAGTTTCGATTAGAGATTTTCTCTGTGAGATGGAGTCAGCAAGTGTGAAGCTCTGTTTGTAGACCTGCATTTTATTTTATATCTATTCATGGGGCATGGCAATATTTATTGCCCATCCCTAATTGTCCTTGAGAAAGTGGTGAAGAGCTGTTTTCTTGAACCGCTGCTGTCCATGTGGTGTAGGTACACCCATTGTGCTTTTGGGAATGGAGTTCCAGGATTTTGACCCAGCTACAGTGAAGGAACAATGACATAGCTCCAAGTCAAGTTGGCATGTGGCTTGGAGTGGAACTTCCAGGCGGTGGTGTTCCCATGTGTCTGTTGCCCTTATCCGTCTAGTTGTAGTGGTCATGAGTTTGGAAGGTGCTGTTTATGGAGCCTTGTTGAGCTGCTGCAGCGCATCTTGTAGATGGTACATACTGCTGCTACTGTGGGTCCGTGGTGGACGGAATGAATGTTTGTGGATGTGGCACCAATCAAGTGGGCTGTTTTGTCCTGGATGGTGTCAAGCTTCTTGAGTGTTGTTGGGGCTGCACTCATCCAGGGAGTATTCCATCATACTTCTGACTTGTGTCTTGTAGATAATGGACAGGCTTTGGGGAGTCAGAAGGTGAGTTGCTCATCACAGGATTCCCAGCCTCTGGCCTGCTCTTGTAGCCACAGTGTTTTTATGGCTAGTCCAGTTCAGTTTCTGGTCAATGGCAACACCCAGGATGTTGATAGTGGAGGATTCAGCAATTGTTGGATTCTCTCTTGTTGGAGATGGTCATTGCCTGGCACTTGTGAGGTGTGAATGTTACTTTTGACAAGTCAGCCCAAGCCTGGATATTGTCCAGGTCTTGCTGCATTTGGACATGGACTGCTTCAGTATTTGAGGTGTCGAGAATGGTGCTGAATATTGTGCAATCACCAGTGAACATCCCCACTTCTGACCTTATAATAGAAGGAAGATCATTTTTAAAGCAGTTGGAGATGGCTACCCTGAGGAACTCCTGCAGTGATGTCCTGCAACAATATGATTGACGTCCAACAACCACAACCATTTTCCTTTGTGCCAGGCATGATTGCAACCAGTGGAGAGTTTTCCCCCTGATTCCCATTGGCTCCAGTTTTGCCAGGGCTCCTTAATGCCACTCTCGGTCAAATGCGGTCTTGATGTCAAGGCCACTCACTTTCATCTCACCTCGGGAGTTCAGCTCTTTTGTCCATTTTAAACCAAGGCTGTAATGAGGTCAGGAGCTGAGCGGCCCTGGCGGAACCCAAACTGGGCATCAGTGAGCAGATTATTGCTAAGCAAGTGCCACTTGATAGCACCGTTGATGATCCCTTCCATTACTTTACTGATAATGGAGAGTGGGCGGTAATTGGTCGGGTTGGATTTGTCCTGCTTTTGATGTACAGGACATACCTGGGCAGTTTCCCACATTGCCGGTAGATGCCAGTGTTGTAGCTATACTGGAACAGCTTGGCTAGAAGTGTGGCAAGTTCTGGAGCACAAGTCTTAGTGCTATTGCTGGAATATATTCAGTGCCCATCGCCTTTGTAGTATCCACTGCTTTCAGCTGTTTCTTAATATCAAGTTGAGTGAATCGAATTGACTGAAGACTAGCATCTGTGATGCTGGGGACCTCTGGAGGAGGCCGAGATGGATTGTCCACTCGGAACTTCTGACTGAAGGTTGTAGCGACTGCTTCAGCCTTATCTTTTGCACTGATGTGCTTGGCTCCCCCATCATTGAGATTGGGGATATTTGTGGAGCCTCCTCCTCCAGTGAGTTGTTTAATTGTCCACCACCATTCAAGACTGGGTGTGGCACATAAGAGAATCCTGTTGAAGACGTGGCAATGGCACTTCCCCTTGCGGATTGGACCAAGTCATTGACCTGTTTCCTGCACTGGATCCAGGTTTGGTGGGTAACCCTATGGTTATTCACCTCGTCTGCTACCTCCATCCAGGCCACCCTGGTCTGGTGTGGGGACTTTCTTATACATCTTCAGGAAAGACCACTTCCCAACTTTCCATGATGGCCTGGAGGAGAAATTGCAGAGATGCATCACTGAAGCAGGGAAGCAGTTCAGCAAAGATGCATCTGCTGCAACGGTCAGGCATTTCTGCAAAGCTTATGCTATTCTCAGCTAGTGGTGGAGCATCCTGGCAGTGATGCACAGCCTCCCTGTTTGATCAGGAGGTTCTTTAATAGACCACACATAAATGCTGCATTGTCAGCTGATGGCAGGATTTATCAATGAAAAGCTTTCACTGCTGCAAAATCGCATGTGGTTTCCATGCTCACCATTGGCACTTAGAATTTTAATTACAATTACATGGGAAAGAGCAAAAAGAGAGCAAGCAGAGATGGAGCTCAGTTCCAGAGTTATGATGTCAGGAATGACACACTGTTGAAAAAATCCCAGCCATGGAGTTGCGTTTAGTCTATACCTGAACTATCTCTTACTTGAAGTCTACCCAGTGCTACATATAAAGATTAAAACAAATAGCTCAATGAAAGCAAAATACAGTTGATATTAGATACCTGAAATAGGAACATCAAATTCTGGAAATATCCAACAGGTTATAAGTAGCGTCTCTGGAGAGAAAACTAGAATCAATGTTTCATGGCAATGGCCTAGAATAAGTTAGAGATGGAACAGTTTTTAAGAGAGTGCAAAGTCAGGGAATGTGTGGTGATGGGAGAGGTGGTCGGGGGGACTGCAGGGAGTGGAGCTGGGGGGGTCGGGGGGCGGTGGGGATGGGGAGACACAGGGAGTGAGGAAGAGAAAAACAACAAAAGCCAGGTCTATAATAGGGTGGAGGACAGTTGTAATAATAAAAGAGAAAAGATGCAGGGCAGAAGTGTGTTATGATGAGATACATAAAGAAACAAAAGATGGGTGCAGAGGAGTTATAAGTTTCAAAAGCAGAGCCATTACCAGCACCTGCTGTCTGAAGAAAAGAGAGCAACGTTATTGAAATCAATGTTGAATGATTAGAAGGCTGGAAAGTGCCTAATTTAAAGATGGAATGCTATTCCTTGAATTTCCTTTGAGAATAATTGGAACAGTGTGGGAGGCTGAGGACAGAGAGGTCAGAGTGGGAATGGATGAGGAATTAAAATGGTAAATGAGCAAAAGCTCAGGGACACGCTTGGAAACAGAATGGAGGTGTTCAGCAAAAATGTCTCATCGCTATTTGGTCTCAGTAAAGAGAATACTGCACTATGGACAGAAAATACAGTAAACTAAATTCAAAGGAGTACAGGTAAATCACTGTTTTACCAGGAAGAAAAACAAAAATACCTGGAAAAACTCAGCGGGTCAGACAGCATCTGCGGAGAGGGATACAGTCGACGTTTTGAGTCTGTATGACCCTTCATCAGAACTAAGATATATAGAAATGAGATGAAATATAAGCTGGTAGAAGGGGGCGGGACAGGAGAGCTCGATAGGGGACCAGTGATAGGTGGAGGCCAAGAAGAGACTGCCAAAGGCGTCATAGACAAAAGGGTGTTGATGGTGGTGACATTATCTAAAGGATGTGCTAATGGGGACATTAAGGAAAGCACATTAGCACATCCTTTAGATAATATCACCACCGCCAACACCCCTTTGTCCTTATGTCTATTCCACCTTTGGCAGTCTCTTCTTGGCCTCCACCTATCACTGGCCCCCTATCAAGCTCTACCTGCCCTGCCCCCTTCTACCAGCTTATATTTCATCTCATTTCTATATGTCTTAGTTCTGATGAAGGGTCATACGGACTCGAAATGTCAACTGTATCCCTCTCCGCAGATGCTGTCAGACCTGCTGAGTTTTTCCAGGTATTTTTGTTTTTGTTCTAGATTTCCAGCATCCGCAGTAGTTTGCTTTTATCTTAGTGTTTTATCTGGAAGGACTGTTTAGGGCTCGAAGAAATGGAAAAGGAGGTGGTGAAAAAGAAGGCGTTGCATCTTCTGCGTTTCTGCAGGCAGGCTTTGTAAGAGGAGGTGCAGTTTGCTGAGGGGCAAGTCACAAATACCACCAGGGGTGCATGTAAATCATGAATTCCCAATTTACATTGATAAGTGAGCTTTTCGCTCAAAGAAGCTGAGTTAAAATGCAGAATCAACAAATGGGAAATGAATTAGGGGTTTTCTTTTCTCATGGGGTATGCCATGATCTTGTGGGGTAGCCATGATAAGTTGAATTTCTTAATTCAAATGAACCCTGCATATATAATCAGATGGTATTTGTAACCAGGGGGTCAATTTTCCCTTTGGTGAGCGGGGCCCACCCCCGCACGTCCGTGCGTAAAATGACGCACGGTGACGTCAGGTGAGAGTCCCTACGTCACCGCGCGCCATCGCGATATTTCGCTGGGTGGGCATGCAATGGTGTCCGATGCGTGCCCACCATTAATTAACGGGCCAGTTAAGGCCCTTGAGGCGCCAATCAACACTGATTTTTCAGCACCCATGTGATCTTCGGCTCAGCGCACGGGCGCAACGGGCAGGGGGGTAGGACACATTTGTATTAACCTCATCCATGGGTGGGATAAGAGAACTCACTGGGGTTGCGAGTGTGCACAGTCAAATATTTATTTCTGAAAGTTATTGAAACTTGCCTGTGTGATCTGCAATACTTCAAAACACATACCAGTTGCTTTTGCTGGACTCTTAACCTTCAGGTCAGCATTCTGTAGTGGGGAATCTTTTCTGGGTGTGCAGGTTTCAGGAAGTCTTCCCTTAGCCTGGGAATGGGAGCTGAACTGTACACTGGAGGCAGCTCCTCTGAGGAGGAAGGGAGGGCTAGAAGGGGGAGGAGGCCAGGAGTGCACATTCAGCCTCCAGGGGAGCCACCTTTGGGAGGACAGGTGCAGGCACAAGGGGCGCAGGGCCAAGAGGTTGTCCAATGTGGAAGGGGCTGCAGAAGATGCCACTATCCTGCTGCCAGGGTATACAAGGCGGCAAAGCAGCTACGTCAATATGTCTGAGGTGCAGTGCCGAAGGAGGCTCTGTCTCTCAAGGGAGACAGTCAACTATATCTGTCAGATGATTGGGCCTGAGGTCTCCGCTAACTGTGTGGGTAGACACCCCATGCCTGCGGCTCTGAAGGTCACAGCTGCCCTCAACTTCTATGCCTTCCAGGGGTTGGTGGGTGATCTTTGCGGTGTCTCCCAATCAGCTGTGCACACTTGTCTCAAGCAGGTGACAGATGCTCTGTTCAGGCATGCATTGACCTTCATCCATTGCCGTTGGGACCAGGCAAGTCAGGAACAGCGAGCCAGAGGCTTCGCGGCCATTACTGGCTTCCCCCGTGTCCAGGGTGTTATAGACTGCACGCATGTGGCCATCAAGGTGCCAGCAGGTGAGCCCGGTGCCTTCGTCAACAGGAAGGGTTTCCACTCCATGAACGTGCAGATAGTGTGTGATCACAGGATGCTGATTTTACAAGTCTGTGCAAGGTACCCAGGCAGCTCCCACGATGCCTACATCCTCAGATATTCCCAGGTGCCGGCGCTCTTCAGTGCTCCAGCTTGGCTAGATGGTTGGCTGCTGGGTGACAAGGGCTATCCTCTCAGAAGGTGGCTCATGACGCCTCTCCTCCACCCAAGAACAGAAGCTGAGCAGCGGTAGAATAGGTGCCACACCTCCAAGAAGGCTGTGGTGAGAGAACCATCGGTCTTCTCAAGATGCACTTCCGATGCCTGGACCACTCCCGTACCCCCCAGATCATGTCTTGGTGATAGTGGTTGCTTGCTGCGCTCTCCACAATCTTACCCTGGAAAGGGGGGATGCAGTGGAGAATGAAGACATCAGCGTAGCGGCTGCAGCTGCACACAATGAGTCCAGCAGTGAGTCCAAGGATAAGCACACACAGGGAAATGCTGAGGGGGTAAATGCTGACCCGGGAATACTCCAGGGAGGTAGGGACACCCGGGAGGCTTTAATCCAACAAACCTTCAGCTAGCACACCACAGATGGACCACCAGGACAAGCCTGGGCTGTTGGCTCGATACTCAACACTTAAGTACAAAATCTGCCAGGTTAGGAACAGTCATTAAGGGTCTTGTTAATAAAGCTGAATGCCCAACTGAGCACTCATTACAGTTTTGGAAACTATATATACGCAGAAGAAAAGAGGCACCCTCAGCCATCATGACATATCTGAATTTACTCTGTCAAGCAAACCAGCTTATTCCAAAAAAAAGTGAATAGTGTTACCAAACAAAACAAATCATAAGGGCCTCATCACGGGCCAACATAAAAGCACTAGAGAAAAACCCGTGGTGTGCCAAGGTGCCTTATGTTTTTGTTTCCAGGTGCTACGTCTTGGTGTTGCCCCATCGCTGGGAGTGGCATCTGAGACAGCCTGCTGACTCTGCTGTCCTGTTGGCCTCAATGACTTTTGCGGTCATCCTCTGACCCCCAACTGGGAGGGATCTGCCGGTTCCACAGCTGGAATCTCCCCAGTCGTCGCAGTTTCACTGGATGCTACGGTCACTGGGAGAGGGGCAGAGGAACTGCTGCCCTCATCCGGAGCACCCTGAGAGGTGCCCGCAGAGACGCCAGGCAGCTGCTGCACCGACATGAGGTCGCTTCGGACCTCCCTGCTCACCATGGACGGATGGGCACTGAGCTGGGAAAGTTGATGCCCAAAGCATCTCCCACACAAACACTGACCAGCTGAGGTCAATGCCGATGTGAGGGCTTGCTGGTTAGAGTGCATCCCCAGGAAGCCCTGATGGGTCTCCTGGAGGAGGCTCTCAATGAGAGTCACCACTCTCTCCATGGAGAACGCATGGCGCTCGGACATGTGGCTCATTGCTTCAGCGAGCGTCTGCGTAGACTCCTCCACCACGGAGACCAAGCCAAGCATAGCCTCATATATCACCCCCAGATGCTCCCGTACAACTGGCCGCATTTCCTGCACCTGCTGCATCATGGATGACTCCAGAGGCACATCATCAGGCACCAACTGAGCATGTGCTTGCTCCCCTGCAGTCCTCTGACTGCTGGCACCATGGGCACTCTCTGTCTCCGCCAGCTCCTCAAGCGACTGTGAAGTTCCCTCACCACCGTGCCCCGGTACACTAGCTGATGTTCGAATTCCCACCGAGGTGCTAGTATCTGCGCTGGTGCCTGCCTCGCAGAGATAGTGTGACACTGGTGAGACTTTAGGCCCCTCAGGTGTGAGAGGGGGCCCCTGCTGCTCCTCCTCCCGGCCCTGCTTCGATGATGCTGAAAGGAAGAACAAGGACATTGGATCAGTTATGGTGGAGACAATGTCAAAGTTTATCCCTGTCCCCTGGATCATTATGCGCCCATCCTTCCATAACCAATGGTCAAGCCATTTTGCAAAATTAAATCAATTAACAATCAATTATGGCTGTTGGGAGAACAATGCTGACCTCATTGTTGGGCATAAATATCTGGCCGTGGCACCCCAGCCTCACTGACACCAGTGGACCTTGGCGCATGGTGCCTCTCCAAATCCAGGGCCTCCTACTCAAACCGACTGAGAATGGTAATCTGCGCCTGGCTGCCGTCAGTCCTCACACGCTCTGCCGTGTTATGAGCATTCTTCTCCTGAAAATGAGAGACAAGCATTGATTAGTGAAAATTGCACATGGTCTCTCTTTGCGCACGGCCCACCCCAACCAGAGTGGGACATATCAGGGCTCCAGAGCCTCCTCCTCTCGCTGCTGCCGAACACTCACAGAAAGATGCTAGGCCTGCTCCACAGCACCCCCAACCCCCACCCTTGGACACATGCTGCCTACATCACATTTGGTACCACACGGCATGTCCTTCCATAGCAAGGAGACGTAAGCACGTGGAGGGCAGAGCACAGCAGATGGTTTGTTGCCATGGCACCTTGAAGCTCCCCTCCCAGCATGTCATCACCCTGACTTGGACATGTCCTGGAGTTCAAAAACAGCGCTTAAATGCAGCATCTCCAGATTGCCCCCAAACTAGTCATGTGGGTCTCAGTGTACCACATGCTGTGGGCGGAGACCCCATCTCTTCATCGCCCTCTCAGGTTGACCTCAGCATAGGCAGTATCTGCTGGCCCACCCAGCAAAGGACAAATGTCGTCAATGATTCAATGCAGTCGCTACGCTCAGACTTGGTGGGTAGGGGGTGATGGGGGGGGTGCCGCGGAGGGGCAGGGGGCAGCAGGGGAGTAAGCTGACTTGCTGGGTTCACTGACCAATGCCGACATGGTACTCACCCTGCCAGAGTGCAGCAAGTCATTGAAGCGCTTGCGACACTGGATCCAGGTGCGCCACACACGCCATGGGAGCTCACCACCTCCGCCACCTCCTCCCAGGCACGTTTCGTCATGTTGGGGGGGGGGGGGGGGGGCTCCTCCTCCCATCCTGGGGAATCAGCACCTCCCACCGTGCTGCCACCTCCTCGAGGAGGGCAGCAAGGCAGCCATCCAAGAAACGAGGGTCACATTGGCCCCCCGCCCTACCCTCCAGACTGGCCTGCTCACCAGAAGCCCTCTGGTGAGTCCTTCCATTTGGCATTGTGAACAGCCTTGCAAAGGCTGCCAGCGCTTCTGATAAACAGGCCGTTGGTTGCCATTGGACAATGCACTCCCATTGACACCCACCCACTCCCGCTATCCTCGGGAGTCGGGCATTACGCTGGGCAGGCCTTAATTGGCCAGCCCTCGTAAAATGGCAGCACGGACCTGGTTGCAGGCGGCAATCGGGTCTGCGCCTGCCCGCACTCGCTCCTGCTCCACCCCCACCCCCCCCGCCAAACAGAAAATTCAGCCGCAGATGCCAACAACAGGTAATAACGTTTTACCAGGACCCTTCTGTAATTGTTTAGTGATTTGATTGATGTTTGGTAGACTCATAGGCATTTGTAGCACAGAAGGAGGCGACACCAGTCAACAAAGATCTGGCTATACTAATCCCATTTTCCAGCACTTGGCCCATAGCCCTGGAGACTATGGCAATGCAGGTGAATATCTAAATACTTCTTAAATTTTACAAGGGTTTTTGACTCATCCACCCTTTCAGGCAGTGAGTTCCAGACTCGCACCACCATCTGGGTGAAAAAATTTCTCCTCAACTCTCCTCTTAGCCTTCTACCTCTTACCTTAAACCTATGCCTCTTGGTTATTGACCCTTCTACTAATGAAAAAAGTGCCTTCCTATCCACTCTATCTATGCCCCTCATAATCCTATACACCTCCATCAGGTCCCCTCTCAACCTTCACTGCTCCAAGGAAAACAACCCCTGTCTATCCAATCTTCCTTCATAGCTCAGACCCTCCAGCCCAGGCAGCATCCTGGTAAATCTCCTCTGCACCCTCTCCAATGCACTCACACCCTTTCTATAATATGGTGACCAGAACTGCACACAGTACTCCAGTTGTGGCCTAACCAGCATTTTATACAGTTCCAGCATAACCACCCTGCTCTTGTCTTCTATGCCTTGGCTAACAAAGGCAAGTATCCCAAATGCCTTCTTAACCACCTTATCTATCTGCCCTGCTACCTTCAGGGATCTGTGGATATGCAGACCAAGCTCCCTCTGGTCTTCAGTACTTTCCAGGATCCTACCATTCATAGTGTAATCCCCTGCTTTGCTAGCTCTCCCCAAGTGTAGTACCTCACACTTTTCCAGGTTGAATTCCATTTGCCACTGCTCTGCCCACCCGACCAGTCCATTGATATATTCGTGCAGTTTACGGCTATCCTCCTCATTATTTACCACCCTACCAATTTTTGTGTCATCCGCGAACTTCTTGATCATTCCCCCTACATTTTAGTCCAAATAATTTATGTACACCAAAAACAAGGGCCCCAGCAAAGGCCCCAGCAAGGGCCCCAGCACCAAGCCCTGTGGATCCCCACTGGAAACAGACTTCCAGTCACAGAAACATCCCTCTACCATCACCATCTGCCTCCTGCCTTTCAGCCAATTATGGATCCAATGTGCCACTTTGGCTTGGATCCCATGGGCTCTTACTTTCTTGACCGGTCTGCCATGAGGGACATTTGACTGATGGAACTTGAAAGGGGAAAACATATCATGCATGATTGAGGAGGAGGGATAAAGTAGGGGTGGGGATGGAATTAGGGGTGTAGAAACATGAGAAGCACCAGGGTCCATGCTTTTTCTACCTGGCTCCAACTCTATATCTCTCTCACTGGGTTGGTGGCTTAAAGAATATTTCTAGCAATTGTCACGAGGATATTGATGTATATAATGTTATTGGATATTATTTTAAATTGGACTTGTAGTAGAATCTGTGTCTGTGGGTTAGTGTCTGTGTGTGTCTTAATTGGATTAAAGCCAGCCAGTCCGGGTGCTTTGATGTACAGTAGTTTTGAGATGTTAAACAATAAGGTAGATGGTACACTTGCATTTTGTTGAATAAACCAAAGACTGGGGGTGAAATATTGCACCTAGCTAGGAGACACCAAGCAATATGTTTATATTACTAATAAAATTTTTACTATGAAAGGGGTTTTATTGTGAGAAGAGGTGGGGTTCAAAGGGCCAGGTGATACCATAGAACCATAGAACACTACAGCACAGAAAACAGGCCATTCGGCCCTTCTAGTCTGTGCCGAAATATTATTCCGCTAGTCCCATTGATCTGCACCTCGTCCATAACCCTCCAGACCTTTCCCATCCATGTATCTATCTAATTTATTCTTAAAACTTAAGAGTGAGCCCGCATTTACCACGTCAGATGGTAGCTCGTTCCACACTCTCACCAGTCTCTGAGTGAAGAAGTTCCTCCTAATGTTCCCCCTAAACCTTTCCCCTTTCAGCCTAAAGCCATGTCCTCTCGTGTTTATTTCTCCTAACCTAAGTGGAAAGAGCCTACTTGCATTTACTCTGTCTATACCCCTCACAATTTTGTAAACTTCTATCCAATCTCCCCTCATTCTTCTACACTCCAAGGAATAAAGTCCTAACATGTTTAATCTTTCCCTGTAACTCAACTCCTTAAGACCCGGCAATATCCTAGTAAATCTTCTCTGCACTCTCTCAATCTTACTTGAGAATACATTGAGAATTTGCATTCAAAGGGAAAAAAGTTTTTTTGTGTGCAGGTCAGAGGCATTTAATATCTAAGCAACCTGTAATCCTACCACTGTGTCTGCGTAGGAACAAATTGAAAGGAGCCTCATTTTGAATTCGTAAGATAAAATGTGCTTTGCCCGGTGTCTGTTTAAAGTTTAGGGTTATTGTTGTCTTGGTGGAGATTTACCTGGGAGTGATTAATTTGGGGATTTGTTTAAAAGTTACTATGGTAGTAATATGTAGGCATGTGTATGTGTTTAATTCCTTGTTAAATTAATTAATGTTTAATTTAATTTATATAAAAACATCTAGAGGCTTGGTGATTTCATTTCTGAATTCAGAGCTACACCTCAAACATACCAGTTGAAAATATAGGTTATGACAGTTGTTTAAAGTTTCCCTCTGGGTTTTAAATAACTCAGCCTTTACCAGCTGCTGTGTCATAACACAATGTAATGGTACCTTTATTGTTTGTTAGCACTAACCAAATAATTCTATGGACGGAATCGTCCCAGATTTGCACTAAATGCGGCAGCGGGAGGGTAAAACAACGTTTTACCTGCCAGCCGCGATGATCGGCTTTCATGTTATATCATCCCAAACCCGCCGCATTAATTATGCATTCCTGGAAAATACGCCATTTCCATGGCGAACGGGCTCTCATTTGCCCACCATGCAATCACTTCGCCGCTTCATCACGCCAGGCGCCATGTTTAAAGTCCAGCCGCGCGCATACGTCTTAGTGTTTCCAGACCACGACTGCTGCAGGGAAGATGTCCACGAAAGACAAAAAGACTGCAGTCCGCAGGTTTAGTGACACGCATGGTCACAGGATAGGTAGCGGCATGACCAGCCAGGTTTGGGAAGTGGTGGCAGCGGAGGTCAGCACCAATGCCCTTCAAAATAGGACAGCCACCCAGAGCCGCAAGGCGATGAATGGTCTCCTCTGTTCCGCTAGGATAAATCACCCTTCTCATCACTCTCAACTCACATGTTCACAAACTCATCGCACATTAACAGGGATCTCACTCGCTGCCAGTTCAAGGGACATCACCATTCACTCTCTCACATTGTCCTCATCCTGTCCATGGGACCACTCACCATCCACACAACTTGTCAACTGGCCCGGCAGGGTTCCTGCTTACAATTTCTCCATCTCTATTCATGCAGGACAAGCTGGCACAAACAACAAATATTCCTCCACCTAAAATCAAGCTCCTGAAAATAGAACCATCAAGCTAGCCGGCGACGATCTGGGCCAATCCTGTGCTGATGGTGAGGTCGGCGGCGATCTACAACTGAGGGTCCAGCAGTGTAACATCCATCAGACAACCATTCTCTGAGTGATGTGTCCTGTTTCACAGGCCACTGCCGTGCACTAATTATTTCTCCTTGCTTCCGCAGGCTCATCTGGGAAAGAGCCGACAGAGTCCATGATCCAGGGCCTCTAATCAAGTCCCAAAGAAACCTTTGAAGAGGAATCTGAAGGCACCCTCCTTTAGGTCTTGTCATAGCGCTCACCCACGCCTTCCACCAGCACAGAGACCCACACCTTGGTGGGACCTAGCTTTAGCGTGGCCTCGGGGTCACAATCTGGTGAGCACATCACACTGGTCTGATCCACAGCAGGCGGCAGCAGGGCTTTCCCAGGGGTCCGGCACTCGGAGGACTGCTGGAGGCCAGGTATTTGCTGAGTCCAAGTCAGATGTTGAGCCTCTGAACTCAGTCATGGCACAGTTGCTGGAGCTGCAAAGGCAAGCTAGGGAACATCAGGAAGGGATGTCTGCTGCACTCCTCAGATTTCAAGGCACGATGGAGGCGTCCGTCTGCCTTCAAGCTGAGGTGGTAGCGCCGGCATTGCAATGCACCGAGGTCAACACTGGTAGGAAGGTTATGGAGACATGGAGACCTTGGTCCAGGGCATCACCCCTGCACTGCTGCATGGGATCAACTCCATCGCTGATGCTATAGTTGGCCTCCAGCAGTGTGTATGCGAGAGAAGTGCGGAACAGCTCAATCTCACTCCAGCTACCCCCTGCTCCTCAAGGAGTCGGCCTGGGACCGTAGGGCACCTTTACGGAGGAGGATCAGCAGGTGTCTCCCCCAGGGCCACCTATCCAGGTGACTCTGG
The DNA here is from genome assembly GCF_964194155.1 of Cetorhinus maximus. Classification (NCBI taxonomy): domain Eukaryota; kingdom Metazoa; phylum Chordata; class Chondrichthyes; order Lamniformes; family Cetorhinidae; genus Cetorhinus; species Cetorhinus maximus. Next base: position 169,391,825 of record NC_135883.1, read on the forward strand.
GAGTGTCCTGTCCATCCAAATCTTACTGTGGTCTCAGCAGCTCCAGCTCCACAGGCCAGGGAGGGTGCCACTGCCACGCACAAGACAAAGCAGGCTGGGGCCCTCCAGGTCTCGGCCCTCCAGAGGATGCCCGCCAAAGTCATTACAGACAGGGCATTGCAGTCAGCAGGCTGCTTCCATCTCCACTGCGGGTGTCAGGGGAGCACCAAGATGTAACGGCAGGGTTAGGAAAGTTAAGAATATGTAGTTGCACAGCTTGGGCACGGGTGTTAATCACTTGTACATAATGTTCACTATTGTCAATAAACTCCCAAGAATGACTCCCTACCTATGGCTCCTTGTTCTGATGAGCAGTGTGGGTGTTACTCATATGTGAAACCTTTCTGCACAAGATAAAGGCAGGTGTCTCAACCAGGGCCTCTTCCCTGTGCTTTGTGCAGCCTTCAGACCACAGTGATGATTCGACCTCACATTCCCTGACACATTACTGATGCCTACACCTCAATGGTGCTTGTCATTGCTGCCAGAATGTAGTGGGCAGGCATACAGAGTTCTCTCATTCTCTCTGTGTGCTCTCAGAACCTTTAAGGCGGGTCTGGCCCCCATCTTTTCAGCATCTGTGACCACTGATGTTGTGCTCCTGAAGGGCGCTCAGGTGCTGAAGGTGGACAAAAGATCAGGTGCTTCTAAAGTTTCACGGCAGCGTCTCTACAATATGACCCTGATCACAGAGTGCAAGTGAGCTGCTCTTGGCCAGACAGGAGTCAAAGATTCTCAGAGGCTATGTGAAGATCTATGGAGCGTTGTCACTGCATGTCGTCATCATCCTCCTGCAATCCAGTGAGTATTAGGGCCTCCACTGTGTCTCCATGACAGGAGCATTCTCACAGAGCGTATTTGTGCTGCCATAAGCCAGAATAGAGTCAAAAGTTCACAGATGTGATGTGAAGAACTATGGGCTCACCGCACTGCATGTCATCATCACCCTCCACAAATCTAGCAGCAATGAGGGCCTCTCAAGCGCAGCTGCTTCCCTCGCCCACCCTAACCCCCACACCAAATGCTTGTGCACTAAATTCAGCTACAGGGCAGCCCTAGCGCATCCTCCCTCCCAAGTCATGTCAACCACAGTGCTGTCCTTGCCCCCCCCAACACCCGCAGGTCACTTCAACTGCAGGGCTGCCATTGCCCCCCTGCCCTGTCTGACAATGCACCTCAAGCTTCAAGTCCAACAGGAGACCCTGGTGAGTGCTGCGCAATGTTATTGTGTACTCATCTCCGTTTTCCACTCAAAGTGCAGCCTGCCATGTGCGCACCCTTTTCGTGCTATTGTGAAACACATCGGTGTGCTTTCCCGCCGATTTAGGCGGACAATCCAGTGGGGTGGGGGAGGAATCCGGCGGGAAGGCCTAATAATGATATGCAGATGTATTACAATGAGGTTGCCGATGTCCAATGGCAGGAAACGAGGCCCACCATTGGCGGCCTGAGTGGACAATCGCAAACTGGTTTCATGCTGTTTGTGGAACCGATTACACCATATTGTCAGTTCACATCACCGAACATGCCCGACACCGTCGGGCACCGAAATCCCTGGCTTATGGTTCAGTGAAGCGTGCAGGAGGGCATGCCAGATGCAGCACCAGGCATGCCTGAATATAGGTGTAACTACTTGTACGCCAAATAGCATAAAGCAGCATTGGATAGACAAAGCTCAGCAACTCCACAATCAATGGTTCAGATCTAAGTTCTATCATATCCGTCTCGGGCCTCTTTCTGAGGCCCCAGCATCACAGATGCCAGTCTTCAGCCAATTCAATTCACTCCATCTGATATCAAGAAACAGCTGAGAGCACTGGATAATGCAAAGGCTAAGGGCCTTCACAACATTGCAGCAGTAATACTGAAGACCGGCGTTCTAGAACTAGCCACACCCCTAGCCAAGCTGTTCCAGGACAGCTATAACACTGGCATCTATCCAACAATGTGGAAAAAGTAGGACAAATACAACCTGACCAATTACTGCCCCATTAGTCTCCTCTTGATCATCAAAGTTGTCGATAGTGTTATCAAGCGGCACTTACTCAGTAATAACCTGTTCACTGATGCTCAGTTTGGGTTCCACCAGGACCACTCAGCTCTTGACCTCATTACAGCCTTGGTTCAAACAAAGACAAAAGAACTGAACTCAAGACATCAAAGCAGCATTTGACCAAGTGTGGCATCAAGGAGCCCCAGCAAAACTGGAGTCAATGGAAATCAGGGGGGAAACTCTCCGCTGGTTGGAGTCGTACCTAGCACAAAGGAAGGTGATTGTGGTTGTTGGAGGTCTTCATGCAGGACAAGTTGGCACACAACAAAAAGGAGAGGTTGCAGACTGGTGGAGGAATGCCTGAAACCAAAGTCCTCTCAGACTTTGAAAACAGGGTCATCTAGCTGACCAGTGATGATCGGGACCATTCCTGTGCAGACGGTGAAGCCAGCTGTGCTCAACAAGTGAGGATCCAGTAGTGCAACATCCATCAGACAACCATGCTGTGAGTGAGTTCCCCTGTTCCACAGTGCTCTGCCATGCACTAATTATCTCGCCTTGCTTTCGCAGATACATCTGAGACGCAGCCAAGGAGGTCCACAAGCCAGGTCCTTGACTCAAGCCCTGAAGACGCCTCGGAAGAAGAATTTAATGACACCCCAATTGAAAGCGTCTCATAGCGCTCACCCACACCCTCCGCCAGCCCAGAGACACAGACCTCGGTGGGACCTAATTCTAGGAGTAGCCTTGGGGTCACAATCTGTTGAGCACACCACATTGTCTGATCCATAGCAGCTGGAGGCAGGGACTTCCCAGGTTTCTGGCACTCGGAGGAGTGCTGGAGGCCAGAAATCTGCTGACTCCGGTTACATCTCAGTTGCTGGAGCTGCCAAGGCAAGCACTGAAACATCAGGAAGGGATGTCCGCTGCACTCCTCAGATTGCAAGGCACAAGGGAAGAGTCCATCTGCCTTCAGTCAGAGGTGATAGACCATGCCAACGCACCAAGGTCAACACTGGTAGGATGGTGGTCGCCATGGAGACCTTGGTCCACGGCATTGGCCCAGCACTGCTATGTGGGCTGAACTCCATTGCTCATGCCATAGCTGGCCTCCAACAGTGTCAACGTGAGAAAGGTGCAGGGTAGCTTGATCCCAATCCAGTTTGCCCTACTCCTCAAGGAGTGAGCCAGGGCCCCATGGCACCCATAGGGAGGAGGACCAGCAGCTCGACACACCGGAGCCATCCAACCAGGTGACTCTGGGAATGTCTGGCCGATCCAAATCCCCTCTTCCTGTGACCCCCGCAGCTCCAGCTCTATAGGCCAAGAAGAGTGCAGCTGGCCTGCAGCAAGATCCAAAAAGGGTCTTTCCAGGTCTTGGTCCTCCAGAGTACATGCATCAAGGTCAACACAGATGGGGCGCAGCAGTCAGCAGGCTGCTTCCGCATCCGCTATGGATGTTGGGAGGGCACCAAGATGTAGCGGCAGGGTTAGGAAGGTGAAGACAATGTAATTGCACAGTGTGGGCACGAGTGTTAGTCAGTTGTACATAATGTTCACTATTGTAAATAACCTCCCAAGAATGTCTCCCTGCCTATGGCTCCTTGTTATGATGAGCAGTGTTTGTGTCACTCAGATGTGAAACCTTAGTTGCTGCACAAGATAAAGGCACGTGTCTGTCCAGGGCCTCTTCCCTGTGCAGTGTGCAACTGTCATGAAACTATTAATATATATATTATTGGAAAATATTTTTCTTTTAAAATAGAGGTTTAGTCTGTGGCTGTGTCTTAATTGGATTAAAGCCAGCTAGTCTGGGTGCTTTGGTGTGCACTAGTTTTGAGATGCAAACAGAGAGGTACAGAGTGTTTGCATTTTGAACAGAGCATTCAAGAAGTGGGGAGGCACCTAGCGAGCAGAAATATGTTTATATTGCTTATAAAATTGGTACTATGAAAGGGGTTTTATTGTTAGAAGTGGCTGGTGATACAATGAGAATTTAGATTCAATGGGCTGTGTTAGGTAGAACAAGACAACCGTTTTGAGTGTGTAGAGCAGAGGCAAAGTGAGATCAAAAGCAGCTGTAAGCCTTCAACTATCTCCACAGGAGCCAAAATGAAAAGAACCGCATTTTGAATTTGTACAGTAAAAATGCTTTGCCTGGTGTCTGGTTAAGTCAATGGGTTGCTGTTGCCTTAATGGGGATTAGTTTGGGAATTTGTTCAAAGTTATGATCGTAGTAATTTGTAGCCATGTGTATATGTTTAACTCTGTAAATTATTAAAATCTTTAATTTAGCTTAATATAAAGCCTCTCGAGTATTGATGGTATGATTCCTGAATTTAGAGATGCATATCAAACATAACACTTAAAATTATAGGTTATGACAGCTATTTAAAGTTTCCCTCTGGGATTTTTAAAAAATAACTCAGCTTTACGAACTGCTTGGTCATTCTTTTGGAAGAATTTAAAGATTCAATCTCTTCGGTAGTGAGAACTCATGTGGAGGAACAGAGGGTTGATTCTGTAAGACAAGCAGCAGAGATAGCTGATGATTATGAGTTAGTTCATAGAGCTAAACCTTTCTTTCGTCACCCTTTCCAATTGGAAAAGGATAAAAAACGGGAAGGTGGAAGGAAGGTAGGTAGTCAGGGAAGAGAAGGAGTAACTGGAAGTTCCCAGGGAGTTTTTTCTCAGAATAAAATGGAAGGTGCTGAAGGTGGAAGTGACATTCAAAAATTGATGCGTTTTCATTGTAATAAAGTGGGGCACACAAAGCCAGTGTGTTGGAGATTATAGGAAAAATCTGAAGGAATTGTTGGGGTACAGTAAATCTCTGGAAGTAAAAGTACTGTGGGCTCTGATGTCCAGGCACAGGGGAACCAGTGTTTTGTGTACAGATGAAACAGGGAGACTCAGTGAAAGGTAAAGAAATGAGAATGCATTCACAGTTTACTCAAGAGAATTCTGAGAAGCAGGTTGCAGAAATGCCTATGGTAGTTGAGCAGCCTGTAGAAGTGTTTTCAACAGAAGTGTTACAGAAGGAACATCCTGGATCGTTTCCTAATTGTGTTATAATGAGATCAAAGGCTCATCGGGAAGAAGAAGATAAACAAGAAGGGCAGACAGTTCAAAGGCAAGAAGAGGGTGTTGAAATCCAATTAGCTGGCACTGTATGTGATAACATTGTTCAGGAGGAAGGGATGCAGGACAGATCAGTTGAAGTGTTTAACTCAAAGAGGTTAGTCAAGTTACAGAAAAAATGATATGCAATTAAAACAGTTATATCAGAAAGCTTATTCAGAAACTGAAGCAAAATGTATTCCAGTATGTTATCTTCGTGGGGATATTTTGATGAGAAAATGGCGGTCGGATCATGTTTCAGCAAATGAAAGCTGGGGGGAGGTGCATCAGATTGTTATCCCATTAGGGTATAGAAATAAAATGAAATGAAATTCCAATGGGGGTACATTTAGGAATTAGGAAAACACAGGAAAAGGTACAGAGATAATTTTTTTTTTGGCCAGGATTGCATAGGGATGTAGTCAAATTCTATAGAACCTGTTATACATGTCAAATAGCAGGAAAACCACAAGCAGTGATTAAGCTGGTGCCTTTAATCCCAATACCAGCATTTGATTGTGTAGGACACCACCCTAAGACTAAAAGTGGAAATCAGTATTTATTGAGAACAATGGATGTGTCTACCAGGTTTCCTGAAGCGATACCTTTAAGAAATATTACATCTAAGAAGATTGTGGAGGAGTTAATTAAACTTTTCACACAATATGGTTTACCTAAAGAAATACAATCAGAACAGGGGTCAAATTTCATGTCACAGCTGTTTGAGGAAGTAATGAACAGTTTGGGGATAAAACAGTTTAAGTCGATAGTTTATCATCCTGAGTTACAAGGAGCTTTGGAAAGATGGCATTAGACTTTAAAAACTATGACAAGAGCATACTGTTATGATTATGCACAGGATTGGGATACGGTAATTCCATTTTTGTTATTTGCTATTAGAGACATTCCTAATGCATTCTCTGCTTTTAGCCCTTTGAACTAGTTTATGGTCATGAGGTAAGGGGACCACTGAAATTGATTCATGAGAGATTGGTGGGTCAAAATTCAGAAACTACTCTCCTGGAATACATGTCAAATTTCAGGGAAAGATTGAACAGAGCATGTGAACTGGCTAGGGAACATTTAAAGACAGTACGGCAAGTGATGAAAGTGAAAGCAGATAAGAAGGCTAAAATTTGCAGTTTTGTTTCCGGAGAGAAAGTATTAGCTTTGGTACCAGTGCTAGGTTATTCATTAAATGCAAGATTTAGTGGGCCTTACAAGATTGAAAAGAAATGGAGTGAAGCAAATTATTTAATAAATACTGCAGATAGAAGAAAGAAGCAGAGGGTGTGTCATGTAAATATGTTTTAAATACTTTGACAGGGAAGAGGAACAAAAAGAGGTATTAGTGATGATGGATAATGAGAAAGAGGTAGAAGAACAGGACTCCGAAACTTATTTTCCTCTAATCAAATTGGATAATGAGGGGGTACTTGAAAATTTAAATTAAATATTGAGTTACCTTCCAAGCAAGTGTCAAAGTGACTTGGAAAAGCTATTGCAGTCACAAAAGCCGACTTGTGGAAACAAATTGGGAAAGACACATTTAGCTTTACATGATGTATGTATAGCAATATCATCTTCAATAAGGCAACAACCTTATAGATTAAATCCGGCAAAGTTATCACAAGTACAAAAAGAAATTGATTTCATGCTTCAAAATTACATCATTGAGTCTAGTTGCAGTATCTGGAGTTCGCCTATTGTACTGGTAACCGAATGGAACACAAAGACTATGTGTGGAGTATTGAAAGGTGAATGCGGTGACAATAGCAGATTCATATCGCATACCACGGTTGGAGGATTGCATTGAGAAAGTGGGACAATTGAAATTTATCACAAAGATTGACTTGCTAAAAGGATATTGGCAGGTACCATTGTCAGAAAGAACAGAGGAGATATCAGCTTTCGTATTGTCAAGTGGACTATATCAGTTTAAAGTCATGCCATTTGGTATGAAGAATGCACCTGAGACATTTCAAAGACTGACAAACAAAATAATTGCAAGTCTCAGCAATTGTACGGTTTATATTGATGATCTAATCGTTTTCATTCAGATGTGGGAGAAGCACTTACAGCATCTGGAAGAGTTATTTACTCGAATACAAGAAGCTTATTTGGTGATGAACTTGGCTAGAAGTGAATTTGCAAAAGCTCAAATCTAGACCATACCATTGGACATGGTAAGGTGGCTCCGAGAGATGTTTAAGCCAAGACTATTGTGGATTTCCCAGTGCCTACAACAAAACGAGAGGTTTTGAGATTTCTGGGCATGAGTGGGTTTTACTGGAAATTTGTACCAATTTTAGCCAGGCGGTTGCTCCATTATTAAGAAAGAACAAGAAGTTTCAATGGACACTGGAGTGTCAGAAGTAATTCGATAGTTTGAAAACTGTATTAACTATGATACCAGTGTTAGCAGTACCCAATTATGCTAAGCAATTCAAATTGGCCATTTACACAAGTGATATTGGCATTGGGGCTGTATTGTTGCAAGAAGATGACACTGGAATTGAAAAACTGAGAGAGTATTTTTCCCGGAAGCTGAATGTACAACAGAGAGGCAGTTGGGAGATTGAAAACAGCGCGAGAGGAGATGTGATTGGGAGATTGAAAACAGCGCGAGAGGAGAGTCAGTCGGGAGATTGTAAACAGCGCGAGAGGAGAGATGATTGGGAGATTGAAAAAACAGTGCGAGAGGAGAGTCAGTCGGGAGATTGAAAACAGCGTGAGAGGAGAGGTGGTTGGGAGATTGAAAATAAAAGGAGGGGAAGCTGAAGAGGAGTGGCCAGTGTGTGAGTGGCCCAGTGAAGGTTTTGGCTCGAGAGGCTTCGGCGAGCAGAGGCTGAGGACGAGCTTGCTCCCAGTGAGGTAAGGCTGGGTAAGTTCCTTTAATTAAATTAGGAGTAGGTAATGGAGGCAGCAGTTAGGGCAGTCGAGTGCTCCGAATGCAGTATGTGGGAAGTCTGGGACACCACAATTGCCCCTGATGACTACACCTGCAAAAGATGCATCCAGCTACAGCTCCTGACAAACCAAGTTAGGGAACTGGAGCTGGAGCTGGATGAACTTCGGATCATACGGGAGGCAGAGGCAGTAATAGACAGGAGTTTCAGGGAGACAGTCACCCCTAAAAGTCAGGAGGCAGTTAGCTGGGTGACTGTCAGGAGAGGGAAGGGGAATAGACAGAAAGAGCAGAGCACCCCTGTGGCCGTTCCCATCAACAATAGGTATACTGTTTTGGATACTGTTGGTGGGGACGACCTACCAGGGACAAGCTGTAGTGGTCGCGTCTCTGGCACCGAGACTGGACCCTCAGCTCAGAAAAAAAGGAGGGAAAAGAGGAGAGCAGTAGTGATAGGGGATTCGATAGTTAGGGGGACAGATAAGATGTTCTGAGGGAGAGATCTAGAATCCCGGATGGTCTGTTGCTTCCCTGGTGCCAGGGTCCGCGATATCTCGGATCGAGTTCTCAGTTTTCTCAGGAGGGAGGGTGAGCAACCAGATGTCGTGGTCCATTTAGGGGCCAATGACGTGGATAGGAAGGAGGAGGAGGTCCTGCAAAGAGAGTTTAGGGAGTTAGGTGCAAAGTTGAAGGACAGGACCTCCAGGGTTGCGATCTCAGGAGTGCTACCCGTGCCACGTGCTAGTGAGGCTAGAAATAGGAAGATAATGCAGCTAAATATGTGGCTAAGGAGATAGTGCAGGAGGGAGGGCTTCATGTTTCTGGACAATTGGGCTCTGTTCCAGGGAAGGTGGGATCTGTTCCGATGGGACGGTTTGCACCTGAACTGGAGGGGGACTAACATCCTTGCGGGTAGGTTTGCTAGTGCTGCTCCGGGGGGGTTTAAACTAGATTTGCAGGGGGAGGGGAACCAGAGTGTTAGAGCAGATAGTGAGGTGGAGGAGGATAAAGGTCAAGTGAGGAATGCATGTATAGACAGAAATCAAAGGTTTGTATGTGATAGAAATGTTCTCAGGTGCATCTATTTCAATGTAAGGAGTATTGTTGGAAAGGCAGATGAGCTTAGGGCATGGATTGGCACGTGGGATTACGACATTATTGCTATTAGTGAGACTTGGTTGCAGGAGGGGCAGGACTGGCAGCTCAATGTTCCGGGGTTCCGTTGTTTCAGACGTGATAGAGGGGGAGGGATGAAAGGGGGAGGAGTGGCATTACTAGTCAGGGAAAATATCACAGCTGTGTGTAGACAGGACAGCCCGGAGGTCTCATCTACAGAGGCCATATGGGTGGAGCTGAGGAACGGGAAAGGTGTGACCACACTAATAGGGTTGTATTATAGACCGCCCAATAGTCAAAGAGAATTGGAGGAGCAAATCTGTAGAGAGATAGCAGACCGATGTAAGAAACAGAAAGTTCTGATAGTAGGAGATTTTAACTTTCCACATATTGACTGGGACTCCCATACTGTAAAAGGGTTGGATGGCTTGGAGTTTGTCAAATGTGTTCAGGAAAGTTTTCTAAATCAATATATAGAGGTACCAACGAGAGAGGATGCAATACTTGATCTCCTATTAGGGAACCAGACAGGTCAGGTGACAGAAGTATGTGTAGGCGAACATTGTGGGTCCAGTGACCACAATGTCATTAGTTTTAAGTTAATTATAGATAAGGATAGATCTGATCCGCAAGTTGAGATTCTAAATTGGAGAAAGGCCAATTTTGTGGAAATGAGAAAGGATCTAGGAAGAGTGGATTGGGATAAGTTGTTTTCTGGCAAGGATGTGTTCAGTAAGTGGAAGGCATTCAAAGGTGAAATTTTGAGAGTGCAGAGTTTGCAAGTTCCTGTCAGGATTAAAGGCAAAGTTAACAGGCATAGGGAACCTTGGTTTTCAAGGGATATTGGTGATCTGGTTAAGAAGAAGAGAGAGGTGTATAGCAGGTAAAGGCAACAAGGAGCAAATGAGGTACTTGTAGAGTATAGAAAATGTAAGAAAATACTAAAGAAGGAAATCAGGAAGGCAAAAAGAAGACATGAGGTTGCTTTGGCAGATAATGTGAAGGTAAACCCGAAGGGTTTCTACAAGTATATTAAGAGTAAAAGGATAGTAAGGGAAATAATTGGTCCCCTTGAAGATCAGCGTGGTCGTCTATGTGTGGAGCCTCACGAGATGGGGGAGATCTTAAACAGTTTTTTTGCATCAGTATTTACTCAGGAAACTGGCATAGTGTATAAGGAAGGAAGGGAAACAAGCAGTAGTGTCATGGAACATATAGAGATTAAAGAGGAGGAGGTGCTTGCTGCCTTACAGTGAATAAAGGTAGATAAATCCCCCAGGCCTGACATGATATTCCCTCAGACCTTGAGGGAGACTAGTGTAGAAATTGCAGGGGCCCTGGCAGAAATATTTAAAATGTCCTTAGACACGGGTGAGGTGCCGGAGGATTGGAGGGTAGCTCATGCTGTTCCGTTGTTTAAAAAAGGCTCCAAAAGTAAACCAGGTAATTACAGGCCAGTGAGCCTGACATCAGTAGTAGGTAAATTATTGGAAGGTGTTCTGAGAGATCAGATATACAATTATTTGGACAGCCAAAGACTGATTAAGGATAGTCAGCATGGCTTTGTGCGTGGTAGGTCGTGTTTAATGAACCTTGTAGAGTTTTTCGAGGAGGTTACCAAGAAAGTAGATGAAGGAAAGGCTGTGGATGTTCTCTACATGGACTTTAGTAAGGCCTTTGACAAGGTCCCACATGGGAGGTTAGTTCAGAAGGTTCAGACACTTGGTATCCATGGAGAGGTTGTAAACTGGATACGAAATTGGCTGTGTGGGGGAAGACAGAGAGTGGTAGTGGATGATTGCTTCTCAGACTGGAGGCCTGTGACTAGTAGTGTGCCTCAGGGATCTGTGCTGGGACCATTGTTGTTTGTTGTCTATATCAATGATCTGGACGATAATGTGGTAAATTGGATCAGCAAGTTTGCTGATGACACTAAGATTGGAGGCGTTGTCGACAGCGAGGAAGGCTTTCAGAGCTTGCAGAGTGATCTGGACTAACTAGAAAAATGGGCCAGAAAATGGCAGATGGAACTTAATGCAGAAAAGTGTGAGCTGTTGCATTTTGGAAGGACAAACCAAGGTAGGACATACACAGTAAATGGTAGGGCACTGAGGAGTGCGGAGGAACAAAGGGATCTGGGAGTTCAGATACATAATTCCCTGAAAGTGGCGTCACAGGTAGACAGGGTTGTAAAGAAAGCTTTTGGCATTCTGGCCTTCATAAATCAAAGTATTGAGTATAGGAGTTGGGATGTTATGGTGAGGTTGTATAAGACATTGGTGAGGCCAGCTTTGGAGTATTGTGTGCAGTTCTGGTCACCTAACTACAGGAAGGATATCAGTAAGATTGAAAGAGTGCAGAGAAGATTTACTAGGATGTTGCCGGGTCTTCAAGAGTTGAGTTACAGGGAAAGATTAAACAGGTTAGGACTTTATTCCTTGGAGCGTAGAAGAATGAGGGGCGATTTGATAGAAGTTTACAAAATTATGATGAGAGTGGTGGGAGTGTGGAACGAGCTGCCATCTGACGTGGTAAATGCGGGCTCACTCTTAAGTTTTAAGAATAAATTGGATAGATACATGGATGGGAGAGTTCTGAAGGGTTATGGACTGGGTGCAGGTCAATGGGACGAGCGGAATAATATTTCGGCACAGACTAGAAGGGCTGAATGGCCTGTTTTTCTGTGCTGTAGTGTTCTATGGTTCTATGACACTGAATTTGGTGTTAGCATTGCAGCATTTTGAAACTTATGCTGTAAAAATTTATCAGAAACAATTGTTTATACAGACCATAATCCTTTGAAGTATTTGGACAAATTTCAAACAGAAGTGCTAGGCTTTTCAGATGGAGTCTATTATTACAACCATTAAATCTACGTATTATATATATTGCTGGAAGAGAAAATCTGTTCGCAGATGTGTTATCAAGAGTTTGATGCTTAAAAGAAAATGGGACATTTTTAAATAGAATCTTGAGCGATTTCTGTTGATACCAAAGATTTGTGTATGTATATTATTATGTTAATGCATGCATTTGGTAATGTAATAGTGCGATAAGGAAAGGAGATAGTGTGAGATGGGTTATTAAAATGAAGCCGTCTTTCTATGTTGGAAAACGGTGAGAGTGACAGTTCCTCTGGGGAGTGCAGCCACGCTCATGGCATTGTGAGTGGCTCAGCTGCACAGGGGGGGGAGGAAAAAGAGGGGAAGAGCAATAGTGGTAGAAGACTTGAAAGTAAGGGGAACAGACAGGCGTTTCTGTGGCCGTAGATGTGACTCCAGGATGATATGTTACCTCCCTGGTGCCAGGGTCAAGGATGTCACTGAACGGCTGCAAGGCATTCTAAAGAGGGAGGGCAAACAGACTGAGATCGTGGTACATATTGGTACCAACGACATAGGTAGAATGAGGGATGAGGTCCTGCAAGTAGAATTTAGGGAGCTAGGAAGCAAATTAAAAAACAGGACCTCAAAAGTAGTAATCTCTGGATTACTTCCAGTGCCACGTGCTAGTGAGTACAGAAATAGGAGGTGAGTCCAGATGAATGTGTGGCTGGAGAGCTGGTGCAGGAGAGAGGGCTTTAGATTTATGGGACATTGGGACCGTTTCTGGGGGTGGTGGGACCTGTACAAGGTGGACGGGTTGCACCTGAACCAGAATGGGGCCAGCATCCTTGCCAGCTAGTGCTGTTGATGAGGGTTGAAACTAACTTGGCAGGGGGATGGGATCCTGAGAGGAGGTTCAGCAGTGGGAGCTGCACTGCCAAAATTAGAAGAGAGAGCAAGTGAGTCTGGAAGGCATAGAAATTATAGGCCAGTTAAGGCATAAGGGAGCTTGGCGAAGTTGGATGGTATTTATTTTAATGCAAGGAGTCTGACGAATAAGGCAGATGAGTTGAGGGCACAAATTAACACATGGAAGCATGATGTCATTGCTGTCACAGAGACATGGTTGAGAGAAGGGCAGGGTTGGCAGCTCAATATTCCAGGATATAGGGTCTTCAGGCGAGACAGGGAAGGAGGTCAAAGAGGAGGGTGTATCACAATATTGATCAAGGAATCAATTACAGCAGTAAGGAGGGATGACATCTCCTCAAATGAAGCCATATGGGTAGAACTTAAAAACAAAAAAGGTGCAATCACATTGCTGGGAGTGTACTGTAGGCCCCCAAACAGTCAGAGAGAAATAGAAGAGCAGATATGTAGGCACATTTCAGACAAGTGTAAAAATAATAGGGTAGTAATAGTGGGGGATTTCAACTTTCCCAACATTAACTGGGTTAGTCATAGTGTGATAGGTTTAGAGGGAGCGTAATTCTTAAAATGCATCCAGGAGAGCTTTTTAAGCCAGTACGTAGAAGGTCCTACAAGAGAGGAGGCGGTCCTGGCCTTAATTTTAGGGAATAAAGCCAGGCAAGTGGTAGAGGTATCAGTGGGGAAGCATTTTGCAGATAGTGATCATAACTCCATTAGATTCAAGGTTTTTATGCAAAAGGACAAGGATGGGCCAGAAATCAGAGTTCTAAATTGGGGAAGGCTGATTTTAATAAGATCAGATATGATTTGGCCAGAGTGGACTGGGAGCAGCTACTTTTATGTAAATCTGCGTCAGAGCCGTGGGATTCATTCAAGAAGGAAATAGGGAGAGTACGGGGCCAACATATTCCAGTAAAGACAAAGGGTAGGACCAACAAATCCAGGGAACCCTGGATGTCGAGGGATATACAGGATTGGATAAAGAGAAAAAGGAAGGCTTATGGCAGATACCGAGTGCTCAAAACAGCGGAAGCCCCAGAGGAGTATAGAATATGTAGGGGGGAACATAAAAAGGAAATTAGGAGAGCAAAAAGAGGCATGAAGAAACATTGGCAGGTAAAATAAAGGAAAATCCGAAGTTATTTTACAAGTTCATTAAGAGTAAGAGGATAACTAGGGAAAGAGTAAGGCCCATTAAGGACCATAGTGGTAATTTGTGTGTGGAGCCGGAAGACGTAGGTAGGGTTCTAAATGAATACTTTGTGTCAGTGTTCACAAGGGAGAGGGACAACATGGGTATGGAAATCAGGCAGATGGACTGTGATATAATTAAATAAATTAGCATAGAAAGGAAGGAGATTCTAAGTGGTCTGGCAAGCTTAAAAGTAGATAAATCTCCAGGCCCGGATGAAACATATCTCAGGCTGTTGAGTGAGGCAAGCGAGGAAATAGCAGGGGTGCTGGCAATCATTTTCAATGTCTCTCTGGCCACAGGAAGGGAGGAAGGGATAGACCAGGGAACTACAGGCCAGTCAGTCTAACCTCAGTGGTGGGGAAACTATTGGAAGCAATTCTGAGGGACAGAATTTTTTGAAGAGGTGGCCAGGTATGTAGGTGAGGACAATGCATTTAACGTAGACTACCTGGACATCAGCAAGGCTTTTGATAAGGTCCAGCATGGGAGACTGATAATGAAGGTAAGAGCACATGGGATCCAAGGCAATTTGACAAATTGGATCCAGGATTGGCTGAGTGGCAGGAAGCAGAAGGTGATGGTCGAGGGATGGTTTTGTGACTGGATGCATGTGTCCAGTGGGGTTCCACAGGGATTGGTGTTGGGTCCCTTGCTGTTTGTGGTATATATAAATGATTTAGGCTTGAATGAGGAGGGTTGATCAGTAAGTTCGCGGATGACACGAAAATTGGTGGGGTGGTAAATAGTGAGGAGGATAGCCTTAGATTACAGGAGGACGTAGACGGGCTGGTCAGATGGGCTGATCAGTGGCAAATGGAATTTAATCGAGATAAGTATGAGATGATGCACTTGGGCAGGACAAACAAGGCACCGGAATACATGATGAATGGTAGAGCCCTGGAAAGTACCAAGGATCAGAGGGACCTTGGTGTGCATGTCCACCTGTCCCTTAAGGTAGCAGGACAGGTAGATAGAAGGTAAGAAGGCATATGGGATACTTGCCTTTATTAGCTGAGGCATAGAATATAAGAGCAGGGAGGTTATGCTGGAACTGTATAAAGCGCTGATTAGGCCACAGCTAGAGTATTGTATGCAGTTCTGGAATCCGCATTAAAGGAATGATGTGATTGCACTAGAAAGAGTGCAGAGCAGATTTACCAGGATGTTGCCTGGGCTGGAGAGTTATAGTTATGAGGAGAGATTTGATAGATTGGGGTTATTTTCCCTGAAGCAGAGGAGATTGAGGGAGGACATGATTGAGGTGTATAAAATTATGAGGGGCATAGATAGGGCAGACAGGAAGGAACTTTTCTCCTTGGTGGAGGGATCAACAACCAGGGGGCATAGATTTAAGGTAAGGGGCAGGAGGCTTAGAGGGGATGTGAGGAAGAATTATTTTTTCACCCAGAGGGAATTGGGAATCTGGAACTCACTGCCTGAAAGGGTGATAGAGGCAGATACCCTCACAACATTTAAGAAGTATTTGGATATGCATTTGCAATGCCATGGCATACAAGACTATGGGCCTAGTGCTGGAAAATGGGATTAGAATAGTTAGGCACTTGTTTGACCAGCGCAGACTCGATAGGCTGAAGGACCTTTTTCTGTGCTGCAGACCTCCAAGACTCTCTGACGTTAGAATTTTGAAGGTTCATTTTCTGATAGGGAGGGGGATGTCATGAAGCTATTAATGTATATATTATTATTGGAATATATTTTTCTTTTAACATAGAGGTTTAGTCTGTGGGTGTATTGGATTAAAGCCAGCTAGTCTGGGTGCTTTGATGTGTACTAGTTTTGAGATGTGAACAGAGAAGAAGAGAGTATTTGCGTTTTTTGAACAGAGCACTTGAGAAGTAGGGTGTATTCTGGCACCTAGCGAGCAGAGACCAAGCAATATGTTTATATTGTTAATAAAATTGGTACTATGAAAGGGGTTTTATTGTTTGAAGTGGCTGGTGATACAATGAGAGTTTACATTCAATAGGCTGTGCTAGGTATAACAAGACAACTGTTTTGTGTGTGTAGAGCAGAGGCAATGTGAGATCAAAAGCAGCTGTAAGCCTCCATCTCCACAGGAACCAAAATGAAAAGAACCTCATTTTGAATTTGTAAGGTGAAAATGCTTTGCCTGGTGTCTGGTTAAGCCTATGGGTTTCTGTTGCCTTAATGGAGATTAGTTTGGGAATTTGCTATAAGTTACGATCGTAGTAATTTGTAGCCATATTTAACTTGTGTAAATTAATAAATTGTTTCATTTAGCTTAATATAAAGCCTCTCGAGAACTGGGTGGCATGACTCCTGAATTTAGATTTGCATCTCAAACATAACGCTTAAAATGATAGGTTATGACAGTTGTTTAAAGTTTCCCTCTGGGATTTTTAAAAAATAACACAGCTATACCATCTTCTCAGTCATAACAGCAACCGTCAAACCAAAGTGACGGTCTGGCTTCACAGTCACGGGACACTTTAGTGATGACTGCACCTAGAAGGTGCTTGTCATTGCTGCCAGAACATCATGGGCAAGCCTCACACAGTTCTGTCATTTTCTCTGTGTGTTCTCAACACCTTTGAGGTGGGGCTGCCCCCATCTCTTCAGCATCGGTGACACTGTGCTCCTGAAGGGGTCAGGTGCCGAAGGCTGCCAAAGGATCAGGTGCATTTAAAGCTTTACAGCTGTTAGGTAATAGAGATAGTTTAAGTAAGTTGTATTTGTATTTGTGGGCATTAGGAACAAGCTATAGCTTTGAGTTTAAGTTTAATGTATGTTTTTCTATGTGTGGGTTAAAAAGGTGAAACCTGGGGTCTAATTTCATTTTCGAGTAGAGACAGCAGGTCTACGTCTTTGTTTGCGTGCCTGCATTCTAATGAGATTTTACGACTCTTGAAGGGAAGGTAAAGCAAACACAAAGTGGAAAAAAATTGTGTTGTTGCCTAGCAACAGAGACAGAAAAGTAGTTTTGGTTCAGTTTGAGTGCAGTTGGTCAATGTGCCCTAGGGTTGAAAGGAGTAGCCAGCAGAAACAGCATAACAGAAGTCCAGATAGCAAGTCCCAAAATAAAGTTGGAAGCAGTGGCCAGCAGAGCAGGACAGGAGAGGTAACTGCGAGGAACAGGTTCCAAAAACCAAAGAAGTCCCTAAATCCAAGGGAGTGGAACAGGAAAGGTCCCAAGAGGGCAGTTAAATCAAAGGACAAGGACAGGAACCTGGAAAAGGTCCTGTAAAGTGAAGTTAAGAGTGAGGAGCAGAGGAAGGCTCCAAGCTTAAAGGGAGAAAGCTAAAGGACACAGATTTCAAGCAATAAATGCTTGGGACAAACCAGAAGATCCAAGGGGGCAGCTGAAGGTCTGTAACTCTTTACTATGTGCATGTGAAGCAGTGGTGTCCTGTTGCCTTAGCTGAGTCAGTGAAAGAGACTGCACAGAAGAAAACTTGAATGCCCATGACGATCCAGGGGAGAGGAACATCGGAAAGAGAGTTTGAAACCCTGGAGGTGAACCCTTGTGGAAGATGTCTGAGAGAAAGCATCAGTTTAGGAAAAGATTCTGAAGTGAGTTTTTGGAGAGTGGAGATTGGAAATCCTCATGTGAAAGATGGAGCTCAGTGAGACCAGTTGGCTCATGGTGTGAGGGATCATGAGGGATCCTTAGCATCTGTTTGGGGTGGCATCTGTCACTTAGTTTCAGTATGTAGTGTGCCTGACCACAGGTTGTCTAATGGTTTACATGGACTGTGTACTTACTGTGGATATTAGAGTATAAGATAGCTTTTGTAACTTGTGTTATCCTTACAAATCTGTATATATCTATAAAGGTATAGTTATGGGTGAAGTAGTATTGTAATATAATTCAACTTTTGTTGCATAATAAATGTTTTATTCTTTTGTTAAAAGTTGATCAGCTGACTCCTGTGACTCTGTACAGGAGCCACTCTCCACATATCCAAACAAAAAATAAAAGTTAGGATGTACCAAGTCAGGCTCCACACTGATATCTGTCTTGTCCAGTAGTAACATCAGCTGGGATCATAACACAGCTGCATCTCAATGATGTGACTCTGATCACAGGGTGCATGCAAGCTGCCCTCAGCCAGACAGGAGTCAGACATTGACAGAAGCTATGTGAAGATCTATGGAGTGTCCTCACTGATTGGCATCATTATCCTCCTGGAATCTAGCTATTAGGGCCTCCACTGTGACTTGATGTGAGCCTGAGCACTCAGGGTATATGTGCTGCCATCAGCCATACAGGAGTCAAACATTCACAAATGCAGAGTGAGAATGTCAGGACTGTCCTCACTGCATCTTGTCATCATTCTCCATGAATCTTGCAGCTATGAGGATCTTCCGAGCATGCCTACCTCATCTGGCTAGTGCTATAGCCTCATCACTGGCATCCTCAGCTTCGGGGACCTCATTATTGTCATCCCCTTCGATGTCTTCCTCATCAGAGGAGACGTGCAGCTCGTCCATCTCCTCCTCAGCCTGGTCCTCCTCCCGTTGTAGCGTCAGATTGTGGAGCAGGCAGCAAACGATCACGATGCAGCATACTGTCAGTGGACTGTGTTGCAGTGCTTCACTGGACCTATCGAGGCACTGGAACCTTATTTTCAAAATACCTATCGTTTGCTCCACCAAAGTCCGGGTCATGGCATAAACCTCATTATTGCATCGCTGTGCTGAAGTCTGAGGTCGCTGCACGGGTACCACCAGCCACATCCTCTGTGGGTAGCCCTTGTCTCCGAAGAGCCAATCCTGCAGCCTCTCTGGATCCTAGAAGATGTTAGGGACCTGAGACCTGCTAAGGATGTAGGGATCATGGATGCTTCCTTGGAATTGTGTGCAGACCTGTAGGATGTGTTTATGGTGGTCGCACACAAGCTGAACATTCAGCGAATGGAAGACCTTGCTGTTAACATAGTTGACTGCTTGAAGATCTAAGCGCCATGTTAGTGCAGTTGAAGGCACCCTGCAGCTGTGGAAAAACCTGAGGTCTGTGAAAATTCCAGTCCTTTTGCTTCCTGGCTTTCCTGATCCAGGCGAAACGCACAAAGTTCTGTGCCTTCACAAAGATAGCATCCGTGACTTCCTGAATTCATTTGTGTGTGGTGGCTTGCGAGATCCCGTACAGGTCACCTGTGGAGCAATGGAAGAGTCACTGGCGTACGTATTGAGCTCTGTGGTCACTTTCACAGACACTGGCAGTGGTTGCCCTCCATGTCCCTGTGGCACCAAATCCTGCAGCAGGTGGCACCAGTTCCGTAGACATGCGCTGTCTTCAGCGACACTGGTTCTCAGTCATCTGCAGGAATGTCAAGCACCAGCGATACATCCTGGGTATAGTGAGGCACTACGAGTGACAACTCTCTGCGGTTCTTCAGTTGCGTGTGCAGCAGGCCCTGCCGCCCCTTCATCTTGAGGGAGGCGCTCCTCCCTTTGCCGAGCCAGGCCCCTCCGCCACTCTCTTCTTCTTCATCTCTGCTCCCTATTAGCCATGAGGAATACTGCTAAATCATCAGGCTCCATGATCCTGATGTTCTCCTGCAGGATCAAAGAGAGCTATGCATGGATTAACATATTCCATTATGTTATATAATGGAATATGTTATATTCCATATGACATATGGTTCTGTTGGTTAAGTCTGAAGGCCTCTTCATGCATGCAGGAGAGTGTTGACCGCCATTTGGATGGCCAGTGTATAGTGCACTCATTAGCTGTCTGAAACCTCTGCCCCACTCCACTTGATGGATTGGCGGCAACTTTGACCACTGGTCTGCATGCTGTTCTCTCAGCTCAGGTGTATTCCTTACTAACCTGCACTGCAAGGCTGCGCTGTTAGCTTGAACCATAATAGATACTGGTCCACACCTTAATAAAGACATTGCAAGAAGTTGTGAGTGCCTCTATCAGTGACTGTACCATGGCCACCCTTCACAATGAGATTGTACTACTTGCTCAGTTGGCCAATTGCTCTGCTACACCCACTTCTCACCATGGCCCCCTCCACACCCTCCCAGCATGTCCTTGAGTATTTCCTTCAGTCTGTCTGTGCTACCTTGCCGCCCGCTGCCCCATCCACAGCATGACCCGCCCTGCAGCCCTTACCCCAGCAATGTACTGAAAGCCACGCAGGTATAAGCGACTTGCCTGTGCCCCCCGTGAATGCGCGGCACTTCTTCCTTGATGTCCTATGGGCGATACTCGCGAGTGCTGCGCAAGGTTGTGTGCATTCACCTCTGAGTTGCCCTCGAGGTTCAGGTTGCCAGGTGCATGCCTTTTAAAGGCAGTTGTGGAGCATACCATTCTGACGTCACGCCAATGTGGGTGGTAAATTTGATGTGGGGGATGATTCCAGCAAGCAGGGCTTATAGTGAGATGTTAAAGTACTGAAATTAGGTTCCCGACATGTGGCGGTGGGAAATGCAGCCCTCTGGCCTTCTAGCCATATCATCCCCCGTCGTCTGCCCTGATCCCTGACGTCAACGGGGCTGGAAAATTCCGCCCTAGTCTCAGTAATGGTGACCATGAACTATGTCCGATTGTTGTAAAAACACATCTGGTTCACTAATATCCTTTAAGGAATTAAATCTGCCATCCTTACCTGATCTGGCTTACATGTGACTCCACACCCACAGCAATGTGGTTGACTCTTAAATGCTGTCTGAAATGGCCTAGCAAGCCGCTCAGTTGTATAAAACCACTAAAAAATCTCAAAGGAATGAAACTGGATGGACCACCCAGCATCAACCCAGGCACTGGAAATGATAGCAGCAAGTTCAGCCCTCTTGACCCTGCAAGTCCTCCTCACTAACATCC
This sequence comes from Cetorhinus maximus, assembly GCF_964194155.1. Taxonomy (NCBI): domain Eukaryota; kingdom Metazoa; phylum Chordata; class Chondrichthyes; order Lamniformes; family Cetorhinidae; genus Cetorhinus; species Cetorhinus maximus. The sequence continues at coordinate 169,412,768 of NC_135883.1, forward strand.
GGGGCCTTGTGGCAAAAGCAACAGCCTGACGTAGTCATACTCACGAATTGTACCTTACAAAAATGGTAGAATAAAGGAAAACCCAAAGGGGATTTCTGAATATATAAACAGCAAGAGAATAACTAGGAAAAGAGTAGGGCCAATTAGGGACCATAGAGGTAAACTGCACGTGGACCAGGAAGACATGGGTACAGTCCTCAATGAATACTTTGCGTCGAAGTCTTCACAATGAAAAAGGATGATGCAGGTATAGACATCAGGGCAGAGGACAATGAAATATTAGAGGAAATTAACAGAGAGAGAGAGGAGGTACTCGCGGGTTAGCAGCCTTAAAAATGGATTAATCCACAGGCCTGGATGAGATGTATCCATGGCTGTTGAGGGAGGCAAGGGAACAGATATCATGGGCCATGGCAATAATTTTCAAATCCCCTCTGGCCACAGGTGAGGTGCCAGAGGACTGGAGGACTGCTAACGTTGTCCCATTATTAAAAAAGGGAGGAAGTGATAGACCAGGAAATTATAGGCCAGTCAGTCTAACCTAAGTGGTGGGGAAGTTACTCGGAAGAATTCTGAGGGACAGAGTACATCTGCATTTGGAGAGACTTGGATTAATCAGGGATAGTCAGCATGGGTTGTTAAGGGAAGGTTGTGTTTGACGAATTTGATTGAATTTGTTGAAGAGGTAACCAGGAGTGTTGATTCAGGAAATGCATTTGATGTGGTCCACATGGACTTTAGCCAGGATTTTGATAATGTCCCTCATGGCATACTGGTCAAGAAAGTAACAGCCCATGGGATCCAAGGCAAAGTGGCACGTTGGATCCTAAATTGGCTGAGGTGATGATAGAGGGATATTTCTGTGACTGGAAGTCTGTTTCCAGTGGGGCTCCATAGAAACATAGAAAATAGGGGCAGGAGTAGGCCATTCAGCCCTTTGAGCCTGCTGCACCATTCATTATGATCATGGCTGATCATCCAACTCAATAGCCTGCTCCCACTTTCTCCCCATATCCTTTGATCCCTTTTACCCCAAGAGCTATATCTAACTCCTTTTTGAAAACATACAATGTTTTGGCCTCAACTACTTTCTGTGGTGGCGAATTCCACAGGCCCACCACTCTCTGGGTGAAGAAATTTCTCCTCATCTCAGTCCTAAATGGTCTACCCCGTATCCTCAGACTGTGACCCCTGGTTCTGGACTCCCCCACCATCGGGAACGTCCTTCCTGCATCTACCCTGTCTAGTCCTGTTAGAATTTTATAGGTTTCTATGAGATCCCCCCTCATTCTTCTGAACTCCAGCGAATATAATCCTAACCAACTCAATCTCTCCTCATATGTCAGTCCCGCCATCCCAGGAATCAGTCTGGTAAACCTTAGCTGCACTCCCCCTATAGCAACAACATCCTTTCTCAGATAAGGAGGCCAAAACTGCACACAATATTCCAGATGTGGTCTCACCAAGGCCCTGTATAATTGCAGCAAGACATCTTTGCTCCTGTACTCGAATCCTCTCGCTATGAAGACCAACATACCATTTGCCTTCTTTACCGCCTGCTGCACCTGCATGCTTACCTTCAGCGACTAGTGTACAAGGACACCCAGGTCTCATTGCACATTCCCCTCTCTCAATTTATAGCCATTCAGATAATAATCTGCCTTCCTGTTTTTGCTACCAAAGTGGATAACCTCACATTTATCCACATTATACTGCATCTGCCATGTATTTGCCCACTCACTCAGCTTGTCCAAATCACACTGAAGCATCGCTGCATCCTCCTCACAGCTCACCCTCCCACCCAGCTTTGTATCAACTGCAAATTTGGAGATATTACATTTAGTTCCCTCATCTAAATCATTGATATATATTGTGAATATCTGGGGTCCCAGCACCGATCCCTGCGGTACACCACTAGTCACTGCCTGCCATTCGGAAAAAGACCTGTTTATTCCTACTTTTTGTTTCCTGTCTGCCAACCAGTTTTCTATCCATCTCAATACATTACCCCCAATCCCATGCGCTTTAATTTTACAAGCTAATCTCTTATGTGGAACTTTGTCAAAAGCCTTTTGAAAGTCCAAATAAACCGCATCCACTGGCTCCCCCTCATGAACTCTACTAGTTACATCCTCAAAAAATTCCAGTAGATTTGTCAAGCATGATTTCCCTTTCGTAAATCCATGCTGTCTCTGTCAATTCTGCCACTGTTTTCCAAACAGGTTTTCTAAACATTGTTTTCTGCAGGGCTCGGTGCTGGGGCCCTTGCTGTTTGTGGTGTACATAAATGATTCGGACTTAAATGTAGGGGGCATGATCAAGAAGTTTGCAGATGACATGAAAATTGGTAGGGTGGTAAATAGTGAGGAGGGTAGCCACAAACTGCATGAGGAGATCAATGGGCTGGTCAGGTGGGCAGAGCAGTGGCAAATGGAATTCAACCCAGAAAAGTGTGAGGTAATGCACTTGGGGAGGGCTAAGAAGGCAAGGGATTACACTATGAATGGTAGGAAAGCACTGAAGCTCAGACGGACCTTGGTGTGCATATCCACAGATCCCTAAAGGTAGCAGGGAAGGTAGATGAGGTGGTTAAGAAGGCATATGGGATGCTTGCCTTTATTAGCCAAGGCATAGAATACAAGGGCAGGGAGGTTATGCTGGAACTGTATAAAACGCTGGTTAGGCCACAACTGGAGTACTGTATGCAGTTCTGGTCACCACATTATAGGATGGATGCGATTGCACTGGAGAGGGTGCAGAGGAGATTTACCAGGATGCTGCCTGGGCTAGAGGGTCTGAGCTATGAGGAAAGATTGGATAAGCCAGAGTTGTTTTCCTTGGAGCAGCGAAGGTTGAGAGGGGACCTGATAGAGGTGTATAAGATTATGAGGGGCATAGATAAGGTGGATAGGAAGGCACTTTTTCCATTAGTAGAAGTGTCAATAACCAGGGGCATAGATTTAAGGTAAGAGGTAGAAGGCTAAGAGGGGAGTTGAGGAGAAATTTTTTTACCCAGAGCGTGGTGGGAGTCTGGAACTCACTGCCTGAAAGGGTGGTTGAGTCAGAAATCCTTGTAATATTTAAGAAGTATTTAGGTATTCACTTGTGTTGCCATAGTCTCCAGGGCTTTGGGCCAAGTGCTGGAAAATAGGATTAGTGTAGCCAAGTCTTTGTTGACTGGCGCAGACACAATGGGCCGAATGGCCACATGCTGTGCTGTAAACGTCTATGAGTCTATAAGAAAAAGTCCCAGACACCACCATCACCATCCCTAGCTGTCCTGCCCCACTACCAGAGCAGACGCAGCAGAGGTGGAGGCACAGCGGTATACAGTCGGGAAGGAGCTGCCCTGGGAGTCCTCAATATAGACTCTGGACCTCATGAATTCTCATGGGAGCAGGCAAAACATGGACAAGGAAACCTTCAGATGATGAATCAGTACTCCTCCATGTTGAACACCCCTTGGAGAAAGCGCTGAGGGTAGCAAGGGCACAGAATGTTCTCTGGGTGGTAGGCTTCAGTGTCCATCACCAAGAATGGCTCAGTAGCACAACTACTGACCGAGCTGGCTGACTCTGCTGTTAGGCTGGGTCTGTGGGAGATGGTGAGGGAACCAACAAGAGGGAAAAACATACTTGACCTCATCCTCACAAACCTGCCTGCCACAGATGCATGTGTTCATGACAGTATCGTAGGAGTGACCACCGCTCAATTTTTGTGGAGGCAAAGTCCAGTCTCCACATTGAGGATACCCTCCATTGTGTTGTGTGGCACTACAACTGTGCTAATTGGGATAGATTTTGAACAAATTTAGCAACGCAAGACTGGGCAATCATGAGACGCTGTGGGCCATCTGCAGCAGCAGAATTGTATTCAACCATAATCTGTAACCTCATGGCCCAGCATATCCCCCACTGTACCATAACCAACAAGCCAGGGGATCAACCCTGGTTCAATGAACAGTGCAGGAGGGCATGCCAGGAGCAGCAGCAGGCATACCTAAAAATGAAGTGTCAACCTGGTGAAGCGAAAACACAGGACTACTTGCTTGGCAAACAGCATAAGCAGCAAGTGATAGACAGAGCTAAGCGATCTCACAACCAACAGATCAGATCTAAGCTCTAAAGTCCTGCCACATCTAGTTGTGAATGGTAACTTAAATGGTGAATTAAACAACTCATTGGAGGAGGAGGCTCCACAAATATCCCCATCCTCAATGATGGAGGAGCCCAGCTCATCAATGCAAAAGATAAGGCTGAAGCATTTGGAACTAGCTTCAACCAGAAGTGCCAAACGAATGATCCTCTTCCAGAGGTCCCCAACATCACAGATGCCAGTCTTCAGCCAATTCGATTCACTTCACGTGATATTAAAAGATGGCTGAAGGCACTGGATATTGCAAAGGCTAAGGGCTCTGACAATATTCCGGCAACAGTACTGAAGGCTTGTACTTCAGCACATAGACGTGCCCCTAGCCAATCTGTTCCAGTACAGCTAACACACTGACATCTACATGGCAATGTAGAAAATTGGTCAGGTATGTCCCGTACACAAAAAGCAGGACAAATCCAAACCGGCCAATTAACAGTGCTATCAGTGGCACTTGCTTAGCAATAAGCTGCTCACTGACACTCAGTTTGGGTTCCGCCAGGGCCACTCAGCTCTTGACCTCATTACAGCCTTGGTTCAAAGATGGACAACGGAGCTGAACTCCAGAGGTGAAGTGAGAGTGACTGCTCTTGACATCAGGGCAGCATTTGACAGAGCGTGGCATCAAGGACCCCTGGCAAAACTGGAGTCAATGGGAAATGGGAGAAAGTTCTCCGCTGGTTGGAGTCATACCTAACACAAAGGAAAATGGCTGTAGTTGTTGGAGGTCAATCATCTCAGCTCCAGGACATCACTGCAGGAGTTCCTCAGGATAGTGTCCTACATCCAGCCATCTTCAGCTGCTTCATCAATGACCTTCATCAATGACAATGGGTCTTTAATGTGCAAAAGGATTTGGGCAACAGCTGCTGAGCTGGACTTGAGATTGGAGACTATTGTAGTAATTAAGGCAGAAAAGGAATGTATAAGGGTTTCAATAGCTGGAGAGCAAACAATTGCAGTGTTGGAAGTAGGCTAACTTTGTAATGGAGATGACAGCTAAGAAATTCATCTCAGGGTCAAACAATACTCAAAGTAGTGGCTGGAAAAAGGATGGAGTCAGTGACAAAGTCAAAAATGACGTGGGATTGTTCGCTGATCAGCACCATTCATGACTCCACAGGTACTGAAGCAGTCCATGTCCAAATGCAGCAAGGCCTGGACAATATCTAGGCTTGGGCAGACAAGTGGCAAGGATATACCTTCTCCAATATGCACTGCAGAAACTCACCAAGGCTCCTTAGACAGCACCTTTCAAACCCACAACCACTATTATGTAGAAGGACAAGGGCAGCAGATAGATGGGAACACCACCACCTTGAAGTTCCCCTCCAAACCTTGATTGACACTTATAAGATCCTGAGGGACCTTGGCAGGGTGGATGGAGAAAGGATGTTTCCACTTCTGGAAGAATCCAGAACTACGGGTCATTGTTTAATAAAAGGGGCCGCTCATTTAAAATGGAGATGAAGTGAAATTTTTTCAATCAGATGTTCGTGAGCCTTTGGAACTCTCTTCCCGAAAGCAGAGTCTTTGAATATTTTTAAGGTATAGATGGATAGATTCTTGGTAAGCAAAGGGGTGATAGGTTATCAGGTAGGTGGGATGCAGATTTCAGTTTACTATCAGATCAGCTATGATCTTATTAAATGGCGGAGCAGGCTTGAGAAGCTGAATGGCCTACTCCTCCTCCATGTTTCTATGTTCGTATGTAAACCACCCACCATGCTGACTTGGAAATATATCGCTATTTCTTCACTGTCACTGGGTCAAAATCCTGGAACTCCCTCCCTAACAACATTGTGGGTGTACCTACACCACATGGACTGCAGCGGTTCAAGAAGGCAGCTCACCATCACCATCTCAAGGGCAATTAGGGATGGGCAATAAATGCTGGCCTCGGCAGCGATGCCCACATCACATAAAACCATATGACCTTAAGGTGTAGGGGCAAAAGTAGGCCATTCAGCCCATCAAGTTTGCTGTGCCATTCAATGAGATCACGGCTGATCTGATAATCCTTCACCCGAAATAAAGGCCAACATTCCATTTGCCTTCCCTATTACCTGTTGAACTTGTATGTTAGCTTTTTGTGATTCATGTACACAAGGACTCCCAAATCCCTCAGTGCTGCAGCCTTCTGCAGTCTTTCTCCAGTTAAATAATATTCAGCTCCTCTATTCCTCCTGCCAAAGTGCATAACCTTACATTTTTCCACATTATATTCCATCTGCCAAGTTTTATCCCACTCACTTAACCTGTCTTTCTCCCTCTATAGACTCATTGTGTCATTCTCATCACTTGCCTTCCCACCTATTTCTGTACCATTCGCAAACTTGGCGATAGTACATTCATTTCCCACATCTAAGTCATTAATATATATTGTAAATAATTGAGGGCTCAGCACTGATCCCTGTGGCACTCCACTAGTTACAGGTTGCCATCCCAAAAATGCCCCCCTTATCCCAACTCTCTGTTTTCTATTAGTTACCCAATCCTCTATCCATGGTAATATACTACCCCCAGCGCCATGGGCTCTTATCTTATTAAGTAGCCTTATATGTGGTACCTTACTGAACATGATGAAAAAGATAAATAAATATTGCGGCTACAAGATCAAGTCAGAGGCTCGGAATCCTGCGACTAGTAACTCATCCCCTGAATCTCCAAAGTCTGTCCACAAGTATGTCCAAGCACAAGTCAGGAGTGTGATGGAATACTCTCCACAACTGAGTGCAGCTCCAACAACACTCAAGACCACCCAGGACAAAGCATCCCACTTGATTGACACCCCATCTATTACCTTCAACATTCACTCCCTCCACCACTTATGCACAGTGGCAGCAGTGTGTACCATCTACAAGATGCATTGCAGGAACTCACCAAGCCTCCTTTGATAGCACCTTCCAAACACCCAACATCTGCCAACAAGAAGGAAAAGGGCAGCAGATAGATGGGAACATGACAACCTGCAAATTCCCCTCCAGGCCACTCACCACCCTAACTTGGAAATATATCGCCATTCTTCACTCTTGCTGGGTAAAAATCCAGGAATTCCCTCCCTAACAGCACTGTGGGCTGCAGCGGTTCAAGAAGGCAGCGCACCACCACCTTCTCAAGGGCAACTAGGGATGGGCAATAAATGCTGGCCTCGGCAGCGACGCCCACATCACATAAAACCATATGACCTTAAGGTGTAGGGGCAAAAGTAGGCCATTCAGCCCATCAAGTTTGCTGTGCCATTCAATGAGATCACGGCTGATCTGATAATCCTTCACCCGAAATAAAGGCCAACATTCCATTTGCCTTCCCTATTACCTGTTGAACTTGTATGTTAGCTTTTTGTGATTCATGTACACAAGGACTCCCAAATCCCTCAGTGCTGCAGCCTTCTGCAGTCTTTCTCCAGTTAAATAATATTCAGCTCCTCTATTCCTCCTGCCAAAGTGCATAACCTTACATTTTTCCACATTATATTCCATCTGCCAAGTTTTATCCCACTCACTTAACCTGTCTTTCTCCCTCTATAGACTCATTGTGTCATTCTCATCACTTGCCTTCCCACCTATTTCTGTACCATTCGCAAACTTGGCGATAGTACATTCATTTCCCACATCTAAGTCATTAATATATATTGTAAATAATTGAGGGCTCAGCACTGATCCCTGTGGCACTCCACTAGTTACAGGTTGCCATCCCAAAAATGCCCCCCTTATCCCAACTCTCTGTTTTCTATTAGTTACCCAATCCTCTATCCATGGTAATATACTACCCCCAGCGCCATGGGCTCTTATCTTATTAAGTAGCCTTATATGTGGTACCTTACTGAACATGATGAAAAAGATAAATAAATATTGCGGCTACAAGATCAAGTCAGAGGCTCGGAATCCTGCGACTAGTAACTCATCCCCTGAATCTCCAAAGTCTGTCCACAAGTATGTCCAAGCACAAGTCAGGAGTGTGATGGAATACTCTCCACAACTGAGTGCAGCTCCAACAACACTCAAGACCACCCAGGACAAAGCATCCCACTTGATTGACACCCCATCTATTACCTTCAACATTCACTCCCTCCACCACTTATGCACAGTGGCAGCAGTGTGTACCATCTACAAGATGCATTGCAGGAACTCACCAAGCCTCCTTTGATAGCACCTTCCAAACACCCAACATCTGCCAACAAGAAGGAAAAGGGCAGCAGATAGATGGGAACATGACAACCTGCAATTTCCCCTCCAGGCCACTCACCACCCTAACTTGGAAATATATCGCCATTCTTCACTCTTGCTGGGTAAAAATCCAGGAATTCCCTCCCTAACAGCACTGTGGGCTGCAGCGGTTCAAGAAGGCAGCGCACCACCACCTTCTCAAGGGCAACTAGGGAAGGGCAATAAATGCTGGCCCAGCCAGTGAAGCCCACATCCCATGAAAGATTTTTTAAAAATGAATTAATTGGCAAATTGGAGTCAATATAATCTATAAATTGCACATTAAATAGCAGGTACAACAAAGGTTGATCTCACAAATTTACCAAATTCAGCACGCATGGCATCAATTTCAGCCACAAAGTCCTTCAAAGCTTTTAACTTCCTCAGGTAGAATTCCATCTCCTTTTTTTAAAGGATTTAGCCACCAACAGCTCCCAACCACTCGGAGTTCCAAGGGCACGGTCCTCATCAAAACGGTTCACTTCTGCAGAACCTCTTCAGCTCTGTTCACGATGGTTCTGATGGTATGGATATACCAAGACCACCTTTACCCGAACCATCTGTAACAGTCTGGCGCACAATATGGCCAGTTCTGCACAATCAGTTGCTTCCAAAAAAAGAGCAGAAGCAGCAGCACAGTGGCAGTAACCTTATTGTCCTTCACTCCACTCCAGGATCCAACATTCCTGTTCGTTTTAAACTGTACCATAACCTCTTCTTCCAAAACTGTCGACCTGAGCACCATTTTTGTAGCACATTCTGCATCACATGGCCAATTTTGTGCTCTGGAGGCTGAGCCAATGGCGGGGATTTTCCGTGTCTGCCGGTGTCAGGCGTGTTCTGTGGCGCAAATGGATAATATGGCGCAATCAGTTTCATGATGGTGTGAAACCAGTTTGCGATCAACCACTCAGCCCACCAATGGTGGGCGTGTTTCCTGCCATCGGACGTCGGGAACCTCATATCATATATCAGCTTATCATTATAAACCAGCCCACTGGACTCAACCCCGCCTGTTGGATCATCTGCCTACATCAGCAGGAAAAAAACGCAGATGTGTTTCATAACAACACATAAGCGACATGCACCTGGCGGGCTGCACTTTGCCAGGGACTTCAAGGCTTTTTTGCCTGCCTTGCTTTGGTCAGCACTCAGTCATCAGCACCAGGCTTCAGACACAGCATCACATCACTTTTAGGGGGATTCACGGGTAGGTCTCTACCTACCAGATCAGCCATACGTGGGTGGCTTTTCAATGGCTACAGGGCAAGGTCTTGCTTGGCGAAAGGGGAGAAGTGGCCTCAGGCAAGGGATGAGGCTGCAGGACGAGAACTGTACTGGGGAAGGAGGGTATCCCAGGGTGTGTGTGGGGGCATATGTTGATCTGTGCAAGAGACTTCAAGATGTTGAGGGTAGAGGAAATGAGGCCAGGTGGACATGTGAGGGTATGTGTGTCTGAGAATGGGTGATGATGTCCCTTGAGCTGGTAGTGAGTGAGATGCCAGTGAATGTGTGATGGGCTTGAGTGTGTGGGTTTAGAGTTATGAGATAGTTGCCATTCCCTGGCTCAATGGATGAGATCAATCATCCTCTATTTGCATTGGATGGCTAATCTCTTCAGTGCAGCATTGGCACTGACCACCGCTGCCATTGCCTACCAAACCGGGGTGATAATATTGCTGCCCCTCCTGTGGCCAGAGGATAGAAGACATCACAGCAGGCCTTCACAGCATCCAAAAGGCGCTCGAGGGCTGCAGTCATCTTGCCAGTCGGGGCCATGTCTTCTTTGCTGCAGTCCTGGCCTGGAGGCATTGAACGCAGCTGTACTTTAAATGTGGTGCCTGGTGTGATGAAGTGGCGAGGTGACGGTGTAGCAGGTGATTTAGAGCCCACCCGCCATCGAAATGGTGTGTTTCCTGGGATTGCATAAGTAATGCGATTTGGACGATACGGCTTGAAAACCCGTCATCACAGCCGACGGGTAAAATGTCGTTTTACCCGCCCACTACCGCACTTAGTGCAAATCTGGGACGATACTTGGCATGTCTTGTCTGCCATGAAGCCCAGCAACAGCCAATCTCTCTTCTTTCCTCAGGAGGTCACAGTGAGAAAATAAGGACGGCTGATCCAACACATTTGGCAGCTTTAATCCTTCAGGATTAAGTGTGTGTGTGGAGCAGATCTGCTCTACTATACCCTACGCTCAGTCTATTTCCTGTTTGGCCACCCTTGCTCTGACCGGACTCTGCAAACCACGGATCCATCGCGCTATCAGTTGGAAAGAAGTAAGGACATATGAAGAAATTGTGCAGTGGAGCAAAGGTTTTGATATTGCAATCATGGCAAATGTGAAGCTCTTCTCTTACTTTTGCTGCCTTCATCAGACCAATTAAATGTCATTGCGGGGCTGTCATTGGAGTAAGAGAAGTGACATTTACAGTTACCACATTTCCTTCAACATGACACAAACCATGAAATAACATGGCCTTATGCTGCCTATTCCAAATTAATAATCCCTCCTCTGCATATCTGCGACATTAAAATGTCTATGTATGTCTCTCATACATGGCTTGCTCTTTGCCAACCTGTGTCTCCTCATCCCTTTTACATCTAGTGATCCTCTTAATCCTTTACAGCCCATTATATCTTACCAAATATTTTTGCACCATTTCATGGCTCACTGAGCAAAGGCAAGCAGGACTTACATTGGCTGTCCACTGATCAGTCATGAATCTAAATCATTAACTCTGCTTCTCTCTTACAGATTCTGCTTGGCCTGCTGAGAACTTCCGGCATTTTAGCGGGGACGTGCAACAAGGTCATTGTTGGATCACTGCGATAGCCAAAATTCCTGCTTTGCTGCACTTTTGTCAACACAGTTAGCCACCAAGAATGTTTACGCTGCTTAAAAAAATCTCATTCAAGTTCTGCAATTGTACATCTATTTTACGCACAAAGAATAGAATTGTAGGTGTGTCATTTAATTCTTTACTTCTCAGTGAGATCCTGAACAAAGCTCCATACCTTTTATCAGGGTCTGAAATTCATTGTATTTGATGTATCCTCGTTCAAGGTTGATCTTCAGAGGCAGCAATAAGGTGAAAAGGAACTTGTGAGTTTCATAAAGACCACGCACTGAATATTTAAACACTTCATAGGTCAGGTAGTCAATAATGTTTCTGATTCGCTTTGCAGCAACAGGTGACTTCTTCGATCTACATGGAAAATAAAATCAAATAACTCTGGCATGATGGACAAAACTGAGAATTGGTTTTATTCAAAATGAATCATGTATATATATTCACGAGCAGAATGCAAATAAAAATTTGAGCATGAAATTCTATTTATTTACATTAATGGTTCAGTACTGACTAGAGCCATGTGACTATGCTAATCAGATGAGTCTTAAGCTATAAATTCTCCTCCCCATCTCTACTGTAACCTCCAGAAAGATTGACAATGTGTTTCTACCATTTTGGTTTTATTTAATTTCCGGCAATAGCAAGTTTATAAGGTTATAAAAGGAGAAATTTGCATTTATATAGCACCTTTCGTGACCAATGCAATTTCTATACTGTTGTAATGCAGGAAACATGGCAGCCATTTTGCACACAGTATTTTACTGTAATGTGATAATCATCAGAGAATTTATTTATTGATGTTTATTGAGGGTAAACGTTGGGCAGGACATCAAGGATAACTTCCCTGCCCTTCTTTCTGCTGCTGTGGATTTTACATCCACCTGAGAGGGAATGCAGAGCCACAGTTTATAAAACATACACACGAACATAAAAAATTAGGAGTAGGATTAGGCCATTTGGCCCCTTGAGTCTTCTCTGCCATTCAGTTAGATCATGCTTGATCTGATTGTGGCCTCAATTCCACATTCCGCCTATCCTTGATAACCTTTGACTCCCTTGTTAGTCAAGAACCTATCTACCTCTGCCTTAAAAATATTCATTAATCCTGCCTCTGCCACTCTCTGGGGAAGAGAGTTCCAAAGATTCATGACTCTCTGAGAGAAAAAATGTCTTCTCATCTCCATCTTAAATGGAAGACCTCTTATTTTTAAACTGTGTCCCCCAGTTCTAGTCACTCTGGCAAGGGGACAATCCTTTCAACATCTACCGTGTCAAGCCCCCTCAGTATCTTATGTGCTTCAATAAGATCACCTCCCAATCTTCTAAACTCCAATGGATAGAGGCCCAGCCTGTCCAACCTTTCCTCATAAGACACCTTCACATCCCAGGTATCAGTTGAGTGAACCTTCTCTGAACTGCTTCTAATGCATTTATATCCTTAAATAAGGAGACAAAAATTGTGCATAGTACTCCAGATGTGGTCTCACCAAAGCCCTATACAACTGTAGCAAAATATCCCTACTTTTATATTTCGTTCCCATTGCAATTCCCCTCCCCATTCGCCTTCCTAATCACTTGCTGTACCTGCATAATAACTTTTCCTGATTCATGTACCGGGACACCCAAGTCCCTCTGTACCTCAGAGTTCTGCAATTTCTCTACATTTAAATAATATGCTGCTTTTCTATTCTTCCTGCTAAAGTGGGGAAGATCATATTTTCCCATATTATACTCCATCTGCCAATTTTTTATCAACTTGCTTAACCTATCTATGTTCCCTTTCAGATTCCTAATGTCCTCTTCACAACTTACTTTCCTACCAGTCTTTGTGTCATCAGCAAATTTAGGAACCAGACATTCATTTTCTTCATCCAAATCATTTATATAAATTGTAAACAGTTGAGGCCCCAGCCCAGTGGCACTCTACTCGTCACATCTTGCCAACCTGAAAAAGACCCATTTATGCCTAGGGTGGAATTTTACGCTCCTGTCAGTGACAGGAATTGTGGTGGTTGGGGGTTTGGAGTGATGGTAAGAGTTAGTTTTACTCTGGCGAGAAAATAAGTTGGAATTTTCCCCTCCTGACTTTCACGAAGGGTCGGGTTTCCCGCTGTTCCATGTCAGAAACTGCAATTACATCCCTTTGCACATCATGAGTGCTCGTTAATACCCCAACTCGCCGGAACCACGCTCACACTCCAAATCTAATTGCCCCACCAGCGGATAATTAGACCAGTCTGATTCATGACTGGATGTAAGTGGTGTGCACCTGGTGACCAGTGCTTTACTCATAACTTCGAGGTTTGTACGTACAGCATTCGTCTATCTTTCACTGTGATGCTGTCGTGGCTGCTCTGACTCTGTACTAAGGCTGCTCAGGGAAGGGAAGAGGTGTAAGGCAGATGTTTGCCTTGGGTGGTGGTGACTGGACAGAGGCAAGGCAAGGGGATGGACAGGGATGCATGACCAGGGGTGGGTGACTGGAACCCGGGAGGGAAGGGGTGGACAGAGGCATGTGACTGGGGGGGGTTAAAGGAAGAGGGGGAGAAGTGTGAGTCAATCCTGGGGCAGTGCACAGCATAGTGATGGGTCCATAAATTAAAGGCAGACCTGAGGCAGTGCGCATCACAGTGATGGGGCCAGAATTTAAAGGCAGTCCTGTGGGAGTGCAGGCCATGCTACAGGGTGATGCCTGGCATGCATGTTTTGGTCCTGGTCCAGGGACGGGGGGGTGGGGGGGAGCCTATCTGTGCAATATTGCAATATCGCAATATCGGTTGTGCACAGCATGGTGTGCAAGGCATGAACAATCCCTCACATATTTAGGTCTTGGGGGTTGGTGGCTTGGTACTGGTTGGCAGATGGCACAGTCACAGTCAAGGGAACCATCTGCAGCCTGTAAATGGGGAACTAGTAAGTAAGAATGGAGGTGGTCGATGGTCTCATGGGAGGGTCTTGGTAGGTTACTGTGCATAGGGCCTCACAATGGGGAGGGGTGAAGTTGACATGGGGCATGGGGGCATTGACAGAAAACAGTTCAGAGGGGAGCACGGGATATCAAAGACAAATACAATGGGCATCAGGGTTAAAGGGGGAGGCAGGACAGTGATCGGAGGGAGGGAAACTTGTAGATGATGAGCTTCGAGGGTGATAGGAGGGACTTGGACAGTGACAGGGCAGGGGTTTGGAAGCTAGTCTTGAAATAGAATTGGTGCAGTACCATCTCGACAGCCGATGTAATGATGCAGTTGAAAAATAAACTTGGAAAAAAATCACCAGGGGAGGGGTCTGAGGGCTTGTGGGAGGAGTCGACTATTGCACTTTTGGGCCGATTGAAGGGGCACCCTAATAATTACTGCTTCAGAACATGGGGAGCAAGGCTCAACTGAGACATGTTAGGAGGACTCAAATACTAATTGAAGGATTTGCGCACCTTAACTCATTGTACGTATTCTTGCGAGAATCCATTAGGGCTTGAGGTCAAATGTTGATTTGTAATGACTGGTCATTTGTCCCTCACAGTGGAACGTGAAAAGGTGGGCCACTTAGGGCTGAGATGAGAAGAAACGTCTTCACTCAGAGGGTGGTGAACCTATGGAATTCTCTACCACAGAAGGAGTGGAGGTTAAGTCACTGAATATATTTAAGAAAGGAATAAATAGATTTCTGGGATCTCAAGATGCCAAGTGGTTTGGGAGGCTGTAAGAGTACGGCATTGAGATAGAGGATCAGACATACTCATATTGAATGGTAGAGTAGGCTCGAAGGGTCAAATGACCTACTGCTGCTCCTATTTTCTATGTTTCTATGTCAGAAGGATGAAACTATTACGGGATCATGACTACAGCACATATGCAACATGCTTCAGACAACTCTACACGTTGCAACTGGGAGGTTCAGGGATTACACGGTTCAAAGCTTGCAGTCATTAAATTAGTGCAACGCTGGGTTGTAGTCTACTCCAAAAGAGGCAGCCTGACAGTGCCTGACACAGGTTGATAGTGTCTGGCTGTACTCATCCAGATCCAACCCTCTTTGTGAATGTGCTGTTATGCCTGCAGTGGTGGGGGTAGGGGGGAGGGGGGCTCAGCTGCCTGTGATCCCTCAGGATGTGCTTCAACTGCAAGGAAGGATGGAATGTCAATAATGAGGGCAGCTTGATGGCTTCACAATGACTCCCTAGTTTGGTGATGGAAGGTGATCATTGCAAGGTAAAGTGCAATCATGTCTCTCAACTACTTTTTCATAGGTACGAGGAGGAGTGCAGAATGCAGGCAGCTGGCAACGCTGCCTTCTTCATGGCTTTGATGTGACTGAGGAGGAGAAGAAAGGCCCATCACCATCTGACAGGTCTAAGGGAAGAGCCTCGTCCTGAGAAACATGGGCCAGTGGGGCCCAATAAAGACCCAGAAGCTGAGAAGGAGTGACCAATTCCACGGAGGTATTTGGCGTGACCCAGGGTGTGCAGGTGAGCGAGAGATAATGCCGCAGATGTCTTTGCTTGTCAAGGGATATGGTGGCTCACACCTACCACATTCTTCAGGGCGATCTGATGCCGCATGGTCTGGGAGGCCATCATTGCCAGTGGCTCTAAAGGTGACTGCTGCACTTAATATTTTTGCAAGTGGCTCATTCCACAGGTCCACTGGGGACTTCTTCAGAATATCGCAATTCTCCACACTTAAATGCACACGAGACATCACTGAAGCCCTTTTAAGTAAGGCACATGATTACTACCAGTTCTCCCTGGATGAAGGCAGCTAGGCTTCCAGACCATTGGGATTTGAAGTGATCTCCAGCTTCCAACAGGTGCAGGGTGCATTCGACTGCATACATGTGGCCTTAAGAGCTCCCTGGCAGCAGCCACTAAGATTTATCAATAGAAAAGGCTCTCAACAGCTGATCTGTGATCACTGAAAGCTGATTATGCAGGTTTGTATGAGGTACGCTGGGAGCTTGAATGACTCTTACATCTTGAGTCACTCGCAGGTGCCACAGATCTTCGAGCCCGTCAGCGCATTCAGGGTTGGTTCATTGGTAATGAAGGATATGCACAAAAGACGTGGCTAATGGTGCCCATTCAGCGGCCATAGGGTGCTTCAGAGGAGGGGTACAATGCAGCTCATTCTGCAACACACTCCTTGATTGAGCAGACCATTGACATGTTGAAGATGTATTTCAGATGTCTAGACCAGTCAGGCGGCACTCTCCAGTACTCTTCCCAGAGGGTCTCCCGCATCATTGTGGCATGCTGCGCTCTACACAACCTGGCACTCCAAAGGAGGGCTGGGTTGCCACATGGAGAGATAGAGGAGCTTCACGTCACCACTGAAAAGCAGGACATTGAAAGGAAGAGGGCAAGGATGTTGATGCCCTACAGGAAGAGGCTATAGCATGAGCCAGAAATGACAGATGTGCCCGTGAGACCCTTATAGTGACAAGGTTCCAGGGTAATGAAGATGACTGGCTTATATGAATCCCTTTCACCTGTTCCCTCTATTCAGGGTAGAGATTAACACCTCTTTGCTATCCTCAACATCTCAATGAAGGACAGCAACCTCAAAATGAATAGTCACAAACTTACCTCATCCTTGGACGGCTAGGCAGCCTATGGAGCATGTGACAATTCTGTAATGGGATAAGAACTCCATCAGCGCTCACTATGAAGCACTTAGGAATGGAGCAGTCCTTTCAATCATCACACCAACATTTCACTGCCTACAGCAGCCTTCAAGGGGCAGGAACAGCACTGTAAACATCGGTACATTCATGGCAGTATGCCTGAGCATTGCAAAGCACCTCAAGGAGGACAATTATCAATCACTGGTTCTCACTTGACTGTCTGAGGACTGATCTGAATCTGGACAAAAGGCCATCTCTCATACATGAATAACGTTCTGGCCTCATCCTGATACTGAGTCTCTAAGATGACATCGCTCTTCAGATTACAGATCGCTGTGATCTGTCCCTCTCAATCATGGACGTGAACCTGCCAATCAGGTTACCTTTGTGTGCGCAGAGAGAGCTTCAGCAGCACCATCGTCTGATCATTGATAAGCACTCATGACCCACCCTTGGTCGGGAACTTCCCAAGTTCACATCCAGCAGTGCCTTTGCACCTGGGATAACGTGGCTCAGTCAGACTTGACACGCATTTAAGGGTTACTTAGTAACTTTGTTGACAATAAAGACTACACAGCAGATGTACTAGAACTTTGCTCTCATCCCATTATAGACCACCATATTTTCATTCTAGCAGATTGAGTTATACACAAGGAAGCCTAGGATGCTGATGGTCCTATCATGATCAGAAAACCATGTCGGTTACCCTTATGAGAACTCGCACAGGGATTCTGTCAAGCCATGCTAGCCAGACCTTCAGGTGCACACCAGCATCCTCGTAATAGGCTGGCATCATGAGGCTAGACACACACCTATAACATTGCATAGTTGTGGCTGTTAAGCAGAGGGTCACCAAGTGCTAGCTAGGTCTATAGCTCTGCATTATACAGGTGGGAAGTAGGAACTATTATAGGGATAATGTTTGGTTGTAAATGTGGTCACAACATAATTCTGCAGGCTGGCATGAAAGGCTCAGGTCCCCCGGCAATTACTTAAACTGTAACCCACACCCAAACCTGACATTCATTGCATGGAGGTCATTGAAAAGTGGACTTGGTTGGAATGACTCCAAGGTGTTAAAACCTATAACATCCAGAGAGAACACTGCAGCAGAATCAGGATAATAAAAAGCTTTACAAAACCTAAACTCATGAGGCCACCATGTTCATAGAGCAACTGGTTTTGTTCAGGTCACTCTGTGGATACAAGGGTGATTGAGTGAGCTGAGATTAAATGAGACAACATAGACCTGAGGAACATAATGGGAGATACTTGATAAGGGGTGGGGGGGGGGCATCTGTTCCACTTGGATGACCTCGGAATATTGTACCACAAGGAAGAGCCATTCACTAGCTGAGGCTTTGAGGCAGAAAATAAAAATATATTCACACACATGCAAATTATATACAGTGAGTGAACACCCATGCAACCATTGTGTTCTCAGCACTTAAATTTTCTAATCTACTGCTACAATGGGTGGTTCCCTGACATCCACAGCAGAGGTGGAGGCAACCTGCTGATTGCTACACTCTCTTGTCTGAGATTAACTTGTCAGATGTCCTTTGGAGGCCTGATGCCTGGAGGGCCCTGATCTGATAACAGCCTTGTGCTCAGGAACAGGTGCAGCCCCCTCAGCCTGACCAGCCGGAGCTGATGGCGTCACGGACAGAGAGGATTTGGAGTGGGTGGACACACTTGGTATCCTGTGTATAGGCCCTCAGGGTGTCTGGCTGATGCTTCTTCTCCCTGTGGGTGCCCGAGGATCCTCCCTGACTCCTTGAGGAGAAGGGACACTTGGAGGGAGGTTGATAAGCCCCATCCCCCTCTCACCTAGCCACTGATGGATCCTACCCTTGGCTACAGTGATGTTAGAGTCATAGAGTCATGGAGTTATACAGCACAGAAACCGACCCTTTGTAACATTGTGTCTGTGCTGGCCATCAAGCAGCTATCGATTCTAATCCCATTTTCCAGCACTTGGCGCGTAGCCCTGTATGCTATGGCGTTTGAAGTGCTCATCTAAGTATTTCTTAAATGTTGTGAGGGCTTTTGCCTCTACCACCCCCTCAGGCAGTGTGTTCCAGATTCCAACCACCCCCGGGTGAAAAAACTCTTCCTCAAATCCCCTCTAAACCTCCTGCCCCTTACCTTAACTCTATGCCCCTTGTTATTTACACCTCCGCTAAGGGGAAATGTTTCTTCCTATCTACACTATCTATGCCTCTCATCATTTTGTATACCTCTATCAGGTATCCCTTCAGCCTTCTCTGTTCTAAGAAAAACAACCCTAGCCTATCCAGTCTCTCTTCATAGTTGAAACACTCCAGCCCAGGCAACATCCTGGTGAATCTCCTTTGCACCCTCTCCAGTGCAATCACATCCTTCCTATAGTCTGGCGACCAGAACTGCACACAGTACTCCAGTTGTGGCCTAACTAGCAGTTTATACAGCTGCAACATAACTTCCCTGCTCTTATATTCTATGCCTCGGCTAAAAAAGGCAAGTATTCCATATGCCTTCTTAACCACCTTATCTATCTGTGCTGCTGCCTTCAGGGATCTATGGACATATACACCAAGGTCCCTCTGACCCTCTGTACTTCCTAGGGTCCTACTATTCATTGTGTATTCCCTTGCCGTGTTAGTCCTCCCAAAATGCATCACCTCACACTTCTCAGGATTAAATTCCATTTGCCACTGCTCTGCTCATCTTACCAGCCTATCGATATCATCCTGTAATCTAAGGCTTCCCTCCTCACTCTTTACGATGCTACCAATTTTCATGTCATCTACAAATTTACTGATCATACCGCCTATATTCATGTCTAAATCATTAATGTACACTACAAGCAGCAAGGGTTCCAGCACCGATCCCTGCGGTACACCACTCGTCACAGGCTTCCATTCGCAAAAACAACCTTCGCCCATCATCCTCTGCCCCCTGCCACTAAGCCAATTTCGGATCCAATTTGCCAAATTGCCCTGGATCCCATGGGCTCTTAACTTCTTGACTATTCTCCCATGCAGGACCTTGTCAAAAGCCTTACTGAAGTTCATGTAGACTACATCAATTACACTACCCTCATCTACACAACTAGTCACCTCCTCAAAAAATTCAATCAAATTTGTTAGACATGATCTCCCCCTGACAAATCCATGATGACTATCCCTGATTAATTCCTGCCTCTCCAAGTGGAGATTAATCCTGTCCCTCAGAATTTTTTCCAATAGTTTTCCTACCACTGATGATAAACTCACTGGTCTATGATTACTTGGTTTATTTCTACTACCCCTCCTGAGTAATGCTACCACAGTCGCTGTCCTCCAGTCTTCTGGCACCTCTCCTGTGGCTAGAGAGGATTTGAAAATTAGTGTCAGAGCTCCTGTAATCTCCTCCCTTGCCTCACATAGCAGCGTGGGATACATCTCATCTGGGCCTGGGGATTTATCCACTTTTAAGCCTGCTAAAACCGCTAATATCTCCTCCCTTTCAATGCTAATTTGTTCAAGTATATCACAGTCCCCCTTCCTGATTTCTACACCTACATCGTCCTTCTCCAAAGTGGACACAGATGAAAATTAATCATTCAAAACCTCACCTACTTCCTCTGGCTTCACGCACAGATTGCCACTTTAGTCCCTAATGGGCCCTACTCTTTCCCTGGTTATCCTCTTGCTCTTAATATATTTATAAAATGCCTTGGGATTTTCCTTTATCTTGCCTGCCAGTGTTTTTTCATGCCCCCTCTTTGCTCTAACTACTTTTTTAAGTACGCCCCTACACTTTCTATACTCTTCTAGGGCTTCCGCTGTTTACAGCCCGCTGTATCTGCCATAAGCCTCATTTTTTTTTTCTTATCCAATCCTCTATATCCCTTCCCTGGACTTGTTGGTTCTACCCAACTTGAGCATGAGCACATACTGCTCCAGGAACTGCTGGATCAGGGTCTCCATGGTGGATGCCACCCTTCCAATGGTGGCCTCAATGCACTCACATGCTGCAGCCACAACATCAGACAGAAAGCAGAGGGACTCCTCCATCCTTCGTTCTAATCTGATGACAACTTCTGACAACCCTACTCGCTGTTCTCCTGCCTGTCTTTGGAGCTCCAACATTTCCCTGAAGGCTAATTCCAGAGGCTCGTCAATGGACTCGGACTCAACAGGGGCCTGGCCTCCAGCAGTCCTCCAAGTGTCGGAGACCTTGTCTGTCACTGCCTCCGCCTTCTGTGGAGCCAGTTCTGTGCTGTTCTCACCAGATAGTGACCCCTAGCCTGCTCTGGCACTGAATCCCACCAAGGTGTGTGTCTTCATGCTGGTGGAGGCTGCAGGTGAAAGCAGTGACAAATCTTCATCAGGTGCTTCCTCAGGATCCTCATCCGAGGTGCTTTGAGGGCTGGGGCTGATGGGCTGGCTGGTGGTGTCCGGTGGCCTTTTCTTGTTGGTGGCTGTAATAGAAAGAAGAGATCATTAGTGATTGTCTGGGGAGTCACCTACATTAAAGAGCACTGACAGAGTTGGCGGGTGGGCGATGACTACTGCATGAGCCCTCACTGGCTTGATGGGAGACGCCGATCTCACCTTAGGCACAGGAACTGTCCCTGTCCTCACCAGCCAGCTCTGCTGCCTGCTCCTCAAAGGGGATGAGTGGCCTTAACTGTGGCATTACCCCACTCTGGTCTGGGATCTCTCCCTGTTGTTGTGGGCAATCTTGTCCTGCATAAAGGCAGATGGATAGACTGTGTCCAGCGTGGTTGCAAGAGCAGATCATATGCATGCATGCCTGCTGTGTGTGCTGAGCAGTCCACATTAAGGGCTGAAGACATGGCTTGTGCAGGATATTACATGAGATGATGATGTTGTAGTCTGTGTGGGAGAATCAGTGGTGAAGTCCCTTCTGTTGGGAGTGTGTGAGATCACTGAGAACTGTAAGCCGGTGAATGTCTAATGGTTTTATGAAAGTGAGAGTTGAGAGGAAGGAGAATCACAGAATCATCGAATGGCAGAAAGAGGGCACATGGTCCATGATGCTTGCGCCGAAAAACAAGCCACCAGCCTAATCCACTTTCCAGCATTTGATCCGTAGCCCTGCATGTTACAACACTTGAGGTGAATATCCAAACACCTTTTAAATGAGTTGAGGGTTTCTACCTCTACTACCTTTTCAGGCAGTGAGTTCCAGACCCCCACAGCACTAAGGGTGAAATGACTTTTCCATACCTCCCCTCTAACCTTTCTAGCAATCACTTCAAATCTATGCCCCTTAGTCACTGACCTCTCTGCTAAAGTAAATGGGACATTCCCATCCACTCTATCCAGGCCCCTTACAATTTTGCACATCTCAATGAAATCACTCCACAGCCTCCTCTGTTCCAAGGTCTCCATCTGAACCAATCTGGGACTAATGTTCTAGCTAAAAGGGTAAATTGGGTGATCAACAGGACTTTAAACTAGAAAGTGGGGTGGGGAGGAAGGGTAAAACTCCAAGAAGTATGACTAATGGGAAACAAAGCAGCAGGTTAGCGTGTGGGGGAGTGGATTCAACTTCATGGAAAATTATGAAAAAACTGAAAAGAAAGGAGAGCCCAGGAGAGGCTATTAAAGTCTCCAGAACACAAAATAGGACAGAATGTTTGGAAAGGGCCAGGAATCTAACTTCAAGCACATCAGATAAAGGGACGACAATGAGAAAGGGGACGGGAAATACAGGACTGAAGGTGTTGTATCTGAATATACGCAGTATACGAAATAAGGTAAATGAGCTTGTGGCGCAGATTGAAATTGGCAGGTATGATGTGGTGGGCATCATGGAGACATGGCTGCAAGGAGATCAGGACTGGGAGCTAAATATCCAAGGATATATATCCTATCGAAAAGATAGGCAGGTTGGCAGAGGGGGTGGGTTGCTTTGTTAGTAAGAAATGAAATTAAATCGATAGCAAGAAACGACGTAGGGTCAGATGATATAGAATCTGTGTGGGTAGAGTTGAGGAACTGTAAAGGTAAAAAGACCATAATGGGAGTTATGTACAGGCCTCCGAACAGTAGTCAGGATGTGGGGCACAAGATACACCAGGAGATAGAAAAGTTGTGTAAGAAAGGCAAGGTTACAGTGATCATGGGGGATTTCAATATGCAGGTAGACTGGGAAAATCAGGTTGGTAGTGGATCCGAAGAAAAGGAATTTGTGGAATGTCTATGAGATGGCTTTTTGGAGCAGCTTGAGATGGAGCTCACGAGGGAACAGGCAATTCTAGATTTAGTGATGAGGCAGATTTGATAAGGGAGCTTAAGGTGAAGGAACTCTTAGGAGGGTGTGACCATAACATGATAGAATTTGTCCTGCAGTTTGAAAGGAAAAAGCTGGAATCAGGTGTAACGGTATTACAGTTGAATAAAGGCAACTACAGAGGCATGAGGGAGGAGCTGGCCAGAATTGACTGGGAGATGAGCCTAGCAGGAAAGACAGTGGAACAGCAATGGCAGAAGTTTCTGGGAGTAATTTGGGAGACACAGCAAAAATTCATCCCCAGGAAGAAGAAGCATACTAAAGGGAGGACAAAGCAACCATGGCTGACAAGGGAAGTCAGGGACAGCATAAAAGCTAAAGAGAAAGCATACAATGCGGTGAAGAGCAGTGAGAAACCAGGGGATTAGGAAGCCTACAAAGACCAACAGAGGACAACTAAAAAAGAAATAAGGAGGGAGAAGATTAAATATGAGGGTAAACTAGCCAGTAATATAAAAGAAGATTGCAAGAGTTTTTTTAGATATATAAAGGGTAAGAGAAAGGCAAAAGTGGACATTGGGCCGCTGGAAAAGGATGCTGGAGAAGTAGTAGTGGGGAACAAAGAAATGGCGGAGGAACTGAATAGGTACTTTGCGTCAGTCTTCACGGTGGAAGACACGAGTAACATCCCCAAAGTTCAAGAGAGTCGGTGGGCAGAGGTGAGTATGGTGGCCATTACCAATGAGAAGGTGCTAGGAAAACTGAAAGGTTTGAAGGTGGATAAATCACCTAGACCAGATGGATTACACCCCAGAGTTCTGAAGGAGATAGCTGAAGAGATAGTGGAGGCGTTAGTGGTGATCTTTCAGGAATCACTGGAATCAGGGAGGGTCTCAGAGGACTGGAAAATCACCAATGTAACCCCCCTGTTTAAGAAGGGAGTGAGGCAAAAGACGGGAAATTACAGGCCGATTAGCCTGACCTCGGTCATTGGTAAGATTTTAGAGTCCATTATTAAGGTTGAGATTTCAGAATACTTGGAAGTGCATGGTAAAATAAGGCAAAGTCAGCATGGTTTCATCAAGGGGAGGTCATGCCTGACAAACCTGTTAGAATTCTTTGAGGAGGTAATGAGTAGGTTAGACAAAGGAGAGCCAATGGATGTTATCTACTTGGACTTCCAGAAGGCCTTTGGCAAGGTGCCGCACAGGCGGCTGCTCAGTAAGATAAGAGCCCATGGTGTTAGAGGCAAGGTAGTAGCATGGATAGAAGATTGGCTGTCTGGCAGGAGGCAGAGAGTGGGGATAAGGGGGTCCTTCTCAGGATGGCAGCCAGTGACTAGTGGAGTTCCGCAGGGGTCAGTGTTGGGACCACAACTTTTCACTTTATACATTAATGATCTAGATGAAGGAACTGAGGGCAGCCTAGCTAAGTTTTCAGATGATACAAAGATAGGTGGAGGGACAGGTAGTATTGAGGAGGCGGGGAGGTTGCAGAAGGATTTGGACAGGTTAGGAGAATGGGCAAAGAAGTGGCAGATGGAATACAACGTGGGCAAGTGTGAGGTCATGCACTTTGGTAGGAAGAATAGAGGCATAGACTATTTTCTAAATGGGGAGAGAATTCAGAAATCTGGAATGCAAAAGGATTTGGGAGTCTTAGTTCAGGATTCTCTTAAGGTTAACTTGCAGGTTGAGTCGGTAGTTAGGAAGGCAAATGCAATGTTGGCATTTATTTTGAGAGAACTAGAATATAAAAGCAGGGATGTGCTGCTGAGGCTTTATAAGTCTCTGGTCAGACCACATTTAGAATATTGTGAGCAATTTTGGGCCCCATATCTCAGGAAGGATGTGCTGGCCCTCGAGAGGGTCCAGAGGAGGTTCACAAGAATGATCCCAGGAATGAAAGGCTTAACATATGAGGAACGTTTGAGGACTCTGGGTCTATACTCGATGGAGTTTAGAAGGATGAGGGGGGATCTGACTGAAACTTACAGAACACTGAAAGGCCTGGATAGAGTGGACGTGGGGAAGACGTTTCCATTAGTAGGAGAGACTAGGACTCGAGGGCACAGCCTCAGAGTAAAGGGAAGACCTTTTAGAACAGAGATGAGGAGAAACTTCTTTAGCCAAAGAGAGGTGAATCTATGGAATTCATTGCCACAGAAGGCTATGAAGGCCAGGTCATTGAGTGTATTTAAGACCGAGATAGATAGGTTCTTGATTGGTAAGGGGATCAAAGGTTACGGGGAGAAGGCGGGAGAATGGAGTTGAGAAACTTATCAGCCGTGATTGAATGGCAGAGCAGACTCGATGGGCCGAATGGCCTAATTTCTGCTCCTATGTCTTATGGTCTTATGGTCTAAGGAGAATAACCACAGCCTATCCGATATTTCCTGATAGCTGCAATTTTGCAGCCCTGATGACATTCCATAAGCTTTCTTAACCACCTTATCAGCCTGTCCTGCTAACTTCAGCGATTTGTGGGCATTTACTCCAAGGTCTCTCACTTCCTCTACACCTCTCAGTGTCCTCCCATTTATGGTGTAATCCTTTGCCTTGTTTGGCCTCCCCAAATGCATCACCTCACATTTCTTTGGGTTGAATCCCAGTTGCCACTTTTCTGCCCACCTGACCAGTCCATTGATACCTTTCTGCAATCAAGTGCAATCCTCCTCACTATCAACCATGCGGCCAATTTTTGTGTCATCTGCAAACTTCTTGATCATTCCCCCTACTTTTACTCATTGTTCATCATTAAACGATTCATCATCGTTAAATCATGCAGGATTCTTAGTGGTATGCGTGTGTGTTGTCATTGGCTATTCATCTGGGTTATGTTCCCTTTCCGGGAAATGTTGTTCCCATGGCACTTGCTGTTGGCTTGGTAACTTGTTGTTGTTCCATTTGTGTTGTTGGGGACCGGTGGACTTCTGGAACTGATGGCCGTTTTGTACTCTGTGCAGCTGGTGAGATCCCATCTTTCTGATCGGCCACCTGAAGTGAAGGAAAAGCTTCTCTTGCTGTACATATATGCCTACAGTTTCACCGGTATATTTGGTTGTTCACTTCACATTCGATTGAAGTGACAACTGCTCTATGCATATCCCAAGGGAAGAATTCTGCCCCCGTTGGGGGTAAGTGCAGGAGCGGGCGCGTGCAGACGTGCTTCCGATCAGCGCCTCCAATTGGGGACGTGCGTCATTTTATGTGGGCAGGCCAATTAAGGCCCGCCCAGCGTGACGACCGCCGAGAAGCGCTATGCGCTCCCTGTGTGGCTGGGTTGGGCGGGGGGGGGGGGGGGGGGGGGGGGGGCGCGAGGGAGGATTTCCTAAGCCGAGAATGTGCTCTGTCACGCATGTGTACAAAAGAGCGCACACATCTCCCTGAGGCTAGGGTGCTGCCTCAGGGAGACCGGCGCCAAATTCAAAAATGGTCAATGGACAAATATAAAATCTCCCTGACATGTCCCCTCATGTGACACTGTCACATGAGTTGGGACATGTCCATCACTTTTATTCAAACTTTTATTAAATTTTTAAAAACCCTCGTGAAACCTCATCCCATCCGTGGACGAGGTTTCAGGCTTTTTCTGAAGCCCGCCTTAAGGTTGGATGGGCAGGTCCATTAATTACTTCAATTAGTTTTTAAATGGCCTCAATAGGCCGTTGACAGGTCAGTGGGCGCACAGCTGATTTGCTTGTGCCCCCGCCGACCTGAAAATTGAAATGATGCGGGGTGACTTCGGGAGTTCTGCCCGATGTCATTCCGCATCATTTTACGCATCGGCGAGCGGGCCCTGCCTCCTGCTCGCCGACCTCAATATCCTGGCCCAAGTTTCCACATGGGCTGATGCCTGTTGGGAGCATTGAAAGTTTTACCCTGACTGGCTCTTTAATGCTCAACTCTGGCAATGGTTTGATAGTTTTGTCCAAATGAAATTTGGCTTTCTGCGATTTCATTTTGATTTTTCACTCACGTCTGTTACTTCTGACTTCAGTAGCTTTTTTGCTATTGGAAGAGTAGTTTGGGTGCAGCGTGACATTAGTCTTTGGACTAGACTCCTTTCCATGCCTTCAGTCGGTGTGTTTCTCTACTCGATGATTGCCTTGTATACATCTGTGCTAGGTTTGCTTGATTTTTGATGATTTCTTTGGCGATTTTCACTGCCACCACAGCCTTTCCATTTGACTAAGGATAGTGTGGAGATGATGCATAATGTTGAATTTCTCAATCCTTTGTGAAGTGGCTGAATTCTTCACTTGTGAACTGAGGGCCATCACTCAGCACAATGTCTGGAATGCCATAATGACTGAAGGTGCTTTCAGGCATTCTACAATCTCACCAGTAATCGTTGAAGTCAGCTGGTGTAACTCCCATTATTCAGAATAATAGTCTATGGTGGTAAGATAATCAGTCCCTGCTAGAGCGAGGAGGTCTACTCCCAGCTTCATCCTTGGCCTGTGTGGGATGTCATGCATCATCAGCGGCTCTCTAGCTTGCTTAGCTAGGTACTCGTTACAAGCACTGAACTGGCTGATGTGGTCCTTAATTTCATTGCTCATGGTTGGCCAGCAGAGCACTTCTCTTTCCTTCCTTAGACTTGAATCAATTCCTAGATGGTTTGCATGAATGCAGTTCAGCATCTCTCCTCTCATCTCTTTAGGAATAGTGACTCTATTTTCTTTGTACAAGATGCCATTTGGGCTGTCAAGTCATCTCTCTATGCCCAAAACATTCTTATGTCTTTGATGCTCTCAGGCCATCCTTTCATCACTATTTATTGTATCACTTAGAGAGTTGCATCTTGTTGGGTAGTTGGTTTGATTTGAGCAAGGCACTTGTCTGTCAGATTAAATGTCTATGCTGGGTTAATAACTTCAAGAACATGCTGAGCTGCTGCTTCCTGTAAGTGGGGAGATGGTGGTGTAGTGGTAATGTTGCTAGACCAGAGATCCAGGTCTGGGGACATGAGTTCAAATACCACTACTGCAGTTTGTGGAATTCAAATTCAATTAATAAATCTGGAATTATAAATGATGACCATGAAACTATGATTGATTATTGTAAAAACCCATCTGGCTCACTAATATGCTTTAGGGCAGGAAATCTACTGTCCTTAAAAACAAAAAACTACTGCGGATGCTGGAAATCCAAAACAAAAACAGAACTATCTGGAAAAACTCAGCAGGTCTGGCAGCATCGGTAGAGAAGAAAAGAGTCGACGTTTCGAGTCCACATGACCCTTCAACAGAACTGAGTATAGTTAGGAGAGGGGTGAAATATAAGCTGGTTTAAGGTGGGGGGCGGGGGGAGAGAAGTTGAGGGTGGGGTGGTTGTAGGGACAAGCAAGCAGTGATAGGAGCAGATAATCAAAAGATGTCACAGACAAAAGGATCAAAGAGGTGTTGAAGGTGGTGGTATTATCTAAGAAAAGTGCTAATTAAGAATGGATGGCAGGACACTCAGGGTACAGCTCTAATGGGGGTGGGGTGGAAAGACTGACAAGGTATTAGTTGTAGATTTTAAAATAATGGAAATAGGTGGGAAAAGAAAAATCTATTTAAATTATTGAAAAAAACAAAAGGGAGGGGGAAGAAACAGGGTGGGGATGGGGGGAGGGAGTTTAAGATCTAAAGTTGTTGAATTCAATATTCAGCCCGGAAGGCTGTAAAGTGCCTAGTCGGAAGATGAGGTGCTGTTCCTCCAGTTTGCGCTGAGCTTCACTGGAACAATGCAGCAAGCCAAGGACAGACATGTGGGCAAGAGAGCAGGGTGGAGTGTTAAAATGGCGAGCGACAGGGAGGTTTGGGTCTTTCTTGCGGACAGACTGCAGGTGTTCTGCAAAGCGGTCGCCCAGTTTGCGTTTGGTCTCTCCAATGTAGAGGAGACCGCATTGGGAGCAACGAATGCAGTAGACTAAGTTAGGGGAAATGCGAGTGAAATGCTGTTTCACTTGAAAGGAGTGGTTGGGCCCTTGGACGGTGAGGAGAGAGGAAGTGAAGGGGCAGGTCTACTGTCCTTACCTGGTTTGGCCTACATGTGACTCCAGACCCATAGCAATGTGGTTGGCTCTTAGCTGCCTTCTAAAGGGCAATTAGGAATGTGCAACAAATGCTAGCTTTACCAGTGATGCCCACATCCCATGAAAGAATAAAGAAAAAAATCTGGAAGGCTTCACACTCTGTTTCAGCACCTTCAACTTTCTTTGTAAGGAGTGCTTCTCTCGACAGCATGTCAGCGATAAACTCTGTTTCCCTTGCTTAAATGATATGATATCTCTGTATCCAGTAACATTTTTTGTAGACGCTTTGGAGCGGATAATAATGGTTTGAAGAAAATGCATTGAAGTGGTTTCTGGTCAGACTCCACTGTCACTTTGTTTCTCCCAAGCAGATATTGATGAAAATGCTTACAAGCAAAGATAATAGCCAGGCACTCTTTCTCGATCTGAGTGTAGCATCATTTATGTAAACACCATGGGTGCAAATACAACTGGTTGTCCTTGCTGCATTAGGGTTGCTCCAAGACCTGTCCCGCTGGCATCACACTGCAAGGTGATTTTATCATTGGTGTCATAGTACTTCAGCACTGGCATTGTTGTCACTAGTTTTTTGATTTTAGTGAACACTGCTTCTTGTTTTGTACCCAAAGACCACTGCACATCTTTGGCAGTAAGCTGGTTCACACTCTGACGCCAAATTAGTAAAGATTTCACTAAATAGTTCAGGAATTCAAAAAATCATGGTACTGCTTTCGTATCTGTTGGTCGCTGCATCGCCACTATAGATCTCATCTTTTCAGGATCTGGGCAAAGACATTTTGCTGTCAGAACATGGCCTATGTACTTGACTTGAGGCATCTTCAATTACAATTTTTTTCTTGTTCAGCTTCAGGTTCATCTGGCGACCTCTCTCCAGCAGTCACACAAGACCCTGATCATGGTCAGCAATGGCTTCTTCCATTGTGTTTCCACATCCATAGGCAAGCAGATCAACCACTATAGCTTCCACTCCAGGAAGATCATGCTGTGTCTGTGTTGATACTCTCCTGGAACGATGGAAATGCCGGCGCAACCATCTGTATCTCCCAAATGGTGTCCAGGATGTCGTTAGAAAGCTGCTGCTTTCATCCAGCTTCACTTGCCAGTGACCATCCTTCACATCTAGGGTAGTAAAGATCTTTACCTTGGCAAGTTGTGACAAAAATTCCTTCAATGAAGCATGGGGTAGTGAGGTCTCCTCAATGCTTTATTTAGATCCTTGGGGTCCTTGCATACTCTTAGTTTTCCCAGTTGTTTCACTGCTACCATGCTGCTAATTCAGTCTGGAGGAGTTGTAGACATGTCTCTTTTTTTAAAATTCATTCATGGGGTGTGGGCTTCACTGGCTGGGCCAGCATTTATTGCCCATCCCTAGTTCCCTTGAGAAAGTGGTGGTGAGCTGCCTTCTTGAAATGCTGCAGTCCATGTGGTATAGGTACACCCATAGTGCTGTTAGGAAGGGAGTTCCAGGATTTTGATCCAGCGACAGTGAAGGAACAGCGATATATTTCCAAGTCAGGGTGGTAAGTGACTTGGAGGGGAACTTCCAGGTGGTGGTGTTCCCATCTATCTGCTTCTCTTGTCCTTCCAGATGGTAGTGGTCGTGGGTTTGGAAGGTGCTGTCTAAGAAGCCTTGGTGAATTCTTGCAGTGCATCTTGTAGATGGTACACACTGCTGCTACTGAGCGCCGGTGGTGGAGGGAGTGAATGTTTGTGGATGTGGTGCCAATCAAGCGGGCTACTTTGTCCTGGGTGGTGTCAAGCTTCTTGACTGTTGTGGGAGCTGCACTCATCCAGGCAAGTGGGGAGTATTCCATCACACTCCTGACTTGTGCCTTGTAGATGGTGGACAGACTTTGGGCAGTCAGCAGGTGGGTAACTTCTCGCACTATTCCTCACCTCTGACCTGCCCTTGTAGCCACAGTGTTTATATGGCTAGTCCAGTTCAGTTTCTGGTCGATGGTAACCCCCAGGATGTTGATAGTGGGGAATTCAGTGATGGTAATGCTATTGAACATCAAGGGGCAATGATTGGATTCTCTCTTGTTGGAGATGGTTATTGCCTGACACTTGTGTGGCGCAAATGTTACTTGCCACTTGTCAGCCCAAGCCTGGATATTGTCCATGTCTAGCTGCATTTGGATATGGACTGCTTCAGTATCTGAGGAGTTGCGAATGGTGCTGAACATTGTGCAATCATCAGCGAACATCCCCACTTCTGACCTTATGATGGAAGGAAGGTCATTGATGAAGCAGCTGAAGATGGTTGGGCCCAGGACACTACCCTGAGGAACTCCTGAGGAGATGTCCTGCAGCTGAGGTGACTGACCTCCAACAACCACAGCCATCTTCATTTGTGCTAGGTCTGACTCCAACCAGTGGAGAATTTTCCCCCTGACTCCCATTGACTCCAGTTTTGCTAGGGCTCCTTGATGCCATACTCTGTCAAATGCGGCCTTGATGTCAAGGGCAGTCACTCTCACCTTTTCAGCAATATTCAAATTGTCACTTTCTTGATTAGTCCCTTCTTTTCCAGCTCTTCTATCTTGTTTTTGAGTTTGGCTTGAGGGCAGCTGGAACTCTTCTCAGCAGACGAGAAATTAATCTTACACTCTCATCTACTTTGCGATGATATTCAACTGGTAGGCAACCAAACCCTGTAAACACATCTTTGCACTCTGTGTTCACTCTGGTTTAGTGCACTGTGACACATTGTAGATCTCTTTTGGCATATTTAGGGGTGTTATGCCCACAGCGGATGTTAATGCCGAACAAGCGAGATCTTGGATTGAAACCCACCATGTCTGATCGTAATTTATTTTTGCATTGTGGAAACGAGGAGGGAAAGTTACTGAACACAGAAGCTCAGGACTCCAGTGATAACTTCTAAAATCTGAATAATTAAAAATGCTTATTAAAAGATAAAAAAAAGGCTTAAACTCACCTGATAAAAGAAACATTTAGAAAAATCTTACAAAACAACCCCCAAAATGCTTTATCAAAGGTATGCAATAAAACTATCTTTTTTGGCAACAACCCTTATAGATTCTTAACCATAAGATCCAGGGAATATTACCCAGACAGAAAAACCACTTTCTCTTTAAGTAGAAGTACGATCCACAACTTCCCAGAACAATATGCATGTGGACGCTGGAAAAATAGCAGAGGTGATGAACGAGCACTTTGCATCTGCCTTTACAAAGGAAGAACTTGCTACCTAGGCCAAGGTGAGAGAGGATGTAACTGATACACTAGAAGAGCTTATAATTGAGAGGGAGGAGGTATTGGAAAGGTTATATTTACTTAAAATAGATAAGGTACCAGGACCAGATGAGATGCATCGAAGGGTACTGAGGGAAGTGAAAGTGGAAATTACAGAGGCACTAGTGATAATCTTCCAGCTTTTCTTAGACACAGGGGAGTTGCTAGAGGACTGGAGAATTGTGAATGTTATGCCCTTGTTCAAAAAGGGGTGCAAGCATAAAGCTGTCAACTACAGACCAGTCAGTTTGATCTCAGTGGTAGGGAAGCTTCTGGAAACTGCAGTGTGGGATAAAATCAATAATCACTTAGACAAGTACAGAATAATTAAGGAAAGCCAGCTTGGGTTCATCAAGGGAAAATCATGTTTAACTAA
Organism: Cetorhinus maximus; assembly: GCF_964194155.1. Taxonomy (NCBI): domain Eukaryota; kingdom Metazoa; phylum Chordata; class Chondrichthyes; order Lamniformes; family Cetorhinidae; genus Cetorhinus; species Cetorhinus maximus. The sequence goes on from NC_135883.1 coordinate 169,445,515, forward strand.
CTTGCTGGAGTTTTTTGAGGAGGAAACAGAGAAGTTGATAAAGGAAACGCTGTTGGTGTGGTGTATATGGATTTTCAAAAGGCATTTTATACAGTGCCACACAACAGACTTGTGAGCAAAATTCTAGGGCATGGAATAAAAGGGAAAGTAGGCGCTTGGGTAAGAAATTGGCTGAGTGACAGGAAACAGAGAGTAGTGATAAATGGCTGTTTTTCAGACTGGAGGAAGGTTTGTAGTGGAGTTCCTCAGGGGTCAGTGTTGGGACCCTTGCTTTTCCTGATATATATTAATGACCTAGACTGTGGTGTGCAGGGCATGATTGCAAAATTTGCAGATGATATAAAGATTGGAAATGTTGTTCACTGTGATAGGGATAGTCGTGAACTTCAAAACGATGTAGACATGTTGGTGGTTTGGGCAGACAAGTGGCAGATGAAGTTTAACCAGAGAAGTGTGAGGTGATTCATTTTGGCAGGAAAGATATTGCAAAACAGTATAAAATAAAGGGAGAGCCTCTAAAGGAGGTGCAGGAACAGATTGACCTCAGTGTATATGTAAATAGGTCATTGAAGAACGCACGGCATGTTGAGAGTGCAGTTAATAAAATATATTGTATCTTAGGCTTTATTAATAGGGGCACTGAGGGCAAGAGTAAGAAGGTCATATTGAACTTGTATGAGACACTAGTTAGGCCTCATCTGGCATACTGCATCCAGTTCTAGATGTCATACTTGAGAAAGGATGTGAAGGCATTGGAGAGAGTACAGAGGGGATTCACAAGAATGATTCCTAGGGTGAAGAACTGTAGCTATGAGGATAGATTGGAGATATTGGGACTGTTTTTCTTGGAGAAAAGAAGGCTGAGAGGAGACTTGAGGTATTCAATATCCTGAGGGACATGGACATGGTAAACAGTGAGAAACTGTTCCCACTCAAGAGAACATCAAGAACTAGAGGGCACAGATTCAAAATAATTGGCAAAAGGACTAAATGTGATGTGAGAACACATTTTTCCACACAGAGGGTGGTTGGAGCCTGGAACAAACATCTTGAAAGGGTGGCAGAGGCAGGATTGATTGAGGTATTCAGAAGGGAATTGGATTATTACTTGAAGTGTGAGAATGTGCAAGGTTACAGGGATAAGGCAGGGGAGTGGGACTAGGTGGAATGCTCTTTCAGAGAGCCATTGTAGACTCGATGGGCTGAATGACCCCCTTCTGCACTGTAAAGATAGTGTGATACTGTGAACTCCACGCTGGTGTAGTTTTTCTAAAGGGAGGTTTGAAACAAATTGTGTCTCAGGACAAGTATTCTCCTGGCCCAAAACCTGAGTTGCTTTCTTGAATTAAAATACTTTCACAGCTTTACCAGCACACTCCACACACACAGGAATTGGCCTTCAGTGGGACTTCCCTCCCAGCAACTCACTACAGCTGAAACCCTGTTCTCAGAAAATACCTTTTTCACCCTTTCACCTTAGCCCCCCATTCTCTTCAAATATCTCTTTGAAAACTTATTTCCCAAATATTAAAACCTTTCATGTTCCTATTTCACCACTGTTTTTAGAAATGCAAATGTTCTTTTAAATACCTGAGGCTTCTTTGAAATGCAACAGCTACAAATAAGTTTCAACACTTTAACCCAAATGCAAGTTTCAAATTTACTCTGTTTACTTGTTAATTAAAACCCACCAGAAGCCCTCATTACAAATGCAAGAAGCTAACACCTTTTTACACAGAGGTAAAAACAAAAACTACTGCGGATGCTGGAAATCCAAAACAAAAACAGAATTACCTGGAAAAACTCAGCAGGTCTGGCAGCATCGGCGGAGAAGAAAAGAGTTGACGTTTCGAGTCCTCATGACCCTTCCACAGAACTGAGTAAAATTAGGAGAGGGGTGAAATATAAGCTGGTTTAAGGTGGGGGGGGGGGGGGGGAGGTGGGGGGAGAGAAGTTGGCGGGGGGTGGTTGTAGGGACAAGCAAGCAGTGATAGGAGCAGATAATCAAAAGATGTCACAGACAAAGGAACAAAGAGGTGTTAAAGTTGGTGATATTATCTAAGAGAATGTGCTAATTAAAAATGGATGGCAGGACACTCAAGGTACAGCTCTAGTGGGGGTGGGGTGGAAAGACTGACAGGGCATTACAGGTATAGATTTAAAAATAATGGAAATAGGTGAGAAAAGAAAAATCTATATAAATTATTGGAAAAAACAAAAGGGAGGGGGAAGAAACAGGGTGGGGATGGGGGAAGGGAGTTTAAGATCTAAAGTTGTTGAATTCAATATTCATTCCGGAAGGCTGTAAAGTGCCTAGTCGGAAGATGAGGTGCTGTTCCTCCAGTTTGCGTTGGGCTTCACTGGAACAATGCAGCAAGCCAAAGACAGATATGTGGGCAAGAGAGCAGGGTGGAGTATTAAAATGGCAAGCGACAGGGAGGTTTGGGTCTTTCTTGCGGACAGACCGCAGGTGTTCTGCAAAGCGGTCGCCCAGTTTACGTTTGGTCTCTCCAATGTAGAGGAGACCGCATTGGGAGCAACGAATGCAGTAGACTAAGTTAGGGGAAATGCTTCACTTGAAAGGAATGTTTGGGCCCTTGGACGGTGAGGAGAGAGGAAGTGAAGGGGCAGATGTTGCAAACACCTTTTTACAGATAATCTGACTGCAACAACCTCACCTTTGACTAACCCTGGACACACAGAGACACAACTTTACCCTTACCTACACAGAATATATATGTATATTTATAAAGACAGAAATATAAAAATATACACATGTCATAACAAGGGTTCCCAGTCCATGATTTAGGCTTGCTCCGGCTGAAATAAGTGGTTTTTGCTTACCGTCTATGATCTGGAGCTCTAGGTTTTCAATCTTGCCATTGCATTGGGCTCTCAGATCAATTTGTCCTCTCAGCACAAGTATCATGCCATCATTTAGCCTCAACCTTATTTTTAAGGGCTTAATTTTTGGGTTGCCATGTTGAGCCACTTTGCACAGGTCTGTGAAGGTCATGATGTTGCATGACACACCAGTATCTACCTGACACTACATGTTCGTTTGATGCTCTCCTTCTGTGCTCAGCATTCTAACAGTCACAAACTATTTATCAGATTTGGCAGAGTTTGTTTAGATGAGATTGAGGGCTGCAGGGCGGATGAGCTAGCTGGCTATGGGGCCATGGTACAGATAGCCATTCAAACAGGGGGAAGTTACAAGGAATGTAGTAGTAGTAGGGGACAGTATAGTCAGAAGGATTGACACTGTTCTGTGCAGCCAAGAGCGTGAGTCCAGATGGCTGTATTGACTGCCTGGTGCCAGGGTTTGGGACATTAGCTCGGGGCTGGAGAGGAACGCAGTGGGAGGGGAATCACCCAGTCATCGTGGTCCATGTTGGTACCAATGACATAGGCAGGACAAAGAAGAAGGTTCTGCACAGTCAATATGAGGAGCTTGGTACCAAATTAAGAAGCAGAATCTCAAAGGTCATAATCTCTGGATTATTACCTGAGCCACGTGGAAATTGACATAGGACAAATCAGATCAGGGAGATGAATGTGTGCCTCAAAGGCTGGTCTGGGAGAAGTGGGTTCCTGTTCATGGGGCACTGGCCCCAGTACTGGGGAAAGTGGGATCTGTACCATTGGGACGGTCTACACCTGAACCATGCTGGGATCGGTGTTCTTGCGAATCGCATAACTAGGGAAGTAGAGAAGGTTTTAAACTAAATAGAGGGAGCAAGGGATCAAATTTGGGAAGATGTAGTAAATCAAAGAGTAGAGACAAGGCAAAAGAGAAAGGTATTATTATGGGAAATGAAAAACAGACCAGGACAGGAAGGGATAGAGAGTATAAATCTAACACTAAATCAACAGAACAGACTAGAGATTATAAAAAGAATAAAAGGATCAAACTAAAGGCACCGTATCTGAATGCACAAAGCATTCGAAACAAAACAGATGAACAGAGAGTGCACATAGAAATAAATAAGTACGATTTGATAGGCATTACAGAGACACGGTTGCAGGAGGTCTTGGATTGGGACCTGAGTATTGAAGGGTACAGGATATTTAGGAAGGACAGTAAGTGAGGAAAAGGCGGAGGGGTGGCTCTGTTAGTTAATAATGGTATTATCACAAGAGAGAGGGATGACCTAAGTTCAGGAAACCAGGATGTGGAAATGGTTTGGGTGGAGATGAGAAATGGTAAAGGCAAGAAGTCACTTGTGGGAGTCATGTACAGGCCCCCTAATAGTAACCACATGGTAGGATGGAGGGCATAAAGGAAGAAATAATTGGAGCTTGTCAGAAAGACAAGGCAATAATCAGGGGAGATTTTAATCTAATATAGACTGGAAAAGTCAGATGGGCAAAGGAATAGGAGCTCATTGGATGTTTTCAGGATAGTTTCTTAGAACAACATCTTCTGGAGCCAACCTGAGAGTAGGCTATACTAGACCTGGTATTGTGCAATGAGATGGGATTAATTAATGACCTCATTGTGAAAGTACCTTTAGATAGCAGCAACCATAATATAATTTAATTTTACATTCAGCTTGAGGGAGAGAGGAGTGGGTCCGAGATTATGTTTTTAAACTTAAATAAGGGCAATTATGAAGGCATGAAAGCACAGCTGGCTAAAGTGAATTGGCAAATTTGGTTAAGGGATAGGTCAATAGAGATGCAGGGGCAAACAATTAAGGGGATAGTTCAGAATACAGGGAATAGATACATTCCAACAAGTAAGGAAAAGTCCAAGAGATGGTGAACCCGAATGGTTAAAGATAGTGACAAATTGAAAGAAAAAGTATATAATTGTGCAAAGATAGGTGGAAGGCCAGGAGATTGGACAGAATATAAGGAACAGCAAAGGATGATGAAAAGGTTAATAAGGAGGGAAAAACTAGAGTACAAGAGAAAGCTAGCCAGAAATATAAAAACAGATAGAAAGAATTTCTATAACTATTTAAAAAAGAAGAGTTAACAAAGTGAACATTGGTCCTATAGAAAGTGAGTCTGGAGAATTGATCATGGAAAACAAGGAACTGAACAGGTATTTTGCATCATTGTTTACTTTAGAGGATACAAGTAACATCCCAGAGGCAGCTATAAATCAGGAAATGGAAGGTAGGGAGGAACTCAGGAAAATTACAAACACCAGAGAAGTGGTACTGAGTAAATTGTTGCAGCTGCGAGCTAAGAAGTGCCCAGGTCCTGCTGGGCTTCATCATAAGGTCTTAAAAGAAGTGTCTAGTGAGATAGCTGATGTATTGGTTTTAATTTTCCTAGATTCGGGAAAGGTTCCATTAGGTTGGAAGATAGCAAATGTAACTCCATTATTCAAAAAGGGAGGGAGACAGAAAGCAGGAAACTACAGGCCAGTTAGCCTAACATCTGTCATAGGGAAAATGTTAGAAGCTATTGTTAAAGAAGCTAGAGCAGGGCAATTGGATAAGTTCAAGGTAATCAGGCAGAGCCAACATGGATTTGTGAAAGAGATATCATGCTTAACCAAATAATTGGAGTTCTTTGAGGAAGTAACATGTGCTGTGGATAAAGTGGAACTGTACTGTACTTAGATTTCCAGAAGGCATTTGATAAAGTATTACATCAAAGTTATTGCGGAAAGTAGAAGCTCATGGTGTAACGGGTAACATATTGGTATGGAGAGAAGATTGGCTAGCTAACAGGAAGCAGAGAGTGGGTCTTTTTCAGGTTGGCAAGATGTAAAGAGTGGTGTGTCACAGGGATCAGTGCTAGGACCACAACTATTGACAATTTATATAAATGACTTGGATGAAAGGAATGAAGGAATGGTTGCCAAATTTGCTGATGACACAAAGGTAGGTAGGAAAGTAAGTTGTGAAGAGGACACAAGGAGGCTGCAAAAATAAATGCTCAGCAGGGTCTGGCAGCATCTGTGGAAGAGAAACAGAGTTAATATTTCGAGTCTGCAAGGCTCTTCTTCCGATTCATATGGACTTGAAACATTAAATCTGTTTCTCTCTCCTCAGGTGCTGCCAGACCTGCTGAGATTTTCCAGCATTTTCTGTTTTTGTTTCAGATTTTCAGCATCCGCAGTATTTTGCTTTTACAAAAAGATCTAGATAGGTTAAGTAAGTGGGCAAAGATCTGGCAAATGGAGTATAGTGTGGGAAAATGTCAAATTGGCCATTTTTGCAGGGAGAATAAAAGACAAGCTTATTATCTAAATGGTGAGAAATTGCAGAGCTCTGAGATGCAGAGGGATCTGGGTGTCTTAGTGCATGACCCACAAAAGGTTAATATGCAGGTACAGCAATTATTTAGGAAAAATAATAGAATGTTATAATTTATTGCGAAGGGAATTGAATACAAAAGTAGGGAAGTTACGCTTCAGTTATGCAGAGCACTAGTGAGACCACATCTGGAGTATGTGTACAGTGTTGGTCACCTTATTTAAGAATGTAAATATGTTGGAAGCAGTTCAGAGACTAAACCTGGAATGGGCGGGTTTCCTTAAGAGGAAAGATTGGACAGGCTAGGCTTGTATCTGCTGGCATTTATAAGAGTAAGAGGCGGCTTGATTGAAACATATAAGATTCGGAGGGGTCTTGAGAGGGTGGATGTGGGGAGGATGTCTAGGATTTTCTGTGCCCGCTGGCATTGGGCGTGTTCGATGGCGTGAGCGGACAATATGGCAAGAAGGCCAAAAGTCGGGTTTACAAAGTCGTGAAACCAGTTTGCGATCATCCACTCAGCCTGCTGATGGTGAGCCCCGTTCCCCACCATTGGATTTCAAGAACCTCATTGTAATACATCAGCTTACCATTATAAGGCCAGCCCACCGGATTCATTCCCCGCCCCCCCCGCTGGATTGTCCGCCCATGTCGGCGGGACAACCCGCGGGAAAACTCGCCGACACGTTTCACAACCGCATATATAAGGCGTGCACTTGGCAGGCAGCACTTTGCTCGGGACTTCAAGGTTTGTTTGTCTACTTTGCTTTGGTCAGCACTTGCAGTCATCAGCGCTAGGCTTCACAAACAGCATCACATCACTTTTAGGTGGACTCATAGGTAGGTCTCTACCTTCCGGATGAGCCATATGTGGATGGCTTTTCAATGGCTGCAGGGCAAGGTCTTGCTTGAGGAAGGGGGTGAAGTAGCCTCAGGCAAGAGAAGAGGCTGCAGGGCGAGGGCTGTACTGGGGAAGGAAGGTATCCCAGAGTGTGTGGGGTGGGCGGGGGAGGGGGGGCACATGTTGATCTGTGCAAGTGGCCTCAAGATGGTGAGGGCTGAGGAGGCAATCTCCAGATGAGATGAGGCCAGATGGACATGTGAGGATATGTGTGTGTGTGAATGGGTGGTGATGTCCCTTGAGCTGGCAGTGAGTGAGATGCCAGCAAATATGTGATGGGCTTGAGTTTGTGAGTTTCGAGTGATGAGATGGTTGCCATACCCTGGCAGCGCGGATAAGATTATTCATCCTCTATCTGCATTGGATGGCCAACCTCTTCTGTGCATATTGGCACTGATCACCACTGCCTTTATCTACCAAGCCAGAGTGGTAATGTAGCTGCCCCTCCTGCGGCCAGAGCTGGGGTAGAGGACATCACAGAAGGCCTCCATGGAGTCCAAAAGGTGCTCGAGGGCTGCAGTCTTCTTGCCTTTCGGGGCCATGCCTTCTTTGCTGCAGTCTTGGGCTGGAAACAATGAGTGCAGCTGTACTTTAAATGTCCTGCCTGGTGTGATGAAATGGCGAGGTGACGGCATAGTGGGTGAATCAGAGCCCACCCGTCATTGAAACGGCATGTACCCCAGGAATGCATAGTTAATGCTGCAGGTTTGGAACGGTACAGCATGAAAACCCGCCATCGCGGCCGGTGGGTTTTACCCGCCCGCTACCACACTTAGTGCAAGTCTGGGATGATTCAGCCTGATGTTTCCTGTTGTGGAAGAAGCTAGAACTAGCGGTCACTGTTTAAAAATAAGGAGCCACGCATTCATCAGCTCTAACCTCCTATTTCTATGCTCGCTAGCGCAAGGCGCTGGTGGTAATCCAGAGATTATTGCCTCTGAGGCCCTACTTTTTAATGTCTTACTGAGCTCCCTAAAATCTGCTTTCAGTACCTCATCCCTCTTTCTGCCCATGTCTTTGGTACCAACATGAGCCACGACCTCTGGCTGTTCATCCTCCCCTTTAATAATGGGCTACAGCTACTCTGTGATATCCTTCACCCTGGCACCAGGGAGGCAACATATCATCCTGGAGTCACACCTATGGCCGCAGAAACACCTGATTGCTCCCCTAATTATCGAATTCCCTACCACTATTCCTCTTCCGCTCTTCTTCCTTCTTGCTTGTGCAGCTGAGCCACCCGTGGCAAATCCATCATGGCTTTTGCCAGCTCTGAAGAAGGATCATATAGACTCAAAACGTTAACTCTTCACAGATGCTGTTAGACCTGCTGAGTTTTTCCAACATTTCTGTTTTTGTTGTACTCCACTGAGGCATCCAAAATGGGGAACCGGTTCGTGAATGAGATAGACCCAGAGGACTCCTGCATTACCTGCCTGGGCCTTCTAGATTTTCTGGTGGTTATCCATTCCCTCTGTGCGCACTCCTAACCTGTGGTGTGACCACCTCCCTAAACGTGCTATCCGTGTAGTCCTCAGCATCACGGATGTGTCACAGTGACTCCAGCCATCACTCAAGTTCCAAAACATGGAGACAAGTTTCTGCAGCTGGTGGCACTTCCTGCACATGTGCTCATCTGGGCCACATGAAGTGTCCATGACTCCCCACATGCCACAGGACGGACATTCCATGTGACCGAACTGCCCTATCATACCTTAAACTTACTTTTGGACTATTTGCTATAAACTAGACTAAACTGGGGACTAGAAAGTAAAGTAGGCTTACTCACTAATCAGCTCCTCTTGTTCCAACTTCTGGAGATGATAAAAAAGGTATCAGTTGCAGAATCTTCTTTGTCCTGTACGCAAAATCCCCACGTGAACTAAATTCCCAACTCTCACTCTGTCTACGTCTCACTGCCAGGCAGCCCCTTCTTCTTGAACCAACTACTTTCAGCTGATTGACAGATAACTGCCAGCACCAGGCAAACTCCTGTTAACAAGGCTATTTAACTCACTTGAAGGTTGTTAGTTGTTTGTCAGAGTTTGACTCTTAATCTAGAGTCAGGAAATCAGGAAAACTTACCAAGATTTACCACATGAACCAAATTCCCAACCAGACTGTGCTTGCAAAACACAAAACATAGGGTGGAATTTCCCAACAGTGGGATTTTACGGTCCAGCCGAAGTCAATGGAGTTTAGAATGGCTCACTGCATTTTACTGCCCCCTCCGTGCCATGACGAGGCTGTAAAATTCTGGCCATAGAGTCCAACATAAAATGTGATTCCGCGATTGGTTAACAGCTGCAAAACAATCCTGATTGTGATAAGAATGACACTGAAAACCAATTTAAGGTTGTCAGTTGGGCTCTCAGTATGGTATGCAGAATGCATGCTAGAAGCCACAATATATTCACACACAGGTTCCTGTCCTTTGCAGACAAAATGAACATGTTCACACATTGTGACTTTTTCAACTAAACAAAAGCTTAGGGATCAGTCATTTCCTGGTTCATTCCCCCAGGGCAATGCCTTAACCAATCGATGTGCCTGGTTTGAATTTGAACAAAGCTGGGCAGTTAATTCTTCCATGCTTCATTCTCCATGGCAACAGCTCCTCCAATCAGAGTCCAGTTGACAACCAATTAACATTCTTTTCTCATGCAGTATAAATTGTTGTTCCCCCATTACTGTTGGAAAATTTTTGAGAGCTATCCTGATGAATTCAAGATGAAAAACTTTGATAACCTGTCTCTTTTTTCAGCAATGCTCAACTCCTATACTACCAAATGACTTTTGTAACTACCTTCAAGAGGGAGATAAATCATGTTGTGTAAACTATCTAGGTATTTCCCCCTTGCCTATGGCAGGAAAAATTTTCCTGAACCGCCTGCTTCCTATGGTTGAGGAAATCCTCCCAGAAATATAGTGTGACTTCAGACCTTCCAGAGGAACCTCTGACATGGTCTTTGTTGCCAGGCAATGTGGAGAGCAACACCAGGAATGCATTGCATTCATTGACCTGACCAAAGGATTTGGCTCAGTAACTCAGGAAGAAGTGTGGAAGGGCAATAGTGGTAGGGGATTCGTTAGTGAAGGGAGTAGCCAGGTGCTTCTGCGGCCATGGACATGACTCCAGGATGGTATGTTGCCTCCTGAGTGCCAGGGTCAAGGGTGTTATGGAATGGCTGCAGAACATTCTGAAGGGGGAGGGTGAACAGCCAGAGGTCATGGTCCATGTTTGGACCAATGACATAGGAAGAAAGAGAAATGAGGTCCTGCAAGCAGACTTTAGGGAGTTAGGTAGGAAATTAAAAAGCAGGACTTCAAAGGTAGTAATCTCCGTATTGCTCCCAGTACCACGCAATAGTTAGTATAGGAAGAGAAGGATAGAGTAGATGAATGTGTGGCTGGAGAGATGGTGCAGGGGGGACGGCTTTAGATTTTTGGGGCATTGGGACTGTTTCTGGGGGAGGTGGGACCTGTACAAGTTGGACGGGTTACATCTGAACAGGAACGGGACCAACAACCTCGCGGGGAGGTTTGCTAATGCTGTTGGGGTGGATTAAAATTAAATTGGCAGGGGGATGGGATCCTGAAAAGTAGTTCAGAGGGGAGAGGAGCTGAAATGGAATTCGAAGTTAAAACACCAGTAAGTGAGCCTGGAAGGCAGAGGAAACATAGGCTAGATAAGAAAGAAGTGAGTTTAGCAAGGCTAAATGGAATAAATTTTAATGCAAGGAGGCTGAGGAATAAGACAGACAAGCTGAGGGCACACATAGGCATGTGGGAGTAGATATCACAGCTATAGCCAAGACTTTGCTAAAAGGGCAGGGTTAGCAGCTTAACATTCATGGTTATAGGGTATTCAGATAAGATAGAGAGGGGGATAAAGGAACTTTAAGCACTTTTGATTGAGGAATCAGTTATAGCAGTGAGGATAGATGATATCTTGGAAGGATCATCAAATGAAGCCATATGGGTAGAAGTGAAAAACACAACATGGGCAAACACACTGCTGGGTGTGTACTATAGGTGCCCAAACAGTCAGGGAGAGATTGAGGATCAAATATGTAACCAAATTTCAGAGAAGTGTAAGAGTAATAGGGCATTAATAGTAGGGGATTTTAACTACCCAAATATTAACTGGGGTAGTTTTAGTGTGAAAGGAAGGGAGGGAGCAAAATTCTTAAGTTGCATCCAGGAGAACCTTTTTATCCAGTACGTAGAAAGTCCAGCAAAGGACTGGGCAGTTCTGGACCTAATATTCAGAAATGAGCATGGGCAGGTGGAAGGCATATTAATAGGGGAGCATTTTGGAGATAGTGACCATAACTCAATTAGATTTAGGATAGTTATGGAAAAGGATAAAGTTGGGCTGAGAGTAAAAGTTCTAAACTGGGGAAAGTCTAATTTTACTAAAATGAGATTAGATTTGGCCCAAGTGGACTGGGAGCAGCTACTTGCAGATAAAACTGTCAGAGAAGTGGGGGGCATTCAAGGAGTAAATAACAAGAGTACAGTGCAAATATGTTCCCGTAAAGACAAAGGGAGGGACCAAGTCTGGAGAACCCTGGATGTCAAGGGGCATAAAGGTTAGGATTAAGAAAAAAAGAGAAGCTTATGGCAGATACCAAAGGCTCAATATAGCAGAGTCCTTAGAGGAGTATTAAAAAGTGCAGAGTCGGAACTTAAAAAGGAAATTAGGAAAGCTAAGAGAGTGCATCAGAAATCATTGGTGGGTGGAATAAAGGAAAACCCAAATGGTTTTCTTAAATATATAAGGAGCAAGAGGATAACTAGGGAAAGAGTAGGGCCAATTAGGGACCATAGAGGTAATGTGTGTGTGGACCTGGAAGACGTGGGTGCAGTCTTCAATGAATACGTTCCATCGATCTTCACAATGGAAAAGGATGACACATGTATGGACATCAGGGTGGAGGACTGTGAAATATTAGAGGAAATTAACATAAAGAGAGAGGAGGCACTAGCGGTTTTAGCGGCCTTAAAAGTGGATAAATCCGCATGCCTGGATGAGATGTATCCCAGATTTTTGAGGAAGACAAGGGAAGAGATATCAGGGGCCCTGGCAGTAATTTGCAAATCCTCTCTGGCCACAGGTGAGGTGCCAGAGGATTGGAGGACTGCTAACATTGTCCCATTATTAAGAAAGGGAGGAAGGGATAGACCAGGAAATTACAGGCCAATCAGTCTAACCTTGGTGGTGGGGAAGTTACTAGAAATAATTCTGAGGGACAGAGTATATCTGCATTTGGAGAGACACGGATTAATCAGGGATAGTCAGCATGGATTTGTCAAGGAAAGGTCGTGTTTGACAAATTTGATCGCATTTTTTGAGGAGGTAACCAGGAGTGTTGATTAGGGAAATGCATTTGATGTGGTCTACATGGACTTTAGCAAGGCTTTTGATAAGGTCTCTCATGGCAGACTGGTTAAGAAAATAAGGGCCCATGGGATCCAAGGCAAAGTGGCACGTTGGATCCAAAATTGGCTGAGAGGCAGGAAGCAGAGAGTGATGGTAGAGGGATGTTTCTGTGACTGGAAGTCTGTTTCCAGTGGTGTTCCGCAAGGCTCGGTGCTAGGGTCCTTGCTGTTTGTGGTGTACATAAACGATTTGGACTTAAATGTAGGGGTTATGATCTAGAAGTTTGAGGATGACATGAAAATTGGTAGGGTAGTAAACAGTGAGGAGGATAGCCGTAACCTGAACGAGGATATTAATGGACTCGTCAGGTGGACAGAACAGTGCCAAATGGAATTCAACCCAGAAAAGCATGAGGTAATGCACTTGGAGAGGGCTAACAAGGCAAAGGATTACACTATGAATGGTAGGACCCTGGAAAATACTGAAGGTCAGAGGGACCTTGGTGTGCATATCCATAGACCCCTGAAGGTAGCAGGGCAGATAGATAAGGTGGTTAAGAAGGCATATGGGATGCTTGCCTTTATTAGCCGAGGCATAGAATACAAGGGCAGGGAGGCTATGCTGGAACTGTATAAAACGCTGGTTAGGCCACAACTGGAGTACTGCATGCAGTTCTGGTCACCACATTATAGGAAGGATGTGATTGCACTGGAGAGGGTGCAGAAGAGATTTACCAGGATGCTGCCTGGGCTGGAGAGCTGAGCTATGAGGAAAAATTGGATAGGCTGTACCCCAGTTTTCCTTGGAGCAATGAAAGTTGCGAGCAGATCTGATAAAGGTGTATATATTATGAGGAACATAGATAGGGTGACTAGGAAGGCACTTTTTCCATTAGTAGAGTGGTCAATAACCAAGGGGCACAGATTTAAGATAAGAGGTAGAAGGCTAAGAGGGGAGTTGAGGAGAAATTCTTTCACCCAGAAGGTGGTGAGAGCCTCAAACTCACTGCCTGAAAGGGTGGTTGAGTCAGAAACTCTTGTAACATTTAAGAAGTATTTAGATATCCACTTGCATTGCCATAGCCTCCAGGGCTATGGGCCAAGTGCTGGAAAATGGTATTAGTGTAGTCAGATCTTTGTTGACCGACGCAGACACAATGGGCTGAATGTCTCCCTTCTGTGCTGTAGACGTCTATGAGTCTATGAGTCTATGGCAAGCGAGCGGCCAATTTTGGCACCCGTCAACCTAACGTATTATGGGGGACAGCTCAAGGGTGGGCAGGAAGGTGGTGGTATTGGAAGACCCTGTATTTTAGATGCCCCCTCCCCCCACCAAGCTCATTGAAAACATATTCAGCTGTGGGCTCTACATGAACCCTTCGTGATTTTGAACAATTCCTATAAATCTCTCCTTAATCTTCCTTGAAGAACAACATCTCTTTCTCCAGTCTCTCCACATAAGTGAAATACTTAATCACTACTTATATTCTAGTAAATTTCTTCTGCCGCCTCTCTAAATTTCTAAGTTTCATGTCACCTGCAAACTTTGAAATTGGCCTGGTCTCCCCAAGTACATATCATTACTATATATCAAAAGAGCAGTAGGCCCAACATGGACTTTGACAGGGCAATCTGAAAAACAGCAGTTCACGATTGCTGTCCACTTTCTGTCCCTTAGCCAATTTTGTATCACACAGCCGTTGTCCCTTCAATCCCATGGCTTTCAATGTTGCTAACAAGTCTATGACTTGATTAGATTACTGACTCTAAATCTTTACTTTGCAACATACCCATTTGTTTCCATTAGCCAATGCAATGTACTTTTCAATATATCATCTAACACTATTGAGAAGCATACCTGGCCATGGAGAGGTCAAATAACTTCAGAAATTGTGCAAGTGAAGTCTGGTACATGATGTTAACCATGCTCATTTCTGTAATGAGGAAATACAGGATACTACCACGAGTGGCTGCTGGCCGATATTCCTCCTGTGCAGTGTTAATTTTTATCTCTGTCTCCGCTGCCACATGCAGCTTCTCACTAACTTCGGTTGCTGTCGACTTTGTTACCTGAAGGACTCCAATCAAAGACTCATCATCCACCAGTGAACCTGAAAATAATTCCATAGAGCTGATCAATTCCTCATTCCTCACCATGATAATTTGAATTAACAAAGTACCAAGTATTTATATCACAGAAACAATTAATTTGATCCAACGCCAGTGTTTATGTTCCATAAGAGCCTTCTTGTCTCCCCTCTTAGAAGATTTACAGAACTCAATCAGTTTGAAGCTGTCTTCAGGACAATAATAAACATTTTTGACAGAATATTCTTTGACGGTACCATGGTGTTTTTCCTTTGCCAGAGGGAGTCTGGTATAGGTCTTCAGGTGATATCTTATTCAAGTGAATGACTGTTTTTAGCTGACTGGTGCAAAATATCAGTTGCAGGGATTGAAACAACATTAAGGATTAGTATGTGAAATGGTTATCTGTGAAGTATTTACCTTTGGTAGTGCTGAGCTTGAATAGCAGGTTATTCTCCAATTCCTTCATTTTGCGTTTGTTGGCAGTGACTTCCTCTATCAGCTGCACACGCTCTGCTTCCAACTCCTATAAAGTTGAAAACGGTAACATCAATGGCTCCAAATCAAAGGTAAAAATAAGGTGTGACGACATTTGACTTGGAAGCAATGTAGCAAGGAAAATGTGTACTTTCTTTAAAATGTTTGTGGAATATATCTTTTTTTAGGAATGTTTGAAAAGGACCTTAAAGAGTTTGCATAAATTGCAAAGGGATCAATTGTAATTTTCATGAATAATAAGGAATACACTTTCATGTGATTTGGCAACCCTTGACCTGGAAGCAATACCAATAGGAAGGAAGTTAACATACAAAATTAATGTGGCTGGCAGACACAAAGGAGAGCTGAAGGCAAATGGTGATCAGCACACAGATGCAGGAGTCAAGGAGGCACTGTGCAAGCAGACTAAAAAGGTCTAAAACCTGGAAAGCTGTGTGAATAGCTCAGAGATACTGAAGATCTGGGTGTTTTACAGAAGTGGTCAAACCATGAACCAGGGTAATTTTGGTTGATCAGTTGAAAAGGGATTCTGGAGTGTGATACTATGAGGACTGTTGTGACCCGAGGGAGACAGTTTATGTAGAACTGTGTCTTACTGACGAGAATCATCCCCATGAAACTTGGACGCGATTGCTCTAATCAGATGGGACTTTTGACTTACCTTGTGTGAATGAAGTACAGCATATTGTGGAAACATGTAGCTACATAATGTCATACTGGCTGAAAGGGAATTATTGTGGCTGTGTAATCTTTGTTGTATTGACTATTTAAAATGAAATTTAGCTTGTTATTTGAAGTATCACGTGTAGTAAATAAAAGCTCATGATATAGGGGATAAACATATTGGCATAAATAGAAGATTGGCTGGCTAACAAGAAGCAGAGAGTAGGCATAAATGGGTCTTTTTCAGGTTCACAAGATGTAACGAGTAGTGTGTCACAGAGATCAGTGCTGGGACATCAACTTTTACAATTTATATAAATGACTTGGATGAAAGGTTTGAAGGGATGGTAGCCAAATTTGCTGATGACACAAAGATAGGTAGGAAAGTAAGTTGTGAAGAGGACATAAGGAGGCTGCAAAAAGAAAAGGATAGATTAAGTGGGTGGGCAAAGATCTGGCAAATGGAGTATAATGTGGGAAAATGTGAAATTGTCCATTTTGGCAGGAAGAATGAAAGAGAAGCATATTATCTAAATAGTGAGATATTGCAGAGCTCTGAGATGCAGAGAGATCTGCATGTCCTAGTGCATAAATCACAAAAGGCTAGTACAGGTACATCAAGTAATTAGGAAAGCTAATAGAATGTTATCATTTATTTTGAGGAGAATGGAATACAAAAATAGGGAGTCTATGCTTCAGTTGTACAGGGCATTTATTTAAGGAAGGATGTAAATGTGTTGGAAACAGTTCAGAGAAGGTTTACCAGACTAATATCTGGAATGAGTGGGTTTTCTCATGAGGAAAGGTTAGACAGACTAGGCATGTATCCGCTGGAGTTTAGAAGAATAAGATACGGCTTGATTGAAACATACAAGATCCTGAGGGGTCTTGGCAGGGTGGATGTGGAGAGGGTGAAAGAATTATGGAAGAATCTAGAACTAGGGGTCACTGTTTAAAAATAAGGGGTCACCCATTTAAAACAGAGATGACGTGAATTTTTTTCACTCAGAGGATCGTGAGTCTTTGGAACTCTCTTACTGGAAAGGTGGTGGAAACAGTCTTTGAATATTTTTAAGGCAGAGGTGGATAGATTTTTGGTAAGCAAGGGGGTGATAGGTTATTGGGGGTAGGTAGAATGCAGATTTCAGGTTACTATCATATCAGCCACGATATTATTAAATGGTGGAGCAGGCTCGAGGGACTGAACAGCCTACTCCTGCTCCTTGTTCGTATGTTCGTAGTAATCGATTTTTAATTTGCTTTGGTTCTGATTCATTTCAAAGTAATAGTTACAAAAAGTGAAATCTTGTAATTTCTTTATTTGGGGGTTGTTTGGTAAACTTTGTTATATTGGTTTACAGTTCCCTCATAGGGATCATAATAAAAGGAAAATCTTATTTCAAGAAATGATGCCAGAGCAAATATCAGCTGGTAGGAAGGAAGGAAAAGATTTCACTTATCTTTGGACAATATAGCCAGCTGACACATATGTTGGAAACTTTCTGGGATTTGGAAGTAAGAAACTACTCTGTGAAAGTACAGGAGATATTTACACCAATGTTTTAGTTGACCGGCAATATGATCAACGCAGGCTTGGAGGGCTGAAGGGCCTGTTCCTGTGCTGTACTTTTCTTTGTTCTTTGTTTGTTTGCTTTTACATTTGGAGGGCAATAGAGCACGTGGTGTCTGTAGACCTAATACTTTTCTGGATCGGACAGAGTAGTGATACATTAAGAGGCCATGTTTCACTAGGCAGACTGTCACTGATCTATACAGCCTCCTGCAACAGTATGGGCGGGTGACAGCTTACCCAATCCCTGACCTAAAAGTCAGTTGGCACCTTGCTGATCAGAAATCTGGCTGCCCTCCAATAAAACTCCAGTGGGGCAGCCTTAATATGGTAAGAGTGGAACTTCTGTCCCTATCAGATTAGCCAGCAGCTCTGTAGACCCAGCAGCACCAGAAGAAAGTAGTGGCCACTTACACGACAGGGAATCCCAAAGTAGAAGAGAGTTATCTCCCAGGCTTGGGGTAGAATTCTTAGGTTGGTGTGTGGGCACACGCCCAGCCTGCTTGAGAGTAAAATAGCACGTGATGATGCCGGGTGAGCGTCTCGATACCATCCTGCACTCGTGTGATATTTCGGTCGGCGGGAGCACACATAAATCAGAAGCGTGCCTACCGACAATTAAGAGGGCAATTAAGCCCATTAAAGTTCCAATTGTCCCTGATTTTTCGTGGTCCATCCAACCTTACGGTTGGCAGATGGGCGAATCTGCCAGGCGGGCTTTGCATTTTTGATGAAATCTCATCCAAGGGTGGGATGAGGTTTCCATTGTTAAATTTGAAAAAAAAACGCATGAACAGAATTTTCATTATATATATATTCAGGTGACTGATTCTGATGCGTGGACATTTGTTTCCGGATTTTAAATTGGTTTTAAATTCTTCAGGGAGTTTTCATTCTGTGCTCCCCTGCACCCGCACTTATGTCAGCGGCCACTCTCCTCCCACCCCCAGCCCAGCAGCGCTGAGCATTTCAACGCACGTTTCACACTGGCTGGCCATTAATTGGAGTTGGGAGCCAATCGTGGGTGACGTACGTTCCTCGGCCCACCGATCACGTCCGCACGCCGACCTAAAAATCGTGCCCTTGTGATAAATCAGGGGATTTTGGGTAGGCCAGGTTGGGAGACCCCAGTCAGGGTTTGGGGTGGAGGAGGGGTGGGAGCGGGGATGGAGTGCTCAGGCTAGAGAGGCTGGTGGCGTGGCAGGCGGGGGCGTGGTGTTGGGTAAGAGGGTACGGTCATATGAGGCGTGGCCCCAATGGCCAACCATGTGGATAATCTGCTGACCTCAGCGTCTAATGATTTGTCAGTGGCTGCAAGATCATTTACAGCAATCCCACAACCAACAGATCAGATCTAAGCTCTGCAGGCCTGCCACATCCAGTCATGAACAAAAGTGGACAATTAAGCAACTAACAGGAGGAGAAGGCTCCACAAATATCTTCAATGTTGGTGAAACCCAGCACATCAGTGCAAAAGACAAGGCTGAAGCATTTGCAGCGATCTTCCGCCAGAAGTGCTGAGTAGATGATTAATGTCAGCCTCTTCTGGAGGTCCTCAGCTTCACAGATGCCAGTCTTCAGCCAATTCAATTCACCCTACGTGATATCAAGAAAGGATTAAAGACATCGGATACAGAAAAAGCTATGGGCCCTGACAATATTCCAGCAATAATACTAAAGACTTGTGCTCCAGAGCTTGCCTCGCCTCTAGCCAAGCTCTTCCAGTACAGCTACAACACTAGCATCTACCTGGCAACATGGAAAATTGCCCAGGTATGTCCTGTCTACAAAAACAGGACAAATCCAGCCAGGCCAATTATAGCCCCAATAGTCTACTCTCAATCATCAATAAAGTGATGGCTGCTGTTGTTGACAGTGTTATCAAGTTAATAAACTGCTCACTGACACTTAGTTTGGGTTCCGCTAGGGACACTTGACTCCTGGCCTCATTACAACATTGTTCCAAGCAATGGACAAAAGACTCAAACTTAAGAAGTGAGGTGAGAGTGACTGCCCTTGAGACCAAGACAGCATTTAACTGAATATGGCATCAAGGAGCCCTAGCAAAACTGGCGTCAAAGCTGGAGGGAATCAGGTGGAAAACTCTTCACCGGTTGGAGTCATACTTAGCACGAAGGAAGATGATTGTGATTGTTGGAGGTCAATCAACTTAGTTCCAGGACATCACTACAGGAGTTCTTCAGGGCAGTGTCCTGGGATCAGCAATCTTCAGCTGCTTCATCAATGACCTTCCTTCCATCATAAGGTCAGAAGTGGGGGTGTTCGCTGATGATTGCATAATGTTCAGCACCATTCACGACTCCTCAGATACTGAAGCAGTCCATGATATCTGCAGCAAGTCCTGGACAACATTCAGGCTTGGGCTGATAAGTGGCAAGTACTATTCACATCACACAAGTGCCAGGCAATGACCATCTCTAACAAGAGAGAATCTAACCAGGTGCTAAGAAGATTCACAGAAGCCGGTGTACGATTAAAGAAAGAAAAATGTACATTCCAAGCGCCAGAAGTTACTTACCTGGAAAGATGCACCCTCTCTGTCCAACATAACTGAACTTAAGTCTTTCCTGCGTATGATCAACTACTATTGTCGCTTCTTGCCAAACTTATCAACTGTGTTAGCACCATTACACTTGCTGTTAAAAATGGATCACCATTGGTCGTGGAATTCACAACAGGAAGAAGCCTTTGTGAAAGTAAAGAAACTGTTGCATTCGTCATGTTTATTGGTACACTACGACCCATCAAAAGAGTTAGTATTAACATGTGATGCCTCTCCTTATGGTGTAGGGGCAGTGTTATCAGATAGAATGGAAAGTGGATCAGAAAGACCCATTGGCTATGTCTTGAGAACCCTCTACACAGGGTTATTCTCAGCTAAAAAAAGGTTTATCGCTGGTATTCGGAGTGGAGAAATTCCACCATTACCCACAGGGATTTCACAATTGTGTCGGACCATAAACCACGAATGGGTTTATTCAGTGAGCAAAAGGCAATTCCGCCAATAGCATCAGTAAGAATACAACGTTGGGCTTTGATATTATCTGTGTATGAGTATACCTTAATGTACTGTCCTGGCTTACATATTGCAAGTGCGGATGCACTAAGTCATCTCCCATTACCAGATAGCATTGTACATGCTCCAGCACCACAAGAAATTGTGCTTGTACTGAATTTCTTGGATTCTTTGCCTGTGTGTGCGGGGCAAATTAGAAATTAGACAAACAGAGACCCAATTTTGTCACAAGTTAGAGACCTTGTTTTGCAAGGGTGGTCAGATTTACCTGTATCTGAAGAGATGAGACCATTCCATGCCAAAAAAAGAGTTAAGTTGTCAAGTTGGAATTTTGTTGTGGGAATCAAGAGTTGTCATCCCTTCGCAAGGAAGAGAACCACTCTTGACAAAGCTCCACAGTGCGTATCCAGGTACGTCAAAAATGAAAATGCTTGTGCAAAGCTATGTCTGGTGGCCAGGCATTGACAGTGACGTTGAAAGCATGGTCAAGCACTGTCTCCAGTGTCAACAACAGAAGTTGCCTGTTTCAGCTCCACTGCACCCGTGGGACCTTGTTGGGTTCCTGGAACCATTACCTCAGATACTGGTCCCTTATCCTTCCAGGTGGAAGTGGAAGACAGAATTGTTCAAAAACATGTGGACCATATTCATGATAGAGAGACATTCCAGCAACCAATTATTCTGCCTGTGATTAATTTCAAACCATTAATGCCTGAGGTGACAGATTGACCTAGAATAGACATGCCCAATGTCTCCGTAGAGTTGCCTAACATTGAACTAATGGTGTATCTTGTGCTTCAGTTCCTGATCATGTCAATCCTGTGGAAAAACCTCAAGTGGTAGAGGTACACTGCTCTAACCAAATAAGGAAAGCACCTCACAGGCTTAATCTTTAATTACATGAAGTTGTATATATGTATATGTTGTTGGATATGCAAATGTTCTCCGGAACTAGAAACTTTAAAAAACTAAAAGGGGACGAAATGTACTAACTGAAGGTATAGGCTCTCCTGCTGTCTATCTGGGGTCACATGATGTTCTTGGAGGCTCTGACCAATGAGCCCTAAGCGGAGGTAATCTGGGGGACACGGCTTCCTGATGAAAGTCCTGATTGAGCAGGTAACATCTGATAAAGCTCTTTGTAATAAAGTTTATTTGTTTCTTGTTGAAACCTGTCCGGTCCGTCAAGCCATTACAGCAGGTAATATGCTGCGACTACAGAATGTGAGCGTTCCTGGGCACTAGTGTAATCCAGGGCAAATGCATTTGTACTACATCTCAGCACCTTAAAGAGCTTTGGCTCAGAGTCATTGAACTGGAGGCTGAGCCGTGGACACTGCCATGCATCAGGGAGGGGAAAGGTTACCTGGACAATTTGCTCCAGGAGGTGGTTACATCCCTTAGATTAGGGTCTTCTAATTTGGTCAGTAGTCAGGGACAGGGGGGTGTGACTGCGTGTGAGGCAGGTAAGGGGGTCAAGAAGGTAGAAGTCCACAAACATTCACTCCCTCCACCACTGACGCACAGTAGCAGCAGTGTGTACCATCTACAGGATGCACTGCAAGAATTCACCAAGGCTCCTTAGACAGCACCTTCCAAACCCACGACCACTACCATCTAGAAGAACAAGGGCAGCAGATAGATGGGAACACCTCCATCTGGGAGTTCCCTTCCAAGTCACTCATCATCCTGACTTGGAAACATATCGCCGTTCCTTCACTGTCGCTGGGTCAAAATCCTGGAACTCCCTTCCTGTGGGTGTACCTACACCACATGGACTGCAGCGGTTCAAGAAGGCAGCTCACCACTGCCTTCTCAAGGGCAACTAGGAATGGGCAACAATTGCTGGACCAACCAGCGAAGCCCATATCCCGTAAATGAATTTTTAAAAACTGGAGGAGCCTCAGCCTTTGCAATTGTGCAATAGGTTTGAGGTTCTAACATCTGTGGGGACTAAAGCAAGGTGGGTGAACAAACTGACCATGGCCCTGTGGTACAGGAAGCTATTCAAGTGGAGGGAGTTAACAGGAATGTAGTAGCAATTGGGGACACTATAGTCAGGGGGATTGAAACACGTGAGTCCAGATGGCTGTGTTGCCTGCCCAGTGTCAGGGTTTGGGGCAACTACGCAGGGCTAGAGAGGAACTTGCAGTGGGAGGGGGAGGATCCAGTTGCGATAGCCCATGTTGTTACCAATGATATAGATAGTACTGGAAAAGAAGTTTGCTTAGGGATTGTGAGCAGTTAGTCCTAAATTACAAAGCAGAACCTCAAAGGTAATATTATTACCTGAACCACGAGCAAATTAGTTTAGGGTAAATCAGATTAGAGAGATGAATGCATGGCTCATAGGCTGGTATGGGAGAAATAGGTTTTGCTTCATGGGGCACTGGCACCGTTACTGGGGACTGTGAGAGCTATATGGGTTTCACCTGAACTGTGCTGGGACCAGTGTTCTGGCAAGTCGTATAACTAGGGCGGTAGTGAGGGCTTTAAACTAAATAGTTGGGGGAATGTTTAGGGTGAGAGGAGATGTAGTAAATCAAAGGGTAACTTTGAGGTACTAGAGCATGGTAGTGATTTGGATTAAGGTAACCAAAGTGTGTCAGGAACGGCCAGAGAGAACAAACTCAAAAGTGCACCAGCAGATAAGGCCAGAGATTGAAAAATGGTGAAAAGAAACATTTAAAGGCTCTGAATTTGAATGTGTGCACCTTTCATAACAAAATGGATGACTTTTTAGAACAGGTAGAAATAAATATGTATGGGCTGAGAGCATCACAGAGACATAGTTTCAGGGTGATCAAGGCTGGGACCAGAATATTCAAGGGTATTTGACATTTCAAGAAGATATAAAGCTAGGAAGAGGTGGTGCGGTAGCTCCGTTAATTAAGGATGTCATTAGTATAAAAGTGAGAGATGACTTTAGCTCAGATGAGCAAGACGTTGGCCAGAATTAACCCATCCCTCACGTTGGCGGGATCTTTTGGTCCCGCCAATGTGAACAGAGATTTCAATGGCAGAGATTTCAAGCCCTTTCTACTGCCTTAGTTGTACGACTTGCCAGAATACTGGTCCCAGCACAGTTCAGGTGAAGCCCGTATAGATCTCACAGTCCCCAGTACTGGTGCCAATGCCCCATGAAACCCATTTCTCCCATACCAGCCAGGCAGGGGCCCTCAGACGCCTGAAGGGAGGAGCAGCAGCAGCTGGACACCCTTGGGTCATCCACTCAGGAATCTCAGAAGCTGTCTGCTCCCTCCAAGTCCCCTTTGCCTGTGACTCCCTCAACCTTGTCCTCTGCCAATGCAGAGGGAGCAGCTGGCCCATAGGAGGCCAGCCAAAGCAAGCCGAGCCCCCAAGGCCTTGGCTCTCCAGAGGACGCAAGACAAAGTCATCAGAGGCAACAGGGCCAAACATTGTACAGGCTGTCTCCACCCCTCCTGCAGATATCAGGGCAGCACCTAGAAAAATTGGCAGGCCTAGAAAAGTCAAGAAATTCTGATCACAAGCAGTTGCACAGGTGAACAAATTTTGTCATTTAATAATCTGAAAATATATTCACTTTCACTGAATGATGTTGTCTTTCAGCTTCAATGACAGGCTTCACAAGTACTCTCACTGTATTCCCCCCGCCCCCCCCCAACCCCCAACTAGCAGTTTAGCTGTACGCAGCCAGCCCACGAGTGATTCTGGAGGAAGAAGTGTGTGCATGCCTGGGCCTTTTAGAGCCTCGTGCAAGCACTTTCCCATGCACGCAGAACCTCCTTCCATCATGCTTATCTCGCTGTCCCAAGGATTTTCAATGCTGCCAGCTGGGGTTCTCTTTCAGTTGTCCATCTGAGCTGACCTGCATCTCTGCCCACCCACTGACTGCACTCCCATGCAACACCTGTGTCCGTCCAACACGGGGCTCTGCTCACTTTTGATTTTGACAACCCTGGTAGTCATTATGTTTTTGATCAGCTCCCCCATCCATTCCCATCCCCCAGTCACCTATGCCCTTTCCCCCATCACTATCGATCCCGCTGGCATCACCTTTCACCTCCCCACCATCACCTACTAACCTGAGCCCTTGTCTTTCCAGGATGTCCAAGTGAATGTGTACATTCCCTACCTTCTTGAAAATGCCACCCCCATGTATATTGACCTCCCTGACCTCCTCCTTCCCACTACCAGGGTCCGTGTCTGCCTCCGAATCCCCACCAACCATCCTCGCCTTCCCTTCTACCACTACTGACATGCCCTCACCCTCCCATACTTCTAGCTCCCTCTGCCCTCTCTCATACTCACCCTTCCCTTCTACCATGCCCACCATCAGTTGCTTCCCAGGAGACAGTCATTGACTCCACAGACCCCTCTCTTGCACGTCCCCCTGGACATTCCCCATCCTTTACTCCTTTCTCCACCCTTACTCCGTCATTCCCCCCCAGACACCTGCCTCCCCCCCACCGGACACCTTCCTCCCCCCCCGGACACCTTCACCCCTCCTTCCTCCTTCCTCCTGCGAACTCCTTGCCCCATCCGACCCTACCCCTTCCGAACTCCCTCCCTTACACCTACCTCCCCACTTGCCGCATCCTCCTCATTTCACCCTCCTCCCCTCATACTCCCTTGTCTCCCCTCACAACTTCATCTCCCCCGAAAGCTTCAACTTCGTCCCCCCATCAACCTCACTCCCCGACACCTTTGTCCCCTCCCTCCCAACCTCATCCTCCGACACCTTTGCCTCCCCCATCCCAACCTTTCCCCTCCCCATGCCTGTATGCCTTCATCTCCCAGTCACATCTAGTCCTTCATCCCCCACTTACAGCTGGACCTTCCTCTCCACCCTGCCCTCTCACTGATCAAATGTA
Source organism: Cetorhinus maximus (assembly GCF_964194155.1). Taxonomy (NCBI): domain Eukaryota; kingdom Metazoa; phylum Chordata; class Chondrichthyes; order Lamniformes; family Cetorhinidae; genus Cetorhinus; species Cetorhinus maximus. The sequence continues at coordinate 169,470,731 of NC_135883.1, forward strand.
GCAGCCCAAGGACAAAACTGTGATCTTCCAAAGCAGACCTGACACCCCCTACTTCCAAGAGCTGCTTTGCGGCATAGCCAAGTCCATGAGAATCCACCCAGCATGCAGTGCATGTGCTCCTCCAGGGTCCGGTAGCTGTCGTGCTCCAGCAGCTTCTTCTCCTCTGATGTCCACAACGTGAGCAAGGCCCTAAAGGTAACTCCTGAATTCTGCATGTCACACTTGTCCAGCCGTGTTTGGGCTGGCCTGCTTTCCTGTCGGCACAGCAGTAAATACGGCATGGAGGGACAATTCTGGTCAGACCTTACTTTGCGCCCCATTACCGGGATGCAAATTGAGTTCACGCTGGCATCCAGCGGGATTCGCATTCCACCATGGCAGGCACCATCAGGTGATACTGCTGTGCTTTCAATCTGGGGTGAAACCGATTTTTGTCCTTCTCATCATATTGTTGCCCCCACCCCCCACCCCACCAATCATCTGCCTTGACGCCTGACACCAATGGGGCCAGAAAATTCCGGCCTGAGTCTGGGGAATTGGAAGAGATGTTCAACTGATATTTTGTGTCTGTCTTCAGTACAGTGGACTTAGAAAACCTCTCAAAGATAATTGCAAATCAAAAGGGAGGGCAGAACTTAAAACAATCACTATCAATAGGGAAAATTTCTGGGAAAACTATCAGACCTAAAGGCTGACAAGTCCCCAGGACCAAATGGCCTGCAACCTAGGGTCTTAAAAGATGTGGCTGCAGCAATGGTATATGTGTTGGTTTTAATCTTCCAAAATTCCTTAGATTCTGGGAGGGTTCCAGTGGATTGGAAAATAACTAATGTAACACCCATTTGCTTAACCTATCCTTTGCAGACTCTTTACCTCCTTTTGACAATTTACTTTCCTACCTATCTTGGTGTCATCAGCAAACTATGATACAAGTATTCCTTCACCCAAGTCATTGATAAAGATTGGAGTACTGATCCCTTTGGCACTCCACTAGTTACAGCTTGCCAACCCTTAAATGACCCATTTATCCCTACTCTCTGCTTCCTGTTAGCTAACCATCTCTTTATTCATGCTAATGCGTTATCCATGAAACCATGAGCGCTTATTTTGTGTAGTAACTTTTGGTGTACCAGGAACCTTATGAAATGCCTTTTGGGAATTTCAAGTACACCAAAATCCACAGGTTCCCTTTTATCCTCCTTGTTGCTTCCTCAAAGAACTCTAATAAATTAATTAAACATGATTTACCTTTCATAAAACCATGTTGACTCTGCCTGACCCCATTATGATTTTCTAAGTAACCTGTTGGACAGGTTGGGCCTACATCCATTGGGGTTTAGAAGAATGAGAGGTGATCTTATTGATCTATTGAAACTCCTGAAGGGATTTGATAGGGCAGATGTTGGGAGGATGTTTCAATTTGTTGCAGAGACTAGAACCAGGGAACACAGTTTAAAAATAAGAGGCTTACCATTTAAGACAGAGATGAGAATTTTTTTCTCCATAAGTGTCATGAATATGTGGAATTCTCTTCCTCAGAAAGCAGTGGAGATTGGGAAATTGAATTTATTCAAGGCTGAGTTAGACATGTTGTTGATAGACAAAGGAGTCAAGGGTTATTGCGGGCAGATGGCAAAGTGGAGTTCAGACACAACCAGATCAGTCGTGATCTTATTGAATGGTTCCAGAGGACACAGGTTTGTGATCATTGGAAAAGAACCAAAAGCACCATTGGGAAAAATCTCTTTGAGCAGCGAATGGTTACGATGTATGACAGGATGATGAGGTCAAATTCAAGCACGGCTTTCAAAAGGTAATTGAATAAGCAGCTGAAGGGAAAAAAAAACACAGAGCTACATGGAAAGCAGACAAGTAGGACTAGCAAAATTGCTCTTGCAGAGCACTGGCATGGACTCCAAGAGTTGAATGGTCTCTTGCTATAATCCTTCTTTGATTGTACTGTAGTTTTGTCAAGAAGATATAATAACTCTCATTATATTATTGGAATTTATTGTAAAATAGAGTAATAGTGGGATGTGTCTATATGTTGTGTGTGTGAGAGACTTAATTGAATTAGTCTGGATGCTTTGATCTAAGAAGAGAGGTTAGGTTTGAAATGTTAATTAGGTAAACATGGGGAAGTTCAGAAACATAGATGTCAAGGGAACATTTGCATTTTGAAATAATCCAGACTAGATTGTTTTCAAAAGGGGGTTGAAATGTGTCACCTAGTCAGATGAAGTTTAGAAACAGTGGCTGGGATTTTCCAGCCCTGTTACGGGTGGGGCCCACCACGTGTGAGGTGGCGCCCCAGCCAGGAGCCCATTGACTTGTGTGGCGGGACCAGAAGATCGCGCTGGCGGGCAGGTGCAGAAAACCCCACCCAGTGTGTTTATCTTTCCCAAAGATTACTGTTAAAACTTAGTGCTATGAGAGGGTTTTATTATCAGGGAGATAAAGTCCAAAGGCATAGTGAAACAATGGGTATTTGTATTCAAAGGGGAAAATATGTATAAAGGAGCAAAGGCTATGTGTAAGCGCAGGCATTTTTAAGATCTTACAAGCATGAAAAAGCCTTCGGCATCTATGCCTCAAGCTGCTGTCTCCAGGGGCTGAAGTGAAGAGAACTCACTTTGAATTTGACTTGTTCAGGGTATCATGTTTCTTTACCTGGGTCTTTTAAAATCTATGTGTCTTACTCTTGCCTTAATGAAAGTGTAACTGAGAGTTAGATTGATGAGGGGATTTAAAAGTTATCACAGTAGTAATTTGTAGATCTATGTGTGTATTTAAAATAATTTCTCTCATTAATAAATGTTTAATTTAGTTTTGCAAAAACTTATATGACTTGATGGTCTTATTACTACTGAATTCAAGGCACGCATCTTGAAATTTATACAAACTGAAAATTAGTTGTGGCAGTTATTTCAAGTTTCCCTCTGGGATTTGAACACCTCAGCATTTACCATCGGCTGTGTCATAATAGATTGATGACATTGGAGGAGGCTTCTTACAGTACTCATGTTGGCATCATGCAAATAGTGGTTGGGTTACGACTATCTAGATAAGGAGGAGGAGGAGATAATGGATGGCCACACAGAGCTGCAGCTCAGGGAGTTTAGGTAGAAGGAAGGGAGTTAGAAGGTCACCCAATCCACTCGAGTCTTCAGACCTCAGACCTCGTACCTGCAGGTTTCAGAGGAGCAATACTCAAAAAGAGTATTCTCCAGACAGGCTCAAAAATATGTCACCTCCTGTGGCAGGAAATGCAGCCCACTTCCACAGTGCACACAACCTTGGCTAAGGCAGTAAGAGTGAACATTGCCCTCAGTCTATTCAATTCAAACTCGCGTCAAGTTGCAACAATCAACAGTGTGATCATCAGCTGGTCTCCAGTTCCTGCCTGCATCATACAAGTGACACTGTTCATTGACTTTAAATGAAATGAAATCAGGAGAGAAGTAGGTGTTGAATCATGCTATCACTCAAAGTCTAAATTATTCCCAAGGAGTGGACAATTTGCCTATTGGAAACAGGGGCCGAGTGGATTGAAGCCAGGTCCTGTGTGATGAAATTTAACAGTCTATATATAAGTACTTACAACTACACCCCCACTAGAGCTATACCTTGAGTATCCTGCCATCCATTCTTAATTAGCATATTTTCTTAGATAATATCACCACCTTCAACACCTCTTTGATCCTTTTGTCTGTGACATCTTTTGATTAACTGCTCCTATCACTGCTTGCTTGTCCCCACAACCACCCCACCCTCAACTTCTCTCCCCCCGCCCCCCCCACCTTAAACCAGGTTATATTTCACCCCTCTCCTAACTATACTCAGTTCTGTTGAAGGGTCATGTTGGACTCGAAACGTCAACTCTTTTCTTCTCCACCGATGCTGCCAGACCTGCTGAGTTTTTCCAGGTAATTCTGTTTTTGTTTTGCATTTATATAATGTCTTTCTGTAGTAAAGCACTTCAAGGTGCTTCATAGGAAAGCTATAAGATAAGATTGAACAATGAAGGAACCTGTCTAAAGAAATAGCTACATAGCAATGTATATTTCAGTGATCATTCAAATGTTACACTAATATAGTGGACTGTTTTGAAGTGTTGTATTATAATTATTCCCCTTGTCTGAGGATTGCCATGTGAAAGTGCTGCTGATATGACCAAGTTGATATAGAAGAACAGTTTATCTTGTGAAACTGTCTTCATTCAGAATGTTACAAGTAGCACTGACAACTAAAAAATGTTGAGCTCAAAATATTACATGAGATTCCACAATCCCAGAATATCTCAATCACCTGTGCACCCTTTGTGCCCATGACTCAGAGATGTCCCGACTTTACCTGTTTCTCAGTAAGGATCACTCGGCCAAGCAGCTGATTCTCAAGGCCCTTAATGGTTACAGTGAAGTCAATGATTGATGTCTTGGCACTGATTTCTGGAGTGTAGGCAGGGTTAGGAAGCTTTGTGGTAATGTAGAACATGAACCCAGTCATTACATCAGTCTCTTTATCTCCCACTTTCACCTGCAAAAAACAATAAAAAATATTTTTTGCATAGTAATACTCATGTTCTGGACAGGAGAGGGGTCCATTCAAGTGGCACTAACTTTTCCTCTCACCACTCGTCCGTAAACTGAAAGATGTTTTGATTTGTTCCACTTCTTGTAAGAGGTGGCGTATTTCCTAACCCCTCGGTTTTTAAGTGATCTAATTCCTACTAATCACCCCACAGCAAACTTGAGGTAAGATTAACTCAAAAAGGTTAGTTTATGTGATACATTCAACGTCCCCCTCTGCACACATACAGTAACGGGAGGGATAGAGAGAAGAAGGTTTTACAGTGCCGAGACAACAGAGGAAATAAATATTAGTTTGCATGAGGCGCAGATTCCAGAATCAAAGTCCCATGAGGAATTCCTTCACAGAGGTCAGCGGGCTGAAAACCAGTGGTGTAGGATTCGCTTTTCCAGTGATGTTGACTTCAAAATATGGAATAGGCATGCAGAAATGAGTCAGTTTGTAGGTGATGGCACAGAGCTTTCAGCAGAGTTAGGGTAGGTGGGGCCAGTTGTCCTTCTGTGTGACCTGCTAGTCAGATGTTACAGCAGACTGGGATATGCAGCTTGTGAGGCAATATTAACTTGTTCAACAAGCCAGAGTCTTAGGCCATGTGAACTTACCTCTCCACAAGGTCTTCAACAAATTGTCTGGAATTCGGCTTGGTCTTCAGGATTGCTAATGAACGTTCCATTATGGGTTAAAAGGAATGTTTGAGAGGCCATTGTCTTAGAAGCTTCTCTATCTCTGCTGGCAAGCCTGGTCTATAAACTGCAAATGGCCCTCGTGTAGCTCCTTTTGAAGGTGGGCTGAGCAGTCCTCGGCTGACCTGTTAGTAGCTGCTCAGAAATAAGAAGGTGTGACATTTTCTTCACTACGACGTGGCTTCTTTTGTTTTGGTGAGTCACAAACAATAACTCACAGACAGAGGCTCAGCCATCTTAATGGTCTTTGTTCAGCTGAAAAGTCCAATTTAAAATTAAGAAATAGCCATGAAAATACATTTTATAAAAAATATACAGTGTAAGCTTCTGTTCCATCACCCACATATTATGCATTTTACTCCCTTTCTTCTCATGGCACAAGTTCCTTCTTTACCTGGGAAATGTGCCTCTGCACAGTGAAATAGATAAAACATTACTTTCCTTCTTAACATGGGACTTTCTGTAAAGCACTCCATCTAATAGATGAGCAGAGGCCAAACAAAAGTCATTGCGCTTTTCCTTAATAGACTGAAGCACAAACCAGTTTTTAAAAATATTCATTCACAGGATGTGGGCTTCGCTGGCTAGGCCAGCATTTATTGCCCAACCCCAGTTGCCCTTAAGAAGGTGATGATGAGCTCCCTTCTTAAACCGCTGCAGTCCATGTGGTGTAGGTACACCCACAGTGCTGTTAGGAAGGAAGTTCCAGGATTTTGACACAGCGATAGTGAAGGAACAGTGATATATTGAGTGACTTGGAGGGGAACTTCCAAGTGGTGGTGTTCCCATCCATCTGCTGCTCTTGTCCTTGTAGATGGTAGCGGTCATAGGTTTAGAAGGTGCTGTCTAAGGAGCCTTGGTGAATTCCTGCAGTGCATCTTGTAGATGGTACACACTGCTGCTACTGTGTGTAGGTGGTGGCAGGAGTGAATGTTTGTGGATGTGAGGCCAATCAAGTGGGCAACTTTGTCCTGGTTGGTGTCAAGCTTCTTGAGTGATGTGGGAGCTGTACTCATCCAGGCAAGTGGGGAGTATTCCATCACACTCCTGACTTGTGTCTTGTAGATGGTGGACAGGCTTTGGGGTGTCAGGAGGTGAGTTACCCATTAACAAAGTAGTTGAAATCATTAATGGACCTGCCTGTCCAACCTTAAGGTTGGCGGGCAGGCCGGGAGACCTGGTAGGCTTCTGAAAAAGCATGAGACCTCATCCACGGGTGAGATGAGGTTTCATGAGGATTTAAAAATCTCACAATATTTTAAAATAAAAGTTATTGACATGTCCCAACTCATGTGACAGTGTCACATGAGGGGACATGGTAGGGAAATTTTTTTCTCAGCTTTAATTAAAGTTTAAAATGTGAGCCGATCTCCCTGAGGCAGCCCTTTTCTTCAGGGAGATCTGTGCACTCTTCGCATTCCCGGCTGAGGGAATCCCCCCCCACCGCCCGCACAGGGAGCACATAACGCTTCCTGGCAGACATCATGCTGGGCGGACCTTAATTGGCCTGCCCATGTAAAATGGTGGCACGCCCCTGACTGGGGGCTGCCGATCGGAAGGCTGCCCACCCACGCCCGTTCCTGCACTTCCCCCCTGATGGGGGGAAATGTTGCCTGGCTTCTTGCTTCAGGCGTGCTCGAACCAGACAAGCAAGCTATAAAAATTTGCCTAGCGATTGGGAATGAAGGCCTACACAGGCAGCACAGTCTCAATTCTTAAGCACATCCCGGGGGTTGGTGGGGGGGCAAGGCAGCACACACTGAAGGAAATACTCAAGTGCATGCCGGGGTGGGGTGGTGGGAGGGGAAGTGAGGAAAGCGGCCGCACACTTGGAAAAGCTTGTCAAAAGTGAGCATTCTTCTGCAGCTGAGATCGTTTAGCTGTTACTCCATTAACAAGCTTGGAGTTGGGCCTCTAGCCTTTCTGCCCACTCAAGCAATGCAAAAGCATAAAAGTGCCACCAAATGCTCCAGAACTTTTCACCCCTCTGGCACAGACTGCAAACTAATGTGCATTTTAGGATGCAGCAGAACAAGTGGCCGACTGGGCAAGCTGCAGAATCCCCTTGCGAAAGGTGGCTATGGCGCAGTCACTGGTGGAGGCTCTCACAGCTCCTTGCAATGTCTTTATTCAGCTGTGGACCAGTATCTATTATGGTTCAAACTAACAGTGCAGCCTTGCAGTGTGGGGTTAGGTGAATGCCTGTGCCTGAGCTGAGAGCACAGCATGCAGTCCAATGGGCAAAGCTGCCGCCAACTGGTCAAGTGGAGTGGGACGGAGGTGGGTGTGGTTTCATAAGAGCATAATAGGAACAGGAGTAGCCCATTCGGCCCCTCAAGCCTGCCCCGCCATTCAATAAGATCATGGATGAACTGCCCCAGGCCTCAACTCCTCTTTCGTGCCAGCTCCTCATAGCCCTCAATTCCCCGATATTTCAAAATTCTACCTCCTCAATAAATACTTTCAGTGATCTAGCCTCCACAACTCTCTGGGGTAGAGAATTCCAGACATTCACTACCCTCTAAGAGAAGAAATTCTGTCGTATCTCAGTTTTAAATGTGTGTCCCCTTATTCTGTAACTATGTCCCCTAGTTCGAGATTCCCCACTAATGGAACCATTTTCTCAACATCTACCCTGTCAAGCCCCCTCAGAATCTTGTACATTTCAATAAGATCACCCCTCATTCTTCTAAACTCTAATGAATAAAGGCCTAACCTGTTTAGCCATTCTTGATAAGTCAACCCTGCATCCCAGGAATCAGCTTTGTGAATTTCTTTTGAACTGCCTTCAATGCCAGTATATCCTTTCTTAAATACGGAGACCAAAACTGTACACAGTACTCCAGGTGCTGCCTCACCAACATCCTGTACAGTTGTAATAAGACTTCCCTATTTTTAAACTCCAACCCCCAGCAATACAGGCCAAAATTCAATTTGCCTTCTTAATTACTTGCTGCACCTGCATGAAACTTTTTGTGTTTCATGCACAAGAACACCCAGATCCCTCTGTGCTACACTTTTTTGGAGTCTCTCTACATTTAAATAATAGTCTGCTTTTTGATTCTTCCTACCAAAGTGCATGACTTCACACTTTCCAACATTACACTCCATCTGCCAAGTTTTTGCCCACCCACTCAACCTGTCTATATTCCCTTGCAGATTTCTTGTGTCCTCATCAAAACATGCCCTCCCACCTATTTTCATATTGTCAGTAAATGTTGATATACTACACTCTGTCCCCTCCTCCAAGTCACTAATATAGATAGTAAATAATTGAGACCTAGGACTGATTCTTGTGGCACTCAGCTAGATATGTCTTTCCAACCTGAAAAAGACCCATTAATCCTGACTCGCTGTTTTCTGTGTGTTAACCAATCCTCACTTCATGCTAATACATTACCGCCAATACAGTGAGCTCTTATCTTGTGCAATAACCTTTTATGTGGCACCTTATTGAATGCCTTCTGGAAATCCAAATACACTACATCTACCAGTTCCCCTTAATCAACTCTGCTTGTTATATCCTCAAAAAACTCTAGCAAATTTGTCAGACATGATTTCCCTTTCACAAAACCATGTTGACTCTTTTTGATTGCATTGAGCTTTTCTAAATGTCCTACTATTTCTTCCTTAATAATGGACTCTAGCATTTTCCCAATGACAGATGTTAGGCTGACAGGCCTATAGTTTCCTGCTTTTTGTCTCCCCCCACCACCCCCCCACCCCCCAGCCATTTTGAACAGGGGTGTCACATTAGCGATTTTCCAATCCGCTGGGACCTTCCCGGAATCTAGTGAGTTCTGGAATATTTTGACCAGTGCCTCCACTATCTCTGCAGCAACTTCCTAGAAAACCCATGGATGCAGGCCATCAGGTCCTGGTGAATTGTCTGCCTTTAGTCCCATTAGTTTCGCAAATACTTTGTCCTTTGTAATAAAGACTGTTAGAAGATCTTTCCTCCCATTAGTTCCTTGCTTATCTGATATCTTTGGAATGTTTGTAGTACCCTCCACTGTGAAGACCAATGCAAAATATTGATTTAAATTATCTGTCATTTCCCTCTTCCCCATTACCAATTCTCCAGTCACATCCTCCAAGGGTCCCACACTCACATTAGCTACTCTCTTTTATACACCCGTAGAAGTTCTTGCTGTTTATTTTTATATTTCTTGCCAATTTACTTTCATAATCAATTTTCTCTGTTTTTATTAGCTTTTTAGTGTTCCGCTGCTGGTTCCTACCACTAGGTTTTGCCACTTAGTATGCCTTGGTTTTTGATTGGGTACTCTCCTTGAGTGCCTTTGTTAACCACGGGTGCTTTATCCTTCTCATTGAGTCCTTCTTTTTGACTGGGATACATTTTTGCTGAGCGTTATGAAATATCTACTTAAATGTCTACCACTGCTCATCCACTGACCTTCTCCTTAGTCTATTTTCCCAGCCTGCTTTAGACAATTATTTCTTCATACCTCTGTAATTGCCCTTATTTAAGTTGAGGACACTGGTTTGAGATCCAAGTTGCTCGCCTTCAAACTAAATTTGAAATTCTATCATGTTGTGATCGTTCCCCCCTAGAGGATCCTTAACTACGATATCTTTTATTAATCCCATCTCATCACATATTACTAGATCTAAAATAGCTTGTTCCTGGGTAGGTTCTGCAATGTATTGTTCTAAGAAACAATCCCTAATGCACTCTATAAATTCGCCTTCCATGTTACCCCTGCCAATCTGATTTGTCCAATCAATATGCAGATTAAAATCACCCATGACAATTGTAGCGTCCTTCTCACACGCCTCCATTATTTCCCAATTTATATTTTGTCCTACAGTGAGGCGACTCTTCGGGGGCTTATAGACGACTCCCACCAGTGACTTCTTCCTCATGCCATTCCTTATTTCCACCCAAACTGATTCCACATCATGACCTATTGCACCTATTTCGTGACTCACCACCGCACTGATACCTTCCTTTATTAACAAAGCTACCCCACCTCCTTTTCCTTTTTGCCTATTTTTCAGAAACGTCGAATACCCTTGAATATTGAGTTCTTAGTCTTGGTCACCCTGCAACCACGTCTCTGTAATAGCTATCAAGTCATATTCATTTATTTCTATTTGTACTGTCAACTCACCTATCTTGTTACAAATGCTGTGTGCATTCAAATAAAGAGCCTTAAGCTTTGACTTTTTACCATTATTACTCATTCTGGTTCTAATTTCTACTGCACTCTTCTGCTTATATTTTCTGACCCTTCCTGTCATACTTTGATTATCATTCGCCTCTTCACTACACTGGACCTTTACTTTCTCGATTATTTTTGATTTTCTAAACTTCCCTTCACTTGAACCCTCCCTCCAACTAATTAATTTAAAGCCCTATCTACAGCACTAGTTATATGATTCGTCAGGGCACTGGTCCTTTCAATTGAAGCCCGTCCCAATGGAACAGCTCTCTCCTTCCCCAGTACTGGTGCCAGTGCCCCATGAATTGGAACCCATTTCTCCCACACCAACCTTGAACATTTACCTCTCTAATCTTACTTACCCTATGCCAATTTGCATGTGGCTCAGGTAGTAATCCAGAGATTATTACCTTTGTGGTTCTATTTTTTAATTTAGTCCCAAGATGCTCCTAGTCCCTCAGCAGAACCTCTTTCCTAGTCCTACCTATGTTGTTGGTACCTAAGTGTACCACGACAACTGGATCCTTCCTCTCCCATCCCAAGTTCCTCTCCAGACCAGAAGAGGTGTCCATAACCTTGGCACCAGGTAGGCAACACAGCCTTTGGGACTCTCTGTCTTTGCTGCAGAGAACAGTATCTATAACCCTAACTATGCTATCCCCTATTACTGCTACATTTCCCTTTTCTCCCCCCACTTGAATGGTGCTCTGAACCACGGTGCTCTGGTCAGTTCGCTTATCCTCCCTGCAGTCTGTGCCCTCATCCACACTGAGAGCAAGAACCTCATACCTATTTGACAAGGGCACTGGCTGAGGCTCCTCCAAAGCTAAATTCTGGATCCCCATACCTGCCTCATTCACAGTCACACCCTCCTGTCCCAGACCAAGGACCACATTTGATGTAATTAATCTAATGGGTGTGACACTGATACACAGTGTCCAGGTAACTCTCCCTCTCCCTGATGTGTCACATTATCTGCAGCTTGGACTCCAGCTCATCAACTCTGAGCCAAAGTTCCTCAAGCCGCCAACACTTGCTGCAGATGTGGTCACTGTGGACCGCACCGGCGTCCACCATGCCCCACATGCAACACATCACCTGCTCAGCCATCTCTATTCTATTTAGTTCATTAATTTTGATGTTAAATATTTTAAAAGTGAATTTCTTAATTGTATTCTATAGCTGTAATAATGTCTCCTGATTTAAACCACTTGATCAATCTAAAGAGACAGGGAAGAGATACCCACCAATCACTTACCTGTTTTCCTGTGACATTACACTTCGGCTCTGACAGGAAGAAACAGGTTGAAGGGGCTCTCTGCCAGCTTTTTTTATCTCCCGCCGTTGCTGCGCTTTTCACACAGGTCCGCTCTCCATGTGCTCCCGGCTCTCCTCTCGCTGTTTTAAGCTGTGAAAACCCTGGCTCTGCTCTTGCTGTTTTAAACTGTGAAAATCCAGGCTCTCCTCTCACTGTTTTACACTGTGAAAAACCCGGCTCTTCTCTTGCTGTTTTAAACTGTGAAAATCACAGCTCTCCTCTGGCTGTTTTAAACCGTGACAATCCCGGCTCTCTTCTAACTGTTTTAAACTGTGAAACTCCCGGCTCTCCTCTCACTGTTTCAAATTGCGAAAATCCCGGCTCTCCTCTCGCTGTTTTAAACTGCAAAAATCCCAGCTCTCTTTTCACTGTTTAAACCGTAAAAACCCCTCTCTCCACTGGCTGTTTTAAACTGCGAAAAACCTGGCTCTCTTCTCACTGTTTTAAACTGTGAAAGTCCCAGCTCTCCTCTCGCTGTTTTAAACTGTGAAAATCCTGGCTCTCCTCCCGCTGTTTTAAACTGAAAATCCTGGCTCTCCTCTCGCTGTTTTAAGCTGTGAAAATCATAATCACCTTTGCTTCCACTCTTTTGAAACTTGGCAGTGTCCTGCATTATGGGTCATTGCCCTTCATGTAGGCCTCACAATAAAAAAAGTCAGCACAGATGCATTCATAACACATTATATTAAATATGTGTAGGTTTGGGGATACAGTAGTTGAGTGTCTTATTGTCTTGGTGGTAGAACTTTAGTTTAGTTACAAGTATTAAGGATAAGTTAGAGTTTCTGAAGGTAGTGATAGCTCTTCATAATTAGCTCACCTTGAAGGTGGTCCCAGATTTGATGAAGTTTTTTTCCAACACATTATCCAGGGCAGGATCCAACTCTTCCTTCACATCTTCCAAAAGCAGAGGCCGGCCAAGTGATAGCGAATCCTCTAGGTGATTCCGGAAATACTTATGATTAAGTGACGTTACCTTTGAGACAAAAGGGATTAGTGTTTAGAACTCAAAGACCACTCACCCTACGCTGATATGCTGCACTAAATAAAAATCTGTTAGACCTCTACAATCTGTCATGAAACTAGAGGGCTGAAATATATTTAGGCATTCTTTTGTGTCATCTAAGGGGGTTGGGCTACTCGCCCAATAACAGGGGAATATGAGTAACGTGAATGGTGGTGGCAAATTAAACAACTCACTGGGGGAGGAGGCTCTACAAATATACCCATCCTCAACAATGGGGAGCCCAGCACATCAGTGCAAAAGATAAGGCTGAAGCATTTGCAACAATCTTCAGCCAGAGTGCCGAGTGGATGATTCATCTCAGCCTCCACCGGGGGTCCCCAGCATCACAGATGCTAGTCTTCAGCCAATTTAATTCACTCCACGTGATGTCAAGAAATGGCTGAAGGCACTGAATTCCGCAAAGGTTATGGGTCCTGATAGTATTCCGGCAAAAGTACTGAAGACTTGAGTCCCAGAACTTGCCGTGCACCTAGCCAAGCTGTTCCAGGACAGCTACAACGGTGGCATCTACCCGGCTATGTGGAAAATTGCCCAGGTATGTCCTGTACACAAAAAGCAGGACAAATCCAACCCGGCCAATTACTACCCCATCTACTCTCCATCATCAAAGTAATGGAAGGAGTCATCAACAGTGCTATCAAGCAGCACATGCTTAGCAATAACCAGCTCATTGACACACAGTTGGGGTTCCACCAGGACCACTCAGCTCTTGACCTCATACAGCCTTGTTTCAAACATGGACAAAAGAGCTGAACTCCAGAGGTGAGGTGAGAGTGACTGCCCTTGACATCAAGGCCACATTTGACTGAGTGTGGCATCAAGGAACCCTAGCAAAACTGGAGTCAATTGGAATCAGGGGGAAAACTCTCCACTGGCTGGAGTCATACCTAGCACAAAGGAAGAAGGTTGTAGTTGTTGGAGGTCAGTCATCTCAGCTCGAGGGCATCACTGCAGGAGTTCCTCAGGGTAGTGCCCTAGGCCCAACTATCTTCAGCTGCTTCATCTATAACCTTCCTTCCATTATAAGGTCAGAAGTGGGGATGTTCGCTGATGATTGCACAATGTTCAGCGGCATTCGCGACTCCTCAAATACTGAAGCAGTCCATGTCCAAATGTAGCAAGACCTTGACAATATCCAGGCTTGGGTTGATAAGTAGCAAGTAAAATTCGCACCACACAAATGTCAGGCAATGGTCATCTCCAACAACAGAGAATCTAACCAAACGCCCCTTGATATTCAATGACATTACCATCACTGAATCCCCCACTATCAACATCCTGGGGATAACCATTGACCAGAAACTGAAATGAACTAGCCATATAAATACTGTGGCTACAAGGGCAGGTCAGAGGCTAGGAATCCTGCGATGAGTAACCCACCTCCTGACTCCCCAAATCCTGTCCACCATCTACAAGGCACAAGTCTGGAATGTGATGGAATGCTCCCCACTTGCCTAGATGAGTGCAGCTTCTACAACACTCAGGAAGCTCAACACAATCCAGGACAAAGCAGTCTGCTTGATTGGCACCACATCCACAAACACTCATTCCCTCCACCACCGATGCACAGTGGCAGCAGTGGGTGCCATTCAGAAGATGCCTGCAGGAATTCACCAAGGCTCCTTAGACAGCACCTTCCAAACCCACGACCATTACCACCTAGAAGGACAAGGGCAGCAGATAGATGGGAAAACCATCACCTGGATGATCTCCTCCAAGTCATTCACCATCCTGACTTGGAAATATATCGCCATTCCTACACTGTTAAAATCCCAAAATCCTGGAACTCCCTTCCTAACAGCACTGTGGGTGTACCTAAACCACGTGGACTGCAGCGGTTCAAGAAGGCAGCTCACCACCACCTTCTCAAGGGCAACTAGGGGTGGGCAATAAATGCTGGCCCAGCCAGCGAAGCCCACATCACATGAATGAATAAAAAAAAGGCACACCTGAAAATTGCATTAGGTGGGTGTGATTATCATTGGGGCAGCTGAGGTGGTTCCTGAATTTTCTATTGTTTGCTGCCTATTTCTCAGGTGAGATACATGCAACAGGCTGTTTAAAATTGCTACCGCAGTATCTGAATAAATCTTTCAAAAATATTCCAAAATGCTTCATGTAAGATTATCAGATTACCAGAATACTAATTGTGTGAGAATGGATTTTACTTTTTTAAGATTTTGAGGGGTATTGTGGTATTCTGTAAAGAAGGCTGGATGTCTGTGTCTGTGTGTGGGTGATTTCATTAAGCTGGGCTGGAGTGCAAAGTGAGTCAGCATGTCTGGAGGTTTGGAAGCATGAAAGGGCTAAAGGTGTTAAATTGGAGATACAAGTAAATACGTTAGATCTAACATTTGCATTTTTAGATAAATTGAGAGGTTGTTTGAATTTTAAAGGAGAATCAGAGGTGAAAAGGAAATAGTTTGCATCTTGCAGAAGTCCATAGGTAAATAGTAGTGGGGATATTATATTTTTATTGACCCAGAAGCAAAGACAAGATGAAAACATGAAAGATCTTATATTTGGAAAGATTTGCATTTCAAAGGGGTGTGAGAACAATGGGACTGAATAAAAGAAAAACAAGATATATTAGAGTTACTGTGGATAGCTGGTTTGGAACTATTGAGCTATTGAGATGGATAGCTGTCGAGCCGTTAAACTGGAGATAGCTGGAGCTGATTGAATTGTTGAGAAGTCTTGAGCTGCAGCAAGCAGTTTGATTCCGAAGTGAATTCCATAGAAAGTGGAAGGGGGTCATGTGGTACACCTTCCTTGTGTGATGTTTTCAAGAAGGAGTTAGATATAGCTCTTGGGGCGAAAGGGATCAAAAGATATTGGGAGAAAGTGGGAGCAGGCTATTGAGTTGGATGATCAGCCATGATCATGATGAATAGTGGAGCAGGTTGGAAGGGCCGAATGGCCTACTCCTGCTCCTATTTTCTATGTTTCTATGTTACTGGATTCCACATTTAAATATCTGTAAGGGAGTGTTGCCTGGAAAATGTTTACTTGTGGGTTTGACCAAGTAGACAGTTTTGGGGGAATGTTTTGTAAGACTAACCTTAATTGTGTCAGTATAATCTTGTGTGCTTAAGTTTTTTTTTTGCTAATAAAACTTTTACTTTTAATTTTTAAAAACCCAAAAGTTTTATTGCATCTCATACTGCTGAGATTGGTACGTCTTCTCCTCATTATTAGAATACAAAAAAAGGTTGTGGCCCGTAAGCTAGGTTTCCCTCTGGGATTTGGTTTGCACAGCAATTAACACCTGCTGTGGTCATAACAATTGTTAAAACCTAACTTTAAGAAACTTACATCTAGCCTTGTAGTTTACTAACATTTGACTGAATTAGATACCCTTCCTTGTAAGGGGGATTATAGGAAAATTATGTCAAATTGTACTCGCAGCAAAAGGATGAGATCTTGAGGCTGTGTTTCAAAAACTGCTTGTGTGGGAATGGAATGTAAATGTCTTTCTCTCTCTATGAAATAAGGAACCACAGCATATAAATGCATTGAGATACAAGGAGCATTATTTATATAAATATGTAAGGCTGGCAACAGCCACATAAAGTATTCCTGGTCGGCCAAGGGAGGTATTCTCACATTGGGGCTGAAGATGATTGGGGTGAGGGAAAGGTTAATTGGATAACAGTCAGGATAAAAGATGCAGAGGGAGAGAGAGACCATCCAGAAACAGAGCAAGCAAAGCAAAAAATACAAGGGGGAGAGAGAGAGAGAGAGAGAGAATGAGACAGAGAGAGAGTGAGGAAGAGGCTTGAAGACCAAAAGACCAAATCTGTGAGTGAAACCGTTCATGTGCTTTATGATCCAGATCTTGACACAGGTAGTATAATTTGCACAAAACTGTAAATTACAATCCAAGTATAAGGACATAGTTTATCTGAGAACTTAGTAAACTTGTCCTGACATTGTCTCAATAAAGTCAATTCACATCAAAACTTTGCTGCCAAGTCTGTTTCAAACTTAAAGGATTGTGAGACCCCGAAACCTTACATTCAAGTACAATTAAATATTTTTGGAAGTTGTATAGGTAGCGTAAAATGAACATGTTTGTCATTTGTCACCATTTGCCAAATGTCCATGACTTGTGCTCGAAATGATTATCTCTATACCAACTTCTGTTGCTCAACCATGAAGTCCAACTTTGTGCATTAGCTAATTATCATCTATTTGTTCTTATCTCCTCTACTGGGAGAAAATAAAACATCATTTTACCAAGTTAGGTTATGAATTAGGGTTTAACTGCACATTTTAAAAAATTCTTATTAATGTTTGGAAACCATTCACTTAGATTTCCATAACTTCTTAATATATTAGCCCTTGATCATTATGCTCACTTAGTGGAAATATTGGCGTTGGATTGGTACTCACAGAGCTAAGTAATATTGACCATAAAGGCCCAAGGCTCAATCCAAGATTTGTGCTCAGTTAGTTGATCTACACACCCAAAGGATAAAAGAGCTATTTAAATTGGGCTCAGAGCTCTATATCAGGGAGGGAAAACTTTGTTAGATGTCGCATTCTTTATCACCTTGTAGCAAATTCTGCTGGAACTTTGCATGCGCAATACTGAATGAGGTCAGAATTGAGCTTGTTTGTTATGCACTACAGTCCAATAGTTTACTGACATTCAATGTCATCATTTACATTTGAGTGAGGTGTCTATAGAGTCAAAACCTTCAGAAGGGAATAGGAGAAAACTGGAGAAAGAAAATAATGTTACATTGATAAATGGTATTCGATTATTTAATGTTTTGTGATCAGTGTGCTGCTTCAGTGCATTCCTACCTGTAATTCATTCTGTTTCTCCTTCCTCTTGATCCAGGTTTTCCCCTGTGTCTGAGGGTCTATGAGAAGGGGATACCTGGTTGCTTTGGTGACAATTATGCCATTCTGAACTGACAGGTCATCACTTGGTAACCCTTGTAGGTTCCACTCACCAATCTGAAAAGATAAAATCACACAGACTTAATAAGGGCAATGAAGTAAGTTTGGCCACAAATACAGTTCCTTAAATGATCAGTGGAGACCAGGCCAAAAATACTTTTAAAAAGACTATGTTGAATACTGCAATATAGTAATTTGTAGCAGTTAGCCAAGTGATTATGGTACTGAACTAACAGTCCAGAGGTTATGAGTTTAAATTCTAACATAACAAGGAGCAAAATTGAAATCAATAAACCCAGTATCAGCAAAAAATTGTCAAGAAAGCTATTGGACTGCTGTCAAAACTTCAACTGGTGCACTAATGTCCTTCAGTGATGGAATCTTGCACACGACATGGTGTGGCTCACATGTGACTTCAGTTTTACACTACATGGTTGCAATTTAATGGACAAAATAAATACTGGCCCTGATCTTCTGGTCTTCAGATCGCCAGAGACCGAACATAACCCCCAACCTGCATTTCGGAACCCCTCGGAGTCCTGATACAATGACTTTGTGGGAATTGCCCCGGAAGTTTGAACGTCCAATGGGCAATTCCCCTGAACCTCATGACCCTTCAAAAAGGTCTCCGAGTCTGAGTTAGAGTCGAAGACGTCAGACAGTTCCGACTCACTTATCTGGGTAGTTACCCAGGAAATCTTAGGCAGAAAAATTCTAATCTAACTCCTGGGTAACTATACAACTGACCCCCATCCAGACTCCCCTCTCAACTTCTCCAACTAACCCCTCCACGACCCCGAGCACCCCCCCCGACTCCCCGGCTCCTCCATGACTGCCCATGAACTGACCAGACTAGCCCCCACCACCTGATTACCCCCTCGATCCCCTGATTCCACCCCCCGCCGACCTGACCTAACCAGCCCCCACCACCCTACTCCCACTTGAACCCCCCAATTTCCCCCAACCAGTCCTGACTAACCTTCAACATGACAACCCGTCCTGACCCAACTCAAATACCCACTCACCATCTATCCAGCTCACAAACCTCATCCACCTACCACCCTACACACCTACCATCCGACCCAGCTGCCACCCTATGCAGCTGCCAATCCACCAAACTGTCATCCTGCACAGCTGCCATTCGACCCACCAATCATCCTACCCAGCTGCCGCCCTAACCAGCTGGCACCCTAACCAGCTACCACCCTGCCCAGTTACCACCTTACCCTGCTGCCACTCTACACAGCTTCCACACTATGTAGCTACCACCATACCCATCTGCCACAGTACCCACTTAGCCATTTACTTCACCCACCACCCATTTACAGTCTGACACACTCACTCATGCACCCATTCACTAATACATTGAGAAACTTGGGGATCTTCAACGATGTAACAGAATAGGGCAGCTAGTGCTGTACCAAAAAGTGCGTGGCTTCTACACAGATTCTCTTCACTGCTCTCTGCATGGATTCCTGCACTGAGGAAATTCTCCATCGGAAGTTGGAACCTTTTCAATGTATGCAGGTAAGGTGGTAGGTTTTTGTCTGATCAGAGTCAGACACAGGGCTTCCAACTATGAGCAGACGTTTTTGGCCACTGTCTTGACAGTTTTCTTCTCCTTCTTAGGCAGTCCCTCGAGATCAAGGATGACTTGCTTCCACTTCAGTTTGATGAGTTCCGAGATGTCAGGGAAACTTTTGACAACAATATGGTTCCAGTCCATGTGAGAAAGGGTGCAGTGCTAGACTGGGGCTGAATTTTACAGGGGATGGCATATTGCCCATCCCCCAGATGAAACGTCAGTTGGAAACAGACTAATTTTAAAATGGCCATCCCACAGTGATGACACACTGCCAATGGCCTAAATAAGCCTCCATCCCTCAGTGGCAGCTGGGTAGGATGATAGGTGGGTTGAGTGGCAGCTGTGCAAGTGATAGGTTGGTAGGTTGGCAGCTGCATAGGGTGGCAGCTGGGTCAGGTGGCAGGTGGGTAGGTTCGCAAGTGGGTAGGGTGGTAGGTGGATGAAGTTGGTGAATGCTGCTGGCCAATCTGATAGGCTGGCAGTTCCTGGAGTCCAAGCTGCACCAGAACTCAGTAGTGGATGCAAGCAGGCCCACCAAGATCAAAGATGGACACCAGACCCAGGTAAGCCCCGGGTTTTTTGGGCGGGAAGGGATCAAACATCCGGAGGAAGAGGGCAGTAAGGGGTGGAGGGGCAAGTTTTGGAGGCCAGGTGGGGATGCACAAAGGGAGGGGTAAGATCTTGGAGGGTGCCCCCAATGTACACATGCACCCACCAAAGACATACCTACCCCACTTCTTGCCACTCTCGTACACCTTCCACTGCCGAGCATATTATGGCAGTGGAGGTGGACTGAGGGCTTTATTTGGGCAATAATTCGCCAATTAAAGGCCTCAGTTGGCTTGATGTTGGGAGGGTTAGTGGGTGCCTTTCCACTTCCCCCCACGCTCCCTTGCACCCTCCCCGGTATTATGAGGACTAGATTGGGGTTGGGCGGGAGTGCTCTGGGCAAGCCACATGACATACCTTACAGCCAAACATACAAATTAGGAGCAGGAGCAGGCGGCTCAGCACCTTGACCCTGCTCCGCCATTCAATAAGATCATGGTTGATGTGATTGTAACTTCAGCTCCACTTTCCCACGTACTTCCAATAACCCTTCACCCCCTTGCTTACCAAGAATCTATCTATCTTAGCCTTAAAAATATTCAAAGACTCTGTTTCCACCACCTTTTCAGGAGAAGAATTCCAAAGACTCACAATGCTCTGAGTGAAAAAATTTCACTTCATCTCTGTTTTAAAAGGGTGACCCCTTATTTTTAAACAGTAACCCCCTCCACATCCATCCTGTCAATACTCCTCAGGATCTTATATGTTTCAATCAAGTTGCCTCTTACTCTTCTAAACTCCAGCGGATACAAGCCTAGTCTGTCCAACCTTTCCTCATAAGACAACCGAACCATTCTTGGTATTAGTCTGGTAAACCTTCTCTGAAGTTCTTCCAACACATTTATATTCTTTCTTAAGTAAGGTGACAAATACTGTTCGCAGTACCCCAAATGTATATATCTATATCTATATCTCTCATCCTATACAACTGAAGCACAATCTCCCTACTTTTCTTTTCAATTTCCCTTGCAATGAATGATAACATTCTACTAGCTTTCCTAATTACTTGCTGTACTTGCATACTAGCCTTTTGCGATTCATGCAATAGGACACCCAGATCCCTCTGCACCTCAGAACTCTGCAATCTCTCAGCATTTAGATAATGTGCTTCCATTTTATTCTTGCTGCCAAAATGGGCAATTTCACATTTTCCCACATGAAACTCCATCTGCCAAATCCTTGCCCACTCACTGAACCTATCAATAGTTTTTTGTAGCCTCCTTTATGTCCTCTTCACAACTTACTTTCACAGAATCACAAAATCACACAGTGCAGAGGAGGCCCTTCAGTCCATCGAGTCTGGACCGACATGTGAGAAACAGCTGACCTACATACGTAATCTCATTTATCAGCACTTGGCCCATAGCCTTGAATGTTATGATGTGACAAGTGCTCATCCAGGTACTTTTTAATGGATGTGAGGCAGCCCGCCTCCACTACCCTCCCAGACCATGCATTGCAGACCGTCACCACCATCTGGGTAAAAAAGTTTTTGCTCACATCCCCACTAAACCTCCTGCCCCTCACCTTGAACTTATGTCCCCTCATGACTGACCCTTCAACTAAGGGGAACAGCTGCTCCCTATCCACCCTGTCCATGCCCCTCATAATCTTGTACACCTCGATCAGGTCGCCTCTCAGTCTTCTCTGCTCCAATGAAAACAACACAAGTCTATCCAACCTCTCTTCATAACTTAAATGTTTCATCCCAGGCTACATCCTGGTGAATTTTCTCTGCACCCCCTCCAGTGCAATCACATCCTTCCTATAATGTGATGACCAGAACTGCACACAATACTCCAGATGTGGCATCACCAAGGTTCTATACAGCTCCAACATGGCCTCCCTACTATTGTAATCTATGCCTCGATTGATTAAGGCAAGTGCCCCATATGCTTTATCACCACCCCACTAACATGCCCCTCCACCTTCAGAGATCTATGGACACACACACCAAGGTCCCTTTGTTCCTCAGAACTTCCCAGTGTCTTGCCATTCATTGAATACTTCCTTGTCAAATTACTCCTTCCAAAGTGTATTACCTCACACTTTTCAGGGTTAAATTCCATCTGCCACTTATCTGCCCATTTGACCATCCCATCTATATCTTCCTGTAGCCCAAGACACTCAACCTCACTGTTAACCACCCGGCCAATCTTTGTGTCATCCGCAAACCTACTAATCCTACCCCCAAAAATAGCCATCTATGTCGTTTATATAAATGACGAATAATAGGGGACCCAGAACAGATCCCTGTGGTATGTCAATGGACACTGACTTTCAGTCACTAAAACATCCTTCTGTCATCACCCTCTTCTACAACTAAGTCAATTTGGAATTCACCTCATCAAATTACCCTGTATCCCATGTGCATTTGCCTTCTATATAGGTCTCCCATGTGGGACCTTGTCAAAGGCTTTGCTGAAATCCATATAAATTACATCAACTGCATGACCCTTCGACACAGCTGGTCACCTCCACAAAAAAATCAATCAAATTTGTTAGGCATGACCTCCCTCTGACAAAGCCATGCTGACTATCCCTGATCAAACCTTGCCTCTCCAAGTGGAGATAGATACTCTCCTACAGAAATTTCTCCAATAGTTTCCCTACCACTGACGTGAGATTCACTGGTCTGTAGTTCCCTGGCTTATCTCTACAACCCTTCTTAAATAGCAGAACCACATTAGCTGTTCTCCAGTCCTCTTGCATCTCCCCCGTGGCCAGAGAGGAATTAAAGATTTGGGTCAGAGCCCCTGCGATCTCCCCCGTTGCCTCCCTCAGCAGTCTGGGACACAAATCACCCGGACCTGGAGATTTGTCCACTTTTAAGCCTGCCAACACCTCCAATACCTTGTCACTCCCTATATCAATTTGCTCAAGAACCTCGCAGTCTTTCTCCCCGAGTTCGATACCTTCTTCCTCATTCTCTTGGGTGAAAATGGATGTGATGTATTCATTCAACACTCTACCAATGTCCTCTGGCTCCACCCATAGATTGCCGCCTTGGTCCCTTATGTGCCCTACTCTTTCCCTGGTTATCCTCTTCCCATTGATATACTTATAGAATATCTTGGGATTTTCCCTACTTTTACCAGCCAGAGCTTTCTCATATCCCCTCTTTGCTCTCCTAATTGCTTTCTTAAGCTCCACCCTCCACTTTCTGTAATCTACTAATGCCTCCGCTGATTTGCTCCCCTTGTACTTGCTAAAAGCCTCTATTTTCCTTCTCATCATATCCTGAATATCTCTGGTCATCAATGGTTCTCTGAGCTTGTTACACCTTCCTATCACCCTAGAGGGAACATGTTGAGCCTGTACCCTCCCCATTTCCTTTTTGAATGCCCCCCACTGCTCCTCTATAGATTTCCCCACAAGTAGCTGTTCCCAGTCTACCTTGGCCATATCCTACTTTATTTTACTAAAATCCGCTCTCCCCCAATCCAAAACATTGTTTTGCAACTTGTCTATTTCTTTGTACATAACAAGCTTAAATTGTACCATGTTGTGGTTGCTATCACTAAAATACTACCCCACCATCACCTCAGCCACCTGTCAGGCTTCATTCCCCAGAATTACGTCCAGCACTGCGCCGTCCCTTGTTGGACCCTCTACATATTGACCTAAAAAGTTCTCCTGTACACATTTCAAGAAATCCACTCCATCGAAGCCCTTAACACTATGTCTATCCCAATTAATGTTGGGAAAGTTGAAATAACCTAATATAATTACCCTATTGTTATTGTTTTTACACACTTCCACAAATTGTGCACATATTTGCTCCTCAATTTCTCGCTGACTATCTGGGGGTCTATAATAAACACCTAACAATGTGGCTGCCCCTGTTTTATTCCTAAGCTCTACCCACAAAGCTTCATTTGATGCCCCCTCCAAGATATCATCTCTCCTTACTGCAGTAACTGACTCCTTAACTAATAATGCAATGCCTTCTCCTCTTATACCCCCTCCCCTGTCTCACCAGAAGATTCTATATCCTGGAATGTTGAGCTACCAATCCTGCCCCTCCCTCAACCACGTCTCAGTGATGGCTACTATATCACAATTCCACATGTCAATCCTTGCCCTTAACTCATCCGTTTTACCTGTAATACTCCTGGCATTAAAGTAGAGGCTATCCAGCTTTGCCTTACTCCCTTGAAACTTAATGCAGCTGTACTCCCTCTGACTTGATTGTTTTACTGTATTATGATGTGTCCCTATTCTGCTAACAGTAATTCCCCCCACCACCCGCCCCCCCCACCCCGCCACCTGAATTAGCTTAAACTCTTCCCAACAGCACTAGCAAACCCGTCCGCAAATATGTTAGTCCCGCTCTGATTCACATGTAGACCGTCCCGCATGTACAGGTCCCACCTTTCCCAGAAATGGTCCCAGTGATCCAGGAATCTAAAACCCTCCCTCCTGCACCAACTCTTAAGCCACGTATTCATCTGCGCTATTCTCCTATTTCTGAGCTCGCTAGCACGTGGCACTGGGAGTAATCCAGAGAGGTCTTGCTTTTAGTCTACTGCCAAACTCCCTGAATTCTTGATGCAAGACATCATCCCTCTTTCTACCTATGTCATTGGTACCAACATGTACCATGACCTCAGCCTTATCACCCTCCCCCTTAGGATGCCCTGCAGCCATTCAGTAACATCCTGGGCCCTGGCACCAGGGAGGCAACACACCATCCTGGAGTCACGTTGATGGCCACAGTAGTGCCTATTTGTTCCCCTGACTATAGAATCCTCTATTACTATTGCTCTTCCTCTTTTCCTCCCCTCCTGCATAGACCAGCTGCTTGTGGTGCCAGAAGGTTTGCTCTGTCTGCATTCCCTGGAGGAACCAGCACCCTAATCAGCCTCCAAAATGGAATACCAATTTGCGAACGGGACCCCAAGGGGACTCCTGAACTAGCTGCCTCTTTCTCTTGGACTGCCTGGTGGTCATCCATTCCCTTCCTTCCTCAAGTCCCTTCATCTGCGGTGTGACCACCTCTGTAAACGTGCTATCCATGATGCTCTCAGACTCGCGGATGCTCCACAGTGTCCCCAGCCACCGTTCCAGCTCTGAAACCCAAGCTTCCAGGAGCTGCAGCTGGACATACTTGTTGCACACATGCTGGTCCTGGGCATTGGAAACATTCCCGGGTTCCCACATGCAGCATGAGGAGCACACCATGGCTTTGAGCTCTCCTGCCATGACTTATCCTTTTAAATTAAACCTTTTAAATCAATTACTCTAGGGCCCTTATTTCCTGATCATCATTACTATAGAATATACAAACTATAAACCACAAAAAGACCTTAAACTATAAGCAATGAAAGTAGTAAATACTTACCTGACCTTACCCACTACTTACCAGTCATTCCTTTCCCTTGTAGCCTCTACTACTGCAGCAGGGCAGGACCACTCTCTGAAGATTTAAGAAGTTGGATAGCAAAGAAACAAATGCAAAGAGCACCTCTTCCCCTGTGCACCGAATTCCCATTGTGCACCAAATTGCCAATACCCACACTCACTCTAGCTGTGTCTCACTCACAATGAGCTCTCTCCCCTGTTCGTGTGCAAGCACACTGTAGTGTGCTCCTATATAGACCCTTTCTTTAATAGAGCTGAGATGACTCACACTAGTTAAGCTTCAAATAGTAATTCACACCTATTCAGGCCCTCATCAGGCTTCAGGTGATTGACAGTTAACTGTCATACAGTCAGCTGAGCCAGCTACGTTACCAACCTTTTAACTAGACTACTGAACTTACGAAAATTAAAGAGAAATTAAAGAGAAAGACCTACCAGTTCAATTCCCACTGTGCACCAATCTTTCCTGTCTATCTTTGTGTCATCAGCAAATTTGGCAACCATCCCTTCATTTCCTTTATCCAAGTCATGTCTATAAATTGTAAACAGTTGAGTCCCAGCACGGATCCCTGTGCATGCCACTTGTAACATCTTGCCAACCTGAAAAAGACCCATTTATGCCAATCCTCTGCTTCCTGTTAGCCAGCCAATCTTCTATCCTTTTCAAAATGTTACCCCCTATACCATGAGCTTTTATTTTCCACAATAACCTTTAATGTGGTACTTTATCAAATGCCTTCTAGAAATCTAAGTACAGTGCATCTACCGGTTTCCCTTTATCAACAGCACATGTTACTTTCTCAAAGAACCCCAATAAATTGATTAAATGTCCCTTTCACAAAACCATGTTGACTCTGCCTAATTACCGTGATCTTATCCAAGTGCCCTGCTATAACTTCTTTAACAATAGCTTCTAACATTTTCCCTATGACAGATGTTAAGCTAACTGGCCTGTAGTTTCCTGCTTTCTGTCTCCCTCCCTTTTTGAATAATGGGGTTGCATTTTATATCTTCCAATCTAATGGGACATTCTCTGAATCTAGGGAGCTTTGGAAAATTAAAACCAATGCATTAACTATCCCATTAGACACTTCCTTCAAGACTCTATGATGAAGTCCATCAGGACCAGGGCTCTTGTCAGCCCACAGCACCAATAATTTACTCAGTACCACTTCTATATTTCTATATTTCTGGCTAGCTTTCTTTCACACTCTAATTTTCCCCTCCTTATTAGCCTTTTCATCACTTTTGTTGTTCTTATATTCTGTCCATCTTCTGGTCTTCCATCTATCTTTGCACAATTGTATGCTTTTTCTTTTAGTTTGATCTGTAACCATTCTGGTTAACCACGGATGGTGTGGGCATCCCTTGGGCTTTTTCTTACTCGTTGAAATGTATCTATTCTGTGCATTCTGAAATACCTTCTTAAATATTAGCCACTGGATCTCTATTGACCTATCCTTTAACCGAATTTACCAATTCACTTTATCCAGCTCAGCTTTCATGCCCTCATAATTACCCTTATTTAAGTTTAAAAACAAAGTCTCAGAACCACTCCTCTCTCCCTCAAACTGAATGTAAAATTCAATTATTTTATGGTTGCTGCTACCTAGGAGCCGCTTCACTATGCGATAATTAATTACTCCAATCTCATTGCACAATACCAGGTCTAGTAGAGCCTGGTTGGCTCCAGGGCATGCTGTTCCAAGAAACTATCCTAAAAGCATTCAATGTACTCCTCATCTAGGCTATCTTTGCCCATCTGGCTTTTCCAGTCTATATATAAATTAAAATTGCCCATGATTATTTCTGTGCCTTTCTGAAAAGCTCCAATTATTTCTTCTTTTATGCTCAACCCTACCATGTGATTACCGTTAGGCGGCCTGTACACAACTCCCACAAACAACTTCTTGCCTTTACCATTTTTCATCTCTACCCAAATTGTTTCCACATCCTGGTTTCCTGAACTTAGGTCATCCCTCTTTATTGTGGTAATGCCATCATTAACTAACAGAGCCACCTCTCCACCTTTTCTTCACTTCCTGTCCTTCCTAAATGTCCTGTACCCTTCAACATTCAGGTCCCAATCCATGTCCTCCTGTCTCCATAATGCCTATCAAATCATAATTATTTATTTCTATGTGCGTTCTCAGTTCACAGAGGGTATGTGCGCTCCTGTCAGTCAGACTGGAGCCAAACATTCAAAGATGCAATGTGAGGATCTATGGTGTCTCCTCACTGCATGTCATCAACATCCTCCACAAATCTAGCAGCTATGAGGGCCTCCTGAGCATGCCTGCCTCTTCTGGCCAGTGCGATGGCCTCATCGCTGTCATCCTCACCTTTGAGGGCCTCCTCACCCTTATCCACATCCTCCTCATCCATCTCTCCCTTAGCCAACTCCTCTCCCAGTTGCAGTGCTAGGTTGTAAAGGGCGTAGCAGATGACGAAGATGCGTGACGCCCTCTGTGGGCTATATTGCAAGGCTCCACCAGACCAGTCCAGATATTGGAACCTCATTTTCAGCATCCCGACGGTCTGCTCCACCAAGGTGCAGGTTGCAGTATGAGCTTCGCTACACTTTCACTCTGCTGCAATTTGAGGCCACCGCACAGGTGTCATCAGCCACGTCCTCTGCAGGTAGCCCTTGTCCCCAAGGAGCCAATCCTGCAGTCTCTCTGGACCCTGGGAGATGTCAGGGATCTGAGACCTACTGAGAATGTAAGAGTCATGGACACTCCCTGGGAACCTTGCGCAGATTTGGAATTTGGTTAGTCTGACAATCCCCACCTGCCATATCATAACAGTAATATATTAGCATGGATAGAGGATTGGTTAGGCAACAGGAATCACAGAATCAGACAGTGCAGAAGAGGCCCTTCGACCCATTGTGTCTGCACTGACACGTGAGAAACACCTGACCTACCTACCTAATCCCATTTATCAGCACTTGGCCCATAGCCTTGAATGTTATGACGTGCCAAGTGCTCATCCAGGTACTTTTTAAAGGATATGAGGCAGCCCGCATCCACCACCCTCCCAGGCAGCGCATTCCAGACCGTCACCACCCTCTGGGTAAAAAAGTTTTTCCTCACATCCCCCCTAAACCTCCTGCCCCTCACCTTGAACTTATGTCCCCTCATGACTGACCCTTCAACTAAGGGGAACAGCTGCTCCCTATCCACCCTGTCCATGCCCCTTCTAATCTTGTACACCTTGATCAGGTTGCCCCTCAGTCTTCTCTGCTCCAACGAAAACAAACCAAGTCTATGCAACCTCTCTACATAACTTAAATGTTTCATCCCAGGCAATATCCTGGTGAATCTCCTCTGCACCCCCTCCAGTGCAATCACATCCTTCCTATAATGTGGCAACCTGAACTGCACACAGTACTCCAGCTGTGGCCTCACAGGAAGCAAAATGGGTCCTTTTCTGGTTGGCAAGATGTGACATCTGGTCCTGGGGTGTCAGCTTTTTAGAACTTATATAAATTACTTGGATGAAGGGATTGATGAGATGGTTGCTCATTTGCTGATTACACAAAGATAGATAGGAAAGTAAGTTGTGAAGAGGGTTCAAGGAGGCTACAAAGGGACAAAGATAGATTAAGTGAGTGGGCAAATATGTGGAAAATGGAAAATAATGACTGAGATATTAAATGAATACTTTGCATCTGTCTTTAACAAGTCTTTAACATCTCATGGTGA
The DNA here is from genome assembly GCF_964194155.1 of Cetorhinus maximus. Lineage (NCBI taxonomy): Eukaryota > Metazoa > Chordata > Chondrichthyes > Lamniformes > Cetorhinidae > Cetorhinus > Cetorhinus maximus. Next base: position 169,499,711 of record NC_135883.1, read on the forward strand.
AAGAAGAGGCAGTTCAGACACTTGAAGGAGGAGGACATTTTTTTAGTCTTGCATGGTATCAGGATGTCACTGGCAAGGCCAGTATTTGTTGCCCATCCCTAATTGCCCTTGAAGTGAATGGCTTACTTGGCCATTTCAGAAGACAGAGAAGACTCAACCTCATTTTTGTGGGTCTGGAGTCACACGTAGGCCAGAGCAATTAAGGACAACAGATTTCCTTCCCTTAAGGATATTCGTGAACCAGATGGGTGTTTACAACAATCAATGAAAGTTTCATGGACACCATTACTGAGAACAACTTTCAATTCCAGATTTATTAATTGATTGAATTTAAATACCACCGGGATTTGTTAAGGTGTGCCCTGAGTATTAGCCTAGGCCTCTGAATTCCTAGCCCAGTGAAATTACCACTATGCCACCGTATATTAATGACAAGGACATTGGTGTGCAGGATACAATTTCAAACTCTGCAGATGATACGAACCTTGGAAGCATAGTGCAGAACTTCAAAAGGACATAGATAGGTAACTAACTTGCAGGCACCAGAGAAGGAGCTAATTAGTGACTAATTCTACGCTACTTTCTAGTCTCCAGTTTATAGTAAATAGTCCAAAAGTAAGCTTAAGGTATGACAGGGTGGATCAGCCACACGGAAAGCCTATCCTGTAGCAAGTGGGGAGCCATGAGCACTTCATGTGGCCTAGATGAGCAAGTGTACAGGAGGTGTCACCAGCTGCAGAAACTTAAGCTCCAGGTCCCTTAACTCGAGCGGCAGCTGTAGTCACTGTGGCAAATTGCAACACTGAGGATGACGTGGATAACATGCATGGGGTGGTGGTCACACCACATCTTATAAGCCTGCTGGCAGAGAGGGAATGGGTGACCACCAGAAGGTCTAGGAGGACCAAGCAGGCAGTGCAGGAGTCCTCTGAGTCTATTTTGCTCACTGGTTTTCCATTTTGGGTGCTGATGAGGGTGATGGTTCCTCAGGGGAGAAGTGTGGAAAAGAGTAGAAGAGGAATAGTGGTAGGGGATTTGATAATTAGGGGAACAGTCAGGCGTTTCTGTGGCTGTAGATGTGATTCCAGAGTGGTATGTTGCCGCCCTGATGCCAGGGTCAAAGATATCACAGAGCGGTTGCAGAACATTCTTAAGGGGGAGGGTGAACAGCCAGAGGACGTGGTTCACATTGGTACAAATTACATAGGCAGAAAGAGGGATGAGGTTCTGAAGGCAGATTTTAGGGAGCTGGTAGGATATTAAAAAGCAAGACCTCAGAGGGAGTAATCTTCGGACTACTATCAGAGCCATCTGTTGGTGAGCATAGAAATAGGAGGTTAGAGTTTATGAATGCATGGCTGGAGAGGTGGTATAGGTGTGAGGGATTTAGATTACTGAGGCACTGGGACCTGTTCTGGGGAGGTGGGACTTATACAAACTGGACGGTTTGCACATCAATGGGGCCAGGGCCAATATCCTTGCCTAGAGGTTTACTAGTGTTGTTAGGGAGGGCTTAAACTAGTTTGACAGGGAGGAGGCAACCTGAGGGTAGACTCAGGTCTGGAAAAATCAGAAATGGTAATGGAAGGCAGAAAATCAGTCAGTGAGTCTGAAGACAGAGAAACCAAAAGATAGAAAATATTAAAGAGTTTGGCAGTGTTCAAGGTTATATACTTTGATGCAAAGAGTATAGCAAAGAAAGCAGATGAGCTGAGGGCACAGATAGAGATGTGGCAGTATGATATCATAGCTATTACTGAAATTTGGCTTAAAGAGGGACAGGAAAGGCAGCTCAACATTCCTGGTTACAGGGTTTTCAGCCGGGATAGAGAAGGGATTATAAAGGGAGGAGGGGTGGTAATTTTGATTAGAGAAGCAAATGCAGCTGTGGGGAGGGATGATATATTAGAAGGATCATCAATTGAAGCTATATGGATTGAGTTTAGGAACAAAAAAGGGGCAGTCACACGAATGGGACCCCCAAACAGTCAGAGTGAGATAGAAGAGCAAATATGTGAAAGGTGCAAAATCAATAGGGCAGTAATAGTAGGGGATTTTAACTACCCCAATATTAACTAGGACAATTTTAGTGTGATAGTTTTAGTGTGAGGGAACAGAATTCTTGAGGTGCATTCAGGAGGACGTTTTTGACTGTTGTGTAGCAAGTCCAACAAGAGAGGGCATGGCTCTGGACTGAGTTTTAGGAAATGAAGCTGGACAGGTGGAAGGATGACAGTGGGAGAGCATTTTGGTGGTAGTGATCATAATTCAGTTGGTTTTAACATAATTATGGGAAAGGACAAAGATAGAACAGTGGTTAAGTTTCTAAACTGGGGCAAGGCCAACTTTACTAAGCTGAGGAGTGATTTAGCAAAAGTGAACTGGAATTTGAAGCTAATTCCATGTCCAAGCAGTTGGAAGCATTCAAAGGGAAGATTCAAAGGTTTTAGTATAAGCATATTCCCACAAAGAAAAAGGGCAGGATGGTCAAACCTAAAGCCCCTGGATGTCAAGGAGCTTACAGGGTAAGGTAAGGCAGAAAAGGAAAGCTTATCTCAGATGCCGAGAGCTCAATACCACAGAAAGCCGAGAGGAGTGTAAAAATTGGAGGTTTGAAATCGAAAAAGAAATTAGGAAAGCAAACAGAGGGCATGAAAGAATATTGGCAAGCAAAATAAAGGAGAACTCAAAGATGTTTTATCAATAAGAGGATGAGGAAAGAGTAGGGCCCATAAAAGACCAAAAAGGTAACCTACGTGTGGAGGCGGAGGATGTGGAGGTATGGTTCTAAATGAACACTTCCTAAATTTTGTAGCTAAAGAGGTGTGTGAAATATTGGACGTGATAAACATAGGGAGAGAGGAAGTATTAAGGGGATTAGCACCCTTAAAAGTGGATAAATCACCAGGGCTGAATGAAATATACCCCAGATTATTCAAAGAAGCCAGGGAGGAAATTACAGAGGGTTTGACCTTCATTTTTCAATTCTCACTGGATACAGGTGTGGTGCCAGAGGATTGGAGGTCTGCTAATGTTGTACCTTTTGTTAGAAACTAGAGATAGTTTTAAGCATGTTATATTTGTATTTGTGGGGTTAGGAACAAGATATAGCTTTAATTTTAATTTATATTCTTTTTTATTTGTGTATTAAGAAAGGTGAAATCTGGGTTTGGTTTCAGTTTAGGGTTTTTGTGAGTTGCAGCTGGCCAGTCTGGGGGCCTGTTTCTATATACATGCATTTTAAATGAGGTTTTACAACTCTTAAAGTGAAGAGAAGGGTTACCAAGGGTCAGTAGTTTAGGGAAGTTAAAACAAAAAAAAGTATTAAAAAAAACTGTGCTGTTGCCTAGCAACAGGGGATCAGAGAGAGACCCATAGAGATACAGGGAGAGATAAGAAAAGCAGTCTTTAGTTTCTCTAGGTATGTGTATACCACAGAGTGAAAACAGAAAAGATCTACAACTCTCTCTCTAGCTGGAAAAAATGCCAGACTGCCAAGGAACTCATATGTATTGCATCAATGTTAAACTAATAGTGAATTTAGAGTGAGTTTTCCGGATATCTCAAGGAGATGTCAATTGTGGAAGGACTTCTAGTGAATGTTCAGAAGTCTACTGGACTGAACCAGCTCTAGCCTTGATGTGGAAATAGTGGTACCTCTTCACTGAAGTGTTGGGTCTATAAGCGTATTGCTGGGATAACAGGGATAGCGTGAGTTTGAATCATTTTTTCCTTGGTGTCTGTATTGAAATCTTTCCAACCTTATTGTTGTCTAATTTAATATAGTCAATGTTTCTTGTTTTATAAATGTTTTATATTTTTGTTAAAAGTCAACAGCAGGCTCCTGTGAATCTGTTTCAGTAAGTGCGCTCCACAGTTTAAAAAAAATATGGTCTATCAAGCCAGGTTCCAATCGGGGATCTTACTTGTCCAGTAATAACATCAGCTGGGATCATAACACTTTGTTTAAAATGAGAGTGAAGGATAGGCCGAATAAGTATAGGCCAGTAGTTCTGACCTCAGTGATGGGAAAATTTTTGGAATCAATTCTGAAGGACAGGATAAACTGTCACTTAGAAAGGCACAAATTAATCAAGGACAGTCAACATGGATTTGTCAAGGGAAGATCATGGCTGACTAATTTGATTGAATGTTTTGAGGAAGTAACAAGTAGGATTGATGAGTGTAGTGTAGCTGATGTGGTCTACATGGATGATAGCAAGGCTTTGTCAAGGTCCTACATGGCAGACTGGTGAAAATAAATAAAAGCCTGTGAGATCTCTCTGAAAATCCCTGTCGAGAGGCAAAAGGGGAAAATCACTGTTAGAGACATTGAAAGGCAAGTGCTCAACCAGTGAACTAAATACCGAAAGTGCTGGAAGACCACTTCATGTCATCAACAAGAACTGAAAGGAATTTGGAAGACATCGATCAAAATCAACCCATTGAATCCTGTACTCCAGGACTGGTGCTATTGAACTGTTTTATCCCACTCTTAAAATCCATGTTTTTGTGTGTCTTATGTGTCTTGTATGTGTATGTATAGGGATTTAAGAAGGGGTAGAGTTTAAGTTATAGAATTTACAAACCTAGTGCTCAAATTCTGTTAACCTAAATTAAACAATTAGGTGGGTTGGTCAAACTTTTTCACATTTGTCACGGCTCAGGGAGCAGTGGGACTTGATATTTCAGCGCACCCCAGTGAGTCCTGACAATATAGAGTTAGCTCAGTGGCAGAAAACAAAGAGTAATTGTTGATGGGCATTTTTGTGATTGGAAGGCTGTTTCCAGTGAGGTTCTGAAGGGCTCAGTACTAGATCCCCTGCTTTTTTTGGTATATATTAATGATTTAGATGTAAATGTAGGAGGAATGATCAAAAAGTTGACACAAAAATTGGCCATTCAGTACATAGTGGAGAGGATTGCTGTAGACTGCAGGAATATATCAATGGACTGGTCGGATGAGCAGAAAAGTGGCAAATGGAATTCAAACCAGAGAAGTGTGAGGTGATGCATTTGGGAAGGTCAAACAAGGCAAAGGATTATACGCTAAATAGGAGGATGCTGAGAGGTGTAGAAAAAGAGTGGGACATTGGAGTAAATGTCCACAGATTTGTGAAGGCACCAGGACAGGTTGATAAGGTGGTTAAGAAGGCATATAGAATCCTTTCATTTATTAGCTCAGGAGTGGAATATAAGAGCAGGGAGGTTATGCTGAAACTATATAAAACAGTTAGTTAGGCCACAGCTTGAGTACAGTGTGCAGTTCTGGTCACCTCATTTCAGAAAGGATGCAATTGCACTAGAGAGGGTACAGAGAAGATTTATGAGGTTGTTGTCAGGAGTGGAAAATTGCGGCTATGAGGAAAGATTGGATAGGCTTGGGTTGTTCTCCTTGGAACAGAGGAGGCTGAGGGGAGATTTGATTGAGATGTGCAAAATTGTGAGGGGCCTGGATAGAGTGGGTGGGAAGGACCTATTTGCTTTAGCAGTGAGGTCACTAACTAGGGGACAAAGATTTAAAGTGATTGCTAGAAAGATTAGAGGGAGGATGAGGAATTTTTTTTTCACCCAGAGTGCTGTGGGGGTCTGGAACTAACTGCCTGAAAAAGTAGTAGAGGCAGAAACCCTCGACTCATTTAAAAGGTGCCTGGATATTCACCTCAAGAGCTGTAAACTGCAGGGCTACGGATCAAATGTTGGAAAGCGGGATTAGGTTGGGTGGCTCATTTTTCGATCGGCGCAGACATGATGGGCCAAGTGGCCTCTTTCTGTGTCATAAAGTTTTTATGATTCTACAACTTTGAAATGACAGTGATGAATAAACATATGACCAAGACAGAAATGTATTCACTCAAAGGACATGTTGTGGAGATATACAAAGGTTATGCTGTGTCACTTGAAGCTGATTGCAATAGAAACTTAACAGATACGAGTCTGAGCCAGTCTCACCATAGCTTGGTCCACCAAAAAGGCTATAATGTTCAGATTATCTGTATATGGAATCCTCCTTTTCTGAAGCTCTGCTTCCCAGATTACTTTCAGCAATATATCCCTGAACGTTTGATTGAAGGGACCACTGTACGATAGAAAACCAGTTGCCAATAGCACATCTCCCACCAACCTAGAATACAAGAGATGGGGAGAAATCAAAGGATGTCAATGCAAAGTGAAAAAGAATATTGTTAAACAGTGGAATCTGTAAAGCCCAATGGCCAGAATCTTATTTTAGCACCCATGTGTAACTACATGGCAGCCAGAATTAGATATTCATAGATGAAGTGCCTGAAAAATAATGTAGTAGGGGTGGGAAGGAAGTCAAAGACTTTGCCGTTACCTCATTGGGTACAAGGTTTGGATGCCGTTTGGACAGGCATTCATTCCCTGAAATCCAGCAGAATCAATTTGACTGCCTGATTGTATGCCTTGAGATTATAACTGTAGCTAGAATCTTTTTGACTTTATTCCTCATGAATATCCTCAACTGCTGCTCCCATCTGCTCATCTTGCACCGCTTCCCCCGCCCCCCACCCCCACCCAACACTCCCCACACTCAAACATCCCTCCCTGCTGGGTAATCCCAACTGCTGTTACCACCTTCTATTCCTGAGTGATATCTCAGAGCAGACAATGTGTGACCCCACACTTTAGCAATGTCACCTTGCAGGTCCTCCTCCAGCCCACCTCACAAAGGTGGGTAGGTCCTGTTTCCCAGTGATGGCAGCAGGAAGCCCTCCCTCCTGGCCTGAGGAACAACTGACCCATGGTGAGCCCTATAGTTTACATTTACCACAGCCCATTGTGAACATCTCCACCCTTGACCTGTACTCTGGAGATCTTTTTGTGTTGTTGCAGCTATGTCCCTGGGCATTACCACACACCTTGGAGCTTGAAGCCTTCATCCTGGACCCTCCTCAGTCGCCTTTGATCTTCCCTTTATCAGCCTCTACCCTCACTTTATCACCCTTGACCTGTCCTGTTTTACTCTCGATTCTCAGGACCTCACCATTGACCTTCCATCTACAATCCTGGATCGCCCCACAATCATGATTCAACTCCCACCTGTAGATATTGTTCTTCCCTGTGCAGTTCAACTTTCCTCCCTCTGTCTCGCATGAGCCGTGGTAGGTTCAGCACGATCCACCCTCCCTCCCTCGGTAAGCCGTGCCCCGACCCCTCTTGCACTGCCATCACCCAATTTCAATGCATCAATGCTTCCTTTCCCATGGTCCAACAAAACTCCCAATGAAAGAAAAGCAGCTCCTACACATTTCAAATCCACCAGAAAGACTACCTTGCCTGCTACATACCATCTTTAATCAGTCATGAATCTGAAGGCACGTGCTTCTCGCTTGCTGCAGAGTTAATTGCAAAGGTGCCATTTCATCCAGTGAAATGCTGTTTTAATGAATATGCATGACATGCTTATGCATCACAAATAGATTCCTGCTGCTTACCATCAGGGTGCTTGATTTGCCTTCAGTTCGCCACAACCGTTAGTTCCTTACTTGCATCCTGCTGACATTTCACCTCCCACACAATTATATGCGCCCGCCCACCTCATTTCCTGCTGCCAGTACCAGATTCCAGCCAATGTGTGTCTCTGGTAAACATGGCACATATTCAATAATCTAAATGTTAAAAATGCCTTTGGCATGAGGACATAAGTAATGCTAATTGAGAGAGATTAATGCCAATGGCAGCAATAGTTTAATTATTATGAGAACAAATGGTTGGCTACAAACCTATTCTTATCTTAGTTACCAGTATTATCAAGGTATATGCAAGATCAGAAAGTAAAGCAAAGGGTAGGCATGAACAGATGCCAAGTTGAGTGCACATAATGCTGATTGGCAACTGTTATCCCTATCTATTTATATGTACCTTTTCTCCCTGGTCAAAAAAAGGAAATTTTCTACCTGTTTCCTCTAATCTGGAGGTGTTTGTATGATTGGCTGTTGCATGTACCTGAACAGAAATAGTTGACCAGGAAATGTTGGAGGCTAAATCTGATAGCCCATAAAAACAGGTATGATGATCACAATGTGGAATTACCTTATGGCTGTTGTAACTGATGCAAGCAGCTCACCAGCCTTATGCTGCCTGCTGACTTAAGTGACTACCGTGTGCAGCCAGCGCTAACTACACTGCTGAGTCACTGCACGTCTTAGCAGATGCACAAAATCATAAAAGAACCTAGTTTAAGCTAGTGTGCACTAATTAAAACCAGCCTGCACCTCTTAAACGGGAGATGCGTTGTGGCTGGAGCAGGTGCTAGAAATCGTTCTACTACTGAGTTTGACCTGAGAAAGACACAAGAATCGCACACCATGGGAAACAGCGGCCTCTAAGAGTTTCCAAAAGCAAAATACTGCAGATGTAGGAAAACTGAAATAAAAACAGAAAATGCTGGAAATTGTCAGCAGGTCAGACAGCATCTGTGGAGAGAGAAAGAAAGTTAATGTTTCAGGTCAATGACCCTTCATCAGATGATCAGGATTCCCATTAAGGGTCATTGCCTGAAACACTGGCCAGGATTTTCTGTGCCTGCCGGTGTCGGGCGTGTTCAATGGCATGAGCAGATAATATGGCACAGTCAGTTTCACGATGGCGTGAAACCAGTTTGCAGTTGTCCGCTTAGCCCACCGACGGTGGGCCGTGTTCCCTGCCATCAGATGTTGGGAACCTCATTGTAATACATCAGCATATCATTATTAGACCAGCCCGCTGGAATCATCCAGCCCTGGTGGATCATCTGTCCACGTTGGTGGAAAACACGCCGACGTGTTTCACAACAGCACATTAGCGACGTGTACCTGGCGGGCTGCAGTTCACTCAGCACTTCAATGTTTGTTTGCCTACCTTGCTTTGGTCAGCACTCACAGTCATCAGTGCCATGCTTCACAGACCACACCACATCACTTTTAGGGGGGTTCACGGCAGGTCTCTACCTACCAGATCAGCCATATGTGGGTGGCTTTTCAATGGCTATAGGGCAAGGTCTTGCTTGGGGAAGGGCTGACGGGTAAAATGTCGTTTTACCTGCCCACTACCACACTTAGTACAAATCTGGGATGATTCCACCTGCTAATTCTGTTTGTCTCCAAAGATGCTGCCCAGCTTGTTCTGTGTTTCCAGCATTTTCTGTTTTTATTTCATGTTTACCAACCCTGCATTGGAGGCCTTGATCGAGGAGGTTCCGAAAGGGGATGTGCTCTATCCATGAGAAGCCAGGAGGTCCTTCAGACAAACTTTCAGAAGACAGTGAGAGTAGCTGGCAGACCTGAGGATGCAATGCTGCAAGAAGCTCAATGATCTTACACAAATGGTCAAAGTCAGTGAATGGGTATTTGAATGCCATATCCCACCAACTAGCCTCACAAGAACAAGAATACAAGAATTAGGAGAAGATGTCAGCTGTTTGGCACCTTGAGCCCGCTTCTCCATTTGGTAAGATCATGACTGATCTGATTGTGCCTTCAAGTCTACTTTCCTGTCCATTCCCCCTAAGCCTTGACACCCTTGCAGGTCAGAAGTCTATCTAACTCAGCCTTGAATATATTCAGTGACCCTGCCTGCACGGCTCTCTTGGGACGAAAATTCCAGAGATGAACAACATTCTGAGAGAAAAAAATTCTCCTCATCTCAGTCTTAATGCAAAGAACCTTAACTATTAAACGGTGTCCCATAGTTCTAGTCTCCCCCACAAGGGGAAACATCCTCTCGGCATTCACCCTGTCAAGTCCCCTCAGGATCTCACCTTATGCTTTGATAATATCACCTCTCATTCTTTAAAATTCCAGTGGGTATTGGCCCAACTTGCACAATCTTTCCTCATAAGATAAACCCTTCATCCCAAGAATCGGTTTAGTGAGCCTTCTCTGAACTGCTTATAATGCAAATATATCTTTCTTAAGGAGATCATAACTGTACATAGTACTCCAGATGCAGTCTCAGTAAGGCCCTGTACACCTGCAGCAATGCTTCTCTCCTTTTATACTCGATTCCCCTTGTGCTAAGTGCCAACATTCCAATTAATTTCCTAATCACTCATTGAGACACAGCTCAACGCGTCGCTTCACTATCAGTTACCTACCAGCAGAGTTAATGTTTCAGGTTGTGGCCTTTCATCAGATGCTGCCAGACCTGCTAACTATTTCCAGCATTTTCTGTTTTTATTTTAAATTTCATGCATCTGCAGTATTTTGCTTTTGGAAATGCTTTTTCTGCATCATAGGCAACCACACCTGCAAGAAGTGTTGGTAGATGGAAGGGTTCAAGCTCTGGGTTATAGGGCTGTGAGCAGCATCTAGCATCACTGCAGTGTACCACTGAAGCCAGGAGCTATGTGGATAGCAAGCTTCCAGAGGTGGTCACCCTGAAGTTTAACGGTTTGCAATCAGAAAGGGAATAGGTGGCCAGGAGACAGACAATTAAGGAGGGCCAGACAGGATGTGCAGGAACCCCCCGGGTGAATTTTGCTTTCTGACTGGCACTGAAGAAGAGAATGGTTCCTCTGGGAGTATAACTCGAGCCAAATGCATAGCATAATATGTTGATCAGCTGGATTTCCAACATCTAGAGTATTTTGCTTTTGATCATAAGGATCTTGCCTGCTCCAGGTCTCTTTCTATAGTCAGGAATCTACCAGAGTGGGCAATTGGTCACCAGAGACCACTACAATAATGCACTTAAAATGTCATGGGCAGGGAGTGTGTGAGGAATGCAATATTAAGTATTCTACTGCAGTTGTAACCTGTTCCTGTTGGACAGGCTGAAATCAGGGTTCTGGAATTTTCAATGTTGCTGACAACCAGTGACCAGCTAGAACAAAACAAAAATACCTGGAAAAACTCAGCAGGTCTGACAGCATCTGCGGAGAGGGATACAGTTGACGTTTCAAGTCTGTATGATCCTTCATCAGAACTAAGACATATAGAAATGAGATGAAATATAAGCTGGTGGAGGGGGGTGGGCGGGACAGGTAGATCTCGATAGGGGGCCAGTGATAGATGGAAGCCAAGAAGAGACTGCCAAAGATGTCATAGACAAAAGGACAAAAGGATGTTGACGGTGGTGATATTATCTAAAGGATGTGGTAATGGGGACATTAAGGGTAGAAAGCAGGACAAGCAAGTGGCAGATGGCCCGGGTGGGGGTGGGGGGAAGGGATCAAAATGGGCGAAAAGGTAGGGATGAAACAATAGATCGAAATAAACTTAAAAATAGGAGGGAAAAGAAAAATATATTTGTAAAAACATTATAAATTATTGGAGAAAGGGGGATCGGAAAGTGGGTGGGGATGGAGGAGAGAGTTCATGATCTGAAATTGTTGAACTCAATATTAAGTCCGGAAGGCTGTAAAGTGACTAATCGGAAGATGAGCTGCTGTTCCCCCAGTTTGCATTGAGCTTCACTGGAACATTGCAGCAGGCCAAGGACGGACATGTGGGCATGAGAGCAGGGTGGTCTGTTGAAATTGCAAGGGACAGGGAGGTCTGGGTCATGCTTGCAGACAGACTGAAGGTGTTCCGCAAAGCGGTCACCCAGTCTGCATTTGGTCCCTCCAATATAGAGGAAACCGCATTAGGAGCAGCGAATGCAGTAGACTAAATTGAGGGAAGTGCAATCTTCCTTCCACAGCTTCCAACCTCATAGTCTCCCAACCTCGGACGGCCCGCTTCTACCTCCTACCCAAAATCCACAAACAGGACTTTCCCGGCAGACCGATCGTGTCAGCCTGTTCCTGCCCCACGGAAGTCATTTCTTGCCATCTTGACTCCATTTTCTCTCACCTTGTCCAGTCTCTTCCCACCTACATCCACGATTCCTCTCATGCCCGACATCATATCAACTATTTCCAGTTCCCTAACCCCAACCGCCTCCTCTTCACCATGGACGTCAAATCCCTCTACACCTCCATCCCCTACCAGGTTGGTCTGAGGGCTCTCTGCTTCTTCCTCGAACAGAGGCCCGAACAATCCACATCCACCACTACTCTCCTCCGTCTGGCTGAACTTGTTCTCTCACTGAACAATTTCTCCTTAAACTCCTCTCACTTCCTCCAAATAAAAGGTGGGGCTATGGGTACCCGCATGGGCCCCAGTTATGCCTGTCTCTTTATGGGGTATGTGGAACATTCCTTGTTCCAGTCCTACTCAGGCCCCCTCCCACAAATCTTTCTCCGGTACATCGATGACTGCTTCGGTGCCACTTCATGCTCTCGTCTGGACTGGAAAAAATTATTAATTTTGCTTCGAATTTCCACCCCTCCATCATTTTCACGTACTCCATCACTGACACTTCCCTTCTCTTCCTTGACCTCTCTGTCTCAATTTCTGGTGATATACTGTCCACTAATATTCATTACAAGCCTACCAACTCCCACAGCTACCTCAACTACAGCTCCTCACACCCCGCTTCCTGTAAGGACTCCATCCCATTCTCTCAGTTCCTTCGCCTCTGCCGCATGTGTTCTGATGATACCACTTTCCAAAACAATTCCTCTGACATGTCCTCCTTCTTCCTTAACCGAGGTTTTCCACCCACGGTGGTTGACAGGGCCCTCAACCGTGTCCGGCCCATCTCCCGCTTATCCACCCTCACAGCTTCCTCTCCCTCCCAGAACCATGATAGGGTCCTCCTTGTCCTCACTTATCATCCCACCAGCCTCCGTGTTCAAAGGACCATCCTCCGCCATTTCCGCCAACTCCAGCATGATGCCACCACCAAACACATCTTCCCTTCACTCCCCCTGGCGGCTTTCCGCACGGATCGTTCCCTCTGAGACACCCTGGTCCACTCCTCCATCACCTACTGCACCACAACCCCCTCCCACGGCACCTTCCCATGCAACCGCAGAAGGTGCTACACCTGCTCCTTTACTTCCCCTCTCCTCACCGTCGAAGGGCCCAAACATTCCTTTCAGGTGAAGCAGTGCTTCACTTGCACTTCCCTCAATTTAGTCTACTGCATTCGCTGCTCCCAATGCGGTTTCCTCTGCATTGGAGAGACCAAATGCAGACTGGGTGACCGATTTGCGGAACACCTTCAGTCTGTCCACAAGCATGACCCAGGCCTCCCTGTCCCTTGCCATTTCAACACACCACCATGCTCTCATGCCCACATGTCCGTCCTTGGCCTGCTGTAATGTTCCGGTGAAGCTCAAAGCAAACTGGGGGAACAGCAACTCATCTTCCGATTAGGCACTTTACAGCCTTCCGGACTTAATATTGAGTTCAACAATTTCAGATCATGAACTCTCTCTTCCATCCCCACCCACTTTCCGATCCCCCTTTCTCCAATAACTTATAATGTTTTTACAAATATATTTTTCTTTTCCCTCCTATTTTTAAGTTTATTTCGATCTATTGTTTCATCTCTACCTTTTCGCCCATTTTGATCCCTTCCCCCCACCCCTACTCGGGCCATCTGCCACTTGCTTGTCCTGCTTTCTACCCTTAATGTCCCCATTACCACATCCTTTAGATAATATCACCAGCATCAACACCCCTTTGTCCTTTTGTCTGTGACATCTTTGGCAGTCTCTTCTTGGCTTCCATCTATCACTGGCCCCCTATCGAGATCTACCTGTCCCGCCCACCCCCCTCCACCAGCTTATATTTCATCTCATTTCTATATGTCTTAGTTCTGATGAAGGGTCATACGGACTCGAAACGTCAACTGTATCCCTCTCCGCAGATGCTGTCAGACCTGTTGAGTTTTTCCAGGTATTTTTGTTTTTGTTCTAGATTTCCAGCATCTGCAGTATTTTGCTTTTACCAGCTCTTGCCTGTTGATTTGCGCTTTAAACTCCTTGCACTGGTCTGTCCATCTGATTTTCTCCCCACTCAGGCCGTCTATCAGGGCTGTTGCGGCTTCCATCTTTCTTCGACATGTTTCTGCATCTTCCAGCAGGTCCTAAACAATAAAAAGCAGTTTCAATTCAATCACAGCTCCTTACTTGTCTTGATTTTTTTTGTAACACTGCAACATGCAGAGAAATAAATAACTCATATCAGCAGCAACATGGACCTCCCCAGCCATAGAGACCCTCCAAGAACCCCCTGCTTGCTATATGGCTTGACAAAACCTCCCCTGAACACAAATCGAACATCTCCAACTTGATAACACAGATCAAACCTGGAGGAAAGCTTGGCAGAAAATACATCCCAAATAAACACATTTGTCTCCAACACAACATCTCAACAATCAGGTTTCAATTTCCCCAGAGCATGTGGACAATCTCAATAGAATACAGACTGGATATAGCCAATGTGGTCACCTGGTGTACAAGTGGCGCCTCAAAACCTCTCCTGGCTGTGAATGTAAAAGCTTTGATCAAACCTGGGAAAACATAATAATATCTTGCCCTCGCCTCAGGTTTGAGGGCGACATCCTGGAATTACACTTGCTTTCTGGCAGGGCATTGGATTAGTTAGGGAAATTGACGTTAAAACTGTGATGACGGCTCCTGCTACTAACCCCATACAAATAAATCAGAAGAAGCGCTCTGGATGCCTCCACACTTGGGGGTTGAATTTCTGTGGAGATTCCTCAATTCTTCAACAAAGCAGAGAATTGGAGAAACCCCACAGAAATCCAACATCTGACAACTTTAGGAATAGTAAAAATTGCTATTTCTGTTTTGTTGGTCTTTAGTAATTGACGCTCTCCCTATCCACATACGAACATATGAAATAGGAGCAGAAGTAGGCCATTTGTGGGGAAACACCTAAATGGGAAACACCTAATTTTAAAACAGTGCCCCCTAGTGCTGGACTCACCCACAAGAGGAAACATCCTTTCCACGTCCACCTTGTCGTGACCGTTCAGGATCTTATATACTTCAATCAAGTCACCTCTCGCTCTTCAAAACTCCAATGGAAACAAGTCCAGTCTGCCTAACCTTTCCTCATAAGACACCCCAGGTACATTCCAGGTATCAATCTAGCAAACTTCCTCTGAACCGTCTCCAATGCATTTACATCCTTCCGTAAATAAGGAGACCAAAGTGCACACAGTATTCAAATGTGGGCCAGGATTTTCCATGCCCACTGGCATCAGGAGTGTTTGGTAGTGTGAGTGGACAGTATGGCGTGATCGGTTTCAGCGTGGCGTGAAACCAGTTCGCGATCGTCTGTTCAGCCCGCTGACCGTGCGCCGCATTTCCTGCCATCGGATGGGAACCTCATTGTAATACATCAGCATATCATTATTAGGCTAGCCTGCCGGAATTGAGGCCCCCAGCAAGGGCAGCCCTGCTGTTGAATATAGTACACAAGCATTTGGGGTGGGGGGTAGGGTGGGCGAGGGAAGTGGCCACGCATTGGGGAAACCTATGTAAAGTGACCATTCCACTGCTACTGAGACATTTCAGATACAGCCACATTGATATGATTGCAGTCGGGCTTCTTGCTTATCTGCCCACTCAAGCAACGCAGAGGCATCAAAGTGCCACCAAGTGCTTCAAAGCTTTTCACACCATCCCTGGCACAGATTGCAAAGTCATGAGCATTTTAGTGGGCTGCAGAACAGTTGGACAACTGCACACATTGTACAATCTCCTCGCTAAAGCTGGCCGTGCAGCAGTCACTGTTGGAGGCACACACAGCCCCTTGCAATGTCAGCATCCCTGTTTGGAACAGTCTTGCCCATGGTTCAAGATAACAGGGCAACTTTGCATTGTGGGTTAGGAAAATGCCTGTGCCTGAGCTGAGAGCACAGCATGCAGTCCAATAGGCAAAGCTACCATTAATCATTCAGGTGGAGTGGGGCAGATTTGGGTGGAGTTTCAGGCAGCCATGCAGTCCACTAATCTCTGGCCATCCAAGTGGTGGCCAGCACTCTCCAGGAAGTGTAAAGGGGCCCTCACACCTAACCAGGAGAGGTTCTTAGTACACCTATGCTAACCACGTGTCTCTCTCTTTCATCCTGCAGAAGGAGTAGATCAGGAGCATGGAGCCTGGTGAACTAGCTGTATGCCTGATGGCCCACAGAGAATGAAGACAATGGAAGAGAGAATGACTGAGGCTCCTGGCTGCACAGAGGCAGGAGCAGCAATCTCAGGAAGAAGGGTGGCTCGGGTTCCTGAAGAACAACAGTGAGCCGTCGCAGGCCGGTGCCTAGCAACACCCAGGGTCTATAGACGCTGCCTTTCATTCTTCCAGATGAGTGAGGACACACACACACATGGAATCACACAGGATCACAGTGCAGAAGAGGCCCTTCGACGGAGAGTCTGCTCCGATAGGTGAGAAACACCTGACCTTCCTACCTAATCTCATTTACCAGAACTTGGCTCATAGCGTTGAATATTATGACATGCCTAGTGCTCATCCAGGTACTTTTTATAGGATGTGAGGCAACCCACCTCCACCACCCTCCCAGGCAGCGCATTCCAGTCCATCACCACCCTCTGGATAAAAAAGTTTTTCCTCACATCCCCCCAAAATCTCCTGCCCCTCACCTTGAACTTATGCCCCCTTGTGACTGACCCTTCATCTAAGGGGAACAGCTGCTCCCTATCCACCCTGCCCATGCCCCTCATAATCTTGTACACCTCGATCAGGTCACCCCTCAGTCTTCTCTGCTCCAACAAAAACAACCCAAGTCTATCCAACCTCTCTTTATAACTTAAATGTTTCATCCCAGGCAACATCCTGGTGAATCTCCTCTGCAACCCCTCCAGTGCAATCACATCCTTCCTATAATGTGGTGACCAGAACTGCACGCAGTATTCCAGCTAAACTGTGCATGTCTAGGGAACTGGTTGGTCACATCTGCCAGCTACTGCAGGATTTGAAGCCATGGGAACATGGAGGGCATCCATTGCCAGTGGCCATGAAAGTGACCGCAGCGCTCAATTTCTATGCCAGTGGCTCCTTTCAGGGTTCCACAGGTCACCTCTGTGGTATCTCTCAAGCCTCCACCCACAAATGAATCCATGAGGTCACGGATACCATTTTTGCACACAACATTTTTCAAGAGCGATTGAATTCGCCCAGATCTCAGGTTTCCCACAGGTGCAGGATGTGATTGACTGCACTCATGCAACACTCAGATTTCCGTCGCAAAATGGGGTGAACTACATCAACCACATGGGGTTCCACTCGCTTAATGTGCAGCCGGTGTGCGACCACCAGAAATGCATCCTGCAGGTGTGCACACGGTTTCCAGGGAGTGTGCACGACTCCTACATTCCCAGTCGGTCACAGTTCCCAGATGTCTTCCAGCGTCCACAGAAATTGCAGTAATAGCTCCTTGGGGACAAGGGGCCGTGGCTGATGACACCTGTGCGGCGGCCTCAAACTGCAGCAAAGCAATGGTATAGTGACGCTCATGCTGCAACTCGCAACTTGGTGGAGCAGACCATCAGGATGCTGAAGATGAGATTCCAGTGCCTAGACCGGTCTGGTGGAGCCCTGCAATACTGTCCACAGAGGGTGTCACGCATCGTTGTCCTCTGCTGAGCCATTTACAACATTGCGCTCCCACGGGGAGACGGGCTGGCTGAGGAGGAGATGGAGGAGCTGGGGGGTCTCCTCTGATGAGGAGGACGTCAACAGGGATGAGGTGAGGGGGACCTCAAAGGCAACGATGATGGGGATGAGGCCCTCGCACTGGCGAGAAGAGGCAGGCACACACAGGAGGCCCTCATAGCTGCTAGACTTGTGGAAGATGATGACGACATGCAATGAGGTGACCCCATAGATCCTCACATCGCATCTGTGAACATTTGACTCCAGTCTGACTTATGGCACGAATACCCTCTGTAAGGTTGCGATGCAGTAGAGGCCCTAATACTTGCTCAATTGCAGGAGGATGATGACAACATGCAGTGAGGACTCTCCATAGATCTTTACATAGCCTCTGAGCGTGTTTGACTCCTGTCTGGTCAAAGGCAGCTCGCTTGCGCTCTGTGATCAGGGTCATAACATAGAGACACAGCCATGAAACCTTAAGTACATCTGATCCTTTGCCTGCCTTCAGCACCTAAGCCCTTCGGGAGCACAGGTTCGCTGGTCACAGATGCTGAAGAGATGGGGGCGAGCCCCACCTTAAAGGTGCTGAGAGCACACAGAGAGAATGAGAGAACTCTGTGATGTCTTCCCATGACACCGAGCAGCAAAGACCAGCACTGCCGAGGTGCAGGCATCAGTAATGTTTCCAGGGATTGTGCGACCGGACCATCTCTTTGGTCTGAAGACTGCACAGGGCACACAGGGAAGAGGCTCTGGACTGAGGCACCTGCCTTTATCTTATGCAGAAAGGTTTCACATCTGATTGACAAGAACACTGTTCATCAGAAAAAGGAGCCATAGGCAGGGAGGCATTCTTGGGAGTTTATTTACAATAGTGAACATTATGTATAAGTGATTAACACCTGTTCCCAGGCTGAGTAACTAATTCTTCTTAACTTTCCTAACCCTGCCGCTACGTCTTGGTGTTCCCCAGATATCCACAGTGGAGGTGGAGGCAGTCTGCTGACTGCTACGCACTATCTGTGATGACCTTGGCGGGTGTCCTCCTGAGAACCAAGATGTAGAGGGCCCCGGCCTGCTTTAGGGGTCCTGCTGTGTGGCCGTAGCATCCTGCTTGGCCTGTGAAGCTGCTGAGGTCACAGGAAGAAGGGTTTCGGAAGGGCCGGACACTCCCAGAATCACCAGGATGAATTGCCCCGGGGTGTGCACCTGCTGCTCCTCCTGCCTATCGATGCCCGGGGGCCTCAGGCTGACCCTCTGAGCGGAAGGGGTAGCTGGAGTGAGATTGAACTGCTTAGCGCCCCTCTCGCGTGCACATCATTGGAGGCCAACTTTGGCATCAGCGATGGAGTTGAGCCCACGCAGCAGTGCAGCGCCAATATCCTGGACCAAGGTCTCCATGGTGGCTGCCATCTTACCAGTGTTGACCTCAGTGCGTTGGAATGCTAGCGCTATCGCCTCAGAGTGAAGGCGGACGGACTCCTCCATCGTGCCTTGCAATCTGAGGAGTGCAGCAAACATACCTTCCTGATGTTCCCGAGCTTGCCTTTGCAGCTCCAGCAACTGTGACATGACCAAGTCCAGCGGCTTGTCATCTGACTCAGACTTAGCAAATTTCTGGCCTCCAACAGTCCTCTGAGTGCCAGATACCTGGGAATTCCCTGCCGGCACCTTCTGTGGATCAGACAGTGCGATGCGCTCACCAGGTTGTGATCCCGAGGCTATTCTAAAGCTAGGTCCCACCGAGGTGTGTGTTTCTGCGCTGGTGGAGGGTGTGGGTGAGTGCTGTGATGGGACTTCAGGGAGGATGTCTCCAGGCTCCTCTTCAAAGGTTTCTTCGGGGTTTGATTGGAAACCCTGGGTTGTGGACTCCATCGGCTGTTTCCCAGATGTGCCTGCAAAAGCAAGGAGAGATAATTAGTGTATAGCAGTGCCCCATGAAAGAGGACACATCACTCATAGCATGGTTGTCTGATGGATGTTGCACTGCTGGATCCTCACTTCGTAGAGCACCGCCGACCTCACCGTCAGCACAGAACTGGCCCAGATTGTCGCCGGCCAGCTGGATGCCTCTGTTTTCAAAGTCTGTGAGGACCTTGATTTCAGGCATTCTTCCACCGGTCTGCAACCTCTGCCTTTTGTTGTGTGCCAGCTTGTCCTGCACAAATAGAGATGGAGAAAGTGTAAGCAGGAAGCCTGCCAGGCCAGATGATAAGAATGATTAGCTTGTGTGGGTGGTGAGTGGTCCCATGGATGGGATGAGGACAATGACGGTGAATGTGCAAAAGTGAATAGTGATGTCCCTTGAACCGGCAGTGAATGAGGGCCCTGTGGATGGGCAATTGGTTTGTGAGTGTATGTGTTGAGAGTGATGAGAAGAGTGACTTACCTTAGCAGAATGAAGGAGGTTATTCATCCTCTTGTGGCACTGGGTGGCTGTCCTCCTTTGAAGGGCGTTGGCGTTGACCACAGCTGCCACTGCCTCCCAAGCCTGGTTATTCACGCCGCTGCCCATCCTGTGGCCAGATTGGTGGTAGAGGACACCTCGGCGGGACTCCACAGCATCCAAAAGACATCCCAGTGACACTGAACCTGGGGACTGCAGCCTTTTTGTCTTTCGTGGACATCTTCCCTGCAGCAGTCGTGCTCTGGAAGCACTGAGATGTGTGCACATGGCTGGACTTTAAACATGGCGCCCGGCGTGAAGAAGTAGCAAGGTAATGGCGGGCAGCTGAATGAGACCCTGCCCGCCATGGAAACAGCGTGTTTATTATGCATTATACTCCATCTGCCAGATTTTTGCCCACTCATCCAACCTATCCATATCAACCTATAACTTCCTTATGTCCTCTTCACAGCATAGTTTCCTACCTATCTTTGTGTTGTGTACAAATTTAGCTACCATGCCTTCGCTCCCCTCATCTAAATCATTGATGTAAATTGTAAAAAGTGGAGGCCCAAGCACAAAAGCCTGCGGGAGTCCACTCGTCACATCCTGCCATTCTGAAAAAGACCCCTGTTTTCTGCCAGCCAGCCAATCTCCTATCCATGCTGATATGTTACCCCCTACACCATGAGCTTTTATCTTCCACAGTGACCTTTGATGTTGCACCCTATCAAATGCCTTTTGGAAATCCAAGTACAGTATGTCTACAGCTTCCCCTCTACCCACCGCACGTTACTCCTTCAAAGAACTCCAATAAATTGGTTAAACACGATTTCGCTTTCACAAAACCATGCTGACTCTTCCCAATTACCATGTGTTTCTCTAAATGCCCAGCTATAATGTCCTTAATGATCTATTCTACACCTTTCTCCACTGGCCTATAGTTTCCTGTTTTCTGCCTCCCTCCCTTCTTGAATAGAGTGGTTGTATTTAATACTTTCCAGTCTGATGGAACCTTTCCAGAATCTAGTGAACTTTGGAAAACTAAC
The DNA here is from genome assembly GCF_964194155.1 of Cetorhinus maximus. NCBI lineage: Eukaryota > Metazoa > Chordata > Chondrichthyes > Lamniformes > Cetorhinidae > Cetorhinus > Cetorhinus maximus. Next base: position 169,520,629 of record NC_135883.1, read on the forward strand.
ACCAATGCATCTACCCCCTCATTAGCCGCCAATTTTAAGACCCTAGGATGAAGTCCATCTGGACCCGGAGACTTGTCAGCCTGCAGCTCCATCAGTTTGCTCAGTACCGCTTTCTAGTGATTGTAATTTCACTAAGTTCCCCTCTCCCTTCCACCTCCTGATTTACAGCTATTACTGGAATGATTTTTGTATCCTCTATAGTGAAGACCGAGGCAAAATATTTGTTCATTTCATCTGTCATCCTTTGGTGAATTAAGGACCTCAATAGACCTAAGGCAGGTGAGCTGGCTGATGCCTTACCCTCCCACTGTATCATGGAGGGGCAGCTTGGGGTGGGCGGGAAGGCTGTAGAAAGTCATCCATTCTATTTCACATGCACCTCACCTGCAAATACATCAGCAGGGGGCCATAAAATTGCACCCTGAGTGTCAGAAGGCTTTTCAATCTTAGAACCTACAAAAGCCAAGGCTGACCCTGGCTGGTTTTAGTGATGCCGGAATATAGCATGTGTAAATCAGTCTTTTTGACAGTTTTATCATAAATGGAAGGAAACATATTCTAGACAAAAACCCAAAACCAAATTCTAGTCATTGTAATTTTAATCAGCATTAATCAGCTTGAAATTGAAAAGATATGTATTGATTAGCTAGAAGTCCTGTAAGATTCTGACTCACCATTTTCTCTTTCATGGCAGCATCAAACTTTGCCTGCACCTTGTCCAGCTCAGCTTGTTTCTCATCCAGCTGGGCTTGAGCAGTTCCTAACTCCTTCATGGCCCGTTGGAGGCGGTTTTCTTGTACTGCCAAATTAGCCTAAAACAGGCATTTAAAAAAGGAAAGTCAATCATTTCTAGTTTATCAAAAGACTTTTTCAGCAACAGTAAATATCTTCTCATTGACCACAACATCATGATGTCTCTAAGAAAAATTAGCCTCTAATCAGCCGTAGGAAGTTTCAGTGCGGAACATATATGCATGAACATATGAACATACAAATTAGGAACAGGAGTAGGCCACCCAGCCCTTCTAGCCTGCTCCACCATTCAGTAAGATCATGGCTGATCTGATTGTAACTTCCTACCTACCCCCGATAACCTCTGACCGCGCCCCCCCCCCCTTGTTAATCAAGAATCTAAACAGCTGTGCCTTAAAAATATTCAGAACTCTGCTTCCACTGCCTTTTGAGAAAGACAGTTCCAAAGACTCACAACCCTCTGAGAGAAAAAAAATTCTTCTCATCTCTGTCTTAAATGAGCGACCCCTTATTTTTAAACGGTGACCCCGAGTTCTAGATTCACCCAAAAGAGGAAACACCCTCTCCACACCCACCCTGTCAAGACCCCTCAGGATCTTAAAGTTTCGATCAAGTCACCTCTTACTCTTCTAAACTCCAATGGATACAAGCCTAGCCTGTCCAACCTTTCCTCATAAGACAACCAGCCCATTCCTGGTATTAATCTCGTAAACCTTCTCTGAACTGGTTTCACGCATTTACATTTTTCCTTAAATAAGGAGACCAATACCGTACTCCAGATGTGGTCTCACCAATGCCTTGTACAACTGAAGCATAACCTCCCTACTTCTATATTCAATTTTCCTCACAATGAATTATAACATTCCATCAGCTTTCCTAATTACCTGTTGTACCTGCATAGTAGCCTTTTGTGATTCATGCACTATGACACCCAGATCCCTCTGAATCTCAGAACTCTGAAATCTCTCACCATTTAGATAATAAGCTTATTTTTTATTCTTCCTGCCAAAATGAACAAGTTCACTTTTGCCTACATCATATAACATTTGCCAGATCTTTGCCCACTCACTTAACCTATCTATGTCACTTACTTTCCTGCCTATCTTTGTGTCATCAGCAAATTTAGCCACTATTCCTTCGGTCCCTTCATCCAAGTTATTTATATAAATTGTAAAAAGTTGAGGTCACAGCACTGATCCCTGAGGCACACCACTTGCTACGTCCCACCAACCAGAGAAAAGACTAATTTATGGCTACGCTCTGTTTCCTGTTAGCTAGCTAATCGTCTAACCAGTTACCCCCTACAACATGAGCTTTTATTTTCCGCAATAACCTTTGATGTGGCACTTTATCAAATGCTTTCTGGAAATCTAAGTACAGTACATTCACTGGTTCCCCTTTATCCACAACACATGTGGCTCCTTCAAAAAACTACAATAAATTGGTTAAACATGATTATTTCCCTTTTAAAAACCCATGCTGACTCTGCCTGTGCCTTAAACTTTTCTAAGTGCCCTGCTTTAACATCTTTAATAATAGCTTCTAACATTTTCCCTGGCAGTTGTTAAGCTAACTGGCCTGTTAAATGACAAGCACTTTTGCTTAATTTTCTTAAGGGTCAGAGAGAATTGTAACTTCTTACAAGTGTATCTATTGTTAAATCATCCTTTATAAGTTGGGAAAAGTGTTAGATTGGAATGTATTTAATGGAGAAATGACTTTGATTCCATTCTGTTATTTTTTCATTGGCAAGCTTTTGAAAGTTAATGGTGATGCTCCTGGGTTGTTTATAGTATAATGTTTTGTATTATAAACAGAGAAAATTGCATTTATGTAGTAGCTTATAACAGCTTGCTTAGACCAAATCAACAGTCACTCAGATAAATCTGGATTAACTCGGGAAATCAACGTGGATCAGTTAAAGGCTAATAGAACCGAATCTTCCATTCAGGTTTGAAATCCTTGGGTTCCAAATGCCTTGTTTAACCAATTTTCCATCCCGCCCACGGTGGGTTTCATGGTGGGTGAGAGCGGACAATCTAGTGGCAGGCAAAAAGTCGGAAATCCGCCCTTGTAAAAACACTTTGCAATTCTCCCCATGGTGTGCTTATGGTAGGTCAGTTATCCTGCTGACGAGTGGCATAAACGCCATTTGCATTCATTAACATGTCATGAATGCTCATTAAAATAGCTGCTCGCTGAAATCTGGTCATGCCTTCCAACTTGCGTCATGCCAGCGGGAAATTATGTTGGCCTGAAACCCATTTGAAAAGGGGCGATGTGCACAGGTCAGACCTCAGTTTGCTGGTAACTTTGAGGAGAGTGCAACATACATAGCCTACCTGCTATAGCACTGTGTCAGTCTTGTTGTGATGAACGCCATATTGCTCGGGTTGTATGGTTGGTCTGCTCCTGCTCTTGGCCCACATTGTCCCAAAGAACATTATTATGCTGTGGCACTCATGCAGGCCTCCATTTTCAGAAAGTACCGTTTCAACCTGGGGTGGGTTGTGAGGCAAGGGTGGGTTGATGAACAAAATGTGGGCAATAAGGAGGGAAGGCTGTGGAATGACAGTGAGGGGGAAGGGTGAACACAAGTGGGGGGGGGGCAACGGGGAGGGAAGGCTGTGGAATGGCACTGAGGGTGGGGGGAGCGAATACGAGGGGAACCTTTCTGGGGTCACCGTCTTCTTGTTGCCTTAGGAATGAGCAGGAGTCTGCTTAGAAAGAAAGAGGGAGAACCTCCTTGCAGTGAACACCACTGAAAGCCAATGGCTTCATTAGCACTGTTAAAGGGCTACTCAGGACTCAGTGGCTTCACATCACAGTCACTGTATCTCAAGAGTAACACACAGGAATATAGATTTTGAGAATACAGCCAATAGTAAAGGAGACACAGCTGTATCATATATGGCATTCCATCAGTGAAGGCCTGTCACGTGTTCACCATATTTGGCAATCCTAACGGGCCAAAGGGCATCCACTTATAGCAGACACAATTGGAACACCGCTATCTGGAAGCTCTCCTCCAAGTCACTCACCATCCTGACTTGGGAATATATCACCGTTCCTTCAATGTGACTAGGTCAAAATCCTGAAACTCCCTTCCTAACAGCACTGTGGGTGTACCTACACCACAGGGACTGCAACAGTTCAAGAAGGCAGCTCACCACCTCCTTCTCAAAGTCAATTAGGGATGGGCAATAAATGCCAGCCTAGCCAGCAGCGCCCACATTGTGTAAATACATTTTTAAAAATTGATTGGTTATTAATATGCCACATTAGAGATTGGAGCACAAAGCTAGCTTGGGTCATTCACCTGAATTAAATGTTAGCATCTAACGCAGGGCTCAAGAATTACATATCTGCAATACCATCTTGGCCATCTTGATGTGGGGAGGTGGTGACATAGTGACATTGTCACTGGGCTAGTGTTCTAGAGACCCAGGGTAATGCTCTGGGGACCTGGGTTCAAATCCCACCATGGCAGATGGTGGAATTTGAATTTAATAAAAACCTGGAATTAAAAGTCTGATGATGACCACAAAACCATTGTTGATTTCATAAAAACCCATCTGGTTCACTAATGTCCTTTAGGGAAGGAAATCTGCTGTCCTGACCTGGTCTGGTCTACATGTGACACCAAACCCAGAAACTATGTGGTTGACTCTTAAATAAACAAGGGCAGTTAGGGATGGGTAATAAATGCTGGCCTAGCCAGCGATGCCCACATCCCATGAACAAATTAAAAACATTTGTGTGCGAGTAACTCAGGGACAAGGCAGCATCAGCCACCATACATGTAGGGCAGGAAAAGCTTTGGACCTTACAATTTTCAACCGTGTCATCTTCTGAGCTTCACTTTCTTGTTCAATGTTTCCTTTCAGAGAGAAGGCAAAAGCGCATAAGGATCCAGGGCTCAATGCAGCCTTTGTCAGGGTCCTAATGCAATGGAGAAGGCAAAGGAGGGAGAGGCAACTCCGCAAGCAGCTCCAGCAGGAGGGACTTGGTCAAGAGGAGCCAGAACTTAACAGGAGAGTCAGGAGGAGAGACCCAGACAACCAGTGTGACTCGCCAGACCTAGGGTTTGTCGTAGGAGAGTCTCCTATTTACAAATGAGTGAGAGGCAATGCCGTGCACGCCTGAGATTTTCCAAAGCTCTGGTACATCACATATGCCGCATTCTCCGTGAAGACCTGACGCCTCGTGGAATTGGAAGGTATCCCCAGTGGCTTTGAAGGTGACCACAGCACTCAATTTCTTGGCCTCTGGGTCTTTCCAAGGATTAACAGGGGACCTGTGTGGCATCTCTCAGGCTGCAACACATCGATGCATGAAGGAGGTTACAGGTGCACTTTACAGGAAGGCCCATCATTGTGTCAGGTTTGCTCTGGGTGAAGAGAACAGACTGTGAGATTCACCAGCTTCGCCGCCATCTCAGGCTTCCCAAGAGATCAGGGTGCAATAGACTGTACCCTTGTGGCTATACGGGCTCCATGGCAGCAGGCCCTAATGTTTATAAACCTCAAGGGTTACCATTCCATCAATGTACAACTGGTGTGTGACCACATACTACATGTTTGTGCTGGGTATCCTGGGAGTTACCATGATTCCTATATCCTGAATCACTCCCAAGTGTCTGAGTTTTTTTGAAGGGCCTGTACACCTGCAGGGATGGCTGCTTGGGGATAAGGGGTACCCACTGAAACGCTGGCTGATGACACCAGTGCATCACCCTCAGAGTCCTTCCGAGGAGAGGTACAATGCTGCTCACAGCTCCACACACTACCTTACAGAACAGACTATAGGGCTTCTGATGATACGCTTCAGATGCTTGGACCACTCAGGCGGCTCACTCCAATACACTCCCGACAAGGTTTCCTGCATCATCGGAGTGTGTTGTACCCTTCACAACCTGGCAATACAAAGATGTGACCCCCTGCCAGAGGGTGAACTCGAGGAGGATGAGAGCTCATTGGAGGATGAAGATCCGGATGCCCAGGAACCTCAGGAGGCTGCTGAGGGTCAGCGTGAGCACGATCACGACATGGAGGAAGGAAGACATGGGAGATGTGCCCGTGATTTGTTAATTGCGGACAGGTTCCAGGATGAGTGAAGTTAAGTGAGGGCATATGGTCACATCTCTCCTAGCCCTCAATGCCATCTTCTTTCAACTCAGGGGATGTCCACCGACTTGCAGTGAGAATGAGTCCCGGATTCACACTTGCGCATTCTGACCTCATGAATCGCGAGGCCATGATCTCTGCATTAGCCCTTGGTGCCCTGTGAGTGTACTTACTCTGGGAACTGAGAGTCCACTGAGGAACAAGGGCGACGTGAGAGGGGACTTGAAGCCTTTGCCGCCATCTCATGATGCAAACAATGCTGCGACTGAGATGTGGACCTACCTCGTGGAACCCCGACATCCACAGTAGCAGTGGAGGTGGAGGCAGCCTGCTGACTGTGTCCTGACTGTGATGACCTTGGCAGATGTTCTCTGGTGGCCCGAGGCCTGGAGGACCCCGGCCTGATAAGGGTCACCTGCAGGCTTTGTCTCCGGGGTGTGATATCCAGTAGAGGCAAAGGCGGGAAAGGTCTCGGTAATGGGGGTACTAAAGGGCACCAGAAAGTCCTCCGAGATAATATCCAGGAAATCACTAAACTTGCCATTCGCCACCTCGCTCGTTGTGGGGGCTTTAAACATACCTTTGGCCTAATTTACGAGGAAACTCATGGGGTTCTCAAGGTTTTCTTGGAAAATATAATCCGAGACTCGGTCACCTACACGGAACACTCTAAACGCAAGACTGTTACCGCCATGGATGTGGTCTATGCCCTGAAACGCCAAGGGCTAACTCTATATGTGTTCAGTGGTTGAGAACTGTTAACAAAAACATTTCACCTGCTCAGGGGCAGAGGTGTCCTTGGCAGCCGACAAAGCTGGAGTTGAAGGGGTCATGGGCAGTGCGGGTTGTGAGCAGCTGCGCACCCTTCAGTGTCCTGAAAGGAGGCCCCCAGGGTGACCGGCTGATGCTCATCCTCCCTGTGAGTGCCCAAGGGCGCTGCTCTGACTCCTGCAGCAGATGGTGCACCTGGAGGAAGGTCAAGGTGCCTCGTCCCCATTTCGCCTACATCTTGATGGCGCCAACCAGGGTGTGTGGCCATGGAGTGCATGGCTGAGCGCAATCCAGCAAGACCTGCTGGACCAAGGCCTCCATGGTGGTCACCAGCCTTCTAATGGTGGCCTCAAGGCGCTCACATGTCAGAGCCATGACATCAGATAGAACGCAGACGGACTCCTCCATCGCTCGCTCTAGTCTGCTGAGTGACAGTTGAATCTCTGCCAAATGTTTTGCCGCCTGTCATTGCATCTCCAGCATTGAGTTGGTAGCCGTTTCCAGAGACTTATCATCTAAGTGAATATGGCCAGTAGGACTAAGAGGGAGAAATTACTGAACACAGTGGGACTGGGGGTCTTAAATGCATTTGTTTCAATGCGAGAAGTATAACAGGCAAGCAGATGAGCTTAGAGCTTAGATTAGTACTTGGGACTATGATGTTATTGCTATTACAGAGACTTGGTTGAAGGATGGACAGAATTGGCAGATAAACATTCCAGGATTTAGATGTTTCAGGCAGGATAGAGAGGGATGAAGAAGAGGTGGGGGAGTTGCACTGCTGGTTAAGGAGAATATCACAACTGTATGACAGGAGGATACCTCGGAGGGCTCATGCAGTGAGGCAATATGGGTAGAGCTCTGGAATAGGAAGGGTGCAGTCACAATGTTGGGGGTTTACTTAGGCCTCCCAATTGCCGGTGGGAGATTGAGGAATAGTTATGGAGGCAGATTTTGAAAAGATGTAAAAGCAATAGGGTTGTTGTGGTGGGTGATTTTAACTTTCACCATATTGACTAGGAATCACTTAGTGCTAGGGGTTTGGATGGCGCAGAATTTGTAAGGTGCATCCAGGAGGGCTTCCTGAGACAATATGTAGATAGTCCAACTAGGGAAGGGACAATACTAGACCTGGTATTAGGGAATGAACCCGGCCAGGTGGTCGAAGTTTCACTAGGGGAGCATTTCAGGAAAAGTGACCATAATTCAGTAAGTTTCAAGGTACTGGTGGATAAGGATTACAGGAGTCCTCGGGTTAAGGTGCTTAATTGGGGGAAGGCTAATTATAACAATATTAGGCAGGAACTGAGGAATCTAGACTGGAGGCGAATGTTTGAGGGCAAATCAACAACTGACATGTGAAGGGCTTTCAAACGTCAGTTGATAAGAATTCAGGACCGGCATGTTCCTGCTAGGATGAAGGATAAGTATGGCAAGTTTCAGGAATCTTGGATAACGAAGGATATTGTGAGATTAGTCAAAAAGAAAAGGGAAGCATTCGTAAGGGCTAGAAGGCTGGGAACAGATGAAGCCCGTGGAGAATATAAGGAAAGTAGGAAGAAACTTAAGCAAAGAGTCAGGAGGGCTAAAAGGGGTCATGAAAAGTCATTGGCAACCAGGATTAAGGAAAATCCCAAGGCCTTTTATACATATGTAAAAAGCAAGAGGGTAGCTGGGGAAAGGGTAAACCCACTCAGGGACAGAGGTGGGAATCTATGTGTGAAGCCAGAAGAAATGGGAGAGATACTAAATGAGTACTTCTCATCAGTATTCACCAAAGAGAAGGACTTAGCGGTCGAATTGTCTAGGGAAGAGTGTGTAGATAGCCTGGATCATGTTGAGATCAAAAAAGAAGAGGCGTTAGGCGTCTTGAAGAATATTAAGGTGGATAAGTCCCCAGGGTCAGATGGGATCTACCCCAGAGTACTGAGGGAGGCAAGGGAGGAGATTGCTGGGGCCTTGACAGAAATCTTTGTATCCTCACTGGCTACGGGTGAGGTCCCAGAGGACTGGAGAATGGCCAATGTTGTTCCATTGTTTAAGAAGGGTAGCAGGGATAATCCAGGAAATTACAGGCCGGTGGAGAAGATTCCTCGTGACAGGATTTACTACCATTTGGAAGCAAATGGGTATATTAGTGAGAGGCAGCATGGTTTTGTGAAGGGGAGGTCGTGTCTCACTAACTTGATCGAGTTTTTCGAGGAAGTGACAAAGATGATCGACAATGGAAGGGCAATGGATGTTATCTACATGGATTTCAGTAAGGCCTTTGACAAGGTCCCTCATGGTAGACTGGTACAGAAGGGAAAGTCGCACGGGATCAGAGGTGAGCTAGCAAGATGGATACAGAATTGGCTTGGTCATAGAAGACAGGTAGAAGGGTGCTTTTCTGAATGGAGAGCTGTGACTAGTGGAGTTCCGCAGGGATCAGTGCTGGGACCTTTGCTGTTTGTAGTATACGTAAATGATTTGGAGGAAAATATAACTGGGCTAATTAGTAAGTTTGCAGACGACACTAAGAGGAATTGCAGATAGTGAAGAGGATTGTCAAAGGATACAATGGGATATAGATCGGTTGGAGACTTGGGCGGAGAAATGGCAGATGGAGTTTAATCCAGACAAATTCGAGGTAATGCATTTTGGAAGGTCTAATACAGGTAGGAATTATACAGTAAATGGCAGAACCCTTAAGTGCATCGACGGGCAGAGGGATCTGGGTGTACAGGTCCACAGGTCACTGAAAGTGGCAACGCAGGTGGATAAGGTAGTCAGGAAGGCATATGGCATGCTTGCCTTCATCGGCAGGGATATTGAGTATAAAAGCTGGGAAGTCATGCTGCAGTTGTATAGAACCTTGTTTAGGCCACACTTAGAATATTGCATGCAATTCTGGTCGCCACATTACCAGAAGGATATGGAGGCATTGGAGAGGGTGCAGAGGAGGTTTACCAGGATGCTGCCTGATCTGGAGGTTATTAGCTATGAGGAGAGGTTGGAGAAACTGGGATTGTTCTCACTAGAGTGACGGAGATTGAGGGGCGACTTGAAGTTTAGAAAATTATGAGTGGCATGGACAGAGTAGATAGTCAGAAGCTTTTTCCCAGGGTGGAAGAGTCAATTACTAGGGGACATAGATTTAAGGTGAGAGGAGAAAACTTTAGAGGAGATGTGCAGAGCAAGATTTTTACGCAGAGGGTAGTGAGTGTCTGGAATTCGCTGCCAGAGGAGGTGGTGGAAGCAGGTACGATAGTGGTGTTTAAGAGGCAGCTTGACAAATACATGAATAGGATGGGAATAGAGGGATACGGACCCCGGAAGTGCAAAATGTTTTAGTTTGACAGGCAATATGATCGGTGCAGGATTGGAGGGCCGAAGGGCCTGTTCCTGTGCTATACTTTTCTTGGTTCTCTGTTCTTTGTAACTCGGACTGAGCGGGTTGGCTGGTCTCCAACAGCCCTTTGAGTGCCAGAAACCTGGGCTATCCCTGCCTCTGACTGCCTCCGGGACGTGTCAGTGAGGTGTTCTCCAGAATGTGAGGCTGAGCCTAATCTACAGCTTTGCCCCATCAAAGGGTGTGTCTCTGAGCTGGTGGAGGGTGCGTGTGAGTGCTGTGGCTGTTCTTCCAAAGCTTCCTCCTCCGACGAAGTCTGGGGGCTTGGACTGAGGCTGGGGGCCTTGATCTGTTGGTGCCTAGAAAATAGAAAATAGAGTTTGAGTGAATGAGCATGAGCTAAATGTGGCTGCATGTGACTCACTGTGAATGTCAGGATTTGATGAAGTGATGGATCTTTGATCTGTACTAGGTTGGCGGGAGAAGCCGATCTCCCCTTCTCCACAGGAGCGATCCCTATCCTCCCCAGCCAGCTCGACTGCAGCCTCCTCAAACTCAATGAAGGCAATGATGTCTGCCTCCGGTCTGTGATTTCTCACGTTTGTTGTGCGCCAGCTTGGCCTGTATGAAGAACATGTGATGAGAAAGAATGGAGCAGAGGTTGGGTGAGATGCATGTTCCCTGTGCGTGTGGTGAGCCCTCCCCAGAAGGTCCAGAGGATGGAATGTGAGCAACATGATAGATGTGATGGTGGTGATGTGAAAGTCTCGGCAAGAGAACAAGTGTTGATATGTTTCCCCCACTTATGGTTGCGTGGGATCCCTGAAGACAGTAGCTGTTTGAGTGCACAATGCCAAGATGAGAGTTTGATATCGGAGGGAGTTGAAGGATGACTTACGCTGGTGGAGCAGATGAGATCATTCATCCTTTTCCTGCATTGGATAGCATTTTGGGCACCTTTGCCAGCCGCTCTGCCCTGCTCCGCGACGGCCTCCCAGGCCAGGGAGGTGAGGCTGCTGCACTTCCTGCAGCCATCCTATGATACAGAACTTGCCTGTGTGCCCGCATTCCTCTGATCAAAGCCTGGGGGGGCCTGGTGGGTGAAGCAGGGTGCTGCCTTCTTCTTGAAGCTCTCGGCCTTCTTTTTCTGGCTGCAACACCTCTCTGCACGTGTCTTCAAGACAGGTGGACTGGAGAGAGTGAGATTATGTATAGGACTGGCCTTTAAATATGGTGCTGGACCTTCAACCTCGCCAGCTGATGGCGTGGACGAATCGGCTCCTGGCCCACCAGGTAACCTGGTCCGATACTCGCCTGTGCATAACCAATGACCCTCCAAGCGCTGAATTGGGTGCAAGTTCCCGTCATTCCAGCCGGTGGGGTGGGTACTGCCAAACTCACCCACCACCACACTGTCTCAGAAATGGAAAATTCCACACCTTATTCCCAACCTTGATCAGACAAAACAATGCATACTTAACTTCCTCCAATTTTCAGGACAATCTTCCGATGGAGGATGCTGCAGAGCTTAGTCAGCACAAGAAACCTCAGAGGGAACAGCAGAGAAAATCCGCACAGAAGGCATGCCCCCTATTTCCGACACTACCTGCTGTACCCTGGCAGGTAAAGAGTTAGAAAAGCTACAGAGAAAAGACAAGTGTTTAAGTGGATAGAGTGAGTAAAGATATAGGATTGGTAAAGGGGTATGGTTGGTAAGGCAAGTGGGTAAGAGGGTAGGGTGGATGAGGGGCAGGGTGGATAAGAAGTGGGTAAGGGGGTAGGGTGGGTATGGTAAGTGGGTAAGAGGACATGGTGGGTAAGGAGTTGGGTGGGTAAAGTAAGTGAGTCAGGGAGTAGACTGGGCAAGGTAAGTGGGTAAGGGGGAAGGGTGGTTAAGTGGATAGGATGGGTAGGGTAAGTGATAATTAGGCAGGGTGGATAAGGTAAGTAGGTCAGGAAATAAGCTGATAGGTAGGTAGGGTGGTGAGGTCGGGTCAGCTCGGGTTGGTGGGGAATCAGATGTAACAGGGGAGTCGGAAGGTCAGGGGGGATTCGGGTGGTGGAGCTCGTTGGGTTGGGTTGGGTTGTCAGGGGAAAATCTAGGGCTTGGGGGAGTTGGGTGAATTAAGGGAGGAGTTGGAGGAAATGCAGAATGTGGAGTTGAGGCTACAATCAGACCAGCCGTGATCTTATTGAAGGGCAGAGCAGATTTGAGGGGCTGAATGGCCTACTCCTGCTCCAAATGCCTATGTATGTATGTACATATGTATGTAGCCCCCATTGAGCATAATAGCTATTATGTTAAATCTATATTAAACACCTGTTTGATCCCAGCTGCAGTGTTATATCCACTTCTGGGCACCATGCTTTCGGAAGAATATGACGTTTTTGGGGAGGGTAAAGAATAGATGCAATAGAATGATTTCAGGGATGAGGGAATATGGTTACCTGAATAGATTAGACAAGCTGGAGTTGTTCTCCATAGAGCAGAGAAGATTTTTTTTATTCATGTACATGATGTGGACATTGCTGGCTGGGCTAGCATTTATTGCCCATCCCTAAATGCCCTTGAGAAGGTGGTGGTGAGCTGCCTTCTTGAACCACTGCAGTCCCTGTGGTGTAGGTATACCCACAGTGCTATTAGAAAGGGAGCTCCAGGATTGTGGCCTAGCGACAGTGAAGGAACGGCGATATATTTCCAAGTCAGGATGGCGAGTGGCTTGGAGGGGAACTTCCAAGTGGTGGTGTTCCCATGTGTCTGCTGCCCTTGTCCTTCTAGATGGTAGTGGCCGTGGATTTGGAAGTTGCTGCCTAAGCAGCCTTGGTGAGTTTCTGTAGTACACATTGCTGGTACTGTTTGTCGGGGGTAGAGGGAGGAAATGTTTGTGGAAGAGGTGCCAATCAAGCAGGTTGCTTTGATTTGGATAGTGTCAAGCTACTTAAGTGTTGTTGGAGCTGCACTCATCCAGGCAATTGGAGAGTATTTCATCACACTCTTAACTTGTGCCTTGTAGATGGTGGATCGGCACTGGAGAGTCAGGAAGTGAGTTACTCACCATAGGATTCCTAGCCTCTGACCTGCTGTCGTATCCAAAGTACTTATGTAGCTAGTCCAGTTCAATTTCTGGTCAAAGGTAACCCCCAGGATGTTGATAGTGGGGGAATCAACCATGGTAATGCCCTTGAATGTCAAGGGGCGATGGTTAGATTCTCTCTTTTTGGTGATGGTTATTGCCTGTCACTTGTGTGGTGCAAATGTTACTTGCCGCTTGTCAGCCCAGGCCTGGATATTGTCCAGATCTTGGTGCATTTGGACATGGACTGCTTCAGCATCTAAGGAGTTGTGAATGGTGCTGAACATTGTGCATTCATCAACAAACATCCCCACTTCTGACCTTCTGATGGAAGAAAGGTCATTGATGAAGCAGCTGAAGATGGTTGGGCCTAGGTTACAACCCTGAGGAACTTCTGCAATGATGTCTTGGAACTGAGATGATTGACCTACAACAATTAGAACCACCTTCCTTTGTGCTGGGTATGACTCCAACCAGTGGAGAGATTTCCCCCTGATTCCCATTGACCTCAGTTTTGCTAGGGCTCCTTGATGTCACACTCAGTCAAATTAGTTAATATTTGGGTCAATGATGTTTGGGTCTCTCCACAGATGCTGCTGGATATTTCCAGCATCTTCTGTTCTTATTTTGGTTTCTAGCATCTGCAGTATTTTGCTTGTGTTTTCAGATAAAAATGAGATTTGATAGAGGTGTTTAAAAACCATGTTTTAATAGCTACATCAATCTCTTGCTGTCCTTTCTTCAGAATTCCTTTGTAGACATGACCAAATTCACCAGTTCCAATCATTTTCTGTTTGGTGATTACAGATGGATTGTGCTCATCAGCAGAATTTAGGGCAGTCTGGTTTGATCCTGGTATGTGTGTGGATCAACATAAGTCATAGGACTTACATAGAGTAAATGGAGGGAAACTGAAGATGGCTGAAGATAGGAAGGCATGAATTCAAGGTGGCAAAAGAACCAGTGGCAACATGAGGAAAAACATTATTATGCAACAAGTGATTATGATTTTGAAAGCACTGTCTGACAGGGTAGAGATTGATTCAGTATTAGCTATCACAAAGGAATTGGATAACTACTTAAAGGAGTAAAATGTAGCAATATGGGGGAAAAGCAGGGGAGTGGGACTAACTGGATTGCTCTGCAAAAGAACTAGCATAGAATTGATGGACCAAATTGCCTCCTTTTGTGCTGTACTCCTCTATGTTTAGTTTATCACTAAATTCCCTGTTTCTATATTAAATGCCTTGAAATGTTTGTCGATCTTTTCTACTATGAGCACAGGCACTAGAGGGATACTAGCACAGGTTGGAGTGAGTATGGCACTAAGCTCTGTCTGATTCTATGACTTGGGCTCATTAGTGGTGAAATCCTGCACCAGCAAAACAGTTGTGAAACACAAGTTAAATAAGGAATTTTTTGAGGCATTTGTTTACAAAAAAAGTTTAGATATCTATTTACATTTAAACTTCTTCAAATATGGAAACATTCAAACAGGACATATATAATACTGAAAGGCATTTGTGCAGAAATCAGTTCATGCAGTGAAAATTTTGCAGTTGTTTTACTGATTTTAGTGCTCTTTTGATTCAGTATTACCTTTAGAGGCAGCACCTCTTTGTTGATGGAAAAGAAGGCAGCCATAGCTTGAGTCCAGGATAACAAACCAGCAACATTCCCACAGACTTTCTTAGCATTTTCAAATGTATAATCCTCCATTATGAAATATGGCTGGAGAATCTCTACTGTTTCATCATTGATGGTGTCCTTTGGAAACTGCTGCAGGGCCTGGAGGAAGCCAGTGCCACTCAACAACTGTAAAAGGAGTGACAAAAATCCCTTGTTATGATTCAGAATAAGTCACCAATGGAGAACAATTGCATTGAATAGTTAACAACGGCATCATCATTGCCTCATGAGACTATCTAGGATGGCAGATGATGAATAGATTCTGTGAATTTAATAATTCTTATGATTCTAATTTTTTTATGTATTGAAATAGAACAAATGACAAAAACAAAAGTAAAATGTTTCTTAACTCAACTTCTGACTCACCAAAGCCTGTCCACCATCAACAAGGGACAGGAGAGTGATGGATTATTCCCCAATTACCTGGATGAGTGCTTATGACAGGTGTCAGGTAGAAAATACAACTGAAAACCAAGTGGAATACAGAAGGTTCAGTGGGGAGGTGAAAAAGCAAATAAGAGAAGCAAAGAGGGATCATGAGAAAAGACTGGCAGCCAACATAAAGGGGAATCCCAAAGCCTTCTCTCGGCACATCAGTAGTAAGAGGGTAGAAAAAAGAGGAGTAGGGCTGATTAGGGAGCAAAAGGGGGATTTACACATGGATGAAGGGGTCATGACTGAGGTGGTAAATTAATACTTTGCATCTGTCTGTCCCAAGGAAGTAGATGCAACTGAGGCCACAGTGACAGAGGAGGAAACTCTGTCACTACAAGGGTGCAAAATTGATAAGGAGGAAGCGTTGGATAAACTATCAGTACTTAAGGTTGACAAGGTACCGGGACCGGATGAGATGCATCCAAGGATATTGAAAGAAGTAAGAATGGAAAGTGCAGGGGCACTGGCCATAATCTTTCAGTCTTCCCTAGACTCAGGGGAGGTGCCAGAGGACTGGAGAATTGCAAACATTACGCCCTTGTTCAAAAAAGGTTGTAAGGATAAGCCCAGCATTTACAGGTCAGTTTAACTTCAGTGGTGGGGAAACTTCTAAAGATTATTTGGGATTGAATTGGTAGTCACATGGAAAAATGTGGGTTGATAAGGAAGAGACAGCATGGATTTCTAAAGGAGGAATTGTGTTTAACTAACTTGCTGGAGTTTTTTGAAGAGGTAAACAGGGAGGGTTATAGAGTTATAGAGTCTCAGAGGTCTACAGCACAGAAAAAGGCCCTTCGGCCCATTGAGTCTGTGCCGGTCAAACAAGTATCTAACTATTCTAATCCCATTTTCCAGCACTAGGCCCATAGCCTTGTATGCCATGGTATCACAAGTGCACATCTAAATACTTCTTAAATGTTATGAGGGTTTCTGCCTCTACCACTCTTTCAGGCAGTGAGCTCCAGGTTCCCACCATCCACTGGATGAAACAATTCTTCCTCACATCCCCTCTAAACCTCCTGCTCCTTACCTTAAATCTATGCCCCCTGGTTATTGATTCCTCCACCAATGGGAAACGTTCCTTCCTGTCTACCCTATCTATGCCCCTCATAATTTTATACACCCCAATCATGTCCCCCCTCAATCTCCTCTGCTCCAAAGAAAATAACTCCAGTCTATCCAATCTCTCCTCATAACTAAAACTCTCCAGCCCAGGCAACATCCTGGTAAATCTCCTCTGCACTGTCTCTAGTACAATCACATCCTTCCTATAATACGGATTCCAGTACTGCACGCAATACTCTAGCTGTGGCCTAGCTAGCGTTTTATACAGTTCCAGCATAACCTCCCTGCTCTTATATTCTATGCCTCAGCTAATAAAGGCAAGTATCCCATATGCCTTCTTAACCACCTTATCTACCTGTCCCGCTATCTTAAGGGACCAGTGGACACGCACACCAAGGTCCCTTTGATCCTCGGTACTTCCCAGGATCCTACCGTTCATCATGTATTCCCATGCCTTGTTTATTCCGCCCAACTGCATCACCTCACACTTATCCAGATTAAATTCCATTTGCCACTGATCAGCCCATCTGACTAACCCGTCTATATCCTGCTGTAATCCAAGGCTATCCTCCTCACTATTTACCACCCTGCCAATTTTCGTGTCATCCTCGAACTTACTGATCAACCCTCCTACATTCAAGTCTAAGTCGTTTATATACACCACAAACAACAAGGGACCCAACACCAATCCCTGTGGAACCCCACTGGACACAGGTATCCAGTCACAAAAACACCACTTGACCATCAACCTCTGCTTCCTGCCACTCAGCCAATTCCAGATCCAATTTGCCAAATTGCCTTGGATCCCATGGGCTCTTACCTTCATTATCAGTCTCCCATGTGAGACTTTATCAAAAGCCTTGCTGAAATCCAAGTTGACTACATCAAATGCATTTCCCTTATCTATACACCTGGACACCTCTTCATGTGGCCAGAGAGGTATTGAAAATTATCGCCAGCACCCCTGCTATCTCCTCCCTTGCCCCACTCAACAGCCTGGGATACATTTCATCCGGGCCTGGAGATTTATCTGCTTTTAAGCCTGCCAGACCATTTCAGACCTCCTCCCTTTCTATGCTAATTTCTTTAATTATATCACAGTCCTTCTGCTTGATTTCCACACCCACATCATCCCTCTCACTTGTGAACACTGACACAAAGTTTTCATTTAGAACCCTACCTATAACTTCCGGCTCCACACACAAATTACCACTATAGTCCTTAATGGGCCCTACTCTTTCCCTAGTTATGGTTGATGAGGGTAATGTTGTTGATGTGATGTTCATGGACTTTCAAAAGGCATTTGATACAGTGCCACAACAGCAGACTTGTGAGAAAAGTTGTAGCTCATGGAATAAAAGGGACAGTAGCAACATGGATACAAAATTGGCTGAGTAATAGGAAACAGAGGGTAACGGTCAATGGATATTTTTCAGACTGGATGAAGGTTTGTCGTGGAGTTTTGGAACCCTTGCTTTTCCTGATATATATTAATGATCCAGATCTTGGCGTGCTGGGGACAATTTCAAAGTTTGTGGATGATACAAAACTTGGAAGCATTGTAAACTGTGAGAAGGACAGTGTAGAACTTCAAAAGGTAAGAGACAAGTTGGTGGAGTGGGCAGATAGGTGGAAGATGAAGTTCAATGTGGAGACGTGTGAGGTGATGCATTTTGGCAGGAAGAACATGGACAGACAATATAAAATAAGGGGTGAAATTTTGAAGGGGGTGCGGGAGCAAAAAGCCTTGGGTGTATATGTGCATAAATCATTGAAGGTGGCAGGATAGATGGAGAGAGAAGTTAATAAAGCATAAAATATCCTGGGTTTTATTAAAAGGGGCATAGAGTGCAAGAGCAAGGAGATTATGCTGAATTTATATAAGACCTCAGCTGGAGTATTGTGTACAGTTCTGGACACCATATTATAGGAAAGATATGAATACATTGGAGAGAGTGCAGAAGAGGTTTACAAGAATGGTTCCAGGGATGTGAAACTTGAGTTATGAAGAGAGATTGGAGAGGTTGGGACCTTCCTTCTTGGAGAGAAGAAAGGCTAAAAGAAGATTTGATAGAGGTGTTGAAAATCATGAGGGGGCTGGATAGAGTAGATAGGGAGAAACTGTTCCCGCTCGTCAAGAGATCAAGAATGAGTGGGTACAGATGCAAAGTGATTTGCAAAACAAGCAAATGTGACATGAGAAAAAATGTTTTCACACAACGAGTGGTTCAGGTCTGGAATGTACTGCCTGGAAGTGTGGTGGAGGCAGGCTCAATCTAGGCATTCAAGATGGCATTAGATGATTATTTAAATAGAAAATATGTGCAAGGGTATGGGGAAAAAGCAGGGGAATGGCACTAAGTCACACTGCTCATTTGGAGAGCTGGTGCAGAAACGATGGGCTAAATGGCCTCCTTTTGCGCCGTAACAATTCTGTGAACACTCAATACCATTCAAGACAAAGCAGCCTACTTGATTGGCACCCCATCAACAAAATTCAGTCCCTCCACCACCGACGCACAATGGCAGCAGTACCATCTACAAGATGCACTGCAGGAACTTACTAAGGTTCCTTCAGCAGCACCTTCCAAACCCACAACCACTTCCATCTAGAAGGACAAGGGCAGCAGATACACAGGAATACACCACCTGGTTCCCCTCAAAGCCACTCACCATTCTGACTTGGAAATGTATCGCTGTTCCTTCACTGTGGCTGGGTCAAAATTCTGGAACTCCCTCCCTAATAGCACTGTGGGTGTACCAACACCACATGAACTTCAACAATTTAAAAAGGCAGCTCACCACCACCTTCTCAAGGGCAATTAGGGATGGTCAATACGACAGCCAAATTCCATGAAAGAATTTTTAAAAATCAGTAGAGAAAGTTACTGGGAAAATTAATGGGATGAAAGGCTGATAAGCTTGCACATTACAGTCTTAAAAGTCATGGTTGCAGGTGTAGTGGATGCATTGGTTGTAGTCTTACAAAATGTAATGAGAATAGTTCCATGGTTGAGGACCTTCAGTTATGAAGATAGAGCAGAGAAGTTGGGACTGTTTCCCTTGGAGAAGAGAAAGTTGAGAGGAAATTTGATAGAGGTATTCAAAATCATGAGAGCTTGGACAGAGTAGATAGGGAGGAACTGTTCCAAATGGTGGAAGGATTGAGAATCAGAGGGCACAAATTAAAAGCAATTGGTAAAAGAAGCAATGGTGACATGAGGAAAAACTTTTTCATTCAGTGAGTGGTTAAATCTCAAATGCACTGCCTGAGAGTGTGCTGGAGGTTGGTTCAATTGAGGTATTCAAGAGGAAATTGGATTATTATCAAAATGGAACAATGTTCAGGGCTTCAGGGAGAAGTCAGAGGAGCGGTAATATGTGATTTGTTCCTTCAAAGAACCAGGCTGAATGGCCTTCTGTGCTGTACCCATTATATGATTCTATGGTTCTGTGAATACCCTATATTCTGAAAGGACCCAGCAGATTCAAAAACTGAAATGTTACACCCCTATTCAAAAAATAAGGGATAAAGAACACAGGAAACTATGGGCCAGCTAGCCTGACATCTGTCACTAGGAAAATGCCAGAATCCATTATTAAGTAGGTGGGGCCAGATTTTCACCCCCCAATGGAGGCAGCAATCGGGTTGCAAAATACTTTTTTTTTGTTGGAGAAACAATTTTATTCTGCCTTTCTGACCCCACATCATTTTCATGTGGCTTTTTTGCAGGTTGGGAAAACACTGGGTGGAAAACACGGGGTGGAAAACACCTCTTCTGAGGTTAGAGTCATCATTATGAGGACCATAGGAAATTTGAATTACCTTCCCCAAACTATTTTCATGTGCTAGTGTGGGTTTTGGAAGCCCCCTCCAAAAAATGCCCCTGCTTGGAAAGTTTGTGAACAATGGGGGAAACCTGCAGGGGAGTCTGGTGCATTGTGAAAACTAAGTGTTAAATATTTTGACACTGCCAAATGTCACAATATTGTATTGCAAATGTGTTTATAATGCAGTTATTGATCATAGGGCTCTGTCCTGCAAAGCTAAGTTGACCAAATTGACCACCATTGTGTAAATGCTGACATGCATTATAGTACTTTTCCAAATGGAGAAAGTGTCATATTTCATTCAAAACTTTTATGCAAAGCTGGAAAACTCTCCCCTGATGTTTTGTACTGAGATTTAAATGTCCAGATATCTTTTGATTTGAAAAAAAAGCTTGCCCCATTGGTGAAAGATAATTTAAAAAAATCATTGCTCCACGCAATTGATTGGCAAGCAATTTGCTTTGAAATGGAAATATAATACCATCTGTTCTTTCAGTTTCAAGGAGTGTGGAGCTGTAGCCATCATGAGTGCTTCACTGAGTTCCAAAACCTAAAGGAGTGCTCAGTTCTGTTGACATAGCTGCTTTTTGGCATAGAAGTGAAACACAATGCAAGACGACATGACCGCCAAGCACCCTCAAGGTGTTTAGCAAAACCAGCAAGCCAATTCAAGGATATAAGGTCAACATATGGTTTCAGAGAAACACAAGACCAGTTTACTGTGGGTCTTAGGCCCTTATATCGAAGTGGAAAGTAGAGCAAACTGAAAAGACTTGAGACTGAGAACATTATCTCCAAAGTAAAACAGAGTGGGCGACTCCCATAATGGTAGTACCAATGTCAGGTGGTAGTGTAAGAATATGTGGGGATTATAAGGTAACTGTAAATCAGATACCGGAATACTTCCCAATACTTTGCCAAATGTGGAAGGTGTGTTCACAGTGTTGTCAGGAGGCCAGATTTTTTTCAAAATCAGATCTGACAAATGTCTATCTGCAACTTGAGCTAGAAGATGAGTCAAAGTCATATTTGCCTATTAATACATACATGGGTTGATTTCAGTTTCCTAGGCTTCCATTTGGTGTTTCTTCAGCCCCAGAATTTTTCAGATAACAAATCAAGTTTTGCAAGGAGTTCAGGGCTTAGTGTTCTATTTGGATGAAATATTTATGATGACAAGCTAAATAAGGTGCTCTGATGTTTGCAAAAGCATGGAATTTGGATAAAGACACACAAATGTGAACTGTTTCAAAATCTTTGGAAAGTATTTGGGTTACAGAGTAGACAAAGATAGGTTGCATCCACCAAAAGTGAAGTCAAGTAATAAGAATTCTGCCATACCCTCAAAATAGCTTTGAGCTCAGATCTATTTGGGCTTAGTGAAAAGCTATTGCAAATTTATACCAAATTTGGCAACTTTATTGCATACATTGAATGAACTATTGAGGAAGGGTGTTCTGTGGGATTGGACAAGGGAGTGTGACAAGGTACTCCAGTTATGTAAAAGTAAATTGGTAGATGGTACAATGATGCTGTGACCTCTCATGTGTTGGATAATGGTGAGGAGAAACTGATAACATTTGCCTCATGCACCCTCAGTGCCAGTGAGTGAAATTATGCTCAAATAGAATGTGAAGCATTGGGCAGAATTGTCCTAGATATGCACAAAGTGCGGCAGCAAGCAGGAAAAAAGTTGTTTTACTCCCTGGCTGCAGTGACGGGTGTTCGCGTCGTATCGTTCCATTCCCACCTCACGAATTAGGCAACCACAGGAAACACGCTATCTCACTGGTGGGCGGACTCTAATTTGCCTGCCCTGTTACCTCACCGTTTCCTCATTCAGGCACCATATTTAAACCACAGCTGCGCACAAACTTCTCAATGCTTGCAGCCCAGGACAACTCCGGTGGAGACATGGCCCCAAAAGCCAAGAGGAGTGCAGCTCCCCCGATTTGGTGATCCATCCTTGGGATGCCTTCTGGAAGCTGTGGAGGCCCGCTGAGATGTCCTCTACCCTTCCTTTGGACGCACGAGGCCCATCAGTCTCACCACTCTGACTTGGGAGACAATGGCAGAGGTGGTCAGTGCCAATGCTGTACACAAGAGGTCAGCCATCCAGTGCAGAAAATGGATGAATGGTCTCTTCCGTGCAGCCAGGGTAAGGCAACCATCTCATCACTCTAAACTCACACACTCACAAGGCCATCACACATTCACTGGCATCTCACTCACTGCCTGCTCAAGAGACATCACCACCCATTCTCACACACATTACCTCACATCTCAATCTGGCCTCATCTCCTCTGTAGACTGTCTCCTCAACTCTCAGCATCTTGAGGTCACTTGCACATATCAACATGTGCCCCCATGGGATACCTTCCTTCCCCAGAACAACCCTCGTCTTGCAGCCTCTCCCCTTACCTGAGGCCACTTCTCCCCTGTCTCCCATCCTCAAGCAAGCCCCAGACCTGCAGCAATTGAAAAGCCACCCACATATAGCTGATCTAGTAGGTTGAGACTTACCTGTGAGCCCCACTAAAAGTGATGTGGCGCTGTCTCTGAAGCCTGGCGCTGATGACTGTGAGCGCTGACTGAAGCAAGGTAGTCAAACAAACCTTGAAGTCCTGAGCGAAGTACAGTTGCTTATGTACAGTTGTGAAGCACGTCGGCGTGCAATCACACCGACGTGCCTGGATGATCCAGCAATGGGGGATCATTCCGGCAAGCAGGGCTTATAATGAGATGCTAAAGTATTGAAATTAGGTTTCTGAAGTGTGGTGGCAGGAAGCGCAGCCCGCCATTGACGTGTGGAACGGATGGTTGCAAACTGGTTTCACAACAGCGTGAAACCAATTTTTTGGCCCGCTCGCCATATTGCTCTGCCCCCACCCCTTCCCCCACCATAACACCCGATGCCAATGGGGCCGGAACATTCTGGTCCTGGTCTTTGATTTTTGGAGTAAGAAGACTTCATAAATACATAAATCAAAACTGACCATTAAACCACTGGTGGCTATTTGAATCCAAAGTCTCCAGTACTCACTTTAGCTGCAGCCCAAATGCAGATATGGGTGTTGATTTTGCCTGCTTATCGGTATGACGTTAAGTACAGATGATTGGAAAATCATTGTAATGCCGACATGATGTCTAGATTACCATCCCCTTCAGAGATAAAGCCCTACAGGGAAGATGTATTTTTCCTTTCACACGTGGATGAGTTGTCTGCCACAGATTGAAAACAGCGTGAGAGGAGAGTCAGTCGGGAGATTGAAAACAGCGTGAGAGGAGAGGTGATTGGGAGATTGAAAACAGCGCGAGAGGAGAGTCAGTCGGGAGATTGAAAACAGCGCGAGAGGAGAGTCAGTCGGGAGATTGAAAACAGCGCGAGAGGAGAGTCAGTCGGGAGATTGAAAACAGCGCGAGAGGAGAGTCAGTCGGGAGATTGAAAACAGCGCGAGAGGAGAGGTGATTGGGAGATTGCAAACAGCACGAGAGGAGAGTCAGTCGAGAGATTGAAAACAGCGCGAGAGGAGAGGTGATTGGGAGATTGAAAATAAAAGGAGGGGAAGCTGAAGAGGAGCAGCCAGCGTGTGAGTGGCCCAGTGAAGGAGTGGAGCTTTGAGGCTTTGGCTTGAGAGGCTTCGGCGAGCAGAGGCTGAGGACGAGCTTGCTCCCAGTGAGGTAAGGCCGGGTAAGTTCCTTTAATTAAATTAGGAGTAGGTAATGGAGGCAGCAGTTAGGGCAGTCGAGTGCTCCGAATGCAACATGTGGGAAGTCTGGGACACCACAATTGTCCTTGATGACTACACTTGCAAAAGATGCATCCAGCTACAGCTGCTGACAAACCAAGTTAGGGAACTGGAACTGCAGCTGGATGAACTTCGGATCATACGGGAGGCAGAGGCAGTAATAGACAGGAGTTTCAGGGAGACAGTCACCCCTAAAAGTCAGGAGGCAGGTAGCTGGAGAGGAAAGGGGAATAGACAGAAAGAGCAGAGCACCCCTGTGGCCGTTCCCATCAACAATAGGTATACCGTTTTTTATACTGTTAGTGAGGACGACCTACCAGGGACAAGTTGTAGTGGTCGCGTCTCTGGCACCGAGACTGGACCCTCAGCTCAGAAAGGAAGGAGGGAAAAGAGGAGAGCAGTAGTGATAGGGGATTCAATAGTTAGGGGGACAGATAAGAGGTTTTGTGGGAGAGATCGAGAATTCCGGATGGTCTGTTGCCTCCCTGGTGCCAGGGTCCATGATATCTTGGATCGAGTTCTCAGTTTTCTCAGGAGGGAGGGTGAGCAGCCAGATGTCGTGGTCCATGTAGGGACCAATGGCGTGGATAGGAAGGAGGAGGAGGTCCTGCAAAGAGAGTTTAGGGAGTTAGGTGCAAAGTTGAAGGACAGGACTTCCAGGGTTGCGATCACAGGAGTGCTACCCATGCCACGTGCTAGTGAGGCTAGAAATAGGAAGATAATGCAGCTAAATACGTGGCTAAGGAGATGGTGCAGGAGGGAGGGCTTCATGTTTCTGGACAATTGGGCTCTGTTCCAGGGAAGGTGGGACCTGTTCCGACGGGATGGTTTGCACCTGAACTGGAAGGGGACTAACATCCTTGCGGGTAGGTTTGCTAGTGCTGCTCCGGGGGGTTTAAACTAGATTTGCAGGGGGAGGGGAACCAGAGTGTTAGAGCAGACAGTGAGGTGGAGGAGGATAAAGGTCAAGCGAGGAATGCATGTATAGACAGAAATCAAAGGTTTGTATGTGATAGAAATGTTCTCAGGTGCATCTATTTCAATGCAAGGAGTATTGTCGGAAAGGCAGATGAGCTTAGGGCGTGGATTGGCACGTGGGATTACGATATTATTGCTATTAGTGAGACTTGGTTGCAGGAGAGGCAGGACTGGCAGCTCAATGTTCTGGGGTTCCGTTGTTTCAGACGTGATAGAGGGGGAGGGATGAAAGGGGGAGGAGTGGCATTACTAGTCAGGGAAAATATCACAGCTGTGCGTAGACAGGATAGCCCGGAGGGCTCGTCTACAGAGGCCATATGGGTGGAGCTGAGGAACGGGAAAGGTGTGACCACACTAATAGGGTTGTATTATAGACTGCCCAATAGTCAAAGAGAATTGGAGGAGCAAATCTGTAGAGAAATAGCAGACCGATGTAAGAAACAGAAAATTGTGATAGTAGGAGATTTTAACTTTCCACATATTGACTGGGACTCCCATACTGTAAAAGGGCTGGATGGCTTGGAGTTTGTCAAATGTGTTCAGGAAAGTTTTCTAAATCAATATATAGAGGTACCAACGAGAGAGGATGCAATACTTGATCTCCTATTAGGGAACCAGACAGGTCAGGTGACAGAAGTATGTGTAGGCGAACATTTTGGGTCCAGTGACTACAATGTCATTGGTTTTAAGTTAATTATGGATAAGGATAGGTCTGGTCTTCGAATTGAGATTCTAAATTGGAGAAAGGCCAATTTTGTGGAAATGAGAAAGGATCTAGGAAGAGTGGATTGGGATAATTTGTTTTCTGGCAAGGATGTGTTCAGTAAGTGGAAGGCATTCAAAGGCGAAATTTTGAGAGTGCAGAGTTTGCATGTTCCTGTCAGGATTAAAGGCAAAGTTAACAGGCATAGGGAACCGTGGTTTTCAAGGGATATTGGCGATCTGGTTAAGAAGAAGAGAGAGGTGTATAGCAGGTATAGGCAACAAGGAGCAAATTAGGTACTTGTAGAGTATAGAAAATGTAAGAAAATACTAAAGAAGGAAATCAGGAAGGCAAAAAGAAGACATGAGGTTGCTTTGGCAGATAATGTGAAGGTAAAACCGAAGGGTTTCTACAAGTATATTAAGAGTAAAAGGATAGTAAGGGACACAATTGGTCCCCTAGAAGGTCAGAGTGGTCGTCTATGTGTGGAGCCTCACGAAATGGGGGAGATCTTAAACAGTTTTTTTGCATCAGTATTTACTCAGGAAACTGGCATAGAAGGAAGGGAAACAAGCAGTAATGTCATGGAACATATAGAGATTAAGAGGAGGTGCTTGCTGCCTTACAGCGAATAAAGGTAGATAAATCCCCCGGGCCTGACATGATATTCCCTCGGACCTTGAGGGAGACTAGTGTAGAAATTGCAGGGGCCCTGGCAGAAATATTTAAAATGTCCTCAGCCACGGGTGAGGTGCCGGAGGATTGGAGGGTAGCTCATGTTGTTCCATTGTTTAAAAAAGGCTCCAAAAGTAAACCAGGTAATTACAGGCCACTGAGCCTGACATCAGTAGTAGGTAAGTTATTGGAAGGTCTTCTGAGAGATCGGACATACAATTATTTGGACAGCCAAGGGCTGATTAAGGATAGTCAGCATGGCTTTGTGCGTGGTAGGTCATGATTAACGAACCTTGTAGAGTTTTTCGAGGAGGTTACCAAGAAAGTAGATGAAGGAAAGGCTGTGGATGTTGTCTACATGGACTTTAGTAAGGCCTTTGACAAGGTCCCACAAGGGAGGTTAGTTCAGAAGGTTCAGACACTTGGTATCCATGGAGAGGTTGTAAACTGGATTCGAAATTGGCTGTGTGGGAGAAGACAGAGAGTGGTAGTGGATGATTGCTTCTCAGACTGGAGGCCTGTGACTAGTGGTGTGCCTCAGGGATCTGTGCTGGGACCATTGTTGTTTGTTGTCTATATCAATGATCTGGACGATAATGTGGTAAATTGGATCAGCAAGTTTGCTGATGACACTAAGATTGGAGGCGTTGTGGACAGCGAGGAAGGCTTTCAAAGCTTGCAGAGGGATCTGGACCAACTGGAAAAATGGGCCAGAAAATGGCAGATGGAATTTAATGCAGAAAAGTGTGAGGTGTTGTATTTTGGAAGAACAAACCAAGGTCGGACATACACAGTAAATGGTAGGGCACTGAGGAAAGCAGAGGAACAAAGGGATCTGCGAGTTCAGATACATAATTCCCTGAAAGTGGCGTCACAGGTAGACAGGGTTGTAAAGAAAGCTTTTGGCATACTAGCCTTCATAAATCAAAGTATTGAGTATAGGAGTTGGGATGTTATGGTGAGGTTATATAAGACATTGGTGAGGCCAGCTTTGGAGTATTGTGTGCAGTTCTGGTCGCCTAACTACAGGAAGGATATCAGTAAGACTGAAAGAGTGCAAAGAAGATTTATTAGGATGTTGCCAGGTCTTCAGTAGTTGAGTTACAGGGAAAGATTAAACAGGTTAGGACTTTATTCCTTGGAGTTTAGAAGAATGAGGGGAGATTTGATAGAAGTTTACAAAATTATGAGGGGTATAGACAGAGTAAATGCGAGTAGGCTCTTTCCACTTAGATTAGGAGAGATAAACATGAGAGGACATGGCTTTAGGGTGAAAAGGGAAAGGTTTAAGGGGAGCATTAGGGGGAACTTCTTCACTCAGAGTGGTGGGAGTGTGGAACAAGCTGCCATCTGACGTGGTAAATGCGGGCTCACTCTTAAGTTTTAAGAATAAATTGGATAGATACATGGATGGGAGAGGTCTGGAGGGTTATGGACTGGGTGCAGGTCAATGGGACTAGCGGAATAATATTTTGGCACAGACTAGAAGGGCCGAATGGCCTGTTTTTCTGTGCTGTAGTGTTCTATGGTTCTAGTAGATGACATTGGTTGAACAAATCACAGGGTCCCTGTATTGGCAAGGGTGTACAATTATATCACAAATGGGTGGCCAGATACTGGATTTAGAAATCAGGCCATTTTTATGTGTAAGAATTAGTTATCAGTTGATAAAGATTGGGAAGCCAGGGTTGTAATCCATAAAAGGCACAGATCACAGTTGCTATGCTCTTCATAATCAACATTTAGCATTGAGCTTGATAGAGTCTAGCGAGAAGCTATGTTTGATAAAGACATAGAAGGCACAGTGGAACAGTGTAGATAGAGTAGGAGATGCCATCGGTACCTTTTCAACCATGGAAATGGGCAGCTAGAGTGTGGCAGAGGCTGCACATAGATTTTGCAGACTTTGATTGTGGTCAATAGTCATTTGAAGTGGAGTGAAGGATTTCCAATGAATCAAACAACAAAGAGCAAAACTTTCAACATTTTGTGTAGTTTGCTTGCTGCTTATGGATTCCCAAAGGAAATTATCATCCTGCTTCAAATGGAGCAGCATAGCACACTGTAAAAATTGTTAAGCGTGCTCTTGTGAAGCAATGTTACATACGAATTGAAAGAAACAAACTGGCAAATGTTTTGTTTATTTACCATAAGACATCTCACACTATGGCAGAATGTCAGCTGAATTGATTCTTAGAAGACAGCCAAGAATGAGGTTTTCATTGCTGAAGCCACATTTAGCACAGTCCGTAGAAGACAAACAATCTGGGCAGAAGGAGAATCATGACCCCCACGTCCCATGAAAGAACAAAGAAACAAAAAGAATCTACCTGAGCTATCGTTTCTTCAGAGGTAGCCTATTGTTCAGTTAGATTTTCCTGCTAACTTTCAATTCCAATGTATCCAGCCCAGACCCATTCTTACCCGATTGAAGTTGGCTTTCTCTCAGTTAATCATTCACACTCTGAATTATTCCTTGTCCTTTTCCATAGCAAACCTAAACCTTATGGTACAATGATGCCTGTCCTTTAAATGTTCTCCTGACATTTGATCCACAGCCCACCTCATTCCCATGAAGCAGGTCCAGCAATGCCTCCCTTCTCATTGGATTGGAAACATACTTCTGTAGAAAATTCTCTTAAACACTCTAGGAACTCTTGCCCTTTGCATTACTACTATCCTGGTCTATATTCAGATACTTCAAGACACTCATTTTAAGAACTCTAATTCTTGCACTTCTCTGCAATCTCCTTCAAAATGTGTTCCACTCCATCTTTCCCACGAATTGGTGGCTTATTGATTTCACCAGGCAACTTAATTGTACATTTTTTGTTCTTTAGTTCTAGTCAAATAGATTGTGTCCCTCATCCCTCTGGGACATCCTGTCCTGAAATGTTCTCCTTAATCAATACTGCCACCCATCCTCCTTTTCTTCCTTCTCTATCTTTCTTGGACAATTTGAATATTTAATATCCAGTCCTGCCCTTTCTTGAGCAAGGTCTCCATTATCAACACAATATCAACATTTTTTTATTCATTCACAGGATGTGGACTTCACTGGCTAGGGCAGCATTTATTACTCATCCTTAATTGCCCTTGAAAAGATGGTAGTGTGCTGTCCTCTTGAGCTGCTGCAGTCCGTGTGGTGTCGGTACATCCACAGTGCCGTTAGGGAGGAAGTTCCAGGATTTTGACCCAGCGACAGTGAAGGAACAGCAATATAGTTCCCAGTCAGGGTGCTGTGTGGCTTGGTGGGGAACTTGCATGTGGTGGTGTTCCCATGCATCTGTTGCCCTTGTCCTTCTAGATGGTAGAGGTCGCAGGTTTGGAAGATGCTGTTGAAAGAGTCTTCGTGAGTTGCTATGGTGCAACTTATTGTTGCCACTGGGCATCAGTGGTGGAGGGAGTGAATGTTGAAGGTGGTGGATGGGGTGCCAATCAAGAAGGCTGCTTTTTCCTAGATGGTATTGAGCCTTTTGAGGAGATTGGAGCTGCAGTCATCTAGGCAAGTGGAGAATATTCCATCACACTCCAGACTTGTGCCTGGTTAATGGTGTTCAGGGTTTGGGGAGTCAGGAGGTCAGTTGCTCTATGCAGAATTCCCAGTCAACAAAATTCCCAACAGAAATCTTTTATATGGAAATTAACAGTGTATAATTTCATAAATTATTTATTAGCAGCTTTTATATCGAAACATTCTCTACTGAGATTGGAACTTGACTGATCCTGGCATCTCATTTGTGATATGAGGGTGTTGAGAATGAAGAAGGAAACCATATTCTTCTGAATGACACAATAGGCAGAAGTCATCTCTTAAGATCAGTACTTACTTCTTGTGGTAAAACATCACAGTATTATAATAAATTGAGTCACCTTCAAAGATTCCCCCCAGGATGGCTTGACACAGGGTCTTTCAGGGTCCATGGTGACTGCATCCATTTTCTTTTGGAAGAGAACCAGCACACAGTCGAGAATCCTCATAATCAGGTGAGGTGGTTTGGCTAATTTACGCACAGTGGAAATATCAGCAGGTTTGATTGTCTGGAAAGAGAAAGATAACCTGTTCATGTGACCTTAATAAATGCAGGCTGTTCTTCATTACATTATTTAATTACTGCCCAACACAAATTTGCATACAATCAATATTTATCTGAAAGGTGCCAGAAAAAGAATCTTTTGATTTAGAGATGCAGCATTACAATTAGTGCTGTGGTTTTTCGGGAGTATGTGGCTGTGGATCTGAATTCACAGCCTTCATTGTTTACAATGGAGTCATGCCGGTTGTGTGGACAGCTTGCTATCAGTGACATTACAAAGCACCCTGATAGATGAACAGGGGAGGGAATTTGGAAGAAAAATCTCAGTGAAAATGTAAAACAAAGTATAAGGGGGGTACTTTTAATTAACAGTTGTTGTTCAATTTATACTGTGATGGAGTATTCCGTTCAGTTCTGGGTACTGCACTTTATGAAGGATGTGAAGGCATTAGGGACAGTGCAGAAAAGATTCATGAGAATGGTTCTAGAGATGAGGAACTCCAGTTATGAAGATAGATTGGAGAAGTTGGGGAGAAGAACATATGAATATACGAACAAGGAGCAGGAATAGGCCATTAGGCCCCACGAGCCTGCTCCACCATTTAATAAGATCATAGCTGATCTGATGGTATCCCCAAATCTGCATCCCGGCTACACCTGGTAACCTATCATCCCCTTGCTTACCGAGAATCTATCCACCTCTGCCCTTAAAATATTCAAAGACTCTGCTTCCACTGCCTTTTCAGGAAGAGAGTTCTAAAGGCTCATGATCCCCTGAGAGAAAAAAATCTCTGTTTTAAATGGGCGACCTCTTGTTTTTAAACAGTGACCCCTCCCTAGTTCTAGATTCTCTCACTGGAGGAAACATCCTCTTCACACCTACTCTGTCAAGATCCCTCAGGATTTTATATGTTTTAATCAAATCGCCTGTTACTCTTCTAAACTCCAGCAGATACAAGCCTAGCCTGTCCAACCTTTCCTTATAAGACAACACGCCCATTCTAGGCATTAGTCTGGTAAACCTTCTCTGAACTGCTTCCAAGGCATTTACATCCTTCCTTAAATAAGGTGACCAACGCTATACACAGTACTCCAGATTTGGTCTCACTAGTGCTCTGTATAAATGAAGGATAACCTCCCTACTTTTGTATTCAATTCCCCTCGCATTCTATTAGGTTTCCTAATTACTTGCTGTACCTGCATACATGCCTTTTGCAATTTGTGCACTAAGACACTCAGATCCCTCTGCATCTCAGAGCTCTGCAATTTCTCACCATGTAGATAATATGCTTCTCTTTTATTCTTCCTGCCAAAATGGACAATTTCACATTTTCCAACATTATACTCCATTTGCCAGATCTTTGCCCACTCACTTAACCTATCTATATCTTTTTGTAACCTCCTTTTATCCTCTTCACAACTTACTTTCTGACCTATTTTTGTGTCATCAGCAAATTTGGCAACCATCCCATCCATCCCTTCATCCAAGTCATTTATATAAATTGTAAACAGTTACAGTCCCATTACATCTTAGCAACCTGATAAAGACCCATTTATGCCTACTCTCTGCTTCCTTTTAGCCAGCCAATCTTCTATCCATGCCAATATGTTACCCCCTATACAATGAGCTTTTATTTTCCGCGTATTATCAAATGCCTTCTGGAGAAGGCTGAAAGGAGATATAGGTATTCAAAATCATGAGGGGTCTGGACAGAGTAGGTAGGGAAAATCTGTTCCCACACATGAAAGGATCAAGAATGGGAGGGCACAAATTTAAGGCAATTGGCAAAAGAAGCAATGATGACATGAGGAAAAATATTTTCATGCAGCGAGTGGTTAGGATGTGGAATGCACTGCCTGAGAATGTGGTGGGGACAGGGTCTACTCAGGCATTCAAAAGGGAATTAGGTTCTTATCTGAAAAGGAATAAAGTGCAGGGTTATGGGGAGAAGGTAAGAAAATAGCACAAGGTGAATTGCTCAGTTGGAGAGCCAGTGCAGATTGGCCAAATGGCCTCCCTCTGTGCTGTAACAATTCTGTGATTCTGTGATCTACAAGATGCACTGCAGAAACACAGCAAGCCTCCTTTGACAGCACCTTACAAACTCACAACCTCTATCACCTATAAGGACCAGGGCAATAGATGCATGGGAATATCATCACCTGAAAGTTCTCCTCCAAGCCACACAGCATCCTGACTTGGAACTATATCTTGGCAGAGAAGTGTGAACTGAATGATTTTGATAGGAAGAACAAGGAGACACATTATAAAATAAAAGATACAATTCTATGATGAGTGCAGTGGCAGAGGGTACTTGGGAGTATATGTGCACATGGAGCGGAAGTTGAGAAAGTGGTTAATAATGTATATGGGTTACTGGCCTTTATAAATAGTGGCAAAGAGTACAAAAACAAGGAAGTTATAATGAAACTTCATAAAGCACTGGTTTGGTCTCAACTGGAGCAGTGCATCCAGGTATGGGCATCACGCTTAAGGAAGAATGCAAAGGAATTGGAGGGGGTGCAGTAAAAATTTACAGAAATGGTTCCAAGGATTAGCTAACATACAAGTTCAGCAGGTAATAGGGAAGGCAAATGGAATGTTGGCCTTTATTTCAAAAGGAATGGAGTATAAAAATAGGGAAGTCTTGCTAAAACTATACAAGGCACTAGTTAGACCACACCTAGAGTATCAGTGTGGTTGCCCACAAGCAGGGGAGAGACCTCATCGTGAGTGAGACACAGCCAGAGTGAGTGTGGGTATTGGCAATTTGGTGCACAGTGGGAATTTGGTGCAGAGGGGAAGAGGTGCTCTTTGCACTTTATCTTTGCTATCCAACTTCTTAAATCTTCAGAGAGTGGTCTTGTCCTGCTGCAGCAGTAGAGGCTACCAGTGAGAGGAATGACTGGTAAGTAGTGGGTAAAGTCGGGTAAGTATTTATTACACTTATTGCTTATAGTTTAAGGTATTTTTGTGGGTTATAGTTTGTATATTCTGCAGTGATGAGGATCACAAAAGAAGGCCCTAGAGTAATTGATTTAAAAGGTTTAATTTAAAGAGATAAGTCATGGCAGGAGAGCTCAAAGGCATGGTGTGCTCCTAGTGCTCCATGTGGGAATCCGGGAACATTTCTAGTGCCTGGGACCAGCATGTGTGCAGGAAGTGTGTCCAGCTGCAGCTCCTGGAAGCTCGAGTTTCAGAGCTGGAACCGTGGCTGGGGACACTGTAGAGCATCCGCGAGTCTGAGAGCATCGTGGATAGCACGTTCAGAGAGGTGGTCACACCACAGCTGAAGGGACTTGAGGAAGGAAGGGAATGGGTGACTACCAGGCAATCCAAGAGAAACCGGCTGGTATTTCAGGAGTCCCCTGGGGTCTCGCTCGCAAATCGGTATTCCATTTTGGATGCTGGTGAGGGCGCTGGTTCCTCCAGGGAGTGCAGACAGAGCCAATAAGCAGCCTGTCTGTAAGGGAGGGGAGGAAGAGAGGAAGAGCCTATAGTCAGGGGAACAATTAGGCGCTTCTGTGGCCGTCAACGTGACTCCAGGATGGTGTGTTGCCTCCCTGGTGCCAGGTTCCGGGATGTCACTGAACAGCTGCAGGGCATCCTGAAGGGGGAGGGTGATAAGGTTGAGGTCATGGTACATGTTGGTACCAATGACATAGGTATAAAGAGGGATGATGTCTTGCATCAAGAATTCAGGGAGTTAGGCAGTAGACTAAAAAGCAGGACCTCTCGAATTGTAATCTCTGGATTACTCCCAGTGCCACGTGCTAGTGAGCACAGAAATAGGAGAATAGTGCAGATGAATAGGTGGCTTAAGAGTTGGTGCAGGAGGGAGGGTTTTAGAGTCCTGGATCACTGGGACTGTTTCTGGGAAAGGTGGGGCCTGTAAAAGTGGGACGGTCTACATCTGAACCAGAGCAGGACTAACATCCTTGCGGGTGGGTTTGCTAGTGCTGTTGGGAGGAGTTTACACTAATTCGGCAGGGGGAGGGGACACAGTATGTTAGCAGAATAGGGACACGTCAATACAGTAAAACAATCAAGTCAGAGGGAGTATAGCTGCTTTAAGTTTCAAGGGAGTAAGGCGAGGCTGGATGGCCTCTACTTTAATGCCAGGAGTATTACAGGTAAAACAGATGAGTTAAGGGTGAGGATTGACACGTAGAATTGTGATATAGTAGCCATCACAGAGATGTGGTTGAGGGAGGGGCAGGATTGGCAGCTCAACATTCCGGGATAGAGAATCTTCAGGCGAGACAGGTAAAAGAGGAGGAGGCATTGCATTATTAGTTAAGGAGTCAGTTACTGCAGTAAGGAGAGATGATATCTTGGAGGGGGCATCAAATTAAGCTTTGTGGGTACAGCTTAGGAATAAAAAAGGGGCAGCCACATTGTTAGGTGTTTATTATGGACCCCCAGATAGTCAGCGGGAAATTGAGGAGCAAACATGTGCACAATTTGCGGACGTGTGTAAAAACAATAACAATACGGTCTTTTAGGTGATTTCAACTTTCCCAACATTAATTGGGATAGACATAGTGTTAAGGGCTTGGATGGAGTGGATTTCTTGAAATGTGTACAGGAGAACTTTTTAGGTCAATATGTAGAGGGTTCAAGAAGGAACGGCGCAGTGCTGGACCTAATTCTGGGGAAAGAAGCCGGACAGGTGGCTGAGATGTTGGTGGGGGAGCATTTTAGTGTTAGCGACCACAGCATGGTACAGTTTAAGCTTGTTATGGACAAAGAAATAGACAAATTGCACAAAAATGTTTTGGATTGAGGGACAACGGGTTTTAATAAAATAAGGCAGGATCTGGCCAAGGTAGACTGGGAACAGATACTTGTGGGGAAATCTGCAGAAGAGCAGTGGGGGGGGCGTTCAAAAAGGAAATGGGGAAGGTACAGGCTCAACATGTTCCCTCTAGGGTGATAGGAAGGTGTAACAAGCCCAGAGAACCAAGGATGACCAGAGATATTCAGGATACGATGAGAAGGAAAAGAGAGGCTTTTAGCAGGTACAAGGGGAGCAAATCAGTGGAGGCATTAGTGGAGCACAGAAAGTGCAGGATGGAGCTTAAGAAAGCAATTAGGAGAGCAAAGAGGGGATATGAGAAAGCTCTTGCTGGTAAAAGTAGGGAAAATCCCAAGATATTTTATAAGTATATCAATGGGAAGATGATAACCGGGGAAAGAGTAGGGCCCATTAGGGACCAAGGGGGCAATCTATGGGTGGAGCCAGAGGACACTGGTAGAGTGTTGAACGAATACTTCACATCTGTCTTCACCCAAGAGAATGAGGATGAAGGTATGGAACTCGGGGAGAGAGACTGCGAGGTTCTTGAGCAAATTGATATAGGCAGTGACAAGGTATTGTAGGTTTTGGCAGGCTTAAAAGTGGACAAATCTCTAGGTCCAGATGATGTATGTCCCAGACTGCTGAGGGAGGCAAGGGAGGAGATCGCAGGGGCTCTGACCCAAATCTTTAATTCCTCTCTTGCCAGGGGGGAGGTGCCAGAGGACTGGAGAACAGCTGATGTGGTTCCGCTATTTAATTAGGGTTGTAGAGATAAGCCAGGGAACTACAGACCAGTGAGTCTCACGTCAGTGGTAGGGAAACTATTGGAGAAAATTCTGAAGGAGGGAATCTATCTTCACTTGGAGAGGGAAGGTTTGATCAGGGATAGTCAGCATGGCTTTGTCAGAGGAAGGTCATGCCTTATAAATTTGATTAAACTTTTTGAGGAGGTGACCAGGTGGGTCGGTGAGGGTAGTGCATTTGATGTAGTTTATAAGGATTTCAGCAAAGCCTTTGACAAGGTCCCACTTGGGAGACTAAGAAAGAAGGCAACTGCACATGGGATACAGGGTAATTTGATAAGGTGGATTCAAAATTGGCTTAGTTGTAGGAGACAGAGCGTGATGACAGAAGGATGCTTTAGTGACTGGAAGTCAGTGTCCAGTGGCGTACCACAGGCATCTGTGCTGGGTCCCCTATTATTTGTCATTTATGTAAACGACATAGATGACTATGTGGGGGGTAGGTTTAGTAAATTTGTGGATGACACAATGATTGGCTGGGTGGTTAACAGTGAGGTTAAGTGTCCAGGGCTACAGGAAGATATAGATATAGTTTGCGGATGACACAATGATTGGCCGGGTGGTTAACAGTGAGGTTGAGTGTCCAGGGCTACAGGAAGATATAGACGGGATGGTCAAATGGGCAGATGAGTGGTTGATGGAATTTAACCCTGAAAAGTGTGAGGTGATACACTTTGGAAGGAATAATTTGACAAGGAAGTATTCAATGAATGGCATGACACTAGGAAGTTCTGACGAACAAAGGGACCTCGGCGTGTGTGTTCATAGATCTCTGAAGGTGGAGCAGCATGTTAGTAGGGTGGTGAAAAAGGCATATGAGACACTTGCCTTTATCAATCGAGGCATAGGTTACAAAAGGAGGGAGGTCACGTTGGAGTTGTATAGAATCTTGGTGAGACCACAGTTGGAGTACTGTGTGCAGTAGTGGTCGCCACATTATAGGAAGGAAGTGATTACACTGGAGGGAGTGCAGATGGGATTCACCAGGATATTGCCTGGAATGGAACATTTAAGTTATGAAGAGAGGTTGGATAGACTTGGGTTGTTTTCGTTGGAGTAGAGAAGACTGAGGGGCGACCTGATCGAGGTGTACAAGGTTATGAGGGGCATGGACAGGGTGGATAGGAAGCAGCTGTCCCCCTTAGCTGAATGGTCAGTCACGAGGGGACACACGTTCAAGGGGAGGGGCAGGGCTTTAGGGGGGATGTGAGGAAAATTCTTTTTACCCAGAAGGTGGAATGCACTGCCTGGGAGGGTGGTGGAGGCGGGTTGCCTCACATCCTTTAAAAAGTACCTGGATGAGCACTTGGCATGTCATAACATTCAAGGCCATGGGCCAAGTGCTGGTAAATTGTATTCGGTAGGTAGGCCAGGTATTTCTCACGTGTCAATGCAGACTTGATGGGCCGATGGGCCTCTTCTGCACTATGATTCTGTGATTCTGTGATGGGCTGAATGGCCTACTTCTGCTCCTACGTCTTAAGGTCTTATGAGGGATTTTAGTAACATATATTCTTTCGAGAAGCTTGGGGCTTTAGGAAAGAAAGGCTGAGAGGAGATTTGATAGAGCTCTCAAAATCAAGAGGGGTGGGAGAGTTGAGAGCCAGAGAATAAGGATTTAAGGAGAATGGTAAAGGACCAAAAGCGAAATGAGGAAATATGTTTTTAGGCATTGAGTGATTACTGTCTGGAATGCACAGCCTGAGAGTGAAATGGAGGGAAATTCAACCTTGGCTTTCTAAACAGAACTGAATAATTATTTGATTAGAAAAAAATGCAGGGCTATGGGGAAAACTGGTGGGGAGGGGTGGATGGTTGGTTCTGGGACTAGCTGATGTGTTCTTGTAGAGAGTCAGCATGACCACAATGGGT
The DNA here is from genome assembly GCF_964194155.1 of Cetorhinus maximus. Lineage (NCBI taxonomy): Eukaryota > Metazoa > Chordata > Chondrichthyes > Lamniformes > Cetorhinidae > Cetorhinus > Cetorhinus maximus. The sequence continues at coordinate 169,558,323 of NC_135883.1, forward strand.
TGAATGGCCTCCTTTAATGTAAGCAGTCATTCTCTGATTCTATTAGATGGTCCTTGTAATTGCTCCTGTATCAATTAATCAAGGTACTCACATTGAGAGCAGCCTCTGCAGCTTCTAGTGCTGGTTTCGCAGCTATCAGCTTGCCCTCTGCAAAGTTTTTATCCATTTCGATTTCTTCCACAATTTTCTGGGCCTTATCTTTCACTACCAGGACTTCATTCTTGACCAGCTCTGCTGCTTGTGCACTCACTGTCACCTCTCCTAGAACCTGCAACATATCATTGTGAGGATACTAAAACTAAAACAGAATACTGTGACTGTCAGATATCTGAACTAAAAACAGAAATCTCTGGAAATACTCAGCAAGTCTGGCTGCATCTGTGGAGAGAGAAACAAGAGTTAGCAGCCTGGGTTTTCATCATCGAGGTGGGTAGCAGGAGTTGGGAAAATTCCTGGCTTGGACCACCTGCCTTAGGAGAAAGCGCCTGTAAAGGCTTGACCTTCATTGCTGGAGGTGGGTGCAGGCTGGATTTGGGCCAGCTGACCCAGGGAAGGGGTCAAAGGCAGTCACGGGGCCTGCTGGATGCCAGGGCAGGCTGTTTAAAAGGCCCTCCTCGATGCTGTGGGACTTTGCCCAGTTAAAATAAAAGCAGAAAGGCCCTCCAGCTCTCACATCACCTCGACCCCCACACATTCTTTAGGCCCCAGAAGGAAGAAACAGCTCGGACCTGTATTCTCATTTCCCAGTTTTTACTGGTGTTCCATTTTGAGGTATACAAGACCAGTTCAGACCGGTACTCTTCTTTCCCAGTTTTTAACATATTTTCCTTCTGCGGCTCCATCCATGCCATCTTATGACACCCTTATAGCACCTCATACCCTTATGCCAAGTTATGGCACTCTGCCAATGCCCCAGGGCACCTCATACACCCTATGCCACCCTACGCCCATCCAAGCACTTCCCATGGCTCCGCATGCTCCCTGTACCAAGCTGTGGCACTTCTATAAGCTTAATATAACCAATGAAACCTATAGTGGCAGTAGAATGTCAAAGGAAAGTTTTTAAAATGTCAATAATTACTTTCTACTATGTTAAGAAAGACCATTTCACTACAGAGCTATAAAAGTTTCAATCATCCAGACCATTTAAAGTTTCAATAACAGAAACCACAAGTCTTTGAAACCACTTAAACTTGTGTAAATAAACATTATGAAATTGACTACAGAGATCAGAGAGCCAGAGCTGACAATCAAGCAATGTTTAGCCTGGAGTGTAGCTGTTTCAGAAAGAGTAATGGATGTCTGGGCTGTCAGCCAAAGCTCATTATGTATGCTTGGCTAAGAGTCCAGACATGCATTACTCCTGTTGAAATAGCTGTGTCGCAGGGAAAACATTGTTTGAGTAACAGCTCTGGCTCTCTGAACTCTGCAGTTAATTTCACCATGTTTATTTACACAAGGTTAAATGGTTTCAAAGGCTTGTGGTTTCTGTTACTGATATGACAGAGGGTCTGGAAATTTGGCACTTTGACCCTGTAGTGGAATTACTTTTTTTTAACATAATGAAAGGTAATGAGTGGATAACTTTTTTAAAGCTTTTTTTTAATGTATTCTACTATCACTATGGATATTGGCTCTATACAGTGGGTCAATGGACATGGTAGCACCATAACTTGGCATAGAGGACAAGAGGGGCCATGGGGGGGATGGGTGGAGAAGCATAGGGTGATACGGGGGCATGAGGGGGCATGGGGGTAAGTGGAGTGCCATAGCTTGACATAAGGGGCATGAGGAAAATCTTTTGAATTCACCTTTTAAAAGGTCCCCTCATGCATACCAGGGTTTACGACTCCACTGAGAGGCCATGAACCACGACTCTTTAAAAACCTGGCCTGACTCCATGAAAATTACAGGAGTAGGACATGCCTATCTCTAAAATGGAATTGGGCAGGTCTGGAGTGACATGAACCAACCCGCACCCTTTAAAGGCACTCCCAAAAATCATCCTGACTCGGTGAAAATACAGCCCAATGTTTCAGATCAAGGACCTTTCTTCAGAAACTATCTTTCTATCATCAGTACATTTGACTACAATATACTCTGTCCCTTCATCCAAGTCATTATTATAGATTGTAAATAGCTGAGGGCCCAGCACTAATCGCTGTGGCACTCCACTAGGCACAGTCTGACAACCTGAAAATGACCCATTTATCCCAACTCTCTGCTTCCTGTTAGTTAGTCAATCTTAGATCCTTGCTAAAATATAAGGCCAACACAACGAACTCTTGACTTGTGCAATAACCTTTTATGTGGCATCTTATCAAATGCCTTTTGGAAATCCAAAAACACCACATAAATTGATTCCCCTTTATTCACCCTGCTTGTTAAATCCTCAAAAAAGCTCTAATAAATTTGTCAAACATAAATTCCCTTCCATAAAACCATGTTGACACTATTATTTTTATCTCAATGTTAATAATGGATTCCAGCAATTTTCCCAATAACAGAAGTTATGCTAACTGGCCTATAGTTTCCCGTTTTCTCCTTCCCTCCTTTCTTGAATTTCCATGACACACTTCCTCACAAGCTGCTGGCCAATTTACACACCAATAACAGTATTTTTAAAAAATCATAGCTTTCGCTTCTGGAAATATCTAAGGGTAGCACAAATGATTGATCACACAATGTCAAAGCAGTCTATCATTCCTCAAAATCTGCAAAAATAATTTTATTGTATTTTTAACTTATTGTGTCATTTTTTGAAATAAATGGAATTCCAGGATTTGTGATTTTGATTATTCAAATTTGACAGCCTGCAATTTATTACTGAATATAAAATGGTAAGAAAGTGACAAGACAGATTCATTAAATTACAGACTAGTTTTGGAAGCTGAGAATGCAAGTAGGGTGGCCTGGAATTTTTCAGCGTAGGCCATTGTTAAGGGGGCGGGTTGGGCAGGGAAGATGGTTACTTCCCTGCAAACAGTAAGTATCTTATTAAAATAATTGAGAGGAATTTTCCAGTTGGCCTTCAGCTCCCTCCAGAACATCCAGAGCCTGCCAGATGCCTGGACACAGGCCTGGATGTTTAACATTGAACTGGGTAGGGGGAGTCGGGAAAATTCCTGGCTCAGCCCACTCACCACGGGAGAAAATGGCCACCAAGGTGGGATCTTCATTGTTGGGTGACAAGTGCAAGCTGGCATTGGGCCAACTGAGCTGGCAAGAAGTGGGAAGACAGCCACAGGGGGCTGCGGGGTGTCGAAGCGGGTTGTTTAAAAGGCTCACTTTGGTGTCGTGAGACTTTATCCCAGTGAGAAAAAAGGCCCTCCATCCCTCATCCCTCACACTCCCTTCATCCTCCAAACACTCCCAATGATCCATCCATGCCACCTCATGGTCCCCACCCACCTCTTCAGGCCCTTCATGTCTCCTATGCCAAGTTCTGCCTTTTCACCCACCCACTATGCCCCCTCATGCTGCTTATGTCAAGCTTTGGCACCTCCATGCCCATTGACCGACTGTATACTTTCTAGAACCAATTAACACATTAGTGTTTGTAATTTAATAGCTGTCCAGAACACCTGCTGCACACAGGAAACATTATTTGATGATAGGACAGGTTCTCTGATGTCTGCAATCAATTTTGCCACAGCTTGGCGTGGGGGCATGGGGGGCCTTAGAGGGTGCATGGAAGAGCAGTGCTAGACATAAGGGACATAAGTGGCCTGAGGGGTTGGGTACAATGGAAAAGCTTTGCATAGGTGCCATGAGGGGTCTGAAAGGGTGGGAGGAAGGGCAGGTCTTGGCATAGGGGGCATGCGGGTGGATGGGGTGTAGAACTTAGCATAGGGGTATGAAGGGCCTATTGAACTCAGATTTTAAAAGGTCTCCTTCATGCACAGTAGGGTTCACAACCCGTCTTAGTCATGACATTTTAAAAACCTAGCTGGACTCCATGAAAATTACAGAGGGGTAGGAGATGCCTATCAGTCGGGATTGCCCAATGTGGGCTTCTTACATGAAGTAGCACGCACCCTTTAAAGGCGCTCCTGAAGATTAGACAGTCCAGGAATGGAGTCGGAAATCCTGGAATCAAGTCTCGCCCATCATTTTTTGTGGACTCCTAAGTCAACCCGCTGAAAATCCAGGCCTTGGTCTCCAGATGCTAAGGCAAGGAACCAGCACTCCAGAGTCAATTTGAGGTCTCTGTCACACACCCAGCCCTTATATCTACAGGTCGCACTGTGGAGGGATTCCCTCTGCACATGGGTAGACTGGCAAATGTGGCCATTTCTTTTTTAAATGTTTGTTAAAAAGTGCTGAAAGGGCACCTCTCTTACCTGCCTTGCCAGGCTGCAGCACCTACTGTCTCTCCAGCATCAGAAGCCCAGACGCCATCCATAACTGGACCAAGAGCACACCCTCTGCCCATTATTTGGCTATTTCTTCAAAAATCGTGTTGGGTGACTATTTCTGACATGGTGCTGGGTCGGACCTGTAGATATGGGGGCTGGGTGTGTGCGCCAGGGTCCTCAAATTGATTCTAGAATGCTGGTTACCTGCTCTAGCAACTGGAGACCAAAGGCTGGATTTTCAATGTTGATCCCAACACTGGGGACCCGACACCAAAATGAGAATTCTACCCTATATTTCGTATTTTTATTGTATTATTATTTAGGATATGTGAATTTAATTTCTCATTTAATTTACTTATAAGTCTAATACACCTTTTTACAGATTATCCAATGAGTTGACTGGAATTGGCTGCCTTTAGTTGACTATACTAGCTTGTTTTAAGTAAAGGTAATTATAAAAGTAAATTACATACAAACCTTATCAGCATTACGTGATGCCACTGCCAGTTCCTTTTCTTTCCCTGCTAGTTCTTTTGCGAGAAGAGCGACTGATTCAGTTGCCTCCATGAGCTTGGAAAGACCTGCAATGTGTTCTGTCTGGTTAAAAACTGATCTGCCTCACAAAAGTTTCATTTTTTTTTGTATTTGCTTACTGAAATTAAGGTTTGCTATGGGAATGTCTTCAACACTCCACGCAGTGACAATACCAGATTACATTGAGGTAACCTTAAAACTGCCTTCCACTTTAATAGCATAGAAGTTTGGTTCATTCATTCCTTCTGATCTGATTATGGAATTAGGGCAGAATGCAGTAAGCATAATTACAGCATTAATGTGTGCACAGTTGATACACCAGCGTTGAAAATATTAACAGTGTAGAAATTGCTAGGGTTAAAGCATATACTGCATGTTGATAATGGGAGTGCTGTAAAAAATCTGATTCTTCTGGACTTTATTGCACATTACAAAATTATTCCTCACACTAAGTGACAACTCTACATTTTAATTCTGCCTTTATGGCTTGGAATATCTTTGAAATGACATACAGCATTGTTATACCTTTGCAAAAAGTTACCAACAATTTCTTTAGGGTTTTGCCTGCTTGAATGCCATAACTTTGACTGAAATTTAATGAAAATCTTATTAAACGTGTCAAATAGGTTTTTGTTCAATCTCCATTAAAGCAGGAGAATCCCTAAGGAAATTCTTGGTGAAATCTGCTGGTGGCCTCTCGCAGTGTTCTCCAATAGAAATTGTTGATGAGTCATAGGTATGGCTACAGCAACACTTTTAGCCACAGTGTGAGTTTCAAAAGAGAGCTGTTTACATGCGCTAACACAATGCAGGTAGATGTACTTCAAATAGGTATATTTGTTTAAAAACAGTCACAATTCAGTAATCACTGAATGTCCGAAACTCTTAGCCAGAAGGCCTTTAGACCCACCATGCTTGTGCTGGCTCTTTGAATGAGCTGTCTTGCTTGTTGTTGCATTCCTATTTTTTGTCCATAGCCCTTCAACTTCCTCCTCCTCACATACTGGTCCAACTCCCTTTTAACATTATTTATGGAGTCAGCTTTCACCACTTTTTCAGATTGAGTATTTGGGTCCTGACAGCTCTCTGAATGAAAAAGAAATCTTATTTTTCCCCCAAAGACTTTAAATCTATGACCTTTGGTTATTGACCCACTCACCAAAGTTAATAGCTTTTCTCCCTCTACTCTACCAAGGCCTCTCATCATCTTGAAAACCTCTATTAGGTCACCTCTTAATCTTACCTGTTTGAAGTCCTAACGTTTTCAATCTCTCCCCATAACTGAAGTTCCTAATCTTTTATACTCTATGCTTCTATTTATAAACCCAAGTAATCAATATGCTTTTTAACTACCTTATTAACTGATATCACCACCTTTAAGGATTTGCCTCTATGGACACCAAGGTCTCTCGGCTCATCTTCACCTCTCAAAATCACAACATCTATAGCGTAATGTCTTTCTATTTTAATACTCCCAAAGTGCATAAATTCACACATATTTGTATTGAATACCATCACCATCCTGTCTTTGTCATCCTGAAGTCTACAGCTATTCTCATCAATATCCATGCAAGCCAAGTTTTGTATCATCTTCAAACCTCATAAGTCTGCTCCTCCATCTGATTTTTTTGAGAATTGAAAACAGCAATGGACCCAAAATTATCACTTGAGATAACCACTGCAATCCACTTCCCAGTCTTGAAAATGTACAACCACTACCTTCTGCTTCAAGTCACTGTGTCAATTTGGTATCCATATCACTACTTTACTCTTAATTCCAGGGCATTCATCATCTTAACAAATCACCTGAGAGGCATTTCATTGAATGCCTTCTCAAAGGCCATACAGATAACAATGCTGTCTGACCTTGATCAACCTTCTTTGTTATCTCAAAGAATTCAATCAAATGAGTCAGCAATGATTTACTTTCTCAAATGGATACTGGCCCACCTTAATCAATCCAAGCCATTTGAAATAAAAGTTAATTTAGTTCCTGATATTGGTTTCAAATAACTCCTCCAGTACCAACATTAAGCTGCTAGCCAGTAGTTTTCTGGTTTACCCCTCGACTTGTTCTTGAAAAGTGGTATAGCATTAACAACCCTGGCATCAGGAAAAGCAGCAAATTATTTGAATGGAGAGAGACTCTTTGTTACAAAGTATCTGGCTGTCCTGGTACATGATCACAAAAAGTTGGCATACAGGTTCAACAAGATTAGGAAAGCAATGGAATGTTGTACAAAAACAAAAATACCTGGAAAAACTCAGCAGGTCTGACAAAAGCAAAATACTGCAGATGCTGGAAATCTAGAACAAATGTTGTTGTTTATTGCAAGGGGGATCGAGTATCAAAGTAGGGTGGTGTTGGTACACCTGGACAACAGCCTTGGTTAAACAGCATTTGGAATACTGTGAACAGCTTTGGTCTCCTTACTTAAAACAGGATAGAATTGCATCAGAAGCAGTTCAGAGAAGGTTTACTTATTTGATTCCTAGGATGAAGGTGTTATCTTATAAGAAAAGATTACATACAAACATACAAAATAGGAGCAGAAGTAGGCCATTTGGTCCCTCGAGCCTGCTCTGCCATTCAATAAGATCATGGTTAATCTATTTGTGTTTTGAATTCCACATTCCCATCTACCCCGATAACGTTTGATTCTCTTGCCTAACAAAAATCTATCTCCCTCCGCCATAAAAATATTCAATGACCCCCCACCTCCACCACCTTCTGAGGCAGAATTCCAAAGTCGCACAACCCTCTGAGAAAAAAAAAAGTTTCTCCTCCTCTCTGTCCTATAAGGGTAATCCTTAATTTAAAACAGTGCCCCCTAGGTCTAGACTCACCCACAAGAGGAAACATCCTTTCCACGTCCACCTTGTCAATACTATTCAGGATCTTATATACTTCAATCAAGTCACCCCTCACTCTTCTAAACTCCAGTGGAAACTAGTCTGTCCAACCTTTCCTCATAAGACATCCCACTCATTCCAGGTATCAATCTAGTAAACCTTCTCTGAACTGTCTCCAATGCATTTATACCCTCCCTTATATAAGGAGACCAAAGTGCACACAGTATTCGAGGTGCGGTCTCACCAATGCCCTGTATAACTGAAGCATAACGTTCCTACTTTTATGTCCAATTCCTCTCACAATAAAGGGTATCATTCCATTAGCCTTCTTAATTACTTGCTGTATCTGCATATTAACTTTTTGTGACCCATATATTAGAACACCTAGATCCCTCTGCAGCTCGGAATTCTGCAGCCATTCTCTATTTAAGTAATACTCTGCTTTTTTATTCCTCTTGCCAAAGTGAATAACTTCACATTTTCCCACATTATACTCCATCTGCCATATTTTTGGCCTCTTACTCAAACTATCTGCAATCTCCTTATGTCCTCTTCACAACGTACATTCCGACTTATCTTTGTGTCATCTGTGAATTTAGCTATCATGCCTTCACTCCCCTCATCTAAGTCACTGATACAAATTGTAAAAAGTTGAGGCCCACTCGTCACATCCTGCCATCAGAAAAAGACTAATTTATGCATACTCTCTGGGCAGGTTTTTACGGTTAGCGAGCGGGGGCAGGGCCCACTCGCCAATGCGTAAAATGATGCGGGGATACATTGGGCATGCGTCCCGATGTCACCCCGCATCATTTAGATTTTCAGTTCAGCGGGCCCACAGCCAAATCGGCTAGGTGCCCGCCGAACTGTCAACAGCCTATTAAGGCCATTAAAAAACTAATTAACCTAATTGATGGCCCTGCCTGTCCAACCGTAAGGTTGGTGGGCAGGCCGGGAGCCCAGGCGGGCCTCGGAAAAAGCATGAAACCTCATCTACGAGCAGGATGAGGTTTCATGAGGGTATTTAAATTTTTAAGAAAGGTTTCAATAAAACTTATGGACATGTCCCAACTCATGTGACAGTGTCACATGAGGGGACATGGCAAGGAAAATTTTTGAACATGTTTATTAAAAGTTTTAAATTGGAGCCAATTTCCCTGAGGCAGCACTTAGCCTCAGGGAGATCTGTGTGCTCTTTCGCGCGTGTGCGCGAAAGAGCACACACCCGGCTGAGGGAATCTGCCCCCGCCCACACAGGGAGCACATAGCGCTTCCTGGCGGACATCACGCTGGGCGGGCCTTAATTGGCCCGTCCACATAAAATGGCAGCGCATTCCCAATCAGGGGCGCCAATCGGAGGCGTGCCCGCCCGCACTTGTTCCCGCATTTCCACCCCAACGGGGGGGGGAAATGGAATGTTTTTCCCTCTGTTTTCTGTCAGCCAGCCAATCTTCTATCCATGCTGATATGATACCCCCTACACCATGAGCTTTTATTTTCTGCAATAAAATTTGATGTGGCACCTTATCAAATGCCTTCTGGAAATCCAAGGACAGCATGTCTAAAGGCTCCCCTTTATCCACAGCACATGTTACTCCTTCCAAGAACTCCCATAAATTGGTTAAACGTGATTCCCCTTTCACAAAACCATGCTGACTCTTCCCAATTACCTTGAGTTTCTCTAGGTGCTCAGCTATAACCTCCTTAATGATTGATACCAACACCTTCCCTGTGACACACGTCAAGCTAACTGGCCTATAATTTCCTGTTTTCTGCCTCCCTCCCTTCTTGAATAGAGGGGTTATATTTGATAATTTCCAGTCTGATGGAACCTTTCCAGAATCTAGTGAATTTTGGAAAATTAACACCTATGCATCTTCTACCTCATTAGCCACCTCTTTCAAAACCCTAGGATGAAGTCCATCAGGATCCAGAGACTTGTCAACCCGCAGCTCCATCAATTTACTCAGTACCGCTTTCTAGTGATTGTAATTTCACCAAGTTTCCCTTTCCGTCCCACCTCCTAATTTACAGCTATTACTGGAATGTTTTTTGTATCCTCGATAGTGCAGACAGAAACAAAATATTTGTTCATTTCATCTGCTATTTCCTTATTATCTAATATTAACTCCCCATGCTTACTCTCTAGAGAACCAATGCTCACTTTACTTACTCTTTTCCTTTTTAAATACCTGCATAAATTCTTACTATCCGTTTTTACATCTCTAGCTGCTTCCTCTCATACTCTAATTTCTTACTTCTGATTAACCTTTTAGCCATTCCCTGCCATTCTTTATATTCTGACCAATCATCTGACCTGCCACTCACCTTTGTATGCTTTTTCTTTAAGTTTGATGCTTTTCTTAACTTCTTTAGTTAACCATAGATGGTGGGTCCTCCATTTAGAATTTTTCTTTCTAGTAGGAATATACTTATTCTGAGTATTCTGAAGTATCCCCTTAAATGTCTGCCACTGCTCCTCTATTGATCTATCCCCTAGCCTAGTATACCAGCTCACTTCAGCTAGCTCAGCTTTCATGCCCACATAGCTGCCCTTATTTAAGATATTAGTCTTAGACCCACTCTTCTCCCTTTCAGACTGGATGTAAAATTCAATCATATTGTTGTTGCGCTACCTATGGGTGCCTTCATTCTGAGGTCATTGCTTAATCCTGTCACATTATACAATACCAAGGATAGAATTGTCACAGATTTGCACTAAGTGAGGTAGCGGGCTGGAAAAAGGACATTATACCTGCCAGCCGGAATGGCGACATTTTGCGCCATATCATCCCATTCCAGCCTCATTCATTATGCAGCAACAGGAAACACGTCGTCTTGCTGGTGGGCAGCTTCTGATTTGCCCACCATGCCGTTACCTCATCACTTCCTCTTGCAGGGCGCCATACTTAAACTGTAGCTGCATGCACACTTCTCAATGCTTGCAGCCCAGGAGGGCAACACTGAAGACATGGCCCAAAAAGCCAAGAAGAGTGCAGTGACACACCCCTTGGACATCTTCTGGACTCCGTGGAGGCCTCTACCCTCACTCTGGCCGCAGAAGGCCCATTAGATCATAAGACCACAATACATAGGAGCAGTAGGCCATTCGGCCCATCGAGTCTGCTCTGCCATTCAATGAAATCATGGCTGATCTGATAATCCTCGACTCCACTTTCCTGCCTTTTCTCCAGAACCCTTGATTCCCGTACCGATTAAAAATCTGTCTATCTCAGCCTTGAATATACTTAACTCAGTCTCTACGGTAAACAATTCCAGGTTCACTACCCATGAAGAAATTCCTCCTCATCTCTGTTTTAAGTGTGCACCCCCATACTCTGAGATTATGCCCTCTGGTCCGAGACTCTCCCACAAGGGGAAATAACCTCTCAGCATCTATCCTGTCCGCCCCCCTAAGAATCTTACATGTTTTAATAAGGTCGCCCTCATTCTTCTAAACTCCAATGAGTACAGGCCCAACCAAGTCAACCTTTCCTCATAAGAAAATCCCTCCAACCCCAGGATCAACCTAGTCCTTCTCTGGACTGCTCCAATGCCAGTATATCTTGGCAGTGGAATAGTGGTATTGTCACTAGACTGGTAATCTAGAAACCCAGGGGTTAACATTCTGGGGACCTGGGTTCAAATCCCACTATGGCAGATGGTGGAATTTGAATTCAATAAAAATAGTCTAATGATGACAATGAAACCATTGTTGATTGTCATAAAAACCCACCTGGTTCACTAATGTCCTTTAAGGAAGGAAACCTGACATCCTTGTCTGGCCAACATGTGACCCCAGACCCACAGCAATGTGGTTGACTCTTAATTGCCCTCTGAGCAAGGGCAATTGGTGCTGGCCAAGCCAGTGATGCCCAAATATTAAAAAAAAACTTTCCTTACATAAGAGGACCAAAACTGTTCACAGTATTCTAGGTGTGGTCTAACTAGTGCCTTGTATAGTTTTAGCAAGACTTCCTTATTTTTATACACCATTCCCTTTGCAATAAAGGCCAACATTCCATTTGCCTTACCTATACCTGCTGAACTTGTATGCTAGCTTTTTGGGATTCATGCACAAGGACCCCCAAATCTCTGTGTGCTTTTTTTTATTCATTCATGGGATGTGAGCATCGCTGGCTAGGCCAGCATTTATTGCCCATCCCTAATTCCACAGGTTTACCACTCTGAGTGAAGAAGTTTCTCCTTATCGCAGTCCTAAATGGCCTACCCCGTAAGCTGAGACTGTGACACCCCTTGTTCTAGATCCCCCAGCCAGAGGAAACATCATCCCTGCATCCAGTCTGTCCATCCCTGTCAGAATTTTTATATGTTTCAATGAGCTCCCCTCTCATTTTTCTAAACTCCAGTAAACACAGGCCTAGTCAGCCCAATCTCTCCTCATATGACAATCCTACCATCCCAGGAATTGGTCTGGTGAGCCTTCGCAGCACTATGCCCTCTATGGCAAGTATATCCTTTCTTAGGTAAGGAGATCAAAACTGCAAGCAGTACCCCAGGTTGGTCTCACCAAGGCCCTGTACAGCTGCAGTAAGACATCCTTGCTCCTGTACTCACGTCCTCTCGCAATAGAGACCAACATACCATTTGTCACCCCAACTGCTTGCTGCACCTGCATGCTCGCCCTCAGTGATTGGTGTACAAGGACACCCAGGTCCCCCTATACATCAACATTTCCCAATCTATCATCATTTAAATAATACTCTGCCATTCTGTTTTTCCTACTGAAGTGAACAACTTCGCATCTATCCACATCATACTGCATCTGCCACGTATTTGCCCACTCACTCAACCGGTCCCAATTGCCCTGAAATCTCTTAATACCCTATTCACCTCTCACATTTCCACCAAGATTCATGTCGGTTCCCTCATCCAAATCATTGATATACACTGTGAATAGCTGGCACCCAAGCACCGATCCTGCGGTACCCCACTAGTCACCACCTGCCACTCTGAAAAAGACCCATTCATTCCTACTCTGTTTCCTGTCTGTTAACTAATTCTCAATGCATTTAAACATACTTACATCAGATGCAGCTTTCTTCAGTCTTTCTCTATTTAAATAATATTCAACTCCTAATTCTTCCTGCCAAAGTGCATAACCTCACATTTTCCAACATTATATTCCATCTGCCACATTTCTGCCCACTCACTTAACCTGTCCATATCCCTCCGTAGACTCGTGTGACCCTCACCACTTGCCTTCCCACCTATTTTTGTGTTATCCGCAAACTTGGCGATAGTACATTCACTTCCCTCATCCAAATAATTGTGACCCCAGCACTGATCCTTGTTGCACTCCCCTAGTTACAGGGTGCCATCCTGAAAATGCGCCCCCTATCCCAACTCTGTCTACTAATAGTTAGTCCTCGATCCATGCTAATATACTACCCCAACACCATGGGCTCTTATCTTACTAAGCAGCCTTATATTTTTTTAATCATTCATGGGATGTGGGCTTCGCTGGCTGGGCCAACATCCACCGCCCATCCCCAACTGCCCTCAAGAAGGTGGTGGCGAGCAACCCTCTCGAACCGCTGCAATCCATGTGGTGCAGGCACACCCACAGTGCTGCTAGGAGGGGAGTTCCAGGGTTTTGACTCAGTGACAGTGAAGGAACGGTGATAAATTTCTAAGTCAGGATGGTGAGTTACCTGGAGGGCAACCTCCAGGTGGTTGTGTTTCCATCTATCTGCAGCCCTTGTCCTTCTAGGTGGTAGTGGTCGTGGATTTGGAAGGTGCTGTCTAAGGAGCCTGTTGAATTCCTGCAATGCATCTTGTAGATGGTTCACACTGCTGCTATTGTGCATCAGTGGTGGAGGGACTAAACGTTTGTGGATGTGGTGCCAATCAAGCGGGCTGCTTTGTCCTGGATCGAGTCTCACCACTTCGGCTTAGGAGGCAGTGGCAGAGGTGGTCAGTGCCAATGCTACACCCAAAATGTTGGCCATCAAGATGCCAATGTATTAAAATGGCGACGGGAAATGCGGCCTGCCATTAATAGGTGGAGCGGACGATCGCAAACTGATAGCACAACATTGTAAAATCAATTTTTGGCCTTCTCGCTGTATTGTCCACTTATGCCCACCATGGTGCCCGGCGCCAACAAGGGAAGAAAATTCCAGCCAATATTTTTGCATGTATACTTTGTCCTAAATTGTGGCTACTGTTAGGGGGTCTGTAGACCATTCCCATTAGTGACTTCTTTCCCCTACAATTCCTCATCTCCACCCAAACCGATCCTTAATCCTGCTCTCCTGAATGAAGGTCATCTCTAACTATTGCACCAATGCCACCCTTGATCAACAGTACTACCTCTCCATCTTTACCTACCTTCATATTCTTCTTGAATGTCACATACCCCTCAATATTCAGGACCCAATCCTTGGCATCCTGCAGCCATGTCTCCGTTATGGCTACCAGATTATTGTTATTAACTTCAATATGCGTTATCAATTCATTTACTTTGTTATAAATGCTATGCACATTCAGATACAGAGCCTTTTGTTTTGTCTTTTTGTTATCTTTGTTACATCTAGCCTTGACTATTAGTGTATTCTTAGGTTTTACCTCCCTGCCCCTTCCTGCTATTCGATGCTCCTCATTTCCCATATTACTATTATGATCTCCTGCCTTGAATCTACACCTTGATTTGCCACATCTACCCAAGCTTGATCCCTCACCACACCCCCACCTAGTTTAGCTTAAAGCCCTCTCTACATCCCTAGTTACTCAGTTCACAAGGACACTAATCCCAGCAAGGTTCAGGTGTAGACTGTCCCAACAGTACAATCCCCACTTTCCCCGGTACTGGTGCCAGTGCCCCACAAACTGGAACCCACTTCTCCCACACCAGTCTTTGAGCCATGCATTCATCTCTCTAATCTTATTTGCCCCATGCCAATTTGCACATGGCTCAGGTAATAAGATTATTACCTTTGAGGTTCTGCTTCTTAATTTTTTTTATTCATTCACAGGATGTGGGGTTCACTGGCTGGGTCAGTATTTATTGCCCATCCCGAGTTGCCCTTGAGAAAGTGATGGTGAGCTGCTTTCTTGAACCGCTGCAGTTCATGTGGTGTAGGTACACCCACAGTGCTGTTAGGAAGGGAGTTCCAGGATTTTGACCCAGCGACAGTGAAGGAACAGCCATACATTTCCAAGTCAGGATGGTGAGTGGCTTGGAGGGGAACTTCCAGGTGGTGGTGTTCCCATCGATCTGTTGCCCTTGTCCTTCAGTTCCCACAACACTCAAGAAGCTTGATACCTTCCAGGACAAAGCAGCCTGCTTGATTGGCACCATATCCACAAACATTCACTCCCTCCACCACCAACGCACAATAGCAGCAGTGTGTACCATGTACAAGATTTTTTTTTCATCGTGTCCACGGACAGTCTATACATGGCCCAGCCAGAAGTGGACACATTTTTGCGCCTTGTTGTTGAATTCGGCAAGATCTGCAACAGTGCAGGGTTCCTCTAGTGATAGGCATTGCAAGAGATGTTGTATTGTCTGTGGCTCAGTTCCACACTCACAAGTTGTCGGGCAAGATGCACTGCAGGAACTCACCAAGGCTCCTGAGACAGCACCTTGCAAACCCATGACCACTACCATCTAGAAGGACAAGGGCAGCAGATAGGTGGGAACACCACCACCTGGAAGTTCCCCTCCAAGTCATTCTCCATCCTGACTTGGAAATATATTACTGTTCCTTCACTGTCACTGGGTCAAAGTCCTGGAAATCCCTTCCTAACAGCACTGTGCGTGCACCTACACCACATGGACTGCAGCAGTTCAAGAAAGCAGCTCACCACCACCTTCTCAAGGGCAACTATAGATGGGCAATAATGCTGGCCCAGCCAGCGAAGCGCACATCCCACAAATTATTTTTATAAAGTACCGAAGACTTGTGCTCCAGAACTTGCTGTGCCCCGAGCTAAGCAGTTCCAGTGCAGCTACAACACTGACATCTATCAGCTATGTGGAAAATGGCCCAGGTATGTCCTCTACACAAAAAGCAGGACAAATCCAACCCAGTCAATTACCACCACATCAGTCTACTCTCCATCATCATTAAAGTGGAACGGCACTTACTCAGCAATAACCTGCTCACTGATGCTCAGTTTGGGTTACATCAAGTCGACTCAGCTCCTGGCCTCATTATAACCTCAGTTCCAACATGGAAAAAAGAGCTGAATTCAAGAGGTGAGGTGAGATGAAACTGGCTGCCCTTGGCCTTAAAGCAGCATTTGACCGAGTGTGGCATCAAGGAGCCCTAGCCAAACTGGAGTCAATGAAAATCAGGGCGAAACTATCTACTGGTTGGAGTCATATCTAGCATGAAGGGAGATGGAGGTCAATCTTCTCAGCTCACCACCACCTTCTCAAGGGCAATTAGGGATGGGCAATAAATTCTGGCCTAGCCAGTGACGCCCACATCCCATGAATGAACTTTAAAGAAAGGGCATCACTGCAGGAGTTCCTCAGGATAGTGTTCTGGGCCCAAACATCTTCAGCTGCTTCATCAATGACCTCCCTTCCATCATAAAGTGAGAAGTGGGGATAGTCGCTGATAATTTCACAATGTTCAGCACCATTCGCAACACCTCGGATACTGAAGCAGTCCATGTCCAAATGCATCAAGACCTGGACAATGTTTAAGCTTGGGCTGATAAATGGCAAGTAACTTTCATGTCAGGCAAGTACCAGGCAATCACCATTTCCAACGAGAGAGAATTCAACCATTTCCCCTTGACATTCAATGACATTACCATCACTGAATCCCCCACTATCAACATCCTGGTGGTGACCATTGACCAGAAATTTAACTGGACCAGCAATATAAATACTGTGGCTATTAGAGCAGGTCAAGAGGTTGGGAGTTCTACGGCAAGTAACTCAACTCTTGATTCCCCAGAGCCTGTCCACCACCTGCATGGCGCAAGTCAGGAGCATGATGGAATACTCTCCATTTGCCTGTTGAGTGCAACTCCAACAACACTCAAGAAGGCCAACACCATCCAGGACAAAGCAACCCACTTGATTGGCACCCAATCCACCACCTTCAAAATTCACTCTCTCCACCATCGATGCACAGTAGCAGCAGTGTGTACCATCTACAAGATGCACTGCAGCAACTCACCAAGGTTCCTTTGACACACCACAACCTGCAATTCTCCTTCAAGACATAAACCATCCTGGCTTGGAACTATCAGATGAATGTTCTTGTTGGCGATTTGGGGGCGGGGCCCACTTGCCGACAGGAAAATGACGCGGGATGACGTCGGGAGGAACCCCCGTTGTCATCCTGGTCCATTTAAATATTGAGGAAGGCGGGGGGACAGCGAAATCAGCTTAAACCAATTAAGGCCATTGACAGGATAATTAAGGTAGTTAAATGCCCTGCCCGTCCAACCTTAAGGCTGGCGGGCAGGCCAGGAGCCCGAGCAGGCTTCTGATAATACATGAAACCTCATCCACTGGCAGGATAAGGTTTCATGTCCGTTTTTAAAAACTTTTATAAAGTTTATGTGCTTCTTATTAACATCTCCCATCTCGTGTGACATTGTCACATGAGGGGGACATGTTAATAATTTTCATATTTTTCTATTTTTAAAGTTTTTCAGAATGTCAGTAATCTCCCTGAGACAGCACTTAGTCTCAGGGAGCAGTGTGCTCTTTCGCGCGCATGCGTGAAAGAGTGCACTTTGACAGTTGGGGAATCCCCCAACCCCCGCACAGGAAGCGCATAGCGCTTTCCGTCGGGCAGGCCGCTGGCTGTGCCTTAATTGGCCCGCCCACTCAAAATGGCGGCGGGCCCCATTTCGGAGGTGGAGTTCGGCTGCCCGCCTGCCGCCGGGCCAGTGGGGCCCGCCCGCCAACCAAGGGCAAAATTCTGCCCATATCTCCATTCTTTCAGTGTTGCTGGGTAAAAATGCTGGCCCAGCCAGTGAAACCCACATCCCATAAATTAATTTTTTTAAAATCCTGGAACTCCCTCCCTAACAGCACATGGACTGCAGCGGTTCAAGAAGGTAGCGCACCACCATTTCGCAATGGCAATTGGGGATGGGCAATAAAAATGCTAGGCTAACCAGCAATGTCCACATCCCGTGAACAAATAATATAAATTTAAAAGATGGCAGAGTGGCAGGATGGGTCGGGTGGTAGGTGGATGAGGAGTAGGGTGAGTGGGTAGTTGGGAGGGCTTGTTAGGTCAGGGGCTAGTCAGGTTAAGTCATGGGAGGTTGTCAGCGGGTTGGGGGTGGGGAGGGGTCAGTGTGGTCATTTGGCGGATCAGTTGTATAGTTACCCAGGAGTTTTCTGTCTAACATTTCTTGGGTAACTGCCCAGGTAAATAAATCAGAACTGACCAAAGTCTCTGACTCTAACTCAGAATCAGAGGCTTTCTCAGAGGGCCCTAGGGAGCAGGGGAATTGCCCATCAGAAGTTCAAACTTCCCAGGCAATTCCCATGGCGTCATTGTGCCAGGAGGTGAGTTACTCGCCACAGAATTTCCAGCCTCTGACCTGCTCTTCCCAGAGTGGCAGAAATGTTACTTGCCACTTATCAGCCCAAACCAGTTATTATGGTCTTACTGCATGTGGGCATGGACTGCTTCAGTATCTGAGGAGTCATGAATGGTACTGTACACTATGTAACCATCAACAAACCATCACTCCTGACCTTATGTTGGAGGGAAGGTCATTGGAAGTAAATAGCAGTTGGATGGAATGATGTTCGGCAGAGTACTGAAGTCAGAAATTTGGTGATTGAGAGAATTCTAAATGTTTTAAAGTTCGATCTCTTTTCAAAAATCTAGTCAAGTGCTGCATTGAGCATTTAATTTAATTTTAATCCTTTGTTGCTTTCAGCCTTAGTCTATGGTATACAAGCTGCCTGCCTGTGACAGCTGCACAGTGAATTAGGTACACAGAAGGAAAAAACAGTTCAGACCAGTATTCTTATCTCCCAGTTTTTACTGGTGTTCCGTTTTAAGGGAAACAAGACCAGTTCGGACCAGTATTCTTAGTTCCTGATTTTTACTATTTTTTCGTCCTGAGCAAGTAGTTTGGGACTGGTTCTCTAGCCAGCTGCACCAAACCCAGGTCTTTGGAATTCCAGCCTGTAGAAATACAAGAGGTTATTGCTCACACATGGAGTAAATAGCATGGAAGATAGCTTGATGGACTGCTACAAGGCAGCGTATGGGACCCGGGAATTTGATAAGTGAGGAAATTCAGTGCAGTGGGAGAAGAGGCGCTATCCCTGTCTTTTGTGGAACCAGGACTGGTCTGAGAGTGGGAGTGAGAGACAGTGGGACCTTGAGAGCTGAAGTCAAGAGCTATTAATTAGCTAAGTAGGTAAATGATTGGTTAGCGAGTTTTAAGGTTCCATTTTTCTCTAAAGCGGTGCAGTCCTTTTAAGTAGTCCTGGGGAGTTAGAAGTACAGTATTAAATTTATAGCTTAACTAGTTAAACTACTTGTACACCAATCACTGAAAGCAAGCATACAGGTCAGCAAGCAGTTCGGAAGGTAAATGATATGTTGGCTTTCATTGTGAGAGGACAGGAGCAAGGATGTCTTACTGCAGCTGTACAGGGCCTTGGTGATACCACAACTGGAGTATTGTGTGAAGTTTTGGTCTCCTTACCTAAGAAAGGATATACTTGCCATAGAGGGAGTGCAGGATTGTTGTAAGAGGAGAGATTGGGTTGACTAAGCCTGTATTTACTGGAGTTTAAAAGAATGATCTCGTTGAAATGTATAAAATTCTGATAGGGATGGACAGACTGGAAGCAGGGATGATATATCCTCTGGCTAGAACAAGGGGGTCACAGCCTCAGGATACAAGGAGGGCAATTTAGGACTGAGATGAGGGTGGTAGAATTCTCTACCACAGAAGGTTGTGGGGGGGTGTCGGACGTCAAGGGGGGTGCCGGGCCTCGTGGTGGGCTGTCAGGCCTCGGTGGGGTGGGGTGGGTCGGGTTGATTCAGGCCTGTGGAGGGTGGGAGAGAGGGTGTCGTGCTTTCTGGGGGTGGTGGGAGGAGTCCCATGTGGATGGGGGGATTTCTGTGGGGAGGGGGCATGTGGGGTTTCCTGGGGTTCATGGGGGTGGGAGGAGACCCCTGGGGAGGGGTTTCAGGGAGGTGGTGGGCGAGCCCATGGGTGGGGCAGTCGGTGGATGGGAAGAGGCCCCTGGGGGGTTGGTGGGGTGGGGGAGACCCTTTTGGGGGTGGGGGTAAGTTGGGAGTTTGTGGGAGTTCCCTGCAGGGTTGCGGGGGATGGGGTCTACGGGAGTCCTATGGGGATTGGTCTGGGTCTGTACAATAGTTACCCAGAAGTTAAAAGAAGTTTTAATTCTTAACTTTAATTTTTTCTGGGTAACTAATGGTGTAACCCAATCGGAACCATCGGAAGTTTCTGATTTAAATTGTGTTTTCGGATTGCTCCCAGTGCAGGGCATTTGTCCAGGGGAAGCTTGTGCTTCTGGCCATTTGCCATGTAAACCTTACCTGTGAACTTCCAAAGGGGATTCCCCAGTGCATCTCTGGGTTGCCCCCCATCCCCTACCCCCCCCAGCAATCTGACACTTGGGAACTCGGAAGTTACGGCCCCTCATGTCAAGAAACAGCTGAAGGCACTGGATAGTACTGAAGATTTGTGCTCGCTGTGCCCTAGCCAGTACAGCTACAATGCTGGCATTTATCTGTTAAGTCCTGTCCACAAAAGGCAGGGTGAATCTCTTCTGGCGATTTACTGCCCATCAGTCTACTCTCAGTCTTTAGAAAAATGATGGAAGGACAAATAATCGTGCTATCCAGCAGCATTCATGTAGCAATAATCTGCTCATGGCTCTATTGTGTTCTGTCAGAAGAAAAACTGGCTCCAGACCTCTTCGTAGCCTTGGTTCAAACATGGCCAAAAGTGCTCAATTCCTGAGGTGAGGTGAGAGTGATTGCACTTAACATCAATGCAGCATTTGACTGAGTGTGGCATCAAGGAGCCCTAGCAAAATTACTCACATGCAGCAAGAGCAGAACAGCTTTCAAGTTTGGGATGATAAGTGGTAAGTTATATTCTTGCCACTCTGGGGGTTACATGTGCCAGGCAATGACCATCTCCAAACAAAAAACAATCCACCCATCTCCCCTTAACGTCCTATAGCGTTATCATCACTGAATCCCCCACCATCAACATCCTTGTGGTTACTATTGACCAAAAACTCAATTGGCCTATCCATATAAATACAATGGCTGGAAGAGCAGGTCAAAGGCTGGGAATTCTGTGGCGAGTAACTCACCTCCTGACTCCCCAAAGCCAGCCCACTATCTAGAAGGCACACGTCAGGAATGTGATGGATTACTCTCCACTTGCCTAGATGAATGCAGCTCCAACAACACTCAAGAAACCCGACACAATCTAACAGCAAAAATGGCCAGCTTGATTGATACCCAACCATCACCTTAAACATTCACTCCAACACTGGTGCACTGTGGTAGCAGTATGTACCATCTGAAAGATACACTGCAACAACTCACAAAGGTTTCTTTGACAGCATCTTCCAATCCTGCATCCACAATCAACGAGAAGAACAACAGCATATTTGAATATTTTTAAGTCAGAGGTAGATAGATTCTTTATAAACAAGGGAGTGAAAGGTTATCGGGAGTAGGTGGGATGTTACAGTCAGATCAGCCATGATCTTAATGAATGGCGGAGCAGGCTCGAGCAGCCAAGTGGCCTGTGCCGCTCCTAACTTGTATGTTCATGTGTTCATATGTAGCAGCAGCAAACATATTGTAACACCACCAACTCTAAGATAAAAGCAAAGCCTATTTCGATCCCTTCCCCCCACCCCACCCCCACTAGGGCTATCTATACCTTGCTCGTCCTGCTTTCTACCCTTAATGTCACCTATTAGCACATTCCTTAGATAATATCACCACCTTCAACACCTCTTTGTCCCACCTCCCCCTTAAACCAGCTTATATTTCACCTCTTATCTATTTTTCCTTAGTTCTGTTGAAGAGTCATACAGACTCAAAACGTTAACTGTGTTCCTCTCCACAGATGCTGTCAGACCTACTGAGTTTTTCCAGGTATTTTTATTTTTGTTTTGGACCACCAACTCTAAGTTCTTCCAAGTCACACATTATCCTCACTGAAGTATATCATTGTTCCTTTAACATAGCTCAGTCAAATTCCAAGAACTCCCTACCACATAGCACATGAGAAAGAAAATATTACAAGATAGGAAATAAAGAGGTAAGGGGAAGTAAGCTAAGAAAATAGCCAGTTGTCCCGTTGCCTACCAAAATCCACAACAGACACAAAGGAGGAAGTCATGAAATGTTCTGACTATGTTTAACTTGTACCTTATGTGTGTGCAGATAAATGTTAAAATGAAATTGTAAGCTTTGTGGGAAAACCAGGAAAGTATTCTTAGAGCATAGCCAGAATAAAATTAACTTTGTGCACGATTAATTACATAAGTATGGTGGCCAGCTTGTTTTTTTTTAAAAAAACTTCCCTGTTGATTGTATTCTAATTTGATGCAACTTGTTTTGTAAACTATCTGTCTTTGTAAAACTGTCTGTCTTGCATCTGATGTAATTATTTAGTTAACTTACCGATTACCTAACCTATTGTGAGATATAACTGCATGCACTGATAACGGTTGATTTATAACTACCCGATTGTTACATGATTATGACTCAGATAAAAAGGATTAAACTGGAGGAACAGCACACCTCATCTTCCGACTAGGCACTTTACAGCCTTCTGGACTGAATATTGAGTTCAACAATTTTAGATCATGAACTCTCAGCTCCATCCGCACCTCCTTTCCGATCCCTCTTTTTTCCAATAATTTATATAGATTTTTCTTTTCTCACCTATTTCCATTATTTTTAAATGTATTTCCATCCATTGTTTTATCTCTACCTTTTAGCCTATTTCGATCCCTTCCCCCCACCCCCACTATGGCTATCTGTACCTTGCTCGTCCTGCTTTCTACCCTTAATGTCACCTATTAGCACATTCCTTAGATAATATCACCACCTTCAACACCTCTTTGTCCTTTTGTCTATGACATCTTTTGGCAATCTCCACCTATCACTGGCCCTCTATCCAGCTCTACCTGTCCCACCACCCCCACCCCACCTTAAACCAGCTTATATTTCACCTCTTTTCTATTTTTCCTTAGTTCTGTTGAAGAGTCATAAGGACTCGAAACATTAACTGTGTTCCTCTCCGCAGATGCTGTCAGACCTGCTGAGTTTTTCCAGGTATTTTTATTTTTGTTTTGAAAAAGGATCAGATGTTGTCTCATGGAATGAATAGTACATTGTTAGAAGAGCTAAGGGACAATCAAGAAACTGTATGGGTAAACAAAATCAATTAGCTAACATAGATATAATTATAAGAGAATAAAGAAGGGCAAGTCAATAAGATCACTCAAGTTAATAGGATCACTGTGTGAATATGCAGGAGTCACATAATTGTATTGTATAAATATTGCTTGTTGAATGCTTTATCGTTGAGCAGATTTATTGTGGCCTGCTCCCAATGGCCATTGTACTGTTTAGTGCTAAATAAATTGTACTTTTTCCTGAAGTAACCTGCAGTTGCTGATTTATTCTTTGACACACACCAGACAGACTCGACAGTTCAAGAAGTTGACTCACCACCACCTTCTTAAGAACAATTAAGGAGTTCCAGCAATACTACATGCCACAGCATTAAAAAATGTTGCTCCCAGACATGGGTAAACTAGTAGGCATCTTGGTATACAGCATGACTTGGAGAACAAGCATTGGCCAAACAGAGCAGGACAAGTTGTTGGGAAAATGAGGAGGAAGAGGAGTAAAATCTGCTTAGGCTTCTCAGGGAGCAGTGTTACGACTTGAACTGCAGTGACAACCAATGGTTGAGATAGTTCACTAGTAGTTCTTCACTGGAATCCATCAACTGCTGCAGCCACAACTCCAATCTCGGAGTAATGCAAGAACTGAATTGACTAGGGTCTGTACTCTGCCTGATATGAACCACCGAAGGAACTTGCTGTTTGATTCAATCAATCCAATTGTTGAAACGAATGGCCTACAACATTGAAATTCATGGGTACTGCAGGCCTACAGCCAGAAATCACTAATTTTTGTAATTTTATTTCTGCTTCACTTTTGATTTTTAAGTGAACCATAGTTGGTAGACATTGTTTTAAACCTAGGTGTGATTGTTCTTTGATTAATTAATCAATAGTAATCAGCTATTATTAAGTGTTAATAGTATTAAATATAGATGTGGTTTCCGAAGACCTTGTTTTCCACATTGGCCATTCATAGCTGGTGTTTGATCTACAACTTTATTTTCCCTTTTCAAGCTACACTACTAAAATAGAAGTTGTATTTTGTTTACCAGAAATCCTTTTTCTTACTGTTTTCAATGACCCTTGAATTGCAAGCCAGGACAATGCGAGGTAGTCAACTATGGTGTGGAATCAGGAGATGGAGTTTAATTGATGGACATGCAACCTGATTGATGGCAGCTGGGAGACACCATCAAAAGACCTGTAAACAGCTTAAATATTGTGAAGTCTGTAAAGCCTAGTAGTGCCTGTGAGGACAATTAATAAGGACTCATGTTTATCCAGACTCATTGGGCGAATCATCCCAGATTTGCACTAAGTGCAGTAGCAAGCGGGAAAAACAACATTTTACCCGCCGGCCGCAATGATGGCTTTTCACATCGTATTGTCCCAGTCCAGCTGCATTAATTATGCATTCTGGAGAAACATGATGGTTCCCATTCACCTGCCACACCATCACCTCGCCACTTCATCATGCTGGGCGCCATATTTAAAGTGCAGTCGCGTCCACACCTCTCAGTGCTCCCAGCCCGGCACTGCTGCGGACATAGCCCCGAAAGGCAAGAAGACTGCAGCCCCCAGGTTTAATGACGTGTCCCTTGAGCATCTTTTGGACACCGTGGAGGCCCGCCAATCCGGCTTGGGAGTTGGTGGCAGTGACCGTCAGCACCAATGCCCTGCAAAAGAAGACAGCCACCCAGTGCCACAGAGGGTGAATGATCTCCTCCGTTCTGCCAGGGTAAGTCACTCTTCTCATCACTCTCAACTCACACACTCACAAGTCCATCACACATCCACAGGGATCTCACACCTCAAAGGACAACACCACTAACTCTCACACACACTCTCACATCTTTCTCCGACTCATATGCTTGCGTCCTCATCCTGTCCATGGCTCTGCTCACGACACAAAGATTCCATGCAGTGCCATATGTCCTGCTCACATTCTCTCCATCTGTTTTCATGCAGGAGAAGCCTACTCACATCAGCAGGGGATGAGGTCCCAGACCAGGGGTGGAGTGGCTCACATTAGGCCTCTCACTCACTTTGAGGAGTGTTCCATCACGCTGACTGATGAGGATGTGGACAATGCCTGTGGTGACGGTGAGGTAGGCGGCAAATACCCTTGTGAGGATCCTACACCACATCATCTCTCGCTCAACGCAAATATGAGTGCTCTCTCTCCTGCTTTTGACTCTGCTGCCATGCACTAATTATCTCTACTTTGGTTCACAGGGATCTCTGCCAAACAGCCGACACCCTCAGCCTGACAGTGCCTCAGCTCCATCCACGTCCTCACCACCAGCCAAGAGGACTCCTTCTCCATTAAAGAGCTGGAAATAAGCAACCTGGAAGACCCGTCACAGCGCTTACCCACACCCTGCACTCTGATACGTACCTCGGTGGGGCCTAGATCTAGAACAGGCTCGGGTTCACAATCTGATGGCCACCGCATAAACACGAGTCCGCAGCAGGAGGAGGCAGATTCAGCCAAGCTCCCCGGCACTTGGTGGACTGCTGGAGAAGTGGCATCTGTGAGGTCTGACTCAGATGATGAACCTCTGGATTTGGCCTTCCAATTAATCTTGGAGAGTCAGCAGAAGGTGGGGAAACATCACGCAGAGCTATTGGAAGCCCTCACATGAATGACATGTGAGTTGGAGGAGTGCGTCCGCCTGCTGTCTGATGAAGTGGTGCCCACATGTGTTTATGGAGATCTCAATGGGGAGAATGGTGGATGCCATGGAGACCCTGGTCCAGCAGAACACGGAGATGTGTGCAGAACTGCACTCCATTGTGGGAGCCATGGGTGAGTTCCTACAGTAGCAATGCAAGAAGGAAACTGGGCACCTCAAAGTCCCCCCAGGTGCTCCTTCCCCTGAAGGAGTCAGGCACTTTCACTGAATAATGTCTAATGGTGCCTTTCAACTTCATTAGCAGGCTTCACGAGTCCTCCCACTGCATCCCCCACACTAGCAGTTCAGCTGCACACAGCCAGCCCATGAATGATTCTGGAGGGGTGTGTGTGTGTGTGTTTGTGCGCCTTTTGGAGCCTTTTGCAATCACAAAAAATTCCACCCATTGTTTTGAGAAAGCCTGAATAAAGCATTGAAAGGCTGGAATACAGCCAGAAATTTGGTTTATTGGAACACTGCTTCCAGGATTCAGGGCTGCAGCCGGAGTGGATTAGTCAACCGCTGAAGACGACGGAGGAAGGGACATCGGAGTGACTGGCAGAAGAGTACATCCCTGTGTAAGGTTACTCAGAGACTTGGTAATGTATATACCAAGGGGAAATTTTAACAATCTAGGGTCCTGTCATGGGACAGACTAAGTTGGGGTTTTCCATTTTGGGGAGCTGTCATTGAACAAACCAATTTGAAGTTACTGTTTGCGCTTTAAAAAAAATCTGTCTTTTTTCCTTTCTTCTAAGATATATAGGTGTATATGAAAAAAAAAAATATATATATACATAGGATAATCACAGTTTTGTGTGCGGTGTGAATGAGGATACGATTCAGAAGAGATTACGGTGCTTGCGATAACACTGGCCATGGAAAGTGCAATAAGGGATTTAAAAGCCATACAGGGAGCGCAAATGGCACCGTCCTCCATGTTAGGCAGGAAGTCCCAGCCAAAAAGGGCACGAAAATTAAAGGCTCTGCTGAGGAGCGGGAAACAGCCACCGCTAGCAGACAAATGAAAAGAAATGACTTAGCAGCGAAAACTAGGAATAATTGCAACAGAGGTGGAAACAAACAACCCTATAACAATTGGCAGTTTAAAAAAATCAAATGTTTTTATTGTTATCGAAATGGACACATACTGAGACAATGCAAGGTAAGAATCAGACAGACTTTCAAAACAAAAGGAAAAAACCCCACGAGAGGTACAAGGTAGAACAGCCTGAAGCAACAAATTCAGATATTTAATCATTATCTAATTTAAAGGTTGGAAGGACAGGACAAATATATGTAACAGTAAAGAATGGAAGTGGACACAGGAGCTTCCATTACAGTGATTTGTGAACACACCTTCAAATATCTGAATTATGGCAAATATAAATCAAATTTGGAAGAAACTGATGCTAAATTAAAATCTTACATGGGTGAAGGCATCCAAGTCAAAGGCATAAGCAAATTTACTGTCCATTATGGAAGCCAATTGGTAAAACTACCCTTATGGTGGTAGCAGGTGAGGGACCAAGCCGCCTTTGACAAAACTGGCTAAAGAAGATTAAGTTAGAATGGGCTGATATTTTCCATCTGAGAGCAAGGTGGGATACCAGAATGACTACAACATATGCCTCAGTTTTCAAGGACGAACTTGGGAAGATCCAGGGGCTGCAAGCAAAAATTCATGTGGATCCAGAGACAACCCCTGATTCATGAAGGAAAGATCAGTACCTTATGCACTTCGGGAAAAGGTCAACACCGAACTGGACAGATTAGAGAAATTGGGCGTTATACAACCTGTACAGTTCTCAGAATGGGCAGCACCGATAGTCCCCGTCCTTCAACCTGACCAAAGCGATCAAATTTGTGGGGATTACAAATTGACAGTAATGGAGTGGCTAAGCTGGACAGACACCCCATACCAAAAATCAAAGACCTGTATGCCAAGCTGACAGGTGGAACTGCCTACACGAAGCTTGATATGAATCATGCTTATCAACAATTAGAGTTATAGAAGGCCTCCTGGGAATTTTTCACAATTAATACCCACAAAGGGTTGTACCAATATACCCGTTTGCCTTTCAGAGTCTCCTCAGCTTACAACTTATTCCAGAGAACAATGCAAAATTTATTGCAGGGACTGCCCCACGTTGTAGTTTATTTAGATGATGTTCTGGTGACAGGACTCACTGAAAAATATATTTGGTGAACTTAGAAGAAGTCTTAAAACGTTTCTTGCAGGCTGTAGTGCGTTTAAAAAAAGATAAGTGCATGTTCCACGCGAGGGAGGTAATCTATTTGGGTCACCGGGTAGATTCACAGGGCCTCCACCCAGTTGAGGAAAAAGTGAGAGCCACAAGAGAGGCACCTGCACCAAAGAATGCCTCAGAACTCAAATCATTCTTAGGAATAATCAATTACTATTGGCGGTTCTTCCTCAATTTGTTAACAGAACTGGCACCCCTGCATTATCTACTCAAGAAGAACCAATGTTGGCCTTGGGAGACACCACAGAAAAAAGCTTTCATAAAGGTGAAACAATTGTTCCACTTGTCCAACCTATTAGTAATTACGACCAGATGAAAGAATTGGTGCTGACATAGAACACATCTCCCTATGGAGTGGATTGAATAGACAATGGCACAGAACGGCCAATAGGTTATGTATCAAGAACACTCACCACAGTGGAAAAGTAATACTCACAGATAGAGAAATAAGGCCTGTCTGTTATCTTTAGTGTCAAGAAATTTCATACGTACATTCACGGTGTCATTTTACTATTGTTTCAGGTCACAAGTCATTGCTAGGATTGTTCAGCGAGGATAAGGCTATATCACCCATAGCCTCAGCAAGAATACAATGATGGGCATTGATCCTGGGAGCATATGAGTATACTTTCGTCCATAGGCCTGGAAATCAAACTGCAAATGCTGATGCACTGAGTTGTTTGCCTTTACAAGAAAAAGATGAGGCTGTCCCAGTTCCACAAGAACTAGATTTGTTGTTAAATTTCTTAGATTCATCTCTAGACAAGTCGAGACCCAGTCTTATCCAAAGTATCAGAACAAGTGCTTCATGGTTGGTCACAAGAGCATGTATCTGATTAAATGAAACCATACTTTAACAGAAGACATGAGATAACCAGCCAGGATGGTACCTTATTGTGGGGAGCATGAGTGATTGTTCCTCCAAAACGAAGAAGCCTTAGTTAATTGAACTACATAGTGCACATCCAGGAATTTCCAAAATGAAGACCGTCTCATGCATCTATGTTGGCCTGGGATGGCTGGAGAAATAGATAGCTTAGTGAAGAACTGCGTGCAATGTCAGCAGTTGCAAAAGTTACCTTCAACAGCCCCGTTACACCCTTGGGAGTTGCCAGGAAGACCATGGGTATGGTTACACATTGACTATGTGGGACCTTTCATGGGAATAATGTTTCTGCTCATTGTTGAGGTCCACTCAAAATGGATGGACATATATGAGGTGAAGTCACCAATGTCTTCTGCTACAATTGAGAAGCTACCTCAAAGTTTTGCCATTCATGGGCTGCCAGAAGTGGTCGTATCTGATAAGGGTGTATTTAAGAGTGCTGAGTTTCAATGGTTTATCAGCCTCAACGGTATCACTCGTAAAAACTTCACCGTATCACCCTTCCTCAAATGGACTGGTCGAAAGGGTAGTTCAAATATTCAAGGCTGGAAGAAATTAACTGGAGATTCCATAGCAATGCTTTCTTTTCCAGTATAGGACCACCCCTCACACAACAACAGGTGTCACACCTGTGGGAATTATTGAATATACGCCGTCTCAGGATGAGATTAAGCTAAATAATGCCGAATTTAGGGGAGAAGGTGGAAAGGAGTGAGGGAAGTCAGAAACCTAGACACGACTGGCATAGTCACGACAAGAAGTTTACCGTAGGAGAGACGGTGTATGTCAAGAAATTTGGAGAAGAACCAAAGTGGTTACCAGGTGAAATAATTGCAGTGACTGGACCTCTAACTTACCATGTGAAGGTGGAAGGCCCAGTCATTTGGAGACATGTGGATCATTTAAGGAAGAAAGAAACAAATCCCCAAGAAATGATTCCACCACTGTTCACGACTGGGTCAACGTTTCCTGTTGAGAGAACTCAACCTAGTACAGATGTGTCAGACGTGCCTGTTGTAACTGCACTGCTTCCAACCCGATCCAATCCCTCCCTTCGCAGGCCCGACCCAGCCCATCCCAACTGCCCAGCCTGACCCGCCCCGATCCGAAACCCCCTTTCCCAGACTCGAACTGACACAACCCTGCACCCCCTCTGCAGCTCTGACCCGACCTGATCTGAACCCCTCCTCCCGAGGCCCGACCCAATCTGATGCAAACCCTTCCCCAGGCCCAATCCTCACTGACCCATTCCCACCTCCTCCCAGGCCTGACCCAACCCAACTTGAACTTCCAGGCCTAACCCAATTCGACCTGATCTGATCCCACCTTCCCCAGGCCTGACCCGACCATTTCTGACTGCTCTCTCCCCAGGCCTCACCTGACCCAACCTGCCCCGACAGACCCGACTGGATTGCACCATGCACCTGACAGCACAGCTCCCTGTGATTATAGTGGAAGGTGAAGGATCAAGCATTCTAGGTCATGGTTGGTTAAAAGAACTTAACTAAATTGGTCTGAAATTTTCCAGCTGAGAGCTGGAGGACTGCCAGAGTTTCTAAAGAAATATGACAAGGTCTTTCGAGAGAAACTGGGGAAAATCAAGGGCTTGCAGGCTAAGATCTAAGCTGACTCTGAAGCAATTCCTCATTTTTTTAAAGCCAGGTCTGTGCCTTATGCCCTTGAGAGAGAGAGAGGGTTGACACTGAATTAAACCATTTAGAGAAGCTGGGTATTATTCAGCTTGTTCAATTTTCAGAATGGGCAACACCCATAGCCCCTGCTTGAAACTGGATCAGATCATCCAATCTGTGGGGATTACAAGTTAACAGTAAGTGAGGCTACCAAGTTGGACAAGTACCCTCTCCCCAAGATCGGGGATCTGTATGCCAAATTAGAAGGAGAGAGAACTTACACTAAATTAGATATGAGTCACGCATACCAGCAGTTGAAACTGGATGATACATCCAGAGGGTTTACCATAAACACACACAAAGGGTTGTATCAATACATGCACCTGCCTTTCAGTGTTTCTTCATCCTGCATGATTTTCCAGAGGATGGTGGAGAGCTTGCTACAAGGGCTACCTCAAGTCATGGTCTATCTGGACGACATCCTAATAACTGGGTAACAGAAGAAGAACACTTGGCTAACTTGGAAAAAGTCTGAAAATGATTCTTGGAATCAGGGGTCCACTTGAAAAGTGTACCTTTCAGGCAAGTTAAATTGTTGGGCTACTCGGTGGATACACCCAGTAGAAGAAAAAGTTAAAGCTATTAAGGAGACACCCTCACCTACAAATGTCACAGAACTCAAGTCATTCTCGAGTACGGTAAATTATTATGGTTGATTCCTACCCAACTTATCAATGATGCACATTCCAAATAGTTAGATGCATATGAAGTTAGATCACCAACGTCAGGTGTGACTATAGAAAGGTTACACCAAAGTTTTTCTTTACATGGACTGCCAGGAGTCAATGTCTCAGACAATGGTACTGCATTTACTAGTGCTGAATTTCAAAGATTCGTGAATCTAAATGGTATTAAACAGGTAAAGGCAGCACCGTATCATCCGTCGTCTAATGGATTGGCCGAGAGAGCAGTAAAAACTTTTAAAGTTGGGATGAAAACAACATCAGGGGGATCATTGGAGAATAAACTTTCATGTTTCCTGTTTCACTATAGAATGACCTCTCCACACTATTAACGAATTACTTATGAAGTGCCGCTTTCGTACAAGATTAAGCCTGGTATTTCCTAATTTGAAGGGAAGGTAGAGAACAGTCAAGGGAATCAAAAAGTGACTCATGATTTGCATAGCCAAGAGTGAGAATTTACTGTTGGTGAAACAATATTTGTAGAAAACCTTGGTGGTAGATTGAGTTGGTTACCTGGTGTAATAGTTTCTGTGACCGGACCGTTGTCTTACCAAGTAGAAGTGGAGGGCTGGATCACCCAAAAACACATGGATCATTTGAGAAGAAGGGGGATACCCTAACAAACCAATGTTCCACCTGCAACCATTGTAGAACCTGTGGTCCCCTTTGTGATTGATCAACCAAGGATAGACATACCTGATGTCTCTGTCAGAGTGGATAACACTGAACTGCCTGTGCCTAAGCGGGCACCTGATGTTTCTGTGGTTCCAGAAAATGAAGATTCAGTAAGAGATTCTAAAGTTGCGGAACTACAATATTTCACCCAGATCAGGAAACTACCTGAGGGACTGAATTTATAATTTCATAACCCGTGTATATATTTGTAATGACATGAATGTAGTTGTTCTTGTAAACACAAATTGCAAAAAAAAAATTAAGAGTGTGGAATGTAGTAAATGTAGCTTTAAGTCTTGTTGTACTGTGTGGTATCACATGACAGTGTGAACGAATCAGTCCTAAGCACAGGAAACTTTAGGGGTGGAGTTTTTGTCTAGTTGTGGTTCTTGATTGAAGCATGTAACTGGTGCTGAAACCCTGTAAATAAAGTTAACTGTTTTTTTATGGGAAACCTGTCTGGAAAATCAAGCCCATAACAGCTCCCCAGGCCCGACTCAGCCCGACCCGACCCAACCCGACCAGCCCTCTCCAGGCCTGACCCAACCTGATCCGACCACCCTCCCAGGCCTGAGCTGAGCCAAGCCAACCTGGCCCGTCCCGACCCCCCAGGCCCGACCCAAGCCAATCCGTCCAGAGCTGGAGGCATGGATTGAGAATTGGTTAATGGACAGAAAACAGAAAGTAGGAATAAACAGATCATTTTCAGATTAGCAGACAGTGACCAGCGAGATACCGCAAGGATCAGTGCTTGGGCCAAAGCTGTTCACAATCTATATAAGCAATTTGGATGTGGGGACCAAATGTAATGCGAGCACTGTGGGAACCACTGGGGTGGATCCAGGTTTGCTGATGACACAAACCTAGGTGAGGATATGAAATGTGAGGAGGATGCAAAGAGGCTTGAAGGGGATTTAGACAGGCTGAGTGGGGCAAGAACGTGGCAAATGGAATATTAAGTGAAAAAATGTGAAGTTATCCACTTTAGTAGGAAAAGAGAAATACAGAGTATTTCTCAATTGGTTCGAGATTGGGAAGTGTTGATGTCCAAAGGGACTTGGGAATCTTTGTTCATAAATCACTGAAAGCTAACATGTAACAAACGATTAGGAAGGCACATGGTATGTTGGCCTTTATTGTGAGAGGATTTGAGTACAGGAGTAAAGAAATCTTGTTGCAATTATATAGAACCTTGATGAGACTGCCCCTGGAGTACTGTGTGCAGCTTTGGTCTCCTTACCTAAGGAAGGATATACTTGTCATGGAGGGAGTGCCATGAAGGTTCACCAGACTGATCCCTGGGATGGCAGGATTGTCCTGTGAGGAAATAATGAGGAAACTGGGCCTGTACTCACTAGAGTTTAGAAGAATGAGAGGTGATCTCATTCAAGCAAAAAAAATTCTTACAGAGCACGACAGGGTGGATGCAGGGTGTTTCCAATGGCTGGGGTTGGTGCAGTGCGGGGGCTAGAACTAGCAGATACAGTCCCAGAATAAGAGGTAGGCCATTTAGTACTGAGATGAGGAGGAATTTTCTCCACACAGAGGGAGGTGAACCTTTGGATCCATCCACCCCAGAGGGCTGTGGAGGCTCAGTCATTGAATATATTCAAGACATAAATCGATGGATTTCTAGATATTAAAGATATCAAGGGATATGGGTATAGTGTAGGAAAGAAGAACAGCCATGATCTAGTTGAAAGGCGGAGCAGGCTCCAGGGGCCGATTATCCTGCTCCTATGCTCCTATGTTCTTGCTATTGCCGCTGGAGAAGCAATGATTCTTGGACATTCCCTGAGTGAGTAACCATGTCCATCCAAAACTGCGGTTCCCAGTTCATAAAAATCATCCCCAAATAGATACATTAATTGTTAATGGACATGCAAGTCCAATTCAGAAACCACTTGGCTCTAAACTGGACTGTGGTCAGCCAATAAAGTTGGCAGAGCTGTGTGACAGACTGGGTTCGATTGGTGGGAGGGATGTAAATCTTTTGCAGAATTTTG
Source organism: Cetorhinus maximus (assembly GCF_964194155.1). Taxonomy (NCBI): domain Eukaryota; kingdom Metazoa; phylum Chordata; class Chondrichthyes; order Lamniformes; family Cetorhinidae; genus Cetorhinus; species Cetorhinus maximus. The sequence goes on from NC_135883.1 coordinate 169,592,348, forward strand.
GTGAATTCACTGTAGACCTTTAATTTATCATGCTCTGTGGCTTCGGTGTGCATGCTCTGTTCGCTCTATCCCCAAAACCCAGGGGATCAGCCCTGGTTCAAGCCAGGCATACCTAAAAATGAGGTGTCAACCTGGTGAAGCTACAACTCAGGACTATTTGCATGCCAAACAGCGAAAGCAGCATTTGATAAACAAAGCTAAGCGATCCCATAACCAGCAGGTCATATAAAATGGGAGCAAAAGTAAGTCATTCGGCCCCCTGAGCCTGCAATCCAATAGGATCATGTCTGATCTGTTTGTGTTTCGAACTCCACATTCCCATCTATCTCCGACAACCTGTAGCCCTGTCACATTCAGTCAAGAATGATGGCGGCCAATTAAACTGGAGGAGGTGACTGCACAAAAATCCCCATCCTCAATGATGGGGAAAACCCAGCACATCAGTGCAAAAGTCAAGGCTGAAGCATTTGCAACAATCTTCAGCCAGAAGTGCCGTGTGAATGATCCACCTGGCCTCCTCCAGAGATCCCCATCACAGATGCCAGTCTTCAGCCAATTTGATTCACTCCACGTGATATCAAGAAATGGCTGAAGACACTGGATAGTGCAAGGGCTATGGGCCCTGCCAATATTCCAGCAATAGTACTGAAGACTTGTGCTCCAGAACTAGCTGTGCCCTAGCCAAGCTGTTCCAGTACAGCTACAACACTGGTATCTATCAGGCAATGTGGAAAATTTCCCAGGTATGTCCTGTACACAAAAATCCAACCCGGCCAATTACTGCCACAACAGTCTACTCTTGATCATCAGCAAGTGATGGAAGGTGTTGTGGATGGTGCTATCAAGCAGCACTTACTCAGAAACAATCTGCTGACTGACACTCAGTTTGGGTTCTGCCAGGGCCACTCAGCTCCTGACCTCATTACAGCTTAGTCCAGACATGGACAAAAGAGTTGAATTCAAGAGGTGAGGTGAGAGTGACTTCTCTTGACATCAAGGCCGTATTTCACCAAGTGTGGTGTTATGGACAGGACAGAGACAGGTGAATTGTACTTATTTCCTCTCACTATCTGACCATAAGCAGAAGGTGTTTTGGATTATTTTTAAAGTATATGGTGGCGTGTTTTCCCACCAATTGTGTGATCCAATTGACTAATTGACAATTGACTAATTGACAGATTAACTCAGATATTATTAACTCAGAGGGTTAGTTTATTTCACATTCAAAACCTGGGAGAGGAGAGTTCGCAACTTCTCACTTACCTCACACACAGGCAGAGTGGAATTTTACAGCCCCATCATGGTAGGAGCGGGGCTATATATTACGACGAGTCATTCAAAAGTCTATTGACTGCAGTGGGAATGTAAAATCCCGCCAACGTAAAATTCCACTCACAGTAAGTTTGCAGGGGGGAGGGGTGGTGATAGAAAAAAAAAAGAGTTTTACAACTATGGATAGTAAGAGTAAAGGAACCACAGAAATTACTATTAGTTCATGTGATTTCCAGAATCCGAGAAGTCAAAATTCAGAGAGTGCTTCCTTTGTGACAGGGTTCAGTCCCAATGAGTTTCTGGTTGGAGACAACAATGTGAAAACCCTTGAAGCAAATAAGACTGCAGCACAATAGGGCTTCTATGATTAGACAGCTTGGCAGGCATTGATCAGAGACTTTTCAAATCAACCTGGGGCAACATTTTCCCCCCATTGGGGGGGAAGGGCAGGATCAGGCATGAGCGGGCGGCCTTCCAATCGGCGTCCCCGGTCGGTGGTGGGGGGGGTGCCACCATTTTATGTGGGCCAGCCAATCAAGGCCCACCCAGCGTGACGTCCGCCAGGAAGCACTGTGCGGATGGAGCAGGGTGATTCCCTCGGCCGGGTGTGCACTCTTTCACGCATGCACGTGGAAGAGCGCACAGATCTCCCTGAGACAAAGTGCTGCCTCAGGGACATTGGCTCCGATTGAAAACTTTAAATTAAGGTGATAAAAAAATTTACCTGCCATGTCGCCTCATGTGGCACTATCACATAAGTTGAGACATGTCCATAACTTTGATTGAAACATTTTATAAAAATTTAAATACCCTCATGAAACCTCATCCCGCCCGTGAATGAGGTTTCATGTTTTTTCCGAAGCCCACCAACCTTAAGGTTGGATGGGCAGGTCCATTAATCATCTTAATTAGTTTCTTAATAGGCCGTTGACAGTTCAGCGAGCGCACAGCCGATTCGGCTGCGCGCCCACCAAACTGAGAATCTAAATGATGCAGGGTGATGTTGGGCCGCACACCCAACGTATCCCAGTGTCATTTTACTAGTTGCCCCCACTCGCCGACCGGAAGATGCTGCCCCTGGTTTCATGGAGTTGAGAGATGGTAACCGACTGCCGGGTGGCTAGACTCCTTTCCAGTTGATGTTAAAACAACCATCTGCCTATGAAGCCAAATATGCAATGCTAAAACTGTCCAGGAGGCCAGAGGCTTGGGTCATGTGGCATGGCCTACTAATGGCTAATCGCAGCTTAAAAATAAGTTTCTGTGCTTCTGGCCAGAATTCCATTGTTCCTCCTTAGGAGAGAGAGAGAGACAGACAGATAGAGAGAGAGATGAGATTGTTATTAGCATCTCTTCCAGTATAATGAATTTCAATCTCTCTCTTCTGTGATAGTTCAGGATGGGGAGTTGGTTCTTCTGCACTTCCTCTGCTTTCATTGATTACAAACAGTGTGCATGAGGTGTGAGATTCTACAGACTGAAAGAGGAATGATTTTTCTTTTGTAACTCTAGGTTGTACTCCTAGACCAAAAGGGCTAATCCTGTGGTCATGTGAATCGTAGCAGCCATTTTTTTGATTCAGCAGAAAGTCATTTTTTTTAACATGGCAAAAGAATAACATTTCGGATTTCTTTTCGTGTCATATGGACCCAACAGTACCATCAAAGGGCCCTGGCAAAACTGGAGTCAAAGGGAATCAGGGGGAAAGCTCTCCACTGGTTAGAGTCATGCCTAGCACAAATGAAAATGATTGTGGTTGTTGGAGGTCAAACATCTCAGTTCCAGAACATCACTGCAGGAGTTCCTCAGGGTAGTATTCTCGGCCCAACCATCTTCAGCTGTTTCATCAGTGACCTTTCCTCCATCGTTATGTTAGAAGTAGGGATGCTCGTTGATGATTGCACAATGTTCAGCACCATTTGCGACTCCTCAGATATTGAATCAGCTATGTCCATATGCAGTAAGACCTGGAGGATATTCAGGGTTGGGCTGATAAGTGGCAAGTAATATTCGTGCCACACAAGTGCCAGACAATGATCGTCTCCAACAAGAGAGATTCTAACCATCGCCCATTGACATTCACTGGCATTACCATCGCTGAATCCCCCACTATCAACATCCTGGGGGTTACCATTGACCAGAAACTGAACTAGACCAGCTATATGAATACAACAGCAGGTCAGAGGCTGGGAATTCTGCAGAGGGTAGCTTACCTCCTGTCTCCACAAAGCTTGCCCACCATCTGCAAGACACAAGTGAGGAGTGTGATAGAACGCTCTCCAGCACTGTGTGTATCTACACTACATGGACTGCAACAGTTCAAGAAGGCTGTTCACCATCACTTGCTCAAGGGCAATTAGTTATGGGCAATAAAAATTCTGGCCTTGCCAACATCGTCCACATCCTGTGAAAGAATTTTAAAAATCCCTGCCCCACTAAATCCCAGGTTCTTCCTGGATTATGTACTGTTTTCATATGAAATTCAGCTGAAAAGGAAAAGACCTCAGAGCCAAAATGTCCAAGTAACAGGGGGAAGATTGCTGGTAACCAGACTGGGACTGTGTGGATGTCCCAGGAACTGGAGCAGAGCACACTCTGCAACCTTGGATGGTGTAGGTGAGTGTCAAGCCATGTGCCCCTATCATTGCCTAATGTTCACTACAATTGAAAATTGGACCTTTGGTGTCTTGGACAAATATTTTATTTGATTCTTGCTCAAGTTTAGATGAGACTTTTGAAACTATCAAACTGTTCATAAAATTTGATTTGAAGGAGGAAGTAGGTGCAGTTGTTGGAAATATCTTCAAGGTACAAACGGGTTTTTACTTCTCAACAGCAGAGAAAGTCACCCACAGTTGCCAGTTTATTCTTTCATGCGATGTAGGCATCACTAGCAAGGCTTTTGTTCCCATCCCTAATACGAACATGTGAACATACAAATTAAAGCAGGAGTAGGCTATTCGGCCCCCGAAGCCTGCTCCGCCATTCAATAAGATCATGGCTGATCGGATTGTGGCCTCAACTCCACATTCCACCTATATCTGATAACTTTTGACTCCCTTGTGAGCCAAGAAACTATCTACGCCTGCCTTAAAAACATTCACCGAACCTGCCTCCACTACTTTCTGGGGATGAGTTCAAAAGATTCACAACCCTCTGAGGGAAAAAGTTTCTTCTCATCTCTGCCTTAAATGGGACACCCCTTATTTTTAAACTGTGTCCCCTAGTTCTGGTCTCTCCCACAAGGGGAACATCCTTTCAGCATCCACCCTGTCAATTCCCCTCAGGATCTTATTTGTTTGAATAGATCACTTCTCATTCTTCTAAACTGGAAGGATACAGGCCCAACCATACCAGGTATCGGTCGAGTGAACCTTCTCTGAACTACTTCTAAAGCATTTATATCCTTTCTTAATTAAGGAGATCAAAACTGTACACAATACTCCAGATGTGGTCTCACCAATGCCATATATAACTATGGAAAAACATCCCTAACTTCCTTTGCAATAAACAACAACATTCTATTTGTCCTCCTTATCACATGCTATACCTGCATACTAACTTCTCCTGATTCATGTACTAGGGCCCCCAGATCACTCAGAGTTCTGCAATCTATCTCCTTTTAAATAATATGCTGGTGGACAAATTCGTATTCTTCCACATTTTACTCCATCTGCCATATTTTTGCCCATTCACTTAACCTACCTATGTCCCTTTGCAGACTCCTTATGTCCTCTTCACAACTTACTTTCCAACCTACCTTCCTGTCATCAGCAAATTTAGCAAACATACATTTTGTCCCTTCACCCAAGTCGTTGATATAAATTGTAAATATTTGAGGCCCAGGCACTGATCCCTATGGCACTTCACTCATCACACCTTGCCAACCTGAAAATTATCCATTTATCCCTATTTTGCTTCCTGTTAACTAACCATTCCTCTTTACATGACAATATGTTACCCCCTACACCATGAGCTCTTATTTTGCGTAGTAACTTTTGTTGTGGCACCTTGTCAAATGCCTTCTGAAAATCTAAGTACAACACATCCACAGGTTCCCCTTTATCCACGCTGCTTGCTACTTACTCAAAGAACACCAATAAATTAGTCAAGCATGATATCCCTTTCAAAAAACCATGTTGACTCTGCTTGATTGCATTGAGATTTTAGTGCCCTGCTGTACCTCCTTAACGACAGATTTCTACAATTTCCATGACAGACGTTAAGCAAACTGCCCTGATTTGTGTCTCATTCCTTTCCTGAATAGGGGAATCACATTCACTATTTTCCACTCTGATGGGACCTTTCCAGAATCTAGGGAATTTTGAAAAATTAAAACCAATGCATCTACTATCTCAGCAGCCACTTCTTTTAAGACCCCAGGATGAAGTCCATCAGGGACTGGGGACTTGTCAGCTTTTAATTCTAATAATTTTCTCAGTACCCTTTCCCTGGTGATTGTAATTGTTTTAAGTTTCTCCCTTCCTTTTATCTCCTGATTCACAATTATTTCTGAGATGTTCTTTGTATACTCTAGTGAAGACAGATACAAAATATATGTTCAATTTATCCAACATTTCCTGATTTTGCATTATTAATTCCCCATTCTCACTCTCTATAGGACCAACATTCTTTACTTACTCCTTTCCTTTCTAAACACCTGCAGAAACTCTTATGATCTGTTTTTATATTTTTCTCTAGCTTTCTCTCATTCTAATTTCTCCATCCTTATTAATTTTTTAGTTATTCTTTGCTGTTCTTTATATTTGTCTAATCTTCTTGCCTTTGAATTCCCTGGTTTGCTAGGCCATTTCAGGAGACAGTTAAGAGTCAGCAACATTGCTGTGGGCCTGGAGTCACATGTAGACCAGGCCAGGTAAGGATTGCAGATTTCCTTCCCTAAAGGGGCATTCATGAACCAGATGGCTTTTTCTGACAATAGCTGATAGCTGTCTTGGTCATAATCACTGAGACGAGGCCTATATTCCAAACTTGTTAATTAAATTCAAATTCCATCAGCTGCAATTCAAGATTAGAACCCATGTCCCCATGGCATTAACGTGAGCTTCTGGATTACTAGTCCAGTAACGTTACCACGATGCCACTATCTCTCCATGAGATTGTGGAGTTATGTGTTTGAAACAACAATGTCGTAAATTTTAAATGAGAATACTTGTGTATGGAAATGGAGTACTTATAGACACAAAATAGCCACAACCCAAAGTCTACCACCAACACCTTCTAGGGGGAATTTAAATGCATCCTTGCCTGCGTCACCCACATCTCAGAAGAAACCTGGAAAACCAGCACATCGTGGTTCATAACCTTTCTAATTGAGATGGCACAGCTACACACACGTTTAAATTTGTCCATGGAAATGTACTTACCCATTTGCATGTGCTCTGCTAGGTCATTGATGTTTACATGTTTCTCTGTGTAAACAGATTTGTAGCTGTTTATAAAGGCAAGGTAAGATTTGGGGGTTATATGAGTTCTTCGCCGATATCTGAAAAGTAAGCATATAATTCACTTTTATGATGGAATGGATTTCTTGAAATGTGTTTTGGACAACTTTTTAGGTCAATATGTAGAGGGTACAACAAGGGACAGTGCAGTGCTGGACCTAATTCTGGGGAATGAAGCCAGAGAGGTGGCTAAGGTGGTGGTGGGGGAGCATTTTAGTGATAGCGATCACAACATGGTACAATTTAAGCTTGTTATGGACAAAGAAATAGACAAGTTGGAAACAAAAATGTTTTGGATTTGGGGAGAGTGAATTTTAGTAAAATAAGGCAGGATATGGCCAAGGTAGACCGGGAACAATTACTTGTGGGGAAATCTGCAGAAGAGCAGTCCATGAGGGACCAAGGGGGGCAATCTATGGGTGGAGCCAGAGGACATCAGTAGAGTTAAAAACAAAAAACTACTGCAGATGCTGGAAATCCAAAACAAAAACAGAATTATCTGGAAAAACACAGCAGGTCTGGCAGCATCGGTGGAGAAGAAAAGAGTGGACGTTTCGAGTCCTCACGACCCTTCAACAGAACTGAGTATAGTTAGGAGAGGGGTGAAATATAAGCTAGTTTAAGGTTGGGGGGAGGAGAGAGAAGTTGAGGTGGGGGGGGTGGTTGTAGGGACAAGCAAGCAGTGATAGGGGCAGATAATCAAAAGATGTCATAGACAAAAGGATCAAAGAGGTGTTGAAGGTGGTGATATTATCTAAGAAAATGTGCTAATTAAGAATGGATGGCAGGGCACTCAAGGTACAGCTCTAGTGGGTTTGGGGTGGAAAGACTGACAAGGTATTAGTTGTAGATTTTAAAATAATGGAAATAGGTGGGAAAAGAAAAATCTATATAAATTATTGAAAAAAAAAGGGAGGGGGAAGAAACGGGGTGGGGATGGGGGGAGGGAGTTTAAGATCTAAAGTTGTTGAATTCAATATTCAGCCCGGAAGGCTGTAAAGTGCCTAGTCGGAAGATGAGGTGCTGTTCCTCCAGTTTGCGTTGGGCTTCACTGGAACAATGCAGCAAGCCAAGGACAGACATGTGGGCAAGACAGCAGGGTGGAGTGTTAAAATGGCAAGTGACAGGGAGGTTTGGGTCGTTCTTGCGGACAGACCGCAGGTGTTCTGCAAAGCGGTCACCCAGTTTGCGTTTGGTCTCTCCTATGTAGAGGAGACCGCATTGGGAGCAACGAATGCAGTAGACTAAGTTAGGGGAAATGCAAGTGAAATGCTGCTTCACTTGAAAGGAGTGTTTGGGCCCTTGGACGGTGAGGAGAGAGGAAGTGAAGGGGCAGGTGTTGCATATTCTGTGTGGGCATGGGGAGGTGCCATAGGTGGGGGTTGAGGAGTAGGGGGTGATGGAGGAGTGGACCAGGGTGTCCCGGAGGGAACGATCCCTACGAAATGCCGCCGGGGGGGTGAAGGGAAGATGTGTTTGGTGGTGGCATCATGCTGGAGTTGGCGGAAATGGCAGAGGATGATCCTTTGAATGCGGAGGCTGGTGGGGTGATAAGTGAGGACAAGGGGGACCCTATCTTGTTTCTGGGAGGGAGGAGAAGGCGTGAGGGCGGATGCGCGGGATATGGGCCGGACACGGTTGAGGGCCCTGTCAACGACCGTGGGTGGAAAACCTCGGTTAAGGAAGAAGGAGGACATGTCAGAGGAACTGTTTTTGAAGGTAGCGTCATCAGAACAGATGCGACGGAGGCGAAGGAACTGAGAGAATGGGATGGAGTCCTTACAGGAAGCGGGGTGTGAGGAGCTGTAGTCGAGGTAGCTGTGGGAGTCGGTAGGCTTGTAATGGATATTGGTGGACAGTCTATCACCAGAAATTGAGACAGAGAGGTCAAGGAAGGGAAGGGAAGTGTCAGAGATGGACCATGTGAAAATGATGGAGGGGTGGAGATTGGAAGCAAAATTAATAAATTTTTCCAGGTCCCGACGAGAGCATGAAGCAGCACCGAAGTAATCATCGATGTACCGGAGAAAGAGTTGTGGAAGGGGGCCGGAGTAGGACTGGAATAAGGAATGTTCCACATACCCCAAAGAGACAGGCATAGCTGGGGCCCATGCGGGTACTCATAGCCACACCATTTATTTGGAGGCAGTGAGAGGAGTTAAAGGAGAAATTGTTCAGTGTGAGAACAAGTTCAGTCAGACGGAGGAGAGTAGTGGTGGATGGGGATTATTCGGGCCCTATCACTGCTTGCTTGTCCCTACAACCACCCCACCCCTCAACTTCTCTCTCCCCCCTCCAACCTTAAACCAGCTTATATTTCACCCCTCTCCTAACTATACTCAGTTCTGTTGAAGGGTCGTGAGGACTCGAAACGTCAAATCTTTTCTTCTCCACCGATGCTGCCAGACCTGCTGAGTTTTTCCAGGTAATTCTGTTTTTGTTTTGACATCAGTAGAGTGTTGAACGAATGCTTCACATCCGTCTTCACCAAACAGAATGAGGATGAAGGCATGGAACTCAGGGAGAGAGACTGCGAGGTTCTTGAGCAAATTGATATAGGGAGTGACAAGGTATTGGAGGTGTTGGCAGGCTTAAAAGTGGACAAATCTCCAGGTCCGGTTGATTGTGTCCCAGACTGCTGAGGGAGGCAAGGGAGGAGATTGCAGGGTCTCTGACCCAAATTTTTAAATCCTCTCTGGCCACAGGGGAGGTGCTAGAGGACTGGAGAACAGCTAATGTGGTTCTGCTATTTAAGAAGCGTTGTAGAGATAAGCCAGGGAACTACAGACCAGTGAGTCTCACGTCAGTGGTAAGGAAACTTTTTGAGAAAATTCTGAAGGCAAGAATCTATCTCCACTTGGAGAGGCAAGGTTTGATCTGGGAGAGTCAGCATGGCTTTGTCAGAGGGAGGTCATGCCTAAGAAATTTGATTGATTTTTTTGAGGAGGTGACCAGGTGTGTAGATGAGGGTAGTGCAGTTGATGTAGTTTCTGAGGATTTCAGCAAAGCCTTTGACAAGGTCCCACATGGGAGACTTATAAAGAAGGCAAATGCACATGGGATAGAGAGTAATTTGATAAGGTGGATTCAAAATTGGCTTATTTGTAGGAGACAGAGGGCAATGACAGAAGGCTGCTTTAGTGACTGGAAGCCCGTGTCCATTGACATACCACAGGGATCTGTGCTGGGTAGCCTATTATTTGTCATTTATGTAAACGAGATAGACGACTATGTGGGGGGTAGGATTAGTAAGTTTGTGGATGACACAAAGATTGGCCGGGTGGTTAACAGTGAAGTTGAGTGTTCAGGGCTACAGGAAGATGTAGATGGGATTGTCAAATGGGCTGATAAGTGGCAGATGGAATTTAACCCTGAAAAGTGTGAGGTGATACACTTTGGAAGGAGTAATTTGACAAGGAAGTATTCAATGAATGCCATGGAACCTGGAAGTTCTGAGGAATAAAGGGACTTTGGCGTGTGTGTCCATAGATCTCTGAGGGCGGAGGGCCATATTAGTGGGGTGGTGAAAAAGGCATATGGGACACTTGCCTTAATCAATCGATTACAAAAGTAGGGAGATCATGTTGGAGTTGTATAGAACCTTGGTGAAGCCACAGCTGAAGTACTGTGTGCAGTTCTGGTCGCCACATTATAGGAAGGATGTGATTGCACTGGAGGGGGTGCAGAGGAGATTCACCAGGATGTTGCCTGGGATGAAACATTTAAGTTATGAAGCGAGGTTGGATAGACTTGGGTTGTTTTTGTTGGAGCAGAGTAGACTGAGGGGCGACTTGATCGAGGTATACAAGATTATGAGGGGCATGGACAGGGTGGAGAGGGAGCAGCTGTCCCCCTTAGTTGAAGGGCCAGTCATGAGGGGTCACAAGTTTAAGGTGAGGGGCAGGAGGTTTAGGGGGGATGTGAGGAAGAACTATTTTACCCAGAGGGCGGTGACGGTGTTGAATGCGCTGCCTGGGAGGGTGATGGAGGAGGGTTTAAAAAGTACCTGGATGAGCATTGGCACATCATAACATTCAAGGCTATGAGCCAAGTGCTGGTAAATGGGATTAGGTAGTTGGTCAGGTGTTTCTCATGTGTCGGTGCAGACGCAATGGGCCGAAGGGCCTCTTCTGCACTCTGTGATTCTGTGATTGTACAGATATTTACTACCGATTTCAGCAATAATAAAAAGATTTGCCAATAGTATTATATACCTGAAGCCCTACAAACATCTCTGATAACCACATTCTTTTTAGATTGTCGAACATTTAACTTTAATTCTATCAATGCCCTGGGGGTTAACATTGACCAGAAACTGAACTGGACCAGCCATATAAATACTATGGCTACAAGAGCAGGTCAGAGGCTGGAAACTCTGCAGAGATTAACTCATTTCCTGACTCCCCAAAATCTGTGCACCATTTACACTGCACACCTAATGTCCTTTAGGGAAGGAAATCTACCATCCTTACCTGGTCTGGCCTACATGTGACTCCATACCCACAGCAATATAATTGACTCTTAACTACCCTTGACAATGGCCTAGCAAGCAACTCAGTTCAAGGGCAATTATGGATGGGCAACAAATGTTGGCCTTCCCAGCAACACCCACATCACATGAAAGAATAAAGAAAAAAAAAGCCTGTCGTGTGATGGACAACTTTCCACTTGCCTGGATGGGTGCAGCTCCCACAACAGTCAAGAAGCTCGACACCATTCAGGACAAAGCAGCCTGCTTGATTGGCACCCCACCCACCACCTTAAACATTCACTCCCTCCAACACTGGCAACAGTGTGTACCATCTACAAGATGTACTGCAGCAACTCACCAAGGTTCCTTTGACAGCACCTTCCAAACCCATGACATCTATCATATAGAAGGACAAAGGCAGCAGAAAAATGGGAGCACTACCACCTGGAAGTTCCCCTCCAAGCCACACACCATCCTGACTTGGAAATATAACCCTGCTCCTTCAGTGTGGCTGCTTCAAAATCCTCCCAAACAGCACTGTGGGTGTACCTACGCCATATGGACTGCAGCGGTTCAAGAAAACAGCTCACCACCACCTTCTCAAGGGCTGTGAGGAGAGATTGGATAGGCTGGGGTTATTTTCCTTAGAACAAAGAAGGCTGAGAAGTGACTTGATTGAGGTGTACAAAATTATGAGGGGAATAGATAGAGTGGACAGGATAAAATTGTTTCCCTTGGTGGAGAATTCTAGAACCAGGGGACATAGATTCAAGATAAGTGGCAGAATGTATAGGGGGGACATGAGGAAGCACTTTTTTACGCAGAGGGTAGTGGGTGTCTGGAATTCACTGCCCAAGTTGGTGGTGGAGGCAGAAACTCTAAACTCTTTTAAAAAGTGCCTGGATCTGCACCTTAAGTGCTGTAAGTTGCAGGGCTATGGGCCGGGTGCAGGAAGGTGGGATTAGAAAGGGGACCTGGATGTCCCCAGGCTGACATGGACAAGATGGGCTGAATGGCCTCGTTCTGTGCTGTAACATTTCTATGGTTCTATGGTTCTAATTACGGATAGGCAATAAATGTTGGCATAGCCAATGGTGCCCACATCCTGTGATCAAATAAAAAAAGGATGGGTACAGGGGGAAGGAAGTCAGGTTGCAATTGTATACAACTTTGATGAAACCACCCCTTGAGTATGGTATACAGTTTTGGTCTCCCTACCAAAGGAAGGGTATACTTGCCATTGAGGGAGCACAATGAAGGTTCACCAGAATGATTCCTAGGATCGAGGGATTGTCGTATGAGGAGAGATTGAGGAGACTGGGCTTATGTTGTCTAGAGTTTAGAAAAATTAATGGTAATATCATTGAAGCATACAAAATTCTTAGAGGACCCGACAGGGTAGATGCAGGAAGGATATTTCCCCTGGCTGCGGGGGAGGCAGTGGTGCGGTGGGGTGGTCTAGATCCAGGGGACACAATCTCAGAATAAGAGGTTGACCATTTAGCAGAGATGAGGAGGAATTTCTTCACTGAGGGTGGTGGAGGCTGGAGGCTCAGTCATTGAGTATATTGAAGAAAGAGATTGGTAGATTTCTAGATATTAAAGCTATCAAGGGATATGGAGATAGCGTAGCAAAATGCCATTGAGGTAGACAATCAGCTAGGATGTATTTGAATGTCAGGGCAGATTCAAGGGGCTGAATGGCCTACTGTTCCCATTTCCTATGTTCCTGTGTAATGCGGTTGACTCTTAACTGCCCTCTGAAATGGCATAGTAAGTCAATGGCTGATCTACTACCTCAAAATCATCTTCCCGCACTATCCCCATATCTCTGTCTAGAAATCTATCGACCTCTGCTTTGAACATTCTCAATGGCTAAGCCTCCACAGGCCTCTGGGGTAGAGAATTAAAAAGATTCACCACCCTCCGAGTGAAGAAATTCCTCCTCATCTAGGTCCTAAATGGCATACCTCTTATTCTGAGATTGTATCCCCAGGTTCTAGACACCCCAGGAAGGCAAGGAGGTTCCTCAAGGAAATTGCAACCACCAGTAAAGTGGTATTGAGCAAACTGTTGGAGCTGCGGGCTAACAAATCACCGGGTTCTGATGGACATCATCCTAAGCCTTAAAAGAAGTGTCTGGTGAGATAGTTGATGCATTGGTTTTAATTTTACAAAATTTCCTAGATTTGGGTAAGGTTCCATTAGCTTGGAAAATAGTGAATGCAACTCCTTTATTCAAAAAGGGAGACAGAAATCAGGAAGCTATAGTCCAGTTAGCTTAACATCTGTCATGCGGAAAATGTTAGAAGCTATTATTAAACATGTTATTGCAGGGCACTTAGAAAAATTCAAGGCAATCAGGTCAAATCAACATGGTTTGGTGAAAGGGAAATTATGTTTAACCAATTTACTGGAGTTCTTTGAAGGAGTCACATGTACTGTGGATACAGTGGAACCAGTGGATGTACTGTACTTAGATTTCCAGAAAGCACTTGATAAGATGCCACATGAAAGGTTATTGTGAAAAATAAAAGCACATGGTGTAGGGGGTAACATATTGGCATGGGTAGAAGATTGGCTAGCTAACAGAAAACAGACAGTAGGCATAAATGGGTCATTTTCTGGTTGGCAACATATAACAAGTATTGTGCCACAGGGATCAGTGCTGGGGACTCAACATTTCACAATTTATATAAATGACTTGGATGAAGGGACAGATGATATTGTTGCTAAATTTGCTGACAACACAAAGGTAGGTAGGAAAATAAGTTATAAAGAGGACATAAGGAGGCTACAAAGGAACATAGATAGTTAAGTGAGTGGGAAAAGATCTGGCAAATGGACTATAATGCGGGCAAACGTAAGTTTGTCTGTTTTGAAATGAAGAATAAAAAATAAGCAGATTATCTAGATGGTGAGAGATTGCAGAGCTCTGAGATTCAAAGAGATCCAGATGTCCTAGTGTATGGAACACCAAAGGCTAGTATGCAGGCACAGCAAGTAATTAGGAAAGCTAATATAATGTTATTGTTTACTGCAAGGAGAATTTAATACAAAAGTACGGTGGGGGGGGGCGTGGTTTATGCTTCAGTTGTACAGGAGCCATATCTGGAGTAATGTGTACAGTATTAGTCTCCTCATTTAAGGAAGGATGTAATTGCATTAAAAGCAGTTCAGAAAAGGTTTACTCAGCTAACACCAGCTTTTTTAAAATTTGTTCATGGGATGTGGGTGTCACTGGCTAGGCAAGCATTTATTACCCATCCCAAATTGCCCTCATTCAGAGAGTGCTTAAGAGTCAACCATGAGTCACATGTAGACCAGGTAAGGACAGCAGATTTCCTTCAAGGACATTATTGAACCAAATGGGTTTTTACAACAATTGACAACGGTTTCATAGTCATCATTAGACTTTTAATTCCAGATTTCTACTGAACTCAAATTCCACCATCTGCCACGACAGGGTTTGAGCCTAGGTTGCCAGAGAATTACTCTGGGTCTCTGAATTACTAGTCCAGCAACAATACCACTATGCCATTGCCTCTCCTATTTTATGAGGAAAGGCTGGACAGGTTAGGCTTGTATCCACTGGAGTTTAGAAGAGTAAGAGGTGCCCTGATTGAAAGCTGAGGGAATTGACAGAGTGGATGTGGAGAGGATGTTTCCTCTTGTGGGAGAATCCAGAACTAGTGATCACAGTTTAGAAATAAGGAATCACTCACTTAAGACAGAGATGAGGAGAATTTTTGTTTCTCTCAATGGGTTGTGAGTCTTTGGAACTGTGTTCTTCAAAAGGCAATGGAAGCAGATGCTGGGATTTTCCGGCCCCATCATGGCAGAACCCATTGTGGGAGATTCAGCAGCCCAGCCAAAAGTTCATTGACTTTTGGCAGGACTGGGCGATCCTGGGGCAGGTGGGGCCAGAAAATCCCGCCCAGATTATTTGAATATTTTTAAGGCAGAACTAGATAGATTCTTGATTAACAAGGGGGTGAAAGGTTAAAGAGGGCAGGCGGGAATGTGGAGTTGAGGTTACAGTCAGATCAGCCATGATCTTATTGAATAATGTAGCAGGCTCGAGGGGCCAAATGACCTACTCCTGCTTCTAAATCATATGTTTGTATGGAGTTTTGCTCAGATACTCTATTTGCAATACTTAGAGAACTATTAATATTTTCTTGGGTTCTTCCAGAGCTTTGCAGACTGAAGTACACCAGGGTTTTGTCCTCAAATTATCAGTTTCTCTATCAGCTCCTCAAGCCTTCTCTACCATTTGATAAGATCATGGCTGATCTGATTGTGGTCTCAACTTTATGTTACTGTTTACCCTTATACCCTTTTACTCCCTCAATCAAGAATCTATTTACCTCAGTCTTAAAAATATTCAATGACCCAGCCTCCACTGCTCTCTGGGGAAGAGAATCCCAAAGACCAACAATGGTCTGAGAGAAAAAAATCTCCTCATCTCTGTCATAACTGGGAGCATCCTTATTTTTGAACTGTGTCGCCTTAGTTTTAGTCTTTCCCATAAGTGGAAACATCCACTCGGCATCCACCCTGTCAATTCCCCTCAGTACCTTTTATGTTTCAATAAGATCACTTTCCATTCTTCTGAACTCCAGTGGATACTGGTCCAACCTGTCCAGCCATTTGCATAAGCTAACCCCTTCATCCCAGGAATCAGTCCAGTGAACCTTCTCTAAACTGCTTCTAATGCAATGATATCCTTTCTTAAGTCAGGGGCCAAAACTGTACACAGTAATCCAGATGTAATTTCACCAATATGGGAACATAGAAAATAGGAGCAGGAGTAGGTCATTCAGCCCTTTGAGCCTGCTCCGCCATTTAATCATGGATGATCCTCTATCTCAACACTGTATTCTAGCTCTCTCCCCATACCCCATGATGATTTTAGAGACTAGAAATCTATCTATTTCCTTCTTAAATATATTCAGTGATTTGGCCTCCACAGCCTTCTGTGGCAGAGAATTCCACAGGTTCACCACCCTCTGAGTGAAGAATTTTCTTCTCATCTCAGTCCTAAATAGCCTACCCCGTATCCTGAGATTGACCCCTTGTTTTAGACCACCCAGCCAGAGGAAAAATCCTCCCTGCATCCAGTCTGTTCACCCCTGTCAGAATTGTTGTACATTTAAATGAAATCCCCTCTCATCCTTCTAAATTCCAGTGAATTTGTTGTTAACCCAATCTCTCATCATATGGCAATCTTTCCATTTCAGGCATCAGTCCGTTGAATCTTCACTGCACTCCCCCTATGGCAAGTATATCCTTTCTTAGGTCAGGAAACCAAAATTGCACACAATACTCCAGGTGTGGCCTCACCAAGGTCCTGTACAGCTGCAGTAAAACATCCTTGCTCCTGTACTCAAATCCTCTTGCAATGAAGGCCAATTTGCCTTCTTAACTGCTTGCTGCACCTGCATGCTTGCTCTCAGTGGTATACAAGGACACCCAGGTTCCTTTGTACATAAACATTTCCCAATCTGCCATCATTTAAATAATACTCTGCCATCCTGTTTATCCTACCGAAGCGGATAACTTCACACTTGTCCATGTTATACTGCATCTGCCCGCTCACTCAACTTGTCTAAATTACCTTGAAGCCTCTTAACATCCTCCTCACCACTCGCATTCCCACCTAGTTTTGTGCCATCAGCAAATTTGGAAATATTACATTTGGTTCCCTCATCTAAATCATTGATATATATTGTGAATAGCTGGGGCCCAAGCACTGATCTCTGTGATACCCCACTAGTCACTGCCTGCCACTTCGAAGAAGACCCATTTATTCCTACTCTGTTTCCTGTCTGCTAACCAATTCTCAATCCATGCCAATATATTTCCCCTAATCCCATGTGCTTTAATTTTGCACACTTATCTCTTATGTGGGACTTTATCAAAAGCTTTCTGAAAATCCAAATACACCACATCCACTGGTTCTCCCTTATCTATTCTGCAATTATATCCTCAAAAAAACTCCAGTAGGTTTGTCAAACATGACTTCCCTTTCATAAATCCATGTTGACTTTGTCTAATTTCATTAATAATTTATCTTTATAATAGACTATTTTATTCATTCTTCAGATGTGGGCATTGCTGGGTAGGCCAGCATTTATTGCCCATTACTAGTTGGCCCTTAAGGGCATTTAAGAGTCAACTGCATTGCTGTTGGTCTGCAGTCACATGTAAGCCTGGCCAGATATACTTCTGTAAAGGACACTAGTGAACCAGATGGGTTTTTACAACAATGGCTTCATGGTCATTATCAGATTTTTAATTCCAGATTTTTATTGAATTCAAATTCCACCATCAGCTGTGGTGAGATTTGAGCCCAGGTCCCCAGAGAATTACCCTAGATCTCTGGGTTACCAATCTAGGGACAATACCACTACACCACCACCTCCCCTTTGCCTTCCACAGATGTTAGGCTAACTGGTCTGTAATTCCCTGTTTTCTCCCTTCCTCCTTTATTAAATAGTGGGGTTATATTTGCCACCCTCCAATCTGCCAGGGCTGTTCTAGCATTTACAGAATTATGGAAGATGACAACCAATGAATCCACTATTTCCATGGCCACCTCCTTTAGCATCCTGGGATGTAGATTATCAGGCTCTGGGGTTTTATCGGTTTTCAGTCCCATTAATTTCTCCAGCACTATTGTTTTAGTAATACTAATTTCCCTCAATTTCTCCTTCGCACTAGATTCTTGGTTCAGTAGCATTTCTGGGAAGTTATTTGTGTCTTCCTCCATGAGGACAGAACTAAAGTAATTGTTTAATTGCTCTACCATTTCCTTGTTCTCCATTATAAATTCTCCCGTATCGGACTGTCAGGGCCTACATTTGCCTTCACTAATCTTTTTCTTTTTACATACTTATAGAAGCTCTTACAATTCCACTTTTATGTTCCTTGCAAGTTTATTATCATACTCTATTTTTCCCCTCTTAATCAATCTCTTGATCCTCCTTTGCTGAATTCTAATTGGCTCTCAATCCTCAGGCTTGTTACTTTTTCTAACAACTTTTTGTGACTCCTCTTTGAATCTAATACCATCCTTAATTTCTTTTGTTAGCCATGGTTGGGCCACTTTTGCTGTTGTGTTTTCATACCAGAAAGGAATATATACCTGTTGCAATGCATACATTTGTTCCTTAAATATTCACCATTGTCTATCCTCCATTGTGCCTTTTAATGAAGTTCCTCAATCTATCTCAGCCAACTCACTCCTCATACCATTGTAATTTCCTTTGTTTAGGTTTAGGACCCGAGTTTCAGATTGGACTATTTCACTTTCCATCCTAATGAAGAATTTTATCATGTTATGTTCACTGTTCCCTTAAGGATCCCACACAACAAGATTATTAATTAACCCCTTCTCATTGCACAATACCAAATCTAAGATAGTCTGTTCCCTTCTCGGTTACTTGATGTACTGGTCTAAAAATCCATCTCATACACAATCTAGGAATTCATCCATCACAGTATTATTGTGAATTTGGTTTACCCAGTCATTATGTGGTTAAAGTCGCCCATGATTACTATAACACCCTTTTTACGTGCATCTCTAATTACCTGTTTAATGCCATCCCCTAACTTACCATTACTGGTTGGAGGCCTATAAACATTCCCCACTAATGTTCCCTGCCCCTTATTGTTTCTTAGCTCCACCCAGACTGATTCTGCGTCTAGATTTTCTGAGCCATTATCTTCTCCCACTATTGCACTGATTTTAACTAACAATGCCACCCCACCTCCCCCTTTTCCCCATCTTTCCTAAATATCGAGTAAGCTTGGGCATTCAGTTTCCAGCCTTGGTCACCCTGCAGTCATGTCTCCGTACAAAGCCCTGTACAACTGTAGCAAAGCTTCCAACTTTTATATTCCATTCCCCTTGCAATAGGTAGCAACATTCCATTTGCTTTCCTAAACACTTGTTTTACCTGGATATTAGCATAATGAAAAGAGAAACTTTTCATTATGTTCTTCACAGTCAGTAATTCCTATTTATCAAATCTTGTGATAATATATTTGTCAACCCCAGTCAATTTTCATCATTTGCTAAAACATAAACAGTTACATTAATCAAGCTGACAAGTATCAGTCATTTTTAAATATTAACAACATATTCATTTGTCCCTTAATCAGAACATACCTCTGAAAATAGTCCTCACATGTTTGATAGACTCTGTCATGAAAGACACCCATTGTTGCCACAAGTTGGGTTTTGACCTCGTTTGAGCAAGCAATGTAAAAGCCAGAAAGGAAATAGTTAGAGACAGCAACCAATGCCTCTCTAGGCCAGTGGCTGAACCAATCCATAGTGCAACCAGAGATCAGACCGGGGAACTTTAGTGCACGTGATCGAAACTTTTCACCAACCTAACATCAAAACAAAAGGAACAATTGGCTTAGAAATATACATACAAAACTCAAGTCATCCTACCATGATGATACTCAGAGGCAAAAATAAAAATAAATTTATCTTTTGATACAACTACCTCTGCTTGTTTCACATTAGTGAGTTCCCTGATGACATTATTATGACACTCTGTTGAAAGATCATCAACCTGAACTCTGTTGTCTTTTTCTCTCTGCAGAGATTCTGGGTTTCCAGCTTCTGTAGTACTTTGCTTTTGTATTAATGAGACATTTCCTCACTTCAAGAATGCTTGGAGGAGGCTGATAGCATTACAGTCAGCTAGGTTGGATTTGTACTGGATATAATGTTGGGGTTAAATTGGATAACCCCTGAAAATAGGTGAATAACCCATGCCTGCTCTTTAACTTGCAGGCAGCATGTAAAATTCATGCTGCCTGCCTGTTGTTCAGTGACTGCATGCATTAGCAAGAGGCCAGATAATATGATTGAAAAGAACTAATTAAAGGCAGCCTGCATCTCTGAAAGGGGAGGTGCAGTGTGGTTACAACAGATAATGGTAGCTAGGGAAATTATGTTTGCTCATTGGAGAATTTAGGACTAGAGGATATAACCTAAAATTTAAGATCAGGTTTTTCAGAAGTGAGTAGAACTTTTATATGCAAAAGATGGTAGAAGTTTGGAAACACTTCTGAAAATGGAAGTTGATATGAGATTAATAGTTCATTTAAAATCTGGGATTGATAACTTTCTGTTAACCAGGCGTAGGAAGGGATATTGGGTAAAGGCATTTATCTGGAGTTAGGTCACAAATCAGTAATGGGACAGAATTTTATAGACCCTTGCTGGCAGATTTGTAGGTGGGAGGACCTGTAAAATTCTGCGGGTGGAAATGAAAAACTAATGGCCACTTAAGGGCTGCTTCCAACCCGGCTGCAGTTTCTCTGAGGCAGGATTTTCTCCCCAAATAGGGACAGAAGGCCTTCCAGTAAATTACCTGGCTGCGGGACAAACATCTGGAGCAGCAGTGCACTCCCACTGACTTTTAAGTGTTGGAGTGGGAAACTCTGCCATCTGAATTTTTTTTTAATTCATTCATGGGATGTGGGTGATGCTGGCTAGGCCAGCATTTATTGCCATCCCTAGTTGTCCTTGAGAAGATGGTGGTGAGCTGCCTTCTTGAACTGCTGCAATCCATGTGGTGTAAGTAAAACCCACAGTGCCGTTAGGATGGGAGTTCCAGGATTTTGACCCAGCGACAGTGAAGGAACGGCGATGTATTTTCAAGTCAGGATGGTATGTGGCTTGCAGGGGAACTTCCAGGTGGTGGTGTTCCCATCTATCTGCTGCCCTTGTTCTTCTGGATGATAATTGTCGTCAGTTTGGAAGATGCTATCTAAGGGGCCTTGGTGAGTTTCTGCAGTACATCTTGTAACAAACGAATGTTTGTGGATGTGGTGCCAATCAAGCGGGCTGGCCCTGGATGATGTCGAGCTTCTTGAGTATTGTTGTAGCTGTACTTATCCAAGCAAGTGGGGAATATTCAATCACACTCCTGACTTGTGCCTTGTAGATAGTGGACAGGCTTTGGGGAGTCAGGAAGTGAGTTACTCATCACAGGATTCCTAGCCTCTGGCCTGCTCTTGTAGCCACAGCATTTGTATGGCTAGTCCAGTTCAGTTTCTGGTCAATGGTAACCACCCGGATGTTGATATTGGGGGATTCACCGATGGTAATGCCATTGAATGTCAAGGGGCGATGGTTAGATTCTCTCTTGTTAGAGATGGTCATTGCCTAGCACTTGTATGGTGTGGATGTTACTTGCCACTTGCACCCTTGCTACAGCCCAAGCTTGGATATTGTCCAGGTCTTGCTGCATTTGGGCATGAACTGCTTCAGTATCTGAAGAGTTGCGAATGGTGCTGAACATTGTGCAATCATCAGCAAACATCCCCACTTCTGACCTTATGATGGAAGGATTGATGAAGCAGCTGAAGATGGTTGGGGTTAGGACCCTACCCTGAGGAATTCCTGCAGTGATGTCCTGGAACTGAGATGATTGACCTCCAACAACCACAACCACCTTACTTTGTGCTAGGTATGACTTCAACCAGCAGAGAGATTTCCCCCCGATTCCTATTGACTCCAATTTTGCTAGGGCTCCTTGATGTCACACTTGGTCAAATGTTGCCTTGATGTCAAGGGCAGTCACTCTCACCTGCTCTCTGGAATACAGCTCTTCTGTCCCTGTTTGAAACAAGGCTGTAATGAGGTCAGGGGCTGAGTGGCCCTGGCAGAACCCAAGCTGAGCATCAGTAAGCAGATTATAGTTAAGCAAGTGCCATTTGATGGCAGGCAGGTTGGTGAGGATGAGGCCAAGTATGTTTTCTCATTGGTTCTCCACTACCTGCTGCATACACAGTGTAGCTGCTATGTCCTGTAGGACTTGGCCAGCTTGGTCAGTGGTGGTGCTATGGGAGGAGAGGGGTGGGGGTGCAGTACATGGCAATTAGCAGGAGGTTTAATTGCCTATGTTTGGCTTGATGCCATGAAACTTCATGAAGACTCCCAGGGCAACTCCATCCTGACTGTATACCACTGTGCTGCCACCTCTGCTGGGTCTGTTCTGCCAGTGGGACAGGACATATCCAGGGATGGTGATGGTGGTGCCTGGGACATTATCTGTAAGGTATAATTCCATGAGGGTAACTATGTCAGAATGAAAAATCTGCTGCTGATCTCATTATATGGTAGGACAGAATCAAATGGCCTGCTCCTCTTCCTGTGCAAGAGATGGTGAGGACAGTTTTCACTGTTTAAAAATAAGTGGTCGCCCATTTAAAACGGAGATGAGGTGAAATTTCTTCTCTCAGAGGGCCGCGAGTCTTTGGAACTCTCTTCCTGAAAAGGCAGTGGAAGCAGTGTCTTTGAATATTTTTAAGGCAGAGGTGGTTGGATTCTTGGTAAGCAAGGGAGTGATAGGTTATTGGAGGTAGGTGGTATGCAGATGTGAAGTTACTATCAGATCAGTCATGATCTTATTAAATGGCAGAGCAGGCTCAAGGGGCTGAATGGCCTACTCCTGCTCCTTGTTCGTATGTTTGTATGTTCTCCAAAGGAAATATATAAGATTAGAAATTCTACCCATGATTTCCTCAACAAATTGGAATTTAATTAATCTTTGACTGCTGATTTGATAGGTCCCTCCCAGCCATGCGACTAATAATGCCATTTGATTATCATGGACCAAACACAAAGAAAATTAAGACATACATTCATTGATATAGAACTTCTTTTTAGATAGATAACCAGATTAAAAACATAACTGACCGGAGAGAAACTGAGGACCACATGGAGATTTTTCCTGGCTCTTTTTATAAAATATTCATAAAGATTGTCAAAAGTGGGAGGGATACGAGGTGCTTCTTTCTTCATTGATGCAATCAGCGATTGAGTAATCTCATCAAGTTCATCCCGAGCAAATAAGTTTGACACCTGTCGAAAGAAACCAGACAGCAATTTAAATGTGCAATATTTCATATATGTTATTGGCTGCAACCTTGATCTGTTCAGATAGTTTATTGTCATTGGTATATATTTATTGTTCCTGGTACTGTTATTCTGCTGAATTTAATCAGACACTTTATTGCATGAAATAGTGAATATTGTTGATTTAAGTGAGTTGAATAGACATCTGGATTTACAACGTATTGTACAATAGATAGAAAAAAATGGTGGGGTATAACTATGGTGTGATCCTGGCAGGAGAATGACATAACCTGAGGCAGAAACCATTAGATTCTGCACAATTTAAAATAAGTAAATGTTGCTGTTGGGGATGGGGTTTACTTCTTATGCCCATCCCAATTCTATAGTTGGTGATTTCAATTTCACCAAGTTCCTTTCTCCCATTCACGTCCTGATTTGCAGTTATTACTGGAACGTTTTTTGGTCGATGAGGGTAATGCAGTTGATGTGGTGTACATGGACTTTGAAAAGGCATTTGAAACAGTGTCACACAACCGACTTGTGAGAAATGTTATTGCTCAGGGAATAAAAGGGACAGTAGCTACATGGATACAAAATTGGCTGAAGAATAGGAAGCAGAGTGTAATGGTCAATGGATATTTTTCGGGATAGAGGAAAGTTTGTAGTAGAGTTCCCCAGGGGTCAGTATTGGGACCCTTGCCATTCCTGATATATATTAATAATCTAGATCTTGGTGTGCAGGGGACTATTTCAAAGTTTGTGGATGATACAAAACTTGGAAGCATTGTAAACTGCGAGACAGTATAGAACTTCAAAAGGACAGAGACAAGTTTATGGAGTGGGCAGATAGGTGGCAGATGAAGTTCAATGCGGATAAGTGTGAGGTGATGCATTTTGGTCAGAAGAACATGGAAAGACAATATAAAATAAGGGGTGAAATTTTGAAGGGGGTGCAGGAGTAGAAAGACTTAGGTGTATATGTACATGGATCATTGAAGGTGGCAGGACAGGTGGAGAGAGCAGTTAATAAAGCATATACTATCCTGGGCTTTATTAATAGGGGCATAGAGTACAAGAGCATGGAGATTATGCTGAATTTATATAAGACAATCGTTAGACCTCAGCTGGAATATTGTGTGTAGTTCTGGGCACCATATTATAGGAAGGGTGTGAACACATTGGAGAGAGTGCAGAAGAGGTCAACATGAATGGTTCCAGGGATAAGAAATGTCAGCTATGAGGATAGATTACAGAGGTTAGGACTGTTCTCCTTGGAGAGAAGAAGGCTGAAAGGCATGAGACCAATTTTTGGCCTTTCCACCATATAGTCCGCTCACACCCACCATGATGCAGACCACCAACTGGAGTGGATGATTCTGCCCTTTGTTTTCCTTTAGTTGGCCAATTGTCCATCCATGCTCATAGCTTACCACCAACCCCATGAGCTCTTATCTTGGGCTGTAACTTTTTATATGAGAGTTCAAAACAAAATGAGAAGGGTGAGCTCCATGAGTTCAAAATAGAGTGAGGTGAGAGGTCCAGGAGTTCAAAACAGTGAGAGAGGGTAAAGGTTCGAGAGCCTCAACACAGAGTGAGAGTGGAGAGGTCCGAGAGTTCAAAACAGCGTGAGAGGGGTGAGGCCCAAGAGCTCAAAACAGTGTGAGGAGAAGAGATCTGAGAATTCAAAACAGCATGAGAGGGGAGACATCTGAGAGCTTCATAACAGCCAGAGGGGAAAAGGTCCCAGAGCTTCAAAACAGGGTTATTTTTATTCATTCATGGGATGTGGGCATCGCTGGCTAGGCCAGCATTTATAGCCCATCTCTAATTTCCTTTGAGAAGGTGATAGTGAGCTGCCTTCTTGAACCACTGCAGACAATGTGGT
Organism: Cetorhinus maximus; assembly: GCF_964194155.1. Taxonomy (NCBI): domain Eukaryota; kingdom Metazoa; phylum Chordata; class Chondrichthyes; order Lamniformes; family Cetorhinidae; genus Cetorhinus; species Cetorhinus maximus. The sequence goes on from NC_135883.1 coordinate 169,617,331, forward strand.
GTAGGTACACCAACAGTGCTGTTAGGGAGGGAGTTCCAGGATTTTGACCCAGCGAAGGTGAAAGAACAGCAATATATTTCCAAGTCAGAATGGTAGTGCCACTGTGCGTCGGTGGTGGAGGGAGTGAAGGTTTGTGGAAGGGGTGTCAATCAAGTGAGCTGCTTTGTCCTGGATGGTGTGGAGCATCTTGAATGTTGTTGGAGCTGCACTCATCCAGGCAAGTGGAGAGTATTTCATCACACATCATCAGCTGAGGGAGGGCAGTACGTGGTAATCAGCAGGAGGTTTCCTTGCCCATGTTTGACCTGATGCCATGAGATTTCATGGGGTCCGGGGTCAATGTTAAGGACTCCCAGGGCAACTCCCTCCCAGTTGTATAGCACTGTGCTGCCACCTCTGCTTGGCCTGTCCTGGCAGGGCATACACAGGGATGGTGATGGTGGCGTCTGGAACATTATCTGTCAGATATGATTCCGTGAGTATGATGATGTCAGGCTGTTGCTTGACTAGTCTGTGAGAAAGCACTACCAATTTTGGCACTAGCCCCCAGATATTAGTAAGGAGGACTTTGCAGGGTCGACAGGGTTGAGTTTGCCTTTGTCATTTCCGGTGCCTAGGTTGGTCTGTCCAATTTTATTCCTTTTTTGAGATTTTGCAGCAGCTTGATACAACTGAATGGCTTGCTAGGCCATTTAAGAGTCAACCACATTGCTGTGGGTCAGGACCAGGTAAAGGCAGCAGGTTTCCTTAGTGAAGCACATGGGTTTTTACAACAATCGAAAATGTTTTTGTGGTCATTGAATTCAAATTCCACCATCTGTTGTGGTGGGATTCGAACCTGGACCCCCAGAGCATTCCCCTGGGTTTCCTGGATTACTAGTCCGGCAACAATACCAAGACGCCATCGCCTTCCTCTTAGAGCAATACATTCTGTAACAAACCAGGGGTGAGGCTATTTTGGACTTGGTAATGTGTGATGAGACAGGATTAATTAATGACCTCATAGTCAAGGATCCTCGAGGCATGAGTGATCCTAACTTGATAGAATCTTACATTCAGTTTGAGTGTGAGACATATGGGTCCATAACTAGTGTCTTAACGTGGATAAATGTGAGGTTATCGACTTTGGTAGCAAAAACAGGGAGGCATATTATTATCTAAATGAAATTGAGAGAGCGGACTGTGCAATGAAAGGATTCGAGCACAGGAGCAAGGATGTCTTGCTGCAATTATACAGGGCCTTGGTGAGACCACACCTGGAACATTGTGTGCAGTTTTGGTCTCCTTATCTGAGAAAGGTTGTTGTTGCTATAGAGGGAGTGCAGCGAAGGGTTACCAGACTGATTCCTAGGATGGCGGGACTGATATATGAGGAGAGATTGAGTTGGTTAGGATTATATCTGCTGGAGTTCAGAAGAATGAGAGGAGATCTCATAGAAACATATAAAATTCTAACAGGACTAGACAGAGTAGATGCAGGAAGGATGTTCCCGATGGTGGGGGAGTCCAGAACCAGGGGTCACAGTCTGAAGATATAGGGTAGACTATTTAGGACTGAGATGAGGAGAAATTTCTTCACCCAGAGAGTGGTGAGCCTGTGGAATTCGCTACCACAGAAAATAGTCAAGGCCAAAACATTGTATGTTTTCAAGAAGGAGTTAGATATAGCTCCTGGGGTGAAAGGGATCAAAGGATATGGGGAGAAAGCGGGAGCAGGCTATTGAATTGGATGATCAGCCATGATCATGATGAATGGTGGAGCAGGCTCGAAGGGCCGAATGGCCTACTCCTGCTCCTATTTTCTATGTTTCTATGTCTTAAACTTAAATAAAGACAATTGCAAGACAGGTTTGGGTGAAGTGGATTGGATAAATAATTTAAAAAGAAATATGGTAGAGAAGGTGAGGTCAGAGTGACTGCCTTTGATATCAAGGCAGCAGTTGGCCGAGTGTGGCATCTAGAAACTGGTGTCAGTGGGAATCAGTGGGAAAATGCTTGGCTGGTTGGAGTCATACCTAGCACAAAGGAAGATGGTTGTGGTTGTTGGAAATCAATCATCTCAGTTCCAGGACCTCACTGCAGCTGTTCCTCAGGCTAATGTCCTAGGCACAGCCATCTTCAGCTGCTTCATCAATGACTTTTCTTCCATCATAAGGTCAGAAGTAGGAATGTTCACTGATAATTGCACAATGTTCAGCACCTAGCGTGACTCCTCAGATACTGAGGCAGTCCATGTACAAATGCAGTAAGACCTGGACAATATCCAGGCTTAGGTTTACAAATGGCAAGTAACATTTGCGTCACACAATTGCCAGGCAATGACCTCCCTTTGACATTTATGGCATTATCATCGCTGTATCCCCCACTATCAACATTCAGGGGGTTACCATTGACCAGGAACTAAACTGGACTAGCCACTAAATACTGTGACCACAAAAGCAGGCCAGAAGCTAGGAATCTTGAGGCTCATAACTCACCTCCTGACTCCACAAAGCCTCTCCACCATCTACAAGGCACAAGTCTGGAGTGTGATAGAACACTCTCCACTTGCCTGGATTAGTGCAGCTCCAGCAACACCCAAGAAGTTTGACACCATCCAGGACAAAGCAGCCAATTTGATTGGTACCCCATCCTCAAACATTCACTCCCTCTCCCTCCACCACCGACGCACAGTAGGAGCAATGTGTACCATCTACAAGATGTGCTGTAGGAACTCACAGAGCCTCCTTATGCAGCACCTTCTAAACCCATGGCCACTACCATCTAGAAGGACAAGGGCAGCAGATACATGGAAACATCACCACCTGGAAGTTCCCGTCCAAGCCACTGACTATCCTGACTTGGAAATATATTGCTGTTCCTTCACTGTCACTGTGTTAAAATCCTGCAACTCCCTCCCTAATAACACTCTGGGTGTTGTAAAGAATCTGTTTTTATTTTTCTTTAAAATTGGACTGTGGCTTTAAAAGCTACCATGGCTGCAGTTGAAAGACATGTTCACTGGAATAGGATGAGGAATATCTACAATGTTGCTACCCTGGAACAGAGTGCGCCATAAAAGTACAGGATGGTGCTGGAAAGGAGTCTTAGACTAAGGTGAACCGCCTGACAACAGCATTTTAATTGGCTCCTCACCAGGTGACCAGGGTTTTGTGTGGTAACAGTGCAGGCAGAACAGCTTTTAACCTGCAAAGAGGGAAGACCTAAAACCTTTCTCTCCTGGGTGTGTAAGATTCCACTAATTCTGCCATTGTTGTTAGCTGGCTATTCCTCACATCTCTGTAACGTGCTTTCTCTGAAAGCCCCTGTCAAGAGGAAAAAGGGAAAAATCACCAGTAGAGACATTGAAAAGCAAGTTATTCAACCAGTGAACCACAGGCTGAAAGTGCTGGGAGACCACCTTGTGTCATCAACAAAAAGCTACAAGGAATTTAGAAGACATTAATCAAAATCAACCCATCTAATCCTGTACTCCAGATTTGTGCTATTGAACTGTTTTATCTTATGCTTAAAATCCATGTTTTATGTGTCTTATGTCTGTGTGTTTGTGTACAAGGGTTTAAGAAGAGGGAGAGTTTAAGTTATAGAGTTAGAAGTTAGCAGTTCATATTTCTTTCTTTTGTCACTAACATAATAAACAGTTATTTATTTATTAGGTTTACAAACCTGGTGTTTGTATTCTGTTAACCTAAATGAAACAGTTAGGTAGAATTGGGGCAATCTGGTAGTTTGGTCAAACTTTTCACATTTGTTGCAGCTCAGGGGCTTGATATTACAGTGCACTATCCTCAGTGAGTCGTGACAATGTACCTGCACCACATGGGTTGCAGTGGTCCAAGAAGGCAGCTCACCACCAGTTTCACGAGAGCATTTAGGATTGGGCAATAAATGCTGGCCTAGCCAGCCAAGCCAACATCCCTTGAAAAAAAATGCCATGAACAAAGGCAGTTCCTATATGAAAATGATGGCTGGACAATGGGCATGTAATCGGTGCATCTGAGCTTACCTTAAGTGACTGTATGAGAATTGTTCATAGAAAGTTAGTGATTATCCTGATGCTGCCGCACTGCAGTGTGTTCTTTTGTATATTATACTTATTGCAAACCACGTTGGAGTCTTTTCACCCAAATGCACTTTGCAATTGTCTTTGTTTTATGACTGTGAGGTTTTGATAAAAGTATGAATCATTGTTGAACACCAAAGCCCTTCATGCCTTCCTGCAACGTTATTTCGTCTCTGCTTTTAAGGCTCAGCATTACTCCTTTAGGTCCCACTCTACCTATGTATGACACTGAGCGATGCAAGTTGGTTCCATGAGTGTGTGATGTCAGAGGTGTGTGCTCACCCTGATGAAGCCGTCCAACCTGTGAGGATGTTATTTTGCTCCTGAATGGCTGCCTAGCAATGCTTGATGCAGCTCCCTTTTGAGGTGACAGAACACCAATCAATGTGGGATTTCATTACATGACTGAGCAATCTTTTAGGGTCCATAGCAAGGATTGACCTTTGTGAGATGGACAGTTTCGAGGACTGTAATGGTAGAAAAGAAATATTCCAGCACATCTCCTGAGTACTCATCAGTATCCATGAAGGGAATAAGTTATCATTGACTGATGTGTCAAAACTGACTGGGCCACATCTCTCCCAGATACCAAGTCAATGCAGGACATAAACTTAGAAAGCTTCTGATGAATTCAGTCTAATAAATGTTTGTCAATAATCCACGATGGTCCTGCTGAACCACAATGGTAACATAACTCACAGGTTTGTGCCCATGCTGTCATGTTTCAGATCATTGCGTCCTGATGTCTGATTGCATCTTGGAGCTCAGTATCAAGATGCAGCCTGTGCATTAATCACTCTATGGTTGAAAGGACTGTGCTATGTGTAGTTGCTTAAGAATGTATGCTAGTGGAATGCTTATCCCATTACGCAGTGGCCATATGCTCCCTAGACTACTGTGCCTTCCAAGGATGATCCAATTGTTAGGGCTGAAGGTGACTTATGTTTCCTCTGTTACTATTTTCAAATTAATGACATTTCATGAGATGTTGGAGATCACTGTCTGTTCAAATGCCCCTGGCAGCATGGCCTCAGCCCCAGGGGACAGTCTGTGACTCCTCCTTGTATATTCTCATAACTCTTGCCCCAGGACAATCTTTCACTATTCCACTGTGTTCCTTTCAGTTATGCCCCTGTCTTCCCCACTTCCACCACACCCCAGTCCTGTCTCCATCTTCTCCGTCCCTGCTGGTCTTGCCTCCCATGCCCAGCCTTGGCACAACTTGTGAAAGAAGCACCCAAAATCTCACAGCAACACTGTTAAAGGAAGGTGAAAGAAGTGTCTAACTATTTCAAAGTTGTTGATGAAGTAAAGCTCGCCAGATGCACGCTACTTATATATGGCCAGGAAACAGATGGGGGCATATTGAACACTGATGGGGCACTTAATTTGGAGGAAGAACATAATTCCAGTGAGTTGGCCTTTTGATGAACATTTATGAGCTGCAAATGTGGTTCCTGATGTAAGTAGTGGGATTGTCGACCTGCCTTTAACCCACCATGAGAAAAGGGGAACAAAATTCCAAACTAATTTCCTGCCAGCAGGAAAGTGACTTTGGAAATCACACCAAATTTAGTGCTCCACCCGCCATGATTCCCACTGCTGGCAGGAGCAGAAAATCCCACCCAGAGTGACTATTTCCTCTGCTGTGGAACTTCAGGACAATGGCTGTTTGGAAGTGGAGGGAGCTGGGAGTGGCGGGGGTGCATTTGGGTGTGGATAACCTTAAATTTGGAGATAGGCCATTTAGAAGAGAAACCAGGAAGCACGTTTTTCACATAAAAGATAGTGGAAATCTTGAACTCCCTCCCTCAAATAGTAGTCAATGCTGGATTAATTGAATTTCAAGACCGAGATTGATAAACTTTTGAGAGGAAATTATATCTAAAGATATGGAACAAAGACAGGTAAATGAATTTGAGGTACAGATCATCCATGATCTAAGTGAATGGTGAAACAGGTTCGAACTGAAGAGACAGGATGGAATGGCAGACACTATTCCTGCTATTTGTAGAGACTAGGACTAGGTAGCACAGTCAAAGAATTAGAGCTAGACCTTTCAGGAGACACTTCTTCAAGCAAGGATTGTGGAAGTTTGGAACTCTCTTTTGCAAACAGTAACTGATGCTAGATTAATTGTTAATTTTAAAACTGAGTTTGATAGATCTTTGTTAGTCAAAGTATCAGGAGGTGTGGGACAAAGATAGATATATTGTGTTAGTTAGCAAATCTGCCATAATCCCATTGAATCGTGGAACAGTCTTGCGAGGAGAGTCAAACAAAAATAGTCAAAAGTGTCAAGCCAGAGAAGGTGGTGATTATAATAGGCAGCTTTGCGAGTTACTGGACAAAAAAAATGAATAAAAAGCAAAGGCGCCATTAGATGCATTAGACCCAAAGACGCAGATCAGAGGCTAGGAGGCGAGTAACTCACCTCCTGATTCCTAAAGCCTGTCCACCATCTACAAGGCACAAGTCAGGAGTGTGATGGAACACTCTCCACTTGCCTGGATGAGTGCAGTTCCAAGAACACTCAGGAAGCTTGATATTGTCCAGGACAAAGCAGCCTGCTTGAATGGCACCCCATCCACAAACATTCACTCCCTCCACCAAAGACTCACAGTAGCAGCAGTGTTTACCATCTACAAGAAGCACTGCAGCAACTCACTGAGGCACCTTAGACAGTATCATACAAACCCATGAACTCTGCCACATAGAAGGACAAGGGTAAAAAATACTTGGAAACACCACCAACTGCAAGTTCCCTTCCAAGCCACAAACTATTCTGACTTTGAAATATATCGCCATTCCCTAATTGTTGCTGGGTCAAAATCATGGAGCTCCCTTCCTAACAACACTGTGCTTGTACCGACACCACATGGGCTGCAGTGGTTCAAGAAGGCAGCTCACCAGCAGCTTCTCAAGGGCAACTAGGGATGAGCAATAAATGCTGGCCTAGTCAGTGATGCCCACATCCCATTAATGAATAAAAAAATTGCTCCGTGCATTCCTACCATAACTCATCTTCGTGGGCGGAGCTTCGGAAAAGTGTGCAAAAGTGCAAAAGAGCAATACTCATCCCAGGTACTATGGAAGAAGGGAGGTTAAAGGGGTATTGTCGGAATGTCCACAAAATTCCCCAGTTTGAATTGGGACGCAGCTGACCTAATGTTCGAATTCAAAATGTTTGAACAGTGTACAGAGCTATGGTTTCTTTATTCAGGTTTGTACGAAACACACAAACAAGTCATAAAAATACACTTGACAATTGTAAATGAAGGTCTACATGGGCTGAACATGTCAACATTAACCGAAGAAGAGCTGGGTCTCCAAAAGGTATGGAGGAGAATTTTCTCCCCGTCGGCTGGGAGCGGGCATGGGCGGGCCAATTATGATCCGCCCAGCGTGACGTTTACCCAGTAGCGCTCAGCGCTACCTGTGTGGGCAGGGGGAGGAGGGAGAGTCGGGGCCTGCGCTCTTTCGCACGAGTGCAAAAGAGCGCAGAAATCTCCCTGAGGCATGGAGCTGACTCAGGGAGATTAAGTTCAGTTTTAAAGTTGGAAAAAAATTTAAAAATTAAAAATATTCAGACATGTCCCCTCATGTGGCAGTATCACATGAGCTGGGACATGTTTAGGAATTTTCATAAATTTTTTTATTTAATGAATAAAACCTTCATGAAACCTCATCCCGCCCGCGGATCAGGTTTCATGAAAAATGTGAAGGCTGCCTGGGCTCTTCGCCTGCCCGACGACCTCAAGGTTGGATGGGCAGATTTCTCAATAGGGTTCACAGAATCACACAGTGCAGAAGAGGTCCTTTGGCCCATCGAGTCTGCACCGACATGTGAGAAACATCTGACCTACCTACCTAATCCCATTTACCAGCACTTGGCCCATAGCCTTGAATGTTATGACGTGCCAAGTGCCAAGGGTTAATTGTTTTATTAATGGCCTTAACAGGCCTTTGACAGTTTGGCGGGTGCGCAGCCGACTCCGGTGCATGCCCGCAAGATCATAATGACACGCGGTGACATAGGGATGTATGCCCGACGTCACCGCGTGTGATATGACACGTCAAGAATCGGGGCCCACCCCCGCACACCGAACAGAAGATTCTGCCCATGGACTACATTGGATGACCAGTTCAGAATCAGGTTAAAATTCCGTCATCATCAACTCGAGTTCATGTCAATTTGACACCAGCCTATAGAATCCATAGACCACTCTGTCAGCAGATGCAGAGAAAAGGGTACTTATTGGGATTTTTGAAACACAGAGCCAGCAGACAGAATTGTTGAGCTGGTGATCGCATCCACACCCATTGAAACATCCCAGAGGTATCTGCTAGACAAGCCCAAAATGCATAGCAGCAAAAAGCTGTTCAAGGGTGGATGTAAGTATGAAGCAATCCGCACAAGTTGACAAAGTTTACAGGTCCTAAGTGTTAGGGGGAAATTAAATAAATATATAATTAAAAAATAAAAAGAAGCACACAGTAAGAATTTTTTGAACATACTTAAAATCTCCAAGCAGCCATGGATGCTAAACCTATTTACAGCTGAGGGTAAGCAGATGAACATTGCACACAAAGGGGCTTTGAGTTCTGTGTGATTTACACAGTTTCAAGAGATGAGCTAATGTCCAGGCACTGGCAGAACCATTCAAGTGGTGCAATGGTGCATTGAAACCATGACAGCTGGACTGGAGATAAAACATAACATAAAGTTAGATTAGGTATACTCCTCTCTCAGATAGGGACGGGGCAGATGGTTTAGCTTAGATATGGGAGGACATACAAAGACAAAGAGAGGGCTTTGATGAAACACAAACAGTTCTGAGTTATGAGAATCAAGGTCTTTGCGTACATGTTTTCATTTTGATTGGATAATATAATTATGTATACACCCTTTAGAATAATTGGTTAGCAGAATCACATGTTTATGTACTCAATAGGATAGTTTTAACATGGTACTTGTGTGTCGGTCACCGATTGGACGTAATCAAATGTACTCAAATGTATTGTGATAAGAAAATGTACAAAAGTAGTGAACTGTAATCAATCAGAGAGCTGCTGGGTCTTCCTTCTTAGGAATGATTGCGGCTCCCTTGCATATGCTTGAATAAAACCAGTTAAAGGAAGCCTGAGTCTCTGTGGTCGCTGTGTGATTAGAGAATATAACTTCTCCTCTTCAACTGGCCTAGTTGGTAGTTGTTGGATTGGAGGGTGTGCCCTTCTTCAATTGTCGTCAGAAACAGGATTTTCCCGGACCTCTGTGAAGGTGGAACAATGATCAGATGAGTATTTTCCTTTTGAAAGATACTCTCCGGTTGTTCGCGTCAGACTAGAACAGAGGTCTAATAGGGCGAATCCGAACGTTTAGGCCAGCGAGACTCAGGTGGATAGTTGTGGGGCAAACGCGTCCTGGTTGTTGTGGGGCGAACGAGTCCTGTTTATTGTGGGGTGGTTGAGTCCCAGGAGCTCGGGGGAACTGTGGGTCCCTGTTTTAGTGTGGGTGTGTGTGTATGGATAGGGCCGAAAAGGCTGAACTCGAGTTCGTTGCAGAATGGGGAGATGAAGGAACCATGTCTCGCATAAAAAGCTGATCAGCAAAATGAACCAACAAGGTTGGACCTGAAATGTCCCCTACTGAATTTTTGTAATTTAAATGAAAGGAATTGATCTAAGTTTCAAGAGCTGTTTGTGCTGAGGAGAGAGAGAGAGAGAACGGGGGAACCCCTAAGGGGATTAATGAGCAGTGACAGGCAGCAGCAGAGAAAATGTGAGCTTCAGTCAGTTTGATAGTTTGATTGTCCCTATAGGTGGAGCCTCCAAGATCCCTTTATTCCCCCCACTGCTACTTGAAGCTTTGTTTAGAGTTAAGTTCAATATTATAGGAATATAAATACATACCTTTATATATGTGTTTGTTTGTGTGCAAGGAAGCATTTGTGTGTGAGCTTTAATGTGTTTTCTTCCCTGAATTGTCTTTTGTGTGTGTAGATGAGCACTTTAGAGTCAAAAGCCCCATATTAGATTAAAGGAAAAGTTCATTCAAACATTCCAAAGTTTTGAGTATAAGGTTTGAGTTGAGATTTCTGGCAAAAATCGCAATTTGAAGGTAGTGTAAAGATAAAACAGGGCTTGCCTTTGTTTGAGATGAACCAACCCTTGTACCACCCCCTTGCAGACTAGTAGGGAATAACCCTCATCACCAGCTTCCAAGCTGATTGGGATTAATACATACGAGTTGGTGTTCTAAAATTCTGAGGGAAAAAAAATTACCTGAAATTCAGAAGGATTCTAGGAAAACCAAAAGACATAAACACACGGTCTAGGTGTTCCCAATGGATAAAAAGGGGTTTCTTTTGAAGGGATGAATTAAATATTAAAGGAAATCTGCATTCCAAAAGCACTGTAATTTGAATTTGGGACAATCTTGAGAGGTAAAGTGCAATGTAATTTAACAGGTTACTTTGTATAACGGGGATGATATCTAAAGATAAAGAATGTGTCAATAAATATATGGGACTTCTAATCTGGATACAAATCATTACACATGAAAAAGAAGTTGTTTTAATTTTGATATTGTAAATTACAGTTCTTACAAAGTTTAAAATTTTGAGGTTTGGTTCTTGATAAGGTTCTCAAAAGGGAATTTACATTTTAAAAGGTTTGACAACAACTAACATGAATTCAAATGCTGCAAGCTTTTGTATTTGTAAGTCTGTTCCCAAAATGTGAAGTTAAGCTCAAGACCTTGACAAAGTTTGGCAGAAATCCAATTTTTGGCCGAGTTAATGAATCTGGGATAATGCTAAAGAAAAGGTCAGACATAATTTAGTGGGTTACTTTTGAGACAATAAGATGTTGTTTGAGAAGAAGATAAGGAAGCAAAACATGTCAATGGCTGATTTCTGTTTTAAAACTGTTATGAGGATACTTTATTGGACAGTAAAATCTCTCCAGACAACCTGAATGAGAAAGATGTTGCATGTGTAAAATGGTATGAGGAATGTAGAGAAAGAGGACATAATGTACAAATGGCTTTAAGGGAAATGAATTTGATAATCTAGCCATCAACTGAGACATTGGAGCCGCACAGGGGAAGATAAGCAAAGATCTAGAGAAGAGATCCCCGTTGACATGGAATAGTTAATATGGCCTAAAGAGTAAGGAAACATTTTAAACGATCAAGACAATAGAGAAACTGACCTCAAGAGAATCTTTGGATGATCGTGGTCAGGGAAAAAAAAACCTTAGAGGTAAAACTATTCAGTATCTGTAGTTGAGGCAAATGAAGGGTAAGGAGAAATAATACTTAACAATTTACCACAAGATAGATACAGATAAAGAGAAAGCTGGGAAAAGGCTAAATAGGTGTATTACTGACTATATTAATGTGCCTGCAAGCTACAAAGAGTAAGACCACAGGATTAACACCTTGATGACAGGCAGAGTTAAGCTGCTCCAAGAGAGAACTGCCACTGGAAATGAAGATAGTGAGCCATTGAAAGATATGATAAGAAGGTGCATTGTAGAGTTGTGTAGACAGCTTAAGGAATTGAGGTCCGACATGAGACAGCAGCAGGAGATAGTAAACTGGAAGGAGTGGGGGTGCCTACCCAGATGGATTCAGATCAGGGAACTCATTTACAGGGAGAGTCATTAAAAAATGTGTAAACTTATGGAGATTAAACATAAATTCCATATTCCTTACCACCCCCAGAGTTCAGGGATGGTGGAAAGGATGAACTGAACTTTAAAAACATCAATAGCCAAAGCAATTCAGAAGACAGGGAACAGCTGGGCCACCATATTGCCCAACATTCTGATGCGCCTTAGGGCTACCAGGTTCACCCCATTGAATTGATAACAGGAAGGGCCATGCAATTACCCGAAGGGATTATAGTAGGAGGAGGGCATGTAGGGCCACTGAAAGGAAGAATTGGGGACTACGTAAGGAAATTAAGTAAGCAATTACATGAGTTGAGAGAGGAGGTTAGGGACTGACAGGTGATTAAGGATATGGAAACAGGCAAATCCAAAGAGCAACAACGGACCCTCAAGTGGGGAATAAGGTGATGGTCAGGGTGAGCCCTGAGCGAACTGGGTTTGCCCCAGGTTGCATGGACCATATGAGGTAATTATGACAGGTGAATCATGCGCACTTGTAGATATGAAAATGGGAAATAAATGAAGGCATTACACACAGTTAAAGATATATGATGAATCACCTAGCAGTTACCCGGGCAACGGGAGCCAATGTTAATGTTTCCACAGGTCCGTGACCCTGGCTATGGGCGTGTCAGCGCTGGCATGGGAAGCACCAATGGTCAAAGTCAATAATGACACCTGCCTTCACCCTGGGCAGTACGTATTACTTCCCCAAGGAGTAAGCGGGGAATGGATAAGAAAGCCCAACACCTGGATTACGGATCAAGTCACTACATGGACACATCAAATGAACACTTGGAAACAGGACCCCCACATGCGATCACACAAAAAGTTGTAAGAGTACTTTACATTTAACAGCACCAGGGCAGCCAGTCCAGCTAACACCACTTGAGTGTAACAACGAGAACTGAATTGGGTTGGTGATATGGGGGATGTAGAACGTACCCGCCCCCTACCAGTTGTTCATCAACAAGCATTTGGATGTATCAAGAGATTAATGTGACCGCCGGATGGACAGACCTACTTCCCTTTGGGAACCGGGTCTTGAGGGACAATATTGTCAAGGAAACATGTAAATATGTAATAGGTAGGCATGATTGTTATGATACACAATGTTTTACTTTGACTACATGTGGCTATCAAAGACCCACTCAATGTCCAGATGTCGTAAGTCCCCCCCCCCCCCCCCACCCCCTCCGGATGGGATAGTCAGGCTAGGAAAGTCAAAACCACTATTACATGATGTAACTATGGTCTCTCTGGAAGTGACATACAATGTCTCAGGACCCCTGTCAGTGTTACATACCACTTGTCACAGCCACCAGAATTCCATAAAATGGGCTAGAAGCCAACTGAAGAGAATAGTCAATGACTATAAATTTTGAATCGTTCCGGGAATTAGAGCAAAAGCACAGGTTAGGTTAAAAAAAAGTATACTAGGAGACATCAGAGGGCTATTTGGGAGTGCCAATTCCATACTTAACTCAGGTCAGATCAATGACTTAAACGATTATGCCTCCTGGGTGGCTGTTGAGATCGCCTGAGGACTGCATTACAGTGTGAGACAGGGTATTCCCTGATATCCGTGGAGCTACAAGGAGAAGGTCTGCTACGGATTCTTAGGCAGACTACAGATGGGATAATAGACACAGCCGAATCACAAGCCACAGGGAGGGCATGCGATATGCTAGCACGAGATCTAATTGATGGGGTAAAATCCGACATTGAAGATATCAGGTTCGGAACAATTCCTGAACACATGTTCGAGTCAGTTTACCAATTAAACCTCATAAATTTACGCAAGGAGCGGCAGGAATTGGTAATTACACAACCTCAAGGTGGAGGAGAGGATGGAGTTATAAAATTTATCATGGCCATTCCCCGAGAACATCATCCAAATGGGGCTTTCCTGAACAGCTATAGGTTCAAGTCCCTAGGAGTAGATAAAGGGGGGATGGTATTCTGCGTAGGGCTACGTGGATATACATCCTATGTAAAAGGCATGGTACTGATGAGTACTAGAGATTGCTGTTCAGAATCAAGAAATTACATTGTGTGCTCATATCAAATGCTGAAGGTATTTACAAACACAAGCAAAGTTACATCCACCACTTTACCGATTCAGGAAGCATTTAATGCAACGGTGCTTCCTCAACTCAATGCCTGAGTTCCTTTATGGGGACTTACTTTGTGCTACCAACATAAAACCTGGAAAGGGACTCTCCAGGCACAGACAGCAACAAACCAAAGGTGCGCATCAATTCCCTGACATATGCATACTCCAAGGGAGGAGACAGGAGAAGGGAAAGTTAGGTTGTACAACCAGGTGGTTCAGGATTCCTCTGGTGGTCTGAACGACTGGCCACCTGAAGGACCAGAAGAGGAATTCTCAACTTAAGGTATGGCCAGCTTGGGCTTTACCAAGGGCCAAAACTGTTAGAGGGAAATTAAATATATATATTATAAAAAAAATAAAAAAGAAGCGCACAGTAAGAATTTACTGAACATACTTAAAATCTCCATGCAGCCATGGATGCTAAACCTATTGACAGCTGAGGGTAAGCAGATGGACATTGCACACAAAGGGGCTTTGAGTTCTGTGTGATATACACAGTTTCAAGAGATGAGCTAATGTCCAGGCACTGGCAGAACCATTCAAGTGGTGCAATGGTGTGTTGAAGCCTTGAGAGCTGGACTGGAGATAAAACATAACATAAAGTTAGATTAGGTATACTCCTCTCTCAGATAGGGACGGGGCAGATGGTTTAGCTTAGATATGGGAGGACATACAAAGACAAAGAGAGGGCTTTGATGAAACACAAACAGTTCTGAGTTATGAGAATCAAGGTCTTTGCGTACATGTTTTCATTTTGATTGGATAATATAATTATGTATACACCCTTTAGAATAATTGGTTAGCAGATTCACATGTTTATGTACTCAATAGGATAGTTTTAACATGGTACCTGTGTGTCAGTTACTGATTGGATGTATTCAAATGTACTCAAATGTATTGTGATAAGAAAATGTACAAAAGTAGTGAACTGTAATCAATCAGGGAGCTGCTGGGTCTTCCTTCTTAGGAATGATTGCAGCTCCATTGAATAAAACCGGTTAAAGGAAGCCTGAGTCTCTGTGGTCACTGTGTGATTGGATACCACTTCTCCTCTTCAACTGGCCTAAGTGGTAGCTCTGGGATTGGAGGGTGTGCCCTTCTTCATAAGTACAATCCCAATTGTTGACACGCTCACTAGAGCACCCAAACCTAGCAACACATGTGGAAGATGTGCATTTCTGCATGTCCCAAGGAAATGCCCAACTTTTCATCAATTCTGGAAGACATTTGGCAGAAAAGGTCATTGGCAGCAGCAGTGCACCAGAGCAAAGGCTGGCTTAGCTACAAAGACTCAGCTACAAACAGACTGTACACAATGGGTACCTTCAAGCAACAAGAATGACCATCTGGTATCCAGACAGAAACATATACATGAGGTGATTAACAAACCAGAAAATGAAGTTTTTTTCTCTTATTCTACACACTAACTTGATCAAAGCACTGAACAAAAAACGCAAATACTTATTGCTTCAGTGAACAATTACAACTATCGGAGGCAAAAAAAAGCAGTTCCTTCCCCCTCTGCACCTAATTCTTACTCTCACCAAATGTTTTATTTTACATTCCATGTATGTTGCATTCTTTGAGCCAAAACTCTGTGCAGCCACTCTATGCATAAGCTCTGCTCTTGTAGCAACAGTATTTATATGGCTGATACCGTTCAGCTTCTGGTCAATGGTAACCCCCAGGATGTTGATAGTGGAGGATTCAGCGATGGTAATACCGTTGAATGTCTAAGGGGGATGGTTAAATTCTCTCTTGCTGGAGATGGTCATTGCCTGGAACTTGGTGGCAGGAATGTTATTTGCCATATATTGGCCCAAGCCTGAATAATGTCCAGGTCATGCTACGTTTGGACATGGACTGCTTCTGAGGAGTCATGAATGGTGCTGAACATTGTGCAATCATCTGTGAACATCCCCACTTCTGTCCTTATGATTATTACAGGTGGTTGATTGTTATTGAAATCAGAGAGATATAGAGGAAATATGAAGAACAGTGATGTGGCTATACAAAAATTAAGTACCTCTCCAGAAGAGAGTACGTTGTTGAGATACTCAAGAAAAGACTCTTCCCTGATTTCGTTATCAGTGAATATGAAAGTAATTCCCTTTCCCTCTGCCCCAGCCGTTCTGTACAATATCTTCAAGTCATCCATCAGATTGCTGACGTTGTACGCTCTGAAAGAAGCAATAAAATTACACATGTTACAACAACAGCAACAACTTGCAGAAATGCACACTTTGAACATAGAAAAGCATGTAAAGATTCTTCATAGCCAAAGAAGAGGAGGTTGGGATGCCTGCTCAAAAGTTTGGTTAAAGAGGTGAGTTTTTGATGGAGAGATAAAGGGGATTAACAAGGGAATTCTAGAGCATATGGCCAAGACTCATTTAGGTGCATTGGTAAGAGCATGAATGACTCGAGTCTAATCCAGCAACATTGTGGCCTGATGCAAGCTTCCTTATTTCATCATCAGAAAATGACTGAATCTAAGAGGCAGACTGGAAATTTGAAACAAAAACAGAATTACCTGGAAAAACTCAGCAGGTCTGGCAGCATCGGCGGAGAAGAAAAGAGTTGATGTTTCGAGTCCTCATGACCCTTCAGCAGAACTGAGTAAAGTTAGGAGAGGGGTGAAATATAAGCTGGTTTAAGGTGGGGGGTGGGGTGGGGGGAGAGAAGTTGGGGGGGGTGGTAGTGGTAGTAGGGACAAGCAAGCAGTGATAGGAGCAGATAATCAAAAGATATCACAGACAAAGGAACAAAGAGGTGTTGAAGGTGGTGATATTATCTAAGAGAATGTGCTAATTAAGAATGGATGGCAGGACACTCAAGGTACAGCTCTAGTGGGGGTGGGGTGGAAAGACTGACAGGGCATTACAGGTATAGATTTAAAAATAATGGAAATAGGTGGGAAAAGAAACATCTATATAAATTATTGAAAAAACAAAAGGGAGGGGGCAGAAACGGACAGGGGGTAGGGATGGGGGAGGGAGTTCAGGATCTAAAGTTGTTGAATTCAATATTCAGTCCAGAAGGCTGTAAAGTGCTTAGTCGGAAGGTGAGGTACTGTTCCTCCAGTTTGCGTTGGGCTTCACTGGAACAATGCAGCAAGCCAAGGACAGACATGTGGACAAGAGAGCAGGGTGGAGTGTTAAAATGGCAAGCGACAGGGAGGTTTGGGTCTTTCTTGCGGACAGACCGCAGGTGTTCTGCAAAGCGGTCACCCAGTTTACGTTTGGTCTCTCCAATGTAGAGGAGACCGCATTGGGAGCAATGAATGCAGTAGGCTAAGTTAGGGGAAATGCAAGTGAAATGCTGCTTCACTTGAAAGGAGTGTTTGGGCCCTTGGACGGTGAGGAGAGAGGAAGTGAAGGGGCAGGTGTTGCATCTTCTGCGTGGGCATGGGGAGGTGCCATAGGTGGGGGTTGAGGAGTAGGAGGTGATGGAGGAGAGGATCAGTGTGTCCCAGAGGGAACGATCGCTACGGAATGCCGCCGGGGGGGGTGAAGAGAAGATGTGTTTGGTGGTGGCATCATGCTGGAGTTGGCAGAAATGGCGGAGGATGATCCTTTGAATGCGGAGGCTGGTGGGGTGATAAGTGAGGACAAGGGGGACCTATCATGTTTCTGGGAGGGAGGAGAAGGCGTGAGGGCGGATGCGCGGGAGATGGGCCGAACACGGTTGAGGGCCCTGTCAACGACCGTGGGTGGAAAACCTTGGTTAAGGAAGGAGGAGGACATGTCAGAGGAACTGTTTTTGAAGGTAGCATCATCAGAACAGATGCAACGGAGGCAAAGGAACTGAGAGAATGGGATGGAGTCCTTACAGGAAGCGGGGTGTGAGGAGCTGTAGTCGAGGTAGCTGTGGGAGTCGGTTGGCTTGTAATGGATATTGGTGGACAGTCTATCACCAGAAATTGAGACAGAGAGGTCAAGGGAGGGAAGGGAAGTGTCAGAGATATTTGATCCTGGGAAGCAGGGACAACAGCCTGAGGAGGCTGTAGAAAGACCACAGTCAAGGACAAACCTTTGTCACCTGTCAACTAAAGGACTGACACCTAAGTGAAAACTTCATAAAAACAATTGTTGCAGATTGCAACCTCAGTCATGCCATCAGGTCCTATATAGCGATTACCTCATCTCAGGAATCACCATCACTCAGGAATGATCTCAGGAACTCTATTTGTGAAATGTACAAATAAACACAATTATAGCATTCAACTTGCAACAAAAATGAACAAGTATCTTCAGTGTCAGAATTATAGTAAAGGTGTAATATTGGTCTAGGTAGCACCCATTTTTGGAAGCTGCAAGTGCCCTTAGTGTTCAGAAATGGTACCTGCAACACACAGGCTTGTGATGTGAAGTGCAGGTTTTGCACCTTCTGCGGTTGCATGGTTACACCTCAACCCCCTCCCACGGCACCTTCCCATGCAACTGCAGAAGGTGCAACACCTGCCCCTTTACTTCCCCCCTCCTCACCGTCCAAGGGCCCAAACACTCCTTTCACTTCACTTGTACTTCCCTCAATTTAGTCTACTGCATTCGCTGCTCCCAATGCGGTCTCCTCTACATTGGAGAGACCAAATGCAGATTGGGTGACCGCTTTGTGGAACACCTTCGGTCTGTCTGCAAACATGACCTAGACCTCTCTGTCGCTTGCCATTTCAACACAGCACCCTGCTCTCATGCCCACATATCCGTCCTTGGCCTGCTGCAATGTTCCCGTGAAGCTCAACGCAAACTGGAGGGACAGCATCTCATCTTCCGACTAGACACTTTACAGTCTTCTGGACTTAATATTGAGTTCAACAATTTCAGATCATGAACTCTCTCCTCCATCCCCACCCCCTTTCCGATCCCCCTTTTTCCAATAATTTATAATTTTTTTACATATATATTTTTCTTTTCCCACCTATTTTAAAATTTATTTCAATCTATTGTTTCATCTCCACCTTTTAGCCCATTTCGATCCCTTCCCCCCATCCCATCCCGACTCGGGCTATCTGCCACTAGCTTGTCCTGCTTGCTACCCTTAATGTCCCCATTAGCACATCCTTTAGATAATATCCCCACTGTCAACACCCCTTTGTCCTATTGTCTATAACATGTTTGGCAGTCTCTTCTTGGCCTCCACCTATCACTGGCCCCCTATCAAGATCTACCTGTCCCAGCCCCTCTGCCAGCTTATATTTCATCTCATTTCTATATTTCTTAGTTCTGATGAAGGGTCAACTGTATCCCTCTCCGCAGATGTTGTCAGACCTGCTGAGTTTTTCCAGGTATTTTTGTTTTTGTTTTAGATTTCCAGTATCTGCAGTAGTTTGCTGTTATTTTACTGCTTTCAGCTCAATGGGCCAAACAATGCACTCTTTTATGCTTGTACAGCTAAACACACATTAAGCAGCAGGAAGGATCCACTATGCCTTCACCACCAGTGTTATTTAAAGGGATCATCAACTACTTACAGGTTAGTCATTGTTTGGTTTCTTCTGGCTGTTGCTGAAGTTTTACATTTTTTGGGGCGTTCTACAGTTGTTTCAAGTTTCAAAGGCCTACAGGGAGTGTGTGGGAGGTGCTGAAGTATTTTTTTCTTACTTCAAGGCTACTGCACAAATTAGTTGCTCCCAGACATGGGTGCATGAGTAGGCCTTCCTCTTGGAACTAAGCATGCCTTGAAAAATGAGCAGAAACAACATAGAGCAGCCTAAGCAGTTAGAAGACGGAGGTGACAGGCGGGTTGAAGGATTCTCGGCAGGTGGCTATATCTACCAAGGATGTTGATAGTACATTGGTACCTGAAAATCAGGGAAGAACATAGAAACATGGAAAATAGGAACAAGAGTAGGTCATTCAGCCCTTCGAGCCTGCTCCGTCATTCAATATAACCAATGGCTGATCCTTTATCTCAACGTCATACTCCCACGCTCTTCCCATACCCCTTGATGCTTTTAGAGCCTTTAGCTTTCCTTCTTCAGTGACTTGGCATCCACAGCCTTCTGTTGTAGAGAATTCCATTGGTTCACCACCCTTTAAGTGAAGAAGTTTCTCCTCATCTCAGTTCTAAATGGCCTACCCAAATCATGACACTGTGACTCCTTGTTCTAGATGCCCCCCCTCCCCCAAAGCCAGGGGAAATATCATCCCTGAATCCATTCTGTCCAGCCCTATCAGAATTTTATATGTTTCAATGAGATCTCCTCTCGCTCTTCTAAACTCCAGTGAATAAAGGCCTTGTCAGTCCAATCTCTTCTCATACGGCAATCCTGCAAGCCTAGGAATCAGTCTGGTAAACCTTTGCTGCACTCCCTCTATGGAAAGTACAACCTTTCTTAGGTAAGGAGACCAAAACTGCACACAGTACTCCAGGTGTGGTCTCACCAATGCCCTGTACAGCTGCAGTAAGATATCCTTGTTCCTGTACTCAAGTCCTCTTGCAATGAAGGCCAACATACCATTTGCTTTCTTAACTACTTGCTGCACCTGCATCCTTGCTTTTAGTGATTGGTGTACAAAGACACCCAGGTCCCTTTGCGCATCAACAGTTCCCAACCTATCGCCATTTAAATAATACTCTGCCATTCTGCTATTCCTACTGAAGTGGATAACTTCACACTTGTCCACATTATACTGCATCTGCCATGTATTGCCCATTTACTCAACCTGTCTAAATTGCCTTGAAGTCTCTTAACACCCCCCTCATTGCTTACATTCCTACCAAGTTTTGTGTCATCAGCAAACTTGGAAATATTATATTTGGTTCCCTCATCCAAATCATTGATATACATTGTGAATAGCTGGCGCCCAAGCACTGATCCCTGTGGTGCTCCACTAGTCACCGCCTGTCATTCTGAAAAAGACCCATTTAATTCTACTCTCTGTTGCACTGGAGTGCTGCTTTGGGCTACATTAGAGTGCTTCAGGTTGGAGTTTGGTGAGTTTGGGACTTTTAAGACTACCTAAAGTCTAATCTTCCTTTAATTTAGCAACTAACTAAAAGTTGCTTTTTGGGTTGGGAGAAGATGAGTTTTAGTCCAGCTTTAAGATAGGAGTTATACAGGCTCTGTTTGCAGCTGCAGCTAGTAAATTAGTTTACTGGCTTAAATAGGTTTTCAGAAGCTACATTCAGACATCATAAAAGCAGGCCATCTACAGTATTGCTTTGGGCTGTATTGGAGCACTTCAGCTGGAGTTTAGTGAGCGACGGAGTTCGGTGGAGAGGGAAGAAGCTAATCCTTTTGTTTTCTACCTTCGTCAGTAAGGAGCATCATAGTAGGACCTGGTAAGCATTTCTTCTGTCCTCAATATTCTCTAAACTAGAGGAAGTAAAAGTAAAGGGAGTAATTTAACTGTAAGTCATGGCAGGGCAGCTCGGCCAAGTGGCATGCTCCTCCTGTGTGATGTAGGAAGTCAGGGACACTTCCAGTGTCCACGACGACTGTGTGTGCAGGAAGTGCCTCCAGCAGCAGCTACTTGAAATCTGTGTTTTGGAGCTGGAGCTCCACTTGGAGTCACTGTGGAGCACCACAAGGATGAGATCTATGTGAGTAGCACGTACAGTGAGTTGGTCATACTGCAAGTAAATAGCGCACAGGCAGAAAGGGAATGGGTGACCGACAGAGTAAAAGCACTAGGCAGGGAGTGCAAGGGTCCCCTGGGGTCCCCCTCTCCAACAGATTTTCTGTTTAGGATACTGCTAGGGGAGATGGTTTCTCAGGGGGATGCAGCAAGGGTTAAGTCTGTGGCACCACAAGTGGCTCAGCTGCACTGGGTGGGAAAAAAAAGTGGGAGAGAAATAGTGATAGGAGATTTTATTGTAAGGGGAACAGATAGACATTTCTGTGGCCACAGACATTACACCAAGATGGTATGTTGTCTCCCTGGTGCCAGGGTCAAGGATGTCACTGAGCGGCTGTAGGACATTCTGAAGCGGGAGGGTGAACAGCCAGAGGTCGTGGTCCATATCCGTACCAACGAAATAGGTAAAAAGAGGGATGAGGTCCCGCAAGCAGAATATAGGGATCTAGGGAATAAACTAAAAGGCTGGACCTCAAAGGTAGTAATTTCAGCTTTACTCCCAGTGCCATGTGCTAGCAAGATCAGGAATAGGTGAATAGACCAAATGAATGTGTGGCTGGAGAGATGGTGTAGGAGGGCGGGATTTAGATTCCTGAGGCTTTGGGACTAATTCTGGGGAAGATGGGACCTGTACAAGCTGGACAGGTTGCACCCAGCAGGACCGGGACCAACATCCTCGCAGGGATATTTGGTGGCACTTGTGGTGCCACAGACTTAACCCTTGCTGCATCCCCCTGAGAAACCATCTCCCCCAGCAGTATCCTAACAATTAGATTGGCAGGATGATGGGAACCTGAGCAAAGAGACACAAGAGAGGGAAACAATGGTAGGAAATGAAAGACAGAAAAGTAGAAGGCAAAAGTGGAAGGTAGAGAAAACAAGAGCTAACAGCAAATAGGGCCAGAGTACAAAAAAAAGTGTAAAAATGTTAAAAAGAAAAGTCTAAAGGCACTGTATCTGAATGCACAGAGCATTCGCTATAAGGTAGACGAATGAACAGTACAAATAGATGTAAACAGGTATGATATGATTGCAATTACGAAAACAGGGCTTCAGGGTGACCAAGGCTGGGAACTGAATATCCAAGGCTACTCGATATTTAGGATGGACAGGAAAAAAGGAAAAGGAGGTGGCATAGCATTATTAGTTAAAGATGAAATCAGTGCAATAGTGAGAGGGGATATTGGCTCAGAAAATCTAGATGTAGAGTCAGCTTGGGTGGAGCTAAGAAGTTACATATAGACTAGGCAAACCAAATTAGCAATAATACTGTGGCAGATGAATTCCTGGAGTGGATACGAGATGGTTTTTTAGACCAGTATGTCGAGGAACCAACAAGCAGACAGGCTACCCTGGATTTGGTATTGTGCAATGAGAAGGGTTAATTAATAATCTAGTTGTGTGGGGTCCTTTAGGGAACAGTGACCATAACATTAAGAATTCTTCATTAGGTTGGAAAGTGAAATGGCCTGATCTGAATCCAGGGTCCAAAGTCTTAACAAAGGAAACTACGAAGGTATGAGGCTGGAGTTGGCTAGATTGGGGAACTTCATTAAAAGGCATGACGGTGGATAGAAAATGCCTAATATTTAAGGAACAAATATATGTGTTGCAACAGTTATATATTCCTTTCTGGCACAAAAATACAACAGGAAGAGCGGCCCAACCATGAACCATAGAACCATAGATCCATAGGAAATTTACAGCACAGAAGGAGGCCATTCGGTCCATCTTGTCCATGCCAGCCCGAGGACACCCAGGTGCCCTTTCTAATCCCACCTTCCTGCACCCGACCCATAGCCCTGCAGCTTACAGCACTTAAGGTGCAGATCCAGGTACTTTTTAAAAGAGTTTAAAGTTTCTGCCTCTACCACCAACTTGGGCAGCGAATTCCAGACACCCACTACCCTCTGCATAAAAAAGTTCTTCTTCATGTTCCCCCTACACCTTCTGCCACTTATATTGAATCTATGTCCCCTGGTTCTAGAATTCTTCACCAAGGGAAACAATCTTATCCTGTCCACTCTATCTATTCCCCTCATAATTTTGTACACCTCAATTAAATCACCTTTCAGCCTTCTCTGTTTTAAGGAAAATAACCCCAACCTATCCAATCTCTCCTCATAGCTATACTTTTCTAACCCTGGCAACATTCTTGTAAACCACCTCTGCACTCTCTCCAGAGCTATTACGTCCATTCTGTAATGTGGTGACCAGAACTGCACACAATACTCCAGTTGTGGCCTCACCAGTGTTTTATATAATTCCAAAATTATATCCTTACTTTTATATTCTATGCCTCTGCCAATGAAGGAGAGCATTCCATACGCCTTCTTTACAACCTTGCCTACTTGAACTGCTGCTTTCAGGGACCTGTGTACTTGTATGCCAAGATCTCTCACTTCATCTGCCCCTCTTAGTATATTCCCATTTATTGTGTAATCCCTGTAACTGTTTGACCTCTCTAAATGTATGACATCACACTTCTCTGTGTTAAAATCCATCTGCCACTTTACTGCCCACTCCACCAACCTATCTATATCATTTTGGAGTTTTTGGCTATCCTCTACACTATCCACTACTCGGCCAATCTTTGTGTCATCTGCAAATTTCCCAATCGTGCCCCCCACGTTCACGTCCAAAGCGTTAATATATAATACAAACAGCAAGGGTCCCAACACCGAGCCCTGTGGAACACCACTTGAAACAACTTTCCATTCACAAGGGCATCCATCGACCATTACCCTTTGTTTCTTGTTACAAAGCCAACCTTTTATCCAGTTTGCCACGTTACCCTGAATCCCATGGGCTTTTACTTTCCTGATCAATCTGTCATGTGGGACCTTGTCAAATGCCTTGCCAAAATCCATGTACACAACATCCACTGCACTGCCTTCATCAACCCTTCTTGTCACTTCCTCAAAGAATTCAATCAAATTTGTGAGGCAAGACCTTCCTTTAACAAATCCATGCTGTCCATCCCTGACTAGTCCGTGCCTTTTCACATGACAGTTAATCCTATCTCTCAGGATTGATTCTACTAATTTGCTCACCACCGACGTGAGACTAACTGGCCTATAATTGTTTGGCATTTCCTTTGATACATTTTTAAACAATGGAACTACGTTTGCATTTCTCCAGTCCTCCTGTACCTCCCCTATATCTAGTGAAGATTGGAAAATCATCCTCAGAGCATCTGCTATCTCCTCCCTGACTTCCTTCAGCAGCCTCAGAAACAATCCACCTGGCCCTGGTGACTTATCAACTCTCAAGGATTTCAACCCTTCGAGTACTTCCTCTCTCTTTATGACTATCCCATCCAATATCTCGCAGTGTTCCTCCTGGACTACTATATCTACATCCTGCCTTTCCTTTGTAAACATGGAGACAAAATAGTCATTCAAAACCCTTCCCACAGCCTCTGCATCTACACACAAATTTCCATCTTCACCTCTGATAGGGCCCACTTTTTCCTTAACTAATCTTTTAGCATTAATGTATTGGTAAAACATCTTTGGGTTATCTTTAACTTTATTTGCTAATCTTTTATCATACCCTCTCTTTGATTTCCTTATTTACTTCGTCCCTGCATTTCCTATATTCATCTAGGCTATTTGCAGTGTTTAGTTCTTTGTGCCTATCGTACGCTTTCTTTTTCTGTTTGATCTTCCCCTGTATTCCTTTAGACAACCAGGGGGGGTCTAGATTTGGCAGTACCACTCTTATTTTAGTGGGGGACAGGTCTACTTTGTCCAATTAGGATCTTGCTTTTTAGTGCTTCCCACTGGTTTTCCACTGTCTTATCCTCCAGCAGTGCTGTCCAGTCCACCTCAGCCAAGTCCCTTCTCAATTCTGCAAAATTTGCCTTCCCCAGTTCAAGACTTTTACTCCTGCCTTATCTCTGCCCTTTTCCATGGTAATGCTAAAGCTAACTGAATTGTGATCACTGTCCCCGATACGGTTGCCAACTGTCACCCACTTGCCCTTCTTCATTCCCAAGACTAGGTCTAGAATTGCATCTCCTCTCATTGGGTTTGTCACTAATTGGTTGAAAAAAATTTCCTGGACACACTGCATGAATTTTTCTACCTCAGTGCCCCTTATATTGTTTAAATCCCAGTTGATATTAGGATAGTTGAAGTCTTCTACTATTATTGTCCTCTTGTTCTTACAAGCAGAAATTTCCCTACATATGTGTTCTTCTATCTCCATTTCACTATTTGGGGACTAACAAAATAAATTAAGGATAATATTAAATCCAAAGAGGAGTCATATAAAGTTGCTATAAAAAAGTAGCAAGGCTAAAGATTGGGAACAGTTTAGAATACAGCAAAAGAGGACTAAGGGATTTATTAGGAGGGGAAAAATAGATTGAGAGTAAACTTGCAAGGAACATAAAAGTGGACTGTAAAAGTTTCTATGAGTATGAAAAAAAAAGATTAGTAAAGACAAATGTTGTCTTGCAGTCTGAAACAGGAGAAATTATAACAGAGAACAAGGAGTTGGCAAAGCAATTAAACAATTACTTTAGTTCTGTCTTCATGGACACAAATAACTTCCCAGAAATACTAGAGAACCAAGAGTCCAGTGAGAAGGATGGATGGAAGGAAATTAATTATTTTTTTTATTGATTCATGTGATCTGGGCTTCATTGGTTGGGCCAGCATTTATTGCCCAACCCTAGATGCCCTTAAGAAGGTGGTGGTGAGCTGCCTTCTTGAGCCACAGCAGTCCATGTAGTGTAGGTACACCCACAGTGCTGTTAGGAAGGGAGTTCCAGGATTTTGACCCAGCGACAGTGAAGGAACTGCGATATATTTCCAAGTCAGGACAGTGAGTGACTTGGAGGGGAACTTCCAGGTGGTGCTGTTCCCATCTATCTTCTGCTCTTGTCCTTCTAGATGGTAGTGGTCATGGGTTTGGAAGGTGCTGTCTAAGGAGCCTTGGTGAATTTCTGCAGTGCATTTTGTAGATGGTACACACTGTTGCCACTGTGTGTCAGTGGTGGAGGGAGTGAATGTTTGTGGATGTGGTGTCATGATTCACTGGGGATAGTCTCTGTAATATCAAGCCCCACTGTTCCCTGAGCCATGACAAGTGTGAAAAGTTTGACAAAACCACCAGATTGCCCCAGTTCTACCTAACTGTTTCATTTAGGTTAACAGAATACGAGCTTCAGGTTTGTTAGTTTAATAAGTAAATAACTGTTCATTGAACAAATTGTCTTTAACTAGTGGCAAAAGAAAGAAATATGAACTGCTAACTTCTAACTATATAACTTAAATTCTATCCCTTCTTAAACCCTTATACGCAAACACACATAAGACACACAAAACATGAATTTTAAGGGTGAGATAAAACAGTTCACGAACACCAATCCCGAATACAGCATTAGATGGGTTGATTTTGATTGATGCCTTCCAAATTCCTTACAGTTTGTTGTTGCTGACACAAGGTGGTCTCCCAACACTTTCAGTCTGTGGCTCATTGGTTGAATAACTGGCTTTTCAATGTCTCTATTGGCGATTTTTCCCCTTTCCTCTTGACAGGGGTTTTGACAGAAAGCAGATTACAGAGATGTGAGGAATAGCCAGCTAGCTACTATGGCAGAATTACTGGAATCTCACAAACACAGGAGGGAGAGATTTTTAGGCCTTCCCTCTTTGCAGGCTAGGAGCTGTTCTGCCTGCACTGTTACAACATGAAACTCTGGTCACCTGGTCAGGAGCCAATTAAAATGCTGTCATCAGGCAGTTCCCCTTAGTCCAGGACTACTTTTCAGCACCACCCTGTTCTTTTATGGCACACTCTGTTCCAGCATAGCAACATTGTAGATATTCTTCATCCTGTTCCAGTGAACATGTCTTTCAATTGCAGCCATGGGAGTTTTTAAAGCCACAGTCCAATTTTAAAGACATGGTGCAAGAAAAATAAAAATAGATTCGTTACATTGGTGCCAATCAAGCGGGCTTATTTGCGCTGGACGGTGTCAAGCTTCTTGAGTGTTGCAGGAGCTGGACTTATCCAGGCAAGTGGAGAGTATTCCATCACACGCCTGACATGTGCCTTATAGATGGTGGACAGATTTGGGGAGTCAGGAGGTGAGTTACTCATCACAGGGTTCCTAGCCTCTGGCCTGCTCTTGTAAACACTGTATTTATATGGCTAGTCCAGTTCAATTTCTGGTCAATGGTAACCCCCAAGATGTTGATAGTGGGGGTTCAGTGACGGTAATGCCATTGAATGTCAGGGGTTGACGGTTAGATACTCTCTTGTTGGAGATGGTCATTGCCTGGCACTTGTGTGGTGCGAATATTACTTACTACTTGTCAGCCCAAGCCAGGATATTGTCCAGGTTGCTCTGCATTTGTATATGGACTGCTTCAGTACCTGAGGAGTTGTGAATGGTGCTGAATATTGGCAATCATCAGCAAACATCCCCGCTTCTGACCTTATGATGGAAGGAAGGTCATTGATGAAGCAGCTGAAGATAGTTGAGCTTAGGACGCTACCCTGAGGAACTCCTTCAGTGATGTCCTAGAACTGAGATGACTGACCTCAAACATTTAGAACCATCTTCCTTTATGCTAGGTGTGACTCCAAGCAGCAGAGAGTTATCCCCCTGATTCCCATAGACTCCAGTTTTGTTAGGGCCCCCTGATGCCATACTCGGTCAAATGGTGCCTTGATGTTAAGGGCAGTCAATCTCACCACCCCTCTGGAGTTCAAATCTTCTGTCCCTGTTTGAAACAAGGCTGTAATGAGGTCAGGGGCTGAGTGGCCCTGGCGGATCACAAGCTGAGCCTCAGTGAACAGGTTATTGCTGCTAAACAAGTGTCACTTGATAGCACTGCTGATAACCCCTTCCATTATTTTACTGATGATCAAGAGTAGACTGATGGGGTGGAAATTGGCTGGGTTGAATTTGTCCTGCTTTTTGTGTACAAGACAATTGGGCAATTTTCCACATTGTCGGCTAGATGCCAGTGTTGTAGCTGTACTGGAATAGCTTGGTTAGGGGTGCAGCAAGTTCTGAAGCACACGTCTTCAGTTCCATTGCCAGAATATTTTCAGGACCCTTAGCCTTTGCAGTATCCAGTGCCTTAAGCCATTTCTTGTTATCACGTGGGGTGGGTTGAATTGGTTGAAGACTGGTATCTGTGATGCTGGGGGCCTCCAGAGGAGGCTGAGATGAATCATCCAGTCAGCACTTCTGCTGAAGATTGTTGCAAGTGCTTCAGCTTTATCATTTGCACTGACATGCTGGGCTCCCCCATCATTCAGCATAGGGATGTTTGTGGAGCCTCCCCCTCCAGTGAGTTGTTTAGTGTCCACCACTATTCATGATTGGATGTGGAAGAGCTGCAGAGCTTAGATCCAATCCATTGGTTTGTGGAATCGCTTAGCTCTGTCTATCGTTTGCTGCTTATGCTATTTGGCACGCAAGTAGTCCTGTGCTGTCGCTTTACCAAGTTGCCACATCACTTTTAGGTATCCCTGGTGCTGCTTCTGGCATGCCACCTGTGCTCATCATTGAACCAGAGTCAATCCCCTGGCTTGGTGGTAAATGTTGAATGGGGGATATGCTGGGCTACAGACTATGGTTGAGTATAATTCTGCTGTTGCTGATGGTGCACAGCACCGCATTGTTTCCCAGTCTTGAGTTGTTAGATCTGTTCGAAATCTATCCCACTTAGTCTGGCGGTAGCAGCACACAACACTATGGAGGGTATCCTCAATGTGAAGTCGAGACTTCGTCTCCACAAAGTCTGTGCGGTGGTCGCTCCTTCTGATACTGTCATGGACAGATGCATCTATGGCAGGCAGATTGGTGAGGATGAGGTCAAGTATGTTTTTCCCTCTTGTTGGTTCCCCCCACCACCGCCACAGACCCAGTCTAGCAGCTATGTCCTTTAGGACTTGACCAGCTTGGTCAGTAGTGCTGCTATGGCGCTATTCTTGGTGATGGACATTGATGTCCTCCATCCAGAATACACTCTGTGCCCTTGCCATCCTCAGTGCTTCCTCCAAGTGGTGTTCAACATGGAGGAGCGCTGATTCATCAGCTGAGGCGGGGCTGGTATGTGGTAATCAGCAGGAGGTTTCCTTCCCCATGTTTGACCTGATGCCATGAGACTTCAAGGGGTCCGTCGTCAGTGTTGAGAACTCCCAGGGCCACTCCCTCCCGACTGTAGACCACTGTGCTGCTGCCTCTGCTGGGTCTGTCCTGCAAGTGGTACAGGACATACCCAGGGATGGTGATGGTGGTGTCTGGGACATTATCTGTAAGGTATGACTCCGTGATTATGATTATGTCAGACTGTTGCTTGACTAGCCTGTGAGACAGCTCTCCCAATTTTGGCACTAATCCCCAAATGTTAGTAAAGAGGACTTTGCAGGGTCGACAGGGCTGAGTTTGCTATTGTCATTTCCGGTGCCTGGGCCGATGCCGGATGGTCCCTCCGGTTTCATTCCTTTTCGGCATTTTAGCAGGTTGATACAACTCAGTGGCTTGCTAGCCCATTTCAGCAGGTGTTTAAGAGTCAGCCCCATTGCTATGGGTCTGGAGTCACATGTAGGCCAGACCAGGTAAGGATGGCAGATTTCCTTCCCTAAAGAGTATTAGTGAACCAGATGGGCTTTTACAACAATCAACAATAGCTTCATGGTCATCATTAGACTTTTAATTACAGATTTTTATTGAATTCAAAGTCCACCAGGGGTTAAAACCCTGGTCCCTAGAGCATTTCCCTGGGTCTCTGGATTACTAGTCCAGTGACAATCCCACTACGCCACCATCTCCTCCATAATGAGAGCCATGTTTCCAGAAAATACTGAGTACCCACAGCAAAGCTTCTGCTACCTGATTGTTCTAGAGAAGCCCCACACTATTCAGCTAAGCAGGTAACAACAGCTGTAGCAGTGCTCCCCCGTGTTGAACGTAACTTGGAGGAAGCACCGAGGGAGGCAAGGGCACAGAATGTTTTCTAGTTATGGGACTTCAAGAGTGGCTCAGTTGTAGCACTACTGACCAAGCTGGCTACGTCCTAAATGACATAGCTGCTAGACTGGGTCTGTGGCAGGTGATGAGGGAATCAGCAAGAGGGAGAAACATACTTGGCCTCATCCTTACCAAGCTGCCTGCTGCGGATGCATCTGTCCATGAAAGTGTCAGTAGGAGTGACCAGCGCACAGTCCATGTGGAGACGAAGTCCTGCCTTCACATTGAGGATGTCCTCCATCGTGTTGTGTGGCACTACCACTGTGCTAAATGGGATAGATTTTGAACAGATCTAGCAACTCAAGAATGCGCATCCATGAGGCGCTGTGGGCCATCAGCAGCAGCAGAATTGTACGCAAACACAATCTGTAATCTCATGGCCTGGCATATTCCCCCACCCTACCATTACCATCAAGCCATGGGATCAACCCTGGTTCAATGAAGAGTGCAGGAGGGCATGCCAGGAGGAGCACCAGGCATACCTGAAAATGAGGTGTCAACCTGGTGAAGCTCCAACACAGGACTATTTGCAGCCAAACAGCATACGCAGCAAGTATTAGACAGAGCTATGCAATCCCACAGCCAACAGGTCAGATCTAAATTCTGCAGTCCTGCCGCATCCAGTTATGAATGTCACCACATGGAAACTCCCCTCCAAGTCACTCACCATCCTGACTTGGAAATATATCGCCGTTCCTTCATTGTCACTGGGTAAAAATCCTGGAACTCCCTTCCTTACAGCATTGTATGTGTACCTACACCACATGGACTGCAGTGGTTCAAGAAGGCAGCTCACCACCACCTTCTAAAGGGCAATTCGGGATGGGCAATAAATGCTGGCCCAGCCAGCGAAGCACACACCCAATGCATGAATAAAAATTGAAGGGCGACCCCATGTAGCTCTAGGCTGAGATGGTCTGACAAAATTATGAGGGGCATTGATAGGGTAGACAGGAAGGAACTTTTCTCCTTGGTGGAGGGATCAGTAACCAGGGGCCATAGATTTAAGGTAAGGGGCAGGAGGTTTAGAGGGGATGTGAGGAAGAATTTTTCACCCAGAGGGTGGTGGGAATCTGGAATTCACTGCCTGAAAGGGTGGTAGAGGCAGAAACCCTCATAACATTTAAGAAGTATTTGGATGTGCACTTGCGATGCCATGGCATACAAGGCTATGGGCCTAGTGCTGGAAAATGGGATTAGAATAATTAGGCACTTGTTTGACCGGTGCAGACTTGATGGGCCGAAGGGCCTTTTTCTGTGCTGTAGATATCTATGACTCTATGGCTGTACCATCTCATCTTCTGCTGCAGCAGTTTGGGCTGGCTGGCTGACAGGCAACAGCGAGGGCACTGGTGAAATGATGGGGATGGGAACAGGATTTCTGTCACCCTGATAGAGGACATCAGGATGGTGCTCCATGGAGCTACTGCCACACTCCTGAATCTGCACTTCTGCAGTCCTGAACTTCTTTTGGAGCACAAGCTAATTGATAGTTGTGACTCTCAGGAAGCTCCTTTAACAATTATATCCAGAGTCATGATGGCAGTAACATCATCAAGAACAAAACACTTAAAGCAAACTTATCAAATTAAAATTACATTAGTGGGGGTGATGTTGCACTTCAGCCCCATCCCTTTGTGCCCATTAGTCATGAATACCTCAAGTGTACAAGTGGACACCACGTGTTACCGCTCCAGGGACACCCGGGCATGGAGATAACCAAGGAAGGGTGCAGACATTCTGGCTGAATGACCCCTTCAACTCTTGGCTGCCTGGACCTTGTTTATGGGTCGGTTGGCTTGGCTCGGTTTTGGAGCAATGAGGAGGTCCACTAATCTGCCTGCCACCCCCACACCAGGTGGACAAAGATCTGGAGTGTGGGGTTGAAGTGCGAGCAAAAATTGAGTAGCAGTCCTCTAAGGTAAAGGGGCTGCAACCTCGCACAGTGGACATAAACATAGAACATGGACTCCTCAACGCCACAGAAAATTTAGGGAGCATGGGAGTGTGAGCCAACACTTTTATTACATGCATTCCCTTCATGCCAAATCCTGGGTGGAAAAAGGGAGGACTCCTGCATTAAGGGGTCGCCACTGGGGCCCCTCAACACTTCTGGATGGCAGGACAGAACTCCATAGAGTATCCGGATGGCTAACGAAGGTGAGAAGATGGAGGGTGTACAGGAAACCCTTCCACACAGAGTGGAATGGCACAGAGGGAAACCTCAGCACAACACTGGAGAGTAAATTTTTTTTCTTGTGTACAGTTTCTGCAGTAGGAATTACAAGAACACAAGAACAAATGAAACAGGAGCAGGAATACACCATATGGCCAGTCGAGGCTGCTCTGCCATTCAACACAATCATGACTAATCTTGGGCTTCAACTCCACTTTTTGCCCACACCCCATTTCCCTTAATTCCTTGAGAGACTAAGAAATGTCTATCCCAGACTTAATTCTCTACAGTCTGAGGTAGAGAATTCTAAAGACTCACAACGCTTTGAGTGAAATGATTTCTCCTCATATCAGTTCTAAATGATCATCACCTTATTTTGAGGCTGTGCCACAGTGTAATATATTCCCAGAAGAGTGGAAACAGCTGTCAGCATCCACATTCTCAAGCCGCTTCAGTATCGTATATGTTTCAATGAGG
Source organism: Cetorhinus maximus (assembly GCF_964194155.1). Taxonomy (NCBI): domain Eukaryota; kingdom Metazoa; phylum Chordata; class Chondrichthyes; order Lamniformes; family Cetorhinidae; genus Cetorhinus; species Cetorhinus maximus. The sequence continues at coordinate 169,650,424 of NC_135883.1, forward strand.
CCATTTTTCATTCTTCTAAATTCCAAATGATATAGATGCAATTTAGTCAGCCTCTGATCATAGGACAACCCCTTCATCCCAGGGGCTAATTTAGTGAATCTTTGCTGTATAGACTCTAGTGCAAGTATTTCTTTTCTTAAATATGGAGACAAAACTTCACTCAGAACTCCAGATTTGGTCTCACCAAAACCCTGTACAACTGCACTAAGCCTTCTTTATTCTTGTACTCCAATCCCCTTACAATAAAGGCCAACATGCCAATTGCCTTTCTAATTGTTTTCTGTACCTGCATGCTAACATTCTGTGTTCCTTGTATGAGTACACCCGATTCTCTCTGAACATCAACATTTACAAGTTTCACACCATTAAAAAGAATTCTGCTTTTCTGTTCTTATGACTGAAGTAAATAACTTCACACTCCCCCATATTATATTCTGTCTGCCATCTTGTTGCCCACTCACTTAACCTGTCTGTATCACTTTGTCCTCTCTATGTCATCCCTACAGTTTACCTTCCCACCTAGTTTGGTATCATCAGCAAACTTAGATACGTCACTCTCTGCCTCCTCATCTAAGTCATTAATGTAGATTGTAAATAGTTGAGGCCCCACTACTTATCCTTGTGGCACTCCACTTGTCACAGCCTGCCAACTTGAAAATGCCCTGTTTATGCCCACTCTTTGCTTCCTGTCCATTAACTAATCCTCTTTCCATGCTAATATCTTATCTCCAACTCCATGAGCCTCTATCCTTTTGACTGACTTTTCGTGTGGCACCTTATTGAATGCCTTTTGCAAATCCAAGTTTTTTTTCATTCATTCGTGGGATTTGGGCATCGGTGGCTAAGCCAGCATTTATTTTCCATCCCTAACTGCCCTTGAGTAATAAATGCTAGCTGAGCCAGCGACACCCACATCCAATGAAAGGATAAAAAAAGAAAAACCTGGATTTTCAAAAGGTATTCAATAAAGTATACTACATCCACCGGTTCCCCTTTATCTACCCACTAGTTAAATCCTTAATCATGTTTACTTGTTTGAATAATACTATACTTTTCTAAGTGTAGTAAGACTTCCTTAAAAATGCATGCCAGCATTTTCCCAGTTACTGATGTTAGACTGGTTGGCCCATAGTTCCCCATTTTTTCTCTCCCTCCTTTCTTGAAAAGTAGTGTCAAATTGGCCAACTTCAAATCTGATGGGACCATTCTGGAATGTGAAGAATTTTAAGAAATCATAATGAGTGCATCCACTATCTCTTCAGCTATCTCTTTTAGAACTCCAGGATGTAGGCCATCAGGTCCCAGGGATTTGTCAGATTTTAGTTCTTTAGATTTCTCCAGTTCTTTTTTCTGCTGGAATGAATTACCTTAATTTCCTCACTATTTTTAGCCCCTATGTTACCCTATATTTCTGGTTAGCAACTTGTGCCTACTACTGTGAAGGCAGAACAGACATTTTTGTTCAGTGCCTCTGCCATTTCCCCATTCCCCATGTTTTCTTCTGTCTCTGTTTCTAAGGGATCAACATTTACTTTAGCTACTCTTTTTCCTATACTTATCAGAACTCTCAAAATATGTTTTTATATTTTGGATAGTTTACTTTCATATTCTATTTTTTCCCTTTTCATCAACTTTTTGTTGGCCCTTTGCTGGTTCCTAAAACATTCCTAATCCTCTGACTTGCTCCTGTTCTTTGCAACATTATAGCCTTCTTTTTTTAATCTAATACTATCCTTAAGTTCCTGAGTGAACCACGGATGGGTGATTCTTGCTGAGTTTTTGTTTCTCAATGGAATGTATTTTTGTTGAACATTTTTAATTGTTTCTTTAAAATTCTCTCACTGTTTATTTGCCACCACGCCCTTTAGTCTATTATTCAATCATCCTCAGCCAGTTCTCCCTCATACCTATGTAACTGTCTTTGTTTAAGTTTAAGATTCTTGTTTGTGAGTGAAGTATGCCAGTTTCAAACTTAACGTGGAATTCAGTGCCTATATCATCACTGTCTCCCAGTGGATCTTTTCCTATGACATTACAAATTCACCCTGCCCTATTACACTGTACTAAATCTAAGATATCTTTATTCCTAGATGATTTCCACGATGTATTACTCCAGAAAACTGTCATTCTACAAACTCATCTTCTAGAGCATCCTTGCCAGTTTGATTGTCCCAGTCTATATGAAGACTGAAGACCCCCACAATTATTACATTGCCTTCGTTACAAGTTCCAATAACTTCTTGTTTAATGTTCTGTCCAACAGCAAAGCTATTGTTAAGGGGCCTATAATTAACTGCCATCAGTGGTTTCTGACTCTTGCTGTTCCTAATTTCCGCCCATACTAATTCTACTTCATGACCTGAGGCCAGCTCTTTTCTCACTAATGTCTTCATGTCATCCTTTACAATCATTGCTACCCACTCTCTTTTGTCATCTACTAATCTTTCCAAAATATTGTGTCCCCTGGAATATTGTTTTCCCAACCTTGATCACATTGCAACCTTGAGGGGAATTGGAACCTCTTATTGTGGAAAATAAAAGCTCATGGTGTAGGCGGTAACATATTAGCATGGGTAGAAGATTGGCTGGCTGACAGAAAACAGAGAGTATGAATAAATAGGTTGTTTTCTGATTGGCAGGATGTAATGAGTGGAGTCCCACAGGGGTCTGTGCTGGGGCCTCAACCTTTTACAATTTATATCAATGACTTAGATGAGGGACGAAGGTGTGATAGCTATGATTGCAGTTGACACAAAGATAGGCAGGAAAGTATGTTTTGAAGAGGACATAAGGAGGTTGCAGACGGATAAGGATAGGCTGAGTGAGTGGGCAAAAATCTGGCAAATGGAGTACAATGTGGGAAAATGTGGCAAGAAGAATAAAAAGGCAGGGTGTTTTTTAAATGGAGAACGACTGCTGAATTCCGTGGTGCAGAGGGATTTAGGTGTTCTAGTGCATGAGTCACAAAAAATTAGTATGCAGGTACAACAAGTAATTAAGAAGGCTAATGGAATTCCATCCTTCATTACAAGAGGAATTGAACATAAAAGTAAGGACATCATGCTTAAGTTATACAGAGCATTGGTGAGACCACACCTTGAATACTGTGTGCAGTTTTGGTCTCCTTATTTAACAAAAGATGTTAATGCGTTAGAGGCAGTTCAGAGGGGATTTACTAGATTTATACCTGGAATGAGTGGGTTGTCTTCTGAGGATAGGTTTGACAGGTGGGGCTTGTTGCCCCTGGAGTTTAGAATAATGAGGGTTGACTTGATTGAAGTATATAAGATCCTGAATGGTCTTGACAAGGTGTACGCGGAATGGATGTTTCCTCTTGTGGGTGAGTCCAGAACTAGGGGGCGCTGTTTTAAAATTACGGGGTGCTTTTTTTAGGGCAGGGACGAGGAGAATTTTTTTGGAACTCTCTCCCTCAGAAGGCGGTGGAGGCGGAGTCATTGAATATTTTTAAGGCAGAGGTAGATAGATTCTTGTGAGGCAAGGGAATCAAAGGTTATTGGGGTGAGATGGGAATGTGGAAGTAGTAATGCAAACAGATCAGCCATGACCTAATTGAATGGCAGAGCAGGCTTGACAGCTGAACGGCCAACTTCTGTTCCTATTTCATATGTTCGTATGTTCTTCATGAGACCTACCGAACTACACACAACAGTTTACAGCAAAAGGGGATACATCAGAGCTTAGGATACTGTCGGAAAGTTTAAGTTAAATAATTACTTACAATCAGTTTGTAGTTTAGTTTTGTGATCAAGTAATCAAAGCATATTAATCAATTAACCCAAATGATATTCTGCTGAATTGTAGTTAATGCAGGACACTCGTACATCACATGATGAGATCTTACTTGGCAGTCGCATCCACAATTCACACCTTCCAAACCCATGGCCATGACCATCTAGATGGACAAGGGCAGTAGGTAGATGGGAACACCACTACCTGGAAGTTCCCCTCCAAGTTCAAGAAGGCAGCTCGCCACCACCTTCTCAAGGGCAACTAGGGATGGGCAATAAATGCTGACCTAGCCAGCGAAGCCCACATCCCGCAAATGAATTTTTAAAAACTGAGAAACACCACTTTGCCCCAAGACAGCACTGCAAGAATGTCAAAGTTGAATAGTTCTGGTCTGGGAGCAACAAACTCCCTAGCAATTAGAGCTTATTAGTTTGCATCCTCTAAGATTCAAAAGGCCTATTGTGTAAAGAAAGACTGATGTTAAATATTCAGCATTAAGTCTTAAATTAGTGTAGTTCAACTAGGGAAAAGAAGCAGTCACCTTCCTTCATAACATGTAACCATCTTTGCTTCTGTACATTTCAAATTAAGTTCTGTAATCAGCTTTTGTAACAATGTAGTTAGTTCTCTTAACTTTTACTACTTAGGAATATGTATTAGTTGAATGTATCATTTACATTTTTGAATGAATTTTGTTACCTTACAAACATAGAAACATAGAAACTAGGAGCAGGAGTAGGCCATTCGGCCCTTCGAGCCTTCTCCGCCATTCATTATTATCATGGCTGATCATCCTCCCGCTTTCTCCCCATACCCTTTGATCCATTTCGCCCCAAGAGCTATATCTAACTCCTTCTTGAAAACATACAATGTTTTGGTCTCAACTACTTTCTGTGGTAATGAATTCCAAAGGCTCACCACTCTCTGGGTGAAGAAATTTCTCCTCATCTCAGTCCTAAATGGTCTACTCCGTATCCTCAGACTGTGACCCCTGGTTCTGGACTCCCCCACCCTCGGGAACATCCTTCCTGCATCTACCCTGTCTAGTCCTGTTAGAATTTTATGGGTTTCTATTAGATCCCCCCTCATTCTTCTGAACTCCAGCGAATATAATCCTAATCGACTCAATCTCTCCTCATATCTCAGTCCCACCATCCCAGGAATCAGTCTGGTTTCGCTGCACTCCCTCTCTAGCAAGTACATCCTTCCTCAGATGAGGAGACCAAAACTGCACACAATATTCCAAGTGTGGTCTCACCAAGGCCCTGTACAATTGCAGCAAGACATCCCTGTTCCTGTACTCGAATCCTCTGGCTATGAAGGCCAACATACCATTTGCCTTCTTTACCGCCTGCTGCACCTGCATGCTTACCTTCAGCGACTGGTGCACAAGGACACCCAGGTCTCGTTGCACATTCCCCTCTCTCAAATTATGGCCATTCAGATAAGAATCTGCCTTCCTGTTTTTGCTACCAAAATGGACAACTTCTCATTTATCCACATAATACTGCATCTGTCATGCATTTGCCCACTCACTCAGCTTGTCTTTAACCTTAACTTTAACACACCAATCATGTTTATGCACTGATTGTATATGTATTTTATATAGATTTTATGTCATGTCTATCACTTTGTAATTTCTGTAAGGCTAAGCACCACTCTGTACTCTTTTACTATTATTAATTAACTTGTACCAAGCACTGGCAGTGATATGAGCTCAAAGAGTAGAGTGCTTATTGTACTCTGTCTTTATCAGAACCGAATGTACGATGTCTCCTGTCAGTGCCTCATTGCAAGCCAGGTAGGAGCTTTAGTGCATGATTGCATTTCAGTCCAAATATCTCCCTTTTCATATTGAACAAAACACAAATTTGCATGCACTATCATGTGTAACAGTGAGTTAACCAAGTTACCCACTATACAGCAACTGTTCTTATGCCTGAACAAACTTCATTATTCTAGTCAGTCTCTGCACATAAATTGCATACATAGTCGTAAAATTGTGTAGGGCCCTTAATGGTAGATGCGCACATTGTCATTGGCTGTTCGTCTGGGTGATGTTCTCTTTCCTGTGGCACTTGTTGTTGCCATGGTAGCTGTTGTTGATGTTCCATTTCTGTTGTTGGGGACTGTTACCGGTATCATTGGTCGTTCACGCCCAACGCGTATGATCCAGGTGACAATGCTTTAGACATGTCCCAAGTTGCCACGTGGGCTGACTCCTGTTAAGAGCACTAAAGGTTTGTACCCTGACTGGCTCTCCAATGCTCAACTCTGGTAATGGTTTTTGGCAGTTTTATCAAATTGAAATGTGGCTTTCTGCCTTTTCATCTTGACATTTTCACTCATGCCTGTTACCACATCTGGCTTCAATAGCTTGTTTAGCAGCTTTCAGCAGTTCTGAACATTTCTGTGTTCTTCTTTTAGTAGGTGTGCTTCTTTACAGCTCTTCAAAACTCAATCTCAGCTCCACTTCTGATACCACGTTATGAGCTCAAAGAGTACAGTGCTTATTGTACTCTGTCTTTCTTCAAAGTGAATGTAACATGGCTCCTTCCAGTCATTGCCTCATGGCAGAGGCCACATAACTATGGCAAGTCAGGTAGGACCTTTAGTATATGATTGCATTTCAACCCAAACAGGTAGATACCACAAAAATAGCAAAGCACTCCTGTCTAGCATAAAGGAAGGTGTTTGTGGTTTTTGGAGGTCAATCATCTCAGTTCCAGCAAGGGCAGGAAATGGCAACTGTGGTCTCTCACATTCAAAGACCTGCTGGAGGCCAGGCTCCTGCTGAGTCTGACTCCAATGATGAGCTTCTGGAATTGACCCGCTGGAGAAATGCTGGAGATGCAGAGACAGGCAGGTGAACATGAGGCAGAGTTATCATAGGCCGTCACCAGACAGGAATGAAGAATGGAGGAGTCCGTCCATGTTCTGCGTGATGTTGTGGCTCTGGCATGTGGGCACGTTGAAGTCTCCATGGGAAGGGTGGCAACCACCATGGAGATGCAGGTCTAGCAGTTTCTGCTGGATTTGCTCAGACCTGTACACCTTAGCTGTAGCCATGGGTGTGTTCCAGCAATGGCTAGGCAAGAGGGGCACAGGGCACCTTAACCTCCCTCCAGGTGCCTCTTCTCCTCCAGGAGTCATTTTGGGGCCCTAGGGCACCCAAAGAGATGAGGAGTGCCAGCCAGACACCCAATGGGCATTAGTCTGCTTGTGGCTCCATCAACTCTAGCTGGTCAGGCTGAGGATGATGCGCCTGCCCCTGAGCAGGAGACTCTTAGCAGGTCAGCGCCATCCATAGGAAGCCCGCCAATGTCATCTCAGATAACAGGGCACAGCAGTCAGCAAGCTGCCTCCACCTCTGCTGCGGATGTGAACATTTCATCTAGATGCAGTGGTAGAGTTAGAAAAATGAAGAACTTTTGAATGCACATTGGTGGCACAGGTATTCATTCATTATACATAATCTACAGTACTGTAAATTTATTTTGCTTTTATCCCTCTTCAAGTCTCACTTCCTATGTCAAAATGATGGCTGCAACAAGACACATGTAACCTTGCATCTCAGGCAGATGTTCTGTGACCTCATGAGAATTGGTCATCAAGGTTAGTGATAAGGTTAGATGCATTGAAGTCTGCAGTATATGGATATAAGTATTTGTCGCAACCAGCGACAAATTGGAGTCTTTTCACCTAAATACACTTTGCAATGGCATCTGTTTTATTACTGTGAGGTTTTGGTTAAAGCAGCATTTATATTGAGCACCATAGCTTTCCATGCCTCCATGCAGCATAATTTCTTCTCTGTGTTTAAGGCTAGACGTTATCCCCTTAGTAGTCCCCACTCTCCCAACGCATGACCCAGAGTGATGGAAGTTGGTTGCACTTGGTGACATTTGAAATATCTTCTGGAGGGGATTCAGTGTGTGATATCAGAGGTGATGTGTGTGACGTGTGTGTTCATGCTGATGAACCCATTCACTTGGGTATGAGGATCATAGTTTGCTCCTGAGTGGCTGCCTAGCGATTACTCATGGATTCTCTCTGAGGTCACAAAACACCAATCGATATGTAAATCATATCATGACTGTGCACTCATTGCCTTAGGGTTTTTAGAAATGATTGGCCTTTCTGAGATGGACAATGTCAAAGATCACCAAGATATTAAAGTGATGATCTGGCACATCTGCTGATGAATGGTCAGCAGTGTTGATGAAGGGAATAAGTTCTCTTGAACACTGTGTCAAAACTGACTGGGCTATGTCTCTCCCAGATGCCAAAGTATTGCAGGAAGTAAACTTGGCACACTTCCAATGAATATGGGGTTATGACTGTGTCAATCTGCTGAACCACTCTCTGTGAGGACAATGCTAACTTAACTTCCAGCTTTAGGTGCGTGCTGTTGTGTTACAGCTTGTGTTACTCCGCAGCTTAAGGAAGGGCATTCAGAAAGGGAATGGGTGACCACCAGTCAGAAGAAGGGAGGCAGGCTGGTAGTCAGGAAAGCTCCAGAATGTATCTCACTCAAAAACTGTTTTCCTGTGTTGGAAAACGGTGAGGGTGAAGTTTCCTCTGGAGGGTGCAGCCAGAGCCAAGTGCATGGTACTGTGGATGGCTCAGCTGCACTAGTGTCGAGGAGTAAGAGTGCAAGAGCAATAATGGTAGGAGACTCAATGGTGAGGGGTTCAGACAGGCGGCCGTAGATGTGACTCCAAGATGGTGTGTTGCCTCCCTGGTGGCAGGGTCAAGGATGTCACAGAACGGCTGCAAGGCATTCTGAAGGGGGAGGGCGAACAGTCAGACATTGTGGTTTACATTGGTACCAACGACATACATAGAAAGAGGGATGAGGTCCTGCAAGAAGAATTTAGGGAGCTAGGTAGCAGATTAAAAAGCAGGACCTCAAAGGTTGTAATCTCTGGATTACTCCCTTATGCTAGTAAGTATAGGAATAGGAGGATAGAAAGGATGAATGCATGGCTGAAGAGATGGCGCAGAAGATAGGCCTTTAGTTTCCTGGATCACTGGGTCTGTTTCTGGCAAAGGTGGAGCCTGTACAAGTTGGACGGTTTGCACCTGAACTGGAACAGGACCAACATCCTCGTGGGGAGGTTTGCGAGTGCTGTTGAGAGGCAGGGTTGAAACTAATTTGGCAGGGGGGATGGGATACAGTGTGGAGGCACAATAGGGGGGTGATGCACAGCCAAAAATAGAAGAGCAACTAAGTCAGTCTGGAAGGCAGAGCAAATATAGACCTGTTAAAGCACAAGGGAATAATGCAAGGCTGGATTGCATCTATTTTAACACAAGGAGTCTGAAGGTAGATGAATTGAAGGTGTTGATTAACACATGGGAATATGATATTATTGCTATCACAGAGACATGGTTGAGGGAAGGGCAGGACTGGCAGCTCAACATTCCAGAGTATAGAATCTTCAGGCATGACGGGGGTCGGGGGTGTAAAAGAGGAGATGGTATTGCACTATTGATCAAGGAGTCAATTACTTCAGTAAGGAGGGAAGGTATCTTAGAAGGTTCCTCAAATAAGGCCATACTTAAAAACAAAAAGGGGGCAATCACTTTGCTAGGAGTATACTATAGGTCTCCAAACAGTCAGGGGGAGATAGAGAAGCAGATATGTAAGAAAATCTCAGAGTAATGTAAAAATAATAGGGTAATAATAGTAGGGGATTTCAACTTCCCCAATTTTAACTGGGATAGTCTTAGTGTGAAAGGCTTAGAGGGGGCGGAATTCTTAAAAGTGCATCCAGGAGAGCTTTTTGAGCTAGCATGTAGAAAGTCCTACAAGAGAAGGGGTGGTACTGGACCTAATCTTAGGTAATGAAGCCCGGCAAATGGTAGAAGTGTCAGTGGGGGAGCATTTCGGGGATAGTGAACATAACTCTGTAAGATTTAAGGTAGTGATGGAAAAGGACAAAGATAGACCGGAAATAAAGATCCTGAATTGGGGGAAGGCCGATTTCAATATGATAAGGCAGGGTCTAGCCAAAGTGGACTGGGAACAGCTACTTGTAGGAAAGTTTACATCAGACCAGTGAGAGTCATTCAAAAAGGAAATAGTAAGAGTTCAGGGACAACATATTCCCGTAAAGGTGAAGGGTAGAACCAACAAAGTCCAGGGAACCCTGGATGTCAAGGGATATAGAGGATTGGATAAGGTTAAAAAAAGAGGCTTATAGCAGATACAGATGGCTGAAACGTGTTGAAGCCCGAGAGGAGTACGGAAAGTATAGGGGGGGTACTTAAAAAAGTATTTAGGAGAGCGAAGAGGAGATATGAAAAAACAGTGGCAGGCAAGATAAAGGAAAATCCCAAGGCATTTTATAAATATATTAAGGGCAAGAGGATAACCAGGGAAAGAGTAGGGCCCATTAGGGACCAAATTGGCAATCTGTGCGTGGAGCTGGAGGACATAGGTGAGGTTTCGAGTGATTACTTTTCATCTGTGTTCACTATGGAGAAGGACGATGTAGGTGTAGAAATCAGGGAGGGGGGCTGTTATATACTTGAACAAGATAAATGCCCACCGTGTGATTCCAGAAAAATATTGATTCAGTTTGGACTGTGACACGCACTGAAAGAATAAGTTTGAATTTTCATTAACAAATATTAAAAAGACTGCAATTTTTTTTACATACCTTGTTAAAGTGATCTGAAAGATTTTATATCCAGCAATAAAAGATGCCAGCTTTGTAAAGCTTTGTTTTCCAGAACCACCAACTCCCACCAGCAAAGCATTTCCACAATCTGTACGGATTATACGAGATATCTGCAAAATATTTTTTCTTGCTGTCAGGGGTACAGTTTTTCTTTGTCAAAGGAACTGATCAATGTTTAACATTCTCCTTTCAATGTAAAAGCTTAACAACAAAAACAAATATGTAACTTACTTAACACTTGATCGGTTTTGTTAAGGTTCTGCTGACAGCTCATTCACCCTGAACTGAAATACCTCCCTGTGGGCTGCTGTGCCAACTGGTCGGTTAAAATCTCCGTAATCCAACATAGAATCAGAGAATAGTTATGAAACAGATGGAGACCATTTGATCCATTGTTTTTGTGCCAGCCCTATGTGACAACAACTCAACTAGTTGCACTCCCATGTCTTTTCTTGCAAACTCTGCAAAATATTCCTGCTCAGGTAATTATCCCAATTGCCTTTTGAAAGTCTTGATTGAATCTTCCTAAACCACACTCTCAGATAGAGCATTCCAGATCCTAACCACTCACTGCATGAAATATTTTTTTCCTCAAGTCAGCCCTGGTTCTTTGCCAATCACTTTAATTCATTCAGCTCTGGTTCTCAATCCTTGCACCTGTGGGAACAATTTCTCCCCATCTACTCTGTCCAGACTTCTCATGATCCTGAACACCTCTATAAAATCGCCTCTCAACCTTCTCTTGCCTAAGGAGAACCATCCCAGATTTCTATTCTTGTAACTGAAGTCCCTCCTTCTCACAACCATTCTTTGAAATCTTTTCTGCATCCTCTCCAATGCCTTCACTTGCTTTCGAAAGTGTGGTGACAAGACTTGGACAGAATACTTCAGTTGGAGTCAAACCAAAGTTACATTAAGATTCATCAAAACTTCCTTTTGTACCCAATGCCTCTATTTATAAAGCCCAGGATCCCATATGCTTTATTCACTATTTTCTCATCCTAGCCTGCCATCTTCAATGATTTGTGCATATATACCCTGAGGTCTTTCTGTTCCTGCATTGCCTTTAAAATTGAATCCTTTGTTTAATGGGTTCTCAAACTGTGGATCACATATCCTAGTGAGGTTGAGGGGTGGGCACTTAGGTTTGTGAGCTCTGAGGCAGCAATGGCAGTTGTGGAACAGCAACACAGATTTGACAGTCTGGCATCGGCTGCGAGGCCCCTTTAAATGTGCATGATTCTTCTTGCCTGTTGGTGTAGCCTAACCAAATGGGCTCTAATGCTCGATCGCTAACACCAATCGAGCCTGTAAAATGGTAGGTGTCTTAGTTGTTTCTGTAGTTTAGAGGGTTAATGTTAAATAAATAAATATATAGTCTACATCATTCGTGACCTAAGATCACATGAAAACAGGAGAGAGATAGTTCTACATAGAGCCTCGTGCTGAGTCTGCATTGTGCATAGTTAGTATAATGTTCAATAAAAAAGGTAAAATTTACCATTATAGATAAAAGCAAAATACAGCGGATGCTGGAAATCTAGAACAAAAACAGAAATACCTGGAAAAACTAAAACAAACAATTAGTCTTGCTTCGAGCGTTGTAAGCCCAGACCCAAGACTGCCACATCTGAGACCCACGGCAACAATAGAAGAGTTTCTGTGCCTGTATCCTGCTGTTTGAACCACCCAACACCACCAACCCTCTCCCCACAAACTTTCACTCTGGGGTCACATCAAGTGTGAAATGTTAAAATTGTTCACAGCAGAAAAATGTTTGGGAAGAATTGCATTATTTTATGTTTTTCCTCATTCTTCCTATCAAAATTCTTCCTACCAACTTCACATTCCTCTACATTAAATTTCGGCTGCCACATTCTGTCCATTCCATGTCCAATTGAAATCCATCACTATCCTCCAAGTTTTGAGTTATACACAAATTTTGAAATTGCCCTGCACAACCAAGTATAGGTTATTAATATAGATCAATAAATCAACGATAGATTAATATAGATCGAAGGTTTACCAGACTGATTCCTGAGATGGCAGGACTGATATAAGGAGAGATTGAGTTGGTTAGGATTATATTCGCTGGAGTTCAGAAGAATGATGGGGGATCTCATAGAAACCTATAAAATTCTAACAGGACTAGACAGGGTAGATGCAGGAAGGATGTTCCCGATGGTGGGGGAGTCCAGAACCAGGGGTCACAGTCTGAGGATACGGGGTAGACCATTTATGACTGAGATGAGGAGAAATTTCTTCACCCAGAGAGTGGTGAGCCTGTGGAATTCGCTACCACAAAAAGTAGTTGAGGCAAAAACATTGTATGTTTTCAAGAAGGAGTTAGATATAGCTCTTGGGGGCGAAAGGGATCAAAGGATATGGGGAGAAAGTGGGAGCAGGCTATTGAGTTGGATGATCAGCCATGATCATAATGAATGGTGGAGCAGGCTCGAAGGGCCGAATGGCCTACTCCTGCTCCTATTTTCTATGTTTCTATCAAGGAAAGCAGTAGCCCTATTGCTAACCCCTGAGGAGCCCCACTGCATATCCTCCTCTAATCCAAATACACACTATTTTCTGTTTCCTGTCACTCAGCCAACTTTGTATCCAGGCTACCACTGTCTCGTTAACCCATGGACTTAAACTTTGTTCTCAACTATATTATGTGGCGCCATATCAAACAGCTTTTGGATGCTCATATACACCACATCAACAGCAACCTCTCTGTCACCATATCAAGAAACTCAATCAAGTTGGTTAAACAAGATTTACCTTCAGGGAATCCGTGTTGGCTTCCCCTAATTAATCTACACTTATCTAAGTGACTGCTAATTTTGTCTGATAGCCACTTCCAAATGATTTTTCACCACCAAGGGTTAAATGTACATACGAACATACAAAGTAGGAGCAGAAGTAGGCCATTCAGACCCTCAAGCCTGCTCCATCATTCATTAAGATCATGGCTGACCTTGTTATGTTTCAAATTCCACTTCCCATCTACTCCCAATAACTTTTGATTTCCTTGCCTAACAAGAATTTATCTACATCCACCTTACAAATATTCAATGACCCCACCTCTCAGGCCTTCTGAGGCAGAGAGTTCCAAGGTTGCAAATGTGCGACATTCACAATTCTCCAAGCCTCTGGCACAAGCTCTGTTTCTAAGGAGGATTGGAAGATTGTATCCAAAGGGTCAAATGGTCTACTCCTGCTCTTATTCCTTATGTTCTTAAAATCAGCGTGAATGAAAGGATAAATAGATCTGAATGAGACTGGGAATGCCTACAGAAGATACTGAACTGTAAATATTTATGAAACTTTATTTTATTTCTTTCCTGATCCAATATTCCTTCAAGAAAAGTTTTTTAGTATCTACACATAGTTCAAATTTGAAAATCTCACTTTGACAATGTGTGTCATCGCATCCGTGAAGAAGACAAGATCAAGAAAACCGAATCGGACACCTTCATTATGTTGTGCCTGATAAAACTGCAATTTTTCAGTCAGGACTTCAAAGCTTGGAACCTGGAACACATTCAGTTACAACCGTTAGAATATCACAAAGAAAGTAGCGTAAACATTTTTTTTATTCATTTATGGGATATGGGCATCGCTGGCTAGGCCAGCATTTGTTGCCCATCCCTAATTGCCCTTGTTCAGAGGGCATTTAAGAGTCAACTGCATTGCTGTGGGTCTGAAGTCACAGGTAGGCCAGCAGATTTCCTCCCTGAAAGGACATTAGTGAAACAAATGGGCTTTCACAACAATTGACAATTGTTTCACTGTCATCATTAGACTTTTAATTTTAGATTTTTATTGAATTAAAATTCCAAAAGCCATGGGAGGCTTTGAACCCCGGTCCCCAGGGCATTAAAGCAGGTCTCTGGGTTACTAGTTCAATGACAATACCACTACACCTTCACTTCCCCCTCATACACAACGAAAAATGAGGGTTGATGTCTTGCCCAGTAATGGTATCAACATGTTCATAACTTTTAAAATATGAACTTTACTCATTGTGCAATCTGTAAAAATGCACTTTTTTTTTAACTGTACTTTATTTTGTTTGTGTGCGTGACTGTGTGAGTGAGTGTCATAGCTTTAGATTCTGGGGTGAGCGTGTGAATAAACAATCCTCTTTATTTAAACCCATGAAAAGCTTGCTGCTGGTTGTTCAAATCCTCCACACAGCCAGGTGTTAAAATACATACACACATATCTTCCTCTCAAAAGCTGATTACAGAAAGTAGGGAAGGGAACAAGGATTCCCATAGTTTTCCTTACCCTGTCTGTAACAGATGCCATTAGCTTAACCTTGCATTGGAACCTACTGTTGCCTATCACAGCATTTTCATCTTGGGGATACAAATTCATGAGTGATAAAAAACAATTAACTGATTTCCCATTGCTATTCATTACGGAGGACTTTGGCAATGCAAAACAAGGAACAAACAGGCAGAGGCCTGTGATGATGGATCCCATGCTTTTTTGTAAAAGCAACACACTGCAGATGCTGGAAATGTGAAATCAAAACAGGAATGCTGGTGGATTCTGATATAAGGCCATAGACCTGAAATGTTAATTCTGTTCCTTTCTCCAGAGATGCTGCCAGATCTGTGAGTATTTACAGTATTTTCGGTTTTAATTACAAACCTTGTTGTACTTGGAATTTCTGGAATTTTTGGGCCAGATGAAGTGCTTGGAGATGGACCAAATATCAAAGCCCTATTTAATGATCTGGAAGAGCCTAATAATATCTCTTTCCTTATTTCCCTCTCTGAAAGTCAGATGGGTGAATATTTGGATAAGCACCCAGAAGGAGCAGGGTAGTATGTCTCATGTAAGATTTCTGGGTTTGGGCCCACAGATACCTAAATAGGCAGTCGACGAGTCAAATTTTGGAAATAGTACTGAAGACTTGTGCGCCCCGAGCTAAGCTGTTCCAGTACAGCTATAACACTGGCATCTACCTGGAAATGTGGAAAATCGCCCAGGTATGTCCTGTGCACAAAAAGCAAATCCAAACCGACCAATTACCGTCCCATCAGTCTGCTCTCCATCATCAGAAAAGTAATGGAAGGGGTCATCAACAGTGCTAACAAGCAGCATTGCTTAGCAATAACCTGCTCATTGACGCCCAATTTGGGTTCTGCCAGGCCCACTCAGCTCCTGACCTCATTACAGCCTTGGTTCCAACATGGACAAAAGAGCTGAACTCCCGAGGTGAGGTGTGTGTGACTGCCTCAACATCAAGGCCGCATTTGACAGAGCGCGGCATCAAGAAGCCCTAGTAAAACTGAAGTCAATGGGAATCAGGGGGAAGACACTTCTCTGGTTGGAGTCATATCTAGCACAAAGGAAGATGGTTGTGGTTGTTGGAGGTCAGTCATCTCAGCTCCAGGACGTCACTGCAGGAGCTCCTCAAGGTAGTGTCCTCGGCCCAACCATCTTCAGCTGCTTCATCAATGGCCTTCCTTCCATCATAAGGTCAGAAGTGGGGATGTTTGCTGATGATTGCACAATGCTCAGCACCATTTGGGACTCCTCAGAACTGAAGCAGTCCATGTCCAAATGCAGCAAGATCTGGACAATATCCAGGCTTGGGCTGACAAGTGGCCAGTAACATTCGTACCACACAAGTATCAGGCAATGACCATCTCCAACAAGAGAGATTCTAACCATCATCACTTGACGTTCAATGGCATTACCATCACTGAATCCCCCACTATCAATATCCTGGGGGTTACCATTGACCAGAAATTGACCTGGACTAGCCATATAAATGCTGTGATTACAAGAGCAGGTCAGAGGCTAGGAATCATGTGATGAGTAACTCACCTCCTGACTCCCCAAAGTCTGTACACCACCTACAAGGCACACGTCAGGAGTGTGATCCACTTGCCTGGATGAGTGCAGCTCCCACAACACTCAAGAAGTTTGACACCGTCCAGAACAAAGCAGCCTGCTTGATTGGCTCTCCACATCCACAAACATTCACTCCCTCCACTACCAATGTACAGTAGCATCTGCAAGATGCCCTGCAGGAATTCACCAAGGTTCCTTCGACAGCACCTTCCAAACCCATGACCACTACCACCTAGAAGGACAAGGGCAGCAGATAGATGGGAACACCACCACCTGGAAGTTCCCGTCCAAGTCACTCAGCATCCTGACTTGGAAATATATTGCCATTCCTTCACTGTCACTGGGTCAAAATCCTGGAACTCCCTTCCTAACAGCGCTGTGGATACCTACACCACATGAATTACAGCGGTTCAAGAAGGCAGCTCACCACCAACTTCTCAAGGGCAATTAGGGATGGGCAATAAATGCTGGCCCAGCCAGCGAAGCCCACATCCCGTGAATAAATTTTATTTTAAGATAGTTTAAGATGATTTAAGAAAGTTTATTAAGGCCAGAATCTTTGGGTCGGCATGTGGGGGGTAGACCCAGCTCGCCAATGCGTAAAATGATGCTCAATAACATCGGGCGTGCGTCCCAATGTCACTCTGCGCATCATTCAAATCTTCAGTTTGGCGGGCACAAGCCAGAGTCCGCTGCGTGCTTGCCGAACTGTCAAAGGCCATTTAAATATCAGTTAAACTAATTAACATAGCTGCCCATCCAACTTAAGGTTGGCAGGCAGGCGAAGAGCTCAGGCGGCCTTCGCATTTATCATGAAAACTCACCCACGGGCGGAATGAGGTTTCATGAAGTTTTTTAAAATTTAATAAAAATTTTTATTAAAATTCATAGACATGTCCCAGCTCATGTGATACTGTCACATGAGGGGACATGTCTTAAATTTTTGTTTTTCTTTATTTAAATTTTTCAAATTCAAACTAATCTCCTTGAGGCAGCTCTGTGCCTCAGGGAGATTTCTGCACTCTTTTGCGCGTATACGCGAAAGAGCGCAGGCCCCGACTTTGCCTGTCCCCCCCAATCCGCACAGGGAGCGCACAGGGCTTCTGGGTGCGCGTTACACTGGGTGGTTCTTTATTGGCCCTCCCACATAAAATGGCGGCGCGCAGCTGATCGCAGGCGACGATCGGCAGTGCACCCACCCGCGCCCGCTCAGCCCCCCGATGGGAAGGAAATTCTCCCATAAGAAACAACAGTTTAGATATATTAACTAATTAGACAGAAAGTGTGTGCAACCCATAACAGCTTGTGATAACAGCATTCTGCTCTCTAGTTAAGGAAACACTTCCCTCAATCTCTCAATATTCCTCCTCCTCCACCATCCGATGAAGGCAGCTGCCCAACAAGCACTGCCACCTCGCCAGCACTTCAACAGTACCTCACAAGGACCACCCCAAATATACCCTTTTTTGAGGGGCTGATAGCTTAGCCAGTGTCAACCACTTATTCAAACTATTCTGTCCAATGGAAACAGGCCAAGTACTCAAAACGTCAGGGTGGTTTCCTTTACCCTTTCGGGTCAACCTACTCGAGGTCAGCTTTTTAGTTTACATTATGTTGAGGGTCATACTCTGGTCTTTTCTAAACACTTGCATAGATAAGGGGGTGTACAAGACGCCATCCTAACAGCTGAGGAATGTCAACATGGCAGCCTGAACTATGTTTAGAGGTCAAAGTGTTTAGAAATCCTCTTTCCAGGGAGAGAATCAAAGTTGCTCAGCAAATCCTATAAAAGTTCTATATTATGCAGAAAATACCTGTTTATTCAAGACCCTAATTTCTTACACATGTTCAACCCTGTTCAGATCAGACAATCTGAGCAGGGGCTAAATACCTTTGGGAAGCCAGACAAAAGATAAGTATTTTAATTCCCAAGGGCCATGAGGATGAGAGATTGGCAACAACCAAAAGGCTCAAAAGCCAGCAACCATTACCACTGCTATAGCCTCTGAGGTTGCAACAATGACTAGGTTTTCACCTCCATTTACAGAGTACCAAGGTGGAAGTCCAATATTGGGGAAACATGAGGCCAATTCACATGATGTGAAACTGCAAGTCCATATACAAGTCCATTTCAGGACAGGTGAAGTATATTTTGGATGCATTGCACTTGACTTATGAACAGGTGAACTTGAAGAAAACTTAGCTCCCATAATTTCTGTATACTTTGTCATTTCTAGAATAAACTCTAAATACCATTTTAATAGGAGAGAACGAGAAATGAAATTGATCTAGACAGATAATGCAGCTCAACTAAGAAACAACAGATAATTTTAAAATGGAAAAAATCAAGATAATGCACATTGGTGCAGGCAACACAAAATGCACGTGTTTAGTAAAGTGCTCAAATGTCAATGTGAGACCTACAAAAAAATGTTTACGTGCAATTTTTTACTATTTATGACAGGAAGTTGTAACTATCAGATCCCGGCAGATACCTCAAGACATGAAATTAAAATTAAGGTTATTTATCCTTTTAGGTTTATTCAGAACAATATCAGTATTGTGTCCCTTGCTGTTTGTTCTATATATTAATGATTTGGACTTAAATGTGGCTGGCATGATTGGGAAATTTGATTCATTTATGGAATGTAGGCATTGCTGGCTAGGCTAGCATTTATTGCCCATCCCAAATTGCCCTTGAGAAGATGGTGGTGAGCTGCCTTCTTGGACCACTGCAGTCCGTGTGGTGTAGGTACATCCACAATGCTGTTAGGAAGGGAGTTCCAGGATTTTGACCCAGTGACAGTGAAAGAATGGCGATATATTTCCAAGTCAGGATGGTGAGTGGCTTGGAGGGGAACTTCCAGGTGGTGGTATTTCAGTGTATCTGCTGTACTTGTCCTTCTAGATAGTAGTGGTCGTGGGTTTGGAAGGTGCTGTCAAAGGAGCCTTGGAGAGTTTCTGCAGTGCATTTTGTACATAGTACACACTGCTGCCACTGTACGTCAGTGGTGGAGGGAGTGAATGTTTGTGGATGTGGAGCTAATCAAGCGGGCTGCTTTGTCCTGGATGGTGTCAAGCTTCTTGAGTGTGGTTGGAGCTGCACTCATCCAGGCAAGTGGATCACACTCCGGACTTGTACCTTGTAGATGCTGGACAGGCTTTGGGGAGTCAGGAGGCAAGTTACTAATTGCAGGATTCCTAGCCTCTGACCTGCTCTTGTAGCCACTATATTTATGTGGATAGTCCGATTCAGTTTCTGGTCAATGGTAACCCCCAGGATGTTGATGGTGGGGGATTCAGTGATGGTAATGCCATTCAATGTCATGGAGTGATGGTTAGCTTCTCCCTTGTTGGAGATGGTCATTGCCTGGAACTTCTTTGGCACGAATGTTACTTGCTACTTGTCAGTCCAAGCCTGGATATTGTCCAGGTCTTGCTACATTCGGAAATGGACTTCTTCAGTTTCTGAGGAGTCGTGAATGGTGCTGAACATTGTGCAATCATCAGCGAACATCCCCACTTCTGGCCTTATGATGGAAGGAAGGTCATTGATGAAGCAGCTGAAGATGGCTGGACCAAGGACACTACCCTGAGAAACTCCTGCAGTGATGTTCTGGAGCTGAGATGACTGACCTCCAACAACCACAATCATCTTCCTGGCTTCTTGAGTGGGTGGAAAAGTGACAGTTGGAATTACATCTAGAGAAGTGTGAGCTACTGCATTGAGGAGAGCAAGTAAAGCTAGGAAATACACAATAAATGGGGTGATATTGGGAGGGGTAGAGGAAGTGACAGAGCTTGGAGTTCATGTCCATAGGTCCCTGAAGGTGGAAACACAGGTGGATAAGGTGGTTAGGAATGCATATGGAATGCTTTCTTTTATTGGATGAGGAATGGAATACAAAAGCAGGGATGTAATAATGGAACTATATAAAATGCTGGTTAGGCCATAGCTGGGATTTTGTGTACAGGTCTGGTCACCCATTACAGGAAGGACGTAGTTTCTCTGGAGAGTGTACAGAGGAGATTTACAAGAATGTTGCCAGGCCTTGAAAATTGCAGCTATGAGGATAGGCTGGGGTTGTTTTCCTTGGAAATGAGGAGTGACCTAATTGAGGTATACGAAATTATGAGGGGCCTAGATAGAGTAGACAGGGATGCCCTGTTTCCCCTAGCTGAGGGGTCAATTATCAAAGGGCACAGATTTAAGGTGATTGGTAGAGGGATTAGAGGGGACATGAGGAAAACGTTCTTCACCCAGAGGGTGGCGCATGCTTGGAATTCACTGCCTGGTTGGCACAAACCCTCAACTCATTTAAAAAGGTACCTGGATCTGCATGTAAAGTGCTGTAAGCTGCAAGGCTACGGACCAGGTGCTGGAAAGTGGGATTAGAATGGGCAGCTAGTTTTTTATTTTTTCTTTATTGGCTGGCACAGATGCAATGGGCTGAATGGCCCCATTCTGTGCTGTAGATTTTCTATGGTACTATGTTCTACGAAACTTCTGGTCTTGCCAGCAGCGGGAATTGTGGCGGGTGGGGGAACTTAATTTGGCAGAAGACAAAAATATCTGTTTCCAATGCAGGATAAACTATTGGAATTTTGTCCTCCTGCCTTTCAAGGCAGGTTAAAAGCATGTCAATCTTCCTGAAGAATAATTTTGGGAACCTCATTTGCATTCATCAGCGTCCCATGCATGCTCATTAGAAAACCGCCTCACTGGCATTAAGTTCACCACCCAGATTAAGTTCCCTGTGAGTGAGAAACTAGAATGTTAAGTTTTATAATTGTATATAAGTGGCATGCACCTGGTGAGCTTCACTTCCCTCACGACTTTGAGGTCTGCAGCTGCTGCTTTCACCTTCGCCTTCACCGGGGACCGCTCATGGGTGCCAGGAGCACAAGTTGTGCCAAGGCTGGGCACAGGAGCAGGAACTGTGGGGAAGGGTGGGATGGAGGCAGGACTGCAGTGGGTGGATGGACCAGTGGGGAAGGGTGGGACGGAGGCAGGGCTGGGGGTAACGGCCAGTGGGGCAAGGTGGGGCGGAGGCAGGATTGGGGGTAAAGACTAGCGGGGAAGGGTGGGACGGAGGCAGGGTTGGGGGTAACAACCAGTGGGGAAGGGTGGGGCAGAGGCAGGACTGAGGGTAATGACCAGCGGGGAAGGGTGGGACAGAGGCAGGGCTATAAGTGGGAAGGACCTGTGTGGAAGGGTGGCAGATGTAGTATTATGGTGTTCAGGGCT
Organism: Cetorhinus maximus; assembly: GCF_964194155.1. Taxonomy (NCBI): domain Eukaryota; kingdom Metazoa; phylum Chordata; class Chondrichthyes; order Lamniformes; family Cetorhinidae; genus Cetorhinus; species Cetorhinus maximus. The sequence continues at coordinate 169,671,982 of NC_135883.1, forward strand.
GATAGGGTTAATATGGGACTGGGGAAACAGTACCACCCACATGATGATGTAGAGGGGTGGTCTGGAAAGTGTGTGAATGGAGATAGTGCATGGCTTGGGCTGAAGAAACTTACTGTCTTGAATATCTGTACACAGTTATGCTCTACAATAAATAGTTACTGTCCAAACTCCATGTCTCTAAACTTCTACTTTAGACAACAACAACATAGAACATGATGGTAGCAGACAATGGGCCCTGAAACCTCCACAAATAAAAACAAAATGTCTGCAGTTTGACCTGAAAAAAATACGCCAAAACTGAAGAGTTCACTAACAGTTGGAAAGCAACAGAAAAGCTCCATGCCAGACATGGAGGCTGAGAGTTGGGAAGAAATCAATTGTACAGTTCCTGAAGAACTCCACCATAGCACGTGGAGGATGGTTGAAAATCCCAATCAAAAAGCAGGATTAAAGAACCTAGCTATGATAAAGGAAGGGTGAGCAAACTTTAAAGAAGACTTTAAAGAGCTTCTAAACAAGGCATGGAAACCAGGTATCACTGGGAGACAGTTCATTTTTAAGTGCACGACTTGAAACACACCACAGCCCAGGTCTAGTGTTGACACCATAACATTCGGAGACTGCAGTATGATAGTTACTTTAGCCTTTGGAGTAACAACATTTTGGCAAGAGCAAAGTTAAATAGAAGGGTCCAAAAGCCTGGAGAACTTGTGGACACTTTCATCAATGACTTGTACTGGTTTGCTAAAGGCTATGAACATGGTGATCTTAAGTCTGAGATGAATCGAGACTGCATAGTAGTTAGGGTAACTGACAATATCCTTTCTGCTTCAATCCAAAGTAGACTTAACTTCGAGAAGGTGATACAGATTGTCAGAAAGTCTAAGGTCCTAGAGCAAAATAGATCCATATGAAGAGGGGAAGAAAACCATGGATCTGAACACACCCAATGATGGTACAAATCATTAAACAACGAAATGCGAAAGACACTCCAGGGCAAAAAAGACAGCATGCAATTAAACTCAAGATGGCGCTAAACAACGCAAGTGCTGTGGTGCCAGAAAGCCTGAAAGCATGGCAGAATGCTTCTACTGTAAAAGGCAGGGACATTTTGAGAAAATGTGCAGATCAAAAACCTCTAAAAATACAGGATCACCAGTAAATCTTCGCACAAAAAGCTACCAATGAAATATAAGAATCACAGCAAGATGAAGAGAAATAATGCTTCCTCGGCAAGGTTAAAGATCCCAGATATACATTCTGGAATGCTGACATATGCGTCAATGGGTACATTATTAATTCTAAATTAGCCACAGGAGCAAGTGTGACAGTCTTGTCTGATTGAGAACTGTGGCTAGCCAACCCCTGGTTCTGGTCAACAGGCACACCATTATATGGCCTGGTAGGAATCAGATTAAGTTTTTGGCATGCTTCTAGAATCACTCCAATAAGGAAACAAGCAAATATGGGAGACGTGACAGATGATTCGCAATCAGGAATTTTCTCTCCTGAGCTGACTCGCCTGTATTGCCCTCAGCCTCAAAGCAGCAGAAAATGTTAATAAATAGGCAATCATTGAGTATACCAAGTTGGAGACCCTCAAACCATTCAATAGCCCTGATGACTTCGACTGGGTCTCCTGTGCAGAATTTTCAACTCTTTCCTGAGGCAGATAATCCAGCTCCTTTCCAAATAAATGAAGGTAAGCTTCCTCAGCCTGAAGAGAAAATGGACCAGCTGGATCTGAGCGCGCCCATGACTCTTCATCTCTCAGTGAATCGTCAGATAGCATCAAAATTGAAACCAGCTGATAGGAGATGCTGGTACAATTGCATCCACACTGATCTTTCCATCTCAGGGTGCAAATAACCAAATGGTTTCAGAACCAGAAACAAAACCGAATCAGATGAGATCCACTTCTACGTTGGAGGATACAGAGCTTTTTAAAATTTATTTACAGAGTGTGGGTATCACTGGCTAGGACGGCATTAATGTCCCATCTCTAACTGCCCTTGAGAAGGTGGTAGTGAGCTGCCTTCTTCAACCACTGCAGTCCATGTGGTGTAGGTAGACTCACAGTGCTATTAGTAAGAGAGTTCCAGGGTTCTGACACAGCGACAGTGAAGGAATGGCGATATATTTCCAAGTCAGGATGGTGATTGACTAGGAGGGGAACTTCCAGGTGGTGGTGTTTCCCTGTATCTGTTGCCCTTGTCCTTCTAGATGGTAGTGGTTGTGGGTTTGGAAGGTGCTGTCTAAGGAACCTTATTGAATTCCTACAGTGCATCTTGTAGATGGTACACACTGCTGCCACTGTTCGTCTGCGGTGAAGGGAATGAATGTTTGTGGAAGGCGTGCCAATTAAATGGGCTGCTTTGTCCTAGATCATATAGAGGATACCTCAATCGTGTTGTGTGACACTACCTCCATGCTAAATGGGATAGATTTCAAACAGATCTAGGAACTCAAAACTGGACATCCATGAGGCTCTGTGGGCCATCCGAAGCAACCACAATCTATAACCTCATGGCCTGGCATGCCTCCCACACTACCAAGTCAGGGGATCCACAGTGGTTCAATGAAGAGTGCAGGAGGGCATGTCAGGTGCAGCACCAGGCATACCCAAAAATGAGGTATCAACATCGACAGCACACAACTATTTGCACGCCAAACAGCATAAGCAAAAGTGAGAGACAGAGCTAAGTGATTCCACAGCCTATGGATCAGATCTAAGCTTTGCATTCCTGCTGCATCTAGTCGTGAAGGGTGGCGGGCAATTAAACAACTCACTGGAGGAGGAGGCTCCACAAATATCTCCATCCTCAATGATGGGGGAGCCCAGCATAGCAGTGCAAAAGATAAGGCTGAAGTAATTGGAACTAGCTTCAGCCAGAAGTGCCAAGTGGATGATTCATCATGGGCTCCCCCGCAGGTCACCAGCGTCACAGATGCCAGTCTTCAGCCAATTTGATTCACTCCACGTGAAATCAAGAAACGGCTCAAGGCACTGGAATTTGCAAAGGCTATGAGCCCTGATAATATTCCGGCAATAGTGCTGAAGACTTGTGCTCCAGAACTTGCCGTGCCCCTAGCCAAGTACAGTTACAACACTGGCATCTATCCAGCAATGTGGAAAATTGCCCAGGTATGTACTGTACATAAAAAGCAGGACAAATTCAACTGGCCAATTACCGTACCATCAATCTACTCTTGATCATCAGTAAAGTGATGGATGGGGTCATCAACAATTCTATCAAGTGGCACTTGCTTAGCAATAACCTGCTCACTGATACTCAGTTTGGGTTCCGCCAGGGCCACTCAGTTCCTGACCTCATTACAGCCTTGGTTCAAACATGGACACAAGAGCTGAACTCCAGAGGTGAGGTGAGTGACTGCCCTTGTCATCAAGGCTGCATTTGACCGAGTGTGGCATCGAGGAGCCCTAGCAAAACTGGAGTCAATGGGAATCAGGGGGAAAACTCTCTGCTGGTTGGGGTCATACCTATCATAAAGGAAGATGGTTGTGGCCATTGGAGGTCAGGCATCTCAGATCCAGGACTTCACTGCTAGAGTTCCTCAGGTAGTGTCCTTGGCCCAACCATCTTCAGCTGGTTTATCAATTACATTTCTTCCATCATAAGGTCAGAAGTGGTTCACTGATGTTTTCACAATATTCAGCACCATTCACAACTCCTCAGATACTACCCAAATACAGCATGACCTAGATAATATCCAGGCTTGGGATGACAAGTGGCAAGTAATGTTTGCACCACACAAGTGCCAGGCAATGGCCATCTCCAACAAGAGAGAATCTTACCATCTCCCCTTGACATTCAATGGCATTACCATCTCTGAATTCCCCCACTATCAACATCCTGGGGGTTATCATTGACCAGAAACTAAGCTGGACTAGCCATATAAATCCTGTGGCTACAAGGGCAGGTCAGAGGCTAGCAATCCTGCAGCGAATAACTCACCTCCTAGCTCCCAAAGCCTGCCCACCATCAACAAGAAACAAGTCAGGAGTGTTATGGAATACTCCCCGCTTGCCTGGATGAGTGCAGCTTCAACAACACTCAAGAAGCTTGACGCCATTCAGGGCAAAGCAGCCACTTGATTGGCACCCCATCCACAAATATTCACTTCCTCCACCACCAACGCACAGTGGCAGCAGTGTGTACTATCTACAAGATGCCCTGCAGGAATTCACCAAGTTTCCTTCGACAGCGCCTTCCAAACCCACGAACATTACCATCTAGATGGACAAGGGCAGCAGATAGATGGGAACAGCACCACCTGGGAGTTCCCCTCCAAGCCACATAACATCCTGATTTGGAAATACATCGCCGTTCCTTCACTGTCGCTGGGTCAAAATCCTGGAACTCCCTCCATAATAGCACTGTGGGTGTACCTACAACACAAGGACTACAGCAGTTCAAGAAGGCAGCTCACCAACACTTTCTCAAGGGCAATTAGGGATGGGCAATAAATGCTAGCCTAGCCAGCAACATCCACATCCCATGAATGAATAAAAAAAGAGAACAGGTGTAAGGCTGTTGCCCTTCCTATCCCCATGGCAGTCTGTCTGTTAGTTCATACGCAGTAGCTGGATCACTCTGGCTCTCTTACCTCTCCCTGGTTTCAATCTGGGCTTATTTTAGCCACTGTCTCTGAGAGACTTGGACACTCTGTGTCCATAAAGCATCTTGTGTCCTTTGCAAATATAACATAGTAGCTACTGTGGGCCAGTTTCTTTGCTTAGAAAAAGTCTTCTTTTCAAAAAGTTCAACGTAAATGTATTCATATTCAGCCGGTGATGTTGTAATATATGTATACCATGACATTCTAAATTAATATTCCATGTAACATATCTTCATAAAAATAATAAAACAGGAGAGCAAGAAACAATCATGCATTGGGAGGAACCAGACATAGTAGGGATAGCTGAGGTATGATTACAAAAAAACCAGGAATGGGAAGTAAACATTACAGGGAATAACATATTTAGAAAAGATAGAGAAAGAAAACAGTGAGGTGAAGTAGCTGCGCATTTCCAGGATAACATAACAGCAGTAGCAAAAAGGGAAGCACCTATCAGCAAGACAAAAATAGCATCCATCACACGAATAGATCATGTCTACAGACCACCCAATAGTGGAAGTGGTGAGGAAGGTAGATGCAGACAAATTACAGAATTGTGTAAAAACCATAAAATAATAATCATGGGTGATTTGAACTCCTCTGATATTAATTTAACAGAAAAATGTAGGTAAAGGGGATAAAGGAATAGAGTTCCTACAATGTGTACAGGACTCCTTTCTAACCCAATACATAAAAAGCTGTAGGGAAGATTCATGATTAGATCGAGTGACCGGGGATGAAGCAAAGAGAAGTAAGAGAACAGGAATGTCTAGGCAATAGTGATGGTGGGGAGGTGGTGGTAATGTCACTGGAGTAATTCAGAGAACCAGGCTAATGCTCTGGGGACACGGGTTCAAATCCCACCATGGAAGATTGTGGAATTTAAATTCAAATAATAAAATCTGGAATTGAAAGCTAGTCTTAGTGATGGTGACCATAAAACTATCAACGATTGTTGTAAAAACCTATCTGTCTCACTTATATCCTTTAGGGAAGGAAGCCTGCCATCCTTACCTGGTCTAGCCTACAAGTGACTCCAGACCCACAGCAATGTGGTTGACTCTTAACTGCCCTCTGAAGCAGCCCTAGTAAGGCAACTCAGTTCAAGGGCTGGGAAACAAATGTTGACCTTGTCAGCAATGCTCACACCCCATGCAAGAATAATAAACATATGTAATAAGCTCTGATGTTTGAAAATGATTAAGTATGATGAAAACCAAGTTAATAGCTTCGCAAAAAGCTGATTTTGAGTGTCTGAGAATAAAATTTGGGCAAATAAAATGTGTGAAATAACAACATAGAACAAAACTGGGAAACATTTAAAACAAGTTTTCAACAGAGTGGAGAAAAAGTATATTTTGTTAAGAAGAGAAAGCAAACTAAACACTTGTGGAACTCCACGGATGAATAAAGACATGAGAAGAATTAACATCTAGGAAAGAAGCATGCATTAAGTACAAAAGGCAGCAGAGGTGTGCACAATAAGAGAGAACACAAACAGACTTAGGAGAAAAGTAAAACAATAGGAAGGCAAAGAGTAATGATGAAATTAAATTATCACAAAACAAAATAATCAAATGTCTTTACAGGCACATCAATTTAAATAAAAGGAAGACTATGATGGGAAAATGACCATTCAGGGACAGACAGGATAATACCGCAGGCAGACAGATTGAGAGATGGCAGACATATTAAAAAGTAATTTTGCTTGGTTATTTACCAGGGGGATGGAACATGATATTGATTGATGAGAAGACAAAAGAGATAAGTGCATTTAAAATAAAAAAGGGAATGTAATGAGTAAACTAATTAAATTCAAAGAGGATAAGACCCCTGGTCTGGGTGGATTACATCCATGCATTTTAAAAGAATTTCTGGAAGAGATACCAGAGGCATTGCTACCCATATTTAATAATTCATTAGACAAAGGTGTAGTGCCAGTGGACTGGCAATTGACTAATGTAATTCTTATTTTTAAGAAGGGGGACAGAACACGTCTGTGGAATTGTAGACCATTAGTTTAATGCCAGTGGTAGAAAAAAGTGGAATCCTTATAAAAGAAGAGAATAGAAGAACAACTAGTAATGAAAAATATATTAATGAGTTGTCAGCATGGATTTCAAAATGGAAAATTTTGCTTGGCCAACCTTATTGAATTTTTTGAAGAGGTAGCAGGGAGTAGACAATGACAATGCAGTAGATGTATTATTTCTGGATTTGCAAATGGACTTCAATAAGCTGCCGCATAATAGGCTAATAAGGTCAGAAAATGTGAAGTCATGGAACAAGTGACAGTACTGCCAAAGACTCCCCTGGTTGTCTAGAGGAATACAGGGGAAGATCAAACAGAAAAAGAAAGCGTACGATAGGTACAAAGAACGAAGCACTGCAGATAGCTTGGACGAATATAGGAAGTGCAGGGATGAAGTAAAAAAGGAAATAAGGAAATCAAAGAGAGGGCATGAAAAGAGATTAGCAAGTAAAGTTAAAGATAACCCAAAGATGTTTTACCACAACATTAATGCTAAAGGGTTAGTTAAGGAAAGGGTGGGACCTATCAGAGATGAAGATGGAAACTTGTGTGTAGATGCAGAGGCTGTGGGAAGGGTTTTGAATGAATATTTTGTCTCCATGTTAAAGGAAAGGGAGGGTGTAGATATGGTAGTCCAGGAGGAACACTGTGAGATATTGGACGGGATAGTCATAAAGAGAGAGGAAGTACTCGAAGGGTTGAAATTCTTGAAAGTTTATAAGTCACCAGGGCCAGGTGGATTGTTTCCGAGGCTGTTGAAGGAAGTCAGGGAGGAGATAGTAGATGCTCTGAGGATGATTCTCCAATCTTCACTAGATACAGGGGAGGTACTGGAGGACTGGAGAAATGCAAACGTAGTTCAATTGTTTAAAAAGGGATCAAAGGAAATGCCAAACAATTATAGGCCAGTTAGTCTTACGTCGGTGGTGAGCAAATTAGTAGAATCAATCCTGAGAGATAGGATTAACTGTCATGTGGAAAGGCATGGACTAGTCAGGGATGGTCACCATGGATTTGTTAAAGGAAGGTTTTGCCTCACAAATGTGATTGAATTCTTTGAGGGAGTGTCAAGAAGGGTTGATGAAGGTAGTGCAGTCGATGTTGTGTACATGGATTTTAGCAAGAAATTTGACAAGGTCCCACATGGCAGATTGGTCAGGAAAGTAAAAGCCCATGGAATTCAGGGTAATGTGGCAAACTGGATAAAAGGTTGGCTTTGTAACAAGCAAAAAAGGGTAATGGTCGATGGATGCCCTTGCAAATGGAAAGTTGTCTCAAGTGGTGTTCCACAGGGCTCGGTGTTGCGACCCTTGCTGTTTGTGTTATATATTAACGCTTTGGACGTGAACATGGGGGGCACGATTGGGAAATTTGCAGATGACACAAAGATTGGCCGAGTGGTGGAAAGTGTAGAAGATAGCCATAAGCTCCAAAATGATATAGATGGGTTGATGGAGTGGGCGGTAATCTGGCAGATGGATTTTAACATAGAGAAGTGTGATGTCATACATTTAGGGAGGTCAAACAGTTACAGTGATCACACAATAAATGGGAATATACTAAGAGGGGTAGATGAAGTCAGAGATCTTGGCATACAAATACACAGGTCCCTGAAGGCAGCAGTTCAAGTAGACAAGGTTGTAAAGAAGGCATATGGAATACTCTCCTTCATTGGCAGAGGTATAGAATATAAAAGTAAGGATATAATGTTGGAATTGTATAAAACACTGGTGAGGCCACAACTGGAGTATTGTGTGCAGTTCTGGTCACCACATTACAGGAAGGACGTAATAGCTCTGGAGCGAGTGCAGAGGAGGTTTACAAGAATGTTGTCAGGGTTAGAAAAGTGTAGCTATGAGGAGAGATTGGATAGGTTGGGGTTATTTTCCTTAGAACAAAGAAGGCTGAGAGGTGACTTGATTGAGGTGTACAAAATTATGAGGGGAATAGATAGAGTGGACAGGATAAAATTGTTTCCCTTGGTGGAGAATTCTCGAACCAGGGGACATAGATTCAAGATAAGTGGTAGAAGGTGTAGGGGGTCATGTGGAAGAACTTTTTTACGCAGAGGGTAGTGGGTGTCTGGAATTCGCTGCCCAAGTTGGTGGTAGAGGCAGAAACTCTAAATTCTTTTAAAAAGTACCTGGATCTGCACCTTAAGTGCTGTAAGCTGCAGGGCTGGTCGGGTGCAGGAAGGTGGGATTAGAAAGGGCACCTGGGTGTCCTCGCGCTGGCATGGACAAGATAGGCCAAATGGCCTCCTTCTGCGCTGAAACTTTTCTATGGTTCTGTGGTTCTAATGGATTGCCAGCTGGCTTCAAGATAAAAAGCAGAGAGTGGGAGTCAAGGGTGGTTATTCAGAGTGGCAGAAGGTAGGAAGCGCATGGGGAAAAACTTTCCCCCTGTTGGGGGGGCAAGTGCAGGAATGGGCACGGGCAGGCCTCCGATCAGCGCCCCTGATCTGGGGCGTGCTGCCATTTTATGTGGGCAGGCCAATTAAGGCATCATGATGTCTGCCAGGAAGCGCTACGCCCTCCCTGTGCGGTGAGGGTGGAATTCCCTCAGCCGGGAGTCCACTATTTCGCACATGCGTGCGAAAGAGCACACACGTCTCCCTGACGCTAAATGCTGCCTCAGTGAAATTAATTCCGATTTAAAACTTTTAATAAACATGTTTAAAAAATTCCCTGCCATGTCCCCTCATGTGACACTGTCACATGAATTGAGACATGTCCTTAAGTTTTATTGAAAACTTTCTTAAAAATTTAAATACCCTCATGAAACCTCATCCCACCCATGGATGAGGTTTCATGCTTTTTCTGAAGCCCACCAGCCAACCTTAAGATTGGATGGGCAGGTCCATTAACGACCTTAGTTAGTTTTTCAATGGCCTGAAAAGGCCGTTGACAGGTCGGCGGGCTGTAGCTGACTCAGCTGCACCCCCGCCCACCTGAAAACGGAAATGACGGGGGGTGATGTTGGGAGTTCCACCCGATGTCATCCTGCATCATTTTACGCATCGGCAAGCAGACCCCGCCCCTGCTCACCGACCGGAAGACCCTGTCCATGCTGTTCCACCAGGATCAATGCTAATACAATTTACATTAGCGATTTGGGCTTTGAAATCAAAAACAGAGGACTGAATTTCTTGCCTGTCGGACAGGTGGGCCCGACCCAATCTCCGGTGGGCGGGGAGCCGATCTCCGCCGGAGAAGCGGGCCCTGCCACCATTTTAAGTGGGCGGGCCAATTAAGGCCCGCCCAGTGTGACGCCCGTCAGGAAGCGCTATGCACTTCCTGTGCGGGCGGGAGGGGGATTCCCCAAATGCAAGAGTGTGCTCTTTCGCAAATGCGCTCGAAAGAGCGCACATCTCCCTGAGGCCAAGTGCTGCCTCAGGGAGATCGCTGAAAGTTTTTCAAACTTTAAAATTTAAAAATAAAAAAATCATTAACATGTCCCCCCCATGTGATAATGTCACACGAGATGGGACATGTTAATAAATTTCACAAAAACTTTAATAAACTTTTTAAAAACCTACATGAAACCTCATCCCGCCGGTGGATGAGGTTTCATGTTTTTTCAGAAGCCCACCGGGGCTCTTGGCCTGCCCACCAGCCTTATGGTTGGATGGCCAGGTCCTTTAATTGTTTTAATTATCCCGTCAATGGCCTCAATTGGCTATTGACAGGTCGACAGGCGGACAGCTGATCGCACTGTGCCCCCGCCTTCCTGAAGATTTAAATGGGGCGGGATGATGTTGGGGGTTCTCCCCAACGTCATCCCACGTTATTTTCACGTCGGCGAGCGGGCCTCGCCCCCTGCTCGCCGACGGAAAAATCCAGCCCATGGTTTCTAAATTTGTGGAGAATATCCCCCAAATTGTGGGAGATAGTCAATACTGAGCATGACTGCAGCAAATTACAAAAATACATTCATAAACATGCTGAATGGGCAAGTAAATGGCAAATGTAGTTCAGCACAGATACATCTGAAGTAGCACATGTTGGGAGATCATTTATAACTTGAAAGGTGCAAGCCCATGTGAGATGGAGGAACAAGGGGATCTCAGAGTACGAATACATCAATTACTAATAGTTGTGCCTCAGATTAGCAAAGCCACAAAAGAAAGCAAACCAAGTATTAGACTTTATTTCTAGAGGGATAACTTTGAAAATAAGGGAAGTTATGCTAAACCTATATCAAACCTTGGTTAGATCACACTTAGATTATAACATGCAGTTGTGACCACACTACTTTAAAAAGGATGAAGTTCATGGTATCAGGTCAAACATGGGCAAGGAAGCCTCCAGCTGATAACCACGTACCACCCTCCCTCAGCTGATGAATCAGTACTCCTCCATGTTGAACATCACTTGGAGGAAGCACTGAGGGTGGCAATGTTCTCTGGGTAGGGGACTTCAATGTCCATCACCAAGAGTGGCTCGGTAGCACCACTACTGACCGAGCTGGCCGAGTCCTAAATGATATAGCTGCTGGACTGCATCTGCAGCAGGTGGTGAGGGAACCAACAAGAGGGAAAAGCATACTTGACCTCATCCTCACCAACCTGCCTGCTGTAGATGCATCTGTCCATGACAGTATCAGTAGGGGTGACCACCCAGTCAATGTGGAGACGAAGTCCTGCCTTCACATTGAGGATACCCTCCATCGTATTGTGTGGCAAGACCACTGTGCCAAATGGGATAGATTTTGAACAGATCTAGCAACTCAAGACTGGGCATCGATAAGGCGCTGTGGACCATCAGCAGCAACAGAGTTGTACTCGAACACAATCTGTAACCTCATGGCCCGGCATTTCCCCCACTCTAACACCACCATCCAGCCAGGCAATTAACCCTGGTTCAATGAAGAGTGCAGGAGGGCATGCCAGGAGCAGCACCAGGCATACTTAAAAATGAGGGGTCAATCTGGTGAAGCTATAAAACAGGACTACTTGCGTGCCAAACAGCATAAGCAGCAAGTGATAGACATGGCTAAGTGATCCCTCAACCAATGGATCAGGTCTAAGCTTTGCAGTCCTGCCATATCCAGTCGTGAATGTTGGTGGGCAATTAAAAAACTCACTGGAGGAGGTGGTTCCACAAATATCCCCATCCTCAATGATGGAGGAGCCCAGCACAGCAGTGTAAAAGATAAGGCTGAAGCATTCGCAACAATCTTCAGCCAGAAGTGTTAAGTGGATGATCCATCTCAGCCTCCTCTAGAGATGCCCAGCATCACAGATGCCAATCTTCAGTCAATTCGATTCACTCCATTTGATATCAAGAAACGGTGAAGGCACTGGATACTGCACAGACTATGGGCCCTGACAACATTTCGGCAAAAGTACTGAAGACATGCTCCAGGACATGCCACTATTGGCTAGCAATTGGCTAACCCACCAGGAGTGCAGGGGAGTCAGCAGAGTGCAAGGAACCCAGGCGTCAGTGTTAACTCCACAGTTATTTTGTTTCTATTCATTCACGGGATGTTAATGTCGCTGGTAAGGGCAGCATTTGTTGCCCATCCCTAATTACCCTTGAGAAGGTGGTGGTGGTAAGTTTTCTTGAACCGCTGCAAACTGTGTGATGTTTTTACATTATTGCATCCATGTGACAGCAGAGACAGTTGTCCTGCCTCAAAAAGGCCAGGCTTTTTTACAGGCTTGGCTTCCAGCTGGACAGGGAGCAGGCCAGAGGAAGCCGAGGTACCACTTAAGTCCATGCCCCGGGAGGGGGGATTCAGTCTTGGGGATGTTGATCCTGGGTGGGGAGTTAATCCCAAGGTTACTGTGGATGACCAACAATCTTAGCCAAGCAGTTCCCGTATAGCTACAACACTGGCATCTACCCCGGCTATGTGGAAAATTGCCCAGGTATGTTCTGTACACAAAAAGGACAAATCCAACTCGGCCAATTACTGCCCCATTAGTCGACTCTCCATCATCAGTAATATAATGGAAGGCGTCATCAACGGTGCTACCAAGTGGCACTTGCTTAGCAATAACCTGCTCACTGATGCAGTTTGGTTCCTCCAGGGCCACTCAGCTCCTGACCTCATTACAGCCTTGGTTCAAACATGGACAAAAGAACTGAACTCCCGAGGTGAGGTGAGAGTGGCTGCCCTTGACATCAAGGCAGCATTTGACTGAGTGTGCCATCAAGGAGCCCTAGCAAAACTGGAGTCAATGGGAATCAGGGTGAAAATTCAGCTGGTTGGAGTCATACCTAGCACAAAGGATGATGGTTGTGGTTATTGGAGGTCTATCATCTCAGCTCCAGGACATCACTGCAGGAGTTCCTCAGGGTAGAGTCCTAAGCCCAACCATCTTCAGCTGTTTCAACAATGACCTTCCTTCCATCATAAGGTCAGAAGTGGGGATGTTCGCAGATGATTGCATAATGTTCAGCACCATTCGCAACTCCTTAAATACTGAAGCAGTCCACGTCCAAATGCAGCAAGTCCTGGACAATATCCAGGCTTGTGCTGACAAACGGCAAGTAACATTCGCACCACACAAGTGTCAGGCAATGGCCATCTCCAACCACACCTTGATGTTCAATGGCATTACCATCACTGAATCCGCCACTATCAACATTCTGGGGGTTACCATTGACCAGAAATTGAACTGGACTAGCCGTATAAATACCGTGGCTACAACAGCAGGTCAGAGGCTAAGAATTATGTGGCGAGTAACTCACCTCCTGACTCCTCAAAGCCTGTCCACCATTTACAAGGCACAAGTCAGGAGTGTGATGGAATACTCCCCACTTGCCTGAATGAGTGCAGCTCCTATATCACTGAAGAAGCTGGACACCATCCAGGACAATGCAGTCCACTTGATTAGCACCACATCCACAAACATTCACTTCCTCCACCACCGACGCACAGTAGCAGCAGTGTGTACCATCTACAAGATGCACTGCAGGAATTCACCAAGCAGCACCTTCCAAACCCACTACCACTACCACCCAGGAGGACAAGGGCAGCAGGTAGATGGAACGCCACCACCTGGAATTTCTCCTCCAAGTCATTCACCATCCTGACTTGGAAATATATCACCGTTCCTTCACTGTTGCTGGGTCAAAATCCTGGAGCTCCCTTCCTAACAGCACTGTGGGTGTACCTACACCACATGGACTGCAGCGGTTCAAGAAAGCAGCTCACCACCACCTTCTCAAGGGCAACTAGGGATGGGCAATGAATGCTGGCCCAGTCAGCGAAGCCCACATCCCGTGAATGAATAAAAAAAAAGACACGGGAGAGGGCGCAGAGAAAATTTACAAGAATGATATCAGATATGTGTGGATATACATATCAGGAAGAGATTGACAGGCTGGGTCTCTTCTCTCTTGTGAAAAGAAGGGTGACCTAATAGATGGCTTTGAATTTATGACAGCTTTTGATATAGTGAATTCAGAGAAAATGTTTCCTCTTGTGGGGAAGAGCATAACTAGAAGTCATATATAAACTGCTTACCAAAGAACCCAATTGGGAATTCAGAGACAAAATAATTTCTTTACCCAAAGAGTGCTAGGAATGTGAAATTTGCTACCATATGGAATGGTTAAAGTAAAAAGTATAGCTGTATTTAAGGGGAAGTTGGACAACTATTTGAGAGAGAAGAAAATAGATGGTTACAATGGTAGATTTAGATGAGGAAAGATGGATGGTGGCTCGAGCAAAGCATAGACTTTCAATCAGGGTAACTGAACAGTGAATTAATAAGAGTATTATCACAAAGTATATCTAAAGGTAATAATTAAATTAGTTGTTTCAAAAAGTACTAAGCTCTAAAAGAGGGAATGGAGCTAGTTAGAACATGGATGGGCAGCTGAAACCTGTTACCTCAATCCCTGTGTCATTTGGAAATTTCAGGATACTTCATGTGCCTTAGGGGACCACATGTGTAGAAAGTTCTCCAGCCACTTGAACTTGATCTTAAGATTTCCAAGTTTGAGGAGCAGCTGGAGTCATTTGGAATATGAGGGAGAATGAGAGCCTCCTATATCTACTATGAAGCCTAGGAGAAGCAGAAAAACTCGTTTTGGCTTCACAATGCTCCTGAGGGCCACTGTCAACCAACCTCCAGTTGTTCCCTTTCAACACACAGCCACCATAATTTAGCTGAAGATAGTTGCTGTTGAGGCAGGCTGCCTAAAATTGGAATGTCAGTACGTCCCTCAATATTGAAAAAAGGTTGGATGCCCAATTTTAGGCAAGCCTTGGGTGTTACAGTTCAGGTACATGCACCGTAAGTCATGTGTACAAATTGCCATAACCTTTTTTACCCCCATATCTTTTGTCCATGGAGAGAACATCGTCACAAAACCCAAAGCTTTTGTCATTTTCTTTCTTCAAGTGTATACTTTAGCTTATGATATGGCAACTAAGAATCTGTTTTATGATCTAGGTTTTGCTGAGGCTCTCATAATTTCCCTGACTGATTCAGATGCCAAGACAAATTTGGAATTGAATCTGGGTCTTTCTGGTCTTTACAGCTTCACACTACAATACATGGGTAACTAGGGAAGTTACAGTAATAGAAACATAGAAACGAAGAGCAGGAGTAGGCGATTCGGCCCTTCGAGCCTGCTCCACCATTCATTATGATCATGGCTGATCATCCAACTCAATAGCCTGCTCCTGCTTTCTCCCCATACCCTTTGATCCCTTTCGCCCCAAGAGCAAAATCTAACTCCTTCTTGAAAACATACAATGTTTTGGTCTTAACTACTTTCTGTGGTAACGAATTCCACAGGCTCACCACTCTCTGGGTGAAGAAATTTCTCCTCATCTCAGTCCTAAATGGTCTACCCCGTATCCTCAGACTGTGACCGCTGGTTCTGGACTCCCCCACCATCGGGAACATCCTTCCTGCATCTTCCCTGTCTAGTCCTGTTAGAATTTTATAGGTTTCTATGAGATCCCCCCTCATTCTTCTGAACTCCAGCGAATATAATCCTAATCGACTCAATCTCTCCTCATATGTCAGTCCCACCATCCCAGGAATCAGTCCGGTAAACATTCGCTGCATTCGCTCTATAGCAAGTACATCATTCCTCAGATGAGGAGACCAAAACTGCACACAATGTTCCAGGTGTGGTCTCACCAAGGCCCTGTACAACTGCAGCAAGACATCCCTGTTCCTGTACTCGAATCCTCTGGCTATGAAGGCCAACATACCATTTGCCTTCTTTACCACCTGCTGCACCTGCATGCTTACCTTCAGCGACTCGTGTACAAGGACACCCAGGTCCTGTTGCACATTCCCCTCTCTCAATTTATAGCCATTCAGATAATAATCTGCCTTCCTGTTTTTGCTACCAAAATGGATAACCTCACAATTATCCACATAATACTGCATCTGCCATGCATTTGCCCACTCACTCAGCTTGGCCAAATCGCACTGAAGCATCTCTGCATCCTCCTCACAGCTCACCCTCCCACCCAGCTTTGTGTCATCTGCAAATTTGGATATATTACATTTAATTCCCTCATCTAAATCATGAATATATATTGTGAATAACTGGGGTCCCACGACCGAACCCTACGGTACCCCACTAGTCACTGCCTGCCATTCGGAAAAAGACCTGTTTATTCCTACTCTTTGTTTGCTGTCTGCCGAACAGTTTTCTATCCATCTCAATACACTACCCCCAATCCCATGCACTTTAATTTTACACGCCAATCTCTTATGTGGGACTTTGTCGAAAGCCTTCTGAAAGTCCAAATAAACCACATCCATTGGATCCCCCTCATCAACTCTATCAGTTACATCCTCAAAAAATTCCAGTAGATTTGTCAAGCATGATTTCCCTTTCATAAATCCAAGCTGACTCTGTCTGACTCTGCCAATGTTTTCCATGTGCTCAGCTATTAAATCTTTTATAATGGACTCTAGAATTTTCCCCACTACTGACTTCAGGCTGACTGGTCTATAATTCCCTGTTTTCTCTCTGCCTCCCTTTTTAAATAGTAGGGTTACGTTAGCTATTCCCAAATCTGTGGGAACTGTTCCAGAGTCGAAAGAATCTCGGAAGATGACCATGAATGCATCCACTATTTCTAGGGCCACTTCCTTAAGTGCTCTGGGATGTAGATTATCAGGCCCTGGGGATTTACCGGCCTTCAATCCCATGAATTTCCCCAACACCATTTCCCTACCAATGTTGATTTCTTTCAGTTCCTCCCTCTCACTAAACCCTGTGTTCCCCAACATTTCTGGTATGTTATTCGTGTACTCCTTTGTGAAGACAGAACCAAAGTATGTATTTAGTTGGTCAGCCATTTCTTTGTTCCCCATTATAAATTCCCCTGTTTCTGACTAGAAACTTTTACAGTCAGCTTTTTTGTTCCCTGCAAGCTTACTCTAGTACTCTATTTTCCCCTTCTTAATCAATCCCTTGGTCCTCCTTTGCTGAATTCTAAACTGCTCCCAATCCTCAGGTCTGTTGTTTTTTCTGGCCAATTTGTATGCCTCTTCCTTGGATCTAATACTATCTCTAATTTCCCTTGTAAGCCATGGTTTGGCCACCTTTCCTGTTTTACTTATGCGCCAGACAGGAATAAATAATTCTTGCAGTTCACCCATGTGCTCTTTGAATGTTTGCCATTGCCTATCCACCTTCATCCCTTTAAGTAACGTTTCCCAATCCATCATAGCCAATTCATGCTTCATACCATCTTAGTTTCCTTTATTAAGATTCAGGACCCAAGTCTCAGAATCAACTACGTCACTCTCCATCTTGATGAAGAATTTTATCATATTATGGTCACTCATCCCCAAGGGGCCTCGCACAACTAGACTGCCAATTATTCCTTTCTCATTACATAATACCCAGTTGAGGATGGCCTGTTCTCTCATTGGTTCCTCAATGTATTGGTCCAGAAAAACATCCCGTATACACTCCAGGAATTCAGAATGGTTTTGACTGATTTTGTACATTAAGTTTGGTAGAAGTTCACTTGTGGGGTTGGTTAGCACAATTGTTTAGATGGCTAGTATGTGGTTCAAAATAACAACAACAGTGCATGTCCAGTTACAGCTGAGATGGACTTGAGACCTGTTTCCTTGACTGCTCAAGGGAGTGGAAGGCAATGGCAAACTGCCACTGACAAAAACTGCCACCAAAACAGCTCAGGATGAAGCATCAGCAGGCAATGAGCCAAAGAGCTGCAATTTGGCAGAGCAGATGTGAATGAATGAACTGTTTGTACAAATAGATTCAAATGAAAATTAGACACATTTTTAAGGAAAAAAAATGATTGAGAAACTTGGTTAAGAAACCAGGAAGATGGGATTTGAGGCTCAAAAAATGAAAAGACCTTATCCTATATTCACTTGATAGCAGAATTAACAAAATTACTTTAAAACTGACAGTGCCATATTGTACCATTTCATAGATCTTAGGGACAACAAATACATAATCTTCAGGCTCATCACCAGTTGGCTCTGGCATATCCTGAAGGAAATCAACAAAGTATGGCTCTTTGGGAAGTTTTTCTGCCATTTCTCTTCCAATGTTGTCTCCAATGGCGCGTGTCACAGCATTTTCAAACCAATATTTATCCTCTTCGTTTACAAATCTATTAAGTAACATAAAAGTCAATTATTATCTTTATTACCATTCATCATAAATTTGTATGTTTATGCCTTAATGGGTACATAACTTATACAAATGTAATTTTACAAAGTAGTAATTATGGTTTTTAGTGTGTAATGTACCTCTAAGAATAATACTGTTAGGAAAGATCACATGATCTGTAGTAACCAATAGGAGAGTAGCGCGGGCTACCTCAGGAAGACAGTGTAGAGATAGAGTTGGGGTTGAAAGCACACATATAGTTGCTGCTGAGTATATTGTAAATAAACTTAATGTTTCCACCTAAGAAGTGTCTGCAGTCCAATTCTATTACTAATAGTACAACTCGGCCACCCTTATAACAAACTGGCAATGACGATAAAACAGGATTAAAAGAAGAAATCAAGTTAAAAAGAAATCGGCACTGTACCTTACCCAGTGATTGTAAATAGCGAGCTCTGTTAGGATAACTTCTTCAATTCTATCTCAAAATCCTGCAGCTTGGGAGAATTGATCCTTTTGAACCAGCCACAGATGATTGGTCTCAATACATAGAACGCCTCACACTATTTTTTCAAGTGAACAAGATTATGGGGAAAGAGGAGAGGTGAGTGATTCACTTGAGTACTTGTGGGAGCAAAACGTGTGGTTTTATGGCACCCAGTGCCCCAGATTTGAAGGATTTTGATGAATTTGTGGACCTCATGAAGGACCACTTTCAACCCAAGCTCTCAGTCATGGTGCAGGGGTTCAGGTTTAATTTGCAAAATAGAGCCCCTGATGAAACAATTGCATGCTACGTAGCAAATGTGAAGCAGCTAATGGAAAGTTGTGAGGTCAGTACGACTCTGAACTACATGCTCAGAGATTGTTTAGTATGTAGTGTGAAAGCGGACACTATTCAGAAAAGATTATTGTCCGAAGTGAACCTGGATTTCAAGGGGGCGCTAGAGTTAACACTGGCCATGGAAAGCACAGTAAGATTTTCAAAAGCAATACAGGGTGTGCAAAATGATGCTGTCCTCCACACCAGGCAGGAAACCTCAAGCGAAAAGGTGCAAAAAGTGAGATTCTGCTGAGAAGTGGGAAACAGCCCCCGCTAGCTGATGAATAAAGAAAAATAACTTTGCAGCAAGATCGAAGAATAATTCTAATAGAGGTGGAAAGAGTCTTTTAGTGATTGGCAGTTTAAAAAAATTGAATACTATTACTGTCACAGAAATGGACATATAATGAGGCAGTGCAAGGACAGATTTAGCAGGCTTGTAGACAAATGAAGAAGCCCAATGAATTCTACAATGTAAAGGAGCCTGAAGTAACAAATTCTAACATTTACTCATTGTTTAATCTGAAAATTGGAAAGACAGAACCAATATTTGTCACAGTGAAAGTAAATGGCAAACCTGTTAAAATGGAAGGGCACATGGGAGCCTCCACTACAGTAATTGGGGAACATACCTTCAGATATTTGAATAATGGTAAACAAAATTAAGTTTAGAACAAATAGCTGCCACGCTAAAAAATATATAGGTGAAGACATTCAAGTAAAAGGCATAAGTAGAGTAATTGTCCATTATGGAAGCCAATAGGCACAGCTACCCGTGATGGAGACAAAATTGGTTAATGTTAGAATTGTCTGAAATCTTCCAGTTGAGAACATGTGGGCTACCAGAGCTACTTAGAAAGTATGCCACCATCTTCAAAGACGAACTGGGGAAAATCCGGGACCTGCAGACCAACATTTATGTGGATCCAGAAGCAGCCCCTCGCTTCATGAAGGTGAGACCGGTACCATATGGACTGCGAGAAAAAGTAGACACTGAGCTGAACAAGCTAGAGAAACTGAGCGTTATTGTTCAGTTCAAAAACTTGTTCAGTTTTCAGATTGTGCAGCACCCATAGTCCCCATCCTTTGTGGAGGCTACAAACTGACGGTTAATAAAGTAGCCAAATTGGATGGGCACCCCATTCCAAAAATCGAAGACCCATATGCCAAGCTGGCAGGACGGACAACGTACACAAAGCTTGACATGAGTCATGCTTATCAACAACTAGAGTTCGATAATGCCTCCCGGGAATTTGTCATAATTAATACCAATATACACGATTGCCTTTTGGTGTCTCCTCAGCTTGTGCCATCTTTCAGGGAACAATGGAAAGCTTACTGCAGGGACTGCCCCAGGTTGTAGTCTATTTAGACGATGTATTTGTGACAGGATTCACTGAAAAAGAACATTTGGCAAACTTAGAAGTCTTAAAATGTTTATTGCAAGCTGGAGTACGTCAAAAAAGAAAAGTGCACATTCGAAGTGAGGGAGGTAATCTATTTGGGTCACCAGGTAGATTTACAGGGCCTCCACCTGGTTGAGGAGAAAGTGAGAGCCTTAAAAGAAGCACCTGTACCAAAGAATACCTCAGAGCTCAAATCATTCCTAGGAATGATCAACCACTATGGGCGGTTCTTGCCCAACTTGTCCACAGTGTTGGCTCCCCTGCATTCCCGACTCAAACAAACCAACATTGGTCTTGAGAGGCACCCCAGAAAGAAGCTTTCATACAGGTGAAACAATTGTTGCATTCATCCAATCTATTAGTGCATTATGGCCAGATGAAAGAATTGGTGCTGACATGTGATGCATCACCCTAGGGAGTGAGAGCAGTGCTATCTTATCGGATGGACGAGGGCACAGAACGGCCAATAGGCTATGTATCAAGGACACTCACCACAACAGAAAAGGGATACTCACAGATAGAAAAAGAAGGTCTGTCCATTATCTTTAGTGTCAAGAAATTTCACCAGTATGTACACAGCCGCCGTTTTACAATCATTTCAGATCACAAACCACTGCTAGGTCTGTTTAGTGAGGAAAAGGCTATACCACCCATAGCTTCAGCAAGAATACAACAATGGGCCTTAATTCTGGCAGCATACGAATACACTTTCGTATATAGGCCTGGCAATCAAATCGCGAACGCCAATGCCCTTAGTCGTTTGCCTTTACAAGAAAATGATGAGCACATCCTAGTTCCACAGGAACTTGTTTTACTTTAAATTTCTTAGATTCCTCGCCAGTATGTGCTTGGCAGATCAGAGACTGTACAAGTTGGGACCCAGTCCTACCTCAAGTGTGAGAACAAGTGCTACATGATTGGTTACAGGAGTTCGTATCTGATGAAATGAAACTGTACTTCAACAGGAGACATGAAATAACCAGCCAGGATGGCATCTTATTGTGGGGTGCATGAGTGATGGTTCCTCAAAAGGGAAGGGAGCTTCTTTTAATTGAAGTACACAGTTCCCATTCAGGAATTTCCTGCATGAAGACCATAGCACGCAACTATTTATGGTGGCCAGGGATGGATGGCGAAAGAAAGGGTTTGGTAAAGCATTGTGTGCAATGTCAGCAACTGCAAAGGTTACCAGTGACAGTTCCATTACACCCATGGGAGTGGCCACCCTGGCTGCAGTTACACATTGACTACATTAGACCTTTCCTGGGAACAATGTTTCTGCTCATTGTCGATGCCCATTCAAAATGGTTGGATGTATATGAGGTGAAATCACCAACGTCGGGCGCTACATTTAAGAAACTATGTCAGAGTTTTGCCATTCACGGACTACCAGAAGTAGTCATTTCTGGTAAAGGCATGGCATTTACAAGTGCTGAGTTTCAGCGGTTTATCAGCCTCAATGGTATCATTTAATGGCTGCACCGTACCACCCTTCCTCAAATGGACTGGCCAAAAGGACGATTCAAGCGTTCAAGGTAGGCATGAGAAAACTAACTGGAGATTCCTTAGCAACCAAGCTAGCACGCTTTCTTTTTCATTACAGGACGGCCCCTCACACAACAACAGGTATCACACTTGCCGAGTTATTGCTGAAACATGGTTTCAGCATGAGATTGAGGTTAATAATACTGAACTTAGAGGGGTAGGTGGAAAGGACACAGGGAAGCCAAAAAACTAGACACAACTGGCATAGTCGTGAGAGGAAATTTACCATGGGAGAGCCAGTATACGTGAAGAACTTCGGGGAAGGACCAAAGTGCTTACCGGGTGAAATAAGTGTGGTGACTACGCCTCTATCTTACCACGTAGTGGTGGAAAGCCGGATCATCTGTAAACATGTGGACTATTTAAGGAAGAGAGAGACAAATCACCAAGATTTGGTTCCACCAGTGACTATGACCTCGTCTGTGTTTCCTGTTGAAGATACTCAACCCAGGTCAGACATGTCTGATGTTCCTGTAAGAGTTGAGGATACAGAACTGCAAGTGCCTACCAAAGCACCTGATGCTCAGGCAACTGCGGAAAAGGAGGTTCCTGACAAGAATCTGCAGTTGTGGAGCTGCAACTTTCCACACGAACTAGGAAGCCACCTGAAAGACTGAACTTGTAAATTCCTTACCCAGTGAAAATATTGTGTTGTCTTGAAAAATATGTACTTGTAAATATAATATGTATAGCCAATTTAAAGAGGGAGGAATATAGTAAGTATGTTTTATTTAGTGTGTAATGTACCTTTAAGAATAATACTGGTTAGGAAAGATCACATGCTCTGTAGTAATCAATAGGAGAGTAGTGCAGGCTACCTCAGCAGACAGCGTAGAGATGGAGTTGAAAGCACACATATAGCTGCGTATAATGTAAATAAACTTAATGTTTCCAATTAAAAAGTGTCTGCAGTTAAACTCCATTACTAATAGTACAACTTGGCCACCCTTACAACACAAAGGGCAGAAAATTCCCTTTGGCGTGCAAGGGCAGGCCCTGCACATCCGTGTGTAAAATGATGCGCAGTTACCTCGGGCGAGCGTTCTGATGTCACTGCTCGCCATCGCGAAATTTCATTGGGCAGGTGCGTGATGATGTCTGATGTGCGCCTGCCAATAATTAATGGGCCACTTAAGGCCCTTGACTCCCCAATCGATGCTGATTTTTTGCCGCCCATGCAATCTTCAGGTCAGCGCAAAGGCACAATGGGCAGGCGGGTAGGAGACATTTGTGTAAATCACATCCACGGCAGGATAAGAGGACTCACTGGGGTTGCGAGTGTGCACTGTCAAGTATTTATTTTTCAAAGTTATTGAAACTTGCCTGTGTGATCTGCAGTACTTCAATACGCATTCCAGCTGCTTTGTCTGGACTGTTAACCTTCAGGTTAGCACACTGCAGTGAGTAATCTTTTCTGGGCCTGCAGGTTTCAGGAAGCCTTCCCTTAGCCTGAGAATGGGAGCTGAACTGTCCGCTGGAGGCAGCCCATCTGAGGAGGAAGGGAGGGCTGGAAGGGGGAGGAGGCCAGGAGTGCACATTCAGCCTCTAAGGGAGCCACCTTTGGGAGGACAGGCACAGGCACAAGGGGCGCAGGGCCAAGAGGTAGTCCAAGGCGGAAGGGGTCCGCAGAAGACGCCACTATCCTGCTGCCAGGGTATACAGGTGGCGAAGCAGCTACCTCAATATGACTGAGGTGCAGTGCCGAAGGAGGCTCCGTCTCTCAAGGGAGACAGTCAACATGATCTGTCAGATGATAGGGCCTGAGATCTCCGCTAACTGTGTGGGTGGACACCCCATGCCAGTGGCTCTGAAGGTCACAGTTGCCCTCAACTTCTATGCCTCTGGCTCCTTCCAGGGCTCGGTGGGTGATCTTTGCGGTGTCTCCCAATCAGCTGTCCATACTTGTGTCAAGCAGGTTACAGACGCTCTGTTCAGGCATGCATTGACCTTCATCCACTTCAGTTCGAACCAGGCAAGTCAGACACAGTGAGCCAGAAGCTTCGCGGCCATTGCTGGCTTCCCCCGTGTCCAGGGTGTTATAGACTGCACGCATGTGGCCATCAAGGCACCAGCAGGTGAGCCCGGTGCCTTCGTCAACAGGAAGGTCTTCCACTCCATGAACATGCAGATAGTGTGTGATTGCAGGATGCTGATTCTACAAGTCTGTGCAAGGTACCCAGGCAGCTCCCACGACGCCTACGTCCTCAGACAGTCCCAGGTGCCGGCGCTCTTCAGTGCTCCAGCCTGGCTTGATGGATGGCTGCTGGGTGACAAGGGCTATCCCCTCAGAAGGTGGCTCACGACACCTCTCAGCCATGCAAGAACTGAAGCTGAGCAGCGCTACAATGAGAGCCACGCCTCCACAGGGGCTGTGGTGGAGAGAGCCATCGGTCTTCTCAAGATGCACTTCTGATCCCTGGACCGCTCAGGGGCTGCACTCTTGTACCCCCCAGATCATGTATCGGTGATAGTGGTTGCATGCTGCGCTCTCCACAATCTTGCGCTGGAAAGGGGGGACGCAGTGGATGATGAAGACGTCGACGCAGTAGATGCGGCTGCACACGATGAGTCCAGCAGTGAGTCCGAGGATAAGCAGGCACAGGGATATGCTGAGGGGGCAGACGCTGACCAGGGCATACTGCAGGGAGGCAGGGACACCCGGGAGGCTTTAATCCAAAGAACTTTCAGCCAGCACACCACAGATGGACCTCCAGCTCAAGCCTGGGTTGTAAGCTCCATACTCGATACCCAAGTGCCAAATTTGCAAGGTTAGGAACAGTAACTAAGGGCCTTGTTTATAAAACTGAATGTCCCACAATGCACTCATAACATTTTTGGAAACAATACACATGTAGAAGAAAAGAGGCACCTTCAGCCATGGTCACATGTTTGAATTTAATATCAGAAGCAAAGAAACTTAATCCAAAAAAATGACAATGGTATTCCAATTTAAAGCAAATCATAAAGACACAACACAAAACACCAGTGATAAACCAGTGGTGTGCCTAAGGTGCCTTATGTTTATGTTTCCAGGTGCTACGTCTTGGTGCTGCCCCATCGCTGGGAGTGGCATCTGAGACAGCCTGCTGACTCTGCTGTCCTGTTGGCCTTGATGACCTTGGCGGGAATTCTCTGGCCCGTGGAGCCTGTGCTGGTCCCGCCTGGGAGGGATCTGCCAGTTCCACAGCAGGCATCTCCCCAGTCATTGCAGCCTCATCGGATGCTACAGTCACTGGGAGAGGGGTGGAGGAGCTGCCGCCCTCATCCACAGCACCCTGAGAGGTGCCTGCAGAGATGACAGGCAGCTGCTGCTGCGCCGACGTGAGGTCACTTTGGACCTCCATGCTCACCATGGATGGATGAGGAGAAATTTCTTCACCCAGAGAGTGGTGAGCCTGTGGAATTCGTTACCACAGAAAGTAGTTGAGACCAAAACATTGTATGTTTTCAAGAAGGAGCTAGATATAGCTCTTGGGGTGAAAGGGATCAAAGGGTATGGGGAGAAATTGGGAGCAGGCTATTGAGTTGGATGATCAGCATGATCATAACGAATGGCGGAGCAGGCTCAAAGGGCCAAATGTCCTACTCCTGCTCCTAGTTTCTATGTTTCTATTCCCCAGAATTAGGTCCAGCACTGCGCCGTCCCTTATTGGATCTTCTACATATTGACTGAAAAAGTTCTCCTGGACACATTTCAAGAAATGCACTCCATCCAAGCCCTTAACACTATGTCTTTCCTAATTAATGTTGGGAAAGTTGAAATCACCTATAATAATTACCCTATTGTTATTGTTTTTACACACCTTCGCAAATTGTGCACATATTTGCTCCTCAATTTCCCGCTGACTATCTATAACAAACAATGTGGCTGCCCCTTTTTTATTCCTAAACTTTACCCACAAAGCTTCATTCGATGCCCCCTCCAAGATATCATCTCTCCTTACTGCAGTAACTGGCTCCTTAACTAATGATGCAATGCCTCCTCCTCTTTTACCCCCCTCCCCTGTCTCGCCTGAAGATTCTATATCCCGGAATGTTGAGCTGCCAATCCTGCCCCTCCCTCAACCACATCTCTGTGATGTCTACTATATCACAATTCCACATGTCAATCCTCACCCTTAACTCATCCATTTTACCTGTAATACTCCTGGCATTAAAGTAGAGGCCATCCAGCCTTGCTTTACTCCCTTGAAACTTAATGCAGCTGTACTCCCTCTGACTTGATTGTTTTACTGTATTATGATGTGTCCCTATTCTGCTAACATTCTGTGCCCCCTTCCCCTGCTGAATTAGTTTAAACTGCTCCCAACATCACAAGCAAACCTGCCCACAAGGATGTTAGTCCCGCTCTGGCTCAGATGTAGATATACAGGTCCCACCTTCCCCAGAAACGTTCCCAATGATCCAGGAATTTAAAACCCTCCCTCCTGCACCACTCTTAAGCCACGTATTCATCTGTGCTATTCTCCTATTTCTGTGCTTGCTAGCACGTGGCACTGGGAGTAATCCAGAGATTACAACCCGAGAGGTCCTGCTTTTCAGTCTACTGCCTAACTCCATGAATTCTTGACGCAAAACCTCATCTCTCTTTCTACCTATATCAATGGTACCAACATGTACCATGACCTCTGCCTTACTACCCTCCCCCTTCAGGATGCCCTGCAGCCATTCAGTGACATTCGGACCCTGGCACCTGGAGTCACGTTGACGACCACAGTGGCGCCTATCTGTTCCCTTGACTATAGAATCCCCTATTTCTGTTGCTCGACCTCTCTTCCTCCCCTCCTGTACAAACAGGCTTGTACCTGTACAGATACCAGAAGCTTGGCTCTGTCTGCACTCCCTGGAGGAACCAGCGCCCTCATCAGCCTCCAAAATGGATTACCGATTACTGATGTCCTCGAGGTCAAACACAGCACCAAGGTGCAGCATCTCCAGGTTGTCCCCAAACCAGTCATGTGAGACTCAGTGTAACACATGCTGCGGGGGCAAAACACATCTCTTCACCACCCTCTCAGGCTGACCTCAGCATGGGCAATATCTGCTGGCCTACCCAGCAAAGTACACATTCCGTCAATGATTCATTCCAGTTACTTCACTCTGACTTGGCTGGGGGTGCGGGGGCAGCAGGGGCGTAAGTTGACCTGCTGGGTTAAATGACCAATGCCAACATGGTACTCACCGTGCCGGAGCACAACCAGTCATTGAAGCACTTCCAACATTGGATCCAGGTATGCTGCACCACGTCCCGGGACCTCACAACCTCCGCAACCTCCTCCCAGGCACGTTTAGTCATGTGGGGGGGCCTCCTCCCCCTGTCCTGGGGAACCATCACCTCCTGCCGTGCTGCCACCCCTTCGAGGAGGACAGCAAATAAGTCATCCAAAAAACGAGAGGCACACTGGCCCCCCGCCCTACCCTCCGGCCTTGCCTGCCCCGATGGCCTACCCACCGGACTTGCATGAACGTCATTGCCCCTTTGCACAGCCCTTTGCCCAGCTATCGAGAGCAGCCTTTCCAATGCTGCCTGGGCCTTCCTTTAAGCAGGCCGCCGGGTTGGCATTGGACCTGGCAGCCTGAGCGTGCCCGCCGCCACCTGCCCACTCCCACTATGCATGGGAGTTGTGAAGTACGCTAGACGGGCTTTAATTGGCCCTCCCGCGTAAAATGTCAGCACAGACCCGATTGTGTCCGCACCCGCCCACGCCCACTCCCGCTCCACATCCCCCATCAACCAGAAAATTCAACCCAAAGATACCAATGTCAATGGTCAAATTATAGTTTGAGCAGAGAACAGAGCAAAATGGGCTGCCAATGGAGTGAATTGCAAAAAGAATGAATATTTCTTAAACAGGAATGTGGCGAAAGTGGAAATCAGATGGAGAAAGAGGTATGAAGTAAATTAACTAAGGGTCTAAAGAAAGAAAGGATAACAAAATGGGGGCATTTAAAGAATATAATTTTGTTCTGAATTATTCTTTCTAGAAGTTTCCCCACCACAAATTAAAATGACTGACCTGTAGTTGCTGAGCTTATCTTTACACCCATTTCTGAACAGGAGTGGAACATTTGAATTCCCCTGTCCTCCTGCATCATCCCTGAATCTAAAGAAGACTGGAAAATAATAGCCAGTGCATCCACTCTCACTTCCGTCAGTATTGTTGGCTGCATCTCATCTGGTGCTGGTGTTGGGTTTCGTAGATTTTTATGCTTTGTCTATCTCCTCAGGCAGCACCTTCCAAACCCACGAGCACTACCATCTAGAAGGACAAGGTCAGCAGATAGATGGGAGCACCACTACCTGGAAGTTCTGCTCCAAGTCACTCATCATCCTGACTTGGAAATATATTGCACTCCCTTCACTATCGCTGGGTCAAAATCCTGGAGCTCCCTTCCTAACAGCACTGTGGGTGTACCTACACCACATGGACTGCAGCGGTTCAAGAAGGCAGCTCACCACCACCTCCTCAAGGACAACTAGGGATGGGCAATAAATGCTGGCCCAGCCAGCAAAGCCCACATCCTGTGAATGAATAAAAGAAAAAAAACACTAATATCCTTTTTCAGAAATTGTAATTACAAATTTGGACTGCAAAGCATGGTTCACTGAAATCTGTCAATTTATCAATGTTGGAATGTGTGTGCGTGAAACCAGCCATGCTGAAAAAGGGGAAGTTATGCAGATTTAAGGGGGCCCACATTAAACTCAAATGGGTCATTGCAGGGACATAGACTATAACATATTTTATGCTTATGAAGGATAGAACAGCTAAATTAATATGCTACATGCACCAATATACTGAAGTCTGTTTGTGTTAATGCTTGCTTTACTATGATTTTTTTTTCAATGCTATACTCTGTTTAAACCCTATATGTAAAAACAATGATAGAGATAAGATGAGGCTTGTTTGCACAAAAGCAGGACAAGATGAACTGTGAAACTGCAGAATTGCAGAAATTAAGCTAGTAACAGAAATGTGAACCTTTTGAAAAACAGGAAACACCTGCAAGGGTCCACGTGTTGAGCATTGGGATTGCATGGACAACCAATGACCTCAAATTTATCCAATCATATTGGCCAAAACAGACTATGGCTTAATATGGCAATAGTAAGTACTCATTTAAAACTTCAGATATGCCCCCACTTCCTTGAGTAAAACCTCTTTTTGGTCCCTAATCAGCCCTACTCCTCCTTTTAATATTTATATGTTATAGAATACTTTGGGATTCACTTTTATGTTAGCTGCCAGTCTCTTTTCATACTCTCTCATTACTTTTCTCACATGCTTCTTCACTTCCCTTCTGGGCCTTCTATATTCAGCCCGGTTCTCTATTATCCGCCTGACATTTGTCATTTGTTATCTCGATGGGGGTAAAAGAAAGAAGCTACAAGTCATAGTTGGCTGACATCCAGTGGAAAAGAACAGACCACAGTCAACAGAACACAGGAAGAAAAGAAGAGAAGACTGTGGCCCAGATAGCCCAGAAGCAGGGAACATTGATGCTTAAATATTAACTTTGTACTTCTTTGTGATACATAATAAACTCTCTGACTAAAGAATGTGAGTTCATATCTTGTAGGTCAGAATTAAGTGGGACAGGAGGGGGCATCCTCTGTCTCACATAGATTATCATATACTGGGTTCTTACTCTGTGATATCTTACACTGGTGCCTCTTCAAATTTCAGTACAGAAAGCCTATCCAAAACCTCCTCATTATCAATTTTAAACCCATCATGTGTCTGAATTACCTCTTCTTTCACCATGACGTGTGCCGAATCTTCTTCCTTGGTAAAGGCAGATGCAATGTGCTCATTTAATACATCATCTTTTTTTCCGTTCGTTGGTGTTGCAGGTCATCATTCATTGCTGTTGTTCAGAGGGCATTTTTAAGAGTCAACCACATTGCTGTGGGTCTCGAGTCACATGTAGGCCAGACCAGGTAAGGACAGCAGATTTCCTTCCACATTAGTGGACCAGTTGGCTTTTTATGACAATAGTTTCATGCTCACAGAATCACACAGTGCAGAAGAGGCCCTTCGGCCCATCGGATCAGCACCGACACATGAGAAACACCTGACCTACCTACTTAACCCCATTTACCAGCACTTGGCCCATTGCCTTGAATGTTATGACATGCCAAGTGCTCCTCCAGGTACTTTTTAAAGGATGTGAGGCAACCTGCCTCTACCACCCTCCCAGGCAGCGCATTCCAGACCGTCACCACCCTCTGGGTAAAAAGGTTTTTCCTCACATCCCCCCAAACCTCCTGCCCCTCACCTTAATTTATGTCCCCTCGTGACTGACCCTTCAACTAAGGGGAACAGCAGCTCCCTATCCACCCTGTCCATGCCCCTCATAATCTTGTACACCTCGATCAGGTCGCCCCTCAGTCTTCTCTGCTCCAACAAAAACAACCCAAGTCTATCCAACCTCTCTTCATAACTTAAATGTTTCATCCTAGGCAACATCCTGGTGAATCTCCTCTGCACTCCCTCCAGTGCAATCACATCCTTCCTATAATGTGGCGACCAGAACTGCACACATTACTCCAGCTATGGCCTCATCAAGGTTCTATACAACTCCAACATGGCCTCCCTACTTTTGTAATCTATGCCTCGATTGATTAAGGCAAGTGTCCCATATGCCTTTTTCACCAGCCCACTAACATGCCCCTCCGCCTTCAGAGATCTATGGACACATACGCTAAGGTCCCTTTGTTCCTCAGAACTTCCTAGTGTCATGCCGTTCATTGAATACTTCCTTGTCAAATTACTCCTTCCAAAGTGTATCACCTCACACTTTTCAGGGTTAAATTTCATCTGCCGCTTATCAGCCCATTTGACCATCCCGTCTATATCTTCCTGTCGGCCAAGACACGCAACCTCACTGTTAACCACCCGACCAATCTTTGTGTCATCCGCAAATTTACTAATCCTACCTCCTACGTAGTCACCTATGTCGTTTATATAAATGACAAAAATAGGGGACCCAGCACAGATCCCTGTGGTATGCCTCTGGACACTGGCTTCCAGTCACTAAAGCATCCTTCTGTCATCACCCTCTGTCTTCTACAACTAAGCCAATTTTGAATGCACCTTATCAAATTACCCTGTATCCCATGTGCATTTGCCTTCTTTATAAGTCTCCCATGTGGGACCTTGTCAAAGGCTTTGCTGAAATCCATATAAACTACATCAACTGCTCTACATCATCTACACTCTTGGTCACCTCCTCAAAAAGTTCAATCAAATTTGTTATCAGACATCAGTCATCAGGCTTTGAATTCCAGACATTTGTTGAATTCAAATTCTACCATCTACCATGGTGGGATTCAAACCCATCCTCTAGTCTCTGGATCACTAGTCCAGTGACAATACCACTATGCCATCGCCTTCCCCCCAAGTAATTTATTATCCATCTGGCATCTGTCATAAGGACACTTTTCCTTCTTCACCTTAATCTCAGTGTTTTTTGTCATCCAAAAAACTCTGGACTTTTTTGCCCTACTTTTCTTTTATGACGGAATCTACATTGACTGTGCCAAAACTATCTCTTTGTCCTGGGTCTTGTTATCCTGTAAGCGAGTGGAGGGAGATGGGTGTGTCAAAGCAGGAATTGAAAAATGAATGAAGGGCCTAAAGAGCAGAATTGGTGCTTTCAATGCTCGTCTCCTGAGTGTTGAATTGAGGATACTCTTTGGTGGAAAGAACAGTCATCGTCAAGGCGGGAAGTTGTACTCAGTATGGGAGCAGGTCCAGAGTCATCATTGGGTATTGAAAGGTCTCATGTGGTGAATCACAGGAGGGAACAAAAACATTAAGGAAAATATGGGGAGAGTTCAGGGTCAGACTGGGGATTGGAATGGTCATGGGGTAGGTACAGTGGGGAGAGATGTCACATTCAGGGAAATGTTTAAAGGATCCAAGGTAATGGGGAGAGTTTCATGGGTAACAGAGGGGAGAGGAAAGGTGAAGTTGGGTGGGTCAAGGGGAAAGCGTGAGGGTGAAATAGGAGGGAAAAGGTGCAGGATTGGATTCCGAATGTAACATGCAAGATAATTTTAATTTCTCTTTTCAAGCACAGGTTTTCTGAATATAAGATCGATTGATGTAGGAGTGTCATTTTGTGTGGGTGGAGTTAAAGTTGCATACAATTGGCCCATTAAGACGACTTCCTAATGATTAGTTAAATGGATGAGAACCATGGACAAGCATGCTTCCACATGTATGTCTGCCCTTTTCACACAGTGCAATTACTGCCATAAACATGGGTCTCATTCACCTGATTTTCCTGCAATGAGCAAATGCGAAGGACAACTTTTTTTTAAACGTATTCTTTCATGGGATGTGGGCATCACTGGCAAGGTCAACATTTGTTGGCCATCCTTAATTTCCCTTGAACTGAATGGCTTGCTGGGCCACTTCAGTGGGCAGTTAAGAGTCAGCCACATTATTATGGATCAGGAGTCACATGTAGGCCAGACCAGGTAAGGACAGCAGACTTCCTTCCCTAAAACACATTAGTGAACCATATGAACATACGAATTAGGAGCAGGAGTAGGCCACTCGAGCCTGCTCTGCCATTCAATAAGATCATGGCTGATCTGAATGTAATCTAAACCCCATGTTCCTGCCGACCCCGATAACCTTTCACCACCTTATGAATCAAGAATCTATCTAGCTCTGTCTTAAAAATATTCAACGAATCTGCTTCCACTGCTTTTAGAGGAAGAGAGTTCCAAAAAGACTCACCACCCTCAGAGAAAAAAATTCTCCTCATCTGCCCTAAATGAGAGACCGCTTATTTTTAAACAGTGACCCCTAGTTCTAGATTCTCGCACAAGAGGAAACATCCTCTCCACATCCACCCTGTCAAGTTTCAATTAAGTTACCTCTTACTCTTCTAAATTCCAGTAGATACAGGCGTAACCTGTCCAGCCTTTCCTCATAAGACAACCTGCCCATTCCTAATGTTAGTCTAGTAAACCTTCTCCTAACTGCTTCTAACGCATTTACATCTTTCTTTAAATAAGGAGACCAGTACTGTACACAATATTCCAGATGTGGTCTCACAAATGTCCTGTACAACTGAAGCATAACCTCCCTACTTTTGTATTCAATTCCCTTCACAATAATGAAAATATTTCATCAGCTTTCCTTATTACCTGCTATACCTGCATACTAATGGTTTGTGATTCATGCACTGGGATGCCCAGATCCCTCTGAATCTCAGAGCTCTGCAATCTCTCACCATTTAAATAATAAGCTTCCTTTTTATTCTTCCTTCCAAAATGAACGCTTTCATATTTGCCCACATTATACTCCATTTGCCATTTATTTTCCAGCAATAACCTTTGATGTGGCACAGTACATCCACCAATTCCCTTTTATCCACAGCACATGTGACTCCTTCAAAGAACTCCAATAAATTGGTTAAATATGATTTCCCTTTTACAAAATCATGTTGACTCTGCCTAACTGCCTTGATTTTTCTAAGTGACCTGCTATAACATCTTTAACAATAGCTTCTAACATTTTCCCTGACAGATGTTAGGCTAACTGGCCTATAATTCCCTGCTTTCTGTCTCCCTCCCTTTTTGAATAAAGGAGCTATATTTGCTATTTTCCAATTTAATGGAATTCCCTGAGTCTAGGGAATTTTGGAAAACTAAAACCAATGCACTAACTATCTCACTAGCCATTTCTTTCAAGACCTTAGGGTGAAGTCCATCTGGACCTGGGGATTTGTCAGTCCACAGCTCCAACAATTTGCTCAATACCACTTCCCTGGTGATTGTAATTTTCCCGAGTTCATCCCTGGCATTTCCTGATTTACAGCTATTTCCAGGATGTTGCTTGCGTCCTCTACAGTGAAGACCGACGCAAAGTGCCTGTTTAATTCGTCCACCATCTCCCTATTTTCTCTCATCAATTCCCCAGACGCACTCTCTATAGGACTAAAGCTCACTTTATTAACTCCTTTCTTATTTAAATATCCATAGAAACTCTTACTATTTGATTTATATTACTTGTTAGCTTTCTCTCACTCTAATTTTCCCCTCCTTATTAATCTTTTCGTTATTCTTTCTTGTTCTTTATATTCTTTCCA
Organism: Cetorhinus maximus; assembly: GCF_964194155.1. Classification (NCBI taxonomy): domain Eukaryota; kingdom Metazoa; phylum Chordata; class Chondrichthyes; order Lamniformes; family Cetorhinidae; genus Cetorhinus; species Cetorhinus maximus. The sequence continues at coordinate 169,706,128 of NC_135883.1, forward strand.
ATCTTCTGACCTGTCATGCATCTTGGCGTCATTATATGCTTTTCTTTAAGGTTGATACTGTCTTTAATTTTTTTAGTGAACCATGGATGGGTTTTTACAACAAAAAGATGGTTTGATGGTTACTATTACTGAGACTAGCATTATAGTCTATTTTAATTGAACTTTAAATTTCACCAGCTGCCATGGTGGGATTTAAACTCATATCCCCAAGAGCGTTAACCTGGGCCTCTAGATCACTAGGCCAGTGACATCACTGTCATCTCCATATAACCACTTGCTATTCAACATAGAGGCCACAAGGCCATCAGCAAGCAGCACCAGAGTGGGAGGCTGGTCTGGATGCAAACAACAAGAAAGGCATTACAAAAGTGTAATAACTCTCATAATATTATTGTGATTTATTGTAAAGGTAGGTTAATAGTGGGGTTTGGATAGTTTCTGTGTGTATGTGTCTGTGTGGGATTTAATGGAATTGGAGACAGCTGGTCTGGTTGCTTTGACTCATCAAAAGAAGCTAGGTTTGAAATGCTAAATATGTAAACATGAAGTTTTGGAACATGAGGTGAACAGAATTTGCATTTTTAGATATATCAGAGTGGTTTGAATTTCAAAGAGATGGTAGGTACACATAGCCAGAGAAGCTAGGCCAAGCAGTGTGTTTATTTTTCCAAAAGGTTACTGATAATATTAGCACTGTGAAAAGATTTATATTATGAGAAAGGTAAAGTTCCAAAGATATATGGGAACAATGGAATTTGCATTAAAAGGGAGAAACATGTAAAAAAGGGAATGATGCTATGTGATAAAAGGCCTTGTAAGATCTATCAGAAGTGTGAAAAGCCTCCAGTATTTGTGCATTAAGCTGCTATCTACAGAAACCAAAGCTAGGAAAAGGCACTTTGAATTCTACTGTCCAGGGTATTGTGTTGACTTAAAACAAAAACCTGGAAAAACTCAGCAGGTCTGGCAGCATCGGCGGAGAAGAACAAAGTTGACATTTCGAGTCCTCATGACCCTTCAACAGAACTAAGTAAAAATAGGAGAGGGGTGAAATATAAGCTGGTTTAAGGTAAGGGGGGGGGGGGAGGAGGCGGGGGTTGGTTGTAGGGACAAGCAAGCAGTGATAGCAGCAGATAACCAAAAGATGTCACAGACAAGAGAACAAAGAGGTGTTGAAGGTGGTGATATTATCTAAAAGAATGTGCTAATTAAGAATGGATAGCAGGACACGCAAGGTACAGATAGCTCTAGTGGGGGTGGGGTGAAATAAGACTAAAAGGGCATAAAAGGTATAGATTTAAAAATAATGGAAATAGGTGGGAAAAGAAAAATCTATATAAATTATTGGAAAAAACAAAAGTGGGGGGAAGAAACAGAAAGGGGGTGGGGATGGAGGAGGGAGTTCAAGATCTAAAGTTGTTGAACTCAATATTCAGTCCGGAAGGCTCTAAAGTGCCTAGTCGGAAGATGAGGTGCTGTTCCTCCAGTTTGCGTTGGGCTTCACTGGAACAATGCAGCAAGTCAAGGACAGACATGTGGGCAAGAAAGCAGGTTGGAGTGTTAAAATGGCAAGCGACAGGGAGGTCTGGGTCATTCTTGCGGACAGACTGAAGGTGTTCTACAAAGCGGTCGCCCAGTCTGCGTTTGGTCTCTCCAATGTAGAGGAAACCGCATTGGGAGCAATGAATGCAGTAGATTAAGTTGGGGCAAATACAAGTGAAGTGCTGCTTCACTTGAAAGGAGTGTTTGGGCCCTTGGACGGTGAGGAGAGAGGAAGTGAAGGGGCAGGTTGACTTGCCTTGTTTTTTACCGTTGCCTTAACGAGGGTGTAACTGGAAGCCAGATTAATTATGGGTTGTAGGAGTTATTATAGTAGTGATTTGTAAACCTATGTATGTACTTAAAATCTTTTCTTTGATCATAAATGTTTAATTTAGTTTTCTAAAAAATTTCAAAAGTCTTGGTGGACTTGTTACTACTGAATTCAGGGCATACATCCCAAAATAAATACCAATTGTAAAACCGTTGATAGTGAGATCAAGTTTCCCATGTGGATACGATCCACCTGGCACACGTCATCTGCTGCGTCATAATAGAAGGCATTGATGAAGACGAGCACTGGCACATCAATGCATCCAGAGGACAAGAACAATCTACATCTAGATGTCAGAGAGGCAATGCCAGCGACGACTGAGGATGTCTAGGAATTGGTCACCAAGATATGCTGGATTGTTCATCAAGGTGTCCAACCATGTGGGTTAGGTGGGAACCTCATGGCATGGTCCTCAAACATTACAGCAGTGCTCAATTTCTACACCCTGGCTTCCAGGACATGACAGACGACATATGTGGGATCTCACAAGCTGCCACATTGATGCATAAAGGAGGTGACTGATGTCCTATTTAGTTGTGCCAATGACTTTATCCATTTCACCACCAATGAAGAAAACCAGGATGCAAGGTGAGCTGTGTTCAATGTCATTGTTGGGTTTCATCGAATGCAAGGTGTCACCAACTGTACTCATGTGGCCAGAAATGCTTCCTGGGAACAGCCAGCTGCATTTATGAATCATTGAGCTTTTCACTCCATAAATGTGCAAGTGGTGTGCAACTGCAGGAGAAAGAAAAGAATAATGCAGATCTTTGCTCGTTTCCCAGGCAGCTGCCATGACACATGCATCTTGTGCAACTCATGACTCTCAGAGTTACTTGAAGACCCAGCCCAGGGTAATGGCTGGATCCTCAGTGATAAGGGCTATCACTGCATACATAGCTGATGATGCCAAGAGTTATCCCCAGAACAAGGCAGAGGAGTGCTACAATCAAGCTCATGCATCCACTAGTGCCATCATGGAACACACTATTAGGCTTCTTAAAATGTGCTTCCATTGCCTTGACGAATCTGGAGGAGATCTGCAATAGTAGCGGTTTGCTGTGCACTGCACAGCCTGGTATGGCAAGGGGAAGAGCACGAGGAACAGATGATGAGGATTTGTCGGATCATGAGGAGGAGGCCATAAATCCAAATGACCCTTTCATGGATGTCAGGACCATGGAGAGATGCGCCATTGATGACCTGATCTGCACAAGGTTCGCATCATGATGATGCTTCTGCACGACTATCGCTCCATTGCCAGACATCCATCCCTGGGGTATAGACCTAGCTCTGCTATCCTCCCATGCTGAGTCCTCTACCACGTAGAATTGAATTGAGAGTGGAGCTTTGTCACACACTCACAAATGAGTGCTGGTACCAAGGACATCTCAGGCGTACATGGACATCTATATAACAGCCTGCCTTGCCCAATCATTCTGATTCAGCACCATCTCTGAAATGCTTTTAATGCAACTGCATCTGTCTCATTTACAACCCCTGAGAGTGAACAGGGTCAATATCCTCTAGAGCCCATAGATCAGGTGGATGGTGGGGAGGAGGGCAGCTTTGCCTGCGATTTAAGCCTATTCCACAGAATGATCATCACAGAACTAACAATTCAAATGAACATTCAATTAAGAATGCACAAAACACAACAAATTTCATTCAGGCATAATATCTGTGTCCCTACCTCCTCTCTAGCCATCACATTGTGCGAAACATGGGATGTGCCATGACATTTATAACTGATACTATGACAGGCCTCAAAAATTCTCAATAATTCCAAAGGATTACAGAAAACACATTATATTGTGCATTTTTTATCAATTCAAAATGAAATTGAAACTCACAGCTGCCACCTCAGTGCTCATACTTATTTCAATTTTCGTTTTCTTCCACTACATCTAAGTGCAATCCTGACATCAGCAGCTGTGATGGAGGCAGTATGCTCAGTGTCATGCCCTGTTGAATTGGATGACCATGGCTGACATCCTCTGGAGACGTAGAACCTTGAGGACTCCAGTATATTGAGGCTCTCCTGCACTGGTACAACAGCATCCCCCTCAGCCCTGCCTGCTGGAGCTGTTAGGGTCAATAGTGGAGTGGATAAGGAAATGCTGCTAACTCTAGGTCCTGAGATGAAGGCCCTGGGGCAGATATCACATGTTCATCTGCCATGTGGGTGTGCAAATGCATCCCCTTGTCTCCCTCAAGGGAAGGGCTCTTAAAAGTTGAGGGGCCTCATCCCCCTCTCACCTAGCCACTGCTGCACTGAGTCCATGGCTAGAGCATCCTTGCTGTCTGCCACTGATTGCGCTCCTTACTCACCAGCAATCTCAATCAACTCCTGTGCATTGTCAGTTGATAGCAGGTTTCACCAATAAAAAGCTTCCTCTGCAGCTAAAAAAACATATGTTTTCTATGCATGTCACTGGCACTTAGAGTTTTAATTATAATCGCATGGGAAAGGGTAAAAAGAAAGTGGAAGTGGCATACAGTTCCGCTTATGACATCAGGAATGACATGCAACAAAATACTGGCCAAAGTGTTCAGTAACTCTTCCTGATACCCTGCAATGTCTGCCTCTCAGACTCCAGCTCAACAACTGAGGTGGAGTTGGTCCAGCTGCAGATGCACCACAGATTCAATTGTCTGTAATTGCAATGCTCTCCACAACTCTGATGTTATGTGGGTATAGGGAGGTGGTGGTGGTGTAGCAGTAATATTGCTAGCCTGGTAATTCAGAAACTCATTTTAATGCTCAGAGAAAATGGGTCCATATCCCACTACAGCAAATGCAAGCTGGCTGGAACTGTTTGAGAGTCAATAAATCTATTAAAGTGTCATCACAAAGTAAATTTCAACCATGTGTAATTGACAGTAACACACTTTTACAGGAATAAGCATTGAGTGAAAGTTTCCCCCTTAGCATTGTAATTACCTGTCTGCAATGACCCTGGTACATTCATGTTTGAACAAAGCAAGTAGTGTCTCCAGGTTGGAGCATTCATTAGTTTTTACAGCTAACATTCCCTGCCAGATGCGAGATAGGTCCCTCAGATTAAAGATGTAATGAAATTTAGCCGGAGTAGGTAGCATTTTCACCTAGTAAGGAACAAAGCATCTTTCATAATTTACACAAAACAGAAGAGGTAAAATTAGTTTTGAAGTTCTTTTTCACTGACTTCAATGGAAAAGAAAATTAAGTTTGATGTAAAAGATTTGTTAATGCTAACTTCCTACATGTGTCAAAGAACAATTTCGCCTTCATAAAAGTTTAGTCTTGATTACCCTTAATTTTAATTAATTGAGGCTGAAAATTCTGCAGCGGGTGACTCACCTCCTGACTCCCCAAAGCCTGTCCACCACCTACAAGGCACAAGTGAGGAGTGTGATGGAATACTTTCCACTTGCCTGGTTGAGTGCAGCTCCAACAGCACTCAAGAAGCTTGACACCATCCAGGACAAAGTAGCTCGCTGGATTGGCACCCCATCCACAAACATTCACTCCCGCCACCACCAATGCACGGTGGCAGCAATGTGTATCATCTGCAAGATGCACTGCAGGAACTTACCAAGCGTCCTTAGAGAGCAACTTTCCAAACCCACGACTGCTACCATTTAGAACAAGCTTGCCCAACCATTTCGTGCGAGGGGTCACATTTCAATATTTTTCCTAACTCAAGTGACCAATGAGAAAATTTCAAAAAGATAAAGTTTGTTGAAACATTAAACATGAATTACATTACAAATAAAATGTTGAGATATGAAGAAAAGAAACAACTTGCTGAGCAAAAATAAAGCAATGTCAAAACAATGTTAATAATTTAAAATAATGAGTAATTAATAGATGACCAATAGAGTGTGAGAGGGTAAAATTGTGTTTTTCTGGCTCACTCTCAGTCTCAGGGTACTTATTTACTCACCCCTACCAATACCCACTGAGTGTGTAGGTGTGTGGGGGTGGGGGTGAGGGTGAGTGCGAATCCTGAGACTGGGAGTGAGTCAGATGCTCTCACACACACACTTGCTCACATTATTATGACCACAGCCGGTGTTAATTGCTGCGTAAACCAAATCCCAGAGGGAAATTTGTCTTATGTGCCATACCCATTTTTTTTTGTACTCTGAAAATGAGAAGACGATGTACCAATCTCAGCAGTGAGAGGTCCAGTAACACTTTTGGGATCATAAAAATTAAAAGTAAAAGTTTAATTAACACAAAGAAAGGAAAACTTAAGTACACAAGACTACAGTTACACAATAAAGGTTAGTCTTACAAAACATTCCCCAAAAATACTCTTTACTTGGTCATACCCACAAGTACACCCCTCCAGACAACATTCCATTTTGGATGTTATTATGACATGGCAGATGACATGTGCCAGGTGGATGAAATCTACGAGGGAAACTCGATCCCGCTATCATAATGATTTTGCAGTTTATATTTATTTTGAGATGCATACACTGAATTCAGTAGTAATAAGTTCACCAAGGTTTTAGAAATTTTTTTTAAAAATAAAATGAAAATATTTATTAACAAAATAATAGATTTCAAGCACTTACATAGGTCTACAAATTGCTACTATAGGAACTCCTAAAATTCCTAATTAACATGGCTCCCAGTTTAAGGCAACAGTATAAAAAGAGATTTTAGCTTTTAAACAGATCTGGCAAATTAATACAATACCCTAGACAGTGGAGTTCAAATTGGCTCTCTCCAGGTTTGGCTTCTGTAGACAGCAGGCATATGCATAGACACTGGGAACTTCACATACTTCTGTTAGGTATTACAATGCCTTCCTCTGATACATAGCCTCATTCTCCTTTAAACATGTTTCTCTCTTTCTTAATATGTAAATTCTATTGTTTCATAAGTCTTTGAAACTTTTACCTTTCTTATACTATAATATTTTCATGTTGCTACTATTCTCATTAACCTCTTTGAAATTAAAATCCCCCTTCATCTATCAAAAAATGCAAATACCCTTACATGCTAAGACCTCAATCACATTTACTTATTAGCAAATGAAAGATACTCTACATCTTACTGGCAGGAAGATATAATAATTTTCATAATGTTATTGGAATTTATTGCAGAGTAATAGTGGAGTCTGTGTGTGTGTGTGACTAGGTGGTAGGGGAGGGGACCTTAATTGAATTAAACACAGCTGGTCTGAAAGCTTTGATGTATCAGAAAATAAGCTAGGTTTGAAATGTTAAGTAGGTAAACATAGGTATAAAGGGAATAGTTGCATTTTAAAATAAACCAGACTAGAGTGAATTCAAAGAAAGGAATGAAATGTTACACCTAGCCAGGAGAAGTTAAGAAACGGTGTTTATTTTTCCCAAAGATTATTGGTGAAATTGGTACTTTGATGGATTTTTATTACTAGAGAGGTAAAAGTGGAAAGACATAGGCAGAATTTTGCCCCTAAAGGGTGGGAGGGCCCCACCGGCTCGGCGGCGGGCGGGCAGCCGATTGCCGCTGCTGAAATGGGTCCTGCCGCCATTTTAAATGGGCGGGCCAATTAAGGCCCACCCAGCGGGTCGCACAACGGGAAGCGCTACACCGCACATCTCCCTGAGGCAAACTGCTGCCTCAGGGAGATCGCTGAAAGGCTGGCAAATATAAAAAATAGAACAATAAAAAATTCATTAACATGTCCCCCTGATGTGAAAATGTCACACGAGATGGGGCATGTTAATGAAATAAACAAAAACTTTATTAAATGTTTTTAAAACCGCTATCAAACCTCAACTCGCCACTGGATGAGGTTTGTAAAAAAAAAAAATCACCTGCCCGTTGGGCCTATGCGCTGAGCCGATGTTCACACGGGCCCATCAAAATCATCGATGATTGGCAAGTTAAGAGCCTTAACGAGGCCTTTAATTAATGGCAGGTGTGCATCCCACTGCATAGTGTGCCCGCTGACTGAAATATCGCGATGCCGTGCGCTGACGTCGGGATGCTCGCGCGACATTTTAAGCACTGGCGTGCGGGCTCAGCCACCCGCATGCCAGCCAGAAGATTCTGCCCATAGTGAAACAATGGGAAATTGCATTCAAAGGGGAAAAAATATGTATAAAGGAGAGGAGGCTGTGTGTAAGGGCAAGCATTCTAAGATCTAACAGAAGTGTGAAAAGCCTCTAGCATCTCAACCTTAAACTGCTGTCTTAAAGGGACTGAAGTTGAGAAAAACCCATTTTGAATTCGACTGTTCAAGATATTGTGCTACTTTGCCTGGGTCTTTTAAAATCTATGCGTGGCTGTTGCCTTGGCAGAGGTGTAACTGGCGTTTAGACTAACTAGGGGATCGTTAAGTTATCATAGTAATAATTTGTAGATATTAGTATGTGCTCAAAATCATTTCTTCTATTTAAAAAATGATTAATTTAGGGCAGAATTTTCTGCCTGCCGAGCGGGCGGGCCCGACCCAATCTCCGGCGGGGGGAGCCAATCTCCGCCGGAGAAGTGGGCCCTGCCGCCATTTTACGTGGGCGGGCCAATTAAGGCCCGCCCAGCGTGACGTCCGCCGGGAAGCGCTATGCGCTTCCTGTGCGGGCGAAGGGGGATTCCCCAAAAGCGAAAGTGCGCTCTTTTGCGCATGCGCACGAAAGAGCGCACATCTCCCTGGTCTAAGTGCTGCCTCAAGGAGATTGCTGACAGTTTTAAAAACATTAAAAATAGAAAAAAAAATCCTTAACATGTCCCCCTCATGTGACAATGTCACATGAGATGGGGCATGTTCATAAATTACACTAAAACTTTATTAAACTTTTTAAATCCCTACATGAAACCTCATCCTGCCTGTGTGCAAGGTTTCATGTTTTTTCTATTGTCTGCCGGGGCTCCTGGCCTGCCCGCCAACCTTAAGTTTGGACGGGCAGGTCCTTTAATTGTTTCAATGATCCTGTCAATGGCCTCAATGGGCCTGAAAATTTAAATGGGGTGGGCCTCGCCCCCTGCTCGCTGACGGCAAAATTCAGCCTTAGTCTTGTAAGAAACCTAGAAGACTTGGTAGCCTTCTTTTACTGAATTCAAAGCCAGCATCTCAAAATAAGTACATATTGCAAATAGTTGTGGCAGCTGCTTCAATTTTCCTTCTGGGGTTTGGGCAGCTTGGTATTTACCATCTACCTGCCATAACAGAAATTGAGAGCTCTTTGTGGGATATATTTGAGATTCTTTGATTCGTTTGGAGTTGGTGAATGTTAAGGTTATGAGTACGAGAAGCACTTTGAATTCAGGAGTTGGTGTGAGGTTTGTTTTTTTGAAGTAGTGAGACTGCAATATGACTTTGGCAGTTGCTAAGACTTGTCTAGGAGCTGAAGTTAAAACTTTGGCTGGTTTACAAAAAAGTAACAAAATTTAGGTTAATGGAATTGGCAGGTAAATTACAACTGGGATTACTTGCAGGGGCAAAGAAAGCAGAGATAATTGAAGATATAGCACAGCATTTAAAGTTGGAACTGATACCTGACACTAGTGAGTCACAGTTGGAGATAGTGAGACTGGAGTTACAAATGAAGAAGCTTGAACTAGAACAAGCAAATAAACTGAAAAAACTTGAGCTAGAAGCAGCAGAAAAAGGAAAAGAAAAAGAACGAGCATTTCAAAGGGGACCGGCAAAAAGGCAGGAGAGAGAAAGATAACAGGAAAGGGAGTTAGAAATTCCAGCTTAAAATGCTGGCATTTAAAAAAGAGACACCAGCAGGTGCAGAAGGACTTATTTCCAGATCAGACCCCAGGGGGTGATGTTTAAATTTGTATAAGCTTTTCTAAAGTTTGAGGAAAGAGATGTGGAAGCATTCTTTATTTCATTTGAGAAGATAGCTAAACAGATGAAATGGCCACAGGAAAACTGGACACTGTTGTTACAATCCAGGTTGGTGGGTAGACCACATGAGGTTTATGCTTCACTAACAGGAAAAATGTCGAGAACTATGATGTGGTAAAAAAAGGCTACTTTGAGTGTATATGAGTTGGTTCCTGAGGCATAGAGGCAGAAATTTAGGAATATGAGAAAACAGCCTAGTCAAACTTATATTGAGTTTGAGAGAGTAAAACAAAGTAATTGTGACCAGTGGATATGGGCATTAAAGATAGAGATGACACATGCAGCTCTTAGCGAGGTAATTCTTTTGAAGAATTTAAAAATTCAATTCCTTTGGTAGTGAGAACTCATGTGGAAGAACAGAGGGTTGAAACGGTAAGATAAGCAGCAGAGATAGCTGGTGATTATGAGTTAGTTCATAGAGCTAAACCGTTTTTGTGCCACACGTTTAAATCAGAGAAGGATAGAAAGTGGAAAGGTGAAAGGAAGGTGGGTAGTCAGGGAAGAGAAGGAGTAGGTGGAAATTCTCAGGAAGTTTTTTTCTCAAAATAAAAAGGAAGGTGCTGAGGGTAGAAGTGACATTCAAAAATTGAAATGTTTTCATTGTAATAAAGTTGGACATACAAAGTTAGAGTGTTGGAAATTGCTAGGGAAACCTGTTGGAATTATTGGGGTGCATAATAGTTCTGGAAGTAAAAGTACTGTGGTTCTGAGGTTTGGGCACATGAAAAGCCAATGGTTTGTGTATAGGTAAAACAGGAAGAATTAGTGATAGGTAAAGAAGTAAGAATATGTTCACAATTTTACAAGAGAATTCTGAGGAGCAGGTTGCAGAAATGTTTAAAGATTTTGTGTATGAAGGGAAAGTCTTTCCATGTGTACAGGGTGGTGTAGGTAAAGATATTAAAATTTTAAGAGACACAGGGCTAGTCAATCCTTAATGAAGGCAGACATGAAAGCAACAGCTCGTAGTTTTGTTGCTGGGGAGAAAATGCTAGTTATGTTACAAGTACTGGGTGACTTGTCGTTCAGAGGGAGTACTGCAGGAACAGGTGATAATAAGTGGCGTTCATGGAGATGTTAAACCTATTCCATTGTGAAATGTAAATTTAAAGAGTAAGTGGAAAACAGATGAGGTGATTGTTGGAGTAGTGACAAAATTGCCCATCTCAGGGGTTCAATTTATCCGGGGTAATGATATGGCTGGATCACAGGTGTGGGTGATGCCTATGGTAGATGAGAAGCCTGTAGAAGTGTTTTCAACAGAACTGTTGCAGAGAGAGCATTATGGATTGTTTCCAGATTGTGTAATAACATGATCATAGGCTCATTGGTTGAAACAAGAAGAACAGAAATTTCAAAGGCAGAGAGAAGGTGTGGAAATCCAATTAACTGACACTGTATTTGATAAGGTTGTTCAGGAAGAAATACGGGAAGACAATGCAGCTGAAGTGTTTAACCCAAGGCAGTTAGTGGAGTAGCAGAAAAAAATATTTGCAAATTAAACAGTTATATTAGACAGCTTATTCAGAAACAGAGGCAAAAGGTATTCCAGAATGTTATTACTATAAGGGTAATATCTTAATGAGAAAATGGAGGCCTTATCATGCTACAGCAAATGAAAGATGGAAGGATTGTAATACCATTTGGATATAGAAATGAGATCCTGAGGATAGCTCATGAAATTCCAATGGAGAGACATTTAGGAATTAAAACAGCACAGGTGAAAACACAAAAATATTTTTATTGGCCTGGATTGCATAGGGATGTAGTCAAATTCTGTACAACATGTCAGGTGATAAAGAAACCACAAACAGTGATTAAACCAGCACCTTTAATTCCCATTCCAGCATTTAAAGAGCCTTTTACTAGGGGCATGATTGATTGCATAGGACTTTCCCTAAAACTAAAAGTGGAAATCAGTACATACTGACAACAATGGATGTGTCTACCAGGTTTCCTGAAGCAATACCTTTGAGAAATATTGCAACAAAGAAAATTGTGGAAGAGTTGACTAAATATTTTACAAGATATGTTGCACCTAAAGAAATATAATCAGGTCAAATTTCATGTCACAGCTATTTAAGGAAGTAATGAACAGCTTGGGGATAAAACCATTTAAGTCAGCAACTTACCATCCTGAGTCACAAGGGGCTTTGGAAAGATGGCATCAAACCTTAAAAACTATGATGAGGGTGTATAGTCAGGAATATCCACAGGATTGGGTTACAGGAATTCCATTTTTGTTATTTGTTATTAGGGATGCTCCTAATGCATCAAATGGTTTTAGCCCTTTTGAACTAATTTATGATCATGAGGTGAGAGGACCATTGAAATTGATTCATGAGAAATTGGTGAGTAAAAATTCATAACTACTCTCCTGGATTATGTATCAAACTTCAGAGAGAGATTGGATAGAGCATGTGAGTTGGCTAAGGAACATTTAAAGATATCACAGCAAATGATGTAAGTGAAGGAAGACAGAAAAGCTACAGCTCATAGTTTTGCTGCTGGGGAGAAAGTGCTAGTTCTGTTACTAGTACTGGGTAACTTATTAAAGGCAAGGTTTAGTGGGCCTTACAGGATTGAAAAGAAATTGAGTGAAGTAAACTATTTAATAAATACTCCAGATAGAAGGAAGAATCAGAGGGTGTGTCATGTAAATATGCTTAAAAAGTACTTTGACAGGGAAAAGGACCGAAAGGAGGTATTAGCAGTGGTAGATGATGAGAAAGAGATAGAAATGCACAATTCTGAAATTGATTTTCCTCTAATCAAATTGTATAATGAGGGGAGACTTGAAAATTTAAATGCAGTATTGAGTTACCTTTCAAACAAGTGTCAAAGTGATTTGGAGAAGCTATTGTGGTCACACAAAGATATTTGAAGGAATAAGCTGGGAAGGACAAATTTAGCTATAAATGATGTATGTGTAGAAGTTTCATCTTCGATAAGGCAACATCCTTATAGATTAAATCCGACAAAGTTATTACAAGTACAGAAAAAAATTGAATTCATGTTTAAAAATAATATGATGGAGTCTAGTTGCAGTAACTGGAGTTCGCCTATTGTGCTGGTACTGAAACCGGGCGACTTGATGTTTTCAGTCAGATGTGGGAGGAGCATTTACAACATCTGGAAGAATTATTTACTTGATTGCAAGAAGCTAATTAGGTGATGAACTTGGTGAAAAGTGCATTTGCAAAACTGCAAGTTACATATCTAGGCCATACCATTGGACATGGTAATGTAGCTCCAAGAGATGTGAAAGTCAAGGCTATCATGGATTTCCCCATGCCTACAAGAAAATTAGACATTTTGAGATTTCTGGGCATGAGTGGGTTTTATCGTAACTTTGTAGCAAATTTCAGCAGTGTGGTTGCTCCGTTGACTGAACTATTAAAAAGGAACAAGAAGTTTCAATGGACACAGAAGTGTCAGAAAGTATTTGACAGTTTGAAAACTGTATTAACTTTTACACCAGTTCTGGCAGTGCCGAATTATGCCAAGCAATTTACTTTGGCCATTGATGCAAGTGAAATAGGCATTGGGTTCATACTGTTACAAGGTGATGACACTGGAATTGAATAACCAATAGGGTATTTTTCACAGAAATTGAATGTACAACAGAGAAGATATTCAATGATCAAAAACAAGACTTTAGGGTTAGTGTTTACATTGCAGCATTTTGAAAATTACATTGCAAACAATTCATCAGAAACATTTGTTTATGTAGACCACAATCCTTGAAAATTTCTGGACAAATTTCGAGGCAGAAGTGCAAGGCTATTCCGATGGATTTAGTACTGCAACCATTTAATTTACAGATTATACATGTGGCGGGAAGAGAAAATCTGATAACAGATGCAATGTCAAGGGTTTGGAGCTTATAGGGAAAATTGATCATTTAAAACCTGGACACTAGACTGGAATGATTTCTGTTGGTACTGAGGATTTGTATATGTATTGTTATGCTAATCCATGCGTCTGGTAATGTAATAGTGTAATAAGTATAGGAAGTAATGTAAGATGGGTTCAGAAACTGAAGCCATCTTTTTAAATTATGGAAGCTCATTTTTTAATAAGGAGGAGGATATCAGGAAGATATAATAATTTTCATTATGTTATCGGAATTTATTGTAATGTAGAGTAATAGTGGGGCCTGTGTGTGTGTGTGTGTGTGTGAAAAAGAGACTTAACTGAATTAAAGACAGCTGTTCTGAAGGCTTTGATTTAACAGAAGATAATCTAGGTTTGAACTGTTAAGTAGGTAAACAGAGGTGTGAAGGGAACATTTGTATTTTTAAATAAACCAGACTACATTGAATTCAAAGGAGGGGGTGAAATGTTATACCTTGCCAGGAGAAGTAAAGAAACAGTGGCCTGAAACTTCTGGTCGGCATGTGGGAGTGGGCCCTGCTCACCGACGTGTAAAATGACGCACGGTAACGTCGGGCGTGCCAAACCAGCAATTTCAATTGGTATGGAAGGATTGTTTGGACAGATCAGTGTTTTAGTCCATTCACACTGTTTGTGCATGTTTCACTTTTGCTGGTGTGTAGTTTTTGTCTATGATTTCCTCTTGCAGGAACATATGAAGACACCGTTCATTTTGTGCCAAAGGATGTCCAGCAACTTTGTTAATGAACTGTTCAAGTCCTTGTCTTCTTTCTTCTATAAAACTATCGTCGAAGATTCCATCATCACCTCTAAAAGGAAGCTGACGAAACAGTGCTTTGCCAGGTAATGGTGGCACCACAACGTCACCACGCATCATTCCGATCTTCAGTTCAGCGGGCGTGCATCGGAGTCAGCTGTACACCTGCCGAACTGTCAAAGGCCTATTAAGGCCATTTAAATAGTAATTAAAACAATAACAGGGCTGCCCGTCCAACCTTAAGTTTGGCAGGCAGGCAAAGAACCCAGGCGGCCTTCGCATTTTTCATGGAACCTCATCCAAGGGTGGGATGAGATTTCATGAAGGTTTTTAAACTTTAATAAAAATTTTTAATAAAATTCATGGACGTGTCCCAGCTCATGTGACACAGTCACATGGCTGAATAATTTTTAAAAATCTTTTATTCACTTTTTGATAATGAAATTAAACTCCCTGAGGCAGTTCCATGCTTCAGGGAGATTTCTACGCTCTTTCGCGTGCATGCGCGAAAGAGCACGGCCCCCGATCGGCCTCCTCCCCCCACCCACACAGGGAGTGCTTAGCGCTTCCAGGTGCACATTACACACCTTAATTGGCCCACCCATGTAAACTGGTGATGTGCAGCCAATCGCGGGTGGCGATTGGCTGCACGCCCGCCTGCTCCCATTCAGCCGCCCCAATGGGGAGAAAATTCTCCCCAGTGCGTTCATTTTTCCCAAAGATTACTGGTGATATTGGTATTTTGATGGATTTTTATTATTAAAGTGGTGAAAGCCCAAAGATATAGGGAGAATTTTACTCCCCATGGGCAGGTGTGCACCTGACCTGATTGGGCATAAAATAGTGCACGATGACTTTGGGAGAGTGCGCTGACATCATTGTGCACTCGCACGATATTTCGGTCAGCGGCTGTGCGCGAGAGTCAGCAGCGCACCCGCCGACAATTAAGTGGGCTATTAAGCCCATCAATTAATTAAGTCATATTTTTCGCTGCCCATCCAATCTTACGGTTGGCAGGTGTTCCTCCCGCCCCCACCCCAGCAGTGCTGAGGTTCTTGGTAATTGCCCAGCCAGTATGAAATTGCGGGTGGGGCCTGATCACAGGCTGTTGTCCATTTTGTGGCCATTCCCAGGCCTGCCAGCCAGACGAAGGGAAAATCCTGCTCATAGTGAATCCATGGGAAATTGCATTTAAAGGGGAAAATATGTATAAAGGGGAGAAGGCTATGTGTAAGGTAAGGGATTCTAAGATCTAACACTAGCCTCCAGCATCTAAGCCTCAAGTTGATTTCTACAAGGAACTGAAGCTGAGAAAAACTCACCGTGAATTCGACTGTTCAGGGTGTTGTGTGCTCCTTTGCCTGGGTCTTTTAAAATCTATGGCCAAAATTTTCCGTTTGGCGGGCAGGCAGAGCAGGTGCTGACGCGGGTGGCCGTGGCCCTGATTGCCACTCACAATCGGGGCTGTGCTGCCATTTTGCACAGGAGGGCCAATTAAGGCCCAACTAGCGCATTTCCGACTCCCATGGAGAGCGGGAGTCTGAAGCTTGTGGTGGGCGCGTACAGACCACTGGGTCCAATGGCAACCCAGCAGTCTGTTTAAAAAAAGGCCTGGCAGCCTCCTTTAGGCTGTTCACTATGGCCAGCTGCAGGTGGTACCGCAGGGCGTCTGCATAGCAGGCCAATGATGAGGGAAGGCCAGAGGAGGAGGGCAGGCTGCAGAGTGCGGTCCAGGCACAGGGCAGGCTGGAGGCTAGGCCAGTGGGGGGCCAATGTGCCTCTCACTTTTCTGATGATTGCCTTGCTGCCCTTCTCAGGGAGGTGGCGTTTCCCCAGGATGGGAGGAGGAGGCCCCCCCTACATGACGAAGCGTGCCTGGGAGGAGGTGGTGGAGGTGGTGAGCTACCACGATGTGGTGCGGCGCACCTGGATCCAGTGCCGTAAGCGCTTCAACGATTTGTTGCACGCTGGAATGGTGAGTACCATGTTGGTGTTTGGCATTTAAACCAGCAGGTAGCCTTAGCCTTTGAGGGCTCCCACACCCCCGTCCAAGTCTTACTGTTGTGATTGCATTGACTCATATTGGGCATTTGTCGCACGCTGGGTGGGCAAGCAGATAGTGACCATGCTTACATCAGCCTCAGTGGTTCACGAGAAGATGGGTTCTCCCCGCACTATGTGTTGGTCTTAGTAGCACGTGACTAGTCTGGGGGCAACCTGCAGGAGATGCAGCTGGGCACATACTCAGAACTCCAACACATGTCCTATTCATGGTGATGAGATTGTGGAAGGGGAGCTTCAAAGTCTTGTGACCAAGAGCTATCTGGTGCCCTTGGTGCCGCACCAAGTTGTGCCTCCTCACCATGGGAGCTAAGACCTTGTGTTTCTGAAAGTGACGGACACAGAATGTGTCCAAGGTGGCCATTGGACTGACCGATCAGCAGTAGCGGGGAGAGGAGGCACTGGAGGCCTCAGATGGGCCACTGTGGTTGGGATGCGGCATGCGTGTGCAGTGTACATGTGCGATTAGCCCCAGTGAATGGTCTTCTCTGTTTTGCAGGAGAAAAAAGCGCACAATGCTTATGAGCGTTTGCGCACTGGAGGCAGCCAGGCCCAGTGGGTGATATTGAGCCATTTTGAGCAGGACGCCCTGGAGCTTGAAACGCATCATACGCCCAGGCCCACAGGTGTCGGTGAGGCTGGGGTGGAGTGGCCAGCTATTTGAGGTCCACAGTGACATCTGTTCTGTCTTCCCACCATCCAAAGCACTGATGATTGTTGGAATCGTTAATGTAGCAACACTGCTCATTCACAGGTGGATAGAGTCAGAGGTCTGAGCCATAGACAAAGGTACCTCGGCCCTTCGAAGATGCGTGTGTCCAGCACCTTCCAAAGTCACCTTATCCCATTTCTGACCACTATCCCCATGGCCTTGTATGCCATGACATCGCAACTGCACATCCAAATACTTATTACATGTTAGGAGGGTTTCTGCGTCCACCACCCTTTCAGCTAGTGTCCCACATTACTGAGTGCAAGAGTTCCTCATCGCCTACCTGTCAACCTCATGCCCCTTACCTTAAATAAATGCCACCAGGTTAGTCATCCCTCCGCCAAGGGGGAAAGTTGCTTTCTGTCCACCCTATCAATGCCCCTCAAAATGTTATGAAGATCAATAATGTCACCCCTCAATCTCCTGTGCTCCACGGCAAATATCCACAGCCCAGCATGCATCCAGGTCAGTGACCTCTGCACTCTCTCCACTCCAATCACATCCCTCCCATGAAGCACTGATCACAACTGCACAAAGAAGTATAGCTGTGGCCTTGGCAGCGTTTTCTGCACATGCAACATGACCTCCCTGTTCCTACATTCTATTCCTTGGCTAATAAAGGCAAGTATGGCATTTATCTTCTTAAAAGCCTTATATACCTGTCCCGCTACCTTAACGGGCCTGTTGACATACCCAGCAAGGTCCTTGTGATCCTCTTTACTTTCCACGGTCCTACCATTCCTCGTGCATTCCCGTACTTTGTTTGTCCTGCCCAAGTGCATCACCTCACACTTATCCACATAACATTCCATTTGGCATTCCTTAGGCCATCTGACCAGCCCGTCTGTATGCACCCGTAATGTTAGGGTATCCTCCTGACTATTTGCCACTCCACCAATGGTCGTCTCCTTAGGTTCTGGAAGGTTGAGCGCATAATGAGCTTGGGGGAAAGGGATGAAGTGTGTCACTGTATGGATGCTAACTGATCCACAGTCCTTGTAGTTATTTTCAGCATCATCAGAGGCTGGTGACCATGCTCCATTACAGATGCCCCCTCTCACACCTGAGGGCCATGAACATGTCACCTGCGTCAAACCATTTCTGCCAGGCAAGCACCAGCGCAGATACTAGCACATCAGTGGGAATTGCAACATCGGCTGGTGTCCTGGGGCACAGTGGAGAGGGAACTTCACAATTGCTGAAGGAGATGGCAGAGACAGAGTGCCAATGGCACCAGCAGCCGGAGGACTGCAGGGGACCAGGCACATGCTGAATCGGGGTGTGGTGATGCGCCTCTGGAGTCGTCTGTGATGCAGCAGCTGCAAGAAATTATGCCGGGTGTGTGGGAGCATCTGGGAGTGTTGCATAAGGCCATGCTTCGCTTGGTGTCCATGGTGGAGGAGTCCATGCGGAGCATGAGTGATACCATGAGCCTCATGTCAGAGTGTCATGCTTCCTCCATGGAGAGAGATTGGCGACACTCCTGGAGAGGGGCTTCCAGGAGAACAAGCAGCTTCTCCTGGGGATACGCTTGGACCCGCAAGCCCTCACAGCGCCAGAGGCCACAGCCGGTCATTGGCAATATGGGAGATGGTCTGGGCACCAAGTTTCCCAGCTTGGTGCCCATCCATCTGCGGTGAGCAAGGAAGTCCAAAGCAACCTCACTTCAGCACAGCAGCTGCCTGTCATCTATGCAGGCTCCTCTCAGGTTGCTGTGGATGAGGGCAGCAGATCCTCCGCCCCTTTGCCAATGACCGTTGCATCCATTGAGGCTGCGACAACTGGGGAGGTGCCAGCTGTGCAAATAGCCACTCCCTCCCAGGTGGGGCCAGCACAGGCTCCACGGGCCAGAGGACGTCCGCCAAGGTCATCAAAGCCACCAGGACAGCAGAGTCAGCAGGCTGTCTCAGAAGCCATTCCGAGTGATGGGGAGGCACCAAGACGTAGCACCCGTAAACGTAAGCATAAGGCACCTTAGGCACACCACGGGTTTCTCACTGGTGTTTTTGTGTTGGCCCTAGATTAGGGAATTATTATTTATTGCTATTGTAAAAACATTTTGCTTTCATTTTGTTGCACCATATCATGGATGAAATTAAATCCAGATGTGTTACCATGGCGGTGGGTGGCTCCTTTGTGCTGTATTTGTATGCTTTACAGATATGTCATGAGTGTTTGAGTGGACATTGGACGTTTATGTCCAAAGCCCTGAGTTGCAGCTGATGAAGTGGCCAATGTAAGACTTAAGTGCCACGTATGGAAGCGCCAGGCAAGGCTGATCCTCCTGATCCATTTGTGTGGAGCCAGCTGAAGGTTCGTTGGATTAAAATCTCCCTGCCTCCTAGATGTAGTGCTGGGTCAGCCCTCATCATTGCCCTGTGCTTCCTCATCCTCCGAATCATTGCTGGATTCATCATGTGCAGCCGCATCCACTGCATCAACATCTTCATCGTCCACTGCGTCCCCCCTTTCCAGCGCAAGATTGTGCAGAGCGCAGCATGCAACCACTATCACCGAGACACGATCTGCGGGGGTGCTGGGTGCGCCTCCTGAGCAGTCCAGGCATCAGAAGTGCATCTTGAGAAGACCGATGGCTCTCTCCACCACAGCCCTTGTGGTGCCCTGGCTCCTATTGTACCGCTGCTCAGCTTCTGTTCTTGGATGTCAGAGAGGCGTCATGAGCCACCTTCTGAGGGGATAGCCCTTGTCACCCAGCAGCCATCCATCAAGCTGAGCCGGAGCACTGAAGAGCCCTAGCACCTGGGAGTGTCTGAGGATTTAGGCGTTGTGGGAGCTGCCTGGTTACCTTGCACAGACTTGCAGAATCAGCATCCTGTGGTCACACACTATCTGCACGTTTATGGAGTGGAAGCCCTTCCTGTTGACGAAGGCACCGGGCTTACCTGCTGGCGCCTTGATGGCCACATGTATACAGTCTATTGCACACTGCATGCGGGGGGAGCCAGCAATCGCTGCGAAGCCTCTGGCTCGCTGTGTCTGACTTGCCTGGTCGCAGCGGAAGTGGATGAAGGTCAATGCACGCCTGAACAGGGCGTCTGTGGCCTGCTTGACGCAAGTGTGGACGGCTGATTGGGAGACACCGCAAAGATCACCCACCGAGCCCTGGAAGGAGCCAGATGCATAGAAGTTGAGGGCAACTGTGACCTTCAGAGCCGCTGGCATGGGGTGTCCACCCACACAGTTAAGGGAGACCTCACGGCTAATCATCTGACAGATGTAGTGTACTGTCTCCCTTGACAGTCGGAGCCTCCTTCGGCACAGCGCCTCAGTCATATTGAGGTAGCTGCTTCTCTCCTGTATACCCTGGCAGCAGGATAGTGGCGTCTTCTGCAGCGCCTTCCACCTTGGACTACCTCTTGGCCCTGTGCCCCTTGTGCCTGCGCCTGTACTCCCCTGGAGGCTGATTGTGCTCTCCTGGCCTCCTCCTCATTCTAGCCCTCCCTTCCTCCTCAGAGGAGCCGCCTCCGGTAGACATGTCATACCCAGGCTAAAGGGAGGCCCCCGGAAAGCTGCAGGCCCGTTAAAGTTCCCTGACTGAAGAATGCTGAATTGAAGGTTACAAGTGCACAGAAAGCTGCTGAAATTCATTCTGAACTGCTACAGATCACACAGGCAAGTTTAAAAAACTTTCTGCAATAAATACTTCACAGACCAAATTGTCAGTCCCACTGAACCCTCTTATCCTGCCCCGTGGATGAGTTTTATTAAAAAGTCGCTTACCTGCCTGCCCGTTGCGCCCGTGCACCGAGCCGAAGATCACACGGGCACCTGAAAATCAGTATTGATTGCCAATTTAAGGGCCTTAACTAGCCCGATAATTAATGGCGGGCATGCGTCTCACTTCATCGCGCGCCCACCAACAAAATATCACCGCACGTCATTTTACGCGTTGACGTGCAGGGCCCGCCCCCCCGCACGTCACCCTGAAAATTCTGCCCAATGTGTCACTGTCGACTTAGTGGAGGTGTAGCTGGAGGACTAGATTAATTAGGGGGTTTTTAAGTTATCGTAGTAGTAATTTGTAGATCTTAGTCTGTGCTCAAAATCATTTCTTGTATTAAAAAAATATTAATTTAGTTTTGTAAGAAATCTATAAGACTTGATGGCCTTCTTTTACTGAATTGAAATCCCGCATCTCAAAATAAGTACAAATTGCAAATAGTTGTGACAGCTGCTTCAAATTTCCCTCTGGGATTTGGGCAGCTTGGCATCTACCATCCACCTGCCATAACATTACTTCTTTTGACAACTTCAACTTGCAGCCTGCTTGGCTGCAAAATGTAATTAAATCACACACGCAGACAGAAAAGCACAACCCCCATGAACCCACTTTACAATAAACCAGAAAAAATATTATACTCTCATGATAATCTTAACTATAAAAATCCAGTAATATCACACAAGGCAAACTGCTTTAGCTTCAGTAAAGGCATACCCCATGGCCTACTCTGCAGCGAAATCCTTTTCAGAATAAAACTGCTTGTTGAAGCACAAGATTTTTCTGGTTTGACTAGATGGCTGCTTTAAATGGCATCCTCTCCCAGACCAGACCTAACAGCTCCCAGCTCAGATCCAGCTATAGCTCAACACCTCAAATAGTTCTAGCTATCTCTCTATAGCTCCAGCTCAACAGCCACTCCAGCTATCCACAGTAACTCTAAAATACTGTTTTTTCCATCTCTAGTTCCATTGCTCTCATACCTCTTTGAAGCTCAAATCCTTCCATTTATAAAATCTTTTGTCTCTATCTTGTCTTGGCTTTCAGGTCAATAAAATATGATTTCCCCACTACTATTTACCTATGGAACTCCTGCAAGATGAAGACATATTTCTTTCTACCTCTGATGCCCTTTTGATCTTCAAACAAATTCAAATTATGTAAAAATGCAAATGTTAGATCTAACCTATTTACTTGTGCCTCAAACTTAACATCTCTATCCTTCTCATGTTTTAACCCCCCAAAGATAACCTGACTCCGATCAAACTCTTGCCCAGCTTAATTAAATCACACACACAGGCACCCAGCCTTTTTTTCAAACAGAATAACACAATATTCCCCAAAAATATTTTTTAAAAACACACACACACACAGGCGCATACACACACATGCACGTGCTAACACACATACTCGAACAAATGAATTAAGAGCAGGAGTTGGCCACTCAGCATCTCGAACCTGCCCCGCCTTCAATAATATCATAACTGATCTGTTTGTAACCTTAAACCAACATTCCTAGTCTACCCCCAATAACCTTTCATCCACTTGTTAATCAAGAATCTAGCTAGCTCTGCCTTAAAAATATTCAAGGACTCTGCTTCCACTGCCTTTTGAGGAAGAGAGTTCCAAAGATTCACAACCCTCCGAGTGAAAAAAATTCTCCTCACCTCTGTCTTAAATGAGCGACCCCTTATTTGTAAACAGTGTCCCCTCATTCTAGATTCTCCCACGAGAGGAAACATCATCTCCACATCCACCCTGTCAAGACCCCTCAGGATTGTAAAAGTTTCAGTCAAGTCACTTCTTACCCTTGTAAATTCCAGTGGACACAAGCCAAGCTTGCCCACCTTTCCTCATGAGACAACCCGCCCATCCTTGGTATTAGTTTAGTAAACCTTCTCTGAACTGCTTCTATTGCATTTACATCTTTCCTTAAATAAGGAGACCAGTGCTGGACACAATATTCCAGATGTGGTCTCACCAATGCCCTGTACAACTGAAGCATAACCTCCCTACTTTTGTAATCAATTCCCCTCACAATAAATGGTAACATTTTATTAGCTTTCCTAATTACCTGCTGTACCTGCATTCTAACGTTTTGTGATTCATGCACTAGGACACTCAGATCCTTCTGAATCTTAGAACTCTGCAATCTCTTGCCATTTAAATAATAAGCTTTTTTATTCTTCCTGCCAAAATGAATGATTTTACATTTGCCCACATTATACACCATTTTCCATATCTTTTCCCACTCACTTAACCTATCTATGTCACTTTGTAGCCTCCTTATGTCCTCTTCACATTTTACTTTCCTACCTATCTTTGTGTCAGCAGCAAATTTAGCTACCATTCCTGTGGTCCCTTCATCCAAGTCATTTATATAAATTATAAAAAGTTGAGGCCCCAGCCCTGTGGCACACTACTTATCACATCCTGCCAACCAGAAAAAGACCCATTTAAGCCAACTCTCTGTTTCTTGTTAGCTAGCCAATCTCCTATCTACGCAAATATGTTACCCCCATACCATGAGTTCTTATTTTTCACAATAACTTTTTTAATGTGGCATCCCATCTTATCAAATGCTTTCTGGAAATCTAAGTTGAGTACATCCACTGGTTCCCCTTTATCCACAGCACATGTAGCTTCTTCAAAGGACTCCAATAAATTGGTTAAACATGATTTCCCTTTCACAAAACCATGTTGACTCTGCCTGATTGCCTTGAATTTTTTTAAGTGCCCTGCTATAATAATCTTTAATAATATATTCCAATGTTTTCCCAATGACAGATGTTAGGTTAACTGGTCTGTACTTTCCTGCTTTCTGTTGCCCTCCCTTTTCGAATAAAGGAGTTATATTTGCTATTTTCCAATCTAATGGAACCTTCCCCGAATCGAAGGAATTTTGGAAAATCAAAACCAATGCATCAACCATCTCACTAGTCACTTCTTCAAAGACTTTAAGGTGAAGTCATCCTGCACTTGGGATTTGTCAGCCCGCAGCTGCAATAATTTGCTCAATACCACTTCCCTGGTGATCGTAATTTTCCGAGTTCCTCCCTTCCTTCCATTTCCTGATTTACGTTATTTCCAGGATGTTACTTGTGTCTTCTATAGTGAAGGCTGAAGCAAAATACCTGTTTAATTCATCCACCATCTCCCGACTTTCCATTATCTTTTCCCCAGACGCACTTTCTATAGGACCAATGCTCGCTTTGTTAACTCTTTTCTTAATTAAATATCTATAGAATCTCTTACTATCTGTCTTTACATTAGTAGCTATCTCTCTCTTGTGCTCTTAGTTTTCCTCCTTATTAATCTTTTTGTCATTCTTTGCTGTATTTTGTTCTTTCCCATCTTCTCACCTGCCACCAGTCTTTGTGTAATTATATGCTGTTTCTTTAAGTTTGATAAGGTCTTTAACTTTTTTAGGCTCTCCCCTTGGAATTTTTCTCTCATTGGAATGTGTGTATTCTGAAATATCTCTTTAAAATGTCTACCACTGAATCTTTATTGATCTAGCCCTTCACCTCATTTGCCAGTTCACTTTAGCTAGCTCTGCTTTCCTGACTTCATAATTGCCCTTATTTAAGTTTAAATAATAGTCTTTGACACAGTTGTTTCTATCTCAAAATGAATGTATAATTCAATCATATTATGATTGCTGCTACCCAGGACTACCTTCACAAGGAGGTTATCAATTAATCCTATCTCATTGCTCAATACCAGGTTTCCTCTCTGGTTGGCTCCAGAACGTGTTATTCTAAAAACATTCTGTGAACTCCTCATCTACGCTACCTCTGCCCATTTGATTTTTCCAGTCTATATGTAGGTTAAAACCTCCAATGATTATTGCTGTACTTTTCTGACAAGCTTCCATTATCTCTTCTTTTATACTCTGTCCTACTGTGTAGTTACAAATTAGAGGGCTTGTACACCACTCCCACAAGTGACTCCTTGCCTTTGTCACTTCTCACCTCAACCCAAACTGCTTCTACATCCTGGTTTCCTGAACTTAGGTCATCCCTCTCTAATGTGCTAGTACCATCATTGATTAATAGAGCCACCCCACCACCTTTTCCTAACTTCCTCTCTTTCTTAGATGTCACATACCCTTCAATATTTAGGTCCCAATCTGTGTCATCCTGTAGCCATGTCTATGTAATGGCTACTCTTAGATTTGTACTCTCTGTCCCTTCCTGTCACAGTCTGTTTATCATTTCCCATATTAATACCTATCTTTCTTGCCTGTCTCTACTGTTTGGTTCACCACATCTTCTCAAATTTGATCCCTTGCCCCCACTTTTCAGTTTAAAACCCTCTCTACTTCCCTAGCTACGTGGCTCATGAGGACACCAGCCCCAGCACGGTTCAGGTGTAAACCATCCCAATGGTACAGATCCCACTTTCCCCAGTACTGATGCCAGTGCCCCACAAACCAGAACCAACTTCACCCACACCAGTCTTTGAACCACGCATTCATTTCTCTCATATTATTTGTCCTGTGCCGATTTGCACATGGCTCAGGTAATAATCCAAAAATTATTACCTTTGAGGTTCTGCTTCTTAATTTGGTGCCTTGCTCATCATACTGACTATGCAGAGCCTCCTTCCTCATTCTGCCTATGTCATTGGTACCTACATGGACCATAACCACTGGGTCCTTCGCCTCCCACTGCAAGTTCCTTTCCAGCCCTCAGCAAATGTCCCAAACCCAGGCAGGCAACACAGCTGTTTGGACTCTCACTCTTTGCTATAGAGAACACTGTCTATCCCCCTCACTATACTGTCCGTACTACCATTACATTCCTTTTTGCTCTGCCCACTTGAATGGCTTCCTGTACCATGGTCAGTTTGCTCATCCACTCTGCAGCCTCTGCTCTCATCCAAACAAGCTGAGAAAACCTCAAACCTATTGAACAATTGCAAAGGCTGTCCTTTGGCTCTCCTTACCTGCCTCACTCGCAGTCACACCCTGCTGTCCCTGACCACTGACCAAATCAGAAGACCCTATCCTAAGTGATGTGACCTCCTCCTGGTATAAAGCATCCAGCTAACTCTCCCCCTCCCTGATGTGTCACAGAGTCTGCAGCTCAGCCTCCAGGTTAATGACGCTGAGCCAAAGTTCCTCAAGCCACAAACACTTATTACTGCAGACGTGTTTGCCCCAGATCACAGTGTTATCCAGGAATCCCAACAGGCTGCAGCCTTGACACATCACCTATCCTGCCATGCTAATGTGTTTTAAATAATTACTTAATTATATTAATCCCTTATTTATGCTACTCCCTGATATATTTTATTAACTTTACCACCAATTTGTGTACTAGTTTAAACCCTAGGGGTAGAATAGAACTTATCCACCTACCAGATGCCAAACAGCTAGCTCCTTTCCCTGTAGTAGAGCAAGTACCAATTCTTATAGGGAAACTCCAAGGCTTCACTCAGTTAGCCAAGGCTGCACTAAAAAACCCTGAATTTATTGTAAACTGAACTGGGGCTCCAGTAACCAGATTCGACGAGTTAGCTAATTAACTACTCAGCTCCTACAGCTGGCAGTGAGTTTACCCTGTCTACACTGCAAGAAAGAAAGAACTTAGCCTGCTTACACAGTACTTTCCAGTTACTGCTGATTTCAAACTAGTTTAGATTTTAAGAACAAAATTTAAGAGCTGACTTAACACTTAAAACTCCCCGTCTCACCAAACTCCAAGCCTTCGTTCGGTTAGCTCAGCTGCACGATGTTTGCCATACACCCTCACACACCCTTCCCCCCTACACGCCCTTCCCCCCTACACGCCCTCCCCTCCTACACACCCTCCCCCCCTACACACCCTCCCCCACTACACAACCTGCGCCCACCCCACCACCCCCCCCACCCCGCCCCACACACACACACACACACACTCCTGCATACATAAACACACCCCTGCATACATACACGCACCCCTGCACACACACACTCCTGCACACATACACACACACTCCTGCACACACACACACACACATACACACACACTCTGGACCAGTAATCCAGAGCAAAAAAAATCTGATTCACTAATGTCCTTTAGGGAAGGAGATCTAATGTCCTTACCTGGTCTGGCCTACATGTGACTTCAGAACCACAGCAACAAGGTTGACTCATAAATATCCTCTGAACAAGGGCAATTAGGGATGGGCAATAAATACTGGCCTAGCCAGCGATGCCTACATCCAATGAACAAATAAAAAAAAAGACACTCCCTCTCTTTCACTCACAGACAGGATAAAAGAGCGTGAGGAGAGCGGCGGAGACACAGGATAAAAGAGCGCAAGGAGAGCGGCGGAGACACAGGATAAAAGAGCACGAGGAGGGAGGCGGAGACTCAAGATAAAATAGCATGAGGAAAGCAGTGGAGACACGGATAAAGGAGCGTGAAGACATACCTTGTAGTTAAGAAGCATATAATCTTAGTTGTCACTAGTACGAGCATTCAATAAACACAGTAAATTGTAGCATACATAGGAAGAAAGTAATTAAAGTAAATTAAATAACATAAGTTAGAATGGCAGGACGGGTGTTATATTGCAGCTGTGAGATTTGGGATCTTTTGGACCCCAAGGTGATCCATGACAAACACATCTGCAGGAAGTGTAGGCAGCTTGAGGAATTCAGGATCAGGATTATTGATCTGGAAGCCGAAACGCAGGCACTGTGCAACATAAGGGAGGGGGAGAAATACCTGGATACTTTGTTCCAGAAGACAGTCACACCTTTTCGAAGAGGGACATCTGTTTTGGTCAGCAGTGAGGGACAGGAGCATGTGACTGTCAGTGAGGCAGGTAATGGGACTAAGCAGAGAGTAGTGGAGGAGCCTCAGACTTTGCAATTATCAAACAGATTTGAGGTGCTCACAACCTATGTGGATGAAAGCAAAGTCTGCAAAGTGGATGAGCTGGCTGGCCATGGCACTGTGGTACAGGAAGACATTCAAGTAGGGTGGGAAAAAAGGAATGTAATGGTAGTAGGAGATAGTATAGTGATGGGAGGTAGACACTGTTCTCTGCAGCTATGAGTGAGAGCCCAGACGGCTATGTCGCCTGCCTGGTGCCAGGGTTTGGGGCATCTGCTCAGGGCTGGAGAGGAATATGCAGTGGGAGGGGGACGACCCAGTTGTTGTGGTCCATATAGGTACCGATGACAGTTAGAACTAGGAAAAAAGTTCTGCAAAGTCAGTATGAGGAGCTAGGTATCAACTTAAGAAGCAGAGCCTCAAATAGTCTCTGGATTATTACCTGAGCCACGTGCAAATTGGCATAGGGCAAATAAGATTAGCGAGACGAATGCATGGCTCAAAGATTGGTGTTGGAGAAGTGGGTTCCAGTTTGTGGGGAACTGACATCAATACAGGGGAGTGTGGGGCTGTACGGTTGGGATGGTCTACACCTGAACCGTGCTGGGATGAGTGTCCTTGCAAATCGCATAACTAGGCAAGTAGAGAGGGCTTTAAACTTAACAAGAGGGATAAGGGATCAAGTTTGGGTAGAGGTAGCTATTAAAGGCATAGAGTCAAGACAGGAGAGCAAAATAGTAATATGAGAAATGAGGGTCAGAGAATGGCAGGAAGGGACAGATAGAAAAACAACCTAAGAATATATCAACAGTCAAGACTAGATGTTACAAAGGTAACAATAAGACAAAACTGAAGGCTCTCTATCTGAATGCACATAGCATTCATAACAAAGTAAATGAATTAATCGTCTGCATTGAAGTGAATAGATATGATCTGATAGCAATTACGGAGATGTGGCTGCAGGATGACAAAGATTGGATCCTTAATATTGATGGGTACATAACATTCAAAAAGAATAGGAAGCTAAGCAAAGGTGGAAGGGTAGCACTGTTAATCAAAGAGGACATTGGTGCAATAGTTAGAGATGACCTTGGTTCAGGAGATCAGGATATAGAATCGATCTGGGTGGAGATGAGGAATAGTAGAGGGAAAACGTCATTAGTGGGAGTGGTCTACAGGCATCCTAACAGTAGCCACAGTGTAGGACAAAGTATTCAAGAGAAAATATTGTGTGCTTGTGATAAAGGGATGGCAATAATAATGGGTGATTTTAATCTACACATAAACTGGAAAATCAGATTGGCAGAAGTAGCCTGGATGAAGAGTTCTTAGAATGCTTTCTAGATAGTTCCTTAGAGCAGCCAACCAGAGAACAGATTATATTAGACTTGGTATTGTGCAATGTGACAGGATTAATTAATGACCTCAGAGTAAAGGCACCCCTAGGTAGCTGCAACCACAATATGATTACATCCAGTTTGAAAGGGAGAAGTGTGGGTCTAAGACTAGTATCTTAAACTTAAATAAGGGCAACTATGAGAGGATGAAAGCTGAACTAGCTGAAGTGAACTGGAAAACTAGGCGAGAGGATAGATCTATAGAGAAGCAGTGGCAGACATTTAAGAGAGTATTTCAGAGTATTCAGTATAAGTACATTCCTACTATAAAGAAAAATTCTAAGAGGAGGACCCACCATCCGTGGTTAGCTAAAGATGTTAAGGAAAGCATCAAACTTAAGGGAAAAAACATACAACTCTGTAAATATGAGTGGCAGGACAGATGATTGGATAGAATATAAAGAAGAGCAGAGAATGATTAAAAGGTTAATCAGGAGAAATAAATTAGAGTATGAGAGGAAGCTAGCTAGAAATGTAAAAACAGATAACAAGAGTTTCCACAGGTATTTAAAAAGGAAAAGAGTAAGTAAAGTGAGTGTTGGTCCTCTACAGAGTGACAGTGGGGAATTAACAGTAGATAATAAGGAAATGGCGGAAGAAATGAATAAATATTTTGTTTCTGTGTTCAATATTGAGGATACAAAAAAACGTTCCAGTAATAGCAGCAAATCAGGAGGTGAATGAGAGAAAGGAACTTGGTGAAATTGAAATCGCTAGGGAAATGGTACTGAGCAAATTGATGGAGTTGCAGGCTGGCAAGTCTTCGGTCCCAATGGACTACACCCTAGGATCTTAAAAGAGGTAGCTAATGAGGTAGTTGATGCGCTGGTGTTATTTTTCCAAAATTCAGGTTCCATTAGATTGGAAAGTAGCAAATATAACCCCTCTATTCAAAAAGGGAGGGAGGCAGAAAACCGGAGACTATAGGCCAGTTAACTTGACATCTGTCATGGGGAAGTTATTAGAATCGGTCATTAAGGAGGTTATAGCTGGGCACTTAGAAGAGCTCAAGGCAATAGAGAAGAGTCAGCATGGTTTTGTGAAAGGAAAATCACGTTTAACCAATTTATTGGAGTTTTTCAAAGACTAACATGCACAGTGGATAAAGGGGAGCCTGTAGACGTACTGTACTTGGATTTCCAGAAGGCATTTGATAAGTTGCCACATCAAATATTATTACATAAGAGCGCATGGTGTAGTGGGTAACATATTAGCATGGATAGAAGATTGGCTGGCTGGCAGAAAGCAGAGAGTATGCATAAATGGGTCTTTTTCTGATTGGCAGGATGTGACAAGTGGAGACCCACAGGTGTCTGTACTGGGGCCTCAACTTTTTACAATTTACATCAATGACTCAGATGGGGGAAGTGAAGGCATGATGGCTAAATTTGCAGATGACGTGAAGATAGGCAGGAAAGTATGTTGTGAAAGGACATGAGGAGGTTGCAGATGGATGTGGATAGGTTGAGTGACTGGGCAAAGATCTAGCAAATGGAGTTTAATGTGGGAAAATGTGAAGTTGCTTACTTTAGCAGGAAGAACAAAAAAGCAGAGTATTACTTAAATGGAGAACGGTTACATAATTCTGAGGTGCAGAGGGGTCTAGGTGCTCCAGTACGAGTCACAAAAGGTTAGTATGCATGTGCAGCAAGTAATTAAGAAGGCTAATGGAATGCTATCCTTTATTATGAGAGGGATTGAACATAAAAGTAAGGATGTTATTCTTCAGTTACACAGGGCATTGGTGAGACCACACCTTGAATGCTGTGTGCAGTTTTGGTCTCCTTATTTAAGGAAGGATGTAAATGCATTGGAGGCGATTCAAAGAAAGTTTACTAGATTGATACCTGGAATGAGTGGGTTGTCTTATGAGGAAAGGTTGGACAGACTGGGCTTGTTCCCACTGGAGTTTAGAAGAGTGAAGGGTGATTTGATTGAGGTATACAAGATCCTGAAAGGCCTTGACAAGGTGGACATCAAAAGGATGTTTCCACTTGTGGGTGAGTCCAGAACTAGGGGGTGCTGTTTTAAAATTAGGTGTCGCCCTTTTAGGACAGAGATGAGGAGAATTTTTTTCTCTCAGAGCGTTGTGCGACTTTGGAACTCTCTGCCTCAGAAGGTGGTGGAGGTGGGGTCATTGAATATTTTTAAGGCAGAGGTAGATAGATTCTTGTTAGGCAAGGGAATTAAAGGTTATTGGGAATGTAGAAATCAAAATACAAGAGGATCAACTCCTGTTCCTATTTCTTACGCTCTCACTCACACACACACTCTCTCACACACACTCAATCACACACTTTCACTCACATACTCTCACTATCACTCACACTCACACTCACTCACACCCATCCCCTCATTGACACACAAACACACACATGCACACACACTCTCATTCATACACACGCACAGACACACACTCATTCACACAGGCACACATACACACACACTCTCATTCACATACACACACACACATTGCCATTCACACACACACAGTCATTCACACACACACTCACACTCACACACACAGACTCTCATACTCACACATCCACAGATACAGTCTCATTCATACACACACACTCTCATTCACACAGGCACACAACACACATACTCTCATTCACACACACACAATCTCATTCACACAGGCACATATACACACACACACACACATACACACACTTTCGTTCACACGCACACACACTTTCATTCACACGCACATGCACTTTTATTCAAACACACACACAGACACGCTCATGCAGACATATGCACACGCAACACTCTCAGAGACAGCAGCAGCCAATCTTTTCTCCCCCACAATGGCAGCCAATCTGTTCACGCTGGCTGGCCATCACTCCCCGCCCCTTGCCCAGCAAAAGCTCTGTTTTCGCCCAACAGACACTTTCCCCTCACATGGCTGTCACTTTCCCCGGTCTGAAGAAGAGTCATACGGACTTGAAACGTTAACTCTTTCTTTCTCTCAACAGATGCTGTTAGACCTGAGTTTTTCCAGCATTTTCTGTTTTTGTTTCAGATTACCATCATCCACAGTATTTTATTTTTATGACACTTTCCCATCGCCTAGCAAACAGTTTACAGGCATCAGGCAGGCAATTTCCCCTTGCCTGGCAGACACTTTCCCCTCGCCCAGCAGACACTTTCCCCTCGCCCAGCAGACACTTGCCCCTCGCCAGGCAGACACTTTCCCCTCACCCAGCCCACAATTTCCCCTCTCCCGGCAGACACTTTCCCCTCGCCAGGCAGGCACTTTCCCCTCACACAGCTGGAACGTTCTCCTCACCTGGCAGACACTTTACCCTCCCCAGGCAAACACTATTCCCTTGCCAGGCAGACAATTTCCCCTTGCCAGGCAGACAATTTCCCCTCACCAGGCAAACACTTTCCCCTCACTCGACTGTCACTTATCCTTCTCCAGGCTGACAATTTCCCCTCTCCAGGCAGACACTTTTCCCTCGCCCAGCAGATACTTTCCAATCTCCCGCCAGACACTTTCCCCTCTCCCGACTGGCACTTTCCCCTTTCCCGGCAGACACATTGCCCGGCAGACACTTTCCCCTCACCCGACTGTAACTTATCCGTCACCTGGCAGACACTTTCCCCTCTCCCGGCAAACGCTATTCCCTCATCTGGTTGACACTTTCCCCTCGCCTAGAAGACACTTTCCCCTCGCCAGGCAGACATTTTCCCCTCTCCCGACAGACACTTGCCACTTACCCAGCAGACACTTTCAACTCTACCGGCAGTGTCCCCTCGCCAGGGAGACACTTACCCCTCGCTAGGCAGACACTTTCCCCTCACCAGGCAGACAATTTCCCCTCACCAAGCAGACAGTTTCCCATCGCCAGGTAGACACGTTCCCCTCTCCCGGCAGACACATTGCCCGGCAGACACTTTCCCCTCACCCGACTGTAACTTATCCGTCACCTGGCAGACACTTTCCCCTCTCCCAGCAAACGCCATTCCCTCATCTGGTTGACACTTTCCCCTCGCCTAGAAGACACTTTCCCCTCGCCCAGAAGACACTTTCCCCTCTCCCGACAGACACTTGCCACTTACCCAGCAGACACTTTCAACTCTCCTGGCAGACAGTGTCCCCTCGCCCAGCAGGCACTTTCCCAGCGCCCAGCAGGCACTTTCCCCTCGCCCAGCAGGCATTTTCCCCTCGCCCAGAAGACAATTTCCCCTCTCCCGACACGCATTTTCCCCTCTCCCAGCAGACACTTTCCCTCGCCCAGCAGGCACTTTCCCAGCGCCCAGCAGGCACTTTCCCCTCACACAGCTGGCACGTTCTCCTCACCTGGCAGACACTTTACCCTCCCCAGGCAAACACTATTCCCTTGCCAGGCAGACAATTTCCCCTCACCGGACTGTCACTTATCCCTCACCCGGCAGACACTTTCCCCTCACTCGACTGTCACTTATCCCTCATGCGGCAGACACTTTCCCCTCACTCGATTGTCACTTATCCCCTCTCCCGGCAGGCACTTTCCCTTCTCCCAGCAGACACTTTCCCCTCTCCCTGCAGACATTTTCCCCTCTCCCGGCAGACACTTTCCCCTCGAACAGCAGACATTTTCCCCTCGCCAGGTAGACACCGACCCCTCACCCAGCCAACAATTTCCCTTCTCCCAAAAGACACTTTCCCCTTTCCCGGCAGACACTTTCCCTTCTCCCAGCAGACAATTTCCCCTCTCCCGCAAGATACTTTCCCCTCTCCCGGCAGACACATTGCCCGGCAGACAGTTTCCCCTCACCCGACTGTCACTTATCCCTCACACGGCAGACTCTTTCCCCTCGCCGGTCAGACACTTTCCCCTCTCCCGGCAGACACATTCCCCTCTCCTGGCAGACACTTTCCAATCTCCCGCCTGGCACTTTCCCCTCACTCGACTGTCACTTATCCTTCTCCCAGCAGTCACTTTCCCCTCTCCCGGCAGACACTATTCCCTCGCCCAGCAGACACTTTCCCCTCTCCTGGCAGACACTTTCCCTTCGCCCAGCAGACACTTTCCCCTCTCCCAGCAGACACTTTCCAATCTCCCGCCAGGCACTTTCCCCTCTACTGACAGACACTTTCCCCTCTCCCTGCAAACGCTATTCCCTCATCTGGTTGACACTTTCCCCTCACCTAGCAGACACTTTCCCCTCGCCAGGAAGACATTTTCCCCTCTCCCGGCAGACACTTTCCCCTTGCCAGGCAGGCACTTTCCCCTCTCCCGGCAGACAGTGTCCCCTCAACATGCAGCAACTTTCCCCTCTCCCGTCTGACATTTTCTCCTCGAACAGCAGGAACTCTCCACTTCCCCAGCAAACACTTTTCCCCTCTCCGGGCTGGCACTTTCCCCTCACCCAGCTGACACTTTACCCTCGCCCGGCAGAAAATTTCCTCTTGCCCAGCAGACACTTTCCCCTCTCCCGACTGTCACTTATCCCTCACCCGGCAGACACTTTCACCTCGCTCGGCAGACTCTATCCCCTCGCCAGGCAGACACATTCCCCTCTCCTGGCTGACAGTTTCCCCTCACCCAGCTGACACTTTCCACTCGCCATGCTGACACTTTCCCCTCACCTAGAAAACATTTTCCCCTCACCCGACTGTCACTTATCCCTCACCCGGCAGACACTTTCCCCCCACTCGACTGTCACTTATCCTTCTCCCAGCAGTCGCTTTCCCCTCTCCCGGCAGACACTATTCTCTCTCCAGGCAGACACTTTCCCCTCTCCAGGCAGACACTTTCCCCTCGCACAGCAGACACTTTCCCCTCTCCAGGCAGACACTTTCCCCTCGCACAGCAGACACTTTCCCCTCTCCCAGCTGGCACTTTCTCCTTTCCCGGCAGACAATTTCCCCTCTCCCGGCAGACAATTTCCCCTCACCAGGCTGACACTTTCCCCTCTCCCAGCAGACACTTTCCCCTCACTCGACTGTCACTTATCCTTCTCCCAGCAGACACTTTCCCCTCTCCCGGCAGGCACTATTCCCTCGCCCAGCAGACGCTTTCCTCTCGCCCAGCAGACACTTTCCCCTCTCCAGGCAGACACTTTCCCCTCGCAGAGCACACACATTCCCCTCGCCAGGTAGAATCCATCCTCTCACCCAGCCGACACTTTCCCTTCTCCCAGCTGGCACTTTCCCCTCTCCCGGCAGACAATTTCCCCTCTCCCGGCAGACAATTTCCCCTCGCCAGGCTGACACTTTCCCCTCTCCCTGCAGACACTTTCCCCTCACCCGACTGTCACTTATCCCTCACCCGGTAGACACTTTCCCCTCGTCTGGCAGACACTTTCCCCTCTGCAGGCAGGCAATTTCCCCTTGCCAGGCAGACAATTTCCCCTCATCCAGCAGACACTTTCCCCTTGCCAGGCAGACACTTTCCCCTTGCCAGGCAGACACTTTCCCCTCTCCCGGCAGACACTATTCCCTCGCCTGGAAAACACTATTCCCTCATCTGGCTGACACTTTCCCCTCGCCCAGCAGGGCACTTTCCCCTCACTCGCTGGACAGTTTCCCCTCGCTCGGTAGGCACTTTCCCCTTGCCCAGCAGACACTTTTCTCTCACCTAGCAGGCACTGTCCCCTTGCCTGGCAGACACTTGCTCCTTGTGGGCAGACATTTTCCAGTTAAAAGCAAAATAGTGCGTAATGCTGGAAATCTAGAACAAAAACAAAAATATCTGGAAAAACTCAGCAGGTCTGACAGCATCTGCGGCGAGGGATACAGTTGACGTTTCGAGTCCGTATGACCCTTCATCAGAACTAAACAATACAGAAACGGGATGAAATATAAGCTGGTAGAGTGGGGTGGGAGGGACCGGTAAAGCTCGATAGGGGGCCAGTGATAGGTGGAGATCAAGAAGAGATTGCCAAAGATGTCATAGACAAAAGGACAAAGGAGTGTTGACGGTGGGGATATTATCTAAAAGATGTGCTAATGGGGACGTTAAGGGTAACAAGCAGGACAAGCTACTGGCAGATGGCCCGAATGGGGGTGGGGTGGGGGGAAGGTAGTGAGATGGGTAAAAGGCAGAGATGAAACAATAGATCAAAATACATTTAAAAATAGGTGGGAAAAGAAAAATATATTTGTTAAAAAATTATAAATTATTGGAAAAAGGGGGATCGGAAAGGGGTTGGGGATGGAGGAGAGAGTTCATGATCTGAAATTGTTGAACTCAATATTAAGTCCAGAAGACTGTAAAGTGCCTAGTCAGAAGATGAGGTGCTATTCCTCCAGTTTGCATTGAGCTTCACTGGAACATTACAGCAGGCCTGTACAGTGGGCATGAGAACAGGTTGGTGTGTTGAAATGGCAAGTGACAGGGAGGTCTGGGTCATGCTTGCGGACAGACTGAAGGTGTTCCACAAAGCAGTCACCCAGTCTGCATTTGGTCTCTCCAATGTAGAGGAGACCACATTGGGGGCAGCGAATGCAGTAGACTAAATTGAGGGAAGTGCAACTGAAGCGCTGCTTCACTTGAAAGGAGCGTTTGGGCCCTTGGACGGTGAGGAGGGGGGGAAGTAAAGGGGCAGGTGTTGCACCTTCTGCGCTTGCATGGGAAGGTGCCATGGGAGGGGGTTGAGGTGTAGGGGGTGATGGAGGAGTGGACCAGGGTGTCCCAGAGGGAACGATCCCTGCGGAAAGCCGCCAGGGTGGTTGAAGGGAAGATGTGTTTGGTGGTGGCATCATGCTGGATTTGGCGGAAATGGCGGAGGATGATCCTTTGAATGCGGAGGCTGGTGGGGTGATAAGTGAGGACAAGGGGGACCCTATCATGGTTCTGAGAGGGAGAGGAAGCTGTGAGGGCGGATGCATGGGAGATAGGCCGGACACAGTTGAGGGCCCTGTCAACCACCGTGGGTGGAAAACCTCGGTTAAGGAAGAAGGAAGAAATGTCAGAGGAACTGTTTTGGAAAGTGGCATCATCAGAACAGATGCAATGGAGGTGAAGGAACAGAGAGAATTTCAGAATTTCTGATAGAACTGAGACATTTTCCGGTGCCTGCCAGACTATGCCTGGCAGCCACTTTCCTACTGCCTGCAGCCACTGTGACTCTTCTGCTCACCTTAAACAACATCACCACTAAGCTCGCGCCATATTTTCAGGCCTCAGGCTGAAGAAATCTGCTCCTACAATCAGGCACTGGTTCTCTCCCACATTTGCTGCTGATTGGCTCCCTAGTGATCCTAGCAACAGCAAACTATGGGGAGAAGTGGCCTGTGATTCGAAGAGTGGTTCTTTGAAGCGATGCCTGGCAGTCCGGGTGATAGCCCATGGAGCGCGTGTTGGACAAGCTTGATCTAGAAAGGCCAGAGCAGCAGACACATGGGAACACCACCACCTGGAAGTTCCCCTCCAAGCCACTCACCATCCTGACTTGGAAATATATTGCCATTCTTCGCTGTTGCTGGTTCAAAATCCTGGAACTCCCTTCCTAATAGCTCTGAGTGTGTACCTACACCACTTGTCTGCAGCAGTTCAAGAAGGCAGTTCACTAGCACCATCTCAAGGGCGAGTCAGGATGGGCAAGAAATTCTGGCCTAGCCAGCAACACCCACATCCCATGAATGAATAAAACAACATGGAGTATGAAAGCAAGGAACCTATGATAAACTTTTATGTAACACTGGTTTGACTTCAACTGAAGCATTTTGTCAAATTCTGGATACTACACTTCAGTGGGGATGTGAAAGCATTGAAAAAGAAAAGATTTATAAGAAGGGTTCTAGGTATGATGGACTTCAGTTTCATGGATAGGTTGGAGAAGCTGGAGAAAGAATGTTGAGGAGATTTGATAGAGGTGTTCAATATCTTGAGGGGCCTGAACAGAGTAGATAGGGAGAAAGTTTTCCCATTGGTGGAAGTGTTGAATACCAGAAAACATCAGTTTAAGGTGAATAGTGAAAGAGGCAAAGATGACATAAGGAAAATCATTTTTGCACAGTAAGTGGCTTGAATATAGAATGCACTGACTGAGTGTTTGGTGGAGGCAGATCCAATTGAGGCTTTCAAAAGAGAATTATGTAGTTTATATGGGTTTCAGCAAAGCCTTTGACAAGGCCCCACATGGGAGGCTTATAAAGAAGGCACATGGGATACAGGGTAATTTGATAAGGTGGATTCAAAGCTGGCTTAGTTGTAGGAGACAGAGGATGATGACAGAAGGATGCTTTAGTGACTGGAAGCCTGTGTCCAGTGGTGTACTACAGGGATCTGTGCTGGGTCCCCTATTATTCGTCATTTATGTAAACGACATGGATGACTACGTGGATGGTAGGATTAGTAAGTTTGCAGATGACACAAAGATTGGCCGGGTGGTTAACAGAGAGGTTGAGTCTCTTGGGTTACAGGAATATATAGACGGGATGGTCAAATGGGCAGATAAGTGGCAGATGGAATTTAACCCTGAAAAGTGTGAGGTGATATATTTTGGAAGGAGTAATTTGACAAGGAAGTATTCAATGAATGGCATGACACTAGGAAGTTCTGAGGAACAAAGGGACCTTGGCGTGTGTGTTCATAGATCTCTGAAGGCGGAGGGGCATGTTAGTGGGGTGGTGAAAAAGGCATATGGAACACTTGCCTTTATCAATCGAGGTATAGATTACAAAAGTAAGGAGGTCATGTTGGAGTTGTAAAGAACCTTGGTGAGGCCACAACTGGAGTACTGTGTGCAGTTCTGGTCACCACATTATAGGAAGGATGTGATTGCACTGGAGGAGGTGCAGAGGAGATTCACCAGGATGTTGCCTGGGATGAAACATTTAAGTTATGAAGAGAGGTTGGATAGACTTGGGTTGTTTTCGTTGGAGCAGAGAAGACTGAGGGGCGACCTGATCGAGGTGTACAAGCTTATGAGGTGCATGGACAGGGTGGATAGGTAGCAGCTGTTCCCCTTAGTTGAAGGGTCAGTCATGAGGGGACATAAATATAAGATGAGGGGCAGGAGGTTTAGGGGGATGTGAGAAAAAGCTTTTTTACCTAGAGGGTGGTGCCGGTCTGGAATGCGCTGCCCGGGAGGGTGGTGGAGGCGGGTTGCCTCACATCCTTTAAAAAGTACCTGGATGAGCACTTGGCACGTCATAACTTTCAAGGCTATGAGTCAAGTGCTGGTAAATGGGATTAGATAGGTAGGTCAGGTGTTTCTCATGTGTCGGTGCTGACCTGATGGGCCAAAGGGCCTCTTCTGCACTGTGTGATTCTGTGATTCTGTGAATTGAATAATTATCTGAAGAGAAAAGAAATCAGGACTATAGGGGAAAAGGCAGGCGTGTTGGACTAGCTGACTTGGTCTTGTTGAGAGCCGGCATGGGCACAATGGACCAAATGGCATCCTGCTGCCTCTGAACATTCTATGATTCTGTTACAGCCAGGATGAGCCTCCAGTTACGAGTGGTGCAGATTAACTTTAAGTGGTGCTGGTCTTCCATGAACTTGGATCCCTGCTGAGGATTATAGCCATTCACTAGTTCCTTTGGCACTGGGCAGAGCACTATTACGTAAATTAACATGTAGCATTAAGTTTGCATGCTGCCTACATCATAAGGAATGGGCCGGGGTTGACTGTACATCATAATGCCCACACCCACTTATCGCACCTTATCTGATGTTCCCTCTTGTGTGTTTACTGCCTGTCCTCTGATCCTATGATTATGGAAACACATAATTTACCACAGAAATAGACGATTCAGTTGAATTTGTCTATGCCAGCCTTCATGCTCTGTACAAGCCCCCTACCATCCGTGTTCCTCTACCCTCTAGCAAGATAGCCTTCCATTCCCTTCACCCTCATGTACTGATCATGAAGTCGCTGCAGAATTCCCAGTTTCGGACCTGCTCTTGTAGCTGCACTATTTATGCTCTTCCTCTATAGTTAGACATTAGTCATGAGTCATGTGTACTGTGTTCTCTGTCCAAAGGCAGGTCCTTGGCTCATTGTCTGCTGATGCTTCATCCTGAGCTGTTTTCTTGGCAGTTTTTATCAGTGGTGGTTTGCTATTGCCTTCCACTCACAGGAGCTGGATCCAAGTCTGCCTCAGCTGGAATGGGAATTGATCCCGTGCTGTTGGTGTTGTTTTGCCAGCCATCTAGCCAACTGAACTAACCAGACCCCCATATAGTTTGGCATATGTTCCCTTATCTATTCCAGTTTTTTTTTATGTT
Organism: Cetorhinus maximus; assembly: GCF_964194155.1. NCBI lineage: Eukaryota > Metazoa > Chordata > Chondrichthyes > Lamniformes > Cetorhinidae > Cetorhinus > Cetorhinus maximus. The sequence continues at coordinate 169,746,415 of NC_135883.1, forward strand.
AAAAAGGTAAGTTGACATTGTTTATTCTCTAAGATAAAAGCAAAAAACTGCAGATGCTGGAAATCCAAAACAAAAATAAAAATACCTGGAAAAACTCAGCAGGTCTGGCAGCATCTGCGGAGAGGAACACAGTTAATGTTTCGAGTCTGTATGACTCTTCAACAGTTTACTTAGTTCTGTTGAAGAGCCATACGGACTCGAAACGTTAACTGTGTTCCTCTCCGCAGATGCTGCCAGACCTGCTGAGTTTTTCCAGGTATTTTTATTTTTGTTTTGTTTATTCTCTTGTCTGATACATTTTATAAGTTCATCTTCATGACATCCTCAGCACTTTTTATGAAAAAAGTGTTTACAACAGTATCAGTACCTTTGTCCACTGCCAGAGGATTCTGCTGGTGGCTACAAGCTTTGATATCGTGTCACTGATGGCAGGCATGAAATTCCTAGAAGATTGAAAGTATCCATTTCCAATAATTCCTAGCCAAAAGAGAGAAAAAAAATCCCAGTCTTGTTATTTTCATGAATAATTAGGTTTGACAATACGCAACCATGAACTTTGATTTTCTTCTTTAAATCAATAGAACAATGCCGTACTCTGAGAAACTCAGGTAATCCAGGAAAGTGGAAAATGACTACAACAAGGTTCAACATAATCCAACTTTTTTAAGGGAAAATACATACTTTTGTATTTTAATCCCTCTACTGAATAGGAGATTCTCCAGCAGGAAGTTCCATCAGAAGAAATGAGTGGAAGTCAGACTACCCTAAATCTCCCATTTGCTTTCTGAGAGATGATGAATAGAATTTTCTGCTGTTCACAACATATTCATGAGAATGCAATTCAAATTACTGCTTGTCATACTAACTTTCCCTGCTGTATTGCAGCCATCACTATTAATTTCTTACAAACATTAGCACCCCCTTGCTTTGCCATGCTTTGGTAACCTTTCTTAAAAACATGCTGTTTTCCCAGGTGAAGTCAACAATTATGAAAAATACTAAAAAGGACAAGAGACAAATTGCTCCATCAGCCTGTTCCATTCTAGGGTACAGTCTTTTTTTAAATTCTTTTACAGGACGTGGGTGTCGCTAGAAGGCCTACATTTTTATTGCCCATCCTTAATTGCCCTTGAGAAAATGGTGGTGAGCTGCCTTCTTGAACAACTGCAGTCCATGTGGTGTAGGTACACCCATAATGCTGTTTCGGAGGGAGTTCCAGGATTTTGGCAGAGCGACAGTGAAGGGATGGCTTATGGTTCCATTCAGAATGGTATGTAGGTTGGAGGGGAACTTGCAGATGGTGGTGTTCCCATGCATCTGCTGTCATTGTCCATCTAGATGGTAGCGGTCATGGGTTTGGAAGGTACTGTCTAAGGAGTCTTGTTGAGTTCCTGCACTGTATCTTGTAGATGGCACACACTGCTGCCACTGTGTGTTGGTGGTGGAGGGATTGGATGTTGGAGGTGGTGGATGGCGTGCCAATCAACTGGGCTGCTTTGTCCTGGACGATGTCAAGCTTCTTGAGTGTTGTTGGAGCTGCATTCATCCATGCAAGTGGAGAGTATTCCATCACACTCCTGACTCGTGACTTGTAGATAGTGGACAGGCTTTGGGGAGTCAGGGGGTGAGTTACTCGCCACAGGACTCCTAGCCTTGCTCTTGCAGCCACAGTATTTATATAGCTAGTCCAGTTCAGTTCCTGGTCAATGGTAACCCCCAGGATGTTGATAGTGATAGTAATGCCATTGAATGTCAAGGGGTGGTGGTTAGTGTAGTATTTGTGGCTTTCAGGATTTTTTTTTTCTTTATTCATCTATGGGATGTGGGTTTGGCTGGCTGGGTTAGCATTTATTGCTCATCCCTAGTTGCCCTTGAGAAGGTGATGGTGAGCTGCCTTCTTGAACCACTGCAGTCCATGTGGTGTAGGTACACCTACAGTGCTGTTAGGAAGGGAGTTCTGGAATTGTGATGGCACAGCAGTTGGTAAAGGCCAATATTTAAAATCCCAGAGGGAAACTTTAAACAACTGTCATAACTTATATTTTCAATTGGTATGTTGGAGATGCAACTCTGAATTCAGAAATGAACTCACCAAGCCTCCAGAGGTTTTTATAATCAAACTAAATAAAATATTTATTAATTTACAACACATACACATGTCTACAAATTAGTACTATCATAACTTTTTAACAAATTCCCAAATTAATATCCACTAAAGCAACAACAACCCATAGGTTTTAAGTAGCCACCAGACACCAAAATAAGGTTCCTTTCAATTTGTTTCTTCACAGACACAGTGGTAGGCTTACAGCTGCTTAGATCTTACATGCCCCTGCCCTGCACAAACAAACTCCTGTCAGGTTATACCTAGCCTTTCTCTTTGAATGTAAATTCTCATTGAATCACCAAGGCATTTGAACTCCACCTCTTCTAACAATAAAACTCTATTCAGAGTACCAATTTTATTCGTAATATAAACATTGCTTGGTGTCTTCTAGTTTGGTGCAAGATTTCACTCCTACTCTTTGAATGCTCTATTCAACAAAATGCAAACGTACCTCTACCTTACTGTTTACATCTCAAAACTAATATACATCAAAGCACCCAGGCTTGCTGGATTTAATACAATTAACACATACACAAACAGACTAAAGCTCTATTTAAAAAAAAAATAACTTTCAATAACATTACATGCATTAATATCTCTTCCTGACAAGGATTTTGACCCAGCAACAGTGAAGGAACGATGATATATTTCCAAGTCAGAATGGTGAGTTACTTGAAGGGGAATTTCCAGGTGGTAGTGTTCCAATCTATCTATTGCCCTTGTTCTTCTAGATGATAGTGGTCGTGGGTTTGGAAGGTGCTGCCTAAAGAGCCTTGATGAATTCCTGCAGTGCATCTTGTAGATGGTACACACTGCTGCTAATGTGCGTCGGTGGTGCAGGGAGTGAATGTTTGTGGAAGGGGTGCAAATCAAGTGGGATGCTTTGTCCTGGATGGTGTCAAGCTTCTTGAGTGTTGTTGGAGCTGCACTCATCCAGGCAAGCGGGGAGCATTCCATCACACTCCTGACTTGTGACTTGACTTGGGCCGGCTTTAGGGAGTCAGGAGGTGAGTTATTCGTCACAGGATTCCTAGCCTCTGACCTACTCCTGTAAGCACAGTATTTATATGGCTAATCCAGTTAAGTTTCTGGTCAATGGTAAACCCCAGGGTGTTGATAGTGGGTGATTCAGTGATAGCAATGCCATTGAATGTCAAGCGGCAATGGTTAGATTCTCTCATGTTGGAGATGGTCATTGTCTGGTGCTTGTCGGCCCAAGTCTGGATATTGCCCAGGTCTTGCTGCATTTGAACATGGACTGATTCAGTATCTGAGGAGACGTGAATGGTGCTGAACATTGTGCAATCATCACTGAACATCCCCACTTCTGACCTTATGACGAAGGAAAGGTCATTGATGAAACCGTTGAAGATGGTAGGACCTAGACACTACCCTGAGGAATTCCTGCAGTGATGCCCTGGAGCTGAGATGACTGACCTCCAACAAACACAACCATCTTTCTTTGTGCTAGGGATGGCTCCAACCAGTGGAGAGTTTTCCCTCTGATTCCGATTGACTCCAGTTTTGCTAGGGCACTTTGATGCCACACTCTGTCAAGTGAGGCCTTGATGCCAAAGGCAGTCACTCTCACTTCACCTTGGGAGTTGAGCTCTTTTGTCCATGTTTGAACCAAAGCTGTAATGAGGTCAGGAGCTGAGTAGCCTTGGCAGAACTTAAACTGGATGTCAGTGACCAGGTTATTGCTAAACAAGCGCCACTTGATAGTACTATTGATGACCGCTTCCATTACTTTACTGATGATCGCGAGTAAACTGATGAGGCCGTAATTGGCTGGGTTGGATTTGTCCTTCTTTTTGTGTACAGGACATACCTGGCCAATTTTCCACAAAGCCGGGGAAATGCCAGTGTTCTAGCTGTCCAGGAACAGCTTGGCTAGGGACACGGCAAGTTCTGGAGCACAAGTCTTCAGTACTATTGCCGGAATGTTGTCAGGGCCCATTGCTTTTGTACTATCCAGTGCCTTCAGCTATTTCTTGATACCACCTAGAGTGAATCGAATTGGCTGAAGACTGGCATCTATGTTGTTGGGGACCTCCGGAGGAGGCCAAGATAGATCATCCACTAGGCACTTCTGGCTGAAGATTGTAGCAAATGCTTCAGCCTTATCTTTTGCACTGATGTGCTGGGCTCCTCCAACATTGAGGATGGGGATATTTGTGGAGCCTCCTCCTCCAGTGGGTTTTTAATTGTCCACCACCATTCACGACTGGATATGGCAGGACTGCAGAGCTTAGTGGTTGGTTGTGGAATCGCTTAGCTCGGTCTACCGCTTGCTGCTTATACTGATTGGCGCTCTTGTGGTGAGCAAGATGATGCTACTCGATGACGATTATCAGCTGAAGTAAACCTCAATTTCAAAAAAGCATTGGAAATAGTACTTGTGATGTAAAACGCCGAATGGGATGTGTAGGCTATACAAGGTGCCAAGAATGGTGCTGCTTTGCAGTTGGGGTGAGAACGGACAGCCAGGTGTGGCGCGAAAAGCTGTAAAGCGGGAGACATTCCCCGCTAACCAAAAATTTAAAATAAATACAAGAAACAGCTCAGCAGTAAATCTTAAAATGAATTGTTACTGATGTGGAAGCAATCATACTCCTGAAATTTACCGTTTTAAAGAGGTGGAGTGCTATTTTTGCCATAAAAGATGGCACATACTGAAGCATTGTAAAGCAAGATTGAGACAGACTCCCGGGCAGCAAACTAAGTTAATCAAAGTAGATAATACGGAAGAATCAGAAACCACCAATTCAGGTATTTACTCCCTATTTAATGTAAAAGTTGGGAAGACAGAGCCAATCACTGCTCCTCTGCAGGTAAATGGAAAACTTTTAATGATGGAAGTGAACACTGGTGATTCAACCACTGTAGTGGGAGAGCACACCTTCAAATATTTAAACAAGGGTACTCAACAATTGAATTTGGAGCAGACTTCAGCCAAATTGAACACTTATACTGCTGAAGCTATCCAAGTGAAGGGTATTACCACTTTACCTACTTATTATAAGCACCAAACAGCACAACTCCCATTGATGGTAGTAGAAGGCGAAAGACCAAGCCTTTTAGGTCGTGATTGGTTGAAAGAAACCATCAGTCATTCAGTCAGTCTGAAATTTTCCAGCTACAAGTAGGAGGACTGCCAGAGCTGCTAAAGAAATTTGATAAGGTTTTTCGAGACAAACTGGGAAGCATCAAAGGCCTACAGGCTAAGATCTACGTTGACTCAGAAGCAACTCCTCATTTCTTTAAAGCAAGGCCGGTGCCATATGCTCTGAGAGAGAAGGTTGACACCGAATTGAACCGTTCAGAGAGGCCATTCAGGGGGTGATACAACTGGTTCAATTCTCAGAGTGGGCAACCTCTATAGTCCCTGTTATTAAACCGGATCAGACCATCCGGATCTGTGGGGACTATAAGCTAACAGTAAACAAAGCTGCCAAGTTGGATAAGTGCCTTTGCCCAAGATTGAAGACCTCTATGCTAAATTAGCAGGAGGAACAATTTATACTAAACTAGATATGAGCCAATCGAATCAGCAGCTGGGACTGGGTGATACCTCCAGAGAGTTTGTGACCATAAGAACCCACAAAGGGTTACATCAACACACATTTCTGCCCTTCAGTGTTTCTTCAGCCTGTGTAATTTTCCAGAGGACAATGGAGAATTTGTTACACCTTCTACTTCCCTTAAGTCATGTCTACCTGGACGACATCCTAACAACGGAGTTCACGGAAGCTGAACACCTGGCTAATTTGGAAGAAGTCTTGAAACAATATTTGGAGGCAGGGATAAGCTTTAAAAAAGTGCCACTTTCAGGCAAGCAAAGCCGTTTATTTGGGCCACCGGGTGGATGCACAAGGCTTACATCCAGAAGAAGAAAAAGTTAAAGCTATTAAAGAGGCACACTCGTCTAAAAATGTCTCTGAATGCAAGTCATTCTTAGGTAAGGTTAATTATATGGTTCATTCCTACCCAACTTATCAATGGTCCTAGCCCCTCTACACTCATTTATTTTTATTTATTCATGGGATGTGGACTTAACTGGCTGGGCCTGCACTTATTGCCCATCCTTAATTGCCCTTAAGAAGGTGGTAATGAGCTGCCTTCTTGAACCGCTACAGTCCGTGTGGCGTAGATACACCCACAGTGCTGTTAGGGAGGGAGTTCCAGGATTTTGACCAGTGACAGTGAAGGAACTGCGATATATTTCCAAGTCAGGATGTTGAGTGACTTGGAGGGAAACTTCCAGTTGGTGGCGTTCCCATCTATCTGCTGCCCTTGTCCTTCTAGGTTGTAGTGGTTGTGAGTTTGGAAGGTGCTGTCTAAGGAGCCTCGGTGAATTCCTGCAGTGCACCTGGTAGATGGTACACACTGCTGCTACTGTGCGTCGGTGCAGCCAATGTTGAGAACTTCCAGGGCCACTTCCTCTATATACCACTGTGCTGCCACCTTTCCTGCTGATCGGACAAGGCATCCCCAGATATGACGATGGAGAAGTCTGGGACTGACTGTAAGAAATTACCTGGTGAGTACGATTATGTCAGGCTATTCTTTGACTAATCGGTGGGATAGCTCTCCCAAGTTTTACATAAGTTCCCGGTTGTTAGTGAGGAGGTCTTTGCAAGATCAATAGGGCAGGGTGTGCCTTTGTCATTTCCGATGCCTAGGTCTATGCCGTGTGGTCTATCCATAGAACCATAGAACACTACAGCACAGAAAACAGGCCATTCGGCCCTTCTAGTCTGTGCCGAAATATTATTCCGCTAGTCCCATTGACCTGCACCTTGTCCATAACCCTCCAGACCTCTCCCATCCATGTATCTATCCAGTTTTATTCTTATTTGACTTGTCTCTAACTATTTAATGCAACTGACTTGCATGGTCATTTAAGAGGGCATTTAAGAGTCAGCCACATTGCTGTGGGTCTGGAGTCACAAGGACAAGACTGGATAAGAATGGCACATTTCCTCCCCAGACAGACATTAAGCCATGCTGTAAATCAGCTGAAATGTTAACCAGAGTTTCATGAGTAATTTCATGATCATTATTAATGAGGCTAGCGTTTTATTCCAGATTGATTAATTAATTGAATTTAAATTCCCCCAACTGCCGTGGTGGGACTTGAACTCATGGCCAGAATATAACACGCGTCGGGGGGTGCACGCCAGACCCAACCGAGCATAAAATGATGCGCGATGATGTTGGTCGAGTGTCCTGACGTCATTGCGCATTCACACGATATTTCGGTCGGTGGGTGCACGCGGGAGTCGGCAGTGCACCTGCTGGCAATTAAGAGGCCTATTAAGGCCATTAAAGTTATAACTGAAATAAATTTTTCACTGCCCGCCCAATCTAACGGTTGGAAGGCAGGCAAAAAAGCCAAGTGGCCTTTGCATTTTTTATCAAACCTCATCCCACAGGTGGGATGAGGTTTCCAACAACAAATAAAAAATGTAAATATTTTATTAAGAACATGTCCCTGCTCATGTGACAGAGTCACATGAGGGGATATATTTTTTAAACAATTTAAAATACTTTATTTTTATTTTTTCATCACCCTGGGGCAGCTCTGTGCCTCAGGGAGCTTTTCCAGCACATACCCGTGTGCATGCGTGAACTTGTAGGCTTGCCCTCCTCCCCTGCAGCGTGTGTTTCACACTGAGTGGGCCTTAATTGGCCTGCCAGCATGAAATCGCAGTCCGGCCCCATTTGAGGGCGGCAGTTGGCTTCCTGGCCACTCCCGCCCAACCCCGCCGAGCCCACAGGATGAGGAAAAAATCCTGGCCCATGCCTTTGATGTATTGTCCAGGCCTCTGGATTACTTGTCCATAAACATTACCACTATGTTACCATCCAGCCTTCCATGTTTGACACCAATGTTGCATTGAATATAGTGTCTCAGCTGAATACAAATCTGGAATGTGATTTTATTTTTCATAGATATTCATCTTTAAATGAAGATTCCAGCTTTCTGAATGCAACCTTTCCAGTAAGGACTGTTCCATTTCAACGAGAAGGCTACACCGATCATAAGTGCGGTATCATCAGTTACTTAACTCTTTTGTGCCTAAACAGTTGATCTACTTGTTTATTTGCACAAATTGAATGCATTAATATTCAAACCAATAGCAATTTTGTAACAGAGAGAAAATGGGTGGCAAGCAAATGTTAAATTTAACTGCAAACTCAATGCAACTAGGAATTAATAAATGCTTACCATGGACATTAGGTTCAATATCAACTGTAATTTTTAGCTAAAGTAACAATTAATAAAATGTAGTATGGATATAATTAATGGGATTGCCAGATATTTAACTGTATTTGTTGCAGTTTTGACCCATTTGCAGATGAAACTTTGTTCGGAATTACAATTAGCACCCCAGAATATTTATAAGACCAGTATGATGTACAGGAAGATAATAGCAGTATTTACTCCAAAACTGGAATATTGGTTAGAAAAAATTGAGAGCTGACTCTTACCAAAGATTTTGTCAATTGAAGCATTGGTAGGTAGTGTACAGTTGAAGACTGTGAAGTGCCTCTTTAAACGTTGTGGAATATCATTGCGCCCTCCCCCTGGATGGATCATTGCAGCCATTAATTGTACATCAACAATTTTAGTAAAGGTTCCTGGTTTATCCAAGTTGTACATTCCATGCATTTCGATCATCTGACGAACTATTTCATTAGTAATCTGCAAGACAGAAATCAAAACAATTGTTATTGCTTAAATTTTAGCTGTTTGCTTAACACAAGATGGGGGAGGCGGTGGTGTAGTGGCATTGTCACTGGACTAGTAATCCAGACACCCAGGGTAATGCTCTCGGAGCTGGTGAAATTTGAATTCAATAAAAATCTGAAGTCAAAATTCTAATGGTGACCATGAAACCATTGTCAATTATTGTAAAAACCCATCTGGTTCCCCTTTAGGGAAGGAAGTCTGCCGTTCTTACCTGGTCTGGCCAACATGTGACTCCACACCCACAGCTATGTGGTTAACTCTTAACTGCCCTCTGAAATGGTTTAGCAAGCCACTCAGTTGTATTAACCCGCTAAAAAGGAATGTGACCAGACAGACCACCCGGCATCGATCTAGGCACTGGAAATGACAATAGGCGCTGTGGGCCATCAGCAGCAGCAGAATTGTACTCAAACACAATCTGTAACCTCATGGACTGGCATATCCCCTACTCTACCATTACCACCAAGCCAGGGGATCAACTCTGGTTCAGTGCAGATTGCAGGGGGGCGTGCCAGGGGCAGTACCAGGTATACCTAAAAATGAGGTGCCAACCTGGTGAAGCTACAACTCAGGACTACTTGCATGCCAAACAGCATAAGCAGCAACTGATAGAGCTAAGCGATTCCATAACCAACGGATCAGACCTAAGCTCTGCAGTCCTGCCACATCCAGTCATGAATGGTGGTGGACAATTAAACAATTCACTGGAAGTAACATCTCACTGGAAGCAGAGACTCCACAAATATCCCCATCCTCAATGATGGAGGAGCCCAGCACATCAGAACAAACGATAAGGCTGAAGCATTCATAACAATCTTCAGCCAGAAGTGCCGAGTGTACGATTCATCTCGGCCACCTCTGGAGGTCCCAGGAGACTTGTGCTTCAAAATTCGCCACGCCCCTAGCCAAGCTGTTCCAGTACAGCTACAACATTGGCATCTACCCAACAATGTAGAAAATTGCCCAGGTATGTACTGTACACAAAAAACAGGACAAATCCAATACAATGAATTACTGCCCCATCAAGAGTCAATGGGAATCAGAGGGAAACTTTCTGCTTGTTGAAGTCATACCTAGCACAAAGGAAATTGGTTGTGGTTGTTGGAGGTCAATCATCTCAGCTGCAGGACATCACTGCAGGAGTTCCTCAGGGTAGTGTCCTAGGCCCAACCATCTTCAACTGCTTCTTCAATGACTTTCCTTCCATTATAAGGTCAGAAATGGGGATGTTCGCTGATGATTGCACAATGTTCAACACCAATCACAATTCCTCAGATCCTGAAGCAGTCCATGTACAAATTGCAGCAACACCTGGACAATATGGCAAGTATCATTCGTGTCACACAAGTGTCAGGCAATGACCATCTCCAACAAAAGATAATCTGTCACCCCTTGACATTCAATGCCATTAGTATCGCTGAATCCCCCACAATCAACTTCCTGGGGGTTACCATTGACCAGAAAGGAACTGGACTAGCCAAATAAATACTGTGGCTACAAGAGCAGGTCAGAGGCTAGGAATCCTGTGGCGTGTAACTCACCTCCAGACTCCGCAAAGCCTGTCCGCCATCTACAAGGCACAAGTCAGGAGTGCGATGGAATACTTTCCACTTACCAGGATGAGTGCAGCTCCCACAATGCTCAAGAAGCTTGACACTATCCAGGACAAAGCAGATGGCTGGATTGACACCCCATCCACAACATTCTCTCCCTCCACCACTGAAGCACAGTTGCAACTGTGTGCACCACCTACAAGATGCACTGTTGGAACTCACCAAGGACTTTTAGACATCTTCCAAACCCACGACCACTACCATTTAGAAGGACAAGTGCAGCAGACACATGGGAACACCAACACCTGGAACTTACCCTCCAAGCCTGTCACCATCCTGACTTGAAAATATATTGTTGTTCCTTCACTGTTGCTGGGTCATGTCCTGGAACATCCTCTCTAATAGCACTGTAGGTGGATCTACACCACATGAACTCCACTGGTTCAAGAAGGCAGCTCACCACCACCTTCTCAAGCTCAATTAAAGATGAGCAATAAATGCTGGCCTAGCCAGTGATGCTGACATCACACGACTGAACAATAAAAAATGACAAACTTGGAGCGGTGAGGCTGTTCTGCTCCTCTTAGTTCATGCATTCATAAAAAAATAGTCCCTCTGTCACAGTATACAGAATGATTCCACGGTCTCCACGGCCTATTTTGAAGATATACACATTCGCTCACTGCAACCAATACTCATCAAAGTGCCACAACGTTATCTTAGCCAGGCTTTCCCTGCAGCCGCTGAGATGTAGCATCCTGCAGCTGAGCCCTCATGGATGCTAGCATCAGAAGTCACTACCCAAGAGAATTTGAAAAGTCCCTACATTAGGAACAGCAACCTTCCATCAGCTTTTCTGAAACCATTGGGCGAGGACCCCAGAGGAATAGTCAGGTTAGTAAACTTCGAAAGCTCTATGAGAAATGAATTAATTTTTCATTCAGTGATCACCTTTGTCACATTTGGCACTTTTTATGCTTTGTGACTGAAAGCAGAATCTGAGTTTGAATTTTCAGCATGTAATTGATATTTGAAGATTGCAGTAGTCTGTCACAGTGTGAAGGACTTGTGGCTGCTGTCTGGATACCTTGCGCAAACTTACAACATCTTGTTTCTATGATCGGACACTAGCTGGATATTAACAGAGTGATAGGCTTTTTATATACGAAAGTTACAGACTTGTGTTCCAGTAACCTGGTAGCAAGTCTAGTAACATGTGTGGTCAATGACCTCCTGGATGTGAGGAAAGCCAACTATGCACATCCCTGAGTCTTTCATTTTAACTATGAGGTCAATGGAGAAGGAGATTAATGCTCAGCCTGAGCAAAGAGAATGTTGATCATTTTAATGCACCTGTGGACTGCAAATTGAATGCAACCAGCATTCTATATAGCAGCGTATAAGGAACCAGTGACAAAGAGGTTAAGGTCTTTCACAGCCACTGGCAAAGCATGAAACCCTGATCCAACAGGCGGCTATTTCTTGCTTCATGAAAAAAAAATTCTGGATGGCATCACCAAGAGCAAATACAACAGAGCCAGAGAAACTCTAATATATGCAAATATCACCAAGGTTGGAAGTTTACTCAAGGTCAGTAAAACATCTCTGTGACAGATGGAAGTCCATGCCCAGCTGAGATAAGGCCAATGGATAAATCTAGGCTGAAGTATTAAAGTTAAAGTATTTTACCTGATCTCCCCACTCATTGATAACTGGCATGTTGATATCATCAACAAATATTGTCATTTTCCGTCCACTTGGAGGTCCATATGTACTCCCTACACGTTTTTCTACGTAGCTTTCAACAGTTCTCTGAAATGATAACATATATATTTAAATTAAGAAATTGCTCTGCATTATTATTATATTACAGTTATCTGGAAGTGTTGCTTTGAATTTGTGTCTGCTTTACAATCCTGATAAAATATCAAATTATGAATAACTTGAAAGTGCTATCTCATAGTACATTGTGTGCACTCTAACTAACTGGATATGTCTTGCCATTCCTTCGGTTGTTACTGTGCAGTGTCCTGTGGTTCCCTGTCCAGCACTGTTATGGAGGTGTTGACACCTTTGGGATTAAGTTCAGAGGTCCTTCTCAGGGAAACTAGGGATGAGCAATGAATGTAAGATTGTCAGTGTTGCCAGTATTTCAAGGACTAAAGCTATCAGGGCAAGCATATGTTTTAATTGGTTAATGCTATGTTAAACTATTGCTCTCAACCTTGTTTAGTCAAGTTGAGATAAGAATGTACTGTTAACAACAGCAACTTATATCTGTAAAGCGCCTTTAATGTAAGGAAACATTCCAAGGCGATGCTATGCACAGGTATGAGGAGTAAACTGTCGTTAAAGAGAGAAAAGAACTTGAATTTATATAGCAGCTTTCATGACCTTAGGACATCCCAAAGCACTTTGCAGCCAATGAAGTAGGTTTTGGAGAGTAATCACTATTCCAATGTAGGGAATGCAGCAATTTACAGCAGCAAGCTCCCGTATTGTGATAATGATCTGAACAATCTTTTTTCAGTTACATTGATTGACGGATAACAATTTGCCAGGACGATTAAAGATTAAATTGTTTTACTGGAGCAGTTGTAGAATGATCAGACACTACCTAGATATTAACAGAGTTGCAGACTTTCTATATATAAAAGCTGCCGACTAGTGTACTAGCACCCTGGTGGCAACACGTGTAGTCAATGGCATCCTGGATATGAGGAAAGCCGACTATGCACATCCCTGAGTTCTTTCATGTTGACTGTGAGGCCAATAGAGAAGGAGATTCTTGTGAAAGTAGGGGTTTCTTTCAATCCACTCCAAAGAGTTCATCCCTGCCTCCTTACAAGCAGCAGCTCTAAGTGCACTACTCCCCTCTTTCATTGTCTTCCCCACCCCTAAACTGTAGGAGGAAATTCTCATCAACCTTCTTCCCATGCCATTCACCCATACCACAACTCTCCTCGGGCTCTGCCAGTCAGTCAAAAATCTGAATTTCCGTACAAGTGCTTGCTATCCACCTGATTACATTAGTAGCACAGCTTTGACAGAAATATAGCTCATTAACGTTGGATGTACTTTCCACTAAATGCCCTCCCAAACTGTGTGGTGGCACTGCCATACCTATATTGCTCCTCCTGCTCTTCTGATACCTTCCCTCTTTTGAGCATCTGACATTGTTCCACCTCTTTCACCTATCATTTTAAATCCATTATTCCTTAACAATTCAAGCAGCACATGTTTCTGCTGGAGATAGCATATCCTTCTCATTTAACTCCTTCACCTTCTGCACCCTATGTTACACTCTCATGCTCCATGATTTCAATCTACACCTCATCCACCTGGTAATCTTTCCTCTCATTTCACTCTGTTGTCTCTCAACCTTTCCCTGGATATACACTTCCCCATCCGTATTCCCCATCCATACCCTTTATTCACTAATATCGGGAAACTGCTGCCAAAGTTGAGAGAGCTTTCTCAAAGAATGGTCAAGCAATGTCTTAACTAAAAACAGAAAGTGCTGGAAAAGCTCAGCATGTCTGGCAGCATTTGTGGAGATTGAGCCCTTCCCCTCTTTGACACTGAATGATCTATGCTTAGCAAAGGACTCAGTTTTATCCACTTACTGCCTCAGTGATTGTCAAGCTCGACACAACATTGAGCCCTTCCCCCTTCACCTCTGTGCTCACTTCTGACCATTGGACCTTTTCACCCATCTCCAATATTTTCCCTTCATCTGGACCCCTCCCTCTGGCCCCTTATCCATGCTTGATCCTTTCATTGAGGATTATCAGTGTGACATAATCCATTTTAATTTCTCTGTTCTTCTCACGCACTCTAACCTTTTTTTTATTATTCAATCATGGGATAATAACATTTATTGCCCATGAGAACTTAGTGGCTTACTAGGCTATTGCTATGGGTCTAGAGTCACTTGTAAGCCAGACCAGATAAGGACAACAGATTGCCTTCCCTAAAGGGCATTAGTGAACCAGCTGGGTTTTTATGACAATCAACAATGGTTTCATGGTCATCATTAGACTTTTAATTCCAGATTCTTTTACTGAATTCAAATTTCACCATCTCCCTTGGTGAGATTCAAACCCAGGCCCCCAGAGTATTACCCTGGGTATCTGGATTACTAGTCTAGTGACAATACCATTATGCCACCGCTTCCCCTCCACCTCTTGACTCCCTCTGAACTTCCTGCACTCTGTTCTCTCAGGTCTAACCCTGACATTGTTATCAAACTTGCTGACAATGGTGATGCTGTTATTGGCTGGCACACCAACCTCCGGAGGAGGTTGGGCACCGACTCTTAAAAATTTCTTCAGACTTCCACTGGACCTTGGCCCCACCACTAAGCATCAAGCCATTATTTTCAGGACTGCCACTGACCTCATTTCCTTTGGAGATCTTCCCTCCACAGCTTGCCCTAACCGTAGCCCCCAAACTCAAAAAACCCACTTCTACCTCCTTCCCAAAATGCGCAAACAGGGTTGTCCTGGAAGACCAATCGTTTCAACCTGTTTGTGCCCCATTGAACTTATTTTGTCCTATATTGGCTCTATTTTTTTCTCCTTGTCCAGTTTCTTTTCACTTACATCCATAAATCTTCTGACACCTTCTGTCATTTCAACAATTTCCAGTTTCTCGACCCTAACCGCCTTCTCTTCAATATGGACATCCAGTCCCTCTCCACCTCCACCCCCCAACATGTCTGAGGACACTCTGCTTCTTCCTTGAACAGGGACCCTAACAGTCCCCACCCACCATCACCCTCGTCTACCTGAATGAACTTGTTCTCACATTGAATAATTTCTCCTTTAACTTGTCTCACTTCCATCAAATGAATGGTGTTGCTATGGTCACCCACGTGGGCCCTAGTTATTCCTGCATTTTTGTGGGGTATGTGGAAATTCCATGTTCCACTTCTACTCAGGCCCCCTCCCAAAACTCTTTATCTGGTATATCGATGCCTGTATCAGTGCGACTTCCTGCTCTCACGTGATACTGGAAAAACCGGTCCATTGTGCTTCCAATTTCCATCCTTCTCTCACCTTCACATGGCCCATCTCTGACCTTCCCTTCCTTGACTTCCCTGTCTCCATATCTAGGGAGAGGCTGTCTATTACTATTCATTAGAAGCCCACCAACTCAGTTCCAAAAAAGAGTCATTCAAATTGAAAAGTTAGCTGCTTTTCTCTCTTCACAGGTGCTATCAGACCTACATTTCCAGTGTTTTCAGTTTTTATTCAAGATTTCCAGCATCTGAAGTATTTCGCTTTTATTTAGCAAGCAATGAATTAATATCGTCATACCCACAGAATTAGCATAACTATGAGCCAAAGCCCTGGTCTCCTTCATCACCATTCTTGCGTATATCCTGCCTCACCAGCTGGACAGAAACATCGGGGGTACAAGGCTATACAGTTGGGCAGTGAGCCTGGAAGACTTTAGGTTAAATTTGGAGAAGAAAACCCAATTCTGATAACTACCTATCATCCTCAGTCAGCTCATAAACCAGTATTTTTCCATGTTGAACACCACTTGAAGGAAGCCCTCCAAGATTAGCAAATGTGCAGGATATACTCTGGTCCATTACCAAGAGTTCTTTAGTAGTACCACCTGACCACATTGGCTGAGTCCTGAAGGTCAGAGCTGCGATAAAACCAACATGAGGGAACAAAGTATGTTTTTTCTCATTCATTCACAGGATATGGCTGGGCCAGCATTTATTGCCCATACCTAATTGCCCTTGAGAAGGTGGTGGTGAGCTGCCTTCTTGAACCGCTGCAGTCCATGTGGTGTAGGTACACCCACAGTGCTGTAATGAGAGGAACCTCTAGGATTTTGACTCAGCGACAGTGAAGGAATGGTGATATATTTGCAAGTCAGGATGGTGAGTGACTTGGAGGGGACCTTCCAGGTGGTGGTGTTCCCATCTATCTGCTGCCCTTGTCCATCTAGGTGGGAGTGGTTGTGGGTTTGGAATGTGCTGTCTAAGGAGCCTTGGTGAATTCCTGCAGTGCATCTTGTACATGTTACGCACTGCTGCTACTGTGCATCAGTGGTGGAGGGAGTGAATGCTTGTGGATGTGGTGCCAATCAAACGGATTGCTTTGTCCTGAGTGATGTCCAGCTTCTTCAGTATTATAGGAGCTGCTCTCATCAGGGCAAGTGAGGAGTATTCCATCACATTCCTGACTTGTGCCTTGTAGGTCGTGGACAGGTTTTGGGGAGTCAGGAGGCGAGTTACTCGTCACAGGATTCCTAGCCTCTGACCTGCTCTCATAGCCACAGTATTTATATGGTTAGTCCAGTTCAGTTTCTGGTCAATGGTTACCCCAGGATGTTGATAGTGGGGGATTCAGTGAGGAGATGGTCATTGCCTGACACTTGTTTGGCGCGAATGTTACTTGCCACTTGTCAGTCCAAGCCTGGATACTGTCCAGGTCTTGCTATATTTGGACATGGAATGCTTCAGTATCTGAGGAGTCGTGAGTGGTGCTGAACATTATGCAATCATCAGCGAACATCCCCACTTCTGGCCTTATAATGGAAGGAAGATCATTGATGAAACAGCTGAAGATGGTTGGGCCTAGGACACTACCCTGAGGAACTCCTGCAGTGATGTCCTGGAGCTGAGATGACTGACCTCCAACAACCACAACCATCTTCCTTTGTGCTAGGTATGACTCCAACCAGCAGAGAGATTTCCCCCTGATTCCCATTGACTCAGTTTTGCCAGGGCACCTTGCTGCCACACTCGGTCAAATGCTGCCTTGATGTCAAGGGCAGTCACTCTCACCTCACCTCGGGAGTTCAACTCCTTTGTCCATGTTTGAACCAAGGCTGTAACGAGGTCAGGAGCTGAGTGGCCCTGGCGGAACCCAAACTGGGCATCAGTGAGCAGGTTATTGCGAAGCAAATGCCGTTTGATAGCACTGTTGATTACCCCTTCCTTTATTTTACCGATGATGGAGAGTAGACTGATGGGGCGGTAATTGGCCAGGTTGGATTTGTCCTTCTTTTTGTGTACAGGACATACCTGGACAATTTTCTACACAGCCGGGTAGATGCCAGTGTTGTAGCTGTATTGGAACAGCTTGGCTAGAGGCACGGCAAGTTCTGGAGCACAAATCTTCAGTACTATTGCCGGAACGTTGTCAGGGCCCATAGCCTTTGCGGTATCCAGTGCCTTCAGCTGTTTCTGTGGAATTCACTACGTATCTGTGGAATTCACTACATCAGAGCGCAGTGGATGCCAGGACGCTGAATAAATTTAAGGAGGAGATAGACAGATTTTTAATTAGTAATGGGTTGAAAGGTTATGGGGAGAGGGCGGGAAATTGGAGTTGAGGCCGAAATAAGATCAGCCATGATCGTAATGAATGGCGGGGCAGGCTCGAGGGGCTAAATTGCCTACTCCTGCTCCTAGTTCTTATGTCCTTATGTCTTATGTTTCTTGATATCACGTGGAGTGAATTGAATTGCCTGAAGTCTGGCATCTGTGATGCTGGGAATCTCCGGAGGTGGCCGAAATGGATCGTCCACTCGGCACTTCTGGCTGAAGATTGTTGTGAGTGATTCAGCCTTATCTTTTGCACTGCTGTACTGGCCTCCTCCATCGTTGAGGATGGGGATATTTGTGGAGCCACCTCCTCCAGTGAGTTGTTTAATTGTGCACCACGGTTCATGATTGGATGTAAGACCATAAGACATAGGAGCAGAAATTAGGCCATTCAGCCCATCGAGTCTGCTCTGCCATTCAATCATGGCTGATAAGTTTCTCAACCCCATTCTCCCGCCTTCTCCCCTAACCTTTGATCCCCTTCCCAATCAATGTGGCAGGACTGCAAAGCTTAGATCTGATCCATTGGTTGTGGGATCGCTTAGCTCTGTTTATCACATGCTGCTTATTCTGTTTAGCATGCAAGTAGTCTTGTTTTATAGCTTCACCAGGTTGATACCTCATTTTTAGGTATGCCTGATGCTGCTCCTGGCATGCCCTGCTCCACTCTTCATTGAACCAGGGTTGATCCCCTGGCTTGATGGTAATGGTAGAGTGGGAGATATGCCAGGCCACGAGGTTACAGATTGTGTTCGAGCACAGTTCTGCTGATGGCCCACAGCGCCTAATAGATGCCCAGTCTTGAGTTGCTCGATCTGTTCAAAGTCTATCCAATTTAGCACAGTGCCACACAACATGCTGGAGGGTATCCTCAATCTGAAGGCGGGACTTCGTCTCCACAATGACTGTGTGGTGGTCACTCCGACCGATACTGTCATGGACAGCGCAGGCAGGTTGGTGAGGATGAGGTCAAGTATGTTTTTCCCTCTTGTTGGTTCCCTCACCACCAGCCGCAGACTCAGTCTAGCAGCTATATCATTTAGGACTCGGCCAGCTTGGTCAGTAGTGGTGCTACTGAGCCACTCTTGGTGATGGACATTGAAGTCCCCCACCCAGAGTGCATTCTGTGTCCTTGCCACCCTCAGTGCTTCCTCCAAGTGGTGTTCAACATGGAGGAGTACTGATTCATCAGCTGATGGAGGGCAGTAGGTGGTAATCAGCAGGAGGTTTCCTTGCCCATGTTTGACCTGATGCCATTAGTCTTCATGGGGTCCGAAGTCGGTGTTGAAGATTCCCAGGGCAACTCCCTCCTGCCTGTATATGACTGTGCAGCCACCTCTGCTGGGCCTGTCCTGCCAGTGGGGACAGGACATACCCAGGTATGGTGATGGCGATGGTGGAGTCTGGGACATTATCTGTAAGGCATGTTTCCGTGAGTATGACTATGACTTTGTCAGGTTGTTGCTTGACTAGTCTGTGAGACGGCTCTCCCAATTTTGGCACAGATGTTAGTAAGGAGGACTTTGCAGGGTTGATTGCCATTGTTGTCTTTGGTGCCTATCTCAATGCCAGGTGGTCCACCTGGTTTTATTCCTTTTTTGTGTCTTTGTAGCGGTTTGTTACAACTGAGTGGCTTGCTAGGCCATTTCTGAGTCAACCACGTGTAGTCTGAAGTCACATGTAGGCCAGACCAGGTAAGGACAGCAGATCGCCTTCCCTAAAGGGCATTTTTATAATAATCGACATGGTCATCATTGGACTTTTAATTCCAGTGCCGTGGTGGGATTCAAACTCTGGTCCCCAGAGCATTACCTTGGGTCTCTGGTGTACTAGTCCAGCGACAATACCACTACGCCATCACCTCCCTCTGGTCCATCCAATTCTCAAGTTGTTAATCCATATGTTCATGGTAGTCTTAGAGGTGACCTCAGCACATGGTGAGATGCTGGGAATGAGTGGCCTGCAGCAAAGGCAGGGGAAAGGGTACTGCAGTTCTCCTCTCACAAGAGGGCGAGATTGCACTCAAGCTCTGTTCCAGAGGACAGTGATGAGAACTTCAATGGGTAGTGCATAAAAAGGCAGATGGGAATGAACACAGAAATGTTTAATTGATTGGCAGGTCTTCCAAGAAGCCTGCATAACAGACAAGGACCATGGGGCAGTCTGGCACCAACTTGTCACAGGTCTTTGCGCAGAGCCTATTGTTTCTCGTGAAGAATTGATGGCCAAACTCCATTATCACACTGGTAGACACAACCATGTTGCAGCATCTGCTTCCATTGCAACACAAGCAGAAAACACACAAAATCTGATTGTGGCAATGACAGCTTAAACTGAAGTCAAGCAATATCAACTTTCTGCCACAAGTGCTCAGATTGTTGCCATATGGCTGTAGATACTGTGACAGAACAGAACCAAACACTGTATTTTTTTTAATATAAAATGTATCTTCATGGCTATTTCTTAATTTTAAACTAGACTTTTCAGCTGAACAAAGACCATTAAGATGGCTGAGCCTCTGTCTGTGAGTTATTGTTTGTGACTCACCAAAACAAAAGAAGCCACGTTGTAGTGATGAAAATGTCACACCTTCTTATTTCTGAACAGCTACTAACAGGTCAGCCGAGGACTGCTCAGCCCACCTTCAAAAGGAGCTACACGAGGGCTATTTGCATTTTATAGACCAGGCTTGCCAGCAGAGATAGAGAAGCTTCTAAGACAATGGCCTCTCAAACATTCCTTTTAACCCATAATGGAACGTTCATTAGCAATCCTGAAGACCAAGCCGAATTCCAGACAATTTGTTGAAGACCTTGTGGAGAGGTAAGTTCACATGGCCTAAGACTCTGGCTTGTTGAACAAGTTAATATTGCCTCACAAGCTGCATATCCCAGACTGCTGTAACATCTGACAAGCAGGCCACACAGAAGGACAACTGGCCCCACCTATCCTACCTCTGCTGAAAGTTCTGTACCATCGTCTACAAACTGATTCATTTCTGCATGCTTATTCCATCTTTTGAAGTCAACATCACTGGAAAAGCGAATCCTACACCACTGGTTTTCAGCCCGCTGACCTCTGTGAAGGAATTCCTCATGGGACTTTGATTCTGGAATCTGCACTTCATGTGAGCCAATATTTATTTCCTCTGTGGCCTCGGCACTGTAAAGCCTTCTTTTCTCTATCCCTCTCTTTACTGTATGTGTGCGGAGGGGGATGCTGAATGTGTCATATAAACTAACCTTTTTGAGTTCATTCTACCTTGAGTTTGCTGTGGGATGATTAGTAGGAATTGGATCACTTAAAAATCAAGGGGCTGGGAAATATGCCACAGCTTATTAAAAGGGAAACACATTAAAACTCCTTTCTGTTTACGGATGAGTGGTGAGAGGAAAAATTAGCATCATTTGAATGGACACCTCTCCTGTCTATAACAATACCAATGTTCAGTGAGAGTTGCAGGATCGCACAGCAGCCCAGCAATCTGTCCTCCAACACATTGCTAGAATTAGTGAGGAACTGCCCTGTGGAGGTGGTGGTTCCATGAAGCAGCCCACTCTTGGGATGAGAGTATTTGTCCTCCCACCACTGCCACTCTAACAGTGCCCGCGCTGTTACTTGTCAACCAACCAGGAAAGACTTCTGCCACCCATGCTGAGGTGATGCAGTCCAAAGCCATGCTTCTAGGGCCAGAGCTGCAGCAGATCATCTTGCCAGGTCATCTGCAGTTTCCCTTCCACTTCTACTTCTGCTTTGGTTGCATCAGCATCACCAATTAACATAATAGTTATGAATGTGGTTAACAATGTGATAATGACCAGATAATCTGTCGTTTGTGATTAAGGAATATATACTGACCAGGACATCTGGGGTAACTTCTCTGCTCTTCTTCAAAATATTGCCATGGGACCTTTTACATCACCTGAACTGGCGATAGGACCTTGGTTTAACATCCCATCTAAAAGACGGCAACTCTAACAGTGCAGCGATCTCTCAGTGGAGTGTCACCCTTGATTTTTTTTTTACGTGCTCAAACCTTGGAGTGGGACTTGAACCCAGGACCTTGTGATTCAGAGTCTGAAAATCAAAAACCTTCAACAACCATGCTCCAGCCACTGGGCTAGCACTGTGTTAGGAGCATTACGAAAGGGAAGTGGTATTGAATAAGGAGAACATAGCAGTGCTGGAGAGAGGATGTCCCAGAGGGGTCAAGGACAGAATCTAAGATAAAAGCAAAAAACTGCAGATGCTGGAAACCAAAACAAAAACAAAAATACCTGGTAAAACTCAGCAGGTCTGGCAGCATCTGCGGAGAGGGACACAGTTAACGTTTTGAGTCCGAATGACCCTTCAACAGAACTTTTCAGTTGAAATTCACGTGGGGTAAGTCGGAGACGGAGACAGTCACTGAGGAAGGAAATATGGCTGTGAAAGTGGGTTTTAGTAAACACCTTGTCAAACACCAGGAGAGAAATGGAAAGCAATGAAGGTGAACAAGGCAAAAGAGAGATACGAAAATCCTGTCGGAGAGAAGAGCAATACCTCTTCAAAGTAGGCATTCCTTGAAGAATGGTGGCAGTCAATTAAACACTAAGATAAAAGCAAAAATCTGCGGATGCTGTAGTTCTGTTGAAGGGTCATTCAGACTCGAAACGTTAACTGTGTCCCTCTCCGCAGATGCTGCCAGACCTGCTGAGTTTTTCCAAGGACAGAATCTATTTGGCTAGAGCTAAGAAACCATAGAGGTACCATTACATTCTCTATATTCTCTATATTCTATAAGCCACTAATTAGTGGGAAAGATGTAGAGGAACAAATTTGTAAGGAAACTATGGAGAAGCGCAATAATTATAGGGCAGGATTTTTCAGTCGGCATGCGGGGGTGGGCTCGACATACCGACACATAAAATGACACGCGATGATGTTGAGCGTGCATCCTGGCATCATCCTGCAGTCCCGTGATATATCGTTCAGTGGGCACACACTAGAGTTGGCTGCGCGCCCGCCGATACGTAAACAGCCCATTAAGTCCATTAAGGGAGTCATTGATGTTATTGTTGATGCTGCCCGTCCAACCTGAAGGTTGGCAGCCAGGCAAAAAGGCCAAACGGCCTTCATGTTTTTTAGGACTCCTCATCCACAAGCGGGATGAGGTTTCCTAAAGCTTTTGTTAAATAAATAAAATTTTTTTCCACAAAATCAAAACATGCTCCATCTCATGTGACACAGTCACATGAGGGAACGTGTTTAATTGAATTTTACATCCATTTACTCAATAATTACCATAGCCCTTCAATCTCCCTGAGGGAGCTCCATGCCTCAGGGAGATTGAAGTGCTCTTTCGCATACATGTTGGCCCCAACTCTCCCTCCTCCCTCTGACACGAGATACGGCTCGTGTCTTACGCTTGGTGGGCCTTAATTGGCCCACCCATGTAAAATGGTGGCGCGGAGCTGATCGTGGGCGGCGATTGGCTTCACGACCGCCCCCGCCCGCTCCCGCCAAACCCGACCGCCACCTGAAAAATTTAGGCCATAGAGTGGTTGTAAAGGGGGATTTCAATTATCTTAATATAAACTAGATAATAATAATGAATGGTCAGAGAAAACTCCTAGAGTGTGTTCAGGAGAATTTTCTATTTCACCATGTCCAATGAAAAAGGAAGCATGCTGGGCCTGGTTCTTGGGAATGAATTGGACCAATATCAGTAGGGGAAGATTTAAGGGACAGTGATCATTGTATTATAAGGTTCAGGTTGGCTATGGAGAAGGACACAAAACTATCGACATTAAGAATAATTAATTGGGGAAAGAAAAACTTCAATGAGGTCAACCTTACATTTGGAAAGCAGAGCAGCAGCATCCCCCCATCGTCCCCACCAATCCCTGCCCCCTGCCGCATCACCCAACATGCGTAAAATCTGGTGCGATGATGTCAGGTTGTTAAGTGTTATCACGCAGTCTCCAATAATACAGAAGGTGAGCTTCGAAATCAGCAGCCCACCTGACATTTTGTTAGTAAATGTATATTTTTTAAACCTCTAAAGATCTTGGTGGACTCACTACTTCTGAATTCAGTGCACACATCTTCTCATAATAAATACAAATTGCAAAACCATTGTGATAGCGCGACCAAGTTTCCCTTGCCGATTTGGTCCACCTGGCACACATCATCTGCCACAACATAAAAAATTGGGAGCTGTTTGTGGGATATTTGAAATTCCTTGATTGGTTTGAAGTTGGTAATTCTTAAGGCTATGAGTACGAGAAGCACATTGAATTCAAGAGTTGGTGTGAGGGATTTTAAAGTGCTGATACCGCAAAAATGGCTGTATCTATGGCTAAAACGTTTTTGGCAGTAGAAGATATAACTCCGATTGGGTTACAAAAAGTATCTAAGTGTAAGCTAACAGAATTGGCGGATAAATTGCAGCTGAGATTACCTGTAGGTCCAAAGAAAGCAGACATTGAAGCGATAGCATAGCATTTGACATTGGAAGCGATACCTGACACTTGTGAGCTGCATGTAATGAGACTTCATTTACAAATGAAGAAGCTTAAACTTGAACAAGCAATGGAACTGAAAAAACTTGAACTAGAGGCAACAGAAAAAGGAAAGGGCAGAGGAAGAAAAAGAAAGAGAAAAAGAGAGAAGATTTCAAAGAAAAATGGAAATGCGAAAACTCAATCTCCAGAGGGAGAGGTTAGCAATGGAGGAAAGAAAGAAGGAATGAGAAAGGGAATACCGACTTAAAAAGCTGGACCTTAAAAATAAATCTCAGAAGCTGAGGAAGGTTCCGATGTGGAAACAATGACTTTCAACCTAAAACCAAGTGCAGAGGTTTTTAAATTTGTGCAAGCTCTTCCGAAGTTTGAAGAAAGGATGTAGAGGCATTCTTTATTTCATTTAAGAAGATAGCTAAGCAGATGAAATGGCCACAAGAAATCTGGACATTGTTTTTACAGTCTAGATTAGTGGATAGAGCTCATGAGGTTTATGCTTCACTGTCAGAAGAAGTTTTGATGGATTATGATGCAGTAAAAAAGGTTATTTTGACTGCATATGAGTTGGTTCCTGAGGCATACAGGAAGAAATTCAGGAATATAAGGAAACAGCCTGGTCAAACTTAAATTGAGTCTGAGAGAGTAAAACAAAGTAATTTTGACCGGTGGATACAGGCATTAAAGGTACAGCCATCATATGCAGCTCTTAGGGAAGTACTTCTTTTGGGAGAATTTAAAGATTCAATTCCTTTGGTAGTGAGAACTCATGTGGAGGAACAGAGAGCTAAAATGGAAAGACAATCAGCAGAGATAGCTGATGATTATGAGTTAGTTCACAAGTTTAAACCTTTTTATCATCACCCTTTTTAATCAGAGAAGGATAGAAAGTGGGAAGGTGAAAGGAAGGTAGGTAGTTAGGGAAGACAAGGAGTAGTGGAAATTCTCAGGAAGTTTTTTCTCAGACTAAAAAGGAAGGTTCTAAGGATAGAAGTGATACTCGAAAATTGAGGTGTTTTCATTGTAATAAGGTTGGGCACATGAAGTCAATGTGTTGGAGGTTACAGGGAAAATATGTGATAGTAATTGGAATGCAGAAAAGTTCTGGAGGTAAAAGTACTGTGGGTTCTGAGGTCCAGGCACAGGAAAAATTAGTGGTTTGTGTACAGGTAAATCAGGAAGAATCAGTGATAGGTAAAGAATTGGGAGTGTGTTCACAAATTACCCAAGAAAGTTCCGAAGAGCAGGTTGGAGAAATGTTTAAAGATTTTGTATGTGAAGGGGAAGTATTTCCATGTGTAGAGAGTGGATCAGGTAAAGATATTAAAATTTTAAGAGACACAGGGGCTAATCCTTAATGTTATGGGATGGTGATATTTGTTGTTCAGAGATAGTATTACAGGAACAGGGGGATTCATGGAGATGCTAAACCTATTCAGTTGTGGAAGGGGAATTTAAAGAGTATCTGGAAAATAGGTGAGGTGGTTGTTGGATTAGTGGAAAAATTGCCCATTGCAGTGGTTCAATTTATTTTAAGTAATGGTATAGCTGGGTCACAGATGTGGGTAATGCCTAAGTAGTTGAGCAGCCTGTAGAGGTGCATTCAACAGAGGCGTTGCAGAAAGAGCATCGTGTTTCCAGGTTGTGTACTAATGAGATCACAGACTAACAGGTTAAATGAGAAAGAAGAGGAAATTAAAAGGCAGGGAAAAAGTTTTGAAGTTCAATTAGCTGATACTATCTTTGATAAGATTGTTCAGGAAGAGAGAATGAAAAAGAATGAAGCTGAAGTGTTTAGCTCAAGGAAGTTGGTAGAGTTACAATAAAATGATGCACAAACAAAGCAGTAAAATCAGACAGCTTACTGAGAAACTGAGTCAGAGTGTATTCCAGAATGTTATTACCTCAAAGGAATGTGTTAATGATGAAGTGGAGACCATTTCAAGTTTCAGCAGATGATAAATGGATGTAAGTGCATCAGATTATTATACTATCTGGATAAAGAAATAATATACTGAGAGTAGCTCATGGGCAGGATTTTACGTCCCGCAGGTGGGCGCACGCCTGCCTCGATTGGACGTTAAATCACGCTCGATGACGTCAGGCGAGTGTCCCGACGTCATCACACACTCTTGCGATACTTCGGTTAGCGGGCTTGTGCAAGAGTCAGCAGTGTGCCCGTGGACAATTAAGTGGCTTATTAAGGCCAACTTAAATTAAACCTATTTTTCACTGCCCGTTCAACCGCTCATTTGGAGGGAGGACGACTCAGCTAGGCGGCCATTGTATTTTTTAGGAAACCTCATCCACAGGTGGGGTGAGGTTTCCAACAGTATTTTTAAAAATATTTTAAAATTTAAATATAATTTTAATGTGTCCCTGCTCATGTAACTGAGTCATATGGGGGGACGTATTTCTCCCATTGTTAAAACCTATATTTTTGAATGCGCAATTCCTCAGCTCCCTGAGGTAGCCCTGTGCCTTCAGGTAGCTTTCAGTGCAAGCTCCCCCATCCATGTGCAGGCTTTAGTGCTCACGCTCCTCCCGCCCCAACCCTGGCAACAATGGCACTCAGAGTGCCGTTAACTGGCTAGCCAGCATAAAATCGTGGTTGGGAGCCGATCGTGGGTGGTAGGCCATTTCCCAGCCGGTCCTCGGCCTGCCTGCTGCACCCGACCAACAAACGGAAAATCCTGTGCCATGAGACTCCAATAGGGGGACATTTAGGAATTAGGAAGATGCAGACAAAAATACAAAAACATTTCTGTTGGCCTAGATTACATAGAGATGTAGTCAAATTCTGTAGAACATGTCCCAGGTGTCAGGTGATAGGGAAACCACAAGCAGTGATTAAGCTGACACCTTTCATTCTAATTCAAGAATTTGAGGAACCTTTAATTAGGGTGGTGATTGATTGTTTGGGACCCCTCCCTAAGACTAAAAGTAGAAATCGGTACTTGCTGACAATACTGGATGTGTCTCAGAGGCTGAAGTGAAGCCCCAGTGAAATATTATAGCAAAGAGAATTGTGGAAGAGTTGACTAAATTTTTTATAAGATCTGGTTTGCCAAAAGAAATACAATCAGAACAGGGTTCAAGTTTCATGTTTAAGGAAGTAATGAACACTTTGGGGATAAAACAACTTAAGTCAACAGCTTACCATCCTGAATCACAAGGGTCTTTGGAAAGGTGGCATCAAACTTTAAAAACCATGATGAGGGCATATAGTCAGGACTATCCGCAGGATTGGGATGGGGAATTCTATTTTTGTTATTTGCTATCAGGGATGTTCCTAATACATTGACTGGTTTCAGTCCTTTTGAACTAGTCTGTGGTCATGAGCTAAGGGGACCACTGAAGTTGATTCATGAGAAACTGGTGGGTCAAAATTCAGAAACTACTCTCCTGGATTATATATCAAACTACAGAGAAAGATTGAACAGAGCATGTGAGTTAGCTAGGGAACATTTAAAGACATCACAGCAAGTGATGAAAGTGAAGGCAGGTAGGGGAGCCAAAGCTTGTAGTTTTGTTGCTGGGGAAAAAGTGTTAGTTTTGCTACCAGTACTAGATGAATCATTAAGAGCAATGTATAGTGGGTGTTACAGGATTGAAAAGAAACTGAGTGAAATAAATTATTTAATAAATACTCCAGATAGAAGAAAGAAGCAGAGGGTGTGTCATGTAAATATGCTTAAGAAGTACTTTTACAGGGAAGAGGACCAAAAGGAGTTATTAGTGGTGGTAGATACGGAGAAAGAGGTAGAAATGATGGGTTCTGAAATTGGTTTTCCTCTAATCAAATTGGATAATGAGGTGGTACTTAAAAATTTAAATCTAATCTTGAGTTACCTTCCAGACAAATGTCATAGTGATTTGGAGAAGCTATTGCAGTCACCCAAAGCGACTTGTGGGAATAAGCTGGGGAGGACAAATTTGGTTACACATTATGTAAGTGTAGGGGATTCATTTTCGATATGGCAACATCTTTGTAGACTAAGTCCAGCAAAGTTATCACAAGTACAGAAAGAAATTGAATTCATGCTTCAAACTGACATCATTAAGTCTTGTTGCAGTAACTAGAGCTTGCCTAGGGACACGGTATTTAATTCATTGACACAGTAATACTTACTGAGACAAGGGACATGGATTTTAATTCACTGACCCAGTAATATTGTGCTGGTACCAAAACTGAATGAAACACAAAAACTGTGTGGATTATCAAAAGGTGAATGCAGTGAAAAAAGCAAATTCATATCCTATACCATGGTTGGAAGATTGCATTGAGAAAGTGGGACAAACAAAGTTTATCACAAAGATTGACTTGCTGGGAGGATATTGGCAAGTACCATTATCCAAGAGAGCAAAGGAGATATTGGCTTTTGTGATGCCACGTGGACTATATGGGACAGTTTAAGTTTGTTATGGACAAAGAAATCGACAAGTTGCAAAAAAATATTTTGGATGGGGGAGAGTGGATTTTAGTAAAATAAGGCAGGATCTGGACAAGGTAGACTGGGAACAGCTACTTGTGGGGACATCTACAGAGGAACAGTGGGGGGTATTCAAAAAGGAAATGGTGAAGGTACAGGCTCAACATGTTCCCTCTAGGGTGATAGGAAGGAGTAACAAGCCCAGAGAACCATGGATGACCATAGATATTCAGTTTACGATGAGAAGGAAATGAGAGGCTTTCAGCAGGTACAAGGGAAGCAAATCAGCAGAGGCATTAGTGGAGTGCAGAAAGTGCAGGGTGGAGCTTAAGAAAGCAATTAGGAGAGCAAAGAGAGGATATGAGAAAACTCTGGCTGGTAAAAGTAGGGAAAATCCCAAGATATTCTATAAGTATATCAATGGGAAGAGGACAACCAGGGAAAAAGTAGGGCCCATAAGGGACCAAGGGGGCAATCTATGGATGGAGCCAGAGGACATCGCTAGAGTGTTGAATGAATACTTCACGTCTGTCTTCACCCAAGAGAATGAGGATGAAGGTATCGAACTCAGGGAGAGAGACTGCGAGGTTCTTAAGCAAATTGATATTGGGAGTGACAAGGTATTGGAGGTGTTGGCAGGCTTAAAAGTGGACAAATCTCCAGGTCCAGGTGATATGTGTCCCAGACTGCTGAGGGAGGCAAGGGAGGAGATTGCAGGGGCTCTGACCCAAATTTTTAATTCGTCTCTGGCCACGGGGGAGGTGCCAGAGGACTAGAGAACAGCTAATGTGGTTCCGCTATTTAAGAAGGGTTGTAGAGATAAGCCAGGGAACTACAGGCCAGCGAGTCTCACATCAGTGGTAGAGAAACTATTGGAGAAAGTTCTGAAGGAAAGTATCTATCTCCACTTGGACAGGCAAGGTTTGATCAGGGCTAATCAGCATGGCTTTGTCAGAGGGAGGTCATGCCTAACAAATTTGATTGAATTTTTTGAGGTGGTGACCAGGTGTGTAGATGAGGGCAGTGCAGTTGATGTAGTTTATATGGATTTCAGCAAAGCCTTTGACAAGGTCCCACATGGGAGACTTATAAAGAAGGCAAAGGCACATGGGATGCAGGGTAATTTGATAAGGTGGATTCAAAATTGGCTTAGCTGTAGGAGGCAGAGAGTAATGACAGAAGGATGCTTTAGTGACTGGAAGCCAGTGTCCAGTGGCATACAACAGGGATCTATGCTGGGTCCCCTATTATTTGTCATTTATATAAACAACATAGGTGACTATGTGGGGGGTAGGATTAGTAAGTTTGCAGATGACACAAAGATTGGCCGAGTGGTTAACAGTGAAGTTGAGTGTCTTGGGCTACAGGAAGATATAGACGGGATGGTCAAATGGGCAGATAAGTGACAGATGGAATTTAACCCTGAAAAGTGTGAGGTGATACACTTTGGAAGGAGTAATTTGACAAGGAAGTATTCAATGAACGGCATGGCACTAGGAAGTTCTGAGGAACAAAGAGACCTTGGCGTGTGTGTCCATAGATCTCTGAAGGCGGAGAGGCATGGTAGTGGGGTGGTGAAAAAGGCATATGGGACACTTGCCTTTATCAATCGAGGCATAAATTACAAAAGCATGGAGGTCCTATTGGAAAACAAAAACAGAATTACCTGGAAAAACTCAGCAGGTCTGGCAGCATCGGTGGAGAAGAAATCAGTTAACGTTTCGAGTCCTCATGACCCTTCGGCAGAACTGAGTATAGTTAGGAGAAAGGTGAAATATAGCTTATATTTCAGAGGAGATTCACCAGGATGTTGCCTAGGATGAAACATTTAAGTTATGAGGAGAGGTAGGATAGATTTGATTTATTTTCATTGGAGCAGAGAAGACTGAGGGGCGACCTGATCGAGGTATACAAGATTATGAGGGGCATGGACAGGGTGGATAGGAAGCAGCTGTTCCCTTTAGTTGAAGGGTCAGTCACAAGGGGGCATAAGTTCAAGGTGAGGTGTAGGTGGTTTAGGGGGGATGTGAGGAAAAGCTTTTTTACCTAGAGGGTGGTGACCGTCTGGAATGCACTGCCTCGGAGGGTGGTGGAGGCAGGTTGCCTCACATCCTTTAAAAAGTACCTGAATGAGCACTTGGCATGCCATAACATTCAAGGCTATGGGCCAAGAGCTGGTAAATGGGATTAGGTAGGTAGGTCAGGTGTTTCTCACATGTCGGTGCAGACTCGATGGGCTGAAGGGCCTCTTCTGCACTGTGATTCTGTGATATCAGTTTAAATTCTTGCCATTTGGTATGAAAAATGTACCTGCATGATTTCAAAAACTGACAAACAAAATAATTGCAGGACTGAGCAATTGTGTGTTTATATTGATGATTAGATAGTTTCCAGTCGAACATGGACTATCTAATTGACTGCAAGAAGCTAATTTGATGATGAACTTGACTAAAAGTAAGTTTGCAAAAGCACAAGGTACATATCTAGGCCATACCATTGGACTTTGTAAGGTGGCTCCGAGAGATGTGAAAGTCAAGGCCATTGCGGGTTTCCACGTTGCTACAACAAAATGAGAAGTTTTGAGCTTTCTGGGCATGAGTGAGTTTTACTAGAAGTTTGTACCAAATTTTAGGAGTGTCAGAAGGCATTGGACAGTTTAAAAACTGTATTGACTACGACACCAGTTTTGGCACGACCTAATTATGCCAAGCAATTTAAGTTGGTCATTGATGCAAGTGATGTAGGCATTGATGCTGTACTGTTGCAAGAAGATGAAACTGGAATTGAGAAGCCGATCGGGCATTTTTCACAAAAGCTGAATGTACAACAGAGAAGATATTCAATGACTAAAAAGGAGGCATTGGGTTTGGTGTTACTGTTGCAGAATTTTGAGGTTTATACACTATACATATTAAAAAGAGAGAAACATAAATAAAGGAGAATGAAAGGCTATGTGGGACAAGGCCACGTAAGATCTACCAGGAGTGTGTGAAACAGACTTCAAGAAGCCTGCAGCCATTTGTGCATAAGTCTGCTATGTAAAGTAACTGAAGATAGGGAAGCCTTTAGAATTCCACTGTCAAGTGCGTAGTGTGTGTTAGCTTGCTGGTTTTGTTTAAAATTTAAAATCTACTTTGGACTTTTGCCTTAAATGGGGTATGTAACTGGGAGTCAGTAAGTAATTTAATAATTTTAGTAATTTAGTAATATTAGTAATTTTAGGGCTTGTTATAGCAGTAAGTAATTGTAGTTGTATGTGTGTGCTTGAAATCTTCATTACAAGCCCACCGACTCCCACAGCTAATTCGACCACAGCTCCTCACACCGTGCTTCCTGTAAGGACTCCATTCCATTCTCTCAGTTCCTACGCCTCCGTCGCATCTGTTCTGATGATGCCACTTTCCAAAACAGGGCTTCTAGCATGTCTTCCTTAACCGAGGTTTACCCCCACCTTGGTTGACCAGTCCCTCAGCCGTATCGAACCCATCTCCTGTGCCTCTTCCCTCACACCTTCCTCTCCCTCCCAGAACCATGATAGGTTGTCTTCACTTTTCACCCCACCAGCTTCCGCATTCAAAGGATCATCCTCCTCCATTTCCACCAACCCCAGCATGATGCCACCACCAAACACGTCTTCCCTTCACCCACCCCGTCGGCATTCCGTAGGAACCGTTTCCCCCAGGACACCTTGGGCCACTCCTCCATCATCCCCAACACCTCATCCCCTTCCCATGGCACCTTCCCTTGCAATCGCAGAAGGTGCAACACCTGTCCCTTAACCTCCTCCCTACTCACCGTCCAAGGGCCCAAACACTCCTTTCAAGCGCTTCACTTGCACCTCCTTCAATTTGGTCTACTGCATTCGAGGAGACCAATGTGGTCTCCTCTACACTGGGGAGACCAAACACAGCCTGGGTGACCGCTTTTTGAAACACCTCCGGTCTATCCGCAAGCATGACCCAGACCTTCCGGTCACTTGCCATTTTAACACACCGTCCTGCTCTAATGCCCACATGTCCGTCCTTGGCCTGCTGTAATGTTCCAGTGAAGTCCAACACAAACTGGAGGAACAGCACCTCATCTTCCGATTAGGCACCTTACAGCCTTCTGGACTTAACACTGAGTTCAACAACTTCAGACCATGAACTCTCTCTTCCATCCTTACCCCCTTCTTTCATCCCCTTTCTTCTACATTCATTGTTTACCCATTTGTTTTATTTTTATTAATTTATCCGTAGTTTTTTCTTTTTTTTCCCATTTTCAATCCTTTTTTATCTCCCTCACCATCACCCCCTCTACAGAACCATCTGTCACTTGTTCCATGTTGTTCTTTCACACAATGCTATCCTTGTTATGCTATGATCACATTTTGCTTTCTTACCTTTATGCCACAATTAGCACCTTTTTTTAGCACTAACCATTACCATTAACAATCGCTTTGCCCTCTTGTTCATGACATCTTTGTCAATCCCTCCTTTGTCCCCAGCTATCGCTGGCCTTCTATCCAGCTCCACCTGCCCCAGCCCCCTTAAACAGTATAAATTTCATCATATTTCCACTTCTCTTCAGCTCTGAAGAAGGGTCAAAGGACTCAAAACGTTAGCTTTTTTTTCTCTCCACAGATGCTGTTAGATCTGCTGAGTTTTTCCAGCATTTTCTGTTTTTGCTTGAAATCTTTGATTTTGTTAATAAATATTTTAATTTAATTTTTTTTAAATCTCTAAAGGTCTTGGCGGACTCATGGGGTAGAGTTTTCCATGCCCACTGGCATCGGACATGATCAGTGGTGTGAGCGGGCAATATGGCGCGATCGGTTTTATGACGGTGGAAAACAGTTCATGATCGTCCGCTCAGCCTGATGACAGCAGCCCGCATTTCCCGCCGTCGGACTTCAGGACCCTCATTGTAATACATCAGCGTATCATTGTCAGGCCACCTGCTCACATCCCCCCACCCTCCCCCCGCCGCTGGATTGTCTGTCCACAACGGTGGGAAAGCACGCCAGTATAATTCACAGCAGCACACAAAGGGCATGCACTTGGTGGTTTGCACTGTGAAGCGAACTCCAGGGTGAGTAAACAGTAACTTTGTGCAGTGCTCGCTAGGGTCACCTGTTGGACTTCAAACTTCAGGTATGTTGGGGTGTTGGGGTTAAGGTTAGTCCTGCTGTTCAGGCGACTGGCAGGGGGAGGTGGGATGGTGTTAAGAACAGCCCTGCCATTGAGGTGACTGCTGATATTGGGTGGGGGGGGTTTAAGAACAGTCCTGCCATGGGGTGACTGGTGGCGGGGGGGTGGTGGGTGGGGTGGCAGTAGGGGGTGTGCAAGCGCAGCTCTGCTGTAGAGGCGACTGGTGGTGGGGGGAGTGCAAGGGCGACCCTGCCATTGAGGTGACTTTTTGTGGGGAGGGGGGGTGGTTGCGGGCGGCAAGGGCAGCCCTGCCATTGAATATACAGCATTCGGGGTGGTGGGGGTGGGCAGTGTAGGGTGGGAGAGGGAAGTGGCCACGCATTAGAGAAACCTGTATAAAGTGTCCATTCCTCTGCAACTGATACAGGCACAGTCATATTGATATGATTGCTCATAGGTCAGGCTCCTAGCTTATCTGCCCACTCAAGCAACGCAGAGGCATCAAAGTGCCACCAAGTCCTCCAGAGTTCTCCATGTGCCCCACATCCCCCCGGCACAGACTGAAAATTCATGACCGTTTTAGTGGGCTGCAGAACACTTGGATGACTACACACGTTGTACAATCTCTTGGCCATGAAGCAGTCACTGCTGGATGCACTCACAGACAGCCACTTGCACTGTCAACATCCCAGTTTGGACCAGTTTCTCCCAGGGTTCAAGCTAACAGGGGCCATCAC
Source organism: Cetorhinus maximus (assembly GCF_964194155.1). Lineage (NCBI taxonomy): Eukaryota > Metazoa > Chordata > Chondrichthyes > Lamniformes > Cetorhinidae > Cetorhinus > Cetorhinus maximus. The sequence goes on from NC_135883.1 coordinate 169,780,988, forward strand.
ACTTATCCATGACAGATTCTTAGTACACCCATGCTAACCACGTGTCTCACTCTTTCATCCTGCAGGAGGAATACATCAGGATCATGGAGCCTGATGAGCTAGCTGTATGCCTGATGGCCTATCGAGCACGAAGACGATGGAGGAGGGAGTGACTGAGGCTCCTTGCTGTGCAGAGGCAGGAGCAGCAACCTCAGGAAGAAGGGCGGCTGGGGCTCCCGTACACGCTGCCCAAGAGCCACAGCGGCTTGTTGCAGGCTGGCGCTGAGCGACACCCAGAGTCTATAGACATTGCCTTTCATTCCTGCAGATGGCCGAGAGCCAGTGTTGCCAAAGACTGCACATGTCTGGGGAACATTCCGCTCACATCTGCCAACTTCTGTGGGATTTGGCACCACAGGGACATGGAGGGCATTCACTGCCAGTGGCTGTGAAAGTGACGACGGCACTCAATTTCTATGCTAGTGGCTCCTTTCAGGGCTCCACAGGTGACCTTTGTGGGATCTCTCAAGCCTCCACCCACAAATACATCCATGAGGTCATGGATGCCATCTTCGCGAGGACACACAACTTTGTGCATTTCGCCCAGGACCAGGACAGCCAGGATGCAACAGCGATTGGATTCGCCCAGATCTCGGGTTTCCCACAGGTGCAGGGTGCAAGTGACTGCACTTATGTGGCACTCAGATCTCCATTGCGGCATACGGTGGACTAGATCAGGGGGTTCCATTCGCTGAATGTGCAACTGGTGTGCGACCACCATAAACACATCCTGCAGATGTGCACACGGTTTCCAGGGAGTATGCACGACACCTACATCCTCAGTCTTCCAGGGTCCACAGAAGCAGCAGGGATGGCTCCTTGGGGGACAAGGGCTACCTGCAGAGGACGTGGCTGATGACACCCGTGCAGCATCCTCAGACTAAAGCAGAGTGAAGGTATAACGAGTGCTGCAACTCGCAACTTGGTGGAGTGGATCATCGGGATGCTGAAAATGAGGTTCCAGTGTCTGGAACGGTGTGGTGGAGCTCTGCAATACAGTCCACAGAGGGTGTCACGCATTGTTGACATCTGCTGCACATTTTACAACCTGGCGCTGCAACTGGGAGAGGAGCTAGGTGTGGAGGAGATGGAGGAGCTGCATGTCTCCTTCAGTGAGGAGGACACCGACAGGGATGAGGGTGAGGAGGTCCTCAGAGGCAACAATGATAGGGATGAGGCCCTTGAACTGGCAAGAAAAGGCAGACGTGCCCGGGAGGCCCTCATAACTGCTGGATATGTGGAGGTTGATGATGACATATAGTGATGTGACTCCATTGATCCTCACATCGCATCTGTGAACGTTTGACTCCGTCTGGCTTATGGCAGCGTAAATACCCTCTGTGAGAATGCTCCTGTCATGGAGACGCAGTGGAGGCCCTAACAGTTGCTCAATTGCAGGCGGATGATGATGACATGCAGTGAGGACACTCCATAAATCTTCACACAGCCTCTGAGAATGTCTGACTCCTGTGTGGCCAAGGGCAAACTGCTTGCGCTCTGTGATCAGGGTCATTTTATAGAGACGCAGCCATGAAACTTTAGAAGCATCTGAACTTTTGTCCGCCTTCAGCACCTGAGCCCTTCAGAAGCTGGTGCACAGCATCAGTGGTTACAGATGCCCATGTGATGGGGGCCAGCCCCTCCTTAAAGGTGATGAGAGCACACTGAGAGAATGACAGAACTCTTTGGTGCCTGCCCACTACCTTTTGGCAGCAGCGACAAGCACCGCTGAGATGCAGGCATCAGTAATGTCTCCAGGGTGTATGAGGCTGGACCATCACTTTGGTCTGAAGGCTGCACAGATCACAGGGAAGAGGCCCTGGACTGAGACAACTGCCTTTATCTTGTGCAGTAAGGCTTCACATCTGAGTGACACGAACACTGCTCATCAGAACAAGGGGCCATAGGCAGGGAGACATTCTTGGGAGTTTATTGACAATAGTGAACAGTATGTACAACTGATTAAGACCCGTGGCCAGGCTGTGCAACTAATTCTCCTTAACAATCCTAACCCTGCCGCTATGTCTTGGTGCTCCCCAGATATCCACAGTGAAGGTTGAGGCAGCCTGCTGACTTTGACACCCTGTGATGACCTTGGTGGGCATCCTCTAGAGGGCCAAGACTTAGAGGACCCCAGCCTAAATTGGGGTCCTGCTGTGTGTCAGTGGCACGGTCCTCGGCCTGTGGAGCTGGAATTGCTGAGGTTACAGGAAGAGGGGAATCTGATGGGCCGGACACTCTCAGAGTCACCTGAATGGATGGGCCCGGAGTGTGCAACCACTAATCGACCTCCCTATGGGTGCCCGGGAGCCCCTGGTTGATCGCTGAGGAGCAGGGACAGCTGGAGTGAGATCGAGCTGCCCGCCACCCCTCTCGCGTACAGACTGTTGGAGGCCAACTATGCCATCAGCGATGGAGTTGAGCCCACACAGCAGTGCAGGAGCGAAGTTCTGGGCCAAGGTCTCCATAGCAGCTGCCATCCTACCAGTGTTGACCTCGGTGCATTGCAATGCCGGTGCTATCACCTCAGAGCAAAGGCGGACTGACTCCTCCATCGAGCCTTGCAATCTGAGGAGTGCAGCGGACATCCCTTCCTGATGTTTCTGAGCTTGCCTTTGCAGTTGCAGCAACTATGATATGACCGAGTCCAGAGGCTCCTCATCTGACTCTGACTCGGCAAAGTTCTGGCCTCCAGTAGTCCTTCGCCTGCCAAAAACCTGGGAAGTCCCTGCTGCCACCTGCTCCGGATCAGATGGTGCAATATGCTCACCAGACTGTGATCCCAGGGCTATTCTAAAGCTAGGTCCCAGCGAGGTATGTGTCTCTGCACTGGTGGAGTGTGTGGGTGAGCTTTGTGACGGGACTTCAGGGAGGGTGCTTCCAGATTCCTCTTCAGAGGTTTCTTCAGGGCTTGATTGGAGGCCCTAGGCCATGGACTCTGTCGGCTGTTTCCCAGGTATGCCTGTGAAAGCAAGGAGAGATAATTAGTGCATGGCAGTGGCCTGAGAAAGAGGACACATCACTCACGGCATGGTTGTCTGATGGATGTTGCACTGCTGGAGAGATGCCTGGCCTGTGCGGGTGGTGAGTGATCCCATGGATGAGGAAAATGACAGTGAGTGTGAGAGAGTGAATGGTGGTGTCCCTTGCACTGGCAGTGAGTGAGGGCCCAGCGGATGTATGATGGGTTTGTGAGCGTGTGAGTTGAGAGTGATGAAAAGAGTTACTTACCCAGGCAGAACGGAAGAGATCATTCATCCTCTTGCGGCACTGGGCAGCTGTCCTCTTTTCAAGGGTGTTGGCACTGACCACCACTGCCACCACCTCCCAAGTTGGGCTAGTGCTGTTGCTGCCTATCCTGAGGTCAGAGCGGGGGTAGAGGACATCCCGGTGGCCTTCCATGGCATCCAAAAGGCGCTCAAGGGACACGTCGCTGAACCTGGGGGCTGCAGTCCTCTTCAGTTACTGGGCCATGTCTTCCATGCAGCAGTGGTGCTCTGGAAGCAGTGAGATGTGTATTTGCGGCTGGACTTTAAATATGGCACCCGGTGTGATGCAGCGGCAGGGTGATGGCGGGCGGGCAATTGACAGCCTGCCCACCATGGAAACGGCATGTTTCCTGGGAGTGCATAAATAATGTGGCGGGTTTGGGATGATATGGCGTGAAATCCCTTTACCCACTTACTACCACACCATGCAAATCTGGGACGATTCCGCCCATTACTTCTGAATTCAGTGCACACATCTCGTAATAAAAACAATCGCAAAACCATTGTGATAGCGCAAACTAGTTTCCCTTGTGGATTTGGTTCACCTGGCATACATCATCTGCCACTTCATAACATCCTATGTTCATATAGAGGTTGTATCACTACAATCCAACCAATCTTCCAACAATATAAGGGCGCAAGCCATTCACAAGCACCGGGAACAAGGTTGCACTGGGAAGAAGCACAAGATGAGATAGTTTGTCACAGCACACACAAACTGTTAGGAAAGGAAAGCATCATATCAGCAGGCATTAGATTAAGAAATACAAAACATTCTGGATAATGAATTATGCTCACACTGGTGTTGCAGCTTGCCTAGATAGTTTCATTTGTATGCTTACGCGAAAGACATAGAGGAGTCAATATCCTAGTAGCCCTCAATGCCTCTGTGCTGCGATTGCAATTTGCAACATGGGTAGCACGTGTTAGCGGGTATATTGGTATCTGGCTGGGCACATTATCCTAGAGGTAATTTTTAGTTCTGCGAAGGTCAAAGTTCAACTGTAGAAAATGGGATAAATGTAACTAAAGCAGCTTGAAGACAATTACACTTAAAAGGTTGGAGCCATGTTGACCTAAGGGGATAACAGCTGGAAAGGTAAGATCATAAAACAGCAGCTGCGCTTTCTTAGCAGGCAAATTGGAGATGAAGTGTCCACACTGCTTGAAAAGAAATGCAGCCAAGAGAGTTGTTTTGTTTTGGAAGTAAGGCTACGTCATTATGAAGATGCCGAGAGATTAAGAAGGTTCTAGGGTTTCAATGTATCTGTGTGGTTGGTGGGGCAGCGAGTATTTTGGAGCAGGGGAAAGGGTCATACCGAGAAGGTGCTGCTGTTAGAAGGCTCCAGGCAGCAAAATTGTTGCTGTTAGCTGACTTTATGTAGTTGGGGCTTAGGAGAAGTCCCAGGAGCCATTTGATAGCCTTGTACAGTTAGGGCTCAGGAGAAATCCTGGGGAGCTAAGAATGTAGCAGAAGGTCACTGGCTCCGTGCTGAAGAGAGTTAGGGCTCAGAAGAAGCCCTGGGAGCCATTTACAGTTTGGTGTAGCGTAGGAAATTGGAGCTTGTGAAATTCAGGGCGGTGCCAGCCCATTGTAGCTAGCTGGCTATTGAAGAGCTGAAATTGTGGCAATAAGTTGCGGCTGGTGTGCAGACTCAGAAATCCAGGGGAACAGAGTGTCGGGGGACGAGATCAAAACCCTGCGAGGTTAGCCATCATTGGGGCTGTCCGAGTTGGAGCAATTATGGAGAGAATTCCAAGGTTAGATCTTCAAATGTGAAGACTGGAATCCCTCGTGAGACAGACAGAGCCTCAACAAAATTGTTGACTCACAGTGCTTACTGACACATTCCGTGGGATCTGGCTTGTGGTATGTTCGACCACAGTTTGCCTGTTAATTCACGTGCACCTCATATTAACCCTGAATGTTACAGTATAAGATGGATATTGTAATTGTTTTATCATTCTGACCTTGAATAGTAAAGTTTATTTTTGTTTGTTTAAAATCCATGGAATCTTGTGGCTTTATTCTTAATTCTCAAACAAAACAAACAAACGTCTCTAACCCTATCATACCAAAAAGTTGGGGTCTGGTCAAGGATCATAACAAGTTAAAGGAATTTTATGTAATTAAAAGTCTTGAAGGACTAAATGGTCTACTGCTGTTCCTGGGGTATGACAGGGCACATTATGCCTGGGAATTTTTATATTTTCCTTTGAGTTTATGCAAAGAATTCAGTTTGGGGTGCAGTGGTGAACATACTGATGTTGAAATTTAAAAATCTGCTGCATAGATAAAACTCCTGGCATAAGTACATACGGGGTAGTTTCCAGCAACCTTAAGTTAAAAAGATCAGAATTTCGATTAGGTATAAAATCCATCAACATAATTTAAGCTCATTTGCATAAAGCTGTATGTTACCTGAAACATGTAAGGTTCTGTGGCAGAAGAGAAATTTAAACTCTTGGACAGATGTTCTTCAGGGTCATATTTCTTCAAATATCCTTTAATCATTACTGTTTTTGCTGTTCCTTGTTCTCCAGTCAGAAGTACCGCCTATCATGATATCAAAATAATATTTTTGTTACATATAGAGGATTTTTACCCATTCAATCAAATGCTGGAAAAACTCAGCATCCGTGGAGAGAGAAACAGAGTTAACATTTCGAGCCTGTATGACCCTTCTTTTGAGCCAAAGAGAGGTAGAAATGTGATAAAATTTATATGGTTTAAGGGGGTAGAGCCGATGAAGCTGGATAGAAGGCTAAGGAGAGATTGACAAAGATGTCATGGACGAAAAGGCAAAGCGGGTGTTAATGGTAGTGCTAAAGGCTAAATAAGGTACTGATAGTGGCATAAAGGTAAGAAAGCAGAATGTGTTAACAGCAGAACAAGGGTCAGCACTCTGTGAAAGAACAACATGGAACAAGTAACAGATGGCCCTTTTGGGTGGGGGAGGAGGCAGTGGTTGGGGGAAAAGGTTGGAAAAAGGGATTAAAAGGGTTAAAAGAAAATAAAACAATGAATAAATGAATACAAATGAAAATAAGTGGATAAAAAGTAAAAATAAATTTTAAAAAGGGGGAATTAAAAAAGGGGTGAGGATGAAGGAGAGAGTTCATGGTCTGAAGTTGTTGAACTCAATGTTAAGTCCAGAAGGCTGTAAAGTGCCTAATCGGAAGATGAGATGCTGTTTCTCCAGTTTGCGTTGGGCTTCACTGGAACATTGCAGCAGGCCAAGAACGGACATGTGGGCATGAGAGCAGGGTGGTGTGTTGAAATGGCAAGTGACAGGAAGTTCTGTGTCATGCTTGCGGACAGACTGCACGTTTCCGCAAAGTGGTCACCCAGTCTGTGTTTGGTCTTCGCAATATACAGGAGACCGCACTGGGAGGAGGGAATTCAGTCGACAAAATTGAAGGAGGTGCAAATGAAGCGCTGCTTCACCTGAGAGATGTGTTTGGGCCCTTGGATGGTGAGGAGCAAGGAGGTAAAGGGGAAGGTGTTGCACCTTCTGCAATTGCATGGAAAATTGCCGTGGGAAGGGCCCTCTGACTTCCCTTTGACATTAAAATGAACTCTCAATTTATCTAAAAATGCAAATATTAGATTCAACCTATTTACTTGTACCTCAAACCTAATGCCTCTATCCTTTCATGTTTTAAATCCCCCACTTCTTCTTCTAGTACCCTTCCCCAGCTTAATTAAATCACTCATACACACACACACACATCGAGCCTTCGTCACAGAATAGCACAATATCCCCCAAAAATATTTTTTAGAATTTCATTCTCACATCACTCTCCTTGTAAAAAATGAACCAAATCAAAATTTCAAAAAGATGGTTCATTATTCAACCCATTTCTTATTCCTTACTACATTTATCTATACATAGAAACTATTACACTATAGAGTACATCAACCACTGAATATGAATTTTTTTTATTCATTCATGGGATGTGGGCATCACTGGCTAGGCCAGCATTTATTACCCATCCCTAATTGCCCTTGTTCAGAGGGCATTTAAGAGCCAACCACATTGCTGTGGGTCTGGAGTCACATGTAGGCCAAACCAGGTAAGGACAGCAGACTTCCTTCCCTAAAGGACATTAGTGAATCAGATGGGTTTTTCACAATAATCATCAATGGTTTCATGGTCATCATTAGACTTTTAATTCCAGATTTTTATTGATTTGGATTTGACCCTAGAGCATTACCTTGGGTCTCTGGATTACGAATCCAGTGACAATACCACTACGCCATCGCCTCCCCTAATATATATACAAACCTGTTTTAAAAATAAAGTTCATTCCAGTCCATTCTCCATTTGCCAATATCCAAGTCTTTTGAACTTTAAACTCTTGACAATGCATTTGCAATTAAATTTTCTCACCCTGCCACATGTATAATTTGTATATTAAACAGTTGCAATAATAAACTCCACTGAAACAACCTGGCGCTTTTGTTTTTAAACTTTTCCAGAAACTTCAAAGCATTATGATTAGTACATATAACCGTCTCTGAAGAATTGTTTTCAACATACACTTCAAAATGCTGCAAAGCTAACAACAAACTTAAAGTCTCTTTCTCTATAGTTGAATATTTCTTCTGATATACATTCAACTTCCATGAGAAATATCCTACCGGCTTCTCAGTTCCCAGTTCATCTTTAGCAGCAACACCCACATCACTGGTTCAATAGCCAACTTAAACTGCTTTGTATAATCAGGTGCTGATAGAACAGGTGTAATAGTTAGTACAGCTTTCAAGCTGTCAAATGCATCTGACACTCCTGTGTCCATTGGAAATTTTCTCTTCTTTTTTAACAGTCCAGTCTGCAGAGCAACTGCACTGTTGAAATTCGGGATGAATTTCCGATAAAATACATTCATGCCTCGAAACCTCAAAACTTCCCAGTTTGTTGTAGGCAATGGGAATTCCACAAAAGCTTTTACTTTTGCATCTCATGGGGCCACTTGACCATGTCCAACAGTGTCACCTAAATATGTAACTTGCGCTTTTGCAAATTCACTTTTAGCCAACGTTACAACCAAATTTTCTTCCTGCAATCGATCACACAGTTCCTTTAAATGATGCAAATGTTCCACCCACATTTGACTGAGCACAATTAACTTATTAATATAAACAGCACAATTGCTCAGTCCCTCAATCACTTTGTTAGTCTCTGAAATGTTTCTGGTGCATTTTTCATACCAAAGGGCATTAATTCATATTGAAATAGACTATCCGGCATCACAAAAGCTAATACCTCTTTGCCCTTGATGAGAAAGGTACTTACCAATATCCTTGCAGCAAGTCAATTTTTTTGATAAATGTTGACTGTCCCACTTTCTCGATACAATCCTCCAATCATGGAAAAGGATATTAGTCTGCCTTTGTTACTGCATTCACTTTTTGGTAATAAATACATTGGCCTGAATTTTTCCGTCAGCGGGCTGGGGGCGGGGCCCGGTTGCTGACGTGAAAATGATGTGGGATGATGTCGGGGGAACCCCCGACGTCATCCTGCCCCATTTAAATATTCAAGAAGGCGGGTGGACAGCGCGATCAGCTGTCTGCCTGCCGACCTGTCAATAGCCAATTGAGGCCATTGACAGGATCATTAAGGCAATTAAAGGCCCTGCCCATCCAACCTTAAGGTTGACGGGCAGGCCAGGAGCCCCCGCGGGCTTCTGAAAAAACATGAAACCTCATTCACTGGCGGGATGAGGTTTCATGTCTGTTTTTAAAAAGTTTAATAAAGTTTTAGTCATATTTATTAACATGTCCCATCTCGTGTGACATTGTCACATGAGGGGGACATGCTAATAATTTTTTTATTATTCTATTTTTGATATTTATAACACTGTCAGTGATCTCCCTGAGGCAGCACTTGGTCTCAGGGAGATGTGCGCTCTTTTGCGTGCATGCACGAAAGAGCGCACTCTGACAGTTGGGGAATTCCTCCCCCCCGTACAGGAAGGTCAGGCAACCCGCTGGGCGGGACTTAATTGGCCTGCCCACTTAAAATGGCGGCAGGGCCCGCTTCAGCAGCAGCGATCGGCTGCCCGCTCGCCACCGACCCGGTGGGGACCACCCGCCCATCAAGGGTAAAATTCTGCCCATTGTCTTTGTAATCCACCTGGCTGAGGCACCATTGCAACTTTGAAGCATCGATTCAATTTCTTCCCACACTAGGGCTAATTTTACTGTAATTAATCTAAATGGGTGTTACCTATCGAATCTGAGTTCCCCACTTTCACATCATGTATAGCTAATGCTGTTATCCCCAATTTATTTCCACAAGTTGCTTTGTGTGACTGCAATAGTCCTTTTAAATCACTCTGACACTTTTCTGGAAGGTAACCCAACATCACATTTAGATTCTTAAGTGCTTCCGCATTGTCCAATTTAATCAGAGGAAAGTCAATTTCAGAATCCTTAATTTCTATCCCCTTTTCCTTACTTACAACTACCAGTACCTCCTCCTGTTTATCCTCGCTGTCAAAGTACTTTTGAGCATATTTAAATGGCACGCTCATTGACTCTTCCTTCTATTTGGTGCATTCACTGTGTAGTTTACCTCAGTCTCTTTTCAATTTGGTAAGGTCCACTAAACCTTGCCTTCAATGGTTCACCTGGCACTGGCAACAATACTAACACTCTTTCCCTAGCCGCAAAACCACAAGCCTTTGCCCTTTTATCTGCATTTACCTTCAACACTTGTTGAGATATCTTAAAATCTTTCCTAGTTAGCTCACATGCCTTACTTAATCTTTCCCTGAATTGCATCACATCATTCAGGAGAGTCGTTTCAGAAATTTGACTAATTTTTCCTGAATCAGTTTAAGTGGTCCCCTTACTCATGATTATAAATTAATTTGAAAGGACTGAACCCTGTTGACTCATTAAGGACTTCCCTAACAGCAAACAACAAGAATGAAATCCCTCGATCCGAATCATGTGGATAGTCTTGACTATATGCTCTAATCATGCTCTAGTCTGATGCCACCTTTCTAAGGCATCTTGTGATTCAGGGTGATAGGCTGACAACTTAAATTGCTTTATTCCTAGGTTGTTCATTATCTCTTTAAACAGTTGTGACATGAAAGTTGAACCCTGATCCAACTATATTTATTTTGGTAATCCATATCTTGTAAAGAATTTGGTTAACTCCTCTACAATCACCTTTATTGTAATTTTCCTTAAAGGTATTGCTTCTCGAAATCTTGTGGACACACCCATGACTGTGAGTAAGTGTGGGTTCTCACTTTTAGTCTTAGGGACTGTTATGACGTGGCAGATGATGTGTTCCAGGTGAATCAAATCCACAAGAGAAACTTGGTCACATGGTCACAACTGTTTTACAATTTGTATTTTATTTCCAGATGCATGCCCTGAATTGAGAAGTAATAAGACTACCATGACTTCGGAGGTTATTAGAAAATTAAATTAAACATTTATTAACAAATGAAAAGATTTCAACCACATACATAGCCCTAAAAATTACTACTATAATAACTCCTAAAACCCCAAATTAATCTGGCACCCAGATACATTTCTATTAAGGCAACAGTAAAAACAAATAGATTTTGAACAGACCCAGGCAAAGCAACAAAATAGCCTGGATAAGAGAATTCAAAGTGAGTTTTCTCAGTTTTGGTTCCTGCAGATGGCAACTTTATGCACAGAAGTCGAAGGCTTTTCACATGTGTTAGATCTTAGGATTCCATCTCCTCTGACACATAGCCTCATCTCCTTTATGCCTGTTTTCCCTTTTTAATGCAAATTCCATTGTTTTGCTAGGTTTTTGGAATTTTACCCCTCACATAATACAAACCTTTTCATAGGACCAATTTTATCAGTAATCTTTGGGAAAAATAAACACACTGTTTGGCTTAGCTTCTTCTGGCTAGGTGTAACATCTTACTATCTCTTTGAAATTCAAACTATTCTAGTTTATCTGAAAATTTTCCTCACACCTCACATTCTAAAACTTCAGCCATGTTTACGTATTTAGCATTTCAAACCTAGCTTCTTTTTGATAAGTCAAAGCCAACAGACCAGCAGTCTCCACTTCAATTAAAACACACACACACACACACACACACAGAAACTATCCAAACCCCACTATTAGCCTACCTTTACAATAAATCACAATAATATTGTGAGAATTGTTATATTTTTATGACACACCCCTCCCTACCGGAAAATGTGCCATCATAATTTAAAAAGACAGCTTCATTTTCTAAACCCATCTTACACTTATACTTATCTATATACTCACACTATTACATTACCAAATGCACGCATTAATGTAATATATATACTTTTATATATATATATATATATATATATATAATATATATATATATATATATATATCCTTGGTATAAACATAAATCATTCCAGTCCAGTGTCCAGAGTTTAAATGTCCAATTTCCCCTTTGAGCTTCAAACTCCCGACAATGAATCTGCAGAGGGATCTGGGTGGCCTCGTGCATGAATCGCTGAAAGCTAGTATGCGGGTACAGCAGGTAATAAGGAAGGCAAATGGAATTTTGGCATTTATTGCTAAAGAAATAGAGTATAAAAATAGGGAAGTGCTGTTGCAACTATACAAGGCATTGGTAGACCGCACCTGGAGTAATGTGCACAGTTTTGGTCCCCTTACTTGAGGAAGGATATAGTTACATTGGAGGCGGTTCAGAGGAGGTTCACTAGATTTATTCCAGAGATGTGGGGCTTGTTGTATGAGGAGAGATTGATCTGTTTAGGCCTATACTCACTAGAGTTTAGAAGGAAGAGAGGAGATCTAATTGAAGTATATAAGATGCTAAAGGGGATAGACAAAGTAGACGTGGAGCAGATGTTTCCCCTTGTGGGGCATTCTAGAATGAGAGGCCATAGTTTTAAGCTAAAGGGTGGTAGATTTAAATCAGAGATGAGGAGGAATTACTTTTCTCAAAGGGTCGTGAATCTGTGGAACTCACTACCTCAGAGTGCCGTGGATGCCAGGACACTGAATAAATTTAAGGAGGAGATAGACAGATTTTTAATTAGTAACAAGTTGAAAGGTTATGGGGAGAGGGTGGGAAATTGGAGTTGAGGCCGAAATGAGATCAGCCATGATCGTATTGAATGGCGGGACAGCCTCAAGGGGCTGAATTGCTTACTCCTGCTCCTAGTTCTTGTTCTTAATTAGGTCTTCTTGTCCAGCCACATGTATAATCTGTAGATTAAATGGTTGCAGTAATAAACTCCATCTGAACAGCCTCACACTTCTGTCTTGAAATTTGTCCAGAAACTTGAAAGGATTGTGGTCTGTATGAACAATTATTTCTGACAAATTGTTTGCACCGTAAATATCAAAACGCTGCAATGCTGACACCAGACTCAGAGTCTCCTTTTCGATTGTTGAATATCTCCTCTGTTGTACATTCAACTTCCGTGAAAAATACCTTGTTGGTTTCTCAATTCCAGTTTCATCTTCTTGTAACAGTCTGGCCCCAATGCCTATATGGCTTGCATCAATGACCAACTTAAATTGCTTGGCATAATTGGGTACTGCCAAAACTGGTGTCGTAGTCAATACAATTTTCAAACTGTCAAATGTCTTCCGATACTCTTGTCTCCATCGAAACTTCTTGTTGCTTTTTAATAGTTTAGTTAATGGGGCAAACATACTGCTAAAATTTGGTACAAATTTCCAGCAAAACCCACTCAAGCCCAGAAATCTCAAAACTTCTAGCTTTGTTGCAGGCACTGGGGGGCCTTGACTTTCACATCTCTCAGCGCCACCTTACCATGTCCAATGGAATGGCCTAGATATGTAAATTGCACTTCTTCAAATTTACTTTTAGCCAAGTTCATCATCAAACTAGCTTCTTGTAATCGAGTAAACAATTCTTGCAGATGTTGTAAATGCTCCTCCCACATTTGACTGAAAATTGTCAAGTTGTCAATATAAATAGCACAATTGCTCAGTCCTGCAATTGCTTTGTTTGTCAGACTTTGAAATATTGCTGGTGCATTTTTCATACCAAACAGCATGACTTTAAACTGATATAGTCCATCACAAAAGCCAATATCGTCTGATAACGGTACTTGCCAATATCCTCCCAGCAAGTCAATCTTTGTGATGAATTTTGAGTGTCCCACTTTCTCAATGCAATCTTCCAACCATGGTATAGGATATGAATCCACGTTTGTCACTGCATTTACCTTTCGATAGTCCACACAGTCTTTGTGTTCCATTCGGTTTCAGTTCCAGCACAATGGGCGAACTCCAGTTACTCCAACTAGACTCAGTGATGTCATTTTGAAGCATGAATTCAATTTCTTTCTGTACTTGTGATGACTTTGCTGGATTTAATCTACAAGGATGTTGCCTTATCAAAGATGAAACTTCTACACACACATCATGTATAGCTAAATTTGTGCTCCCCAGCTTATTCCCAGAAATTGCTTTATGTGGCCACAATAGCTTCTCCAAATCACTTTGACATGTGTCTGGTAGGTAACTCAATATTACATTTAAATTTTCAATTACCCCCTCATTATTCAATTTGATTAGAGGAAAATCAATTTCAGAATCCTTCATTTCTACCTCTTTCTCCTTATTTCCCCCGAGTCACCTATTTTCCTGACCCATCACAATTGACCCACCAACACCACCCCCCCCAACTCCCGGCATCACCTTGCACCTTCCCTGCATTACCTACCAGCCACAACTATTTTCCTTCGGGGATGTCCAGGTGAACATTTATGTTCCCTTACTTCCCGAAAATTCCACCCCATCTACATTCACCTCCCCACTTACTCCTTCCCACCCCCAGGGTCTGTATCTACCTCAGGGTCCCCACCAACCACCCTCGCCGTCCCTTCTATCACTACCTTCGAACCCTCACCCTCCCACCCTATCACCTCACTCTGCCCTCGGTCATTTTCACCCTTCTTTTATATTATGCTCACCTCAGCTCACTCCCCAGGAGGCAGACTTGGACGTATCCGGCCACTCCCATGCACGTTCACCTGCACATCCCATGCTACGCACCCCTTCCATCCTCCACATCCCTTGCCCCCCCCACACCCCATTCCCACTTCACACCCCATCCCTGCTGAACCCCCTTGTCCTCCCACCCCCCCCAGACTATTCACCCACTTAGTCCCCGCCCTCCCTGCACCCTTACCTCTTCTGCCACCCCTTAGTTCCTCACCCCTCCCGACTCCTTCCTCCAGCCTTACCTCTTCCTCCACCCTTACTCCCTTCCCGTTCCGCACCCCTTCCTCCCCGCAGACACCCTCCCCTCTCCACACCCCTTCCTCTCTCCCCGGTAACCCCCCCCTCTCCACACCCCTTCGTTTCCCCAGACACTCTCCTCTCTCTGAACCCCTTCCACCCGCCGGACACCTCCCACCTCTGTTCTTCTTCTTCTCTTACAACTTCCACACCCACTTTACCCCTACCTCCCCAGTTGGCGCCTTCTCCCCCGATATCCATTCCTCCCTGTTCTCCCTCCCCCCGAACATTACCCCATTCTGAGACCTTTATTCCCCCTCTCCCAACCTCTCCCAATCCTGAAACCATCATTTCCCCCCAAACTCACGCCATCCTGACACCTTCATCCACCCCCCAACCTCACCCCATCCTGACACCTTAATTCACCCACTCCCAACCTCATCCCATCCTGAAAGAATCACAGAATCACACAGTGCAGAAGAGGCCCTTCGGCCCATTGAGTCTGCGCCAACACGTGAGAAACACCTGACCTACCTACCTAATCCCATTTACCTGCACTTGGCCCATAGCCTTGAATGTTATGACGTGCCAAGTGCTCAACCAGGTACTTTTTAAAGGATGTGAAGCAACCTGCCTCCACCACCCACCCAGGCAGCACATTCCAGACCGTCACCACCCTCTGGGTAAAATGTTTTTTCTCACATCCCCCCTAAACCTCCAGCCCCTCACCTTGAACTTATGTCCCCTCGTGACTGACCCTTCAACTAAGGGGAACAGCTGCTCCCTATCCAACCTGTCTATGCCCCTCATAATCTTGGACACCTCGATCAGGTCACCCCTCAGTCTTCTCTGCTCCAACAAAAATAACCCAAGTCTATCCAATCTCTCTTCATAACTTAAATGTTTCATCCCAGGCAACATCCTGGTGAATCTCCTCAGAAACTGACTCCTTAACTAATAATGCAATGCCTCCTCCTCCTTTACCCCCTCCCCTGTCTTGCCTGAAGATTCTATATCCCTGAATGTTGAGCTGCTAATCCTGCCCCTCCCTCAATCACGTCTCTGTGATGGCTACTATATCACAATTCCACGTGTCAATCCTCACCCTTAACTCATCCATTTTACCTGTAATACTCCTGGCACTAAAGTAGAGGCCAGCCAGCCTTGCCTTACTCCCTTGAAACTTAAAGCAGCTGTACTCCCTCTGATTTGATTGTTTTACTGCATTATGATGTGTCCCTATTCTGCTAACGTTCTGTGTCCCCTCCCCCTGCCAAATTAGTTTAAACTCCTCCCAACAGCACTAGCAAACCCGCCTGCAAGGATGTTAGTGCTGTTCTGGTTCAGGTGTGGGCTGTCCCGCTTGTACAGGTCCCACCTTCCCCAGAAACGGTCTCAGTGATTCAGGAATCTAAAACCCTCCCTCCTGCACCAACTCTTAAGCCACGTATTCATCTGTGCTATTCTCCTATTTCTGTGCTAGCTAGCACATGGCACTGGGGCTAATCCAGAGATTATAACCCGAGAGGTTCTGCTTTTCAGTCTACTGCCTAACTCCCTGAATTCTTGATGCAAGACATCATTCCTCTTTCTACCTATGTCATTGATACCAAAGTGTACCATGACCTCTGCCTTATCACCCTTCCCCTTCAAGATGCCCCGCAGCCATTCAGAGGCTTCCTGGACCCTGGCACCAGGGAGGCAACACACCATCCTGGAGTCACATTGATGGCTACAGTAGCGCCTATCTCTTCCCCTGACTATAGAATCCCCTGTTACTATTGCTCTTCCTCTCTTCCTCCCCTCCTGTACAGACAGGCTGCTTGTGGTGCCAGAAGCTTGGCTCTTTCTGCACTCCCTGTAAGAACCAGCACCCTCATCAGCCTCCAAAATGGAATTGCGAGCGGGATCCCAGGGGACTCCTGAACTACCTGCCTGTTTCTCTTGGACTGCCTGGAGGTCACCCATTCCCTTCCTTCCTCAAGTCCCTTCAGCTGCGGTGTGACCACCTCTCTAAATGTGCTATCCACGATGCTCTCACACTCGCAGATGCTCCACAGTGTCCCCAGCCGCCACTTTAGCTCTGAAACCCGAGCTTCCAGGAGCTGCAGCTGGACACACTTCCTGCATACATGCTGGTCCTGGCACTGGAAATGTTCCCAGCTTCCCACATGGAGCACGAGGAGCACACCACAGCTTTAAGCTCTCATGCCATGACTTATCCCTTTAAGTTAAATCTTTTAAATCAATTACTCTAGGCCCCTTCTTTCCTGATTCTTGTTACTACAGAATATATAGACTATAAACCACAAAAAGACCTTAAACTATAAGTGCTAAAATTAGGAAATACTTACCCAACCTTACTCACTACTTACCAGTCATTCCTCTCTCTTGTAGCCTCTACTCCTGCAACAGGGCAAGACCACTCTCTGAAGATTTAAGACACCTTCATTCCCCCCTCCCACCCTCACACTCCCACCAACACCTCTTCCTCTCCCAGCTGATCATAGCCCTTCCTCTTCCACCCCCTCAACTATCATCCGTTGTGAGCATCAACAGTGACTATCAACTTCTGTGCATTGCTTTGTCATGTCCATGAGAATCCACCAAGCATGCCATGGACATTCCTCCAGTGTGCTGTTGCTGTCGGGGTCCAGCACCTTCTGCTCCTCGGTTGTCCGCAATGTGAGCAAAGCCCTGGGAGGTAAGTCCCGTCTTCTGCATGTCTTTGGTATTGGTCTACCCCAGCGTGCTTCCCTCCCGACATTGGTGGATGATCCGGGGAGCGGGGGGTGAGTGTGATTCCAGCGGGCAGGCCTAATAAGTATATGCTGATATATTGCAATGAGGTTCCCGAAGTCCGATAGCGGAGAACGCAGCCCGCCATCAGCAGGTTGAGCAAACGATTGCGAACTGGTTTCACGCCATCGTGAAACTGATCAAGCCAAATGGTCTGCTCATGCCACCGAACACACCCGATGCCGACGGGCACAAAAAATCCATGCCATTATCAGTCCCGAAAACAAAGCCAAATGCTGGATAAACATCCTGTGTTGATGTCATTATGAAGAAGGAAGGTCACATGACCCAAAATTCTGGCCTTTTGAATAGTGTAATATTACATTTCTGGGCTGCACAGGCAGTTTGCTGTTTTATCATTCGACTGGCTGGACACAAAGAAGCCGGCTCTATTCAAACAGGACAACCAGCCATCTAACCTGACTCTGCTGCAAAATTTAGTATCTTCCCATACAGAACCGACTCAATCCTCGCATGGCGGCGCTGTTGAAGGGTCGTGAGGACTCGAAACGTCAACTCTTTTCTTCTCCGCCGATGTTGCCAGACCTGCTGAGTTTTTCCAAGTAATTCTGTTTTTGTTTTCAATCCTCACATGTCTACTTTAGCTTGCTACATCAACGCCACCTGAAAAGTGAATCCTCCAACCCTGGGCTCCAGCCAGCCGACCTCGAAAGCCTACGTGAAACTCTGATTCTGGACTCTGAGACTCATGTGAACCAATATTCAGTTTCTCTGTGGTCCTTGTGCTGTAAACCTCCTTTCCTCTATCCCTCCCTTTACTGTGTCAGTGCGGAGTTGGAAGCTGTGGACACTTCACGGGTTTTGAACGTGCAAAATAAACTAACCTTCTGAGTTAATCCTAGCTTCAGTTTGCTATGGAGTTATTAGTAAAAATCGGATCACCCAAAAACCATGGGGTTGGGAAACAATACACCACTGCTCATTCTTTATAAAAAACTAATTCAAACACCTTTTTTTACCGACAGGTGGTAAGAGGAAATCAGTGCTGTTTGAACTGAGTTCCTCTCCTATACGTAACAAGGGCAATGGAGGATAAAGTATAAAGGGGCCCTGCATGACATCTCTTCAGTGTTGTCAGTTGCCATGAGTGCAGCTATCCTCCTGCGTTTGATGCCAAACATGCTCTGTTTGATGGGCAAAAGGGTGTACAGGCAGGCTCTTCCTTTGGTGTCAAGAGGATGTGGGTGACCATCTGCTGCAACAAAGGAATGAATATTAGAGTGAGCCTTGTGTGGTCTTGTAGACTGTGGCTCTGATGGTAAAATAGTCTAACTAACCTCAGTTATGGGCAAATTAATGGAATAAATTCTGAGAGATAAACTGCCACTTAGAAAGGTGCAGAATAATCAAGGATAGTCAGCATGGATTTGTTAAAGGAAGATCGTGTCTGACTAACTTAATTGAATTTTTGGAAAAAGTAACAAGGAGGATTGATGAGGGTAGTGCAGCTGATGTGGTCTACGTGGATTTTAGCAAGGCTTTTGACAAAGTCCCACATGGCGGGTTGGTTAAAAAAATAAAAGCTCATGGGATCCAAGGGAATGTGCCAATCTGGATAGAAAATTGTCTCAGTGGCAGGAAACAAAGTGCAATTGTTGATGGGTGTTTGTGTGACTGGAAGGCTGTTTCCAGTGGGGTTCCACAGGGCTCAGTACTGGGTCTTCTGCTTTTTATGGCATATAATCACAATTTGGATGTAAATGTAGGGTGTATGATCAAGAAGTTTGTAGATGACACAAAATTTGGCCATGTGGTCAATAGTGAGGAGGATAGCTGTAGACAGCAGGAAGAATCGATGGGCTGGTCAGGTGGGCAAAAAAGTGGCAAATTGAATTCAACTCTGAGAATTGTGAGGTGATTCATCTGGGGAGGTTAAGGTAAAGGAATATACAATTAATGGGAGAACACTGAGACATGTAGAGGACACGGCCCGTGACAAAAGTGTGCAGATGATACCAAACACTAGGGCCTAGGAGCTGGGGGTTGGTGGGTGGGGGCACCTGACTGCGTTGCTCTAAACAGAATTTCTTGTTGGCCTCCAGCCTGAGCAGCCAGAGGCAGAGCAGACCTGAAAGACTGACTTAAAAAAAAATTAGGACCGTCATCCTGAGAGCTCCAATTTTTTAAAAGCCTGTCTGCTCAGGCCAGTTTCGCCAAGTTGCTTCACTACTGCTTCTGATCTTCGGGCAACTTTGTTGTTCCAATTTTTTTTTAAAAGGCCTGCCATAAAAGCATGAAGCTGCCCAAAGGTTGGAAACAGCTGTGCAGCAACTGAAAGTGTTCTCGCTTGGAAAATTGGTAAGTGACATTTCTAATTTAAAGCCATTTGAATGCTGGGTTTAGGGGTGGGGGGATGGTCTGGGGCTGTTGAAAGGGTTGGGGATGGGGGGGTTTTGGGGGTGGGTGGCGGTGGGAGGTTGGGGGGGTTTGGAGTGGTGGGGGGCTTGGGTTGTGTCAGAGGAGTGGGGGTGGGGATAGTCATAGTCATAGAGTTATACAGCACAGGAACAGGCCCTTCGGCCTATTGTGTCTGTGCCAGCCATCAAGCACCTATCTATTCTAATCCCATTTTCTGGCACTTGGCCCATACCCCTGTATGCCATGGCATTTCAAGTGCTCATCTAAATACTTCTTAAATGTTGTAAGGATAGGTTGGGGGTATTGGGGGGCAGTTGGGGGTATTGGAGGGAAGGGAAGTGGTTGAGGGGTGTTGGAGGGGTGGGAGGGAGGAGGTTGGTGTGTTTGAGGTGGTGGGGGGTGTTAGGATGAGGGGTTGGGGAGGTGGGGTGGCAGGGGCGATGTGGAGGGAGGTTGAGGGAGTGGTGTGGTGTTGGGGTGTAACTCTTTTTTGCTGTTGAAGTTTCTTATTTATTAATTAAATTTTTCCATTTTAGACTGTAAATTCATAGTGTATAACATAATTTGTATGACAGATTCTGGGGGAAGGGGAAATAGTCCAGTTTTTGAGTTAAGTTTTTACTGAATTTATGCAACATGTATCATTCTTCACTGAAAAATTTAGATCAATAATTTAATCTACATTTTTCCTAAACTGTTGGTAGATGTCTGATTGACAAATCCTGGCAATATTGTCATTAGCAGAAAAGGGGTAGATGCCATTTATGGTATATTGTGGGTTGGTGTCACAGAAGTCAGAATGGTAAGATTGTATTGGCTATAGAGTTGAATTTTTGTAAATGTAATGATTTATTTGTAGCCACTTTCCTTACATCAGTTGATTGCTTTTTGATTAATTATCCTTAGAGAATCAGCACTGGGCCTCCAATTTCACCATTGCTACAGTCACTCTGCCTCCTGTATGCAGATGTAATGAAAGAAAGACAAAACCACATTTATACAGCACCTTTCGCAATGTCTCAAATCACTTTACAGCCAGTTAAATACTTTTGAGTTGTAGTCACTGGTATAATGTGGCAATGTTATCAAATGGCAGGGCAGGCTTGAGGGGCTAAATTCCTGCTCCTAATACATATGTTCATATTTCATTCTGGATGAATGAGATGAACTGGGCCAGATGGTTTGTGTCATCCATAATTACCTTCGAACAGAAGATGGAATCATGGCTGGAGTTCTGTTTCTTTTGTTGCTAGTAGAAATTTACTGGAGCAGGCTTTGTGGGGTGAAATTTCCAGGGCAGGAGTGCGTAATGGGCTCATAGTGAAATTGTAACCTGTTTTACCCTGCACGTGATGATCAAGAGTCTTTTCCATTGACTTCAATATTGTTCCTTTGTCCTACTCTATCTTGGTGCTTTTAAGAGTTATTTTGAGGAATGAAATATCATGATAAAATTGTATTGCATAGTAGATATTGAAAATATATTGTAATGACAAGTAGCAATCAGAGCTGCTGATCATGTAACCATGGATACAATTGTAAACCATTCAGTTTTTGTTCTCTGGCTTCTTAAAAGTTGTGTTACACAGAGACACCTGAGGACTCCAATGCTCCTTACTGACAGTGAAGATCTATGTTTTTCCATCATTCCACTTTGTTTCTCAGATGTCATTTGCTCTTTCTACCCTGTGCGGTTACTGATGAAATAGAATACAATTCCACTCCTTTAGTGAAATAATTATATTGAATAACATCATGCACTCAGGCAGGAGAAAGTCTTGTACTTCTTCAAGAGAATGCAAAAGACCTTGTGCAGTTTATCTGGGTTGCAAGTATTGACTCTTTCCTCCAAATATGAACTTAGTGTCACCATGTCCATATGGTGCAATGTGCAGAACATGTTAATGAGTGCTGAGGCAATCACCAAAATCAGTGTTATTGTTTGCATAGCGTTATAAGTAACTAACTGGTTATTTTCCTGTCAAATTAACAATATTGCATGATGCTGTTAATGTAAAATTTGTACTCTCTGGTTTGTTTAATAGTTGCAGTGGGATCACCTATAGGCTGCACACAAACTAACACTGCATTATATGGTCACTCATCTTAACATTAATGACATATGCTGCATATATATTGGATGATATTTGTAACCAGATGCCAACAATGCCTTTCTGTGATCGGTGAATTAATTGATGAATCCTGAATGGGGGAATACTATCTTGCATGATCGAATTGAAGGATTAAGTCAGGGTTGGTGGGGGTGTGGGGAATAAGGGGCCCTGGAAAAGGAGAACACCAGGGCCCATAATTTCTCTCCCTGGCCCTGGTAGAGGAAGTGAGGGAGCTTGGAGTGAATGCCCACAGATCCCTGAAGGTAGCATGACAGGTGATTAAGAAGGCATATGGAATAACTTCCTTTATTAGCCAAGGTATAGAATATAAGAGCAGGGAGGTTATGCTGGAACGATACAAATCATTAGTTAGGCCAACATTTGAATACTATGTGCATTTCTGGTCACCTCATTACAGAAAGGATGTAATTGCACTTGAAAGGGTACAGAGGAAATTTATGAGGATGTTGCCAGAAGTGAAAAATTGCAGCTATGAGGAAAGGTTGGATAGGCTGGGTTGTCCTCCTTGAAACAGAGGAGACTGAGGGGAGATTTGATTGAGATGTACAAAATTGTGAGGGGCCTGGATAGAGTGGATGGGAAGAGCCTATTTACATTAGCAGAGAGGTCTGTTACTAGGGGACATAGATTTAAAGTGATTGGTAGAAAGATTAGAGGGGAATTGAGGAAAAGTGTTTTCACCCTGTGGGAAGTAGGGGTCTAGAAATCACTGCCTGAAAGGGTAATAGAGGCAGAAACACTGAACTCATTTAAAAGGTGTCTGGATACTCACCTCAAGTGTTGTAACCTGCTGGGTTACGGACCAAATGCTGGAAAGTGGGATTAGGCTGGTTGGCTTGTTTATCAGCCGGCGCAGACACGGTAGGCCCACTAGCCTCTTTCTGTGCCATAAACTCACTATGATTCTATGAATAGCTAATGTACAGTGTATTGGTTGCAAATTTCAGGGAAGTGAAAGTGGAAATAGCGACGAATGTCAAAAGGAGGTGTACTGAAATTTGATGCAATGATTGTCAGATAGTCAAGGAAAGTGGGGAGTATTGTGACTAGTAAGTCTACAAATATTGAAGAAAGAAGCAGAGAAGAAGATAGAGATATTCCTACCCTGACAGCTCTAGTTAGGACATTGAACTTTTTTGCATTGCAGACAGATCCTGGATGTCAAACTGAAATGCTCTGTTGCGCGTTCCCACTGTCCTCTGAATTGATGTTTGAATGGTGTCTTACCTGCCGGAGAGATTATCTGTCCTTATGTCCACCACCCAGAATAGGACCTCCAAGGCAGAATTGGCAAACCTTGGTGTTCTCTCAGTGTTGCTGCATCCATTTGTCTCCAGCATTGTTTCCTGCCTTCTGTAACTTTTTTGTGCCTTCAAACCCCTTAATAAGCATGCAGACAATAAGCACCATGGATACTACTGGCTATCACTTATGTGATATAATCAGTAGGCAGCATGAAATGTGCTGCCTGAATCAACACTAAAAGGGCATGCAAAGCATGTCCCAACCCCTAAGCACCCAATTCCAGGCATGAGTGGATTTCTGGACCATGTCATGCTACTGTGCTGACAAAATAATGAAGCTCTTCTATTATGCACTTACCTTATTCTGTTTAGCTATGATGTCCACAAGAAAGTTGGTCCTAACATTGTCAACATTTGGTACTAGGATTGAAGTGTAGTCTGGCTCACTGTCAGGTGGATATAAATACTCTTGAACCCAGGTTTTCCAGTTCTCCCATTCACCTGAATCAAAAAGCAAGCACAGCAGACTATGTTCACATAAAGGAAGAAACATTGCAATTCTGTCCTAATTTTGAATTATCTCTGGCAATTATCAAAACATTTCAGCTTTTTCCTTCTCCATTGAACTTCCTATCTCGGCTCTAGTTTTTCTTCCCTTGTCCAGTCTCTTCCTACCTATATCTATGATTCTTCAAATGTCCTCTGTCACTTCAACAGCTTCTAGTTTCCTGATCCTATCTCTCTACTTTCCACACCTGCAATCCCTCTACACCTCTGTTCCCTATAAGGATGGTTTCAAAGCTTTCCACATTTTCTCTAAATGGAGGCTCAAACAGTCCCCATCCAGCACCACCTTCCTCAGCTTAGCTGACCCTCTTCTTGCATTGAATGACTTATTCAACTCTTCCTTCAAATAAAAGGTGTTGCTATGGCTACCTGGATGGGTACTGGATGTGATTTTTTTGTGGGATATGTGGAACATTCTTTGTTCCAGTCCTACTCAGACCCCCTTCCTCATCTCTTTTTCCAGTACATTCATACATTCAAGTAAAATATCCATGCCGTTCCCTGCTCTCGCTTTGAACTGGAAAATTTCATCAACTTTGATTCCAATTTTCGTCATTCTCTTGCCTTCACGTGGTCTATCTCCAACTCTTCCCTACCATTCCTTGATTTCTCTATGTCCATTTCTTGGGATAGGCCATCAACCAAAATTTACAATAAGTCCACTGACTCCCAAAGCTATTTTCAGTATATTTCATGTAAGGACTCTATTCCATTCTCCTAGTCTCTCTTTCTCTGTCACATCTGTTCAGACCTTCCATATTAATGTTTCCAGTATGTCTTCTTTTTTCCTCAACCTTTTCCTCACTGGCTCAAAACAGACCTGAAGTATTTCTTTCTCCATGGATGCTTCCAAACCTGCTGACTATTTCTAGCATTTTCTGTTTTTATCTCTAGCTATTATCAGGTTTCTCTTGAAAAACAAAAAATATATATTTCAAGGGAAGCCTGATGCAAATGAGCATTCCTAGATTCCTAGATGCTGAACTTTTGTTCCAAAGTTTCAGTGCTCAAACAATTCAATTAATGTGAAATAGGTAAATACAAATAGAAAGCTCTACTAATAATAATTAATGTAATTAAATTCAGAAAGGGTTAGATCTTTTATATATCTGTGATATAAGATGGCAGACATAATTTAATTTCGAACAATGGATGAGTATGGAAGAAAGAATCCAAAAATTAGTCAAATATAACTGCTTCTGAATGACATGTGCAGCTCTGGTCATTCAATTATGAAATGAATGTTTTTACTTTTGCAAGGAACAAGCAAAGATGAATATGGGTATCAGGAGTTTAACATGTTAGTCAGGTGAAGGAATTTTGATTTTCTTTGGAAAATCAGAGACCTTTGTGATGATCGAATTGAAACTTTAAAGGTTATGATAAAAAACTGACAAATTGATCACAATGGTTGGTGTGGTTCACAGCTAAGCCAAACGTTAAAAATGGGTAGAGAAATGTGGAATTGCTGGAAACACTCATCAGGCCAGTAAGCTTATGATCTTTTTCAGAACAAGAATCGATTTGGGATGGGGGACCAATTACGTGGATAGACTGCAGAAGCTGGGAAAGTGCTCTTCAGAAAATAGAAGATGGAGAGCAGATTTGATAGACCTGTTCAAAATCATGAAGAGTAGATAAGGAGAAACTGCTCCCATTGACAGAACAATCATTAATCATAGGATACCAATTTAGGGTGAGTAGAAACCAATGCGAACAGAAGGAAAATCCTTTCTACATAGCAAGCGGCTAGGATCTGAAATGCACAGCCTGTGAGTGTGGTGGAAGTACATTCAATTGTGGCTTGCAAGAGAGTTAGATAATCTGCTAAATAGAGAAAACTTGCAGGGCTATGAGGAAAAGTGTTGGGCGGATAGTGATAGTGGGATTAAGTGATTTGCTCTTGCCCTGTCAAAATGGGCCAAATGGCTCCCTTGTATGCTGTAACCATTCCATGTTTAATTGCTTGGTGATACAGAACTTCAGTGTTGATGAAAAAAAAGAGACATGCTGTTGGAGCTTTATGTCTTGCACTCATCATGACTGATGCAAGAATGCTGAATTTCAAAGGGTGCAACAATTAATACTGCATGAGGAAAGGGTGCTGAATGTTTGGCAAGACAACTTTGATTGGTTGAGAATGCAGCAGGGAACTATTGCTTCCCATGCTTTCATTTTATTCAAAAAAGGCACAATGCCTGGACATGTTCTTTCTGCTTTCAGTGGACAGGTCCCTATGTGTATCTTCTCGTAGTGTAAGTGAGTCACATTGCAAGCCCAACTGATAATCTTAAATTGGCTGCTCCTGATAGCAGCACTTCCTGAACATGTGTTTGTTGAGGACATGAGAAGCTTCCTGGAGTTTCCACATGGAACAGGATGTGCAGCCCTGCTATGCCGCTATCTATTAGACTATTAAATTTAATCCACCGACTATTCACCATTCGGCTACTTCCCTTGTGTTGACGGTCACTTTATTTTATCAGTTTACCTTAAATGTTTTTAATTAACT
Source organism: Cetorhinus maximus (assembly GCF_964194155.1). NCBI lineage: Eukaryota > Metazoa > Chordata > Chondrichthyes > Lamniformes > Cetorhinidae > Cetorhinus > Cetorhinus maximus. The sequence continues at coordinate 169,807,175 of NC_135883.1, forward strand.
CTTATTATCTGTATACCTCAGATTCTAATTTACTGAAAAATTCAGAACCCTTTAGTTTTACTATCCCTTGCTATTTCATTTTAACTTTATTCGCTAGATCTGATGAATTAAGTGAGTACTCTGTTGTTATATGATATGCTGTCAAATTGGCTTTAGCTTTATACTAATTAATTGATCAGGTCTTACTTTATAATTGATTAATTCAGATTAATGTAAAAGCTTACCCAGTATACTCATTCCACATGCCACCTTGTCCTGTGACATCACTTCACAATATAGTTTTTCCTCCCATTTGGGATCCGAGTGGAGCAGCATAAAGGAGACAGGGAGTGAAGCATGCTGTGACCTTTGATCTTAACTAGCCTGCAGTTTCTTTTGCAATTTTAAAGTACTAAGTCAAATTCTGATTGTTAATCTAAATTATAGCTTGAGAAATACATAACAAAGAGATCCCACTAGCAACAAATTCTCAACTTAACACTTGGTTTACGATGCACTCTATTTCCCAGTGACACTGTGCTTCACCCTTAACATTCAACGGCATTACCATCATTTAGTTCCCACCGTCAACTCTATGGGAGCTATTCTGGGGAGATGGTGATGTAGTGGTAATGTCACTGGACTAATAATATAAGCATCCCTGGATACACAGGCTCAAATCCCACCATGGCAGCTGGTGGAATTTAAATTCAATTAATAAATCTGGAATTAAAAGCTAATCTCAGTAATGGTGACCATTAAACTATCATCAATTGTTGTAAAACTCCATCTGGTTCACTAATGTCCCTTTAGGGAAGGAACTCTGCCATCCTTACCTGGTCTGTGACATCACACCCTGAACAATGTTGTTGATTCTTAAAATGCCCTCCAAAATGGTATAGCAAGGGAAATTAAAGTTGGATAACAAATGTTGGCCATGCTGATGACACCCATATCCCAAGAATGAACAAATAAAATAAAACATTGATCAGCAACTTAACTGATACAACCACAAAACTACTGAGGTTCAAAGAGCAGATCAGAGGTTGGGAATTCTGTTGTAAGTAACTCACCTCCTGATTCCCCAAAGCTTGATCACCACTTACAAGGTGTTAGTCAGAATTGTGATGGAATATTCTCCACTTGCCTGGATGACTGTAACCCCGGCAACACTCAACAAGCTCAACACCATCCAGAGTAAAGTAACCCGCTTGTTTGGCACCTTCCAAACCTGCAATCTCTCCCACCTTGAAGGACAAGGGCAGTAGATGCATAGAAACATCACCATTTGTTAATTCCCCTCCAAGCCACACAGTCCATGTGGTGTAGGCACACCCACAGTGCTGTTAGGAAGGGAGTTTCAGGATTTTGACCCAGCAAACAGAGAAGGAACAGAGATACAATTTCAAGTCAGGATGGCGCGTGGCCTGGAGGGCAACTTGTTGAGTGGCCCTGGTGCATGGGAACTTCACTGTCTGCAAGTTTCCTTCTGCATCACACACCATTCTAACTTGGAAATATATACTTTGCTGGACCAAAATCCTGGAATTTTCTCCATAACAGCACTGAGGGTGGACCTACATCATATAGACTTCATCAGTTCGAGAAGACAGTTCACCACCACCTTCCTAAGGTCAATTAAGATGGGCAATAAATGCTGGACTTGCCAGTGATGCCGACATCTCATGAATCTTTAATTAAAACGATGCTGTCGAGGCCCACTGCCTTTGGTGTATCCTGTGTGCTCAGCAGTTTCTTGACAATATGTTGAGCGAATGGAATTGTCTAAAGACTGGCTTCTGAGTTGCTGGGAACCTCAGGAAAAGGACATGATGGACCATCTACTCAGTACAATTCGTTGAAGATGATTGTAAATGCTTCAGCTCTGTCTTTTGCACACACATGTTGTGCTCTCCCATCATTGAAGGTAAGGTTCATAGAGCCTCTTCCTCTAGTTCATTGTTTAATTGGCTAGCACCATTCATGACTCGATGTAAAGGGAGTGCAGAACTTTGATCTGATCTATTGGTCCTGGGATTGCTTATCTCTTGTTACCAGCATTCTGCTTTCATTGTTTAGCATGCATGTGGTACTGTGTTGTAGTTTCACCAGGCCATGGGTATCCAGATTTTCATGAATTACAATTCTGCTGATGGCTCACAGAAACTAATGGATATCCAGTTTGAGCTGCTAGATCTATTCTGAATAAATCTCATTTAGCATAGCAGTAGTGCCAAACAGCTCGAAGGAGTATCATTAATTTGAAGTCAAGAATTTGGCTCCATAAAGACTGTGTAGTGTTAATTCTTTATTTATTTGTTCCTGGGATCTGAGCATCACTAGCATGGCCACATTTATAACTTATCCCTAATTGCCCTTGAGAAAGTGGAAATGAGCCACCTTCTTCAACCATTGCATTCCATGAGATATAGGCGTACCCACAGTGCTATTAGGGAGGGAATTGGACATACTGAAAGTGAAGGGACCATATAGTTCCAAGTCATGATGGTGTGTGTGACTTGCAGGGGAACTTGCAGGTGGTGGTTCCCGTGCACCTGCTGCCCTTGTTCTCTGAGGTGATGGAGGACGCATGTTTGGAAGGTGCTCTTGAAGGAATCTTTGTGAATTGCTGCAGTACACCCTGCAGATGGTATATAATGCAGCCACATCATACTGGTGGTGGAAGGAGTGAATGTTTAAGGTGGTGGCTGGGGTGCCAATCAAATGGAGTACTTTATCCTGAATGGGCTGGAAGCACCTACTTGAAGTAAATCAGGGAAAAAACCAATGGGAGGCATTCTAATGGGAGATTCAAGAGGTTCAGAGTAAACATGACTCCACAAAGAAAATGGGTGCTACAGCCCAATTTAGAGCCCCACAATGCCAAGGAGCATACAGGGCAAAATAAGGCAGAAAAGGAAAGCTTATGTCAGACACCAAGGACCACACACTACAGAAAGTATAAAAAGTGCAAGGGTGAAATCCGAATGGAAATTGGGAAAGCAAAGGGAGGGCTTGAAACAAAATCGGCAAGTAAAATCAGGGAGAACCTAAAGATGATTTACTCGTACATTAATAATGAGGATTACTAAGGGAAGAGTAGGGCCCATAAAAGATCAGAAAGGTAACCTATGTGAAGACACAGAGAATGTGGATATGGTTCTTAATGAATACTTTGCGTCAGTCTTCAGGAAAGAGGGAGACAAAGCAGACATTGTAGTTAAGGAGGAGGAGTGTGAAATATTGGATATGATACATATAGGTTGAGAGGAAATATTAAGGGGATTAGCATCCTTGAAAGTGGATAAATCACCAGGTCCAGATGAAATGTGTGCCAGGCTGTTAAAAGAGGCCAGGGAGGAAATAACAAAAAGTCCGACCATCATTTTCCAATTCTCACCGGGTACAAGTTTGGTGCCAGAGGACTGGAGGACAGCTAAAGTTGTACCTTTGTTTAAAAATGGAGTGAGGAATATACTGAATAATTACAGGCCAGTCAGTCTAACCTCAGTAGTGGGCAAATTATTGGAATTAGTTTTGAGGAACAGGGTAAACTTTCACTTAGAAAGGCATGGAATAATCAAGGACAGTCATGGATTTGTTAGGGCAAGATCTTGTCTGACTAATTTTATTTAATTTTTTGAGGAGGTAACAAGGAGGATTGATATGGGTAGTGTAGTTGATGTGGTCTACGTGGATTTTAAAAGGCTTTTGACAAGGTCTCAAATGGCAGACTGGCTAAAAAATGAAAGCCCATGGGATCCAGGGGAATGTAGCAAGCTGAATACAAAATTGGCTCAGTGGCAGGAAATAAAGGATAATTGTTGATGGGTGTTTTTGTGACTGGAAGACTTTTTTCAGTGAAGTTCCATAGGGCTCAGTACCCCACCCCCTGCTTTTTGTGGCATATATTAATGATTTGGACTTAAATGTAAGGGGCATGATCAAGACGTTTGCAGGTAACAGAAAAATTGGCCGTGTGATTGATAGTGAGGAAGGTAGCTGGAGACTGTAGGAAGACATAAATGGGCTAGTCTAGTGGCCAATAAAGTGGCAAATGGAATTCAACCTGGAGAAGTGTGAGCTGCTGCATTTGGGGAGATCAAAGAAGGCAAACAAATATTCAATAAAAGAGCAGGCACTGAGATGTGCAGAAGAAGTGAGGGCCCTTGAAGTGAAGTCTACAGATCCCTGAAGGACAGATTGATAAGATGGTTAAGAAGGCATATGGAATCCGTTCCTTTATTAGCCAAGGCATAGAATAAAAGAGCAGGGAGGTTATGCTGGAGTGATATAAAGAACTAGTTAGGCCGCAACTTGAATACTGTGTGCAGTTTTGGTCACCTCACTACAGAGAGGATATAATTGCACTAGAGAGGGTACAGAGGAGATTTATGAGGATGTTGTCTGGACTATGAGCAAAGATTGATAGGCTGGGATTGTTTTCCTTGAAACAGAGAAGGCTGAGGGGAGATTTGATTGTGGTGTTCATGGTTATGATGGGTGTGGATAGAATGGATGGGAGGGGCATATTTCCCTTAGCATTGAAGTCAGTGGCCATGGGACATAGATTTAAAGTGATCGGTGGAAGGGTTAGAGGGGAGATGAGGAAAAATATTTTCACCCAGCGGATGGTCGGGGTCTGGAACTCACTGCCCGGAAGGGTAGTAGAGGCAGAGACCTTTAACTTATTTAAAAGGTGTCTGGATATACACCGGAAGTCCTGTAACTTCCTGTAATGTCCAAGTGCTGGAAAATGGGATTGGGCTGGCCGGGGGCAGGGGGAGAGGGGCTCGTTTTTCGGCTGGTACAAACACAGTGGGCTAAGTGGCCTCCTTCTGTTTTTCTACCTTTTCCAAATTTTCTAAACATCTGAAAAGGGGTGTGGTGAGAGGATGGGGGAGTGGCAGTATGAAAATTGTTCTCTAGGGGAGCCAGCATGGACACAATGGGCTGAACGGCTTTCCTCTGTGTTGTAATAATTCTATGATCCAATGAATGTTTATAGGCTTCTTGAGTGTTGTTAGAGCTGCGCTCATCCAAGCAAGTGAGTGTTTCATTGCACTCCTGTGCCTTGTAGGTGGTGAATTGGCTTTGGAGAGTCAAGAAGTTATTTACCACAGAAATACCAGCCTCTGACTTGCTTTGGTAGCCACGTTCTTTATATGGTTGGTTCAATCAAGTTTCTTGGCAATCCCCAGGATGTTGATAGTGGGGGATTCAGCAATGGTAATGCCATTGAATGTCAAGGGAGGATGGCTAAGTTCTTTCCTTTTGGAGATGGTCATTGCATGGCAGTTGTGTAACATGAATTTTACTTGCCACTTATCAGCTTGAACCTGAATGTTGTTCAGGCAAGTCCTACTGCATCAGGGAACAGACCGCTTCAGTATCTGAGGAGTTGCGAATGGTACTGGACACTGTACAATCGTCAATGAACATGCCTATTTCTGACCCTGTGTTAGAGGGAAAGTCATTGATAAAATAGCTGATGATGAATAGGTCTAGGACCCTATCCCAATGAGCTACTGCAACAATGTCCTGGGCTGAGATGATTGACTTCTAAGAACTGCACCCATCTTCCTTTATCAGTAGGACTCCAACCAGTGGAGAGCTTTCCCCCAATTCCCATTGAGTTTAATTTTGCTCAGCTCCCTAAAACCACACTCGATGAAGTCAAGGGCAGTTACTCTAACCTATCCTCTTAAATTGAGTTTTTTTATTCCAAGTTTGGTCCAAGGCTGCGATGAGGTCTGGAGCCAAGTGGTCCTGTCTGAATGCAAACTGAACATTGGTAAGCGGGTGTAAGTGTAAATGCCACTTGATAGCACTGTCAACAATACCTTCCATCATTTTGCTGATGGTGGAGAGTAAACTAATGGGGCAGTAAATGAATGGATTTGTCCTGCTTTTTGTGGACAGGACTTACTTGGGCAGTTTTCACCATTGTTGGGTAGATGTCAGTGGTGTAGCTGTAATGGAAAAGCTTGGCTAGAAGCTCAGCTAGCTCCAGAGCACAAGCCTTCAGTACTTCTGCTGGGATGATGTCAGGGCCCATTGCCCTTGCAGTATCCAGTACCTTCCTTGATATTAGTGGAGTAAATCAAATTGGCTAAAAACTCACACCTGTGAAGCTGAGGACCTCAGGAGGAGGCTGAGATGAGTCAACCACTCAGTAATTCTGGCTGAAGGTGGCTTCAAATGCTTCAGCCTTGTCTTTTGTGCCAATATGCTAGGCTTCTCGATTATGAAGGATAGGAATGTTTCTTGAGTCTCCTTCTCTGGTTAGTTGTTTAATTATCCACCATGATTCATGACTGGATGTGGCAACCCTGCAGAGCTTTGATCTGTTCTATTGGTTGTTTGTCTGCTTAAGTCTATCACACGCTGCTCTGCTGTTTAGCATGCATGTAGTCCTGTGTTATAGCTTCACCAGGTTGACACCTCACTTTTAGGTATGCCTGGTGCTGCTCCTGACATGCTCTCCTGCACTCTTCATTGAAGCAGGGTTGATCCCTGACTAGATGGTAATTGTACAGTGAGGGATATGCCAAGCCATGCGATTACAGATTGGAGTTAAATATAATTCTGCTGCTGCTGATGGTCCACGGCAGCTCATGGATGCCCAGTGTTGAGTTGCAAGATTTGCTTTTAATCTACCCCATCTAGCATGGTGGTAGTGATGCACAACATGATGGATGATAAGTATGAAGACAGGACTTGGTCTCTATAAGGATTGTGTCGTGATCACTCCTACAAAAACTCTCATGAGTGGATGCATCTGCTGCAGGTAGATTGGTGACGGTCAGGTCAAACAGCTTTCTCCCTCTTGTTTGTTCTCTTGCCACCTGGTGCCAGTTCGATCAATAGTGGTTCTCCTGAGCCACTCTTTGTGATAGTCATTGAAATCCCCTACCCAGAGTACATTCAGTGCACTTGCTACCCTCAGTGCTTTTCCAAGCAGTGCTTAACATGCAGGACTGTTGATTCATCAGCTGAGTGAAGGTGATATGTGGTAATTGGCAGGAGGCTTTCTTGGCCATATTTGGCCTGGCGCAATGAAACTTCAGGGTTTCCGCAGTCAACATTGAGGACTCCCAGGGAAACTCCCTCCTGACAGCATGCCAATGTGCTGTCACCTCTGGTGGATCTGTCCTGTCTGTCTGGGACATTGGGTGTAAGGGACAATTTGGCTAGTATGATTATGTCTGACTGTTGCTTAATTAGATTGTGGGACAGCTCTCCTAATTTTGTTCTAAATCCACAGATGTTTGTAAGGAAGAATTTGCTTGGTCGACTGGGCAGGTGCCCCATTGTTGTTTCTGGTGCCTAGGCCAATGCCTGGTTTATAGACTTCTCTGTAGCAGTTTTGGTACAACTGAGTGGTTTGTCAGGTCACATCACTGTGGATATGGAGTTACATATAGGCCAGGCTGGGTAAAGAGAGCAGATTTCCTTCCCTAAAGGACATGAGTAAACCAGATGTTTTTTACTGACAATGTGGTAGTTTCATGGCAGTATTGCTGAGGCAAGATTTTAATTCCAGATTTATTATTAATTGAATTTAAATCCCAACAGCTGCCTTGGTGGAATTTGAACCTGTGCCCTTAAACCATTAGTTAGGGCCTAGTCCAGTAATATGTCCTTCATGATTTGGCCAGCTCAGTCAGCAGTGGTGCTACTGAAGGACTATTATTGATGGGCACTGAAGTGCCCTAGTGTGTCCTTGTTACCTTGAATGATTCTTCCACGTCTCTGACAACATGAAGGAGCATTCATTTATTAGTAGAAGAAAGGCATTAGATGTAATCAGCGTGATATTTCCTTGACCATTTTTGATTGGATGCTATGAGTTTATATGGGGTCAGGATGAAATGTTGAGATCTCCAGGGCCACTCTCTTCCAACTGAATCCAGTTCAAGTGGGAATCCAGAACATTGTCTAGCAGGTATGAGTCTGTGAGTATGACCATCAGGCGGTACCTTGACTGACCTGTGGGTCAGCTGTCCCAATTTTGGCACAAGATGTTAATGAGGGGATCCCTCCATGGATCGCTACCTTAACAAGTTGGAGAGGCTTGTGTGCCCCAAAAATCCCTTGGGTGATGCTGTCTGGAGACCTTGTTCCTGGCAGGGCCACCCCTGGTGGCAAGGTCTGATGGAGGTGCCAGACAAAGCTCAGTCCTCAATGGCAGAACAAGTGAAGGAAGAATGCATATCTCATTGGCTGCAAAGGGAGAAGAAAGCTGCAATGGTAAGGTAGTCCCATTTATTGTGGCCCAACACATCACTGGAATCTGACCACCAATACATCAAGCTCATGCGGACATTGACGGCGCCTGAGGGTTCCCATGTTAAACAAAGTCATACACAGGCTTCTACCAAGGTTCATTTGTCAAATCCTGTGGTGATGGAGAATTGATGATGGGGACAGGGTTGTGAACCAGGGAGTCCCTAGTCAAGAATCTGCGCACAGGTGACAGATTCCTGAAGATCGTTGGATACTTGTGTTGGAACAGAGGCACCTCTGTGCAGCAGCATCTGTGTTTGAGGAGTCCTCTTCAGAATACCCTCCCTCTGCTCACCCAAAATGGGGAAGGGGTTGGTAAAGGTGCCCTGAAAATAGGCTGTCTCAGTTTCCCTTGGCTGGGCAACCACACCCTATGGGATCACCATTGTCATTATAAATATTAATTTATAATGACATCAGTTGGACATAAATATATATATATATAGAACTTTTTTTTTAAAGAACACTTTTGCTAAACAAAGGATACTGGCCTGCAGCAGCTAATATATTGCATTTGTGAAGGACACAAGCTACTTTATGAAGTCACAGTCTACAGAATTCTCAGAGACAGTGGACCAGATTGAAGCCATAGCGAGGTCACGTCACTCAGTTCTTGGGTGTAAAATATATTGGATTTGATCTAACAGTCAGAGAGACTGCCCCACAGGGATAGAAGGGGCAATAGCCTTACCTGCTCTGAAGAAGAGGGATACAGACTTGAAATGTTAATTCTGTTTCTCGCTCCACAGATGCTGTCAGACCTGTTGCGTTGTTCCAGCATTTTCTGTTTTTACTTCAGATTTCCAGCATCTGCAGTATTTTGCTTTTACCTCTTTTCTCTTTCTCTGAAACCTTTCTCATCAAAGCCCAGATGTTTGTGATTTGAAAACCCACCCAAAGATCTCATTGCTGCAAACTGACAGTTCTTAAAGGAGGATTCCGAATCAACACCACTGTCTCCAAGTGAAAAGAGAGTCAACCAGCCACAGTAAGAAATGCCAGTGCCAGCAGCTACTGTGGAAAGTGACCCTTCAGCTGCAAGCAGGCATCTGGACAATCCGTGAATGCTTTTTTTCTAACTTTACTTTATACTTGGTCAAGTTTTAAGATCTGATACTCTGTAGGGTTTCATTTCTTTTTCGCGTGCTTGGGAGGGTGGGGGCTGGTTTTGTGTGTTAATTTTGCATTCTTGGGACGTATTTAAAAGCTTTTATTAATAATATCTGCATCTTTGCCTGAGTGAGTTTTGGTTTACTTGTTAACTTAAGGAACCTGGTTGGCTTAATTCTTACACTGAGCTACACACAGTAATCTATTTTTATTGAATTGGCAATATCACCTCCTTTTTAAATTCAAACTCTGTTCTAACAAACCCAGGAGTGGGACAAAGATAGGATCCAGTTCAGCCCTCCTAACCTGGTTGTAGCAGTGGTGGAAGAAAGAAAACTAAATTTTGCAACATGGAATTTTAGAACACTCATGGATGATCTCAAAAGCGACCGTCAGGAAAGAAGAACTGCAATTGTATCACATGAATTATCAAGACTACAAACTGACACTGCTGCCCTCAGAGAGATCTGCCTTCCTGAGGAGGGGCAGCTGAAAGAACAGGTAGAGGATACACCTTCTACTGGAAAGGAAAGGCAAACAGTGATCCTTGTGCCCACAGAGTTGGTTTTGCCATCCGGAATAGGATCTTGGATGCACTGCCACAGCTCCCCAATTATATAAACGAAAGGCTCATGATACTTCACCTACAGCTCAGCTGTAATCAATATGCCGCCATCATCAGCACTTATGCCTTGATCCTTGACTCCAATGAAGATGTTAATGAAAAGCTCTATTTTGACCTTGATGGAGTCCTCACTACCATCCCAAAAGAAGAAAAGATCATATTTCTGGGGCCTTCAGTGCTAGGGTTGGCCATGATTCCAATGATGGCAAAGCAACTATTGGGAAAAACAATGTGGAAAAGCCAATGCGAATGGTGTCCTCCTGCTGGCAAAGAGGGCACAACATGGCCTCATTATAGCAAACACTTTCTGCCAGAAGGACAAATAGGCATATTGGGAAAAACAATGTGGAAAAGCCAATGCGAATGGTGTCCTCCTGCTGGCAAAGAGGGCACAACATGGCCTCATTATAGCAAACACTCTTTCTGTCAGAAGGACAAATAGGCATCCTACATCAAAGCACTGGCATCGCTAAGATTATGTCATTGTTTGGGTCAAAGACCTAAGTGATGTCTGCATCATTCAATTCATGTGAAGGACTGATGCCTGCTGGACAAATCATTGACATGTTCAATCGAACCCCAACCGAAGAGAGGAATTCCAAGCACAGCTCACAACCAATCAGGAAAATCTTCACACATCCAACTCAATTTCAGAACTGTGGGATCAAATGAAGTCAACTGTACTAGACTCATGTGTCCAGACCATTGGGTTTGAGCATCATCATCACTAGGACTAGTTTGACGAAGATGCTGAAATATGTGACCTCCTGGAACAAAAACAAGCAGCCTTCATTGCCTGGCAGAACAATCCAAGGTCACAAGTCAAGAATGCAGCATTCTAACCTCTCAAGGCTGACAGCCAAAGCCAAATCTGGAAGATAAAGGACAACTGAAGGGAAGAGAAAGCTAAGAGATCCAACAGTGTGCTGACCAACATGACATGCAAAGCTTTTTTAAAGCCACCAGGGTCATCTATAGAGCAAGGTCAAATTGACAACATCCCTTCATTCATAGGATGGTGTCTCTCTTCTTAAGGATGACAATGTCATCCATCAATGCTGGAAAGATCATTCCCAACAGTTCCTCAATCGTGAATCCACAGTGTTAGCTGATACTCTCTGTAGTATCCCTAGAATGCATGGGTGAACTACCATTGATGGGAAAGCTGCAACAAGCATTCAAATGGATGAAAAACAACAAAGCCTGCGGCCCTGATGATATTCCTGCTGAGGTGTGGTGCATAGGAAAGGCGGTGGCATAGTGGTCTTGTCACTGAGACCCAGGGTAATGCTCTGGAGACCCAGGTTTGAATCCTGTCATGGCAAATGGTGAAATTTGAATTCAATAAAAATCTGGAATTAAAAGCCCGATGATGACCATGAAACCATGTTGATTGTCGTAAAAACCCATCTGGTACACTAATGCCCTTTAGGAAAGAGAATCTACTGTCCTTACCTGGTCTGGCCTATGTGTGACTCCAGACCCACAGCAATGTTGTTGACTCTTAAATGTCCTCTGAACAAGGGCAATAAATGATGGCCTAGCCAGCGATGCCTACATCCCATGAATGAATAAAAAGAAGCTTTTCAAAGCTGGTGTGCTTTTGCTTACATCAAAGTATTAGCCTGTGCTTCTGGATTACTCATCCAGTGACATTACCTATGTGCCTCCTCCTGAATTGTTTACTCCCTGTGACTGACGAAATCCTCCCAGAGACACAGTGTTGCTTTATACCTTCTAGAGGAACTTCTGAAATTTGTTGCTAGACAAAGCCAAGAAAAATTATCTTTGTTTCCAGACAAAGCTAAGAAAAATGTCAAGAACAAGACCAGGAACCCATTACCTCATGGGACATCCTGCTCCATGTGTCCAAAGAACTGTGGGTTGAGAATCAGCCTGTAGTGTCAAATGAAGACCCGTGGCAGAAACGATGACCATGTGTAGACATCATCCTCAAATCAAGGGACAGCTGACAATGAATGAAGAGGGCTTTGCAGGCTTGTCAGGGCCAGGTGTGCCTTTTTCATGTTCCATGTTTAGTGTTACAACTGATCCCTGGGCGAAGGTCCCCCAATTTGTTATGATCCCAAATGAGGTATCTCAAATTGTTATGCTCTTGGGTGAGGTGGGGGGTAAACTGGCTCCCCTACTTTATTCATCCCCTTGGCTGGTCACAACAAGGTTACTTTAAAAAGGATTCCTTCCCTCGTGGATACCTTTTCCCAGTCCATAAATACATTTATGTTTTATGTTTTTATTTATGTTTTAAAAGGAGCCAATTTAACCAGGCTTTCTTGAGTCAAAGAAAGAGTGAATTTATCAGTTACTAAAATGTAGGAACAAATAATAAAAACACAACACACATACACACAGATTAGAATTGAAAAGTGAATCCAGAAATAAAAGTTAAAGAAAAGATATACAAATCAGTATTTGGCTTGTCCGTGAGGAGTAGATGGCAAAACATTGTGGCCATTAAGTTGGGTGACTCCAGTAGACCTGACTTTGGGCAGTTGAGCAGTGGGTTTGGTGGTTCTTGGTTCTGCAGGTTAGCTGAAAGGAGTTGTCCTGTTTCCTTTTTGACTGTGGCTTTGCTGACTTATGACTTGCCTCCAGCAATCAGAATAAGAGGACTTTTTTTAACTGCAAGTGCAGGGATGCCTAGTTGATGTTCCTCAGCTGTGACCTTCATATCACACCCTCACACACCAGGCCTGGAACACCAAAACTAGCACACAGAGACCAGGGTTGCAGTGGGCTTTTATCCCATTTTCTTTTGTATTTCTGGAAGGGGAAAACAAATATGTCTTTCACCCAGAAACTGCTTTCTTTCAACTCAAACCATATCCACAGCCTGGGATATAACTCACAGGAGATGGTTTCTGCTGAGATGGTAATCAGCCTTCATTATCTCCGCAGCCACAGGAGATTACAGTTCAGTTATTACATTGCATCTTTTCCTTTGAAGTGTCTCTGTCTGAAGTAGGCCTTGACACCTTTTTAGTTTGACATTACATTCTCTGGAACAAAAACAGAATTACCTAGAAAAACTCAGCAAGTCTGGCAGCATCGGCGGAGAAGAAAAGAGTTGACGTTTTGAGTCCTCATTACCCTTCAACAGAACTGAGTAATATTAGGAGAGGGGTGAAATATAAGCTGGTTTAAGGTGGAGGGGTAGGGGGAGAGAAGTTGGGGGGGGGGGTGGTTGTAGGGACAAGCAAGCAGTGATAGGAGCAGATAATCAAAAGATGTCACAGACAAAGGAACAAAGAGGTGTTGAAGGTAGTGATATTATCTAAACAAATGTGCTAATTAAGAATGGATGGCAGGACACTCAAGGTACAGCTCTAGTGGGGGTGGGGTGGAAAGACTAACAGGGCATTAAAGGTATAGATTTAAAAATAATGGAAATAGGTGGGAAAAGAAAAATCTATATAAATTATTGGAAAAAACAAAAGGGAGGGGAAAGAAACGGAAAGGGGGTGGGGATGGAGGAGGGAGTTTAAGATCTAAAGTTGTTGAATTCAATATTCAGTCCGGAAGGCTGTAAAGTGCCTAGTCGGAAGATGAGGTGCTGTTCCTCCAGTTTGCGTTGGGCTTCACTGGAACAATGCAGCAAGCCAAGGACAGACATGTGGGCAAAAGAGCAGGGCGGAGTGTTAAAATGGCAAGCGACAGGGAGGTTTGGGTCTTTCTTGCGGACAGACCGCAGGTGTTCTGCAAAGCAGTCGCCCAGTTTACGTTTGGTCTCTCCAATGTAGAGGAGACCGCATTGGGAGCAACGAATGCAGTAGACTAAGTTAGGGGAAATGCAAGTGAAATGCTGCTTCACTTGAAAGGAGTGTTTGGGCCCTTGGACGGCAAGGAGAGAGGAAGTGAAGGGGCAGGTGTTGCATCTTTTGCGTGGGCATGGGGAGGTGCCATAGGTGGGGGTTGAGGAGTAGGGGGTGATGGAGGAGTGGACCAGGGTGTCCCGGAGGGAACGATCCCTACGGAATGTCGCCGGGGAGGGTGAAGAGAAGATGTGTTTGGTGGTGGCATGGAGTTGGCGGAGAATTACATTCTCTGGATTAGTTGGTCATGTGTAAATGTGTTTTCCAACAAGTAGTTACTTTACAGTCTCAGCCAGCTTTTGCTTGTATATTCTTTTTTTTAAAAACATGTGCCTTACTTAAAAGTTTAATATGTCCATAAGTAATTCAGGGCTATGATCTGTGATCATGACAAGAAAAGGTGTCAAGGCCTACTTCAGGCAGAGACATTTCAAAGGAAAAGATGCAAAGCAAAAACTGAACTGTAATCTCCCGTGATTACGGAGATAATGAAGGCTGATTATCATCTCAGCAGAAACCATCTCCTGTGAGTTATATCCCAGGCTGTGGACATGATTTGAATTGAAAGAAAGCAGATTCTGGGCAAAACACATGTTTGTTTTTTCCTGTGGGTTGAGAATCAGCCTGTAGTGTTAAATGAAGGCCCGTGGCAGAAACTCGTGACCATGAGTAGACATCATCCTCAAATTGAAGGACAGCCGATGACGAATGAAGAGGACTATGCAGGCTTGTCAGGCCCAGGTGTGTCGTTTTCTTGATCCATGCTTAGGTAGATACAGATCTCCCATTTGGTTTTATCTGACTTTTCTGTAGCAGTTTCATAAAATTGACTAGCTTTTAGGCCATTTCAGAAGGCAGTTAAGAGTCAATTACATTGCTGTGGTCTGGAGTCAGATTTTGACAAGACCAGGTAAGGACAGATTAGTGAGCCGGATAGGTTTTTATGACAATCGGTTATTTTCATGCTCACATAGTTGGTATCAGTTTTCTATTTCAGATTTATTTCATTGAGTTGAAATTCCCCAACCTTCATGATGAGGTTTTGTTTAATTCGTTCACAGGATGTGGGCATCACTTGCCCATCCCTAACTGCCCTTGAACTGACTGGCTTGTTGGGCCATTTCAGAGTCATCAACATTGCTGGAGTCACATGTAGGTCAGACCAGGTAAGGATGGCAGTTTTACTTTCCTAAAGGGCATTAGAACCAGGTGAGTTGTTACGAAAATCAACAACAGTTTAAGGGTCACCATTACTGAAATGACCCTTTTCAAATTACAGATTTTTTAAATTAACTGAATTTAAATTCCAATTGCTGCTGTGGGGGTGAGTTGAACCCTTGCCCCAGAGTCTGGGCCCTTGATTACTAGTCCAGTGACATTATCACTGCACCAGAGTCTCCCCCTGAGGTGTGAACTCATACCTCTGATTTATTAACCAAAAAGGCTACTGTTCCCAATACATGTAGCCCTTTGTTGTAGTTTAACCAGGTTAGAACCACATTTTCAGATACACCAGCTGCTCTTAGCATGCTCTTCTACCTTCCTAACTGAACCACACTGGTCTTTTAACTTGATCCTATATGCCTTGGAGACTTGCGCAACCGACAGCAACCTCAAAGCACAAGAGAAGCATAACCAGCGGTGCCTTCACAAGATTATAGAATCATTATAGCACAGAAGAATGTCATTGGGCCCATCGTGTCCATGCTGGATCTCTTAAGGAGCAAATGAAGCTTGACACCGTCCAGGACAAAGCAGCCCAGTTGATTGACACCACATCCACAAACATTCACTCCCTCCACCACTGCACAGTAACAGTAGTGTGTACCATCTACAAGATGCACTGCAGGAATTCATCAAGGCTCCTTAGACAGCACCTTCCGAACCCATGACCATTACCATCTAGAAGGACAAGGGGCAGCAGATAGATGGGAACACCACCACCTGGAAGTTTCCCTCCAAGTCACTCACCATCCTAACTTGGAAATATATCACCGTTCCTTCACTGTCGCTGGGTCAAAATCCTGGAACTCCCTTCCTAACAGCATTGTGGGTGTACCTACACCACATGGACTGCAGCGGTTCAAAAAGGCAACTCACCACCATCTTCTCAAGGGCAATTAGGGATGGGCAATAAATGCTGGCCTAGCCAGCGAAGCCCACATCCTGTGAATGAATTTTTAAAAATTCCCGTACTGCCACACCCCTCCCTCTCCCTCACCCCTATACATTGCTCCTTTTCAGATATTTAGAAAATGTAGAAAATGTAGAAAATTTAATGGCACAGAAGGAGACCACTTTGCCCATCGTGTCTGTGCCAGCTGAAAAACAAGCCAGCCAACTTAATCCCATTTTCCAGCACTTGGTCCATAGCCCTAGAGGTTACAGGACTTCAGGTGCATATACAGACACCTTTTAAATGAGTTGAAGGTTTCTGCCTCTGTTACCCTGTCAGGCAGTGAGCTGCAGACACTTACCACCCCTCTGGGTGAAAACATTTCCTCATCTCCCCCTAATCCTTCTACCAATCACTCTAAGTCTATACCACCTAGTCCCTGACCTCTCTGCTAAGGGAACTAGGTCCTTATCATCCACTTTCCAGCCCCCTCATAATCTTGTTCATCAAATCTCCCGTCAGCCTCCCCTGTTCCAAGGAAAACAACCCCAGATTATCTAATCTTTTCTCATAGCTGGAATTTTCCAGTCCTGGCGACATCCTCAGTACCCCAATCTCCTCAGTACCCTCAGCGATGCAATAGCATAGCCCTTATATTCTATGCCTCACCATAGGAAAGTATTCCTCATGCCATCTTAACCAACTTATCGACCTGCCCTGCTACTATCAGGATCTGTGGATATGCACTCCAAGAGCTGTCACTTCCTCTACCCCTCTCAGAATTCTTCCTTTTATTGAGTATTCCTTTGCCTTGTTTGACCTCCCCAAATGCATCACCTCACACTTCTCCAGGTTTCCACTTTTCTACCCACCAGAATGGTTCATTGATATCTTTCTGCAGTCTACAGCTACCCTCCACGTTATCAACCATGCAGCCAGTTCTTCCGTTGTCTGTAAACATCTTGATCATGCTCCTACATGTAAGTCTAAATCATTTAATACTTAGCATAAAAAGCAGGGGATCTAGTACTGAGCCCTGCTGAACCCCACTGGAAACAGCCTTCCCATCACAAAAACACTAGTTAACCACTACGCTTTGTTCCTGTCACTGAGGCAATTTTGTATCCAACTTGCTACATTCTCCTGGATCCCATGTTTTTTTTAATCTGTCTGCCATGTCAGACCTTGTCAAAAGCTTTGCTCAAATCCATGTATACCACATCAACTACATTACCCTCATCAATCCTCCTGTTGCCTCTGCAAAAAATTCAGTCAAGTTAATCAGACACAATCTTCCCTTAACAAATCCATGCTGAGTATCCTTAATTAATCTGTGCCTTTATAAGTGACAGTTTATCCTGTTCCTCATAATTGATTCCAATAATTTTCCCACTACCAAGGTTAGACTGATTGGCCTGTAATTTTTCAGTCTATCCTTCACTCCATTTTTAAACAAAGGTACAGTGTTGGTGGTCCTGCAATCCTCTGGCACCACCTGCATCCAGTGAGGATTGGAAAATGATGGTTGTATTGTCTGCTATTTCCTCCCTGGCTTTTTTTTTTGGCAGCCTGGGGTACATTTCATCCAGCCCTGGGGAGTTATCCACTTTCAAGGAGCCTAACCCCCTTAATACTTCTTCTCTCCCTATGTTTATCACATCCAATATTTCACTACAATCTCTGCATCGTTCATTCTCTTTTGTGAAGCCAGGTGCTTAGTATTTATTAAGAACAACATCCATATCCTCTGCCTCTATGCTTATGGTCATTTATGAGCCTGATTCTTTTGTTAGTTATCATTTTACTCTTCATGTATTGATAAAACATCTTTGCGTTCTCCTTGATTTTGCTTGCCAATATGCTTTCATGCCCTCTCTTTGATTTCCGAATTTCCTCTTTGATTTTTCCACAGCACTTCCTGTACTCCTCTCAGCTTTCTGTAGTATTGAGTTCTTGGTGTCTGACATAAGCTTTCCTTTTGCTGATCCTTGACACCCAGGAGGGGACTTTAAATTTGGCTGTCCCTCCCTTTTTCTTTGTAGGGACATGTTTGCTCTGAGCCCCTTGAATCTCTTCTTTGAACGCCTCCCGCTGCTCTGACATTGGTTTACCTTGAAGCAACTGCTTCCAATCTTGTTACTTTCCACTTTTACTAAATCACTTATCAGCTTTGCAAAATTAGCCTAACCCTAATTTAAAACTTTAACTCCAGTTCTATCTTTGTTTTTTTCCATAATTATGTTAAAATTAACTGAATTATGATCACCACCACCAAAAGCTCTCCTACTGCCACTCCTTCCACCTGCCCAGCTTCTTTTCCTAAAACTACGTCTTCTCTTGTTGGACTTGGTACATGCTGGCCAAAAGAAATTCTCCTGAATGCACCTTAAGAATTCTGTTCCCTCCATTTCTTTCACACTAAAACTATCCCAGTTAATGCTGGAATAGTTTTAAAAAAAAACACTATTATTGCCCTGTTGTTTTTTCAGTTCTCAAAGTCTGGCCTACGTGTTTGCTCTTCTATCTCCCTCTGACTGTTTGAAGTCTATAATACACTCCCAGTAGTGTGACTGCCTTTTTTTGTACTTTAGCTCAATCTATATGGCGTCAATTGATGATCCTTCTAACAAATCATCCTTCCTCACAGTTGTAATTGTTTCTTTGACCAAAAGATCCTCCAAATCCACTGGCAAGAAAGGTGGTCCCACAGCAATGTCCTCTCCCATGTCATTTATCTGCCTGACAACAGACTCTTGAAGCCGCTGCTCTCTTTGGAGCTCGACCATGGCTAGAGACTCCCAGGAGGACAATAGAACTGCTTTAGGGGTGTCCTTAAATCATCCCTGAAGAGGTCAAACATCCCTCCAGCTTATGGGAGTCCCTGGCTTGTGACCGATCTAAATGGAGCACATTGGTTTGGGAGAATCTTCTTTAGCAACATGCAGAGGCAAAGTTAAGGTTTGGCAGAGCAGCACAAACTTCCTAACAACTCATCTGCCAACCCTACAAGCACCACCTTCCCTACATGTGACAGAGTTTGCAGATTACATATTAGACATATCAGCCATCTGAGAATCCATCAAATCTGGGTGTAAGTAAGTTGTTACGAGCTCAAAGGGTATAATACATCGAGTGCAATGTCTTTATTAGAATGGCTGTAACATGGCAGTCCCAGGCCGTCCTTCATGGCAGAGGTCACATGACTATTGCAAGCCAGGTAAGACCCTTATTACAAGATTGCATTTCAATCCAGCATCCCATTTTCATAACTAAAAAAATCAAGTTTGCATGCACTATCATGTGTAACTGTGAGTTACCCAAGTTACTCCCTACACCACAATAAGTCTTCTGCATTAACAAACTGTTCATTATTCTTGGCAGTATCTGCAATGCATTACATACATAGTTGTTAAATTATGCAGGTCTCTTTATGGTACACATGCACATTGTCATTGGCTGATCATCTGGGTGATGTTCCCTCTCTGGGGTGCCATTCCCATGGCACTTCTTGTTGCCATGGTAACTGATGTTGTGTTCCATTGCATTGTTGGGGACTTCTGGGTGGACTTCTGGGGCAAATGGCCATTTCGTACTCTGTGCAGCTGGTGAGATCCCATCTATCTGATTGGCCACCTGCAGTGAAGTTTGCTGTTTGTTTATGCCTGCAGTTTCGCGGTTTTATTTGATCATTCAATCCACTGCGTGTGGTCGAGATGACAATTGCTCTATGCATATCCCAAATTGCCACATGGCCTGTGAGAGCATTGAAGGTTTGCACCCTGACTGGCTCTCTAATGCTCTACTCTGACAATGGATTGGCAGGTTTGTCCAAATGAAATTTGGCTTTCTGCCATTTCATTTTGGATTTTTCGCACACGTCTGTCACCAATTGTGGCTTCAGTAGCTTTTTTGGAATAGTAGGTTGGGTGCCGCGTGACATTAATCTTTGGACTGGACTACTTTCCATGCCTTCAGTTGGTGTGTTTCTCCACTCGATGATTGCCTTGTAAACATCTGTGCTAGATTTGCTTGATTTTTGATGATTTCTTTGGTGATTTTCACTCCTATCTCAGCCTTTCCATTTGACTAAGGATGGTGTGGAGGTGACGTATAATGTTGAATTTCCCAATCCTTTGTGAAGCAGCTGAATTCCTCACTTGTGAACTGAGGGCCATCACTCAGCACAATGTCTGGAATGCTATAATGACTCAGGCATTCTACAATCTCACCGGTAGTCATTGAAGTCATTCTGTTTTAGTATCCTCAACTTTCTTCATAGGGAGGGCTACTCTAGATTACATGTCAGCAATGTACGTCTGCATCCCTTGATTGCATGTCACATCCAGATGATATCTCTGTAAATGAAGTAACAGTCTTTGCAGATGCTTTTCAGCAGATAGTGGCAGCTTGAGGGAAACTGCAAGTAGTTTGTGGTCAGACTCCACTGTCACTTTGTCTCACAGAGTCATAGAGGTCTATGGCACAGAAAAAGGTCCTTCGGCCCATCGAGTCTACCCCGGTCAAACAATTACGTAACTATTCTAATCTCACTTTCTAGCACTAGGCCCACAGCCTTGTATGCCATGGCATTACAAGTGCACATCCAAACACTTCTTAAATGTTATGAGGGTTTCTGCCTCTACCACCCTTTCAAGTTGTGTGTTCCAGATTCCAACCACCCTCTGGGTGAAAAAAATCTTCCTCACATCCCTTCTAAACCTCCTGCCTCCTACTTTAAATCTATGCCCCCTGGTTATTGATCCCTCCACCATGGGGAAAGGTTCCTTCCTGTCTACCTTATCTATGCCCCTCATAATTTTATACACCTCAATCATGTCCCCCCTCAATCTCCTCTGCTCCAGGGAAAATAGCCCCAGTCTATCCAATCTCTCCTCATAACTAAAACACTCCGGCCCAGGCAACATCCTGGTAAATCTCCTCTGCACTCTCTCTGCAATCAAGTCCTTCCTATAATGCGGATTCCAGAACTGCGTGCAATACTCCCGCTGTGGCCTAACCAGTGTTTTATACAGTTCCAGCATAACCTCCTTGCTTTTATATTCTATGCCTCGGCTAATAAAGGCAAGTATCCCATGTGCCTTCTTAACCACCTTATCTACCTGTCCCGCTACCTTAAGGGACCAGTGGACACGTACACCAAGATCCCTCTGATCCTCGGTACTTTCCAGGGTCCTATCATTCATTGTGTATTCCCGTGCCTTGTTTGTCCTGCCCAAGCGCATCAGCTCACACTTATCCAGATTAAATTCCATTTGCCACTGATAAGCCCATCTGATCAGCTCGTCTATATCCTGCTGTAATCTAAGGCTATTCTCCTCACTATTTACCATTCCACCAATTTTCGTGTCATCCGCGAACTTACTGATCAATCCTCCTACCTTCAAGTCTAAATCGTTTATATATACCACAAACAGCAAGGGACCCAATACCAATCCCTGTGGAACCCCACTGGACACAGGCATCAAGTCACAAAAACACCCCTCAACCATCACCCTTTGCTTCCTGCCACTCAGCCAATTCTGGATCCAATTTGCCAAATTGCCTTGCATCCCATGGGCTCGTACTTTCGTTATCAGTCTCCCATGCAGGATCTTATCAAAAGCCTTGCTGAAGTCCAAGTGGGCGACGTCAGATGCATTCCGCTCATCTACACACCTGGTCACTTCTTCGAAAAATTCAATCAAATTGGTCAGACATGACCTCCCCTTAACAAAACCATGCTGACTGTCCTTGATTAATCCCTGCCTCTCCAAGTGTAGATTAATTCTGTCTCTCAGAATTGCTTCCAATAGTTTCCCCGCGACTGAGGTTAGACTGACTGGCCTGTAGTTCCCTGATTTATCCCTTCTTCCCTTCTTGAATAACGGTACCACCTTGGCTGTCCTCCAGTCCTCTGGCACCTCTCCTGTGGCCAGAGAGGTATTGAAAATTATTGCCAGTGCCCCTGCTATCTCCTCCCTTGCCTCACTCAACAGCCTGGGATACATTTCATCCTGGCCTGGAGATTTATCTACCTTTAAGCCTGCTAGACCACTTAGAACCTCCTCTCTTTCTATGCTAATTTATTTAATTATATCACAGTCCTTCTGCCTGATTTCCATATCCATGTCATCCCTCTCACTTGTGAACACTGACACAAAGTATTCATTTAGAACCCTACCTACGTCGTCCAGCTCCACACACAAATTACCACTATGTTCCTTAATGGGCCCTATTCTTTCCCTAGTTATCCTCTTACTCTTATTGTATTTATAAAATAAGGGCATCTGGAACTCTTCTCGGCAGATGCTATATTGACCTTACACTCTCATCTACTTCAGGATGATATTCATCAGGCAAACAATCAAGTCCTGTAAACACATGTCTGTACTCCTCTAGAATCTCAGTTCTTAATGGTTTAATGTATTGCAACACATTGTAAATCTCTTTTGGCACATTTAGGATTACCAGTCCAAGCTTTAGACTTGCTCTAGCTGAAATAAGTGGCTTTTGCATTCCATATATGACACAGAACTGCAGATCTTCATTCTTGCCATTGCATTGAGCTCTCAGATTAATTCGTCCTCTCAGCATGAGTGTCATGCCATCATATAGCCTTAACCTTGCTCTTGAGGACTTCATATTTGGATCGCCATGTTAAGCCACTTCTCACAGGTCATGATGTTGTATGACACACCAGACTATCTGAGACCTCATGTTCACTTGATTTTCTCCTGCGGTTATCATTGTAAAAGTCACAAATCATTTATCACGTATAGACTTGATGGAGCCAACCTGTTATATGGTGTATCGTGATTCGTTAGACTCTTCGGCTGATATCTCTCCAGTGGCCATCTGTATAGGCTTGTTTGCTTATTTCTAACCAAACACTTTTGTGTGAAATAAGTTGGCTTCTTGTAGCTAGAATGCTGCCTTTCTCATGCTGGACAAATCGTCTTTCCTTTGTGTGATGTCTTCTGTAGTATTTGCACCTGCGCTTTGTCCATAATCTTCTGCTCTTTTGGTCTGGAATGCCTATCAGCATAATGCAACTCCTGGTCTGTTCTGCCATACATATGCTCTAGCTGACATTTTACAACCTCTGTACTTCTGCACATGTCTGTCACTTTCTTGAGGGTAACTTTCTCCTCTCTCAGTAGACTTGCTTTCATTGCAGGATTTCTTATGCCTAAGACAATCCTATCTTTAATGAGATCATCTTCTGGTTGCCTGAATTCATGAGCTGTGTTATTGCAGTCACATACAAATCAATAGATTCTTTTTCACCTTGAGCTCTGGTGTTGAATACATAGCGTTCAGAAGTTACATTCACTTGAGGTTCAAAGCACGCCTTCAAGGCTTTCAAGATTTCTGCCATCTGTTTTTTTTTGTTCTTCAGAGATATTTAGGATGGAATACAATTTGTAGCCGACTCTCCCCAACAGTGTTAGAAGTGTTGCTACTCATGTTGTCTCTGGCTTGCTAATTAAATCTTTTGCAATCTCATAGTTTTGTCACTGCAAGAACCTGCCAGTTCTGCTGCATATTACCTTTAATTTTGACAGGAAGCAGGAGAGGAGAGCCATTTTTGACTCAGAGTGATTTACTTGCAGCATGCTTCTTTTCTTTGATTTTCCTTGGCTTTCAGGGGCTTTTATCAGCTTTGAACATTTCTGTGTTCCTCTTTCAGTAGTTGTAGCCTCTCTCCAGCTTTTCAAGTGTAGAAGGAAGACATTCATCTCTGGCCACGAGGGAGGTGCCAAAGGACTGGAGAACAGCTAATGTGGTTCCACTATTTAAGAAGGATTGTAGAGATAAGCCAGGGGACTACAGGCCGTGAGTCTCACGTCAGTCGTAGGGAAACTATTGGAGAAAATTCTGAAGGAGAGAATCTATCTTCACTTGGAGAGGCAAGGTTTGATCAGGGATAGTCAGCATGGCTTTGTCAGAGGGAGGTCATGCCTAACAAATTTGATTGAATTTTTTGAGGAGGTGACCAGGTGTGTTGATGAGGGTAGTGCAGTTGATGTAGTTTATATGGATTTCAGCAAAGCCTTTGACAAGGTCCCACATGGGAGACTAATAAAGAAGGCAAATGCACATGGGATGCAGGGTAATATGATGAGGTGGATTCAAAATTGGCTTAGTTGTAGGAGACAGAGGGTGATGACTGAAGGATGCTTTAGTGACTGGAAGCGAGTGTCCAGTGGCGTACCACAGGGATCTGTGCTGGGTCCCCTATTATTCATCATTTATATAAACAACAGAGATGACGATGTGGGGGATAGGATTAGTAAGCTTGCGGATGACACAAAGATTGGCCGAGTGGTTAACAGTGAGGTTGAGTGTTGGGCTACAGGAAGATATAGATGGGATGGTCAAATGGGCAGATAAGTGGCAGATGGAATTTAACCCTGAAAAGTGTGAGGTGATACACTTTGGAAGGAGTAATTTGACAAGGAAGTATTCAATGAACGGCATGGCACTAGGAAGTTCTGAGGAACAAAGAGACCTTGGCGTGTGTGTCCATAGATCTCTGAAGGCGGAGGGGCATGTTAGTGGGGTGGTGAAAAAGGCATTTGGGACACTAGCCTTTATCAGTCGAGGCATAGATTACAAATGTAGGTAGGTCATGTTGGAGTTGTATAGAACCTTGGTGAGGCCATAGCTGGAGTACTCTGTGCAGTTCTAGTCACCACATTATAGGAAGGATGTGATTGCACTGGAGGGGGTGCAGAGGAGATTCACCATAATGTTGCTTGGGATGAAACATTTAAGTTATGAAGAGAGGCTGGATAGACTTGGGTTGTTTTTGTTGGAGCAGAGAAGACTGAGGGGTGGCCTGATCGAGGTGCACAAAATTATGAGGGGCATGGACAGGGTGGATAGGGAGCAGCTGTTCCCCTCAATTGAAGGGTTAGTCACGAGGGGACATAAGTTCAAGTTGAGGGACTGGAGGTTTAGGGGGAATGTGAGAAAAAACATTTTTACCCAGAGGGTGGTGACGGTCTGGAATGTGTTGCCTAAGAGGGTGGTGGAGGCGGGTTGCCTCACATCCTTTAAAAAGTACCTGGATGAGCACTTGGCATGTCACAACATTCAAGGCGATGGGCCAAGTGCTGGAAAATGGGATTAGGTAGGTAGGTCTGGTATTTCTTACGTTTCGGTGTAGACGCAATGGGCCGAAGGGCCTCTTCTGCACTGTGTGATTCTGTGATATTCATTCTCATAATAATTGGCCGTGGTGCTTTTTAATTATGCAAAATCATACATTATGCTGTAATAAACACATATTTTACCTAAAGTAAAAAGCTCATAAGAACTTGCACTACTTGGCTCATAATTTTTATTTAATTATAACATAGAAACAACTTGCATTTGTATAGTGCTTTTACCTAAAGCATCCCAATATGCCTTATAGGAGTATTATCAAACAAAGTTTGCTGATGTGCTACATAAGGAAATGTAAGGACCACAACTTGAGCAAAGGGGTGGTTTTAAGGAACACCTTAAAGGAGGAGAGTGAGGCAGAGAGGTGGAGAAATAAAGAGGGAGAGTTCCAGAACTTAGCACTGAGGCAGTTGAAGTCATGACTCCCAAAGGTGGAGCAATTAAAATTGGGGATGTGCAAGAGGCCAGAATTGGAAGAGCACAGAGGTTTCAAAGTGATGTGAGGCTGGAGAAGGTTACTGAGATACAGAAGGCTATTTGAAAATGCGGGTGAAAATTTTAAAAAGCTCTTATGAAAGTGTCAGTTCCCAATATGTGCTCTTAGTGTTCAGGGTTCCATGCTGGAAGTAAGAAATCAGAAAACTACCCCCAGTAAAGCAATACACTATGTAATTACTTTGTTGCTTATTGATAGTTTTGAACTATGTGTCTAAAACATAATTCCATTGTTCATACCTTGCTGATTAACAAGAAACTCAAACATGGTGTCAGGGCTTCCTGCTGGGATCTCAGGTAGGTTAAGTTTGCTGTTGTGTGTTCGGAGGAAATTCTCCAATTTAGTTCTGCTGTCTAGCTCCAATAGGGCACCAACACTCCACATCAGGCCAAAGACAAAGAGGCGCCCAAGTTGCACTTCATTAATAGTTACTCCATTCTTCATTAAACCTTCTAGCAGGGTTATGGACTAAGGGAGGAGAAAAGTATGCACTGTTAATGAATTTCTCTCTGGGATTTGGATATTTCCTCTGAAGCAGACATTAAGAATATGTCAGCAATTTTTAAATGTACATTAATATCCAAGTGAAATATAGCACTCACATGTCAATATACTGTGCGAGGGAATTAACGAACAAGGATTCACAATTCATGGAAAGTTTCTACCCTGAAGCTGTCATAGAGAGGTGAACCTCTGAAATTCAGCTCTCAGTTCCATGTCTTGACCAATGCTATAATGAGGTCTAAAGCAGAATGGTTCAAAGTCCAAACTGAACATTGAGTAAGTGTCACTTGATAGCATTGTTGATGACTCATTACATCACTTTGCTGGTGATTGAGAGCAGGTTGAATTTACCTGCTTTCTCAGTTTATAGATCCTCCCACTCACATTATTGCTTAATTGCCCACACCATTGACAACTGGGTGTGATAGGATTTCACACCTTTAAGTAGTTCATTGGTTGTGGGATTGCTTAGCTCTGGACTAGCTTGCTTCTGTTTAGCATGCATATAGTCCTGTGTTGTAGTTTCACCAGAAATATTTAGGTATGCCTGGTATTGCTCCCACATGTCCTCCTTGAACCAGGAAATCTGAATTAAGAACAGGGCGACCTGATCGAGGCGTACAAGATTATGAGGGGCATGGACAGGGTGGATAGGGAGCAGCTGTTCCCCTTAGTTGAAGGGTCAGTCACAAGGGGACATAAGTTCAAGGTGAGGGGCAGGAGGTTTAGGGGGGATGTGAGGAAAAACTTTTTTACCCAAAGAGTGGTGACGGTCTGGAATGCACTGCCTGGGACGGTGGTGGAGGCGGGTTGCCTCACATCCTATAAAAAGTACCTGGATGAGCATTTGGTACGTCATAACATTCATAACATTCAAGGCGATGGGCCAAGAGCTGGTAAATGGGATTAGGTAGGTAGGTCAGGTGTTTCTCATGTGTCGGTGCAGACTCGATGGGCCGAAGGGCCTCTTCTGCACTGTGTGATTCTGTGAAAGTGCTGGAAAAGCTCAGCAGGTCTGGCAGCATCTGTGGAGAGAGAAAGAGAATTAATGTTTCAAGTCCACTATGACCCATATTGCCAGACCTGTTGAGTTTTTCCAGCACTCTGTTTTCATTCCTTGAATCAGGTTTAATCACCTAGCTGTTCAGTGGACTATTCCAGTCCATATTATAAATTATAGTAGTATTCAATCCCACTGTGTTTCATAGATTCTCAGTTTTAAGATGTTAAATCTGTTCTGAATCTGTCCCAATTAACACAATGATGGTGCAACATGACACAATGAAAGGTGTTCTCAATGTGAAGATGGGACTAGGCCTCCATGAGACATATATAGTTGTCATTTCTAATAATATTGTCATGCACAGGCACATAGAATCATAGAATCAGAAAGTTTATGGCACAAAAAGAGACCACCTGGCCCATCATATCTGCGCTAGCTGAAAAACGAGGCACGCAGCTGAATCCCACTTTCCAGCATTGGGTCCTTGGTTACTGCACTTAAGGTGCATATCTAGACACCTTTTAAATGAGTTGAGGGTTTCTGCCTCTACTGCCCTTTCAGGCAGTTAGTTCTAGACCCCTACCACCTGCCCTCTGCGTGAAAAATTCTTTCCTCATCTCACCTCTAATCTTTCTCCCAATCATTTTAAATATATGTCCCCGAGTCACTGGTTTCTCTGCTAAGTTTACTAGGTCCTTCTCATCCATTCTATCCAGGCCCCTCACAATTTTGTACAACTGAATCAAATCTCCCCTCAGCCTCCTCTGTTCCAATCATTCCTCATAGCTGCAATTTTCCAGTCCTGGCAACATCCTCATAAATCTCTTCTGCACCCTCTCTAGTGCAATTATTTGAGCTGACCAGAACTGAAGACAGTACACAAGTTGTGGCCAAACTAATAATATAAACAGTTCCAGCATAACCTCCCTGCTTTTGTATTCTATACCTCAGCTAATAAATGAAAGGATTCCATATGGCTTCTTAACCATCTTATCAACCTGTCCTGCTACCTACAAATCTGTGGACATTCTCTCCAAGGCCCCTCACTTCATCTATAAGTCTAAGTATTCTCCCATTAATTGTGTGCTCCTTTGTCTTGTTTGACCTTCCCAAATGTTCCCAACCTCACACTTCTCTAGGTTGAATTCCATTTGCCAGTTTTCTGCCCACTGGACCTGTTCATTGATATCTTCCTGCAGTCTACAGCTATCATCCTTACTATCAACCATGTGGCCAATTTTTGTTTCGTTTTCAAACTCCTTGATCAATCCCCTACATTTATGTCCAAATCATTAAAATATACCACAAAAAGCAGTGTACCTAGTAGTGAGCCTTGCAGAACTTCATTGGAAACAACCTTCTAGCCACCAAAACATCCATCAACAATGATCTTTTTTCCTGCTACTGAGACAATTTTCAATCCAGTTTGGTACATTCCCCTGGATCCCATGGGCTTTTATTTTTTTAACCAGTATGTCATGAGGGGCCTTGTCAAAAGCCTTGCTAAAATCCATTTAGACCACATCAACTACACTACCCTCATCAATCCTTCTTGTTACTTCCTACTACTGAGGTTAAACTGACTGGCCTGTAATTATTCAGTCTATCCCTCACTCTTTTTTAAACAAAGGTACAACATTAGCAGTCCTCCAATACTCCGGCAGCACACCTGCGACCAGTGAAGATTGGAAAATGATGGTCATCTTTGACAAGCAAATTGGCGAACATGAAGTCAAGCTCTTTCCTGTGTTGATCCTCTCATCACTTACTACAAGCACAATCTGACAGCTATGCTTACAGGATGTAATAGCGAGCCAGTCATGGCAATGGAGATTGATGTCTCCTGCCCAGGCTTTTTCTGCATAGCTGTTAGATTCAGTGCTTGCTTCAAGTGGTCTTGGACATGGAGAAGTACCAATGCATTAGCTGAGGGAAGACATGAGGTGATAATCATCAGGTTTCCTTTGACATGTTTGACCATTAAGCCATGAAACTTCATGTGCTCCAGAGTTAATGGGCCACTGCTTGACTGAATAGCTCTATGACCTCATCTCTAGTGAATCTGCCCTGCTGGTAACAGAATATACCAGTTGGGATATTGTATTGGAGGAGACTAGAATGTGTAGAAATAAATATAAATACAAAGCCAACTTAACAGTAGAGAGGTTTCTAACCTGCGTGATGTAGTTACATTCCAGCAGCTCCACTATTGGATGAAGGTTTAGCTTCATGTACAGATAGCTATCTTCAAAGGCTTTGTTGTACAAGTTTTGTAGAATCTCAGCTTCCCAAGGAATGCGTTTGTTTAACCAAGCCTGTAATCCAAAACACACAAACTTTCAGAATAGTGAGGGAAAGAGGCAAATTCAGTCCTCAGTTGATCAAGTAAAAGGTGGTGAAATATATGCAAGAGGCATTTACAGACTCCAGTTCCAAAGAAGAATCATATTGGACCTGAAACGTTAACTCTGTTTCTCTCTTCACAGATGCTGCCAGACCTGCTGAGTTTTTCCAGCATTTTCTGTTTTCATTTCAGATTTCCAACATCTGCAGTATTTTGATTTTATTGCGCTAATCAACTATCCATCTGTGCTTATTACTGCTCTTAGCATTGCTTACCTGAACTAGCAAAAAATGACTAATGTTTGCAAGGGAAGTGCTTTGATAATTATTTATTAGCTGATTAGTTCATGAAGTCTATTTTTCAAATAGGAATTTCACAATAAGTTTCAAATAAAACATAATTACTTCTATTAACCTAATATTTTAAATTACAATATCCCATTAACTCCTTCCAAATGTACATCCACTCCAAACTTTTCTCTGACCAGGGCCCTTTGTGACCACAATCTTTCCCCTGATCTCCACGCTCTCTCCCATGACAATGATTTCCCCCACCGACCATGATATCAGCCAACCTCAATTTCCATTCGACCTCCACACTCTCCCCACAATATCTCTCCTCCCCATGTAATGTTCCTTTCCCAATTGATCTCTCCTGATACATATATATAACAACCTAGACCTTGATGTATAGGCCACAATTTCAAATTTTGTAGATGATATAAAACATGGAAGTATTATGAACCGTGAGCAGGATAGTGTAAAACTTCAAAAGCTCATAGGCAGGTTGGTGGAATCCTTGGATGAGTGGTAGATGAAATCTAATGCAGGGAAGTGTGAAATGGTTATGGACAAATGTGGACAGTGTTATAAATTATCCACTTACTTCTAAGGTGAAAAGGAGTTGAAGCCCATGATAACTATATGGTATTTCTACCTGGATACACTGTTAATGGACTTCATGTTGCCATAGGGAAGAGGGCAGAGGATGTGGTTGCAAGCTTCCCTATAAATTAATGAACAACACAGATGGACAGCAGTTCTTGTGGTCCACAGTGAGAAAAGACTGCTTGACTTTGAGAGCTACCATTGCCAGATGTGGGAGGGAGACAGTCTTCAGTCGAAAAGACAAACCTGCAGTCTACTACAGGTTCCAGGAAATTTGTTCTGGCACAGCCTGAAGATAGAAGAATCATTGGAACAAGCTTTACTGCTGGTGGAAGATTTAAGAAACTCTCTGAAAACTGTAAAAAGCACCAGGATACAAGCACTCAATGTTACTACTCAGTTAAGTGGGGATACAGGACCTATAGGAATCTGGGAGTAACTGTGGACTGTTTGCTAAAAAGGACTGTAATTTCATGTGGAGTATGATGGGTAAGAAGTATTTAAAGGGAAAGTCTCTTTCTGTAATTGAAGTGTAAGTGCCTACAAAAAGAAAATAGTGTCTTGTCAATAGAGTTTATAAAAATAATTTATTACAATAAAAGTTTTAAAATGCAAAATTTTGCGAAGGCAAATGGTATGTTGGCCTTCATTGCAAGAGGATTTGAGTTCAGAAGTAGGGATGTCTTACTGCAGTTATACAAGGCCTTGGTGAAACCACAACTGGAGTATTGCAGGCAGTTTTGGTCTCCCTACCTAAGAAAGGATATACTTGCCATAGCGAAGGTTCACTAGACTGATACCAGGGATGGCAGGACTGTCGTATGAGGGGAGATTGGTTTGACTGGGCCTGTATTCACTAGAGTTTAGAAGAATGAGAGGGGATCTGATTGAAATGTATAAACTTCTAACAGGGCTGGACAGACTAGATGCAGGGAGAATGTTTCCCCTGGTTGGGGAGTCTAGAACCAGGGGCCACAGTCTCAGGGTACAGGGCAGGCCATTTAGGACTGAGATGAGGAAAAATTTCTTCACTCAGAGGGTGATCAACCTGTGAAATCCTTGACCACAGAAGGCTGTTGAGGCTAGGTCACTGAGTATATTCAAGAGAGAAATTGGTCATTTTTTGGATATTAGGGGCCTCAAAGGGTATGGAGAGAAAGCGGAAATTTAGCATTGAGATAGAGGATCAGCCATAATCATATTGAATGGCAGAGCAGACTCGAAGGGCTGAATGGCCTGCTCCTGTTCCTGGTTTCTATATTTCTATGTTTTAGATGAATAATTGGAAGTTTGAATCTTCTTTTAAAAGTTATCGGTCTTTAGGGGGATGTAAACATGAGTATTGGTGAAAAAGAGACCTGTCAAAGTTTTTCATCTTGCACTCATCAGGACACTTTGCGAGAATACCAATATAAGGGGAAAACAGCAATTTATATTCTATGTGAAGGCTCTGCTGATTGGTTGGCAAGTGGACTCTGATTGGTGGCGGCATTGCCATGGCGAATGCGCCAGTGACGGTGACTGACATCTAACTGCCAAGCATTGTTTGAAATTTAAACCAGGCAGCTTGACTCTGATTGGTCAAGGCATTGCCCTGAGGAATGAGTCAGCAAATGGCTGTCACTTATTTAGTTTAGCTGAAACGGGCACAATGTTTGTAACAAATTCATTCCTCAAGGACATGGGGGCACATGATTGATGCATATAAAGTTATGAGGGGCATAGATAGGGTAGACAGGAAGGAACTTTTCCCCTTGGTGGAGGGGTCAATAACTAAGGGGCATAGATTTAAGGTAAGGGGCAGGAGGTTTAGAGGGGATGTGAGGAAGAATATTTTCACCCAGAGGGTAGTGGGAATCTGGAACTCACTGCCTGAAAGGGTGATAGAGCCAGAAACCCTCATAACATTTAAGAAGTGTTTGGATGTGCACTTGCAATGCCATGGCATACAAGACTATGGGCCTAGTGCTGGAAAATGGGATTAGAATAGTTAGGTGCTTGTTTGACCAGTGCAGACTCAATGGGCCGAAGGGACTTTTTCTGTGTTGTAGACCTCTATGACTCTGAAAAACATTGACATGTAACTTTTTTCAGCAATACTCAAGTTCCGCACTACCAAGAGATCTAAACGCTAAAAATGTTATTATTTTATATGCTCATGTAGGTTTCAGCCAAGCTCTCTATATCCCCTAGTGACAGAAGACTCAGTGAAGTCCTTCTCCCCCCACACACACATTGTAATCAGCTTCTCTCCTCCTGCCCCACACACACGCACCTCTTCCCAAACCTCGCTCCATCACTCAAGGGACCCTCTCCCCAACCGCTCTCTCCCCACTTGCTCAATTGCCCTTCTCCACAATACCCCTCTCCCCAGTCACTCAGCAGACCCTATTCCCAAAAGAATCTGCACCCAATCACCCACCCCCTGGCTGAACTCCACAGAGACTTAAAGTTCTGTTCCCAACCATTTTACTGGTGGAGATTTTTCAGGCTGACACACTCTCCTCCTGTCTTTGGCAATGTTAAAGTGAAGTTGGCAGCTGATGGGAAGGTGGAGATTGGAAAAAAAATTAAAAGGGCAGGATTCCATTATTCGAAAGTTGGAATTCTGCTGAACAGCAGAAATTTCTCTTCCTTGTGGACAATACTAAATATTATATGTCAGCAGCTCTTGCTAACATAGATGCTCTTTCAGGATTTCCCATGAAACATGATTCACTCTTAGCCACTGAGTTACTTATGAATTACTTTACATTCACAAATGACATGCCAGTGTCAGAGAAATTGGTGAAGGAACTATGGGATCCAGAAGGGCTGGGGGTTTCATGCGAGCAGAATGGTTGGAAGGTGAGGAACTGGGGAAGCTGGGGGAGCTGTGTGAGCTGAGATGGCAGAGTAAAAGAGGCCAAGGAAGCCCGGTGCGGGGACGAGCAGGGGGTGGAGGGGAGGAGCCATTGGTACAGGGTGGAGGTGTGGAGCAGAGCTGAGGGGGTTGTGGAGTGTGCATGGTGGAACACAGGAGTCGGGTAGCATTGGTACTTAGGAACAGACACCAGTAGCCTTTTACAAATTGTCATAGAAGTTTTAAAAGCACGTAAAAATTTATAACAGCTTTAAAAAGTGTCAGAACCATTTTAACTTGTTTAAAGTCATTACAAAAACTCACTCATCATCGAGATGAAGACAGACCTCAAGAGGCATGTCTTCAGCTTGTAACATCATTAGGAGGCATTGTTTCACTGGCAATGTGCCAAGCTGGAAGGCCTCGCTGTTTGTCCCACAGCTAGGCCCAGCTTCAACAAGAAATTAAGTTTTAACTGCTGCCTATGAACGAGGTATAGTGCGGAATATATTTGTGCAGTCAGCAGTGTTGCGAGGAAAATCCGGGCCAATTGTTCAAAGAAGAGAGAAGAGTCAAAATCAGAAATTATGTTTTAGACACTACAGGTAAAGGAAAACTAAAAATGTAAAGAATTAAACTAGGAAAGAGAAATAGAAGCATGTGAGTAAAACATGAGAGCAGAAAAACAGCTTAGGGTCTGCGGACAAAATAAGCTTTCTTTATGCAAAAGCAGAGTGTAAGGAACAAATTGAATGAACTGTAGGTGTAACTTCAACTTGGAGCATATGACATGGTAGCCATTACTGAGCCATGGCTCTAAGATGGTCAGAACTTGGAATGATGGGCAGAATTGTCCGGTTCCTTTGGCGGCTGGCATCATGGTGGACGTGAGCGGACAATATAGTGAGAAGGCCAGAAATCGTTTCATGCACTTATGCTAACCCACATATCTCTTTCTTTGATCCTGCAGGAGGAGAACATCAGGATCATGGAGCCTGGTGATTTAGCAGTATGCCTCATGGCTTGCAGGGAGCAGTAAAGAAGAATCACAGAATCAAAGAATCACACAGTGCAGGAGAGGCCCTTTAGCCCATCGAGTCTGCACTGGCATGTGAGAAACACCTGACCTACCTACCTAAACCCATTTGCCAGCACTTGGTCCATAGCCTTGAATGTTATGACATGACAAGTGCTCATCCACTTCTTAAAGGATGTGAGGCAACCTGCCTCCACCACCCTCCCAGGCAACACATTCCAGGCCATCACCACCCTCTGGGTAAAAAAGCTTTTCCTCACATCCACCCAAAACCTCCTGCCCCTCACCTTGAATTTGTAATCCCTCGTGACTGACTCTTCAACAAAGGAGAACAGCTGCTCCCTATCCACCCTCTCCATGCCCCTCATAATCTTGTACACCTCGATCAGGTCGCCCCTCAGTCTTCTCTGCTCCAACGAAAACAAACCAGATCTATCCAACCTCTCTTCATAACTTAAATGTTTCAATCCAGGCAACATCCTGATGAATCTCCTCTGCATCCCCTCCAGTGCAATCACATCCTTCTTATAATGTGGCAACCAGAACTGCACACAGTACTCCAGCTGTGGCCTCACCAAGGTTCTATACAACTCCAACATGACCTCCCTACTTTTGTAATCTATGCCTCGATTGATAAAGGCTAGTGTCCCATATGCCTTTTTCACCACCCCACTAACATGCCCCTCTGCCTTCAGAGATCTATGGACACACATGCCAAGGTCCCTTTGTTCCTCAGAACTTCCTAGTGTCATGCCGTTCATTGAATACTTCCTTGTCAAATTACTCCTTCCAAAGTGTATCACCTCACACGTTTCAGGGTTAAATTCCATCTGCAACTTATCTACCCATTTGACCATCCCGTCTATATCTTCCTGTAGCCCAAGGCAATCAACTTCATTGTTAACCACCCGGCCAATTTTTGTGTCATCTGCAAACTCACTAATGCTACCCCCCACATAGTCATCTATGTTGTTTATATAAATGACGAATAATAAGGGACCCAGCACAGTTCCCTGTGGTACGCCACTGGTCACGGGCTTCCAGTCACTAAAGCAGCCTTCTGTCATCACCCTCTGTCTCCTAAAACTAAGCCAATTTTGAATCCACCTTATCAAATTACCCTGTATCCCATAAGAAAAAGAGAGTGGCGGAGGCGCTTGGCTCGGCAAAAGGAGGAGCACCTCCCTCAAGATGAAGGGGCAGTAGGGCCTGCTGCGCATGCAGCTGAAGATCCACAGGGAGTCGTCACTTGTAGGCGCTTTTTTAGATGACGCTTGTCATTCCTGCAGATGACTGAGAGCCAGTGTCGCCGAAGACTGCGCATGTCAGTCATATACAACACCTGCTGCAGGATCTGGCACCACAGGGACATGGAGGGCATCCACTGCTAGTGGCTGTGAAAGTGACCGTGGTGTTCAATATTTACACCAGAGTCCCCTCCCAGAGCTCCACAGGTGACCTCTGTGGGATCTCACAAGCCCCCACACAAAAGTGTATCCAGGAGGACACAGACACCATCTTCGTGAAGGCACAGAACTTTATGCATTTCAACTGGGGTCAGGAAAGCCAGGAAGCCAGAATACTGGGATTTGCGTAGGTCTCTGGTTTCCCACATGTGAAGGGTGCCATCAACTGCACTCAACTGGCGCTTACAGCTCCATGGCAACAAGCAGTCAATTACATCAACCGCAAGGGCTTCCACTCGCTGAACGTTCACCTGGTGTGTGACCAACACAAACACATCCTACAGGTCTGTGCATGATTCTTAGAGACCATCCATGACTCCTCCATCCTTAGCAGGTCTCAGATCTTCCAGGGTCCACAGAGACTGCAGGATTAGCTCCTTGGGGACAAGAGCTACCCCCAGAAGACATGGCTAATGATGCACGTGCGGTGGCCTCAGACTGCAGCAGAGCGATGGGATAATGAGGCTTATGCTGAAACCCAGACTTTGGTGGAGCAAATGAGGCATTTTGAAAATAAGGTTCCAATGCCTCAACGTGTCCAGTGGAGCACTGCAATACAATCCACCAGTGGTGTCACGTATCATCGGCATTTGTTGCGCGCTACACAACCTGGCACTGCAACGGGTGGAGGACCTAGCTGAGGAAGAGATAGAAGCTGATGAAGAGGACATCGAAGGAGATGAGGGTGATGAGGTCCTCGAAGGTGAGGATGCCGGCAATGAGGCCCTCACACTGGCCAGAGAGGCAAGCATGCTCGGGTGGCCCTCATAGCCGCAAGATTCGTGGAGGATGATGACAAGATGCAGTGAGGACAGTCCTGACATCCTCATCTTGCATCTGTGAACGTTTGACTCCTGTGTGGCTGATGGCAGCACCACATACCCTCAGTGCTTAGGCTCATGTCATGGAGACACAGCATAGGCCTTAATAGTTGCTAGATTCCAGGAGGTAGTATGATGACAAGCAGTGAGGACATAGATCTTCACATAGCCTCTATGAACGTCTGACTCTTGTCTGGCTGAGGCAAGCTCATTTGCGCTCTGTGCTCAGGGTCATATCATGGAGATGCAGCCGTGAAACTTTAAATATTCCTGATCCTTTGTCCGTCTTCAGCGCCTGACCCCTTCAGGAGCACAGCACCACTTGTCACAGATGCTGAAGAGATGGGGGCCAGCCCCACTTTAAAAGCGCTAAGAGCACACGGAGAGAATGTAAGAACTCTGTGATGCCTGCCCACGACATTCTGGCAGCAATGACAAGCACCGCCGAGGTGCAGGCAATCAGTAATGTGTCCAATGAGTGCGAAGCTGCACCACCACTTTGGTCCGAAGGTTACACACTGCACAGGGAAGAGGCCTTGGACTGAGACACCCGCCTTTATCTTGTACAGGAACCAAGGTTTTACATTTGAGTGACAAGAACACTGCTCATCATAAAAAGGGGCCATAGGCAAGGAGACATTCTTGGGAGTTTATGTACAATAGTGAACATTAAGTACAAGTGATCAACGCCCGTGCCCAGGCTGTGTAACTACATCTCCTTTACCTTCCTAACCCTACTATTACATCTTACAGCTCCCCTGACATCTGCAGCGGAGGTGGAGGCAGCTTGCTGACTGCTATGCCCGGTCTGTGATGACCTTGGCAGACGCCCTCTGGAGGAGAGAGACCTGGAGGGCCCTGGCCTGCTTTGGATGTCCTGCTGTGGGCCAGCTGCACCCTCCTCAGCCTGTTGAGCTGGAGCTGTGGGGGTCACAGGGAGAGGTGTTTGGATTGACCAGTCGTTCCTGGAGTCACCTGGGTGGATGGCCACAGGGTGTCAAACTGCTGGTCTTCCTCCCTATGGGTACCTGATGGCCCCTGGTTGACTCCTTGAGGAGAAGGGGAAGCTGGAATGAGATCGAGCTGCCCTGCACTCCTCCCGCATTGACACTGTTGTGGCATCAGCAATGGAGTTCAGCCCGCACAGCAGTGCAGGACCAATGTCCTAGACCAAGGTCTCCATGACGGCTGCCATCCCGCCCGTGTTGGCCTCGATGTGTTGGCATGCCGGCACTATCACCTCAGCCTTAAAGCGGACAGACTCCTCCATCATCCCTTATAACCTGAGGAGTGCAGCGGACATCCCTTCCTGATGTTCCTGTGATTGCCGTTGCAGCTCCACCAAGTGATTGAGGACCGAGTCCAGAGGCTCATCTTCGGACTAGTACTCAGCAAATTCCTTGCCTCCAGCAGTCCTTTGAGTACAGGCGGCCAAGGATGTCCCTGCCTCTGTCTACTGTGGAACAGATTGTGTGGTGTGCTCGCCAGATTATGATCCCGAGACTACTCTAAATTTAGGTCCCACCACAGTGTGTGTCACTGCGCTGGTGGAGGGTGTGGGTGAGCACCATAACAGGTCATCAGTGGTGTTGCCCCCAGGGTCCTCATCCAAGTTGCTCTTGGCGCTGAGGTCAGGTCATGGCTTCCTGAAAGTGATGTGTCAGATATGCCTAGGAGAGAAAGTGGAGATTATTAGTGCTTGGCAGCTGAGTTGAACACAGAACAATGGACCCAGAGTAGCGTTGAGAGAGGGATGATGTGGTGCAGGATCCTCACTTGGGTGTTCGCTGCCAACCTCACTGTCGCAGCAGGAACGGTCGACATTCTCTCGGCCAGCTCCAACGCTCGACTCTCGGATGGAGTAAGGACCTTGATGGCCGCACTGCACCCCCGGTCTGGGACCTTTTCCGGTGATTGTGTGCGATCTTGTCTTGCATGAAGTCAGATGGAAAGAGCGAGCAACGCGCTTGCCAGGCCAAATGGGAAGGATGGCAGGCATGCGTGTGTGCTGAGTGCAGCCATGGACGGGATGAGGATGCAGTCTCCAGAGGAGATGAGGCCGGCAGGAGATGTGAAGGTGTGTGTGAGAGAGTGAGTGCTGATGTCCCTTGAGCTAGCAGTGAGTGAGATCCCTGTGGATATCTGATGGATTTGCGAGTGGGTGAGTTGAGAATGAAGAGATGTTTGACTTACCCTGGCAGCACAGATGAGATCATTCATCTGTTTTCTGCACTGGATGGCTGATCTCTTGTGTGTAGTCATGGCACTGACCACCTCTGCCACCACCTCCCAAGACAGGATGGTGAGACTGAGAAGCCTCCTGTGGGCAGAGCAGGGGTAGAGGACTTTGCAGTTGGCCTCCACAGTGTGGAGAAGGTGTCCCAGGTATGCGTCATTAAATGGGGGTGCTGCAGTCTTCCTGGCTTTGGGGGCCATGATTTTTTTTTTGTTCTAGCACGGGATGTGGGCTTTGCTGGCTGGGCCAGCTTTTATTGCCCATCCCTACTTGAGCTTGAGAAGGTGGTGGTGAGCTGACTTTTTGAACCGCAGCAGCCCATGTGGTGTAGGTATACCCAAAGTGCTATTAGGAAGGGAGTTCCAGGATTTTGACCAAGCGACAGTGAAGGAATGGTGACATATTTCCAAGTCAGGGTGGTGAGTGACTTGGAGGGGAACTTCCAGGTGTTGGTGTTCCCATCTATCTGCCGCCCTTGTCCTTCTAGATGGTAATGGTCATGGGTTTGGAAGGTGCTGTCAAAGGAGCCTTGGTGAATTCCTGCAGTGCATCTTGTAGATGGTACACATTGCTGCCACTCTGCATCAGTGGTGATGGGAGTGAATGTTTGTGGACATGGTGCCAATCAAGCAGGCTGCTTTGTCCTGGATGGTGTCAAGCTCCTTGAGTGTTGTGGGAGCTAAACTCACCCAGGCAATTGGGGAGTATTCCATCACACTATTAACTTGTGCCTTGTAGATGGTGGACAGGCTTTGGGGAGTCAGGAGGGGAGTTACTTGTCGCATGATTCCTAGCCTCTGACCTGCTCTTGTAGCCACAGTATTTATATGGCTAGTCCAGTTCAGTTTCAGGTCAATAGTAACTCCCAGGATGTTGATAGTGGGGGATTCAGTGATGGTAATGCGATTGAACATCAAGGGGCGATGGTTGGATTCTCTCTTGTTGGAGATGGTCATTGCCTGGCACTTGAGAATGTTACTTTACACTTGTCAGCCCAAGACTGGATAATGTCCAGGTCTTGCTGTATTTGGACATGGACTGCTTCAGTATCTGAGGAGTTGTGAATGGTGCTGAACATTCTGCAATCATCAGTGAACATCCCCACTTCTGACCTTATGATGGAAGGAAGGTCATTGATGAAGCAACTGAAGATGGTTGGGCCGAGGACACTACCTTGAAGAACTCCTGTAGTAATGTCCTGGAGCTGAGATGGCTGACCTCCAACAACCACAACCATCTTCCTTTGTGCTAGGTATGACTCCAACTAGCCGAGAGTTTTCCCCCTGATTCCCATTGACTCCAGTATTGCTAGGGATCCTTGATGCCACACTCGGTCAAATGCAGCCTTGATGTCAAGGGCAGTCACTCTCACCTCACCTCGGGAGTTCAGCTCTTTTGTCCATGTTTGAACCAAGGCTGCAATGAGGTTAGGAGCTAAGTGGACTTGGCGGAATCTAAACTAGGCATCAGTGAGCAGGTTAATGCTAAGCAACAGCCACTTGATAGCACTGTTGATGAACCCTTCCATCACTTTACTGATGATTGAGAGTGGACTGATGGGGTGGTAATTGGTCTTTGATAATTGGTAATTAGTTGGCATAAATGGCTCTTTGACTGGTTGGCAGGATGTGAAGAGTGTTGTGCCACAGAGATCAGTGCTAGGACCTCAACTTTTTATAATTTATATAAATGACTTGGATGAAGGGACTGAAGGAATGGTTGCTAATTTTGCTGATGACACAAAGATAGGTCAGGAAGTCAACTGTGAAGACAATGTAAGGAGGCTACAAAGTGAGCGGGCAAAGATCTGGCAAATGGAGTATAATGTGGGCAAATGTGAAATCATTCATTTTGTCAGGAAGAATAAAAAAGCTTATTATCTAAATGGGCCGAGATTACAGAGGGATCTGAGTGTCCTCATGCATGAACCACAAAAGGCTAGTATGTAGGTACAGCAAGTAATTCGAATGTTAATAGAATGTGATCATTTATTGTGAGGTGAATTGATTATAAAAGTAGGGAGGTTATGCTTCAGTTGTACAGGGCATTGGTGAGGTCACATCTGGAGTATTGTGTACAGTACTGGTTCCCTTATTTAAAGAAAGATGTAAATGCGTTAGAAACAGTTCAGAGAAGGTTTCCTAGACTAGGGCATGTGGTGGCATAGTGGCATTGTCACTGGGTTAATGTTCTAGAGACCCAGGGTAATGCTCTGGGGACCTGGGTTTGAATTCCAGATGGTGATTCACCACCCCTAGATGGTGAAATTCAAATTCAATAAAAATCTGCAATTAAAAGTCTGATGATGACCATGAAACCATTGTTGTAAAAACCCATCTGGTTCATTGATGTCCTTTAGGGAAGGGAATCTGCTGTCCTTACCTGGTCTGGCCGACATGTCATCCCAGACCACAGCAATGAGGTTGACTCTTTAATGCCCCCTGAACAAGGGCAATTGGGGATGGGTAATAAATGCTGGCCTAGCCAGCGAAGCCCACACCCCAAGAACAAATTTTAAAAATACCAGGAACAGGTGGGTTGTCTTATGAGCAAAGGCTGGTCAGACTTGTATCCATGGAATTTAGAGGAGTAAGAAGTGACTTAATTGAAACCTTTAAGATCATGAGGGGTCTCAACAGGGTGGATGTGGAGAGGACGTGGGAGAATCTAGAACTAGGGGTGACTTTAAAAATAAGGGCTTGCTCATTTAAGACAGGGATGAGGAGAATCTTTTTCTCTCAGAGAGTCGTGAGTCTTTGGAACTCTCTTCCTCAAAAGGCAGTGTAAGCAGAGTCTTTGAATATTTTTAAGGCAGAGCTAGATAGATTCTTGATTAACAAGGGGTGAAAGATTATCGGGGGTAGGCAGGAATGTGGTGTTGAGGTTACATTCAGATCAGCCATGATCTTATTGAATGACGGAGCAGGGTCGAGGGGCCGAGTGGCCTACTCCTGCTCCTAATTCGTAAGTTCGTATGTTCATATGTAAATGGAAATGAAAAAGCTTGAACTGGCAGAACAGGAGAAAGAAAGAGAAAGAGAAATGGATGTGCAAAAGCTTGAACTCTATAAAGAGAAGTTAGCAAGGGAAGAAAGGGATAAAGAGCTTCAAAGAGAGAAAGAACTCAGAAAGCATTAACTGGCTAAAGAAAGGCTTAGATTAAAGTAAGAAAGGAGAAATAGTGGTTCAGACGATGATTCTAATTCCACTGTGGAGTTTGATTTAACTAAAAATCTTTGTTTTGTGCCTAAGTTTACAGAGGATGGGGTTGAAAGATATTTCACCTCATTTGAAAAGATAACTGTGAAGTTGAAGTGGTCAGAAGATGCTTGGACCATAACGTTAGACAGTGTCCTAACAGGTACAGCAACGAACGTGTGCACCAGTCTGATCGAAGAGCAGTCTGCAGACTACGAAGTGGTTAAGAGGGCAATCCCCAATGCTTAAGAGCTTATCCCTGAAAGTTATCAATTAAAGTTTAGGATCTTAAGGAAAAGGCCCAATCGTACATTTGTAGAATTTGTAAGAGAAAAAGAAATGTTGTGGTATCAGTGGTTTTAATCACTGAAGTTAGAGAAAAAATTTGAGAACGTGAGGGAAATTATGATTATGGGAGAATTCCAAAATAGTATTCCAGTAAGCGTTAAGACTTATTTAGCTAAGCGTCAAATATCAAAGGTCCGGGAAGTGGCAGTTTTGGCAGATAACCATGATATCTCACACAGACAATTACTGTTGCGTTATGGGTTCATTTGGTTTCTCAATGATATGATCCTGAGACTTGTATGTTTAAACATGAACACTTTATTGTTAATCTTTAACTATATACAGATCCCAGGTATTGCCATGCATGGAGCTGTTAGTGCCACACAGGTCCCTTTCTAGACTGTTCTCCCAGTCCATGTGACTACACATCCTCTTGAGGGTGGTACTATTCTCCAGTCTCATGTTGATCCTTGGTCTACCAAGCACCTTTACATTGCAATGGAATACTAAACGCCAGACGTGAGGTGACAGTGGCTGCCCTTGACATCAAGGCTGCATTTAACCGAGTGTGGCATCAAGGAGACCTAGGGCAGAATCTTGCCCTTGTCAGGTGGGCTCGGCAGGGGTGGGCAGGGGTAGTCGGGAAGCCAACCGCCGCCCACATCAGGGCCAGATCATAATTTCTTGCTGGCGGACCAATTAAGGCTGGAC
This sequence comes from Cetorhinus maximus, assembly GCF_964194155.1. Taxonomy (NCBI): domain Eukaryota; kingdom Metazoa; phylum Chordata; class Chondrichthyes; order Lamniformes; family Cetorhinidae; genus Cetorhinus; species Cetorhinus maximus. The sequence goes on from NC_135883.1 coordinate 169,850,130, forward strand.
AGGCAGCAAAAAAAGATTTTCATTAACTTTTTAATGGCCTTGATGGGCCTTTTAATTGCTGGCAGTCGAGCTGCAAATTGGCATAGGGACGCAAGAATAAGGGAAGTAAACATGTGGCTAAAGGAGTGGTGCGGGAAAGAGGGGTTCCATTTCATGGGGCACTGGCATCAGTAATGGAACAGAAGGGATCTGTACCGTTGGGACTGAACCGAACCTGAACCGAACTGAGACCAATGTTCTAGCGAAAAGGGTAAATAGGGTGGTCAATAGGACTTTAAACTGGAAAGTGGGGGGAAGGGAAGGGTAAAACTCCAAGAAGTATGACTAATGGGAAACAAAGCAGCAGGTTAGCGTGTGAGGGTGTGGATTCAACTTCATGGAAAATTATGAAAAAACTGAAAAGAAAGGAGAGTCCAGGAAACGCTATTAAAGTCCCCAGAACACAAAATAGGACAGAGTGTTTGGAAAGGGCTAGGAATCTAACTTCAAGCACATCAGATAAAGGGACGACAATGAGAAAGGGGACGGGAAATACAGGACTGAAGGTGTTGTATCTGAATGCACGCAGTATACGAAATAAGGTAAATGAGCTTGTGGCGCAGATTGAAATTGACAGGTATGATGTGGTGGGCATCACGGAGACATGGCTGCAAGGGGATCAGGACTGGGAGCTAAATATCCAAGGATATACATCCTATCGAAAAGATAGGCAGGTTGGCAGAGGAGGTGGGGTTGCTTTGTTAGTAAGAAATGAAATTAAATCGATAGCAAGAAATGACGTAAGGTCAGATGATGTAGAATCTGTGTGGGTAGAGTTGAGGAACCGCAAAGGTAAAAAAAACATAATGGGAGTAATGTACAGGCCTCCAAACAGTAGTCAGGATGTGGGGCACAAGATACACCAGGAGATGGAAAAAGCATGTAAGAAAGGCAAGATTACAGTGATCATGGGGGATTTCAATATGCAGGTAGACTGGGAAAGTCAGGTTGGTTGTGAATCCCAAGAAAAGGAATTTGTAGAATGTCTACGAGATGGCTTTTTGGAGCAGCTGGTGTTGGAGCCCACTAGGGAACAGGAAATTCTAGATTTAGTGATGTGTAATGAGACAGATTTGATAAGGGAGCTTAAGGTGAAGGAACCCTTAGGAGGAAGTGACCATAATATGATAGAGTTCCCCCGGCAATTTGAGAGGAAAAAGCTGGAATCAGATGTAACGGTATTACAGTTGAATAAAGGCAACTACAGAGGCATGAGGAAGGAGCTGGCCAGAATTGACTGGGAGATGAGCCTAGCAGGAAAGACAATGGTACATGAATGGCAGGAGTTTCTAGGAGTAATTTGGGAGACACAGAAAAAATTCATCCCTAGGAAGAAGAAGCATACTAAAGGGAGGACGAGGCAACCATGGCTGACAAGGGAAGTCAGGGACAGCATAAAAGCTAAAGAGAAAGCATACAATGTGGCGAAGAGCATTGGGAAACCAGGGGATTGGTAAGCCTACAAAGACCAACAGAGAACAACTAAAAAAGAAATAAGGAGGGAGAAGATTAAATATGAGGGTAAACTAGCCAGTAATATAAAAGAAGATTGCAAGAGATTTTTTAGATATATAAAGGGTAAGGGAGAGGCAAAAGTGGACATTGGGCCACGGGAAAATGACGCTGGAGAAGTAGTAGTGGGGAACAAAGAAATGGCGGAGGAACTGATTAGGTACTTTGCATCAGTCTTCATGGTGGAAGGCACTAGTAACATCCCCAAAGTTCAGTAGAGTCGGGGGCCAGAGATGAGTATGATGGCCATTACCAAGGAGAAGGTGCTAGGAAAACTGAAAGATCTAAAGGTGGATAAATCACCTGGACCAGATAGATTACACCCCAGAGTTCTGAAGGAGATAGCTGAAGAGATAGTGGAGGCGTTAGTGGTGATCTTTCAGGAATCACTGAAGTCAGGGAGGGTCCCAGAGGACTGGAAAATCGCTAATGTAAGCCCCTTGTTTAAGAAGGGAGTGAGGCAAAAGATGGGAAATTACAGGTCGATTAGCCTGACCTCGGTCGTTAGTAAGGTTTTAGAGTCCATTATTAAGGATGAGATTTCAGAATACTTGGAAGTGCATGGTAAAATCGGGCAAAGTCAGCATGGTTTCATCAAGGGGAGGTCATGCCTGACAAATCTGTTAGAATTCTTTGAGGAGGTAATGAGTAGGTTAGACAAAGGAGAGCCAATGGATGTTATTTACTTGGACTTCTAGAAGGCCTTGACAAGGTGCCGCACAGGAGGCTGCTCAGTAAGATAAGAGGCCATGGTGTTAGAGGCAAAGTACTAGCATGGATAGAAGATTGGCTGTCTGGCAGGAGGCAGAGAGTGGGATAAGGGGGCCCTTCTCAGGATGGCGGCCGGTGACTAGTGGAGTTTCGCAGGGGTCAGTGTTGGGACCACAACTTTTCAATTTATACATTAATGATCTAGATGAAGGAACTGTGGGCATCCTGGCTAAGTTTGCAGATGATACAAAGATAGGTGGAGGGACAGGTAGTATTGAGGAGGCAGGGAGGCTGCAGAAGGATTTGGACAGGTTAGGAGAATGGGCAAAGAAGTGGCAGATGGAATACAACGTGGGGAAGTGTGAAGTCATGCACTTTGATAGGAAGAATAGAGGCATAGACTATTTTCTAAATGGGGAGAGAAATCAGAAATCTGGAGTGCAAAGGGACTTGGGAGTCCTAGTCCAGGATTCTCTTAAGGTTAACTTGCAGATTGAGTCGGTAGTTAGGAAGGCAATAAACGTTGGCATTTATTTCGAGAGGACTAGAATATAAAAGCAGGGATGTGCTGCTGAGGCTTTATAAGGCCCTGGTCAGACCACATTTAGAATATTGTGAGCAATTTTGGGCCCCGTATCTCAGGAAGGATGTGCTGGTCCTGGAGAGGGTCCAGAGGAGGTTCATGAGAACGATCCCAGGTATGAAAGGCTTAACGTATGAGGAACGTTTGAGGACTCTGGGTCTATACTCGATGGAGTTTAGAAGGATGAGGGGGGATTTGATTGAAACTTACAGAATACTGAAAGGCCTGGATAGAGTGGACGTGGGGATGATGTTTCCATTAGTAGTAGAGACTAGGACCCAAGGGCACAGCCTCAGAGTAAAGGGAAGACCTTTTAGAACAGAGGAGAAAACATGAGGAGAAACTTCTTTAGCCAGAGAGTGGTGAATCTATGGAATTCATTGCCACAGAAGGCTGTGGAGGCCAGGTCATTGAGTGTATTTAAGACCGAGATAGATAGGTTCTTGATTGGGAAGGGGATCAAAGGTTACGGGGCAAAGGCGGGAGAATGGGGTTGAGAAACTTATCAGCCATGATTGAATGGCGGAGCAGACTCGATGGGCCGAATGGCCTAATTTCTGCTCCTATGTCTTACGGTCTTATGGTCTAATGGACTCTGGCATGTGCCCGCCCAACAAAATATCGCGCGACTGCGTGTTGATGTTGGGACACTCATCCGACATCAATGCATGTCGTTTTACACTCGAGCAGGTTAGGCGCGCACCCACCCACTGAGCTAAAAATTTTATCCCTCATAAAACTAGAGTCAATGGGAATCAGGGGGGAAACTCTCTGCTGGTTGAAGTCATACCTAGCACAAAGGAAGATAGTTGTGGTTGTTGGCGGTCAGTCATCTCAGCTCCAGGACATCACTGCAGGAGTTCTGCAGTAGTGTCCTAGTCCATCTTCAGCTGCTTTATGAATGACCTTCCCTCCATCATAAGGTCAGATGTGGGGATGTTCGCTGATGCTTGCACAATGTTCAGCACCATTCGCAACTCCTCAGATACTGAAGCTGTCCATATCCAAATGCAGCAAGACCTGGACAATATCCAGGCTTGGCTGACAAGTGGCAAGTAACATTCACACCTCACAAGTGCCAGGCAATGACCATTTCCAAAAGAGGGAATCCAACCATCACCCCTTGATGTTCAATGGCATTACCATCGCTGAATCTCCCACTATCAACATCCTCGGGGTTACCATTGACCAGAAACTGAACTGGACTAGCCATATAAATACTGTGGCTACAAGAGTAATTCAGAGGCTAGGAATCCTGAGATGAACAACTACCCTTCTGACTCCCCTTAGCCTGTCCACCATCTACAAGGCACAAGTCAGAAATGTGATGGAGTTATCTCTGCTTGCCTGGATGAGTGTAGCTCCCACAACACTCAAGAAGCTTGACACCATCCAGGACAAAGCAGCCCACTTGATTTTCACCCCATGCACAAACATTCACTCCCTCCACCACCGACGCACAGTAGCAGCAGTGCACTGCAGGAATTCACAAGGCTCCTTAGACAGCACCTCGAAACCCATGATCATTACAATCTAGAAGGACAAGGGCAGCAGATAAGTGGAAATACTACCATTTGGAAGTTCCCCTCCAAGTCACTCACCATCCTGACTTGGAAATATATTGTCGTTCTTTCATTGTTGCTGGGTCAAAATCCTGAAACTCCCTTGTTAACAGTGCTGTGGGTGTACCTACAGCACAGAGACCACAGTGGTCCAAGAAGCCAGCTCACCACCAACTTCTTAATGGCAATTATAGATGGACAATTAATGCTGGCCAAGCCAGCAGCACCCATATCCCATGAATGAATTAAAAGAAAGGCAGATACAACATCATACAACAGTTAAAGGTGGGGAAATGGTCATATGGGAATCAACAAGGAAATTGTAAGAATAGAAAAGCTGGGAATGGAAAAAGTACTAGCTCTAGGAGACAAACTGAAGGATGCCAAAATAATAAAGGAGCTAGGCTAGAACCTAAAAGCGATGTTAAGAAAATAATATACTTCCATTGTTTTAAGATTGGATATACTAATGCTAATTATTGGAAATGAAATGGGAGAGCCTATTGCAGTAGTCGAATGCCTAAAGAATCCTCAGAAAATGTTTTACCAGGAAAGGAAATGGGTATTAAAACCATAGTAACGGTACAGGTGAAACATGTTCCCTCAGAACCTACTAGGAAGGAGAATATGGCTCAGGATAGTCAAGAGAATTATTCCCTGATCACTGCTAAAGAGACTCAGGCTACTGGAGGTTCTGGATGTTTTATCTCAAAGGGAGATGTGTTCCCTTGCTCTGACAAAAAAATAAGTAAACAAATTATGGAAAGGTTTAAATATTTTGTTTATGGAGATGAGGCATTTCCTTAATCGTCTAATCAAGGAGGCAACCATAGAAACATAGAAACAAAGAAACATAGAAAATAGGAGCAGGAGCAAGTCATTCAACCCTTCAAGTCTGCTCCGCCATTCAATACCACAGAATCACAGAATTTTAATGGCACAGAAGGAGACCTTTCGGCCCATCGTGTCTGCACCAGCTCTCCAAATGAGCATTATGAACTAGTGCCATTGCCTTGCCATTCCAATATGATCATTGCTGATCCTCTATCTCAACACCATACTCCCATGATTTCCCCATACCCCTTGACCCCTTTAGAGTCCAGAAATCTACTTATTTCCTTCTTAAATATATTCAATGACTTGGCCTTCGCAGTCTTCTGTGGTAGAGAATTCCACATGTTTGCCACCCTCTGAGTGAAGACTTTTCTCCTCATTTCAGTCCTAAATAGTTTATCCCATATTCCTGAGACTGTGACCCCTTGTTCTAAGGCCTTCAGCCAGAGGAAATATCATCCCTGCACCCAGTCTGACCATCCCTCTCAGAATTTTATATGTTTCAATGAGATCTCCTCTCATTCTTCTGAACACCAGTGAATACAGGCCTAGCCGGTCCAATCTCTCCTCATATGGCAATCCTGCCATCCAAGGAATCAGTCTGGTTAACCTTTGTTGCACTCCTTCTATGGAAAGTATATCCTTTCTTAGGCAAGGAGACCAAAACTGCACACAATATTCCAGGTGTGGTCTTACCAAGGTGCAGTAAGACATCCTTGTTCCTGTACTCAAGTCCTCTTGCAATGAAGGCCAACAAATGTTATGCTTGCCGCACCTACATGCTTGCTTTCAGTGATTGGTGTACAAAGACACCCAGGTCTCTTTGTGCATCAACATTACACAACCATTTAAATAATACTCCACCATTCTGTTTTTCCTACTGAAGTGGATAACTTCACATTTATCCACATTATACTGCATCTGCCATGTATTTGACCAACCTGTCTAAACCATCTTGAAGCCTCTTAACATCCTCCTCATCACTCGCATTCCCACCAAGTTTTGTGTTGTCAGCAAACTGTTTCCTTCATCCAAATCATTGATATATATTGCAAATAGGACCCATGCATTGAGTGCTTTTCGAGCTTATTTATTTGACATACCCCCTGGGATTTTCTTCTATCTGCAGGTCTTACTAAATAATTCACTTCACTTAATTTCTTTTCAATTTAGTAAGGTCTACTAAACCTGGCTTTCAATGGTTCACCTGATACTGGCAACAAAACTAACACCTTTCCCCAGCTACAAAGCTACGTGTCTTTGCCTTCCTATCTGCTTCTGTCTTCATCACCTGCTGTGATATTTTTAAATGCTCTTTAGCTAATTCACATGCTCTGTTCAGTCTTTTCCTGAACTTTGATACATAGTCCAAGAGTGTGGTTTCTAAATTCTTACGAACTTCTCGTGAATTAGTTTGCGAGGTCCTCTCACTTCATGCTCATATACTAATTCAAAAGGATTAAACTTTGTTGAGTCATTAGGTGCATCTCTAATAGCAAATAATAAGAATGGAATTCCTCTAACCCAGTCGTGTGGGTAATCTGGACTATATGCTCTCATCATAGTCTTTAGAGTTTAATGCCATCTCTCTAACGCCCTTTGTGATTCAGGATGTTAAGCTGATGATTTAAATTGCTTTATCGCTCGGCTGTTCATGACTTGCCTTAACAACTGTGACATGAAATTTGAACCCTGATCTGACTATATTTTTTTTTGGAAAAACATATCTGGTAAAGAATTTGGTCAATTCTTCTACAATCTTTTTACTGTGATATTTCTCAATGATATCGCTTCCAGGAATGTAGTAAATACATCCATGATTGTCGGCAAATACTGATTTCCACTTTTTGTCTTAGGGAGGGGTCATGCATAATCAATTAGGTCCTGAGTGAAAGGTTCCTCAAATGCTGCAATAGGCATTAAAGGTGCAGGTTTTATTACTGCCTGAGGCTTTCCTATCACCTGACATATGTGGGACATGGTCGACAAAACCTCACTACATTGTTATACAGTCCAGGCCAGTAAAATTGTTTCTGTATTTTAGCCTGGGTTTTCTAAATTCCTCCCCTACTGGAACTTCATGAGCCACTCTCAGAATTTCCTTCCTGTATCCAGATGGTATTACTATCTGACGTATTTCTGCCCCCTCCTCATCCGCCAGAACGTGAGAAGGTCTTCACTTGCTCATTAATTTATTATCCTTGAGATACATTGCCTCTGTTTCTGAGTAAGCTTTTTGGTTCAACTGCATTATTTTTGGGCCTTTTTGCTGTAACTCTATCAATTTCCTTGGGCTAAATACTTCAGCTGCATTCTCCTCCAATCTCTCTGCCTGAACAATCTTATCAAAGACAACGTTCAACGCCTCCAATATTCTCCCTCCACCTGGACCCCTCCCTCTGGATTCTTACCTGCTCTTGATCTTTTCATTGAGAACTTTCGGCGTGACATCAGTCGTCTCAATTTCTCTGCTCCTCTCACCCACTCTAACCTGTCTCTTTCTGAACTTGCCGCACTCCATTCTCTCAGGTCCAACACTGACTTTGTCATCAAACCTGCTGACAAGGGTGGTGCTGTTATTGTTTGGCGCACTGACCTCTACCTTGCAGAGGCTAAGCGTCAACTCACAGACACTTCCTCCTACCTCCCCCTGGACCATGACCCCACCACTGAACATCAAGCCATTGTTTCCAGGGCTGTCACTGACCTCATCTCCTCTGCAGATCTTCCCTTCACAGCTTCCAACCTCATAGTTTCCCAACCTTGGATGGCCCGTATCTACCTCCTCCCCAAAATCCACAAACAGAACTGTCCCGGCAGACCGATCGTGTCGGCCTGTTCCTGCCCCACGGAACTCATTTCTTGCTATCTTGACTCCATTCTCTCTCCCCTTGTACAGTCTCTTCCCACCTACATCCGTGATTCCTCTGACACCCTACATCATATCAACAATTTCCAGTTCCCTGGCCCCAGCCGCCTCCTCTTCACCATGGACGCCCAATCCATCTACACCTCCATCCCCCACCAGATGGTCTGATGGCTCTCCACTTCTTCCTCGAACAGAGGCCCGAACAATCCCCATCCACCACTACTCTCCTCCGTCTGGCTGAACTTGTTCTCTCACTGAACAATTTCTCCTTAAACTCGTCTCACTTACTCCACATAAAAGGTGTGACAATGGGTACCCGCATAGGCCCAGTTATGCTTGTCTCTTTGTGGGGTATGTGGAAAATTCCTTGTTCCAGTCTTACTCAGGCCCCCTCCCACAACTCTTTCTCCGGTACATCGATGATTACTTCGGTGCCGCTTCATGCTCTTGTCTGGACCTGGAAAAATTTATTAATTTTGCTACCAATTTCCACCCCTCCATCATTTTCACATGGTCCATCACTGACACTTCCCTTCTCTTCCTTGACTTCTCAGTCTCAATTTCTGGTGATATACTGTCCACCAATATTCATTACAAGCCTACTGACTCCCACAGCTACCTCGATTACAGCTCCTAATACCCCGCTTCCTGTAAGGAATCCATCCCATTCTCTCACTTCCTTCGCCTCCGTTGCATCTGTTCTGATGATGCCACTTTCCAAAACAGTTCCTCTGCCATGTCTTCCTTCTTCCTTAACTGAGGTTTTCCACCCACGGTGGTTGACAGGGCCTTCAACCGTGTCCGGCCCATCTTCCGCGCATCCGTCCTCACACCTTCCTCTCCCTCCCAGAAACATGATATGGTCCCCCTTGTCCTCACTTATCACCATACCAGCCTCCGCATTCAAAGGATCATCCTCTGTCATTTCCGCCAACTCCAGCATGATGCCACCACCAAACACATCTTCCCTTCACCCCCCTGGTGGCATTCCGCAGGGATCGTTCCCTCCGGGACACCCTGGTCCACTCCTCCATCATCCCCTACACCTCAACCCCCTCCCATGGCATCTTCCCATGCAACCACAGAAGGTGCAACATCTGCCCCTTCACTTCATCCCTCCTCACCATCCAAGGGCCCAAACGCACCTTTCAAGTGAAGCAGCATTTCACTTGCACTTCCCTCAATTTAGTCTACTGCATTCGCTGCTCCCAATGCGACCTCCTCTACATTGGAGAGACCAAACGCAGACTGGGTGACCGCTTTGCAGAACACCTTCGGTCTGTCTGCAAGCATTACCCAGACCTTCCTGTCGCTTGCCATTTCAACACACCACCCTGCTCTCATGCCCACATGTCCGTCCTTGGCCTGCTGCAATGTTCCATTGAAGCTCAACGCAAACTGGAGGAACAGCACCTCATCTTCCGACTAGGCACTTTACAGCCTGCCGACATTAACATTGAGTTAAGCAACTTCAGATCATGAACTCTCTCCTTCATCCCCACCCCCTTTCCGATCCCCCCTTTTTTAAATTAATTATATATTTTAAATATATTTTTCTTTTCCCACCTATTTCCATTATTTTTAAATGTATTCCCATCCATTGTTTCATCTCCACCTTTTAGTCTATTTCGATCCCTTCCCCCCACCCCACCCCCACTAGGGCTATCTGTCCCTTGCTCGTCCTGCTTTCTACCCTTAATGTCACCGTTAGCACATTTCTTAGCTAATATCACCACCGTCAACACCCCTTTGTCCTTTTGTCTATGACATCTTTGGCAATCTCTTCTTTGCCTCCACCTATCACTGGCCCTCTATCCAGCTCTACCTGTCCCACCCGCCTCAGTCAGCTTATATTTCACCTCATTTCTATTTCTCCTCAGTTCTGATGAAGAGTTATACGGACTCGAAACATTAACGGTATTCCTCTCCGCAGATGCTGTCAGACCTGCTGAGTTTTTCCACCTATTTTTATTTTTATCAAAGACAATATCAGCTCAATCTCTTTGCCCAGTCTTCTAGACTCCTCCTTCTGTCTCAGCTTACCACACAGTCTGGAAACAAACCAGGATGTTCCTCCTGCAACACTTCTGTGGATTGCTTTTCGACAGGTTGTTCAACTACAGTAGGCACCACCAACATATGTGACCCAGCTATCCCATTTCCTTAAATAAATTGAACTCCTGAAATAGGCAATTTCTCCACTACTCCTACAATCTCTTCACCTATTTTCAAAACAAAAACAGAATTACCTGGAAAAACTCAGCAGGTCTGGCAGCATTTCTTCTCCACCGATGCTGCCAGACCTGCTGAGTTTTTCCAGGTAATTCTGTTTTTGTTTTGGATTTCCAGCATCCGCAGTAGCTTTTTGTTTTTATCACCTATTTTCAAGTTACTTTTCAAATTCAGCTTAGACAATGGAATTTTTTTTGTTTCTCCATGAATTCCCCTTATTAATACCTTTTCCTGCAAAATTCCCTCTGAATGACATTAAGGATTGACTCACCCCTGTGTCCCTTAAAATTTGTATATCTTTGCCAACTCCACCTTGTACACATGGAAAGACTTTTCCCTCAGACGAAATCTTTAAACACGTCAGTAACCTGCCTTTCAACATTTCTTTGAATAGGCTGTGAACCCATTTTCACACCTTCAGCTAATACTTGTGCTTGCTTTTCCACTTGAACAAATCCTACCAGTTTGCCTTGTTCTAAAGCCTCTGTCTTTACAGTAACTTTTGTAGTCCATACTAATCCAAAAGGTCTCCCATGTAACCCCCAGCACTTTGACTTCATATGGCCAATCTTATAATGAAAACATTTAAGCTTTTTTTACATTTCTCCCACTCTCAGCACCCTCCTTCCTAGTCTGAGGTAAAATCTCCTTGGAATCTCTAGCTGTTCCTTCTCCTCCTTGACTACCTACCTTCCTTTCACCTTCCCTTTTTCAATCCGTCTCAGATTTAAAAGGATGTCAAATAAAACGTTTTGATTTATGGACCAGTTCATAATCATCTGCTTTCTCTGCTGCCTGCCTAGCAGTTTTAACGCTTTGTTCCTCCACATGGGCTCTTACTACTGAAGGAAGTGAATCTTTACATTCTTCCAAAATAATTCATTCTCTAAGGCCTTCATAGGTTCCTTTTATTTTTAATGCCCTGGTCCACCTGTCAAAATTACTCTGTTTGACTCATTCAAACTCAATATAAGTCTGTCCAGGCTGTTTTCTCTCATTTCAAAATTTATGTCTGTATGCCCCTGGAACCAACTCATAGGCACTAAAAATAGCCTTCTTCACTGCATCATATTCCCCAGATATTTCTTCTGACAGCAATGCACATACCTCATTAGCTCTACCCACCAACCTAGACTGTAAAAGAAAAGTCCAAATTTCTTTTGGCCATTTCATCTGTTTAGCTATCTTCTCAAATGAGATAAAGAATGCTTTGTCATCTCTTTCTTCAAACTTTGGAACAGTTTGTACAAATTTAAACATCTCCCCACCGCATTCTGATCTGGAAATAAGTCCTCCCTCCCCTTCTTGTGTCTCTTTTTTACCTGCCAGCATTAATTCTGCCAGATACAGAATTCTCTGTATCTCTCTTTTTCTCTTTCCTCCTTTTCTAGCCTCACCATTTCTAATTACCTTCCCTATTTTCTTTCTCTTGCCTGTTCCCTTTGAAATTCTCATTCCCTTTCCTCTTCCTCCAATTCAATCTTTTTCATTTGCAACTGAATTTGAGCCCATTCCAATGGCCCACCCTTTGGAGAACTCGGTCTCGTGGGTATTTCTTCCAATTTCAGATACTGTGCTACACCTTCAATTATGTCTGATTTCCTTACCCCTGCAGGTAATCCTAATTGCAACTATCTGTCAAGTCCATTAATTTGGCTTTAGTTACCTTTTGCAAACCAACCAAGGTTATAACTTCAACTCCCAGACAAGTCTTAGCAACCGCCAAAGCCATATTGCAATCTCTCACTTTACAATCTCACAATACCACTCCTGGTTCAGTATACTCCTCACCCTAATTGTCTTTAAATTCACCAGTTCCAAGCCAATCAATGAATTATTCTTTTAATATCCTGCAAATGGCATAGCGGTTGATAAATGCCAAGCTGCTCAAATCCCAGAGGGAAACTTGAGACAGCTGCCAAAACAGTTTTTGCAATTTGTATAGTATGAGAAGCAGTTCTGAAATCAGGAAATGGTTTTCCCGACTACTTGTGATGATTTTATAGTAAAGAAAACATTTATTAAAAGAATACAGGGGAATAAAAAACACAATTACATTTAAACAGAAGAATGGCTTCACACAGTAAGCAGTACTTTAAAACAGCTCCACAAATCTTAACTACCCTCAGAGCTAACCTTTCCCTTTTCTGTTCAGCAAACATCCTTATAGATTTTAAAATCCATAGAATTCCAGTAATTTTTTACCACACCATGCCTTTTTCCCTTGGGGTATCCTTTGAGGCTGACAGCAACTGGGTCTTCAGGTCTGGCCTTGTTCACACTGTCTTCTTGGCATTCTGCCCAGCTATCCTGCTGTCTTCTGAGAGACCTGACCAGCTACACCCTCACATAGGCTTCAATATTTCCTGAAATGTTCCTTTCCTTTGATCTCTCTATTGTTTCAACCAGATTCTTCAGAAATACTTTCTTGCCAGAATTGATTAAATTTTTCTTTACTTTAGCTCTTAGACTTGTGAAAACAAGCCTACCCTATCTTTACCTCACTTCCTTACACCTTTTTACAACCTGCATATATCCCCTTTGAACTGAAACAACTCAATTCAAACTATTCCTGTTATTGCTTTACGTAAAACTCTGATTAAGTTCCTTTTGGTTCATTAACATATCAAAACCACTTCTTACTGTTGACTTCAGACTCTTGCTGTCACTCTAGCTATTAATCCAATTACAGCCTGACTTGCCGTACATAAGAAGATATGCCAGGGTTATTACCAGAAGAAGAATATTACAATTTATTGTTTTCTTGACAGGGTGACATAGAAATTCAGTTATCTGACACTATTTTTGAAAACTTAAGCATAAGGAGGAAGGTAAAGAGAATGAGGCGACATATTTAGCAGATCTTCTTTCGTGGAAATGCAACAGGCTGATCCTGAGTTGAGAAAGCTGTATCAGACAAGCATATAACAAGGCTCCACATGGTAGACCAGTCAGGAAAGTGAGATTTCATGGGATACAGAGAAAGGTGGCAGGTTGGATCCAAAATTGACTCAGTGACAGGAAACAAAGGGTAATGGTTGATGGATGTTTTTGCGAATGGAAAACAGTTTCCAGTGGTGTTCCACAGGGCTCAGTGTTGGGGCCCTTGCTGTTTGTTGTATATATTATTGATTTAGACTTAAACGTGGGAAGCATGATTGGGAAATTTGCAGATGACACAAAAATTGGCCCTGTAGTTGATAGTGAAGATGATAGCTGTCGACTTCAGAATGAAATCAATGGTGTGGTTGAGTGGGTGAAGTTTAAAATGGAATTCAATCCTGAAAAGCGTGAGGCAATGCATTTAGGGAGGACAAACAAAGCAAGGGAATATTCAATAAACAGAAAGTATTTGAGAGGGATTGATGAAGCGAGAGATCTTGGAGTGCATGTCCACAGGTCCTTGGAGGTGGTAGGACAGGTGGACAAGGTGGTCAAGAAAGCATATGGAATGCCTTCCTTTTTTCGGGTGAGGTATTCAAGTCAAAATGATGGAACTGTATAAAACGCTTGTTAGGCCACAGCTGGAATCTTGTGTACAGTTCCGGTCACCACATTACACGTAGGACATAATTGCTCTGGAGAGAGTGCAGAGGAGATTGACAAGAATGTTGCCAGGACTTGAAAATTGCAGCTATGAGGAGAGATTGGATAGGCTAGATGTTGCATCCAGTGCCCTTAGGTTTGCTGGCTAAAGGATCCAGGTTGCACAATTAAATCGGGGTGACCAAGTTGGTACAGAGACAGAGAACATCAGGAGATTGTTGTTAGAATAAACAAATGCTATTTATTTACAAACTAAACTCAGCAGCGTTACTTGTGTGCTCACAACATAAATCTCTATCTTCACTCATCAGTGACTAACTCAAGACTCCCTCACAGAGAGGTAGTCTGCGCTACTCTGCTATTAGGCATTCAGATCATGCGACCTTACATTACAATACTTGTCTTAAAGGTATATTACATATCAGGTGACTATACTTGGGTTATTTTCCTGAGAAACATAGAAAATAAGGGCAGGAGTACACCATGCGGACCTTCAAGCCTGCTCCGCCATTCATCATGATCATGGCTGATCATCCAAGTCAATAGCTGCTCCCGCTTTCTCCGCATATCCTTTGATCCCTTTCACCCCAAGAGCTATATCTAACTAATTCTTGAAAACATATAATGTTTTGGCCTCAACTACTTTCTGAGATAGCGAATTTCACAGGGTCACCACTCTCTGGGTGAAGAAATTTCTCCTCATCTCAGTCCTAAATGGTCTACCCCGTATCCTCAGATATCCCTTGTGTCCCCTGGTTCTGGACTCCCTGATCATTGGGAACATCCTTCCTGCATCTACCTTGTCTAGTCCTGTTAGAATTTTATAGGTTTCTATGAGATCCCCCCTCATTCTTCTGAACTCCAGTGAACATAATCCTAACCGACTAAATCCCTCCTCACATGTCAGTCCCACCATCCCAGGAATGTCTGGTAAACCTTCGCTGCACACCTGCTATAGCAAGAACATCCTTCCTCAGATAAGGAGACCAAAACTGCACACAATACGTTCAGTGCTCAGCAAAGGACTTAGTTTCATACCCTTACACCCTCATCTCAATGAATTTTGGGCTCGGCACGATGCTGAACTCTTCTTTCGCCGCCTTCATCTCCATGCTCACTTCTTTGGGCAGGAGTCCTCTCCCCGTTCAACGGATCCTTTTA
The DNA here is from genome assembly GCF_964194155.1 of Cetorhinus maximus. Taxonomy (NCBI): domain Eukaryota; kingdom Metazoa; phylum Chordata; class Chondrichthyes; order Lamniformes; family Cetorhinidae; genus Cetorhinus; species Cetorhinus maximus. The sequence goes on from NC_135883.1 coordinate 169,865,179, forward strand.
CCCACCTCCAATATTCTCCCTCCACCTGGACTCCTCCCTCTGGATTCTTACCTTCTCTTGATCTTTTCATTGAGAACTGTCGGCGTGACATTAGTTGTCTCAATTTCTCTGCTCCTCTCACCCACTCTAACCTGTCTCCCTCTGAACTTGCTGCACTCCGTTCTCTCAGGTCCAACCCTGACATTGTCATCAAACCCACTGACAAGGGTGGTGCTGTTATTGTCTGGCGCACTAACCTCTACATCGCAGAGACTGAGCGTCAACTCGGAGACACGTCCTCCTACCTCCCCCTGGACCATGACCCCACCACTGAACATCAAGCCATTGTTTCCAGGACAGTTACTGACCTCATCTCCTCTGAAGATCTTCCACAGCTTCCAACCTGATAGTCTCCCAACCTCGAACGGCCCACTTCTACCTCCTACCCAAAATCCACAAACAGGACTGTCCCAGCAGACCGATCGTGTCAGCCTGTTCCTGCCCCATGGAACTCATTTCTTGCTATCTTGACTCCATTCTCTCTCCCCATGTCCAGTCCCTTCCCACCTACATCCGTGATTCCTCTGACACCCTGCATCATATCAACAATTTCCAGTTCCCTGGCCCCAACTGCCTCCTCTTCACCATGGACGTCCAATCCCTCTACACCTCTATCCCTCACCGGGATGGTCTGATGGCTCTCCGCTTCTTCCTCGAACAGAGGCCCAAACAATCCCCAACCACCACTACTCTCCTTCGTCTGGCTGAACTTGTTCTCACACTGAACAATTTCTCCTTAAGCTCCTCTCACTTCCTCCAAATAAAAGGTGTGGCTATGGGTACCCACATGGGCTCCAGCTATGCCTGTCTATTTATGGGGTATGTGGAACATTCCTTGTTCCAGTCCTACTCCGGCCCCCTCCCACAACTCTTTCTCCGGTACATCGATGATTACTTCGGTGCTGCTTCATGCTCTTGTCTGGACCTGGAAATTTATTAATTTTGCTTCCAATTTCCACCCCTCCATCATTTTCACATGGTCCATCTCTGACACTTCCCTTCCCTTCCTTGACCTCTCTGTCTCAATTTCTGGTGATAGACTGTCCACCAATATCCATTACAAGTCTACCGACTCCCACAGCTACCTCAACTACAGCTCCTCACACCCCGCTTCCTGTAAGGACTCCATCCCATTCTCTCAGTTCCTCCGCCTCCGTCGCATCTGTTCTGATGATGCCACTTTCAAAAACAGTTCCTCTGACATGTCTTCCTTCTTCCTTAACCGAGGTTTTCCACCCACGGGGGTTGACAGGGCCCTCAACCGTGTCCAGCCTATCTCCCACACATCCGCCCTCACACTTTCCTCTCCCTCCCAGAAACATGATAGGGTCCCCCTTGTCCTCAGTTATCACCCCACCAGCCTCCGCATTCAAAGGATCATCCTCTGTCATTTCCGCCAACTCCAGCATGATGCCACCACCAAACACATCTTCCTTTCACCCCCCCTGGCGTCATTGCGCAGGGATCGTTCCCTCCGGGACACCCTGGTCCACTCCTCCATCACCACCTACACCTCAACCCCCTCCCACGGCACCTTCCCATGCAACCGCAGAAGGTGCAACATCTGCCCCTTTACTTCCCCTCTCCTCACCGTCCAAGGGCCCAAACACCTTCGGTCTGTCTGCAAGCATGACCCAGACCTTCCTGTTGCTTGCCATTTCAACACACCACCCTGCTCTCATGCCCACATGTCCATCCTTGGCCTGCTGCAAATGTTCCATTGAAGTTCAACGCAAACTGGAGGAATAGCACCTCATATTCCGACTAGGCACTTTACAGCCTTCCGGACTGAATATTGAGTTCAACAATTTTAGATCATGAACTCTCTCCTCCATCCCCACCCACTTTCCGATCCCCCCCCTTTTTTTTCCCAATAATTTATATAGATTTTTCTTTTCCCACCTATTTCCATTATTTTTAAATGTATTTCCATCCATTGTTTTATCTCTACCTTTTAGCCTTTTTTGATTCCTTTCCCCCCACCCCACCACCACTAGGGATATCTGTATCTTGCTTGTCCTGCTTTCCACCCTTAATTAGCACATTCCTTAGATAATATCACCTCTTTTTCCTTTTGTCTGTGACATCTTTTGGTTATCTCCACCTATCACTGGCCCTCTATCCAGCTCTACTTGTCCCACCCCCCTTAAACCAGCTTATATTTCACCTCTCTTCTATTTTCACTTCGTTCTGTTGAAGGGTCATTCGGACTCGAAACGTTAACTGTGTTCCTCTCCGCAGATGCTGCCAGACCTGCTGAGTTTTTCTTGGTATTTTTGTTTTGGATTTCCAGCATCCGCAGTTTTTTCGCTTTTATCACAATATTCCAGGTGTGGTCTCACCAAGGCTCTGTATAATTGCAGCAAGACATCTCTGGTCCTGTACTCGGATCCTCTCACTATGAAGGCCAACATACCATTTGCCTTCTTTACCGCCTGCTGCACTTGCATGCTTACCTTCAGCGACTGGTGCACAAGGACGCCCAGGTCTCGTTGCACATTCCCCTCTCTCAATCTATAGCCATTCAGATAATAATCAGGCTCCCTGTTTTTGCTGCCAAAGCGGATAACCTCACATTTATCCACATTATACTGCATCTGCCATGCATTTGCCCACTCACTCAGCTTGTCCAAATCATACTGAAGCATCTCTGCATCCTACACACAACTCACCCTCCCACCCAGCTTTGTGTCATCTCCAAATTTGGAGATATTACATTTAGTTCCCTCATCTAAATCATTAATATATATTATGAATAGCTGGGGTCCCAGCACCAATCCCTGTGGTACCCCACTAGTCACTGCCTGCCATTCGGAAAAAGACCCGTTTATTCCTACTATTTGGCCAGGATTTTCCCCTCGGCAATTTGGGGGCGGGGCCCGGTCGCCGAGGGGAAAATGACGTGGATGGCATCGGGAGGAAACCCCGACGTCACCCGGTCCATTTAAATTTTTAGGAAGGCAGGCGGACAGCGAAATCAGTTGTCCGCCCACCGACCTGTCAATGGCCAATTGAGGCCATTGACAGGCTAATTAAAGTACTTAGAGACCTGCCCGTCCAACCTTAAGGCTGGCAGGCAGGCCAGGAGCCCCAGCAGGCTCCAGATTATTCATGAAACTTCATCCACTGGTGGGATGACGTATCATGTCAGTTTTGTGAAAAATTAATAAAGTTTATGTGTTCTTTATTAACATGTCTCATCTCGTGTGACATTGTCACATGACGGGGACATGTTAATAATTTTTTAATGTTTCTATTTTTAACGTTTTTTCCACTATCAGTATTCTCCCTGAGACAGGACTTTGCCTCAGGGAGAAGTGCGCTCTTGCGTGCAAACTTTGACAGATGGGGATTCCCTCCACCCCCCGGAACAGGAAGCACATAGCGCTTCCGGTCGGGGATGCCGCTGGGCGGGCATTAATTGGCCCGCCCACTTAAAATGACGGCGGGCCCCGTTTCAGTGACAGGGGTCGGCTGGCTGCCCACCGCCAAGCCGGTGGGGCCCGCACGCCATCCGAGGGCAAGATTCTGCCCTTTGTTTCCTGTCTGCCAACAAGTTTTCTATCCATCTCAATACACAACCCCCAATCCCATGCGCTTTAATTTTACACACTAATCTCTTATGTGGGACTTTGTCGAAAGCCTTCTGAAAGTCCAAATAAACCACATCCACTGGCTTCCCCTCATCAACTCTACTAGTTACATCCTCAAAAAATTCCAGTAGATTTGCCAAGCATGATTTCCCTTTCGTAAATCCATGCTGTCTCTGTCAATTCTGCCACTGTTTTCCAAGTGCTCAGCTATTAAATCTTTTATAATGGATTCTAGAATTTTCCCCACTCCCAACATCAGGCTGGCTGGTCTATAATTCCCTGTTTTCTCTCTCCCTCCCTTTTTAAATAGTGGGGTTACATTAGCTACCCTCCAATCTGTAGGAACTGTTCCAGAGTCTATAGAATCTCGGAATATGACTGCCAATGCATCCAATATTTCTGGGGCCACTTCCTTAAGTACTCTGGGATGTAGATTATCAGGCCCTGGGGATTTATTGACCTTCAATCCCATCAATTTCCCCAACACCATTTCCCTACCAATACTGATTTCTTTCAGTTCCTCCCTCTCACCAAACCCTGTGTTCTCCAATATTTCTGGTATGTTATTTGTGTCCTCCTTTGTGGAGGCAGAACCAAAGTATGTATTTAGTTGGTCAGCCATTTCTTTGTTCCCCATTATAAATTCCCCTGTTTCTGACTGTAAGGGACCTACATTTGTCTTCACCAACCTTTTTCTCTTCACATACCTATAGAAACTTTTACAGTCAGTTTTTATGTTCCCTGCAAGCTTACTCTTGTACTCTATTTTCCCCTTCTTAATCAATCCCTTGGTCCTCCTTTGTTGAATTCTAAACTGCACCCAATCCTCAGGTCTGTTGTTTTTTCTGGCCAATTTGTATGCCTCTTCCTTGGATCTAATACTATCTCTAATTTCACATGTAAGCCATGGTTTGGCCACCTTTCCTGTTTTACTTTTGCGCCAGACAGGAATAAACAATTGTTGCAGTTCACCCATGCGCTCTTTGAATGTTTGCCATTGCCTATCCACCGTCATCCCTTTAAGTAACGTTTCCCAATTCATCATAGCCAACTCGTGCCTCATACCATCGTAGTTTCCATTGTTAAGATTCAGGACCCTAGTCTCAGAATCAACTACATCACACTCCATCTTGATGAAGAATTCTATCATATTATGGTCGCTCATTCCCAAGGGGCCTCGCACAACAAGGTTGCCAATTATTCCTTTCTCATTACACAATACCCAGTCTAGGATAGCCTGTTCTCTAGTTGGTTCCTCAACGTATTGGTCCAGAAAACCATCCCGTATACACTCCAGGAATTCCTCCTCTACGGTATTGTTACTAATTTGATTTGCCCAATCTATGTGCAGATTAAAGTCACCCATAATTACAGATGCTCTTTTATTGCATGTGTCTCTAATTTATGTTTAATACCATTCCCAACATCACCACTACAATTTGGGTTCTATATACAAATCCCACTAATGTTAGAACAGAGGAGGCTAAGGGTGACCTCATTGAAGTGTACAAAATTATGAGGGGCCTTGATACGGTAGACAGGAAAAACTTGTTTCCCCATAGCTGAGGGGTCAGTTACCAGGGGGTATAGATTTAATGTGATTGGTGAAAGGATTAGAGGGGACATGAGGAAAAACTTTTTCATCCAGCGGCTGATGGGCGTCTGGAATTCACTGCCTAAATTGGTGTTTAAGGCTGAAATGCTCAACTCATTTGAAAGGTACCTGGATCTGCATCTGAAGTGCTGTAACCAGCAAGGCCACTGACCAGGTGCTGGAAAGTGAATTCAAAATGAGTGGCTATGTTTCTATTTTCTCTTTTCGGTCGGCGCAGGCACGTTGGGCTGAAGGGCCTCCTTCTGCACCATAACCTTTCTATGGTTCTATAGTTCTATTCAGAGACTGAATCTGAACCAAGACCTGAGCATTATTATTTGAAAGACAAAGTGCTAATGAGGAAATGGAGACCACCTCAATTACCAGCCAATGAGGAATGGGCAGTAGTTGATCAGGTAGTGGATCCATCTGGGTATTGTAACAAACTTTTACGAGTGGTTCACAAAATTCCAGTGGCAGGTCACTTAGTAATTAGGAAAATGCAAGCTAAAAGTCTAAAATATTTTTATTGACCAGGATTGCAAAAGACGTGGTTAAATTCTGCCAGACATGGTAGGGAGTGAACCTCAATCATAAATAAAGCCTGCTGCCTTAATTCTGATACCAGCTTTTGAAGAACCATTTAACAAGGTCTAAATAGGTTGTGTAGGACCCCTACTTAAAACCAGAAGTGGGAATCAGTATCTTATAATTATGAATGTTTCAGCAAGATTTCCTGCAATGTTATGGCAAAAATGGTAGTGCAAAAGTTATTTCTATTGTTTACAAGATATGGATTACCTAAGGAGATACAATCAGATCAAGGCTCAAATATTATATCACAAATATTCAAGAAATAATGAATAATTTGGGAAGAAAGCAGTTTAAGTCTTCAGCTTATCACCCACAATCACAAGGAGCATTAGGCAGATGGCATCAAACATTTGAAGACCAAAATGCACTGCAGGAACTCACCAAGGCTCCTTAACGGCATCTTGCAAAGCCACCACCCGTTCCCATCCAGAAGAATAAGGGCAGCAAACCATTGGGAACACCACTACCTGCAAGTTCCAAAACAAATACTGGGCGGGGTTGTGAGTTGTGAGAAGGATGCAAGAAGGCTTCAGGATGATTTAGACAAGTTGTGTGTGTGGGCAAACATATGGCAGATGCAGTATAACGTGGATAAATGTGAAGTTATATGCTTTGGTGTGAAAAACAGAAAGGCAGAGTATGATTTAAATAGTGATATATTGGGAAATGTGGATGTACAAAGGGATCTCGGTGTCCTTGTATACCAGTCAATGAAAGTAAACAGGCAGGTGCAGCAAGCAATTCGGAAGATAAATGGTATGTTGGCCTTCATTGCAAGAGGAGTTGAGTTCAGAAGTTGGGATGTCTTACTGCAGTTATACAGGGCCTTGGTGAGACCGCATCTGGAGGATTGCGTGCAGTTTTGGTCTCCCTACCTAAGAAAGGATATACTTGCCACAGAGGGTGTGCAGCGAAGGTTCACTAGGCTGATACCAGAGATGGTTGGACCGTCGAAAGAGGAGAGATTGGTTCGACTGGGCCTGTATTCCCTAGAGTTTAGAAGAATGAGGGGGGATCTGATTGAAACGTGCAAAATTCTAACAGGGCTAGACCGACTGGATACAGGGAGGATGTTTCCCATGGTTGGGGAGTCTAGAACCAGGGGCCACAGTATCAAGATACAGGGCAGGCCATTTAGGACTGAGATGAGGGAAGATTTCTTCACTCAGAGGGTGGTCATCTTAGAATTCTTTACCACAGAAGGCTGTGGAGGCCAGGTCACTCAATGTATTCAAGAAAGAAATTGATAATTTTTTGGATATAAGGGGCATCAAGGGATATGGAGAGAAAGTGGGAATATGGGATAGAGGATCAGCCATGATCATAATGAATAGCAGAGAAGGCTCGAAGGGCCGAATGGCCTACTCCTGTGCCTAATTTCTATGCTTTTATGTTTCCCCTCCAAGCCATTCACTATCCTGACTTGGAAATATATCGCAGTTCCTTCACTGTCGCTGGATCAAAATCCTGGAACTCTCTCCCTAACAGCACTGTGGGCGTACCTACACCATATGGACTGCAACGGTTCAAGAAGGAAGCTCACTACCACCTTCTCAAGGGCAACTAGGGGCAGGAAACAAATGCTAGCCTAGCCAGCAACACCCACATCCTATGTATGAATAAAACAAAAACAATAAAAGCCAACTGTCAGGAATGTTCCAATGATTGGGATAAAGAAATTCCATTTTTACTGTTTGCCATTAGGTATGCCCCTAACAAGTCTACAGGATTCAATCTTCTGAACTGATAGTTTTTTAATTCATTCACGGGATGTGGGCTTCACTGGCTGGGCCAGCGTTTATTGCCCATCCCTAGTTGCGCTTGAGAAGGTGGTGGCGAGCTGCCTTCTTGAACCGCTGCAGTCCATGTGATGTAGGTACACCCATGGTGCTGTTAGGAAGGGACTTCCTGAATTTTGACCCAGCAACAGTGAAGGAACAGCGATATATTTCCAAGCCAGGATGGTGAGTGACTTGGAGGAGAACTTCCAGGTGGTGGTGTTCCTATCTATCTGCTACCCTTGTCCTTCATGATAGTGGTGATCATGGGTTTAGAAGGTGCTGTCTAAGGAGCCTTGGTGAATTCCTGCAGTGCATCTTGTAGATGGTACACACTGCTACTACTGTACATCAGTGGCAGAGGGAATGAATGTTTGTGGATGTGGTGCCAACCAAGTGGGCTGCTTTTCCTGGACAGTGTCGAGCTTCTTGAGAGTTATGGGATCAGCACTCATTCAGGCAAATGTGGAGTATTCCATCACACTCCTGACTTGTGCCTTTCAGATGGTGGAAAGACTTTGGGGAGTCAGGAGGTGATTTACTCGTCACAGAATCCCTAGCCTCTGACGTTTTTTTTAATTCATTCATGGGATGTGGGCATCGCTGGCTGGGCCAGCATTTATTACCCATCCCTAATTGCCTTTAGCCTGCTCCTGTAGCCACAGTATTTTCATGGCTAGTCCAGTTCAGTTTCTGGTTAATGGTAACTCCCAGGATGTTCACAGTGGGGGATTCAGCAATGGTAATGCCATTGAACATCAAGGGACGATGGTTAGATTCTCTCTTGTTGGAGATGGTCATTGCCTGGCACTTGTGTGGTGTGAATGTTACTTACCACCTTTCAGCTCAAACTTGGATATTGTCCAGGATTTCCTGCATTTGGACATGGACTGATTCATTATCAGAGGAGTCACAAATGGTGCTGAACATTGTGCAATCATCAGCAAACATCCCCACTTCTGACCTTATGATGGAAGGTTATTTCTGAAGCAGCTAAAGATTGTTGGGTCAGGAACATTCCCCTGAGGAACTGCTACAGTGAAGCACTGGAGCTGAGATGACTGATTCCAACAACCAAAACCATCTTCCTTCATGCTAGGTATGACTCCAACCAGTGGAGAGTTTACCCCCTGATTCCCATTGACTCCAGTTTTGCTAGGGCTCCTTGATGCCACACTCGGTCAAATGCGACCTTGATGTCAAGGACAGTCACTCTCACCTCACCTCGGGGGTGCAACTCTTTGGTCAATGCTTGAACCAAGGCTGTAATGAGGTCAGGAGATGAGTGGCCCTGGCTGAACCCAAACTGGGCGTCAGTGAGCAGGTTATTACTAAGCAAGTGCTGCTTGGTAGCACTGTTGATGACCCCTTCCATTACTTTACTGATGATAGAGAGTGGACTGATGAGACGGTAATTGGCCAGGTTGGATTTGTCCTTTTTTTGTATAGGAGTACTTGGGCAATTTTCCACATAACCGTGTAGATGCCAGTATTGTAGCTGTACTGGAACAGCTTGGCTAGGGGTGCGGCAAGTTCTGGAGCACAAATCTTCATTGCTATTGCTGGAATAGTGTCAGGCCCCATAGCTTTTTCAGTATCCAGTGCCTTCAACCATTTCTTGATATCATGTGGAGTGAATCAAATTGGCTGAAGACTGGCATCTGTGAGGCTGGTGAACTCTGTAGGAGGTCGAGATGGATCAACTACTTATCACTTCTGGCTGAAGATTGTAGCAAATGTTTCAGCCTTATCTTTTGTACTGCTGTGCTGGGCTCCCCCACCATTGAGGATGGGGATATTTGTGGAGCTTCCTACTGCAGTGAGTTGTTTAATTCTCCACCACCATTCACGGCTGGATGTGGCAGGACTACAGAGCTTCGATCTGATCTGTTGGTTGTGGGATCGCTTATCTCTGTCTATCAATTGCTGCTTGTGCTGTTTGGTATGCAAATAGTCCTGTGGTATAGCTTCACCCAGTTGGCATCTCATTTTTGGTCTGCTTGGCGCTGCTCCTGGCATGCCCTCCTGTTTTCTTCATTGGGCCAGGGTTGATCCCCTGGCTTGATGGTAATGATAGAGTGGGGGATATGCTGGGCCATGAGGTTACAGATTGTGTTTGAGTACAATTCTGCTGCTGTTGATGGCCAACAGCACCTCATGGTTGCCCAGTCTTGAGTTGCTCGACCTGCTCAAAATCTATCCCATTTAGCATGGTAGTGCCACACAACTTAATGGCATGTATCCTCAATGTGAAAGCAGGATTTTGTCTCCACAACGATTATGCGGTGGTCACTCCTACCAATACTGTCATGGACAGATGCATCTGCAGCAGGCAGGTTGGTGAGGATGAGGTCAAGTATGTTTTTCCCTCTTGTTGGTTCCCTCACCACTGCCGCAAACCCAGTCTAGCAGCTATGCCCATTAGGACTCATCCAGCTCAGTCAGTTGCTGTGCTACCGAGCCGCTCTTAGTGATAGGCATTGAAGTCCTCCATCCATCTGCCCTTGACACCCTCAGTGCTTCCTCCTATTAGTGAACAGTACTGATTCATCAGCTGAGGGAGGGCGGTACGTGGTAATCAGCAGGAGGTTTCCTTGCCCATATTTGACCTGATGCCATGAGCTGTTATGGGGTCCGGAGTTGATATTGAGGACTTCCAGTGAAACTCCCTCCCAACTGTATATCACTGTGCTGCCACCTCTGCTGGGTTTGTCCTGCCAGTGGGACAGGACATACCCAGGGATGGTGATGGTGGTGTCTGGGACACTCCGTAAGGTACGAGTCCGTGAGGATGACTATATCAGGCTGTTGCTTGAATAGTCTGCAAGACAGCTCTCCTAATTTTGGACTAGCCCCCAGATGTTAGTAAGGAGGACTTTGCAGGGTCGACAGGGCTGAATTTGCCATTGTCATTTCCGGTGCCTAGGTCAATGCCGAGTTGTCGGTCCAGTTTCATTCCTTTTTGGGCATGAGCTGAGGGGACCCCTTAAATTAATTGAAGAAAAATTTATAAAGCAAATCTGAGAGACTACACTTTTGACCTATGTGTCAAATTTCCGAGTAGGATTAGCCCAAGCCTATGAGTTGGCCAAAGAACATTTAAAAATTACTCAACATACAATGATAACTAGGGCAGATAAAAATGCCAAAGCTCAAAATGTTGTCACTGGAGATAAGGTGTTAGTATTGGTATCTGTCTTGGTGAACCATTTAAAGCAAGGTTCATTGGACCTTACAACTCAAAAAGAAACTCAATGATGTGAATTATATAGTGAGTGCTCCAGAGAGGAGGGAAAATCAGCAAGTGTGTCACGTTAATATGTTAAAGCGATGTTATGACAGGGAAGATAGTCAGGAGAGGAGTGTGTTTATAGTAGTAAAAGAAGTAGGGGGTGAAATAAAAATATTAGAGCGATTCAAGAATGAATCAGAAATTGAAAATTCTAAAGTTGACCCTACTGTTATCAGATTAGATTATACAGAGGTGCTTAAAAATTTAAATGTAATATTACGCTATCTTCCAAAAAACTATCGAGGTGACTTATGAAAGCAATTACAAACGCATAAATCAAATTGTGTAAATAGGCCAGGGAAAACCTGTTTGGTCATACATGATGTTAATGTAGGGGATGCATCACCCATTATGCAACATCCTTACAGACTCAGTCCAGAGAAGTCGTCCAAATGAGGAAAGAGATCAATTTCATGATGGAAAATGACATTATTGAACCGAGTTTCTGTAGCTGGAGCTCACCTATTGTAATGATACGGTGGGTGGGTCACGAGATTATGTATAGATTATTGCAAAGGCAGATTCATATCCAGCTCCGTGACTAGAAGACTGTATTGAGAAGATTGGACAAGCAAGATTCATTACAAAAATTGATTTATTAAGGGGATATTGGCAAGTTCCATTGACAAATATGGTCAAAGAAATATCAGCTTTCATAACCTTGGATGCACTTAATCAATTTAAGGTCATGCCTTTCGGAATGAAGAATGCACTAGCAACTTTTCAAAGATTAACCAACAAGGTCATTGAAGGTTTATGCAACTGTGTTGTACATGTTGATGATTTGGTTGTGTTCAGCCAAACCTGGGAGGAACATTCATAACACTTGAAAGAATTTCTTGATCAGTTATAAAGTAACTGACTGGCCATTTGATTCATTAGAGTTTAATATCATAGCAGATGCTTTATCAAGGGCAAATATGGAGGAAAAAGACTGTCATGTTCAAAAATGGGCTTGCATCTTTAATGAGGTTTTACAACTCTTTAAGTGAAGAGAATGGGTTACAAAGGGATTAGTAGTTCAGTGAATTTAGGGAAAAAAACCTAAAGAAGAAAAAACTGTGCTGTTGCCTAGCAGCAGGTGCCCAGGGATACATAGAGATACAAGGAAAGAAAGAAGGGCAGTCAATCAGTGTGTGTATGCCAGAGAGTAGAGACAAAAGTTCTAATCTCTCTAGTAAGAAGTCCTGCAAGACCGCTGTGTAACTGAAGTAACTCATGTTTGCTCTGAAGTTGAAGCAATAGTGAGTTCAGATTGTGATTTGTTTGGGGGTATCTCAAGCAGAAATACCAGCTGGAGAAAAAGCATCTAGTGTATGGTCAGAAGTCCACCAGAAGAAAACTGTTTGCAACTGTTCAGCCCAAGCAAGAAACCCTGGCGTTAAGATAGTGGTAAATCTTCACTGGGGTTTTTAATACCTGTATTGTTGGGAAGAGTGTGAGTTTGAATCATCTTCTGGTGTTGTATTGAAATCTTTCCAACCTTGTTGTCTAGTGTAATATAGTTCACTTTTCTTGCTTATTAAAATTTTAATCTTTCTGTTAAAAGTACATTGGCAGACTGTTGTGAACTTATCCAATAGCCGACTGCCATGGTTTCTAAGAAACACAAAGTTAGGATCTATCAAGCCAGGTTTCACTCTGGGGCCTGGCTTGTTCAATATTAACATCAGCTGGGACCGTAACAACATTAATCTGTGGCTCTTCATCTAAGTCATTAATATAGATTGTAAATAGCTGAGGCCCCAGCACTGATCCTTGTGGCACTCCACTATTCACTACCTGCCAACTTGAAAAAGCCCTGTTTATGCCCAGTCTCTGTTTCCTATCCATTAACCAATTCACTATCCGTGCTAATATATTACCCCCAACTCAATGAGCCATTATCTTGTCTATTAATCTTTATTGTGGCACCTTATCGAATGCCTTTTGGAAATCCATCTACTGGTTCCCTTCTATCTAGCCCACTAGACACATCCTAAAAAAGACTCAAATACATTTATCTTTTCCCTTAGTAAAACCACGTTGACTTGTTCGAATCATACTGGGCTTTTCTAAGTACATTGTTAAGACTTCCTTAACAACAGATTTCAGGATTTTCCTAACAATTGATATTAGGCTAGCTGGTCTATAATTCACTGTTTTCTCTCCCTCCTTTTTTGAAAAGTGGTGTAACTTTTGCCAACTTCCAATCTAGTGGGACTGTTCCCAAATCTAAGGAATTTTGAAAAATCATAGCTGGCATAGCTCAGCAGCTATCTCTTTTGGAACCCTGGGTTATAGGCTATCAAGTCCCAGGGAATTGTCGTATTTTAGTTCTTTTAGTTTCTCCAATACTTTATCTCTGATGATATTAATTTCCCTAATTTCCTCAGCCTTTTTAGCCCTTAGGTCTTCATCTTTGGAACTTGTGTATCCTATTTTGATGATAGGTACAAAATATTTGTTCAATGCCTTTGTGATTTGTTCATTCTCCGTGATAATTTCACCTGTCTCTGCTTCTCAGCGACCAATGTTTATGTTAGTAACTGTCTTCATTTTTATATCCATTACATTGCTGTAGTGTTTCCATCCCTCCCTCCTCCTCAAACCTAAAAAGAGAGGAAGAGGCAGTGCCTTCAGGAGTGCACCAGGCCAGTGAGGGACACTCTTCTGAAAACGGATTTTAAACAAAAAGCAGCTGATTGGTGAATAATTCCTGGGAGCAGACTCGGAGGGAGGAGCACTGGAGCGGTGAGTATAAATCTAGCTTACCTCGGGGATTCGCGGCCTTGTCTCCAGGGAGCAGACTTGGAGGGAGGAGCACCGGAGCGGTGAGTATAAATCTAGCTTACCTGGCAGATATGCGGCATTGTCTCTAGGGAGCAGACTCGGAAGGAGGAGCACTGGAGCGGTGACCTCGGGGTACAGGGTAACTGAAGCCAAAACTGAAAAAGTGAGGTCACAGGAAAGCTGTGACCTAATTGGTTGGTAGGAAATCTGCACCAAATTTGAAAAAAAAACACTGCAAAGCTAATTAATAAATTAATTATCTAAGTAGAGATGGCTGGGCAGGTGATGTGCTGTAGCTGTACGGTGTGGGAGCTGGCGGATCCCATTGCGGGCCGCAGTGACCACATCTGCAGCAAGTGTTGGTTGCTGGAATAACTCCAGCTCAGAGTTGGTGAGCTGGAGTCCGAGCTCCGAACGTTGCGGCACATCCGGAAGGGGGAGAGATACCTGGACGCTCTGTATCAGGAGGCAGTCACACCCGGTAGATTAAGTACATCAAGTGCGGTCAGTGGTCAGGGTCAGCAGGGTGTGACTGCAAGTGAGGCAGGTAGAGGGATCCTGTATTCAGGAACAGAGGAGCCTCAGCTCTTGACCTTGTCCAACAGGTACAAGGTACTTGCTTCTTGTGTGGATGAGGAACAGGGCTGTAGGGAGGATGAGCCAGCTGACTACGGCACCGTGGCACATGAGGCTATTCAAGAGGGGGGAGCAAAAAGACAAGTGGTGGTTGTGGGGGATTCTATTATTAGGGGAATTGATAGCTTCCTTTGTAAGCAGGATCGAGAGTCCCGCATGATAAGTTGCCTGCCCGGTGCCAGGGTGAGGGACATCTCTGACCGGCTTGAAAGGATATTGGAGAGGGAGGGGGAGGATCCAGTTGTTGTGGTCCACGTCGGGACAAATAACATAGGTAAGACTAGGAAAGAGGACCTGTTTGGGGATTATCAGGAACTAGGAACTAAATTAAAGAACAGGTCCTCAAGGGTTATAATCTCCGGATTAGTACCCGAGCCACGTGCAAATTTGCATTGGGACGCGAGAATAAGGGAAGTAAACACGTGGCTAAAGGAGTGGTGCAGGAAAGAGGGGTTCCATTTCGTGGGGCACTGGCATCAGTATTGGAACAGGAGGGATATGTACCGTTGGGACGGTCTCCACCTGAACCGATCTGGAACAAATGTTCTAGCGAAAAGGGTAAATAGGGTGGTCAACAGGACTTTAAACTAGAAAGTGGGGGGGGGAGGGAAGGGTAAAACTCCAAGAAGTATGACTAATGGGAAACAAAGCAGCAGGTTAGCGTGTGGGGGGGTGGATTCAACTTCATGGAAAATTATGAAAAAACTGGAAAGAAAGGAGAGCCCAAGAGAGGCTATTAAAGTCTCCAGAACACAAAATAGGACAGAATGTTTAGAAAGGGCTAGGAATCTAACTTCAAGCACATCAGATAAAGGGATGACAATGAGAAAGGGGACGGGAAATACAGGACTGAAGGTGTTGTATCTGAATGCACGCAGTATACGAAATAAGGTAAATGAGCTTGTGGTGCAGATTGAAATTGGCAGGTATGATGTGGTGGGCATCACGGAGACATGGCTGCAAGGGGATCAGGACTGGGAGCTAAATATCCAACGATATACATCCTATCGAAAAGATAGGCAGGTTGGCAGAGGGGGTGGGGTTTCTTTGTTAGTAAGAAATTAAATTAAATCGATAGCAAGAAATGATGTAGTGTCAGATGATGTAGAATCTGTGTGGGTAGAGTTGAGGAACCGCAAAGGTAAGAAAACCATCATGGGAGTTATGTACAGGCCTCCGAACAGTAGTCAGGATGTGGGGCACAAGACACACCAGGAGATAGAAAAGGTGTGTAAGAAAGGCAAGGTTACAGTGATCATGGGGGATTTCAATATGCAGGTAGACTGGGAAAATCAGGTTGGTCGTGGATCCCAAGAAAAGGAATTTGTGGAAAGTTCAAGAGATGGCTTTTTTGGAGCAGCTTGTGGTGGAGCCCACTAGGGAACAAGAAATTCTAGATTTAGTGATGTGTAATGAGGCAGATTTGATAAGGGAACTTAAGGTGAAGGAACCCTTAGGAGGAAGTGACCATAATATGATAGAATTTACCCTGCAATTTGAGAGGAAAAAACTGGAATCAGATGTAACGGTATTACAGTTGAATAAAGGCAACTACAGAGGCATGAGGGAGGAGCTGGCCAGAATTGACTGGGAGATGAGCCTAGCAGGAAAGACAGTGGAACAGCAATGGCAGGAGTTTCTGGGAGTAATTTGGGAGACACAGCAAAAATTCATCCCCAGGAAGAAGAAGCATACTAAAGGGAGGACGAGGCAACCATGACTGACAAGGGAAATCAGGGACAGCATTAAAGCTAAAGAGAAAGCATACAATGCGATGAAGAGCAGTGGGAAACCAGGGGATTGGGAAGCCTACAAAGACCAACAGAGGACAACTAAAAAAGAAATAAGGAGGGAGAAGATTAAATATGAGGATAAACTAGCCAGTAATATAAAAGAAGATTGCAAGAGTTTTTTTTAGATATATAAAGGGTAAGAGAGAGGCAAAAGTGGACATTGGGCCGCTAGAAAATGACGCTGGAGAAGTAGTAGTGGGGAACAAAGATATGGCGGAGGAACTGAATAGGTACTTTGCGTCTCAGTCTTCACAGCAGAAGACACGAGTGACATCCCCAAAGTTCAAGAGAGTCGGGGGGCAGTGGTGAGTATGGTGGCCATTGCCAAGGAGAAGGTGCTAGGAAAACGGAAAGGTCTGAAGGTGGATAAATCACCTGGACCAGATGGATTACACCCCAGAGTTCTGAAGGAGATAGCTGAAGAGATAGTGGAGGCGTTAGTGGTGATATTTCAGGAATCACTGGAGTCAGGGAAGGTCCCAGAGGACTGGAAAATCGCTAATGTAACCCCCCTGTTTAAGAAGGGAGTGAGGCAAAAGATGGGAAATTACAGGCCGATGAGCCTGACCTCGGTCGTTGGTAAGATTTTAGAGTCCATTATTAAGGATGAGATTTCAGAATACTTGGAAGTGCATGGTAAAATCGGGCAAAGTCAGCCTGGTTTCATCAAGGGGAGGTCATGCCTGACAAATCTGTTAGAATTCTTTGAGGAGGTAACGAGTAGGTTAGACAAAGGAGAGCCAATGGATGTTATCTACTTGGACTTCCAGAAGGCCTTTGACAAGGTGCCGCACAGGAGGCTGCTCAGTAAGATAAGAGCCCATGGTGTTAGAGGCAAGGTATTAGCATGGATAGAAGATTGGCAGATGATACAAAGATAGATGGAGGGACAGGTAGTATTGAGGAGGCAGGGAGGCTGCAGAAGTATTTGGACAGGTTAGGAGAATGGGCAAAGAAGTGGCAGATGGAATACAATGTGGGGAAGTGTGAGGTCATGTACTTTGGTAGGAATAGTAGAGGCATAGACTATTTTCTAAATGGGGAGAGAATTCAGAAGTCTGGAGTGCAAAGGGACTTGGGAGTTCTAGTCCAGGATTCTCTTCAGGTTAACTTGCAGGTTGAGTCGGTAGTTAGGAAAGCAAATGCAATGTTGGCATTTATTTCGAGATGACTAGAATATAAAAGCAGTGATGTGCTGCTGAGGCTTTATAAGGCTCTGGTTAGACCACATTTAGAATATTGTGAGCAATTTTGGGCCCCGTATCTCAGGAAGGATGTGCTGGCCCTGGAGAGGGTCCAGAGGAGGTTCACGAGAATGATCCCAGGAATGAAAGGCTTAACATATGAGGAACGTTTGAGGACTCTGGGTCTATACTCGATGGACCTTAGAAGGATGAGGGGGGATCTGATTGAAACTTACAGAATACTGAAAGGCCTGGATAGAGTGGACGTGGGGAAGATGTTTCCATTAGTAGGAGAGACTAGGACCCAAGGGCACAGCCTCAGAGTAAAGGGAAGACCTTTTAGAACAGAGATGAGGAGAAACCTCTTTAGCCAGAGAGTGGTGAATCTGTGGAATTCATTGCCACAGAAGGCTGTGGAGGCCAGGTCATTGAGTGTATTTAAGACCGAGATAGATAGGTTCTTGATTGATAAGGGGATCAAAGGTTACGGGGAGAAGGCGGGAGAATGGGGTTGAGAAACTTATCAGCCATGATTGAATGGCGGAGCAGACTTGATGGGCCGAATGGCCTAATTTCTGCTCCTATGCCTTATGGTCTTATGGTATTATACTTAGAAAAGCTCTTATAATCTGTTTTAATATTCCTGGCTAGTTTTTGGCATTCTTTATTTTTTTACCTTTTTATCAACTTTTTGGTGGTTCTTTACTGGTTTCTAAAACACTCCCAATCTTCAGACTTGCTACTGTTTTTTGTAACATTGCAAAACATTAACATTAACTTCCTGAGCAAGATGGGTCATTTTTGCTGAGTTTGTGTTCAAAGTTAATGTGCCAGTCGACTTACGTTTCCTGAGCTGCTGTGCTCATTAAACTGCTTTTTGCACTGAATCCATGGAGCAAACTCCACCTTCTTCAGCAAAAGGTTTTTCCTTCCATTACTAGCAAAGAATATCTCTCTGCTACTTCTCACTGTACCTGGCAGCACATCCAGCATGGTGTCATTGAAATGGGATGCAATCTTTGCCCATTTGGACTCCCTTCTGACAGTTCCAGGTATCTAATAACTCTTTCAACTTGCATGCTTGGATTGTCCCTTTAAATATTTGTGTTGAGCCTGTGTCATATAGGTCCACAGTACACTAATTGATGCTAATTAGGTGGGAAATCCAGAAGTAAAATGATCATGAGATTATTGAATTAAAAAGCCATGGCAAACGTACTGCAGTTGCTGATTTCCCATGTACTATCAGATCCCCTCACATCACTCCCAACAATGTTCAGTTTAATTTTTCTTTGTTGTACATGATCTGTTTGTTGTATTGCGCAGACCCTTTGAGATTGTTGCACAACAGGAAACATGCACATCTTAGTGGGAACATTGGTTATTCTAGGCCTGTGCACTGCACTATACATTCCAAATGCTGCACATCCACACACCCACATAGCTTAGAGGGAACATTGATCCTACACAGTGCAAATTAAAATTTTTCTGCATAGATGGTTCCTAACCTGTTGAGTATTTTGAGCATTTCCTGTTTTTACTTTAAATATACTTTCATCCTGTGCCATTTATTTACACCATGGACCATGACCTTTGACTTCATTTCTTCCCTTTCCTTTAAACACTTTTAAAGAAAGACATTGTGAGAATGGGAGACACCATGTGAAGAGAAGCTCTTTGAAATCAAGTTGAGCTAAAAAAAAAAAGTCTAGAACTGCTCACCACTAATTTTTATATTGCCAAATACCCTCAAGAAAGAAATGATATAGCTGTTAGTTATTGCTTGCAACACCATTTCACTGAGTTTATACTAACACTCATCTTCATAAGCATCACAGGTACTTATTGAATAACAAAAGCAACTTCTTTGTATGCTGATGTGATGAATGTGGACTTTACATATTTTAAAATGTCCCCTTTAACTTAAGGTGAAACAACATTCTGGAAAGGGGGATGATGAGGTCATAATAAACAACTCCGCTCAGAAACAGGCCTATGTGATCTGGTTGTCATGGGAGAGAAAGTCAAGTAGAAACCTATGCAAGACCTATCTTGTTTGTATTAGTTAGTTACAGTAAAAGTTATTGGTCTCTACATGGATTGTAGCATGGAGGCTGTTACCTTCAAAATTGGCTTCCAGCTGAGAGCAGAAGAGCTGATGTAGACCATCCCCATTCTGGACACTGTGGCTGGAGATGCATTCTCGATGTTATGTACTTCAAACAGTAGTTTGCAGGAAGGAGCCATGGGAATACGGTCACCATTAGCCAAAGTTAATGTCTTGTTGTCATCCAGTACGGAATTTAGATTTTCTATCCAAATAGCATCCACTGGACCATCCAGAACTATCCAGATATTATCACCTACAAACCAAATTGTACAACAATCACACAAAAGTATTAACAATGAATAAATTATTCTGATATTACTCATTTGCACAGTAAGCCGTTGGACAAGTTAGATTTCAGGTCATTTCCGAATTGAATCTGGCAATTAGATTTAATGGCAATTATTTTCCAGGATTACAATTTGATTCCTAATTAACTGCATTCATTCTGTTAATAAAAATTAAAATATACTGGGGATAATTATCGGCACCACTAAATTGGAAATCTTTGAAGAAATGAGAAGAGCTTATTTGTTAAGATATGACTGTATGTAAGAACAGCATGTGTTGTCCTGTTCCTCTACAATTTTATTGGGCTTTTTGTGGCTCTTCTACCAACGTTATGGTAATAAGGTGGAGTGCAGTAGATTAGTGGTGGCAGAGGTACGGTAGTGTAGGGGTTATGTTAATGGACCACTAATGCAGAGACATAGACTGATGATCCGTCAAATTTGAGTTCAAATCGAACAATGGCAATTTGAGGACTTGAATTCAGTTTTTAAAAAAACCTGGATATAAAAGGTTCGTAAAAGTTTTTTTTTAATTCATTCACGGGGTGTGGGCTTCACTGGCTGGGCCAACATTTATTGCCCATCCCTAGTTGTCCTTGAGAAGGTGGTGGTGAGATGCTTACCTGAACTGCTGCAGTCCATGTGGTGTAGGTATACCCACAGTGCTGTTAGGAAGGGAGTTCCAGGATTTTGACCCAGCAACAGTAAAGGAATGGAGATATATTTCCAAGTCAGGATGGCGAGTGACTTGGAGTGGAACTTCCAGGTGGCGGTGTTCCAATCTATCTGCTGTCCTTGTCATTCTAGATGGTAGTGGTCATGGGTTTGGAAGGTGCTGTTGAAGGAGTCTTGGTGAGTTCCTGTAGTGCATCTTGTAGATGGTACACGCTGCTTCTACTGTGCGTCAGTGGTGGAGGGAGTGAATGTTTGTAGATGTGGTGCCAATCAAGCACGCTCCTTTGTCCTGGATGGTGTCAAGCTTCTTGACTGTTGTGGGAGTTGCACTCATCCAGGCAAGTGGAGACCATTCCATCACACTCCTGGATTGTGCCTTGCAGATGGTGGACAGACTTTGGGGAGTCAGGAAGTGAGTTATTCATCACATGATTTCTAGCCTCTGACCTGCTCTTGTAGCCACAGTATTTATATGGCTAGCCCAGTTCAGTTTCTGGTTAATGGTAACTCCCAGGATGTTGATAGTGGGGGATTCAGCGATGGTAATGCCATTGAACATTTAGGGGGCGATGGTTAGATTCTCTCTTGTTGGAGATGGCCAGTGCCTGGCACTTGTGTGGCGTGAATGTTGCTTGCCATTTGTCAGCCCAAGCCTGGATGTTATCCAGGTCTTGCTGCATTTGGACATGGACTGCTTCAGTGTCTGAGGGGTAGCAAATAGTGTGGAACATTGTGTAACCATCAGCGAACAACCCCACTTCTGACCTTATGATGGAAGGAAAGTCATTGATGAAGCAGCTGAAGTTCGTTGGGTGGAGACACTACCCTGAGGAACTCCTGCAGTGATGTCCTGGAGCTGAGATGAGTGACCTCCAACAATCACAACCATCTTCCTTTGTGCCAGGTATGACTTCAACCAGTGGAGAGTTTACCCCCTGATTCCCATTGACTCCAGTTTTGCTAGGGCTCCTTGATGCCACACTCGGTCAAATGCAGCCTTGATGTCAAGGGCAGTCACTGTCACCTAACCTTGGGAGTTCAGCTCTTTTGTCCATATTTGAACCAAGGCTGTAATGAGGTCAGGAGCTGAGTGGCCCTGGTGGAACCCAAACTGGGTGTCAGTGAGCAGGTTATTGCTAAGCAAGTGATGCTTAATAGCACTGTTGATGACCCCTTCCATTACTTTACTGATGATGGAAAGTAGACTGATGGGGCAGTAATTGGCCGAGTTGGATTTGACCTGCTTTTTGTGTACAGGACATACCTGGGCAATTTTCCTCACAGCTGGGTAGATGACAGTATTGTAGCTGTACTGGAACAGCTTGGCTAGGGGTGCAGCAAGTTCTGGAGCACAAGTCTTCAGTACTATTACTAAAACATTGTCAGGGCCCATAGCCTTTGCACTATCCAGTGCCTCAGTCGTTTCATATTATCACATGGAGTGAATCAAATTGGTTGAAGACTGGCATCTGTGATGCTGGAGCACTCTGGAGGAGGTCGAGATGGATCATCCACTTGGCACTTCTGGCTGAAGATTGTAGCAAATGCCTTATCTTTTATACTGATGTGCTGGGCTCCCCCATCATTGAGGATGGGAATACTTGTGGAGCTTCCTACTGCATTGAGTTGTTTAATTCTCCACCACCATTCACGGCTGGATGTGGCAGGACTGCAGAGCTTAGATCTGATCTGTTGGTTGTGGGATCGCTTATCTCTATCAATTGCTGCTTGTGCTGTTTGGCATGCAAGTAGTCCTGTGGTATAGCATCACCCGGTTGGCACTTCATTTTAGGTCTGCTTGGTGCTGCTCCTGGCATGCCCTCCTGTTTTCTTCATTGGGCCAGGGTTGATCCCCTGGTTTGATGGTAATGATAGAGTGTGGGATATGGCAGGCCATGAGGTTACAGATTGTGTTTGAGTACAATCCTGCTGCTGCTGATGCCCACAGCACCTCATAGTTGCCCAGTCTTGAGTTGCTAGATCTGTTCAAAATCTATCCTATTTAGCACAGTGGTAGAGCCACACAACATGATGGAGGGTATCCTCAATGTGAAGGCTGGACTTCGTCTCCACAACAACTGTATGGTGGTCATTCCTACTGACACTGTCATGGGCAGATGCATCTACGGCAGGCAGGTTGGTGAAGATGAGGCCAAGTATGGTTTTCCTTCTCGTTGGTTCCCTCATCACCTGCCGCAGACCAGTCTAGCAGTTATGTCCTTTAGGACTTGGCCAGCTCGGTCAGTGGTGGTGCTACCAAGCCATTCTCGGTGATGGATATTGAAGTCCCCCACCCAGAGTGCATTCCGCGTCCTTTCCACCCTCAGTACTTCCTCCATGTGGTGTTCAACATGGAGGAGCACTGAATCATTAGCTGAGGGAGGGCAGTACGTGGTAATCAGCAGGAGGTTTCCTTGCCCGTGTTTGGGCAAGCTTTTTTAAATCTTTGTTGCACCTGCATATTAGCCTTTTGTGATTCATGCACTAGGACATCGAGATCCCTTTGCATCTCAGAACTCTGCAATCACTCATCATATAGATAATATTCTTTTTTTTTTTACCTTCTGACAACTTGGAAACTTGGAAGCATTGTGGACTGTGAGGAGGAATGCAGAACTCTGAGCGGATATTGATGAAATAGGCAGACAAGTGACAGATGGAACTTATTGCAGAAAAATATGAAGTGAGTCATTTTGGTAGGAAGAATGCAGAGAGACAATATAAAGTAAAGGGTATAATTACAAAGGGGCTTCAGGAGCAAAGTGACCTCACTGTGTACATATATAAACCATTGAAGGTGCCAGGTCAGGTTGAGAGCTTGGTGAATAAAGCATAAAGCATTCTAGGTTTTAGTAATATGGGCATGGAGCATGAAAGCAAGGAAATTATGTTTAACTTGTATAGAACACTGGTTCGACCTTAACTGGAGTATTGTATCCAGTTCTGGGGACCACACTTAAAAAAATATGTGAAGGCATTGGAGAGCGTACAGAAAAGATTGACGAGAATGGTCCGAGGAATGAGGAATTTCTGTTATGTAGATAGATTGGAGAAGCTGGGGTTATTTTCCTTGGAGAACAGAAGGTTGAGAGGAGCTTTAATGGAGGTATTCAAAATCATTAAGGTCTGGACAGGGAAAAACTGTTCCCATTGGTGAAAATATTGAGAACAAGAGGGCACAGATTTAATGTAATGGGAAAAGAACCAATGGTGACATGAGCCAATCTTTATTCACGCAGCGAATGGGTAGGATCTGGAATGCACTTCCTGAGAGTGTGGTGGAGGCAGGTTCAATCGAGGCATTCAAGAGGAAATTGGATTTTTTTCTGAAAAGGAAAAACATGTAGGGTTATGGGAGAAGGTGGGCGGTGGCACTAGATAAATTGCTCCTATGGAAAGCCAGTGCAGAACATAACGGGCTGAATGGTCTCCTTCTGCGCTGTAACCATTCTTTGATTCTGTAAATCTAGACAGTTGTTATAATAGGAGACTTTAATTACCTGATATAGACTGAGATAGTAATAGTGTAAAGGGTGGGGAAGGAGAAGAGTTTCTGAAGTATGTTTAGATAAATTTTCTGCATTAGTTGGTTCCAGCCCAATGGGAAAGGATGCATTGCTGGATCTGTTTGGGGCAAATGAGGTCAGTTAAACTGATCAAGTGGCAGTAGGGGGATATTTATGGAACAGTAATCATCATATCATAAGGTCTAGGTTAGCTACAGAAAAGGACAAAGAACAATCCAGAGTAAAAAATAATTAATTGAGGAGCGCCAATTTCAGTTGGGTAAGAATGGATCTGACTCTGATAAATTGGAATCAAAGATTGGCAGGCAAAGCTGAGAGGAGAATTAAAGAGGAGATGAGACACATTCCCACAAGGGTGGAAGGCAGAACAAACAAAGGGAGGGCTCCTTGGATGGCAAAAGAGATAGAAAATAAGAAGCTACAAAAAAGGTGTGTATGACAGATGTCAGGTTGATAATATAAGTGAGCACCAGGCTGAATATAAAAAGTTCAGAGTGTAAGTGAAAGAAGAAACCAGAGAAGTAAAGATAGAATTTGAGAAGATACTGGCAACTAACATAAAAGGAAATCCAAAAGTTTTCTACTGGCATATAAATAGTAAAAGGGTGGCAAATGGAGGAGTAGGGCCAATTAGGGAACAAAAAAGCAAAATTATTCATGGTGGGAAAGGGCATGGCTGAGGTACAAAGTGAATACCCTGCATCTGTCTACATAAAGGAAGAAGATGTTGCCCACGTCATAGTGAAAGAGGAGGTAGTTTGAACTTGTGATGGGCTAAAATTTGATAGAGAGGAGATATTAAGAAGGCTGTCGCTATCTACTGTTGATGCGTCACCAGGACCGGATGAGATGCATCCCAAGGCCTGAGCAAAGTAAAAAGGTGAAAATTATGGAGACACTGACCATAAACTTTCAATTCTCCTTAGGTACCAGGGTGGTGCCAAAGGAGAATTGTAAATGTCACCATCTTGTTCAAAAAACAGTGCATGGGTAATCTTAGCAACTGTAGGTCAGTCAGTTTCATGTCAATGGGGAGGAAAGGTTTTAGAAATAATAATTTGGGACAAAATTATCTCACAATTGGGTACGTGTGGATTAACTAAGGAAAGTCAGCATGAATTTATTAAAAGCAAATTGTGCTTAACTGACATAATCAAGTTTTTTATAAGGTAACTAAGAGGGCTAAGAACGTAAGGAAGAGGAGCAGGAGAAGACCATACAGACCATTGAACCTGCTGTGCCGTTCATCATTATGGATGAACTTATGGCTTCAACTCCACCTTCCTGCCTGCTGCCCATATCACATGATTCCCTTAGACACCAAAAATCTGTATATCACAGCCTTAAATATATTCAGTGATGGGACATCTAGTCTAATGAACCTTTGCTGAAATGCCTCCAATACAATTATATGCTTCCTTAAACATGGAGACTAAAACTGCACTCAGTATTCAAAGAGTGGTCTCACCAACACCCTGTAGAATTGCAGCAAAACTTCTTTATTCTCGTACTGCAATCCTCTTGCAATAGAAGAGCTCTGAAGAAGAGGCATATGGACTCGAAATGTTAATTCTGTTTTTCTCTCCACAGATGCTGTTAGGCCTGCTGAGTTTCTCCAGCATTTTCTGATAACTTTTTATGTTCCTTGTATGAGGACACTCAAGTCTCTCTAAACATCAATGTTTACAAGATTCAAACCTTTTAAAAAATACTCTGCTCTTTTATTCTTACAACCTCACATCACCACATTATACTCGATCTGCCATCTTGTTGCCCATTCACTAAAGAACAAAGAAAAGTACAGCACAGGAACAGGCCCTTCGGCCCTCCAAGCCTGCGCCGATCATATTGCCTGTCAAACTAAAACATTTTGCACTTCCAGGGTCCGTATCCCTCTATTCCCATCCTATTCATGTATTTGTCAAGCTGCCTCTTAAACACCACTATCGTACCTGTTTCCACCACCTCCTCTGGCAGCGAATTCCAGACACTCACTACCCTCTGCGTAAAAAACTTGCCCCGCACATCTCCTCTAAAGTTTCTCCTCTCACCTTAAATCTATGTCCCCTAGAAATTGACTCTTCCACCCTGGGAAAAAGCATCTGACTATCTACTCTGTCCATGCCACTCATAATTTTGTAAACTTCTATCAAGTCGCCCCTCAATCTCCGTCACTCTAGTGAGAACAATCCAAGTTTCTCCAACCTCTCCTCATATCTAATAAACTCCAGACCAGGCAGCATCCTGGTAAACCTCCTCTGCACCCTTTCCAATGCCTCCATATCCTTCTGGTAATGTGGCGACCAGAATTGCACGCAATATTCCAAGTGTGGCCTAACCAAGGTTCTATACAGCTGCAGCATGACTTCCCAGCTTTTATACTCAATACTCCTACCGATGAAGGCAAGCATGCCATATGCTTTCCTGACTCCCTTATCTACCTGCGTTGCCACTTTCAGTGACCTGTGGACCTGTACACCCAGATCCCTCTGCCCGTTGATGCACTTAAGGGTTCTGCCATTTACTGTATAATTCCTACCTGTATTAGACGTTCCAAAATGCATTACCTCGCATTTGTCTGGATTAAACTCCATCTGCCATTTCTCCGCCCAAGTCTCCAACCAATCTATATCCCGTTGTATCCTTTGACAATCCTCTTCACTATCTGTAATTCTTCCAACCTTAGTGTCGTCTGCAAACTTACTAATTAGCCCAGTTACATTTTCCCCCAAATCATTTACATATACTACAAACAGCAAAGGTCCCAGCACTGATCCCTGCGGAACACCACTAGTCACAGCTCTCCATTCAGAAAAGCACCCATCCACTGCTACCCTCTGTCTTCTATGACCAAGCCAATTCTGTATCCATCTTGCCAGCTCACCTCTGATCCCGTGCAACTTTACCTTCTGTATCAGTCTGCCATGAGGGACCTTGTCAAAGGCCTTACTGAAATCCATGTAGATAACATCCACTGCCCTTCCATCGTTGATCATCTTTGTCACTTCCTCGAAAAACTCGATCAAGTTAGTGAGACATGACCTCCCCTTCACAAAACCATGCTGCCTCTCACTAATACGCCCATTTGCTTCCAAATGGTAGTAAATCCTGTCACGAAGAATCTTCTCCAATAATTTCCCTACCACTGACGTAAGGCTCACTGGCCTGTAATTTCCTAGATTATCCCTGCTACCCTTCTTAAACAATGGAACAATATTGGCCATTCTCCAGTCCTCTGGGACCTCACCCGTAGCCAGTGAGGATACAAAGATTTCTGTCAAGGCCCCAGCAATCTCCTCCCTTGCCTTCCTCAGTACTCTGGGGTAGATCCCATCTGGCCCTGGGGACTTATCCACCGTAATATTCTTCAAGATGCCTAACAGCTCCTCTTTTTTGATCTCAACATGATCCAGGCTATCTACACACTCTTCCCTAGACAAATCGACCGCTAAGTCCTTCTCTTTGGTGAATACTGATGAGAAGTACTCATTTAGTATCTCTCCCATTTCTTCTGGCTCCACACACACATTCCCATCTCTGTTCCTGAGTGGGCCTACCCTTTCCCTGGCTACTCTCTTGCTTTTTACATATACATTTACATACTAAAAAGGTCTTGGGATTTTTCTTAATCCTGGTTGCCAATGACTTTTCATGACCCCTTTTAGCCCTCCCAACTCCTTGCTTAAGTTTCTTCCTACTTTCCTTATATTCTGCTCGGGCTTCATCTGTTCCCAGCCTTCTAGCCCTTACGAATGCTTCCCTTTTCTTTTTGACTAATCTCACAATATCCTTCGTTATCCAAGGTTCCTGAAACTTGCCATACTTATCCTTCATCCCAGCAGGAACATGCCGGTCCTGAATTCTTATCAACTGATGTTTGAAAGCCCCCCACATGTCAGTTGTTGATTTGCTCTCAAACATCCGCCTCCAGTCTAGATTCCTCAGTTCCTGCCTAATACTGTTATAATTAGCCTTCCCCCAATTAAGCACCTTAACCCGAGGGCTCCTGTTATCCTTATCCACCAGTACCTTGAAACTTACTGAATTATGGTCACTTTTCCCGAAATGCTCCCCTACTGAAACTTCGACCACCTGGCCGGGTTCATTCCCTAATACCAGGTCCAGTATTGCCCCTTCCCTAGTTGGACTATCTACATATTATCTCAGGAAGCCCTCCTGGATGCACCTTACAAATTCTGCACCATCCAAACCCCTAGCACTAAGTGATTCTCAGTCAATATAGGGTAAGTTAAAATCACACACCACAACAACCCTATTGCTTTTACAGCTTTCCAAAATCTGCCTACATAACTATTCCTCAATCTCCCGCTGGCAAGTGAGAGGCCTATAGTAAACCCCCAACATTGTGACTGCACCCTTCCTATCCCGGAGCTCTACCCATATTGCCTCGCTGCATGAGCCCTCCGAGGTGTCCTCCTGTCGTACAGCTGTGATATTCTCCTTAACCAGCAGTGCAATTCCCCCACCTCTTCTACATCCCTCTCTATCTTGCCTGAAACATCTAAATCCTGGAATGTTTATCTGCCAATCTTGTCCATCCTTCAACCAAGTCTCTGTAATAGCAATAACATCATAGTCCCAAGTACCAATCCAAGCTCTAAGTTCATCTGCCTTGCCTGTTATACTTCTCGCATTGAAACAAATGCATTTCAGACCCCCAGTCCCACTGTGTTCAGTAATTTCTCCCTGTGTGCTCTTCCTCTTAGTCCTACTGACCATATTCACTAGTTCCCAGTCATTTATTTCACCTGCTGAACTATTGCTCTGGTTCCCACCCCACTGCCATACTAGTTTAAACCCTCCCGAGTGACACTAGCAAACCTCACAGCCAGGATATTGGTGCCCCTCCAGTTTGGATGCAACCCATCCTTCTTGTACAGGTCCCACCTGCCCCGGAAGAGATCCCAATGATCCAGATATCGGAAACCCTCCCTCCTACACCATCTGTTCAGCCATGTGTTTAGCTGCACTATCTTCCTATTTCTAGCCTCACTGGCATGTGGCACAGGGAGTAATCCTGAGATTACAACCCTAGAGGTCCTGTTTTTTAACTTTCTGCCTAACTCCCTGAACCCCCGCTGCAGGACCTCGTCACTCTTCCTGCCTATGTCATTAGTACCAATGTGTACCATGACTTCTGGCTGTTCTCCCTCCCCCTTCAGAATGTCCCGTACCCGATCAGAGACCTGACTATATTTTTTTGCAGCCTCTCTGTGCCCCCCACACAGCATGCATTCCCATCTAGCTTTATATAATCAGCAAACTTAGATACATTATTCTCTGTCTCTTCATCTAAATCATTAACATAGATTGTAAAAAGCTGATCCTTGCAACATGCAACTAGTCACAGCCTGCCAATTTGAAAATGCCCCATTTATCCTAATCTCTTCTTCCAGTCTTTTAACATCTTCTAGCCATCACCACCAACACTATGAGCCCTTATCTTGTGTAATACCCTTTGTGTGGCACCTTATCAAATGTTTTTTTGGAAATCCAAGCATACTACATCTACTGGTCTCCCTACTAGTTACAACCTAAAAAACTTCAATAAATTTGTCAAACAGCACTTCCCCTTCATAAAACCATGTTGCCTTGTTTTATTCATACTATGCTTTTCTAAGTGCATTGTTAAGACTTCCTTAATAATAGATTCCAGCACTTTCCTGATGATTGATGTCCAGCTAACTGACCTGCAGTTCCCTGTTTTCTCTCTCCCTTCTTTCTTGAATAGCGGTGTTGCTAACTTCACTTGCTGCACCAGATAGCTAACTTTTTGTGATTCATGTACCAGGACACCCAGCTCTCTTGGTATCGTACAGCTCTGCAATCTCTCTCCTTTTAAATGATATACTGCTTTTATATTCTTCTTGCCAAAGTGGACAAATTCACATTTTCAAACATTATACTCCATCTACCAAATGTTTACCCATTCACCTAACCTATCTAAATCCCTTTGTAGACTCTTCATGTCCTCTTGACAACTTACATTCCTACCTATCCTGGTGTCATCAGCAAATTTAGCTGCCATACATTTCGTCACTTCATCCAAGTCATTGATATAGATTGTAAATAATTGAGGCCCCAGGACTTATCACTGTGGAACTCCACTAGATACAGCTTGCCACCCTGAAAGATGACCCATTTATCTCTACTCTCTGCTTCCTGTTAGCTAACCAATCCTCTATCGTTGCTAATATGCCACCCCCACCACCAGGAATCCATATACCATGGAGTAACCTTTGATGTGGCACTTTATCTACGTCACATCTACAGGTTCTCCTTTATCTACCTTGCTTGTTACTTCCTCAAAGAACTCTAATAAACTAGTCAAATATGATTTCCCTTTCACAAAACCATGTTGACTCTGCCTGATTGCATTATGATTTTCTAGATGTCCTACTATTACCTACTTATTAATGGATTCTAGCATTTTCTCCATGACAGATGATTATTAGGCTAAGGGCTATAGCTCCCTGCTTTCTGCCTGCCCCCTTTCTTGAACAGAGGTGTTACATTCACGATTTTCCAATCGGTTGGGACTTTTCCAGAATCTAGGGAATTTTGGAAGATCACAATTAATGCATGTACGATCACCACAGCCACTTCTTCTAAGACTACTACACCTACACCACATGGAATGCAATGGTTCAAGAAGGCAGCTCACCACCACCTTTTCAAGGACAACTAGGAATGGACAATAAATATTGGTTTTGCCAGCGATGCTCACATCTCGTGAACAAATAAATATTTTTTTAAAAACCCAGCATGCAGGCCATCACATCCAGGGGACTTCTCAGCTTTAAGCTCTAACAGTTTTCGCTTTACCTTGTCCATAGTAATTGTGGTTATTTTATGTTTCTCCCATTCTTTTACATCTTGATTTACAAGTATCCTTGGATTGTGATTCTCTCGTGCTTATAAAGCATTTGGTTTGATCATCATTATCGGAAAGACAAATTTTATGGTCAAAGATTTTGCCATTGGGCCATCTATCAATATTGAAAATGTGATGCTCCAGGTTTTTGATAGCTTCACATATGAAGAATACACAATCACCAGCAATCTATCACTTTATGCTCAAATCAACATTCGCATTGTAAAACATGCAGCTGTTATGTCAAAGTTGAGTAAGAGAGTGTGGAACAACAGCACCCTGACTAAGAACACCAAAATGCATGCCTGCCAAGCCTGCTTCCTCAGTGTCCTCATTTAAAGTGGTGAAACCTGCCAACATATGTGAGGCAGGACAAAATCCTGAACAGTTTCCACCTTCACTGTCTTGAATGTATCCTCGGCATCTCTTGGAAAGTCAAGGTCACCAACCCAGAGATCCTGGGGCATGCTAATTCATCAGCATGCAATAATTGCTAAGCCAATAATATAAGTGCTGGCTCTGCCACATTCAACAAATGGTTGACAGCCATATACCCAAAGACTGGCCACTGTATCATGACCTCCTGGGCATCCATACCTCCACTACAATATGTACCTTGTATTGTATGAAGATGATGGACATTGACACTGACAACTGAGAGACAGTCATTGACAGCCGTACTTCTGGAGGCTGATTGTTTGGAAGGGCTTTGGAAAAGGTGAGCAGAAACTAAAAGAGAGTCTAGAGAAAAAAGAGGCTAGCGAATCATGTGCCTTCTCAGTCCACTGTCTTCCTCTGCAGCAAATGCGGAAGAGACTGACATGCAGAGTGGGGCTCCTGAGTCACAACAAATGATGTTAACACAGAGTTGACCATGGTAGCACAAACCATTGTCTTAAGAGATGGAAGGCTGCCATTAATCCACTAATTTACTGCCATACCTTTAAGTCTACTTTCCAAATCAACCATAGCCAGCTATCCTCTCAGACCCGTGTAATTGCTTTAAGTTTAAGATTCTTGTTTGTGATTGGAGTAAGACACTTCCAAATTTCATGTGGAGTTTAATTCTAATATGATCATTATTTCCCAGTGGATCTGTTACGAAGATATTATGAATTAACCCTGCCTTATTGCACAACATTAGATGTGGGTGTGCTCATGCAACGGACACAGAAAGCCAGCATACAGGTACAGCAAGCAATGGCATAGTGGTATTGTTGCTGGTCTAGTAATCCAGTGACCCAGGGTAATGCTCTGGGGACCTGGGTTCATAATCCCACCATGGCGGATGGTGCAATTTGAGTTTAATAAAAATCTGGAATTAAAAGTCTAATGATGACCATAAAACTATTGTCGTAAAAACACATCTGGCTCACTAATGCCCTTTAGGGAAGGAAATCTGCTGTCCATACATGCGACTCCAGACCCACAGCAATGTGGTTGTCTCTGACGGCAATTTGAGATGGGCAATAAATGCTGGCCTAGCCAGCGATGCCCACATCCCATGTATGAATAAAAGAAAAATTAGGAAAGCAAATGTCATTTTTGGCCCTTAATGATAAGACTGGAGTACACAAATGAAGTGTGTTTTTCCATCCTTACAACCAAAGTGAATAACCTCTCACCTCACTAAATATATTCCAACTGCCATTGTCTTGTTCACTCACTTAAGCTGTATATATTTCTTTGCAGTGTCTCTGTGTCCTCTTCACAATTTACATTTCCACCTAGCTTTGTATTGTCAGAAAACTTAGATGCATTACTCTCATCTCTTTGTCTAAGTTATTCATTAAGGTTACAAATATCTGAGGGTCCAGCACTGATTCTTGTGGCATTACACTGGGCAATTCCCTGTTTTCTCTCTCCCTCCTTTCTTGAATAGCAGTGTCAAATTTGCTAACTACCAACTTGATGAAGCTGTTCCAGAAACTTAGGAATTTGGGAAAATCATAGCCAGAGCATCCACTATCTCTGCACCTATCTTTTTAGAACCCTGAGATGTCGACATTCAGGTCCTGGGCTTTTGTCGGATTTTAGTCCCTTGAGTTTCTCCAACACTCTGCTGATATGAAATATCTTAATTTCCTGACTGTTTTAAGCACCTAGGTTCCCTCTATTTCTGACATGCAACTTGTGTCCACTACCGTGAAGAGAGACACAAAGGCGGGATATTCCCTGAAATGCACTAAGTGCGGTAGTGGGCATAAAAATCGGTGTTTTTCCCGCCAGCCACAATGGCGGGTTTTCATCTCGTATTGTCCGGATCCTGCTTTATTAATTATGCAGGCATGGGAAACACACTGTAACGCTTGCAGGTGGCCTCTGAATTATCTGCTGCACCATGACCTCACATCTTCCTCATTCTGGGCACCATATTTAAAACTGCAGCTGCACACACAGCTCTCAATGTCTGCAGCCCAGGATTGCTTCACTCAAGACATGGCCCTGAAAGCCAAGAAGATGGCAGCACCAAAGTTCAGTGACGTCTCACGGTAACGCCTTTTGGATGCCATAGAATCCCGCTGCGATGTCCTCTACCCCCACTCTGGCTGCAGGAGGTCTGCCAATCTCACCCCAAAGGCTTGGGAGGCGGTGGCAGTGATGATCAGTGCCAAAGCTTCCCAGAAGAGGTCAGCTACCCAATGTAGAAAGAGGATGAATAACCTAATCCGCATTGCCAGGGTAAGTTAACCATTTCATCACTCGCAAATCACAAACTCACAAGCCCATCAGACATTCACAGGGATCTCACTCACTGCTAGCTTAATGGGCATCACCTCTCACTCTCTCGCGCACACCTTCATCTCCTCTGCAGATTGCGTCCTCATCTCGTCTATGGCACTACACACCACCTACACATGCCAGACATCCTTCGGATCTGCCCTGGCATCTGTCTTGCTCACATTCTCCCCATCTGTCTTTTTGGAGGAGAAGATTGTGCACAATCACAGGGAGAGGTCCTAGACATGGGGTGGAGTGCCAGAACTCAATCTCCTAATGGAGTTTGAGAACAGAGCCATTGAGCTGGCTGGAGAGGATGTGGACTGTGCTTGTGGCGATGGTGAGATCAGTAGCAAACACTCACATGGGGGTCCTGTTTCACAATATCCATCAATCCATGATACCTAGTGCAATCTCCTGTTTTTCACTTGGCTACCATGCACTATTTCTTTCACAGGCACCTCTGCCAAGCATCTGATGCCCTCAGCCAGTCAAGCCTTCAGTTCCAGCCCTGAGGACACCTCAGATGAACCAGAACACAGCAGCCGTGAAGACCCATCACAGCAGTCACCCGCACCCTCCACCAGCACAGACACTCAAACCTTGGTGGGACCTAGATTTAGAGCAGGCTCAGGGTCACGATTTGGTGAGCAGAGTGCACAATCTGGTCCACAACAGGCAGAGGCAAGGACATCTGAGGTTGCCGGCACTTGGAGAACTGCTGGAGGCCACGATTCAGCTGAGCCCAAGTCAGAGTCTGAGTCCGCTGGGTCAAAATCCTGGAACTCTCTTCCTAACAGCATTGTGGATGTACCTACACCACATGGACTGCAGCGGTTCAAGAAGGAATCTCACCACCACCTTCTCAAGGGAAACTAGGGATGGGCAAAAAATGTTGGCCCAGCCAGCGAAGCCCACATCCTGTGAATGAATTAAAAAAAAGATGATGAGCCTCTGGACTCGGTCCTAAATCATTTGCTGGAGCTGCAAAGACAAGCATGGACATATCAGGAAGTGATGTCAGCTGCATTACTCAGATTGCAACAGACGATGGAGGAGTCCGTCAGCCTTCAGTAGGAGGTGACTGCGC
Source organism: Cetorhinus maximus (assembly GCF_964194155.1). Lineage (NCBI taxonomy): Eukaryota > Metazoa > Chordata > Chondrichthyes > Lamniformes > Cetorhinidae > Cetorhinus > Cetorhinus maximus. The sequence goes on from NC_135883.1 coordinate 169,899,759, forward strand.
CATCATGCCAACACACCGAGGTCAGCACTGGTAGGATGGCAGCCGCTATGGAGACCTTGGCCCAGGACATTGGTCCTGAACTGCTGGAGGAGCTGCACGTCATTGGTGTAGGCATTGGTGGCTTCCATCAGTTTCAAAGCAAGAAGGGTATTGGCACCTCAATCTCAATCCAGCTGCCCCTCCACCTCGAGGAGTCAGCCCTCAGGCACCCACAGAGAGAAGGACCAGCACTCTGGGGCCATCCACTCAGGTGACTGAAGGAGTGTCCGGCCGATCCTAATCCCCTCTTCCTGTGACTCAATCACCTCCAGCTCCACAGGCTGAGAAGGGTGCACCTTCCTCATGGCAGTAGGCCCAAAGCAGGCCGGGGCCCTCTAGGTCTCAGTCCTCCAGAGGACACCCGCCAAAGTCATCACGGAAAACAAGGCACAGCAGTCTTCAGGCTGCCTCCACCTCCACTGTGGATATCAGGATGCATCCAGATGTAGCAATAGGGTGAGGGAATCAAGAAAATAGTAGGAGCACCATAGTGGCATGGGCATTCACAACATTAATGCAATGTTCACAAATGTAAATAGAATCATACCCATTCCACATCTTTTGTGTATGCCTCCTTGTTATGATGAGCTGTGTTGCAGTCATTCAGGTGACACACCATGGTTCCTCCCTTCGCTTGTTGCATATGTCGTTATCATGAGCCTCTGGTCAAAGTATTGTGCTTCCAGAGCACCACAGTGTGTGCCCCTTTTGCATATCATTCTTGACATCAGTGATATCTCAACCTTAATGTTAAGTGTGTTTATGGAATGAGTCTCGTTCACATACTTTGCAGGGCCATGTCATGTTCATTCTTGGCTGTGTAAGATTGAGGCAGAGATGTTCTCCTATCTCATCTGCATTCTTGGAAGATGAAGGTGCAGTGTACAAGGAGAGAAGTGTTTGCGCATGGAGAAGGATCATATATCATGCAACTCCATGTGTTCTCTGTCTCTCGGCAGGGTTTCCATGCTATGAGCCCATACTCAGAGCTCTTGTGCGCTGCTGTCAGCCAACCGCATTTTTGACTTTCAGAGAGTACATCTGCTAATCTCACCAATAAGTGGAGCACCCTGCCACCTCAAGGTGGTGAAGTTCAGCCCCTCTCAGCCACATTATTGTCTTGGCACTCGAATGTCCAGCCTTGTGCGCCTCACACCCTGTAGTTGTCACCCTTATAGTGCGTCCTGTGATAGAGGCTTTGAACAGGCTCTGGAAGCGCACATTGATGTGCTGCTGAGGCTTTATAAGGCTCTGGTCAGACCACATTTAAAATATTGTGAACAATTTTGGGCCCCGTATCTCAGGAAGGATGTGCTGGCCTTGGAGAGGGTCTAGAGGAGGTTCACGAGAATGATCCCAGGAATGAAAGGCTTAACATATGAGGAACATTTGAGGACTCTGGGTCTATACTCAATGGAGTTTAGAAGGATGAGGGGGGATCCGATTGAATCTTACAGAATACTGAAAGGCCTGGATAGAGTGGACATGGGGAAGATGTTTCCATTAGTAGGAGAGACTAGGACCCAAGGGCACAGCCTCAGAGTAAAGGGAAGACCTTTTAGAACAGAGATGAGGAGAAACTTCTTTAGCTAGAGAGTGGTGAACCTATGGAATTCATTGCCACAGAAGGCTGTGGAGGCCAGGTCATTGAGTGTATTTAAGACCGAGATAGATAAGTTCTTGATTGATAAGGAGATCAAAGGTTACGGGGAGAAGGCAGGAGAATGGGGTTGAGAAACTTATCAGCCATGATTGAATTGTGGAGCAGACTTGATGGGCCGAATGACCTAATTTCTGCTCCTATGTCTTATGGTCTTATGGTTGCTTTAGACAATATGTAAGAGAGCAATGGGATAGGAGCGAGGATATACTGAAGCTGAAGTGCACTCTTTATTTGCAATGACAAGTGCACTTGAAGGCTTCATGTTATATGTGCATTTTGGACTTGGCAAGGGACAGAGCTGGCCATGAGGGCCAAGTCTGTGTTAAAAAGGAGGTATTTTAATGCCTGGCAGGCAAGTGTTTGACATTGTCATGCTCAGGTGGTCCACATCCATATCAAGCTGAAGATAAATGCAGCCCAGGATCCCTAACTGAGAGTGCTGGATATCAGTGTGATTTGGAAGAATGCACCACAGACGACCAAGTCATCTATAAATGGCAGTGGAACGTTATCGGCTGCCCTGCCGAAGTGTGAATGATCTGATTCCCAATTGATGCTACACAGAATGCGTAGTTCCATTGCTTCAGATGAATCTCCCTGAGGAACCTTGTCACATTGAAGGCGTACAGCTACGAGACCACTGAGGATTGACCCACAGCTACTGACTCTTGTAGGGTGCCGTTGCAACTGGGATGCTGGAGAGATGCTTGAAGAGGCAGCACATTCTGATGTCTGATGCTAGGGCGCCCTCCTTCATTTAGCACTTCATCTCAGCAAAGGCCGAGGCTTCATCATCCTTCAGAGATCTGGACAATATGAGCCTGATGTGTAGCTATTTACTCTCATATTGAAGTGCATGGGCGAAATGAAAAGAATTACAATGCTGGTGCTCATGCTGACCCATGAAGAAGAGGTCATGTCCAATAGGGTACTCACTACAACTCATCATCCTCCTGGTGGAATCTGGTGGCTATCAGGTCCTCATGCACATGCCTGCCTCATCTGGCCTGTGCTATAGCCTCTTCTTCCTTTAATTCATCACCCTCGTCCTCTTTGAGGTCCACCTCATCAGGGGAGATGTGCAGCTCCTCCATCTCGACATCTGGCAAGTGCACCCCACTTTGCAGCACCAGGTTGTGCAGCATGCAGCAAGCCACGATGACCCATGAGACCCTTTGCAGGCTGCACCGGAGTGCTCTTCCAGACCTGTCCAGGAATCAAAATTGCATCTTTAGGATCCCTATGGTGTTCTCCACCAATGCTCAGCTAGTGCCATGAGCGTTGTTGTACCTTCTCTCTACAGGAGTTTGAGGCTGCTCCATGGGTGTCATCAGTTATGTCGTTTGCGGGTTTCCTTTGTCACAGAGGAGCCAGCTCTGGATCCTGTTTGGCCCCTCAAAGATGTTTCGGATCTGTGATCTCCTCAAGATGTATGAGTCGTGGACACTTCCTGGATATCTGGCGCAAACCTGAATGATCAGTTTCTTGTGGTCGCTGACCAGCTATACATTGAAGCAAGTGGTAGCCCTTCTTGTTTATGGATTTCAGTGCCTGTTGCCAGGGAGCTTTAAAAGCCACATGAGTACAGTCGCTGGCACCCTCCACCTCTGGAAAACTGGCAATTGCAGCAAAGCCCAGTGCTCCGGCGTCCTGGCTTGCTTGATCTCTATTGAAGTTGATGTAATTGTGGGCCTTGACAAAAAGGCTTTCTGTGACCTCATGAATGCATTTGTGCATGGATGCTTGAGATCTCACAGAGGTCCCCAGTGGAGCTCTGTCAGAAACCACTGGTGTATAAGTTCAGAGCAGCCATTACTTTTACTTTTAAAGCCACCAGCAATGGATGCCCTCCCAGTTCCCATGGCGTCAATTCCTGGAGAATGTAGCAAATGTGAATCACCAGATCCCTGGACATGCAGAGCCATCAGTGACACTGGTTCTTGCTCATCTGCAACTAAGGCATACGAGCTCTGTTGTGAGTTATCTTACGATCTGCCTATGCACAACGTCTCTGTGGGCCTCATTCCCTGTATCCGGAGAAGGCCTACAAGCCCCTGGCTTTGAGGGTCTTGCTCCTCCCTTTGGTGATCCAGGTGCCTCTGTTGTAGTCTTCTCCTTCTTCTCTCCTGCCTGTAAGCAATAATGCAGGCAGTGATAAACCCAGACACCATGTTCCTGATGGTCTCTTCTCTGAGTATCAGTGAGAAAGAGACAAGTGTCGGCATTAATCTTCAAGGGTCCTCTTTGAACCACAGTGAATGTGGGTTCAAGGGCTTTGTTCCCATGTCATGAGTACTCGCCCCTGAAATGATGGCCAGTGCAGTGGGTGTATCAAGGTCACCCCCTAACATGACCGGCTGCTATGACATTGCTTTGGCCAGGTGCTAGGATGTGCTGCTTTCAGCCTAAGTGCTGGGAGCCTCATTTACTGCATTCTAATACTACACTCTTGGGAATAAACATGAGGGCAAATGTTCACTCAGAAAATTAGATTATTTGAGTCGAGCCTGAACATTCCTTTCAGTGAACCATCCAGCACCAACTTTCTAACTGGCTTCTGGAGCTTGTCCATTCACCCAATTCCTATGGAGTTTGTTATAACTCTGGGGAATTTCTGCATTTCGAACAAGGAGTTAAAACAAGGAGATCGATTAGTGTCGTTTTGCAGGATTAGTCTTGCATGAATGCGTCATTGCTTCACTTTCCTGATTTCCTGCACTGTCATTGAAAGGTTCCTAATATGTATCAGCTGTCTCTCTCTCTCTCTTCATTTGGGAATGCACAGTTCAGTTTCATGCCAATGTAATCAGCTACCCCAGCACATGCACCCACCCTCCAATCCACCCACAGGGTTCTCACCAGCAGAGCTGCTCCTAATTTTAATTTTGCACTGCACCATCGCTGCAGGTTGGAAAATGGTGGTGCAGAACCCTCACAGCCAGACCAGCTTGAACCCCACTGTGTGAGTAAGGAAACCCCTCCCATTGTCCCAGAGCAGGATCATGCATGGGTTTCCCTCCCTCACAGACCTCTTCATTCACTTACTGTATTCCTTGATCCCATCATGCTCTGCTGCATGTCTGTTTGCTAGCACCTGAGCATTTTGAAGTGGATGTGCCTATGGCCCATGTGGTGCTCCCCCATCCCCACCTTGAGACCAGTTATGCTGTTCAACATATACCCCTCATCCACCCTCCCCCCAGTCATGTATCTGAATGCAACCTTTCCACTCATAATTCCCAGCACATGCCTCGCCCTGCAGCCCCTTATCCTGTCTGAGGCTACTTGCCCCCCACCCCTTCCCTAGTACAGGCCTAGCCCTGCAGTCCCTTCCCTTGCCTCAGGCCAGTTTCCCCCTTACCCAGTGCAGCCCTAACCATGCAGCCCATTAAAAGGCAATCCTGCCTTACCACTGGTCTGATAGGTAGACACTTGCCTATGACACCCACTCTGAAAGAGATGCGGTTCTGTCTGCGAAGCCTGGCACTGATTCTTGAGAGAACTGTGTAATACAAGGTAGGTGAACTAACCTTGAAGTGATGAGTGAAATGTAGGTTGCCAGGTGGAGGTCGCTTATATCCTGTTGTGAAACACGTAGTTCTAATTGTACGCTAACGTGGCCCGGTGATCCAGTGTGGCGGGGGGGGGGATGATTCTGGTGAGCAGGGCTTATAATAAGATGTAAATGTATGAAAATGACATTCCCGATGTACTTCGGTGGGAAACATGGCCTGCCATTTACACGTGGAGCCGGCAATTTTAAACTGGTTTCACGACGAGGTAAAACTGATTTTTGGCACACTCGCGATATTTTCCATTCCCCACCCGCTATGACGTCCGCCGCAAATGGGGGCGGGAAATCACAGCCAAAATATTTGTTCAATGCTTCTGCCATTTCCTCTTCAGCTATAATAACTTTTTCGAAGGGACCAACATTTACTTTAGTTCTTTTCTTCCTTTTTATATACTTGTAAAAGCTCATACAATCTATTTTTACTCTTTTCATCAATTTTTTGTGGGCCCTCTTTCTAACTGAGTTTTTCTTTTTCAAAAGAATGCATTTTTGTTGACCATTTTGAGTTATTTCTTTAAATGTGTCCCACCATTTATTTCCCATCAAGGATAGGATTTTCTGGTCGTCTGGCGAGCTCAGCAGGGGTGAGTGGGAGTGGCCGCGAAACGGACAACCACCCGGAATCGGGCCCCAACTGCGATTTCACACTGGCTGGCCAATTAATGGCCTGCTAGCATGGAACACACATTGAAGAGTTCAGTGCTACCTAGGTGGGGGTTGGGGCAGGAGGAGTGTGAGTGTGAAAATTTGTGCATGCATGTGGGTGCGTACAGTAAAAGCCCCCTGAGGCACAGGGCTGGCTCAGAGAGCTGAAGATTTTTTAAATTAAAAAAATTAGAAATGGTGAAAACATGTCCCTTCGTGTGACTCTGTCACATGAGCAGGGAAACGTTAGAGATGAGTTTGAAAAGTTTTAAATCTGCCCATGGATGAGGTTTCAGCAAAAATGCAAAGGCCACTTGGCCTTTTTGTCTGCCCACCAACCGAACAGTTGGACAGGCAGTGATAAATGTCAATCAATTAGTTCATTAGGGGCCTTAATAGACTGCTTAATTGTTGGCGGGCGCGCTGCCGACTTCCGCACATCCCCGCTGATCAAAATATCGCATGATTGCGCAATGATGCTGGGACACTCGCCCGATGTCATCGAATGTCATTTTACGCTTGTTCGGGTCGGGTGCACAACCGCCCGATGAGCCAATTCTGCTCCATATCTTTCAAATAACTTACCCAGTCAAACTTAGCCAGTTGTCACCTCATACCCATGATGCTTATGGTAGTTGAGCAGCCTGTAGAGGTGTTTTCAACAGAAGTGTTGCAGAAAGAGCATCCTGGATTGTTTCCAGATTGCGTGGTAATAAGATCACAAGCTCACAGGTTGAAACAGGAAGAAGAGGAAGTTAAAAGGCAGGGTAAAGGTGTTGAAGTTCAATTAGCTGACATTGTCTTTGATAAGATTGTTCAGGAAAAGAGAATGGAAGAGAATGCAGCTGATGTGTTTAGCTCAAGGCAGTTGCTAGAGTTACAGCAAAAGGATCCACGCATAAAGCAGTTATATCAGACATCTTACTCAGAACAGAGGCAGAATGTATTCCAGAATGTTATTACCTTAAGGGTAATGCGGTAATGAGAAAGTAGTGACCATATCAGGCTTCAGCGGATAAAGAATGGATGGAAGTGCATCAGGTTGTTATACAATTTGGATATAGAAATGAGGTATTGAGAATAGCTCATTAAATTCCAATGGGGGCACATTTAGGAACTAGAAAGACATAGGTGAAGATAGAAAAATATTTTGATTGGCCTGGATTGCAGAGAGATGTAGTCAAATTATGCAGAACATGTCACACGTGTCAGGTGATAGGGAAACCACAAGTAGTGATTAAGCCAGCACCTTTAAGTCCAATTCAAGCATTTGAGGAACCTTTGACAAGGATCATGGTTGATTGTGTAGGACACCTCCCTAAGACTAAAAGTGGAAATCAGTACTTGCTTCAATAATGGATGCATCTACAAGGTTTCCTGAAGTGAAACCTCTGTGAAATTACAACAAAGAGAATTGTGGAAGAGTTGACTAGATATTTTTACAAGATATGGTTTACCTAAAGAAATACAATCAGATCAAGGTTTAAATTACATGTCACAGCTGTTTAAGGAAGTAATGAACAGTTTGGGGATAAAACAGTTTAAGTCAACAGCTTACCATCCTGAATCATTAGGGGCTTTAGAATGGTGGCATCAAACTTTAAAAACCATGATGAGGGCGTATAGTCAGGGCTATCCACAGGATTGGGTAGGGAAATTCCATTATTGTCATTTGCTATTAGGGATGCTCGTACCAATTGACTGGATTTAGTCATTTTGAATTGGCCTATGGTCATGAGGTAAGGGGACCACTGAAATTGATTCATGAGAAATTGGTGGTTCAAAATTCGGAAACTACTCTCTTGGATTACGTACCAAACTTCACAGAAAGATTGGACATAGCATGTGGGTTATCTAGGAAACATCACAACAAGTGATGAAAATGAAGGCAGATAGGAGAGCCACAGCTTGTTAGTTTTGTTGTTTGGAGGTGGGGGGGAGAGAAAAGTGTTTGTTTTGTTACCAGAACTGGGTGACTCGTTAAAGGCAAGGTTTAGTGGGCCTTACACGATTCAATAGAAACCGAGGGAAGTAAATTATTTAATAAATACTCCAGATAGAAGAAAGAAGCAGAGGGTGTGGCATGTAAATATACTTAAACAGTAATTTGACAGGGAAGAGGATCAAAGTGAGGTATTAGTGATGGTAGATAAGGAGAAAGAGGTAGAAATTAAGGATTCTGAAATTGATTTTCCTCAAATCAAATTAGGTAATGAGAGAGTACTTAAAAACATTCATGTAATATTGAGTTACCTTCCAGACAAGTGTCAAAGTGATTTGGAGAAGCTATTGAGATCACACAAAGCTATTTGTGGGAATAAGCTGGGGAGGACAAATTTAGCTACACATGATGTGAGTGTAGAAAGTTAATCTTCAATGAGGCAACATCCTTATAGATTAAATCCAGCAAAGTTATCACAAGTACAGAAAGAAATTGCATTCATGCTTCAAACTGACATCATTAAGTTTAGTTGCAGTAACTGGAGTGGGCCTGTTGTGATGGCACCAAATGGAACAATGGAACACAAAAACTTTGTGTGGACTATCGAAAGGTGAATGCAGTGACAAAAGTGGATTCATATCTTATACCATGGTTGGAAGATTGCATTGAGAAAGTGGAACAATCAAAGTTTATTACAAAGATTGACTTGCTGAGAGATATTGGCAAATACTGTTATTGGACAGAGAAAAGGAGATATTGGCTTTTGTGATGCCAGATGGACTATATCAGCTTAAAGTCATGCCATCTGGTATGAAAAGTGCACCAGCAACATTTCAAAGACTGACAAACGAAGTAATTGCAGGACTGAGCAATTGTGCTGTTTATATTCACAACTTGATAGTTTTTAGTCAAACATGGAAAAGGCATTTACAACATCTGGAAGAATTATTTAATCAACTACAAGAACCTAATTTGGTGATGAACTTGGCTAAAAGTGAATTTGCAAAAGCACAAGTTACATAATTAGGCCATATTGTTGGACATGGTAAGGTGGCTCTGAGAGATGTGAAAGTCAAAGCTATCATGGATTTCCCCATGCCTACAACAAAACGAGAAGTTTTGAGATTTCTGAGCATGAGTGGGTTTTATGGGAAATTTATACCAAATTTTAGCTGTGTGGTTGCTCCATTGACTGAACTATTAAAACAGAACAAGAAGTTTTAATTGACACGGGAGTGTCAGAAGGTATTTGACAGTTTAAAAACTATATTGACTACAACACCAGTTTTGGCAGTACCCAATTATGCCAAGCAATTTAAGTTGGCCTTGATGCAAGTGATATAGGCATTGGGGCTGTACTCTTGCAAGCTGATGAAACTGGAAATTAGAAACTGATAGAGTATTTTTCACAAATGTTTAATGTACAACAGAGAAAATATTCAATGATCGAAAAGGAGACTCTGGATCTGGTTTTAGTGTTGCAGCATTTCAAGATTTATGTTGCAAACAATTAATCAGAAACTATTGTTTTTACAGACCACAATCCTTTAAAATTTTGAGACCAAAGTGCAAAGTTGTTCAGATGGAGTTTATTACTGCAACTATTTAATCTATAGGCAGTACATGTGGCTGGACGAAAAAATCTAATTGCAGATACATTATCAAGAGTTTAAAGCTCAAAGGAAAATGGGACATTTAAAGCCTGGACACTGGGCTGAAATGACTTCTGTTGATACCAAAGATTTGTATATATATATTATGTTAATGCATGAATCTGGTAATGTAATAGCGTGGGTATATAGATAAGTATAGTAGGTAGTGTAAGATGTTTAAGAAAATGAAGCCGTCTTTTTAAATTATGATGGTTCATTTTTCGATAAGGAGGGGGGGGTGTCATGAGAGTATAATAATTTTCATAATAGTTTTCAGGCTTATCGTAAAGTACGTTTATAGGGGGTTGTGTTGTTCTGTCTGTGTGTGTGACTTAATTACATATTGTAGCCAAGCAGACTGCAAGTTGTAGTCATTAAAAGAAAGTATAGAAGTGTCTTTAATATGCTAATGAGTAAACATGGTTGGGGTCTGAACATGTAAGGTGTAAAGGGAATTTGCATTTTTAGACAAATGAGGGGGGATTTGGTTTTCAAAAGGATCTCAGTCTGTTTACAAATAGCCAGACAAGCAAGCTAAGCAATGTGTTCACTTTTCTCAAGGGTTACTGACAGTATATAGTGGCAACATGAAAAGATGTATATTATGAGAAAGGTTAAGTTCCAAAGACATATGGAAACAATGGAATTTACATATTAAAAAGGGAGAAACCTATATAAAGGAGAATGAGGCTATGTATCAGGGGAAGACATTGTAAGATCTAACAGAAGTATGTGAAACCTCTAGTATTTGTGCATAAGCCTGCTGTCTACAGAAACTGAAGCTGGAGCAAGCCACTTTGAATTCCTCTGTCCAGGGTATTGTGTTAATTTGCTGGATCTGTTTAAAATCTAAAATCTATTTTTGGACTGTTGCCTCTAAGAGGGTGTAACTGGGAGTCAGGTTAATCAGGAATTTTAGGAGTTATTGTAGTAGTAATTTGTACTCCTAGGTACCAGCTTGAAATCTTCTCCTTTGTTAATAAATATTTTAATTTAGTTTTTTAAAAAATCTCTGAAGGCCTTGGTGGACGTATTACTTCTGAATTCAATGCATGCATCTTTAAATAAATACAAGTTGCAAAACCATTCTGATAGCGTGATCAAATTGCCCTCATGGATTTTATCCATGAGGCATACATCATCTGCCGCGTCATAGGAGTGGGGATGCAGGGGAATGACTCATGAAGCCTGTCAATGAAGCTGAAAGACACAATCACACATTATTCAGTGAAAGTGAATATATTTTCAAATTATAAAGTGACAAACTGTGTTCATCCAAGCAACCAGTTGTGATCAGAATTTCTTAACTTTTCTGAGCCTTACACTTCTAGGTGCTGCCCTGACATTTGCAGCAGGGGTGGAGACAGCCTGTGCAATGGTTGGCTCTGTTGCCTCTGATGACCTTGGCATGGGTCCTCTGGAGAGCTGAGGCTTTGGGGGCCCTGGTTTGCTTTGGCTGTCCTCCTGTGGGCCAGTTGCTCCCTCTGTGGTGACAGAGGATGAGGTTGAGGGGGTCATAAGCAAAGGGGATTCGGAGGGAGCTGAAAGCTTCTGTGATTCCTAAGTGGATGACCCAGGAGTGTCCAGCTGCTGTGCGAGAGCCCTGGCCTGACTCCTTGATGGGAAGGAGCACCTGGAGGGACATCAAGGTGCCCCGTTTCCCTCTCGCATTGCCACTGCAGGAACTCACCCATTGCTACTGTGATGGAGTGCAGGCCTGCGCACATCTCCACGTTCTGCTGGACTAGGGTTTCCATGGCATCTGTCATCCTTCCCATGGAGATCCCCATACAAGCACATTTGGGCACCACTTCATCAGAGAGCAGGACGACACACTCCTCTGACTCGTGTGCCACTCTGTTGAGGGCTTCCAACGGTTCTGCGTGATGTTTGCACGCCTTCTATTGACTCTCCATGCTGAGTTAGAAGGCTGAATCCAGAGGTTCGTCATCTGACTCGGACCTCACAGATGCCTCTTTCCCAGCAGTCCTTCAAGTACCAGGGAGCTCGGCTGAACTTTCCTCCTCCTGCTGTGGACACGTGTCCATGCAATGACCACCAGATTGTGAGCCCTAGCCTACTCCAGATCTAGTTCCCACCCTAGGTATGTGGATCTGTGCTGGTGGAGGTTGTGGGTAAGTGCTGTGACGGGCCTTCCAGGCTGTTTATTTCCAGCTCTTCAATGGAGGAGGAGTCCTCTTGGCTGGAGGTGAGGACCTGGATGGATCTGAGGGATTGGCTGGCTGAGAGTGTTGATCGCTTAGCAGAGCTCTCTGTGAACCAAAGGAAAGATAATTAGTGCATGGCAGCAGAGTCAAATGCAGGAGAGAGAGCGCTCACAGTTGCATTGAGAGACGGATGATGTGATGCAGAATTCTCACGTGAGTGCTCGCCGTCGACTTCACCGTTGCCCCAGGCACGGTCCACGTCCTCATTAGTCAGCACAATATTATGCTCCTCAAAGTGAGTGAGGGGCCTAATGTGGGCCATTCCACACCCAGTCTTGGGGCTCTCCTTGCTGCTGTCAGCTAGTTTCTCCTGCATGAAAACAGATGGTAAGAGTGTGAGCAGGATGCATGGCACTGCGTGGAATGTTTTTGGGGTGAGTGGAGCCATGGATGGGATGAGGATGCAAGCTCAAGGGGACATAAGCTTGATGGAGATGTGAGGGTGTGTGAGAGTTAGTGGTGTTGTACCCTGAGGGGTGAGATCCCTGTGGTGTGTGAAGGGTTTGTGAGTGTGTGAGTTGAGAGTGATGAAAAGAGTGACTTACACTGGCAGAACGGATGAGTCCATTTATCCTCTTGCAGCACTGAGTGGCTGTTCTCTTTTGCAAGGAGCTGGTGCTGACTTCCACTGCCACTGTGTCCCATGCTGGATTGGTGACATTGCTTGTTGGCCTTTGCCCAGAGTGAGGGTAGAGGACATCATAGTGGGCCTGCACGACATCCAAAAAACGCTTGAGGGATGCATCTCTGAATCAGAGGATTGCAGTTTTCTGGCTTTTCAGGGCCATGTCTTCTGTGCAGCAGTCATGGGCTGGAAGCAATGAGAGGCGCGCGGCTACAGTTTAAATATGGCGCCTAGCATGAGGAAGCAGCAAAGTGACGGTGTGATGGGCAAATCTAAGTCCGCCCACCATCGAAATGATGTGATTCCTGGGAATGCATGATTAATGAGGCGGGATTGGGATGATACACTGTGAAAAGCTGCCATTGTGGCCAGTGGATAAAAAGTTATTTTTCCTGCTCGCCAATGCACTTAGTGCAAATCTGGGATGATTCTGCCCCTTGACATTGCCTGCTATACCTTTTCTTGGAAGATGGCCCATTTTTCAGTTACCGTTTTTTCTGCAAACATTTGATTCCAACGCACTTGACTCGGATGCATTCTCATCTCATCAAAGTTGGCTTTCCTCAATTAACATCAAAGTTGGCTTTCCCCAATTAATTATCCCTGCTCTAAATTATTCCTTGCCCTTTTCCATGGCCAACTAAAACCTTATGATGCAATGGTCACTGTCCCCTCAATACTCTCCCACTGATATTCGATCCACTCAGGCCAATTCATTCCCCAGAACCAGATCCAACAGTTCCTGCCCTCTCACTGGACTGGAAACATACAGCTACATTCCAGGAACTCTCACCCCTCTTTGTCCCTTTGTACTATTCCTATATTTGGATAATTGAAGTCCCCGATTCTAATGACTCTGTGGGCGGAATTTTACATCAGCTGGATTTTACAGTCCCTCCGAAGTCAATGGGCTTTTGAATGATTCGCTGCACTTACGGTCCCACCCCCACTGCAACAGGGCTGTAAAATTATGCCCTGTAATTTTTGCACCTCTCTGTAATTTCTTTGCAAATCTGTTTCTCTGGCCAGAGAGATTCCGTCCTTGAACCCTCTGAGATATCCTCTCTCTCAAGTACCTTAATGGCATCTTAAATCAGTACTGCCACTTCCAATCCTCCTCTTCTTCCTTTACTGTCTCTTATAAATGCCTTGTACCGAGGAATATTTAATGCCCAGTCCTGCCCTTTTTTGAAATATTATGTACCCTGGAATATTTATTTCCCAAACTTGGTCACCTTGTAACCATGTCTTTATAATAGTGGTTAGTTCTAAGCCATTTATCTTTATTTGTGCCACTAATTCATCAGAGTTATTGCAGATACTTCATGCATTCAGATAAAAAGACTTTACTTTCATTTTTTCCTCATATTCCCTGCATTTGCGATTAAGCTCTCTGTCTCTTCCTGAACCATCCTGCTCATCTTTACCTGCATTGGTACACTATCCTGTTGCCTCAACTTATTTCTTTGGATTTCTAAATCTCCCTTCATCTGAACACCCCACTTCCCTGATTATTTTATGGTCCTGTCCACAGCCCTGGTTAAATGATTCACCAGGGCACTCACTGGTCCCAGCTCAGTTTAAGTGGAGCCCATCCAAAGGGAACTGCTCTCTCTTTCCTGTGTACTCGTGCCAGTGCACCATGAATTGAAACCCCTCCTTCCCACAACACTCTTGGAACCACATGTTTAATTATCTAATCTGCTTGCTACTTTATGCCACCTGGAATGTGGCTCAGGTAACAATTCAAAGAAGATTACCTTTGGTGCTCCATGTTTTCATTTGGGCCCTAAATCTTCAAACTGTCTCAGTAATTGCAGCAAGACATGCCTGCTCCTGTACTCGAATCCTCTCGCTATGAATGCCAACATACGATTTGCCTTCTTTACCGCCTGCTACACCTGCATGCTTACCTTCAGCGACTGGTGTAAGAGGACACCCAGGTGTCGTTGCACATTCCCCTCTCTCAATTTAAAGCCATTCAGATAATAATCTGCCTTCCTGTTTTTGCTACCAAAGTGAATAACCTCACATTTATCCACATTATGTGGATAATGCATCTGCACCTGCCATGCATTTGCCCACTCACTCAGCTTGTCCAAATCGCACTGAAGTATCTCTGCATCCTCCTCACAGCTCACCCTCCCACCCAGCTTTGTGTCATCTGCAAATTTGGAGATATTACATTTAGTTCCCTCATCTAAATCATTAATATATATTGTGAATAGCTGGGGTCCCAGCACCAATCCCTGCGGTATCAATCCCATCAATTTACCCAACACCATTTCTCTACTAATAGTGATTTCTTTCAGTTCCTGCCTCTCACTAAACCCTGTATTCCCCAACATTTCTGGTATGTTATTTGTGTCCTCCTTTGTGAAGACAGAACCAAAGTATGTATTTAGCTGGTCAGCCATTTCTTTGTTCCACATTATAAATTCCCCTGTTTCTGACTGTAGGGGACCTACATTTGTCTTCACCAATCTTTTTCTCTTCACATACCTATAGAAACTTATATAGTCAATTGTTATGTTCCCTGCAAGCTTACTCTTGTACTCTATTTTCCCCTTCTTAATCAATCCATTGGTCCTCCTTCTAAATTCTAGATTTCTAAATCTAGATTCTAAACTGCTCCCAATCCTCAAGGTCTGTTGTTTTTTCTGGCCAATTTGTATGCCTCTTCCTTGGATCCAATACTATCTCTAATTTCCTTTGTAAGCCATGGTTTGGCCACCTTTCCTGTTTTACCTTTGTGCCAGACAGGAATAAACAATTGTTGCAGTTCACCCATGCACTCTTTGAATGTTTGCCATTGAACAAAAGAACAAGGAGCAGGAGTAGGCAATTCAGCCCCTCGAGCCTGCCCTGCCATTCAATACGATCATGGCTGGTCTCATTTCGGCCTCAACTCCAATTTCCCGCCCTCTCCCCATAACCTTTCAACCCGTTACTAATTAAAAATCTGTCTATCTCCTCCTTAAATTTATTCAGTGTCCCAGCATCCACTGCACTCTGAGGTGGTGAATTCCACAGATTCACAACCCTTTGAGAAAAGTAATTCCTCCTCATCTCTGATTTAAATCTACCACCCATTAGCCTAAAACTATGGCCTTTCATTCTAGCATGCCCCAAAAGGGGAAACATCCGCTCCACGTCTGCTTTGTCTACCCCTTTTAGCATCTTATATACCTCAATTAGATCTCTCATCCTTCTAAGCTCCAGCAAGTATAGGCCCAATCTCTCCTCATAAGACAAGCCCCGCATGTCTGGAATCAATCTAGTGAACTTCCTCTGAACCACCTCTAATGCAACTACATTCTTCCTCAAGTAAGGGGACCAACACTGTTCACAGTACTCCAGGTGCAGCCTCACCAATGCCTTGTACAGTTGCAACAACACTTCCCTATTTTTATACTCTATTCCTTTAGCAATAAATGCCAAAATTCCATTTGCCTTCCTTATTACCTGCTGTACTTGCATACTAGCTTTCAGCCAATCATGCACGAGGACACCCAGATCCTTCTGCACTGAAGCACTCTGAAGTTTCTCTCCATTTAAATAATAAGTCGCCTTTTTATTCTTCTGACCAAAATGGATAACCTCACAGTTACCCACGTTAAACACCATCTGCCAAATTTTGGCCCATTCACCTAACATTGCCTATCCACCATCATTCCTTTAAGTAATGTTTCCCAATCCATCATAGCCAACTCATGCCTCATACCATCGTAGTTTCCTTTATTAAGATTCAGGACCCTAGTCTCAGAATCAACTGCGTCACTCTCCATCTTGATGAAGAATTCCATCATATTATGGCCACTCATCCCCAAGGGGCTTCGCACAACTAGATTGCCAATTATTCCTTTCTTGTTACACAATACCCAGTCTAGGATGGCCTGTTCTCCAGTTGGTTCCTCAACATTTTGGTCCAGAAAACCATCCCATATATACTCCAGGAATTCCTCCTCTATGGTATTGTTACTAATTTGATTTGCCCAATCTATATGCAGATTAAAGTCACCCATAATTACAGATGTTCCTTTATTGCATGCATCTCTAATTTCCTGTTTAAAGCCATTCCCAACATCACCACTACAGTTTGGGGGTCTATATACAACCCCCATTAACATTTTTTTCCCCTTAGTGTTTCTCAGCGCTACCCATACAGGTTCCACATCATTATGGCATGGTCACTAATTTTACATAGAAATGTTGTTAGTTATGAAGAGCATAATGGGTTCTGTTGGCTATGTATGTTGGTGACAATAAAACCTAGGCTGTATGATTTATCAAGCTGCTATAACATGCATTGGAAGTTTGCAAAAATGCTGCTAAAAATGAACAACACTCAGAAACTGTGGAGTAAATTTTCATTCTCAATGCCTGGGCAGTAATCTGGCAGAGTGAATTGTTTACACATTGTACAAACTACCTTATTTTCATCCATTTGAAACTTGTCTATTTTACTGATTTCACAAAAATGCAAAGTTTATCTAATTTATTTTCAAAATTGTAGTTACCTTTTTTTGACTTGATAGATTTCCTCCATAGTGTTGAGAAGATTCCATCAGTCCAATCATTAGTTGCAGGATCCAGTCGCCCAAACATTTGTGGAGCAGTAATAGCCTTAGGATTCATGCGCATTTCCCGATGAGGGGCTCCACATTCGGTCAGTGATTGCATTAGGGTACGAATGACACAAGTCTTTCCAGAGCCACTAGGACCCAACGTCATCAATCCGTGACGAACTCTGGCTGTTTCAAACAGCTGAAAGTAGGTAGAACAAAACTCAATTTTGATCTTAGTTGGAAGGCTTCTGAGAGGTGATCTTATGCAGATAAAATCACATATTCACAGAATCAGAAAATGAAAGAATGTTACAGCACAGGAGGAGGCCATTTAGCCCATTGTGTCTGTGCTGGCTCTCCGAAAAAGCAGTTTAGCTATTGCAAACCTTGCCTGATCTGCTGTAGCCCTACACCTCCTTCCCTTTCAGATAATAATCCAATTCCGTGCCTCCAGGCAATGAATTCTAAATCCCACCCACCACTCAATACTTCAAAAAGCTTTTTATCATGTAGCCAATACTTCTTTTGACAACTACCTTAAATTTATGCCCTCTTGTTCTTGATCCTTCCACAAATGGAACAATTTTCTCTATCTATTCTGTCCAGACCCCTCATGATTTTATATACCTATATCAAATCTCCTCTCAACCTTCACTTTGTCAAGGAAAACAGTCCCAACCTCTCCAAGCTGTCTACGTAACTGAAGCTCCTCATCTCTGGAACCAGTTTTGTGAATCTTATCTGCATCCTCTTTAATGCCCTCACATCTTTACTAAAGCGTGGTGCCCATAATTCAACACATTACTCCAGTTGAGGTCAAACCAGTGTCCTATGCAGGTTTAAAATAAGTGCTTTACTTTTATACTCCTTGCCCCTATTAATGAACCCTAGGATGCTGTACGCTTTACGAACCATGCTCTCAACCTGTTCTGCTATCTTTAATGACTTATGCACATATACTCCCATGCCCTTTGCTCTTGTTTTTTTATTATTCATTCACAGGATGTGGGCTTTGCTGGCATTTATTGCCCATCCCTAGTTGCCCTTGAGAAGGTGGTGGTGAGCTGCCTTTTTGAACTGCTGTGCCACTTAGAGCCCCATTTAGAATTGAATCTTTTATTTTATATAGTCTTTCTGCACTTTTCCTTTGAAAATGAATCAGTTCACATGTCACTGCATTAAATTTCATCTGCCACTTTTCCACCATTCCACCAACTTGTCTATGTCCTTTTGAAGTTCTACGTTATTGCTGTTCACAATACTTCCAAGTTTTGTATCATCCTTAAATTTTGAAATTGTGCAATGTACACCAAGGTCTGGATCATTTATATATATCAGGAAGAGCAAGGGTCCTAACACTGTCCACTGGAGAACTCCACTACAAACCTTAGTCCAGTCTGAAAATCATCCATTAACCACTACTCCCTTTTTCCTGTCACATGGCCAATTTTGTATCAATGTCCCTACTGAGACTTTTATTCCATGAACTCACAAGTCTGTTGTGCAGCATTTAATCAAATGCCTATTGGAAGTCCATATACACCACATCAACAATATTGCCTGTGATGAGAGATGTGTATTTTTATATTTTTCTGATTATGCTGTCTGTGTAGAAAGCTATGGGTGTGTGTGTGTGTGTGTCCAGGGTTAATTAAACAGGGGGGAGTTTTCTAGAGGCAGGTTTTCTGTGAGGTCAAAGAGATGAAAGGTTAAAGGTGTTAGGTTTGTGCATTTGTAATGAGAGGTTATGGTGGGTTTGTGTTACAAGTAAATAGGTGGGATCTGAAATTTGTATTTTGAGATAAGTTGGGAAATTGATTTTTCAGCTGTTGCATTTCAAATGGGAGTTCAAAGGGATATTTGCATCTTAGAGGGGTCCTATAAGTAACCAGGAGAAGGTATATTATATTTTTTGACCCAAAAGTAGAGGTAAAATAAAACAAAACATGAAAGATTTTTATATTTGGAGAAGTTGAGTTTCAAAGAGGTGACTGAGGCCAATTGAACCTGAGATGAAGAGCGTGAAGGAAAGATATTTAAGGAAAGGGACATTTAAATGTTGAGAGTTGCTGTGTGGAGTCCACTGAAGGCCAGCTTCTTTGTGTGTGAGCTGCTGAGGAGCTGTGAAAGTTTTGAATTGGAAGCAGCCACCCAGTGTTAAGCCAGGAGAGTCTTTGTTTTAGGAAACAGTTTGTTTCTGAAGCCCTTTTAGAATTCCACATCAGGGTGAAAGTATCTGAGAAGGTGTGAGGTGTACCTATATTAAAATTACAACAATTCCTTGAGTTGGTAATATTTACTGGATTTTTATGGCTAGAAAGCTACAAGAGGTTGTTGCCAGAAAGGTAGTCTAATTATGTACTTTTGATCAAGCATGTTTTTTGGGGGTTGTTCTGTAATACTGTTTTAACTGTGAACTTTTATCTTGTGTGCTAAGTTTTTTTTCTTTTTAATAAACCTTTTAATTTTTAAAATCCTAAAGACCTCACTGGAGCTCTATGTTTTTGAGGTCAGTAGCTCTTCCTCCTCATTTTCACAATAAAAAAAAAGGTTTATGATCAGCAAGACACACTTCACTCTGATAAAATCAAAAAACTGCGGGGACTTCACTCTGAGGTCTGGCTTGCTCAGTAATAACATCAGCTGTGGTCGTAACTTGCCTCATTAACCTCCTCTGCTGTGTCTTCAAAAAACTCCAGCAATTTAGTTATGCACAATTTGTTCTTAACAAATCAATGCTGGCATTTCTTCATTAACCCACATTTGCTCAAATGACTGTTCATTTTGTCCAAAATTATCTTTTCCAGAAGCTTCCCAACCACTGAGATTAAACTGACTTGTCTTTAGTTGCTGGGCTTATCTTTACACTCTTTTTTGAACAAGGGTGTAACTCTGGCACCATCCTTGAGTCTAAGGAAGGTTGGAAAATTATGGCCAGTGCCACCATAGTTTCCACTCTCTTTTCCCTCAGTATCCTTGGATGTATCTCATCTGGGTCCTGGTGCCTTAACAACTATTCAGTACAAACAGCCCATCCAATACCTCCTACTCAGAAATTATAAACCCTTGAAGTATTTGAATTACCTCCTATTTTACCATGATCGGTGCAACATCTTACTCCTTGGTAAAAACAGATGCGAAGCATTCCTTTAGCACTTCAGCCTTGTCCTCCGCCTCCACTCGTAAATCTCCCTTTTGGTCCCTAACTGCCCCACTCCTCCTTTTGCCACCATTTACAATTTATATGCCTATATAAAGCTTTGGGATTCCTATTTTTGTGAGTGGCCAGTCTATTTTCATACCCTCATTTTTGTTTTTTTTGTTTGCTTTCTCACTTCCTTTCTGAACCTTCTATATTCAGCCTGGTTTTCCATTGTATTATCTATCTGACATCTGTCATAAGCACACTTACTGTTTATCTTAATCTCTGTCTCTTTTGTCACCCAGGAGTTCTGGATTTGTTTGCCCTCCCTTCCTAACAACACTATGGGTACACCTACACCACATGGACTGCTGTGGTTCAAGAAGTGGTTCACCATCACCTTCTCAGGGACACTCATGGATGGGCAATAAATGCTGGCCTAGCCAGCAATGCCTATATCCCATGAAAGAATTATAAAAATGGTCTAGTAGTGCATCCTTTTTCGTTGGACAAGAAACATATAGCTGAGGAAAATTTTCCTGAACACACTCTGGAAACTCTTGTCCCTCTTTACTCTTTAACTTGGTGTCATACTAGTCTATACTTGGATAATTATTGCCTTATAACTAATTTATAATTCTTTCCTCTCTCTGCAATTTCCTTGCAAATTTGTTCCTCCATATCTTTACCACTATAGACTATACTGAGCAATGTTATTGAACCTTCTTTGTTCCTTAGCTCTAGCTAAATAGATTCTGTTCCTGAGTGGAATTAGTGAACCATTGTACACTGAGGGCAGAATTTAGCGGCCCTGTTTCGGCAGGGACGGGGCCGTAAAATGTGGCGGGCCGTTTACAAATGCCATTGACGACAGCGGGAACGTAAAATCCGGCTGTTGTAAAATTCTGCCCTGAAGGTTTCACAGTACTATGCCTTCCATGACTGTGGATACATGCCTTTAGAATTTAGAACCATTGAATCATAGAAAAGTTACGGCACAGGAGGCCATTCAGCCCATCTTGTCCATGCCAGCCCTAGGACACCCAGGCGCCCTTTCTAATCCCACCTTCCTGCACCCGGCCCATAGCCCTGCATCTTACAGCACTTAAGGTGCAGATCCAGGTACTTTTTAAAAGAGTTTAGAGTTTTTGCCTCTACCACCAACTTGGGCAGTGAATTCCAGACACCCACTACCCTCTGCGTAAAAAAATTCTTCCTCATGATCCCCCCTACACTTTCTGCCACTTATCTTGAACCTATGTCCCCTGGTTCTAGAATTCTCCACCAAGGGAAACAATTTTATCCTGTCCACTCTATCTATTCCCCTCATAATTTTGTACACCTCAATCAAGTCACCTCTCAGCCTTCTTTGTTCTAAGGAAAATAACCCCAACCTATCCAATCTCTCCTCGTAGCTACACTTTTCTAACCCTGGCAACATTCTTGTAAACCTCATCTGCACTCGCTCCAGAGCTATTAACTCCTTCCTGTAATGTGGTGACCAGAACTGCACACAATACTCCAGTTGTGGCCTCACCAGTGTTTTATACAATTCCAACATTATATCCTTACTTTTATATTCTATACCTCTGCCAATGAAGGAGAACATTCCATATGCCTTCTTTACAACCTTGTCTACTTGAACTGCTGCTTTCAGGGACCTGTGTACTTGTACACCAAGATCTCTCACTTCATCTACCCCGCTTAGTATATTCCCATTTATTGTGTAATCCCTGTAACTGTTTGACCTCCCTAAATGTATGACATCACACTTCTCTATGTTAAAATCCATCTGCCACTTTACCGCCCACTCCACCAACACATATATCATTTTGGAGATTATGGCTATCCTTTACACTATCTACTACTTGGCCAATCTTTGTGTCATCTGCAAATTTCCCAATCGTGCCCCCCATGTTCACATCCAAATCATTAATATATAACACAAACAGCAATGGTCCCAACACCGAGCCCTGTGGAACACCACTTGAGACAACTTTCCATTCGCAAGGGCATCCATCGACCATGACCCTTTGTTTCCTGTTACAAAGCCAACCTTTTATCCAGTTTGCCACATTACCCTGAATCCCATGGGCTTTTACCTTCCTGACCAATTTGCCATGTGGGACCTTGTCAAATGCCTTGCTAAAATCCATGTACACAACATCCACTGCACTGCCTTCATCAACCCTTCTTGTCACTTCCTCAAAGAATTCAATCAAATTTGTGAGGCAAGACCCTTTAACAAATCCATGGTGACCATCCCTGACTAGTCCATGCCTTTCCACATGACAGTTAATCCCTCCTCTCAGGATTGATTCTACTAATTTGCTCACCACCGATGTAAGACTAACTGGCCTATAATTGTTTGGCATTTCCTTTGATCCATTTTTAAACAATGGAACTACGTTTGCATTTCTCCAGTCCTCCGGTACCTCCCCTGTATCTAGTGAAGATTGGAAAATCATCCTCAGAGCATCTGCTATCTCTTCCCTTACTTCCTTCAGCAGCCTTGGAAACAATCCATTTGGCCCTGGTGACTTATCAACTTTCAAGGATTTCAACCCTTCGAGTACTTCCTCTCTCTTTATGACTATCCCATCCAAAATCTCGCAGTCTTCCTCCTGGACTACTATATCTACATCCTCCCTTTCCTTTGTAAACATGGAGACAAAATATTCATTCAAAACCTTTCCCACAGCCTCTGCATCAACACACAAGTCTCCATCTTCATCCCTGATAGGTCCCACTTTTTCCTTAACTAACCTTTTAGCATTAATGTATTGGTAAAAGATCTTTGGGTTATCTTTAACTTTACTTGCTAATTTTTTTTTCATGCCTTCTCTTTGATTTCCTTATTTCCTTTTTTTACTTCGTCCCTGCACTTCCTATATTCATCTAGGCTATCTGCAGTGCTTAGCTCTTTGTGCCTATCGTACACTTTCTTTTTCTGTTTGATCTTGCCCTGTATTCCTCTAGACAATCCTCTAGATTTGGCAGTATGACTCTTATTTTTGTAGGGGACATGTCTACTTTGTACAATTAGGATCTCGCTTTTTAGTGCTTCCCACTGGTTTTTCACTGTTTTATCCTCCAGCAGTGCTATCCAGTCCACCTCAGCCAAGTCCCTTCTCATTTCTGCAAAATTTGCCTTCCCCCAGTTCAAGACTTTTACTCCTGCCTTATCTCTGCCCTTTTCCATGGTAATGCTAAATCTCACTGAATTGTGATCACTGTCCCTGATATGGTCGCCAACTGTCACTTCACCCATTTGCCCTTCTTCGTTCCCCAAGACTAGGTCTAGAATTGCATCTCCTCTCATTGGGTTTGTCACTAATTGGTTGAAAAATTTTCCTGGACACACTGCATGAATTTTTCTCCCTCAGTGCCCCTTATATTGTTTGGATCCCAGTTGATATTAGGATAGTTGAAGTCTCCTACTATTATTGCCCTCTTGTTCTTATAAGCAGAAATTTGCCTACATATTTGTTCTTCTATCTCCCTTTCACTATTTGGGGGTCTGTAGTATACTCCCAGTAGTGTGACTGCCCCTTTTTTATTTCTAAGCTCAACCACAAAGCCTCATTTGTTGACCCATTTAGTATATCATCCCTTCTCACAACTGGAATTGATTCTTTAACCATTAGTGCTACCCCACCTCCTTTCTCATCTCCTACTCGATCGTGTCTGAAGACTCTATAACCAGGGATATTAAGCTTCCAGTTTTGTCCCTCCTTTAGCCAGGTCTCCATAATAGCAATGACATCCTGCTGTCATGTGTCTACCTGTGCCCTTAACTCATCTACCTTGTTTGTAATACTCCTTGCATTGAAGTATAAACAGTTTAACCCCGTCAATTTTCCTTGCTGGGCACTTTTAAAACTTTGCTTCTCCTGTAACTCCATGTCTATCACAACGTCCATAGCTAATGTTCTACCTCCATTTTTCTGATCTGAATCTGACCTATCTGATCCTACTCCTGGGATCCCATCCCCCTGCCACACTAGTTTAAATACTCCCCAACAGAACTAGCAAAAGTCCCTGCAAGGACACTGGTCCCAGTTCTGCCTGGGTGCAGCCCATCCGGTTTGTAAAGGTCCCACCTTCCCCAGAACCGGTCCCAGTGCCTCAAGAATCTGAATCCCTCCCGGCTACACCATCACTCCAGCCACATGTTCATTTGGTCTATCCTCTTATTCCTGCTCTCGCTAGCACGTGGAACTGGGAATAATCCTGAGATGACTACATTTGAGGTCCTGCATTTTAATTTATCTCCTAACTTCCTGTACTGAGCTTGCAGGTCCTCATCCCTTAGTTTACCTATGTCATTGGTACCAATGTGTACCACGACCACTGGCTGTTTACCTTCCCTCCCCAGAATGTCCTGCAGCCGCTCCGTGACATCCTGGACCCTGGCACCAGGGAGGCAACATACCATCCTTGATTCATGTTTGCGGCCACAGAAGTGTCTGTCTGTGCCCCTAACTATTGAATCCCCTATCACTATAGCCCTGCCACTTGTTTTCCTCCCACCCCTTTGAGCAGCAGAGCCACCCACGGTGCCGTGAACTTGGCTGTTGCTGCTTTCCCCTGAGAGGCCATCTCCCCCAACAGTATCCAAAGCGGTATATCTGTTAGAGAGGGGGATGACCACAGGGGACTCCTGCACTACCTTCCTGAGTCCTGTACTGTTCCTGATGGTCACCCATTCTCTTTCTGCCTGTGTAATCTTCACCTGCGGTGTGACCACCTTGCTAAACATGCTATCTACGACTTGCTCAGCATCGCAGATGCTCCACAATGAGTCCACCCACAGCTCCAGTTCTGAAATCCGGTTAGCTAGAAGCTGCATTTGGACACACCTTCCGCACACATGGTCACCAGGAACGCTGGAAGCGTCCCTCATTTCCCACATCCAGCAGGAGGAACATATCGCAGGTCTGAGTTCTCCTGCCATGACATCCCTCTTGATTAAGCTAGTTACTCCCTTAAAAAATACGCTAGCTCGCGGCCTTATTTATATTAGCTAGGAACCTTGTTTCTTGACTAATTATATTTGTACAGTACTACTCTATAGTTTTTTTTAGCTCAGTATTAAGCAATGAATTACCTTAATAGATTGAAAAAAAAACTCACCAGGATTTACTCACCAATCAGCTGCTTTTTTTTAAATCCACTTTCAGAAAAATGTCCCTCGCAGGTCTGGTGCCCTCTCCCTCTCTTTTTTGGTTTGAAGAGGAGGGAGGGATGGAAACACTGCAGCAATGTAATGTTTGGGGCTATTCCGTTCTTTGACAGTGGGTCCTCCTCGATCCCCTTCTAAGTTGCAGTGACTGCACTGACTTCTCCCAGAATGCTTCTCAGTCATTTCTCACTACCGCCCTCTGTTGGATGCTCTTCCTCCTGTTGAGTGCAAGGGCCCTTCTCCTCGATCCCCTTCTGAGTTGCGGTGCCTGCGCTGACTTCTCCCAGAATGCTTCTTAGTCACTTCTCACTACCGTCCTCTGTTTGCAGGGGTATGATGATCGCACTTGCCCCTGTGTCAATCTTGGCCAATAAAGTTACCATCTTTCTTAGGACAGATAATTTTAATCTTGGCAAACACTTCAGATGGTAAGATGGCATCTATGTTTTCCACAAAATTGACAGTGTGAAACGTGTTCACCAGTCTTCATCTTATTATGACATCATTGTCATTTTCTGGTTTGTCAATTGCCTCATGTATATGTTTCTTATTGCTTGAAGGTACCTATTGTGTATGTTCTGTTTGGGTCAATACACTTCTCTTTGTTGCTCATCAGGCTTTGCTCTAATGTGTCATGATAATAGCTGATTGTGGTTGTAGACTCCAGTGTTAGATTTTATATGATACTCTGCACTACCTATGAGGTCACCTGATCTGGGGGTTGACAGTCAGATAGCGCATGTTGGAGCCTTCTTGATAGACCTCAGACACTGCAGTTATGCGTTCATGGGCAGAATTTTCCCCTCCGTTGGGGAGGAAGTTCAGGAGCGGGCACATGCAGGCACCCCTCCAATCGATGCCCCCAATCGGCGGCGCACCACCATTTTACGTGGGCGGGCCAATTAAGGCCCACTCATCATGATGTCCACCAGGAAGCACTATACACTCCCTTGGCGGGCAGGGGGGATTCCCTAAGCCGAGAGTGCACTCTTTCACGCATGCGCGCAAAAGAGCGCACTCATCTCCTTGAGGCTAAATGCTGCCCCAGGGAGATTGGCGCCAAATTCAAAATGTTAAAAATAGAAAAATAAAATTTCCCTGACATGTCCCCTCATGTGACACTGTCATGGGACATGTTCATCATTTTTAGTTAAACTTTTATTAAATTTTTAAAAACCTACATGAAACCTCATCCCGCCCATGGATGAGGTTCCATGCTTTCTCTGAAGCCTGCCAGGGTTCCCGGCCTGCCTGCCAACCTTAAGGTTGTACAGGCAGGTCCTTTAAGAACTTCAATTACTTTTTAAATGGCCTCAATTGGCCATTAACAGGTCGGCAGACGCACAGCTGATTCGGCTGTGCCGCCACTGACCTGAAAATTGAAATGATGCGGTGTGACATTGGGAGTTCTGCCCAACGTCATCCCACGTCATTTTACGCATTGGCATGTGGGTCCTGCCCCCCCGCACGCCGACCAGGAAATCCTGCCTTATGTTAGGAAAATGTGTTATCAATAAAGTTAGCTCAGCTACAATGACAACAGAGGAGGACCTCCTTGTGAACCTGCTCCTTGGCCTGGCCAAGTTGGCCATTAACAGGTCCAGGCAGCAGGTGATCGAG
Organism: Cetorhinus maximus; assembly: GCF_964194155.1. NCBI lineage: Eukaryota > Metazoa > Chordata > Chondrichthyes > Lamniformes > Cetorhinidae > Cetorhinus > Cetorhinus maximus. Next base: position 169,926,642 of record NC_135883.1, read on the forward strand.
GGGTTCATCTAACCAGAATAACTGCCCCTTTTCCGCTGCTATGTTCACAACCGGGTGTCCCTGGAGAGGAAGCATGCGATGTCTGCTGGCACTGTTGAGGCCTTCTGTGCTAGGTGGGCACCACGGGGACTGGGCTGTTTTATTCACCCTCTTTATCACATTTTGGTTTAATGTTTATAAGTTTCCTTTAAATTTTGTCTTTGTTTTTGAAGTTTCCCTTTAGGGGGCTGCTTTTTAATTTGTCCCTAATTTTGTTAATTTAGTTTATTTGGTTGACTCAAAAAGAGTTACAATGTTGATGGCCTGTATCATTAAAAAAAGAAACACAAAACAAGACATGGTGTCAGAAGTAAGCTAAACACAACAATGTGGGTTCTAAAACCACTGACAAAGCTCAGTTTGGAGGGTAATCTCGCCGAAAGCTGGAGGAGATTCCGGCAGTGATTTAAGATGTATCTCACAGCTATGGGCAGTAATATAAAAGACTGTTGGGTACAGCCTTCCATCTTTCTTCACATAGCAGGGGAAGAAGCCCTAGAAACCTATAACACAATCACATTTGAAAGTGATGAGAAATGAAGTGACTTGAAAGAAATAATGGAAAAATTTGAAGCCTAATGCAACTCTAAGAAAGATATTGAATTTTTACGTGCACGCAAGGCAGTGACAACATTAGTCAGCATGTAACTGAGCTGAGAAAATGAGCTAACTCATGTGAATATGGAATGTTTGAAGAATCACTCATCCGAGATAGAATCATTTTCAGGATCGCAAATGATTCTCTGAGAGAACGGATTTTGAGAGAAGTTGATCTAACACTGGAGAAAGCAATAAATATCTTCAGAGCGGCAGAGGCAATGAAATGCTAGATTAAACAAATGACAGAAGATGATAAGCCACACATGGTCAAGCAGTTAGATGCAGTTAAACAGAAACAGCTCTGGGAAAGAACAAATAGACAGCCTGAAGATAAAAAGAACAAAACTGCTATTAAAACATTTAAATGCAGCCGATGCAGAACAGAGCATTTACCACGTGGTTATCCATGTAGTGTAGGAACTGTGATAAACTAAATCACTGCACTGTGATTCTGTGATGACACAGACACGGAAACTAAACTTTTTGTTGGTGCAGTAACAAGAAATTCCAAAGAAGACAAATGGAAGGTTGATTTAAAAATTGCCAACATGATGGTGAAGTTCAAGCTTGACATAGGCGCACAAGCATATGTCATTTCCATAAGCTTGTATCATTAAGATAAGCAAAGAAAAACAGCTAACTAAAATAAAAGTGAAGCTGCCTACTTATACAGGTGAAAAATTGCTATCGAAGTCAAGTGCGCACTTAAAGTGAACTACAAAAAACAGTATCAAGCGCTTCCATTCATAGTGGTGAAAACTGATGCAAAACCCATTCTTGGAATCAAAGCTTGTGAAAATCTAAAGCTAAACAAGAGAATAATGACTATCACCACTGATGACATCCTAAGCAAGAATAAAGATGTGTTCCAAGGGATTGGAATACACCATCAAGATTGACAAAACAGTGACGCCCAAAATATACCCGCCCAGGAAAATACCAGAAATGCTGAGAGACCAACTGAAAGCAGAGTTGGACAGAATGGAGAAGCTTCACATCATTTAGAAAATTGAAGAACCAACAAAGTGGGTTAATCCAATTGTAATTGTAGAAAAATCAGATGGGAATCTGCGAATCTGCCTGGATCCCAGAGAGCTAAACCAGGCAGTGCAAAGAAAACATTACCAGCTGCACACAGTAGAAGAGATATTGTGTAAGCTAGCTGATGCTAAATATTATTCAGTCTTGAATGCGAGTTCAGGCTTCTGGCAGCTCAAGCTGGATGAAGGCTGCTCCTATCTCTGTACCTTCAACACACCACACGGGCAACACAGGCTTTTATGCTTCCCTTTTGGTATTAATTCAGCTCTAGAGGTGTTCCACAGAACAGTGAAGCAGCTGTTTGAAGGGTTAGAGAGCATGGAAACTTTTATCGATGATGTGCTGGTCTGGGAAGCCTCATGGAAAGAACACGACCACAGAAGGAGGAAGGTGCTGGCCAGAGCTAGAGAAAGGAACCTCAAGTTGAAGAAGGAAAAATACAAAATAGATCTTCATGTAATCAAGTACTTGGGGCATATGCTTACAAGTCAGGACTGAAGCCAGACCCGCGTAAAATCGAAGCAGTTGTGAACATGTCACCCCCAGAATGCAAGAAAGGCTTGGACAGATTTTTGGGAATGGTGACCTATCTTGGGAATTTATTCCGAACATGTCAGACCTGACAGCACCTCTCAGAGAACTTCTACAAAATGATATGAAATAGAACTGGGACCAAAGTCACCAGGAAGCTCTGGACAGTTTGAAGAGAATAGTGACTCGGGCACCAGTGTTAAAGTATTATGATGTCAGTCAGTCAGTCAAGATCTCAGTGGACGCTTCAAAGACTGGCCTGGGAGTTGTCCTCTTGCAAAATGAGGTACCAGTGGCATATGCTTCAAATACAATGACTGAAACACAGCAGTGGTATGCCCAAATAGAGAAAGAAACGCTAGCAATTGTGTTTGGCATAGAACACTTTCATGAGTTTGTCTATGGCAAAGACATGGAGGTAGATTCTGATCATAAGCCTTTGGAAGCTATACTTAAAAAGCCCTGAACTGCACACCACTAAGATTCCAAAGATTACTAATACATCTGCAGAAGTACCAGGTCAGAGTTAAATACAATCCGGGCGAGGAAATGTACATCGCAGGCACTCTGTCACATGCATACCTACCCATCATGGAGGAAGAGGATAAAGAAATGGAAGCACAGATTCACATGCTGACAAAGAACTTACCTGTGGCTGTAACCAAGCTGGATGAGATCAGGGAAGCGAGCAAGAACAACACCACCCTGAGAAAACTGCAGCAAATTATGCAAACTGGCTGGCCCACACATTGGAGCAGAGCCCCTTCTGCTGTACAAGACTACTGGAACTTCCATTAAGAATTTCATGCAGGAGAAGCAATACTTTTCAAGGGGGAAAAAATCATCATTCCTGCAACACTGAGGAAAGAAATGCTGTAGCGCATACATGAAAGTCACCTCAGCATAGAAACATGCAGGAGAAGAGCTCCGATTTAATGTATTGGCCTGGAATGGCAGCACAAATCGGTGAAATGGTGAGTGTGTGTGCGGTGTGCCAAAAGTATAGTAAATCGCAACAAAAAGAAGCACTTCAACCACACAGTGTTCCGGAAAGGCCCTGGCAGAAAATTGGGGTGAATTTGTTTACATTTGACAACAGTGAGTTCCTACTAGCAGTAGATTATTACTCAAAGTTTTGAGTCTGTGCTGCTGAGAAATGATAGTAAGAGCATCACTGTAATAAATCATGTAAAATCAATTTTTGCTCACCACAGCATAACTGAAGTGCTCATCTCAGATAACAGTCCATAATTCTTAGGCAAATTTGCACAGGACTGGGAGTTCTGCCACACTACGTCAAGTCCCAAATATCCACAATCCAACGGAATGGTGGAGCATATCGTGCAGACCTTAAAACACCTGTTGAAGAAGCAAAGGCAGATGGAAGAGACCCCTACCTGGCTCTGCTGGGTTTCAGGAATACTCCATTAAAGGGCATTGGATCATCTTCAGCACAGCTCCTGATGGGGAGAAGATTAAGAACTAAGCTTCCAACTGCACCCCAACTGTTATTGCCAGAGCCAGTGAGCTACACCGTGCATGATCTGCTCAAACTGAGACAGCAGAAGCAGAAACAGCACTTTGATCGAGGCGCCTGGCCTCTGCCTGACCTGAACAAGGGAGAAAGAGTGAGGATTCAGCTTGAAGGGACCTGGAATCCTGCTGCTGTCACAGGAATCACAGGACAAACAAGGTCTTACATCGTGCAGACTCCAAATGGACAACATTACATGAGAAACCAGAAATCCTTACAGAAATCAAATGAAAAGCAACTCTGCTCTGAACCAGAAAGTGCAGCTGAAGATTCAAAACCAGAATGCACCAGTGAAGCAACAAATAACCAGACAAAGCCTGACAGTCCTGAAAATTATCCAAGGGGTCATAGTGACAGAGCTAGAGAAGGCTCCTTGTCCTTCAAAATCACCTCTGTCATCATTCAGAACATCCTGTGGAAGGGTTGAGAAAAAAAAACAGAGATACAGAGATGAGTAAAAGATAAAATAGATTGATCAAAACAGAGTGGGAAAGAATAGATAAGAGATTTTATGGACTTGAATTGTATAAAAGTTTTCTTTTAAATAAAGGGAAATGTCATGATAATAACTGATTGTGCTTGTAGACTCCAGTATTAGATACTATATGGTATTCTGTACTAGATAGGGGGTCATCGGACCAGGGGATTGAAGGTCAGATAGCACATATTGGAGCCTGCCTTGATAGAATTCAGTTACTGCAGATGTGTGTTCATGTTTGGAAAATGTGTTATCAATAAAGTTAGCTCAACTACAATGTCAACGGCCTGTGTGCATCATTAAAAAAAGGAAACAAGAAACAAGACATAACGCACTGCTGCTACCAATGGCTCTTTCTGCCACACGCCTTGCAGAATTGAAGGGAAGCTGGGCATTTCCTTGGTGCATGCAGAAGGCCACACCTTCCACATGTCTTGTTAAGTTTAGGTGTTCTCTTGAGTGCATTAACAATTGGGGTTTTGCTTAGTACGTGTAAGCTTCGTCAATCTGCGAGGATCACTTCATGCTTATGTCCATCTTGTGCAGCTGTTCAATGCAATACATTTTTAGTTTGTCTAGCAGATCTTTCTGGAAAGCTTCCATGTACGTGGATGCAATCACCAACTCAACAATTTTGCCCGCTAGCTCTGCATTTGAATAATCACAGCACGTACCTTTACCTCTGGATCTGCTGACAAAGTGATCTATGGATTCTGTAGGCTGTTGTCAAAATTACATGAAGTCTTTGGAGATTAAAGCCTGGATTGTTGCTACCTGGTAGCTTGAGTTGAGAGAGTTCCCAGCTTGTTGCACCTGGCCCTGTAGCTATTAACTGGAGCTGAGTGGCACTGGCATTGAGCAGGTTATTGCTGAGTAAGTGCTGCTTTATAGCACTGTTGATGACCTCTTCTATCACTTTGCTGATGATCAAGAGTAGACTGATGGGGCAGTAATTGGCTGGGTTGGATTGGTGATATTTTTTGTGGACAGGACATACCTGGGCAGTTTTCCACATAGCCAGGTAGATGCCAGTGCTGTAATTGTACTGGAACAGCTTGACTAAGGGAGCAGCAAATTCTGGAGCACAAGTCTTCAGTGCTATTGCTGGAATGCTGTCAGGGCCCAAGTCTTTTCAGTATCCAGTTCCTTCAACTGTTTCTTGATATCATGTGGAGTGAATTGAATTGGATGAAAACTGGCACCTATGATGTTGGGGACCTCCGGAGATGGCTGAGATGGACCATCTACTTGGAACTTCTAGCTGAAGATTGTAGCAAATGCTTCAGCCTTATCTTTTACACAGATGTTCTGGGCTCCCCCATCACTGAGGATGGGGATATTTGTGGAGCTTGCTCCTCTACTGTGACGTTTAATTGTCCACCACCATTCACGACCAGATGTGGCAGGACTACAGAACTTAGATCTGATGCAATGGTTGTGGGATCTCTTAGCTCTGTCTATTGCACACTGCTTTTGCTCTTTGAAAAACAAGTGGTCCTGTGTTGTAGCTTCACCAGGTTGACACCTCATTTTTAGGTATTCCTGGTGCTGCTCCTGCCATGCCCTCCTGGACTCTTCATTGAACCAAGGTTAATCCCCTGGCTTGATGGTAATGGTAGAGTGGAGGATATACCAAGCCCAAGAGGTTACAGATTGTGGTTGCATGCAATTCTGCTGCTGCTGATGCCCACAGTGCCTCATGGGTGCCCAGTTTTGATTGCTAGATCTGTTCAAAATCTATCCCATTTAGCACAGTGGTAGTGTTACACAATGGAGGGTATCCTCAATGTGAATACGGGGCTTTGCCTCCACAAAGACTGTGCGATGGTTACTCCTACCGGTACTGTCATGGACAGAGGCATCTGCAGCAGGAATGTTGATGATGATGAGATCAAGTAGCTTTTTCCCTCTTGTCGGTTCCCTCACCATTTCCCATGGACCCAATCTAGCAGCTATGTCCTTTAGGACTTGGCCAGCTCGATCTGTACTGGTGCTACCGAGCCACTCTTGGTGATGGGCATTGAAGACCCCTACCCGGAGTGCAGCCCTCGCCATCCTTAGTGTTTCCTCCAAATGGTGTTCAACATGGAGGAGTGCTGATTCATCAGCTGAGGTGGGGGGGGGGGGGGGGGGGGGCACACGCGGGCTGGAAGGAGGGTAACTCCCTCATTACTGTACACCACTGTGCTGCCACCTCTGGTGGGTCCATCCTGTCGGTGGCACAGGACATACCCAGGGATGGTGACAGTAGTGCATTGTCGGTAAGGTATGATTCCTTGAGTAGGATTATATCAGGCTGTGGCTTGGCTAGGCTATGGGACATATCTCCCAATTTTGACACAAGAACCCTGATGTTAATAAGGAGATTTTGCAATATTGGCAGGGCTGGATTTGCCATTGTCAATGCCAGGTGATCTTTCCAGTTTCATTACTTTTTGTAGGCTTTGTAGCGGTTTGATACAACTGAGTGCCTTGCTAGGCTATTTCAGAGGGCACTGAAGAGTCAACCGCATTGCTTTGGGTCACATGTAGGCCAGACTAGGTAAGAACATCAGATTTTCTTCCCTAATGGGCAGATTGATTTTTACGACAATGGTTTCATGGTTACTATTGCCAGACTAGCTTTTTTTTTAAATTCCAGGTTTATTACCTGAATTTAAATTCCACCAGCTGCTATGGTGGGATTTGAACCACTGTCCACAAAGCATTAGCCTAGGCCCCTGGATTATTATTTCACCCCTTTCCTAATATTACTCAGTTCTGTTGAAGGGTCATGAGGACTCGAAACGTCAACTCTTTTCTTCTCCGCCGATGCTGCCAGACCTGCTGAGTTTTTCCAGGTAATTCTGTTTTTGCCCTGGATTACTAGTCTGGTGACATTACCACTACATCGTGAGCTTCCCATGAGGGGAGGGAATTGCCAGAGTTTAGTTTATAATGCTGAAAATGTAAATTTATGGTAGGCAAATGAACACACACAGTTTTTCCATAGGCAGGAAGAGGTTTGAGAGAGTCTTGAGTCACGACACTGCCACACATCTGCTCACATCAGGGTTGCCATTCTAAGGTCCAAGGGAAATATGTTTTTCATCACCCTCCTGGAATGTTCACATCAACCCCATATCTGCATTGATGGATACTCAGAAATCAGGCATGCCCTCTGACGAGGTTGCCGCTCTCACCCTATCGCAGTAACAGACACCCAGAGGAGATACAATAAAAGCCATCTTCATACATGGACTCTCACTGAACAGGCCATTGGTCTGCTGAAGATGTGGTTCAGATGCCTCAACCACTCAGGGGAGCTTACAGTATATGCCTGCTAGGGTATCATGTATGGTTGTAGCCTACTGCATGTGATATAATTAGCACTGCAAAGGACTAGAGCTGTAGAACGACAAAGAACAGAGAGCAGCCTCGGATGAAGAAGAGGAGGCCGAGGAAGAGGATGTCAAGGAGGAGGGGGAACAATTGCCAGAGAAGGAGGAGGAAAATGAGAAGTAAGACTACAGGATGAACCCCCGAGATGAGGCATATGACCCTTGAGGGGTACTGGAGTCCATGCAGGATGCCATCTTAGCCAGAGACCTGCTCACCCAATGTCAGTTCACATGGTAGCTGCCTTGGAATTCCATGAGCCAAGAACTGGAAGGCAAAGGAGGGAATCCCAAGATATCAAGGGCATTGCCTTGAATCCAAAATTGAACACATTTAAGTCTGGGATAGACAGAGTTTCACTCTCAGAGAATCAAGTAAATGGGTAATGGGTAGGAAAGTGGAGTTGAAGTCCAAGTTCAGCCACGATTGTACTGAACAGTGGAGCAGTTTTAATGAGCCTACTGGTCTACTTCTGCTCCTATTTCTTGTGATCTTGTGTTTATCATGCATCTGATGGCATGTCACCAATGAGGGAGATCTACTGGATGCTGCGTGCTGGTTGTCCATTGAAAAATGATGACCTCTGACTACATAATGCCTTCAACAGTTTGCAATTGTGTAAATAGTTATGAATTTTTTCAAATAAAAGTTTTGATTTCAATGTATACATGTTTCATCTATTTCTGTACAATACATAACCTATCTTACCTCCACTGTGACCCAATTATTGCTCTAAATGACATAGTGTCCTCCACTCTTGTTCAGTCCTACATAATGTTTCCCTTGTTGCCTCGGAGGAAGTGGAGGCAGGCTGCTCACTTCTCTGGATATATGGTTGTAAGGATTGTGATTGTCAGCTTTGTCATCCAGGGACCCGTTGGCACCCGCCCCCCCCCCCCCCCCCGCCCCCCCACCCCCCCAACCACCACCCCCCTCGGCAACTGCACTTCAGTACCTGCATCTTTTCTAGAGTAGCCGCCTTCTCTTGGTCCTGGACACAAGACGGTGATTTGGTTGAGGGGCCGAGGAATCAGAGGTCAGTGAGATTCCCTCTGTGATGACCCATGTGCTGGGAAAAGCCTATATTTTCATTTGTGCCATGTCATGAAAGTATAACAATTTTCATAATATTTTTCTGGCTTATTGTAAGTAGGTTTATAGGGGTAGCTATAGCTAGGTCTGACTGCGTGTGATTTAATTATATTTGGAGTCAAGTACACTGCAAGTTTTAACTCATCAAAAGAAGTTAGGTGCTTGATATGCTAATGAGTAAATTTGGATGTTGGCTTAGCATGTAAGATGTGAAGGGAATTTGCATGTTTAGATAGGTGAAGGGAGATTTGGATTTCAAAGGGATCTCATTAGATTGACAACTAGCCAGATAAGCAAGGCTAAGGAATGTGTTTATTTTTCCCAAGGGTTATTGACAATATATATATAGTTACAACATGAAAGTTTTTATGTTATGAGGAAGATACAGTTTCAAAGACATACGAAACAATTTACTTTACATATTAAGAAGGCAGAAACATATATAAAGGGGAATGAGGCTGTGTCAGGGTTTGGCATTGTGAGATCTAACAGAAAAGTGTGAACAAGCCTTAATGAAGCCTCCAGCATCCATAAACCTCCATAAACCTACAGTCTACCAAAACTGAAGCTAGATAAAGCCATTTGGAATTTCACTGTCCAGGGTATTGTGTTAATTTGCTGGATCTGTTTAAAATCTATTTTGGACCGTTGCCTTAAAGGGGGTGTAACTGGGAGTCAGGTTAATTAGGAATTTTAGGAGTTATTATAGTAGTAATTTGTAGTCTTATGTGTGTGCTTGAAATCTTTTCTTAATAAATACTTGAATTTAATTTTTTTAAATCTCTAAAAGTCTTAGTGGAATTATTACTTCAGAATTCTGTGCACACATCTCAAAATAAATAAAAATTGCAAAACAGTTGTGATAGCGCGATCAAGCTTCCCTCATGGATTTGGTCCACCTGGCACACATCATTTGCCATGTCTTAACATGCCATGTCCCTTTAAGAGCAAAGTGGGCTGGGGAGTATTTTGAAAGGAGGTTAATTAGTTTCCAGATTTTGAAATCATTAGGTTCCAAGGAATATCCATACGACCTGGGCTTGCCATAGGGCTGAACAGCTAAGAAGCAAAGCATGAATAGAAAGCTAACTGCAGTGGGATGAGGTCATCCTGTTGTTTCTGTTTGGCAGTTCAGAACATTGGGAATGCATGCAAAGAGAAAACAAGCAAGGTTCACTCCAAATAGAAGCCATAGACTCTGAAGAAGAGTCATATGGTCGCGAAATGTTAACTCTGTCTTTCTCTCCACAGATGCTGTTAGACCTGCTGAGTTTTTCCAGCATTTTCTGATTTTGTTTCACTCCAAATAGAACAGCTTTCTGTTTGGCAGGCTTTGAACTGATCCTAGTATTGAAGCAGGTCTCTGAGAAAAGAGCAGAGACTGTGTCATTGCATTGCCTATACAGTTGGAAAGGACAGAACACTGAAGATAGGAAGAGCAGGGGATTATGGATTGGATAATACCCATTTCTGGTGTAAGTGGTGTAAGGGCCAACCAGGCCATTTAAAGGTGCCGGACAAAGGGATCTCTGGATTCTGTGCCATCAGGTCTGTCATGACTGAGTGAAAGAGGGTTTGTCAAAGTGCGCTTGTCCAGGAACATGTCTAGGAACTTCCGATTGAATAAGTTTTCTGGTGAATGCAACTCAACAGCCGAAAAAACTGGATTGGAAATAATAACTCTCACACAATGGAGCCGAGTTAGAACATATGAACATACAAATTAGGAGCAGGAGTAGGATCCTCGGCCCCACGAGCCTGCTCCGCCATTCAATAACATCATGTCGGATCTGATTGTAACATTAACTCCACATTCTCACCTACCCCCAATAACCTTTCACCCCCTTGTTTATCAATAATCTATGGTTCCCTGCCTTAAAGATATTCAAAAAGCTCTGCTTCCACCGCCTTTTGAGGAAGAGAGCTTCGAAGACTCACGACCCTCAGGGAGAAAAACATTTCTTCTCATATCTGTCTTAGATGAGTGACCCTTATTTTTTAACAGTGACCGCAAGTTCTAGATTCTCCCACAAAAGGAAACATCCTCTCCACATGCACCCTGTCAAGACCCCTCAGGATCTCAGGAAAGCATGGGGGAATTACATGTGGTCCCACATTTATGCTAGAAGAAACGTGAGTACTTGTAACTACATGAGGCTAAAGCAAGATTCACCTTTTTAATTTGAAATATCCTTCACCTGTTAACTGATGTTTTCATTAACTTGATTTTATTGGTTCATTACAGTAAAAGTTTCAAAAAGTGAAATCTTGTCCAGCAATTTTCTTTCCATTGGTGTAGTGAGGATTCCTTTCTTTTTTTAAATTTATCAGTTTATATAGCGATCACTTTCCTGTTAACATTGCTCAGCCTTGGTATGGTATATGGATGGCTGGATGAGGTGGGCTGCTAGGACACGGCTGAGAACCCCTCTAGCCATCGATCTTCCACCTGTCAGATAGTTCTGTACAGGGCCTTTAGCTCCTCTCCCACTACTGCTATGGAGCAACTGACACTGCGCAAGAGTTTTTGCACCTCTTGCATGCACTCTAGATTTCACTCTCTCATGGATTCTAATCACGTGCTGTCCAACCTGAAAAAAGATCGTGGTCACAACCATTACATACTCCTTCATTCACAGTGAATTCCATTCCTCATGGAATTCAGCCTGAGGGTTATTTATCTGTCACTGCAGGTCCAAATATTAGTCTCAAATGGAGAATCCAGAGGGTCTGCCTGACTGACCCACAGAACACCCTTGCGGACTGCCCTTCCTTCTCCGGGGGAACTGAGCACAGAAGCCTCTGTCTGACACCTTTTCCTGTACACAGGTACTGTGTTCATCACCCAATGCTCCACGCTTTATGTCTGTGCTTATACCCACCAGGGTGCGAATCTCTGGGTTGGTGCCTGATAAGAGAAAGCTGGTAGCAATAGTGCATCCTCAGACACGTCTGCCTCCTCTTCATATCTGAAGCCTGAGTCTTCTCAGAGGGTGGGACTGAGAGAAACACAGGGCAGTCATGAGATGAGGTCATGTTGAGCATCTTTTTTTTGGTAACCTTATTTCAAAGCTATCCCGGTAATCAGTTGCTGCTATTCAGTGTTTCTTTGACTAAACACAATGGATGGAATCATCCATGCCCACTGCGTCGAGCATGCTTGGTGGCATGAGCAGACAATATGGCAACAACGCCAAAAATCGGTTTCATGACGTCATAAAACAGTTTGCAATCATCCACTCAGCTCGTCGATGACGGGCCACATTTCCCGCCATTGGACGTTGGGACGCTCATTGTAATACACAGCATATCATTATGAGGCTAGCCTGCCGGACTCATCCCCCACGCTGGATCGTCCACCCACATTGGCATGATGGCACACCGATGTGTGTTTCACAACTGCACATAAGTGACGTGCACCTGGCGAGTTGCACTTTGCTTGGGACTTCAAGGGCAGAATTTTCCCGTTGGCATGCAGTAGCGGGCCCCGCATGCCGATGCATAAAATGACGCGCAGTGACATCAGGCGAGCATCTCAACGTCACAGCACGCCATCGCGATATTTCATTGGGCGGGCATGCGATGATCTCCGATGTGTGCCCACCATTAATTAACAGGCCACTTGCGGCCCTTGAGGCACCAATTGATGGCGATTTTTCGGGGCTCGTGCGATCTTCAGGTCGTCGCACAGATGCAATGGGCAGGCGGGTAGGACACATTTGTATAAACCTCATCCACGGGCGGGATAAGAGGGCTCACTGGGGTCGCCAATGTGCTCAGTCAGATATTTAATTTAGAAAGTTACTGATACTTGCCTGTGTGAGCAGAAATACTTTGAAACTCATACAAGCTACTTGGACAGGACTCACAACCTTCAGGTCAGCACTCTGCAGTGAAGATCCTTTTTGGGGCCTGCAGGTTTCAGGAAACCTTCCCTTATCCCGGGAATAGGAGTTGTGCTCTCCATTGGAGGCGCCTCCTCCTCTGAGGAAGGGAGGGCCAGAAGGGGGAAGAAGGCCAGGAGTGCGCATTCACCCTCCAGGGGAGCCACCTTTGGGAGGAAAGGCGCAGGCACAAGGGGTGCAGGGCCAACAGGAAGTCCAAGACAGGAGCCGCAGAAGATGCCACTATCCTGCTGCCAGGGTATACAGGCAGCGAAGCAGTTACCTCAATATGTCTGAGGTGCAGTGCCAAAGGAGGCTCCATCTCTCAAGGGAGACAACTCTATCTGTCAGGTGATAGGCCCTGAGATCTCTGCTAACTGTGTGGGTGGGCACTTCATGCCAGTGGCTCTGAAGGTCACAGCTGTCCTCAATCTCTATGCCTCTGGCTCTTTCCAAGGCTCGGTGGGTGATCTTTGCAGTGTCTCCCAATCAACTGTCCACACTTGTGCCAAGCAGGTGACAGACGCTCTATTCAGGCGTACATTGAGATTCATCCACTACCGCTGGGACAAGGCCAGCCAGACAGAGCAAGCTAGAGGCTTCGTGGCCATTGCTGGCTTCCCCTGCATCCAGGGTGCAATAGACTGCACATATGTGGCCATCAAGGTGCCAGCAGGTGAGCCCGGTGCCTTCGTCAACAGGAAGGGCTTCCACTCCATGAACGTGCGAGTGTGTGATCACAGGATGCTGATTCTACAAGTATGTGCAAGGTATCCAGGCAGCTTCCATGACATCTACATCCCCAAACACTCCCAGGTGCTGGGGCTCTTCAGTGCTGGGGCTGGATGGATGGCTGCTGAGTGACAAGGGTGATCCCCTCAGAAGATGGCTCATGACGCCTCTCCGCCATCCAAGAACAGAAGCTGAGCAGTGGTACAATAGGAGCCACGCCTCCACAAAGGCTGTGGTGGAAAGAACCATCAGTCTTCTCAAGATGCGCTTCCGATGCCTGGACTGTTCAGGGGGCACATGCCAGTACCCCGCAGATCGTGTGTTGCTGACAGTGGTTGCATGCTGCGCTCTCCACAACCTTGCGCTGGAAAGGGTGATGCTGTGAATGAAGAAGATGTAGACGCAGTTGTTGTAGCTACACATGATGAGTCCAGCAGAGTCCAAGGATGAGCACGCACAGGGAAATGCTTAGGGGGTAGACGCTGACCTGGGCATACTCCAGGGAGGTAGGGACACCCATTAAATTTAATTTAATCTTTAATCCACTGAACCTTTAGCAAGAGCAACACAGATGGACCTCCAACAAAAGCCTATGCTGCAGGCTCCATACTGGATACTTGAGTGCTACATCTGCCTGGATAGGAACATTAACAAAGGGCTAAGTCAATAAAGCTCAATGTGACACAACCCACTCATAACATAATGGGTAACAATCCACCTGCAGAGGAACAGAGGCACCCTCAGCCATGGTCACATGTCTAAATTTAATGATATAACAAAATGATCTTAAGGAAACAAAATGACAAAGGTGTTAAACAACACCGCAACTAATCATGGCCTCATTGCAGGGCAACACAAAAATACCAGTAAGAAACCCATGGTGTGCCTAAGGTGCTTTGAATTTATGCTTTCGGGTGCTACGTCTAGGTGCTGTCCCCTCGCTGGCACTGGCATCTGCTGACAGCCTGCTGACTCTGCTGTCCTGTTGGCCTCAATGACATTGGTGGCCGTCCTCTGGCCCGTGGAGCCTGTTATTGGCCCGCCTGGGAGGGAGCGGCCAGTTCCACAGCAGGCATCTCCCCAGTCGTCACAGCCTCACCGGATGCAATGGTCACTGGCAGAGGAGCAGAGGAGCTGCTGCCCTCATCCAGAGCACCCTGAGAGGAGCCCGCAGAGACGTCAAGCAGCTGCTGCGCCAACGTGAGGTCGTTTCGGACTTCCCTGCTCACCGTAGATGGATGGCTACCGAGCTGGGAAACTTGCCCAGACTGGCACTGATCAGCTGAGGTCAATGCTGATGTGAGGGCTTGCTGGTCCGCACGGATTCCCAGGAAGCTCTGATTGGTCTCTTGGAGGAGCCTCTCCATGAGAGCCGCTAGTCTCTCCATGGAGGAAGCATGGTGCTCGGCCATGAGGCTCATTGCATTGGTGACGGTCCGCGTGCACTCCTCCACCATGGAGACAAAGTCAAGCATAGCCTCATGTATCTCCACAGGTCTTCCCTGCTGGACTTCCAGCGTTTGCTGCCTCATGGATGACTCCAGAGGCACATCATCATGCACCGACTGAGCATGTGCATGGTCCACTGCAGTCCTCCGACTACTGGCACCATGGGCGCTTTCTGCCTCCGCCAGCTCCTCCAGTGGCTGTGAAGTGCTCTCACTGCTGTGCCCCGGGACAATAGCCGATGATCTAATTCCCACCGAAGTGCTAGTATCTGCACTGGTGCCTGCCTGGCAGAGGTGGTGTGACGCTGGTGGGTCAGAGACTTCAGGACCCTCAGGTGTGAGAGGGGGCCCCTGTGCCTCCTCCTCCCAGCCCTGATCCACTAATGCTAAAAGGAAGAACAAGGACAGTTGATTAGTTAATGTGGAGACAATGTCAATGTGCACCCCTGTCCCCTGGACTAATATGCGCTCATCCTTCCATAAGCAATGGTCAAGCCATGTTGCAAGCTTCAATCACTGAACATTCACCAGTGCCATGGCTGCTAGGACACTAATGGTGACCTCAGTGCTGAGCACACATACCTGTCTGTGGCACCCCAGCCTCGCCGACCCCGGTAGACCTGGGTGCATGGCGCCTCTCCAGATCAAGGGCCTCCTGCTCGAACCTGGAAATGATGGCCAACTTGGTTGGCCCTCCACCAGTCCTCAACCGCCCGGCAGCATTATGAGCATTCTTCTCCTGAAAAGGAGAAATGAGCATTGATTTGTGCAACTTGTACCTGGAATCTCTTCGTTGCCATCCCACCCCAACCAGACTGGAACATTGCAGGGCTCCAGTGCCTCCTCACCCCACAGCTGCCGCACACTCAGACAAAGATGCCAGGCCTGCCCCCCCGACCCCCACCCACCACACCCCCCCTCCTTTGGCCAAATGCAGCCTACATCACATTTGGCACCACACAGTCTAACCTTGCAAAGCAAGGAGGTGCAAGCACATGGAACGCAGAGGGAAGCAGATGGATCGATGCCCTGCCACCTGGAAGCTCCCCTCCCAGCATGTCAGGAGCCTGACTTTGACATGTTTTGCAGTTACAGCACTGCGCCTAGGTACAGATCCTCCAGGTTGCCCCCAAAACAGTAATGTGGGCGTCGCTGTACCACATGCTGCGGGTGCAGAACACACCTCATCAACACCCTCTCAGGGTAACCTTGGCCTGGGCAATACCTGCTGGCCGACCCAGCGGAGGACACATGCCGTCAATGATTCAATGCAGTAACTGCATTCGAGTTGGTGGAGGGGAGGGGGGGGGGGGGCGCGGTGTGGGCGGGCGGGTGGGTGGTGGTGGTGGCGGGGGTGTTGCCAGCGGGGGAAGCCTACCTGCTGGGTTCACTGACCAATGACAACATGGTACTCACCGTTCCAGAGCGCAAAAGGCCATTAAAGCATTTGTGGCACTGGATCCAGGTGTGCTGCACCACGTCACAGGGGCTCACTACCTCCCCACCTCCTCCCAGGCACGTTTGGTCATGTGGGGATGCCTCCTCCTCCGTCCCTCAAAACGAGGACATCCCGCTGTGCTGTCACCTCCTCGAGGAGAGCAGCAAGGCAATCGTCTGAGAAACGAGGGGCACAGTGGCCCCCTGACATACCTTCCTACCTGGCCTGATCACCAGCAGCACTCTGGGAACCCTTCTGCTGGCCATGTCTGACAGCCTTTGAAGGCTGCAGGAGGGCTTTTAAACAGGCGCTGGGTCGCCATTGGCCCCGGCGGTAATAGCAGTCCCGCTGCCGCCCACCCATTCCCGCTCTCCTCAGGGACCGCGTTTCATGCTGGCTGGGCATTGATTGGCCCGCCCCCGTAAAATGGCGGCGCGGACACAATCACGGGCAGTGATTGGGTCCACATCTGCACCCGCATGGCCTGCTCAACAGGCAGAAAGTTCTGCCCCAAGGTTTGTTTGCCTATCTTGCTTCGGGCAACACTTCCAGTCATCAGCGCCAGGCTTCGCAGACAGCACCAGAGCACTTTTAGGGGGGGCTCAGGGAGGGTCTGTACCTAACAGACCAGCCATAAGGTGGGGTGGATTTGTATGGTTGCAGGACTAGGTCCTGCTTGGGGAAGGGGGAGAAGTGGCCTCAGGCAAGGGAAGAGGTTGCAGGGTGAGGACAGTACTAAGGAAGGGGAGTATCCCAGGGTTTCCCAGGTGAGGATGAAGGTATTGAATTTAGGGAGAGAGACTGCGAGGTTCTTGAGCAAATTGATATAGGCAGTGACAAGGTATTGGAGGTGTTGCCAGGCTTAAAAGTGACAAATCTCCAGGTCCTGATGACTTGTGTCCCAGACTGCTGAGGGAGGCAAGGGAGGAGATCGCAGGGGCTCTGATCCAAATTTTTAATTCCTCTCTGGCCACGGGGGAGGTTCCAGAGGACTGGAGAACGGCTAATGTGGTTCTGCTATTTAAGAAGGGTTGTAGAGATAAGCCAGGGCCAGTGAGTCTCACTTCAGTGGTAGGGAAAAAATTGGATAAAATTCTGAATGAGAGAATCTATCTCCACTTGGAGAGGCAAGGTTTGATCAGGGATAGTCTGCATGGCTTTGTCAGAGGGAGGTGATGCCTAACAAATTTGATTGAATTTTTTGAGGAGGTGACCAGGTGTGTAGATGAGGGTGGTGCAGTTGATGTAGTTTATATGGATTTCAGCAAAGCCTTTGACAAGGTTCTACATGGCAGACTTATAAAGAAGGCAAATGCACATGGGATACAGGGTAATTTGATAAGATGGATTCAAAATTGACTTTGTTGTAGGAGACAGAGGGTGATGACAGAAGGATGCTTTAGTGGCTGGAAGCCAGTGTCCAGTGGCGTACCACAGTGATCTGTGCTGGGTCCCTATTATTCGTCATTTATATAAACGACATAGATGACTATGTGGGGGGTAGGGTTAGTAAGTTTGCAGATGACACAAAGATTGGCTGGGTGAGGTTGAGTGTCTTGGGCTACAGGAATATATAGACGAGATGGTCAAATGGGCAGATAAGTGGCAGATGGAATTTAACCCTGAAAAGTGTGAGGTGATGCACTTTAGAAGGAGTAATTTGACAAGGAAGTATTCAATGAACAGCATGACACTAGGAAGTTCTGAGGAACAAAGGGACCTTGGCGTGTGTGTCCATAGATCTCTGAAAGCGGAGGGGCATGTTAGTGGGGTGGTGAAAAAGTCATATGGGACACTTGCGAGGCAGAGATCACAAAAGTAGGGAGGTCATGTTGGAGTTGTATAGAAGCTTGGTGAGACCACAGCTGGAGTACTGTGTGCAGTTCTGGTCGCCACATTATGGGAAGGATGTGATTGCACTGGAGGGGGTGCAGAGGCGATTCATCAGGATGTTGCCTGGGATGAAACATTTAAGTTATGAAGAGAGGTTGGATAGAGTTGGATTGTTTTTGTTGGAGCAGAGAAGACTGAGGAGCGACCTGATTGAGGTGTACAAGATTATGAGGGGCATGGAGAGGGTGGATAGGGAGCAGCTGTTCCCCTTAGCTGAAGGGTCAGTCACGAGGGGACATAAGTTCAAGATGAGGGGCAGGAGGCTTAGGGGGCATGTAAGGAAAAATGTTTTTACCCAGAGGGTGGTGACGGTATGGAATGCGCTGCCTGGGAGGGTGGTGGAGGCGGGTTGCCTCACATCCTTTAAAAAGTACCTGGATGAGCACTTGGCACATCATAGCATTCAAGGCTATGGGCCCAGTGCTGGTAAATGGGATTAGGTAGGTAGGTCAGGTGTTTGTCACGTGTCGGTGCAGACTCGATGGGCCAAAGGGCCTCTTCTGCACTGTGTGATTCTGTGACTCTGTTTGTGTGGGGGCACAAGTTGATCTGTGCAAGTGGCCTCAAGATGTTGAGGGCTAAGGAGGCAGTCTCCAGATCAGATGAGGCCAGATGGAGATGTGAGGGTGTGTGTGAAAGAGTGGGTAGTGATGTCCCTTGAGCTGGCAGTGAGTGAGATGCCAATGAATGTGTGATGTTCTTGAATGTGTGATTTTAGAGTGATGAGATGGTTGCCTTACCCTGGTGGCATGGATGAGATCATTCAACCTTTATCAGCTTTGGATGGCCAACATCTTCTGTGCAGCATTGGCACTGATGACCACTGCCACCGCCTCCCAAACCGGAAAGGTAATGTTGCTGCCCCTCCTGCGGCCAGAGCAGGGTTTAGAGGACATTACGGCAGGCCTCCACAGCGTCCAATAGGCCCCTCGAGGGATGCATTAGTAAACAAGGGACTGCAGTCTTCTTGGGGCTATGTCTTATTTGCAGCTGTCCTGGGCTGGAAGCACTGAAAGGAATGTGGCACCTAACGTGATGAAGTGGCAAGGTAACAGCATGGATGGCGAATCAGAGCCCACCCACCCTGGAAATGCTGTGTTTCCTGGGAATGCATAAATAATGCAGCAGGTTTGGGACAATACGGTATGAGAAGCCTCCATTGTGGCTTTGCATCGTTTTATCCGCCCATGACTGTACTTTGTGCAAATTTGGGACGATTCCGCCCAGTCACACCTTGGAGTTACACATTACCATTACCACTCGAACTGTCATTTCGCAGCCCAGACCTTCCCCTAGCCCCATCAGTCTGTGCACCAGCTGCACAATTACATCAGCGCCCTGGCTATGTGCATCTGGGAGTGGTGACTCACTACCACTCACACATTCCATGCACAGCTTTCATGCAATGTACATTGCAGTCTCCTCCACAGTTGGATCGCGTGAGATTTCGGGTCCCACACCTGCTCTTCTGGAGCTCTCGGATGTTGTGCACCCTCTTCTTCTGCAAGGACAAGGGGCAAAGGGTGATGTAAAGATTGGAAATCTCTCTTCTAGAGTTATACAGTTAATTCTTCTCAATGCCATCCTTTATCACTGATATTGTTTGCTGTGTCTTTTCCATGGGCAGGTGCTCCTGCAGCGCTGATGAGCATCACATGCCCTATGCTGAGGCTTTGCGTGCTGCATGCAGCGATGCCAGGCTATATGCCTTGTAGGACCATCTCTCTCACCTCAATGAGGTGCAGACGGTCACTGAAGCACTTTCGACAATGTATTTAGGTCATCTGATGGTCACCAGAAGAGTTGATGGCCTCTGCTACCTTCACCAAAGCTCCATACCCGCATTATGCCTGTCTTTTTATGGGTTATGTGGAACATTGATTTTTCCAGTCCTACTAAGGCTCCCTCCCACAAGCCTTTTTTTGATACATCAATGACTGTATCAATGACGCTTCATGCTTTCGTCTGGACCTGGAAAAATTTATCAATTTTCCTTCCAATTACCACCCCTCGATCACCTTCACATGATCCATCTCTGACACTTCCCTTACCTTCCTTGACCTCTCTGTCTCCATTTCTGGTGATAGACTTAGCATCATTATTCATTACAAGCCCACCGGCTCCCACAGCTATCTCGACCACAACTCCTCACACCCTGCCTCCTGTAAGGACTACATTGCATTTTCTCAGTACCTTCGCCTCCATCGCATCTGTTCTGATGATGCCACCTTCCAAAACGGTGCTTCTGACATGTCTTCCTTCTTTCTTAACCGAGGTTTCCTCCTACTGTGGTTGACAGGGCCCTCAAACATGCCCAATCCATCTCCTGCACTTCTGCCCTCACCCCTTCCGCTCCCTCCCAGAACCATGATAGGGTCCCCCTTGTCCTCACTTTTCACCCCACCAGCCTCCGCATTCAAAGGATCATCCTCCAACATTTTCGCCAACTCCAGCATGATGCCACTACCAAACACACCTTCCCCTCACCACTCCCCCCCACCCCACATACCCCCCTGTCACCCCCCCACACCCCCCTGTCAGCATTCCGTAGGGACTATTCCCTCCATGACACCCTGGTCCACTCTTCCTTTACTCCCAATACCTCATCCCCTTCCCACGGCACCTTCCCATGCAATTGCAGAAGATGCAACACCTGCCCCCGTACCTCATCCCTCCTAACTGTCCAAGGGCCCAAACACATCTATCAGGTGAAGCAGTACTTCACTTGCACCTCCTTCAATTTGGTCTACTGTATTCGCTGCTGCCAGTGCGATCTCCTCTATATTGCGAAGACCAAACGCAGACTGGGCAGCCGCTTGCGGATCAACTGCAGTCTGTCTGCAAGCATGACCCGGACCTTCCTGTTGCTTGTCACTTCAACACACCATCCTGCTTTCATGATCACATGTCCATCCTTTGCCTGCTGCAATGTTCCAGTGAAGCCCAACACAAACTGGAGGAACAGCACCTCATCTGCCGATAAGGCACTTTACAGCCTTCTGGACTTAACATTGAGTTCAACAATTTCAGACCATGAACTCTCTCTTCTATCTTCACCGCATTCTTAATCCCTTTCTAAAATTTATTTTTATCTTTTTTTCTAATTTTCATTTTTATTCATTTATTCATTGTTTCATCCCTTTTGTACCCCCCCCTTTTTATCCTTTTTTCCCTCGCCCACACCCCGCTCCCCTAAAAGGGCCATCTGTCACTTGTTCCATGTTGGTCTTTCACAGGGTGCTGACCCTTATTCTGCTATTAACACATTCTGCTTTCTTACCTTTATGCCACAATCAGCACCTTCTTTAGTCTTCACCACTACCATTACCACTCCCTTTGTAAAAACAGAAATACCTGGAAAAACTCAGCAGGTCTGGCAGCATCGGCAGAGAAGAACAAAGTTGACGTTTCGAGTCCTCATGACCCTTCAACAGAACTAAGTAAAAATAGGAGAGGGGTGAAATATAAGCTGGTTTAAGGTGGGGGGGTGGGGGGAGAAGTAGGGGGGGGGGAGGGGGGGGCATGGTTGTAGGGACAAGCAAGCGCTTGCTTGTCCCTACAACCACGCCCCTCCCCCCCACTTCTCCCCCCACCCCCCCCACCTTAAACCAGCTTATATTTCACCCCTCTCCTATTTTTACTTAGTTCTGTTGAAGGGTCATGAGGACTCGAAACGTCAACTTTGTTCTTCTCTGCCGATGCTGCCAGACCTGCTGAGTTTTTCCAGGTATTTCTGTTTTTGTTTTGGATTTCCAGCATCTGCAGTTTTTTGCTTTTACCACTCCCTTTGTCTTGTGTCCATGACATCTTTGTCAATCTTTCCTTTGCCACCACCTATCACTGACCTTCTATCCTGCTTTACGTGCCCTACCAACACCCACACCCCCCCTCACTACACCCCCTTAAACAGTATAAATTCCATCACATTTCTACCTCTCTCTGGCTCTGAAGAGGAACTCTGTTTTTCTCTCCACAGATGCTGCCAGACCTGCTGAGTTTTTCCAGCATTCTCTGTTTTACTCCATTTGTGATGGCTGGAGGGAGTTTGTGTCCTTCAGGGAAAGGATGTCATTGTGCACATCAACCTCTGTCAGGAGGATATCCAAGTTGTGCTTCATGAACCGGAACACTACTGCTTCCCGGGACTCCTTCTGCAGTCTTCAATCTTGGTACAGGATTTAGCTGGGCTAGGATACGTGGTATTCATGACATTCCCTGTCATTATACTCATGGGATGTAATGCTAAAGAGGGAAATGTACTGCTCTATGTGTACATATGAGGAAATAATTTGCATGACACAGGCTTGGTGGCCTCAGCTTTGCATGACAAGTGACAGAGTGGCAAGCTATGTCCCACGTCTCCAATGCAGTTAGGGCCTGAGGTCTTCAGGGAGCTTTCCTGGCTTGGTTTGAGGTGCTCCTGGGAGTGCTCAGCGTGCTGACTCATCTGAAGGGGAATGCATGGATGTTGTAGCTGTCAGTGGGCCTGTGTTGCAAGTGAGGGATGCAGCAGCTGAAATGTGCTGCAGTGGTCACTTGCAGGGTTGTGTGGGCTGCTGCATATTGTTTCTTTAAGTCAATGACTTTCAGGGGTGAGCAGCAAAAGATTGATACACAGGGGGCACAGGGGTTATAGAAGACTGGCAACATTGGAGTTGAACAATGGACACAGCAATGGCTAATACGTAGACTAAGGGAATGCTCTTACTGGTCCAGCTCTCATAAATAGGTAACAATGCTTCAGCCATCAGTGACATGAACAGTAGGTACTTACAGTACAAAGGTCAGAGTTGTCCTCCAGTGGCCTCTCAGGGCCGTATTCAGGATGAGCATGTTGAATGGGGTTGTTAAGTACCCTTCTATTGTGTACGGGACGGGAAGCACCTGCATCCTAACAAGAGCTGCAAAACCCACCCTTACCAGCCCACATCTCTCCGAGATGAAAATATGGCAGGAATCGGGTGAGGACATAGGTATGGGTTTCCGAAGTCAGGGATTGTCCCAATCCACATTTTACGAGCCCAACACAAAAACTTGACCCGATGCAACTGTTATTAAGAATAGGATACTATAATGCTTTATTAACTGCTTTATTAATCTGCCCTGCCATCTTCAGAGATTTGTGCACAAGCACTCTCAGGTCTCCCTCTCTCCTTACACCACATATATAATTGTACGATTCAACATGAGTTGTGTCTCCTCATTCATTCTTCCTCCTAAAATATATCACTACTTTTATTTGATGGAGTAGCGGCAGGCAATTTGGTGGAGGGAAATCCTGTAGCAATGTTAATCCCAGACAAAATTAACTTGGATTGATTAAGGGAATGCCAGCACAAATTTGTTTAGCAAAATGTATGTTTAACTAACTTGATTGTGTTTTTGATGACGTAACAGAGAGGGTTAGTTAATGTAGTACACACTATATGGGCATTTGTAAAAGTGCCACATAACAAGCTTGTCAAGAAAAGGTTAAAACCCATGGAATAAAAATGACAGTGTTCTTGTGACAGTGGCAGCATTGTATGAAGTTGGCTGAGTGACAGAAAACAAACAGTAGTGGTGAATGGTTGTTTTTCAGGCTGGAGGAAGGTATATAGTGGGGTTCCCTAATGGCTGGTATTAGGATCACTGATTTTCTTGATGTGTACTAATGATCCAGATTGGGTATGCAGGGCACAGCTTCAAATTTACAGAGGACACAAAACTGAAATATTGTGAGCTGTGAGAAGGACAGAGATAGAGTTCAAGAGGACAGAAACAGGCTGGTGGACAGGCACATGCATGGCAGATGAAATTTAATGCAGAGAAGTGTGAAGTGATAGATTTTGGTAGGAACAATGAAGACAGGCAATGTAAAATAAAGGGAGCAATTCTAAAGCGGGTGAAGGAGTAGAGGGACCTGGGGCAATTTACGCACAAATCACTGAAGGTAGCAGTACAGGTTGAGAAAGTGGTTAATAAGGCTTATGGGGTCCAAGGCTTTATAAATAGAAGCATTGAATACAAAGTAAGGGAGTTATGGTGAATCTTTATAAAACACTGGTTCAGCCCGAACTGTAGTATTATGCCCAATTCTGGCCACCACACTTCCAGAACTATGTGAAAGAATTAGAGAGGATGCAGAAAAAATGATAAGAATCATTCCAGGGATGAGGATAGTTTAGAAAAGCTGTAATTGCTCTCCTTAGGAAAGAGGAAGTTGAGAGGAGATTTGATGGAGGTGTTCAAAAGCTTGAGGGGGTCTGGACAGAGTAGATAGGGAGATATTGGCAGTAGGAACTAAAGCCAGAGGACATTGATTTAAGATGAATGGCAAAAGAACCAACATGACAAGGGGGAAAACATTTTTACACATCGATTGATTAGGATTTGGAATGTGCTGTCTGATAGTGCGGTGGAGGCAGATTCAATTGTGGCTTTTTAAAATATTATTGGAGGATAATTAACTGGAGAAGTTTTGGAAGTGGTGGGAAAGTGGGACTAACTCACTTCTCTTACAGAGAGCTGGCATGGACATCACTGGCCAAATGGCCAACTTCTGTACTGTAACCATTCTATACTGTCTCTAAATCAGATCTATGCATTGTATTGCAACTTAGCAAATGAGAGAAATTGCAGTCTTGCTTTTTCAGAATCACAGAGTTTTAATGATGCAGAAGGAGGCCATTCATCCTATCGTGTCTGCACCGGCAAACATAGTGTTGAGTATTTGTTGAGCGTTATTATTATTAATTAAGAAACTTCAATATAGTTGTGATATTTTTGCACTAAAATAACACCACACTTTATATTTCAAGAATATTGTGCTGCAAATTTCTAAATACTCAACAGTTGTGTAAATCTGTGAGAAGGTAGTGATTGATAATCATCCATGTGAAATATGAAAAGAATATTAAAGTTCAATTAGGGATAGGCAACAAATGTTACCCTTGCCAGTGACACTCACATTCCATGAAAGAATTTTAAAAAGATGAATAATATATATCCTGTATGTGTATAGTTAAATAATTCATTGCATCTACCTGAACCAGTTTGAGATTCCAGGGTGGGTGGTTGACTAATCCTGCTATTTCCACCTGATTAGCTACAGCGGCCTGCAGTTCTGTGTAGGTGCTGCTATCCAACTGGATACCAGGGAACAGATCACTGATCAGGCTTAGGAAAAGAGGTTCATCTTCATCCACCTATTAAGTAAATGCAAATCAATTATAAATTGTCTATTCTTATGCTGCAAAACATTAGAATCTAGAAATTCTGGTGGCTCAACGTCTTCATCAGGACTGCAGCGGGACAGGACTTCCACCTGCCAGTTTGCTGAGCTGTTAACTGCACAGGGTGAGCTCAATTTCCTTCCCTCCCTTTCCTTCATCCACCAGACCAAACTAGGTTCTCTTTGACCCCTCCATACTTGAAAACTACCACCCCATCTTTAATCTCCTTTACTTCTTCAAAGTCCTTGAATATGTTATTGCCTCCCAAATGCATGACCACACAATCCTGCTCCAATGCCATTCCAGCATTGTTCAGCTGAGTGAGGCTGCACCCGTCTGGTTTCATTCTTATCAATCAAATCCAGTGGTTTTCTAAGTGTGGTCCATGGACCATTGGTGGCCCACAAGGGGCCATGCAGTCCAAGGGCTGATTTAAAGTGCACTGATATGCAATGCCATGGCAAAGACCATACAAGAAAGCAGGTCAGAACCCTCATCCCCACTACTTGCATGGCTCACAGAACCAGACAAGCTCACCTCTGCATAACATGAATTGCCATAAAAGCAAACAGCAACAATGTTTGATTTGCAAGTTTTATGGGGTGAGTTTTACATTGCTTGGTGGTAGGAGGGGGTCCAACCTGGAAGTTAGTGCATCGTCTCATTATGTATTCTTGGCTGAGAGCCCAGGCATCCATTAGTTGAAACAGCTGCACCCAAGGGAAAACATTGTTTGACTGACAAATCTATTTCTCAATTGAGCAATGTTAACTTACACAAGATGAAGAGATGTCAAATTCTTGAGTTTATGCTATTGATATTTTAAAGGACTGGTCGATTGACAATTTTATAGGGCTGTAGTCAAAATGAGCTTTTTGTAAGAAAGCTATGAATGAATGGTTGTTTCTTTAAAGCTTTTTCACATATGACATTGTTACAATAGGGTTCATTGGTTCTGTACAGAGTGTATGCTTGGTAAATGGGCATTGCCGTGCCATGAGTTAGCATGGGCAGTATGAGTGGCCAGTGGGGGATGGATGGACAACGTTAGGTTGGCTTGGGGGGCATTTCCTTATCCAGACTATTGCTCACAACACTCCTGATGAGCCATGAACCACGACTCATTGAAAAACTGGCCCCACTCCACAAAAATTATGGAGGGCTAGGAGTTGCCTATCCCCGCAATGGAACTGGCCAGGTTGAGAGTGCAGGGTGTGGACCCGCGACCTGCACCCTTAAACTGGTTAAAATTGTGGATATCAGGAATGGGTCTGGGAATCATGAAATCAGGTCCCTAGTGCCATTTTTAAAGGTCTTCAGATTCTCCCTGACTCTGGGAAAATCCAGCTCTTTATCGCCCTTTGTCTCTCTACAAATGAAGGCGCCACCAGCCACTGAGGGGTCCAGACCCAGGACAGTTTGAAATGACTCCATGCGAGTCTCCTCCAGGCTGTGTGTGATGCTTAGAAGGTTCTCATGCTAGAATACTGGAAGAGTATTCCCAGCCAGACAAAGCCAGCCTCTATGGAGGTTGCAGCAGAGGTCAGCAGTTGTAAGGTCATCCACAGAATCTGGATGCAGTGCCAGAAAAGAATGAATGGCCTTTTGAGATCTACCAGGGTGAGTGTCCAACTATTTCAAAGATGGACCTAGATGATAGGGTGTGAGGATATGAAGTGGTTCAAATGTGGGGCTGCCTACTTTATTGCCCAACTGTAGAAGGCATCATGATCAGTAAGAGGCACACAATCAGCAAGGGGAGACATCGGCCTGAGTGAGACAGGGACCAAGTTAGTATATTTGGAAAATTAGTTCAAAGTGGGAATGCAACTGGTAAGTCTTTTTCAAGTTCAATTTTGAAGTAAGAGTCAGATTATGACCAAGAACTAAAAACCCAGAATCAACAGTCCTTAAGTTAAGTAGCCTAATTAAACAGGCAATTGTCTTAGCGGCAGTTAACCGTCAATCACCTAAAAGCCCTTTGCCTCAATAAGGCCTAAATTAGGTGTTAATAATTGTAGTAGGAAGCTAGTCTAGACAGTGACTCATTACAGATCTATATAAGAAGGGGACTTTTTAAGAGCACGGTCCATAAGAGGCGCACGATCAGCAAGGGGAAACATCGGTCTGAGTGAGACAGAAACCGAATGAGTATATTTAGGAATTTGGTTCAAAGTGGGAATTTGGTGCAGAAGGGGAAAGGGATGCTTTAGGTAAGGTTTACTGCAAGGAGTGTGACTTAGAATTGAGTGCTGGGAGTTGGATAATTAAGGTAGTTAGGGAAGGAAGGGGAAGAGGTGTTCTTTTGCTTTCTGCTTTCTAACTTTCTCAGCCTTCAGAAAGTGGTCATACTCTGCTACAGGAGAAGAAACCAGTTATTTGGTGAGTGTCTGGTAATGTTTATTCCATTCCTAAGGTTCAGAATAGTCTTGCAACTGGTGGTAAGGTTGATAAAATATATAAAAACAAAAGTAAAATATATAATTGAATAAAATAATTTAGTTAATTAGAACACATTAAGGATGTCAGGACAGGTGATATGTGACAACTGCAGCATGTGGAGTCTCCTGGATGCCAGTCTGATCCAGGGCAAACACGTCTGCAGTAAGTGTTTGAAATTTGAGCAGCTTTGGTTCAGAGTTTATGAGCTGGAGGCTGAACTACAGACACTGCAATGCATCAGGGAGGGGTAAGTTACCTAGATTCTTTGTACTAGGAGGTAGTCACACCTCTTAGGACAGGGTCTTCTTATTTGATCAGTGGTCAGGGAACAGGAGAGTGTGACTGCGAGTGAGGCAGGTTAGGGGACTCAGAGGGCAGGAGTGCAGGAGTCTCAGCCTTTGCAATTGTCCAACAGGTTTGAAGTTTTCTCAGCTTGTTTGGATGCAAGTGGAGTCTGCAGGGTGGATGAGCTGACTGGCAGTGGCACCATGTTACAGGAAGCCATTCAAGTGGGGGGAACAAAAATGAATGTAGTGGTCGTATTGGATAGTATAGTCAGGGGGATTGACACCGCTTTCTGCAGCAACGAGCATGAGTCCAGACGGCTGTGTTGCCTGCCCGGTGCCAGGGTTCAGGACATCTGCTCAGGGCTGGAGAGGGACTTGCAGTGGGAGAGGGAGGACCCAGCCGTTGTGGTCCATGTAAGTACTAATGACATAGGCAGGGCAAAGAAGGAGGTTCTGCATATTCAGTATGAGAACCTAGGCACCAAATTAAGAATTAGAACCTCAACGGTCATAATCTCTGGATTATTACCTGAACCACATGCAAATTAGCATAGGACAAATCGGATTAGGGAGATGAATGTGTGCCTCAAAGACTGGTGTGGGAGGAATGGGTTCCAGTTCATGGGGCACTGGCACCAATACTGGGCAAAGTGGGATCTGTGCCATTGGGACTGTCTGCACCTGAACCGTGCTGGGACCAGTGTTCTTGCGAGCAGCATAACTAGGAAAGTAGAGATAGTTTTAAACTAAATAGTGGGGGCAAGGGATCAAATTTGGGAAACATAGAAACTAGGAGCAGGAGTAGGCTATTCAGCCCTTCGAGCCTGCTCCGCCATTCAATATGACCATGGCTGATCCTCTATCTCATCGTCATATTCCCGCTTTTGGTCCATAACCTTTGATGCCCCTAATATCCAAAATGTATCAATTTCCTTCTTGAATATATTCAGTGGCCCAGCCTCCACAGCCTTCTGTGGGAGAGAATTCCACAGGTTGACCATCCTCTGAATGAAGACATTTTTCCTCATTTCAACCCTAAATGGCCTGCCCCATATCCTGAGACTGTGGCCCCTGGTTCTAGGCTCCCCAACCAGGGGAAATATCCAACCTGCATCTAGTCTGTATAGCCCTGTTAGAATTTTATGTGCTTCAATCAGATCCCCTCTCATTCTTCTAAACTCTCGGGAATACAGGCCCAGTCGAACCAATCTCTCCTCATACGACAGTCCTACCATTCCCGGTATCAACCTAGTGAACCTTTGTTGCACTCCCTCTATGGCAAGTATGTCCTTTCTTAGGTAGGGAGATCAAAACTGCACACAATACTCCAGGTGTGGTCTCACCAAGGCCTTGTATAACTGCCGTAAGATATCCCTACTTCTGAACTCAAATCCTCTTGCAATGAAGGCCAACATACCATTTGCCTTCCTAATTGCTTGCTGCACCCGCCTGTTTACTTTCATTTACTGGTATACAAGGATACCCAGATCCCTTTGTACATCCAGATTTCCCAATATTTCACCATTTAAATAATACTCTGCCTTTCTGTTTTCCACACTAAAGCGTGTAACTTCACATTTATCCATGTTATACTGCATCTGCCATGTGTTCGCCCTGAAGCCTCCTTGCATCCTCCTCACAACTCACAACCCTGCCCAGTTTTGTGTCATCAGCAAACTTGGAAATATTGCATTTGGTTCCCTCATCCAAGTCATTTATATATACTGTGAAGAGCTGGGGCCCAAGCACTAATCCCTACAGTACACCGCTCATCACTGCCTGTCACCCAGAAAAAGACCCATTTATTCCCACTCTCTATTTCTGGTCCGTCAAGCAATCCTCAATCCATGCCAGTATATTACCACCAATCCCATGTGCTTTAATTTTGCCCACTAGCCTCTTATGTGAGACCTTATTAAAAGCCTTCTTGAAATCCAAATGCACCATATCTGCTAGTTCTCCCTTATCTATTCTACTAGTTACATCCTCAAAAAACTCCAGTAGATTAGTTAAGCATGATTTTCTTTTCATAAACCCATGCTGACTTTGTCTAATCCTGTTAATGCTTTCCAAGTGTTTTGTTACCACATCTTTTATAATAGACTCTAGCATTTTCCCCACTACTGATGTTAGGCTAACTGGTCTGTAATTCTCTGTTTTTTCTCTCCCTCCTTTTTTAAATAGTGGGGTTACATTTTCCACCCTCCAATCTGTAGGAACTGCTCCAGATTCTATAGAATTTTGGAAGGTGACCACCAATGCATACAATATTTCCAGGTCCACTTCCTTTAGTACTCCAGGATGTGGATTATCAGGTCCTGGGGATTTTCCAGCCTTTAACCCCATTAATTTCTCTAGTGCCATATTTTTTACTAATGCTGATTTTTTTCAATTCTTCCTTCTCATTAGACCCTTGGTTCCCTAGCATTTCTGTGAAATTATTTGTGTCCTCTTTTGTGAAGACAGAAGCAAAATATGTGTTCAATTCTTCTGCCATTTCTTTGTTCCCCATTATAATTTCCCCCGTTTCTGATTGTAAGGGATCTACATTTGTCTTTGTGAATCTTTTTCTCTTCACACATTTATAGAAGCTTTTACAGTCAGTTTTTGTTTCCTGCAAGTTTACTCTCATACTCCATTTTCCCCTTCTTGATCAATCTTTTTGTCCACTTTTGCTGAATTCTAAACTGCTCCCAATCCTCAGGCTTGCTGCTTTTTCTGGCAATTTTATATGTCTCCTCTTTGGATCTAATACCATCCCTAATTTCTTTTGTAAGCCATGGTTGAGCCATCTTTCCTGTTTTATTATTGCGCCAGACAGGAATGAATAATTGTTGTGATTCATTCATACGTTCCTTAAATATTAGCCATTGCCTATCCACCATCAACCCTTTCAGTAAGGTTCCCCAATCCATCATTGCTAACTTGTGCCTCATACCCTCGTAGTTCCCTTTATTTAGATTCAGGACAAGGGATTCAGATTCACCTTCTTCACTCTCCATCTCAATGAACAATTCTATCATTTTATGGTCGCTTTCCTCCAAGGGACCCTGCACAACAACATTGTTAATTAATCCTTTCTCGTTGCACAAAGCACAGTCTAGGATAGCCTGCTCTCTAGTTGGTTCCAAAACGCATTGGTTTAAAAAACCAACACGTACACACTCCAGGAAATCCTGCTCCACAGTATCATTGCTAGGTTGGTTTGTCCAATCTATATGTAGGTTAAAGAATTATGTGGTAAATCAAAGAGCAGAGACAAGGCAAAAGAAAAAGGTATTATTATGAGAAATGATAAACAGACCGTGACAGGAAGGGATACAGAGTATAATTCTAACAGTAGATCAACAGATGAAGCTAGAGGTTATATGAAGAATAAAAGGATAAAACTAAAAGCTCTGTATCTGAATGCAAATAGAATTGGAAACAAAACAGATGAATTGGGAGTGCAGGAAGTGTGTCCAGCTGCAGCTCCTGGAAGCTCAGGTTTCAGAGCTGGAACAGCGGCTGGGAACACTGTGCAGCATCCACGAGTCTGAGAGCATCATGGATAGCACGTTTAGAGAGGTGGTCACACTGCAGATGAAGGGACTTGAGGAAGGAAGGGAATGGGTGACCACCAGACAGTCCAAGAGAAACAGGCAGGTAGTTCAGGAGTCCCCTGGGGTTCCACTCACAAATCGGTATTCCATTTTGGAGGCTGATGAGGGCGCTGGTTCCTCCAGGGAGTGCAGACAGAGCCAAGCTTCTGGCACCACAAACAGTATGTTTTTAAAGGAGGGGAGAATGAGAGGAAGAGCAATAGTAATACGGGATTCTACAGTCAGGGGAAGAGATAGGCACTACTGTGGCCGTCAATGTGACTCCAGGATGGTGTGTTGCCTCCCTGGTGCTAGGATCTGGGATGTCACTGAACGGCTGCAGGGCATCCTGAGGGGGGAGGGTGATAAGGCAGAGGTCATGGTACAAGTGGTACCAATGACATAGGTAGAAATAGTGATAAGGTCTTGCATCAAGAATTCAGGGAGTTAGGCAGTAGACTGAAAAGCAGGACCTCTCGGGTTGTAATCTCTGGATTACTCCCGGTGCCACGTGCTAGCGAGCACAGAAAGAGAAGAATAGTGGAGATGAATGCGTGGATTAAGAATTGGTGCAGGAGGGAGAGCTTTAGATTCCTGGATCACTGGGACCGTTTCTGGGGAAGGGGGTTCCTGTACAAGCGGTCTACACCTGAATGAGAGCGGGACTAACACCCTTGCGGGCGGATTTGCTGGTGCTGTTGGGAGGAGTTTAAACTAATTCGGCATGGGGAGAGGGCACAGAATGTTAGCAGAATAAGGACACATCATATTACAGAAAAACAATCAAGACAGAGGGAGTACAGCTGCATTAAGTTTCAAGGGAGTAGGCAAAGGCTGGATGGCCTCTACTTTAATGCCAGGATTATTACAGGTAAAACGGATGAGTTAAGGGTGAGGATTGACATGTGGAATTGTGATATAGGAGCCATCACTGAGACGTGATTGAGGGAGGGACAGGATTGGCAGCTCAACATTCCGGGATATAGAATCTTCAGGCGAGACAGGGGAGGGGGTGAAAGAGGAGGAGGCATTGCATTATTAGTTAAGAAGTCAGTTTCTGCAGTCAGGAGAGATGATATCTTGGAGACTTCGAATGAAGCTTTGAGGGTAGAGCTTAGGAAAAAAAAGGGGGCAGCCACATTGTTAGGTGTTTATTATAGACCCCCAGATAGTCAGCGGAAAATTGAGGAGCAAATATGTGCACAATTCGCGGAGGTGTGTAAAAACAATAACGATAGGGGAATTACATTAGGTGATTTTAACTGTCCCAACATTAATTGGGATAGACATTGTGTTAAGGGCTTGGATGGAGTGGATTACTTGAAATGTGGACAGGAGAGCTTTTTAGGTCAATATGTAGAGGTTCCAACAAGGGACAGCACAGAGCTGGGCCTAATTCTGGGGAATGAGGTGGTGAGGTGGTGGTGGGGGAGCATTTTAGTTATAGCGACCACAATATAGAACAATTTAAGCTTGTTATGGACAAAGAAATAGACAAGCTGCAAAAAAGTGTTTTGGACTGGGGGAGAGTGGATTTCAGTAAAATAAGGCAGGATCTGGCCAAGGTAGACTGGGATCAGCTACTTGTGGGGAAATCTACAGAAGAGCAATGGGGGGCGTTCAAAAAGATAATGGGGAGGGTACAGGCTCAACATGTTTTCTCTAGGGTGATAGGAAGGAGCAACAAGACCAGAGAACCATGGATGACCAGAGATATTCAGGATACAATGAGAAGGAAAAGAGAGGCTTTTAGCAGGTACAAGAGGAGCAAATCAGCGGAGGCATTAGTGGAGTACAGAAAGTGCAGGGTGGAGCTTAAAGCAATTAGGAGAGCAAAGAGGGGATATGAGAAAGTTCTGGCTGGTAAAAGTAGGGCAAATCCCAAGATATTCCATAAGTATATCAATGGGAAGAGGATAACCAGGGAAAGAGTAGGGCCCATTAGGGACCAAGGGGGCAATCTATGGGTGGAGCCAGAGGACATCGCTAGAGTTTGAACGAATACTTCACATCCGGCTTCACCCAAGAGAATGAGGATGAAGGTATGGAACTCTGGGAGAGAGACTGCGAGGTTCTTAAGCAAATTGATATAGGGAGTGACAAGATATTGGAAGTGTTGACCGGCTTAAAATTAGACAAATCTCCAGGTCTGGATGATTTGTGTCCTAGACTGCTGATGGAGGCAAGGGAAGAGATCGCAGGGGCTCTGACTCAAATTTTTAATTCCTCTCTGGCCATGGGGGAGATGCCAGAAGACTGGAGAACAGCTAACGTGGTTCTGCAATTTAAGAAGGGTTGTCGAGATAAGCCAGGGAACTACACACCAGTGAGTCTCACGTCAGTGGTAGGGAAACTATTGGAAAAATTCTGAAGGAGAGAATCTATCTCCACTCGGAGAGGCAATGTTTGATCAGGGAGAGTCAGCATGGCTTTGTCAGAGGGAGGTGATGCCTAACAAACTTGATTGAATTTTTTGAGGAGGTGACCAGGTGTGTAGATGAGGGCAGTGCAGTTGATGTAGTTTATATGGATTTCAGCAAAGCCTTTCACAAGGTCCCACATGGGAGACTTATAAAGAAGGCAAATGCAGATGGGATGCAGGGTAATTTGATAAGGTGGACTCAAAATTGGCTTACTTGTAGGAGACAGAGAGTGATGACAGAAGGATGCTTTAGTGAGTGGAAGCCAGTGTCCAGTGGTGTACCACAGGGATCTGTGCTGGGTCCCCTATTATTCGTCATTTATTTAAATGACATGGATGACTATGTTTGGGGATAGGATTAGTAAGTTTGCGGATGACACAAAGATTGGCCGGGTGGTTAACAGTGAGGTTGAGTGTCTTGGGCTGCAGGAAGATATGGACGGGATGGTCAAATGGGTAGATAAATTGCAGATGGAATTTAACCCTGAAAAGTGTGAAATGATCCACTTTGGAAGGAGTAATTTGACAAGGAAGTATTCAATGAACGGCATGACACTAGGAAGTTCTGAGGAACAAAGGGACCTTGGCGTGTGTATCCATAGATCTCTGAAGGCAGAGGGTCATGTAAGTGGGGTGTTGAAAAAGACATATGGGACACTTGCCTTTATCAATCGAGGCACAGATTACATAAGTAGGGAGGTCATGTTGGAGTTGTATAGAACCTTGGTGAGGCCACAGCTGGAGTACTGTATGCAGTTCTAGTCGCCACATTATAGGAAGGATGTGATTGCACTGGAGGGGGTGCAGAGGCGATTCATCAGGATGTTGCCTGGGATGAAACATTTAGGTTATGAAGAGAGGTTGGATAGACTTGGGTTGTTTTCATTGGAGCAGAAAAGACTGAGGGGCAACCTGATTGAGGTATACAAGCTTATGAGGGGCATGGATTGGGCGGATAGGGAGCAGCTGTTCCCCTTGTTTGAAGGGTCAGTCATGAGGGGACACAAGTTCAAGCTGAGGGGCAGGAGGCTTAGGGGAGATGTGAGGAAAAACGTTTTAACCCAGAGGGTGACGGTCTGGAATGCGCTGCCTGGGAGGGTGGTAGAGGCGGGTTGCCTCACATCCTTTAAAAAGTACCTGGATGAGCACTTGGCACGTCATAATATTCAAGGCAATGGGTCAAGTGCTGGTAAATGGGGTTAGGTAGTTAGGTCAGGTGTTGGTGGAGACTCGATGGGCCAAAGGGTCTCTTCTGCACTGTGTGATTCTGTGATTTTGTGCTAGCCATTATGGAGATATAGCTGCAGGACGACATGGATTGGGACCTGAATATTGAAGGGTACAGAGTATTTAGGAAGGATAATGGTCGATGGATGCCCTTGCGAATGGATAGTTGTCTCAAGTGGTTTTCCACAGTCCTCGGTGTTGGGACCCTTGCTGTTTGTGTTATATATTAACGATTTGGACCTGAACGTGGGGGGCACGGTTCGGAAATTTGCAGATGATACAAAGATTGGCCGAGTAGTGAATAGTGTAGAGGATAGCCATAATCTCCAAAACGATATAGATGGGTTGGTGGAGTGGGTGGTAAAGTGGCAGATGGATTTTAACATAGAGAAGTGTGAGGTCATACATTTAGGGAGGTCAAACAGTTACAGGGATTACACAATAAATGGGAATATACTAAGAGGGGTAGATGAAGTGATAGATCTTGGCGTAAAAGTACACAGGTCTCTGAAGGCAGCAGTTCAATTAGAGAAGGTTATAAAGAAGGCATATGGAATGCTCTCCTTCACTGGCAGAGGTATAGAATATAAAAGTAAAGATATAATGTTGGAATTGTATAAAACACTGGTGAGGCAACAACTGGAGTATTGTGTGCAGTTCTGGTCACCACATTACTGGAAGGACGTAATAGCTCTGGAGACAGTGCAGAGGAGGCTTACAAGAATGTTGCCAGGGTTAGAAAAGTGTAGCTACGAGGAGAGATTGGATAGGTTGGAATTATTTTCCTTAGAACAAAGAAGGCTGAGAGGTGACTTGATTGAGGTGTACAAAATTATGAGGGGAATAGATAGTGGACAGGATAAAATTGTTTCCCTTGGTGCAGAATTCTAGAACCGGGGGACATAAATTCAAGATAAGTGGCAGAAGGTGTAGGGGGGACATGAGGAAGAACGTTTTTACGCAGAGGGTTGTGGGTGTCTGGAATTCGCTGCCCAAGTTGGTGGTAGAGGCAGAAACTTTAAACTCTTTTAAAAAGTACCTGGATCTGCACCTTAAGTGCTGTAAGCTGCAGGGCTATGGGTCGGGTGCAGGAAGGTGGGATTAGAAAGGGCACTTGGGTGTCCTCGGGCTGGCATGGACAAGATGGGCTGAATGACCTCCTTCTGTGCTGTAACTTTTCTATGGTTCTATGGAAGGACAGGAAGCGAGGAAAAGGTAGAGGAGTGGCTCTGTTATTTAATGGTGGTATTAGCACAATAGGGAAGGATGACCTAAGTTCAGGAAACCAGGATGTGTAAATGGTTTGGGTAGATATGAGAAGTGGTAAAGGCAAGAAGTCACTTGTGGAAGTTGTGTTCATGCCCCCTAACCGTAACCACATTTTAGGGTGGAGCATAAAGGATGAAATAATTGGAGCTTGTCGGATAGGCACGGCAATAATCATGGGAGATTTTAATTTACATATAGACTGGAAAAGTCAGATGGGCAAAGATAGTCTAGATGAAGGGAACATTGAATGTTTTCGGGATAGTTTCTTAGAACTGCATGTTCTGAAGCCAACCAGAAAGCAGGCGACACTAGACCTGGTATTGTGCAATGAGATGGGAGTAATTAAGGATCTCATAGTGAAGGCGCCCCCTAAGTAGCAGTGACCACAATATGATTGAATTTTACATTCAGCTTGAGGGAGAGAGGAGTGGGTCCGAGACTTTGTTTTTAATCGTAAATAAGGGCCATTTTGAGGGCATGAAAGCTGAGCTGGCTAAAGTGAATTGACAAATTAGGTTAAGGGATAAGTCAATAGAGATGTAGTGGCTAATATTTAAGAGGATATTTCAGAATGCATAGAGTAGATACATTCCGAGTAAGAAAAAGTCCAAGGAGCAAACACACCATCCATGGTTAACAAGAAAGATATTATCAAACTTAAAGAAAAAGCATATATTTTTGAAAAGACAGGTGGCAGGCCAGGAGATTGGACAGAATATAAGGAACAGCAAAGAATGACTAAAAGACTAATAAGGAGGGAAAAATTCAGAGTATGAGAGAAAGCTAGCCAGAAATATAAAAACAGATAGTAAGAGTTTTTAATAAATATTTTAAGAAGAAACGAGTTAACAAAGTAAGCATTAGACAGACAGAAAGTGAGTCTGGAGAATTGATAATGGAAACAAAGGAGATGGCAGATGAATTGAACAGGTATTTTGCATCAGTGTTCACTATAGAGAATACAAGTAACATCCCAGAAGCAGCTATAATCCAGGAAATGTAAGTGGGGGAAGATGCCAGGAAAATTACAGTCACCTGAGAAGTGGTTGTGAGTAAATGTTTGGAGCTGCAGGCTGACAAGAGCCCAGGTCCTGATAGACTTCATCCTACGGTCTTAAAAAATGTGACTGGTGAGATAGTTGATCACTGGTTTAAATTTTCCAAAACTTCCTAGATTTGGGGAAGTTCCCATTAGATTGGAAGGTAGCAAATCTAACTTGGATAAGCTGAAAGTCATCGGGCACAGTCAACATGGTTTTGTGAAAGGGAAATCATGTTTTACTAATTTATTGGAGTTGTTTGAGGAAGTACCATGTGTTGTGGATAAAGGGGAACCGGTGGATGTGCTGTGCTTAGATCTCAAGAAGGCATTTGATAAAATGCTGCATCAAAGGGCTATTGCAGAAAATAAAAGGTCATGGTATAAGGAGTAACATATTGGCATGGATAGAAGATTGGCTGGCTAACAGGAAGCAGAGAGTAGGCATAAATGGATTTTTTTTCAGGTTGGCATGATGTAAAGAGTGGTGTGCAACAGGGTTCGGTGCTGGCACCTCAACTGTTTACAATTTATATGGATGACTTGGATGAAGGGATTGAAGGGATGGTTGCCAAATTTGCTGATGACACAAAGATAGGTAGGAAAGTAAGTTGTGAAAAGGACATAAGGAGACAGCAAAAAGACATTGATAGGTTAAGTGAGTGGGCAAATATCTGGCAAATAGAAGATAATGTGGGAAAATGTGCAATTGTCCATGTTGGCAGCAAGAATAAAATATAAGCTTATTATCTGAATGGTGAGAGATTGCAGAGCTCTGAGGTGCAGAGGGATCTGGGTGTCCTAGTACATGAATCACAAAAGGTTAGTATGCAGGGACAGCTAGTAATTAAGAAAGCTAATAGAATGTTATCATTTTTTGCAAGGGAAATTGAATGCAAAAGTGGGGAGGTTATGCTTCAGTTGTACAGGGCACTAGTGAGACCACATTACAGTATTGATCACCAGACTAATACCTGTAATGGTTGGGTTGTCTTATGAGGAAAGTTTGGACAGACTAAGTTGTATCGGCTGGAGCTTAGAAGAGTAAGAGGTGACTTGATTGAAACTATAAGGTCATGAGGGGTCTTGATAGGGTGAATGTGGAGAGGATATTTCTTCTTGTGGGAGACTTTAGAACTAGGGGGTCACTGTTTAAAAATAAGGGGCCGCCCATTTAAAACAGAGAAGAGGTGAATTTTTTTCACTCGGAGGGTCGTGAGTCTTCCTGAAAAGGTGGTGGAAGCAGAGTCTTTGAATATTTTTAAGGTAGAGGTGAATAGATTCTTGGTAAGCAAGGGGGCAATAGGTTATTAGGGGTAGGTGGGATGCAGATTTCAGGTTACTATCAGATCAGTCATGATCTTATTAAATGGTGGAGCAGGCTCGAAGGACTGAATGGCCTACTCCTGCTCTTTGTTCGTATTTCATTTGATGCAAAAACGCCACTCTGCATGTATTGACAGCAAATTTGTCTACAATACAGGTCCCTTCATCCAAGTCATTAATATAAATAGATGAGGCCCCAGCATTGATTCC
The DNA here is from genome assembly GCF_964194155.1 of Cetorhinus maximus. NCBI lineage: Eukaryota > Metazoa > Chordata > Chondrichthyes > Lamniformes > Cetorhinidae > Cetorhinus > Cetorhinus maximus. Next base: position 169,965,747 of record NC_135883.1, read on the forward strand.
TGTAGAATGGTTGCCATTCTGAAAATGACTCATTTATCCTTCTCTGGCAGCATGTGTGGAGAGAAAAAGAGTTAATGTTTTAAGTTCAATATGACTTTCCTTTGGAACCCTTTGAGTCATATTAACTCTGCTTTGCTCTCCACACATGCTGCCACAACCTGCTGAATTTTTCCAGCACTTTCTATTTTTATTTCAGATCTCCAGCATCCACAGTATTTTGCTTTTATCTGAATCTCTGTTTCCTGGTAGTTAGTCTATCCTCTATCTATACTAATATATCACCCCAAAACACCATAAGCTCTTATCTTAGAGCAGTGGAGGCTGGGTCATTGAACATATTCAAGGCTGAATTGGACAGATTTTTCATAGACAAGAGAGTCAAGGGTTATGGGGGACAGAGAGGAAAGTGGAGTTAAGGCTACAATCAGACCAGTTATGATTTTAATGAATGGCAGAGCAGGCTCAAGGGGCCAAATGGCCTCCTGCTGCTCTGATTTCTTACATACGAAGATACCATTAGGAAATAGAGACAGTTTAAGTAAGTTATATTTATTTTGTTGGGTTTTAGGAATGAGTTTTAGCTTTAATGTTTAAGTTTGATTTGTATTTCTTCATTTATGTATTAAGAAAGGTCAAATTGAGTTTTAGTTTCTTAAAACTTAAAAAGGTGCCTGCATTTCTAATGAGAGTTTTATGACTGCGGCAGCCAAGTTAAACAAACAAGAGAAGAGAAACTGGGCTGTTGCCTAGCAACAGGTGTCCAGAGAGGGCAGGCCCTCACACAGACACACACCAGAAAAACTAAAGAAACAGCAGTTTTGAGTTCAGTTTGAAGACAGCTGTCAAACAGAAGCCACCTAGAAGGGACAGATAATCAGTCCCAAGCTAAAGAAGAAAGTCCCCAAATCCAAGGGAGTGGAACAGGAGAAGACCCAAAAAGACCTAGGCAAAGGAAGGACAGAATCCTGGAAAAGGTCCTGTTAAGTGAAGTTAAGAGTGAGGGGCAGAGAGAAAGGCTCCAAGCTTCAGATTTAAAGAGACAAAAACTGCAGAAAGCAGATTTAAAGTGAGAACAGCTTGCAAGAAGCAAGAAGAGCCAAAGAGACAGCTGAAGGTCCGTACCTCTTTGCTATGGGCATGTGAAGCAGTGGTTTACTATTGATGGCTGCGTCAGTGAGAGAGAGAGTGTGTGGAAGAAAGCTTGAATGTATGTGGTGATCCGGGGAGAGGGACGTCAGAAGGAGAATGCAAAATATGGAGGTGAACCATTGTGGAAGGCGTCTGAGAGAAAGAGTCAGTTTGGGAGAAGTTTCCAAAGTGAGTCCCTCTCCACATATCTAAACAAACAAAAGTTAGAATCTATCAAGCTGGGTTCCACCCTGGGATCAGGTTTTTCAGTGGTAACCTCAGCTGGGGATCATAAGAATTAGGAGTAGTGTTAAGCCACTCGGCCCCTCGAGTCTGCTCCACCATTCAATAAGATCATGACTGATCTAATTGTAACCTCAACTCCACATTCCCACCTACCCCCGATAACCTTTCACCCCTTGCTTATCTATCTACCTATGCCTTGAAAATTATTCAGACTCCGCTTCCACTGCCTTTTGAGGAAGAGAGTTCCAAAGACTCACGACCCTCTGAGAGAAAAAAGTTTCTCTTCATCTCTGTCTTAAGTGGGCAATCATTCAATTCCCTTGCAATAAACAATATTTTATTAACTTTCCCCACTGCCCCCACTCTATCTCTTAACTACACATTATGCCTTGGCAACATCATCCGAAAACATTGCATCAGTTTCCATATATATATATATATATATATATATACACACTGATAACACCCAGTTTTACATCTCCACAACATCTCTCCACTCCACCGACATTGTGAAATTATCAGACTGCTTATCTGATACTCAGCACTGCAGAAATTTATATCAATTAAATGTTGGGAAGACTGAAGCCATTGTCTTCGGACCCTCCCAAAAATTCTTGTCCCTAACTACTGACACAATCCCTCTCCTTGTTAACTGTCTGAGGTTGAACCAGACTGTTTGCAATCTTAATGTCATATTTGACCCTGAGCTGAGCTTCCAACCCAATATTTTCACCATCACTAAGACTGCGTATTTCCTCTTCTGTTACTTTGCCAGAATCTACCCATGCCTAAGCTCAAGTGCAGCTGAAATTCTCATCCAAACCTTTGCTCCCTCTGGACAGTACAAGGCCTCACCAGCCTTCCACATGACCCCATGTCCTTATTTGCACTTCACCTAATCACCCCTGTGCTCGCTGACTTATACTGGCTCCTGATTAAGCAATGCCTCCTTTTGAAAATTCTCCTTCTTTTAAAATCCCTCCATGGCCTTGTCCCTCCCTATCAGTGTATTCTCCTCCAGACCCACAGTTCTCCAAGGTATCTGTGCTCCTCTAATACTGGACTCTGGAGCATCTCCAAATTTAATTGTCCCATCATTGGTATTCGTGCCTTCAACTGCCTCGGCCCTAAGCCCTGGAATTTTCTCCATAAACCTCTCTGCCTCTGTATCGCTCTCTCTCCTCCTTTAAAATATGCCTCTCTGATGAAGCTTTTGTTCATCATCTGCCCTAAAATTGCCTCATGTGGCTTGTTGTCAAATTTTGCTTTTTAACGCTCATGTGAAGCATTTAGGGACATTTTATTATGTGAAAGATGCTATAAATACAAATTGTTAACTAACTATTGTCTGTGAGAGATTGATCACTACATTTAAGGGATTAATTTTTGGCTTTCAGCAGATTCATTATTGATTGGAGAGGGATCATTATCTGTCAAGAGATGGACTATTCCTAGAGAGAGGTTGATTATTGTCAAGAGTTTAACTATTACTTTTTTTATCAGTTCATGGGATGTGGACATCACTGGCAGGAAAAGCATTTATTGGACGTAGAGGACTTTCTTCATCCACATGAGGCATGCTTACTTCTGTTTTCCGTAGCTTGTTTTTCCTGTAACTGGTCGTTAGCTTTAAGCTACAGCTTTTGAGGGGTGCCACTCCTCATCAAGCCTGGGTGACAAGCGATCTCCACCACTCTTACTACCTGCCATAGGTGTGTTGGAAGGATTTGTAGGCTGCCAATCAACCGGTTTGGTCATGTAATGAATGCACCTTCCTTGGCCATCAAATCCTGGAGTGGGGCTTGAACTTGGACCTTCTGGATCAAAGGCCGGGATGCACAACAAGACCTCACAGCATTTATTGCCCACCTCTAATTGATCTCAAGAAGTGGTGAGCCATCTTCTTGAACTTCCACAATCCATGTGGTGTAGTTGCACATAGGGCTAGATTTTATGGCGTGCAGTGGTCCCTAACTGCCCAGCTAAAAACTCAGTGGTGAGAGTATCTACAATAGTGACGGCTGCCCCTTAGCAATTTAATGCTGGGAGCAGCATTAATTGTTTTAAGGTGAGAGTTCTGCACGTACCTTGGGAGGAACTCCAGCCTTACAGAACTGCTAACCATTCGGATTGCTGGCAACTCTGTAGTCCCGGGAGCACCAGCAGCGGCCTTTGTTGGGATTACAGGCACTCCCGATGAAGAGGATCCTGGACTTAAGTTAAGTCCAGGTATTTGCAGGGCCAGGCTGGCAGGCCCCAGGGAAAGGGATCGGTGGGAGTGGGGAGCCAGGTTTGAGAGGCCGGGGAGGGGGGTAAAGGGGAAAGGATGAACTTGGAGGGATTGTCTCTGCTGGGCACGGCAGATCTGCAAAGTAGGTACCCCACTCCCCACCGGTCCGCCCAACCCCAGTTAAAGCTGTCGGGTTTCCTACATGGGCCTGAATTTTCCCGTTGGCGACTTGTGGGCGGGGCCCGCTCGCTGACAGGAAAATGACGCGGGATGACAGCGAAATCAGCTGTCCGCCCGCCGACCTGTCAATGGCCAACTGAGGCCACTGACAGAGTTATTAAGATAATTAAAGACCTGCCCGTCCAACCTTAAGACTGGCGTGCAGGCCAGGAGCCCCAGCAGGCTTCTGATAATACATGAAACCTCATCCACTGGCGGGATGAGGTTTCATGTCTGGTTTTAAAAACTTTAATACATTTTATGTGATATTTATTAACATATCGCATCTCGTGTGATTTTTTAATTTTTAAAGTTTTTTGGACTCAGTAATCTCCTTGAGACAGCACTTTGTCTCAGGGTGCAGTGCGCTCTTTCACGCGCATGCGTGAAAGAGCGCACTTTGACAGCTGGGGATTCCCTCCTGTCCCTCCTAGCGCTTCCTGTCAGGCAGGACGCTGGGCGAGCCTTAATTGGCCCACCCACTCAAAATGGCGGCGGGCCCTGTTTCGGTGATGGTGGTCAGCTGTCTGCCTGCTGCCGAGCCGGTGGGGCCCGCATGCCCACCGAGGGCAAAATTCTGCCCATGATGTGGGCCTCTCCCCACCATGGGTAAAATAGCAGCAGATTGAAAGTCTTAAGTAGCCATTAGTTGACTACAAATGGCTTCACTGCCTGATGTCTCCACCACCTCCCCATAAAATTTGAGACTGGTTGAGGTGGGCCGGCCATACGCTGGGTTTTAATAGCCCCCCTATTCCTTCACCTTCAAACCCCACCTTCTGGCAGGGAAGTGCAAAATCCAGCACATAGTGTTGTTAGGTAGGGAGGTCCAGGATTTTAACCCACCAACAGTAAAGGATTCTTGACTTGTTTCCAGTTACAGTGCTAAGTGACTTGGAAGGGAACTTGCAGGTCGTAATTTTCCCATGCACCTGCTGCCCTTGTCTTCCTGGATGGTAGAGATCATGGGTTTGAAAAGTGCTCTTGAAGGAGCATTGGCGAGTTGCTTCTTACATATTACATTAGAAAGGAGTCTTGTACACATTGTGGGAACTCCGGTAATTTATCCACTTTAATCAGCTCTTCTGGCTGATTGAGATTAGTTGAAATCACCCATGATTATTATTCAGTATTTTTTTACTAATTTCCTTAATTTGTAAGCATATTTCTTCCCTTAACTGCAAAGATTATTACCCTTGGAGTTCTGCTTTTTAATATAGAACCAATTAGTAACAATGATCCCAATGAAATGAGTTTTGTTGGCTCTCTTGATTCTCCACCACCTTCAGCCTCTGTAACCTATGTGGAAAGAATATTGCAGCTATTTAAAACACATTAATGATATAGTATCCCAATTTTACTCACCAGTTTAGACAGATTCATATCTCTCAAAACTCTCATGACAATTGTCTGCTCACTGTCTTCCGGTCGTGCTCTCTTCTGAGCTCCCAATGTCCTCAATACAGAAAGGATATTTCTCAAGCCAAAGTCATAATGCACCTAGCAACAAATGATTTGACAAGGACTAAAATTATTGACTGAATGATTCTTTAAAGGAAGACGTTTACTGCAGTTTTCAATCAAAAGTGCTCCACAGGCATAAAGGCTATGAATGGATTTTCAAGTTCCCGGTCAGGTCTAAACAGACGCAAGGGTGGAAAGAAATGTCCCCTCTCTGTATCCGCCTTTGGCCTTTTTCATGAGAGGGAGGCAGCAAGCCATTAAGGAAGCAATTAACAGCATTGTGGGTTCATTAAGAGCTACTCTCTGTTTTTTTAAGTTTTTCTGAAAGCAGCCATACTTTAGCAGATGGTGAGTTTTACACTAACTGCGATGTGAATTGGAGATGGAAAAAGTTTAAAAGATAAGTGAAATGTTTTGCCTCCTTTACAGTTCATCATAAGATGCTGTAGCATGAGTTGTATATGTGTTCAGTAAGGTGAATCATGATAGTGTTGTAAGTGGAAGATGTGACTACCCATTAAAAAATGTGTTTACCAGATTGCTACTTCTGTCAACTGGCAAACTGTAAAGTAAAAGATCAACATTGCAAACGTGGAAAAGTCTTCAGATGATTTTGTTTTTAAATTTAATGAAATGGATAACATTTTACACTATTGAAAGTGTCGCCTAGTATGATAACAATGTCTAATAAAAGTTTTACAAATGTTTTACCCTGTTTACACAGGAGGTTTGAAGAGTGTGTTTGTTTACTCAGTGCGTTTTATGGGCTATTCAATGCTTCCAGGGTGTACAATAAGGTTTGTGAGTTTTGATTATAATTAGATAATGGGTGAGGAGAGTGAAGAGCTGAGGATTAGGGGCTGAGGTGGTTCAGGGATAGGATGAGGGGGGATTTAAAGTAGTCAGAAAGTTCAACTGTACATAGATAAACTGCCGATTGCATCAGAAGAACTGAGTCAAGACTTTTTAGGAACAGAGGCAGGCGTTTTAACCTTCCTGCTTTGGATTTGGCTGCCCTCCATTTCCACCTCAGGCAGTTAGTCTCTGGACCACTTAAGGCCTGCACCCTCAGAAAACCCTGTCTCCCATCAGCCTCAAGACAGGCGGGAACAGGACGTGGGATTCATCCCATCTCTCGATTCCCACCTCCAACATGAAAATCTGGCCCCATGTATTAAAATGTTTCATGCCAACTTGTATAACCGTTATGCATTAGTTAGTAAGTACTGGCCTTACCAATGATGCCCACAGCCCATGAACAAATAAAAGCAAAGTTTCAAAGAAGAGTCATATTCGACTTAAAATGTTAACTGTTTCTCTCCACACAGATGCTGCCAGACTTGCTGAGTTTTTCCAGCACTTTCTGATCTTATTTCAGATTTCTAGCATCCTCAGTATTTTGTTTTTATTTAAATAAAAACAGTTTGCTGAGTTGTGGAATTATCACCTAAAAATGAAAGCAACTTATATGAAAGGTATATTTTTTGACAAAGGTACGAAGCAGCATGATAAAATCCATATATTCAAAACCTTTCTGTACTACAATTCTCTATTCGATAGTACGGACCTTGAGTATTGCTGAGAAAAGAGACATGTCGAAGTTTTTCTTCTTGCACCCATCAGACACTTTGCAATAATATCAATATAAGGGGAAAACAACAATTTATACTGTATGCAAAGAGTGCTGATTGGCTGGCAAGTGTACGCTAATTGGTAGAGGCATTGCCATGGAGAATGCACCAATGATGGTGACTGGTAGCTAACTGCCAAGCATTGTTTGAATTTAAACCAGGCAGCTTTACCCTTATTGATCAAGGCATTGCCCTGAGGAATGAGTCAGCAAATAGCTGTCACTTATTTTGTTTAGCCAAAACAGGCACAATATGTGTGTATATGTTATTTCTGTCTGCAAAGAGCAGGGTCCGTGCCAACTAATTAGCACTCTCTTCACATGCAGTATAAATTGTTGTTCTCCCCTTATATTGGTCTTCTTGCAAAGTGTCCTGATGAGTGCAAGATGAAAAGGTTCGACATGTCTCTTTTTTCAGATATACTCAAATTCTCTATTCACCAACAATCTCACACCTTACTTGCAATATCAGCAACTGCAAAAGTTACCTTCAACAGCTGCATTACACCCTTGGGAATGGCCAGGAAGACCATGGGTGTGGTTACACATTGACTATGTGGGACCTTTCATGGAATAATGTTTCTGCTCATTGTTGATGCCAACTCAAAATGGATGGATATATATGAGGTGAAATCACCAACGTCTTCTGCTACAATTGAGAAGTTACATCAAGTTTTACCATTAACGCACTATCAGAGGTGGTTGTTTCGGATAATGGCATGCCATTTATGAATGCTGAGTTTCAGTGGTTTATCAGCCTCAACGGTATCACTCATATAAAAACTTCATCGTACCACACTTCCTCAAATGGACTGGCCGAAAGGGTGGTTCAAACATTCAAGGCTGGCATGAAGAAATTAACTGGAGATTGCTTAATGACCAAGCTAGCGAACTTTCTTTTCCATTATGGGACCACCCCTTACACAACAACAGGTGTCACACCTGCGGAATTATTGCTGAAACGCCGTCTCAGGACGCGATTGAGCTTAATAATACCGAATTTAGAGGGGAAGGCGGAAAGGAGCCAGGGAAGTCTGAAAACTAGACACGACTGGCATAGTCGAGAAAGGAAATTTACCGTGGGAGAAATGGTATGGGTAAAGAACTTTGGAGAAGGACCAAAGTGGTTACCACTTTGTGAACACCACTTCGAGGAAGCACTGAGGGTGGTAAGGGCACAGAATGTACTCTGGGTGGGGGACTTCAATGTCTATCACCAACAGTGGCTCAGTGGCAACACTACTAACCGAGCTGGCCAAGTCCTAAAGGACATAGCTGCTAGACTGGGCCTGTGGCAGGTGGTGAGGGAACCAACAAGAGGGAAAAACATACTTGACCTCATCCTCATCAACCTGCCTGCCGCGGATGTTTCTGTCCAGGACAGTATCGGTAGGAGTGACCACCACACAGTCATTGTGGAGACGAAGTCCCGCCTTCACATTGAGGATACCCACCATTATGTTGTGTGGCAAGACCACCGTGCTAAATGGGATAGATTTCGAACAGATCTAGCAACTCAAGACTGGGCATCCATGAGGCGCTGTGGGCCATCAGCAGCAGCAGAATTTTACTCGAACACAATCTGTAACCTCATGGCCCGGCATATCCCCCACTCCAGCTTTATCATCAAGCCAGGGGATTAACCCAGGTTCAATGAAGAGTGCAGGAGGGCATGCCAGGAGCAGCACCAGGCATACCTAAAAATGAGGTGTCAACCTGGTGAAGCTATAAAACAGGACTACTTGCATTCCAAACAGCATAAGCAGCAAGTGATAGACAGAGCGAAGCAATCCCACAACCAACGGATCAGGACTAAGCTCTGTAGTCATGAATGGTGGTGGACAATTGAACAACTCACTGGAGGAGGAGGCTCCACAAATATACCCATCCTCAATGATGGAAGAGCCCAGCACAGCAGTGCAAAAGATAAGGCTGAAGCATTCGCAACAATCTTCAGCCAGAAGTGCCGAGTTGATGATCCATCTCGGCCTCCTCCGGAGGTCTCCAACATCACAGAGGCCAGTCTTCAGCCAATTCAATTTACTCCACGTGATATCAAGAAAAGGCTGAAGGCACTGGATACTGCAAAGGCTATGGGCCCTGACACCATTCCAGCAATAGTACTGAAGGCTTGTGCTCCAAAACTTGCCGTGCCCCTAGCCAAGCTCTTCCAGTGCAGCTACAACACTGGCATCTACCCGGCTGTGTGAAAAATTGCCAAGTTATGTCCTGTATACAAAAAGCAGGACAAATCCAACCTGGCCAAATCAGTCTCCTCTCAATTATCAGTAAAGTGATGGAAGGTGTCATCTACAGTGTCATCAAGCGGAACTTCCTTCGCAATAACCTACTCACTGACGCCTAGTTTGGGTTCCACCAGCATTATTTAGCTCCTGACCTCATTACAGCCTTGGTTCAAACATGGACAAATGAGTTGAACACAAGATTGACTACCTTTGACATCAAGGCAGCATTTAAACAAGTGGGGCATCAAGGAGCCAAAGCAAAACAGGAGTCAATGGGAATCAGGGGGAGTTGGTTGGAGTCCATTTGTTGGAGTCATACCCAGCACAAAGGAAGATGGTTGTGATTGTTGGAGGTTAATCATCTCTGTTCCAAGACATCACTGCAGGAGTTCCTCAGGGTAGTGTCCTTGGCCCAAGCATCTTCAGCTGCTTCATCAATCACCTTCCTTCCATCATAAAGTGAGAGGTGGGGTTATTCATTGATGATTTCACAAAGTACAGCATCATTCGTGACTACGCAGATACTGAAACAGTCCATGTCTAAATGCAACAAGACCTGGATAATATAATTGGGCTGACAAATGGGAAGTAACATTCGTGTCACACAACTGCCAGGCAATGACCATCTCCAACAAGAGAGAATCTAACCATCGCCCCATGACATTCAATGGCATTACCATTGCTGAATCCCCCACTATCAACATCCTGGGGGTTACCATTGACCGGAAACTGAACTGGACTAGCCATATAAATACTGTGGCTACAAGAGCAGGTCAGAGGCTAGGAATTCTATGGTGAGTTACTCACCTCCTGACTCCCCTGACTCCTCTACAAGGCACAAGTCAGGAGTGTGATGGAATATTCTCCACTTGCCTAGATGACTGCAGCTCGAATAACACTGAAGAAGCTTGACACCATCCAGGGCAAAGCAGACAATTTGATTGGCACCCCATCCACAAACATTCACTCCCTGCACCACAGACACATACGCCTGAATTTCATGCTTGGCATGCGCGCCAAGTCAGTGGGTCTGGAAGTGGATGCGAAATGCGCTTCAATCCATGATCAGCCCCCGCAAGCAATTTTACTCTGCCTGGTGAATTAAGGGCCAGGGAATGTGAAACCCACGCTGGAAAAGAATCAGTGCTGCCGAGAGGTGCGTGAAGAGGTTGGGTGCTGACAAAAGCGAGGGTGCTCACTCAGGAAGCTGCAGACCTGTACGCAATGAATGACAAGAAGAAAATGCACCAAATTGTGAATTATGCAACGCATTCAAGCATCTGCCAGCAGAATTCTAACAACTTCAGCCCCCAGATATCTTCTTTATTAATTATATTCACCCTGGGCATTTCATCCCATCCTTGGATGAGGTTTTTTCAAAAACGAGCTGCCCGCCTGCCCGTGTGGCCAGCATAAAATCACGCAGGCAACGTCAAATCTTGGACAATAGGGTTTTTAATGGCCTTGATTGGCCCTTTAAGTGTTGATGGGTGCAGCTCCGACTCCCGTGCGCACCCTGCAGACCGCAATATTGTTTGCGTGCATGGTGACATCAGGACACACGGCCGATGTTATTTCACGTAATTTCATGTGCGTTCGGGTCGGGCGCGCGCCCATCTAATCAACGTAAAATTCTGGCCATAGTGGCAGTAGTATGTACCATCAACAAGATGCACTGCAGAAACTCACCAAGGCTCCATAGACAGCACCTTCTAAACCCCCAGCTGCTACCATCTAGAAGGACAAGGACAGCAGATGCATGGGAACACCACCACCTTGACGTGCCCCTCCAAGCCGCACACCATCCTGACTTCACAAAATCACCGAATCACAGAATCATACAGTGCAGAAGAGGCTCTTCAGCCCATCGAGTCTGCACCGACACGTGAGAAACACCTGACCTACCTACCTAATCCCATTTACCAGCACTTGGCCCATAGCCTTGAATGTTATGACATGCCAAGTGCTCATCCAGGTACTTTTTAAAGGATGTGAGGCAACCCGCCTTCACACCCTCCCAGGCAGCGCATTCCAGACTGTCACCACCCTCTAGGTAAAAAGGTTTTTCCTCACATCCCCCTAAACCTCCTGCCCCTCACCTTGAACTTGTGTCCCCTCGTGACTGACCCTTCAACTAAGGGGAACAGCTGCTCCCTATCCACCCTGTCCATGCCCCTCATAATCTTGTACACCTCGATCAGGTCGCCCCCTCAGTCTTCTCTGCTCCAACGAAAACAACCCAACTCTATCCAACCTCTCTTCGTAACTTAAATGTTACATCCCAGGCAACATCCTGGTGAATCTCCTCTGTACCCCCTCCTGTGCAATCACATCCTTCCTATAATATGGCGACCAGAGCTGAACACAGTACTCCATCTGTGGCCTCACCAAGGTTCTGTACAACTCTAACATCACCTCCCTACTTTTGTAATCTATGCCTCGACTGATAAAGTTGTGTCCCATATGCCTTTTTCACCACCCCACTAACATGCCCCTCTGCCTTCAGAGATCTATGGACACACATGTCAAGGTCCCTTTGTTCCTCAGAACTTCCTAGTGTCATGCCGTTCATTGAATACTTCCTTGTCAAATTACTTCTTCCAAAGTGTATCACCTCACACTTTTCAGGGTTAAATTCCATCTGCCACTTATCTGTCCATTTGACCATCCCGTCTATATCTTCCTGTAGCCCAAGACACTCAACCTCACCGTTAACCACCCAGCCAATCTTTGTGTCATCTGCAAACTTACTAATCCTACTCCCTACATAGTCATCTATGTCATTTATATAAATGACGAATAATAGGGGACCCAGCACAGATCCCTGTGGTACGCCACTGGACACTGGCTTCCACTCACTAAAGCAGCATTCTGTCATCACCCTCTGTCTCCCTCAACTAAGCCAATTTTGAGTCCACCTTATCAAATTACCCTGCATCCCAGGTGCATTTGCCTTCTTCATAAGTCTCCCATGTGGGACCTTGTCAGAGGCTTTGCTGAAATCCATATAAACTACATCAACTGCACTACCCTCATCTACACACCTGGTCACCTCCTCAAAAAATTCAATCAAATTTTTTAGGCATGACCTCCCTCTGACAAAGCCATGCTGACTATCCCTGATCAAACCTTGCTTCTCCAAGTGGAGATAGATGCTCTCCTTCAGAATTTTCTCCAATAGTTTCCCTACCACTGACGTGAGACCCACTGGTCTGTAGTTCCCTGGCTTATCTCTACAACCCTCCTTAAATAGCCGAGCCACATTAGCTGTTCTCTAGTCCTCTGGCACTTCCCCCGTGGCCAAAGACGAATTAAAAATTTGAGTCAGAGCCCCTGCGATCTCTTCCCTTGCGTCCCTCTGCAGTCTGGGACACAAATCATCCAGACCTGGAGATTTGACCATTTTTAAGCCTGCCAACACCTCCAATACCTTGTCACTCCCTATATCAATTTGCTCAAGAACCTCGCAGTCTCTCTCCCCAAGTTTCATACCTTCATTCTCATTCTCTTGGGTGAAGATGGATGTGAAGTATTCGTCCAATGCTCTACTGATGTCTTCTGGCTCCACCCATAGATTGCCACCTTGGTCCCTACTCTTTCCCTGGTTATCCTCTTCCCATTGATATACTTATAGAATATCTTGGGATTTTCCCTAATTTTACCAGCCAGAGCTTTTTCATATCCCCTCTTTGCTCTCCTAATTGCTTTCTTAAGCTCCACCCTGCACTTTCTGTACTCCACTAATGCCTCCGCTAATTTGCTTCCCTTGTACCTGCTAAAAGCCTCTCTTTTCCTTCTCATCGTATCCTGAATATCTCTGGTCATCCATGGTTCTCTGGGCTTGTTACTCCTTCCTATCACCCTAGAGGGAACATGTTGAGCCTGTACCCTCCCCATTTCCTTGGAAACATATTGCCATTCCTTCACTGTCGCTGGGTTAAAATCCTGGAACTCCCTTCCGAACAGCACTGTGGGTGTACCTACACCACAGGAACTGCAACGGTTCAAGAAGTCAGTTCACCACCACCTTCTCAAGGGCAATTAGGTTAGGGCAGCAAATGCTGCCCCAGCCAGCAATCCCCACATCCCATGAATGAATAAAAAAAGTTTTGGCCTCTTTATCTAAGGAAGGTTTTACTTTTCTTAGAGGTGGTGCAAGGAAGCTTCGCTAGTTTGATTCCTGGGATGAGGTGATTGTCTTATAAGGAGAGATCGAGTAAAATGGACCTATATTCTTTGGATTGAAAAGAATGAGAGGAAATCTCATTGAAACATATCGTATTCGTAGAAGACATGACATGATAGCTGCTGAGAGGCTGTTTCCCCTGGCTGGAGGGATTGGAACTAGGGGGAATAAAAACAGAAAATGCTGGAAAAACTCAGCAGGTCTGGCAGCATCTATGGAGAGAGAAAAAGTTAATGTTTTGAGTCTGTATGACTCTTCGTCAGAGCTGTAGGAAATAGGGATCATGGTCTTATGATAAAGGTCGGTCATTTTGGACTGAGATGAGGAAAATCATCTTCACACAGATGGTTATAAATGTTTGGAATTCCCTACCCCAGAGAACTGTGGATGCTCAGTCAATAAGTATATTCAAGACAGAGATCAATAGATTTTTGGACACAAAAGGAATAATAGAAACCATAGAATCATAGAAATGTTACAGCACAGATGAAAGTGTTGACTTGATTTTTCTCTCCACTGATGGTGCCTGACCCACTGAGAATTTCTTGCATTTTCTGGTTTTATTTCAGATTTCCACTGATTACTATAGTTTGAAACATATTGAAAGCTAAGTTTGATTGCCTCTGTATTGTGCATTCACCCATGCTCATTACTTCTTTGGAATTCTTTACCCCAGAGAACAGTATAGGCTGGGTCAATAAACACAGTTGGACAGATTTTCAATCTACAAGGGAGTCAATGCTTATGGGGGGCAGGCAACAAAGTGGAGTTATGGCCACAACCAGAACAGTTATGCTCTTCTTGAATGGTAGAGCATGCTCAAGGGGCGAAATGACCAACTCCTGCTCCAATGTCTTATATTCTTTTGAAGCAGGCAACACACCAGCTTCATGCTGCCTGCCACTTAATATCATTGCATAATGCTGCTAGGGATGATCATGCTGTTAAGTAGGTGCAAAGAGGAGCCTGTAGACGTACTGTACTTGGATTTCCAGAAGCATTTGATAAGGTGCCACATCAAAGGTTATTACGGAAAATAAAAATGCATGTTGTAGGGAGGGTGTAACATATTGGCATGGATAGAGGATTGGCTGGCTGGCTGAAAGCAGAGAGTATGCATAAATGGATATTTTTCGGATTGGCAGGATGTGACTAGTGGAGTCCCACAGGAGTCTATGCTGGGGCCTCAACTTTTTACAATTTACATCAATGAATTAGATGAGGGGAGTAAAAGCATGGAGGCTAAATTTGAAGATGACACAAAGATAGATAGGAAAGTATGTTGTGAAGAGGACATGAGGAGGTTGCAGATGGATATAGGTAGGTTGAGTGAGTGGGCAAAGATCTGGCAAATGGAGTTTAATGTGGGAAAATGTGAAGTTGTTCACTTTGGCAGGAAGAACAAAAAAGCAGAGTATTACTTAAATAGAGAACGGTTGCATAATTCTAAGGTGCAGAGAGATCTTGGTGTTCTAGTACATGAGTCACAAGAAGTTAGTATGCAGGTATGGCAGGTGATTGGGAGTTTAATGGAATGCTGTCCTTTATTATGAAAGGAACTGAACATAAAAGTAAGCATGTTATGCTTCAGTTACACAGGGCATTGGTGAGACCGCACCTCGAATACTGTGTGCAGTTTTGGTCTCCTTCATTAAAGAAGGATGTAAATGCATTGGAGGTGGTTCAGAGGAGGTTTACTAGATTGATACCTGGAATGAGTGGGCTGTCTTACAACCAGGCTGGACTTGTTTCCACTGGAGTTTAGAAGAGTGAGGAGTGACTTGATTGAAGTATACAAAATCCTGAACGGCCTTGACAAGCTGGACATAGAAAGGATGTTTCTTCTTTTGGGTGAGTCCAGAACTAGGGGGCAATGTTTTAAAATTAGTGGTCGCCCTTTTAGGACAGAGATGAGAATTTTTTTCTCTGAGGGTTGTGCGACTTTGGAATTCTCTGTCTCATAAGGTGGTGGAGGTGGGGTCATTGAATATTTTTAAGGCTGAGGTAGATAGATTATTGTTAGGCAAGGGAATCAAAGGTTATCGGGGGTAGAAAGGAATGTGGAATTCGAAACACAAGCAGATTAGCCATTATATGATTGAATGTCTCGAGGGGCTGTTTGGTCTACTCCTGTTCCTATTTCTTATGTTCTTATGCATGCATCAGCAGGGAGCCAAAATTTTGAGAGATAGCAACTCTTAAAAGGGAGATGCATAGTAGCTGCAGCAGATGCTTGAAGTCATTCCACTACTGATTCTGACTTGGGAAAGACAGAAGAATGACGCAACCTGGGAGAGAGGAGATGCAAGATTTCTGATTCCGCCCTGGAAGACTTTGCCAAAGGGATGCAGGGGAGGAGAAATGTGTTTTATCTAAAGAGGGCCAAAAGGTATTCAGGAAAATTCCAGGAAGGCAGAGGGATGAGATAACCATGGTGATTAATGTCAGAAGTCACACTCCAAGGACCTGGGTGCAGTGGTGCAAGAAGTTCAATGACCTCACATAAGTGATCAAGGTCAGGGAATACATCTTAAAATGCCATAGCCCAGCAAGTTCACCACTAGTCTCAGACACTGTTCAATGTACCATTCCCACATCAATCACCTAACTACAATCTCTATCAATTAGGACTCGTACCGAACATACCTTCTTATACTCGCACACTTAGAACTGTCAAGGACATAAGAAATAGGAGCAGGAGAAGATTATATGGCCTGTCAAGCCTGATCTGCCATTCAATATGAATGTGGCTGATCTTGGGCTTCAACTCCACTTTCCCACCATCTCCCCATTTCCCTTGATTCCCTGAGAAACCAGAAATCTACCTATCTCATCTTTAAATGATACCCTCTGGGCTTGAGAAATCCAAAGATTCACCAGCCTTTGGTGAAGAAATTTCTCCTCATCTGTCCTAAATGATTGGCCCCTCATCCTGAAACTGTGCCCTTTTGTTCTAAATTTCCCAGCAAGGGGAAACAACATTTCAGCATCTACCCTGTCAGGCCCTTCATAATCTTGAATGTTTCAATAAAATCATCTCTCCTTCTTCTAAACTCCAGAGAATGTCAGCCCAATTTACTCAGCCTCTCATCATAGGACAACTCTCTCACCCCAGAGACCAATTTAATGAACTTTTGCTGTACTGCCTCCAATGCAAGATGTCATGCTCAGTACAAACAAGAGGATATTGGATATTATGCACTGTTAGATGATACTTTGTGAAAATGGGCACAAATTCTGTTCAGATGGCTACAACTTAACATGTGAATATGGACATTTAAACAGTGGACAGCATTCAATTCTGTGGCAAATATTTAGTAAAACATGGGCCTGAATAAGGGTACTTTGCAGCCGCCTGTAAAGTTTAAGCATCTCATTGTGTAAGGATGAACCAGAGTTTGAGGAAAATGAGATCTATAGAATGTTGGCCTGCGAGTGCCATATTGAATAAAGCAAAATATTTGAGCTCAAGTTGGGACAGTGATAAAAGTGAATGACCATTGTCAATTGTTATTGCACTGCGGGGTCTAGACCCCAGGAATGTTAACCCTGCAGTCATGTGATAGAAACTAATTGTCAGGGACTGCAGTATAATACAACCTCAAATCAGAGTGTGTGAGAAACATCTGAAGCATCAGAAAATCTTTGGAACAGTTGAACCATCATAACTGAAAGTCTTATAAGGGAGCCAAAGTACTGTACTTGCTCCAGCTTCCAAGTCCACCTCAGAAACAACCTCCTGCTGTGTCCATCTACAAGAGCTTGATAAGATAAAAGCAAAAAACTGTGGATGCTGGAAATCCAAAACAAAAACAAAAATACCTGGAAAAGAATCCTTTGTTTTGAAAGATCTGATTCTGAACTGGAAGGGAGCACACAAATCATACCCATAACAAAATATATGCTTCTTTAAATATGGAGAGCAAAATTGCACACAGTACTCCAGGTGCGGTCACACCAAACCCCATAAAATTGTAGCAAGGGCCATGATTTTCCAGTCCCGCCCGCTGCTTGGGTCTTCCCATCCCATCTAAAGTTAATGGAGTTTCACTAGCCCGCCACATCCCCCACAGCGGGACTGGAAAATCCCAGCCAACGTTTCTTTATTCATGTACACCAATCATTTAGCAATAAAGGACATATATGCCATTTGCATTCCTATTTGCTCTTTTTAACTGACAACTAACTTATTGTGTTGCTTGTACAAGGCCCTCTGAACATCAACTGTTACAAGTTCCACACCTTTGAAAAAAATCTGCTTTTCTATTCTTAATAGCAAAGTGAATAACCTTACACTTAACCACATTATACTCCATCTGCCACCTCGTTACCCATTCACACAATCTGTCTATATCTCTTTGCTTCCTTCCACCTAGTTTTGTGTTATCAGCAAACTTAGATGCATTACTCTCTGTTGCTTTGCTTAAGGGGGATAGCCGAGAGCAAGAATCCAGAAGGCTGAGTTCCCTCCCCGATTGCAGTGGGAGGGGGAGGATCTAGTTGTCATGGTCCACGTATATACCAACAACATAGGTAAGAACAGGTAAGAGATTCTGCATAAAGAGTATGAGAAGCTAGGCACTAAATTAAAAGGCAGAACCTTGAAGGTAATAATCTCTGGATTATTACCTGATTCACGTACAAATTGGCATAGAGTAAACATGATTAGTGAGATGAATGCATGGCTCAAAGACTGGTGTGGGAAAAATGGGTTACAGTTCTTAGGGCACTGGCACTGGCACGAGTACTGGGGAAAGTGGGGGCTGCACCGTTGGGACAGACTTCACATGAACCCTGCTGGAACCAGTGTTCTATCGAGTTGTATAATTAGGGAAGTAGAGAGGGCTTTAAACTAAATAGAGGAGGAAGGGATCATGGAGGGGAAGATTGAGTAAGTTAAAGGGAAATGACAAGGCAATAGAGCAAGGTAGCAAAAAACGTAATGATAATGAGAGTTTGGCAGGAAGGGGGAGTGATTGCAAACTTAATAGTGTGACAGCAGATAGGGACAGAGTTTACAAAAACAGTGAAAAAAGCTGAATTAAGGGGTCGGTATCTCAATACCCTCAGCATTCGCAATAAAGCAGATGAATTGTCAGCTCACATAGAAATTCATATGTATGACCTGATAGCCATGACAGAGATGTGGCTACAAAAAAACCAAAGCTGGGACCTGAATATCCAAGGGTATGTGACATTCAGGAAGGAGAGAAAGCTGGAAAAATGTGGTGGGGTAGCTCTGTTAATTAAAGAAGGCATGAGTGCTGTAGTGAAAGATGACCATAGTTCTAAAGATCAAGACATAGGGTGGAACCATCCCAGATTTGCACGAAGTGCAGCAGCGGGCGGGAAAAAAGGATGTTTTACCCACTAGCCGCAATGGCGGCTTTACTTTTTTTTTATTCATTCACAGGATGTGAGCTTCACTGGCTTCAATTCACTTCACTCGGACCTCACAGATGCCTCTTCCCCAGCAGTCCTCCGAGTGTCGGGGAACTTGGCTGCACCTGTCTTCTCCTGCTGCGGACATGTGTCCGTGCGGTGACCACCAGATTGTGAACCTGAGCCTGCTCTAGATCTAGGTCCAACTGTTGTGTGTGTTTCTGCACTGGTGGAGGGTGTTGGTAAGTAATGTGATGGGTCTTCCAGGTTGCTTATTTCCAGCTCTTAAATGGAGAAGGCTTCCTCTTGGCTGGAGGTGAGGACCTGTATGAAGCTGAGGGACTGGCAGGCTGAGGGTGTTGGTCGCTTGGCAGAGCTCCCTGTGAACCAAAGTAGAGATAATTGGCGCATGATAACAGAGTCAAAAGCAGGAGAGAGAGCAATCACATTTGCATTGAGGAAGGGATGATGTGGTGCAGAAACCTCATGAGGGTGTTCTCCGCCAACCTCACCATCACCACAGACACGGTCCATGTCCTCACCAGTCACCGTGCTGGCACACTCCTCAAAGTGAGTGAGGGGCCTAATGTGGGTCACTCCACCACAGCTCTGGGACCTCAATCTGCTGATGTGAGCTGGCTTCTCCTGCATGAAAACAGATGGAGAGAGCGTGAGCAGGACGCATGGCACTTTTGTGTGGTGAGCAGATTCATGGACAGGATGAGGACGCGAGCGCGAGACGATATGAGCCTGATGGAGATGTGAGAGTTAGTTGTGTTGTCCATTGAGGTGTGAGATCCCAGTGGATGTGTGATAGGCTTGTGGGTGTGCAAGTTGAGAGTGATGAGGAGAGTGACTTACCCTGATGAAACAAAGGCTCCTCTTGCGGCACTGGGTGGCTGTCCTCTTTTGCAGGGCATTGGCGGGCCTCCACTACATCAAAAAGGTGCTCGAGGGACACGTCATTGAACCTGGGGGCTGCATTTTGCCTTTTGGGACCATGTCCGCCATGCAGCGCTCCTGGCCTGGAAGCACTGAGAGGTGTGCATGCAGCTGCACTTTAAATATGGCATTCAGCATGATGAAGCGGTGAGGTGATGGCATGGCAGGCGAATGAGAGCTCACACACCATCAAAATGCCATGTTTCCCGGGAATGCGTAATTAAAGCGGCGGGATTGGGATGGTACGGCGTGAGATGCCACCATTGCAGCCAGTGGATAAAATGTTGTCTTTCCCGCCCACTACCACACTTAGTGCAAACCTGGGATGATTCCACCTGTGACCTCATTCAAACATATAAAATTCTTACAGGGCTCGACAGGGTAGATGCAAGAAGGATGTTTCCCCTGGCTGGGAGATCTAGAGCCAGGGCACACAGTCTCAGATTAAGGGGCATTTAGAACTGGGATGAGGAGGAATTTCTTCACTCAGAGAGTGATGAATCTTTGGAATTCTCTGCCCCAGAGGGCTGTGGAGACTCAATTGTTGAGTATGCTCAAGACTGAGATCGACAAATTCCTACATATTAAAAAACTCAAGGGATATGGGGAAAGTGCAAGAATCTCATTGAATGGTGGAGAGGGCTCGAAAGGCTGAATGGTCCAATCTTGCTCTTCTTATATGAATATGTTCTTATTAATATAGATTGTAAATACTTCAAGCCCCAGCACTGATCCTTCCAACACTCAGGTACCCGAGAAGAACAGGTGAAATGGTAAGGAGAAAATGTTGATCAAGAAACATTCAGCGGTTAGCTTAGAGGTGGGATTTTCATGTGGTGAGACACCGAGCAGCCAATGCAGGAGACAAAGGTGGTGCTGGTGCCAGTTCCCCAGAGGGTGAGGTCACACACGTGTTCTGCTGTCCAGTGCTCAGATGAACTCTTTAATGGTGCAGTTCACAGAAGTTTGATAAGGGAGGTGATAGCACAGTGGCATTGTTGCTGGACTAGTAATTCAAAGACCCAGGATAATGGGCACCTGGGTTCAAATCCCACCACAGCAGGTAATTCAATAGAGGGGAAAAAAAATCTGCAATTAAAAGTCTAAGTGTGGGGAACTCTGGGTGGGGGACTCCACGGACTATGAAACCATTGTTGAGTATTGTAAAATGGGTTGTAGGGAAGGAAATCTGTCATCCTTACCTGTTCTGGCCAATATGTGACACCAGATCCACAACAATGCGGTTGACTCTAAATGCCATACGTTGTATGAATAAAGCTGGATAGATTGACCCAGTGACTGGAAATGACAACAGCAATCTCAGCCCTGTTGACCCTGCAAAGTCCTCCTTATCAACATCTAGGGGCTAGTGCCAAAAGTGGGAGAGCTGTCTCACAGACTGGTCAAGCAACAGCCTGACCATAGTCATCCACATACCTGATAGATAATGTCCCAGACTCCACCATCACCATCCCTGGGTATGTCCTGTCCCACTGACAGAGGTGATGGCACAATGGTATACAGTGGGGAGGGAGTTGCCCTGGGAGTCCTCAACATTGACTCTGGACCTCATGGCATCAGGCCAAACATGGTCAAGGAAACCTCCTGCTGATTATTATCTCCCTCCCTTAGCTGATGAATCAGTGCTCCTTCATGTTGAACATCAGTTGGAGAAAACACTGATGGTGGAATGGTACAGAGTGTACTCTGGGCTAGGGACTTCAATGTCCATCAGCAAGAGTGGCTCAGTAGCACCACTACTAGCTGAGTCCTAAATGACATAGCTGCTAGACTGGGTCTGCAGCAGGTGGTGAGGGAAAAAGATACTTGATCTCATCCTCACCAACCTGCCTGCCACAGATGCATCTGTCCATGACAGTATCGGTAGGAGTGACCACCGCAAAGTCATTGCGGAGACGAAGTCCCACTTTCACATTGAGGATACCCTCCAGTGTGTTGTGTGGCACTACCACATGCTAAATGAGAGAGATTTTGAACAGATCTAGCAACTCAAAACTAGGCACCCATAAGGTGCTGTGGGGCAGCAGCAGAATTGTACTCAAGCACCTTATTGGCCCAGCATATCTTCCACTCTACCATTACCATCAAGCCAGGGGATCAACCCCGGTTCAATCAGGAGGGCATTCCAGGAGGAGCACCAGGCATACCTAGAAATGAGGTGTCAACGGGTGAAGCTATAACAAAGAACTACTTGCGTGCCAAACAGCAAATGCAGCAAGTGATAGACAGGACTAAGCGATCCCACAACCAGCGGATCAGACCTAAGATCTGCAGTCCTGCCACATCCAGTCGTGAATGGTGGTGGACAATTAAACAACTCACTGGAGGAGGAGGCTCCACAAATATCCCAATCCTCAGTGATGGAGAAGCCCAGCACATCAGTGCAAAAGATAAGGCTGAAGCATTTGCAACGATCTTCAGCCAGAAGTGCCGAGTGGATGATCCATATCGGCCTCCTCCGGTGGCCCCCAGCATCATAGGTGCCAGATTTTGGCCAATTCGATTCCATGTGATATCAAGAAACAGTTGAAGGCCCTGGATATTGCAAAGGCAATGGACCCCGGCAATAGTACTGAAGATTTGTGCTCCAGAACTGGCTACGCCCCTAGCCAAGCTGCTCCAGTACAGCTGCAACACTGGCATCTACCAGGCTATGTGGAAAATTGCTCAGGTACAACCTGTACACAAAAAGCAGGACAAGTCCAACCCGGCCAATTACTGCCCCATCAGTCTACTCTCCATCATCAGTAAAGTAATGGAAGCGGTCATCAACAGTGCTATAAAGCGGCACTTGCTTAGCGATAACCTGCTCGCTGACGCTCAGTTTGGGTTTCGCCAGGGCCACTCAGATCCTGACCTCATTATAGCCTTGGTTCAAACATAGACAAAAGAGCTGAACTCCCAAGGTTAGGTGAGAGTCACTGCCCTTGACACCAAGGCCGCATTTGACAATGTGGCATCAAGGATCCCTAGCAAAACTAGAGTCACTGGAAATCAGGGGGTAAACTCTCCACTGCTTGGAGTCATACCTAGCACAAAGGAAGATGGGTGTGGTTGTTGGAGGTCAGTCATCTCAGCTCCAGGAGGTCACCACAAGAGTTCCTCAGGGTAGTGTCCTCAGCCCAACCATCTTCAATGACCTTCCTTCCATCATAAGGTCAGAAGTGGGGATGTTCGCTGATGATTGCACAATGTTCAGCAGCATTCACAACTCCTCAGATACTGAAGCAGTCCATGACCAAATGCAGCAAGACCTGGACAATGTCCAGGCTTGGGCTGACAAGTAGCAAGTAACATTCGCGCCACACAAATGTCAGGCAATGACCATCTCCAACAAGAGAGAATCCAACCATCGCCCCTTAATGTACAATGGCATTACCATCACTGAATCCCCCACTATCAACATCCTGGGGGTTACCATTGACCAGAAACTGAACTGGACTAGCCATATAAATACTGTGGCTACAAGAGCAGGTCAGAGGCTAGGAATCTTGTGACGAGTAACCCACCTCCTGATGCCCCAGAGCCTCTCCACCATCTACAAGGCACAAGTCAGGAGTGTGATGAAATACTCCCCACTTACCTGGATGAGTGCAGCTCCCACAACACTCAAGAAGCTTGACACCTTCCAGGACAAAGCAGCCCACTTGATTGGCACCACATCCACAATCATTCATTCCCTCCACCACCAATGCACAGTGGCAGCAATGTGTACCATCTACAAGATATTCTGCAGGAATTCACCAAGGCTCCTTAGACAGCACCTTCCAAACCCACGACCACTACCACCTAGAAGGACAAGGGCAGCAGATAGATGGGAACACCACCACCTGGAAGTTTTTCTCCAAGCCATTCACCATCCTGACTTGGAAATGTTGCTGGGTCAAAATCCTGGAACTCCCTTCCTAACAGCACTGTAGGTGTACCTACACCACAGGGGCTGCAGCGGTTCAAGAAGGTAGCTCACCACTACCTTCTCAAGGGCAACTAGGGATGGGCAATAAATGCTGGCCTAGCCAGCGAAGTCCATATACCATGAATGAATGAAAAAAAAAACACAATGAAATGTTTGGTGCTTTGCAAGCTTGTCAGAATGTCTGCATGCAATCTGATGGAAGATGGAGGAGTCTGAAATCAACTTTGCTCAGGCTTTTGTTCAAAGTTTGGAGTCCATCCTTTCCAGCATGGAAGTGGTGGCAAACTCCATAAGCACACTTGTGGACCTAACTGACGTTGTGTCTGTTGGCCAATGTCTCAACTTCCATTGCAGCACAAACTGAAGTCACTTAGTATCTGCATGCTGCAATGGAAGCTCAGACTTCTGACATGAAAGATCAGCTTGTTGTCATGGAAA
Organism: Cetorhinus maximus; assembly: GCF_964194155.1. Classification (NCBI taxonomy): domain Eukaryota; kingdom Metazoa; phylum Chordata; class Chondrichthyes; order Lamniformes; family Cetorhinidae; genus Cetorhinus; species Cetorhinus maximus. The sequence goes on from NC_135883.1 coordinate 169,989,795, forward strand.
CCTCAGGCTGTTGTCATCGTGATTGTGGATAAGAGGCTTGCAGACACCATAATAGGTAATCTATTTGTCTTCTAAAAGATTATCAGATTGCTGAGGCATTGTGCCAGGGTATGGAAGCGGCTCATGGAGCCCAAACCTGCTGTCCGCTCAACACTGCCATTCTGTTGACTGTCAGCCAGTCAACCAATAATGCCAATATGGTGCATTCCATAGCTTTCTAGGGATTTCTAGGTCAGAGCTGCTTGAGATCACCCTCTAAGGTCCTATATCTCCCTCACCAAAAGTTAGCAGCCAAGCTACAATCACTATTTTTTTGTTATTCATTTACGGGATGCGGGCATTATTGGCTGGGCCAGCATTTATTGCCCATCTCTAATTGCCCTTGGGAACGTGGTAGTGAGCTGCCTTCTTGAACTGCTGCAGTCTATGTGGTGTAGGTACACCCACAGTGCTGTTAGGGATGGAGTTCCAGGATTTTGACCCAGTGACAATGAAGGAACAGCGATATATTTCAAGTCAGGATGGCGAGTGGCTTGGAGGGGAACTTCCAGGCTGTGGTGTTCCCATGTGTCTGCTGCCCTTATCCTTCTAGATGGTGGTGGTCATGGGTTTGGAAGATGCTGTCTAAGGAGCCATGGTGAGTATCTGTAGTGCATCTTGTAGATAGTACACACTGCTGCCACTATTCATTGGTGATGGAGAGAGTGAATGTTTGTGGAAGGGGTGCCATTCAAGTGGGCTTCTTAGTCCTGGAACGTGTTAAGCTTCACTGAATAAGAGAACTAGGACAGTGACATGAAGCTATTAATGTAAATAATATTTTGGAAAATATTTTTCTTTTAAAATAGAGGTTATGTCTGTGGGTGTGTCTAAATTGGATTAAAGCCAGCTAGTCTGGGTGCTTTGATGTTTATTAGTTTTGATATGTAAGAGAGATAGCATGCATTTGCATTTTTTGAATAGAGTATTCAAGAAGTGGGGTGAAAAATGATACCTATATAGCAGATATCAAGCCATATGTTTGTATTACTCATAAAATTGGTACTATGAAAGGGGTTTTATTGTTAGAGAGGTTTAGTTCAGGTTATTAATACAATGAGAATTAACATTCAATGGGCAGTGGTAGTTATAACAAGACAACCGTTTTGGGTGTGCAGAGCAGAGGCAATGTGAGATCAGGAGGGAGCTGTAAGCCTCCAGCTGGCTCCACAGCAGCCAAAGTGAAAAGAACCTCATTTTGAAATTGTAAGGTGAAAATGCTTTGTCTGGTATCTGGTTAAGTCTATGGGTTGCTGTTGCCTTAATGGAGATTAGTTTGGGAATTTGTTAAAAGTTATGATAGTCGTAATTTGTAGCCATGTGTATATATATTTTAACCTGTGTAAATTAATAAAATATTTCACTTAGGTTAATGTAAAACCTTGAAAACTGGTGGTCTGATTCCTGAATTTAGAGTCACATCTCAAACATAACACTTAAAAATATAGGTTATGACGGTTGTTTAAAGTTTCCCTCTGGGATTTTTAAAATAACTCCACTTTACCAACTGCATTGGTCATAACAACAGGCAAACAGATGGCAGGAAGTAAGGGAGTGCACAGAGCTGATTAATTGAGTTAGTATACAATACGGTATGATTTGATTTATAAATTTAGTTTGGAATGTTTATTTTGTGTTAGCTTCTATTATTTTGTGTCCAGTTACAGAAGAGAGGTAAGATTTGGAACCAATGGTCAATGGGGAATTGAGGTTGTATTTACTGGCAGCAAGTTGAATGAGTCCATGGATGTCCTGGACAGAAAAGTGAAATATAGGCAGAAAATTCTTGAAAAAAAATCAGCAGGTTATGCAGTATCTGTGTAGAGAGAGAAACAGAGTTGACATTTCCAGCCTGTGACCTTTCATCGGAACTGGCATAGAACTTGAGAATTGCTTCTCGTTTTGCATTCATCAGGACATTTGCAACAATGCCAATATAAAGGGGAAAACAACAATGTATATTGTATGAGAAGAGAGCGATTATTGGTTGGCAAGTGGCATTTTCATGGAGAATGCACCACTGATGGTGTCTGACAGTCAACTGCCAAGCATTGTTTGAAATTTAAACCAGGCAGCTTGACCCTTGAGTGCTGCTTTGAGCTGCTGTAGATTGCTTCAGTTGGAATCTGGTGACTGAGGGAGTTTAAGGGTTAAATTGAGGGCAAAATTCTATCTGAAGTCTAGTCTTTCTTTAATTTAGTAATTAACTAAAAGTTGCTATGAGGTTTGGTAGAAGGTGAGTTTTAGTCCAGCCTTAAAACAGGGCTCATAGAGGCTCTGCTTGCAGCTGCAACAAGTTAATTAGGTAACTGGCTTAACCAGGTTTTCAGAGGCTAGGTTCAGAGAGTATAGAAGTAGGCTATCTTTTCGTGCTGACTTTGTGTACACTGGAGTGCTGTTTTGGGCTGCAGTAGAGTGCTTCAGTTGGAGTTTGGTGATTGAGGGAGTAGGTGCTCCTTTCCTTTTCTACCTTTCCTCAGAAAGAAGAGCAGCGGCCTTGGTAAGTAGGACCTGGTGAGTAAATTAGAAAAGTGTAAATTTTAAACAAGTTGCTATACTTGGATTTAACTGAGCAGCACCAGGAAAAAGGGTAATTTAGGGTGAAAATAAAAAAGTAATATAAATAATCCAAAGTAGAATAAAATTAATGTTAGGGAAGTAGAGTTAAGACATAACAGGGCAGCTCAGTCGAGTGGAATGCATCTCCTGTAACATGTGTGAAGTCATGGACACTACCGGTGTCCTAGATGACCACATGTGCAGGAAATACTGCCAGCTGCGGAAACTTGAGCTCTGGGTTTCAGAGCTTGAGCAGCAGCTGGAGTCACTGTGGCGCATCTGCTAGGCTGAGAGCTATGTGTACAGCATGTTCAGAGAGGTGATCACACCGCTGCTTAAGGGCCTAAAGACAGAGAGAGAATGGGTGACTACCATGCAGTCCAAGAGAAGTAGGCAGGTAGTGGCAGGAGTCCCCTGGGGTCCCGCTCATAAATCGGTTTTCTGTTTTGGAAGCTGGCGGGGGTGTTGGTTCCTCAGAGGAGTGCAGTCAGAGCCATGTTTGTGGTACCATGAGTCTCTCAGCTGTAGAGGAGGGGAGGATGAAGAAAGGAAAAGTAATAGTGATAGGGGGTTCATTGCTTACGGGAGAGATAGGTGTTTCTGTGGCCATAGATGTGACTCCAGGATGGTATGTTGCCTCCCTGGTGCAAGGCTCAAGGATGTCACAGAGCAGCTGCAGGACTTTCTTGTGGGGGAGGGCTGATCAGCCAGAGGTCGTGGTCCACATTGGTACCAATGACTTAGGTAGGAAGGGGAATGTAGTCCTGCAATCAGAATTTAGTGAGCTAGGTCGAAAATGAGCAAGCAGGACATCAAATGTAGTAAACCCTGGATTACGCCCAGTGCCATGTGCCAGTAAGCACAGAAATAGGAGGACAAGGCAGATGAGTGTATGGCTGGAAAGATGGTGCAGGAGGGAGGGCTTTAGATTCTTGGGACACTGGGACTGATTCTGGGGGAGATGGCACCTGTACAAGCCGGACAGGTTGCACTTGAACAGAGCTGGGACTGAGTTCCTTATGGGGCATTTTGCTGGTGCTATTGGGAGGGCTTTAAACTAACCCGGCAGGGGTGTGGGAACCAAGAGAAGATATGAGAGAGGAATACCAGGGAAAATACTGGGATAGCACTAGTATAGAGTTAATAGGTAAAATTGGGGTAAGGGAGAAAGTAACAAAATCTAAACCAGGGTTACTGTTCATGTATGGGAATGCATAGAGTATAATAAATGTGATTGGGGAGTTAGAAGCACAGATTGCCATGTGGAAATATGATATTTTGGCGATAACAGAGAGCTGGTTCAAGGAAGGGCAGAACTGGTTGTTAAATATTCCCAGGTAGAAGGAGTTCAGAAAAGATAGGAACGGAAGGAAGGAAAGGAGGAAAAGTGGTGGTACTGGTTAAGGAGAGTACTGCAGTGCTGGAGAAAGAGGATGCCCAGAGGGTTCAGGGACAGAATCAATTTGGCTAGAGCGAAATAACAAAAGTTTGCAATTATATTGCTTGGTGTAGTCTATAGGCTGCTAACTAGAGGGAAGGACGCAAAAGAACAAATCTGCAGGGAAATTACAGAAGGATGCAGGCATCATAGAGTATTTATAATGGGGGACTTTAATTACCCAAATGTAGACTGGGGACAGTGGTAGTGTAAAAGGCAGAGAGGGGCAAAAGTTTCTAGATTGTGTTCAAGAGAATTTTCTACAGCAGCAAGTGTCAATCCACCAAGAAAAGACGCCAAGTAGATCAAGTGTCAGGGGGGGAATATTTAGGAGACAGTGATCATTGTGTTGTCCATTTTAGGATGATAGAAAAGAACAATTGGCAATTCAGAGTAGGAATAATTAACTGGCCGAGAGCCAACTTCGATGGGGCAAGAATGGAACTAGGCCAGATAGACTGAAACGAAAGATTGGCAGGAAAATCTGTAGCTGAACAATGGGCTACCATCAAAAAGTAAGACTATAAGACCATAAGACGTTGGAGCAGAAGCCCATGGATCAGCCCATCGGGTCTGCTCTGCCATCCAATGAGATCATGGCTGATCTGATAATCCTCAACTCCACTTTCCTGCCTTTTCCCCATAACCCTTGATTTCCTTACTGATTAAAGATATGTCTATCTCAGCCTTGAATATACTTAATGACCCAGCCTCTACAGCCCTCTGCAGTAAAGAATTTCACAGACTGACTACCCTCTGAGAGAAGAAATTCCTTATCTGTTTTAAATGGGCGCCCTCTTACAAGGGGAAACAACCTCTCAGCATCTAACCTGTGAAGCCCCCTAAGAATCTGATATGTTTCAATAAGGGCTTCTCATTTTTCTAAACTCTAATGAGTACAGGCCCAACCTACTCAACCTCTCCTCATGGGAAAATCCCTCCATACCCGGGATCAACCTGGTGAACCTTCTCTAGACTGCTTCCAATGCCAGTATATTTTTCCTTAGATCAGGGGACCAAATTGTTCACAGTATTCTAGATGTGGTCTAACTAGTGCCTTGCACAGTTTTAGCAAGACTTCCCTTTTATATTCCATTCCCTTTGAAATAAAGGCCAACATTCCATTTGCCTTCCCTATTACCTGTTGAACTTGCTTTTTGGGATTCATGCACAAGGACTCCCAAATCCCTCTGTGCTGCAGCCTTCTGCAGTCTTTTTCCATTTAAATAATATTCAGCTCCTCTATTCTTCCTGCCAAAGTGCATAACTTCACATTTTCCTACATTATATTCCATCTGCCAAGTTTTTGCTCACTCACTTAATCTGTCTATATCCCTCTGTAGACTCCTTGTCATCTTCACCATTGCCTTCCCACCTATTTTTGTCATCCACAAACTTGGCGATAGTACATTCACTTCCCTCATCTAAGTCATTAATATATATTGTAAATAATTGAGGCCCCAGCACTGATTCCTGTGGCACTTCACTAGTTACAGGCTGCCATCCTGAAAATGGCCCCTTATCCCAACTCACTGAATTCGTTCGGGCACAGTCAAGGTATATTCCATCAAAAGGGAAAGGTAGGGCAAACAAATCTAGAGCTCCCTGGATGAAAAAGGAAATAGAAATTAAGATAAAGGAAAGAAAATGTGCTTATGACAGGTGTCAGGTAGAAAATACAATTGAGAACCAAGAGGAATACAGAAGGTTCAGAAGGGAGGTGAAAAAGGATATTTGAGAAGCAAAGAGGGATTATGAGAAAAGACAAGCAGCCAACCTAAAGGGGAATCGAAAAGTCTTCTATAGGCATATAAATAATAAAAGGGCGGCAAAAAGAGGAGTAGGGAAGATTAGGGACCTAAAAGGAATTTGCACATGGATGAAGGGGCCATGGCTAAGGTATTAAATTAATACTTTGCATCCGTCTTTACCAAGGAGGTAGATGCTACCCAGGCCATGGTGACAGATGAGGAATTGCTGTCACTGGAAGGGTTCAAAATTGATAAGTTGGAAATTGATAAGTTGGAAGTGTTGAATAGACTGTCGGTACTTAAAGTTGACAAGGCACCAGGACCGGATGAAATGCATCCAAAGACAATGAAGGAAGTGAAAGTAGAAATTGCAGGGGCACTGTCCATAATCGTTCAGTCTTCCCTAGACTCAGGTGGTGCCAGAGGACTGGAGAATTGCAAACATTACACCTTTGTTCAAAAGAGGCTGGAAGGATAAGCCCAGCAATTACAGACCAGCCAGTTTAACTTCAGTGGTGGGCACGATTCTAGAAACAATAATTAGGGATAGAATTAGTAGTAACATGGAAAAATATGGGTTGATAAGGAAGAACCAGCATGGATTTCTAAAGGGGAAATTGTGATTAACTAACTTGCCACACAACAGACTTGTGAGAAAAGTTATTGCTCATGGAACAAAAGGGACAGTAGCAACATGGTTACAAAATTGGCTGAAAAATGGGAAGCAGAGAGTAATGGTCAATGGATATATTTTGGGCCGGAGGAAGGTTTGTCGTGGAGTTCCCCAGGGGTCGGTATTGGGACCCTTGCTTTTCCTAATATATATTAACGATCTAGGTCTCGGAGTGCAGGGGACAATTTCAAAGTTTGCAGATGATACAAAGATTGGGAGTGTTGTAAACTGCGAGGAGGATGGTGTGGAACTTCAAACGGACATAGACAAGTTGATGGAGTGGGCAGATAGGTGGCAGATGAAGTTCAATGTGAGAAGTGAGAGGTGATGCATTTTGGTAGAAAGAATATGGACAGACAATATAAAATAAGGGGTGAAATTTTGAAGGGGGAGCAGGAGCAGGAAGACCTGGGTGTATATGTACATGGATCATTGAAGGTGGCAGGACAGGTGAGGAGAGCAGTTAATAAAGCATATAGTATCCTGGGCTTTATTACTAGGGGCATAGAGTACAAGAGCAAGAAGGTTATGCAGAATTTATATGAGACACTTATTAGACCTCAACTGGAGTATTGTGTGCAGCTTTGGGTGCCACACTATAGGAAGGATGTGAACACATTGGAGAGAGTGCAGAAGAGGTTTACAAGAATGGTTCCAGGGATAAGAAACTTCATCTATGAGGATAGATTTAAGAGGTTGGGACTGTTCTCCTTGGAGAGAAGAAGGCTAAGAGAATATTTGATAAAGATGTTCAAAATCATGAGGAGCTGGACAGAGTAGATAGGGAGAAAATGTACCTGCTTGTAAAAGGATCAAGAATGAGAGGGCACAGATTTAAAGTGATTTTCAAAAGTAGTAAATGTGTCGTGAGAAAAAAATTTTTCACGCAACAAGTGATTCAGGTCTGGAATGCATTGCCTGGTAGTGTGGTGGAGGCAGGTTCAATTGAGGCATTCAAGAGGACATTAGATGATTATTTGAATAGAAACAATGTTCAGGGGTACAGGGAAAAAGCAGGGCAATGGTACTAGGTCACAATGCTCATTTGGAGAACCGGTGCAGACACGTTGGGTCGAATAGCCTCCTTCTGTGCTGTTAAAATTCTGTAATTCTGTGATTCTGTGACCCTGATTAGTCAAGGCATTGCCCTGAGGAATGAGTCAGCAAATGGCTGTCACTTACATTGCACCTGTTTCAGCTAAACAAAATATGTACATGCTCTTTGTCTGCAAAGAACAGGGCCCTGTGTATTAATATATGTAGCTTCCAGTACATGGAAATGTGCCACACTGTGAGCCTGACTGACAATCCTACATTGATCATCAGCATAATTCTTAGCACACTGAGGATTATTTAGCAAATGTTGTCCAATCGAATAATCACATCTAATGTTAGACACTTTTGAGTTTTGCAGGCATGGGCTGGTTTGGTACAGACTGTACCCTGCCCATTGTGAACAGTGGCTGGGACATGCTGTTTGATATGATCCTCCAGTCCTTGGGACACACAGCCTACATAGTATCACACTGACACTGAAATTCAAATACCACATTACTCATTTGTGTGATAGGTAGAATGTCTTTTTGATTTGACAGCAGCATCCTGTTAGTGGCAAATACTACTTGTGTTTCAAACAATGCTTGGCAGTTAACTATCAGTCACCATCAGTGGTGCATTCTTCATGGCAACGCCATTTGCCAACCAATCAGCACTCTCTTCACATATAGTAAAAATGGTTGTTCTCCCCCTTATATTGGTATTCTTGCGAATGTCCTGATGAGTGTAAGACGAAAAGCTTAGATATGTCTCTTTTTTCAGTAGTACTCAAATTAGAGATGTACTAGATTCTGAGCAAGGATGGGTGTGACAAGGACAAAAGGAAGGTCTGTGACATGATGGAAGACAGGAGAGATTGAATGTCAGAAAAGTTTGTCCTTCAGGGCCAAAGGGAATGCAGATGGAGCAAGAAAAGAAACAAAGGAATGAAGGATGTGCCTGTGCTGTTGGATGAAAGAGAAAAACTGAAACAAGCAAAGAAGAGGGAACAAAATGGGGAACAGAGTTTATGGTCTGAAATCGTTGAACTCAATGTTGAGTCCAGAAGACTATAAAGTGCCTCATTGAAAGATGAGGTGCTGTTCCTAAGCCTTACGTTGAACCTCACTGGAACAGTGCAGCAGGCCAAGAACAAAAATGTCAGAATGAGAGAAAGCTGGAGAATTCAAATGAAATCCCAGTGGAACCTTGGGGCTCATGCTTGTATACAGGACAGAGGTGTTATACAAAGCAGTCACCCAATCGGCATTTGGTCTCCCCAGTGTAGAAGAGACCACATTGTGAGCAGCGAGTACAGTAGACTAGATTGAAAGAAGTACAAGTAAATCGCTGGTTCACCTGGAAGGAGTGCTAAGGGCCTTGGATAGTAGAAAGAGGAGGTAAAAAGGCAGGTGTCACATTTCCTGCCTTTGAATGGAAAGGTGCCGTGGGAAGGGGAAAACATGAATAGTTGGGGGTGACTGAGGAGTATCACAGAGGGAATGGTCCCTTCAGAATGCTGAAAGGGGGAGGGAGGAAAAGATGAGTTTGGTGGTGGGTTCACACTGAAAATGGTGGAAATGATGCAAGATGATCCGTTGAATACAAAGCCTGGTGGGGTGGAAGGTAAGGACAAGGGGAACTGTGGAATGGCTCTGGTGAGAACAGAAGGATGGGAAAGATGGCAGACACAGCCAAGGGCCCTGTCAACCACAATGGGGGGAATCCTCAATGAAGGAAAAAAATTGGATGTCTCGGAAATAATGTTGTGGAAGGTTGTATCATCAGAATAGATGATGCAGAACAGGTGCAGTGGAAATGGAGGAACTGGGAGAATGGAATGGAGTCCCTACAGGATGTTGGGGGTGAGGAAGTATAGTTGAGGTGGCTGTGGAAGTCAGTGCACTTATAATGAATATTACTTGATATCCTATCACCAGCAAAGAAGACAGAGAAGTCGAGGAAGGGAAGAGTTGGAGATTGACCATGTGAAACTCAGAGAATGGATAGATGTTGGGAGCAAAGTAGATGAAGTTTCCCATTTAGAGCGCAGACAGGACATAGCACTGATACAGACATCAATGCACTGGAAATAGAACTGAGGGAGGGGGAAGAATGGTGCTGTCTAGATAGCCTCCTCCCTTTTTTTACCTCCTTCTCATTCTTTTGCTCATGCTCATTCTGCTCCTTATCTGCTTTCCATATAGCTGATGGTCAGGGCTGTGCCCCCATGATGAAAGGGTTGTGCAGCATATGGCAAACCATTACAAGTCTTGACAACTGCTCCGCTGAGTACTGCATGGTTCCTTCAGAGAAATCCAGATGGAAAGAACAATGCTTACTCCATCAAATTTTATTGGATACATGCTGCCTATGTTTGCATATCTTGTGCACTGGAGTTATCAACCATTTCACCCAGCAGCCACCCTTTGGTTCGTCATGATTCAAATACAGATGGCACTGGGAATGCCACTAAATGTATGAAGACATGTTGGGCATTGACTTCCATAATTTGCTGCCTATTTGTCACACACTTTCTGGACATTGAGGGGGTGGAATCCCTTTCAGTTGTGATTTCTCAGAATTGATACGTTGCATCCACAATGTGAGGTGAATGGAGTTAATGGCACCCTATGCCATGGGAGGCCTACAAATTCTCATGAAGCCAACTACTCACTCTGTCCGTGGCTCTCTGGCAAGAGAAACTGAAACATAGTCAGCACATTTTGAATAAAAATGTCAGTGACCACTCTTACACACTGGACGGCAAACTGCAAGATGTTGCAAATGGCTCCAGGTGGAAAAGTTCCGCCCACATAAAAGTTTAACACACGGTCAGTATCACAGCCACTGGCAATGCATTCTTTACCTTGCTCTGAGCTTCAAACTGTGCCTGGAGCAGCTGACAGATTTCAGTGACAAAGTCCTTAGCGAAATGCACACACCTCATACACCGTTCCTTGCTGAGGTTCAGGAGCCTAAACACCTTGGGCGGATGCGAAATCCAGCTTAGAGCTCTTTATTCCCCTTTCCTCCTCCTCCTCTTCCTCTCTCTTCTAATAGCTTGTCTTGCTCTGTGTGCACTCTGCTCATTCTTCTAGTCATGCTGTATTACAGGTGGAATGTGTGCCACTGCGCCCATGTCTATGAGCAACTGCTTTACGTAGTAACTATGAAGTCAGGACCAAGTCCTTCAGCGACAAAAACAAAATGCTGGAAAAACTCAGCATGTCTAGCAGCATCTGTGGAGAGAGAAACAGAGTTAATGTTTCGAATCTGTATGACCCTCCTTACCAGAGAAGTCTCTGAAGACGGGTCATACGGATTTGAAACATTAACTCTGTTTCTCTTTCCACAGATGCTGATAAACCTGAGTTTTTCCAGCATTTTCTGTTTTTGTTTCAGATTTCCAGCATCCACAGTATTTTGCTTTTATCAAAGTCCTTCAGCAGCTGCCACATCACTCCCTGTAGACATGGGCAAATATGTTCCCATAAGGACGAAAATGGGGGCCCAATTCCAGAGAACCCTGGATGTCAAGGGATGTAAAAGTTAGGATTAAGAAAAAGAGAAGCTTATGACAGATACTGAGGACTCAATACGGCAGAGTCCCTAGCGGAGTATAAGAAGTGCCGGGGGAGCTCAAAGGAAATTAGGAAAGCTAAGAGCGCATGAGAAAGTATTGGTGGGTAGAATAAAGGAAAACCCAAAGGGATTTTTTTAAACATATAAAGAGCAAGAGAATAACTTAGGAAAGAGTAGAGCCAATTAGGAACCATAGAGGTAATCTATGTGTGGACCTGGAAGACTTGGGTACAGTCCACAAAGAATGCTTTGCGTCAGATCTTCACAATGGAAAAGGATGACGCTGGTATAGACATCAGGGTGGAGGACTGAAATATTAGAGGAAATTAACAGAGAGAGAGGTACCAGCAGGTTTAGCAGCCTTAAAAGTGGATAAATCTGCAGGCCTGGATGAGATGTATCCCAGGCTGTTGAGGGAGGCAAGGGAAGAGGTATCAGGGGCCCTGGCAGAAATGTTCAAATCCTATCTGGCCACAGGTGAGGTGCCTGAGGATTGGAGGACTGCTAACGTTGTCCCATTATTAAAAAAGGGAGAAAGGAATAGACCAGGAAATTACAGGCCAGTCAGTCTAACCTTGATGGTGGGGAAGTTACTAAGAATTCCGAGGGACAGAATATATGTGCACTTGGAGAGACATGAATTAATCAGGGATAGTCAGCATGGATTTGTTAAGGGAAGGCCGTGTTTGACAAATTTGATCAAATTTTTTGCGAAGGTAACCAGGGGTAGATGAGGGTAGATCACATCTGATGTGGTCTACATGGATTTTAGCAAGGCTTTTGATGAGGTGCCTCATGGCAGACTGGTCAAGAAAGTTGGATCTAAAATTGACTGAAAGGCAGGAAGCAGAGGGTGATGGTAGAGGGATGTTTCTGACTCGAAGTCTGTTTCCAGTGGGATTCCGCAGGCTCGGTGCTGGGGCCCTTGCTGTTTGTGGTGTATATAAATGATTTGGGCTTAAATGTAGGGGGTAGGATCAAGAAGTTCACGGATGACACGAAAATTGTAGGGTTGCAAATATTGAGGAGGATAGCCGTAAACTGCAAGAGGATATCATTGGACTGGTCAGGTGAGCAGAGAAATGGCAAATGGAATTCAACCTGGAAAAGTGTGAGGTAATGCACTTGGGGAGGGCTAACAAGACAAGGGATCACACTATGAATGAGGACTCTGGAAAGTACTGAAGATCAGAGGGACCTTGGTGTGCATATCCACAGATCCCAGAAGGTAGCAGGGCATGTTACTGGGGTGGTGAAAAAGGCGTATGGGACACTTGCCTTTATCAATCGAGGCATGGATTACAAAAGTAGGGAGGTCATGTTGGAGTTGTATAGAACCTTGGTGAGGCCACAGGTAGATAAGGTGATTAAGAAGGCATATGAGACACTTGCCTTTATTAGCCAGGTCATAGAATACAAGAGCAGGGAGGTTATGCTGGAACTGTATAAAACACTGGTTAGGCCACAACTGGAGTAATGCGTGCAGATCTGGTCACCACTTTATAAGAAGGATGTGATTGCACTGGAGAGGGTGTAGAGGAGATTTACCAGGATGCTTCGTGGGCTGAAGGGTCTGAGCTATGAGGAAAGATTGGATAGGCTGGGGTTGTTTTCCTTGGAGCAGCGAAGGTTGAGAGGGGACCTGAAGAGGTGTACAATATTATGAGGGATGTAGATAGAGTGGATAGAAAGGCACTTTTTCCATTAGTAGAGAGGTCAATAACCAGGAGGCATAGATTTAAGGAAAGAGGTAGAAGGCTAAGAGGGGAGTTGAGGAGAATTTTTTTCACCCAGAGGATGGTGGGAGTCTGGAACTCACTGCTTGCAAGGGTGGTTGAGCTAGAAACTCTTGTAACATTTAAGAAGTATTTAAATATTCACTTGCATTGCCATAATCTCCAGGGCTATGGGCCAAGCACTGGAAAATGGGATTAGTGTAGTAGGATCGTTGTTGACTGGCACAGTCATGCTGGGCTGAATGGCCTCCTCTTGTGCTGTAAACATCTGAGTTTGAATCTATATGCCTATTTTTCTCTTCATATTATATCACTTTCAGTATAAAGCAAGTCAAATTCATTGAATTAAAAGGAGGAATAAAAGATGAATAACAGAATCACACAGTGCAAAAGAGGCCCTTCAGCCCATCGAGTTTGCACCGCTACGTGAGAAACATCTGACCTACCTACCTAATCCCATTTACCAGCACTTGGCCCATAACCTTGAATGTTATGACGTGCCAAGTGCTCATCCAGGTACTTTTTAAAGGATGTGAGGCAACCCTCCTCGACCAACCTCCCAGGCAGCACATTCCAGACTGTCACCACCCTCTGGGTAAAAATGTTATTCCTCACATCAACCCTAAACCTCCTGCCCCTCACCTTGAACTTGTGTCACCTCGTGACTGACCCGTCAACTAAGGGGAACAGCTGCTTCCTATCCACCCTGTCCATGCCCCTCATAATCTTGTACACCTCAATCAGGTCGCCCCCTCAGTCTTCTCTGCTCCAACGAAAACAACCCAAGTCTATCCAACCTCTCTTCATAACTTAAATGTTTCATCCCAGGCAACATCCTGGTGAATCTCCTCTGCACCCTCTCCAGTGCAATCACATCCTTCCTATAATGTGGCAACCAGAACTGCACACAGTGCTCCAACAGTGGCCTCACCAAGGTTCTATACAACTCCAACATGACCTCCCTACTTTTGTAATCTATGCCTCGATTGATAAAAGCAAGTGTCCCATATGCCTTTTTCACCACCCCATTAACATGCCCCTCTGCCTTCAGAGATCTCTGGACACACACACCAAGGTCCCTTTGTTCCACAGAACTTCCTAGTATCATGCCATTCATTGAATATTTCCTTGTCAAATTACTCCTTCCAAAGTATAACTACTCAGGGTTAAATTCCATCTGCCAGTTATCAGCCCATTTGACCATCTCGTCTATATCTTCCTGCAGCCCAAGACACTCAACCTCACTGTTAAACACCCGGCCAATCTATGTGTCATCCGCATACTTACTATTCCTACCCCCCACATAGTCATCTATGTTGTTTATATAAATGACGAATAATAGGGGACCCAGCACAGATCCCTGTGGTACGCCACTGGAAACTGGCTTCCACTCACTAAAGCAGCCTTCTGTCATCAATCTCTGTCTCCTACAACTAAGCCAATTTTGAATCCACCTCATCAAATTACCCTGCATCCCATGTGCACTTGCCTTCTTTATAAGTCTCCCATGTGGGACCTTGTGAAAGGCTTTGCTGAAATCCATATAAACTACATCAACTGCACTACCCTCATCGACACACCTGGTCACCTCCTCAAAAAATTCAATCAAATTTATTCGGCATGACCTCCCTCTAACAAAACCATGCTGACTATCCCTGATCAAACCTTGCCTCTCCAAGTGGAGATAGATTCTCTCCTTCAGAATTTTCTCCAATAGTTTCCCTACCACTGACGTGAGACTCACTAGTCTGTAGTTCCCTGGCTTATCTCTACAACCCTTCTGAAATAGCGGAACCACATTAGCTATTCTCCAGTCCTCTGGCACTTCCCCCGTGGCCAGAGAGGAATTAAAAATGTGGGTCAGAGCCCCTGCGATCTCTTCCCTTGCCTCCCTCTGCAGTCTGGGACACAAATCATCCGGATCTGGAGATTTCTCCACTTTTAAGCCTGCCAACACCTCCAATGCCATGTCACTCACGATATCAATTTGCTCAAGAACCTCACAGTCTCTCTCACCGAGTTCGATACCTTCATCCTCATTCTCTTGGGTGAAGACGGATGTGAAGTATTCGCTCAACACCCTACAGATGTCCTCTGGCTCCACCCATAGATTGCCACCTTGGTCCCTAATGGGCCCTACTCTTTCCCTGGTTATCCTCTTCCCATTGATATACTTATAGAATATCTTGGGATTTTCCCTGCTTTTAACAGCCAGATCTTTCTCATATCCCCTCTTTGCACTCCTAATTGCTCTCTTAAGCTCCACCCTACACTTTCTGTACTCCACTAATGCCTCCGCTGATTTGCTCCTCTTGTACCTGCTAATAGCCTCTCTTTTCCTTCTCATCGTATCCTGAATATCTCTGGTCATCCATGGTTCTCTGGGCTTGTTACTCCATCCTATCACCCTAGAGTGAACATGTTGAGCCTGTACCCTCTCCATTTCCTTTCTGAATGCCCCCCCCCACTGCTCTTCTGTAGATTTCCCCACAAGTAGCCGTTCCCAGTCTACCTTGGCCAGATTCTGCCTTATTTTACTAAAATCTGCTCTCCCCCAGTCCGAAACATTTTTTTGCAACTTGTCTATTCCTTTGTCCATAACAAGTTTAAATTTAGCATGTTGTGGTCGCTATCACTAAAATGCTCCCCCCTCACCACCTCAGCCACCTGTCTGGATTCATTCCCCAGAATTAGGTCCAGCACTGCGCCATCCCTTGTTGGACCTAAAAAGTTCTCCAAAACACATTTCAAGAAATCCATCCCAACCAAGCCCTTAACACTATGTCTATCCCAATTAATGTTGGGAAAGTTGAAATCACCTAATATAATTCCCCTATCGTTATTGTTTTTACACACCTCTGCGAATTGTGCACATATTTGTTCCTCAATTTTCCGCTGACTATCTGGGGGTCTATAATAAACACCTAACAATGTGACTGCCCCTTTCTTATTCCTAAGCTCTACCCACAAAGCTTCATTCGATGCCTCCTCCAAGATATCATCTCTCCTTACTGCAGTAACTGCCTCCTTAACTAATAATGCAATGCCTCCTCCTCTTTTACCCCCTCCCCTGTCTTGCCTGAAGATTCTATATCCCAGAATGTTGTGCTGCCAATGCTGCCCCTCCCTCAACCACGTCTCTATGATGGCTACTATATAACAATTCCACGTGTCAATCCTCACCCTTAACTCATCCATTTTACCTGTAATACTCCCAACATTAAAGTAGAGGCTACCCAGCCTTGCCTTACTCCCTTGAAACTTAATGCAGCTGTACTCCCTCTGACTTGATTGTTTTACTGTATTATGATGTGTCCCTATTCTGCTAACATTCTGTGTCCCCTCCCCTTGCGAAATTAGTTTAAACTCCTCCCAACAGCACCAGCAAACCCGCCCACAAGGATGTTAGATCTGCTCTGGTTCAGCTGTAGACCGTCCCGCTTGTACAGGTCCCATCTTTGCCAAAAACGGTCTCAGTGATCCAGGAATCTAAAACCCTCCCTCCTGCACCAACTCTTAAGCCACATATTCATATTCTCCTATTTCTGTGCTCGCTAGCACGTGGCATTGGGAGTAATCCAGAGATTACAACCCGAGAGGTCTTGCTTTTCAGTCTACTGCCTAACTCCCTGAATTCTTGATGCAAGACCTCATCCCTCTTTCTACCTATGTCATTGGTACCAACATGTACCGTGACCTCTACCTTATCACCCTCCCCCTTCAGGATGCCCTGCAGCCGTTCAGTGACATCCCAGACCCTGGCTCCAGGGAAGCAACACATCATCCTGGAGTCACATTGTCAGCCACAATCATGCCTATAACTTCCCCTGACTATATAATCCCTTATTACTATTGTTCTTCCTCTCTTCCTCCCCTCCTGTACAGACAGGCTGCTTGTGGTGCAAGAAGCTTGGCTCTGCCTGCACTCCCTGGATGAACCAGCGCCCTCATCAGCCTCCAAAATGGAATACTGATTTGCGAGCAGGACCCTAGGGGACCCCTGAACTACCTGCCTGTTGCTCTTGGACTGCCTGGTGGTCACCCATTCCCTTCCTTCCTCATGTCCCTTCATCTGCGGTGTGGCCACCTCTCTAAACATGCTATCCATGATGCTTTCAGACTCGCGGATGCTCCACAGTGTCCCCAGCCGCTATTCCAGCTCTGAAACCTGAGCTTCCAGGAACTGCAGCTGGACACACTTCCTGCACGAATGCTGGTCCCAGGCACCGGAGATGTTCCTGGCTTCCCACATGGAGCACAAGGAGCACACTATGGCTTTGAGCTCTTCTGCCATGACTTATCCCCTTAAATTAATCCTTTTAAATCCTGCTGAAAAAATAGTTTGAATTTTGAATAAAAAACACTAAGATTTACCAGATCTGAAACAGAAATTTTCATAGTTTAAGGAATGCAAATTTTTCAATTCTAATTCAGGTCTGTTACATACCTGCTTAGTAAGCTGCTCTTCACAGAGCTTGTAAAGTACAAAGAATTTCTGAGCTAACAGCACATTATTCAAAAATCCGACACTTGCAAGCTTGACCCTTATAATGATCTGAAAAAGATGAAGTGAATTTTATGACGAAACCGTGTTTCATCTGCAAAAGATTTTAAAATATAGATATAATTATATTTTGGAATAAATAAATAAACACAATTACTGAAAAACTGGTGAAAATTCAGCCCATTATCTCTCTTCTGGTAACCACTATTACATTGGCTTCCTGGATTCCACACGTATTCATCTTGCCCTCACTTCAATACAGACAAAAACACCATCACCAAATCTAACACCAAATTGATCAAATAAATAATCTCAGCTTTAACAGAAAAAGCCCTAGGAAAACTGGAGTCAATGGGAATCAGGGGGAAAACTCCCAATCAGTTGGATTTATACCTAGCACAAAGGAAGATGGTTGTGGTTGTTGGAGGTCAATCATCTCAGTTCCAGGATATCATTGCAGAGTTCCTCAGGGTAGTGTTCTCGGCCCAACCATCTTCAGCTGCTTCATTAATGACCTTCCTTCCATCATAAGGTCAGAAATGGGGATGTTCGTTGATGATTGCACAATGTTCAGCACCATACGTGACTCCTCAGATACTGAAGCAGTCTATGTCCAGACTAAGACTTGGACAATATCCAGGGTTGGGTTGACAAGTGGCAAGAACCATTCGTGCCACACAAGTGCCAGGCAATAACTATCTCCAACAAGAGAGAATCTAATCATCGCCCCTTTGCATTCAAAGGCATTACCATTGCTGAATCCCCCACTATCAACATCCTGGGGTGTTACTATTGGCCAGAAACTGAACTAGCTATATAAATACTGTGGCTACAAGAGCAGGTCAGAGGCAATGAGTATCTCGTCTCCTGACTCCCCAAAACCTGTCCACCATCTACGAGGCACAAGTCAGGGGTACGATGGAATACTCCCCACTTGCCTGGATGAGTGCAGCTCCAACAACACTCAAGAAGCTCACCACCATCAAGGACAAAGCAGCCTGCTTGATTACTAAAGTTTTAATGAAGTAGCTATATTTGGATTTAAGTGAGAAACACCAGGAATAAGGGAAAGTCAGGGCCAATATAATAGTGATATAAATAAACCAAAGTAAAATAAAGCTAAGGCATGGCAAGGTAGCTCAGCCGAGTGGAATGTGCATTCTGTAATATGTGGGAATTCATGGATGCTACCAGTGTCCTAGACGACCATATGTGCAGGAAGTGCTGCCAGCTTCAGAACCTAGAGCTCCAGTTTTTGGAGCTTGAGCGGCGACTGAGGTTACAGTGGCAAATCCACGAGGCTGAAAGCTACATGGATAGCATGTTCAGAGAGGTGGTCATACCACAGCTTAGGAGCCTGGAGGCAGAAAGGGAATGAGTGACCAACAGGCAGTCCAAGAGAACTAGGCAGGTAGTGCAGGAGTCCCCTGGGGTCCCACTTACAAATCGGTTTTCTGTTTTGGAAGCTGGTAAGGGCACTGATTCCTCAGAGGAGTGCAGTCAGGGCCAAGTTTGTGGCATCACGAGCAGTTCAGCTGTACAGGAGGGGAGGAAGAAGAAAGGAAAAGCAATAGTGATAGGGAATTCATTAGTTAGGGGAACAGACAGGCATTTCTGCGACCATAGGCGTGACTCCAGGAAGGTAGGATGCCTCCCTGGTGCCAGGGGTCAAGGATATCACTGAGCGCCTGCATGATATTCTTCTGGGAGAGGGTGATAAGCTAGAGGTCGTGGTCCACATTGGTACCAATGACTTAGGATGGAGGATGTTGTCCTGCGATCAGAATTGAAGGAGCTAGGTCCAAAATTAGTAAGCGGCACCTCAAATATAGTAATCTCCAGATTACTTGCAATGCCATGTGCAAGTGAAGCAGAAATAGGAGGATAAGGCAGTTGAATGTGTGGCTGGGAAGATGGTGCAGGAGGGAGGGCTATAGATTCCTGGGACACTGGGATTGGCTCTGGGGAAGATGGCACTTGTACAAGCCAGACAGGTTGCACCTGAACAGAGTTGGGACTGAATTCCAGCTCTGACACCAGGGTTTTGCTGGTGCTGTTGGTAAGGCTTTAAACTAACTCAGTAGGGGTGTGGGGACCAAGTGAAGATATTAGAGAGGAATACCAGGGTGGAGAAAATACTGGGAGGGACAGATAGCCCTAGTATAGAGAATAGTAAGTTAATAGATAAAGTTGGGGTAAAGGAGAAAGTAACAAAATCTATATCAGGGTTATTATGCATGTATGTGAATGCACTGAGTAAAGTAAATAAGATTGGGGAGTTACTGGCACAGATTGTCATGTGGAAATATGTTGTGGCGATAACAGAGACCTGGCTGAAGGAAGGGCAGAACTGTGTGTTAAACATTCCTGGGTACAAGGTGTTCAGAAAAGGTAGGAAGGAAGGGAAGGAGGATGGGTGACAGTATTGGTTGAGGAGATCATTGCAGTGCTGGAAAAAGAGGATGTACCAGAGTGTTCAAGGACAGAATCAATTTGGCTAGAGCTAAGGAACAAAGTGTGCAATTGCATTGCTCGGTGTAGTCTATAGACCCCCAACTAGTGGGAAGGATGTAGAAGAACAAATGTGTATGGAAATTTCAGAGGCCTGAATTTTCAGCTCTGTGGGCGGGCGCATTCGGTGAGCCCAGGAGCGGTCTGGAAACGGACCGCTAACCGCGATCGGCCCCGGCCACGATTTCACACTGGCTAGCTAATTAACAGCCAACCAGCGTGAAGCACAAGCTGAAAAGCTCAGCACTGCCAGTGTGGGGTCGGGAGAAGGGCAGGTGATGACGTTTCTGCGGGCGCAGGCAAGTGCTGAGAGAAAGCTCCCTGAAGGAAGAAAGCTGCCTCAGGGAGCTGCAGACCCAAAAACCATGAAATAAACTTTTGAAAATCAGGAAAAAAATGTCCAAGCATCACAGTCAAGCACCAACATATAAGTGATAAAATGCAATCCACAGATTTTTATTTCTATTTTATTTAATAACAGAAACCTCGAGCCGCCCTTGGATGAGGTTTGATGAAAGCCAACCTGGCCAATTGGCCCATCCACCAACCATAAGGTTGGATGGGCCACAAAGTAGGAGACAATTACGCTGTTAATTGGCTTAATTGCCCTCTTAATTGTTGGCGGGAGTGCTTCCGACTTTTGTGCATGCCCGCTGAGTGAAATATCACAAGAGTGTGCGATGACATTGGGACACCCGCCTGACATCACCTTGAGCGATTTCACGCCCAATCTGATGGGGCGCCCGCCCACCAGTGGACGTAAAATTCCATCCAGAGTGATGCAAACATTATTGAGTAGTTATAATGGGGGACTTTATTGACCTGAATGCAGATTGGGACAGTGGTAGTGTAAAGGGCAGAGTGGGGTAAGAGTTCCTAAATTGTGTTCAGGAGAATTTTCTACAGCAGTATGTGTACAATCCAACAAGGGAGGATTCACTGTAAATTATAAATTAATTAACTAAGTCGAGATGGCTGGGCAGGTGATGTGCTGTAGCTGTATGATGTGGGAGCTGGCAGATCCCATTGCGAGCCGCAGTGACCGCATCTGCAGCAAGTGTTGGTTGCTGGAGGAACTTCAGCTCAGAATTGATGAGCTGGAGTCCGAGCTCTGGATGCCGCGGCACATCCGGGAGGGGGAGAGTTACCTGGATGCTTTGTTTCAGGAGGTGGTCACACCCGGTAGATTAAGTACCTCAAGTCTGGTCAGTGGTCAGGGTCAGCAGGGTGTGACTGCAAGTGAGGCAGGTAGAGGGATCCTGTGTTCAGGAACAGAGGAGCCTCAACTCTTGACCTTGTCCAACAGGTACGAGGTACTTGCTCCCTGTGTGGATGAGGAACAGGTCTGTAGGGAGTATAAGCCAGCTGACCATGGCACAGTGGCACAGGAGGCCATTCAAGAGGGGGGAGCAAAAAGACAAGTGGTAGTTGTAGGGGATTCTATAATTAGGGGAATTGATAGCTTCCTTTGTAAGCCGGATCGAGAGTCCTGCATGGTATGTTGCTGCCCGGTGCCAGGGTGAGGGACATCTCTGACTGGCTTGAAAGGATATTGGAGATGGAGGGGGAGGATTCAGTTGTTGTGGTCCACGTCAGGACAAATAACATAGGTAAGACTAGGAAAGAGGACCTGTTTGAGGATTATCAGGAACAAGGAACTAAATTAAAGAACGAGGTTTTCCACCCACGGTGGTTGACAGGGCCTTCAACCGTGTCCGGCCCATCTCCCGCGCATCCGCCCTCACACCTTCTTCACCCTCCCAGAAACATGATAGGGTCCCCCTTGTCCTCACTTATCACCCTACCAGCCTCCGCATTCAAAGGACCATCCTCTGCCATTTTCGCCAACTCCAGCATGATGCCACCACCAAACACATCTTCCCTTCACCCCCCTGGCGGCATTCCGCAGGGATCGTTCCCTCCGGGACACCCTGGTCCACTCCTCCATCACCCCCTATACCTCAACCCCCTCCCACGGCACCTTCCCATGCAACCGCAAAAGGTGCAACACCTGCCTCTTTACTTCCCCTCTCCTCACCGTCCAAGGGCCCAAACACTCCTTTCAAGTGAAGCAGCATTTCACAAGCATTTCCCTCAATTTAATCTACTGCATTCGTTGCTCCCAATGCGGTTTCCTCTTCATTGGAGAGACCAAACGCAGACTGGGTGACCACTTTGCAGAACACCTTCGGTCTGTCTGCAAGCATTACCCAGACCTCCCTGTCGCTTGCCATTTCAAAACTCCACCCTGCTCTCATGCCCACATGTCCGTCCTTGGCTTGCTGCATTGTTCCAGTGAAGCTCAATGCAAACTGAAGGAACAGCACCTCATCTTCCGACCAGGCATTTTACAGCCTTCCGGACTGAATATTGAGTTCAACAATTTTAGATCATGAACTCGCTCCTCCATCCCCACCCCCTTTCCGATTCCCCCCCCTTTTTTCCAATAATGTATATAGATTTTTCTTTTCCCACCTACTTGCATTATTTTTAAATGTATTTCCATCCATTGTTTTATCTCTACCTTTTAGCCTTTTTTGATTCCTTCACCCCACCCCACCCCCACTAGGGCTATCTGTAACTTGCCTGTCCTGCTTTCTACCCTTAATTAGCACATTCCTTAGATAATATCACCACCTTCAACACCTCTTTAGCCTTTTGTCTGTGACATCTTTTGGTTACCTCCACCTATTACTGGCCCTCTATCCAGCTCTATGTATCCCACTCCCCCTGAAACCAGCTTATATTTCATCTCTCTTCTATTTTTACGTAGTTCTGTTGAAGTGTCATTCAGACTCGAAATGTTAAATGTGCTCCTCTCCACAGATGCTGCCAGACCTGCAGAATTTTTCCAGGGATTTTTGTTTTTGTTTTGGATTTCCAGCATCCGCAGTTTTTTGCTTTTAAATTAAAGAACAGGTCTCACTCTTAAGTTTTAAGAATAAATTAGATGGATACATGGATGGGAGAGGTCTGGAAGTTTATGGACTAGGTGCAGGTCAATGGGACTAGCGGAATAATATTTTGGCACAGAGTAGAAGGGCCGAATGGCCTGTTTTCTGTGCTGTAGTGTTCTATGGTTCTATGGTTCTAGGTCCTCAAGGGTTATAATCTCCGGATTACTACCCAAACCACGTTCAAATTGGCATAGGGATGCGAGAATAAGGGAAGTAAACACGTGGCTAATGGAGTGGTGCGGGAAAGAGGGGTTCCATTTTGTGGGGCACTGGCATCAGTATTGGAACAGGAGGAATTTGTACCATTGGGACGGTCTCCACCTGAACCGATCTGAGACCAATGTTCTAGCGAAAAGGGTAAATAGGGTGGTCAACAGGACTTTAAACTAGAAAGTGGGGGAGAAGGGAAGGGTAAAACTCCAAGAAGTATGACTAATGGGAAACAAAGCAGCAGGTTAGCGTTTGGGGGGGTGGATTCAACTTCATGGAAAATTATGAAAAAACTGGAAAGAAAGGAGAGCCCAGGAGAGGCTATTAAAGTCTCCAGAACACAAAATAGGACAGAGTGTTTGGAAAGGGCTAGGAATCTAACTTCAAGCACATCAGATAAAGGGACGACAATGAGAAAGGGGACGGGAAATACAGGACTGAAGGTGTTGTATCTGAATGCACGCAGTATACAAAATAAGGTAAATGAGCTTGTGGCGCAGATTGAAATTGGCAGGTATGATGTGGTGGGCATTACGGAGACATGGCTGCAAGGGGATCAGGATTGGGAGCTAAATGTATAAGGATACACATCCTATCGAAAAGATAGGCAGGTTGGCAGAGGGGGTGGGGTTGCTTTGTTAGTAAGAAATGAAATTAAATCGATAGCAAGAAATGATGTAGGGTCAGATGATGTAGAATCTGTGTGGGTAGAGTTGAGGAATCGCAAAGGTTAAAAAATCATAATGGGAGTTATGTACAGGCCTACGAACAGTAGTCAGGATGTGGAGCACAAGATACACCAGGAGGTAGAAAAGGCATGTAAGAAAAGCAAGGTTACAGTGATCATGGGGGATTTCAATATGCAGGTAGACTGGGAAAATCAGGTTGGTAGTGGATCCCAAGAAAAGGAATTTGTGGAATGTCTACGAGATGGCTTTTTGGAGCAGCTTGTGGTGGAGCCCACTAGGGAACAGGCAATTCTAGATTTAGTGATGTGCAATGAGGCAGATTTGATAAGGGAGCTTAAGGTGAAGGAACCCTTAGGAGGAAGTGACCATAATATGATAGAATTTACCCTGCAATTTGAGAGGAAAAAGTTGGAATCAGATGTAATGGTATTACAGTTGAATAAAGGCAACTACAGAGGCATGAAGGAGGAGCTGGCCAGAATTGACTGGGAGATGAGCCTAGCAGGAAAGACAGTGGAACAGCAATGGCAGGAGTTTCTGGGAGTAATTTGGGAGACACAGCAAAAATTCATCCCTAGGAAGAAGAAGCATACCAAAGGGAGGACGAGGCAACCATGGCTGACAAGGGAAGTCAGGGACAGCATAAAAGCTAAAGAGAAAGCATACAATGTGGCGAAGAGCAGTGGGAAACCAAGGGATTGGGAAGCCTACAAAGACCAACAGAGGACAACTAAAAAAGAAATAAGGAGGGAGAAGATTAAATATGAGGGTAAACTAGCCAGTAATATAAAAGAAGATTGCAAAAGTTTTTTTTAGATATATAAAGGGTAAGGGAGAGGCAAAAGTGGACATTGGGCCGCTGGAAAATGATGCTGGAGAAGGAGTAATGAGGAACCAAGAAATGGCGGAGGAACTGAATAGCTACTTTGCGTCAGTCTTCACAGTCGAAGACACGAGTAACATCCCCAAAGTTCAAGAGAGTCGGAGGGCAGAGGTGAGTATGGTGGCCATTACCAAGGAGAAGGTGCTAGGAAAACTGAAAGGTCTGAAGGTGGATAAATCACCTGGACCAGATGGATTACACCCCAGAGTTCTGAAGGAGATAGCTGAAGAGATAGTGGGGGCGTTAGTGG
Organism: Cetorhinus maximus; assembly: GCF_964194155.1. Classification (NCBI taxonomy): domain Eukaryota; kingdom Metazoa; phylum Chordata; class Chondrichthyes; order Lamniformes; family Cetorhinidae; genus Cetorhinus; species Cetorhinus maximus. The sequence goes on from NC_135883.1 coordinate 170,014,615, forward strand.
TGATCTTTCAGGAATCACTGAAGTCAGGGAGGGTCCCAGAGGACTGGAAAATAGCTAATGTAACCCCCCTGTTTAAGAAGGGAGTGAGGCAAAAGACGGGAAATTACAGGCCAATTAGCCTGACCTCGGTCGTTTGTAAGATTTTAGAGTTCATTATTAAGGATGAGATTTCAGAATACTTGGAAGTGCATGATAAAATCGGGCAAAGTCAGCATGGTTTCATCAAGGGGAGGTCATGCCTGACAAATCTGTTAGAATTCTTTGAGGAGGTAACGAGTAGGTTAGACAAAGGAGAGCCAATGGATGTTATCTACTTGGACTTCCAGAAGCCTTTGACAAGGTGCCGCACAGGAGGCTGCTCAGTAAGATAAGAGCCCATGGTGTTAGAGGCAAGGTACTAGCATGGATAGAAGATTGGCTGTCTGGCAGGAGGCAGGGAGTGGGGATAAGTGGGTCCTTCTCAGGGTGGCGGCCGGTGACTAGTGGAGTTCCGCAGGGGTCAGTGTTGGGACCACAACTTTTCACTTTATACATTAATTATCTAGGTGAAGGAACTGAGGGCATCCTGGCTAACTTTGCAGATGATACAAAGATACGTGGAGGGACAAGTAGTATTGAAGAGGCGGGGAGGCTGCAGAAGGATTTGGACAGGTTAGGAGAGTGGGCAAAGAAGTGGCAGATGGAATACAACGTGGGGAAGTGTGAGGTCATGCACGTTGGTAGGAAGAATAGAGGCATAGACTATTTTCTAAATGGGGAGAGAATTCAGAAATCTGGAGTGCAAAGGGACTTGCGAGTCCTAGTCCAGGATTCTCTTCAGGTTAACTTGCAGGTTGAGTCGGTAGTTAAGAAAGCAAATGCAATGTTGCCATTTATTTCGAGAGGACGAGAATATAAAAGCAGGGATGTGCTGCTGAGGCTTTATAAGGCTCTGGTCAGACCACATTTAGAATATTCTGAGCAATTTTGGGCCCCGTATCTCAGGAAGGATGTGCTGGCACTGGAGAGGGTCCAGAGGAGGTTCACGAGAATGATCCCAGGAATGAAAGGCTTAACATATGAGGAACGTTTGAGGACTCTGGGTCTATACTCGTTGGAGTTTAGAAGCATGAGGGGGGATGTGATTGAAACTTACAGAATACTGAAAGGCCTGGATAGAGTGGACGTGGGGAAGATGTTTCCATTAGTAGGAGAGACTAGAACCCGAGGGCACAGCCTCAGCGTAAAGGGAAGACCTTTTGGAACAGAGGTGAGGAGAAACTTCTTTAGCCAGAGAGTGGTGAATCTGTGGAATTCATTGCTACAGAAGGCTGTGGAGGCCAGGTCATTGAGTGTATTTAAGACCGAGATAGATAGGGTCTTGATTGGTAAGGGGATCAAAGGTTTTGGGGGGAAGGCGGGAGAATGGGGTTCAGAAACTTATCAGCCATGGCTGAATGGCGGAGCTGACTCGATGGGCCGAATGGCCTAATTTCTGCTCCTATGTCTTATGGTCTTATGGCCAAGTAGGTCAAGTGTCAACGGGGGAACATTTAGGAGACAGCGATCATTGTATCGTAACATTTGGGATGACGGTGGAATAGGACAATGTGCAATCCAGAGTAAGAATAATTAACTGGATGGAGGAGAGCCAACTTCAGTGGGGCAAGAATGGAGCTGACTTCAGTGGGGCAAGAACAGAGCTGGGCCTGATAGACTGGGACCAATGGTTGGTGGGAAAAACTAGTTGAACAATAGGTTACCTTCAAAGAAGAAATGGTTCAGGCACAGTCAAGGTATATTTTCACAAAAGGGAAAGGTAGGGGAAACAAATCTCGAGCTCCCTGGATTAAAAAGGTGATAGAAATTAAGATAAAGAAGAAAGTGTCCTTATGACAGGTGTCAGGTAGAAAACAGAATTGAGAACCAAGAGGAATACAGAAGGTTCAGAGGAAAGGTGAAAAAGCAAATAAGAGAAGCAAAAAGTAATTGTCAGAAAAGACTGGCAGCCAACATAAAGGGGAATCCCAAAGCCTTCTATCGGCACACAAATAGTAAGAGGGTATACACAAATCTATTGGCACACAAATAGTAAAAGGAGAAATAGGTCCGATTAGGGACCGAAAAGGGAATTTACACATGGATGAAGGGACCATGGCTGAGGTGTTAAATGGATACTTTGCACCTATCTTCACCAAGGATGTAAATGGTACCAGGGTCACAGTGACAGTGGAGGAAACTCTGTCACGAGAAGGGTTCAAAATTGATAAGGAGGAAGTATTGGATAAACTGTCGGGGCTTAAACTTGACAAGGCACTGGGACTGGATGAGATGCATCCAAGGAAGTTGAGTGGAAATTGCAGGGGCACTGGCCATAATCTTTTAGTGTTCCCTAGATACAGGGGAGGTGCCAGAGAACTGGAGAATTGCAAACATTATGCCCTTGTTCAAAAAAGGCTGTAAGGATAAGCCCAGCATTTACAGACCAGTCAGTTTAACTTCGGTGGTGGGGAAGCTTCTAGAGACAATTATTCAGGATAGAATTAGTAGTCACATGGAAAAATGTGGATTGATTAGGAAGAACCAGCATAGGTTTCTAAAGGGGAAATCATGTTTAACTAAGTAGCTTGAGTTTTTTGAAGAGGTAAGAGGGTAGAAGATGGTAATGCTGTTGATGTGGTATTTATGGGCTTTCAAAAGGCATTCGATACAGTGCCACACAACAGACTTGTGAAAAGTTATAGCTCATGGAATGAAAGGGACAGTAGTAACATGAATACATAACTGACTGAAAAATATGAAAGAGAGAAATGGTCAATGGATATTTTTCGGGCTGGAGAAGGTTTGTTCTGGAGTTCCCCAGAGGTCGGTGTTGGAACCCTTGCTTTTCCTGATATATATTAATGATCGAGATCTTGGCGTACAGGGGACAATTTCAAAGTTTGCAGATGATATGAAACTTGGAAGCATTGTAAACTGTGAGGAGGACAGTTTAGAACTTCAAAAGGACATGGACAAGTTGGTGGAGTGGACAGATGGGTGGCAGTTTATGTTCAATGTGGAGAAGTGTGAGGTGATGCATTTTGGTAGGAAGAACATGGAGAGGCAATATAAAGTAAGGGGTACAATTCTTAAAGATGTGCAGGAACAGAGGGACCTGGGTGTTTATGTGTATTGATCATTGAAGGTGGCAGGACATGTGGAGAGCAGTTACTAAAGCATACAGTATATTGGGCTTTATTAATAGGAGTATACACAAGAATAGGGAGGTTATGATGAGTTTATATAAGACACTAGTTAGACCTCAGCTGGAGTATTGTATACAGTTTTGGGTGTCACACTACAGGAAAGGTGTGAACGCATTGGAGAGAGTGCAGAAGAGGTTGGAACTGCTCTCCTTGAAGAGGAGAAGGCTAAGAGGAAATTTGATAGAGGTGTTCAAAATCATGAGGGGGCTGGATGGAGTAGATAGGGAGAAACTGTTCCTGCTCGTCAAAGGGTCAGGAACAAGAGGGCACAGATTTAAACTGATTTGCAAAAGAAGCAAACATGTTGTGAGAAAAAAAAATTTCACACAGCGAGTGGTTTGGGTCTGGAATGTACTGCCTGGAAGTTTGGTGGAGGCAGGTTCAATCGAGGTATTCAAGAGGGCTTTAGATCATTATTTGAATAGAAACAATGTGCAGGGTTACGGGGAAAAGACAGGAGAATGGCACTAAGTCAGAATGCTCATTTGGAGAGCTGGTGCAGGCACGATGGGCCAAATGGTCTCCTTATGCATCCTAACAATTCTGTGATTCTGTGAATGGAAAGTTCAGCCATTCTGACCTCTGCTATGTTCCCTTTAACTAGAAAAATTCCTTTGTCAGATTTGGCACTTCATTTGCCTGCCCTCTCTGGCTGGGAAACGCGGAAGCAGGATTCTTATGTCGTTGCTGAGTTATTCAACAGTAAATACTTTCCTAAGAGAAGAGAAGGCAAGAAGACAATTTGATAGAGGTGTTTAAAATCAGGAAGAGTTCAGATAGAATAAATAAAAAGAAACAATTGTCAACGGCTGAAGAGTCAATTATAAGGTGAAACAGTTGTGAGGTGATCAGCAAAAGAACACAAGGAAACAACGCAAGGAAAATGCTTTACCCAATGAACTGAAAATTTAGAATGTGTCACATGATAAGGCGATAGACGCAATCAACAGTAGTTTTCAAAAAGGGTAAATAGTTGAAAGAGAAAAACAATTCAAAAAAATATAAAAAGAGGGTGAGTGGGACTATTGCTCTTTGAAAACGCTGGTGCAGACTCAATGGTCTGAAAAGTCTCCTTCGTGCTGTATTATTCTAAAATCCTATGATTGCACACATTGTCAATGCTTAAGTCTGCTCTGTCAGTACTTGCAGACTTGGTTCCAGTAAACAATTATAACATTTTGCTGTGTAAACGTGTTTATCCTGTTGTCTGTGTAGATATAGATTCAATGGATTTGAATTAGAACTTCATTTGAGTTTACGTTTTGGATTTTATGTAACACTTCAGATTTTGAACAATTCCTCTCACCTGTCTATCTGGCACCATCATGGCTACTGTTCTAAATTGAATTTTTAGATTTTCTGGCAGTTCTTGGCGTCCTGCATATCCAGGATTCTGAAAGGGAGAAAAGAGATAAAAGACTTACGGTAATGTTGGACAGAAAGATAATTGAAAAGGCTTGTTTGTATGAAATTCCTCAATTTACCCATTCCTAATTTGAGTGAAGGTCAGAATAAATAAATAAAGGTTTTTATCTTTCTTGCCTGCTCTGAAAGGACAGCCTAGACAGATCATAGACAAGAAAGCAGGGAGCTGTGATGGGCCCACCTTATTTTTCTTTATATTCAATGACCCAGCCTCCATTGATATCTTGAGGAAAAGAATTCCACAGACTAATGACACTGAGAGAAAACAAATTCTCCTCATCTCCATCTTAAATGGATGACCCCTAATTTTTAAACTGCACCCCCTAGTTCTAGACTCTCCCACAAGGGGAAACATCTTCTCAGCATCCACCTGTTGTAATGTGGCCTTGTCACCTATTTGTAATAGAGTTGATCTGCAGACAACTTTCTAAGTGGAAACATTAGGTTTATTTACAATGCAGCCAGCAACAACTACACCTGTGCTTTCAACTCCATCTCTATCTCTACACTGACTGAGGAGGTAGCCCATGCCGTTAACACATTGGCTTATACAGATCATGTGATCTTACATCGCAGGACGATTCTTAAAGGTACAGTCCAACATTTAACAAAACCATAATTATGACATCAACCTATCAAGTCCCCTTAGGATCTTACATGTTTCAATAAGATCACTTCTCATTCTTCTACACTCTAATGGTATAAGCCCAGCCTTTCCTCATAAGCTAACCCCTTCATCCCAGGAATCAGTCGAGTGAACCTTATCTGAACTGCTTCTCCTATAATTATATCCTTTCTTAAGGAGACCAAAACTGTGCACAATACTTCAAATGTGGTCTCATTGAGGCCCTATGCAACCATAGCAACACTTCCTGCTTTTATATTCCATTACACTTTCTCATCACTTGCTATACCTGGTCACTAACATTTTGTGATTTATGTACCAGAACGCCCAGATCTCTTTGTACTATAGAGTTCTGCAGTGTCTCTCCATTTAAATACTATGCTGCTTATATATTCTTCTTGCCAAGGTGGACAAGTTCATATTTTCCCATATTATACTCCATTTGCCAATTTTTTTGCCCACTCACTTAACCTAAATCTGCTTGATAGTACAGAACTTGAGTATTGCCGAAAGAGATTTGCTGTCGAAAGCTTTTCTCTTGCGCTCATCAGGACAGAATCATAAGAATAGCAAATTCCAAAGGGACCAACAATTTATACTGCACGAAAAAAGGGTCTTGGTAGGTTGGAAAGTGGACTCTGGTAGAGGCTTGTCATGGAGGATGCAAAACGAATAGTTATCCCCAAGATTTTGTTTAAATTCAAACCAGGCAAGTCAACTCTGGTCAAGGCATTGCCATGGGGAAAGCACCAGGGAACAGTTGCCCCCAAGCTTTTGTTCAGCTGTAAAAGGCACATTGCCTGGGCATATTCTTTCTGTTTGCAAAAGACAGGGCCTTGTGTATGAATATATGTAGCTTTTAGCATTCATAAATCAGCCACATTGAGAGCCCAACTTATCATCTTAAATTGGCTGTTAGCATAATTCGAAGCATATTCAGGATTGAGCAAGTACTGCCCAACCATGGAATCAGATCTAATATTAGACATTGGCCGGGATTTTCCTTGCTCGCTGGTATCAGGCATGTTTGGTGGTGTGAGCGGACAATATGGTGGGATCAGTTTCATAAAGGCATGAAACCAGTTTGCAATCGTCTGCTCAGCCCGCCGATGGCGGGCCACATTTCCTGGCATCAGATGTCAGGAATCTCATTGTCATACATCAGTTTATCATTGTAAGGCCAGCCTGCCGGACTCATCCCCGCCCACTGGATCGCCCGCCCAAGTCGGTGGGAAAACCCGCTGACATGTTTCACAACAGCACATAAGTGACGTGCACCTGGCGGGAAGCACTTCGCTCAGGACTTCAAGGTTTTTTTGCTACTTTGCCTCGGTCAGCACTCGCAGTCATCAACACCAGGCTTCAGAGACCGCACCACATCACTTTTAAGGGGGCTCACGGCAGGTCTGTACCTACCAGATCAGCCATATGTGGGTGGCTTTTCAACGGCTACAGGGCAAGGTCTGGTTGGGGAAGGGCGAGAAGTGGCCTGAGGCAAAGGAAGAGGCTGCAGGACTAAAGGTGTACTGGGGAAGGAGGGTGACCCAGGGTGTGTGTGAGGGGCACATGTTATTCTGTGCAAGTGGCTGCAAGGTGTTGAAGGTTGAGGAAGCAGTCTCCAGATAAGATGAGGCCAGATGGACATGTGAAGGTATATGTGTGTGAGAATGGGTGGTGATGTCCCTTGAGCTGGCAGTGAATGAGATGCCAATGAATGTGTAATGGGCTTGAGTTTGAGTTTAGAGTGATGAGATGGTTGCCATACTGTGGCTGCACAGATGATGAGATAGTTGCTATACATTGGCTGCACGGTTGAGATCATTCATCCTCCATCTGCATTCGATGGCCAACCTCTTCTGTGCAACATTGGCACTGACCACCACTGCCATTGCTTACCAAGCCGGAGTGGTAATATTGCTGCCCCTCACGTGACCAGAGTAAGGGTGGAGGACATCACAGAAGGCCTCCACAGAGTCCAAAAGGTGCTCGAGGGCTGCAGTCTTCTTGCCTTTCGGGGCCATGTCTTCTTTGCTGCAATCCTGGGCTGGAAGCACTGGGTGCGGCTGCATTTTAAATGTGCTGCCTGGTGTGATGAAGTGGCGAGGTAATGGTGTGGCGGGCAAATGAGAGCCCGCCATGGAAACGGCGTGTTTCCTGGGAATGCCTAAGTGACCAGGGGTGTTTGAGACAATTCGGCGTGAAAACCCACCATTGCGGCCAGCAGGTAAAATATCGTTTTATCCGCCCACTATCGCACTTAGTGTAAATCTGGGAAGATTCAGCCCATTATGTTCTGAGTTTTGCAAAGTTCTAAATTGGGGGAAGACAAATTTTACAAAGCTGAGAGGTGAGCTGGAGAGAGTGGGCTAGATATAGCTATGAGAAGGAAAAACTGTGTCAAATCAGTGGCAGACATTCAAGGTGAGATTCTATGGATACAGTAAACATGTCCCTCCAAAGAAAAAGGGTGGTACTGCCAAATCTAGAGCCCCCCTGTTTATCCAGAAGCATACAGACCAAGAAAAAGCAGAAAAAGAAAGCTTATGACAGTCACAAAAGACTTAATACTGTAGAAAGCCTAGAGGAGTATCGAAAGTGCAGGGGTGAAGTAAAAATGGAAATTAGGAAAGCAAAGACACGATACAAAAACATGTTGGCAGGTAAAATCAAAGAAAATCCTAAGATGTTTTATGAGTACATTAAGAGCAAGAGAAGGTCCTATCAGATGTACATGGTAACTTGTGGGTTGATGCAGAAGATGTGAGCAAGGTTAACAATGAGTACTTTGTCTCTGTCTTCGCTAAGGAGAGGGATGATGCAGACATTCTAATTAAAGAGGAGTGTAAAATATTAGATACAATAAGCACAGAGAGAGAGTAAGTACAGGAGGGACTGGTGTCCTTGAAGGTGGATAAATCACCAGGGCTGGATGGATTGTATCCCAGGCTGTTGAAGGAAGCCAAGGAGGAAATAGCGGATGCTCTGAGGATCATTTTCCAATCCTCATTAGATGCATGTGAGGTCCTAGAGAATTGGAGGTCTGCGAACATTGTACCATTATTTAAAAAGGGTGTAAGGGATAGACTGGGGGAGAATTTTCCCCATGTCGGGTGGGCCATGCGGGAGCGGGCAGGCGCGAACCCGATCACCACCCCCGATCGGGTCGGCGCCACCATTTTACATGGGCAAGCCAATTAAGGCCCGCCCAGCATAGTTCACGACTCCTGTGGATAGCGGGAGTGGGCAGGCGGCAGCAGGCGCGCTCAGACCTCCGGGTCCAATGGCAACACGGCTGCTTGTTTAAATGAAGACCTGGCAGCCTTTGCAAGGCTGCTCACAATGGCCGGCAGAAGAGCACATCAGGGGGGCAATGTGCCTGATGCAAGTCTGGAGGATAGGCCGTCGGGGCAGGCCAGGCCAGAGAGTAGGCCAGCGGGGCAGTGTGCCCCTCGTTTTTCCCAACAGATGCCTAGCTGCCCTCCTGCAGGAGGTGGCAGCGCGGAGCAAGGTCCTTCTTCCAAGGGATGGGAGGCGGAGGCCTCCCCACCTGACGAAACGTGCGTGGGAAGAGGTGGCCAAGAGTGTTAGCTCCCATGATGTGGTGCGGCGCACATGTGTCTAGTGCCGCAAAAAAATTCAACAATGTCTTGCACTCAGGAAGGGTGAGTACCATGTTGCCTCAAGTCACATAATGCAGTCGCCACTCTTTCCTCCCAACCCGCCCCCCTTCCTCCCACCCCCCGGAAACTCTACAGTAATGGCATGGAATCCCTCACGGTATGTATCCCTCACTGGGTGTGCCAGCAGATATTGCCCATGCCCAGTTCACCCTGAGAGGGCTGAGCTAGGATGTGTTCTGTATCCGCAGCATGTGTGACACTGACACCCAGAGTATAGAATGGGCGTGAAAGTCAAGGATCTGCACCTAGGCATAACGCTGGAACTGTGAAGTATGCCAAAGTCAGGGTGCTAACATGCTGGGAGGGGAGCTTCCAATTGGCGGGGCACCAATCTATCTGCTGGTCTTTGCGCTCCACGTGCTTGTGCCTCCAAAGTGACACCTTATGGTGCCACATGTGAAGGAGGCAGCGTTTAGGCAATGGGGAGGGGTGGAGAGGTCAGCCCTGGCTTCTTTGGGTGAGTGTGCAGCAGCTGTGGGGTAATGAAGAACTGGAGTCCTGCAATATCCCACTCTGACTGGGTTGGCAGGGATGCGATGGGAATTCAGGTGCAGGCTGAACTAATCAATGCTCCTCTCTCCTTTTCAGGAGAAGACTGCACACAATGCCTCTGAACTAATGCGGACTGGTGGAGGCCAGGCCTGGTTGGCCATCCTAACGGCTTACAGGCAGCAAGTCATGGATCTGGAGAGGCACCATGCCCCCAGGTCCACCAGTAGCAGTGAGGCTGGGATGCCATGGAGAGGTATGTTTGGCAAGCACTCAGGTCAACATGTGCGTCACAGGAACCATGGCACTGCTGAATGCTCAGTGATTGAAGTTAGCAACATGGGTGACCATTGATTATGGAGGGATGTGCATATAATATAATAATCCAGGGGAGCGGCATGCAAGTTGACATTGTCTACACTGTAACTAATCAAATGTCCTTTTTCTTCCTTTCAGCATCACCATAGCTGGACCCGGAGGAGGAGGCAGAGGGCCCACCTCTCACCCCTGAAGCCCCAGATCAAATCCACTCACCAGTGTCACACCATCTCTGCCAGCCAGGCACCAGCGCAGATACTAGCACCTCAGTGAGAATTAGATATTCGGCTAGTGTCCCAGGGCATGGTGGTGAGGGCACTTCACATGCGCTTGAGGTGCAGACAGAGACATAGAGTTCCCAGGGCCCCAGCAGTCAGAGGGCTGCTGGGGACTAGGTACATGCTCGGTCAGTGGCTGATGATGTGCCTCTGGAGTAGTCCGTGAGGCAGCAAACGCTGGAAGTGCAGTAGGGTATGCGGGACGATCTGGCGGAGATACATGAGGCTATGCGTGACATGGTGCCCGTGCTTGAGGAGTCCACGCAGAGTATCACCAATGTAATGAGCCTTATGGCTGAGCGCCATGCTTCCTCCATGGAGACAGTGGCAACTCCCATGGAGAGGCTCCTCCAGGAGACCAAACAGGGCCTCCTGGGGTTGCGCTCAGGCCTGCAAGTCCTTACAGCAGCATTGGCCTTAGCTGGTCAGTGCCAGTGTGGGAGATGGTTTGGGCACCAAGTATCACAGCCTGGTGTCCATCCATCTACAGTGAGTGGGGAGGTCTGAAGCGACCTCACGTTGGCGCAGCAGCTGCTTGTCATCTCTGCGGGCTCCTCTCAGGGTGCTCCAGATGAGGGCAGCAGCTCCTCCGTCCCTCTGCCAGTGACCGTGGCATCCAATGAGGCTGCGGCGACTGGGGAGAAGCCAGCTGTGGAACTGGCCGCTCCCTCCCATCAAAGGCTCCATTAGCCAGAGGACATCCACCAAGGTCATCGAGGCCAACAGGACAGCACAGTGAAGCAGGCTGCCTCAGATGCCAGTGCCAGTGAGGGGACAGCAGCTAGACATAGCACCAATAAGCATAAATTTAAGGCACCTTAGGCACATCACAGGTTTCTCACTGATGCTTTTATGTTTGCCCATAGTACTTTCTGGAAGACTTGGTGTGATGTCCAACACCGTTTTTTTTTCGCTTTATGAAGTTACATTTGTTCTCTCAATAAATTTTGACATGTTGCCATGCCTCAGGGTAATTCCTTACTTTTGTAAGTGGACGGGAACCCATGATGTTTTGAGTAAGTTGTTTGACATAGAGCTTTATTGACTAGGGCCTCAGTTAATGTTAGTATCCAGGCTGATTTAGCACTCAGGTATCAAGTGTGGAGCCTGCAGCCCTGGCGTGTATTGAAGGCCCATCTGTGGTGGGCTAGCTGAAGGTTCTTTGGATTAAAGCCTCCCAGGTGTCCCTGCCTCCCTGGGTTAGCGTCAACCCCCTCAGTGTTCTCCTGTGTGGACTCATCCTCGGACTCACTGCAGGACTCATCGTATGCATCCGGATCAACTGCGTCTATGTCTTCCTCGTCCACTGCATCACCCTTTTCCAGTGCCAGATTGTGGAGAACACAGAATGCAACCACTATCAGTGACACACGATTTGGGGAGTATTGGAGTGCGCCAGCTGAGCGGTCCAGGCATTGAAAGCGCATCTTGAGAAGACCGTTGGTTCTCTCCACCACAGCCCTTGTAGAGGTGTGGCTCCTATTGTATTGCTGCTCAGCCTCTGTTCTTGGATGGTGGAGAGGAGTCATGAGCCACCTTTGAGGGAATGGCCCTTGTCACCCAGCAGCCATCCATCCAGCTGGGCAGGAGCACTGAAGAGCCTCAGCACCTGGGAGTGTCTGAGTATATAAGCGTCCTGAGAGCTGCCTGGGTACCTTGCACAGACTTGCAGAACCTGCAGCTTGTGATCAAACACTATCTGCATGTTCAAGGAGTGGAATCCCTTCCTGTTGAGAAAGGCACCGGGCTCACCCAGTGGCGCCTTGATGGCCACATGTGTGCACTCAATTGCACCCTGGATGCGAGGGAGGCCAGCAAGTGTTGCGAAACCTCTGGCTCCCTCTGTCTGCCTGGCCTCGTCCCAGCGGTAGTGGATGAAAGCCAATGCATGCCTGAATGGAGTATCTGTCACCTGCTTGACACAAGTGTGGACAGTTGATTTGGAGACTCCACAGAGATCATCCACCGACCCTTGGAAAGAGCCGGAGGCATAGAAGTTGAGGGCAACTGTGACCTTTAAAGCCACTGGCATGGGGTGCCCAACCACAGTTTGCAGAGATCTCAGGGCCTATCATCTGACAGATGGAGGTGACTGTCTCCCTTGAGAGAAGGAGCCTCCTTCGGCAGTGCACCTCCTACATATTGAGGTAGCTGCTTCGCCACCTGTATACCCTGGCAGCAGGATATTGGCATCTTCTGTGGCCCCTTCTGCCTTGCACTTCCTGTTGGCTCTGCACCCCTTGTGCCTGCGCCTCTCCTCCCAAAGGTGGCTGCCCTGGAGGCTGAATGTGGACTCCTGGCTTCCTCCCCCTTCTGGCCCTCCCTTCCTCCTCTGAGGAGGTGCCTCTAGTGGAGAACACAACTCCCATTCCCAGGCTAAGGGAAGGCTTCCTGAAAGCTGCAGGCCCCAAAAATGACCTTTATGGTAGAGTCCTGACCAAGACTTTTACCCCTGTCCTAGCGGTTGGTATGAGATTCGAAGTATTCCTGGTCATACAAGCAAGTATCAGTAACTTTCACACTTAAATACCTGAAAGATCACATTCGCGACCCCACTCACCCCTCTCATCCTGCCGTGGATGAGGTTTATGCTATTGTCTCCTACCTGCCTGCCCATTGCACCCGTGCGATGTCCTGAAGATCACACGGGCTGCGAAAAATCAAATTTAATTGTTACCTCAAGGGCCTTAACTGGCCCATTACTTGATGGCGGGCGCGCATCCGAACTTATAGTGCACCTGCCTTCCCAAATATCACAATGGCGCGTGGTGACGTCGGGACACATGCCCGACATCACCGTACGTTATTTTATGCGTTGGCGTTCGGGGCCTGCCCCGCATGCCAATGGGAAAATTCTGCCCAAGGTCTCCAAGCCTGCTTCGAGTCCACCAATACAGCAAACTGACCTCCTGGTAACGAGACCACAAGTAACCGACTTTGTGACTTCCTACACCATGAGCTCTTATTTGTGTAGTAACCTTTTGATGTAGCATCTTATCTACACCACACCTAGAGGTTCTGCTATAACCACCTTGCTTGTTACTTCCTCAAAGAACTCCAATGATTCAGTTAAACATGAATTTCCCTTCATAAAATCAGGTTGACTTTCCCTGATATGGGATTGGTTAGCAAAGAAGAAGTAGACAGTAGGGATAAATGGGTCATTTTCAGGTTGGCAAGCTGTAACGAGTGGAGTGCTACAGGGCCTCAACTGTTTGCAACAATCTATATCAATGACTTGGATGAAGGGACCAAATGTATGGTAGCTAAATTTGCTGATATGACAAAGATAGTTAGGAGAGTAAGTTGTGAAGAGAATATAAGGAGTCTGAAAGGGATACAGGTCGGTTCAGTGGGTGGCCAAAAATTTGGCAGATGGAATATAACGTGGGAAAATGTGAACTTGTCCACTTTGTCAGGAAGAAGCGAAAAGCAATATATTATTTAAATGGAGAGAGACTTCAGAACTTTCCAGTACAGATGGATCTGGATGTCCTGGTACATGAATCATAAAAAGTTAACGTGCAGGTACAGCAACTGATTCGGAAGACAAACAGTATGTTGACATTTATTGCAGGGGGAGTATAAATGTAGGGAACCTTTGCAACAGCTGCACCTGGGCCTTAGTGAGACCATCTCTGGAGTATTGTGTACAGTTTTGGTCTCCTTACTTAAGGAACAATATAATTGCATTTGGGGGAGGCGGTGTAGTGGCAATGTCACTGGACTAATGCTCTGGGGACGTGGGCTTGAATCTCACCGAGGCAGCTGCCGGAATTTAAATTCAGCTAATAACTCTGGAATTAAAAGCTAATCTAGTGGTAACCATGAAACCATTGTCAATTGTCGTAAAAACCCATCTGGTTTACTAATGGCCTTTAGGGAAGGAAATCTGCTTTCTTATCTGATCTGGCATACATGTGACTCCAGATGCATAGCAATGTGGTTGACTCTCAAATGCCCTCGAAATGAGCTACTTAGTTGCATCAAAACTGCAACAAAGCCTACAAAAAGGATTGACACCAGACGAGTTTCTGAAGTACCTTCTGGTAACCTTTTCATTCCAGATATGAAAGTTTGCACACCTCACTCCAGATATGAAAGTTTGCACACCTCTCTCAGCTAAACCATTTGATGAGGGATGGTATGGTGCTGTTTTACTATGTCTGATTCCATTTAAACTCATAAATCTCTGAAACTCTGTACTGGTAAAGTCTGTACCATTATCAGAAACAATAACTTCTGGTAGGCCATGTATACGAAAACTATGACACAGCTCTTCGATAGTTGCACTCAATTTCGGTGACCTGACTTCATATACATCCATCCAATTAGAATGCGCATCTACGATCAATAAAAACATGGTACCTAAGAATGATCCTACATAATCAATATGTAGTCTAACCCAGGGTCGATTAGGCCACCCCCACAGGTGCAGTCGAGCTGAAATAGGCAACTTCTGTTGTTGCTGACAATGGAGACGTGCTTGACCGTGCTTTCAATATCACTGTCAATGCCTGGCCACCAGACATAGCTTCACACAAGCATTTTCATCCTTGATTTGCCTGGATGCACACTGTGGAGCTCTGTCAAGAGTGGTTCCCTTGCTAAGGGACGATGACTCCTGAACCTCACAACAAGATTCTATCTTGACAACTTAACTTTGTTTTTTGGGCATGGAATGGTCTCATCTCTGCAGACACTGGTAAATTTGTCCACCCTTGCAATACAAGGTCTCTGACTTTTGACAAAATCGGATCTCTGCTCACCCAATTTCTCATTTGTTTCGCGCACACAGGCAAAGAATCCAAGAAATTCAGTACAAACACAACTTCTTGTGGCACTGGAGCATGTACAATTCTATCTGGTAATGGGAGATGACTGAGTGTGTCCACATGTGCAATTTGCAAGCCAGGACAGTGCTTAAAGGTATAATCACATGCAGATAATATCAAAGCCCAATGTTAAATTCTTGCTGATGTTATTGGTGGAATGTCCTTATCCTTACTGAATAAATCCAGTAGTTGTTTATGGTCTGACACAATGGTGAAATGTGATCCCCATGCAGATACTGGTGGAATTTCTTCACTCCAAATATCACTGATAAACCTTCCTTTTCTAGTTGGAAATGACCTGTCTTGGCTGCAGAGAGTGTTCTGGAGACATTGCCAATTGGCCTTTCTGATCCATCTTCCATTCTGTGTGATAACGCAGCTCCCACACAATAAGGAGACTTGAGTTCAGTCACACTGAATGGAGAGGACACATCTTTGATTGCCTAAACCTTCCTTTCTGCCAGATGCAAACCCATGGCATCCCCTGTGACACAAGTAAGTAACTTCTGGCACTTGTAATGTACATTTTCTTTAATCATATGCTGGCTTCCAAGAGTCTTCTTAGCACCCCTTCCAGGTTGGCCAAGTACTCGGTTTCAGCTGACCCTGTAATCAGAACATTATCTAGGTATACTACCGCCCGGGGAAGTCCTTGCAAAAGACTCTCCATTGTCTTTTGGAAGATTGCACATGAAGACGATACTCCAAAGGGTAAGCGAGTATATTATACAGACCCTTGTGCATGTTGATGTTTAAGTATCCTCTAGACATGCCAACCAGCTCTAGCTGTTGGTAAGCATGGCTCATGTCCAGTTTTGTACAGGATTTGCATCCAGCTAACTTTGCATTTAAGTTGTCTATCCTCGGGATAGGATATTTATCTAGCTTGGCTGCCTAGTGCATGGTCAATTAATAGTCCCCACAAATGCATATAGTTTGGTCAGGCTTCACCACTAGGACTATGGGTGCTGCCCATTCCAAAAATTGGATTGGTTGGATGAAGCCTAGCTTTTCTAACCTGCACAGTTCTGCATCCACCTTCTCCTTTAAGGCATAAGGCACAGGTCTGAACTTAAAGAAATGGGGTGTCGCCTGAGAATCCACATATATTTTTGCTTGCAAGCCTTTTAACTTCCTTAATTCGTCACGAAATACACTGTCGTATTCCCTTAGCAATTCAGGGACTCCTCCTGTTCTCAAGTGAAATATTTCAGACCAGTTGAGCTTGATTTTCTGTAACCAGTCTCAGCCCAGATGACTAGAGCCTTCACCTGTCACTTTGATGTTAAGATCCCAGCTGAGGTTATCACTGGACAAGCCTGATCTGAGAGTGGAACACAGCTTGATAGATCCTAACTTTTAATTTGTTTGTTTAGATATGTGGAGAGGGGCTACTGAACACAGTCACATAAGACAGCTAAAGAACTTTTAACAAAAGAATAAAACATTTATTTAACAAGAAAAGATGAACTTTATTACACTACCATTTCACCCACAACTATACCTTTACAGATATATACAGATTTGTAAGGATAACGCAAGTTACAAAAGCTTTCTTATACTCTAATGTTCACAGTAATTACACAGTCCATGTAAACCAACAGGCACCCTGCAGTCAGACACAGGATAATCCATATGGGTAAAGGACATTGCCACAGTACATGTGTCTTATAGACAGCAGACAGCCCAGCTTCCAGTGATCATTGTTAGGAAACAGAGATAGTTTAAGTAATTTGTATTTGTGGGTGTTAGGAATGAGTTTTAGCTTTAATATTTAAGTTTGATTTGTATTTCTGTATCTGTGCACTAAGAAAGGTCAAATTGAATTTTACTTTCACTTTAAAAAGTGCCTGCATTTCTAATGAGTGTTTTACGGCTCTAAACTGAGCTAAAGCAAACACAAGAGTAGAGAAACTGGGCTGTTGCCTAGCAATAGGGGTTCAGAGAGGCAGGTCCCTCCCACAGACACACACAGAATAAACTAGAAACAGTTTGATTTGGAGTCATATTTGACCCAATAAGTTAACTTTGATTTCCTGTCCACAGGTGTTGCCAGAATTGCTGAGCTTTTCCAGCACTTTCTGTTTGTTATTTCAAGATATACCTGAATTAGACAGAGCAAAGAAAACTCATTCAAGCTGTATCATATTTTAGCCTTTCAACATCCCCTTCACTTACTTACCATTGTGATAAATATGCCAAACTCTGGATTAAGTGATACACTATCTCCATCCGTGAAGATAAATACTTTCTTCCTTTCTTTCCTTGCCATGAGAATAATATAAATTTGTTGCGCTGCTACAGATAATACAGGGAGTTCAATTCGATTAAATTCATCAAAGCAGCCCCAAGAACCAGATTGTGCCAAACCTAAAAAATGCAAAAGCACCAACCACTATAGTATAAAGTTAATTTATAAAATAAGTTAATAACATTTAGTAACTAGTTTCTCATCAGTAAAAACCTTTAATTAGTTGACATTCCATCTGATCATTTAATTTCAACTTAGCTGTTTAGAGCATTTGGAATTGATTAATAAAAACACCATTACTTTAGTAAAATATCCCAAGACACTTCACAGGTGCATCAGCAAACAAAATAGAGGTATGTTTTAAGGAACATTTTTATAGAGGAGAGACCAGTGGAAGCAGAGAGGTTTAGGAAGGGAATTTCAAAGTTTAGGGCCTAAGCAACTAAAGCTACAGCTGCCAATGGAGGAGTGATTAAAATTAGCAATGCTCAAGAGGCCAGAATTGAAGGAGGACTGGGAACTTGGAGGGTTGTAAACTAGATAAAATTTCAGAGATTTGAAGGGGAAAGCCCATTAGATAATCTGAAAAAAATGTTGAGAATTTTATGACCAAAGCTTTACCAAACCAAGAGCTAATGTTGGTCAGCAAGCAGAGGAATGATGGGTGAATGGCACTTGGTCTGTGTTTAGATATAAGCTGCAGAGTTTTAGGTAAGCTCAACATTGTGGTGTGTGCAAAGTGTGAGACACTTGTTAAGAACAATTAGTAACAAGAAGGGTTGATGAAGGTAGTGCAGTGGAAGTTGTGTACATGGATTTTAGCAAGGCATTTGACAAGGTCCCACATGGCAGATCGGTCAGGAAAGTAAAAGCCCATGGGTTTCCGGGTAATGCGGCAAACTGGATAAAAGGAAACAAAGGGTAATGGTCGATGGATGCCCTTGCGAATGGAAGTTATCTCAAGTGGCGTTCCACAGGGCTCGGTGTTGGGACCCTTGCTGTTTGTGTTATATATTAACAATTTGGACCTGAACTTGGGGGGCATAATTGGGAAATTTGCAGATGACACAAAGGTTGGCCGAGTAGTGGATAGTGTAGAGGATAGCCATAATCTCCAAAATGATATAGATGGGTTGTGGATTGGCGGTAAAGTGGCAGTAGGATTTTAACATAGAGAAGTGTGAGGTCATACATTTAGGGAGGTCAAACGGTTACAGTGATCACACAATAAATGGGAATATAATAAGAGGGGTAGATGAAGTGAGAGATCTTGGCGCACAAGTACACAGGTCCCTGAAGGCAGCAGTTCAAGTAGACAAGATTGTAAAGAAGACATATGGAACGCTCTCCTTCATTGGCAGAGGTATAGAATATAAAAGTAAGGATATAATCTTTGAATTGTATAAAACACTGGTGAGGCCACAACTGGAATATTGTGCGCAGTTCTGGTCACCACATTACAAGAAGGACGTAATAGCTCTGGAGAGAGTGCAGAGGAGGTTACAAGAATGTTGCCAGGGTTAGAAAAGTGTAGCTACGTGGCAAGATTGGATAGGTTGGGGTTATTTTCCTTCGAACAAAGAAGGCTGAGAGGTGACTTGATTGAGGTGTACAAAATTATGAAGGGAATAGATAGAGTGGACAGGATAAAATTGTTTCCCTTGGTGGAGAATTCTAGAACCAGGGGACATAGATTCAAGGTAAGTGGCAGAAGGTGTGGGGGGGGACATGAAGAACTTTTTTACGCAGAGGGTAGTGGGTGTCTGGAATTCGCTGCCCAAGTTGGTGGCAGAGGCACAAACTCTAAATTCTTTTAAAAAGTACCTGGATCTGCACCTTAAATGCTGTAAGCTGCAGGGCTATGGGCTGGGTGCAGGAAGGTGGGATTAGAAAGGGCACCTGGGTGTCCTCAGGCAGGCATGGACAAGATGGGCCGAATGGCCTCATTCTGTGCTGTAACTTTTCTATGGTCCTAACTAGATATAGTTTTAAGGAAGTGATATTTGTATTTGTGGGTGTTCAGAACAAGATATGGCTTTATGTTTAAGTTATTGTTTTTATTTGTGCGTTAAGAAAGGTGAAACCAGGGTTTGGTTTCATTTTAGAGATTCCCAGCATCTGCAGTATTTTGCTTTTATAGAAATAGGAGGACACTGGATAGATAAGAATGGAACCAGGCCAAAGCAGTGCTACCAGCTGGAAAGAGAGGAGAGAAGATGGATGTGTGGTCGACTGTGTCCAAGACTGCAGACAAGTCAAGTAAGATTAGTAAGGATCATTTAACAAGGTCCCAAAGGAAAATACTACTCCGCGATGTAAAGGAAACCACATTGTAAACAGCGAATACATTATATTAAATTAGAAGATGTACAAGTAAATCACTGTTTCACTTAGAAGGGGTGTTTGGGGTCTTGGGCGGTGAGAATGGAGGAGGTGAAATTTCATCTTCTATTGACTTCAAACTCTTACATTCCTATTTTTTATTCAGTTCTGATTCAATGTGATTGGCCTGAAACATTAATGAACTTAACACTGTATTGCATGGGACACTGCTCTCCAAATCCCTGGTAGCTATCTATTTATATAGGGCTCAAGTGAATGCCCAGTTAATGCCCACTTACTGAATACAATTAAACATACTTACTATTAATTAACTTCTCACATTTTTTTCATATATATATTTGTTCAAGGGATGTGGGTGTCGCTGGCTGGGCCAGCATTTATTGCCCATCCCTAATTGCCCTTGAAACTGAGTGGTTTACTAGGCCATTTCAGAGGGCATTTTTAAGAGTCAACTACATTTTGCAGTGGGTCTGAAGTTACCTGTAGGCTAGACAAGGTAAGGACAGCAGATTTCCTTCCCTAAAGGACATTAGTGAACCAAATGGGTTTTTACAACAATTGACAACAGTTTCATGGTCATTTAATTCCAGATCTGCTATGGTGGGATTCAAACCCAGGAAATTACCCTGGGTCTCTACAGTACTAGCCCAGCAACAATACCTCTACACCACTGCCTCCTCAGGGTGATTGGGGGCTTGGGGGTTGGGGGGTGAAGGTGGTGGGAGCACAAACAATGGAGAGGGGTTTAAGAAGATTGTGTGTGTAGCGCAGGATTCCAGGGTAATCCTGGGATAATGTGATGTTTTTGACAGAGAAAGGCAGGCCTTAATAGTCCTTAGGTGGTCCAGCTAGATGTTTACCACAAACTTTCAAGTCTGTGTTCCTTGAAATTAAGGGAATGGAGATGGAGAACTATACTAGGAGCAGTAAAATTCTCTCAGCAGCTGAA
This sequence comes from Cetorhinus maximus, assembly GCF_964194155.1. NCBI lineage: Eukaryota > Metazoa > Chordata > Chondrichthyes > Lamniformes > Cetorhinidae > Cetorhinus > Cetorhinus maximus. The sequence goes on from NC_135883.1 coordinate 170,035,035, forward strand.
ATACCACTGGGCAATAAGAAGTGAGTTCTGAACACTTGGGCTATTCATAGGGAATTAAAAGTTAAGGTGAGGCTTTCAGAGGAAGGGACGGAATTTTAGAGTGACAGTATTCCTATGCTACTTGAGTGCATTTTAGAGCATAGAAACATTAAGGACTTTTGACTGTTGATAAAGTTTTGCAGGGAAAATTTTGGCCTGTGCTTGAAATCTGTACAGACTGTCAGGTTGACAAGTGCCTAAAAGTTGACCATTTATGTTGGGTACACTTGTACTGGAGCGACATGAATGTTTTGCCAGGAAAGTTAGGTGGGAAGTAGGGAATCCCCTTTAAATTATCATTGTGATGTCCTATCCCCATGGCTCCAGAAGTTCAGTTTTAGCGGTTTTCCAAAATGGGAATTCCCAAGCAGCAAAGAATGGTAAAATCAGATATTTTTTTCTGATGTAGGAAAAGGTGCTTTTTCATGCTGTTTGGCCATTTATAGTGTAAAATCACAAAAGCATATAGAAACTTTTATTTTGCTTAAAGAAGTCAATTTTAAATTTCAATTATATACACACATGTCATAGAAGCCAGTAAAGCTGCATACACTAGCAGGCAGGTGAATGCTGGGATGAAAGGATTACCCCATGACAACAGGTTGATTAGAATGGGCCTATATCTCTAGAGTTTAAGAAATGAAAGGTTATCTCATTCAAACATATAAGATTTTGAGTGGCCTTGATAGGGCAGATGCTGAGAGGGTATTTCATCTGGGTACAGAGATGAGAACTAACGAGTGTAGTCCAAGGATAAGGGGCAGACATTTTAAAATGAGATGAGGAGAAATTTAGTCACTCAGAGTTGTGAATCTTTGAAATTCTCTAAATCAGAGGGCTGTGGATGCTCAGTTGATGAGTATATAAAAGATGGATATTGATAGAAATTTGGACTCTAAGGGAGTCGAGGAATATGAGGATTTGGTGAAAAAGTGAAGTTGAGGTTGAGGATCATCCATGATTTTATTAAATTGTGGACCCAAGCTTGAGGGTTCCTCAAGCCTATTCCTACTCTTAATCCTGTTCTGATTCTAATAAGCCTTCACTTTACATATGACAGTTCACTTTTGCGCTTTCATACCTTTGTAGATTCTGCCTAATCCTCTGAAATCCATTTGATCGGAACAATTGAACACAACAACATATTTTCCAAGTGCTTTGCCCATGTCCTTCACAGTCTCTGTTTTGCCTGTACCAGCAGGTCCAGCAGGGGCAGCTCCCATATTCATCCACAAAGCTTGAGCTAAGCTGATGTAGCACCTGCAATTGGAACCAAATACACTATTTACCATTAAATTAAAAACAGTGAATAACCTGCATGAGCAGTGTGGAATCATAGAAAGTTTATAGCACAGAAAGAGGTCACTTGGCCCATCATGTCTGTGTCGGCTAAAAAGTAAGCCACACTAATCCCACTTTCCAGCATTCGGCCCATAGCCCTGCAGGTTACAGCACTTCCGGTGCATATCCAGACATCTATTAAATGAGTTAGGGGCATCTGCCTCAACTGCACTTTCAGGCAGTGTGTTCCAGACTCTGACAATCCTCTGGGTGAAAACATTTTTCTTCATCTCTCCTCTAATCCTTCTACTAATCATTTTAAATGAATGGCCCTAGTGACTGACCTCTCTGCTAAAGTAAATAGGCCCTTCCCATCCACTCTATCCAGGCCCCTCACAATTTTGTAACTCTCAGTCAAATCTCAGCCTCCGTTGTTCCAAGGAAAACAACCCCAGCCTATCCAATCTTTCCTCATAACTGGAATTTTCCAGTGCCAGAAACATCCTTGTACATCTCCACTGTACCCTCTCTAGTACAATTACATCCTTTCTGTAATGAGGTGGCCAGAACTGCACACATTACTCAAGGTGTGGCCTAACTAATATTTTATGTAGTCCCCTGTTCTTATATTCTATACCTCAGCTGATAAATGAAAGGATTCCGTATGCCTTCTTAACCACCATATCTACCTGTCCTGCTAGAATATAATGCCCGGGAGTGCATATTTTGAGCCTTTATGTCACCCATCAAAGAAACTACCTCTAACAATGACCACAACCACAACTATGCAAAGGACCAGGGCAGATCTTATACAATACGACCATTCATTCTGCCGGATCAGCCAATCAATGAAATCATGCCACAGAGAATGGAGGTAGTTCTGGTTGGTTTCTCGATTGTCTGAAGATGTTTACGCATGATTTAATAATTTGATATGATATTACATTAGTTAAAGATACAACAGAATTCAAGCAACAACAGGAACATAACATCCGTAAAGTAACATAAGATATCTGACCCAATGTACCTGGGGATTTGCGTTGGTCCTTACCCAATCCTTTGGGGCTTGTCTAATGGGTGTCATGTCAGAGAAAGTCTCTTGATTCACGTGAACCAATCCTGCCACCATCACTAGTGACTGTGTATCAGGACAGCCACCCCAGCTCTGGAGGGGACCCCCTCCCCCAACTTGCATCCTTGGTACTGTTCTTGATGGGTGCTGGGCTAGTAGTTGATGGTCATCGATGTTTTATTTCCTCATGACTGCTCGAAAGGTTGAGGACACTTGTCCCTCGGCCGCCAGGCAGCTTTGCAGCAACTGTACATAGGCAGATACTCGCCGACCATCCCATGTCAAGAATTATACATTTCCCATAAAGGTGGCAACCCTGAGGCTTAAAAAATTGTGGCTATTCTTTCCCAATTGTCTTTAGTCATCGACCACATCAATGCCAGCATGTGGTGATGTTCTCGGCGAGACCAATGCAGAGGCGCGACTCGTTGCTGTATAAAACAGTCAAAATTCCCGCAGCTACAATAACTAGCTCCCAGACTCCACACATTATCGATATGAGGACAAAGCTTGACAACAAACTCTGGCCTGGACGTCAAAGTGAAACACCACGACAAAGGCATTCCAGCTAATACCTCCTTCACAGCTGGATGTGTTAAGTGGAGATACTGAGTCAAAGAAAGTCATAGCTACTTCCGCCTGGTGATTGTGGACATTCACTCCAACGTCCCCTCACTTCCTTTACACCTTTTAGTATTCTCCCATTTATTGAGTATTCCTTTGCCGTGTTTGACACCACCCCCCTTCCAAATGCATTATCTCACACTTCTCTAGGTGTACTCCATTTGCCACTTTTCAGCTCACCTTTCCAGTCCTTAGACATCTTCCTGCAGTTTACAGCTATCCTCCTTGTTATCAGCCATGTGGCCAATTTTTGTAATACCTGCAAATGTGTTGATCATTCCCCCTGTTTTTACATCCAAATCATTTAATAGATACCACAAAAAGCAGGAGACCTACTCCTGAGCCATGTGGAACCTCACTGGAAACAGCCATCCAGTAAGAAAAAACAGCTGTCAACAATTACCCTTTGTTTCCTGCCACTGAGGCAATGTTGTATCCAGCCTTCTACATTCCCCTTGATCCATGGGTTTTTATTTTTTAACCAGTCTAACATGTGGCCTTGCTAAAATTCATGTAGATCACATTAACTGTACTACCCTCATCAATCCTCCTTGTTACCTCCTCAAAAAATTCAATCAAATTAGTCAGACACGACTTCGCCTTAACAAATCTATGCCGGCATCTTTGATTAATCTGTGCCTTTCTAAGTAACAGTTTATCCTGTCCCTCAGAATTGATTCCAATAATTTGCCCACCACCGAGGCCAGAGCGACTGGCCTGTAATCATTTAGTTTATCTCTCTCCCTTTTTAAACAAAGGTACAATGTTACAGTACCTCACCTGTATTCAGCGAGGATTGGAGGATGATGGCCGGACCCTCCGCTATTTCCTCCCTGGCTTCTTTTAACAGCCTGGGATACATTTCATCTGGCCATGGGGGTTTATCCACTTTCAAGGATGCTAATCCCCTTAATACTTCCTCTCTCTCTATGTTGATCACATCCAATATTTCATACTCCTCTTCCAATGTCTGTATTGTTCCTCTCTTTTGTGAAGACATGTGCAAAGTATTCTTGAAGAACCATGCCCACATCCTCTGCCTCCACACATAGGTTATCTTTTTGATCTGTTATGGCCATGACTCTTTCCTTTTTGATCCTCTTACTCGTAATGTATTGATAAAACATCCTTGGGTTCACCTTGATTTTGCTTGCTAATATTCATTCATGCCCTCTCTTTGCTTTTCTAGTTTCCTCTTTGATTTCACCCCTGCACTTTTTATACCCTTGGTTTCTGTAGTATTGACTTCATGGTTTCTGCCATAAATTTTCCTTTCTTGCCTTATCTTACCCTGTATTCTCCTTGACTTCCAGGGGGCTCATGATTTGGCCGTTTCACACTTTTTTGTGGGAAAATGTTTGCTTAGTTGTAGGAGACAGAGGGTGTTGACAGAAGGATGCTTTAGTGACTGGAAGCTAGTGGCGTACCACAGGGATCTGTGCTGGGTCCCCTATTATTCATCATTTATATAAAGGACATAGATGACTATGTGGGGGGTAGGATTAGTAAGTTTGCGGATGACACAAAGATTGGCCGGGTGATTAACAGTGAGGTTGAGTGTCTTGGGCTGCAGGAAGATACAGATGGGATAGTAAAATGGGCAGATAAGTGGAAGATGGTATTTAACCCTGAAAAGTGTGAGGTGATACACTTTGGAAGGAGTAATTTGACAAGGAAATATTCAATGAATAGTATGACACTAGGAAGTTCTGAGGAACAAAGGGACCTTGACGTGTGTGTCCATGGATCTCTGAAGGTGGAGGGGCATGTTAGTGGGGTGGTGAAAAAGGCATATGGGACACTTGCCTTTATCAATCAAGGCATGGATTACAAAAGTAGGGAGGTCGCGTTGGAGTTGTATAGAACCTTGGTGAGGCCATAGCTGAAGTACTGTGTGCAGTTCTGGTCACCACATTATAGGAAGGATGTGATTGCACTGGAGGGGGTGCAGAGGAGATTCACCAGGAAGTTGTCTGGGATGAAACATTTAAGTTATGAAAAGAGGTTGGATAGACTTGGGTTGTTTTCGTTGGAGAAGAGAAGACTGAGGGGCAACTGATCGAGGTGTACAAGATTATGAGGGGCATGAACAGGGTGGATAGGGAACAGCTGTTCCCCTTAGTTGAAGGGTCAGTCACAAAGGGACATAAGTTCAAGGTGAGGGGCAGGAGGTTGAGGGGGGATGTGAGGAAAAACATTTTTACCCAGAGGGTGGTGACGGTCTGGAATGCGCTGCCTGGTAGGGTGGTGGAGGCAGGTTGCCTCACATCCTTTAAGAAGTACCTGGATGAGCACTTGGCATGTCATAGCATTCAAGGCTATCGGCCAAGTGCTGGTAAATGGGATTAGGTAGGTAGGTCAGGTGTTTCTCATGTGTCTGTGCAGACTTGATGGGCCGAAGGGCCTCTTCTGCAGTGCGTGATTCTGTGATTCTGTGACTGCCCCGTTTTATTCCTAAGATCAATCCATATGGCCTCAGTTAATGATCCTTCCCACATATTATTCCTCGTCTGAGCTGTAATTGCTTCTCTTCCCAAAATTGTCACCCCTCCTCCCTTTTTGCCCCCTTTCTATTCCGGCTAAAAACCATGTAACCAGGAATGTTGAGCTGCCATTCCTGTCCCTCTTTAAGCCATGTTTCAGTAATGGCAATTATATCATACTGCCGTGCTTGTATCTGTGCCCTCAGCTCATCTGCTGTATTTGCTGTACTCCTTGCATTGATGTCCTTTGAGCACTGCCAAAGTCTCTTTTATATTTTCTATCTTTTTCTTCCTCTGTCTTCCAGATCACTCACTGATTTTCTGTCTGGGCCATTCCTGTTTTTGCCGCACCTGAGTCTACCCTCAGGTTCCTATCCCCATGTCAATCTAGTTTAAACTATCTAACCTCACAGCAAGGATATTGGTACTGGGCCCATTGAGTTGCAAACCATCCAGCAGGAGGTCCCACCTCCCCCTGAACCAGTGCCAATTCCCCAGGAATCTGAATCCCTCCCTCCTACACCATCCCTCCAGCCACGCATTCATCAGCTCTAACCTCCTATTTTTATGGTTACTGGCGCTTGGCACTAGTAGTAATAGGGAGATTACTGCCTCTGAGGTTCTGCTTTTTAATGTCTTACCTAGCTTCCTAAAATCTACTTTCAAGACCTCATCTCTCTTCCTACTTATATCGTTGGTACTAATGTGAACCACAGCCTCTGGCTGTTCATCCTCCCTCTTAATAATGTCCTGCAGCTGCTCTGTGATATCCTTGGCCCTGGTACCAGAGGGGCAACATACCATCCAGGAGTCAGGTCTACAGCCGCAGAAATGCCTGTCTGTTCCCCTAGTTATTAATTCCCTACCAGTATTCCTCTTCCATTCTCCTTCCTTCTCACCCATGCAAATGAGCCACCGGTGGTGCCCTGAACTTGGCTTTTGCTGCACTACACTGAGGAACATTCACCCCACTGCGCTCAAAATGGAAAACTGGTTCTTGAGCGCGATAGACTCAGAGGATCCCGCACTACCTGCCTGGTCCTCCTAGACTTTCTGGTGGTCACCCATTCCCTCTCTGCCTACACGTTCTTGACTTGTATTGTGACCGTCACCTTAAGTGTACCATCCATGTACTCCTCAGCGTTGCTGAATGCCGTAAGTATTGTTGATTGTTTAAAAATTGTTATAGCACAGGACAAATTAACCTTAAGATTGCTCAAGGAACTCAGGATGGGGTTGGAAGTGACTCAAGTCATAATTATTAAATCCACCTTAAATATCAAAATTGTGCTAACAGATTGGAAAGTCGCCAAAATAACACCTTTGTTCAAGAAGAGAGAGCAGATTAAACAGTGTAAAATTCAACCAGTTAATCTAACATCAGTTATGGGGAAACTCAAGAGGCAGAATGTAAGAACCTTCCCATGAGCATGTTTATGGTTGGAAGTTAAATTTGTAAAATCCTGTGGGTGGCTTGCCTACCACCTAACTGCCACACCTGACCTTGCCGTGATTTTACAGATGGCGGGCAAGGCCTTGGGCAGCCTGCCTATCCTTGCCCCAATTGTGGTCCTTAAGTGGCCAATTAAAGATACTTTAGGGCCGCTTTCTAGCAAAGCTGCAATTTTCAGGCTGGTGGGAGGAACTCGGGGATGGTGGGGGTAGCTCAGCAGGGTAGCTAGCTTGGGTATTGCAGGGTAAAGAAGGGATGCTTCCTCCATGGGATCCCTTTTGTGATCATCATCTTCCCTTTTCCCCCCTGGGTGTTTTCTGCCTGGACATTACAACCCATCCCCCACCACCCTTGCCACTGCTGCATTCCCTCCACCCCCTTCCTGGTCTCCAGAAGACCTGTTAAAAGCACCCCACACTCAACTTCCATCCAGCATGAAACACCTGTTGCTCAAATTTTTGAGATACCTTGCCCTTCCAGGGTAATCTGAGGTAGACTGGACGCTTTTCAGGGCTGAAAGTGATGGCCTTCGGCCCATTTATGAGTTTGTGCGATATACAGCATGAAATGATCTGATCAGGGTAGCCACTATCCTGCAGGGTGCCTTTGATGTGCCCTATTTCAGTACCAAGCTTGCATGGTGAGCAAGTGGCTCGGGCTCTCTTTACAAGGTTGCTGATAAGACCAATCTTGTAGCCTGTGGAACTGTAAGAATACCAACGTGTATACTGACCGGTGAAGGTAGGCTTACGGTAGACCTTGGTAGAGAACGCCTTGGCAGATTTCCCAACTAGTACTTCAAGGAAGTACTGCTCCATTTCATAGGTGAATTGGAGCACAAGATGGAGCCCATTAAGATAAAGGCAAAATACTGCGGATGCTGGGAATCTGAAACAAAAGCAAAAAGTGCTAGAAAAACTCAGCAGGTCTGACAGCATCTGTGGAGAGAAAGACAGAGTTAACGTTTCGAATCTGTATGACTCTTCTTCAGAACTAAAGAGAAGTAAAAATATGGTGAAATATATACTGTTTAAGGGGGGTGACAGGTGAAGCTGGATAGAAGGCCAAAGATAGGTGGAGGCAAAGGAGAGATTGCAAAAGATGTCATAAACAAAAGGTCGAAGGGGTGTTGATGGTGGTGATACTGGCTAAAGGAGGTGCTAATGGTGACATTAAGAGTAGAAAGCAGAATGAGCAAGCGACAGATGGCACTAGTTGAGGTGGGGTGGGGAGAGGGGACGGTATGGGAATCGAAATAGGCTGAAAGGTAGGGATAAAACAATGAATAAAAATGGAAATAAATTTTAAAATAATAATAATAAAAATAGGTGGGGAAAAAATAAATAAAAATAAATATTTGAAAAAAGGGGGTCAAAAAGAAGTGAGGATGGAGGAGAGAGTTCATGGTCTGAAGTTGTTGAACTCAATGTTAAGTCCAGAAGGCTGTAAAGTGCTTATTCGGAAGATGAGGTGCTGTTCCTCCAGTTTGCTTTGAGCTTCACTGGAACATTGCAGCAGGCCAAGGACGGACATGTGGGCATGAGAGCAGGGTGGTGTGTTGAAATGGCAAGCGACCGGAAGGTCTGGGTCATGCTTGCAGAAGGTGCAATGCCTGCCCCTTTACTTCCCCCCTCCTCACCGTCCAAGGGCCCAAACACTCCTTTCAAGTGAAGCAGTGCTTCACTTGTACTTTACTCAATTTTCTCTACTGCGTTTGCTGCTCCCAATGTGGTCTCCACTACATTGGAGAGACCAAAAGCAGACTGGGTGACCGCTTTACGGAACACCTTTGGTCTGTCTGCAAGCATGACTCAGACCTTCCAGTCACTTGCCATTTCAACACACCACCCTACTCTCATGCCCACATGTCCGTCCTTGGCCTGCTGCAATGTTCCAGTGAAGCTCAACGTAAACTGGAGGAACAGCACCTGATCTTCCGTTTATGCACTTTACAGCCTTCTGGACTGAACATTGAATTCAACAAATTCAGACCATGAACTCTCTCCTCCATCCTCACTCCTTTTTGATCCCCTTTTTCAAATAATTATTTTTATACAGATTTTTTTCCTACACCTTTTATTATTATTTTTTAAAATTTATTTCCATTTTTATTCATTGTTTTATCCCTACCTTTCAGCCTGTTTCAATCTTTTTTTCCCACACCGTCCCCTCTCCCCACCCCTCCCCAACTAGGGCCATCTGTTACGTGCTCATTCTGCTTTCTACTCTTAATGTCACCATTAGCACCTCCTTTAGCCAGTATCACCACCATCAACACCTCATCAACCTTTTGTTTATGACATCTTTTGCAATCTCTCCTTTGCCTCCACCTATCTCTGGCCTTCTATCCAGTTTCATCTGTCCCGCCCCCATTAAACAGTGTATATGTCACCGTATTTTTACTTCTCTTTAGTTCTGAAGAAGTCATACGACTCGAAACGTTAACTCTGTCCGTCTCTCCACAGATGCTGTCAGACCTGGTGAGTTTTTCCAGCACTTTTTGTTTTTGTTTATGGAGCCCATTAACACATGTAAGGAAATTGTTACATGCAGCTGCAGATTTAAATACAGCAAACGTATCATTCACATATCGGAAATATGCGAGGGGTTGGAGGTTAGGTATTATTCCATCAAAAACACTTTTCTCAACAAAGATGTTTGTGACAGCTGGGCCTTGAGGGGATCCCATGGCAACTCCATCTACTTGGGCAAAAATGGTGTCATTAAAACTGAACTCAACTGTGTGAATTATCGAGTTCAAAAGTTCAATGAATACTGATTCACGCAATGGTGGCGGGTCTAGATCGCCATGATATAGTGCTGCAGCGCAAATATCTATGGCTTCTGTAGTAACTATGGTTTTATTTAGTGTGTAATGTACCTTTAAGAATAATATTTGTTAGGAAAGATCACATGATCTGTAGTAACCAATAGGAGATTAGCACGGGCTACCTCAGCAGACAGTGTAGAGTTGGAGTTGAAAGGAATGTGTAGTTGCTGCTGAGTACATTGTAAATAAACTTAATGTTTCCACTTAAGAAGTGTCTGCAGTTCAACTCTATTACTAACACTACAATGCGGCCACCCTACAACAACTTCCTTAAATGAAGCATTGGTGAATAGGCTAGCAATGTCAAATGAGCACATGGACACAGCATTGCTATCGATATGCAAGTCCTGTATGACCTTCACAATTGTGAAGGAGTTCTTTACTATGTTTGTGGAAAACTTGCTCAAAACTGGTTGTGACAATTCGCTCAATTATTTGGCCAATTCATGTTGAGCAGAACCGGTCATAGATAAGATGGGGCAAAGAGGGCCATCACTTTTGTGTCTTGGGCAGCCCATACATATGCAGGCGTAGCAAACCGTGAGTATAAACCCTGTCATATATATTACATGGTAGCTCATAGCTCTTACACAAGTCCAGCAAGCGTTTTTTTAGCTTACTTTCGAGCAAGGTTGTCCGGTCATGATGAACAGCAGGTCCAATGGATATGGATTTGGACCTGTCATTCAGAATGGCATGCATTTTGTTGACATAGTCATGCTTGTTAAGGATGACTATTCCCGTCCCTTTGTCAGGTTTACTTATGTGTGTGTCCGGGTTGGTCTTAGGGGGAATAGTCATCCTTAACAATACTCAAGTTCTGTAGCACCAAGCAACTATTTATAAACTTCAATGAGATCCCCTCTCATTTTCCTAAATTCTAGTGAATACAAGCCTCACTGGCACAGTCTCTCCTCATAAGACAATCCTGCCATCCCAGGAATCAGTTTAGAGGATTCAATAATTAAAGGAACAAGGTCGATAGTCCCACCCATATGGTAAGTTGCCTGAGACATCTTGCACAAGCTTGAAAGAATATTGGAGATGGAGACAGAGGATGAAGTCATTATGATCCATTTTGAGAACAATATCCAAGGGAAGAATAAGCAAGAGGTTCTGTTTCGAGAGTACAGGAACTAGGAGCTAAAATAAAGGTCTCAAAAGTTATAATCTCAGGATTATTACTGAAGGTGTAGGGATAATTAGATTAGAGAGGTGAGCATTTAGCTGAAGGAGCTGAAGGAGCAATGTGGAAAAGAGGAGTTCCATTTTATGGAACACTGGAACCGGGACTAGGACAGGAAGGAACTGTACTGGTGAGATGGGCTCCAGCTGCACTGGACTAAAAGCAAGATCCTTGTGGCATAGACAAATAAAACAATTACTAGTACTTTAAACAGAGGAAGAGGAAAGTTCAGGTGCTAAAGCAACATAAATAATAGTGCCAAAACAAATGAAAAGGGAGAAAGTAGAATAACAGTCAGGAATAATGTTTTATATAATTCAGGGAAAGGGAGTACTGAAAGATGTAATTAAACTTAAAGTGGGAAATAAGAAATGTGTGAGTAAAACATCAGAGCAAAAGGAAAGGTTAGGATTTGTTACCCAAATAAGTAATCTTTATACAAATGCACAGACTACAAGGAACAAATTGAATGAATTGCACATGCAAGTTCAACTTGAATGGTATGACATGGTCGCATTACTGTGATATGGCTGCAAAACATTCAGGACTCTCAGGTAGCAAGTAATAGTTGTTTATTGGTCTCCCCAGTGTAGAGGAGACCGCACTGGGAGCAGTAAATGCGGTAGACCAAATTTAAGGGGGTGCAAGTGAAGCATTGCTTCACCTAAAAGGAGTGTTTGGGCCCTTGGATGGTGAGGAGGAAGGAGGTAAAGGGGCAGGTGTTGCACCTTATGCGGTTGCATGGGAAGGTGCCGTGGGAAGGGGATGAGGTGTTGGGGGTGGGTGGGGGGACTGGGTGGTGGTTGGGGAAAGGATGCGAAAAAAGGGATAAAACGGGGATAAAACAATGAATACATTAATAAAAATGAAAATAAGTGGATAAAAAATAAAAATAAATTTTAAAAAAGGGGATAAACAAGTGGTGAAGATAGAGGAGAGAGTTCATGGTCTAAAGTTGTTGAACTCTCCCCACCCCACCCCCAAAGGGGCCATCTGTTACTTGTTCCATGTTGTTCTTTCACAGAGTGCTGACCCTTGTTCTGCTATTAACACATTCTGCTTTCTTACCTTTATTCCACTATCAATACCTCCTTTAGCCCTCACCACTACCATCAACACTCCCTTTGTCTTTTTGTCCATGACATTTTTGTCAATTTCTCCTTAGCCCCCAACTATCACTGGCCTTCTATCTAGTTTCACCTGCTCCACCCCCTTAAACTGTATAAATTTCATCACAGTTCTACTTCCCTTTAGCTCTGAAGAAGGGTTATACAGATTCAAAACGTTAACTCTGCTTCACTGTCCGTATGACCCTTCTTCAGAGCATACGGGCTCAAAACCTTAAATCTGTTTCTCTCGCCACAGATGCTGTCAGACCTACTGAGTTTTTCCAGCATTTTCTGTTTTTATTTCAGATTTTCAGCATCCACAGTGTTTTGCTTTTATCTTGATGGAGGAAAGGGCATGGGTGACTGGGGAAAGGGGATGGGTGGGGAGTTGAGAATAAATCTTACTATGACTATGTTTTTCAAATCAAAACTGAGTGGATCCTCGTGTTGGACGGGAACAGGTGCTGAATAGGAGTGCAATCAATGGGTGGGCAAAGATGTGGGTAAGATCAGATGGACAACTGAAAAAGAACCTCAGCAGGCAGCATTGAAAATGCTCAGGACATTGAGATGAGTGTGATGGAGGGAGGCTCTGCGTGCGTGGGAGAGTGCTTGCATGAGGGTTCGAAAGGCACGGCCACTAACACACTTCTTCCTCCAGAATCATTCGCGGTCAGGCTGCGTGCAGCTGAACTGTTAGTAGGGGGAGGATGCAGGGGGAGAACTCACAAAGCCTGTGAATGAAGCTAAAATACACCATTACACATTATTCAGTGGAATTGAATATATTTTCAGATTATAAAGTAACAAAATATATTCACATGTGCACTACTTGTGATCAGAAATTCCTAACTTTCCTTGGACTACCACTTCTTCTACATGCTGCCCTGAGGTCTGCAGGAGGGGTGGAGACAGCCTCTGCAATGGATGGCCCTGTTGCCTCTGATGACTTCAACGTGCATCCTCTGGAGAGCTGAGGCCTTGAGAGCCCCAGTTTGTTTTGGCTGTGCTCCTGTGGGCCAGCTGCACTCTCTGCGGTGACAGAGGACAAGGTTGAGGGGGTCACAGGCAAAGGAAACCTGGAGGGAGAGGACAGCCTCTGAGATTCCTGAGCAGAAGACCCAGGGGTGTCCTTCTGCCTTTGCGTGCCCAAGGGCCAGAGCCAGACTCCTTGAGGGGAAGGAGCACCTGGAGGGACGTCGAGGTGCCCAGTTTCCCTCTCACATTGCCACTGCAGGTGTTCACCTATGGCTGCCATGATTGAGTGCAAGGTCTGTGCATCTCCACTTTCTGCTGGACAAGGGTCTCCATGGCATCTGCCATCTTTCCCATGGAGATCTCCATACGTGCACATGTGGGCCCCACTTCATCAGAGAGCAGGCGGACGCAATCCTCCTACTCGCGTGTCACACTATTGAGGGCTTCCAACAACTCTTTGTGATTTTTCCCTGCCTTCTGCAGTCACAATGAGTTGGAAGGCCGAATCCAGAAGCTTGTCATCTAACTCGGACCTCACAGTTGCCTCTTCCCCAGCAGTCCTCTGAGTGTTGGGGAGCTCAGCTGAACCTGCCGCCCTCCTTCTGCGGACATGTGTCAGTGCGGTATTCGCCCGATTCTGACCTTAATCCTGCTCTAGGTCTAGGTCCCACCAAGATGTGTCTCTGCACTGGTGGTGGGTGTGGGTAAGCATTGAGATGGGTCTCCCAGGCTGCTTATTTACAGCTTTTCAGTGGAGCAGGTGTGCTCTTGGCTGGAGGTAAGGACCTGGATGGGGCTGAAGGATTGGCTGGCTGAGGGTGTCGATTGCTTGGCAGAACTCCCTGTGAACCAAAGTAGAGATAATTAGTACATGACAGCAGAGTCTAAAGCAGGAGAGAGAGCACTCACAGTTGCGTTGAGGGAGGGATGATATGATGCAGGATCCTCACAAGGGTGTTCGCCGTTGGCCTCACTATTGCCACAGGCACTGTTCACATCCTCACCAATCAGCACGATGACACACTGTTCATAAGACATAGGAGCAGAAATTAGGCCATTCGGCCCATCGAGTCTGCTCCGCCATTCAATCATGGCTGATAGGCTTCTCAACCCCATTCTCCTGCCTTCTCCCCGTAACCTTTGATCCCCTTACCAATCAAGAACCTATCTATCTCGGTCCTAAATACACTCAATGACCTGGCCTCCACAGCCTTCTGTGGCAATGAATTCCATAGATTCACCACTCTCTGGCTAAAGAAGTTTCTCCTCGTCACTGTTCCAAAAGGTCTTCCCTTTACTCTGAGGCTGTGCCCTCGGGTCCTAGTCTCTCCAACTAATGGAAACATCTTCCCCACATCCACTCTATCCAGGCCTTTCAGTATTCTATAAGTTTCAATCAGATCCCCCCCTCATCCTTCTAAACTCCATCGAGTATAGACCCAGAGTCCTCAAACGTTCCTCATATGTTAAGCCTTTCATTCCTGGGATCATTCTCGTGAACCTCCTCTGGACCCTCTCCAGTGCCAGCACATCCTTCCTGAGATACGGGGCCCAAAATTGCTCAGAATATTCTAAATGTGGTCTGACCAGAGCCTTATAAAGCGTCAGCAGCACATCCCTGCTTTTATATTCTAGTCCTCTCGAAATAAATGCCAACATTGCATTTGCCTTCCTAACTTCCGACTCAACCTGCAAGTTAACCTGAAGAGAATCCTGGACTAGGACTCGCAAGTCCCTTTGCACTCCAGATTTCTGAATTCTCTCCCCATTTAGAAAATAGTCTATGCCTCTATTCTTCCTACCAACGTGCATGATCTCACACTTCCCCACGTTGTATTCCATTTGCCACTTCTTTGCCCATTCTCCTAACCTGTCCAAATCCTTCTGCAGCCTCCCCGCCTCCTCAATACTACCTGTCCCTCCACCTATCTTTGTATCATCTGCAAACTTAGCCAGGATGCCCTCAGTTCCTTCACCTAGATCATTAATGTATAAAGTGAAAAGTTGTAGTCCCAACACTGACCCCTGCGGAACTCCACTAGTCACCAGCCACCATCCTGAGAAGGACCCCCTTATCCCCACTCCCTGCCTCCTGCCAGACAGCCAAACTTCTATCCATGCTAGTACCTTGCCTCTAACACCATGGGCTCTTATCTTACTGAGCAGCCTCCTGTGCAGCACCTTGTCAAAGGCCTTCTGGAAGTCCAAGTAGATAACATCCATTGGCTCTCCTTTGTCTAACCTACTCGTTACCTCCTCAAAGAATTCTAACAAATTTGTCAGGCATGACCTCCTCTTGTTGAAACCATGCTGACTTTGCCCGATTTTACCATGCACTTCCAAGTATTCTGAAATCTCATCCTTAATAATGGACTCTAAAATCTTACCAACGACCGAGGTCAGGCTAATCGGCCTGTAATTTCCCGCCTTTTGCCTCACTCCCTTCTTAAACAGGGGGGTTACATTAGCGATTTTCCAGTCCTCTGGGACCCTCCCTGACTCCAGTGATTCCTGAAAGATCACCACTAACGCCTCCACTATCTCTTAAGCTATCTCCTTCAGAACTCTGGGGTGTAATCCATCTGGTCCAGGTGATTTATCCACCTTCAGACCTTTCGGTTTTCCTAGCACCTTCTCCTTGGTAATGGTCATCATACTCACCTCTGTCCCCCGACTCTCTTGAACTTTGAGGATGTCACTCGTGCCTTCCACTGTGAAAACTGACGCAAAGTACCTATTCAGTTCCTCCGCCATTTCTTTGTTCCCCACTACTACTTCTCCAGCGTCATTTTCCAGCGGCCCAATGTCCACTTTTGCCTCTCTCTTACCCTTTATATATCTAAAAAGACTCTTGCAATCTTCTTTTATATTACTGGCTCGTTTATCTTCATATTTAATCTTCTCCCTCCTTATTTCTTTTTTAGTTGTCCTCTGTTGGTCTTTGTAGGCTTCCCAATCCCCTGGTTTCCCACTGCTCTTCGCCGCATTGTATGCTTTCTCTTTAGCTTTTATGCAATGCCATGCATCCTGCTCACATTCTCTCCCTCTGTTTTCATACAAGAGAAACTGGCTCACAACAGCAGAGAGAGGTCCCACACCAGGGCTGGAGTGGCCCACATTAGGCCCCTCGCTCACTTCAAAGCCCTCAAATTCAGCTTTGAAATGGAGCAGTCAAATTAACTCAAAAATAAAAGCAAAATACTGCGGATGCTGGAAATCTGAAACAAAAACAGAAAATTCTGGAAATACTCAGCAGGTCTAACAGCATCTGTGGAGGGAGAGACAGAGTTTATGTTTCGAATCCATATGACCCTTATTCAGAGCTCTTTACCTCCCCTTTCTTGGCATACAGTTGAGAAACCTGCCAGAGGGTTCTCTACCACAGTCTACCACATGCTTCCTTCACTGGTCAATACTTGCACTGGGATTCTTACAGTTCCACATGCTATAAGATTAGTCTTAACAGCACCCTTGTAAATAGGGCCTGAGCCATTTGCTCATCAAATAAGCTTGATGTTGAAATAGGGAACGTCAAAGACATCCTGCGGGATAATGACTACCATGATCAGATCAGTTCGCACTGTATATCATGCAAACTCATGAACAGGCCTAAGGCCATCGCTTTCAGCCCTGAAAAATGCCCAGTCTACCTCAGATTACCCTGTAAGAGCAAGGTATCCTCAAAAACTTGAGCAACAGGTGAAGCTAGCTGTTTGATGGTGCTACTATGCAGTGGCGACACAAGTGGCATCTACCACTAATAGGATATTGCGATCAAGCCAAAAAGATGTTCTGCCTATCACGCAAATGAGTAATGTGGTATATGAATTTCAGTGCCAGTGTGATGCTATGTAGGCCGTACCTCCCAAAGACTGGCAGAGCATATCAAACAACATGTCCCTGCTGCTGTTCGCAATAGGCAGGGTACACACCATACCCTACCAGCACATGCCTGCAAAGCTCAAAACACAATGTCCAACATTAGATGTGATTCCGCGATTGAACAGCATTTGCTAAAGAATCCTCAGTGTGCTAAAAATTATACTTAAGATTGTCAGTTAGGCTCGCAGTGTGGCGCATTTGCGTGTACGGGAAGCTGCATTTATTAATACACAGGGTCCTGTTCTTTGCAGGCAGAAAGAACGTGTACACAAACTGCGCTTGTTTCAGTTAAACAAAATAAGTGTCAGCCATTTGCTGACTCATTCCTCAGGGCAATGCATTGATCAATCAGGGTCAATCTGCCTGATTTAAATTTTAAACAATGCTTGGCAGTTGATGTCAGTCACCATCATTGCTGCATTCTCCATGGCAATGCCTCTACCAATCAGAAGCCACTTGCCAACCAATCAGTATACAATATAATGTTTTTCCTCTTATGCTGGTATTCTTGCGGTGTCCTGATGAGTGCAAGACAGAAAACATAGACATGTCTCTTTTTTCAGCAATACTCAAGTGTATAAATTAGTTGTAGGCCCTGCTACACATATACCTTCAAAACATCTTTATTTTTTTCCCCTGTTACTACATCTAGGTGCAGCTGCAACATCCACAGCTGAGGTGGAGGCAACCTGCTGACTGCTATGCCTTGTTGACTGGTGGCCTGAGGCCTAGAGGGCTCCAGCCTGCTAAGGGTCTCTTGCATAGCTGCAGGTGCACCCTCCTTGGGTTAACCTGTTGGAGGCGATGGGGTTGGACTGGCAGAGGGGAAGTGGAGTGGCAGGGCAGCCTTGGAGTGTACTGGCTGAAGCCCCTGGGGTGCCTGGCTAGCGCTCCTCCTCCTTTTGGGTGCCTGATGGCACCTCCTTAACTCCTTGAGGAGAAAGGGCACCTGGAGAAAGATTGAGATGCCTCGCCCTCCCCAACTTGCCTAGCCACTGCTGCACTGCACTCATGGCTAGAGGGATGGAGTACAGGTCAAAGCGTATATCCAGCAGCCATTGTGTGTTCTGCTGGACTTGGGTCTCCAAGGCAGCCGTTACACTTTCCATGGAGGCAGACAAGTGCTCACATGCCAGAGCCATAACAGCAGACATGACGGACTCCTCCAGCCTTCAGTCCAGTCTGTGCATGGCCTCTGGCATCTCTGTCTGATGCTCCCCTGCCTGTCTCTGTGTCTCCATCAGGTCTATTATGGCTGAGTCCAGAGGCTCATCTCCTGCATGGGGCTCAGGAGGGGGGGTGGTCTCCAACAGTCATCCGAGTGTCAGAGACTTCGGCTGTCACTTCCTCCACCATCATGTGCTCACCAGATTGTGACCCTGAGCCAAGTCTAAAATGTGTACCCCAGAGGTGAATGTCTCTGTGCTGGTGGAGGATGCAGGTGAATGCAGTGACATTGCTTCCTCTGAGGCTTGTAATGCATCATCTTCAGAGATGAGGCTGGGGTTGGAGCTGGTTCGGTGGCTCGAACATTGAGAGCATGAAATGGCCATCACACATTGTCCCATCTGCTGCTGAGTCCAAACCTCCTGTATGACATCCCTGTGCACTTGTGCACCTTATGCTGCCTGATGCCCTTATAAGTGTCACTTTGCAGTGAGTTGGTGGGACAACTTACCCTGGTGGAGCACAGCAGATCCTTCATCCTTTATCTACATTGCTGGGCAGTTCTCTTGTGCATACCATGGGCACTAACTTCCACTGTGAACTCCACCCAGGCCACTGGTCAGAATGTGAGGGCCTCCTGCTGCCATCCCTGAGGAACAGCACTTCCCACCATTACTGGAAGGCCTTTTTAAAATGCATTCATGGGATGTGGTATCACTGGCTCGGCCACCATTTATTTCCCATCCCTATTTGCCCTTGAAAAGGTGGTGGTGAGCTGCCTTCTTGAACTGCTGCAGTCCATGTGGTGTAGGTACACCCACAGTGCTGTTAGGAAGAGAGTTCCAGGATTTTAACCCAGTGACAGTGAAGGAACAGCAATACATTTCCAAGTTAGGATGGTGAGTAACTTAGAGGGGAACTTCCAGGTGGTGGTGTTCCCTTCTATCTGCTGCCCTTGTCCTTGTAGATGGTAGTGGTCATGGGTTTGGAAGGTGCTGTCGAAGAAGCCTTGGTGAATTCCTGCATTGCGCCTTGTAGATGGTACACACTGTTGCTACTGTGTGTTGGTGGTGGAGGGAGTGAATTTTTGTGGATGTGGTGCCAATCAAGCAGGCTGCTTTGTCCTGGATGGTGTCAAGCTTCTGGAGTGTTGTGGGAGCTGCACTCATCCAGGCAAGTGGGGAGTATTCCATCATAAACCTGACTTGTGCCTTTTAGATGGCGGACAGGCTTTGGGGAGTCAGGAGATGAGTTACTTGCAGCAAGATACCTAGCCTGGGATGTGGGTGTCGCTGGCTAGGCGAGCATGTATAGCCCATTCCTAATTGCCCTGTTCAGAGGGCATTTAAGAATCACATGTAGGCCAGACCACATAGGGACAGCAGATTTCCTTCCCTAAAGGACATTCGTGAACCAGATGGGTTTTTAACGACAATCGACAAAGGTTTCATGGTCATCAACAGACTTTTAATTCCAGATTTTTATTGAATTCAAATTCCACCATCTACCAAGGTGGAATTCAAACTCTGGTCCCCAGAGCATTATCCTCTGACCCTGGAATACCACCTCCCTTTATTATTTATATGGCTAGTCCAGTTCAGTTTCTGGTTATTGGTAACCCCCAAGATGTTGATAATGGGGGATTCAGCAATGGTAATGCCATTGACTGTTAAGGGGCAATAGTTAGATTCTTTCTTATTGGAGATGGTCATTGGCTGGCACTTGTGTGGCACAAATGTTACTTGCCACTTGTCAGTCCACGCCTGGATATTGTCCAGGTCTTGCTGCATTTGGACTTGGACTGTTTCAGTATCTGAGGAGTTTTGATTGGTGCTGAGCCTTTCACAATCATCAGCGAACATCCCCTGGAGGAGTATCTGCAGGGAAGCTTCACTAACCCAAGAGGCCACATGTTGTCTGGTCTGTGACACATTGCCTGTGATGTGGATGGCTGCTCAGGTTCCCTTTAAATATTGCAGCAGGAGCATTGACTTCATGAGATAATGACAAGGATAGTGATTTTGCTGACAAGGGTGGTGCTGTTGTTGTCTGGCGCACTGACCTCTACCTCGCGGAGGCTGAGCGTCAACTTGCAGACACTTCCTCCTACCTCTCCCTGGACCATGACCCCACCACAGAACATCAAGCCATTGTTTCCAGGACTGTCACTGACCTCATCTCCTCTGGAGATCTTCCTCCCACAGCTTCCAACCTGATAGTCGCCCAACCTCGGACGGCCCACTTCTACCTCCTACCCAAAATCCACAAACAGAACTGTCCCGGCAGACCGATCGTGTCAGCCTGTTCCTGCCCCACGGAACTCATTTCTCGTTATCTTGACTCCCTTCTCTCTCCCCTTGTCCAGTCCCTTCCCACCTACATCCGTGATTCCTCTGACACCTTACGTCACATCAACAATTTCCAGTTCCCTGGCCCCAACCGCTTCCTCTTCACCATGGATGTGCAATCCCTCTACAGCTCCATCCCCCACCAGGATGGTCTGAGGGCCCTTAGCTTCTTCCTTGAACAGAGGCCCGAACAATCCCCATCCACCACTACTCTCCTCCGTCTGGCTGAACTTGTTCTCACACTGAACAATTTCTTCTTTAAATCCTCTCACTTCCTCCAAATAAAAGGTGTGGCTATGGGTACGCGCATGGGCCCCAGTTATGCCTGTCTCTTTATCGGGTATGTGGAACATTCCTTGTTCCAGTCCTACTCCGGCCTCCTCCCACAACTCTTTCTCCGGTACATCGATGATTACTTCGGTGCTGCTTCATGCTCTCGTCGGGACCTGGAAAAATTTATTAATTTTGCTTCCAATCTCCACCCCTCCATCATTTTCACATGGTCCATCTCTGACACTTCTCTTCCCTTCCTTGACCTCTCTGTCTCAATTTCTGATGATAGACTGTCCACCAATATCCATTACAAGCCTACCGACTCCCACAGCTACCTCGACTACAGCTCCTTACACCCCGCTTCCTGTAAGGACTCCATCCCATTCTCTCAGTTCCTTCGCCTCCGTCGCATCTGTTCTGATGATGCTACCTTCAAAAACAGCTCCTCTGACATGTCCTCCTTCTTCCTTAACCGAGGTTTTCCACCCATGGTCGTTGACAGGGCCCTCAACCGTGTCCGGCCCATATCCCGCGCATCCGCCCTCACGCCTTCTCCTCCCTCCCAGAAACATGATAGGGTCCCCCTTGTCCTCACTTATCACACCACCAGCCTCCGCATTCAAAGGATCATCCTCCGCCATTTCCGCCAACTCCAGCATGATGCCACCACCAAACACATCTTCCCTTCACCCCCCCTGGCGGCATTCCGTAGGGATCGTTCCCTCTGGGACACCCTTGTCCACTCCTCCATCACCCCCTACTCCTCAACCCCCACCTATGGCACCTCCCCATGCCCACGCAGAAGATGCAACACCTGCCCCTTCACTTCCTCTCTCCTCACCGTCCAAGGGCCCAAACACTCCTTTCAAGTGAAGCAGCATTTCACTTGCGTTTCCCCTAACTTAGTCTACTGCATTCGTTGCTCCCAATGCGGTCTCCTCTACATCGGAGAGACCAAACGCAAACTGGGCGACCGCTTTGCAGAACACCTGCGGTCTGTCCGCAAGAAAGACCCAAACCTCCCTGTCGCTTGCCATTTTAACACTCCACCCTGCTCTCTTGCCCACATGTCTGTCCTTGGCTTGCTGCATTGTTCCAGTGAAGCCCAACGCAAACTGGAGGAACAGCACCTCATCTTCCGACTAGGCACTTTACAGCCTTCCGGGCTGAATATTGAATTCAACAACTTTAGATCTTAAACTCCCTCCCCCCATCCCCACCCCGTTTCTTCCCCCTCCCCTTTTTATTCAATAATGTATATAGATTCTTCTTTTCCCACCTATTTCCATTATTTTTAAATCTACAACTAATACCTTGTCAGTCTTTCCACCCCACCCCCACTAGAGCTGTACCTTGAGTGTCCTGCCATCCATTCTTAATTAGCACTTTTCTTAGATAACATCACCACCTTCAACACCTCTTTGATCCTTTTGTCTGTGACACCTTTTGATTAACTGCTCCTATCACTGCTTGCTTGTCCCTACAACCACCCCACCCTCAAATTCTCTCCCCCCGCCCCCCACCTTAAACCAGCTTATATTTCACCCCTCTCCTAACTATACTTCAGTTCTGTTGAAGGGTCATGTTGGACTCGAAACGTTAACTCTTTTCTTCTCCACCGATGCTGCCAGACCTGCTGAGTTTTTCCAGGTAATTCTGTTTTTGTTTTGGTGATTTTATGCCCTCCCCTGTCACAAAATTCGCTGTGCTCCTCATGGATGCATACCTAATGAGCTGAATAGCGCAGGATCACGTGTGGCCAACTGTTCCGCCCCTAGTGGAAACCTCACCCACTTCCAAATCTGCCACCAAATCCAGAAGGGAATACTCTGGACAATATGGCATAGAACCAACAAGTAGCTAGGTCATACTGGATATAGTAATGAGCCAGATTTAGTTCACAGCCTAACAGTTAATGAACATTTATCTACTAACAATCATGATATGATCGAATTGAACATAACATTTTAAAGGGGGAAATACAAGAAACAGCTACAAATCTACAAGATCTAGCTCTGAAGAAGAGTCATGTGGAATGAAATGTTAACTCTGTTTCTTTCTCCACAGATGCTGCCAGACCTGCTGATTTTTTCCTGCATTTTCTGTTTTTATTTCAGATTTCCAAAATCACAGTTTTTTGCTTTTATTTCAGATCTCGGTAAGGGTGACTTCAAGACTATGAGACAGAGGCTGTTCACAGTAAACTGGGCAAAGCTGTTGATGGATAAGAAAAAGCCACTGATGACAAAAGAGGAAAGAGACAACATAAAACTAAAAGAAACTAAAACAAAATAATGCAAAGAAAAGAGCAGATCTAGGCAAAAAAGAATGACAAAATAGATGTTAAAAGTTACAAAAGGGAGAATTAAAACAAACTTACATGGAATACCTGAATCAACACAAAGAAATTGATAAGACAGGATCTGGCCAAAGTGGACTGGGAGCAGCTACTTGTAGGAAAGGAGGAGGGCGAACAGTTAGAAGTCATGGTTCATATTGGTACCAACGACTTGGTAGAAAGGGGGATGAGGTCCCGCAACAAGAATTTGGGGAGCTAGGTAGCAGATTAAAAAGCAGGACCTCAAATGTTATAATCTCTGTGCCACATGCTAGTGAGTATAGGAAAAGGAGGACAGAGAGGATCAATGCATGGCTGACGAGATGGTGCAGGAGGGAGGGCTTTAATTTCCTGGATCACTGGGTCTGTTTCTGGCAAATGTGGGGCCTGTACAAGTTGAATGGGTTGCACCTGAACTAGAACAGGACCAACATCCTTGCTAGGAGGTTTGAGAGTGCTGTTGGGGACGGTTTAATTAATTTGGCAGGGGGGTGGGATACAGAGTGGAGGTACAGTCGGGGGTGATGCACAGTCAACTATGGAAGAGAAACTAGGTCAGCCTGGAAGGCAGAGCAAATATAGACCTGTTAAGGCACAAAGGAATGATGCAAGGCTGGATTGCGTCTATTTTAATGCAAGGAGTCTTGCAAGTAAGGCAGATGAATTGAAGGCATTGATTAACACATGGGAATGTGATATTGGTGTAATTGCAGACATGGTTGAGGGAAGGGCAGGAACGGCAGCTCAATATCCCTGGGTGTATAGTCTTCAGGCGTGATTGGGGAGGGGGGGAGGGGGTGTAAAAGAGGAGGTGGCATTACATTATTGATCAAGGAGTCAATTACTGCAGGAAGGAGGGATGGTATCTTAGCGGTTCCTCAAACGAGGCCATATGGGTAGAACTTAAAAACAAAAAGGAGGTAATCATTTTGCTGGGAGTGTACTATGAGCCTCCAATCAGTCAGGGGGAGATAGAGGAGCAGACATGTAGGCAAATCTAAGTGAAGTGTAAAAATAATAGGGTAATAATCGTAGGGGATTTCAACTTCCCCAATATTAACTGGGATAGGCTTAGTGTGAAAGGCTTAGAGGGGGCAGAATTCTTAAAGTGCACCCAGGAGAGCTTTTGAGCCAGCACGTAGGAAGTCCGACAAGAGAAGGGGTGGTAGTGATTCTAAACTTATGTAATGAAGCCAGGCAAGTGGTAGAAGTATCGGTGGGGAGCATTTCGGGGATAGTGGCCATAACTCTGTAAGATTTAAGGTAGTGATGGAAAAGAACCGGAAATAAAGGTCCTGAACTGGGGGATGGCCAATTTCAATATGATAAGACAGGATCTGGCCAAAGTGGGCTGGGAGCAGCTACTTGTAGGAAAGTCTACATCAGACCAGTGGGTGTCATTCAAAAAGGAAGTAGTAAAAATTCAGAGCCAACATGTTCCTGTAAAGGTGAAGGGTAGGACCAACAAGTCCAGGGAACCCTGGATGTCAAGGGACATAGAGAATTGAATAAGGAAAAAAAAGGAGGTTTATGGCAGATGCAGAGCGCTGAAAACAGCAGAAGCACTAGAGGAGTATAGAAAGTGTAGGGGGCTACTTAAAAAGTAATTAGGAGAGTGAAGAGGGGGCATGAAAAAACACTGGTGGGCAAGATAAAGGAAAATCCCAAGGCATTTTATAAATATATTAAGGGCAAGAGGATAACCAGGGAAAGAGTAGGGCCCATTAGGGACCAAAGTAGCAATCTGTTCCTGAAGCCGGAGGATGTAGGTGAGGTTTTAAATGATTACTTCTCATCTGTGTTCACTATGGAGAAGGACAATGTGTGTGTAGAAATCAGGGAGGGGGACTGTGGTATACTTGAACAAATTAGCATTGAAAGGGAGGCTGTATTAACGGTTTTAGCAGGCTTAAAAATGGATAAATCCCCGGGCTCAAATCAGATGTATCCCAGGCTACTATGTGAGGCAAGGGAGGAGGTTGCAGGGGCTCTGACACTAATTTTCAAACCCTCTCTGGCCACAGGAGAGGTGCCACAGGACTGGAGGACAGCGAATGTGGTACCATTATTCAAGAAGGGTAGTAGGGATAAAGCAGGTAATGACAGGCCAGTGAGTCTAACATCAGTGGTAGGGAAACTATTGGAAAAAATTCTGAGGGACAAGAATAATCTCCACTTGAAGAGGCAGGGATTAATCAGGGATAGTCAGCATGGTTTTGTCATGCTGACAATTTGAATTTTTCGAGTAGGTATTTAGTTGTGTATATGAGGGTAGTGCAGTTAATGTAGTCTATATGGACTTTAGTAAGGCTATTGACAAGGTCCCGCATGGGAGAATGGTCAAGAAGTTAAAAGCCCATTGGATCCAGGGCAATTTGGCAAATTCAATCCAAAATTGGCTCAGTGGCAGGAGGCAGAGGGTCATGGTCGAAGGTTGTTTTTGCGATTGGAAGCCTGTGACGAGTGGTGTACCGCAGGGATCGGTGCTGGAACCCTTGCTGTTTGTAGTGTACATTAATGATTTAGACAAGAATATAGGGGGTATGATTAGTAAATTTGCAGATGACACGAAAATTGGTGGCATCGTAAAGAGTAAGGAGGAAATCCTTGGATTACAGGATGATATAGCTGGGCTGGTAAGATGAGCAGAGCAGTGGCAAATGGAATTTAATCCTGAGAAATGTGAGGTGATGCATTTTGGGAGGACTAACATGGCAAGGGAATATGCAATGACTGAAAGGACCCTAGGAAGTACAGAGAATCGGAGGGACCTTGGTGTACATGTCCATAGATCTCTGAAGGCAGCTGCAGAGGTAGGTAAGGTGATTAAGAAGGCATATGAAATACTTGCCTTTATTAGCTGAGGCATAGAATATAAGAGCAGGGTGGTTATGTTGGAGCTGTATAAAACGCTAGTTAGGCCACAGCTGGAGTACCGTGTGCAGTTCTGGTCGCCACACTATAGGAAAGATGTGATTGCAGTGGAGAGGGTGCAGACGAGATTCACCAGGATGTTGCCTGGGCTGAAGCGTTCAACTATGAAGAGAGACTGGATAAGCCAGGGTTGTTTTCCTTAGACCAGAGATGGCTGAGGGGGACCTGATAGAGATATACAAAATTATGAGGGGCATAGATAGGGTAGATGGGAAGAAACTTTTCCCCTTAGCAGAGGTGTCAATAAGGCAAGGGGGAGGAGGTTTAGAAGGGTTTTGAGGAAAAACTTTTTCAATCAGAGGGTGGTTGGATTCTGGAACACACTGCCTGAGGGGGTGGTAGAGCCAGGAATCCTCACAACATTTAAGAAGTATTTAGATGAGCACTTGAAATGCCATAGTACACAGGGCTACGGGCCAAGTGCAGGAAAATGGGATTAGAATAGGTAGGTGCTTGATGGCCGGCATGGACATGATGGGCCGAAGGGCCTGTTTCTGTGCTGTATAACTCTATGACTCTAATATTCACAATTATTCCAGGAAAAAGAGCGTGTTCATGAATGGTGGGGACCCTTGACAATTATACAAGGCAAAATAGGGTGGTCATGAGCAGTGTGGGCCCTTTGATAATAGCACAATTATCAGTTTTCAACAAAAATTGGGAATCGGTGGACATATTGAATAATTACTTAATATCAGTATTCACAGTAAAGGAAGAGTTTAGCATCCTAGACATTCCAAGAATATAATATTGAAAAAGGGATGGAACTCACCAAAGTTAATATAAAGAAAATATCAGTAATGAAGAAAATAATGGCACTAAAGAGTGACAAAATCCTAGAACCAGGTTTCCATTCCAGAGTTTTAAAGGAAAGGAAGTAACAGAACATTGCAGATGCTCTAACTGCTTCAAAGTTCTCTCAATTTGGGAACCACCTTTTTAGATTGGAAAATTGTGTATGTCACTTTGCTATTGAAGAAAGGTGAACACCTGGAAAATGTTAAGCTCATCAGAGGCAGCCAACATAGATTTGTGAGGGGTAATTCAGACATGACAAGCCCAATTAAAATTTTTGAAGAGGTGAATAAAGTAGTAGACAGGGGAATGGATGCTATTGATATGGATCTCCAGAGTGCATAAAGATGATTAGCTGACGTTGAAGTAGATAAAATTGAATGCCTATTATTGACCTTGTTAGGAAATTGGTTGACTGTCAAGAGACAGAAAGTAGGAATAATAGGCAGTACTCCAACCGACAGAATGTGACTAGTGGTGCCCACAAGGAGCTGTGCAGGGGCCTTAACAATTCATTGTAACTCTTTCGAGTACATTCACAGTTCTTGACTTTTTTTTTCCGGGAGTGGGACATGAACCCACAACCTTCTGACTCAAAGGTGAGAGTGCTATGAACTGAGCCACAGCTGACACCTCAAATGCTTGACTGGTCCGACATTAAGGTTGCAGTTGTAACTCTTTCGAGTACATTCACAGTTCTTGACTTTTTTTTTGTTCAAAGTCCCGGAGTGGGACATGAACCCACAACCTTCTGACTCAAAGGTGAGGGTGCTATGAACTGAGCCACAGCTGACTTGCCTTTATTTCCTCTAGACTTGACAAGTCCAATGCATTTCTTGCTGGCCTTCCATATTCTACCCTTCATAATCTTGAAGTCATGAAAAACTCTGCTGCTCATTTCCTTACTCCCACCAAGTCCAATTCACCCATCACCACTGTGCTGGCTGATTGACACTAGCTCCTGGTTAAGCAATGTTTCATTTGTAAAATCCTCATCCTTCTTTACAAAGCTCTCTATGGCCTTGCCCCTCTCTATCTCTCTATTCTCTTTCAGGCTCAAAACTTTCCAAGGAACCCACACTCCACTAATTCTGCCCTCCCCAAGTTTAATTGACCCACTATTGGTGGCCATGGCAACTGTCAGGGCCATCAAGCCTCAAATTTCCTCCCTAAATCTCTCCAACTCTCTACTTCTCTTTCTTCTTTTGAAACCCTTCTTAAAACCTACCTCTTTGAACATGCTACTGGCCATCTGCCCATATATCTCTTCTTGTGGGTCTGTGTCAAAGTTTGCTTTATGATACTCCTGTGAAGCACCTTCGAATGGTTAAATATGTTAAAGGCACTATACAATCACAAGCTGTTGTTGTATTTATTAATTACATCGATGATGGGATTAAAAGCCACATATCTAATTTTGCTAATGATACAACAAGAGGTAGCATTATAATTAGTGTAGATGAGAAAACAAAATTACCAAGAGATATTGGGCGAAATCTTCTATGGAGCGGCAATCACAGTCGGATTGCCACTCTGCTCCTATTTACTTAACCTATACTGGAGCTCCATATTTCTCACCCAGACCTCTGACCCAGGCCTCCTGAGAAATGTGTGGCATACTGGTTCCAGAACTCTTTCCTCAGAGTGTAGGAGCATTGGGAGAAGCCAAGTAACACCTACTTTTTTACAGCACTAGCTGACATATTCTGGTAAGTTTAAATATCCCAGCCACTTTGACAGCCAGGAGAGAAGGTAAATGTGTGAGGTAAGTGGGTGAGGGGGTAGGGTGGTTCAGGGGTTGGGTGGGGTGGGGTGGGGTGGGGTTGGGTGGGGTGGGGTGTGTGGGGTGTGTGGTTGAGGGAGTAGGCGGGTGTTGGGAGGGTATTTGGGGTTTAGGAGCAGTAATCAGAGGCGTGAGGGTACTTAGGGATGGGTAGGGGGGAGGTACTCAAGGGTGGAGGGTAGGGGTGGGACCTGGAGGAGTAGTTGAGGGGTGGAGGGTAGTCAGGGGTTAGTCAGGTGGTCAGGGAGGCATAGTCAGGGATGGAGGGATCCAGTGTAAGTACTATAAGGATACTATTAGGATCCAGGTCAGTACTATAATTATCCAGGGTTTAGAACTGTTTTAGTCCATCTAAATTTTCCTGGTTAAATATTCTGCTAAGTAAGTCAGAACCATCCGAAGAGTATCAGAGGGTTCCAGAAACAGAGAATTGCCCAACAGAAATTGAAACTACCTGGACAATACCTGTGTAGTCAGTAGATGGGGGCTTCTTCTGGGGTATGACCATCTGGAGAACGGTAGTTCTGGGCCATTACTTGATTTAATGAATGGGCAAAACTGTAGCAAGAGATTTCAATGTAGGGAAAAGTGAGGTCATCCACACTGGACTCAAAAGGTCACAATAGAGTTCTTTATAAATGATGTAAAGCTAGTGGAGATCCAAAGAAACTTGTGAGTATAGGTGCCAAGATCAGGTAAATGTCATGGTACAGAAAATAATCAAAGAGACAGTTGGAACGTTGGCCTTTATATCTGGAGGACTAGACTGCAGTTGAGTCATGTTCCAGCTATACAAAGTCCTGGTTAGATTACACCTGGATTATTGTAAGCAGTTCTGGCCACTAAACTTAAGGAAGGATATGTTAAGACCATAAGATCATAAGACGTAGGAGCAGAAATAGGCCATTCGGTCTATCAGGTCTGCTCTGCCATTCAATGAGATCATGGCCGATTTGATAATGCTCAATTTGACTTTCCTGCCTTTTCCCCATAACTCTTGATTCCCTTACTGGTTAAAAATCTGTCTGTCTCAGCTTTGAATATACATAACAACCCAACTTCTACAGCCCTCTGCGGTAAAGAATTTCACAGATTGACTACCCTCTGAGAGAAGAAATTTCTCCTCATCTCTGTTCTAAATGGGCGAGCCCTCACTCTGAGATTATGCCCCCTGATGCTAGACTCTCCCACAAGGGGAAACAGCCTCTTGGCATCTACCCTGTTAAGCCCCCTAAGAATCTGATATGTTTCAATAAGGTCGCCTCTCATTCTTCTAAACTCCAATGAGTACAGGCCCAACCTACTCAACCTCTCCTCGTAAGAAATTCCCTCCATACCTGGAATCAACCTAGTGAACCTTCTCTGGACTGCTTTCAATGCAAGTATATCTTTCCTTTGATAAGGGGACCAAAACTGTTCACAGTATTCTAGGTGTAGTCTAACTCGTGCCATCAAGGGATTTTTTTTCTTCTTTCATGGGACGTGGGAGTCGTTGGCTGGGCCAGCATTTATTGACCATCCCTAATTGCCCTTGAGAAGGTAGTGGTGAGCTGCCTTCTTGAACCGCTGCAGTCCATGTGATGTTGGTACACTCACAGTGCTGTTAGGGAGGGAATTCCAGGATTTTGACCCCATAACTGTGAAAGAAGAAAAATATAGTTCCAAGTCAGGATGGTGCGTGGCTTGGAGGGGAACTTGCAGGTGATGGTGTTCCTACGCATCTACTGCCCTTGGTCTTCTAGGTGGTAAATGTGGTGGGTTTGGAAGGTGCTGTTGAAGGTGCCTTGGTGAATTGCTACAGTGCATCTTGTAGATACACTGCTGTCATTGTACATCAATGCTGGAGGGAGTGGATGTTGAAGGTGGTGAATGGGGTGCCAATAGGTGGGCTTCTCTATCCTGGATGGTGCTGAGCTTATTGAGTGTTGATGGAGTGTCACTCGTCCAGGCAAGTAGGGAGTATTCCATCACACTCCGACATGTGCCTTGTAGGTGGTGGACTGGCTTTGGGGAGTCAAGAGGTGAGCCTATGACCTGCTCTTGTAGCCATAGTATTTATATGGCAAACTATTTAGCAGATAGACATTCTATGAAAAAGTGCCCATAAATTTGGTAAATATCCGGCACCAGAAAGATGAGGACCATGACTCTGCATTTATTAAGCCTCATATTTCATTTGTGATATAAGTGGCAAGCTGCAACAGCCTACTGGCGAAAAGTCGGGCCTCTGCAAACATTGTAGTGTCCCTCAGGTAAATGGGTCCAAGGTTTGCATCTAGGATTGGAGAGTCAGACAACACAAACTGGGGTTCAGGACAATTGGTCGGAATTGGGTCAGGCAGACTAGAATCTTGGGTTTGGAATCTCGGTACCTCGGGTCACTGGACCACATCATTTAAAGGAAAATCAAGCCCATAAATCATTCTAAATTGTTAGGTTTATCATGGCAGGGATAATGTTAAAAAATAAAAGTCTAATAAACTGTCAAAGATCTAGCCTCACCTATCTGTTAAAGGCGTGATAACAAGTCGATCAGTGCAGCCCAAAAATTCATTCTGATAGATAAATTCCACATCAGTGATACCCACTTTTATTTCTTGTGTGTCATCGTTGAAATAAAATCGACTTTGTTTCAACCATTCAAAGTCGCTTACTGTTCTGATATGCATTTTTACCTGTGTAAGAAAAAAAGACAGAAAGTATAATGTTTACATTTACATTTGAATATGAGGAACAACATAAATAACAGAAAACAATGCATTTAGTAAGAAAGATAACCATTCCTTAAAGTAAAAGATAATCAATATATTATTAGGAGCAAGCATAATTTACCAATTGAGAATTACAGAAGTTTTTATTGTTAATAATATTGCAATGCAACATATATTTCTCTCCTTTTGAAATGTCATTTATATGCCTGAAGCAAAGAAAATTGCAACTTAAATGAACATGGTAACAACTAATGACGGTGAAGAAATATATGATTTAAAAAAAATTCATACAGGGGATTTCTTAGAGGATAATTTCTTAGAGCCGTATATTCTAGAGCCAACCCGGGACCAGGCTATTCTGGAGCTAGTAATGGCTAATAAGAAAGGATTAATCAATAACCTCATGGTAAAGTAAATTCCAGGTGTCAGTGATCATAACACGCTAGAGTTTCATGTTCAGTTTGAAGGGGAGGAGTGTGCGTCTAAGGGCGGAATTTTCTGTGCCCGCTGACGTTGGGTGTGTTCAACGATGTGAGCAGACAATATAATGAGAAGGCCAAAAATTGATTTCGCAATGTCGTGAAACCAGTTTGCAATCATCCGCTCTGCCCATCAATTGCAGGCCGCATTTCCTGCCATCAGACGTGGGAAACCTCGTTGTAATACATTTGCATATCATTACAAGGCCAGCCCACTGGAATCATCCCCCCACGATGGATCATCTGAGAACGTCGGCGTGATTCACAACAGCACATATAAGGCATGCACTTGGCAGGCTGCACTTCGAGGGGAACTCGGAGGTGAGTGCACAGAAAGGTCACGCAGTGCTCGCCAGGGTTGCCTGTTGGACTTCAAGGTGGAGGTGACTTGGGGGAGGAGGGCAAGGGCTGCACTGCTGTCGAGGCGACTTGGAGGGGGGCAAGGACTGCACTGTGGTCGAGGTAACCTGGGGAGGTGGGAGGTCTGCACTACGGTCGCGGTGACTTGGGGGGGTGCATGGAAGGGCTGCCCTGCGGTCGAGGTGACTTAGGGAGGGGACAAGGGCTGTACCAAGGTTGATGGTGATTTTGGTGGCCATCCTGCAGCCAGACCGGGGGTAGAGGACATCACAGCGGGCCTCCACTGCATCCAAAAGGTGCTTGAGGGATGCGTCACTATACTGGGGGCTGCAGTCTCCTTGCTTACCAAGACCATGTCCTCTGTGCAGCAGTCATGGACTGGAAGCGTGCAACTGCACTTTAAATATGGTGCCCGGCATGATGAAGCACGAGGTGACAGTGTGGCAGGCGAATGAGAACCCGCCCGTCTTTGAAATGATGTGTTTCCCTGGAATGCATGATTAATGAGTCGGGATTGGGATGATACAGCGTGAAAACCCACCATCGCAATCGGCAGGAAAAATGTTCTTTTCCCACCTGCTACCACACTTAGTGTAAATCTGGGACGATTCTGCTCTGAGACTCATGTTTGAAACCTGAAAAAAGGTCACTATAAGAATATGAAAGCAGATCTAGCAAAAGTGAAATGGGAAACTAGGTTAAAAGGTAGGACAGTAGAGTTTCAATGTCAGACTTTTCAGGATACATTTTAATAATCTCAGCAAATTTTTATCCCAGTTAGAAAGAAAGACTCCTTGGGAAGGACGCATCACCCATGGCTGAGTAAGGAAGTTAAGGATAGTATTAAATTGAAAGAAACATTGTACAAATCTGCAAAGATTAGTGGTAGAACAGAAGATTGGTCAATTTTAAGCACCAGCAAAGAATGACTAAAAAAAAATAAAGAGAGAGAAAGAAGAGTTACTAGCTGGCTAGTAATAGAAAAGTAGACAGCAAGAGTTTCTACAAGAATTTAAAAAGGAAAAGAGTAACTAAAACTAGTGTTGCTCCTTGAGAAAGTGAGTTTGGGGAATTGATAATGGAAAACAAAGAAATGGCAGAGGCAATAAAGAGGTATTTTATGTCCATCTTCACTGCAGATGACTTAGAAAACTTCCAAAAGCTACTTGAAAATCTGCGGTCTGTCCGCAAGAAAGACCCAAACCTCCCTGTCGCTTGCCATTTTAACACTCCACCCTGCTCTCTTGCCCACATGTCTGTCCTTGGCTTGCTGCATTGTTCCAGTGAAGCCCAACGCAAACTGGAGGAACAGCACCTCATCTTCCGACTAGGCACATTACAGCCTTCCGGATTGAATATTGAATTCAACAACTTTAGATCTTGAACTCTCTCCTCCATCCCCACTCCCTTTCCGTTTCTTCCCCCTCCCTTTTGTTTTTTCCAATAATTTATATAGATTTTTCTTTTCTCACCTATTTCCATTATTTTTAAATCTATACCTGTAATGCCCTGTCAGTCTTTCCACCCTACCCCCACTAGAGCTGTACCTTGAGTGCCCTGCCATCCATTCTTAATTAGCACATTCTCTTAGATAATATCACCACCTTTAACACGTCTTTGTTCCTTTGTCTGTGACATCCTTTGATTATCTGCTCCTATCACTGCTTGCTTGTCCCTACTACCACGCCCCCCCCCCACCCCAACTTCTCTCCCCCCACCTCACCCCCCACCTTAAACCAGCTTATATTTCACCCCTCTCCTAACTTTACTCAGTTCTGCTGAAGGGTCATGAGGACTCGAAACGTCAACTCTTTTCTTCTCCGCTGATGCTGCCAGACCTGCTGAGTTTTTCCAGGTAATTCTATTTTTGTTTTGAAAATCAGGAGTTGAACAGAAGGGAGGAACTTAAAACCATCACCATCACTAGGGAATAGGTGCTGAGAAAACTATTAGACCTAAAGGCTGACAAGTCCCCAGGACCAGATGGCCTGCATCCTAGGGTTTTAAAATAAGTGGCTGCAGAGATAATAGATTCATTGGTTATAATCTCCCAAAGCTCCTTAGGTTCTGGAACAGCCCCAATGGATTGGAAAAAACTAATGTAACACCTCTACTCAAGAAAGGAGGGAGGCAGAAAGCAGGAAACTACGGGCCAGTTAGCCTAAGATCTTTCATAGGGAAATTGCTAGAATTATTAAGGAGGTCATAATAGGAATCTTAGAAAATCATAATTTGATCAGGCAGAGTTTGTTGTTCACATGGGTTTGTAAAAGGGAAATCATGTTTAACTAACTTAGAGTTTTTTGAAGAATTAACATGCAAGGCAGATAAAGGAGAATCTGTAGATATGGGCCAGAATATTTCCGTCAGTGAGTTGGGGGCGGGGCCCACTCGCCGACATGAAAATGATGCGGGATGATGTCGGGAGGAACCCCCACCGTCATCCCGCCCCATTTAAATATTAAGGAAGGCGGGCGGACAGCGAAATCAGCTGTCTGCCCGCTGATCTGTCAATGACCAATTGAGGCCATTGACAGGGTAGTTAAACCAATTAAAGGCACTGTCTGTCCAAACTTAAGGCTGGCGGGCCGGCCAGGAGCCCCAGCAGGCTTCTGAAAAAACATGAAACCTCATCCACTGGCGGGATGAGGTTTCATGTCTGTTTTTTAAAACTTTAATAAACTTTATGTATTATTTATTAACATGTCCCATCTCGTGTGACATTGTCACATGAGGGGGACATGTTAATAATGTTTTTATTTTGCTATTTTTTAGGTTTATTAAACTTTCAGCGCTCTCCCTGAGACAGCACCTAGTCTCAGGGAGCTGTGCACTCTTTCGCGCGCATGTGCGAAAGAGCGCACTTTGACAGTTGGAGAATCCCTCCCCCCACCCCCGCACAGGAAGTGCATAGTGCTTCCCATCGGGCTGCCCGCTGGGTGGGCCTTAATTGGCCCGCCCACTCAAAATGGCGGCGGGGCCTGTTTCGGCGGCGGAGTTCAGCTGCCCGCCTGCCACCGAGCCGGTGGGGCCCGCCCGTCCATCGAGGGCTAAATTCTGCCCGTGGTGTACGTAGATTTCCAGAAAGAATTTGATAAGGTGCCACATCAAAGGTTACTATGCAAAATAAGATTACATGGTGTAGGTAACATATTGGCGTAGAGAAAGGATTGGTTGGCTAACAGGAAGGAGAGAAAAGGAATAAATGGGTCTTTTTTGAGTTTGGTGAGACCACATCTGGAATACCGTGTACAGTTTCGGTCTCTTTATTTGAAAAACTGAAATAATTGTGTTAGAAGCAGTTCAGCAAAGGTTCACTCAACTCATTCCTGTCCTGACAGACTTTAGTCGTTATGGGTGTTGAATCTCTTCCCAAGAAAGCAGTGGAGGCTGTGTCATTGAATTTATTCAAGACAGAGTTGGACAGAATTTTGACAGACAAGAGGGCCAAGGGTTATGGAAGGCAGACAGCAAAGTGGAGTTGAGGCACAACCAAATCAGCCATGTTCTTAATGAATGGTGGAGCAGACTCAAAGGGTGAATAGCCTACTCCTGCTCCTAAGTCCTATGTTCCTATAGGATTTGAGCATCGGTGGCAAGGCCAGCATTTATTGCCCATCCCAAGTTATCTTTGAAAAGGTAGTGGTAAATTGCCTTCTTGAACATAACTGAATGGTTTTCTGGGCCATTTCAGAAGGCAATCAGAATCACTATACTGGGGTCACAGAGAGGCCAGGACGTGAATGAACCAGTTGGATTTTGGGGACAATGCAGTAATTTCAAGGTGACCATTACTGACACTAGATGTTAAATCCAGATTTATCTCATCAACCAAATTTAAATTCCCCATCTACTGTGGGAATTTGAATTTATGCCTTTGAAGCATTAATATAGGTCACTGGATTGTTAGTCTAGTAGCATAACACCTATGCTACCATAGTCCTATTATCAGTAAGTGATCTTTTGAAAGGAATTTGGGTGCACCATTTAGCTGGAACATAGGAAAACATTGAGCCTTAGCAATCTTTCAGTAGAGGAGACCTGTTAATTCTTTGCTAGAACAAACTAAATCCAATCCTGCTTCTGTGTGGTCGAGGGAAGGTATCTCATAAATGGGACATAAGTGCTGCTTTCGGCATACCTTTAGAGCTTGCTTGCCCGCCAAATTTCAATTGAAATTCATCCAGCTGCCCACATTGGAGAGGGAAGGGCTTGCACAGACATTCTCACCAGGGTTTCAGGTGGTGGGGAAGGTCATTTGGTCAGGGAGGCTGGATGTTGTTGTAAGGTCAGGAGTGTGTGTGGGTATTCAGGAATGGTGGGTAGGTCAGGTGGCAAGGGGGGTGGGAGTGTCATCATGGGGTCAAGGGGAATTGGGTGGGGGTGTCAGTACCATAATTACCCAGGATACCCCCGCCCTCGGTCCCGGGGAACAGAAGATCTGGGCCTATGGTATTGCTGTTGGTGCTTATTTTCTGATGAAGCATTAAATTATTGACTGAGATAATTGAACTCAACAACTGCAACCATCTTCCTTTGTGCTAGATAAGACTCGAACCAGCAGAGAGTTTTCCCTGGTTCCCATTGTCTCATGTTTTGCTAGGGCTCCTTGATGCCACACTCGGTCAAATAATGCCTTGATGTCAAGGGAAGTTACTTTCACCTCACCTCTGGAGTTTAGCTCTTTTGTTCATATTTGAACCAAGGCTGTAATGAGGTCAGGAGCTGAGTGGCCCTGGCAGAACCAAGCTGAGCGTCAGTGAGCAGGTTATTGTTGAGTAGGTGCTGCTTGATAGCACTGTTGACAACTCCTATCATCACTTTGCTGATGATTGAGAGTAGACTGATGGGGGGGGGTGGGGTTGGATTTTTCCTGGTTTTTGTAGACAGGACATACCTGGACAGATTCCCGTATTGCCAGTGTTGTAGCTATACAGGAACAGCTTTTTAAAAATTCATTCATGGTATGTGGGCTTCGCTGGCTGGGCCAGCATTTATTGCCCATCCCCAATTGTCCTTGACAAAGTGGTGGTGAGCTGCCTTCTTGAACTGCTGCAGTCCATGTGCTGTAGGTACACCCACAGTGCTATTAGGGAGGGAGTTCCAGGATTTTGATCCAGCAACAGTGAAAGAACAGTGATATATTTCCAAATCAGGATGGTGTGTGGCCTGGAGGGAAACTTCCAGGAGGTGGTGTTCCCATGTGTCTGCTGCCTTTGTCCTTCTAGATAGTAGCGGTTGTGGGTTTGGAAGGTGCTGTCTAAGGAATCTTGGGGAGTTTCTGCAGTGCATCTTGTAGATGGTAAACACTGCTGTTATTGTGCATCAGTGGTGGAGTGAGTAAATGTTTGTGGATGTGGTGTCAATCAAGTGGGCTGCTTTGTCCTGGATGGTGTCAAGCTTCTTGAATGTTGTTGGAGCTGCACTCATCCAAGCAAGTGGAGAATATTCCACCACACTCCTGACTTGTGCCTTGTAGATGGTGGACAGGCTTTGGGGATACGGAGGTAAGTTACCCACAACAGGATTCCTAGCCTAGGACTTGCTCTTGTAGCCATAGTATTTATAAGGTTAGTCCAGTTCAGTTTCTAGTTAATTGTAACCCCAAACATGTTGGTAGTAGGGGATCCAGCGATGGTTAGATTCTCTTTTGTTGGAAATGACCATTTACTGGCACTTGTGTGGCATGAATGTTACTTGCCACTTGTCAGTCCAAGCCTGGATATTGTTTAGTTCTTGCTGCATTTGGACATGGACTGCTTCAGTATCTGAGAAGTCATGAATGATGCTGGACATTGTGCAATCATCAGCGAACATCCCCACTTCTGATCTTATGTGGGAGGAAGGTCATTGATGAAGCAGCTGAAGATGGTTGAGCCTAGGACACTACCCTGAGGAACTCCTGCAGTGATGTCCTGGAACTGAGGTGATTGACCCCCCAACATCTACAACCAGCTTCCTTTGAGATACATATGACTCCAGCCAGTGGAGAGTTTTCTCCCTGATTCCCATTGACTCCAGTTTTGTTAGAGCTCCCTGATACTACACTTAGTCAGATGCTGCCTTGGTGTCAAGGCCAGTCACTCTCACCTCACCGCTGGAGTTTAGCTCTTTAGTCCATGTTTGAACCAAGGCTGTAATGAGGTCAGGAGCCAACTGACCCTGTTGACTAAGGGTGCAGTTAGTTAGTACTATTGCTGGAAGTTTGTCAGGGTCCATAGCCTTTGCAGTATCCGGTGCTTTTTCCTCAAGGAGTCAGGAGGTGCCATCATGCAACCACAGGGAGGAAGAACGCCAGCAAGGAAACCTGGGTGCTTCATCCCAGGGCACTCCAAGGTTCTGCCACTCAGCCATCCTCCTCCAGTAACCCCACAACTTCCAGCTGGTCAAGCTAAGGAGTGTGCACATACACGTGTACAAGAGATCCTTGGCAGGCTGGGGCCCTCTAGGCCTCGGGTCACCAGAGGTGCCTGCCAAATTCATCACAGTCAACAGGCCAAAGCAGTCAGCAAGCTACCTCCACCTCAGTTGTGGTTGAGGCGATAAGAAAAGAAAGATAAAGAAGTTTTGAAGACACATAGGTTAGACTGGTGTCCACCATTGTAAATCGTTATGGAACTTGTGAATATATGTTCACTTGCACTGTTTAGAAGTTTCCTGGATTCTCACCTTGCTGCAAGTTGCTTCAATGGCTGTGGACCCTTATGGGTGTAGATCTTTGTCCCCGATCAAAGTACGATAATGTCCTTCTATAGAGTCACTTCTCTCACATTATTAACATTGTAATTATTAAATATTTTGACATGAAGGTGCTTAAGCACTGGCCATCATTTGTGACTGTGTGGCTTGGGCAGGCATCAGGCATCATACAATCCATTACTTCCAGCTCACCACGTTCTGAGCTCTGAGAATAATGTCTGTGCAGAGTATCTGAGTGGCTCTCTATTGGTAATCCATATCAAGTAAAAAATTGGGTTAATTTCTCTACCACTACTTTATCCATAATTGTCCTTAAAGGATGGCCTCTAGAAACCGAGTTGTCATATCCATAACAGAAGGATATACTGGTGTCCTGGTTTTGTTTTTGGCAATGGTCTCACACAGTTTACTAACACCATGCTGAATGGTTCCCCAAAAACTGGTATAGGAATTAAGGTTACTGGTTTGATTGCATGTTGTGGTTTTCCTACCATCTGGTACGTATGGCATGTTTTACAAAACTGTACCACATCCTTATGAAGACCTGGCCAGTAAAACTGCCGGTTTATCCGTGCTTGAGTTTTCCATATCCATACATGTCCTGCCATACAACTTTCACGTGCTATCCATAATATCTCTTTATGATATTTGGGCAGTACTACTACCTGATGAACAAGCGTCTACTCCTCTGTGAGGAGATCTCCACTTCCTCAGAATTCCATTTTTCCACTGTAAGAGCAATGTCCAGATTTATTTTGACCACTTCATTTGCTTAGACACCTTTTCAAACTAAATAAAGAATGCCTCTGAATCCCTTTCCCGAAACCTTGGGAAGGCTTGCACAAATTTAAACATCATCCCACTGGTCTTTGAGCTGGAGGTTTTTTCATTATCAGAACCTTCCTCAGCATCTGAGGCCTCTTTTTTTAAGGTCCAGCCTTTTAAGCGAGTATTCCCTTTCTTGTTCTGTGTGTCTCTTTCCCCTTTGCCTCTCTTACATATCCTTCTCTTTCTTTATTGCTAACTTCTCGCTCTGGAAGTCAAGTTCTCCTGTCTTATTTTGCTCCTGCCTTTCTGCTTGCTCCCTTTGAAATGCTCTCACCTTTTTCTTTTTCTTTGTTTCCCTTTTCTTTTTATTTTGCCTCCAATTCAAGTTTTTTTCTCATTTGCAACTGAATCTTAGCCAATTCAAGTGAAGCATGCCCTGGAGAACATGGTCTCCTTCCAATTTCAAATGCCTCATTATACCTCAACTGTGCCTGTTTTCCTTGCCCCTACGGGTAATTCTAACTCCAACATATCCACCAATTCCATTAATTGAGTCTTGATTACCTTTTGTAAACTAGTCAGGGTCACAATTTCCATTTGTAGAAAAGTCTTAGCAACTTCCAACGCTATTTTAGTTTACCATTGTATAAGAAACCTGGTCTCGGTCCTTCTATCCCTTACCAATTATTATTCCACATCCAATCACCCACTGTCCACATTTCAAGTTCTGCAGGGCTCCCAATTTATGTTATGGCCGAGATGGAGGAGTGCGCAAGTTATCAAGTTCCACTACTCCACAGGCCATACCCCCATTAATTTAAATGTTTAATTTTCTGAAATGGCCAAAAGAAAAGGGACCCCGACCAAGCTTATTCCAAAAAACTCAGAATGATTAATTTATTTTAAAACAAACTTCTTTTAACAAGTTGCAAATACAAGCGAACACACAATTGTAATCAGGAATTAAAACTATCTATCTCTTCCTAAAGAACTCTCCCAGCATGCACACAGACACAGACAAACAAAGGAGAAACAGTTAGTCTCCCTACAAAGATGGGCTTTGGAGGGTGGGCATTACAAAATAAAGAATAAAGTCCATAGGGTCTTGATGCTGTCGAGCTGGAGTTCCCTCATGTGAAGATGGGCTGCAGGACCCACAGGATGTCTGGAAGTTCTCACCAGCTGGTCTCAGCTTTGCAGGTCCAAATACAGATTGTTATACTCAGCTGAGGGACCTCTAGCTACAGGATGATAGCCATACACAATTTTAGGCAAGGTAGAGAGAAGGAGCCAGCTAGGGTAGCCTTCCTTCCTCAGCTTGTTCCCCAACAACACTGAAAGCAAAACCACAGGTTCAAACTTAAGATTTGCCTCTGCCACGTGATTGCCTTTTTGACTTCTAGATTTTCATTAATTAAAGTGCCTTGCAGTTCAAAACAAACAAACAATTTCTCAAGTACCATATAGGTGAGGTGATTTCTTGGAAGCGGCCTGCTCATTTACAGTTCCAAGGTGAATTTATGAGTTTCTTTAAAAAAAATCCCAGGTTATCATCCAGATGTCCAGATCATGTCATGTCTTCCATTTTGTAAAAGAAAAAATCAGTCTTGAGAGACATGGTTCTCACAAGACAGTAACAACCTCCTGTGGGCTGCAGATGTCAAATACAAAGGCCATCTGCATTTTCTAAGCCAGGCTGGCCAATCGGAGTCTATCCATCTGCTAAAACAAAGGATCCCGCAACCTTCCTTCCAAGTTCTAATGGATGGAACTTTTAACAATCTCAGGGGCCCAGACAAAGGGATACACACACTTTGTCAAAGCCAGAGTGGAGAGGTGGGAGTCATGTGACATGGACCTAGCTTGTGGAGCCAGTAATATTGCCTTATGGAATTTCAAAGCTTAGTCTACCATTTTACCATTTATAAGCAGCCTCATGGAAAAGGGGTCTGATCAGAGTGAATACCTGGCCCCATCTACGCTGTTTCTGCTGGAACTTTTGTACCATTTCCTACAAGATTGATCCATCTCTGTGTGCCCATCTTTTCATGTGAAGTCAACTCCACTAGAAAAGTGAACAGCATCAATTTTCAACCTGCCAACCTCTGTGAAGGAATACCTCAAGGAACTTTGATTCTGGACTCTGGACCCACACGAAACATTCATTATTTTCTCGAGCTGAGAGCACAGATAGGCACATGGGAGTAGATATCATAGCTATGACTGAGACTTGGCTAAAAGGGCAGGATTGGCAGCTCAACATTCCTGGTTATAGTGTATTCAGACGTGACAGAGAGGGGGATAGAAGAGGAAGGGGAGTCACAATATTGATCAAGGAATCAATTATAGCAGTGAGGAGGGATGATATCTTTGAAGGATCATCAAATGAGGCCATATGGTTAGTAGTAAAAAACACAAAAGGGGCAAACACGCTGTTGGGTGTGTATTATAAGCCCCCAAACAGCCAGGGAGAGATAGAGAATCAAATGTGTAATCAAATTTCAGAGAAGCATAAGTATAATAAGGCAGTAATAGGAGGGGATTTTAACTACCCAAATATTAACTGGAATAGTTTTAGTGTGCGAGGTAGGGAGGGAGCAAAATTCTTAAGTTGCATCCAGGAGAAAATTTTAGCCAGTATGTAGAAAGCCCAACAAGGAAGAAGGCAATTCTGCACCTAATATTCGGAAATGAGCCCAGGCAGGTGGAAGGTTTATCAGTAGGGGAGCATAGTGATCATAACTCAGTAAGATTTAGGATAGTTATGGAAAAGGATAAGGTTCAGCCGGGAATAAAAGTTCTAAACTGGGGCAAAGCTAATTTTACTAAGATGAGATACGATTTGGCGCCATATTTAAAGTCCAGCCGGGCTCAGTGCTTCCAGCCCAGGACTGCAGTAAAGAAGACATGGCCTCAGAAGGCAAGAAGACTGCAGGCCTTGAGAGCTTTTTGGACACCATGGAGACCTGTTCTGTTGTCCTCTACCCTGATCTGGCCGCAGGAGAGGCAACCACATTATCACTTTGGCTAGGTAGTAGATGGCAGTGGTGATCAGTGCCAATTCTGCACAGAAGAGGTTGCCCATTCAATGCAGATAGATAATGAATGATCTCATCCATGCAGCCAGGATATGGCCACTATTTCATCACTCTAAACTCACAAACTCAAGCCCATCACACATTCACTGGCATTTCACTCAGTGCGAACACAAGGGACATCACCACCCATTCTCACACACATATGCTCACATGTCTTTTGGACCTCATCTCCTCTGGAAGCTGCCTCCTCAGCCCTCACTATCTTGAGGCCACTTGCACAGATCAACATGTGCTCCCACATACGCCCAGGATACCCTCCTTCCCCAGTACAGCTCGTGTCCTGCAGCCTCTTCCCTTGCCTGAGGCCACTTCTCCCTCTTCGTCAAGCAATCCCTAGCCCTGCAGCTGTTGAAAAGCCACCCACATATGGCTGTGAGCCCCCCTAAAAGTGATATGGTGCTGCCTGTGAAACCT
The DNA here is from genome assembly GCF_964194155.1 of Cetorhinus maximus. Lineage (NCBI taxonomy): Eukaryota > Metazoa > Chordata > Chondrichthyes > Lamniformes > Cetorhinidae > Cetorhinus > Cetorhinus maximus. Next base: position 170,078,139 of record NC_135883.1, read on the forward strand.
GGCGCTGATGACTGCGAGTGCTGACCGAAGCAAGGTAGGCAATCAAATCGTGAAGTCCTGAGCAAATTGCAGCCTGCCAGGTGCACGTCACATATATGTTGTTGTGAAACACATCGGTTTTCCCACTGACATGGGCGGACGATCCAGCGGGGAGGGATGAGTTCAGCAGACTGGCCTTATAATGATATGCTGATGTATTACAATGAGGTTCCCGATGTCCGACACGGAGAATGCGACCAGCAATTGTTGTGCTGAGTGGACAATCGCAAACTGGTTTCACACCGTTGTGAAACCGATCGTGCCATATTGTCCGCACATGCCACCGAACACGCCCGACACCGTCGGGCACAAACATTCGGCCTGAGTGAGCAGGTTATTGTTAAGCAAGTGCCGCTTGATAGCAGTGTTGATGACCCCTTCCATCACTTTACTGATGGTCGAGAGTAGACTGATGGGGTGGTAATTGGCCAGGTTGGATTTGTCCTGCTTTTTGTGTACAGGACATACCTGGGCAATTTTCCACATTGCCGGGTAGATACCTGTGTTGTAGCTGTACTGGAACAGCTTGGCTAGGGGCACAGCAAGATCTGGACCGCAAATCTTCAGTACTATTGCCGGAATATTGTCAGGCCCCATAGCCTTTGCAGTATCCAGTGCCTTCAACCATTTCTTGACAACACATGGAGTGAATCGAATTGGCTGAAAACTGGCATCTGTGATGGTCTGGAGGAGTTCGAGACGGACCATTCACTCGACACTCCTGGCTGGAGATTGTTGCGAATGCTCTTTTGCACTTATGTACTGGGTCCCTCCTGTGAGTTGTTTAATTGTCTACCACCAATCGCGACTGGATGTGGCAGGACTGCAGAACTTAGATCTGATCCATTGGTTGTGGTTGTCTATCGTTTGCTGCTTATGCTGTTTGGCATGCAAGGAATCCTGTGCTGCAGCTTCACCAAGTTGACGTCTCATTTTTAAGTATGCTGGTGCTGATCTTGCAATGCCCTCCTGCGCTTTACATTGAACCAGGGTTGATCCCCTGGCTTGTTGGTAATGGTGAGTAGGGGACATGTCAGGCCATGAGTTTGCAGGTTGTGGTTGAGTACATTTCTGCTGCTGCTAATGGCCCACAAGCGTCTCATGGATGCCAAGTCTTGAGTTGCTAGATCTGTTCAAAATCTATCCCATTTAGCACATTGGTAGTGCCACACGACATTATGGAGAGCATCCTCAATGTGAAGATTGGACTTCATCCCCACAAGGACTGTGTGGGGGTCACTCCTACCAATGCTGTCATCTGCATCTGCATCTGCAGCAGGCAGGTTGGGGAGGATGAGGTCAAGCATGTTTTTCCCTCTGGTTGGTTCCCTCACAACCTGCCACAGACCCAAACTAGCAGTTATATCTTTTAGGATATTGCCAGCTTGGTCTGTGGTGGTGCTACTGAGCTATTCTTGGTGATAGACATTGAAGTCCCTCACCCAGAGTACATTCTGCACCCTTTCCACCCTTGGTTTCTGCCAAGTGGGGTTCAACGTGGAGGAGTACTTATTCAACAGCTGAGGAGGGTCGGGCGTGGGGGCAGCACGTGGTAATCAGCAGCAGCTGTCCTTGTCCATGTTTGAGCTGATGCCATGAAACTTCATGGGGACCTGAGATGATGTTGAGGACATCCAGGGCAACTCCCTTCTGACTGTATACCACTGTACCTCCACCCCTGCTGGAATGGTGATGGGACATAATTTTCAAGGTTTAATTCCATGAGTATGACTATGTCAGGCTGTTGTTTGGCTCTCTGAATTTTTGCACAAACCTGCAGATGTTAATCAGGAGGCTTTGCAGGGTTTGCCGTTGTCGTTTTTGGTACCGGGTGGTCCATCCAGTTTCATTCCTTTCTCGCGGTTTGATACTAGGCCATTTCAGAGGACATTTAAGAGTAAACCACATTACTGCAGATCTGAAGTCACATGTAGGCCAGACAAGGTGATGACAGCAGATATCCTTTCCTCAAGGGCATTAGTGAACCAGATGGGCTTTTATGGCAATCGTCACCATTTGGCTTTTTAAGTCCAAATTTTTATTGAATTATCTGCCATGATATAATTCGAACCCAGGTCCCCAGAGCATTATTCTGGGTCTCTGGATTATCAGTTCAGTGAAAATACCACCATGTCATTGCCTCCCCCTATTGGTGAATTCACTATTTAAAAAAACACTCTCATTCTTAAAAACCCATTCACTGCATTCAAATTCCTTCCTTTAAAAAACAAGCCCCACATCAAAGACTTCATAATGCAGCACAATTTCTATAATCACAGCTATCAGGCTTATTTCAAAAGACAAAGTGAAAACACAAGCACTGATATTTTTTTAAACTGCAGACTTTTTTTTAAAATAAAAGGCCAGGACACTTAAATTCCTTGACAGCTTGACAGTTCCAAGGGGATTTAGATGCCTTGACAGTTTTATAAGACCATAAGACGTTGGAACAGAAGTAGGCCATTCGGCCCATTGAGTCTGCTCTGCCATTCAATGAGATCATGGCTGATCTAATAATCCTCAACTCCACTTTCCTTCCTTTTCCCCATAACCCTTGATTCCTTTACTGATTAAAAATCTGTCGATCTCAGCCTTGAAGGTAATTAATGACCCAGCCTCTAACGCCTTCTGCAGTAAAGAATTGCATAGGTTAACGACCCTCTGAGAGCAGAAATTCCTCCTCATCTCTGTTTTAAATGGGCAACCCCTTACTCTGAGATTATGCCCTCTGGTCCTAGACTCTCTCACAAGGGAAAACAACCTCTCAGCATATACGCTGTCAAGCCCCCTAAGGATCTTATATGTTTCAATAAGGTTGCCTATCCCTATCTTATCTTATTAAGTAGCCTTATGCACGGTACCTTATCGAACGCCTTTTGGAAATCCTAATATATTACATCTTTTGGTTCCCCTTTATCTATCCCGCTTGTTACCTCCTCAAAGAATTTTAATAAATTTGTCAGACATGATTTCCACTTCGTGAAGCCATGCTGACTCTGCTTGATTATATTATGCATTTCTAAATACTCTGTTATTACATCCTTTATAATAGATTCTAATATTTTCCCAATGGCAAATGTTAAGCTAACTGTCCTATAGTTACCTGTTTTTTGTCTCCCTCCTTTTTGAATAAGGGTGTTAAATTGGCAGTTTTCCAATCCTCTGGGACTTATCCAGCATCTAAGGATTCTTGGAAGATTACTACCAGTGCATCCACTATCTCTGTAGCTACTTCCTTTAAAAGCCTAGGATGCAACCCATCAGGTCCAGGCGGCTTATCGGCCTTTAGCCCCATTAGTTTCCTGAGTACCTTTTCTCTCTTGATAGTTATTGTATTTATTTTCTTCCCACCACTCCCCCACATCCAGCCGCCTTTTTGCCCCTTGATTATTTACTATTTTTGGAATGCTATTAGTGTCTTCCACTGTGAAGACTGATGCAGAGTATTTATTCAACTCCTCTGCCATTTCCTGGTTCCCCATTATTATTTCCCTAGCCTCATTCTCTAAGGGGCCTATATTGCCTTTGGCCTATCTCTTCCTTTTTATATATTTAAAGAAGCTTTTACTGTCCATTTTTATATTGCTTGCTAGTTTACCTTCAAAGCTTATTTTCTCCCTCTTTATTATTTTTTGCTCATCTTCTGTTGGTTTTTAAAACTTTCCCAAACCTATCATTTACCACTAATCTTTGCCACATTATATGTTTTTTTTCTTTCAATTTGACACAATTTGAGCACGTGGAAAACAGTAGCAGAATCAGACAGAGTCAGCATGGATTTATGAAAGGGAAATCATGCTTGACAAATGTAACGAGTAGAGTTGATGACGGCGAACCAGTGGATGTGGTTTATTTGGACTTTCAGAAGGCTTGCAATAAAGTCCCACAGAAGAGATTGACGTGTAAAATTAAAGTGCATGGGATTGGGGGTAGTGTATTGAGGTGGATAGAAAACTGGTTGGCAGACAGGAAACAAAGAGTAGGAATAAACAGGTCTTTTTCTGAATGCCAGGCAGTGACTAGTGGGGTACCGCAGGGATTGGTGCTGGGACCCCAGCTATTCACAATATCTAATAATGATTTAGATGAGGGAATTAAATGTAATATCTCCAAATTTGCAGATGACACAAAGCTGGGCGGGAGGGTAAGCTGTGAGGAGGATGCAGAGATGCTTCAGTGTGAATTGGACAGGCTGAGTGATTGGGCAAATGCATGGCAGATGCAGTATAATGTGGATAAATGTGAGGTTATCCATTTTGGTAGCAAAAACAGGAAGATTATTATCTGAATGGCTATAAATTGAGAGAAGGGAATGTGCAACAGGACCTGGGTGTCCTTGTACACCAGTCGCTGAAGGTAAGCATGCAGGTGCAGCAGGCGGTAAAGAAGGCAAATGGTATGTTGGCCTTCATAGCCAGAGGATTCGAGTACAGGAACAGGGATGCCTTACTGCAATTGTACAGAGCCTTGGTGAGACCACACCTGGAATATTGTGTGGTCTCCTTATCTGAGGAAGGATGTTCTTGCTACAGAGGGAATGCAGCTAAGGTTTACCAGACTGATTCCTGGGATGGTGGGACTGACATATGAGGAGAGATTGAGTCAATTAGGATTATATTCACTGGAGTTCAGAAGAATAAGGGGAGATCTCATAGAAACCTATAAAATTCTAACTAGACTAGACAGGGTAGATGCAGGAAGGATGTTCTCCAACTTTGCCACTGTCTCAGTGGGGGAGTCCAGAACCAGGGGTCACAGTCTGAGCATATGGGGTAGACCATTTAGAACTGAGATGAGGAGAAATTTCTTCACCCAGAGAGTGGTGAGCCTGTGGAATTCGTTACCACAGAAAGTAGTTGAGGCCAATACATTGTATGTTTTCAAGAAGGAGTTAGATATAGCTCTTGGAGTGAAAGGGATCAAAGGGTATGGTGAGAAAGCGGGTACAGGCTATTGAGTTGAATGATCAGCCATGATCATAGAGAATGGTGGAGCAGGCTCGAAGGGCCGAATGGCCTACTCCTGCTCCTAGTTTCTATGTTTCTTCCTTGGTTAACCATGGTTGGTTTATCCCCTTCCTACAATTCTTCTTCCTCACTGGGATATATTTTTGTTGTGAGTCATGAACTGTTTTCTTAAACATCTGACAATGTTCACCTAATTAGGTAAAGAGGCAGACAGATGTAGGGGAACTACTCCAGAGCTTAGAGTCTAGCCAATTGAAGGTGCAGCCAAAAATGGTGGAGCAATTAAAACTGCGGATGCAGAAGAAGCCAGAGTCAGGGGGGCATAGGTGCCTTAAACAATTATGGATCTAGAGGAGATTGCACAGATAGAGGGGGGTGAGGTTATAAAAGGATTTGATAACAAGGATAAGAATTTTAAACCAAGGCATTGCTTAACCAGGAACCCAATTAGGTCAGCGAGCATAGGAGTGATAGGGGAACGGGACTCCGTGCACATTAAGAAATTGACAGCAGAGTTTTGGACGACTCCAAGTTTACCGAGGGCAGAATGTAGGAGACCAGCCAGTGGTGTCGGAATAGTCAAGTCCAGTGATAATGAAGGCACAAATTAAGGTTTCAACAACAAATAAACTGAGACAGTGGCAAAGTTGGAGAATATTACAAAGATGGAATGGGTAGGCTTTGTGAAGGTGCAAATATGAGGTCAGAAGTTCACCTTGGGGTCAAATATGACTGACTTAATTTCAGACTGCTGGCAAGGAGAGGGACGGAGTCAGTAGCTGGAAAACAGAGCTTGGAACAGGGATGTAAAAACAATGGCTTCAGTCTTGACAATATTTAATTGGAGGAAATTTAAGCTTATCCAGTACTGGATGACAGATGAGCAAATTGATAATTGAGCAATGATGGAGGAGTCGAGAAAGTTGTGAAGTACAGCTAAGACAGTTCTTTCGGATAATGTCACTGAGGGGCAGCATGTAGAGAGGAACATCGGACAGAGGAACATAGGACTTAGGAGCAGGAATAGGCTGTTCAGCCCTTCGAGCCTGCTCCACCATTCAATAAGATATGGCTGATCTGGTTGTGGTCTCAACTCCACTTTCCTGTCTTTCCCCCATAACTCTTGACTCCCTTCTCGGTCAAAAATCTATCTAACTCAGCCTTGAATAAAGTTAACGACCAAGCCTCAACTATCTCTTGGGGAAGAGAATTCCACACCCTAACGACCCTCTGAGAGAAAACATTTCTCCTCATCTCTGTTTTAAAATTTTATTCTTAAACTATCTTCCCAAGTTCTAGTTTCCCCACAAGAATCACAGAATCGCACAGTGCAGAAGAGACCCTTCGGCCCACCGAGTCTGCACCAACACATGAGAAACACATGACCGACCTACCTAATTCCATTTACCAGCTCTTGGCCCATAGCCTTGAATGTTATGATGTGCCAAGTGCTCATCCAGGTACTTTTTAAAGGATGTGAGGCAACCCGCCTCCACCACCCTCCCAGGCAGTGCATTCCAGACCGTCACCACTCTCTGGGTAAAAAAGTTTTTCCTCACATCCCCACTAAACCTCCTGCCCCTCACCTTGAACTTATGCCCCCTTGTGACTGTCCCTTCAACCAAGGGGAACAGCTGCTCCCTATCCATCCTGTCCATGCCCCTCAAAATCTTGTACACCTCGATCAGGTCACCCCTCAGTCTTCTCTGCTCCAACGAAAACAACCCAAGTCTATTCAACCTCTCTTCATAACTTAAATGTTTCATCCCAGACAACATCTTGATAAATCTTTTCTGCACCCCCTCCAGTGCAATCATATCCTTCCTATAATGTGGCGACCAGAACTGCACACAGTACTCTAGCTATGGCCTCACCAAGGTTCTATACAACTCCAACATGATCTCCCTACTTTTGTAATCTATGCCTCGATTGATAAAGGCAAGTGTCCCATATGCCTTTTTCACCACCCCACTAAAATGTCCATCCGCCTTTCAGAGATCTATGGACACACACGCCAAGGTCCCTTCGTTCCTCAGAACTTCCTAGTGTCATGCCGCTCATTGAGTACTTCCTTGTCAAATTACTCCTTCCAAAGTGTATCACCTCACACTTTTCAGGGTTAAATTCCATCTGCCACTTATCTGCCCATTTGACCATCTCGTCCATATCTTCCTGTAGCCTAAGACACTCAACCTCACTATTAACTACCCGGCCAATCTTTGTGTCATCCGCAAACTTACTTATCCTACCTCCCCACATGGTCATCTATGTCATTTATATAAATGACAAATAATAGGGGACCCAGCACAGATCCCTGTGGTACGCCACTGGACACTGGCTTCCAGTCACTAAAGCAGCCTTCTGTCATCAGTCTCTGTCTCCTACAACTAAGCCAATTTTGAGTCCACCTTATCAAATTACCCTGTATCCCATGTGCATTTGCCTTCTTTATAAGTCTCCCATTTGGGACCTTGTCAAAGGCTTTGCTGAAATCCATATAGACTACATCAACTACACTATCCTCATCTACACACCTGGTCACCTCCTCAAAAAATTCAATCATTCCCTCAGTATCCAACCTATCTAGTCCCCTCAAGAACCTATGTTTTCAATAAGACCACCTCTCATTCTTCCAAACTGAAATGGGTATAGGCCTAACCTATTCAAGCTTTCTTCATAAGTTCTTCATAAGATAAGGCCTTATTCCCGGAATGAGTTGAGTGAACCTTCTCTGAACTGCTTCTAAAACAATTATATATTTTTTCAAAATAGGAGACCAAAACTGTACACAGTACTCTAGATGTGGTTTCACAAAGGCCCTGCACAGCTGCATATTGCAGTCCCCTTGCAAAAATTGCCAACATTCCATTTGCCTTCCTAATTACTTGCTGGGCCTCCATACTAACTTTATGGGCAGAATTTTCTGCCTATTGGGCGGGCACTGCGGAAGCGGGTGGGGTGGGCACGGACCCGATCACCGCCGGCAATCGGGTGCGCGCCGCTATTTTACCTGGGCCGGCCAATTAAGGCCCGCCCAGCATGAATCACGGCTCCCGAGGACAGTGGGAGTGGGTGGGCATCGGCGGGACTGCAATGACCACCGGCTCCAGTGGTGACCTGTTTTAAAAATCTGCTGCAGCTTTTCAAAGGCTGTGAATCATGGCGAGTGGAAGGGCTCCCCAGAATCATTGATGGCATGTGTCCTTCGCTGGGTGGGCCAGCAGATATTGCCCATGCCAAGGTCACCCTGAGAGGATGTTGTTCTGCACACGCAGCACGTGGTACACTGAGACCCACATCACTGTTTTGGGGGCAATCTGGAGGAGCTGCACCTAGGTGCAGTGCTGGAACTCCAGGACATGTCAAAGTCAGGGTGATGACCTGCTGGGAGGGGAGCTTCAAGCTGGCGTGGCACCAATCGATCTGCTGTCCTCTGCGCGCCAAGTGCTTGTGCTTCCTTGCTATGGAAGGTTAGACCGTCTGGTGCCTAATGTGATGTAGGCAGCATTTGGCTAAGGGGGTGGGGGGACAGGCCTAGCATCTTTGTGTGAGTGTTTGGCAGTGGCGGGGTGAGGAGGCACTGGAGCCCTGCAATGTCCCACTCTGGTTGGGGTGGGCCATCTGTGAAGGGAATCCAGGTACAAGTAGCACTAATCAATGCTCTTCTCTCATTTTCAGGAGAAGAATGCACATAATGCCGCCGAGCGGGTGAGGACTGGCGGAGGGCTGGCACAGTTGGTGATTCTCAGCCGCTTCGAGCAGGAAGCCCTAGATTTGGAGAGGCGCCATACACCCAGGTCTATCAGTGTCAGTGAGGTTGGGGTGCCAAGGGCAGGTATGTATGCCCAGCAGTGAGGTCACTATTGTTCTCCCAACAGCTATGGCAGTGCTGAATATTCAGTGATTGAAGTTTGCAACATGGCTTGGTCATTGTTGATGGAAGGATGAGGACATAATGATCCAGGGGACAGGGATGCACATTGACATTGTCTCCATGTTAACTGATCCAATGTACTTGTTCTTCCTTTCAGCATCAGCGGAGCAGGGCCGAGAGGAGGAGCAGCAGGGACCCCCTCTCACACCTGAGGTCCCTGAAGTCACGGACTCACCAGTGTCACACCATCTCTGCCAGGCAGGCACCAGTGCAGATACTAGCACCTCGGTGGGAATTAGAACATCGGCTAGCGCCCCAGGGCACAGCAGTGAGAGCACTTTACAGTCGCTGGAAGAGCTGGCAGAGACGGAGTCGGAGGACTGCAGGGGACCAGGCATATGCTCAGTTGGTGGCTGATGATGTGCCGCTGGAGTTGTCCGCGACACAGCGAACACAGGGAATGCGGCAGGGTGTGCAGGAGCATCTGGTGGAGATACATGAAGCTATGCTTGGCTTGGTGTCTCTGGTGGAGGAGTGTATGCAGACTATTGCCAATGCAATGAGCCGCATGGCCAAGCGCCATGCTTCCACCACGGAGACAGTGGCGACTCTCGTGGAGAGGGTCCTCCAGGAGGCCAATCAGGGCTTTCTGGGGATGTGCTCGGACCAGCAGTCCTCACATCGACATTGACCTCAGCTGGTCAGCACCAGTGTGGGAGATGGTCTGGGCACCAAGTTTCCCAGCTCGGTGCCCATCCATCCATGGTGAGCAGGGAGGTCCGAAGCCGAAGAGTGTCCTGCAGTCAGCATTGCTGTGTAGCAGTCTGGGAAGAGTGTCCTGCAGTCAGCATCGTGGTGTAGCAGTCTGAGAAGAGTGTCCTGCAGTCAGCATCGCGGTGTAGCAGTCTGGGAAGAGTGTCCTGCAGTCAGCATCATGGTGAAGCAGTCTGGGAAAAGTGTCCTGCAGTCAGCATCACGGTGAAGCAGTCTGGGAAGAGTGTCCTGCAGTCAGCATCACAGTGAAGCAGCCAGGGAAGAGTGTCCTGCAGTCAGTTCTTGTTGACAATAACAAGAGTGACATCACAAATCAGCGCAAGAGAGCGGCGGAGAGATCAGGACCAGCGCGAGTGCAGGGAAGCTTCAAAAAGTGATGTCAGCACAAAGGTGAGAGGTGATTGGTGAGTAGCGGGTAAGTATTTTTCTCCAGTTTTTCTCCAGCTTAAAATAGATTAAACTAAGGAAAGGTAAGGGTTCTGGTTTTTATTTAAAGTACGGAGATAATTTAACTTTTTTTAACTGAATTTAATTTAAAGTAAGGGGTTTTTATTTCAACTAGAGGCATGGCAGGGCCGCTCAGTCCTGTGTTATGTACCGCCTGCAACATGTGGGAAGTCCAAGACATTCCTTGCGCTCTGACCAACCACGTATGCAGGAAATGCCACCAGCTGCAGCTACTTGAGCTCCATGTTTTGGAGCTTGAGCGGCAGCTGGAGGCACTGAGGTACATCTGCAAGGCTGAGAGTTTTGTGGATAACACGTTTTTAGGTGTGGTCACCCCACAGCTTACGGAAGTGCAGACAGAGAGGGAATGGGTGACCATCAGTCAGAAGAAAGGTATCAGGCAGGTAGTCAGGAAATCCCCAGGGTGCATCTTGCTTGAGAACTATTTTTCTGTGTTGGAAAATGGTGAGAGTGATGGTTCCTCTGGGGGGTGCAGTCATGCTCATGGCACTGTGAGTGGCTCAGCTGCACAGGGGGGGCAGGAAAAAGAGGGGAAGAGCAATAGTGGTAGGAGACTCGATAGTAAGGGGAACAGACAGGCGTTTCTGCAGTCATAGACGTGACTCCAAGAAGGTATGTTGCCTCCCTGGTGCCAGGGTCAAGGGTGTCACTGAATGGCTACAGGGCATTCTAAAGGGGGAGGGCAAACAGACAGAGATCGTGGTACATATTGGTGCCAATGACATAGGTAGAAAGAGGAATGAGGTCCTGCAAGCAGAATTTCAGGGGCTTGGAAACAGATTAAAAAACAGGACCTCAAAGGTAGTAATCTCTGGATTACTTCCAGTGACATGCGTTAGTGAGTATAGAAATAGGAGGTTAGTCCACATGAATGCATGGCTGGAGAGATGGCACAGGAGGGAAGGCTTTAGGTTTCTGGGAGATTGGGATCATTTCTGGGGGTGGTAGGACCTGTACAAGCCAGATGGGTTGCACCTGAACAGGAATGGGACCAACATCCTTGTGGGGAGGTTTGCTAGTGCTGTTGGGGAGGGTTTAAGCTAACTTGGCGGGGTGGGGTGGGATCCTGGGAGGAGGTTCAGCAGGAGGAGATGCACAGCCAAAATTAGAAGAGAGAGCATTTGAGTCTGGAAGGCACAGAAATTATAGGCCAGTTAAGGCACAAGGGAGTTTGGCGAGGTTGGATGGCATTTATTTTAATGCAAGGGGTCTGACAAATAAGGCAGATGAGTTGAGGGCACAAATTAACACATGGAAGTATGATGTCATTGCTGTCACGGAGACATGGTTGAGAGAGGGGCAAGATTGGCAGCTCAATATTCCAGGGTATAAGGTCTTCAGGCAAGACAGGGAAGGAGGTAAAAGTGGAGGGGGTATCACAATATTGATCAAGGAATCAATTACAGCAGTAAGGAGGTATGACATCTTAGAAGGCTCCTCAAATGAAGCCATATGGGTAGAACTGAAAAACAAAAAAGGAGCAATCGCATTGCTGGGAGTGTACTATAGGCCACCAAACAGTTAAAGAGACATAGAAGAGCAGATACGTATGCAAATTTCAGACAAGTGTAAAAATAATAGGGTAGTAATGGTGGGGGATTTCAACTTCCCCAATATTAACTGGGTTAGTCATCGTGTGGTAGGTTTGAAGGGAGCGGAATTCTTAAAATGCATTCAGGAGAGCTTTTTAAGCCAGTACCTAGAAGGCCCTACAAGAGAGCGGGTGGTTCTGGACTTAATTTTGGGGAATGAAGCCGGTCAAGTGGTAGAGGAATCTGTGGGTGAGCATTTTGCACATAATGATCATAACTTCGTTAGATTCAAGGTTGTTATGGAAAAGGATAAGGATGGGCCAGAAATCTGAGTTCTAAATTGGGGGAAGGCCAATTTTAATAAGATCAGATATGATTTGGCCAGAGTGGACTGAGCGCAGCTCAGATTTTAGGTAAACCTGCATCAGAGCAGTGGGACTCATTCATGAAGGAAATACAGGGCCAACATATTCCAGTAAAGATAAAGAGTGGGAACAACAAATCCAGGAAGTCCTGGATGTTGAGGGATATAAAGGATTCGATAAAGAGAAAAAGGGAGGCTTATGGCAGATACCGAGGGCTCAAAAGAGCAGAAGCCCTAGAGGAGTATAAAATGTATAGGGGGGGAAAGTAAAAAGGAAATTAGGAGAGCAAAAAGGGGGCATGAAAAAACACTGGCAGGTAAAATAAAGGAAAATACAAAGTTATTTTTCAAGTACATTAAGAGTAAGACGATAGCTAGGGAAAGAGTAGGGCCCATTAAGGACCATAGTGGTAATTTGCGTGTGGAGCCGGAAGAAGTAGATAGAGTTTTAAATGAATACTTTGTGGCGGTGTTCACAAGTGAGAGGGATGACGTGGGTATGGAAATCAGGCAGAAGGACTGTGATATAATTGAAGAAATTAGCATAGAAAGGGGGGAGGTTCTAAGTGGTTTGGCAGGCTTAAAAGTAGATAAATTTCCAGGCCTGGCTGAAATGTATCGCAGGCTGTTGAGTGAGGCAAGGGAGGAGATAGCAGGGGTGCTGGCAATAATTTTCAATACCTCTTTGGCCACAGGAGAGATGCCAAAGGATTGGAGGACAGCCAATGTGATACCGTTATTCAAGAAGGGAGGAAGGGATAAACCAGGGAACTACAGGCCAGTCAGTCAAACCTCAGTGATGGGCAATCTATTGGAAGCAATTCTGAGGTACAGAATTAATCTACACTTGGAGAGGCAGGGATTAATCAAGGACAGTCAGCATGGCTTTGTTAAGGGGAGGTCATGTCTGACCAATTTGATTGAATTTTTCAAAGAGGTGACCAGGTGTGTAGATGAGGGTAATGCATTTGACGTAGTGTACTTGGACTTCAGCAAGGCTTTTGATAAGGTCCTGCGTGGGAGACTGATAACAAAGGTAAAAGCCCATGGGATCCAAGGCAATTTGGCAAATTAGACCCGGAGTTGGTTGAGTGGCAGGAAGCAGAGGGTGATGGTCAAGGGGTGTTTTTGTGACTGGATGCCTGTGTCCAGTGGGGGCTCCACATGGATCAGTGTTGGGTCCCTTGCTGTTTGTGGTATGTATAAACAATTTAGACTTGAATGTAGGAGGGCTGATCAGTAAGTTCGCAGATGACACGAAAATTGGTGGGGTAGTAAATATAGAGGAGGATAGCCTTAGATTACAGGAGGATATAGATGGGCTGGTCAGAAGGGCTGATCAGTGGCAAATGGAATTTAATCCGTATAAGTGTGAGGTGATGCACTTGGGCAGGACAAACAAGGCACGGGAATACACAATGAATGGTAGGACCCTGGGAAATACCGAGGATCAGAGGGACCTTGGTGTGCATGTCCACTAGTACCTTAAGGTAGCGGGACAGGTAGATATGGTGGTTAAGAAGGCATATGGGATACTTGCCTTTATTAACCAAGGCATAGAATACAAGAGCAGGGAGGTTATGCTGGAACTGTATAAAACGCTGGTTAGGCCACAGCTAGAGTATTGCATGCAGTTCTGGAATCTACATAAAAGGAAGGATGTGATTGCCCTATAGAGGGTGCAGAGGAGATTTACCAGGATGTTGCCTGGGCTGGAGAGTTTTAGTTATGAGGAGAGATTGGATAGGCTGGGGCTATTTTCCCTGGAGTAGAGGAGATTGAGGGGGGACATGATTGAGATGTATAAAATTATGAGGGTCATAGATAGGGTAGACAGGAAGGAACTTTTCTCCTTGGTGGAGGGATCAATAACCAGGAGGCATAGATTTAAGGTAAGGGGCAGGAGGTTTAGAGGGGATGTGAGGAAGAATTTTTTCACCTGAGGGTGGCGGGAATCTGGAACTCACTGCCTGAAAGGATGGTAGAGGCAGAAACCATCATAACATTTGAGAGGTATTTGGATGTGCACTTGTGATGCCATGGCATGCAAGGCTATGGGTCTAGTGCTGGAAAATGGGATTAGAATAATTAGGTACTTGTTGACCGGCGCAGATTTGATGGGTTGAAGGGCCTTTTTCCTGTGCTGTAGACTTCTATGACTCTATGACCTCACGTCGGCGTAGCAGCTGGCTGTCATCTCTGTGGGTACTCCAGATGAGGGCGACAGCTCCTCCACCCCTCTGCCAGTGACTGTTGCATCCGGTGAGGCTGCAATGACTGGGGCGGTGCCAGCTGTGGAACTGGCAGCTCCCTCCCAAGCAGGGCCAAACACAGGCTCCATGGGCCAGAGGATGGCCACTAAGGTCATTGAGGCCAACAGGACAGTAGAGTTAGCAGGCTGTCTCAGTTGCCATTCCCAGCGAGGGGGCTACACCAAGACGTGGCACCCGAAAACATAAACATAAGGCACACCACAGGTGACGCTTTTGTGTTGACCTGTAATGAGGTATTTATGAGTTGGCATGATTTTTAACACCTTTGTCATTTTGTTTTCTTAAGTTCCCTTGGTTGTAATATTGAAATCAGACATGTCACCATGGCTGACGGTGCCTCTTTTCTTCTGCAGATGGATGGTTTCCAATAATGTTATGAGTGATTTGTGGGACATTCAGCTTTATTAACAGGTCCCTTAGTTAATGTCCCTATCCAGGCAGATTTTGCACTTAGGTATTGCGTATGGAGCCTGCAGCCCAGGATTTTCCTGGAGTGATATGTGGTATGACAGCTGAAGGTTTGTTGGATTAAAGCCTCCTGGGCGTTTCTGCCTCCCTGGAGTATGCCTGGGTCAGTGTCTACCCCCTCAGCATTTCCCTGTACATGCTCATCCTCGGACTCACTGCTGGACTCATCGTGTGCAGCCGCGACCACTATGTCTATGCCTTCATCATCCACAGTGTCCCCCCTTTCCAGCGCAAGAATGTGGAGAGCGCAGCATGCAACCAGTATCAGTGACACATGATCTGGGGGCCACCGGGCTCACCTGCTGGCGACTTGATGGCCACATGTGCGCAGCATATTACACCCTAGATGCAGGGGAAGCCAACAATCGCCGCAAAGCCCCTGGCTCGCTGTGTCTGGCTTGCCTGATCACAACGGTAGTGGATGAAATTCAATGCATGCCTGAGCAGAGCGTTTGTAACCTGCTTGACACGTGTGGACAGCTGATTGGGAGATGCCACAAAGATCACCCACAGACCCCTGGAAGGAGCCAGAGGCATAGAAGTTGAGGGCAGCTGTGCCCTTTAGAGCCACTGGCATGGGATGTCTACCCACACAGTTCGCAGAGATGTCAGGCCCAATCATCTGACAGATATAGTCGACTGTATCCCTTGTGAGACGGAGCCTCCTTCGGCACTGCACCTCAGACATATCGAGGTAGCTGCTTCGCCATCTGTATACCCTGGCAGCAGGATAGTGGCATCTTCTGCGGCCCCTTCCACCTTGGACTACCGCTTGGCCCTGCACCCCTTGTGCCTGTGCCTGTCCTCCCAAAGGTGGCTCCCCTGGAGGCTGAATATGCACTCCTGGCCTCCTCCCCCTTCCAGCCCTCCCTTCCTCTTCAGAGGAGGTACCTCCAGTGGAGAGTTCAGCTCTCATTCCCAGGCTAAGGGAAGGCTTCCTGAAACCTGCAGGCCCAAAATAGATTCCTCACTGCAGACTGCTGACCTGAAGGTTGTGAGTCCAGACCAAGCAGCTGGTATGCATTTTGAAGTATTGCAGATCACACAGGCAAGTATCAGTAACTTTTGAAAAATCAATATTTGACAGAGCACACTCACAGCCCCACTGAGTCCCCTTATCTTGCCCATGGATGAGGTTTATTCAAATGTGTCCTACCTGCGTGCCCGTTGCACCAACCCGAAGATCTCATGGGTGCCAAAAAATCGGCGTCAATTGGCGCCTCAAGGGCTTTAAATGGTCCGTTAATTATTGGCAAGGGTGCTTCGGATATCATCGCGTGCCAACCCAATGAAATATCGCAATGGTGCGCAATGATTTTGGGACGTTCACCGGACATCACCGCACGTCATTTTATGCGTGGGCAGGCCCCGCTTGCCAATGGGAAAATTCTGGCCTGTGATTCGTGTACCAGGACACCCAGGTCCTCGGTACCACTGAGTTCTGCAATCTTTCTCCATTTAAATAGTATTCTGCTTTTTTTATTCTTCCTGCCAAGATGGAGAAATTCGCATTTACAAGGCATTGGTGAGAAATAGGAGCAGGTGCAAGGATAGATCCTTGAGGTAACAGTGCAGGAGTAGGAAAAGAAGTAATTGCCTGGCTACGATTAGATAGATAAGAATACAATCAGGTGAGGGCAATCCAGCTGGACAACTATGGAGTGGCATTGGAAGAGGTGGTATGATCAGCATGTCTGCAGACAGATCAGGGAGGATGAGGAGGAGAATTTTACCTTTGTACAGTCCCATTGGATACCATTTGTAACTTTGATAAGAGTTGTTTCAGTCCTGTGGCAGGTGCAGAAACCTGAATGAAAACCTGATTGTCAGCAAACCTGGATACATTATGTTCAGTCCCCTCATCTAAATTATTAACTCAGCTCCTGACCTCATTACACCCTTGGTTCAAAAATGGACAAAAGATCTGAACTCAAAAGGTGAGGTAAGAGTCACTGCCCTTGACATCAAGGCAGCATTTGACCGCATATGGCATCAAGCAGCACTAGCAAAACTGGAGTCAATGGGAGCCTGGGGGTAACTCTCCGCTGGTTGGAGTCATAGATAGCACAAAGGAAGATGTGGTTATTGGAGGTGTTATGACCACAGCCGATGTTAATTGCTGCATAAAACAAATCCCAGATGGAAACTTGGCTTATGGGCTATACCGTTTTTTTTTGTATTCTGAAAATGAGAATGAGACATACTGATCACAGCATTAAGAAGTCTAGTAACACTTTTGGGATTTTAAAAATTAGAAGTAAAATTTTAGTTAACAAGAACAAAAGAAAATTTAAGCACACAGGATTACAGATATACAGTTAAACTCAGTCTTACAAAACATTCCCCCAAAAAGACTCTCTACTTGGTCAGACCCACAAGTAAACACCTTCCAGGCAACATTCCCTTATCGATGTTTAACTATAAAAAAATCCAATAACATTACCCAAATCAAACCGTTGTAGATTCAAAAATGCATACCACATGATCTGTAACTCTCTTCCACTCTGCTGTGAAAATCTATACTTCAGAATAGAACTGATTTTTTTCAGCCCAAGACTTTTCCTGCTTGACTGGATGGTTGATTCAAACTGCATCCTCTCTCAGCCACAGCTCCAGCTGCTACATCGCACGGTTCCAGCTCAACAGCTTAGCTCCAGCCCAACAACTAAAGCTCAAAACAGCAACCTTATGCTTTCCGTGGTAACTCTAAAATACCTTTCTTCCCCTTTCATCTCAGGTTTCATTGTTCTCACAGCTCTTTGAAACTCAAATCCTTCCAAGTATATGATCTTTCATGTTTGCATCCTGTCTTTGCTTTCCAGTCAATAAAATATAATATCCCCACTTCTATTCACCTATGGAACACCTGCAAGGTACAAACATGTTTCTTGGAACCTTTGAATCCCCTTTAATATTCATATAAACTTTTCAATTATCTAAAAATGCAAATGTTAGATTTAACATATTCACTTGTATCTCAAACCTAACACCTCTATCCTTTTTCATGTTTTAAACCCCCAGACAACCTGTCTCCTATTAATCTCTGCCCAGCTTAATTAAATCATACACACGCACACATACAGACACACAAAGCCTTTTTCACAGAATAACACAATATTCCCCAAACATATTTTAAGAAAACATCCCTTTCTCACCACCACCCCCAAGGCAAAAAGGGAACCATCATAATTCCAAAAATGTGGTTTCATTTTTCAACTCATTTCCTATTCCTTACTACATTAAACTATACAAACAAAACTATTACACTATTGTGTACATGCATTAACCATGAAAATATATATAAGCCTTCTGCAAAAATAGAGTTCATTCCAGTCTATTTTCCATTTGCTAATATCCAAGTTCTTTTGAATTTTTAATATTTAGACAAACTCTCCACTTATCTAAAAATGCAAATGTTAGATCTAACCTATTCACTTGTACCTCAGACCTAACCTTTTTCAAGTTTTAAACCCCACAGACAACCTGTCTCCTATTAATCTCTGCCCAGCTTAATTAAATCATACATACACATATACAGGCACACAAAGCCTTTTTCACAGAATAACACAATTTTCCCCAAAAATATTTTAAGAAAACATCCATTTTTAATTCTTGACAATGCATCTACCATTGAATTTTCTCGCCCAGCCACATGTGTAATTTATAAATTGAATGGTTGCAATAATAAACTCCACTGAAACAGTCTTGCAGTTTTGTTTCAAAACTTTTCCAGAAACTTCAAAGGACTGTGATCAGTGTATACAACTGTCTCTGAAGAATTATTTGCAACATATACTTCAAAATGTTGCAAAGCCAACATCAAACTTAAAGTCTCTTTCTCTATAGTTGAATATTTCTTCTGGTATACATTTAATTTCCGTGAGAAATATCCAACCGGTTTCTCAATTCCCAGTTCATCTTCTTGTAGCAATATAGCATTAATACCCACATCACTGGCATCAATAACCAACTTAAACTGCTTTGTATAATCAGGTGCTGATAGAACAGGTGTAGTTGTTGGTACAGCTTTCAAACTGTCAAATGAATTCTGACACTCCTGTGTCCATTGGAATCTGCTGTTCTTTAACAAGCCTGTCAGCAGAGCAACTACACTGCTGAAGTTTGGCAGGATTTTCCGATAAAATCCACGCATGCCTAGAAAGCTCAAAACTTTCCATTTTGTTTTAGGCACTTTGAATTCCACAATAGTTTTCACTTTTGCATCTCTTGGGGCCACTCAACCATGTCCAACAGTGTGGCCTAAATATGTAACTTGCACTTTTGCAAATTCATTTTTTGCCAAATTTACAACCAATTTGGTTTTCTGCAGTTGATGAAAGTCTGCAGTCCTTTAAATGTTGTAAATGTTCTTCCCACGTTTGATTGAAAACTATTAGATCGTCAATATAAACAGCACAATTGCTCAATCCTTCAATCACTTTGTTTGTTAGTCTCTGAAATGTTCCTGGTGCATTCTGCTTACCAAAGAGCATTACTTTGTATTGATATAGACCATATGGCATCACAAAAGCTGATATCTCTTTTGCCTTTTCCAATAACGGCACTTGCTAATATCCTCGCAGCAAATCAAGTTTTGTGATAAACGTTGACTGTCCCACTTTCTCAACACAATCCTACAATTGTGGAATAGGATATGAATCTACTTTTGTTATGCGTTCACTTTTTGGTAATCAATACATAGTCTTTGTGGTCCATCTGGTTTTGGCACCATTACAAAGGGTAAACTCCAATTGCTGTGACTGGGCTCTATGATGTCATTTTGAAGCATAAATTCAATTTCTCTCCACACTTGAGCTAATTTTACTGGGTTTATTCTATGTGGTTGTTGCCCTATTGAATCTGAATCCCACACATCAACACCATGTACAACTAAAAGAAAAACAAAAATAGCTGGAAAAACTCAGCAGGTCTGACAGCATCTGCAACCTTTTATTTTCCTTTTCCCACTCCTTTCTTTCCCATTGAATCATTTTTTATTTCTATTTCTTTTAATCTGTCCTTTTCTTTTACCTGCTCTTTTCTTCCTAACTTGAGTTTTTTTCATTTCGCTTTCTTTTTCTCTTTTTTCCAATACAAGCTTTTGTCTTGCTCTATCTCTTTCTATATCAAGCTGCCTCATTTGCAACGGAAGTCCTAATACCTCCAGCTGTGACACACTAGTTTCAGGTATCCATTCCTCCAACTTTAAATGCTGGGTAAGTACTTTAACCATATCAGCCTTAGGTAATTCTGCTTTTATCTTTACCTGCACTTCATCTGCCAATTCTTTCAATTGAGCTTTAGTCAGAGGTTTCAAATATTCCAGTTACATTTTCCATTCCCAGAAAAGTCAAAGCAATTGCCAAAGCCATTTTTAGTCCAACCACATTAAAACCCATCAATACAAAACTCCTGAGTTCAGCAATCTTCTCATACTCATATCCCTTGGATTCATAAACTCCAATTCAATCAAGGAATTTTAATAATCCCGCCAAATGCCCCAAAATTTGTTATGACCACAGCCGGTGTTAATTGCTGCGCAAATCAAATCCCAGAGGGAAATTTGGCTTACGGGCCATAGCCCTTTTTTTATATTCTGAAAACAGGATAGGGATGTACAGGTCTCAGCAGTATGAAATCCAGTAACGCTTTTGGGATTTTAAAACTTAAAAGTAAAAGCTTTATTAACAAGAATAAAGGAAAATTTAAGCATACAAGATTACAGATACAGTTAAACATAGCCTTACAAAACATTCCCCCAAAAAGACTCTCTACTTCGTCAGACCCACAAGTAAACAACTTCCAGGCAACACTTCCTTATCGATGTTTAACTATAAAAATCCAGTAACATTACTCAAGGCAAGCTTCTGTAGCCTCAATAAAGGTATACTACATGATCTGTAACTCTCTTCCACTCTGCTGTGAAAATCCAAACTTCAGAATAAAACTGCTTTTTGCAGCCCAAGGCTTTTCCCACTTGACTGGATAGTTGATTCAAACTGCATCCTTCCTCAGCCAAATTCCCAGCTATAGCTCCAGCTGCTACATCTCACAGTTCCAGCTCAACAGCTTAGCTCCAGCTCAACAGATAGAACTCAAAACAGCTACCTTAAGCTCCCCATGGTAACTTTAAAATACCTTTTTTTCTCCTTTCATCTCAGGTTCCATTGTCTTCACAGCTCTTTGAAACTCAAATCCTTCCAAATATAAGACCTTTTATGTTTCCACCTTGTCTTTGGTTTCAGCTCAATAAAATACAACATCCTCACTTATATTTATCCATGGAACTCCTGCAAGATGCAAACATGTTTCTTGGTACCTCTGAATTCCCTTTAATATTCAAACAAGCTCTCCACTTATCTAAAAATGCAAATGTTAGATCAAACCTATTCACTTGTACCTCAAACCTAATACCTCTATCCTTTTAATGTTTTAAATCGCTCAAAAAACTGCCTATTCATCTCTGCCCAGCTTAATTAAGTCATATATACACACACAAACACACAAAGCTTTTTTCCACAGAATAACACAATATTCCCCAAATAAAAAACATCCATTTTTCACATAGGCAATCATGTCAGTTCCAGGACATCACTGCAGGAGTTCCTCGGGGGTGTGTGTGAGGCTCAACTATCTAAAGCTGCATCATCAATGACCTTCCTTCCATCTTAAGGTCAGAATTGGGGATGTTTGCTGATGATTGCACAATGTTCAGCACCATTCGCGACTCCTCAGGTACTGAAACAGTCCATGTCCAAATGCAACAAGACTTGGACAATATCCAGGCTTGAGCTGACATATGGCAAGCAACATTTACGCCACAGAATTGCCAGGGAATGACCATCTCCAACAAGAGAAAATCTAGCCATCGCCTGTTGACATTCAGTGGCATTACCATTGCTGAATACCCCACTATCAACATCCTACGGTTTAACATTGACCAGAAACTGAACTGGACTAACCGTATAAATACTACGGCTACAAGAGCAGGTCAGAGGCTAGGATCCTGTGGCAAGGAACTCACACCCTGACTCACCAAAACCTTCATACCATCCAAGACAAAGCAGCCTACTTGATTTGTACCACATCCACAAACATTCACTCCCACCACCACTGACGAACAGTGGCAGCTGTGCGTACAAGGTGCACTGCAGGAGCTCACCAAGGTTTCTTAGGCAGCACTTTCCAAACTCACAACTGCTACCATCTAGAAGGACAAGGACAGGAGACGCATGGGAACTCCACCACCTGGAAGTTAGTCTCCAGGGCACACACCATCCCGACTTGGAAGTATATCACCGCTCCTTCACTGTTGCTGGGTCAAATTCCTGGAACTCCCTCCTTAACAGCACTGTGGGTGTACCTACACCACATGGACTGCAGCGGTTCAAGGCAGCTTACCACCATCTTCTCAAGAGCAATTAGGATGGGCATAAATGGCTAGCCAGCGACGCCCACATCCCATGAATGAATTTTAAAAATTAATAGAGATTGTAAATATGTGAGACACAAGTAATGACCTTTGCAATACCATGCTTGTTATAGCCCACCAATCCAAAAATACTTAGTTTATTCCTACTCTCTGTTTTGTTGCCATCCAGTTGGGGACCAATAACTTTTTGTTTAAAGCAGACAAGGCTTGAAATCCCAGTCACCCACTAGGAGAATAAAGCCACAGGATCCCACGGTTTTATACAAAGAAAAATAAACTTTACGATACAAAGTCAGAAAAGCAAAATAATCTACAATACCTATCTTATACTCTAACATTCAGAATTAACATGAGGTAAATATGAACTAACAAGCAAGCTATGATCGAACACACCACATTGCACGTTTAATGGCAGATGCGATCAAGACAGATCTGATAGATTTCTCAGCAACCTACCCAGACATCAGTGGTGAGTGTAAATCACAATATCGCATAAAAACTTTGTCTCCCTCATGAGGAATTTCAACTTTTCACTTTCAAAGATTTAGGGCAGAATCATCCCAGATTTGCACTAAGTGTGGAAGCAGGCTGGAGAAAGGATATTTTAGCCACTGGCCACAATGGCTGCTTTTCACGCCATATCATCTCAATCCCACCTCATTAACTCATTAATCATGCATTCTCTGGAAACACGCCGGGTCGCTGGTAAGGCACCCTCTCATTTGCCTGCACCGCTGTCACCTCAGGCTTTCAGTAAACCAGGTGCCATATTTGAAGGCTGCTAGCACCTTTCAAGGGTTAGGAAGCTGCTGCAAACTAATGGCTATCAAAGGGAGGAAACATGCTGCCCCCAGATTAAGCGATGGCTCCCTTGAGTGCCTACTGGGTGCACTGGAGTCCTGCTGCGAAGTCCTCTACCCCTGCTCTGGACGAAGGCCAGCAAGCAATGTCACCGATCCTGCATGGCAGGCAGTGGCAGCGGTAGTCAGTGCCAAGGCCGTGCAAAAGAGGACAGCCACCCTGTGCAGAAAGAAGATGAATGGTCTCATCCGTTCTACCAGGGTTAGTCACTCCACTCATCACTCTCAACTTAGACACTCACAAACACATCACACATCCACAGGAATCTTGCATCTCAAGGGACAACACCACTAACTCACACACACCCTCACATCTCCATCAGGCTCATATTCTCTCCAGCTCGTGCCCTCATTCCATCCATGGCTCTGCTCACCAAACAAGCATTTTACGGAGTGCCATGCATCCTGCTCAGACTCTCTCCATCTCTTTTCATGCAGGAGAAGCCGGCTGACAGTAGCAAGGAGAGATCCCAGACCAGGGGTAGAGTGGCCCACATTACGCACCTCATTCGCTTTGAGGAGCATGCCATCACGCTGTGAAGACGTGGACCATGCCTGTGGTGATGATAAGGTCAGCAGCAAACACCTACATGACAATCTTGCACCGCATCATCCCTGTAGTATATCTGGACTTCCAGAAGGCCTTTGATAAGGTGCCGCACAAAAGATTAATACACAAGATAAGATCACACGGAGTTAGGTTGGATAGAGGATTGGCTAACCAACAGAAAGCAGAGAGTCGGGATAAATGGGTCATTTTCTGGATGGCAAGCCATAACTAGTGGGATGCCACAGGGTTCGGTCCTTGGGCCCCAACTATTTAAAATCTATATTAATGATTTGGATTCAGGGATGGAAGGTACTATAGCTAAATTTGCAGATGACACCAAAATAGGTGGGAAAGTAAGTTGCAATGAAGAAATAAGAAATTTACAAATGGATATGGACAGGTTAGGTGATTGGACCAAAATTTGGCAGATGGAGTTTAACATGGATAAGTGTGAGGTTATCCATTTTGGTCGGAAGAATAAAAAGGTGGCTTATTATTTAAATGGAGAGAAACTTCAGAATGCTTCAGTGCAGAGGGATCTGGGTGTCCTCGTGCATGAATCGCTGAAAGCTAGTATGCAGGTACAGCAAGTAATAAGGAAGGCAAATGGAATTTTGGCATTTATTGCTAAAGGAATAGAGTATAAAAATAGGGAAGTGTTGTTGCAACTGTACAATGCATTGGTGAGACTGCACCTGGAGTACTGTGCACAGTTTTGGTCCCCTTACTTGAGGAAGGATTTAGTTGCATTGGAAGCGGTTCAGAGGAGGTTCACTAGATTGGTTCTAGACATGCGGGGCTTGTCTTATGAGGAGAGATTGAGCAGTTTAGATCTATACTTGCTAGAGTTTAGAAGGATGAGAGGAGATCTAATTGAGGTATATAAGATGCTAAAGGGGATAGACAAAGTAGATATGGAGCAGATGTTTCCCTTTGTGGGGCATTCTAGAATGAGAGGCCATAGTTTTAGGCTAAGAATTGGTAGATTTAAATCAGAGATGAGGAGGAATTACTTTTCTCAAAGGGTCATGAATCTGTGGAATTCACGACCTCAGAGTGCTGTAGATGCCAGGACGCTGAATAAATTTAAGGAGGAGATAGACAGATTTTTAATTAGTAATGGGTTGAAAGGTTATGGGGAGAGGGCAGGAAATTGGAGTTGAGGCCAAAATGAGATCAGCCATGATCGTTTTGAATGGCGGGGCAGGCTCGAGGGGCTGAATTGCCTACTGCTGCTCCTAGTTCTTATGTTCTCCCTCAATGCAACTGTGAGTGCTCTCTCTCCTGCATTTGAACTCTGCTGCAATGTACTAATTATGTCTACTTTGGCTCACAAGGAGCTCTGCCAAGCCACCAACACCCTCACCCAGCCAGTCTCTCAGCACCATCCAGGTCCTCACCTCCAGCCAAGAGGATACCTCCCCCATTGAAGAGCTAGGAATAAGTTACCTGGAAGACCCGCCACAGCGCTTCCCCACACCCTCCACCACCGCAGGGACACACACCTCTGTGGGACCTAGATCTAGAACATGCTTCAGCTCACAATCTGGTGGTCACCACACAGACACGTGTCCAAAGCACGAAGAGGCAGGTTCAGCCGAGCTGCCCGGCATTCGGAAGACTACTGGGGAAGAGGCATCTGTGATCTCTGAGTCAGATAACGAGGATCTGGATTCAGCCTTACAACTCATCATGGAGTGTCAGCAGAAGGTGGGGGAGCACCACACAGAGCTGTTGGAAGCCCTGAACAGAGTGGCACGTGAGTCGGAGGAGTGTGTCTGCCTGCTCTCTGATGAAGTGGTGCCCACATTTGTACATATAGAGGTCTCCATGGGAAGGATGGCAGACACGATGGAGACCCTGGTCCAGCAGAATGCAGAGATGCACGCAGACTTGCACTCCATCGTGGCAAAGGGGCGACGGAAAAGGGGCACCTCGATGTCCCTCCAGGTGCTCCTTCCTCTCAAGGAGTGAGGCTGGGCACCCGAAGGGAGGAGGAGCGGCAGCTGGACACCCCTGGATCATCCACTCAGGCACCTCAGTGGCTCCCTCCGAGTCCGTTTTGCCTGTGACCACCTCAACCTCATCCTCTGTCACCGCAAAGGGGGCAGCTGAACCACAGGAGGACAACTAAAACAAGCCGAGGCGACCAAGGCCTCAGGTCTCCAGAGGACCCACACCAAAGTTACCAGAGGCAACAGGACCGACCATTGCACAGGCTGTCTCCACCTCACCTGCGGATGTCAGGGCAGCACCTAGAAAATTTAAGAATTTCTGATCACAAGTAATTTCACAGGTGAACACATTTTGTCGCTTTATAATCTGAAAATATAGTCACTTTCACTGAATAATGTGTAATGATGCCTTCTTTCTTCTTCCTGAGCCCTCCCCCTGCATTCCCCCTCAACCCTCCCCCATTAGCAGTTCAGCTGTATGCAGCCGGCCCACGTGTGATTCTGGAGGGAGCAGTGTGTGTATGTGGCAGGGCAATTCAGAGCTTTGTGTAAGCACTCTCCCATGCACGCGGATCCTTCCTCCATCACATCCATCTCAATGTCCCAAGCATTTTCAACGCTGCCTATTGGAGTTCTCTTTCAGTTGTCCATCTGAGCTGACCTGCACTACTGATCATACTTCCATGCAGCACCCACTCCCATCCAACACAAGGCTCCTTTCACTTTCAATTTTGCAAGATGGTAGTAGTGAAGCATGTCTTCAGCTCCCCCATCCTTTCCTCTGCTCCAGTCACCCATGTCATTTTCCCCAACATTGTTGACCGCCCCACCTTGCATCACGTTTCACGTCCCCACTATCGCCTACCAACCAGAACCCTTGATTTTCCAGAATGTCCAAGTGAATGTGCACATTCCCTATCTTCCTGAGAATCCCATACCCATCCATGTTGACTTCCCTGACCTCTTCCTTCCCACCCCCAGGATCCGTGTCTGCCTTTGAGTCCCCACCAATCATCCTCACCGTTCTATCAACCACTACTGTTACACCCTCACCTTCAACCCTATTAGCTCACCCTGCCCTTTCTCATTCTCACCATTCCCGCCTACTACACCCACACTCAGTTCTCTCCCCAGGAGGTAGTCATCGACTCCACAGACCCCTCCATTGCACATTCACCTGGCAATCCCCTCACCTTACTCATTCCTCAACCCTTACTCCTTCCTCCACCCAGACTCGTTCCTCCACCTGGGAACTCTTTCCTCCCCCCAGATTCCTTCTTCCCCTGGACTCCTTCCCTCCTGAAAACTCCTTCCTCCCCCATGGCCTCCTTCCCCCCTCTGAACTCCTTGCCTGCTCCAAACTGCTTCCCTTACACCTTCATCGCCCCTTACACCTGCCTTCCCAGATGCCACATTCCCTCCCCCTTCCCATCCTCACCCACCCAACACCATCGCTCCCCCTCCCAACCTCATCCCCACCCCACTCTGGACACCAACATTCCATTGCTCCCAACCTCACCCTCCCCACTGGTCCTCTCCCAGTCAAACCTAGACCTTCCCCACCCACCCCCCCGTGCATCTTCCTCTCCCACTCACAGCTGGACCTTCCTCTCCAACCCAACTCGGACTGCCTTAGTGACTGTTCACCTCCTGATGGCTCAGCCTCTCCTCCTCAGATAACATTTCATGAGATTCATAAAGCTGCACTCCCACCTCTAATTACTGGCACATTTCCAACTTCATAACGATGGCCCTGCCCGGGTTTCTCTGAACCCCAGTATCCCAGCTGCACCTAGCTATAACACAGGTCCAAACCGCAACCAACCCCCTCTCCCAGCAAAATATGCAGATAAAGGCATCGGGGAATTTTCTTAAACTCCACCCATCTCCATGATGATGTAGACTTTCGGGATTTATAGAATGCTTTTAAACTAATGTGGCTCTAAATCCCAAAACAAAACATCTCTTTGGACTCCACATTTTTGCAAGCAGTGTGGACATCATATCTCAATTCTCCAGCTTAAAGAGTTCACCTGCTGTTTTATCACTTCATCTCTTCTACTCTGACTCCATTAAACAAACATGAGTAACCTTCTGAACTGCCATTTTCTAAATTTGTGTAATAACTTCATGTGTGTCACTCTAATTGAATGCTTTTTTGAAAATTCAAATACACTGGTTCCGACTTAACAATCTTACTAGTTTAGTTACAGCCTCAAAAACAGATTTATCAAACATACTTTTTCACCTCCCCCACTGCCTACCCCACCATTAGCTAAGAAGTCAGTGGGGACCCCGCCAATGATTCTCATGGCTATCTCATGGCCATTTAAAAGTTGGTTGGCTACTAATTGAGTTGAAGCAGGATTTCCATCTCTCAGAAACAGGAAGTCCCCCTCAGGGTGCTGCCAGCCAATCAGAGGTCAGCAGCTCTCCAATAGAGGGAGCATCACCAGGAGCAATGGCCACTGTTGGCACTGCAGCGAGGCCAAGAGACGGCATGCAGCACAAGATCTGCAATGGCAGGTGAGTCTGGGGACTTGCGGGGCCCGAGCTGGTAGGCCCTGAAAGGGGAGTGAAATGGGTGGGCAGCTTGGATAGAAAGGCTAGGTAGGGTAGGGAACTTGGGGGGTGCTTACCCCTTACGGCTGCCCTCCGATGGGCCCATTAAGGTGGGAACCCACATGCCACCAGCTGTACAGGGAAAGCTGCTGGAGTGGCCATTTGACATGGGTCTCTCCTGTCGCCAGTTAAATCCTGTCGGTGGCAGGAGGTGGCCCAACCTTGTCCATCTAAGGGCTTCAATTGGCCCAATGAGGGTGAGGTGGGGCTTTTGATGCCCATCCCATCACTGGTCAAGGTGTGGCAGGGACAGGGGAGGGTGAGTAGGCAGTGGGAACGATTCCATTGGATATAAATTCCCCCCCGAACAGACCTAGCAACTCAAAAATGGGCAACAATGAGGCACTGTGGGTCATCAGCAGCAGCACAATTGTACTCAACCATGGCCTGGCATATCCTCCATTCTACCATTACCACCAAGCCAGGGGCTCAACCTTGGTTCAACAAAGAGTGCAAGAAAGCATGTCAGGAGCAGCTCCTGGCATACCTAAAAATGAGGTATCAACCTGGTGAAGCTACAATACAGGACTACTTGCTTGCCAAACAGCATAAGCAGCAAGTGATAGACAGCTAAGCGATCCCACGACCAGCAGATCAGATCCAAGCTCTGCAGTCTTGCCAAATCCAGTCATGAATGTTGGTGGACAATTAAGCAATTCACTGGAGGAGGAGGCTCCACAAATATCCCCATCCTCAATGATGAGGGAGTTGAGCACATTAGTGCAAATGTGCATTTGCAACAATCTTCAATCAGAAGTGCCAAATGGATGATCCATCTCAGCCTGCCCCAGAGGCCCCAGCATCACAGATGCCAGTGTTCAGCCAATTCGATTCACTCCACATGATATCAAGAAACAGATGAAGGCATTGGATACTGCAAAGGCTATGGGCCCTAACAATATTCCGGCAATAGCCCTGACGACTTGTGCTCCAGAACTTGGCCTGCCTCTAGCTGTTTCGGTACAGCTACAACACTGGCATCTACCCAGCATTCTGGAAAATTGTCCAGGTATGTCCTGTACACAAAAAGCAGGACAAATCTAATCGGGCCAATTACCGCCCATCAGTCTACTCTCGATCATCAGTAAAGTGAAGGGAGGGGTCATCAACAATGCTAACAAGCGGCACTTGCTGAGCAATAACCTGCTCACTGATACTCAGTTTGTTTCCTCATTGAACGTTCAGCTCCTGACCTCATTACAGCCTTAGTTTAAACAATGCACTAAAGAGCTGAGGTGAAAGTGAATGCCCTGACATCAAGGCAGCTTTTGGTCGAATGTGGCATCAGGAGCCCTAGCAAAACTGGAGTCAATGAGAATCAGAAGGAGAACTCTCCATTGATTGAAGTCATGCCTAGCATGAAGGAAGGTGGTTGTGGTTGTTGGAGGCCAATCATCTCAGTTCCAGGACCTCACTGCAGGAGTTCCTCAGAGCCATGTCCTAAGCCCAGTCATCTTCAGCTGCTTCATCTTACTTCAAACATAAGGTAAGAAGTGGGGATGCTCGCTGATGATTGCACAATGCTTAGCACTATTCGCAATTCCTCAGATATTGAAGCAGTCCATGTCCAAATGCAGCAAGACCTGGACAATATCCAAGCTTGGGCTCACAGATGGCAAGTAAAATCCACACCACACAAGTGTCAGGGAATGACCATCTCCAACAAGAGAGAATCTAACCATCTCCCTTTGACATTCAATGACATTACTATCACTGAATCCCCCACTATCAACATCTTGGGGGTTACCATTCACCAGAAACTGAACTGGACTAGCCTTATAAATACTGTGGCTACAAGAGCAGGTCAGAGGCTAGGAATCCTTGTGGCGAGAAACTTACCTCCTGACTCCCCAAAGCCTGTCCACCATCTACGAGGCAGAAGTCAGGAGTGTAATGGAATACTCCCCACATGCCTGGATGAGTGCAGCTCCTACAACACTCAAGAAGCTTGACACCATACAGGACAAAACAGCCCATTTGATTGGCACCACATCCACAAACATTCACTCCCTCCACCACCAACGCACAGTGGCAGCAGTGTGTACCATCTACAACATGCACAGCAGGAACTCACCAAGACTCCTTAGACAACACTTTCCAAACATACAACCACTACCATCTAGAAGGACAAGGACAGCAGACAGATGGGAATGCCACGACCTGGAAGCTTCCCTCCAAGCCATTCACCATCCTGACTTGGAAATATATCACTGTTCCTTCAGTGTTGCTCATTCAAAATCCTGGAACTCCCTTTCTAACAGCACTGTGGTGTCCCTACACCACATGGACTGCAATGGTACAAGAAGGCAGCTCACCACCACCTTCTCAAGAACAACTAGGGACGGGCAACAAATGGTGGCCTAGCCAGCGACTCTCACACCCCATGAAAAATGACAAAAAGGCATCAGGCAGGAAGGATACCAATTGTAGGTGTATAGGAAGCTTGCTTCCTGACCACCAAACCTTTCCCTTGCTCCTTTTCAACCCTATAATTATTGTCAGAGCCATTTTTTCATGCATTTTTTTTCAGATGTCACAATATAGTTAGGTCTTGTGTATTTGGGTTTGTGTAAAATATAATATTATGATGATTTTTTTTGCAGCTACACAGTGGAATATGAATCGTATCTTGTTGTGAATACATAACTTGTGGGTTCTGAGAATCGGCACTACAGGCTGGGACGTCATGGGCCAGAGAGATAATGCTGTGGTCAAGGCTAGAAAAGTAAATGCCTCCTGCTTTCAGAATTAGTTTCTATTATTCATTGAAAGTGCAAAAAAGATTTTTTAAAAAGTAATTAAAAATCATTTAGACATCGCCACCTTCCCCAGCAGAATGCTGGTACATTAAACCCCATGGTCACACTGGCAGGCAATTTTCTACCATCTTGTGCCACTTCATTTTAGCTGTTAGAAAATACTTTCTTACATCCAACATATGGAAAATGCAACAGGCAATGAAAATTTGTGGATGTTTGGGTTGTTAACAAGCTTAATAGAGCCTTCTGTATTATCGGAAACAGGTGTGATGATGTTGGGTTGCATACCTGATAACATCAGGCCGAATTTTCTGTTAGCATGGGAAGCAGCATCCCTGATTTGGGAACATAAAATCCAGCCCAAATTATTTCTAGAATGTGTTTTGTGTCTTCTAGTGTGAAACCTGATACAAAATACTTGTTTGATATCTCCTCTATTTCTTGATTCCTCATTATAATTTCAAATATTTCTGCCTCTAGTGGGTTCATAACCATTTTCACAAATCTATCCCTGTTTACATATTTACAGGAACATTTACAATCTGATTTATATCTCTTGCTCCTCCACTCACACATTCTCTTATCTTTTTCTTATCAATTTATTGGTCCTCCTTTGCTACATTTTATGGATATCAAAGGATGCCAGAACACTATTCATCCCTTTACAGAATGGCAAATGCAATGGAAAACTTGGGGCTAATTTATTCTCACAAAATTCAACAAAACTGAATTAAAATAATAGTAAAAAAAAATTTCACTATACCAAGTCATCAAATATATCCCTCTGGTGAACATGAATGGTAACAAGAGTTTCAAACTGGATTCTTTGAAACTTAGTCAGATCGTGTGTTGTTTGGGCGATAAGAGAGTTCAGCAGCTCTAGGAACTTCTGGTTCGTTGTTTGCATAATCTTTTTGCTGTCTTTTGCCAAATTAAGTGCTTCTTCAGAGTCACGTGTCCACAGTATTTGGATTGCTAGAATTCCAACCTAGAGGCACAAAAGAAGACACAGACTTTATGTACACAAAAGGTGATCCAGAAAAACAATTTGCCGTGTCTGGAATTTATTCACATTTTATTCTGGAAGAGAAGCAGAGGCAATATCTTTCTAAAGTTCTGTGGATAGCTCTAGAGAGGAACATAAAAGAATTTTAGGGAACAGGAAAAGGCCAAAAACTCCATCTCTTCCTTTAAAGAATTGAAACTTGGAAACCTACACTCTTATCATATGTCATTTATTTAGTATAAGTCTGCAATGATTTTTTTGTAAAGACATTCCACCTGATTTCTCTCTTATTCCTAACTTCCTTATTTTCGCTTTCTATTCACTGCTATTCAAATCCTTCATCAGTTGAAAAAAATACTCAGTTAACGGTCAATCATCTTCATAATCTTAGAAGTTAAATTTAGGCCACATTTGTATGTTCTCTTTTCCAAAGGTTAACTGTCCAACTTTCATAATCTACTTTCATAATTTAAATGATTAATATATTATATTGAATGAAAACAACCCTCTCTAGTTATCTTTATTATTTCCTGGCTCTTTTATATCCACATATGATGTTACGGGCAGGAGGAGGGTTAATTTAAACAGCCCCAGTTTCTCTTCTCACCACCCGTCTGTAAACAGAAAGTTGCTTTGATTTGCTTCCCCCTTTATAAGTGGTGGTATGTTTCCCAACACTTCAATTTTGGTGTGATCCAATTTTCTATTAATAACACAATAGCAAACTTGAATCACAGAATCACAGTGCATAAGAGGACCTTTGGCCCATCGAGTCTACACCGACACGTGAGAAACACCTGACCTACCTACCTAATCCCACTTACCAGCACTTGGCCCATAGCCTTGAATGTTATGACATGCCAAGTGCTCACCCAGGTACTTTTTAAAGGATGTGAGGCAACCCGCCTCCACCACCCTCCCAGGCAGTGCATTCCAGACCGTCACCACCCTCTGGGTAAAAATGTTTTTCCTCACATCACCCCTAAGCCTCCTGCCCCTCACCTTGAACTTATGTCCCCTTGTGACTGACCCTTCAACGAAGGGGAACAGCTGCTCCCTATCCACCTTGTCCATGCCCCTCATAATCTTGTACACCTCGATCAGGTCACCCCTCAGTCTTCTCTGCTCCAACGAAAACAACCCAAGTCTATCCAGCCTCTCTTCAAAACTTAAATGTTTCATCCCAGGCAACATCCTGGTGAATCTCCTCTGCACCCCCTCCAGTGCAATCACATCCTTCCTATAATGTGGCGACCAGAACTGCACACAGTACTCCAGCTATGGCCTCACCAAGGTTCTATACAACTCCAACATAACCTCCCTACTTTTGTAATCTATGCTTCGATTGATAAAGGCAAGTGTCCCATATGCCTTTTTCACCATCCCACTAACATGCCCCTCCGCCTTCAGGGATCTATGGACAGACACGCCAAGGTCCCTTTGTTCCTCAGAACTTCCTAGTGCCATGCCGTTCATTGAATACTTCCTTGTCGAATTACTCCTTCCAAAGTGTATCATCTCACACTTTTCAGGGTTAAATTCCATCTGCCACTTATCTGCCCATTTGAGCATTCCATCCATATCTTCCTGTAGCCCAAGACACTCAACCTCACTGTTAACCACCCGGCCAATGTGTCATCCACAAGCTTACTAATCCTACCCCCTACATAGTCATCTGTGTCGTTTATATAAATGATAAATAATAGGGGACCCAGCACAGATCCCTGTGGTACGCCACCGGACAATGGCCTCCAGTCACTAAAGCATCCTTCTGTCATCAACCTCTGCCTCCTACAACTAAGCCCATTTTGAATCCACCTTATCAAATTACCCTGTATTCCATGTGCCTTTGCCTTCTTTATAAGTCTCCCATGTGGGACCTTGTCAAAGGCTTTGCTGAAATCCATATAAACTACATCAACTACACTACCCTCATCTACACACCTGGTCACCTCCTCAAAAAATTCAAATTTGTTGGGCATGACCTCCCTCTGACAAAGCCATGCTGACTATCCCTGATCAAACCTTGCCTCTCCAAGTGGAGATAGATACTCTCCTACAGAAATTTCTCCAATAGTTTCCCTACCACTGATGTGAGACTCACTGGCCTGTAGTTCCCTGGCTTATCTCTGTAACCCTTCTTAAATAGCGGAACCACATTAGATATTCTCCAGTCCTCTGGCACCTCCCCTGTGGCCAAAGAGGAATTAAAAATTTGGGTCAGAGCCCTTGCGATCTCCTCCCTTGCCTCCCTCAGCAGTCTGGGACACAAATCAACCGGACCTGGAGATTTGTCCACTTTTACGCCTGCTAAAACCTCCAATACCTTGTCACTCCCTATATCAATTTGCTTAAGAACCTCGCAGTCTCTCTCCCAAAGTTCGATACCTTCATCCTCATTCTCTTGGGTGAAGACGGACGTGAAGTATTCATTCAACACCCGAGCGATGTCCTCTGGCTCCACCCATAGATTGCCCCCTTGATCCCTTATGGGCCCTACTCTTTCCCTGGTTATCCTCTTCCCATTGATATACTTATAGAATATCTTGGGATTTTCCCTACTTTTACCAGCCAGAGCTTTCTCATATCCCCTCTTTGCTCTCCTAATTGCTTTCTTAAGCTCCACCCTGCACTTTCTGTACTCCACTAATGCCTCCACTGATTTGCTTCCCTTGTAACTGCTAAAAGCCTCTCTTTTCCTTCACATCATAACCTGAATATCTCTGGTCATCCATGGTTCTCTGGGCTTGTTACTCCTTCCTATCATCCTAGGGGGAACTTGTTGAACCTGTACTCTCCCCATTTCCTTTTTGAACACCCCCCACTGTTCCTCTGTAGATTTCCCCACAAGTAATTGCTCCCAGTCTACCTTGGCCAGATCCTGCCTTATTTTACTAAAATCCACTCTCCCCCAATCCAAAACATTTTTTTGCAACTTGTCGATTTCTTTGTGCATAACAAACTTAAACTGTACCATGTTGTGTTCGCTATCACTAAAATGCTCCCCCACCACCACCTAAGCCACCTGTCTGGCTTCATTCCCCAGAATTAGGTCCAGCAACGCACCGTCCCTTGTTGGACCCTCTACATATTGACCTAAAAAGTTCTCCTGTACACATTTCAAGAAATTCATCCATCCAAGCCCTTAACACTATGTCCATCCCAATTAATGTTGGGAAAGTTGAAATCACCTAATATATTTACCCTATTGTTATTGTTTTTACACAACTCCGCAAATTGAGCACATATTTGCTCCTCAATTTCCTGCTGACTATTTGGGGGTCTATAATAAACACCTAATAATGTGGTTGCCCCTTTTTTAATCCTAAAGTCTACCCACAAAGCTTCATTCGATGCCCCCTCCAATATATCATCTCTCCTTACTGCAGTAACGAACTCCTTAACTAATAATGCAACACCTCCTCCTGTTTTACCTGTAATACTCCTGGCATTAGAGGTCATCCAGCCTTGCCTTCCTTCCTTGAAGCTTATTGCAGCTGTACTCCCTTTGACTTGATTGTTTTACTGTATTATGATGTGTCCCTATTCTACTAACATTCTCTGTCCCCTCCCCCTGCCTAATTAGTTTAAACTCCTCCCAACAGCACGAGCAAACACGCCCGCAAGGATGTTAGTCCCGCTCTGGTTCAGATGTAGACCTGTACAGGTCCCACCTTCCCCAGAAATGGTCCCAGTGATCCAGGAATCTAAAACCCTCCCTCCTGCACCAACTCTTAAGCCACATATTCATCTGCGCTATTCTCCTATTTCTGTGCTCGCTAGCATGTGGCACTGGGAGTAATTTAGCGATTACAACCCGAGAGGTCTTGCTTTTTAATCTACTGCCTAACTCCCTGAATTCTTGATGCAAGACCTCATCCCTCTTTCTACCTATATCATTGGTACCAACATGTACCATGACCTCTGACTTATCACCCTCCCCCTTCAGGATGCCCTGCAGCCGTTCAGTGACGTCCCGGACCCTGGCACCAGGGAGGCAACATACCATCCTGGAGTCACATTGACGGCCACAGTAGCGCCTATCTGTTCCCCTGACTATAGAATCCCCTATTGCTATTGCTCTTCCTCACTTCCTCCCCTCCTGTACAGACAGGCTGCTTATGGTGCCAGAAGCTTGGCTCTGTCCGCACTCCCTGGAGGAACCAGCGCCCTCATCAGCCTCCAAAATGGAATACCGATTTGTGAGCAGGACCCCAGGGGACTCCTGAACTACCTGCCTGTTTCTCTTGGACTGCCTGCTGGTTACCCATTCCCTTCCTTCCTGAAGTCCCTTCATCTGCAGTGTGACCCACCTCTCTAAACGTGCTATCCACGATGCTCTCAGACTCGCGGATGCTTCACAGTGTCCCCAGCCGCCGTTCCAGCTCTGAAACCCGAACTTCCAGGAGCTGCAACTGGGCACACTTTCTGCACACATGCTGGTCCCGGGCACTGGAAACGTCCCCGGCTTCCCATGGAGCACGAGGAGCACACCACGGCTTTGAGCACTCCTGCCATGACTTATTCCTTTAAATTAAACATTTTAAGTCAATTACTCTAGGGCCCTTCTTTCCTGAACCTCATTACTGCAGAGTATACAAACTGTAAACCACAAAAAGTCCTTAAACTATAAGCAATTAAAGTAGTAAATACCTTACCCACTACTTACCAGTGATTCCTTTCCCTTGTAGCCTCTACTGCTGCAGCACGCTCTGAAGGTTTAAGCAGTTGGATAGCAAGGAAAAAATGAGATCGGATGAAGATAGGGGAGGCGGTGGCATTGTCACCAGACTAGTATTCTAGACACCCAGGGCAATGCTCTGGGTACCTGGGTTTGAATCCCACCATGACATGGTGAAATTTGAATTCAATAAAAAAGATCTGGAATTAAAAGTCTGATGATGACCATGAAACCATTGCTGGCTTGCTAATATCCTTTAGGGAAGGAAATCTGCTGTCCTTGCCTGGTCTGGCCTATATGTGACTTCTGACCCACAGCAATGTGGTTGACTCTTAAAATGTCCTCTGAACAAGAGCAATTAGGGATAGGCAATAAATGCTAGCTCAATGACAATGCCACTATTCCACCGCCTCCCACCAATGAAATAGATGAATCAGTCTTGTAGGCAATGGTACAGAAGTCTAGTAGATATAGTGTAGGTGGGGCCAGGCATTCAGCCTGGCTGAGCCCCTTTTCTGTTCTGCTGTTAGGTGGATGGAAAAATGGCAGACTGAAATTTTTTCAGTACCAGAAGGCAATATTACTGGTTCTACCAGCTAGAGGTTCATGTCACATTTCTCCCATATCTCCACTCTGACTTTGACAAAGAATGTGTATCCCTTTGTCTAGGTCCCTGAGATGTTAAATGTTTCAACCATTAAGACTTGAAAGGAAGGTTGTGGGGTCCTTTACCTAACAGATGAATCGGCTCTGGTTGGCCATGTCTGGCTTAAGAAATGCAGATGGCCTTTGTATAGTTCCCCTTGAATTTGGTCTCTGCAGCCCCCAGGGGTCGTTAGTGTCTCTTCAGAGATAACAAGGTGCAAGTTTCTGCGATACTGCCATATTACATCCTATTGTTTGAAGGTTATAGACAGACATAGGTTCAGCCATTTTATAGGTGGTCTTTGTCCAGTTTTAAAAATTTTAGAAATGAGCTATGACAATATCTATATATATTTTATAAAAATACAGAGTGTGAGATCCGAGCACCTGGACAATGCCTTCCTGGAAGTAATGGCCTAGATTTTTTGATCAGTTGAGAAGCTAAGGTGTATGCTGCTAACTGCGATTTAAACTGCGGCCTTCCCTTTAATTGCTGGAGCTTTAAGGGTTGCAAAAAGCACCCATCCAAGAAGAGAGCCACCTAGGGTACTGGTGAGGTGCAAAAGTGCCTTTCAGTATTATGGTGCATTTTTTAAAGTTCTTAAGAGTTTTTTAAAGCTATTTTTAATCTTCCAAAGACTTTTAATCACTTTTAGGAGTATCTATTATCTTTAATGTAAAGTGTAAATGTAGAAAAATCTTAAAATTAATTTAAAAAGTACATAAAATGAAATAAATAGTAAAATATATTTTACAACATTTTAAGTGTAACTCGGTAAAATAGGAAACAATATCTAATCATTGGTGTGGGGTGCAGAAATGGAGAATAGTGGTGGTGGGATTTTGTATAAGCAAAAGGCCTTCCTGATACATTTTCTGCTTTAAATCACTTTCCATGCTGGTCCTATATGTGCAAATAAAATTTCTAGGCATGAAGGTGTAAATTTCTGGGTAAGTTAAGTGCATTGAGCCCAAGTCGCCAATGGCATTGTCCATGTTGGAAGCAGCCACTGAGGGTTCCAGCAACATGCCTATCGAAAGTTTTAAGTTTGCTGGGAAGTGCCACGCATGTGCGCGTACAGGAACTTCCATGGATCCCAACACTAAACAGCAGCAACCATCTCAATGTTCACTGTTACTCCAACTGGAAGATCTGTGCCAATCAACAGTCCATTTTTCCAAGTTCCCAATCTAAAAATTGGCCTACATATTTTGCTCCGGAAATTAATTGTGCAAGAAGATTTAGAGACAGCAGGCAGAATTTTCCCATTCCTTCTACCATGGGTTTCATGGTGGGTGGGAGCGGAAAATCGAGCAGCAAGCAAGAAGTCGGAAACCCGCTGGTGTAAAAGCAGTTTGTGATTTTGCCAATGATGGGTTAATGGCAAGTCGGTTATCTCACTGCCCAGTGGCGAGAACACAGAATCACAGAATTGTTATGGTGCAGAAGGAGGCCATTCAGCCCACACTGTGTGCACCAGCTCTCTCAGCATTTTAACTTCGTGCAAATCTCATGCATTTTCCCTGTATCCCTGCACATTGTTTCCATTTAAATAATCATCCAATGCCCTCTTGAATGCCTCAATTGAACCTGCCTCCACCAGACTTCCAGGCAGTGTATTCCAAGCCCTAACTACTCACTGTGTGAAGAAGTTTTTTTCTCACCTCACATTTGTTTCCTTTGAGAAACACTTTAAAACTGTGCCCTCTGGTTCTCATAGTCATAGAGTCATCGAGGTCAACAGCACAGAAAAAGATCTTTCGGCCCTTCAAGTCTGCGCTGGTCAAACAAGTACCTAATTATTCTAATTCCACTTTCCAGCACTAGGCCCATAGCCTTGTATGCCATGGCATCGCAAGTGCACATCCAAATACTTCTTAAATGTTATGAGGGTTTCTGCCTCTACCACCCTTTCAGGCAGTGAGTTCCAGATTCCCACCGTCCTCTGGGTGAAAAAAATTGTCCTCACATCCCCTCTAAACCTCCTGCCCCTTACCTTAAATCTATGTATGCCCCCTGGTTATTGATCCCTCCACCAAGGGGAAAAGTTCCTTCCTGTCTACCCTATCTATGCCCCTCATAATTTTATACACCTCAATCTCCTCTGCTCCAGGGAAAATAACCTCAGTCCATCCAATCTCTCCTCATAACTAAAACTCTCCAGCCCAGGCAACATCCTGGTAAATCTCCTCTGCACTGTCTCTCGTGCAATCACATCCTTCCTATAATGCGGATTCCAGAACTGCACGCAATACTCTAGCTGTGGCCTAACCAGCGTTTTATACAGTTCCAGCATTACCTCCCTGCTCTTATATTCTATGCCTCAGCTAATAAAGGCAAGTATCCCATATGCCTTCTTAACTACCTTATCTACCTGTCCCGCTACCTTAAGGTACTAGTGGACATGCACACCAAGGTCCCTCTGATCCTCGGTATTTCCCAGGGTTCTACCATTCATTGTGTATTCCCGTGCCTTGTTTGTCCTGCCCAAGTGCATCACCTCATACTTATACGGATTAAATTCTATTTGCCACTGATCAGCCCATCTGACCAGCCCATCTATATCCTCCTGTGGTCTAAGGCTATCCTCCTCACTATTTACCACCCC
The DNA here is from genome assembly GCF_964194155.1 of Cetorhinus maximus. Lineage (NCBI taxonomy): Eukaryota > Metazoa > Chordata > Chondrichthyes > Lamniformes > Cetorhinidae > Cetorhinus > Cetorhinus maximus. The sequence continues at coordinate 170,118,017 of NC_135883.1, forward strand.
ACTAATTTTCGTGTCATCTGCGAACTTACTGATCAACCTCCTACATTCAAGTCTAAATTGTTTATATATACCACAAACAGCAAGGGCCCAACACTGATCCCTGTGCAACCCCACTGGACACAGGCATCCAGTCACAAAAACACCCATCGGCCATCACGCTCTGCTTCCTGCCACTCAGCCAATTATGGATTCAATTTGCCAAATTGCCTTGCATCCCAAGGGCTCTTACCTTCGTTATTAGTCTCCCATGCAGGACCTTATCAAAAGCCTTGCTGAAGTCCAAGTCGATTTACGTCAAATGCATTGCCCTGGTCACCTACACACCTGGTCACCTCTTCGAAAAATTCAATCAAATTGGTCAGACATGACCTCCCCTTAACAAAACTGTGCTGACTGTCCTTGATTAATCTCTGCCTCTCCAAGTGTAGATTAACTCTGTCCCTCAGAATTGCTTTCAATAGTTTCCCCACCACTGAGGTTAGACTGACTGGCCTGTAGTTCCCTGGTTAATCGCTTCTTCCCTTCTTGAATAACGGTACCACATTGGCTGTCCTCCAGATTTACCGAAAAGTAGCTGCTCTCAGTCCACTCTGGCCAAATCTTATCTGATCTTATTAAAATCAGCCTTCTCCCAATTTAGAACTGATTTCTAGCCCATCCTTGTCTTTTTCCATAACAACCTTGAATCTAACGGAGTTATGATCACTATCTGCAAAATGCTCCCCCACTGATACCTCTGCCACTTGCCAGCTTCATTCCCTAAAATTAAGTCCAGGACCTTGTTGGACCTTGTCTCTTGTTGGACCTTCTATGTACTGGCTTAAAAAGCTCTCCTGGATGCATTTTAAGAATTCCGCTCCCTCTAAACCTATCACACTATGACTAACCCAGTTAATGTTGGGGAAGTTGAAATCCCCCACTATTACGATCCTATTATTTTTACACTTCTCTGAAATTTTCCTACATATCTGCTCTTCTATTTCTCTCTGACTGTTTGGGGGCCTATAGTACACTCCCAGAAATGTGATTGCTCCTTTTTTGTTTTTCATTTCTACCAATAAGGCTTAATTTGAGGAGCCTTCTAAGATGTCATCCCTCCTTACTGCTGTAATTGATTCCTTGATCAATATTGTGATACCCCCGTCCTCTTTTACTTCCTTCCCTGTCTCGCCTGAAGACCTCCTGGAATATTGAGCTGCCAATCCTGCCCCTCTCTCGACTATGTCTCGATCTGTTTACAAGCGGGAACAGTTTCTCCCTAACTACCCTGTTCAGACCCCTCATGATTTTTAAAACTTCTCTCAAGTCTCCTCTTCATCTTCTCCTCTCCAAGGAAAACAGTCCCAACTTCTCCAATCTTTCCTCATAACTGAAGTGTCTCATCCCTGGAACCATTCTCGGAAACCTCTTCTGCATTCTCTCCAATGCATTCACATCCTTCCTATAGTGTGGCACCCAGAATTGTACACATTACTCCAGCTGAGGTCTAACCAATGTCTTATATAAGTTCATCATGACCTCCCTGCTCCTATACTCTATGCCCCTATTAATGAAGCCTAGAATACTGTATGCTTAGCAACAGCTCTCTACCTGTCTTTCCACCTTTAATGACTCTGTACATATACACTCAGCTCTCTCTGCTCCTCCTACACCCATTAAAATAGTATCCTTTATTTTATACTGTCTCTCCATGTTCTTTGTACCAAAGTGTATCACCTCACACTTCTCCACATTGAACTTCATCTGCCACCTATCTGCCCATTCCACCAATGTGTCAATGTCCTTTTGAAGTTCTACACTGTCCTCCTCACACTTTACAATTCTCCCAAGTTTTGTGTCATCCGCAAACTTTGAAATTGTCCACTGCACACCAAGGTCTAGATAATTTATATATATCAGAAAAAGCATGGGTGCCAATGCCGACCACTGAGGAACTCCAATACAACCCTTCTTCCAGCCCAAAAAATACCCATTAACCATTCCTATCCTAATTTTGTATCCGTGTTGCTACTGCCCCTTTTTTTCCATGACCTATAACTTTCCTCACAAGTCTGTTGTGGCGCTGTATTGAATGCCTTTTGGAAGTCCATGTACACCATATCAACTGCCTTACCCTCATCAACCATCTCTGTTATGTCTTCGAAAAAAATCCAGCAAGTTAGTTGGACACGATTTTCCTTTAACAAATCCATGCTGACTCTTCCAAATCAATCCACATTTTTCCATGTGACTATTAATTCTATCCTGAATAATTGTTACTAGAAGTTTACCCACCACCAAAGTTAAACTGACTGGTCTGTAATTGCAGGGCAGATCTTTACAACCTTTTTTTGAACAAGGGTGTAATGTTTGCAATTCTCCAATTCTCTGGCACCTCCATTGAATCCAGGGAACATTGAAAGATTATTGCCAGTGCCTCTGCAATTTCCACTCTCACTTCCTTCAATATTCTTGGATGCATCCAGTCCTGGTGCCTGACCAACTTTAAGTACCGACAGCTTATCCAATATTTCCTCCTCCTTATCAATTTTAAGCCCTTCTAGTGACTGAGTTTCCTCCTCTGTCACCATGGCCTGGGCAGCATCTGCCTCGTAGGTAAAGACAGATGCAAAGTATTCATTTAACACTTCAGCTATACCTCTTGCCTCTAAGTGTAAATCTCCTTTTTGGTCCCTAATCAGCCCTACTTCTCCCTTACCACCCTTTTATTATTGATGTGCTTGTAGTATACTTTGGGATCTCCTTTTATGGGCAGAATTTTCTGGTTGATGTGCGGGTGGCAGAGCTCGCTCGTCAGTGCTTGAAATGTCACACACTGACGTCGCACGAGTGTCCCAACGTCAGCGCGCGGCATCACAATATTTTGGCCAGCGGGACGAGCGCCCGCCATTAATTAAAGGCCTTGTTAAGGCCCTTAACTTGCCAATTGTCGACGATTTTGAGGGGCCTGTGTGAACTTCGGCTCGGCACATGGGCCCAATGTGCAGGCAGGTAGGAGATTTTTTATTAAAACTCATGCACTGGCAGAATATGTCGACTCAGAGGGGTTGTTCATGTTTTTCATAAAGTATTTAATGCAGAAAGTGTTTTAAACTTGCCTGTGTGATTGTTAGCAGTTCATATCGATTTCCAAGAGCTTTTTGTGTACTTTGAAACCAGTCTGCAGACAGTATCTTTATCGGGCCTGCAGCTTTCCAGAGGCCTCCATTTAGCCTGGGTATGGGTTCTGACATCTCCACTGGAGGCAGCTCCTCTGAGGAGGAAGGGAGAGATAGAATAAGGAGGAGGCCAGGAGTGGACAATCAGCCTCCAGTGGAGCCACCTTTGGGAGGCCAGGCGCAGGCACAAGGGGCGCTGGGCCAAGATGTTGTCCAAGGTGGAAGGGGCCATAGAAAATGCCACTATCCTGCTGCCAGGGTATACAGGTGGCGAAGCAGCTACCTCAATATGACTGAGGTGCAGTGCCGAAGGAGGCTCCATCTATCAAGGGAAACAGTCAACTATATCTGTCAGATGATTGGCCCTGAGATCTCCCCTAACTGCGTGGGTGGACACCCCATGGCAGCGGCTCTGAAGCTCACAGTTGCCCTCCACTTCTATGCCTCTGGCTCCTTCCAGGGCTCGGTGGGTGATCTGTGCGGTGTGTCCCAATCAGCTGTCCACACTTGTGTCAAGCAGGTTACAGATGCTCTGTTCAGATGGGCATTGACCTTCATCCACTTCTGCTGTGACCAGGCAAGTCAGACACAGCGAGCCAGAGGCTTCGCTGCCATTGCTGGCTTCCCCCGTGTCCAGGGTGCTATAGACTGCACACATGTAGCCATCAAGGCGCCAGCAGGTGAGCCCGGTGCCTTCGTCAACAGGAAGGGCTTTCACTCCATGAACGTGCAGATAGTGTGTGATCACCTTGAGGCTCCCCTTCCACCATCTGATCACCATCAGTATGACATGTGTTGGAGTTTTGAGTATGTGTCCAGCTGCCACCCCTGCAGGTTTCCCCCAGACTACTCAAATGCGAGTAACACCAACATATGCTACGGGGAGAACCCATCTTCTCATCAGCCACTAAGGCTGATGTAAGCATGGTCACTACCTGTTTGCCCACCCAGCGTGCGCCAAATGCACAATGCAGTAACGACACCAAGACGTGGGGGGGGGGGGGGGCTCAAAAGCTAAGGCCACCTGCTGGGTCAAATGGCCAAGGCTGACATGGTACTCACCCTTCCAGAGCGCAGCAAATCGTTGAATCGTTTGCGGCACTGCGTTCCTGTGCGCCACACATCATCACGGGCGCTTACTGCGTCACCCACCTCCTCCCACACCTGGCTGGTGACATGGGGTTCCTCCTCCTCCCATCCTCCGGATACAAAATATCCTGCCAGCTGGACACCTCTTGGAGGAGGATAGCAAGGCATGCATCAGAGAAGCGAGGGGCACAATGGCCTCTCCTGCAGCCTGCCCCCCTCCTCCTGCTCCTGCTCTCTGACAGCAGCCTCTCTCCCTCTTCGAGTGGCCATGGTGCACTGCCTCAACGAAGCTGCCTGGCCACTCTTTATACAGACTGCCGGTTCCCCATTGGAACCAGCGGTCTGAGCATGCCCGCCTCCGCAACGATTTCCCCGTTCTACACGGGAGTCGCTAACCCACTGGGTGGGCCTTAATTGGCCCACCCGTGCAAAATAGCAGTGCGGCCTGTTTCTGCGGCAGCAATCGACTACCCGCCTGCCACCGAGTCGGTCGGGCCTGCCCGCCTGTCAAGGGCAAAATTCTGCCCTATGTTAGCCGTCAGTCTTTTTTTCATAATCCCTCTTTGCTTCTTGTATTTGCTTTTTCACATCCCTTCTGAACCTTCTGTATTCAGCTTGGTTCTCATTGTATTTGCTACCTGACACCTGTCGTAAGCACACTTTTTCTTCTTTAATTTAATTTCTATCACCTTTGTCATCTAGGGAGCTCTAGATTTGTTTGTCCTACCCTTCCCTTTTGAGGGAACATACGTTGACTGTGCCCAAACCATCTCCTCTTTGAAGGTAGCCCATTGTTCAGCTACTGTTTTTTCCCGCCAACCTTTGGTTCCAGTCTATCTGACCCAGCTCTGTTCTTGCCCCATTGAAATCCGTTCTCTGCCAGTTGATTACTTTTACTCTGGATTGACCAAAGTCATTTTCCATCATCATCCTAATCCTTATGATACAATGGTCACTGTCACCTGAATGTTCCCCCAGTGTCACTTTATCTACTTGACCGACCTCATTCCCAAGAACCAGGTCTAGCAGTGCCTCCTTTCTTGTTGGACTGGACACATACTGCTGTTGGAAATTCTCCTGAACACAATCTAGGAATGTTTGTCCCTTTCTGCCTCTTACACTACCACTATCCCAGTCTATATACGAGTAATTAAAGTCCCCTATTATAACTACTCTATGATGTTTACGCCTCTCTGTAATTTCCTTGTAGATTTGTTCCTCTATATCCTTCCCTCTAGCTGGTGGTCCAAATATTACACCGAGCAATGTAATTGCACCCTTCTTATTCCATAGCTCTAGCCAAATCGACTGTCCTTGAATCCTCTGACACATCCTCTTTCTCCAGTACTGCAATACTCTCCTGAACCAAAAATGCCACCCCTCCTCATTTTTTCCTCTTCCTACCTTTTCTGAACACCTTGTAACCAGGAATATTTAGCACCCAGATCTGCCTTTCCTTTAGCCAGGTCTCCGTTATCGCCACAACATCATAATCCCACAAGGGATTCTGTGCCTGTAACGCCCCAATTTTATTAACTATACTCCGTGCATTCACATACATGAAGTGTAACCCTGATATAGACTTCATTACTTGTTCCCTTACTCCAACTCTGTCTATTAACTTATTATTTTCTATTTTAGTGCTATCTGCCTGTCCCAGCATTCCGTGCATGCTGGTTTTACTTTCTAGTATTCTCTCCTGGTTCCCACGGCCCTGCTAGATTAAACCCTCCCCAACAGAGCTAGCAAAATGACCCACAATGAACTTAGTCCCAGCTCTGTTCAGATTCAACCTGTCCGGCTTGTACAAGTGCCATTCCCCTCAGAGCCAGTCCCAGTGGCCCAGGAATCTAAAGCCCTCCCTACTGCACCATCTTTCCAACCACACATTCATCTGTCTTATCTTCCTATTTCTGTACTCATTTGCACATGGCATTGGGAGTAATCCAGAGATTACTAATTTAGAGGTCCTGCTTGCTAATTTTCTACCTAGCTCCCTAAATTCCGATTGCAGGACCACATCCCCCTTCCTACCTATGTCGTTAGTACCAATGTGGAACATGACCTCTGGCTGTTTGCCCTCCCCAAAAAGAATGTCCTGCAGCCGTTCTGTGACATCCTTGACCCTAGTACCAGGTAGGCAACAAACCATCCTGGGGTCACGTCGACGGCCGCAGAAACGATTGTTTGCTCCCCTTACTAAAGAATCCCCTATCAGTACTGCCCCTTCACTTTTCTTCTTCTCCTCCTGTACAGCTGGGCCATCCGTGGGCCACGGGCTGGGTATTGCTGCACTCCTCCAAGGATCCATCACCCTCACCGATATCCAGAATGGAAAACAGGTTAGTGAGCGGGACCTCTGGGGAATCCTGCACTACCCACCTGTTTCTCTTGGATGGTCCTGGCGGTCACCCATTCACTATCTGCTTGATTGCCCCTAATTTGTGGTGCAGCCACCTCTCTGAACGTGCTATCCATGTAGTTCTTTGCCTCACAGATACATCTCAGTGACTCCAACCCTTGCTCAAGCTCTGAAATGCGGCACTCAAAATGGTGCAGCCAGTGACACTTCCTGCACATGGGCTCGTCTGGGCCACGAGAAGTGTCCATGACTCCTCACATGCCACAGGATGGGCATTCCGCTTGGCTAAGCTGTCCTGTCATACCTTAACCGTAAACTTTTAAATCACCTTTTTGCTTAAACTTTAGTTACTTTTACTTACTTTAACTTACTATAACCTTACTCTTGTACTATTAGATATAGTGGTGGCATAGTGGTATTGTTACTAAACTGTTATTCCAGAGACCTGGCATAATGGGCTAGGAACCTGGTTCAAATCCTACCATAGCAGGTGGTGAAATTTGAATTCAATAAAAATCTGGAATTAAAAGTCTGATGATGACCATGAAACCGCTACTCATTGTTGTAAAAACACATCTGGTTCACTAATGTCCCTTAAGGAAGGAAACTTGCCATCCTTAACTGGTCTGGCCTACATGTGACTCCAGACCCACAGCAGTGGTTGACTCTTTAAAACAAAAATGCCTTATAAAACAAGGGCAATTAGGGATAGGCAATAAATGCTGGCCTAGCCAGTGCTGCCCACATCCCATAAATATATAATAGCCAGGAGGATATAGGTGGGCTGATCAGTGGCAAATGGAATCTAATCCAGATAAGTGTGAGGTGATGCACTTAGGCAGGACAAACAAGGCACAGGAATACACAATGAATGGTAGAGCCCTGGGAAGCACCAAGGATCAGTGGGGCCTTGGTGTGCATGTCCACCAGTCTAGCGGGGCAGGTAGATAAGGTGGTTAAGAAGGCATATGGGATACTTGCCTTTATTTGCCAAGGCACAGAATATAAGAGCAGGGAGGTTATGCTGGAACTGTATAAAACGCTGGTTCGGCCACAGCTAGAGTATTGTGTGCAGTTCTGGAATCCGCATTATAGGAAGGATGTGATTGTATGAGAGAGGGTGCAGAGGAGATTTACTAGGATGTTGCCTGGGCAGGAGAGTTTTAGTTATGAGGAGAGATTGGATAGACTGGGGTTATTTTCCCTGGAGCAGAGAAGATTGAGGGGGGACATGATTGAGGTGTATAAAATTAAGAGGGGCATAGATAGGGTAGACAGGAAGGAACTTTTCCCCTTGGTGGAGGGATCAATAACCAGGAGACATAGATTTAAGGTAACGGGCAGGAGGTTTAGAGGGGATGTGAGGAAGGATTTTTTCACCCAGAGAGTAGTGGGAATCTGCAACTCACTGCCTGAAAAGGTGGTAAGGGCAGAAACCCTCATAACATTTAAGAAGTATTTGGATGTGCATTTGTGATGCCATGGCATACAAGGCTATGGGCCTAGTGCTGGAAAATGGGATTAGAATAGTTAGGTACTCGCTTGACCAATGCAGAAAAAGGGCTTTTTTCTGTGCTGTAGACCTTTATGACTCTATGGACATTAGTAGAAATTCTTTGCCCTTACTCACAAGTCAGCTCCCTCTCCTGTGCCTATAAATTCTTACCTTCCCTGTGCTTGTTTAGAAGTTTACGTTTCTGTACTTGCGCTGTTTCAATCTCTCGACTGCCTCTCCGCTCGCTCTGTTTTATCTCCTGAACTCTCGCTGTTTTATCTCTTGAATTCTTGCTGTTTTATCTCCCGAACTTTCAATGTTTTGCATTCCTTACTGCCAGCACCTGAAAGTTCCCCTCCAAGCCACTCATCATCCTGACTTGGAAGTATATCGTCGTACCTTCACTGTGTCAAGATCTTGGAACTCTCTCCCTAACAGCACTGTGGGTGTACCTACACCACAGGGACTGCAGTGGTTCAAGAAGGCAGCTCATCACCACCTCAAGGGCAATCAGGGATGGGCAATGAATGCTGGCCTAGCCAGCAATGCCCACATCCCATAAAATAAATTTTAAAAAAACCACCTCAGGAATGTTCATTAAAACATCTGCTCACCAGAATCACATGATGCCTTCCAATCAGTTGGCAACTATGTTGGCCTGAAACCCCTTTAAAAAGGAGTGGCGTGCATAAATCAGACCTCAGTTCACTCATGACTTCAAGGTGAGTATAACATATGTAGCTCTGCGCCGGTCTTGTGATGAACACCATACTGCTGGGACGGTAGGGTTGGTCTGCTCGTGCTCTTTGCCTACATTGTCCACAAGGACATGGATGTGCAGTGGTACTCAAACAGAACTCCACTTTCAGAAATGAGCATTTTGACTGGGGGTGGGGTGTGAGGGGATGGGAATTACAAACAGAAGGGGGACAATGAGGAAGGCGGGCTGTGCAAGGGCTGTGAGGGGATAAGGGGGGCATGATGGAAGGCAGAGGGGCAAGGAAATGGAGAAGGATGGGGAACAATGGAAGGCAGAGGGTAGACCGAGGGGTGGCAAGCTGGAGCCCGACAACGGTACTTGAAACGTTGACATTCAAGGGGGTCAAAATACAAACACATGTTTGACTGTAAAGGAATACACTCAGACTTTGGAATAGGAAGGGGAGTGGGAGTCCCACAACAGGATGGGTTGCATGGAGCCTCAGAGTTTGGGGGGATGATTTGAGTGGGGTCACTGTTGTCCTCAGTTATCAGGGCAAGGGGAGCTATGTGAAAGTCCAAGTCTTTGGCCTGGGTCTTGCAGTCAGGAGTCACAGGGTACAGACACTCCTGTGGTGATGTGGAAAGGAGTCACAAAGTACAGGCTGTCCAGGGGCTACGTTGACCTCCTAATCAGGAGTCAGAGATAGGAGTCAGTCCAGGGGTACAGCAGACATGCAACAGGAGGAATCATTGGGAGCATGGTGTTCCCCTGCTGAAGGGAGGAGCAGGGACTGTGTGCTCCAAAGGAAAAAAGCACAGCTTGGTGTGTGGAGCTGTCTCACTGTTGCTGTCCTTGAGCTTGGCTGTCTCTGCACTGGGCTGCAGATGGAATGGTCATGGTAGCTGGACGCATCTGCAGCCTGTAGATTGAAAACACATAATAAAGAGGGTGGTGGGGGTGTATGTGAAGCCCTCCTGGTGTGATGAGGGTGCCGCCTCGGTGGGTGACCGTGCACACAGCGTCTTGATGGGGTGGGTAAAAGTCCACATGGGGCATCAGCATGTCACAAGTGATGAACTCGGGGCAGAGAGTAGGAACGTTCACCACAGCAACTATGAGTAGTATTGGGGAAAGCTGTAGAACAATAGGAGGGAGCTTTACCTTCACATCATGAGGTTCAAGCTATATATCAGGCAGACAGAAAGTGAGAAAGGGAGCACAAATTGTGTTTCAAAGTAATAGAACCATAATCTTGCTGTACCACAGTAATGACACTTTATCAAATCAGAAGTACCAGCAAATCTGATCGGGAAGGTCCTGAGGAAGTGTGGAAGGAGTGCACTGTTGGGCTAAGGGGCCCTTTCTGGAGGCACCCTTTAGCTTGTTCATGCCGCAAGAATGAATATGAGCCTGCTAAGTGAGAAAGGAGGAAGACCTCCTTGGGAAGAAATCCACTGAAAGCCAATGCCTTCGTTAGCGCTATTAAAGGGGTGCCTCAGAACTTAATGCTTCACATCACAGTCGCTGCATCTCAAGAGTGACACATAGTAATTTAGAATTTGGGAATACAGGCAATAGTGAAGGAGGCACAGCTGTATTATTCCATCAATGAAGGCTAGCCATGTGTTCACCAGAATTGCCATTCATAATGGGCCAAAGGGCATCCACTTATTTACCACGAGCAACTGATTGGTCATTACAATGCCACAATCATAGATTGGAGCACAAAGCTCAATCAGGTCACTCATCTCAATTACTCCTTATCATCCCATGTAGTACTCCAGGTGCTACACATCTGGGATGCCACCTTGGTCACCTCGATGTATGTGCTTGCGTCTCAGGAACAAAGCTGCATCAGCCATTATGCGAGTAAGGCAGGTAAAATTATAAACCTTTACAGTTGCCATACATTTCATATTCTGAGCTTCACTTTCTTGACCCTTTAATCATTCAGGGAGGTCAAGGTGCCTCATCCCCATGTCGCCTACATCCTAACGGTGCCCACCAGGGTATGTAGCCATGGAGTGCAGAGCCGAGCACAAATCTGGCAAGATCTGCTGGGCCAAGTTCTCCACGGTGGTCACCAAACTTCCCATGGTGACCTCGAGATGCTCACTTGTCGGAGTCACGATATCAGCAGAATGCGGACAGACTCCTCCATTGTTCGCTCCAGTCTGCTGTGACTGTTGGATTGCTGCCTGATGTTCCGCCGCCTGTCGTTGCATCTCCAGCATTGAGTTGGCAGCCGCTTCCAGAGGGTCATCATCGGACTCAGGCTGAGCAGGTGGCTGTTCTCCAACAATTCCCTGAGTGCTGGAGACCAGGGCTGTCCCTGCCTCTGACTGCTGCCGGGACATGTCAGTGATATATTCGCCAGTAAGTGACCCCGAGCCTAATCTGTAGCTGTGCCCCACTGGGGTGTGTGACTCTGAGTTGATAGAGGGTGCGGGCGAGCACAGTGACTGTTATTCTAGAGCATCCTCTTCAGACATGGTCTGAGGGTTGCCTTGTGGGCCTCGATCTGCCGATGTCTAGAAAATAGAGCATGAGCGATATAAGACTGCATGTGACTCACTGTGATTGTTAGGGTGTGATGAAGTGATGGAGCTGTGATCCGTACTAGGTTGGTGGGACAAACCGATCCCCCCTTCGCCACAGGAATGATTTCTCTCCTCCACAGCCAACTTGACTGCAGCCTCCTCGAACTCAGTGAAGGCAATGATGCGACCTATCCCTTCCCCGCTTTGTGCTCTTTCCCTTCTGTTTTATGCCAGCTTGCCCTGTATGAAGGTGAAAGAAAGGCATGCGATGTGAAGGGTTGTAACAAAGTTTGGGTGAGGTGCATGTACGTGGCGAGCCCTCCCCAGAAGGGCCAGAGGATAGAATGTGAGCAACATGATTGATGGGATGGTGGTGATATAAAAGTCTTGGTGAGAGAATGAGCGTTGATATGTGTCCCCCACTAATGGTTGTGTGAAATCCCTGAAGAGAGTAGTCTTTTGAGTATATGATGCTATGATCAGAGTTTGATATTGGAGGAAGTTGAAGGATGATTTACTCTGGGCGGAGCGGATGAGATCATTCATCCTGTTCCTGCACTGGATGGCATTTTAGGCGTAGTTGCCAGCCGCGCTGACCTCCTGTGTAACAGCCTCCCAGGCCGGAAATGTGAGGCTGGTGTGGCTCCTGCATCCATCCCTTGGTTACAGGACATGCCTGTGTGCCCGCGCTTCTCTGATCAAGGCCTTGAGGGCCTGGCGGGTGAAGCGGGGTGCTGCCTTCTCTTTGAGGCTTATAGTCTTCGTCTTGTGCGTAGAAGACATATGCAATGTCTCCTGGTCTCGTGGAGATGGGCTGGAGAGAATGCGATGCATGTATTTGACTGCTGTTTAAATATAGCGGCTGGACTTTGGACCCCGCCAGCTGACAGCGGGCAAACAAATGAGTTCCTAACCCACCAGATGATTTGGTCTGATACCTGCCTGTGCATAATTAATGAGCTTCCAAGAGCAGAATCTGGCATGAGTTCCCGCCATTCTGAGCAGTGGGGTGGGCGCTGCTGAAACCATCCGCCACTGTACTTAGCCTCATAAATGGAAAATTCCACCCACTGATACAAATTATTTTTTAAAAATTGGCTTTTGCATCTGTAAGATTTAACCCAGGCTATCTGTGTGGCCTGATGATGGGAAAGAACAATTGCATGAATCTGGAAAACAAAACAAATATTATCTTTATTGATTTACCTGGCCAGGAGCCTCATAGAGGAAAGGTATTAGCTGGAAATCTGGTTCGCTGAAGCTGTAATATGCTAATTTAATCACAGTGTGCAGTGAAGTTTGCTGCATTCGCAATAAGTCACTTAACCATAGTTCCACCGGGCCCTTCGCAATCACTGGGGTATCCAACTGCATGTCAAATAAAAATGGCATGACAAGCAACAAAGATCCATCATTACTAATGTTAATAGACAGCTTATAACAAGTAGTGTATTTAAATATGTTCAAAAATATTTGTACAAGAACACATTATTAATCAGTAGATTTCAAATAAATATCTAGTCCAAGAGTCAATCAAAACAAATTATAAATTGCCTCTTGCTGAAAAAAGAGACATATCAAAGCTTTTTGCCTTGCACGCATCAGGGCACTTTGCAAGGATACCAATATAAGGGGATATTAGGGGCAATAATTATAATAATAATTATAATAATAGAATATTCAGCCTATTGCACCTGTGGCAACTCTTTTTTTAATTCATTCTTGAGATGTGAGTGTCACTGACAGCACCAGCATTTGTATTTTCTTTTGTGCGGTGGCCCTTCAGGAGCTGAGTGGATTGGGAATTATTTTGAAAGAGGATTAATTGGTTTCCTGATTATGACATCATGAGGTTCCAAGAAATGCCCATCTGACCTTGGGTGGCCATGGGAATGAAAAGGATGCGAAATGATTAGATGGCAAGTGAGAGGTCCTACAAAATAAAGGCTGGGTTACAAAGATTGCCAGATGACAAATAATGCCACATTTGTGTGGGAAGTAATGCAAGTATTTGCAACAATGTGAAGAGTATCTTTTTTATATGGACTATTTAAAGCAAAATTTATCTTTCAATGTGAAATACCCTTCATTTGTTAATTAATGTTTGAATTAATTTGATTTTACTTGGTTTGTTATATTAAAAGATTTACAAAGTGAAGTCTTGTCAAGCAGTTTCCTTTCCATAGACATTGTGGGGATTCTTTACTTTTTAAAAAGTTATCAGTTATGGGAATTGTAACAAATTGGGGACAAAATGCTGAGAGGGAAAATCAAGTACACAGGAATTTTCAAGAATTTAAATCAACAAGGTTTCACATATGCTTCTGCTGCATTCAGTGAAAATCAATATGGCTATCTCCAATGCTCAGACATTTCTGTAGAGAACTGATTAAACGCTTGGTGTCTTGGAGTTGTTAACAAAGGTTACTTTGAAGGCGGTGGGAAAGGAATTAAGGATTGACTTGAAATCAGGAATGGTGAAAGCAGAGATTTTTAAAGTAGTAGCCTGGATATTGAAGCTTAAGGAAGAAAAAGATGATTCCACTAACCTTCTGGTCAAATTAACAAAAAAAAATGAACTACAAAAATAGAGGATGAAGTTTGAAAGAGAAAGTGAAATGAAAAATGAAGTAGGAAGAGAGAGGAAAAGGAAAGAAAGAAGGTGGTGGAGGGAGTGAATGTTTGTGGATGCGGTGCCAATCAAGTAGGCTGCTTTGTCCTGTATGGTGTCAAGTTTCTTGAGTGTTGTTGAAGCTGCACTCATCCAGGGAAGCGGAGATATTTCATCACACTCCTGGCTTATCCCTAGTAGATGGTGGACAGACTTTGGGGAATCAGGAGGTGAGTTACTCACCACAGAATTCCTACCCTCTGACCTGCTCTTGTAACCACAGTATTCATATGGCTAGTCCAGTTCAGTTTCTGTCAATGGTAACCCCCAAGATGTTGATAGTGGGAGATTCAGTGATGGTAATGCCATTGAATGCAAAGTGGCGATGGCTAGATTCTCTCTTGTTGGAGATTGTCATTGCCTGGCACTTTTGTGGCGCAAAAGTTACTTGCCACTTGTCAGCCCAAGACTGGGTATTGTTCAGGTTTTGCTGCATTTGGAAATGGACTGCTTCAGTATCTGAGGAATCGCAAATGGTGCTGAACATTGTGCAATCATCAGTGAACATCCCCATTTCTGACCTTATTATGGAAGGTCATTGATGAAGTAGCTGAAGATGGTTGAGCTGAGGACACGACCCTGAGGAACTCCTGCAGTGATGCCTGGAACTGAGATGATTGACTTCCAACAACCACAACCATCTTCCTTTGTGCATGGAATGACTCCAACCAGTGGAGAGTTTTCCCCCTGATTCCCATTGACTCCAGTTTTGCTAGGGCTTCTTGATGCCACGCTGAGTCAAATACTGTCTTGGTGTCAAGGGCAGTCACTCTCACCTCACCTCAGGAGTTCAGCTCTTTTGTCCATGTTTGAACCAAGGCTGTACAATGGCCAGAAGCTGAGTGACCCTGGTGGAGCCCAAACTGAGCATCAGTGAGCAGGCTATTGCTAAGCAATGGCCACTTGATAATACTATTGATGACCCCATCCATCACTATGTTGATGATCAAGAGTAGACTGATGGGGTGGTAATTGGCCGGGTTGCATTTGTCCTGCTTTTTGTGTACAGGACATACCTGGGTAATTTTCCACATTGCCGGGTAGATGCCAGTGTTATAGCTGTACTGGAACAGCTTGGCTAGGGGCACGTCAAGTTCTAGAGCACAAGTCTTCAGTATTATTGCTGGAATATAGTCAGCGCTCATAGCCTTTGCAGTATCCAATGCCTTCAGCTGTTGCTTGAAATTACATGGAATGAATCAAATTGGTTGAAGACTGGCATTTGTGCCTGGGGCCTCCGAAGGAGGCTGAGATGGATCATCCACTCGGCACTTCTGACTGAAGATTGTTGCAAATGCTTCAGCCTTATCTTTTGCACTGATATGTTGGGGTCTTCCATCATTGAGGATGAGGATATTTGTGGAGCCTCCTCCTCCAGTCAGTTCTTTAATTGTCCACCAACATTCACGACTGGATGTGCCAGGGTTGCAGAGCTTGGATCTGATCCATTGGTTGTGGGATCGCTTAGCTCTGTCTATCACTTGCTGCTTATGCTGTTTGGCAGGCAAGTAGTCCTGTGTTGTAGCTTCACCAGGCTGACACCTCATTTTTAGGTATGCCAGGAGCTGCTCCTGGCATGCTCTCCTGCACTCTTCATTGAACCAAGGTTGATCCCTGTGTAGTAACTGTAGCTTTAAGGAATGTATTTGCTATAGCTTTAAGACTTATTATACTGTGTAGTATGACGTGACAGTGTGAACGAATCAGCCCAAAGCACAGGGAACCTTAGGGGTGGAGTTTTTGTCTACTTGTGGATCTTGATGGAAGCATGTGACTGCTGCTGAAGCCCTGTAAATAAATTTCACTGTTTCTTATGAGAAACCTATCTGGGAAAATCAAGTCTATAACAACTGGAGACGAGGATAAATTGGTTCCGGTGCTGTCCCTCGCCCAGTAAATGTGAGTGTTCTGTTTTAAACAGAAGAAAGGGAAAATATGCACACCAGGTTTGACACTTTTTGGCAGGGTCGACTCCTTCGACTCATCCACAGAGGATTGGAGTTAATATATAGGAACCCTCAGTTTCCTTTGCCAAGCAAACAAAATAACGGTGGAGGAAAAAAGGAATGCAATTCTCCTAAGCTTCTGTGGGAGTAAAGCTTATAATTTAATCTGTAGTTTGACAGCTCCGAACACTCTCGATTCAATGACCTTCAGCAAATTGGTGGACCTTGTAAAGGGTCATTTTCAACATTGGAACTCCCTTCCTAATAGCACTGTGGGTGTACCTACACCACATGGACTGCAGTGGTTCAAGAAGGCAGCTCACCACCACCTTCTCAAGGGCAAATAGGGATGGGAAATAAATGCTGGCCCAGCCAGCAAAGCACACATCCCATGAATGAATATAAAAACCCTCCATAATCATGAAGATCTTCAAATTTAATTTGAGAGCTCCTGGGGAGATGATAGCAATAAACGTAGAGAAGTTTAAACAGCTGACATAACCTTGTGAATTCTGGGAGACCCTAAACAATATGTGAAGGGATCGTTTGGTCTGCTGTGTGCATGATGATGCCATTCAATGACAGTTATTAGCTGAAGTAAATATCGATTTTAAAAGAACATTGGAAATAGCGCTTGTGAGGGAAAGTGCCAAGTGGGATTCAAAGGCCTTAGAGGGTGTACAAAATAGCACTGCTTTCCAGTGGTTGTGGGAACAGACCATTGGGCATAGTGTGAAAACCAGGAAGTCAGCTGCGAAGCAGGAGACAGTCCCTGCTACCCAAAAATTTACAAAATACGCAGGAGACAGGTCAACAGCAAATCTGAAAATGAATTATTACCTAATGTGGAAGTAACCATATCACTGAAACTTGCCGTTTCAAAGAAGTGGAGTGTCATTTTTGTCATAAAAGAGGGCACATACTGAAGCAATATAAAGCAAGATTGAGTCATAGAGGTCTACAGCACAGAAAAAGGCCCTTAGGCCCATCGAGTCTGCGCTGGTCAAACAAGTACCTAACTATTCTAATCCAATTTTCCAGCACTAGACCCATCGCCTTGTATGTCATGACATTGCAAATGCACATCCAAATACTTCCTAAATGTTATGAGGGTTTCTGCCTCTACCACCCTTTCATGCAGTGAGTTCCAGATTCCAACCACCCTCTGGATGAAAAAATTCTTCCTCACGTCCCCTCTAAACTCCTGCCTGTTACCTTAAATCTATGACACCTGGTAATTGATCCCTCCACCAAGGAGAAACGTTCCTTCCTGCCTGCCCTATCTATGCCCCTCATAGCTTTATACACCTCAATCATGTCTCCCCTCAATCTCCTCTGCTCCAGGGAAAATACCCCCAATCTATCCAATCTCTGCTCATAACTAAAACTCTCCAGCCCAGGCAACATCCTGGTAAATCTCCTCTGCACTCTCTCTAGTGCAATCACATCCTTCCTATAATGCGGATTCCAGAACTGCACACAATACTCTAGCTGTGGCCTAACCAGCGTTTTATACAGTTCCAGCATAACCTCCACGCTCTTATATTCTATGCCTCGGCTAATAAAGGTAAGTATCCCATATGACTTCTTAACCACATTATCTACCTGTCCCGCTACTTTAAGGGACCGGTGGACATGCACACCAAGGTCTCTCTGATCCTTGGTACTTCCCAGGGTCCTACCATTCATCGTGTATTCTTGTGCCTTGTTTGTCCTGCCTAAGTGCATCACCTCTCACTTATCTGGATTAAATTCCATTTGCCACTGATCAGACCATCTGACCAGCCTGTCTACATCCTCCTATAATCTAAGGCTTTCCTCCTCACTATTTACCACCACATCAATTTTCATGTCATCCGCAAAGTTACTGATCAACCCTCCTACATCCAAGTCTAAATCATTTATATATACCACAAAAAGCAAGGGACCCAACACTGATCCCTGTGGAACCCCACTAGATACGGGCATCCAGTCACAAAAACACCCCTTGACCATCACCCTCTGCTTCCTGCCACTCAGCCAATTCTGGACCCAATTTGCCAAATTGCCTTGGATCCCATGGGCTTTTACCTTCGTTATCAGTCTCCTATGTGGGACCTTATCAAAAGCCTTGCTGAAGTCCAAGTAGACTGCATCAAATGCATCGCCCTCATCTATACAACTGAACACTGACACAAAGTATTCATTTAGAACACTACCAACGTCTTCCGGCTACACACACAAATTACTACTATGGTCCTTAATGGGCCCTACTCTTTCCCTAGTTATCTTCTTGCTCTTAATGTACTTGTAAAATAACTTTGGATTTTCCTTTATTTTACCTGCCAATGTTTTATCATGCCCCCTTTTTGCTCTCCTAATTTCCTTTTTAAGCTCTCCCTACAGATTCTATACTTCTCTAGGGCTTCTGCTGTTTTGAGCTCTCGGTATCTGACATAAGCTTCCCTTTTTTCTTTATCCCATTCTGTATATCCCTTAACATCCAGGGTTCCCTGGGTTTGTTGGACCCACCATTTGTCTTTACTGGAAGATGTTGGCCCTGTACTCTCCCTATTTCCTTCTTGAATGAGTCCCACTGCTCTGACGCAGATTTACCTAAACGTAGCTGCTCTCAGTCCACTATGGCCAAATCATATCTGATCTTACTAACCCAGTTAACGCTGGGGAAGTTGAAATCCCCCACTATTACTACCCTATTATTTTTACACTTCTCTGAAATTTGCCGGCATGTCTGCTCTTCTATTTCTCTCTAACTGTTTGCGTGCCTATAGTACACTCCCAGCAATGCGATTGCTCCTTTTTTGTTTTTCAGTTCTATCCATATAGCTTCATTTGAGGAGCTTTCTAAGATCTCATCCCTCCTTACTGCTGTAATTGGTTCATTGATCAATATTGCAACACCCCCTTCTCTTTTACCTGCTTCCTTGTCTCGCCTGAGGACCTTATATCCTGGAATATTGAGCTGCCAATCCTGCCTTTCTCTTAACAATGTCTCTGTGATATCAATGACATCATACTTCCATGTGTTAATTTGTGCCCTCAGCTCATCTGCCTTATTCGTCAGACTCCTTGCATTAAAATAAATACCATTCAACTTTGCCAAACTCCCTTATGCATTAACTGGCCTATCATTTCTATGCCTTCCAGGCTCTCTTGCTCTCTCCTCTAATTTTAGCTGTGCATTTCCTCATGCTGAACCTCCTCTCAGGAGCCCAGCCCCCTGCCAAGTTAGCTTAAGCCCTCCCCAACAGCACTTGCAAACCTCCCCGCAAGGATGTTGGTCTCATTCCGGTTCAGGTGCAACCCGGCCACCTTATACAGGTCCAGCCACCCCCAGAAATGGTCCCAATGTCCCATAAATCTAAAGCCCTCCCTCCTGCCCCATCTCTCCAGCCACACATTCATCTAGACTAACCTCCTCTTTCTATACTCACCAGCGCGTGGCACTGGAAGTGATCCAGAGATTACTACCTTTGAGGTCCTGTTTTTTAATGTTTCCTAGCTCCCTAAATTCTGCTTGCAATAGGACCTCATCCCTCTTTCTGCCTATGGCGTTGGTACCAATATGTACCATGATCTCTGTCTGTTTGCCCTCCCCCTTTAGAATGCCCTGCATCCATTCAGTGACATCCTTGACTCTGGCACCAGGGAGGAAACATACCACCTTGAAGTCACGTCTACGGCCGCAGAAACGCCTGTCTATCGCCCTTACTATGGAGTCTCCTGCCACTTTTGCTCTTCCCCTCTTTTTTCTCCCACCCTGTGCAGCTGAGCCACTCGCAGTGCCATGAGCGTGGCTGCATTCCCCAGAGGAACCATCAATCTCACCATTTTCCAACACAGAAAAACTGTTTTTGAGCGATAAGCACCCTGGGGATTTCCTGAATACCTGCCTGACACCTTTCTTCTGACTGATGGTCACCCATTCCCTTTCTCTCTGCACTTCCATAAACTGTGGGGTGGCCACGTCTAAAAACGTGCTAACCATGAAGTTCTCAGGCTCGCGGATGCACCTCAGTGCCTCCAGCTGCCGCTCAAGCTCCAAAACTCGGAGCTCAAGTAGCTGCAGCTGGTGGCACTTCCTGCACACGTGGTCGGTCAGAGCGCAAGGAGCATCTAGGACTTCCCACATGTTGCAGGTGGTACATAACAGAAGTTCAAGGTGAGGGGCAGAAGGTTTAGGGGGGATGTGAGGAAAAACTTTTTTACCCAGAGGGTGGTGACGGTCTGGAATGCGCTGCCTGGGAGGGTGGCGGAGGCGGGTTGCCTCACATCCTTTAAATCTTTCCAAAACAGCTCCTCTGACATGTCCTCCTTCTTCTTTAACCAAGGTTTTCCACCCACGGTGGTTGACAGGGCCCTCAACCGTGTCCAGCCCATCTCCCGCGCATCCGCCCTCACACCTTTCTCTCCCTCCCAGAACCATGATAGGGTCCCCCTTGTCCTCACTTATCACCCCACCAGCCTCCACATTCAAAGGATCGTCCTCCACCATTTCCACCAACTCCAGTGTGATGCCACCACCAAACACATCTTCCCTTCACCCCCCCAGCGGCATTCTGCAGGGATCGTTCCCTCCGGGACACCCTGGTCCACTCCTCCATCACCCCCTGCACCTCAACCCCCTCCCATGGCATCTTCCCATGCAACTGCAGAAGGTGCAACACCTGCCCCTTTACTTCCACACTCCTCACCATCCAAGGGCCGAAACACTCCTTTCAAGTGAAGCAGCATTCACTGCTCCCAACGCGGTCTCCTCTACATTGGAGAGACCAAACGCAGACTGGGTGACCGCTTTGCGGAACACCTTCGGTCTGTCCGCAAGCATGACCCAGACCTACCTGTCACTTGCCATTTCAACACACCACCTTGCTCTCATGCCCACATGTCTGTCCTTGGCCCGCTGCAATGTTCCAGTGAAGCTCAACGCAAACTGGAGGAACAGCACCTCATCTTCCGACTAGGCACTTTACAGCCTGCCAGACTTAATATTGAGTTCAACAACTTCAGATCATGAACTCTCTCCTCCATCCCCATTCCCTTTCCGATTCCCCCTTTTTCTAATTATTTATATTTTTTAAATATATTTTTCTTTTCCCATCTATTTCCATTATTTTTAAATGTATTCCCATCCATTGTTTCATCTCCACCTTTTAGCCTATTTCGATCCCTTCCCCCAAACCCACCCTCACTAGGGCTATCTGTCACTTGCTCGTCCTGCTTTCTACCCTTAATGTCACCATTAGCACATTTCTTAGCTAATATCACTACCGTCAACATCCCTTTGTCCTTTTATCTATGACATCTTTGGCAATCTCTTCTTTGCCTCCACCCATCACTGGCCCTCTATCCAGCTCTACCTGCCCCACCCCCCCTCAACCAGCTTATATTTCACCTCATTTCTATTTTTCCTCAGTTCTGATGAAGAGTCATACGGACTCAAAACGTTAACAGTATTCCTCTCCGCAGATGCTGTCAGACCTGTTGAGTTTTTCCACCTATTTTTATTTTTGTTCCTTTAAAAAATGCCTGGATGAGCATTTGGCATGTCATAACATTCAAGGATATGGGCCAAGTGCTGGTAAATGGGATTAAGTAGGGAGGTCAGGTGTTTCTCATGTGTCGGTGCAGACCCGATGGGCCAAAGGGCCTCTCCTGCACTGTGAGATTCAGTGATTCTGTGATAACACGGGACTGAGCTGCCCTGCCATGCCTCTAGTTGAAAAAAAACCCTTACTTTAAGTTAAATACAGTAAAAAAAAGTTAAACTATTTATGTACTTTAAATAAAAACTAGAACCCTTACCTTTCCTCAGCTTAATCTATTTTAAACTGGAGAAAAAAAACTGGAGAAAAACACTTACCCACTACTCACCAATCAGCTCTTACCTTTGTGCTGATGTCACTTTTTGAAGCTTCCCCGCACTCGCGCTGGTTCTGATCTCCCTGCTGCTCTCTCACACTGTCTTGTGATGTCACTCTTGTTATTTTCAACAAGAACTGACTGCAGGACACTCTTCCCAGAGACAGACCCCCAGGCAGCAAACTAAACTGTTCGAAGTACATGGAAGAACCAGAAACCACTAATTCTGATGTTTATTCTCCACTTAATGTGAAAGTAGGGAAAACAGAGCCAATCACTGTCACTCTGCAGGTCAATGGAAAACCTTTGATTATTGAAATGGATACCGGTGCATCAACCACTGTAGTGAGGGAGCACACATTCAAATATTTAAACAAGGGTACTTAACAATTGAATATGGAGCAGACTTCAGCCAAATTGAAAACATGTACTGAAGCCATACAAGTGAAAGGTATTACCTCTGTACCTGTTCAAGCATGAGACAACACAGCCCCCTGTGATTATAGTGGAAGGTGAAGGACCAAACCGTTTAGGTCATGATTGGTTAAAAGAAGTTAACTTAATTGGTCTGAAATTTTCCAGCTGAGAGCTGGAGGACTGCCAGAACTGCCAAAGAAATATGACAAGATTTTTTGAGAGGAACTGGGGAGAGTCAAGGGTTGTCAAGGCTAAGATCTATGTTGACTCTGAAGCAACTCCTCGTTTTTTTAAAGCCAGGCCTGTGCCTTATGCCCTGAGAGAGAGAGGGTTGACACCAAATTAAGCCATTTTGAGAAGCTGGATATTATTCAGCCGGTTCAATTTTCAAAACGGGTAGCACCCATAATCCCTGCCTTGAAACCAGATCAGACCATCCATATCTGTGAGGATTACAAGTTAACAGTAAACAAGGCTGCCAAGTTCGACAAATACCCTCTCCCCAAGATCGAGGATCTGGATGCCAAATTAGCAGGAGAGAGATATTAAATTAGATATGAGTCATATCCAGAGGATTTGTAACCATAAATATGCACAATGTGTTGTATCAATACATGCGTCTGCCTTTCGGTGTTTCTTTGGCCTGCACGATTTTCCAGAGGATGATGGAGAGCTTGCAGGAAAAAACTGCCTCAAGTCATGGTCTACCTGGACGATGTCCTGACTACTGGGTTAACAGAAGCAGAACACTTGGCTTACTTGGAAGAAGTCTTAAAATGATTCTTGGAAGCAGGGGTGCTGAAAAAAGAAAAGTGTACTTTTCAGCCAAGTGAAGTTGTTCACTTGGGCCACCGGGTGGATGCCCATGGGTTGCACCCAGTAGAAGAAAAAGTTAAAGCTATTAAGTAGACACCCTCACCTACAAATGTCTCAGAGCTTAAGTCATTATTGGGTATTGTAAATTATTATGGTTGATTCCTACCCAAATTATCAACAGTCCTAGTCCCTCTCCACTCATTATTAAAGAAAATCCAATGTTGGTTTTGGAAGTCACTTCAAGAAGAAGCCTTCACGAAAGTTAAACAGCTCTTGCACTCTTCGAACTTGTTAGTATACTACGACTCCACAAAGGAATTGGTGCTAACTTGTGATGCATCCCCCTATGCTGTGGAAGCAATACTACCTCACAAGATAGATAACAGTTCAGAAAGGCCAATACTCTATGCAGCCAGAACCTTCTCTATGGCCGAGAAGGGTTATTCACAAATCGAGAAAGAAAGATTATTGATTATTTTTGGAGTTACAAAGTTCCATCAGTATGTACATGGCCAACACTTTACTATAGTATCTGATCACAAATTGCTCTTGGGTCTGTTTAGCATAGAAAAAGCTATCCCTCCCATAGCTTCCACAAGAATACAAAGATGCCGTTTGATTTAATCAGCATATGAGTATACATTCCAGACCAGGGATGCATATAGCCCTAAGTCGCCTGCCTTTGCAGGAGAGCACTGAGCATGCTCCAATGGCCCAAGAGATCGTATTAGCGATGAATTTCCTGGGTTCTTCGCCAGTCTGCAAAAGGCAATTAAGAAACTGGACGAACCGTGATCCAGTCTTGTCTAGTGTATGAGAACAAGTATTGAAAGGATGGTCCCAGGAACCAGTCCCTGAAGAAATGAAGCCATTCTTCACCCGAAGAAATGAATTGAGTAGTCAGGATGGTATACTATTATGGAATTTCCAAATGAAAATGCTTGCAAGGAGTTATATCTGGTGGCCAGGGATAGACAGTGTTATAGAAAAAATGGTTAAACACGGTTTCCAGTGCCAGGAACTACAGAATTTGCCTATTATAGCCCCACTGCACCCATGGGAATGGCCTGGTCGACCCTGGGTGAGACTGGATATAGATTATGTAGGTCCATTTCTAGACACCATGTTTCTACTAATAATTGATACACATTCCAAATGGTTAGATGTGTACAAAGTTAGATTGCCAATGTCAGGTGCGACTATAGAAAGGTTACAACAAAGTTTTTCTGTACATGGATTGCTAGAAGGCATTTTCTCAGACAATGGTACTGCATTTACTAGTGCTGAATTTCAAAGATTTGTGAGCCTAAATGGTGTAAAACACATAAAGACAGCACTGTATCATCAGTCTTCTAACAGATTGGCCAAGAGTACAAACTTATAAAGTTGGGATGAAAAAATTATCAGGAGGGTCATTGGAGACTAAACTTTCACATGTCCTGTTTCACTATATAACAACCCCCCACATTACTACAGGTTCAACACTTTCAAAATTACTTATGAAGCGCTGCCTTCACAGAATCACACAGTGCATAAGAGGACCTTTGGCCCATCGAGTCTACACCGACACGTGAGAAACGCCCGACCTACCTACCTAATCCCATTTACCAGCACTTGGCCCATAGCCTTGAATGTTATGACTTGCCAAGTGCTCATCCAGATACTTTTTAAAGGATGTGAGGCAACCTGCCTCCACCACCCTCCCAGGCAGCGCATTCCAGACCATCACCACCCTCTGGGTAAAAATGTTTTTCCTCACATCCCCCCTACACCTCCTGCCCCTTACCTTGAACTTATGTCCCCTCATGACTGACCCTTCAACTAAGGGGAACATCTGCTCCCTATCCACCCTGTCCATGCCCCTCATAACCTTGTACACCTCGATCAGGTTGCCCCTCAGTCTTCTCTGCTCCAACAAAAACAACCCAAGTCTATCCAACCTCTCTTCATAACTTAAATGTTTCATCCCAGGCAACATTCTAGTGAATCTCCTCTGCAGCCCCTCCAGTGCAATCATATCCTTCCTATAATGTGGTGACCAGAACTGCACACAGTACTCCAGCTGTGGCCTCGCCAAAGTTCTATACAACTCCAAAGTGACCTCCTTACTTTTGTAATCTATGCCTCGATTGATAAAGGCAAGTGTCCCATATGCCTTTTTCACCACCCCACTAACATGCCCCTCCGCCTTCAGAGATCTATGGACAATCATGCCAAGGTCCCTTTGTTCCTCAGAACTTCCTAGTGTCATGCCATTCATTGAATACTTCCTTGTCAAATTACTCCTTCCAAAGTGTATCACCTCACACTTTTCAGGGTTAAATTCCATCTGCCACTTATCTGTCCATTTGACCATCCCGACTATATCTTCCTGTAGCCCAAGACACTCAACCTCACTGTTAACCACCCGGCCAATTGTTGTGTCATCCGCAAACTTACTAATCCTACCCCCCACATAGTCATCAATATCATTTATATAAATGACAAATAATAGGGGACCCAGCACAGATCCCTGTGGTATGCCACTGGACACTGGCTTCCAGTCACTAAAGCAGCCTTCTGTCATCGCCCTCTGTCTCCTACAACTAAGCCAATTTTGAATCCACCTTATCAAATTACCCTGTATCCCATGTGCATTTGCCTTCTTTATAAGTCTCCCATTTGGGACCTTGTCAAAGGCTTTTCTGAAAACCATATAAACTACATCAACTGCACTACCCTCATTTACACACCTGGTCATCTCCTCAAAAAATTCAATCAAATTTGTTAGGCATGACCTCCCTCTGACAAAGCCATGCTGACTATCCCTGATCAAACCTTGCCTCTCCAAGTGAAGATAGATTCTCTCCTTCAGAATTTTCTCCAAAAGTTTCCCTACCACTGACGTGAGACTCACTGGCCTGTTGTTCCCTGGCTTCTTTCTACAACCCTTCTTAAATAGCGGAACCACATTAGCTGTTCCCCAGTCCTCTGGCACCTCCCCCGTGGCCAGAGAGGAATTAAAAATTTAGGTCAGAGCCCCTGCGATCTCCTCCCTTGCCTCCCTCATCAGCCTGGGACACAAATCATCTGGACCTGGAGATTCTTCCACTTTTAAGCCTGCCAACACCTCCAATACCTTGTCACTCCCTATATCAATTTGCTTAAGAACCTCATAGTCTCTCTCCACGAGTTCCATACCTTCATCCTCATTCTCTTGGTTGAATACGGATGTGAAGTATTCATTCAACATTCTAACGATGTCATTTGGCTCCACCCATAGATTGCCCCCTTGGTCCCTTATGGGCCCTACTCTTTCCCTGGTTATCCTCTTCCCATTGATATATTTATAGTATATCTTGGGATTTTCCATACTTTTACCAGCCAGAGCTTTCTCATATCCCCTCTTTGCTCTCCTAATTGCTTTTTTAAGCTCTGCCCTGCACTTTCGTACTCCACTTATGCCTTCGCTGATTTACTTCCCTTGTAACTGCTAAAAACCTCTCTTTTCCTTCTCATCGTAACCTGAATATCTCTGGTCATCCATGGTTCTCTCCTTCCTATCACCTTAGAGGGAACATGTTGAGCCTGTACCCTCCCCATTTCCTTTTTGAACACCCCCCACTGTTCCTCTGTAGATTTCCCCACAAGTAGCTGTTCCCAGTATACCTTGGCCAGATCCTGCCTTATTTTACTAATATCCACTCTCCCCCAGTCCAAAACATTTTTTTGCAACTTGTCTATTTCTTTGTCCATAACAAACTTAAACTGTACCATGTTGTGGTCGCTATCATTGAAATGCTCCCCCACCACCACCTCAGCCACCTGTCCGGCTTCATTCCCCAGAATTAGGTCCAGCACTGCGCCATCCCTTGTTGGACCCTCTACATATTGACCTAAAAAGCTCTCCTGTATACATTTCAAGAAATCCACTCCATCCAAGCCCTGAACTCTATGTCTATCCCAATTAATGTTGGGAAAGTTGAAATCACCTAATATAATTACCCTATTGTTATTGTTTTTACACACCTCTGCAAATTGTGCACATATTTGCTCCTCAATTTCCCGCTGACTATCTGGGGGTCTATAATAAACACCTAGACCTGGTATTGAACAACGAGATAGGATTCATTGATAACCTCCAATGAAGGCACCCCTCGGTAGCAGCAATCATCATATGATTTAATTTTACATTCATTTTGAGGAACAAACGAGTGCGTCTAAGAGTAGTATTTTAAACTTAAACAAGGGCCATTAGGAGGGCATGAAAGCAGACCTAGCTAAATTGAACTTGCAAATGAGGTTAAGGGACAGGTCAATAGAAGTTCAGCAGCAGACATTTAAAGGAATATATCAGAATACAGAGAATAGGCACATTCCAATGAGAAAGAAAAATTCAAAGGGGAGAGCGCACCATCTATGATTAATTAACAAAGTTAAAGACAGCATCAAACTTAAAGAAAAAGCATATAATTACGCAAAGGCAGGTGGAAGGTCAGAAGATTGGAAGGAATATCAACAACAGCAAAGAATGACAAAAAGATTAAGGAGGAGGGAAAATTTAGAATGTGAGAGAAAGCTGGCTGGTAATATAAACATAAGAACATAAGAAATAAGAGCAGGAATAGGCCATTTGTCCCCTCAAGCCTCCCTCGCCATTCAATAAGATCATGCCTGATCTGCTCCAGGCCTCAACTCTTCTTTCGTGCCAGCTCCTCATAGCCCTCAACTCCCCAATATTTCAAAAATCTATCTACCTCCTCTTTAAATACTTTCAGTGATCTAGCCTCCACAACTTTCTGGAGTAGAGAATTCCAGACAGTCACTACCCTCTGAGAGAAGAAATTCCTTTGCATCTCAGTTTTAAATAAGTGTCCCCTTATTCTGTAACTTTGTCCCCTAGTTTGAGATTCCCCCACTAGTGGAAACATCTTCTCAACATCTACCCTGTCAAGCCCCTTCAGAATCTTGTACATTTCAGTAAGATCACCCCTCATTCTTCTGATGTCTAATGAATAAAGGCCTAACCTATACAACCTTTCTTGATAAGTCAACCCTTCATCCCAGGAAAAGATGTGTAGTAAGAGGTTCTATAGATATTTAAGTAAAAAAAGAGTTAACAAAGTGAGCGCTGGTCCTGTTGAGGGTGCACCTGGGGAATTGATAATGGAAAGTAGGGAAATGGCAGATGAATTAAACAGGTAATTTTCTTTGGTTTTCACTATAAAGGACACAAGTAACATCCCAGAAAAAGCTGTAAATCAGGAAATGGAAGGGACGGAGAAACTCGGGAAAATTACAATCACCAGGGAAGTGGTATTGAGCAAATTGCTGGGGCTGCGGGCTGACAAATCTCCAGGTCCGGATGGACTTTACCCTAAGGTATTGAAAGAAGTGGCTAGTGAGGTAGTTGATGCACTGGTTTTAATTTTCCAATATTCCCTGCATTCGGGGAAGGCTTAATTAGATTGGAAAATAGCAAATATAACTCCTTAATTCAAAAAAGGAGGGAGAAAGGAAGCAGAAAAGTATAGGCCAGGTAGCTTAACATCTGTCATAGGGATAATGTTAGAAGCTATTATTAAAGACGTTATAGCAGGGCACTTAGAAAAATTCAAGGCAATCCGGCAGAGTCAACATGGTTTACTAAAAGAGAAATCATGTTTAACCAAATTTATTGAGTTCTTTGAAGGAGTCGCATATGCTGTGGATAAAGGGGAACCAGTGGATGTGCTGTACTTAGATTTCCAGAAGGTATTTGATAAAATGCCACATCAAAGGTAATTGCAGAATATAAAAGCTCATGGTGTAGGGGGTAACATATTGGCATGGTTAGAACATTGGCTAGCTAACAGGAAACAGGGTTGGCATAAATGGGCATATTTCTGGTTGGCAGGAAATGACAATTGGTGTGCCACAGAGATCAGTGCTGGGGCCTCAACTCTTTACAATTTATATAAATGACTTGGATGAAGGGACCGAAGGAATGGTGGCTAAATTTGCTGATGACAAAGATAGGTAGGAAAGTAAATTGTGAAGAGAACGTAAGGAGGCTACGAAATGACATAGATAGGTGAAGTGAGTGGGAAAAGATCTGGCAAATGGAGTATAATGTAGGATGTGAACTTGTTCATTTTGGCAGGAAGAATAAAAAAGAACCTTATTATCGAAATGGTGAGAGATTGAGGAGTTCTGAGATTCAGAGAAGTCTGGGTGTCCTAGTGTATGAATCACAAAAGATTAGTATGCAGATACAGCAGGTAATTAGGAAAGTTAATAGGATATTATCATTAAGGTAAAAGCAAAATACTGTGGATGCTGGAAATCTGAAGCGAAACAGAAAATGCTGGAAAAACTCAACAGGTCTAACAGCATCTGTGGACAGCAGACGGAGTTAAGGTTTTGAGTCCATATGACTCTTCTTCAGCGCTAAAGAGAAGTAAAAATGTGATGCAATTTAAACTGTTTAAGGGGGGTGGAGCAGGTGAAGCTGGATAGAAGGCCAGCGATAAGTGGACGCAAAGGAGAGATTGGCAAAGATGTCATGAACAAAAGGACAAAGGGGTGTTAATGGTAGTGGTACTGGCTAAAGGAGGTGCTAGTGGTGGCATTAAGGTCAGAGAGCAGAATATAATAATGGCAGGACAAGGGTAAGTATTCTAGAAAGAACAGCATGAACAAGTGACAGATGGCCCTTGTAGGGGTGGGGTAGGGGTAGGAGATGGAGGGGGGGGAAAGGATCGAAAATAGGATAAAGGGCAGAATTTTGCCCTTGGATGGCGTGTGGGCCCCACCGGCTCGGCAGCGGGTGGACAGTTGACCCCCGCCATCTACTATGCGCTTCCTGTGCGGGGGGTGGAGGGATTCCCCATCTGTCAAAGTGCGCGAAAGAGTGCACTGCTCCCTGAGGTAAAGACCTGTATCAGGGAGATTCGTGAAAAGTAAGTCGTCTAAAAATAGATAAATATTAAAATTATTAACATGTCCCCCTCATGTGACAATGTCATACAAGATGGGACATGTTAATGATAAACACATAAAATTTATTACATTTTTCAAAAACGGACATGAAACTTCATCCCGCCAGTGGATGAAGTTTCATGAATAATCTGGAGCCCGCTGGGTCTTCTGGTCTGCCCGCCAGCCTTAAGCTTGGACGGGCAGGTCTTTAATTATCTTAATTAGCCTGTCAATGGCCTCAATTGGCTATTGACAGGTCGGCGAGCGGACAGTTGATTTCACTGTCTGCCCGCCTTCCTAAAAATTTAAATGGCCCGGGATGACATCGGGGATTCCTCCCGACATCATCCTGCATCATTTTCCACTTGGCGAGTGGGCCCCACCCCAAAATCGCTGAGGGGAAAATCCTGGCCAAAAGGTGGGGATAAAACAATGAATAAAAATTAAAAAATAAAAATAAATAGATAAAAAACAAAATTAAAAAAATAAAAATGAATATTGAAAAAATGGGATTAAAAAAGGGGTGAGGATGGAGGAGAGAGTTCATGTTCTGAAGTTGTTGAACTCAGTGCTAAGTCCAGAAGGCTGTAATCTGAAGATGAGGTGCTGTTCCTCCAGTTTGCATTGGGCTTCACTGAAACATTGCAGGAGGCCAAGGACTGACATGTGGGCATGAGAGCAGGATGGGGTGTTGAAATGGCAAGCGACAGGAAGGTCTGGGTCATGCTTGCAGACAGACCGAAAATGTTCCGCAAAGCGGTTACCCAGTCTGCGTTTGGTCTCTCCAATGTAGAGGAGACCACATTTTGAGCAGCGAATTCAGTAGACCAAATTGAGGGAGGTGCAAGTGAAGTGCTGCTTCACCTGAAAGGAGTGTTCAGGTCCTTGGACGGTGAGGAGGGTGAAGATAAAGGGGCAGGTGTTGCACCTTCTGTGATTACATGGGAAGGCGCCGTGGAAGGGGGGTGAGGTGTTGGGGGTGATGGAGGAGTGGATCAGGTTGTCCCAGAGGGAATGGTCCCTTTGGATGCCAACGAGGGGGTAAAGGGAAGATGTGTTTGATGGTGGCATCATGCTGGAGTGGGTGGAAATGGCAGAGGATGATCCTTTGAATGCGGAGGCTGGTGGGGTGAAAAGTGAGGACAAAGGGGACCCTATCATGGTTCTGGGAGGGAGGGGAAGGTGTGAGGTCAGAGGTGCAGGAGATTGGTCAGAAACGGTTGAGGGCCCTGTTAACCACAGTGGGTGGGAAACCTCGGTTAAGGAAGAAGGAAGACATGTCAGAAGTGCAGTTTTGGAAAGTGGCATCATCAGAACAGATGCGACGGAGGCGATGGAACTGAGAGAATGGGATGGAGTCCTTACAGGAAGCAAGGTGTGAGGAGCTGTAGTCGAGGTAGCTGTGGGAGTTGGTGGGCTTGTAATGAATATTGGTGGACAGTCTGTCACCAGGAATTGAGACAGGGAGGTCAAAGAAGGGAAGGGAAGTGTCAGAGATGGACTATGTGAAGGTGATGGAGGGGTGGAAATTGGAAGCAACATTGATAAATTTTTCCAGGTCCAGACGAGAGCATTGAGCGTCACTGAAACAGTCATCGATGTACCGAAAAAAGAATTGTGGGCCTGAGTAGGACTGGAACAAGGAATGTTTCACATACCCCATAAAGAGACAGGCTTAACTGGGGCCCATGCGGGTACCCATAGCCACACCTTTTATTTGGAGGAAGTGAGACAAATTTGAGGAGAAATTGTTCAGTGAGAGAACAAGTTCATCCAGATGGAGGAGAGTGGTCGTGGATGGGGATTGTTCATGCCTCTGTTCAAGGAAGAAGCGGAGAGCCCTCAGACCATCCTGATGGGGGATGAAGGTGTTGAGGGATTGTACACCCATGGGGGGCGGGGGATGCCCTCAAACCAGATCAGAAATATTATCATTTATTGTGAGGAGGATTGATTACAAAAGTATGGAGGTTATCCTTCAGTTATACAGGGCATTGGTGAGACCACATCTGGTGTATTGTGTGCTGTACTGCTCTCTTTATTTGATGTAAATGTGTTAGATGCAGTTTAGAGAAGATTAGGCTAATACCAGGAATGGGCGGGTTGTCGTATGAGGAAAGGCTGGACAAGTTAGGCTTGTATCCACTGGAATTTTGATGAGTAAGAGGCAACTTAATTGAAACCTTTAAGTTCCTGAGGGGTCTTGACAGGGTGGATGTGGAGAGGATGTTTCCTCTTGTAGGAGAATCTAGACTAAGGGGCCACTGTTTAAAAATAAGGGGACGCTCATTTAAGACGGAGATGAGGATAATTTTTTTTCTCAGAGGGTTGAGAGTCTTTGGAACTCTCTTCCTCAAAAGGCGGTGGAAGCAGAGTCTTTGAATATTTTTAAGGCAGAGCTAGATACCTTCTTGATTAATAAGGGGTTGAAATGTTAATTGGGGTAGGCAGGAATGTGTGGTAGAGTTACATTCAGATGAGCCATGATTTTAATGAAAGGCGGAGCAGGCTCGAGAGGCTTAATGGCCTACTCCTGCTCCTAATTAATATATTCGTATGTTTTCACCTGCCCCGCCACCCAGCAGGAATCACATTGACTTACCCACGTGCCAGCCATAGGCTCCAGAATGGAAAATTCCCCTATAATGCTAAACTGTGTTGTATACTGCAAGGAATCTGAAAAAAATCCTTCAGGCTTTTTGCTTTTGAGGTGGGAAAATATGATGACCATATACTGTGAAAAACCTATATTTTATTTTGTGCAATGTACCTTTAAGAATGCAACGTGCTGGGCAACACTTTGAAAGATGGTTTCTTGGTTTCCTGATTATGACATCATTAGGGTCCAAGAAATGACCATGTGACTTTGGGTTGCCATGGGGATGAAAAGCTAAGAAGTAAAGAATGAATAGAAAGCTAATTGCATTGGGGTCAGGTTTATTTTTTCCTGTCTAGCAGTTCAGTGCAGTGAAAATCCATACAACAGGAAAATGAGTAAGGCTCTATCCGAATGGAACATTTTCCTGTTTGTTAATCTTTCAACAGATCCTGGTGTTGAAGCAGGTCTTTGGGGATAGAACAGAGGGTGTGATACTGTGTGTTTATATAGTTGGAAAGGAGAGAAGACTGAAGAGAGAGAGGGGCACTGTAAATTGGACAATATCAAATGCTACTGCTGAAGAGATGCCAAAGCGAACCAGATTATTTAAAGGTCTCAGAAATTGGAGACTCTGAGGATTCTGTGCCATCAGAACTGTTGTGAACCAATTGAGAGCATGTTTGTAGACATCTGACCAGTCACTGGTAAATCTATACAGGGAATTTGGATGGAATATGGCTGCTGGTGAATGTGAAGCCGGAGCTGAAGTGATTGGATGGCAAATAAGAGATCCCACAAAATAAAGGCTGAGTTAGAAAGACTGAGTTTAAACGTGATGCCACATTTGTGCAGGAAATAACGTGAGTGCTTGAAACTACGTAAGCAAGCTTCAAATAAAAAAGATGAAATTTGCTTTGTTGTATCGATGATTTAAAGCAAAGTCCATCTTTTTTATTTGAAATCTCCATATCTGTGAATTAATGTTTGAATTGATTTGTTATGTTGGTTTGTTACAGTAAAAATTTAAAAACAGGAAATTTTGTTCGTTCAACGGTTTTCTTTCCGTTGGCTTCTTTTATTAAAAGTTCAAGGACTATATTTATCAGTCAGCCCTAATTGTACAGAGGGCATTTAGTGGTCAACCATAGCAATGAGAGTCTGGAGTCACATGTAGGCCAGACCAGGTAAGGGTGGTATATTTCCTTCCATAAAGGACATTAGTGAGCCAGATGGGTTTTTATGACAATCAGCAACAGTTTTGTGGTCATCATCAGACTTTTAATTCCAGATTTTTATTGGATTCAAATTTCATCATCTGGTATGGTGGTGGGATTTGAACCTAGATGCCCAGAGCATTACCCTGGGTCTCTGGAATACTAGTCCAGTAACAATGCCACTATGCCACCACCCACATTGCTGTAAGGGAGAGAGTCCTAGGGTTTTGACCCAGCAACAGTGAAGGAATGGCAATAAAGTTCCAAATCAGTATGGCTTGTGACTTGGAGGGGAACTTGCAAATGGCAGTGTTCCCATACATCTGCTGCCCTTGTTCTTCTAGACAGTAGACGTCATGGTTTTGGAAGGAGCTTTGGCGAGTTGCTGCAATGCAACTTGCAGGAAGGTATACACTGCTGCCACTGTGGTGGATGGGGATGCCGATCAAGTGGGCTGCTTTGTCATGGATGTTATCAAGCTTTGAGTGTTTTTGGAGCTGCATTCATCCGTCATCATTGCTGTATCAAAATACGAGTACTCCCTACTTAACAGCACTGTGGCAGTATGTTCATCATGTGGACCACAACAGTTGAAGAAGACAGCTCACCACCACCCTCTCAACTCGTGATGCGCAATAAATGCTGACCTTGTTAGCAACGTGATAGAGTGGAATTAGCAAACTCATTTTTCTATGGTATCACCACTATAATGAAATTTGGCTTCAATTGATCTTTAAAAGATGCACATGCACTACAATATCTAATTGTAACAAAAGCCAATAATTCACAGAGTCAAATGGATTAAACATTTTTAAATGATTTCAGTTTGAATAAACTATAATGTATAATTACATGAATTCGTTCTCCTTCCCTCGAAGTGACAGCCAGCATGGTATCGTAATCCTTTGGATGGAAAACTACTTCATTTACATTATCAAATATTCCCGCTAGGTGGGCCTGCATATAAAAATGTAAAACAAATATGAAAACACTTTGATAATATAAAGCTCAATCACATTTCATGTACAATAGGACAAATTACATTGGGTTCATCTGGAATTGTACTGTGGAGTCTAATTTAGAGAAGGAGTTGCATGATTGGAGAACAAGATTTAAAAATACAACCAAAGATGTTTCATAGAAAAGGAACATACAGCACACTGGAGGTGATTTTTTGTGAAACTTCTCCTGTTAATTTTCTGCAGTGGAAACAGTCCCAGTATTTCAAGTCGCTTCTTTAAATAATAACTTCCCAATCCTGACATCATCCTGGCGAATCTATGCTGTTTGCGCTTTATGAATTTAAATCTTTTGGCGGTAAATTTAGTCTAACCCCAATCAGTGGGAAATTGATGTGATCAGTTGGCCACCCATTTTGCATACCACCTGGTTTTACTTTGCACAATCAATTAGGTTAAAATCACAGGATCACAAAAATTTTACAGCGCAGAAGGTGGTCAATTGGCCCATCATGTCTGTGCCAACTCTCCGAACGAGCAACTCACCTACTGCCATTCCCCCGTCTTCTCTCCCTAACTCTGCACATTCTTCCTTTTCAGATAACAGTTTAATTTCCTCTTGAATAGTTCGATTGAACCTGTCTCCACCATACACTCAGACAGAGCATTCCAAACCCCAAACACTCACTGCATGAAAAAAAAATCCTCACATCACCTTTGTTCCTTTTACATAAAAACATAAGAACATAATAAATAGGAACAGGAGCCTCTCAAGCCTGCCTCGCCATTCAATAAGGTCATGACTGATTGTCCCCAGGCCTCAGTTCCTCTTTCGTGTCAGCTCCTCATAGCCCTCAACTCCCCAATATTTCAAAAATGTATCCGTCTCCTCTTTAAATACTTTCAGTGATCTAACCTCCACAACTCTCTTGGGTAGAGAATTCCAGACATTCACTGCCCTCAGAGAATAAATTTCAAACTGAGACACGAAGGAATAAGTGTCCCCTTATACTGTAACTATGTCCCCTAGTTTATGATTCCCCCACTAGTGGAAACATCTTTTCAACATCTACCCTGTCAAGCCCCCTCAGAATCTTGTATATTTCAATAAGATAACCCCTCATTTTCCTAAAGTCTAATGATTGAAGGCCTGACCTGTTTAGCCGTTCTTGATATGTCAAACGCTTCATCCCAGGAATCAACCTAGTGAATCTCTTTTGAACTGCCTCCAATGCCAGTATATCCTTTCTTAAGTACAGGAACCAAAACTACACACAGTACTCCAGGTGCAGCCTCACCAACAACCTGTACAGTTGTAACAAGATTTCCCTATTTTTAAACCCCAATCCCCTAGCAATACAGGCCAAAATTCCATTTGCCTTCTTAATTACTTACTGTACCTGCATGCTGACTTATTGTGTTTCATGCACAATAAAATCCAGATCCCTCTGTGCTGCCATTTTTTGGAGTCTCTCTCCATTTAAATAATAGCCTGACTTTTGATTCTTCCTACCAAAGTGCATGACCTCACACTTTCCTACATTAAACATCATCTGCCAAGTTTTTGCCCAGTCACTCAACCTATCTATATCCCCTTGCAGATTCCTTATGTCCTCATCACAACATGCTCTCCCACCTATTTTTGTATAATCAGAAAATTTGGATACATTAACTCTGCCCCTCCTCCAAGTCATTAATATAGATAGTAAATAACTGAGGCCCTAGGACTGATCCTTGTGGCACTCCACTAGTTACATCTTTCCAGTCTGAAAAAGACCCATTAATCCCGACTGTCTGTCTTCTGTGTGTTAACTAATCCTCGATCCATGCTAATACATTACCCCCAATACCATGAGCATCTTGTGCAATAATCTTTTATGTGGCACCTTATCGAATGCCTTCTGGAAATCCAAATACATTACATTTACTGGTTCCCCTTAATCAACTCTGCTTATTATATCCTCAAAGAACTCTAGCAAATTTGTCAAACATGATTTCCCTTTCACAAAACCATGCTGACTCTGTTTGATTGTATTAAGTTTTTCCAAATGTCCTGCTATTTCTTCCTTAATAATGGACTCCAGCATTTTCCCAACAACAGATGTTAGGCTGACTAGCCAATAGATTCCTGCTTTTGGTCTCTCTCCCTTCTTGAACACGGGTATCACATTAGCGGTTTTCCAATCCGCTGGGCCCCTCTGAGAACCCAGTGAGTCCTGCAATAATTTGACCAATGCCTCCACTATCTCTGCAGCCACTTCCTTCAAAATCCTTGGATGCAGGCCATCAGATCCTGGTGACATGCCTGCCTTTAGTCCCATTAGTTTGTCAAATACTTTGTTCCTCGTGGTAGAGACAAGATCTTTCCTCCCATTAGCTCCTTGCTTATCTGGCGGGATGTTTATAGTGTCCTCCACCATGAAGACTGATATAAAATATTGGTTTAAACTAAACTAAATAGAGGGGTCCTGGAGAGGGGATAAGTAGGCTTACAAAGCAAAAGGATATGGCAGCATTGCAGGGCAGCTATTTAGGTAATGTGACAGGAAGGGACAGAGTGTACAAAAATTAAAAAAAAAACAGCAAACAGGATGCAAGTAGGAAAAAATGGTAAAAAGGTAAGATTAATCGCTCTTTACTTAAATGCACATAGTATTTGGAACAAAATTAATGAATTAACGGCACAAATAGAGGTTGATGGCTATGACCTTATAGCCATTATGGAGACAAGGTTACAAGGAGATCAAAGCTGGAAACTAATTACTCAGGCATATGTGACTTTTCGAAAGGACAGGCAGGAAAGAAAGAGTGGTGGGGTAGCTTTGTTAATATGAGATGGAACAAGTATGATAGCAAGAAATGATCTTGGATCAGAAGATGAGGAATCTATATAGGTGGAGGCAAGAAATAACAAGAGGAAGAAGACACTGGTGGGAGTAGTCCATAGGCCCCCTAACAGTAGCTATGCTGTAGGACAGAGAATAAATCAGGAGATAATGAAGGCATGGGAAAAAAAAGGCAGTATATTAATCATGGGTGACTTTAATTTTCATGTAGATTGGGAAAATCAAATTGGCAGATGTAGCCATGAGCAAGAATTCATAGAGTGTATTCAGGACAGTTTCCTAGAATAATATGTTGTGGATCCAACCAGGGATCAGGCTATTTTGGATCTGGCAATGTGTAGTGAGGCAGGTTTAATAAATAATCTCAGAGTAAATTACCCCATGGGAAACAGTGATCATAACATGATGGAATTTAGCATTCAGTTTGAGAGTGAGAAATTTGGTTTGGAAACAATTATGCTAAACTTAAATAAGGGTAATTACAAAGGAATGAGGGAAGAGTTAGCTGGAGTGGACTGGGAAAGAAGTATAGCAGAAAAGATGGTTGGAGAACGATAGCAGATGTTTAAGAAAATAGTTCATGACTCACAACAAATATATCCCAATGAGGAAGAAGGATTCAAGGTAGGGTATAAACCATCCATGGTTAACTAAGGAAGTTAAGTACAGTATCAAAGTGAAAGAAAAAACATACAATGTGGCAAAGATTAGTGGTAAGACAGAGGATTGGGAAAGTTTTAAAAACCATTAGAAGATGACCAAAAAATAATAAAGAGGGAGAAAATAAATGTTGAGGGTAAACTAGCAAGCAATATAAAAATGGACAGTAAGAGCTTCTTTAAATATATAAAAAGGAAGGGAGAGGCCAGAGTGAACAGAGGCCCCTTACAGAATGATGCTGGATAAATAATAATGGGAAACCAGAAAATGGCAGAGGAGTTGAATAAATACTTTGGATCAGTCTTCACGGTAAAATACACTAATAGCATACCGAAAATACTAAATAATCATGGGGTAAAAGTGGGGGTAGGGAATAAATACAATAACTATCACTAGAGAAAAAGTACTAGGGAAGCTAATGGGGCTAAAGGCAGATAAGTCACCTGGACCTGATGTGTTGCATCCTAGGATATTAAAGAAAATAGCTGCAGGGATAGTGGATGCACTAGTAGTAATCTTCCAAGAATCCTTAGATTCTGAAAAAGTCCCAAAGGATTGGAAAACTGCCAATGTAACACCCTTATTCAAAAAGGGAGGCAAAAAACAGGAAGCTATAGGCCAGTAAGCTTAACATCTGCCATTGGGAAAATGTTAGAGTCAATTATAAAGGATGTAATAGCAAGGCATTTAGAAATGCATAATATAATCAAGCAGTCAGCATGGCTTCATGAAGCAGAATCATGCCTGACAGATTCATTAAAATTCTTTGAGGAGGTAACAAGCAGGATAGATAAAAGGGAACCAGTAGATGTAATATATTTGGATTTCCAAAAGACGTTCGTTAAGGTACCACACATAATGCTACTGAATAAGACAAGAGCCCATGGGGTAGGGGGTAGTATATTAGCATGGATAGAGGATTGGCTAACTAATAAAAGACAGAGAATTGGGATACGGGGGGCATTTTCAGATGGCAACCTGTAGCTAGTGGAGTGCCACAGGAAGCAGTGTTGGGGCCACAATTATTTACAATATATATTAGTGACTTGGATGAGGGAAATGAATGTACTATCGCCAAGTTTGCGGATGATACAAAAATAAGTCAGAAGGCAAGTGGTAAGGATGACACAAAGAGTCAACAGAGGGATATAGACAGCTAAATGAGTGGGTGGGCAAAAAAGTGCCAGGTGGAATACGGTGTGGGAAAATGTGAGGTTTTGCACTTTGGCAGGAAGAACAGAGGAGCTGAATATTACTTAAATAGAGAAAGACTGAAGAAAGCTGCAGCACAAAGGGATTTGGGGGTCCTCATGCATGAATTCCAAGAAGCTAGCATACAAGTTCAGCAGATAATAGGGAAGGCAAATGGAATGTTGGCCTTTATTTCAAAGGGAATGGAGTATAAAAATGGGGAAGTCTTGCTAAAACTATACAAGGCCCTAGTTAGACCGCACCTAGAATACTGTAAACAATTTTGGTCCCCTTATCTAAGGAAAGATATACTGGTATTGGAGACAGTCCAGAGAAGGTTCACTAGTTTGGTCCCAGGTATGAAGGCATTTTCTTGTGAGGAGAGGTTGAGTAGGTTGGGCCTGTACTCATTGGAGTTTAGAAGAATGAGAGGTGACCGTATTGAAACATATAAGACTCTTAGGGGGCTTGACAGGGTAGATGCTGAGAGGTTGTTTTCCCTTGTGGGTAAGTCTAGGACCAGGAGCCAGAATCTCAGAGTAAGGGGTTACCTATTTAAAACAGAGATGAGGAGGAACTTCTTCTTTCAGAGGGTTGCTAATCTGTGCAATTCTTTACCAAACAGGCTGGGTCATTAAGTATATACAAGGCTAAGATAGACATATTTTTAATCAGTAAGGGAATCAAGGGTTATGGGGAAAAGGCAAGAAAGTGGAGTTGAGGATTATCAAATCAGCCATGATCTCATTGAATGGCGGAGCAGACTCGATGGTCCGAATGGACTACTTCTGCTCCTACATCTTATGGTCTTAAATCATCTGCAATTTACCTGTTGCCCATTATTAATTCTCCTGTTACATCCTCTAAGGGTCCCATGCTCACTTTAGCCACTCTCTTTTTATATACCCGTAGAAGCTCTTGCTGTTGTTTTTAATTTTCTTGCCAATCTACTTTCATAATCAATTTTCTCCCTCTTTATGAGCTTTTTAGTCATCTGCTGCTGGTTCCTAAAAGTTTCCCAATCCTCTGGCCTACGCTTAGTTTTTGTCGCTTTGTATGCCTTAGTTTTTGATTGGATACCATCCTTGGCCACTTTTGTTAACCACGGGTGGTTCATCCTTCTCATCGAGTCCTTCTTTTTGACCAGGATAAATTTTTGCTGAGCGTTATGAAATATCTCCTAAATGTCTGTCACTGCTCATTCAATGACTTTTCCTTTAGTCTATTTTCCCAGCCCGCTTTAGACAACTCTTTCTTCATACCTCTGTATTTGCCCTTATTTAAGTTGAGGACTCTAATTACTTTAAATCTGTGCCCTTTTGTTCTCAATCCTATCCTGAGTAGGACAGTTTCTCAAAATCTACTCTTTCCAGATCCCTCATGATTTTGAATACCTCTGTTAAATCCTCGCTCAGCCATTTTTCTCAAGGAAAACAGTCCTAACTTCTTCAGTCAATCTTCATAACTGAAGTTCCTCATTCCTGGAACCATTCTCATGAATATTTTCTGTACCCTGTCCAATGCCTTCACATCCTTCCTAAATTCTTGCTACCAAAATTATCACTTCACATTTCTCTACATTGAACTTCATCTGCCACCTGTCTGCCCATTTCCACCAACTTGTCTATGTACTTTTGAAGTTCTACACTATCCTCTTCACGATTCACATTGCTTCCAAGTTTTGTATCATCAGCAAACTTTGAAATTGTGTCCTGTACACCAAAGTCTCGGTCATTAACATGTATCAGGAAGAGCAGGGATCCTAACACCAATATAAGCTTTCACTCAATCCGAAAAACTACTCCCAGTTTCCTGTCACTCAGCCAAATGAGGGACCTCATATCTTAAGATGTGTCCTTCTCCCCTGTCCAGACAATTTTGCTTCAAATCCACCCATCGCTTGGTGTAATAGTGCCGCCTTTTTCACTAGGTCCCTGCCATACAGACTACTGGAACAACCATAGTACATGTGGTTTGAAGTGCTGTAGGAATTCCACATAAGCACAAACTTATTCAAGGTGAAAAAACCTTTAAATTAACAGGAAAACCACTGCTGATATAGAAATTGTACTTTCTCTTACATGTAATTTAAACTAAGAACTTAGCACAATTTATCCAAAAATGGCATTGTTAAAAATCTTGCCCAAGTTCCTATAAAACTTAATTTCTTTGGGTCTTTGATGGATTTGTCAATGGGCATAATTGTCCCAGATTTGTACTAAGTGTGGTAGCAGGCATGAAATAAGACGTTTTACCCACCAGCTGCAATGGCGGGATTTTGCGCCATGTCGTCCCCTTCCCAGCGCATCCCACCTCATTATTAATGCAATCACGGGAAGCATGCTGGATCACTGGCAGACGGGCTTGGATTTTTCTGCCACACCGTGACCTGAGTGCTTCCTCACTCCAGGAGCCATATTTAAAGAGCATCAGAGCACAGCCTACTTCATGTTTACAGTCAAGGACTGCTCCAGGCGACAGATGGTCCCGAAAGCAAAGAAAACAAATTTAGTGATGCCTCTCTGGGGCACCTGCTGGATACAGTGGAAGGCCACCGCGGTGTCCTCTAACTCCACTCTGACCACAGGAGGTCCACCAATCTGGCCTGGGAGGCAGTGGCAGCGATGGTCACCACCGCCAGAGCACAGAGGAAGTCAACCGCCCAGTGCAGGAAGCTGATTAATGTTCTCATCTGTTCCGCCAGATATTGTCAACCACCTCATCACTCAACTCAACACAATAAAACCCATCACACATCCACAGGGATCTCACACTTCAAGGATCATATTATCTGGAGATCACATCCTAATCCTGTCCATGGATCCACTCACCACACAAACATTCCACACAGTGCCAGGCGTCCTGCACACACTTTCTCCATCTGTTTTCTTGCAGGAGAAGCTGGCTGACAACATCAGGGAGAGGTTGCAGACCAGGGTCGGAGTGGCCCACATTAGGCCCCTCACTCACTTTGAGGAGCGTGCCATCATGGTGACTGGTAAGGATGTAGACCATGCCTGCAGCGACAGAAAGGTTGGCGGCAACACCCACGTTCGGATCCTGCATCCCATCATCCCACTCAACGCAACTATGAGTGCTCTCTTTCCTGCTTTTGACTCTGCTGCCATGCACTAATTATCTCTACTTTAGTTCACAAGGAGTTCTGCCAAGCGACTGACGCCCTCAGCCAGCCATTCCCCCAGCTCCATCCATGTCCTCACCTCCAACCAACAGGACACCTCCTCCATTGAAGAGCAGAAATGAGCAGCCTGGAAGACCCGTCACAGCGCTTACCCAGACCCTCCACCAGCACAGAAACACACACCTCGGTTGGATCTAGATCTAGATCAGGCTTGATGTTCACAATCTGGTGGTCACTGCACGGACACGTGTCCGCAGCAGGAGGTGGCAGGTTTAGCCGAGGTCCCTGGCGTTCGGAGGGCTGCTTGGGAAGAGGCATCTGTGAGGTCCGAGTCAGATGACGACCCTCTAGGATTCGACATTCCAACTGATCTTGGAGAGTCAGCAGAAGGCAGAGGAATATCACGCAGAGCTGTTGGAAGCCCTCAAGAGAGTGGCAAATGAGTTGGAGGAGTGCGCTTGCCCGCTCTCTGATGAAGTAGTGCCCACATGTGCGCACATGGAGGTCTCCATAGGAAAGATGGCAG
Organism: Cetorhinus maximus; assembly: GCF_964194155.1. Lineage (NCBI taxonomy): Eukaryota > Metazoa > Chordata > Chondrichthyes > Lamniformes > Cetorhinidae > Cetorhinus > Cetorhinus maximus. Next base: position 170,161,152 of record NC_135883.1, read on the forward strand.
ATGTCATGGAGACCCTGGTCAAGCAGAATGCGGAGATACACGTAGACCTGCACTCCATCGTGGTAGCCATGGGTGAGTTCCTGCTGTGGCAATGTGAAAGGGAAATGGGGCATCTTGATGTCCCTCCTGGTGCTCCTTCCCCTCAGGAAGTCAGGCCGGGGCCCTTGGGCACCAGAAAGGAGGAGGAATGGCAGCTAAACACCCCTGGGTCAACTACTCAGGAATCGCAGAGGCTGACCACTCCCTCTGAGTCCCCTTTGCCTGTGACCCCCTCAGCCTCATCCTCTGTCACCACAGAGGGAGCAGCTGGCCCACAGGAGGCCAGCTAAAACAAGCCGGACCCCTCAAGCTCCCCAGAGGACACAGGGCAAAATCATCAGAGGCAACAGGGCCAAACATTGTACAGGCTGTCTCCATCCATGCTGTGGACGTAAGGGCAGAATCCAGAAGAAGTGGTAGGCCTAGGAAATTAAGAAATTTTAATCACAATTGGTTTCACGGATGAACACATTTTGGTACTTTATAATCTGAAAATATATTCACTTTCACTGAACAATGTTTTAATGCTGTCTTTCAGCTTCATTGACAGGCTTCACAAATCCTCCCACTGCATCCCCTCCCCGCCCCCCGCACCCACTAGCAGTTCAGCTGCATGCAGCCAGGCCATGAATGATTCCAGAGGGAGAAGTGTGTGTATGTGGCAGGGTCTTTCAGAGCCTCAAGCATGCACTCTCCCATACACGCGGAGCCTTCATTCATCAAATTCATCTCACTTTCCCAAGCATTTTCAGTGCTGCCTGCTGGGGTTCTCTTTCAGTTGTCCATCTGAGCTGTCCTGCATCTCTGCCCACTCACTGATCACGCTCCCGTGCAGCACCCGTTCCCATCCAACATGAGGCTCAGCTCACTTTCAATTTCTGCAAAATGATAGTTGTCAAGTTTATCGTTAGCTCCCCCATTCTTTCCCCTCCCCCAGTCACACATGTCCTTTCCTCCATCACTGTGGACCCCCCTGGCATCATCTTCCACCTCCCCACCATCATCGACCAATCTGAACCCTTGTCATTCCAGGATGTGCAGGTGAATGTTCCTTTCTGAGAATCCCACCCCCATCCACATTGAACTCCCCAACCTAATACTTCCCACCTCCATGGTCCATGTCTGCCTCTAAGTCCCCACCAACTACCCGCGCCATCCTTCCTACCATTACCAATGCACCCTCACCCTCCTACCCTACCAGCTCCCTCTGCCCCCTCTCACACTCACCATTCCCTCCTATCATGCCCACCCTCAGTTCACTCCCTCGTAGGTAGTTATTGACTCCACAGACCCCTCCCTTGCATGCTCACCTGGACACACCCCCCACCCCCTTACTCCCTCTTCCACCCAGACACTTTCCTCTCTCTGAACTCCCCCCCAGACATCTTCCCCCCTCTGAGCTCCCTCCCTTAAACCTTCCTTCCCCCCACTTCTGCCCCATGCAGTATTCTCCCACATTCAACCTCGTGCCCGTATTCCCTCCTCCCAACCTCATCACACCGACACCTTCACCCCCCTCAAAATCTCACCTCCTGACACCTTCATTCCCCCCTTACCTGTCAATCTCATCCCCCCAACACCTTCATCCCCCCGCTACCAACCTACCCTACCCCACCTTCCACTTCCTCTCCCACTCACAGGCAGACCTTCCTCTCCCACGCTTCTCCCCACCGTGCACCTTCCTATCCCAGTCCCAGCTAGGCCTTCCTCTCCCACCTCCCCTGGTACACTTTCCTTTCCCACTCACAGACCTTTCTCTCCCCCCCCATCTCACCTCCCCCCACAGTCACCAATCATCTGTAGCAGCCCATGGCCAAGACCATGATATCCTGAAGCAGACCCAAAGCACCAACATAGACCTCCCACCTTCCAAGAGCTGCTTCATGGCACAGCCATGTGCATGAGGACCTACCCAGCATGCAATGCAAATGTTTCTCCAGGGTCCGGTAGCTGTGGGCCCCAGCATTTTCCTCTCCTCAGATGTCCCTGATCTGAGCAAGACCTGAATGGTGGCCCCGACTTCTGCATGTCACACTTGTCCAGATGTGTTTTGGGCAGGCGTGTTTTCCCGACGGCATAACAGTAACTCAGGCGTGGGGGACGATTCCAGTTGGGCATTACTTTGCGTCCCATTACCAGATACAAATTGGGTCCACACCAGCCTTCAGTGGGATTCGCGTTCCACCATGGCAGACACCATCCCTGTGATTTCACTCCGGTGTGAAACCAATTTCTGCCTCTCAAGCCAAATTGTTCCCCCTGCCCGCCATGATGCCCACTGCCAATGAGACCGGACGATTCCACCCAGTGTTCCTGCCTTTTAATACTGCTACGTTTAAGGACTAAATTGTTCCTCATGCTCAGTCTCCACTGGCTTAGTACCCAATAGAGAGCTTCCACTAGCACCAAAATTCCATCAATGACTGCCAGTTAAAAATCGCTCCCTCCATGCAGTGTTCAGTGTCATTCACAATTCCTCAAGTAATGGATGCACCATGACGTGAAAAAGATCAAGGCTTGGACTGATAGGTGGCTAATAACAAATGCACCATATAAGTACCAGGCAAAACATCTCAAACAAGAAAGAGTGCAACCACCTTCCATTAACAGTCAATGGCATTACCATCATAGAGCTCCACCATTGACATCATAGCGTCATCCTTGACTGGAAACTTAACTGGATCAGCCAAATAAATACCATGGCTACAAAAGTCAGTCAGAGACTGGGCATTCTGCAGCAAGTGGCTCCCTGCCTGATTCCACAAAGCTTCTCCACCTCTAAAATGGATTTCAGGGCTGTAATGGAAATCTCTCCACCTGTCTGGATGGATGCACCTACAACATCACACAAGAAACATGACACCATCTGTGACAAAGCGGTGCGCTGGACTGGCAGCCCATCTACCAACTTAAGCATTCAGCCTCGTCATTGTCAGTGGACCATGCCTGCAGCGAACCTTCAAGTTCCCCTGCATGTCACATGCCATCCCAATTTCAAAATATATTGTCAACACTTCATTGTCGATGGGTCACAATCTGGGAACTCCTGGTAGTATCTCTACCCTACAGACCACAAATGATCAAGAACATGGCCCACCACCACTTAGGGATGAGCAATAAACAAGCACAGTGCTGTAATGACTATTAAAGTAGTAGAAATGTATGTTTTGCACAGCTATGGATAAACAGCATGGGGTTGGGATGAATTAGATACCTCTTTCGCAGGGCTGACAAATGGCCAATGACCTCATTTAGTGCTGTATGGTTCTACATGATTGCAAATTCTAATGCATCAAAGGCAAAGCCACAACGCCATGAGAAATTCAATGATCTATCTAGAGTTGTTAATGTGAGAGACTACTTTTATCCTTTCTGCCCACAGTTGCATCACTCAAGCTAATTAATTACCATGCTGATTTTATTCTCAAAATACCTTCCACTAACCACCCTCCCTGCCATTATCCTTCACTCTCCAACAATCACTGCAGCACATTAAAACATCACCCTCTCCCCCCCCACACACTAAGAAACTTACTGGCATTTTGCACATCCCCAATTTTCATTGCTTCATCATCGGAGGCTTTGTTTGGAGCAGGAGTAGGCAATTTGGCCCCTCGAGCTTCCTCTGCCATTCTATAAGATCATGACTGATCAGATTGGGCCCCAACTCCACTTTCCTGTCTGCCCCCCATAACCCTTGACTCCCTTGCCAATCAAAAATCTAACTCAGCCTTGAATAACTCAATGCCCCAGCATCCACTGCTCTCTGGGAAAGACTAATTCCACAAACTATTGACCCTCAGAGAAAAAAAAATCTCCTCATCTCAGTCTTAATTTAGAGACCCCTAATTTTTACACTGTATCCCTAGTGCTAGACTCCCCTGCAAGGGGAAACATCCTCTCAGCATCCACACTGTCAAGTCCAATCAGGATCTCATATGTTCCAACAAGGTCAATTCTCATTCTTCTAAACTCCAATAGATAGAGGCCCAGCGTGCTCAACCTTTTTTCATAAGCGAACCCCTTCAGTCCAGGAAACAGTCAAGTGAACCTTCTCTGAAAGCTTCCAATACAACTAAATCCTTTCTTAAGTGAGGAGACCAAAACTATTCGAGTACTGGAGCAGGGATGTCTTGCTGCAATTATACAGGGCCTTGGTAAGACCACACCTGGAATATTGTGTGCAGTTTTGGTCTCCTTATCTGAGGAAAGATGTTCTTGCTTCAGAGGGAGTGCAGCGAAGGTTTACCAGACTGATTCCTGTCATTACGGAACTGACATCTAAGGAGAGATTGAGTCGGTTAGGATTATATTCGCTGGAGTTCAGAAGAATGAGGGGGGGATCTCATAGAAACCTATAAAATTCTAACAGGACTAGACAGGGTAGATGCAGGAAGGATGTTCCCAATGGTGGGGGAGTCCAGAACCAGGGGACACAGTCTGAAGATACGGGGTAGACCATTTAGGACTGAGATGAGGAGAAATTTCTTCACCCAGAGAGTGATGAGCCTATGGAATTCGCTACCACAGAAAGTAGTTGAGGCCAAAACATTGTTTTCAAGAAGGAGTTAGATATAGCTTTTGGGGCGAAAACAATCAAAGGATACAGGGAGAAAGTGGGAACAGGCTATTGAGTTGAATGGCGGAGCAGGCTTGAAGGGCCAAATGGCCTACTCCTGCTCCTATTATATGTGTTTCTATGTTTCCATGTATACACAGTACCCCAGATGCTGCCTCACAAAGGCCTTATACAGCTGTAGCAACACTTCCCTACTTTTATATTCAACTCGCCTTGCAATAAACATTCCATTTGCCTTCCTAATCACTTTCTGTACATGCGAACTAACTTTTTGTGTTTCATGGATCAGGACATCCGATCTTGTAACGTAGAGTTCTGCATTTTCTCACCATTTAAATCATATACTGCTTTTTATTCTTCTTGACAAAGCGGTCAAGTTCACTTTTTCCATAGTATACTCCAAATATTTGGCCCATCCACTTAACCTATGTGGACTCTTCATTCCCTCTTGACAACTTACTTTCCTAGCTATCTTTGTGTCATCAGCAAATTTAGCAACAACACATTTGGTTCCTTCATCAAAGTCATTAATATTGATCATAAATGGTCGAGGCACCAGCATTGATTCCTGTAGCACTCCATTACTTACAGCTTGCCAGCCTGAAATAGACTAATATATATTGACCTTCTGCTTCCTGTCAGCGAAACAACCCTTTATCCATGCTAATATGTTGCCACCAACACCATGAGCTCTTATTTTATGACCTTTGATGTGGCTCCTTATCGAATGCAATTTGGAAATCCAAGTAGACTACATCTTCAGGTTCCCCTTTATCCACCTTGCTTGTTGCTTCCTAAAAGAAATCTAATAAATTAGTCAAAAATGATTTCCCTTTCACAAAAAGGGGAAGCAGTGGTATAGTGGTATTTTCACTGGACTAGTAATCCAGAGGCCCAAGGGAACCCAAGTTTGAATTCTATCATGGTGAAATTTGAATTCAATAAAAATCTGGAATTAAGAATCTCATGATGACCATGAAACCATTGTCAATTGTCGTAAAAACCCATCTAGTTCACTAATGACCTTTAGGGAAGGAAATCTGCTGGCCTTATCTGATCTGGCCCAAATGTGAATCCAAACCCACAGCAATGTGGTTGACTCTTAAATGACCTCTGAAATGGCCTAACAAATCACTCAGTTGTGTCAAAACAACTAACAAAACCTAAAAAAAGGAACAAAACTGGGCAGGCCAGCCGGCATCAGCCGAGGCACCAGAAATGACAAAAGCAAACTCAGCCCTGTTGACCCTACAAAGTCCTCCTGCCTAACATCTAGGGGCTTGTGCCAAAATTTGGAGAGCTGTCTCACAAACTAGTCAAACAACAGCCTGACATAGTCATCCTCACAGAATCATACCTTACAGATAATGTCCCAGACCCAACCATCGCTATTCCTGGGTATATTCTGTCCCACTGGCAGGACACACCCAGAGAAGGTGGTGGCACAGTGGTGTACAGTTGGGAGCGGGTTGCCCTGGGAGTCCTCAACATCGACTCTGGACCCCATGAACTCTCAGGGCATCAGGTCAAACAGGGGCAAGGAAACCTCCTGCTGATTACCATGTACTGCCCATGGTCAGCTAATACGAACATATGACTTAGGAGCAGGAGTAGGCCACTCAGCCCCTCAAGCTTTTGCAACAATCTTCAGCCAGATGTGCCAAGTGTCAGATCCCAGCATCACAGATGCCAGTCTTCAGTCAGTCAATTTACTTCACGTGATATCAGGAAATGGCTGAAGGCACTGGTTACTGCAAAGACTATGGGCCCTGACAATATCTCAACAATAGTACTAGGACTTGTACTCCAGAAATTGCCACGCCCCTAGCCAAGCTGTTCCTCAGAGTATATTCTGCGCCCTTGCCATCAGTACACTGGCATCTAACCGGCAATGCAGAAAATTGCCCAGATACGTCCAGGACAAATCCAACCCACCCAATTATCGGCCACATCAGTCTACTCTCAATCATCAGTAAAGTGATAGAATGGATCATCAGCAGTGCTATCATGCGGTACTTGTTTAGCAATAACCTGCTCACTGACGTTCAATTTAGGTTCTGCCAGGACCAGTCACTCCTGACCTCATTACAGTCTTGTTCAAACATGGACAAAAGAGCTGCACTTCAGGGTTGAGGTGAGAGTGGCTGCCCTTGACATCAAGGCAGCATTTGGCTGAGTGTGGCATCAACGAGCCCTAGCAAAACTGGAGTCAATGTGAATCAGGGGAAAACTCTCCACTGGTTGGAGTCATACCTAGCACAAAGGAAGATAGTTGTGCTTGTTGGAGGTCAGTGATCTTAGCTCCAAGACATCACTGCTGGAGTTCCTCAGGGTCGTGTCCTTGACCCAACCATATTCAGCTGCTTCATCAATGATCTTTCTTCCATCATAAGGTCAGAAGTGGGGATGTTCGCTGATGATTGCACAATTTTCAGCACCATTCGTGACTCCTCAGATACTGAAGCAGTCCATGTCCGAATGCAGCAAGACCTGGACAATGTCCAGGTTTGGGCTGACCAGTGGCAACTAACATTTGTGCCACACAATTGCCAGGCTATGACCATCTCCAGCAAGAGGGAATCTAACCTTGTCATTCAGCAGCATTACTATCGCTGAATCCCCCACTATCAACATTTGGGGGTTACCTTTGACCGGAAACTGAACTGGACTAGTCATTAAATACTGTGGCTACAAGAGCAGGTTGGAGGCTAGGAATCCTGTGGCAATTAACTCACCTGCTAACATTCCAAAGCCTATCCACCAAGGCATAAGTCAGGAGTGTGTTTGAATATTCTCCACTTGCATGGATGAGTGAAGCTCCAACAACACTCAAGAAGCCTGACACCATCCAGGACAAAGCAGCCTGCTTAATTGGCACCCCATCCACAAACATTCACTCCCTCCACCACCAATGAATATTGGCAGCAGTGTGTACCATCGACAGGATGCACTGCAGGAACTCACCAAGGCTCCTTAGACAGCACCTTCCAAACCCACAACCACTACCATCTAGAAGGACAGGGCAGCAGATACATGGAACAACACCACCTGTAAGTGCCCCTCCAAGCAACTCACCATCCTGACTTGGAAATATATCGTCATTCCTTCACTGTCACTGGGTCAAAATCCTGGAACTCCCTGCTTAACAGCACTGTGGGTGTACCTACACTACATGGACTGCAGCAGATCAAGAAGGCAGCTCACTACCACTTTCTCAAGGGCAATTAGGGATGGGAAATAAATGCTGGCCTAGCCAGAATGCCCACATCCCATGAATCATTTTTTTAAAAAATGGCTCTGCATGATTATGTGTTTCCAGATGTCCTGCTATTACTTCCTCAATAAGGGATTCCAGCATTTTCCCTGTGACAGATGTTGGGCTGACTGTCCTATAGTTTTCCTGCTTTCTGTCTCTCTCCTTCCATGAATAAAGGTGTTACATTTGTGACTTTCCTATTCACTAGGACGTTTTCAGAATCTAGGGAAGATCACAACCGTTGAAATTACTTCTTTTAAGATTCTAGGATGTAGGCCATCAGGTCCAGGGAGCTTATTAACTTTCAGTTCTTATAGTTTTTCCAGTACCTTTTCCCTGGTGATTATGATTGTTTTAAGCTCCTCTCTCCCTTTTATCGCTTGATTTTCAGGCATTAAGCTTTTGAATTCTCACCCCAAACCTCCCTGCATCTCAATTTCTCTTTCCTCCCTTAAAGTGCTCCATTAAACCTACCTCTTTGATTATTCTTGGAGTCATCTACCATAATATCACTATGTGATCAATGTGAAATTTTGATAATGCTCCTGTGAAGCACTTGGGACACTTTGATAAAGGTGCTATATAAATACAAATTGTTGCTATTGCACCTGGCTTGCTTGCAACTTAACTGAACCAGGTACTCAGTGTCTTCAACATATTGGACTCAATGGAATGTATTGTAGTCCTGGACAACCATAGCTTTGGTAAGTGTCTGCAGCTTTAGTAAATCATAAGGCCATAAGAAATAGGAGCAGGAATAGGTAATTTGGTCCCAGAAGCCTGCTCCTACAACTTTGACTTGGAGTTGCTGAGCTGAAGTCTGAGTACAGACATTTGGGAGCATCAGGGAGGAGAAGCGATACCTGAACACTTTGTTCCAGGAGTTAGTCACACCTCTTAGTTTAGGTAGAACTTTATAGCTGACCAATGGCAAGGAACAGGAGGTTGTGGCTGCTAGTCAGACAGGTATGAGAATCCAGCATGTAGTGATTATGGAACCTCAGCCTTTGACTTTGTCCAACAGGTATAAGGTGCTTGTGACCTGCATGGATGAGACTACAGGGTGGATGAGCAAATTGACCATGGCACCATGGTGCAGGAAGCCATTTGAGCAGACAGAACGAAAAGTAATGTGGTAGTGATAGGAACAGTATAGTCTGGGGAATAGATACTTTAATAGATAGAACTTTGCTGCCATGACTGAGATGCCCAGAGGTTAAGTTGCCTGTCTGGTGCCGGGGATAAGGACATCTCCTCATGGCCCAGTTGAACTTGGATTTGAAGGGGAAGGATCAAGTAGTCATGGTCCAAATAAGAGCAAACGCCATAGGTAGAACTAGGAATGATGTCCTGTTGAAGAATTTGGGGATTTAGGGTCCAAATTAAACTGCAAAACATCAATGGTGATAATCTCTGGATTGGTACCTGGGCCATACACCAATTGACGTAGGGCCGAAAGGATGTTGGGAAATAAATAGAGGGAAACATTTAAAGAAACAATTCAAAATGTTCAACAGAAATACATTCCATTGTAAAACAAAAACTCAGTGAGTATGATCTATCCATGGTTTACTAAGGAGGCGACAGATAGTATTAGATTAAGAGAAGGGGCTTATAATGTTGCAGAGAGTAGTAGTAAATCTGAAGCAAAACAGAAAATGCTGGAAAAACTCCGCAGGTCCAGCAGCATCTGTGGAAAGAGAAACAGAGTTATGTTTTGAGTCCGTATGACCCTTCTTCAGAGCTGAGAAAATCTGAAGATTTGGGAGTGCTTTTTGAGACCAGCAAAAGGAACAGCAAAAAGTTGATAAAAAGATAGAAAATAGAAAATGAGAATAAACTAGCTGAGAATATAAAAACAGGTTCAAGGTCGCTCCAACTTCACAATGCTCTGACAATTGCTTCAACTTAGCAATATAAGTCGCTATAGATTTGCCTGAGTCCCTCATCCTCATATTAAATTTGAATCTTTGCATAATGTCTGATGGCCTGAAAATAACCTTCACTAAATCCACAAGCTTACCAAATGATTTGGAGTTGGGCACACTTGGAGCTGTGAGACTGTAAATAAGGTTGTAGGTTTGACTCCCATAGACTCAAGAGAATTCCTTTGTGCTTTTCCTCTCTCTATATTTTGTTGGCCTGGAAATAAAGGCACTCAATGTATTGAGGCTAATCCTTTGTGATGGAGTCAAATGGGTCAATTCTTCCAAAGAGAGGCATATATTTTTTAAAACAAGATACTCACAGTAGTAGGGCAGCACCACGATTATTTATCCTCATCGCCAGATGTAGAGATGTACAACCAAAAGGCTTCTTTAGTTGAAGAAACTTTATTACAGAGCTGCTGGATTAGCTTCAGGCCTCCAGCAAGGCTACAATACACTCTCTGGACTAGAGAAACTCTGCCCCTTATAAGCTTCCCCGCACTCGGTGCTGATTGGCTGGTCTGACCACGTTTGTTTTGTTAGAAACACAGTAGAATTGCCCTTGAGAACTGAGTGCCTTTCAGAGGGCATTTAAGAGTCAACAACATTGCTGTGAGTCACATGTAAACCAGGTAAGGATGGCAGATTCTCTTCCCTAGATGGGTTTTTACAACAATCAGCAATGGTTTCATGGTCATCATCAGATTTCACCATCTGCCGCAGTGGGATTCAAATCTAGGTTTCCAGTGCATTACCCTGGATTACTAGTCCAGTGACAATGCCACCACACCACTGCTTCCCCCTAAAGTTCAAACATTTAGGGCTGAACTGAGAAGAAATTTCTTGACTCAAAAGCATTTGAATCTTTGGAATTTTCTACCCTAGAGAGCAGTGGATGCTCAGTCATTGAATATGCTCAAAACAGAGTTAGAAAGATTTTTGGATACTGAGGGAATTAAGGGTTATGGGCATAGTACAGGAATATGCATTTGAGGGAGAAGATAAGGCATGATCTTATTGAACAGATGAGCAGGTTTAAAGGGCCACAGAGCCTACTCCCACTCATATTTCTTATTTTCCTATGTTCCCATACTAAACAATCGAAGCAGTATGCTATAGATTGAGATAAGTGACCCAACAACCAATGGAATTCAGAAGAAATTTCTTCGCCCATTTGGAAATTGATTGAATTTAGGTCATAAGAAATAGGAACAGGAATAGGCCCTCGAGCTTGCTCCACCATTTTTCAAGATCATGACCAATCTGAATCTGACCTTAATTCAACTTTCCTGCCTGCCCCCGTAACCCTCGATTTCCTTAAGATCAAAAACCTGTCTAACTCAGCCATGAATATATTCAAAGATCCAGCCTCCACTGCTCTCTGGAGAAGAGAATTCCAAAGTCTAACGACCCTCAGAGAAAAAAAATCCTTTTCATCTTCATTTAAATGGAAGCCCTCTACGCTGCTTCCACAGGGAGTGTTGAAATGAATAGCATAAATGCATTTGAGGAGAAAATAGGCAAGCCTTTGAGGGGGAAGGGAATATATTGTTAAAATAATAGTTAGATGAGGATCAAAAATAGGAGAAGGCTCAAAGCAGCATAAACACTGGCATGGACTGCTCGGTCAAATGGCCTTTTTCTATTCTGTATAACCTATTTATGTAACCCCATGTATGTAATCAGATCAAAACCCTGCAGTCCTCAAACGTTCTAGTTGTGATTGATGGTAGACATCTAAACAATTAACAGGAGGAGGAGGAGGAGGAGGTTGCTCCATGATTATCCCAATATGCAATTATTAGCAAGCCCCACCGCTTAGACCAAAAGATGAAGTTGAAGTGTATGCAACCATGTTCAGTCAAAGGTGTCAAGTAGATGATGCCTCTCTGCTTTCTGCCGAGGTCACTGCTATCACAGAAGGAAATCTTAAGGCATTTTTTTCAATCCACGTGATATCAAGAAATGGTTGAGGGTACGTAATAAAGCAAAGGCTATGGGCCCTGACAACATCCTGACTGTAGCGCTGAAGAACTACTATGTTTCGAAACCAGGTTTTTCCAATCCAGCTACGATTCTAACATCTACTTTACAAAGTGGAAAATTTCCCAGGAAGTCTTGTCCACAAAAGCAGGACAAATCCTGCCCAACCAATTACCAGACTATTAGACAATTCTCAATCACTGAATCACAGAATCACACAGTGCAGAAGAGGCCCTTCGGCCCATCGAGTCTGCACCGACATGTGAGAAACACATGACCTACCATTTACCAGCACTTGGCCCATAGCCTTGAATGTTATGACGTGCCAAGTGCTCATCCAGGTACTTTTTAAAGGATGTGAGGCAACCTGCCTCCACCACCCTCCCAGGCAGTGCATTCCAGACCGTCACCACCCTCTGGGTAAATATGTTTTTCCTCACATCCCCCCCCCGAAACCTCCTGCCCCTCACCTTGAACTTGTGTCCTCTCGTGACTGACCCTTCAACTAAGGGGAACAGCTGCTCCTTATCCACCCTGTCCACGCCCCCATAATCTTGTACACCTTGTTCAGGTCGCCCCTCAGTCTTCTCTGCTCCAACGAAAACAACCCAAGTCTATCCAACCTCTCTTCTTAACTTAAATGTTTCATCCCAGGCAACATCCTGGTGAATCTCTTCTGCACCCCCTCCAGTGCAATCACATCCTTCCTATAATGTGGCGACCAGAACTGCACACAATACTCCAGCTGTGGCCTCACCAAGGTTCTATACAACTCCAACATGACCTCCCTACTTTTGTAATCTATGCCTCGACTGATAAAGGCAAGTGTTCCATTTCCATTTTCACCACCCCACTAACCTGCCCCTCTGCCTTCAGAGATCTATGGACACATATGCCAAGGTCCCTTTGTTCCTCAGAACTTCCTAGTGTCATGCAAGTAACGGAAGGAACCATCAACAGTGCTATCAGGAAGCATGTGCTCACTAATAAACTGACCAGTGATGCTCAGCTTGGTTTTGCCAATATCATTCAGCTCCAAAGTTCATTACAACATTAGTCCAAATATGGACAAGATAGTTGAATTCCCCAAGCTAGGTGACATCAAGGCAGCATCTGACCAAGTGTGGCTGCAAGGAGCACTGGTAAAATTGAAGTCAATGGAAATCAGGGGGAAAGTGTCCACTAGCTAGAGTCATAAAGGAAGTCTGTTGTGGTTATTGGAGGCCAATCATCTCAACCCTCAAACATCACTGCAGCAGTTTCCAGGTAAGTGTTCTAGGCCTAACCACCTTCAGCTATATCATCAATAACCTTCCCTCCATCACAAGGTCAGAAGTGTGGAAGTTCACTGATGATTGCATAGTGTTCAGTTCCATTCAGAACTCCTCAGATACTGAAGCAGTCCATGTCCCCATGCAGCAAGACCTGGAAAGCCTTCAGATTTGGCAATCACCATCCCCAACGAGAGAGTCTAATTTAATTTAACATCATTACCCCATCGCTGAATCTCCTACGATCAACATTCTGGGATCTTACCATTGACCAGAAATTTAACTGGACCAGCTAGATAAATATTGCAGCTACAAGAGCAGGTCAGAGATCTCATATTCGACAGTGATTAACTCATTTCTTGACGCTGCAAAGCTACATCTACAAGGCACAACTCATGAGTGTGATGAAATACTCTCCATTTGCCTGAATGAGTGCAGCTCCAGTACTAAAGACACCATTTAAGACAAAGCAACGTGCTTGATTGATACTCCATCTTCTAACTTAAACATTCACTCGTTCCACCACTGGCACCATAACTCAGTGTATTACACTAACTTGCCAAGGCTCTTTTGACAGCTCCTTCCAAACCTGTGAATTCTACTACATAGAATAACAAAGGCAGCAGGTGCATGGCAATTCCAGCACCTGCAAGTTTCCCTTCAAGTTACATGCCATCCTGTTTGAAAATATATCACCTTTCATTCATCATCACTGAGTCAAATTTTGGAACTCTCTACCCTAACTGTGGTTGCACCTACACCACACAGTGAAAGATCACTCACTGACACCTTCTCAAGGGCAATTAGGGATGGATAATAAATGTTGGCCTGGTCGCAACATCCACATCACATGAACGAGCAACAAAACCGATTGGACAGTGCGACTAAAGATCCGGCACAAACAGAATAGGTCACAAGGTATCCCTACATGCTGTATCATTCTGTGATTCTGTGATTGGTAAAGCAGGTCATATTTGCTGCTTGCTAGTTGTTAACTTTCACTACATAAACTTTTCCTAGGCTATCAATAGTTGTTTTACCAATTTATTTAGTTTCTTTTTTTTGTAACGCATTGTAGAAGCCACTCAAACAAACCTGAATGGTGTGCGAATCACTGGCTTGACCAAGGATTTCCAGTAAAGCTGGATCAGAGACAAAGAAGAATCTAGGAAATAGCAATCTCTTCTTTTCCAAATATCTGGCAAAAATATAAATTTTAAAATACATAAGAAAATCTCTGAGAACAGTTTCCAATTCTAAGTTTCCCAACCTCTTTGTTTTGATTGTTATAATTAATAGAAGATTTCCAGTGGTGCTGTTAAAGGGGAAGCCTAGAATATGTTAAGCTTAACATTCCAAGTCTTAAGCTAGGACAGAATTTAAGTGTGGTGTTCATAGTAAGCTCCAAACTATACTCTAGAGTATTTAATACATTACTGGTAGATATTTTCCTGTCTTGAAACTGCCTACGGCTGGAATTTTCCATGCCTGTTGGCGTTCTGGCGTTATGGCAGACAATATGGCTGGGTGGCAAAAAAATAGGTTTCATGCCATTGTGAATCCAGTTTGCAATCGTCCACTCCGCCCATCAATGGTGGGCCGCATTTCCTGCCGCCGGATAGCGGGGACTTCATTTTCATACATCTGCATATCATTATAAGCCCTGCTTGCCGAAATCATTCCCTCACGTCAAATTTATCGTCTGCGTCAGTGGGAAAACATGTCAATGCAGAACATGTCTTGACAAGTGTGATGTGCAGAAGTCAGGCTAATCACATCATGGACATCCAAGGAGCAGAAGATGCTGGAGCCCTACAACAACCAGACCCTGGAGGAACACTTGTGCCACGTGCTTGGTGGATTCTGATGGATAAGGCTCTGCCACGAAGCAGCTCCCGGGAGGTGAAAGGTCACTGTTGAGAGTCTGATTCGGGACATCAGTATCTTGGCCATGGTCCGCTACAGATGATTGGTGGGGGTGGGTGGGGGTGGGATGGGGAGATGAAGGTCCAGCTGTGAGTGGGAGAGGAAGCTGTACCGGGGAGATGGAAGGGGAAGGTCTAGGTTTGACTGGGAGAGGAAGATGTACTACCAACTACCCAAGGTGGTTGGGTTTGGGGGGGAAGTGATGAGGGGAGGAAAGTGTAAGGGAAGGAGTCCAGAGGGGAACAGGACTTACACTTTGGGTGGAGGAAGGAGCTTGGAGTGGAGAAGGAGTCTGGGGGCAGAGTATGGAGTCAAGAGGGAGAGGGGGAGGAAGGAGTTTGCAGGGGAGGAAGGGGTCCTTGTGAAGGAGTCAATGGCTACCACCTGGGAAGCGAAATGAGGGTGGGCATGGCAGGAGGGAATGGTGTGAATGAGATAGGGCAGAGTGAGCCGGTAGGGTGCTAGGGTGAGGGTGTAACAATAGCAGTAGAAGGGGTGGCGAGGGTGATTGGTGGGGTCTCAGAGGCAGACATGGACCCTGGGGGTGGCAAGGGGTAGGTCGGGGAGGACAATGTTGATGGGGGTGAGGTTCTTGGGAAGGTAGGGAACGTTCACGTTCACCTGGACATCCGGAAAGAGAAGGGCTCTGGCTGGTAGGTGATGGTGAGGAGGTGGAAGGTGATGCCATGGGTCAACAGTGATGGAGGAAAGGACATGGGTGACTGAGAGAGGAGAAAGGACAGGGGATCTAAAGACATACTTCACCAGTACTATCTTGCAAAATCGAAAGTGAAAGGAACGTCATGTTGGGCGGGAACAGGCACTGCATGGAAGTCCGATCAGTGGGAGGGTGGAAATATAGGTCAGCTCAGGTGGGCAACTGAAAGAGAACTCCAGCAGGCAACATTGAAAATGCTCAGGACGTTGAGATGAGTGTGATATGGGAAGGATCCGCGTGCGTGGGAGAGTGCTTACACAAGGTTCCGAAAGGCCCTGCCAGACACACACTTCTCCCTCCAGAATCACTCGAGGGCTGGTTGCGTGCAGCTGAACTGCTAATGGGGGAGGGTGGGGGATGCAGGTGGAGGACTAGCTAAGCTTATAAATGAAGCTGAAAGACACCATTACACATTATTCAGTGAAAGCAAAAATATTTTCAGATTATAAAGTGATGACACATGTTCACCCGTGCAACCATTTGTGATCAGAATTTCATAACTTTTCTAGGCCTTCCACTTCTAGGTGCTGCCCTGACATCCGCAGCAGTGGAGGAGACAGCCTGTGCAATGGTTGGCCCTGTTGCTTCTGATGACTTTGGCGTGGGTCCTCTGGAGAGCTGAGGCTTTTGGGCCTTCAACTTGCTTTGGCTGTCCTCCTATGGGCCATCTGCTCACTCTGTGGTGACAGGACAAGGCTGAGGGGATCACAGACAAAGGGAACTCAGAGGGAGAGGACAGCCTTAGATTCCCGAATGGATAACCCAGGGGTGTCCAGCTGCCAGTCCTCCTACCTTTGAGTGCCTGAGGGCCCCACCCTGAATCCTTGAGGGGAAGGAGCACCTGGAGTGATGTCCATGTGTCCCGTTTCCCTCCTGTGTTGCCACTGCACGAACTCGCCAATGGCTACCGTGCAGGTCTGCGCGCATCTCCACGTTCTGCTGGATCAGGGTCTCCATGGCGTCCGCCAACCATTTCATGGGGATCACCATACACGTGGGTACCACTTCATCATCAAGTAGGTGGATGCACTCCTCTGACTCATGTACCACTCCTTTGAGGGTTTCCAATAGCTCTGCATGATGCTCCTCCACCTTCTGGTGACTCCCCACGATGGGTTGGAAGGCCGAATCCAGGGCTTGTAACCTGACTCAGACCTCACAAATGCCTCTTCTCCCGCAGTCCTCCAAGTGCTGGGGAAACATAGAAAATAGGAGCAGGAGTAGGTCATTCGGCCCTTTGATCCTGCTCTGCCATTCAGGATGATCATGGCTGATCTTATATCTCAACGCTGTACTCCCGCACATTTCAATACCTCTTGACGCCTTCAGAGTCCAGAAACCTATATATTTCCTTCTTAAATAAATTCAGTGACTTAGCCTCCACAGTCTTCTGTAGTAGAGAATTCTATAGATTGACCACCCTCTGAGTGAAGAAGTTTCTCCTCATCTCAGTCCTAAATGGCCTACCCTGTATCCTGAGACTGTGACCCCTTGTCCTAGACACCCCAGCCAGAGGAAATATTATCCCTGCATCCAGTCTGTCCATCCCTGTCAGAATTTTATACATTTCAATGGGATCTCCTCTCATTCTTCTAAACTCTAGTGAATGCAGGCTTAGTCGGCTCAATCTCACCTCATACGACAATCCTGCCATCCCAGGAATCAGTCTGGTGAACCTTCACTGCACCCCCTCTATGGCAAGTATGTCCTTTCTTAGGTAAGGAGACAAAACTGCACATGGTATTCTGGTTGCGGCCTCACCAAGGCCCTATACAGCTGCAGTAAGACATCCTTGCTCCTGTACTCAGGTCCTCTTGCAATGAAGGCCAACATACCATTCACTTTCTTAACTGCTTGCCGCCCCTGGATGTTTGCTTTCAGTGATTGGTGTACAGTGACACTCAGGTCCCTTTGTACATCAACATTTCTCAATCTATCACCATTTGAATAATACGCTGCCATTTTGTTTTTCCTACCAAAGTGGATAACTTCACACTTATCCATGTTACACTGCAACTGTCATGTATTTGCCCACTCACTCAACCTGTTTAAATCACCTTGAAGCCTCTTAACACCCTCCTCATCGCTCACATTCCCACATAGTTTCATGTCATCAGCAATGGAAATAGTACATTTGGTTCCCTCATCCAAATCATTGATATATATTGTGAATAGCTGGAGCACTGATCCCTGCAGTACTCAGCTGAATCTGCCATCTCCAGCTGCGGACACATGCCTGTGTGGCAACCACCAGATTGTGAGCCCGAGCCTGCTTTAGATCTAAGTCCCACTGAGGTGTGTGTCTCTGACCTGTGAAGGATCTGGGTAAATGCTGTGATGGGTCTTCCAGGCTACTTATTTCCAACTCTTCATTGGAGGAGGTGTCCTCTTTGTTGAAGTTGAGGACCTGGATGGAACTGAGGGACTGGCTGGCTGAGAGTGTTGGCCGCTTGGCAGAGCTCCCTGTGAACCAAAGTAGACATAATTAGTTCATGGCAGCAGAGTCAAAAGCAGGAGAGAGTGCACTCACAGTTGCCTTGAGAGATGGATGATGTGATTCAGGATCCACACATGGCTGTTCGCCGCCGACCTCACCATCTCCGCTGGCATGGTCCACTTCCTCACAGTCAGCGCGATGCCACACTCCTCAAAGTGAGTGCGGGGCCTAATATGGGCCATTCCATCCATGGTCTGCAACCTCTTCCTGTTGCTGTAAGCCGGTTTCTCCTGCATGAATAATTAGTTAGGTACTTGTTTGACCGGTGCAGACTTGATGGGCCGAACGGCCCTTTTCTGTGCTGTAGACCTCTATGCCTCTATGACCCTATGACTTTAAAACAGGTGGAGTGTGAGCAGTACACATGGCACTGCGTGGAATGTTTTGTGATGAGCAGAGCCGTGGATGGTATGAGGAAACAAGCTCAAGAGGATATGAGCCTCTTGTGAGGGTGTGCATGAGAGTTAGTGGTGTTGTGCCTTGAGGTGTGAGATCCCTGTGGTTGTGCGTGATGGGTTTGCTAGTGCGTGAATTGAGTAATGAGAAGAGTGACATACCCTGGCAGAATGGATGAGACCATTCATTACCTTTCTGCACTGGGTGGCTGTCCTCTTTTGCAGGGCGTTGGTGATGACCATTGCTTCCCATGCAGCATTGGTGACATTGCTTGCTGGCCTTCACCCAGAGCAGGGGTTGAGAACATAAGACCATAAGACATAGGAGCAGAAATTAGGCCATTCGGCCCATCGAGTCTGCTCCGCCATGCAATCATGGCTGATAAGTTTCTCAACCCCATTCTCCCGCCTTCTCCCCGTAACCTTTGATCCCCTTACCAATCAAGAACCTATCTATCTCAGTCTTAAATACACTCAATGACCTGGCCTCCACAGCCTTCTGTGGCAATGAATTCCATAGATTCACCACTCTCTGGCTAAAGAAGTTTCTCCTCATCTCTGTTCTAAAAGGTCTTCCATTTACTCTGAGGCTGTGCCCTCGGGTCCTAGTCTCTCCTACTAATGGAAACATCTTCCGCATGTCCACTCTATCCAGGCCTTTCAGTATTCTGTAAGTTTCAATCAGATCCCCCTCATCCTTCTAAACTCCATCGAGTATAGACCCAGAGTCCTCAAACGTTCCTCATATGTTAAGCCTTTCATTCCTGGGATCGTTTTCCCGAACCTCCTCTGGACCCTCTCCAGGGCCAGCACATCCTTCCTGAGATACAGGGCCCAAAATTGCTCACAATATTCTAAATGTGATCTGACCAGAGCCTTATAAAGCCTCAGCAGCACATCCCTGCTTTTATATTCTAGTCCTCTCGAAATAAATGCCAACATTGCATTTGCCTTACTAACTACCGACTGAACCTGCAAGTTAACCTTAAGAGAGTCCTGGACTAGGACTCCCAAGTCCCTTTGCACTCCAGATTTCTGAATTCTCTCTCCATTTAGAAAATAGTCTATGCCTCTATTCTTCCTACCAAAGTGCATGACCTCACACTTCCCCACGTTGTATTCCATCTGCCACTTCTTTGCCCATTCTCCTAACCTGTCCAAATCCTTCTGCAGCCCCCACAATACTACCTGTCCCTCCGCCCATCTTTGTATCATCTGCAAACTTAGCCAGAATGCCCTCAGTTCCTTCATCTAGATCATTAATGTATAAAGTGAAAAGTTGTGGTCCCAACACTGACCCCCTGCGGAACTCCACTAGTCACCGGCCACAATCCTGAGGAGGACCCCCTTATGCCCACTCTCTGCCTCCTGCCAGACAGCCAATCTGCTATCCATGCTAGTACCTTGCCTCTAACACCATGGGCTCTTATCTTACTGAGCAGCCTCTTGTGCGGCACCTTGTCAAATGCCTTCTGGAAGTCCAAGTAGATAACATCCATTGGCTCTCCTTTGTTTAACCTACTCGTTACCTCCTCAAAGAATTCTAACAGATTTGTCAGGCATGACCTCCCCTTGATGAAACCATGCTGACTTTGCCCTATATTTGCCATGCACTTCCAAGTATTCTGAAATCTCATCCTTAATAATGAACTCTAAAATTTTACCAACGACCGAGGTCAGGCTAATCGGCCTGTAATTTCCCGTCTTTTGCCTCACTCCCTTCTTAAACAGGGGGGTTACATTAGCGATTTTCCAGTCCTCTGGGTCCGCCCCTGACTCCAGTGATTCCTGAAAGATCACCACTAACGCCCCCACTATCTCTTCAGCTATCTCCTTCAGAACTCTGGGGTATAATACATCTGGTCCAGGTGATTTATGCACCTTCAGACCTTTCAGTTTTCCTAGCACCTTCTCCTTGGTAATGGCCACCATACTCACCTCTGCCCCACAACTCTCCTGAACTTTGGGGATGTTACTCGTGTCTTCCACTGTGAAGACTGACGCAAAGTACCTATTCAGTTCCTCCGCCATTTCTTTGTTCCCCACTACTCCTTCTCCAGCGTCATTTTCCAGCAGCCCAACGTCCAC
Organism: Cetorhinus maximus; assembly: GCF_964194155.1. Taxonomy (NCBI): domain Eukaryota; kingdom Metazoa; phylum Chordata; class Chondrichthyes; order Lamniformes; family Cetorhinidae; genus Cetorhinus; species Cetorhinus maximus. Next base: position 170,181,832 of record NC_135883.1, read on the forward strand.
TTTTGCCTCTCTCTTACCCTTTATATATCTAAAAAAACTCTTGCAATCTTCTTTTATATTACTGGCTAGTTTACCCTCATATTTAATCTTCTCCCTCCTTATTTCTTTTTTAGTTGTCCTCTGTTGGTCTTTGTAGGTTTCCCAATCCCCTGGCTTCCCACTGCTGTTCGCCGCTTTCTCTTTAGCTTTTATGCTGTCCCTGACTTCCCTTGTCAGCCATGGTTTTTCGTCCTCCCTTTAATATGTTCCTTCTTCCTAGGGATGAATTTTTGCTGTGTCTCCCAAATTACTCCCAGAAACTCCTGCCATTGCTGTTGCACTGTCTTTCTTGCTAGGCTCATCTCTCAGTCAATTCTGGCCAACTCCTCCATCATGCCTCTGTAGTTACCTTTATTCAACTGTAACACCGTTACATCTGATTCCAGCTTTTTCCTCTCAAATTGCAGGGTAAATTCTATCATATTATGGTCAATTCCTCCTAAGGGTTCCTTCACCTTAAGCTCCCTTATCAAATCTGCCTCATTACCCATCACTAAATCTAGAATTGCCTGTTCCCTAGTGGGCTCCACCACAAGCTCCTCCACAAAGCCATCTCGTAGACATTCCACAAATTCCTTTTCTTGGGATCCACTACCAACCTGATTTTCCCAGTCTACCTGCATATTGAAATCCCCCATGATCACTGTAACCTTGCCTTTCTTACAGGCCTTTTCCATCTCCTGGTGTATCTTGTGCCCCACATCCTGACTACTGTTCGGGGGCCTGTACATAACTCCCATTATGGTTTTTTTACCTTTGCGATTCCTCAACTCTACCCAAACAGATTCTACATCATCTGACCCTATGTCGTTTCTTGCTATCGATTTAATTTATTTTCTTACTAACAAAGCACCCCCCTCTGCCAACCTGCCTATCTTCGATAGGATGTATATCCTTGGATATTTAGCTACCAGTCCTGATCCCCTTGCAGCCATGTCTCCGTGATGCCCACCACATCATACCTGCCAATTTCAATCTGCGCCACAAGCTCATTTACCTTATTTCATATACCGCGTGCATTCAAATACAACACCTTCAGTCCTGTATTTCCTGTCCCCCTTCTCATTGTCGTCCCTTTATCTGATGTGCTTGAAGTTAGATTCCTAGCCCATTCCAAACACTCTGTCCTATTTGTGTTCTGGAGAATTTAATAGCTTCTCCTGGGCTCTCCTTTCTTTTCAGTTTTTTCATAATTTTCCATGAAGTTGAATCCACCATCCCCCCCACCACCCCCACCCACCCACACGCTAACCTGCTGCTTTGTTTCCCATTAGTCATACTTCTTGGAGTTCTACCCTTCCCTTCCCCCCCCACTTTCTAGTTTAAAGTCCTGTTGACCACCCTATTTACCCTTTTCGCTAGAACATTGGTCCCAGATCGGTTCAGGTGGAGATCGTCCCAACGGTACAGATCCCTCCTGTTCCAATACTGATGCCAGTGCCCCATGAAATGGAACCCCTCTTTCCCGCACCACTCCTTTAGCCACGTGTTTACTTCCCTTATTCTCACATCCCTATGCCAATTTGCACGTGGCTCAGATAGTAATCCAGAGATTATAACCCTTGAGGACCTGTTCTTTAATTTAGTTCCTAGTTCCTGATACTCCCCAAACAGGTCCTCTTTCCTAGTCTTACCTATGTTATTTGTCCCGACATGGACCACAACAACTGGATCCTCCCCCCCCACTCCAATATCCTTTCAAGCCTGTCAGAGATGTTCCTCACCCTGGCACCGGGCAGGCAACATACCATGCGGGACTCTCGATCCTGCTTACAAAGAACGCTATCAATTCCCCTAATTATAGAATCCCCTACAACTACCACTTGTCTTTTTGCTCCCCTCCTCTACCTGCCCCACTTGCAGTCACACCCTGCTGACCCTGACCACTCACTGAATTTGAGATACTTAATCTACCGGGTGTGACCGCCTCCTGAAACAAAGCGTCCAGGTAACTCTCCCCCTCCCGGATGTGCTGCAGCGTCCGGATCTCGGACTCCAGCTCAGCAATTCTGAGCCAGAGTTCAGCCAGCAACAAATACTAGCTGCAGATGTGGTCACTGCGGCTCGCAATGGGATCTGCCAGCTCCCACATCATACAGCTACAGCACATCACCTGCCCAGCCATCTCAACTTAGTTAATTAAGTTATTAATTAACTTTGCAGTGTTTTTTTTTCAAATTTGGTGCAGATTTCCTACCAACCAATCAGGTCACAGCTTTCCTGTGATTTCACTTTTTCAGTTTTGACTTCAGTTACTCTGTGCCCCGAGGTCACCACTCCAGTGCTCCCCCTCCGAGTCTGCTCCCTGAAGATAAGGCCGCGAATCCCCGAGGTAAGCTAGATTTATACTCACCGCTCCGGTGTTCCTTCCTCCAAGTCTGCTCCCTGGAGACAAGGCCGCGAATCCCCAAGGTAAGCTAAATTTATACTCACCGCTCCGGTGCCCCCGTCTCCGAGTCTGCTCCCAGCATTTACTCACCAATCAGCTGCTTTTTCTTTAAAATCCACTTTCAGAAGAGTGTCCCTCGCAGGTCTGGTGCACTCCTGAAGGCACTGCCTCTTCCTTTCTCTTTTTTTTGAGGTTTGAGGAGGAGGGAGGGATGGAAACACTACAGCAATGTAATGTTTGGGGCTATTCAGTTCTTTGACAGTGGGTCCTCCTCGATTCCCTCCTGAGTTGCGGTGTCCGTGGTGACTTCTCCCAGAATGCTTCAGTCACTTCTCACCAGCGCCCTCTGTTGGATCACGACATCACGGCACGCCTCCAGCAGATGCTCGAGGGAGACGTCACTAAAGATGAGGGCTGCAGGTTTCCTCCCTTTGACAGCCATCAGCTCACAGCATCTTCCTGTTCCTTGAAGAGTGCTCGCTCTTTGCAGGGGCGGCCTTTAAATATGACTCCTGGTTTACTGAAGGCCTCAGGTGATGGTGAGGAGGGGAGCAAATGAGAGGACGCTCTGCCAGTGACCTGGAATGTTTCCCAGGAATGCATGATAAATGATAGGGGATTGGGATGATACGGCACGAAAAGCTGCCTTCACGGCCTGCGGGTAAAACGTCCTTTTTGCCGCCCACTACCGCACAGTGCAAATCTTGGGCGATTCTGCCCTATATTTCCATGCCCCGTGAATTTGCTTATGGTGAGTAATCTCCTCTTGCAATTTCAGGTGTCAACAAAGTCAGTGATTGTATTTGCATGTCCCTGTGTTTGCTTGTGCTTCTACATAAGGAAATATGATCAGAAGTAAATTATTCGTCCCCTCGAGTTTACTCCATAATTTAATAAGATCATGGGCGGAATTTTCCTGCCCCTCCTGCTGGCAGGATTGTCAGGTCCTACCGAAATCAATGAACTTTTGAATGGCTGGCCACATTTTCCAGCCCCACCCCGCCACGGTGCTGCCATAAAATTCCGCCCCATGGTTTAGTTTTAACTCAGCTATGCCTTATGGCATCATCCCCATATGGCTTGCTTCCCTCAGTATCCAGGAAAAAAACGATCTGTTGTTTCTAGGTTTGTATCTTTTAATCCTTTGTCATATGCCGTGTTCAATGATATTAATCAACATTAGTGTTTGCCTGCATAATTTCCATTGACTTATTTCATTGCCCTTTGTCTTTTTCTGTCAATCTACCTTTATTTCCCTTTGTGAGAGTTAGTGGTGTTATGCCTTGAGGTTCTCATGACAGGGGGTAATTTTAAAAGGCAAATGGTTTGCCATTTCCTGGAGGACCGAGCAGCAGGGACTGCACAGGGCCAGCGCTGATGTGGGCAAGTGACCATGTTTCTCTGATGCTTCCTTTGAAGCTCTAAAAGATGCTGTCATGGAGAGGACAGCTATGTTCTTTCCTCCTCCTGGAAGAAGAGATTTTCCCAGGCAGATGAAGGCAATCAAGCAGATTCAATGTGATTTTGCAAAAGGAAAAAGATGTTTGACTAATATTGGAGTTATTTGAGGAAGTAACAAGCAACATGAATGAAGTGGAACCTCTGGATGTGTCAGTATGTAGATTTCCAGAAAGAATTTGATTATTAGGTTATTATGTAAATTAAGAGTACATGGTTTAGGGGGTAACATATCAGCATGGATAGAAGATTAGTTAGCTAACTGGAAACAAAGAGTCTGGATAAATTGGTCTTTTTCAGGTTGGCAAGATGTTTTTCTTCTTTATTCTGTCATGGGATGTGGGAGTCACGAGCAAGGCCAGAGACAGAATATTCCGGTCCCACCAGCAGAGGGCATTGTGGTGGCAGGATCGGAAAATTTGGAATGCAGCTAAAAGTCACTTTTCCACCAGCAGGAAAACGGGTTCTAATTTTTCCCTCCAGGCTTTCATGGCGGGTTAGGTTGCCTGATGCGCCATGGCCTTTGCATTAAAAGCCCAGCTTGCCAGAATTACATTTACAGTCCCAATCTAATCATTCCCTGGCAGGCCTAACCATCTTCAGATGCTTCAGAAATGACCTTCCATCCATCATAAGGTCAGAAGTGGGGATGCTCGCTGATGATTGCACGATGTTCAGCAGCATTCACAACTCCTCAGATACTGAAGCAGTCCATACCTAAATGCAGCAAGGCCTGGACAATATTCAGGCTTGGGCTGACAAGTAGCAAGCAACATTTACGCCACACAAGTGTCAGGCAATGACCATCTCCAACAAGAGAGGATCCAGCCATCACACCTTGATGTTCAATGGCATTAACATCTCTGAATCCCCCACTATCAACATCCTGGGGGTTACCATTGACCAGAAACTGAACTGGACTAGCTATATAAATGCTGTGATTACAAGTGTAGATCAGAGGCTAGGAATCATGTGATGAATAACTCACCTCCTGACTCCCCAAAGCCTGTCCACCACCTACAAGGCACAGGTCAGGAGTGTGATGGAATACTCTCCACTTGCCTAGATGAGTACAGCTCCCACAACACTCAAGAAGTTTGACACCGTCCAGAACAAAGCAACCCGCTTGACTGGCACCACATCCACAAACATTCACTCCATCCACCACCGATGCACAGTAGCAGCAGTGTGTACCAACTACATGATGCACTGCAGGAGTTCACCAAGGCTCCTTAGACAGCACCTTCCAAACCCACGGCCACTACCACCTAGAAGGACAAGGGCAGCAGATAGATGGGAACACCAACACCTGGAAGTTCCCCTCCAAGTCACTCATCATAATGGCTTGGAAATATATCACTGTTCCTTCACTGTCACTGGGTCAAAATCCTGGAACTCCCTGCCTAACAGCACTGTGGGTGCACCTACTCCACATGTACTGCAGCAGTTCAAAGCAGCAGCTCACCATCACCTTTTCAAGGGCAATTAGGGATGGCCAATAAGTGCTAGCCAAGCCAGCGAAACCCACATCACGTGAATGAGTATATAAAAAAATGATCATTCATGACTTGATATGTGCACCTGGTGAACTTCACTTCACTCACGACTTCGAGGTTTGTATACATAGCGTTTGCCCACCTTTCACTGCATTGATTTTGTGGCTGCTCCAACTCCATGCCAAGGCTGTTCAGGCAAGACCAGCATGGAGGGAAGGTGGGGATGAAAAGCACACATTTGACTGGGGGTTGGAGCGGGTTGGTTAAAGGAAGAGGGGACAAGTCTGAAGCAGTCCTGGGGCAGTGCACACAATGCCACAAGGCTATGACTGGCACACATGTCTTGGTCCCAGCCCATGGAGGGAGAGATTGTCTGTGCTGTGTTGGTCATGCACAGCATAGTGTGCGGGGAATGCTCAGTCCCTCACACGTGTCCTGGTGGTTTGTGGCTTTGTACTGGGTAGTAGATGGCATATTCACAATCAGGGGTAGGCATCTGCAGTGTGTTAATGGGGAGCTGGCATGAGGGGGGCATTTGATGGTCTCATGACTCAGTGGGGGGGGGCACGGATCTCAGTAGGTCACTATGCATAGGGCCTCAAGATGGGGAGGGCTGAGTTCAACATGGGGCATGGGGACATACACAGAAAACGGTTCAGGGGGAGGACAGGGGTAGCTATTAGAGTAACGATGAGCTCCACGGTTAAAGGGCGAGCCAGGAGAATGATCGGAGGGAGGGCAACTTGCACATGATGCTCTTCCAGGACAACAAGGAGGACTTGGATGGTGACAGTGTGGGATTGTAGAAGCTGGTCTCATAGTAGAAGCGGAGCAGCACCATTTCGACAGCCGATGTTGAAAAATAACCTTGGAAAGAGAATCACTAGGGGAGGAGTATGAGGGTTTGTGGGCAGACTCAACCACTGCACTTTTGGGCCAATTAATGGGGTTCCCTAATAATTTCTGCTTCAGGGCACAAAGATTAAAGCTCAGGACTCAAGACTCAAATGCCAATTGAAGAATTTGGGCACCACAACATATGCTGCACATTCTGGTGAGAATCCATTAGGACTTGGGTCCAAATGTAAATTGGGTATGACTGACCATTTGTGCCTCCCATAGGAACATGCAAAGGTCAGAAGGATCCAACTATAAAGGGGCCACAGCTAAAGACATATGCAAAATGCTCCAAACAACCCTACACATTGCAGCTGAGAGGTTCAGGCTTTGGGGGAAGCTATTATTAAAGATGTTGTAGCAGGGCACTTAGAAAAATCCAAGGCAAGCAGGCAGAGTCATTATGGTTTTGTAAAAGGGAAATCATGGGCTGAATCGTCGGCTCAGCGAGCAGGGGCAGGGTCTGCTCGCCGAGGCGTAAAATGACGTGGGGTGACGTCGGGCGTGTATCCCAACGTCACCGCGCGTCATTTAGCTTTTCAGTTTGGCGGCGCACAGCCGAGTCGAGTGCACGCCCGCCGAACTGTCAAAGGCCTGTTAAGGCCATTAATTAACTAATTAAGCCTATTGAGAAAGCTGCCCGTCCAACCTTAAGGTTGGAAGAGCCCAGGCAGCCTTTGCATTTTTTCATGGAACCTCATCCACAGGAGGGATGAGGTTTCATGAAGGGTTTATAAATTGAATAAATTTTTTCATTAAAGTACATTGACATGTCCCAGCTGATTGACACTGTCACATGAGGGGACATGTCTTAAATTTTTTTTTTCTTTTTAAAGTTTTTGGAACTTAAACTAATCTCCCTGAGGCAGCCCTATGCCTCAGGGAGATTTCTGTGCTCTTTCACGCACATACGCAAAAGAGTGCAGGCCCCGACTCAGGGAACCGCACCCCCCCACCCTCTGCCCCCACCCCCCCCCAACCCGCACAAGGAGCGTTCAGTGCTTCTGGGCGCGCGTCACACTGAGCGGGCCTTAATTGGCCCGCCCACATAAAATGGCGGAGCGGAACCGATCGGGGGGGCCAATCGGGTCCGCATCCACCCTCGCGACAGGGGGGAGTTTCTACCCCATATTTAACCAATTTATTGGAGTTCTTTGAAGGATTCACATTTGCTGTGGATAAAGGGGAACCGATAGATGTACTGTACTTAGAATTCCAGCAGGCATTTGATAAAGTGCCACATCAAAGGTTATTGCAGAAAAAAAAAGCTCATGGTGAAGGGGGTAACATGTTGGCATGGATAGAAGATTCGCTAGCTAATAGGAAACAGAGTTGGCATAAATGGGCATATTTCTGGTTGACAGGATGTGACGAGTGGAGTGCCACAGGGATCAGTGCTGGGACCTCAACTATATATAAATGACTTGGACGAAGGGATTAAAGGAATGTTTGCAAAATTTGCTGACGACACAAAGATAAGTAGAGTTGAGAAGAAACTTAAGAAGATTACAAAGTGACATAGATGGGTTAAGTGAGTGGGCAAAGATCTGGCAAATGGAGTATAATGTGGGCAAATGTGAAACCATTCATTTTGGCAGGAAGAATAAAAAAGCTTATTATCTAAATGGTGAGATATTGAGGAGTTCTGAGATTCAGAGGGAGCTGGGTATCCTAGTGCATGAATCACAAAAGGTTAGTTTGCAGGTACAACAGGTAATTAGGAAAGCTAATAAAATGTTATAATTTATTGTGAGGGGAATTGATTTCTTTTTAAAATAAATCATTCAAAAGAATTGGAGTAAAATCTTACACATTGCTGGTGTGTAAGCCAAAGGCATTGTCATGAAGCTATTAATGTATATAATGTTATTGGAAACTATTTTTTTGCAAAATAGAGGTTTAGTCTGTGGGTGTGTCTGTGTGTGTTTTAATTGGATTAAAGCCAGTTAGTCTGGGTGTTTTGATATATAGTACCTTTGAGATGTAAAAACAGAGGTAAAGGTGTATTTGCATTTTGTTGAACAGAGCATTCAAGAGTGGGAGTGAAATCTTGCACCTAGCTAGGAGACACCAAGCTATATGTTTATCTAACCAATAAAATTGGTACGATGAAAGGGGTTTTATTGTTAGAAGAGGTGGAGTTCGAAAGGTTTGGTGATACAATGAAAATTTACATTCAAAGGGAAGTGCTGGGTGTAACAGAATGCAGTTTTGTGTGTACGGGGCAGAGGCATGTAACATCAAAGCAGCTGTAAGCCTACAACTGTCTGCAAAGGAATCAAAGTGAAAGGAACCTCATTTTGAATTTATGAGGTGAAAATGCTTTGCCTGGTGTCTTTTTAAAGTCTATGGGTTACTGTTGCCTTGGTGAAGATTTACCTGGGGGTGATTAATTTGGGGATTTGTTTAAACGTTATTATGGTAGTAATTTGTAGACATGTGTATGTGTTTAATTTGTTGTTAAATTAATAAACGTTTAATTTAGTTTTATATAAAAACCCTCTTGAGGCTTGGTGGTCTTATTTATGAATTAAGAGCTACATCTCAAACATACCAATTGAAAATATAGATTATGACAGTTGTTCAAGTTTCCCTCTGGGATTGAAACAACTCAGCCTTTATCAATTACTGTGTCATAACAAATCCTGTATACCCGTTATTGTTAGGGCACCTATAAACCACTCTTACAAGTGACTTTTTACCTTTGTATTACTATCTCTACCCAAACTGATTCTACATCTTGACCTCCAGAACTAAGTTCATCTCTTTCTATTGTACCAATGTCATCCTTAATTAACAGAGCTACCCCTCCACATTTTCCTAGCTTCCTGTCCTTCCTAAATTTCACATACCCTTGAACATCATTGTCCTAGTCTTTGTCATCCTGTAGTCACATCTCTGTAATGGCCGTCAGATCATATTTATTTCCATTTGTGCTGCTTTGTTAGAAATGCAATGTCCGTTCAGACATAGGGCCTTTAGTTCTGTCTTTTTACTTTTTGTAACCTCTCACCTTCCTTATCTCCTGGTGCACTCTTAGCTTTGTACACTCTGCCCCTTCCTGCCATGCCCTGATCATCATTTCCCTTATTCTTACCTTGCTCTTTTGCCTTGTCTTCTCTATTTAATTTGACACATCTTCCCAAACTCGATCCCTAGTCCCCACTATTTGGTTTAAAGCCTTCCCTTTAAACCCTAGTTACACAACTCGCCAGAACACTCATTGCAGCATGCTTCAGGTGAAGACAGTCCCAAGGGTACAGCTCCCACTTTCCCCAACACTGGTGCCACTGCCTCATGAATCGAAACCCACACCAATCTTTGAGCCACGCATTTAACTCTCGATTCTGATTTACCCTATGACAATTTGCTCATAGTTCAGGCGGTAATCCGAAGGTTACCACCTTTGAGGTTCTGCCTTTTAATTTAACTCCCAGCTGCTCATACTCCCTTAGCAGCTCTTTCCACTTCTACCTATGTCATTTGTACCTATGTGGACCACAACCACTGGATCATCCCCCACCCACTGCATGTTCCTCTCCAGCCCATAGCAGATGTACCAAACCCTGGCATTGGGCAGGCAATACAGCCAACTGGATTCTCGCTCTTGGCAGCAGAGAACTGTGTCTAACCCCCTGACTGTACTCTTCCCACCTATCACTACATTCTTATTAACTCCCCCTGATTGAACGGTTTCCTGTAACATGGTGCCATGGTCAGTTTGCTCATCCTCCCTGCGCCACCACTTTCATCAATACAGACTGCAAGAACCTCAAACCTTTTAGACAATTGCAAAGGCTGAGATCCTCCACTTCTGCCTTCTGGGTCACCATACCTGCCTCAGTCAATGTCACATCCTCCTGTTCCTGACCACTGGCCAAATCAGAACACTCTATCATAAAGGGTATGACTGCTTCCAGGTACCATAGAACCATAGAAAAGTTAAGGCACAGAAAGAGGCCATTCAGTCCATTTTGTCTGCGCTAGCTAAAAAAGAGAAAAAAGAAACAAGCTGCTCATTTTTAATCCCACTTTCCAGGACCTGGTCTGTAGCCTTGCAAGTTCCAGCACTTCAGATGAAGATTTAGGTACCTTTTAAATGAGTTGAGACTGGATTATCAGCCTCAGTGAAGAGTGTTGAAAAATCAGCACTGATGTCCCAGTTGACGTCATCAGAGCATTTGGATGGTTTGAGGGGCTCCAATTTGGTATCAATGACCGACTGTCTGTTCCTGTCTTGGTGAGGTTGGGGTCAATAGAGGTGTTTCGGCTCAGGGGAGAAAATTCCTGATTACGAATCATATATATTGTTTTCAGTATCTGTTCATGTATTGGACCGCTGTTTGTAACATGCCTATGACTTGTAGTTTGATCCCTCCTGGATCATATAACTGGGTTTCAGTTGTCTTCTGCCATTGTTTTGCTAGCCATGGTTCTTTGGCAGACAAGACTGTTACACTTGTATCCAATCTGAAATTAGTGATGTGTCCATTGACACAAATGTCTGCATTCCTGAAAGTGTATCTTGGATCTTTGCCGAGGAAATATTGTTGTTCCTCTTTTTGTTAGGATTCCTCCATTTCATTAATGGCCTTGTGCGTGAAGATTCTCTTGTTATCCTCAGTGTATCTCGAGGTTTTAGTTCTGCACATCTTTCCAATGTGTCCAAACCTTTACATTGAAAGCATTTTGCAGTTCTGGCAGGACACTGATCACATCTGTGGGGCTTTTTGGTGCCATAGCACTGGCATGGTTTAATGGCATCTTGAGCTCTTATTCCATGAGATCTTTTTCCCTCGAGTGTCTTTGACATTCTTGTGGCTAATAACCTGTAACGGGGGTTTTCTGTGCCATGGTTTGTCTTCCCCTCTTAGCATGGCTCTCTGTTGCTGACAGGCTTCTGACTGTCTGACTAACTGTACCGCCTTCTCCAAAGTTAGGTCTTCTTTGAATTGCAGTGAGTCAGATAGGGTGTCATCGGTTTCCCCAACTGTGATGTGGTCTCCTATCACCTCAGATTTAAGATTATCAGATTCACTACTTCAACCAGTTGATAATGGTTCACCAGGTTTATGAACCTTTTACTAAACTTGGCCCTCTCTTGTTACTCCGTAAATTAAAATAGTTATCAAAGGGTTTTCAGACCCCTCCGAACTTGTCTGGTGTTTCATTAATGCCTTGTCTGGCAATCTGATCATCAGAAATTGCTCCAATACAATATAATAATGTATTGGCTTTTTGTTTAATCCAAATGAAATCCTAAATCTTAAAAATCTTTTCCATCATAGTTCCCAATTCTGCGTCTGAACTGACCCTTCCATGTGCTAAATCAGTCTGGCAGAGTGAATTTGGATTCCATAGCTATTTTAAGCTCTTTGGAGGTCAGCTTAGATTTTTTAAACTTCTGTTATAGCAATGGACTTTTCCTGCACTGATCAGGCTTTTTCTGATACCCCGTTACAGTCGCTGACCCTTATTTGGTAACGGTTCCTAAACATTGCAGTATTTTGAAACTAATCACTGGAAGTTATTATTAAGCCCAGTTCACTGATATACTCCTTCTTTTTGATTCAGTCATGGGATGTGGGCATCGCTGGCTAGGTCAACATTTATTGCCCATACCTAATTGCCCTTGCAAAGGTGGCAGTGAGCTGCATTCTTGAACCGCTGCAGTCCCTGTGGCATAGGCATACACACTGTGCTGTTAAGGAAGAAGTTCCAGGATTTTGACACAGCAACTGTGAAGGAATGGCCATATATTTCCAAGCCAGGATGGTGAGTGACTTCGAGGGGAGCTTCCAGATGATGGTCTTTCCATGCATCTGCTACCCTTGTCCTTGTAGATGGTAGCAGTCATGGGTTTGGAAGGTGCTGTCTAAGGAGCCTTGGTGAGTTCCTGAAGTGCATCTTGTGGATGGTACACATTGCTGCCACTGTGCATTGGTGGTGGAGGGAGTGAATGTTTGTGGATGGGGTGCCAATCAAGTGGGATGCTTTGTCCTGGACAATGTCAAGCTTCTTGAGTGTTGTTAGAGCTGCACTAATCCAGGCAAGTGGAGAGTATTCCATCACACTCCTGACTTATGCTTTGTAGATGGTGGGCAGGCTTTGGGGAGTCAGGAGGTGCGTTACTCACCATAGGATTCAGAGCCTCTGAACTGCAGCCATAGTATTTATAAGGCTAGTCCAGTTCAGTTTCTGGTCAATGGTAAGCCTCAGGATGTGAGTAGATTCAGCGATAGTAATGCCATTGAATGTCAAAGGGCAATGGTTAGATTCTCTCTTGTTAGAGATGGTCATTGCCTAGCGCTTGTGTGGTGCATAATTTACTTGCCACTTGTCAGCCCAAGGCCGGATATTGTCCAGGTCTAGCTGCATTTGGACTTGGACTGCTTCAGTATCTGAGTTGTCACGACCGGTGCTGAACATTGTGCAATCAATAAGCGAACATCCTCATTTCTGACCTTATAATTGAAGGAAGGTCATTGATGAAGCAGCTGAAGATAGAAACATAGAAACTAGGAGCAGGAGTAGGCCATTCGGCCCTACAAGCCTACTTCGCCATTCATTATGATCATGGCTGATCATCCAACTCAATAGCCTGCTCCCACTTTCTCCCCATACCATTTGATCCCTTTCACCCCAAGAGCTATATCTAACTCCTTCTTGAAAACATACAATGTTTTGGTCTCAACTACTTTCTGTGGTAGTGATTTCCACAGGCTCACCACTCTCTGGGTGAATTGAGATGTGTATTGAGATGGATGGAAAACTGGTTGGCAGACATGAAACAAAGAGTAGGAATAAACGGATCTTTTTCCAAATGGCAGGCAGTGACTAGTGGGGTACTGCAGGGATCAGTGCTGGGACCCCAGCTATTTACAATATATATTAATGATTTAGATGAGGGAGCTAAATGTAATATCTCCAAATTTTCAGATGACACAAAGCTGAGTGGGAGGGTGAGCTGTGAGGAGGATGCAGAGATGCTTCAGGGTGATTTGGACATGCTGAGTGAGTGGGCAAATGCATGGCAGATGCAATATAATGTGGATAAATGTGAGATTATCCAATTTGGTTGCAAAAACAGGAAGGCCAATTATTATCTGAATGGCTATAAATTGAGAGAGGGGAATGTGCAACGAGACCGGGGTGTCCTCATACACCAGTCGTTGAAGGTAAGCATGCAGTTGCAGCAGGCGGTAAAGAAGACAAATGGTATGTTGGCCTTCATAGCGAGAGGATTCGAGTACAGGAGCAGGGATGTCAATTATACAGGGCCTTGGTGAGACCACACTTGGAATATTGTGTGCAGTTTTGGCCTCCTTATCTAAGGAAAGATGTTCTTGCTATAGAGGGAGTGCAGCGAAGGTTTACCAGACTGATTCCTGGGATGGCAGGACTAACATATGAGGAGAGATTGAGTTGGTTAGAATTATATTCGCTGGAGTTCAGAAGAATGAGGGGGGATCTCATAGAAACCTATAAAATTCTAACAGGACTAGGCAGGGTAGATATAGGAAATATGTTCCCAATGGTGGGGGAGTCCAGAACCAGGGGACACAGTCTGAGGATACGGGGTAGACCATTTAGGACTGAGATGAGGAGAAATTTCTTCAAGTAGAGAGTGGTGAGCCTGTGGAATTCGCTACCACAGAAAGTAGTTGAGGCCAATACATTGTATGTTTCCAAGAAGGAGTTAGATATAGCTTTTGGGACGAAAGAGATCAAAGGAAATGGGGAGAAGAAGTGGATAAGTGGCAGATGGAGTTTAACCTTGAAAAGTGTGAGGTGATACACTTTGGAAGGAGTAATTTGACAGGGAAGTATTCAATGAACGGCATGACACTAGGGAGTTCTGAGGAACAAAAGGGCCTTGGCGTGTGTGTCCATAGATCTCTGAAGGCGGAGGGGCATGTTAGTGGGGTGGTGAAAAAGGCATATGGGACACTTGCTTTTATCAACCGAGGCATAGATCACAAAAGTAGGGAGGTCATGTTGGAGTTGTATAGAACCTTGGCGAGGCCACAGCTGGAGTACTGTGTGCAGTTCTGGTCACTATATTATAGGAAGACTATGATTGCACTGGAGGGGTTGCAGAGGAGCTTCACCAGGATGTTGCCTGGGATGAAACATTTAAGTTATGAAGAGAGGTTGGATAGACTTGGGTTGTTTTCGTTGGAGCAGAGAAGACTGAGGGGCGACCTGATCAAGGTGTACAAGATTATGAGGGGCATGGACAGGGTGGATGGGGAGCAGCTGTTCCCCTTAGTTGAAGGGTCAGTCACAAGGGGACATAAGTTCAAGGTGAGGGGCAGATGGTTTAGGGGGGATGCAAGGAAAACCTTTTTTACCCAGAGGGTGGTGAGGGTCTGGAATGCACTGCCTGGGAGGGTGGTGGAGGCGGGTTGCCTCACATCCTTTAAAAAGTACCTGGGTGAGCACTTGGCATGTCATAACATTCAAGGCTATGGGCCAAGTGCTGGTAAATGGGATTAGGTAGGTAGGTCAGGTGTTTCTCACGTGTCGGTGCAGACTCGTTGGGCCAAAGGGCCTCTTCTGCACTGTGTGATTCTGTAATTTCAATGAAGTTGTCTTTTACTCTTCTAAACTCGAGTGGATATAAGCCTAGCCTGTTCAACCTTCCCTCATAAGACAAACCTCCCAGGTATTAGTCTAGTAAGCCTTCTCTGAACTGCTTCCAATGCATTTACATCCTTCCTTAGATAAGATCCTTGTGGTTCTTGTCAGGGTGGAGAGGATGTTTCCTCCTGTGGGAGAATCTAGAATTTTGGGTCACTGTTTAAAAATAAGAGGGAGCTCATTTAAAACAGATGAGAATTTTTTTTCTCTCAGAGGGTAGGGAGTGTTTGGAACTCCCTTCCTCAAAAGGAAGTGGAAGCAGAGTCTTTGAATATTTTTAGGGCAGAGCTAGATAGAATCTTGATAAGCAAGGGGGATAAAAGGTTATCAAGGATAGTTGGGAATGTGGAGTTGAGGTTACAATCAGATCAGCCATGATCTTATTGAATGACGGAAAAGGCTCGAGGGGCTGAGTGGTCTACTCCTGCTCCTAATTCATATGTTCCTATGCATGTTCTTAAACCTCCACTCTGGCTCTCAGCTCCTGCTCTTTTTAAATCTAGATATTTCAGTAGTTTGGACTATGTTGAAGAATTGTGCCCAATCTTGTGAACCAGACTTTAGGAAGGACAAGGCAGCTTAGATATAGAATAGTCCCAGGGATGTGGGATTACAGCCACATAGAAAGACTGTGGAAGCTGGGATTGTTTTCTTTTGAGCACCCAAGGTGAAACAGAGAACTGATTGTAATAAAGAGACAATGTTTTCAGTGACTCAAATTTAGATAATGAGATGGCACAGATTGAAGGTGATTGGCAAAAGAAGCAGTCGTGACATGAAAAACTTCTAATACAATGATTTGGGATGCACTGCCTGAAAGGGTGCTGGATACAGATTTAATACTAGGCCTAAAGGAAGCTGGATAAATAGAAAGAAAATGCAGTTATAAGTCAGAGCTGAGGAGTGGAACTAACTGCACTGCTGAATGGCCTCCTTCTGTATTATATCAATTCTATGGGCTGAATTATATGAGACACGGTGGTCCTCGCCCTCCCAGCAGAAATGTCAGCGGGCAGTCTGCCCACAGGGAGAATGGCTGCCGACAAATCAGGGGCAGCACTACCACCATGGCCACTGCCAATAATGCTGTTGGAACTTGAGGATGCGTTCAGCGATGAATCGGAACTTTGTAAGAGTTCGGTGGTCAGAGGGTGAGGGAGTTAGTGGTCAGCGAGAGGGATGGGAGCCTGGAATTTGAGGAGTCAAGGTGGGGGGGTGGGGGGGGTGCGCAGGGAGAGGAACTTGGGGGAGATATCCCTTTAGGGAGGCTCTTCGATTGGTGCCAGTTAAGGTGGGACCCATCCCTGCCCACCACCTGCCTTGCAGGGAAACCTGGCAAGCTGGCCACTTGGCCTCTCCAACTGCCAGTTACACCCTGGTGGAAATAGGATGAGGGCCTTAAGTGGGGATTAATTGCTTCAATTAAAGGCTTCAATTGGCCTACTGGCACCTGATGCCACCCCATGCCACTGGTAAAATTGTGGTGGGGGCAGGGGCAGGCAGGTAAGCAGTGGCAGGCCTCCCACTGGATTTAATGTGCTTGTCCACCTTCAAACCCACCAGCTGAGGAGTGTTAAATCCAGCCCTATGGTTATACAATCTAATTTTCTTACCCTGTTAGCGATTTCTGACAGACCTCCAGTTGTTCCTGTAAGTGTGGCAGAAGCTGTCCCATAATGTCATCTCCAACACAGCACTGGACAACAGTTGGAATTTCATGAGCCCGCTGCATTATTTTTATCCACGATTTATCAACATTTTGAAATCGTTTTGCTTCCTAGAGAAGAAATGCAACCATGTCATCAACTAAGTTTTGGAAAGTAAGAATTTGCATTTGAGATCCTATCCATTTATTGCATGAAAACGTTTTTCTTCATGTCGCCATTGCTTCTCTTGCCAATTACTTTAAATCTATGTCCACTGGTTCTCAATTCTTACACCACTAGGAATAATTAATAGAAAAACAGTCCCAAATTGAAAAATCTATGTAATTTTGGTTACAGGGATATGGGACCTTTCATGTGAATCCTTTCTGCCCCCTAAATATATTTCCTAAAGTGCAGTGCCCAGAACTGGACGCAATTTTCTAGTTAAGGCTGAACAAGAGTTTTATACAAACTTAACATAGCTTCCTTGCTTTGGTACTTTAAGCCTCTATTAATAAAGCCTAGGATGCTGTTGAGACTGTAATAATAAAGCAATCTGTCCTGTCACCTTCAAAGATTTGGCCATGTGTGTACCCAGGTCCCGCTGCTCCTGCACCCCCTTTAGAATTATGCCCTTTGTTTTATATTGTCTCTCACCAAAATGAATCACTTCACACTTCTCTGCAATAAATTTCATCTGCCACTTGTCTGCTCATTCCACCAACCTCTCTATGCACTTTTGAAGTTTAACACTAGCTTCCTCACATTTCACAATACTTACAAGTTTTGCATTACATGCAAATTTTGAAATTGTGCCCCGTACACCAAGTTCTAGGTCATTAATATATATCAGGAACAGCAGGCTCTCTGGGTGACTCCTTCTCCCAGTCTGAAAAACATCCATTAACCACTACTGCGTTTCCTGTCACTCAGCCAATTTTGTATCCATGTTACCACTGTAACTTTGTTCCATGTGGTCTAACTTTGCCCAAAAGTCAGTTGTATATCACTTCATCAAATGCCCAACGTCCCTTGGATGGCTGCATTTCTGGAGTTTATTTCAAGTCAGTGTTGTGACCTCACACAAGCACTCTAAGGCAGAGGCCTGGCACATTCTGTTCTCTTGAAATGATGTCAACATTCTACAGGGTCCTGGGTCTCTTTGCTCACCAATCAGCTGGATAGCTGGTGAACTGCCAACTATCAGATCCTAAAGCCCTAAGAGGCAGTAGCATGAGACATCGGCTGCGGAGTGGCATGTAACATTTGTGCCACACATGTAATATGCGATGTTATCTTATCAATGACCTTATCTCCAATAAGAGAATCTAACCATCTCCCCTTGACATCACCAGCATTTTCATTGCTGAATCCCTCATTATCAGCATTCTGGGGTTACCATTAGCCAGAAATGGAATTGGACCAGGCAGAAAAATACTGTGGCTGCACCAGATGGATTTCAGCTGCTCAAGAAGGCAGCTCACCTCCACCTTCTGAAGAGCAATTAGAGATGGACAACAAACACTGGCCTAACAAGCGATGCTCACATCTCATTAAAAAAAAATTCTCAAGTCCACCAAGGTATGGAAGCCATTCTATTTTAGAGGAAAAGAGAATTAGATGCAATACAAGTGTGATTGCAAGTGAGTGTATGAACTGAAGATGGGAATATGTTTAGAACCAGAGACAAAAGCGGTTGGGGCCAGGGAACTGGAAACTGTTGTTGTGATGTAAGGTGTCAGAGGAATCACGGATGGTCTGAGGGCCCTTAGCTTCTTCCTTGAACAGAGGCCCGAATAATCCCCATCCACCACTACTCTCCTCCGTCTGACTGAACTTGTTCTCACACTGAACAATTTCTCCTTTAACTCCTCTCACTTCCTCCAAATAAAAGGTGTGGCTATGGGTACCCGCATGGGCCCCAGCTATGCCTGTCTCTTTATGGGGTATGTGGAATATTCCTTGTTCCAGTCCTACTCCGGCCCCCTCCCACAACTCTTTCTCCGGTACATCGATGATTACTTCGGTGCTGCTTCATGCTCTCGTCGGGACCTGGAAAAATTTATTAATTTTGCTTCCAATCTCCACCCCTCCATCATTTTCACATGGTCCATCTCTGACACTTCTCTTCCCTTCCTTGACCTCTCTGTCTCAATTTCTGATGATAGACTGTCCACCAATATCCATTACAAGCCTACCGACTCCCACAGCTACCTTGACTACAGCTCCTCACACCCTGCTTCTTGTAAAGACTCCATCCCATTCTCTCAGTTCCTTCGCCTCTGTCGCATCTGTTCTGATGACGCTACCTTCAAAAACAGCTCCTCTGACATGTCCTCCTTCTTCCTTAACCGAGGTTTTCCATCCACGGTCGTTGACAGGGCCCTCAACCGTGTCCGGCCCATATCCCGCGCATCCTCCCTCACGCCTTCTCCTCCTTCCCAGAAACATGATAGGGTCCCCCTTGTCCTCACTTATCACACCACCAGCCTCCGCATTCAAAGGATCATCCTCCGCCATTTCCGCCAACTCCAGCATGATGCCACCACCAAACACATCTTCCCTTCACCCCCCCTGACAGCATTCCGTAGGGATCGTTCCCTCCGGGACACCCTGGTCCACTCCTCCATCACCCCCTACTCCTCAACCCCCACTTATGGCACCTCCCCATGCCCACGCAGAAGATGCAACACCTGCCCCTTCACTTCCTCTCTCCTCACCGTCCAAGGGCCCAAACACTCCTTTCAAGTGAAGCAGCATTTCACTTGCATTTCCCCTAACTTAGTCTACTGCATTCGTTGCTCCCAATGCGGTCTCCTCTACATTGGAGAGACCAAACACAAACTGGGCGACCGTTTTGCGGAACACCTGCGGTCTGTCCGCAAGAAAGACCCAAACCTCCCTGTCGCTTACCATTTTAACACTCCACCCTGTTCTCTTGCCCACATGTCTGTCCTTGGCTTGCTGCATTGTTCCAGTGAAGCCCAACGCAAACTGGAGGAACAGCACCTCATCTTCCGACTAGGCACTTTACAGCCTTCCGGGCTGAATATTGAATTCAACAACTTTAGATCTTAAACTCCCCCTCCCCCCATCCCCACCCCGTTTCTTCCTCCCCCCATCCCCCCGCCCCCCCAACCACCCCGCTTTTTTTTCAATAATTTATATAGATTCTTCTTTCCCCACCTATTTCCATTATTTTTAAGTCTAAAACTAAAACCTTGTTAGCCTTTCCACCCCACCCCCACTAGAGCTGTACTTTGAATATCCTGTCTTCCATTCTTAATTAGCACTTTTCTCAGACAAAACACCTCTTTGACCCTTTTGTCTGTGACATCTTTTGATTATCTGCTCATCTCCACAATCACCACACCCTCAATGTCTCTCTCTCCCCCCACCAACCCCCCCCAACCCCCACCCACCTTAAACCAATTTATATTTCTCCCTTCTTCTAACTATGCTTCAGTTCTGCCGAAGGGCCAGGAAGGCTCAAAACGTTAACTGATTTCTTCTCCGCCGATGCTGCCAGACCTGCTGAGTTTTTCCAGGTAATTCTGTTTTTGTTTTGGATTTCCAGCATCCGCAGTAGCTTTTAGCTTTTTGTTTTTAACAGTTACAGAGGAACCAGTTTCAGCTGTTTCTTTAATTAACTAAGCTCCACATCCAGTGGAGACCTTGTTAAAACCCAGCTTCAGGCTAGAAACTTTAGAATTTAAACTGTAGATTTCAGTTAAATGCTAACTGCAAACAGAATTAGATTTTTTACAAATTTTTTAAAAAAAATTAAGACTCCTTACTCACCATCCACCAGCATCCAGTCTTTTCACCTGTTTTATCCTCCTATTTCTATACTTACTTGCTTGGAGGTACGTGGATTACTATTTTTGATGTTTGCTGATTTACTACCTAGTTCATTAAATTCTGACTGCAGGACTCCATCCATCCTTCTACCTATGGGTGCTACTGATGTGAAAGACTGTTGGCTAGTCACCCTTCCATCTCAGGGTGCTCTGCAGCCATTCAATGATATCCTTGGCATTTGCACCACAGAGGCAAAACAATATCCCAGATTCAGGTCTGCAGTTGCAGAAACACCTGTCTGCTTTCCTATCAAATCCCCTATCACTATTGCTCTT
Organism: Cetorhinus maximus; assembly: GCF_964194155.1. Taxonomy (NCBI): domain Eukaryota; kingdom Metazoa; phylum Chordata; class Chondrichthyes; order Lamniformes; family Cetorhinidae; genus Cetorhinus; species Cetorhinus maximus. The sequence continues at coordinate 170,202,536 of NC_135883.1, forward strand.
CCTGTCTTCTTCATGTCCCCCTGTACAGCTGAGCCACCTGTGGTGCCATGGACTTGGCTCTGACTGTACTCTCCGATGAGCCATCACTCCCATCAGTACTCAGAACTGAATACTGGTTGGAGAATGGGATGAACTCAAGAAACTCCTGCACCACCTGCCTGTTTCTTCTTGACTGCCTGGTGATCAACCATTCCCTTTCTCCCTCCATACTCTTAAGTTGGGAGGGCGGTGACCGCACTTTTGAATTTGCAATCCACGAAGCTCTCAGCCATCTCATTGAAGCATACAAATTTCTCACTGGACTCAATAGGGCAGAAGCAAGAAGGATGTTTACCCTGGTTTTGGGGTCTAGAACCAGGGACATAGTCTCAGAATATGAAGTAGGCCATTTAGGACTGAGATGAGAAGGAATTTCTTCACTTAGAGGATGTGGAATCTTTGGAATTCTCTACCCAAGAGGGCTCAGTCAATGAGTATATTCAAGATAGAGATCAACAGATTCCTAGATTTTAAAGACATCAAAGCATATGGAAATAGTAGGGGAAAATAGCATTGAGATAAATGATCTGCCATGATCTAGTTGAATGGTGGAACGGGCACGAGGGAACAAATGGCCTACTCCTCCTTCTATTTCCTATGTTCCTAGCCTCACGGATGAGCCCCAGTGATGCCAACTGTGGTTCATGCTCCAAAACCCTGAAACATGTTATTTTCTAGTTTATCTTGGCGAGAATTAAAACAGTGACCAAGAAACGCAAAGCTAGGTAATATTATTTTTTGGAATGTGTAGATTAATGTTATAAGTTACCTGTGGCAGTTGTTTGGCAATATCTCCTCCAATAAAGACAGCCTCCAGATAAACCCACAGATTTTGTACTAAAAGCCACTGTTCTATTATAGTTGTGCATGTTGTCAGATTGTGCACCCAGAGCTGAATATCCTTTTTATAGTAAGCATTATACCTGCAAGGGAAAAACAATTCCAAAAATCTAATAAATTATGGTGGATTAAAGGACCCATTTAAAAAAACACTTCTTCAGTTAGAACCTTAAATGGAATTAAGTGAACAGCTCCTGTTGGAAGCTAGCATGGGTCACAGAATCATTACAGCACAGAAGGAGCCATTCGGCCCATTAGGTCTGCACCGGGTCTCCAAATGAGCATTTCACCTGCATTCTCCCTGTAACCCTGCAGATTGTTTCTTTTAAAATACTCATCTAATTCCCTCTTGAATGCCTCAATTGAACCTACCTCCCTCACATCTCAGGCAATGCATTTCAGACCCTAACCACTCACTATGTGAAAAAATTGTTTTCTTATATCATTTTTGCTTCTCTTGCCAATTACTTTAAATCTGTGCCCCCTCATTCTCGATCCTTTCATGAGTGGAAATGGTTCCCCGTTTACTCTGTTCAGGCCCCTCATGATTTTGAATGCTTCTATCAACTCTCCTCTCAGTCTTCTTTTCTTCAAGGAAAAGAGTCCCAACTTTTCCAATCTATCTTCATAACTGAAGTTCCTCATCCCTGGAATCATTCTTGTAAACCTCTTCTGCACTCTCTCAAATGCCTTCATATCCTTCCAAAAATGTAGCACTCAGGACTATACACAATACTCCATCTGAGGTCTACCTAGCATCTTAGATAAGTTCAATATAACCTCCTTGCTCTTGGACGTGATGGCCCTATTAATAAAGCCTAGGATACATTTTTATAATTCATTCATGGGATGTGGGCATTGCTGGCTAGGAAAGCATTTATTGCTTATCCCTAACAGCCCTTGAGATGGTGGTGGTGAACTGTCTTCTTGAACCCCCGCAGTCCATGTGGTGTAAGTACACCGACAGTGCCGCTAGGGAGGGAGTTCCAAGGCTATGAGGCAGCAACAATGAAGGAATAACGATATATTTTCAAGTCATGATGGTGAGTGGCTTGGAGGGAAACTTCCAGGTGGTGCTATTCCCATGTGTCTGCTGCCCTTGTCCTTCTTGATGGTAGCGGTAATGGGTTTGGAAGGTGCTATATAAGGACCTTTGGTGAGTTCCTGCAGTGCATCTCGTAGATGGTACACACTGTTGCTACTGTGGTGGAGGGAGTGAATGTTTGATGTTTGTGAATGGGGTGCCAATCAAGCGGGCTGCTTTGTCTTGGATGCTGTCAAGCTTCTTGAGTATTGTTGGAGCTGCACCCATCCAGGCAAGTGGAGAGTATTCCATCACACTCCTGACTTGTGCCTTGGTGGGTGGATAGGCTTGCGGGGGTGGGGGTCAGGAGGTGAGCTACATGCTGCAAAATTCCTAGCCTCTGACCTACTCTTGTAGCCGCAGTATTTATATGGCTAGTTCAGTTCAGTTTCTGGTGAATGGTAACTCCCAGGATGTCGATAGGGCGGAATCGTCCCAGATTTGCATTAAGAGTGGTAGTGGGCAGGTAAAATGATGTTTTACGCACTGGCCACAATGATGGCTTTTCATGCCGCATCATGCCAAACCCGCCGCATTAGTTATGCATTCCAGGGAAACACGTCATTTCCATGTCAGGCGGGCTCTCATTTGGCCAGCACACCATCACCTTGCCGTTTCATCATGCCAGGCACCATTTTTAAAGTCCAGCCACATGCACAGTTCTCAGTGCTTTCAGCCCACGACTGCTGCATGGAAGACATGGCCCTGAAAGGCAAGAAGACTGCAGCCCCAGGTTTAATGAAATATCCCTTTAGTGCCTTTTGAACGTTGTGGAGGCCTGCTGTGATGTCCTCTACCTCCACTCTGGCCGCAAGATGAGCAGCTGCATCACCAATCCAGCACGGGAGGCGATGGCAGAGGTGGTCAGTGCCAATGCCCTGCAAAAGAGGACAGCTACCCAGTGCCGCTACAGGATGAATAGCCTCATCCATTCCACTGAGGTAACTCACTCTTCTCATCACTCTCAACTCACACACTCAAAAACCCATCACATATCACAAGGATCTCACACCTCAAGGGACAACACTACTAACTCTCACACACACCCTCACATCTCCATCAGGCGCATATCCTCTGGAGCTCACGTCCTCATCCCGTCCATGGCTCCGCTCACCACACAAATATTCCATGCAGTGCTATGTGTCCTGCTCACACTCTCTCCATCCGTTTCCATGCAGGAGAAGCCTGCTCACATCAGCAGGCCCAGACCAGAGGTGGAGTGGCCCACATTAGACCCCACACTCGCATTGAGGAGCATGGCATCGCACTGGCCGGTAAGGATTTGGACCCTGCTTGCGGGGACGGTGAGGTCAGCGATGAACACCCACCTGAGGATCCTGCATCACATATTTCTTCCCACAGCACAATTGTGAGTGCTCTCTCTCCTGCTTTCTACTCCACTGCCATGTTCTAATTATCTCTACTTTGGCTCACACTCTGCCCTTTGTCATTCCCACCATTCCCTCTTACCTCACCCAGCTTCAGTTTGCTCCACAGGAGGCAGTCATGGACCCATCAGACCCCTCCAATGCACGTTCACCTGGACATTCCACCCCTCCAGACCCCTCCCCGCCCCCAAAACCCCTTCCCTCTTCTGGTCTCCTTCCCCTTCAGAACCCCTTCCTCCGGAAACCCATCCCTGACTTTCAATGACTTATGTACATATACACCAAGCTCTGAGATTCAGAGAGATCTGGCTGTCCTAATGCATGAATCACAAAAGGCTAGTATTCAGGTATAGAAAATAGAAAGCTAATAGAATGTTATTGTTTATTGTGAGGGGAATTGAGGGAGGTTATGCTTCAGTTGCAGAAGGCACTGGTGAGACCACATCTGGAATATCGTGTACAGTACCAGTACCCTTTTTAAGGAAAGATGTAAATGCATTAAGAGCAGTTCAGAGAAGGTTAACTAGACTAATAGCAGGAATGGGCGGGTTTATTTTTATTCATTCACAGGATGTGGGCTTCGCTGGCTGCACAAGCATTTATTGCACATCCCTAGTTGCCCTTGAGAAGGTGGTGGTGAGCTGTCTTCTTGAACCTCTGTAGGCCATGAGGTGCAGGTGCTCCCACAGTGCTGTTAGGAAGGGAGTTCCTGGATTTTGACCCAGCGACAGTGAAGGAACAGCGATATAATTCCAAGTCAGGATGGTGAGTGACTTGGAGGGGAACTTCCAGGTGGTGGTGTTCCCATCTATCTGCTGCCCTTGTCCTCCTAGGTGGCAGTGGTTGTGGGTTTGGAAGGTGCTGTTGAAGGAGCCTTGGTGAATTCCTGCAGTTCATCTTGTAGATGGTACACACTGCTGCTACTGTGTTTCGATGGTGGAGGGAGTGAATGTTTGTGGATGTGGTGCTAATCAACCAGGTTGCTTTGTCCTGGGCGGTGTCAAGCTTCTTGAGTGTTGTGGGAGCTACATTCATCATGGTAAGTGAGGAGTATTCCATCACGCTCCTGATTTGTAGATGGTGGACAGGCTTTGGGAAGTCAGGAGGTGAGTTACTTGTTGCAAGATTCCTAGCCTCTGACCTGCTCTTGTAGCCACAGTATTTATATGGCTAGTCCAGTTCAGTTTCTGGTCAATGGTCAACCCCAGGGTGTTGATGGTGGGATTCAGTGATGGTAATGCCATTGAACATCAAGGGGCAATGGCTGGATTCTCTCTTGTTGGAGATGGTCATTGTCTGACACTTGTGTGACACAAATGTTACTTGCCACTTGCCAGCCTAAGTCTGGATATTGTCCAGGTCTTGCTGCATTTGGTCATGGACTGCTTCAGTACCTGAGGAGACTTGAATGGTGCTGAACATTGTGCAATCATCAGTCAACATTGCCACTTCTGACCTTATGATGGAAGGAAGGACATTGATGTAGCAGCTGAAGATGTTGGGCGTAGGGCACTACCCTGAGGATCTCGTGCAGTGATGTTCTGGAACTGAGATGACTGTCCTCCAATAACCACAACCATCTTCCTTTGTGCTAGGTATGACTCCAGCCAGTGGAGAATTTTCGCCCTGATTCCCATTGACTCCAGTTTTGTTAGGGCTCCTTGATGCCGCACTCTGTCAAATGCTGCCTTGATGTCACGGGCAGTTACTCTCTCCTCACCGCAGGAGTTCATCTCTTTTGTCCATGTTTGAACCAATGATGTAATGAGGTCAGGAGCTGACTGGCCCTTGGCGGAACCCAAACTGGGCGTCAGTGAGCAGGTTATTGTTAAGCAAGTGCCGCTCGATAGCACTGTTGATGACCCCTTCCATTACTTTACTGATGATCAAGGGTACACTAATGGGTTGGTAATTGGCCGCATTGGATTTGTACTGATTTTTGTGTACAGGGAATACCTGGGCAATTTTCCAAATAGCTGGGTAAATGCCAATGTTGTAGCTGCACTGGAAGCTGCTTGGCCAGAGGCACAGCAAGTTCTGGAGCACAATCCACAGTACTATATCCGGAATATTGTCAGGGCCCAATCTGCAATTTGCAGCATCCAATCTTAATTGATTAGCCTTGGGAGCCAGTTCATATGTGTCAAGTACTGCATTTTGAACTATCTCATAATTTGAAGGTTGCTTTTCGGAACGACTTGAATAAACATCCATTGTCAGGGCCCATAGCCTTTGCACTATCCAGTGTCTTCAGCCATTTCTTGATATCACGTGGAGTGAATTGAAGTGGTTGAGGGCTGGTATTTGTGATGCTGGGGACCTCCGGAGGAGGCTGAGATGGATCATCCACTTGGCACCCCTGGCTAAAAATTGTAGCAAATGCTTCAGCCTTATCTTTTGCACTGATGTGCTGGAATCCTCCATCATTGAGAATGGGGGTATTTGTGGAGCCTCCTCCTCCAGTGGTTGTTTAATTGTCCACCACCATTCACAACTGGATGTGGCAGGACTGCAGAGCTTAGATCTGATCCGTTGGTTGTGGGGTCGCTTAGCTCTGTCTATCATTTGCTGCTTATGCTGTTTGGCAAGCAAGTAGTCCTGTGTTAGACCTTGACCAGGTTTACACCTCATTTTTATGTTTGCCTGGTGCTGCTCCTGGCATGCCCTCCTGCACCTTTCATTGAACCAGGGTTGATCCACTGATTTAACGGTAATGGTAGAGTGGGGGATATGCCGGGCTATCAGGTTACAGATTGTGTTTGAACACAATTCTACTGCTGCTGATGGCCCACAGCGCCTCATGGATGCCCAATTTTGAGTTGCTAGATCTGTTCGAAATCCATCCCATTTAGCACAGTGGAAGTGCCACATAACACAATGGAGGGTATCCTCAAAGTGAAGGTGGGACTTCATCTCCACAACGACTGTGCGGTAGTCACTCCTACCGATACTGTCATGGACAGATGCATCTGCAGCAGGCAGGTTGGTGAGAATGAGGTCAAGTATGTTTTTCCCCCTTGTTGGTTCCCTCACAGCCTGCCACAGACCCAGTCTAGCAGCCATGTCATTTAGGACTTGTCCAGCTTGGTCAGCAGTGGTAATACCGAGCTACTCTTGGTGATGGCTGGGCAGGTGATGCGCTGTAGCTGTATGATGTGGGAGCTGGCAGATCCCATTGCAAGCCGCAGTGACCACATCTGCAGCAAGTTTTGATTGCTGGAGGAACTCCGGCTCAGAGTTGCTGAGCTGGAGTCCGGGCTCCGGACGCTGCAGCACATCCGGGACGGGGAGAGTTACCTGGATGCTTTGTTTCAGGAAGTGGTCACACCCGGTAGATTAAATACCTCAAATTCGGTCAGTGGTCAGGGTCAGCAGGGTGTGACTGCAAGTGAGGCAGGTAGAGGGATCCTGTGTTCAGGAACAGAGGAGCCTCAGCTCTTGTCCTTGTCCAACAGGTACGAGGTACTTACTCACTGTGTGGATGAGGAACAGGGCTGTAGGGAGGATGAGCCAGGTAACCACGGCACCATGGCACAGGAGGCCACTCAAGAGGGGGGAGCAAAAAGACAAGTGGTAGTTGTAGGGGATTCTATAATTAGGGGAATTGATAGCATCCGTTGTAAGCAGGATTGAGAGTCCCGCATGGTATGCTGCCTGCCCGGTGCCAGGGTCAGGGACATCTCTGACCGGCTTGAAAGGATATTGGAGAGGGGGGGAAGAATCCAGTTGTTGTGGTCCATGTCAGGACAAATAACATAGGTAAGACTAGGAAAGTTTGGGGATTATCAGGAACTAGGAACTAAATTAAAGAACAGGTCCTCAAGGGTCATAATCTCCAGATTACTACCCGAGCCCCGTGCAAATTGGTATTGGGAGGCGAGAATAAAGGAAGTAAACATGTGGCTAAAGGAGTGGTGCGGGAAAGAGGGGTTCCATTTCATGGGGCACTGGCATCAGTATTGGAACAAGAGGGATCTGTACCGTTGGGACGGTCCCCACCTGAACCGATCTGCAACCAATGTTCTAGCAAAAAGAGTAAATAGGGTGGTCAACAGGACTTTAAACTAGAAAGTGGGGCGGAACGGAAGGGTAAAACTCCAAGAAGTATGACTAATGGGAAACAAAGCAGCAAGTTAGCATGTGGTGGGGGGGGGATTCAACTTCATAGAAAATATGAAAAAACTGAAAAGAAAGGAGAGCCCAGGAGAGGCTATTAAAGTCTCCAGAACACAAAATAGGACAGAGTGTTTGGAAAGGGCTAGGAATCTAGCTTCAAGCACATCAGAAAAAGGGACGACAATGAGAAAGGGGAGGGGAAATGCAGGACTGAAGGTGTTGTATCTGAATGCACGCAGTATACGAAATAAGGTAAATGAGCTTGTGGCACGGATTGAAATTGGCAGGTGTGATGTGGTGGGCATCACGGAGATATGGCTGCAAGGGGATCAGGACTGGGAGCTAAATATCCAAGGATATACATCCTAACAAAAAGATAGGCAGGTTGGCAGAGGGGGTGGGATTGCTTTGTTAGTAAGAAAATAAATTAAATCGATAGCAAGAAACAACGTAGGGTCAGATGATGTAGAATCTGTGTGGGTAGAGTTGAGGAACCGCAAAGGTTAAAAAAAACCAGAATGGGAGTTATGTACAGGCCTCCGAACAGTCGTCAGGATGTGGGGCACAAGATACACCAGGAGATAGAAAAGGCATATAAGAAAGGCAAGGTTACAGTGATCATGGGGGATTTCAATATGCAGGTAGACTGGGAAAATCAGGTTGGTAGTGGATCCCAAGAAAAGGAATTTGTGGAATGTCTACGAGATGGCTTTTTGGAGGAGCTTGTGGTGGAGCCCACTAGGGAACAGGCAATTCTAGATTTGGTGATGTGTAATGAGGCAGATCTGATAAGGGAGCTTAAGGTGAAGGAACCCTTAGGAGGAAGTGACCATAATATGATAGAATTTACCCTGCAATTTGAGAGGAAAAAGCTGGAATCAGATGTAACGGTATTACAGTTGAATAAAGGTAACTACAGAGGCATGAGGGAGGAGCTGGCCAGAATTGACTGGGAGATGAGCCTAGCAGGAAAGACAGTGGAACAGCAATGGCAGGAGTTTCTGGGAGTAATTTGGGAGACACAGCAAAAATTCATCCCTAGGAAGAAGAAACATACTATAGGGAGGACGAGGCAACCATGGTTGACAAGGGAAGTCAGGGACAGCATAAAAGCTAAAGAGAAAGCATACAATGCGGCGAAGAGCAGTGGGAAGCCAGGGGATTGGGAAGCCTACAAAGACCAACAGAGGACAACTAAAAAAGAAATAAGGAGGGAGAAGATTAAATATGAGGATAAACGAGCCAGTAATATAAAAGAAGATTGCAAGAGTCTTTTTAGATATATAAAGGGTAAGAGAGGGGCAAAAGTGGACATTGGGCCACTGGAAAATGACACTGGGGAAGTAGTAGTGGGGAACAAAGAAATGGCGGAGGAACTGAATAGGAACTTTGCGTCAGTCCTCACAGTGGAAGACACGAGTAACATCCCTAAAGTTCAAGAGAGTCGGGGTGACAGAGGTGAGTATGGTGACCATTACCAAGGGGAAGGTGCTAGGAAAACCGAAAGGTCTGAAGTTGGATAAATAACCTGGACCAGATGGATTATACCCCAAAGTTCTGAAACATATAGCTGAAGAGATAGTGGAGGCATTAGTGGTGATCTTTCAGGAATCATTGGATTCATGGAGGGTCCCAGAGGACTGGAAAATCGTTAATGTAACCCCCCTGTTTAAGAAGGGAGTGAGGCAAAAGACGAGAAATTACAGGCCGATTAGCCTGACCTCGGAAGTTGGTAAGATTTTAGAGTCCATTATTAAGGATGAGATTTCAGAATATTTGGAAGTGCATGGTAAAATAGGGCAAAGACAGCATGGTTTCATCAAGTGGAGGTCATGCCTGACAAATCTGTTAGAATTCTTTGAGGAGGTAACGAGCAGGTTAGACAAAGGAGAGCCAATGGATGTTATCGATCTGGACTTCCAAAGGGCCTTTGACAAGGTGCCACACAGGAGACTGCTCAGTAAGATAAGAGCCCATGGTGTTAGAGGCAAGGTTCTAGCATGGATAGAAGATTGGCTGTCTGGCAGGAGGCAGTGAATGGGGATAAGGGGGTCCTTCTCAGGATGGCGGCCAGTGACTAGTGGAGTTCCGCAGGGGTTAGTGTTGGGACCACAACTTTTCACTTTATACATTAATGATCTAGATGAAGGAACTGAGGGCATTCTGGCTAAGTTTGCAGATGATACAAAGATAGGTGGAGGGACAGGCAGTATTGAGGAGGCAGCGAGGCTGCAGAAGGATTTGGACAGGTTAGGAGAATGGGCAAAGAAGTGGCAGATGGATTACAACATGGGGAAGTGTGAGATCATGCACTTTGGTAGGAATAATAGAAGCATAGACTATTTTCTAAATGGGGAGAGAATTCAGAAATCTGGAGTGCAAAGAGACTTGGGAGTCCTAGTCCAGGATTCTTTTAAGGTTAACTTGCAGGTTGAGTCGGTAGTTAGGAAGGCAAATGCAATGTTGGCAATTATTTCGAGAGGACTAGAATATAAATTCAGGGATGTGCTGCTGAGGCTTTATAAGACTCTAGTCAGACCACATTTAGAATATTGTGAGCAATTTTGGGCCCCATATCTCAGGAAGGATGTGCTGGCCCTTGAGAGGGTCCAGAGGAGGTTCACGAGAATGATCCCAGGAATGAAAGGCTTAACATATGAGGAATGTTTGAGAACTCTGGGTCCGTACTCGATGGAGTTCAGAAGGATGAGGGGAGATCTGATTAAAACTTACAAAATACTGAAAGGCCTGGATAGAGTGGACGTGGGGAAGATGTTTCCATTAGTAGGAGAGACTAGGACCCGAGGGCACAGCCTCAGAGTAAAGGGAAGACCTTTTGGAACAGAGATGAGGAGAAACTTCTTTAGCCAGAGAGTGGTGAATCTGTGGAATTCATTGCCACAGAAGGCTGTGGAGGCCAGGTCATTGAGTGTATTTAAGACCGAGATAGATAGGTTCTTGATTGGTAAGGGGATCAAAGGTTACGGGGAGAATGGGGTTGAGAAACTTATCAGCTATGATTGAATGGCGGAGCAGATTGGATGGCCTAATTTCTGCTCCTATGTCTTATGGTCTTATGATCTTATGGACATTGAAGTCCACATTCAAAGGATCATCCTCCACCATTTCCGCTAACTCCAACATGATACCACCGCCAAACCCATCTTCTTTTCACACCCCCGTCGGCATTGCGTAGGGACCGTTCCCTCCGGGACACCCTGGTCCACTCCTCCATCGCCTCCAACACCTCATCCCCCTATCATGGCACCTTCCCATGCAATCGCAGAAGCTGCAACACCTGCCTCTTTGCCTCTTCCCTCCTCACCGTCCAAGGGCCCAAACACTCCTTTTAGATGAAGCAGTGCTTCACTTGCACCTCCTTCAATTTGGTCTACTGCATTCGCTGCTCTCAATGCAGTTTCCTCTACATTGAAGAGACTAAACGCAGACTGGGTTATCGCTTTGCGTAACACCTTCGCTCTGTCCGCAAGCATGACCCAGGCCTTCCTGTCACTTGTCATTTCAACACCCCATTCTGCTCTCATGCCCACATGTCTGTCCTTGGCCAGCTGCAATGTTCCAGTGAAGCCCAACACAAACTGGAGGAACAGCAGCTCATCTTCCAATTATGCACTTTACAGCCTTCTGGGCTTAACATAGAGTTCAACAACTTCAGACCATGAATTCTCTCCTTCATCCTCACCCCCTTTTTTTATCCCTTTTTTCAATATTCATTTTCATTTTTATGTTTTATCCACATGTTTATTTTTACTTTTATTTTTTAAATTTTATTCATTGTTTTACTTCCACCTTTTATTCTATTTTCAATCTTTATTCCCACCACCCCACCCCCATAAGGGCCATCTGTCACTTGTTCATGTTGTTCTTTCCAGAGTGTTTACCGTTGTCCTGCTATTATCACATTCTGCTTTCTGACTTTAATGCCACCATCAGCACCTCCTTTAGCCAGTGCCACTATCATTAACACCCCTTTGTCCTTTTGTCCATGACATCTCTGGCAATCTCTCCTTAGCTTCCACCTATCACTGGCCTTCTAGCCAGCTTCACCTGCTCCAACCCCCTTAAACAGTATAAATTAATTCACATCTTTACTTCTCTTTAGCTCTGAAGCAGAGTCATACAGACTCGAAATGTTAACTCTTTTTTTTTCTCTCTACAGGTGCTGTTACACTCTAGGAACTCTTGCCCCTCTCAGCCCTTTACAATACCACTATCCCAGTCTATATTTGGATAATTAAAGCATCATATTATGCATATTATGCACTCTATAATTTTTTCGCACCTCTCTGAAATTTCCTTACAGATTTGTTTCACTACATCCTTCCGACTAGTTTGTGATCTATAGACTACACCAAGCAGTGTAATTACATCTTTTTTCCTTTGCGCTAGCCAAATTAATTAATTCTGTCCTTGGTCCCTCTTTCTCCAGCACTGCAATGCTCTCATTAATCAATACCACCACCGCTCTCCCTTTTCTTCCTTTCCTTTCTTTCCTGAACATCATAAATATTTAACACCCAGTCCTGCCCTACCTTGAGCCAGGTCACTATTATAACCACATTGTAATTCCACATGGCATTCTACATCTGTAACTTACCAATCTTACTTACCACACTCCATGCATTCACACTCATGCACTGTAAGCCTAATTTACACTCTATTAATTCTCCCTGACTCTGACCCCACATATTAACTTAGTATCCTCTGTTCTAGTGCTATCTGTCTTTCCCAGTATTTTGTGCACCTTGGTATTCCCCCCTGATATTTTCTCCTGGTTCCCATACTCCTGCTGAGTTAGTTTAAACCCTCCCCAACAGCTCTTGCAAAATACCCCAAAAGAAACTCAGCCCCGGTTCTGTTCAGGAGCAACCTGTCTGTCTTGTGCCGGTCCCATCTCTCCCAGAGCCAGTCCCAATGTCCATCTGTCTTCTCCTCCGATTTTTTGACTCACTTGCATGTGGTACTGGGAGTAATCTGGAGATTATTACTTTTAAGGTCCTGCTTGCTAATTTTCTACCTAGCTCCCTAAATTTTGACTGCAGGACTACATCTCTGTTTCTATCTGTCATTGGTATAGATGGGTGGCAGGTCACAAGTAAAACCATGTTGATGTAAGGAAGATATAATAATTTTATAATGTTATTGAAATTTATTGTAAAGTAGGGTAATAGTGGGGTCTGCGTCTATGTGTCTGTGTGTGTGTGTGTGACTTAATTGATTTAAAGGCAGTTGGTCTGAAGGCTTTGGTGATTGATGTAACAGAAGATAAGCTAGGTTTGAAATGTTAAGTAGGTAACAAAGGTGTAAAGGGAACATTTGTATTTTTAAATAAATCAGAGTAGGTTGAATTCAAAAGAGGGGGTGAAATATTACACCTAGCCAGGAGAAGTTAAGAAATAGTGTGTTTATTTTTCACAGAGATTCCCGGTAAAATTGGTACTATGATAGATTTTATTATTAGAGGTAAAAGTCCAAAGACATAGTGAAACAATGAGAATTTGCATTCAAAGGGGAAAATGTATATAAAGGAGTGAAGACTGTGCAAGGGAAAGAATTCTAAAATCTAACAGCTGTGAAATGCCTGCAGCATCTAAGCTCAAGCTGCTGACTACAAAGACCTGAAGTTAAGAGAACTCACTTTAAATTGGGTTTTTCAGGGTATCAAGTTTCTTTGCCTGGGCCTTTTAAAATCCATGGCCAGAATTTTCCCGTTGGCATGCGGTGACATCAGACGTCCGCCCTGATGTCACCGTGCACCATCGCAATATTTCGGAAGGCGGGCGTGCTATGAGTTCAGAGGCGTGCCCGCCATTAATTAACGGGCCAGTTAAGGCACTTGAGGCAGCAACCGAATACGATTTTTCGCAGCCCGTGCGATCTCCAGGACGTCGCACGGGCGCAACGGGCAGGCGGGTAGGAGACATTTGTATAAACCTCATCCACGGGCGGGATGAGGGGTGAGTGGGGTCGTGAATGTGATCTTTCAGATATTTAAGTGTGAAAGCTACTTTACTTGTCTGTGTGAGCAGGAATACTTCAAAACTCATACCAGCTGCTTGGACAGGAGGAAAAGCCTCGGTCAGGACTCTACAGTAAAGATCATATTTGGGGCCTGCAGCTTTCAGGAAGCCATCCCTTAGCCTGGGAATGGGAGTTGTGCTCTCCACTGGAGTCACCTCCTCTGAGGGCGAAGGGAGGGCCAGAAGGAGGAGGAGGCCAGGAGTCCACATTCAGTCTCCAGGGGAGCCACCTTTGGGAGGAGAGGCACAGGCACAAGGGGCACAGGGCCAACGTGAAGTCCAAGGCGGAAGGGGCCACAGAAGACGCCACTATCCTGCTGCCAGGGTAAACAGCCGGCGAAGCAGCTATCTCAATATGTCTGAGGTGCAGTGGCGAAGAAGACTCTGTCTCTCAAGGGAGACAGTCACCTCCATTTGTCAGATGACAGGCCCTGAGATTTGCGCCAACTGTGTGGGTGGGCACCCCATGCCAGTGGCTCTAAAGGTCATAGCTGCATTCAACTTCTATGCCTCCGGCTCTTTCCAGGGTTAGATGGGTGATCTCCGTGGAGTCTCCCAATCAGCTGTCCACACTTGTGTCAAGCTGGTGACAGATGCTCTATTCAGGCATGCATTGGCTTTCATTCACTACCGCTGGGTCGAGGCCAGCCAGACAGAGCGAGCCAGAGGCTGCGCGACAATTGCTGGCCTCTCCCCCCGTCCAGGGTGCAATCGACTGCACACATGTGGCCATCAAGGCGCCAGCAGGTGAGCCCGGTGCATTTGTCAACAGGGAGGGCTTCCAATCCATGAACATGCAGATAGTGTGTGATCACAGGATGCTGATTCAACAAGTTTGTTCAAGGTACCCAGGCAGTTCCCATGACGCTTACATACTCAGACACTCCCAGGTGCCAAGGCTCTTCAGTGTTCCAGCATGGCTGGATGGATGGCTGCTGGGTGACAAAGGCTATCCCCTCAAAAGGTGGCTCATGATGCCTCTCTGCCATCAAAGAACAGAGGCTGAACAGCGGTACAATAGGAGCCACGCCTCCACAAGGGCTGTGGTGGAGAGAACCATCGGTCTTCTCAAGATGCGCTTCCGATGCCTGGACCATTCAGGGGGCGCACTCCAATGCCCACTAGATCATGTGTCGCTGATAGCGGTTGCATGCTGCATTCTCCACAATCTGCCGCTAGGATGGGGCGATGCAGTGCGCGAGAAAAACGCAGTTGCTCCGGACACACATGATGAGTCCAACAGTGAGTCCGACGATGAGTCCGCACAGGAGAACGCTGAGGGGGTAGACGCTGACCCGGGCATCCTCCAGGGAGGCAGGGACACCTGGGAGGCTTTAATCCAAAGAACCTTCAGCTATCCCATCACAGATAGACCTTCAACACACGCCAGGGCTGCAGGCTCCATTCTCAATACCTGAGTACTAAATCTGCCTGGAAACTAACATTAACAAAGGCTCTTGTCAATAAAGCTCTATGACAAACAACTCACTCATAGCATCATGGGTTCCCGTCTACTTGCAGAAGTAAGGAATCACCCTGAGGCATGGCAACATGTCAAAATTTATTGAGGGAGCAAATGTAGCTTCATTAAGCAAAAAAAAGGCATTGGACATCACACCAAGTCTTCCAGAAGCTACTATGGGCCAACATAAAAGCACCAGTGAGAAACCCGTGGTTTGTCTAAGGTGCCTTAAATTTACACTTATGGGTGCTATGCCTAGGTGCTGACCCCTCACTGGCACTAGAATCTGAGACAGCCTGCTTCACTGTGCTGTCCTATTGGCCTCGATGACCTTGGCAGACATCCTGTGGCCCATGGAGCCTTTGATGGCCCTGCCTGGGAGGGAGAGGCCAGTTCCACAGCTGGCTGCTCCACAGCTACCGCAGCCGCATCAGATGCCACGGTCACTGGCAGAGGGGCGGAGGAGCTGCTGCCCTCATCCGGAGCACCTGAGAGGAGCCCGCAGAGATGTCAGGCAGCTGCTGCACAGACATGAGGTCGCTTTGGACCTCTCTGCTCACCGTAGATGGATGGGCACCAAGCTGGGATACCTACTGCCCAAACCATCTCCCACACTGGCACTGACCAGCTGAGGCCAATGCCACTGAGGGCTTGCAAGCCTGAGCGCAACCCCAGGAAGCCCTAATTGGTCTCCTGGAGGAGCCTCTCCATGAGAGTCGCCACTCCATGGAGGAAGCATGACGCTCAGCCATGAGGCTCATTGCATCATTGATGCTCCGCATGGACTCCTCAAGCACAGGTACCATGCCACGCATAGCCTCATGTATCTCCACCGGATCTTCCCGATACCCTGCTGCACTTCCAGCATTTGCTGCCTCACAGACGACTCCAGAGGCACATCATCAGCCACCGACCGCCGACGCCCTGGGCACTGTCTGTCTCTGCCCGCACCTCAAGCGAGTGTGAAGTGTCCTCACCACTGTGCCCCAGGACACTAGCTGAAGATCTAATTCCCACTGAAGTGCTAGTATCTGCGCTGGTGCCTGCCTGGCAGAGGCAGTGTGATGCTGGTGAGTGGATTTCATCTGGGGCCTCAGGGGTGAGGGGTGGCCCCTCTGCTTCCTCCTCCCGGCCCTTCTCCGGTGATGCTGAAAGGAAGAAAAAGGACATTTGATTAGTTACAGTACAAACAATGTCAACTTGCATACCGCTCCCCCGGACCATTATGCGCTCATCCTTCCATAATTAATGGCCAACCCATGTCGCTAACTTCAATTACTGAGCATTCAGCAGTGCCGTGGCTTCAGGGACACACATGGTGACCTGAGTGCTTGCCAAACATACCTCCCCATGGCACCCCAGCCTCACCACCACCGGTGGACCTGGGGCATGGCGGTCCTCCAGATCCATGGCCTGCTGCTCATAAGGTGTTAGGATCACCAACTGGGCCTGGCCTCCACCAGTCGCATCCGTTTTGTGGAATTGTGCGCAGTCTTCTCCTGAAAAGGAGAGAAGAGCATTGATTAGTCCTGCCTGCACCTGAATTCCCATCGCATCCCTGCCAGCCCAGTCAGAGTGGGATATTGCAGGACTCCAGTTCTTCATTACCCCACAGCTGTCGCACACTCACCCAAAGAAGCCAGGGCTGGCTCCCCCCACCATTGCCTAAATGCTGCCTCCTTCACATGTGGCACCACAAGGTGTTACTTTGCTAAGCAAGGAGGCACAAGCACGTGGAGCGCAAAGACCAGCAGATGGATTGGTGCCTCGCCACCAGGAAGCTCCCCTCCTAGCATGTTAGCACCCTGACTTTGACATGCTTCGCAGTTACAGCGCTATGTCAAGGTCAGATCCTTGACTTTCAACCCCATTCTATACTCTGGGTGTCAGTGTCACACATGCAGCGCAGGCAGAACCCATCCTAGCTCAGCCCTCTCAGGGTGAACTAGGAATGGGCAATATCTGCTGGCACAACCAGCGAAGGATACATGCCATGAATGATTCAATGCCGTTACTGTACTCAGAGCTGCCGGGAAGGGGCAGTGAGGGGGTAGCTTCCCAGTGTGACTGCTGCATTAAGTGAGCTGAGGCAACACGGTACTCACCCTTCCTGAATGCAGAAGGTCATTGGATCTTTTGTGGCACTGGACCCATGTGTGTTGCCATTTGAGAAAAGGTTTCCTAGGGAGCAGAACATGGAGAGGGGGACAGATAGAAGGCCCTAAACCAAGAAGAATGTCCCAAACCAAGGAATGGGACAGAAAAGAGGTCCCAGAAGACAGTCCCAGGTAAGGAACAAGGGCAGAGATCAGAAACAGATCCTGTTAAGTAAATTTGAGAGAAAGGAGCAGAGAAAAAAAGGCTCCAAGTTAAAGAAAGAGCTGCGGGGGGCAGACTTGAAGCAAAGTGGGCTTGAGAGAAGCCCTGAAGCTCAATGGCAGCCAAAGGTTGATGACTCTGTGCTGTGGGCCATAAGGGCAAAGCTATCCTTTTCGAGTAGTGGTATTCTGCTTGGCATGGCCAAAGATCTGAAAGTGTGCTTGGAGAGTGAAGTGTGAGTGTATTCGGAGATCCAGGAGAAAAGAGTCTCAGAAGGCAAGATTGAAACTCTGGAGGTGGACCCCTGTGAAAGCTGTCCGAGTAGGGATGACTTTTGGAGAAAATTCCAAGATGAGATTTTCAAATGTGGACATTGGAAACCCTTGTGAGAAAGACAGTTTCATTGAGACCGGTTGGCTCATGGTGTGATAAGCATCTGGGTGAGTTGTTGAGAAATGCACAGAATCTGTTTTGTCCGGATCTGTCATTTACTTTGGGGTGTGATGGGTCTGACCATATTTCGCCAGTTGGTTCACATGTACCACATACTTACCCTGAATATTAGAGTATAAGATAGATATGGTAAATTGTTTTACTTATCTGAATTTGCATGTGCCTGTTAAGAAATAGCTGGAGGGAAGGAATTGTGAATATTTGAATAATTTCCTTGTGTTTATATTGAGATCTCTCCAATCTTTTTGTCTGGTGTAATATAGTTCATTTTTCTTGTTTAATAAATATTTTATTCTCTGTGTTAAAAGTTCATCAGCAGACTCCTGTGAATTTGTTTCATAACTTGCCTCCATGGTTTCTACAAAAAATACAGAAGTTAAGGTCCATCAAGCCAGGTTTCACCCTGGGATCTGACTTGCCCAGTAGTAACATCAGCTGGGACCATGACATTTGCTGAGTTTTTGCTTTCCATTTAAACATATTTTGTTGAAACTTTTGAATTGTTTCTTTAAATGTCTCCCATAAACTGCCATAGCTTTTTGTCTATTTACCAACTAACCCTAGCCAGTTCTCCTCTATGTAATTGGCTTTATTTTAGTTTAAGGTTCTTGTTTATGATTGGAGTATGCCGCTTCCAAACTTAATATAGGCTTGAATTTTCGGCTCGGCGAGGGGGGGCGGGGCCCACTCACGGAGGTGTAAAATGACACGCGGTGATGTCGGGCAGGTGTCCCGACGTCACCACATGTCATTTACATTTTCAGTTTGGCGGGCGGGCAGCCGAGTCAGCTGCGTGCTCGCCAAACTGTCAAAGGCCTATTAAGGCCATTTAAATATCAATTAAACTAATAAACTGAGCTGCCCGTCCAACCTTAAGGTTGGCGGGTAGGTGAAGAGCCAAGGCGGCCTTCGCATTTTTCATGGAACCTCATCCATGGGTGGGATGAGGTTTCATGAAGGGTTTATAAATTAAATACGTTTTTGCATTAATGTTCATTGACATGTCCCAGCTCATGTGACACTGTCATATGAGGGGACATGTCTTAAAATTTTTCGTTTTCTTTATTAAACTTTAAACTTTTGGGAACTTAAACTAATTTCCCTGAGGCAGCTCTGTGCCTCAGGGAGATTTCTGCGCTCTTTCGCGCAGGCCCCGACTCAGGAAACCACCCTGCCCCCACCCCCCTCCACCGCCTGCACAGGGAGCGCTCAGTGCTTCTGGGCATGGAACACGTAAAATGGCGGTGCAGGCCTGATCAGGGGCACCGATCGGGTCCGTGCCCGCCCCCACCTCCCCCCGCACAACCCCTCCGACAGGAGGAAAATTCTCACCATAGAATCCAATGGTATTATGATTACTATTTCCCAATGGACCCCGGACTATGTTGGTATTGGTCAACTCTGCTTCATTACACAACACAAGATCCAACCAACTCTTGTCATTCCAAATTTCCACCCATACTGATTCTACCCCATGATACACTGAGGTCAGACTCCCTCCCCCATCCCTGGCCCCATCAATGTCCCCAAGGCATTCCTTACCATCACAGCTTTCCCCCACAACCCCCCACCATATTCCCCATCCCACCCCAGCACCACTCCATCCTTCCATCCACCCTTCCGAAATATTGTGCACTCTGGAATACTTATTTCCCAACCCTCAAGAATCTGCAACATGCTTCTGCAATGACAACTAGATCTGAATCATTTACCTCTACTTTTACCACTAGTTCATCAACCTTATTGCAGATGCTTTATGCATTCAGATGATGAACCTTTAATTTAATGTTTTACTTCTATTCCTTGCAATGACCTTATTCACTGAAGTACAATTTTTCTTAAACTCTCTGGCTCATCTTGTCCCATTCTACTTGCCTTTACCTTGATTGTTACACTGTTCTGATGCCTCTACTTTTCTCTTTGGATTTCTAAATCTCCCTTCACCTGAACCCTTCCCCACTTTGTTAGTCTAAAACCCTGTCTGCAGTCCTAATTATGTGATTGGCCAGGACACTGGTCCCAAACTGGTTTAAGTGAAGCCCATCCCAAAGGAATAACTCACTCTTCCCTGAATACTGATGCCAGTGCCCCATGAATTCAAACTCCTCTTTCCCCACACCACTTATTGAGCCATGCATTTAATTCTCCAATCTGCTTGACTTTATGCCAATTGGTAAATAGCTCAAGTAACAATCCAGAGATAATTACTTTTGACCTGCTCTGCATTTTAATTTGAATCCTAACTACTCAAATTCTCATAGTAGAACATTATTCCTGGTTCTCCCTATGTAATTGGTTCCCAAATGGACCACGACAATTGGATCCTCCCCCTCCCATTCCATGTTCCTCTCCAGCTGCAAGGAGATGTCCTTAACTCTGGCACCAGGCTGGTAACAACACAACCATCAGAGCTCCTGGTCGTGACTGCAGAGGACAGTATCTGTTTCCCTGACTATACTGTCTCCTATCACTCCTATCATTCCTCCACTCGAACGGCATCCTTCACCATGGTGCCATGAACCGTCCGCTCATCCAGCTTGCAGTCCTTCTCCTCATGCACAGATAGCACGCACCTTGGAACTCTTGGGCAATGTCAGAGGCTGTGGCTCCTCAAACACTGCATGCTGATTCCCCATACCTGCCTGACTCACAGTCGCACCCTCCTGTCCCTGACCATTAACCAACACAAAGTTCTGCTTAGCCTAAGGGGTGTGACTGCCTCCTTGAACAAAATGTCCAGGTAACTTTCCCCCTCCCTGATGTGTCGTAGTGTCTGCAGCTCAGCCTCCAGTTCAATGACTCTGAGCTGAAGTTCCTCCAGCCACAGAAACTTACTGCAGATGAGTTTGCCTTGGATCACACTGGCATTCACGAGCTCTCACATTCTGCAGCAGACACACATCACCTGCCCTGTCATATTTATAACATTTAATTCATTCATTATTTTACTAATGAAATTTTAATTAATTTCTCTAATGCTGCCTCTGCTGATATTCTTATTAATTCAAGATATGTTCTACTTACCAAGGTTGAAATTCCCGAGTTAAGATAAATAGGAAAAATAGGAAGTACCCATCAGCCAATCACCTACTTTGTGCTTACACTGGAATAGGCCCTGTATGTCTTTGTTTTTGTGATCAAACAAATCATGATGTTCTCTGGTGGGCCAAGTAACGCCTTGCAGGTACTTGTTATGGTAAACTTTAGGATCAACCAGTCGCTACGGGCACACTATAGCTCCCGATGGCGGGAGGTCGAGAGCTTGGAAATGAGGTGTTGACTGAGAAGGGCTGACATGGTGGGATTTTTGAGGCCTTCATTTTTTTGCAGCATGGCTTCTGTTGCCTCTGTTGCATGGGGACCAAGCTGATGGAGATCAGAGGGGGCAGTGATTGATCCGGCAGGCACTGGTAACTGTCATGGCTACAGTCAAGGATGTTGTCATTTGTGATTTTAATTAGCATTATTTCAGTGCTGTGGCAAGGAGGTAAACCTTTTTTTGTTTTTTATTGGGATGTGGGCATCGCTTGCAAGGCCAGCATTTGTTGCCCATCCATAACTGCCCTTGAGAAGCTGGCGGTGAGCGGTCTTCTTGAACCACTGCAGTCCATCTGGTACAGGTACGCCTATGGATTGGAAAGGTTCAAACATGAAGTTGTTGGAAAATTAATACAAATTAGGAAGTAACCACATGGTCAAGGATTTTGACAAATTCCTCTAGTTGTTTCATTTCTTCAGCAAATGTTGTGTGTCTTCAAAGCATAAAAATGTTACTTTTAAAATTAATGTAATTTAAATTTAAAAGTAACAGTTTTGAGTCTTCAGGACATGGGAATGCAGGATGAGTAGAAGAGACAAAGCTGAAATGTTTTCAAGCACCTTCAGTCAATAGTGCCAAGTGGTACAATTGTTGGCTGTGCACTCAGTAGTCCAGGCCATAATCTCTGAAATTTCCTCCCTAAACCCCTTCTTTCAAGCTTTCACTCCTCTTTTATGACCCTCCTTAAAACCCATGTTGTTTCCGAAGCACTGAATCACACCTCCTAACATTGTCTTCATTACCTTACAAATGATTGATGCTTGTGCTGTAACTTGTTGCTTGTACCTGTTACTGAGTAAAGAGCTCAAGATCATTAAACTATCCTCCATCATCATTATAATTTCTGCTGTCTCCAGTCCTTTTAGCAATAGTTCACCTCGACTCTTAAATGAAGAGAAACTCAGGGTCTGACTGGTCCAGGTCTGCATCACCTGATTTAGTTTTGCCTCAATGTCCTTCTCTTTGACAGAGGATATGCAGATATCCTGAAAAAAAGGATGAACATTATCATCAGTCATTACCTTTTTCAGTGATTGGACAGTTTAACAAAAAAAATCAAAAAGTAAAACAAAATCTAAAATGTACCTTGACCAGCTGAAGAGTCATTTGTCCTAATATTTACTGATTTTGGAGGTGCAAGGTGGGAGTAGGTTGGAAGTGTCATCATAATTAGGAAGTATGGTTTTGAATTCTTTCCCCGCAGGTTCCTGGGCAGAGTTTTTTTAAAATTAATTCATGGGATGTGGGCTTCGCTGGCCAGGCCAGCATTTATTGTCCATCTCTAATTGCCCTTGACCAGGTGGTGGTGAGCTGTCTTCTTGAACCACTGCAGTCCATGTGGTGTAGGTACACCCAGAGTGCTGTTAGGGAGGGAGTTCCAAGATTTTGACCAAGCAACAGTGAAGGAGCGGCGATATATTTCCAAGTCAGGATGGTGAGTGACTTGGAGGGGAACTTCCAAGCGGTGGTGTTCCCATCTATCTGCTGCCCTTGTCCTTCTAGATGGTAGTGCCCATAGGTTTGGAAGGTGCTGTCGAAGGAGCCTTCATAAATTCCTGCAATGCATCTTGTAGATGGTACACACTGCTGCTACTATGCATTGGTGGTGGAGGGAGTGAACGTTTGTGGATGTGGTGCCAATCAAGCGGGCTGCTTTGTCCTGGACGGTGAAAAGCTTCTTGAGTGTTGTGGGAGCTGCACTCATCCAGGCAAGTGGGGAGTATTCCATCACAGTCCTGACTTGTGCCTTGTAGATGGTGGACAGGCTTTGGGGAGTCCGAAGGTGGGTTACTCGTCGCAGGTTACTCGTAACAGGTTAACAGTTTCTCTTCCAAGGCTGTACGTACATTTTGTGGTGGTGGGGGAGAGATTGTTGAGGAGCGGAGACATCTTGGAGTTGGGGGGAGTTGAGACATGGTGAAGTGGGGTTATTGATTGTGGGCAGACAGTGACGATCTACCTAGGGGAACTAGGTAATCACCAGTGGTCTCAGTGACCGAGGGGATTTTGGAGGGGAGTTGGTAAATGGGATGGGAGGGGCAAAAGGTGTCGAGGAGATGGGGGTGAGTTGGAGATCCTGGGAGGGTGGGGGGTGGGTAATTGAAAGAGGTTATGGAAAGATCATAGGTCGTCATACAAATCCCGCAAGAGTGTGGGGGTTATGGGTTTAGCTTGTTGTGTCTGTAGGAAACACGGGTCCACAAACAGTGGCACTTTCTTTATGAATTCATGGAATGATCATGCTTGTGCTGGCTCTTTGAGATAGAGTTATCAAATTAGTCCCCACACCAACTATTCTTTCCCCACGGCCATTGAGTATTTGCCCTTTGAATATTTACCCAATTCTTCACTCCTTACTACAAACTATTAGTATTAATGATTTATTAATCATAATTCAGGCCTCTTATCCTTCTTTTAACCTGCTGGGTTTCCCGAAGCCTGGGAAAACCTGCCAACATAAATTAAAAATAGAAACTTTGTGAAAATTGAGGCACATAGCCTCCTTAAAGGGTTTTAAAGACTGTCTGGTCTCCTGAGAATGGATTGGGCACAACCCCTCATGTGGCCGTCATTAAACCTGGAAGTGGGTATGTTGAAGACTGTTTTGGTTTGAGATTTATGGCATTTTAATGTGCCACACAAGACAAACCCACTGGATTTTGGGGGTTAAAGTTACTCCCATTTTTGCTCTTCAGCAAAAACTGTTACAGAAGTGTAATAATTTTCATAATATTATTTTGGTTTATTGTAAAGTAGGTTTAGGGGTGCGAGTGTAGATGGTTCTGTCTGTGTGATTTAATTACACTTGGGGTCAGGTAGACAGCAAGCTTGAAATTATCAAAAAAGTTAGGTGTAGAAATGTACTTGAAATGCAAATGAGTAAACATGGATGGGATCTTAGCATGTAAGGTGCGAATGGAATTTTCAGTTTAAGGTACGTGAAGGGGTTGTTTGGATTTCAAAGGGATCTTAGGATGTTTACAACTAACTAGATAAGCAAGGCTAAGCAGTGTGTTTATTTTTCCCAAAGGTTACTGACCATATTGGCAACATGAAAGATTTTTATATTATGGGAAAGATAAAGTTCCAAAGACATATGGAACAATGGAATTTACATATTAAAGAGAGAGAAACATATATAAAGTAGAATAAAAGACTTTGTTTTGGGGGCCGTGTGAGATCTAACAGGAGTGCATGAAACAGCCTTCGGGAAGCCTGCAGCCACATTTGCAAAAGTCTGCTGTGTCCAGTAACTAAAGTAGGAGTTAAGCTTTTGGGATTCCACTGTCAAGTGAGTACTGTGGCGATTTGCTGGCTTGTTTTCTTAAATTTAAAATCTATTTCAGACTGTTGCCTTAAAGGGGGTGTATAATTTCCAGTCAGGTTAATTGGGAATTTTAGAATTTGTTATTGTATTAAGTAATTGTAGTCTCATGTATGGGTTGAAATCTTTTCCTTTGTTAATAATAGGTCTGGAGGGAGTGATGTGGGGTGGAGGTCCGGGGAGGGGTTGGGGTGTGGTTGGAGGTCTAGCGGGCTTGGGGGGTCCAAGGTTGGGGAAGGGTTGGTCAGAGGTCCAGGGTGGTGGGGTTGAGGAGGGTATTGGGGATCTGTGGGGAGTGGGAACGGGTGTCAGAGGTCTAGGGAAGGTGGGGGCAATCGGAGGACTGGGGATCGTGGGGTGTGTGGTCTGAGGTCAGGTATGGGAGGTCGGTTGGATCTCCGGGTGGTGGGGCGGGGTGGAGGGGGTCATAAGTCTTGAGGAATGGGTGGGGTCCAAGGTCTGGGGGAGGAGTAAAGGGGTTGGACGTCTGTGGGACATGGGGGAGGGGGTCTGCCATGGTAAAGGGAGTTGGAGGAATCCAAGATCTGGGTGGGGGGTCTGAGGTCGGGATGGGCAGGGGGTTTAGGAGATCGGGGGTTTGGGGTTGGGATTGTGATGGCCAGAGATCGGGGTCTGGAGACATGTTGGAAGTGGGGGTGGTGGGATCAGAGGTTGGAGGTGTGGGGTGGGGATTGGGCTGTCGGGGGGTGGGGACTTGGTGTGTCAGGGCTGTGGGGGCAGTCCTGTGGGTGCAGTGTTGGGGGTGTGGGGGGAGTCCTGTGGGGGTCAGTCTGGGTCTTTGCGATAGTTACCCAGGAGTTAGAAGAGGTTTTAGTTCTTCTAACTTTTTCTGGTGTCACCCTGGCTCAAAGCTTGCAATTTCAAGCACATTTTTGGATGGTTCCCAGCACGGGGAATTGTCCAAGGGAAATGTGCACTTCTGGGCAATTGCCTTGCAACCCTTATATGGGAACACCTGAGAGGGATTCCTCAGCACACCTCTGGGGTACCCCCTCCTAAATCCGATAATCGGGAATTCAGAAGCTACTGTTTCTCTATCCACAGATGCTGCCAGACCTGCTGAGTTTTTACAGCACTTGCTGTTTTTCTAACTAAGTGAGTAGTTTAGCTTAACAGGTGGTGTGTTGTAGATGCAGCATTTGGGAGCTTTTGGTCAGCTTTGCAGTCCCAAGCAACCATATCTGCAGTAAGTGACTGCAGCTTGAGGAAGTTCGGCTTATAATTATGGAGCTGGAGTCTGAGCTGCGGACATTGCAGAGTATCAGGGAGGAGGAGAGCTATTTACAATCCTTAAGTTAATTAGCACTTTACAATTAGTCAATTGTCAGAGACAAGAGGGTGCAACTGTGAGACAGATATGGGAATACAAGACAGTGATGGAGGAGCATCAGTCCTTGCCTTTGAGCAGCAAATGTGAGGTACTTGCTGCTCAGGTGGATGAGAACATGAACTCCTGGGTATATGGGCAAACTGAACATAGTGTCATGTTGCAGGAAGCCATTCCAGTGGAGTGAAAATGAATGTCATGATAGGGAACAGTAGAGTCAGGGTGGTTTTACAAAAAGGAAATTGTGATTGAAAAAGCAATATTATTTATTTATTTTGAGGATAGTAGTCAAATAGCAACTAGTAGAATAGAAAAAGGATCAGTACACCAGTAGATGTGGTACACTTGGATTTCTAAAAAGCATTCAATAAGGTAAAACGCAAAAGGTTAATATGCAAGAATGCATGAAGTTGGGGGTGATATATTAGCAGGGATTGGTTAACAAACAGAAGGCAGAGAGTAGGGATAAACTGGGCATTTTCAGGTTGGCAAGCTGTAACTAGTGGAGTGCCGCAAGAATCAGTGTCAGTCTTGAGCTTTTACAATCTATATTAATGACTTAGACAAAGAGACCAAAGGTTTATATATCCGAATTTTCCGACAATGCAAAGCTGGGTGGGAATGTAAGCTGTGAGGAGGACACAAAGAGGCTGCAAAAAGAGATAAGTTAAGTGTGCGTGTAAAAAGTGGCAGATGGAATATAATGTGGGGAAGTGTGAAGTTTTTCACTTTAATACCAAGAATAGAAATGCAGAGTTTTTTTTTTAAAAGCTGTGAATCTTCTAAATGTTAACGTTCATAGGGATTTGGATGTTCTCATACAAGGGACACAGAAAGTTTGCATGCAGGTACAACATAAGAATAAGGAAGTCTTGCTACAATACTAAGAAGCTTTGGTGAAACAGTATGTAGTTTTGGTCTCCATTCTTGAAGAAGGAAATGCTTACTTTGGAGGCAATACAGCAAACGTTCACTAGATTGTTTCCTGTGATGAGAAAGTTGTCCCATAATGACAGGCTGAGTAAATTGGGCCTATAAAAGAATGAATGGTGATCTCATTGAAATGTACAAGGTTCTGAAGGGGCTTGACAGGGTAAACACTGGGAGGTTGTTTTACCTGAGTTGAATTCAGATAATGGGGACATGATCTCATGATAAGGATTTGGTAAATTAGGATTGAGATGAGAAGAGATTTCATCTGAAGTAGCCTAGCATAACAATTGACAGTGCGAATAGAGATGTGTCCTTGCCTGATGCTGACACCCGGAAATGAATGATAAAAATAGCATCCTTATGAAAGTGCAGAAGCAGGTGCAGGATAGCTTTGAAATAGGCTGTCTGGAATGTTGTATGTTTGCTGAGAGGACATAGGATTGATAATAATTCCAAGTTACAGTGGAGTGGAATGAATGAGGCTGAAGAATCGGTAGGAAGAGGGAAGGGTGGGATGTAAAATTGAACTTCAGCAGAAGTCAATGGAAAGGAAAATAGGGCGAAGTGTAAAACTGGTTTCCAATTCACTGTTACTCATTTTGTGCAATCAGTCAAAACCAATTTCTCCTCCTATGAGATTTCAGTTATATTGACTAATGACTCAATATACCTCAATATCATCCTTAAAATGGAGCAGAGGAGCATCCATAACATTTTTCAGAGAGAATGTTTCTGATGTCACATTAAATTTATGCCCTGTAACTGCAGATATCCGTTCCCAATGCCTCAGTTCCATTGACTTGTTGGACATCATTTCCAGGAGCGGACATGATTCACTGAAATCATCTATTTTCTTCTTCAGATCCAGAAATGCCTGCCATTCCTTCAGGCCTTTGGGCAACCTACGACACCTAGAAATGGTTCAGATGAAATAACAATTCACTTAATTAATTAAAATAAATTTACATTAGTAAACTATCATGTAATATATTACTATCACCATCACAGTATATTCCTCAATACAAACAGAAAGTGCTGAAAAAACTCAGCAGGTCTGGCAGCATCTGTGGAGAGGCAGAGTTTTTCTTTATTCTTTCATGGGATGTGGGCATCACTAGCAAAGCCAGCATTTGTTGCTCAGTGACTGCTCCATTGCTGTTTTACTGGATGGTCTTGTTAACTGTAGATGAGATTTTCCATACAGTTTCATAACTCTTACTGTTGGGAAGATTTCCAGATCAAGGCTGGAATATTCTGTTCTAGGGACAAGTTTGGGGTTGGATGCAGAAATGGGAGTGATTCCCGCGTGTGGGGGTGGGGGGGTGGCAGGGGATAGCGGGATGGCTGAGTATGTCCAGGTCATAACTTATGCGTCCGCGAATGTGCTGCAACCCAAACTCCTGCGTGACATCTCTGTGCACTCAAACACTTAAAAGTGCTTGATGCCCTTACACTTATCAGTTTAGAGTGGACTTCCACTTACCTTGGTGGAGTACAGATCAATCATCCTCTTCCTGCGCTGCTGGGCATTTCTTTGGTGGGTCCCATGAGCACACAGCAGGGGTGGGTGGAAGTTGCCATCCTAGCTGTTACCTCATGGGATTGAAGGTCCGGGAACCATATTTAAAGGGCATCTGGACAGCTATTCACTAACTGCAGGGGAAGAACATAAGCCTGGCTGTCATTTAAGATTCTGCCAAGACCAGAAAGTCACAGGGAAAGTAACATGTTGCCCCATGGTTCAGCGAAGCCTCCCTGGAGGTCCTTCACCAAGCCGTCCAGGGAAGGTGGGGGGTGCTATACCTTGGGATGACATCAGAAGGTAGCAATGCTGCTTTTGTCTGCACTGCAGTGCTGCTTTCAGTTGCATTAGAGTGCTTCAGTTGGAATTTGGTGAGAGAGAGACTTTTAAGGGTTAATTTCTATCTAAGGTCCAATCTTTCTTTAATTTAGCAACTAATTAAAAGTTTCTCCTTGGGTTAGGTTAAGTTTTAGTCCAGCTTTAAAACAGGGGTTATATAGGCGCTTCTTGCAGCTGCAGCTAGTTAATTACTTAACTGGCTTAAACAGGTTTTCAGAAGCTAGGTTCAAACAGCATTAAAGCAAGCCATCTAGACTGCAGCTTTTGTCTGTACTAGAGTGCTGCTTTGGGTTACATTAGAGTGCTTCAACTGGGGTTTGGTGAGAGACGGAGTTCAGTGAAGAAGGAAGGAGGGATCCTTTCATTTTCTACCTTTCCATAGTAAGAAGAGCAGTAGCCTTGGTAAGTCGGACTTGATGAGTATTTCTACTGTACCTAATATTCTCTAAACTAGAGGAAGTAATAGTAAAGGGAGTGATTGATGGTAAGTCATGGCAGGGCAGCTCAGCCAAGTGGAATGTTCCTCCAATGCGATGTTGGAAATTAGGGACACTTCCAGTGCCCAGGGCAACCATGTGTGCAGGAAACATCTCCAGCTGCAGCTACTCAAAATCCACGTTTTGGAGCTGGGTTTGTGGCTGGAGTCACTGTGGAACATCCACAAGGATGAGATCTTTGTGGATTGCACATGCAGTGAGGTGGTCACACTGCAGGTAAAGAGTGCACAGGCAGAAAGAGAATGGGTGACCACCAGACAGAGTGAAAGCACAAGGCATGTAGTTTTCCATTTTGGATATTGCTGGGGGAGATGGCTTCTCAGGGGAATGCAGCAAGAGTCAAGTCCGTGGCACCACAAGTGGCTCAGCTGCACGGGGTGGAGGGAGAAAAAAGAGTGGGAGAGCAAATGTGATAGGGGATCCTATCATAAGGGGAACAGATAGACGTTACTGTGGCCGGAGACATGACACCAGGATGGTGTGTTGCCTCCCTGGTGCCAGGGTTAAGGATGTCACCAAACAGCTCTATGATATTATGAAGGGAGAGGGTGAACAGCCAGTGGTCATGGTCCATATCCATACCAACAACATAGGGAGCTGGGAAATAAATTAAAAAGCTTGGCCTCAAAGGTAGCAATCCCAGGTTTATTCCCAGTGCCACATGCTAGCGAGATCAGGAATAGAAGAATAGACCAGATGAATACGTGGATGGAGAGATGGTGTAGGAGGGAGGGATTTAGATTCCTGGGACATTGTGACCGATTCTAGGGAAGATGGGATCTGTACAAGCTGGACGGGTTGCACCCAGCAGGACCGGAACCAATATCCTCACAGGGGTATTTGCTAGTACTGTGGGAGAGGGTTTAAATTAGATTGCCAGGGCAATGGGAACCTGAGCAGGGAGACAAAAGACAGGGAAACAAACAAAACTAGCAATGAAAGGCAGAAAAGTAGAAAACTATTGTGCTGGAGTTAGGCACAAACTTCCTATAAAACCCACACGTTCCCAAAAATCTCAGGATTGCTCATTTAGTTTTAGGAATGGGATATTCTATTAGAGCATTCACTTTTGCTGTTCTTGGCAACACTTGACCTATAATGTGACCTAGGTAAGTTATCCTTGCTTTTGCGAATTTGCTTTTGGCCAAATTTATGACTAAGCCAGCCAATTGCAATTGCTTAAACAGGTCCTCTAATTGCTTTACATGTTCTTCCCATGTGTTACAACATCTAAATAAACCACACAGTTAGGTACTTCAACAACGACTTGATTCTTAAGTCACTGAAATGTAGCTGGGGTGTTTTTAAGCCCAGACGGCAAGACTAGGCTTTGATACTTGGTGTAACAAAGGTGTATATTTCTTTAGCCCTTGAGGTCAATGGTACTTGCCAGTACCCCTTCAATAGATCAGTTTTAGAAAGAAATGAGGCACTGCCAACCTTATCGATGCAATCTTCTAACCAAGGAATTGGGTACGAATCTGTCCTCGTTACTACATTCCCTTTCCTGAAGTCTATGCAAAATCTAGTGGATCCATCCGGCTTAGGAACCAGCACTGCTGGTGAACTCCAGCTGCTTTGGCTAGGCTCAATCAATTGATTTTCCAACATACGTTGGACCTCTATTTCTACATGAGCTTGTTTCTTTGGGCTCAGCCGATAAGAATGTTATTTTATCGGCACTGAGTCTCTTACATTCACATCGTGTTTGGCTAACGTAGTACATCCAGATGTATCCCTACAAATTCCTTATTTCTTAAGTAACCTTATTAGATCTTCCCGTGGTCCTTCCTCTAAATATGAGAACACAGTGTCTAACTGTCCCAGTATTTTCATGTTTGCTAGTCGAATTGTAGGAAGTTCGCTTTGTACACTATCTACTTCTCCTTCTACCTTGCTCTTATTGTCTCTGTCAACCTCCACTACTCCTACCATCAGGCACATTTGCTCTGTCTTATCATCTTCTCTGTGACGATATGCTTCAACATGTTTATGTGACATAACCGTTTCTTCTTCCTCTGCTCAGGAGTATCTATCAGATAAGTCACTTTACTGACCCTCCTAATTACTTTATATGGACCACTGAATTTCACCTTCAGGGATTCACCCTGCAAAGACAACAATACCAATACTTCATCTCCTGCTTGGAATGTTCTAGTTGTAGCATGTTTGTCTGCCCATTCTTTCATTTTGGCTTGTGAAATTTTTAATTGCTCTTGTGCTACTTTACATGCTCCTGTGAGTCTAGAAACGTGGACACGTAGTCCAACATGGAGAATTCATCTATCTGCTTTAGGAACTTTTCCTTAATCAACTTTAATGGACCACTTATTTCATGAACATAGATCAATTCAAATGGACTAAATACAGCAGATTCATTTGGAGAATCTCTGGTATCAATACTAAGGCATCTAATCCTTTGTCCCAATACTTTGTGTGTTCATGGCAATAGGTCTTAATTATGGTTTTGAATCTGATGGTATCTCTCTAAAGCTCCCTGTGTCTATGGATGATAGGCAGACTTAAGTTGTTTGATACCCAAACTGCTGATCATGTTCTGGAAAATTTTAGACATGAAGTTAGAACCTTGGCCAGATTGTATTTCAATTGGTAGCCCATAAAGATTGAAAAACTGGATTGACTTTTCCACGACCACCTTAGCTGTAATTGTCCTTAAAGGGATAGTTTTTGGAAATTGAGTTGTCACATCAATGATTGTAAGGGTATACTGATGTCCTGCTTCTGTTTTGGGTATTGGTCCTACATAATCTACTAATGCCCGACTGAATGGTTCTTCATAAACTGGTATGGGTATTAAAGGTGCTGGTTTGATTACATGTTGAGGTTTACCTACTAACTGACATGTATGACATGTTTTACAAAAATGCACTTTGTCCTTGTGGAGTCTTGGCCAGGTAAAATGCCTGTTTATCAATGCTTGGGTTTTCCATATTCCTACATGTTCTGTCATAGGAATTTCAAGTGCTACTCGTAATATCTCCATATGATATTTGGGTGGACCATCTGATGAACAACCGTCCATTCCTCATCTACAGGTCTGTGAGGGTGTCTCCATTTCCTCATCAGGACTCCATTTTTAATATAATAGCACTCTGGAACTCCTTCCACCACAGCTTTAGTGTGAGCTGACTGTGCTAACTTATTTAACTCTGGATCTGCTTTCTGAGCCTCAATTAATGAAGACATGCTAAACACTTCCTTTGAATTATCCTCGCCCTTAATGAAAGTTTTGGCTACTCTAACATCTGCTTGTGATATTACTTTGACCTCTGATGATGGACTTTGCATAGCCATTACTCTGGTCACCACACACGATGGAAAAATACCTGGAACTTGTTCTTGTAACTGTTCTGTCTCTTTAGCCTCTCTTGGACTTTTCATAATTATGGGCGCGGCTATAAACTTCACTCCTGCCAAATCATTCCCTAGGAGTAAATCAACTCTGTCCGTGGGTAATTTCTTAACCATTCCTACAACCACCAATCCAGACAACAAATCACACTCCAATTGCACCTTTTATGATGGAACCGGGATATGCTCTCCACTTATCCCATTTACCAATGCTTTAGCTTTCATTGAACTCTCTGGAGGGAAAGCTAAGTCCTTCTCCAGCAAAAGATTTTGAGTAGCTCCTGTGTCTCTTAATATAGTCATGGGTTTACCTGCATCATTTGATGAAAAAGGGGTTATCTTTCATTTGGACAAAAACCCTTATATCTCTCATATACCTTATTCATTTCACCTGCATTCATCCTTATTTACCCTTATTTTCTTATGAACTCCAATAAGTCCCATGGGCTTGCCCTGCAACTTCCAGCATTCTAAATGAATGTATCCCACTTTATTACAATGGGAAAACATAGGCCTTCACGTTACACCTCCAGCCTCAGTACCTTCCTTCTGATCTGGGGAGGAGATCTCAAGGTACCCAGCTATCCATTCTTTACCCTGGCTACTTGCCTTCCTTTCACTCTCCCACTATCCTTTCCTAATTTATGTGGGCGGTGGGGAAAAAGGTTTCGTTTTATGGATCAGCTCATAATCGTCAACCATTACTGCAGCCTGTCTAGCAGTTGCAACCCTTTCATCTTCAACATATAAATTATTACAAAGGGTAGGGAATTTTTAACTTCTTCCAAGAGAATAGTCTCTCTCAGAGCTTCATAGGTAGTTTCAACTCCTAATTCTCATATCCCCCTGTCAAAACTACTTTGCTTAACCCTTTCAAATTCAGTGTAAGTTTGCCCAGGCTGCGTCCTTAAATTTCAAAACTTTTGTCTGTATCCTTCAGGAACCAACTCATATGCACTCAAAATGGCCTTTCTCATCACATCATAATCCTTAGAAACCTCCTCTGACAGTGAGGCATACATTTCCTGTGCTGTACCTGTTAATTTGCTCTGGATGGGCAATACCCAGTTTTTCTTTGGCCAGTTCATCTGTTTAGCTATCTTCTCAAATGAAATAAAGAATGCTTCAACATCCCTTTCCTCAAACTTTGGAAGAGCTTGTACAAATTTAAATACCACCCCACTGGGTTCTGATCTGGAAATAAGTCGTGCCTCACCTACTGGTGTTAATAAACTTCCTGCAAAAATTACATACATTGCCACAGAATGTGTGCAAATTAAGTCAGAGTGCAGAATGTACTTTTACATGGACAGGAGTATTGCACCCTGCAATGTAAAACATATTATTCTTCATGTTAAACACCCCTCAAATAACCTCAGAATATACTAATGACAGGCCCTGACAATATTCTGGCAATAGTACTGAAGGTGTGTGCTCCAGAACTTGCCGGGCCTCTAGCCAAGCTGTTCCAGTACAGCTACAACACTGGCATCTACCCAGCTATGGGGAAAATTGTCCAGCTATGTCCTGTACACAAAAATCAGGACAAATCCAACCCAGCCAATTACCGCCCCATCAGCCTACTTTCAATTATCATTAAAGTAATGGAAGGGGTCAACAACAGTGCTATAAAGCGGCACTTGCTTAGCAATAATCTGCTTACTGATGCCCAGTTTGGGTACCGCCAGGGTCACTCGGCTCCTGACCTCATTACAGCCTTGATTCAAGCATGGACAAAAGAGCTGAACTCCAGAGGTCGGGTGAGAGTGACTGCCCTTGACATCAAGGCCATATTTGACCGAGTGTGCAATCAAGAAGCCCTAAAAAAACTGGAGTCAATGGGAATCAGAGGTAAACTCCCTGCTGGCTGGAATCATACCCAGCACAAAGGAAGATGGTTGTGGTTGTTGGAGGTCTGTCACCTCAGTTCCAGGACATCGCTGCAGGAGTTCCTCAGGGTAGTGACCTCGGCCCAATCATCTTCAGCTGCTTCATCAATGACCTTCCTTCCAACATAAGGTCAGAAGTGGGGATGTTCGCTGATGATTGCATAATGTTCAGCACCATTCGTGACTCCTCAGATATTGAAGTAGTCCATGTCCAAATGCAGCAAGACCTGGACAATATCCAGGTTTGGACTGACAAGTGACAAATAACATTCGCGCCACACAAGTGTCAGGCAATGACCATTTCCAACAAGAGAGAATCCAACCATCACCCCTTGATGTTCAATGGCATTAACATCTCTGAATCCCCCACCATCAACATCTTGGGGGTTACCAATGACCAGAAACAAAACTGGACTAGCCATATAAATACTGTGACTACAAGAACAGGTCAGAGGCTAGGAATCCTGCGATGAGTAACTCACCTACTGTCCCCCACCCCCCACCCCCCCAAAGACTGTCCATCATCTACAAGGCACAGGTCAGGTGTGTGATGGAATACTCTCCACTTGCCCGGATGAGTGCAGCTCCCACAACACTCAAGAAACTTGACACCATCCAGGACAAAGCAGCCCCGCTGGATTGGCACCACATCCACAAACATTCACTCCATTCACCATCAACACACAGGAGCAGCAGTATGTACCATCCACAAGGTACGCTGCCGGAATTCACCAAGGCTCCTTTGACAGCACCTTCTAAACCCATGGCCTAGAAGGACAAGGGCGGCGGATAGATGGGAACACCGGCCACCTGGAAGTTCCCCTCCAAGCCACTCACCATCCTGACAAGAAATATATCGCCATTCCTTCACTGTCGCTGGGTTAAAATCCTGGAACTCCTTTCCTAACAGCACTATGGGTGCACCTACACCACATGGACTGCAGCAGTTCAAGAAGGCAGCTCACCACCACATTCTCAAGGGCAATTAGGGATGAGCAACAAATGCTGGCCCAGCCAGCGAAGCCCACATCCCGTGAAATGAATTAAAAAAAAAATGAAAAGACAGTTTCAGTTTTTTAAGTCTTTCTTCACAATTTGTATTCCATTGAACCTGAAGAACCCATGCTGTACCCATTCTCTTGCTTCAAAAATTTCCTGAAGCCCAAAACTGCATGTAATCTTCAACTGTGACCCTGGGAAGATTTTATGTGGACTCACTCATTCGGTCTCAACTTACATATTCTACACCTCTTGTCACATGCTTCATCTGCTTGAGGTGTTGCTTTTAATATCTTGCAAAGCTAAATCCCCCAAATCCTCCACTCATCTACACGACATGGACTTTCCCTGTACCAAGTATGCAATTGTTAGCTGAAAAGTACCAGCTGACATTGACTTCAATCTGCCACTTTTCTTTAGCCTACTATGCCCTGTTTCCTTTGATCCTCTGAATTATTTGCCATTATTATCCACAATTTGGCCAACAATGTACAGCACAATCATTGATGTACACAGCAGCAGAACAGAACCCTATAGGAGACCACTACCATCTACAACCATTCTAGGAAAGTGCTCTTTAACTCCTATTCTCTACTCCTCCTTTCTAACCTCCCTTCCATTTCACTGTCCTCCCACTAATTTCCCTGCCTTCATCTCCCCATCTGTCTTGTGCTGTAACTTGTCAAAGGCATCAATTGCATTTCCTCCATCCATTATAACTGTTAGTTTCCTGGAGAACCATCAGCTTTGCGAAACATGGTATTCCTTTCTGAAATCCACATTGGCCGCTGCTGGTTATTTTCTCTTTGTACTATTAATTTCATCTTTAATCAAAGATTACCCAGGTTATCTCTGTCTCCCCTGTTGAAAATGGGTACTAAATTAAATTCTCAATCCTCTGACACACGTCGACTCTCAATAGAACCCTGGGATTGGCGTGATTTTTAAAAATTCATCCATGGGATGTGAGCTTCATCCAGAGTACATTTTGCACCCTTGCCACTCTCAGTGCTTCCTTCAAGGTGATGTTCAACATGGAGGAACGCTGATTCATCAGCTGAAGGAGGACAGTATGTGGTAATCAGCAGGAGGTTTCTTTGCCCACGATTGACCTGATGCCATGAGACTTCATGGAGTCCAGAGTCGATGTTAAGGACTCCCAGGGCAACTCCCTCCCGACTGTATACGACTGTGCCACCACATCTGCTGGGCCTGTCCTGCCAGTGGGACAGGACATACCCAGGGATGGTGATGGTGGTGTCTGGGACATTATCTGTAAGGTATGGTTCCATGAGGATGACTGTCAGGCTGTTGCTTGCCTAGTCTGAGACAGCTCTGCCAATTTTGGCACTAGCCCCCAGATGTTAGTACGAAGGAAGAAAAACAGAAAATGCTGGAAAAACTCAACGGGTCTAACAGCATCTGTGGAAAGAGAGAGAAGAATACTTAAATTGCAGAGAGTGAATGCAAAAACGCAAATTGAAGCCTGTTACGGCACAGCGGATGGTAAATGCTGAGCTGTTCAAATCCCAGAGGGAAACTTGAAACAACTGCCACAACTATTTTACAATTTATATTTATTTCAAGATCTGTGCCTTGAATTCAGTAGTAATAAGGCTACCGAGTCTTGTAGGTTTCTTACAAAACTAAAAAAAAAATATTTTAAGCACATAGATAGGCTTACAAATTACTACTATAATAACTTCTAGCTCCCATAGTTAATCTAACTCCCAGTTACTCCTCCGTTAAGGCAACAGTAAAACATATAGATTTAAACAGACCCAGGCAAAGCACACATCCTGGACAGTCGAATTCAAAGCGAATTTTCTCAGCTTTGGTTCCTTATAGACAGCAGCTTGAGGCTTAGATGCTGGAGGCTGTTCACACTTGTGTTAGATCTTAAAATGCCTTCCCTTACACACAGCCTTCTCTCCTTTATATATATTTTCCCCTTTGAATGCAAATTCCTATTGTTTCACTATGTCTTTGGACTTTACCTCTCTACTAATAAAAATCTATCATAGTACTAATTTTATCAGTAATCTTTGGGAAAAATAAAAACACTGTTTCTTAACTTCTTCTGGCTAGGTGTAACATTTCACCCCCTCTTTTGAATTCAATCTACTCTGGTTTATTTAAAAATGGAAATATTCCCTTTACACCTCACATTCTAAAACTTCACCTACGTTTACATATTTAGCATTTCAAACCTAGCTTCTCTTCTCACATCAAGGCTACTAGACCAGCTATCTGTAATTCAATTAAAATGTACACACACACACTGACAAAAAAATTGATGCTGGCCTATGATATGCATTGTATGTGTTTCATTATGCGTGTCAAGCAGGTTATCTGCTTCCTGAAGTTAAGCTTCAGTGGTGGGAGGGGGAGGCAGTGAATTGAATTAGGTTCAACTTTGGTTTTATATGTTGATTTTATAGCTTGCTTTGTATTGTAAAACGATATAGGGGAATCAACCCAGATTTGGACTAAGTGACGTAGTGGGCGGGTAAAACGTCATTTTACCTGCTGGCCGCAATGGCGGACTTTCATGCCGTATCGTCCCAAACCCGCCGCATTAATTATGCATTCCCG
The DNA here is from genome assembly GCF_964194155.1 of Cetorhinus maximus. Classification (NCBI taxonomy): domain Eukaryota; kingdom Metazoa; phylum Chordata; class Chondrichthyes; order Lamniformes; family Cetorhinidae; genus Cetorhinus; species Cetorhinus maximus. Next base: position 170,240,416 of record NC_135883.1, read on the forward strand.
GGAAACATGCTGTTTCCATGGCAGGCAGGGTCTCATTCGCCTGCGGTGCCATCACCTCGCTGCTTCATCACGCTGGGCACCATATTTAAAGTCCAGCCGCGTGCACACCTCTCAGTGCATCCAACCCATGACTGCTGCAAAGAAAGCATAGCCATGAAAGGCAAAAAGACTGCAGCCCCAGGTTCAATGACACTTCCCTCGAGCATCTTTTGGACACAGTGGAGGTTCGCTGTGATGTCCCCTACCCCCACTCTGGCCACAGGATGGGCAGCGACCTCACTAATCCAGCTTGGGAGGCGGTGGCAATGGTGGTCAGTGCCAATGCCCTGTAAAAGAGGACAGCCACACAGTGCCACTACAGGATGAATGGTCTCATCCATTCCGCCAAGGTAGTTCACTCTTCTCATCACTCTCAACTCACACACTCTCAAACCCATCACACATCCATAGGGATCTCACACCTTAAGGGACAACACCACTAACTCTCTCTCACACCCTCACATCTCCATCAGGCTCATACCCTCTCGAGCCTGAATCCATGTCCATAGCTCCGCTCACCTCGCAAACATTCCATGTAGTGCCATATGTCCTACTTACACTCTCTCCACCTGTTTTCATGCAGGGGAAGCCTGCTCACATCAGCAGGGAGAGGTCCCAGGCTGGGGGTGGAACGGCCCATATTAGGCCCCTCATTCACTTTGAGGAGTGTACCATGGCACTGACTGGTGAGGACATGGACCATACCTACAATGACAGTGAGGTCGGTGGTGAACACCGTTGTAAGGTTCTTGCACCACACCATCTTTCTCTCAACACAAAATATGTGCGCTCTCTCTCCTGCTTTTGACTGTGCTGTCATGCACTGCTTATCTCTACTTTGGTTCACAGGGAGCTCTGCCAAGTGACCGATACACTCAGCCAGCCATTCCCTCAGCTCCATCCATGCACTCATCTCCAGCCAAGAGGACATCTCCTCCAATGAAGAGCTGTAAATAAGCAACGTGGAAGACCAGTCACGGCGTTTACCCAGACCCTCCACCAGCGCAGAGACACACACCTTGGTGGGACCTCGATCTAGAGCAGGCTCGGGTTCACAATCTGGTGGTCACTGCACAGACACATGTCTGCAGCAACAGGAGGCAGATTCATGAGCTCCCTGGCACTTGGAGGGCTGCTAGGGATCAGGCATCTGTGAGGTCCAAGTCAAATGACGAGCCTCTAGTTTTGGCCTTCCAGTTCATCATGTAGAATCAGCAGAAGGCATGAGAACATCACGCAGAGCTGTTGAAAGTGCTCAAAAGAGTGGCATGCAAGCCAAAGGAGTGCATCCACCTGCTCTCTGATGAATTGGTGTCCATATGTGTGTGTATAGTGGTCTCCATGGGAAGGATGGCAGACACCATGGAGACGCTGGTACAGCAGAATGCCCAGATGTATGCAGATCTGCACTCCATCGCAGGAGCCATGGCTGAGTTCCTGCAGTGGCAATGTGAGAAGTAAATGGGGCACCTCAATGTCCTTCCAGGTTCTCCTTCACCTCAAGGAGTCAGGTTGGGGCCCCCGAGCACCCTAAATGAGGAGGAGCTGCAGATGGATACCCCTGGGTCATCCATTCATGAGTCTCAGAGGCTGTCCTCTCACTCTGAGTCCCCTGTGCCTGTGAGCCCCTCAACCTCATGCTCTGTCAGCGCATAGGAAGCAGCCGGTCAATGAGTGATTCTGGAGGGAGAAGAGGCCTTTCGAAGCCTTATGCAAGCACCCTCCCATGCGATCCTTCACGTATCATTCCTCAATGTCGTGAGCATTTTGAATGCTGCCTGCTGGGGTTCGCTTTCAGTTGTCCATCTGAGCTCAACTGCAAATCGCCCACCACAACTATCATTTCACTTTTGATTTGTACAACATGGTCTGGATTCGAATTTTCGTCAGCTCCCCTATTTTTTCCCCTCCCCCAGTCACCCATTTTCTTTTCCCCCCTATCACAGTTGACCCCTTGACATCACCTTCCACCTCCCCTCCCTGACCTACCAACCACAACCCTTTTCCTTTGGGGATGTCCAGGTGAACATGCACAATCCCTTCCTTCCCGAAAATCCCACCCTAATACATATTCACCTTCCTGATCTCCTCCTTCCCACCCCCAGGGCCTGTCTGCCTCCAATTCACCACTAACCACCCTCACCGCCCCTTCTACCGCTGCCTTCGAACCCTCACCCTTCCACCCTACCACCTCACTCTGCCCTCGGTCATGCTCACCATTCCCTCATACCACGCCCACCCTCAGTTCACTCCCCAGGAGGCAGTCATGGACCCAACAGGCCCCTCCCCTGAACATCCACCTGGCCATCCCCCCGCCACTCTGGATCCCTTCCCCTCTGGAACCCATTCGCCCCTTCCACCCTGTAACCCCTTCCCTCTCCAGACCAATTCCCCCCCCCCCCGACCCCCAAACCCCCAACCTCGCCCCGGACACCCCCTGCTCAGTCCCTCCCCCTCCCAGACTCCCTTAGATACCCTTAGTCCTTCCACCCCCCCCCCACACCTGGCCTCGACTCCCCACCCCCTCCCCCGGCCTCGACTCCTCCACCTTGCTGAGAGTCAGAGCGGAGCTGAGGAGCGGACAAGCGGGAGACAGTCAGGTGCTGAGCAGTGCTCTGTTTCACTGTTTCAGCTGCTGGGAAGCTGCAGTCTGGGGAAAAGGAGAAAAAAGCAACTGTGGCATCACAGAAAGCTAGTAAGATGATTGGCTGGCAAGTGCTCAATCTCAGGGACAGTGTGTGAGAAACCAGCTTAGGACAGGCGAGTTAAGGTAGATCTATAAATAAAAAGAACTAAAACTTTAAATAATAAACCAAAATTTGAAAACTTTAGAAATAAAATAAAACAATAAAGATAAAAAAGCAATAAAAATAAAGTAATTTAAACTAACATCTAAAACATATACTTTGTAGTTAAGAAGCATAAAACCTTTAGTTGTCAGTGGTACTAGCATTCAATAAACATAGTAAATTGTAGAATATATAGGAAGAAAGTAAATTAATGTAAATTAAATTAATAACATAAGTTAAAATGGCGGGACAGGTGTTATGTTGCAGTTGTGAGATGTGGGAACTTTTGGACGTCAATGCAATCCTTGACAAACACGTCTGCAGGAAGTGTAAGCAGCTTGAGGAATTCCGGATCAGGATTATTGATCTGGAAGCCGAGATGCAGGCACTGCACAACATAAGGGAGGGGGAGAAATACCCGGATACTTTGTTCCTGAAGATAGTCACACCTTTAAGCAGAGGATCATCTGTTTTGGTCAGCAGTGAGGGACAGGAGGATGTGACTGTTAGTGAGGCAGGTAATGGGACTGAGCAGACAGTAGTGGAGGAGCCTCAGACTTTGCAATTGTCAAACAGGTTTGAGGTACTCAAAACCTGTGTGGATGAAAGCAAAGTCTGCAAGGTAGATGAGCTGGCTGGCCATGGCACTGTGGTACAGGAAGGCGTTCAAGTGGTAGAAGGGGATAGTATAGTGAGGGGGATTGACACTGTTCTCTGCAGCAAAGAGTGAGAACCCAGACGGCTATGTTGCCTGTCTGGTGCCAGGGTTTGAGGAGAAACTTGCAGTGGGAGGGGGAGGATCCAGTTGTCGTGGTCCATGTAGGTACCAATGAGATAAGTAGAACTAGGAAAGAGGTTCTGCAAAGTCAGTATGAAGAGTTAGGGACCAAATTAAGATGCAAAACCTCAAAGGTAATAATCTCTGGATTATTACCTAATCCGTGTGCAAATTAGCATAGGGCAAATAAGATTAGAGAGACAAATGCATGGTTCAAAGACTGGTGTGAGAGAAGTGGGTTCTGGTTTGTGGGGCACTGGCATCAGTACTGGGGAAAGTGGGGGCTGTATTGTTGGGATGGTTTGCACTTGAACGTTGCTGGGATGAGTGTCCTCGCAAATCACATAACTAGGGAAATAGAGAGGGCTTGAAACTAAACAAGAGGGGTGAGGGATCAAGCTTGGGTGGAGATAGCAATTCAAGGTGTCAAATCAAGACAGGAGAACAAAATAGTAATATGAGAAATGAGGGTCAGAATGGCAGGAAGGGACAGAGAGAAATATCTAAGAACATATCAGCAGTCAACACCAGATGTTACAAAGGTGACAAAAAGACAAAACTGAAAGCTCTCTATCTGAATGCACATAGCATTCATAACAAAGTAAATGAATTGATGGCCCACATTGAAGTAATAAATATGATCTGATAGCAATTATGGAGATGTGGTTGCAGGACACCAAAGATTGGGTCCTTAATATTGAGGGGTAGATGATATTCAAGAAGAATAGGAATCTAGGTAAAGATGGAAGGGTAGCACTGTTAATCAAAGAGGGCATTGATGCAATAATTAGAGATGACCTTGGTTCAGGAGATCGGAATGTAGAATCAGTTTGGGTGGAGATGAGGAATAGTAGGGGAATAAAATAATTAGTGAGTGGTCTACAGGCTTCCTAACAGTAGCCACAGTATAGGACAAAGGATTCAAGAGATAATATTGTGTCCTTGTGATAAAGCGATGGCAATAACCATGGGTGATTTTAATCTACACATACTGGAAAAATCCGATTGGCAGTAGACCATAAAACCACAAGACATAGGAGCAGAAATTAGGCCATTCGGCCTATCGAGTCTGCTCCGCCATTCAATCATGGCTGATAAGTTTCTCAAATCCATTCTACCGCCTACTCCCCGTAACCTTTGATCCCCTTATCAATCAAGAACCTATCTATCTCGGTCTTAAATACACTCAATGACAGATTCACCACTCTCTGGCTAAAAAGTTTCTCCTCATCTCTGTTCTAAAAGGTCTTCCTTTACTCTGAGGCTGTGCCCTCAAGTCCTAGTCTCTCCTACTAATGGAAACATCTTCCCCATGTCCACTCTATCCAGGCCTTTCAGTATTCTGTAAGTTTCAATCACATCCCCCCTCATCCTTCTAGACTCCATCGAGTATAGACCCAGAGTCCTCAAACGTTCCTCATATGTTAAGCCTTTCATTCCTGGGATCATTCTCGTGAACCTCCTCTGGACCCTCTCCAGGGCCAGTACATCCTTCCTGAGATACGGGGCCCAAAATTGCTCACAATATTCTAAATGTGATCTGACCAGAGCCTTATAAAGCCTCAGCAGCACATCCCTGCTTTTATATTTTAGTCCTCTCGAAACAAATGCCAACATTGCATTTGCCTTACTAACTACTGACTCAACCTGCAAGTTAACCTTGGGAGTCCTAGTCCAGGATTCTCTTAAGTCCCTTTGCACTCCAGATTTCCGAATTCTCTCCCCATTTAGAAAATAGCCTATGCCTCTATTCTTCCTACCAAAGTGCATGACCTCACACTTCCCCACATTGCATTCCATCTGCCACTTCTTTGCCCATTCTCCTAACCTGTCCAAATCCTTCTGCAGCCTCCCCGCCTCCTCAATACTACCGGTCCTTCCACCTATCTTTGTATCATCTGCAAACTTAGCCAGGCTGCTCTCAGTTCCTTCATCTAGATCATTAATGTATAAAGTGAAAAGTTGTGGTCCCAACACTGACCCCTGCGGAACTCCACTAGTCACCAGGCGCCATCCTGAGAAGGACCCCCTTATCCCCACTCTCTGCCTCCTGCCAGACAGCCAATCTTCTATCCATGCTAGTACCTTGCCTCTAACACCATGGGCTCTTATCTTATTGAGCAGCCTCCTGTGCGGCACCTTGTCAAAGGCTTCTGGAAGTCCAAGTAGATAACATCCATTGGCTCTCCTTTGTCTAACCTACTCATTACCTCCTCAAAGAATTCTAACAGATTTGTCAGGCATGACCTCCCCTTGATGAAACCATGCTGACTTTGCCCGATTTTACCATGCACTTCCAAGTATTCTGAAATCACATCCTTAATAATGGTCTCTAAAATCTTACCAACGACCGAGGTCAGGCTAATCGGCCTGTAATTTCCCATCTTTTGCCTCACTCCCTTCAGGGGGGGTTACATTAGCAATTTTCCAGTCCTCTGGGACCCTCCCTGACTCCAGTGATTCCTGAAAGATCGCCAATAACGCCTCCACTATCTCTTCAGCTATCTCCTTCAGAACTCTGGGGTGTAATCCATCTGGTCCAGGTGATTTATCCACCTTCAGACCTTTCAGTTTTCCTAGCACCTTCTCCTTGGTAATGGCCACCATACTCTGCCCCCCCCACCGACTCTCTTGAACTTTGGGGATGTCACTCGTGTCTTCCACTGTGAGGACTGACGCAAAGTACCTATTCAGTTCCTCCGCCATTTCTTTGTTCCCCACTACTACTTCTCCAGCGTCATTTTCCAGCGGCCCAATGTCCACTTTTGCCTCTCTCTTACCCTTTATATATCTAAAAAAACTCTTGCAATCTTCTTTTATATTACTGGCTAGTTTACCCTCATATTTAATCTTCTCCCTCCTTATTTCTTTTTTAATTGTCCTCTGTTGGTCTTTGTAGGCTTCCTAATCCCTTGGCTTCCCACTGCTCTTTGCCGCATTGTATGCTTTCTCTTTAGCTTTTATGCTGTCCCTGACTTCCCTTGTCAGCCATGGTTGCCTCGTCCTCCCTTTAGTATGCTTCTTCTTCCTAGGGATGAATTTTTGCTGTGCCTCCTAAATTACTCCCAGAAACTCCTGCCATTGCTGTTCCGCTGTCTTTCTTGCTAGGCTCATCTCTGTCAATTCTGGCCAGCTCCTCCCTCATGCCTCTGTAGTTACCTTTATTCAACTGTAATACCGTTACATCTGATTCCAGCTTTTTCCTCTCAAATTGCAGGGTAAATTCTATCATATTATGATCACTTCCTCCTAAGGGTTCCTTCACCTTAAGCTCCCTTATCAAATCTGCCTCATTACACATCACTAAATCTAGAATTGCCTGTTCCCTAGTGGGCTCCACTACAAGCTGCTCCAAAAAGCCATCTCGTAGACATTCCACAAATTCCTTTTCTTCGGATCCACTACCAACCTGATTTTCCCAGTCTACCTGCATATTGAAATCCCCCATGATCACTGTAACCTTGCCTTTCTTACAGGCCTTTTCCATCTCCTGGTGTATCTTGTGCCCCACATCCTGACTACTGTTCGGAGGCCTGTACATAACTCCCATTCTGGTTTTTTTACCTTTGCGGTTCCTCAACTCTACCCACACAGATTCTACATCATCTGACCCTACATCATTTCTTGCTATCAATTTAATTTATTTTCTTACTAACAAAGCAACCCCACCCCCTCTGCCAACCTGCCTATCTTTTCGATAGGATGTATATCCTTGGATATTTAGCTCCCAGTCCTGATCCCCTTACAGCCATGTCTCCGTAATGCCCACCACATCATACATGCCAATTTCAATCTGCGCCACAAGCTCATTTACCTTATTTCGTATACTGCGTGCATTCAGATACAACACCTTCAGTGCTGTATTTCCCGTCCCCTTTCTCATTATCGTCCTTTCATCTGATGTGCTTGAAGTTAGATTCCTAGCCCTTTCCAAACACTCTGTCCTATTTTGTGTTCTGGGGACTTTAATAGCCTCTGCAGGGCTCTCCTTTCTTTTCAGTTTTTTCTTAATTTTCCATGAAGTTGAATCCACCCCCCCCACACGCTAACCTGCTGCTTTGTTTCCCATTAGTCATACGTCTTGGAGTTTGCCTGAATGAGGAGTTCTTAGAATGCTTTAGAGAGAGTTTCTTGGAGCAGCATGTTCTGGAACCAACCAGAGGGCAGGTTATATTAGACTTGGTATTGTGTAACGTGACAGGATTAATTAATGACCTCAGAGTAAAGGCACCCCTAGGTTGCAGTGACCATAATATGATTGAATTTTACATCCAGTTTGAAAGGGAGAAGAGTGGGTCTAAGACTAGTATCTTAAAACTTAAGTAAATGAAACTATGTGGGGATGAAAGCTGAGCTAGCTGAAGTAAACTGGAAAACTAGGCGAGAGGATAGATCAATAGAGAAGCAGTGGCAGACATTTAAGGGGATATTTCATAAGTACATTCCTGCTATAAAGAAAAAGTCAAAAGGGGAGGACGCATCATCCGTAGTTAACTAAAGAAGTTAAGCAAAGCATTAAACTTAAGGAAAAAACATACAACTCTGCAAAGATGAGTGGCAGGACAGATGATTGGACAGAATATAAAGAACGGCAGTGAATGACTAAAAGGTTAATCAGGAGAAAAAAATTAGAGTATGAGAGGAAGCTAGCTAGAAATGTAAAAACAGATAACAAGAGTTTCCACAGGTACTTAAAAAGGAAAAGAGTAAGTAAAGTGAGTGTTTGTCCTCTACAGAGTGACAGTGGGGAGTTAATAGTCGATAAAAAGGAAATGGTGGAAGAAATGAACAAATATTTTCCTTCTGTGTTCACTATAGACGATACAAAAAATTCCAGCTGCAAATCAGGAGAACGGGAGAAAGTAACTTGGTGAAATTGAATTCACTAGGGAAATGGCACTGAGCAAGTTGATGGAGCTGCGGACTGGCAAGTCTCTGGGTCCCAATGGACTACAACTTAGGGTCTTAAAAGAGGTGGCTAATGAGTTCGTCGATGTGCTGGTGTTAATTTTCCAAAATTCACTAGATTCTGGAAAGGTTCCATCAGATTGGAAAGTAGCAACTATAAACCCTCTATTCAAGAAGGAAGGGAGGCAGAAAACAGGAAATTATAGGCCAGTTAGCTTGACGTCTGTCATGGGGAAGTTATTAGAATTGATCATTAAGGAGGTTATATCTGGACACTTAGAAGAGCTCAAGGTAATCGGGAAGAGTCAGCATGGTTTTGTGAAAGAAAAATCATGTTTAACCAATATACTGGAGTTTTTTGAAGGAGTAACATGCACAATGGATAAAGAGAAGCCTGTAGACGTACTGTACTTGGATTTCCAGAACCCATTTGATAAGGTGCCACATCAAAGGTTATTATGGAAAATAAAAGCACGTGGTGTAGGGGGTAACATATTAGCATGGGTAGAAGATTGGCTGGCTGGCAGAAAGCAGAGTATGCATAAATGGATCCTTTTCTGATTGGCAGAATGTGACTCTTGGAGTCCCACAGGGGTCTGTGCTGGGGCCTCAACTTTAACGATTTACATCAATGACTTAGATGAGGGGAGTGAAGACATGGTAGCTAAATTTGCAGATGACACAGAGACAGGTAGGAAAGTATGTTGTGAAGAGGACATGAGGAGGCTGCAGATGGATATGGATAGGCTGAGTGAGTGAGCAAAGATCTCGAAAATGGAGTTTAATGTGGGAAAATGTGAAGTTGTTCACTTTGGCAGGAAAACCAAAAAAAGCAGAGTATTACTTAAATGGAGTATGGCTGCATAATTCTGAGGTGCAGAGGGAACTGGGTGTTCTAGTACGTGAATCACAAAGTTAGTATGCAGGTACAGCAAGTAATTAAGAAGGCTAATGGAATGCTATCCTTTATTACGAGAGGGATTGAACATATAAGTAAGGATGTTATGCTTCAGTTATACAAGGCATTGGTGAGACCGCACCTTGAATGCTGTGTGCAGTTTTGGTCTCCTTATTTAAGGAAGGATGTAAATGCATTGGAGGTGGTTCAAAGGAGGTTTACTAGATTGACACATGGAATTAATGGGTTGTCTTATGGGGAAAGGTTGGACAGCCTGGGCTTGTTTCCACTGGAGTTTAGAAGAGAGGGTGATTTGATTGAAGTACACAAGATCCTGAATAGCCGTGACAAGGTGGACGTTGAAAGGATGTTTCCTCTTGTGGGTGAGTCCAGAACTAGGAGGCACTGTTTTAAAATTATGGATCGTCCTTTTAGGAAAGAGATGAGGATAATTATTTTCTCTCAGGGGGTTTTTGGAACTCTCTACCTCAAAGTGGTGGAGGCAGGGTCATTGAATATGTTTAAGGCAGAGGTAAATAGATTCTTGTTAGGCAAGGGAATCAAAGGTTATTGGAGTTAGATGGGAATGTGCAAATTGAAATGCAAGAAGATCAGCCATGATCTTATTGAATGTCGGAGCAGGCTTCAAGGGCTGAATGGTTTATTCCTGTTGCTATTTCTTATGTTCTTCCTCCAGCTTTACTCCTTCCCCCCCCCCTTACTACTTCCTCCACCCTTACTCCCTGCCCTCTCTGCACTCCTTCCTCCCCCCCAGACTCCTTCCACTCTCTGCACTCCTTCCCCCCTCTGAACTCCTTCCTTTAAATCTTCCACCCCCTGCCTTACACTTACCTCCCCAGTTGTCATCTTCTTCCCTGATAACCCGTTATCCTCTCCTCCCCCATACTCCCACCCCCCTCCCAACATCACGCCACTGACACCTTCCTTTCCCATTCCCAACCACACCCCCCCGACACCTTCGTTCCCCCTTCCCAACCTCACCCCTTGGACAGTTTCATTCCTCCCTCCCAACTTCACCCCCTGACACCTCGTCCTCTCCCAGTCAATCTTACACCTTCCTCTCCTATCCCCTTGGCCATTATCCGATGTGAGTAACAATGGTGACTTTCCAACTTCCATGAGCCGCTTCACAACAAAGCCATATCCATGATAATCCACCCAGCATACCATGGACGTTCCTCAAGTGTCCCTTTTCTGTCGGGCCTGAGCATCTTCTGCTCCTCATATGTCCTCAATGTGAACAAGACCCTGGTGGTAAGTCCCAACTTCTGCACATCACAGTTGTCAAGATGTTTTCTGCACTGGTGTGTTTTCCCACCGACGTGGATGGACGATCCAGCAGGGGGATGAGTCTGGCAGACTGGCCTTGTAATAATATGCTGATGTATTTCAATGAGATTCCCAAGGTTTGATGGCGAGGAATGTGGCCCGCCATCGACAGGCTGAGCGGATGATTGCAAATGTTGTGAAACTGATTTTTGGCTTTCTCGCCACATTGTCCGCTCACGCCGCCAAACACACCCGACGTCAGCAGGCACAGGAAATCCCGGCCATAAAATTGTACAAATACTTTAGTTAAAGGGTTCTAATTTTAAGGATGTTTTTGTTGAATCAGTTACTTGATGTTTTTCATTGCAGTTGATTTTGTAGAAAATTTACAAAAATACATTAAACTTAAACATTACTAATACATTCCATTCTTTTGTATTCTGTTTTGATTAGTAAATTATGTTATTTCTCCCACTACATAAAAAAAATCAAATTTATTATTTGGGGCTTGGTGATAGATACTCACCAAGCCCAAAACTGTGAGCTAGCTCACATGTTAAACTGTCACATAATTAAGCATCATGAGTTTTGTAACATCACAGGTCACATATCAAATCTCCAAGAATATATCAAACCAAACTTAGCAATGCTATGCTAGGTGCCATTGGTTTAGCCTTAACAAAGTATTCTTGAATTGAAAGTTCTAAAAAATATATGGTTTATCAAATAGCTTAATTGGTTGAACATAAGCCAATCTAATTCACTAACCTATTTTGAAACTCCGAGAGCTCAGCATTAATCTTCTCAATGTCTAACTCAGTCCAAAGCACATCATAGTAACCATTAATATTATTCATCACTGCATCATACAGACTATACAATTTCTGCAGCAGCCCCAGCTCTTTCCTGGAGAGAAAACAAAAACAGCAGCAGCAATTAATAACAAAGCAAGAGGTCTACATTCTACTGATTTCTTAGGTGCTTACATGTATGAGCAATTATGTTATGTTTAATAGTCTAGTTAAAAGGTTGGTAGGGTAGTTGACTCAGCTGACTGTGTGACAGTAAATTGTCAATCACCTGAAGCCTGGTTAGGGCCTGAATATGTGTTGATTGCTATTTGAAGCTTAACTAGTGTGTCATCTTAGCTCTATTTAAGAAACGATCTATTTAGAAGCACACTACAGTGTGCTTGCACGCGAACAGAGGAGAGAGCTCATCGTGAATGAGACACAGCCAGAATGAGTGTGGGTATTGGCAATTTGGTGCACAGTGGGAATTCGGGGCAGAGGTGCTCTTTGCATTTTTTCTTTGCTATTCAACTTCTTAAATCTTCAGAGAATGGTCTTGCACTGCTGCAGCAGTAGAGGCTATAAGGGAGAGAAATGACTGGAAAGCAGTGGGTAAGGTCGGGTAAGTATTTACTACTTTTATCGCTTATAGTTTAAGGACTTTTGGTGGTTTATAGTTTGTGTATTCTGTAGTAATGAGGATCAGGAAAGAAGGACCCTAGAATAATTGATTTAAAAGGTTTAATTAAAGGGATAGGTCATGGCAGGAGAGCTCAAAGCCATGGTGTGCTCCTCATGCTCTATGTGGGAAGCCGGGAACATTTCCAGTGCCCGGGACCAGCATGTGTGCAGGAAGTGTGTCTAGCTGCAGCTCCTGAAAGCTCAGGTTTCAGAGATGGAACAGCGGCTGGGGACACTGTAGAGCATCCGGGAGTCAGAGCATCGTGGATAGCACATTTAGAGAGGTGGTCACACGCAGCTGAAGGGATTTGAGGAAGAAAGGGAATGGGTGACCACCAGGCAGTCCAAGAGAAACAGTTCAGGAGTCCCATGGGGTCCCGCTCGCAAATCAATATTCCATTTTGGAGGCTGATGAGGGTGTAGGTTCCTGCAGGGAGTGCAGACAGAGCCTAGCTTCAGGCACCACAAGCAGCCTGTCTGTACAGGAGAAGAGGAAGAGAAGAAGAGCAATAGTAATAGGGGATTCTATAGTTAGGTGAACAAATAGGCACTACTGTGGCAGTCAACATGGCTCCAGGATGGTGTGTTGCCTCCCTGGTGCCAGGGTCTGGGATGTCACTAAACAACTGCAGGGCATCCTGAAGGGAGAGGGTGATAAGGCAGAGGTCATGGTACATGTTGGTACCAATGACATAAGTAGAAAGAGGGAAGAGGTCTTGCATCAAGAATTCAGGGAGTTAGGCAGTAGACTGAAAAGCAGGACCTCTCGGGTTGTAATCTCTAGATTACTCCCAGTGCCACATGCCAGCGAGCACAGAAATAAGAGAATAGTGCAGATGAATACATAGCTTAAGAGTTGGTGCAGGAGGGAGTGGTTTAGATTCCTGGATCACTGGGACCGTTTCTGGGGAAGGTGGGACCTGTACAAGCGGGACGGTCTGCATCTGAACCAGATCAGGACTAACATCATTGCAGGCAGGTTTGCTAGTGCTGTTGGGAGGAGTTTAAACTAATTCGGCAGGGGGAGGGGACACAAAATGTTAGCAGAATAGGGACACATCATAATGCAGTAAAACAATCAAGTCAGAGGGAGTACAGCTGCATTAAGTTTCAAGGAGTAGGGCAAGGCTGGGTGGCCTCTACATTAATGCCAGGAATATTACAGGTAAAATGGAGGAGTTAAGGGTGAGGATTGACACGTGGAATTGTGATATAGTAGTCATCACAGAGACATGGTTGAGGGAGGAACAGGATTGGCAGCTCAACATTCCGGGATATAGAATCTTCAGGCGAGACAGGGGAGGGGGCAAAAGAGGAGGAGGTGTTGCATTATAAGTTAAGGAGTCAGTTATTGCAATAAGGAGAGATGATATCTTGGAGGGGGCATCGAATGAAGCTTTGTGGGTAGAGCTTTGGAATAAAAAAGGGGGGCAGTCACATTGTTAGGTGTTTATTATAAACCTCCAGATAGTCAGCGGGAAATTGAGGAGCAAATATGTGCACAATTTACAGAGGTGTGTAAAAACAATAACAATAGGGTAATTATATTCGGTGATTTCAACTTTCCCAACATTAATTGGGATAGACATAGTGTTAAGGGCTTGGATGGAGTGGATTTCTTGAAATGTGTACAGGAGAACTTTTTAGGTCAATATGTCGAGGGTTCAACAAGGGACGGTGCGTTGCTGGACCTAATTCTGGGGAATGAAGCCAGACAGGTGGCTGAGGTGGTGGTGGGGGAGCATTGTAGTGACAGTGACCACAACATGGTACATTTTAGGCTTGTTATGGACAAAGAAATAGACAAGTTGCAAAAAAATGTTTTGTATTGGGGAAGAATGGATTTTAGTAAAATAAGACAGGATCTGGCCAAGATAGACTGGGGACATCTACTTGTGGGGAAATCTACAGAAGAGCAGTCGGGGGCGTTCAGAAAGGAAATGGGGAGGGTACAGGCTCAACTTGTTCCCTCTAGGGTGATAGGAAGGAGTAACAAGCCCAGAGAACCATGGATGACCAGAGATATTCAGGTTACAATGAGAAGGAAAAGAGAGGCTTTTAGCAGGTACAACGGGAGCAAATCAGCGGAAGCATTAGTGGAGTACAGAAAGTGCAGGGTGGAGCTTAAGAGAGCAATTTGGAGAGCAAAGAAGGGTTATGAGAAAGCTCTAGCTGGTAAAAGTAGGGAAAGTCCCAAGATATTCTCTAAGAATATCAATGGGAAGAGGATAACCAGGGAAAGAGTAGGGCCCATAAAGGACAAAGGGGGCAATCTATGGGTGGAGCCAGAGGACATCGGTCGAGTGTAGAACTAATACTTCACATCTGTCTTCACCCAAGAGATTGAGGATGAAGGTATGGAACTCTGGGAGAGAGTCTGCGAGGTTCATGAGCAAATTGATATCGGGAGTTACAAGGTATTGGAGGTGTTGGCAGGTTTAAAAGTGGATACATTTCCAGGTCCGGATGATTTGTGTCCCAGGCTGCTGAGGGAGGCAAGGGGGGAGATCGTAGGAGCTCTGATCCAAATTTTTAATTCCTCTCTGGCCACAGGGGAGGTGCCAGAGGACTGGAGAACAGCTAATGTGGCTCGGCTATTTAAGAAGGATTGTAGAGATAAGCCAGGGAATTACAGACCAGTGAGTCTCACGTCAGTGGTAGGGAAACTATTGGAGAAAATTCTGAAGGAGAGAATCTATCTCCACTTGGAGAGGCAAGGTTTGATCAGGGATAGTCAGCATGGCTTTGTCAGAGGGAGGTCATGTCTAACAAATTTGATTGAATTTTTTGAGGAGGTGACCAGGTGATGTGATGAGGGTAGTGCAGTTGAAGTAGTTTTTATATGGATTTCAGCAAAGCCTTTGACAAGGCTCCACATGGGAGACTTATAAAGAAGGCAAATGCACATGGGATACAGGGTAATTTGATAAGGTGGATTCAAAATTGGCTTAGTTGTAGGAGACAGAGGGTGATGACAAAAGGATGCTTTGGTGACTGGAAGCAAGTTTCCAGTGGCATACCACAGGGATCTGTGCTCGGACCCTTATTATTCGTCATTTATATAAATGACATAGATGACTATGTGGGGGGGTGGGATTAGTAAGTTTGCAGATGACAAAGTTTGGCCGGGTTGTTAACAGTGAGGTTGAGTGTCTTGGGCTACAGGAAGATATAGACGGGATGGTCAAATGGGCAGATAAGTGGCAGATGGAATTTAACCCTGAAAAGTGTGAGGTGATACACTTTGGAAGGAGTAATTTGACAAGGAAGTATTCAATGAATGGCATGACACTAGGAAGTTCTGAAGAACAAAGGGACCTTGGCGTGTGTGTCCATAGATCTCTGAAGGCGGAGGGGCATATTAGTGGGGTGGTGAAAAAGGCATATGGGACACTTGCTTTTATCAATCGATACATAGATTACAAAAGTAGGGAAGTCATGCTGGAGTTGTATAGAACCTTGGTGAGGCCACAGATGGAGTACTGTGTGCAGTTCTGGTCACCACATTATGGGAAGGATGTGATTGCACTGGAGGGGGCGCAGAGCAGATTCACCAGGATGTTGCCTGGGATGAAATATTTAAGTTATGAAGAGAGGTTGGATAGACTTGGGTTGTTTTCGTTGGAGCAGAGAAGACTGAGGGGCGACCTGATCGAGGTGTACAAGATTATGAGGGGCATGGACAAGGTGGATAGGGAGCAGGTGTTCCCCTTAGTTGAAGGGTCAGTCACGAGGGGACACAAGTTTAAGGTGAGGGGCAGGAAGTTTAGGGGGGGAATGTGAGGAAAAGCTATTTTACCCAGAGGGTGGTGACAGTCTGGAATGCGTTGCCTGGGAGGGTGGTGGAGGTGGGTTGCCTCACATCCTTTAAAAAGTACCTGGATGAGCACTCGGCACGTCATAATATTGAAAGCTGTGGGCCAAGTGCTGGTAAATGGGATTAGGTAGGTAGGTCAGGTGTTTTTCACGTGTTGGTGCAGACTTGATGGGCCAAAGGGCCTCTTCTGCACTTTGATTGTATTAAGGTATTTATTCACAAAATAAAATATTTCATACATAAGACTACAATTAGTTAATGCTATAACAGCTCCTAAAATTCCTAATTAACCTGATTCCCAGTTACTCGCCCACTTTAAGGCAACAGACCAAAATAGATTTTAGATTTTAAAGAAAACCAGCAAGTTAACACAGTACCCACTTGACAGTGGAATTCCGAATGGCCTTCTCCAACTTCAGTTACTGGACACAGCCGACTTATGCACAAATGGCTGGAGGCTTCTTGAAGGCTGTTTCACACACTCCTGTTAGATCTTACATTGCCCTCTCCACATAGCCTTTCATTCTACCTTATATATATTTCTCTCTTTATATGTAAATTCCCTTTGTTTCATATATCTTTGGAATGGTAGCTTTCCCATAATATAAACACTTTCATGTTACCAATATTGCAGTAACCTTTGGGAAAAATAAACACACTCCTTAGCCTTGCTTATCTGACTAGTTGTAAACAGACTAACATGTCTTTGAAATCCAAAAAATCACTTCACTTATCTGAAAATGCAAATTCCCTTCACACCTTACATGCTAATACAGCATGCCTGTTTATTCATTTGTATTTCAAGCACATTTCTACACCTAGGTTCTTTTGATTATTCCAAACTTGCAGTCTACCTGACACCAAATGTAATTATATCACACAGACAGTCCCAACTATACTCACACCCCTAAACCTACTTTACAATTAACCAAAAAAAATTATGAAAATTATTATACTTTTCTAACACTGGGAACATAAAAAGAAAACACTGATTGTTTGGATGAAACTGATAATCAAGTTAAGAACTGCCACAAAAGAAAACTGCTGCATAGGCAGCATGGCTGGGAAACAAAGATGGATATATTGCTAAGAAATCATCCAACGAGAGCAAAAGTAACCTGCAACAGAAGCTTCATAGAATGCAAGGTGCATGGTGGACCACATAAGCTGGAGATCTACAAGCCTATGCTGATCAGAGGACAAGGGGAACTTTTTATAAAGCCTGGAGACTCTGCGTGGTCCTCTCTGATGTGGCTACTCACCTGTTCTTACACTGACAGAAAATCTCACCTAATGGACAGGAAGGTTATCAAAGAGCACTGGGCTGAGCACTTTAGGGATGTGCTTAACTGCCCACTCACTGTAAATGGGAAAGCTCCAGGCCGACCCAAGTGTGAAACCCTGGACAGCAAATCCTCTGTTGTGGAGGTTGATAAAGCGATCAGACCCCCTATCCTCAAGGAGACTCCTGGCTCAGACAGGATCCCAGAAGAAATTTATAAATCTCGGGAACCCCAGCTAGCCGTCAAACTCATACTATCATATCACAGAATGTGTGATCAACAAACTATTCTCCAGGAGTTCAGGGTGCCATGATTGTTCACATGTACAAAGGAAAAGGACACAAATCTATGCATGACAACCACAGGCGTAATCATCCCAGATTTGCACAAAGCACTGTAGCAGGAGGGAAGAAGGACATTTTACCTACCGGCTGCAATGGTGGGTTTTCGTGCGGTATCTTCCTATTCCTGGCCCGTCCCACCTCATTAACAATGCATTTCCAGGAAACATGCTGGATTGCTGACTGGTGTCTTCTGATTCACCTGCCCCACCGTGACCTCAGGCCTTCAGTAATCCGGGCACCATATTTAAAGGGCCACAAAAGAAAACTGCTGCATAGGCAGCATGGCTGGGAAACAAAGATGGATATATTGCTAAGAAATAGGCTTAGCTAGCACTCTCTAAGGGATCGGAAGCTTCTGCAAAATAATGGCTGCCAAATGAAGGAAACATGCTGCCCTCAAATTTAGCAACGCCTTCCTCAGGCGCCTACTGGATGCAGTGGAGGCCCGCTGTTCTGGGCAAAGGTCAGCGAGCAAGGTCACCAATCCAGCATGAGACGCTGTAGCAGCAGTGGTCAACACCAACACACTTCAAAAGAGGACAACCACCCAGTGCCGAAAGAGGATGAACGGTCTCCTTCGTTCTGCCAGGGTAAGTCACTCTTCTCATCACTCTCAACTCACACGCTCACAAACCAATCACACAGGGACCTCACTCATTGCCAGTTGAAGAGACATCACCATTCACTCTCTCACACACACCTTCATCTGCCCTGCGGATCGTGTCCTCATCCCTTCCATGGCATCACTCACTACCCACAGGTGCCAGGCATCCTTCTCATCTGGCCTAGCAGGTGTTCTGCTTACACTCTCCCCATCTGTATTTATCCAGGACAAGTTGGCACAGAACAACAGGGAGAAGTCACAGACTGGTGGAGGAATGCCTGACACCAAGGTCCTCACAGACTTTGAAAATAGTCATCCAGCTGGATAGCAATGGTCTAGACTGTTTCTGTGCTGACGTTGAGGTCGGCAGTGCTCAATCAAGAGAGGATCCAACAGTACAACATCCATCAGACAACCATGCTATGAGTCACTTCCCCTGTTCCACAGTTGCCTGTCATGTACTATCTCTCCTTTCCAAGCACACTTGAGAAGCAGCTGAGGGAGCCCATGACCCAGGTGCCTGACTCAAGCCCTGAAGACACCACGGAAGAAGAATCTGATGACACCCTAAATGAAGACCCGTCACAGCGCTCGTCCACACCCTCCACCAGCGCAGGGATACACACCTTGGTGGCACCTAGTTCTAGAGTAGCCTCAGGGTCACAATCTGGTGAGCACATCACACTGTCTGATCCACAGTAGGCAGCGGCATGCCAGGTTTCTAGCGCTTGGAGGACTGTTAGAGGCCAGAAATCTGCTGAGTCCGAGTCCAATGATGAACTTCTGAACTTGGCCGTACCTCAGTTGCTAGAGCTGCAAAGGCAAGCTTGGGAACATCAGGAAGAGATGTCCGCTGCACTCCTCAGATTGCAAGGCACGATGGAGGAGTCCGTCTGCCTTCAGGCTGAGGCGATAGCGCAGACATGCCACCGCACCGAGGTCAATACTGGTAGGATGGCAGCCACCATGGAGACCTTGGTCCAGGACATCGCTTATGTACTGCTGCATGAGCTGAACTTCATCGCTGACACCATAGTTGGCCTCCAACATGACAGAGGTGTGGGGCAGCTTGATCTCACTCCAGCTTCCCCTTCTCTTCAAGGAGTCAGCCAGGGGCTCTCAGGCACCCATAGGAAGGAGAATCAGCAGGTTCACATCCCAGGGCCATCCACCCAGGTGACTCTGGGAGTGTCCGGCCCAACCAAATCCCCTCTTCCTTTGACTCCAGCAGTTCCAGCTCCACAGGCCGAGGAGGGTGCCACTGCCACACAGCAGGACCCTGAAAGCAGGCCATGGCCCTCCAGGTCTCTGTCCTCCAGGTCTCTGTCCTCCGGAGGATGCCCACCAAGGTCATCACAGACAGTGCGTAGCAGTCAGCAGGCTGCCTCCACCTCCGCTGTGGATGTCTGGGGAGCACCAAGAAGTAGCAGCAGGTTTAGGAAGGTTAAGAAGATGTAGGTGCAAAGCCTGAGCATGGGTGTTAATCACTTGTACATACTGTTCACTATTGTCAATAAACTCCCAAGAATGTTTCCTTGCCTATGGCTCCTTGTTATGATGAGCGGTGTTCGTGTCACTCAGATGTGAAACCTTGGTTCCTGCACAAGATAAACGGTGGTGTCTCAGTCCAGGGCCTCTTCCCTACGCAGACTCTAACCTTCAGACCAAAGTGATGGTCTGGCTTCACACTCACTGGACACATTAATGATACCTGCACCTCGTTGGTGCTTTTCATTGCTGCTTGAATGTCATGGGCAGGTGTCAGTGTTCTATCATTCTCTCTGTGTGCTCTCAGCAACTTTGAGGTGGAGCTGGCCCCCACCATCTCTTCAGCATCTGTGACCAGTGACACTGTGCTCCTGAAGGGGTCAGGGGCTGAAGGCTGATGAAGGATCAAGTGCATTTAAAGTTTCACGGCTGTGTCTAAATTGTATGACCGTGACCACAGAGTGCAAGTGAGCTCCCCTCAGCCAGACAGGAGTCAGGCATTCACAAAGGCAATGTGAAGATCTATGGAGTGTCCTCACTGCATTTCGTCATAATCCTCGACTATTTGAACCTCTGATGCGACTCCATGACATGGGCCTGAGTGCTGAGGGTGTGTGTGCTGCCATTAGCCACACAGGAGTCAAACGTTCACAGATGCAAGGTGAGGCTGTCAGGACTGTCCTCAGTGCATCTTGTCATCATCCTCCACGAGTCTTTTGGCTATGAGGGCCTCCCAAGCACATCTGTCTTGTCTGGCCAGTTCGATGGCCTCATCGCCAGCATCCTCGTTTTCGAGGAGCTCATCATCCTCTTCGACATCCTCCTCATCGCAGGATAAGTGCAGCTCCTCAATCTGCTCCTCAGCCAAGTCCTCCCCCCTTTACAGCACCGATTTGTGGAGTGCGCAGCAGGCGCAATGATGCATGACACCCTCTGGGGACCGTATTGCAGTGCTCCACCAGACTGTCAACGCATCAGAACATCATTTTCAAAATGTCTATGATTTGCTGCACCAAAGTCCAGGTCACAGCATGAGTCTCATTATACCATCACTCTACTGCAGTCTGAGGCTGCCACATGGGCACATCAGCCACGTCTTCCGTGGGTAGCTCTTGTCCCCGAGGAGCCAACCCTGCAGCCTCTGCGGACCCTGAAAGATGTCAGGGATCTGGGAGCTGCTGAGGGTGTAGGAGGTGTGGGCGCTCCCTGAAATCATGCGCAGACCTGCAGGATATGTCCTTGGTGGTCACACACCACAAACATTCAGCAAGTAGAAGCCCTTGTGGTTGATGTTGTTGACTGCTTGTTGCCACAGAAATCTAAATGCCACATGAGTACAGTTGATGACACCTTGCACCTGTGGGAAACCTGAGATCTGCGCAGATCCCACCACTCTTGCTTTCTGGCTTTCCTGATCCCGGGTGAAATGGACAAAGTTCTGTGCCTTCGCGAAGATGGCATCCATGGCCTCATGGATGCATTTGTGTGTGGAAGCTTGTGTGATTCTGCACAGATCACCTGTAAGGAGCCACTAGCGTAAAAATTGAGCGCCAAGGTCACCTTCACGGCCACTGGCAGTGGATGCCCTCCAGGTCCCTGTGGTGTCAAATCCTGCAGCAAGTGGCATATGTGACCAGTCAGTTCCCTAGACGTGCGCGGTCTTTGGCGACATTGGTTCTCAGTCATCTGCAGGAATGACAGGCGTTGTTAATAGACCCTGGGTCTAGCGAGGTGCCTACGAGCGACAGGTCACTGTCGATCTTCAGCTTTGTGCACAGCAGGCCCTGCTGCCCCATTGTCTTGAGGGAGATGCTCCTCCCTTTGCCGAGCCAGGCGCCTCTGCTGTTCTCATCTTCTTCTCTGCTCCCTATAAACCATGAGGCATACCACTAAATCACCAGGCTCCATGATCCTGGTGTTCTCCTCCTGCAGGATCGAAGAGAAAGATGTGTGGATTAGCATATGTGCCCTAAGAACCTCTCTTGCTTAAGTCTGAAGGCCCCTTCAAGCATGCAGGAGGATGCTGGCCACCTTTTGGATGGCCAGTTTTTTAGTGCACTCATTGACTGTCCAAAACCCCACTCACCTCCACCCCACTCCATTTGACTGATTGGCAGCAGCATCAGCCATTGGATTGCATGCTTTTCTCTCAGGCACGGGCATTGTCCTAACATGCACTGCAAGGCTGCACTGTTAGCTTGAACCATAATGGACATTGGTACAAACCTTAATAAAGACATTGCAAGGGGCTGTGAGTGCTCCCACCAGTGACTGCGCCATGGCCGCCTTTCACAAGGGGATTGTACTACTTGTCCAGTCGGCCAATTGTTCTGTTGCCCCCTAAAACACACATTCATTTGCAGTCTGTGCCTGAGGAGTGAAAAGTTTTGGAGCATTTGATGGTACTTATGTGCTTTTGCGTTGCTTGAATGGGCAGAAAATCTTCAGAGGCCTGACTCCAAACATGTCAATGGAGCTACAGCTGAATGGTCTCAGCAGCGTAAGAATGCTCACTTTTGACAAGCTTTTCCAAGTGCGTGGCCACTTCCCTCACCAACCTCCCCCCATCCCCCCGCACCACCTCCCCCCACCCCGGCATGTGCTTGAGTATTTCATTCAGTCTGTGCCGCCTTGCCCCACACCCCTGGCCTGACCGCATTGGAGCCCTTGCCCCAGCACCGTACTGAAAGCCGGCTGGGAAAAAGTAACTTGCCTATGCCCCTGGCGAATGCGTGATGCCTCTTCCTTGATGTCCTACGAGCTATGCTCGCAAGCACTGTGCAAGGTTGTGTGCACTCACCCCCGAGTTCCCCACGAAGTTCAGGTCACAAGGTGCACGCCTTTTAAATGCAGTGGTGAAGCATGCTGTTCTGAAGTCACACCGACATCGGCGGTAAATTTGACGTGGGGAGATGATTCTGTCAAGCAGGGCTTATAATTAGATGCAAATGTATTAAAATGATGTTCCCAATGTACGGCAGCAGGAAACGCAGCCCGCTATTGATGTAGAGCGGACAATGGCAGACTGGTTTTAAGACAGCGTGAAACCGATTTTTGGCCTTCTTGCCATATTGCCCCCCATGACACCTGACGCCAACAGGGCCAGAAAATTCCAACGCACAGAAAAATCTTGCTGCTTGTTATCGCTGGTAAGACTCTTGCCAAAGTCCTACTCAATAGACTGCTAAGCCAGAAGGCAGAATGTGTATTCAAATACAAGAGAAATGCGTGAACAACAGATGGGACTGTACATTTGTTGGCCTGGCAAAGGCCTTCAGCAATCTAAACAGAGAGGTCTTGTGAAAAATCTTAGCCAAACTTGGATGTTCTCATAGAGCTATGAATCTGATATAGCAGTATCACCATGGAATGATGGCTAGAGTCACTGATGGCGGTAAACATACTGATCCCTTTGACGTAACAAGTGGTGTGATGCAGGGGTGTGACTTGGCTCTCATGCTCTTAAGTAAATTCTTTGTTGCCATGCTTTCTGAGGCAATTAATGGAATATACATCAAATTTAGAACAGATGTCAGCCTCTTTAACCTGAGATGAATGAAATCCACAATTAAGGTATCAGGAATGATCGTACGAGAATTGGTGTTTGTTAATGATTGTGCCCAAGTGTCACACTCACTCTGAGCTTGGCCTTCAATGGATCATGGACAATTTTTCAAAAAGTGGCTGATTAAGTAGCTTAAGGATGATGAAGGTACTCCACCAATCACCACCAAACTCTGTATATACTCCACTGACTATAACTATCAATGAAGGCAAGAAATAATTTTAACTATCTCGGCAGCACACACTCTAGAAATGTCTACATAGACAGCGAGGTAGCAAATAGAATTCCAAGAGCAAGCTTAGCATTTTCCTGCTTATGCAAGAGACTGTGGAGGAAACAGGATATAAAACTTATGACGAAACAAATCAGTGGTAACACCTATCCTCCTATATGCCTGAGACATGGACTGCCTACTCTAATTAGACAGGTTCCACATGAGATACATTCAGAACATCATGGGCGTCAAATAGGAAGATGAAGTGCCCAACATTGAAAGAGCAGAAATGCCTGAAATCGAAATATTCATCATCAGCTCGGAAGGAGTGGTCATGCAGTACATATGATAGATGATAAAATCCCCAAGGTAATCATGCATTCACAACTTACACTTGACACCGATTGCAAGGTTGGCCGAGGTTGTAAGGACTCCTTGAAGGCAAACCTCAGAAAATGTGGCATGTCCGCATGAACAGTGGAAAAGTGCAAAAGAAAGGGCTATCTATGGACTGATCACAAGTAGTGGCATTCCCTTCAAACAGCAAAGAATACAGGTAGCTAATGATAAAAGGCAGGCTAGAAAGATAGGGCAGTCCCAACAAAGTCAGATAATTCATTCTTGTTCACACTGTGGAAAGCCATATAGGTCTGCAGTCAGACTCTACAACCACATTAGAACACATATCAGATGTCTCTAAGTACACAAGAAACAACTATCTTCAACATCAAAGGGAAACGGATGACAATATTTCAAAATTAAAACAAAAAAACTACTGCGGATGCTGGAAATCCAAAACAAAAACAGAATTACCTGGAAAAACTCAGCAGGTCTGGCAGCATCGGTGGAGAAGAAAAGAGTTGACGTTTCAAGTCCTCATGACCCTTCAGCAAAACTGAGTAAAGTTAGGAGAGGGGTGAAATATAAACTGGTTTAAGGTGGGGTGGGGGGAGAGAAGTTGGGGGGGGGGGTGGTTGTAGGGACAAGCAAGCAGTGATAGGAGCAGATAATCAAAAGATGTCACAGACAAAAGGAACAAAGAGGTGTTGAAGGTGGTGATATTATCTAAGAAAATGTGCTAATTAAGAATGGATGGCAGGACACTCAAGGTACAGCTCTAGTGGGGGTGGGGTGGAAAGACTGACAGGATATTATAGTTATAGATTTAAAAATAATGGAAATAGGTGGGAAAAAAAAAATCTATATGAATTATTGGAAAAAACAAAAGGGAGGGGGAAGAAACGGAAAGGGGGTGGGGGGAGGGAGTTTAAGATCTAAAGTTGTTGAATTCAATATTCAGCCCGGAAGGCTGTAAAGTGCCTAGTCGGAAGATGAGGTGCTGTTCCTCCAGTTTGCGTTGGGCTTCACTGGAACAATGCAGCAAGCCAAGGACAGACATGTGGGCAAGAGAGCAGGGTGGAGTGTTAAAATGGCAAGCGACAGGGAGGTTTGAGTCTTTCTTGGGGACAGACCGCAGGTGTTCTGCAAAGCGGTCGCCCAGTTTGCGTTTGGTCTCTCCAATGCAGAGGAGACCGCATTGGGAGCAACGAATGCAGTAGACTAAGTTAGGGGAAATGCATGTGAAATGCTGCTTCACTTGAAAGGAGTGTTTGGGCCCTTAATATCACCACCTTCAACACCTCTTTGTTCCTTTTGTCTGTGACATCTTTTGATTATCTGCTCCTATCACTGCTTGCTTGTCCCTACAACCACTCCCCCCACGCCCCCGCCCCCCCCAACCCCTACCTTAAACCAGCTTATATTTCACCCCTCTCCTAACTTTACTTAGTTCTGCTGAAGGGTCATGAGGACTCAAAACGTCAACTCTTTTCTTCTCCGCCGATGCTGCCATACCTGCTGAGTTTTTCCAGGTAATTCTGTTTTTATACTTCAAAATTACCTCTGCCATCTTAAAACACTTGGTGACGTGCTAAGGTAATGAATATGTCACACAATGCAAGTCTTTCTTTCTCCTAATATGTCTGGGCCAACTCTTTGAAAAAGTTGTCCAGTCCCCACTAATGCTTTTCCTCAAAAGCCCTGTAATTCCAGTCTCACAAAAGAGGATCCCTATACATGTGAGTTCAGGGCATTCCTGACAGCAGTAGAATTTATATGGCCAGATATAAATTAATGCAGTGCTTTTCTGTGACAAATGCAACTTACTTATTTTTCTGCAGTATTTCATAGTCTTGGATTGGCAGTCCAAATAAACGTTCTCCTGAAGAATATGTCACAAGCTTCCTCCATAACTCATCAAACCAGCTCTGAAACAAATCACAGTTTAGACATGAAGGTCACAAGTAGTGTTATTTATTTTTTGTGTTATGTACAGGATTTTTCAACATGAATGAAATCTTTATAAGCTGCATTTTCTCACATGCCAATCACATGCCGTGGTGTGCTCCTCATGCTCCATTTAGGAAGCCGGGAACATTTCCAGTGCCTGGGACCAGCATGTGTGTAGGAACTGTGTCCCGCTGCAGCTCCTGGAAGCTCGGATTTCAGAGCTGGAACGGCAGCTGGGGACACTGTGGAGCATCCGCAAGTCTGAGAGCATTGCGGATAGCACGTTTAGAGAGGCGGTCACATCGCAGCTGAAGGGACTTGAGGAAGGAAGGGAATGGGTGACCACCAGGTAGTCCAAGAGAAACAGGCAGGTAGTTCACGAGTCCCCCGGGGTCCCGTTCACAAATCGGTATTCCATTTTGGAGGCTGATGAGGGCGCTAGTTCCTCCAGGGAGTGTAGACAGATCTAAGGTTCTGGCACCACAAGCAGCCTGTCTGTACAGGAGGAGAGGAAGAGAGGAAGAGGAATTGTAATAGGGGATTCTCTAGTCAGGGGAACAGATAGGCGCTACTGTGGCCGTCAACGTGACTCCAGGATGGTGTGTTGCCTTCCTGGTGCCAGGGTCCGGGATGACACTGAACAGCTGCAGGGCATCCTGATGTGGGAGGGTGATAAGTCAGAGGTCATGATATGTGTTGGTACCAATGACATGGGTAGAAAGAGGGATGAGGTCTTGCATCAAGAATTCAAGGAATTAGGCAGTAGACTGAAAAGCAGGACCTCTCAGGTTGTAATCTCTGGATTACTCCCAGTGCCACGTGACAGTGAGCACAGAAATAGGAGAATAGCGCAGATGAATACGTGACTTAAGAGTTGGTGCAGGAGGGAGGGTTTTAGATTCCTGGATCACTGGGACCTTTTCTGGGGAAGGTGGGACCTGTACAAGTGGGACGGTCTACATTTGAACCAGAGCGGGACTAACATCCTTGCGGGCGGGTTTGCTCGTGCTGCTGGGAGGAGTTTAAACGAATTTGGCAGGGGGAGGGGACATAGAACGTTAGCAGAATAGGGACACATAATAATGCAGTAAAACAATCAAGTCGAAGGGAGTACAGCTGCATTAAGTTTCAAGGGAGTAAAGTTAATGTCAGGAGTATTACAGGTAAAACAGATGAGTTAAGGGTGAGGATTGACACGTGAAATTGTGATATAGTAGTCATCACAGAGACATGGTAGAGGGAGGAACAGGATTCACAGCTCAACATTCCGGGATATAGAATCTTCAGGCGAGACAATGGAGGGGGTAAAAGAGGAGGAGGCATTGCATTATTAGTTAAGGAGTCAGTTACTGCAGTAAGGAGAGATGATATCTTGGAGGGGGCATCAAATGAAGCTTTGTGGGTAGAGCTTTGGAATAAAAAAGGGGCAGTCACATTGTTAGGTGTTTATTATAGACCACCAGATAGTCAGCGGGAAATTGAGAAGCAAATATGTGGTCAATTTGCGGAGTTGTGTAAAAACAATAACAATAGGGTAATTATATTTGGTGATTTCCACTTTCCCAACATTAATTGGGATAGACATAGTGTTAAGGGCTTGGATGGAGTGGATTTCTTGAAATGTGTTAAGGAGAACTTTTTAGGTCAATATGTAGAGGGTCCAACAAGGGATGGCTCAGTGCTGGACCTAATTCTGGGGAATGAAGCCTGACAGGTGGCTGAATTAGTGGTGGGGGAGCATTTTAGTGATAGCAACCACAACATGGTACAATTTAAGCTTGTTATGGTCAAAGAAATAAATAAATTGCAAAAAAATATTTTGGATTGGGGGAGAGCAGATTTTAGTAAAATAAGGCAGGATCTGTCCAAGGGAGACTGGGAACAGCTACTTGTGGGGAAATCTACAGAAGAGCAGTGGGGAGCGTTCAAAAAGGAAATGGGGAGGGTACAGTCTCAACATCTTCCCTCTAGGGTGATAGGAAGGAGTAACAAGCCCAGAGAACCATGGATGACCAGAGATATTAAGGTTACGATGAGAAGGAAAAGAGAGGCTTTTAGCAGGTACAAGGAGAGCAAATCAGTGGAGGCATTAGTGGAGTACAGAAAGTGCAGGGTGGAGCTTAAGAAAGCAATTAGGAGAGCAAAGAGGGGATATGAGAGAGTTCTGGCTGGTAAAAGTAGGGAAAATCCCAAGATATTCTATAAGTATATCAATGGGAAGAGGATAACCAGGGAAAGAGTAGGGCCCATAAAGGACAAAGGGGGCAATATATGAGCCAGAGGACATCGGTAGAGTGTTGAATGAATACTTCACATCCATCTTCATCCAAGAGAATGAGGGTGAAGGTATCGAACTCAGGGAGAGAGACTGCGAGGTTCTTGAGCAAATTGAAGATGGGAATGACAAGGTATTGGAGGTGTTGGCAGGCTTAAAAGTGGACAAATATCCAGGTCCAGATGATTTGTGTCCCAGATTGCTAAGGGAGGCAAGGGAGCAGATCGCAAGGGCTCTGACCCAAATGTATAATTCCTCTCTGGCCACAGGGGAGGTGCCAGAGGACTGGAGAACAGCTAATGTGGTTCCGCTATTTAAGATCAAGGAACTACAGACCAGTGAGTCTCACATCAGTGGTCAGGAAACTATTGGGGAAAATTCTGAAGGAGAGAATCTTTCTCCTCTTGGAGAGTCAAGGTTTGATCAGGGATAGTCAGCATGGCTTTGTCAGAGGGAGGTCATGCCTAACAAATTTCATTGAATTTTTTGAGGAGGTGAGCAGGTGTGTAGATGAAAGTAGTGCAGTTGATGTAGTTTATATGGATTTCAGCAAAGCCTTTGACAAGGTCCCTCATGGGAGACTTATAAAGAAGGCAAATGCACATGGGATACAGGGCAATTTGATCAGGTGGATTCAAAATTGGCTTAGTTTTTGGAGACAGAGGGTTGGATAGACTTGGGTTGTTTTCTTTGGAACAGAGAAGACTGAGGGGCGACCTGATCGAGGTGTACAAGGTTATGAGGGGTATGGACAGGGTGGATAGGGAGCAGCTGTGCCCCTTAGTTGAAGGGTCAGTCACAAGGGGACACAAGTTCAAGGTGAGGGGCAGGAGGTTTAAGGGGGATGTGAAGAAAAACTTTTTTACCCAGAAGGTAGTGACGGTCTGCAATGCGCTGCCTGGGAGGGTGGTGGTGGCGAGTTGCCTCCATCCTTTAAAAAGTACCTGGATGAGCACTTGACACGTCATAACATTCAAGGCTATGGGCCAAGTACTGGTAAATGGGATTAGGTAGGTAGGTCAGATGTTTCCCATGTGTCAGTGCAGACTCGATGGGCCGAAGGGCCTCTTCTGTACTGTGTGATTCTGTGATTCTGTAAATTGTTGGCGTCAACTTCAACTAATTGAACTTACAAACATATATTTGCACATGATCAGTTAGTAGTGAAATGTAAACACAGAAAGTACTGGAAAAGCTCAGACGGTCTGGCAGCATCTGTGGAGTGAGAAACAGAGTTAATGTCTCAAGTCCAATATGACTCTTCTTCAGAACTGAAATGTAGTTGAACAGTTACAATCAGCTTGAAAATGTATTCCTAAAAAAGGGGAATCTTTTTTTAGCGATAGTTTTCTCATCCCTTCCTCATAATTAACTGTCCAAGTAAAACTGGATTAGGTTCTTCACCCAGTGAAGAAAACTATGGGAATTATTGCTCCTTTAAGAATAATTCATTCTGTAACCACAGTTCGCAATCAGCTAAATTTTCCTAGACCCAATGCCTATGTTGGAGTCTCAGGTGTTACAGGGAATCAATGCACTGAGCTAATTTGAATGCATGGAAAATTATGGGCAGTTTATCTGTGATTTACTGATACTCCATCTGCAACATGCATTGGTGATGCAGAAACTTGAAATGCTTGGCCAGATATTCCTGGAGTTTCAGAAATTTTTTTTGATAAGACACCACAGTTCAATTAATTGTAACATTTAGCAGGTAATTTTACAAGTCCACACTGCCACTTTAAATATTAAACCAAAACTTCTATCACCACAGCTACTGGTGATCCATTCAAACTAATGGTCTGAAAAATGTAAATAGGCAGCTTACTTTTATCTGTCTGTTAATGTACATACAAAATAACTTGGATAAAGCCCAACATAAGCAAAACCTTGAAATTTGAAATTGATGTCAAGTTAGCTTGTTGTAGGAATAAAGAGAAACTGTGATTTTGTATTGGATCTGTATTGCATTATCTGTCAGATAATCAAGCCTCTAGGTGCAGTTCAATATGGAAGTATGCAAAATAATTTGAATGGGAGCAAGAATCAAAAGGAATTCTGTGTTGAATTCAATTCTATACCTTGATCCTTGTAACTGAAAAAGCCCCTGGATCTACAAGTGGGCAAGAAGTGTTGTTTATCAGAAAAAACAAGGACTTCTTTGAACTTTCAGGCAAAAGCTGGCTTCAGTGCACAGACAATATAGGAAAACTGATCCTAACTGAAGTTAGCAAAATATAACAAAATGAGAGACTTTCAAGAATTAATGGCAGAAATTTTTTTAAAATTGATATATTTTTTGAATATTTAATTGCCTTTAACACTTATTATCTTTACTGTTACCTGAAAGATCTGTAATCTGGTGCTGGCTTCTGCAGGTGCAATACCTGGAACCATTGGACCTTCCTAAAACAACAGAATATAATACAATGTTCACAGAATTGTCTGTTATCGCGAAAAGATAATGCATATTTCTAAATGAACTTTAAGGCTGAAATCAAAGAATTCAGATAGTGTTAGAATTGCCAACCAAGGCTGATTTAGTGACTAAAGTTCATTGATATAAACACAAGGGGCCGAATTTTCACCTTGGCGGGTGGGCGCGCGCCCGACCAGCTCGAGCGTGAAATGATGCGCGTTGACATCAGGCGAGCGTCCCAATGACAACACGCAGTCGAGGGACAGTTTGGTCGGCAGGCACACGCAGGAATCGGCAGCACACCAGCCGACAATTAAAAGACCTGGTAAGGCCATTAAAGTAACAATTAAGTTAAATTTTTTGTTGCCCGTCCAACCTTACGGTTGGTGGGCAGGTGGAAAGGCCAAGCAGCCTTTGCATTTTTTTGGAAACCTAATCCATGGGTGGGATGAGGTTTCCAACATCAATTAAAAATAAAATAATTTTTTTCAAATTTCATTTTTAACATGTGACAGAGGGGACATGTTTTATAACATTTTTCTAATCTTTACTTTTTTTTAAACTCTTCATCTCCCTGAAGCAGCTCTGTGCCTCAGGGAGATTCTCAAGCGGCACTCGCGCATATGCGCGAAGTTCGCGTTCGCCGTCCTCCCCCGCCCCCCACACAGGCAGCTGTGAGCGCTGCCACTCGCGTTTCATGCTGGCCAGGCCTTAATTGGCCCGCCAGTGTGAAATCACCTTCCACCTCAATCATGGGCAGGGGTCAGCCTCCCGACCAGCCCCGCCCGCCCCTGCCGAGCCCGTCCAACAAGGGCTAAATTCTGCCCAAGGTAGTTAATTGCCTTGAAAATGAAACATGCTTATGTAGCACTGTGATTGCTTTTCAGAATGTAATTTGTTTTTTCTGACACACTGACATGCTTCAAAAGGTCCCTTATGATTACAAATGATTTCTTTATTTGTTAAAAAAAATAATGCTGGCATCATGATAAAGAGCATTTTATTAAGAAGTATCAGGTTTGTGATGTAGGAAAAGTGCATTGCATCAGAAAACCTGTAATGTATTTGCATTTTAAACACAATATAACATAAAAAAACACCGGGAGCGTTTGGTTGTAACTGCCTAGCAAAAACCAGGGGCAGAATTTTATGTCCCTCGGCTGGGAGCGCGCCCTACCAGATCGGTGTAAAATCACACGCGGTGACATCGGGTAAGCGTCCCAAGGTCATCTCACACTCTCACGATCTTTCAGTCGGCGGGCACGCGCAAGAGTCAACAGCGCACCTGCTGACAATTAAGAGGCCTATTAGGGCCCATAAGCAAATAATTAATCTGTATTTTTTGCTGCCCATTCAACCACAGTCGGGATGAGGTTTCCAACTAAATAAAAAACAAGAAAAAATGTTTCAACTTCATTTCAAACATGTCCCTCTTCATGTGACCGAGTCACATGTGGGGACATGTTTATATCATTCCAAAATCTTTATTTGCCTTTGAACAATTATTCAGCTCTCTGAGGCAGCTCAGGGAGCTTTCAGTGCGTGCTCCCCGGTGCATGCGCAATCTTCCGCGCTCGCCCTCCTCGTGCTCCCACCCCAGCAGCGCTGAACGTTTTAGCACTCCTTTCACACTGATTGGCCACCCAGCATGAACTCGTGGTCGGGGCCGATCGCGGGCGTCGGACATTTTCCTGGCCGCTCCCGAGCCCACCTACTGCACCCACCCGGCGAACAGAAAATCATGCCCCAGATGATAAAATAGTTAAGTGGTTGGGAAAATTTTACTGACAAAAGCCCCTCCTGAATCAGCTGATGCCAACTCTGTAAAGAGCCTACCATTGGGTGGCCAGAATGCCTGCCTCAGTAAATCAGCTTTGTAACTGGGCAAATTGGGATATTACGATGTGCATAGGAGCCCAATTGCCAGTTTGAAACATATTAGATGGAGCGTGCACCATGAACATTCCAAACTTTCAACTTGTGGAACTGAACCCAAAGGGAAATTTTTAAACTATTTTTCTATAACCAGAGGAGCAAATGTTACCTCTGGGCTATGCAAAAGTAGGGCAGAAATCCGACGGAGCCTCAGGATCATGTGCAATATGGCAACGCGACCCTGTGAGTAGTGGCCATTCGGGATGAATTTTCCAGGGGCCAGCCAACTAAGATGGCACTTCTGGGGTTGGCATTCAAGTAAGTGAAGCGGCTGAGCAAGCAGGACCCTGATTGAGAACATAGTAATTAAAGGGGCACTGGCAAAAATCACAGTGGTGGAACTGTGCATGTGGACAGCAAAGCTGCAGAAGCAAAAGGAGGAGGAAGATGGCTAGCAGAAGGAGAAAGGCAAACCCGTGATTTAAAAAAAATGGCACTTGAAGTGATGCTGGTAGCTGTGAGGGTACGTTTTCTTTCCACAGAAGGCCAGCCAACCTCAGGAAACAGGCTTGGCTGGAGGTTGCAGAGAAGGAGAGCTGCTGCTGTGGTGCAGAGGGCCAGTGGAAGAAATGCTCTTGTAGTCCGGCAAGGGGAGTGGATTCCAAGTTTCATATGGCAACGATAAATCTCTAATCTCCATAGCCTTGTTTGAAGTTCCCTATTGCCAGAGAAAAAGTACTAGGAAAATTAAGGGGTCTAAAAGTCTCACCACCACCCCCGGACCTGATGTCTTGCATCCTAGGGTCTTAAAAGGGACTTTCTTTTTTATTCATTCATGGGATGTGGGCTTTGCTGGCTGGGCCAGCATTTATTGTCCAAACCTAGTTGCCCTTAAGAAGGCGGTGGTGAGCTGCCTTCTTGAACCGCTGCAGTGCATGTGGTGTGGGTACACCCGCAGTGCTGTTAGGAAGAGAGGTCCAGGAATTTGACCCAGTGACAGTGAAGGAACGGCGACATATTTCCAAGTGAAAATGGCGAGTGGCTTGGAGGGGACCTTCCAGGTGATGGTGTTCCCATTTATTTGCTGCCCTTGTCCTTCTAGATGGCAATGGCTGTGGGTATGAAAGGTGCTGTCGAAGGAGCCTTGGTGAATTCCTGCAGTGCATCTTGTAAATGGTACACACTGCTGCTATTGGGCATTGGTGGTAGAGGGAGTGAATATTTGTGATGGGGTGCCAATCAAGCGTGCTGCATTGTCCTGGACAGTGTTGTTGTGTGGCCTTGTCACCTATTTGTAGTGTGGCCTTGCCACCTATTTGGAATAGAGTTGATCTGCAGACAGCTTTCTAAGTGGAAACATTAGGTTTATTTTCAATACAGCCAGCAGCAACTACACTGGTGCTTTCAACTCCATCTCTATCTCGACACTGACTTTGGAGGTAGCCCACATTGCTAACACATTGGTTTACATCACAGTACTATTCTTAAAGGTACAGAACAAATTTTAACAGAACTATGACTATGACAGACAGTGTCAAGTTTCTTGAGTGTTGTGGGAGCTGCACACATCCAGGGGAGTATTCCATCACACTCCTGACTTGTGCCTTGTCGATGTTGAACAGGCTTTGGGGAGTCAGGAAGTGAGTTACTGGTCACAGGATTCCCAGCCTCTGACCTGCTCTTGTAGCCACAGTGTTTATATGACTAGTCCAGTTCATTTTCTGGTCAATGGTAACCCCCAGAATGTTGATAGTGGGGGATTGAGTGATGGTAATGGCATTGAATGTCAAGGAATAATGGTTAGATTCTCTCTTGTTGGAGATGGTCATTGCCTGGCACTTGCATGGTGCGAATGTTACTTGCCGCTTGTCAGCCCAAGCCTGGATATTGTCCAGGTCTTGCTGCATTTAGGCATGGGCTGCTTCAGTATCTGAGCAGTCACAAATGGTGCTGAACATTGTGCAATCATCAGCGAACATCCCCATTTCTGACCTTATGATGGAAGGAGGTCATTGATGAAGCAGCTGAAGATGGTTAGGCTGAGGACACTACCCTGAGCAACTCCTGCAGTGATGTCCTGGAGCTGAGATGGCATCAAACTTTGAAAACTATGATGAGAGCTTATAGTCAAGACTACTGCAAGACTGGGATCGAGGGATTTCATACTTGTTTTTTGTTATTAGGAATGTTCCTAACGAGTCAACAGGGTTTAGTCCTTTTGAATTAGTCTATGGTCATGAATTAAGGGGACCACTTAAGTTGATTCAGGAGAAACTAGTGGGTCAAAGTTCAGAAACTATTCCCTTGGATTATATGACAAATTTCAGAGAAAGATTGAACAGAGCATTTGAGTTAGATAAGGAACATTTAAAGATATCTCAGCAGATGATAAAGACAAGTGCAGATAAGAGGGCAAAAGCTCATAGTTTTGTTGCTGCAGAGGTGTTAGTATTGTTGCCAGTGCCAGTGTCAGGCAAACCATTAAAGGCAAGTTTTAGTGGGCCTTATAGGATTGAAAAGAGACTGAGTGAAGTAAATTATTTAATAAATACTCCAGGTAAAGGAAAGAAACAGAGGGTGTGTCATGTAAACACGCTTAAAAAGCACTTTGATAGGAAAGATAACCAGAAGGAGGTATCAGTGGTAGATAAGAGGTAGAAATGAAGGATTCTGAAAGTGACTTTCCTCTAATTAAATTGGACAATGATGGGGTACTTAAAAATGTAAATGTAATATTGAGTTACCTTCCAGGCAGGTGTCAAAGTGATTTGGAAATGCTAATGCAGTCATACAAAGCTATTTGTGGGAATAAGCTGAGAAAAACAAATTTAGCTACTCATGATGTAGATGTAGGAGATTCCATTTCAATATGACAACATCCTTAGAGATTAAATCCAGTAAAATTAGCCCAAGTGCAAAACGAAGTCAAATTCATGCTTCAGAATGACATAATAGAGTCTAGCTGCAATAACTGGAGTTCACCTAATGTGATGGTGCCGAAGCCGGATGGAACACAAAGACTGTGTGTGGATTATCGAAAAGTAAATGCAGTGACAAAAGCAGATTCATATCCTATTCCACGGTTGGAAGATTGTTTTGAGAAAGTGTGGTAATCAGAGTTTATCACAAATACTGACTTGCTGCGAGGATATTGACAAGTGCCGTTATAGGAAAGAGCAAAAGAGATATTGGCTTTTGTAATATCAGGTGGACAATATCAGTTTAATGCTATGCTATTTGGTATGAAGAATGCACCAGCAACATTTCAAAGACTGAAAAACAAAGTAATGGCCGGACTGAGTAATTGTGCTGTTTATATCGACAACTTGATAGCTTTCAGTCAAATGTGGGAGGAGCATTTACAACATCTGAAAGAACTGCTTGATCAACTGCGAGAAGCTAATTTGATGATCAACTTGGCTAAGAGTGAATTTGCAATAGTGCAAGTTACATATTTAGGCCATACTGTTGGACATGGTCAGGTTGCCCCACGAGATGTGAAAGTAAAAGCCATTATAAATCTCCCAGTGCCTACAACAAAACGGAAAGATTTTTTTATTCACTCATGGGATGTGTGCATCACTGGCTAGGCCAGCATTTATTGCCCATCCCTAATTACCCTTGTTCAGACAGCTGTGGTTTTGGAGTCACATTTAGGCCACACCAGGTAAGGACAGCAGATTTCCTCCCCTAAAGGGCATTAGTGAACTAGATTTTTATGACAAACAGTAATAGTTATGACTTGTAATTCCAGATTTTTATTGAATTCAAATTTCACCGTCGGCCATGGTGGGAGTTGAAACCAGGTTCCCAGAGTATTAACTTGGGTCTCTGGAATAATAGTCCAGTGACAATACCACTATGCCATCATCTCCCCAGATGATTTCTAGGCATGAGTGGATTTTATCGGAAGTTTGTATCAAATTTTAGCAGTATGGCTGCTCCATTGGCTGAACTGCTAAAAAAGAACAAGAAATTTCAATTGACACAGGAGTGTCAGAGTGCATTTGACAGTTTAAAAACTGTGTTGGCTACTACACCAGCACCTAATTATGCCAAGAAGTTGGCAATTGATGCAAGTGATTTGAGTATTGGTACTGTGTTGTTACAAGAAGATGAAACAGGAATTGAAAAGCCAGTAGGATATTTTTCACAGAAGCTGAATAAACATCAGAGAAGATACTCAACCATTGAAAACGAGACTCTAGGTCTGGTGTTAGTGTTGCAGCATTTCAAGATTTATGTTGCAAGCAATTCTTCAGAAACAATTGTTTACGCAGACAACAATCCTTTAAAATTTCTGGTTAAATTTTGAGACCGGAGTGTAAGGCCGTTCCGATGGAGTTTATTACTGCAACTGCTTAATTTGTAGATTATACATGTGGCAGGATGGGAAAATTTAATTAAAGGTCTGTTGTTAATATTTAAAGTTCAAAGAATTGAACATTTAAAACATGGACAATGGACTGAAATGGCCTCAGTTGATACAAAGGCTTTGTATACATTGTCATGTTAATGCATTTACCTAGTAGTGTAATAGTTTTGTGTATATAAGTACGTATAGAGGAAGAGGATAACCAGGGAAAGAGTAGTGCCCATTAGGGACCAAGGCAGCAATCTACGGGTGGAGCCAGCGGACATCTGTAGAGTGTTGAACGAATACTTCACATCCGTCTTCACCCAAGAGAATGAGGATGAAGGTATCAAATACGGGGAGAGAGACTGCGAGGTTCTTGAGCAAATGTAGGGAGTGACAAGGTATTAGAGGTGTTGGCAGGCTTAAAACTGGACAAATCTCCAGGTCTGGATGATTTGTGTCCCAGACTGCTGAGGGAGGCAAGGGAGGAGATTGCAGGGGCTCTGACCCAAATTTTTAATTCCTCTCTGGCCACGGGGGAGGTGCCAGAGGACTGGAGAACATCTAATGTGGTTCCGCTATTTAAAAACAGTTGCAGAGATAAGCCAGGGAACTACAGACCAGTAAGTCTCACATCAGTGGTAGGGTAACTATTGGAGAAAATTCTGAAGGAGAGAATCTGTCTCCACTTGAAGAGGCAAGGTTTGATCAGGGATAGTCAGCATGGCTTTGTCAGAGGGAGGTCATGCCTAACAAATTTGATTGAATTTTTTGATGAGGTGACCAGGTGTGTTGAAGAGGGTAGTGCGGTTGATGTAGTTTATATGGATTTCAGCAAAGCCTTTGACAAGGCCCCACATGGGAGACTTATAAAGAAGGCAAATGCACATGGGATACAGGGTAATTTGATAAGGTGGATTCAAAATTGGCTTAGTTGTAGGAGACAGAGGGTGATGACAGAAGGATGCTTTAGTGACTGGAAGCCAATGTCCAGTGGCGTACCACAGGGATCTGTGCTGAATCCCCTATTATTTGTCATTTATACAAACAACATAGATGACTATGTGGGGGGTAGGATTAGTCAGTTTGCGGATGACACAAAGATTAGCCGGGTGGTAAACAGTGAGGTTGGGTGTCTTGGGCTACAGGAAGATATAGACGGGATGGTGAAATGGGCAGATAAGTGACAGATGGAATTTAACCCTGAAACGTGTGAGGTAGTACACTTCGGAAGGAGTAATTTGACAAGGAAGCATTCAATGAATGGCATGACACTAAGAAGTTCTGAGGAACAAAGCAGCCTTGGCGTGTGTGTCCATAGATCTCTGAAGGCGGAGGGGCATGTTAGTGGGGTTGCGAAAAATGCATATGGGACACTTGCCTTTATCAATCGAGGCATAGATTACAAACGTAGGGAGGTCATATTGGAGTTGTACAGAACCTTGGTGAGGCCATAGCTGGAGTACTGAGTGCAGTTCTGGTGACCACATTATAGGAAGGATGTGATTGCACTGGAGGCGGTGCAGAGGAGATTCACCAGGATGTTGCCTGGGATGAAATATTTAAGTTATGAAGAGAGGTTGGATAGACTTGGGTTGCTTTTGTTGGAGCAGAGAAGACTGAGGGGTGGACTGATCGAGGTGTACAAGATTATGAGGGGCATGAACAGGGTGGATAAGGAGCAGCTGTTCCCCTTAGTTGAGGGGTCAGTCACGAGGGAACATAAGTTCAAGGTGAGGGGCAGGAAGTTTTGGGGGATATGAGGAAAAACCTTTTTACCCAGAGGGTGGTAATGGTCTGGAATGCGCTGCCTGGGAGGGTGGTGGTGGCGGGTTGCCTCACATTCTTTAAAAAGTACCTGGATGAGCAATTGGCACGTCATAACATTCAAGGCTACAGGCCAAGTGCTGGCAAATAGGATTAGGTCAGTAGGTCAGGTGTTTCTCATGTGCCGTTGCAGTCTCGATGGGCAGAAGGGCCTCTTCTGCACTGTGTGATTCTATAGTGAGTAATGTGAAATGGGTTGAGAAAATGAAACCATCTTTTAGAATCATGACAGTTCATTTATTTAATAGGGATGGTGGTGTGAAGGAAATATTATGTTATTTTCTATTACTGTGGGATACTGAAGCAGTTTTATGGGGACTGTGTGTATGTATGTTTGCTTGTGTGTGTATAGTTTAATTAAAATGCAGACTGCCAGACTGCAAGGTTTGAATCATTAATCGGGTTAAGTGTAAACAGGCATTTGAAATGGAGATGGAGTATACTTGGATGAACTCTCAGCAGATACACTGTGAAGGGAATTTGCATTTTTAGATATATTGATAATATTTTTAAATAGCATCTTAAGCTTTATTAATAGGGGCACTGAGTACAAGTGGAAGGAAGTCATGTTGAACTTGTATAAGACACTAGTTAGGCCTCTTCTAGAGCACTGCAACCAGTTCTGGATGCCATACTTGAGGAATGATGTAAACACATTGGAGAGAGTACAGAGGGAATTCACAAGAATAATTCCAGGGATAAAGAACTGTAGCTATGAAGATATATTAGAGAGGTAGGGACTCTTTTCCCTGGAGAAAAGAAGGCTGAGAAGAGACTTGATAGAGGTATTCAAGATCCTGAGGGGTATGGGCAGGGTTAATAGTGATAAACTGTTCCCACTCAAGAGAACATCAAGAACTAGAGGGCGCAGATTCAAAATAATTGGCAAAAGGAGTAAATGTGACGTAAGGAAAAAATTATTCACCCAGTGGGTGGTTGGAGCCTGAAACAAACTTCCTGAAAGGGTGGTGGAGGCAGGTTCGATCGAGGTATTCAAAAGGGAATCTGACTGCTGCCTGAAAAGTAAGAATGTGCAAGGTTACAAGGATAAGGCAGGGGAGTAGGACTAAGTGGATTGCTCTTTCAGAGAGCCAGTTCTGACTCAATGGGCCAAAGCGCCTCCTTCTGCACTGTAAAGATACTGTGATACTGTAATACTGTGGTTATTTGATTTTCAAAAAGACGTGATAAGATGTTTACAACTGGTAAAATAAATAAGGCAAAGTTATTAAGTTTATTTTTTCCCATAAGTGCTGGCCATGATGACAACATGAAAGCCTTTAATATTCTGGGAAAAGTAACTTCCAGAGCAAGGGTGAAACAAAAGGATTTACAAATCAAAAAGGAGAAAATATATTTAAAGAAAGATGGAAAGCTGTATGAGGTGTGGCCGTGTGAGATCTTGAAAGGTGCACTGTGTGAAACAGACTTGTGGAAAAAGCCTCTAACCACCCTGGAGAAGTTTGCTGTTACAGTAATCGAGGTTTTGTTAAAAGCCTTAGCAATTCCATTGTCGAGCGAAAGGGATATAGAATCTGTGAAATACCTCCCTCATAGTAACAGTAACTTGTGATAATATTGCTGGATATTTTATAGATTAAGAATCTATTTGGACTTTTGCCTGAAAGGGGAGTGTAGTTGGGAGTCTAGTTAAGTAAAACTCTTCGGGAAATTTATAAAATTAAAT
Organism: Cetorhinus maximus; assembly: GCF_964194155.1. Lineage (NCBI taxonomy): Eukaryota > Metazoa > Chordata > Chondrichthyes > Lamniformes > Cetorhinidae > Cetorhinus > Cetorhinus maximus. Next base: position 170,280,634 of record NC_135883.1, read on the forward strand.
GTAGCTGTGCAACTGTAATCTGTGTGTTTAAGTTTTCTTTTCTCCAGAATTTGCCGCACCCATAGCCAGGCTGCTCTGGTACAGTTACAACACTGCCATCTACCTGGCAATGCGGAAAATTGCCCAGATATGTCCTGTACACAAAAAAGCAGGACAAATCCAACCTGGCCAATTACCGCCACATCAGTCAACTCTCGCTCATCAGTAAGGTGATGGAAGATGTCATCAACATGCGATCAAGCAGCACTTGCTTAGCAATAACCTGTTCACTGATGCTCAGTTTAGGCCAGGGCCACTCAGCTCCTGACCTCATTACAGGCTTGGTTCAAACATGGGCAAAAGAAATGAACTCCAGAAGTGAGGTAAGAGTGACTGCCCATGACATCAAGGCAGCATTTGACTGAGTGTGGCATCAAGGAGCCTAAGCAAAACTGGAGTCAATGGGAATCATACCTAGCACAAAGGAAGATAGTTGTGGTTGTTTGAGGTCAATCATCTCAGTTCCAGGACATCGCTGCAGGAGTTCCTCAGGATAGTGTCCTAAGCCCAACCATGGCTGAATCTCCCACTATTGACATCTTGGATGCACCATTGACCAGAAACTGAACCGGACTAGCCATGTTAATACTGTGCCTACAAGAGCAGGTCAGAGGCTAGGAATCCTGAAGCAAGTAACTCACCTCCTGACTCCCAAAGCCTGTCCACAATCTACGAGGCACAAGTCAGGAGTGTGATGGAATACTCTCCACTTGCCTGGATGAGTGCAGCTCCAACAACACTCAAGGAGCTTGACACCATCCAGGACAAAGCAGCCCATTTGATTGGCACCCCATCAGAGGCTACAGGGCCAACCATTGTACAGGCTGTTTCTATTTCGTAATTTTAAAGTATATTAATTTTCACTGAGTAATATGTAATGGTGTCTTTCAGCTTCGTTTACAGGCTTTGCAAGTCCTCTCACTGCATCCCCCCTACTAACAGTTCAGCTGCACACAGCTGGACCACATAAGACTTGGGGCAGAAGTAGGCTATTCGGCCCAACGAGTCTGTTCCACCGTTCAATGAGATCATGGCTGATCTGATAACCCTCAACTCCACTTTACTGCCTTTTTCCCATAACCCTAAATTCCCTTACTGATTAAAAATCTATCTTAGCCTTGAATATACTTAACGACCCAGCCTCTACAGCTCTCTGCGGTAAAGAATTCCACAGATTGACCACCTCTGAGAGAAGAAATTCCTCCTCATCTCTGTTTTAAATGGGTGCCCCCTTACTCTGAGATTATGTCCTCTGGTCCTAGACTCTCCCACAAGGGGAAACAACCTCTCAGCATCTACCCTGTCAAGCCCCCTAAGAATCTTATATGTTTCAATAAGATCGCCTCTCATTCTTCTAAAATCCAATGAGGTACAGGCCCAACCGACTCAACTTCTCTCTATAAGAAAATCCCTCCATCCCCAGGATCAACCGAGTGAACCTTCTCTGGACTGCCTCCAATGCCAGTACATCTTTCCTTAGATAAGGGGACCAAAACTGTTCACAGTATTCTAGGTGTGGCCTAACTAGTTTTAGCAAGACTTCCCTATTTTTATACTCCATTCCCTTTGAAATAAAGACCAACATTCCATTTGCCTTACCTATTACCTGCTGAACTTGTATGCTAGCATTTTTGGGATACATGCACGAGGACCCACAAATCCCTCTGTGCTGCAGCTTTCTTCAGTCTTTATCCATTTAAATAATATCCAGTTCCTCTATTCTTCCTTTGTGTCATCCTCAACACTTGCCTTCCCACCTATTTTTGAGTCATCCGCAAACTTGGCGATAGTACATTCATTTCCCTAATTCAAGTCATTTATATATATTGTAAATAATTGTGGTCCCAGCACTGATCCCTGTGGCACTCTACTAGTTACAGGTTGCCTTCCCGAAAATGCACCCCCCCCCCGCATCCCTACTGTCTGTCGTCTATTAGCTAGCCAGTCCTCTATCCATGCTAATATACTACCCCCATGGACTCATATCTAATTAAGTAGCCTTATGTGTGGTACCTTATCAAACGCCTTTTGGAAATCCAAATATATTACATCTACTGGTTCCCATTTATCTATCCTGCTTGTTACCTCCTCAAAGGATTCTAATAAATTTGTCAGGCATGATTTATCCATCATGAAGCCATGCTGACTCTGCTTGATTAGATTATGTATTTCTAAATGCTCTGCTATTACATTCTTTATAATAGGCTCCAACACTTTCCCAATGACAGATGTTAAGCTAACTGGCCTATAGTTACCTGTTTTTTGTCTCCCTCCCTTTTTGAATAAGGGTGTTACATTGGCAGTTCTCCAATCCTCTGGGACTTTTCCAAAATCTAAGGACACTTGGAAGATTATTACCAGTGCATCCACTATCTCTGCAGCTTTCTCCTTTAATATCCTAGGATGCAACCCATGCATCACAGGTGACTTCACAGAATCACACAGTGCAGAAGAGACCCTTTGGCCCATCGAGTCTGCACCAACACGTGAGAAACACCTGACCTACCTACCTAATCCCATTTACCAGCACTTGGCCCATAGCCTTGAATGTTATGATGTGCCGAGTGCTCATACAGGTATTTTTTAAAGGATGTATGTCAACCCGCTTTCACCATCCTCCCAGGCAGCAGATTCCAGACCATCACCACCCTGTGGGTAAAAATGTTTTTTCCCACATCCACCCTAAATCTCCTGCCCCTCACCTTGAACTTGTGTTTCCTCATGACTGACCCTTCAACTAAGGGGAACAGCTGCCCCCTATCCACCCTGTCCATACCCCTCATAATCTTGCACACCTCGATCAGGTCGCCCCTCAGTCTTCAACGAAAAGAACCCAATCTATCCAACCTCTCTTCATAACTTAAATGTTTCATCCCAGGCAACATCCTGGTGAATCTCCTCTGCACCCCCTCCAGTGCAATCACATCCTTCCTATAAAGTGGCGACCAAAACTGCACACAGTACTCCAGCTATGGCCTCACCAAGGTTCTATACAATTCCAGCATGACCTCCCTACTTTTGTAATCTATGCCTCGATTGATAAAGGCAAGTGTCCCATATGCCTTTTTCACCACCTCACTAACATGCCACTCCACCTTCAGAGATCTATGGACACACACGCCATGGCCCCTTTGTTCCTCAGAAATTCCTAGTGTCATGCCATTCATTTAATACTTCCTTTTCAAATTACTCCTTCCAAAGTGTATCACCTCACACTTTTCAGGGTTAAATTCCATCTGCCACTTATCTGCCCACTTGACCATCCCGTCTATATCTTCCTGCAGCCCGAGACGCTCAACCTCACTGTTTACCACCCGGCCAATCTTTGTGTCATCCGCAAACTTACTAATCCTACCCCCCACATAGTCATCTATGTTGTTTGTATAAATGACAAATAACATATCGGCCTTTAGCCCCATTAGTTTCCCCAGTACTTTTTCTCTAGTGATAGTTATTGTATTTATTTCCTCCCCCCCTTTTGCCCCATGATTATTCAATATTTTTGGTATGCTATTAGTGTCTTCTACTGTGAAGGCTGATGCAAAGTATTTATTCAACTCCTCTGCCATTTCCTGGTTCCCCATTATTATTTCCCCAGCCTCATTCTCTAACGAGTGATTCTGGAGGGAAAGGTGTGAGTGTGGCAGGGCATTTCAGAGCCTCATGCAAGGACTCTCCCACACACGTGGATCCTTCCTCCATCACACTCATCTCAATGTCTTGAGCATTTTCAATGCTGTCTGCTGGGGCTCTCTTTCAGTTGTCTATTTGAGATGACCTGCATCTTCGCCCACCCGCTGATCACACTCCCATGCAGCACCTGTGCCCACCTAACACAAGGCTCCTCCCACTTTCAATGTCAGGAGTATGAGCCTGAATTTTATCTTTGGCGAGCGTGCGCCATTAGCGGGCCCGGGAGCGGTTGGGAAATGGGCCGCCAACCACAATCGGCCCCAACCCCGATTTTATGCTGGCTGGCCAATTAACAGCCAGTCAATATGAAACACGCGTTGAAAAGCTCAGTGTTATGGGGTGTGGGCGGGAAGAGGGCGGGCGATGATGTTTCCGCAGGTGTAGGTGAGCGCTGTGAGAAAGTTACCTGAAGGCATAGAGCTGCCTCAGGGAGCTGCAGACCTAAAAATGATCAAAAAAAAGTTAAGAAAGCTGCAAAAAAATGTCCATGTATCACAATCAAGCACCTGAGAACATAGCTGATAGAAATGCTGTTCACAGATATTTATTTTAATTTTATTTCATAATTGAAATTTCATCCCGCCCTTGGATGACGTTTGACGGAAAATGTCAAGGCCACCTGGCCGATTTGCCCATCCGCCAACCATAAGGTTGGATGGGCCAAGAAAAATCAGAGACAATTTTACTGCTAATGGGCTTAACTGCCCTCCTAATTATCAGTGGGCACGCTTCCGACTTTTGCGTGCACCCACTGACTGAAATATCGCGAGAGTGCATGATGATGTTGGGACGCTCGCCCGACATCTTCTCACGCGATTTTACTTCCAATCGGGTCGGGCGCGTGCCTGCCCGCGGGTTCTAAAATTCTGCCCATGGTTGTTTTCAGCTCCCCCATCCTTTCCCCTCCCCCAGTCACCCATGTCCTTTCCCCCATCACTGCTTACCCGTCTGGTATCACCTGCCACCTCCCCACTGTCACCTACTAATCAGAAGCCTTTTCTTTCTTTGTTCACATTCCCTATCTTTTTGAAAATTCCACCTCCATCCACAGTGACCTCCCCAAACTCCTCCTTCCCACCCTCAGGGTCCATGTCTCCTTCCGAGTCCTCACCAACTATTCTCGCTGTCCCTTCTACCACTATTGTCGCACCCTCACCCTCCCACCCTACAGGCTCATTCTGCCTGCTCTCATACTCATCATTCCCTCCTACCATGCTCATTCTCAGTTTGCACCCCAGGAGGCAGTCATCGACTCCACAGACCGCTCCCTTGCACATTCACCTGGACATCCCCACCCTTACTCCCTCCTCCACCCTTACTCCCACCTCGCCTAGACTTCTTCACCCCCCGCCCCCCGAACTCCTTCACCCATCCAAACTCAGTACTCCCACTGGACTCCTTCCCCCTGCCAGACTCCTTCCTCTCCTAAGACTCCCTCCTCCCCCTGGACTCCTTCCACCCCACCAAGCTCCTTCCTCCCACTGAAGTCCATCCCCCCCTCCGAACTCCATCCCCCCCTGAAGTCCTTCTCCCCTCTCCTAACTCCTTCTTCCCACTGAAGTCCTTTCCCCCCTAACTCCTTCCTCCCCCTAAAGTCCCTCCTCCCTCCGAACTCCTTCTTCCCCCTGAACTCCTTCCTCCCACTAAAGTCCTTCCCCCGTCCGAACTCCTTCCTTCCCTGAAGTCCTTCCCCCCTCCAAACTCCTTCCTCCCCCTGAAGCCCTTCCTCCCTCTGAACTCCTTCCTCCCCGAAGTCCTTCCCCCCTCCTAACTCCTTCCTCCCCTTGAAGTCCTTCCTCTGTCCGAACTCCTTCCTCCCCCAACGTCCTGCCCACCTCCAAACTCCTTTCCACCTCCGAATTCCTCCCCTTACACTTTCCATCCTCCTTATACATACCTCCTCAGTTGCTGTATTCTCCCCCGTTACACCCTCCTCCCCCTGTATTCCCTCCCCCCAACCTCACCTCCCTGACATCTTCATCCCCCCCTCCCATCCTCACCCCCCGACACTTTCATTCTCCCCTGCCAACCTCACCCTTATACACCTTTGTTTCCCCCCTCCCAACCTTACCCCACCTACACCTTTGTTCCCCCCGTCAACCTCACCGTCCCCCCCTCCCCCCACCCCCAGTACACCTTCCTCTTCTATTCAAACCTAGATCTTCCTCTACTAACCTCCCCATCACCTCCACCCACCTCAGTACACCTTCTTATCCCACTCAGCTGTATCTCCCTCTTCCCCGCTTCAACGATTATCCATAGCAGCCCATGGCCACGACTCTGATGTCCCGGAGCAGACCCAGACATCAACAGAGACCTTCCACCTTCTGTGAGCTGCTTCACAGCTGAGCCATGTCCATGAAAATCCACTCAGCATGTGATTCACTTGTTCCTCCAGGGTCCAGTATCTGAGGACTCCAGCTTCTTCTGTCCCTGGGATGTCCGCAATGTGAGCAAGGCCCTAACAGTAAGTGCTGAGTTCTGCACGTCACACTTGTCAAGACGTGTTCTGGGTCGAAACAAAAACAAAAAGTGCTGGAAAAACTCAGCAGCTCTGACAGCATCGGTGGAAAGACAGAGTTAACATTGCGCGTCCATATGACTCTACTTCAGAGTGAAGAATCCAGTATTTTTTGTTTTTGTTTCAGATTTCCAGCATTCACAGTATTTTGCCTTTATCATAAGGCAGGATTTTCCCGTTGGCAAGCAGGGGGCGGGGCCTGCTCACCGATGTGTAAAATGATGCACGCTGATGTCGGGCAGAACTCCTGATGTCATCGCGCCCCATTTAACTTTTCCGGTAGGCAGGGTGCAGCAAAATCAGCTGCACGCCCACCGACCTGTCAATGGCCAATTGAGGCCATTGACAGAGTAATTAGACTAATTAATGGACTTGCCTATCCAACCTTAAGTTTGGTGGGCAGGCCAGGAGCCCCGGTGGGAATTAGAAAAAGCATGAAACCTCATCCACAAGTGGGATGAGGTTTCATGTTGGTTTAAAAAATTTTATTCAAGTTTTTGTAAAAATTATGGGCATGTCCCAACTCATGTGACAGTGTCACATGAGGGGACATGTCAAGAATGTTTTTCTTCGCTATTTTTCATATTTGTCACAGAACAGCCGATTTCCCTGAGGCAGCACTTAGCCTCAGGGAGATGAGTGCGCTCTTTCATGCGCATGTGCGAAAGAGCGCACTCTCGATTTTGGGATTTTCCCCCCCTGCCCGCACAGGGAGCGCATAGCGCTTCCGTGCAGACATCGCGCTGGGCGGGCCTTAATTGGCCCGCCCAAGTAAAATAGCGCCGCACCCCCAATCGGGGGAGCCGGTCGGAAGCGCGCCTGTGCGTGCCCGGCCTTCAACTTCGCCCCTGACGGGGGGAAAAATTCTGCCTTTAGTGTTCTGGGCCAACGTATTTTCCGTCGATGTGGGCAGTAAATTTGATATGGGGGTTGATTCCTGTGATTATTCTATGTAGATGTATTAAAATGACATTCCTGACGTGCAGCAGCAGGAAATGCAGCCCACCATTGACAGGTGGAGCAGACAATTGCAAACTGGTTTCATGGCAGTGTGAAACCGGTTTTAACCCTCTTGCCATATTGTCCACTCACACCTGCCATGATGTCCGATGTCAACGGGGGCAGAAAATTCTGGCCATAGTGTCCAACATTAGATGTGATTCCACAATTGGACAACCTTTGCTAAACAATCTTGAGTGTGCTAATATTATGACACAGCCGATGGTAAAGCCTGAGTTGTTCAAATCCCAGAGGGAAACTTGAAACAACTGTCATAACCCATTTTTACAACTTGTATGTTTAGAGATGCAGGCTTTGAATTCAGTAGTAATAAGGCCACCGAGTCTCAAGAGGTTATTATAAAACTAAGTTAAACATTTATTAATACAAGAAATATTGTAAACACATACATATACCAACAAAACTACGACCGTCATGAAGCTATTAATATATATAATATCTTGGAAAATATTTTTCCTTTAAAACAGAGGTTAATCTGTTCTGATGAAGAGTCATTCGGACTCGAAACATTAACTGTATCTCTCTCCGCAGATGCTATCAGACCTGCTGAGTTTTTCCAGGTATCTTTGTTTTTGTTTTAGTCTGCAGGTATGTTTTAATTGGATTAAAGCCAGCTAGTCTGGGTGCATTGATACGTACTAGTTTTGATATGTAAGAGAGATAGTGTGCATTTGCTTTTTTTTAAATAGAGCATTCAAGAAGTGGGGTAAAAATTTGACACCTTTCTAGCAGCTACCAAGCAATATGTTTATATTACTAATAAAATTGGTATTATGAAAGGGGTTTCATTGTTAAAAGGTAAAATTCAAAGAGTTTGTTGATAAAATGAGAATTAACGTTCAATGGGGCTGGTAGATATAACTTCAGTAGTTTTTGGGTGTGCAGGCAGAGGCAATGTAAGATCAAAAGGCAGCTGCAAGCCTCTAACTGGCCCCACAGTGAAATGAACCTCATTTTGAATTCATAGAAACATAGAAAATAGGAGCAGGAGTAGGCCATTTGGCCCTTCAAGCCTGCTCCGCCATTCTTTATGATCATGGCTGATCATCCAACTCAATAGCTTGCTCCCGCTTTCTCTCCATATCCTTTGATCCCTTTCGCCCCAAGAGCTATATCGAACTCCTTCTTGAAAACATACAATGTTTTGGCCTCAACTACTTTCTATGGTAACGAATTCCACAGGCTCACCACTCACTCACCACTTTCTCCTCATCTCAGTCCTAAATGGTCTACCCCATATCCTCAGACTGTGACCCCTGGTTCTGGACTCCCCCACCATCGGGAACATCCTTCCTGCATCTACCCTGTCTAGTCCTGTTAGAATTTTATAGGTTTCTGTGAGATCCCCCCTCATTCTTCTGAACTCCAGTGAATATAATCCTAACCAACTCAATCTCTCCTCATATGTCAGTCCTGCCATCCCAGGAATCAGTCTGGTAAACCTTCGCTGCACATCCTCTATAGTAAGAACATCCTTCCTGAGATAAGGAGACCAAAACTGCACACAATATTCCAAGTGTGGTTTCACCAAGGCCCTGTATAATTGCAGCAAGACGTCCCTGCTCTTGTACTCGAATCCTTTCGCTATGAAGGTCAATATACCATTTGCCTTCTTCACTGCCTGCTGTACCTGCATGCTTACCTTCAGCGACTCGTGTACAAGGACACCCAGGTCTCGTTGCACATTCCCCTCTCTCAATGTATCGCCATTCAGATGATAATCTTCCTTCCTGTTTTTTCTACCAAAATGGATAACCTCACATTTATCCACATTATACTGCATCTGCCATGCATTTGCCCACTCACTCAGCTTGTCCAAATCACACTGAAGCATCTCTGCATCCTCCTCACAGCTCACCCTCCCACCCAACTTTGTGTCATTGCAAATTTGGAGATTTTACATTTAATTCCCTCATCTAAATCATTAATATATATTGTGAATAACTGGGGTCCCAGCACCGATTCCTGTGGTATCCCACTAGTCACTGCCTGCCATTCGGAAAAAGACCCGCTTATTCCTACTCTTTGTTTCCTGTCTGCCAACCAGTTTTCTATCCATCTCAATACACTACCCCCAATCCCATGCTCTTTAATTTTACACGCCAATCTCTTCTGTGGGACTTTGTCGAAAGCCTTCTGAAAGTCCAAATAAACCACATCCACTGGCTTCCCCTCATCAACTCTATTCGTTACATTTTCTTTAATAATGGACTCTAGAATTTTCCCCACTACCGACGTCAGGCTGATTGGTCTATAATTCCGTTTTCTCTCTACCTCCCTCTTTAAATAGTGGGGATACATTAGATACCTTCCAATCTGTAGGAACTGTTCCAGAGTCTATAGAATCTTGGAAGATGACCACCAATGCATAACTCGCAAGGTGAAAATGCTTTGCCTGGTGTTTGGTTAAGTCTATGGGTTGCTGTTGCCTTAATGGAGATTAATTTGGGAATTTGTTAAAAGTTATGATAGTAATTTGTAGCCATGTGTATATATTTTAACTTGTGTAAATTAATAAAATATTTCAATTAGTTTAATATAAAGCCTCGAGAACTGATGGTCTGATTCCTGAATTTAGAGTCGCATCTCAAATATAACACTTAAAAATATATGTTTAAAGTTTCTGGGATTTTTAAACACCTCCACTTTACCAACTGCATCCGTCATAACACTACTTTAACTACAAAAGTCCCCTAATTAAACTGACTTTCAGTACACCCCCCCCATAAGGTAACAGTAAATCTCATAGATTTAAATAAACTATTGGAAAAAATTCTGAGGGACAGGATAAAGCTCCACTCGGAGAAGCAAGGATTAATCAGGGTTAGTCAGCATGGTTTTGTCAGGGGGAGATTATGTCAAACAAATTTGATTGAATTTTTTAAGGAGGTGACTAGTTGTGTAGATGAGGGTAGAGTAGTTGATGTAGACTTCATGGACATGGACTTCAGTAAGGCTTTTGACAAGGTCCTGCATGCGAGAATGGTCAAGAAGGTAAGAGCCCATGGGATCCAGGGCAATTTGGCAAATTGGATCCAAAATTGGCTGTGGCAGGAGGCAGAGGGTGATGGTCGAAGGTCGTTTTTATGATTGGAAGCCTGTAACGAGTGGCGTACCGCAAGGATCAGTGCTGGAACCCTTGCTGTTTATAGTATACATTAATGATTTAGATGTCAATATAGGAGGTATGATCAGTAAGTTCGCAGATGACACGAAAATTGGTGGTGTCGTAAATAATGAAGAGGAAAGCCTTAGATTACAGGACGATATAGATGGGCTGGTAAAATGGGCAAACCAGCGGCAAATGGAATTTAATCCTGAGGTGATGCATTTTGAGAGGACTAACATGATAAGGGAATACACAATAAATGGTATGGCCCTAGGAAGTACAGAGGATCAGAGGGACCTTGGTGTACATGTCCATAGACCCCTGAAGCCAGCAGCACAGGTAGATAAGGTGGTTAAAAAGGCATATGGGATACTTGCTTTTATTAGCTGAGGCATAGAATATAAGAGCAGGGAGGTTATGTTGGAGCTGTATAAAAGGCTAGTTAGGCCACAGTTGGGGTTCTGTGTGCAGTTCTGGTCGCCACACTATAGGAAGGATGTGATTACACTGGAGACGGTGCAGAGCAGATTCACCAGGATGTTGCTTGAGCTGGAGCCTTTCAGCTATGAAGAGAGACTGGGCTGGACTATGACTGAAGAGTTACCTGGCAAAGCACATCCTAGACAGTCGCACTCAAAATTAGTTTCTTTCAGCTCTGGGTCCTTGCAGACAGCAGCTTAAGGCTTATAGGCTGGAGGCTTCTCACACTTGTTGGATCTTAAAACTCCCCTTGGAGTGCAAAAACAAGAAAGCTATGATAAACTTTTAAAACTCACTGGCTGGGTCCCAGTTGGGATTATTGTGGCCAATTCTGGCCACTTCATTTTAAGGTCGTAGGTGCAGAGGAGGTTTATTAGAATGGTACCAGAGTTGAAAGATATCAGTTATGTGGAAAGATTGGAAAAACTGTTGCTAGTCACCTTAGAAACGTGAAGGTTAAGGGGAAATTTGATAGAAGTAATAAGGAGAAGCTGTTTGCACTATTAAAAAGTTTGTCACCACAGAATTAAGGTAATTGACAAAAGAATCTGAGAAAACATGAGGAAAGTTTTTTTTACATAACAAGTTGTTGAGCCAGGTCTTCCAATTGCCGCTGTTGTGCATTGGTGTTCACACTTGTGCGGCACTTGCACGCAAATATCAAACTTCCAATGGGCGGGCATACACTGCCCAGAAACCTCCAACACTGACCCTGATGTTGTAGCCTTGGGCTCAGATGCGCTGAATTTGCCCAGAAACGTACACCATTCTGCCTAGAACTTTAGGCATAGGTGTAGGGCCAGGTGGAAAGTTATTTACAGCAGAAGCTGTAACAGGAAGGCTGCTTTCTTATACAAATTGTTTTTAAAAGTAAACTTGCTGAAATCCCTATTCCCCACCACCCATCATTCCCTAACCCTTTCCATTCCACCCAGCCCCTCACCCAACCCCATCGCTTCCTCAAACCCCTCCACCAACACCCTCCTTACCCACCTACACCCGCCCAATGTTTCCAATGCTTATCCTTTCTATAAACATGAAAACTAAAAATCAATGGACTCAAAGCCCTCGTCCACTGGTCTTCACTTCTTTAAAGAATATATATATATATATATAAATAAATATCAATGCAGTTTACCATTTAATCCATTTTAAATGCTTTTTACATTTCTGTCAAGTCTTTTCCATGTTAACTTATATTAAATTACAGGTTATACAAACTCCTAAATGCAATTAAAAGTGTTTGAAAGTTTAAATTGTTAAAAAAAAAATGCTTGAGAACTTTAAAAGATATTCAGCTCAGTTTACTGCAGGCTGCTAGACCTCAAAGGACAATTCTTGTACTGCTGACATCAAAGGGGGAGTGGCCTCAGCACTCTTGCCCCTTGCCCCTATCCCAAAGCTTCAGTCCAAAAAAAGATAAAGACTCATGGGTCAGAATTTTCGGCTCGCCAAGGCGTAAAATGACGCGGGGTGACATCAGGCGTGCGTCCTGACATCACCGCGCGTCATTTAGATTTTCAGTTCAGTAGGCGCACAGCCGACTCGGCTGCGCACCCACCAAACTATCAAAGGCCTATTAAAGCCATTTAAAAACTAATTAAACCAATAAACTGAGCTGTCCATCCAACCTTAAGGTTGGCGGGCAGGCTAAGTGCCCAGGCAGCCTTCGCATTGTTCATGGAACCTCATCCACGGGCAGGATGAGGTTTCATGAAGTGTTTATAAATTGAATAAAAATTGTTACAAAAATTCGTTGACAGATCCCCGCTCATGTGACACTGTCACATGAAGGGACATGTCTTAAAAATTTTTCTTTTCTTTATTTAGCTTTTTAAAACTTAAACTAATCTCCCTGAGGCACAGAGGTGCCTGAGGGAGATATCTGCGCTCTTTCGTGCGCCTGCACGAAAGAGCACAGGCCCCGACTCAGGGAAACCCCCGCTGCCCGCACAAGGAGCGCTCAGTGCTTTCGGGCTCATGTGACACTGGGTGGGCCTTAATTGGCCCGCCCATGTAAAATGGCGGCGCAGACCCGATCAGGGATGCCAATCAGGTCCACACCCGCCCCTGCCCCCGCCCGCCTTCGCACAACCCCCCTGACAGGGGGAAAATTCTCCCCATGGTCTGCAAACAGCAGTCTTGCCACCGACCAGAAGATCTGAGCTGTGATGATTAGAACTCACTGCCTGAAAGAATAGTGTAGATGCAAGAGTAACTTTTAAAGAGAATTTAACAAGGGTAACACACTGCAAGACGTTAGAGAAAGCACAGGGGCTGGAACTAATTGGATAGCTCATTAAAAAAGTTGGCACAGGTGTAATGAACAGAATGTTCGCCAATCTGTGCTGCATCATTCAAGGATTCTAAAAAGCTCAACTGCAACAGTTGAAGAGTATTTATCATGATTTAATTATCTGCATTCATGTTCAGCATGGAGAGACATTGATGCATGTGAATGGCACATTTCAAAATTTGAGAGTGATTAGATGGACCATTTACGATGACATCTTCCAAAACCATGACCTTTCCCAGCTAGAATGACAAGGGCAGCAGGCCCATGGGAACACCACCACCTGCAATATCCCCTCCAAGCCACACACCATCCTGACTTGGAACTATATTGCCATTTCTTCATTGTCGTTCGGGCGAAATCCTGGAACTCTCTCCATAACAGCACTGGGGGTGTAACTACACCAGATGGACTGCAGAAGTTTAAGGAGGCGGCTCACCATCACCTTCTGAAGGCCAGTTAGAAGTGGGAAATAAATGCTAGCCTTGTCAGTGATGCCCACATCCCATGAAAGAATAAAAAAACATGATCCTTTCCAGTCTGTACATTCAGCTGATTTAAAGTTACCAAAACTTACTTTTTCATACTGTCGTCCATATTTGAGCACTTCTTTCTGGAAAATATCCACTGACTCCAGCAGGTTAGCCTTGAATTTGGGTTGTACTTGAACCAATTCATCCTGAACATTTCTCTGTTAGGCAATTACATAACAAAATCAAGCAAACAGCATACTGCAGGTCTTAGCGTTAGCTAATCATTTGATTTGACAACTCAAAAAACAAACAAGCAAATGTAAAGACCAAAAAGGGTGTCATTTTTTACAATAAAAAATGAAAGCATCTACTGGTAGTATATACAGCTTTGAATCTACTAAAAAAAATTGATCAAGTCCAATAGTAAAGCTGAGGGGTAATAAGAATATGCAATATATCTAACATATTTATAATAAATAAGGTACATAAGCATTTTTTTCAATAATATCGAATTAGAACATGGTTACGGCACAGTAGGAGACCATTCAGTTCATTGCATAGCCTGGCAATTTTTATTCTCTTGTAATAATTATCCAATTCTCTTCAAAGCTATGACTAATTCTGCTTCCACCGCACCTAAAATCAGTGTCCACAAGTTCTCGAACCTTCTACCAAAGGGAACAATTTCTCCCTATTTGCTCTATCTAGACCCCAGGCCTCTCTATAAAAACTCTCAACCTTCTCTTCTCCAAGGAGAACAGCCCCAGATTCTCCAATCCATCCCACAACAAGTTCCTCATCACTGGCACCACTCTCACAGCGACATAGAAACATAGAAAATAGGAGCAGGAGTCCCTTCGAGCCTGCTCCGCCATTCAATATGATCATGGCTGAACCTCTACCTCAATGCCATAGTCCCACTCTCGCCCCATTACGCTTGATGCCTTTAGAGTCCATAAATCTATCTATTTCCTTCTTAAATATATTCAGTGACTGGGGATGGAATTTTCCATGCCTGCTGGCATCGGGCATGCTTGGCACCGTGGGCAGACAACAGAAGGCCAGGAATTGGTTTCACAACATCATGAAATCAGTTTGCGATCGGCTGCTCAGCCCGTCGAAGGCAGGCCACGTTTCCAGCCATCGGACATTGGGAACCTCATTATAACACATCTGCATATCATTATGAGGCAAGCTCACCGGAATCATCACCCCCTCGCTGGATCGTCTGCCCACGTCGGTGTAATTGCATGCTGATGTGTTTCACAACAGCATATATAAGGTGTGCACCTGGAGGGCTGCACTTTGAGGGTCACTCGGAGGTGAGTGCACAGTAATGTTGAGCATAACATTCTGAATCACAGTGCAGAAGAGGCCCTTTGGCCCATCAAGTCTGCACCAACACGTGAGAAACACCTGACCTACCTACCTAATCCCATTTACCAGCACTTGGCCCACAGCCTTGAATGTTATGACATGCCAAGTGCTCCTCCAGGTACTTTTTAAAGGATGTGAGGCAACCCGCCTCCACCACCCTCCCAGGCAGTGCATTCCAGACCGTCAACACCCTCTGGGTAAAAAAGTTTTTCCTCACATCCCCTCTAAACCTCCTGCCCCTCATCTTAAACTTATGCCCCCTTGTGACTGACCCTTCAACTAAGGGGAACAGCTGCTCCCTATTCACCCTGTCCATGCCCCTCATAATCTTGTACACCTCGATCAGGTCGCCGCTCAGTCTTCTCTGCTCCAACGAAAACAACCCAAGTCTATCCAACCTCTCTTCATAACTTAAATGTTTCATCCCAGGCAACATCCTGGTGAATCTCCTCTGCACCCCCTCCAGTGCAATCACATCCTTCCTATAATGTGGCGACCATAACTGCACACAGTACTCCAGCTGTGGCCTCACCAAGGTTCTATACAACTCCAACATGACCTCCCTACTTTTGTAATCTATGCCTTGATTGATAAAGGCAAGTGTCCCATATGCCTTTTTCACCACCCCACTAACATGCCACTCCACCTTCAGAGATCTATGGACACACACGCCATGGCCCCTTTGTTCCTCAGAAATTCCTAGTGTCATGCCATTCATTGAATACTTCCTTTTCAAATTACTCCTTCCAAAGTGTATCACCTCACACTTCTCAGGGTTAAATTCCATCTGCCACTTATCTGCCCATTTGGCCATCCGTCTATATCTTCCTGTAGCCCAAGACACTCAACCTCACTGTTAACCACCAGGCTAATCTTTGTGTCATCCGCAAACTTACTAATCCTACCCCCCACATAGTCATCTATATCGTTTATACAAATGACAAATAATAAGGGTCCGAGCACAGATCCCTGTGGTACGCCACTGGACACTGCACTGGTGGAGGATATGGGTGAGCACTGTGATGAGTCTTCAGGGAGGGTTTCAGCGAATTCCTCTTCTGGGTTTCCCTCTGGGCTTGATTGGAGGTCCTGGGTCGTGTACTCTCTTGGCAGATTCCCAGATGTGCCTGCAAAAGCAAGGGGAGATAACTAGTGCACAGCAGTGGCCTGTGAAACAGGACACAGCACGATGTCTGATGGATATCACACTGCTGGATCCTCACTTGGTAGAGCATCTTATCGTCAGCACAGGAACAGTCCAGATCCTCACCAGCCAGCTGAATGGTTCTAATTTCGAAGTCCATGAGGAACTTGACGTCAGTATCCACCAGTAAGCGACCTCTCCCTGATGTTGTGTGCTGCCTTGTCCTGCATGAATAGAGATGAAGTGAGTCTAAGTGGGACACCTGCCAGGCCAGATGATAAGCATGCCTGGCATATGTGGGTGGTGAGTGGTCCCATGGCCAGGACGAGGACAATGGTGTGCGTGAGAGTGAATGGTGATGTCCTTTGAACTGGCAGTGAGTGAGGGCCCTGTGGATGTGTGATGGGTTTGTAAGTGTGTGAATTGAGAATGATGAGAAGAGTGACTTATCCCTGCTGTAAGGAGGAAATCATTCATCCTCTTTCTGCACTCGGTGGTTGTCTTCTTTTGCCGGGCATTGACACAGACCACCGCAGCTACCACCTTCCAAGCCAGGTTGGTGATGCCATTGCCTCTCCTGCGGCTAGAGGTGGGGGTAGAGGACATCACAGTGGGTCTCCACGGCGTCCAAAATGTACTTGAGGAATGCGTCGCTAAACTGGAGCGGGGAGTGGGGTGGGCTGCTGCCTTTTTGCCTTTCGGGGCCATCCTGTCTTCCGTGCGGCAGTACTGCACTGGGAGTATGGAAGAGGTGTGCGTGTGGCTGCATTTTAAAAGTGGCGCCCAGCATGATGAAACGGCGAGGTGACGGTGAGGCGAGTGAATGAGAGCCCGCCCACCATGGAAATGGCGTATTTCCCGGGAAAGCATGATGAATGCGATGGGTTTGGGACGGTACGGCGTGACAAGCCACCATTGCGGCAAGCAGGTAAAACATTTTTCTCGCCACTTCTCAGTGCAAATCTGAGACAATGCCACCTTTGGCCTCCACAGCCTTTTGAGAATTCTATAGGTTCACCAGCTTCTGAATGACGATGTTTTTCCTCATCTCAGTCCTAAATGGTGGAGCAGGCTCGAGGGACAGAATGATCTACTCCTGTTCCCATTTCTTATGTTCTTATGTTACTCCATATCCTGAAACTGTGACCCCATGTTCTAGACCCCTCAGCCCGAGGAAACATTATCCCTGCATCCAGTCTGTTCAGCCCTGTCAGAATTTTATAAATTTCAATGAGATCTCCTCTCATTCTTCTAAACTTCAGTGAATACAGGCCTAGTCGGCCCAATCTCTCTACATATGAAAACCTGCCATCCCAGGAATCAGGCTGGTGAACCTTCGCTGGACTCCCTTTATGGCAAGTATACCATTTCTTAGGTAAGGAGACCAAAGCTGCACACAATATGAAGAGAGGTTGGATAGACTTGGGTTGTTTTCGTTGGAGCATAGAAAACTGAGGGGTGACCTGATCGAGGTGCACAAGATTATGAGGGGCATGGACAGGGTGGATAGGGAGCAGCTGTTTCCCTTAGTTGAAGGGTCAGTCACAAGGGGGCATAAGTTCAAGGTGAGGGGCAGGCGGTTTAGGGGGGAATGTAAAGAAAAATGTTTTTACTCAAAGGGTGGTGACGGTCTGGAATGCACTGCCTGGGAGGGTGGTGGAGGCGGGTTGCCTCATATCCTTTAAAAAGTACCTTTATGAGCACTTGGCATGTCATAACATTCAAGGCTATGGGCCCAGTGCTGGTAAATGGGATTTAGGTAGGTAGGTCAGGTGTTTCTCACGTGTTGGTGCAGACTCGATGGGCCGAAGGGCTGTGCACTGTGATTCTGTGATTCTACGAATACTCCAGGTGTGGTCTCACCAAGGCCCTTTACAGATGCAGTAAGATATCCGTGCTCCTATACTCAAGTCCTCTCTCAACGAAGGCCAACATAACAATTGCCATCTTAACTGCTTGCTACAACTGCATGCTTGCTTTCAGTGATTGGTATACAAGGGCACCCAGGTGTCTCTGTACATCAACATTTCCCAATCAGTATGTCAAGGAACCGACTAGGGCACCACATTCACAAACATTCACTCCCTCCACTACCAACATACAGTCGCAGCAGTGTGTACCATCTACAAGATGCACTGCAAGAATTCACCAAGGCTCCTTCAATAGCACCTTCCAAACCCACGACCACTACCACCGAGAAGAACAAGGGCAGCAGATAGATGGGAACACCACCACCTGGAAGTTCCCCAAGTCACTCACCATCCTGACTTGGAAATATATTGCCATTCCTTCACTGTCGCTGGGTCAAAATCCTGGAACTCCCATCCTAACAGCACTGTCACCACATGGACTGCAGCGGTTCAAGAAGGCAGCTCACCATCACCTTCTCAAGGGCAACTAGGGATGGCAATAAATGCTGGCCCAGCCAGCGAAGCCCACATCCCATGAATTAATAAAAACAAATCATCTCGTACACACTCCAGGAATTCATCCGCCGCAGTATTATTGCTAATTTGGTTTGCCCAGTCTCTATGTAGATTAAAGTCACACATGATTAATGTTACATGCATCTCTAATTTCCTGTTTAATGTCATCCCTGCGCTTACTACTGGTCTTTGGAAGCCTATAGACAATTCCCACTAATGTTTTCTGCCCGTTGTTGTTTCTTTGTTCCACCCAGACTGATTCCACATTTAGATTTTCTGAGCCAATATCCCCTCTCACTATTACACTGATTTCATCCTTAACTAACAACACCACTCCACCTCCTTTACCTTTTTGCCTGTCCATCGAGTACCCTTGGATATTCAGTTCCCATCTCTGGTCACCCTGCAGCTATGTTTCTGTACTCGCAATCATATCATACCGGTTTACATATATTTGCGATGTTAATTCACCTACCTTATTGTGAATGCTTCATGCATTCAGATACAGTGGCTTTAGACTTGTCTTTTTAACATTTTTACAAATTTATTGTACTATCCCCTCAAAGTTGGTGATGATGCAGCAAGATAAGGTTGGTATACAGAAACTTGACCCATTCTACAGACTATGACAGGAATCTTCCAGAAAACCAGGCTTCAAAAAGGCTTAGACTTGAGGCGGGTTTGTGGTGTCATTCTGGAGGTTCCGCTTTAGTGTTGACAAGCTGGATGTTCACAACAGACTGCCCTGGGAGTCCAGGGATGTAACATTCAAACTTTCCAAAAGCAAAAGGAGCTTATGTCATGTGGTGTTGCCCATTGATGAATCAGTTTCAGGCTAACAATCAGTTTCTATTGGTGGGATCTTCCAGTCCTGCTAGTGGTGAGACTTGTGACGGGCGAGGGCACAAAATTTGGAGTGATAGCAAAAGTCAGTTTTCCACCGGTGGGAAAATAAGTTGTAATTTTCCCCCTCTGGACTTCAATGATGTTTCCCACTGCTCCATGTCTCAGGAATGCTCATTAATGACCCAACTCACCGGAATCACGTTCGCGCTCCAAATCTAATTGCCCCATCAGCAAATAATTAGTCCGGTCTGATTTACGACCAGATATAAGTGGCATGCACCTGGCAAACTGCATTTCACTTGCTACTTTCAGGTTTGTATGCACAGAGTTCATCTACCTTTCACTGTGCCACTGTCATGGCTGCTCCAACTCGATGCCAAGGCTGTTCAAGCAATACCAGTGGGAAGGGAAGGGGGTGGAAGGCAGATGCTTGGCTGGATGGTTGACTGGAAAGAGGCAAGGGAAGGGGTTGAAGGCAAATGTTTGACAGAGGGGGATGACTGGGTAGAGGCAAGGAAAAGGGTGGAAGGCAGACGATTGACAGGGGGCAGATGGTTAAAGGAAGTGGGGAGGTAATTGTGAGTCAGTCCTGGGGCAGTGCGCCACACAGTGTCACGACCAGAATTTAAAGGCAGTCCTGGGTCAGTGCAGACCATTTTATAGGGCTATACCTGGCCTGAATGTCTTGGTCCCATCAAGGGAGGGGGAGGGCCTGTCTGTGCAGTGTCAGTCATGTACAGCATGGTGTGCAGCATGTAATCAGTCCCTCACACTTATGGGTCCTGGGGGTTGGTGGCTTGGTACTGGGCAGCAGATGTTACTGTCACAGTCAGGGGAGGCAACTGCAGCCTGTATATGGAGAACTGGTAAGTAAGAAGAGGGTAGTCAATGGTCTAATGGAGGTGTCCTAGTTGGTCACTGTGTATAGGGTCTCAAGATGGGGAGGGATGACATCAACATGAGGCATGGGGGCATTGACAGAAAACAGTTCACGGGGGAGGACTATAATTATGATGGGCTCCAGGTTAAAGGGGGAGGCAGGGGAGCGATTGGAGGGAGGAAAGCCTGCACAAGATGACCTTTGAGGACGATAAGAGGCCCTTGGGTGGTGATAGAGGAAGGTTTGGAAGCTAGCTCAAAATAGAATTGGAGCAGTACCATTTCGACAGCCGATGTAATGGTGCAGTTGAAATATAAACTTGGAAAAAAAATTGCTAGGTGAGGGGTCTGAGGGCTTGTGGGAGACTACTGCACTTTTGGGCCGATTGAAGGGGCATGTGTTTTACGCGTTCTTGCGAGAATCCATTAGGGCTTGGAGCCAAATGTAGATTTGGTATGACTAATCATTTTTCCCTCACAGAGCAATGTAGAAAAGTCAGAAGGATCAAACTATTAAGGGGCCATGGCTACAGAACAGGTGCGACTTTCTCCCGACAAGCTCTCACATTGCAACTGGGAGGTTCAGGGATAACACAGTTCAATGCTTGCAGTCATTAAATTAGAGCAACGCTGGGTTGTAGTCTACTCCAAAGGGGGCAGCCTGACAATGTACTGGCTGAGGTTGATAGCACCTGGCTGTACTCATCCAGATCCAACCCTCTTTGTGAATATGCTGTCATGCCTGGAGCAGTGGTAGGGGAGCTCAGCTACCTGCAATCTTTTAGGATGTGCTTCAACTGCATGTGAGGACTTGGGGATGGAATGTCGATAATGAAGGCAGTCTGATGGCTTCACAATGACTCCCTAGCTTAGCGATGGAAGTTGAGCATTGCAGGGTAAGGTGCAATCGTGTCTCTCATCTATTTTTCCTCAGAGACAGGGAGGAGTGCAGAACACAAGCAGCAGGCAACGCTGCCTTCTTCATGGCTTTGATGCAACTGTGGAGGAGAAGAAAGGCCATCGACATTTGGCAGGTCTAAAGGAAGACCTTGCTTTGAGGAACATGGGCCAGCAGGGCCCCATAAAGACCCAGAATCTGAGGAGGAGAGACCAATTCCATGGAGGTATTTGGCATGACCCTAGGTGTACCAAAGATGCTTCTCATACTTGGAGATATGGTTACTCACATCTGCCACATTCTTTGGGGGAACTGATGCCACAGGGACTGTGAGGCCACCCATTGTCAGTGGCTCTAAAGGTGACCATCGCAATCAATGTTTTTGGAAGTGGCTCGTTCCAGCACTCCACTGGGGACCTCTGTATAATTTTGTAATCCTCCATGCATAAATGCATAAGAGAAGTCACTGTGCCCTTTTCAGTATGGCACACAATTATTCCTGGATGAAACCAACCAGGCTGCCAGAGCAGTGGAGTCTGCAGTGATCTCCAGCTTTCCACAGGAGCAAGCTGCCATCAACTGCACACATGTGGCATTAAGAGCTCCCTGGCAGCATCCACTAAGATTTATTAATAGAAAAGACTTCCTCTCTCTCAATGTGCAGCTGATCTGTGATTACCAAAAGCAGATTATGCAGGTTTGTGCGGGGTATCTTGGGAGCTCACAGGTGCCACAATCTTCAAGGGCCCACAGCACAATCAGGGTTGGCTCACTGGCGATAAAGGCTGCCTGCAAAACTTGTGGCTAATGACACCCATTCAGCGGCCACAGAGTGTTTCAGAGGAGAGGTACAATGTGACTCATTCTGCAACATGCTCCTTGGTTGACACATTGAAGATGTATTTCAGATGTCTAGGCTGATCAAGCAGAAGTCTCCAGTACTGTCCCCAGAGGGTGACCCACATCATCGTAGTTTTCTGTACTCTATACAACCTGGGGCTCCAAAGGAGGGATGAGTGGCCACATGGAGAGATGGCGGAGCTGCACGTCTCCTCCGGTAAGGAGGATGCCAAAGGGATGATACTGAAGAGGGCAAAGATGATGATGCCCCACAGGAAGAGGCCGTTACACAGGCCAGATGCGCTAGACGTGAGACTCTTATAGTGGCAAGGTTCCAGGGCAATGAAGAGGTCTAGCACACACAAGCCCATTTCATTTGTCCCTTCAATGCAGGGTAGACATTAACACCATATTTGTTATCCTCAATGAAGGACATCAATCTCAGAATGATTAGTCACAATCTTGCATAATGATGGCCTCATCCCTGGAAGGCGAGGCAGCCCATGGAGCATGTGGCCGTGCTGTGGGATAAGAACTCCACCAGCACTCAATCTGAAGCAAGTAGACATAGTGTGCTCCAACATTTCACTTCTTCTTGAGGAAGAGAGTTCCAAAGATTCATGACACTCTGAGAGAAAAAAATTATCATCTGTCTTAAATGGGTGACCCCGTATTTTTAAACAGTGGCCCCACCTAGTTACAGGGTCTCTCATAAGAGGGAATATCCTTTCCACATCCATCCTGTCAAGACCCCTCAGAATCTTATATGTTTCAATCAAGTTGCCTCTTACTCTTCTAAACTCCAGCGGATACAACCCTAGAGTGTCCAACCTCTCCTCGTAAGACATCTTTCAAGACACAGGAACAGCAGTGCAAACATCATTGCACTCATGGTAGTATTCCTGGAGTGTTGCAAGGCATCTCAAGGAGGACAATCATCAATAATTAGTTATCGCTTGACCGTCTGTGGACTTATTTAAATCCAGATTGTGGCACCTGTCCAAAGGCCATCTCTCTTGCATGAATAATGTTCTGGCCTCATCCTGATACAGAATCTCCAGGATGACATCACTCTTCAGGGTGCTGCGATTTGTCACTCTCAATCAGCCCAAGCCTGGAAGCTTTGAAGCCTCTTAACACTGTCCCCATCAAAGGTTATTGCAGAAAATAAAACCTCAAGATGTAGGGGTGACATATTGACATGGATAAAAGATTGGCTAGCCAGCAGGAAAAGTAGAGTAGGCATAAATGGGTCATTTTCTGGGTCGTCAAGATATAATGCACGGCATGCCACAAGTTCAGTGCTGGGGCCTCAACTTTTTACAATTTATATCATGACTTGGATGAAGGGACCAAAGATATGGTTTCTAAATTTGCTGATGACACAAAGGTAGGTAGGAAAATAAGTTGTGAAGAGGACATAAGGAGGCTACACAGGAATACAGAAAGGTTAAGTGAGCATTGATTAGAGCAAAGATCTGGCAAATGGAGTATAATGTGGAAAAATGTGAAATTGTCCATTTTGGCAGGAAGAATAAAAAAGAAGCATATTATCTAAAAGGTGAGAGATTGCAGAATTCTGAGATGCAGAGGGATTTGCGTGCCCTAGTACATGTATTGAAAATGGTTAGAATGCAGGTACAGCAAGTAATTCAGAAAGCTAATAGAATGTCATGGATTATTGTGAGGGGAATTGAGCACAAAAGTAGGGAAGTTCTACTTTAATTATACAGGGCATTGGTGAAACCAGATCTGCAGTACTGTGTACAGTATTGCTCTCCTTATCTAAGGAAGAATGTAAATTCGTTGGAAGAAGTTCAGGGAAGCTTTACTAGACTAAAGCCTGGAATGGGATGGTTGTCTTATGAGGAAAGGTTGGACCAGATAGGCCTGTATTAATTGAAGTTTGGAAGAACAAGAGGCAACTTGATTGAAAATAAGATCCTAAGGAGTCTTGACAGGGTAGATGTGGAAAGGATGTTCCCTCTTATGGGAGAAACTGGAACTAGGGGGAGGTCACTGTTTAAAAATACAGGGTCAACCATTTAAGACAGAGATGAGGAGAATTTTTTTCTCTCAGAGGGTTGTGATTCTTTGGAACTCTCTGCCTCAAGAGGCAGTGGAAGCATTTCAAACATGGACAAAAGAGCTGAACTCCCAAGGTGAGGTGATGTGTGACTGTGCTTGACATCAAGGTCACATTTGACCAAGTGTGGCATCAAGGGGCCCTAGCAAAACTGGAGTCAATAGGAATCAGGGGGGAAACACTCTATTGATTGGAGTTATGCCTAGCACAAAGGAAGATAGTTGTGGTTATTGGAGGTCAATCATCTCAGTTCCAGGATGTTACCGCATGAGTTCCTCAGGGCAGTGTCTTCGGCCCAATCATCTTCAGCTGCTTCATCAATGACCTTCCTTCCATCATTAGGTCAGAAGTGGGGATGTTTGCTGATGATTGCATGATGTTCAGCACCATTCATGACTCCTCAGATACTGAAGCAGTCCATGTCCAAATGCAGCAAGACTGGACAATTTACTTTCCCACCTACCTTTCTGTCATCAGCAAATTTAGCAACCATATCTTTGGTCCCTTCAGCCAAGTCAAGAATATAAATTGTAAAAGGTTGAGGCCCCAGCACTGGTCTTATGTGAGGCCATGCATCATATCTTGTCGACCCAGAAAATGACCCATTTATGCCTACTCTACTTTCCCTTCTGGCTAGCCAATCTTCTATCCATGTCAATATGTCACCCCTACACCATGAGCTTTTATTTTCTGCAATACCTTTGATGAGGACAGTGTTAAGAGGCTTCAAAGCAATTTAGACAGGTTGAGTGAGTGGGAAATACACAGCAGATGCAGTATAAATTGTGTGAAGTTATCCAAAGCTCTTTGCTGCAGAGAACAATGTCAATCCCCCTCACTATACTATCTCCTACTACCACTACACTTTTGCTCCCCACACTTGAATGGCTTCCTGTACCACGGTGCCATGGCCAGTCAGCTCATCCACCCTGCAGCCCCCACTCTCATCCAAACAAGCTGAAAGAACCTCAAACCTGTCAGACAATTGCAAAGGCTGAGGCTCCTGCACTCCTGCCCTCTGGGTCCCCTTACCTGTCTTACTCTCAGTCACACCTTCCTATCCCTGACCACTAAGCAAACCAGAATACTCTATCCTAAGGGGTGTGACTGCCTCCTCATATCAAGTGTCCAAGTAAAATTCCCCCTCACTGATGCATCACAGTGTCTGCAGCTTGGCCTCCAATGAGGTTCAATGACTCTGAACTGAAGCTCCTAGAGCCGTAAGCATTTACTGCAGGTGGGTTTGCCCTGGATCACACTGGTAACCTGGAGCTGCCACATACTGCAGCCATGACATATCACCTGTCCTACCTTCCTTAATATGTTTTAATTAACTACATAATTATTTTATTTAATTAATTATTTTCATTTTTTATATATTCTATTACACCCAGTTCATATACTATTTTAAACCTTAGGAATAAAAAAGGCCTTAACCACTTACCAAGTACTCACCAGATACTCAGCATACAATTATCTTCTTCCCCTGTGGTAGAGTAAGAACCAATTCCTACAGGGTAAAAAAGTTAAAAAAGCAAAGCGGCACTAACTCCCCCACTCACCCAACTCCTAGCACTCTTGTTCAAAGTCGCACTCCCTCTATGGCACGTGTATCTTTCCTTCAGTGAGGAGACCAAAATTGTACACAATACTCCAGGTGTGGTCTCACCTAGGCTCTATACTATTACAGTACAACATCTTTACTCCTATACTCAAATCCTCTTATAATAAAGGCCACCACACCATTTGCCTTCTTAATTGCTTGCTGTACCTACATGTTAGCTTTTAGTGACTCATGAACATGGACACCCAAGTTCCTTTGAAGTTCAACACTTGCCAGCCTCTCACCATGTAAGAAATAATCTATATTTCTGTTTTCCTACCAAAATGGATAACCTCACATTTCTCCACATTGTATTCCATCTGCCAAATTTTTGCCCACTCACTTAGCCTCTCCAATTCCCCTTGAAGCATTTTTGCATCCTCATCACAACTCACACTTCTACCTAGTTTTGTGTCATCTGCAAACTTGCAAATATTACAGTTAATCCCAACATCCAAGTCATTGATATAGATTGGGGCCCAAGTGCTTCTGGTACCCCGCTCGTCACAGCCTGCCAGCCTGAAAATGGCCTATTTATTCCTACTCTCTGTTTTCTGTCTGTCAGCCAGTTCTCATGGAAACATAGAAAATAGAAGCAGATGTGGGTCATTTGGCCCTTGGAGGCTGATTCGCCATTCAGTATGATCATGGCTGATCCTCTACCTCAACGCCATATTCCCGCTCTTTCCCCATACCCCTTGACGCCTTTAGAGTCTAGAAATCTATCTATTTCCTTCTTAAAAATATTCAGTGACTTGGCCTCCACAGCCCTCTGTGGTAGAGAATTCCACAGGTTTATCACCCTCTGAGTGAAGAAGTTTCTCCTCACCTCAGCCCTAAATGGCATATCCCATATGCTGAGATTGTGACCCTTCGTTCTAGACTCCCCAGCCAGAGGAAATATAATCACCACATCCAGTCTGTCCAGCCCTGTCAGAATTTTAAACGTTTCAGTGAGATCCCCTCTCATTCTTCTAAACTCCAGTGAATACAGGCCTAGTCAGTCCAATCTCTCTTCATACAACAATCCGGCCATCCCAGGAATAGGTCTGATGAACCTTCGCTGCACTCCCTCTTTGGAATGTATAGCGTTTTGTTGCCGGAGGTCACCGGTAATGGTTATTGGCTATGTTAGTACAAAGAGAAGAGTCAATTCTCTCTTAACTCTAAATTTGCTTTATTCACGCTGTTAGATCATCTACATATAGCTTATATGTCTGGTTAAATATAGACATGCAGTTTACGGCAGGTTATACAGTTTTATACCCAAAACTAGGATCTAAATGCACACCCACTAGGTTTCTCTGACACTCCCTGAGTGGTCACAGAATATAAAAGCTAATACACGAAAAGGAGAGCTGACGTTGGCCATGCGTTCCGTTCTCTCTCTCTTGCGTCTCTACGTTGTTGGTGTAGGTTCTTCTGCTTCTATGATGGTTGGTCTCCGGAGTCTCGCTGCTCCACGCCCGAAATCCTTTCAGTCTTATACTGAATCTCATCTCTTCAAGCTGTGCTGTCTCTTTCCCGATGGTTTAGGCCTGCTTGCCTGATCTGTGGCACATTCCCATTGGCTCTGTTCAAAGACTTGCAGGATCACCTTCCTTTTCTAAATAAGGACTCATCACATTTCCTTTGTCTTCAAGACACTCAGCTACTTTAAAACCGGTTCTAGTCAGCTGAGACCAGTGACTGGAATCAGGTTTCAAAAGTTGCTCAGGCAAGCAACTGGACTTAGGTTACTTCAGATCAAAGGTTGCTTTTGCCTGTGTCAGCTATTCAGCTGCAGCCCCTGGCCAACAGTTTCTTAGGTAAGGAGACCAAAACTTCACACAATATTCCAGGTGCCGTCTCATGTAGGCCCTGTATAACTGCATTAAGACATCCTTGCTCCTGTACTCAAGTCCTCTTGAAAAGAAGGCCAACATACCATTTGTCTTCTTAACTGCTTGCTGCACTTGCATGCTTGCTTTCAGTTCTCAATCCATGCCAGTATATTGGTCCCAATCCCATGTGTTCTAATTTTGTTTACTAACCTCTTACTCAGGACCATATCAAAAGCTTTCTAAATAGCCTACATCCACTGGTTCTCTCTTATCTATTCTGCTAGTTACATCCTAAAAAAAAACTCCAACAGGTTTTCCAAACATGATTTCTCTTTCATAAATCCATGTTGACTCTACCCAACCATACCATTATTTCCTTAGTGTCCTGTTATCACATCCTTCATTACAGATTCTAGCATTTTCATGACGACTGATGTTAGGCTATGTTAGGAACTAGAGTTAGTTTTAAATAAGTTGTATCTGCATTGGTGGGTGTTGGGAACTAGCTATACCTTTAAGTTTAATTTATATGTTGTATGTGTGTGTTAAGAAAAGGGAAATCTGGGATTTGGTCACTTAGAATGTTGCCTGCAAGTCTGTGAGTTTGTTTGTATACCTGCATTTTAATGAGGTTTTATGACCCTTGAAGTGGAGATCTATGTTTCAAGGGGAGATTAGTGGTTTAGGGAAGTTAAAACAAAGCAGGAAAAATTTGTGCCGTTGCCTAGCAACAGGGGCACACAGAGACAGAGAAACAGAAAGTATTTTGAGTTCAGTTGTTAGGGGCATTCCACAGAAACTGCCAGAGCAGATAGAAGAGGAGCTGCAGAGACCACGTCCCAAAGAAAAAAAGAAGTCCCAGGAGCCAGGGAGTTGGTCCCAGGAAGACAGTGAAGTCAAGGGAAAAGAACAGGAATCTAAACCCGTCTAGTTCAGTGGAATTGAAAGTAAGGAATAGAGGAAAAGCCTCCAAATTAAAAAGAGACAGCTGCAGGGAGCAAGAATCCAGGAGATCCGAGGATACAGCCAAAAGTTGATGACTCTTTACTATGGACCTGTGAAGCAGTGATGTTCTAGTGGCAACAGTGAGTTTTGGAAAGAGTGTATGGAAGGCGAAGCTTGAATGCATGTGGTGATCCAGGGAGAGGAACATCAGAAGGAGACATCAAAACACTGGATACGTGTGGAAGTCGTCCAAGAGAAAGCGTTGTTTGGGAAAAGATTCCAAGGCAAGTTCTTCAAGAGTGGAGATTGGAAACCCTTGTGTGAAAGACAGAGAGAAGAACCATCCCAGATTTGGGATAAGTGTGGTTGCTGGCGAGTAAAACAACGTTTTACCCACTGGCCACAATGGCAGCTTTTCATAGCGTATCATCCCAAACCCACTGCAATAATTCTGAATTCCTGGGAAACATGCCGTGCTCTCATTCACCTGCCATGCCAGCACCACCTGCTGTACCTGCATGCTCACCTTCAGCGACTCGTGTACAAGGACACCCAGGTCTCGTTGCACATTCCCCTCTCTCAATTTATAGCCATTCAGATAATAATCTGCCTTCCTGTTTTTGCTGCCAAAATGGATAATCTCACATTTATCCACATTATACAGCATCTGCCATGCATTTGCCCACTCACTCAGCTTGTCCAAATCACACTGAAGCATCTCTGCATCCTCCTCACAGCTCACCCTCCCACTCAACTTTGTGTCATCTGCAAATTTGGAGATATTACATTTAATTCCCTCATCTAAATCATTAATATATATTGTGAATAATTGGGGTCCCAGCACCGATCCCTGTGGTATTCCACTAGTCACTGCCTGCCATTCGGAAAACGACCCATTTGTTCCTACTCTTTGTTTCCTGTCTGCCAACCAGTTTTCTATCCATCTCAATACACTACCCCCAATCCCATGCTCTTTAATTTAACACGCCAATCTCTTCTGTGGAACTTTGTTGAAAGCCTTCTGAAAGTCCAAATAAACCACATCCACTGGCTCCCCGTCATCAACTCTACTAGTTACATCCTCGAAAAATTCCAGTAGATTTGTCAAGCATGATTTCCCTTTCATAAATCCATGCCGACTCTGTCTGATTCTGCCACTGTTTTCCACGTGTTCAGCTATTAAATCTTTTCCAATGGACTCTAGAATTTTCCCCACTACCGACGTCAGGCTGACTGGTCTATAATTCCCTGTTTTCTCTCTGCCTCCCTTTTTAAATAGTGGGGTTACATTAGCTACCCTCCAATCTGTAGGAACTGTTCCAGAGTCTATAAAATCTTGGAAGGTGACCACCAATGCATCCACTATTTCTTGGGCCACTTCCTTAAGTACTCTGGGATGTAGATTATCAGGCCCTGGGGATTTATCGGCCTTCAGTCCCATCAGTTTCCGCAACACCATTTCCCTACTAATACTGATTTCTTTCAGTTCCTCCCTCTCACTAAAACCTGTGTTCCCCAACATTTCTGGTATGTTATTAGTGTTCTCCTTTGCGAAGACAGAACCAAAGAATGTATTTAGTTGGTCAGCCATTTCTTTGTTCCCCATTATAAATTCCCCTGTTTCTGACTGTAAGGGATCTACATTTGTCTTCACTAATCTTTTTCTCTTCACATACCTATAAAATCTTTTACAGTCAGTTTTTATATTCCCTGCAAGCTTACTCTCGTACTCTATTTTCCCCTTCTTAATCATTCCCTTGGTCCTCCTTTGCTCCTTTGCTGAATTCTAAACTGCTCCCAATCCTCAAGTCTGTTGTTTTTTCTGGCCAATTTGTATGCCTCTTCCTTGCATCTAATACTATCTCTAATTTCACTTGTAAGCCATGGTTTGGCCACCTTTCCTGTTTTACTTTTGCGCCAGACAGGAATAAACAATTGTTGCAGTTCACCCATGCGTTCTTTGAATATTTGCCATTGCCTATCCACCGTCATCCCTTTAAGTAACATTTCCCAATTCATCATAGCCAACTCATGCCTCATACCATCGTGGTTTCCTTTATAAAGATTCAGGACCCTAGTCTCAGAATCAACTACGTCACTCTCCATCTTGATGACGAATTCTCTCATATTATGGTTGCTCATCGCCAAGTGGCCTCGCACAACTAGATTGCCAATTATTCCTTTCTCATTACATAATGCCCAGTCGAGGGTGGCCTATTCTCTCGTTGGTTCCTCAATGTATTGGTCCAGAAAACCAGCCCGTGTACACTCCAGGAATTCCTCCTCTACGGTATTGTTACTAATTTGATTTGCCCAAAATATATGCATATTAAATCACCCATAATTACAGATGTTCCTTTATTACATGCGTCTCTAATTTCCTATTTAATGCCAGTCCCAACACCACCACTACAGTTTGGGGGTCTATATACAACCCCCACAATCTTTTTTTGCCCCTTAGTGTTTCTCAGCTCTACTCATACAGATTCCACATCGTCGGAGCTAATATCTTTCCTCACTATTGCGTTAATTTCCTCTTTAACCAGCAATGCAACTCCACCGCATTTTCCTTTTTGTCTGTCCTTCCTAAATACTGAATATCCCTGGATGTTCAGTTCCCATCCCTGGTCACCCTGCAGCCATGTCTCCATAATTCTGACAATATCATACCTGTTTACATCTATTTGCGCAGTTAATTCATCCACTTTATTGTGGATGCTCCTCGCGTTAAGGCACAAAGCCTTAAGGCTTGTCTTTTTAACATTACTTGTCCCATTCCAACTATTTTTCACTGAGGCCCTGTTTGATTCTTGCCCTTGATTTCTCTGCCTATCACTTTTCTTATTCCGCTTTCAGTCTTTTGTTCTTGTCTTTGATTCCCCTTCTTCTGATTCCTTGTTCAGGTTCCCATCCCCCTTCCATTTTAGTTTAAACCATCTCCAACCACTCTAGCAAATGTTCCCCCTCGGACATCAGTTCAGGTCCTGCCCAGGTGTAACCTGTCCAGTTTGTACTGGTCCCACCTCCCCCAGAACCGGTCCCAATGCCACAGGAATCTGAAACCCTCCCCTTCACACCATCTCTGCCGCCAAGTATTCATCCGATATATCCTGCTATTTCTACTCTGTCTAGCACATGGCACTGGTAGTAATCCTGAGATCGCTACCTTTGAGGTCGTACTTTTTAACTTACTTCCTAACTCCTTATATTCTGCTTTAGGACCTCATCCCTTTTTTTTTTACCTATGTCATTTGTACCAATGTGTACCACAACCACTGGCTGTTCACCCTCCCCCTTCAGAATGTCCTCTAGCTGCTCTCTTACCTGGTTTGGCCCGCACGTGACTCCAGAGCCACAGCAATGTGGTTAACCCTTAAGGGCATGTAGGGATGGACAAAAGTGCTGGCCTAGCCAGCAATGCCAACATCCCATGAACGAATGAAAAAGAAGTGTCAAGCTTCTGGAGTGTTGTTGGAGCTGCACTCATCCAGTCAAGTGGAGAGTATTCCGTCACACTCTTGACTTGTGCCTTGAAAATGATGGACAGGCTTTTGGGGAGACAGGAGGTGAATTACTCGCCTCAGGATTCCTAACCTCTGACCTGCTCTTGTAGCCACAGTATTTAGATGGCTAGTCCAGTTCAGTTTCTGATCAATGGTAACCCCTAGAATGTTGATAATGGGGGATTCAGCAATGGTAATGTCATTGAATGTCAAGGGGTGATGGTTAGATTCTCTCCTGTTGGAGATGGTCATTGACACTTGTGTGGTGCAACTGTTACTTGCCACTTGTCAGCCCAAGCCTGGATATTGTCCAGGTGTTGCTGCATTTGGACATGGACTACTTCAGCCTCTGAGGAGTCGTGAGTGGTGCTGAACCTTGTGCAGTCATCAGCGAATATCCCAGATGGAAGGAAGGTCATTGATGAAGCAACTGAAGGTGTTTGGGCCAAGGACACTATGCTGAGGAATTCCCACAGTGATCTCCTGGAAGTGAGATGATTGACCTCCAACAACCACAACCAGCTTCCTTTGCGCTAGATATGACTCCAACTAGCGGAGAGTTTTCCTCCTGATTCCCATTGACTGCAGTTTTACTAGGGATCCTTGATGCCACATTCAGTCAAATGCTGTCTTAATGTCAAGCACAGTCACTCTCACCTCACTGTGGAGTTCAGCTCATTTGTCCATGTTTGAACCAATGTTATAATGAGGTCAGGGGCTGAGTGACCCTGAAAGAACCCAAACTGAGCATCAGTGAGCAGGTTATTGCTGAGAAAGTGCCGCTTGATAGCACTATTGATGACTCCTTCCATCACTTTACTGATGAACGAGAGTAGACCGATGGGGCAGTAGTTGGCTGGGTTGGATTTGTCCTGCTTTTTGTGTACAGGACATACCTGGGCAATTTTCCACATAACTGGATCGATGCCAGTGTTGTAGCCGTACTGGAACAGCTTGGCTTGTGGTGCAGCAAGTTCTTGAGCACAAGTCTTCAGTGTTATTGCCAAAATATTATCAGGGCCCTTAGCCTTTGCAGTCTCCAGTGCCTTCAGCTGTTTCTTGATATCAAGTGGGGTGAATCGAATTGGCTGGAGACTGGCATCTGTGATGCTGGGGACCTCAGGAGGAGGCTGAGATGGATTCCACTCGGCACTTCTGAAGATTATTGCAAATGATTCAGCCTTATCTTTTACACTGATGTGCTGGGCTCCTCCATCATTGAGGATGGGGATAATTGTGGAGCTTCCAGGCTAAGTGACAGAAAGCAGAATGGTCGTGAATGGCTGTTTATTAGACTGGAGCAAGGTATATAGTGGTGTTCCCCTGTGGTCAGTCTCAGGACAATTGCTTTTCTTAATCTATATTAATGACCTAAGAGATCTGATAGCACAGTGGGACCATCCTTGCCTCTAAGCCAGAAGCTTCTACTCCAGGACTTGATGGTCAAGGAAGGTGTATTCATACCACAGCCAAACAGGATGAGTATCAACTTGTAATCCTCCCAATATACAACAATGACAGGCAGTAAAGTGGGAGAGATTCCTGATTAGACATGTAATTTAAATAAATTGGAGCCTCTACCATCACTATTCAGGCTGCAACATGCACGTAAAAATGTATGATGCCACAGCAACACATACTCTTTGGGCGACCTGTTGGCTCATTTGGCTGGATAGCCAGATTGATGCAAACAGCATGGTGTTCAGCCCTGTTCTGGCTGGAGTGGTTTAAGGACTTTCTTCCTTGCCCTACCTATGGAGATGGCAGCACTGTGGGTCAGAGAACTCGAGAAGTTTAATGACCTAGACTTGGCTGTGCAGGGCACAATTTGAAAATTTGAAGATGACACAAAATATGTAAGTATTGTGAACTTTGAGGAGGATTATGATAGATTTCAAGAGGGCATAGACAGGTGGAATGAGCGGACACATGGCGGATGAAATTTAACGCAGAGAAGTGTGAAGTGATTCAATTTGGTAGAAAAAAAGAGATTTTGGTAGGAAGAAAGAAGAAAGATTCTGAAAGGCCTGGAAGGTTAATTGTTTCTTTCTCCACAGATTCTTCCAGATCTGCTGAATAATTCCAGCATTTTCTGCTTTTAATTTGGATTTCTATTGATGTTTCCAATAAGCTTCTATTAACTTTTCAATCCAGATGATAAAATTAATGTGCAATACCAGATTAGTGTTGGTTCAGAATATTATTCAACAGTAAATATTCCCACAGATTTAGCATTATTTCTGACTTGTGCGTTATTTGAAGATAAAGATACAATACTCACAGCTTTAACTTGTAATTTGTTGAAAAAGTACCGAAGTGTATCAACTTCTTCTGTTTCTTCCTTTGAAATCTCCACCTCATACTTATTAAGTATGCTGTATGCTTCCTACATAGAAACCAATAATAAAGCAACAACAGATAAAATCCAGTAAGGGTAAGGCTTGTACATGTGATGACCTCTATCAATACAAATTAAACACAAAATCTAACAGCATGATTTATTAAATTTGAGTGGTCCATCAGCTACATTCGATAGCTGGTTTATGGAAAGTATTAGAGTAAATAGTCAAAAATTTTCTATCGTACTAGTTAGTTGCATGATGCAAAAGTAATGAATTTGTTGACTAATCACGACAATCAATCTCTACCAATTAGTTTAACAATTGTGACTGGAGGGTTAATATTCCTTTTTTTTACTAATATCAGCTGTATTGCTTGCACTGAGTTGCAGAGTGAATACTGATCAAAATATTTCCTTCACTGGGGTACTCCAGAATAAAATGGCACAATTTTAAATTAGAGCGAGACCATATAAAGAATGAAATTAAGAAGGCTCCTGTCCCTATATCTGTTGTGGTTTTATAATGATATAAACATGTTGTGGGTTCATTTGTTAATTCTAAGCAACATCAACAGCAGTGCTGTGTCTGCTGTGTTCTGCTCCAGGCCGAAGTGAAACTGAGCCTGGATCACATCACACACTTAAAATGATGGCACGCTGCTATCCCTTAAAGGCATATTACAACAACATCTCCCACTGAAAATTGGCAAGAGTGGCTTTTAGGATAGTGGGAACTCCAAGCGTAACTCCAGGACACCAGGAATCCAAGAGATTGTTCATTGTAAGATGGAGAGTATTGACAACATATGCCGCAACGATGGAGAAAGAAGTTCTAAGGAATCTCTGCAGGAACTGGGGAACACGCCTCTTCCTGGCCCACAAGGTATCCTCAGAAGAGCAAAATTTATGTGCATACCTAATCCTTCTGTGGCCACTTTGCTGACTCCTGCTATGTTCTGACATCACATTTGGCTTTTTGAAATTTTTAGTTTATGTGGGGTTGTGGCACCAAATAAATTATAGGAATATATTTTTCAACACCATATGACCAACTAAGCCTGATTTGAAGTGAGGTAAGATGGTGAAAATGGAGGGGAAGATGTTGAAGAAACATGTCTTCTCTGCCAACTTAAATGCCGAGTCTGATCATTTCTGTTGGGACAGAGTTTAAATATTTATCACATTACCCAAACCGTTTTAGTATCTTCTTTTGTGAGTTCATCTTGCTCAACACTAGTGGCCTGATTTCTATCTCAAACCTGGTTTATATTTTGGCAATCTTTTGTCTATGACATCTTTTGGCAATCTCCACCTATCACTGGCCCTCTATCCAGCTCTACCTGTCAAACCTCCCCCACCCCCCCTTAAACCAGCTTATATTTCACCTCTTTTCTATTTTTCCTTAGTTCTGATGAAGAGTCATTCGGACTCGAAACGTTAACTGTGTTCCTCTCCGCAGATGCTGTCAGACCTGCTGAGTTTTTCCAGGTATTTTTGTTTTTGTTCTAGATTTCCAGCATCCGCGGTAAGTATTTTGCTTTTATATTTTCTGCATTTATTTTGCGTTCAGATTTCCAGAATTTGTAGTTTTATTCTGATTTTATTACTGATGTGCCTATAGATTGTTACTACTACAAAATTCCAATCCATCAGCTCGAAAGAGACAGTGGGACTAAAATAGTACAGAATGCAACTGCCATAAAATTCAGTTTCATAGCAACTATTTAATTTGGCATTATGAATGCTGTTTTGTCTCCAAAATGACATCAGCAGTGTGCACGCATACTTCTGATGCCAGCAGTGCTGGACATCATTTCAGTGAGGTTTTTTTATTCATTTACGGGATGTGGGCTTCACTGGCTAGGCTAGCATTTATTGTCCATCTGTTATTGACCTTGCGAAGGTGGTGGTGAGCTGCCTTCTTGAACCGCGGCAGTCCCTGTGGTATAGGTACATCCAAAGTGCTGTTAGGGAGGGTGTTGCAGGATTTTGACCTAGCGACAGTGAAGGAATAGCAATATGTTTCAAAGTCAGGGTGGTGAGTGGCTTCGGGCAACTTCCAGGCGGTGGTGCTCCCATATGTCTGCTGCCTCTGTCCTTCTAGATGGTAGTGGTCGTGGGCTTGGAAGGTGCTATCTAAGGAGGCTTGGTGAGTTCATAAAGTGCACTTGTAGATGGGACGCACTGCTGCCACTGTTTGTCGGAGGTGGAAGGTGTCAATGTTTGTGGAAAAGAGCTGCCAATCAAGCAGGCAGCTTTGTCCTGGATGGTGTCAAGCTTCTTGAGTGTTGTTGGAGTTGCACTCATCCACGTAAGTGGAGGATATTCCATCACACTCGTTGCTGGTGCCTTGTAGATGGTAGAGAGGTTCTGGGGAGTCAGAGGGTGAGTTACTCGCCACAGAATTCCGAGCCTCTGAACTGCTCTTGTAGCCACGGTATTTAAATGGCTAGACCAGTTCAGTTTCTGATCAGTGGTAACCCCCCCAGGATGTTGATAGTGGGGGATTCAGCAATGGTAATGCCATTGAATGTCCAGGGGTGATGCTTAGATTCTCTTGTGTTGGAGATGGTCATTGCCTGGCACTTGTGTGGCACAAATGCCTCTTGTGTCATGAAGCTATTAATGTATATAATATTTTGGAAAATATTTTTCTTTTACAGTAGAGGTTTAGTCTGCAGGTGTGTCTTAATTGGATTAAAGCCAGCTAGTCTGGGTGCTTTGATGGGTACTAGTTTTGATATGTAAGGGAGATGGCATGCATTTGCATTTTTGAATACAGCATTCAAGAAGCGGGGGGGGTGAAAACTCAAGCCTTTCTTGCAGCTACCAAGCAATATGTTTATATTACTAATAAAATTGGTATTATGAAAGGGATTTTATTGCTAAAAGGTGAAGTTCAAAGAGGCTGGTGAGACAAGAGAATTTGAATTCAATCAGTGGTGGCAGATTTAACTTCAGTAGTTTTTGGGTATGCAGAGCAGAGGCAATGTGAGATCAAAACGCAGCTGCAAGCCTCCAACTCTCTCCACATGAACCAGAGTCAAAGAACCTCATTTTGATTTCATAAGGTGAAAATGCTTTGCCTGGTGTCTGGTTAAGTCTATGCGATGCTGTTGCCTTAATGGAGATTAGTTTGGGAATTTGTTAAAAGTTATGATAGTAGTAGTTGGTAGCCATGTTTACATATATTTTTAACCTGTATAAATTAATAAAATATTTCATTTAGTTTAATGTAAAACGTGAAGAACTGATGGTCTGATTCCTGAATTTAGAGTTGCATCTCAAACATAACACTTAAACACTTTAGACAGTTGTTTAAAGTTTCCCTCTGGGATTTTTAAAATAACTCCACTTTACCAACTGCATTGGTCATAATAATAAGTGGGGTCCATGGAGATGCTAAATCTATTCCATTGTGGAAGGTAAATTTAAAGAGCAGACGGAAGAATGGCAAAGGGATAGTTGGGGTGGTGGAAAAGTTAACCATTGCAGGGGTTCAATTTATTCTGGGTAATGAAATAGATGGGTCACAAATGTGGGTGATAACTGTGGTAGTTCAGCAGCCTGTAGAAGTGTTTTCAACAGAAGTGCTACAGAAGGAACATCCTGGATTGTTTCCTGATTGTGTTATATTGAGATCAAAGATCCATCGGGAAAAGCAAAATAAACAAGATAAGCAGGCACTTCAAAGGCAAGAAAAAGGTGCCAAAATCCAATTAGCTGGTACTGTATATGATAATATTGTTCAGGAGGAAGGAATGCAGGACAGTTCAGTTGAAGTGTTTAACTCAAAGAGGTTAGTGGAGTTACAGAAGAATGATTTGCAATTAAAATAGTTATATCAGAAAGCTTATTCAGGAACCAAAGCAAAATGTATTCCAGTATGTTATTATCTTTGAGGGAATATATTAATGATAAATTGGCGGTCAGATTACGTCTCAACAAATGAAAGCTGGAGGGAGGTGCATCAGATTATTATCCCATTAGGTTATAGAAATGAGATTCTGAGGATTGCTCAGGAAATTCCAATGGGGGACATTTAGGAATTAGGAAAACACAGGAAAATATATAGGGGTGTTTTTTTGGCCAGGATTGCATAGGGATGTAGTCAAATTCTGTAGAACCTGTCACATATGTCAAGTAACAGGAAAATCACAAGCAGTGATTAAGCCTTTGCCTTTAATCCCAATATCAGCATTTGAAGAACCTTTTACCAGGGTCATGATTGTTTGCGTAGGACCCCTCCCTAAAACTAAAAGTGGAAATCAGTATTTATTAACAATAATGGATGTGTCTACTAGGTTTCCTGAAGCGATATCGTTAAGAAATATTACAACTAAGAAGATTGTGGAGGAGTTAATTCAATTTTTACAAGATATGGTTTACCTAAAGAACAATCAGATCAGGGGTCAAGTTTCATTTCACAGCTGTTAAAGAAAGTAATGAACAGTTTGGGGATAAAACAGTTTAAGTCAACAGCTTATCATCCGGAGTCACAAGGAGCTTTGGAAAGATGGCATCAAACTTTAAAAACTATGATAAGAGCATGGTGTCAGAATTATGCACAGGATTGGGATACAGGAATTCCATTTTTGTTATTTGCTATTAGGGATGGTCATAATGCATTGACTGCTTTTAGCTCTTTTGTACTAGTTTATGGTCATGAGGTAAGGGTCCACTGAAATTGATTTGAGAAATTGGTGGGTCAAAATTCAGAAACTACTCTCTTGGATTCCATATCAAATTTCAGGGAAAGATTTAACAGAGCATGTGAGCTGTCTCAGGAGCATTTAGAGATCTCACAGCAAGTGATGAAAGTGAAAGCAGATAAGAAGGCTAAAATTTAGTTTTGTTTCTGGAGAGAAAGTATTAGTTTTGTTACCAGTACTAGGGGATTCATTAAATGCAATGTTTAATGGGCCTTACAGGATTGAAAAGGAATTGAGTGAAGCAAATTATTTAATAAATACTCCAGATAGAAGAAAGAAGCAGAGGGTGTGTCATGTAAATATGCTTAAAAAGTACTTTGACAGGGAAGAGGAACACAAAGAGGTGTTAGTGATGGTGGATGATGAGAAAGAGGTAGAAGTGCAGGACTTTGAAACTGACTTTCCTCTAAGCAAATTGGATAAAGAGGGGGTGCTTGAAAATTTAAATGAAATATTGAGTTACCTTCCAAGCAAGTGTCAAGTCACACAAACCTATAAGTTGGGAAAGACACATTTAGTTTTACATGCTATAAGTGTAGAAATATCATCTTCAGTGAGACAACAACTTTATAGATTAAATCTGGCAAAGCTATCACAAGTACAAAAATAAATTGATTTCATGCTTCAAAATGATATCATTGAGTCTAGTTGCAGTAACTGGAGTTCACCTATTGTACTGGTACCGAAACTGGATGGAACACAAAGACCGTGCGTGGACTACTGTATTTACTCGACTACAAGTGAATGCGGTGACAAAAGTGGATTCATATCGCATACCACGGTTGGAGGACTGCATTGAGAAAGTGGGACAATCGAAATTTATCACAAGGATTTACTTGCTAAAAGGATATCGGCAGGTACCGTTGTCAGAGAGAGCAAAGGAGATATCAGCTTTTGTAATGCCAAATGGACTATATCAGTTCAAAATCATGCCATTTGGAATGAAGAATGCACCTGCGACATTTCAAAGACTGAAAAACAAAGTAATTGCGGGTTTAAGCAATTGTGCGGTTTATACTGATGATCTAAATTGTTTTCAGTCAGACATGGGAGGAGCATTTACAGCATCAGGAAGAATTATTTACTCGACTACAAGAAGTTAATTTAGTGATGAACTTGAAGTTCACTAAAAGCGAATTTGCAAAAGCTCAAGTTATGTATCCAGGCCATACCATTGGACATGGTAAGGTGGCTCTGAGAGATGCGAAAGTCAAGGCTATCATGGATTTCCCAGTGCCTACAACAAAACAAGAAGTTTTGAGATTTCTGGGCATGAGTGGGTTTTACCTGAAATTTGCTCCACCGACTGAACTATTAAAAAAGAACAAGAAGTTTCAATGGACACTGGAGTGTCAGGAGACATTCGATAGTTTTAACTACGACACCAGTATTGGCAGTACCCAATTATGCCAAGCAATTCAAGTTGGCCGTTGACACAAGCGATAGAGGCATTGGGGCTGCACTGTTACAAGAAGATGGCACTGGAATCGAAATAAGAGTATTTTTCACAGAACAGAGAACATTTTCAAAGATCGAGAAAAAGACTTTGGCTAGAATTTTCCAGCTGACGTGCGTAGCCCGCACGTGTAATATGACGCGAGTGTGCCGACGTCAGAGTGCGCCATCGCAATATTTCAGTGGGCGGGCGCGATCATAAGACCATAGGACATAGGAGCAGAAATTAGGCC
Source organism: Cetorhinus maximus (assembly GCF_964194155.1). Taxonomy (NCBI): domain Eukaryota; kingdom Metazoa; phylum Chordata; class Chondrichthyes; order Lamniformes; family Cetorhinidae; genus Cetorhinus; species Cetorhinus maximus. The sequence goes on from NC_135883.1 coordinate 170,321,373, forward strand.
ATTCAGCCCATCGGGTCTGCTCCGCCATTCAATCATGGCTGATAAGTTTCTCAACCCCATTCTCCCGCCTTCTCCCGTAACCTTTGATCCCCTTACCAATCAAGAACCTATCTATCTCGGTCTTAAATACACTCAATGACCTGGCCTCCACAGCCTTCTGTGGCAACGAATTCCACAGATTCACCACTCTCTGGCTAAAGATGTTTCTCCTCATCTCTGTTCTAAAACGTCTTCCCTTTACTCTGAGGCTGTGCCCTCGGGTCCTAGTCTCTCCTAATGGAAACATCTTCCCCACATCCACTCTATCCAGGCCTTTCAGTATTCTATAAGTTTCAATCACATCCCCCCTCATCCTTCTAAACTCCATCGAGTATAGACCCAGTGTCCTCAAACGTTCCTTATATGTTAAGCCTTTCATTCCTGGGATCATTCTCGTGAATCTCCTCTGGACCCTCTCCAGGGCCAGAACATCCTTCATAAGATACGGGGCCCAAAATTGCTCACAATATTCTAAATGTGGTCTGACCAGAGCCTTATAAAGCCTCAGCAGCACATCCCTGCTTTTATATTCTAGTCCTCTCGAAATAAATGCCAACATTGCATTTGCCTTACTAACTACCGAATCAACCCCTGCAAGTTAACCTGAAGAGAATCCTGGACTAGGACTCCCAAGTCCCTTTGCACCCCAGATTTCTGAATTCTCTCCCCATTTAGAAAATAGTCTATGCCTCTATTCTTCCTACCAAAGTGCATGACCTCACACTTCCCCACGTTGTATTCCATCTGCCACTTCTTTGCCCATTCTCCTAACCTGTCCAAATCTTTCTGCAGCCTCCCCACCTCCTCAATACTACCTGTCCCTCCGCCTATCTTTGTATCATCTGCAAACTTAGCCAGGATGCCCTCAGTTCCTTCATCTAGATCATTAATATAAAGTGAACAGTTGTGCTCCCAACACTGACCCCTGCGGAACTCCACTAGTCACCGGCCGCCATCCTGAGAAGGACCCCCTTATCCCCACTCTCTGCCTCCTGCCAGACAGCCAATCCTCTATCCATGCTAGTACCTTGCCTCTAACACCATGGGCTCTTATCTTACTGAGCAGCCTCCTGTGTGGCACCTTGTCAAAGGCCTTCTGGAAGTCCAAGTAGATAACATCCATTGGCTCTCCTTTGTCTAACCTGCTCGTTACCTCCTCAAAGAATTCTAACAGATTTGTCAGGTATGACCTCCCCTTGATGAAACCATGCTGTCTTTGCCCTATTTTACCATGCACTTCCAAGTATTCTGAAATCTCATCCTTAAAAATGGACTCGAAAATCTTACCAACGACCGAGGCCAGGCTAATCGGCCTGTAATTTCCCATCTTTTGCCTCACTCCTTTCTTAAATAGGGGGGTTACATTAGCGATTTTCCAGTCCTCTGGGACTCTCCCTGACTCCAGTGATTCCTGAAAGATCACCACTAATGCCTCCACTGTATCTTCAGCTATCTCCTTCAGAACTCTGGGGTGTAATCCATCTGGTCCAGGTGATTTATGCGCCTTCAGACCTTTCAGTTTTCCTAGCACCTTCCCCTTGGTAATGGCCACTATAGTCACCTTTGCCTCCCAACTCTCTTGAACTTTGGGGATGTTACTCGTGTCTTCCACCATGAAGACTGACACAAAGTACCTATTCAGTTCCTCCGCCATTTCTTTGTTCCCCACTACTACTTCTCCAGCGTCATTTTCCAGTGGCTCAATGTCCACTTTTGCCTCTCTCTTACCCTTTATATATCTAAAAAATTGCTTGCAATCTTCTTTTATATTACTGGCTAGTTTACCCTCATATTTAATCTTCTCCCTCCTTATTTCTTTTTTAGTTGTCCTCTGTTGGTCTTTGCAGGCTTCTCAATCCCCTGGCTTCCCACTGCTCTTCGCCGCATTGTATGCTTTCTCTTTAGCTTTTATGCTGTCCCTGACGTCCTTTGTCAGCCATGGTTGCCTCGTCCTCCCTTCAGTATGCTTCTTCTTCCTAGGGATGAATTTTTGCCGTGTCTCCCAAATTATGATCAGTTCGCCTGCCATCAATTGAAGGGCTCATTAAGGCCCTTAACTTGCCAATTGTCCAGGATTTTGAGGGGCCCATGCAAACTTCGGGTCGGAGCACGTGCCAAACAGGCAGGCGGGCAGGAGATTATTTAAGAAAACTTTTGCAATGTCGGGACATGTGGACTCAGAGGGGTTGTTGATGTTTTTCACGAAGTTATAATTGATGAAAGTGTTTAAAACATACCTGTGTGATTGTTAGTAGTTCTATCAATGTCCAAGAGGTTTTTGTGTAAAGTGAAAGCATTCTGCAGACAGCAATCTTTCTCGGCCTTGCAGCTTTCCGGAGGCCTCCATTTAGCCCGGGGGTATGGGTTCTGACATCTCCAGTACAGGCAGCTCCCCTGAGGAGGAAGGGAGGGATAGAATCAGGAGGAGGTCAGGAGTGGACAATCAGCCTCCAAGGGAGGCACCTTTTGGTGTCCAGGTGCAGGCACAAGGGGCGTAGGGCCAAGAGGTTGTCCAAGGTGCAAGGGGCCGCAGACGACGCCACTATCCTGCTGACAGGGTATACAGGTGAAGCAGCTGCCTCCATATGACTGAGGTGCAGTGCCGAAGGAGGCTCCGACTCTCAAGGGAGACAGTCAACTATATCTGTCAGATGATTGGCCCTGAGATCTCCCCTAACTATGTGGGAGGACACCCCATGCCACGGCTCTGAAGCTCACAGTTGCCCTCCACTTCTATGCCTCTGGCTCCTTCCAGGGCTCGGTGGGTGATCTTTGCGGTTTCTCCAAATCAGCTGTCCACACCTGTGTCAAGCAGGTTACAGACGCTCTGTTCAGGCGGGTATCCACCTTTATCCACTTCCGCTGCGACCAGGCAAGTCAGGCACAGCGAACCAGAGGCTTTGTAGCCATTGCTGGATTTCCCCGCATCCAGGGTGCTATAGATTGTACACATGTGGCCACCAAGGCGCCAGCATGTGAGCTCGGTGCCTTTGTCAACAGGAAGGGCTTCCACTCCATGAACGTGCAGATAGTGTTCAATCACAGGATACAGATTTTACAAGTCTGTGCAAGGTTTCCAGGCAGCTTCCATGACGCCTACATCCTCAGACACTCTCAGGTGCTGGGGCTCTTCAGTGCTCCGGCTCGGCTGGGTGGTTGGCTGCTGGGTGACAAGGGCTATCCCCTGCGAAGGTGGCTCATGATGCCACTACGCCGTCCAAGAACAGAAGCTGAGCATCGGTACAATAGGAGCCAGGGCACCACAAGGGCTGTGGTGGAGAGAGCCATCAGTCTTCTCAAAATGCGCTTCCGTTGCCTGGACTGCTCAGGGGGCGCACTCCAGTAACCCCCAGATCATATCTTTCTGATCGTGGTAGTCTGCTGCGCCCTGCACAATCTTGCACTGGAAAGGGGGGATGCAATTGATGATGAAGACCTTGACGCCCTGGATGAGGCTGCAAATGATGAATCCAGCAGTGTCTCAGAGGATGAGGAAGTACAGGGCGATGATGAGGGCCACAAAGACGACCCGCATTTACACCAAGGAGTCAGGGACATCCGGGACAATTTAATCCAAAGAACCTTCAGCTAACTCCACACACATGGATCAGCAGGAGCAGCATTGCCTGGAACTTCCACACGTGGCCACAATTAAAGCGCACATGATTATTTGACAATGTTACAAAAAGTGATCCCTATGCTAAGGCCAACACAAAATCACCGGTGGCATACCCGGGGAGTGCCTAAGGTGCCTTATGTTTTCGTTTCTGGGTGCTACGTCTAGGTGCCGCCCCATCGCTTGGAGTGGCTTGAGAGACAGCCTGCTGACTCTGCTGTCCTATTGGCCTGGATGACCTTGGCGGGCGTCCTCTGGCCCATGGAGCCTGTGATGGCCCCGCCTGGAAGGGAGTTGCCAGCTCCTAAACTGGCACCTCCCCAGTTGTCGCAGCCTCAACGGAAGCGACGTTGACTGGCAGAGGTGCGGAGGAGCTGCTGCCCTCATCCAGAGCACTATGAGAGGAGCTTGCAGTGACGGCAGGCAGCTGCTACACCGACGTGAGGTCCAAATCTACCTCCCTGCTCACCGCAGATGCATGGATGCCGAGTGCCGGTGCTTGGTGTCCACAACATCTCCCACAATGGGAAACACCACCTGTGGCCAGAATCGCTGTGAGGGCTTGCCGGTCAGAGCGTAACTCAATCGTATTTTGATCCATTTGGTGGAAGCCTCTCTCTATGAGAGTCGCCAATCTCTCATTGAAGGAATCCTGATGTTCTGCTCTGAGGGCGGATTCTTCGCGTGCACTCTGCCTAGACTCCTCGGTCGCAGAGAGCAACTGAACCATTCCCTCATGCAACCCTGCCAGATGCAAATGCACTTACCGACGCTTTTACTGCAGCTGCTGCAATGGGGACAACTCCAGGGGCACGTCATCAGTGCCGGACTCAGCATGTGCCTCATCTCCTGCAGCCCTCCGGCTGTTGGAGCCATCGGCACTCTCTGCCCCTACCATCTCCTCTAGCAATCGTGATGTGCCCTCTCCACTGTGACCCGGGACACTAGCTGATGGTAAAGTCCCCACCGAGGTGTGTGTGTCTGCGCTGGTGCCTGGCTGGCTGAAATGATGTGCAGCAAGTTGCACATGTTGCCCCTCAGGTGTGGAGGGGGGGCTGCGTTGAGGACGTGCGGGTCGCTCTGGTGGTGATGCTGAAATTAACAACAAGGACAGTGCATCAGTTAGCGTGCATTCACTTCAACCTTTCATCCCTTTCCCCCCCACCCTCATAAGTAGCTCATCCTTAAAGACCCTTAAAAGAACATTGGTGAGGTCCAAATGAGTCAAGTTGGGCCCCAACGCACATGCAAACAGGCTGGTTAGATGGCCTCATGAATGGCACATGGCTTGTAAAGAACCAGAGGAGTGGGGAGAGTGCAGAGGTATCTGATGTGGATGCATTGTTGCCTGGATAATTGCGCGGCTGAGGAAACATTTCAAACAGTTGTGTCATTTTCCGCCGAACTCAGAAGTTTGAGAGGTCATATTATTGCCCTTCATTCTGTAAGGAGGGGCATAGACTGGGTGGCCAGAAGGCAACATTTCCCCTTGGCGCAGGGATGAGTAACGTGGTGGCATTCATCTAAGTTGAGTGCCATGAGGTTCACAGCTGATGAGCTGAGGACCTTCTGGACAAAGTAATGTGGGGCGCACTGGCTGCAAGGGTGTGGGAGGTCCCAAACCCCCGAAAATGGAATAAGTTTTTGGGTGTGCAGCAGCAACACAATGGCATGTGAGACCATGGTGATAGTGGTCACAAATGGGATAAGGTGACTTTGGAAGGTGGTGGAGAGGCTAATCCTCAAGGGGACAAGGGTCCCTCCTATATGACCCAGATGTCAGAATGCCTCAGTCAGTGAATGAGCATTGTTGCAGCATTAACGATTGCAGCAACCATCAGTGGTTTGGATGGTGGGCACACAGAGTGGATGGGACTGTGGACCTCAAATACCTGCCCGCTGGACCCCAGCCTCGCTGCCCCCAGCTGCCCTGGTCTCCTGCCTCCTGGCCTCCATGGCCTGCTCCTCAAATGGGGTGAGGCGCTGGAGGAGGGCGCGCCTACCTCCAGTCCTCAGGCGCTCCCGGGCATTGTGGTTACTTTTGGCCTGCAAAACACATAAGAGGATTTATTGGGGCAGGTCGCTCATGTAAACTGCACGCACATGCCGCACCCCAACCACAGTGGGCCATCTGAGGCCTCCAGCAGCTCCTGTCCACACTACTGGTGATGAGTCCCCAGAAGATAGTACGGCTGGTCCCAACCCCCTCCCCCAATGGATACCTTGGACACATTCAGCGCCCATCACTTTGAATAGCACACGGGTCCTAGCGCCCATGGAAAGGAGGATCAAATAGGTGTGGCGCCGATGCCAGCAGAAGGGACTTGCCCAAAAGACCTTGAGGCACCCCTTGGACCATGTCATTACCATCAATATGACATGTGTTGGAGTTCTGAGTATGTCTACCGGCCTCCCCTGCAGTTTGCCCCCAAAATACTCAAATGCCACAGAAACCAACATATGCTGCGCAGAAAGCCCTTCTTCTCCTCAACCACTAAGACTGATGTAAGCATTGTCAGTACCCATTTGCCCATCCAGTGTGCGACAGATGCCCTATGCAGTAACGGCAGCCATACATGGTGGGGTGGGGGGGCAGGGTGCAAAGGCTAAGGCTGCCTTCTGCCCCAAATAGCCCAGACAGACATGGTACTCACCTATCCGGAGCGCAGCAAATCATTGAAGCATTTTTGGCAGTGTGTGCCAGTGCGTCTGACGTCATCATGGGCACTTACAGCCTCACCCACCTCGTCCCACGCCTGGCTGGTAACATGGGGGGCCCTCCTCCTCCCATCCTCAGGATAGAGAACATCACGTCGCTGGCCCACCTCTTCCAGGAGGACAGCAAGGTGTGCGTCCGAGAATCTGGGTGCACAGTCGCCCCACCCCCTCACCACCATGGCCTCTCCTGCAGCCTGCCCCCCTCCTCCTCCACCTCCTCCTCCTCTGCCATCCTTGGAGCATTTCTACCTCTCTGAGTGGCCATGGTGCACTGCTTCAAGCAGGCTGCCTGGCCACTCTTTAAACAGGCTGCCGGCTCCCCATTGGAACCGGCAGTCTGAGGTCGTCCGGCCCCACGACTATTTTCCCGTTCTCCACGGGAGTCGCTAAGCAGCAGTACGGGCCTTAATTGGCCCGCCCATGGAAAATGGCGGCGCGGCCCGTTTCGTCAGCGGCAATCGGCCGCCTGCCGGCCGCCAAGCTGGTTAGGCCAGCCCAACCCACGAACATAAAATTTTGCCGTTTGAGTTTCATGTTAGCATTGCAGCATTTTGAAATTTATGTTGCAAACAATTCATCAGAAACAACTATTTGTACAGACCACAATTCTTTGAAGTTTTTGGACAAATTTCGAGACAAAAGTGCAAGGCTTTTCGGATGGAGTCTATTATTACAACCATTTAATCGACATATTATACATATTGCTGAAAGAGAAAATCTGTTCGCAGATGCAATATGAAGAGTTTGAAGCTTAAAGGAAATTGGGACATTTAAGAAAAAACTGGACACTGAACTGAAGTGATTTCTGTTGATACCAAGGACTTGTGTTTTTATATTATGTTCATGCATGCATCTGGTAATGTAATAGTGCAATGAGTATAGGAGGTAGTGTGAGATGGGTTATTAAAATGAAGTCGTCTTTTAGAATTATGACAGTTCATTTTCTGTTAAGGAAGGGGGTGTCATGAAGCTATTAATGTATATAATATTTTGGAAAATATTTTTCTTTTACAGTAGAGGTTTAGTCTGCAGGTGTGTCTTAATTGGATTAAAGCCAGCTAGTCTGGGTGCTTTGACGGGTACTAGTTTTGATATGTAAGGGAGATAGTATGTATTTGCATTTTTGAAAACAGCATTCAAGGAGGGTAAAAATTGATGTCTTTCTAGCGGCTACCAAGCAAAATGTTTATATTACTAATAAAATTGGTATTATGAAATGGGTTTCATTGTTAGGAGGTGAAATTCAAAGAGGTTGGTGAGACAATGAGAATTCAAATTCAATCAGTGGTGGGAGATATAACTTCAGTAGTTTTCGGGTATGCAGAGCAGAGGCAATGTGAGATCAAAAGGCAGCTGCAAGCCTCCAACTCTCGCCACACGAACCAGAGTGAAATAACCTCATCTTGAATTCATAAGGTGAAAATGCTTTGCCTGGTGTCTGGTTAAGTCTATGGGTTGCTGTTGCCTTAATGGAGATTAGTTCAATTTGTTAAAAGTTATGATAGTAGTAATTGGTAGCCATGTATACATATATTTTTAACCTGTATAAGTTAATAAAATGTTTCATTTAGTTTAATATAAAACCTAGAAAACTGATGGTCTGATTCCTGAATTTAGAGTCGCATCTCAAACATAACACTTAAAATTATAGGTTATGACAGTTGTTTAAAGTTTCCCTCTTGAATTTTAGATAACTCCGCTTTACCAACTGCATCGGTTGTAACACCTTGCCATTTGTCAGCACAAGCCTGGATATCGTCCAGGTCTTACTGCATTTGGACATAGACTGCTTCACTATCTGAGGAGTCGTGAATGGTGCTGAACATTGTGCAATCATCAACGAAAGTCCCCACTTCTGACCTTATGATGGAAGGAAGGTCATTGATGAAGCAGCTGAAGATGGTTAGGCCTAAGGCACTACGTTGAGGAACTCCTGCAGTGATGTCCTGGAACTGAGATGATTGACCTCCAACAACCACGACCATCTTCCTTTGTGCTAGGTATGACTCCAATCAGCAGAGAGTTTTGCCCCTGATTTCTATTGACTCCAGTTTTGCTAGGGCTCATTGATGCCACACTCAGTCAAATGCTGCCTTGATGTCAAGAGCAGTCACTCTCACCTCACATCTGGAGTTCAGCTCTTTTGCCCATGTTTGAACCAAGGCAGAAATATGGACAGGAGCTGAGAGGCCCTGGCAGAACCCACACTGAGCGTCTATGAGCAGGTTATTGCTAAGCAAGTGCCACTTGATAGCACTGTTGATGACCCCTTCCATCAGTTTACTGATGATTGAGAGTAGAATGATGGGACAGTAATTGGCTGGGCTGGATTTGTCCTGCGTTTTGTGTGCAGGACACACCTGGGAAATTTTCCACATTGTTGGGTAGATGTCAGTGTTGTAGCTGTACTGAAACACTTTGGCTCGGGGCGCAGCAAGTTCTGCCGCACAAGTCTACAGTACTATTGCTGGAATATTGTCAAAGTCCGTACCCTTTGCAGTATCCAGTGTCTTGAGCTGTTTCTTGATACCACGCGCACTGAATTGAAATGACTGAAGACTGGCATCTGTGATGCTGGGGACTTCCAGAGGAGTCTGAGATGGATCATCCACTCGGCACTTCTGGCTGACAATTGTTGCGAATGACTCTAGATTCATAGGCTCACAGACATTTACAGCAAAGTTGGAAGCCATTCGGCCCATCGTGTCTGCGCCAGTCAACAAAGATCTGACTACACTAATCCCATTTACTAATCCCATTTTCCAGCACTTGGCCCATAGCCCTAGAGGCTATGGCAATGTAAGTGAATATCTAAATACTTTTTAAATGTTACAAGAGTTTCTGACTCAACCACCCTTTAGGGCAGTGAGTTCCAGGCTCCCACCACCTTCTGGGTGAAAATATTTCTCCTCAACTCCCATCTTAGCGTTTTACCTCTTGCCTTAAATCTATGCCCCCTGGTTATTGACCCCTCTACTAATGAAAAAGTGCCTTCCTATCCAACCTATTTACGGCCCTCATAATCTCACACATCTCTATCTGGTCCCTGCTCAACATTTGCTGCTCCAAGGAAAACAACCCCAGCTTATCCAATCTTTCATCATAGCTCAGACCCTCCAGCCGAGGCAGCATCCTGGTAAATCTCCTCTGCACCCTCTCCAGTGCAATCATACCCTTCCTATAAAGGTGGTGACTAGAACTGCAGGCAATACTCCAGTGTAGCCAACGCATGGTTTTACACATTTCCAGCATAACCTCCCTGCTCTTGTATTCTATGCCTTGGCTAATAAAGGCAAGTATCTCATATGCCTTCTTAACTACCTTATCTACCTGCCCTGCTACCTTCAGGGATCTGTGGATATGCACACCAAGGTCCCTCCGAGTTTCAGTACTTTCCAGGGTCCTACCATTCATAGTGTAATCATGTTAGCCCTCCCCAAGTGCATTACTTTTCTGGGTTGAATTCCAATTGCCACTGCTCTACCCACCTGACCAGTCCATTGATATCCTCCTGCAGTTTACAGCTATCCTCCTCCCTATTTACCACCCTACCAATTTTCGTGTCATCCATGAACTTCTTGGTCATACCCACTACATTTAAGTCCAAATCATTTATGTACACCAAAAACATCAAGGGCCCCAGCACTGAGCCCTGCGGAACCCCACTGGAAACAGACTTCCAGTCACAGAAACACCCCTCTACCATCACCCATTGCTTCCAGCCTCTCAGCCAATTTTGGATACAATGTGCCACTTTGCCTTGGATCCCATGGGCTCTTACTTTGTTGGCCAGTCTGCTATGAGAGACCTTATCAAAAGCCTTGCTAAAGTCCATGAAGACCACATCAAAGGTATTGCCCTCATCAACATTCCTGGTTACCTCCTCAAAAGATTCGACCAAATGTGTCCCTTAACAAATTAATGCTGACTATCCCTGATTAATCCGTGTCTCTCCAAGTGCATATATTCTGTCCCTCAGAATCCTTTCTATTAACTTTCCCACCATTGAGGTTAGACTGACTGGCCTGTAATTTCCTGGTCTATTCCTTCCTCCCTTCTTTAATAATGGGACAATGTTAACAGTCCTCCAGTCCTCTGAGCCTCACCTGTGGCCAGAGAGTATTTGAAAATTACTGCCAGGGCCCCTGGTATCTCTTCCCTCACTTCCCTCAACAGCCTGGGATACATCTCATCCAGGCCTGCTTTTCATCCACTTTTAAGGCTGCTAAACCCGCTAGTTCCTCCTCTCTCTCTATGTTAATTTCCTCTAATATTTCACAGTCCTCCACCCTGATGTCGTCGTCTTCAATTGTGAAGGCCAACGCAAAGTATCCATTGAGGACATCTTCCAGGTCCACACACAGATTACCTCTATGGTCCCTAATTGGCCCTACTCTTTCCCTAGTTATTCTCTTGCTTTTTATATATTTAAAAAACCCCTTTGGGTTTTCCTTTATTCTACCCACCAATGCTTTCTTTTGAACTCTCTCAGCTTTCCTAATTTCCTTATAAGTTCCCCCTTGCACTTTTTATACTCCTCTAGGCACTCTGTCATATTGAGCCCTTGGTATCTGCCATAAGCTTCTCTTCTTTTGTTAATCCTAACCTTTATGTCCCTTGACATCCAGGGTTCTCTGGATTTGACCCCCCCACCCCACCCACTTTGTCTTTATGGGAACATATTTGTCTTGTACTCTCACTATTTCTTCCTTGAATGCCTCCCACTGCTCTGACACAGTTTTATCTGCAAGGAGCTGCTCCCAGTCCACTTGGGCCAAATCATATCTCATCTTAGTAAAATTAGCTTTTCCCCAGTTTAGAACTTTTATTCCCAGCCCAACCATATCCTTTTCCATAATTATCCTAAATCTAACTGAGTTATGGGAGCGAATTTTCTGCATGCCTTGAGGGCTGGTCGGGCACAGGCGGGCGCGGAAGCGATCACCACCCATGATCGGCTGCGCGCCGCCATTTTACATTTGCAGGCCAATTAAGGCCCGACCAGTGTGATGCACGGCCGGTAGCACTCAGCGTTACCTGTGCGAGCGGGGGGAGGAGGGAAAGAGCACAGAAATCTCCCAGAGGCACAGAGCTGCCTCAGGGACATTAAGTACAAAATAAAACTTCATAAATAATAAAGTTAAAAATTCACATGAGCTGTGACATGTTTATGAATTGTGCAAAAATTATTTATTTACTTCATAAAACCTTCAGGAAACATCATCCCGCCCGGGCATGTTAGTGGGGTGGTAAAAAAGGCATTTGGAACACTTGCCTTTATCAATCGAGGCATAGATTACAAAAGTAGGGGAGTCATGTTGGAGTTGAATAGAACCTTGGTGAGGCCACAGCTGGAGTACTGTGTGCAGTTCTGGTCACCACATTATAGGAAGGATGTGATTGCACTGGAACGGGTGCAGAGGAGATTCACCAGGATGTTGCCTGGGATGAAACATTTAAGTTATGAAGCGAGGTTGGATAGACTTGGGTTGTTTTTGCTGGAGCCAAGAAGACTGAGGGGTAACCTTATCGAGGTGTACAAGATTATGAGGGGCATGGATAGGGTGGATAGGGAGCAGCTGTTCCCTTTAATTGAAGGGTCAGTCACGAGGGGACATAAGTTCAAGGTGAAGGACAGAAGGTTTAGGGGGGATGTGAGGAAAAACTTTTTTACCCAGAGGGTGGTGATGGTCTGGAATGCACTGCCTGGGAGGGTGATGGAGGCGGGTTGCCTCACATCCTTTAAAAAGTATCTGGATGAGCATTTGGCACGTCATAACGTTCGAGGCTATGGGCCAAGAGCTGGTAAATGGGATTAGGTAGGTAGGTCAGATGTTTCTCACGTCGGTGCAGACTCAATGGGCCGAAGGTCCTCTTCTGCACTCTGTGATTCTGTGATTCCTCTCCGCCTGAGCAGCTGAACCACCCATAGTGCCATAGCTTTGACTCTGATTGGCCTCCACATAGGAACCGTCATTCTCACCGTTTTCCAGGGTTTGCGAGCGAGATGCACTTGGGGGTTTCCCTCACTACCTGCCTGGCCCCCTAATGCTTCAGCCTTATCTTTTACACTGATGTCCTTGGCTACTCTATCATTGAGGATGGGGATATTTGTGGAGCCTCCTCCTCCAGTGAGTTGTTTAATTGTCCACCACCATTCACGACTGGATGCGGCAGAACTTCAGAGCTTAGATCTGATCCGTTGGCTGTGGAATTGCTTAGTTCTGTCTATCATTTGCTGCTCATGCTGTTTGGCATGCAAGTAGTCCTGTGTTGTAGCTTCACCAGGTTGACACCTCATTCTTAAGTATGCCTGGTGCTGCACCTGGCATGGCCTCCTGCGCACTTCATTGAACCAGGGTTGATCCCCATGATTGGTGGTAATGGTAGAGGGGGAATATGCTGGGCCATGAGCTTACAGATTGTCGCTGGGTACAATTCTGCTGCTGCTGATGGCCCACAGTGCCTCATGGATGCCCAGTCTTGAGTTGCTAGATCTGTTCAAAATCTATCCAGCACAACACAATGGAGGGTATCCTCAATGTGAAGACGTGACTTTGTCTCCACAGCATCTCTGTCATGGATGGATGCATCTGAGGCAGGCAGATTGGTGAGGATGAGGTCAAGTATGTTTTTCTCTCTTATTGGTTCCCTCACATCCTGCCGCAGACCCAGTCTAGCTGCTTTGCCCTTTAGGACTAGGCCAGCTCGGTCTGTGGTGGTACTACCGAGCCATTCTTGGCGATAGACATGGAAGTTCCCCACCCAGAGTACATTCTGTGCCCTTGCCACCATCAGTGCTTCCACCAAGTGGTGTTCAACATGGAGGAGCACTGATTCATCCGCTGAGGGGGGTGCTGAAGGTAATCAGCAGGAAGTTTCCTTGCCTACGTTTGACCTGATGCCATGAGACTTCATGGGGGCCGGCATTGATGTTGAGGACTCCCAGGGCAACACGCTCCCAACTGTATACCACTGTGCCACCACCTCTGCTGGGTCTGTCCTGCCGGTGGGATTGGACAGGCCCAGGGATGATGATGCTGATGTCTGGAACATGATCTGTAAGATATGAGTCCATGTGTATGACTATGTCAGGCTGTTGCTTGACTAATCTGTGAGACAGCTCTCCCAATTTTGGCACAAGCCCCCAGATGTTAGAAAGGAGGACTTTGCAGGGTCGACAGGGCTGGGTTTGCTGTTGTCATTTCCAGTGCCTAGGTCGTTGCCGGGTGGCCCGTTCGGTTTGATTCCTTTTTATTGACTTTTTAACAATTTGATAGCACTGAGTGGCTTGCTAGGCCATATCCGTGTCATTTAAGAGTCAACCATATGACTGTGGATCTTGAGTCACATGTAGGCCAGACTAGGTGAGGACAGCAGATGTCCTTCCCTAAAGGGCATTTAGTGAATCAGATGGGGTTTTTACGATAATCAACATAGTCACCATTAGACTTTTAATATAAAAGCAAAATGCTGCAGATGCTGGAAATCTGGAACAAAAACAGAAATACCTGGAAAAACTCAGCAGATCTGACAGCATCTGTGGAGAGGGATACAGTTGACGTTTCGAGTCTGTATGACCCTTCATCAGAACTAAGACATATAGAAATGAGATGAAATATAAGCTAGTAGAAGGGGGTGGGACAGGAGAGCTCGATAGGGGGCCAGTGATAGGTGGAGGCCAAGAAGAGGTGGCCAAAGATGTCATAGACAAAAGGACAAAGGGGTGTTGATGGTGGTGATATTATCTAAAAGATGTGCTAATGGGGACATTAAGGGAAGCAAGCTAGTGGCAGATGGCCCTATTGGGGTGGGAGGAAGGGACCGAAATGGGCTAAAAGGTGAAGATGAAACAATAGATCGAAATAAATTTAAAAATAGGAGGGAAGAGAAAAAAATAGTTGTTAAAAAAAATTATAAATTATTGGAAAAAGGGGGATCGGAAAGGGGATGGGGATGGAGGGGAGAGTTCATGATCTGAAATTGTTGAACTCAATATTAAGTCCAGAAGGCTGTAGAGTGCCTAGTCGGAAGATGAGGTGCTGTTCCTCCAGTTTGCATTGAGCTTCACTGGAACATTGCAGCAGACCAAGGACAGACATGTGGGCATGAGAGCAGGGTGGTGTGTTGAAATGGCAAACAACAGGGAGGTCTGGGTCATGCTTGCAGACAATTAATTCCTGATTTTTTACTGTTAGATCATTCAGGAAGCAGTTGCTGCAAATGTGCAGATTCAGCAGATTAGTGTAAATCTGACGATCAGTCAGCATGCTGGTTTGACATCAGCATTGATATTTTGGAACTTAATGCAACATTTAATGTCCTTTGTTATCCTCACCCACCCAAACATGGATTCAGTGGCAGGAAGGAGCACACCATTGAGATCAGTTGTGGATTAATTTCCATTGAATCCTGTTGCAATTGTAAAGTTTATGGTGCTTCTCAGAGTTGTTAAAGTTACTTAAATCTTCAGGGAGTCTTCTGGTACATGCTTAAGGACTTTCTCCTGATTTCAAGGATTTTGCACGTACCACTTGCTCCCAGATATGGGTGCAAGCGCTTGCATCCCCTTGGACTCAACATGACAGGGTGAATAAGCAGAGGTAACACAGAGGAGGACAAGCTGCTAGAGGAGAGAAAAAGAGCAGGAGGGGGGGATATGGCAGCCAGCCATATCTGCACAAAGTGTTCAGGGGACACTTCGCCTACCTGAACCTTTGCTAAGAAGTTTTTCTGGTGTTTCTGCTTCACTAATGAAATCTTCAGTAAAATCTCAACTACAGCCTCAGAGCAGGGAAAGGTTCACAATGCCAATAGGGTGCAAAGGTGACCAAGACTGTGAACGTTTTTGCATCTGGCTCAGGCTGAAGTAAGCCATATTTTCACAACCTTAAATGTTAATTGTGTTTCTCTCTTCAGAGATGCTGCCAAATTTGCTGAGCATTTCCAGCAATTCTGTTAATACATCCCATTCTTTCTTACTTGAAAGGAGGCAGAGGTGAGAGCCAGATTTGCCAAGATTGCACAAATCCCCATGTCACTTTGCAGGCACTGCACGTCAATTCTGAGATGTACTGCAACCGAAAAGGATTTTACTTCCTCAACACCCACCTGGTGTTTGACCATACTCAGCACATCAAGCAAGTCATTACCCAGTATTCTGGCAGCAGTACTAATGCCTTCATTTTGCGGCAGCCCACTGTGGCATCTGTATATGAGCCACCATAACAATTCACAGAATCACAGAATCTTAATGGCACAGAAGGAGGCCATTCGGCCCATCATGTCTGCACCAGCTCTCCAAATAAGCATTATGACCTAGTGCCATTGCCCTGCCTTCTCCCCGTACCCTTGCACTTTGTTTCTATTCAAATAGTTATCTAATGCGCTCTTGAATGCCTCGATTGAACCTGCCTCCACCACACTTCCAGGCAGTGCATTCCAGACCTGAACCATTTGTTGTGTGAAAAAATGTTTTTCTTACATCACATTTGCTTCTTTTGCAAATCACTTTAAATCTGTGCTCTCTCGTTCTTGATTGTTTTACGAGTGGGAACAGCATCTCCCTATCTGCTCTGTCCAGCCCCCTCATGATTTTGAAAACTTCTATCAAGTGAATTCAGGGGGTGGTGACTGGGTATCAAGAGATAACAGCTGACCGCTTGACTGATGACTCTGGTGCGGAACCCACATACATGTAGACAATGCATAGACAATGAAAGTCATGCTGCCACACAATGTTTGATAGAACAGACAGCTTCTGCTGTCTGGATTGCTCTGTGGAGCCATGTAGTACTCATCTAGTGTGCCACAATTTGTGGTGGTCACCATTATGAGGTCACAGATCTAGCCACCATCTACTCTGCAAGCAGGTGGCACAGGAGAAAGAGAAGTATTGTCCAATTCTGGTCACCACATTTTAGAAAGAATGTGAGGTTCCTTAAGAGAGTGCAGAGGAAATTTACCATAATGGTTCTGTGGATGAAGGATTTTAGCTTCAAGGTTAGGATGAAAAAGCTGGAATTGTTCTCCTTGGAACAAAGGAGATTGAGGGAGATTTGATAGAGGTGTACTAGATTATGGCAGGTTTAGACAAGGTAGAAAAGAAAAGCTGTTCACATCAGTTAATTGTACAAGGACTGGGGTCACAGATTTAAGGGTTTTAGCAAGAGATGCAGTGGTGATATGAGCAAGAATTTTTTGAGGCAGCGAGTGTTCATGATCTGGAACTCGCTGCTTACAAGGGTGGAGGAAGCATTGAGGATCAATCATTTCAAAAGGAAATTGTATGGGCACTTAAGGGAAATAAATTTGCAGGGATTTGGGGATAGAGCATGGGAATGGGAATGGCTGGATTGCTCTATGGAGAGTTGGCATGGACTTGATGGATTAAATGTCCTTTTCTGTACCGTAATGACTTTATGATTCTGAGGAAGTACAAAGCCACTTTCTGGCCACATTGTCCATTATCAACCCATATGATTGAAATACCAGTGAACACAACACTAATTCTCTACTCACCAACAAAAACTAGGTGGAAGTGTGAGTTGTGAGGAGGGTGCAAGAATGCTTCAAGGGGATTTGGAAAGGCTAAGTAAGTGGGCAAAAATTTGGGAGCTGGAATATAATGTGAAGAAATGTGAGGTTATTCACTTTTGTTGGAAAAAACAGAAATACAGAGTATTTCTCAAATGGTGAGAGGTTGGGTGGTACTGAACTTCAAAGGGACTTGGGTGTCCTTGTTTACGAGTCACTGAAAGCTAACACACAGGTATAGCAAGCAATTAAGAAGGCAAATTATATGTCGGCCTTTATTACAATGGATTTGAGTATAGGGGTAAAGGTGTCTTGCTGCAATTATATAGAGCAGGGATAGGGAACCTACGGCCTGTGGGCCACATCTGGCCAGTTGCTCAATTTTATCCATCCAGCAGCAAGATTGCTGAAAATATAGACATATAACAGTAGCGCCTTTAAAATAGCATTTTTCATCATCATTACAAATTTGCTTTGGATAAAAGTGTCAGCTAAATTACTATAAGCATATTTAACATATAATATTCAAGTTCAGCCATCACATTAAAACGGTGGGTGAGTTGAATGTTTCTGTATTCTCCCTAAAAAAAACTAAATTAAGTTAATTTTTATGTATGTGTGGCCTGCGACTGATTTTGTCTATGTGCGAATGGCCCATGATAAGAAAAAGGTTCCCCACCTCTGATATAGAGCCTTGAGCTCTTGCTGTAGCCTTAACTAATTACCTTGCTAAATTCTCTTAATTTCTGTCTTCTGTTTGTTCTTCCCTGCCCGAGTGCTTCTAGGCTGAGCTACCTTAGTTTTTGCAGCATGATTTTCAGTGGAGGAGACTGCAAATGGCATTGCTGTATGACCTTTCTGAACCCTAAAAGGCCCAACTTTGAAGGCACCATGTTGGCATGGGCAGCAGCAGTCAAGGGTTGTTGTCCAACAGGCAACAGCAAAGACACTGTCAGATTGCCAGTGTAGGAGGATAAATGCTGCAATCCTGAGAGAGGTCAACAGGTTTATGCTCCGTGGACCCTCTGCAACTCTTGGAGTTAGTGCCTCTGCAACTTTAATCATCTATTGGAGTGCTGTGACACCCTGCAAGCTCATTTGAACACTGGTATCTGGAGTCAGATGCTGAACTTGTATGACAACAAACTGAGGTTGCATGAGAATAGCAGTCTGACCTTCCACACCAGTAAGCTGCCTTTCATGACTTCAGTCTGAGTTTCCACTGCAGCACGCCGACATTATGGCTTCTGTTTGTGCTACAATGGAAGTTAAGATTGTCTATCAGACCCTACATGATGTTTGGGTCTGCAGGTGTAATAATGGAATTCTTTACTACTTTCAGGCTGGAAAGAGTGTGCTCCAAGTTCTGCAGAAAGCATTGTACCAAGTAGCGCCGGGCAGCTCCATGCTCCTTTACAATGACCACAGGTTTCATTGTGCATTCCCATCAGCCTTTTTCCTTCAGCTGCCCCATCAAAGTTCTCATTTAAGTTCTCTGCAACTGAAGTCATGTTACCTCGCTCTCTGGAATCTGCGCTGACCTTTTCCCCTGCTGTAACTGCCACCCACATGTACCCGGTGCTTCGCCATATGCAGATTCCACTCCAAGATCACTTCTCAGGTATGTGCAGTGTCAATATCTGAGATGGTGTCCATGAGTGTGAGACCGAGTGACATTGTTCCTTTAAGAGATGAAAGTACTCGCATGGCAATACTAGATTTCTCAAAAGCCTTTGACAAAGTTCCACATGAAAACCTCTTGACCAAACTTCACTAACATGTAATCAGGGGGGAAAAGTTATTAAATTGGATCCAGCAAATCCTTACCAATAGAAGACCAAGAGTGGCATGTGATGGGGAAGCATCCTCTCCTAGTGATAACTTTTCCGCAGTTCCCCACAGAACTGTGTTGGAAGCTTTACTCTTCTTGACATACATAAATGACCTTCCCAACAAGTTAAAGACAGGGTACAACTATTTGCAGATGACTGCATGGTTCACGCATTAGGGAAAACTCAAGATCATATCAATTCACTGTAAGATGATCTTCTGGAATTGCAAAAATTGTAGGACCAATTAGAGATGGCATTTAATGCCAAAAAATGCTTTGCCATGTGCATTACCAACAAAAAAGATCCATTAACCGAAACCTTTAAGTATGGTAATCAAATTCTCCAACAGATAGATATATGCAACCATACCTGGGGGCTTCATCTTAAAAACAATTTTCAATGGGGGCTCTCACATTTAGCATATCACATCCAAAGCAAACAGGGTTCTTGAATTTCTGGGGCAGAATCTTTGGTATTGCAACAAAAACATCAGCATTTTAGCTTGCCAAATGTTCATCCAATTCTGGACTATGCAACTTGTGCATGGAATAGTTATATAGTGAGTGATATAAGATTGAAGAGATCGAAGGACATGCTGGGTGATTCTGCACAAAATGGTATGGGAAATACATCAGTGTCAAATCCAATCTCAAAGATTTGGAATAGTATTCACTACAGCAAAGAAGGGAGAGAAATAGACTGACCATGTTCTATAAAATTTGGAATGGACTGGTGGGAATTGACAGAAACAAATACCTGGTACCTCCTAGCATTGAAAAAACAGGAGGTGACCATCCACACATACTACAAAGACCATTTGTTTTCAAGGCAGTGTGTTTCAACAATTTTTCTTTCTAAGGACATTCCCACAATGGAACAAGCTGCCAAAGGAAGTAGTAACAGCTCCTTCACTTTAAATCTTAAAGACCCATCTTTAGATTATTGCCACTTATAAGTTTTCATTACCAGCTAGAGTGTAGTGTCAAATTTTGAGGTGCTGGAGCTCTCAAAAAATATGTTGGCCCTGTCGTTTCTAAATCTACCATTGCATTGTTTTCCTATGTATTAATTTAGTCCCCAAACATCAGTAAAACTATGTTTTTGAAGTGAAAAAATATTAGTGCCAGTAGGCATTTTATTTTGTTAGGAAATAGAGATAGTTTAAATTATATTGGTATTTGTAGGTGTTAGGAATGAGTTTAAGTTTGATTTGTATTTCTGTATGTGTGTGTTAAGAAAGGTCAAATTGAGTTTTTGTTTCACTTTAAAAGGGGCTCGCATTTCTAAAAAGAGTTTTATGACTATAAGCTAAGTAAAGCAATCAAGAGTAGAAAAAAACAGTGCTGTTGCCTAGCAACAGGGGTCTAAGGAGGCAGGTCCCTCCCACAGACATACAGAAAAACTAAAGAAACAGCAGTTTGTTTTGAGAGTGAAGTGTAGAGAGAAAGGCTCTAAGCTTCAGATTTAAAGAGACAAAAGCTGCAGAAAGCAGATTAAAAACGAGAACAGCTTGAAAGAGGCAAGAAGGTCCAAAGAGACAACAGAGGGTCTGTAACTCTTTACTATGAAGCAGTGGTACTGCTGACGGCTGAGTCAGTGAGAGAGAGTGCGTGGAAGACAGCTTGAATGCATGTCGTGACCCTGGGAAGAGGAATATCAGAAGGAGAGCTCAAAACCCTGGAGGTGAGCCCTTGTGGAAGGTGTCTGAGAGGAAGTGTCAGTTTAGAGAAGATTTCAAGGTGAGTTCTTGGAGAATGGAGTTTGGAAACATTCGTGTGAAAGACAGAGTTCAGTGAGAATGACTGGCTCACAGTATGACAAGCGTCTCGGAGGAGTTGAGGAGAGATCCATAGCATCTGATTGAGGTGGCATTTGCCACTTGGTTTCAGAGTGTCTGACCACAGGATGCCTATTGGTACATGGACTGTGTACTTACTGTGGACATTAGAGTATAAGGTAGCCTTTGTAACTTGTGTTATCCTTACAAATCTGTATGTATATATATATATATAAAACGGTATAGTTGTGGGTGAAGGAGTATTGCAATATAGTTCATCTTTTCTTGTTTAATAAATATTTTATTCTTTTGTTAAAAGTTCATCAGCTGACTCCTGCAACTCTGTTCTGTGGCTACTCTCCACATATCCAAACAAACAAATTAAAAGTTAGGATCTATCAAGCCGGGTTCCACTCTGGGATCAGGCTTGTTTAGGGGTAACCTCAGCTGGGATCATACCAAAGTGGGGGCTCGTCCGGGATTTGAAATGGGGACAGGGGAATTTTAGACACGGAATAGTAATTGGTTCGGGATTATCATTATAAGGTGGCATCTGTGAATCCTTTTTAACAAGTACATGGAGGTAAAGAGGTTCTGGACATAGAAATTGAAGTTGCTGTGAGGAATGGGTTGGAATTCGAAATGGCTTTGGAGGTTGCTAAGACTTTTTTTTTTACAGGTGGAGGATGTAACTCTGACTGGTTTACAGAAATTAACCAAGAGTAAGCTGATGGAATTGGCAAATAAGCTGGAGTTAGAAGTACCCGAAGGGATGAGGAAAGCAGACATAGTTGAGATAATAGCACTGGAAGGGGAAATAGAGAGACCACGTTCATCAGGGTTAGCTAAGATCCAGTTGCAAATGAAGCAACTTGAATATGCAAGAGAAAGAGAAGAAAAAGAAAGAGAATTGGAACTGAAAAAAACTTGAATTAGAGGCAAAAGAAAAAGGGTAGAAAAGGAAAAAGAGAGAGTATTTCAAAGAGAAAAAGAAATGAGAAAATTCAACCTCCAGAGGGAGAAATTATCAATGGAGGAAAGAGAGATGGAATGAGAAAGGGAATATTGGCTTAAAAGGCTAGACCTTAAAAAAGAGGTCTCAGATGCTGAGGAAAATTCTGATGATGAAAAAAGCTTCAACCGAAAAACCGAGTGGTGGGGTGCTTAAGTTTGTGCAAGCTCTCCCAAAGTTTGAGGAAAGGGATGTAGAGGCATTTTTTTTATCTTGTTTGAAAAGGTAGCTAGACAAATGAAGTGGCCAAAATAAATCTGAACATTAGTTTAACAGCTTAGGTTGGTGGGTAGAGCTCATGAGGTTTATGCATCGCTTTCAGAAGAGGTATCGGTGGATTATGATACAGTGAAAAAGGTTATTCTGAATGCATATGAGTTAGTCCCTGAAGCATTCAGGCAGAAATTTCAGAATATATAAAACTGCTTGGCAGAGTTTGAGAGGGTAAAGCAAAGTAATTTTGACCATTGGATACGGGCATTAAAGGTAGAGGCAACACATAAAGCTCTTAGGGAAATAATTCTCTTGGAAAAATTTGCAGTGCCTTCAGCATTTCTTGATATCACTTGGAGTGAATGGAATTGGCTGAAGACTGGCATCTGTGATACTGGAGATCTCAGGAGGAGGATGCAATGATCATCCACTCAGCACTTCCAACTGAAGATGGCTGCAAATGCTTCGACCTTATCTTTAACCCTGCTGTGCTGGGCTCGTCCATCATTTAGGATGAGGAAATTTGTGGAGCCTCCTCCTCCAGTTAGTTGTTTCATTGTCCACTACCATTCAACGACTGGATGTGGCAGGACTGCAGCACTTAGATCTGATCTGTTGGTTGTGGCATTTCTTAGCTCTGCATGCTGCTTCCACTGTTTGGCATGCAATTAGTCCTATGTTATACTTTCAACAGGTTGACACCTCATTTTTAGGTATGCTTGGTGCCGCTGCTGATATGTCTTCCTGCATTGTTCATTGAACCAGGGTTGATCTCCCCTTTTGATGGTAATGGTAATGCTGGGCTGTGAGGTTACAGATTGTGATTCAATGAAACTCTGCTGCTGCCGATGGCTCACAGTGCCTCAAGGATGCCTAGTTTTGAGTTGCTAAGTCTGTTCGAAATCCATCCTATTTAGCATGGTGGTAGTGCCACACAATACAGCACATCAAGATAAATAGATCTTTCTTGAAGTTTACTGTCCAAAACTGAACACATTACTCTAAATTGGGTCTAAGCAGGGCTCTGTACAATGGAAGCATCACTCCCTCACTGCATATCCTTCAGCTCTCACAATAAAATACCAACTGCACATGGCTATAAAGTTTCCAACAACTCCTCTATGATACTCCTACATGCCCCATTTTACCATGATTTTATGGTTCTAGCTAAGGAACAGCACCTCAATTTCCATATATTTATGTTAATTCTGCTTTACCATAACCACAGAATGATGTTAATGCAGAGTACACAGGGAACATATCTATTTTGTCAGTTTTCTGCTGGGCAGAAGGATAGAAAATGCCCTCTGATGTGTTTGTTGAAAACTCTCATCTCAGATCAATGCACACAGTGAAAGACACGACCAAGCCAGTAGAAAACATTGGCCAGGATTTTCTGGTCATCGGGCGGGCTCGACGGGGATGAGCGGGAGCCCACAATTGGGCTGCGATCGCCATTTCATGCACGGCAGCGCTCAGCGCTGCCTGTGATGGGGGGCAGGGGGGGCGAGCGAGGGAGTTCGTGCATTCGACCTGTCGCATGAGCAGGGACATGTTACAAATTAGTTTGAAGATTTTTTATTTCTTTTTTAAATCATTTATCGAAACCTCATCCCACCTGTGGATGAGGTTTCACAAAAAATCCAAAGGCCGCTTGGCCTTTTCGCCTTTCGCGAAAAGTTTCATTTAATCAGAACTTTAACAGCCTTAATAGGCCTGTTAATTGTCGGCGGGTGCTCTGCGAACTCCCATATGCATCCGAAATATCGCGCAAATGCGTAATGATGTTGGGACGCTCGCCCAATGTCGTCGCGTGCCATTTTATGCTCATTCGGGTCAGGTGCGTGCCCACCTGACGAGCGTAATATTCTGCCCATTACATTAATTAGAATGCTTTTCATTTAATGAGGTCAAGTTTAGATTTTAAAAACGTGAAAACTGAAGGTGGGAGAAAAGAAACAAATGTAGAAGACACACTCTGAAATGCAAGGTCACGTACCTCAATTGGTGCCAAAATCATATCCATCTGTATCTCATTATTTCGTATTTGTGACAAAGACTCCATGGCAAATCTAACATCATCCAAATCTTGAATAGGCCGAGCCAAATTCTTCATTTCTTCAGCGATAAATGCTGTTATTGCTGTCATTTTGCCTTTGTACTGTTCATTCAAAAACCGACAAAGTACCATTTTCCAAGCTTTGGCTTCCACCAAGAGAGCTATTTTTATGGATTCTAAGAGCAAGGGAAATAAGCAAATATTAAACTAAGTTCAATTATCATGTTGCTGATTTCATGTAAAAAGGTTAAATATTGTGGCTCCATAATTATATTTGCTATTGCAAGAGTATAGGTCTAAATATTTGATAGCCTTGTATTTCATTTTATTCATTCTTCAGATATGAGCATCACTAACAATCCCAGCATTTATTGCCCATCCCTAATTTCCCTTGAGAAAGTGGTGGTGAGCTACCTTCTTGAACCACAGCAGTCCAAGTGGTGTAGGTGCACCCACAGTGCTGTTAGGGAGTGAGTTCCAGGGTTTTGACTAAGTGACAGTGAAGGAATGGCGATATAGGTCCAAGTTAGTATGGTGCGTGGCTTGGAAGGGAACTTGTAAATGTGACCCCCAGGGCAACATCTCTCGTTCGCATACCACTGTGTCTACCAAATACACAGGATGGTTTTGTGAAAGCGAAATCATGTTTAACCAACTTATTGGAGTTCTTTGAGGAAGTACCCTGTGCTGTGGATAAAGGGGAACTGGTGTATGTACTGTACTTAGATTTCCAGAAGGCATATGATAAAGTGCCACATGAAAAGTTATTGCAGAAAATAAAAGCTCATAGTATAGGGGGTAACATACTGACATGGATAGACGATTGGCTGGATAACAGGAAGCAGAGGGTAGGTATAAATGGGTCTTTTTCAGGTTGGCAAGATGTAATGAGTGGCGTGCCGCAGGAATCAGTGCTGGGGCCGCAACTGTTTGCAATTTGTGTAAATGACTTGGACGAAGGGATTGAAGGGATGGTTGCCAAATTTGCTGATGACACAAAGATAGTTAGGAAAGTCAGTTGTGAAGAGGACATAAGGAGACTACAAACAGATATTGATAGGTTAAGTGGGCAAAGATCTGGCAGATTGAGTTTCATGTGGGAAATTGTCCATTTTGGCAGGAAGAATAAAAGAGAAGCCTATTATCTAAATGGTAAGAGATTGCAGAGCTCTGAAGTGCAGAGGGATCTGAGTGTCCTAGTGCATGAATCACAAAAGGCTAGTATGCAGGTACAGCAAGTAATTAGGAAAGCTAGTAGAATGTTATCATTTATTGGGAGGGGGGGGAATTGAATACAAAAGTAATGAGGTTATGCTTCAGCTTCAGCTACAGGGCACTAGTGAGGCTACATTTGGAGTACTATGCACAGTATTGGTCTCCTTATTTAAGGAAGGATGTAAATGCACTAGAAACAATTCAGATAAGGTTTACTAAACTAATACCAGGGATGGGTGGGTTGTCTTATGAGGAAAGGTTGGACAGGCTAGGCTTATATTCACTGGAGATTAGAAGAGTAAGAGGCGACTTGCTTGAAACCTTTAATATCCTGAAGGGTCTTGACAATATGGATGTGGAGAGGATGTTTCTTCCTGTTGGGAGAATCGAGAACTAGGGCTTACTGTTTAAAGATAAGGGGTTACTCATTTAAAGCAGATGAGGAGAATTTTTTTCTCTCAGAGGGTTGAGAGTCTTTGGAATTCCTTTCCTCAACAGGCAGTGGCAGCAGGGTCTTTGAATATTTTTGAGGCAGCGATAGATAGATACTTGATAAAAATGGGGTGGAAGGTTATCAGGGGTAGACAGGAGGTTACAATCAGATCAGCCATAATCTTACTGAGTGGCGGAGCAGGCTCGAGGTTCCAAGTGGCCTATTCTTGCTCCAAGTTCGTATGCTCGTAAGGGTTTCTGATGTGCAAACAGTCCGGACCCTCCAATCGCAGAGACTCCCACAAGTTTCAGCCTGAGATGGCCTTAGCATTCGTGTCAAACCGTGATCCCTCATTGTGGACACCCCAGCCAAGGTAGAATTCCTTCCTACATGGACCCTGCACAGCCCTTTTAGAGCTGCTGATGCTTCACTTAGATAATCTCACAGTCCTCGGCACAGTCCACGCACAGCCCCATTCTATCCTCTCTCTCCTCATTCACTAATATCCCTGTAATTCAATGTTGTCTAAAGCACTTTGATTGGTAACCATTTATGCGAGGTCTACTGACAAGCTTGATAAAGAAGCAAGCTGTTCAAGAACAGCTACAACAATGGCAATTACCCCGCAACGTGGCAAGTTTCCCAAGTATGTCCTGTACACAAAGAGCAGGACAAAACCAATCTGGACAATTACCGCCCCATCAGTCTACTCTCCATCATCTGTAAAGTGACGGAAAGTGTCATCAACAGTGCTACCAAGCGGCACTTGTTTAGCAACGCCCTGCTCACTGATGCTCAGTGTGGGTTCTGCCAGGGTCACTCAGCTCCTGACCTCATTACAGCCTTGGTTCAAACATGAAAAAAAGAGCTGAACTCCAGAGGTCTGGTGAGAATGATTGCCCTTGGCATCTAGGCAGCATTTGGCTGACTGTGGCGTCAAGGAGCCCTAGCAAAATTGGAGTCAATGGGAATCAGGGAGAAAACTCCCTGCTGGTTGGAATTATGCTTAGACAAAGGAAAATTGTTGTAGTTGTTGGAAGTCAGTCATCTCTGTTCCAGGACATAACTTCAGGAGTTCCCAGGCTTGGGCTGACAAGTGGCAAGTAACATCTGCGCCACACAAGTGCCGGACAATGACAACAAGAGGGACTCTAAACATCGGCCCTTGACATTCAATGGCATTACCATCGCTGAATGAATCCCCCACTATCAACATCCTGGGGGTTATCATTGACCAGAAACTGAACTGGACTAGCCATATAAACACTGTGGCTACAAGGGCGGGTCAGAGGCAAGGAATCCTGCGGCAAGTAATTCACCTCCTGACTCCCAAGCCTGTCCACCATCTACCAAGCACAAGTCAGGAGTGTGATGGAATACTCTCCACTTGCCTGGATGAGTGCAACTCCAACAATACTTAAGAAGCTTGACACCTTCCAGGAGAAAGCCCGCTTGATTGGCACCCCATCCACAAACATTCACTCCCTCCACCACTGATACACAGTGGCAGAGCATCTACAAGATGCACTGTAGGATCTCACCAAGTCTCCTTAGACAGCATCTTCCAAACCGACGACCGCTACCATCCAGAAGGACAAGGGACGTTCGCACCTGGAAGTTCCCTCCAAGTCACTCACCATCCTATCACTGTTCCTTCACTGTTGCTGGGTCAAAATCCTGGAATTCCCTCCCTAACAGAACTATGGGTATACCTACACCAGATGGACTGCAGAGGTTCAGGAAGGTGGTTCACCACCAGCTTCTCAAAGGCAATTAGAGATGGGCAATAAATGCTGGCCTGGCCAGGGCGCTCACATCCCATGAACAAATAAGAAAAAAATCTAGCTCATGGAATAAAAGGGAAAGTAGGCACTTGGATAAGAAATTGGCTGAGTGATAGGAAACAGAGTGTAGTGATAAGTGGTTGTTTTTCAGATTGGAGGGAGATTTGTAGTGGAGTTCTCCAGGGGTCACTGTTGGGACCCTTACTCTTCCTGATATATATTAATGACCTAGACTATAGTGTTCAGGGCATGATTTCAAAATTTGCAGATGATATCAAGATTGGAAACGTTGTCCACTGCGATGAGGATAGTCTTGAACTTCAAAAGCACGTAGACATATTGGTGGATTGGGCAGACAAGTGGTAGTTGAAGTTCAATAGAGGAGTGTGAAGTGATTCATTTTTGCAGGAAGAATATGGAGATACAGTACAAAATAAAGGGAGAAACTCCAAAAGAGGTGCAGGAACAGAGGTACATCAGAGTACATTAAAGATGACAGGGAATGTTGAGAGAGCCGTTAGTAAAGCATATAGTATCTTAGGCTTTATTAATAGGGACATTGAGTACAAGAGTAAGGAGGTCATGTTGAACTAGTTAGGCTGCATCTGGAGTACCGCATCCAGTTCTGGGCACCATACTTGTGGAAGATGTGAAGGCAATGGAGAGTATATACAGGACATTCACATGAATGATTCCAGGGATAAAAAACAGTAGCTATGAGGATATATTAGAGGTGTTGGGGCTGTCTTCCTTGGAGAAAGGAAGGCTGAGAGGAGACTTGACAGAGGTATTCAAGATCCTGAGGGGTTTGGACAGGGTAAATAGTGAGAAACTGTTCCCACTCAAGACAGCATCAAGAACTGGAGGGCAGAGATTCAAAATAATTGGCATAAGTGATGTGAGGAAAAATACTTTCACCCAGAAGGTGGCTGTAGTATGTAATGAACTTCCTGAGAGAGTGATGGAGGCAGATTCGATTGAGGTATTCAAAAGGGAATTGGATTGCTATCTGAAAAGAAAGAATGTGCAAGGTTAGAAGGATAAGGCAGGGAAGGGATTAGGTTGAATGCTCTTTCAGGGAGCCAGCACAGACTCTATGGGGCAAATGGCCTACTTCTGCACTGTGTTATGACCACCGCAGGTATTAATTGCTAAGCAAAGCAAATCCAATTAGGGAGGGGCAATAAATGCTGGCCTAGCCAGCAACGCCCACACCCTGTAAATGAATACAAAAGAATAAACCACATTGCTGTGATTCTGGAGTCACATGTAGGCCAGACCAGGTAGTGATGGCAGGTTTCCCTCCCAAAAGGGAACCAGTCGGGTTCATATGACAACAATGATAGTTTTATGGTCACCAATGCTCAGACTAGTTTTCAATTCTAGATTTTTTTTAATTGAATTTAAATTTCACCAAATTTGAACCCATGTACCCAGAGCACCAGCCTGGGCCTCTGGATTAATAGTTCAGTGACATTACCAATACATCAACATCCATTCTCCTTCTTCATTCCTGGAACCACTCTCATGAATCTTTTCTGTGTCTTCCTTGATGCTTTCACATTCTTCCAAAAATGTGATACCCATGACTGGAATCAATAGTACATTTGAGGTTGAACCAGTGTTTTATACAGGTTTAGCATAACTTCCTTGCTGTTGCATTCTTATGTCCCTATTTATGAAGCCCAGGGATCCAAATGCATTTTAATTGCCCTAGGAAGTGGCCCACAACCTTCAATTATTTGTGCACATATACCCTCAGGTTCCAATGATCCTACACCCATTTTGGAATCATACCCTTTATTTTATGTTACTTCTCCCAAGTCTTCATATCACTTCATATTTCTCTTAAATTTAAGTTGGTGGGAGGGGAGACGTCTGAGAGATCGAAAGCAGTGCGAGAGTAAGGACGCCAAGAGTTTGAAATGAGTGAGAATGGAGAGGTCCAAGAGTTCAAGTTCAAACCTAGCACGAGAGGGAAGAGGTCTGAGAGTTCAAAGACAGCGAGAAGGGAGAGGTTCGAGTGTTCAAAACAACTGTGAGAGGGAATAGATTTCTGAGTCTGAAACCAGTGCAAGAGGGGAGAGGCCCGAGAGTTTGAAAGTTTCTTGAGAGGGGAAAGGTCCAAGAGTTCAAAAGCAGCACGAGAGGAGAGAGGCTGAGAGCTTGAAAGCAGTGTGATCGGGAAGAGATCCAAGAGCTCGAAAGCAGCATGACAGGGGAGAGATCCAAGAGATTGAAAGCGATGGGACAGAAGAAAGGTCCAAGAGTTTGAAAGCAGCCTGAGAGTGGAGAGGTCCGAGAGTTTGAATGATGCATGAGAGGGCAGAGGTCCGAGAGTTCAAAACAGCTTGAGAGGGGAGAGGTCCAAGAGTTCGCCACCAGCACAAGAGGCAGAGGTCCGACAGTTCGAAACTAGCACAAGGGGGGAAAAGCCTGAGAGTTCAAAAGCAGCATAAGAGGGCAGAAGTCCGAGAGTTCCAAAGCAGCATAAGAGGGGAGAGGTCCAAGAGCTTGAAAGCAGTGTGAGAAGGGAGAGATCCGAGTGTTCAAAAGCTGTATAAGAGGGGAGAGGTCTGAGAGTTTGAAAGCTGCGTTAGCGGGGAGAGGTCCAAGAGCTTGACACTTATGCAAGAGGGGAGAGGTCCAAGAGTTCAAAGCCAGCCCAAGAGAGGAGAGATCCAAGAGATTGAAAGCAGCATGAGAGGGGAGGGGTCCAAAAGTTTGAAAGCAGCATGAGAGGGGAATGATTCTGCTTTAAAGGCAGCAGTGCTTCTCTGTGTCTGGGAGAGTCTTTATTGAACTGCTTGTTGAGATGTCTGCCTCCAAAGAGACAGCCTCATGACATAGTCAGATGACTACAGAAAGCCAGATGCGACATCAGACTGATTACATTTCAAAATCCAAATATCCCTCTTTTCATACCAAACATAAGATACATACCTCCCGTTTTTCCTAAAGAACATAAGACACATTTGCATGCACAATTAAGTGTAACCAGGCTACCCAAGTTACCCACTACACACCCACTGTTCTCATGCATTAACAGCTGTTTGTCCCACCAGTCAGTCTCTGCACCTGATTGCATACATAATCTTTAAATCATGCAGGCCTCTTAATGGCACATGTGCGTGTTACGAACATATGAATTAGGAACAGACGTAAGCCCCTCAAGACTGCTCCGACATTCAATAAGTTCATGGCCGGTTGGTTTGTGCTGAGTTCCACATTCCCATCTACCCCCGATAACCTTTGATTCCCTTGCCTAACAAGAATCTATCTACTTCTGCCTTAAAAATTTCAGTGACCCCGTCTTCACCGCCTTCTGAGGCAGAGAGTTCGAAAGTTGCACAACCCTCTGAGAGAAAAAAATTCCCCCTATCTGTGTTCTATAAGGCAACCCTTCATTTTAAAAGTGCCCACTAGTTCTGGACTCACTCACAAGAGGAAACATCCTTTCCATGTCCACCTTGTCAAGTCCAATCAGGATCATATATACTTCAATCAAGTCACCCCTCACATCTTCTAAAGTCCAGTGAAAACAAGCCCAGCCTGTCCAACCTATCCTCATAGGACAATCTGCTCATTCCAGGTATCAATCTCAAACCTTTTCTGAACTGTCTCCAACGCATTTACACCCTTCCTTAAGGAGACCTAAACTGCAGACAGTATTCGAGATGCAGTCTCACCAATGCCCAGTATAAGTGAAGCATAACATTCTTATTCTTATGTTCAATTCCTCTCACAATAAAGAATAGCATTCCATTAGCCTTCTTGATTACTTGCTGTACCTGCATACTAACTTGTTGTGACTCATGCACGAGAACATCTAGATCCCTCTTCACCTCGGAATTCTGCAGTCATTCTCCATGTAAGTAATACTCTGCTTTTTTATTCTTCTTTCCAAAGTGAACAACTTCACATTTTCCCACATTATACTCCATCTGCCAGATTTTTGTCCACTCACTCAACCTATCTATATCCATCTGCAAACTCCTTGGGCAGAATTTTACCCTTGGCGGGCGTGTGGGCCCCACCGGCTCAGCGGCAGGCGGACAGCCGACCCCCACCACTGAAACAGGCCCGCCGCCATTTTGAGTGGGCGGGCCAATTAAGGTCCGCCCAGCGGCCTGCCCAACAGGAAGCACTATGCGCTTCCTGTGCAGGGCGGTGAGGGAATCCCCAACTGTCAAAGTGCACTCTTTCGCGCATGCGCGCAAAAGAGCACACTGCTCCCTGAGACAAAGTGCTGTCTCAGGGAGAATACTGACAGTGTACAAAAGTTAAAAAATAAGAAATAAAAATATTATTAACATGTCCCCCTCATGTGACAATGTCACACGAGATGGGACATGTTAATAAATCTCACATACACTTTATTAAAGTTTTGAAAAACGAACATGAAACCTCATCCCGCCAGTGGATGAAGTTTCATGTTTTATTAGAAGCCCGCTGGGGCTCCTGGCCTGCCTGCCAGCCTGAAGGTTGGACAGGCAGGTCTTTAATTATCTTAATGATCCTGTCAATGGCTTCAATTGGCCATTGACAGGTCGGCGGGCGGACAGCTGATTGCGCTGTCCTCCCGACTTCCTAAAAATTTAAAGGGACCGGGATGACGTCTGGGGTTCCTCTCGAGTCATCCCGTGTCATTTTCCCATTGGCGAGCGGGCCCCAGCCTCAAATCACCGACAGGAACATTCTGGCCCTTGTCTTCTTCACAACATACTTTCCTACGATCTTTGTGTCATCTGCAAATTTATCTACCATGCTTTCGCTCCCCTCATCTAAGTCATTGATGTAAATTATAAAAAGCTGAGGCCCCAGCACAGACCCCTGCAGCAATCTACTCATCACATCCTGCCAACCAGACAAAGACTCTCTGTATACTCTCTGTTTTCTGCCAGCCAGCCAATCTTCTATCCAGGCTAAAATATTACCCCCTATACTATGAGCTTTTATTTTCCTCAATAACCTTCAACACTCTACAGATGTCCTCTGGCTCCACCCATAGATTGCCCTCTTGGTCCCTAATGGGCCCCACTCTTTCCCTGGTTAACCTCTTCCCATTGATATACTTATAGAATATCTTGGGATTTTCCCTAATTTTACAAGCCAGGGCTTTCTCAGATCCCCTCTTTGCTCTCCTAATTGCTTTAAGCTCCACCCTGCACTTTCTGCACTCCACTAATGCCTCCGCTGATTTTCTTTCCTTGAACCTGCTAAAAGCCTCTCTTTTCCTTCTCATCGTATCCTGAATATCTCTGGTCATTCATGGTTCTCTGGGCTTGTTACTCCTTCCTATCACCCTAGAGGGAACATGTTGAGCCTGTGCCCTCCCCATTTCCTTTTTGAATGCCCCCCACTGCTCTTCTGTCAATTTCCCCACAAGTAGCTGCTCCCAGTTTACCTTGGCCAGGTCATGCCTTATTTTATTAAAATCCGCTCTCCCCCAATCCAAAATATTTTTTTGCAACTTGTCTATTTCTTTGTCCATTACAAGGTTAAATTGTACCATATCGCCACAATGCTCCCCCGCCACCACCTCAGTCACCTGTTCTGCTTCATTTCTCAGAATTAGGTCCAACCCTCCGCCGTCCCTTGTTGGACCTTCTACACATTGACCTAAAAAGTTCTGTACCCATTTCAAGAAATCCACTCCATCCAAGCCCTTAACACTATGTATATCCCAATTAATGTTGGAAAAGTTGAAATCACCGAATATAATTACCCTATCGTTATTGTTTTTACACACCTCCGCTAATTGTGCACATATTTGCTCCTCAATTTCCTGCTGACTATCTGAGGGTCTATAATAAACATCTAACAATGTGGCTGCCCATTTTTTATTCCTAAGCTCTGCCCACAAAGTTTCATTTGATGCCCCCTCCAAGATATCATCTCTCCTTATTGCAGTAACTGACTCCTTAACTAATAATGCAATGCCTCCTCCTCTTTTACCCCCTTCCCTGTCTCATCTGAAGATTCGATATCCCGGAATGTTGAGCCGCAGATGCTCCAAAGTGTCCCCAGCCGCTGTTCCAGCTCTGAAACCCGAGCTTCCAGGAGCTGCAGCTAGACAAACTTCCTGCACACATGCTGGTCCCGGGCACTGGAAATGTTCCCGGCTTCCCACATGGAGCACGAGGAGCACACCACGGCTTTGAGCTCTCCTGCCATGACTTATCCCTTTAAATTAAACTTTTTAAATCAATTACTCTAGGGCCCTTTTTTCCTGATCCTTGTTACTACAGAATATACAAACTATAAACCACAAAAAGACTTTAAACTATAAGCGATAAAAATAGTAAATACTTACCCGACCTTATCCACTACTTACCAGTTATTTCTCTCCCTTGTAGCCTCTACTGCTGCAGCAGGGCAAGACCACTCTCTGAAGATTTAAGAAGTTGGCTGGCAAAGAAAAAATGCAAATAGCACCTCTTCCCCTCTTCACCGAATTCCCACGGTGCACCAAATTGCCAATGCCCACACTCATTCTGGTTGTGTCTCACTCAGGATGAGATCTCTCCCCTGGTCCCAAAAATAATTGTGAATCAGAAGGTAAAAAGGAGGGAGAAACTAAAACCAATTGCAATCACCAGGAAAGTGTACTGAAAAAATTGGTAGAACTAAAGGCTGACAAGTCCTTAGGTCTTGATGGACTTCATCGAAGGATCTTAAACGAAGTGGCTGCTGATAAAGTCGATGCATTGCTTTTAATTTTCCAAAATTCCCTAGCAGGGGAAATGCTGGAATCTATTATTAAGGAGGTGATAGCAGGGTCTTTGAAAATCTCAATGCAATCAGGCAGAGTCAACATCGATTTGTGAAAGGAAATCATGTTTGACTAATTTATTGGAGTTGTTTGAGGAAGTACAAGCAATGTGAATAAAGGGGAAACTGTGAATGTGCTGTACATAGATTGCCTGAAGGTTACTATGAAAAATGAGAGCTCATGATGTAAGGGCTAACATATTAACATGAATAGAGGATTGGGGAGCTAATAGGAAACAGGGAGTGGACATAAATAGGTCATTTTCTGGTTGGCAAGATACAATGAGTGGACTGTCACAGGGTTCAGCGTTGGTATCTCAACTATTTACAATTGAAATCAATGACTAGGATTAAGATAGTTAGGAAAGTAAGTTGTGAAAAAGATATGAGGAATCTGCATCAAGTCCAGTAGGCTCTAGGTTTGCGTGAGAGTGCTGCCTTCCATTCCCAGAGTGGCTACTTGCAGCTTTGGCTGCTGATCTATCCAAGGAGTAGGGGCTGGTGATACATGAAGATTGCAGGCTCAAGGCTGTATGCAGACCTTGTCCTTGATGTCACTGCTTGTAAAGGCCTTTTCAAGCACTGGCATGGCATTAAGGGACAGGAGATATGCGCTCGGTTCCCTTTGCTTGGAACTTACTCTTGTTGGAACCTTGCAGCTATCACTGTGTCCTGGTCATCATCACGCGGAATGTGACCCTTATCGGCTTCTTCAAGTTCCTGCTCTTTCAGGTCCTTATCACCAAGCAGCCAACCATGTAAGTGCTGTGGCCCTTCGAATATCTGAGACACCTAGGAGTGACTCAGGATGTAGGAGTCATGGGAACTCCCAGGGTATCTGGCGCAAATGTGCATGGTGTGCCTCTGATGATTTCACACCAGCTGAAAGTTGAGGAAGTCCTGTCCTGTTAATGAAGATCAGAGGCTGCTGCCATCTGCTACCTCATTAGCCACCTCTTTTAAGACCCTAGGATGAAGTCCAGCTGTACCCGGAGACTTGTCAGCCGCAGCTCCATCAGTTTGCTCAGTATTGCTTTCCTAATGGTTGTAATTTCAACAAGTTCCTCTCACCCCTCAACCTCCCAATTAACAGCTATTACTGGAATGATTTTTGTATCCACTATGAAGAAAGCAGCAAAATATTTGTTCATTTCATCAGCTATTTCCTTATTATCTACTATTAACTCCCCATTCTCACTCTCTGGAGGACCAACACCCACTTTACCCACTCCTTTCTTGTTTAAATTCCTGTTGACATTGGCTGTTCATCTGGATGATTTTCCTTCTCCGGGGAGTGTCGCTCCCATGGCACTTGTTGCCATTGTAACCGTTGTTGTTCCATTGCAGTTGTTGGGGACGCTTGAACCTCGGGGATTGATGGCAGTTTTGTACTCAATACAGCTTCTTCCTGACCGGCCGAATACTGTGAAGGAAGAGTATCATGCTGTGAAGGAGCAACTTCACTAGTTGTCCATATATGCCTGTGGTTGCACCGGTACATTTGGTCATTCACTTCCACCGCATACGATTGAGGTGACAATTGCTCTATGCATGTCCCAAGTTTCCATGTGGGCTGACCCCTGTTGAGGGCTTTGAAGATTTGTACCCTGACTGCCTCTGTAAATGCTCAGCTCTGGTAATGGTTTGGCAGCCTTGTCAAACTGATCATACTACACAAGTGCCAGCCAATGACCATCTCCAACAAGAGAGAATCTAACCAACATCCCTTGATGTTCAATGGCATTCCCATCACTGAATCCCACACTATCAACATCCTGGAAGTTACCATTGACCTCAATTTAACTGGACTAGCTATATATATATACTATGGCTACAACAGCAGGTCAGAGGCTAAGAATCCTGCGACGAGTAACTCACCTCCTGACTCCCCAAAGCCTGTCCACAATCTACAAGGTGCAAGTCAGGAGTGTGATGGAATAGTCCCCACTGGCCTGGATGAGTGCAGCTCCCATAACACTCAAGAAGCTTGACACTGCCCAGGACAAAGCAGCCACTTGATTGGCACCACATCCACAAACATTCACTTCCTCCACCACCAACGCACAGTAGCAGCAGTGTGTTTCAGCTACAAGATGCACTACAGGAATTCACCAAGGCTCCTTAGGCAGCACCTTCCAAACCCACGAGCTTTACCATCTAGAAGGACAAGGGCAGCAGATAGATGGGAACACCACCACCTGGAATGGCCCGCAGAAAGCTAGATGATGCTAATGCAAAGCACATGAACAGGCAGAGCCCAAGAGGTTTACGCCAAGCTTTCTGAGAAGGCCTCCACAGATTATGAGATGGCCAAAAAGGCTATCCTCAGTGCTTATAAGTTAGTGC
The DNA here is from genome assembly GCF_964194155.1 of Cetorhinus maximus. Lineage (NCBI taxonomy): Eukaryota > Metazoa > Chordata > Chondrichthyes > Lamniformes > Cetorhinidae > Cetorhinus > Cetorhinus maximus. Next base: position 170,357,727 of record NC_135883.1, read on the forward strand.
CTGAAGCTTATAGATAGAAATTTCAAAACCTCCAGAAACAGCCCAAGCACATTTACATTGAGTTTGAGAGGGTCAAGCTTTCAACCATTAGATGTGGGTACTCAAACTAGAGACCAGCTATGAAAGGCTAAGAGAGGTAATTCTCCTCAAAGAGTTTCAAACCTCACTCCCTACCTCTGTAAGAATACACTTGGACAACCAAAAGGCAGCTGAGGCGGCTGATGATTATGAGCTTGTCCACAAACCCTTCCCCCAAGAGAAACCGTTTTTCCATCACAACTCACAAGACCGAGAAGGATAGAAGGTGGGAGGGTGAAAGGAAGGTGAACATCCAGGGGCAAGAAGGGAACACGGGGTGGGGGGATGGCTCTCCTCAGGCCAAAAAGAAAGGTGCTGAGAGTAGGAGGGATACCCAGAAGCTTATCTCCGAAAGAGGCAGTTATAAGCACCAGGATTTTACGTTCCCGAAGTCAATAGACCAATGGTCTATCAAATTTTCTGTCCTGCCCGCGACAATTCCCTCCACAGGCGGGACTGGAAAATCCCGGCCAAGGCAAGCTCAGGGACCCTGGCTCACGTGATTTTTTTTCACACATGGATGAGACAGTAAGAGTTTTTATGTGCATGTTGAATGAAGCATGAAGAAAAATCTTAAACAATCTTATTTAATGATTAAACCTTACTTAGCTCTTACCTGTATTCAGTTCAATAAAGTCTACTTTAATAGTGGAGCTGATTTCCTCAATCTCTTGTTCAAAAGCAGCATAGTACTCTATTTTTGTTCGGAGTTCATACAGACTAGGATTATTACCCATAAATTTCTATGTAGAAATGATTGGAAAGAAATTTTAAATTAAAAGTAACCCACAAAATATTTTCAGATATTACATTTAAAAGATATATAATTTGCTGAAGATGGATATTTTTCTAAAAAATCAGAAAATCAGAAAAAATCAAACAATTGAAATCCTTAGATTTTCTTCCCCCCAATGTAATGAATTCAAACATTTTAAACTTTCCACTTATGATCAAATGCAGAACACCTTTTCAAACATAACTCCATGAGCCCTACTTCCAGACCTTAAGAAGCATTAGTCAGCTACACAGGTGTAAGAGTACTGTCAATGCCAGGTAGTGGCAGTAAACTGAGGGCGGAATCATCCAGATTTACACGAAGAGCTTTACCTACCAGTTGGGGCAGCAGGTTTTCACGCCGTATTGTCCCAAAGCCGCCACATTAATTATGCACTCCTGGGAAACATTACTCACATGGCAGGTGGGCTCTCATTCGCCTGCCTGCCATCACCGAGCCACTACATCAGGCCGGGTGCCACTTTTAAGTCCAGCCGCAAGCACACCTCTCAATGCTTCTAGACCACCACTGCTGCATGGAAGCCACGGCCCTGAAACTGAAGAACACCGCAGCCCCCAACGATGAGTCCCTCAAGCACCTTTTGGAGACCGTGGAGGTCCGCCGGGATGTCTTCTACCCCCTCTTTGGCTGCAGGATGGGCAGCAGCTAACCTGGGTTGGGAGGCGGTGGCAGCAGTGATCAGCGCAAATGCCCTTCAAAAGAGGACAGCCACCCAGTGCCACAAAAGGATGAATGATCTTCTTTGTTCCACCAGGTTAAGTCACTCTTCTCATCACTCTCAGCTCTCACACTCACAAACCCATCACACATCCAGAGGGTCCTCATTCACTGTTGGTTCAAGGGACATCATCATTCACTCTCTCACGCACACCTTCAGTGTCCTCATCTCATCCATAGAACCACTCACCACCCACACACGCCAGGCAAACATCATCTGGCCTGGCAGGTATCCCACTTACACTCTCTCCATCTCTATTCATGTAGGACAAGCTGGCACAGAACAAGAGGGGTGTGGTCGCAGACCAGTGAAGGAATGCTTGAGATCAAGGCCCTCACCAACTTTGAAAATGGAGCCATCCAGCTGGCTGGAAACAATCTGGACTGGTCCTGTGCTGACGGTGAGGTCGGCGGTGCTCTACCAAATGAGGGTCCAGCAGTGCAACATCCATCAGACAATCATGCTGTGAATGATGTGTCCTGTTTCACAGGCCACTGCCATGCACTAATTATCTCCCCTTGCTTCTGCAGGCACATCTGGGAAACAAAGAAGAGAGTCCATGACCCAGGACCTCCAATCAAGCCCCGAAGACACCTTGGAAGAGGAATCTGAAGGCACCCTCCTTGAAGTCCAATCATATCGCTTACCCACGCCCTCCACCAGTGCACAGACACACACCTCAGTGGGACATAGCTTTAGAGTAGCCTCAGGGTGACAATCTGGAGAGAATATCACACTGTCTGATCCACAGCAGGGACTTCCCAGGTGTCCGGCCTTTGGAGGACTGCGGGAGGCCAGAAGTTTGCTGAGTCCCAGTCAGGCGATGAGCCTCTGGACTCAGTCATGTCACAGTTGCTGAAGCTGCAAAGGCAAGCTTGGGAACATCAGGAAGGGGTGTCCGCTGCACTCCTCAGGTTGCAAGGCACAATGGAGGAGTCCATCCGCCTTCAGACAGATAGCGCTGGCATGCCAACGCACCAAGGTCAAAACTGGTATGATAGCAGCTGCCATGGAGACCTTGGTTCAGAACGTCACTCCTGCACGGCTGCGTGGGCTCAACTCCATCGCTGAGGCCATAGTTGGCCTCCAGTAGTGTGTATGCAAGAGTGGTGCTGGGCAGCTCGATCTTACTCTAGCTATCCCTTTGCCCAAAGAAGTCAGCCTGGGGCCCTCGGGCACCCATAGGAAGGAGGATCAGCAGGTGCACACTCCAGGGCCATCCACCCAGGTGACTCCAAGTGCCTGACCATTCTTCCTGTGACCTCAGCTGCTCCAGCTCCATAGGCTGAGGAGGGTGCCGCTGCCAGACAGCAGGACCCTGAAAGCAGGCTGGGTCCTCCAAGCCTTGGGCCTCCAGGGGATGCATACCAAGGTCATCATAGACAGGGCATTGCAGTCAGCAGGCTGCCTCCACCTCTGCTATGGATGTCCGGGGAGCACCAAGATGTAGTGGCAGGGTAGGAAAGATAAGAACTAATTCTTTTGAGTTATCAGCAGTCACAGATTGCAAATCTTTCGAGTACAATCACAGTTCTTGGTTTCCGGGAGTGGGACGTGAACCCACAACCCTCTGATTCAAAGGCGAGGGTGCTATGAACTGAGCCACAGCTGACACCTGTGCAAAGATAAGAACTAAGTGCACAGCTTGGGCATGGGTGTTAATCACTATGTGTTCACTATTGTCAATAAACTCCCAAGAATGTCTCCCTGCCTATGGCTCCTTGTTCTGATGAGCAGTGTTCTTATCACTCAGATGTGAAACCTTTCTGCACAAGATAAAAGGCAGATGTCTCAGCCTAGGGCCTCTTCCATGTGCTCTATGCAGCCTCCGGATGTAGTGATGGTCTGGCCTCACACGCCCTGGAAACATTGCTGATGCCTGCACTTTGACAGTGCTTGTCATTGCTGCCAGAATGTAATAGGCAGGTGCCACAGAGTTCTCTCATTCTCTCAGTGTACTCTCAGTACCTTTAAGGAGGGGCTGGCCCCCATCTCTTCAGCATCTATGACCAGTGACACTGTGTTCCTGAAGGGCACAGGTGCTGAAGGCAGACAAAGGATCAGGTGCTTCTAAAGTTTCATGGCTGCATCTCTACGATATAACCCTGATCACAGAGTGCAAGTGAGCTGCCCTAGGCCAGACAGGAGTCAGGCATTCTCAGAGGCTATGTGAAGATTTATGGAGTGTCCTCACTGCATGTTGTCATCAGAGTGTCCCTGCAGCGGTTCAAGAAGGCAGTTCACCACCACCTTCTCAAAGGCAACTAGGGATGGGCAATAAATGCTGGCCCAGCCAACGAAGCCCACATCCCATGAATGAATTAAAAAAATATCCTCCTGCAATGTAGCAACTGTTAGGGCCTCCACTGCATCTCCATGACAGGGGCATTCTCGGAGTGGGTATTCATGCTGCCATAAGCCAGACTGGAGTTAAACATTCACAAATGCGATGTAAGGATCTATTGGGTCACTTCACTGCATGTCGTCATCATCCGCCACAAATTTAGCCTCCCGAGCCCACCTGCCTCAACTAGCCAGTGCGAAGGCCTCATCCCCACCATTGTCACCTCCAAGGACCTCCTCACCCTCATCCCCATCAGCATCCTCCTCATAGGAGGAAATGTGCAACACCTCCATCTCATCCTCAGCCAGCCCATCTCCCTGTTGGAGTGCCAGGTTGTAAAGGGCACAACAGATGATAATGATGCATGACACCCTCTGCGGACTGTATTGCAGGGCTCCACCACACCAGAACCTCATCTTCCCGATGGTCTGCTCTACCAAGTTGTGAGCTCCGTTATACCGCTGCTCTGCTGCAGTCTGAGGCCGCCACATGTGTGTCATCACCCAAACTGGAGTCAAACTGCGGGTAAGCCCTTGTCCCCAAGGAGCCATCCCTGCAGCTTCTGTGGACCCTGGAAGACCCCAGGGATCTGTGATCGACTGCGGGTGTAGGAGTCGTGCACACTCCCTGGAAACCGTGCGCACACCTGCAGGATGCATTTCTGGTGGTCGCCCACCAGTTGCGCATTCAGTGTGTTGCGACAGAGATCTGAGCACCACATGAGTGTAGTCGATTGCATCCTGAACCTGTGGGAAACCTGAGATCTGGGCGAACCCAATCACTCTTGCATCCTGGCTGTCCTAGTCCCGGGCGATATGCACAAAGTTGTGTGTCCTCGCAAAGATGCCATCAACGACCTCCGGGATGCATTTGTGGGAGGAGGCTTGTGAGGTCCAACAGAAGTCACCTGAAAGGAGCCACTGGCGTAGAAATTAAGCGGTCACTTACACAGCCATTGGCAGTGGATGCCCCCCATGTCCCCGTGGCACCAAATCCTACAGTAAATGGCAGATGTGACCAACCAGTTCCCTAGACATGCGCAATCTTCAGCAACACAGGTTCTTGGTCATCTGCAGGAATGAAAGGTGGCACGTTTTGACCCTGGGTGTCGCTAGACGCCGACCATCGACAGCTTGCTGTGGCTCTTGGGCGGCATGTGCTGAAGCCCCAGCCTCCTCTTCTTCCTGAGGTTTCTGCTCCTGCCTCTGTGCAGCCAGGAGCCTCAATTACTCTCTCCTCCATTGTCTTCATGCTCTGTAGGCTATCAGGTACACAGCTAGCTCACCAGGCTCCATGATCCTGATGCACTCCTCCTGCCGGATAAAAGGGAGAGATACGTGGTTAGTATGGGTGTACTAAGAACATGCCCTGGTTAAGTGTTACGGTCGCTTAATGCTTCCCGGAGTCATTTCAATGGCAGGGCTGTCCTTGACCCTCACCCACACCCCCCGCTATCAGTCGCCTCAACTGCAGGGCTGTCCTTGGGCCCCCCCACTTCCACCAGTCATGTCAACAGCAGAGCTGCCCTTAACCCTGACTCCCCAGCGTCATTGAAGCTTGAAGTCCAACAGGCAATCCTGGCGGGCGCTGCATAGCATTACTGTGCACTCACCTCCGAGTTCCCTTTAAAGTGCAGGCCACCAAGTGTATGCCTTTTATGTGCTGCTGTGAAACTTGTCGGCGTGCTTTCCCGCCGATGTGGACAGACGATTCCGGCTGGCTGGCCTGATAATGATATGCTGATGTATTATTATGAGGTTCCTAATATTCAATGGCGGGAAATGAAGCCCACCATAGGCGGGCTAAGTTGATGATCGCGAACTGCTTTCCCACTGTTGTAAAACTGATCGTGCCATATTGTCCACTCACACCACCGATCACGTCCTACGCCGGCGGGCATGGAAAATTTAGCCCTGAGTGTTGAAATTATTCAAACATGCCATTTGTGCCCACATCCCAGGAGCAAATTAAATAAACAGCAGTACAAATTAAACATGTGACCTAAGCAAGCATATGACAAATAGGTGGTTTATGTTAGCTGCAGCAAAGAATCCAGAGATGAGATGCAGTTGAGCTCTTTTCAGGAAAGAAAACATATTTAAAGTCTCAAAAGTACTCAAATTTAAAAGCTGATAGAACCTTTAACATCGTAAGATGCCCCAAGGCACTTGACAGGAGTGTTAACAAGCATAATTTGACGCTGAGCCACATAAGGAGATGGATAAGCAAAAGCTTAGTTGAAGAGAGAGGTTTTAAGGATGCTCTTTAAGGAAAGAAAGATATGGAGGATTAGGAAGGAATTACCAAGAACAGGGTTTAGGCAGCCATATGGCTGGCAGCCCATGGTGAAACTATTAAAATTGGGGATGTGCAAGAGGTCAGAAGTGGAGGAGCACAGAAATCTTGTAGGGTTTTAGGGCTAGAAGAGGTTACAGAAATACAGAGAGGTGAGGCAATAAAGGGATTTGAAAACAAGAATGTGAAATTTAAAACTGAGACATTGCTGGACCAGGAGCCAATTTAGATAAGCAAACACAAAGCTGATCAGAGAATGAGACTGTTGTGAGTAAGAAAATAGGGAACAGAGTTTTGGATGATCTTTTCTTTTGGAGGGTGGAAGATAGAGACTGGCTATGACAGCTTTGGAATAGTCAAGTCTAAAGTTAGCATAAAAATAGATAAGACTTTCAGCAGAGGAACTGCTGAAGTGTAGCAGGAATCTGGCAATGTTATGGATGTATGAGATCTTAGTGATGGCACAGATATGTGGTCAGAACAAGGTAAATTATGACACTGAAGTTACTAACAGTCTTGCTTATCCTGAGAAAGTTACCACTAAAATGAATGAACTTGATGTCTAAGGGGTGGAAGTTTTGATGGGGACCAAAGAGAATGGTTTCAGTCTATGTTACGGCCATAGCCAATGTTTTTTGCTGAGCAAGCCAGATCCCAGAGGGAAACCTGTCTTACTGATCATAGCATTTTTTTTGCATTTGGAAATGAGGGGGAAAAGCAACTGATCCCAGAAGCATAGAACTCCAGTAACACCTTTAGGATTTTAAAACGTTAAAAGATTTATCAACAAGAAAAAAAAACTTAAGCACATAAAACTAAAGTTACCTTGCATCAAGTTCCTGATAGATTTTTAACTATAAAAACCCAGTAATATTACCCCAATGCAAAACTGCTGTCACTTTAGGAAAGGTATACCACACATCATAGGTCTGCACTGGAGTGCTTTGTTTGGCTGCAGTAGAGAGTTTCAGTTGGAGATTGTTAACTGGGGGAGTTTAAGGGTTAAATTAATTCTAAAGTCTAGTCTTTCTTTAATTTAGCAATTAACTAAAAGTTGCTATTAGGGTTCGAAAAAGGTGAGTTTTAGGCTGGAGAGGAGAGGCCAGTGAGAGTGGCATAAAAGACCGTGAGAAACAGAGGCTGAGACCAGAGAGGAGAGGTCAGTGAGAGCGGTATAAAAGGGCAGGAAAGAAAGAGGCCAAGACTGGAGGGGAGAGCCATACCCTCAGTACCTCCAGGAGGTAGAGTACAAAGTGATGTCATGATTCAAAAAGTGAAGCAGCGCAAGGGGGGCAGCTGATTGGTAAGTAGGGTCAGGTGAGTACTTCTACTTCTTCTACTAATTAAACTGCTGCAGTCCATTAGCTTAAATAAAGTAAGGTGAGGACTTTGGACTGTAGTGGGAATGTTTGGAGTAGAATAAAGTCCCTAGCGTAGTTAGTATTCTTTAAAGGGAGTAATTAATGTGCTTAATCTAAATGGAAGTCATGGGAGCAGAACTCACACCAGTGATATGCTCCTCCTGTGCTATATGGGAAGTCATGGGCACAATGTCCTTGACGACCATGTGTGCAGGAAGTGTGTCCAGCTGCAGCTACTGGCTAACTGCATTTCAGAGCTGGAGCTGCAGGTGGATTCACTGTGGAGCATCTGTGATGATGAGATTATCGTGGACAGCATGTTCAGTGAGGTGGTCACACCGCAGATAAAGATTGAACAGGCAGAAAGGGGATGGGTGATCACCAGGCAGAGTGGAGGAAGGCAGGTAGTCCAGGAGTCCCCTTTGGCTGTTTCCCTCTCTAACAGACATACCCTTTGGATACTATTGGCGGAGGTGACTTCTCAGGGGAAAGCAGCAAGAGCCAAGTCCATGGCACAATGGGTGGCTCTGCTGCACAAGTGGGGAGGAAGAAGAGTGGTAGGGCTATAGTGATAGGGGATTCAATAGTATGAGGGACAGGCAGGCATTTCTGCGGCCGCAAAAGAGACTCCAGGATGGTATGTTGCCTCCCTGGTGCCAGGATCAAGGATGTCTCGGAGAGACTGCAGGTCATTCTGAAGGGGGAGGGTGAACAGCCAATGGTCGTGGTACATATTGGCACCAACGACATAGGTTAAAAAAAAGGATGAGGTCCTACAAGCTGAATATGGGGAGTTAGGACATGAAATAAAAAGTAGGACCTCAAAGGTAGTAATCTCAGGATTACTACCAGTGCCGCATGCTAGCGAGGGTAGAAATAACAGGATATATCGGATGAATACGTGGCTGAAGAAATGGTGTAGAGGGGAGGGATTCAGATTCCTGGGACGTTGGGACCGGAACTGGGGAAGGTGGGACCAGTACAAGCAGGATGGGTTGCATCTGGGCAGGACTGGGACCAATGTCCTTGGGGGATGGGGGCGGGGGGGGGGGGGGGGCACATTTGCTAGTGCTGATGGGGAGGGTTTAAACTAGAATCGCAGGGGGATGGGAACCTGAGCAGGGAGACAGAGGAAGGGGAAACAAGGATAGAAATGAAAGACAGAAAAGTAAGAAGCAAAAGTGGAAAGCAGGAAAATCAAGGGCGAAACACAAATGGGGTAATAGTGCAAAATAAAGCTAAGATGACTTACAAGGTTAAAAAGACAAGTCTAAAGGCATTGTATATTAATGTGTGGAGCATTCACAATAAGATAGATGAATTAACAGTGTAAATAGATATAAACGGTTATGATATAGTTGCAATTATGGAGACATGGCTGCAGGGTGACCAAGAAAGGGAACTGAACATCCAGGGGTATTCAATATTTAGGAAGGACAGACAAATAGGGAAAGGAGGTGGGGTAGCACTGTTAGTAAAGAAGGAAATCAATGCAATAGTGAGGAAAGATATTGGCTTGGAAAATCCATGATGTGGAATCTGATTGGGTAGAGATAACAAACATTGGTGGGGGTTGTCTACAGGCCCCCAAACAATAACAGAGATGCAAGAGAAGACATTAAACAGGAAATTAGAGATGCATGCAATAAGGGCACAATGGTAATCATGGGTGACTTTAATCTACATTTAGATTGGACAAACCAAACCAGCTATAATACCGTAGAGGAAGATTTCCTGGAGTGTGTAAGTGATGTTTTTTTTAGACCAATACACTGAGGAACCAACTAGAGAGCAGGCTATCCGAGACTGGGTATTGTGCAATGAGAAAGGATTAAGTAACAAGCTTGTTATGTGGGGTCCCTTGGGGAAGAGCGACCATAAAACGATAGAATTGTCCATTAAGATAGAGAGTGAAGAAGCTGAATCCGAAACTAGGGTCCTGAACCTAAATAAAGGGAACTACGAGGGTATGAGGCACGAGTTGGCAATGATGGATTGGGGAACCTTATTAAAAGGGTTGACAGTGGATAGGCAATGACTAATATTTAAGGAATGAATGCATGAATTACAACAATTATTCATTCCTGTGAATGAACTCTGGGATATAGATTATCAGGCCCTGGGGATTTTTCAGCCTTTAACCCCATTAATTTCTCTAGCAAAAATAAAACAGGAAAGGTGGTTCAACCATGGCTTACAAAAGAAATTAGGGATAGTATTAGATCCAAAAAAGATCTTTGGAAATAAAATTGCCAGAAAAAGCAACAAGCCTGAGGATTGGGAGCAATTTAGAATGCAGCAAAAGTGCAAAAAAAAAGATTGATTAAGAAGGGAAAAATGGAGCATGAGAGGGAACATAAAAACTGACTGTAAAATCTTCTATAAATGCGTGAAGAGAAAAAGATTAGCGAAGACAAACATAGGTCCCTTACAGTCAGAAAGGGGGAAATTATAATGGGGAACAAAGAAATGGCAGAAGAATTTAACACATATTTTGGTGCTGTCTTCACAAAAGAGGACATAAATAATTTCCCAGAAATGTTAGGCAACCAAGGGTCTAGTGAAAGGGAGGAATTGAAGAAAATCAGTATTAGTAAAAAAAAATGATGCTAGAGAAATTAATGGGGTTAAAGGCTGAAAAATCCCCAGGGCCTGATAATCTATATCCCAGAGTACTAAAGGAAGTGGACCTGGTGATATTGGATGTATTGGTGGTCATCTTCCAAAATTCTATAGGCTCTGGAGCAGTTCCTATAGATTGGAGGGTGGCAAATGTAATGCCACTATTTAAAAAAGCAGGGAGTGATAAAAACAAAGAATTACAGACCAGTTAGCCTAACATCAGTAGTGGGGAAAATGCTAGGGTATATTTCAAAAGACGTGGTAACAGAACACATGGAAAGCATTAACAGGATTAGACAAAGTCAGCATGGGTTCATGTTTAACGAATCTATTGGAGATTTTTGAGGATATAACTAGTAGAATAGATAAGGGAGAACCAGTGGATGTGGCGTATTTGGATTTCAAGAAGGTTTTTGATAAGGTCCCACATAAGAGGCTAGTGGGCAAGATTAAAGCATATGGGGTTGAGGGTAATATATTGGCATAGATTGAGAATTGGTTGACAGAGCAGAAACAGAGAGTGGGAATAAATGGGTCTTTTTCCAGATGGCAGGCGGTGACTAGTGGTGTACCGCAAGGATCAATGCTTCGACCCTAGTTATTCAATTTATATATAAATGACTTGGATGAGGAAGCCAAGTGCAATATTTCCAAGTTTGCTGATGACACAAAACTGGGCGGGATTGTTAGTTGTGAGGAGGATGCAAGGAGGCTTCAGGGCGATTTAGACAAGTTGTGTGTGTGTGAGCAAACACATGGCAGATGCAGTATAACATAGATAGATGTGAAGTTATACGCTTCCTTTTGAAAAACAGAAAGGCAGAGTATTATTTAAAAGGTGATATATTGGGAAATGTGGATGTGCAAAGGGATATGGGTGTCCTTGTACACCAATCAATGAAAGTAAACAGGCAGGTGCAGCAAGCAATTAGGAAGGCAAATAGTATGTTGGCCTTCATTGCAAGAGGATTTGAGTTCAGAAGTAGGGATATCTTACGGCAGTTATACAAGGCCTTGGTGAGACCACACCTGGAGTATTGTGTGCAGTTTTGGTCTCCCTACCTAAGAAAAGTTATACTTGCCATAGAGGGAGTACAGCGAAGGTTCACTAGGCTGATACTGGGGGTGACAGGACTATCGTATGGGAAGAGATTGGTTCAACTGGATTTACTAGAGTTTAGAAGAATGAGAGGGGATCTGATTGAAACATATAAAATTCTAACAGGGCTAGACAGACTAGATGCAGGGAGGATGTTTCCCCTGGTTGGGGAGTCTAGAACCAGGGGCCACAGTCTCAGGATACGGGGCAGGCCATTTAGGACTGAGATGAGGAAACATTTTTTACTCAGAGGGTGGTCAACCTGTGGAATTCTCTAACACAGAAGACTGTGGAGGCCGGGTCACTGAGTATATTCAAGAAAGAAATTGATAATTTTTTGGATATTAGGGGCATCAAGGCATCAAGTGGGATTATGGGGTTGTGATAGAGGATCAGCCATGATCGCATTGAATGGCAGAGCAGGCATGCTCCCAGTTTCTATGAATCCTCAAACACTTCCAATCTGCTGTGGAAATCCAAAGAAGTTCAGAAAACAAGCTGTTTTCTGAAACAAGCTTTTCTGGTTTGACTGGATAGCTGTTTCAGATTTCACACTTTCTCTCAGCATAGATATGGTCTCAAGACATCGCCTCCACACAGCAACCATAACTCAGCTCAACATCTTTCCTTAAATATCCTTTTCCCCTTTCATCACAGATTCCGTTGTCCTCAGCATCCCTTTGAACTCAACTTTTCCAAAATACAAAAATCTTTCACGTTTTCCAATTGCCTCCACTTTCAGATCAAATAAAATTTAATAACGTCCCCTTGTTTACTGATGAAAACTGTGTACGTTTTAAAAGTCCCTGAAACTCCCCTTTGAAATTTGAGAACTGAAAAGCCATGTCCCTACTTATCGCCTAATGTAATTTTTTAAAGCATAAACTATTTATTTGTAAATCCAACTTCATCATAGCCTCTCAATACAAATGCATGCATTTAGGGGAGGCGATGGCGTAGTAGTATTGTCACTGGACTAGTAATCCCAGGGTAATGTTCTTGTGGGAATCTGGGTTTGAATCTCGCCACAGCAGATGGCGGAATTTGAATTCAATAAAAATCTGGAATTAAAAGTCTAATGATGGCCATGAAACCATTGTCGATTGTTGTAGAAACCCATCTAGTTCATTAATGTCCTTCAGGGAAGGAAATCTGCTGTCCTTATCTGATCTTGCCTACATGTGACTCCAAACCCAGAGCAATGTGGTTGACTATTAAATGCCCTCTGAAATGGCCAAGCAAGCCACTCAGTTGTGTCAAACACAAAAAAGGAATGAAACCGGACAGACCACCTGGGCACCAGAAACGACAATGGCAATCTCAGCCCTGTTGACCCTGCAAAGCCCTCTTTGCTAACATGTGGGGGCTAGTGCTGTCTCACGCATTAGTCAAGTAATAGCCTCGCAGAATCATATCTTACAGACAATGTCCCTGACACCACCATGTCCTGTCCCACCGGCAGGACAGACCCAGCAGAGGTGGCGGCACAGTGGCATGCAGTCGGGAGGGAGTTGCCCTGGGAGTCCTCAACATCGACTCCGGACCCCATAAAGTCTCATGGCATCAGATCAAACATGGGCAAGGAAACCTCCTGCTGTTTACGACGTACTGCCCTCCCTCAGCTGATGAATCAGTACTCCTCCATGTTGAACACAACTTGGAGGAAGCACTGAGGATGGCAAGGGCACAGAATGTACTTTGGGTGGGGGACTTCAATGTCCACTGCTGACTGAGCTGGCTGAAACTGGGTCTGCAGCAGGCACTGAGCGAACCAACAAGAGGGAGAAACATAATTGACCTCATCCTCACCATCCTGCCTGCCACAGGTGCATCTGTCCATGACAGTGTCGGTAGGATGACCACCACACAGTCATTGTGGAGACGAAGTCCCGCCTTCACATTGAGGATACACTGCATTGTGTTGTGTGGCACCAGGCATACGTAAAAAAGTGTCAACCTGGTGAAGCTATAACATGGGACTACTAGCGTGCCAAACAGCATAAGCAGCGAGTCATAGACAGAGCTAAGTGATCCCACAACCAACGGATCAGATCTAAGCTCTGCATTCATACAACATCTAGTCGTGAATGACAGTGGACAATGAAACAACTCACTGGAGGAGGAGGCTCCAAAATATCCCCATCCTCAAAGATGGAGGTGCCAGCACATCAGTGCAAAAGATAAGGCTGAAGTATTTGCTACAATATTCAGCCAGAAGTGCCGAATGGATGATCCATCTCGGCCTCCTCTGGAGGTGGTCCCCAGCATCAAAGATGCCAGTCTTCAGCCAATTCGATTCACTCCACGTGATATCAAGAAATGGCTGAAGCCACTGGATACTGCAAAGGCTATGGGTCCTGACAATATTCCGGCAATAATACTGACGATTTGTGCTCCAGAACTTGTCGCACTCGTAGCCAAGCTATTCCAGTACAGCTACAACACCGGCATCTACCCGGCTACGTGGAAAATTTCCCAGGTATGTCCTGTACACAAAAAAGCAGGACAAATCCAACCCAGCCAATTACTGCCCCATCAGTCCACTCTCCATCATCAGTAAAGTAATGGAAGGGGTCATCAACAGTGCTATCAAGTGGCACTTGCTTATCAATAACTTGCTCATTGACACCCAGCTTGGGTTCTGCCAGAGCCCTCAGCTTCTGACCTCATTACAGCCTTGGTTCAAAAATGGACAAAAGGGCTGAATTCCTGAGGTGAGGTGAGAGTGACTGCCCGTGACATCAAGTCCATACTTGACCAAGTGTGGCATCAAGGAGCCCTAGCAAAACTGGAGTCAATGGGATTCAGGGGGAAAACTTTCCACTGGTTGGGGTCACACCTAGCACAAAGGAAGATAGTTGTGTTTGCTGGAGGTCAGTCATCTCAGCTCCAGGCCATCACTGCAGGGGTTCCTCAATGGTGTCCTTGGCCCAACCATCGTCGGCTGCTTCATCAATGACCTTCCTTCCATCAGAAGGACAGAAGTGGGGATGTTCGCTGATGATTGCATGATGTTCAGCACCATTTGCAACTCCTCAGATACTGAAGCAGTCCATGTCCAAATGCAGCAAGACCTGGACAATATCCAGGCCTGGGCTGACAAGTGGCAAGTAACATTCGCACCACACAAGTCAGGCAATGACCATCTCCAACAAGAGAGAATCCAACCATCGCCTCTTGACATTCAATGGCATTACCATTCCTGAATTCCCCACTACCAACATTCTGGGGGTTATCAGTGACCAGAAATTGAACTGAACTAGCCATATAAATACTGTGGCTACAAGAGCAGGTCAGAGGCCTGACTCCCCAAAGCCTGTCCACCATCTACAAGGCACAAGTCAGGAGTGTAATGGAATACCCCCCACTTGCCTGGAAGAGTGCAGCTTCTACAACACTCAAGCAGCTTAACATCGTCCAGAATAAAGCAGCCCGCTTGATTACTACCACATCCACAAGCATTCACTCCCTCCACCACTGACGCACAGTTGCAGCAGTGTATACCATCTGCAAGGTGCATTGCAGGAATTCACCAAGGCTCCTTAGACAGCACCTTCCAAACCCATGACCACTACCATCTAGAGGGACAAGGGCAACAGACAGATGGGAACACCAGTTCCCCTCCAAGTAACTCACCATCCTGACTTGGAAATATATTGCCGTTCCTTCACTGTCGCTGGGTCAAAATCTTGGAACTCCTTTCTAACAGCATTGTGGGTGTACCTACACCACATGGACTGCAGTGGTTCAAGAAGGCAGCTCGCCACCACCTTCTCAAGGACAATTAGTGATGGGCAATAAATGCTGGCCTAGCCAGCGAAGCCCACAACCCATGAATGAATAAAAAAAGACCTTTTACATCTCAACTCTGACAGGCAAGCTGTCTCTCTTAACCTTCCCCCAGTTTAATTATTCATGGAGACATACACACATTCTTCTTTACAAAATACCAGCATATTCCCAAACATGTGAATAATATCCATCTTCAATATTTAGTTGAGGAAATTTCTGGTCATTCCGTACTGGATGTCAGAGAAGTGGTGTGACAATTAGAGACAGTAGAGGAGACAAAATAGTAACAATTATTTTGAGGTGACGTACAGTTGTGCATCTTCAAGGTACACGTGGAACCTGACATGTTTTTGGATGATGCTGCCGAGGGCCCGCTTGCAGATGAGAAATAGGAGGGAACCAAGAAAGGAAAAGAAAGACTTGCATTTTATGAATGCCTTTTATGACCACAGGATGTCTCAAAGCACTTTACAGTCAATGACGTACTTTTGAAATGTAGTTATCATTGTAACATATGGAACATGGCAGCCAATTTAAGCACAGTAATCTCTCACAGACAGCAATTTGATAATCACCAAATAGGGGGAAGAGGTTTATTTACATAGGACTGCTTCATGTGGCACTACGCAGACTACCTTCTTGGGGGTAGACATTGCCATCATTGATTTATTTTTATTCATTCATGGGATGTGGTCTTTGCTGGCTGGGCCAGCATTTATTGCCCAACCCTAGCTGACCTAAGAAGGTGGTGGTGAGCTGCTTTCTGGAACCGCTGTAGTCCATGTGACATAGGTACACCCACAGTGCTATTAGGAAGGGAGTTCCAGGATTTTAACCCAGTGACAGTGAAGGAACGGCGATGTGTTTCCAAGTCAGAATGGTGAGTGACTTGGAGGGGAAGTTTCAGGTGGATGAGGTTTCATGCTTTTTCTTAAGCCTGCCAGGGCTTCCGGCCTGCCCGCCAACCTTACGGTTGGACAGGCAGGTCCATTAGTTACATTAAGTGCTTTTTAAATGGCCTCAATAGGTCATTTAACTGATTCGGCTGCGACCCTGCTGACCTGAAAATGGAAATGACGCGGGGTGGCATCGGGAGTTCCACCTGATGTCATCCCGCATCATTTTACACGTTGGCTAACAGGCCCCGCCCCCCGCTCGCTGACGTAAATATCCTGCCCAAAGAGTCAACAGAGGGATATAGACAGGTGAAGTGAGTGGGCAAAAATGTGGCAGATGGAACATAAACTGGGAAAGTGTGAAGTTATGCACTTTGGCAGGAAGAATAGAGGAGCAGAATATTATTTAATGGAGAAAGACTAAAGAAAGCTGCAGCACAGAGGGATTTGCGGGTCTTCGTACATGAATCCCAAAAAGTTAGCGTACAAGTTCAGCAGGGAAAAGGTAAGGCAAATGGAATGTTGGCCTTCATTTTAAAGGGAATGGAGTATAAAAATAGGGAAGTCTTGCTAAAACTATACAAGGCACTAGTTAGACCACACCTAGAATACTGTGAGCAGTTTTGGTCCCCTTATCTAAGGAAAGATATATTGGCATTGGAGGCAGTCCAGAGAAGGTTCACTAGGTTAATCCTGGAAATGGAGGGATTTTCTTATGAAGAGAGGTTGAGGAGGTTGGGCCTGTGCTCATTGGAGTGTAGAAGAATGAGAGGCGACCTAACTGAAACATATAAGATTCTTCGGGGGCTACACAGGGTAGATGCTGAGAGGTTGTTTCCCCTTGTGGGAGACTCTAGGACCAGAGTGCATAATCTCAGTGTAAGGGGGCGCCCATTTAAAACAGAGATTAGGAGGGATTTCTTCTCTCAGAGGGGAGTGAATCTGTGGAATTCTTTACTGCAGAGGGCTGTAGATGCGGGGTTGTTAAGTATATTCAAGCCTGAGATAGACAGGTTCTTAATCAGTAAGGAAATCAAGGATTTTGGGGAAAAGGCAGAAAAATGGAGTTGAGGATTATCAGATCAGCCACGATCTCATTGAATGGTGGAAAAGACTCGATAGGCCAAATAGCCTACTTCTGCTCTTACGTCTTATGGCTGCTTTGAACTGGACAGTGTCAAGCCTCTTGAGTGTTGTGGGAGCTGCACTCATCCAAGCAAGTGGGGTGCATTCCATCACACTCCTGACTTGTGCCTTGCAGATGGTGGACAGGCTTTGGGGAGTCAGGGGGGTGAGTTATTTGTTGCAGGATTCCTAGCCTCTAGCCTGCTCTTGTAGTCACAGCATTTATTATGGTTAGTCCAGCTCAGTTTCTGGTCAATGGTAACCCCCAGGATGTTGATAGTGGGGGAATTCAGTGATGGTAATGCCAACGTCAAGGGGCGATGGTTAGATTCTCCCTTGTTGGAGATAGTCATTGCCTTGCACTTGTGTGCCACAAATGTTACTTGCCACTTGTCAGCCCAAGCCTGGATATTGTCCAGGTCTTGCTGCATTTGGACATGGACTGCTTCAGGATCTGAGGAGTCGCGATTGGTGCTGAACATTGCGTAATCATCAGTGAAAATCCTCACTTCTGTCCTTATGATGGAAGGAAGGTCATCGATGAAGCAGCTGAAGATGGATTGGCCAAGGACACTACCCTGAGGATCTCCTGCAGTGATGTCCTGGAGCTGAGATGACTGACCTCCAACACTACCCGAAGGAACTTCTGCAGTGATGTCCTGGAGCTGAGACAACTGACCTCCAACAACCACAACCACCTTCCTTTGTGCTAGGTATGACCCTAACCAGTGGAGTTTTCCCTCTGATTCCCATTGACTCTAGTTTTGCTTGGGCTCCTTGATGCCACACTCGGTCAAATGCGGCCTTGATGTCTAGGGTACTCACTCTCACCTCACTTTGGGAGTTCAGCTCTTTTGTCAATTCACCACGATATCATTGAACAATGCCTCATGAGCTATTCAGGTAGCAGCCTGTGGATTTGGCTTCTCTCAGGAACTCAACTTAAAGTGGCATAACACAAACAATTATTTCCCTTATTCTAATTTTATGATGTTGATTGAGGGATAAATATTGGCGAAGGCACCTGGCATAACTCCCTTATTCTTTTTTAAAACAGTACCATTAGATCATTTGCATTCATCTGAGAGGGCAGATGGGGTCTCAGTTCTAATATCTCATCCAAAAGATGACACCACCACCAGTGCTGCATAGGAGTGACAGCCTTGTTTCTTGTCTCTGAGTCCTGCCAACTTGAGGTGTACAAAATTATGAGGGGAATAGATAGAGTGGACTGGATAAAATTGTTTCCTTTGATGGAGAATTCTAGAACCAGGGGACATAGATTCAAGATAAGTGGCAGAAGGTGTAGAGGGGACATGAGGAAGAACTTTTTTATGCAGAGGGTAGTGGGTGTCTGGAATTCGCTGCCCAAGTTGGTGGTAGAGGCAGAAACTCTAAACTCTTTTAAAAAGTACCTGGATCTGCACCTTAAGTGCTGTAAGCTGCAGGGCTATGGGCCGGGAGCAGGAAGGTGGGATTAGAAAGGGCACCTGGGTGTCCTCGGGCTGGCATGGACAAGATGAGCCGAATGGCCTCCTTCTGTGCTGTAACTTTTCTATGGTTCAATGGTTCTAACTTGAACCCACAACATCCTAACTCAGAGGCAAGATTGCTACCAAGTTAGCCGCAGCTGACAATGTCAGATTCTTGGGGGCCTTAGGAGGTAATGGTGCGGGAGCTGGGACAGAAGCCGTTGCTCGTAGTTCCCTAGCTAGGACTGGATAGATTAGAATCAAACAAGGGGAGTTCAGTCCCACCTAGTTGGAGGACAGTGGAGAGACTTTGGGGCAGGATAGTGTGGTTGACCGTGGCAAACCTGCAGACAACAATATCATCAACAACAACTTACATTTATAAAGCAAGTATACTGTAGTAAAATGCTCCCAAGACTTTTCACAGGAGTGTTATCAAACAAAATTTGACATTGAGGCCCAGGTTTTCATCCCCGGCACATGTTCACCGATTTCCCAGCTCAGCCAAACTGGCCTTTAAAAATTTCCACCCGCAGGCTGTATTTTTGGTCAATGGGGGTATGGGCTGAAACAGGAGCCAGGGCAGATGACCCTGGAACCGATGCACAAGCTGCCGGGTGCGGAGATGGGCTGGGCACAAGAACTGCCTTTGTGCTCCAGCATTGTGTTTAAATCAGTAATACATAATAATAACAAAAAACATTCCTCCAGCACTCACCCCTCACCTCTCCACGTACTCCCTGGGCCCCATCCATACCAATCAATGCCAATCCGCGTGCCCCATTTGTAAGAAATTGAAACAAAAACAGAAAATGTAGGTCTGACAGCATCCATGAAGAGAGAAACAGAGTTAATGTTTCGAGGAGACAGAATCTTCGGCTCAGCAGATGGGAGCAGGGCCCGCTCGCCGAGGCGTAAAATGACACACGGTGACGTCAGGCGTGCATCCCGATGTCACTGCGCGTCATTTAGATTTTCAGTTCAGCTGAGCCGCTGAATCAGCAGCGTGCCTGCCAAACTGTCAAAGGCCTATTAAGACCATTTAAAAAGCTAATAAAGCAATTAGCTGAGCTGCCCATCAAACCTTAAGGATGGTGGGCAGGCAAAGAGCCCAGGCGGCCTTCGCATTTTTCATGGAACCTCGTCCACAGGCGGGAAGAGGTTTCATGAATGTTTTTAAAGTGTTTGAAAAATTTTTAATAATCTTGATGGACATGTGACAGATTCACATGAAGGGACATGTCCTTAATTTTTAAAAAAATCTTTATTTAATGTTTCATAAGTGAAAGTAATCTCCCTGCGGCACCTCTGTGCCTCAGGAAGATTTCTACAGCCTTCTGTGCGCATGCACGAAAGAGCGCACTCCCCGACTCAGGCAATCCCCGCCCCCTCCCGCCTGCACAGGGAGCACTCAGCACTCCCGGGCACACGTCACGCCCACGTAAAATGGCAGCTCCAGCTAATCGGGGGCGCCGATCAGCTGCGCCCCCGCCTCCGCACAACCGCCCCGATGAGGATAAAATTCTCCCCATAAACTCTGTTTCTCTCCACAGGTGCTGTCAGGCCTGCTGAGCTCTTCCAGCATTTTCTGTTTTTGTTCAGATTTCCAGCATCCGCAGTGTTTTGCTTTTATCTTAGTTAATACATTGAGGTCTTTAATAAATTGATATTTTCTGCATAGTATAGAACTTTTATGAGATTAGCTAAACAGCATTGTTTGTATCTCTGGATAGGCAGTTTCTAAACAATTTTGACTTCTAAACAGTCCCTGGAAACAGCAAGGTCACTTGATTCAGGCTACCATGTTGACATTCCTAAGTTGGTAGGATGGTGTCTTGTTTACCTCCGTATCTATGCAAGTGTTTCGAAAGGGCCAGGATATGACCCTCAGCATGATATAAACTAGAAAGCTGACCTCGAGCAGGGTGACAAACAGGGAAGGTGGTAACCACCCTGGCATTTTGGGTACCTGTCAAGTATCCATGGTTAAAATGGTTTGAATAGATGATTGACACTGGGCAAGCTGCCAGCCCCCAGAAAAAGGGTATGAATCCCAAAAAGCTAACATATATGTTTGACAGGTAATAGGGAAGGCAAATGGAATGTTGGCCTTTATTTCAAAGGGAATGGAGTATAAAAATAGGGAAGTCTTGCTAAAACTACATAAGACACTAGTTAGACTACACCTAGAATACTGTGAACAATTTTGGTCCCCTTATCTAAGGAAAGATATACTGACATTGGAGGCAGTCCAGAGAAGATTCAGTAGGTTGATCCTGGGTATGAAGGGATTTTCTTATGAGGAGAGGTTGAGTAGGTTAGGCCTGTACTGATTGGAGTTTAGAAGAATGAGAGGCGACCTTATTAAAACATGCAAGATTCATAGGGGGCTTGACTGAGTAGACGATGAGAGGTTGTTTCCCCTTGTGGGAGAGTCTAGGACCAGAGGACA
The DNA here is from genome assembly GCF_964194155.1 of Cetorhinus maximus. Taxonomy (NCBI): domain Eukaryota; kingdom Metazoa; phylum Chordata; class Chondrichthyes; order Lamniformes; family Cetorhinidae; genus Cetorhinus; species Cetorhinus maximus. Next base: position 170,378,777 of record NC_135883.1, read on the forward strand.
TAATCTTGGAGTAAGGAGACACCCATTCAAAACAGAGATGAGGAGGAATTTCTTCTCTCAGAGAGTAGTCAATCTGTGGAATTCTTTACCGCAGAGGGCTGTAGAGATTGGGTAATTAAGTATATTCAAGACTGAGATAGATTTTTAATCAGTAAGGGACTCAAGGCAGGAAAGTGGAGCTGAGGATTATCAGATCAGCCAGTCATTGAGAGGCAGAGCAGACTCAATGGGCAAATTTCCTACTTCTGCTCCTACATCTTATGGTCTAATATTAACAAGTGCTTAGGGACAGGGGGCAGGCCTCATGAGATGGCAGTGCTCATCATGTCAACATCTGGATGGTTCTCTGCGAGAGATTGCGCGTGCCCTGGTGCATTATTGAGGATTAGTAGGAAATTGAAAGACAGACTCTTTTCCCCCAGATAAGTGCGGATCTCTGGCAAAAAGTAATTGGCAAGCCAGTCTTCAAATAAGCATATCAGGCATTGCTGTTAGTCTTCTGAAAGATTGGCGAAAGAAAGGTGAGATTTATTTTTCCCTTTGAATGCTTGAGGGTTTTCTGACCTATAAACTAGCAGTGGTTTACATTTAAAGCCAGCTACATTGGCACATAGCAGACGTGTCAGCCAGCCCTTTGCTACTTTAAAACCAGGAGCTGTCTTTTCTTCTTTCAAAATATAGGTCCTATTTGGCATCATCTTCCAGAACAGGCCAGTTTTTGCACTGAAGACCTGTTCTGCTTGGCAGCGTCTCTCCTCAATGTATTCCTGCAACACCTTGGGAAACCCGCCTGCAGCTGCATGATCAGCAGAGGCAGCCTCCTCCACCAACTTCACATTATGCAGCCCGAAATGCTTTTTGTGCTGTGCTGGTTGAGAATCCTTTGGAAATTGAAGGAGGGGCACCTTCTGTACTATCTTCAGCATCACCAGTGACACCAGCACTTCCCTCTTTACTACTCTTTTTACGCTGGTACAATTCAAGTGCTTTGTTTCTAATGATTGAACCATTAACTGGGGTCCTCCTTTGATGCTGGTGCTCGATCCAAACATTGAGTTACTTCTCCATTTCCTCTAAGTGCGGATCTCTCCTGCTCACAAAAGTTAACTTGGCAGTAAGACTACCAGAAACGCTAATACTGGCCCTTATTTTTTCTTCAGACTGCCTAATGTACCTGATTGTGGATTCATTCACAGCGTATTCCCTGGCCAACATGGTAGCACTTGCACCATTTTTCAGTCTATCTAAGATTGTGACTTTCTGTTCAAGTATCATCACCTTACTGGGATGTTTTCTGCTTGGCTCTGACTTACTCATTTTTAGTAAAGTACTGTACTGTACCTGCACTGCAAAATATTGGCTGGGAGTTACTTTATTCTGTAAGACACGTGCAGTTAGAGACAGCAAATGCACAGAGACTGCATATGTGCAGTGCGCACTTTCTAGGTGGGAAAGATAACAAGCAGCATTTTTTACGGCCTCTGAATTTAGTGTTTTATTAACCTCTAGGGATCAACAAGTATTTAGGTGAGAGCTTTAACATGTTACATTATAGATGAGCGAAGATTTGGGGGCACAAACTGCGATCGGGTGTACAAATACATTCGCGCAGGTAAACAAATTTGCTATTGAGGGGGCCGCAAACAGTAGGAGTTGACTGTAGTTAATTAAGATAGAATAAGGATGGCAGGGCGGTGATATGTTGTGACTGCAGGATGGGGGAACTCCTGGAAGCCAGTGTGATCCAGGGCAAACATGTCTGCAATAAGAGTCTGCAACTTGAGAAGCTTCAGCTCAGAGTGACATCAGGAAATGGAAGGGAGGGAGGGACTCAGGAAAATTAAAATCACTAGGGAAGTGGTATTAAGCAAATTGTTGGAGCTGCAGGCTGACAGATCTCCACGTCCAAATGGATTTCATCCTAGCGTCTTAAAAGAAGTGGCTAATGAGATAGTTGATGCATTGGCTTTAAATTTCCTAAATTCCCTAGATTCTGGGAAGGTTCTATTAGATTGGAAAATAGCAAATGTAACTCCTTTATTCAAAAAGGGGGAGGCGGGGAGACAGAAAGCAAGAAACTACAGGCCAATTGACTTATCATCTGCCACAGAGAAAATGTTAGAAGCTATTATTGATGATGTTATGGCAGGGCACTTAAGAGAAATTCAAGGCAATGAGGCAGAGTCAACATGGTTTTCCGAAAGGGAAATTATATTTAAACAATTTGCTGGAGCTCTTTGAAGGAGTCACATGTGCTGTGGATAAAGGGGAACCAGTGGGTGTGCTCTACTTATTTTCCAGAAGGCATTTGATAAGGTGCCACATCAAAGTTATTGTGGAAAATAAAAGCTCATCGTGTAAGAGGTAACATACTGGCATGGATAGAAGATTAGCGACCTAACAGGAAAGAGAGAGTTTGGCATAAATGGGTCCTTTTCTGGTTGGCAGAATGTAATGAGTGGTGTTCCACAGGGATCAATGCTGGGCTTCACTTTTTACAACTGATACAGATACATAGAAACTAGGAGTAGGAGTAGGCCATTCAGCACTTCAAGTGTGGTCTCACCAAGACCCTGTATAACTGCAGAAAGACATCCCTACTTCTGAACTCAAATCCTCTTGCAATGAAGGCCAGCATACCATTTGCCTTCCTAATTGCTTGTTGCACCTGTCTGTTTACTTTCATTGACTGGTGTACAAGGACATCCAGATCCCTTTGTACATCCACATTTTCCAATATATCACCATTTAAATAATACTCTGCCCAAGCACTGATCTCTGTGGTATACCACTAGTCACCGCCTGTCACCTGGAAAAAGACCCATTTATTCCCACTCTCTGTTTCCGGTCTGTCAACCAATTCTCAATCCATGCCAGCATATTACCTCCAATCCCATGTGCTTTAATTTTGCCCACTGGCCTTTCATGGAACCTTATCAAAAGCCTTCTTGAAATCCAAATATACCACATCCACTGGTTCTCCCTTATCTATTCTGCTAGTTACATCCTCAAAAAACTCCAGTAGATTAGTTAAGCATGATTTCCCTTTCATGAACCCATGACAATTTTGTCTAATCCTGTTAATGCTTTCCAAGTGTTCTGTCTTTTATAATAGACTCTAGCATTTTCCCCATTACTGATGTTAGGCTAACCAGTCTATCATTCTGTTTTTTGCTTTCCCTCCTTTTTTAAATAATGGGGTTACATTTGTCACCCTCCAATCTGTAGGAACTGCTCCATAGTCTATAGAATTGTGGAAGATGACCACCAATGCATCTAATATTTTCAGGGCCACTTCCCTTAGTACTCTGGGATATAGATTATCAGGCCCTGGGGATTTTTCAGCCTTTAACCCCATTAATTTCTCTAGCACCATTTTTTTTACTAATACTGATTTTCTTCAATTCCTCCCTCTCACCAGACTCTTGGTTCCCTAACATATTTGGGAAACTACTTGTGTCCTCCTTTGTGAAGGCAGAACCAAAATATTCATTCAATTCTTCTGCCATTTCTTTGTTCCCCATTATAATTTCTCCCAGTTTCAACTGGAAGGGACCTATGTTTGTCTTCATTGATCTTTTTCTCTTCACATATTTATAGAAGCTTTTACAGTCTGTTTTTATGTTCCTTCCAAGTTTACTTTCATACTCCATTTTCCCCTTCTCGATCAATCTTTTTGTCCACTTTTGCTGAATTCTAAACTGCTCCCAATCCTCAGGCTTGCTGCTTTATCTGGCAATTTTATATGTCTCCTCTTTGGATCTAATACTATCCCCAATTTCTTTTGTAAGCCATGGTTGAGTCACGTTTATTGTTTTATTTTTGCGCCAGACAGGAATGAATAATTGTTGTAATTCATACATATTCTCCTTAAATATTAGCCATTGCCTATCCACCGTCAACCTTTTTAGTAACATTCCCCAATCAATCATTGCCAATTCCCACCTCATACCCTCTTAGTTCCCTTTATTTAGATTCAGGACCATAGTTTCCGATTCAACTTTTTCACCCTCCCCACTAATGAACAGTTCTATCATTTTATAGTCACTCTTCACCAAGGGGCACAACAAGATTGTTAATTAATCCTTTCTCATTGTACAATACCCAGCTTAGGATAGCCTGCTCTCTAGTTGGTTCCTCAACCTGTTGGTCTAAAAAAACCATCACATACCACTCCAGAGAATCCTCCTCCACAGTATTATTGCTAGTTTGGTTTGTCCAATCTATATGTAGATTACAGTCACCCATGATTACAGTTGTACCCTTATTGCATTACATTTCCTGTTTAATTCCTTCCCTTACATCTCCATTACTATTTTATCATGATTTTCGAAGGCAATATCCTTCTTCACTATTGCATTGATTTCCTCCTTTACTAACAATGCTATCCCACCTCCTTTCCCTATTTGTCTGTCCTTCCTAATTATTGAATACCCTTGGATATTCAGTTCCCATCCTTGGTCACCCTGCAGCATGTCTCCATAACTGTAACTATATCGTAACTGTTTATATCTATTTGCACTGTTAATTCATCTACCTTATTGTGGATGCTCCACATGTTAAGATATAATGCCTTTGTCTTTTTAACCTCATTAGTCATCTTAGCTTTATTTTGCACTATGACCCCATTTGTTTATTGCCCTTGTTTTTTCTGCCTTCCACACTTGCTTCTTACTTTTCTGTCTTTTGTTTCTATCCTTGTTTCCCCTGCTCAGGTTCTCATCCCATATAAATGACTTGAAAAAAGGGGCCAAAGGTATGCTAAATTTGCTGAAGACGCAAAAAAAGGTAGGAAAGTAAGTTGTGAAGAGCAGATAAGGAAGCTACAAAGGGGCATGGATAGGTTAAGTGAGTGGACAAAGATCTGGCAATTGGAGTGTCAGGTGGGACATTGTCCATTTTGGCGGGAAGAATAAAATAGAAGCATATTATCTAATTGGTGAGAGATTGCAGAATTCTGAGATTCAGAGGGTGTCCTAGTGCATGTATCACAAAAGGCCAGTATGCAGATACAGCAAGTAATTAGGAAAGCTATTTGAATGTTTTCATTTATTGCAAGGGGAATTGAATACAAAAGTAGGGAGTTATGCTTCTGTTGTACAGGGCACTGGTGAGACCGCATTGGGAGTACAGTGTACAGTGTTGGTCTCCTTATTAAAGGAAGGAAGTAAATATGTTAGAAGTAGTTCAGATAAATTTACTAGACTAATACAGGAATGGGCGGGTTGTCTTATGAGGAAAGGTGAAACAGACTAGTCTTGCATCCACTGCAGTTTAGAAGAGTAAGAGGCAACTTAATTGAAACCTTTAAGGTCCTGAGAGGTCTTGATGAGTTGGGTTTGGAGAGAATGTTTCCTCTTGTGGGAGAATCTAGAACTATTTGAATATAAGGGGTCACTCATTTAAGACAGAGATGAGGAGCAATTTTTTCTCTCAGAGGGTCGTGAGTCTTTGGAACTCTGTTTCTCAAAAGGCAGTGGAAGCAGAGACCCTTGAACATTGTTAAGGCAGAGCTAGATAGATTATTGGTAAGCAAGGGGGTGTAGGGTAGGTAGGAATGTGGAGTTGTGGTTACAATCAGATCAGCCATGATCATATTGAATGGTGGAGCAGGCTCGAGGGACTGAGTGTCAAGGGACTCCTGCTTCTAGTTTGCATGTTTGTACATATGTTCATATGTTAGCCTTTATTGCAAAGGGTTTTGAGTACAGGAGTATTTAAGCATGGCTGCAATTTTAGAGTCTTGGTGAGAACACACCTGTATTATGTAGTTTTGGTCTCCTTTGCTAAGGAAGGGTATATTGGCCATAAACAGAGTTCACCAGTCTAATCCCTGGAATTGCAGGGTTGTCCTATGAGGAGAGATTGAGGAAACTGGGCCTAAAGTTCAGAAGAATGAAAGGGGACCTCATTGAAATGTACAAAATTCTTACAGGCCTCAATGGTGTAGATACAGAAAGGATGTTTCCCCTGTGGCAGGGTTCGAACAAATAAAACAAAGGGACACAGTCTCAGAATAATATGTAATGAGGCAGGTTTAATAAATGATCTCAGAGTAAAAGATTCCCTAGGAAACAGTGACCATAACATGGTAGAATTTAGCATTCAGTTTGAGAGTGAGAAACTTGGGTCAGAAACAACGGTGCTTTAAATAAGGATAATTACAAAGGAATGAGGGCAGAGTTGGCTGGAGTGGACTGGGAAAGGAGTTTAGCAGAAAAGACGGGTGCTGAGCAATGGCAGACATTTAAGAAAATAGTTCATGGCTCACAGCAAAGATATATCCCAGTGAGGAAGATGGATTCTAGGAGGGGGATAAACCAACCGTGGTTAACCTAGGAAGTTAAGGATTGTATCAAATTGAAAGAAAAAACATATAATGTGGCAAGGATTAGTGGTAAATCAGAGGATTGGGAAAGTTTTAAAAACCAACAAAAGGTGACCAAAAAATAATAAAGGGGGAGAAAATAAGCTTTGAGGGTAAACTAGCAAGTAATTAAAAACGGACAGTAAGAGATTCTTAAAATGTATACAAAAGAAGAGAGAGGCTGAAGTGAATACAGGCCCCTTAGAGAATGAGGCTGGTGAAATAATAATGGGGAACCAGAAAATAAAAGAGGAATTGAATAAATACTTTGCATCAGTCTTCATGGTAGAAGACACTAATAGCATTCCAAAAAATACTAAACAATCAAGGGGCAAAAGCGAGGAAGGAAATAAATACAATAACTATCACTAGAGAAAAAGTACCAGGGAAACTAATGGGGCTAAAGGCCGATAAGTCACCTGGGCCTGATGGGTTGCATCCTAGGATATTAAAGGAAGTAGCTACAGAGATAGTGGATGCACTGGTAGTAATCTTCCGAGAATCCTTTGATTCTGGAAAAGTACCAGAGGATTAGAAAACTGCCAATGTAGCATCCTTATTCAAAAAGGGAGGAGACAAAAAACAAGTAACTATAGGCCAGTTAGCTTAACATCCGTCACTGGGAAAATGTTAGAGTCTGTTATAAAGCATGTAATAGCAGAGCATTTAGAAATACATAATCTAATCAAGCTGAGCATGGTTTCAAGAAGGGGAAATCATGTCTGAAAAATTTATTAGAATTCTTTGAGGAGGTAACAAGCAGGATAGATAAAGGGGAACCTGTAGATGTAATATTTGGATTTCCAAAAGGCATTCGATAGGGTACCACACATAAGGCTACTTAATAAGATAAAAGACCATAGTGTTGGGGATAGTATGTTAGCATGGATAGAAAATTGGCTAATTAATAGATGACAGGGAGGAGGGATACGGGGGACATTTTCAACCTGTAACTAGTAGAGTGCCACAGGGATCAGCGCTGGGGCCACAATTATTTACAATATATAAATTAATGACTTAGATGAGGGAAGTGAATGTACTATCGCCAAGTTTGTGGATGACACAAAAGTAGGTGGGAAGGCAAGTGGTAAGGATGACACAAAAAGTCTGCAGAGGGATATAGACAGGTTAAGTGAGTGGGCAAAAACTTGGCAGATGGAATATAATGTGGGAAAATGTGAGGTTATGTACTTTGGCAGGAAGAATAGAGGAGCTGAATATTATTTAAATGGAGAAATAATGCAGCATAGGAAGGTTTGGGGATCCTCGTGCATGAATCACAAAAATCTAGCATACAAGTTCAGCAGGTAATAGTTAAGGCACATGGACTGTTGGCCTTTATTTCAAAGGGAATCAAGTATAAAAATAGGGAAATAGGGATGAGTATTCCAGAGGCCCAGAGCAATGCTCTGTGGATCTAGGTTTGAATCCCACCATGGCAGATGGTGGTATTTGAATTCAATAAAAATCTGGAATTAAAGGTCTAATGAAGACCATGAAACCATTGTCGATTGTTGTAAAAACCCATCTGGTTCACTAATGTCCCTTTGGGAAGGAAATCTGCCATCCTTACCTAGTCTGGCCTACATGTGACACCAGACCCACAACAATGTAGTTGACTCTTAAATACCCTCTGAACTAGGGTAACTAGGGATGGGTCATAAATGCTGACCTGGGCAGTGACGCCCACAACCCATGAACGAATAAAAAATAAATAAATAAAATAAAAATAAAAAATAAAACTAGGGAAGTCTTGCTAAAACTATACAAGACATTAGTTAGACCACACCTAGAGAACTGTCAACAGTTTTGGTTCCCTTATATACTGGCATTGGAGTCAGTCCAGAAAAGGTTCACTATGTTTGTATGGAGAGATTTTCTCATGAGGAGATGTTGAGTAGGTTGGGCCTGTACTCATTGGACTTTAGAAGAGTGAGAGGTGAACTTACTGAAACATATAAGATTCCTAGGGGTCTTGACAGGGTAGATGCTGAGAGGTTGTTTCCTCTTATGGGACAGTCTAGGACCAGAGGGCATAATCTCAGAGTAAGGGGTCGCCCATTTAAAACAGCGATGAAGAGGAATTTCTTCTCTCAGAGGGTAGTTAATCTGTGGAATGCTTTACTGCAGAGGGCTGTAGAGGTTGGGTCATTAAGTATATTCAAGGCTGAGATGGATTTTTAACCATTAACGAAATCAAGGGTTATGGGGAAAAGGCAGGGAAGTGGAATTGAGGATTATCAGATCAGCCATGATCTCGTTGAATGGCGGAGCAGGCTTGATGGGCCAAATTTCCTACTTCTGCTGCTACGTCTTATGGTCTTATAATAAGGGACAGGCCATTTAGGACAGAGCCCAGGAAAAAATTATTCATTCAGGGGCTATGAATCTTTGAAATTCTCTATCGCAGAGGGCGTTTTAGGCTCAGTCACTGAATACGTTCAAAGCAGAGGTCAATAGATTTCTAGATAGCAATGACATCAAGAATGCGGGGATAGTGCAAGAAGATGGCATTGAGGTAGAAAATCAGCCATGAACTAGTTAAATGGCTGAACAGGCTTGAGGGGCCAAATGGCCTACTCCTGTTCCGAAGTTCCTACATTCCTATAAGACTGAAGATAAAGGAACAGCCACTTGATCTCACACATGCAGCCACCAGCTTAAAGACTGGCACTGCACATATTTTAAAGTGTAGCACAGAAGCAAAGTCTGCACATGATGAGTCACTGGGCATGAGTAGTCTGCAGCAAGGGTATGGGCAAAAGGAAAGCACAAATGCCAGTCTGCAGAGGTTGAGGTCACACACAAGTTCTGCTGCAGAGGACTTAAATTTGGACTTTGATGTGGCAGCATACAGAAAATGATGGATGCATATCGTGGGAGGTGGTGGCACAGCAGCATTGTCACTGGACTAGTATTCTAGAAACCCAGGATAATGCTCTGGGGACCTGGATTCTAATCCCCCGACAGCAGATAGTGAAATTTGAATTTAATAAAAACTTGGAATTATCTGATCATAACCCCAAAACCGTTGTTGATTGTCATAAAAACCCATCTGGATCATTAATGTCCTTTAGGGAAGGAAGTTTGCTGTCTTTACCTAGTCTAGACAGCGACACCCAAGTCCCATAAATAATTTAAAAAAGTATTCCCTCAAGTATGTAAATGGATTTCCACCAATCAAGTCAGCATCCATCTCTTCTACCACTCTTTTGTGTTTCACCAATCTGGGATCTACTTTCTTAAGAGCACTTGGGAGTATTGTAGTCATCTTGTCAATTTAGCATGTGATTGTTTCTTAATGTGATCACCTCTGTTCCAGGCCTTGTATTTGAGAATTTGTGATCATTTTATGATGAAGCGGTTTATTAGCCCACTCCAGTGGGTACTGAGAGGCCAGGAAAATAGATGGAATCCCACAGGGAGCAGGTTAGAAAGAATTATAATCCAATTGCTGTAAGAATTACTGTGAAATTCCATCATCAGAAATGGAGAGGGCCAGAAGTCCAGGAAGAAAAATATTGGATGTGAGGAATAGGTGCAAATGTTTACAGTACCTTAACTGTAGTATCTCTGTCTTGTAACCACAGTATGTTGAATCTTTGAAATTCTTCCAGTGCTCTGGTGATAGCATCCTTCGTGGAGCTAATAGAAGCAGCCAGCATTGCTACTAATTTGGTTACATCTTTATGTTCTGCCACATTGTGATAAAAATTCTTCGGCTTCCTTAAATTCCTGTTTTCATTTATGTCTGTTTAGGAGGATAAGTTTACATATTTAAAGACCATAAACTCTAACAACAATTTTCCATTACTATAGTGCCTTTAATGTAGTGAAGTGCCTGAAGGTGTTTTATTTGTCCTCTGAGCGCCACTGACAATGTAAAGATAAGGACTTTTGATGCTCCTGCTCTGCATACAAACATGGATACCAACATACGAAGTTAGGAGCAGGAGTAGGCCACTCGACCCCTCAAACCTGCTCTGACATTCAGTAAGACCATGGTTGATCTGATTGTAATCTCAAACCCACATTCCTGCCTACCCCCGATAGCTTTTCACCCCCTTGTTAATGAAGAATCTGTATAGCTCTGCCTTAAAAATATTCAAGGACTCTGCTTATACTGCCTTTTCAGGAAGAGAGTTCCAAAGACTCACTACTCTCTGAGAGAAAAAAATTCTCCATGTCTCTGTCTGAAATGAGCGACGCATAATTTTTAAACAGTGACCACTGATTCTAGATTCTCCCACAAGAGGAAGCATCCTCTGACAATCCACCCTGTCAAGACCCCTCAGGAGCCTAAATGTTTCAATCAAGTTGCCTCTTACTCTCCAAAATTGCAGGGGATACAAGCCTAAGCTGTCCAACCTTTCCTCATAAGACAACCCACCCATTCCTGGGGCTGAATTTTATGGCTGATGCACGGGTGGCGGAGCCCGCACGTCAGTGGTTAAAATGTTGCGCGTGCTTCCCGACATCAGCGCACGGCATCGCGATATTTAGGTGGGTGGGCGCGCTATGAAGCGCGACGCGCGACCGCCATTAACTAAAGGCCTTGTTAAGGCCCTTAACTCGGCAATTGAAGCCAATTTTGAGGAGCCCGTGCGAACTTCGGCTCGGCACACATGCCCAGCGGGCAGGCGGGTAACTGATTTTTTAACAAACCTCATCCACGGGCGGGATATGTGGGCTCAGGGGGGTTGTTGACGTTTTTTCTGAAGTATTTAATGCAGAAAGTGTTTTAAACTTCCCTGTGTGATTGTTAGCAGTTCAGATCGATTTCCAATAGCTTTCTCTGTACTTTGAAGCTTCAGCTCAGCAGTCTGCAGATAGTAATCTTTATCAGGCCTGCAGCTTTCCGGAGGCCTCCATTTAGCCTGGGTATGGGTTCTGACATCTCCACTGGAGGCAGCTCCTCTGAGGAGGAAGGGAGGGCTAGAATAAGGAGGAGGCCAGGAGTGGACAATCAGCCTCCAGGGGAGCCACCTTTGGGAGGCCAGGCACTGGCACAAGGGGCGCAGGGCCAAGAGATTGTCCAAGGTGGAAGGGGCCGCAGAAGATGCAACTATCCTGCTGCCAGGGTATACAGGCGGCGAAGCAGCTACCTCAATATGACTGAGATGCAGTGCTGAAGCAGGCTCCGTCTGTCAAGGGAAACAGTCAACTATATCTGTCAGATGATTGGCCCTGAGATCTCCCCTAACTGTGTGGGTGGACACCCCATACCAGCGGCACTGAGGGTCGCAGTTGTCCTCCACTTCTATGCATCTGGCTCCTTCCAGGGCTCGGTGGGTGATCTTTGTGATGTCTCCCAATCAGCTGTCCACACTTGTGTCAAGCAGGTTACAGAAGCTCTGTTCAGATGGACATTGACCTGCATCCACTTCCGCTGCAACCACGCAAGTCATGCACAGCGAGCCAGAAGCTTCGTGGCCATTGCTGGCTTCCCCCATATCCAGGGTGCTATAGATTGCACACGTGTGGCCAACAAGGCGTCAGCAGGTGAGCCCGGTGCATTCGTCAACAGGAAGGGCTTCCACTCCATGAACGTGCAGATTGTGTGTGATCACAGGATGGCGATTCTGCAAGTTTGTGCAAGGTACCCAGGCAGCGCCCACGGCGCCTACAACCTCAGACACTCCCAGATGCCGGCGCTCTTCAGTGCTCCGGCTCGGATGGAACGTTGGGCTGGTGGGTGACAAGGGCTATCCCCTCAGAAGGAAGCTCATGACGCCTCACCGCCATCCAAGAACAGAAGCTGAGGAGCGCTACAATAGGAGCCACGGCACCACGAGGGCTGTGGTGGAGAGTGCCATTGGTCTTCTCAAGATGCGCTTCTGTTACCTGGACCGCTCAGGGGGCACACTCCAGTATCCCCCAGATCGCGTCTTTGTGATAGTGGTAGCATGCTGCGCTCTGCACAATCTTGCGCTGGAAAGGGGGGATGCAGTTGACGATGAAGACCTTGGCACACTGGATTAGGCTGCACATGATGAATCCAGCAGTGGCTCAGAGGATGAGGAAGCACAGGGCAATGATGAGAGGCAGCACGCTGATCCGCTACTACATCAAGGAGGCAGGGACACCCGCGACAATTTAATCCAACGAACCTTCAGCGAGCTCCACACACGTCGATCAGCAGGACCAGCACTGCCTGGCGCTTCCACACATGGCACTTAGATGCTACATCTTCCACCTCATCAGCTGCAACTAAGGGCTTAGTACAGAAAGATCAATGTCCGCTCAAACACTCATGAGATGTCTGTGAAACATACAAATGCAGCACAAAGGAAACACCCTCAGCCATGGTCAGAAAAGTGGACTTTATTCCGTCCAAAATAAAACACAAACGTCGCTCAGACGTACATAAGTATATTTTCCCTAATCTAGGGCCAACGCAAAATCACCAGTGACATACCCATGGAGTGCCTAACGTGCCTTATGTTTACGTTTGCGGGTGCTACGTCTAGGTGCCGCCCCATCGCTCAGAGTGGCTTGAAAGACAGCCTGCTGACTCTGCTATCCTGTAGGCGTCGATGACCTTGGTGGGCATCCTCTTGCCCGTGGAGCCTGTGATGGCCCCGCCTGGGAGGGAGTGGCCAGTTCCAGGACTGGCACCTCCCCAGTTGTCGCAGCCTCAAGGGATGAAACATTGACTGGCAGATGGGTGGAGGAGCTGCTGCCCTCATCCAGAGTGCCCTGAGAGGAGCTCGCAGCGACGACAGGCAGCTGCTGCGCCGACGTGAGGTCACATTGGACCTCCCTGCTCAGCGCAGATGCATGAGCACCGAGCGCCGACACTTGGTGCCCAGAACATCTCCCACATTGGGAATGACCACCTGTGGCCATTACGGCTGTGAGGGCTTGCAGGTCAGAGCGTAACCCAATCAGAAGAGTCTCAATCCGATCGAAGCCCCTCTCCATCAGAGTCGCCAATCTCTCAATGGAGGAAGCCTGAAGCTCTGTCCTGAGGTTCATGCCTTTACTGACACTCTGCCCGGACTCCTCCACCACAGAGACCAACTGAAGCACACCCTCATGCAGCCCTGCCAGATGCTCCCGCGCATCCTGCCACTTGTCCTGCAGCTGCTGCATTGCTGACATCTCCAGAGGCATATCATCACTGCTGGACTCAGCATGTGCCTGGTCCCCTGCAGTCCTCCGGCTGTCCGTGCCATCTCCTCCAGCGATTGTGAAGTGCCCTCTCCACTGTGCCCCAGGACACTAGCCGACGTTATATTCCCCACCGAAATGTTTATCGCTGTGCTGGTGCCTGGCTGGCTGAAATGACGTGAAGCAAGTTGCAAGTCTTGGCCCTCAGGTGTGGAGGGGGTGGCTCCGGACGTGTTGGGGGAGGCCATGCGGTGGTGATGCTGAAATTAACAACAAGGACAGCGCATCAGTTAGCGTTCAGTCAGTAACACCTTTCATCCCTTTCGCCCCCAGCCTCATAAGTCGCTCACCCTTCAAGAGCCTAAGCAGACAAACATTGGTGGGGTGGTAAGTAGTCAAGAGAAGGCCCAAACATTACACGCGCATACAGACAGGCTGGTCAGATGGCCTAAGGAATGCCACATGGAATGTTATATGGATAAGTGTTCGCTTAAGCACTTGGGCAAGACAAGCAAGGTACGGGAATACATGAGTAATGGTAGGACCATGGGAAGTCACGATTACAGGAACCTTGCTGGGCAGACCCGTTAAGGTAGCAGAACAGGAACATAAGGCGTTTAAGAAGCCAGACGTGCCTTCATTAGCTGAGGAATAGAATGTAGGAAAAGGGAGGTCATATTGCAAGTGCAGAAAACGCTGTCGAGGCCACATCTACACTTCTGCGTCCAGTTGTGACCTGCGCTTCATGGGAGGGATGGCATTGAAGTGGGGGAGTGCAGAGGTACCTGACCTGGATGCATGCTGACCTGGAGAGTTGGAGTGATGAGGAAACATTGCATACACTTGCGACATTTGCCGTGGAACACAGGAGATTGACAGGTCACAGTATTGATCTTCATACCGTTATGAGGGGCATAGAACGGGTGGACAGAAGGCAACATTTCCCCTTGGCGCAGGGATGTTTAACGTGGTGGCATTTATTTAAGTTGAGTGCCATGAGGTTGACAGGTGAGGTGCTGAGGACCTTTTGGACAGAGTAATGTGGGACGCACTGGCTGAATGGGTGGTGGAGGTACAAACCCTCCTAAGATGCAATAAGTCTTTGGATGTGCAGCAGTGATGCCATGGCACGTTAGGCCATGGGGATAGTGGTCACAAATGGGATAAGGCGACTTTTGAAGGTGCTAGAGACGCGCACACTCAAGGGGCCAAGGGACCTTTGTGTATGACTGACACGTCTGACTGTATCAGTCTGTGAATGAGCAGCGTTACAGCATTAACAATTGCAGCAACCATCAGTGCTTTGGATAGTGGGGATACAGAGTGGATGGGACTGTGGGCCTCAAATACCCAGCTGCTGAACCCCAGCCTCACCGACACCTGCTGCCCTGGCCGCCTGCCTCCTCCCCAGCTCCATGGCCTGGTACTCCTAGGTGGTGAGGTGCTACAGCACGGTGTGCCCACCACCACTCGGCTGAAGGTCCTTCATATTGCTCTCAATTTTTGCCTGCAGAACAGAGAAGAGCATTTATTGGGGCTGATCGCTCATGTACTCTGCACACGCATGCCGCACCCCAACCACAATGGCCCATCTGAGGCCTCCACGGCTCCTGTCCACACTACTGGTAATCAGTCCCCAGAAGATAGTACGGCTGTTCCCAACCTCCTTCACCAACGGACAACTTGGACACATTCGGCGTCCATCACTTTGAATAACACAGGGTCTTAGCGCCCATGGCAAGGAGGCACAACTAGGTGCAGCGCCGAGGCCAGCAGATGGCTCTTGCCACGACACCTTGAGGCTCCCCTTCCACCATCTCATCACCATCAATATGACATGTGTTGGAGTTCTGAGTATGTGTCATGCTGCCTCCCCTGCAGGTTGCCCCCAGACTACTCAAATGCGACAAACACAAACATATGCTGCGAGGTGAACCCATCTTCTCCTCAACCACTAAGGCTGATGTAAGCATGGTCACTATCTGTTTGCCCACCCAGCGTGCGCCAAGTGCCCAATGTAGTAACGACACTAAGACGTGGGCTGGGGGGGGGGCCTCAAAGGCTAAGGTTACCTGCTGGGTCAAATGGCCAAGGCTGACATAGTACTCACCCTTCCAGAGCGCAACAAATCATTGAAGCGCTTGCGGCACTGCGTTCCGGTACGCCGCACGTCGTCATAGGAGCTTACAGCCTCCGCCACCTCCTGCCACGCCTGCCTCGTGACGTGGGGGGCTCTCCTCCTCCCTTCCTCTGGAAACAAGACATCCCGATGGTTGGACACCTCTTGGAGGAGGACAGCAAGGCAGGCATGTAAGAACCGAGGGGCACAGTGGCCCCCCGTTGGCCTATCCTGCAGCCTGCCCCCCTCCTCCTCCTCTGCCTTCAAATCATGTCCTTCCCTATGAGTGGCCATGGTGAACAGCCTAAAGGAGGCTGCTTGGCCACTCTTTATACAGACTGCCGGTTCCCCATTGGAACCGGTGGTTGGAACATGCTCGCCACCAGTTGGATTTTCCCGATGTACACAGGAGTCGTAAACCCACTGGGCGGGCCTTAATTTGCCCGCCTGCGCAAAATGGCGACGTGGCCCGTTTCGGCGGCGCCAATTGACTGCCCGCCCGCCGCCGAGTCGGTCTGGCCCGCGCGCCCATCAAGGGCAAAATTCAGCCCTTGGTATTAATCTAGTAAACATATTCTGAACTGCTTCTAACGCATTTACATCTTTCCTTAAATAAGGAGACCAATACTGCACACAGTAATCCCAATGCGGTCTCACCAGTGCCCTGTACAAATGAAGCATAACCTCCCTACTTTTGCTAATAATTCCCCTCACAGTAAATGATAACATTCTATTAGCTTTCCTAATTATTTGCTGTACCTGCAAGTACCTTTTGTGACTCATGCACTTGGACACCCAAATCCCTCTGAATCTCAGAGCTCTGCAATCTCTCACCATTTAGATAATAAGCTTCTTTTTTATTCTTCAGGCCAAAATGAACAATTTCACATTTGCCCACATGATACTCTTTTTTCCAGATCTTTGCCCACTCACTTAACCCATCTATGTCCCTTTGTAGCCTCCTTATGTCCTCTTCACACTTGACTTTCCTTCCTAAGTTTGTGTCATCAGCAAATTTAGCAATCATTCCTTTGGTCCCTTCATCCAAGTCATTTATATAAATTGTAAAAAGTTGAGGCCCCAGCACTGTTCCCTGTGGCACTCCACTTGTCACATCCTGCCAACCAGAAAAAGAACCATTTATGCCAAATGTCTGCTTCCTGTTAGCTAGCCAATCTTCTATTCATGCCAATATGCTCCCCTTTACACCTTGAGCTTTTATTTTCCACAATAACCTTTGCTGTGGCACTTTATCAAACGCTTACTGGAAATGATGTTCAGCAGGTGTCCCTGGTTATCAACTATGATCTGCCTTCCAACCGAGCGAACTATATTCACAGAATTGGCCGTGGTGGCCGCTTTGGACGTAAGGGTTACGTGTCACTGATTTTTAATAAAAATTTTCATTTGATTTATAAGGCCTTCATGAAACCTCAACCCGCCTGTAAATGAGGTTTCATGATAAATGCGAAGGCCGCTTGGGCTCTCCGCCTGCCCGACAAGCGGGATGAGGTTTCCTAAAGCTTTTATTAATTAAATTTTCAAAATTTCTGAAATATAAAAGCATGTCCCATCTCATGTGGCACAGTCACATGATGGGACATGTTTAATTAAATTTTCTTTCCATTTATTTATTTATTTCAATAGCGATTCAATCCTCCTGAGGCAGCTCTGGGAGCACATGAGGGTCAGCAGAAATGAGTGGGGATAAGTGCCTCTCCAGCATTCCTCATGCCTGGTTCTTGGCGGTCTCCAAGTGGCCGCTCATGCCAATCAGAATCATGCTGTTCTTGTTTCCTTATCATCCTTCTAACTGAGGATGCCTTGCTCTCCACTACGTCTTCAGCAGTCAGGGCCTCCCCACTCTGCAGCACCAGGTTGGGCAGAGTGCAGCAAACTACCACAGCCTGGGAGACTCTTGCAGAGGTACACTGAAGAATGCCACCCAATGAGTCCAGGCACCAAAATTTCACCTTGAGCGGACTGTTGGTCTGTTTGATGGTTGCTCTGATCGCTGTGTGTCATGTTATAATGTTCCTCTGCCTCGGCTTTCTTACAAGTGTCATCAGCTATTTCTTCAGTGGGTAGCTCTTATCAACAGGTATCCCATCCTTGCAGGCATGTGGGGTTAGAGAAGTTTTACAGCAGCTACAGGGCCTTGGTGAGAGCACATTTGGAGTACTGTGAAAAGTTTTTATTTGAAAAAATATATAATTGCATTAGAAGCAGTTTAGAGAAGATTCACTTAACTCATTCCTGGGGTGAAGGGATAATCTTATGATGAAATGTTGAACAGGTTGGCACATATCCACTGGGGTTTAAAAGAATAAGAGGTGATCATATTGAAAGATCGTTAGGGGACTTTATAGGGTGGGTATTGGGAGGATATTTCCTCTTGTGTGGACACAGGTTAAGAATAAGAGGCCTCCCTTTTAAGACGGAGATGAGGAGAATTTTTTCTTTCAAATGGTCGTTATTCTGTGAAATTCTCTTCCCCATAAAGCAGTGGAAGCTGGGTCATTGAATTTATTCAAGACTGAGTTAGAAGATTTTTGATAAAGGAGCCAAGGGTTACGGGGGGCCAAGCGGGAAGGTGGAGTTGAGACCACGACCAGATCAGCCATGATCTTATCGAATGGTGGAGCAGGCTCAAAGGGCTAAATGGCCTACTTGTAGTAATTATAGTTATATTTAGTGAGTAATGTACCTTCAATAATCATGCTTGTTAAGGAAGGTAGCAACCAATAGGAGAGTAGCAAGGGCTACCTCAGAAGTCAGTGTAGAGATAGAGTTGGAGTTGAAAGTACACGTTTGTTGCTGCTGACCATATTGTAAATAAGTTTAATGTTCAGTGCTGAGTTTTAACGGTTTATCAGCCTCAACGGTATCACTCATGTAAAAACTGCACCATACTACCCTTCCTCAAATGGACTGGCAGAAAGGACGGTTCAAGCGTTCAAGGCAGGCATGAAAAAACTAACTGGCGATTCCTTAGCAACCAAGCTAGCACGCTTTATTTTTCATTACAGGACTACCCCTCACACAACAGGTGTCACACCTGCCGCGTTATTGTTGAAGCGCCATCTCAGTATGAGATTGAGCTTAATAATGCTGAATTTAAAGATGAAGGTAGAAAGGAGTCAGGGAACCCAGAAAACGGGACATGCCTGGCATAGTTGTGAGAGGAAATTTACTCTGGGAGAGACGGTGTATGTGAAGAACTTTGGAAAAAGACCAAAGTGGTTACCGGATGAAATAGGTGCAGTGACTGGACCTCTATCTTACCACGTAGAGGTGGAAGGCCGGATCATCCAGAAACATGTGGATTATTTAAGGAAGAAGGAGGCAAATCACCAAGATTTGGTTCCACCAGTGATCATGACTGGGACTGCGTTTCCTGTGGAGAATATTCAACCCAGGACAGATATGTCTGATGTTCCTGTAAGAGTTGAGGACGCAGAACAGCAAGTGCCCACCGAAGCACCTGATGTTCAGGCAACTCCAGAAAAGGAGGTCCCTGACAAAGCATCTGAAATTGTGGAGCTGAGACGTTCCACATGTATCAGGAAACCACCTGAAAGAGTGAACTCATAAATTCCTTACCCAGTGTAAATAATATGTTGTCTTGAAAAAGATGTACTTGTAAGTATAATATGTAGAGCCAAGTTAAAGGGGAGGAGTGTAGTAATTATGGTTTTATTTAGTGCGTAATGTACCTTTAAGAATAATGCTTGTTAAGGAAGATGACATGATTTGTAGTAACGAATAGGAGAGTAGCGCAGGCTACCTCAGAAGTCAGTGTCGAGTTGGAGTTGAAAGTACACATGTAGTTGCTGCTGAGAATATTGTAAATAAACTTAATGTTTCCACACCAGAAGTGTCTGCAAATTAACTCTATCATTAATAGTACAACTCAGCCACCGTACAACATTACGCCTGCTCCTATGGCCTGTGTAGGATCCATTGGCGGTGGTCATAGATAAGCTGGATGTTGAGGGAGTGAAATCTCTTCCAGATAATGAAGATCCCTGGCTAGCCTATGGGAGCTTTGATGGCTCCCTAACTCCAGTCTATGAAACCTTATATTTGGGGAATACAGCCATGGCACCAATGCCTCTGGCTCACTCAGCCCGACTGTCATTATTGATTCTGAACATGATGTCCTGGTTGGCCCTACTGAAAAGGGTATCTGTCACTACCTTGATGCAGAGATGTACGACTAATTGGGAAATGCCACACATGTCTCCAGTGGGTCCCTAGAATGAGTCTAAGGTGTAGAAATTCACGGCTGCAGTGACCTTGACAGCCATCAAGACTGTCCTGCAGTCAGCTCTTGTTGAAAATAACAAGAGTGACATCACAAGACAGTGCAAAAGAGCAGCGGAGAGATCAGAACCAGTGAGAGTGCAGGGAAGCTTCAAAAAGTGATGTCAGCACAAAGGTGAGAGCTTATTGGTGAGCAGTGGGTAAGCGTTTTTCTCCAGTTTTTTCTCCACTTTTTTCTCCAGTTTAAAATAGATTAAGCTAAGGAAAGGTAAGAGTTCTAGTTTTTATTTAAAGTACATAAATAATTTCATGTTTTTTTACTGTATTTAACTTAAAGTAAAGGGTTTTTTTTCAGCTAGAGGCATAGCAGGGCAGCTCAGTCCATTGTTATGTACCGCCTGCAACATGTGGGAAGTCCTAGATGCTCCTTGTACTCTGACCGACCACGTGTGCAGGAAGTGCCACCAGCTGCAGCTACTTGAGCTCCGCGTTTTGGAGCTTGAGCAGCAGCTGGAGGCACTGAGGTGTATCCGCGAGACTGAAAGTTTCATGGATAGCATGTTTTTAGAGGTGGTCATTCCACAGCTTACGGAAGTGTAGACAGAGAGTGAAATGGGTGACCATCAGTCAGAAGAAAGGTGTCAGGTAGGTAGTCAGGAAATCCCCAGGGTGCATCTCGCTCAAGAACTGTTTTTCTATGTTGGAAAACAGTGAGAGTGGTGGTTTCTCTGGGGAGTGAAGCCACGCTCATGGCACTGAGTGGCTCAGCTGCACGGGGTGGGGAGGAAGGAAAAAGAGGGGAAGAACAATAGTGGTAGGAGACTTGATGGTAAAGGGAACAGACAGGTGTTTCTGCGGCCATAGACGTGGCTCCAGGACGGTAAGTTGCCTCCCTGATGCTAGGGTCAAGGATGTCACTGAACGGCTGCAGGGGGAGACTGCACTCCAAAAATTCTAAAGTGGGAGGGCAAAAAGACAGAGACTGTGGTGCATATTGGTACCAATGACATAGGTAGAAAGAGGGATGAGGTCCTGCAAGCAGGATTTAGGAAGCAGATTAAAAAACAGGACCTCATAGGTAATAATCTCTGGATTACTTCCTGTGCCATGAGCTAGTGAGTATAGAAATAGGAGGTTAGTCCAGATGAAAGCGTGGCTGGAGAGATGGTGCAGGAGAGAGAGCATTAGATTTCTGAGACATTGGGGCCATTTCTGAGGGCGGTGAGACCTGTACAAGGTGAACAGGTTGCACCTGAACCGGAATGGGACAAACATCCTTGCGGAGAGGTTTGCCAATGGTGTTGGGGAGGGTTTAAACTAACTTGCAGGGCGGTGGGATCCTGAGAGGAGGTTCAGCAGGGGGAGATGCACATCCAAAATTAGAAGAGAGAGCAAGTGAGTCTGGAAGACACAAAAATTATAGGCCAGTTAAGGCACAAGGGAGCTTGGCAAGGTTGGATGAAATTTATTTTAATGCAAGGAGTCTGA
Source organism: Cetorhinus maximus (assembly GCF_964194155.1). Taxonomy (NCBI): domain Eukaryota; kingdom Metazoa; phylum Chordata; class Chondrichthyes; order Lamniformes; family Cetorhinidae; genus Cetorhinus; species Cetorhinus maximus. Next base: position 170,400,130 of record NC_135883.1, read on the forward strand.
CAAATAAGGCAGATGAGTTGAGGGCACAAATTAACACATGGGAGTATGATGTCATTGCTGTCACAGAGACATGGTTGAGAGAGGGGCAGGATTGGCAGCTCAATATTCCAGGATATAGGGTCTTCAGGCGAGACAGGGAAGGAGGTAAAAGAGGAGGGGGTATCGCAATATTGATCAAGGAATCAATTACAGCAGTAAGAAGGGATGAATTCTTAGAAGGCTCCTCAAATGAAGCCATATGGGTAGAACTGAAAAACAAAAAAGGAGCAATCACATTACTGGGAGTGTACTATAGGTCCCCAAACAGTCAGAGAGAAATAGAAGAGCAGATATGTAGGCACATTTCAGAGAAGTGTAAAAATGATAGGGTAGTAATAGTGGGGGATTTAAACTTCCCCAACATTAACTGGGTTAGTCATCGTGTGATAGGTTAGAGGGAGCGGAATTCTTAAAATGCACCCAGGAGAGCTTTTTAAGCTAGTACGTAGAAGGTCCTACAAGAGAGGGGGCAGTCCTGGACTTAATTTTAGGGAATGAAGCCGGGCAAGTGGTAGAGGTATCAGTGGGGGAGCATTTTGCAGATAATGATCATAACTCTGTTAGATTCAAGGTTGTTATGGAAAAGAAACAGGATGGGCCAGAAATCAGAGTTATAAATTGGGGGAAGGCCGATTTTAATAAGATCAGATATGATTTGGCCAGAGTGGACTGGGAGCAGCTACTCTTAGTTTAATCTGTGTCAGAGCAATGGGACTCATTCAGGAAGGAAATAGGGAGAGTACAAGGCCAACATATTGCAGTAAAGACAAAGGGTGGGACCAACAAATGCAGGGAACCCTGGATGTCGAGGGATATACAGGATTGGATAAAGAGAAAAAGGGAGGCTTGTGGCAGATACCGAGAGCTCAAAACAGCAGAAACCAGAGGCGAGTATAGAATGTTTAGAGGGGATCTTAAAATAGAAATTAAGAGAGGAAAAAGGGGGCATGAAAAAACATTGGCAGGTAAATTAAATGAAAATCCAAAGTTATTTTACAAGTACATGAAGAGTAAGAGGATAGCTAGGGAAAGAGTAGGGCCCATTAAGGACCATCGTGGTAATTTTGTGTGGAGCTGGAAGACGTAGGTAGGGTTCTAAATGAATACTTTGTGTCGGTGTTCACAAGTGGGAGGGACGATGTGGGTATGGAATTCAGGCAGAAGGACTGTGATATAATTAAAGAAATTAGCATAGAAAGGGAGAGGTTCTAAGTGGTCCGGCTGGCTTAAAAGTAGATAAGTCTCCAGGCCCGGATGAAATATATCCCAGGCTGTTGAGTGAGGCAAGGGAGGAGATAGCAGGGAGGCTGGCAATAATTTTCAATACCTCTCTGGCCACAGGAGAGGTGCCAGAGGACTGGAGGACAGCCAATGTGGAACCTTTATTCAAAAAGGGTGGAAGGGATAAACCAGGGAACTACAGGCCAGTCAGCCTAACCTCAGCAGTGGGGAAACTAATGGAAGCAATTCTGAGGGACAGAATTAATCTACACTTGGAGATGCAGGGATTATTCAAAGGCAGTCATCATGGTTTTGTTAAAGAGAGGTCATGTCTGACCAAATTAATTGAATTTTTCGTAGAGGTGACCAGGTATGTAGATGTGGGCAATGCATTTGATGTAGTCTACTTGGACTTCAGCAAGGCTTTTGATAAGGTCCCGCATGGGAGACTGATAACAAAGGTAAGAGCTCATGGAATGCAAGGCAATTTGTCAAATTGGATCCAGAATTGGCTGAGTGGCAGGAAGCAAAGAGTGATGATCAAGGGGTGTTTTTGTGACTGGATGCCTCTGTGGTATATATAAACGATTTAGACTTGAATGTAGGAGGGTTGATCAGTAAGTTCGCGGATGACACAAAAATTGATTGGGTGGTAAATAGTGAGGAAGATAGCCTTAGATTACAGGAGGATATAGACGGGCTGGTTAGATGGGCTGATCAGTGGCAAATGGAATTTAATCCGGATAAGTGTGAGGTGATGCACTTGGCCAGGACAAACAAGGCACAGAAATACACGATGAATGGTAGGACCCTGGGAAGTACCAAGGAACAGAGGGACCTTGGTGTGCATGTCCACCGGTCCCTTAAGGTAGCGGGACAGGTAGATAAAGTGGTTAAGAAGGCATATGTGATACTTGCCTTTATTAGCCGAGGCATAGAATATAAGAGCATGGAGGTAATGCTGGAACTGTATAAAATGCTGGTTAGGCCACTGCTAGAGTATTGTGTGCAGTTCTGGAATCTGCATTATAGGAAGGATGTGATTGCATTCGAGAGAGTTCAGAGGAAGTTACCAGGTTGTTGCCTGGGTTGGACAATTTTAGTTATGAGGAGAGATTGGATAGACTGGGGTTATTTTCCCTGGAGCAACGGAGATTGAGGGGTGACAAAAGGGAAGGTGGTGGAAGCGGGTTGCCTCACATCCTTTAAAAAGTACCTGGATGAGCACTTGGCACGTCATAACATTTAGGGCTATGGGCCAAGTGCTGGTAAATAGGATTAGGTAGGTAGGTCAGGAGTTTCTCACGTGTCAGTGCAGGCTCGATGGGCCGAAGGGCCTCTTCTGCACTGTGTGATTCTGTGACGTGATTGAGGTGTATAAGACTATGAGGGGCATAGATAGGGTAGACAGGAAGGAACTTTTTCCCTTGGTGGAGGGATCAATAACCAGGGGGCATAGATTTAAGGTGAGGGGCAGGAGGTTTAGAGGGGATGTGGGGAATAATTTTTTCCCAGAGGGTGATGGGAATCACTGCCTGAAAGGGTGGTAGTATCAGAAACCCTCACAACATTTAAGAAGTATTTGGATGTGCACTTGCGATGCCATGGCATACAAGGCTATGGGCCTATTGCTGGAAAATGGGGTTCGAATAGTTAGGTACTTGTTTGACCAGCGCAGACTGAATGGGCCAGAGGGCCTTTCTCTGTGCTGTAGGCCTCTATGGCTCTATCAGGACTGGATGCCCACCAATGGAAATGGAGCTTACCTCCGCTACCATCATGGAGCACAGATCAGTCATGGTGGCTTGGGACAGGTGCAGATTTCAGTGACACTGCTGGTCTGACATTCAGACACTGCCCATACACCCTGGCCACTGGGTACCCTCATCCGTGTGCCAGTCTTTGTGCCCAGTCCCCTCCGCAGCCTTCTACCACTTCCCCATCATATGGCTTCCACTGCAGGTGGCCAGGAGGTCATTGATGTCAGTTGCTGCTTGCCCTTACCTCCCTCTCCAGGTCCCCTCCACGCTGCAGAAACAATTCTCTTGCCGCCTGCGCATTTCTGCTTTAAAGGAGTGACCTTTCCCATTGTTGCAGAAAGGCCACCCAGTCCTTATCTCCTATTATGCCCATCTCCAATGAGGCCCCCTGCCGGAATGAATAATTGTTCAGGGAGTTTCAAGTCAACAAAAATGTTTGCCCTTCTCATTCTGAACTGATAAATGAAAATGCCTCAGTGACTATTTGCCAAGTGTAGGAGGTCCCTTCAGCTGCTGCCACATTGCTGTGCTTGAAATGCTGCTGATACTCCAAATCCCACATTGCCCATGCACAGCTCATAAAATTCACCAAAATTCTTCTCAACTCCCTGCTCAACTACTTTTATTTGGTCTTTAATTGCACATTTGTAGACGGTGAGCAGTGTCCCCACTCAGCTTGCTGACATTCCCAGATAAAATCGCATTCCAGCAGGGGCCTGATCTGTGCTGTTTTAAAAATCATTGTTGCCAGAAAGTCCTTTGTGTCAGGAAAGCAGTGGTTTCCCTGATAGGCCACTCAAAGAGGTCTTGGATGTCTCCAAGCCTGGCCTCCACTATGATCATAGTCAAATATTCCCCACTGATCCTCAATTCCAGTGGAACGTCCCACCAACCCCACAACCTGGCAATCAACTCTACACTACCTCATACTCTTTAACCTTGATATATGAGTGTAACATGTGCAGTCCTCCATCTCCGGGTAGAACTCCCCTATCCAAGGAGATTGAAAGATTGTGGTCAAAGTCTATGTTCAGAACCAGAAAAGTGGCGGTTCTATTGCTCAACATTACAGTTTATGTATTTGTTTCTATTCTTTCACAGGATGCAGGCATGACTGAGTAGGCTAGCATTTGTTGCCCATCCATAATTGCCCTTGAGAATGTGGAGGTGAGCCACCTTCTCTACCCATTGCAGTCCAAGTGGTAAAAATACACCCACACTGCTGTAAAGAAGGGAGAGGGGAGTTCCAAGATTTTGAGCCAGCAATAGTGAAGGAATGGTGATATAGTTCTAAGTCAGGATGGTGTGTGGCGTGGAGGGGAGTTTGTAAGTGGTGATGTTCCCATGCATCTGTTGCCCTTCTCATTCTAGGTGATAGAGGTCGCAGGTTTGAAACATGCTGTTGAAGGAGACTTGGCAGATTGCTGCAGTGCATCTTGTAGATGGTACACACGGCTGCCACTATGCATTGGTGGTGGAGGCAGTGAATGTTTGTGGATGGAGTGCCAATCAAGCAGACTGCTTTGTCCTGGATGGTGTCAAGCTTCTTGAGTGTTTTTGGAGCTTCACTCATCCAGGCAAGTGGGAAGTATTCCATCACATTCCTAACTTGTGCCTTGTAGATGGTGGACATGCTCTGGGGAGTCAAGAGATGAGTTACTCGCCACAGGATTTCTAGCCTCTGACTTGCTCTTGTAGCCACAGTATTTATATGGCTAGTCCAGTTCAGTTTCTAGTCAATGGTACTACACCAACACTCAAGAAGCTTGACACCATCTAGGACAAAGCAGCCTGCTTGATTGGCACCCCATCCACCATCTTAAACATTGACTTATTTCATCACTGATGCACAGTGGCAGCAGTTGTGCCAGTAACAAGATACACCGCAGCAACTCACCAAGGCTCCTTCAACAGCGATCTCTACCACCTCGAAGGATAAAGGCAGCAGATGCATGGGAACACCACCACCTGCAAGTTTTCTCCAAGCCACACACCATCCTGACTTAGAACTATATCACTGAACCGTGACACCGAACTGTATTCACTGCACTGGAACTCCCTTTCTAACAGCCCTATGGGTGTACCTGCACGACTTGGATTATAGCAGTTCAAGAAGGTGCTTCACCAGCACCTTCTCAAGGGCAATTAGGGATAGGAACTGAATGCTGGCCCAGCCAGCAACAACCACACCTCGTGAAAGAATTTAAAAAACGCACATAACATTGGATTAATACTGATTTTGAAAATGGTGCCCAAAGTAATGATTATTCCTTACCTGTCTTAACTTTCTTGAGTTCAAAGGTAATATCAAGAACTTACAAGAAAAAAAATCACTAGGCCCAAAAATCTGAACTCTTTCCCTTTTTCCAAGCACAACTTACCTACTAAATTCTGTGCATCATAAACACTCTCGAGACGATTTTTTGATTGCCTCCACTGTTGCACTTTACGGCTCACTTCCAAAATCAACTGGATTGTTCGGTTAATCGCATGCTGAATATCATCCAGATTTGGTACCAGAACCTGTGGCACCAAAACACAAAACAAATCAATAAAAAACTTACAATTGTGCACCAACATTGCCCATCTTCAAAAAGTGCTCTCCATCAGGGCAGGCAATGGCAAAGTTGTATTGTCACTGAACTAGTAATCCAGGGGTCCAGGGTCTGGGGACAGCAAATGGTGAAATTTGATTTCAGTAAAAGTCTAATGATGAATATGAAACCATTGTATATTGCTGTAAAAAGCCACCTGAATCACTAGTGCACTTTAATGAAGGAAGTTTGTTGTCCTTATCTGGTCTGACCTACATTGTGACTTCAGACCCACAGAAATGTGGGTGACTCTGAAATGGCCGAGCAAGCGTCTCATTTGTGTATTGCTGAAAAGAGACACGTCAAAGCTTTTTGTCTTGCACTCATTAGGACACTCGCAAGAATACCAATATAAGGGGAAAACAACAATTTATAGGGTATGTGAAGAGAGAGAAGGCGGGAGAATGGGGTTGAGAAACTTATCGGCCATGATTGAATAGCAGAGCAGACTCGATGGGCTGATTGGCCTAATTTCTGCTCCTATGTCTTATGGTCTTATGGAGAGTGCTGATTGGTTGGCCGTACATCCCAAAGACTGGAGGATCGTCTCAAGCAGCATGTCCCAGCCGCTGTTCGCAACGGGCAACTGTACCCAACCAGCTCATGCTTGCAAACCTCAAAACAGTGTCCAACATTAGATGTGATTCCGTGATTAGACAACATTTGCTAAATAATCCTCAATATACTAAAAATTATGCTGATACCCAGTTTAAGATTGTCAGTCGGGCTCGCAGGGTGGCACATGTGCGTGCACTGGAAGCTGCATATATTAATTCACAGACCATTGTTCTTTGCAGAAAGAAAAAACATACACATGCATTGCATCTGTTTCATCTAAACAAAATAAATGACAGCCATTCGCTGCCTCATTCCTTAGGGTAATATCTTGCCCAATCAGGGTCAAGTTGCCTTGGTTAAATTTCAAATAATGCTTGACAGTTAACTGTCAGTCACCATCACTGGTGCATTCTCCATGTCAACGTCACTGGCCAGCCAATCAGCACTCTCTTCCCATACGATATAAATTGTTGTTTTCCCCTTATATTGGTATTCTTGCGAATGCTCTGATGAATGCAAGACGAAAAGCTTAGACGTGACTACTTTTTCAGCGATACTCAAGTTTTGCACGACCAAATGACTATTTGTATGCCACTCAGTTGTTTCAAACTGCTACAAAGTCGAAAAGGAATGAAACCGGACAGACAACCCACCATCGACCTAGTCGCCAGAAATGACAGCAGCAAATTCAGCCCTGTGAACCCCAAAAAGTCTTCCTTCCAAAAATCTGGGGGCTAGTGCCAAAATTGGGAGAGTCATGGGGCTGAATTTTCCCGTCGGCGATTTGGGGGCGGGTCTCTTTAAATTTTTAGGAAGGCGGGCGGACAGTGAAACCAGCTGTCCGCCCGCCGACCTGTCAATGGCCAATTGAGGCCATTGACAGGCTAATTAAGATAATTAAAGGCCTGCCAGTCCAACCTGAAGGCTGGCGGGCAGGCTAGGAGCCCCAGCGGGCTTCTGATAAAGCATGAGACCTCATCCACTGGCAGGATGAGGTTTCATGTCCATTTTTAAAAATTCTAATAAAGTTTATGTCCTTTTTATTAACATGTGCCATCTCATGTGACATTGTCACACGAGGGGGACATGTTAATAATTTTTTAATTTTTCTATTTTTTGACTTTTCTTACCTGTCACTAATCTCCCTGAGACAGGACTTTGTCTCAGGGTGCAGTGCGCTCTTTCGCGCGCATACGCAAAAGAACACACTTTGACAGATGGGGAATCCCTCCACCCCCCACACAGGAAGCACACAGCGCTTCCTGTCGGGCAGCCCGCTGGGCAGGCAATAATTGGCCTGCCCACTCAAAATGGTGGCGGACCCTGTTTCGGTGGCGGGGGTCGGCTGTCTGCCTGCCACCGAGCCGGTGGGGCCCGCCTGCCATCCGAGGGCAAAATTCTGCCCGTAGAGCCATAGTCGTAGAGTCATAGAGATCTACAGCACAGAAAAAGGCCCTCCGGCCCATCGAATCTGCGCCGGCCAAACGAGTACTTAATTATTTTAATCCCATTTTCCAGCACTAGACCCACAGCCTTGTATGCCATGGCATCGCAAGTGCACATCCAAATACTTCTTAAATGTTATGAGGGTTTCTGCCTCTACCACTCTTCAGGCAACGAGTTCCAGAATCCCACCACCCTCTGGGTGAAAAAATTCTTCCTCACATCCCCTCTAAACCTCCTGCCCCTTACCTTAAATCTATGCAACCTGGTTATTGATCCCTCCGCCAGGGGAAATGTTCCTTCCTGTTTACCCTATCTATGCCCCTCAATTTTATACATCTCAATTATGTCCCGCCTCAATCTCCTCTGCTCCAGGGAAAGTAACCCCAGTCTATCCAATCTCTCCTCATAACTAAAACTCTCCAGCCCAGGCATCATCCTGGTAACTTCCTCTGAACTCTCTCCAGTGCAATCACATCCTTACTATAATGCAGATTCCAGAACTACACGCAATACTCTAGCTGTGGCCTAACCAGCATTTAATACAGTTCCCGCATAACCTCCCTGCTCTTATATACTGTGCCTCAGCTAATAAAGGCAAGTATCACATATGCCTTCTTAACCACCTTATCTACCTGTCCCACCACCTTTAGGGACTGGTGGACATGCACACCAAGGTCCCTCTGATCCTCGCTACTTCCCAGGGTCCAATGATTCATCGTGTATTCCCGTGCCTTGTTTGTCCTGACCAAATGCATCACCTCACACTTATCCGCATTAAATTCCATTTGCCACTGATCAGCCATTTGACCAGCCCGTCTATATCCTCCTGTAATCTAAGGCTATCCTCCTCACTATTTACTACCCCACCAATTTTCATGTCATCTGCGAACTTACTGATCAGCTCTCCTACATTCAAGTCTAAATTGTTTATATATACCACAAACAGAAAGGGACCTAACATTGATCCCTGTGGAACCCCACAGGACACAGGCATCCAGTCACAAAAACACCCCTCGACCATCACCCTCTGCTTCCTGCCACTTAGCCAATTCTGGGTACAATTTGACAAATTGCCTTGCATTCCATGAGCTCTTACCTTCATTATCAGTCTCCTATGTGGGACCTTATCAAAAGCCTTGCTGAAGTCCAAGTAGACTACATCAAATGCATTGCCCTCATCTACACACCTGGTCACCTCTACGAAAAATTCAATCAAATTGGTCAGACATGACCTCCCCTTAACAAAACCATGCTGACTGTCCTTGATTAATCCCTGCCTCTCCAAGTGTAGATTAATTCTGTCCCTCAGAATTGTTTCCAATAGATTCCCCACCACTGAGTTTAGGCTGACTGGTCTGTAGTTCCCTGGTTTATCCCTTCCTCCCTTCTTGAATAACGGTACCACATTGGCTGTCCTCCAGTCCTCTGGCACCTCTCCTATGGCCAGAGAGGTATTGAAAATTATTGCCAGCCTCCCTGCTATCTCCTCCCTTGCCTCACTCAATAGCCTGGGATACATTGCATCCAGGCCTGGAGATTTATCTACTTTTATGCCTGCCAGGCCACTTAGAACCTCCTCCCTTTCTATGCTAATTTCTTTAATTATATCACAGTCCTTGTGCCTGATTTCCATATCCATGTCATCCCTCTCACTTGTGAACACCGACACAAAGTATTCATTTAGAACCCTACCTACGACTTCCGGCTCCACACGCAAATTATCACAATGGTCCTTAATGGGCCCTACTCTTTCCCTAGTTATCCTCTTACTCTTAATGTACTTGTAAAGTAAATTTGGATTTTCCTTTATTTTACCTGTCAATGTTTCTTCATGCCCCCCTTTTGCTCTCCTAATTTCCATTTTAAGATCCCCCCTACACATTCTATACTCCTCTCGGGCTTCTGCTGTTTTGAGCCCTCGGTATCTGCCATAAGCCTCCTTTTTTCTTGACATCCCTTGACATCCAGGGTTCCCTGCATTTGTTGGTCCCACCCTTTGTCTTTACTGGAATATGTTGGCCTCGTACTCTCCATATTTCCTTCTTGAATGAGTCCCACTGCTCTGACGCAGATTTACCTAAAGGTAGCTGCTCCCAGTCCAATCTGGCCAAATCATATCTGATCAGAGAGCTGTCCCACAGACTCATCAAGCAACAGGCACAGATACACTCACTTAATCAATCCTTACAGATAATGCTTTAGACACTATCATCACAATCCCTGGGTAAGTCCTGTCCCACCAGCAGGACAGACCCAGCAGAGGTGGTGGCACAGTGGTAGACAGCTGGGAGGAAGTTGCCCTGGGAGTCCTCAGCATTGACTCCAGACCCCATGATGTTTCATGACAGCAAGTCAAATATGGACAAGGAAACTTCCTGCTGATCACAACCTCTCAGCTGATGAATCACGTTGAACACCAGTTAGAAGAAGCACTGAGGGTGGCAAGGGCAAAGAATGTACTCCAGATGGGGGACTTCAATGTCCATCAGCAAAAGTGGCTCAGTAGCACCATCACAGACCGAACTGGCCGAGTCCTAAAGGACGTAGCTGCTAGACTGGGTCTGCGGCAGTTGGTGAGGAAGCCAACAAGGGGGAAAACATACTTGACCTCATCCTCATCAACCTGTCTGCCACAGATGCATCTGTCCATAATAGTATCAGTAGGACCAATGACCGCACAGTCCTTGTGGAGACGAAGTCCCATTTTCACATTAAGGATAACCTCCAACATTGTTGCATGGCACTACCACCATGCTAAATTGGATAGATTTCTAACAGATCTAACAACTCAAAGCTGGGCATCCATGAGGCGCTGTGGGCCATCAGCAGCAGCAGAACTGTACTCAACCATAATCTGTGACCTCATGGCCCAGCATATCCCCCACTCTACTATTACCACCAAGCCACGGATCAACCCCAGTTCAATGAAAAGCACAAGGGGGCATGCCAGGAGCCAAATCAGATGTCAAATTGGTAAAGCTACAATACAGGCCTACTTCTGTGCCAACAGTATAAGCAGCAAGTAATAGACAGGGCTAAGTGATTCAACGGATCAGATCTAAGTTCTGCAGTCCTGCCACATCCAATGGTGAATGGTAGAAGACAATTAAACATCTCACTGGAGGAGGAGGATCCACAAGTACATTCTCAATGATGGGGGAGCCCAGCACATCAGTGCAAAAATTAAGGCTGAAGCATTCAAACAATCTTCTGCCAGAAGTGCCTTGTGAATGATCCATCTCGGCCTCCTCCAGAGGTCCTCAGCATCACAGGTACCAATCTTCAGCCAATTCGATTCACTCTACATGATATCAAGAAATGATTGAAGGCACTGAATACTGCAATGGCTATGGGCCCCGACAATATTCCGGCAACATTAGTGAAGACTTGTGCTGCAGAACTTGCCACGCCCATAGACAAGCTGTTCCAATATAGCTACAACACTGTCATCTACCCAGTTTTGTGGAAAATTGCCCAGATATGTCCGGTCCACAAAAAGTAGGACACATCCAAACCAGCAAATTACCGCCCTATCATTCAACACTTGACCTTCAGTAAAGTGATGGCAGGGGCCATCAACAGTGTTATGAAGCGGCACTTGCTTAATAATAACCTGCTTACTGACACCCAATTTGGATTCTGCCAGGATCACTCAGCTACTGACCTCATTACAGCCTTGGTTCAAACATGGACAAAAGAGCTGAACTCCAGAGGTGAGCTGAGAGTAATTGCCCTTGACATCAAAGCAGCATTTGCCTGAGTTTGGCATCAAGGAGTCCTCGCAAAACTGGAGTCAATGGGAATCAGGGGGAAAACTCTCTTCTGGCTGGATTTATACATCGCAAAAAGGAAGATGGTTGTGGTTGTTGGAGGTCAATCATATCAGCTGCAGGACATCACTGCAGGAGTTCCTCAGGGTAGTGTCCTAGGCCTGATCATCTTCAGTTGTTTCATCAATGACCTTCCTTCCATCATAAGGACAGAAGTGGGGATGTTCACTGATGATTGCACAATGTTCAGCACCATTTGGGACTTCTCAGGTACTGAAGTAGGCCATGTATGAATGCAGCAACTCCTGGACAATATCCAGGCTTGGGCTGACAAGTGGAAGTAACATTTGCGCCACACAAGTGCCAGGCAATGACTATCTCCAACAAGAGAGAATCTAACCATTGTCCCTTGATATTCAATGGCATTACCATCACTGAATTCCTCGCTTTCAACATTCTGGGGGCAACCATTGACCAGAAACTGAACTGGACTAGCCAGATACATACAAGAGCAGGTCAGAGGCTAGGAATCCTGTGGGGTATAATTCACCTCCTGACTCCCCAAAGCCTGTCCACCACCTACAAGGTACAAGCCAGGAGTGTGATGGAATACTCTCCACTTGTCTGGTTAAGTGCAGCTCCAACAACACTCAAGGGCACCATCTAAGACAAAGCAGCCTGCTTGACTGGCAACTCTTCCACAAACATTCACGCCCTCCACCACCACCGACAAACAGTGGCAGCAGTGTGCACCATCAACAAGATGCACTGCAGAACCAGCCATCCAGCCAACTGAGCTAACTGACCCCCAAGATGCACTGCAGAAACTCACCAAGGCTCCTTCGAGGCAGCACATTCCAAACTCACAACCACTACCATCTCAAAGGACAAGGGCAGCAGATACATGGGAACACCATCACCTGGAAGTTCCCCTCCAAGCCGCTCACCATCCTGACTTGGGAATATATTGCTATTCCTTCACTGTCACTGGGTCAAAATCCTGGAACTCCTTCCCTAACAGCACTGTGGCTGTACCTACACCACATGGACTGCAGTGGTTCAAGAAGGCAGCTCACCACCAATTAGCAATGCTGCTTTATGCGAAACCCATTTAGCAGAGGAGGGCCATCTAAAAGAGCTATCATTAGGCTACATATCCTTCTGGATAGGCAAGCTCAAGAGTGAGAGGCGAGAGGCAGGTGTAGGCTTTATTATTGAGTCAGACATTTGCAAAAAGTTTGAATATCAAGAACGCATTCTATGGGGAGCCAACCCTATTGCATTTACTCCACATAGGGCATACTCATTGTGATGGGGGAATGTAAGGGTATAGGAGCTGACCATCAGGCTTGGGATGCTTTCCTGAGGAAGGAAGATATGAAAAATGCAACACCAATGCCATGATTCTCCTGAGTCTTTGCATCCACTGAAATATGTAAATTGTAAACACCATCTTGAGAGAGAAAGAAAAGTGCAAAAACACTTTTATGCACTCAAGAGGTAAAACCTGGCATCAGACTGGCTTTATCATCACCTGACAGAGTAACATAAAAGATCATCGGGGTTGTGAGAGGAGCAGAGTGCTCTGCATACCAGGGGATGTAATGCTCCAAGATGAAATTTACCATCTCATCAAAAGGAAGACCAACATGTATTAGACCTCCAAGAAAGCTAGATGTGCAAAAATTGACATTTGTACAATGCTGTGAATAATTCAGGCTCAGTCTTGGTTTTCTGAAGAAGATGCAAATGATGATGTTGGTCAACCTTCAAATCAAAGATCCTGGAAGCTGCCAATGTTGTCCTGAGAACATAAAAAAATAAACATCACCATTGGTTCAATGAAATTGATGATCAAATTAAGGAAGTGTTACAGGAGAAAAATGCAGCGTCTGCAGCAAGGCTGGGAAACAAAGAAACATCCACTAAGAAATGATTCAAGGAGAGCAAAAGGAACCTGCAACAGAAGCTGTGTAGAATGCAAGTTGTATGGTGATCCAAACAAGTCAGAGAGCTTCAAGTCTATTCTGATAAACACATGAGGATTTTCTATAAAACCCTGAAGACTGTATATGGTCCTCCTTCATGTGGCTACTTACTTGTTCTCAGCACTGACAGGAAATCTCTCCTAATGGACAGGAATTATTAAAGACCACTGGGATGAGCACTATAGGGTGTGCTTCACTGCCCATCCACCATAAATGGGCTAGCTACGACAAGCTTACAGATTGTCCAAAGTGTGAAAATCTGGATAGAAAACCCTCTGTTGTGGAGGTTGACAATGCCATCAAACTCACATAATTATATCACTGAATATGGGATGAACAAACCAGGAGTGAAGGATGCCATGTTTGTTCACTTGTACAAATGAAAAGGACAAAATTCTGTCTGTGACAACCACAGAGGAATCTTGCTGCCTGTGATAGCTGGTAGGATTCCAGCAAAGTTTCTACTCAGCAGACTGGTAAGCCATATTGCAGAACGTGTACTGCCAGGAAGTCAAAGTGGGCTCAGGAAAGGTAGCGGCACTTTCGAAATGATCTTTGCCTTTTAGCAAATGCAAGAGAAAGTTCATGAACAACAGATGGGACTCCACTGTGCCTTTGTTGACCGGATAAAGTCATTTGACACAGTAAATATAGAGACCCTGTAGAAAGTCCTCGCCAAACTTGGATGTGTGATAAAGCTGTAAATCTGATACATGCGTTTCATAACGATGGACCGAGTTGCTGACAGTGGTGAGTTCACTGACCTCTTTGATGCAACAAATGGCGTGAAACAGGAGTCTATCAAGGCCCCTATGGTCTTCAGTAAATTATTTGCTGCCATGATTTCTGGGGCATTTGATAGAAATGTTGATGGAATATACATCCAACTCAGAACAGGTGACAATCTCTTCAACCTAAGATTACTGAAATCCTCAACCAAGGCATTAGAGATGATGAAACAGGAATTGTTGTTTGGCGATGACTGTGCCCTCATGTCACACTCTGAGCATGGCCTTCAAAGGATCATGGACTGTTATTCAAAAGCAGCTGATAATTATGGACCAACCATCAGCTTAAGGAAGACAGAGATAGTTCACCAACCACCAACAAACTCTGACTATACCCAACTGTCTATTACTATCAATGACACAACCCTGAAAACTGTAGATAACTTTACCTATTTTGGAAGCACAACCTCCAGAAATACCTGCATTCACAATGTGGTAGTAAATAGAATTGCCAGACTAAGTTCAGCATTTGCCCATTTATGCATGAGACTGTGGAGGAAATGAGATATCAAATTTACAACAAAAATTGCAGTGTACAAAGCTGTTGTAATACCTACCTGCTCGTGAGGCATGAACCACCTACTTCAGACATACTAAGCAGTTGGACAGGTTCCACGTGAGATGCATTCGGAACATCATGAGCATCAATAGGGAGGAAAAAGTGTCCAACTCTGAGGTACTTCAAAGAACAGAAATGTCTGGAACTGAAGCGCTCATCATTAGAGCCCAGCTCAGATGGTTATCTAGCACTTATAACTGATGATAAAAAAATCCCAAAAACGGTCATATATTCACAAGTCAGGAGTGTGATGGAACACTCCCCACTTGCCTGGATGAGTGCAGCTCCCACAACACTCAAGAAGCTTGACACCATCCAGGACAAAGCAGCCTGCTTGATTGGCACCACATCCACAAACATTCACTCCCTCCACCACCTTTGCACAGTAACAGTGATGTGTACCATCTACAAGATGGTAGACATTCCATCACTGCACTGCAGGAATTCAACAAAGCTCCTTAGAAAGCACCAAACCCACAACCACTACCATCTAGAAGGACAAGGGATAATGAGATGCAAATGAATTCAATTTAAGTTGCTGACGTTCAACGATGGGAAATGCGGCCCACCATTGGACAGGGTGAGGGGACAATTGCTTCCTGGATTCACGCCGTTGAGGAACGCCTAAAGCTGTGTTGCAAGATTTTCCTATCATGTACTGAAAGTGCCTGTCACGATCGGGTGCAGAAAATCCAGGCCATGGCTTTTTAAAAATTCTTTATAGGGATGTGGGTGTTGCTGATGAGGCCAGCATTAATTGCCCACCCCTACTATCCTTGATAAGGTGGCCACGAGCTGCCTTCTTGAACTGAAGTCAGGACGGTGATTGGCTTTTAGGGGAACTTGCAGGAGGTAGCGTTCCCATGCATCTGCTGCCATTGTCCTTCTAGGTGGTTGAGAATGTGCTGTCAAAGGAGCCTTGGTGAGTTGCTGCAGTGCATCTTGTAGATGGTATGCACTGCTGCCACTGTGCGTTGGTGATGGAGGGAGTGGATAGTGGCTGGGGTGCCAATCAAGTAGGCAGATTATTCCTGGATGGTGTCAGGTTTCTTGAGTCTTTTTGGAGCTGCACTCATCCAGGCAGATGGGGAGTATTGCCGCACACTTCTGACTTCTGCCTTGTAAATGGTGGACAGGTTTTGGGGAACCAGAAGATGCGTTACTCTCCCAGAATTCTCAGATTCTGACCTGCTGTCATAGCCAACGTATTTATATGTCTGGTCCAGTTCAGTTTCTGGTCAACTGTAACCCCCAGGATGTTGATAGAGGGGGATTCAGCAACAGTACTGACATTGAATGTCAAGGGTGGATGGTTAGATTCTCTCTTGTTAGAGGTGGTCATGCCTGGCACTTGTGCACCACGAATGTTACTTGACACTTATCAGCCAAAGCCTGAATGTTGACCAGGTCTTTCTGCATATAGGCACCGGCTGCTTCAGTATCTGAGGAGTCGCAAATGGTGCTCAATGTTGTGCAATCATCAGCGAACATCCCCACTTCTGACCTTATGATGGAAGGAAGGTCATTGATGAAGTAGCTGAAGATGGTTGGACCTAAGACACTACCCTGAGGAATACCTACCATGATGTCCTGGGACTGAGATGATTAACCTCCAACAACTACAGCCATCTTCCTTTGTGCGAGGTAAGACTCCAAACAGCGGAGAATTTTCTCACAATTCCCATTGACTTCAGTTTTGCTAGGGCTCCTTGATGCTATACTCAGTCAAATGCTGCCTTGATGTCAAGGGTAGTCACTCACATCTCACTTCTGCAGTTCAACTCTTTTGTACATGTTTGGACGAGGGCTTTAGTGAGGTCAGGAGCTAAGTGGCCCCGGCAGAACCCAAACTGAGCATCAGTGAGGCAGGTAATTGCTGAGTAAGTGCCATGTGATAACACTGTCAACGATACTTTCCATCACTTTGCTGATGATCGAAAAGAGACTGATGAGACCATAATTGGCATGGTAGGATTTGTCCTGCTTTTTGTGAACAGGACATACCTGGGCAGTTCTCCACACTTTTTAAAAAATCATCCACGGGATGTGGACGTCGCTGGATAGGCAAGCACTTATTGCGCATCCCTAATTGCCCTTGAGAAGGTGGTGGTGAGCTGCCTTCTTGAACCACTGCAGTCCATGTGGTGTAGGTACACCCATTGTACAGTTAAGGAGGGAGTTCCAGGATTTTGACCCAGTGACAGTGAAGGAACGGCGACATATTTCCAAGTCAGGCTGGTGAGTGGCTTCGGGGGGAACTTGCAGGTGGCGGTGTTCCCATCTATCTACTGCCCTTGTCCTTCTCAATGGTAGTGGTCATGGGCTTGGAAGATGCTCTCTACGGAGGCTTGCAGTGCATCTTGTAGATGGTACGCATTGCTGTCACTGTGCATGGTGGTGGAGGGAGTGAATGTTTGTGGGTGGGGTGCCAATCAAGCAGGCTGCTTTGTCCTGGACAGTGTCAAGCTTCTTGAGTGTTGGTAGAGCTGAACTCATCCAGGCAAGTGGGGAGTATTCCATCACATTCCTGACTTATGCCTTGTAGATGGTGGACAGGCTTTGGGGAGTCAGGAGGTGAGTTACTCGCCACAGGATTCCTCATCTCTGACCTGCTCTTGTAACCACAGTATTTATACGGCTAGTCAAGTTCAGTTTCTGGTCAATGGTAACACCTGGGATGTTGATTGTGGGGAGATTCATTCAGTGATGGTAATGCCATTGAATGTCAATAGGCAATGGTTAGATTTTCTCTTGTTGGAGATGGTTATTGCCTGAGGTCAAGTATGTTTTTACCTCTTGTTGGCTTCCTCACCACCTGCCGCAGACCCAATCTAGCAGCTATGTCCTTTAGGGCTCGGCCAGTTCGGTCTGTGGTGGCGCTACTGAGCCACTTTTGGTGATGGACATTGAAGTCCCCCACCTGGAGTACATTCTATGCCCTTGCCACCCTCAGTGCTTCTTCTAACCAGTGTTCAACATGGAGGAGAACTGATTCCTCAGCTGAGAGGGGCAGTACATTGTGATCAGCAGGAGGTTTCCTTGCCCATATTTGACTTGATGCCATGAGACTTCATGGGGTCTGGAGTCAATGTAAAGGACTCCCAGGATAACTTCCTCCCAGCTGTCTACCACTGTACCACCACCTCTACTGGTTCTGTCCTGCTGGTGGGACAGAACATACCCAGGGATGGTGATGGTAGTTTCTGGGACATAGTCTGTAAGGTATGCAATCGTGACTTCCCCACCTCCGCAAACTAACTGAGGGCTAGATGCTCTTAGGGCATCTGCAATTGTGCTGGTCTGAAAAAATGATCTGCATCAAAATGTCTATTCTTGTGGTCAGGGACTCAAAATGGCTCAGGCCTCTGCATTGCAGTAATGTATGGGCTGACAGCTGTCTAAATGTCAGAAGTGACCACAGTAAATCTTGAATAGATGCTATCATCCTTTAAAATGTTCCACATATCAAAATACATTGCAATAATAACATACCACATTTGGAATTGCCAAGTGCACTTCAGCCTTCAAAAAAGGAGCAAACTCTTCAACATTGTTTGAGTAGCCATATAGTCCTCTTCTGCCTGATGTGCTGAATCAAATAATATGTGTACACATATAAAAAAGGTTTTAAAAAGTAAGTCAATGTGACATGATACACTTATAGCTTTGCTAGTATCTTGTTTTCCCAAGGCTTCCATGCCAAAGTGAAGTTTTGACTCCCAATTACAGTGAAGGGAACCACTCTAGAATTTATCCTACCTCTACTTTCACTTACTTGAGTGGAGAGAGACTGGGCCTGCAAGGGAGCACTGAGAAATGGGAGCAGATAAATAGAGAATGAGGCTTGGGGCCGACACTTTCACTTACCTTCAGGGAGCGGAGAGGAACCTTCAGAAGTCAGTGTCCATTGACTGAATTTGAAAAAAATCGAACATTGACATCACAGGAAATCAAAGTGATTTCACAAATTGATTGGCTGGTGAGTAACTGCCATTAGTTTGTAAATAGCTAGGTTAGTATACTGCTATTAAGGTGCATGTGTAAAGTTCTGGAAATTAGGAAAATATTTTTAAAAAGTCAATACACCCAAAGCAGCTAGGGTCACAAGCAGAAGGAAAGTAAGAAGCTGGTGAGTCCATCATTTAATTTTATTTTAAAGTGGTCAGGTTTATTGTATTACTAAAAGTTAAATTAGTACACTAAATGGTGGCGAGGACAGGCATTAATTAAAAATTACAAAAATAATTAATTAATTAAACCTCAGTAAGGATGGCAGGTGATGTATTGCAACTGCAATATGTGGGTGTCATGGACACCAGCGTGAGCAAGGCAAACACATCTGCAGTAAGTGTCTACGGCTCGAGGAGCTTTGGCTTAAGAGTCAATGAGCTGGAGGCTGAGCTACAGACACAGCGTTTCATCATGGAGGGGGAAAGTTACCCAGACACTTTGTTCCAGAAGACAGTCACACCCCTTCGTATAGGGTCTTCTGATTTGGTCAGCGGTCAGGGACAGGAGGGTATCACTGCAAGTGAGGAAGGTATAGGTATCAAGAAGGCAGAAGTAGAGCAGCCTCAGCCCCTGCAATTTTCCAACAGGTTTGGGGTTCTTTTACCATGTTTGGATGACAGCTGGGGTTGCGGGGCAGATGAGCCAACTGACCATGGCATCCTGGTACAGGAAGCCATTCAAGTGAGGGAAGTAAATAGAAATGCAATGGTTATAGGGGACAGTATAGTCAGGGGGTTAGACACAGTTCTCTGTGGCTGGGGTGAGAGTCCAGAAGGCTGTGTTGCCTGCCCAGTGCTAGGGTTCAGGACATCTGTTTGGGACTGCAGAGGAACTTGCAGTAGGAGCGGGTAGGACTCAGTTGTTGTGGTCTGCGTAGGTACCAATGATAACATTAGGACTAGGAAAGAGCAGCTGAGAGTTAAATCCAAAAGCAGAATCACAAAGATAATAATCTCTGGATTATTACCTGAGCCACAAGCAAATTGGTGCAAATTAAGTTAGGTTAGGGAGTTGAATGCATGGGTCAAAGATTGTTATGGGAATAATGGGTTTCAATTCATGGGGCGCTGGAACCAGTACTGGGGAAAATGAGAGCTATACTGTTGGGAGAGTCTTCACCTGAACTATGCTGGGACCAGTGTTCTAGCAAGTTATATAAATAGGGCGGTAGAGAGGGTTTTAAACTAAATATGGGGGGACGGATCGCATGAGTGAAGATGTGGTAAATTAAAAGGAAAGGACACTGAGTAAAAATGTTTTCCCTTATGTCAGCATTGTTTCTCCTGCTAGATACCTTAAATTGATGTTTTCTGGTTCTCGATCCTACCACCAATGGGAACAGGATTTCCCTATCTACTCTGTCCAGATCCCTTGTGATTTTGAAAACTTTTTATCAAATCTCCTCTCAATCTCTCTTCTCCAAGGACAACAACCCCAGCTTTTCCAATCTATCCTCGTGGCTGAAGTTCCTTACCGCGAAATTATTCTCCTAAATCTTTTCTGCACCCCCTCTGATGCCTTCACATCCTTTCTAATGTGTTGTGGCAAGAATTGGACACACTATTCCAATTGAGGCCAAGCCAGGATTTTATATAGGTTAATCATAGCTTCCATGCTTTTGTGGTCTATGCCACTATTTATAAAACCCAGGATCCCATATGCTTTATTAACTTTCACAACTTGCCCTGCCACCTCAATAATTTGTACACATATACTCTGTTACAGTCCCCTTAAAGACTGATAACTTAAAGAAAAATAATTAAATTTCAAGTGGCTGACTGGATGGATCATGCACAAGATTTCAAGTTGAAATATGACTGTTCATGAAATCTGACATTCCTAACATCTCCCTGTGACTATGCGGCTAACAGTCTATCCATTGTCAGCACAACTGTCCAGGTCATTGCTTACAGATGTGCATGTCATAACATTTAGGTTGGCTATGGAAAAGGACAGGAAACAATCAGAGTAAGAATGATTAACTAACTTCAATGCGATAAGAACGGATCTGAGCCAGATAAATTGGAATCAAAGTTTGGCAGATGACTCAACAATGGGCTGCCTTTAAGGGAGAGATAGTTTAGGCACAGTTAAGATATATTTCCACGAAGGGCAAACAAATCCAGAGTTCCCTAGGATGAGAAAGGAGGTAAAAATTAAGATGAAACTGATAAAGTATGTTTTTGACAGGTGGCAGGTGGATAATGCAATTGAGAACCAGGCCAAATATAGAAGGGAATTGAAAAAAAGCAAGTCTGTTATGTGGCACTTTATTCAAAACTTTTTGTAAGTCCATGTATACCACATCAACCACATGACCCTTATCAACCCTCTCTGTTACCTCATTAAAAAATCAAGCAAGTTACTTAAACACAATTTGCCCTTAACAAATCCACACTGGCTTTCCTTATTAATCCACATTTGTCCAAGTAAATGTTTCTTTTTTCTTAAATGATGGATTCTCCCATCGCTTTGACGGATGAGCGTTCAGCAAAAGAAAAAGACGATAGGTTTACAATCTTGGTTGATGAAATCTCCTGTGTGACATTTGGCCAAGTCTCAATTCTGTAATGAAATCCAACATACCTTCTTCTGGAGTGGGAACAGGGAAATGCAAATCCTCACAGGCCTCAGGAGTATTGTATATGTGCAGGCCAGGAGTGGATGACATATGTGCCATTCAGCATCTGAACTCCTTCAGGGCAAGGACACAGGACACAGGGCCCAGACCCCACACAAAAAGAAAATGGCATGAAAACATGTGACCGGTAGCAGAGCGCCATATTCGGAGAAGAATCCCAGACAGAGACAGGGACAGGAAGATGGGACAGGGAGAGGTCTGAAAGGAAGGGGGGACAGGGAGAGATCCCAGTTAAGAAGAGTGGCCGAGAAAGAGGATCCAAGTGAAAAAAAAGGGTTGCGGTTGGAGAGGGCTCAGAAGAAGCCCTGATGATTGAAGAAAGCAGCAGAAGGTTGGTGATTCCGTGCTGCAGGCCTTGGGGCGCAGGAAAACCTTAGGAGCGGTACTGTTCTGCTCAGCATGGCTGAAGAGCTGATGTTGTGCTTGTGAGTTGGTGATGGAGTTGGGAGTCTCGGGAGATGAGACTGAAACCCTGTGAGGTGAGCTGTTGTTGAGGCCATCTGAGTTGGAGCGACTTCTGGACAGAATTCCAAGGTGAGATCTTCAAAAATGAAGACTGGAATCCCTCATGAGAGAGACAGGGGGTGGGATGGCCCAGATTTGCACTAATATGGTAGCAGGCAGGAAAAAGGGCGTTTTACCAGTTGGCTGCAATGAAGGGTTTTTGAACCGTATTGTCCCATTCCAGCCTCACTAATTATGCATCCCTGACATGGGGTCACTGGCAGGGCATCCTCTGATTTGCCCACCCCGTCATCACCTCAGTTCTTCAGTAAACTAGGTTCCATATTTAAAGACCGCTCCTGCAAAGAGTTAGCATTCTTCAAGGGTTAGGAAACTGCTGGGAACTGATGGCTGCCAAAGGGAGGAAATATGCTGCCCTCAGATTTAGCAACGTGTCCCTGAAGCACCTATTGGATGCAATGGAAGCCCATTGTTATGTCCTGTATCCCCACACTGGGTGAAGGCCAGCAAGCAAAGTCACCAATCCAGCACGAGAGGCGGTGGCACTGGTGGTCAGTGCCAACACCCTGCAAAAGAGGACAGCCAACCAGTGCAGGTAGAGGATGAATGATCTCATCCATTCCGCCAGGGTAAGTCACTCTTCTCATCACTTTTAACTCACATACTCACAAACTCATCACGTCTCCACAGGGATCTCACACCTCAAGGGACAAGACAACTAACTCTCACACACACCCTCACATCAGGTTCATATTTTCTGGAGCTCACATCCTCATCCTGTCCATGGCTCCGCTCACCACACAAACACTCCATGAAGTGCCATGCATCCTGTGCTGACATCAGCAGGGAGAGGTCCCAGACCTGGGGGTGGAATGGCCCACATTAGGCCCTTCACCCACTTTGAGGAGCGTGCCATCACACAGACTGGTGATGATGTGGACCGTGCCTGCAGTGACGGTGAGGTTAGCGGCAAACACCCACGTGAGGATCCTGCACCACATCATCCCTCTCTCAAAGAAATGGTGAGTGCTCTTTTCTCCTGATTTTGACTCTGCTGTCATGCACTAATTATCTCTAACACAAAAACAGAAAATGCTGGAAAAACTCAGCGGGTCTAACGGCATCTGTGGAGAGAAAAACAGAGTTAACGTTTCGAGTCCCATACAGACACGAAACGTTAACTCTGTTTTTCTCTCCACAGATGCTGTTCGGCCTGCTGAGTTTTTCCAGCATTTTCTGTTTTTGTTTCAGATTTCCAGCATCCGCAGTATTTTGCTTTTAACTAATTATCTCTACTTTGGTTGACAGGGAGCTATGCCAAGCCACCGACACCCTCAGTCAGCCAGTCCCACAGCACCATCCAGGCACACACCTCCAGCGAAGAGGACAACTCCTCCATTGACGAGCTGGAAATAGGCAGCCTGGAAGATCCGTTTCAGCGATTACCCACACCCTCCACCAGCGCACAGACACACACCTCAGTGGGACCTAGATCTAGAGCAGGCTCGGGTTCACAATCTGGTGATCACTGCACGGGCATGCATCCGTAGCAGGAGGAGGCAGGTTTAGCCGAGCTCCCTGGCACTCGGAGGACTGTTGGGGAAGAGGCATCTGTGAGGTCTGAGTCATATGATGAACCTCTGGATTCGGCCTTCCAACTCATTGTGAAGAGTCAGCAGGAGATGATCACACACAGCTGTTGGAAGCCCTCAGAGGAGTGCATTTGCCTGCTCTCTGATAAAGTGGGGTGCACATGTGCACATATGGAGGTCTCCATGGGAAGGATGGCAGACATCATGGAGACCCTGGTCTAGCAGAACATGGAGATGCACATAGACCTGCACGTTATCGTGGTAGCTATGGGTGAGTTCCTGCAGTGGCAATGCGAGATGGAAACGGGGCACCTTGATGTCCCTCCAGGTTCCCCTTCCCCTCAAGGAGTCAGGCCGAGGCACTCGGGCATCCGAGGAGAGGAGCAGCAGCAAGACACTCCTGGGTGATCCACTGAGGAATCTCAGAGGCTGTCCTCTCCCATTGAGTCCACTTTAACTGTTACCCCCTCAACCTCTGTCACCACAGGTGGAGCAGCTGGCCCAGAGGAGGACAGCCAAAGCAAGCCCCGGTCACCAAGGCCTCGACACTCCAGAGGACCCATGCCAAAGTCATCAGATGCAACAGGGCCAACCATTGCACAGGCTGTCTCTACCCCTGCTGTGGGTGTCAGGGCAGCACCTATAAGTGGTAGACCGAGCAATAGTAAGAATTTCTGATCACAAGTAGTTACAAAGATGAACACATTTTGTCACTTTATAACCTGAAAATATGTTCACTTTCATTGAATAATGTGTAATGCTGTCTTCCAGCTTCATTTACAGGCTTTGCAAGTCCTCCTCCTGAATCCTTCCCACGACTAGCAGTTCAGCTGCACGCAGTTGGCCCACGAGTGATTTTGGATTGAGAAGTGTGTTAGTGGCAGGGCCTCGTACAAACAATCTCCCACGCATGTGGAGTCTTCCTCCACACACTCATCTCAATGTCCTGAGCATTTTCAAAGCTGCCTGCTGGTGTTCTCTTTCAGTTGTCCCTTCACTGTCACTGGGTCAAAGTCTTGGAACTCCCTTCCTAACAGCACTGTGGGTGTACCTACACCACATGGACTGCAGCGGTTCAATAAGGCAGCTCACTACTACCTTCTCAAGGGCAACTAGGAATGGCAATAAATGCTGGCCCAGCCAGCAAAGCCCACATCCCGTGAACGAATAAAAAAAAATCTGAGCTGACCTGCATCTCCGCCCACCCACTGATCGCATTCCCATGCAGCACATGATCCTGCCCAACACATGGCTCCTTTCACTTTCCATTTTATAAGATGGTTGTTTTAACGTATGTCTTCAGCTCCCCGTCCTTTCCCCACTCCCAGTCACCCATGTCCTTTCCCCCATCACTGTTGGCCCCCCCTGCCATCACCTTCCACCTCCTCACGGTCACCTACCAGCCAGAACCCTTTTCTTTCCAGAATGTCCAGGTGAACATGCACATTCCCCATCTTCCCAAGAATCCCACCCCCATCGACATTGACCTCCCTGACATCTTCCCTCCCACCCCCAGGGACCATGCCTGCCGCTGAGTCCCCAGGGGTGTCCAGCTGCCGCTCATCCTCCCTTCGGGTGTTTGGGGAACCTGGCCTGACTCCTTGAGGGGAAGGAGCACCTGGGGGGATGTCAAAGTGCCCCGTTTCCTTCTCGCGTCGCCGCTGCACGAACCCACCCATGGTTTCCACAATGGAGTGCAGGTCTGCACACATCTCCACTTTCTGCTGGATCAGGGTCTCCATGGAGTCCGCCATCCTCTCCATGGAGACCTCCATATGCGCACATGTGGCACCACTTCATCAGGGAGCAGGCAGACGCACTCCTCTGACTCACATGCCACTCTGTTGAAGGCTTCCAATAGCTCTTTGTGATGTTCCCCCACCTTCTGCTGAGTCTCCAGAATAAGTTGGAAGGCCAAATCCAGAGGTTCGTCATTTGACTCAGACCTCACAGATGCCTCTTCCCAAGCAGTACTCCAAGTATGAGGGAGCTCAGCAGAACATACCTCCTCCTGCTGTGGACACGTGTCTGTGCAGTGACCACTAGATTGTGAACCCAAACCTTCTTTAGCTCTAGGTCACACTGAGGAGTGTGTCTCTTTGCTGGTGGAGAGTATGGGTAAGCGTTGTGACGGGCCTTCCAGGCTGCTTGTTTCCAGCTCTTCAATGGAGGAGGAGTCCTCTTGGCTGGAGGTGAGGACGTGGATGGAGCTGTGGGACTGGCTACCTGAGGGTGTTGGTCGCTTGGCAGAGCTCCTTGTGAGCCCAAGTAGAGATAATTAGCAACATGGCAGCACAGTCAAAAGCAGGAGAGATAGCAGTCATAGTTGCGTGGAGAGAGATGATGCGTTGCACGATCCTCATGAGGGTGTTCGCCGCCAACCTCACCGTCGCTGCAGGAGCTGTCCAAATTCTCATCAGTCAGTGCAATGGCACACTCTTCAAAGTGAGTGAGGGACCTAATGTAGGCCACTCCACTCCAGGTCTGGGACCTCAACCTGTTGATGTCAGCAGGCTTCACCTGCATGAAAACAGATGGAGAGAGTGTGAGCAGAACATATGGCACTGCATGGAATGTTTGTGTGGTGAGTGGAGACATGGATGGGATGAGGTCGCCAGCTCCAGAGGATATGAGCCTGAGGAAGGCAGTGTGTGTGAGAGTTAGTGGTGTTGTCCCTTGAGATGTGAGATCCCTGTGGATATGTAATGGGTTTGTGAGTGTGTGTGTTGAGAGTGATGAAAAGAATTACTTACCCTGGCAAAACAGGTAAGACCATTCATCCTGTTGCAGTACTGGATGGCTGTCCTCTTATGCAGGGCATTGGCGCTGACCACCACTGCTGCCACCTTATATGCTGGATTGGTGATGCTGCTGCCCATCCTGTGGCCAAAGCGGCAGTAGAGGACAACACGGCGGGCCTCCACTGTGTTCAAAAGGTGCTCGAGGGCTGCTTCATTAAGCCGGGGTGCTTCAGTCTTTTTGCTTTTTGGGGCCATGTCTTCTTTGCAGCAGTAGTGGGCTGGAAGCACTGAGAGGTGTACATGTGGCTGCACCTTAAATGTGGTGCACGGCGAGATGAGCAGCGAGGTGATGGCGTGGCAGGCAAATGAGAACCCACCCGCCATCAAAACGACATGTTTCCTGGGAATGCATAATTAATGCAGTGGGACTGGGACGATCACAGAATCACACAGTGCAGAAGAGGCCCTTCGGCCCATCGAGTCTGCACCGACACGTGAGAAACACTTGACCTACCTACCTCATCCCAGTTACCAGCACTTGGCCCATAGCCTTGAATGTTATGACGTGCCAAGTGCTCATCCAGGTACTTTTTAATATGGCGTGTGAAGCCGCCATTCTGGCCCGTGGGTAAATCGTCGTTGCACTTAGTGCAAATCTGGGATGATTCCATCCGTAGTCTTTCATCAGATAGATAAATACAAGACAACGTAGAAAAATCCCCAATCCAAGCATTGGCACCTCCTGGACCACATCATTGTCCGAGCCTCAGATAGGAAGGATATGTGCACATCACCCTAACCATCCTGGTTAGAAATGACTGTTGTACAGACCACAGGCTTGTATGCTCCAGCATGAGCAACACCCAAACATCAAGGATCTTCAAAGAAATAAAGGACACAATTTAGCATCTACATTTCTGAGGATATAAAAACGAAAGAACAATTCCAGGTGCAATTTTCTTCCAGTCTTTCTCTCATAGGCTCCATTGATGCTAGTGTGGAAGGGCTTTGGGACAAATTTGCAATCCAACAGGCATGTACTTAGAGCATTGGGTTTGAATCTTCTGGCACCAAGGCTGGTTCGAGGGGAATGAGAAAGAAATATGAAAAATTCTGGATCAGAAACGCCGAGCCTTCATTTCATATTAAAATCACTCTACATCACAGCAAGAATACGAAATCCAAAGCTCAGAGAATGTTACGTGTCATCAAGAATGCGTGGTGGGTAGAGAGGACCAACAAAATTGGACACTCCACAGACCTGCATGACATGCCACCTTCTTCCAGGCCACCAAGTGCATCTATGTACCCAAACAAAATGATTCCTCCCCTCTCCAAGCTGACAACGGTGATACTTTTCTCAATCAGGAGTCAACAATATCAGACTAAACAATCAAAACAATTCGCAACAGCTTGAGAGATCAAATTTGGATATGCCAACACTTGCTGAGATACAAAAGGCTATCCAACTGATGAATAACAAGGCATGTGGTCTAGACAACATTGCTACAGAGATCTAACTCAATCTCTCAGACCTTTATCAAAAATCTGGGAAGGAAAGATATTACCTCCCGGCTTCCGCAATCTCATCATTGTTTCACTTTTTAAGAAGGATGATAAATCAATTTGCAGGACCTATAGGGGTATATCATTCCTGTCCATTGCAGGAAATTTTCTCACACAAAACCTCCTGAACTGCCTCCTATCCCTCAGCGAAGGCATACATCCAGAGACCCAATGCGGTTTCTGGCCATCGAGGGGAACCACAGATATTTGTTGCTTAACAAATTCAAGATAAGTGTCTGGAATAATGCAAAGAGTTCTACACGGCCTTTATTGATCTGAGAAAAGTCATCAGCCATGAAGCCCTTTGGAAAGACCTCCAGGGACTTAGGTGTTCAGCAAAATTTATTACAATCATAAGAATATAACATAAGAAATAGGAGCAGGAGTAGGCCTTCAAGGCCACCATTCAGACCTTCAAGCCTACTCCACCATCCCATGATATCATGGCTGATCTTCTACTTCAATACCATTTTCCTGTAATATCATCATATCCCTTGATGTTTTTAATATGTAGAAATCTATCATACAAATATACAAACTAGGAGCAGAAGCCATTTAGCCCTTCAAGCCTACTCCGCCATTCAATAAGATCATGGCTGATCTGATTGTAACCTCCTGCCTACTCCTGATAACCATTCACCCCCTTTTTAATCAATAATCTATCTACCACTGCCTTAAAAATATTCAAAGACCCTGCTTCTACTGCCTTTTGAGGAAGAGAATTCCAAAGACTCACCACCCTCTGAGAGAAAACAATTCTCCTCACCTCTGTCTTAAATGAGCGACCTCTTATTTTTAAACTGTGGCCCCTAGCTCTAGATACTCCCACAAGGGGAAACATCCTTGAATATACTCAATCACTGAGCCTCCACAGGCCTCTGGGGCAGAGAATTTCAAATATTTACCACCTCTAAGTAAAGAAACTCCACTTCATCTCAGTCCTAAATGGCCTGCCCCTTTTTCTGAGACTGTGTCCCCTGGTTCTACATGCCCCAGCCAGGGGAAACATCCTTTCTGCATCTACCTTGTTCAGTCCTGTGATAATTTTGTATGTTTGAATGAGATAACCTCTCATTCTTATAAACTCCAGAGAATAAAGGCCCAATCTATTTAATCTATTGGTGAATCTTCATTGAACTCTCTCTATGGCAAGTATATTTTTCCTCAGGTAAGGAGGCCGAAACTGTACACTATACTCCAGGTGTGGTCTTAACAGGGCTCTATATAATTGCAAAGACATGACTGTATGTGCATGCAAATAATATGCTTCCAAAGCAGTTACTCTTTTTGCAACTTAAGGATGCCACCTGATCTCAAGGACAGAGAAAATATTTTAAGACCACTCTGAATGTCTCATTAAAAAGGGGACAAATTGACATCAGTATGTAGAAGCAACTTGCTGCTAACTGTGCCATGTGGTGGCACCTCATTCAAAAAGCCCAACTCAGTAGGAAACTGATCGCATAAACTCTGCTGAGAAGTGATAAATGCAGAAGGAGAGGGAGAGAGCAGGACCCTGGTTCAAGACCCTCCCTTCCTCAGGGCAACTCTTGTCTCCTTTGCCCAAAGACCTGTGGCTCCAGAATTGGCCTGCTGAATCACCTGAGGACATACATATCATGAAGCCCGGCAGACCGACATTCTCATTTCGAATGACTGATGACAACAATGAAGATTGCTGCTCCACCTCCTTCCTTTCCTTCCATGTGTTTCCTGAACACTTCACATCCAGAAATATTTAGTACTGAGTCCTGCCCTGAAATATTTAATACCCAGTCCTCCCTTTTTTGAACAGGTCTTTGTTATCACCAAAGACAATTTTTTAAAAAAAAAGAACAGGGGGGGTGAGGAGACTTCATTGTGAAAAAGAGCAGGGAGAGTGGTGAGACTTCATTTTAAAAAGAGCGGAGAGACCTCATTTTAAAAAGAGTGGGGAGTCTTCATTTAAAAAAGAGTGCGGAATGCGGGGAGACTTCATTTTGAAAGTGCGGAGACTTCATTTTAAAAAGAGCGGGAAGAGCGGGGAGACTTCATTTTTAAAAAGAGTGTGGAGAGTGAGGAGACTTAATTTTAAAAAGAGCACAGAGGGCGGGGAGTCATCATGTTAAAAAAAGTGTGGAGAGCGAGGAGACTTAGGGTGGAATTTTCCAAGACCGATGGTGGCGGGCAGGCTAGGTGGTATGCGCCGAAAATATGGCACGCCCTGCTTCTCGACTGTGTGAAGGCAGGTTGTGATCGTCCGCTCAGTCCGCCGACAGCGGGCCACGTTTCCCGCCATTGGTCGGCATGGAGCTAATTGTAATACATCAGAATATAATTAAAAGGCCATCCCGCCAGACTCTTGGAGCTCTGCCATATTATCCGTCCATGTCGGCAGGAAGGCACACCGATGTGTTTCACAACAGCATGCAGGCGATGTGAACTTGGCGTCCTTCAATTTGGGGGAACTGAGGTGAGTGAGCAGCAGCATTCTCCACAGCCCACCTGTTATTTACAGGCCTCAGGGGCGTTGGGGGGTCGGGGGCAAGTGCTGGCCAGCCTTGGAGGTGACTGCTGAGGAGGTGTGGTGTCTGGGGGCAAGTGCTGGCCAGCCTCGGAGGTGTCCATTGTCATTGGGGGCGGAATCAAGTACTGCCTTGGCACTTGCATCCCCACACACAGGCAACTGAGTTGGGGGTCAGGGTAAGTGAGGGAAGTGGCTATAATTAAGGGCACCTGTATAAACTGTCCATGCGCAACTGAGACAGATCAGGATAAAAACAAAAATAAAAATACCTGGAAAAACTCAGCAGGTCTGACAGCATCTGCGGAGAGGAATACAGTTAACGTTTCGAGTCCGTATGAGACAGATCAGGCGCAGCCACAGTGATATGATTGGGGTCAGGCTCCTAGCCTGCCTGCCCATCCAAGCAACGCAGTGGCACCAAAGGGCCACCAAGTGCTCCATGCCTTACTCCCCACCTCACCGACTCCCGCCCCCTCTGCCCCCCCACCCCACCCGACACAGTCTTCCAGTCCACCACCACTTTGTTGGACCACGGAGCAGTTAGACTACACACATTGTACAATCAGCTCACCAACACTGGCCATGTTGCAGTCATTGCTGGAGGTGCTCACAGCCCCTTGCAATCTCCGCATCCCAGTTTGGACCAGTGGCCCCCATGTCACAGGCTGACAGAGCAACCATGCAGCACACTCATCTCTGGCCATCCAAGGGGTGACCAGCACTCTCCGGGAAGCATTAAGGGGCAGTCACACAGGGCCAGGAAAGGTGCTAAGCAATAACCATGATAACCATGTCTCTCTCTCTTTCATGCTGCAGGAGGACCACGTCAGGATCATGGATCCTGGTGACCTAGCAGTATGCCTGATGTCTTCAGAGACCGTAGAAGACAGAGGAGAGAGCGACTGAGGCTCCTGGCTGCACAAACGCAGGAGCTGCAACCTCATTAAGAAGGGGCAGCAGGAACTTCCACACCCGCTGCCCAAGAGTGGCCGTGAGCCGTGGCTGCTCGGTGCCTAGCGACACTCAGGGTCTATAGACACAGCGGCCATTCCTGCAGATGACTGAGAACCAGTGTCACCGATGACTGCGCATATCTAGGGACCTGGTGACTCACACCTGCTACTTACTACAGGTCTTGGCACTGAGGGGATATGGAGGGCATCCAATGCAAATGGCTGTGAAAGTAATCTTTTCTATGCCAGTGGCTCCTTTCAGGGCTCCATAAGTTACCTCTGTGGGATTTCACAATCTGCCACCCACAAATGCATCCATGAGGTCACCGATGCCATCTTCTCCATGACACACAACTTTGTGCATTTCGTTTGGGACCCGGACAGCCAGGATGCAAGGGCATCCCTTTTGGATTCACCCTGATCTCGGGATTCCCACAGGTGCAGGGTGTGATTGACTGCACTCATGTGATACTCAGGTCTCTTTCGCTACACTCGGTGGATTTCATCAACCACAAGGGCTTCGACTCACTGAACATGCAGCTGGTATGCGACCACCAGAAACGCATCCTGCAGCTATGCGCATGGTTTCCAGGGAGTGTGCACGTTGCTTACATCCTGAGTCACTCGCAGATCCCTGCGGTCTTCCAGGGTCCACGGAGGCTGCAGAGTTGGCTCCCTGGGGGCAAGGGATACCCGCAGAGGCCATGGCTGATGACACCAGCGTGGCAGCCTCAGACTGCAGCAGAGCAATGAGGCTCATGCAGGTGGAGCAGACCATCAGGATGCTGAAGATGCAGTTCCGGTGCCTGGACTGGTCTGGTGGAGCCCTGCAATACAATGTGCAGAGGGTGTCACGCATTGTCATCATCTTTACAACCTGAAACTCCAATGGGGAGACAAGCTGGCTAAGGAGGAGATGGAGGAGCTGAAGGTCTCTTTGGATGAGGAGGATGCTGACAGGGATGAGTGTGAAGGGGTGAACAGTATGTACAAGCGATCAACATTCATGGCCAGGCTGTGCAACTACTTTTACCTAACTTTCCAAACCCTACCACGACGTCTTGGTGCTCCCCGGACATCCACAGCAGAGCTGGAGGCAGTCTGCTGACTGTGATGCCCTGTCTGTGATGTCTTTGGTTGGCGTCCTCTGGAGGGCCGAGACTTGGTGGGCCCCGGTCTTCTTTTGGAGTCCTGCTGTGTGGCAGTAGCACCCTCCTCAGCCTGTGAAGCTGGAGCTACAGAGGTCACAATAAAAGAGGATTTGGATGGTCTGGTCACCAGGGTGGATGGCCCCGGAGTGTGCAACTGCTGATCCTCCTCCCTATGGGTGCCCAAGGGCCCCTGGCTGACTCCATGAGCGAAGGGGTAGTTGGAGTGAGATTGAGCTGCCCAGCACCCCTCTCGCGTACACACTATTGGAGGTCGACTACGGCATCAGCAATGGTTAAGCCCGCACAGCAGCGCAGGAATGACATCTGGACCAAGGTCTCCAAGGCAGCCGCCATCCTGCCAGTGTTGACCTCGGTGCATTGCAATGCCGGTGCCATCACCTCAGCCTGAAGACGGACGGGGTCCTCCATTGTGCCTTGCAATCTGAGGAGTGCAGCAGACATCCCTTCCTGTTTTTTCCTAGTTTGCCTTTGTAGCTCCCGCAACTGTGGCGTGACCGAGTCCAGAGGCTCATCATCTGACTCGGACTCAGCAATGTTCTGGCCTTCAGCAGTTCTCCGAGTGCCGGGGACCTGGGAAGTCCCTGCTTCCACCTGCTGTGGATCAGGAAGTGTGATTGCTCACCAGATTGTGATCCTGAGACTACTCTAAAGCTAGGTCCCACCGAGGTGTGTGTCTCTGCGCTGGTGGAGGGTGTGGGTGAGTGCTGTGACGGGACTTCAGGGAGGTTCCTCCAGATTCCTCTTCAGGGGTTTCTTCGGGGCTTGATTAGAGGCCCTGGGTCATGGACTCTGTTGGCTGTTTGGCAGATGTGCCTGTGAAAGCAAGGGGAGATAATTATTGCATGACAGTGGCCTGTGGAAGAGGACACATCACTCACGGCATGATTGTCTGATGGATGTTGCACTGCTGGATCCTCACTTGGTACAGCAGCGCTGACCTCACCGTCAGCACAGGACCAATCATCGCCGGCTAGCTGCATGGCTCTGTTTTCAAATTGTCAGAACTTTGATCTATGGCACCCCTCCACCTGTCTGCGACCTTTCCCTCCAGTTGTGTGCCAGTTTGTCCTGCATGGATAGAGATAGGGAGAGTGTATCAGGACGCCTGCTGGGCCAGATGATAAGTATGCCTGGTCTGTGTGGGTGGTGAGTGGTCCCATGGATGGGATGAGGACAATGATGGTGTGTGTGAAAGAGTGAATGATGATGTCCCTTGCATTGGCAGTGAGTGAGGTCCCTGTCAATGTGTGATGCATTTGTGAGTGTGTGAATTGGGAGTGGAGGAATGGAGGAGATCATTCATCCTTTTGCGGCACTGGGTGGCTGTCCTCCTCTGCAGGGCATTTGCGCTAACCACTGCTGCCACCATCTCCCAAGCCGGATTGGTCACGTTGCTACCCATCCTGCGGCCAGAGCGGGGGTAGAACACATCCCTGCAGGCCTCCATGGCATCCAGCAGTCGCTCAAGGACCCGTCGTTGAAACATGGGGCTCCTTTGCTGGCCATGTCTCCCGAGCAACGGTGGTGAGCTGGTGGTGATGAGCGCTTTGCTGGCGGCTGTCTTTTAAGATTGGCAGCCAGCATGATGCAAGAGCAGGGTGATGGTGGGCTGTGAGCATGCTCACCATGGAAACGTCATGTTTTAGGGGAGTGAATAAATAATGAGGCAGGCTCAGGATGATATGGCATGAAAACCCGCCATTTTTGTTGGCGGGTGGAACTCCATTTTACCTGCTTGCTACCACATTTAGTGCAATTCTAGGAAAATTCTGCCCTTAATTTTAAGAGTGGAGAGAGTGAGGATACTTCATTTTAAAAAGACCTGGGAGAGCAGGGAGACTTCATTTTAAAAACAGCGGGGAGAGTGAGGAGTCTTCAATTTAAAAAGAGTGGGATAAGGGAGGAGACTTTATTTTAAAAAGAGTGAGGAGAGTGAGGATGCTTCATTTTAGAAAGAGCAGTGAGAGCGGGGAGATGTCATTTTAAAAAGAGTGTGAAGAGCGGGGAGATTTCATGTGAGACCAGCGGCAGAGTGATGTCACGATCCACAATGTGACATGAGTGCAAGGAAAGAAGCTGATTGGTGAGTATTTCTAGTCTTTAAAGTAAAAGTAAGGTCTTTAATTTGTGTTTGGGTCTCTCGTCTTTTTTTCTCTCTTTCTCTTAAAAATAGCTTGTTAAGTATAAGATCAATACTGGTATAAAAATAATTAATTCTAATAAAATGTAAAGAGCAGGTGATTCTTCAAGTGTAAAGAGCAGGGATACTAGGGTAATTAATTAATTAAAATTAATACGATAGCGATGGCAGGATGGGTGATGTGTTGCTTCTGCAGCATGTGGGCCCTGCTGGACACCAAGGTGATTGAGAGCGAACACATCTGTAGTAAGTGTTTGCAGCTCGAGGAACTTGGGATCCGAATTGAGGAGCTGGAGTCTGAGCTGCAGACATTGCGTCACATCAGGGAGGAGGAATGTTAGCTGGGCACTTTGTTCCAGGAGGCAGTCACACCCTTCAGATGAGGTCATTCAAATCTGGTCTGTGATCAGGAACAGGAGAATGTGGCTGCAGGTGAGGTAGGTATGGGGACTCAGGGGGTAGCTTTCGAAGAGCCTCGGCCACCTACTACTGTCTAACAATTACGAGGTTCTTGCAAGCTGTGTGGACTGAGAGCGGGGACTGCAGGGAGGATGAGCAAGCTGACCGCAGCACCATGAGTACAGGGAGCCATTCAAGTGGTGGTAGGAAATAGGAATGTAATAGTGGTAGGGGCAGTATAATTAGAGGGATAGATATTGTTCTCTGCAGCCGTGAGCGTGAGTCCAAAGACTGTGTTGCCTGCCCAATGCCAGAATTAAGGACATTTCCTCAGGGCTGGGAAGGATCTTGGAGCGGGAGGGGTAGCATCCAGTTGTTGTCATCCACGTTGGTACCAACGACATTGATAGGACTGGAAAGAACCTTCTGCTAAAAGAATTTGAACAGTTAGGAGCTAAATAAAAAGCAGAGCCTCCAAGGTAATAATCTCGGGAATACTACCTGAGCCTCAGGCAAACTGGCATAGGGTAAATAACGTCAAGGAGTTAAATGCATGGCTGAAAGATTGGTGTGGGAGGAGTGGGTTTGAATTCATGGGGCACTGGCACCAGTACTGGGGTAGGAAGGAGCTGTTCCAGTGGGATTGATTTGAACCATGTAGGGACCAGTGTCCTGGCGAATCGAATAGCTGGGGCAATAGCGCGGGCTTTAAACTAAATAGACGGGGCAGGATTCTTACAAAGCAAAAGGATATAGGCAAGATGGGCCGAATCATGGACAAGATGGGCCGAATGGCCTCCTTCTGTGCTGTAACTTTTCTATGGTTCTATGGTTCCATGATATGGCATCATTGCAGGGTAGCTATTTAGGTAATGATTTGGACAGTTTCCGAGAACAATATGTTGTGGATCCAACCAGGGATCAGGCTATTTTGAATCCGGTAATATAGTTAGAGCAGTAACCCACCCGAGAACAGTCTGGGTCAAGTATCAAAGAATCAACAGGAGGACTCAGGACAGGAGATAGGAGGCGTCAGGGGTAATAGGCGGAGCCGTGCAGGTGGGCTAGCGGGGCCAAAGCCGCGCAGGAAGGCCAGACCATTACCCAGTTGAGAGGAGGCGGAGCCGTGCTGGCGTGGTTACAGTTTGAAATATAACCGTAGCCGAAGCCGCGCAGGAAGGCCAGACCCCTTTGAGAGGAGGTGGAGCCGTGCTGGCGTGGTTACAGTTTGAAATATAACCTTAGCCGAAGCCGCGCAGGAAGGCCAGACCCCTGTGAGAGGAGGCAGAGCCATGCTGGCATGGTTACGGTTTGAAATATAACCTTAGCCGAAGCTGCGCAGGAAGGCCAGACCCCTGTTAAACCGCACGTACATACCTCAGATAACTAAGTTGTTAGGACCGTGCAAACGTATCATGCAGAGATAGATGAAAAAATAGGAATCGAATGCTGTCAGGGAAACAAAATAGCGCTATGGAGCTCGACTGGGGAACCGCGGACTCCATTACAAGGTTCATAGCAGATCAACAGTCAAAATTAATCATTAAAATGCAGAAGGAGGGGTGGAACCCACAGGGAACCCCCGGAGAACAAAAAAGGTGGTGGTTAGAGCAAAAAAAGGATAAGGAAAAGAAAGGGATGATAGTTATTATCACACTGTACCTACAGTTGTGCAGAAGGGTTAATACTAAATTCCAGTCGATTAGAGAGAGAGAGAAACAAAGTCAGATCCAGGACAGATCAGAACAGTGGCAGCAGCAGCCTGCAGTGACACTGATCAAGAGGGGGAAAGCTCCGAAGGAGAAACCTATGAAGGAGTTGAGGCAGTTCCGCCCTCATATGAACCAACCGCCCCACTGTGCCCATTGAATCCCATGGCCCCTATGGCAATAACCGTTAGGAAAATTAAAGTTAGGAAAGGCAAATTGAAACCCGAAGGGAGAAAGGGGGCTGAGGAATAGGGGGAAGATGAAGAGATTGAGAGGGTTGAGATGAAGAGAGTCAGAAAAAGTTAAGTACGTACCATTCAGCCCGGGGGAGAAACAGGTTTTGTTTAAAGAACTGCTGACACTTAAAACTCGGCATAGCAACCCAGATTTTTGGAACAAACTGTGGGAAATGCAAGATTTCCACGCAATGCACCCTCTTGATAATCATATACTGGTGAAGGCTAAATGCCCAGGGGATATCTGGGGAAGATTACCCCTGCAGTCTAGGAGTGGAGACTGGGCGAAACCTGGGAACGTCCCAGATCGGGAGAAGGTGACAGCCCTGCACAGGGAGTTTGAGAGGGCAGTCAAGGAAGCCTTGGGGGAGGGAGAAACGAATTGGGGGTGTATAATGTCCCATGCGGGATGACGAGATTTTCCTGAAAATGTGGAAGGATGATTGGGACCCGAAAGGTCCGCTACTCAATTTTCTGTAACTTAAAAAAATGAATTGATCTAAGTTACAAGAGCTGCTTGTGCTGGAGACAGGGAGAAAGAGAGAAAAGGGGCGTACCCCTAGGGGAGTTAATAAGCACTGACAGGCAGTAGCAGGGGAAATGTGAGCTTTCGTCAGTTTGATTGCCCCAGAAGGTGGAGCCTTCAAGGTCCCTTTATTTCCCCCACTGCTATTTGAAGTTTCGTTTAGAATATGAGAGTTTTAAGTCGTTAAGTTAAGGATACAGGAATATAAATACATACCTGTTTGTTTGTGTGCAAGGAAGCATTCGTATGTGAGCTTTAATGTGTTTTCTTCCGTAAATTGTTATTTGTGTGTGCAGTTCAGCACTTTAGGGCTGAAAGCCCCATGTTAGATTAAAGGAAAAGTATACTAAAACATTCCAAAGTTTTGAGTATAAGGTTTGAATTGAGATTTCTGGCAAAAAGGGTCGCAATTTGAAGGTATCATGAAGGTAGATGAACCAACCTTTGTACCACCCCCTTTGCAGACTAGCATCACCAGCTTCCAAGCTGATTGGGATTGATACATACGAGTTACATTAACTCATATGAGTTAATATTCTAAAATTCTGAGGGGAAAAATTACCTGAAGTTCAAGGGATTCTAGGAAAACCAAAAGATATAAACACAAGGCCTAGGTGGTTCGAATGGATAAAAAGGGGTTTCTTATGAAGAGATGAATTAAATATGAAAGGAAATCTGCATCCCAACAGCACTGTTATTTGAATTTGGGACAATCTTGAGGTGTAAAGTGCAGTGTAGTTTAGAAGATTACTTTTGAATCGCTAGGATGCTATCTAAGATAAAGAATGTGTTGATAAACATTCGGGAATTATAACTTGGATACAAATCAATACATATAAGAAAGAGGTAGTTTTAATTTTGATAGTATAAATTACAGTTCTTACAAAGTTTAAAATTTGAGGTTTGGTTCCTGATAATTTCTCAAAAGGGAATTTTCATTTTAAAAGGTTTGACAAAAATTGGCACTAATTCAAATGCTGCAAGCTTTTGCATTTGTAAAGTCTGTTCCCAAAATATGAAGCTAAGCTCAAGACCTTGACAAACTTTGGCAGAAATCCAATTTTTGGCCGAGTTAATGAATCTGGGATAATGCAAAACAAAAGTCAGACATAATTTAGTGCGACAATAAGATGTTGTTTGAGAAGAAGATAAAGAAGCAAAACGTGTCAATGCTTGATTCCTGTTTTAAAACTGTTTAGAGTACTTTATTGGACTGTAAAGTCTCTCCAGACAACCTGAACAAGATAAGATGGTAGCTGTTGCATGTTTAAAATGGTATGAGGAAAGTAGGAGAAAGAATTAAGGAATGAGGACATAAAGTACAAACTGTTTTAAGGGAAGTGAATTTGATAATCTGGCCATCGACTGCGACATTGGAAACGCACAGGGGGAGATAGCAAGGATCTAAGACAGAGATCCTCGTTGACACGGAATAGTTAATACGACCTAAAGAGCAAGGAAACATTATAAACGATCAAGACAATAGAGAAATTGAAATCAAGAGAATCTTAGGATGATCATGATCAGGGGGAAAAAAAACTTAGTAGTAAAACTATGTGAAATCTGTAGTTCAGGAATTGAAATGTAAGGAGAAATAATACTTAACAACAATTTACCACAAGATGGATATAGGTAAAGGGAAAGTTGGAAAAAGGCTAAATAGATGTATCTCTGATTGTATTAATGTGCCTGCGAGCTACAAAGAGTAAAACCACAGGATTAACACCTTGATGACAGGCAGAATTAAGCGGCTCCCAGAGAGAACTACCACTGGAAGTGAAGATACTGAGCCATTGAAAGATAGGATAAGAAGATGCATTGTAGAGTTGTTTAAGGAATTGAGGTCTGACATGAGACAGCAGCAGGAGAGAGTAAACTGGAAGGAGTGGGGGTGCCTACCCAGATAGATTCAGATCGGGGAACTCATTTCAAAGGAAGAGTCATTAAAGAAATGTATAAATTTAAATATAAACAGAAATTCCACATTCCCTACCAGCCACAGAGCTTGTGGATTGTGGAAAGGATGAACTGAACTTTTAAAAAAAACATCAATCACAAAAGCAATTCAAGAGACAGGGAACAGCCCAGTATTCTGATGCGCCTTAGGGCTACCCCAAGCAGAACCACCAGGTTCACCCCATTTGAAATAATAACAAGGAAAGCAATGCAGTTACCCAAGGGAATCATAGTAGTAGTGGGAGATGTAGGACCACTAAAAGGAAGGATGCGAGACTATGTGAGGGAAATAAGTAAGCAATTGCGTGAGTTAAGGAAGTCAGAAACCAACAGGTGATTAAGGATATGGAAACAGACAAATCCAAAGAGTAACAATGAACCAAGTGGGGAATAAGGTGATGGTCAAGGTGAGCCTGGAACGAACAGGCATGGACCATACGAGGTAATTATGACAGGTGATACATGCGCACTTGTAGATATGGGAACGGGAAGTAAATGGAGGCATTACACACAGTTAAAGATACATGACAACTGACCAAGCAGTAACCCGGAGGACAGGAGCTGATGTTAATGTCTCCACAGATCTACGATCCTGGTCTTGGGCGTATCAGTACTGGCAACAAGGTCGGGGATCATCACTGCTCATCCCACACCGCAGGACACCATGGACAGTGCCGAATGCGACACGCAATGGGGAATGATAAATGTAATAGTAGGAGAACAAGTGATTTCAAATTGTAGTAAAGGTTTGCTTCAGATCGGGCGTGCGAGGTCCGCCCAAAAGAGAAAATTAGTACCACTACCCAGCCACCTCCCACGTCTACTTCCACAATCTGAGTAGAGATAATTGAAGCCTCTCAAACCACGCCAACCGACCCACCTTGTCCAGTCATGTACCCAGGGCTGACAAATGGTCTCGTATTGATCAACCAAAATAAAGTTTTATATGATAATGTACACCATGAGCTGGTACCCGTAGTCTTGAATGTATCCGGTGTCGCCCTGCCCCAGTGGTGTCCAACCCACACCCAAGCACTGTATACGGCTCTCATGAGCCAGTTGATGGCTGAAGTGGTCCAGTTTAACAGCGGGATGCAATCAGGCCCAAAGGGGGGACCGAGCTAAGCGCAGCCTGATAAATGACGCTGCCACATTTTTCATACAGGGACATCAATAGTTAATTCCATCGACCTAGCAACTGTAGATCAGAAGGTCCATACCCTGAGCTTTAAGCTTAAGGAGATTTTAGGGCGGGGACAGGGGATCCAGGATACCCAATTTAATACAGACCAGGACGTGACACGGTTAATTCGAAGCCTGGCTACCGTGCTCAAAAGTCATGCGGGGACTATCTACAAACTGATTGAAATAGGGGAAAATATTTCAGACGAAGCGAGCAGAAATGATGTTTGCAGCATCTATGGATCTTGGGCACTGGAACAAGCCCAAGAGAATTTAAGACAGTTTGATGAAGGGGTAGTTCCTTTATGGGTAACTAATGAGCACTTATTGAATCTCTCCCGACACAAGAATCATGACTTGACCGGTTGCCAGCTCAGAGGTTTAACATGCGTATATAGAATGAATGTTGAATGTATAGTGAATAGTGAATAGGCATTGTATTAGTAATACGTGTCATACCTATGTAAACACCCAGCAGGACATTATATAGAGTAAAAAATGTTGAGGTTATACGCGGGGGATTACTATATTAAGTATCACGATATTCCGCCATACGCAGTAGACATAGAAGGAAATATAGTTAGCACCACATTAGAAGGGTGTAGCATAGAAGCCACCGCATTAGTATGTGCACATCCGATATATGAGACAGATGAAGCTAAGTGAATTTAAAGCAGCAGCAAACTGTACAATGGAAACTATCTGGGCTGCAAAAGAACCGACCCATGTTGCATATACAGGGAATGGGAGATATTGTATCACCACGTGGCAGGAAAGAATCCAGTATGGGGGTAACCAGATACACCCCATCCATAATCATTCAGTGTGCCTACACCCACAGGCGACAGCAAGGGTAGGGAAAGTGGAACCGGTGGGGGGGGGCAGACACCACTGTAGTTGGCTACCTTGGGCTAAGCCAAGGGCCAAAAGGGGGGACTGTTAGGGGGAAATAAAGGAATACAGTAATGGTCAAGGGACTTGATGCAAACCACAATTGCTGAGTAGTTAACATTTAAAGTTCAGGCTGGGACAGAGAGAACAGAGAGAATGCTGAACCTTGCACATTTTCAAGGCTTGCGAGCATCAGCAAGGCCATATTGGATGAAGAAGAATGTAAATATGATAGATTGGGGGTTTTGGGAGTTAGACTGGAGTCAGAGGATGGCAATAACATAGATTAAGTGTGCTCTTCAACAGATAGGGTAAGGACAGATGGTCCCAGCTTAGATAGGAAGGCAGGTCTCTGCCTGGGTGAAAGTGGGGTCAGATGATGTATGTACCTTTGTACCACAGACTTGTCTGTTTAATGTAAACCTATATGTTGACGAGATCAAAATCTGGAACTGTTCTTGTACATGACCAATAATGTATAAATATGATGAACACATGTAGTTTAGCAGAGTACTGTCTCAAGCTGCATTGAGATGGTGCCCTCCTTGCAATTGCTCGAATAAACGATCGTAACCTGTACCTGAGTCTCCTATGGTCAGTTCATCAAAGACACCACAACAATGCTGAGAGATTGTTTCCCCTTGTGGGGAAGCCTAGAACCAGAGGGCATAATCTCAGAGTAAGGGGTCGGCCATTTCAGAGAGATGAGGAGGAATTTCTTCTCTCAGAGGGTAGTGAATCTATGGAATTTTTTACTGCAGTGGGCTGTAGAGGCTGGGTCTTTAAGTATATTCAAAGTTGAGATAGACAGATTTTTAATCAGCAAGGGAATCAAGGGTCATGGGGAAAAGGCAGGAAAGTGGTGTTGAGGATTATCAGATCAGCCATGATCTCATTGAATGACAGAGCATACTCAATGGGCCAAATGGCCAACTTCTGCTCCTACGTCTTATGGTCATCATATTCCCTTATGGTAAACTGCAACTGACCAACCCAAGCTACTACTCCACTCTGCACGTTCACTTTTTTAATTTATTCGCTAGCAAAGGACATCCCTAATTGCCTTTAACTGAATGGCTTGCTAGGCCATTTCAAAGGATAGTTAAGGGTCAAACACATTGTTGTGGGTCTGGAGTCGCATGTAGTCCAGGCCAGGCATATTTCCTTCCCTAAAGGACATTAATGAACCAGA
Organism: Cetorhinus maximus; assembly: GCF_964194155.1. Taxonomy (NCBI): domain Eukaryota; kingdom Metazoa; phylum Chordata; class Chondrichthyes; order Lamniformes; family Cetorhinidae; genus Cetorhinus; species Cetorhinus maximus. The sequence goes on from NC_135883.1 coordinate 170,442,731, forward strand.
AAGGTTTTTTGGAGACTTCATAGAGGTGCAAGAGGGACAGAACAGCAAGACTTCTTAAGAGAGGCTTGGGGGAGAGAGTGGTGAGATTTTATAAAAAGAGACGAGAGGGAGAGCGCGGTGAGACTTTGTAAGAGATGCACAAGAGGGGAGAGAGAAGCGAGACTTCATAAGAGAGATATTAGGGAGAGAGAACAGAGAGACATCATAAGGAGAGGCGCAAGAAGGACAGCACAGTGAGACTTCATAAGAGGCACGACAGGGGAGATTGGTGAGACTTCATAAGAAAGGTGCAAGAGGGAGAGAGAGGTGAACCTTCATAAGAGAGGCGTGAGCAAGAGAGATTGACAAGACCTCATAAAGAGAGACACGAGAGGGAGAGACAGCAGCAATATTTCATAAAAGAGGCAAAAGAGAGAGCAGCCAGACGTCATAATAGGAGTGAGGGGGCAGAGCGTGATGAGTCTTCATAAGAGAGGCCATGAGAAGGAGGGGGCGGCAAGACTTCAAAAGAGAGGCGCGACGGGGAGAGGGTGATAAGACTTGATAAAAGACTCACAAGAGCAGAGGGACCTGGGTGTATCTGTGCATAAATCATTAAAGGTAGCAGGACAGGTTGTGAGAATGGTCAGTAAAGCATACAACATCCTAGGCTTCTTTAATAGGGGTAGAGAGTACAAAAGCAAGGAAGTTACATTAAACTTTTATGAAACACTGGTTCGGCCTCAACTGGAATATTGCATCCAGTTCTTTGCACCACACTTTAGGAAGAATATGAAGGCATGCGAAAAAGTAAGAAAAGATTGATGAGAATGGTTCCAGGGATGAGGAAATTCAGTTATGTAGATAGGTTGAAGAAATTGCGACTATTTTCCTTGGAGAATAGAAGGTTGAAAGGACATTTGATTGGCTTATTCAAAATCCTGAGGGGTCTGGACAGATAGAGAGAAACTGTTCCCATTGATGAAAGGATCAAGAACCAGGGGATACAGATTTAAGGTAATTGGCAAAAGAAGCAATGGTAACATGAGGGAAAACTTTTTTCACACAGCGAGCTGTTAGGATTTGGAATGCACTGCATGAGAGTGTGTTGGAAGCAGGTTCAATCAAGGCTCTTGAGGGAATTGGATTATTATCTAAAAAGGAGGAATGTGCAAGACTACAGGGAGAAGACAGGGAATTGTAACAATATTGTGCTTTCAGCTGTCTGCTGTCAGGAAATATAAGTTATCCCGGGTCAATCAGGGCACATTTGACAAGATTTATATGGCAGCTTGGGATTCTACTCAAGAATGCCTGTCAGTTCATAAATTTTCTCATGATAGGAAAAGCATTATCTTGGGAGAATGGTTTTGTAAAATGATGACTCTATTCAAATATATGGAGTAAGAAATAGAACTATATTTAAACAAAACACATACTTGAAGATTCTTCTTTTGAAAATTTCCAATGACAGATGTGTAGATTTCACTAAAGCATCCAGCAATTGATGGCTAAAATGTGCATAAAGTTCTTTAATGTCCTAAAACACATAAAACAGGTAAAGTGAGCAAAAATGAAAAACTAGTTCCTGAATATCTATTTACTACATTATCATTCACTAAATTATCATTTACCAATACTGATTAATCGAATTTTGTAATATCAAAGGAGGGCATTCAAACCATTGCACACTTCCTAGCTCTGAGACTCACTCCCCTGATCTTTCTCCATCTATCCGTTATACATTACAAACTGTGAGTTTCAATATTTATGGAGAAGATGCAGGGTGATGTATTTGCAGGGAGAAAGGTGGAGTTCTCACTAAAATTGACAACAAGAGGGCACCATATTTTTTTTACTTCTGTTTCCCAACTACCTGCTGACCAGATTTACAGACAGATGCAGGCTATCCAGTAGGAGAGCCAAGGATAGAGGGCCACAGTCAGGGAAAAGTTGAGGAACGTCCTCAGCAATCCAAAAAGATTGTGAAGCAAAAATCAGAAGTAGCAATCAGGAGATGGAGGGGGCTGGGGCTGGTCAGCAGATTTTGATTCAAATGGAGGATCTGCAGATTTGGGGCTAGAAGAAAGGTGTCAGCAGATTAAGGGTTTGAAGAGGTTGTTAGCCATTTGCGGCAGTGAAGAGAGGGTGTGATCAGCAGAAGGTTTGCTTTGGGAGCTGGAGTGGAAGCATTCCTGCTTCTTCTGGCCTAGAACAGTTCTGGTAAAGTACTTCGGTGCTTGACCTGGCTACTCCCGATTCCCTTTAGCTTCTAGGTTTAACGAACTTTGGGAAACCTAAATGCCAGCGTTGCATTTAATCAGGCATTCAACTGTACTGTTGTCCAGCCAAATTTAATCTCTGCACCTGGTACCATTTCAGGCCCTGCCATATTTGTACTCAACCAACTTGGTGTGAGACTCCCAAGAAATCACCCTCCTCATTTTCTTTATTTTTCTTTATACATAACTTTGTTTATTCAACACTCTGTGTTTAATATGTAATTGCTTGCAAATATACCTTGTGTCCTTTTTCCCTTAAAAATCAATTCACAACAAAACACCCCGATATAGACAGCTGACCAATCCACAGCCAAACACCTCCATAGAGACATTGGATCTGTCTGCTCAGGAGCAGGAGGTGTTGTGCTCTGAAGTGGCCATCTTACCACTCCCTTACATTATTTCGAACTACACATGTGTCTTCTGTTCTTTCTTTTCTTTTAGGCAAATACAACACATCATCCCCCACCCCCATTTCCAGGCAGGTGCAACAAATTTTGGCATCCCAGATGGGTCCAGAATGCGCATTCCTGGATGGAACCGGCAGGGATGTGTGGCAGTGTTTGTCCAGTGATAAGAAGAACCTTCTATAAACCACCCTTCAAAGTGGCGCAAGGTGAAAGTGGTAGTGGCAGAAAGTCATAGGTTCTGAGGTGATACAGCTGTGGATGAGAGGGACCAGCTCAGCAGAGTACAAAGGGGTTCCCCTAATTCAGACTGAACGTTGGGAACCAGGACGTCGCACAGCCCTAAATACCGTGGCCAAATCACTGTTAGCGATCTACCAGAAGATCATAACTCTGGTAAGTCAAGCAGAGTTGAAGGAATTGCTTCAAGTATGCCAACAGCTCGAGCTGCCAAATGCTGATGAAATGGAGGGACAGATGGATTGCTTGATGCTGGTCAGGAGAATTACATGGCATCTGAACAGAGAAGAGCTGGAGGAAAGGGGAGATCAAGGGTTGCTGATTTTCAAGGGTTTGAAGGGTGGAACTCAAAGTTGAGAACGAACCACCTGGGGAAGTGGAGGAAAACCTTCATCTATTCCTCCCTAATCAGCACTAGCCCAGGCAAACTTAGCACAAATCTCTCAATGAGATGCCAAGATCTCATGACAAATATAGAAAATTGGACAGAGTTTCATCATAGGCCAAACCTCTTATCCCAGGGACCAATTTGGTGAAATTTTGCTGTACCGCCTCCAAAGCAAGAATATCCTTCCTTAAATGCGAAGACCAAAACTGCACACAGTATTCCAGATGTGGTCTCACGAAAACTTTGTACAATTGCCAAAATACTTTATTCTTGTAGTCCAATCCCCTTGCAATAAAGGGCAACATGCCATTTGCCTTCCTAATTGCATGCTGCACCCGCATGCTAACTGTACAAGCACACTCAAGTTCGAGTCATCCTGCGTGAAATGGGATAACGTTGCTGCCATGAGACTGGCCGTAACCATGAGTGCTTCCCTACCAAAATCCTAGAATTGTAGCATCACTCCTCAAAGCAGGCAAATGCCGCCCGGCTGGTTGAGAAGGGGTGTCCAACAAGCTGTACCATTGGGGGTGTGAAGACAAGAGCGCTTTTGGATACAGGATCCCAAGTCTCCATTATAACAAGATAATGGAAAGTTACCCGCTCCGCAAATGTTCTCTTGAGGGTATTGAGGGTACTCATAGGACAAAGCAATTTCAACCTTATTGCAGCAAATGGGTCAGATATCCCCTTTGATGTCCTCTTCCAGTTGCCATCAAGCCCAAATGTCAAGATCACAGTCCCAATTATTGTAACCCAAGCCATCAAGGACATCTCCATTATTGGCTACAATGTAATCCTAGAGGTAGTAAGGAGAGTCTCCAGTGAGGTACACCCAGTTCAGGTATTCCAAGCAGCATTTCCTGAGATAAGAAAAGAAGTAGAGATTGCCTTAGTCCACCTTATCGAAGAAGAGCTTTCTACAGATCTTGGATGCACATCAGTGGGGAGGAAAGATGTCACCATTTCAAAATGCAGTTCTGTTGCTGTGCCCTATAGAGTTCACTCAGTCCGTCCAATTCAAGACCTCACAGTCAAGTTTGAACTGACTGTGCTTATGCAATTACCTGAAGACCTACACGCTGACTCTTCAACTATGGTTGCAGCAAAGGGAAGACTCCTCTGTATACATCTCTGTCCTGGTGTTAAACACCGCCAATTAAGAACATAGGAACAGAAGTTAGGCATTCAGCCCATTGAGCCTGCTCCACCATTCAATTGGATTATGGCTCATCATCTACCTCAATGCCACTTTCCTGTGCTATCTCCATATCCCTTGATATAATTAGTCTCCAGAAATCTATAAATTTCGGTCTTGAACATGCTCAATGATTGAGCTTTCACAGCCTTCTGGGGTAGAGAATTCCAAAGATTCACCAGCCTCTGAGTGAAGAAATTCCTCCTCATCTCAGTCTTAAATGGCCTACCCCTTAATCTGAGATTACATCCTGTGGTTCTAGATTTCACCAGCCAGGGGAAACACCTTATCAACATCCACCCTGTCACGTCCTATAAGAATTTTGCAAGTTTCAATGAGATTACGTCTCATTCTTCGAAATTCTAGAGAATACAGGCTGGATGAGAACCCCTACGCCACTCCACCACACCACTCCCGAGGCCAATGTAAATTCTTCCTCCCACACCCTGATTTTTACCATGGAAGTTGGGTCAATTAACCACATCAGCCACCTCCACCACTACACAGACAGTCAATTAAGCAAGAGTCTCTTTGTCGCTACATCCCTCTTGTCAATGGACATCAGTGTCCAGGCACCTCATGAGCTGGAGCGACAGTTTGATGCGCAACTGCAAACCATTTCAACTTAGATTGAAAGATCCTTGCTCTAGAGAACAGCGTGGCCATCAATAAGCTGCGTGTGTATCTATATCTGCTAGGACATAGGCAAGACAGTTTACCTGATGTCTGTTTCATTCAATCCCCCAACATCACCAAGACTCATGTTGCCGGCTTTCAAACAAAACTCCACTCCCTCAGATTGTGAAAGCAACCAGCTCTAATTTCCCTGCTTTGCAAGAGGATGTATTCAAACAGATATTTAACTAGCAATACAACAGATAAAGGGGTCACCAGGAACTGACCATCGCAACATGCTTCTGTTGCCCCTTTCAGATATTGGCTTTGGAGTACTAACGGGAGCTGAAAGCGGCTCCTCTTCCATGTCTATTGTCATGAAAGTATAATAATTCTCATAATATTAAGCTTTATTGTAAAAGTAGGTTAATAGTGGGGTTTGGATAGTGTGTGTGTGTGTGTGTGTGTGTGTGTGTGTGATTTAATTGAATTTTAAACAGCTGGCCTGGAGGTTTTGACTCATCAAAAGAAGTTAGGTTTGAAATGCTAAATATGTAAACATGGCTGAAGTTTTAGGATGTGAGGTGAGGAGAATTTGCATTTGTAGATAAATCAGGATAGTGTGAATTTCTAATAGATGGTAGGGCGTTACACCTAGCCAGAGAAGCTAGGCCAAGCAGCGTGTTTATTTTTCCCAAAGGTTACTGATAGTATTAGCACCATGAAAAGATGTATATTATGAGAATGGTAAAGTTCCAAAGTCATATGGGAACAATGGAATTTGCATTATAAGGGAGAAAAATGTATAAAGCATAATGAAGCTATGTGTCAGAGAAAGGCATTGTAAGATCTACCAGAAGTGTGAAAAGCCTCCAGTATTTGTACATTAAGCTGCTGTCTACAGACACCAAAACTGGGAAAAGCCACTTTGAATTCTACTGTCCAGGGTATGTTGACTTGCCTGGATCTGTTGTAATCTTTTTTTTTACCATTGCCTTAACTGGAAGCCAGATTAATTAGGGGTTTTAAGAGTTATTATAGTAGTAATTTATAGACCTATGTATGTACTTGAAATCTATTCTTTTGTTAATAAATGTTAATTTAGTTTTCTAAACAAAATCTCTAAAGTCTTGGCGGATTTGTTACTACTGAATTCAGGGCACGGATCTCAAAATAAACACAAATTGCAAAACCGTTGTGACTGTAAGTTCAAGTTTCCCTCGTGGATTTGATCCACCTGGCACACATCATCTGCCACATCATAACACTACTGACTCACATTTTGATACTGCCCTCTGCAACATAAAGGGGGCTGGCAGAGGTTGACCTGATACAAGCTTCAAGGGGTTTTACCAACAGCAGGCTTCAAACCACAGGCTGGCATACTGGGTGTTCTGGTTGCTTCCTAAATCACCTCTTGGAAAACTGTGGGAGTGTCTCGCTCAACACCATACATTGTGATGTGGTTCTGAAGAGGCACCTGCCATTGCCCTACAAATGGTTGATACAGTCAAAGTTTTGCAGTGCATAATAGCACAATTTCTAACACTGACTCTCCAAACCCAGTACAGAAGAACAGGGTTATGAGTTGGGTTCCTCTTGTAGATTTTAGTTCTTTAACAGAAGATCCACATCAAGCTGCCACCAGATTGTAGACAGATGAGGCTGGAGCATTTTCAAGAGATGAGAATGACCTAGGATGCATCAATAATCTTCAGGTGTATATTCACCTCAATTAATATGCAGAAGACACACTCTATATTCCACACCCACCACCCTGTCTTCCCACTATCCCTCTGCCCCACCACTATACAGAGAAGTAAGAGCCTACCTTCAAGACTTGATAAATTGAGTCATTCTATTCATCTCCAGTCATATGTGTACAGAGGAAAATTGGGACCCTTTGCTTCTGTATAGGCTATTGGGAACTCAATAGCAAAACAATGCCAGACCAGCAGCCAATACCTCAGAATCGGGATGTCATAGAATCACAGAATCTTAGAAAGAGGCCACTTGGCTCACTGTGTCTTCACCAGCTGAAAAATGAGCCACCCAGCATAATATCACTTTCCAGCATTTGGTTCATAGCCCTACAGGTTACTGCACTTGAGGTGCATATTCAGACACCTTTTAAATAGGCTGAGGATTTCTGCCTCTACTGCCCTTTCAGGCAGTGAGTTTCAGAACCCCACAACACTCTGGGTGAAAAGATTTTCCTAATCTCCCCTGGATGTTGTGAGATACAGTGATTGTCAAGGAGCGATGGTTAGTTGCTCTCTTGTTGGAGATGGTCATTGCCTGGCATTTGTAGGCATGAATCTTACTTGTCACATGTCAGCCCAAGCAGGGATATTGTCCAGGTCTTGCTGCATTTGGATATTGACTGCTTCAGTATCTGAGGAGTCATGAATGGTGCTGAACATTTTGCAATCATCAGCGATCATCCCCATCCCTGACCTTATGACGGAAAGAAGGTCATTGATGAAGCAACTGAAGATGGTTGGGCCTAGAACACCACCCTGAGGAACTCCTGCAGTGACATCCTGGAACTGAGATGATTGACCTCCAATAACCACAACTATCTTCCTTTGTGCTAGGTATGACTCCAACCAGCGGAGAGTTTTCCTCCTGATTCCCATTCAGCCCAGTTTTGCTAGGGCTCCTTGATGTCACATTCAATCAAATGCTGCCTTGATGTCAAGGGCAGTCACTCTCACCTCACAGGGAGCTGTGAGGAAGGCACTTGGTCAAAATCTTGCCTTCCCTCAAACCTTATAACCCTGGTGTAGCAGTAAGGTTAGTGACTTCCAACATGGAAGAGATGGACATTGTCATGTTTGGTTCTGTCTCTAATTCTGGACTTGTTAAGCTGCTTGCATCCTTGACTACCACTTTTGGTGGATAGATGGGTGTGGATGCATTTACAAAGGGGTCACCACTATCAGATGAATGTGGTATTGTACCAGTGTATTCTGTCTCTTGAGTTTCATCTTCCACCTTCTCAGAAGGCTCACAAAGTGAGGAAGCACCATGGTCGCACTCAGGTACTCATTGGTCTAATTGGTTCATTACCCCTTCGGCGAGAACAAGTTTACTCTCTGTCTCCTGGACATTTTCTGCAAGAGGGTTGTACTATCAGCCTCAGTGAAGAGTATCAAAAAATCAGTGCTCAAGTCTCAGTCCAGTCTTTCAGTGCATTTGGACAGCTTGAGTGGCTCAGATTTGGTATCATCGATGACTGTTGATTGACATCTTCCTCTGTCTTGATGAGTTTCAGGTTGACATAAATGTTTCAGCTCAGAAGAGAAAATTCCTGGCAGTGAATAACATACAATGGGCCTAAAATCCGAGCTCCCCAGCATCGGATTTGGGGGTTACCGCAAAGATGCACTGAGGAACCCCTCTCAGAACTTCACAGGTAAGGGTTTGCATGGCAATTGCCCAGAAGCACAAATTTCCTGTGGGCAAATTCCCCACACTGGGAACCATCCAAAAATGTGATTTAATTTGCAAACTTCAACACCCCTCCCCACCCACTGACTTCAGAAAAAGCTAGAAGAATGAAAACCTCTTCTAACTTCTGGATAGCTATTGTAAAGACCCAGAGCAACCCCTCCATAGGGCTCCCCCACACCCCCACAGACACCTCCCATACTCCAACTACAGTATTCCTCAACCCCCCCAACACCCTTGGGATTCCCCACACCCTCAAGGGACTCCTCCCTTCACCCTCCTCTGACCCGACCAGAAACACCACCCCCGCAGGGCCGATCTGACTTGATCACCCCTGACCCGACCTGATGCCCCCCACCCCGACACAATCCCGCCTCCCCCATCCTCCCCTTGGTCTGAACCCTCCACCCCAACCCTCCCAACTTGACCCGACCAAACCAATCTCACATCCCAGGCTTCTGACCTCCCACACTCCTCGCCAAGGTCCAACACCCCACCGCCCCCCCACCCCCACCTCCCCCCTGAGGTCTGACAGGCCCACATTCCCCCAGCACCACCCACCCCCAGTCTGAACCCCCTCACCTTCGCCGATACCCGACAACCCCACCCCCGAGGTTCAACCCCCCTCCAACCCCTCCTGAGAGCCCAACCCTCCTCCCAATGTCCAAACCTCCCACACCCTCCAACCCCCCCAAGCTTCCCCCAAGGTCCAAGCCCCTCACCTCCCTGCCCCTCCAATCCCCCAAGGCCTGATGCTCTCCCCCAAGTTCCAAGCCTCCCAGCACCCAAACCCCCCATGGTCAGAGCCTCCCCCCAAGGTCCGAGACCCCCAACCTCCAATCCTCATGACTTCTGATCCCACCCCGCAATCTCCGATCCTCCCCACCCTCCAAATCCTATCCATCTACCTTAGGCACTTACCTTCTCCCTGGCCTGTCAATTTCACTGGGACCTTTAACTTACCTGGTTTATGGTAACTGTTGCCGTAAACAAGGGGTCACAAAGCCTTCAATCCAACTCTGCTGGACTGCACTGCTGGGCCTTGAGGACAGCTACACTGCCAGGATCTCACCTGACCTGAGTCGGAAAGTTGAGCGAAACAGGCATGGAAGATAATCCAGGTTTGCAATTGGGCAGGAGTGGCAATCCAACGCTGATTGCCCTTCCAAGGAAGTTTTGGCCCAATGTTCCCAGCATCTATTTGTTCTTGTATTGAAGTGTTGTTTGCAGCATGCAAACTTGTAGTTTGACCTCTCCTGGACCATATAACTGGGCTGCAGTTGTCCTCAGCCAATGGTCTGCCAGCCATAGTTCCTTGTCGGACAAGGCTGTTACACTTGCTCCTATTTCAAATTTGAAATTAGTGCTATGTTTATTGACACAAACCCACATTCCAGAATCTGGGGTCCTTGATCTCATGTGTTGTTTCGCTTGTTGTTGAGATTCCTCAATTTCATTAGTGGCCTTGTGTGAAAAGATTCTCTTATTATCCTCTGTGTATCTGGAGGTTTTCGCTCTGCAACTTTTCCACCGTTTCCAAACATTTTATAATGGAAGTATTCTCCAGTTCTTGCAGGACGCTGTTCACGTCTGTGGAGCTTTTTTGTGTCACAGTGCTGGCAAGGTTTAATGGAGTCTTGAACTTTAAGTTCCATTATGTGCCTTTTTCCCTAGAGTGTCTTTGACATTATTTTTTGTAATAAGTTGCACCCTCTTTGGGGGTTTTCTGAGCCACAATTGCCTTCTTCTCTGAGTATAGCTCTATCTTGTTCACAGACCTCTGTTTCTCACCAGTGGTATCACCTTCTCCAAAGTTAAGTCTTCTTCGGATTACAGTATGTCAGATCACCATAATTGCAACTTTCAGCCAGTCGATACAAGTTGTTGTATAAAGGCATCTACTGGTTCACCTGGTTTCTGACTCTTTTGTTAAACTTAAATCTTTCTAATATCTTGTTACATCACAAATTAAAGTAATTATCAAAGGCTTTTAAGACTTCTTCGATTTGTTTGATGTTTCATTAATGCCTTGTTTTGCTAATATCATCCGGAACTGAATACAATACAAGTTCAGCCTCAGACTAATTGTCTAATCCAGAAGCAATTCTGAATCTTAAAAATGTCTTCCTCCATGGTAACCAATTCTGTATTGGATTTGGCCCTTCCATATGCCCAAATTGGTATAGCAAGGTGAATTTGGACTAGAACAATGGGCCAGATAGCTTCCTTCTGAACCATAAATTATATGGGCAGAGTTTTCTAGCTGACATGCGGGTGGCGGAGCCCACATGTCAGCGCTTAAAATGTCACGCGCTGATGTTGCGCGAGCGTCCCGACGTTAGGGCGCGACATCGCAATATTTCGGTCGGCGGGCACGCACAGCAGCGGGACGCTCACCCACCATTAATTAAAGGCCTCGTAAAGGCCCTTAACTTGCCAATTGTCCAGGATTTTGAGGGGCCTGTGCGAACTTCGGGTCGGTGCACAGGCCCAACAGGCAGGCGGGTAGGAGATTTTTTAATAAAAATCATGCACTGGTGGGATATGTGGACTCAGAGGGGTTGTTCATGTTTTCCACGAAGTTTTAATTGCACAAAGTGTTTTAAAGTTGCGTGTTTGATTGTTAGCAGTTCATATCGATTTCCAAGAGCTTTTTGTGCACTCTGAAACCAGTCTGCAGACAGTAATCTTTCTCAGGCCTGCAGCTTTCTCCATTTAGCCTGGGGGTATGGGTTCTGAAATCTCCACTGGAGGCAGCTCCCCTGGGGAGGAAGGGAAGGATAGGATAAGGAGGAGGCGAGGACTGGACAATCAGCCTCCAGGGGAGGCACCATTGGGAGGCCACACGCAGGCACAAGGGGCACAGGGCCAAGAAGTTGTCCAAGGTGGAAGGGGCTGCAGAAGACGCCACTATCCTGCTGCCAGGGTATACAGGCGGCGAAGCAGCTACCTCAATTTGACTGAGGTGCAGTGCCGAAGGAGGCTCCGACTCTCAAGGGAGACAGACACCAATATCTGTCAAATGATTGGCCCTGAGATATCTCCTAACTGTGTAGGTGGACACCCCATGCCAGCGGCTCTGAAGCTCACAGTTGCCCTCCACTTCTATGCCTCTGGCTCCTTTCAGGGCTTGGCGGGTGATCGTTGCGGTGTCTCCCAATCAGCTGTCCACACTTGTGTCAAGCAGGTTATAGATGCTCCGTTCAGACACGTATTGACCTTCATCCAATTCCGCTGCGACCAGGCAAGTCAGGCACGGCGAGCCAGAGGGTTCGCGGCCATTGTTGGCTTCCCCCACGTCCAGGGTGCAATAGACTGCACACATGTTGACATCAAGGTGCCAGCAGGTAAGCCTGGTGCCTTCATCAACAGGAAGAGCTTCCACTCCATGAACGTGCAGATAGTGTGTGATCACAGGATGCTGATTCAACAAGTCTGTGCAAGGTACCCAGGCAGCTCCCATGATGCCTACATCCTTGGACACTCCCAGGTGCCTGGGCTCTTCAGCGCTCCGGCTCCGCTGGGTGGTTGGCTGCTGTATGACAAGGGCTATCCCCTGAGAAGGTGGCTCATGACGCCACTCCGCCGTCCAAGAACAGAAGCTGAGCAGCGGTACAATAGGAGCCACGGCACCACAAGGGCTGTGGTGGAGAGAGCTATTGGTCTTCTCAAGATGCGTTTCCGTTGCCTGAACTGCTCAGGGGGGCGCACTCCAGTACCCCCCAGATTGCGTCTTTCTGATAGTGGTAGCATGCTGCGCTCTGCACAATCTTGTGCTGGAAAGGCGGGGATGTAGTTGATGATGAAGACCTTAACGCAGTGGATGAGGCTGCACATGATGAATCCAGCAGTGGCTCAGAGGATGAGGAAGCACAGGGCGATGATGAGGGGCAGCACACCGACCCGCTATTACACCAAGGAGGCAGGGACACCCGCGACAATTTAATCCAATGAACCTTCAGCTAGCTCCAACACATGGATCAGCAGGAACAGCATTGCCTGGCACTTCCAAAAGTGGCACTTAGGTGCTACATCTTCCACCTTATCAGCTGCAACCAAGGGCTTAGTACAGAAACATCAATGTCCACTCAAACACTCGTGATATGTCTGTGAAAAAGAAAAATGCAGCACAAAGGAAACACCCTCAGTCATGGTCAGAAAAGTGGACTTTATTATGTCCAAAATATAACAGAGACTTCTCCATTGCAAATATAAGTATTTTCTTCCCTATTCTAAGGCCAACACAAAATCACCAGTGACATACCCGTTGAGTGCCTAACATGCATTATGCTTTTGTTTGCATCTAGGTGCCGCCCCATCGGTCGGAGTGGCTTGTGAGACAGCCTGCTGACTCTGCTGTCCTGTTGGCATCGATGGCCTTGGCGTGCATCCTCTGGCCCATGGAGCCTGTGATGGCCCCGCCTGGGACGGAGTGGCCAGTTCCAGAACTGGCACCTCCCCAGTTGTCGCAGCCTCAACGGAAGCAACGTTGACTGGCAGAAGGGCAGAGGAGCTGCTGCCCTCATCCGGAGCGCCCTGACAGGAGCTCGCAGTGATGACTGGTAGCTGCTGCACCGTGAGGTCCCATTGGACCTCCCTGCTCACCACAGATGCATGGGCACCGAGCGTCGACGCTTGGTGCCCACAACATCTCCCACAGTGGGAATGACCACCCGTGGCCAGTACCGCTGTGAGGGCTTGCAGGTCAGAGCGTAACCCAATCAGAAGATTTTCCATGCAATCAAAACCCCTCTCCATGAGAGTCACCAATCTCTCAGTGGAGGAAGCCTGAAGCTCTGCCCTGAGGTTCATGCCTTCATGTGCACTCTGCCTGGACTTCTCCATTGCAGAAACCAACTGAAGCATACCCTCATGCAACCCTGCCAAATGCAAATGCGATTTCTGCCACTTGTCCTGTAGATGCTGCATTGCTGACAACTCCAGAGGCACGTCAGCATGTGCCTTGTTCCCTGCAGCCCTCCGCCTGCTGGCGCCATTGGCACTCTCTGTCCCTATCATCTCCTCCAGCGATTGTGAAGTGCCCTCTCCACTGTGACCCGGGACACTGGCCAACGGTAAATGCTCCACCAAGGTGTTTGTGTCTGCGCTGGTGCCTGGCTGGCTGAAATGATGTGCCGCAAGTTGCACATCTTGGGCCTCAGGTGTGATGGGGGGGCTGCGGTGTCTATGGGCACGGCCATGTGGTGGTGATGCTGAAATTAACAACAAGGACAGTGCATCAGTTAGCGTAAAGTCAGTAACACCTTTCAACCCTTTCCACCCCAGCCTCATAAGTAACTCACCCTTCAAGACCCTAAGGAGACGAACATTGGTGGGGTGGAAAAGAGTCAAGAGGAGGCCCAAACATTAGACGCACATACAGACAGGCTGGTCAGATGGCCTCAGGAATGCCACATGGCATGTTATGTACCATTCGAGTGGGGAGAGGTACCTGACCTGGATGCATGCTGGCCTGGATAGTTGCGGTGCTAAGGAAACATCGCAAACACTTGCAACATTTACCGTGGATCACAGTAGATTGACAGGTCACATTATTGACCTTCATACCATTATGAGGGACATAGACCGAGTGGGCAGAAGGCAACATTTCCCCTTGGCGCAGGGGTGAGTGATGCGGTGGCATTTATTTAAGCTGAGTGCCATGAGGTTCACAGCTGAGGTGCTGAGGACCTTTTGGACAGAGTAATGTGGGACACACTGGCTGAATGGGTGGTGGAGGTCCCAAACCCCCTAAGATGCAATAAGTCTTTGGCTGTGCAGCAGCGATGCCATGGTAATGTTAGGCCATGGGGATAGTGGTCACAAATGGGATAAGGCGACTTTGGAAAGTGCTAGAGATGCGCATCCTCAAGGGGTCGAGGAACCTTTGTGTATGACCCACACGTCTGACTGTATCATTCTGTGAATGAGCAGTGTTGCTGCATTAACGATTACAGCAATCATCAGTGCTTTGGATGGTGAGGAGACAGAGTGGATGGGACTGTGGCCCTCAAATACCTGGCCACTGCACCCCAGCCTCACCGACACCTGCTGCCCTGGCCGCCTGCCTCCTCCCCAGCTCCATGGCCTGCTCCTCAAATGTCGTGAGGCGCTGGAGCAGGGCATGCCCACCTCCAGTCCTCTGGCGCTCCCACTGATTGTGATCACTTTTTGCTTGCAGAACAGAGAAGAGGATTTATTGGGGCTGATCGCTCATGTACTCTGCACGCGCATGCCGCACCCCAACCACAGTGGCCCATCTGAGGCCTCCAGCGGCTCCTGTCCACACTACTGGTGATCACTCCGCAGAAGATAGTACGGCTGCTCCCAATCCCCTCCCCCTTCGGCCACCTTGGACACATTCGGCGTCCATCACTTTGAATAGCACACGGGTCTTCGCGTCCATGGCAAGGAGGCGCAACTAGGTGCGGCGCCGATGCCAGCAGATGGCACTTGGCCACCACACCTTGAGGCTCCCCTTGCACCATCTCATCACCATCAATATGACATGTGTTGGAGTTCTGAGTATGTGTCTAGCGGCCTCCCCTGCAGGTTGCTCCCAGCCTACTCAAATGCAACAAACACCAACATATGCTGCAGGGAGAACCCATCTTCTCCTCAACCACTAAGGCTGATGTAAGCATGGTCAGTACCCGTTTGCCCACCCAGCGTGAGTCAAATGCCCAATGCAGTAACAACAGCAAGACGTGGGTCGGGGGGCGGGGGGGCTCAAAGGCTAAGGCTACCTTCTGGGTCAAACGGCCAAGGCCGACATGGTACTCACCCTTCCAGAGTGCAGCAAATCATTGATTCTCTTGCGGCACTGGGTGCCTGTGCGCCGCACATCATCATGGGCGCTGATAGCGTCACCAGCCTCCTCCCATACCTGGCTGATGACATGGGGGGCTGTCTCCTCCCATCATTCGGAAACAATATATCACAACGGCTGGAAACCTCTTGGAGGAGGACAGCAAGGCATGCATCAGAGAATTGAGGGGCACAGTAGCCCCCCGCTGGCCTCTCCAGCAGCCTGCCCCCCTCCTCCTGCTCCTGTGGAACCACAACTGTCTCTCTCTCTCCTCGAGTGGCCATGGTGAACTGCCTCAAGCAGGCTGCCTGGCCACTCTTTATCCAGACTCCCCATTGGAACTGGCAGTCTGAGGCCCCACGACGATTTCCCCGTTCTACACGGGAGTCGCTAACCCACTGGGTGGGCCTTAATTGACCCGCCCGCCGAAAATAGCCGCGTGGCCCGTTTCGGCAGCAGCAATCGGCTGCCCATCTGCCGCCGAGTCGGTCGGGCCCAGCCACCCGTCAAAGGCAAAATTCTGGCCTATGTTTTTATGTTTCTTCACCTTTCTGAGCTGCTTTCTCCTGTTGGGAAAGCCCCAGGACCCTGTTAAAGTCTCATTGAGCTACTGTTAATAACAATAAGACCTTGATTGTCATTTATGTATGAGGCTGAGGCCTGCATCTGGCAGGTGCCTCATCTGCTGCCAGAATTGTCAGTATTAAAATTGGAGATCAGTGGAGCAGAGCAGAAAATGAAGACACTCCATTTTAAAAACTCACACTCTTTTATATTCTGTGGGCAGGGTTGAAATTTCCTCCTTGCCAAATCTATCAACATTTGGAAATTGTTACTTAACTAAAATTAATTGCTCCATCCCTAGGAAATTGATTTAATACATTGTAGTGTTACAATTTACCAGTGTTAATCTGTGCACATAAACGCAGGAACTCCTTGTCTCTTACAAACATAGGATATGAATTTACATGTGGATTCACCTTGTCGTTTGCTATAACATCAGCAGAGGAAATATGGAGTCTCTAGATTTTCAAGCTTTCTGCCACTAAATGGCCAAAGTTTTGGCAGCTGAGCATACCTCCATGGAAAGTCACCCCCTTAAGATTTATTGCACATAGAGTAACCTTACCATTCTTGTTATAAAAGCAAAATACTGCAGATGCTGGAAATCTAAAAAAGCAACAGAAAATGCTGGAAAAACTCAGAAGGTCTGGCAGCATCTGTGGAGAGAGAAACAGAGTTAACGTTTCTTGTCATATGGCTCTTCTTTTCAGACTCGAAACGTTAACTCTGTTTCTCTCTCCACAGATGTTGTCAGACCTGCTGAGCTTTTCCAGCATTTTCTGTTTTTATTTATTTCTTACAATTCTTCTGTTTCTTTTGTAAACCATTCAGTCCATTATGAAAGTCTTTTCTACCTTTTCAAGCTCTTCATTTCTTTTGGCTTGTTGACCATTTTCTTTACCATTTTTGTGGGTCATGGAAGATACATTTTCTTCTTGAGGGTCTTCTGTAAATACAACTCGTCTACGCTCTATATTCAAGGATACAGGACAGAAAGTATGAAACAGGAAGTTGCAACTAACAAGATTGTTGTACAATATCAAAGTGGTATCCATGTCTCCACGTTAGAAAAAAACATCTTTAGTTAATTGTTTGTAAGACAATTGTAAAATAAAATCAGAAAGCTGGATTTTTCTCATGACAAAATACAGAATAGATACAATGTAGACTTGTTAGCAAAATTAAAGGCCGTGGATTTAAAAGAAGAGTGGTAACATGGATACTGCCTGGGAGGGTGGTGGAGGCGGGTTGCCTCACATCCTTTGAAAAGTACCCGGATGAGCACTTGATACGTCATAACATTCAAGGCTATGGGCCAAGTGCTGGTAAAAAGGATTAGGTAGGTAGGTCAGGTGTTTCTCACGTGTCGGTGCAGACTCGATGGGCCGAAGGGCCTCTTCTGCACTGTGATTCTGTGATACAAATTTTGCTAAGGGACAGAAAACAGAGAGTAGTGGTGAATGATCATTTTTCAGACTGGAGAGAAGTATACAGTGATGTTCCCCTGAGGTCGGTATAAGGACTACTGTTCCTGTTGAGCTATATATTGATGACATGAACATCAATACATAGGACATAATTTCAAAGTTTACAGATGATACAAAAATCAGAAATGTAACAAACAAGGGAGATTGCAACAGACTTCAGGAGGACAAAGACAGACTGGTGAAACAGGCTAATACACAAATGAAATTTAATGCAGGGAAGTGTGAAACGGTATATTTTCTAGAATAAACAAGTGGAAGGAACATAAACTAAATTATATTATATTAAATGGCGTGCAGCAACTCAAGTGCAAGGAAATGACCATCTCCAAAAAGTGAGAATCAAAGATTTCCCTTGACATTCAATAAGATTACCATAGTTGAATCCCCGAACAACATCCTGGGGATTTTCTTTGGCCAGAAACTTAACTGGGGCAGCTACACAAGTATTGAGGCGACAAGAGCAGGTCAGAAACAAGGGGTGGAATCGTCCCAGATTTGCAATAAGTGCAGTAGTGGGCAGGAAAAAGTATGTTTTACTGCCAGCCACAATGGCGGCTTTTCATGCTGTATCATCCCATTCCTGGCACGTCCTGCCTCATTAATAATTATCTCACACCTCAAGGGACAACACCACTAACTCTCACACATACTCTCACATCTTCATCAGGCTCATATCCTCTGGAGCTTGCGTTCTCATCCCGTCCATGGCTCCGCTCACCAAACAAACATTGCATGCAGTGCCTTGTGTCCTGCTCATGCTCTCTCCATCTGCTTTCATGCAGGAGAAGCTGTCTCACAGCAGCAGGGTGATGTTCCAGACTGGGATGGTCTGGTCAGTAGGCCCCTCACTCACTTTGAGCATACCATCGCGCTGACCGGTGAGGACGTGGATCGTGCCTGCAGCGACGGTGAAGTCAGCAGCAAACACCCACGTGAGGATCCTGCACCACATCATCCCTCTCTCAACGCAACTGTGAGTACTCTCTCTCCTGCATTTGACTCTCCTGCCATGCACTAATTATCTCTACTTTGGTTCACAGGGAGCTCAGCCAAGTGCCAGACACATTCCACCAACCAGTCCCTCAGTTCCATCTACGTCCTCACCTCCAGCCAAGAAGATTCGTTCTCCATTGAAGAGCTTGAAATAAGCAGCCTGGAAGACTCATCACAGCACTTACCCTCCAGTGGCAACACAAGAGAGAAAGGGGGCACCTTGATGTCCCTCCCAATGCTCTTACTCAAGGAGTCAGGACAGGGCCTTCGAGCAACCAAAGGGAGGAGGAATGGCAGCTGGATCCCCTGGGTCATTCACTCGGGAATCTCAGAGGCTGCCCTCTCCCTCTGAGCCTCCTTTGCCTGTGACCCCCTCACCCTCATCCTCTGTCACCGCAGAGGGAGCAGCTGGACCTCAAGAGGACAGCCAAAGCAAGCCGCGTTGCTCAAGGCCTCGGCTCTACAGAGAGCCTATGCCAAAGTCATCAGAGGCAACAGGGCCAGCCATTGCACAGGTTGTCTCTGCCCCTCCTGCAGATGTCAAGGCAGTACCTGGAAGAAGTGGTAGGCCTATAAAAGTTAAGAATTTCTGATCACAAGTGGTTGCACGGGTGAACACATTTTGTCACTTTATAATCTGAAAATATAGTCACTTTCACTGAGTAAGGTGTAATGGTGTCTTTCAGCTTCATTTACAGACTTTGCGCATCCTCCCCTTGCAATCCCCCCCATTGTAGTTCAGGTGCACACAGCCGGACCACAAGTGATTCTGAAGAGAAAAGTGTGTGTGTGTATGGCAGCGTCTTTTGGAGTCTCGTGCAAGCATTCTCCCACGGATGTGGAGCCTTCCTCTTTCAAACTCATCTCACTGTCCCAACCATTTTCAAATCTGCCTGCTGGCATTCTCTTTACTTGTCCAACCGAGCAGATCTGCATCTCCGCCCACCCACTCCCATGCAGCATCTGTGCCCGACTAACATGAGGCTCCTCTCGCTTTCAATTTCAGAAGTATGGTTGTATTAAGGTTTATTTTGAGTTCCCCCATCCTTTCCCTTCCCCCAGTCACCCGTGTCATTTCCACCATTACTGTTGACCCCCCTGGCATCACCTTCCACCTCGACACCGTCACCTACCAACCAGAACCCTTTTCTTTCCAGAATGTCCAGAAGAATGTATATGTTTCCTACCTTCCTGAGAATCCCAACCCCATTGACATCCCTGACCTCCTCCTTCCCATCCCCAGGGTCCGTCTTTGCCTCTGAATCCCCACCAACCACCCTTGCCATCCTTTCTACCACTACCATGGCATCCTAGCCCTCCCACCCTTCCGGATCCCTCTGCCCCTCTCATACTCACCATTCCCAGCCACCATGACCACACTCAGTTCTCTCCCCAGGAGGCAGTCATCAACTCCACAGACCCTTCCCTTGCACATTCATCTGGACATTGTTCCACTTTACTCCTTCCTCCACCCTTACTCCCTCCTCCCCCCCCAGACCCCATGCTTCCCCTGGATTCCTTTCCCCCTCTGGACTCCCTCCTCCTCCTGGACTCCTTCCTCCCCTGGACTCCTTTGCCCCTCCGAACTGCCTCCTCCCCCTGAACTCTTTCTCTCTCTCCAAGGTCCAGCCCCCTCCGAACTCCTTCCCCCCTCCAAACTCCTTCTTTTACAACTTCCTCCCCGCCTTACACCTACCTCCCCAGTTGCCGCATTCTCCCCATTTCATCCTCCTCCTGCATACTCCCATCCCCCTCCAACCTCATCCCCCCCTTGCACACCATCCTCTCCTAGTCAACCCTCAAGCTTCCTGCGCCAGCCCCCCACCCCCCCGGTACATCTTCCTCTCCCACTCGCAGCTGGACTTTCCTCTCCATCCCCACCCACCCCCTCGACAATCATCTGTAGCAGCCCATGGCCAAGACCATGATGTCCCAAAGCAGATACCAGGCATCAATGGAGACCCCCCACCTTCCATGAGCTGTTCGTGGCGCAGCCATTTCCATGAAAATCCACCCAGCATGAATGCATGTGTTCATCCAGGGTCCAGTAGCTTTCAGGCTCCTGCATCTTCTGCTCCTCGGATGTCCGCGAAATGAGCAAGGCCCTAACGGTAAGTCCTGACTTCTGCACATCACACTTCTCAAGACCTGTCCTGGGCCGACATGTTTTCCCGCCAACACAGGCAGTAAATTTGGTGTGTGGGAATGATTCGGGCAAGCAGGGCTTATAATTAAATGCAGATGTATTAAAATTAAGTTCCCGACGTGCGGCAGTGGGAAACACGGCCTGCCATGTTTTGATGGATGGATCAGACAATCACAAACTAGTTTCACGACAGCATGAAACTGATTTTTGGCCTTCTCGCCATATTCTCCACTCATGCCCGACATGATGCCTGAAGCCAACGGGGACAGAAAATTGTGGCCTTGGAATTCCAAGGCATTAACTCACTTGCTGACTACCTAAAGCCTGCCCACCACCGACAAACCACAAGTCAGGAGTGTGATGGAATATTCCCCATTTACCTGGGTGAGTGCAGTTCCAAGAAGATTCAAGAAGCACAATATCCAGAACAAAGTAGCCTATTTGATTAGGACCTCATCCACCATCTTAAACATTAGCTCCCTCCATTATTGGTGGACATTGGCAGCAATGTTTACTATCTACAAGATGCACTGCAGCAACTTGCCATGGGGCTGAAGTTTCGCCTCGACGTGTGGGTGCATGCCTGACACGCATGAGCACGAAATAGCACGCGATGACGTCGGGTGTCCATTCCGACGTCATCGCGCACTTGCACGATATTTCAGTCGGTGGGCACGCGCAGGAGTCGGTAGCGCGCCTGCCGATATTAAGTGGGCTGTTAAGTCTATTAATTCATTAAGTTACTTGAATTTTTCCCTGCCCGTCCAACTTTACAGTTGGCGGGCAGGCAAAAAGGCCAAGCGGCCTTTGGATTTTTGAGGAAAACTCATCCACAGGCAGGGTGAGGTTTCCGATGTTAATTAAAAATAAAATAAAAATGTTTAAATCTCATTTATAACATGTCCCTGCTCATGTGACAGAGTCACATGAGGGGACATGTTTACTTTATTTTTTAAATCTTTATTTTTAATGTTTTAAGCATCAGCTCCCTGAGGGAGCTCTGTGCCTTCAGGGAGCTTTCTGTGAGCACACACACGCGCGTGCGCAAACTTCTGCGCTTCCCTCCTCCTCCCCACACCCCAGCAGCACTGAACGTTGCAGCGCGCGATTCACGCTGGCTGGCCGTTAATTGGTCAGCCAGCCTGAAATCACGGTCGGGGCCCGATCGCAGGTGGCGGATCATTGCACGGCTGCTCCCAGTCCCAATGAGGGGAAAATCCTCCCCATGATTCCGATCTTAGGATCTGGAATGCACTGCCTGAGAGTGTGATGGAAGCAAATTGAATCGTAGCTTTCAAAACAGAATTAGATAATTACCTGAACAAAAAAAGCAGGGCTATGGTAAAAAGGTGGGTTAGTGGGATTAGTTGAGTGTGTTAGGGGGAAATAAAGGAATACAGTAATGGTCAAGGGACTTGACTTAAAATATCCCAGCATGCAAAACATAATTGCTAAGTAGTTAACATTTAAAGTTCAGGCTGGGACAGAGAGAACAGAGAGAATGCTGAACTTTGCACATTCTCAGGGCTTGCGAGCATCAGCAAGGCCACATTGGACGAAGAAGAATGTAAATATGATAGAAGAGTTAGACTGGAGTAAGGGAATGGCAATAACATAGATTAAGTGTGCTCTTCAACAGATAGGGGAAGAACAGATGGTCCCAGCTTAGATAGGAAGGCAGGTCTCTGCCTGGGTGTAGGTGGGGCATGTACCTTTGTACCAGAGACTTGTCTGTTTAATGTAAACCTATATGTTGACAAGATCAAAATCTGGGAACTGTTCTTGTACATGACCAATAATGTATAAATATGATGAACACTTGTAGTTTAGCAGAGTACTGTCTCAAGCTGCATTGAGATGGTGCCCTCCTTGCAATTGCTCGAATAAACGATCGTAACCTGTATCTGAGTCTCCTGTGGCCCGTTCATCAAAGACACCACAACAAGTGGCTTTAGCAAGGTCAGCATGGACATGATAGGCCAAATGGCTTTGGTCTGTGCTACAACTATTCTATGATTATTTTTAATTGTAATATGATAATGAAGAGATGTTGGAAGAAGATTGTGTTGTCAACCATGTCATAGGCTGCAGGTTGATTGCGAATGATGAGGGAGGATAGTTTACCATGGACAGATAAGATATCATTTGTGATTTTGTTAAGGGCCATCTCAGTAGTGTTGTAGGGACGGAAACCTGATGAAGGAGTTCAAATATTCAGTTCTAAGAAAGGTGGACTTGGGTTTGAGTAACAAAAACATGACCAAGAACCTGGAAGAGTAAAGTGAGATTGCACAGGGTCAGTAGTTTGCATGGACAGGGGATGAAGAATAGGTTTTTGGAGAAGGGGGTTGTTGACAGCAGATTTTAAGGAGATGGGGACAGTATAGGAGAGGGAACTGTTAACAATATCAAGTATGCGGGCTAGGAAGGCAAGTTAGATGATCAGCAGTTTGGAATTGAGTTGAAGGAACAGGAGATGGGTCTCACAGGTAATATGAGCTTGGAGAGAAAGTGGTGAGATAACAAAGAAACCAGAGAAACAAGTGTGGCACCTTCTGCTCAGTGAGATGTGATGCTAGGATTAGGAGTAAGCCATTTAGCTGCTTGAATTTGTTTTAACATTCTATTATATCATGGCTAATCTGTACCTTAGCAGTGACAACAAAAATGTACATTTATATATAATTTTTCACAGGATAGGGGCCAGTAGGATCAGTTGACTAGATGCTAGCCTATGGTTCAGACTAACCCAAGAGGGTTCAGTTCTCATTCTGCCTGAGGTAGACTTGGGACCTGCCTCCCCGCCTGTCCCATGCTTGATGCAGAGTGATGCATCAGTGAGTGGAGACTTCGGCCTGAGTGAGACAGAGACTGAGTGAGTATATTTGGGAATTTGGTTCAAAATGGGGAGTCGGTGCATAGGGGGAAAGACGTGCTTTAGGTAAGGTTCACTGCAAGAAGTGCAACTTAGAATTGAGTGCTGGGAGTTGGGTAATTAAGGGAGTTAGGGAAAGAGATGCTCTTTTGCTTTCTAACCTTCAGGAAGTGGTCATACACTGCTACAGGAGAAGAAGCTAGTTATTTGGTGAGTATTTGGTAAGTGACTAAGGTTTATTCTATAATAAAAACAGAAAATGCTGGAAAAACTCAACAGGCCTGACAGCTTCTGTGGAGAGAGAAACAGAGTTAATGTTTTGGGTCTCTATGACCCTTCTTCAGACGGATGCTGTCAGACCTGCTGATTTTTTCCAGCATTTTCTGTTCTTATTTCAGATTACCAGCACCCACTGTATTTTGCTTTTATCTTAAGGTTTATTTTATTTCTAAGGTTCAAAATAGCCTAGCAACTCATGGTAAGGTTAATAAAATATATAAAAACAAAAATAAAATATATAATTGAATAAAATAATTAAATAGTTAATTAGAACATATTAAGGATGTCAGGACAGGTGACGTGTCACAGCTGCAGAATATGGTACCTCCTGGATGCTAGTTTGATCCAGGGCAAACAGGTTTGCAGTAAGTGTTTGAAGTTTGAGCAGCTTCAGCTCAAACTTTCCAAGCTGGAGGCTGAACTACAGATACTGTGATGCATCAGGGTGGGGGAAAGTAACCTGCGTTCTTTATACCAGGAGGCAGTCACACCTCTTAGAACAGGGTCTTCTGATTTGGTCAGTGGTCAGGTCAGGTGATTGTGACTGCGAGTGAGATAGGTAAGGGGGCTCAGAGGGCAGGAGCGCAGGAGTGTGAGCCTCTGCAATTGTCCAACAGGTTTGAGGTTCTATCAGCTTGTTTGGATGAGGGTGGGGACTGCAGGGTAGATGAGCTAAATGGCCATGGCACCATGGTACATGAAGCCATTGAAGTCGCGGGAGCAAAAAGGAATTTAGTGGTAATAGGGGATAGTATAGCCAGAGGGATTGACACTGTTCTCTGCAACAAAGAGCATGAGTCCAGATGGCTGTGTTATTTGCCCGGTGCCAGGGTGTGGGACATGGGCACTGGGCTGGAGAGGAACTTGCAGTGGGAGGGGGAGGACCCAGTTGTTATGGTCCATGTAGGTACCAACGACATAGGCAGTCCAAAGAAGAAGGTTCTGCATAGTCAGTATGAGGACCTAGGCACCAGATTAAGAAGCAGAACCTCAAAGGTCATAATCTCTGGATTATTACTTGAGCCACGTGGAAATTGGCATAGGACAAATCAGATTAGGGAAATGAATGTGTGCCTCAATGACTGGTGTGGGAGAAGTGGGTTCCAGTTTGTGGGGCACTGGCACCAGTACTGGGCAAAGTGGGACCTGTGCTGTTGGGACTGTCTACACCCGAACCGTGCTGGGACCAGTGTTCTTGTGGGCCACATAACTAGGAAAGTAGAGATGGTTTTAAACTAAATAGTGAGGGCAAGGGATAAGATTTGGGAAACATAGAAACTAGGAGCAGGAGTAGGCCATTCAGCCCTTCGAGCCTGCTCCGCCATTCAATATGACCATGGCTGATCCTCTATCTCAACACCATATTCCCACTTTCTCTCCATACCCCTTGATGCCCCTAATGTCCAAAATATATCAATTTCCTTCTTGAATGTATTCAGTGACCCAGCCTCCACAGCCTTCTGTGTTAGAGAATTACACAGGTTGACCACCCTCTGAGTGAAGACATTTTTCCTCATCACAATCCTAAATGGCCTGCCCCATATCCTGAGACTGTTGCTCCTGGTTCCAGACTCCCCAACCAGGGGAAACATCTTCCCTGCATCTAGTTTTTCTAGCCCTGTTAGAATTTTATACGTTTCAATCAGATCCCCTCTCATTCTTCTACACTCTAGGGAATACACGCCCAGTCAATCCAATCCCTCCTCATACGACAGTCCTACCATTCCCGGTATCAACCTAGTGAACTTTCGCTGCACTCCCACAATACTCCAGGTGTAGTCTTACCAAGGCCCTGTGTAACTGCATTAAGACATCCCTACTTCTGAACTTAAGTCCCCTTGCAATGAAGGCCAATATACGATTTGGCTTCCTAATTGCTTGCTGCACCCGCCTGTTTACTTTCATTTACTGGTGTACAAGGACACTCAGGTCCTTTGTATATCCACATCTCTCAATATATCACCATCTAAATAATACTCTACCTTTCTGTTTTTCGCACCAAAGCCTATAACTTTATCCACGTTATACTGCATCTGCCATGTGTTTGCCCACACACACTTGTCTAAATCGCCCTGAAGCTTCCTTACATCTTCCTCACAAGTCATAATCCTGCCCAGTTTTGTGTCATCAGCAAACTTGGAAAAATTGCATTTGGTTCCTTCATCCAAGTCATTTATATATATCGTGAATAGCTGGGGTCCAGCACTGATCGCTGTGGTACACCACTAGTCACCGCCTGCCACCTGGAAAAAGTTATTCCCACTCTCTGTTTCCGGTCTGCCAACCAATTCTCAATCCATGCCAATAAATTAGCCCCAATCCCATGTGCTTTAATTTTGCCCACTAGCCTCTTACGTGGGACCTTATCAAAAGCCTTCTTGAAATCCAAATATACCACATCCACTGGTTCTCCCTTAACTATTTAACTAGCATATTTTTTTAAGGGAGTAGCTAGCTAAATCGAGAGGGACATCATGGCAGGAGATTTCAGACCTGTGATATGCTCCTCCTGCAGGATGTGGGAAATGAGGGACACTTCCAGCATCCCTGTTGACCATGTGTGCGGAAGGTGTGTCCAAATGCAGCTTCTAGCTAACCGGACTATGGAGCTGGAGCTGCGGGTGGACTCACTGTGGAGCATCCGCGACGCTGAGAAAGTTGTAGATAGCACGTTTAGTGAGGTGGTCACACTGCAGGTGAAGATTACACAGGCAGAAAGGAAATGGGTGACCATCAGGAACAGTAAAAGACTCAGGAAGGTAGTGCAGGAGTCCCCTGTGATCATCCCCCACTCTAACAGATATACCGCTTTGAATACTGTTGGGGGGATGGCCTCTCAGGGGAAAGCAGCAACAGCCAAGTTCACGGCACTGTGGGTCAGAGGGGCAGGAGGAAAACAAGTGGCAGGGGTTTAGTGATAGGGGATTCAATAGTTTGGGGCACAGACAGACGCTTCTGTGGCCGCAAACGTGAATCAAAGATGGTATGTTGCCTCCCTGGTGCCAGGGCTGGGATGTCACAAAGCGGCTGCAGGACATTCTGGGAGGGAAGGTAAGCAGCCAGTGGTCGTGGTACACATTGGTACCAATGACATTGGTAAATCTGCAAGCTCAGTACAGGGAGTTAGGAGATAAATTAAAATGCAGGACCTCAAATGTAGTAATCTCAGGATTACTCCCAGTTCCACGTGCTAGCGAGAGCAGGAATAAGAGGATAGACCAAATGAACACGTGACTGGAGAGATGGTGTAGCCAGGAGGGATTCAGATTCTTGAGGCACTGGGATTGGTTCTGGGGAAGGTGGGACCTGTACAAACCGGACAGGCTGCACCCAGGCAGAGCTGGGACCAGTGTCCTTGCGGGGGCTTTTGCTATTTCTATTGGGGAGTATTTAAATTAGTGTGGTGGGGGTTGGGATCCCAGGAGTCGGATCAGATAGGTCAGATTCAGATCGGAAAAATGGAAGTAGAACATTAGCTAGGGACGTTGTGACAGACATGGAGTTACAGGACAAGCAAAGTTTTAAAAGTGCCCAGCAAGGGAAATTGACAGGGTTAATTAACCTGTTTATAGTTCAATGCAAGGAGTATTACAAACAAGGTAGATGAGTTAAGGGCACAGGTAGACACATGGCAGCAGGATGTCATTGCTATAACGGAGACCTGGCTAAAGGAGGGACAAAGCTGGCAGCTTAATATCTCTGGTTATAGAATCTTCAGACACGATAGAGTAGGAGATAAAAAAGGAGATGGGGTAGCACTAATGGTTAAAGAATTAATTCCAGTTGTGAGAAGGATGATATACTAAATGGGTCAACAAACGAGACTTTATGGATTGTGCTTAGAAATAAAAAAGGGGCAGTCACACTACTGGGAGTATACTAGCGACCCCCAAATAGTGAAAGGGAGATAGAAGAACAAATATGTAGGCAAATTTCTGCTTGTAAGAACAAGAGGGCAATAATAGTAGGAGGCTTCAACTATCCTAATATCAACTGGGATTCAAACAATATAAGGGGCACTGAGGGAGAAAAATTCATGCAGTGTGTCCAGGAAAATTTTTTCAACCAATTGGTGACAAACCCAACGAGAAGAGATGCAATTCTATACCTAGTTTTGGGGAACGAAGAAGGGCAAGTGGGTGAAGTGACAGTTGGCGACCATATCGGGGACAGTGATCACAATTCATTTAGATTTAGCATTACCATGGAAAAGGACAGAGATAAGGCAGGAGTAAAAGTCTTGAACTGGGGGAAGGCAAATTTTGCAGAAATGAGGAGGGACTTGGCTGGGGTGGACTGGACAGCACTGCTGGAGGGTAAAACAGTGGAAAACCAGTGGGAAGCACTAAAAAGCGAGATCCTAATTGTACAAAGTAGACACGTCGCCTACAAAAATAAGAGTGGTATTGCCAAATCTAGACCTCCCTGGTTGTCTAGAGGAATACAGGGGAAGATCAAACAGAAAAAGAAAGCGTACGATAGGCACAAAGAACTAAGCACTGCAGATAGCCTAGACTAACATAGGAAGTGCAGGGACGAAGGAAAAAAGGAAATAAGGAAATCAAAGAGAGGGCATGAAAAAAGATTAGCAAGTAAAGTTAAAGATAACCCAAAGATGTTTTACCAATAATTAATGCTAAAAGGTTAGTTAAGGAAAAAGTGGGACCTATCAGAGATGAAGATGGAAACTTGTGTGTAGATGCAGAGGCTGTGGGAAGGGTTTTGAATGAATATTTTGTCTCCGTATTTACAAAGGAAAGGGAGGATGTAGATATAGTAGTTCAGGAGGAACACTGCGAAATATTGGACGGGATAGTCATAAAGAGAGAGGAAGCACTCGAAGGGTTGAAATCCATGAAAGTTGATAAGTCATCAGGGCCAGATGGATTGTTTCCGAGACTGCTGAAGGAAGTTAGGGAGGAGATAGCAGATGCTCTGAGGATGATTTTCCAATCTTCACTAGATACAGGGGAGGTACCGGAGGACTGGAGAAATGCAAACGTAGTTCCATTGTTTCAAAAGGGATCAAAGGAAATGCCAATTATAGGCTAGTTAGTCTTACATCGGTGGTGAGCAAATTAGTAGAATCAATCCTGAGAGATAGGATTAACTAATGTGGAAAGGCATGGACTAGTCAGGGATGGTCAGCATGGATTTGTTAAAGAAAAGTTTTGCCTCACAAATTTGATTCAATTCTTTGAGGAAGTGACAAGAAGGGTTGATGAAGGTAGTGCAGTGGATGTTGTGTACATGGATTTTAGCAAGGCATTTGACAAGGTCCCACATGGCAGATTGGTCAGGAAAGTAAAAGCCCATGGGATTCAGGGTAATGTGGCAAACTGGATAAAAGGTTGGCTTTGTAACAGGAAACAAAGGGTAATGGTCGATGGATGCCCTTGCGAATGGAAAGTTGTCTCAAGTGGTGTTCCACAGGGCTCGGTGTTGGGACCCTTGCTGTTTCTGTTATATATTAACGATTTGGACGTGAACGTGGGGGGCACAATTGGGAAATTTGCAGATGACACAAAGACTGGCCAAGTAGTGGATAGTGTAGAGGATAGCCATAATCTCCAAAATGATATAGATGAGTTGGTGGAGTGGGCTGTCACCACATTACAGGGAGGACATAATAGCTCTGGAGAGAGTGCAGAGGAGGTTTACAAGGATGTTGCCAGGGTTAGAAAAGTGTAGCTACGAGGAGAGATTGGATAGGTTGAGGTTACTTTCCTTGGAACAAAGAAGGCTGAGAGGTGACTTGATTGAAGTGTACAAAATTATGAGGGGAATAGATAGAGTGGACAGGATAAAATTGTTTCCCTTGATGGAGAATTCTAGAACCAGGGGACATAGATTCAAGTTAAGTGGCAGAAGGTGTAGGGGGCACATGAGGAAGAACTTTTTTACGCAGAGGGTAGTGGGTGTCTGGAATTCGCTGCCCAAGTTGGTCGTAGAGGCAGAAACTTTAAAATCTTTTTAAAAGTACCTGGATCTGCACCTTAAGTGCTCTAAACTGCAGGGCTATGGGCCGGGTGCAGGAAGGTGGGATTACAAAGGGCACCTGGGTGTCCTCGAGCTGGCATGGACAAGATGGGCTGAAACTTTTCTATGGTTCTATGGTTCTAGTTACATCATCAAAAAACTCCAGTAGATTAGTTAAGTATGATTTCCCTTTCATAAACCCATGCTGATTTTGTCTAATCCTTTTAATGCTTTCCAAGTGTTCTGTTACCATGGGCAGAATTTTTCCATTGCCGTTAATTAACGGGTCACTTAAGGCCCTTGAGGCACTAATTGACGGCAGTTTTTCGGGGCCTGTGCGATCTTCGGGTCGTCGCACGGGCACAATAGGCAGGCGGGTAGGAGGCATTTGTCTAAACCTCATCCACGGGCGGTATAAGAGGGCTCAGAGGGGTTGCTGTCAAATATTTAATTTGGAAAGTAACTGATACTCACCTGTGAGAGCTTCAAAACGCATACCAGCTGCTTGGACTGGACTCACAACCTTCAGGTCAGCGCTCTGCAGTGAAGAATTGTTTTGGGGCCTGCAGGTTTCAGGAAGCCTTCCCTTAGCCTGGGAATGGGAGTTGAACTGGAGGCACCTCCTCTGAGGAGGGAGGGTTAGAAAGGGGAGAAGGCCAGGAGTGCACATTCAGCGTCCAGGGGTGCCACCTTTGGGGGGAGAGGCGCAGGCACAAGGGGTGCAGGGCCAAGAGGTAATCCAAGGTGGAAGGTGCCGCAGAAGACGCCACTATCCTGCTGCCAGGCGGCGAAGCAGTTACCTTAATATGTCTGAGGTGCAGTGCCGAAGGAGGCTCCGTCTCTCGAGGAAGACAGTCAACTATATCTGTCAGATAATTGGGCCTGAGATTTCCGCTAACTGTGTGAGTGGACAGCCCATGCCAGTGGCTCTAAAGGTCACAGCTGCCCTCAACATTTATGCCTCTGGCTCTTTCCAGGGGTTGGTAGGTGATCTTTGTGGTGTTTCCCCAATCAGCTGTCCACGCATGTATTAAGCAGGTTACAGATGCTCTGTTCAGGCGTCTTCCATCCTTCATCCACTACCGTTGGGACCAGGCAAGCCAGGCACAGCGAGCCAGAGGCTTCGTGGCGATTGCTGGCTTCCCCAACATCCAGGGTGCAGTAGACTGCATAAATGTGGTCATCAAGGTGCCAGCAGGTGAGCCCGGTGCCTTCATCAACAGGAAGGGCTTCCACTCCATGAATGCGCAGATAGTGTGTGATCACAGGATGCTGATTCTACAAGTCAGTGCAAGGTGCCCAAGCAGCTCCCACGACGCCTACATCCTCTGACACTCCCAGGTGCCTGGGCTCTTCAATGCCCAGCCTGGCTGGATTGATGGCTGCTGGGTGGCTCATGACGCCTCTCCATCATCCAAGAACAGAATCTGAGCAGCGGTACAATAGGAGCCACACCTCCACAGTGGCTGTGGTAGAGAGAGCCATCGGTCTTCTCAAAATGCGCTTCTGATGCCTGGACCGTTCAGGGGGCGCACTCCAGTACTTCCTAGACCATGTGTCGCTGATCATGGTGGCATGCCGCGCTCTCCACAATCTTGTGCTGGAAAGGGGCGACGCTGTGGACATAGAATATGTAGATGCAGAGGCTGCACGATGAGTCCAGCAGTGAGTCCAAGGATGAGCACGCACAGGGAAATGCTGAGGGGTCAGACGCTGATCTGGGCATACTCCAGGAAGGCAGGGACACCCGGGAGGCTTTAATCTGACGAACATTCAGCTAGCACACCACATATGGACCTCCAGCGCACGCCTGGGCTGCAGGCTCCATACTCAATTCCTGAGTGCTAAATCTGCCTGGATAGGAACATTAACTAAGGGCCTTGTCAATAAAGCTGAATGTCACACAAATCACTCATAACATCATTGGTAACCATCCAACCTGCAGAAGGAAAGAGGCACACTCAGCCATGGTGACATGTCTGAACTTAATGTTACAACAAAAGGAACTTAAGAAAACAAAATGACAAAAGTGTTAAACATCACACCAATTCATAAAGACCTCATTGTGGGCCAGCACAAAAGCACCAGTGATAAACCTGTGGTGTGCCTAAGGTGCCTTATGTTTATGCTTTCGAGTGCAACGCCTTGGTGCTGCAGCCTTGCTGGGGCTGGCTTCTGAGACAGCCTGCTCACTCTGCTGTCCTGTTGGCCTCGATGACCTTGGCAGCCGTCCTCTGGCCCTGCCTGAGGGGGAACTGCCAGTTTCACAACTGGCATCTCCTCAGTCATCGCAGACTCATCGGATGCAACAGTCACTGGCAGAGGGGCGGATGAGCTGACGTCCTCATCCAGAGCGCTCTGAGAGGAGACCGCAGAGACGACAGGCATCTGCTGTGTCGACATGAGGTCGCTTCAGACCTCCCTGCTCACCGTGGATGGATGGGCACCGAGCTGGGAAACCTGGTGCCCAGACCATCTCCCACACTGGCAATGACCAGCTGAGGTCAATGCCGATGTGAGGGCTTGCTGGTCTGAGCGCATCTCCAGGAAGCCTTGATTGCTGTCCTGGAGAAGCCTCTCAGAGTCACCACTCTCTCCATGGAGGAGGAATGGCTCTTGGCCATGAGGCTCATTGCATCGGCGATGGTCCGTGGAGACTCTTCCACCACAGACACCAAGCCAAGCATAGCCTCATGTATCTCCGCCAGATGCTGCCGCACACCCTGCCGCATTTCCTGCGTTTGCTGCGTCGCGGACGACTCCAGAGGCACATCATCAGCCACCGACTGAGCACGTGCCTGGTCCCCTCCAACTGCTAGTGCCATGGGCATTCTGTCTCCACCAGATCCTCCAGTGACTGTGAAGTGCCCTCACCGCTGTGGACACTAGCCGATGATTTAATTCCCACCGAGGTGCTAGTATCTGCGCTGATGCCTGCCTGGCAGAGATGGTGTGACGCTGGTGAGTCCGAGACTTCAGGGCCATCAGGTGTGAGAGGGGCCCCCTGCTGCTCCTCCTCCCGGCCCTGCTCCACTGATGCTGAAAGGAAGAACAAGGACATTTGATTAGTTGACGTGGAGAAAACGTCAATGTGCATCCCTGTCCCCCAGATCATTATGCGCTCATCCTTCCATAAGCAATAGTCAAGCCATGTTGCAAACTTCAATCACTGAACATTCATCACTGCCATGGCTGTTGGGAAAACAATGATGACCTCAGTGTTGGGCAAACATACCTGCCCGTGGCACCCCAGCCTCACTGGCACCAGTAGACCTGGGTGCATGGCGCTTCTCCTGATCTGGGGCCTCCTGCTCGAACCGGGTAAGCATCGCCACCTGGGCCAGCCCTCCACCTCACCCGCTCAGCGGCATTATGTGCATTCTTCTCCTGGAAAGGAGAGAAGAGCCGTGATTAGTGCTACTTGCATCTGGATTCTCTTCACAGCCGGCCCGCCCCAACCAGAGTGGGACATTTCAGGGCTCCAGTGCCTCCTCACTCCACTGCTGCCGAACACTCACACAAAGATGCCAGGCCTGTCCCCCAACTCCCCCCCCACCCTTCGCCAAATGCTGCCTACATCACATGTGGCACCGCGCGGTCTAACCTTCCATAGCAAGGAGGTACAAGCACGTGGAGCGCAGAGGGCAGCAGATCGATCGGTGCCTTGCCACCTTGAAGCTCCCCTCCCAGCACCTCATCACCCTGACTTTGACATGTTCTGGAGTTCCAGCAATGCACCTAGGTGCAGATCCCCCAGGTTGCCCCCAAAACAGTAATGTGGGTCTCAGTGTACCACATGCTGCGGGTGCAGAACCCATCTCATAACCACCCTCTCAGAATGACCTAGGCATGGGCAATATCTGCTGGCCCACCCAGCGTAGGACACATGCTGTCAATGATTCAATGGAGTCACTACACTCAGACTTGGGGGTCGTGGGGGGGGGGGTGGTGTGTAGCCCCCAGAGGGGAAAGCCTACCTGATGGGTTAAGTGACCAATGCTAACATGGTATTCACCCTTCCCGAGCGCAAGAGGTCGTTGAAGCACTTGCGGCACTGGATCCACGTGCGTCATACCACGTCGTGGGAGCTCACAACCTCCACGAGCTCCTCCCAGATACATCTGGTCATGTGGAGGGGCCTCCTCCTCCCATCCTGGGGTATGAGAACCTCCCACCGTCCTGCCACCTCCTCGAGGAGGTCAGCAAGACAATCATCAGAAAAACAAGGGGCACAGTGCCCCCCTGCCCTACCCTCCTGCCTGGCCTGCTCACCAGCAGCGCTCTGGGGAGCCCTTCCAGTAGCCATGTTTGACAGCCTTTGAAAGGTTGCAGCAGCTTTTTTAAACAGGCCGCTGGGTCGCCATTGGACCTGGCAGTCATTGTAGTCCCGCCACCGCCCACCCACTCCTGCTGTCCACGGGAGCCGTGATTCATGCTGGGCGGGCCTTAATTAGCCCGCCCGAGTAAAATGGCGGCGCAGACCCGATTGCAGGCAGCGATCGGGTCCATGCCCGTTCCGCCTACCCGCCCGACAGAAAATTCTGCCCCATGTCTTTTACAATAGGCCCTAGCATTTTCCCAACTACTGATGTTAGGCTAACTGCTCTGTAATTCTCTATTTTTTTCTCTCCCGCCTTTTTGAAATAGTGGGGTTATATTTGCCACCCTCCAATCTGTAGGAACTGCTCCAGGGTCTATAGAATTTTGGAAGGTGACTAACAGTGCATCCAATATTTCCAGGGCCACTTCCTTTAGTGCTCTGGGATATAGATTATCAGGCCCTGGGGATTTTACAGCCTTTAACCCCATTAATTTCTCCAGCACCATTTTTTATTAATACTGATCTTCTTCAATTCCTCCCTCTCACTAGACCCTTGGTTCCCTAACATTTCTGGGAAATTATTTGTGTCCTCTTTTGTGAAGGCAGAACCAAAATATGTGTTCAATTCTTCTGCTATTTCTTGGTTCCCCATTATAATTTCCCGTTTCTGACTGTAAGGGACCTACATTTGTCTTTGCTAATCTTTTTCTCTTCACATATTTATAAAAACTTTGACAGTCAGTTTTTATGTTCCCTGCAAGTTTGCTCTCATACTCTGCTTTCCCCTTCTTGATCAATCTTTTTGTCTACTTTTGCTGAATTTTAAGCTGCTCCCAAACCTCAGGTTGCTGCTTTTTCTGGCAATTTTTAATGTCTCCTCTTTGGATCCAATACTATCTCTAATTTATTTTGTAAGCCAAGGTTTAGCCACCTTTTCCGTTTTATTTTTGTGCCAGACAGGAATGAATAATTGCTGTAATTCATACATGGATTCCTTAAGTATTAGCCATTGTCTATCCACCGTCAACCCTTTTAGCAAGGTTCCCCAATCCACCATTGCCAGGATTGTCAGGCCGTGACAGGAAGGGATAGAAAGTATAATTCTAACAGTAACTCAACAGATGAAACTAGAGGTTCTAAGAAGAATAAAAGGATAAAACTAAAAGCTCTGTATCTGAATGCACAGAGCATTGGAGACAAAACAGATGAATGGAGAGTGCATATAGAAATTAATTATTAAGATTTGATAGCCATTACAAAGATATAGCTGCAGGAGGACATGGATTGGGACCTGAATATTGAAGTGTACAGGATAGTTAGGAGGAACAGTAAGCGAGGAAGAGGTAGAGGAGTGTCTCTATTAGTTAATGATGGTATTAGCAGATTAGAGAGGGATGACCTAAATTCAGAAAACCAGGATGTGGAAACGGTTTTGGTAGAGATGAGAAATAGTAAAGGCAAGAAGTCACTTGTGGGAATTGTGTACAGGCCCCCTAACAGTAATTACATTTTAGGGTGGAGTATAAACAATAAAATAATTGGAGCTTGTCAGAAAGGTATGGCAAAGGTAATTAATGATCTCATAGTGAAGGTGCCCCCTAGGTAGCAGTGATCACAAGATGACTGAATTTTATATTCAGTTTGAGGGAGAGAGGAGTCAGTCCGAGACTATGGGCTGAATTTTGCGTTTGTTGGACTCGGCAGCGGGCGGGTAGCTGATCCCCGCTGCCGAAATGGGCCGAGCCGCCATTTTGTGTGGGCGGGCCAATTAAGGCCCGCCTAGCGCGTTTCAGACTTCTGTGTTCAGCGGGAAAATTAAATTGGCGGCAGGCGTGTTCAGACCACCGGTTGCAATGGCGAACCGGCAGGCTGTATAAAGAACGGCCAGAACTTAGGTCATCCCTCCTTTAGGAAGTTGACCATGGCCAGCAACCGGGTACCACAAGAGGTGAGGGCAGAGGAGGAGGAGGGCAGGCTGCAGGGTAGGCCAGCGGGGGGCCACTGTGCCCCTCGGTTCTCACATGCCTGCCTTGATGTCCTCCTGGAAGAGATATCCAACCAGCGTGAGGTCTTGTTTCCAGAGGATGGGAGAAGGAGGGCCCCCCACGTGATCAGGCAGGCGTGGCAGGAGGTGGCGGAAGCTGTTAGCTCTCAAGATGCTGTGCGGCGCACAGGAAACAGTGCTTCAATGATTTGTTGCGCTCTGGAAGGGTCAGTACCATGTCAGCCTTGGCCATTTTACCCAGCAGGTAGCCTTAGCCTTTGAGGCCCCCCCACCCCCCCACCAACCCTCCCCCCCACCTCCCCCCCCCAGCCCACGTCTTAGTGTCGTTACTACATTGGGCATTTGGCACACGCTGGGTGGGCAAACAGATAGTGACCATGCTTACATCAGCCTTAGTGGTTGAGGAGAAGATGGGTTCTCCCCGCAGCATATGTTGGTGTTTGTCGCATTTGAGTAGTCTGGGGGCAACCTGCAGGGGAGGTAGCTAGACACATACTCAGAACTCCAACACATGTCTTATTGATGGTGATGAGATGGTGAGAGGGGACCCTCAAGATGTCATGGCCACGAGCCATCAGCTGGCCTTAGCGCCACACCTAGTTGTGCCTCCTTGCCATGGGCTAAGACTTGTGTGTTATTCAAAGTGATGGACGCCGAGTGTGTCCAAGGTGGCCATTGGGGGAGGGGATTGGGAGCAGCCGTACTATCTTCTGGGGACTGATCACCAGTAGTGTGGACAAAAGCCGCTGGAGGCCTCAGATGTGGTTGGGGTGCGGCGTGCGCGTGCAGGGTACATGAGCGATCAGCCCCAATAAGTGCTTTTCTTCCTTCTGCAGGCAAAAACTGAGAGCAATATCTGGGAGTGTCAGCGGACTGGTGGTGGACACGCCGTGCTGAAGCACCTCACTACTTATGAGGAGCAGGCCATGGAGCTGGGGAGGAGGAAGGCGGCCAGGTCAGCAGGTGTCGGCGAGACTGGGGTGCAGCGGCCAGGTATTTGAGGCCCACAGTCCCATCCATTCTGTCTCCTCACAATCCAAAGCACTGCTGGTTGCTGCAATCGTTAATGCAGCAACACTGCTCATTCACAGACTGATACAGTCAGACGTGTCAGTCCTACACAAAGGTTCCTCGGCCCCTTGAGGATGCGCGTCTCTAGCACCTTCCAAAGTTGCCTTATCCCATTTGTGACCACTATCCCCATGGCCTAACATGCCATGGCATCGCTGCTGCACATCCAAAGACTTATTGCATCTTAGGAGGGTTTGTACCTCCATCACCCTTTCAGCCAGTGCGTCCCACATTACTCTGTCCAAAAGGTCCTCAGCACCTCACCTGTCAACCTCATGGCACTCAACTTAAATAAATGCCACCACGTTAGTCATCCCTGCACCAAGGGGAAATGTTGTCTTCTGTCCACCCGTTCTATGCCCCTCATAACGGTATGAAGATCAATAATGTGACCTGTCAATCTCCTGTGCTTCACGGCAAATGTCACAAGTGAATGCAATGTTTCCTCATAACTCCAACTCTCCAGGTCAACATGCATCCAGGTCAGGAACCTTTGTACTCTCCCCACTCCAATGAAGCGCAGGTCACAAGTGAACGCAGAAGAGTAGCTGTGGCCTTGACAGCGTTTTCTGCACTTGCAACATGACCTCCCTTTTCCTACATTCTATTCCTCGGCTAATAAAGGCAAGTCTGACTTCGACCTTGTTAAATGCCTTATGTTCCTGTTCTGCTACCTTAACGGGTCTGCCCAGCAAGGTCCCTGTAATCATCGTG
This sequence comes from Cetorhinus maximus, assembly GCF_964194155.1. NCBI lineage: Eukaryota > Metazoa > Chordata > Chondrichthyes > Lamniformes > Cetorhinidae > Cetorhinus > Cetorhinus maximus. Next base: position 170,480,535 of record NC_135883.1, read on the forward strand.
AGTTCCCACCGTCCTACCATTACTCATGTATTCCCGTACCTTGCTTGTCTTGCCCAAGTGCTTAACCTCACACTTATCCACATAACATTCCATGTGGCATTCTTTAGACCATCTGACCAGCCTGTCTGTATGCGTGTGTAATGTTTGGGCCTCCTCTTGACTATTTCCAACCCCACCAATGTTTGTCTCCTTACGTTCTTGAAGATTGAGCTGGGGGGGAGAGGGATGAAAGGTGTTACTGACTGAACACGTCCTTGTTCTAATTTCAGCATCACCACCACATGGCCGCCACCAACAGGTCCTGAGCCCCCCTCCACACCTGAGGGCCAACACTTGCAACTTGCTGCGAGCCAGGCACCAGCCAGCGACAAACACTTCGGTGGGGATTATGACGTTGGCTAGTGTCCCGGGGCACAGTGGAGAGGGCACTTCACAATCGCTGGAGGAGATGGCACGCCGCTGAGAGAGTGCTGATGGCGCCAGCAGCCGGAGAACTGCAGGGGCCAGGCACATACTGAGTCCGGCAGTGATGACGTGCCTCTGGAGATGTCAGCCATGCAGCAGCTGCAGGACAAGCGGCAGGGTGTGCAGGAACATCTGGCAGGGTTGCATGAGGGTGTGCTTCACTTGGTCTCTGTGGTGGAGGAATCCAGGCAGAGAGTCAGTGATGGCATGAACCTCAGGACAGAGCTTCAGGCTTCCTCCATTGAGAGATTGACAACTCTCATGGAGGAGGGCTTCCAGCGGATTGAGAATCTTCTGATTGGGTTACGCTCTGACCTGCAAGCCCTCACAGCCTAATGGCCACAGGTGGTCATACTCAATGTGGGAGATGTTCTGGGCACCAAGTGTCACCGCTCGGTGCCCATCCATCTGCGCTGAGCAGGGAGGTCCAATGTGACCTCGTGTCAGCGCAGCAGCTGCCTGTCATCGCTGCAAGCTCCTCTCAGGGCGCTCCGGATGAAGGCAGCAGCTCCTCCGCCCCTCTGCCAGTGACCGTTGCATCCGTTGAGGCTGCGGGAGGTGCCAGTTCTGGAATTAGCCACTCCCTCCCAGGCGGGGCCAGCACAGGCTCCACGGGCCAGAGGACGGCCGCCAAGGTCATCGAGGCCAACAGGACAGCAGAGTCAGCAGGCTGTCTCACAAGCCACTCTGAGCGATGGGGCGGCACCTAGACAAAGCACCTGCAAATGTAAGCATAAGGCATGTTAGGTACTCCATGGGTATGTCACTGGTGAATTTGTGTTGGCCCTAAATAAGGGAATATATCATTATGTACGTCAGAGCGAAGTTTGTGCTTTATTTTGGTGGCAATAAAGTACACTTTTCTGAACATGGCTGAGGGTGTTTCCTTTGTACTGCATTTGTACGTTCACAGGCATCTCATGATTGTTTGAGTGGACATTGATGTTTCTGTACTAAGCCCTTAGTTGCAGCTGATGAGGTGGAAGATGTAGCACCTATGTGCCACGTGTGCAAGCGCCAAGCAATGCTGGTCCTGCTGATCCATGTGTGTGGAGCTAGCTGAAGGTTCATTGGGTTAAAGTGTCCCGGATGTCCCTGCCTCCTTAGTGTAGTAGCGGGTCGGCGGGCTGCCCCTCATCATTGCCCTGTGCTTCCTCATCCTCTGAGCCACTGCTGGATTCATCATGTGCAGACTCATCCACTGCGTCAAGGTCTTCATCGTCAACTGCATCCCCCCTTTCCAGCGCAAGATTGTGCAGAGCGCTGCATGCTACCACTATAACAGAGACGCAATCTGGGGGGTACTGGAGTGCGCCCCCTGAGCGGTTCAGGCAACGGAAGCGCATCTTGAGAAGACCGATGGCTCTCTCTACCACAGTCCTTGAGGTGCCGTGGCTCCTATTGTAGCGCTCCTCAGCTTCTGTTCTTGGATGGCGGAAAGGCGTCATGAGCCACCTTCTTCGGGGATAGCCCTTATCACCCACCAGCCAACCATCCAGCCGAGCCGGAGCAGTGCAGAGCCCCGGCACCTGAAAGTGTCTGAGGATGTAGGCATCGTGGGAGCTGCCTGGGTACCTTGCACAGACTTGTAGAATCAGCATCCTGGGATCACACACTATCTGCACGTTCATGGAGTGGAAACCCGTCCTGTTGACGAAGGCACCGGGCTCACCTGCTGGCGCCTCGATGGCCACACATGTGCAGTCTATAGCACCCTGGACACGGGGGAAGCCAGCAATGGCTGTGAAGCCTCTGGCTCGCTGTGCCTGACTTGTGTGGTCGCAGCGGAAGTGGATGCAGGTCAATGCCCGTCTAAACAGAGTGTCTGTAACCTGCTTGACACAAGTGTGGATAGCTGATTGGGAGACACCGCACAGATCACCCACCGAGCCCTGGAAAGAGTCAGAGGCATAGAAGTGGAGGGCAACTGTGACCATCAGAGCCGCTGGCATGGGGTGTCCACCTACACAGTTAGGGGAGATCTCAGGGCCAATCATCTGACAGATGTAGTTGACTGTCCCCCTTGACAGTCAGAGCCTCCTTCAGCACAGCATCTCAGTCATTTTGAGGTAGCTGCTTCACCGCCTGTATACCCTGGCAACAGGATAGCGGTGACATCTTCTGCGGCCCCTTCCACCTTGGACAACCTCTTGGCCCTGCGTCCCTTGTGCCTGCACCTGGCCGCCCAAAGGTGGCTCCCCTGTAGACTAATTGTCCACTCCCGGCCTCCTCCTTATTCTAGCCATCTCTTCCTCCTCAGAGGAGCTGCCTCCAGTGAAGATGTCAGAACCCATACCCAGGCTAAATGGAGGCCTCTGGAAAGCTGCAGGCCCGATAAAGATTACTGACTGCAGACTGCTGAGCTGAATCTTCAAAGTACAGAAAAAGCTATTGGAAATCGATCTGAAATGCTAACAATCACACAGGCAAGTTTAAAACACTTTCTGCATTAAATACTTCGGAAAAAACACTAACAAGCCCTCTGAGCTCACATATCCCGCCCGTGGAAGAGGTTTGTTAAAAAATCAGTTACCCGCCTGCCTGTTGGACCCATGCGCAACATTGCACGGGCTCCTCAAAATCGGCGTTGATTGCCGAGTTAAGGGCCTTAACAAGGCCTTTAATTAATGGCGGGGGCGCGTTGCGCATCACAGCACGCCCGCCCAACAAAATATCGCGATGCCGTGCGCAGACATCAGCGCACGACATTTTAAGCGCTGACGTGTGGGCTCCGCCACCTTGCACGTCAGCCATAAAATTCTGCCCTATGTTTTTAAACATAAATAAGGGTAATTATGAGGGCATGAAAGCTGAGTTGGCTAAAGTGGAATGACAACTGAGGTTAAGGGATAAGTCAGTAGAGGTGTGGTGGCTAATAATTAAGGGGATATTTCAGAATACATAGAATAGATACATTCCAACAGAATCAGAATCACAGAATCACACAGTGCAGAAGAGGCCCTTCAGCCCATCGAGTTTGCACCGACACATGAGAAACACCCGACCTACCTACCTAATTCCATTTACCAGCACTTGGCCCATAGCCTTGAATGTTATGACGCGCCAAGTGCTCATCCAGGTACTTTTTAAAGGGTGTGAGGCAACCTGCCTCCACCACCCTCCCAGGCAGTGCATTCCAGACCATCACCACACTCTGGGTAAAAAAGTTTTTACTCACATCCCCCTAAAACCTCCTGCCCCTCACCTTGAACTTATGTCCCCTTGTGACTGACCCTTCAACTAAAGGGAACAGCTGCTCCTTATCCACCCTGTCCATGCCCCTCATAATCTTGTACACCTTGATCAAGTCACCCCTCAGGCTTCTCTGCTCCAACAAAAACAACCCAAGTCTATCCAACCTCCTCTTCATAACTTCACAACGAGTAAGAAAAAGTCCAAGGAGCGGACACACTATCCGTGGTTAGCTAGAAAGGTTAAAGATAGTGTCAAATTAAAGGAGAAGTATATATTTGTGCAAAGACAGGTGGCAGGTCAGAAGATTGGACAGAATATAAGGAACAGCAAGGAATGACGAAAAGACTAATAAGGAGGGAAAAATTAGAGCATGAGAGAAAGCTAACCAGAAATATAAAAACAGTTGTCAGAGTTTTTAGAAATATTTTAAAAAGAAACGAGTTAACAAAGTGAGTATTGGTCCTTTAGAAAGTGAGTCTGGAGAATTGATAATGGAAAACAAGGAGATGGCAGATGAATTGAACAGGCATTTTGCATCAGTTTTCACTATAGAGGATACAAGTAACATCCCAGAAGCAACTACAAACCAGGAAATGAAAGTGGAGGAGGAAGTCAGGAAAATTACAGTCACCAGACATGTGCTACTGAGTAAACGATTGGAGCTGCGGGCTGACAAGAGCCCAGGTCCTGATGAACTTCATCCTAGAGTCTTAAAAAAAGTGCCTAGTGAGATAGTTAATTTTCCAAAACTCCCTAGATTTGGGGAAGGTCCCATTAGATTGTAAGATAGCAAATGTAACTCCATTATTCCAAAAGGGAGGGTGACAGAAAGCAAGAAATGACAGGCCAGTTAGCTTAACATCTATCATAGGGAAATGTTAGAAGCTGTTATTAAAGAAGCTATAGGAGGGCACTTGGATAAGCTCAAGGTCATCAGGCAGAGTCAACATGGTTTTGTGAAAGGGAAATCCAATTTAACCATCTTATTGGGCAGAATTTTTCTCTTGTCGGGCGGGCGCACACATGACCTAAATGAGCGTAAAATGACGTGCGATGACGTCAGGCAAACGTCCCAATGTCACTGCACACTTGCGCAATATTTCGGTTGGCAGGCACGTGCAGGAGTCGGCAGCACACCTGCCGACAATTAAGCGGTCTGTTAAGATCTTTAGTCAATTGATTAACTAGAATTTTTCGCTGCCTGTCCAGCCGTTCGGTTGGCGGGCGGGTAAAAGGGTCAAGTAGGCTTTGCGTTTTTAGCAAAACCTCATCCACGGGCAGGATGAGGTTTCGGCCAGTGATTTAAAAAAAAACCTTTTGACACTCATATTTAACATGTTCCTGCTCATGTGACAGAGTCACATGTTTTCATTATTTTTAATATCTTCAATTTTATTTTAAAAATCTTCAGCTCCCTGAGGCAGCTGTGCCTCAGGGAGCCTTTATTGCGCGTACCCGCACGCATGTGCAAACTTCAGCAGTCATGTTCCTCCAGCTCCCGCCCCGGAAGTGCTGAGGCTCTGAGCATGTGATTCACACTGGCTGGCCGTTGGTTGGCCATTGGAGTTTCTTGAGGAAATAACATGTGCTGTGGATAAAGGGGTCCCAGTGGATGTACTATACTTAGATTTCCAGAAGGCACTAGACAAAGTGCCACGTCAAAGATTAATGCGGAAAATAAAAGCTCATGGTAACATATTGACATGGATAGAAGATTGGTTAGCTAACAGGAAGCAGAGAATAGGCATAAATGGGTCTTTTTCAGGTTGGTAAGATACAACAAGTGGCGTGCCACAGGGTTCACTGCTGGGACCTCAACTATTTACAATTTATATAAATGACTTTGATGAAGGGGTTGAAGGAATGGTTGCCAAATTTGCTGATGACATAAAGATAGGTAGGAAAGTAAGTTATGAAGAGGACATAAGGAAACAATGAAAATATATAGATAGATTAAGTGAGTGGGCAAAGGTCTGGCAAATGGAGTTTCATGTGGGAAAATGTGAAACTGTCCATTTTGGCATGAAGAATAAAGGAGAAGCATATTATCTAAATGGTGAGAGATTGCAGAGCTCTGAGGTGCAGAAGGATGTGGGTGTCCTGGTGCAAGTACAGCAAGTAATTAGGAAAGCTAATTGAATGTTATCATTTATTGCGACGGCGATTGAATACAAAAGTAGGGAGGTTATGCTTCAGTTGTACAGGGCATTGGTGAGGCCACATTTGGAGTACTGTGTACAGTATTGGTCACTTTATTTAAGGAAGGATGTAAACACGTTGGAAGCAGTTCAGAGAAGGTTTACCAGACTAATACCTGGAATGGGTGGGGTGTCTTATGAGGAAAGGTTGGCCAGGCTAGGCTTGTATCCACTGGAGTTTAGAAGAGTAAGAGGTGACTTGATTGAAACATATAAGATCCTGAGGGGTCTTGACAGGGTGGATGCGGAGAGGATGTTTCCTCTTGAGGGAGAATCCAGAATTAGGGGTCACTGTTTAAAATTAAGGGATCACTCATTTAAAACAGAGATGAGGCAAATTTGTTTCACTCAGAGGGTCACAAGTCTTTGGAACTCTCTTCCTAAAAAGGTGGTGGAAGCAAAGTCTTTGAAAATTTTGAAAGCAGAGGTGGATAGGTTCATGGTAAGCAAGGGGATGATAGGTTATCGCTGGTAGGAGAGTTGCAGGTTTCAGGTTACTATTCAGGTCAGCCATGATCTTATGAAATGGTGGAGCAGGCTCGAGGGGCTGAATGGCCTTTTCATGCTCCTTGTTCATATGTTCATATGCCCCTCAAGTTTATAACCATTTGTGTCTCTCTAATAGAGGGAGATGCCTATGATCCCCTGTGGACTGTGCCTGATTACCAACCTACCTATTATCTTTAATGCAGCAAAAACATTGTAAGGTGCCTCACATGAGTGTTATTAAACAAAATACCCCACTTTATTTCTTTTATTCCTAAAGATCATTGCCTAATAAAAATCTGTTTTGAAAGTAGATCAAGACTTATCACATGCAGTCCGGACAATCATCAGTTACAAACAACCAGCATCATGCACTGTTTTCAACCATATTTCACATAATCAACCCTGCCATCACTTACATATTGCAGCCTGTGGCAACCTTCATCAGATGGACAAGAAAACCCCAATGGAACATCAGGAAAGCCAAATGGACATTTTTTTTACAGATATTTTTGAACTAATGATTGTTGCTATCCCATGACATAATATCCCAAACGTAGAATCACATAATCACAGAATCCCTTCAGCCCATCGAGTCTGCACCAACAGGTGAGAAACGCCTGACCTACCTACCTAATCCCATTTACCAGCACTTGGCCCATAGCTTTGAATGTTACGATGTGCCAAGTGCTCATCCAGGGACTTTTTAAAGGATGTGAGGCAACCCGCCTCCACCACCCTCCCAGGCAGTGCATTCCAGACCGTCACCACCCTCTGGGTAAAAAGGTTTTTCCTCACATTTCCCCTAAACCTCCTGACCCTCACCTTGAATTTATGTCCCCTTGTGACTGACCCTTCAACTAAGGGGAACAGCTGCTCCCTATCCACCCTGTCCATGCCCCTCATAATCTTGTACACCTCGATCAGGTCGCTCCTCAGTCTTCTCTGCTCCAATGCAAACAACCCAAGTCTATCCAACCTCTCTTCATAACTTAAATGTTTCATCCCAAGCAACACCCTGGTGAATCTCCTCTGCACCCTCTCCAGTGCAATCACATCCTTCCTATAATGTGGCGACCAGAACTGCACACAGTGCTTCAGCTGTGGCCTCACCAAGGTTCTATACAACTCCAACATGATCTCCCTACTTTTGTAATCTATGCCTCGATTGACAAAGGCAAGTGTCCCATATGCCTTTTTCACCACCCCACTAACATGCCCCTCCACCTTCAGAGATCTATGGACACACACGCCAAAGTCCCTTTGTTCCTCAGAACTTCCTAGGGTCATGCCGTTAATTGAATACTTCCTTGTCAAATTACTCCTTCCAAAGCGTATCACCTCACACTTTTCAAGGTTAAATTCCATCTGCGCCACTTATCTGCCCATTTGACCATCCCGTCTGTATCTTCCTGTAGCCCAAGACACTCAACCTCACTGTTAACCACCTGGCCAATCTTTGTGCCATCCGCAAACTTACTAATCCTATCTCCCACATTGTCATCTATGTCGTTTATATAAATGATATAGGAGACCCAACACAGATCCTGCGGTACGCCACTGGACACTGGCTTCCAGTCACTAAAGCATCCTTCTGTCATCACCCTCTGTCTCCCACAACTAAGCTAATTTTGAATCCACCTTATCAAATTACCCTGTATCCCATGTGCATTTGCCTTCTTTATAAGTCTCCCATGTGGGACCTTGTCAAAGGCTTTGCTGAAATCCAGATAAATTACATCAACTACACTACCCTCATTGACACACCTGGTCACCTCCTCAAAAACTTCAATCAAATTTGTTAGGCATGACCTCCCTCTGACAAAACCATGCTGACTCTTTCTGATCAAACCTTGCCTCTCCAAGTGGAGATAGATTCTCTCCTTCAGAATTTTCTCCAATAGTTTCTCTACCAATGACATGAGACTCATTGGCCTGTAGTTCCCTGGCTTATCTCTACAACCCTTCTTAAATAGCGGAACCAAATTAGCTGTTCTCCAGTCCTCTGACACCTCCCCCGTGGCCAGAGAGGAATTAAAAATTTGGGTCAGAGCCCCTGCGATCTCCTCCCTTGCCTCCCTCAGCAGTCTAGGACACAATTCATCCGGACCTGGAGGTTTGTCCACTTTGAAGCCTGTCAACACCTCCAATACCTTGTCACTCCCTATATCAATTTCCTCAAGAACCTCGCAGGCCCTCTCCCCGAGTTCCATGCCTTCATTCTGATTAGCTTGGGTGAAGATGGATGTGAAGTATTCGTTCAACACTCTACCGATGTCCTCTGGCTCCACCCATAGATTGCCCTTTGGTCCCTAATGGGCCCTACTCTTTCCCTGGTTATCCTCTTCCCATTGATATACTTATAGAATATCTTGGGATTTTCCCTGCTTTTACCAGCCAGAGCGTTCTCATATCCCCTCTTTGCTCTCCGAATTGCTTTCTTAAGCTCCATCCTGCACTTTCTGTACTCCACTAATGCCTCCGCTGATTTACTCCCCTTATACCTGCTAAAAGCCTCTCTTTTCCTTCTCATCATAACCTGAATATCTCTGGTCATCCATGGTTCTCTGGGCTTGTTACTCCTTCCTATAACCCTAGAGGGAACATGTTGAGCCTGAACCCTCCCCATTTCCTTTTTGAACGCCCCCTACTGCTCTTCTGTAGATTTCCCCACAAGTAGGTTTTCCCAGTCTACCTTGGCCAGAACCTGCCTTATTTTACTAAAATCCACTCTCCCCCAATCCAAAACATTTTTTTGCAACTTGTCTATTTCTTTGTCCATAACAAGCTTACTCAAACTTTTATGGAACCCTTTAAAAAGCTGCAAAATCACAATCCTTGTGGCTTTTACCTCTTCTGCCTGGACAAAGATCCACTAACCCATTGAAGCTACATAGTCATTTTAAAAAAAAATTGTATGTGGGCATCTCTGGCAATTTTATCGCTCACCTCTAATTGCCCTTCACGTGAAGGTAGCCTCACAGTGCTTTTAGGAAGGGAGTTCCAAATTTTGACCCAGCCTCAATGATGGAAGGACAATATATTTCCAAATCAGGATGTTGTATGCCTTGGAGGGGAAGCTGCAAGTGGTGGAGTTTTCGTGTGCCTACTGCCCTTGCTCTTCTAAATGATAGAAGTCACAGGTTTCATCAAAGAGGCTTTGGTCCGTTGCTGCAGTGCATCTTGTAGATGGTTCACACAGCTGCTAGAGTGGGACTAATATCCTCGTAGTGGGTTGGAGTAGTGTGGCTGAAGGTGTTGGCGGGTGGTACAGTAGTTTAAATTAGCTTGTCAGGGGAGTGAGAATCTGAAAGGGAATTCAGATAGGAGAAAAAAAAATCTGGTAATGGCAAGAATAAAAATAGTAAGTATAAGTGGAAGGCAGCAGAAACAAACGTCAGCTCCAAATAAAATCAAAATGTGGAAAAATGCTAAAAGGTCGAATTAAAGGCATTTTATCTGAACGCAAGCAGCATTTGCAACAAAGTAGGTGAATTGGGGGCACAAATCGAACTAAGCTGGTATGATCTAATTACCATTATGGAGTCATGGCTGCAGGGTGACCAAGACTGGGAACTGAACGTTCAAGGCTATTCAACATTTAGGAAGGGTGGGCAAAATGGAGTTGGAGTAGCGCTGATAAAAAGTGATAAAATCAATACGTGAAGAGCTTAGAAATGGCGTTTAGGTAGACAATCAGCAATGATCTAGCTGAATGGCAGAGCAGGCTCAAGGGTCTGAATGTCCTACTCCTGGTCCTATGGTCCTATATTCCTATTCCGGGGTTCCAGTGACAATCCTCAATCCCAGGCCTGCTGCAGTTCTGGCAGTGGCTGCCACTCCCAGTGGTGCTGCCGATACTGGAGAACTGTAGACATTTGATTAACCAGCAGTCCAAGCAGTGAGACATCAGCCCTGCAGGAGAAATTGCTGCAGAAAACAGCCCTGCAGGAGCCGGGAACCCCATCAGCAGAGCCTGATTGAGATTTAATCCTAACAGGACTCCCACAAATGGCCTGGCTGGGTTGCCTCTGGTTGTCTAGCTGGTGGACAAGCCCATTGCTGCAACCATTAAATTCCACCCTTGATAGCCAGCTACAAAGACAAAGACCCTAAATTTGTGAAGAAGAACCTGTTTCTCTTCTTCGCTTGACAAGAGTTCTTGTGTCAAATCCCAACAGCATAATACTGGGCAAAGGATAAATGTCTTCCTCAAGTTCACAGTGACCCATGTTAGTGGCAATCTCGCCTCCCTGAATGTTTGTTATAAATGCTTGAGCGACTGATCCCTACAGTACAAATCTTTAGTAGTCAATGCAATATTCAGCCCAGGCTAAGCTGGTTTCTGCCATGGTTGCAACATTTGTGATAAAGTATGCACCCCATACCAAACCTGAATACTCAATGACATGCTATTATGTGTGTTATGTCAGGCACATTATCCCCGACTTCTGTCTGTGGTTATCAGTTCTCTACAACATAGCTCCTCCCCAGTTCTCTGTTGTTCAAATGCAACAGTAAAATCATGTTGCCAGTTCACTCTTGACTTGTTCTATCCAGCAACAGTGTGAATCTTAAAAATAATCAACATGGTCAACATTTCCTAACTTTGAATTTTCTTGACCAAGTTGTGAGCATGAAGAGTGAATAGCAAATGCTCAATCAGAATTCAAATGGCCATGTTGTAGTTTGCCATTTCTAAATTACTTTTGAAATGGGCAGGCATAAGTAGATTGTCTCAAACTTTTACCTATCAGGCTTTGGTAATGACAACAAATGTCTATAATCATGCCCACATCAGTCAGTCATCCCACTAACTAAATTATTTAGTGGCATCTGCTCTTTCAATGCTCATATACATTGCTTAAAATTATTTAAGACATTTAGAATTAAATACCAAATCAGCATAAACTGAATAATAACAATGATTGTGGCCACCTCAGGTTGGAATACTCCAATATCACTGGTTATAAGTGGCTTTGAAACAGCATTTTCCTTACCTGGTTCAACATCAGATTTTAAGGTGTTGATTATATCAGAGATTTCAACAAACATTTCCACCAATCTGTCCACAGTTTTTTCAATATAACTTGCTTTTGGAGCTAAAATATCTGCCCAATCATTACAACGAACCTGTAGAACATATGGCAAAATATGACATTGATACATAAATGGAGATATTAGGTCAGATGACCAAAAGGCTGGTGTTAAGGTGCATCTTAAAGGAGGAAAATGAGGTAAAGAGACAGAGGGCACTCACCATCAACATCTTGGTGGTTAATATTGACCAGAAACTTAACTGGACCAGCCATATAAATACAGTGACTACAAGAACAGATCAGAGGCTGGGAATTTTGTGACAAGTAAGTCAGCTCCTGTCTCACCTAAGTTTGTCCGTCATCTATAAGGCACAAGTCAGGGGTTTGATGGAATACTCTCCACTTGTCTGGATGAGTGCAGCTTCAATTAAACTCATGAAGCTTGACACCATCTAGCAAATCAACATGATTTGATCGGCAACCACCAACCCCTCCATCCACATCCATTCACTCACTCCACCACTGGCACACAGTGCCAGAAGTACACACCGTCTACAAGATGCACAGCAACTCGCCAAGCCTCCTTCAACAGCACAATCAAAACACACAGCCTCTGCCCCCTAGAAGGACAAGGACAGCAGATGCATGAGAACACCGCTACCTGCAAGTTCTCCTCTAAATAATCCACCATCCTGAGTTGGAGTTGCATCGTTGTTCCATCACTGTTGAGAATCAAAACCCTGGGACTCAGGAGGGATTCCTCCTGAGCAATATTGTGTGTGTACCTGCACCATATGGTCTGCAGCGGCTCTCTTTTAAAGTATAGGTTATCAGGTCCAGCTTTTAGTCCCAATAATTTCTATGGTATTATTTCTTTATGAATACCAATATCCTTGTGCTCCTTATTTTCACTGCACCCATGGTTCCCCTTCTTGAATTTTTTTGCGTCTTTTACTGTTAAGGATCATTAACGTTTAAAGAAGAAATCCGAACAACCCACGGAACGACACCACAAGATTTTACTTTTTTTTAAACAAAAACAAACTTTATTGTATATCAAAAAGAATTAAGCAAAGTTAACAGTATTAACTTAACACAATTGCTTATAAAGACTTATCCTATAAACTCAGTGCTACTTTCTAATTCCCTCAAGAGTTCCCTTATCTTATAAAATCTTTAAGGGCCATTCACTTTTTCTGGGACCAACTCAATGGGATATCACTGCTCTCCAGAATTCACCCTGATTTCCCTTCAGTGTTCGAGCTATTCACCAAGGTACAAGATTTCACGGAGGTCCTTCCATTAGAACCTCTGATTTCTTCACCGACCTCACGACTCTGGGCTTCACAGCTCCAGCGCATTGCAACTTCTGCACAGTGGCTTAAGTCATCAGAAAACGGCCTTGCATTCCAATAACCCATCACCTGCTGCTATGGGGGGGGTGGTGACGGAAGGTAGCTGTGGGAGGTGGGGAGGGGTGGAGATTTACAGACCTCTACTGATGTATTTGAAGGTGGAGGGCACATAAAATAAAGCAGGTATCCAGTCCACCATCTTCTCGTTCTGCCCCTGAGCTGTCCTCCATGTTATGGTGGGGTGGGTAAGGTGTCAGGCAGCTCACCCACCCTTAGGCCTATTGAAGCCCTAAGTTGCTAATTAAAGGCCATTTAAGGACCTCATTCCACCTCCACTGCCATTATACATTGGACAGAGAAAGGCAGAATGAAGGTGGCCAGCCCACAACTTTAACAGCTTGGGCTAAAAGGCCAGAAGTGAGGGTGGGACAACCTCCTTTGATGGGGTCCCTGTGTCCATCAGAGGCACCACCCCCCCGAAATATGGTGCCCCCACTTTGTGCCTCCCCCAAGCCTCTAAAGCCCAACCCCTTATCCCACTTCCCACCCCACCACGTTAGAGTCACTGATCCCTCCATGACCAAAATACCAGACTTACTTTGAAATCCAACAACCTTCTTCCTTTTTCTCAGGAGTCCTTGTAGACCTGGTGGTGGCCACTAGTGTGTCCTGCCTCTGCGGGGACGACTCAGCTGCCAGCCAATCAGATTGGCCAGCAGATCTCGAGACCAGGGCTTAGAAACATAGAAACATAGAAAATAGGTGCCGGAGTAGACCATTTGGCTCTTCGAGCCTGCTCCACCATTCATTAGGATCATGGCTGATCATTGAACTCAATAGCCTGCTCCCACATTCTCCCCATATACTTTGATCCCTTTCACCCCAAGAACCAGATCTAACTCCTTCTTGAAAACATACAATGTTTTGGCCTCAACGACTTTCTGTGGTAGCGAATTGTACAGGCTCACCACTCTCTGGGTGAAGAAATTTCTCCTCATCTCAGTCCTAAATGGTCTACCCATATCCTCAGACTGTGACCCCTGGTTCTGGACTCCCCCACCATCAGGAACATCCTTCCTGCAACTACCTGTCTAGTCCTGTTAGAATTTTATAGGTTTCTATGAGATAACCCCTCATTCTTCTAACCTCCAGCGAATATAATTCTACCTGACTCAATCTCTCCTCAAATGTCAGTCCTGCCGTCCCAGGAATCAGTCTGGTAAACCTTCACTGCACTCCCTCTATAGCAAGAACATCCTTCCTCAGATAATGAGACCAAAACTGCACACAATATTCCAAGTGTGGTCTCACCAAGGCCCTGCATAATTGCAGCAAGACATCCCTGTTCCTATACTTGAATCCTCTCGCTGTGAAGGCCAACATACCATTTGCCTTCTTTACCGCCTGCTGCACCTGCATGCTTACCTTCAATGACTGGTGTACGAGGGCACCAGGTCTCGTTGCACATTCCCTTCTCTCAATTTATAGCCATTCAGATAATAATCTGCCTTCCTGTTTTTGCTACCAAAGTGGTTAACCTCACATTTATCCACATTATATTGCATCTGCCATGCATTTGCCTATTCACTCAACTTGTCCAAATCACACTGAAGCATCTCTGCATCCTCCTCACAGCTCACCCTCCCACCTAGCTTTGTGTCATCTGTAAATTTGGAGATATTACATTTAGTTCCCTCATCTAAATCATTAATATATATTGTGAATAGCTGGGGTCCCAGCACCGACCCCTGCGGTACCCCACTGGTCACTGCCTGCCATTCGGAAAAGGACCTGTTTATTCCTACTCTTTGTTTCATGTCCGCCAACCAGTTTTCGATCCATCTCAATACACTACCCCCAAATCCCATGCGCTTTAATTTTACACGCTAATCTCTGATGTGGGAGTTTGGCAAAAGTCTCCTGAAAGTTCAAATAAACCACATCCACTGGCTCCCCTCATCAACTCTACTAGTTACATCCTCGAAAAATTCCAGTAGATTTGTCAAGCATGATTTCCCTTTCGTAAATCCATGCTGACTCTGTCCGATTCTGCCACTGTTTTCCAAGTGCTCAGCTATTAAATCTTTTATAATGGACTCTAGAATGTTCCTCACTATCAACGAAAGGCTGACTGGTCTATAATTCCCTGTTTTCTCTCTGCCTCCCTTCTTACATAGTGGGATTACATTAGCTACCCTCCAATCTGTAGGAACTGTTCAGGAGTCTATAGAATCTCGGAAGATGGCCACCCATGCATCCACTATTTCTAGGGCCACTTCCTTAAGTACTCTGGGATGTAGATTATCAGGCCCTGGGGATTTATCGGCCTTCAATCCCATCAATTTCTCCAACACCATTTCCCTACTAATACTCATTTCTTTCGGTTCCTCCCTCTCACTAAACCCTGTGATCGCCAACATTTCTGGTATGTTATCAGTGTCCTCCTTTGTGGAGACAGAATCAAAATATGTATTTCATTGGTCAGCCATTTCTTTGTTCCCCATTTTAAATTCCCCTGTTTCTGACTGTAAGGGACCTACATTTGTCTTCACCAATCTTTTTCTCTTCACATACCTATAGAAACTTTTACAGTCAGTTTTTTTGTTCCCTGCAAGCTTATTCTCATACTCTATTTTCCCCTTCTTAATCAATCCTTTGGTCCGCCTTTGCTGAATTCTAAACTACTCCTAATCCT
The DNA here is from genome assembly GCF_964194155.1 of Cetorhinus maximus. Lineage (NCBI taxonomy): Eukaryota > Metazoa > Chordata > Chondrichthyes > Lamniformes > Cetorhinidae > Cetorhinus > Cetorhinus maximus. The sequence goes on from NC_135883.1 coordinate 170,495,968, forward strand.
CAGGTCTCTTGTTTTTTCTGGCCAATTTGTATGCCTCTTCCTTGGGTCTAATACTATCTCTAATTTCCCCTGTAAGCTATGGTCTGGCCACCTTTCCTGTTTTTCTTTTGTGCCAGACAAGAATAAACAATTGTTGCAGTTCACCCATGCGCTCTTTGAATGTTTGCCATTGCCTATCCACCGTCATGCCTTTAAGTAACGTTTCCCATTCCATCGTAACCAACTCGTGCCTCATACCATCATAGTTTCCTTTATTAAGATTCAGGACCCTAGTCTCAGAATCAACTAAGTCACTCTCCATCTTGATGACGAATACTATCATATTATGGTCACTCATCCCCAAGGGGCCTCGCACAACTAGATTGCCAATTATTCCTTTCTCATTACACAATACCTAGTCTAGGATGGCCTGTTCTCTAGTTGGTTCCTCAACGTATTGGTCCAGAAAACCATCCTGTATACACTCCAAGAATTCCTCCTCTACGGTATTTGTTACTAATTTGATTTGCCCAATCTATATGTGGATTAAATTCACCCATAATTATAGATGTTCCTTTATTGCATGTGTCTCTCATTTCCTGTTTAATGCCATTCCCAACATCATCACTACATACAACCTATGTTGTCTATGTTGGGGGGTCTATATACAACCCCCACTAACATTTTTTGCCCCTTAGTGTTTCTCAGCTCGACCTATACACATTCCACATTGTTGGAGCTAATATCCTTCCTCACTATTGCGTTAATTTCCTCTTTAACCAGCAATGCAACTCCACAGCCTTTTCCTTTTTGTCTGTCCTTCCTAAATACTTAATACTCCTGGATGTTCAGTTTCCATCCCTGGTCACCCTGCAGCCATGTCTCTGTAATCCCGACTATATCAAACCTGTTTACATCTATTTGCGCGGTTAATTCATCCACTTTATTGCAAATATTCCTCGCATTAAGGCACAAAGCCTTAAGGCTTTTTTTTAACATTACTTGTCCCGTTACCACTATTTTTAACTGAGGCCTTGTTTGATTCTTGCCCTTGATTTCTCTGTCTATCACTTTTCATATTACCCTTCCTGTCTTTTGTTCTTGTCCTTGATCCCCCTCTTCTGACTCCTTGCATAGGTTTCCATCCCCCTGCCATTTTAGGTTAAACCCTCCCCAAACACTCTAGCAATATTCCACCGAGATCATCAGTCCTGGTCCTGCCCAGGTGTAACCCGTCCAGAGTGTACTGGTCCCAACTCCCCCAGATCCGGTCTCAATCTCCCAGGAATTTGAAACCCTCCCCCTCACACCATCTCTTCAGCCACGTTTTCATCCGATATATCCTGCTATTTGTACTCTGACTAGCACATGGCACTGGTAGTAATCCTGAGATCACTACCTTTGGGGTCCTACTTTTCAACTTACTTCCTAACTCCCTATATTCTGCTTTTAGGACCTCATCCCTTTTTTACCTATGTCGTTTGTACCAATGTGTACCACGACCACTGGCTGTTCCCCCTCCCCCTACAGAATGTCCTGTAGCCGCTCTGAGATATCCTTGACCCTAGCACCAGGGAGGCAACATACCATCCCAGAGTCTCGTTTGCGGGCACAGAAACGCCTATCTATTCCCCTTACAATTGAATCCACTATAGCTATTGCATTCCCACAATTTTTACTCCTCCCCTGTACAGCAGAGCCAACTGTGGTGCAATGAATTTAGCTGTTGCTGCTTTCCCCTGAGAGGCTATTCCCCCCAACAGTATCCAAAGCGGTGTATCTGTTTTGCAGGGAAATAGCCACAGGAGATTCCTGCACTGTCTGCCTGTTTCTCTTGCTCTGCCTGGTGGTCACTAATTCCCTTCCTGCCTGTGGACTCTTCACCTGCGGTGTGACCACCTCTCTATACGTGCTATCCACGATACTCTCCGCCTCGCAGATACTCCAGCTCCGAAACCCGGGCTTCCAGGAGCTGCAGCTGGAGACACTTCCCGCACACATGCTGGCCCTGGGCACTAGAAATGTTCCCGGCTTCCCACATAGAGCAGGAGGTGCACACCATGGCTTGGAGCTCTCCTGCCATGACTTACCTCTTTAAATTAAATTAAACCTTTTGGAAGATACTTAATATCAAATAATATCAATTACTCTACGGCCCTTCTTCCCTGCTCCTCGTTGTTACAGAGTATAACCCTTACAAACGATGAACCACAAAATAAGACCTTAAAAACTATAAGCGATAAAAGTAGCAAATACTTGCACGACCATACTCACAGGATCACCTCGTTCCTTCCTCACCGGGCTCCCTCAGTCACCTCTGCTCTCCCAGCTCCTTTTCTACTCCTGACTCCTCTCGCACTCCTTTTCAACTCTTGGCTCCTCTCGCGCTCCTCTTCAACATCCGGCTCCTCTCATGCTCCTCTTCAACTCCCGGCTCCTCTCGCGCTCCTCTTCAATTCCCAGCTCCTCTTGCGCTCCTCGTCAACCCCAGACACTTCTCGTGCTCCTTTTCAACTCCCGGCTCCTCTCGCGCTTCTTTTCTACTCCCAGTTCCTCTCGCGCTCCTCTTCAACTCTCGGCTCTTCTCGCACTCCTCTTCAACTCCCAGTTCCTCTCGCACTCCTCTTCCTGTGTCTGAGGAGTGGATGTCCCACTCATACCTTGTTAAGGCTGCCCCAAGTGAATTATCACTGCAGGACAGCCCGTTTTAAATTTGCTGAGGTGCTGATGGACTTTTCAACCAGGGGTGCAAAGAATACGCTGCCTTGTAAAATTCATCCCATGGTTTCAAGCTGATAACTTCCAGATCTCCAACTACAACAATGTAAACTGTCTTTTATTGGTGTTTTGCTGTAGATTTCCTCCTTGGGCTTCCAGTCAAACGAATATTCCAGTTAATTTTCCCCTTCGTAACTTTAGCTTACATTGAATACCAGCTCCCTATCACAGGCTCCGTCATGGATCTACACAGATAAAATCAAAAATAAACAATCCCACTAAGCTCCACCCCTCCCCATGGCAATGTGACACACACAGCCTGTTCCCAAGTAGAATTGTAAATTAACTCCCTTTTAATTCCAAAGCTTTCCTTAATTCTGTGAAACCACATGACTAACATATCTTTTACTGGATAACTGCAGATGTCATGTCTCCAGTTCTTTACTACCTGCCATTTTATGAATCTCACCCATTTACTCTGACTTTATCCAATAAACATCTTACCTTTTGAATAATAATTATTTTAAGCCTGTGTAGTTTGCCAGCCTCTAGGTATTTACTAGGGCCAGGGTTTTATGGCCCCTCCGCAGCGTGACTCCCCCTGGTGGATGCGGCAAGCTATTTAAGTCCCCATTCAGTTCGGCAGGACTGTAATATCCCGCCAGGCAGGTGGGGCTGTAACATCCTGCTAGGTTTTTTTCTAACTGAACTTACATTTAAAGTTCAATTTCTAAAACTAAAAAGCTATACCTCTTAAACATATGAACTATGCCTTGAGGATAGATGCCAGTAAGTTGCAACCTGGGTCAGAGCCTTTCATATAAGTTTGCGCGGTGTACATAGTGCAATGACTTGGCACTGGCAACAGGTTTTCTCATTTCATTCCATGTAAATGTGTGGAGAAATAAAATACGTGTGTAATTGGGAATGAAATAAAATACACGTATAATTGTGAATGAAATAAAATACACGTACAATTGGGAATGAAATAAAATACATGTACAATTGTGAAATAAATAAAATACACCTATATTTGTGAGAGAAATAAACTTAAAATATATGTATAATGTAATTTACTGTAGACTGTCCCCAAACAGTCACGCAGCCAGCACATAAATTAGCAAATCAAAGGGCCAGTGCTACCTTCCCAGACTAAGAGGCTCCGGATGTCAGATACGGTGGCAAAATCTAAGGAAAAAAACTATTGTGTGTGTGCATTGCCCAGGATATGTAACCAATTATCACTGTCTATTTGCTAAATCATTGACATTGTCCTGTCTATTTGCTAAACCATTGACATTGTCCTGTCTAATCGTTAAACCATTAACACTGATCGCTATCTTTTTGAAACCATTTGAAACTATTGTAATTGCCCAAGTTTCTGTCACGAACCTTTTGCTATATCTATGTGTGTAAAGAAGTGTTGGGCAGAGACTGGTTCGCTCCGTTGTATGCGACTAGGCTCTCCGTGATATCACGACTTTAATAAAGACTTCCTAGACAAACCTCCAGGTTCTGAGTGCTCACTCCGTTTTTTCGCGACAAAAGGAATAATATTTTGTTCTGATGAAAGTCCATTGAAGTGAAACATTAACTCTATGGCCGGAATTTTCCAGCCCCTCACGCTGGCAGGATCTTCCGTTCCCGCCAACATGAGAATATTTCCCTATGGAAAATTCTGGCCTATATCTCTCTCCACTGATGCTGATGAGTTTTTCAGAACTTTCTGCTTTTGTTGCCTGTAACAAATCTGTGTTGGCTGTCTTTGATTAATCAAAACATTTCTCAATGCTCACTTATTTGGTTTTAAACTATAAATTCTAAAATAAATCTATAAATAATGTACCTCATTGTATGTAAGCATGTTTTCCATGGTCAAGGTATGATCTTCTGGCAGGTTGATAATAATCTTTTGGGATATTTCATACAATACTTCATCTATGTGCATTTCCCGCAAGTCAATTAGCTGAAAGCAACAATGAATGTTATATTTTCAATATTTTATGAAATATGTAGAACATACAGCACAGAAACAAGCCATTCAGCCTATCCAGTCCATGCTGGCATTTATGTTCCACTCAAATTGCTTCCCATCTTTCTCCATCTAAATAAATCATTGTAATTCTCTATTATCTTCTCCAACAAATGCTTGTCAAGCTTCCCCTTAAATAATCTATTCTAGTCACTTCAACTACTGCCTCTGGTAGTGAGCTCCCCAATGTCACCAGATTATTGAGTAAAGAAGTTTATTCTGAATTCCTTATTCTTGGCGACTAACTCATATCGATGGCACCTAGTTATGCTCTTCCCCCAAGTGGAAATGTTCTCTCTGAATCCACACTATCACACCTTTCGTAATTATGGGCAGAATTTTGCCCTCGTTGGGTGGGCATGGTGAGCAGGCCCAGCAGCGGTCGCGAAGCCAACTGTCGCCCACGATCGGCTCCAAATGTGATTTCACGCTGGCTGGCCAATTAACGGCCAGCCAGCATGAAACGTACACTGCAGCGCTCAGCACTACTGGGGTAGGACGAGAGGAGCACGAGTACTGAAGTTCATGCATGCGCATGAGTGCACGCAGTAAAAGCTTCCTGACACACAAAGCTGCCTCAGGAAGCTGAAGGTTTTTAACAATAAAAATAAAGTTAGAAAAAATAATGAAAACATGTCCCCTCAAATGACTCTCTCACATGAGCAGGGGCACGTTAAATAGAGTGTAAACAGTTTTTTTTTAATCACTGGTCAAGGCCTCATCCCACCCGTGGATGGGGTTTTGCCAAAAATGCAAAGGCCTCTTGGCCTTTCTGCCTACCCGCCAACCGAACGGTTAGACGGGCATCGGAAATTCTAGTCAACTACTTGATTAGGGGCCTTAACAGGCCGTTAAATTGCCGGCAGACGCGCTGCTGACTCCCATGAGTACCCGCCGACCGAAATATTGTGGGAGTGCACGATGACGTCGGGATGTTCGCCCAAGTCATCTCACATCATTTTATGTTCATTCGGGTCAGGCGCACACCCACCCAACGAGGGAAAAATTCTGGCCTATAAATACCTCTATTACAACACCTCTGACTTTTTCGAGAGAAGGAGAGCCAAAAGTTCATCTATATGCACCCATGCATTTCTGCTTGTATAACTTCTCTGCACTCTCTCCAGTGCCTCTATATACTTTATATAATTTGTGACCAGAGCTGCACGCTGTACTCTAAATGTGGTCTAACCAAGGTTCAGTATAGGTTTAGCGTAATTTGAATATTCTTCAGTTCGACCCTTCTAGAAATGAAGTCAAGTGCTTGGTTTGATTTTTTTTCATGGCATCCCTAACATGTGATGCAACTTTTAGTGATTTCTATATTTATGCTCCAAGATCCCATTTTTTCTCTGCTACACCTGGGCTCACAACTTTCAAATAAGTGACCTCCCTGTTCTTCCTACCAAAATAAATTACCTCACATTTATCTGCGTTGAACTTCATTTGCCAATTGTTTGGCATTTTTCAAGTTTATTTATGTCCTCCACTTATTTGCTCCAGTCGTCTTCAGTGTTGTCTATCCTCAAATGTTGTCATCCGCAAATTTAGAAATTGTGCTTTTGATTCTATTATGACACAACTGATGGTAAAGACTGAGTTGTTCAAATCCCAGAGGGAAACTTGAAACAACTGTCATAACTCATTTTTGCAATTTGTATGTTTCGAGATGTAGGCTTTGAATTCAGTAGTAATAAAATCAAGTCTCAAGAGGTTTTTTATAAAACTAAATTAAACATTTATTAATACAAAAAATATTGTATCACGATTATAATAACTACAAAGGTCCCTTAATTAATCTGGCTCTCAGTCAGACCCCCAGTAAGGCAACAGTAAAACCCTCATAATTTTATACACCTCATTCATGTCCCCCCTCAATCTCCTCTGCTCCAAGGAAAATACCCCCAATCTATCCAATAACTAAAATTCTCCAACCTAGACAACATCCTGGTAAATCCCCTTTGCACTCTCTCGAGTGCAATCACATCCTTCCTATAATGCGGATTCAAAGAACTGCACGCAATATGTGCTGTGGCCGAACCAGAGTTTTATGCAGTTCCAGCATAACCTCACTGCTCTTATAGTCTATGGCCAGGACTTTTCCCTCGGTGATTTGGTAGGAAGATTGGTAGGTGATTGGTAGGAAGAATAGAGGCATAGACTATTTTCTAAATGGGGAGAGAATTCAGAAATCTGAAGTGCAAAGGGACTTGGGAGTCCTAGTCCAGGATTCTCTTAAGGTTAACTTTCAGGTTGAGTCGGTAGTTAGGAAAGCAAATGCAATGATGGCATTTATTTCAAGAGGATTAGAATATAAAAGCAGGGATGTGCTGGTGAGGCTTTATAAGGCTCTGGTCAGACCACATTTAGAATATTGTGAGCAATTTTGGGCCCCGCATCTTATGAAGGATGTGCTGGCCCTGGAGAGGGTCCAGAGGAGGTTCACGAGAATGACACCAGGAATGAAAGGCTTAACATATAAGGAACATTTGAGGACTCTGGGTCTATACTCGATGGACTTTAGAAGGATGAGGGGGGATCTGATTTAAACTTACAGAATACTGAAAAGGCTTGGATAGAGTGGACGTGGGGAAGATGCTTCCATTAGTAGGAGAGACTAGGACCCGAGGGCACAGCCTCAGAGTAAAGGGAAGACCTTTTAGAACAGAGATGAGGAGAAACTTCTTTAGCCAGAGAGTGGTGAATCTATGGAATTCATTGCCACAGAAGGCTGTGGAGGCCAGGTCATTGAGTGTATTTAAGACTGAGATAGATAGGTTCTTGATTGGTAAGGGGATCAAAGGTTACGGGGAGAATGGGGTTGAGAAACTTATCAGCTATGATTGAATGGCGGAGCAGACTCGATGGGCCGAATGGCCTAATTTCTGCTCCTATGTCTTATGGTCTTATTTGGGGGCGGGGCTCGGTCACCGAGGGGAAAATGACGAGGGATGACGTCGGGAGGAATCCTTGACGTCATCCGGGTCCATTTAAATTTTTAGGAAAGCGGGCAGACAGCGAAATCAACTGTCCGCCTGCCGACCTGTCAATGGCCAACTGAGGCCATTGATAGGCTATTTGAAGTAATTAAAGACCCGCCCATCCAACCTTAAGGCTGGCGGGCAGGCCAGGAGCCCCAGCGGGCTCCAGATTATTGATGAAACTTCATCCACTGGCGGGATGAAGTTTCATGTCCGTATTCTAAGAAATTAATAAAGTGTATGTGTCCTTTATTAACATGTCCCATCTCATGTGACATTGTTACATGAGGGGGACATGTTAATCATTTTTTAATGTTTCTATTTTTAATGTTTTTGACATTATCAGTCCTCTCCCTGAGACAGGACTTTGCCTCAGGGAGAAGTGCGCTCTTTCACGCACATACGTGAAAAAGCGCACTTTGACAGCTGGGGATTCCCTCTCCCCCGCACAGAAAGCGCATAGCGCTTCCCGTTGGGGATGCTGCTGGGCGGGCCGTAATTGGCCCGCCTACTTAAAATGGCGGCAGGCCCCTTTTCAGTGACGGGGGTCGGCTGCACGCCTGCCGCCAAGCCGGTGGGACCCGCCCGCCATCCAAGGGCAAGATTCTGCCCTATGCCTCGGCTAATAAAGGCAAGTATCCCACATGCCTTCTTAACCACCTTATCTACCTGTCCCGCTACCTTAAGGGACTGGTGAATGTGCACACCAAGGTCCCTCTGATCCTCGGTACTTCCCAGGGGCCGACCATTCATCATGTGTTCCCATGCCTTGTTTGTCCTGCCCAAGTGCATCACCTCACACTTATCCGGATTAAATTCCACCCCACCAATTTTTGTGTCATCCGCAAACTTACTGATCAACCCTCCTACATTCAAGTCTAAATCGTTTATATATACCACAAACAGCAAGGGACCCAACACCAATTCCAGTGGAACCCCACTGGACACAGGCATCCAGTCAAAAAAACACTCATCGACCATCACCCTCTGTTTCCTAAACAAAAACAGAATTACCTGGAAAAACTCAGCAGGTCTGGCAGCATCGGCGGAGAAGAAATCAGTTAACGTTTCGAGCCTTCATGGCCCTTCGGCAGAACTGAAGCATAGTTAGAAGAAGGGAGAAATATAAATTGGTTTAAGGTGGGGGGGGGGTGGGAGGTGGTGGTGGGGGGAGAGAGAGACATTGAGGGTGTGTGGTGATTGTGGAGATGAGCAGCTAATCAAAAGATGTCACTGACAAAAGGGTCAAAGAGGTGTTCTGTCTGAGAAAAGTGCTAATTAAGAATGGAGGACAGGATATTCAAAGTACAGCTCTAGTGGGGGTGGGGTGGAAAGGCTAACAAGGTTTTAGTTTTAGATTTAAAAATAATGGAAATAGGTGGGGAAAGAAGAATCTATATAAATTATTGAAAAAAAAGCAGGGGGGAAGAAACGGGGTGGGGATGGGGGGAGGGGGAGTTTAAGATCTAAAGTTGTTGAATTCAATATTCAGCCCGGAAGGCTGTAAAGTGCCTAGTCGGAAGATGAGTTGCTGTTCCTCCACTTTGCGTTGGGCTTCACTGGAACAATGCAGCAAGCCAAGGACAGACATGTGGGCAAGAGAACAGGGTGGAGTGTTAAAATGGCAAGCGACAGGGAGGTGGAGGCTTTACAACTTTTGTCTGTGACATCTTTTGATTATCTGCTCATCTCCACACACCCTCAATGTCTCTCTCTCCCCCCCCCACCACCCCCACCCCCCCCCCCCACCTTAAACCAATTTATATTTCTCCCTTCTTCTAACTATGCTTCAGTTCTGCCGAAGGGCCATGAAGGCTCGAAACGTTAACTGATTTCTTCTCCGCCGATGCTGCCAGACCTGCTGAGTTTCTCCAGGTAATTCTGTTTTTGTTTTGGATTTCCAGCATCCGCAGTAGCTTTTTGTTTTTACCCTCTGCTTCCTGCCTTTCGGCCAATTCTGGATCCGATTTGCCAAATTGCCTTTGATCCCATGGACCCTTACCTTTGTTATCAGTCTCCCATGTGGGACCCGATCAAAAGCATTGCTGAAGTCCAAGTAGACTACGTCAAATGCATTGCCCTCATCGACACACCTGGTCACCTCTTCGAAAAATTCAATCAAATTGGTCAGACATGACTTCCCCTTAACAAAACCATGCTGACTGTCCTTGATTAATCCCTGCCTCTCCAAGTGTAGATTAATTCTGTCCCTCAGAATTGCTTCCAATAGTTTCCCCTCCACTGATTGGCCTGCAATTCCCTGGTTTATCCCTTCCTCCCTTCTTGAATAACGGTGCCACATTGGCTGTCCTCCAGTCCTCTGGCACCTCTCCTGTGGCCAGAGAGGTATTGAAAATTATTGCCAGCGCCCTTGCTATCTCCTCCCTTACCTCACTCAACAGCTTGGGATACATTTCATCCATGCCTGGAGATTTGTCTACTTTTAAGCCTGCCAGACCACTTAGAACCTCCTCCTTTCAATGCAAATTTCTTTAATTATATCACAATCCTTCTGCCTGATTTCCATACTCACATCTTCCCTCTAACTTGTGAACACCAACACAAAGTATTCATTTAGAACCCTACCTACATCGTCCAGCTCCACACACAAATTACCACAATGGTCCTTAATGGGCCCTACTCTTTCCCTAGTTATCCTCTTACTCTTAATGCACTTGTAAAACAACTTTGGATTTTCCTTTATTTTACCTGCCAATGTTTTCTCATGCCCCCTTTTTGCTCTCCTAATTTCCTCTTTAAGTTCCGCCTGACACACTCTATAATCCTTTAGGGCTTCCGCTATTTTGAGCCCTTGGTATCTGCCATAAGCCTCCCTTTTTCTCTTTATCCAATCCCGTATATCCCTCGACATCCAGGGTTCCCTTGATTTGTTGTCCCACCCTTTGGCTTTACTGGAATATGTTGGCCCTGTACACTCTCTATTTCCTTCTTGAATGAGTCCCACTGTCCTGATGCAGATTTACGTAAAAGTAGCTGCTCCCAGTCCACTCTGGCCTAATCATATCGGATCGTATCAAAATGGGCCTTCCCCCAATTTAGAACTCTGATTTCTGGCTCATCTTTGTCCTTTTCCATAACAACCTTGAATCTAATGGAGCTATGATCGCAATCTGCTAAATACGCCCCCATTTGATACCTCTACCACTTGCCCGGCTTCATTCCCTAAAATTAAGTCCAGGACTGCTCCCTCTCTTTTAGGACTTTCTACGTACTGGCTTAAAAAGCTCTCCTGGATGCAATTTAAGAATTCCGCTCCCTCTAAACCTATCACACGATGACTAAACTAGTTAATGTTGGGGAAGTTGAAATCCCCCACTATTACTACCCTATCATTTTTACACTTCTCTGAAATTTGCCTACATATCTACTCTTCTATTTCCCTCTGAATGTTTCAGGGCCTAGAGTACACTCCCAGCAATGCGATTGCTCCTTTTTTGTTTTTCAGTTCTACCCATATGGCTTCAATTGAGGAGCCTTCTAAGATGTCATCCCTCCTTACTATTGTAATTGATTCCTTGATCAATATTGTTTACCTCCTTCCCTGTCTCGTCTGAAGACCCCATATCCTGGAATATTGAGCTGCCGATCTTGCCCCTCTCTCAACCATGTCTCTGTGACAGCAATGAATCATACTTCCATGTGTTAATTTGTGCCCTCAGCTCATCTGCTTATTTGTCAGACTCCTTGCATTAAAATCAATATCATCCAACCTTGCCAAGCTCCATTGTGCCTTAACTGGCCCATAATTTCTATGCCTTCCAGACTCAAATGCTCTCTCTTCTAATTTTGACTGTGTGTCTCCCCCTGCTGAACCTCCTCTCAGGATCCCATTCCCCTGCCAAGTTAGTTGAACCTCTCCCCAACAGCACTTGCAAGCCTCCCCACAAGGATGTTGGTCCCATTCTGGTTCAGGTGCAACCCATCCGCCTTGTTCAAGGTCCCTCCACCCCCAGTAATGGTCCCAATGTCCCATAAATCTAAAGCCCTCCCTCCTGCACCATCTCTCCAACCACACAATCATCTGGGCTAACCTCCTATTCTGTACTCACTAGCACGTGGCACCGGAAGTAATCCAGAGATTACGACCTTAGAGGTCCTATTCTTTCATCTGTTTCCTTGCTCCCTAAATTCTGCTTCACAGAATCACAAAGTGCAGAAGAGGCCCTTCGGCCCATCGAGTCTGCACCGACATGTGAGAAGCACCTGACCTAGTATCATTAATGCAGCAAAAACAGCGCAAGGTGCGTCAAAGGAGTGTTTTTAAACAAAATACCCCACTTTATTTCCTTATTCCTAAAGGTCATTGCCAAATAAAAATCTGTTTTGAATGTAGATCAAGACTTATCACATGCAGTCTGGATAATCATCAGTTACAAACAACCAGCATCATGCACTGTTTTCAACCATATTTCACATAATCAACCCTGCCATCACTTATATATTGCAGCCTGTGGCAACCTTCATCAGATGGACAAGAAAACCCCAATGGAACATCAGGAAAGCCAAATGGACATTTTTTTACAGATATTTTTGAACTAATGATTGTTGCTATCCCATGACATAACATCCCAATCACATAACCACAGAATCACACCATCACAGAATCCCTTCGGCCCATCGAGTCTGCACCAACAGGTGAGAAACGCCTGACCTACCAACCTAATCCCATTTACCAGCACTTGGCCCATAGCTTTGAATGTTATGAAGTGCCAAGTGCTCATCCAGGGACTTTTTAAAGGATGTGAGGCAACCCACCTCCACCACCCTCCCAGGCAGCGCATTCCAGACCATCACCACCCTCTGGGTAAAAAAGTTTTTCCTCACATCCCCCTAAACCTCCTGTCCCTTACCTTGAACTTATGTCCCCTTGTGACTGACCCTTCAACTAAGGGGAACAGCTGCTCCCTATCTACCCTGTCCATGCCCCTCATAATCTTCTACACCTTGATCAGGTCGCCCCTCAGTCTTCTCTGCTGCAACGAAAACAACCCAAGTCTATCCAACCTCTCTTCATAACTTAAATTTTCATCCCAAGCAACAGCCTGGTGAATCTCCTCTGCACCCCCTCCAGTGCAATCACATCATTCCTATAATGTGGCGACCAGAACTGCACACAGTGCTCCAGCTGTGGCCTCACTGAGGTTCTATACAACTCCAACATGATCTCCCTACTTTTGTAATCTATGCCTCGATTGACAAAGGCAAGTGTCCCATTTGCCTTTTTCACCACCCAACTAATATGCCCCTCCGCCTTCAGAGATCTATGGACACACACACCAAGGTCCCTTTGTTCCTTATAACTTCCTAGTGTCATGCCGTTCATTGAATACTTCCTTGTCAAATTACTGCTTCCAAAGTGTATCACCTCACACTTTCAGGGTTAAATTCCATCAGCCACTTATCTGCCCATTTGACCATCCCGTCTATATCTTCCTGCAGCCCAAGCCACTCAACCTCACTGTTAACCACCTGGCCAATCTTTGTGTCATCCGCAAACTTACTAATCCCATCCCCTACATTGTCATCTATGTTGTTTATATAAATGACGAATAATAGGGGTCCCAGCACAGATCCCTGTTGTACGCCACTGGACACTGGCTTCCAGTCACCAAAGGAGCCTTCAGTCATCACCCTTTGTCTCCTACAACTAAGCTAATTTTGAATCCACCGTACCAAATTACCCTGTATCCCATGGGCATTTGCCTTCTTTATAAGTCTCCCATGTGGGACCTTGTCAAAGGCTTTGCTGAAATCCACATAAACTACATCAACTGCATCTACACACCTGGTCACCTCCTCAAAAAATTCAATCACATTTGTTAGGCATGACCTCCCTCTGACAAAGCCATGCTGACTATCCCTGATCAAACCATGCCTCTCTAAGTGGAGATCGATTCTCTCCTTCAGAATTTTCTCCAATATTTTCCCTACCATTGGCCTGAGATTCACAGGCCTGTAGTTCCCTGGCTTATCTCTACAACCCTTCTTAAATAGCGGAACGACATTAACTGTTCTCCAGTCCTCTGGTGCCTCCCCTGTGGCCAGAGAGGAATTAAAAATTTGGATCAGAGCCCCTGCGATCTCCTCTCTTGCCTCCCTCAGCAGCCTGGGACACAAATCATCTGGACCTGGAGGTTTGTCCACTTTGAAGCCTGCCAACACCTCCAATATCTTGTCAAGCCCTAGATCGATTTGCTCAAGAACCTCACAGTCCCGCTCCCCGAGTTCCATGCCTTCATCCTCATTTTCTTGGGTGAAGACGGATGTGAAGTATTCATTCAACACTCTATCGATATCCTCTGGCTCCATCCATAGATTGCCCCCTTGGTCCCGAATGGGCCCTACTCTTTCTCTGATTATCCTCTTCCCATTGATATACTTATAGAAAATCTTGGGATTTTCCCTACTTATACTAGCCAGAGCTTTCTCATATCCCCTCTTTGCTCTCCTAATTGCTTTCCTAAGCTCCACCATGAACTTTCTGTACTCCGCTAATGCCTCCACTGAATTGCTTCCCTTGTACCTGCTAAAAGCCTCTCCTTTCCATCTCAGCGTATCCTGAATATCTCTGGTGATCCATGGTTCTCTGGGCTTGTAACTCCTTCTTATTACCCTAGAGGGAACTTGTTGAGCCTGTACCCTCCCCATTTCCTTTTTGAATGCCCCCCACTGTTCTTCTATAGATTTCCCCACAAGTAGCTGATCCCAGTCTACCTTGGCCAGATCCTGCCTTATTTTACTAAAATCCACTCTCCCCCAATCCAAAATATTTTTTTGTGACTTGTCCATTTCTTTGTCCATTACAAGCTTAAATTGTACCATGTTGTGGTCGCTATCACTGAAATGCTCCCCCACCAACCCCACAGCCACCTGTCTGGCTTCATTCCCCAGGATTAGGCCCAGCACTGCACCATCCCTTGTTGGACCCTCTACATATTGACCTAAAAAGTTCTCCTGTACACATTTCAAGAAATCCACTCCATCCAAGCCCTTAACAGTATGGGCTGAATCTTCTGGTTGATGTGCGGGTGGTGGAGCCTGCACGTCAGTGCTTAAAATGTCACGCGCTGACGTCGGGCGAGCGTCCCGACGTCAGCGCGCGGCATCGCGATGTTTTGGTTGGCAGGCGCGCTATGCAGCGCGACGCGCACTCGCCGTTAATTAAAGGCCTTGTTAAGGCCATTAAGTCTCCAATCGACGAGGATTTTGAGAAGCCTATGCGAACTTCAGCGGGTAAGTGATTTTTTATCAAACCTCATCCAGTGACGGGATGACATTTGATATCGAAATTAAAAAAGTTTAATAAAGTGTTTGTGTGCTTCATTAACATATCCCATCTCGTGTGACATTTTCACATGAGGGGAACATGTTAATGATTTTTTTATTTTTCTATTTTTAATGTTTCACAGACTTTCAGCGATCTCCCTGAGGCAGCACTTTGCCTCAGGGAGACGTGTGCTCCTTCGCGCGCATGCGCGAAAGAGTGCACTCTCGCAGTTGGGGAATCCCCTACCGCCTGCACAGGAAGCGCATAGCGCTTCCCGTCGGGCGGCACGCTGGGTGGGCCTTAATTGGCCTGCCCACGTAAAATGGCAGCGGGGCCTGTTTCGGTGGCGGTGATCGGCTGCCCGCCTCCCAGTTGGTCGGGCCCACCCACCCATCAAGCACAAAATCCTGCCCTATGTCTATCCCAATTAATGTTGGGAAAGTTGAAATTACCTAATATAATTGCTATTGTTTTTACACACCTCCGCAAATTGTGCACATATTTGCTCCTCAATTTGCCGCTGACTACATGAGGGTCTATAATGAAGACCTAACAATGTGGCTGCCCCTTTTTTATTCCTAAGCTCTACCCACAAAGCATCATTCGATGCCTCCTCCAAGATATCATCTCTCCTTACTGCAGTAACTGACTCCTTAACAAATAATGCAATGCCACCTCCTCTTTTACCCCCTCCCCTGTCTCGCCTGAAGATTCTATATCCTGGAATGTTGAGCTGCCAATCCTGCCCCTCCCTCAACCACGTCTCTATGATGGCTACTATATCACAATTCCACGTGTCAATCCTCACCCTTAACTCATCCGTTAAAGTAGAGGCCATCCATCCTTGCCTTACTTCCTTGAAACTTAATGCAGATGTACTCCCTCTGACTTGATTGTTTTACTGTATTATGATGTGTCCCTATTCTGTTAACATTCTGTGTACCCTCCCCCTGCCGAATTAGTTTAAACTCTTCCCAACAGCACGAGCAAACCCGCCTGCAACGATGTTAGTACCGCTCAGGTTCAGATGTAGACCGTCCCATTTATACAGGTCCCATCTTCCCCAGAAACGGTCCCAGTGATCCAGAAATCTAAAACCCTCCCTCCTGCACCAACTCTTAAGTCACGTATTCATCTGCGCTATTCTCCTATTTCTGAGCTTGCTAGCACGTGGCACTGGGAGTAATCCAGAGATTACAATCCGAGAGGTCTTGCTTTTTAGTCTACTGGCTAATTCCCTGAATTCTTGATGCAAGACCTCATCCCTCTTTCTTCCTATGTCATTGATACCAACATGTACCATGACCTCTGCTTTACCACCCTCCCCCTTCAGGATGCTCTGCAGCCGTTCAGTGACATCCCGGACCCTGGCACCAGGGAGGCAACACGCCATCCTGGAGTCACATTGACGGCCAGAGTCGCGTCTATCTGTTCGACTGACTATAAAATCCCGTTACTATTGCTTTTCCTCTCTTCCTCCCCTCCTGTACAGACAGGCTGCTTGTGGTGCCAGAAGCTTGGCTCTGTCTGCACTCCCTGGAGGAACCAGCACCCTCATCAGCCTCCAAAATGGAATACTGATTTGCAAGTGGGACCCCAGTGGACTCCTGAACTACCTGCCTGTTTCTCTTGGATTGCCTGGTGGTCACCCATTCCCTTCCTTCCTCAAGTCCTTTCAGCTGCGATGTGACCACCTCTCTAAACGTGCTATCCATGATGCTCTCAGACTCGCAGATGCTCCACAGTGTCCCCAGCCGCTGTTCCAGCTCTGAAACCCAAGCTTCCAGGAGCTGCAGTTGGACACACTTCCTGCACACATGCTGGTCCCGGGCATTGGAAATGTTCCCAGCTTCCCACATGGAGCACGAAGAGCACACCACGGCTTTTAGCTCTCCTGCCATGACTTATCCCTTTAAATTAAACCTTTTAAATCAATTACTCTAGGGCCCTTTTTCCTGATTGTCGTTACTACAGAATATACAAACTATAAAGCACAAAAAGACCTTAAACTCTTAGCGATAAACGTAGTAAATACTTACCCAACCTTACCCACTACTTACCAGTCATTCCTTTCCCTTGTAGCCTCTACTGCTGCAGCAGAGCAAGACCACTCTCTGAAGATTTAAGAAGTTGGATAGCAAATAAAAAATGCAAATAGCACGTCTTCCCCTCTGCACCGATTTCCCACTGTGCATCTAATTGCCAATACCCACACTCACTCTGGCTGTGTCTCACTCAGGATGAGGTCTCTCCCCTGTTCGTGTGCAAGCACACTGTAGCTTGCAGGACCTCATCCCTCTTTCTACCTATGTCATTGGCACCAATATGTCCCACGATCGCTGTCTGTTTGCCCTCCCCCTTTAGAATGCCCTGCAGCTGTTCAGTGACATTCTTGACCCATTCACCAGGGAGGCAACATAACATCCTGGGGTCATGTTTAAGGCCACAGAAACGCCTGTCTGTTCCCCTAACTATCATGTCTCCTACCACTATTGCTCTTCCCCTCTTTTTCCTCCCACTCTGTGCAGCTGAGCCACTCACAGTGCCGTGAGCGTGGCTGCACTCCCCAGAGGAACCGTCACTCTCACCGTTTTCCCACACAGAAAAACGGTTCTCAAGCGAGATGCACCCTCGGGATTTCCTGACTACCTGCCTGACAGCTTTCTTCTGACTGATCGTCACCCATTCCCTCTCTGTCTGCACTTCTGTAAGCTGTGGGGTGACCACGTCTAAAAATGTGCTATCCACGAAACTCTCAGCCTCACAGATGCACCTCAGTGCCTCCAGTTGCCACTCAAGCTCCAAAACCCAGAGCTCAAGTAGCTGCAGCTGGTGGCACTTCCTGCACACGTGGTTGGTCAGAGTGCAAGGAGCGTCTAAGACTTAGACCCTCCTATATGTTGCAGGCGGTACATAACACGGAACTGAGCTGCCCTGCCATGCCTCAAGTTGAAATAAAACCATTACTTTAAGTTAAATACGGTTTAAAAAGTTAAATTATTAATGTACTTTAATTAAAATCTAGAAGTTAAGAACATAAGAACATAACAACTAGGAGCAGGAGTAGGCAATTCAACCCCTCAAGCCTGCCCCGCCATTCAATATGATCATGGCTGATCTCATTTCGGCCTCAACTCCAATTTGCCGCCCTCTCCCCATAACCTTTCAACCCGTTACTAAGTAAGCGTCCCGACACCCACTGCACTCTGAGGTAGTGAATTCCACAGATCCACAACCTTTTGAGAAAGTTAATTCCTCCTCATCTCTGATTTAAATCTACCACCCCTCAGCCTAAAACTATCGCCTCTCATTCTAGAATGCCCCACAAGGGGAAACATATGCTCCACGTCTACTTTGTCTATCCCCTTTAGCATCTTATATACCTCAATTAGATCTCCTCTCATTCTTCTAAACTGTAGCGAGTGTAAGCCTAAACTGCTCAATCTTTCCTCATAAGGCAGGCCCCGCATCTCTGGAATCAATCTAGTGAACCTCCTCTGAACCACCTCCAGTGCAACTACATCCATTCTGAAGTTTCTCGCCATTTAAATAATAAGTCGCCTTTTTATTCTTCCCACCAAAATAGATAACCTCACGGTTATCCACGTTAAACTCCATCTGCCAAATTTTGGCCCATTCACCTAACCTGTCCATATCCATTTGTAAATTTCTTATTTCTTCATTGCAACTTACTTTCCCACCTATTTTGGTGTCATCTGCAAATTTAGCTATTGTACCTTCCATCCCTGAATCCAAGTCATTAATATAGATTGTAAATAGTTGGAGCCCAAGGACTGAAATCTGTGGCACCCCACTAGTTACAGCTTACCATCCAGAAAAAGACCCATTTACCCCGACTCTCTACTTTCTGTTGGTTAGCCAATCTTCTATCCAGGCTAATATATTACCCCTAACTCCATGTGATCTTGGATTCCGGGATAGAAGGTACTATAGCTAAATTTGCAGATGACACCAAAATAGGTGGGAAAGTAAGTTGCAATGAAGAAATAAGAAATTTACAAATGGATATGGACAGGTTAAGTGAATGGGCCAAAATTTGGCAGATGGAGTTTAATGTGGATAAGTGTGAGGTTATCCATTTTGGTGGGAAGAATAAAAAGGCGACTTATTATTTAAATGGAGAGAAACTTCAGAATGCTTCAGTGCAGAGGGATCTGGGTGTCCTCGTGCGTGAATCGCTGAAAGCTAGTAAGCAAGTACAGCAGGTAATAAGGAAGGCAAATGGAATTTTGGCATTTATTGCCAAAGGAATAGAGTATAAAAATAGGGAAGTGTTGTTGCAACTGTACAAGGCATTGGTGAGACTGCACCTGGAGTACTGTGCACAGTTTTGGTCCCCTTACTTGAGGAAGGATGTAGTTGCACTGGAGGCGGTTCAGAGGAGGTTCACTGGATTGATTCCAGAGATGCGAGATTTGTCTTATGAGGAGAGATTGAGCAGTTTAGGCCTATACTCGCTAGAGTTTAGAAGGATAAGAGGAGATCTAATTGAGGTATATAAGATGCTAAAGGGTATAGACAAAGTAGACGTGGAGCGGATGTTTCTCCTTCTGGGGCATTCTAGAATGAGGGGCCATAATTTTAGGGTAAGGGGTGGTAAATTTAAATCAGAGATGAGGAGGAATTACATTTCTCAAAGGGTCATGAATCGGTGGAATTCACTACCTCAGAGTGCAGTGGATGCCTGGGTGCTCAATAAATTTAAGGAGGAGGTAGACAGATTTTTAATTAGTAATGGGTTGAAAGGTTATGGGGAGAGGGCGGGAAATTGGAGTTGAGGCCAAAATGAGACCAGCCATGATCGTAATGAATGGCAGGGCAGGCTCGAGGGGCTGAATTGCCTACTCCTGCTCCTCGTTCTTATGTTGATCAGTGCTGGGGCCTAAGCTATTTACAATATGTATTAATAAATTGGATGAACAGACCGAGTGTATAGTGGTCAAATTTGCTGATGATACGAAGAAAGATAGGAAAGCAAGTTGTGAGGATGGTACAAAGAGTCTGCCAAGGGATATAGATAGGTTAAGTGAGTGGGTAAAAATTTGGCTGATGTAATTTCATGTAAAAAAACAAATTGTGCACCTTCGCAGCCCATCCTAACTTCCTTTGTTAGCCACAGACAGTTCATCCTTCTTGTAGTGTCTTTCTTACTCAATAGAATATATCTTTGTTGAGAGTTATGAAGTATCTTCTTAAATGTCTGCCACTGCTTATTTGCTGTTTTATACTTTAATCTATTTTCCCAGACCATTTAGTTAATTCTGTCTTCATATCCAGACAGAGATAATTGTCTTAATTTAAGTTTAAGTCACTAGTTAGTTTCAGCCTCAAGTTTCTCACCCTTAAACTGAATGTGAAATTGTACAATGTTATAATCACTGTTCCCTACAGGATCCTTCAATATGAGATCATTAATTAATCCTGTTTCATTACTCATTACTGGGGGATTCTACCATGTATGGTTCTCAAAAACTGTCCCAAAGAAACTGTATAAAATATTGCTCAAGGCTACATAAACTCACCAAGGCTCCTTAGACAGCAGCCTCCAAACGCATAACCGCTACCATCTAGAAGGACAAGGGCAACAGACACATGACAATACCACCACCTGGAAGTTCGCCTCCAAGCCGCTCACCATCCTGACTTTGAAATATATCGCTGTTCCTTCACTGTCACTGGGTCAAAATCCTGGAACTCCCTTCCTAACAGCACTCTGTGGGTGTACCTACACCCCATGGACTTCAGCGGTTCAAGAAGGAAGCTCACCACCACCTTCTCAAGGGCAATTAGGGATGGGCAATAAATGTTGGCCTAGCCAGCAATGCTCACATCTCATGTATGAATAGAAAAAACTACCTTTGGCAATATAGCTTTTTAATCTATATGAAGATTAAATTAGTCCACAATTATTGCAGTACATTTCTTACATGCCCCAACTATTTCTTGATTTATGCTTTATTCCACCGTATAGCTACTGCACATAAATAGTAAAACAGTGGTAAAAGGAGCTGAGTTTTTCCAGGTAATTCTGTTTTTGTTGTGGTAAAAGGAGTATAGGGGTCAATTGGGGACTAAAAACGGAATGTGCACATGGAGGCAGAGGGTATGGCTGAGGTATTAAATGAATACTATGCATCTGTCTTTACCAAGGAACAGATGGCACACAGGTCTTGGAGAAAGAAGAGGTCACTAAGATACTTGAAGGGCTTAAAACTGACAGGGAGAAGGTATTGGATAGACTGTTTGGAGTTGATAAGACACCAGGACCAGATGAGATGCACCTAAAGATAGTGAGGGAAGTGAGAGTGGAAACTTTGGAGGCAATGGCTGTAATTTTTCAGTCTTCTTTAGGCTCATGATGCCAGGTGATTGAAGGATTGTAAATGTTACACCCTTGTTCAAAAGAGGTAAGTCAAGTAACTTCAGGCAAGTTAGTTTAACCTTGATGGTGGGGAAGCTTCTTAATAAACAATAATTTGAGACAAGATTGATAGTTACTTGAATAATTGCAGGTTAAGAAAGGAAAGCCAGCATGGATTTGTTAAGGGAAAATCATAAGTTGATGGCAGTATTGATATTGACTTTGTGTACTTGGGTTTCCAGAAGGCATTTGATAAAATACCGCACAACAGACTAGCTGACATAGTTAAACCTCATGGAATAAAAGGGACATTATCAACAGGGAGACAAAATTGGCCAAGTGACAGTAAACAGAGAACAGTAGTTAATGGATGTTTTTGGACTGGATGTAAGTTAGTAGAGGAGTTCCTCAGGGATTGGTGTTGGGAACCTTGCTCTTCCTGATATATATTAATAGCTTGGGCCTTGGTGTACGACACACAATTTCAAAATTTACAGATCATGTGAAACCTGGAAGCATTGTGATCTGTGAGGAGGATAGTATAGAAATTCCAAAGGAGATAGACAGGTCGGTGGAATGAGTGGGCAAGTTGCTGATGAAACTCAATGAAGAGAAGATTCATTTTGGTAGGAGGAACACCCATTAAAGACATGACAAATTTGTAACTTTTAAAATATGAACTTTACTCAGTGTGGAATCTTTTGGAACTGATTTTTCTTTTAAAATGAACAAAATGTGCTGCAAAAGGTGGCCACCGAGGGTCATTTGGCCTGACTTTTGGATCCAGAACTACCACACTATCTTGCAAGGACAAAAAGATACATTCTGGACTAACAGGTATCAATTACCCATCACCTAAGAACATCCAAAAGACATTTCCTAACTTGGATGGGTCTTTCTGAAACAAAGATGGTAATTGTCTGAACCTCCCCTACCCCCATTCCCTCAGGCAAGAACCCCCAACCGTCCCCACCACCCCACCCCCCACTTTCACGTGGAGAATGTCTGCAAACAATAACCCAGTTTGTGGCTAATCAACCTAAGTCCAAAAGGCACCTCCCCTGTCAGCATTCCGCAGGGACTGTTCCCTCTGTGACACCCTGGTCTACTCCTCCATCATCCCCAACACCTCATCTCCTTCCCATAGCACCTTCCCATGCAAGCACAGAAGGTGTAACACCTGGCCAGTTACCTCCTCCCTCCTCACCGTGCAAAGCCACAAACACTCCTTTCAGGTGCAGCAGCAATTACCTTGCACCTCATTCAATTTAATATACTGTATTTGCTGCTCACAAAGCGGTCTCCTCTAAACTGGGGAGACTAAACGCAGACTGGGTGACTCCTTTGCAGAACACCTTCGCTCAGTCCACAATGATGACTCCAACTTTCCATGCCATTTCAATCCACCATCTTGCTCTCATGTCTACATTTCCATCCTTGGCCTGCTACAATGTTCCAGTGAAGCCCAACGCAAGCTGGAAGGGAACGGAACAGGGATTGCAGTCGTTCTCTCACACCCTGCCCGTAACAGTATTTATGTGCAGAAATCATTGAAGGTGGCAGGTCAGGTTCAGAGAGCATTTAATAAGCATACAGAATCTCAGGTATTATTAACAGGAGCATAGAACATAAAAGCAAGGAAGCTATGATACACTTGAATAGAACACAGTGGCTCAACTCTACTTTCCTGTCTATCCTCATACTCATTGCTCCCTTGTCAATCAAGAATCTATCTAAATCAGCAATAAAAATATTCAATGACCCCGCCTCCACTGCTATCTGGAGAAGACAATTCAACAGATTAAAAGTCTTCTGAGGAAAAATATTTTTCCTCATCTCCATCTTAAATGGGAGACTGCTTATTTTTAAATTGGGTCCCCAAGTTCTCGTCTCCACCCTGTCAAGTGCTTCAATAAGATCACCTCTCATTTTTCTAAACTGTAATGTGTAAAGGCCCAACCTGCCCAATCTTTCCTCATAATCCCAATCCCTACATTCCAGGCATCAGTTGAGTAAACCATCCCTGCACTGCTTCTAATGCAATTCTATCACTTCTTAAATGAGGAGACCAAAACTGTACACAGTACTCCAGATGTGGTCTCACCAACACCCTGTACCACAATAGTAAAACTTCCCTACCTTTATGTTACATCCCCCTTGCAATTATTATGTCAATAAGACATGGGCCAGAATTTTTAGCTCAGCGTGAGCTTGGCGTGCGGGCACACGCCCGACACACCCGAGCGTGAAATAGTGCGTTGACGCCGGCTAAGCGTGCCAACATCAACACGCACTCTTGCAATATTTTGGTAGGCGGACGCATGATGAAGATGGAGGCGCGCCAACCATTAATTAAGTGGCCAGTTAAGACCCTTGAGACACCAATTGTCTCAGACTTTACATAGCCCATACGATTTTTCAGGCCGTCGCATGGGCTAAAGGGGCAGGCCACAATTTCAAAAACCTCATCCGTGGGTGCAATAAGAGGGGTCAGTGGGCTTGCAAATGTGAGTAGTGGGGAGGCAATGGCATAGTGCTATTGTCACTAGACTCGTAATCTAGGGACCTAGGGTAATGCTCTGGGGGCCTGGGTTTGAGTCCCACCATGGTAGATGGTAGAGTTTGAATTCAATAAGAATCTGGAATTAAAAGTTAAGTTAAATTAAATTAAAAGTCTAATGATGTTGATTGTTGTAAAACCCATCTGGTTCACTAATGTCCTTTAGGGAAGGAAGCCTGCTATCCTTAATTGGTCTGGCCTACATGTGACTCCAGACCTCAGCAATGTGATTGACTCTTAAATGCCCTCTCAGCTAGGGCAACTAGGGATGAGTAATAAATGCTGGCCTGGCCAGTGATGCCCACATCGCATGAACAAATAAATAATTTTTTTTAAAAAAAAATTAGGATATAACTTGCTGTTGGTTGCTTGGTGTGGACAGGGCATCTTCATTTCGCTTCAGAGCTGCATTGACAGGAATAAGAGGCTTCAGTTCAGGACTCAGTGTTGTTTTCCAGGCCCCCAGAGGATAAGTACCACTTGCGGCCTTCCAGGTATCAGGCAGCCTTCCCTTACCCTGTTAATGGGGATTGTGGTCTCCGCTGGAGACACATCCACTGAGGAGGAAGAGAGGACCAGAAGGTGGAGGAGGCCAGGTTTTTTTTTTATTCACGGGATGTGGGCTTCGCTAGCTGGGCCAGCATTTATTGTCCATCCCTAGTTGCCTTTGAGAAGGTGGTGGTGAGCTGCCTTCTTAAACCGCTGCAGTCCATGTGGTGTTAGGAAGGGAGTCCCAGGATTTTGACCCAATGACAGTGAAGGAACAGCGATATATTTCCAAGTCAGGATGGTGAGTGCCTTGGAGGGGAACTTCCAGGCGGTGGTGTTCCCATCTATCTGCTGCCTTTGTCCTTCTAGGTGGTAGTGGTCATGCGTTTGGAAGGTGCTGTCTAAGGAGCCTTGGTGAATTCCTGCAGTGCACCTTGTAGATGGTACACACTGCTGCTACTGTGCGTCAGTGGTGGAGGGAATGAATGTTTGTGGATGTGGTACCAATCAAGCGGACTACTTTGTCCTGGACGGTGTCCAGCTTCTTCAGTGCTGTAGGAGCTAAACTCATCCAGGCAAGTGGTGAGTATTCCATCACACTCCTGACTTGTGCCTTGTTGACGGCAGACAAGCTTTGGGGAGTCAGGAGGCGAGTTACTCATCGCACGATTCCTAGCCTCTGACCTGCTCTTGTAGCCACAGTATTTATATGGCTAGTCCAGTTCAGCTTCTGGTCAATGGTAACCCCCAAAATGTTGATAGTGGAGGATTCAGTGATGGTAATGCCATTGAGCATCAAGGGGCGATGATTGGATTCTTTCTTGTTGGAGATGGTCATTGTCTGACACTTGTGTGGCACGAATGTTACATGCCACTTATCAGCCCAAGTCTGGATATTGTCCAGATCTTGCTGCATTTGGACATGGGCTGCTTCAGCATCTAAAGAGTAGTGAATAGTGCTGAACATTGTGCAATCATCAGCGGACATCCCCACTTCTGACCTTATGGTGGAAGGAAGGTCATTGATGAAGCGGCTGAAGAAGGTTGGGCCAAGGACACTACACTGAGGAACTCCTGCAGTGATGTCCTGGAGCTGAGATGACTGACCTCCAACAACCACAACCATTTTCCTTCGTGTTAGGTATGACTTCAACCAGTGGAGAGTTTTCCCCCTGATTCCCATGGCTCCAGTTTTGCTAGGGCTCCTTGATGCCACACTCAGTCAAATGCTGCCTTGATGTCAAGGGCAGTCACCCTCACCTCACCTCGGGAGTTCAGCTCTTTTGTCCATGTTTGAACCAAGGCTGTAACGAGATCAGGAACTGAGTGGCCCTGACAGAACCCAAACTGGGCATCAGTGAGCAGGTTATCACTAAGCAAATGCGGCTTGATAGCACTGTTGATGACCCCTTCCATTACTTTACTGATGATGGAGAGTAGCCTGATGGGGTGGTAATTGGCCAGGTTGGATTTGTCCTGCTTTTTGTGTGCAAGGCATACCTGGGCAATTTTCCACATAGCCGGCTGGATGCCAGCATTGTAGCTGTACTGGAACAGCTTGGCTAAGGGCGCAGCAAGTTCTGGAGCACATGTCTTCAGTACTTTACCGGAATGTTGTCAGGGCTCGTAGCCTTTGCAGTATCCAGTGCCTTCAGCCGTTTCCTGATATCACTTGAAGTGGATTGAATTGGCTGAAGACTGGCATCTGGGATGCTGGGACCTCCGAAGGAGGCTGAGATGGATCATCCACTCGGCACTTCTGGCTGAAGATTGTTGCGAATGCTTCAGCTTTATCTTTTGCACTGATGTGCTGGGCTCCTCCATCATTGAGGATGAGGATATTGTGGAGCCACTTCCTCCAGTGAGGTGTTTAATTGTCCACCACCATTCACAACTGGATGTGGCAGGACTGCAGAGCTTAGATCTGATCCGTTTGTTGTGGGATCGCTTAGCTCTGTCTATCATTTGCTGCTTAAGCTGTCTGGCATGCAAGTAGTCCTGTTTTATAGCTTCACCAGGTTGACACCTCATTTTTAGGTATGCCTGGTGCTGCTCCTGGCATGCCATCCTACACTCATCATTGAACCATGGTTGATCTCCTGGCTCGATGATAATGGTAAAGTGGGGGATATGCCGGTCCATGAGGTTACAGATTGTGTTCGAGTACAATTCTACTGCTGCTGATGGCCCACAGCACCTCATGGATGCCCAGTCTTGATTTGCTACACAACACGATGGAGGGTATCCTCAATGTGAAGCGGGACTTCATCTCCACAATTACAATACGGTGGTCGCTCCTAGCGATATTGTCATGGACAGATGCATCTGCGGCAGGCAGGTTGGTGAGGATGAGGTCAAGTATGTTTTTTGTTTTTCCCTCTTGTTGGTTCCCTCACCACCTGCCACAGACTCAGTCTAGCAGCTATGTCATTTATTACTTGGCCAGTACTGGTGCTACTGAGCCACTCTTGGTGATGGACATTGAACTCCCCCACCCAGAGAACATTCTGTGCCCTTGCCACCCTCAATGCTTTCTCCAAGTGATGTTCAACATGGAGGAGAACTGATTCATCAGCTGAGGGAGGGCGGTACATGGTAATCAGCAGGAGGTTTCCTTGCCCATGTTTGACCTGATGCCATGAGACTTCAAGGGGTTCGGAGTCAATGTTGAAGACTCCCAGGGCAACTCCCTCCCAACTGTATACCACTGTGCCGCCACCTCTGCTGGGTCTGTTCTGCCGGTGGGATAATACCACTGCGCCACTGCCTCCCCTTGATAGATGTCCCTATTCAGCCTCCAGAGGAGCAACCTGTGGGAGGAGAGACGCAGGCACAAGGGGTGCAGGGCAAACAGGAAGTCCAAGGTGGAAGGGGCCGCAGAAGATGCCACTATCCTGTTGCCAGGGTTTGCAGGCGGTGATGCAGCTACCTAAATATGTCTGAGGTGCAATGCCGAAGGAGGCTCTGCCTCTCAAGGAAGACAGTGACCTCCATTTGTCAGAGGATCAGCCCTGCGACCAACTCTGACTGTGGATGGACACCCCATGCCAGTGGTGCTGCAGGTCACAGTGTCCCTCAACTTTTATGTCTCCGGCTCCTTCCAGGGGTCAGTGGGGGATCTGTGTGAAGTCTCCCAATCAGCTGTAAACAATTGCATCAAGCTGGTGGCAGGCACTCTGTTCAGGCATGCATTGACTTTCATTCACTACAGTATGGACGAGGCCAGCCAGGCAGAGTGAGCCAGAGGCTTTGCAGTAATTCTTGGGTTCCCCCGCGTCCAGGGTGCAATTGACTGCATGCATGTGGCCATCAAGGCGCCAGCAGGTGAACCGTGTGCCTTCGTCGACAGGAAGGGACTCCATTCCATGAACGTGCAGATAGTGTGTGATCACAGGATGCAGATTCTGAAAGTCTGTGCAAGGTACCCTGGCAGCTCCCATGTCGCTTACATCCTGAGACACTCCCAGGTGCTGAGGATCTTCAGTGCTCCAGCTCGACTGGTTGGATGGCTGCTAGATGACAAGGGCTATTCCCTCAAAAGGTGGCTCATGATGCCTCTCTGCCATCCAAGAACAGAGGCCAAGCAGCGGTACAACAAGAGCCATGCCTCCACAAGGGTGGTGGTAGAGCGAACCATCGATCTTCTCAAGATGCACTTCCAATGCCTGGACCGTTCAGGGGGTGTGTTCCAATTCCCCCCAGATCGTGTGTCACTGATAGTGACTGCATGTTACGCTCTCCACAGTGTGGCACTGGAACAGGGGAAAGCAGTGGAGAAAGAGGTTCTTGACGCAGCTGCACAGGCAACAGACGATGAGTCCAGTAGTGAGTCTGAGGACAAGCACAGTCAGGGGAATGCTGACGGCATAGACACTGACCTGGGCAATCTCCAGGGAGGCAGGGACACCCGGGACACTTTGAGCTAATGCTCCTTCAGCTAGCTGACCAAATAAGAGCTACCACCACATGCCAGGGCTGCAGGCTCCATACTCGGTCCCTGATAGGACCAGTTCCTTGGTGAACAACATAAACTTTATTGAAATGGCACATAGTGTAAGGAGAAACACATTCTTCATAACATCATGACTTACCTTGCACCTGCAGAACAAATGAAGCATCCAGAGGCTAGTTGCACAAAAACACATTTAATTAACTGATGCCTGGCAAGCATTCTACAAATTAACATTGCCAGGTGCTTTCCATCACACCAATAAACACCGAATGAAAAATTGGTGAAACAAGTATCACCCTTGATCAGGCCATATTGTGATTAAGGTGCTTTAAGTTTTCGCTGGTGGGTGCTACGTCTACATCCTGCCCCCTCACTGGCACTGACATTGGAGACAGCCTGCTCACTCTCCTGTCCTGTTGGCCTTGATGACTTTGGCGGGCATCCTCTGGCCCATGGAGCATGTGCTGGCCCTGCCTGGGAGGGAGCGGCCAGTGCTACGGCTGTCAACACCCCAGTCGCCGCAGCCTCATCGCTGTCACTGGCAGAAGGGCGGAGGAGCTGCTGCCCTCATCCGGAGTGCCCTGACAGGAGTCCGCAGAGACAACAGGCAGTTCATGCACCAACGTGAGGTCACTCTGGACCTCCCTGCTCACTATTGATGGACGGGTACCTAGCTGGGATACTGGATGCCCAGTCCATCTCCCACACTGACAATGACCACCCGAGGTTATTGCCGGTGTGAGGGCTTGCAGGTCCGAGCGCATCCCTAGGAAGCCTTGATTCAGTTCCTGGAGGAGTCTCTCCATGAGTTGGCACTCTCTCCATGAAGGAGGCATTGCACTCGGTCATGAGGGTCAACGCATTGCTCATGCTGCACAAGGATTCCTCCACAACAGGGACCATGGCAAGCATTCCCTCATGTATCTCCTTCAGATCGTCCCGCACACCCTGCTGGATGTCTATCATCTGCTGCCTCAGGGACAACTCCGGAGGCACATCATCAGCAATCGACTGAGCATTGTCTTGGTCCCCAGCTGTCCTCCAATTGCCGGCACCCTGGGCACTCTCTGCCTCCGCCTGCACCTCAACAGAGTGTGAAGTGCCCTCACCAATATGCACCGAGATAGTAGCCAGTGATCTAAAGCCCACTGAGGTGCTGGTATCTGCACTGGTGTCTGCTTGAGAGAGCAGGTGTGATACAGGTGTGATCAGTGTGGTCCTCAGAGGTCAGGCATGGGCTTTCAGGCTCCTCATCCCGAAGGGCTGGTGGTGAGCCTAAATGGAAGAACAAGGACACGTCATTAGTTGAAGTCGTCACACTGTTACTGTGCATGCCTGGCAGCCTCATGAGACAGAAATATGCATTAGGGTGCCCTCATCTTTCCATTATCAATGGGGATTCCAGGTTTGAGGCTCACATCAATATAGAGACTACAGTGGAATGGTTGCAATTACTGACATTTTCACCTCAGTGCACTGCACTCTTACCTCCCTGTGGAACCCCAACCTCACCGTGGCCCTTTGACCTAGGCGCATGTGCCTCTCCAGCTCCAGGGCTTGCTGCTCATAATGAGTGAAGATTAGTAGGTGGGGCGGTCCCCCCGCCAGTACGCAACCTCTCTACATTGTTATGGGATGCTTTCTCCTGAAAG
Organism: Cetorhinus maximus; assembly: GCF_964194155.1. Taxonomy (NCBI): domain Eukaryota; kingdom Metazoa; phylum Chordata; class Chondrichthyes; order Lamniformes; family Cetorhinidae; genus Cetorhinus; species Cetorhinus maximus. The sequence continues at coordinate 170,526,001 of NC_135883.1, forward strand.
GATAGAAGAGCATTGATTAGTCCACTCTCTTCCTGCAATGCCATTGCAGCCTGGCCAACCCCACCTGAGGAAGACCTCATAGGGCTCAGCCGATTCGTGACTCTGGAGCTGCAAGGCACTTAGCCCATGCAGCCAGGGTTCATCCCCTTGCCCAGATACTGCCTCACTGACATTTGCCACTCACAGTTTAATGCCTCTGAGGTCCACAGGGGGGATGGGCAGCTCTTGATTGCTCTGCAAAGTGATACATGCTAACACGGTACTCACCCTTCCCGATCACAGGGGATTGTTGAGTCGCTGCACCCATGTACACCTACCATATCGTGGCTGCTGACCTGGATGCCACCTTCTCCCAGGCCTTTTTGGTGAGGTGGGGGGGCCTCCTCCTCCCCTCCCTGGGGGCAAGGGTTTCTCTCCACGCTGCCACCTCCTCCAGGAGGGCAGCAAGGCACTCATCGGAGAAATGCGGGGCAAAATGCCCTGGCAACCTGTCCTCCCAACTGCCGTGTCCATCCGCAACACTCTCCATCATGACTTCTGCCTCCTTCGGTAGCAGCCTTCTAAGGGCTGTCGAGGCTGCATTTGTACTGGCCACCGGGTCGAAGTTGGACCCGGCGGGCATTGAGCACAATCCCCCACCCACCCCTTCGTACTCATTCCACAGCCGCATCTTATGCTGGGCAGGCCTTAATTGGTTCGCCCACGTAAAATCATGGTGCGCTGTCGATCACGGTGGCAGTCGGCTTCCCAATCATCCCCGTCCACCCCCGTTGATCCTGCACGCCAAAGGCAAAATTCTGCCCATGAAAGAAATCCAAACTGTGTATGTCAGACTTTATTCATTTTTTGCTATTTTTAAAGGTTGCGTTTGTTGCCAATGCTGTGCATGCGCAGTTCTAGTATTTAACTCTGTTACATCATTGTGCAGAATATGATCGGCGGGCTCGGAAGCGGCTGGGAAACGGACCCCCATCCGTGATTTCATGCTGGCTGGCCAATTAATGGCCAGCCAGCATGGAACGCGTGCTGAAAAGGGGACAGGAAGAAGGAGGATGATGACGTCACTGCGGGCATGGGAGAGTACTTCAGAAGAGCTCCCTGAAGGCAGAGAGCTGCCTCAGGGAGATTCAGACCCTGCACATGATGAAATAAAGTTTTATCAAGCTGCAAAAAAAGTCCACGCATCACAATCAAGCACCTGAAAGCATACCTCATAAAAATGCTGTCCACAGATATTTACTTTAATTTTATTTCATAACGGAGATTTCATCCCATCTTGGATGAGGTTTGATGAAAAATGTAAAGGTTGCCTGGACAATTGGCCCATCCACCAACTGGGCCATGAAAAAGCAGATACAATTGTGCTGTTAATTGGCCGAATTGCCTGCTTAATTGTCGGCAGGTGCGCTTCTGACTTCTGCACGCGCCTGCCGAGCGTAATAGGATAAAAGAGCACGAGGAGAGCGGCGGAGACACAGGATAAAAGAGCGCGAGGGGAGCGGTGGAGACACAGGACAAAAGACCGCGAGGAGAGATCCAGGGAGCAGAGTCGGAGGGTTGGGGGGGTGGGGAGGGGTTAAGTGCCGCCCTGCCTCAGAGGTGACTTTTGAGGGTGAGGGGGAGTGGGGAGAAAGAGCAACCTTACCTTTACCTCTGAGGCAACTTGTGAGGGTGAGGAGGAGTGGGGGGCAGGTGCAGGCCTGCCTCTGAGATGATGTGTGGGTGGGGTGGGGGGGGTTGCAGGAACAAGTGCAGCAGCCTTGCAGCTGAGGAGACTGGTGGCGGTTGGGGGGTGGGGGGGAGGTGGGGGGGAAGGGCAGCCCTGCTGTTGAATATAGCGCACAAGTATTCAGGGTGGGGGGGGTAGGGTGGGCGAGGGAAATGCCCACACATTCAGGAAACCTGTAGAAAGTGACCATTCCTTTGCAAGTGAGACAGTTCAGGTGCAATCACATGGATATGATTGGGGTCGGGCTACTAGTTTATCGGCCCACTCAAGCAATGCAGAGGCATCAAAGTGCCACCAAGTTCTCCAGAGCTCCCCACCCCTCACCCCTGCCCCCGCCCCCCACCCTGTCACAGACTGCGGATTCATAAGCACTTTAGTGGTTGGACTGCACACGTTGTACAATCTCCTTGCTAAAGTTAACCATGTAGCAGTCACTGCTGGAGGTGCTCACAGGCCCTTGCAATATCAGCATCCCGGTTTGGACCAGTCTCCCCCATGGTTCAAGATAACACGGCAGCCATGCAGCGCACTAATCTCTGGCCACCCAATTGGTGGCCAGTACTATCCTTGATGCATTAAGGGGCTGTCACATTTAACCAGGGCAGGTTCTTAGTGCACCCATGCTAGCCATGTGTCTCTCTCTTTCATCCGGGAGGAGTACATCAGAATCATGGAACCTGGTGAACTAGCCTGATGGCCTACAAAGCATGAAGACGACGGAGGAGAGGGTGATTGAGGCTCCTGGCTGCTCAGAGGCAGGAGCAGAACCTCAGGAAGAAAGTGCTGCTTGGGCTCCTGCACACGCCGCTCAAGAGCCACGGTGAGCCATCTCAGGCTGTCGCATAGTGACACCTAGGGTTTATAGACGTCGCCTTTCATTCCTGCAAATGACTGAGAACCAGTGTCGCTGAAGAATGCGAATGACTAAGGAACTGGTCGCTCACATCTGCCAGTTATTGCAGAATTTGGCATCACGGGGACATGGAGGGCATCCACTGTCTGTGGATGTGAAATTGACCGCAGCACTCAATTTCTATGCCAGTGGCTCCTTTCAGGGCTCCACAGGTAACCCCTGTGGGGATTTCACAAGCCTTCATCTACAAATGCATCCATGAGGTCATGGATGCCATCTTTGCGGGGGCACACAACATTGTGCATTTCGCCCGGGACCAGGAGAGCCAGGATGCAAGACTGATTGGATTCGCCCAGATCTCGGGTATCCCACAGGTGGCGCTTAGATCTCCGTCGCAATATATGGTGGACTACATCAACCGCAAGGGTGGTTGTAGGTGGCATGTCACCACCAGAAATGCATCCTGCAGCTGTGCGCACAGTTTCCAGGGAGTGTACACGATGCCTACACCCTGAGTCAGTCACAGGTCCCTGGAGTCTTCCAGGGTCCACAGAAGATGCAGGGATGGCTCTGCGGGGACAAGGGCTACTGCAGAGGCTGTGGATGATGACACCCGTGTGGTGGCCTCAGACTGCAGCAGAGTGATGGTATAATGAGGCTCATGCTGCAGCTTGCACCTTGGTGGGGCAGATCATCAGGATGCTGAAGATGAGGTTCCGGTGCCTGTACCAGTCTGGTGGAAACCTGCAATACAGTCCACATGCATCATTGTCGTCTGTTGCACCCTTTAGAACCTCCAACAGGGAGACAAGCTGGGCTGTGGAGATGGAGGAGGTGCACGTCTCCTCCGGTGAGGAGGACACTAATGGGCATGAAGCTGATGAGGTCCTCGGAGGCGACAATGACAGGGATGAGGCCCTCGCACTGGCTAGATGAGGCAGGCGCACTTGGGATTTGTGGAGGATTTTGTCAAAGTGCAGTGAGGTGACCTCATAGTTCCTCACACTGCATTTCTGGACGTTTGACTCCAGTCTGGCTTATGGCAGCGCGAATACCCTCTGTGAGAATGCTCCTGTCATGGAGAGGCGGTGGAGGTCCTAATAGTCATAGGTAGGATTCTAAACGAATACTTTGTGTCAGTGTTCACAAGTGAGAGGGACGATGTAGGTGTGGAAATCAGGCAGAAGTACTGCGATGTAATTAAAGAAATTAGTGTAGAAAGGGAGGAGGTTCTAAGTGGTCTGGCAGGCTTAAAAGTAGATAAATCTCCAGGCCCGGATGAAATGTATCACAGGCTGTTGAGTGAGGCAAGGGAGGAGGTAGCAGGGGCGCTGGCAATAATTTTCAATACCTCTCTGGCCACAGGAGAGGTGCTAGAGGACTGGAGGACAGCCAATCTGATACCGTTATTCAAGAAGGGAGGAAGGGATAAACCAAGGAACTACAGGCCAGTCAGTCTAACCTCAGTGGTGGGGGGAAACTATTGGATGCAATTCTGAGAGACAGAATTAATCTACACTTGGAGAGGCAGGGATTAATCAAGGACAGTCAGCATGGCTTTGTTAAGGGGAGATCGTGTCTGACCAATTTGATTGAATTTTTCGAAGAGGTGACCAGGTGTGTAGGTGAGGACAATGCATTTGATGTAGTCTACTTGGACTTCAGCAAGGTCCCGCTTGGGAGACTGATAGCGAAGGTAAGAGCCCGTGGGGTGCAAGGCAATTTGTCACATTGGACCCAGAATTGGCTGAGTGGCAGGAAGCAAAGGATGATGGTCGATGGGTGTTTTTGTGACTGGATGTCTGTGTGCAGTGGGGTTCCACAGGGATCGGTGTTGGGTCCCTTGCTGTTTGTGGTATATATAAACAATTTAGACTTGAAAATAGGAGGGTTGATCAGTAAGTTCACGGATGACAAAAAAACTGGTGGGGTGGTAAATAGTGAGGAAGAAAGCCTTAGATTACAGGAGGATATAGACGGGCTGGTCGGATGGGCTGATCAGTGGTAAATGGAATTTAATCCGGATAAGTGTGAGGTGATGAACTTGGGCAGGACAAACAAGGCACGGGAATACACAATGAATGGTAGGACCCTGGTAAGTACCGAGCATCAGATGGACCTTGGTGTGCATGTCCACTGGTTCCTGAAGGTAGCGGGACAGGTAGATAAGGTGGTTAAGAAGGCATATGGGATACTTGCCTTTATTAGCCGAGGCATAGAATATAAGAGCAGGGAGGTTATGCTGGAACTGTATAAAATGCTGGTTAGGCCACAGCTGGAGTATTGCGTGCAGTTCTGGAATCCGCATTACAGGAAGGATGTGATTGCACTAGAGAGAGTGCAGAAGACATTTACCAGGATGTTGCCTGGGCTGGAGAGTTTTAGTTACGAAGAGAGATTGGATAGATTGGGGTTATTTTCCCTGCAGCAGAGGAGATTGAGGGGGGACATAATTGACGTGTATAAAATTATGAGGGGCACAGATAGGGTAGACAGGAAGGAACTTTTCCCCTTGGTGGAGGGATCAATAACCAGGGGGCATAGATTTGAGGTAAGGGGCAGGAGGTTTAGAGGGGGTGTGAGGAAGGATTTTTTCACCCAGAGGGTGGTGGAAATCATGAACTCACTACCTGAAAGGAAGGTAGAGGCAGAAACCCTCGTAACATGTAACAAGTACTTGGATGTGCACTTGCGATGCAATGGCATACAAGGCTATGGGCCTAGTGCTGGAAAATGGTATTAGAATAGTTGGGTACTTGTTTGACCGATGCAGACTCGATGGGCTGAAGGGCCTTTTTCAGTGCTGTAGACCTCTATCACTCTCTGACTCTATGCTATGATGATGACATACATTCAGCACGCTCCATAAATCTTCACAACCTTTGAAAATGTCTGACGGGATCTGGCCAAGGTAGACTGGGAACAGTTACTTGTGGGAAAATCTACAGAGCAACAGTGGGGGGCATTCAAAAAGGAAATGGGGATGGTACAGGCTCAACATGTTCCATCTAGGGTGGTAGGAAGGAGTAACAAGCCCAGAGAACCATGGATGACCAGAGATATTCAGGTTACGATGAGAAGGAAAAGAGAGGCTTTTAGCAGGTACAAGGGAAGCAAATCAACAGAGGCATTAGTGGAGTACAGACAGTGCAGGGTGGAGCTTAAGAAAGCAATTCAGAGAGCAAAGAGGGGATATGAGAAAGCTCTGGCTGGTAAAAGTAGGGAAAATCCCAAGATATTCTATAAGTATATCAATGGGAAGGGGATAACCAGGGAAAGAGTAGGGCCCATTAGGGACCAAGGGGGCAATCTATGGCTGGAGCCAGAGGACATTGCTAGAGTGTTGAATTAATACTTCACATCCATCTTCACCCAAGAGAATGAGGATGAAGGTATCGAACTCGGGGAGAGAGATTGCGAGGTTCTTAAGCAAATTGATATCGGGAATGACAAGTTCTTGGAGGTGTCGGCAGGCTTAAAAGTGGACAAATCTCCAGGTCTGGATGATGTGTGTCCCTGAATGTTGAGGGAGGCAAGGGAGGAGATCGCAGAGGCTCTGACCGAAATTTTTAATTCCTCTCTGGCCACGAGGGAGGTGCCAGAGGACTGGAGAACAGTTAATGTGGTTCCGCTATTTAAGAAGGGTTGTAGAGATAAACCAAGGAACTACAGGCCAGTGAGTCTCACGTCAGTGGTAGGGAAACTACTAAATAAATTTCTGAAGGAGAGTATCTATCTCCACTTGGAGAGGCAAGGTTTGATCAGGGATAGTCAGCATGGCTTTGTCAGAGGGAGGTCATGCCTAACAAATTTGATTGAATTTTTTGACGAGGTGACCAGGTGTGTAGATGAGGGTAGTGCAGTTGATGTAGTTTATATGGATTTCAGCAAAGCCTTTAACAAGGTCCCACATGGGAGACTGAGAAAGAAGGCAAAGGCACATGGGATACAGGGTAATTTGATAAGGTGGATTCAAAATTGGCTTAGTTGTAGGAGGCAGAGGGTGATGACAGAAGGATGTTTTAGTGACTGGAAGCCAGTGTCCAGTGTCGTACCACAGGGATCTGTGCTGGGACCCCTATTATTTGTCATTTATATAAACGACATAGATGACTATGTGAGGAGTAGGATTAGTAAGTTTGCGGATGACACAAAGATTGGCCGGGTGGTTAACAGTGAGGTTGAGTGTCTTGGGCTGCAGGAAGATATAGACGGGATGGTCAAATGGGCTGATAAGTGGCAGATGGAATTTAACCCTGAAAAGTGTAAGATGATACACTTTGGAAGGAGTAATTTGATAAGGAAGTATTCAATGAATGGCATGGCACTAGGAAGTTCTGAGGAACAAAGGGACCTTGGCGTATGTGTCCATAGATCTCTGAAGGCAGAGGGGCATGTTAGTGGGGTGGTGAAAAAGGCATATGGGACACTTGCCTTTATCAATCAAGGCATAGATTACAAAAATAGGGAGGTCATGTTGGAGTTGTATAGAACCTTGGTGAAGCCACAGCTGAAGTACTGTGTGCAGTTCTGGTCACCACATTATAGGAAGGATGTGATTGCACTGGAGGAGGTGCAGAGGAGATTCACCAGGATGTTGCCTGGGATGAAACATTTAAGTTATGAAGAGAGGTTGGATAGACTTGGTTTGATTTCGTTGGAGCAGAGAAGGCTGAGGAGCGACTTGATCAAGGTGTACAAGATTATGAGGGGCATGGACAGGGTGGATAGGGAGCAGCTGTTCCCCTTAGTTGAAGGGTCAGTCACAAGGGGGCATAAGTTCAAGGTGAGGGGCAGGAGGTTTAGGGGGGAATGTGAGGAAAAACGTTTTTACCCAGAGGGTGGTGACGGTCTGGAATGCACTGCCTGGGAGGGTGGTGGAGGCAGGTTGCCTCACATCCTTTAAAAAGTACCTGGATGAGCACTTGGCATGTCATAACATTCAAGGCTATGGGCCAAGTGCTGGTAAATGGGATTAGGTAGGTAGGTCAGGTGTTTCTTACGTGTCGGTGCAGACTTGATGGGCCGAAGGGCCTCTTCTGCACTGTGATGCTGTGTGATTCTGTGTGACTCCTGTTTGGCTGAGGGTAGCTCACTTGTGCTCCGTGATCAGGGTCATATCCATGACACTTTAGAAGCATCTGATGCTTTGTCCACCTTCAGCAGCTCAGCCTTTCAGGAGCTGGAACACAGCTTCGGTAGTCACAGATGCTGATGAGATGGGGGCCAGCCCTCCATAAAGGTGCTGAGAGCAGAAACAGAGAATGAAAGAACTCTGTGGCGTCTGCCCACTACATTCTGGCAGTAATGGCAAGCACCATGGAGGTGCAGGCATCAGTAATGTCGCCAGGGAGTGTGAGGTCGGACCATCACTTTAATCTGAAGTCTGCACGGAGCACAGGGAAGAGGCCCTGGACTGAGACACCTGCTTTTATCTTTTGCAGAAAGGTTTCACATCTGAGTGACAAGAACACTGCTCATCAGAACAAGGAACCATATGCAGTGAGACATTCTTGGGAACTTACTGACAATAGTGAACAGTGTGTACAAATGATTAACAGCCATGCCCAGACTCTAAAAGAGTTAATTCTACTTAACTTTACCTTTACATTGAGCCTCCTCCTAGATGGTGTGCCTTGGCGACGTATTTCTTATGACGTGCAGCTCCTATTCAGAGGCCTGAGGGGCCTTCGTGGCTCCTTGCAGGCATTGCCCGTCTTTTATCAGGGCCTGATCACAGACTGGAACATGGGCGCCTCGCGACGCAGCTCTCCCCCATCAGGAGTAACGGCTATTATCAGAGACCTGCTGCTCAGGAATCCGCCCCTCCATCCGTTTCAGTGGCTGGCAGAGAGGAGGGCTGTGGCTGTCGGGGTGACCAGGATCGGGGATGTGCTGGGTGGCGGAGGAATGGGCGGGATGCTTCCACAGGAGTTGGCACATCGCGTGTCCATGGACGTCTGGCTCGCAGCCAATGTCTTTCAAGACCTTAGGACGGTCGTGCTTGGGCCCGACGTCATACTGGGCCTCGAGGTGGTCTTCCATCTGAGTGTACCCCTATTTGGACGGAATTCCACATTGGCCCCAAGCCCCGAACCTTCCCTCAGGAGCCGGTGCCCCGCAGCTCGAGCCACCTCACGGAAATGCCCTCTGTGCCCTTTAGCACGGCGCAGAGGGGTTTCCTGTACAGGCTGCTGCTGCACACCCTTCACTTCCTTGCCCTCGCCCGCCACCCGGACACACCCTGGCGTGCCTTGTTGCCATCCAGCGGCAGAGGTCCCCATTGGGGGGCCCTCTATAGAGGTGTCCTCCTGCTTTCCATCGGGGAGCTGGGGTGGAGGGTGTTGCATGCAGCAGTCCCATACAATCATAGGGTGTGTTGGTTCACGGACTCCAAAGGTACTTGCCCTTTTTGCGGTCTTGTGGAATCTGTGGACTATGCTTACGTAGAGTGTTATAGACTGCACTCCCTTTTCAGTTATTTAAAGAACCTTTTATTAATGTTTTGTTTGCACTTCAGTCCCACGCTCCTGATTTATGGGCATCCGGTGTGGAGGGGGGCCGGGAGGGAGGAGGACCTCCTCGTGAACCTGCTCCTGGGCCCGGCCAAATTAGCCATTAGCAGGTCCAGGCAGCGGGCGAGCAAGGGGATTGTCCGACCTGACTGTCTACCCCTCTTCTGCGGCTACGTTCGCGGCCAGATGTCCCTGGAGAGGGAACACGCGGTGTCTGCTGGCACCGTCGAGGCCTTCCGTGCCCAGTGGGCACCCCGGCGGCTGGGGTCCTTTATCGACCCCCTTAATCACATTTTGGTTTGATGTTTGCAAGTTTCCTTTAAATTTTGTCTTTGGTTCCATCAGTTACCCTAATTTAGGGGCTGTGTTTATTTTATCCCTGATTTTGTTAATTTAGTTTATTTGGTTAACTCCAAAAGAGTTAATTCTCCTTAACTTTCCTAAGCCTACTGCCTGCAGTGGATCAGACAGTGCAATGTGCTCACCAGATTGTGATCACGGGGTTACTCTAAAGCTAGGTCCCACAAGGTGTTTGTCTCTGTACTGGTGGAGGGTGTGGGTGAACGCTGTGATGGGACTTCAGGGAGGGTGCCACCAGGTTCCTCTTCAGAAGTTTCTTTGGGGCTTCAATGGTAGCCCTAGGTCATGGATTCTGTTGGCTATTTGGCAGATGTGCCTGCGAAAGCAAGGAAAAATAATTAATGCATGGCAGTGGCCTGTGAAAGAGGACACATCAGACACGGCATGGTTATCTGATGGACGTTGCGCTGCTGGATCCTCTCTTGGTAGAGCAGTGCCAACCTCACCATCAGCAGAGGACAGGTCCAGATCCTCGCCGGCTAGCTGGATGGCTCTGTTTTCAAAGTCCGTGAGGACTTTGATTTTGGGAATTCCACCAGCGGTCTGTGACCTCTCTCTCTCTCTTATTGTGCACCAGCTTGTCCTGCATGGTTAGAGATGGAGAAAGTGTAAGCAGGACACCTGCCAAGCCATATGATAAGTGTGCCTGGCCTGTGCAGGTGGTGAGTGGTCCCATGGTACGGGATGACAATAATGAAGTTGAGTGTGAGATCGTGAATGGTGATGTCCCTTGAACTGGCAGTTAGGGCCCTGTGAATATGTGCTGGGTTTCTGAGTGTGAGTGTTGAGGGTGATGAAAGGAGTGACCTAACCTGGCGGAACGGAGGAGATCATTCATCCTCCTGTGGCACTGGGTAGTTGTCCTCTTCTGAAGGACATTGGTGCTGACCACCGCTGCCACTGCCTTCTAAGCCAGATTGGTCACATTGATGCCCAACCTGTGGCCAGAGCAGGGGTACAGGACATCCCAGCGGACCTCCACGGCATCCAGCAGTCGTTCGAAGGACCCATCATTAAACCGGGGGGCTGCAGTCTTTTTGCCTTTAAAGGCCATTTCTCCCGGGCAGCAGTGGTGAGCTGGAAGCAATGAGCGCTGTGCTTGCGGTTGGCCTTTAAATGCCATGCCCGACATGATGCAACAGCGGGGTGGTGGGCAAATGAGGAGCCCGCCCGCCATGGAAACAGCATGTTTCCCAGGAGTGCATAAATAATTAGGCGGGCTCGGGATGATACGGCGTGAAAACCCTCCATCACCATCGGCGGGCAGCATGCTGTTTTACTTTTATTCTGTATCATTCACCAGTAAATCAAAACGTTAAACATGCTTTTCCTGGATAGCATTGTCTGAGTCAGGTCACATATAGCCGATGAACCCAGACCCAATCTCTTCACAGAACTGCCCTGTGCCCTGTCTGTTGGTTTGAAGTGTAAGTAGCACTGGATGGCTGCGATTCAAATTCTCTCAGGCTGCAGTTCTTGTTTTAAGGAAATGGGTCTTTGGGCTGCATTGCCTTTATGTTTTTTCCTAGAATTTCTTTTCTTTGTGTACTTTGTTGTATTGCCACATATGCTGTTTTCTTATCCTTTTCTAGTATTCCCAAGTTTCTGGGTCCAGTTCATCCAGACTCTACCTACCCGCTACTGCACTTAGTACAAATTTGGGAAAATTCCGCCCACTGTTTCTAAACTTCATCTGGCTAGGTGACACATTTCACCCCTCCTTTGAAAACAATCCAGTCTGGTTTATTTCAAAATGTGAATATTCCCTTGACATCTATGTTTCTAAACTTCCCCATATTTCTCTAATTAACATGTCAAACCTAACTTCTCTTCTTAGATCAAAGCACCCAGACTAGCTGCCCCTAATTCAATTAAATCACAATCTCACACACACACACACACACAGACACACACACAGAAATATCCCACTATTACTCTATTTTACAATAAATTCCATTAACATTATGAGAATTATTATATCTTCTTGACAGGCACATGCCCACCCATGGGACGTACAATTCTGCTCATGAAATTATTTGGAGTCTGAGCCACATAGCAGCAGGAGTTCAGCCCTACAAAGGAACAGCCAGAGGGTTAAAAAACACTCAGATCCTATTAACTCCAGTCAGTCGTCAACCTTAGCTCCTGTTTCACAGATTGAAAGTCAGCAGTTAGTCATCACTGTGATACCAGGCAAATTGCGAATTGTTATTTTCTCTTATCCACTCCTCAGACTGCTGTGTCTTACACACACATCACACACGAAATCTTCATCTCTGATACCCCTCAGCAAGTATCAGTCTATACAGTGACAGGAAACAATTTAACAGGAAAGCAGCGCATTGAGTTCAACACTGTCTTCATTGACAGCGATGCTGGTGGACGGTATGGTATATAATAGTGTCAGACTACGTCACAGTGATATGTATAATCGTATGTTAGACTGTGTGACAGTGCAGTGAGAGGAAGCAATTTAACTGAAAAAGACACACCTTAAGATACACACTATGACATTATTGGTTTTCTGTGCATGCACGTACCCGTGTACATGTACAAACGGGCATCGGAGGCCATCTTGCTTGACAATCTTGCATTGAAAGAAGACAACATGATTTTTAAAATAGACTTTGCTGAACCCAAAAGACAAGTCACATGATCACAGGCCCTTTGTTTTGGAAATGACCAACAGGAGTTACAAGAAAAAAGGAATCCTGCCCTCGTCATCGGAGAATCTCACATCCAATTGCAAGGACATCATAATCATGGAATCAGGGCACTCACAGATAGAAACCTGCAGGTTGTTAACAGACCCATCTCATACCAAGGACTGTCCAGGTCCATTTCAAAAGGGACCATTGAGGGGACAATGGACGTCATTTGCATCTTGATAAGACACTCCTCTAACGGGGTCAGAGGGTCTGCCCTGGCAATGGCTTCTCAATGGCTTCTTGTCTAGGGGAGGCAAAGTTGTAGTGATATTATTGCTGGACTAGTAATCCAGAGACCCAGGGGACCCAGGTTTGAATCCCGCCATGGCAGATGGTGGAATTTGAATTCAATCAAAATCTGGAATTAAAATCCAGTGATGACCATGAAACCATTGTCGTTTGTCGTAAAAACCCATCTAGTTCACTAATGACCTTTAGGGAAGGAAATCTGCCATCCTTACCTGGTCTGGCCTACATGTGACTCCAGACCCACAGCAATGTGGTTGACTCTTGAAACCCTCTCAACAAGGGCAATTAAGGATGGGCAATAAATGCTGGCCTAGCCAGCGACGTCCACATCCCCTGAATGAATAAAAAAAAATACAAGCTCCTCAAAATGGCAACTCCTTCAAAAGCTAATGGCTGGGACATTTTCGCTATGAATGGTCTTCCAGACTATTTATTTAATTGTTCAATGGAGGAGGAGTCCTCCTGGCTGGGGGTGAGGACATGGATGGAACTGAGGGACTGGCTGACTGAGGGTGTTGGTCATTTGGCAGAGCTCCCTGTGAACCAAAGTAGAGATAATGCATGTCAACACAGTCAAAAGCAGGAGAAAGAGCACTCACATTTGCATTGAGAGAGAAATGATGTGGTACACGATCCTCACAAGGGTGTTCGCAGCCGACCGCACCGGCAGAGAATGTTCTCTGATGGGGACTTCAATGTCCATCACCAAGAGTGGCTTCGTAGTACCAGAACAGACTGAACTGGCTGAGTCCTAAAGGGCATAGCTGCTAGACTGGTTCTGTGGTAGGTAGTCAGGGAACCAACAAGAGGGGAAAACATATTTGACCTCATCCTCACCAATCTGCCTGGCGTAGAATCATCTGTTCATGACAGTATCGGTAGGAGTGACCACCGCACAGTCCTTGTGGAGTCGAAGTGCTGTCTTCACATTGAGGATACCCTCCATCATGTTATGTGACACTACCACCACGCTAAATGGGATAGGTTTCGAACAGATCTAGCAACTCAAGACTAGGCATCCATGAGGCACTATGGGCCATCAGCAGCAGCAGATTTGTATTCAACCACGATCTGTAACCTCATGGCCCTGCATATCCACGATATGGTGTGAAAACCCACCATTGCAGCCGGCGAGTACAATGTCTTTTTCCTGCCCACTACCGCACTTGGTACAAATCTGGGACGATTCTGCCCTGTGTCTCCTGCGAGTCTTCTTGTTCAATCTATGCCCATGTGTGAGTGATGAATTTGCTAAAGAATTTCAGGTCAGAAAGGTTCTGGTCTAATGAGCTGTATGCCTTGAGAAATAACTCCTCTGGGAGATGCCTAGCTTGTCCCGAAAAGGCCAAAATGATCTCACATGTTCGTGGACCTGCTGAATTGAATCAGGCCATCCTTTGATGATGATTTTCCACAATTTATGTAATGTAGAATCTTTCACCGTTTCTTTTGTAACTGCTAGCATTTCTGTTGTGCAAAAGGTACCAGCTAAACTTGGAGACCATCATCAAGTTTGATGTCAATGAAATCAACTTGCATATCTAAGGATATATCTTCCGTTTTTGCTGAGTTAGGCAATCTGCTAAATGCATCCTATGTGACCAACAAATTACCTGGCTGTACCTAATCTCAGAGATGTAACCTTGAATCTTTAGCAAGAAACTTTGTAATCTTGGTAGTGCTTGGTAAAATGCTGTCACCAAATCACACCCAGTGGTTTGTGGTGGTTCCCCGCCACAAATGTTTTGTCAAAGAGATAGGTTTGAAAACACATGATTCCAAAGACTAAAGCTAATGGGCAGAAATTTCCTCCCGTTGGAGGGGTTGTGCGGGGGCTGGTGCGAACCCGATCGGCGCCCCCAATCGGGCCGCGCCGCCATTTTACATGGGCGGGCCAATTAAGGCCTGCCCAGTGTGACGAGCACCCGGAAGCGCTGAGCACACCCTGTGCGGGTGGGGGGGATTCTCTGAGTCGGGGCCTGCACTCTTTCGCACATGCACACGAAAGAGCGCAGGAATCTCCCTGAGGCACAGGGGTGCCTCAGGGAGATTAGTTTAAGTTTTAAATATCTAAATAAAGAAATTAAAAACTTAAAAAAAATGTCCCCTCATGTGACAGTGTCACATGAGCTGGGACGTGTCAATGAATTTTTTTTCAATGGAATTTTTAAACACTTCATGAAACCTCATCCCGCCCATGAATGAGGTTCCATGAAAAATGCAAAGGCCACCTGGGCTCTTCGACTACCTGCCAACCTTAAGGCTGGTTGGGCAGCTCATTTTATTAGTTCAATTAGTTTTTAACAGGCCTTAATAGGCCTTTGACAGTTCGACGGGCAGGCAGCCGACTAGGCTGCGCGTCTGCCGAACTGAAAATCTAAATGACGCGCGGTGACGTTGGGATGCCCGCCTGACATCATGGCGCGTCATTTTACATGTCGGTTAGCAGGCCCCACCCCCGCTCGTTGACCCAAAAATTCTTCCCAATGTTTCCCGCTTGATGTTGGAGTAGTTGGATTGCATTCAAGACAGAGATTTTGAAGTGAATGCAATCGGTTTGCCCTTTGTTGTGTTAGGAAATAGAGGCAGTTTAAGTAAGTTATATTTGTATTTTTTGAGTGTTAGAAATGAGTTTTAGCTTTAATGTTTAAGTCTGATTTGTATTTCTCTATCTGTGTTTTCAGAAGTTGAGCAAACACAAGAGTAGAAAAAAGCAGTGCTGTTGCCTAGCAACAGGGGTCCAGACCGGCAATTCCCTTCCACAAACACACACAGAAGAAGAAAAACAGCAGTTTGATTTTGCAAGCTGTTTGAGGCCAGTTGGTTTTGAAAGTAGTTGCCAAGAGAGACTGGAGCAAAGGGAATAGATAGCCAGTCCCAAGCTAAAAAAAAGACCCCAAACTCCAGGGGAGTGGAATAGGAGAAAGTCCCAAGAAGAGCTTCTCGTCAAAGGAAGGACAGGAACCTGGAAAAGGTCCTGTTAAGTGAAGTTCACAGAATCACAGAATTTTAGCAGCACAGAAGGAGGACATTCAGCCAATCGTGTCTGCACTGGCTCTCCAATGAGCATTATGACCTAGTGCCATTGCTCTGCCTTTTCCCCATACCCCTGAACCGTGTTTATATTCAAATAATCATTTAATGCCCTCTTGAATGCCTCGATTGAACCTGCCTCCACCACACTTCTAGGCAGTGCATTCCAGACCTGAACTACTTGTTGTATGAAAAAGTTTTTCTCATATCACATTTGCTTCTTTTGCCAATCACTTTAAATCTGTGCCCTCTCGCTCTTGATCTTTTACAAGAGGGAACAGCTTCTCCCTATCTATTCTGTCCAGCCCCCTCATGATTTTGAACATCTCTATCAAATCTACTCTTAGCCTTCTTCTCTCCAAGGAGAACAATCCCAGCCTCTCCAATCTATCCTCATAGCTGAAGTTTCTCATCCTTGGAACCATTCCTGTAAACCTCTTCTGCACTCTCTCCAATCTGTTTACATCCTTCCTATAATATGGCACCCAGAACTGTACACAATACTCCAGCTGAGGTCTAACGAGTGTCTTATATAAAGTTTGCATAACCTCCTTGTTCTTGTACTCTAATCCCCTATTAATAAAGCCCAGGATACTATATGCTTTATTAACTGCTCTCTCCGCCTGTCCTGCCACCTTCAATAATCTATGCACATATACACCCAGGTCTTTCTGGGTGCTCCTGCACCCCTTTCAAAATTCTACTCCTTATTTTATATTGTCTGTCCATGCTCTTTCCACCAAAATGCATCACCTCACACTTCTCTGCATCAAACTCCATCTGCCACCTATCTGCCCTCTCCACCAACTTGTCTATGTCCTCTTGAAGTTCCACACTGTCCTCCTCATAGTTCACAACACTCCCAAGCTTTGAAATTGTCCCCTGCACACCAAAATCTAGATCATTAATATATATCAGGAAAAATAAAGGTCCCAATACCAACTCTGGGAATTCCACTACAAACCTTCCTCCAGCCCGAAAAATATCCATTGACCATTACTCTCTGCTTCCTATTTTTCAGCTAATTTTGTATCCACGTTCTTACTGTCCCTTTTATTCCCTGAGCAATAACTTATCTCACAAGTCTGTTGTGTGGCACTATATCAAATGCCTTTTGAAAACCTGTGTACACCACATCAACAGCATTACCCTCATTAACCTTTTCTGTTACCTCTTCAAAAAACTTCAGCAAGTTAGTTAAACATGATTTCTCCTTTAGAAATCCATGCTGGCTCTTCCTTATCAACCCATATTTTTACATGTGACTACTAATTCTATCCCAAATTATTGTTTCTAGAATCTTGCCCACCACTGAGGTTAAACTGATTAGTCTGTAATTGTGGGGCTTATCCTTCCAACCTTTCTTAACAAGGGTGTAATGTTTGTTATCCTTCAGTCCTTTGACACCACCCCTGAGTTTAGAGAAGACTTAAAGAATATTGCCAGTGCCCCTTCAATTTGTACTCTCACTTCCTTCAATATCCTTGGATGCATCTCACCCAGTCCCGATGCCTTGTTAACTTTAAGTTCCGACTGTCTATTCAACACTTCCTCCCTATCAATTTTGAGCCCTTCTAGTGACAGAGTTTCCTCATCTGCCACCATGGCCTGGGTAACATCTGTCTCCTTGGTAAAGATGGATGCAAAGTATTTATTAAATAACTCGGCCATGGCCCCTTCATCCATGTATAAATTTCCTTTTAGGTCCCTAATTGGACCGACTCCTCCTTTTACCACCCTTTTACTATTTATGTGCCTATAGAAGACTTTGGTATTCCCAAACAGAAGGTCTGTAACTCTTTGCTATGGGCATATGAAGCAGTGGTACTGTTGACGGCTGAGTCAGTTAGAGACAGTGCATGTAAGACTGCTTGAATGCATGTGGTGGCCTAGGGGAGAGCAACATCAGAAGGAGAGTTTGAAACCCTAGAGGTGAACTCTTGCAGAAGGTGCCTGAGAGAAAGCATCAGTTTGGGGGAAGATTCCTAGGCAAGATCTTGGAAATGGGAGATTGGAAGCCCTTGTGTGAAAGACGGAGTGCAGAGAGCCCGCTTCTCTCGCGATGTGACAAGCATCTGGGGGGAGTTAAGCAGAGACCCATCGCATCTGGTTGAAGTGGCATCTGTCACTTGGTTTCAGAGCGTGGTGTGTCTCACCATAGGGTGCCTATCGGTTTACATAGACTGTGTATTTACTGTGGATATTAAGATAGGTTTTGTAACTTGTGTTAACCTTACTGAAAACCAATTCATTATATGCTGCTTGCGTCATTAAATGCAAATTATGGACATATTCTTACTTTGTTCTTCCCACAACACCTATATCATCTGATGCATCCTGGTAAAGTGCATGTAATGTCCATGTGAGCTTGAAAGAAACTCTGGCCAACAGACAGCCTGAAAGGAAGTAATTGAAAACAGTATCTTCCGAGTGAGGTACAAAAGGTAGTTCTTGGGGCTTCTCCACAAGATGTACTGACCTGTAACCATGCTTGTCCTCAAGCTTCAAAAAGAATTTTGCACCTCCAAATCTCGGAGCTAACTCTTTTGATGTGGGTTATTTTTTAAGGACAATGCGTCATAACTGTGCATAAATGTCATGGACTCTCAATGATCCATCCTTTTCAATGACATGTCATTGAGCTGCACCGATCTGTGTGCTCTTGTACCCTTGTAATGATTCCATCTTTCTTCATTTTGTCTACTTCAACCTTCAATTTGTCTTGTAAGTGGGTGCTGCACTTAGGTGGTCGATCAATTGATGGACTTGAATTTTCTTGCAAGTATAATGTTGCAGCTCCCTTGAAACTGCGAATTTTGTTGAAACATTCTGGATATGTCGATGTTGGGTCATGAACTGAGATGATAGGAGTAGTTTCTGATCTGCCTTGTGATGTCCGACTCATTCTATGGATTCTTAGTAGTGTGAGATCATGATATGCCGGTAGATCTGCAATCGCTAGCAATCACTTTAGATGGTGTGATGGTATCTATGTTTTCCACAAGATTGACAATGCGAAACATGTATTCATCGCTCTTTTCTTGTCGTGCACATCATCGTCATTTTCTGATTTGCCAGTTACCTCATGTATGTTCTGATGGGATACCGGATGGTCATTCCGACTACATGAAGGTATCTGTTGTGTATGGTCTGTTTAGATCAGTGCACTTCTCTTTGTAGCTGCATCAGCCTTTGCTCTAGTTCACTGCTGCTGCCAATAACTCTTTCTGCCACATGTCTTGCAGAATTGATGAAATGCTGGGTATTTCCGTGACGCATGTAGAAGTCTACACATTCCACGTATCTTGCTAGGTTTGAGTGTTTTAAAGTGAGTGCGGACCTGTAAGCTTTGTTGGACTGCGAGGATCGTTTCGTACTTCCGTCCATCCTTGAGTAGCTCTTTAATGCTAAATATTTTGGGCTCGTCTAGAAGATCTTTCTGGAATGCTTCCATGAGAGAAAATGCAATCGCCAACTCAACAATTCCATCTGCTAGCTCTGCGATTGAAAAATCACAGTACACAACCTTTCCTCTGCATCTGCTGGTCTATGGATTCTGTAGGCTGTTGTCAAAATGACATGAACTCTAGTTGATGAATACAGAAGTTTAACCTGATTCTGAACCGATATTCCAGTGTAGTTCATATCGTTTGGGGATCCTTCAGCTCTTCTTCTGTTAATCCTGACATCTTCAGCCTGTATAGACCTTTATTTCCAATTGCTAAGCAAATTTTTATGGCTTGCTTGACTGGTTCAGACACATCTGAATCAAGAAACCATAGCTCTGTACACTGTTTAAATATTTTGAATTCAGATAGTAGGTCAGCTGCTTACCAATTCACACAGGGGTATTTTGTGAATATTCTGACAATATCCCTTTGACCTTCATTTTTCTGTAGTACCTGGAATGGGTTTTACTGTAGCCGCCTTTGCATGCTTTTCCAAAGCTCCGCCCACAAAGACAAGTTGTGGCTGGAACACACCATGGAGTAAACGCATTTTTGCTTTTCATTCAATTTATTGTTAAGCAATTCCTGAAGCTGCCAGTTATAATCACAACCTTCTCTAGCTAGATTTTTATTACTTCAGCTTGTTTATAAGTCATGAGAAGAAATCCAAAACTATGCATATCAAAACTTTATTGTCTTTTGCTATTTTCAAAATGTACTTTCTGCTGAACTAAAAAGATAGCTGCTACAAGTCACATGGCCATAGTATTGGTTTTTTGTTCGGGAACCTACCGACAGGAATTACAAAAACAAAAGAATCCTCCTCTCATCATCATGGAATCTCACACCCAATTATAAGGGCATTATAATTATAAAACCAGAGGACTCGCAGGTCAAAACTTGTTATGCCTGCAAAATTGTTAATAGACCCATTTCACACCTGGGACTATCCAGGTCCATTTCAAAAGGGCAACATTGAGGGGGCACTAGGCATCATTTACATCTTGATAAGCTTACCCCTTTGGCAGAGTCAGAGGGTCTGCCTAGATAATGACTTCCCAACACAAGAGCCTCAATATGGATGGTAATTCTTTCAAAAGCTAATGGCTGGGACATTATCAGTCGTGAAACCAAAAGCCAGTTCTAGGCAATAGATAGTCATCCCTTTTGACATCATTGTGGAGAAAGACATGATTCAAATGACTATTTTTTAATTTCTATATCCCTTTGAGAGCTGAGAAACCGTCAGGCGGCTGTTTTAACACAAACTGGGAAGAATTCCAGCAGCCCCAAGCTGAGCAAAAACCATCTCTCAACTCCTTGAAGCCTGTTTGATTTTAAAAGTCTTTAATCATCACCTGCCATGTGGTGTAAGCACAGGAATTCCATCATGCCGCTTCATCATTCGTTTCAAGTGCTCTCGTGTTTTGTCCCCAACTATCTGGACTGAACTCCGCCATGAAGGAAACAAAGTCTGGACTTTGACTTCTTGGGCTTTGGAAATCACGTGAACTAATACTCATTTCTATGGTTATTTTATTGTTGTTGCCTATAGTTGTAAATCTTGATCTTTGCCATTCCTCCTTACTGTTATGTGTGAATGTGTATTTGTGTGTGTGAGATTGCAAAGACTTCCCCCCCATCTCATGATTTGAATGTGAATAAATTAACCTTCTAAGTTAATCATAATGTGTGTTTTCTGTGAGTGGTTAAATCACACAAACTGAATGATTGGGAAAACAGGCTACAGCTTACTTTAAAAATGATTCAAAAACACCTCTGTTTACGGACAGATGGGGAGAGGATAGATAAGTCCAGTTTCTCTCTCTCCTGTTCATAACAGAGTTCATGAGCAGTATAGACCCATTCCAAGCGTGCCAGAAGTTGATCAAACAAGCAAATCTGACCAAAACTTTGACCAGAGTCCAAATTTAGGAAATGAACCAAAAAGGAAAGGAACCAATTGGAAGCCAAGCAGGAAAATTCTGTGCTTGAAACGACCTTTAAAACACCAGAAACTTACCACAGAAAATTCCCTACCCCAGCACCAGAAAAATGCCGATTTCAATGCCCAGATTTTGCTAAAAGGAGATTTGAATGGTGAAACGCCAGCATCACCAAGCCTTCCTCAGTGCTGCTTTGTCTACACTGAGAGTGCAGCTTTGGATGCACAGAGTATAAAGTGGGGGTTTGGTGATTGAGGGAGTTAGGTGAGGGAGATGCTCTTTCCTTTTTCTACTTTTTGTCAGCCTCCACAGCTGGTTCTTACTTCGGAACAGCAGAGGAAGCTGATTGGTGGGTAATTGGTAAGTTATTCTACCTATTCCAATTGTAAAAAATAATTTTTAAAGTTATGGTATGGCAAGTCAGCTCAGCCAAGTGGACTGTACATCCTGCGGTATATAGGAATTCATAGACACACCATATGCCCTGGATGAACACATCTGCAGGAAGTGGCAGCAGAAGACTGAGTTCCGGGTTTCAGAACTTGAATGGCGGCTGGAGTCATGGTTGTACGTCCATGTGGCAGAGAACTATGTGGATAGCATGTTTAGGGAGGTGATCACACTACAGATTAGGAGTATACAGGCAGAGAGGGAATGGGTGACCACCAGGCAGTATAAGAGAACCAAACAGGTAGTGCAGGAGTTCCCTGAGTCTATCTTGCTTGCTAACCATTTTTTAATTTTCGATACTGGTGAGAGTGATGGGTCAAACGAGTACAAGCTTTGGAACTGAGTGCATATCTGGGATTTTAGTGAGTGGGGGAGTTTAAAGTGTTAATCTTGTTCTTGTAAAATTTAGTCTAGTCTATAATTAGCAGTAACTGTGAAAGTGCTGTGTAAGTAGACTAAGGGCAGAATTTTCCCCCCATTGGGGGGGAAGTTGATGTGCGGGCGCATACAGGCGCGCTTCCGATCGGCGCCCCCGGCCGGAGGCGCGGTGCCATTTTACGTGGGTGGGCCAATTAAGGCCCGCCCAGTGTGACGTCCGCACAGAAGCGCTATGCGCTCCCTGTGCGGGCGGGAGGAATCCCTAAAATTGAGAGTGCGCTCTTTCGTGCATGCGCACTAAAGAGCGCACTCATCTCCCTGAGGCTAAGTGCTGCCTCAGGGAGATCGCCTCTACTTTCAACAATTTTAAAAATAGAGAAAAAAAATTCCCTTACTTGTCCCCTCTTGTGACAATGTCACATGAGTTGAGACATGTTCATAATTTCCATAACAACTTTATTAAAAATTTTAAAACCCTACATGAAACCTCATCCCACTTGTGGATGAGGTTTCATGTTTTTTCTAGTTGCCACCGGGGCTCCTGGCCTGCCCGCCAACCTTTAGGCTTAATTGCTTAATCGATCCTGTCAATGGCCTCAATTGGCCATTGGCAGGTCGGTGGGCATGCAGCTGATTTTGCTGCGCCCCCACCTTCCTGAAAATTTAAATG
Source organism: Cetorhinus maximus (assembly GCF_964194155.1). Classification (NCBI taxonomy): domain Eukaryota; kingdom Metazoa; phylum Chordata; class Chondrichthyes; order Lamniformes; family Cetorhinidae; genus Cetorhinus; species Cetorhinus maximus. Next base: position 170,548,341 of record NC_135883.1, read on the forward strand.
GGGCCAGGTGACAATGGGAGTTCCGCCCGACGTCATCCTGCATCATTTTATGCGTCAGCAAGTGGGCCCCGTCCCCGCTCGCCGACGGTAAAATCGTGCCCTAAGTTTCTTTCTTTCTTCCAGCATTAGGCAGGTAAATATACTCTTCTGAGAGAGCTGAGTAATTTATTAGCTAACTGGTTCAATCTGGTTTCTCTAGCCCCAGTTGATGTTTTCTGTCATTTTGTTTTTCTTTCTATTCATTCATGGGATGTGAGTGTCGCTGGCTAGGCAAGTATTTATTGCCCATCCTTAATTGCCCTTGAGAAGGTCTTGGCTGCTTTCTTGATCCACTGCAGTCCTTGTGTTGTAGGTACACCCACAATGCTTTTAGGGAGTGCGTTCCAATACTTTGACCCAGTGACAGTGAAGGAATGGCATTATATTTCCAAGTCAGAATGGTGAGTGGCTTGGAGGGGAACTTCCAGGTGGTGGTGTTCCCATGTTTCTGCTGCTTTTGTCCTTCTAGATGGTAGCAGTTGTGGGTTTGGAAGGTGCTGTCTAAGGAGCCTGGTGTGTTTCTGCAGTGCATCTTGTAGATGGTACACACACTGATTCAGTGATGGCAATGCCATTAGTGGGAGATTGTGGCATAGTGGTATTGTCACTGGGCTAGTAATCTAGAGACCCTGGGTAATTCTCTGGGGATCCAGGTTCGAATCCCACCACAACAGATGGTCAAATTTGAATTCAGTAAAAAATCTGGAATTAAAAGCCTAATGATGACCATGAAACCATTGTCACAAAAACCCATCTGGTTCACTAATGTCCTATAGGGAAGGAAATCTGTTGTCCTTACCTGGTCTGGCCCTACATGTGACTCCAGACCCACAGTAATGTGGTTGACTCTTAAATGCTCTTTGGAATGGCCTAACATGCCACTTAGTTCTCAAGGGCAATTAGGCATGGGCAATAAATGCTGGCCTAGCCAGTGATGACCCATCCCATGAATGAAAAAAAAATTGAATTTCAAGGGGTGATGGTTAGATTCTCTTCCTGTATATCCCACCCTACTGTATAGTTATAGTTAAGGACCTAAAATCTACTCCTGCAAGTGACTTTGCTATTTCTTATCTCTACCCTACATCTTGATCTTGATGTAACTGATAGGGTAGATAAAGGGGAACCAGTAGACATAGGATACCTGGATTTCAAAAAGGCACTTGATAAGGTGCCACCCAAAAGGTTAATAGGCAAGATAACAGCTCATGGAGTTGGCGGTAATATTTTAGCATGGATGGAGAATTGCTTAATGGATAGAAAACAGAGAGTGGGTATAAACAGGGCTTTTTCCAAGTTGGCAGGCAATGAATAGTGGTGTGCCGCAAGGATTGTGCTGGGACCTCAGCTATTTATAATCTATATTAATGGCTTAGATTAAGAGACAAAGAGTAATTAATGTATCTATGTTTGCTGATGGTATCAAGCTAGGTGGAAAGTTAAGTTGTGGGGAGGACACAGAGAGGCTGCAAAGAGATGCAGACAGGTTAAGTGAGTGGGCAACAAGATGTCAGATGGAGTATAACAAAGGGAAGTGTGGCATTATTCACTTTGGTCGTAAGAATAAAAAGGCAGAATTTTTTTTAGAAGTGAGAAACTTGTAAGTGTTAATGTTCAAAGAGACTTGGATGTGCTTGTACAAGGAATGCAGAAAGTTAGCATGCAAGTGCAACAAGCAATTAGGAAGGCAAATGGCATGTTGGTCTTTATTGCAAGGGGATTGGAGTGCAAGAATAAAGAAGTCTTGCTACAGTTTTAATGGGTTTTGGTGAAACCGCATCTGGACTACTGTGTACAGTTTTGGTCTCCACGTTTAACATGGAATATACTTGCATTGGAGGCTGTACAGCAAAGGTTTACTAAATTGGCACCTAGGATGAGAGGGTGGTCCTATGACGAGAAGCTGAGTATATTAAGCTTACGTTCTCTGGAGGTTAGAAGAATGAGAAGCAATCTCATTGAAACCTACAAAATTCTGAAGGGGCTTGATAAGGTGGACGCTGAGAGATTATTTCCGTTGTTTGGGGAGTCTAAAACATGGGGCATAGTCTCAGGATAAGGGGCCAATCATTTAGGACTGAGATGCGAAGAAATTACTTCATTCAAAGGATTGTTAATCTTTGGAATTCTCTACCGTAGAAGGTTGTGGATGCTCTATCATTCAATATATTTAAATCTGGGATTGACAGATTTTTGGTATATTAGGGAATTAAGGAATATGAGGAATGAGTGGAAAAATAGAGTTGAAGCCCAATATCAACCATAATCGGATTGAATGGCACAGCAGGCTCGATGGACCATGTGGTCTACTCCTGCTCCTTATCTATGGTCATCCAAGGTCGCTATTGTACCAATAACATCCTTCTCCATGATAAGTCACCAGAGGAGACAGGATACATCCAAGAATACTGAAGTAAAGGTGGAAATTGAGGAGGCACTGGCCATAATTTTCAAATCTTCTTTAGATACAGAGGACTGAAGCATTGCAAATGTTACACCTCTGTTAAGAAAAGGGTGTAAGCCCAGCAACTATAGGCCAGTCAGTTTAATATCTGTGGTGGGAAAGTTTTTAGAAATGATAGGACAAAATTAATAGTCACTTGGGCAAATACAGGGTTATTAAAGAAAGCCAAAGTGATTTGTTAAGGGAAAATTGCTTGACCTTGACTTCCTTGACTGTTTTTGTTGAAGTAACAGAGAGGGTAGATGAGGATAATGCATTTGATGTGGTGTGCATGGACTTCCGAAAGCCAGGCTTATGAGCAAAGTTGGAGCTTATGGAATAAAAGGGACAGTAACAACATGGATATGGTATCAGGAAGCAGAGAGTAGTGGTTGTTGGTTGCTTTCGGACTGGGGGAAGATTTATCATGGAGTTCTCTAGGATAGTGTTAGCATCCCCGTTCTTCTTGTTATATATCAATAAACCAGACCTTGGTGTACATGGCACAATTTCAAAATTTGTGGATGACATGAAATTTGGAAGTAATGTGAACTGTGAGATGGATGATGTTAATCTTCAAAAGGACAGACAGATTTATGGAATGAGCAGAGATGTGGGAGATGAAATTTAATGCAGAGAAGGATAAAATGTTTCATTTTGGTAGGAAGAATGAGGAGGGACAATATAAAATATTCTTCAGGAGGTGCAGGAGCAGGGGAATCGGAGGGGTAATATGTGTCAATCATTGAAGTTGGCAGGGCAGCTTGAGAGACTTGTTCAAAAAGCATGCAGGACTTAGGCTTTATAAACAGGGCATAGAGTACAAAAGCAAGATGTGATGGTAAATCTCTTGTTACTCAAGTATGTCCAGGCTGTAGGTGACTGAAGACGTCAATGAGAGATCAGCATGAAAGTCCACTGAACTGGCAGGTCATGTTGTCATTGCTGCTGCTTGGGGGAACTTCTGCAGCTGAGCCACCTCTGCCCTTTCTCAGGACACTTTGGATTTTACAAATAGATAGTCCTCAAAGTGTGCTAAATCAAATTTCAGTGCTTGGATCACATGGCCTGGTTGGCTGCAGTGTTTTCCCAAGAAAGATGTCCTGCAATGCAGAAGTTTCTAAGGCTCTTTTTTAGGGTGTCCTTGTATCATTTGTACTGACCACCCTGATGTTGTTTGCCTTGAGACAGTTCCCCATAGAAGATTTGCTTGGAGATTTTGTAGTAATTCTTTTTGGGAAGGATGGCCTCCAAATCTAAGTTAAATTTTATGGAGGGTGGTCTCTATGCCCAGCATGATGAAGGACCTCATTGTTTGTGATTTTCACCTGCCATCGAATTCGCATCATGGACCTCAGGTGTCTTTGGTGGAAGTTCCAAAACTTTGATATGGCTCCTGTAGTAGAGCCAGGATTCTGTGCTATTCAGCAGGGTGGTCAGGACGATGGCCCAGCAGAGTTTGACTTTAGTCTTCAGCTTAATGCAGTATTGCTTTCAGATAAGATCCTGATGTCAGCTGTAGGCAGAAATTGCTTTCTGGATGTATGCAGCGATATCTTCATCAATAATGGCATTATGTTATGTCTGGCATTTCGTAGCGTGTGCCTGGTGCTGATTAAACATAACCTAAGTCTTGGGGACACTGACTTTGAGTCCAATGTGAAGGCATTGGAGAGAGTGCAGAAACGATTCATGAGGATGATTCTAGGGGTGAAGAACTTCAGTTGCGAGAAACTGGGGCTATTCTCCTTGGAAAAGAGGTCAAGAGGAGATTTGACAGAGGTATTCAAAATCAGACAAAGCAGATAGTGGAGGGATACAGAACTGGAGGACACCAATTGAAGGTAGTTGCTACAAGAAGTTAACATGAGGGAAATCTTTTTTGCACAGCAAGTGATGTGGATCTGGAATGCATTGCTTGAGCGTGTGGTGAAGGTAGATTAAATCATGGCTTTCAAAATGGAATTGGGCAATTACCTGAAGAGGCAAAATTTGCAGGGCTATCGGGAAAATGTGGGAGTACAAAACTAGATGAGAACCAACACAGACGAGATGGGCCAAATGGCCTCCTTCTGTAACAATTCTATTATTCTTTGATTCTATCTTTTTCTCTCATGTGGTTGGGTGCTACATAAACATATTACAATTACAGAATTCTTTGAGAGCAATTAGGGATGGGCAACAGATATTGGCCTTACTAGCAATTGGCCCATGAAAGAGTAAAGGATTCTTTTGGAGCCCATACTTATTAAGAACCTGTTATTACTAGATGCCAAAATGAAACAAAATGTCCTGTTTACCACTGCTGTCATCCTTTAACTTAATAAGCAAATTTACAGTTTCTAAGACATCTACTTACTGTCTTTAAAAATGCAATCAACTCATCTATGGCTGTATTTGCATCAGAGAAGAACTGTTCCAGTGTTAGAGATGACCAATTCAGTAAAGTAACTCCTTGTCTCAGAACAGATTCAATCTAAACAGAAAAGGAACAAAAGACTTTGAATGTGAAATTATTATGAATGCTTCAAAACCAAATATAAAAACCACGATCATTGATATCTCATTCACTTCACAAGTCATCACATATACTACAGCTAAATAAGGCCATAATAAATAGGAGCAAGAATAGGTCTTTCAGCCCTTCAAGCCTGCTCTGCCATTCTGATGATTGTGGCCTGAGTGCCACTTTCTTGCCTGTCACCCATAACCCTTGACTCCCTGGTCAATCAAAAATCTGCCTAACTTAGCCTTGAATATCGTCCAGGACCCAGCCTCCACTGCTATCTGTGGAAGTGACTTACAAAGACCAATGACTGAGATAAGGAGAAATTTCTTCACCCAGAGAGTCATGAGCCTGTGGAATTTGCTACCACAGAAAGTAGTTGAGGCCAAAACATTGTATGTTTTCAAGAAGGAGTTAGATATAGCTCTTGGGGCGAAAGGGATCAAAAGATATGGGGAGAAAGCAGGAGCAGGCTATTGAGTTGGATGATCAGCCATGATCATAATGAATGGCGGAGCAGGCTCAAATGGCCTACTCCTGCTCCTATTTTCTATGTTTCTATGACCCTCTGAGAGAAGAAGTTCCTTCACAGCTCCCATTTTCTCACTTCATTTGCACCCCTTTCCTGAGTCATCACTTACAGAGAGGGTTCAAGAGAGAAAGCAGCAAGTGGGAGAGTCAGGTAGGAAAGCAAGGAGTGGGAGAATCAGGTAGGAAAGCCGTGACTGGGAAAATGGGACAGGCAAGCGGTGTGAGGGAGACAGTTGGCGAGAGGGAGAGAGTTGGCCTGCTGGAGAGGTGGAGAGTGGGCCGTAAATAGAAAGAGTTAGGATCTTTTGGCCAAAAGTCGGGGGTTGACTTATACATGAGATATATGAAAAATTAAGCATTTTTTGTCCAAAAGTTGAGGTCCGACTTTCACATGAGATCGACTGTTATCAAGTATTACAGGAGAGCTCTACATACACCTCTTACTAGGGAATCAACACAATTCGCACACCTGTGCCACATAGGGCAGAATATTGCACTCGTCAGGCAGACGTGCATCCACCCCGAACGAGCTTAAAATAATGTGCGATGGCGTCAGGCGAGCATCCCGACGTCATCGTGCATTTGCGCAATATTTCGGTCGGCGGGCGTGCACGGGGGTCAGCAGTGCACCCGTTGACAATTAAGTGGCCTATTAAGGCCTTTAATGAACTAAGTGATCAAAATTTTGTTGGTGGGTGGGCGAAAAGGCCAAACGGCTTTTGGATTTTTGGCAAAACCTCATCCACGGGCAGGATGAGGTTTCGTCCAACGATTTAAAAAAAAACTTTTTGCACTCATCTCTAACATGTCCCTGCTCATGTGACAGAGCCATTAATTGGCCAGCCAGCGTGTAATCGCGGTCGAGGCCCAATCACGGGTGGCGGTCCGTTTCGCAGTCACTCCCAGTCGCCCCCGCCAAGCCCACCCGACAACTGGAAAATCCTGGCCATACTGTATGATATCACTTCCTGCAGTGATGATGCGCACTCAATATTTACATATTTCATTAGAGCTCATCATCATCACATCACTGTAAGAATAAATACATATATGACAGAATTGCTGTTAAATTGCTATTAAAACTGTTTGCATAAAATTTAGACCTCTATCCATCATTTAAGTATTCCTAAAACATATAGGTGGCTTACTCTTATGCCCAGATTTCATAATAGTAAAGCTCTTCTGAGATCTAGAATCATCACTACAGTGTTCTTGACTCAGCAATGTAGTTGTATGGGTGTCCTGCTGCGGTGGTTGCCTTCAAAGAGGTCTTCCATAATCTCACTCTCAGGCCATACTCGCAAATGTGCTCTCGATGCTATTGGCTCTGGAGAAGAGTCATCCAAACTGGAAACGTTAACTCTGTCTCTCTCTCTCTCCACATATACTACCAGGATTGCTGAGTTCTTCCAGCATTTTCTGTTTTCTTCCAGCATCTGCAGTTTTGCTTTTATCATCTGTTGTTCCTCAACATCTGTCCATTAGGTGTTGTGACGTTGCATGATCTTGGTTCGCTGCAAATCTTAGATACTTTTGCTGCGAACCAGATTCCTACTGTTAGGTAAATAACTCAAGCCTTTTCCTCCACGTGCAAACAAAGCAATTCCACACCTGCATGCTAAAGTGCCGAAGGGCCTCTTCTGCACTGTGTGATTCTGATTAATCGTGTGTAGACTTCATCTTCTCCTGCTTTTCTGCACTGATGCAAGCCTGGACAGATGATAACTCGGAAGTGTTGTTCTGATCTGTCTCCCGAACACAATTTCAGCTGGTGACGATAATCCCATGTCTAATGGTGTTGCCCGTAAATTCAACATTGCAACCTGGAAATCTTGCTCTATTTCCTTCCACTTCACATTAAGCAATTTAACCATTTTTTCAGCAAGACCATTGGATCTAGGATAATACGGAGACACCCTTACACGGTTTATGCCCCACTTGGCACACATGTCCTGAAATGGTTTGCCTCTATATTGTGGAGTATTATCTGATACAATCAGCTCCGGTGTACCTAAAAGACTAAATACAGGATTCAAAGTACTCGCTCAGATGTGCTCGATGTAGCCTTCAACTATCTGATAAGTCAGAATTTTGAAAAATAATCTGTGACTAAGAGGAAATCATCAGCATAAATGATAAACAGATGCATTGCAATCTTTGACCAGGGACGCAATGGGAGCTCATGAGGGTGTAGTGGTTTCCTGTGCTGCTTTGGCTGATGCGCTCGCCACACCTTGCACATCTTCACAGCTCTCTCGAAGTCACAGGCCAGCTAATAACATTCTATTAGCTTTCCTAATTACTTGTTGTCCCTGCAAACTTTTGTGATTCATGCACTAAGACACCCAAATGCCTCTGAATCTCAGAGCTCTGAAATCTCTCACCTTTTAGGTAATATGCTTCTTCTTTATTCTTCCTGCCAAAATGGACAATTTCACATTTTCCCACATTATATTCCATTTGCCAGATCTTTGCCTACTCACTTAGAATTAAAAGTCTAATGATTATCATGAAGCTATTGTCGATTGTTGTAAAAACCTATCTGATTCACTAATGTCCCTTAGGGAAGGAAATCTCCTGTCCTTACCTGGTCTGACCTACTTGTGACTCCAGATCCACAGCAATGTGGTTCACTCATAAATGCCCTCTGAAATGGCATAGCAAGGCACTCAGTTGTATCAAACCAGTACAAAGTCTCAAAAAATGAATGAAATCGGACGGTCTAGCCGGCATCGACAACTGCAAACTCAGACCTGTCGACCCTGCAAAGTCCTCCATACTAACATCTGGGGGCTTGTGCCAAAATTGGGAGAGCAGTCTCACAGACCAGTCAAGCAACAGGCTGACATAGCCATCCTCAAGGAATCATATCTTACAGATAATGTCCCAGACTTCACCATCACCATCCCAGGGTATGTCCTGTCCTGTTCCGGCAGGACAGACCCAGCAGAAGTGACGGCACAGTGACATGCAGTCGGGAGGGAGTTGCCCTGGGAGTCCTTAACATTGACGCCGGAACCCATGAAGTCTCATGACATTAGGCCAAACATGGGCAAGGAAACCTCCTGCTGATTGCCACGTACCGCCCTCCCTCAGCTGATGACTCAGCACTGCTCCATGCTGAACACCACTTGTAGGAAGCACTGAGGGTGGCAAGGGCGCAGAATGTACTCTGGATGGGGGACTTCAATGTCCATCACCAGGAGTGGTTTGGTTACACCACTACTGACCGAGCTGGCCAAATCCGAAAGGACATAGCTGCTAGACTGTGTATGCAGCAGGTGGTGAGGGAACCAGCAAGAGGGGAAAACATACTTGACCTCATAACCGCCAGCCTCGCTACCGCAGATGCATCTGTCCATGACAGTATCAGTAGGAGTGACCACCGCACAGTCATTGTGGAGACGAAGCCCCGCCTTCACATTGAGGATACCCTGCATGCTAAATGGGATAGATTGCGAACAGATCCAGCAACTCAAGACTGAACATCCATGAGGTACTGTGGACCATCAGCAGCATCAGAATTTTACTCGAACACAACCTGTAACCTCATGGCCCAGCATATCCTCCATTCTACCATTACCATCAAGCCAGGGGATCAACCCTGGTTCAATGAAGAGTGCAGGAGGGCATGCCAGGAGCAGCACGAGGCATACGTAAGTGTGAGGTGTCAACCTGGTGAAGCTATAGCACAAGACTATTTGTGTGCCAAACTGTACAAGGACCCAGTGATGGACAGGGCTAAGTGATCCCATAACCATCAGGTCTAAGCTCTGGAGTCCTGCCACATCCAGTCGTGAAAAATAAAACAACTCACTGGAGGAGGACCCACCAAAAATATCCCCATCCTCAATGGCGGGAGCACATCAGTGCAAAAGATGAGGCTGAAGTATTCGCAACAATCTTCAGCCAAAAGTGCCGAAGGGATGATCCATCTTGGCCTCCTCCCAGATATCCAGCATCAGAAATACCAGTCTTCAGCCAATTTGATTCACTCCACGTGATATCAACAAATGGCTGAAGGCACTGGATACTGCAAAGGCTATGAGCCCTGACAATATTCCGGCAAAAGTATTGAAGACTTGTGCTCTAGAACTTGCTGTGCCCCGAGCCAAGCTGTTCCAATACAGTTACAACACTGGCATCTACCCAGCTATGTGGAAAATTGCCCAGTATGTCCTGTACACAAAAAGCAGGACAAATCCAACCCGGCCAACCACTGCCCTATCAGTCTACTCTTCATCATCAGTAAAGTAATGGAAGGGGTCATCAACAGTGCTATGAAGCAGCACCTGCTTAGCATAACCTGCTCACTGATACCCAGTTTGGGTTCTGCCTTGGCCACTCAGCTCCTGACCACATTACGTCCTTGGTTCAAACATGGACAAAGGAGCTGAACTCCCGAGGTGAGGCGAGAGAGACTGCCCTTGACATCAAGGCTGCATTTGAATGGGTGTGGCATTAAAGAGCCCTAGCAAAACTGGAATCAATGGGAATCAGGGGGAAAGCTCTCCACTGGTTGGAGTCATACCTAGCACAAAAGAAGATGGTTGTGGTTGTTGGAGGTCAGTCATCTCAGCCCCAGGACTTTACTGCAGGAGTTCCTCAGGGTAGTGTCCTCGGCCCAACCATCTTCAGCTGCTTCATCAATGACCTTACTCCCGTCATAAGGTCAGATGTGGGGATGTTCACTGATGATTGTACAATGTTCAGCACCATTTGTGACTCCTCAGATACTGAAACTGCCCATGTCCAAATGCAGTAAGACCTGGGCAATATCCAGGCTTGGGCTGACAAGTCACAAAGACATTTGTGCCATACAAGTGCCAGGCAATGACCATCTCCAACAAAAGAGAATCTAACCATCGCTCCTTGACGGTCAATGGCATTATCATCATTGAATCACCCATTATCAACATCCTGGGGATTACCATTGACTAGAAACTGAATTAGGCTAGCCATATAAATACAGTGGCTACAAGAGCAGGTCAGAGGCTAGGAATCCTGCGGCGATTAACTCACCTCCTGACTCCCCAAAACCTATCTACCGTCTACAAGACTCAAGTCAGGAGTGTAATGGAATACTCCCATTTTGCCTGGATGATTGCAGCTCCCACAACATTCAAGAAGCTTGACAACGTCCAGGACAAAGCTTGATTGGCACCACTTCCACATTCACCCCCTTCACCACTGATACACAATAGCAGTAGTGCGTACCATCTACAAGATGCACTGCAGGAATTCACCAAGGCTCCTTCCAAACCCATGACCACTACCATCTAAAAGCATAAGGGCAGCAGATAGATGGGAACACCACCACCTGGAAGTTCCCCTCCAAGTCACTCACCATCTTGACTTGGACATATATCGCCGTTCCTTCACTGCTGCCAGATCAAAATCCTGGAACTCCCTAACAGCATTGTGGATGCTATACCACATGAGCTGCAATGGTTCAAGGCAGCTCCCCATCGCCTTCTCAAAGGAAACTGGGAGTGGGCAATAAGTGCTGGCCCAGCCAGCAAAGCCCACATCACATGAATGAATAAAAAAAACTTTGTGTGGTGTTCAGCAGAGTCGCCTGTTAGACTTCACGTTTGAGGTGCGTTGAGGGAGATGGCAAGGGCAGCCCTGCTGTTGAGGTGACCTGGAGGGCATGGCAAGTGCAGCCCTGTGGTTGAGGTGACTTGGCCTTAATTGGCCGACCCACGTAAAATGGCACCGCGCCTCTGATTGGGGGCGCCAATAGGAAGCGTGTCAATACGCGCCTGCTCATCAACTTCCCCCCGCGACAGGGGGAAAATTCAGCCCAATGGCTTCAGATTTCCTACCGGCTTTCAACAAGATGTTGATTTCATGCCCTTTCTTTATTCTACTAGCTCTCTCCGGAAGGCTTCGATTAGCGTTGGAGCAATGACAAGCTCCATGATTCTTTCTGGCTACTCAGCTTCAAAGAAATCACAATCTCTGTCCTTATCACAGCATCAGCCTGCAAGCTGTCCAAATGACTCCTTAGGATAATGTCTGAATACCATTAACTCTAAATATTTAATCCTGAAATTCACCTTTATGCAGGGTTGATCTTCCAGTGTATTCCAGGTACTTTTGATACTCATCGGATAGACCTGATTAGATTGAGTCCCTCACTTCAAATGGCTATTTTAATCTTTACTGCCTGTCTGTCAGGTTCAGCACTGGATAAACCATAATATAAAGGCAAAATACTGTGGATGCTGGAAATCTGAAACAAAAACAAAAAATACTGGAAAAACTCAGCAGGTCTGACAGCATCTGTGGAGATAAAGACAGAGTTAACGTTTTGAGTCTGTATGACTCTTCTTCAGGATAAATCATTCTCTGTTGAAAAAGCTTATACTTGGATAGGACATCTGTTGCCTTCCGATACATGATGGGAAATTTTGTAGTCATCGAACTGATGTTTCTTGTTTCTCAAGGATTTTTCTGTTTTCCTGTGAGTTGGATTTCCTTCATTGGAAATACTAAAAAGTACTGCAGCACTGCTGTGCCTGCAGCTTGAGTCTTCGCCACGCCCAGCCCCGGGCTCTGCAAATGGCTTTGCAAAATGTCAGCCCAATTCCAAACTGACTTTCGCAGCCTGAACCTGAACATACCTAATATTCTCCTTTCAAGTGAAGCAGCATTTCACTTGCATTTCCCCTAACTTAATCTACTACATTCGTTGCTCCCAATGCGGTCTCCTCTACATTGGAGAGACCAAACGTAAACTGGGCGACTGCTTTGCAGAACACCTGCGGTCTGTCTGCAAGAAAGACCCAAACCTCCCTGTTGCTTGCCATTTTAACACTCCACCCTGCTCTCTTGCCCACATGTCTGTCCTTGGCTTGCTGCATTGTTCCAGTGAAGCCCAACGCAAACTGGAGGAACAGCACCTCATCTTCTTTCCGGACTGAATATTGAATTCAACAACTTTAGATCTTGAACTCCCTCCTCTATCCCCACCCCCTTTCCGTTTCTCCCCCCTCCCTTTTGTTTTTTCCAATAATTTATATAGATTTTTCTTTTCTCACCTATTTCTATTATTTTTAAATCTATACCTGTAATGCCATGTCAGTCTTTCCACCCCCACTAGAGCTGTACCTTGAGTGTCCTGCCATCCATTCTTAATTAGCATTCTCTTAGATAATATCACTACCTTCAACACCTCTTTGTTCCTTTGTCTGTGACATCTTTTGATTATCTGCTCCTATCACTGCTTGCTTGTCCCTACAACCACCATCCCCACCCCCCAACTTCTCTCCCCCCACCCCACCCCACCTTAAACCAGCTTATATTTCACCCCTCTCCTAATATTACTCAGTTTTGTTGAAGGGTCATGAGGACTTGAAACATCAACTCTTTTCTTCTCTGCCGATGCTGCCAGACCTGCTGAGTTTTTCCAGGTAATTCTGTTTTTGTTTTGGATTTCCAGCATCCGCAGTAGTTTTTTGTTTTTATACTTAATATTCTTCCTGATCACCTGCAGTTATCCTCCAAGTCAGTTACTCACTGTTTATTTGAGCACCAATCCCCGAAGGAGCTTCTAACTCCTCGTATCTCACTGTATTGCTTTGAAGCAGACATTTGTGTTGTGCCGATTTTTTTTTCAGCTTCTCCCAATCTTTGATTGACTCCAGTGATCTCTACACTGAAATGGGTCACCACAATTCCAATCTTCAATGTTGTACTTTGAATTTGCTTCTGCAACGTGGTCTTCAAAAGCACAAGTTGCCACCATGTTGTTTTGTTGGGTTCTTCACACAAGCATACTAATCACAGACTGATGAATGTTAACAAATGCACTTGGTTTGTTTTATTAGAGATTCACAATACTATAAAGAAGTTACAGGAGAGCTTCAAATACACATCTTGCTGAAAGTCAACACAGCTGTATGACACCACTTATTGCAATGATGACACACATGGGGCTGAATTTTGCGTTCGTCGGGCGGTGGGCCTGACCCAATCATGGGAGGGCGCAGAGCCAATCGCCTCTAGTGATCAGGGCTGCACCGCCATTTAACGTGGGCAGGCCAATTAAGGCCAGCCCAACGTGACGTCCGCCGAGAAGCGCTATGTTCTCCCTGTGCGGGCGAGGGGGAATTCCTAAATGCGTGCATGCGCACGAAAGAGCGCACTCATCTCCCTGAGGTTAAGTGCAGCCTTAGATAGATCGCCTCGACTTTTAAAAATATTAAAAAGAGAGAAAAGAAAAATCCCCTACATGTCCCCTCCTGTGACAATGTCACATGAGTTGGGACATGTTCATAATTTCCATAACAACTTTATTACAATTTTTAAAACCCTACATGAAACCTCATCCCACTGCTGGATGAGGTTTCATGTTTATTCCTAGCTGCCGCCAGGGCTCCTGGCTGACCCGCCAACCTTAAGGTTGGACGGGAAGGTCCTTTAATTGCTTAATTGATCCTGTCAATGGCCTCAAGTGGCCACTGACAGGTCGGCAGGCCCGCAGCTGATTTTGATGCCCCCCCACCTTCCTGAAAGTTTAAATGGGGCGGGGTGACGTTGGGGTTTCCGCCCGACATCATCCCGCATCATTTTACGCGCCGGCGAGCGGGCCCTGCCCCCCCGCTCGCCGACGGTAAAATTCTGCCCATGAACTACTTATATGTTCCATTAAAGCAATATCACAACACTGGGCACCACGCTTTAGGAATGATTTGAAGATATTAGCAAGAGTGCAGAAAATACAAGAATGGTTCCAGGGATAAGGAACTCCAGATACATAGATTGATTGGCGAAGTTGGGACAATTTTCCTTAGAGAAAAGAAGGCTGAAAAAAGACTTGATAGAGGTATTCAAAATCATGAGAGTTCTGGACAGGGTAGATAGAGGAAAAATGTTCCCATTAGTGGAATGCTCTGCCTGAGAGTCTGGTGGAGGCAGATTCAATCAAAGCATTCAAGAGGGAATTCAAATATTATCTATTTGAAAAGGAAGAATGTGCAGGGCTACGGAGAGGAAGTAGGTGAGTGGCACAAGGTGCATTGCTCCTTCAGTGGGCTGGGTGCAGATACGATGGGCCAACTGGCTTCCTGCTGTGCTATAGCAGTTCTGTGATTCTCTGATTCACTTTGTTGATGCTGATCATTATCCTCCATGAAGAATAGTCCCAATCTCTCCAATCTTTCTAAGTAACTGAAGTTCCTCATCCCTAGAACCATTCTTGTGAACCTTTTCTGCACCCTATCTAATGCCTTAACATCCTTCCGAAAGTGTGTTGCCCAGAACTGGACGCAATGCTCCAGCTGAGGCCGAACCAGTGTTTTACACAGGTTTAACATAACTTCCCTGATTTTGTACTTTATGCTTCTATTGATGAAGCCTAGGATGCTGTATGCTTTGTTAACTACTCTTCAATGATTTATGCACGTATATATAGACCCAGGTTCCCCTGCTTGTGCACCCTTTTTAGAATTGTAGCCTTTATTTTATATTGACTCTCTTCCGACCAAAATTAATCACTTCACACTTTGCTGCATTAAATTTGATCTGCCATTTTGTGTCCACTCCACCAACCTATGACCTTTAGAAGTTCAACACTATCCTTCTCATGGTACACAATACTTCCAAGTTTCATATTGTCCACAAATTTTGAAATTTTGCCCTGCACACCAAGGTGTATGCCATTAATATATATCAGAAAGAACAGGGGTCCTAACATCGATCTTTGGGGAACTCCATTATAAACATTGCTCTAGTCCAAAAAACAACCACTCACCACTATTTTCTGTTTCCTGTCACTTAGCCAATTTTGTACCTATGTTGCTACTGTCCTTTTAAGCTCTAATCTTGTTTATACGCTTTAGCCACAATCTTGCAATCCTCCTTGGATATGGGGATAGTGCCAAAGGACTGCGGGGTTCCAAAATTTGCTTCTTTGTTTAAAAAAAATAGGGGTAAACCCAGAACAGGTCAGTTAGCTGAATGCTAGTAGTGGCAATACTTGTACAGACAGTAATCCAGGACAAAATTAATTGGCATACAAACCTATGAATTCGGAGCAGAATTAGGCGATTTAGCCTCTTGAACCTATTCTGCTATTCAACAAGATCATGGCTGATCTGATTGTGGCCTCAACTCCACATTCCACCTACCCCTGATAATCTTTGACTCCCTTGTTAGTCAAGAATCTACCTACCTCTGCCTTAAAAATATTCATTGATCCTGCCTCTATCACTCTCTGGAGGAGAGTTCCAAAGATTCACAACCCTTTGAGGGAAAAAAAATATTCTCACCTCCATCTTAAATTGGAGACCCCTTATTTTTAAGCTGTGTCCCCTAGTTCTAGCCTTTCCCACACAGGGAAACATCCGTTCAGCATCCATCCTGTCAAGTCCCCTCAGGATCTTATATGTTTCAATAAAATAACCTCTCAATCTTCTGAACTCCAATGGATTCAGGCCCAGCCTGTCCAACTTTTCCTATTAAGGTAACTCCCCCATCCCAGGTATAAATCAAAGGAATCTTCTTTGAATTGCTTCTAAGGCATTTATATCCTTTCTTAAATAAGGAGACCAACTTTGTACATAGTACTCTAGTACTCAACAACAGCTGTAGCAAAATATCCCTGCTTTTATATTCCACTCCCTTTGCAAAAAAATGACAACATTCCATTTGTCTTCTTAATCACTAGCTGTACCTACATGTTAACTTTTCCTGATTCATGTACTCAGACACTCAAAGCCCTCTGTACCTCAGAGTTCTGCCATCTCTCTCCATTTAAAGAATATGCTGCTTTTCTATTCTTCATGCCAAAATGGACAAGTTCATATTTTCCCACATTATTCTCCATCTGCCAATTTTTTGCTTACTCACTTAACCTATCTATGTCCCTTTGCAGACTCCTTATGCCCTCCTCACAACCTACTCCCCTATCTACCTGTTTCCTCATCAAATTTATCAACCATCAACCTTCATCTAAGTCATTGATATAAATTGTAGAGTCCCCAGCATCTCTGTGGCACACTACTCGTCACATCTTGCCAACCCGAAAAAGATCCACCTATCCCTACTCTCTGCTTCCTGTTCGGTAACCAATCCTCTAGATACCCTAAAATGTTACCCCTACACCAGGCTTGTGCAACCTTTTCGTGTGGAGTCCACATTTCCATTGTTTTACCTCACTGAAGCAGCCAATCAGCAAATTTCAAAAAGATAAGGTTTGGCACAACATTGAACATGATTTTTTTTTTAAAAACTGAAATATGAACAAAAGAAACAACTTGCTGAGCAACAATAAAGCAATGTCAAAGCATTAAATTGATAAACAAACAATAATTAATAAATATGACCATTAGAGTGTGAGAAGGTCAGAATGTGTGTGTCTGGCTCACTCCCAGTCTCAGGGTTCTCACTCACTCACCCACATCCACCTTGAGATGAGTGAGAGTATGTGTTGGTATGTCGGGTATTATGCCGTGACAGATAATGTGTGCCAGGTGGACCAAATCCATGAGGGAATTTAGTCACACTATCACAACGACTTTGCAATTTGTATTTTTTACGAGATGTGTGCACTGAATTCAGAAGTAATGAGTCCACCAAGACCTTTAGAGATTTCAAAAATTAAATTAAAATATTTATTGACAAAATAAAAGATTTCAAGCACATGTATAAGACTACAATTACTTACTAATATAATAACTCCTAATTAACCTGAACGGCAGTTACACCCCCTTTAAAGCAACAGTCCAAAATAGATTATAGATTTAAAACCGCACCAGCAAGTTAACACAATACTCACTTGACAGTGGAATTCCAAATGGCTTCCCCCCCACTTCAGTTTCGTTGTATAGCAGACTTATGCACACATGGTTGAAGGCTTCATTAAGGCTATTTCACACATTCCTGTAACATCTTACATGGCCTTCTTTCCACATAGCCTTTCATTCTCTTTTATTTATGTTTCTCTCTTTTTTAATATGTAAATTCTATTGCTCCATATGTCTTTGAAACTGTAACTTTCACATAATGTGAAAACTTTTATGTTGCCAATATTGTCCGTAACCTTTGGGAAAAATAAGCACGCTCCTTAGCCCTGTTTATTCAGCTAGTTGTAAACAGACTAAGATCCCTTTGAAATCCAAATATCCCTCCATTTATCTAAAAATGCAAATTCCCTTCACACCTTACATGCGAAGCCAGCATATATTAATGACATTAACATGTCAAGCACCTAGCTTCTTCTGATAATTTTAACCTTGCAATCTACTTGATCCCAAATGTAATTAAATCTCAGAGACAGAACCACCTACGCTTACTCCCATAAACCTACTCCACGATAAATCGGAAAAATATTATGAAAATTCTTATTCTTTCATCACAGGGGATGAGGGCGAATGAGAACCCAGAGGCTGGGAGCGAGCCAGGCACACACTCACACACACTCTCTCTTTCTTCCTCTCACACACATTCTCTCTCAAACAATCTCTCTCTCTCACACACACACTCTATGTTTCACACAAACACATACTGTCTCACAAACACTCTCTTTCTCACAGACTCTCTCTCACACACATGCTCTCTCTCACAGCCACACTCTCGCACACATACATACTCTCTCATGCACACACAATCTCTCACACACACACACTCTCACACATGCACTCTCTCTCTCTCACATTCACATACTCTCTCTCTCACACACACACTGTCTCTCCCTCAGTTTGTGTTCCGCCAGGGCCACTCCAGCTCCTGACCTCATTACAGCCTTGGTTCAAACATGGACAAAAGAGATGAACTCCAGAGGTGAGGTGAGAGTGACTGCCCTTGATATCAAGGTGGCATTTGACCAAGTTCAGCATCAAGGAGCCCTAGCAAAACTGGAGTCAATGCGAATCAGGGGGAAAACTCTTTGCCAGTTAGAATTAGACCCAGCATAAAGGAAGATGGTTGTGATTGTTGGAGGTCAATCATCTCAGTCCCAGGACATCACTACAGGAGTTCCTCAGGGCAGTGTCTCAGGCTCAACTACCTTCAGTTCCTACATCAAGGACCTTCCTTCCATCATAAGGTCAGCAGTGGGGATGATCGCTGATGATTGCACAATGTTCAGGACCATTTGTGACTCTTCAAATATGGAAGCAGTCCATGTCCAAATGCAGAAAGACCTGGACAATATCCAGGCTTGGGCTGACAAGTGGAAAGTAACATTTGCGTCATACAAGTGCCAGGCAATGACCATCTCCAACAAGAAAGAATCTAACCATTGCCCCTTGACATTCAATGGCATTACCATCGCTGAATCCCTCACTATCAACATCTGGGGGGGGGGTTACCATTGACCAGAAATTGAACTGAACTACCCATATAAATACTGTGGCTACAAGAGCAGGTCAGAGGCAAGGAACCCTGTGACGAGTAACTCACTTCCTGACTCCACAAAGCCTGTCCCACAAGGCACAAGTCAGGAGTATGATGGAATAGTCTCCACTTGCCTGGATGAGTACAGCTCCAACAACACTCAGGAAGCTCAACAGGATCCAGGACAAAGCTTGATTGACACTCCCTCCACCACTGACACACAGTGACAGCAATGTGTACCATTTACAAGATGCGCTGCAGGCACTCACCAAGACTTCTTCGGCAGCACCTTCCAAACCTATGACTGCTACCATCAACAAGGACAAGGGCAGCAGATGCATGGGAACACCATCAACTGGAAGTTCCTCTCCAAACCACACACCATCCTGACTTGAGAATTTATATCAGTTTCTTCACTGTCACTGGATCAAAATCATAGCACTGTGGTGTAGTAACACCACAGGAACCGGAGTGGTTCATCACCTTTTCAAGGGCAATTTTAGATGGGCAATAAATGCTGGCCTAGCCAGCAAGGCCCACATCCCATGAATGAATCACACACAACACACACACTGCAAAGTCTTTCATGGGCTGAAACTACCCATTTGCAAATCTATTAAGGTGCATGCATGTTCACTGTTCCATTTCTGATTTTATTTGTGCAAAATTACACAGGTGACATCATCGACAATATATGGAGAATTTCCATGTGTTGAACCGTACACAAAGAAACAAGAGATGGGAAGGATGTGGCTGAGACCATGGCCACCTTGATCCCTAATTCTGATGCACACTTGGTGCAAGATGACTGCGCGGCCAGTCCTGGTTTTGCTGTAGCCTTCCCTTCCAACCCTATCAGTCTGCCTATTTGCACACTGACACGGGCTTCTTAAGGAAAGGTATCAACATTAAAGCAGCTGGCCAGCGATCTACACTGCTGCCTGCCTTTACAAAGCTGGTGTTACTGAAAGCTAATCTATATGGAGAATCGGGACAAGATTGATGGAAAGGAAGAGAAGTAGTTTAAAGTGGCACAACCGAATGGAAGAACAAAGGGGACAGAGGATAACGAGGGGAGCTGGGGAAAGTGAGGGGCAGCCGGGGAAAAGTGGGGGAGGTGGGGGAAAGCAGGGGAGACGGGGGAAAATGGGGGAGTTGGGAAAAAGTGGGGGGAGCCATTGGGAGAACGAGGGCAAATAAAAATTCCTCTAAGGCACAAAAACCCAGAAGGAAAGGTGAATCAACCGTGGCTAACAAAAGAAGTTAAAGGTTGTGTTAGATCAAAGGGAGTGGTTAATAAAGTTGCCAAAAAAAGAGATAAGCCTGAGGTAAAAACAGATAACCTAAGCCTGAGGTAAAAACAGATAATCCTGGAAAAACTCAGCTGGTCTGGCAGCATCTCTGGAGAGAGAAACAGAGTTAACATTTCAAGTCCCTATGACTCTTCTTCATATGGACTCAAAATGTTAACTCTGTTTCTCCCCCCACAGATGCTGCCAGACCTACTGAGTTTTTCCAGCATTTGCTGTTTTATTTCATATTTCCAGCATCTGCAGTATTTTACTTTTATGATAAACTCGAAGGGTTGGAAGCAATTCAGAATCCAGCAAAGGAGGACCTGGAAACTGATAAAGGGAAAAGAGTTTATGAATGCAAGAAAAATAAAGGCAGACTGCAAAAGCTTATTTTGTTATGTGAAAAGGAAAAGACTAGCAAGGACAAATGTGGGTCCTTACAGGTGGAGGCAGGAGAATTCATAATGGAGAATAGGGAAATAGCAGAGAAACTAATCAATTACTTTGTGCCTGTCTTCATGGTGGAAGATACCAAAAATCACCCAGAAAAGCCAGGGAACAAAGGGACTTGTGAAAATGAGGAACTGAAAGAAATTAGTAATAAAGAGATAGTACTCAAAAAATTAATTGGATTAAAGGTTGATAAATCCTCTGAACCTGATGAGTTACATCCCAGAGTGCTGAAGGTGGTGGCTATAGATTTTGTGGATGTATTGGTGGTTTTCTCTCAAAATTCTATAGATTCTGGAGAAGTTCCTGGATATTAGCAATTGTAACCCCACTATTTAAGAAGGGAGAGGAGGGAGGGAGGAAACAGAGAACTGCAGATCTATTAGTTTCACATCAGTGGTAAGGGGAGGATGTGATGAATGGACACTTAGAAAATAATGATATGATTGGGCAGAGTCGACATGGAGTTATGAAAGGGAAATCATGTTTGACAAACCTGTTGGAGTTTATTGAGGATGTTACTTTTAGCAGAGATAAAGCAGAACACGTGGACGTAGGCATTTGGATTTTCAGAAGGCTTTTGATAAGGTCCCACGCAGGAGGTTAGTGGACAAAATTAGAGCACGTGGGATTGGGGATAATATACTGGTATGGATTGAGAACTGGTTAACAGACAGAAAACAGAGAGTGGGAAGAAATGGTCCAATCTCAGGATTTCTTAAATGTTGAGAGGTGGTAAGTTTTGATATCCAAAGTGACCTGGGTGTCCTTCTTCATGAGTCACTAAAAGGTTGCATGCAAGTGCAGCAAGCAATTCGGACTGCAAAACGGTAAGTTGGCTTTCATCGAAAGGAGATTTGAGTACAGGAGTAAAGATGTCTTACTGCAATTATTTTCAGCAGGCTTGTCCAACCTTAATGCGTAGGGGGCCACATTTCCATTTTTTTCTCATTCAGAGTGGAATTGCTGCGAGTTTAGTGAGAAGGGAGTGAAATTTTAAATTTTAAGGGTTAATCTTTTGTGAAATCTAGTGCTGCTTGCTTGCAATTCGGCATTTTACGCAAATTTACTGTTTTTTTAAGTTTTAAGCTTCTTAGAGGGTTGGGTGGGGCTTAGTAAGCAAATTAAGTCCTCTGCTGGAGAGCAGGTGAAATCAGCAAATTAAGGAACTGACCCAATCTAGTTTTGTAACTGCCAGATGGGAGATTCATTTGAATCTCAGAAGTATAAATAAGAGAGGTTAAGTGCCCAGTCACAGGGTGCATGGTTATAGAGTGGAATTGCTATGAGTTTGGTGAGAAGGGGAGGGAGGTGCTCTTTTCTTTTTCTACCTTTCTCAGGCTGCAGACCAGAAGTTGACAAGCTGAATGAGAGGGCTGAATTTTTAAAGCATCCAAGAGTGAGATCACAGGAGGAACACAAGTTCATTGGTTGGTGAGAAACCACTGTTTGGGAGGGTCTTCAAGTAGCTGAAAATTAGAAAAACACATTCTCCTTAAAAGGAGCTATTTAGATTTCAGTAAGAAACACAAGCAATAGGGAAGTAAAGTTAAGTCAAGGCCAGGTAAAATAAAGTAGTATAAGTAAAATAAAGTTAACATAAGGGAAGTAAATTGAAGCAATGGCAGGATAGCTCGGTTGTGTGCAATGTGTGTTATGTATTATGTGGGAAGTCATGGATGCTACTGGTGTCCTAGATAACCACACGTGCAGGAAATGTTATCAGCTGCAGAACCTTGAGCTCAGGGTTTCAGAGCTTGAGTGGTGGCTGGAGTCATTGTGGTGCATCTGAGGCTGACAGCTATGTGGATATCATGTTCAGTGAGGTGGTCACACCGCAGCTTAGGAGCCTGAAGGCAGAAAGGAAATGGGTGACTGCTAGACTATCCAGAGGTACAGGAGTCCCCTGGGGTCCTGCTTGCCAATTGGTTTTCTGTTCTGGATACTGATGAGGGTGTTGGCTCCTCAGAGTGCAGTCAGAGCTAGGTTTGTGGTATCATGAGTGGCTATGCTGTACAGGAGGGGAGGAAGAAGAGGGGAAGAGCAGTAGTTATAGGGAATTTGTTAGTTAGGGGAACAGACAGGTGTTTCTATGGCCACAGATGTGACTCCAGGGTGGTATGTTGTCTTCCTGGTGCCAGGGTCAAGGATGTCATGGAGTAGCTGCAGGACATTCTTCTGGGGGAGGATGATCAGCCAGAGGTCCTGATTCACATTGGTACCAATGACTTGGGTAGGAAAGGGGATGAGGTCCTGAAAGCAGATTTCAGGGAGCTAGGAAGGAGATTGAAAAGCAGGACCTCTAAAGCACTAATCTTAGGATTACTCCCAGTCCCACATGCAACTGGAGTATAAAAATAGGAGAAAAGAGCAATTGAACACGTGACTGGAAAGCTGGTGTAGGACGGAGGCATCAGATTTCTGAGGCATTGGGACTGGTTCTGTGGAAGGTGTGACCTGTACAAGCTGAATGGTCTACACCTGAAAAGGTCTGGGCCAAATATCCTCGCAGGGAGATTTACTAGTGCTGTTGGTGGGGGTTTAAACTAGATTGGCAGGAGGCTGGAAACCTGAGCGCAAATTCAGAGCAGGGAAAGGGAGATGGGGAATTAGTGAGTGACTCTGGAGGACAGAAGAAGCACCGGAATTTGGCAGTGTTAAAAGTTGTATATGTAAATACAAGGAGTATAGCAAATAAAGTCAATGAGCTGAGGGCACAAATAGATACATGGCAGCATGATATCACCATGATAATGGAAACTTGGATTAAAGAGGGGCAAAAATGGCAGCTCAACATCCCTGGATAGAGGGTGGAATCATCCCAGATTTGCATTATGTGCGGTAGTGGGTGGGAAAAGGGATGCTTTACCGGCCAGCCACAATGGTGGGTATTCACACCATATGGTCCCATTCCCAGTGTGTCCTACCTCATTAATTATGCATTCATGGGGAACACGCCGGATCGCTGGCAGGCAGGTTCAGATTTGCCTGCCACACCGTGACCTCAGCGTTTCCTCGCTCTGGGCACCATATTTAAATTGCATCAGAGCACATGCCTACTTCATGTCTTCAGCCCAAGACTGCTCCAGGCAACAGATAGCCCAAAAGCAAGGAAAGTGGCAGCCCCCAAATTTAGTGACGCCTCTCTGGAGTGCCAGCTGAACGCAGTGGAAAGCTGCCGCAATGTCCTCTACACCGGCTCTGGCCACAGGAGGTCCACTAGAGTCACCAATCTGCCCTGGGAGGCGGTGGCAGCAGCAGTCAGCACCACTAGAGAATACAGGGGGTCAACCATCCAATGCAAGAAGAGGATGAATGCTCTCATCCGTTCCACCAAGGTAAGTCAACCACCTCATCACATTCAACTCGCACATTCTCAAACCCATTAAACATCCACAGGGATCTCACACCTCAAGGGATAATACCAATAACTCACATCTCCATCAGGATCGTGTACTCTGGAGCTCATATTCTCATTCCATCCGTGGCTCCACTCACCACACAAACATTCCACGCAGTGCCATGTGTCCTTCTCACACTCTCCATCTGTTTTCATGTAGGAGAAGCTAGCTCACAACAGCAGGGAGGGGTCCGAGACTGGGGTTGGAGTGGCCCACATTAGGCCCTCACTCATTTTGAGGAGTGTGCCATCATGCTGACTGATGAGGATGTGGACTGTGCCTGCAGCAATGGTGAGGTTGGTGGCGAACACCCACGTGAAGATCCTTCACCCCATCATCCCTCTCTCAACGCAACTGTGAGTGCTCTCTCACCTGCTTTTGGCTCTGTTGCCATGCACTAACTGTCTCCACTTTGGTTCACAGGGAGATCTGCCAAGTGACTGACACCCTCAGCCAGCCATTCTGTCTCAGCTCCATTCACACCCTCACCTCCAGCCAAGAGGACGCCTCCTCCATTGAAGAGATGGAAATAAGCAGCCTGGAAAACCTGTCACAGCACTTAACCACACCCTGCACCAGCACAGAGAGACACACCTCGGTAGGGCCTAGATCTTTGGCAGGCTCATGTTCACAATCTGGTGGTCACTGCACACACACGTGTCTGCAACAGGAGTAGGCAGGTTCAGCCGAGCTCCTCAGCACTCGAAGGTCTGCTGGGCAAGAGGCATCTGTGACATCCAAGTCAGATGATGAACCTCTGGATCTGGCCTTCCAACTCATCATGGAGAATCAGCACCATTAAGGTGGGCATAGCCCCCATCTCTTCAGTCAGTGGTACAGGAGTCAGAGGAGTGCGTCCACCTGCTCTCTGATGAAATGGTGCCCACTTGTGCATGCATGGTGGTCTCCATGGGAAAGATAGTGGATGCCATGGAGACCCCGATCCAGCAGAACATGGAGATGTGCGCAGAGCTGCACTCCATCGCAGTAGCCAAGGGTGAGTTCATGCAGTGAACTCTGCAGGAGAAGGAAACGGGGCACCTTGATGTCCCTCCAGGTGGTCCTTCCTCTCAAGGAGTCAGGCTGGGGCTCTCAGGCACCCAACAGTAGGAGGAGTGGCAGCTGGACACCCTGGGTCATCCACTCAGGAATCTCAGAGGCTGTCTTCTCCCTCCAAGTCCCATTTGCCTGTGACTCCTCTCAACTCCGTCCTATCACCACACAGGGAGCAGCTGGTCAAAAAGACGACAGCCAAAGCAAACCAGGACCCTCATGGCCTCAGCTCTCCAGAGGACACAAACTGAAGTCATCAGAGGCAACAGACCCAACCATTGCGTAGGCTGGCTCCACTCCTCCTGGGGATGTCAGGGCAGCACCTAGAAGAAGGGGAAGGCGTAGAAAATTAGAATTTTTGACCAGAAGTGGCTGCATGGGTGAACACATTTTGTCACTTGATAATCTGAAAATATATTCAAATTCACTGAACGATGTGTATTTTTTAAAATTCATTTATGGGATGTGGGTTTCACTGGCTAGGTCAGCATTTATTGCCCATTCCAAATTGTTCTTGAGAAGGTGGAAGTGGGTTGCCTTGAACTGCTACAGTCCCTGTGGTGTCGGTACACACAGAGTGCTATTAGGTAAGGAGTTCTACAATTTTGACCCAGCAACAGTGAGGGAACGGTGATATATTTCCAAATCAGGGTGGTGAGTGGCTTGGAGGGGAACTTCCAGGTGGTGGTGTGCCCATGCATTTGCTGCCCTTGTCCTTCTAGATGGTATGGTCATGGGTTTGGAAGGTACTGCCTAAGGAGCCTTGAAGAGATCTGGTATTGCATCTTGTAGTTGGTATGCACTGTTGCCATTGTTCATCACTGGCGGAGGGAATGAATTTTTGTGGAAGGGGTGCCAATAAAATGGGCTGCTTTGTCCTGGATGGTGTCAAGCTTAAGTGTTGGAGCTGTACTCATCCAGGCAAGTGGAGTATACTCCATCACACTCCTGACTTATGCCTTGTGGGACAGGGTTTGGGGAGACAGGAAGTGAGCTACTCACCACAGGATTCCCAGCCTCTGACCTGCTCTGGTAGCCACAGTATTTATATGGATACATCCAGTTCAGTTTCTGGTCAATGGTAACCCTCAGGAATTTGATAGTGGGGGAATTCAGTGATGGTAATGCCATTGAATGTCAAGGGGCAATGGTTAGATCCTCTCTTGTTGGAGGTGGTCATTGCCTGGCACTTTTGTGGCACGAATGTGACTTTCCACTTGTCAGCCGAAGCCTGGATGTTATCCAGGTCTTTCTGCATTTGGACATGGACTGCTTCAGTATCTGAGAACTTGCAAATGGTGCTGAACATTCTACAATCATCAGTGAACATTCCCACTTCTGCCGTTATGATGGAAGGAAGATCATTGATGAAGAAGCTGAACATGATTGGGGCTGAGGACACTACTGAGGAACTCCTGCAGTGATATCCTGGAGCTGAGATGACTGACCTCCAACAATCACAACCATCTTCCTTTGTGCTAGTTATGACTCCAACCAGTGGAGAGTTTTCCCCGATTCCCATTGACTCCAGTTTTGTTAGGGCTCCTTGATGCCACACTCAGTTAAATACTGCCTTGATGTCATGGCCAGTCACTCTCACCTCACCTCTGGAGTTCAGCTCTTTTGTCCATGTTTGAACCAAGGATGTAATGGCGTCAGAAGCTGTGACCCTGGGCATCAGTGAGCAGGTTATTGCTAAACAAATGTCACTTGATAGCACAGATGATGAGCTCGTCCATCACTTTACTGATGATGGAGAGCAGACTGATGGGGCAGTAATTGGCCAGCTTGGATTTGACTCACTTCTCACTTCTTTGGGCAGGAGTCCTCTCTCCGTTCAACGGATCCTTTTACCCGCCTCCAATACTCTCCCTCCACCTGGACCCCCACTCTGGATTCATACCTGCTCTTGATCTTTTCATTGAGAACTGTCGGCATGACATCAGTCGTCTCAATTTCTCTGCTCATCTCACCCACTCTAAACTGTCTCTTTCTGAACTTGCCACACTCCGTTCTCTCAGGTCCAACCCTGACTTTGTCATCAAACCTGCTGACAAGGGTGGTGCTGTTGTTGTCTGGTGCACTGACCTCTACCTCATACAGGCTGAACGTCAACTTGCAGACACTTCCTCCTACCTCCCCCCGGACCATGACCCCGCCACTGAACATCAAGCCATTGTTTCCAGGCCTGTCACTGACCTCATCTCCTCTGGAGATCTTCCAACCTCATAGTCTCCCAACCACGGATGGCCGGCTTCTACCTTCTCCCCAAAATCCACAAACAGAACTGTCCCGGCAGACTGACCGTGTCAGCCTGTTCCTGCCCCACGGAACTCATTTCTTGCTACCTTGACTCCATTCTCTCTCCCCTTGTCCAGTCTCTTCCCACCTACATCCGTGATTCCTCTGACGCCCTACATCATTTCAACAATTTCCAGTTCCCTGGCCCCAACCGCCTCCTTTTCACAATGGACGTCCAATCCCTCTACACCTCCATCCCCCACCAGGATGGTCTGAGGGCTCTCCACTTCTTCCTTGAACAGAGGCCCGAACAATCCCCATCCACCACTACTCGCCTCCGTCTGGCTGAACTTGTTCTCTCACTGAACAATTTCTCCTTAAACTCATCTCACTTCCTCCAAATAAAAAGTGTGGCTTTGGGTACCCGCATGGGCCCCAGTTATGCCTGTCTCTTTATGGGGCATGTGGAACATTCCATGTTCCAGTCCTACTCGGGGCCCCCTCCCACAACTCTTTCTCCGGTACATCGATGACTGCTTCGGTGCCGCTTCATGCTCTCATCTGGACCTGGAAAAATTTATTAATTTTGCTTCCAATCTCCACCCCTCAATCATTTTCACATGGTCCATCACTGACACTTCCCTTTCCTTCCTTGACCTCTCTGTCTCAATTTCTGGTGATCGACTGTCCACCAATATTCATTACAAGCCTACTGACTCCCACAGTTAACTCGACTACAGCTCCTCACACCCCCTTCCTGTAAGGACTCCATCCCATTCTCTCAGTTCCTTCGCCTCCATTGCATCTGTTCTGATGATGCCACTCTCCAAAACATCTCTGATGTTTCCTCTGACATGCCTGCCTTCTTCCTTAACCGAGGTTTTCAACCCACGGTGGTTGACAGGACCCTCAACCGTGTCCGGCCCATCTCCCGCGCATCCGCCCTAACACTTTCTTCTCCCTCCCAGAACCATGATAGGGTCCCCCTTGTCTTCACTTATCAACATACCAGCCTCCGCATTCAAAGGATCATCCTCTGCCTTTTCCGTCAACTCCAGCATGATGCCACCGTCAAACACATCTTCCCTTCACCGCCCCCCCCACCCCCACCCCCCGGTGGAATTCCACAGGGATTGTTCCCTCTGGGACACCCTGGTCCACTCCTCCATCACCCCCTACACCTCAACCCCCTCCCACGGCATCTTCCCATGCAACCGCAGAAGGTGCAACACCTGCCCCTTTACTGCCGCCCCCCACCCCCCCCCCCTCCACCCCCTCACCATCCAAGGGCCCAAACACTCCTTTCAAGTGAAGCAGCACTTCACTTGCATTTCCCTCAATTTAGTCTACTGCATTCGCTGCTCCCAATGCGGTCTCCTCTACATTGGAGAGACCAAATGCAGACTGGGTGACCGCTTTACAGAACACCTTCGGTCTGTCTGCAAGCATGACCCAGGCCTCCCTGTCACTTGCCATTTCAACACACCACCCTGCTCTCATGCCCACATGTCTGTCCTTGGCCTGCTGCAATGTTCCAGTGAAACTCAACGTGAACTGGAGGAACAGCACCTCATCTTCCGACTAGGCACTTTACAGCCTGCTGGACTTAACACTGTGTTCAACTACTTCAGACCATGAATTCTCTCCTCCATCCCCACCCCCTTTCTAATCCCCCTTTTCCAATAACTTATATTTTTCTTTCTCCACCTATTTCCATTATCTTTAAATGTATTTCCATCCATTCTTTCAACTCCACCTTTTAGCCTATTTCCCCCCACCCCACCCCCACTCGGGCTATCTGTCACTTGCTTGTCCTGCTTTCTATCCTTAACGTCACCATTAGCACATTCCTTAGCTAATATCACCACCGTCAACACCCCTTTGTCCTTTTGTCTGTGACATCTTTGGCAATCTCTTCTTTGCCTCCACGTATTACTGCCCTCTATCCAGCTCTACCTGTCCCATCCCCCTCAACCAGCTTATATTTCACCTCATTTCTATATTTCCTCAGTTCTGATGAAGAGTCATATGGACTCGAAACGTTAAATGTATTCCTCTCAACAGATGCTGTCAGACCTGCTGAGTTTTTCTAGCTTTTTTTTTGTTGTTGTTTTGTATTTGACCTTTTTGAGTATGGGGCATACCTGGGCAATTTTCCACATTGCCGGGAAGATGACAGTGTTGTAGCTGTTTTGGAACCACTTGGCTAAGGGCGCAGCATGTTCTGGTGCACATGTCTTCAGTACTATTGTCCACGCAGACTCTTTGGGCCGAAGGGCTTCTTTTACAATATGTGATTCTGTGATACTATTGCCAAAATGTTGTCAGGGCCCATAGCCTTTGCGGTATCCAGTGCCTTCAGCCATTTCTTGATATCACGTGAGTGAATCGAATTGGCTGAAGACTGGTATCTGTAATGCTCGGGACCTCTGGAGGAGGCCAAGATAGATTATCCACTCGGCACTTTGGCTGAAAATTGTTGTGAATACTGACTCCTTATCTTTTGCACTGATGTGCTGGGCTCCACCATCATTGAGGATGGGAATATTTGTGGAGCCTCCTCTTCCAATGAGTTCCTTAATTGTCTACTGCCTTTCACAACTGGAAGATGGCAGGATTGCAGAGCTTAGATCTGATCCGTTGGTTGTGGAATCGCTTGGCTCTGCCTATCACTTGCTGCTTATGCTGTTTAGCACACAAGTAGTCCTGTGTTGTAGCTTCACCAGCTTGACATCTCTTTTAGGTACGACTAGTGCTGCTCCTGGCATGCCCTCCTGCACTTATCTTTGAACCAGGGTTCATTTCCTGGCTTGGTGGATTTTACCAAGGCTTTTGGCAATGTCTCACATGGCAGACTGGTTAAATAATAAAAGCCCATGGGATCCAGGGGAATGTAGTAAGCTGAATACAATATTGGTTCAGTGGCAGGAAACAAAGGGTAATTGTTGATGGTTGTTCTTGTGACTGAAAGGCTGCTCAGGGGTCAGTACCATGTCTCCTTCTTTTTGTAGTATATATTAATGATTTGAATGAAATGTAGGGAGCATGATCAAGAAGTTTGCAGACAGCACAAAAATTGGCTGTGTGGTTGATAGCGGGGAGGATTGCTGTAGACTGCAGGAAGATACCAATGGACTGGTCATGTGGGCAGAAAAGTTGTAAATGGAATGCAACTCAGAAGTGTGAGGTGATGCATGTGGGGAGGTTAAACAAGGCAAAAGATTAAACAATGAATGGGAGGATACTGAAAGATGTCATAGAATTGAGACACTTCAGTGAATGTCCACGGATCCCTGAAGGTAGCAGGGCAGGTCGATAAGGCGGCTAAGAAGGCATAGGCAATCATTTCACTTATTAGTCAAGGCAGGGAGGTTACGCTGAAACTACATAAAACATTAGTAAGGCCACAACTTGAGTACTATGTGCAGTTCTGGTCACCCTATTACAGAAAGGATGTAATTGCACTAGAGAGGGTACAGAAGAGATTTACGAAGATGTTGCCAGGAGTAGAAAATTGCAGCTATGACCCAAGATTGGATAGGTTGGGGTTGTTCTCCTTGGAACTGAGGAGGCTGAAGGGAGATTTTATTGACATGTAAAAAATTGTGAGGGGCCTGGAGAGAATGGGTGGGAAGGGCCTATTTACTTTTGCAGAGTGGTCAGTGACTAGGACATAGATTTAAACTAATTTCTAGAAAGGTTAGAGGGGAGATGAGGAAAATCTTTTCATCCGTAGGGTTGTGGGGATCTTGAACTCACTGAAAGGGTAGTCGAGGCAGAAAGCTTCAACTCATTTAAAAGGTGTCTGGATATGTACCTGTAACCTGCAGGGCTACAGACCAAATGCTAGAAAAGTGAGATTAGTCCGGCTTGCTCATTTTTCGGCCGGCACAGGCATGATGGGTCAAGTGGCCTTTTTCTGTGCCATAAACTTTCTATGATTCTAGGTACTGCAAGTAATTGGGAAGGCAAATGGAATGTTGACCTTTACTGCAAGGGGGATTGTGATTATAAGTAGGGAAAACTTGCTACAACCTTACAGCATATGGCATGACTCCATCTAGAGTACTATGTACAGTTTGGGTTTCCTTGCTTTGGACGTACATCCTTGCACTGGAAACGGTTCAGGAAGCTTCACTAGACTGATTCCTGGAAGGGGTTTTCTTACAAGGAATGGTTGAACACATCGGGCCCAATCTCATTGGTTTTAAAATAATGGGTGGTGACCTTATTGAAACATATAAGATTCTGAAGGGGCTGAGAGGATGTTTCCCTGAATGGGAGAATCTAGAACTCAGGGGCACAGTTTAAAAGTATGGAGTCTCCCATTTAAAATGGAGAAGAGGAGTAATTTCCTCTCTCAGGGTCAGTAATCTTTGCAATTCTCTTCCCCAGACAGTAGTGGAGGCTGAGTTAGATTTACAAGGGAGTCAAGTGTCATGAAAGGCAGGTGGGAATTGGAGTTAAGATAACAAGAGATCAGCCATGATTTTATTTTATACCAGTTGTATAAAGACCACATACACATGATGAAAAGAAGATGGATAGGGCCAGGGAACTGAAATTTAAAGCGGCGGAGGATGTCGGAATATGTAGGTCGGACACAGGACAGCAGGTGGAAAAATATAGTCAAGATAGAATTATAAAATGGTTGTTGCACAGAAGTTGGTCATTTGGTCCATTGTGTTTACACTGGCTCTCTGACAAAGCAATTCACCTTGTCCACTCCCCTAGCTTCTCCCTGTAGCTCTGTAAAGCTTTTCCCTTCAGATAATGATCTAATTCTCTCTTGAAAGCCACAATTGAATCTGCCTCCATCAAACCCTTGGACAATGCATTCCAGATTCTAACCACTTGCTGCATAAAAGATTTTCCCCATATAGTCATTATTCTTTTACCAATCACTTTAAATCAATGTCCTCTGGTCCTCTATTTTTCTGTCAATGGGAACATTTTCTCCCTATTTGCTTTGTCCAGACCCCTCAAGGTTTTGAATTAAATCTCCTCTCAACTTTCTCTTCAAGAACAGTTCTCACTTTTCCAATCTTTCTGTATAAATGAAGTTCCAACTCCATGGAACCATTTTTGTGAAACTTGCCTGCACCACCACAAATGTTATCATATCCTTCCTAAGGTGTGGTGCCCAGGACTGAACGCAATACTCCAGTCAACCCCGAATCAATGTTTTATATAGGTTTATCATAACTTCCTTGCTTTTGTGCCTATGTATAAAGCCTGGGATCTTGTATGTTTTACTAACCACACTGTTAACCTGTCCTGCCACCCTAAATGATTTGTGCACATATACATCCAGGTCCTTCTGCTCCTGCACCCTCTTTTGAATTGTACCCTTTATTTCATTTTGTTTTCCCCGTTTTTCCTGCAAAAAAATAGAATGAATCACTTCACACTTCGCTGCATTAAATTTCATCTGCCATTTGACAGTCCATTCAACCAACTTCCTTTTGAAAGGAAGTCTTCCTCACAGTTCACAATACTTACAAGTTTCATGTCATCCACAGATTTTGAGATTATGCCTGTACATCAAAATCTAGGCAGAAAGACTCTGTGGGCAGACATTTCTGGTCCTGCCAATGGCAGGTTTTGTGGCAGGTGGGAGCGGAAAATTCAGAGGCCAAAAATCGGATTTCCCCTGGTGGGAAATGGAGTTCAGAGTTTTCCCTTTGCCACTTTCATGGCGGGCTGATGGTGGATCAGGTTCCCCACTGATCCATGACAGGATGCATTACCATATCATGAATGCTAGTTAAAAGTGCTACTTATCTCCCAATCTTGTGCTATGCTAGTGGGAAATTAGACCAGTCTAAATTATGTTTGTTAATGAGTGGCATACAGCTGTCGGCCCTCACTTTGTTCATCACTTCGAGGTGAGCGCAACATTCAAAGCCTACCTGCAGCAGCACTGTTCCGGGCTCTCGCCAATGCCAGAGAGACCACAATGTTGTGGGGTGTAGGGTTGGTCTGCCCACTGGCTTCCTCTGTGATAGGGGATTCTATTGTAAGGGGAACAGATAGACGTTTCTGTGGCTGCAGACGTGACACCAGGATGTTATGTTATGTTGCCTCCCTGGTGCCATGGTCAAGGATGTCATTGAGTGGCTGCAGGACATTCTGAAGAGAGAGGATGAACAGACAGAGGTTGTGGTCCATATTGGTACCAACAACACAGGCAAAAAGAGGGACGAGGTCCTGAAAGCAGAATATAAGGACCTAGGAGATAAATTAAAAAGCAGGTCGTCTCTCAATGCCATATGCTTGTGAGATCAGGAGTAGGAGAATAGACCAGATTAATGCATGGCTGAAGAGATGGTGTAGGAGGGAGGGATTTGGATTCCTCAGGCATTGGGACCAATTCTGGGGAAGATGGGACCTGTACAAGCTGGACGGGTTGAACCCCAGTAGGACTGGGACCAATATCCTCATAGGTATTCACTAATACTGTGGGGGAGGGTTTAAACTAGATTGGCAAGGGGATGGGAGCCTGAGCAGGGAGGCAAAAGAGAGGGAAACAAAGATAGAAATGAAAGACAGAAAAACAGAAGGCAAAAATGGAAGGCAGAGGAAACAAAGGGCAAGTAGGGCCAAAGTACAAAAAAATGTGTAAAAATGTTAAAGACAAGTCTAAAGGCACTGTATCTGCATGCAAAGTGCATTCGCAATTAGGTAGATGAATTAACAGCGCAAATAAATGCAAATGGATACGAGTTGATTGTGATGACAGGAACATGGCTACAGGGTGACCAAGGCTGGGAACAGAATATCCAAGGGTATTCGATATTTTGTAAAAATAGGTGGGGTGGCATTGTTATTTAAGAATAAAATCAATGCCATTGTGAGAAAGGATATTGGCTCAGAAAATCCAGATGTAGAATCAGTATGGGTAGAGCTAAAAGCCAACAAGGGCAGAAAACATTAGTGCAAGTTGTCTATAGGCCTCCAAACAGTAGTGATCAGGTAGTGGACGGCATTAAACAGTAAATTAGAGATGCATGTAACAAGGGTAATCATGGGTGACTTTAATCTACATATACACTGGGCAAATCAAATTAGCAATAATACTGTGGTGGATGAATTCCTGGAGTGTGTACGAGATGGTTTTTTTTCGACCAGCCCATCGAGGAACCAACTAGGGAACAGGCTATCCTAGATTTGTTATCGTTCAATGAGAAGGGGAACAGTGACCATTACATAGAATTTTTCATTAGGATGGAAAGTGAAGTAGTCCAATCCGAAACTAGGGTCCTAAATCTAAACAAAGGAAATTACAAAGGTATGAGAGGTGCGTTGGCTACGATAGATTGGGGAACTTCATTAGGCAATGGCTAATGTTTAAGAAACGAATGCATGCATTGCAACAATTATAAGAGCATGTGAAATAGGAGCAGAAGTAGGCCATTCGGCCGCTTGAGCCTACTCTGCCATTCAATGCGGTCACGGATGATCTATTTTTGCTTTGAATTTCACATTCCCATCTACACATGATAAACTTTGATTCCCTTGCCTAATAAAAATCTAATTTATCTCTACCTTAAAAATATTCAATGACCCTCCCTCCACTGCCTTCGATTCCAAAGTGGCACAACCCTCTAAGAAAAAATTCCTCCTCATCTCTGCCCTAAAAGGGCAAGCCCTAATTTCAGAACAGTGCCCCCTAGTTCTATACTCACCCACAAGAGGAAACATCCTTTCCATGTCCACCTTCTCAATACCATTCACGATGTTATATACTTCAATCAAGTCACCCCTCAGTCTCCCAAATTCCAGTGGAAATAGGCCCAGTCTGTCTAACCTTTCTCATAAGACCTAATGCTCATTCCAGGTATCAATCTAGTAAGCCTACTCTG
Organism: Cetorhinus maximus; assembly: GCF_964194155.1. Classification (NCBI taxonomy): domain Eukaryota; kingdom Metazoa; phylum Chordata; class Chondrichthyes; order Lamniformes; family Cetorhinidae; genus Cetorhinus; species Cetorhinus maximus. The sequence continues at coordinate 170,583,509 of NC_135883.1, forward strand.
AACCGCCTCCAATGCATTTACACCCTTCCTTACATAATAAGACCAAAACTGCACACAATATTTTACATGGTCTCACCAATGATCTGTATAACTGAAGCATAACATAAAAGGAATTATGTTCAATTCCTCTCGTTAAAAAGGATAGCATTCCATTAGCCTTCTTAATTACTTGCCGTGCCTGCATACTAACTTTTTGGGATTCATGCACGAGGCCACCTAAATCCCTCTGCACCTCGGAATTCTGCAGCTGTTCTCCATTTAAGTAATACTCTGCTTTATTATTCTTCCCGCCAAAGTGAACAACTTCACATATTCCTACATCATTCTCCATCTGACAGATTTTTGCCCATTCACTCAACCAATCTATATTTATCAGCAATCTCATGTCCTCTTCATGACATACTTTCCGACCAATCTTTGTGTCAGCTGCAAATTTAGCTACCATGTCTTCACTCCCCTCATCTAAGTCATTGATATAAATTATAAAAAACTGAGGCCCCAGCACAGACCCCTGCGGGGCCCCACTTATCACATCCTGCCAATCAGCAAAAGACCCATTTATGCATACTCTGTTTTCTGCCAGCCAGCCAATCTTTTATCCATGCTGATATGTTACCCCTTACACCATGAGCTTTTATTTTCTGTAATAATCTTTGATGTGGCACCTTATCAAATGCCTTCTGGAAATTCAAGTACAGCACGTCTGTAGGCTCCCCTTCATCCACAGCACATGCTACTCCTTCAAAGAACTCCAATAAATTGGTTAAAGATGATTTCCCTTTCACAAAGCCATGCTGACTTTTCCTGATTACCTTGAGTTTCCCTAAGTGCACAGCTATAACCTCCGTAATGATCGATTCTAGCACCAACAGACTTCAAGCTAATTGGTCTATAGGTTCCTGTTTCCTGCCACCTTGTATAGAGGGGTTATATTTGCTATTTTCAAGTCTGATGGAACCTTTCCAGAATCTCGGAAATTTTGGAAAATTAATACCAATGCATCTACTACCTCATTAGCCACCTCTTTTATGAACCCTTGGATGAAGTCCAACAGGACCCAGAAACTTGTCAGTCCACAGCTCCATTAGTTTGCTTAGTAAGCTTCCCTAGTGATTATAATTTCACAAAGTTTCCCTCTCCCTCCAACCTCCTGATTTACAGCTATTACTGGAATGTTTTTTGTATCCTTTATCGTGAACACAGAGCAAAATGTTTGTTCACTTCATCCGCCATTTCCTTATTATCTGCTATTAACTCCCCACTGTCACTCTCCAGAGAACCAACACTCATTTTACATACCCTTTTCCTTTTAAAATACCCGTGGAAACTCTTGCTATCTGTTTTTACATTTCCAGCTAGCTTCCTCTCATACTCTAATTTCTTTCTCCTGATTAACCTTTTAATCACTCACTGCCATTCTTTATATTCTGACCAAACATCTGACCTGCCAATCATCTTTTCACAGTTATATGCTTTTTCCTTAAGTTTGATGCTTTCCCTCACTTCTTTAGCTAAACACGGATGAATTAGAATCCCCTTAGAATTTTTCTTTGTAGTAGGAATATGCTTATTCTAAGTATTTTGAAATATTCCCTTAAAAGTCTGACACTGTTTCTCTATTGATCTACCCCAGTTCACTTCAGCTAGCTCAGCTTTCATGCCCACATAGTTGTCCTTATTTAAGTTTAAAATATTAGTCTTAAACCCACTTTTCTCCCTTTCAAACTGGATGTAAAATGCAATCATAGTTTGGTTGCTGCTACCTCAGGGTGCCTTCACTCAGGTCATTAATTAATCCTGCCACATTACGCAACACGGAGTCTAATATAACCTGCGTTCTGGTTGGTTCCAGAACATGTTGCTCTAAAAAACTATCTCAAAAGCATTCTATGAACTCTTCATTCAAGCTACTACTGCCAGTCTGATTTTTCCAGTTTATATGTAGATTAAAATCATCCATGATTATTGTTGTCCCTTTAACACAAGCACTCAATATTTCTTCTTGTATACTTTGTCCTGCATTGTGGTTACTGTTAGGGGGCCTGTAGACCACTCCCACTAGTGACTTATTTCCCCTACTATTCTTCATCTCCATCCAAACCGATTCTACATCCTGATCTCCTGAGCCAAGGTCATCTCTAATTATTGTACCAATGCCATCCTTGATCAACAGTGCTACCCCTCCACTTTAATCTGACTTTCTATTCTTCTTGAATATTGCATTGACAGCGGACCGTTTCCCCGAGTTACTTACAAACATATTGAACTTTTAAGTAAGATGTGTGTTTTTTTAAAAAAGGACATACAAGCGAAAGCTGGCTGAGACTGTAAAGTGACCACTTGCTGGAAAATTCCTATGCTGATTACACTTGACCAACTAATCCAGAGAACGGAATGTCACACCTAAAAATGTGTCAAGGGCTACTTCAGACAGAGACACTTCAAAGGAAAAGAGCCGATGCAAAAACTGAACTGTAATCTCCTGTGGTTGCGGAGATAATGAAAGTTGATTACCATCTTAGTAGAAACCATCTCCTGTGAGTTATATCTCAGACTGTGGACGTGATGCGAGTTGAAAAGAAAGCATATGTGGAAGAAAGACGTGTTTTTTTCTCTTCCAGGAAGACACAAGAAAAGGGGTTGAAAGCCAATTGCAACCCTAGTTGTGTGTGCTAGTTTTGGTGTTCCAAGCCTGGTGTATGAGGGTGTGCTGTGAAGGTCACAGCTGAAGAACATCAATGAGGCATCCCTGCACTTGCAGGTAAAAAAATCCCCTCTCTGATTGCTGGAGGCAAGTCACAAGTCAGCAAAGCCATAGTCAAAAAGGAAACAGGACAACTCCTTTCAGCTAACCTGCAGAACCAAGAATCTCCAAACCAACTTCTCAACTGCCAAAGTCAGCTCTACTGGAATCACCCAACTTAACGGCTGCAATGCTTCACCATCTATTCCTCACAGAAAAGCAAAAGCCTGATTAATATATCATTTTAACTTTTCTCATTTTGACTCTGGACTCAATTCTCATTTCTAATCTGTGTGTATGTGTGTTGCTTTTTTTTATTTTCTCGTGTCTTTAACAAGTAAACTCACTTCCTTTAACTCAGGAAAGCCTGGTTAAATTGGCTCCTTTTCAAGCACAAATACATTTGGACTGGGAAAAGGTACACATGAGGGAAGGGATCCTTCTTAAATTAAACTTGTTGCAACCAACCGAGGGGATTGAATAAAGAAAGGGAGCCAGTTCATTCCTCCTCACCCAGGAGCATAACAATTTGGGGTATCTCGTCTGGGATCATAACAACTTGGGGGAACCTCACCTAGGGACCAGTCGTAACAATATTCAGGACCCAACCCTTGTCATCCTGCAGCTATGTCACTGTAATGGCTATCAGAGCATATTTATTTACTTCTATGAGAGGGATAGAATATAAAAGTAAGGATGTTATGCTTCAGTTATACAGGGCATTGGTGAGACCACATCGCGAATACTGTGCAGTTTTGGTCTCCTTATTTAAGGAAGGCTGTAAATGCATTGCAGGTGGTTTAAAGGAGGTTTACTAGATTGATACCTGGAATGAGTGGGTGGTCTTATGAGGAAAGGTTGGATAGACTGGGCTTGTTTCCACTGGAGTTTAGAAGATTGAGGGGTGATTTGATTGAAGTATATAAGATCCTGAAATGCCTTGACAAGTAGACATCAAAAGGGTGTTTCCTCTTTTGGGTGAGTCCAGAACCAGGGGGAATTTTTTTAAATTAGGGGTCGGCCTTTTAGGACAGAGATGAGGAGACTTTTTTCCCTCAGAGGATTTTACGACTTTAGAACTCTGCCTCAGAAGGTGGTGGAGGCAGGGTCATTGAATATTTTTAAGGCAGATGTTGTTAGGCAAGGGAATCAAAGGTTATCGGGGTGAGATGGGAATAGGGAAATTGAAACACAAGAAGATCTTATTGAATGGCAGAGCAGCCTCGAGGGGCCAAATAGTCTACTCCAGTTCCTATTTCTTATGTTCTTATCAATTCATTTACTTTGTTATGAATGTTATGCACATTCAGATACAGCACCTTTAGTTTTGTCTTTTTGTTATCTTTGTAACATTTAGTCTTGACTATTGGTGTATTCTTTAGTTTTATCTCTCTGTCCCTTCCTGTTATTCTATGACCTTCATTTCCCATATTACTATTATGGTCTCCTGCTTTGAATCTACCCCTTGATTTGCCACATCTAACCAAGCTTGATCCCTCATCCCCCTTGTTTAGTTATGCGATTCGTAAGAACACATGTCCCGGCACACTTCAGCTGTAGATCGTGTCAATGGTATAGCCCCCACCTTTCCCAGAACTGGTTCCAGTACCCCACAAACTGAAACCCAATTCTCCCACACCAGGGGAATCTTATTTGCCCTATACCAATTTGCACATGGCTCAGGTAATAATCCAGAAATTATTACCTTTGAGGTTCTGCTTCTTAATTTGGTATCTAGATTCTCATATTGACTATGCAGAACTCCTTCCTTGTCCTGCCTATGTTGTGAGTACCTACATAGACCACCATGACTGGATCCTCCGCCACCACTGTAAGCTCCTCTCCAGCCCTGAGCAGATGTCCCGAACCCTGGCACTGGGCAGGCAACATATCCATCTGGATTCTCGCTCTTTGCTGCAAAGAACAGTGTCAATCCCCCTCACTATACTGTCCCCTACTACCACTACATTCTTGTTTGCTCCTGCCGCTGGAACAGCTTCCTGTACCATGGTGCCGTGGCCAGCCTGCTCATTCACCTTGCAGACCTCACTTTTGCCCACACAGGTTGTGAGCACCTCAAACCTGTTTGAAAATTGCAAAGTCTGAGGCTCCTCTACCACTGCCTGCTCAGTCCCATTACCTGCCTCACTCTCAGTCACATCCTCATGTCCCTTCCTGTCACATCCTCCTGTAAACTTGCAAGGAACATAAAAGCAGACTGTAAAAGCTTCTAAAAATATTTTTTTTAAAAGTCTTGTGAAGACAAATGAAGGTCCCTTACGGTCTGAAACTGGAGAATTTATAATGGAGAACAAGGAAATGGCAGAGCAATTAAACAACTACTTAAGTTCTGTTTTCACAGAGCAAGACACAAAAATAACTTCCCAGAAATGCTAAGGAACCAAGGGTCTCATGAGGAGGAGGAATTGAAGGAAATTAGTATTACTAAGAAAAATAGTCCTGGAGAAATTAATGAGACTGAAAGCCAATAAATTCCTAGGGCTTGATAATTAACATCCCAGGGTACTAAAGGAGGTGGCCTTGGAAATAGTGGATGTGTTGGTTGTTATCTTCCAAAATTCCATAGGTTCTAGAACAGTCCTGGCAGGTTGGAGGGTGGCAAATATAACACCACTATTTAAAAAAGGTGGGAGGAAAAAAAACAAGGAATTCCTGGCCAGTTAGCCAAACATCATCATTAGGGAAAATGTTAGTCTATTATAACAGGACACTTAGAAAATATCAATGTGATTCGACAAAGTCAGCATGGATTTATGAAAGGGAAATCATGTTTGAAAAACCTACTGGAGTTTTTTGATGAAGTAACTAGCAGAATAGATAAGGGAGAATCAGTGGATGTGGTGTATTTGGATTTTCAGAAAGCTTTTGACAAAGTCCCACATAAGAGGTTAGGGTGCAAAATTAAAGCACATGGGATTACAGGTAATATATTGGTATGGATTGAGAATTGGTTAACAGACAGGAAACCAAGTAGGAATAAATGGGTCTTTTTTAGAGTGGCAGGCAGTGACTAGTGGGGTACCACATGGATCAATGCTTGGGAGCCAGCTATTCACAATATATATCAATGATTTGGATGAGGGAACCAAATGTAATATTTCTAAGTTTGCTGACGACATAAAACTAGGTGGGAATGTGAGTGGTGAGGAGGATGTTAAGAGGCTGTAAGGCAACTTAGATAAGTTGAGTGAGTGGGGAAAACATGGCAGATGCAGTATAACGTGGATAAGTGTGAAGTTATCCACTTCAGTAGGAAAAACAGAATGGCGGAGTATTATTTTAATGGTGATAGATTGGGAAATGTTGCTCTACAAAGGGACCTGGGCGTCTTTGTAGGCCAGTCACTGAGAGCAAGCATGTAGGTGCAGCAAGCAGTTAAGAAGGCAAATGGTATGTTGGCCTTTATTGCAAGAGGGCTTGAGTACAGGAGCAAGGGTGTCTTACTGAGGCTGTACAGGGCCTTGGTGAGACCACACCTGGGGTATTGTGTGCAGTTTTTATCTCCTTACCTAAGAAATGATATGCTTGCCATAGAGGGAGTGCAGCAAAGGTTCACCAGACTGATTCCTGGGATAGCAGAATTGTTGTATAAGAAGAGATTGGGTTGACTAGGCTTGTATTCACTGGAGTTGAGAAGAATGAGAGGGAATCTCACTGAAATGTATAAAATTCTGACAGGGCTGGACAGGCTGGATGCAGGGATGATGTTTTCTCTGGCTGCGGGATTCAAGAACAAAAGGTCCCAATCTCAGGATACAGGGTAGGCCATTTAGGGTTGAGATGAGGAGAAATTTCTTCACTCAGAGGGTGCTGAGCATGTGGAATTCTCTACCACGGAAGCCTGTGGAGACCAAGTCACTGAATATATTTAAGAAGGTAATAGATAGATTTCTAAACTTTAAAGGTGTCAAGGAGTATGGGGAAGAGAGCAGGAGTCTAGCGTTGAGATAGCGGATCAGCCATGAACATATTGAACGGCAGAGCAGGCTTGAAGGGCCGAATGACCTACTCCTGCTCCTATTTTCTATGTTTCTGTGTTCTCGGGGAGGGTCTATTCTGAGGGACTCAGGTAGGGCTGCACTCAGAAACAGAGACCAACATCATGACTGGGGTTAGAAAAGAGGATAGTGACATGGAGGACATTAGGCTATGGTGGGGTTGCAGAGTGGGGGGACAATGGCAGACAGAGGGGAGACTGAGGTTGGGGAGGCTGCAGCCCAACATAGAAGACTAGAATGCAGACACAGAAGGGGGTTTTTGGAATCGAACTGTTTGAATGGGAGGGGATGCACGCAGACTCTGTAAAACGGGGGGTGGGGGGTGTTCTGTTAGTGTAAGAGGGATGGGTTGCATAGAGACTCACGGTGGTAGGGGAGAGGAAAGGCTTGGATATGAGGGACAGATTGCATAGGAAATCACTGGGCAGGGGGCGGCGTGAGAACACTCTGCTATCATCATTAAAGAAGGAACGGGAGAGCTCATTGAAAGACAGTCAAATCCTCTGGTCTGGGGCCAAGAGGTTGGATGAGAGATTAAAGATAGTTCTGGGACTTTGCAGGTCATGCTACAGGGCTATTCATGGCATGCACATTGTAGTCCCACTCCAAGGAGGGGCAAGGCCTATGTGCTCAATTGGGATAAGGCACAGCTTGGTGTGCAGAGCATAGTCATGGTCTTACAGTCGGTGGCCATGAGGTTGCCTGCAATAGGATGGTCATAGTTAGGGGAGGCATCTGCAGCAGAGTGAGGGGGGGATCCTCCTCTGTATGCGACTGTGCACACAGCCTCGAGATAGGGAAGGGTGAGGTCCTCATGGGGCATGGGAACCTCAACAATGATGGGTTCAGCGGGGAGGGCTGGAATGTCCACCACAATTCCAACGGGATCCAGGGTTATTGGGGCAGGCTGGAGAATAACTGGGGGGAGCTCCACCTTCACATTGTGAGCGTTATAACTGAGGTTACCACTAGAAAAGCCTGATCCCAGGGTGAAACCCAGCTGATAGATCCTAACTTTTATCTATTTGTTTAGATACGTGGGGGAGAATTTTCGGCTCAGTGAGCGGGGGCAGTGCCCGCTCGCTGAGGTGTAAAATGACGAGGGGTGACGTCAGACATGCGTCCCATCGTCACCGCACATCATTTAGATTTTCAATTCAGCTGCAAGCCTGCTGAAACTCTTTCGAGTTACCAACAGTCACAGATTGCAACTCTTTCGAGTACAATCACAGTTCTTGGTTTCCGGGAGTGGGACATGAACCCACAACCCTCTGATTCAAAGTCGAGGGTGCTATGAACTAAGCCACAGCTGACACCTCAGAGTTATCAACAGTCACAGATTGCAACTCTTTCGAGTACAATCACAGTTCTTGGTTTCCGGGAGTGGGACATGAACCCACAACCCTCTGATTCAAAGGCGAGGGTGCTATGAACTGAGCCACAGCTGACACCTCTTGCATGCCTGCTGAACTGTCAAAGGCCTGTTAAGGCCATTAATTAACTAATTAAGGCTACTGAGAAAGCTGCCCGTCCAACCTTAAGGTTGGCAGGCAGGCAAAGAGCCCAGGCGGCCTTCGCATTTTTCATGGAACCTCATCCATGGGCGGGATTAGGTTTCATGAATAGTTTATAAATTAAATACATTTTTTCATTAAAGTTCATTGACATGTCCCAGCTCATGTGACAGTGTCACATGAGGGGACATGCCTTAATTTTTTTTTCTTCTTAAAATCTTTAAAACTTAAAACTTATCTCCCTGAGGCACCTCTGTGTCTCAAGGAGGTAGCTGCGCTATTTCGCGCGCATGCGTGAAAGTGCACACTCCCGACTCAGGGAATGCCCCCGCACAGGGAGCGCACAGCACTTCCGGGCGTACGTCATGCTGGGTGGGCCTTAATTGGCTTGCCCACATAAAATGGCGGCGTGGACCCGATTGGGTCCGCGCCCGCCCACGCCCGCACGACTCCGCCGCCCCAACAGGAGGAAAATTCTCTCCGTGGAGAGGGGCTACTGAACAGAGTTGCCGGAGTCAGATAATGAACTTTTAACAAAAGCACAAAACATTTATTAAACAAGAAAAGATGAACTATATTATAATACTCCTTCACCCACAACTATAACTTTACAGACATATACGGATTTGTAAGGATAACACAAGTTACAAAAACTGTCTTATACTTTAATGTTCACAGTAAGTACACAGTCCATGTAAACCTATGGCACTAAGATAAAAGCAAAAAACTGCAGATGCTGGGAATCCAAAACAAAAACAAAAATACCTGGAAAAACTCAGCAGGTCTGGCAGCATCTGCGGAGAGGAACACAGTTAACGTTTCGAGTCCGAATGACCCTTCAACAGAACTAAGTAAAAATAGAAGAGAGGTGAAATATAAGCTGGTTTAAGGGTGGGTGGGACAGGTAGAGCTGGATAGAGGGCCAGTGATAGGTGGAGATAACCAAAAGATGTCACAGACAAAAGGTCAAAGAGGTGTTGAAGATGGTGATATTATCTAAGGAATGTGATAATTAAGGGTGGAAAGCAGGACAAGCAAGGTACAGATAGCCCTAGTGGGGGTGGGGTGGGGTGAAGGAATCAAAAAAGGCTAAAAGATAAAGCAATGGAAAGGAAATACATTTAAAAATAATGGAAATAGGTGGGAAAAGAAAAATCTATATAAATTATTGGAAAAAATAGAGGGGGATCGGAAAAGAGGTGGAGATGGAGGAGAGAATTCATGATCTAAAATTGTTGAACTCAATATTCAGTCCGGAAGGCTGTAAAGTGCCTAGTCGGGAGATGAGGTGCTGTTCCTCCAGTTTGCGTTGAGCTTCACTGGAACAATGCAGCAAGCCAAGGACGGACATGTGGGCATTAGAGCAGGGTGGAGTATTGAAATGGCAAGCGACACGGAAGTCTGGGTAATGCTTGCGGGCAGACCGAAGGTGTTCTGCAAAGCGGTCACCCAGTCTGCGTTTGGTCTCTCCAATGTAGAGGAGACCGCATTGGGAGCAACGAATGCAGTAGACTAAATTGAGGGAAGTGCAAGTGAAATGCTGCTTCACTTGAAAGGAGTGTTTGGGCCATTGGACGGTGAGGAGAGGGGAAGTAAAGGGGCAGGTGTTGCACCTTCTGCGGCACCCTATGGTCAGACACACCGCACTCTGAAACCAAGTGAGAGATGCCACCTCAAACAGATGCTATGGATCTCTCCTCAACTCCCCCCAGATGCTTGTCACACTATGAGCCAACCAGTCTCACTCAACTCTTTCACACGAGGTTTTCCAATCTCCACCCTCCAAGACCTCACCTTGGAATCTTCTCCCAAACCAATGCTTTCTCTCAGGCGCCTTCCACAAGGGTTCACCTCCAGGGTTTCAAACTCTTCTTCTGATGTTCCTCTTTCCTGGGTCACCACATGCATTCAAGCTGTCTTCCACGCACTCTCTCTCACTGACTAAGCTGTTAACAGTGCACTACTGCTTCACATGCCCGTAGTAAAGAGTTACAGTCCTTCAGTTGTCTCAGTTTGGACCTTGTTGCCTTCTGCAAGCTGTTCTCACTTTGAATCGGCTTTCTGTAGCTTTTTGCAGAATCACAGAATTTGTCTCTTTAAATCTGAAGCTTAGAGCTTTTCTCTCTGCCCCTCATGCTTAACTTCACTTAACAGGACCTTTTCCAGGTTCCTGTCCTTCATTCGACTAGAAAGTCTTCTTGGGAATTCCCATTTTTCTGTCTAACTCCTCTGGCCTTGGGACCTTTTGGTTCTTTAGGGAAATTTGCAGCTCCCTCTCCCAGTGTCCAGTCTCTCTGGGGTCGTGGCTTCAAACTGAACTTAAAGCTGCTGTTTCTTTAGTTTTTCTATGTGTGTCTATGGGAGGGACATGCTCTCTGGACCCCAGATGCTAGGCAACAGCCAGTTTTCGACTGTTGGGTTTGTTTAACATCTCCTTAGGGGTCGTAAAAATCTCATTAGGAATGCAAGCACCCTTTTAAAGTGAAACTAAAACTCAATTTGACATTTCTTAACACACAGATATGGAAATACAAATCAAACTTAAACTTCAAAGCTAAAACTCATTCCTAACAACTACAAATACCAATATAACTTACTTAAACTATCTCTATTTCCTAACAGTGAGGTTCCAGGAAAATTGGGGGGGACCCAAATACTATAGGGGAGGGTCAAAGCTGGTCTCAAAATAAAATGCAGCACCACCATCTTGAAATCCCAAAGCTATTGAGCAGTTTGAAATCGAAACTGGAAGAGATTCTGCGTGAGAGGGGTCTGAGGCAGTGCAGGAGGATCCCACAGCTGGACTCTGGGGCTCTTTTGGGTGCACTCTCATATCGTACCTTGTGGATCCCTGGAACGATCTGCAGGCAAAAGAATTGAGACCTTCAGGGACACTAGCAGGGAATGTCCTCGCAATCCATGGGGACGTTAGATCCTGCTGCAGAATGTGGCAGCTTTAATCCACTACATCTCTTGCCAAACGCAGACGTGTGTGGCATTGTCTTTCACTCTTCTCCAGATAGGAAAGTCTTCTTCGGTAGACCCTTAGTCACGTGAGTCACCTCTGTTGGATGGGCCTAATGTCCTCATCCTCTGGGTGTTGCTGAGGCTCCCCTGGGCCATGGACCTCAGACTTCTCAAAGCTGTGCTACGCACTGAGCCTTTCTCCTCCTCCTCAATTGGACCACTGTGATCAAGAAGGCAGCATTGAGCCAGGGTCCATTATTCAATCATCCTTTTCCTTGTGGACTGAGAAATGCAACAGATTAATGAATACTGGGCAAATATAGTAGACCTCACAAACAGAGTCACAGCATTGAAACAGACTCTGATCTGAGAGAAAAGATAAAAGCAAAAAACTGTGGATGCTGGGAATCCAAAACAAAAACAAAAATACCTAGAAAAACTCAGCAGGTCTGGCAGCGTCTGCAGATAGGAGCACAGTTAACGTTTCGAGTCCGAATGACCCTTCAACAGAACTAAGTAAAAATAGAAGAGAGATGAAATATAAGCTGGTTTAAGGGGGGTGGGACAAGAAGAGCTGGATAGAGGGCCAGTGATAGGTGGAGATAACCAAAAGATGTCACAGACAAAAGAACAAAGAGGTGTTGAAGGTGGTGATATTATCTAAAGGAATGTGCTAATTAAGGGTAAAAAGCAGGGCGAGCAAGGTACAGATAGTTCTAGTGGGGGTGGGGTGGGGGGAAGGGATCGAAATAGGTTAAAAGGTAGAGATAAAACAATAGATGGAAATACACTTAAAAATAATGGAAGTAGGTTGGAAAAGAAAAATCTATATAAATTATTGGAAAAAAAACAAAGAGGGGGAAAATCGGAAAGGGGGTAGGGACGGAGGAGAGGGTTCATGATCTAAAATTGTTGAATTCAATATTCAGTCCGGAAGGCTGTAAAGTGCCTAGTTGGAAGATGAGGTGCTGTTCCTCCAGTTTGCATTGAGCTTCACTGAGAAAAGAGGAAGATTTCTTTGAGAAGGTGCAATTGGAGCCATTGCCCTTTGGTGTGCTTTAACGAAAGACTGCAGGAGTTCACAATACAGTTGCTCCATTTGAGTTTTAACAGAGAGGTAGTGAGAATGGAAAAGGCAGGCAACCATTAAGGAAGCACAGCTGCTGGATATCTGCCATATCTTCAATGAAAGCCTTCAATGTCGTTCTCCAATTGGCATGGATAACAGGCCAAAGGGCATCAAGTCATTGCCGAAGTGCAAGTTGAGCTTGATCAGCATACCAGATCATAGATTGCAGGGGTGCCTTTGGTAAGGTGGCACATTTCATGAAAATGTCCAAACCTCTTCCAACCTCTTTGGGATTGAGATGTCAAGTATCAGGGTTGGCATCTTGGTCATCTAGTCCTATGAGTGTTTGCCTCAGCTGCAAGGCGAAAAGCTAGTAGCGCAGTCGCAACTCCAGGGAATGACATCATACTCCTCAGTACATAAATATATCAAGGATGTGACAAATGCTCTCTACAGTAAGGCTCATCATTATTTGAATTGATTTCTGGAGTTTGCACATATCTCAGCATTCCCTAGAGTACAGAGTACAATCAATTGCGCACATGTGGCTTTGAGAGCTCCATGGCAGCAGTCTCTGATGTTCATTAACAGGAAAGGGTACCACTCCCTGACTGTTCAACTGGTGTATGCCAGTTTGCGCCAGGTACCCTGGGAGTTCCCATGGCTCATATATCCTGAGTTACTCCCAAGTGCCTCACGTATTCAAAGGGTCTCAGCGATTACAGGGAAGGCTGTTTGAGGACAAGGGGCACCCATTCAGACAATGGCTCATGACAGCCATGCATCATTCTCAGAGTGCCTCAGAGGAGAGATGTAACGCAGTGCATAGGTCGACATGATCCATCATCGAGCAGACCATTTATACCCTGAAGATACGCTTACGATATTTGGACCGCTCAGGTGGGGTTCTGCAATATTCGCCACAGTGGGTGTCCCGCATAACTGTTGTCTGCTGTGCCCTTCACAACCTGGTGCTTCAAAGGGGGATCCCTTGCCAGAGCGAGATGTGGAGGGGACTGAGACCTCCTCGGACAATGAAGAGCAGGAAGGGCAGGAGCCTGAAGAGGGAGATGAGGGTCAGCTTCCACATAAGGGTGTAATTGAAGGAGCAGATGTGGAAAACGTGCCCATGCTACACTGATAGCCATGAGATTCCAGGAGGAGTAAGGTGCAGGCAACGGAACACGGCCAAATTCCCTCCGTCTCTTAGTGCCATGCCAGTGCATTGAAAGGCCTTTGCAACCAGTTACATCGAGAGCAAGTTCAGCATTCCAACTGGCACCTTCAACCTCATAATTGAAAAGCTCCTAATCTTTGGAAAGGTCAGCGGTCAACCCTGTATACATGTGTTCTAGGAAGTGAAAGTCTGTAAAATAGTGCAAACGCTGCTTCAAAGAACTTGATGCAGTTGCCATCACCTTAATGAGAAACTTGTAGCAGACACTGAGATGCACACTTGGTTGGGGAGACCATCACGGCTGCAAGTCTTGTGCTTTGGCACTTCCAATAAAGGCAGCCTTCTCATTTTGATAAACAATTACAGCTAACCCTCCGAGGCTACTGAGCATGCCTAACTCCATATTGTCTTGTATGGAGTGTGGGTGACTAATGCATTTTGTAGACACTTCCAGTAAAGAGTTTAACATATCTCCCTGACATAACACAAGGGTTGAGTAATTAGCATGACTCAGCTATGCATCACATGAATGTGAGGCTCACAAAAGGAAGTGATCACTGAGTGGGAGCATGGCTCACCCTCGCAATAAGAGGGCACATAGATGCCTATGCACAATACTTTGAAATGATGAGACCATTCTCAAGAACAGCAAATGCATTTACAAAGGTGCATGATAAATACTGGGATTGAACGTCCGTGACCCAGAGTGATGTCAAAGTTTCTTAATTTTTCTAACCCTACCACTATGTCTTGGTGCAACCCCGACATCCACAGTTAAGGTGGAGGCAGCCTGCTGACTGTTGTCTTTGATGACTTTGACAGGTGTCCTCTAGAGGGCTGAGGCCCAGAGGGGCCCGGCTGCTTTGGGTATCCTGCTCTGGGGCAGGTGCACCCTCCTTGGACAGCACAGTTGGAAGTGGTGGGATTACAGCAGAGTGGATTGGGATTGGCTGGACACTCTCAGAGTCACCTGGGTGGTTGGCCCCAGAGTCTCCAGTTGCTGGCCCTCTTCCCTGTGGGTGTCCAAGGGCCCTTGCCTGACTCCCTGAGGAGAAGGGACTCCTGGAAGTATGTCAAGGTGCCTGCCCCCACTCTCGCCTAGCCACTGATGGATCCCACCAATGCCTATAGCAATGGAGTGCAGATCCGAGCACAAATCCAGTAGAATTTGCTGAACCAAGGTCTCAAAGGCAGCTGCTACCCTTCTATGGAGACATTGTGGCGCTCACCTGTCGGAGCTATGACCTCAGACAGAAGGTGGACGGACTCATTCATCCTTTGCTCTAGCCTAGATTATCTGCCGCTTGTCGATGCATCTCCAGCATGTGTGAGAAGGCTGTTTCCAGAGGCTCATTATCTGTATCGGACTCAGTGGGTGCCTGACCTCTAGAAGTCCTCCGAGTGCCAGAAACCTAGGGCAGAATCGACGCAGATTTGCACAAAGTGTGGTAGTGGACAGGGAAAACATTGTTTGACGCCAGCTGCAATGGTGGGTTTTTGCACCGTATCATCCCATTCCCACCTCATTAATTATGCGACCACACGAAACATGCCATCGTGCTGGCAGGTAGCCTCCAATTTGCCCACTACCCCGTTATCTTACCGCTTCCTCATACAGGGCACCATATTGTTAGAATCATATTCCTCAAAATGGAAGGACATGGCATGATCTGGACAGTTGGATGTTAACCTGGAATTTTGTTTTAAAAGAGGGACATAAATTCACTTTGGAACTGTCAGCAAGCAGGCTTCTTCCAAGAAATCACCTGACCTTTAAGGTACTTGAGGACAATCTAGTTGTTTGTTTTAAACTATAATCATTTTAATTGATGGAGGGAAAAAAACGAAAAGCAAGCTTGATAACTTGCTGGAAGTCACATGGGAGAGAGGGAAAACACTTAAGTTGTGAACCTGCTTGTTTTGGAGGCAGTCTTGTTGGAGAACAAGCTGAGAAAGGAAGGCTCCCTCTCTCTATCTTGCCTTTAATTATGTGTGGCTATTAACCTGTAGCCAGAGAACCCACATCTGAGTGTAACCAGTTTGCATTTGGACCTGCAAAGCTGAACAGTTGGTGGAAACTTCCAGGCATCTGCCAGGACCAGCAGGACATCTGCACACGAGAGAACTCCAGGTCGACAGTGTTGAGATCCTGCGGACCATCTCTGCAGAGAGACTCTACCTGTTTGTCCTTTGTTTGTCTGTGTGTGTGCTGAAGGAATTCGCTAGGAAGAGATAGGTAATTACACTTCCCGATTACAATTACGTGTTAACCAGTACTTGCAACTTGTTAAAACATTCTGAATTTTGAAAGAAGCCTTGTCAGAGTCTCTTTTCTTATGGGTACTAGAGGTATAGATGCACAATTGGCATTTTGGTGAGAAAATTAAACACTTAAATTAATGGTACACCTGCGAAGTAGTGGGGCTTGATAATTCTTGCACTCCTCCCATCCTGGTCATAACAATATTTAAACTGCAGTCATGCGCACATTTCTCAATGCTTGCAGCCCAGGACTGCTCCGGTGAAGACATGGCCCTAAAAGCCAAAAGACTTCAGCCTCCCAATTCAGTGACATATCCCTGGCATACCTTCTAGACACCAGCTGTGATGTCCTGTACTCTGGCTCTGGCCCCAGGAGGCCCACCAATCTCACCACTCTGGCTTGGGAGGCAGTGTCAGAGATGGTCAGTGCCAATGCTGCACATAAGATGTCAGCCATCCACTGCAGAAAACAGACGAATGATCTCATCCATGACTCCAGGGCAAGGCAACCACCTTACCACTCTAAACTCACACACTCACAAGGTCATCATACATTCACTGACATCTCACTCACTGTCAGCTCAAGGGAAATCATCACTCACTCTCTCACACAGACCCTCACATCTCCAACTGGCCTCGCTTCCTCTGGAGACTGCCTCCTCAGCCCTCTCCATCTTGAGGCCACTTGCACAGATCAACATGTGCTCCCACATACATCCTGGAATATCCTCCTTTCCCAGTACAGCCCTCATCCTGCATCCTCTCCCCTTACTTGAGGCCACTTATCCCCCTTCCCCAAGCAAGCCCTAGCCTGCAACTATTGAAAAGGCACCCTGCCTTACAGCTGATCTGGTAGCTAGAAACCTGCCCATGAGCCCCCCGAAAAGTGATATGGTGCTGACCTGTGAAGCCTGGCACTGATGACATTGAGGCAAACAAACCTCAAAGTCATGAGCGAAGCGCAGCTCGCCAGGTGCACGTCACTTATGTACAGTCGTAAAACACATTGGCGTGCAATCACGCCAATGTGCAATGTGTCCAGATGATCCAGTGTGGGGTGGTGATTCCAGTGAGCAGGGCCTAAGTAAGATGCTAAAGTATTGAAGTTAAGTTCCCAACATGTGGCATCGGGAAACACAGCCCACTATTGACGGGTGGAGCAGACGATCGCAAACTGGTTTCATGACAGCCATATTGTCCCCCGCCTGCCCACCATGATGCCCGACGCCAACAGGGCCAGAAAATCCCATCCCCAGTATTCTATTGTTTCTTAATTCTTGATCCTCTCCAGGAAATTCTCTCTCCAGCACTGTAATATTTTTCTTAATCATTATAGCCAACCCTCCTCCTTTCTTAAATAAAAACAGAAAATGCTGGAAAAACTCAGCAGGCCTGACAGCATCTGTGGCGAGAGAAACAGAGTTAAGGTTTCGAGTCCGTATGACCCTTCTTCAGAGCATACGGGCTCAAAACCTTAATTCTGTTTCTCTCGCCACAGATGCTGTCAGGCCTGCTGAGTTTTTCCAGCATTTTCTGTTTTTAATTCAGATTTCCAGCATCCACAATATTTTGCTTTTACCTCCTCCTTTCTTTCCTTTCCTATCTTTTCTGAACACCTTGTATCCAGGAATATTTAGTACACAGCCCTGCCCTTTTTGAGCCAGACCTCCAATGGCTGTAATTCTATGAAACACATGTAATAGGTTAACTTATAATTCTATGAAACACATGCAATAGGTTAACTTAAAAGTCATAACTTGCAACAGTATTTCTCTGCCAGAGTCAAAAGGTTATAAATTCAAGTAATGACCAACATGTTAATTAACATATTAACTGATGCTTCATCTTGTTGTTTCGGTAATCTTGCCATGTACAGTGTGGCTAATGTGTGTGCCCATATAACTTCACTTGCATGTGTAGTATGAATGGATGTGAAGAAATTTTAAGATGTTTTTGAGATGTGAAAATAGATGTAAATACACATGATTGAATTCTCCCCACTTGCCTGGATGACTGCAGCTCTAACAATACTCAAGAAACTCATCTCCTCCCAGCTAAACAGCTCGCTTATCGGCACCTCACCATCTTACACATTCTCTCCCTTCGTCACCGGCTCACAAAGACAGCAGTGTGTACCATCTGCAAGATTCACTACAGCAACTCTCCAAATCTCCATCAACAGCACCGTCCAAATCTGTGACCTCTACCACCTAGAAGGATAAAGGCAGCAGACATATGGGAACAGCACCCCCTGCAATCCCCTCCAAACCACACACCATCCTGGCTTAGAACTATATCACTGGTTCAAAAACCTGATACTCTTTTACCAACAGCACTGTGGATACAACTACACCACACGGACTGCAATGGGCCAGTGCCTAAGCACCACCTCTCAAGGGAGATTAAGGATAGACAATAAATGCTGGCCTTGTCAGCCAACTTCATAACCCATGAACAAATTTTTAAAAAATCTTTGTTCCTTTTTTCATTTTAAATGGTGCATGAAAGGAATTTGCTGGTGAAGTGGTTAGTCCATTGTCCTCCTTGTCATCAGCAACCTGATGGAGAACTCTTGCTCACTGGTTGTCCAGCTGTGGTGGCAATGGCAACAATGCAGATTATAAAAGGGTACAGAAACGAACAGGCGATTCAGCATCTTGAACCTACGTTACATTCAAATAGACCATGGATGATCTGTACCCCGATTCCATTTATCACCTTTACTCTCTATGTTTTGATAACTTTGCATAATATGATGCCAGTCTTGAAAAGTTGCATTATGAATATACAACACAAAAAGGCCTATGAGTCCATCCTGCCTGTGTCATACAATGAGATGTTAATAGAAAAGAAAATCGATGAAGGTGTAAAATGGGTTGATGATCTCCTAGATCCTTATTCAGAATCTCTTAGGGGAGAATTTTCCCCCTGATGGGGGGATTGTGGGGGGGCGGGCGACAGCAGGCGCGAACCTGATCAGCGCCCCCAATTGGGTCCGCGCCGCCATTTTACGTGGGTGGGCCAATTAAGGCCCGCCCAGCATGACGCGCACCTGCAAGCGCTGAGTGCTCCCTGTGCGAACGGGGGGGGGGATTCCCTGAGTCGGGGCATGCACGCGAAAGAGCACAAAAATCCCCATAAGCATGGAAGTGCCTTAATATACCTTTGACATTTCAGCAGGAATGCAGCCGACTCGGCTGTGCGCCCACTGAACTGAGGATCAGAATGACGCGTGGTGACGTCAGGACGCCCACCCGACGTCACTGCGCGTCATTTTACACGTCGGTAAGAGGGCCCCACCCCCACTCGCCAACCCAAAAATTCTTCCCTTAGATTCAGGACCATTAGATGTGATTCCACAATTGGACATTTGCTAAATAATCCTCAGTATGCTAAGAATTACGCTGACAACCAATTTAAGATTCCAGTGAAGCCCAACGCAAACTGGAGGAACAGCACCTCATCTTCCGACTAGACACTTTACCGCCTTCCGGACTGAATATTGAATTCAACAACTTTAGATCTTGAACTCCCTCCTCCATCCCCACCCCCTTTCCGTTTCTTCCCCCTTCCTTTTATTTTTTCCAATAATTTATATAGATTTTTCTTTTCCCACCTATTTCCATTATTTTTAAATCTATACCTTTTATGCCCTGTTAGTTTTTCCACCCCACCCCCACTAGAGCTGTACCTTGAGTGTCCTGCCATCCATTCTTAATTAGCACATTCGTTTAGATAATATCACCACCTTCAACACCTCTTTGTTCTTTTGTCTCTGACATCTTTTCATTATCTGCTCCTATCACTGCTTGCTTGACCCTACAACCACAGCCCACCACCCCGCCCCCCGCCACACTTCTCTCCCCCACCCCTCCCCCACCTTAAACCAGCTTATATTTCACCCCTCTCCTAATATTACTCAGTTCTGTTGAAGGGACATGAGGACTCGAAACGTCAACTCTTTTCTTCTCCGCCGATGCTGCCAGACCTGCTGAGTTTTTCCAGGTAATTCTGTTTTTGTTTTGGATTTCCAGCATCCACAGTTTTTTGTTTTTACCAATTTAAGATTGTCAGTCAGGCTCACAAGGTGGCACATTTACATGTACTGGAAGCTACACATATTAACACACAGGACCCTGTTCTTTGCAGACAGAAATAACATGTACATACATTGTGCCTGATTCAGCTCAACAAAATAAGTGACAGCTATTCACTGACTCATTCCTCAGGGCAATGCCTTGACCAATCAGGGTCAAGCTGCCTGGTTTAAATTTCAAACAATGCCTGACAGTTAACTGTCAGTCACCATCAGTGTTGCAATCTTCATGGCAACACCACTTGCCAACCAATCAGCACTCTTTTCACATACGGTATAAATTGTTGTTTCCCCTTTATATTGGTATTCTTGCGAGTGTCCTGATGAGTGCAAGACTAAAAGCTTAGGCGTGTTTCTTTTTTCAGCAATACCCTAGATTCTGATTATGGAAACAAAAGTGACATTGCTGCCAGTTCATCTGTCATTTGTCTGTTTGAAACTAATAATCACTGTAAGGTAAGGCAAAATTTTGCAGCATATCTGTCCACCTACCTATACAGGCTTTATTTCTAAAGTTTATATATGATATATAATGAAAATACTTTCGATGCATCTCACTATATACTCTGCTCACCCAACCCAGAACCATATAATCTTCTCGGAGAGGCAAAAAATCAGATAAAAATTAGGCCAATGAGAAGGAAAAATCTGAAATATTGATTTCACATCTGCTTAGGTGATCAAAACAAGTCCAGAGACTATTCTGGCCCTGATGACATTACAAGATCTTGAATGAGGTGCTCTGTGACCCAGCTAGAAACAAGCCTAGCTCTCACTTGAAATAATTCAGAGAATCAGTATTCACCACATCAGCCAGAAATCTATTTCACAGGTTGACAATTCTTTGGGAAAAGAGCTATCGCCTAATATGGTTGTGCATTTACGTGACTTATAACAGTGACACCTAGTCCTCTGTAATTTATGCAGTTGAAACATTTCATCTATACAAAAAGTTGTTTGAACATTGTACAAAGCACAAATGAATCACCTGTACATCCACACTTCTCAGGTAGAGGCACAGCTCGTTCAATTTCTTGGGTAACTAAGATGCTTAAAACTGGGAATTAATCACGTGACACTCTGAAGCTTTTCCCTAGTCTCAATTGGGGTGAAAGATTATTGGGGGTAATCAGGAATATGAGGTTAAAATCAGATCAGCTATGATTTTATTGAATGGCAGAGCAGGCTTGAGGGACCGTGTGGCCTACTCCTGCTCCTAATTCGTATATCTGTATGTTAATTAAATCATCATTCAGCTGTCTAAACTCAAAGGCATACAAGTTAAGCATATGCAATCCATCCTTGTAATGTAACCTTCTAAACACTGGCATAAGTCTAGTCAAACAATGGATGTACATTGAATGGTGAAACTTAATAAATATTACTTTAACTTAACATACCAACAATTCATTGGGGATAAATTAGATGTTAATGAAAAAGTAAATAATTGAATGGGTAAAACAGGCTGTTGACCCCCCAGTTACCCATTTTTTATACTGTGATAAAAGTTAAAATTACCCCCTTATATTTTGCTTATAAAAACATAGGTGATATGACTGCCAATTCATCTGTCATTGCTCTGTTTTGTACAATATGAAATTAATTAACCATAAATATAAGGTAAAACTTTTGTAGGTTTGTTTGGCTACCTTTATATTGCTTATTTACCTTCTAAATAATTATTCTTTTACCTGCATAATTTAGTACTCACCTTTTTAATTTTAGGTGTCATCAATGCCACGAACTCAGAAGGAATTCCTTGGCACACACTCTTGAATGCATGAAGAACAGACTGATTTTAGGAATACAAAAGAAGAAAGGTTGAAATATTTTTTATTCATTCATGAGACATATGAGACATGAGCATCAATGGTGAGGCCAGCATTTACTACTTGTCCCTAATTTTCCTTAAGAAGGTGATGGTGAGCCATCTTCCTGGACCACTGTGTAGATTATTGTTTGTAATAGCAGTTGCTTTTTTTAAATAAAAGGCTTGATGTGCCATTTCAGGGGGTAGTTGAGAGTTAACTACACTGCTGTGGTTCTGGAGTACATGTACACCAGACCAGGCCAGGACAGCATATTTCCTCCTCTAAGGAAAACAATGAACCAGTGAATTTTTATGACAGTCTGGTGGTTTCATGGTCACCATTACTAATTCTAGCTATTTATTCTAAATTTATGTAATAAACTGAGTTTAAAATCCCAGCTGCATGGTGGGATTTGAGCTCAAGTCTCCAGACTACTCCGTTCCTCGTACAGTAGCACAACCACTATGTCATCGTACCAATGAAATGTAAAAACAGTTCTGTTTCCAGTAAAGAACTCTAACTTGAATTCAATGCAAAATAATGCAGAAACTAACACTTGGCCACTAAAGTTGTTGTGAATGGAAGATTTTGCCAATTTCTCTGCAAGATAGTAATTCATATTTAAGATAATCTATTCATTGAAGAAATTAAGACACAGCAAAGAACAAGGATAAATTTGGAGGCAGGGGCCTAGAAATTGGGCCTTATACTGTCCATTTTTCAGGTTCTAAGCAGCCTATTATGCCCCAACTGATAATCTACAACCCACCACATGGGTTAAGGACATAGTAGCTGCCTCATCAGCGCACATCAACAGCATTCTAACTGGGAATTAATATATGCAGATTAGGGGTTTAATTCCTTTGGAGGATCCATTTTCCATTTTCAATTGCAAGAATGCCCCATTCAACACATACAGACTTCACTCAGCCCTACATCACACTAAACAGCATAAAGGGATCCCTCTCTCATGCTATTTATAGAGAATAAGCAGTACTTCTAGGTTAGCTTTTGGTTTACTATTTCTACCCATTATTTGGCTGCTAGGTACATTTATTTACTGTGTTCTAACACTTAAAACTTCATTTTGTCAGCACAGGGAGAGGTTCTGATGCTTTTGGTACTTTGACTCAAATATGGGGCTGCATCTTACCTATTTCGGGCAGGCTGGGCAGGAGCAGGCATAGAGCTGATCGCCACCTGCGATCGGCCGCGCACCGCCATTTTACATGGGCGGGCCAATTGAGGCCAGCACAGCGTAACGCGCGGCCGGTAGCGCTCAGCACTACCTGTGCAGGCAGGGGGAGGAGGGAGAGTCAGGGCCTGCGTTCTTTCGTGCATGCGTGCGAAAGAGTACAGCAATCTCCGAGGCACGGGGCTGCCTCAGGGAGATTAAGTTGATAGTACGACTTCTTAATAAAGAAGGGAAAAAATTATTTAAACTTGTCCCATCATGTGACAGTGTCACATGAGCTGGGACATGTTTGTGAATTGTGCAAAATTTAATTAATTATAAAACACACAGAAAACCTTATCCCGCATGTGGATGAGGTTTCCTGAAAAACGTGAAGACCACTTGGGCTCTTCACCAGCCCGCCAACCTGAAGGTTGGACGGGGAGCGTTGCTAACAACTTTAACTGGTTTCTTAATGGCCTTGATAGGCATTTGACAGTTTGGTGGGCCGAACAAAATATCTAAATGACGCGCGATGAAGCAGAGACGCACACCGGACATCATCACGTGTCATTTTGCTCGCTGGCGTGTTGGGCCCGCCCCTGCATGCCGACGGCTATATTCTGGCCATGGATTACAGGATTGAGAGAAACAAATAAAACACCATAGAGCCAGAGAAATTGCCAAAAGAGGGAGGATGAGGGCACTGAGGATGGGGCCATTTCCACAGAAGGTCTGCAGGTAACATTTCTCCAAGTTCAACTTGATTCACCAATGAGGCTGTTATGCAGCTATAACACCTGTTTTTTTTTTTATTCATTCATGGGATGTGGGCTTCACTGGCTGGATCAGCATTTATTGCCCATCCCTAGTTGCCCTAAAGAAGATGGTGGTGAGCTGCCTTCTTGAACAGCTGCAGTCTATGTGGTACACCACAGTGCAGTTAGGGAGGAAGTTCCAGGATTATGACCCAGCGACAGTGAAGGAACGGCGATATATTTCCAAGTCAGGGTGGTGAATGACTTGGATGGGAACTTCCATGTGATGATGTTCCCATCTGTCTGCTGTCATTCTCCTTCATGGGTTTGGAAGGTGCTGCCTAAGGAGCCTTGGTGAATTCCTGCAGTGCATTTTGTAGATGGTACACACTGCTGCTACTGTGTGATGGTGGTGGAGAGAGTGAATGTTTGCGAACGCGGTGCCAATCAAGCAGGCTGCTTTGTCCTGAACGGTGTTAAACATCTTGAGTGTTGTGAGAGCTGCACTCATCCAGGCAACTGGGGAGTATTCCATCACACTCCTGACTTGTGCCCTGTAGATGGTGGACAGGCTTTGGGGATTAGGGAGGTAAGTTCCTCGTCACAGGATTCCTAGTCCTCTGACCTGCTCTTATAGCCACAGTATTTATCTGGCTAGTCCAGTTCAGTTTCTAGTCAATGGTAACCCCCAGGATGTTGATTATGGGGGATTCTGTAATGGTAATGCCATTGAACATCAAGGGGTGATGGTTAAATTGTCTCTTGTTGGAGATGGTCATTGCCTGGCACTTGCGTGGCCTGAATGTTACTTGCCACTTGTCAGCCCAAGCCTGGATATTGTCCAGGTCTTGCTGCATTTGGACACGGACCGCTTCCGTATCTCTGGAGTCACGAATGGTGCTGACCATTGTGCAATCATCAGCGAACATCCCCACTTCTGACCTTATGATGATAAGGTCATTGATGAAGCAGCTGAAGGTGGTTGGGCCAAGGACACTACCCTGAGGAACTCCTGCAGTGTTGTCCTGGAGCTGAGATGACTGACTTCCCACAACCACTTTCCTTTGTGCTAGGTATGGCTCCAACCAGCAGAGAGTTTTCCCTGACCCGATTCCCATTGACTCTAGTTTTGCTAGGGCTTCTTGATGCCAAACTTAGACTGATGGGATGGTTATTGGCCAGGTTTAATTTGTCTTGCGTTCTGTGTACAAGACATGCCTGGGCAATTTTCCACATAGGCAGGTAGATGCCAGTGTAGTTGCTGTACTGTAACAGGTTGGCTAGGGGCGCAGCAAGTTCTGGAGCACGTGTCTTCAATGCTATTGCCAGAATATTGTCAGGGCCCATAGCCTTTGCAGTATCCAACGCCTTCAGCCGTTTCTTAATATCACGCGGAGTGAATTGAAGTGGCTGATGACTGGCATCTGTGAAGTGTCTGTGAGTTGACGCACCCCTCCCTCTGGATTCTTACCTTCTCTTGATCTTTTCATTGAGAACTGTCGGCGTGACATTAGCCGTCTCAATTTCTCTGCTCCTCTCACCCATTCTAATCTGTCTCTCTCTGAACTTGCTGCACTCCGTTCTCTCAGGTCCAACCCCAACATTGTCATCAAACCCGCTGACAAGGGTGGTACTGTTGTTGTCTGGCGCACTGACCTCTACCTCGCGGAGGCTGAGCGTCAACTCGCAGACACTTCCTCCTACCTCTCCCTGGACCATGACCCCACCACGGAACATCAAGCCATTGTTTCCAGGACTGTCACTGACCTCATCTCCTCTGGAGATCTTCCTCCCACAGCTTCCAACTTGATAGTCGCCCAACCTCGGACGGCCCGCTTCTACCTCCTACTCAAAATCCACAAACAGAACTGTCCTGGCAGACCGATCGTGTCAGCCTGTTCCTGCCCCACGGAACTCATTTCTCGTTATCTTGACTCCCTTCTCTCTCCCCTTGTCCAGTCCCTTCCCACCTACATCCGTGATTCCTCTGACACCTTACGTCACATCAACAATTTCCAGTTCCCTGGCCCCAACCGCTTCCTCTTCACCATGGATGTCCAATCCCTCTACACCTCCACCCCCCACCAGGATGGTCTGAGGGCCCTTAGCTTCTTCCTTGAACAGAGGCCCCAACAATCCCCATCCACCACTACTCTCCTCCGTCTGGCTGAACTTGTTCTCACACTGAACAATTTCTCCTTTAACTCCTCTCACTTCCTCCAAATAAAAGGTGTGGCTATGGGTACCCGCATGGGCCCCAGCTACGCCTGTCTCTTTATGGGGTATGTGGAACATTCCTTGTTCCAGTCCTACTCCGGCCCCCTCCCACAACTCTTTCTCCGGTACATCGATGATTACTTCGGTGCTGCTTCATGCTCTCGTCGGGACCTGGAAAAATTTATTAATTTTGCTTCCAATCTCCACCCCTCCATCATTTTCACATGGTCCATCTCTGACACTTCCCTTCCCTTCCTTGACCTCTCTGTCTCAATTTCTGATGATAGACTGTCCACCAATATCCATTACAAGCCTACCGACTCCCACAGCTACCTCGACTACAGCTCCTCACACCCCGCTTCCTGTAAGGACTCCATCCCATTCTCTCAGTTCCTTCGCCTCCGTCGCATCTGTTCTGATGACGCTACCTTCAAAAACAGCTCCTCTGACATGTCCTCCTTCTTCCTTAACCGAGGTTTTCCACCCACGGTCGTTGACAGGGCCCTCAACTGTGTCCGGCCCATATCCCGCGCATCCGCCCTCACACCTTCTCCTCCTTCCCAGAAACATGATAGGGTCCCCCTTGTCCTCACTTATCACCCCACCAGCCTCCGCATTCAAAGGATCATCCTCCACCATTTCCGCCAACTCCAGCATGATGCCACCACCAAACACATCTTCCCTTCACCCCACCTGGCGGCATTCCGTAGGGATCGTTCCCTCCGGGACACCCTGGTCCATTCCTCCATCACCCCCTACTCCTCAACCCCCACCTATGGCACCTCCCCATGCCCACGCAGAAGATGCAACACCTGCCCCTTCACTTCCTCTCTCCTCACCGTCCAAGGGCCCAAACACTCCTTTCAAGTGAAGCAGCATTTCACTTGCATTTCCCCTAACTGAGTCTACTGCATTCGTTGCTCCCAATGTGGTCTCCTCTACATTGGAGAGACCAAACACAAACTGGGCGACCACTTTGCAGAACACCTGCGGCCTGTCCGCAAGAAAGACCCAAACCTCCCTGTCGCTTGCCATTTTAACACTCCACCCTGTTCTCTTGCCCACATGTCTGTCCTTGGCTTGCTGCATTGTTCCAGTGAAGCCCAACGCAAACTGGAGGAACAGCACCTCATCTTTCGACTAGGCACTTTACAGCCTTCCGGGCTGAATATTGAATTCGACAACTTTAGATCTTAAACTCCCCCTCCCCCCATCCCCACCCCGTTTCTTCCCCCTCCCCCTTTTTTTTCAATAATTTATATAGATTCTTCTTTTCCCACCTATTTCCATTATTTTTAAATTCTAAAACTAAAACTTTGTTAGTCTTTCCACCCCACCCCCACTAGAGCTGTACCTTGAGTATCCTGCCTTCCATTCTTAAGTAGCACTTTTTTTTAGATAATATCACCACCTTCAACACCTCTTTGATCCTTTTGTCTGTGACATCTTTTGATTATCTTCTCCTATCACTGCTTGCTTATCCCCACAACCACCCCGCCCTCAACTTCTCTCTCCCCCCGCCCCCCACCTTAGACCAGCTTATATTTCACCTCTCTCCTAACTATACTTCTGTTCTGCCGAAGGGTCGTGAGGACTCGAAACGTCAACTGATTTCTTCTCCACCGATGCTGCCAGACCTGCTGAGTTTTTCCAGCTAATTCTGTTTTTGTTTTGCCATTGACCAAATGTACATTGCCTTGCCTGCTTGCAATAACTAGCCTGATAGTGGGTCTTGTGGACCAAGTGATAGGAGGAGAACATTTAGGGAACAGTGATCATAGTATCCTAAGGTTTAGATTAACTAAGAAAGAGGAAAAGGAGCAGTCTCGAATAAAAATACTTAATTGGATGAGGGTTAATTTCAATTGTGAATGAATCTGGCCTTGATAAATTGGAATCAAGGATTTGCAGGCAATCGAAAAATGGAGTGCTTTTAAAGAGGAGATGGTTTGGGTACAGTTGAGTTACATTCATACAAGGGAGAAAGTTAAGGCATCTAAAACCAGAGCTCCCTTGATAATGAAAGAGAAAAAGAGTAAGATGAAGCAGAAAAAGAGTATGTATGACAGATGTCAGGGTGGTAATACAAGTGAAAACCAGTCTGAATATAGAAAGTTCAGAGGGAAAGTGAAAAGATGGGCAGAGACAGAATAAGAAAATGCTGGCAACTAACACTAAAGTAAATCAAATTGTCATCTGAAGGATATAAATAGTAAAATGGTTGGAAGAGATGGGGTGGAGCCAATTAGGGACCACTACACATGGAGATGGAGAACATGACTGAGGTACTAAATAAATACTTTACATCTGTCTTTACCAAGGAAGATGCTATTAAAGTCACACGGAAGCAAGATTGTGGGTGAGCTAAAAATTGATCAAGAGAAGACATGGTAAATGCTGGTCATACTTAACGTTGACATATCACACGATTGGATAGGATGTATCTGAGAATGCTGATGGAAGTAAGAGTGGAAATTGTTGAGGTACTGGTCATAATCTTCCTATCCACCTTATATATGGGGCTGGGGCCAGAGGACTGGATAATTTCAAATGTTACACCCTTGTTCAAACAGCGCAACTACAGGCCAATCTGTTTAACCTGGTGGTGGGCAAATGTTTAGAAAGATAACTTGGAATAAATTAATAATCAATTAGATAATTGTGGATTAATTAAGGAAAGCAGCACCAATTTGTTAAAAGCAAATCATGTTTGATTAACTGGATTGAGTTTTTTTTATGAGGAAAAATAGAAGGTTGATGAAGGTCATGCAATTATTGCAGTGTATATGGACTTGCAAAATTAATTTGATAAAGTACCACATAACAGGCTTATGAGCGAAGTTAAATCCCATGGAATAAAAGAGACACTGGCAGCATAGATATGATTTTGGCTAAGTGTTAGCAAAAAGACGATAGTGCTGAATGACTGTTTTTCAGTCTGGACAAAGTGGTGTTGCCGTGGATTGATAGTGGGACTCATACTTTTATTGATAACCGAGACCTAGATATACAGGGCACGTCATGCATGTCAGGTGGATTCTTCAAGTGAGAACCAGGCCAAATACAATAAACCAAGAGGGGAAGTAAAGAGAGAATATAAGAATACAATGGCAATCAACATAAAAGGGAACCCAAAGATCTTTTACAAGTATCTAAAAAACAAAGCAGGTAGTGTTAAGAAGGTATGTTGATATCAAATATTAAATTTCAATTTCACCTGCTGGACTCACATATGAAACTTTTAAAAAAGGCAATTTCAACTGTTAAAATAAAGACACTGACTTAAAATGGCTATCACAGATCACCTGATGTTTGAGACTGCAAGTTATCCAAGCTCCTAGAAGTTTCTAAAAGACGGATTACAATGAACATACCTAGACCACATCCTTGTGGCATGTCACACCTGTCTTTGTCAGGACTTAACCAAAACAGCAAGGTCAATAAGGCCTTAGACATTCTGACTTCAGGTCTACCAGGTGACAAAGGAGAACTAACAAAGCTGATTATGCACAAGGAAAGTGCTAAGCACCCCTATCTGCCTCTATTGTATATTGGTGGATTTGACTATGGGAGGTATGTTAACATGAATAAACTATTGATTGTTCTCCATTGGATATCAATGGCCAGTCTTCACATGACTGAAACTACTTGATTTTTTTGAAGTCTTCTATTACAAAAACCCTGCTGGCTTTTGGGCAGTCTGAAGAACGAACATCTGAAGACAGCAAAAAATCTGCTTGCCTCTCTCTCTCAACTAAAGTGAATCCTGTCTGCTTATATCATATTGTGGACAGCAGACAGAGAAATTCTAAAGAGGACTTCAAATTCCAAGGCAGCGTTTCCTGGAGAAAAGAAAGCAAGGACTCCAGTTTTAAGAACTACCTCAGCCACAAATAACAGTGAAGGACTCACAATGAGTGAAATATTTATATCTTCATCTTCTATCATTGAATCTTAGTTTGACCAAAAGTTAAGCCCCTCTACTTTGTAACTTGTATTTTTGCATGTATGTGTGAGATTTGTGACTGTCTGGACGTGTGTTTACCTTTTCTTTAATATTTTAATATCTTTACCTGGGTGAGTATTTGAGCACAATAAAAACTAAGCCCTTACTCATTTAAATGCAAAAAAGTGTGTTGGACTGAGTTCTTTGCAATCAACATGTAAATAGTTAAGTATATACAATGAACTGGCACATTCATCCCTATGAATTAAAAAAAAACCTGTTATGATCAACCAAGGTGAGAAAAAGGGGGGTCCTTGCACTCTTTGTCACCTGGTCATAACAGTAACAAGAGGCACTGGCTTCTATTATGGATGGAGAGAGTGATCTATGCTTAGAGGTGCAGGGAAAGGCTAGAATACTTAATGAGTACTTTATATCAATGTTTACTAAAAAGGCATGCTGACAAAACATTGGTAGAAGTTGAGATGGTAGAGGTAATAGATGGGGTGAAAACTGAGAGGTAGAATGTACTGGAAATGCTTGGAGTTTTTTTTATTCATTCATGCGATGTGGGCTTCACTTGCTAGGCCAGCATTTATTGCCCATCCCTTGTTACCCTTGAGAAGGTGATGGAGAACTGCTTTCTTGAACCGCTGCCGTCCATGTGGTATAGGTACATCTACAGTGCTGTAGGGAGATCCAGGACTTTGACCCAGCAACAATGATATATTTCCAAGTCAGGGTGGTGAGTGACTTGGAAAGGAACTTTCAGGTAGTGGTGTTCCCATCTGTCTGCTGCCTTTGTCCTTCTAGGTGGTAGTGGTCGTGGGTTTGGAAGGTGCTGCCTAAGGAGCCTTGGTGATTGCCTGCAGTGCATCTTGTAGATGGTACACACTGCTGCTACTGTGTGTCGGTGGTGGAGGGAGTGAATGTTTGTGGATGTGGTGCCAATCAAGCGGACTGCTTTGTCCTGGAAGGTGTCCAGCTTCTTCAGCATTGTAGGAACTGCACTCATCCAGGCAAGTGGGGAGCATTCCATTACACTCCTGACTTGTGCCTTATAGATGGTGGACAGGCTTCGGGGATTCAGGAGGTGAGCTACTCAGGTGCGTTGCATGTATGGGTGGTTTGTATTTAAGGTTGCTGAAGGAAGTGGGAGTGAAGATTGCAGAAGGGCTAGCCATAGTATTCCAATCTTCCCTAGATTTGGGATAGGTGCCAGAGGATTGGATAGTGGCAAATGTAACACCCTTATTAAAAAAGATGTAAGGGCAATCCTAGTAATTGTAGGTTGGTCAGTTTAGAGTCATAGAGTCATAGAGGTCTACAGCACAGAAAAAGGCCTTTCGGCCCATCGAGTCTGTGCCAATCAAACAAGTACCTAACTATTCTAATCCCATTTTCAAGCACGAGGCCCATAGCCTTGTATGCCATGCAAGGCTTTAACATCAGTGCTGGATAAGGTTTTAGAAATAATCATCAGTGAAAAAAAATCAACAAGCAATTGGAGAGGTTTGATTTAATTAAGGATAGCCAGAGTAAAAGGATTTGTAAAAGGCAGATCGTGCTTGATTAATCGAATTTTTTAAATGAAGTAACAGAGAAGATTAATGAAGGAGTGGCTGTGGATAAAAGCAAAATATAGCAGATGCTGGAGATCTGAAATAAAAACAAAGTGCTGGAAAATTTTGAAATCTACTCTGTATCCAAGCTTCAAATTTATATGTATGTCACTGACTACCATCCTCCAGCCTAAAAAGAATCGTAGCAAGTTTACGGCAAAAAAAAGAGGCCATTTGGCCCATTGTCTGCTCCAACCGAAAACAAGCCACACAGCCCAATCCCACTTGCTAGCCTTTGGTCCATAGCCCTGCAGGTTAAGGCATTTGAGGTGCATATCCAGATATCTTTTGAATGAGTTGAGGGTTTCTGCCTCTGCTACCCTTTCAGACGAGTTCCAGACCCAGCATTTGTGGAGAGAGAAGCAGAGTTAATGTTTAGAGTCCAATTTGACTATTCTTTGGAAGGGAATGCTGTGTACATTGTCTCTTTGGGTTTTAAGAAAGCCTCTGACAAAGCACCATATAAAAGGCTGGTTGACAAAATTGATGCTCATGAAATAGGAGTGTCAATGTCAGCTTGGATAAAAAATATTCGCTCAAGGACAGAATACAGCAAGTCATGGTAAATGGAAAGAATAGGGCCCATAAGACCAAAAAAGGTAGCTGATGTGTAGAGGTAGAGGGTGTTGGTATGGTTCTATATGAATATTTTGTGTCTGTATTCACAAAAGAGGGGGACTGTGCAGATATTGTCATTAAGGAGGAGGAGTGTGATGTATTGGATGTGATAAACATAGGGAGAGAGGAAGTATCCTTGAAAGTAGATAAATCACCAGGACTGGATAAGATGTACCCCGGACTGTTAAAAGAAGCCAGGGAGGAAATAACAGAGGTCTGACCATCATTTTCCAATCCTCACTGGATATAGGAGTGGTGCCAGAAAATTGAAGGACTGCTAATGTTGTACCTTTCTTTAAAAAGGGAGCGAGGGATAGGCCGAATAACTACAGGCCTGTCAGTTTAACCTCAGTAGTGGCCAAATTATTGGAATCAATCCTGAGAGACAGGATAAACTGTTACTTAGGCACAGATTAATCAAGAACAGTCTGCATGGATTTGTTAAGGGATGATCATGTCTGACTAACATGATTTAATTTTTTGAGGGAGTAACAAGGATTATTGAGGGTAGCTTTTGTGGTCTACACGGATTTCAGCAAGACTTTTGACAAGGCCCCATATGGCAGACTGGTTAAAAAAAGAAACCCATGGGATCCAGAGGAATGTAGCAAGCAGGATATAAAATTGGCTCAGGCTGGAAACAAAAGGTAATTGTTAAAAGCAAAATACTGTGGATGCTGGAAATCTGAAACAAAAACAGAAAATGCTGGAAAAACTCAGCAGGTCTAACAGCATATGTGGAGAGAAAAAAAAAGTTAGTGTTTCAAGTCCATATGACTCTTCTTCAAAGGTAATTGTTGATGGATGTTTTTGTGACTGGAAAGTTGTTTCCAGTGGGGTTCCACAGTGCTCAGCACTTTTTGAGGTATATATTAATGATTTGGACGTAAATGTAGTGGCACGATCAAGAAGTTTGCAAATGATACAACAATTGGCCACGGGGTTGATAGTGAGGAGGATAGCTGTACACTGCAGGAAGATATCAATGGACTGGTCAGGTGGGCAGAAAAGTGGCAAATGTATTTTAATCCGGAGAAGTGTGAGGTGATGCATTTGGGGAGCTCAAACAAGGCAGAGGGTCACACAGTTAATGGGAGAATACTGAGAGGTGTAGAGAAAGTGAGGGACCTCGGAGTGAATGTCCACAGATTCTTGAAGGTAGCAGCTTAGGTCGATAGCTGATTAAGAAGTTATATAGAATCCTTTCCTTTATCAGCTATGGTATAGAATATAATAGCAGGGAAATCATGTTGTAACTGTATAAATCATTAGTTAGGCCATAACTTGAGTACTGTGCAGTTCTGGTCACCTCCTTCCAGACAGGATGTAAATTGCATGACAGAGGGCACAGAGAAGGTTTGCAAAGATGCTGCCAGGAGCGGAAAATTGCAGCTATGAGGAAAGATTGGATAGACTAGTATGTTTTCCTTGGAACAGAGGAGGCTGAGGGGAGATTTGATTGAGAAGTATAAAATTGTGAGGATGAGTTAGACAAAGAAAAGTTGTTCCCATTATCTGAAGGTGCAAGGACTAGGGAACACAGATTTAAGGTTTTGGGCAAGAGATGCAGTGAGGATATGAAGAAGAACATTTTCTGCAGTGAATGGTGACCAAAGATTCATGGCCTCTGAGGGTGGTGGAAGTGGAGATGATTTCCAAAGGAAAATGGATGGGCACTTGAAGGAAATACTAGCAGGGCTATGGGGATAGAGCGGGAGAATAGGATTGAATGGATTGCAAGGGTGGACATAGACTCAACGGGCTGAATGGCCTCCTTCTGTGTTGATGTTGTGGTCCATGAGAAAGCCTATAGCATAGAAAGAAAAATGTTAAGGTCCTGCAGTCAGTTGCAAGAACTGGGTAGGAAGTTAAAAATTAGGACCTCAAAGGTAGTAACCACTGTATTACTCCCAGTGTGAAATGTTAGCAAGTAGAGGAATAAGAGGTTTAAACAGGTTAGCATAAGGCTAGAGAAATGGTAAAAGAGAGACGATTGCAGATGCCTGAGTTCTGGAGCAGCAAGAAAATGGTCAAGGTGGATGGATTGTATCACAACAGCGGTAGGAACAATTGCCTTGCAGGGAGGTTTACTGAGTTGTGAGGAAGAGTTTAAACGAATTTGGCACGGGTTGTGCACTGGAATTAAGCATAAGAGAGGAGAAAGAAAGCTGCAAAGCATTGAGAGAAACATATAGCACGAGGATAAAGAATACTTTAGAAATAGGAGGGATCAGAGACGTGGCAAATGCAAAGCAGTCTAAGATGGGTTTGGAATGCACATGCGTAAATGTACTCAGGTTTTCAGCACTAATACTAGTGAGGGCGATGACACCTTAGAGAAGTGCAATCTAGAATATATACACACTGTGGGGAAAGTGCCTGCGTGGGGCATATTGTAACATGTAGAAATGCAGCAGTCATAGTGGATTCAATAGTGAGGGGCTACACAACGTAGTTGATAAATTTCGGATGACCAGGCACAAGTTGACATTTTTTAAAAATTTGTAGATTGGACGTGGCCATCATTTATTGCCCATTTTTAACTGCCCTTGAGAAGATACTGGTGATGAGCACCTTCTTGAACTACTGCTGTCTTTGTGGTGTAGGTACACTCACAGTGCTGTTAGATATTGACTCAGCAACAGTGAAGAACTATGATGTTAAGGCCCTAACAGAGATATGGTGAAAAGAAGGGGAGGTTTAGGAACTTAATATTCCTGGTTGGATGCAGGAAAAATAGAGAAAGAGAAAAGGAGGTGGCAGTATTAGGTTAGGGTTAGGGCTTGCAAAGAAACTGTTACAGCATGTTAGAGGAATGATATATTTGAGGAGCTAAAAACAGAACCTATTTGGTTAGAATTAAGGAACAACAGAGGAGATTTTACACAATTGGGTGTATATTATAGGTTGCCATATAGTAGGAAGGAGATCAAGAAGCAAATTTTCAGGCCAGTAACTGAAAGTAGAACTATATAGTTTTGAGTATTACTGAGAAAGGGACATGATGTCGAAGCTTTTCATCTTGCACTCATCAGGGCAGAGGGTCTGACCAATCACCACTCTCTTCTCATGCAGTATAAATTGTTGTTCCCTTTATTATTAATATTCTTGTAATTTTGTCCTGATGAGTGCAGGACAAAAAGCTTCAAATGCTCAAGTTCTGTACTATCAAACGACTAATA
Source organism: Cetorhinus maximus (assembly GCF_964194155.1). Lineage (NCBI taxonomy): Eukaryota > Metazoa > Chordata > Chondrichthyes > Lamniformes > Cetorhinidae > Cetorhinus > Cetorhinus maximus. Next base: position 170,618,684 of record NC_135883.1, read on the forward strand.
CTATATAGTAATAATGGGGACTTCAATTATCCTAATGTGGACTGGGACTGTAACAATGTAAAGGGCAAAGAGGGGAAGAAATTCCTGAAGCATGTAGAGCTGGGTTGAAACAGCAAGACTTCGGGAGAGAGCGGTTAAAACAGTAAGACTTCGGGAGAGCGAGGTTAAAACAGCGAGGCTTTGGGAGAGCGAGATTAAAACAGCAAGACTTCAAGATAGAGAAGTTAAAACAGTGAGAGTGCGAGAGGAGGACCCTGGGACAGGCAATCAAAAGCACCTAGAGGATCTAGTCTATCTAGAGGATCTAGCATCTAGTCTATACTCAAGTATGAGTAAGGATAAAATAAAAGCAAGGGTCCTTATTCTATTTAATTAAGTTATGTCTGGGGAGCTCAGTCCCGTGATTTGCACATCCTGTGCTATGTGGGAAATCCTAGATGCTCCTGGCAGTCTGGATGACCATGTGTGCAGGAGGTGCCTTCAATTGGAGCAACTCGAGCTCCAGGTTTTGGAGCTTGAGTGGCAGCTAGGGGCACTATGATGCATTCACAAGGCTGAGAAGTTCATGGATAGCACGTTTCAGGACGTGGTCACCCTGCAGCTTAAGGAAGTGCAAGCAGAGAGGGAATGGGTGACGAACAGAAGCAGGGGACCAGGCAGGTAGTGAGAGAGTCCCCCTAAGTGCCTTGGAAAATGGTGAGAGGCCATGGCGCTGTGGATGGTCCAGCTGCTCACGGGGGAGGAAGAAATGTGGAAGGGCAATAGTGGTAGGGGATTCGTTAGTGAGGGGATAGACAGGCACTTCTGCGACCATAGATGTGACTCCAGTATGGTATGTTGCCTCAAAGGTGTCAGGGTCAAGGATGCCACGGAATGTCTGCGGGGCATTCTGAAAGGGGGAGGGTGAACAGCCAGAGGTTGTGGTCCATGTTGGGACCAATAACATAGGAACAAAGAGAAATGAGGTCCTGCAAGCAGACTTTAGGGAGTAAGGTAGGAAATTGAAAAGCAGGACTTCAAAGGTAGTAATCTCTGGATTACTCCCAGTGCCCAGTGGAATATATTTTAATGCAAGGAGCCTGAGGAATAAGACAGATGAACTGAGAGCATAGATAGGCACGTGGGAGTATGCTATCATAGCTGTGACCAAGGCTTGGCTAAAAGAATGGCAGGATTGGCAGCTCAACATTCCTGGTTATAGGGTATTCAGACAAGATAGAAAGGGGGGATAGAAGAGGAGGGGGGATCGCAATATTGATCAAAGAATCAATTATAGCAGTGAGAGGTATGATATCTTGGAAGGATCATCAAATGAGGCCATATAGGTAGATGTAACAAACACAAAAGGGGAAAACACGCTGTTGGGTGTGTACTATAGCCCTCCAATCAGTCAGGGAGAGATAGAGGATCAGATATGTAATCAAATTTCAGAGAAGTGTAAGTATAATAAGGCAGTAATAGTAGAGGATTTTAACTACCCAAATATTAATTGGGATAGTTTTATTGTGCAAGTTAGGGAGGGAGCAAAATTCTTAAGTTGCATCTAGGAGAACCTTTTAGCCAGTACATAGAAACCCCAACAAGGGAGGGGGCAGTTCTGGACATAATATTCGGAAATGAGCCTGGGCAGGTAGAAGAAGCAGCGGTAGGGGAGCATTTTGGAGACGGTGACCGTAACTCATTAGATTTAGGATAGTTATGGAAAAGGATAAGGTTGGGCCTGGAATAACAGTTCTAAACTGCAGAAAGGCTAATTTTACAAAGATGAGATACAATTTGGACTGGGCTGGGAACAACTACTGGCAGATAAAATTGCTTCAGAGCAGTGGGAAGTATTCAAGGAGGAAATAGCGAGAGTACAGGGCAAATATATTCCCATAACGACAAAGGGAGGACCAAGTCCAGAGAACCCTGCATGTCAAGGGACATAAAGGTTAGGATTAAGGAAAAAACAGAAGCCAATGGCAGATACTGAGGGCTCAATAAAGCAGAGTCCCGAGAGGAGAATAAAAAGTGCAGAGGGGAACTTAAAAAGGAAATTAGAAAAGCTAAGAGAGTGCTTGAGAAAGCATTGGTGGGTAGAATTAAGGAAAACCCAAAGGGGTTTTTTAAATACATAAAGAGCAATAGAATAACTAGGGAAAGAGTAGGGACCATAGAAGTAATCTGTGTGTGGACCCGGAAGACGTGGGTACAGTCCTCAATGGATACTTTGCATCAGTCTTCACAATGGAAAAGGACGACACAGGTATAGATATCAGGGTGGAGGACTGTGAAATATTAGAGGAAATTAACCTAGAGAGAGAGGAGGTACTATCAGGTTTAGCAGCCTTAAAAGTGAATAAATCTGCAGGCCAAAATGAGATGTATCCCAGGTTGTTGAGGGAGGCAAGGGAAGAGATATCAGGGGCCCGAGCAGTAATTTTCAAATCCTCTCTTGCCACAGGTGAGGTGCCAGAGGACTGGAGGACTGCTAACATTGTCCCATTATTTAAAAAGGGAGGAAGAGATAGACCAGAAAATTACAGGCCAGTCAGTCTAACCTCGGTGGTGGGAAAATTACTAAGAATTCTGAGGGACACAATATATCTGCACTTGGAGAGACACAGATTAATCAGGGCTAGTGAGCATGGATTTGTTAAGAGAAGTTCGTGTTTAACAAATTTGATCAAATTTTTTGAGGAGGTAGCCAGGAGTGTTGATGAGGGTAATGCGTTTGATGTGGTCTACATGGACTTTAGCAAGGCTTTGATAAGGTCCCTCTTGGCAGACTGGTCAAGAAAGTAAGAGCCCATGGGATCCAAGGCAAAGTGGTACGTTGGTTCCAAAATTTGCTGAGAGGCAGGAGGCAGAGGGTGATGGTAGAGGGATGTTTCTGTGACTGGAAATCTGTTTCCAGTGGGGTTCCACAGGGCTCAGTGCTGGGGCCCTAATATTTGTGGTGTGCATAAATGATTTGGACCAAAATGTAAGGAATATGATCAAGAAGTGTGCAGTTCTGGTCACCACATTATAGGAAGGATATGATTGCACTGGACGGGGTGCATAGGAGATTTACCAGGATGCTGCCTGGGCTAGAGGGTCTGAGCTATGAGGAAAGATTGGATAGGTGGGAGTTGTTTTACTTGGAGCAGTGAAGGTTGAGAGGGGACATGATAGAAGTGTTTAAGATTATGAGGGGCAAAGATAGGGTGGATAGGAAGGCACTTTTTCCATTAGTAACGGGGTCAATAACCAGGGGGCAGAGATTAAGGTAAGAGGTAGAAGGCTAAGAGTGGAGCTGAGGAGAATTTTTCACCCAGAGGGTGGTGGGATTGTGAAACTCACTGCCTGAAAGGGTGGTTGAGTCAGAAACTCTCGTAACATTTAAGAAGTATTTAGATATTCACTTGCATTACCATAGCCTCCAGGGCGATGGGCCAAGCGCTGGAAAATGGGATTAGAGTAGTCAGATCTTTGTTGACCGGCATGGGCACAATGGGCCGAATAGCATCCTTCTCTGCTCTAATGTCTGCGTCTATGGGCAGAATTTTCCGAGCCCACTGGCAGCAGGCGTGATAGGTGGCATGTATGAAAAATCTGGCAGGACCCACTTCATGACAGCGTGAAAGCAGGTCGCGATCTTCCACTCAGCCCGCCAATGGCGGGCCGTGTTTCCCGCCATTGGTCAGAGGGGAGCTAATTGTAATACATTAGCATATAATTAAAAGGCCATCCCGCCAGGTTCTTGGAACCCCACCGTACTTTCCATCCACATTGGCGGGAAAGCACACTGATGTATTTCACAACACCACAACAGACGACGTGCACTTGGTGGCCTTCACTTTGGGGGAACTGAGGTGAGTGGGCAGCAGCGTTCTTGCCCATTGTTTACAGGCCTCAGGGGCACCGGGGGGTGGGGGGGGAGGGGGGGAAACTGATGCCTGGCCCTGCAGGCGACTGCTGAGGATGGGGGGGGTATGTCTGGGGGCAAATGCTGGCCAGCTTCGGAGGTGACTGCTGAAGGTGTGCTGGGGGGTGTCTGGGGGCAAGTGCTAGCCAGCCTCGGAGGCGGCTGCTGAAGGTCAAGTGCTGCCCTGGCGCTACATCCCGAGCACAGGCAATCAAGGTGGGGGGGCAGGGTAAGCGAGGAAAGTGGCCATGCATTAAGGACGCCTGTATAAACTGACTATGCCTTTGCAACTAAGACAGATCAGGCACAGCCACAGTCGTATGATTGGAGTCAGGCTCCTACCCTGCCCACCCATGCAAGCATTGCAGAGGCACCAAAGGGCCACCAAGTGCTCCATACCTTCCCCTCCCTTCCACCCCCGCCCGCAGGCACAGACTTCGAGTGCGCTACCACTTTATCGGACCGCGGAGCAGTTGGACTGCACACGTTGTACAATCTCCTCGCCAACGCTAGCCGTGTAGCAGTCACTGCTGGAGGCGCTCACAGCCCCTTGCAATCTCAGCATCCTGGTTTGGACCAGTGTCCCCCATGTCACAAGTTGACAGGACAGCCATGAAGCGCACTCATCTCTGGCCATCTGAGGGGTGACCAGCACTCTCCAGGAAGCATTAAGAGGCTGTCACACAAGGCCAGGAAAGGTGCTAAGTACAGCCATGATAACTGCGTCTCTTCTCTCTTCCATGCTGCAGGAGGACCACGTCAGGATCATGGATCCTGGCACCTAGCTGTATGCCTGATTGCCCTTAGAGACCGTAGAAGATGGAGGAGAGAGCGACTGAGGCATCTGGCCGTGCAAAGGCAGGAGCAGCAACCTCATGAAGGGGCAGCAGGGGCTCCCGTGCATGCTGCCCAGGTGCGACAGCAAGCCATGGCTGGTTGGCGCCTAGCAATACCCAGGGTCTATAGATGCCGCCTGCCATTCCTGTAGATGACTGAGAACCAGTGTCGTCGGCGACTACGCATGTCTAAGGGACCCGATGGCTCACATCTGCTGCTTACTGCAGGACTCGGCGCCAAGGGGACAGGGAGGGCATCCACTGCCAGTGGCTGTGAAAGTTACCGTGGTGCTCAATTTCTATGTCAGCGGCTCCTTTCAGGGTTCCACAGGTGACCTCTGTGGGATTTCACAATCCACCACCCACAAATGCATCCATGAGGTCACAGATGCCATTTTCTCCATGGCACACAACTTTGTGCATTTCGCCCGGGACTGGAATAGCCAGGATGCAAGGGCCATTGGATTCGCCCTGATCTCGGGATTCCCACAGGTGCAGGGTGCGATTGACTGCACTCGTGGTGCTCAGGTCTCCATCGCTACATTCAGTGGACTTCATCAACTGCAAGGGCTTCCACTCACTGAACTTGCAGTTGGTATGTGACCACCAGAAACGCTTCCTGTAGGTATGTGCACTGTTTCCAGGGAGTGTGCATGATGCCTACATCCTGAGTCGCTCGCAGATCCCTGCAGTCGTCCAGAGTCCACAGAGTCTACAGGGTTGGCTCCTTGGGGACAAGGCCCACCCACAGAGGCCGTGGCTGATGACACCTGTGCGGCGGCCTCAGACTGCAGAAGAGCGACGCTATACTGAAGCTCATGCAATAGCTTTCACCTTGGTGGAGTAGACCATCGGGATGCTGAAGATGCAGTCCCGGTGCCCGGTCTGGTGGAGCCCTGCAATACAGTCCACAGAGGGTGTCATGCACCATTGTCGTCTGTTGTGCACTTTACAACCTGGCGCTGCACCGGGGAGGCGAGCTGGCTGAGGAGGAGATGGAGGAGCTGCACGTCTCCTCCGATGAGGAGGACGCCGACGGGGATGGGATGAGGGGATCCTTAGTGGTGACGACGATGGGGATGAGGCTCTCGCACTGGCTAGACAAGGCAAGCGCACTCGGGAGTCCCTCATAGCTGTGGTGGATGATGATGATGACATGCAGTGAGTTGTCCTGGTAGATCTTCACATCGCAGTTGTGAACGTTTGACTGTGAGAATGCTCCTGTCATGGAGATGCAGTCGAGGCCCTAATAGTTACTCGATCGCGGGAGGATGACGACAACATGCAGTGAGGACACTCCATAGATCTTCACATGGCCTCTGAGAACGTCTGACTCCTGTCTGGCCGAGGGCAGCTTGCTTGTGCTCCATGATCAGGGCCTTAAACGTGTTGAGAGCACAGAATATGAGAGAACTCTGTGGCGCCTGCCCACTACATTCTGGCTGCAAATGACCAGCACTGTCGAGGTGCACGCATCAGTAATGTTTCCAGAGTCTGAGAGGCTGGACCATCACAGTGGTCCTAAGGCTGCACTGAGCAGAGGGAACAGGCCCTCGACTGAGAAAGCTGCCTTTTATCTTGCACAGAGAGGTTTCACATCTGAGTGATAAGAACATTGCTCATCAGAACAAGGAGCCACATTCTTAGGAGTTTATTGACAATAGTGAACAGTAGGTACAAGTGATCAACACCCATGGCCAGGCTGTGCAACTACTTTTACCTAACTTTCCTAACCCTGCCGCTACGTCTTGGTGCTCCTCGGACATCCACAGCAGAGGTGGAGGCAGCATGCTGACTGACACTCTGTCTGTGATGATTTTGGCAGATGTCCTCTGGAGGGCCAAGACTTGGAGGGCCCCAGCCTGCTTTTGGGGTCCTGCTGTGTGGTAGTGGCACCCTCCTCGGCCTGTGAAGCTGGAGCTGCGGATGCTGGATCCTCACTTGGTAGAGCAGCGCCAAACTCACCGTCAGCACAGGACCGGTCCCAGTCATCGCCGGCTAGCTGGATGGCTCTGTTTTCAAATTCTGTCAGAACTTTGATTTCCGGCATCCCTCCACCTGTCTGCGACCTTTCCCTCCTGTTGTGAGCCAATTTGTCCTGCATGGATAGAGATGAGGAGAGTGTATCAGGATGCCTGCCGGGCCAGATGATAAGTATGCCTGGTCTGTGTGCGTGGTGAGTGGTCCCATGGGCGGGATGAGGACAATGATGGTTTGTTTGAAAGAGTGAATGGTGACGTGCCTTGCACTGGCAGTGAATGAGGGCCCTGTGAATGTGCGATGGATTTGTGTGTGAGAGTTGGGAGTGATGGAAAGAGTGACTTATCCTGGCAGAACAGAGGAGATTATTTATCCTTTTATGGCACTGGGTGGCTGTCCTCCTCTACAGGGCATTCGCGATGACCACTGCTGCCACTGCCTCGCAAGCCGGGTTGTTGACATTGCTACCCATCCTGCGGCCAGAGCGGGGGTAAAGCACAGCCCGGAGAACCTCCACGGCATCCAGCAGTTGTTCAAGGGGCCCATCATTGAAGCGGGGGGGTGGTGCTGTAGTCTTTTGTCATTTGCTGACCTTGTCTCCCAGGCAGCAGTGGTGAGCTGGTGGCAGTGAGTGCTTTGCTGGCGCCTGCCTTTTAAAGATGACGAGCGGACGTGTGAGAGCCTGCCCACCATGGAAATGGCGTGTTTTGCAGGAGTGAATATATAATGAGGCGGGCTCATTTTATGATATGGTAAGATATGGTGTGAAAACCCACTATTTTCACCAGCGGGTAGGACTCCATTTTACCCACCCACTACTGCACTTAGTGCAATTCTGAGAAAATTCCGCCCTATGAGTTTAACTTTCCTGATCAATGTATTTCCAGCCCAAATAGGAAGGAAACACTTTTAGAATAAATCCTGGTGAATGAGGGGGACAAATGGAGCATATTTCATTAGGAGAGAAGCTTAGGAACAGTGATCATAATATCATCAGGTTTGGGATAGTTAAAGAAAAGCACAAAGTACAATCAAGTGTTAAAGCATTTTATTGGAGGGGGGCTAACTTAAAAGAACTAGGTTGATTGTAATGAAAAATTGATAGGCAAAACCATGATGTAACAATAGGAGGACTTCAAAGAGAACATGAGAAAGGAAGAGCATTCAAAGTTAAAGCTTCCTGGATGACTAATTATATAAACAATAAAAGTCGCCAGAAAAATGAGACTTACAACAGTTAGAAAGTTATCACCATATAGTTGAGAATCAAGCTGAATGTAAGAAAATACAAGGAGATTCTGAAAAAGGAAATAAATAGGACAAAGAGAATGCAAATATATCAGACAACATAAAAGGGAATCCAAAGGTCTTTTACAAACAGATAAATATTAGAGAAGTAGTCAGAGGAAGAGTGAGAATTATTAGGGACCGATAAGGAAATCTTTGAGGAGAGGGGCAGACCTTCAGGGGAGAGGCGTAGAGGAGCAGACCTGCAGGAGAAACACAGACCAGGGAACGGTTAAATAAATCCCGACGAGCGAGGCCTACAGCACTTATCTTCAGGGAGAAGTCCAGGAGCGTCCAGAGTTTGAAAAAAAAGTGAACAGTGACATTACAAGAAAGTCATAAGTTGATTGGCTGGTGAACATTGCTGCAGAGGGACTGAATATAAACAACTGGAAGTTTTAAAAAAACAGTAAAATATAAATTATTAATAGCAAGTAATAAGTGAGCAGCTGGTGAGTTATCTTCTATTATTAAGTAAGGTTTATTACCATTCGTAAGGTGTAAGAAGTATTAGTGGGATTTATCAGTATTAGTAAGGTTTAATAGTAGCAAAGTTTATTAGTATTGGTAAAGCTTTATTGGAGAGGTGCAAGCAGAGGGGAAGTAAGAAGCTGGAGAATCTATTGTTTTGTTTTATTTTTAATTGGTAAGGTTTACTAAAATACTAAGGTTGAAAGTAGTACATTACATGATGGTGAGGAGGGGCATTAATTTAAAAATCAGCAAGAAAATAATTAATTAGCTAACTGGGCAGTGGTGGGAAGGAGCGAGAGCTGAGTTGGGCATAAAAAGCAGCCAGCTGAAACAGCACAAAGTAAGAAGCGTGACATCAGGAATAAAAATTGACTTCAGCACAGGGGAAGGCCCTGATTGGTGAGTAATTGATCAGTAATTCTACTTCCTACTTTCTAGTTTCCAGTGTATAAGAAATAGTCTGCAAAGTGAAGAAATGTTAAGGCATGGCAAGGCAGCTTGGCCACCCAGAATATGCATTCTATGATATGTGGGAAGTCATGAACTCTTCTCGTGGTCAAGACAACCACATGTGCAGCAAGTGTCACCAGCTGCAGAAATCTGAGTTCTCGATTTCGGAACTCAAGCAATGGCTGGAGTCACTGTGGTGTATCCATTAAGCTGAGAACTACATGGGTAACATGTTTAGGGAGCTGGTTACACCTTAAGTTAAGAGTGCGCAGGTAGAGAGGGGATGGGTGACTGGTAGACAGTCTAGGACGACTAGACAGGTATTGCAGCAGTCCGCTGAGCCCATCTCACTCACTAACTGGTTTTCTGTTTGGCTACTAGTTCTTCAGAGGAGTGCAGCCAGAGCCAAGTCCAAAGCACCACAGGTGGCTCAGCTGCACAGAGTGGAGGAGGAAGAGTGGAAGGGCAATAGCGGCAGGGGTTTCAATAGGTAGGGGAACAGACAGGCATTTCCACAGACATAGAAGTGACTCCAGGATGGTATGTGGCCTCCCTGGTGCCAGGATCAAGGATGTCACTAAATGGCAGAAGGGCATTGTTATGGTGTGAACAGTCAGAGGTCGTGGTCCACATCAGTACCAATGGCATATGTAGAAAGAGGGCTGAGGTCCTGAAAGAAGATTTTAGCGAGCTAGGAAAGAAATTAAAAAGCAGGATTTTTAAGTAAAAGGCAGTAATCTCAGAATTACTCCCAGTGCCAAGTGCCAGTGAGAACAGAGTTATGAGGATAGAGTAAAAGAATGCTTGGGTGCAGAGATGTTTCAGGAGGGAGGGCTTTAGATTTCTGAGGCATTAAGATGAGTTCTAGGGCAGGTGGGACCTGTACAAGGAGGATGGGTTATACTTTAGGAGGACCAGGACCAACATACTCGGCGGGAGATTTGCTAGTGCTGTTGGGGGGAGTTTAATTTGGCTTGGCAGGGGGATGGGAACCTGAGAGGGAATTCAGATAGGAACATAGGAGCAGGAGTAGGTCTGATCTGCCATGCAACTAGATCCTCGCTGTGCTTCTACCTCAATGCCATCTTCCTGCACTATCCCTGTATCCGTTGATGTCATTGGAATCTAGAACTCTATCGACCTCCATTTTGAACATACTCAATGATTGAGCCTCCACAGCCCTCTGGAGTAGAGAATTCTAAAGGTTCGCCATCCTCTGACTGAAGAAATTCCTCCTCACCATGGTTCTAAATGGCCTACCACTAATTCTGAGACTGTGGCATTGGTTCAAGACCCCCCACAACCAGTGGAGATATCCTTCCTGTTTCTACCCTGTCGAGTCTTATGAGAATTTTGTACCCTTCAAGGAAATCACCTCTCATTCTTAACTCTAGAGAATATAGGCCCTGTCTCGACAATTGTCCCTCATAGGACAATCCTGCCATCCCAGGGGTTAGTCTGGTAAACTTTCATTGCACTTCTCTATGGCTGGTACATTCTTCCTTGGGTAGGAGATAGAAAAACTGCATACAATACTCCAAGTGTGGTCTTGCCAAGGCTCTATGCAACTGCAGCAGACTTTCTTACTCCTGCAATCAAATGCCCTTGCAATTTTAGATTTGAGCCTCTAGCTTATCTGCCCACTCAGGCAAAGCAGAGGCATGAAAGTGCCATCAAATGCTCCTGAACTTTTCACCCCTCGGGCACAGGCTGCAACTTCATGAGCATTTTAGTGGACTGCGGAACAATTGGACAACTGGATAAGTTGTACAATCTCCTTGCGAAAGCTGGCCATGGACCAGTCACTGGTGGAGGTGCTCACAACCCCTTGCAATGTCTTCATTCATTTTGGACCAGTCTCCTCGATGGTTCAAGCTAAAGTGCAGGCTTGCAGTGCAGGTTAGGAGAATGCCTGCGCCTGAACTGAGAACACAGCATGCAGTTAAGTGGGCAAAGCTTCCGCCAATTGGTTACATGGAGTGGGGCAGAGGTGGGTGGGATTTCGGGCAGTCATGCAGCGCACCAAACTCTTGCCATCCAAGTGGTGGCCAGCACTCTCTGGCATGCATTAAGGAACCTTCAGGCTTAACCAAGAGAGATTCTTAGTACACCCATCCTAATGTATCTTTCATCCTGCAGGGGGAGTACATGAGGACCATGCAGCCTGGTGACCAAGCTGTATGCCTCATGGCTTACAGGAAGTGGAGACAAAGGAGAAGAGAGCAGCGGAGGCGCCTGACTGGGCAGAGGGAGTAGCAGCACCCTCAAGAAGAAGGGGCGACTGGGGTTCCTGTGCACGCCGCTTAAGACCCACAGCAAACCGTCACTGGTCAGTGCCTTGCTAGATCTAGGGTCTACAGATGGTACTTGTCATTCATGCAGATGACCGAGAACCAGTGCCGCCAAAGACTGCGCATGTCCAGGGAACTGATCGGTCACATCTGCCACCTGCTACAGGATTTGGTGCCATGGGGGCATGGTGGGCGTGCAATGCCAGTGGCCATGAAAATGACCGCAGTGCTCAATTTGTACATCGGTGGCTCCTTTCAGCGCTCTATAGGTGACGTCCGTGGGATCTCGCAAGCCTCCACACACAAATGCATCCGGGGGTCACGGACACCATATTCACGAAGGCACACAATTTTGTGCATTTCACCCGGAATCTGGAAGGCCAGGAAGCAAAAGCGCTAGGACTTGCGCAGATCTCAGGTTTCCCACAGGTGCATGGTGCCATCAAATGCACTCACATGCACTCAGTGCTCCGTGGCAACAAGCAGTCAATGACATCAACCACAAGGGCATCCACTCACTGAATGTTCAGCTGGTGTGCAACGGTCACAAAGGCATCCCAGGGAGTGTCCACGACTCCTACCTTCTCAGTAGGTCTCAGATCCCTGACGTCTTTCATGGTCCACAGAGGCTGCAGTGTTGGCTCCTTGTGGACAAGGGCCACCTGCAGAGGAAATGACGGATGATGCCTGTGTGGTGGCCTCGGAATGCAGCAGAAAGAAGGTACAAAGAGGCTCATGCTGCAACTCACACTTTAGTGGAGCAAACTATTGGGATGTTGAAAATGAGGTTCCAGTGCCTGGACCGGTCTGGTGGAGCATTGCAGTACAGTCCAAAGAGGGTGTCACGCATCATCGTTTCCTGCTGCGCCCTTCACAACCTGGCGCTGCATTGGTGGGAGGAGCTGGTTGAGGAGGAGATGGAGGAGCTGCAGGTCTCCTTCGATGAGGAGGACGTCGACGGCGGTGAAGGTGAGCTGGTCCTCGAAGGCAAGAATGATGGTGATAAGGTCATCACACTGGCCAGATGAGGCAGGCACACTCGGGAGGCCCTCATTGCTGCTAGATTCATGGAGGATGATGATAACATGCAGTGAGGAGACTCCATAGATCCTCACATCGCCTGTGTGAAAGTTTGACTCCTGTCTGGTGAATGGCAGCGCACATACCCTCTGTGATAAGGCTCCTGTAATGGAGATACAGCAGATGCCCATACTCACTACATTCCAGGAGGATGATGATGACTTGCACTGCTGACACACCTTAGATCCTCACATAGCTTATGTAAATGTCTGACTCCTGTCTGGCTGATGGTAGCTCACTTGCAATCTGTGGACAGGGTCATATAATGGAGATGCAGCTGGGAAACTTCAACTTTTCCTGATCCTGTGGCATCCTTCGTGAGATGAACCCATCAGAACCACACTGTCACCGGACACAGATGCTGATGAGATGGGGGGTGCCAGGCGCACCTCAAAGATGCTAAGAGCATACAGAGAAAATGACAGAACTCTGTGCAGCTGGCCCAGGAAATTCTGGCAACAATGAAAAGTCCCATCAAGGTGCAGGCCATGACTGATGTAAAGAGTGACTGTGAAGGTGCACCGTCAGTGTGCTGGGAAGGTTGCGCAAAGCACAGGGAAAAAGCCCTGGACTGAGACACCTGCCTTTATCTTGAGCAAGAACCAAGGTTTCACATCTGAGTGACACAAACACTGCTCATCAGAACAAGGAGACATAGGCAAGGAGATATTATTGGGAGTTTATTTAGAATAGTGAACGTTATATACAAATGATTAACACCTGTGCCCAGGCTGTGCAACTACATCTCCTTTACCTTCCTAACACTGCTACTACATCTTGGTGCTCCCATGACATCCACAGCGGAGGTGGAGGCAGCCTGCATACTGCTGCATCCCGTCTGTGATGACCTTGATGAGTGTCCTCTAGAGGGTTGAGACCTGGAGGGCCCCCGCCTGCTTCCTGGGTCCTGATGTGTGACAGTGGCACCCTCCCCGGCCTGTGGAGCTGGAGCTGCAGAGATCACAGAGGGGATTTGGATGGGCCGAGCACTCTCGGAGTCACCTGGGTGGATAGCCCCAGGGTGAGTACCTGCTGATCCTCCTCCCTCTGGGTGCATTCGTACCTTAATGCCGCCACCAGCACCTCCTTTAGCCAATACCACTACCATTAACACCCCTTTGTTCTTTTGTTCATGACATCTTTGTCAATCTCTCCTTTGCCCTCACCTATCGCTGACCCTCTATCCAGCTTCACCTGCTCCACCCCCCTTAAACAGCATAAATGTCATCACATTTTTACTTCTCTTTAGCTCTGAAGAAGTCATACGAGCTCAAAATGTTAACCCTGTTTTCTCTCCACAGATGCTGAATTTTTCCAGCATTTTCTGTTTTTGTTTCAGATTTCCAGCATCCACAGTATTTTGTTTTTATCCAAATGGTATTTTGGCCTTTATTGCAAGCAGGTTTGAATACAGGAGCAAAGAAATTTTGTTGCAATTGTATAGAGCCTTGGTGAAATCGCATTTGGAGTATTGTGTACAGTTTTGGTCTCCTTACCTAAGGAAGAATATACTTGCCATAGAGGAAGTGCATTGAAAGTTCACCAGACTGATTCCTGGGATGGCAGGATTGTCCTATGAGGAGAGATTGAGGAGACTGGGCCTGTATTCTCTAGGGTTCAGAAGAATGATAGGTGGCGTCACTGAAACTTACAAAATTCTTACTGGGCTCAAGAGAATGGATGCAAGAAGGATGTTTCCCCTGGCTGGGTGTCTAGAACCAGGGGATACAATCTCAGAATAAGGGGTAGGCTATTTAGTATTGAGAATTTCTTCACTCAGAGTGATAAATCTTTGGAATTCACTACCTCCAGAGAGCTGTGGAAGCTCAGTCTTGAGTGTATTCAAGACAGAGGGTATAAAGGACATCAAGGGATATGGGGTTAATGCGGAAAAATGGAGTTGAGGTAGGAGATCACCAGGAGTCCAAGAGAAGTAGGCGGGCAGTGCAGGAGTCCCCTGGGGTCCCACTCACAAACCGGTTTACCATTTTGGAAGCTGGTGAGGGCGCTGGTTCCTCAGAGGTGTGCAGTCAGAGCCAAGTTTGTGGCACCACGAGCGGCTCGGCTTACAGGAGGGAAGGAAATAGAAAGGAAAAGCTATAGTGATATGGGGATTCATTGGTTAGAGGAACAGACAGGCATTTATGTGGGCGTAGATGTGACTTCAGGGATGGTATGTTGCCTCCCTGGTGCCAGGGTCAAGGATGTCACAGAGCGGCTGCAGGACATTCTTCTGGGAGAAGGTGATCAGCCAGAGATCGTGGTCCACATTCTGACCAATGACTTAGGTAGGAAGGGGGATGTGGTCCTGCAATCAGAATTTAGGGAGCTAGGTAGAAAATTAGCAAGTAGGACCTCTAATGTAGTAATTTCCAGATTGCTCCCACTGCCATGTGCCAGTGAGTACAGAAATAGGAAGATAAGGCAGATGAATGCGTGGCTGGAAAGGTGGTGCAGGAGAGAGGGCTTTAGATTCCTGGGACACTGGGACTGGCTCTGGGGGAGATAGCACCTATACAAGCTGGACGGGTTGCACTTGAACAGAGCTGGAAATGGGTTCCTTACGGGGCCTTTTGCTAGTGTTGTTGGGCGGGCTTTAAACAAACTCGGCAGGGTTGTGGGAACCAAGAAAAAATATTAGAGAGGAATACCAGGGTGCACAAAATACTGGGAGGGACAGATAGCACCAGTATAGACAATAGTAAGTTAATAGGTAAAGTCGGAGTCAGGAAGAAAGTAACAAAATCTAAATCAGAGTTACTATGCATGCATGTGAATGCATAGTGTATAGTAAATAAGACTGGGGAGTTACAGGTGCAGATTGCCATGTGCAAATATGATGTGGTGACAACAGAGACCTGGCTCAAAGAAAGACAGAACTGGATGTTAAATATTCCTAAGTACAAGGTGTTCAGAGATAGGAAAGGAGGGGTAGTGGTATTGGTTAAGGAGAGCATTGCAGTGCTGGAGAAAGAGGATGTTCCAGAGGGTTCAAGGACAGAATCAATTTGGCTAGAGCTAAGGAACAATAAGGGTGCAATTACATTGCTCGGTATAGTCTATAGACTGCCAAATAGTGAGAAGGATGTAGAAGAACAAATCTGCAGGGAAATTACAGAGAGATGGAGACATTATAGAGTAGTTATAATGGGGGACTTTAATTACCTGAATGTAGACTGGGGCAATGGTAGTGTAAAGGGCGGAGAAGGGCAAAAGTTACTAGATTGTGTTCAAGAGAATTTTCTACAGCAGTGTGTGTCCTATCCAACAAGAAAAAATGCACTGTTGGACCTGGTTCTTGGAAATGAGGTAGACCAAGTAGATCAAGTGTCAATGGGGGAACATTTAGGAGACAGTGATCATTGTATTGTATGTTTTAAGATAATGATAGGAAGAGACAATAGGCTATCCAGGGTTAAGGACAGACATTAGCTAGACAAGAGCCGACTTTGACTGGGCAAGGACGGAGCTGGGTCAGAAAAACTGGAATGAAAGATTGGCAGGAAAAACTGTAGCTCAACAATGAGCTACCTTCAAAAAAAAATTGATTCGGGCACAGTCAAATTATATTCCATCAAAAGGGAAAGGTAGTGCAAATAAGTCAAATAAAGGAGATTCAAATTAAGATAAAGAGGAAAAAGTGCATTTATGACAGGTGTCAGGTAGAAAATATAATTGAGAACCAAGAGAAATATAGAAGGTTCAGAGGGGAGGTGAAAAAGCATATTAGAGAAGCGAAGAGGGATTGTGAGAAAAGACTGGCAGCCAACATGCAGGGGAATCCCAAAGTCTTCTATAGGCATATAAATAGTAAAAAGGAGACAAAAGGAGTAGGGCTGATTAGGGACCTAAAAGGGAATTTACACATGGATGAAGGGGCCATGGCTGAGGTATCAAATGAATACTTTGCATCTGTCTTTACCAAGGAGTTAGATGGTACCCAGGCCATGGTGACAGACAAGGAAACTCTGTCACTAGAAGGGTTCAAAATTGATAAGGAGGAAGTGTTGAATAGACTGTCAGTACTTACAGTTGACAAGGCACCGAGGCCAGATGAGATGCATCCAAGGATATTGAAGGAAGTGAGAGTAGAAAGAAATTGTAGGAGCACTGCCCATAATCTTTGTCTTCCCTAGGCTCAGGGGAGGTGCCAGAGGACTGGAGAATTGCAAACATTACGCCCTTATTCAGAAAAGGTTGTAAGGATAAGCCCAGCATTTACAGACCAGTCAGTTTAACTTCAGTGGTGGGCAAGATTCTAGGAACAATTATTCGGGATAGAATTAGTAGTTACGTGGAAAAATATGGGCTAATAAGGAAGAGCCAGCATGGATTTCTAAAGGGAAAATCGTGTTTAACTAGCTTGCTGGAGTTTTTTGAAGAGGTAACAGAAAAGATCGATGGGGGTAATGCTGTTGATGTGGTGTACATGAACTTTGAAAAGGCATTTGACACAGTGCCACACAACTGATTTGTGAGAAAAGTTCTTACTCATGGAATAAAAGGGACAGTAGCAACATGGATACCAAATTGGCTGAAAAATAGAAAGCAGAAAGTAATGGTCAATGGATGTTTTTTGGGCTGGAAGAAGGTTTGCAGTGGAATTCCCCAGGGGTCGGTATTGGGACCCTTGCTTTTCCTGATATATATTAATGATCTAGATCTTGGTGTGCAGGGGACAATTGCAAAGTTTGCGGATGATACAAAGCTTGGGAGTGTTGTGAACTGAGGACGGTGTGGAACTTCAAGAGGACATAGACAAGTTGGTGGAGTGGACAGATAGGCAGCAGATGAAGTTCAATGTGGAGAAGTGTGAGGTGATGCATTTTGGTAGAAAGAACATGGACAGAAAATACAAAATAAGGGGTGGAATTTTGAAGGGGGTGCAGGAGCAGAAAGACTTGGATGTATATGTGCATAGATCATTGAAGGTGGCAGGATAGGTGGAGAGAGCAGTTAATAAAGCATATAGTATCCTGGGCTTTATTAATAGGGGCATTGAGTTCAAGAGCAGGGAGGTTATGCTGAATTTATTTAAGACCCTCATTATACCTCAGCTGGAATATTGTGTACAGCTTTGGGCACCATATTATAGGAAGGATGTGAACACATTGGAGAGAGTGCAGAAGAGGTTTACAAGATTGGTCCCAGGGTTGAGAAACTTCAGCTATGAGAATAGATTGGAGAAGTTGAGACGATTTTCTTTGGAAAGGAGAAGGCTGAGAGGAGATGTTATAGAGGCATCCAGAATCATGAAGGGGCTGGACAGAGTCGATAGGGAGAAGCTGTTACCACTCGTAAAAGGATCAAGAACGAGAGGGCACAGATTTAAAGTGATTTGCAAAAGAAACAAATGTGTCGTAAGAAAAAACTTTTTCACACGACGAGTGGTTTGGGTCTGGAATGCACTGCCTGGAAGTATGGTGGAAGCAGGTTCAATTGAGGCATTGAAGAGGGCATTAGATGATTATTTGAATAGAAACAAGGTGCAGGCGTATGGGGAAAGGACAGGGCAATGGCAGTAGGTCATAATGCTCAATGGAGAGCCGGTGCAGACACGATGGGCCGAATGGCCTTCTTCTGTGCCATTAAGATTCTGTGATTGATCAGCCATATCTAGTTAAATGGCAAAGCAAGCTTAAGGAGCCAAATGGCCTACTCCTGCTCCCGCTTCTGATGTGCTCATGTTTCTATGTTCTTGTGGAGGCAAAGAAACAGCTTAGGTATTAAACAAGTATTGTGCATTAATCTTCACTTGAGAAGAGAATGTTTTTAATGTTGCAATCAAGAAGACATTAGCGATAGTAGGATAGAAATAAAAAGAGGACCTACTTAAAAGGCTGGCATCCCTCAAAGCTGAAAAGTCACTCAGTCCAGATAGGACGCATTCTAGGTTAACGAAAAAAGTAAGAGTTGAAACTGTCACAACCTGCTGGCGTCACCATAAAAATGTGGCTGGAGATGGCATAGGAGGGCAATAGCAGAGTGTAGCAGCACATTCCTGGATTCAGTGCAAGAAGTGCTTTAGCAACCTAGGCCAGTTAGGAAAGATAAGTTGCAACTCCTCACCCTGCCTATTTAAGCCTACTCTATCGTATCCATCCTCATACCCACTTACCTGAAAGCCCACATATCTTTTTTCCTATGCTCATCGTTACATCCCCATCTGTCAATTTATCATTCCTGCTCACCCCGGTCCTAATGCAATTTCATGCCGCTCCCTCATAGCCACTCTCACCACCCATCAGGTGAACTCATTACATTCACTCATGGATCTGTTATTTCTCTCATTGCAGTAGAGAACACAGAAAACAATGGAGTGGTAAGGTACTAAAGGTGGCCCTCCAAACATTGAGCAACCTACAAGTAACCAAGGGGAAGGTTAACAATTGGCCATCAGGGAGAATGGGGCGTTAAAATTGATGCCTAAAAGTCCTAGGCCCCAGTATTTAACCAGAATTGGGAAGACAACTGAGGAGGTGGGGAGTGGGGAGCAATGGTATTATGTTCCAGGACTGTATTTACAATATAAGCAGAAATTGCATAGTACATCCTGCATCAAATCTCTCGAGCATGTAAATACAACCTACCTCCAAATTACTGGAATTAGCTTTCAACATATTCTCAGTTTTTAGCAGACGTCTGGCCAACTCTGGCACCTCCAAATCCATCTTTAACATACATTTAGCCTCACGAAGAATCTCAAGGATTCTATGATCAAAATTTGAGTACAGTTTCCCAGTCTCTGGATCACGTATTAAAAGTGTTGCTTGCAGAACTGTATAAAAATTAAGTTTAAAATATTCAGATATATATATACACAAGTAGCTGAAAGGTGCAATACATTTTTGTAATAACTTTCAATCCAGTTAAATTTACCATGCTGAAAAAATAGCTTTGTTAGGAAATGGATGTTTATAAAAAGTTCCATCTCAATAGATGAACATGTAAACGTAACCCACTTCCAAATAACCATATTTTGATTTCAACTTATTTTCAGTCTTCTGGAAACTTTTGACTGTCTTTTGCACTTTAAGGTCTATCCTTACATTTATTTAGACTCAGGAATAACTTCCACCAAAAAACCCAGTTCTATCATATACTTATAAGAATGTCAAAAACACCTCAGAAATGCTCATGACTTTCATCCCAATTCCTTGCTTTTGCTTCTATTATTGAATCCCGAGCATCCTGTATCATTATTTAGTTAGCAATAGACAAGCAATCTATGTCCAGGCCTCTACTTATGCAAATCAGGGTGACTTTTACTCTACCTGTCAGTGAAAACTTGAAATATGAGCAGTTAATATTGCCCAGGATACTTATCTGCTCTGGAGCTGGCAAGAGTAGGATGCAAGTGCACCTGTCCAAAGCCAGCTGGGCCTTTAGTTTGCACATGCACATCAAAACCTGACTGCAATTTTACTTCATGACTTGAGCAGAAAGTTGCAGTGGTCATCTTTTTGGGAAAGGCCAGCAGGGAAAAGGATTGGGGTCAGAACAGGCAAATGAAGAGACTTTTTCTTTAACATTCCTGTGAGATCAGGAGGAGCAGGGATGATTTAAATGAGATCCTGAAATTGAAATAGCCCAGGCCTAATATCTAATGAAACAGATGATTTTCCAATTTACACTGCTACTCACCCACCTAAAATCCACCTGGAATTAAAAGGACAGCCTGCAGCAGGCTTGTGTTCTTAACTAACCCGGGCAGGCATCAAAAAAGATTTACTTGGATTTTACCAAGCAGGAATGATTGACAGGCTGGGACTGTTGCTCAAGAAAAGAGGACGAGATGACCAATAGAGATCTTTAGAATGAGAAAGGTGTTTCACGGGTTACATATTGAGTAGATGCTTAAACTTGTCAGCGAATACAAAACTAAGGACCATAAATGTAAGATAATCATCCATAAATCATTTGGAAATGATGAGAAACTATCATAGGGATCACTTGGGCCTCAGCTAGAGGTAATCTATATTATTAACTTAGATGAGGGGCTAGGTGTATCATGTTCAGGTTTGCAGAGATACAGAGTTAGGTGGAAAAGTAAGTGGTGAGTGCAGTATTAGAGTCTTTGAGACTGTAAGGGTTAATGTGGGACTGAGGAAACTACTGCCACATTATGATGTAGGGAGTCGCACTGGAATAGCAAGTCTGGTAGAAGTCAGAATGAAGTTAGCACCTATTTAGGGCTGTATCCTGTATATATGTGTATCGTTATGTGTTACTAATAAACAGTTATTGTTCAACCAACATACAACCTTACAACATAGTGGCAGCAGGTGAAAGGCCCCAAAAGCCCCAAGAATGAAAGAGTAAAGAAATTGCAACCTGACCTGAAAGAAGTGTACCTAACTTGAAGACCTCAAATACATAGCTGGAGATCACCCAAGAAGCTTGAATACAGGCATGGAGGCTGAAGGGCAGAAGAAAGATCCACTGTGCAGCATAAAAAAACTCCACCAGCGCACTTGGAGGTCTGCTGTGAGACCCAATCAAAAGCAGAATCAAAGGACCTAGCCAGACCGAGCAAACTCCAAAAAAAAAGGGTTGAAATTAGTTTTTATAATCGGCACAATAATCAGGCAATACTGGTTGATTGATTGTTTTAATGAATGTGTCTTGAAGAATGCTGCAGCCTGGATCAGAGTCAGTGCAATAATACATGGCGACTGTGTGCAAATGGAAAAAAAAAATCTAAAGAGAAGTCAGGGCAAAAAAAAATGGCTTCAATTCTATTCTCCAGCTCAGGAAAGCAACAAGCTGGCCAAAATGATTTGTTAAAAAAGATTTTCTGATGAATTTCTAAGGCTCAAGCCAAATTTTGACAAGCAAAGGAAGAAAATAAAATTACTCTGGCACCATTTTAAAATAATAATTAAGTCTATGCTACCCTGTGCTGAAAACAGCCATGGATGGTAAATCAACACTGCCACTATTTAAGGCAGATGGAAGGGCCAGATCGGGCACAAAAGTGGGGGCAGAATCTTCGGGTCGGCGAGCAGGGGCGGGGCCTGCTCGCTGATGCGTAAAATGATGCGCGGTGACATCAGGCGTGCATCCTGATGTCCCCGCGCGTCATTCAGATCTTGAGTTCAACGGGCGCACACCGGGGCCGGCTGCAGGCCTGCCAAACTGTCAAAGGCCTTTTAGGACCATTTAAATATCAATTAAACTAATAAACTGAGCTACCCATTCAACCTTAAGGTTGGTAGGCAGGCGAAGAGCCCAGGCAGCCTTCACATTTATCAAAAAAACCTCACCCACGGGCAGGATGTGGTTTCATGAAGGGTTTTAAAGTTTAATAGAAATGTTTAATAAAATTCATTGACATATCCCAGCTCATGTGACACTGTCACATGAGGGCACATGTCTTAATGTTTTTTTTCTTTATTAAAATTTTTAAAAATCAAGCTTATCTCCCTGAGGCAGCTCTTTGCCTCAGGGAGATTTCGGCACTCTTTCGCACGCAAGAGTCCCGACTCTCCTGACTTCCTCCGCCTGCACAGCGAGCACACAGTACTTCTGGGTGCGCGTCACACAAACCAAATGGCAGCGCGCAGTCTGGGAACAGTGTCCTGCAGTCAGCATCGCGGTGAAGCAGTCTGGGAAGTGTGCCCTGCAGTCAGTTCTTGTAGAAATTAACAAGAGTGACATCACAAGACAGGGCGAGGGAGCGGCAGTGAGATCAGAACCAATGTGAGTGTGGGGAAGCTTCAAAAAAGTGACATCAGTACAAGTGTGAGAGCTGATTGGTGAGTAGTGGGTAAGTGTTTTTCTCCAGTTTTTCTCCATTTAAAAATGGTTAAGCTAAGGAAAGTTAAGAGTTCTAGTTTTTATTTAAACTACATAAATAATTTAATGTTTTTTTACTGAATTTAACTTAAAGTAAGGGTTTTTATTCTTTCGACTAGAGGCAGGGCAGCTCAGTTCTGTGTTATGTACCGCCTGCAGCATGTGGGAAGTCCTAGATGCTCCTTGCGTTCTGACCAACCACGTGTGCAGGAAGCGCCACCAGCTGCAGCTACTTGAGCTCCGGGTTTCAGAGCTTGAGCGGCAGCTGGAAGCACTGAGGTACATCTGCGAGGCTGAGAGTTTCGTGGATAGCGCGTTTTTAGAGATGGTCACCCCACAGCTTACGGAAGTGCAGACAGAGAGGGAATGAGTTACCATCTGTCAGAAGAAAGGTGTCAGGCAGGTAATCAGGAAAACCCCAGGGTGCATCTTGGTCGAGAACTGTTTTTCTGTGTTGAAAAACGGTGAGAGTGATGGTTCATCTGGGGAGTGCAGTCACGCTCATGGCACTGTGAGTGGCTCAGCTGCACAGGGAGGGAGGAAATAAAGGGGAAGAGCAATCGTGGTAGGAGGCTCGATAGTAAGGGAAACAGGCAGGCGTTTCTGCGGCCGTAGATGTGACTCTAAGATGGTATGTTGCCTTCCTGGTACCAGGGTCAAGGATGTCACTGAACGACTGCAGGGCATTCAAAAGGGGGAGGGCAAACAGGCAGAGATTGTGGTACATATTGGTACCAACGACATAGCTGGAAAGAGGGATGAGGTCCTACAAACAGAATTTAGGGAGCAAGGAAACAGATTAAAAAACAGGACCTCAAAGGCAGTAATCTCTGGATTAATTCCTGTGCCAAGCGCTAGTGTGTATAGAAATAGGAGGTTAGTCCAGATGACTGTGTGGCAGGAGAAATGTTGCAGGAGGGAGAGCTTTAGGTTTCTGGGACATTGGGACCATTTCTGGGGCACTGGGGCCTGTAAAAGGTGGACGGTTTGCATCTGAACAGGAATGGGACCAACATCCTTGCGGGGAGATTTGCTACTGCTGTTAGGGATGGTTTAAACTAACTTGGGAGGGGGATGGGATCCTGAGAGGAGGCTCAGCAGGGGGAGATGCACAGCCAAAATTAGCAGAGAGAGCAAGTGAGTATGGAAGGCATAGAAATTAAAGGCCAGTTAAAGCACAAGGGAGCTTGGCAAGGTGGATGGTATTTATTTTAATGCAATGAGTCTGATGAATAAGGCAAATGAGTTGAGGGCACAAATTAACACTTGGAAGTATGATGTCATTGCTGTCACAGAGACATGGTTGAGAGAGGGGCAGGATTGGCAGCTCAATATTCCAGGATATAGGGTCTTCAGGCTAGACAGGGAAGGAGGTAAAAGAGAAGGGGGTATCGCAATATTGATCAATGAATCAATTACAGCAGTAAGGAGGGATGAGTTACCATCTGTCAGAAGAAAGGTGTCAGGCAGGTAATCAGGAAATCCCCAGGGTGCATCTCGCTCGAGAACTGTTTTTCTGTGTTGAAAAACGGTGAGAGTGATGGTTCATCTGGGGAGTGAAGCTATATGGGTAGAACTGAAAAACGACAAAGGAGCAATCACCATTGCTGGGAGTGTACTATAGATCCCCAAACAGTCAGAGAGAAATAGAACTGCAGATAAGTAGGCAAATTTTAGAGAAGTGTGAAAATAATAGGGTAGTAATGGTGGGGGATTTCAACTTCCCCAACATTAACTGCGTTAGTTATAGTGTGATAGGTTTAGAGGGAGCGGAATTCTTAAAATGTATCCAGGAGAGCTTTTTAAGCCATTACATAGAAGGTCTTACAAGACTTCATTTTAGGGCGGTGGGGCGGTAAATAGTGAAGAGAAAAGCCTTGGATTAAAGGAGGATATAGATGGGCTGGTCAGATGGGCTGATCAGTGGCAAATGGAATTTAATCCGGATAAGTGTGAGGTGATGCACTTGGGCAGGACAAACAAGGCACGGGGATACACAATGAATGGTAGGACCCTGGGAAGTACCGAGGTTCAGAGGGACGTTGGTGTGCATGAGCACCGGTCGCTTAAGGTAGCAGGACAGGTAGATAAGGTGGTTAAGAAGGTATATGGGATACTTGCCTTTATTAGCTGAAGCATAGAATATAAGAGCAGGGAGGTTATACTGGAACCGTATAAAACGCTGGTTAGGCCACAGCTAGAATATTGCGTGCAGTTCTGGAATCCACATTAAAGGAAGGATGTGACTGCACTTGAGAGAGTGCAGAGGAGATTTAACAGGATGGTGCCTGGGCTGGAGAGTTTTAGTTATGAGGAGAGATTGGATAGACTGGGGTTATTTTCCCTGAATCAGAGGAGATTGAGGGGGCACATAATTGAGGTGTACAAAATTATGAGGTGCATAGATAGGGTGGACAGGAAGGAACTTTTCTCCTTGGTGGAGGGATCAATAACCAGGGGGCATAGATTTAAGGTAAGGGGCAGGAGGTTTAGAGGGGATGTGAGGAAGAATTTTTTCACACAGAGGGTGGTGGGAACCTGGAACTCACTGCCTGCAAGGGTGGTAGAGGCAGAAACCCTCATAACATTTAAGAAGTATTTAGATGTGCACTTGCGATGCCATGTCATACAAGGCTATGGGCCTAGTGCAGGAAAATGGGATTAGAATAGTTAGGTCCTTGTTTGACTGGCGCAGACTTGATGGACTGAAGGGCCTTTTTTTGCGCTGTAGACCTCTCTGACTCTACGTCTCTGTGAGAAGAAAATTTTTAAGATATATGCTAGTGTGAGGCCTGAATAAGAAAATAGAAGCTGAACAAGTGAATACATTATTATATTCAGCAGAACCATAGAGCCATAGAAAATTTACAGCACAGAAGGAGGCCATTCGGCCCATCTTGTCCATGCTAGCCCGAGGACACTTAGGTGCCCTTTCTAATCACACCTTCCTGCACCCGGCCCATAGCCTTGCAGCTTACAGCACTTAAGGTGCAGATCCAGGTACTTTTTAAAAGAGTTTAAAGTTTCTGCCTCTACCACCAACTTGGGCAGCGAATTCCAGACACTCACTACCCTCTGCATAAAAAAGTTCTTCCTCATGTCCTCCCTACACCTTCTGCCACTTATCTTGAATCTATGTCTCCTAGTTCTAGAATTCTCCATCAAGGGAAACAATTTTATCCTGTCCACTCTATCTATTCCCCTCATAATTTTGTACACCTCAATCAAGTCACCTCTCAGCCTTCTTTGTTCTAAGGAAAATAATCCCAATTTAACCAATCTCTCCTCGTAGCTACACTTTTCTAACCTTGGCAACATTCTTGTAAACCTCCTCTGCACTCTCTCCAGAGCTATTATGTCCTTCCTGTAATGTGGTGACCAAAACTGCACACAATACTCCAGTTGTGGCCTCACCAGTGTTTTATACAATTCCAACATATATCCTTTCTTTTATATGCTATACCTCTGCCAATGAAGGAGAGCATTCCATATGCCATCTTTACAACCTTGTCTACTTTCAGGGACTGCCTTCAGGGACCTGTGTACTTGTATGCCAAGATCTCTCACTTCATCTACCCCTCTTAGTATATTCCCATTTATTTTGTAATCCCTGTAACTGTTTGACCTCCCTAAATGTATGACCTCACACTTCTCTATGTTAAAATCCATCTGCCACTTTACCACCCACTCCACCAACCCAATTATATCGTTTTGGAGATTATGGCTATCCTCTACACTATCCACTACTCGGCCAATCTTCGTGTAATCTGTAAATTTCCCAATTGTGCCCCCCACGTTCACGTCCAGATCGTTAATATATAAGACAAACAGCAAGCACAAACATCCAATAGCCAACGATATAATTGCCAGACAAGGAATAAATGAACCTTCTGATAACAGTCCAGGGAACCCAAAGTCCTTTCATAAATGAGTTATACAGAGCGGCTGAAGGCTGTGACTATGGTGACCTTAAGTTGGAGCTCATGAGAAACCGAATGAGAGTGCGAGTAGATGATGATACCCCTTTGGATGTACTCTAATCTAAAGAAGTTCTGACTTTGGAAAAAGCGATCCAAAATGTCATACAATCAAAAGTCCACCAGCAAAACTGATCAAATTGAAGTGGTTAAGTCAATCCTTGGTACAGACCAATCCCCAGCTCACAAAGCAACAAAAGTGCAAATAGACTCCAGGGCAAGGAAAGCAATATCCAAGCAAAACACAAGAGGGTGGCAGACCATATCACGCTGTGGTGTCAAAAGACCTCACATGCACAAATAGTGTCCAGCAACCACCATGCAGTGCTTTCACTGCAACTGCCCGGGACACTTTGGAAAAATGTGTAAGTTCAAAACCTCGAGACGTGTGGAGGATCTCAAACGAGCCCATGAGATAGATGAAACACACCAAGAAAAAGTCCAACAATGCTTCTTGGGAGAAATCAACAATCCCAGGTTCACATTTTGGAATTCTGACATATCTGCAAATGGTGACCTCACGAATTTCAAATTAGACACAGGAGCCAGTGTAACATTCCTGAAGGATAAGTAACCGTGAATAGTGAAAAAATGTCTGAATCCACCTACAACACAGATATAAAGAGGTATCAAGCTCCAAGTCAAAGGTACATTTCAAGCAATGGTCCAATATAAAAACAAATATGGGAGACTTTAAATATTCACCACAACCAAGAATTTCCTCTCCTGAGCAGGAAAGCTTGTTTTGACCTCAACCTCATCCAAAAAACTCAACGATATTAACCAGCAAGGATCTGATTCCGATTTTAAAAAGGGTTTTCCAAAACTTTTCACTGGGCTGGGAAGACTGAAGAATGCATATGGCATAACACTGAGAAACTATGCCAAAATTGTGTGCTTGTTTACACAACGGAAAATACCGCATCCACTTATGAAGCAAGTAAAACAGTAACTTGATGAGATGACCAAGCGGGGGGTTCTGAAGCCAAACGGGTGCCTTTGCATGTGTCAATCAGACACAACTTAACAAGGCAGTGGCAAGGGAAATCCACCCAATGCCCTTGGTGGATGACAGCTTAACCAAACTCTCCAAGACCATGTGCTCTCAAAACTTGATACCATCAGCGGCTTCTGCCAGGTTCCATTAGATGAGAAATCTAAGCTGCTGACAACTTTTATCAGCCCATTTGGCAGATTCTGCTTCAATCACTTGCCCTTCAGCATTACCTTGACACCAGAGAATTTACAGCACACAATATCGGCCATCTTGCAGGACCTGAAAGGAGTCATTGCCAAATGGATGATGGCCTAGTCCATGGTACAACTGTTGAGGAACACAACAGTAGACTTACGGCTGTCTTGAAACGCTTGCAGGAAGCAGGGTTGATGCTGAATGATAAGTGCAAGTTCTGTAAGCCCTCCACTCGGTCTTAGGAACAGGAACAGGAACAGGCACGGACTACTCGGCCCGTCGAGCTTGCTCAGCCATTTAATTAGATCATGGTTGATCATGTACCTCAACATCACTTTCCCACGATATCTCCATATCCCTTGATGTCATCAGTCTCCAGAAATCTATCGATTACTGTCTTGAACATGCTCAATGATTGAGCTTCCACAGCCCTCTGGGGTAGAGAATTACAAACATTCACCCCCGTGCGAGTGATGAAATTCCTTCTCATCTCAGTCTTAAGTGGCCTACGCCTTATTCTGAGACAATGTTTCCTGGTTCTAGACTCACCAGTCAGGAGAAACGCCCATCGACCTGTCACATCCTGTAAGAATTTTTTAAGTCTCAACGAGATATCCTCTCATTCTTCGAAACTCTAGAGAATACAGGCCCAGTTTCCTTGATCTCTCCTCATGAGATAATACCACCATCCCAGGGATTGGTCTGCTGAACCTCCATTGCAATCCCTCGATGGCAAGCATATCCTTCCTTATATAAGGAGACCAAAACTGTATATAATATTCCAGTTGCGGTCTCATCAAGACTCTATACAGTTACGGCAAGACATCTTAACTTCTGTACACAAGTTTCCTTGCGATGAAGGCCAACATACCATTTGACTTCCTTATTAATTGCTGCACCTGCATGCTAGCCTTTGTTTTTATTCATTCACAGGATGTGGGCTTCGCTGGCTGGGCGAGCATTTATTGCCGATCCCTATTTGCCCTTGAAAAGGTGGTGGTGAGCTGCCTCCTTGAACCGCTGCAGTCCATGTGGTGCAGGTGCACCGCAGTGCTGCTAGGAAGAAAGTTCAAGGATTTTGACCCAGTGACAGTGAAGGAGCAGTAATATATTTCCAAGTCAGAGTGGTGAGTGCCTTGGAGGGGAACTTCCAGGTGGCGGTGTTCCCATCTACCTGCTGCCCTTGTCCTTCTAGATGTAGTGGCCGTGGGTTTGGAAGGTGCTGTCTAAGGAGCCTTGGTGAATTCCTGCAGTGCATCTTGTAAATGGTACACACTGCTGCTACGGTGCATCAGTGGTGAAAGGAGTGAATGTTTGTGGATGTGGTGCCAATCAAGTGGGCTGCTTTGTCCTGGATAGTGTCAAGCTTCTTGAGTGTTGAGGGAGCTGCACTCATCCAGGTAAGTGGGGAGTATTCCATCAGACTCCTGACTTGTGCCTTGTAGATGTTGGACAGGCTTCGGGGGGTCAGGGGGTGAGTTACTCACCACAGGATTCCTCGCCTCTGACCTTCTCTTGTAGCCATAATATTTATATGGCTAGTCCAGTTCAGTTTCTGGTCAATGCTAACACCCAGGATGTTGATAGCGGGGAATTCAGTGATGGTAATGCCATTGAACATCAAGGGGCGATGGTTGGATTCTCTCTTGGTGGGGATGGTCACTGCCCGACACCTGTGAAGAATGAATGTTACTTGCCACATGTCAGCCCAAGCCTGGATATTGATTCCACCATCAAGGTACAGTAGCAGCAGTGTGTACCATCTACAAGACACACTGCAGAGATTCACCAAGGCTCCTTTGACAGCACCTTCCAAACCCCCAACCACTACCATCTAGAAGGACAAGGGCAGCAGATAGCTGGGAACATGGACTGCTTCAGTATCTGAGGAGTTGTAAATGGTGCTGAACATTGAGCAATCATCAGCGAACATCCCCACTTCTGACCTTATGATGGAAGGAAGGTCATTGATGAAGCAGCTGAAGATGGTTGGGCCGAGGACACTACCCTGAGGAACTCCTGCAGTGATATCCTGGAGCAGAGATGACTGACCTCCAACAACCACAACCGTCTTTCTTTGTGCTAGGTATGAATCCAACCAGCGGAAAGTTTTCCCCCGGATTCCCATTGATTCCAGTTTTGCTAGGGTTTCTTGATGCCACACTCAGTCAAATGTGGCCTTGATGTCAAGGGTAATCACTCTCACCTCACCTCGGAAGTTCAGCTCTTTTTGTGCATGTTTGAACCAAGGCTGTAATGAGGTCAGCAGCTGAGTGGCCCTGGTGAAACCCAAACTGGGCATCAGTGAGCAGGTTATTGCTACGTAAGTGTTGCTTGAGTGGGCAGGTGGAGGAGGGACAGTCGGATCCAGCACTCTTTCATGCATGTGTGAAAAAGCACTTCAATCTCCTTAACAAAAACAGAAACAGAAATACCTGGAAAAACTCAGCAGGTCTGGCAGCATCGGCGGAGAAGAGTACAGTTGACGTTTCGAGTCCTAATGACCCTTCAACAGATGCTGCCAGACCTGCTGAGTTTTTCCAACTATTTCTGTTTCTGTTTTTGTTTTGGATTTCCAGCATCTGCAGTTTTTTGTTTTTATTTTTTACTTCAATCTCCTTGATGCACGGAGCTGCCTCAGGGAAATTGAAGCGCTTTTGAAAAAAATAAATAAATGCAATAAAAATTTAATGAAATATGTCCCTCATGTTACTCTGTCACATGAGATGGGACATGTTTTTATTTTTCAGAAAAAGTTTCTATTTAATTCATATAAGCTTTAGGAAACCTCATTTTGCTCCGGAAGGTTGGACAGCCAGAGTAAACTTGAAATTAATTACTTTGTTAATGGCCTTAATAGGCCATTCAATTATCGGCAGTCGTGCAGCCAACTCTGGCGCGCACCCACCAAACAAAATATCGCGAGACAGAGCAACGACATCGGGACGCACACCCGGCGTCATCGCGCAGCATTAAATAGTGGGGTTACACATTTACTACTTTCCACTCTGCACGAACCTTTCGAGGATCTCTCAAATTTTGAAAGATAACGATCAATGCATCCACTAACTCTACAGCCACCTCCTTCAGCACTCTGGGATGTAACTCATCCAGTCCAAAGGATTTATCAACCTTCAATCCAGTTAGTTTTACAAGTGCTACCTCTTTACTCATATTAAATTATTTTAGTTCCTCAGTGTCACAAATCCCTTGGTTGCCTTGTATTTCTGGGAGATTTTCTGTATCTTCTTCTGTGAAGACAGAAACATAGGGCAGAATTCTCCATTTATGAGACTAAGTGCGGTGGCGGACAGTTTCAGTGGCACCCTCCCCACTGCTCAGAATGGCATGAGCTCACGCCTGATCCCACACTTGGAAGCTCATTAATAATGCACAAGCGAGTATTGGGGTGAGTGGCCTGGCTGATCAGGAACTGATTCGTCCGCCCTGCTGCCAACTGGCAGGGTCGAAAGACTAGGCGCCATATTTAAATGCTAATCGAACACATACGTCTTACAATCTGCAGCCCACCTTTCTCCAGGAGACTGTTACAGATGTCTTCAACACACAACAAAAAGGCTGCACTCTGCTTAAGATACATGCCCTCCAAGCCTTGATCAGAGGAATGCGGGTGCAAAGGGATGTGCTCTATTCCAGGGAAAGTTCCAGGAAGCAGACCAGCATCACCTTTTGGGCCTGGAAGGCCATCGCCAAGGAAGTCAGATATCCAGTGCAGGAAGAGAATTAATGATCTCATCCTCTCCGCCAGGGTAAGTTGTCCTTCAACGCCTTCTAATATCAAACTCTCCTCATGACATCATGTGCTCAAATGGCTATTCTCTTCAGGGATCCCACACAACCATTACCAGCGGAGAGATATCAGCACTGATAGAATAAAGGAACCTTTCACATCACCACCACTCCCATCTATCATGTTGCGCACACTCCATCCTCAGGCCTGCTGGGGAAGCTCACACACACAGGCAGCATGAGTCATTGCTAACCTATGCTCCATCCCTTCTCATCACATGCCTTCCTTATGTCTTCATCCAGGCCAAGCTTGTCCACAACAGGCAGAAAAATTCCCAGGCAGGGGGTACAGGGGGAAAGGCCAACACCATTGACCTCACAGAGTTTGAGGAGGCTGCAGCCTTGATCGCTGGGGAGGACAGGGATCGCTCCTCTGGGTAAGGGGAGATAGGACTGTCTCAGCAACCCAGTACATATCACTCCTCCATGAGTTCATCACATCCTGACATTCACAGTGAGTGACATGCAGTCTTATATTCCACATGCTTATCTACTAAAACTCCATTCTCTATCTTCTAGGTGCCTGCAGATCAAGGCCCACAAGGGACACCACCAGAACTCAGCCCGCAGACCACGTCCGAGGAGGATGATGATGAAGAACCATCACAGCACTCACCCCCACCCTCCAGCAGTGCATAGACATGCACCTTGGTGGGGCATTTCTCTCACTTTCTGGAGAACGCTTCGCTGGAACATTCCTGCAGCAGTCGGAGGCAGGGACAGTCAAGGTCTCCAGCACTCGGAGGATTGCTGGAGAACAGCCACCCACTCAGTATGAGTCAGTTGATGAGCTTCTGGAAGTGGCCTTCCAACTTATGGTGGATATAAACAAGAGGTGAGGGAACATCACGCAGCATTGTTTGAAGCTCTCAAAGAGGACGATTGCCAAAGACATCAAAGGCAAGAGGGCAAACAACTCCAAAGACTGCCTCCACCCCTGTTGCAGATGTCAGGGGAGCACCTAGAAGGAGTGGAAGGCCTAGAAGAATCAAAACGTTTTGATCGCAGATTGCCGCACGAGTGAAGACAATAATTGTCACTAACTGAATGTCTGCAAATATATTCACTTTTAATGCAAATTGTCGAGTGTTTTCTTTCAATGTCCTTAGAGTCATAGAGGTCTACAGCACAGAAAAAGACCCTTCGGCCCTCAAACAAGTACCTAACTATTCTAATCCCATTTTCCAGCACCAGGCCCATAGCCTTGAATGACATGGCATCACAAGTGCACATCCAAATACTTCTTAAATGTTGTGAGGGTTTCAGGCAAAGCGTTCCAGATTCTCATTACACTCTGGGTGAAAAAATTCTTCCTCACATCCCCTCTAAACCTCCTGTCCCTTATCTTAAATCTATGCCTCCTGGTTACTGATATCTCCACCAAGGGGAAAAGTTCCTTCCAGTCTACCCTTTCTATGCCCCTCATAATTTTATACACCTCAATCATGTTGCCCCCACAATCTCCTCTGCTCCAGGGAAAGTACCCCAGTCTATCCAATCTCTCCAGCCCAGGCAACATCCTGGTAAATCTCCTCTGCACTCTCTCTAGTGCAATCACATCCTTCCTATAATGCGAATTCCAGAACAGCACGCAATAATCTAGCTGTAGCCTAACCAGTGTTTTCTACAGTTGCAGCATAACCTCCCTGCTCTTATATGCTATGTCTCGGCTAATAAAGGCAAGTATCCCATATGCCTTCTTAACCATCTTATCTATCTGTCCCGCTACCTTAGGGGACCATGCTCATGCACACCAAGGTCCCTCTGATCCTCGGGACTTCCCAAGGTCCTACAATTCATCGCATGTTCCTGTGCCTTGGTTGTCCTGCCCAAATGCATCACCTTACACTTAACCGGATTAAATTCCATTTGCCACTGATCAGCCCACCTCTATCCTCCTGTAATCGAAGGCTATCCTCCTCACTATTTACCACCCCACCAATTTTTGTGTCATCCGCAAATTTACTGATCAACCCTCCTATATTCAAGTCTAAACCATTTATATATACCACAAACAGCAAGGGACCCAACACCGATCCCTGTGGAACCCCACTGGATACAGGCATCCAGTCACAAAAATACCCCTCGACGATCACTCTTTGCTTCCCGCCACTCAGCCCATTCTGGATCCAATCTGCCAAATTGCCTTGGATCCCTTGGGCTCTTACCTTTGTTATCAGTCTCCCATGTGGGACCTAATCAAAAGCCTTGCTGAAGTCCAAGTAGGCTATGTCAAATGCACAGCCCTCATCTACACACCTGGTCACCTCTTCGAAAAATTCAATCAAATTGGTCAGACATGACCTCACAGAATAATCACAGAATTACACAGTGCAGAAGAGGCCCTTCGGCCCATCGAGTCTGCACAACACATCAGAAACACCTGACCTACCTATCTAATCCCATTTACCAGCACTTGGCCCATAGCCTTGAATGTTATGACATGCCAAGTGCTCATCCAGATACTTTTCAAAGGATGTGAGGCAACCCACTTCCACCACCCTCCCAGGCAGCGCATTCCAGACCGTCACCACCCTCTGGGTAAAAACGTTTTTCCTCACATCCCCCCTAAACTTCCTGCCCCTCACTTTGAACTTGTGTCCCCTCGTGACAGACCCTTCAACTAAGGGGAACAGCTGCTCCCTATCCACCCCGTCCGTGCCCTTCGTAATCTTGTACACCTCGATCAGGTCGCCCCTCAGTCTTCTCTGCTCCAACAAAAACAACCCAAGTCTATCTTCAAACCTTAAATGTTTCATCCCAGGCAACTTCCTGGTGAATCTCCTCTGCACCCCCTCCAGTGCAATCACATCCTTCCTATAATGTGGCAACCAGAACTGCTGCACACAGTACTCCAGCTGTGGTCTCACCAAGGTTCTATACAACTTCAACATGATCTCCCTACTTTTGTAATCAATGCCTCGATTGATAAAGGCAAGTGTTCCATATGCCTTTTTCACCACCCTACTAACATGCCCCTCCGTCTTCAGAGATCTATGGACACACACACACACCAAGGTCCCTTTGTTCCTCAGAACTTCCTAGTGTCATACCATTCATTGAATACTTCCTTGTCAAATTACTCCTTCCGAAGTGTATCACCTCACACTTTTCAGGGTTAAATTCCATCTGCCACTTATCTGCCCATTTGACCATCCCGTCTATATCTTCCTGTAGCCCAAGACGCTCAACCTCACTGTTAACCACCCAGCCAATCTTTGTGTCACCCGCAAACTTACTAATCCTACCCCCCACATAGTCATTTATGTCGTTTATATAAATGACGAATATTAGGGGACCTAGCACAGATCCCTGTGTGGGCTTCAAGCTTCCCAGCTCGTTGCCCATCCATTGACGGTGAGCAGGGAGGTCCAGGGCGACCTCACATCGGCAGAGCAGCTGCCTGTCGTATCTGTGGGCTCCTCTCATGGCACTCCAGGTGAGGGCAACAGCTGCTCCACCCCTCTCCCAGTGACCGCTTCATCGGGCGAGGCTGCGACGACTGGGGAGATGCCAGCTGCGGACCTGGCAGATCCCTCCCAGGCGGGTCCAGTACAGGCTCCATGGGCCAGAGGACGGCCGCCAAGGTCATCGAGGCAACAGAACAGCAGAGTCAGCAGGCTCTCTCAGATGTTGCTCCGAGCGATGGGGCGGCACCAAGACATAGCATCCATAAACGTAAGCATAAGTCACCTTAGGCACACCACGGTTTTCTCACTGGTGCTTTTGCGTTGGCCCTAGATTAGGGAATTATTATTTGTTTATGCTTGAAAAACGTTTTGTTTTGACTTTGTGTGACCTTATGATGGTGAAAATTAAAGCCAGATGTGTTACCATGGCTGAGGGTGGCTCCTTTGTTCTGCATTTGTCTGTTTTACATACATGTCATGAATGTTTGAGTGGACATTGAAGTTTATGTCCAAAGCCCTTAGTTGCAGCTGATGAACTGGCAGGTTTAGCACTTAAATGTATGGAAGCAAGGCTGGTCCTCCTGATCCATTTGTGTGGAGCTAGCTGAAGGTTCGTTGGATTAAAGTCTCCCGGGTAGCCTCCTTGATGTAGTCCTGGGTCAGCGTTTAGCCCCTCATCATTCCCCTGTACTTCCTCATACTCAGAATTAGTCTTGGAATCATCGTGTGCAGCCGCATACTCTGCGTCATCGTCTTCATCGTCCACTGCATCCCCCCTTTCCAGTGCAAGATTGTGGAGAGCGCACCATGCTATCACCAAGACACAATCTGTGGGGTACTGGAATGCGCCCCCTGAGCGGTCCAGGCATCGGAAGCGCATCTTAAGAAGACCGATGGCTCTCTCCACCACAGCCCTTGTGGAGGCATGGCTTCTATTATAGCACTGCTCAGCTTCTGATATTGGACGGCGGAGAGGAGTCATGAGCCACCTTCTGTGGGGATAGCCCTTGTCACCCAGCAGCGATTCATCAAGCTGAGCCAGAGAACTGAAGGGCCCCAGCACCTGGGAGTGTCTGAGGATGTAGGTGTCATGGGAGCTGCCTGGGTACCTGGCACAGACTTGTTGAATCAGCATCCTGTGATCACACACTATCTGCACGTTCATGGAGTGGAAGCCCTTCCTGTTGATGAAGGCACCGGGCTCACCTGCTGGCGCCTTGATGGCCACATGCGTGCAGTCTATAACACCCTGGACACGGGGGAAGCCAGCAATGGCCGTGAAGCCTCTGGCTCGCTGTGTCTGGCTTGCCTGGTCCCAGCAGAAGTAGATGAAAGTCAATGCACGCCTGAACAGAGCACAGCTGATTGGGAGACACCGCAAAGATCACCCGCCAAGCCCTGGAAGGAGCCAGAGGCATAGAAGTTGAGGGCAACTGTGACCTTCAGTGCCGCTGGCATGGGGTGTCCGCCCACACAGTTAGGAGAGATCTCAAGGCCAATCATCTGACAGATGTAGATGACTGTCTCCCTTGACGGTCAGAGCCTCCTTCGGCACTGCACCTCAGTCATATTGAGGTAGCTGCTTCACCGCCTGTATACTCTGGCAGCAGGATAGTGGCGTCTTCTGCAGCACCTTCCACCTTGGACTACCTCTTTGCCCTGCGCCCCTTGTGCCTATGCCTGTACTCCCAAAGGTGGCTCCCCTGGAGGCTGATTGTGCACTCCTGGCCTCCTCCTTATTCTAGCCCTCCCTTCCTCCTCAGAGGAGCTGCCTCCAGTGGACATGTCAGAACCCATACCCAGGCTAAAGGGAGGCCTCCGGAAAGCTGCAGGGCCAGTAAATATTACTGACTGCAGAGTGCTGACTTGGAGGTTCAAAGTACACAGAAAGCTGCTGGAATTCGTTCTAAACTGCTACAGATCACACAGGCAAGTTTAAAACACTTTCTGCAATAAATACTGACAGACCAGATTGACAACCCCACTAAGCCCTCTTATCCTGCCTGTGGATGAGTTTTATTAAAAAGTCTCTTACCCGCCTGCCCGTTGTACCCATGCGCCGACCTGAAGATCACACCGGTGCCTGAAAATTGGCGTCGATTGACGATTTAAGGGCCTTAACTAGCCTGTTAATTCGTGGTAGGCGCGCATCGAAGTTCATCGCACACCCACCCAGCGAAATATCGCTATGGTGCGCGATGATGTTAGGATGCTCGCCCGACGTCACCATGCGTCATTTTACGCACTGACGTGTGGGGCCCACCCCTCGCACGTCAAGCAGAAAATTCTGGCCAGAATAATACGTCTAGCCAATAATATTGAAAAGGCTAGTGCATCAGTTTAAATTTTTGTAAAAGTAAAAATTTTGTAAAATTTTGTTCCACTCCAAAGTGTGTTGTAATAGGAAAGGGTTCAATGTTGCCACTGAAAATCTGTGAGAGTGATCTAAAAAAATGTTATCCAAAACAAAGCCAATTCATGACACAATCAGTACATATGAATTGGAGAGGCTGGGGCAGTATGACATTTATCACAGGTTGGATCAAAATTTGGATAAACCTTAGATAATTTCACCCTGGATAGATGGATACAATGTAAGATTTTAATTTGTAGCAACCCATGTCTTGCACATACAGATGAAGAATATACACAAGAGAGAATAGACTTCCAGTTATCTTCTGATAAGTCTGAGTCAAAATCTTGCACCCAATGAGTTTTTAAAGTAGAAGGCGAAGGGCAGTGTAGTGAAAAAATGAGAGACTGCAATTTGGAAATAAACCCCCTTACAAAAGGATTTAATATAAACATAGTATCCATCAGTGATTTAGGGAGCAATAAAGGAGACTGGGTGATTTTTTTGCGTGCAAAAT
Source organism: Cetorhinus maximus (assembly GCF_964194155.1). NCBI lineage: Eukaryota > Metazoa > Chordata > Chondrichthyes > Lamniformes > Cetorhinidae > Cetorhinus > Cetorhinus maximus. Next base: position 170,656,031 of record NC_135883.1, read on the forward strand.
CTCTGATTTGTAAATCGCGAAAGAAGTTTGTAGAGGGCAGATCATATTTCCGAGAGAGAGAATCCAAAGCAGTAAAAATATTATCAATGTACAAGTTGGCAAGGGTTTTGGTGCCTCTCGCGTGCCAGACTTGAAAGGTAGAATCTCCAAATTAGGGTGGAAATAAATGGTTTGCATTAATAGGGCTGTATAAAGAGAGAGATTGCAGCCCAAAGCGTGTTCTGAACTTGGTCAAAATCTTAAATATCTAACAATAGGGTTTGAATAAAAGTGACTAGTTGAGAAAGGAATGGAGGAGCACAACCAAGCAGGCAGAGATGTGGATTGACAGGAGGCTGCCTCCAATTGCACCCATGCTGAACCAACCGAGTCCGAATGAAGCCAAAAAGAAATACGACGGATATTAGCAGACCAATAATAAAACTGAAAATTTGGCAGTGCCAAGCCAGCTAAATGCTTGAGACTTTGTAGAAAAACTTTATGAATTCTGGGTGTTTTCTTATTCCAAATAAAGGAAGAAATTAATTGTTCTATTCAACAAAAAATGCTTGAGAATAAACAATGGCATGCACTGAAATAAGCATAGAAATTTTGGCAAAATGTTCATCTTTACAGAATCTATACGACCAACTAAAGAAAGGGGTAAGCTAGACCAACATACTAAGTTCTGCTTCTTGGGTTCCAATAAAGGGTCAAAGATAAGCTTAAAAAGATCTCCAAGGAATCAAGTAACCAAAATTCCTAAGGGGAGAATTTTCCCCATGTCGGGTGGGCCGAGCGGGAGCGGGTGGGCGTAGACCTGATTGCCGCCCGCGATCAGGTCTGCGCCGCCATTTTACACGGGCAGGCCAATTAAGGCCCGCCCAGCGTATTTCTCAACTCCCGAGGATAGCGGGGGTGGGTAGGTGGCGGCGGGCGTGCAAAGACCGCCGGGTCCAATGGTGACCTGGCAGCCTGTTTAAATGAAGGCCTGGCAGCCTTTGCAAGGCTGCTCACAATGGCCGGCAGAAAGGCTCAGCAGTGGGCTACTGTTCAGCACGCAAGTCCGGAGGGTATGCCACAGGGGCAGGGCAGGCCAGGCCGGAGGGTAGGGCAGCGGGCAGTGTGCCCCTCGTTTCTCAGATGAGTGCCTCCTGGAGGAGGTTACAGCACAGCGGGAGGTCCTGCTTCCGAGGGATGGGAGGCAGAGGCCTCCCCACCTGGCCAAACGTGCGTGGGAGGTGGTGGCCAAGAGTGTGAGCTCCCATGATGTGCGACTCACATGGGTCCAGTGCTTTAAAAGATTCAACGACCTCCTGCGCTCGGGAAGGGTGAGTACTATGTTGGCTGAGGTCACTTAATGTGTCATCGTCCTTTCCCCCCAAACCCCACCCCACCCCCCCAACCCCCCACCCCAGCCCCCCCAGCAACTCTTGAGTACAGTAATGGCATTGAATCCTTCACGGCATGTATCCCTCGCTAGGTGGGCCAGCAGATATTGCCTATGCCTAGTTTACCCTGAGAGGGTTGAGCTAAGATGGGTTCTGCACCTGCAACATGTGTGACGCTGACACCCAGAGTGTAGAATGGGGGTGAAACTCAAGGATCTTCACCTAGGCATAGTGCTGGAACTGGGACGCATGTCAAAGTCAGGGTGATAACATGCTGGGAGGAGAGCTTCCAGGTGGTGGGGCACCAATCCATCTGCTGGCCTTTGTGTTCCTCGTGCTTGTGCCTCTTTGGCTTAGCAAGGTTACACCTTGTGGTGCCACATGTGAAGGAGGTAGCATTTTGGTAAGGGAGGGGTCAGCCCTGGCTTCTTCACGTCAGTGTGCGGCAGCTGCGGGGTAACGAAGAACTGGAGTCCTGCAATGTCCCACTCTGGTTGGGTTGGCAGAGATGCGATGGGAATCCAGTTACAGGCTGGACTAATCAATGCTCTCCTCTCCTTTTCAGGAGAAGACTGCACACAATTCCACCGAGCGGATGCCAGGCCCAGTTGGCCATTCCGACACCTATTGAGCAGCAGGCCATGAATCTGGAGAGGCGCCATGCACCCAGGTCCACCTGTGGTCGTAAGGCTGGGGTGCCATGTGAGGCATGTTTGGCGAGCACTAAGGTCACCATGAGTGTCCCAAAAGCTATGGCACTGCTGAATGCTCAGTGGTTGAAGTTTGCAACATGGATTGACTATTGATTATGGAAGGATGAGCGCATAATGATCCGGGGGACCGGCATGCAAATCGACATTGTCTGCATTGTAACTAATAAAATGTCCTTATTCTTCCTTTCAGCATCGCCAGAGCAGGGCCAGGAGGAGGAGGCAGAGAGGCCACCTCTCACATTTGAGGGCACAGTGGAAATCAACTCACCAGCGTCACACCATCTCTGCCAGGCAGGCACCAGCACAGATACTAGCACCTCGGTGGAAATTAGATCTTCGGCTAGTGTCCTGGGGCACGGTGGTGAGTGCACTTCACACTCGCTTGAGGTGCGGGCAGAGACAGAGAGTGCCCAGGGCGCCGGCAGTCGGAGGACTGCTGGGGGCCAGGCACATGCTCGGTCAGTGGCTGATGGTGTGCCTCTGGAGTCATCTGTGAGGCAGCAAACGCTGGAAGTGCAGCAGGGTATGCAGGAGGATCTGGCGGAGATACATGAGGCAATGCTTGGCATGGTGCCCGTGCTGGAGGAGTGCACACAGAGCATCACTGATGCAATGAGCTTCATGGCCGAGTGCCATGCTTCCTCCATGGAGAGAGTGGCGACTCTCATGGAGAGGCTCTTCCAAGAGAACAATCAGGGCCTCCTGGGGTTGCGATCAGACCTACAAGCCCTCACAACAGCAATGACCTCAGCTGGTCATTGCCCGTGTGGGAGTTGGTGTGGGTACCAAGTATCCCAGTTCGGTGCCCAACCATCTAGGGTGAGCAGGGAGGTGCGAAGCGACCTCACGTCGGCGCAGCAGCTGCCTGTTGTCTCTGCGGGCTCCTCTCAGGGCACTCTGGATGAGGGCAGCAGCTCCTCCTCCCCTCTGCCAGTGACTGTGGCATCCAATTAGGCTGCGGTGACTGGGGAGAAACCAGCTGTGGAACTGGCCGCTCCCTCCCAGGCGGGGCCATCAAAGGCTCCACTTGCCAGAGGACAGCCACCAAGGTCATCGAGGCCAACAGGACAGCACAGTGAGCAAGTTGTCTTAGATGCCAGTGCCAGCGAGGGGGCAGCACCTAGACGTAGCACCTGTAAGCGTAAATTTAAGGTACCCTTGGCACGGGTTTCTCACTGGTGCTTTTATGTTGCGCCGTATCAGTTCATTTAAGACTTGGTGTGAAGTGCAACATCATTTTTTTTTGGTTTCTGAAGTTACTTTTGTAATCTTAATGAATTTTGATATGTTGCCATGCCTCAGGGTGATTCCTTACTTCTGCAGGTGGACGGGAACCCATGATGTTATGAGTGAGTTGATTGACATTGAGCTTCATTGACAAGAGCCTTCATTAATGTCACTATCCAGACAGATTTAGCTATCAGGTATCGAGTATGGGGCCTGCAGCCCTGGCATGCATTGAAAGTCCATCCGTGTGCTAACTGAAGGTTCTTTGGATTAAAGCCTCCCTGGTGTCCCTGCCTCCCAGGAGTATGCAGAGGTCAGTGTCTATCCACTCAGCGTCCTCCTGTGTGTGCTCATCCTCAGACTCACCGCTGGACTCATCATGTGTATCCGGAGCAACTGCATCTACATCTTCTTCATCCACTGCGTTGCCGCTTTCCAACGCAAGATTGTGGAGAGTGCAGCACGCAACCACTATGAACGACACACGATCTGGGGGGTACTGGAGTGCGCCCTCTGAATGGTCTAGGCATCGGAACCGCATCTTGAGAAGACCGATGGTTCTCTCCACCACAGCCCTTGTGGACGTGTGACTCCTATTGTACCACTGCTCAGCCTCTGTTTTTGGTTGGCGGAGAGGCGTCATGAGTCACCTTTTGAGGGGATAGCCCTTGTCACCAAGCAGCCATCCATCCAGTCAGGCTGAAGCACTGAGGAGCGTCAGCACCTGGGAGTGTCTGAGTAGGTAAGCGCCGTGGGAGCTGCCTGGGTACCTTGCACAGACTTGTAAAATCAGCATCCTGTGATCACACACTATCTGCACATTCAAGGAATGGAATCCCTTCCTGTTGACGAAGGCACCGGGCTCACCTGCTGGCGCCTTGATAGCCTCATGTGTGCAGTCTACTGCACCCTGGACACGGGGGGAGCCAGCAATCACTGCAAAGCCTCTGGCTCGCTCTGTCTGGCTAGCCTTGTCCCAGCGGTAGTGGATGAAAGTCAATGCACCCCTGAACAGGGCATCTGTAACCTGCTTGACACAAGTGTGGACAGCTGACTGGGAGACTCCGCAAAGATCACCCACTGACCCCTGGAAAGAGCCGGAGGCATAGAAGTTGAGGGCAGCTGTGACCTTTAGCGCCACTGGCATGGGGTGCCCACCCACACAGTTGGCGGGGATCTCAGGGCCTATCATCTGACAGATGGAGGTGACTGCCTTCCTTGAGAGATGGAACCTCCTTTGGCACTGCACCTCAGACATATTGAGGTAGCTGCTTCACCGCCTGTATACCCTTGTAGCAGGATAGTGGCATCTTCTGCGGCGCCTTCCGCCTTGCACTTCCTGTTGGCCCTGCGCCCCTTGTGCCTGCGCCTCTCGTCCCAAAGGTGGCTCCCTGGAGGCTGAATGTGGACTCCTGGCCTCCTCCCTCTTCTGGCCCTCCCTTCCTCCTCAGAAGAGGTGTCTCCAGTGGAGAGCACAACTCCCATTCCCAGGCTAAGGGAAGGCTTCCTGAAACCTGCAGGCCCCAAAAACAATCTTCACTGTAGAGTCCTGACCTGAAGGCTGTTACTGCTGTCCAAGCAGCTGGTAAGAGTTTTGAAGTATTCCTGCTCATACAGACAAGTATCAGTAACTATCACAATTAAATATCTGACAGATAACATTCGAAACTCCACTCACCCCTCTTATCCCACCCACGGATAAGGTGTATACAAATGTCTCGTACCCGTCTGCCCTGAAGATCGCACGGGCCCCAAAAAATTGCAGTCAATTGCTGCCTCAAGGGCTTTAACTGTATGATTAATTAATGGTACGTGAGCATCGGAGAATATCGTGCGCCCGCCCACCTAAATATCGCGATGGCGTGCAGTGACATCGGGATGCTCATGCGTTATTTTACGTATCAATGTGCGGGGCCCGCCCCCACATGCTAATGGAAAAATTCTGGCCTAAATATTTAAAACTGTTTACTGAGACCTTGAAGGGGAGGGAAGAAAGATTTGCAACAGAATTAATCGGAAATTTTTTTCTCTTTTGCAAATTAATTTTAAAACCTGAAACGTGACCAAATCGCTCAAGAATAGAGAAAATAGGTGGGAGTGATGAGGCTGGATAGAGTAAAGAAGCAGGTCATCAGCACACAGGGAGAGTTGCTGCTCAACTCCACCCCGTATAACACCCTGTATATCTCCACAGGTCCACAATGCAATTGCCAGAGGCTCAATAGCAATAGCAAAAAGTAAGGGGACAGTCCTGTCTAGTGCCTCGATGGAGATCAAAGAGTTTAGAGTGGATATTATTTGTACGTACTGAAGTAATTGGTGAGGAATACAATGGTTTTATCTATTTGATAAAAATGGGTCCCAATCCAAATTTTTGAAGAGTGAAGAAAAGGTAGTCCCATTCCACTCCATCAAAAGCCTTTTCTGCATCCATAGTTATAAGAACCTCAAGGAGAGAAGTAGTTGAATGTGTATAAATAATATTGAAAGGATGCCTTAAATTAGAGAAGGATTGCCTGGCGTGTATAAAACCTGTCTGGTCAAGAGGGATAATAGATGGAAGGACAGGTTCAAGGTGGTGGGCTAAGGCTTTAGCTAGTATCTTGTGTCTTGAAAAGATTAATGTCTGAAATGTTATTGAAAATTATTTTTTAAAATAGAGTTTATTGGTGTCTATGTGTGCCTGTGTGTGTGTCTTAATTGGATTAAAGCCAGCTAGTCTGGGTGCTTTGATGTATAGTAGTTTTCAGTTGTTAATTAAATAAATGTAAGGAAGTTAAACGGTAAAGTGTAAATTTGCATTTGTTGAATAAAGCATTCAAGAGTGGGAGTAAAATCTTGCACCTAACAGGGAGACACCAAACAATGTGTTTATATTACTAATAAAATTGGTGGGATGAAAATGATATTGTTAGAAGATGTGATGTTAAAAGCCTAGGATACAATGGAAAAATTATATTCAAAGGAAAAGCTAGGTATAAACAGAAAGGAGTTTGTGTGTGTGTAAGTCAGAGGCATTTAACCAGCCTGTAAGTCTACAACTGTGCCTGCAAAGGAAACAAATTGAAAAGAAACTCATTTTGAATTTGTAAGATCAAATGTGCTTTGCCTGGTGTTTGTTTAAAGTCTATAGGTTACTGTTGCCTTGGTGAAGATCTACCTGAGAGTGTTTAATTTGGGGATTTATTTAAAAGTTATTATGGTAGTAATTTGTAGACATATGTATGTGTTTAATTTGTTGTTAAATGAATAAATGTTCAATTTAGTTTGACATAAAAACCTTTTGAGACTCAGTGGTCTTATTCCTGAATTCAGAGCTACACCTCAAACATTCCAGTTGAAAATATAGGTTATGACAGTTCCCTCTGGGATTTAAACAACTCAGCTCAGCCAACTGCTGTGTCATAACTCTTGGTGCGAAAATGTTTGTGATTTCTTGATTGGCTTGGAATTGGCAAATTTTAAGGTTATGAGTATGAGAAGCACTTTGAATTCAGGAGTTGATGAGGTTCTTTGTGAGTGATGAGACTGCAAGGTGGATTTGGCAATTGCTAAGACTTGCCTGGGAGTAGAAGATATAACTCTGGGTTACAAAAAATACCCAAGAAAAAGTTAACAGAGTTGACAGGTAAGTTAAACTTAGGGTTACCTGTAGGGGTAAAGAAAGCAGATATAATTAAAGGTATAGCACAGCATCTACAGTTGGAAGTGCTATCTAACACTAATGAGTCACAGCTGGAGGTAGTGAGACTTCAAGTACAAATGAAGATTCTTGAACTTGAACAAGCAAAGGAACTGGAAAAAACTTGAATTAGAAACAAAGGAATGAGACAGGGCATTCCAAAGGGAACAGGCAGAAAGGCAGGAGAGAGAAAGAAAACACGAATGGGAGTTAGAAATTGCTAAGATAGAGAATGAGGAAAGAGGAAGAGAGGGAGAGAGAAAATTTCAACTGAAAATGTTGGCAGTTAAAAAAAGAGACACCAGGAGGTGAGGAAGGACTTATCTCCAGAGTGGGGGAGATGTTTAAATTTGTACAAGCTCTTTCAAAGTTTGAGATAAAATATATTGAAGCATTCTTTATTTTATGTGAGATGGCGGCTAAACAGATGAAACAGCCACAGGAAAACTGGACGTTACTGTTACAGTCTAAATTGGTGGGTAGAGTGCATGAGGTATATGCTTCGCTGTCTGAAGAAGTATCTGTGAATTATGATGTGGTGAAAAAAGCTATTTTGAGTGCATATGAGTTGGTTCCTGAAGCATACAGGCAGAAATTTAGGAATATGATAAAACAGCCTGGGCAAAATATATTGAATTTGAGAGAGTAAAACAAAGTAATTTTGACCGGTGGATACAGGCGTTAAAAATAGAGGCAATATATGCAGCTCCTAGGGAGGTAATTCTTTTGAAAGAATTTAAAGACTCAATCCCTTTGGTAGTGAGAACTCATGTGGAGGAACAGAGGGTTCAAATGGCAAAACAAGCAGCAGAGATAGCTAATGATTATGAGTTAGTTCATAGAGCTAAACCTTTTTTCTGTCACCCTTTCAGATCCGAAAAGGATAGAAAGTGGGAGGTGAAAGGGAGGGTAGTCAGGGAAAAGAAGGAGTAGCTGGAAATTCCCAGGAAATTTCTTCTCAGAATGAAAAGGAAAATGCTGAAGGTAGGAGTGACATTCAGAAATTGAGGTGTTTTCATTGTAATAAAGCCAGTGTGTTGGAAATTTCTGGGAAAATCTGTTGGAATTATTGGGGTGCATAAAAGTTCTGGAAATAAAAGTACTGTGGGTTCTGAGGTCCAGGCACAGGAAAAACCAGTGGTGTGTATACATGTAAAACAGGAAGAATCAGTGATAGGTAAAGGAGTGGGAATGTGTTCAAACTTTACCCATGAGAATTCTGAGGGGCAAGTTGCAGAAATGTTTTAAGGCTTTGTGTGTGGAGGGAAAGTCTTTCCATGTGTATAGGGTGGAGTAGGTAAGGATGTTAAAATTTTAAGACACACAGGGCTAGTCAAGCTTTAATGTTGTGGGATAGTGGTATTTGTTGTTCAGAGGGAGTATTGCAGGAACAGGTGATAATAAGAGGAGTTCATGAAGATACTAAACCTATTCCCCTGTGGAAGATAAATTTAAAGAGCAAATGGAAGAAAGGTGAAGTTATTGGATGGAGGAGAGGTGAACTTGCTGTTCAATGGCATTACCATCACTGAATCCCCCACTATCAACATTCTGGGTGTTACCATTGACTAGAAGCTGAACAGGACTAGCCATATAAATACTATGGCTACAAGAGCAGGTCAGAGGCTAGGAATAATGCGACGAGTAACTCGCCTCCTGACTCCCCAAAGTCCACCATCTACAATGCAAAAGTCAGGAGTGTGATGGAATACTCCCCACTTGCCTGGATGAGTGCAGCTCCTACAACACTGAAGAAGCTGGACACCATCCAGGATAAATCAGTCCATTTGATTGGCACCACATCCACAAACATTCATTCCCTCCACCACCGATGCACAGTAGCAGCAGTGTGTACCATCTACAAGCTGCACAGCAGGAATTCACCAAGGACCCTTAGACAGCACCTTCCAAACCTATGACCATTAACAGCAGATAGATGGGAATGCCACCACCTGGAAGTTCTCCTCCAATCACTCACCGTCCTGACTTGGAAATATATTGCCGTTCCTTCACTGTTGCTGGGTCAAAATTCTGGAACTCCCTTCCTAACAGCACTGTGGGTGTACCTACACCACATGGACTGCAGCAATTCAAGAAGGCAGCTCACCATCACCTCCTCAAGGGCAACTAGGGATGGGCAATAAATGCTGGCCCAGCCAGCAAAGCCCACAGCCCGTGAATGAATTTTAAAAAGCTCTCTCCTCCATCCTCACCCCCTTTTTCTCATCCCCTTTCTTCTACATTCATTTTTTTACCCACTGTTTTATTTTCATTCATTCATACATAGTTTTATCCCCTTTTTTCCAATTTTCTATACTTTTTTCTCCCCCCCCCACTGCCCCTCCCCCGCCATCTCCTACAGTACCATCTGTCACTTGTTCCATGTTGTTCTTTCACACAATGCTATCCTTGTTCTGCTATAATCACATTTTGCTTTCTTACCTTTACACCAATATTAGCACCTTTTTTAGCTCTAACCATTACCATTAACAATCCCTTTGTCCTCTTGTTCATGACATCTTTGTCAATCTCTCCTTTGCCTCCACCTATCACTGGCCTTCTATACAGCTCCACCTGCCCCACCCCCCTTAAACAGTATAAATTTCATCACATTTCCACTTCTCTTTAGCTCTGAAGAAGGGTCATAAGGTTTCGAAATGTTAGCTTTGTTTTTTTTCTCTCTCCACAGATACAGTCAGGCCTACTGAGTTTTTCCAGTATTTTCTGTTTTTGTTACAGGTGAAGTTATTGTTGGAGTAGTGGAGCTACAGAAAAATGATTTGCAGTTAAAACCGTTATATCAGGCAGCTTACTCAGAAACAGAAGCAAAATGTATTCCAGTATGTTATTAAACTAAGGGTGATATTTTAATGAGAAAATGGAGGCTGGATCATGTGTCAGCAAAGGAAAGCTGGATGGGGATGTATCAGATTGTTATCCCAGTTGGTATAGGGATGGGATGCTGAGGATTGCTCATGAAATTCCAAGGAGGGGACATTCAGGAATTAGGAAAACACAAGAAAAGATACAGAGGTTCTTTTTGGCCAGGATTGCATAGGGATATAGTCAAATTAAGGGATGAGGCTCTAGCACTGGCTCGATGAGGCAGGCGCGCTCGGGAGCCACTCATAGCTGTGAGATTTGTGGATGATAATCACATGCAGTGAGGTATCCCCATAGATCCTCACATCGCAGTTGTGAACGTTTGACTCCAGGCTGGCCTATTGCAGTGCTAATACCCTCTGTGAGAATGCTCCTGTCATGGAGATGCAATGGAGGCCCTAAAAGTTGCTCGATTGCAGGAGGACGATGACAACATGCAGTGAGGACACTCCATAGATCTTCACATAGCCTCTGAGGATGTCTGACTCCTGTCTGGCCGAGGGCAGCTCGCTTGCGCTCCGAGACGCAGCCATGAAATTTTAGACACATCTGATGCTGTGACCGCGTCCAGCCCTTCAGGAACTGGTGCACAGAATCACTGGTCGCAGGTGGCTGGTGTGTTGGGGGCCAGTCCCACCTTAAAGGTGCTGAGGACACAAAGGGAGAATGAGAGAACTCTGTGGCACCTGCCCACAACATTCTGGCTGCAATGACCAGCACCACCGAGGTGCAGGCATCAGTAACATTTCCAGGGAGTGTGAGGCTGGCCCATTACTGTGGTCTGAAGGCTGCACAGAGCACAGGGAAGAGGCCCTGGACTGAGACAGCTGCCTTTTATCTTGTGCAGAAAGGTTTCACATCTGAGTGATAAGAACTGCTCAAAGAAGCCACAGGCAGGGAGACATTCTTAGGAGTTTATTGACAATAGTGAACAGTACGTACAAGTGATCAACACCCGTGGCCAGGCTGTGCAACTACTTTTACCTAACTTTCCTAACCTTGCCACTACATCTTGGTGCTCCCTGGACATCCACAGCAGAGGTGGAGGCAGCCTGCTGACTGTGACACCCTTTCTGTGATGACTTTGGCGGGCATCCTCTGGAGGGCTGAGACTTGGTGGGCCCCGGCCTGCTTTCGAGATCCTGCTGCATAGCAGTGGAACCTTCTTGGCCTGTGAAACTGGAGCTGCGGAAGTCACAGGAAGAAGGGATTCGGATGGGACTGTCACTCCCAGAGTCATCTCAATGGATGACCCCAGAGTGTGTACCTGCTGATCCTCCTCCTTGTAGGTGCCTGAGGACCCCTGGCAGACTCTTGTGAGCGGAAGGGGTAGCTGGAGTGAGATCGAGCTGCCCAGCACCCCAATTGCGTACACGCTGTTGAAGGCCCACTATGGCATCAGCGATGGAGTTAAAGTCCGCGCAGCAGTGCAGGAGTGACATTCTGGACCAATGTCTCCATGGTGACCGCCATCCTGCCAGTGTTGACCTCAGTGCATCGCAATTCCGGCGCTATCACCTCAGCCTAAAGATGTACGGACTCCTCCATAGTGCCTTGCAATCTGAGGAACGCAGCGGACATCCCTTCCTGATGTTCCCTAGCTTGCCTTTGCAGCTCTAGCAACTCCAGAGGCTTGTCATCAGACTTGGACTCAGCAACGTTCTGGCCTTCAGCAGTCCTCTGAGTGCCGGGGACCTGGAAAATCCCTGCCTCCGCCTCAGAAAGGATCAGAAAGTGCGATGTGATCACCAGATTGTTATCTCGAGGCTACTCTAAAGCCAGGTCCGACCAAGGTGTGTGTCTCTGCGCTGGTGGAGGGTGTGTGTGAGTGCTGTGATGGGACTTCAGGGAGGGTGCCTCCAGATTCCTCTTCAGAGGTTTCTTCGGGGCTTGACTGGAGGCCCTGGGTCATGGACTCTGTCGGCTATTTGACAGATGTGCCTGCAAAAGCAAGGGGAGATCATTAACACATGGCAGTGGACTGTGAAAGAGGACACATCACTCATGGCATGGTTGTCTGATGGATGTTGCACTCACTTGGTACAGCAGTGCCGACATCACTGTCAGCACAGGACCGGTCCCCGTCAGCACTGGCCAGCTGGATGGCTCTGTTTTCAAATTCTGTCAGAACTTTGACCTCCGTCACCCCTCCACCTGTCTGCGACCTTTCCTTAATGTTGTGTGCCAGTTTGTCCTGCATAGATAAAGATGGGGAGAGTGCATCAGGACGCCTGGCGGGCCAGATGATAAGTATGCCTGGCCTGTGTGGTTGGTGAGTGGTCCCATGGATGGGATGAGGACAATGATGGTGTGTGTGAAAAAGCGAATGGTGATGTCCCTTGCACTGGAAGTGAGTGAGGGCCCTGTGGATGTGTGATGAGTTTGTGACTGTGAGAGTTGAGAGTGATGAAAAGAGTGACTTACCCTGGTGGAATGGAGGAGATCATTCATCTTTTTGCGGCACTGGGTGGCTGTCCTCCATTGCAGGGTGTTTGCACAGACCACCACTGCCACCACCTTCCAAGCTGGGTTGATGACTTTGCTGCCCATCCTGCAGCCAGAGCGGAGGTAGAGCACATCCCCGCGGCCCTCCACGGCATCCAACAGTCATTCAATGGACCCGTCATTGAAGCGGGGGGCTGCAGTCTTTTCTCCTTTGCTGGCCATGTCTCCTAGGCAGCGGTGGTGAGCTGGTGGCAATGAGCGCTTTGCTGGTGGCTGCCTTATAATGACGGCGGCCGGCGTAATGCAGCAGCGAGGTGATGGTGGGTGGGCGAAGGAGAGCCCGCTCTCCATGGAATCGGCGTGTTTCGCTGGAGTGAATAAATAATGAGATAGCCTCGGGGCGATACAGCATGAAAACCCGTCATTTTAGTCGACGGGTAGGACTCCATTTTGCCCGCCCGCTACCGCGCTTAGTGAAATTCTGGGAAAGTTCCACCCTAAAAGTGGAAATCAATACTTGCTGACAATAATGGATGTGTCTACTAGGTTTCCTGAAACGATACCTTTAAGAAATATTACAACCAAGAAGATTGTGGAGGAGTTAAATAAATTTTTCATAAGATATGGTTTACCTAAAGAAATACAATCAGATCAGGCATCAAATTTCATGTCACAGCTGTGTAAGAGAGTAATGAACAGTTTGGGGATAAAACAATTTAAGTCAACAGCTATCATCCGGAGTCACAAGGAACTTTGGAAAGATGGCATCAAACTTTAAAAACTATGATAAGAGCATACTGTCAGGATTATCCATAGGATTGGGATACAGGAATTCCATTTTTGTTATTTGCTATTACAGATGCTCCTAATGCATCGACTGGTTTTACCCCTTTTGAACTAGTTTATGGTCATGAGGTAAGGGCCGCACTGAAATTGATTTATGAGAAGTTGGTGAGAAGAACTACTCTCCTGGCTTATGTATCAAACTTCAGAGAGAGATTGAACAGAGCATGTGAGTTAGCTAGGGAACATTTAAGGATATCACAGCAAGTAATGAAAATGAAGACAGATAAGAAAGTGACAGCTTGCAGTTTTGTTTCTGAAGAGAAAATGCTAGTTCTGTTACCAGTACAATATTGATTCATTAAAGGCAAGTTTTAGTGGATCTTACAGGGTTGAAAAGAAACTGAGCAAAATAAATTATTTAATAAATACTCCAGACAGAAGAAAGAAGCAGAGGGAGTGTCATGTAAATATGCTTAAAAGGTACTTTGACAGTGAGGAGGAACAAAAAGAGGTATTAGTGATGGTAGATGATGAGAAAGAGGTAGAAGTGCAGGACTCCTGAATTGATTTTCATCTAATCATATTGAATAATGAGGAGGTGCTTGAAAATTTAACTTAAATATTGAGTTACCTTCCAAACAAGTGTCAAAGTGATTTGGAAAAGCTACTGCAGTCACACAAACCTATTTGTGGGAATAAGTTGGGGAAGACAGATTTAGCTATACATGATGAATCTGTATAGGTTTTATCTTCAATAAGGCATCATCCTTATAGATTAAATCCGGCAAAGTTATCACAAGTGCAAAATGAAATTGACTTCATGCTTCAAAATGATATCATTGAGTTTGTTGCAGTAAGTGGAGTTTGCCTATTGTAATGGTACCGAAATCGGATGGAAAACAAAGACTGTGTGTGGACTATCGAAAGGTGAACGCGGTGACAAAAGCAGATTACTATCCAATACCACAGTTGGAGGATTGTATTGAGAAAGTGAGACAATCAAATTTATCACAAAGATTGACTTGCTAAAAGGCTATTGGCAAGAATGGAGAGAGCAAAGGAGATATCGGCTTTTGTGATGCCAAATGGACTATATCAGTTTAAAGTCATGCCATTTGGTATGAAGAATGCACTTGCAACATTTCAAAGACTGACAAACAAAGTAACTGCAGGTCTAAGCAATTGTGCTGTTTATATTGATGTTCTGATAGTTTTCAGTCAGACGTGGGAGGAGCATTTACAGCATCTGGAAGAATTATTTTCTCGATTACAAGAAGCTAACTTGATGATGAACTTGGCTAAAAGTGAATTTGCAAAAGCACAAGTTACTTATCTAGGCCATACCCTTGGACATGGTAAGGCAGCTCCGAGAGATACGAAAGTCAAGGCTATCATGGATTTCGCAGTGCCTACAACAAAACAAGAAGTTTTGAGATTTCTGGGCATGAGTGGGTTTTACCAGAAATTTGTACCATATTTAGCAGTATGGTTGCTCCACTGACTGAACTATTTAAAAAAACAAGAAGTTTCAATGGACACTGGAGTGTCAGAAGTCATTTGATAATTTGAACACTGTATTAACTACACCACCAGTTTTGGCAGTTCCCAATTATGCCTGCAATTTAAGTTGGCTGTTGATGCAAGCAAAATAGGCATTGGGGCTGTACTATTACAAGAGGATGACACTGGAATTGAAAAACCGATAGGGTATTTTTCACGGAGGCTGAATGTACAACAGAGAAGGTATTCAACAATTGAAAACAAGATCTTGGGTTTCATGTTAGCATTGCAGTATTTTGAAATTTATGTTGCAAACAATTCATCAGAAATAATTGTTTATACAGACCACAATCCTTTGAAGTTTTTGGACAAATTTCGTGACAAAAGTGCAAGACTTTTCAGGTGGAGTCTATCATTAAAACCATTTAATCTACGGATTATACATGTTGCTGGTAGAGAAAATGTGTTCGTAGATGCATTACCAAGAGTTTGAAGCTTAAAGGGAAAATTGTATATTTTTTTAAAACCTGGGCATTAGATTGGAGTGATTTCTATTGATAACAAGGACTTGTGTATATATACTGTTATGTTAATGCATATATCTGGTAATGTAATAGTGTAATAAGTATAGTAGATAGTGTGAGATGGGTTATTCAAAATAAAGCTGTCTTTAAGAATTATGATGGTTCATTTTTCGATAGAGAGGGGAATGTCATGAAGACATTAATGTCTAAAATGTTATTGGAAATTAATTTTTAAAATAGAGTTTGGTGGTGTCTATGTGTGTGTCTGTCTATGTGTTTTAACTGGATTAAAGCCAGCTAGTCTGGGTGCTTTGATGTACAGTAGTTTTGAGATGTTAATTAGATAAATGTAAGGAAGTTAAAAGATAAAGTGTGAATTTGTATTTGTTAAATAAAGCATTCAAGAGTGGGAGTAAAATCTTGCACTTAGATGGGAGATGCCAAGCAATGTGTTTATATTACTAATAAAATTATGCAGGATGAAAATGTTATTGTTAGAAGATGTGATGTTAAAAGCCTAGGATACAATGGAAAATTTACATTCAAAGGGGAAGCTAGGTATAAACAGAAGGAAGTTTGTGTGTGTAAGTCAGAGGCATTTAAGGTCTAACCAGCCTGTAAGCCTACAACTGTGTCTGCAAAGGAAACAAATTGAAAGAAACCTCATGTTGAATTTGTACGGTCAAATGCGCTTTACCTGGTGTCTGTTTAAAGCCTATGGGTTACTGTTGCCTTGGTGAAGATTTACATTGGAGTGATTAATTTGTGGATTTGTTTAAAAGTTATTATGGAAGTAATTTCGAAGCTCAATGGTCTTATTTCTGAATTCTGAGATACACCTCAAACATACCAATTGAAAATATAAGTTATGACAGTTGTTCAAGTTTCCCTCTGAGGTTTAAACAACTCAGCTTTACCAACTACTGTGTCATAATACTTGACACCCGCATTCAAAAGGGAAATAAGCCAGTATAAACAGCAATACAGAAGACCCTTGTCCCACTTTAAAAGAATAGACAAAGTTGTAGGAGACAGAGGGTGATGACAGAAGGATGCTTTTGTGACTGGAAGCCAGTGTCCAGTGGCATACCACAGGGGTTTGTGCTGGGTCTCCTGTTATTTATCATTGATATAAATGACATAGATGACTTTGTGGGGGGTAGGATTAGTATGTTCGCGGATGACACAAAGATTGGACAGGTGGTTAACAGTGAGGTTGAGTGTCTCGGGCTACAGGAAGATATAGACGGGATGATCAAATAGGCATATAAGTGGCAGATGGAATTTAACCCTGAAAAGTGTGAGGTGATACACTTTGGAGGAAGTAATTTGACAAGGAAGTATTCAATGAATGGCATGACACTAGGAAGTTCTGAGGAACAAAGGGACATTGGCGTGTGTGTCCATAGATCTCTGAAGGCAGAGGGGCATGTTAGTGGGGCAGTGAAAAAGGCATATGGAACACTTGCCTTTATCAATCGAGGCATAGATTACAAAAGTAGGGAGATCATGTTGGAGTTGTATAGAACCTTGGTGAGGCCACAGCTGGAGTACTGTGTGCAGTTCTGGTCGCCACATTATAGGAAGGATGTTGATTGCACTGGAGGGAGTGCAGAGGAGGTTCACCAGGAAGTTGCCTGGGATGAAACATTTAAGTTATGAAGAGAGGTTGGATAGACTTGGGTTGTTTTCGTTGGAGCAGAGAAGACTGAGGGGCGATCTGATCGAGGTGTACAAGATTATGAGGGGCATGGACAGGGTGGATGGGGAGCAGCTGTTCTCCTTGGTTGAAGGGTCAGTCACGAGGGGACATAAGTTCTAGGTAAGGGGCAGGAGATTTAGGGGGATGTGAGGAAAAACTTTTTTACCCAGAGGGTGGTGACGGTCTGGAATGCACTGCCTGGGAGGGTGGTGGAGGCGGGTTGCCTCACATCCTTTAAAAAGTATCTGGATGAGCACTTGGCACGTCATAACATTCAATGCTATGGGCCAAGTGCTGGTAAATGGGGTTAGGTAGGTAGGTCGGGTGTTTCTCACATGTCGGTGCAGACTCGATGGGCTGAAGGGCCTCTTCTGCACTGTGTGATTCTGTGAAGATACCTCGCGCAGCATAGGAGAGGGCGTTTTAGAGAGAAAGCATTTTGAAAACAGTGATAATAATACTGCAGAAAATTGTGATAAGGGTTTTTAAATAAAATTCTAGTGGAAATCCATCAGGCCCTGCGCCTTATTACTTTGCATGGATTTAATTACCTTTAGCATTTCATCTTGGGAAAAGGGTACTTCTAATGCATTCTTAGGGCAGAATCTTCTGCTGTCCGGCAGGTCGGTCAGGAGTGTGTACAGGGCGGATGTGGAGCCCATCGCCGCCACCTGTGCGGACGGGAGGATGAGGGAGAGTCGAGGCCTGCGCTCATTCGTGCATGCACGCAAAAGAGCACAGAAATCTCCCTAAGGCACAGAGCTGCCTCAGGGAGATTAAGTTCAATTTGAAACTTTAAAATAAAGAAAGATTGAAATTATTTAGACATGCCCCCTCATGTGACAGTGTCACATGAGCTGGGACATGTTTACGAAATGTGTAAAAAGTACTTATTAATTTAATAAAACCTTCATGAAATCTCATCCCACCCGTGGATGAGGTTTCATGAAAAACGCTAAGGCCACTTGGGCTCTTCACCTGCCCGCCAATCTTAAGGTTGGACGGGCAGCCCCGTCAATTAGTTCAATTGGTTTATAATGGCCTTAAGAGGCCTTTGACAGTTTGGCAGGCAAGCAGCCACCTCCGGCGTGTGCCAGCTGAACGGAAGATCGGAATGATGCGCGGTGATGTCAGGACGCACGCCCAATATCACCACGCATCATTTTACGCGTCGGCGTGCGTCCCCACCCCCGCACGCTGAAGAGAAAATTCTGCCCATAGAGCCAGATGTTAGATGTCCATATTATCAAAAAAATTGTAAAATAAACCAGGGTCTGAAAAGGAGACTGAGGTATAAAGAGTGAAATAAAAAAGTTTGAATTGATCGTTGATCACCTGATGATCGGCAGTGGTTGACTCTGTTGGAATGCTAATTTCAGCTATAAGTTGTGAGGAAGCAGTCTGGGGAAGCTGGTCAGCCAGGAGCCTACCGGTTCTTTCACAATGCTCATAAAATGTACCATGTGATCAAAGTATAAGCATTTCTGTTTATTTAGTGGAAAGATGATCAAATTCAGTCTGTAGAGCCAGACCTGTTTGAATAATACTGGGGTCGGTGTAGTAGCATACTGCTGGTCAACCAATTGGGACAACTTTGAGGTATTGCGTTTGTTAAGTTGAGCAATATGTGAAATTATTTGTCCAAATAGGGAAGCCTTTATACTCTCCCAGATAGTAACAAAGTAAATATCTGGAGTAGTATCAGGTTCTATAAAAGTATCTATTTAGGAAGAAATTAACGTAGTAAAATCTGGGTCCACCAGAAGAAGAGAATTAAGCGCCAAGGTGGATAAGAAACAGGTTAGTCATGGAATCATATTGCTAAAACTAAGGGGGCATGATCAGAGATCACAAAACTATTGTATGCGCAAGATTGAATTAACATGAGCAGCCTCATGTCAAGGAAAAATGTCAAGAGGTGAATAGGTGTGGTGAACAGGAGAGAAAAAGGAGTATTATCTTGCTGATGGGTATAGAAAACGCTATGAGTCTATCAATCTGTGTGTATCCGGAAAAGAACTGATGGCTGAGGCTGATTTTGACATTGGAACAGATTTTGTGAATAAGCGACCTATTGGCCTCCTACATCTCCACTTTGGCTTTGACAAGGGATACGCATCCCTTTGTCTGGGTCCCTGAGATTGTTAATATTCCAACCATTAAGTCTTAAAGGTAGGCTGCGGGATCCTTTGTCTTGGCAGACGATTAGGTTCCAGTTAGCCAGGCCTGGCTTATGAAATGTAAATGGCCATGGTATAGTTTCCTTTGATTTGGTTTGTGCAGCCACAGGGGGTGATTAGGATCTCTTCAGGGATAATGAGGTGTCAGTTTCTACAAAACAAAAACAGATATACCTGGAAAAACTCAGCAGGTCTGGCAGCATCGGCGGAGAAGAACAAAGTTGACGTTTCAAGTCCTCATGACCCTTCAACAGAACTAAGTAAAACTTCAGTTTGAAACAGCGTAGATATTGACAGGAAGATGGATCATAATGAAGCAATGAGAAAACAGTTGCAGACAATGCTATTGGATAATAATGATAGGGGAAAAGAGACAGTGGAAGAAATTTGTCAAAGTCTCTTAACCATTAAAAATGTAGTCCTTTTCCAACAAATTCAGGACACAGTAAATACAATCTGGGACAAATGGGGGCAGGGGAGGGGTGTGGGGTGGTTGAGAAAGAAGCATCTGAAGCTATTACATGTGTCATCTGTGGGAGTTACATGACAGCTCAGAGAGGAACAAGGTAGTAAGAATAAAGAGGGTAACCACATTCCAACTTATGTCAATGACACCATGATTAAGTTATGGTTTAGAGGAAGGGGTAATGCAGAAAAAACTTAGCAAGATGGGTTATCCTGCCTGGTGAAGGGAGAAAAAAGTTACCATTATGGGATTGTGGTACCTGTCGTATTATGGTTACCCATTCTAGAAGAACGTATTGAATGATAAGTTTATAAGATAGAATCTATAGGCACCTTTGATGAAGGAAACCATGTGTCTTACATAACCCACCCAAAAAACCTAATTAATCAAACGAACATTTGTGATAGTCCAAATCTCGAATATGTAGTAAAACCTGGGGATATTACTCTGAATAATTAGTAAAAGATTGTATACTTTGGTGGGTTGATGGGGAACTTGGGGATGGTGTCATGAAGAGATATTAATGTCTATAATGTTATTGGAAATTATTTTTCAAATGGAATTGTAGTGGGGATCCGTGTCTGTGTTTGACTGTGCATGTCTTAATTAGATTAAAGCCAGATAGTTTGGGTGCTTTGATGAATAGTAGTTTGAGATGTTAATTGCGTAAACAGTAAGGAAGTTAAAAGGTAAAGTGTACATTTGCATTTGTTGAATAAAGCATTCAAGAGTAAGAGTAAAATCATGCAACTAAATGGGAGACGCCAAGCAATGACATGGGATGAAAATGTTATTGTTAGAAGATGTAATGTTAAAAGCCTAGTGATACCATAGAAAATTTACATTCAAAGGGAAAGCTAGGCATAAAGAGGGAAAGGAAATTGTGTGCAAGGCAGAGCCATTTAAGATCCAACCAGCCTGTAATCCTCCAACTGAGTCTGCAAAGGAAACAAATTGCAAGTAATATCATTTTGAATTTGTATGGTCAAATGTGCTTTGCCTAGTGTCTGTTTAAAGTTATTGTTACCTTGATGGATATTTACCTGGGAGTGATTAATTTGGGGATTTGTTTAAAAGTTATTATGGTCATAATTTGTAGACCTGTGTATGTGTTTAATTTGTTGTAGGTTAATAAATGTTTAATTTAGTTTTACATTAAAAAACTCTTGAGGCTCAGTGGTCTTATTCCTGAATTCAGAGCTGCATCTCAAACATACCAATTGAAAATATAGGTTATGACAGTTGTTTCAAGTTTCCCTCTGGGATTTGAACAACTCAGCCTTTGCCAAATGCTGTGTCATAACAATGGAGACTGAGGATTCTCACTAGAAGAAGCAAGTGGAATAGAGCAGCAAGGTTCTTCAACTTAAGGCAATTAGAATATGGGATCCTTCACCACATGCAGCTATTGAGGTAGTCACCTGAGCCAGAAATTAAAGCTCCAGTGTTGATTACATATTTGTTGTATTTAATTATGTGTAGGTGGTGGGCATTAATTCAGGATTCATGTCCTCGTGCTGCAACCCAGTTTGTCTGCCTCTAGGATGCTACTGGTCCCAAATTCTCGATTATCAAATTTCATGCATCCGTAGGTTCTCTCCACCCAGCCCACTCCCACGCTACCAGAAATCGCCCCATCACCACTCCCCTGCCAACCTCACAGACTTGACAGCCCCCACATGCTCGCTCTGACAGACCTGCCAACTCCCCCTGCTCTCACAGACTTGACAGCAGCACCAGCCCCACCACTGTTCTCACAAGTGCGCCATTCCCCCCATGCCACTCTGACAGCTTCACCAGCAGGCCTCAACCACCTTGAACTTACAGGTTCAGCACTCCCCGGCAAACCCATTCTGACAGGTTCACCAGAACCCCTACCTCCCACAGTGTCCCTTAATTTATTCTCTGAGAGTTGCTCACAGTGATTGTTGCTGCAGTTCCTCTTGCATGGGGCCTGGAGCCTGAGGCCTAGAGGAGAGATTGTGAAAGACTTGCAAGAGAGAAGCTCTTTGCTGCTGACTCCCCATGTTGGGATCAGGAGAGGAAACAACATTCAAAATTAATAATATCTGATCTGGAGGAGGGAGGGGAAGAAAGAGAGAGAGAGAGTGAGAGAGAGAACACTTAAATCAAGACATAGGTGCTTGCTGAAGCTTTCTGCTTAAGAATATTGTTGAAGTGGGGAGGAAGAAAGAAAACCAAGTCTGGAAGATTGTGAAATGGGTGTGTTTGCTGCAAAAAATTGTCTAAGCAGTGCATACTAATAAACCCCCTCCCTCACTGCCTAGCTCAGAGCTGACTTGAAGTTTTCCTTAATCCCATCATGATGACCTGGTGGAGAACTGTGCCTAGCCAGTCCAGCTGTCCCAAGTGAATATATCTACTCCCCTACTAGGAAGACAAGTAATAATAACATAATCCCTAGAAGGTGCAAATTACAGAAGAGTGCAATACAGTGGCTGAAAAGGGGGACCTTAATTATCCAAATACAGACTGGAATAGTAGTACTATGAAGGGCAAAGAGGAGCAAGAGGTCCTAGAGTGTGCTCAGGAGTTCTACAGCAGTATGTGTCCAGTCCAACGAGAGAGGAGGCATTGCTAGACCTGGATTTTGGGAATGATGTGGGCCAAGTAGATGAAGTGTCAGAGGGTGAACATTTAGGAGACAGTGATCATTATATCACAAGGTTTTGGGGTGGCTATGGGAAAGGACAATGAACAATCCAGAGTAAGAATAATTAACTGGGGGAAAGCCAACTTCAAAGAGGCTAGAACAGATCTGGGCTGAATAAATTGGAGCTAACGATTGGCAGGAAAAACAGAAGCTGAACAATGGGCTACCTTCAAAGAGATGCTTCTGGCACAGTCAAGCTATATTCCCTCAAAAGCGAAAGGTAGGTCAAACAAATCCATAGCTCCCTGGATAAAAAAGGTGGAAATTAAGATAAAGAAGTAAAAGTGTGCTTATGACAGGTTTCAGGTAGAAAAAACAATTGAGAATCAGGCTGAATATAGAAGATTCAGAGGGGAGGTGAAACAACAAGTAAGAAAAGTCAAAAGGGAGTATGAAAAGAGTCTGGCAAGCAACATAAAAGGGAATCCCAAAGTCTTCTATAGGCACATAAAAAGTAAAATGTTGGTAAAAGGAAGAGTCGGGCCTAAAAGGGACAAAAAGGGGATTTACATGCAGAGGAAGGGGGCATGGCTGAAGGATGAAATGAATACTTTGCATTTGTCTTTACCAAGGAAGAAGGTGGACCAGGACTGGATGAGATGCATCCAAGGATATTGGGAGAGCTGAGAGTAGAAATTACAGAGGCAATGGCCATAATTTTTCAGCCTTCCTTAGACTCATCAGTGGTGCCAGAGGACTGGAGAACTGCAATCATTATGCCCTTGTTCAAAAATGGGTGTAAGGATAAGTCCAGCAACGACAGACTGGTCAGTTTAACTTTGGTGGTGAGGAAATTTCTAGAAACTATGGGCGGGATTTTCTGGTCCCACCCATGGTCCTGCGGGCGGGGCAGAAAATTTGACAGAGCAGCTGACTTTGGGCCGCGGGACCAGAACATCCCAATCTATATCTCGGAACAGAATTAATAACGACATAGGCAAATATGGGATTCCTGAAGGGAAAATCATGTTTAAATAATTTGTTGGAGTTTTTCAAAGAGTTAACAGAGAGGAATGATTGAGCCAACTCTGCTGATATGGTGCACATGGACTTCTAAATGGCATTTGGTACAGTGTCGTGCAAAAGACTTGTGAGAAAAGCTATACCTCATTGAATAAAAGGGACAGTGCCGACATGGAAACAAAATTGGCTGAATGACAGGAAACATACGAACCTGGCCATTCAGCCCTTTGAGCCTGCTCTGCCAGGCAATAAGATCATGGCTGATCTGATAGTAACCTCAAATTTGCATCCCGCCTAACCCCGATAACCTATCACCCCCTTGCTTATCAAGGATCTATCCACCTCCGCCTTAAAAATATTCAAAGGCTCTGCTTCCTCTGCCCTTTCAGGAAAAAAGTTCCAAAGGCTCACGACCCTCTCAGAGAAAAAGTTTCATCTAATCTCCATTTTAAATGGGCAACCCTTTATTTTTAAACAGTGACCCCTAGTTCCAGATTCTCCCACAAGAGGAAACATCCTCTCCACAACCACCCTGTCAAGATCCCTCAGTATCATATATGTTTCAATCAAATCACCTCTTACTCTTCGAAACTCCAACAGATGCAAACTTAACCTGTCCAACCTTTCCTCATAAGGCAACCGGCCCATTCCAGGTATTAGTCAGGCAAACCTTCTCTGAACTGCTTCCAACACACTTACATCCTTCCTTAAATAAGGTGACCAATACTGTAAACAATACTCCAGATGTGGTCTCATTAGTGCTCTGTTTAACTAACATAGAGAGCAATGGTTAATGGATGTTTTTCAGGCTGGGGGACGATTTGTAAATGGGATTCTCCAGGGGTCGGTAATGGGACTCTTGCTTTTCCTGATATATATTAATGATCTAGAACTTGGTGTACTGGGAACAATTTCAAAATTTGCGGACAATACAAAATTTGGAACCATTGTAAACTTTGAGAAGACAATGTAGAACTTCAAAAGGACATGGAAAAGTTGGTGGAATGGGCAGATAGGTCACAGATGAAGTTCAATGCAGAGAAATGTTAGATGATACATTTTGGTAGGAAGAACATGGAGAGTCTTCACATTGAGAATACCTTCCATCATGTGTGTGGCCCCTTCAATGTGCTAAATGGGGTAACTTTCAAACAGATCTGGCAACGCAAAACTGGGCATCCATGAGGCGCTGTGGGCAATCAGCAGCAGAAGAACTGTACTCAACCATAATCTGTAACCGCATGGCCCAGCAAATCCCCACTCTACCATTACTACCAAGCCAGGGGATCAACACTGGCTCAATGAACAGTGCAGGAGCAGCCTGGGGATGGTACAATTCAGGACTACTTGTGTGCCAAACAGTGTAAACAGCAAGTGATAGATAGAGCTAACCGATTCCATAGCCAACGGATCAGATTTAAGCTCTGCTGCCCTGCCACATCCAGTCATGAATGACGGTGGAAAATTAAACAACTCATGGGAGGAGGAAGGTCCACAAATATCTCCATCCCAGCATATCAGTGTAAAAGATAAGGTTGAAGCATTTGCAACTATCTACAGCCAAAAATGCCGAATGGATGATGCATCAAGGCCTCCTCCAGAGGTCCTCATCATCACAAATGCCAGTCTTCAGCCAATTCAATTCACTCCATGTGACATGAAAAAATGGCTGATAGCACTGGATGCTGCAAAGGCTATGGGCCCTGACAATATTCCGACAACAGTACTGAAGATTTGTGCTCCAGAACTTGCCATGCCCCTAGCCAAGCTGTTCCAGGTATGTCCTGTACAGAAAAACCAGGACAAATCCAACCTGGTCAATTACCACCCAAACAGTCTATTCTCGATCACCAGTAAGGTGATGCAAGGGGTCACCAACAGTTTGGGTTCTGTGAGGATCACTCAGCTCCTGACCTCATTACAGCTTTAGTCTAACATGGACAAAAAAGCTGAACTCCAGAGATGAGGTAAGAGTGACTTGCCCTTGACATCAAGGCAGCATTTGACCATGTGTGGCATCAAGGAGCCCTATCAAAACAGGAGTCAATAGGAATAGGGGGAAAACTCTCCACTGGTTGGAGTCATACCTAGCACAACGGAAGGTGGCTGTGGTTATTGGAGGTCAATTATCTCCAGTCCAGGACATCACTGCAAGTGTTCCTCAGGGTAGTGTCCTAGGTTCAACCATCTTCAGCTGCTTGATCAATGACCTTCCTTCCACCGAAAGGTCAGAAGTGAGGATGTTCGTTGATGATTGCACAATGCTCAGCACCATTCACGACTCCTTAGATACTGAAGCAGTCCATGTCCAAATGCAGCAAGACCGGGACAATATCCAGGCTTGGGGTGACAAGTGGCAAGTAACATTTGCGCCACACAAGTGCCAGGCAATGACCATTTCCAACAAGGGAGAATCTAAACATCACCCCTTGACGTTCATTGGCATTACCATCGTTGAATGCCCCACTGTCAACATCCTGAGGGTCACCATTGACCAGTAATTGAACGGAACTAGCCATATCACAGGATAAAAGAGCGCGAGGAGAGTGGGAGAGACACAGGATAAAAGAGCGTGAGGAAAGCGGCGGAGACACAGGATAAAAGAGCGCAAGGAGAGCGGCGGAGACACAGGACAAAAGAGCGCGTGGAGAGCGGCGGAGACACAGGATAAAAGAGCGCAAGGAGAGCGGCGGAGACACAGGATAAAAGAGCGCGAGGAGAGCGGAGACACAGGATAAAAGAGCGCGAGGAGTGCGGCGGAGACACAGGACAAAAAAGCGCAAGGAGAGCGGCGGAGACACAGGATAAAAGAGCGCGAGGAGAGCGGAGACACAGGATAAAAGAGCACGAGGAGAGCGGCGGAGACACAGGATAAAAGAGCGCGAGGAGAGCGGAGACACAGGACAAAAGTGCGCGAGGAGTGCAGCGGAGACACAGGATAAAAGAGCGCAAGGAGCGCGGCGGAGACACAGGATAAAAGAGCACGAGAAGAGCGGCAGAGACAGGATAAAAGAGCGTGAGGAGAGCAGCAGAGACACAGGATAAAAGAGCGCGGGGAGAGCGGAGACACAGGATAAAAGAGCGCGAGGAGAGCGGCAGAGACACAGGATAAAAGAGCGCACAGAGAGCGGCAGAGACACAGGATAAAAGAGCGCAAGGAGAGCAGCGGAGACACAGGATAAAAGAGCGCGAGGAGAGTGGAGACACAGGGCAAAAGAGCGTGAGGAGAGTGGAGAGACAGGACAAAAGAGCGCGAGAAGAGCGGCAGAGACACAGGATAATAGAGCGCGAGGAGAGCGGCAGAGACACAGGATAAAAGAGCACGAGGAGAGTGGCGGAGACACAGGATAAAAGAGCGTGAGGAGAGCAGCGGAGACACAGGATAAAAGAGTACGAGGTGAGTTCCAGGCAGCAGAGTCGGAGGGCGGAGTTCCAGAGAGGTGAGTATAAAAACCTTACCTCGGGGATTCGTGGACCTCGGGTCTTAAAAAAAAATTAATTACAAGTGGTGTCACAGTAAATCTGTGACCTGATTGGCTGGTAGAGAATCTACACTGAATTTGAAACTAAAACATTGTTAAACTAATTAAACCAAATGAAATAATCACTTAATTAATAAGTAGAGGGTATCTAGACCAGAATCAGGGGATTACTGTTCTTAGAATTCAGCATTTATAGTAGAAATCTAGCCCGAGGGAACGTATAGTTAATAAGGAGTCAATAAGCAGTTATTAGATTTAAATTAATTTATTAAATAGTTCTAGAAATGGCAGTTGCTGGGGTGAAGCGCTTCACCTGAGGGATGTGGGAAATCTGTGACGCTTCAAGTGTCCCGGACAACTACATCTGCAGGAAGTGTACCCAATTGCAGCTCCTTACAGACCCCATGGATCGGTTGGAGCAGCAGTTGGATGCACTCAGGAGCATTCAGGTGGCGGAAAGCGTCATTGATAGGAGTTTTGGAGACGTAGTCACACCCAAGGTACAGACAGATAGAGGGTGACCGCTAGAAGGGACAGGCAGTCAGTGCAGAAATCCCCTGTGGCTGTCCCCCTCTCTAACAGGTATACCATTTTGGATACTGTTGCCGGGGGGATGGCCTATCAGGGGAAAACAACAGCAGTAGCCAGAGCAGTGGCACCACGGCTGTTTCAGTTGTTCAGCAGGGTGGGGTCAAAGCACAGAAGAGCAATTGTCATAGGGGACTCTATAGTCAGAGGCTCAGATAGGCACTTCTGTGGTCGTGAAAGAGACACCAGGATGGTATGTTGCCTCCCTGGTGCCAGGGTCCAGGATGTCTCTGATCAGGTACAGGACATTCTGAAGGGGGAGGGAGAACAGCCAGAGGTCGTGGTACACATTGGTACTAACGACATAGGCAGGAAGAGTGACGAGGTCCTGCAGTGGGAGTTCAGGGAGTTGGGCAGAAAGTTAAAAAACAGGACCTCTAGGGTTGTAATCTCAGGATTACTCCTTGTGCCACGTGCCAGTGAGGCTATAAATAGGAAGATAGTGCAGCTGAACATATGGCTGAACAGATGGTGTAAGGAGGGAGGGTTTCCGGTATCTGGATTAGTGGGATCTCTTCCAGGGCAGGTGGGACCTGTACAAGAAGGATGGGTTGCATCTAAACTGGAGGGGCACCAATACCCTGGCTGCGAGGTTTGCGAGGGTTTAAACTAGTGTGGCAGGGGGGTGGCAACCAGAGCAATAGGTCAGCAGGTAAAATAAATGACTGGGAACCAGTGAATATGGCCAGTAGGACTAAGAGGAAGGGCAGGCAGGGAGAAATTACTGAACACAGTGGGACTGGGGGTCTGAAATGCATTTGTTTCAATGCGAGAAGTATAAAAGGCAAGGCAGATGAACTTAGAGCTTGGATTAGTACTTGGGACTATGATGTTATTGCTATTACAGAGACTTGGTTGAAGGATGGACAGGATTGGCAGATAAACGTTCCAGGATTTAGATGTTTCAGGCAGGATAGAGAGGGATGTAAAAGAGGTGGGGGAGTTGCACTGCTGGTTAAGGGGAATATCACAGCTGTATGACAGGAGGACACCTCGGTGGGCTCATGCAGCGAGGCAATATAGGTAGAGCTCCAGAATAGGAAGGGTGCAGTCACAATGTTGGGGGTTTACTATAGGCCTCCCAAATGCCAGCAGGAGATTGAGGAACAGTTATGTAGGCAGATTTTGGAAAAATGTAAAAGCAATAGGGTTGTTGTGGTGGGTGATTTTAACTTTTCCTATATTGACTGGGAATCACTTAGTGCTAGGGGTTTGGATGGTGCAGAATTTGTAAGGTGCATCCAGGAGGGCTTCCTGAGACAATATGTAGATAGTCCAACTAGGGAAGGGGCAATACTGGACCTGGTATTAGGGAATGAACCCGGCCAGGTGGTCGAAGTTCCAGTAGGGGAGCATTTCGGGAAAAGTCACCATAATTCAGTAAGTTTCAACGTACTGGTGGATAAGGATAACAGGAGTCCCCAGGTTAAGGTGCTTAATTGGGGGAAGGCTAATTATAACAATATTAGACAGGAACTGAGGAATCTAGACGGAGGCAGATGTTCGAGGGCAAATCAACAACTGACATGTGGGGGGCTTTCAAACGTCAGTTGATAAGAATTCAGGACCGGCATGTTCCTGCTAGGATGAAGGATAAGTATGGCAAGTTTCAGGAACCTTGGATAACGAAGGATATTGTGAGATTAGTCAAAAAGAAAAGGGAAGCATTCGTAAGGGCTGGAAGGCTGGGAACAGATGAAGCCCGTGGAGAACATAAAGAAAGTAGGAAGAAACTTAAGCAAGGAGTCAGGAGGGCTAAATAGGGTCATGAAAAGTCACTGGCAACCAGGATTAAGGAAAATCCCAAGGCCTTTTATACATATGTAAAAAGCAAGAGGGTAGCCAGGGAAAGGGTAGGCCCACTCAGGGACAGAGGTCGGAATCTGTGTGTGGAGCCAGAAGAAATGGGAGAAATACTAAATGAATACTTCTCATTAGTATTCACCAAAGAGAAGGACTTAGCTGTCAATTTGTCTAGGGAAGAGTGTGTAGATAGCCTGGATCATGTTGAGATCAAAAAAGAGGTGTTAGGCGTCTTGAAGAATATTAAGCTGGATAAGTCCCCAGGGCCAGATGGGATCTACCCCAGAGTACTGAGGGAGGCAAGGGAGGAGATTGCTGAGGCCTTGAGAGAAATCTTTGTATCCTCACTGGCTACGGGTGAGGTCCCAGAGGACTGGAGAATGGCCAATGTTGTTCCATTGTTTAAGAAGGGTAGCAGGGATAATCTAGGAAATTACAGGCCGGTGCGCCTTACGTCAGTGGTAGGGAAATTATTGGAGAAGATTCTTCATGACAGGATTTACTACCATTTGGAAGCAAATGGGCGTATTAGTGAGAGGCAGCATGGTTTTGTGAAGGGGAGGTCGTGTCTCACTAACTTGATCGAGTTTTTCGAGGAGGTGACAAAGATGATCGACGATGGAAGGGCAGTGGATGTTATATACATGGACTTCAGTAAGGCCTTTGACAAGGTACCTCATGGCAGACTGGTACAGAAGGTAAAGTCGCACGGGATCAGAGGTGAGCTGGCAAGATGGATACAGAATTGGCTTGGTCATAGAAGACAGAGGGTAGTAGTGGATGGGTGCTTTTCTGAATGGAGAGCTGTGACTAGTGGAGTTCCGCAGGGATCAGTGCTGGGACCTTTGCTGTTTGTAGTATACGTAAATGATTTGGAGGAAAATGTAACTGCGCTAATTAGTAAGTTTGCAGATGACACTAAGGTTGGAGGAGTTGCAGATAGTGAAGAGGATTGTCAAAGGATACAACGGGATATAGATCGGTTGGAGACTTGGGCGGAGAAATAGCAGATGGAATTTAATCCGGACAAATGCGAGGTAATGCATTTTGGAAGGTCTAATACAGGCAGGAATTAGACAGTAAATGGCAGAACCCTTAAGTGCATTGACGGGCAGAGGGATCTGGGTGTACAGGTCCACAGGTCACTGAAAGTGGCAACGCAAGTGGATAAGGTAGTCAGGAAGGCAAATGGCATGCTTGCCTTCATTGGCAGGGGTATTGAGTATAAAAGCTAGGAAGTCATGCTGCAGCTGTATAGAACCTTGGTCAGGCCACACTTGGAATATTGCGTGCAATTCTGGTCGCCACATTACCAGAAGGATATGGAGGGGTTGGAGAGGGTGCAGAGGAGGTTTACCAGGATGCTACCTGGTCTGGAGGTTATTAGCTATGAGGAGAGGTTGGAGAAACTCGGATTGTTCTCACTAGAGTGACGGAGATTGAGGGGCGACTTGATAGAAGTTTACAAAATTATGAGTGGCATGGACAGAGTAGATAGTCAGAAGCTTTTTCCTAGGGTGGAAGAGTCAATTACTAGGGGACATAGATTTAAGGTGAGAGGAGAAAACTACAGAGGAGATGTGTGGGGCAAGTTTTTTACGCAGAGGGTAGTGAGTGTCTGGAATTCGCTGCCAGAGGAGGTGGTGGAAGCAGGTACGATAATGGTGTTTAAGAGGCAGCTTGACAAATACATGAATAGGATGGGAATAGAGGGATACGGACCCCGGAAGTGCAAAATGCTTTAGTTGACGGGCAATATGATTGGCGCAGGCTTGGAGGGCTGAAAGGCCTGTTCCTGTGCTGTACTTTTCTTTGTTCTTTGTTCTTTATATAAATACTGTGGCTACAAGAGCAGGTCAGAGGCTAGGGGCAGACTGATGGGCGGGTGGGCCCCACCGGCTCAGCTGAAACGGGCCCCGCCGCCATTTTAAGGCTATGCACTTCCTGTGCGGTGAGGGGGGTGGGGGGGGAGGGATTCCCCAACTGTCAGAGTGCGCTCTTTCATGTATGTGCGTGAAAGAGCGTACATCTCCCTGAGACTATGTGCTGCCTCAGGGAAAGTGCTGACATTGTTTGTAACTTTAAAAATAGAAGATGGGACATGTTAATAAATATCACAAAAACTTTATTAAACTTTTTAAAAACAGACATGAAACCTCATCCCGCTAGTGGATGAGGTTTCATGTTTTTTCAGAAGCCCACTGGGGCTCTTGGCCTGCTCGCCAGCCTTCGGGTTGGACGGGCAGGGCCTTTAATTGGTTTAACTACCCTGTCGTTGGCCTCAATTGGCCACTGACAGGTTGGCGGGCGGACAGCTGATTGTGCTGTCCCCTCGCCTTCCTGAATATTTAAATGGGGCAGGATGACATCGGGGGTTCTGGCAGTCTGGCTTGCTTCATCCACGCATATAGCAGTGAGCTCTGTTGAAAAGAGCATTGGCCATGTCTCTTATGCATTTATGTCGCTGATTGTGAGATTGCGCAAAGGTCCCCACTGCAGCCCTGGTAGGGTCCGCTGGCAAAAAGATTCAGTGAGGTGGTAACCTTCAGAGCCACCAGCATGGGATACCCTGCAAGTCCTCGCGGCATTAGGCCATCACGGAGAAGGTCACAAAAATCTGCTACCACATCCTTAGACAAGTGAAATCACCTGCGGCACTGTTTTTCACTCATCTCCAGGTATGAGCTGCATCTTCTGTAGACCCTTGGTCGTACAAATATCTTCATGGATGATGCCCCTCTTCAGGAGCATCTGGGGCTTCCTGGGGCCCCACTGGCACTGCTTCCTCAGGGCAATGTTCTTGCCAGAGTTGGGCCAATTGGTGATGGACCTTTCTTCTCCTCCTTCTTATCATATCTTCCAACAATACATTGTTGCATAGAGCCTGCATTCTGCACTCTTCTTTGTATCTGTGAATGGATACAACTGAGCAATCAATGGTAGTTCCCCTTGAATGGTTTCCCTCCATCTCCAAGGCAGAAATCCAGTCTCTAGCCCAAGGCCTGCCCCCATTATGTACATGCATCCCCAGGCCATCCCTTACAGGATCCTTGAGGTTGGTAGGTGGCTGGGCATCGTCCTCAGACGTGCCTGAGCATTCACAACCAGGGTCTTCGTTAGGCCCGTCAATCTGGCCTTCCGTCAAACTATTTTCAGTTCTCATCTACTAGGCTAGGCAATAACTATCGAGACCCAGTCCTTGTACTTATGTAATGAGTGTGACAGCATGGTGCCTTGTATGCCATGAACAATACACTTGGAACATTCAGATCTGTAGGATCCATGTTGCTTCTTTGCAGCATTGTAACCCTCAATTGTTTGATCAACCTTCCCTTTTGGCATGCATCTGCAAGGATCAGGTGGCCATTCGGACCAACCGCACTGCGATGCCAATATCTAATGGATTCTCGCCTGAATGCGCAGCATTAGTAAAGAAACACAGCAGGTCCATTGCGCATTCAATCCCTGAGTCCAGCACTCAGCCATGCTTTCCATGGTTGGAGCAGGAGATAAACAGGGTGCACTTTCACTCTGCCTAAGTTTGTTGTGCTGAACCCTTCCCACATGCCCTGAGCCCCCTCCCCTATCGATTTTCTCAAGCCTGTTTTTCCAACTGCATCACTGTTCACTGAGTGCAAAGATGACATTCCCACCCCACCCCTTTCCAGGTAAAGGACATTCTGGAGGACCAGAGATACATGTTCCTCCCGTTCATACACGAATGCGTATGGAGACATTGCTCTTTTACCAGGGTAGTGAGAACCAGGTGCAAGAAGCCTCATGCGGACACTTCTCTACTTGTCTCCACTACCCTTGAAATTGTGTAGAGAGAACATTGACTCGGCAGCATAGAAAACCAACTGGATGATCCCTTGTCAGCTGTGACCATTCACCTGGGAGGAAGGGGGCCCTCCACCTGCCATGCCCCTCCCTTCATCCCTGCCTCTGACTACAGGCACTGAATGAACAGTAGCTCCAGACCTTGCTGGGATATCAATGTTATGAGTCCAGAACAAACCTGCTGCAATGTGGAATTTACCATAGTGAGAACACAAATGTGCATCTTTTACATCCAGTTGCCTCATAATTATTAGGATGTGCCTTTAGTCGGCCACTTGTGCTGACCTTGAACTCCAACCACCTGACAAGATCCTCTTCCCACCTTGAGGGATCTCACTGACTGACAACTGCAGGTCAAGGTTAGTTTGGGAAAATGGTGCACATCACCTTTGAAACTCACTCCATCACCTTCTAACCTTCCCCTGTCACAATCAACTTCCCCCATCACCACAGATCCACCCAATATCATCATTCCTCTCCCCTCTGTCACCCTTGAACCTCCCCAGCAATACCCTGAACCCTATCATGACCCACCTTCACATGCTTTCCTCCCATTACAGCCAACACCCATTATCATCCCCATGCCAACCCTGACCATTCCCCTTCCCATCATTCTGTTTTGTTTCCCTCCGTGACCCACCGGATGATACCTTCATCTGCCAGACTCACACCCTGAACCTGCCACCCTACCGGATCCCACTTCCATACATACATACATACGAACATATGAATTAGGAGCAGGATCAGGCCACTTGGCCCCCTCGAGCCTTCTCCGCCATTCAATAAGATCATGGCTGATCTGAATGTAAATTCAACTCCACATTTCTGCCTACCCCCGATAGACTTTTGATTAACAAGGGGGAAAAAGGTTATCTAGCTCGGCCTTAAAAATATTCAAGAACTCTGCTTTTTGAAGAAGAGAGTTCCAAAGACTCTGAAAAAAAAATTCTCCTCTTCTCTGTCTTAAATGAGTGACTCTTTATTTTTAAACAGTGGCCCCTAGTTCTAGATTCTCCAACAAGAGGAAACATCCTTTTCACATCTGTCAAGATCCCTCAGGATCTTAAAGGTTTTAATTAAGTCGCCTCTTACTCTAAGTTCCAGTGGATACAAGCCTAACCTGTCCAGCCTTTCCTCATAAGGCAACCTGCCCATTCCTGGTATTAGTCTAGTAAACCTTCTCAGAACTGCTACTAATGCATTTACACCTTTCTTTAAATAAGGAGACCAGTATTGTACACAATACTCCAGGTGTGGTCTCACCAATGCCCTGTATAACTGAAGCTTAACCTCCCTACTTTTGTAATCAATTCCCCTCACAATATGATAACATTCTATTAGCTTTCCTAATTACCTGCTGTACCTGCATACTAACCTTCTGTGATTCATGAACAAGAACACCCAAATCTCTCTGAATCTCAGAGCTCTACAACCTCTCAACATTTAGATAATGAGCTTCCTTTTTATTCTCCTTGCCAAAATGGACAATTTCACATTTGCCCAAATTATACTCCCTTTGTCAGATCTTTGCCCATTCACTTAACCTATCTATATCTTTTTGTAGCCTCCTTACATCCTCTCACTGTGATAGTTCCTTTCTAACACCAGTACCCTAAGTTTTCCCCCCAAGGCGTAACCATCAACATCACTGGTGCCACCTTCTAAGACACTCTCCCCCACCCCACTTGCCTGTGTAGCCTGCCTCCCGTTTCTTGCCTCCGCCCTTCCACCACCACCCTGGGACCCTTCAACTGCCTCCTATTTCCAGTCTTGGCACAGCATTGGCTTAGGGCACCTCATATGAATGAAGGTTAGAGCGGTCCCCAAGAAGGTGAAAGCAGCGTCTACTGACTTCAAAGCCCTGGAAGAAGTCTACCTCACAATTTGCACACACTTATTTACAGTCGTGATACTGAATGTTGGCCTTTTAATGAGCTATCATGAGATGCAAATGAAGTTCCCGACACATCTCACCAGGACACGCAACCTATCTTTAAGTTGCCATGAAAGTCGAGATAACAAGATTCCAAACTAATTTCCCACCGTTGGGAACTGTTTTTTGGCCTCTCATCAAATCTTGCTCCCCCATCCACCACAATTCCCGCTGCATTGCTTGACCAGGAGCCAGTGTAGGCCAGCGAGCACTGGAGTGAACAGGATTTGGAGTGAGTAAAGACACAGGGAGCAGAGTTTTGGATGACCTCAAGTTTACAGAGGGTATTGGCAGCCACTTTGCATTGGCAGGAGACACAGTGTTTACAAAGCTGAATAAAACTGACATTAGTTGTATTGACAGAAATTCTAAACACAAAAAAGAGTTTGATATGTAGGCACAGTAACACCAACATTCAAACAGTGATATGCGAAAAATAACATCAACAAAATATTCAGTGACAGCAAACTAAATAGTATTTTCTCAGTAATATCACCTCTGACATTTGCTCAAGTTAGGGAAAATCGGTGCAAGAAGATGCCTATGCCCAGTTTACTCCCATTTATATGTGGCAAGAAGAATTTGAACAAGAGGACTGGTAACTTCTTTGCAGAAAATTCAGGAATAATGATAACTGGCACCTGGACCTAAAACAGCAATAACAGTGAGCAGCAGCTGAATGGAGAGCACAGGAACCCCTGGCACCTGGGACTGAAAAGGAGGCGACGGGGAAATGAAAAGCGACATCAGAGTGACATCAATCAACACAGAGGAAGTCACAGCATAACCTGAGACTTTAAAGACAAGTATACAGGTTAAACATCTATATTCTGCTTTTTGTGTGTTTACTATTTTTAGCATCTGATGGAAGGTAAAAGTGTGAATGTCAGGAGAAAAAGTTAAAACCACCAAAATGATGTCAGAACAAGGAAGGGAGCAGATTGGTAAGAAGCTGGAGGGTGCTTTTTTTTAGTTTTAAAGTTTATTTCTTTTATGTTAGTTAATAGCCTAATAAATAAAGGGATGGCAGAGCACCAGAATTGCGGAAAGCACATACTGTTCCTTGTGGGAACTCCAGGATAGCCACATGTGCAGAAAAGTTTATCAGCTGGATAGATCATATTCTGGGTTATGGAGCTTGAGCAACAGCTAACGTCACAGTTGTGCATCTGCAAAGCTGAGAGCTTCATGGACAGCACATCTCTGGATGTAATCCCATTGCAGCTTTAGTTTGTGCAGGCTGAAGGAATGGGTGACTGCCAGGCAGTAAGCAGGGCCAGACAGGTAGTGTAGGGGTTCCCTGAGTCTATCTTGCTTTCCAACTGGTATTCAGTTCACAAAACTGGTGATGGTAATAGTTTCACTGGGGAATGCTTCCAGTGCCAATTCCACTGTACCAAGGGTGATCCAGCTGTGCAGGGGACAGGAGGAAGGTCACAAAATCAATAGTAGTTGGCGATTCAATAGCTAGGAAAGCAGACAAAATACAGGCATGACCTTGGGATAGTATGTTGCCTCGCTGGTCAAGGATGTCAGTCAGT
This sequence comes from Cetorhinus maximus, assembly GCF_964194155.1. Classification (NCBI taxonomy): domain Eukaryota; kingdom Metazoa; phylum Chordata; class Chondrichthyes; order Lamniformes; family Cetorhinidae; genus Cetorhinus; species Cetorhinus maximus. Next base: position 170,692,333 of record NC_135883.1, read on the forward strand.
AGCTGCAGAACATTCTGAGGGGAGAGGGTGAACAGCCAAATGTTGCAGTTCATAATGGCCCATAGGTAGAAAGAGGGATGAGGTCCTGCCAGCAGATTTCAGGGAGCTAGGAAAGGAATTAATAAATTGGACCTCAAAGATAGTAATCTCAGGATTATTCCCAGTGCTATGCACTAGTGAGTACAGAAATAGGAGGATAGTACAATTGAACGTGTGGCTGGAGAGATGGTGCAGAAAGGAGGTCTTTAGGTTCCCTAAACATTGAGACCGGCTTTTGGGGAGGTGAGAACAGTACTAGCTGGATGGGGCTAGGACCATTATCTTGATGGGAATGTTGATCAGTGCTATTGGGAAGAGTTTAAAATAGCTGATAGGGAGATGGGAACCTGAGCATAGATTCAAAAGGAAAAGAAGTAACTGTAGAAAGTCATTAAAAAAAGGCAAGAAAATAAATAACAAAGGAGCTGATTTAGCTTAATGAATAAGGAAGGTGAGTTGAGGCCACAGACACGATACTTGAAAGTAGATCATCACTATGTCTGAAATGTGGCTTGAAGAAGGGGAGGAATGGCAGCTCAGCAGCCCTAGTTACAGGGTTTTCAGATATGAGGGGCAATACAAAAGGAGGGGTTGCAATATTGTTTAAGGAAACTATTATAGCTGTGAGGAGGGGTGATATGCTAGAAGTATCAAATATGAGAACAAAAGCCAAAATACTGTAGGTGGTAGAAATCTAAAATAAAAACAGAAAATTCTGTGAATGTTCAGCAGGCCTGGCTGAATCTGTGGGCAGAGAAAAAAAGTTGAAATTTCAGGTTAATGATCCTTCATAAGAACTGGGAAAAGTTAGAAATGCAATAGGTTTTATGTAGGTCAAATGGGGGAGGATGAAAAAGAACAAAAGGGAAGGTCCGTGATAGGTCGGAAGACAGGCAACATTAAATGACAAAGGAGCAGCAATGGAGCAAATAAAGAAAAAGATGTATCCAGATGAGGTGTGAAAGGCAGAATAATAGCAGCTGCCATTAGAAAGAAAAAACGAAGTTCTAGAACCAAATGAACTAATTTGTAAAATCTACCAGAATATAGTAGCGCAATTGTTAAAATGAATCATTTAGTATTGCTGAAAAAAGATATGTCAAAGCTTTTTTCAGCAATACTCAAGTGCTGTACTACGAAATGAATCATTTACTTACTGTATCGCATGGCTGAAATTTCTTTTGTCCAGGCCTTATGATACAACACTTCAAACTTTACCAGTACATAAGCAATTTTGTTGTACTTTCGTACGATTGACATGCCCTGTGGGCTTTTTAGTATGTCAGAACTTTTCTGAAACAAAAAGAAGCACTTAAAGATTTAGATTGAAGATTAGGGCTGACAACATACATTTTCATAAGTGCAAAATATTTTCATGTTCAAGCAATGCTATTGTGCCATGCATTCAGGCAATATGCATAGCTAAAATGACATTTATGATATAACAAACAAAAAACATTATGAAAAACATTCTTAATTGTATAACTAAAACTAGCCATTTTTTTATGATCTATTATCCTGGCATGATACAACAATAACGGAGTTTGGTAGCACAGAACTTGAGTATTGCTTAAAAAAGGCACATGTTGTCAAAGCTTTCCATCTTGCATTCATCAGGACAATTCGCAAGAATGCCAAATATAAAGGGAACAACAATTTATACTTCATGAGAAGTGAGTGCTAATTGGTTGGCAATTAGACTCTGATTGGTTGAGGTGTTGCCATGGAGAATGCACGAGTTCACTGATGACTAACAGGTAACTGCCAAGCTTTGTTTAAAGCTCTTCTCATGAGGTATAAAGTGTTGTTCCATTTACATTTGGCATTCTTGAGAATTGTCCTGCAGATTGCAAGATGAAAAGCTTTCTTTTTTCAAAAATACTCAAATAATGCAGTTGTTAACTAATCATAGCATTAAATTCCTACTAATTAGTCTATAACAAATCCAGGCATGTAGCAAGCAAAACCTAGGTGTTTGTGACAAAACATAATGGGAGCAAGCAATGACTCAAGGGAGGCATGCTCTTGGTGCAGAGAAGGAGGAAAATAGTGCAGAAATGGCAGAAGGGAGTATTAAAAAGACTTGCACTTAAATGACACCTTTCATAGGCTCAAGATGTCCCAAAGTGCTTTCAAGCCAAGTACTTTTGAAGTGTAGTCACTGTTGTAATCTAGGTAACACGGTGTCACTTTGCAAGTTCCTGCCAACAGCAGCCTGACAATGACCAGATAATCTGTTTTTGTGGTGTTGATTAAGAAATAAATATTGGACAAGGCACCAAGGATAACTCCTGCTTTTCTTTGAAATAGTGGGGTTTTAATGTCTCACCCAAAAGACTGAACATTGGCCTATATTCTTATGCTTACATCTCTGGAGTGGGATTTGAACCCAGACCTTCTGGTTCAAAGTCAGGAGCGTGACCAATTGAGCCATGGCTGACACATTAAATATTGTAATGAGGCTACATCTCTCCGATTTAATCTATTTTCCAGGTACAACTCTTGCCGGCCAATTTTTCCTGGTCTCAGGAAACAAGCAGTGAAAAGGAGGACAGGACTGCTTCATGGATGAGTTAAGTGTCTTTACAGCACTCCTTGTGGGTCAGGAGGAGTAGAATTCAGAGGTGAATGTGCTACCAACTGAGCCCCTACTGACACTGAAATGTGTCTTAAATGGGCTCCAACAGAAAGGACATATGCGAGACTTTTTCTTCATAGAAAGTGATTATATCACAGAGCAATTCCAGAAGCAGAGTATCCAGGAAGGTAGCAATACCGTGAAAAATGTAATGCTCTAACTGGAGTTATCAAAGTAAGAAGTCTTCCCTCATAGACCATCATTAATCAGAACACTGACAACACACAGAAGACTCCACTCTCCTACTAACGAAAAGCGTTCACTTTTCGACAATCAAAGCAGAACATTTTATTTCACCTCAGACTCATGCAATAACCCATTACAAAATACACAGCCACAGTCACATGCACACAGTCAGCTATTCTATCATTTCAGCCACATTCTCCAAACACTACATCCCCCAAAAACTACGCAAGATTCACTACTATACTTTCTTCTTTCTTGCAGAAGGTGGCACATTAAATCAGGCAACAGGCAGAAACTGGAGGAACATCAGCCCACCTGCAGACCCTCTATCCCTACATGATATCATTATACCCAACAGGGGCAGACACACAGTGAAAGTCATGGCATCTGGGAACACTGGAAGAAATGTCATACAAGGTTACTTCATACACAACTCAATTGATCTCTCTGACTTGTCCTTGTCCCACACACTGCCTGACAAATTGTAGATTCTGTCAACAATTACTTTTTTCCTGCTCTCCCTTCACATCTCAGCTAACCTTTGCACCTCTCTTTTATTTCAAATGATAAAAGAATCAGCAAGCTTCAGCCAGTTGAGAAAGACAATAAGATATAATCACTGGGGGCGGTGGGACTTGTACAAGGCGGACGAATTGCACCTGAACCGGAGTGGGACCAACATCCTTGCGGGGAGGTTTACTAGTGCTGTTGGGGAGGATTTAAACTAACTTGGCAGGGGGATGGGATCCTGAGAGGAAATTCAGCAGGAGGAGATGCACAACCAAAATAGAAGAGAGAGCAAGTGACAGGAAGGAACTTTTCCCCTTGGTGGAGGGATAATTAACCAGGAGGTCATAGATTAAAGTAAGGGGCAAGAGGTTTAGAGGAGATGTGAGGAAGAATTTTTTCACCCAGAAGGTGATGGGAATCTGGAACTCACTGCCTGAAAGGGTGGTAGAGGCAGATACCCTCATAACATTTAAGAAGTATTTGGATATGCACTTCCAATGCCATGGCATACAAGGCTATGGGCCTGGTGCTGGAAAATGGGATTATAATACCCAGGTACTTGTTTGACAGACGCAGACTCGATGGGCCGAAGGGCCTTTTTGTGCTGTAGACCTCTATGACTCTAAGCATAGCATTTCAGAAGGTGCACAATTCCTTGGTCTGAGTCTCACAAACACCAGCTGAGAAAATGGTCCCATGTGAACTTTAGAGACTATATTAGAGGAATATACAAGTGGTAACAAATTGATACAGTATGGAAACATCTGAAGTTATCTACTTCGGTAGGAAAAATAAAAAAAGTCTGCATAGTAACTGATGAGTGTTTATTTGATTCGCAAATTTTACTGAGTACTAAATAAAAAAAGGGCAGGACATCTAGGACTCAGGAATGCTCATCATGTTCCACATGGGAACCCCAGGACACTTCTCATGTCCAGGATGATCAAATGTATAGGAAGTGTCATCAACTGCAGCAGCTCAAGCTCTGGATTTCAAAGTTTGAGCAGTAGCAGGCATCACTGTGGTGCAACCACAAAGTTAAGATCACCTTAAGGCAATTAGCTTAAGGGTATGCAGGGGGAAAGCATGAATGGATGACCTAGAAGAACCAGGAAAATAGCACAGGAGTCCCTGAGTGCATCTAACTATCCAATCAATATTCAGTTCTGAGTGCTCATGAAAGTGATGGTTTACACGTGGAGAGTGCAGGCAGAGCTAAGTCCATAGCACCATGGCTGGCCCAGCTATACAACAGGGTTGAGGAATATTGGAAAAGCCATAGTTATAGGGGATTGTATAGTTAGGGAAACAGACAGGAGCTTCTTCAGCTGAAGAAGTGAATCCAGGATGGTATGTTCAGTACAGGAACCCCACCACCTGGAAGTTCCCCTCCAAGCCACTCACACATCCTGACTTGGAAATGTATCATAGTTCCTTCACTTTCACGGGGTCAAAATCCTGAAACTCCCTCCCGAACAGCATTTATACAACATGGACCACAGCGGTTCAGGAAGGCAGATCACCACCACGTTCTCAAGGGCAAATAGGGATGGGCAATAAATGTGGCCTAGCCAACAACGCACCCATCCTATGAATGAATAATCCCTCTCTGGTGCCAAGGTCAAAGATGTCCCTGAGCATCTGCACAGCCCTCTGATGGGGAGGCTGAACAGTCAGTGGTCGTGGACCAGATTGGTAAAAATGAGACAGGTAAACAAAGGAATGTCATCCTGCAGTCAGAGTTTAAGGAGATAAGAACAAGCTCAAAGGCAGTAATCTCTAGATGACTACTGGTACCAAGTGCAAGGGAGCAGGGATGTCATGGAGCATCTGCAGGCCAATCTTCTCAGGGAGAGTGAACAGTCAAAGGTCATGGTCCATGTCGGTGTCAATGACTGAGATAGGAAGGGGGATGAGGTCCTAAAAGCAGATTTCAGGGAGCTAGGAAGGAGACTGAAAAGCAGGACCTCTAAAGCAGTTTTCACACGATTACTTCCAGTCCCATGTGCTAGTGAGCATAGAAATAGGAGGATTGAGCAATTGAACATGTGATTGGAGAACTGGTATAAGAGGGAGGACATCAGATTTCACAGGCATTGGGGCTGATTCTGGGGCAGGTGGGACCTACACATGATGGGCAGGCTACAGGACTGTGACTAACATCCTCACAGGAGATTTTCTAGTGCTGCTGGGGAGGGTTTACACTAGATTAGCAGTGGGACTGGAACCTGAGAGGGAGCTCAGATTCGAGGGAAGATAAACTGGTCAAAGGAAGTAGAAAAGTAGAAAGCAAAAATAGGTGACAGACAAAGCATAGGCAAGCATCAAATCAGGTCAGAATAGAGAATAATGTTAAAGAAGCAGAATTAAAGGCTCTCCACCTAAATGCACGCAGCATTCACCAAAAGGTTGATGATTTGAATGCACAAATTGGGGTAAATGGGTATGATTTCATTGCCATTACAGAGACGTGGCTACAAGATTGGGAACTGAATATCCAAGGATATTTGGCATTTAGATGGGATAGACAAAAATGTGAAGGAGATGGGTAGCACACATAATAAATAATGTGATCAGTACATTAGTAAGAGAGAATTTTAGATCGAAGTTTGGATGGAGCTAAAAAACAGCAAGGGGCAGCAAACATTGGTGAGAGCTGTTTATAGGCCATCAAACAGCAGTGCTAATGTTGGGCACGGTATAAATCAGGAAATTAGAGATGAATGTAAAATGGGTAATATAGTAATAATGGATGACTTCGACTTACACATAGACTGGGTTAACCAAATCAGCACCAATGCTCTGCAGGAGGAATTCCTGGTGTGTGTATGAGATGGGTTTCTGGAGCTGTACATTGAAGAACCAATAATGGATCGGGCTATTTTGGATTTAGTGTTGTGTGATGAAAAAGGGCTAATTAATAACCTCACTGTAAATGAGTCTTTGGGTAATAGCGACCATAATATGATAGAATTTCAAATCAAGTTGAACCATGCTGCGACCAGTGTTCTGGTGAATCGAATAACTAGGGCTGTAGAGAGGGCTTTAAACTAGGTAGAGGCGGAGGGGAGAGGGTTACAGAGAGGGAATAAGGCTTACAAAGCAAAAGGATATGACAGCATTGCAGGGCAGCTACTTTGGTAATGATATCCAGAGTGCGACAGGAAGGGACAGAGTGCACAAACATTAGAAAACAGCAGCAAATAGGATCAAAGGGGGAAAAAATGGTAAAAAGGCAAAATTAATGGCCGTTTACTTAAATGCACGTATTATTCGGAACAAAATAAATGAAATAACGGCACAAATAAAGATTAATGGGTATGATCTTATAGCCATTATGAAGACATGGTTACAAGGAGATCAAAGCTGGGAACTAAATATTCAGGAGCAATTGACTTTTCAAAAGGACAGGCAGGATGGAAGGGGTGGTGGGCTGGTTTTGTTAGTATGAGATGGAATAAGTACAATAACAAGAAATGATCTTGGATCGGAAGATGTGGAATCTATATGGGTAAGGTAAGAAATAACAAAGGGAAGACGACACTGGTGGGAGTAGCCTAGAGGCCCCCTAACTGTAGATATGCTGTTGGACAGAGAATAAATCAGGAAATAATGAGGGCATGTAAAAACGGCAGTAGATTAATCATGGGTGACTTAATCTCCATGTCGATTGGGAAACTCAAATTGGCAGAGGTAGTCACGAGCAAGAATTCATATTTGGGACAGTTTCCTAGAACAATATGTTGTGGATCCAACCAGTGATCAGGCTATTTTGGGTCTGGTAATGTGTAATGAGGCAGGTTTAATAAGGGATCTCAGAGTAAAAGATGCCCTAAGAGACAGTGACCATAACATGGTGGAATTTAGCATTCAGTTTGAGAGTGAGAAACTTTAGTTTGGAAACAATTGTGCTAAACTTAAATAAGAGTAATTACAAAGGAATGAGGGCAGAGTTGGCTGGAGTGGACTGGGAAAGGAGTTTCGCAGAAAAGACAGTTGATGAACATTTAAGAAAATATTTCATGACTCACAACAAAGATATATCCCAGTGAGGAAGAAGGATTGTAGGAAGGGGATAAACCAACCATGGTTAACCAAGGAAGTTAAGGATAGTATCAAATTGAAAGAAAAAACATACAATGTGGCAAAGATTAGTGGTAAGGCAGAGGATTGGGAAAGTTTTAAAAACCAACAGAAGATGACCAAGAAAATAATAAAGAGGGAGAAAATAAACATTGAGTGTAAACTAGCAAGTAATATAAAAATGGACAGTAAGAGCTTCTTTAAATATATAAAAAGGAAGAGAGAGGCCAAAGTCAATATAGCCCTCTTTAGTGAATGAGGCTGGGGAAATAATAATGGGGAACCAGGAAATGGCAGACGAGTTGAATAAATACCTTGCATCAGTCTTCACACGGTAGAAGACACGAATGGCAGACCAAAAACACTAAACAATCATGGGGCAAAAGGGGGGGAGGAAATAAATATAATAACTATCACTAGAGAAAAAGTACTCGGGAAACTAATGGGGCTAAAGGCCGATAAGTCACCTGGACCTGATGGGTTGCATCCTAGGATATTAAAGGAAATAGCTGCAGAGATAATGGATGCATTGGTAGTAATCTTCCAAGAATCCTTAGATTCTGGAAAAGTCCCAGAGGATTGGAAAACTGCCAATATAATACCCTTATTCATAAAGGGAGGGAGACAAAAAACAGGTAACTAAAGACCGGTAAGCTTAACATCTGTCATTGGGAAAATGTTGGAGTCTATTATAAAGGATGTAATAGCAGAGTATTTAGAAATGCATCATATAATCAAGCAGAGTCAGCATGGCTTCATGAAGGGGAAATCATGCCTGACAAATTTATTAGAATTCTTTGAGGAGATAACAAGCAGGATAGGTAAAGGGGAACCTGTAGATGTAATATATTTGGATTTCCAAAAGGCGTTCGATAAGATACCACACACAAGGCTATTTAATAAAATAAGAGCCCATGGTGTTGGGGGTAGCACATTAGCATGGACAGAGGACCGGCTAACTAATAGAAGACAGAGAGTTGGGATACGGGGGGCATTTTCAGGATGGCAGCCTGTAACTAGTGGACTGCCACAGGGATCAGTGCTGGGGCCACAATTATTTACAATATACATTAGTGACTTGGATGAGGGAAGTGAATGCACTATCGCCAGGTTTGCGGATGGCACAAAAATAGGTGGGAAGGCAAGTGGTGAGGATGACACAAAGGGTCTACAGAGGGATACAGACAAGTTAAGTGAGTGGGCAAAAACGTGGCAGATAGAATATAATGTGGGAAAGTGTGAGGTTACACACTATGGCAGGAAGAACAGAGAAGCTGAATACTACTTAAATGGAAAAAGACTGAAGAAAGCTGAAGCACAGAAGGATTTGAGGGTCCTCGTGCATGAATCTCAAAAATCTAGCATACAAGTTCAGCAGGTAATAGGTAAGGCAAATGGAATGTTGGCCTTTATTTCAAAGGGAATGGAATATATAAATAGGGAAGGCTTGTTAAAACTATACAAGGGGGTAGTTAGACTACACCTAGAATACTGTGAACAATTTTGGTCCCCTTATCTAAGGAAAGATATGCTGGCATTGGAGGCAGTCCAGAGAAGGTTCACTAGGTTGATCCTGGGGATGGAGGGATTTTCTTATGAGGAGAGGTTGAGTAGGTTGGGCCTGTACTCACTGATGTTTAGAAGAATGAGAGGCAACTTTATTGAAACATGTAAGATTCTGAGGGCACTTGACAGGGGAGATGCTAAGAGGTTGCTTCCCCTTGTGGGAGGAGAGTCTAGGACCAGAGGGCATAATCTCAGAGTAAGGGGGTGCCCATTTAAAACAGAGATGAGGAAGAATTTCTTTTCTCAGAGAGTAGTCAATCTGTAGAATTCTTTACCGCAGAGGGCTATAAAGGCTGGGTCGTTAAATATACTCAAGGCTGAGGTAGACAGATTTTTAATCAGTAAGGGAATCAAGAGTTTTGGGGAAAAGGCAGAAAAGTGGAGTTGAGGATTATCAGATCAGCCGTGATCTCATTGAATGGCAGAGCAGACTCGATGGGCCGAATGGCCTACTTCTGCTCCTACGTCTTATGGTCTAAGTTTGAATGTGATCTAGGTCATTCTGAAACTCGAGTCTTAAATCTAAAGAAAGGAAATTATGAAGGTATGAGCGCCAAGTTGGCTATGGTGGATTGGGAAAATACACTGAAAGATTTGACAATAGACAGGCAATGGATAGTATTTAAAGAAATACTACACAGTCTACAGCAGACATACATTCCTCTGAGGCACAAACACCCAAAGGGAAAGGTGAATCAACCATGATTAATGAAAGAAGTTACAGATTGCATTAAAGCAAAGGAAGTGGCTTATTAGGATGTCAGAAAAAATAGTAAGTCTGAGGACTGGGAGCAAAGGAGGACCAAGAAACAGATTAAGAAGGGGAAAAGAAAATATGAATGCAAACTAGCGGGGAACATAAAGGCGGGCTGTAAAACTTTCTTTCAGTGAAAGATTAGCTGGGACAAATGTGGGCCCATTACAGGTAGCAACAGAAGGATTTATAGTGGAGGACAGGGAAATGACGGAGAAACAAAACAGTTTTTTGCATCTGTCTTCACGGAAGATGACACAGAAAATCTCCCAGAAACACTAGGTGTCCAAGGGACTTGTAAAACTGAGGAACTAAAAGAAATTAATGTTAGTAAAGAGGTAGTACTTGAAAAGTTAACTGGATTGAAGGTTGATAAATTCCCTGGACCAAATGAGCTTCATCCCAGAGTGTTGAATGAGGTGGCTAGAGAAATAGTGGATGCACTGGGGGTTATCTTGCAAAATTCAATAGATTCTGGAAAGGTTCCAATAGAGTAAAGTAGCAAACGTAACTCCACTATTTAAGAAGGGAGGGAGAGGGAGAACAGAGAACTACAGACCTGTTACTTTTGATGTCAGTAGTAGCGAAAATGTTAGAATCCATTATAAAGGATGTGATAACTGGACATTGAGACACGAATGGCAAAATTGGACAGAGTCAACATGGATTTATGAAAGGGAAAGCATCTTTGACCAACTTGTTGGAATTTTTTGAGGGTATTACTTGTAGCATTGATAAAGGAGAACCAGTGCATGTGGTTTATCTGGATTTTCAGAAGGCTTTTGATAAAGTCCCACACAGGTTAGTAAATAAAATTAGAGCACATGGGATGTGGGAGATATACTAGTATGGACTGAGATGAGGTTAACAGACAGAAAGCAGAGAGTGGAAATAAACGGATAACTCCCAGGGTGGCAGGCTATTACTCATGGAGTACTGCAAGGATCATTGCTGGGTCCACAGCTGTTCAAAATCTATATAAATGATTTGGATGTGGGGACCAACTGTAATGCTGCCAAGTTTGCTGATGACACAAAACTGGGTGGGAAGGTAAGTTGTGAGGAGGATGCAAGGAGGCTTCAAGAGGATTTAGACAGGCTAAGTGAATGGGCCAGAACATGGAAGATGGAATATAATGTGAATAAGTGTGAAGTTATTCACTTTGGTAGAACAAAACAGAAAGGCAGAATATTTCTTAATTCATGAGAGGCTGGTAAGTGTTGGTGTCCAAAGGGAACTAGGTGCTGTTATTCATGAGTCACTAAAAGTTAGCATGCTGGTGCAGCAAGCAATTGGGAAGACAAATGGTATGTTGGCCTTCATCACAAAGGGATTTGAGAACAGGGGTAAAGCTGTCTTGCTGCAGTTGCATAGAGCCTTGGTGGGACCTCACCTGGCATATTGTGTCCAGTTTTGGTCCCTTTATCCAAGGAGAGATATATTTGCCATGGAGGGAATGCAATGGGGATTCACCCTGGAATGATGGGATAGTTAATGGAGAGATTGGGGAAACTGGATCTGTATTCTCTAGAATTTCAAAAAATGAGGCATGACCTCAATGAAACTTACAACGTTCTTACAGGGCATGACAGGATGGATGTAGATATGATGTTACCTCTGGCTAGTGAGTCTAAAATAATTGACATAATCTCAGGATTAGGCGTAGGCCATTTAAGTGTCACTCTTTTCTTGCAATAAATGCTGGCTTAACCAACGATGCCCCCATCCCATGAATGAAAAAAAACTCAAGAGGGTGGTGAATCTTCGGAATTCTCTACCCCAGAGGGCTGTGGGAGCTCAATCACTGAGCATGTTCAAAACAAAAATCGATAATTTCTGGTGTCTAATGACATCAAGGGATATTGAGATAACATGGAAAAGTGGTATTGAGGTAGATGATCAGCCATGGAGATTGAATGGAGGAACAGATTCGATGGGCTGAATGGCCTACTCCTGTACCTATGCTCCAATGGAACATACAAATTGCAATCAAAGATTAGCAGGCAAAACTGTAACTGAACAATGGGCTGTCTTTAAAGGGGAGATAGTTCAGGTACAATCAAGCCATATTCCCACAAGGGAAAAGGTAGGCCAAACAAATCCAGAGCTCCCTGGATGACAAAAGAGATAGAGTGAGGTGAAGCAGAAAAAGGTTGCACATGACAAATGCAAAATTAATATTACAATTGAGGATCAGGCTCAATATAAAAGGTTCAGTGGGGAATTGAAAATAATAAATGAGGGAAACAGAGAAGAGACTGGCAGCTACACAAAGTGATTCCAAAAGTCTTTTATAGGCAAATAAATAGAAAAAGGGTGGTAAAACGAGGAGTAGGGACAAATATGGACCTAAATGTGAATTTACACATGGAGGCAAAGGGCATAGTAAAGGAATTCCTTGCACCTGTCTTTACCAAGGAAGAAACTACTGCCCAGGTTATGGTAAAAAGGAAGCAGTTGAGACATTTCATGGATTTAAATATGGTAAGGAGGGAATAGATTGGCTGGCAGTACTTAAAGTTGATAAGTTACCAGGGCCAAATGAGATGCATCCAAGGATACTGAGAGAAGTAAGGAGGTACTGGCCATAATTTTCAAGTGGATTGGCAAATTGTTCAGCAAAGGGTGGAAACATAGTCCAATAACTACAGACCACTCAGTTTAACCTCACTGGTGGGGAAGATTTTAGAAATGATGGGCTGAATTTTCCATTCTGGAGACCAAGTGCAGTGGCTGGCGGTAAAATTGTCGTGTCGTTTAATCTCAGCTCACTCAGTCACCTTTATGTCCACAGAAGCAACCTGAACAAAGCCAGTTGTTCTGTGAACATGGTGACCTCATGAGTATAGGTTTTGTAAAGCTTTTTATTATCCTAATGCTGCTGTAGTGAAGTCTGTTCTCTGTGGATGTTTGTTATGACACAGCTGATGGTAAATACTAAACTGTTCAAATCCCAGGGGGAAACTTGAAACAACTGTCACAACTAATTTTCAATTTGTATAAATTTCGACATGCATGCCTTGAATTCAGTAGTAATAAGACCGCCAAGTCTTACAGGTTTTTACAAAACTAGATTAAACATTTATTAATAAGAGAAATGATTTTAAATACGTATAAAGATCTACAAATTACTACTATAATAACTTCTAAATCCCGTTAATCAATCTAACTCCTAGTTATACTTTTGTTAAGGCAACAGTAAGACACATAGGCCAGAATTTTTAGCTCATCGGGTGGGTGCGCGCCCGGCCCGACCAAGTGTAAAATGACGCACGATGACATCGGGCGAGTGTCCCAACATCATCGCACATTCAAGTGATATTTTGGTCGGCGGACGTGCGCTGGAGTTGGCAGCACGCCCACCAACAATTAAAAGGCCTATTAAGGCCATTAAAAAGGTAATTGAAAGAAATTTTTCGCTGCCCATCCAAGCTTATGGTTGTCTGGCAGGCAAAAAGGCTAAGTGGCCTTTGCATTTTTTAGGAAACCTCATCCATGCGTGGGATAAGGTTTCCAACAGCAAATAAAAATAAAATATTTTTTTTAATTTAATTTATAACATGTCCCTGCTCATGTGACAGACTCACATGAGGGGACATGTTTTATAGCATTTTTTAAATATTTATTTTTGATGTTTTGAAGTGTATATCTCCTTGAGTTAGCTCTGTGCCTCAGGGAGCTTGTCCAGCACGTACTTGCGCACATGCACGAAGTTCACACTCGCCCTCCTCCCCCTACTCCCACAGATAGCGCTGAGCGTTGCTGCTCGCATTTCATTCTGGGTGGGCCTTAATTGACATACCAGCGTGAAATAGCGGTCTGGCCCCGATCGCGGGTAGAGGTCGGCTTCCCAAACGCCCCACGTCGAGCCTGCCCGACAAGGGAAAAATCCTCCCCGTAGATTTTAAAAGACCCAGGCAAAGATACATGATACCCTGAACAAGTCAAATTCCAAGTGAGTTCTCTTTAACTTCATCCTTTGAGGACAGCAGCTTGAGGCACAGATGCTGAAGGATTTTTCACACTTGTAAGATCTTAAAATGCCTATCCTTACACACAGTCTTTGCTCCTTTATACATATCTTCCTCTTTGAATGCAAATATCCATTGTTTCACTATGCCTTTGGACTTTATCTCCCTGATAGTAAAACCCTCTCATAGCACTAAGTTTTACCAGTAATCTTTGGGAAAAATAAACACACTGTTTCTAAACTTCACGTGGCTAGGTGACACATTTCACCCCTCCTTTGAAAACAACCTAGTCTGGTTTATTTCAAAATGCAAATGTTCCCTTGACACCTATGTTTCTAAACTTCCTCATAGAAACATAGGCATAGAAACGTAGAAAATAGGAGCAGGAGTAGGCCATTCAGCCCGTCCAGCATGCTCCGCCATTCATTATGATCATGGCTCATCACCCAACTCAATAGCCTGCTCCCGCTTTCTCCCCATATCCTTTGATCCCTTTCGCCCCAAGAGCTATATCTAACTCCTTCCTGAAAACATACAATGTTTTGACTTCAACTACTTTCTGTGGTGGCGAATTCCACAGGCTCACCACTCTCTGGGTGAAGAAATTTTTCCTCATCTCAGTCCTAAATGGTCTACCCTGTATCCTCAGACTGTGACCCTGGTTCTGGACTCACCCACCATCGGGAACATCCTTCCTGCATCAACCCTGTCTAGTCCTGTTACCTAATTAACATTTCAAACCTAACCTTTCTTCTTAGATCAAAGCGCCCTGACTAATCCAATTAAGTCTCTCACACACACACATACACACATAATGACACATCCTACTATTACTCCATTTTACAATAAATTCCAATAGCATTATGATAATTATTATATCTTTTTGATAATGTTATAGGTTTTAATGCATTAGAGTCATTCCAACCAAGTCCACTTTTCAATGGCCTCCATATAATGAATGTCAGGTTTGGATGTGGGATACAGTTTAAGAAATTGTCGGGGGACCTTAGCCTTTCATGCCAGCCTGCAGAGTTAAGTTGTGACCATGTTTACAGCTAAACATTACCCTTAAATTAGTTCCCACTCTCCACCTGTATAATGCAGTGCTATGGACCTAGCTGGCACTTGGTGACACTTGAAATGTCTGCTTGATGGCCATGACTATATGCTGTTTTGGTGTGTGTATAGCCTCATGGTGCTGGCCTATTACATGTAAGAATGCTGGTTTGCACCTGAAGGTCTGGCTAGCGTGGCTTGAGGTAATCCCTGCGCTAATTCTCATAGGGCAATTGACATGGTTATCTGATCGTGGCTGTGCCATCATTCCCTAGGCTTCCTCTTACAAATCTCAATCCGCTAGAATGAAACTGTGGAGGTCTCAAATGGGATGAGAGCATAGCTCCAGTACAACTGCTGTGTGGTCTTTAGTATTAACTAAGTTACTAAGTAATCCTTAAATATGGTGTTGAGTCTGACTGGGCCACATCACTTACAGATGCCAAGGCAATGCTGGACATGAACTGGGAAACTCCCAACGAAGGCTGGGTCATGAAAGCTCGTCAATGATCAGACAATGGTGCTACTGAAGCTCTCTCAATGCACGCAAACCTGACTGGCAGGCTCACAGCCATGATTGAGAGTGACAGATCGCAGCATCCTAAAGAGCAATCTCATCTTGGGGACTCAGTATCAGGATGAGGCCTGAACATTTTTAATGAATGAGAGGTGGCCTTTGGAGAGATGCCACAGTCCGGATTTAGATCGGTCCTCAGATGGTCAAGAAATAACCAGTAATTGATGATTGTCCTTCTTGAAGCACCTTGCTATGCTCCAGGCATACAGCCATGAGTGCACTGACGTTTGCAGTTCTGTTCCTACCTCTTGTAGGTTTCCAAAGGCAATGAAATGTTGGCATGATAATTTAAAGGACTGGACCACTTGCTTCAGATTGAGCGCTGGTGGAGTTCTTATCCCATTACATAATGGCCACGTGCTCCATAGACTTCCATATTCGTGTGGGGCATCAATATCCTCCCCCTCTTCGATGACATCTCTTTAGGCATCCTCCTCATCGGAGTGATGTGCAACTCCTCCATCTCTCCATCTGGCAACTCATATCCCCTTTGGAGCACCACGTTGTATAGAGTATAGCAAACCACAATGATGCAGGGAAGAGGACTGCAAAGCACCTCCTGATCCATCCAGACATCTGAAACGTATCTTCAACATGGCAATGAATGGTCTGCTCCATCAGGGACCATGTTGAAAAATGGGCCGCATTTTATCTCTCTTCTGAAGCACTTTGTGGCCGCCAAACAGGCGTCATTAGCTTTTGCAGGTAGCCTTTATTACCGATGAGTCAACTGAATGCAAGTGACTCGTGATGTAAGAGTCGTGCAAGCTCCTAGGGTACCTCATACAAACCTGCATAATCTACTTTTGGTGATCACAGCTCAGCTGCCCGATGAGAGAGTGGGAGCCTTTTCTAATGATAAATCTTAGTAGTTGCTGCCAGGGAGCTCTTAAGGTCACATATGTGCAATCAATGGCACCCTGCACCAATGGAAAGCTGGAGATCGCTGCAAATCCCACTGCTCCAGCAGCCCAGTTGGCTTCATCCAGGGAAAACTGTACGTAATTGAATATCTTTCTGAATAGGGCATAAGTGTACATTTGTGTACATTTAAGAGTGCAAGGTTATGACATTCCGCAGAGGTCCCAGTGGAGCCCTGGAACAAACTGCTCACAAAAAAGTTGAGCGGGTTTAGAGCCACTGGCAATGGATGACCTTCCAGTCCCTGCGGCATCAGATCCTCCCGAAGAATGTGGCAAATGTGAGCCACCACATCCAATGACAAGCGAAGGTGTCTATGGCACTGTCTCTCACTCGTTTGCAAGTACGAAAAACATCTTCGGCACACTCCGGGTCACACCAAATCCCTCTGTGAAATTGGTCTCTCCTCCTCAACTTCTGGGTCCCCACTGACCCACGTTCCTCAGGGCAAGGGTCTTCCCTTTGTCCTGCCAGACGGTAATGGGCCCTTCTTCTCCTCCTCAGTTGCATGAAAGCCATGAAGAAGGCAGCGTTGCCTGCTGCCTGCATTCTGCACTCCTCCTTGTCTCTGTGGAAAAGCAGTTGAGCAACATGATTGCATTTTACCCTGCAATGATCACCTTCCATCACCAAGGTCATTCTGAAGTCCTCATTCCAGACATTCCATCCCAGGTCCTCCCTTGTAGCTGAAGCACATGATGAAGAATCACACGTAGCTGAGCTTGCCCCTGCTCCACACCCTCCCCCTCCCCGCCCCATCGCCCCAGGTATGCCACCATATTCACAAAGAGGGTTGGATTTGGATGAGTACAGCCAAGCGCTATCATCCTCAGTCAGTGCACTGTCAGGTTGCCTCCTTTGCGGTAGACTAGAATCTAGCCTTGCGCTAATTTAACGACTGCAATTAGTGAGCCGTGTAAACCATGAACCTCCCAACTTCAATGAGGTTGCCTGGAGCATGTTGCATATGTACTCCAGCCATGGCTCCTTAATTGTTTGATCCTTCTGACCTTTTCACTTTTCTGTGTGAGGGACAAATGATTAACCATACTAAGTCTGTATTTTGCGCAAACCCTAGTGGATTCTCAAAAGAATGTGCACCATGAGTTAAGGTGTTCAGATCCTTCAACTTGCATTTGGGTCTTCATAATATGTCTCAGCTGAGCCTTGCTCTCCATGTCCTGAAGCAGTAATTATTAGGGTGCCCCCTCAATCGGCCCAAAAGTGTAGTAGACGACTCCTCCCACAAGCCCTCAGACACCTCCGCTTACGATTTTTTTCTAAGGCTATTTTTCAACTGCGTTATTTCATCAGCTGTCAAGATGGTGCTGCACTGATTCTACTTTTTGAGACACGTTTCCAACACCTCACCCCAGTCACCATCCAAGTCCCTCCTATCGATCATCCTAGAAGATCATCAAGTGCAAGTTTCCCTCCCCTCAATCACTTTCTTGCCTTTAGCCCTGGAGCCCATTATTATGGTCGACATCCTTGTCCGCCCCTCTGAACCGGTTTCTGTGGATGTCCCCATGCCCCATGTTGACCTTAGCCTTCATGAGTGTCCTACAGAGACCCTCTCCATAAGACCATCAGCTACCTTACCCCTTACTTACCACTTCCCCATTTACAGGCTGCAGATGCCTTCCTTGACTGTGATTGTGCCATTTTCCACCCAGTCCCAAGCCACAAAACCCCAGGACACAAATGTGACTCTGCACACCAGGCTGTGCACAACCTCATAAAAAGGCCTTCCCCCTCCCTGGACTGGGACCAAGACATGCATGCCAGGGATCTGGGTGTCTTTGTACACCAGTCAATTACAGGCTGGTGCAGCAAGTAATTAGGAAGACAAATGGAATGTTGGCCTTCATTGTAAGGGGATTTGAGTTCAGAAGAAGGAATGTCTTATGGAGTTTGTACTGCAGTACAAAGCCTTGGTGAGACCTGGAATATTGCAGCTTTGATCTCCCTTCCTAAGAAAGGATATACTTGCCATAGAGAGAGTGCAGTGAAGGTTCAGTAGGCTGATACCGAGAATGGCAGTACTGTCGTACGAGGAGAGATTGGTTCAACTGGTTTGAGTGGGCCTGTATTCACTAGAGTTTAGGGTTTAGAGCTTAGGGCATCTGTTTGAGACGTATAAAATTCCAACAGGGCTAGACAGACTAGATGCAGGGAGGATTTTTTCCCCTGGTTGTGGAGTCTAGAACCAGGGGCCACAGTCTCAGGATATGGGGCAGGCCATTTAGGACTGAGATGAGGAAAAATTTCTTCACTCAGAGGGTGTTCAACCTGTGGAATTCCCTATCGCAGAAGGCTGTGGAGGCCAGGAAACTGAGTATATTCAAGAAAGAAATTGATAATTTTTTGGATGTTAGGGGCATCAAGGGGTATGGAGAGAACATAACATAAGAACTAGGAGCAGGAGTAGGCAATTCAGCGCCTCGAGCCTGCCCTGCCATTCATTACGATCATGGCTGATCTCATTTCGGCCTCAAATCCAATTTCCCACCCTCTCCCCATAACCTTTCAACCCGTTACTAATTAAAAATCTGTTTATCTCCTCCTTAAATTTATTCAGCGTCCTGGCATCCACTGCACTCTGAGGTAGTGAATTCCACAGACCCTTTAAGAAAAATACCTCCTCATCACTGATTTAAATCTACCACCCCTTAGCCTAAAACTATGGCCTCTCATTCTAGAATGCCCCAGAAGAGGAAACATCCACTCCATGACTACTTTGCCTATCCCCTTTAGCGTCTTATATACCTCAATTAGATCTCCTCTCATCCTTCTAAACTCTAGCGAGTATAGGCCTAAACTGCTCAATCTCTCCTCATAAGACAAGCCCCACATCTCTGGAATCAATCTAGTGAACCTCCTCTGAACCGCCTCCGCCTCCAGTGCAACTATATCCTTCCTCAAATAAGGGGACCAAAACTGTGCACAGTACTCCAGGTACGATTACCTGCTGTACCTGCATACTAGCTTTCAGCGATTCATGCATGAGGACACCCAGATCCCTCTGCACTGAAGAATTCTGAAGTTTCTCTCCATTTAAATAATAAGTCGCCTTTTTAATCTTCCCACCAAAATGGATAACCTCACACTTATCCACATTAAAATCCACCTGCCAAATTTTGGCCCATTCACCTAAGCTGTCCATATCCATTTGTAAATTTCTTATTTCTTCATTGCATCTTACTTTCCTACCTATTTTGGTGTCATTTGCAAATTTAGCTATAGTACCTTCTATCCCTGAATCCAAGTCATTAATATAGATTGTAAATAGTTGGGGCCCAAGGACCGAACCCTGTGGCACCACTAGTTACACCTTGCCATCCAGAAACATGTCATAAACAAAAGATCAAAGGGGTGTTGATGGTGGTGGTACTGACTAAAGGAGGTGCTAATGGTGACATTAAGGATAGAAAGCAGAATGTGATAATATCCGCACAAGGATAAGCACTCTGGAAAGAACAACATGAGCAAGTGACAGATGGCCCTGGTGGGGGTGGGGTGGAGGAAGGAGGCGATGATGGGAAAAAAGATTGAAAATAGGCTAAAAGGCGGGGATAAAACAATGAATAAAACTGAAAATAAATTTTTAAATAATAAGTGGAAAAAAACTAAAACATTTAAAAATAAAAATGAATATTGAAAAAAGGGGATAAAAAAGGGGTGAGGATTGAGGAGAGAGTTCACGGTCTGAAGTTGTTGAACTCAATGTTAAGTCCGGAAGGCTGTGAAGTGTCTAATCGGAAGATGAGGTGCTGTTCCTCCAGTTTGCATAGAGCTTCACTGGAACATTGCAGCAGGCCAAGCACGGACATGTGGGCATGAAAGCAGGATGGTGCATTGAAAGGGCAAGTGACAGGAAGGTCTGGCTAATGCTTGTGGACAAACCAAAGGTGTTCCGCAAAATGGTCACCCAGTCTGCGTTTGGTCTAATGCATTGGGAGCAATGCAGACTGGGTGACCACTTCGTCTAACACCTTCGGTCTATCCACAAGCATGACCCAGGCCTTTCAGTCGCTTGCCATTTCAACACACCATCATGCTCTCATGCGCACATGTCCGTCCTTGACCTGCTGCAATGTTGCAGTGAAGCTCAACGCAAACTGGAGGAACAGCACCTCATCATCCGATTAGGCACTTTACAGCCTTCCAGACTTAACATTGAGTTCAACAATTTCAGACCATGAACTCTCTCTTTCATCCTCACCCCTTTTTTATCCCCTTTTTTCAATATTCATTTTTATTCTTTAATTTTTATTTTTTTCCACATTTCTTTTTAATTTATTTTCATATTTATTCATTGTTTTATCCCCAACTTTTAGCTTATTTTTGATCTTTTTTCCCACCACCATCCCACCCCCCCCCACCCAACCCCCATCAGGGCTATCTGTCACTTGCTCATGTTGTTCTTTCCAAAGTGCTTACCCTTATCTGGCTACTATCACATTCTGCTTTCTATCCTTAACGTCATTAGCACCTCCTTTAGCCAGTGCCACCATCATCAACACCCCTTTGACCTTTTGCTTATGACATCTTTGGCAATCTCTCCTTTGCCTCCACCTATCTTCTATCCAGCATCACCTGCTCCACCTCCCTTAAACAGTATAAATTTCGCCACATTTTTACTTCTCTTAGCTCTGAAAAAGAGTCATACAGACTCGAAACGTTAACTCTGTCTTTCTCTCCACAGATGCTATCAGACCTGTAGATTGAAGGGAGATTTCATAGAGATGTACAAAATTAGGGCAGGATTAGGTAAGGTAGGTGAGGAAAAACTGTTACCATTTGCTGATGATACAAGGACTAGGACACATAGGTTTCAGATGTTGGGAATACACCAGAGGGGCCCATAAAGACGCAGGCCTAAGAGAAGACACAGTGAGACTGAAGATAGGAAGGAGCAGCCTCAGGGAAAGCAGTGAAAATGGAGGGAGTTATAAAGGAGTGGGCTGAGGGAAAGCACAGCGTGACCAGAGAGAGAGATATATAAATAGGAGCAGGCCTGGAAGAGAGAGCATAGCAAGACCTGGGAGAGGTATAAAGTAGCAGCCTGGGAGTGAGCACAGCAAAACCAGACAGAGCTATAAAGGAGCAGGCCTGGGAGAGAGAGAGCACAATGAAACAGGAACAGAGGAACACAGGAGCAGGAGTAGGCCATTGGACCTTCAAGCCGGCTCCACCATTCAATAAGATCATGGCTGATCTAGTTGTAGACTCAGCTCCACTTTGCTGTCTGCTCCCCACAACCCTTGACTCCCTTGCCTAACAAAAATCTGTCCAACTCTGCCTTGAATGAATTCAAAGACCCAGCCTCCCCTAATCGGAACAAAGAAATAACTGACCAACTAAATACATACTTTGGTTCTGTCTTCACAAAGGAGGACACTAATAACATACCAGAAATGTTGGGGAACACAGGGTTTAGTGAGAGGGAGGAACTGAAAGAAATAAGTATTAGTAGGGAAATGGTGTTGGGGAAATTGATGGGATTGAAGGCCGATAAATCCCCAGGGCCTGATAATCTACATCCCAGAGTACTTAAAGAAGTGGCCTTAGAAATAGTGGATGTATTGGTGGTCACCTTCGGAGATTCTATAGACTCTGGAACAGTTGCTACAGATTGGAGGATAGCTAATGTAACCCCATTATTTAAAAAGGGAGGCAGAGAGAAAACAGGGAATTATAGACCAGTCAGCCTGACGTCAGTAGAGGGGAAAATTCTAGAGTCCATTATAAAAGATTTAATAGCTGAGCACTTGGAAAACAGTGGCAGAATCGAACACAGTCAGCATGGATTTATGAAAGGGAAATTATGCTTGACAAATCTACTGGAATTTTTCGAGGATGTAACTAGTAGAGTTGATGATGGGGAGCCAGTGGATGTGGTTTATTTGGACTTTAAGAAGGCTTTCGACAAAGTCCCACATAAGAGATTAGCGTGCAAAATTAAAGCGCATGGGATTGGGGATAATGTATTGAGATAGATAGAAAACTGGTTGGCAGACAGAAAACAAAGAGTAGGAATAAACGGGTCTTTTTCCGAATGGCAGGCAGTGACTAGTGGGGTACCCCAGTTATTCACAATATATATTAATGATTTAGATAAGGGAATTAAATGTAATATCTCCAAATTTGCAGATGACACAAAGCTGGGTGGGAGGGTGAGCTGTGAGGAGGATGCAGAGATGCTTCAGTGTGATTTTGATAAGCTGAGTGAGTGGGCAAATGGATGGCAGATGCAGTATAATGTGGATAAATGTGAGGCTATCCATTTTGGTAGCAAAAACAGGAAGGCAGATTATTATCTGAATGGCTATAAATTGAGAGGGGAATGTGCAACAAGACCTGGGCGTCCTTGTACACCAGTCGCTGAAGGTAAGCATGCAGGTGCAGCAGGTGGTAAAGATGGCAAATGGTATGTTGGCCTTCATAGCCAGAGGATTCATGTACAGGAGCAGGGATGTCTTGCTGCAATTGTACAGGGCCTTGGTGAGACCATACCTGGAATATTGTGTGCAGTTTTGGTCTCCTTATCTAAGGAAGGATGTACTTGATATAGAGGGAGTGCGGCAAAGGTTTACCCGACTGATTCCTGGGATGGCGGGACTGACATATGAGGAGAGATCGAGTCAATTAGGATTATATTCGCTGGAGTTCAGAAGAATGAGGGGGGATCTCATAGAAACCTATAAAATTCTAACAGGACTAGGCAGGGTAGATGTAGGAAATATGTTCCCAATGGTGGGGGAGTCCAGAACCAGGGGTCACAGTCTGAGGATACGGGGTAGACCATTTAGGACTGAGATGAGGAGAAATTTCTTCACCCAGAGAGTGGTGAGCCTGTGGAATTCGCCACCACAGAAAGTAGTTGAGACCAAAACATTGTATGCTTTCAAGAAGGAGTTAGATATAGCTCTTGGGGCGAAAGGGATCAAAGGGTATGGGGAGAAAGCAGGAGCAGGCTATTGAGTTGCATGATCAGCCATGATCATAATGAATGGTGGAGAAGGCTCGAAGGGCCAAATGGCCTACTCCTGCTCCTAGTTTCTATGTTTCTACTTTCTGGGGAAGAGAATTCCACACACCAATGACCCTATGGGAGAAAAATTTTCTGCTCATCTCTGTTGTAAAAGGGAGGCCTTTTATTTTTAAGCTATGCTCCCTAGTTTTAATCTCCCCACAAGAGGAAACATCCACTGGGTATCCAGCCCATCAGGTCTCCTTAGGATCGTCTATGGGCAGAATGTTACCCTCGGATGGCGTGCGGGCCCCACTGGCTTGGCGGCGGGCGGCCAGCCGACCCCCATCACTGAAACGGAGCCCGCCGCCATTTTAACTGGGAGATTAAGGCCCGCCCAGTGGCATCCCCAACAGGAAGCGCCATGGGGCGAGGGATTCCCCATCTGTCTAAGTGCGCTCTTTAGCGCAAGTGCGCAAAAGAGCGCACTTCTCCCTGAGGCAAAGTGCTGCCTCAGGAAGATTCGTGACAGGTAAGTTAAGTATAAAAATAGAAACATTAAAAAATTATTAACATGTCCCCCTCACGTGACAATGTCACACGAGATGGGACATGTTAATAAAAAACACATAAACTTTATTACTTTTTTACAAAACGGTCATGAAACTTCATCCCACCAGTGAATGAAGTTTCATGAATAATCCGGAGCCCGCTGGGGCTCCTGGCCTGCCCGGCCAACCTTAAGGTTGGCTGGGCAGGTCTTTAAATGCTTTATTTAGCCTGTCAATGGCCTCAATTGGCCATTAACAGGTTGGCGGGCGGACAGCTGATTTCGCTGTCCGCCTGCCTTCCTAAAAATTTAAAGGGACCAGGATGACGTTGGGGATTCCTACGACCATCATCCCGCGTCATTTTCCCCTCGGCGAGTGGGCCCTGCCCCCAAATCGCTGAGGGAAAAATCCTGGCCTATGTTTCAATAAGATTACTTCTCATTCTTAAAACCCTAATGGGTATAGGCCTAACCTGTTCAAACTTTCTTCGTAAGGCAACCATTCATCCCAGCAATGAGTCCAGAGAACCTTCTCTGAACTGCTTCTGAAACAATAATATCTTTTCTGTAAATATGGAGACCAAAACTGCACTCAATACTCCAGATGTGGTCTCACCAAGGCCCTGTATAGCTGTCGTAAAACTTCTCTCCTATTAAATTCCATTCTTCTTGCAATAAACACCGATATTCTATTTGCCATCCTAATCACAGCTGTATCTGCATACTAACTTTACGTGATTCATATATCTAGATTTCTCTGTACCACGTAGTTCTGCAAACTTTCTCTGTTTAAATAGTATACTGCTTTTTTATTCTTTCTGCCAAAATGAATAAGTTCACATTTATCCATGTTATACTCCATCTGCCAATTTTTTCCCACTCACTTATCCTGTTTATATTCCTTTGCAGACTCTCTACCTCCTCTTGGTACCTTACTTTCCTACCTATCTTGGTGTCAGCAACAAATTTAGCTATCATACACTCGCTCCCTTCATCTAAGTCATTCATATAGTATGTTCCACCTTTCCAGGATGGCTAATTTTCCAATGGCAGTTTTCAGACAACCAAACCTTTCTGGAACACTTTAGTGGGCTCTAATTCTGTTAAAGAAAGTAATTTATGCCTGCCTCTTCCATAAGTACAGTTAAATCATTATTTAATCATTTTACAATAGATTTACTTACGTAGAAATAATCAATGGGCTCATGTACACGTCTGAAGAGCTGTCTCACCCACAGTATCTTTCCAGCTATAGGGGGCATGTTTCTCGCAAGTGGTGGGTCCTCTTTATTAATTTGATAATGCTGCAAACAGACAATCAGAGTTACAAAATAATCTAAGCAGGAAACAAATTGGATAATTCAACATAAAAGGATACATTTTTCCTATTGTAAGTGCACAGATTAGGTGCAAGGGAACCAGTAAATTAGGCAAGCATCTTTGCTTGTTTCTTTTTTGTCAGATTTTCCATATTTCAAAAGGGAGACAGAACAAGTCCAGCAAACTATGGAGGAATTAGCTTAATGTTGGTGAAAGGAAAGATAACAGCCCAGAACTTCAGTTCCCCAGGGTGGGAAGGGAGTCATACCCCAGAGGTACCCCAGAAATGCGCTAGCGGACAACCACACCTCCACCACCAGAAGTCCCCATGCAGGACGGCAAGGGATTTGCCTGGGAAGTTTAAACTTCTGATGGGCAATTACCCTGCACCTGGAAACATCTGATACTGCGATTTAAATCAGACACTTCAGAATGTTCTGACTCTCTCAACCAGAAAAAGTTAGAAGGATTAAAACCAATTCTAACTCTTGGGTAACTATGGTACTGCCCCCCATTAAACGCCCCAGTGGACTTACCGACTATACGCCCACTGCCCCTGACTACCTTCCCGACTCCCAACAATCCTGACCCTCCGATTACCCCCACCTCCCCAACTACCATCCTGACCGAATATGGCATCAAGGAGCCCTCGCAAAACTGGAGTCAATGGTAATCAGAGGGAAAACTCTCCTCTGGTTGGAGTCATACCCAACACAAAGGAAGATGGTTCTGGTTGTGGGAGATCAATGATCTCAATTCCAGGACATCACTGCAGGAGTTCCTCAGGGTAGTGCCTGAGGCCCAACCATCTTTGGCTACTTCAGTGACCTTCCCTCCATCATAAGGTCACAAGTGGGGATGTTTGCTGATGATTACACAATGTTCAGCACCATTCATGACTCCTCAGATGCTGAAGTGGTCCATGTC
The DNA here is from genome assembly GCF_964194155.1 of Cetorhinus maximus. Classification (NCBI taxonomy): domain Eukaryota; kingdom Metazoa; phylum Chordata; class Chondrichthyes; order Lamniformes; family Cetorhinidae; genus Cetorhinus; species Cetorhinus maximus. The sequence continues at coordinate 170,718,407 of NC_135883.1, forward strand.
CAAATGCAGCAAGACCTGGACAATATCCAGGCTCGGGCTGACAAGTGGCAAGTAACATTTGTGCCATACAAGGGCCAGGCAATGATCATCTCCAACAAGAGGTGGTCTATCACCCCTTGACATTCAATGGCATTACTACCACTGAATCCCCCACTCTCAACATCCTGGAGGTTCCCAACATCCTGGGGGTTACCATTGACCAGAAACAAACTGGACTAGCCATATAAATACTGTGGCTACAAGAGCACGTCAGAGGCTAGGAATCCTGTGGTGAGTAACTCACCTCCTGACTTCCCAAAGCCTGTCCACTATCTACAAGACACAAGTCAGGAGTGTGATGGAATACTCTCCACTGACATGGATCAGTGCAGTTCCAACAACACTCATAGTGGTATTGTCACTGGACTCGTATTCAAGGGTAATGCTCTGGGGGCCCGGGCTCGAATCCCATCACGGCAGATGGTGAAATTCGAATCCAAGAAATATCTGGAACTAAAAGTCTGATGATGACCATGAAAACATTGCCGATTGTTGTAAAAACCCATCTCGTTCACTAACGCCCTTTAGGGAAGGAAATCTGCTGTACCTACCTGATATGGCCTACACGTGACTCCAGACCAACAGCAATGTGGTTGAGTCTTAAATGCCCCCTGAACAAGGGCAATTAGGGATGAGCAATAAAAGCTGGCATATCCAGGGACGAACACATCCAATGAACAAATAAAAAGAAACGGGCCTTCTTGATTGGCACCCCACTTACAAACATTCACTCCCTCCCGACGCACAGTGGCAGCTGTGTGTACCATCTGCAAGATGCACAGCAGGAATTCACCAAGGCTTCTTAGACAGCACCTTCCAAGCCAACGACCACTACTATCTAGAAGGACACGGCAGCAGATCCATGGAAATATCGCCACCTGCAAGTTCCCCTCCAAACCATACACTATCCTGGCTTGAAAATATATCGCTGTCCCTTCACTGTCACTGGGTCAAAATCTGGGAACTGCCTCCCTAACAGTATTGGACTGTAAAATTTCTCCACGGGTCATGAATGAAATAGGATGGTAACTAGTGGAATGTGTAAAATTGAATGAGAGGAAGTGATTAAGTTATTACAAAGACAGGGTTTGAAGGGAAAGATGATTCACTCCTGCACAGAAGTAATAGGTTTATCAAGGCTCTAGCAGAGAGAAACAATGTTATTAACCATTAATGTGTCCAAAAGAAAATATCTTCACCCACAGAGCTCAAAGTATCTTTTTTCAGAGAATTCAGATTGATGACCACTCAAAGATATGGGCCCAAACATTCACAATCAGTCACCTGTTAACAATCATCCACACTCTGGAAGAGGTGACACCAGTGTATTTTGGTAATCCAGATCAAAAGGCAACTTCTTTGATTGGTAATATTAGCGAACATGATTTCGCTTTTACTGAACCCCAAGTAGTTCCTAGGGCTGAGGAGGGTGCAAATGTGGGAATACCACAGGGATATTAAAGGGGACTGTCCAGGCAATCATCCTCTTCTAGGAACATGATGAATATGGTAAACTAAGGAAGGAAAAGGAATGTGTTTAATCTGTGAGTTCTGATGGGACGTACTTATGTCAGAATCCAAAACGACACTGCCCCTTAGACATTTCACAATTGCCATTTTTAGACAAGTTGAGGAGGGTAGGGTATGGAAAAGGACGGACGGTTATAGCCCAGAAGATAACCTGAGAATAATGATGACAGGCCCACATGATAATTATATCCAGTTATGTTGGTCCAAGTGGCAGAGTAATTACTATTCAGAAAACTATATGTTTCTTAAATGGGGGTTAAGCTCACAACAAGCTCAGCAATAAAGAGTGCAGCTTGAGACCAAAGCTGGCATCTTCTGATCCTGGCAGCATATGAGGCCAGAAAATCCCATCCCAATTAAACCCCACCATCCATATACAGAGAACAAACCAAGGGTAGGAGACTCCTGTCTGGTGGACCAAACTTGTACCTTGTGATCCTGATTATAATCGTAGTTGGAAACAAGGAGACCCACAGATTTCGTTACAGTGGGCAGGTGCACAGTATGTTTTAACTAAAAAAAACTAAAACACACATTCAGTACTCCTTCGGGTGAGTGGACCAGATTGTCCAACACATATGGAGGGACCAATAAATGGTTTGGAGTTGATCTCAACTGGGAAGATTTTATATCATAATGTACATCATCAGGTGACACCCATGATGCTGAATTTAATGGGAACGACATTATCAAGTTGGTGCACAGCAAAAATACAAGCACTGTATAAAAATTTGCTATGCCAAATGTGATGAAAGTATAATAATTTTCATAATATTTTTCTGATTTTTTGTGAAATAAGGTTATGGGGTTAAGTCTCGTTGGGTCTTTGTGTAATTTAATTACATTTGGAGTCAAGTAGACTGCAAGTTTGAAATCTTTTTTTTTTGCAAAAATATACTTTATTCATAAAATACCTTCAACCACATTCCAAACCATTTCAAAAACACCATTACAAGGGTACAATCCGGTTCAACTTTTACAAATGTATCACCAGGTGCATCAGTACAAACAATATTACAATCATTTACAGCCTTTCATTTTGAGCTGTACAGCCCGAGGGGGTTTAAACAGTTCCCAGCCCCTCGGTGCGCTGTGGCAGAAAGGTCTTAGACAGCGACCCTTCCCCATTGCGCCTTTGCGGCAGCTGCCCCAAGCTTTAGTGCGTCCCTCAGCACGTAGTCCTGGACTTTGGATTGTGCCAGTCCGCAACACTCGGTCGGGGACAACTCTTTGTGCTGGAAGACCAACAAGTTTCGGGCAGACCAAAGCGCGTCTTTCACCGAGTTGATGATCCTCCAGCTGCAGTTGATGTTTGTCTCGGTGTGTGTCCCTGGGAACAGCCCGTAGAGCACAGAGTCCTGTGTCACAGAACTGCTCGGGATGAACCTCGACAGCAACCACTGCATCTCTCTCCAGACCTTCTTTGCAAAGGCACAATCCACAAGGAGGTGAACAACGGTCTCTTCCCCACCACAGCCACCTCGAGGGCAACGTGCAGAGGGGGTGAGACTCCTGGCGTGTAGGAAGGATCTGATGGGGAGGGCCTTTCTCACCACCAGCCAAGCCACGTCTTGGTGCTTGTTGGAAAGTTCTGGCGATGAGGCATTCTGCCAAATGACTTTGACAGTCTGCTCGGGGAACCATCCCACAGGATCCACCCTCTCCTTTTCCCTCAGGGCCTCTAAGACGTTACGTGCTGACCACTGCCTGATGGACTTGTGGTCAAAGGTGTTTTTCTGCATAAATTTTTCCACGAGGGATAGGTGGTACGGCACGGTCCAACTACTTGGAGCATTCCGCGGCAGCGTGGCCGGACCCATCCTTCGCAACACCGGGGACAGGTAGAACCTCAGCACATAGTGACACTTGGTGTTTGCGTACTAAGGGTCTACGCACCGCTTGATGCAGCCACACACAAAGGTGGCCATCAGTATGAGGGCGATGTTGGGCACGTTTTTTCCCCCTTTATCTAGAGGCTTGTACATCGCGTCCCTGCGGACACGATCCATTTTTGACCTCCAGATAAAGCGGAAGATGGCTCGAGTGATTGCCACCACGCAGGAGTGTGGAATGGGCCAGACCTGCGCCACGTACAGCAACAGCGAGAGTGCCTCACACCTGATGACCAGGTTCTTACCCGCAATGGAGAGGGAGCGTCCCTCCCACATGCCCAGTTTCCTTTTCACCATAGACACTCGCTCCTTCCAGTTTCTAACGCATGCCCTGTTCCCTCCGAACCATATCCCCAGCACCTTCAGGCCGTCAGCCCTGACAGTGAAGGGGACAAAGGATCAGTCAGCCCAGTTCCCAAAGAACATGGCCTCGCTCTTCCCACGATTTACCTTGGCTCCCGAGGCCAGTTCGAACTGGTCGCAGATGTGGATCAGTCTGCGCACCGACAGCGGATCCGAGCAGAAAACGGCGACATCATCCATGTACAGGGAGGCTTTTACCTGAGTGCCTCCACTGCCTGGGATCGTCACTCCTCTTATGCCCGGATCCTTCCTGATGGACTCGGCAAAGGGTTCTATGCAACACACGAAAAGAACAGGCGAGAGAGGACAGCCCTGCCTGACTCCAGATTTAATCGGAAAGCTATCTGTTTCCCACCCATTGATTGAGACTGCGCTACTGATGTTAGTGTAGAGCAGTTGGATCCAATTTCGAATTCCCTCCCCAAACCCCATTTTGGAGAGCACATCCACCATGTAGGTGTGCGATATTCTGTCAAAGGCCTTCTCCTGATCCAAGCTGATGAGGCAGGTATCCACACCCCTGTCCTGTATATAGGCAATCGTATCCCTGAGCAGCGCGAGGTTGTCAGAGATCTTCCTGCCTGGCACACAGGTCTGGTCAGGGTGAATCACCAATTCCAGAACGGATTTGACCCGATTGGCGATGACCTTGGACAGAATCTTATAGTCCACATTCAACAGTGAAATGGGTCGCCAATTTCTAATTTCCTCCCTTCCCCCCTTGTGCTTGTAGATGAGGGTGATGATGCCTTTCCTCATGGATTCTGACATACTGCCGGCCAGGAGCATACTCTCGTACACTTCTAGCAGGTCTGGGCCGATCCAGTCCCACAGAGCCGAATACAACTCCGCCGGCAAGCCGTCGCTTCCGGGAGTTTTACTCTTCTCGAAGGACTCAAGGGCCTTAGTCAGTTCATCAGGAGTTAGCGGTTTGTCCAGGCTCTCCCGCATACTGTTGTCTAAGACCTCCGTGATAGAGGACAGGAAGGACTGGGAGGCCGTGCTGTCCGTGGGCTTCACGTCATACAATCCGGCATAAAAGGATTTACTGATCCTCAAAATGTCGGACTGCGATGACTTTACTGAGCCGTCTTCTTCCTTCAGGCTGCTAATCACAGAGCTCTCTCTGTGTACCTTTTGGAAGAAGAAACGTGAGCACGTCTCATCCTGCTCCACGGAAGATGATCTTGGAGGCCTCCAAGGCAAAGTGCGAGGCTTGCTGGCTCTTCACCTCTTGGAGTTCCTCCTTGACATCGATCCCCATCGACTGCAGCCGGAGCAGATTCTGCATGTTTTTCTGGAGTCGAGACCTTTCCCTCTTTCCTTTCTAGCTTTCTGGGTGCCTTTGAAGATGAAAAACCTCTTGATGTTTCCCTTGATCACTTCCCACCAGTGTGTCAGGGACTCAAAGAGGGGTTTCACGGTTCTCCAACCTTTGTAATCCCTCTTGAGCTCCTCAATGTTCTCTGGGGTCAGCAGTTGCACATTTAGCTTCCATGCCCCCCTGCCCACCCTCAGGTCCTTCTCTAAGTGGCAGTCCGCCAGTAGGAGGCAGTGATCAGAGAAAAACACCGGCTTGACGTCGGTGGATCTGACTGTGAATGCACGGGACACAAACAGAAAGTCTATCCTGGAACGAATGGACCCGTCTGGCCGCGACCAGGTGTATCTACGCTGCGCTCCGTCTGCAGGGTTGCTGAAGACGTCATGCAGCTTGGCATCCTTAACTGTTTCCATCAGGGATCTGGACGTAGCGTCCAATCTGCTGTCGGCCCTGCTGGATCGTCCAACCGCATCGATGATGCAGTTGAAGTCACCGCCCAGAATGACCGGCCTGGAGGTCGCCAGCAGCAATGGGAGCTGAAAAACCTCCAGCCGCTCGGCCCCTTGTGACGGGCCATACACGTTAATTAACTGGAGTGGAGCGTTCTTGTACATTACGTCTGCTACGAGGAGGCGCCCGCCCACCACCTCCTTAACCTCGGAGATGGTGAAGTTGCCTCCCCACAGCAGAATACCCAGGCCGGAGGAACGAGAGTCGTTTCCGCCCAACCAGATCGATGGCCCATGGGACCACCATCGTGACCATTGCCTGTAGGAGCTGAGGTGCGGTATCGCACACTCCTGCAGAAACAATAGGTCAGCTTTGACCTTGGCAAGGTAGTCCAAGGTCACAACACATCGCGTAGTAGATTTAATGCTACGCACATTTATGGATACAATCTTTAAACCCATTTTAAAGCATTTATTCTCCTACCAAACCCGTTGTCTCTGAGAGTCCCAGACCTTTAGTCTGCTCCTTCATACCCGTAGTGAGCTCAAATTCCTTCACTTTGGATGGGCTGAGGTAGTTCTCCTTGGCAGTGTTCTGCTCAGGTGGCATCGGGGGGTTCGCGTAGAGAGCGGGTTTTGAGATGACCTTTGCTGGAGAAGCTTCTCCAAAACTCACCCCCTCTGGGGCGTTGCTGTTCCCGGCTTCCCGGAGCTAGGGTGCGATGATTGCCTCACTGCTCCCAGATTCCTGGGGCTGTGGTGCACTGGCCTCCTCAGGTTGCAGGCAAAGTTGGGGTGCGCTGGTCTCCTTGTTGTCTCTAATGTTCTGGAGCTCGGGGGTCTCGTCCTCCAATGCCCTGGAGCTTTGCCGCTTCTTCTGTCGGTGTCGCTCTGGCACTTCTTCATCCGAAGAGCTGCTGCCTTTGTCATCCTTGTCGGATGGGAGACGCCTCTTGCCACTTGTCTGGGAAGTGGCTTTGCTTCTTCTTCGCTCCTTCTTCCTTTTGGCTCTCTTCACCGTCTGCCACTCCCCCTGCTGCTTTTCCACTGCTGCCTCCTCCTCCATTGATTCGTTGTCCTGAGGACTGGGAGGTTCAGGGGGTAGTGCTGTTGATTGGCTATCTGTTGCCTCAATCTCTCCCTCCACCTTGTCTCTCTCTGTGTCCTCCTTTGTTCCGTTGAGCTCCCTGGGGGCCTTGGTGGTTGGAGTGACACGAAGCATTTCTTCTGCTTCCCCCTCGTTGGCTTTGGCTGCCTGTGCGTAAGTACGGCAGCGTTTGGGGCAGGTTCTGTAGAGGTGACCTGCCTCGCCACACAGGTTGCAGCACTTAGCCTGTTTGCAGTCTTTTGTCTGGTGCCCTTCCTGTTTGCAGATCTTGCAGAGGGAGGCGCTGCAGTTGGCCGCCACATGACCAGCCTTGCCGCATGAGCGACAATGCTTGGGTTGCCCAGCGTAGACCAGGTAGCCACGGTTTCCCCCGATAGCGAATCTGGAAGGAGGGTGGAAAATAGCTCCCTTACCATTGGTCTTTAGCGTGACCTTAAACTGGCGTTTGCCTGTCCAGATCCCCAAGTCGTCTCGAATCTCGGTGCCGCTCCCCACCTTATCGAAGTACCTGGTAAGAAAGGTGACCATGTTGGCGACAGGGACGAAGGGGTTGTACAGATGCACCATCACCACACGGTCCCGTTGCAACGGCAGAGCAAAGAGCGGCTCCGCCGTCAGGATCTTCATCTCCAGCAGGTCTCTCTTCTCCTCAAACACCCTCAGGAGCTGGACGCAGTCTGCCATCCGCTTGAACGTCACGTCAAAAAAACCACCACTGGGGAAGTCCTGCAGGGTGAATATCTCCGGAGCTTCAAAACCGCACGCCTTCAACAGGATCCTCCTGGTGAAGAAGGCCCGATCCATAGGTGATCCTCCTTCGCTGTCCTTCACCGTGACTCGGACGGTGTTAGATAACCCATGGTATGGGTTTCGATTGGTTATAGCCTTTGCTTCCCGACCTTGCCTTGGCAGAACCATGCTCATGGTCTCTCCCCTGCCAGGTAAGTATCAAATCATCAAAATAAACTAGGTGTGTGACTTACTAATGAGTAAACATGGATACTGATTCAGCATGTAAGGTGTGAAGGGAACTTGCACTTTTAGATAAATGAAGAGATTTGGATTTCAAAGAGATCTTAGTCTGTTTACAGCTAGCCAGATAAGCAAGGCGAAGGAATGTGTTTATTTTTCTCAAAGATTGCTGACAATATTTTGGCAACATGATCGTTTTTATATTACGAGAAAGATACAGTTCTAAAGACATATGGAACAATAGAATTTACATATTAAAAAGAGAGAAACATATATAAAAGAGAATGAAAGGCTATGTGTCAGAAGGCCATGCAAGATCTAACAGGAGTGTGTGAAATAGCCTTAATGACTCCTCAAGCATTTGTGCCTAAGGGCAGAATTTTCCGTTTTGAGGGGGAGTGGGGGGGGAGAGCGGGTGCGGGCGTGGACCCAATGGGCGCTCGCGATCGGGTCCGTGTCACCATTTTACATGGGCAGGCCAATTAAGGCCCACCCAGCATATTTCCCGACACCCATGGATAGCGGGAGTGTGCGGGCGGCGGTGGGAGTGCACAGACCGCTGGGCCCAATGGCAACCTGGCAGTCTGTTCAAAGGAAGGCCTGGCAGCCTCCTGTAGGCTGATGACAATGGCCAATTCGAGGGCGCACCAGAGGGGGTTAGCTAAGCAGGCCAGGCTGGAGGGTAGGGCAGAGGAGCAGGCCAGACTGCTGGGTCTGCCACAGGAGCAGGGCAGGCTGCAGGGTAGGCCAGCGGGGGGCCAATGCGCCCCTCGCTTTGCAGATGAATGCCTTGCTGCCCTCCTGGAAGAGGTGGCAGCACGACAGGAGGTTTTGGTCCCCCAGGATGGGAGGAGGAGGCCCCCCACATGACCAAACATGCCTGGGAGGAAGTGGCGGAGGTAGTGAGCTCCCGCGACATGGTGTGGTGCACCTGGATCCAGTGCCGTAAGCACTTCAACGATTTGTTGCGCTCTGGAAGGGTGAGTACCATGATGGCATTGGGCATTTAACCCAGAAGGCAGCCTTAGCCTTCGAGGAACGCCCCCAAGTCTTACTGTCATGACTGCACTGAATCATGTAGGGTATTTTTCCTATGTTGGGTGGGCAAGGAGATAGTGCCTATGCTTAGATTAGCCTGAATGGTTCATGAAGAGATGAGTTCTCCCCTGCACCATGTGTTGCTCTTAGTCACACATGACTAGTCTGGGGGCAACCTGCAAGAGATGCAGTGAGGCACATACTCAGAACTCAAACACATGTCCTATTCAGGGTGATGAGATGGTGGAAGGGGAGCCTCAAGTTGTTGTGGCCAAGAACCATCTGTTGCCGTCGACGCTGCACGTAGTTGCGCTTCCTTGCTATGTGAGCAAAGGCTGTGTGTTTCCTAAAGTGATGTACGCAGCATGTGTCCAAGGTGGCCATTGGGGGGTTGGGAGCAGGCGTACTATCTTTGCGTGAATGATCAGCAGTAGCGGGTAGAGGAGGCACTGGCGGGCTGATACGGCCCACTGTAGTTGCGGTGCGGCGTGCGCGTGCAGAGTCCATGTGCAAATTGCCGCAATGAATGGTGTTCTTTCTTTCTCAGGAGAATAATGCTTATAATGCGTCGGAGCGTGCGAGGACTGGAGGCGGCCAGGCTCACCTCATGTTAAGCCGCTTCGAGCAGAAGATCCTTGAGCTTGAGAGGCACCATACACCCAGGTCAACTGGTGTCAGTGAGGCTACAGAGGAACGGCCAGGTATTTGAGGCCAACAGTGAGATCCACAATGTTCTCCCAATATCCATAGCACTGATGATTGCTTAATTTGTTATTTTTGCAACATTGCTCGGTCACAGAGTGATAGAGTCAGAGGTGTGGAGCGCAGAAAAAGGTCCTTCAGCCCTTCGAGGATGCGCGGGTCAAACATGTTCCTAAGTCTTCTAATTCCATTTCCCAGCACTATGCCCATAGCCTTGTGTGCCATGGCATCTCAAGAGCACATCCAAATACTTATTACATGTTAGGAGGGTTTCTGCGTCTACCACTCTTTCAGGCAGTGCGTTCCAGATTCCCAACACCCTCTGTGTACAAAAGTTACTCATCACATCCCCTGTAAACCTCATCCCCCTTACCTTAAATCGATGCCACCTGGTTACTGATCCCTCCGCCAAGGGGAAAAGTTCCTTTCTGTCGACCCTATCTATGCCCCTCATAAGTTTATACACCTCAATCATGTTACCCCTCAATCTCCTCTGCTCCAGGGGAAATAACCCCAGTCTATGCTATCTCTCCTCACAAGTCAAACTCTCCAGGCCAGCCAACATCCTGATAAATGTCTTCTGCGCTCTCTCCACTCCAATCAAATCCCTTCCATAAAGTGCATTCCACAACTGCACGCATAACTATAGCTGTGGCCCAAAGCAGCGTTTTTTGCACTTGGAACATTACCTCCCTGCTCCTACATTCTACGCCTTGGCTAATAAAGGCAAGTAAGGCATACGCCTTCTTAAACATCTTATGTACCTGTCCCACTACCTTAAGGGACCAGTCGACATGCACACCAAGGTCCAAAGTCCCTCTGATCCTCGTTACTTCCCAGGGTCCTACCATTCATCGTGTATTCCCGTGTCTTGTTTGTCCTGCCCAAGTGCATCACCTCACACCTATCCACATTACATTCCATTTGGCATTCATCAGCCCATCTGACCAGCCCGTCTATATCAGTCTGTAACGTAAGGCTATCCTTCTATTTGCCACCCCACCAATGTTCGTGTCCATTGGTTCTGGAAGGTTGAGCACATAATGAGCCGGGGGAAAGGGATGAAGTTTGTCACTCTGTGCACGCTAACTGATCTACTGTCCTTGTTGTTCATTTCAGCATCATCAGATCGGCAGGAGGAGCTGCAGATGCCCCCTCTCAGGCCTGAGGGCCCTCAAGTGTCACCTGCATCACACCATTTCTGCGAGGCAGGCACCAGCGCAGATACTAGCACCTCGGTGGGCATTGGAACATCAGCCTGTGTCCCGGGGCACAGCGAAGAGGGCACTTCACATTTGCTGGAGAAGCTGGCAGAGACAGAGTGTGCCGATGGCGCCAGCAGTCGGAGGACTGCAGGGGACCAAGCATATGCTCAGTCAGTGCCTGATGATGTGCCTCTGGAGTCATCCACGATGCAGCAGCTGCAGGTAATGCGGCCGGGTGTGCGGGAGCATCTGGGAGTAATATACGAGGCTGTGCTTCGCTTGGTGTCCGTGGTGGAGTCCACGTGGAGCATCACTGATGCAATGAGCCTCATGGCAGAGCGTCATGCTTCCTCCATGGAGAGAGTGGCGACTCTCCCGGAGAGGCGCCTTCAGGAGAACAATCAGGTCCTCCTGGGGTTACGTTCAGACCTGTAAGCTCTCACAGCGCATTGGCCACAGCTGATCAGTGCCAATGTGGGAGATGGTGTGGGCTTCAAGCTTCCCAGCTCGTTGCCCATCCATCCACGTTGAGCAGGGAGGTCCGAGGCGACCTCACGTCAGCGCAGCAGCTGCCTGTCGTATATGAGAGCTCCTCTCACGGCACTCCGGATAAGGGTACCAGCTAGTTCGCCCGTCTCCCAGTGACCGCTTCATCCGGTGAGGCTGCAACGACTGGGGAGATGCCAGCTGTGCAACTGGCAGACCACTCCCAAGCGGGCCCAGCACAGGTTCCACGGGCCAGAGGACGACTGCCTAGGTCATCGAGGCCAACAGGACAGCAGAGTCAGCAGGCTATCTCAAATGCCACTCCGAGTGATGGGGTAGCACCAAGACGTAGCACCCGTAAACGAAAGCATAATTCACCTTGGGCAAACCACGGGTTTCTCACTGGTGCTTTTGTGTTGGCCCGAGATTAGGTCCTTATAATTTATTTTTGCTTACTTACAGTATTGTTTTGGAATTGTGAGAACATCTGATGTTTAAAATAAAAATCAGATATGTGACCATGGCTGAGGGTGGCTCGTTTGTTCTGCATGTGTATGTTTAAGAGAAATGTCATGAGTGTTTGTTTGGACATTCAAAATTATGTCCAACGCCCTTAGTTCCTGCTGATGACCTGGCAGATGTTGCACTTAGGTGCCGAGTATGGATGCGCCATGCAACGCTGGTCCTGCTGATCCATTTGTGTTGTGCTAGCTGAAGGTTTGTTGGATTAAAGCCTCCCAGGTGTCGCTGCCTCCTTGGTGTAGTCCTGGGTCAGCGTCTAGCGCCTCAGCATTCCATTGTGCTTGCTCATCCTCAGAATCAGTGCTGGACTTATCGTGTGCAGCCGCAGACACTGCATCAACGTCTTCATCATCCACGGTGTCCCCCCTTTCCAGCGCAAGATTGTGTAGAGCGCAGTATGCAACCACTGTCACTGACACACGATATAGGGGGTACTGGAGCGATCCAGGTATCGGAAGCGCATCTTGAGAAGATCGATGGTTCTCTCTACCATAGCCCATGTGGAGGCGTGGCTCCCACTGTACCGCTGCTCAGCTTCTGGTATTGGATGGCGGTGAGGCGTCATGAGCCACCTTTTGAGGGGATAGCCCTTGTCACCCTGTAGCCATCCATCAAGCCGGGCTGGAACATTGAAGAGCCCCGGCACCTGGGAGTATCTGAGGATGTAGGCGTTGTGGGTATCTTGCACAGACTTGTAAAATCAGCATCCTGTGATCACACATTATCTGCACATTCATGGAGTGGAAGCCCTTCCTGTTGACGAAGGCACCAGGCTCATCTGCTGGCGCCTTGATGGCCAGATGTGTGCAGTCTATTGCACCCTGGACGTGGGGGAAACCAGCAGTCGCCACGAAGCCTCTGGCTCGCTGTGTCTGAGTTGCCTGGTCCCAATGGTAATGGATGAAGGTCAATGCACACCTGAACAGAGCATCTGTAACCTGCTTGACACAAGTGTGGACAGCTGATTGGGAGACACCGCAAAGATCACCCACCGAGCCCTGGAAGGAGCCAGAGGCATAGGAGTTGAGGGCAGCTGTGACCTTCAGAGCCACTGGCATGGGGTGTCCACCCATACAGTTAGCGGAGATCTCAGGCCCTATCATCTGACAGATATAGTTGACTGTCTCCCTTGAGAGACGGAGCCTCCTTTGGCATTGCATCTCTGACATATTAATGTAGCTGCTTCACTGCCTGTGTACCCTGGCAGCAGGATAGTGGCATTTTCTGAAGCTTCTTCCGCCTTGGATTACCTCTTGGCCCTGCGCCCCTTGTGCCTGTCCTCCCAAAGGTGGCTCCCCTGGAGGCTGAATATGCACTCCTGGCCTCCTCCCCCTTCTAGCCCTCTCTTCCTCCTCAGAGGAGCTGCCTCCAGTGGACAGTTCAGCTCTCATTCCCAGGCTAAGGGAAGGCTTCCTGAAACCTGCAGGCCCAGAAAAGATTACTCACTGCAGAGTGCTGACCTGAAGGTTAAGAGTCTGGAAAAAGCAGCTGGTATGCATTTTGAAGCACTGTAGTTCACACAGTCAAGTTTCAAAAACTTTCAAAAATCAATACTTGACTGTGCACACTCGCGAACCCAGTGAGCCCATGGATGAGGTTAATATAAACCTGTCCTATCTGCCTGGCCATTGCGCCCATGTGCCAACCCGAAGATTGCACGGATGCCAAAAAATCAGCGATTAGTGAGTCAAGGGCCATAAGTGGCCCGTTAATTAATGGAGGGCGTGCATTGGACATCATTGCGCGCGCGCCCAGAGAAATTATACGATGGCACGCAGTGACATCAGGACGCTCGGAAAAATTCTGCCCCAACTTTCCCTTGTGGATTTGGTCCGCCTGGTACACATCATCTGCCATATCATAACACAAGTCTTGAGTTGGGTATAAAAATAGGCGGAGGACCAGACCACTGGGAGAAAATTTATGTTACAAGCAAAAGTGCATCCAGAAGTAAGAGGGGGTTGATAAATGATTTGGCAACAGGGTTTAATACCAGAGTTTCAGTGGTAAATAGTATAGATCTGGCCATAATGAATGGTGCACCTAAAAATCTTAATAAGTAACTAAAAAATATTCTCAGGGAAGGGAACACCAAACCGGATACTAAATTACAGGAGGATAACAGTTAGTTTGAAAGATATAGTAAGTGAATTAGGTAATCATGCAAAAACAATCAATGAATTAATCAGGAAAAATCATATTGCCTCGGTGAGAAGCAGCTCAAAATGATATGTGGCATGTACGGGTCGAGGCTGGTGGAACAAACCTGAAAGAATATGAGACAGATGCCGGACGGCAAGTCACTTCATGGATCACTAATGACCATTTAACTTCCTTGTCAAAGTATAAAAATAGCATCACAGCATGTCAACTCAGGGGATTGGTTAATTCTTATCCTGTCCAGGTACAATGTGAAACTACTAAATGGATCATCATTGGCATAATTCTGTATCTACCAATAGTGATGGGTAAGACTAAACAATCGCCAATATATCTGGTGGAAAACATAGGATTGATTTGGAATGGCAGTCAGAGACAATGTCACAATACTTATTCGTAGGCAGTAAGAACTCAGCTGCAGCGGTGTAGCACGTAGAGGGAAATTATTGCGTGCCTGTAGGAGATAAGGGACCATCCCCAAGCAACATGTGGGTTTAATCAGACACAAGTAAATTGCATTATGGAGGCTGTTGGAACTGACATAAAGCCGACATATACTGCATATGTAGGTGAAAGGAAATACTGTGTTAACACCATAGAAAAGGAATATAATTACAGATATGAAAAGCCATGCCCTGTTCCTAAAGCAACTTTTTGTTTTACCCCAGAAAAACCTGTCAGAATTGGTGATCGAAAATTGATAAATATTTACCATCATAATATCAGAGAAATTAGTGTAGAAGATAGAATGAGAGGGCAATTATGAGAGCATGTGGAAAGATTTGGTTATAATGTCCCAGTTGCCCGAACAACTGAAAGAATTAAGAGAGAGTATTAATTGCTAAATCCCTGAAAGTATATTTCCTCTTGCAGCAACATGGCAAGTATATTAATAAAAAGATTGATGATATCAGGATTACCACATACTAGGAGGATTTATGGAATTGGGACATGAATGTGAATGAATGTTCATTCATGGATTAGGATTATATCGCATGTGTTAATTTTTGTTCAATTACTGATAATTCTGTCTCAGTTAGTTGCTGTAGACAATGACACAAGTAAAATGTATCAACATCTGCCCTCATGGGATATAAAAAAAAAATTCGAACTGGATAAATTACAAAAATTAGCTATCTTGACTATAAAATACTACTATAATTTGTATTTTAAAGAGGGGAGGCTGTAGGCCTGCAATCACTAATTTTTGCAATTTTATATTTGTGCATTTTATTTCTGCTTTGCTCTTGTTTTTAAGAGAACATATATTAAGCCTGCATTGAATATTTAAAAGTTAGTTTTAAATTAAGTCTACAAATTAAGTGTGATTGTGCTTTAAGTCAACAATTAATCAATTATGTAATCAATATTATTCAGTCTCTCTTCTCTTGGCAATTCTTCGCGGACAAAGATTTTTGGTAAGGTTGCACTCATCGGTTGCAGGCCCGCTGGTGGCTAGTCAGGCCTATCCGTGACCGGCTGATTCTCCCTTGGCAAGTGCAAGTGAAGGTGTAATTGCTGCTGCGGGCAATTGGATATATCCTTCTCCTCCTTTTCTCTTTTGTACTGGCTCTTCACTCAGTCTCAAAGGTGTCTGTAACACTCCCAGTGAGGCATCTCCAGGCATCATGATTTATGGCCTGCGCTTCCCATTGGCGATGGTTGATGTGGCACACAGAGAGGGACTTCTTCAGTGAGTCCTTGAAATGTTTGTGTGGGGCCCCTCTGTCCCATTTACCAGTGGTCAGCTTTCCGTACAACGTAATCTTGGGCAGGCGACTGTCATCCATCCTAGCAATGGGACCCACCCAACACAGTTGGTTTTGCAGGCGGATGGCCTCGATGCTCATGATGTTGTCTGTTTCCAAGACTTCAGTGTTTGTGATGCAGTCCTGCCAGCAGATCTTAAAGATGCCATGGAGGCAGTGCTGATGAAAGAGCTCTAGAAGGCATACATGAAGGCAAAACAGGATCCCTGGCTCAGCACCATACAGAAGAGTGGTGAGGACTACGGCTTTGTACATTTGAGTTTGGTCTGTGCTCTGAGGCTGTCGTAGCTCCACACTCATTTCAGAGTCTGCCAAATGCACTGTTTGCTTTTGAAAGCCTATTTTCCACTTCCTTGTCTATGGCAACATCAAACCAGACGGTGCTTCCTAAATAGGTAAATTGCTTGACGGCATTCAGCTTAGTCCCCTTGATGGCAATGCTTGGTGGTCTATATTCTTCTTGGGGTGTAGGCTGATTTTTAGTCCGAAGAATTGTGCCACCTCGGAAAAACGCATTGTTATACATTACAAGTCTGATTGACTGTGAACCTGGAGAATACAGTCATCAGCGAAAATAAATTCATGGATGAGTTTTTCTTGTGTCTTTGTGTGGGCCTGAAGACGCCTGAGCTTGAAAAGAACTCCATCAGCCCAGAAGCATAGGTAAATTCCCTGCTTAATGCTTTTCAGCAATCAGTGGTAATATTAATAACTGTAAATTTGTTTTTCCCAAAGCTTTGTTTTAATACCAGTCAGTTCAGCCATGTTCATAGTTGTTTGTCTAAACTACTGTTTTTTCTCTTTCTAGATTTGCTAAAATAAAAGTTGTTATTGTTTAACATGAATCAGTTCCTCACTGCGTTCAATGATCCTTGAGCTACAAGCCAAGAAGCACATGATCAGTGAGTGGCGACTTCGGCCTGAATGAGACAGAGACCGAGTGAGTATATTTGGGAATTTGGTTCAAGTGGGAATTAGGTGCATAGGGGGAAAGAGGAGCTTTAGGTAAGGTTTACTGCAAGAAATGTGATTTAGAATAGAGTGCTGGGAGTTGGGTAATTAAGGAAGTTAGGGAAGGATGGGAAAGAGGTGCTCTTTTGCTTTCCGCTTTCTAACTTCCCAGTCTTCAGGAAGTGGTCGTACTCTGCTACAGGAGAAGCTAGTTATTTGGTGAGTATCTGGTAAGTGACTAAGCTTTATTCTATTCCGAAGGCTCAAAATAGGCTAGCACCTGGTGGTAAGGTTAATAAAATATATAAAAACAAAAGCAAAATACATAATTGAATAAAATAATTAAATAGTTAATTAGAACACATTAAGGATGTCAGGACAGGTGATGTGGCACAGCTGCAGCATGTAAGAACTCCTGGATGGCAGTTTGATCCAGGGCAAACACATTTGCAGTAAGTGTTTGAAGTTTGAGCAGCTTCAGCTCAGAGTTCATGAGCTGGAGGCTGAAATACAGACATTGCAATGCAGCAGGGTGGGGGAAAGCTACCTGGATACTTTGTACCAGGAGGCAGTAACACGTCTTAGGACAGGGTCTTCTGATTTGGTCAGTGGTCAGCGACAGGAGAATGTGACTGCGAATGAGGCAGGGAAGGGGACTCAGAGGGCAGGAGCACAAGAGTATGAGCCTCTGCAATTGTCCAACAGGTTTGAGGTTTTTTCAGCTCGTTTAGATGAGAGTGAGGGCTGAAAGGTGAATGAGCTTACTGGCCATGGCACCATGGTACAGGAAGCCATTCAAGTGGTGGTAGCAAAAAGGAATTTAGTTGTAGTAGGGGATAGTATAGTCAGAGAGATTGACACCATTCTCTGCAGCAAAGAGCGTGCGTCCAGACGGCTGTGTTGCCTACCCGGTGTCAGGGTTCAGGACATGTGCTTGGGGTTGGAGAGGAACTTGCAGTGGGAAGGGGAGGACCCAGTCGCTGTGGTCCACGTAGGTACCAACGAAATAGGTAGGACAAAGGAGGAGGTCTGCATAGTCAGTATGAGGACCTAAACACCAAATTAAGAAGCAGAACTTCAAAGATCATAATCTCTGGATTATTACCTGAGCCATGTGCAAATTGGCATAGGACAAATCAGATTAGCGAGTTGAACGTGTGCCTCAAAGACTGGTGTGGGAGAAGTGGGTTCCAGTTTGTGGGGCACTGGCACCAGTACTGAGGAAAGTAGGATCTGTACCACTGGGACAATCTACACCAAAACCGCGCTGGAACCAGTGTTCTTGCAAGCCACATATGAGAAGTAGAGAGGGATTTAAACTAAATAATGGGGACAAGGGATCAAATTTGGGAAGATGTGGCAAACTAAAGAGTAGAGACAAGGCAAAAGAGAAAGATATTATTATGGGAAATGAAAACAATCCATGACAGAAAAGGATAGAGAGTACAAATCTAACAGTAAATCAACAGATGAAACTAGAAGTTATAAAAATAAAAGGATAAAACTAAAAGCTCTGTATCTAAATGCACGTAGCATCCGAAACAAAACAGATGAACTGAGAGTGCACATAGAAATAAATACTTATGATTTGATAGCCATTATGGAAACATGGCTGCAGGAGGACATGATGGATTGGGACCTGAATATAGAAGGTTACAGGACATTTAGGAAGGATAGGAAGTGGGGAATGGTGGAGGGATGGCTCTGTTAGTTAATGATGGTATTAGCAGAATAGAGAAGGATGACCTAAATTCAGGAAGCCAGGATGTGGAAACGGTTTGGGTAAAGATGAGAAATGGTAAGGCAAGGCAATGTGAGTTGTGTACAGGTCTCCCAACAGTAACCACACAATAGGGTTGAGCATAAAGGAAGAAATCAATGGAGTTTGTCAGAAATGCACGGCGATAATCATGGGAGATTTTAATTTACATACAGACTGGAAAAGTCAGATGTGCAAAGATAGCCTAGATGAGGAGCACATTGACTGTTTTTGGGAGAGTTTCTTGGAACAGCATGTTCTTCAGCCAACCAGACAGCAGGCTATACTCAAGCTGGTATTGTGCAATGAGGTCGGAGTAGTTAATGATCTCATATTGAAGGCGCCCCTAGGTAGTGGCGACCATAATATGACTGAGTGTTGCATTCAGTTTGAGGGAGAGGGAATTGGGTCTGAGATTATGCTTTTAAATTTAAGGAAGGGCAATTATGAGGACATGAAAGCTGAGCTGGCGAAAGTGAATTGGTGAATTAGGTTAAAGGATAGGTCAATAGAGATGCAGTGGCTAATATTTAAGGGGGTATTTCAGAATGCACAGAATAGATACATTCCAACAAGTGAGAAAACGTTCAAAGGACGGATATACCATCCGTAGTTTACTAGAAAGGTTAAACATAGTATTAAACTTAAAAAAAACATATAATTGTGCAAAGATAGGTGGAAAGCCAGAAGATTGAACAGAATATAAGGAACAGCAAAGAATGACTAAAAGACTAATAAGAAGGGAAAAATTAGAGCATTAGAGAAAGCTAGCCAGAAATGTAAAAACAGGTTAACAAAGAGTTAACAAAGTGAACGTTGGTCCTTTGGAAAGTGATTCTGGAGAATTGATAACGGAAATCAAGGAGATGGCAGGTGAATTGAACAGGTATTTTGCATTAGTTTTCATTATAGAGGATACAAGTAACATCCCAGAAGCTATGAACCAGGAAATGGAAGTGGGGAAGGAAGTCAGGAAAATTAGTCACCAGGGAAGTTGTACTGAGTAAACTGTTGGAACTCCGGGCTGAGAAGAGCCCGGGTCCTGATGGACTTCATCCTAGGGTCTTAAAAGAAGTGACTAGTGAGGTAGTTGATGCATTGGTTTTAATTTTCCAAAACTCCCTAGATTCGGGGAAGGTCCCATTAGATTTGAAAATAGCAAATGTTCATTATTCAAAAAGGGAGGAAGACAGAAAGCGAGAAACTACGGGCCAGTTAGCTTAACATCTGTCATAGCAAAAATGTTAGAAGCTGTTATTGAAGAAATTATAGCAGGGCACTTGGATAAGCTCAAGGTCATCAGGCAGAGTCAACATGGTTTTGTGAAAGAGAAATCGTGTTTAACCAATTTATGGGAGCACTTTGAGGAAGTAACATATGCTGTGGATAAAGGGGGACGGACCATTTAGGGATAAAGGAATAAAACCCATAAAGGGAACCAAAGGGGATAAAGGTGGATGCACTGTACTTAGATTTCCAGAAGGCATTTGATGAAGTGCCACATCAAAGGTTATTGAGGAAAATAAAAGCTCACGGTATGGGGGATAACATATTGGCATGAAAAGAAGATTGGCTGGCTAACAGGAAGCAGAGAAAATGGTTTTTGCAGGTTGGTAAGATGTAACAAGTGGTATGCCACAGGGATCAGTGCTGGGACCTCAACTGTTTACAATTTATATAAATGACTCGGATGAAGGGATGGTTGCCAAAGTTGCTGATGTCACAATGATAGATATGAAAGAAAGTTGTGAAGAGGACAACAAGGACAGCGAGTAATTAGGAAAGCTAACAGAATTTTATAATTTATTGCGGGGGGAATTGAATACAAAAGTAGGGAGGTTATGCTTCTCTTGTACAGGGCATTTATGAGACCACATTTGGAGTACTATGTACAGTATTGGTCACCTTATTTAAGGATGGAAGTAAATATGTTGGAAGCAGTTCAGAGAAGACTTACCAGACTAATACCTGGAATGGCTGGGCTGTCTTATGAGGAAAAGTTGGACAGACTAGGCTTGTATGCACTGGAGTTTAGAAAAGTAAGAGCGACTTGATTGAAACATATAAGATCCTGAGGGGTCTTGACAGGGTGGATGTGGAAAAGATGTCTCCTCTTGTGGGAGGATCTAGAACTAGGGGTCACTGCTTAAAAATAAGGGCCTGAATTTTTCCTGTGTTGAGCGGGCAGGGCGGGAGCGGTCGCGGAGCCGACCGCCGCCTGCAATCTGCTCCGCGCTGCCATTGGCCCATCCAGCATAAGACATGAGCGGTAGCACTCAGGGCTACCCGAGAGGGCGGGGGGAGGTGAGAGAGTTGGGGTCAGCGCTCTTTCGCGCGAAAGAGTGCTTCAATCTCCCTTAGACATGGAGCTGCCTCAGGGAGATTGAAGCGCTTTTGAAATAAATAAATAAATGGTATAAAAATTTAATTAAACATGTCCCCTCATGTTGGGACATGTTTTTATATTTCAGAAAAATGTTTTATTTTATTCATAAAAGCTTTAAGAAACCTCATCCTGCTTGTGGATGAGGTTTCCTAAAAAATGTAAAGGCCGCTTGGTCTTTTCGCCTGCCCGCCAACCATAAGGTTGGATAGGTGGTGTAAAGTTGACCTTAATTAGTTCTTTAATGGCCTTTTAAATATCAGCGGGCACACAGCCGACTCTGGTGCGCCCACCGAACGAAACATCGCGAGACAGCACGATGACATCGGGACACATGCCCGACATCATCGCGCATCATATTACACACCGGCGTGTCGGGTCCGCCCCCACACGCCAACTGAAAAATCCTGGCCAAGGCGTCACCCATTTAAAACAGAGACAAGGCAAAATTTTTTCACTCGGAGGATCGTGAGTCTTTGGAACTCTCTTCCTGAAAAAGTGGTGGAAGCAGAGTCTTTGAATATTTTTAAGGCAGACATGGATAGATTCTTGTTAAGCATGGGGGTGATAGGTTATCATGGGCTAGGTGGGATGCAGATTTCAGATTACTATCAGATCAGCCATGATCTTACTAAAAGATATAGCAGGCCTATTCCTGTTCCTTGTTCATATGTTCATCTAATTTTGCACGTGACGGGGTCAACTTTCGTATGGAATCAGGAGATGGAGTTTGATTTGAGATCTGATGAAGAGTTATACGGACTCAAAACATTAACTGTTTCTCTCTCCACAAATACTGCCAGACCTGCTGAGTTTTTCCAGCATTTTCTGTTTTTATTTTAGATGGAGTTTGATTAATAGATGGTATAACCTCATTGATGGCAGATGGGAGACACCATCATAAGATATGTAAACAGCTTGAATATTCCAAAGTCTGCAAGCCTTGCACTGCCTGTGAGAAGAATTTGATAAGGGGGCTCTTGTTTTGAGAAAGCCTGGATGGAGGCCTTGAAAGGCTGGAAAGGAGTCAGAAATTGAACTTAAAGGGGTACAGCATCCAAAGTTCAGGGCTGCAGCTGAAGTCGATTAGTCAATCACCCAAGACCTAGGAGGAAGGGCCATTGACAGAGTGGCTGACCAGATAGCCCAGCCCCGTGGAAGGCTAGTTGGAGACTTGGTGACGTATGGGATAAATGGAATCTTACCATTTTGGGGAGTTGTCTTGAACAGACCAATTTGGGGTTGTTTTACCATTTTGGGGAGCTATCATAAATAGACCAATTTGGGGTTACTTTTTGTAATATAGAATGTACTAGTATAAAGTTTTCTGTTTTCTTTTAATACACAAAGTGTGTTTTTTTCCTTCTTTTCTTTATAAGGTTATCTTTCTTTTCTTTTAAATCATTAATAATTGTTTAATAGTTGGGGAGGTGGCGGCATAGTGGTATTGTGAGATCTTGCCTCACAAATTTGATTGAATTCTTTGAGGAAGTGACAAGAAGGGTTGATGAAGGTGGTGCAGTGGATGTTGTGTACATGGATTTTAGCAAGGCATTTGACAAGGTCCCACATGGCAGATTGGTCAGGAAAGTAAAAGCCCATGGGATTCAGGGTAATGTGGTAAACTGGATAAAAGGTTGGCTTTGTAACAGGAAACAAAGGGTAATGGTCGATGGATGCCCTTGCAAATGGAAAGTTGTCTCATGTGGTGTTCCACAGGGCTCAGTGTTGGGACCCTTGATGTTTGTGTTATATATTAACACTTTGGATGTGAATGTGGGGGGCACGATTGGGAAATTTGCAGATGACACAAAGATTGGCCGAGTAGTGGATAGTGTAGAGGATAGCCATAATCTCCAAAACGATATAGATGGGTTGGTGGAGTGGGTGGTAAAGTGGCAGATGGATTTTAACATAGAGAAGTGTGAGGTCATACATTTAGGGAGGTCAAACAGTTACAGGGATTACACAATAAATAGGAATATACTAAGAGGGGTAGATGAAGTGAGAGATCTTGGCGCACAAGTACACAGATCCCTGAAGGCAGCAGTTCAAGTAGACAAGGTTGTAAAGAAGGCATATGGAATGCTCTCCTTCATTGGCAGAGGTATAGAATATAAAAGTAAGGATAATGTTGGAATTGTATAAAATACTGGTGAGGCCACAACTGGAGTATTGTGTGCAGTTCTGGTCACATTACAGGAAGGATGTAATAGCTCCGGAGAGGAGTGCAGAGGAGGTTTACAAGAATGTTGCTAGGGTTAGAAAGAAGTGTAGCTATGAGGAGAGATTGGATAGGTTAGGGTTATTTTCCTTAGAACAAAGAAGGCTGAGAGGTGACTTAATTGAAGTGTACAAAATTATGAGGGGAATAGATAGAGTGGACAGGATAAAATTGTTTTCCTTGATGGAGAATTCTAGAACGAGGGGCCATAGATTCAAGATAAGTGGCAGAAGGTGTAGAGGGGATATGAGGAAGAACTTTTTTACGCAGAGTGTAGTGGGTGTCTGGAATTCGCTGCCCAAGTTGGTGGTAGAGGCACAAACTCTAAACTCTTTTAAAAAGTACCTGGATCTGCACCTTAAGTGCTGTAAACTGCAGGGCTATGGGCCAGGTGCAGGAAGGTGGGATTAGAAAGGGCACCTGGGTATCCTCAGGCTGGCATGGACAAGGCCGAATGGCCTTCTTCTGTGCTGTAACTTTTCTATGGTTCTAACTAGTATTGCAGAGACCCAGGGTAATGCTCTGGGGACCCGGGCTTGAATCCCACCACTGCAAATGGTGAAATTTGAATTCAATAAAAATCTAGAATTAAAAATCTGATGGTGAACATGAAACCATTGCTGATTGTTGTAAAAAGCCATCTGGTTCACTAATGTCCTTCAGGGAAGGAAATCTGCTGTCCTTATCTGTCTGGCCTAAAGGTGACTCCTGACCCACAGCAATTTGGTTGACTCTTTAAAAAAAAGCCCTCTGCAACGACACCCACATTTCATGAATGAATAAATAAATAATAAAAATAGCTGTTTTCACACATTGTTTGGTATTGAGTTACTCATTACCGTTATGTCCAGAGTATGTTCCGAACCCAAGTGAGATTCTGCAAGGGATTCTCATACCCCTACAGAGGGACACCCTCAGTGAAATTGACAGGTTGTGAAAGTTTTGAACAGTTACACATATATAGACAGGCTGTCTTGGGTAGCACAGGTTTGCCAGAGTGCTATCATTGCTTGGCAGATGAGCACAAATTATCTGGCAGGCATTTCACCTGACAAACACTTCACCCACCGCGGATGCACTTCTCTGCTGCCAGCTGTAAGAGCAGCATAGAAGCAACTACACTGTCCTCCTCAGCTACTGTCTAGGGAATGGGACTTCCAACTGCAACATGCTCTAGCTACCTTCCATGAAACTAGATTCCCCACAGGGGGAACATGCACTGAGTTACAGGTGGAAGGAGGCTAGACCTCTAACAGTGGGTCTAAAGGCAATGGTCCAGCTAAACTGACATGTATGGGCACCTTAGCCTGAGGAGGCTCAAGCTGCAATGGCAGCTTGCTGCTAACATCTGCATCCTCATGGTGCCAGTGGAGCAGGCGAAGCTTCAGAGTGGAGTGGGCAACCACATACTCCCAATGCCTGACAAGGTGTCCATCCTACAAACCCACAATCCAGACTCTAGCCACATTGTGTGATCTCTTCTCCTACAAGGTGTGAGTATTCAGAATGGTATATGTGCAAAGTGAAGAACATTTGTTTATGCTGCCTGTGAGGCCTGGGTACGAGGTGGCACTTGGATTTGGGCAAGTGTAGGCAGCTCAAATGGGGATGAAAGATATTTTCAGAAATGGGAATGAGTGGAGCTTCAAGGTATGTAGCTCTGAGGCTTGCTGTGCAGGACAATCCAAGTCAAATTGTGGGCCTTGACCCCTGACAGAATTACACCACTCACCTGTCATGTCCGCCTAAGATCCTGATCCTCATGGTTAACTGTCTCCAGATTTAAGGGCCTCACTACTGCTGCTCCCTTCTTGAGCCAGTTGCAGCCAAGTCCCTCTGAATCTCAGAGCTCTGCAATCTCTCACCATTTAGATAATATGCTTCTTTTATATTCTTCCAGGTGTTAAGCTAACTGGCTTGTAGTTTCCTGCTTCCTGTCTCTCTCCCTTTTTGAATAAAGGAGTTACATTTGCTGTTTTCCAATCTAATGGAACCTTCCTCGAATCCAGGGGCAGAATTTTATGGCAGCGGGATTTTACCTTCCCGCCTAAATCAATGGGATTTAGAATGGCTCGCCGCATTTTATGGCCCCCATCCCTGCCACGACAGGGGCTGTAAAATTCCAGCCCTGGGAATTTTGGAAAATTAAAACCAATGGATCAACTATCTCACTAGCCACTTCTTTTAAAACCCTAGGGTGAAGTCCGTCAGAACCCAGGGATTTGTCAACCCGCAGCTCCAACAATTTACTAAGTGCCACTTCTCTGGTGATTGTAATTTTCCTGAGTTCCTCCCTTCCTTCCAATTCCTGATTTACAGCTGTTCCTGGGAAGTTACTTATATCCTCTAAAGTGATGCAAAATACCTGTTCATCTGCCCCCTCTTTATTTTCCATTATCAATTCCCCAGACTCACTTTCTACAGGACCAACACTCAATTTTGTTAACTCTTTTCTTCTTTAAATATCTATAGAAACTCTTACTGTCAGTCTTTATATTTATTTGCTATTCTTTATATTCTATCCATTCTTCTGACCCGCCATCTGCTTTTGCACAATTATATGCTTTCCATTAAGTCTGATATTGTCTTTAACTTTTTTAGTTAACCACTGACGGCAGGCCTTCCACTTGGAATTTTTCTCTCATTGGAATGCATCTATTCTGTGTATTCTGAAATATCCCTTTAAATGTCTGCCATGGCATCTCTATTGACCCAACCTTAACCTCATTTGCCATTCACTTTAGCAATGAAAACACATCAGACCTTCTAAAAGTGCACATGACCATACATTCTGTTTGTTTGCCTACCTTGCTTTTGGCAGCACTCGCAATCATCAACGCCAGGCTCCGCAGGCAGCACCACATCACTTTTAGTGGGGTCTCATGGGCAGATCTCTACCTGCTAAAGCAGCCATAAGGCAGGACAGGCTTTTCAGTGGCTGCAGGGCTAGGGCTTGCTTGAGTAAGGGGGAGAGGTGGCCTCAGGAAAGGGAAGAGGCTGCAGGGCGAGGGCTGTACTGGGGAAGGGGTATCCCAAGGTGAGTGTAGGGGCACATGGCGATCTATGCAAGTGGCCTCAAGATAATGAGGTCTTAGGAGGTAGTCTCCAGCGGAGTTGAGGCCAGATGGAGATGTGAGGATGTGCATGAGACAGCTGTGCAGTGAGCGAGATGCGCGTGAACATGTGATGGCCTAAGTACTCGATGGGCCGAAGGGCCTCTTCTGCGCTGTGATTCTGATAAGTGTGTGAGTTTAGAGTGATGAAATGGTTACCTTACCCTCACAGCATGGATAAGATCATTCATCCTACTTCTGTACTGGATGGCCAACCTCTTCTGCTGGCACTGACCACCACTGCCACCACCTCCCAAGCTGTAGGGGAGAGATTGCTGGATCTCTTGTGGCCAGAGTGGATGGCGGGCCTCCAAAAGGCATTCCAGTGATGGGTCACTGACCTCTTCTTGGCTTTCACTGGAGCAGTCCTGGGCTGCAAAAATCTAGAACTGTGTGCGCAGCTGCAATTTAGATATGGCACCCAGGGTGAGGTAACAGCATGGCAGGCGATTCAGGCTGCCCACCAGCAAGACGATGTGTTTCCTGTCGCTGCATAATAAATAAAGTGGGAAGCAGACAATATGGCACGAAAACCCGTCATTGCAGCCGGCAGGCAAAACGTAATTTTTCAAGCCCGCTACTGCATTTAGTGCAAATCTGGGACAATTCCGCCCATAGGTTCACGTCAGGATGGTATGTGGCTTGGACAGGAACTTGCAGATTGTGGTATTCTAATGTATTCACTGCCTTTTGCCTCCTAAGCCATTCCTGTCCCTCTTTACATAGAAACATAGAAAATAGGAGCAGGAGTAGGTCATTCGGCCCTTCGAGACTGCTCCGCCGTTCATTATGATCATGGCTGATCATCCAACTTAATAGCCTGCTACCGCTTTCTCCCCATATCCTTTGATCCCTTTCACCCCAAGAGCTATATCTAACTCCTTCTTGAAAACATACAATGTTTTGGCCTCAACTTCTTTCTGTGGTAGTGAACTCCACAGGCTCACCGCTCTCTGGGTGAAGAAATTTCTCCTCATCTCAGTCCTAAATGGTCTCCCCGTATCCTCAGACTGTGACCCCTGGTACTGGACTGCCCCACCATCGGGAACATCCTTCCTGCATCTACCCTGTCTAGTCCTGTTAGAATTTTATAGGTTTCTATTTAAGCTATGTTTCTACAATAGTCTTCTTCTTATCGTGTCCACGGACAGTCTATACATGGCCCAGCCAGAACTGGACATGTTTTTGTGCCTTGTTGTTGAATTCGGCAAGATCTGCAACAGTGCAGGGTTCCACTAGCGATAGGCATTGCAGGAGATGTTGCATAGTCTGTGGCTCAGTTCCACATTCACAAGTTGTCGGGCTGGTTGTATATCCCCATTTGCTTAGTGACACTTTTGAACGACCTACACCAGTCCTAAGTCCATTAAGGCAATTCCAAGTTGCCCAGTTGCAATTAGCTCCTGGGGGAAGGCTTTCATCCGGTAGAATTTCCATCGCTGGGGGTTGTTCGAGACTGGCGAGCCGGTCTTTCCACAAGGCGATGTGGGCTTCAGATGGGGTTGATTGTAATGGAACAACACTGTTCATGAAGCTCTTCCTTGACTTTAGGTGGCTGGGTGTCGGTGTATGACCATGTAGAGGGTGCCTCTCATCTGATGTTTGACGGAGTCGCTCTTTCTTGCTGGCTACTGTTCTTCTTATATCAGGGGGAGAGATGCCCACCAGCATATATAGGCTGTTGGTGTTTGTTGGTTTTAAACAGCCTGTGATAAGTCAGCAGCTTGCATTCAGAACGGCATCCATCTTCTTAGCACGAGCAGATCTTTCCCATGCAGGGCAGGCGTATTCGGTAGTGGGAAAGCAAAGAGCAAGTGCACTGGTTTGCAATGTTTTCGAGCTTGCTCCCCATTTTGTGTTAGTGAGCTTATTCAGGATGTTGTTTCATGAGCTCACTTTTGCCTTTGTCTTTTCAATATGGTTCTTGAAGGTGAGGCATCTGTCAAGGGTGACTCCTAAGTAGATAGGGTGCTCGCAATGTGTCAGTGTTGCTCCACACCAGGTTACTTTAAGCTGGCGTTTGGCTTCACGGTTTCTGAGGTGGAATGCACAAACTTGTGTCTTTGATGGGTTTGCGTGAAGGTGGTTTTCTTCATAGTAGGATGTTAGTCCCTCCAAGGCCTCAGAAAGCGCGTTCTCCACAGTGTTAAAATCAGTGCTTTGGGCAGTGACACATAAGTCATCAGCATATATAAAACAGCGTGTGACACCGTCTATAGGTTGGTCATTCGTGTAGATGTTGTACAGCATCGGTGCAAGCAGGCTTCCCTGAGGAAGACCATTCTTCTGAATACGCCACCTGCTGCGCTTCCCACTTAGTTCAACTTAGAACCGGTGATTCTGAAGCATGCTTTCTAACAGCTCTGTTAAGTGAATATCTTTTGTCATCTCTAGGATCTTGCAGAGAAGACGTCTATGGTTCACTAAATCGTATGCTGCTGACAGGTCTACAAAAACAGCACCTGTTACCATCCCTTACTCAAAACCATCTTCGATATGTTGTGTGAGGTAGAGCAGTTGGCTTGTTGTTGATTTGCCGGGGCGGAAACCTCCTTGCTCTGGAAGGATCTTCTCATCTACAGTTGGTGCTATCCTATTGAGTATCAGGCATTCAAACAGCTTATTGGTGTGGCAAAGTAGTGAAACTGGCCGAAAACTCTTAGGATCTGAGGGATCTTTTCCGGGCTTTAATAGTGCTATTACATGTGCCTTCTGCCAAATATTAGGTACCTTGTGTGTTGCCAGGCAGTGGTTGAACAATTGTAGGAGCCATTTCTTTGCTTGCTGTCCAAAATGCTTTATCTGCTCCGTTGCTATGTTGTCAAGACAAATTGCTTTCCTGTGTTTTAGACTAGATATACCAGTTTCCAGCTCTTCCATGGCGAATGGTCCAGTGAAGCCAGGGTCATCGCTGTACTTCTTCCTATCTAGTTGTGCTCTTGGTTGTTTCTTGTTGATTTTTCCATTTAGGAGCAACTGGTGTGCAACTTGGTTTGCAGACACATTTGGATGTTGGGCAGCTTTCTTGGGATCGCCTCCAAGTTTGCGTATGAGAGACCATGCCTTCTTGCTGTTTTTTGTAAGATCTGTTGTCTCTATCAAGGTGTCCCAGGTGTTTTGACGCTCTTGAGAGATACTTAACATCACCCTCTCACCGGTAGATATTGTTTCCTCTAAGAAGGGGTCAGATTCAAACATTGAGACATACTCCCAGTAGAGTTCAGCATTCTCCTTGGTGAGACCAGAGACGTAGTGTGCTCTACAACCTCGGGGGATCTTCCTTCTGGCTGTTTTCTGGACAGCTTTTGCAAACAGGTTGTAGTGCTCAGGTAATGGTTTAATGCGTTTAACCTTTGCGGTCAAGTGCTCGTATGAACCCGTTCCAATCGGCCTTCTTGAAGTTGAAGCGCCTTTTGAATGGTACGACGGTTGGTAACATCTGGATACCAATAGGACGGTGTTGTGTCTGTGGTATTGGTTCTGTGACAAGCTTCTTGCAGTGGCCAGCGATGTCATTGCTGACAATGGCAAGATCTGGGTTATAACTACACTTCCAGCGGGCACTGTGGAAGGAGGCTGACACTTTAGGATCGTGGATGCGACTAAGCTGGTTAGCGTCCATCCATTCTTCGACTGCTTCTCCATCGTTGTTAGACTCCTTGTACCCCCATGGGGTACTGTGGCTATTAAAGTCTCCAGTGATGATCTGTGATTTACTGTGCAGGTTGGGTAAAGGGTTAGAGAAGCTGAAATCTGTGCCAGGTGGCTTGTACACTGAGGTCACTACTACTTTACTCAGCTCTACAGTTAGAATTTCCATGTTGTCCTTCTCTGTTTTAGAAGTGGCTTCTACAACTGAACCAGCTCTAACAAATACAGCACTGCCATATTGTCGATGAGGTCTTTCAATAACCAGGAACATTTCTGGTATTTTTGGGCGGTTGTTCTCACTTCCTCTATGTGTCTCCTACAGGCAGGGGACATCACACTGCAACTCATTGCATAATGTAGCGAGGATGTTTTGTTTGGCTACAGAGAACCCTTCAACGTTAGCAGATATAACAGTCAATGCCGGGCTTGAAAAAGACCCGTGTTTCTGACATCGATGACTTCCGTCTTCAGGCATGATGTTGGTACTTGATCAAATCAGCGGTACGAAAATGTTGTATACACTACTTGCTGTGTGTGGTGGTGGTAGAATTGGTTAAAACAGGGCCGCGATGTGAACGCTTCTACCTTGGCCCCTACAATAGTGATGATATCATACTACCACATTTCAATCTGTGCCCGCAACTCGTCTGGTTTATTTGCTATACTCCTTGCAATGAAATAGATACCCTTGAGCATGCACTGCCAAAAACTCATTTTTTTTATTTTCTAACCTTTGGTTCCTCTGCCTTCCAGACTCAAGATTAATTTTCTGCCTTCCAATTTCATTTTTCATTTTGTCCCAACTCTTGGGTTACCATCCCCCGGCTAAACCGGTTTAATATCTCCCCAACAGCACTAACAAAAGGTACAAGGAACTCAGTTCCAGCTGCACCATCCTGCACCAACTTTCAAGCCATGGATTCATCTGTCTTAACCTCCTAGTCCTGTACTCACTTGTGCATGACACTGGAGGTAATCCAGAGATTACTACTTTTGAGGCCCTGCTTGCTAATTTTCTACCTAACCCATTAAACTCTGACTGCAGGATCAAATCCCTCTTTCTAACTATGTCATTGGGTCCGACTTGGAGCACAACTGCTGGTTGTTTACCCTCGCCCCTTAGGTGGTGGAGGTCACAGGTTTTGAAGGTGCTGTCAAAGAAGCCTGGGTGAGTTGCTACAGTGCATCTTGTAGGTGATACACACTGCTGCCACAGGTGCTTCGGTGGTGAAGGGAGTGGAAGTTGAAGGTGGTGGATGGGATGGCAGTCAAGTGAGCTGCTTCATGCTAGATGGTGTCAAGCTTCTTGAGTGTTGTTGTAGTTGCAGTCATCCAGGCAAGTGGAGAGTATTCCATCGTTTGTGCTTTGTAGATGGTGGACAGGCTTTGGGGAGTCAGGAGATGAATTACTCTCTTCAGAATTCCCAGCCTCTGATCTGCTCTTGTAGCCAGAGTATTTGTATGGCTAGTCCAGTTCAGTTTCTGGTCAATGGTAACCCCCAGGATATTGATAGTAGGGGATTCAGCAATTGTATTGCCATTGAATGTCAAGGAGCAATAGTTAGATTCTCTCTTTTTGGAGATGGTCATTGCTTATTACTTGCATAGCACAAATATTACGTGCCACTTGTCAGCCCAAACCTGGATATTGTCCAGGTCTCACTGTATATGGACACGGACTGCTTCAGTATCTGAGAAATTGCAAACAGTCCTGAACAGTGTGTAAATGTCTGCAAAATCCCCACTTCTGACCTTATGATAGAGGGAAGGTCATTAATAAAACATCTGAAGATGGTTGGGCCTAGGACACTGTGCTGAGGAACTGAGTGCCTTGCTAGCTACTTCAAAGGGAACTTAAGAGTCCCACAACATGACTGTGGGTCTGGAGTCACACATAAATGGGCAAAGATGAACATTAGTGGGTTTTTGCAATAATCAATTATAGCTGTAATGGTCACCATTTGAGACTGATTTTAAATTCCAGATTTACTAATTAAATTTTAATTCTGTTAGCTGCCATGGTGGGATTTGACACAGCCAGGTCTGTGCTCTTCAACTGCTCTCCCTTTTTTCCCTTCATTGTACTGGTATCTTCAGCCATGGGAGTTTGGTGAAGAGGGGAAAGAGGTGCTCCTTTCTTGTTCTACCGTTTTCAGCCTCCAGTAATGTGTTTCTTACTTTGGTACAGAGGAACGAACGGATTGGTGAGTAACTGGTAAGTTATTCTAATAATAATTCTTAAAATAAATAGTCTATAGGTTAAGGTATGGCAGGGCAGCTCGGCCAAATGGAGTGTGCATCCTGTGGCACGTGGGAAGTCATGGACACACCATGTATCCTAGACAAACAGAGCTGCAGGAATTGTCACAGGCTACACAAAATTGAGCTGCGGGTTTCAGAACCTGAGCGGCAGCTAGAGTCACTGTAGTGCATCGGTGAGGCAGAGAACAACGCGGATAGCACCTTTCGGGAGGTAGTCACACTGCAGTTTAGGAATGTGCAGGCAAATAGGCACTCTGGTGGATACCCATTCCCTATGACAACAATCAGGTAGCGCAAGAGGCCCGAGCTAATCTCGCTTGCTAACCGACTTTCCATTTTGGATAATGATAAGGATGATGTTTCCTCAGAGGAGTGCAGCAAAAGCCAAGTCCAAGTCTGTGGCACCTCAGGTGGCTCAGCTGCACATGAGGAGAGAAAATAGAGTGGAAGAGCAATAGTGATAGGGCATGTGTTAGTTAGGAAACAGGCAGTGTTTCTGTAGCTGCAACATGACTCCAGGATGGCATATGGCCTCCCTGGTGACAGGATCAAAGATGTCACAAAGTGGCTGGAGGACATTCTTGTGGGGGAGACTAGACAGCGAGAGGTTGTGGTCCATCTTGTACCAATGACATAGGTAGGAAGTGGGAAGAAGACTTGAAAGCAGATCTTTAGGGAGTTAGGAAATTAATTTAAAAAACAGGGCCTCAAAAGCAGTAATCTCAGGATTACTCTGAGCACCATGTGCTAGTGAGCATAGAAATAAGTAGATTGAGCAATTAAACACGTGGCTGGAGAACTGATGTAAGAGGGAGGGCATCAGGTTTCAGAGGCATTAGGACTGGTTCTAGGGCAGGTGGGACCTATACAAAGTGGACAGTTGCACCTTAGCAATCCTCTGAGAGAGATTTGCTGGTGCTGTTGGGGAGGGCGTAAACTAGATTGGCAGGGGTTGGAAAATGAGAGGGATCTCAGATTGGAGTTAAGCAAAACTGGTTATAAGTAGAAAAGTAGTATGCAAATCAGAAAACAGGCAAAGCAAAGGCAAACATCAAATAGGATCAGAATGCAGAATAATGTTAAAAAAAAAAGTTACGGACATTCTATCTGAATGCACGCAGAATTTGCAACAAGGTAGATTATTTGAAGGCATAAATAGAGATAAATGGTTATGATTTAGCTGCCACTAGAGAGTGGTATTTACATGGTGACCACAACTGGGAAATGAATATTCAAGGATATTCATCATTTTGAAGGGTAGCTAAAAAGGGAAAGGATGTGGCGTAGCGATGTTAATAAAGGGATGCGATCAGTACATTAGAGAGAGACAGGATCTTAGATTGAAGGGCCAAAATGTAGAGGCTGGTGGATTTTTTTAATTATACGTTCACAGGATGTGGGCATCCCTGGCTAGGCCAGCATTTATTGCCCATCCATAGTTGCCCTTGTTCAGAGGGCATTTTAGAATCAACCACATTATTGTGGATCTGGAGTCACATGTAGGCCAGACCAAGTAAGGACAGCAGATTTCCTTCCCTAAAAGGACATTAGTGAACCAGATGGGTTTTTAAATGACAATCGGCAATGGTTTCACGGTCATCATTAGACTTTTAATTCCAGATTTTTACTGAATTCAAATTTCACCATCTACCATGGTGAGATTCGAACTCAGGGCACCAAAACATTATCCTGGTCTCTGGATTACCAGTCCAGTGACAATACCACTACGCCACCGCCTCCCTCCCTCCTCTCCCACCCCCGGAAAAGGCAGAATATGTAGGGTTACGGGGAGGAGGCAGGAGTTTGGAACTAGATGAGTGTTACGCATCATCATTCTCTGCTGTGCCTTTTATAACCCGGCACTGCAATGGGGAGACGAGCTGGCTGAGGAGGAGATGGAGGAACTAGTGATCTCCTCCGATGAGGAAGACATGACAAGAATGAGGCTGAGGAGGTCCTCGAAGGTGACGATGACAGGGATGAGGCTCTCGCACTGGCTAGACGAGGCAGCCGCACTCTGGAGGCCCTCATAGCTGCTATATTTGTGGAGGATGAAGACAACACGCAGCGAGGACACTGCATAGATCTTCACATAGCCTCTGAGAATGTCTGACTTCTGTCTGGCTGAGGGCAGCTCACTTGGCTCTGTGATCAGGGTCATATCAGAGATGCAGCAATGAAATTTTAGAACCATTTGATCCTTTGTCCGCCTTCAGCAACTGAGCCCTTCAGGAGCACAGCATCAGTGGTCACAGATGCTGAAGAGATGGGGTCCAGCCCCACCTTAAAAGGTGCTGAGAGCACAGAGAAAATGATGGAACTCCGTCGCACCCACCCACTACACTCTGGCAGCATTGACAAGCACCATTGAGGTGCAGACATCAATAACGTGTCCAGGGAGTGAGAGGCCGGACCATCACTTTGGTCTGAAGCCTGCGCAGAGCACCAGGAAGAGGCCCTGGAT
Organism: Cetorhinus maximus; assembly: GCF_964194155.1. Lineage (NCBI taxonomy): Eukaryota > Metazoa > Chordata > Chondrichthyes > Lamniformes > Cetorhinidae > Cetorhinus > Cetorhinus maximus. Next base: position 170,752,773 of record NC_135883.1, read on the forward strand.
TGAGACATATGCCTTTATCTTGTGCAGAAAGGTTTCATATCTAAGTGACAAGAACACTGCTCATCAGAACAAGAAGCCATAGACAGGGAGACATTCTTGGGAATCTATTGACAATACTGAACACTATGTACAAGTAATTAACACTAGTGCCCAGGCTGTGCAAATAATGCTTAATTTTCCTAACCCTGCCACTAAGTCTTGGTGCTCCCCAGACATCCCCAGCGCAGTTAGAGGCAGCCTGCTGACTGCAACACCCTGTGATGACCTTGGCGGGCGTCCTCCAGAGGGCCAAGACTTGGAGGGCCTGGCCTGCTTTCGAGGTCCTGCTGTGTGGCAGTGACACCCTCCTTGGTTTGTGAAGCTGGAGCTGCTGAGGTCACAGGAAGAGGGTGTTCGGATGGGCAGACATTCCCGGAGTCACCTGGATGAATGGCCCCAGGCCATGCACCTGCTGATCCTCCTCCCTATGGGTGCCCGAGGGCCCCAGGCTGACTCCTTGGGGAGAAGTGGTAGCTTCAGAGAGCTCGAGCTGCCCGGCATCCTTCTCATGTACACTGTTGGAGGCCAACCAATGCATCAGTGATGGAAGAGAGCCCGCGCAGCAGTGCAGGACCAATGTCCTGGACCAAAATCTCCATGGCAGCCGCCCTTCTACTTTTGTTGACCTCAGTGCATTGGCATGACAGCGCTATCAACTCAGTGAAGCTGAAGGACAGATACTCCGTCATGCCTTGCAATCTGAGGAATGCAGTGGGCATCCCTTCCTGATGCTGTCAAGCTTGCCTTTGCAGCTCCAGCAACTATGGCATGACCAAGTCCAGAGGCTCGCCATCGGACTCGGAATCAGCAAACTTCTGGCCGCCAGCATTCGTTCAAGTGCCAGACACCAGGGAAGTGCCCGCCAGTGCCTACTGTGGATCAGACAGTGTGATGTGCTCACCAGATTGGGATCCCAAGGCTATTCCAAAGCTAAGCCCCACCAAGGTGTCTCTGAGCTGGTTGAGGGTGTTGGTGAGTGCTGTAACAGGACTTCAAAAGGAGGGTGCCTCCAGATTTTTCTTCACAGCTTTCTTCGGGGCTTGACTGGAGGCCCTGGGTCATGGACTCCGTCGGCTGTTTCCCAGATGTGCCTACGGAAGCAAGAGAAGATAATTAGTGAAGGCAATGGCCTGTGGAGGAGGACACATCACTCACAGAGTGGTTGTTTGATGGATGTTGCACTGCTGGACCCTCAACTTGGTAGAGCACTGCCAACCTCACTGTCAGCACAGTGGGGTCCAGATCATCACTGGTCTGCTGGATGGCTGTGTTTTCAAAATCCGTGAGGACTTTGATTTCAAGCAATCCCCCACCGGTCTGCAACCTTTCCTTGTTGTTGTGTGCCAGCTTATCCTGAATGAATAGAGACAGAGAAAGCGTATGCAGGATGCCTGCCAGGCCAGATGATAAGCATGCCTGGCGAGTGATCCCATGGATGGGTGAGGACAATGACGGGGAGTGAGAAAGAGTTAATGGTGATGTCCCTTGAACCGGCAGTGAGTGAGGGCCCTCTGGACGTGTGGTGGGTTTGAGAGTGAGTGCGTTGAAAGTGATGTGAAGAATGAATGGAGATGATCATTCATCCTGTGGCACTTTTGAAGGGTATTGGCACTGACCATTGCTGCCACCGCCTCCCAAACCTGGTTATTCACACCACTGCCCATCCTGCGACCAGAGCTAGGGTAGGTGGGACTCCACGGCATCCAAATGGCGTTCCAGTGATGTGTCACTGAACCTAGAGGCTGCAGTCTTTTTGGCTTTCGTGGACATCTTCCCTGCAGCAGTCGTGGACTAGAAGCACTGAGATGTGTGCTAGTGGCTGGACTTGAAATATGGCGCAAGGTGTGCTGAAGCAGCGAGATGATGGTGGGCGGGCGAATAAGAGCCCACCCACTATGGAAATGGCGTGTTTCCCAGGAATTAATAAATAATATGGCAGGACGTTGTTTTACCTGCCTGCTACTGCACTTTGTGCAAATCTGGAACGATTCCTCCCATTCTGCGGAAACTTGGACTGATAATCTATCTCTGCTGCTGCAAGATGCCAAGCTACTCCAGCAGCTGTGGACATTTCTGAGCAACAGAAGGTTGAAGGCCTACTCACAAGACAAGGCCAGCACTTCAAGAACAGTCACTAACAGTCTCCCACAGATAACTCAGACATTTACAGCTCAGAAGGAGGCCATCAGCCCATCGTGTCCACGCCGGTCAACAAAAGATCTGACTACACGAATCCCATTTTCCAGTGCTTGGCCCATAGCCCTGGAGGCTATGCCAACCACGCTTTCAGGCAGTGAGCTCCAGACTCCCATCACCCTCTGGGTGAAAATGTCTCTCCTCAACTCCCTTCTGAGCCTTCTACCTCTTACCTTAAATCTATGCTCCCTGGTTATTGGCCCCTCTACTAATGGAAAAGTGCCTTCCTATCCACCCTATCTATGCCCTCAGTCTTATACACCTCTATCAGGTCCCCTCTCAACCTTCACTGCTCCATAGAAAACAACCCCAGCCTATCCAATCTTTCCTCATAACTCAGCCCCTCCAGCCCAGGCAGCAACCTGGTAAATCCCTGCACCCTCTCCAGCGCAATCACATCCTTTCTATGTGGTAACCAGAACTGCACACAGCATTCCATTTGTGGCCTAACCAGTGTTTTATACAGTTCCAGCTTAACCTCCCTGCTTTTGTATTCTATACCTCAGCTAATAAAGTCAAGTATCCCATATGCCTTCTTAACATAAGACCATAAGATGTAGGAGCAGAAGTAGACCATTCAGCCCATCAAGTCTCCTCTGCCATTCAATGAGATCATGGCTGATCTGATAATCCTCAACCCCAATTTCCTGCGATTCCCTTACTGATTAAAAATATCTCTGCCTTGAATATACTCAACGATCCAGCTTCTACAGCCCTCTGCGTAAAGAATTCCACAGTTTAAATACCCTCTGAAAAGAAATTCCTCCTCAGCTCTGATTTAACTAGGCGGCCCCTTACTCAGATTATGCCCTCTAGTCCTAGACTCTGCCACAAGATGAAACAACCTCTCAGCACCTACCCTGTCAAGTCCCCTACGAATATTATATGTTTCAATAAGGTCGCTTCTCATCTTTCTCAACTCCGATAAGTACAAGCCATTGTAAAAGATAAAAATAAAAAATAAACCACCTTATCTACCTGCCCTGCAACCCTCATGAATCTGTGGATATGCACACCAAGGTCCCTCAGATCTTCAGTACATTCCAGGGTCCTACCATTCATAGTGTAATCCCTTGCCTTGTTTGCCCTCCCGAAGTGCATTACCTCACACTTTTCCAGGTTGAATTCCATTTGCCACTGCTCTGTCCACCTGACCAGTCCAATTGATATCCTCCTGCAGTTTACGGCTATCCTCCACACTATTTACCACCCTACCAATTTTCATGTCATCATACTCCCTACATTTAAATACACCACAAACAGCAAGGGCCCCAGCACCGAGCCCTGCAGAACCCCACTGGAAAGAGACTTCCACCATCACCCTCTGCTTCCTGCCTCTCAGCCAATTTTGGATCCAACGTGCCACTTTGTCTTGGATCCCATGGGCTCTTACTTTCTTGACCAGTCGCCATGAGGGACCTTAGCAAGGCTTTTGCTAAAGTCCATGTCGACCACATCAAATGCATCACCCTCATCAACACTCCTGATACCTCCTCAAAAAATTCGATCAAATTTGTCAAACATGACCTCCCCTTAACAAATCCATGCTGACTATCCCTGATTAATCAGTGTCTTTCCAAGGGCAGACATAATCTGTCCCTCAAAATTCTTTCTAGTAACTTACCCACCATTGAGGTTAGACTGACTGGCCTATAATTTTCCGGTCTATCCCTTCCTCCCTTCTTTAATAATGGGACAGCGTTAGCAGTCCTCCAGTCCTGTGGCACCTCACCTGTGGCCAGAGGGGATTTGAAAATTACTGCCAGGGCCCCGGATATCTCTTCCCTTGCCTCCCTCATCAGCCTGGGGTATATCTCATCCAGGCCTGCTAAACCTGCTCAGCCCAATCATCTTCAGCTGCTTCATCAATGACCTTCCTTCCATTATAAGATCAGAAGTGGGGATTTTTGCTGGCGATTGTGCAATGTTCAGCATCATTCACGAATCCTCAGATACTAAAGGAGTCCATGTCCAAATGCAGCATGACCTGGACAATATCCAGGCTTGAGCTGACAAGTGGCAAGTAATATTCATGCCACACGTGTCAGACAATGACTATCTCCAACAAGAGAGAATCCAACCATCGCCCCTTGACCTTCAATGGCATTACCATCACTGAATCCCGCACTATCAACATCCTGGGGGTTACCATTAACCAGAAACTGAACTAGAGTAGCCATACAAATATGTGGTTACAAGAGCAGGTCAGAGGCTAGGAACAGGTATGATATAGTCGGGATTACGGAGACATGGCTGCAGGGTGACCAGGGATGGGAGCTGAACATCCAGGGGTATTCAGTATTTAGGAAAGACAGGCAAAAAGGAAAAGGCGGTGGAGTTGCATTGCTGGTTAAAGAGGAAATTAACGCAATAGTGAGGAAAGATATTAGCTCTGACCATGTGGAATCTGTATGGGTAGAGCTGGGAAACACTAAGGGGCAAAAAACATTAGTGGGGGTTGTATATAGACCCCCAAACTGTGGTGGTGATGTTGGGAATGGCATTAAACAGGAAATTAAAGACACATGCAAGAAAGGAACATCTGTAATTATGGGTGACTATAATCTGCATAAAGATTGGGCAAATCAAACTAGTAACAATATTGTAGAGGAGGGATTCCTGGAGTGTATACAGGATGATTTTCTGGACCAATATGTTGAGGAGCCAACTAGAGAACAGACCATCCCAGACTGGGTACTGTGTAATGAGAAAGAAATAATTGGTAATCTAGTTATGCGAGGCCCCTTGGGGATGAGCGAACGTAATATGATAGAATTCTTCGTCAAGATGGAGAGTGATGTTGTTTCTGAGACTAGGGTCCTGAATCTTAATAAAGGAAACTACGATGGTATGAGACGTGAGTTGGCTATGATGGATTGGGAAACGTTACTTAAAGGGATGATGGTGGATAGGCAATGGCAAACGTTCAAAGAGCGTATGGGTGAACTGCAACAATTGTTTATTCCTGTCTGGCACAAAAGTAAAACAGGAAAAGTGGCCAAACCATGGCTTACAAGGGAAATTAGAGATTGTATTAGATCCAAGGAAGAGGCATACAAATTGGCCAGAAAAAACAACAGACCTGAGGGTTGGGGACACTTTAGAATTCAGCAAAGGAGGATATAGGTATGTGAAGAGAAAAAGATTGGTGAAGACAAATGTAGGTCCCTTACAGTCAGAAACAGCGGAATTTATAATCGGGAAAAAAGGAATGGCTGACCAACTCAATACATACTTTGGTTTTGTCTTCACAAAGGAGGACATAAGTAACATACCAGAAGTGTTGGAGAACACAGGGTTTAGTGAGAGGGAGGAACTGAAAGAAATCAGTATTAGTAGGGAAATGGTGTTGGAGAAATTGGTGGGATTGAAGGCCGATAAATCCCCAGGGCCTGATAATCTACTTCACAGAATACTTAAGGAAGTGGCTCTAGAAATAGTAGTTGCATTGGTGGTCATCCTCCGAGATTCTAAAGACTCTGGAACAGTTCCTACAGATTGGAGTGTAGCTAATGTAAGCCCACTATTTAAGAAGGGAGGTAGAGGGAAAACAGGTAATTATAGACCAGTCAGCCTGATGTCGGTAGTGGGGAAAATTCTAGAGTCCATTATAAAAGGTTTAATAGCTGAGCACTTGGAAAATAGTGGCAGAATCAGGCAGAGGCAGCGTGGATTTACAAAAGGGAAATCATGCTCGACAAATCTACTGGGATTTTTTGAGAATGTAATTAGCAGAGTTGATGAGGGGGGACCCAGTTGATGTGGTTTATTTGGACTTTCACAAGGCTTTCGACAAAGTCCCACATAAGAGATTAACGTGTAAAATTAAAGCGCATTGGATTTGGGGTAGTGTATTGAGATGGATAGAAAACTGGCTGGCAGATAGGAAACAAAGAGTAGGAATAAATGGTTCTTTTTCCGAATGGCAGGCAGTGACTAGTGGGTACCGCGGGGATCGGTGCTTGGACCGCAGCTATTCACAATATATATTGATTTAGATGAGGGAACTAAGTGTAATATCTCCAAATTTGCAGGTGACACAAAGCTGGGTGGGAAGGTGAGCTGCGAGGAGGATGCAGAGATGCTTCAGTGTGATTTGGACAAGCTGAGTGAGTGGGCAAATGTATGGCAGATGCAGTATAATGTGGATAAATGTGAGGTTATTAACTTTGGTAGCAAAAGCAGGAAGGCAGATTATTATCTGAATGGCTATAAATTGAGAGAGGGGAATGTGCAACAAGACCTGGGTGTCCTCATACACCAATCGCTAAAGGTAAGCACGCAGGTGCAGCAGGCAGTAAAGGCGGCAAATGGTATGTTGGCCTTCATAGCGAGAGGATTCATGTACAGGAGCAGGGATGTCTTGCTGCAATTATACTTGGTAAGACCACACCTGGAATAGTGTGTGCAATTTTGGTCTCCTTATCTGAGGAAGGATGTACTTGCTATAGAGGGAGTGCAGCGAATATTTACCAGACTGATTCCTGGGATGGTGGGGCTGACATAGAAGGAGAGATTGAGTCGGTTAGGATTATATTCACTAGAGTTCAGAAGAATGAGGGGTGGGATCTCATAGAAACCTATAAAATTCTAACAGGGCTAGACAGGGTAGATACAGGAAAGATGTTCCCAATAATGGGGGAGTCCAGTACCAGGGGTCACAGTCTGAGGATACGGGGAGACCATTTAGGACTGAGATGAGGAGAAATTTCTTCACCCAGAGAGTAGTGAGCCTGTGGAATTCGCTACCACAGAAAGTAGTTGAGGCCAAAAGATTGTATGCTTTCAAGGAGTTAGATATAGCTCTTGGGATGAAAGGGATCAAAGGATATGGGGAGAAAGCGGAAGAAGGCTACTGAGTTGGACGATCAGCCATGATCATAGTGAATGGCGAATCAGGCTCGAAGGGCTGAATGGCCTACGCCTGCTCCTATTTTCTATGTTTTCAGTGATTATCAGCCCTCTCAAATATTGTCCCTCCTTCCATTCGATTGGACACAGCAACATGCTATAACAATGCTGTGATCATCGCACAGGACATATTCCTCTGTCCACAGTTACTCCAATGGATCTGAATGAATGCTTGATTTGAGCTAAAAAAAAAATGGATTATAATACAGGTGACAAAGAAAAGTGAGGACTTAACTGCAGGCATGATGCCTTAGAGAGTTGCAACTGATGGCTGCCTAGGTCTGCCCCAATGAACCTGAAGCCTGAACAGGTTCACTAATTTCATCAACTCCCATAGCTACAGCTGATTCTTCCTCAATGATAGGTTGCTTCTTGTGGAAGTGGCTTATTTGATGTCAAGAATGCCTTCTGCAGTCAACTATCTTTCACAGGCATGATGAGACTGTTTTCCCTAAACAGGACTGAATGCATTGTGTGAAGGCTAACATCAGAAGGATGCCTCACAAGTAGAACACAATTGATTTGGTAGAACTTGGATTACTCCACTGCAGTTTTGAGAAAACGCTTTTACAATTTAGAAAAATAAGCTGCTGACCAGCACTGAATTCAAAGCAGACATAGAAACACCAACATTTATCCAATTCCATTTTTGCAATATTCTCTTTTTGGTAAATCTATCAATATTTGGTGAACGTCAAATGAAAAGTTGCCTCTCTCAATATAAATAAGACTGAATTATGAAAACACATTTCACTCTGATATTCCTCAAAGGGAGCAGCCCCAGATTGAGAATACATCATGTGTAAAATGTGATTCTCAACTTCAGTCATCTTCTTTAATGTGAGCAATACCAAATGGAAAAATAAAGACAGATAAAGTATATCCATTCCTTAACTCTGGCAATATTTCTTCTTACTTTTATAGTTTCCATACATTTCCACTTATAATGTTAAACTTACTTTAGTAATGTTCTTCCGGAGCATAAGAAATGAAACTTGGAAGGAGCGGTGACAGGAGCCAGGACTGATCGGATCTCTGGGGCTCGGGGAGGCCTATCCCGGCAAGTTTGCTAGGGACGGGGTGGAGGGGCGGCGGCTGGGAGGAGCCCAGAAGCAATGCTGAAAAATGCCCACATGCTGGGTCTGGCACTTCCCCCTCCTTCCTTGAGCACCGAAAAACCTTGCTGGAGACAGTAGTTCCAAATTCCTGACAGAATTTGAGGTACATAATTCATTTAAATATTATAATTAACCATGTGCCTCTCCAGAATGGATTAAATCAGCCGACTCCCAAATTCCCCAGTTAAAGCAGACGAGTTCGAGCCATATTTTCTCCTTCCAACATTTTAACCCATCCCCACCAACGCTCTCCATATCCTGCGAGGTTCAAAAATTCCCCCATGAATACAATGGTGTACGTCTCGATGGTTTAATTTAAAGTTATCATTCTTACCTTATTTACGAACATTAACTCTCCTGCATAGTGCTGGATAATACGTTCAACTATAACTTCAATTTCTGACTCAAGGGATGGTATATTCAAATGCTGAAATCTAGTGCAACAAATTTAACACATAAACTGTAATTTACTAAGTCTCAAGCACAATTCCTTCACAACGAATAGGTTACTCTTTAGGTTTTCACTAAGAATCTAGAATTAAGGCATTTTTTTTCAAATTAAGGGATAATAATGGTGAACAACAATTTGGATTATAATCTACAATATTGGCCCGGATCTTGCATCCTGTGGCAAAGCAGGGATGTACGCCATGAACTGTATTTAAAAATACGTTCTTTAACGTCGGCTGCAGCGGGAACGTGCTCTCCCGACGGCAGCACAGACCCATCGCTGAGGTAACTACGGATAGACAAGGTGCAATTCCAGAGAGGCTATGCCTCCTTTACTGTCACGGGCTGGACAAACATCCCTTGAGATTTGTCTTGAGCTCAAAACGTTAATCACTTTATTTTTTTCACCCATATTTAATTTCAGCTCCCGGTTCTTCTCCAACATCGACGGAATTCAGGAACCAAGGTGTTGGGATGAGGAGGGGTGGGACTGCGTGCCGGGGGGTTGTTTTGACACTTCCGCTAATTCGAAGGGATGTTATATTGAGCAAGCTCTACGCCTGCTAAAAGCAGCCTTAAATGAAATCAGTGAAATTACGAAAGTAAGTACTGGGCAATCAGCCTAAATTTATACGCTGACAGGTTTCCGGCAGGGCCAGCAGTTTGGGCTCCCTGGAGCACTTTTAGGCGATGCGAGATTAAGTTGACTCCTCAGAAATTGCGGATCCGTTGCAGCCCTCAGTAGCAGCGAAAACCACTGGGACCGAAGATCCGGGCCAGTACTTATCGTGTCAGTACAGTGTCTTGATAATTTACATATAACCCTAATCTCCCATGTAATTATAGTTTGAGAAATTAATTTATTGTATGCTTCCACCAGGGTGTTACATGTCTTAAGAACGAAATAATTGAAGCAATTTCAATATTTCACCCCTCTCTTATTTTTACTTAGTTCTGTTGAAGGGTCATAAGGACTCGAAACGTCAACTGTGCTCTTCTCCACCGATGCTGCCAGACCTGCTGAGTTTTTCCAGGTATTTTTTATTTTTTGAATTGAAGCAATTGCCTCGATTTCAATCCCACCAACCCATATCTCTTGGCCCATTTCTGGGCGTGATATGGTCAGGGATGAGAGTCAAAAGGTGTAATTAGAATTAAAATAGCAACATTGAACAACACACTTCCATTTAAATAATACTCTCAAATTGGACCATCAATGAGGCTTCTTTAAAAGGCAGATTTAAAGCCCCCTAAGATTCAAAAGTCACGGCCCAATAACATCAGCAACACAATGACTTAAAACTTAATTGCAGATTTTGGAGGTTCACAACAAATTTGAGTATGGTCATTGAATAAGAGCTGGATTCTTCTTGAGATGTTCTAACTTCTTGGGTTCACTTGTACACAGACCAGCTCTGTTCGCCAGTTTAAAGCAAAATACCGTGGATGCTGGAAATCCGAAACAAAAACAGAAAATACTGGAAAAACTCAGCAGGTCCAGCAGCATCTACGGAGAGAGAAAGAGTTAACACTGAGTCCGTATAACCCTTTTTCAGAGCTTTGATCATATGGACTGGAAACTCTCTCTCCACAGATGAAACGTTAACTCTTTCTCTCTCCACAGATACTGCTAGACCTGTGGAGTTTGTCCAGCATTTTCTGTTTTTGTTCACTAACTTGTTTACTTTGTTTATGGGTGAAAAAAATAAAGTGATTACTCATTTACTTGAAGCCAGTGGTAAAGCTCCTTTCTAGGTGGGGATCATATGGATGTAGCATTGCTTCATTAACAGAAATGTGGTGGGCCAAGTAGATCAAGGGCAGAATTTTGCTCTTGGCGTGCAGGATCAGTGGGGGGCGGGGGGTGCAGTCAGGAAGCCGACTGCTGCCTGCGATTAACAGCGCACTGCGCTTTCACGCTGGTGGAACAATTAAGGCCTGCCCAGCATGATATGCAAGTGGCTGAGCGCTGGGTAGGGGCAGGGGGAGGAGGGCGAGCAGGCCTCGTGTACAATTCGCACATGCGTTCAAAAGACCATTGAATAATCTGAGGCACCGAGCTGCCTCAGGGAAATGAAGAATATATTGAAAACATTGAGCAACAGAAAAATTTAATAAAACATGTCCCCTCACGTGACTTATGAGCAAGGACATTTTTTTTATTTTCATTTGTGTTTGTTTTTGGAAAGCTCATCCCGCCTGTGGATGAGGTTTCCAAAAGAAATGCAAAGGCCACTTGGCCTTTTCACCTACCCGTCAACTGTTAGGTTGAATGGGCGGTGAAAAATTAAGGACAATTGATAAAAGGACTATTAAGGCCATTAAGTTAATCGTTGGCAGACTCCAGCGTGTGCCTGACTGAACGATCGCGCAACTGCATGTTGACATCAGCATGCTTGGCTGACATCATTGCGCGTCATTTCACACTGTCGGATCAGGCATGCACCCACCTGTCATGCTAAAAATTCTGCCCCAAGTGTCAGTAGGAGAACATTTAGGTGACAGTGATCATCATAACATACATTTTAGGCTAACTATGGAAAAGGACAAAGAACAGTCCAGAGTATGAAAAATTAACTGGGGGAAAGCCAACTTCAATGAGGTAAGAACAGATATATGTCTGGGTGACCGCTTTGCGGAACACCTTCGGTCTGTCCGCATGCATGACCCAGACCTCCCTGTCACTTGCCATTTCAACACACCACCATGCTCTCATGCCCACATGTCCGTCCTTGGCCTGCTGCAATGTTCCAGTGAAACTCAACGCAAACTGGAGGAAGAACATCTCATCTTCCGACTAGGCACTTTACAGTCTTCCGGACTTAATATTGAGTTCAACAATTTCAGATCATGAACTCTCTCCTCCATCCCCACCTCCTTTCCGATCCCCCTTTTTCCAATAATTTATAATTTTTTTACAAATATATTTTGCTTTTCCCACCTATTTTTAAATTTATTTCGATCTGTTGTTTCATCTCCACCTTTTAGCCCATTTCGATCCCTTCCCCCCCACCCACCCCCACAGGGCCATCTGCCACTAGCTTGTCCTGCTTGATACCTTTAATGTCACCGTTAGCACATTCCTTAGATAATATCACCACCGTCAACACCCCTTTGTCTATGACATCTTTGGCCGTCTCTTCTTGGCCTCTACCTATCACTGGCCCCCTATCGAGCTCTACCTGTCCCACTCCCCTCTACCAGCTTATATTTCACCTCATTTCTATATTTCTTAGTTCTGATGAAGGGTCATACAGACTCGAAACGTCAACTGAATCCCTCTCCGCAGATGCTGTCAGACCTGCTGAGTTTTTCCAGGAATTTTTGTTTTTGTTCTAGATTTCCAGCATCTGCAATATTTTGTTTTTATCTTGCATATCAAGATTCTATCTAGCTCTGACTTAAAAATATTCAGAGACTCTGCCCTCACCGCCTTTTGTGGAAGACAGTTCCAAAGATCTGTGACCCAGAGGAAAAAAATTCTCTACATCGGTCTTAATATTTTTAATCCCCTAGTTCTAGATTCTCCCACAAGAGGTAACATCCTCTCCTCAACCACTTTGTCAAGGCCCCTAAGGATCTTATGTTTCAATCAAGTCTCCTCTTCCTCTAAACTCTACTAGATACAGGCCTAGTCTGTCCAACCTTTCCTCATAAGACAACTTGTCCATTCCAGGTATTAGTCTATTCTACCTTCGCTGAACCGCTTCCAATGCATTTGTATCCTTCCTTAAATAAGGCCAATATTGTACACAGTCCAGATGTGGTCTCACCAATGCCATGTATAATTGAAGCATAGCCTCCCTACTTTTGTATTCAGTGTCCCTCGCAATAAACATTGTATTAGCTTTCCTAATTACTTGCTGTACCTACATGCTAACCTTTGTGATTCATGCACCAGGACACCTAGATCCCTCTGCAGTTGCTCACCATTTAGATAATATTCTTGTTTATTTTTCTTGCTAAAATCGACAATTTCACATTCTCACACATTATACTCCATTTGCCAGATCTTTGCTCACTCGCATAACCTATATCCCAATAGTCGTTTGGTAGTACAGACCTTGGAGTATTGCTGAAAAGAGAGACGTCAAAGCTTTTCATCTTGCACTCATCAGGACACTTCGCAAGAAAACCAATATATGGGAAAAACAACAATTTATACTGGATGAGAAGAGAGAGTGCTGATTGGTTGGCAAGTAGACTGATTGGTAGGGGTGTTGCCATGGAGAATTTACCAATTGATACAGAATAAATCTATACAATACAAATTGTTCTTCTCCCCTTATATTGGTCTTCTTACCAAGTGTCTTGATGAGTGTAAGATGAAAAGCTTCAATGTCTCGTTTTCCAGTATTCTATTTATATCCTTTTGTAGCCTCCTTTTGCACTCTTCACATCTCACTTTCCTACCTATTTTTGTGTCATCAGCAAATATAGCAACCATACCTTCAGTCTCTTCATCTAAATCATTTATATGAATTTTAAAATGTTGAAACCCCAGCACTGATCCCTGTGGCACACCACTTGTTACATCTTGCCAACCAGAAACATACCCATTTATGCCAACTCTGGCTAGCCAACAGGAAACAATCTTCTATCCATTCCAAAATGTTAGTTCCGACACCACGAGCTTTTATTTTTCACAATAACCTTTGATGTGGCACCTTATCAAATGCCTTCTGGAAAAGTACAGTACTTCCACCAGTTCCCCTTTGTCTACAGCATATATGTTACTTCTTCAAAGAACTCCAATGAATTGGTTAAACATTATTTCCCTTTCACAAAACCATGCTGATTCTGCCTGATTATTTTGAATTTTTCCAAGTGCCCTGCTATAACATTTTTATTAATGCTTCAAACATCTTCCCTATGACAAATGTTTAATTAACTGGCCTGTAGTTTCCTACTAAATGAATATTGCAAAGACAATAGGCCCTGACAACATTCTGGCAATAGTACTGAAGACTTGTGCTCCAGAACTAGCTGTGCCCTTAGCCAAGCTTTCCAGTACAACTACAACACTCGCACCTACCTAGCAATGTGGAAAATTGCTCAGGTATGTCCTGTCCACAAAAAGCTGGACATATCCAACCCGGCTAATCACTGCCCCATCAGTGTATGCTTGATCATCAGCAGAGTGATGGCAAGGCAATATAACTGGTTCTCCCAGCTAGTGGAGGGGGTTAGGCTGGTGGGGAGAAGCAGGGTGTAATGTCATATGACTCTCACCCTCCAACTCTCCACGTAGGCTTTGACATTTCTTTGTCTGGAGTTCCGACCATTAAGAATTTGGAAGGAGTTGCAGGGTCCTTTGTCCTAGCAGACTGGAAGACTGGTGGTCAGGCCTGGCTTGTGAAATACAGATGGCCTTTGTACAATTCTCTTTGAATTTGGGTCTCTGCAGCCCACAGGGTTGTTAGCGTCTCTTCAGAGATAACAAAGGTGTCTGCTTTTCTGATGCTGCCAGAAAATTCCTTTTGTTTCAAAGTCCCAGCCAGACATGGCATCACTCATTTTAAAGTCTTTGTCCAGTTTTAAAAATTTTAGAATTAACCATGAGGATATCTACAATTCTTCAAAAATATAGGGTGTGAGGTCTTAGGCCCCCACCCCCCACCAATGTTCCTTGCAGCCTCAGAAGAAAAAGAAATGAATTTTAATTCAGTTCTTTTTATATGTGGTCTTATGAAAGAAGACTAGGAAGTATAGAAGTACACATGTATTCTCTCATTTCCACTGGCATGTCCAGTGGCAATGGCAGTTCCCTGCTACATTTTCCTTTTCTGAGGTTTAAACCTGGCTTCGTGCACCAGCAAGAACACTGCCCTTTCCTGGGATGTGGAAAGGGTCGGTTGACTTCGGAAGGTTCAAAATTAATCTTTTGGGGAAGTCTATACAGAGTTCTGAATTCACGCTGTTGGGGATCAGGCATCAGACATCGGTGTCAGAACTCTGCCTGTCCAACTCTTTATTCATTCATGGGATGTGGGTATCACTGGCTAGGCCAGCATTTATTGCCCATCCCTAATTGCACTTAAGGTGGTGGTGATGAGCTGCCTTCTTGAACCATGAGGGAGAAGAGTTCCACCTGGTTCAATGAAGAGTGCAGGAGGGCATGCCAGGAGCAGCACCAAGCATACCTAAAAATGAGGTGTCAACCTGGTGAAGCTATAAAACAGGACTACTTGCGTGTCAAACAGAATAAGCAACAAGTGATAAACAGACCTAAGCGATCCCACAACCAAAGGATCAGATCGAAGCTCTGCAGTCCTGCCACATCCAGTCGTGAACGGTGGTGGACAATTAAACAACTCACAAATATCCCCATCCTCAATGATCGAGGAGCCCAGCACAGCAGTGCAAAAGATAAGGCTGAAGCATTCGCAACAATCTTCAGCCAGAAGTGCCGAGTGGATGATCCATCGTGGCCTCCGCCGGAGGTCCTCAGCTTCACAGATGCCAGTCTTCAGCCAATTCGATTCACTCCATGTGATAAAGAAATGGCTGAAGGCACTGGAAACTGCAAAGGCTATGGGCCCTGACAACATTCCAGCAATAGCACTGAAGACTTGTGCACCAGAACTTGCTGCCCCCCTAGCCAAGCTATTCCAGTACAGCTACAACACTGGCATCTACCCGGCCATGTGGAAAATTGCAAAAAGTTCACAAAAAGCAGGACAAATCCAACCCAGCCAATTACCACCCAATCAGTCTACTCTCCATCATCAGTAAAGTAATGGAATGGGTCATCAACAGTGCTATCAAGCAGCACTTAGCAATAACCTACTCACTGACACCCAGTTTGTGTTCTTCCAGGGCCACTCAGATCCTGACCTCATGACAGCCTTGGGTCAAACATGGACAAAAGAGCTGAACCCCCTGAGGTGAGGTAAGAGTGACTGCCCTTGACATCAAGGCAGCATTTGACGGAATGTGGCATCAAGGAGCCCTAGCAAAACTGGAGTCAATGGGAATCAGGGGGAAAACTTTAGATGCAGATCCAGGTGCCTTTTAAATGAGTTGAGGATTTCTGCCTCCACCATCAAACCAGGCGGTGAAATCCAAACACCGACCACCGTCTGGGTGAAGAAGTTTTGCCTCATGTTCCCCTTCTAATCCTTCTACCAATAACCTTAAACTGTGTCCCCTGTAATTGACCCCTCAGCTAGGAGAAAACAGGGCATCTCTGTCTACTCTATCTAGGCCCCTCAATCTTGTACACCTCAATCAGGTCACCTCTCAGCCTCCTCAGTTCCAAGGATAACAACCCCAGCCTGTCCAATATCTCCTCATAGCTGCAATTTTCAAGCGCAGGCAACATTCTTGTAAATCTCCTCTGTACACTCTCCAGAGCAATTAAGTCCTTCCTGTAATGTGGCAACCAGAATTGGACATAAAATTCCAGCTGTGGCTTAACCAGCATTTTATACAGTCCCATCATTACATCCCTGCCTATGTATTCTATACCTCATCCAATGAAGGAAAGCATTCCATATGGTTTCATAGAAACACAGAAAATAGGAGCAGGAGTAGGCCATTCGGCCCTTCGAGCCTGCTCGCCATTCACTAGGATCATGGCTGATCATCCAACTCAATAGCCTGCTCCTGCTTTCTCTCCATATCCTTTGATCCCATTCGCCCCAAGAGCTATATCTAACTCTTTCTTGAAAACATAGCATGTTTTGGCCTCAACTACTTTCTGTGGTAGCGATTTCGACAAGCTCACCACTCTCTGGGTGAAGAAATTTCTCATCTCAGTCCTAGATGGTCTACCCCGTATCCTCAGACTGTGACCCCTGGTTCTGGTCTCCCTGACCATCGGCAACAGCCTTCCAGCTTCTACCCTGTCTAGTCCTGTTAGAATTTTATGGGTTTCTATGAGATCCCCCCTCATTCTTCTGAACTCCAGCGAATATAATCCTAACCGACTCAATCTCTTCTCATATGTCAGTCCCGCCATCCCAGGAATCAGTCTGGTAAACCTTCGCTGCACTCCCTCTATAGCAAGAGTATCCTTCCTCAGATAAAGAGACCAAAACTGCACACAATACCCCAAATGTGGTCTCACCAAGGCCCTGTATAATTGTAGCAAGACTGCTCCTATACTCGAATCCTCTCGCTATGAAGACTGACATACCATTTGCCTTCTTTACCGCCTGATGCACCTGCATGCTTACCTTCAGCGACTGGTGTACAAGAACACCTAGGTCTCGTTACACATTCCCCTCTCTCAATTTATAGCTATTCAGGTAATAATCTGCCTTCCTGTTTTTGCTACCAAAATGGATAACCTCACATTTATCCACATTATACTGCATCTGCCATGCATTTGCCCACTCAGCTTGTCCAAATCACACTGAAGCATCTCTGCATCCTGCTCACAGCTCACCCTCCCACCCAGCTTTGTGTCATCTGCAAATTTGGAGATGTTACATTTAATTCCCTTATCTAAATCATTAATATATATTGTGAATATCTGGGGTCCCAGCACCGATCCCTGCGGTCACTGCCTGCCATTCGGAAAAAGACTCATTTATTCCTACTTTGTTTCCTGTCTGCCAACCGGTTTTCTGTCCATCTCAATACATTACCCCCAATCCCATGTGCTTTAATTTTACACGCTAATCTTTTATGCAGGACTTTGTCGAAAGCCTTCTGAAAGTCCAAATAAACCACATCCACTAGATCCCCCTCATCAACTCTGCTAGTTACATCCTCAAAAAATTCCAGTAGATTTGTCCAGCATTATTTCCCTTTCATAAATCCATGCTGACTCTATCTGATTCTGCCACTGTTTTCCAAGTGCTCAGCTATTAAATCTTTTATAATGGACTCTAGAATTTTCCCCACTACCGACATGAGGCTAACTGGTCGATAATTCCCTGTTTTCTCTCTACCTCCCTTTTCTACTTTCCTTACCATCTTATCCCCTGTCCTGCCACCTTCATGGACCTGTTGACAAGGTCTCTCATTTCTCTCTACCCTTCCCAATATCCACCCATTTATCATGTATTCCTTACCTTTGTTTGCCCTTGCCAAATGCAGTACCTCACACACACACTTCTCTGGATTGAATTCTACCTGCCACTTTTCCGCCCACTCAACCAAACCATTGATATCATGCTGGTGTCAACAACTATCCTTTTCACTGTTAATTACACAACCAATTTTTTGTCATATGCCAATTTCCCAATCATGACACCCACATTTAAGTCCAAACCCTGTGGAACACCACTGGAACCCATTTTCCATTTGCAAAAACATCCATCGACCATTACCCTTTGTTTCCTGTTGCTGAGCCAATTTTGAATCCAACTGTCCACATTCCCCTATGTCCCATGGGCTTTTACTTTTCTGACCAGTCTGCTATGTGGGACCTTGACAAATGCCTTACTAAAATCCACGTAGATAACATCCACTGCACGACCCTCAATCCTCCTTGTTACTTCCTCAAAAAATTCGATTAAATTAGTAAGACATGACCTTCCCTAAAAAAATCATGCTGACTGTCCCTGATTAATCCGTTCCTTTTTAAGTGACAGTTTATCCTGTGTCTCAGAATTGATTCTAATAACTTTCCCACCACAGAAGTCCATAAGACCATAAGACATAGGAGCAGAAATTAGGCCATTCGGCCCATCGAGTCTGCTCCGCCATTCAATCATAGCTGATAAGTCAGATTGATGGGCCTATAATCATTTGACTTGTCCCTCACACCCTTTTTTAAATAATGATACAACATTCACAAACCTCCAATCCTCTTGTGCCTCCCCTGTATGTAGTGAAGATAGGAAAATGATCCTCAGAGCATCCACTGTTTCCTCTCTGGTACTAGTGGGGTACCGCAAGGATCAAAGCTTGGGCCCAGCTATTCACAATATATGTCAATGATTTGGATGAGGGAACCAAAGGTAATATTTCCAAGTTTGCTGATGACAAGAAACTTGGTGGGAATATGAGTGGTGAGGAGCATATTAAGAGGCTTCAACGTGATTTAGACAAGTTGAGTGGGTGGGCAAAAACATTGCAGATGCAGTATCATGTGGATAAGTGTGAAGTTATCACTTTGGGAGGAAAAACAGAATGGCAGAGTATTGTTTAAATGGTGATAGATTGGGAAATGTTAATGTACAAAGGGACCTGGGTGTCCTTGTACACCAGTCACTGAAAGCAAGCATGTAGGTGCAGCAAACAGTTAAGGCGACAAATGGTATGTTGGCCTTCATTGTGGAGGAGCTAGGATGTCTTACCGCAGCTGTACAGGGCCTTGGTGAAACCATACCTGGAGTATTGTGTGCAGTTTTGGTCTCCTTACCTAAGAAAGGATATACTTGCCATAGAAGGAGTGCAGCAAAGGTTCACCAGACTGATTCTTGGGATGACAGGATTGTCGTATGAGGAGATTGGGCTGACTAGCCCTGTATTCACTGGAGTTTAGAAGAATGAGAGGAGATCTTATTGAAACGTAAAATTCTGACGGGTGAACAGATTGGATGCAGGAATATTTCCTCAGGCTTTTTGGAGGGGGGGCGGTGCGGGAGGTCGAGATCAAGGGGTCACAGTCTAAGGGTACAGGGTAAGTATTTAGGACTGAGATGAAGAGAAACTTCTTCACTCCAGAGGGTGGTGAACCTATGGAATTCTCTACACAAAAGGCTGTGGATGCCAAGTCACTAAATATATTTAAGAAGGAAATAAGATAGATTGCTGGACTCTAAAAGGCATCAAGGAGTATGTGGAGAGCACAGGAGTGCAGTGTCGAGATAGAGGATGAGCCATCAGCCATGATCACATTGAATGGTGAAGCAGGCTCGAAGGACTGAATGACCTAGTCCTGCTCCTATTTTCTGTTTCTTTAACAGCCTGGGATATAATCTGTCCAGCCCTGGTGACTTATACATCTTCAGTGATGTCAGACTCTCCAGTATGTCCTCTCTCACTATGCTTATTGTAGTTAATGTTTCACATTCCTCCCCTAACTAGAATATCTGCTTCCTTTCTCTCCTTCGATAAGACAGAGAGGAAGTATTCATTGAGAGCCCTACCCATACCTTCAGCATCAGGGCACATGCACGTTACCATGTACATCTCTGATGGGTCCTACCCTTTCCGTAGTTTTTTTAATTCATTCACAGGATGTGGGCTTCACTAGCTAGGCCAGGATTTGTTGCCCATCCCTAGTTGTCCTTGAGAAGGTGGTGGTGAGCTGCCTCCTTGAACCGCTGCAGGGGTTCATGTGGGGTAGGTACACCCACGGTGCTGTTAGGAAAGAGGTTGCAGGATTTTGACCCAGTGACAGAGAAGAAACAGTGATATATTTCCAAGTCAGGATGGTGAGTGACTTGGGAGGGATCCTTCCAGGTGGTGTTCCCATCTAACTGCTGTCCTTGTTCTTCTAGATGGTAGTGGTCATGGATTTGGAGGGTGTTGTCCAGGGACCCTTGGTGAATTCTTGCAGTGCATCTTGTAGATGGTACACACTGCTGCTCCTGTGCATCAGTGGCAGGAGTGATTGTTTGTGGATGTGGTGCAAATCAAGCAGGCTGCTTTGTCATGGATGGTATCAAGCTTCTTGAATGTTGTGGGAGCTGCACTCATCCAGGCAAGTGGGCAGTATTCCATCACAATCCTGACTTGTGCCTCAGATGGTGGACAGGCTTTGGAGAGGCAGAACGTGAGTTACCTGTCACAGGATTCCTAGCCTCTGACCTGCTCTTATAGCCACAGTATTTATACGGCTGGTCCAATTCAGTTTATGGTCAATGGTATCCCCCAGGATGTTGATAGTAGGGGATTCAGTGATGGTAATGCAATTGAAAGTCAAGGGGCAATGGCAAGATTCCCTCTTGCTGGAGATGGTCATTGCCTGGCACTTGTGTGGCACAAATGTTACTTGTCATTTGTCAGCCTAAGCCTGGATATTGTCCAGGTCTTGCTGCATTTGGAAATACACTGCTTCAGTATCTGGAAGAGTCACAAATGGTGAACATTGTGCAATCAGCAGCAGCGAACATCCCCTCTTCTGATCATATGATGGAAGGAAGGTCATTAATGAAGCGGCTGAAGATGCTCCTACCAGAATACAAAATAGAAGCAGATAGTAAGAGGTGGAGTGGGCTCCGTTTAGGTACAATGGTGATATTTACTTATATGGAGAACAAGGCTAGAATATTTAATAAATACTTTCCATTGGTGTTTATTAACAAGGAATCTGACAAAATATCGCTTGGAGTGGAGTCGAGACAGTAGAAGCAATGGATAATGTGAAATTTGAGGGGGAGGAAGTACTGCAAAGGCTCGGTATTCTTAGGGTAGATAAGTCATCTTGTCCAAATGACTTGCAACCCAGGTTGCTGAAGGAAGTAGGGGTGGAAATAGTGGAAGGATTTGTCATAATCTAGTCTTCGCTAAATATAGGGAAGGTGCCAGAGGATTGAACAGTGGCAAATTTGACACCCTTATTCAAGAAAGGATAAAACAGACCCAGAAACTAGACACCAGTCATGAGTAAGGTTGTAGAAATAACGTGAAAAAAAATCAACAGGCATAAGACGTAGGAGAAGTAGGCCATTCGGCCCATCGAGTCTGCTCCATCATTCAATGAGGTCATGGCTGATCTGATAATCCTCAACTCCACATTCCTGTCTTTTCCCCCACAACCCTCTATTCCCATACTGATTAAAAAGCAGTCTAACTCAGCCTTGAACATACCTAATGACCCAGCCTCTACAGTAAAGAATTCCACCAATTCACTATCGTCAGAAGACATTCCTCCTCACCTCTGTCTTAAATGGGCGATACCTCACTGAGATTATGCCCTTGGGTCCTAGACTCTCCCACAAGGGGAAACAAATTCTTCACATCTACCCTGTCAAGCCCCCTAAGAATCTGTTCTGTTGAAGAGTCATACGGACTCGAAACATTAACTGTATTCCTCTCCGCAGATGCTGTCAGTCCTGCTGAGTTTTTCCAGGTGTTTTTATTTTTGTTTTTGTTTTGGATTTCCAGCATCCGCAGTTTGTTGCTTTTAATCCCCTAAGAATCTTGTATGTTTCAATAAGGTTGTCTCTCATTCATCTAAACTCCAATGAGTACAGGCTCAACCGACTTAACCTCTCCTCATAAGAAAATGCCTCCATCCCCAGGATCAACCTAGTGAACCTTCTCTGGACTGCCTCCAATGCCAGTATATATTTCCTTAGATAAGGGGATCAAAACTGTTCAGTATTCTAGGTGTGGTCTAACTAGTGCCTTGAATAGTTTTAGCAAGAATATATAATATACGACACCCAACACCACAGGCTCTTAGCTTAAGTAGCTTTATGTGGTGCCTTATCAAACACCTTTTGGAAATTCAAATATATTACATCTACTGGTTCCCCTTTATCCATTCTGCTTGTTACCTCCTCAAAGAATTCTAATAAATTTGTCAGGCATGATTTCCCTTTCATGAAGCCATGCTGACTCTGCTTGATTACATTATGCATTTCTAAATGCTCTGCTGTTACATCCTTTATAATAGGCTCCAACATTTTCCCAGTGACAGATGTTAAGTTAACAGGCCTATATAGTTACCTGTTTTTTGTCTCCCTCCCTTTATGAATAAGGGTGTTACATTGACAGTTTTTCAATCCTCCGGGACTTTTGCAGAATCTAAGGACTCTTGGAAGATTACTACCAGTGCATCCACTATCTCTGAAGCGATTTCCTTTAATATCCTAGGATGCAACACATCGAGTCCAGTGACTTATCTGTCTTTAGCCCCATTAGTTTCCCTGGTACATTTTCTTTAGTGATAGTTATTGTATTTATCTCCTTCCACCCCCTCCCCCCCCCCTCCCTTTTGCCCCATGATTATTTGGTATTTTTGATATGCTGTTAGAGTCTTCTACTGTGAAGGCTGATGCAAAGTATTTATTCAACTCCTCTGCCATTTCCTGGTTCCCCATTATTATTTCCCCAGCCTCGTTCTAAGGGGCCTATGTTCACTTTGGCCTCTCTTCCTTTTTATATATTTAAAAAAGCTCTTGCTGTCCATTTTTATATTACTTGCTAGTTTACATTCAATGTTTTTCTCTCTCTTTTTTTGTCATCTTCTGTTGGTTTTTAAAACTTTCCCAATCCTCTGGCTTACCACTAATCTTTGCCACATTATATGTTTTTTCTTACAATCCTTAACTTCCTTGGTTAACCATGGTTGGTTTATTCCCTTCCTACAATCCTTCCTCCAATCCTTCCTCCTCACTGGGAAGCATCTTTTGTTGTGAGTCATGAACCATTTTCTTAAACATCTACCATTGTCCATCAACCGTGTTTTTTGCTAAACTCCTTTCCCAGTCCCCTGCAGCCAATTCTGCCCTCATTCCTTTGTAATTACTCTTATTTAAGTTTAGCACAGATATCTCTGAACTAAGTTTCTCACTCAAACTAAATGCTAAATTCCACCATGTTATGGTCACTGTTTCCTAGGGGATCTTTTACTCAGATCATTTATTAACCTACCTCATTACACATTACCAGATCCAAAATAACCTGATCCCTGGTTGGATCCAGAACATATTATTATAGGAAACAGTCCCGAATGCACTATGGGCAGAATTTTCTGCCTGTCGGGTGGGTGGTGCGGGAGGGATCGCCGCCCGCGATCGGGTCCGCACTGCCATTTTATGCAGACAGGCCAATTAAGGCCCACCCAGCGTGAAGCGCAGCTCCTGAGGACAGCAGGAGTGGGTGGGTGACAGGTGGACTGCAATGACTGCCGGGTTCAATGGCGACCCGGTGGCCTGCTTTAAAAAGCTGCTGCAGCCTTTGAAAGGCTGTGAATCACGGCCAGTGGAAAGGCTCCCCAGAGCGCTACTGAGCAGGCCAGGCAGGAGGATAGAGCAGGGGGACACTGTGCCCCTTGTTTTTGATGAATGCATTGCTGCCCTCTGAGGTGGCAGCACAGCAGGAGGTGCTCATACCCCAGGACAGGAGGAGGCCCCACCAAAATGACCAAATGTGCCTGGGAGGTGGCATAGGTAGTGAGCTCCTGCAATGTGGTGCGGCTCACCTGGATCCAGTGTCGCAAGCGCTTCAACGACCTGTTGCGCTCAGAACGGCGAGTACCATGTTGGCATTGGTCACTTAACCCAGCAAGTAGGCATTTCCCCCCGGCCAAGTCTGAGTGTAGTGACTGCATTGAATCATTGGCGGCATGTGTCTTTCACGGTGGGCCAGCAGATATTGCCCACGCCAAGGTCACCCTGAGGAGGGTGGTGAAGAGATGGGTTCTGCACCCACAGCATGTGGTACACTGAGACCCACATTACTGTTTTGGGCACAACCTGGAGGAGCTGCACCTAGGCACAGTGCTGGAACTCATGTCAGGGTGATGACATGCTGGAAGGGGAGCTTCAAGGTTGCGTGGCACCGATCGATCTGCTGTCCTCTGCGCTCCAAGTGCTTGCGTCTCCTTGCTTTGGAGGGTTAGACCATGTGGTGCCTAATGTGATGTGGGCAACATCTGGCCAAAGGGGTAGGGGAAAGACATCTTTGTGTGAGAGTGTTCGGCAACAGCGGGATGAGGAGGCACTGGAGCCCTGCAATGTCCCACTCTGGCTGGGGAGGGCTGTCCGAAGAGTGTTTAGGTACAAGTAGCACTAATCAATGCTCTTCTCCTGTTCAGGAGATGACAGCACATAATCCCACCGAGTGGGTGAGGACTGGCAGCGGGCCGGCCCAGTTGACAATTCTCAGCCGCTTTGAGCAGCAGGCCCTAGATTTGGAAAGGTGTCATGCACCCAGGTCCACTGGTGTGCCACAAGCAGGTATGTATGCCCAGCAGAGGTCACCATTGTTCTCCCAACAGCCATGGCACTGCTGAATGTTCAGCAATTGAAGTTTGCAACATGGCTTGACCATTGTTTATGGAAGGATGAGCACAATGATCCAGGGGACAGGTATGCACATTGACATCGGATCAGTTAACGTGGAGACAATGTCCTTGTTCTTCCTTTCAGCAGCAGCGGAGCAGGGCCGGGAGGAGCAGCAGCAGGAGCCCCCTCTCACACCCAAGGGCCCTGAAGTCACGGACTCACCAGCATCACACCATCTCTGCTAGGCAGGCACCAGCGCAGATACTAGCACCTCGGTGGGAATTAGAACATCGGCTAGTGTCCCGGGGCACAGCGGTGAGGGCACTTCAGTCGCTGGAAGAGACAAAGAGTGCCCATGGCGCCAGCAGTCAGAGGACTGCAGGGGACCAGGCATATGCTCAGTCGGTGCCTGATGATGTGCCTCTGGTGTCGTCTGCGACACAGCAAGCGCAGGAAATTCGGTAGGGTGTGCAGGAGCATCTGATGGAGATACATGAGGCTCTGCTTGGCTTGCTTTCCATGGTGGAGTCTACATGTACTATTACCGAAGCAATGAGCCTCACGGCCGAGCACCTTGTGTCCTCCACAGAGAGGGTGGCGACTCTTGTGGAGAGGCTCCTCCAGCAGACCAATCCAGGCTTCCTGGGGATGCATTCGGACCAGCAAGCCCTCACATCAGCATTGACCTCAGCTAGTCAGTGCCAATGTGGGAGCTGGTCTGGGTGCCAAGTTTCCCACCTCAGTGCCCATCCATCCACGGTGAGCAGGGAGGCCCAAAGTGACCTCATGTCTGCGCAGGAGCCGCCTGTCCTCTGTGGGCTCCTGTCAGGGCACTCCAGATGAGGGCAGCAGCTCCTCTGCCCCTCTGCCAGTGACTGTTGCATCCGGTGAGGCTGCGATGACTGGGGAGTAGCACAGGCTCCACGGGCCAAAGGACCACCGCCAAGGTCATCAAGGCCAACAGGACAGCAGAGTGAGTAGGCTGTCTCAAATGCCACTCCGAGCAAGGCGGCAGCACCAAGATGTAGCACCCGAAAACGTAAACATAATGCACCTTAGGCACACCACGGGTTTATCACTGGAGCTTGTGTTGGCACCCAATGAGGTCTTTGAGTTGATTTTAAACACCTTTATCATTTTGTTTTCTTAAGTTCCTTTGGTTGTAATATTAAATTCAGACATGTCACCATGGCCGAGGATGCCACTTTTCTTCTGCAGGTGGATCATTTCCAAAAATGTTATGAGTGATTTATGGGACACAACTTTATTAACAAGACCCTTAGTTAACGTTCCTATCCAGGCAGATTTTGCACTTAGGTATCAAGTATGGAGCTTGCAGCCCAGGCTCGCTGAAGGTTCATTGGATTAAAGCCTCCCAGCAGGGTGTCCCTGCTTCCCTGGAGTATGCCCGGGTCAGCATCTACCCCCTCAGCATTTCCCTGTGCATGTTCATCCTCTGACTCACTGCTGGACTCGTCGTGTGCAGCTGCAGCCACTGCATCTACATCTTCATCCACAGCGTTTCCCCCCCCCACCTTTCTAGCGCAAGATCGTGGAGAGTGCAGCAAGCAACCACCATCACTGAGACACGATCTGGAGGGTGGTGGGGGAGGGGTACTGGAGTGCACCCAGAGTGGTCCAGGCATCGGAAGTGCATCTTGAGAAGACCAATGGCTCTCTCCATCACAGCCCTTGTGGAGGCGTGGCTCCTATTGTACCACTGCTCAGCTTCTGTTCTTGGATGGCAGAGAGGCATCATGAGCCACCTTTTGAGGGGATAGCTCTCGTCACCCAGCAGCCATCCATCAAGCCAGGCTGGAGCACTGAAGAGCCCCAGCACCTGGGAGTGTCTGAGGATTTAGGCGTCATGGGAGATGCCTGGATACCTTGCAGAGACTTGTAAAATCAGCATCCTGTTATCACACACTATCTGCATGTTCATGGAGTGGAGGCCCTTCCTGTTGACAAAGGCACTGGGCTCACCTGCTGGCACCTTGGTCAGTGTGTGCAATCTATTGCACCCTGGATACAGGGGAAGCCAGCAATCACCACGAAGCCAAAACAAAAACAGAATTACCTGGAAAAACTCAGCAGGTCTGGGAGCATCGGTGGAGAAGAAATCAGTTAACGTTTCGAGTCTTCATGACCCTTCGGCAGAACAGGTCAGAGCAGGTCATGAAGACTCGAAACGTTAACTGATTTCTTCTCCACCGATGCTGCCAGACCTGCTGAGTTTTTCCAGGTAATTCTGTTTTTGTTTTGGATTTCCAGCATCCGCAGTAGCTTTTAGCTTTTTGTTTTTATCACCACGAAGCCTCTGGCTTGCTGTGTCTGGCTTGCCTGGTCCCAACGGAAGTAGATGAAGGTCAATGCACGACTTAACAGACCGTTTGTAACCTGTTTGACAAGTGTGGACAGCTGATTGGGAGACACCACAAAGATCACCCACTGAGTCCTGGAAGGAGCCAGAGGCATAGAAGTTGAGGGCAACTGTGACCTTTAGATCCACTGGCATGGGGTGTCCACCCACAGTTCGCGGAGATCTCAGGTCCAATCATCTGACAAATACAGTTAACTGTCTCCCTTGAGACGTAGCCTCCTTCGGCAGCACTGCACTTCAGACATATTGAGGTAGCTGCTTCACTGCCTCTATACCCTGGCAGCAGGATAGTGGCGTCTTCTGCGGCCCCTTCCGTCTTGGGCTACCTCTTGGCCCTGCACCCCTTGTGCCTGCACCTGTCCTCCCAAAGGTGGCTCCCCTAGAGGCTGGATGTGCACTCCTGGCCCTCTCCCTCTTCTAGCCCTCCCTTCCTCCTCAGAGAAGTTCCCTCAAGTGGATAGTTCAGCTCCCACTCCCAGGCTAAGGGGAGACTTCCTGAAAGCTGCAGGCCCAAAAAAGATTCCTCACTGCAGTGTGCTGAGCAGAAGGTTTAGAGTCCAGACCAAGCAGCTGGTATGCATGTTGAAGGATTGCAGATCACACAGGCAAGTACCTGTGTGAAAAAATAATATTTGACAGAGTACTCTCACAACCCCACTGAGCCCTCTTTTCCCGCCCATGGATGAGATTTATACAAATGTGTCCTACCCACCTGCCCATTGCACCCATGCATAACCCAAAGATCACATGGGTGCCGAAAAGTCACTGTCAATTAGTGCCTCAAAGGCTTTAAGTGAACTGTTAATTAATGGTGGGCGCGCATCAGATATCAGCGCATGCTCCCCAAACGAAATATCGCGATGGTGCGCAGTGACATCAGGACACTCACCCGACGTCACCGTGCATAAAATTATGCACTGGCGTGCAGGGCCCGCCCCCTCATGCCAACAGGAAAATTCTGGCCCATGAATTCTTGCTCGTGGCTACCTCTGCCAATTTGTTTTCTCCCCCAAATCTACACGGAGATTAAAGTCACCCATGATTAATATACTGCCTTTTTCACATGCCCTCATTGTTTCATAAGACCTTAAGACATAGGAGCAGAAACTAGGCCAATCGGCCCATCGAGTCTGCTCCGCCATTCAATCATGGCTGATAAGTTTCTCAACCCCATTCTCCCGCCTTCTCCCCATAACCTTTGATCCCCTTACCAATCAAGAACCTATCTATCTCTGTCTTAAATACACTCAATGACCTGGCCTCCACAGCCTTCTGTGGCAATGAATTCCATAGATTCACCACTCTCTGGCTAAAGAAGTTTCTCCTCATCTCTGTTCTAAAATGTCTTCCCTTTACTCTGAGGCTGTGCCCTCGGGTCCTAGTCTCTCCTACTAGTAGAAACATCTTCCCCACGTCCACTCTATCCAGGCCTTTCAGTATTCTGTAAGTTTCAATCAGATCACCCCTCATCCTTCTAAACTCCATCGAGTATAGACCCAGAGTCCTCAAATGTTCCTCATATGTTAAGCCTTTCATTCCTGGGATCATTCTCGTGAACCTCCTCTGGACCCTCTCCAGGGCCAGCACATCCTTCCTGAATTTCCTGATTTATTCTCTGTCCAGCAGCATATCTACTGTTAGGGGGCCTATAGACTACTCCCACCAGTGTCTTCTTCCCCTGGTTATTTCTTACCTCCACCCAAATGGATTTCACATCTTCCGATCCAAGATCATTTCTTGCTATTGTACTTATTCCATCTCATACTAACAAAGCAACCCCACTACCCTTTCCCTCCTGCCTGTCCTTTCGAAAAGTCACATACCCTTGAATATTTAGTTCCCACTTTGATCTCCTTGTGACCATGTCTCCATAATGGCTGTAAGATCATACCCATTAATCTCCATTTGCGCCATTAATTCATTTATTTTGTTCTGAACACTACTTGCATTTAAGAGTCATTAATTGTGCCTTTTTTCCATTTTTCCCCCCTTGACCCTATTTACTGCTTTTTTTTTAATGGTTGTAGACTCTATCCCTTCCTGTCACACTCTGGGTATTACCTAAGTAGCTGCCCTGCAATACTGCCATATCCTTTTGTTTTGTAAACCTACTTGCCCCTCTCCAGAACCCACCACCCCTCTATTAAGTTTAACACCCTCTCTACAGTCCAAGTTATTCGATTCACCAGGACACTGGTCCCAGCATGATTCAAATGAAGCCCATCCCATCAGAACAGTTCCCTTCTACCAGAGTACCCCATGGAGTGAAACCCATTCCTCCCACAACAATCTTTGAGCGACACATTTAACTCCTTGACTTTACGCTATGCCAGTTTGCCCATGGTTCAGGTAGTAATCCTGAGATTACTACCTTGGATGTTCTGCTTTTTAATTTAGCTCTTAACTGTTCAGATTCTTTCAGCAGAATCTCCTTTCTGGATCTGTCAACATCAGGCATTTAGAGGTTTCAGTTAATTAAGGATAACCAGCATAGATTTGTAAAAGGCAGATCATGCTTGACTAATCTAATTGAATATTTTGATGAAGCATGGAGAAGTTTGATGGAGGGAATGCAGTGGATGTGGCCTAGCTAACAATTGAGGCTCATGGATTAGGAGGATCAGTGTCCAATTGGATAAAAGAAATATTAGCTTAAGGACAGAAAACAGCAAGTCATGATTTTATTTTTCCAGACTAGAGGATGGCAGACAGTGGTGTTCCCCAAGAGTTAATGCTTCTTTTGCTATATTAAAATGACTTGAATATTCAAATACAGAGTAGAATGAATACCATATGAATCATAACATAACTGGGGGGAGGCAGTGCCAAAGTGGTATACTCTGGATTAGTATCCAGAGACCCAGGGTACTGGCTCTGGGAATCCAGATTCGAATCCCACCATGGCAGATGGTAAAATTTGAATCAAGAATCGGGGATTAAAAGTCTGGTGACTACCACAAGACCATTGTGGATTGTCATGAAAACCCATCTGGTTCACTAATGTCCTTCAGGGAAGGAAATCTGCTAGCCTTACCTGATCTGGCCTACATGTGACTCCTGACTCACAGCTGTGGTTACTCTTAAATGCCCTCCGAACAAGGGCAATTAGGAATGGACAATAAATGCTGGCCTAGCCCACACCCCATGAATGAATATTAAAAATTACAGCATTCATGAACAAAATTGCATTTTGGAAAGAGTAATATGCTGAACAACTATTCCTTCCCACAACTTTCCAAGTTTCTGTCCAACAACAAAATTGAACAGTGTCCCACTCATGTGATGGCCAACCAGTCTACCCGAAGGTGCACATTGCATCCTTTTCCCCCCTCCCAAGCTGGATGAGACAAAAGTTTGATCAAGTCCAAAACCCCTTTCAATGTCAGCCTGATGACATGGAATTACTTGCAGCTAAAATTGAACAGCTTATGGAAATTCCCTGCGATCAATTTTTGGGAAACAAGTTTCAGAATTTCCCTGTCAAAATTGTGATTCAGTGTGAAGACTAACTATCCTGGCGTCTCACACTGAAAGTGATGGTTCTTTTGCCACCACGTATTTGTGAAGCTGGATTTAGCTTACTTATCAGCATCAGATTTCAAAATTGGTCAACCCCGAATGTCAGAGATTGGCAAGAAAGGGGGTCCAACAGCAGCATCTGGGGTCACATTAATTTTCAATCATTAAATTGGGAGTGCATTGGAAAATAGTTTGGGAAGCACTGCTTTAAAGGCCACCCCAATAAAATTTAAAGTTCTGGCATAAAAGCTGCAGAATCCAAAGGTACAAAGGAATCCAACCCATAGTTTTGCCCCACATGTACCTGGAAATTGGACTTTGCACTTTCCCAACCCAGGAATTTTGTGCTCCATTTTCAGAGAGAAAGCAGACATTTCTCATATACTTGTATTGAGGGGTAGAGAAAAATGCATACTTTGCAGTGTTATGTTTCCTGTTTATATAGAATAATGATCCATTATTAAAATTCTTGAATCTGATCATTTAAGTTTAGAATGGGCAGAAAGACTGTCATTCTCTAGGATCCAGCGCTTGTGATGATGGTAAACTTGAGAAAATACCTAGCTCAAAAAAACATGGCAGGCACCCAAAGCAGCACACATTGCACTACTTTCTAACCACTGATGTATAAATTTATCATAACCAATTTTCTCCTGAACTCTATGCTATTTACAAACCTAAAATGCTTTTATACGCATTTTGCTAGAGGCCCTTTGTCAAGAAATAATGAAATACTACTGTATTTCATGTTCATCCTGCCTTAATATCTCCTGAAATTTACTATCCCAAGTCACAGGGAATTTGATCCATGCAGCTAAAGTAATTTTGTGTGTGCACAAACACAAACATGATGCCATTTGTATCTCTGCATCATGTAAAATTTAAAACTGGCACATTTGTAAACGGAAAACTAATCCTTTCCAAAATTCATTTGTCACTGATAAAACATTTTGAATAAATATTTACCTGTTCAAAAGTTGTAAAGCATGTTGCGAAGAAATAATTTGACCAAAGCAGCTATTCATGAAATCATTAAGCAAGTTCTGAAATGTTAAAACAGAAAAAAAAAGAATGATTCCCATTCCCCAAAAGCTTCCTACAAAGTATTTGAGAGTTGTAACATACGCAGTCTAATGATTTAACTCAGATTTTTTTGCTAGAGTAAAAATAAGATTGTGAGGTTCAATGCATGGCTTGAAGGATGATGGAAGATGGAGGGCTTCAGGTTCTTGGGACATAGGGACCAGTTCTAGGGCATAAAGCACCTATTCAAATGGGATGGGTTGAACCTCAACAGGACTGGGACCAATGTCATCAGAGGGAGGTTCACTATTGTGGTTGAGGAGGGTTTAAAATAAATTTTCAGGGGGATGGGCCCCAGTGTATAGAAGCAAAGAAGAGGAATAAGGTGCATAAAGTTAAAATACTAGGCAATACCAGAGAAGGGAATACGTCCACATCAGGTAGGAGCAGACTAAGCTGAAATGGAATAAAAACAGAAGTTTTTTTTTGATCAGTGGTCCAAGAATCAGAGTTAAAGTTGAATGACTTTTCAGAACTGGAGTAGTGTAGAGATGGGCAAGAGTTCCTGGAGTGTGTGTATTCAGCAAAATTTCCAATAGCAATATGTTTCCCATTTGGCCCTTTGAGCCTGCTCCGCCATTCATTATCATGACTGATCATCCAACTTAATAGCCTGCTCCTGCTTTTTCCCCATATCCTTTGATCCCTTTCACCCCAAGAGCAATATCTAACTCCTTGAAAACATACAATGTTTTGGCCTCAACTATTCTGTGGTAGCGAATTCCACAAGCTCACCACTCTCTGGCTGGAAATTTCTCCTCATCGCAGTCCTAAATGGTCTACCCCGTATCCTCAGACTGTGACCCTGGCTCTGGACTCCCCCACCATCAGCAACATCCTTCATTCATCTACCCTGTCTAGTCCTGTTAGAATTTTATAGGTTTCTATGAGATCCCCCTCAATCTTCTGAGCGAATATAATCCTAACCGACTCAATCTCTCCTCATATGTCAGTCCTGCCATCCCAGGAATCAGTCGGGTAAACCTTCGTTGCACTCCCTCTATAGCAAGAACATCCTTCCTCAGATAAGGAGACCAAAACTGCACACAATATTCCAGGTGTGGTCTCACCAAGGCCCTGTATAATTGCAGCAAGACATCCCTGCTCCTGCACTCGAATCCTCTCACTATGAAGGCCAACATACCATTTGCCTTCTTGACCACCTGCTGCACCTGCATGTTTACCTTCAGTGACTGGTGTATGAGGACACCCAGGTCTCGTTGCACATTCCCCTCTCTCAATTTATAGCCATTCAGATAAGAACCTGCCTTCCTATTTTTGCTACCAAAGTGGATGACCTCACATTTATCCACATTATACTGCATCTGCCATCCATTTGCCCACTCACTCAGCTTGTCCAAATCACACTGAAGCATCTCTGCATCCTCCTCACAGCTCACCCTCCCATCAACCTTTGTGTCATCTGCAAATTTGCAGATATTACTTTTGGTTCCCTCATCTAAATCACTAATATATATTATGAATAGCTGGGTCACAGTACTGATCCACTGGTCACTGCCTGCCATTTGGAAAAAGACCCAATAATTCCTACTCTTTGTTTTCTGTCTGCCAACCAGTTTTCTATCCATCTCAATACACTACCCCCAATCCCATGCGCTTTAATTTGACACGCTAATCTCTTATGTGGGACTTTGTCGAAAGCCTTGTGAAAGTCCAAATAAACCATATCCACTGGCTCCCCCTCATTAACTCTACTAGTTACATCCTCAAAAAATTCCTGTAGATTTGTCAAGCAAGATTTTCCTTTCGTAAATCCATGCTGACTCTGTCTGATTCTGCCACTGTTTTCCAAGTGCTCAGCTATTAAATCTTTTACAATGGACTCTAGAATTTACCCCACTACCGACATCAGGCTGACTGGTCTATAATTCGCTCTCTCTACCTTCCTTTTTAAAAATAGTGGGGTTACATTAGCCACCCTCGAATCTGTAGGAACTATTCCAGAGTGTCAATTGAATCTCAGAAGATCACCACCAATGCATCTAGGGCCACTTCCTTAAGTACTCTGGGATGTAGATTATCAGGCCCTGGGGATTTATCGGCCTTCAATCCCAACAATTTCTCCAACACCATTTCCCTACAAATACTGATTTCTTTCAGTTCCTCCCTCTCACTAAACCCTGTGTTCCCCAACATTTTTGGTATGTTACTTATGTCCTCCTTTGTGAAGGCAGAACCAAAGTATGGATTTAGTTGGTCAGCCATTTCTTTGTTCCCCATTATAAATTCCCCTGCTCCTGACTGTAAGGGACCTATATTTGTCTTCACCAATCTTTTTCTCTTCACATACCTATTGAAACCTTTACAGTCAGTTTTTATGTTCCCAGCAAGCTTACTCTCGTACTTTCCTCTTTTTAATCAATCCCTTGGGTCCTCCTTTGCTGAATTCTAAACTGCTCCCAATCCTGAGATCTGTTGTTTTTTTCTGGCCAATTTGTATGCCTCTTCCTTGGATCTAATACTATCTCTAATTTCCCTTGTAAGCCATGGTTTGGCCACCTTTCCTGTTTTACTTTTGCGCCAGACAGGAATAAACAATTGTTGCAGTTGACCCATGTGCTCTTTGAACATTTGCCATAGCCTATCCCTTTAAGTAATGTTTCCCAATCCATCATAGCCAACTCGCATCTCATGCCATCGTAGTTTCCTTTATTAAGATTCAGGACCCTAGTCTCAGAATCAACTATGTCACTCTCCATCTTGATGAAGAATTCTATCATATTATGGTTATTCATCCCCAAGGGGCCTTGCACAACTAGATTGCCAATTATTCCTTTCTCATTACACAATACTCAGTCTAGGATGGCCTGTTCTCTAGTTGGTTCCTCAACATATTGGTCCAGAAAACTATCCCATATACACTCTAGGAATGCCTCCTCTACGGTATTGTTACTAATTTGATTTGCCCAATTTTTATGCAGATTAAAGTCACCCATAATTAGAGTTGTTCCATTATTGCGCGCGTCTCTCATTTCCTGTTTAATGCCATACCCATCACTACTACAGTTTGGGGGAGTATAAACAACCCCCACTAACATTTTGTGCCCCTTAGCGTTTCTCAGCTCTACCCATACAGATTCCACATCACCTGAGCCAATACCTTTCCTCACTATTGCGTTAATTTCCTCTTTAACCAGCAATGCAACTCCACCTTTTCCTTTTTGTCTGTCCTTCCTAAATACTGAATACCTGTATGTTCAGTTCCCATCCCTGCAGCCATATCTCCATAATCCCGACTACATCATACCTGTTTACATCTATTTGTACGGTTAATTCATCCACTTTATTGCAAATGCTTGTCTTTTTAACATTACTTGTCCTGTTCCCACTATTTTCCACTGAGGCCCTGTTTGATTCTTGCCCTTGATTTCTCTGCTTTTCACTTTACTTATTCCGCTCTCTGTTCTTGTCCTCGATTCCCCTTCCTCTGACTCCTTGCATAGGTTCCCATCCCCCTGCCATTTTAGTTTAAACCCTGCCCAACCACTCTAGCAAATATCCGCCCTAGGACATCAGTCCTGGTCCTACCCAGGTGTAACCTGTCCAGTTTGTACTGGTCCCACCTCCCCCAGAACCCATCCCAATGTCCCAGGAATCTGAAACCCTCCCCCTCACACCATCTCTTCTGCCACGTATTCATCCAATATATCCTACTATTCCTACTGACTAGCATGTGGCACTGGTAGTAATCCTGAGATCACTCCGTTTGAGGTCCTACTTTTCAACTTACTTCCTAGCTCCCTATATTCTGCTTTTAGGACCTCATTCTTTTTTTACCTATGTCGTTTGTACCAATGTGTACCACGACCACTGGCTGTTCACCCTCCCCTTTCAGAATGTCCTGTAGCCGCTCTGAGACATTCTTGACCCTAGCACCAGGGCAGCAACATACCATCCTGGAGTCTCGTTTGCAGCCACAGAAACACCAGTCTATTCCCCTTACAATCGAATCCCCTGTAACTATTGCATTCCCATGGCTTTTTACTCCACGCCTGTGTAACAGAGCCAACCATGGTGCAACAAATTTGGCTGTTGCTGCTTTCCCGAGAGGCCATCCCCCCCCCAACAGTATCCAAAGCTGTATATCTGTTTTGCAGTGGAATAGCCACAGTAGATTCCTGCACTGCCTGCCTAGTCCTCTTGCTCTGCCTGGTGGTCACCCATTCCCTTCCTGCCTGTGGACTTAGCCTATGGTGTGACCACCTCTCTATATGTGCTATCCACGATACTCTCTGCCTCGCGGATGCTCCAGTGTCCCCAGCCGCCGCTCCAGCTCCAAAACCCGGGCTTCCAGGAGCTGCAGCTGGAGACATGCTAGCCCCAGGTACTGGGAATGTTCCCAGCTTCCCACACAGCAGGAGGAGCACACCACGGCTTTGAGCTCTCCTGCCATGACTTATCCCTTTAAATTAAATTAATCATTTTGGAAGATACTTAATATCAAACAATATCAATTACTCTCGGACCCTTCTTCCCTGCTCCTCATTGTTACAGAATATAGCCCTTACAAATGATGAACCACAAAATAAGACCTTAAAAACTATAAGCGATAACAGTAGTAAATACTTACTCGACCATAAGGGTGCTTAAGTTGGAGTTTGGTGACTGAGGGAATTTAAGGGTTAATTTCTATCGAAAGTCTAGTCTTTCTTTAAATTTAGTAATTAACTAAAAGTTGCTGTTTGGGTTAGAAGAAGGTGAGTGTTAGTAGGGGAAATTTAGTTGACAATGATCATTGTATCATAAAGTTTAGGTTGCCTATTGAAGTGGATAAGGATCAATGCAGAGTATGAATAGTTATTTGAGGGAAGCCAGCTTCAATGGGTTGAGAATAGATCTGGCCCAGATCAATTGGAATCAAAAAGTTTAGCAGGCAAAATGCTATTTGTACAATGGGGTGCCTCCAGAGAAGAGATAGTTCACAATCTAGATATATTCCCATGAAAGGATAGGCAAGGCAAACAAATCCAGAGCTCCCTGGATGACAAAATAGATATAGATTAAGGTGAAGAAAACATGCACTTCTGACAGATGCCAGGTCTGAAATAAGAACCAAGCTGAATATAGAAGGTTCAGAGCAGAAGTTAAAAATCATAAGAAGCAAAATGTGTGAAAAGAGACTCACAGCTAATATAAAAAGGAATCCAAAATTATTTTCCAGGCATATAAATACTAAGTGTGGTAATAGGAGGAGTGCATTTGATTAGGTTACAAAAAGGGAATTTACACATGGAGGTAGGGTCATATGGCTGAGGTATTAAATAAATACTTTGCATCTGTTGTTACCAAGGAACAAGGTGCTACCTAGGCCATGGTGAAAGAGGGGGTAACTCAGACACTTGAAGACTAAAATTGATGATGGGGTGGTATTGGATAGGCTGTCTGTGCTTAAGAGTTGATAAGGCACCAGAACCAGATGGGATGCGTTCAAGGATACTGAGGGAAGAGAGGAAATTGCAGAGGCACTGGCCATGATTTTCTATCTTCCTTAGACTCAGGGATGCCAGAAGACTGGAGAATTGCAAATGTGATACCTTTACCTTTTTTGAACAAGGGTAAGCTCAGGAACTATAGACAATTAAGTTTAACCACGAATGATGGGAAACTTCTAGAAATTATAATTCAGGACAAAATTAATAGTCACTTGGGCAAATGCAACTCAAGGACAAATCATATTTCACTAACTTGTTGGTGTTTTTGAATACCTAGAGAAGGTGGATGAGGGTAATCCTGTTGATGTGGTGTACCTTGACTTCATTTGATGAAATGCTGCACAACAGACTTGAGGAAAGTTATAGCTCATGGAATGAAATAGATAGTAGCAACATGGAGACAAAATTGGCTGAGTAGTGGTTAATGGCTATTTTTCAGATTGGAGAAAGGTTTGTAGTAGAGTGCCCCAGGAGTCAATGTTGGGACTCTAGGGTAAATGGAACAATTTCAAAATTTGTGATGAAACTTAGAAGCTTTGTGAACTGTGAGAGTAGTGTAGAACTTGAAGAGGACAGACAGATTGGTGGAATGGGTGGATAATTGGCAGACAAAATTTAATGCAGCAAAATGTGAAATGATTGTGGTAGGAAGAACAGAGGGATAATATAAAATAAATGATACAATTCTAAAGGGGGTGTGGGCATAGTGGTATTATCACTGAACTAGTAATCCAGAGACTCAGGGTAATGCTCTGGTGACCCAGGTTACGAATCCCACCCCGGCAGAGGTGGAATTTGAATTCAATAAAAATCTGGAATTAAAAAAGTCTAACGATGACCATGAAACCATTGTCGACTCACTAATGTCCATTAGGGGAGGAAATCTGCCGTCCTCACCTGGTCTGGCCTACATGTGACTCCAGATCTGCATAAGTCTGGTTGGCCCTCTGAAATGGACTTGCAAGCTACTCAGTTTATTAAACTATTAAAAAGTCAACAAAAAGGAATGAAACTGGACAGGCCACTGGCATCGAACTAGGCTCTGGAAACAACAGCAAACCTAGCCCTGTCGACCCTGAAAAGTCCTCCTTACTAACATCTGGGGGCTTGTACCAAAATTGGGAGTTGTCTCACAGACTAGTCAAGCAACAGCCTGACAGTCATACTCAGAATAATAACTTACAGATCATTTCCCAGACACTACCATCACCATCCCCGGTTATGTCCTGTCTCACCAGCATGGCAGACCCAGTAGAGGTGATGGCACAGTGATGTACAGTCAGGAGGGAGTTGCCCTGGTAGTCCTCAACATAGGCTCTGGCCCCCATGAAGTCTCATGGCATCAGGTCAAACATGGGCAAGGATACCTCCTGCTGATTGCCATGTACTGCTTCCACACCCCACTCCAACTGATGAATCAGTACTCCTCTACGTTGAGCATCCCTCGTAGGGTGCAGAATGTACTGGGTGGGAGACTTCAATGTCCATCACCAAGAGTGACTCAGCGGCACCACCACAGACCGAGCCCTAAAGGGCATAGCTGCTAACGTGAATCTGCAACAGGTTTGGAGGGAACCAACAAGAGAGAAAAGCGTACTTGACCTCATCCTTACCATCCTGCCTGCCACAGATGCATCTATCCATGACAGTATCAGTAAGAGTGACCACCACACAATCCTTGTGGAGATGAGGTCCCATTTTCACATTGAAGATACTCTCCATCATGCTGTGTGGTACTACCACCATACTAAATGGGATAGATTTTGAACAGATTTAGCAACTCGAAACTGAGCATCCAAAAGGCAGTATGGGCCATTAGCAACAGAACTGTACTCAACCATAATCTAACCTCATGGCCTGGCATATCCCCCACTCTACCATTACCATCAGGCCAGGGGATCAACCCTGGTTCAATGAAGAATGCAGGAGGGCATGCCAGGAGCAGCACCAGGCATAATTTAAAATGAGGTGTCAACCTGGTGAAGCTACACAGGACTACTTGCGTGCCAAACAGAATAAGCAGCAAGTGATAGAGCTAAGCAATCCCACAATCAATGGATCAGACCTAAGCTCTGTAGTCCTGCCACATCCAGTGATGATTTGTGGTGGACAATTAAACAACTCACTGGAGGAGCTGGCTCCACAAATATCCCCACCCTCAAGGGTGCAGGAGCCCAGCACATCAGCACAAAAGATAAGGCTGAAGTATTCACAACAATCTTCAGCCAGGTGTGCCGAGTGGATGATCCATCTCGCCCTCCTCTGAAAGTCTGCAGTGTCACAGATGCCAGTCTTCAGCCAATTCGATTCACTCCACATGATATCAAGAAATGGCTTAAGGCACTGGATGCTGCAAGAATATGGGCCCTGACGATATTCCCGCAATAGTACTGAAGACTTCTGCTCCAGAACTTGCCGTGACCCTAGCCAAGCTGTTCTTGTACAACTACAGCACCGGCATCTGCCCAGCAATGTGGAAAATTGGTTGGGTAGGTCCTGTACACAAAAACAGGACAAATCCAACCTGGCCAATTACCACCCCATCAGTCTATTCTCAATCATCAGTAAAGTGATGGAAGGGGTCATCAGTGCCGTCAAGTGGCACTTGCTTAACAGTAAGCTACTTGCTGATGCTCAGTTTGGGTTCTGCCAGGGTCACTCAGCTCCTGACCTTGGTTTAAACATGGACAAAAGAGCTGAACTCGAGGTGAGGTGAGAGTGACTGCCCTTGGCATCAAGACAGCATCTGACTGAGTGTGGCATCAAGGAGCCCTGGCAAAACTGGAGTCAATGGGAATTGGGGCAACGCTCCACTAGTTGAGTCATACCTAAAACAAAGGAAGATGGTTGTGGTTGTTGAATGTCAATTATCTCCGTTCCAGGGAATCACTAAGAGTTCCTCAGGGTAGTGTCCTAGGCCCAACTATCTTCAGCTATTTCATCAATGACCTTCCTTCCATCATAAGGTCAGAAGTGGGGATGTTCACTGATGTTTCACACACTGCAAGTGTGCGGTGGAGGCAGGTTCAATCAAGCATTCAAGAGGGAATTGGATTGTTATCTGAAAGAAAGAATGTGCTATGCTGGGGGAAAAGCTAGGGCATGGGATGACAGGAGGTAAATTGCTCCTACTGAGAGCTGAGGTAGGCACAAGGGCCAAAAAGCATCCTTCCGTGCTGTTACAATTCTGCACATTGTTTATTCCTGAATAATTTTTTCCCACAAAACCTTCTCATCTCAATCCTAAAGCCAGAATGCTTTGCATGGTTGATGGAGTATTCGTACAACAGGTTTGTGGCAGAATACACCACTGAAACAAGGTCAGATGTTTTATAAATCAGGTTTTGCTGTTTCAGGACAGTTTCAAGACCTGAGCAGGAGTGGGCCACTCAGCCCTTTGAGCCTGCTCCACCATTCAATAAAATCATGGCTGATCTGACTGTGACCTCCAGTGTCAGCCTATGCCTTGGAAACATTCCAAGACTCTGCTTCCACTACCTTTTGAGGAATGGAGTCCCAAAGACTCACTACCCTCAACAAATTCTTCTCATCTGTCTTAAATGAGCAACCCCTTATTTTTAAACAGTGACTATTAGTCACACTAAGTGTTTGTCATGGAAGAATGAGTCCATACCTCATCTATGAACCTCAAGCTAGTTTATTCTCAAGACAGGTCTTCAGTGCAACAGACTTCTCCAGTCCCTACCACACCAGCATTACAGCTGTAACCATTTATACTACTTTGATGGGTAAACCAACATCCATCACCTGTTTTAACAAGCAGTTGTCTTTAACAATGCAATTACTATACAATGTAATTGCCAGTCAACAAGATCATCAAGGTCCAATAACAATGTAATTACTGATACATTGACAGTGACCCCAGTTCTAGATTCTCCCACGAGGGGAATCATCCTCTCCACATCCACCCCTCGGGATCTTATAACTTTCAAACAAGTCGCTTCTTGCTCTTCTAACTCCAGCGGATACAAGCTTAGCCTGTCCAATCTTTCCTCATAAGATAACTTGCCCATTCCAGGTATTAGTTTACAAAACCTTCTCTGAACTGCTTCTAATGCATTTACATCTTCCCTTAAATAAAGGAGACCAATACTGTACACAGTATTCCAGATGTGATCTCAGTGTCCTGTACAACTGAAGCATGACGTCCCTACTTTTATATTCAAATCCTCTTGCAATAAACAACATTCTATTAGATTTCCTAATTACTTACTGTACCTGCATACTAAACTTTTGATTCATGCACAAAGACAACCAGATCCATCTGCATCTCAAAGCTCTGCAATTTCTCACCATTTAGATAACGTACTTCTCCTTTATTCTTCCTGAACAATTCAAAATGGACAATTTCACATTTTCCCACATTATACTCCATTTCCCAGACCTTTGCCCATTCGATTAACTCATGTATATCCCTTTATAGCCTCCTTATGTCCTCTTACAAAGATAGATAGGAAAGTAAGTTGTATCACAGCAAATTTAGCAATCATGGGCCGTAACATCCGACTAGTGTTGGCCTGCAAGAATTAGAAGAAATAAATGCCTTATCTGGTCTTGAACATTGACACTTCCATTCACTGGAACTGCTTAGCGAAGTGTTGCTCCAGCAAATTCAAAGAGGCCGGGCCCCCTTTTGCTGTAAAACAGGTAAGTTTAAAGGACCGGGGACATTGACAGACCAGTGGGAAGGTAAGCATCTAAGGTAAGTGGATAGGATATGTGTCTAAGGTAAGTAGATAGGATATGGAGAATGGGGATGTATGGCATGGTTGGCAGTGGGGTGGGGTGGGGGGGTGGTGGGGATTCCCATGGGGTCGGTCTGGGTCTTTATAATAGTTATTCAGAAGTTAGAAGGGGTTTTAATTCTAACTTTTTCTGAGTAATTATTGGTATAACCCTGACAGAACCACCTGAAGTTTGCTATCCAAGTCATTATATGGTGTTGTATCTGAATGCACGCAGTATATGAAATAAGGTAAATGAGCTTGTGGCACAGATTGAAATTGGCAGGTATGATGTGGTGGGCATCACGGAGACATGGCTGCAAGGGCATCAGGACTGGGAGCTAAATATCCAAGGATATACATCCTATCGAAAAGATAGGCAGGTTGGCAGAGGGGGTGGGGTTGCTTTGTTAGTAAGAAATGAAATTAAATCGATAGCAGAAACGACGTAGGGTCAGATGATGTAGAATCTGTGTGGGTAGAGTTGAGGAATCGCAAAGGTAAAAAAACCAGAATGGGAGTTATGTACAGGCCTCCGAACAGTAGACAGGATGTGGGGCACAAGATACACCAGGAGATAGAAAAGGTGTGTAAGAAAGATAAAGTTACCGTGATCATGGGGGATTTCAATATGCAGGTAGACTGGGAAAATCAGGTTGGTAGTGGTTCCCAAGAAAAGGAATTTGTGGAATGTCTACGAGATGGCTTTTTGGAGCAGCTTGTGGTGGAGCCCACTAGGGAACAGGCAATTCTCGATTTAGTGATGTGTAATGAGGCAGATTTGATAAGGGAGCTTAAGGTGAAGGAACCCTTAGGAGGAAGTGACCATAATATGATAAAATTTACCCTGCAATTTGAGAGGAAAAAGCTGAATCAGATGTAACGGTGTTACAGTTAAATAAAGGCAACTACAGAGGCATGAGGGAGGAGCTGGCCAGAATTGACTGGGAGATGAATCTAGCAGGAAAGACAGTGGAACAACAATGGCAGGAGTTTCTGGGAGTAATTTGGGAGACACAGCAAAAATTCATCCCTAAGAAGAAGAAGCATACTAAAGGGAGGACAAGGCAACCATGGCTGACAAGGGAAGTCAGGGACAGCATAAAAGCTGAAGAGAAAGCATACAATGTGGCGAAGAGCAGTGGGAAACTAGGGGATCGGGAAGCCTACAAAGACCAACAGAAGACAACTAAAAAAGAAGTAAGGAGGGAGAAGATTAAATATGAGAAGAAACTAGCCAGTAATATAAAAGAAGATTGCAAGAGTTTTTTTAGATATATAAAGGGTAAGAGAGAGGCAAAAGTGGACATTGGGCCGCTGGAAAATGACGCTGCAGAAGTAGTAGTGGGGAACAAAGAAATGGCGGAGGAACTGAATAGGAACTTTGCATCAATCTTCACGGTGGAAGACACAAGTAACATCCCCAAAGTTCAAGAGAGTTGGGGGGCAGAGGTGAGTATGGTGGCCATTACCAAGGAGAAGGTGCTAGGAAAACTGAAAGGTCTGAAGGTGCATAAATCACCTGGACCAGATGGATTACACCCCAGAGTTCTGAAGGAGATAGCTGAAGAGATAGTGGAGGCGTTAGTGGTGATCTTTCAGGAATCCCTGGAGTCAGGGAGGGTCCCAGAGGACTGGAAAATCGCTAATGTAACCCCCCTGTTTAAGAAGGGAGTGAGGCAAAAGACGGGAAATTACAGGCCGATTAGCCTGACCTCGGTCGTTGGTAAGATTTTAGAGTCCATTATTAAGGATGAGATTTCAGAATACTTGGAAGTGCATGGTAAAATAGGGCAAAGTCAGCACGGTTTCATCAAGGGGAGGTCATGCCTGACAAATCTGTTAGAATTCTTTGAGGAGGTAACGAGTAGGTTAGACAAAGGAGAGCCAATGGATGTTATCTGCTTGGACTTCCAGAAGGCCTTTGACAAGGTGCCGCACAAGAGGCTGCTCAGTAAGATAAGAGCCCATGGTGTTAGAGGCAAGGTACTAGCATGGATAGAAGATTGGCTGTCTGGCAGGAGGCAGAGTGGGGATAAGGGGGTCCTTCTCAGGATGGCGGCCGGTGACTAGAGGAGTTCCGCAGGGGTCAGTGTGGGGACCACAACTTTTCACTTTATACATTAATGATCTAGATGAAGGAACTGAGGGCATCCTGGCTAAGTTTGCAGATGATACAAAGATAGGTGGAGGGACAGGTAGTATTGAGGAGGCGGGGAGGCTGCAGAAGGATTTGGACAGGTTAGGAGAATGGGCAGGGCCAGATGGATTGTATCCCAGCTTGTTGAAGGAAGCCAGGGAGGAAATAGTGGATGCTCTGAAGATCATTTTCCAATCCTCACTAGACACAGGCAAGGTCCCAGAGGATTGGAGGTCTGCAAACATTGTACATTTTTTAAAAAGGGTGCAAGGGATATGCCAGGAAATTATAGGCTGGTCAGCCTGACTTCGGTGGTGGGAAAATTATTGGAAACAATTCTGAGAGACAGAAAAAACTGTCACTTAGAATGGCATGGATTGATCAGGGATAGTCAGCATGATTTGTTAGGGGAGAATCATGTCTTGCTAAGTTAATAGAACATTTAGAGAAAGTAACAAGGAGGATTGATGAAGGTAGTGTAGTGGATGTTGTCTGCAT
The DNA here is from genome assembly GCF_964194155.1 of Cetorhinus maximus. NCBI lineage: Eukaryota > Metazoa > Chordata > Chondrichthyes > Lamniformes > Cetorhinidae > Cetorhinus > Cetorhinus maximus. The sequence goes on from NC_135883.1 coordinate 170,797,165, forward strand.
GGATTTCTATAAGACATTTGACAAGGTCCCACGTGGCAAACTGGTCAAGAAAGTAAGATCTCATGGGATACAGGGGAAGGTGGCAGGTTGGATCCAAAATTGGCTCAGTGACATGAAACAAAGGGTAATGGTCGATGGATGTTTTTGCAAATGGAAAACGCTTTCCAGTGCTGTTCCACAGGGCTCAGTGGGCCCTCACTGTTTGTTGTATATATTAATGATTTAGACTTAAATGTTGGGGGCATGACTGGGAAATTTGGAGATGACACAAAAATTGGCCGTGTAGTTGATAGTGAAGAGAATAGCTGTCGACTCCAGAATTATATCAGTGGTTTGGTTGAGTGGGCAGAGAAGTGGAATTCAATCTGGAAAAGTGTGAGGTAATGCATTTGGGGAGAGAAAACAAAGCAAGGGAATACTCAGTGAACAGGAAGTTATTGAGAGGGGTTAAGAAAGTGAAAGACCTTGGAGTGCATGTCCACAGGTCCTTGAAGCTGGCAGGACAAGTGGACAAGATGGTCAAGAAAGCATATGGAATGCTTTCCTTTATTGTGCGAGGTATTGGATACAAAAGCAGGCGTGTTATGATGGAACTATATAAAACATCTCCATCATTTCCCCTCCATCATTTTCACATGGTCCATCTCTGACACTTCCCTTCCCTTCCTTGACCTCTCTGTCTCAATTTCTGATGATAGACTGTCCACCAATATCCATTACAAGCCTACCGACTCCCACAGCTACCTCGACTACAGTTCCTCACACCCCGCTTCCTGTAAGGACTCCATCCCATTCTCTCAGTTCCTTCGCCTCCGTCGCATCTGTTCTGATAACGCTATCTTCAAAAACAGTTCCTCTGACATGTCCTCCTTCTTCCTTAACCGAGGTTTTCCACCCACGGTCGTTGACAGGGCCCTCAACCGTGTCTGGTCCATCTCCCGTGCATCCGCCCTCACACCTTCTCCTCCCTCCCAGAAACATGATAGGGTCCCCCTTGTCCTCACTTATCACCCCACCAGCCTCCACATTCAAAGGATCATCCTCCGCTATTTCCGCCAACTCCAGCATGATGCCACCACCAAACACACCTTCCCTTCACCCCCCCCGGTGGCATTCCATAGGGATCATTCCCTCTGGGACACCCTGGTCCACTCTTCCATCACCCCCTACTCCTCAACCCCCACCTATGGCACCTCCCCATGCCCACACAGAAGATGCAACACCTGCCCCTTCACTTCCTCTCTCCTCATCGTCCAAGGACCCAAACACTCCTTTCAAGTGAAGCAGCATTTCACTTGCATTTCCCCTAACTTAGTCTACTGCATTCGTTGCTCCCAATGCGGTCTCCTCTACATTGGAGAGACCAAACACAAACTGGGCGACCGCTTTGCAGAACACCTGCGGTCTGTCCGCAAGAAAGACCCAAACCTCCCTGTCGCTTGCCATTTTAACACTCCACCCTGCTCTCTTGCCCACATGTCTGTCCTTGGCTTGCTGCATTGTTCCAGTGAAGCCCAACGCAAACTGGAGGAACAGCACCTCATCTTCCGACTAGGCACTTTACAGCCTTCCGGGCTGAATATTGAATTCAACAACTTTAGATCTTAAACTCCCTCCCCCCATCCCCACCCCGTTTCTTCCCCCTCCCTTTGTTTTTTGCAATAATTTATATAGATTTTTCTTTTCCCACCTATTTCCATTATTTTTAAATCTACAACTAATAGCTTGTCAGTCTTTCCACCCCACCCCCACTAGAGCTGTACCTTGAGTGTCCTGCCATCCATTCTTAATTAGCACATTTTCTTAGATAATATCACCACCTTCAACACCTCTTTGATCCTCTTGTCTGTGACATCTTTTGATTATCTGCTCCTATCACTGCTTGCTTGTCCCTACAACCAACCACCCCCCTCAACTTCTCTCTCCCCACCCCCCCCCCCCCCCCCAACCTTAAACCAGTTTATATTTCACCCCTCTGCTGAAGGGTCGTGAGGATTAGAAACGTCAACTCTTTTCTTCTCCGCCGATGCTGAGTTTTTCCAGGTAATTTTGTTTTTGTTTTTGTATATAAAACGTTGGTTAGACCACAGCTGCAATTTTTTGTACACTTCTGGTCACCACATTACAGGAAGGATATTGTTGCTCTGGAGAGAGTGCAGAGGAGATTTATAAGAATGGTGCCAGGGCTTGCAAATTGCAGCTATGAGGAGAGATTAGATAGGCTAGGGTTGTTTTCCTTAGAACAGAGGAGGCTAAGGGGTGATCCAATTGAGGTGTACAAAACTGAGGGGCCTAGATAAGATAGACAGAAAAGAATTGTTTCCTCTAGCTGAGGGGTTAATTACCAGGGGGCATAGATTTAAGGTGATTGGTAGAAGGATTAGAGGGTACATGAGGAAAAACATTTTCACCCAGAGCATGGTGGATGTCTGGAATTCACTGCCTAAGTTGGTGGTTGAGACTGAAACGCTCAACTCATTTAAAAGATACCTGGATCTACATCTGAAGTGCTGTAACCTGTAATGGACCATGTGCTGTAAAGTGAGATTAAAATGAGCGGCTAGTTTCTTTTTCTCTTTGTGGCCAGCGCAGGCACGATGAGCTGAATGGCCTCTTTCAGCAAAGTAAATTTTCCATGGTTCTAGGTATGGTTGCTAAATTTGCTGATGACACAAAGATTGGTAGGATAGTAAGATGTGAAGAGGACACAAGGAGGCTAAAAAGGGATATAAATAAGTATAATATGGGAAAGTGTGAAATTGTCCATTTTGACAGGAAAGATTAAAAAGAAGAAGCATGTTGTCTAAATGGTGAGAGTTTGCTGAGCTCTGAGATACGGAGGGATCTAGGGATCCTAGTGCATGAATCACAAAAGGCTGATATGTAGATGCAACAAGTAATTAGGAAAGTTAATAGAATGTTAACGTTTATTGCGAGGGCAATTGAATACAAAAGTAGGGAGGTTGTGCTTCAGTTATACAGGGCATTGGTGAGACCATATCTGGAATACTATGGTCCAATATTGGTCCCCTTATTTAAGGAAAATGTAAACGTGTTGGAAGCAGTTCAGAGTAGGTTTACTAAACTAATCCATGGATTGGGCAGGTTGTCTTATGAGGAACAGTTGGACAGGCTAGACTTGTATCCATTGGAGTTTAGAGGAGTAAGAATGACTTGATTGAATCATATAAGATCCTGAGTGGTCTTGATAGAGTGGATGTGGAGATGATGTTTCCTCTTGTAGGAAATTTAAGACAGAGATGAGGAGAAATGTTTTCTGAGTGTTTTGAGTCTTTGGAACACTCTTCCTCAAAAGATGGTGGAAGCAGAGTCTCTGAAGATTTTTAAGGCAGTGATAGATAGATTCTTGATAAGCAAAGGGGTGAAAGGTTATTGGGGTAGGCTGGAATGTGGAGTTGAGGCTACAGTCAGATCAGCCATGATCTCCTTGAATAATGGAGCAGGCTCGAAGGGCCGAGTGGCCTACTCCTCCTAATTCATATGTTCATATGGCAGAATTATCTTATGAGGACAGATTAAAGAAATTGGGTACATATTTCCCAGTTTTGTCAACTTGACTCTTGTTAGGGGCCTATAAACTACTCCCATTAGTGTTTTCCAACTCTTGCTATTACTAATTTCCACTCATACTGATTTTACTCCATGATCTTCTGAGGCCAGATCCCTTCTCACTACTGTCCTTACGTTATTCTTTACTATCAGGGCTACCCCTCCTCGTTTGCCAGTCTTCTGTCTTTCCAGAGTACTGTGTGCCCTGGAATATTTATTTCACAACCTTTATCACCTTGCAACCATGTCTCTGTAATGGTGATTAGCTTTAAATCATTTTCTTCTATTTTGCCACTTTTAAAAAAATTATTCACGGAATGTGGGCCTTGCTGGCTGGTCGAGCAGTTATTGCCCATCCCTAGTTGCCCTTGAGAAGGTGGTGGTGAGCTGCCTTCTTGAACCCACAGGTATACCACAGTGCTGTCAGGATTTTTCCCAGCGACAGTGAGAAAGCGGCGATATATTTCCAAGTCAGGATGGTGAGTGATTTGGAGGGGAACTTCCAGTTGGCGGTGTTCCCATCTATCTGCTGCCCTTGTCTATCTAGGTGGTAGTGGTCATGGGTTTGGAAGGTGCTGTCTAAGGAGCCTTGGTGAATTCCTGCAGTGCATCTTGTAGGTGGTATGCACTGCTGCTATCGTGCAGTGGTGGAGGGAGTGAATGTTTGGGGATGTGGTGTCAATCAAGCGGACTGTTTTGTCCTGGCCGGTGTTCAGCTTCTTTAATGTTGTAGAAGCTGCAATCATCCAGGCAAGTGGGAGTATTCCATCACACTCCTGACTTGTGCCTTGCAGATGGTGGACAGGCTTTGGGGAGGCGAGTTACTCGTCACACGATTCCTAGCCTCTGACCTGCTCTTGTAGCCACAGTATTTATATGGCTAGTCCAGTTCAGTTTCTGGTCAATGGTAACCCCCAGGATGTTGATCGTGGGGGATTTGGTGATGGTAATGCCATTGAACATCAAGAGGCGATGGTTGGATTCTCTCTTATTGGACATGGTCATTGCCTGACACTTGTGTGGCACGAATGTTCCTTGCCACTTGTCAGCCTAAGCCTGGATATTGTCCCGGTCTTGCTGCATTTGGACATGGACTGCTTCAGTATCTGAAGAGTTGCGAATGGTGCTGAACATTGTGCAATCATCAACGAACATCCCCACTTCTGACCTTATGATGGAAGGAAGGTCATTGACGAAGCAGCTGAAGATGGTTGGCTGAGGGCACTACCCTGAGGAACTCCTGCAGTGATGTCCTAGAACTGAGATGACTGACCTCCAACAACCACAACCATCTCCCTTTGTGCTAGGTATGACTCCAACCAGCGGAATGTTTTCCCCCTGATTCCCATTGACTCCAATTTTGCTAGGGCTCCTTGATGCCACACTTGGTCAAATGCTGCCTTGATGTCAAGGACAGTCATTCTCACCTCACCTCGGGTGTGCAGGAGCATCTGGGAGAGATACATGAGGATATGCTTGGCTTGGTCTCCGTGTTAGAGGAGTCTACGTGGACGATGGACGAAGCAATGAGCCACATGTCCGAGCGCCATGCGTCGTCCATGGAGAGCGTGGTGACTCCCGTGGAGAGGATCCTCCAGGAGACCCGTCAGGGCTTCCTGGAGATACGGTCTGACCAGCAAGCCCTCACATTGGCATTGACCTCAGCTGGTCATTGCCAGTGTGGGAGATGGTCTGGGCATCAAGTTTCCCAGCCTGGTGCCCATCCATCCACAGTGAGCAGGGAGTTCCGAAGGGACCTCACGTCGGCGCAGCAGCTGCCTGTCATCTCTGCGGGCACCTCTCTGGGCGCTTCGGACGAGGGCAGCAGCTCCTCCGCCCCTCTCCTAGTGACGGTAGCATCCGGTGAGGCTGCGACGACTGGGGAGATGGCAGCTGTGGAACTGGCAGCTCTCTTCCAGACAGAGCCAGCACAGACTCCATGTACCAGAGGACGACCACCAAGGTCATCGAGGCCAACAGGACAGCAGAGTCAGCACGCTATCTGAGCTGCCACTCTGAGCGATGGGCCAGCACCAAGATGCAAAACCCGGAAATGAAAACATAAGGCACCTTAGGCACACCACAGATTTTTTACTGGTGCTTGTGTTGGCCCGAGATAAGGTCCTTATGATTTGATCTGATTTGTAACACCATTATCTTTTTTTTTGCATAAGTTTGTTTGCTTGACATATTAAATTCAGATATGTCACTATGGCTGAGGGTGCCCCTTTTCTTCTGCATGTGTATGGTTTCCAAAAACGTAAAGAGTGTTTTGTTGGACACTCAGCTTTATTAACAAGGCCCTTAGTTACTGTTCCTAACCTGGCAGATTTTGCACTTAGGTGTCGAGCAAGGAGCCTACAGCCCAGGCTTGTCCTGGAGTTCCATCTGTGGTGTACTAGCTGAAGGTTCGTTGGATTAAAGCCTCCCGGGTGTCCCTGCAGTGTGTCCGGGTCAGCATCTACCCCTTCAGCATTTCCCTGTGCATGTTCATCCTCGGACTCACTGCTGGACTCATCGTGTGCAGCCGCAGCAACAACATTGACGTCTTCATCGTCCACTGTGGCCCCCTTTCCAGCGCAAGATTATGGAGAGCGCAGCATGCAACCACTATCACCGACACATGATCTGGGGGGTACAGGAGTACGCCCCCTGAGCGGTCCAGGCATCGGAAGCGCATCTTGAGAAGGCCGATGGTTCTCTCCGCCACAGCCCTTGTGGATGCGTGGCTCCTATCGTACCGCTACTCAGCTTCTGTTCTTGGATGGCGGAGAAGCATCATGAGCCACCTTCTGAGGAGATAGCCCTTGTCACCCAGCAGCCATCCGTCAAGCCGGGCTGGAGTACTGAAGAGCCCCGCCATCTTGGAGTGTCTGAGGAGGTAGGTATCGTGGGAGCTGCCTGAGTACCTTGCACAGACTTGTAAAATCAGCATCCTGTGATCACACACTATCTGCACGTTCATGGAGTGGAGGTCCTTCCTGTTGACGAAGGCACTGGGCTCAGCTGCTGGTGCCTTAAAGGCCACATGTGTGCAGTCTATTGCACCCTGGACGCAGGGCAAGCCAGCAATCGCCGCGAAGCCTTTGGCTCACTGTGTCTGGTTTGCCTGGTCCCAACAGAAGTGGATGAAGGTCAATGCACGGCTGAACAGAGCGTCTGTAACCTGCTTGACACAAATGTGGACAGCTGATTGGGAGACACCGCGAAAGATCACCCACCAAGCCCTGGAAGGAGCCACAGGCATAGAAGTTGAGGGCAGCTGTGACCTTCAGAACCACTAGCTGGGGTGTCCACCCACACCGTTAGCGGAGATCTCAGGCCCAATCACCTGACAGATAGTGTTGACTGTCTTCCTTGAGAGACGGAGCCTCCTTCGGCACTGCACCTCAGACATATTGAGGTAGCTGTTTCGCTGCCTGTATACCCTGGCAGCAGGATAGTGGTGTCTTCTGTGGCCCCTTCCGCCTATGTCTTTGCAGCAATCGTGGGCCAGAAGGACTGAGATGTGTGCACGTTGCTGGACATTAAATATGGCGCCTGGCATGCTGAAGCGGCAAGGTGATGGTGTGGTGGGCGAATGAGAGCCCGCCCACCATGAAAACGGCAAGTTTCCCGGGAATGCATAATTAATGCATTTGGGTTTGGGATGATACAGTGTGAAAAGCTGCCTCTGCAGCCCACGGGCAAAACATAATTTTACCCGCCCTCTACCACACTTAGTGCAAATCTGGGACAATTCCGTCCTGAGTCTCCTCCATCACTACATGCTGGATTCCATATCTGCCTAACTCACTTACACCTTGTTGTCCCTGGCCATTGACCAACTCTAAAGTTCTGTCAAACCTAAGGGGTGTGACTGCCTCCTGGAACAAAGTGTCCAGGTAACTCTTCCCCCCTCCCTGATGCCCCATAATGTCCACAATTCAGACTCCAGCTCAGCAAATCTAAGCCAAAGTTGTCTTAGCTGCAGACACTTACTGCAGATAGGTTGTCCAGGACTGCAGTGCATTCCACAGATTCTAAAGTGCTGAAGACAGAGCAAAAGACCAACACTGCCATTTCTGTCTAACATTATTTATTAAATTAGTCAATTAGTTAATAATTTACACAACTAATGTAACAGAAAGTTGCATTCTCCTAGCTTGGTGACAAAGGAAGAAAACTCACCAACTACTAGGGGCTGAGAAATAAAAGTAAAGAAAAGAATTACCTTTTTGCACATCTGCATCAAATTTCCACATAAACCAAATTCCCAACTGCACATTCTATCTACATCTCACTCCAGCATAGCCTACTGTCTATGCATCCTTTACTCCATGCAGTGTAAAGAAACCTATCTGCTTTTCTAGAACATCTGATGAATCACTAACTCGATTAGCTACAGTAATTAATGCTAGTAATCCTGCTACAGTAATTAATGCCTATTTAACCAACTGCTTTGAGCTGATTGACAGATAATTGTTACTTCCAGGTATCTCCCAGTTTAACAGCCTATTTAATTCATTTGAAGGTTGAAAGTTTTGTCACAGTCTGACTTTTAATCTATATTTAAGCTTCAGAAAAAAACTTACCAGAACTTACCATGTAAACCAAATTCCCAACTACACATTCAGTCTATATCTCACTCTGGCATAGCCTCCTCTCCATATGCCCCCTTATCCATAAAGTATGGCGGAGCTTGTGTGGAAATCAAAGTTGTACAGGGAGTGTGCTGTTGAGATTTTCAGGTGTAAAGCATAGGGTGGCACAATTGTGCGTTGCTGCCTCACAGCTTTGGGGACCCAGGTCCACCCTGGCCTCAGATGTCTGTGTGCAGTTTGCACGATCTCCCCGTGTCTGCATGGGTTTCCACTGGGTGCTCTGGTTTCCTCCCACCATCCAAAGAGGTGCTGGTTAGGTGGATTGGCTATGGTAAATTGTTACCCTGTGAGTGTGTGCCCTGTGATGGGCTGGTCCTGTCCTGGGTGTACTGCGCCTATTGCCTGTCAGGATAGGCTCTGACTTCCCGTGACCTTGAATTGGATGAAGCAATTCCGGACGAATGAGATGTAAAGTATAAGTGTTTATGAAACATAGTACTGAATTAGTAGCACTCTCTTTTTCTTTGACTCTTGTACAGTAAAAGTTTGTTTTTTTAAACATGTAAATTAATGGCATAATTCTTTCAGTTAATAAGCGGGAGCCTGAATTTCTTTTTAAAAGTTACTATCTCCACCGAGACCATAATGCAATCTCAGTTTTGAGTACACTCAATGAATGAGCATCCATATGAGGTAGAGAATTCCAAGCATTCAAAACTCTCCGAATGAAGAGAATTCTCCTCTTTTCAGTAGTAAATGGACAACCTATTAATCCTTAGTCTATTACTCCTTATTTTAGATACCCCAGTCAGGGGAAAGAAAGTCAGTCACTGTAAAATAATTTCATGAATTCCCAAATTAGAAATCCCACCATCTTATATTTTTAACTAATGACAGTATCTAGAGGTATGAGGCTTAGGGAAAGAAAGGTAAAAAAATATATGGAAGATTAAAGTACAGAGAGGAGGGTAAATTTAAGTTAATAAGGCAAAATTAGCAATGCTCTACTGATTTAGTATATTCTCACTGACTCTGCTGTTACCTCTAAATCGAAGATTTGTTTCATGAATAAAGCATAGTCTGAATTGAACTCTTTCTTCCGAGGATCGAGAATGTCATAATGACTCTTCTTCAGGTTTACATAGATATTCTGGAATTTGATTGCCAGAATCTCGATTCCTTCAATTGTAGAATTCTTCAATGCAGAAAATGTTTTCACTGCTTCAACCATTTCTGTGATCTGCAAATTTAAGTAAATATTAGTTACTTTACTCATACTTTGAACAATTTTATAAAAATGTTCATTCAGGTATTTTTAATTTCATTACATTCTCTTTTCACATGAAGCTTTTTGGCAGTCAGTCTGATATTGTACAGCCTGATATTGTATTTGCCACTCAACCCTGGACTTGGTAGGATTCGCTTCCTCCTCAGCGTTCTCAAGAATGTTTGCTTACCCATCCCTTGTTGAGTGTTCATAGGGTAGAAGAATCTGTGCTACTCCTCCCTGGCTCTACGCAGGTGGAAATCCAAAACAAACTCGTATAAGGGTTAACTTAGGAGTAACTGATCAGAAAAATATGTTTGGACCCATCGGATTTCTATCCATTGGTGTCTATTCTATTGAGTTATTAAAACCTCAAGAAGCTTATGGTTCATGATGTTGAAATTGTCCCAAAATTGGGAGAGTTGTCAAACAAAACTGATCAAGCAACAGCTGACATAGTCATACTCATGGAATCATACCTTACAGATCATGCCCCAGACACCACCATCATCATCATCCCTGGGTATATTCTGTCCCACTGGCAGGACAGACCCAGCAGAGGTGGAGGCACGGTGGTATACAGTTGGGAGGGAGTTGCCCTGGGAGTCCTCAACATCTACTCTGGGCTCCATGAAGTCTCATAGCATCAGGCAAACATGGGCAAGGAAACCTTCTGCTGATTTACCATGTACTACCACCCCCACCCCCCGCCTCAGCTGATGAATCATTACGCCACCATGTCGAAGACCACTTGGAAGAAGTACTGAGGATGGCAAGTGTGCAGAATGTAGTATGGGTGGGGGACTTCAATGCCCACCACCAAGAGTGGTTCGGTAGCACCACCACAGACCGAGCTGGCCAAGTCCTAAAGGACATAGCTGCTAGACTGAGTGTGCAGCAGGTGACGAGGGAACTAACAAGAGGAAAAAACATACTTGACATCATCCTCACCAACCTGCCTGCAGCAGATGTATCAGTTCATGTCAGTATCGGTAGGAGTGACCACCACACAGTCTTTGTGGAGATGAAGTCCAGTCTTCACATTGAGAATAACCTCCATCATGTTGTGTGGTACTACCACCGTGCTAAATGGGATAGATTTCGAACAGATCAAAAAACTGGACTGGGCATCCATGGGGCAGTGTGGGCCAACAGCAGCAGGAGAACTGTACTGAACCACAATCTGTAGCCTCATGGCCCGGCATATCCCCAACTCCGCCATTGCCACCAAGCCAGGGGATCAACCCTGGTTCAATGAAACGTGCAGGAGGGTATGCCAGGAGCAGCACCAGGCACACCTAAAAATGAGATATCAACCTGGTGATGCTACAACACAGGACTACTTGCATGCCAGATGGCATAAGCAGCAACCAATAGACAGAGCTAAGCAATTACACAACCAACAGATCAGATCTATGCTCTGCAGTCCTGCCACATCCAGGCATGAATGATGGTGGACAATTAAACAGCTCACTGGAGGAGGAGGCTCTACAAATATCTCCATTCTCAATGATGGAGGTGCCCAGCACATAAGTGCAAAAGATAAGGCTGAAGCATTTGCAAAAATCTTCAGCCAGAAGTGCCAAGTGGATGATGCATCTTGGCCTCCTTCAGAGATCCCCAGCTTCACGGATGCCAGTCTTCAGCCAATTCGATTCATTGCACATGATATCAAGAAACGGCTGAAGGCCGTTGCAAAGGCAATGGGCCCTGACACTATTCCGACAATATTACTGACAACTTGTGCTCCAGAACTTGCCACACCCCTAACCAAGCTGCTCCAGTACAGCTACAACACTGGTGTCTACACGTCAATGTGGAAAATTGCCCAGGTATATACTGTACACAATAAAAAGGACAAATTCTGGACAGCCAATTACCACCCCATCAGTCTGCTCTTGATCACAAGTAAAGAGATGAAAGGGGTAATCAAAAGTGCTATCAAGCACTTCACAATAACCTGCTCATTGATGCTCAGTTTCGGTTCTGCCAGGGTCACTCAACTTCTGACTTCATTACAGCCTTGGTTCAAACATGGACAAAAGAGCTGAGCTCCAGAGGTGAGGTGAGAGTGACTGCCTTTGACATCAAGGCAGCATTTGACCAAGTATGGCATCAAGGAGCCTTGGCAAAACTGGAGTCAACAGGAATCGGAGGAAAACTCTCTGGTGGTTGGAATCATATCTAGTACAAAGGAAAATGGTTGTGGGTATTGGAGGAGAATCAACTCAGTTGCAGGACATCACTGCAGGAGTTCCTCAGGGTAGTGTCCTAGGCCCAACCATCTTCAGCTGCTTCATCATTTTTTTTATTCATTGATGGGATGTGGACATCGCTGGCTGGGCCAGCAGTTACTGCCCATCCTTAATTTCCCTTGGGGAGGTGGTTGTTTAGCTGCCTTCTTGAACCGCTCCAGTCCATGTGGTGTAGGTACACCCACAGTGCTGTCAGGGAGGGAGTTCCAGGATTTTGACCCAGTGACAGTGAAGGAACGACGATATGTTTCCAAGTCAGGAAAGTGAGTGGCTTGGAGAGGAACTTCCAGGCGGTGGTGCTCCCATCTACCTTCTGCCCTTGTCCTTCTAGATGGTAGTGGTACTTCCTTCCATCATAAGGTCAGAAGTGGGGATGTTCGCTGATGATCACACAATGTTCAGCACCATTTGCGCCTCCTCAGATACTGAAGCAGTCCGTGTCTAAATGCAGCAAGACTTGGACAATATCAAGGCTTGGGCTTCAAAGTGGCAAGTAACACTCACACCACACAAGTGTCAGGCAAAGACCATCTCCAACTAGAGAGAATCAAACCATTGTTCAACAGCATTACCATTGCTGAATCCCCCATTACCACATCCTGGGGATTACCATTGACCAGTAACTGGACTTGACGAGCCACATAAATACTGTGGCTACAGGGGCAGTTCAGAGGCTAGGAATCCCGCGGCGAGTAACTCACCTCCTGACTCCCCAAAGCCTGTCCACTATCGACAAGGCACAAGTCAAGAGTGTGATGCAATACCCTCCATTTGCCTGGATGAGTGCAACTCCAACAATACTTAAGAAGTTTGACACCATCCAGAACAAAGCAGCCCGCTTTATTGGCACCACTTCCACAAACATTCACTCCTTCCACCACCAACAAACAGTTGCAGCAGTGTGTATCATCTACAACATGCACTGCACAAACTCACTAAGACTCCTTAGGCAGCATCTTCCAAACCCACAACCGCTACCATCTAGGACAAGGGCAGCAGATACATGGGAAGTTCCCATCCATAGGAAGTTTCCATTCAATCTATTCACCATCCTGACTTGGAAATATATCGCCGTTCCTTCAATGTCGCTGGGTCAAAATCCTGGAACACACTGGGTATGGTAACTAAATTTTATGAGTGACTCACAAAATTCCAATGGCAGGTCATTTAGGGATTAGGAAAACGCAGTCTAAAATACAGTGACATTTTTATTGGCTGGGATTGTGTAAAATGTGGTTAAATTCTGCCAGACATGTCATACATGTCAGGTAGTGGGGAAACTCCAGTCATCAATTAAACTTGCACCCTTAATTCTGATACCAGCTTTTGGAGAAGTGTAGGGTCTTAATAGATTGCGTAGGACACCTACTTAAAACAAGATGTGGGAATCAGTATCTTTTAATAATAATGGAAGTTTGAACAAGATTTCTGAGGCAGTGCCTTTGGGGAAAATTATGGCAAAAATGATAGTGGAAAAGTTAGTCCATTCTTTACAAGATATAAGCCAGGATTTTCTGTGTCCAATCAGAATGGGCATGTTCGGTGGCGAGATTGTAAAATCTCGTGAGAAGGCCCTTGGCACATTTCCCAGCGATGTAAATCCAGGAAGCAATTGTCCCCTCCCCCCGTCATTGATGGGCTGAGTTTCCCGCCATTGGATGTCGGGAACATAATTTGAATACATTTGCATATCATGACTGTAGCCACACACCAGGATAACTCGCACCCACAGGTTCAAACCTAAGGTTTGCCTCTGCCATGTGATTGCCTTTTTGTCTTCCAGCTTCATTAATTAAAATCCTTTGCAGCTCAAACAAACAAACAACTCCTTCTCAAGTACCATATAGGTCAGGTGATTTCTTGGAAGAAGCCTGCATGTTGACAGTTCAAAGGTGAGCTTATGGCCTGCTTTTAGAAAAAGGTCCCACGTTTGCATCAAGATGTCCAGATCATGCTATGTCCTTCTATTTTGTAAAAGAAAAACTCAGTCCTGAGAGATATGATTCTAACAGGGGTCACAGGCAAGTCTCCACAGCGGCTTATTTGTGGCTGGCTTGTGGTGCCAGGCTAGGGCAATAGTGCCAGAGAGCAGGGGACCTCAGGTCTAGGGCAACAGTGCTGGAGAGAAGGGGATCTCGGAGCTAGGGTAACGGCGTTGGAAAGAAGGGGACCACGGAGCTAGGGCAACAATGCTGGAGAGAAGGGGACCTCGGGGCTAGGGCAACAGTGCCAGCGAGAAGGGGGACAAGGGAGCATCGGGGCTAGGGCAACAGTGCAAGGGGGGCTCATGGCAGCACAGACTGAAGGTTACACACTAACAAATGCTGGGGGTGGAAGAAAATGGCCGGGCAAATGGAAAAACATGTCAAAGATGAGCACTCGTCCACAGCTGTGACCATCCAGCTTGAGCTCAGTTGACATGCTTTGAGTCAGGCTAGTCAAGTAAATGTGCCCACTCAAGCAGTACTAATTCCTGAGAGTGCCAGTGATTGCCCCTCTACTTTTAACCCCTCATGAGCAGACTTCAAAATCGAATGAATGCTATGGTGCTCCAGGACCATTGGGCAACTGGGCAAGCTTGAGAATCCCCTTGGGAAAGGTGGCATGGAACACTGATGGAGGGGTGCGCTCCTAATCCCTTGCATTATGTTTAAGTAGACATTAAAAAGTCACCCTCATTGTCCAAGCAAACCGTGAAGCGGTTCAAGAAGGCAGCTCACCACCACCTTCTCAAGAACAGCTAGTGATGGTCAATAAATGCTGGCCCAGCCAGCGAAGCCCATGTCCTGTGAATGAATGAAAAAAAAAATTCTGCCTACCCCCAATAAACTTTCACCCCATGTTAATCAAGAGTCTCTCTAGCTCTGCATTAAAAATATTCAAAGACTCTGCTTCCTCTGCCCTTTCACAGTACCTTTACAGTGCAGAAAGAGGCCATTCAGCCCATCGACTCTGCACTGGGTCTCTGAAAGAGCATTCCACCTGGTCCCACTCCCCTGCCTTATCCCCGTAACCTTGCACATTCTCTCTTTTCAGGTAGCAATCCAATTCCCCTTTGAATACCTCGATTGAGGTAGGGTGCCTCCACCACCCTTTCAGAAAGTTTATTCCAGACTCCAACCACCCTCTGGATGAAAAAAATTTTCCTCATATCACATTTATTCCTTTTGCCAAATATTTTGAATCTGTGTCTTCTAGTTCTTGATGTTCTTTTGATTGGGAACAGTTTCTCACTATTTACCCTGTTCAATCCCCTCAGGATCTTGAATACCTTTATCAAGCCTCCTCTCAGCCTTCTTTTCTCCCAAGCTCTCCAATCTATCCTCATAACTACAGTTCTTTATCCCTGGAATCATTCTCCTCTGTACTCTCTCTGATGCCTTCACATCTTTCCTCAAGTATGGCGCCCAGAACTGGATGCAGTGCTCCAGATGAGGCCCAACTAGTGTCTTATACAAGATCAACTCGACCTTCTTACTCTTGTACTCAATGTCCCTATTAATAAAGCTTAAAATACGATATGTTTTATTAACTGGTCTCTCAATATGCCCTGCCATCTTCAATGAGAAATGTACAAATACACCAAGATCCCTCAGTTCCTGCACCTCCTTTAGAGCGTCTCCCTTTATTTTATACTGTCTCACCATATTTGTCCTGCCAAAATGAATCACCTCACACTTCTCTTCATTGAACTTCTTCTGCCATTTGTCTGTCCAATCCACCAGCATGTCTATGTCCTTTTGAAGTTTAAGAGCATCCCATCACAGTTGACAACATTTCCAACCTGTATTATCTGCAAATTTTGAAAATCATGCCCTGAACACCACAGTCTAGGTCATTAATATATATCAGGAAGAGCAAAGGTCCCAACACTGACCCCTGGGGAACTCCATGACCAACATTCCTCCAAGCTGAAAAATAACCAATTATCACTACTCTCTGTTTCCTGTCACTCAGCCAATTTATTATCCAAGTGCCTACTTTCCCTTTTATTCTATGACCTAGAATTTTACTCACAAGTGTGTTGTGTGGCACGGTGGCACAGGATATGATGAGTGGCGTCCCACAGGGGTCTGTACTGGGCCTCAACATTTTATGATTTACATCAATGACTTAGATGAGGGGAGTGAAGACATGGTAGCTAAATTTGCAGCTGACACGAAGATAGGTAGGAAAGTATGCTGTGAAGAGGACAAGAGGAGGTTGCAGATGGATATAGATAGGTTGAGTGAGTGGGCAAAGATCTGGCAAATGGAGTTTAATGTGGGAAAATGTGAAGTTGTTCACTTTGACAGGAAGAACAAAAAAGCAGTGTATTGCTTAAATGGAGAATGGCTGCATAATTCTGAGGTGCAGAGGGATCTAGGTGTTCTAGCGTATGAGTCACAATAAGTTAGTATGCAGGCACACAATTTATTAAGAAGGCTAATGGAATGCTATCCTTTATTACGAGAGGGATTGAACATAAAAGTAAGGATGATGTGCTTCAGTTACACAGGGCATTGGTAATAATGTACATCGAATCCCTGTGCAGTTTTGGTCTCCTTATTTCAGGAAGAATGTAAATGCATTGGTGGCAGTTCAAAGGAGGTTTACTAGATTAATACCTGGGAATGAGTGGGTTGTCTTATGAGGAAAGATTGGACAAACTGGGCTTGTTTCCACAGGAGTTTAGAAAAGGGAGGGGTGATTTGATTGAAGTATACAAGATCCTGAATGGCCTTGACAAGGTGGACGTCAAAAGGATGTTTCCTCTTGAGGGTCAGTCCAGAACTAGGGGGCACTGTTTTAAAATTAGGGGTCACCCTTTTAGGACAGAGATAAGGAGAATTTTCTTTTCTCTCAGGGGTTGTGCGACTTTGGAATTCTCTGCCTCAGAAGGTAGCAGAGGCAGGGTCATTGAATATTTTTTACGGCAGAGGTAGATAGATTCATCTTAGGAAAGGGAAGCAAAAGTTATTGAGGTTCGATGGGAATGTGAAAATTGAAATTCAAGAAGATCAGCCATGATCTTATTGAATGGTGGAGCAGGCTCAAGGGGCCAAATGGTCTACTCCTGTTCCTATTTCTTATGTTCACTGTATCAAATGCCTTTTGAAAATCCATATACACTACATCAACAGCATTTCCCTTATCAACCTTCTCTGTTACCTCTTCAACAAATTCCAGCAAGTTAGTTAAACATGATTTTCCCTTAATGAATCCATGCTGGCATTCCCTAATTCTCCTACACTTGTCTAAGTGATTATTGATTTTAACCTGTACTATAGTTTCCAAAAGTTTCCCTACGACTGAGGTTTATCTGCCTGGTCTGTAGTTGCCAGCTTTATCCTTGCATCCCTTTTTGAACAAGGGTGTAACATTCGCAATCCACAGAATCACAGTGCAGAAGAGGCCCTTCGGCCCATCGAGTCTGCACCGACACATGAGCAACACCTGACCTACCTACCTAATCCCAGTTACCAGCACTTGGCCCATAGCCTTGAATGTTATGACGTGCCAAGTGCTCATCCAGGTACTTTTTAAAGGATGTGAGGCAACCCGCCTCCACCGCCCTCCCAGGCAGTGCATTCCAGACTGTCACTACCCTCTGGGTAAAAGAGTTTTTCCTCACATTCTCCCTAAACCTCCTGCCCCTCACCTTGAACTTATGCCGCCTTGTGACTGACCCTTCAACTAAGGGGAACAACTGCTCCCTATCCACCCTGTCCATGATCCTCATAATCTTGTACACCTCGATCAGGTCGCCCCTCAGTCTTCTCTGCTCCAACAAAAACAACCCAAGTCTATCCAACCTCTCTTCATAACTTAAATGTTACATCCCAGGCAACATCCTGGTGAATCTCCTCTGCACCCCCTCCAATGTAATCACATCCTTCCTATAATGTGGCGACCAGAACTGCACACAGTACTCCAGCTGTGGCCTCACCAAGGTTCTATACAACTCCAACATGACCTCCCTACTTTTGTAATCCATGCCTCGATTGATAAAGGCAAGTGTCCCATATGCTTTTATCACCACCCCACTATCGTGCCCCGCTGCCTTCAGAGATCTATGGATACAAACACCAAGGTCCTTTTGTTCCTCAGAACTTCCTAGTGCCATGCCGTTCATTGAATACTTCCTTGTCAAATTACTCCTTCCAAAGTGTATCACCTCACACTTTTCAGGGTTAAATTCCATCTGCCACTTATCTGCCGATTTGACCATCACGTCTGTATTTTCCTGTAGCCCAAGACACTCAACCTCACTGTTAACCACCCGGCCAATCTTTGTGTTGTCCGCAAACTTAGTAATCCTCCCCTCCACATAGTTATCTATGTCGTTTATATAAATGACAAATAATAGGGGACCGAGCACAGATCCCTGTGGTACGCCACTGGACACTGGCTTCCAGTCACTAAAGCATCCTTCTGTCATCACCCTCTGCCTCCTACAACTAAGCCATTCTCCAGTCCTCTGGCACCTCCCCTGTGAACTGAAAGATTATCACTGGTGTCTCTGCAATTTCCACTCTCACTTCCCTCAGTACCCTTGGAAGCATCTCATATGGTCCTGGTTCCTTATATATCTTAAGTAAAGATAGCCTTCCTCTCAATTGTAAGTTCTTCTAGTGTACCAGTTACCTCCTCTCTCACCTCGGCCTGGGTAGGATCCTCTTCCTTTGTAAAGACAGATGTAAAGTATTCGTTCAGCACCTGTGATATTTCTCCAGTCTTCACATGTAAGTCCCCTTTTATGTCCCTAAACAACCCTACTCTTTATTTTACCACCCTTTCATTATGTACGTGCTTTTGGAAGACCTTGGGATTTCATTTTATGTTGCTGCCAGCCTTTTTTCATGCTTTCCCCTTGCTTTTTTTATTAGTTTCTTCACTTCCCCTCTGGTCCTTCTATATTCAGCCTGATTCTCCATTGTATTATCGACCTGACATCTGTTGTACACGCACTTCTTCCTTTTCATCTTTACTCTCTCGTCATCCAAGGTGCTCTGTATTTATTTGTCCTACCTTTCCCCTTCAAGGGAATGTACCTTGGCATTGCCTGCAATACTTTTTATTTGAAGGTGCCCTACAGTTCAGCCACTGTCTTTTCTGCCAACATTTGATTGCAACTCACTCGACTCAGATGCATTCTCATCCCATCGAAGTTGGCTTTCCCTCAATTAATTATCCCTGCTCTGGATTGTTCCCTGTCCTTTTCCATGATTAACCTAAA
Source organism: Cetorhinus maximus (assembly GCF_964194155.1). Lineage (NCBI taxonomy): Eukaryota > Metazoa > Chordata > Chondrichthyes > Lamniformes > Cetorhinidae > Cetorhinus > Cetorhinus maximus. The sequence continues at coordinate 170,816,059 of NC_135883.1, forward strand.
CTTTATGATACAATGGTCATTGTCCCCTAGAGGCACTCCCACTGATATTTGATCCGCTTGGGCCAACTCATTTCCCAGAACGAGGTCCAAAAGTGCATGTTCTGTCATTGGACTAGAAACATACTGCTGCAGAAAATTATCTTGAATACATTCCAGGTACTCTCGCCCCTCTTGTCCCTTTGTACTATACTTATCCCAGTCCATGTTTGGATAATTGAAGTCCTCCATTATGATTATTCTATCATTCTTGCACCTCTCCATACTTTCTGCAAATTTGGTTCTCCACATCCTTTCCACTAGTTAGTGGCCTATATACTACATCAATCACTGTTATTGCACGTTTTTCCTTCCTTAGCTCTAGCCAGAGAGATTCTGTCCTTGACCCCTCTGGAACATCCTCTCTCTCCAGTGCTGTAATGACATCTTTAATCAATATTGTCACTTCCCCCACTTTTCCTACTTTCTTGTCTCTCCTAAACACCTTGTACCCAGAAATATTTAACGCCCAGCCCTGCTCTTCTTTGAGTCAGGCCTGTTGTAGCAATAATATCATAATTCCATTTGTCAACCTGTGCCTGCAGTTCACCATTCTTATTAATCACACTCTGTGCATTCACATGCATGCACATTAGCCCTGATTTAGGTTTCATTTTTTTTACTTTCCCCCTTATTCTACCCTCATCTAATGATTTACTATTGCCTACTCTAATTCTATCAAACTCTCCAATGATAAAGGCAAGAAGTCACTTGTGGGAGTGGTGTACAGGCCCCCTAAGTATAACTACAAAGTAGGACAGAGTATAAAAGAAGAGATAATGGGACCTTGCCAGAAAGGTACAGCAATAATGTGGGGGATTTTAATCTGCATATAGATTGGAAACATCAGATGGGCAAAGGTAGCGTAGATGAGGGGCTGAATTTTTCCGTTGGCGAGCAGGGGTTGGGGCCCACTCGCCAATGCGAAAATTACACGGGATGTCATCCCGCCCCATTTAAATCTTCCGGAAGGCGGGGGCACAGCGAGATCAGCTGTCCACCCGCCGACCTGTCAATAGCCAATTGAGGCCATTGACAGGATAATTAAAACAATTAAAGGACCTGCCCGTCCAACCTTAAGGTTGGTGGGCTGGCCAGGAGCCCTGGCGGGCTTCTGAAAAAACATGAAACCTCATCCACCGGTGGAATGAGGTTTCATGTAGGGTTTAAAAAAGTTTATTAAAGTTTCAGTGAAATTTATTAACACGTCCCATCTCATGTGATAATGTCACATGAGGGAGACATGTTAAGGATTTTTTTATTTTTCTATTTTTAAAGTTTATAAAGCTTTCAATGATCTCCCTGAGGCAGCACTTAGCCTCAGGGAGATGTGCGCTCTTTCGTGCGCATGCACGAAAGAGCGCACTCTTGCATTTGGGGAATCCGCCCCCCCCTCTGCATCATGCAAGGCGGGCCTTAATTGGCCCTCCCACTTAAAATGGCGGCGGGGCCCACTTCTCCGATGGGGATCGGCTCCCCTCCTGCCGGAGATTGGGTCGAGCCCGCCCGCCCGACAGGCAGAAAATTCCACCCGAGGAGCTCATGGAGGGCAAGATTTTTAGATCGGCAGGCCCAGGAACAGCTGGGGACCGGACACCTGACCGCAATTGGCACCTGTTCGCATGTCACGCTGGTGGCCAATTAACGGCCAGCCAGCGTGAAGCACGCACTTGTAGCTACAAGAGCAGGTCAGAGCCTAGAAATCCTGTGACAAGTACCTCTTGGCTCCCCAAAGCACAAGTCAGGAGTGTGATGGAATACTCCCCACTTGCCTGGATGAGTGCAGCTCCCACAACACTCAAGAATCTTGACACCATCCAAGACAAAGCAGCCCGCTTGATTGGCACCATATCCACAGACATTCACTCCCTCCACCACTGACGCACAGTAGCAGCAGTGTGTACCATGTACAAGATGCACTGCAGGAATTCACCAAGGCTCCTGAGACAGCACCTTGTAAACCCACGAACGCTACCATCTAGAAAGACAAGGGCAGCAGATAGATGGGAACACCACCACCCGCAAATTCCCCTCCATGTCACTCACCATCCTGACTTTGAAATATATTGCTGTTCCTTCACTGTCGCTGGGTCAAAAGCCTGGAACTCACTTCCTAACAACACTGTGGGTGTACCTACACCACATGGACTTCAGCAGTTCAAGAAGGTAGCTCACCACCATCTTCTCAAGGACAACTAGGGATGGGCAATAAATGCAGACCAACCAGCGAAGCGCACATCCCGTGAATGAATAAAAAAAATGCTCAGTGCTGCCGGGGCGGAAGGCGAGTGCTGAAGTCAGCATGGGGTGTGGGGGAGCACGGGTGTGGGGGAAGCGCAGAACGAAAGTTCCTGAAGGCAGAGAGCAGCCTCAGGGAACTGAAGAATTTGAAAGCAATAAAGAAAGATTTTAAATTCTGGAAAAAATGCCCGGCATCAGAATCAGTCACCTGCCACATATACAAGGTGAAAATTCTGTCCATACATTTTTATTTTTGTTATTTAATAATGGAAACCTCATCCTGCCCGTAGATGAGGTTTCCTGAAAAATGCAAAAGCCGCCTGGCCGATTCACCCGCCCTCCAACCGTAATGTTGGACGGGCAACAAAAAATTTTGGTTGATTACAATTTTAATGGCCCTAATAGGCCTCCTAATTGTCGGCAGGTGGGCTTCTGACTGTCATGCCGCCCACCAACCGAAATATCGCACTAGTGCGCGATGACTTCAGGACACTTGCCCAACGTCATCATGTGCTATTTCACGCTTGAGCAGGTTGGGCGCATGGCCACATGCCGAGCGAAAAATTCTTCCCACGATGTTTTTGGGATCGTTTCTTAGAACAGCATGTTCTAGAGCCAACCAGAGAGCAGGATATACTAGACCTGGTATTGAGCAATGGGATAGGATTAATTGATAGCCTCATAGTGAAGGCACCCCTAGGTAGCAGTGATCAAAATATGATTGTATTTTACATTCATTTTGAGGGAGAAATGAGTGTGTGCAAGACTAGTATTTTAAACTTAAATGAGGGCATGAAAGCAGAGCTAGCTAACGTGAACTGGCAAATGAGGTTAAGGGATAGGTTAATAGAGGTTCAGTGGCAGACATTTAAAGGCATATTTCAGAATACACAGAGTATATACATTCCAATTCCAGAATGTTGCCTGGGTTGGAGGGTCTGAGCTATGAGGAAAGTCAGGATAGGTTGGAGTTGTTTTCCTTCGAGTAGCTTGAGAGAGGACCTGATAGAGGCGTATAAGATTATGAGGGGCAGAGATAGGGTGGAGAGGAAGGCACTTTATCCATTAGTAGAGGGGTCAATAACCAGGGGGCATAGATTTAAGGTAAGAGGTAGAAGGCTAAGACGGGAGTTGAGGAGAAATGTTTTCACCCAGAGGATGGTGGGAGTCTGGAACTCACTGCCTGAAAGGGTGGTTGTGTCAAAAACCCTTGTAACATTTAAGAAGTATTTTGATATTCACTTGCATTGCCATAGCCTCCAGGGAGATGGGCCAAGTGCTGAAAAATGGGATTAGTGTAGTCAGATCTTTGTTGACTGGCATGGACACGGTGGGCCGAATGGCCTCCTTCTGTGCTGTAAATGTCTATGAATCTGTGAGTAAAAATTCCAAGGGATGGGCCCACCATCCATGGTTAACGAAAAAGGTTAAAGACCGTATCAAACTTAAAGAAAAAGCATATAATTCTGCAAAGACAGATGGCAGGTCAGAAGATTGGAGAGAATGTAAAGAACAGCAAAGAATGACAAAAAGATTAAGAAGGAGGGAAAAATTAGAGTACGAGAGAAAACTATCTAGTCATATAAAGATGGATAGTAAGAGTTTCTATCGATATTTAAATAAGGAAAGAGGCGGTGATGTAGTGGTATTGTCACTGGACTAGTACTCCAGAAACCCACCCAGAAGCAGGAAATTTGAATTTGATTTTTAAAAAATCTGGGGCTGAATTTTTCCCCCATTGCGGGGGTGGGTTGTGCAGGGGCAGGCAGGAGTGAGTGCGAACCCGATAGGGTGCGTGCCGCCATTTTACGTGGGCGGGCCAATTAAGGCTCGCCCAGCATGACACTCACCCGGAAGCACTGTGCGCTCCCTGTGCAGGCGGGGGGGATTCCCTGAGTCAGGGCCTGCGCTCTTTCGCGCGATTAGTTTAAGTCTTGAAAAATGTAATAAAGGTCAAAAAAAATTTTAAGGACATGTACCCTCATGTGAAACTGTCACATGAGCTGGGACATGCCCATTAATTTTTTCAAAAAATTTTACTTAATTAATGAGCCCTTCATGAAACCTCATCCCGCCTGTGGATGAGGTTTCATGAAAAATGCCAAGGCTCCTTGGGCTCTTCGCCTGCCCACCAACCTTAAGGTTGGATGGGTAGCATTCTTAACAGCTTCAATTACTTTGTTAATGGCCTTAATAGGCCTTTGACAGTTCGGCGGGCGCGCAGCTAATGCGGCTATACGCTGCCGAACTGACAATCTAAATGACGCACGGTGACGTCGGGACGCCTGCCCGGCATCACTGCGCGTCATTTTACATGTCGGCGAGCGGGCCCCGCCCCGCCCCGCCCCTGCCCACCAATGGGAAATTTCTTCCCCTGGAATAAAAATCTAATGATAACCACGAAACCATTGTCAATTGTTGTAAAAACAATAGGGCACTAATGTCCTTTAGGGAAGGAAATCTGTCATCCTTACCTGGTCTGGCCTACATGTGACTCCAGACCCGCAGTAATGTGGTTAAATGCTCTCTGAAATTGCCTAGCATGCCAGTCAGTTCTCAAGAGCAATTAGGGATGGGCAATTAATGTAGGCCCAGTAGTGATGCACACATCCCATAAACAAATACAAACAAAACAAAGTGAGCATTGGTCCTATAGAAAGTACGTCTGGGGAATTGACAACGGAAAGTAGGGAGATGACGGATGAATTAAACAGATATTTTGCTTCAGTCTTCACTACAGAGGACACAAATAACATCCCAGAAATAGCTGTAAATCAGGAAATGAAAGGGAGGGAGGGACTCGAGAAAATTCCAATCACCAGGGAAGTGGTATTGAGCAAATTGTTGAAGCTATGGGCTGACAATGCCTGGGTCTTGATAGACTTCACCCTAAGATCTTGAAAGAAGTGGCCAGTGAGATAGTTGATGCATTGGTTTTAATTTTCCAAAATTCCCTAGATTCGGAGAAGGTTCCATTATATTGGAAAATAGCAAATGTAACTCCTTTACTCAAAAAGGGAAGGAGACAGAAAGCAGGAACCTACAGGCCAGTTAGCCTAACATCTATCATAGGAAAAATGTTAGAAGCTATTATTAAAGATGTTATAGCAGGCCGCTTGGAAAAATTCAAGGCAATCAGGCAGAGTCAACATGGTTTTGCAAAAGGGGAATCATGTTTGACCAATTTATTGGAGTTCTTTGAAGGAGTCACGTGCTATAGATAAAGGGAACCAGTGGATGTTCTGTACTTAGATTTCCAGAAGGCATTTATAAAGTGCCATATCAAAGGTTATTGTGGAAATAAAAGCTCATGGTGAAGGGGCAGTATATTTGCATGGATAGAAGACTGGTTAACTAACAGGAAACATAAATTGGTCTTTATCTGAGATAAAGGAAAAATACTGCGGATGCTGGAAATCTGAAACAAAAACAGAAAATGCTGGAAAAACTCAGCAGGTCTGACAGCATCTATGGAGAGAAAGACAGAGTTAAAGTTTCGAGTCTGTATGACTCTTCCTCAGAGCTAGAGCCCTTTAGCTTTGGGTTTTTCCAGCATTTTTTGTTTTTGTTGTGTTGGGTCTTTTTTTGGTTGGCTGGATGTGACGAGTGGTGTGCTGCAGGGTTCAGTGCTGGGGCTGCAACTTTCTACAACTTATATGAATGACTTGGATGAAGGGACCAAAGGAATGGTTGCTAAATTTTCTGACTACACAAAGATATGTAGGAAAATAAATTGTGAAGAGGACATAAGGAGGCTACAAAGTGACATAGGTAGGTTAAGTGAATGGCAAAGACCTGGCAAATGGAGTATAATGTGGGAAAATGTGAAATTGTTCATTTTGGCAGGAAGAATAAAAACAAAGCTTATTATCCAAATGGTGAGAGATTGCAGAGCTCTGAGAGTCAGAGGATTCTGGGTGTCCTAACGAATGAATCACAAAAGGCTAGTATGCAGTGTCATGAAGCTATTAATGTATATAATATTATTGGAAAATATTTTTCTTTTAAAATAGAGGTTTAGTCTGTGGGTGTGTCTTAATTGGATTAAAGCCAGCTAGTCTGGGTGCTTTGATGTGTACTAGTTTTGTGATGTGAGAGAGGTAGAGTGCATATGCATTTTTTGAATAGAGCATTCAAGAAGTTAAGTTACATCTGGCACCTAGCTAGCAGAGACCAAGCAAGATGTTTATATTATTAATAAAGTTGGTCCTATGAAAAGGGTTTTATTGTTAGAAGGGGTGGAGCTCAATGAGGCTAGTGATATAATGAGAATTTACATTCAATGAGCTGTGCAATAATTTCTACAACGCTAATTCCAATAACTGGAATGAGTTGCTTATGTACAGTATATAGCTACAAAATGGGTTTAACCAAAATAAGGTATTAGTCACTGCACAGAGTAGGTTGATACAAATCTAGAATATAATTGAACCATATTTTGTCCGAAGTTTCAATTTACCTTTGCCAGTCTTTTGCAGAAAACTTCAAGTTTACCAAATATGTACATTTCTGACACATCAAATGGATTATCTTGTGCCGTTTCAGTTGTGTATTTCTTTGTGTTCTGGAAGTATTTTCGATATTCCACAAGCAATTTTTTACATTCCTGAAATCCAACAAAATAAAGTCACAAAACAGATAATCAGATCATTAAACATTTATATCATCATAGAATAATACAGCACAGTAGGAGGCCATTCAGCCTATTGTGCAGACTCTTTGAGAGCTATCCAAGTCATTCCAGTTCCTTGGTCTTTCACCAGAGCCCTGCAATTCTTTTCATTGCAAGTATTCATCCAGTTTTCTTTTGAACATTACTTTGGAATCTGTTTCTACCACTCTTTCAGGCAATTTATTTCAGAAACGAATGTTTCCTCAGATCATCTCTGATTCATTTACCAATCACTGTTTATTGATCCTCCTGCACTGGAAATAGTTTCTGTAATTTACGATAGCAAAACAATTCATGATTTAAACAATTCTTTTGAATCTCATCTTAGCCTTTTCTTCTCTAAGAGGAATAATTCCAGTTTCGCCAGTCTCTCTAAAAAGTCCATCATTCCTGGATCATTCTGTCGCTTGGGAGTACAGAAATTTGATTATCCAGGTAGTGGTAACAATTTCTCAGCATCCACCCTATCAATCCCCTTCAGAATCTTGCGTGTTTCAATTAGATCATCTCTCATTCTTCTAAACTCCGGAGAACATAAGCCAAATTTACTCAGCCTCTCATCATAGCACAAGCCACTCATCCCAGGGACCAATTTAGTGAACCTCTACCATATTACATCCAATGCAAGTACATCCTTCCTTAAATAAGGAGATCAAAACTTTTTTAAATTCATTCACAGGATGTGGGCTTCGCTGGCTAGGCCAGCATTTATTGCCCATCCCTAGTTGCCACTAGGTAATTTCAGAGGGCATTTTAGAGTCAACCACATTGCTGTGGGTCTGGAATCACATGTAGACCAGACCAGGCAAGGACAACAGATTTCCTTCCCTAAAGGACATTAGTGAACCAGATGGGTTTTTACAACAATTGACAATGGTCATCATTTTAATTCCAGATTTTTATTGAATTCAAATTCCACCATCTGCCATGGTGTGATTCGAACCCTGGTCCCCAGAGCATTACTCTGGGTCTCTAGATTACTAGTCCAGTGACAATACCACTATGTCATTGCCTCTCTTCGAACAGTATTCCAGATATGGTTTCACCGAAGCCATTGCAATAAAGACCAACATGCCATCTGCCTTGCTAATTGCTTGCTGTAACTGCATGCTAACTTTTTGCATTTCTTGTATGAGCATACCCAAGTCTTTTTGAACATCGGCATTTACAAAAAAGGCACAAGGCTTGAACATATTCCTTTTGTTTTCCCAAAACAAAATGTCTACTGTTAGATGTGAATCCATGATTGGGCAGCACTTGCTGAACAATCCTGACTGCACTAATTGCTACACTTACAACCAATTTAAGGTAATCCGTCGAAATCATAATGTGGCTCATTTATGCTTGCTAGAAGAGACATACATTCATACACAGGGACCCATTCTCTGCAAACCAAAGGAATATGTTCGAACCTTGCACCTTTTTTTGAATTACTCAGTAGTTTGAGGATTCTATTGTTCCTTGTTGATTTCTCCATGGCAATGCCTCAGCTAATCAAAGTTGGCTTGCCAACCAATTAACATCCTTTTCTCCTGTAATATAAATTGTTGTGATTGTTTGAAATTTAGCATTCTTGCTTTTGCCTGATGGTGGCATACAAGCTTAGCATAAGTTCATGGCTGTTGTATTCTTTGGCTGCAAAATTTGGCTCCTTAATGCCTGTTTTGTTGGCATTAGAGGTGCTGCTTTGGGTGCAAAATGGTCTCCCTGCCTTGTGCACACTTTTCTGATGTGAACCCATACTGCAAGGTTGTTAGCTCGGCCATTAGCAGCATGCAGCAGAAGAAAGCAGATTGTGAGGTCAGTCAGCATATAATGCTGATTTGTAGCCTGTGCTGCCATTTTCAACATCAACACTCTTGTCATTGATTTCTACCGGTTGATTCTGTGTTTGTAGAATTTCTGTGAGTTTTCTACAGCTACATGAAGTTGGGGATGTAAAAAGGGAATGGTGTTGCACGTGCTAAAAGACTGCGGGCCGAATCATCCATGGAATGGCAATCACCATCAGGTTGCCACTCCACCTCTATTTGCCTACCTTAGGCTGGAGCTCCACATTTCTTGTCTGGATTTCCAACCCAAGCCTGCTGAGAAATGTGGAGCATAGCTGCTCCTGGAATCCTTCAGTATAATGTAGGAGCATCAGGGGAAATGAAGCCATGCTCCCTTTTTCTGGCACTAGCTGCCGTATTCCATTAAGTTTATAAGTCCCTTTGTTTAAATGCCACTTTTCCAGCTAGGAGGGAAGGTAAGTGTGTAAGGTAAGTGGGTGGAGGCAGGATGAGGCGTGGCAGCTGAGTGCTCGGGGGTCGGGTTGGGGTATGGGGGGGTTAGTTGTCGGGGTGAGAGGTCAGGTGTTCAGGGGGTTTGGGTGGTCAGGGGGCTCAGGCTGTAGTCCAGGGTTGAAGAGGTAGTTAGCGTGTAGGGGGTTTAGTTATGGTTGGGGTTAGTCAGGGGGGTGGAGGGTAGTCAGCTGGTTGGGGGGGGGGGGGGGTCGAGAGAGGAGGGTAGTTGGGTAGGTGGAGGTTGGGGGATGTCAGAGGGTGGGAGGGGGTTTGGGTAGTCATAGGGGGTGTATTCAGGGGATCCAGTGGATGGGTCGGGGGGGTGGAGTCAACAGTATAGTTTCCCAGGTGTTAGTCTTGCTTTTAAACCTTCTAATATTTCCTGGCTAACTATTCTGCTAAGGGAGTCTGAACCATCTGTAGTCTTCAACTTTAAGTTGGAGTTTCAGAGGGTTCCAGACACAGGGTAATTGCTCAAAAGAAATTGAAACTTCCTGGACAATTCCTGAGCTGTCATTGCATTGGGAACATTTGAAGGGTCCCCCAGTACATCTTCTGAGGTACCTCTGGGGTATGACCCTCGTCTGAGTCATGGTTCTCAGGGCAAAGCTCTACTCAGACAACTTGTTACCAGCCATGAGTGCCGTAGTTACCATTAGGCTGGAACTTCATCATCACAGGGAAATTGAAGAGAGGTAACACAAAGGAGGACAATTTCCTTGAAGGTGGAGGAGAAGAAACAAGAGAACGGCTATCAATAGTGGGCCATACCCACTAAAAGTCATCAGGGAGCAATTCTCTTACCTCAGCCTCAGCAAGGAACAATGTGCGCCTTGTCTCTGATTGATGAAGGAAGTGCTCACTGAAATCTTCCATCTATTGAAGGCAGACATGCAACCTCAGTGGAAGTTTAGGACAGCACTGCCTGTGGCTGTTACATTCCCCAGAGGGCTGATCCATTACTGAGTCTTGGAGCTAGCCAAACATTCATAATAAAGCCATTTGACAAAACAGATGTTGGGCCATCTGTACAGCCTGCTTTATTGATACAGTTGTAAAATGCAATCTCATGAATGCTTGATTGATATCCAAAACTCAGTAATGGATTCAGTCCCATGGGGCATATTACACAGCTGCAAAGGGGACTGCTAGCTGTGTTAGATTGGCAGCTTTATCAATTTTTCAATGCCTGTTTGCTCATGTAGACAAATTTAGGAAATGTTAAATAGATTAAGTCTTTTTTCCAATGGGAAAATGGATGGCTGTGTTTGATTGACAGTTTTATGAGCTTGTAAGGCATTATTTTCAAGGGGATTTTGAAGTGCTGTGTTTTTTTAAATTTCATGGGCAATTTAAAGACATGCCAATCTTATTATATGTCTCATTTGTTCTGTACCTTGTGTAAACAGAAAGAGCTCTTCAAAGGCTCAGCAGATATCAGGACATTAAATCAATATGAAAGTCAAACTACAAGGGCCCTACATACATTAATATCTGATTCTCCATACTGTTGAATGCAGAAGAATTTATCCACCCGATAAAGTACTCAAAAACATCCGAACCCTTGCACAGTGCTGGTCAAATTCATGGTATCTTATCTTTTAAGGACAGAGCCCAATGATCAATCATTCCATTAATAATATATTTAATTTAGTGTCATGAAGAGATTAGTGTCTATAATGTTATTGGAAATTATTTTTTAAAATAGAGTTTAGTGGTGTCTGTGTCTATGTGTGTGTCTTAATTAGATTAAAGCCAGCTAGTCTGAGTACTTTGATGTAAAGAAAGAAGTAGATTTGAAATGGTAATTAGGTAAACATGGGAAAGTTTGGAAACATAGGTGTCAAGGGGACAATTTGCATTTTTAAATAAAGCATTCAAAAGAATGGGTGAATTCTTGCACCTAGCTAGAAGACGCCAAGCTGAGGTTTATTTTTTTCAGCTTACTAATAACATTGGTAGAATCAAATGATGTTATTGTTAGAAGAGGTAAAATTAAAAAACCTAGTAATACAATGGGAAATTTACATTCAAAGGAAAAGCTAGGTATAAACAGGAAGGAGTTTTGGTGTGTAAGGCAGAGGCATGTAAGATCTAACCAGCCTGTACACCTGCAACTATGTCTGTAAGGAATTTCATTTTGAATTTGTAAGGTCAAATGTGCTTTGCCTGGGGTCTTTTAAAATCTATGTGTTTTACTGTTGACTTAACGAGGGTATAACCGAGTGTCAGATTAATTAGCGAATTTGTGTAATTATTATAGTAGTAATTTTGTAGACATATCTTTGTGTGCAATGTTTATTGTATTAATAAATGTTTAATTTAGTTTTATAAAAACCTCTTGAGACTTGGTGGTCTTATTACTACTGAATTCAAAGCCTACATCTTGAAACATACAAATTGCAAAAATGGGTTTTGACAGTTATTTGAAGTTTCCCTCTGGGATTTGAGAAACTCAACCTTTACCATCGGCTGTGTCAATATTAGGAACATAGGACTTAGGAGCAGGGCAGTAGGCCATTCAGTCCTCTAAGCCTCTTCCATTCAAAAAGATTGTAGCTGATCTGGTTGTGTTCTCTACTCCACTTTGCTGTCTGCTCCCCACAACCTTTGACTCCCTTGTCTATCAAAAAAATATAACTCTGCCTTGAAAAATATTCAATGACTCAGCCTCCATTGCTTTCTATGATCAGTTGAGAAGGGGTGAACTTGTTCCCCTCTATTCAACCTCCTCAGTTGGTCAAAATAAAGGTTTTAGTTTTGTTTTCATGTGGATATGCTCTTTTTTCAAATCAGAATGTATTTAACTACTTAAACTATGAGCAATAAGGAGCCAATCAAGCAAGGTTTTCTTGAGTGAAAGAAAGAGCAAATTTACCAAACCCAAGAAAAATAATAAAAATGCAACATGAAGCATTTAGCCCTTGTGCAGTCATTAGGCCCACACACACACACACACATAGGCATCAGAAATATGATTGCGTTAGCATCTAATTAAAAAAAGGTAAAATAATAAGTTGTGTCTTTTGATTGTTATTGAGGTGTAGATTTTATAGCTGATTTAGATTAGCTGGTTTCTTGGATGTGGTCAGATGTAGAAGATGTTGCAATTATTACAAGATCTCAGTTCACTGGTAGCTTCTGGTAGAACCAGGAAACAAACTTATTCCAGAAGAAAGACAGGGAGAGTGTGAGCAGCCCTCAGCTTGTTTCCTCAACTGAAGGCTTTCTTGACACCATCTGTGTTCCTTGCAATCTATCTCTAGTGGCTGGCAGCCTTGCCTCAAAATACTTTACCCATTGTGTATTTCCAAGAGGTTTTGGATGGGTCTGTCTGTGGCAGCCAGAGTGCTGTTCTAGTCTGCACTGTGAGCTAGTGAGTGAGAGAGTTTTCAGGGTTAATTTCTATCTAAAATCTATTTTGTTTCTTTAATTTAGCAATTAAGTAAAAATTACTAGTTAAGTTAGAAGTTAAGTTTTATTCCAGCCTTAAAATGGGGGTGTACAAGCTCTCTAAAAGCAGCAGCAGCTACTTAATTAGCTAACTAGCTTAACCCGCCTTTCAGAAGATTGAATTAGTTGTTTTTCAGGGAGCATAAAAACCTCAGTGCTGCCTTGTCTACAATGAATGCTGTGTGTAGAGCGTAAAGTGGGAGTTTGCTGAAGAGGGGCAGGAGGTGTTAATTTCTTTTTCTACCTTTTTTTTCAGCCTCCAGTAGTTGGCTCCTACTTTGTTACAGGGGAAACATAGAAATTAGGAGCAAGAGTAGGCCAGTTGGCCCTTTTGAGCCTGCTCTGCCATTCATCTTGATCATGGCTGATCATCCAACTCAATAGCCTGCTCCCACTTTCTCCCCATATCCTTTGATCCCTTTTGCCTCAAGAGCTATATCTAACTCCTTCTTGAAAACATACAATGCTTTGGCCTCAACTACTTTCTGAGGTAGTGAATTCTACAGGCTCACCATTCTCTGGGTGAAGAAATTTCTCATCTCAATCCTAAATGGTCAACCCGTATTCTCAGACTGTGAACCCTGGTTCTGGACTCCCAGACCATCGGGAACATCCTTCCTGCATCTACCCTGTCTAGTCCTGTTAGAATTTTATAGGTTTCTGTGAGATCCCCCCTCATTCTTCTGAACTCCAGTGAATATACTCCTAACCAACTCAATCTCTCCTCATGTGTCAGTCCCGCCATCCCAGGAATCAGTCTGGTAAACCTTCACTGCACTCCCTCTATAGCAAGAACATCCTTCCTCAGATAAGGAGACCAAAACTGCACACAATATTCCAGGCACGGTCTCACCAAGGCCCTGTGCAATTGCAGCAAGATATCCCTGCTCCTGTTCTCGAATCCTCTCGCTATGAAAACCGACATACCATTTGCTTTCTTTACCGCCTGCTGCACCTGCATGCTTACCTTCAGCGACTGGTGTACGTGGAAACCCAAGTCTTGTTGCACATTCCCCTCTCTCAATTTATAGCCATTCAGATAATAATCTGCCTTCCTGTTTTTGCTACCAAAGTGGATAACCTCACATTTATCCACATTATACTGCATCTGCCATGCATTTGCCCACTCACTCAGCTTGTCCAAATCACACTGAAGCATCTCTGAATCCTCCTCACAGCTCACCCTCCCACCCAGCTTTGTGTCATCTGCAAATTTGGAGATATTACATTTAATTCCCTCATCTAAATCATTAATATATATTGTGAATAGCTGGGGTCCCAGCACCAGGGAGAAAACAGGGAATTGCAGACCAGTTAGCCTAACATCAGTAGTAGGGAAAATGCTAGAGCCTATTGTAAAGGATGTGATAATAGGACACTTAGAAAGTAACAACGGGATTAGACAAAGTCAGCATGGATTGAGAAAAGGGAAATCATGTTTGACATACCTACTGGAGGTTTTGAGGATGTAACTGGCAGAATAGATAAGGGAGAACCAGTGGATGTGGTGTAGTTGGATTTTCAGAAAGATTTTGATAAAGTCCCACATATGTGCAAAATTAAAGCACATGGGATTGGGGGTAATGTATTGGAATGAATTGAGAATTGGCTAGCAGACATGAAACAGAGAGTAGGAATAGAGGGGTCTTTTTCAGAGTGGCAGGCTATTGGGGTACTACAGGGATCAATCAGTGCTTAGGCCCCAGCTATTCACAATATACATCAATGATTTGCATGAGGGAACTAAATGTAATATTGATGGGAATTTGAGTGATAAGGACGATGTCAAAAGACTTCAAGGCGATTTAGACAAGTTGAGTGAGTGAGCAAATACATGGCAGATGAAGTACAACATGGATAAGTGTGAAGTTATCCACTTTGGTAAGAAAAACTGAATGGTAGAGTATTATTTAAATGGTTACAGAATGGGATATGTTGATGTACAAAGGGAGCTGGTTGGCCTTGTACAACATAGAAACATAGAAACTAGGAGCAGGAGTAGGCCATTTGGCACTTCAAGCCTGCTCCGCCATTCATTATGATCATGGCTGATCATCCAACTAAAGAACCTGCTCCCGCTTTCTCCCAATATCCTTTGATCCCTTTTGCCCCAAGAGCTATATCTAAATCCTTCTTGAAAACTTGCAATGTTTTAGTCTCAACTACTTTCTGTGGTAATGAATTCCACAGGGTCACCACTCTCTGGATGAAGAAATTTCTCCTCATCTCAGTCCTAAGTGGTCTACCCCATATCCTCAGACTGTGACCCCTGGTTCTGGACTCCCCCACCGTCGGGAACATCCTTCCTGCATCTACCCTGTCTAGTCCTGTTAGAATTTTATAGGTTTCTATGAGATCCCCCATCATTCTTCTGAACTCTAGCAAATATAATCCCAATCGACTCAAGCTCTCCTCATATGTCAGTCCCTCCATCCCAGGAATCAGTCTGGTAAACCTTCGCTGCACTCCTTCTATAGCAAGTACATCCTTCCTCAGATAAGGAGACCAAAACTGCACACAATATTCCAGGTGTCGTCTCACCACGGCCCTGTACAATTACAGAAAGACATCCCTGTTCCTGTACTTGAATCCTCTCGCTATGAAGGCCAACATACCATTTGCTTTCTTTACCCCATGCTGCACCTGCATGCTTGCCTTCAGTGACTGGTGTACAAGGACACCCAGGTCTCGTTGCACATTCCCCTCTCTCAATTTATAGCCATTTAGATAATAATCTGCCTTCCTGTTTTTGCTACCAAAGTGGATAACCTCACATTTATCCACATTATACTGCATCTGCCATGCAATTACCCACTCACTCAGCTTGTCCAAATCACACTGAAGCATCTCTGCATCCTCCTCACAGCTCACCCTAATTGATGAAGAAACAAACTGATTAATGAGTAACTGGTAAGTTATTCTACTTATTCAATATTATGATCCCAGCTGATGTTACTACTGGACATGTCAGATCCCAGGGTGGAATCCAGCTTGTTTAGAAATGTGGAGATTGGCTACTAAGCTGCAACCCATCATCTGTGGTTAACTAAAAAAGTTAAAGGCAGTATCAAACTTAAAGAAAAAGTTTATAATTGCTCAAAAACTGGTGGCAGGTCAGAAGATTGGACAGAATATAAAGAATTGCAAAGAATGACAAAAAGATTACTAAGGGGGGAAAAGTTAGACTATGAAAGAAAGCTACCCAGAAATATAAAGATGGATAGTAAGAGTTTTGATGCATGAGAAAAGAGTTAACAAAGTGAGTGCTGATCCTCTAGAAAGTGAATCTGGGGAATTAATAATGAAAAGTAAAGAGATGACAGATGAATTGAACAGGTATTTTCCATCAGTCTTCACTTTAGAAGTAACATCCCAGAAATAGCTGTAAATCAGGAAATGGAAGGGAGGGAGGCAATCACCAGGGAAGTGGTACTTAGCAAATTGTTGGAGCAACAGGCTGATCAGGTCCATCAGGACCCCTGGGTCCTGATGGACTTCATCCTGGGGTCTTGAAAGAAGTAGCTTATGAGATAGTTGATGCATTGATTTCAAGTTTGTCAAATTCTCTGGATTCGGGGAAGGTGCCATTGGATTAGAAAATATCAAATGTAACTCCTTTATTCAAAGAGGGTGGGAGACAGAAAGCAGGAACCTACAGGCTACAGTTAACTTAACATCTGTCAAAGGGAAAATGTTGGAAGGTATTATTAAAGATGTTAGAAGCAGGGCCTAGAAAAATTCAAGGAAAATAGGCAGAGTCAACATGGCTTTGTGAAAGGGAAGTCATATTTAACCAATTTATTCAAATTCTTTGAAGGAGTCACACATATTGTGGATAAAGGAGAACTGGTGGATGTACTGTACTTAGACTTCCAGAAGGCAATTGATAAGGTGCCACATCAAAGGTTATTGCAGAAAATAAAAGTTTACATGTAGGGAGTAACAAATTGGTGTGGATAGAATATTGGCTAGCTAACAGGAAACAGAAGGTAGCCAAAAATGGACTTTTTTCTGGTTGGCAGGAACCAACAAGTGGTGCGCAACAGAGATCAGTGCTGGGGCTTCAACTTTTAACAATTTATATAAATGATGTGGATGAGGGGACAAAAGGTATGGTTGCTAAATTTACTGATGATATAAAGATAGGTAGGAAAGTAAGTTGTGAAGAGGACATAAGAAGGCTACAAATGGATATACATAGGTTAACGGAGTGGGCAAAGATCTGGCAAATGGATTGTAATGTGGGAAAATATGAAATTGCTCATTTTGGCAGGAAGAATAAAAAATAAGCCTATTATCTAAATGGTGAGAGATTACAGATCTGAGATTCACCACGATCTGGGTATCCTAGTGCATGGATAACAAAAGGCTAGTACAGCAAGTAGTTAGGAAAGCTAATAAAATGCTATTGTATATTGCAAGGGGAATTGAATATAAAAGTAGGGAGATTATGCTTCAGTTGTACAGAGCACTGGTGAGACCACATCTGGAATACTGCAAATAGTATTGATCTCTTCTTTAAGGAAGCATGTAAATGCATTTGAAGCAGTTTAGAGAAGGTTTGCTAAACTAATACACGGAATGGCCGGGTTGCCTTATGAGGAAAGATTGGACCGGCCAGTCTTGTATCCAATGGAGTTTAGAAGAAGAGGCAACTTGATTGAAACATAAGATCCTGAGGAGTCTTGACAGGGTGGATGTGGAAAGGATGTTTACTCTTTTGGGAGAACCTAGAACTAGGGGTCACTGTTTTAAAAATAAGGGGTCGCCTATTTAAGACAGAGATGAGAAGATTCTTTTTCTCTCAGGGGGTTGTGGGTCTTTGCAACACCCTTTCTAAAAAGGCAATGGAAGCAGAGTCTTTGAACGTTTGCAAGGCAGAGGTATCATCTTGATAAAGAAGGGGCTAAAGGTTATTGAGGGGTAGGTGGGAGATTACAGTCAGATCAGCCTTCATCTTATTGAATGGTGGAGCAGGCTCAAAGGGCCGAGTGGCCTACTGCTGCTCCTAACTCATATGTTTCAATATCCGGTACTTTGCATTTTTTATGTCTCTTCCTTCGACATTTGAGTTTCAGTGAGTGTCTGGATTATAGGAAATGTCTCTCTTCACTCTCTCCTGAGGGTGATTTGTTGGTTTCTCACTTTCACCTTGTAATGTGTCTTTCCATTTTTAAGCAGTTTGTTCTGTCTACTAATGGTGATTTGTTGGTTTCTGACTTTCACCTTGTAATGTGGCCTTCCATTTTTAAGCAGTTTGCTCTGTCTCAGTTCAAACTGCAAAAGTTTCAATCAGTTGAAAGTTGAAAAGTCATACTTTCAAAAATAAAAGGGCTTAGCCTCATAACAATATTAATGACCTCCATCTTAATTGGTAGACCTCTTATTCTTAAACTGTATCCCCTGGTTCTAGTCTTTCCCACAAGTGGAAATATCCTCCTGGTACCTACCCTGTAAGATCCTGAAGGGATTTGATATGTTTCATAAGATTACCTTGCATTCTACTAAACTCCATTGGGTATAGATCCAACCTGTTCAACCTTTCTTCATAAGATGAACCTCATCCCAGGAATGAGTCTAGTGAACTTTCTCTGAACTGCTTCTAAAGCAACTATATCTCTCTTCAAATAAAGAGACCAAAACTGTCACAGTATTCCAGATGTGTTCTTAGAAAGGCCCTATATAGCTGTAGTAAAATATCTCTGCTTTTTATATTCAATTCCCCTTGCAATGTCAACATTCCATTTACCTTCCTAAATACTTGCTGTACCTGCATATAAACTTTTTGTGATTCATGCACCAGGACACCCAGGGCCCCCTGTACCAGAGTTATGCAATCTCTCTCCATTGAAATGGTACACAGCTTTTTTATTCTTCCTGCCAAGTGGACAAGTTCACATTGCCCACATAATACTCCATGTGCCAAAATTTTGCCCACTCACTTAACCTGTCTGTATCGCTTTGCAGACCTCTACCTCCTCTTGAAAACCTCCTTTTCTACCTATCTTGGTGTCATCAGCAGTTTTCAAACAACATCTGATTATGACAGTTAAAGTTAGTGAAAGCTTTTAAACTTACCTGTCAAAAGACGCCTGACTTCACAGCAGTCTTCCCCCAAAGTTCACAAACTGACTTACTTGGCATGGTTCCTACAGCCCTCAGGAAGCCCACCCACCTTTGCGAAAATAACAACCGAAGGAAAAGCTGTATTTAGGAGCAGGCATTTAAAAAGTGAACTTGACGTCAAGTTTGTTGGGTAGCAACCAGCCACATGCCTTGGCCTGGGAAAAATGGCAAGCAGCGGGAATAGCCTGGTAATTTTAAATTTGTGGACCCGCACACTTCTCGTGTTTGCTCAGCGTCAGAATCAGACAATCTGATCCTCTGACTCTGACTGTCAGCTATATCATCCTTTTCCAGTGTTATAATAGTTTTTGATCAATATGCTGCCCATCTCCTTTTTTCCCTCCTGATCTTTTAGGACTATTATGCAGCTGATCCTCCCCTTCTTTCAACCAGGTCTCTGCTATTGCCATAGTATCATTTATCCATGTGGCGACTTGTGCCTGTAGCTCACTAAGATTGTTTACCGCACTTCTTGCCTTCACTTGCATGCTCTCCAAATGTAATTGAGACTGCTTCACATTTGCCCCTGTCTCATCATTCCTATTTATTAACTGTTATTTACTCTAGTGCTATTTGTCTCTCTTGTGAACATTGTTTCTCCTCTCTAATGTTCCACCCGTCTGTCGAATTAGTTTAAAACCTTTACAACAACATTAGTTAAGTTCCCCAGGAGGTCACTGGGCAGAGTCATCCCAGATTTGCACTAAGTGTGGTAGCGGGTGGGAAATAGGATGTTTTAACCACTGGCCGCAATGGCGGCTTTTTGCACCGTATCATCCCATTCCTATCTCATTAATTATGCAGCCACAGCCGATTTGTCTGCCATGCCATTACCTCACCGCATCCTCATGCAGGTTGCCATATTTAAACTGCAGCTGCACACACACTTCTCAATGCTTGCAGTCCAGGAGGGCACCAGTGAAGACATGGCCCCAAAAGCCATGAAGAATACAGCCCCCCGATTCAGTGGCACATCCCTTGGACACCTTCTGGACGCCGTGAAGGCCCACTGCGATGTCCTCTACCCCGCTCTAGCCACAAGAGGCCCATCAGTCTCACCACTCTGGCTTGGGAAGAGGTAGCAGAGGTGATCAGTGCCAATGCTGCACACAAGAGGTCAGCCATCCAGTGCACAAAATAGACGAATGATCTCATTTGTGCTGCCAAGGTAAGGCAACCATTTCATTACTCTAAACTCACACACTCACAAGGCTATCACACACTCACTGGCATCTCACTCACTGCTAGCTCAGGACATCACCACTCACTCTCGCGCAAACCCTCACATCACCTCTTCATCTCCTCTGGAGACTGCTTCCTCAGCCCTCACCATCTTGAGGCCACTTGCACAGATCAACATGTCCCCCCACACATTCTGAGTTACCCACTTCCCCAGTGCGGCCCTAGCCCTGCAGCCTCTTCCCTTGCCTGAAGCCACTTCACCCCCTTTCCCAAGCAAGGCTAGTGTGCAGGTACTGCATGTTATTAGGAAAACTAACAATGTTATCATTTATTGTGAGGGGAATTGAATACAAAAGTGGGGAGGTTATGCTTCAGTTATACAGGGCACTAATGAAACCACATCTGGAGTAGTCTGCACAGTATTGGTCACATTATTTAAGGAAGGATGTAAATGCGTTGGAAGCAGTTCAAAGAAGGTTTACCAGACCATTACCTGGAATGGGTGAGTTGTCTTATGAGGAAAGATTGGACAGACTAGGCTGGAGTTTAGAAGAGTAAGAGGCGATTTGATTGAAACATATCAGATCCTGAGGGGTCTTGACAGGGTGGATGCGGAGAGGATGTTTCCTCTTGTGGGAGAATCTATTACTTGGGGTCACTGTTTAAAAATATGGGGTTGCCCATTTTAAAAAGATGAAGCAAAATTTTTTTTGAGGGTCGTGAGTCTTTGGAACTCTATTCCTGAAAAGGCAGTGAAAACAGTCTTTGAATATTTTTAAGGCAGAGGTGGATAGATTCTTGGTAACAAGGGGGTGATAGGTTATCGGGGGTAGGTGGGATGCAGATTTGAGATTATTATCAGATCCGCCATGATCTTATTAAATGGTGGAGCAGGCTTGAGGGGACAAATGGCCTACTCCTGCTCCTTTATCGTATGTTTGTAAGCCCTCACCCTGCAGCCATTGAAAAGCCACCCCCACAATATGGCTGGTCTGGTAGGTAGAGACTTGCCCGTGAGCCCCCTAAAAATGATATGGTGCTGCCTGTGAAGCCTGGCGCTAATGTCCATGCGTGCTGCCCAAAGAAAGGTAGGCAAACAAACCTCAAAGTCCCAAGCGAAGTGCAGCTCACCAGATGCATGTCACTTATGTACTATTGTGAATCACAGGTGATCCAGTGTGGAGGGATAATTCCAGAGAGCAGGGCATATAATGATACGCAAATGTATTAAAATGAAGTTCTTGATGTCCGGTGGTGTGAAACCAATTTTTGGCCTTTCTGGCATATTGTCCTCTCGTGCCCGCCATGACGCCCGATGCCAATGGGGATGGAAAATTCTGCCCATTGGTCTCAGCTCTGATATAGCCTATCCATTTTCAACAGATGGATCCAGATTTATCTAGCACAAGTATTTCTCATTAACTGATTGACTTAACTATTTTCCTGACCCTGGGTGGTAGGCTTGGAGTCACAGTGGGGCAGGGAAAATAATAAAATACTAGGGAGTCAAATTGGGACGTTGCTGACACATTGTCACCACTGGAAAGATTTCCCAGGAGAGGGCAGGAATGACAATTAGCTGCCCGCTGCAAGGCAGTGGATGAAGAATCCTGCTTTAGATGCCATGAAGTAGGCTTTGTAGTCTAGACAATGTTAACAACAAATTTTTAATAACAGCTCATAACTATGTACATATTTACAGAAGATGGTACAGGTATGGAGCTGACTCTAGTCTAGGTCTTTACCCAACTCTGACCATCTCTAGACTGACTCTGGCTCTGGGTCATGTGAATCCTTACATCACTGGTGTAGTACTGCACTCAGTCCCACATTAACCCTTTATGTACCAGACCCTACTACTACACCGCCCCCAAGTCTTTATCCCCTGGATATAGTTACTTTAGTTTACTTCCAAGTCTCACATCGTTATAAGTCTTGTGCATCAACCTTAGTATTACAACCTTAATGCAATTCCAGTAATTTTGCTATTACAGTATTAACATTAACAACATGAACAACATTTTCGCTAGCCCATCTACCCCCTTCAAGCCCTCGAAGTTAGCAGTTCAGGCGGTCTGGAGGCCTTCTAACCCTTCCACATTTTGTTTTCCATTCTGTTGAGAGAGTGATAGGCTCTAGTGTTGCTTGTTCTTGTCGTTGGCTGCAAGGTAGGACCACTGTTTGGGTATAGTTTACATGTGTTTCTTTCATTGCTTGAAGTTAACCACGCATGGTTGGTCTAGCTGATTTGGCAGTGTATGGTTGTTGTAATGCTTGATCACGTCTTACGCAGTTGATGAAAATTGTATTCATCTGCTTGGCAGTGTTTTCTCTTTTCCCATTTAGGCCACCTGGAAGCTCTCCAATGATGAAGAAGAGTGTTCCTGTGGCAAGAGGAAGATTAAGCAGCATGCTCACCTCTGCTTTCTGTTTTTGATGGTGCGCAACTGCTACCAGGTTCCAGCATCCCTTGTGGTTTTGGAACGTTGGCTGGAAGTTGCTGTGTGTGCACAGTGATTGGTGTGTCTACTGATTGTAACATCATCATAGCTCAAGGTAGACGTTCCTCAGACAGGTACCACTTCCACTGGAGCTGCAATGGTAATCTTGTGTCCGATAGGTTGGTCTGACCATTGGGGACTTTCCAGGATCTGGAATGATGATGGACAAACCTGTTCCACGAAAAGAAAAGTGATCACAGATGAAATCAGTCTGAATACTCTTTGGTGTTTGACTCAGGGCCATGCTGATCTTGTTGGCTAACAACTGTCGTAGTCTTGGCATCTTCCGCCAGCTGACGAAGATTGAGGGCTATGCAGGCATCTCTGCTCAGAAGAAAGAGAGGCTGATTGCGGACGACATACATCAGCTCAAAGATTTGTTTGTCACCATACCTCAATGGTTCAAGGATCACGCCGAGGACTGGGAGCCGGACTCTCTCTGCTCCATACAGTGGAGCGTCTGTCATTCGAATCCAAAGGCTTTGGAGTGATGGTTCCTCATCTGACAGGACTGTCACACTAGCATCTGAATCTAATTTAAAATTTGTTAGATGACCTTTTACCAGGATATCAGCATTCCAAAATGAAGAACCACATTCACATAGCTCAGACAGTTCAGCTAGCTGTATAGCATTGTTGAGGGTAAGACCCTTTAGCTTGTAGGAGGTCAGCGTCTGAATTGCCTGCAACACCCACTTGTTCTGTCTTGGATGAGCTCGTACTATAAATCGCCATATTCACATCCTTCTGCCATCCTACAGAGATCGTCAATGAAGGAATCAACAGGTTCCCCAGGGAGCTGGACTCTCATTAAATTTAGCTCTCTTCAGTATTTTATTGGATCTCAAGTTGAAACAGATGTTAAAAGATTTCAAAACATCATCAAATTTGGCAGATAATTCATCAATAACTTATTGTGCAATGATGTTGTCTACTATTGGCCCAATCGGGTAAAGAAGTATACTAATTTTGTTCTGCCTCCAATATGTTTATTTAGACCTGCAGCATTGCTACATCTTAAAAATCATCTCCTCCAAGATTCCAATTTTGTGATGGTCTGGGCCATTGGTGAATCCTAGTGGAGGCAGAAGTGTGGAATTGAAAAACAATCTTTTTCTTTATTTTTAAACTTGTAACCACACTTTTAAGAGATTACAGGCTTCCAAGATGGTGTTGCCAATTACTGTTAAATAAAATCTGCCTGTGATTGTTGTTTTTGGTGGACCTTTCAAAATAGTGGCAGCATGCTTCTGCCTGTAGAAAAAGGGACCACAATGGCAGTTAAGGTCGGCTGACTGCCAACTTAATTCATTCAATGGTATCGCGTAATGAGCCAGGACTCTTGGAAATGAACTGCAGGCTTGTTGTTTCTGAACTTGTGCACTCATGAGGTACCCTGAATGAATGAAACTAATTATTAATGATTTTTTTTTTTTATTTTACTGGATTTGGGAGCCACATGTTGAGACTCGGAGTCTGAGACTGGGTTTAGCAACAGGTTGCTTTCAAACAGTGCTTCTGACTGAATGGGTTTCTCAGGACTAAAGATTTTATCTCACCCTTGCAAGCTGCGAGCTTTGCTTGCTGAAGCAGGATTTCCAAGGAAGTTGCAGTGGAGTCTTCTGCTTGAGTAAAACTTCCACCTTTCTTGTTTGCTTCCAGGCTCTTCTGTCTCCGGAATCTATTCTTTATTATTTTTCTTCTGGTGAGTTTTCTCAGCGTCTTTGGCTTCAGTTGGGAGTTAGGTTCAATGCAGAATCCATTGAAGGTGTCCTTTTACTTAGTTTCTCAGCATTCTTGTGAGGATAAGGGTTTTGATCCCAATGCTGCCACCGTGAAGAATCTTGCTTCATAGTCAAGAGTATGTTAACAGCAAGTCTTTATTAACATCTCAAAACTATGTACATATTACAGTAGAGGGTATAGGAATGGAGTTGACTCCAGTCTAGGTCTTTGCCCAACTGCGTCCATCTCTAGACTGACCCTGGCTCTGGGTCATGTCTTCTTACACCACTGTGGGCAGTACTGTACTCAGTCCCACATTAACCCTTTATATACCAGAGCCTACTCTTACAGTGGGCAGGCAACTTAAACAATTAAAGCCCCAATTGGTGGCAATTTAGATGGCCTGTTGGCATTCTTCCTGCAGCGGATCAGCCCCCGCCGCATGTGGAGGCCACCAACTCAATGCAGCTGGCCTCCTTGCGGCAAAATTTAGGACCAACGGACTTGGAGGTTCCACCCCCGAAACATATGAAGTCATGAATAAGGAGCAGAAATAAGCCATTCGGCCCCTCAAACCTGATCCGCCATTTAATAAGATCATGGCTGATCTGATGGTAGAGATCGCAGGTTTGGAAGGTGCTGCTCCAGGAGTCTTGGTGAGTTGCTGAAGTTCATCTTGTAGATGGTACACACTGCTGCAACTGTGTGGGATTGAATGTTTAGAATGGTGAATGGGGTGCTAGTCAAGTGGATGATGTTGAGCTTCTTAGGTGTTATTGGAGCTGTGTTCATCCAAGCAAATGGAGTGTTCTATCACACTTCTAACTCGTACCTTGTAGACTTTGGGAAGTCAGGAGACGAGTTACTCACTGCAGAATTCCCAGCCTCGCAGCTGCTACTGTAACCACAGCATTTATATGGCTGGTCCAGTCAGTTTCTGGTCAATGATAACCCCTAGGATGTTGCTGGAAGGAGATTCAGTCATGATAATGCCATTGAATTTCAAGGGGAGATGGTTAGGAATATAGGTATATAGGAGTAGACCATTTGATTCTGCCATTCAACTCGATCATGACTGATCTTCTATCTCAAAGCCATTTTCCTGCACTATGTCCATATCCCTCATGTCCCTTGATGTCTTTAATGTCTAGAAATGTACTGATCTTTGTCTTGAAGAGACTCAATAACTGAGCCTCCACAGTCCTCTGGGGTAGAGAATTCCAAAGATTCACCACTCTGAGTAAATAAATTCCTCCCCATCTCAGTCCTAAATGGCCTACCCCATATTCTGGGAAAACCCTGACATTAGCAGCTGAAGTAGAGATAGTCTGCTCAGTGTGATGATCCATTGCCTTGTATGACAGTGTTGGGGGTCCTCTAGAGGGGCCTTTTGGATTCCAGTCTACTGAGGGTCCCCTGCAGGGACATTCCCCTTGGCCTCGCCTGTGGAGCTATTGGGTCAATGGCAGAGGGGAAGATGAGAGGCTGCAAACCCTGGGGGTATCCTGAGTGTCCTGGGCAGATGACATATGCTCCTCCTCCGTCTTGGTGTACAAAGGTACCTCCCAATCTCTCGGAGGGGAAGGTCTCCTGGAAGGAGGTCGTAAAGAGTCTTTACCCTCTTTCCTAGCCACTGCTACACTGAGCCAATGGCTAGAGCAATGGAATGCAGGTCAGAGTACTTATGGCTCAAATGCTTGGTGTGGCTCTCCATGGCAATCGTGACCTTCTCCATGGATGAAGCCATGTGCCCAAATGTCTGAGGCATGGCAGAACACATAGCTAAAATGGGTTCTGTGCAAATCTACTATTTTCCTGTAACCTCTGCGGTATATCCAGCAGGCTTCTTGTGGCCACGACCAGAGGCCCATAATCAGCGTGGGGATCAGCAGAGGCTTGGTTCCCAGCAGTCCTACAATCGTCTGTGGACCTGGCTGTTACAGGCACCCTCAATTCGTGGGATGTGTCTGTGCTGTGCTCACCAGATTATGCTCCCAAATTTAAATGCAAACCCTTTGCGGGCCGCATGGGTGTAACAGTGCTGGCAGAAGTTGCTGATGAGGCAGGTGATGGTGCATCCTCTTGGCCTTTGTCTTTTTCACCCCCAGAGGTGGTGTCTTGGGGCTCCTGCCATGGCTGCGGCATAGTCTCTGGATGGAGATGACTTGTAGTAAAGAATAAACAGTCACAATGTCATCTCGAGCAGACATGAGAATGTAACAAATTTTTAAAAAACCTTTATGCCCTCTTTAAAAGGGATACTGTTGATCTTTAAGATGCCTGCCACATAACATTGCAGTTGTAAAGTCAAGTGATGTCAAGCTTCTGGAAGGATCCGTTTGGATTACAAGCAGACATACTCAGACATGAAAAGACTTTTGAAATACAACAAGCTCTCAAACAGACAATGGCCTTCCCTGAAAGCCTTGTCCGCTTTTGAATATTGCAACTGATAAGGAGACTTTGATTGCTAAATGGGGTTACCACTTGCCTTAGTTGGAAGATGATTTGGCTTATGACAAGATTACATGATACAGCAGCCATGTTGGCTCTCTACTAAAGATACAGCAGGAGAATTCAACCTTTAGTTTCAGTTCCGTCTTGAATTGTCTTGAAAGAAGCTTCAACCCAGGGTGAAAGGGAGGGACATCCAGAAACAGCCACGGCTTCTGCTCTAGGTAACCAGGCAGTTTGAAAAGAGTCACATCTGCAGAACAAGTAGAAAGGAGCCTTCTCTCCGTGCAAACCTGATTCCATCTACAAAGCTACCTGTGAAAGCACCTCTGGAAAGTCAACTGTGGAAGCCATCGCCACTACAGAGACAATCCTCCAACCTCAAAACCTTAACTTCAAACAATACAACATTTCAGCTTCAAAAACTACCAGGCCTGCAACAAACAAAGATTGAATTTATTCAATTTTCATAAGTATCGTTTTATCTTCATCTGTAACTAATCTTTGTGTCTGGATTTGTTGGTAACATTACCATAAGTAACTTCCAGAGCAATAGTGTGAAATAAACTAACCCTTTGCTTTTTTTAAGTAAAAAGGCTTTTTACTGGGTTATTTTAAATTGAATTTCTCACTCCCACAGGTAAGAAAATATAAACACACAAAAATACATTGTTTATGGATGAAACACCTTTCAAGGGGTCCATGACAATAAGAATCATCACAATTTGAACAAACCACATTTTGAGTGCCTTCTGTGAGCCCATATGCCATCACCAGCATGGTTGCTTCTTTCTCCTTATGCTTGGCAGGGTCAGCCTTGCTGTCTGCCACAGGCCGCGCTCCCTCCTTGCCAGTGATCTCCATCACCTCTTCCTCAGCAACTGTCAAGAGCCTGAGGTCAGGAACTCCTCCTCCTCACAGGCATTATGTGTCTGTTTGTCGTCCATGACAAAGCGCAGAGTTAGTGACTTATCATGTGATATCTAATCCCCCTTGTTTGTATGCAAGCCCATCAGTCTTGTTAGTCACACATTGATCAAAAAGCACACAAAAGCCAAGCTTCCACGTGTTTTCACTTAATTTACCTTGTGGCACTAAGGCTGATCGCACATTTACTCTTCTGGCTTAGCAGCCCACTCGCATAATATTAATTATTGATAACTGCAGAAGAGATCCCTGTTGAAAATGCTTATCCTAGCAAATCAGAGCAGGTCGTTGACCCTTTTCCTGCAATGGACCCAGAATCTGTCCTGGGCCCCCATGGTTGCTCACCTTCTCTATGACGTCAGTCTAGGCTGCCTTGGTCAGATGGTAGGGTCTTCTATTGCCATTGGCAGGAAAGGCAGTTCTCAGTCAATGCTCTGCCATGAGGATATTGATGGCAGGGACAGGGGGGTCTCGTGGAAAAAAGTGTAGTGCCTTGGCAGAAATGTGGAAAGGCATGGACTAGTCAGGGATGGTCAGCATGGATTTGTTAAAGGAAGGTCTTGCCTCACAAATTTGATTGAATTCTTTGAGGAAGTGACAAGAAGGGTTGATGGAGGTAGTGCAGTGGATGTTGTGTACATGGATTTTAGCAAGGCATTTGACAAGGTCCCACATGGCAGATTGGTCAGGAAAGTAAAAGCCATGGGATTCAGGGTAATGTGGCAAACTGGATAAAAGGTTGGCTTTGTAAAAGGAAACAAAGGGTAATGGTCGATGGATGCCTTTGCGAATGGAAAGTTGTCTCAAGTGGTGTTCCACAGGGCTCGGTGTTGGGACCCTTGCTGTTTGTGTTATATATTAACGATTTGGACATGAACATGGGGGGCACGATTGAGAAATTTGCAGATGACACAAAGATTGGCCGAGTAGTGGATAGTGTAGAGGATAGCCATAATCTCCAAAACGATATAGATGGGTTGGTGGAGTGGGTGGTAAAGTGGCAGATGGATTTTAACATAGAGAAGTGTGAGGTCATACATTTAGGGAGGTCAAACAGTTACAGTGATCACACAATAAATGGGAATATACTAAGAGGGGTAGGTGAAGTGAGGGATCTTGGCGTACAAATACACAGGTCCCTGAAGGCAGCAGTTCAAGTAGATAAGGTTGTAAAGAAAGCATATGGAATGCTCTCCTTCATTGACAGAGGTATAGAATATAAAAGTAAGGATATAATGTTGGAATTGTATAAAACACTGGTGAGGCCACAACTGGAGTATTGTGCGCAGTTCTGGTCACCACATTACAGGAAGGACGTAATAGCTCTGGAGAGAGTGCAGAGGAGGTTTACCAAAATGTTGCCAGGGTTAGAAAAGTGTAGCTACGAGGAGAGATTGGATAGGTTGGGGTTATTTTCCTTAGAACAAAGAAGGCTGAGAGGTGACTTAATTGAGGTGTACAAAATTATGAGGGGAATAGATAGAGTGGACAGGATAAAATTGTTTCCCTTGATGGAGAATTCTAGAACCAGGGGACATAGATTCAAGATAACTGGCAGAAGGTGTAGGGGGAACATGAGGAAGAACTTTTTTACACAGAGGGTAGTGGGTGTCTAGAATTCACTGCCCAAATTGGTGGTGGAGTTTAAAACTTTAAACTCTTTTAAAAAGTACCTGGATCTGCTAAAGTGCTGTAAGCTGCAGGGCTATGGGCTAGGTGCAGGAAGATGGGATTAGAAAGGGCACCTGGGTGTCCTCAGGCTGGCATGGACAAGATGGGCCGAATGACTTCCTTCTGCGTTGTAACTTTTCTATGGTTCTAATGCATCAACTATCTAGCTAGCCACTTCCTTTAAGACCCTAGGATGAAGACCATCAGGACCCAGGCACTTGTCAGCCCGCAGCTCCAACAATTTACTCAGTAGCACTTCTCTGGTGATTGTAATTTTCCCGAGTTCCTCTCTAGCTTCCATTTCCTGATTTACAGCTGCCTCTGGGATGTTACTTGTATCCTCTATTGTAAAGACTGATGCAAAATACCTGTTCAATTCATCTGCCATTTCCTTGTCTTCCATTATCAATTCTCCTGACTCACTTTCTATAGGACCAATGCAAACTTTGTTAACTTTGTTTCTTTTTAAAATATTTGTAGAAACTCTTACTATCTTTTTTTATATTTCTGGCTAGCTTTCTCTCGTACTCTAATGTTTCCCTCTTTATTAATCTTTTAGTTATCCTTTGGATAGAATATAAGGAACAGCAAACTTCTGGCCTTCCACCTATCTTTGCACAATTATATACTTTTTCTTTAAGTTTCATACTGTCTTTAACCTCTCTAGTTAACCATGGATGGTGTGTCCACCCCTTGGACTTTTTCTTTCTCGTTGGAATGCATCTATTCTGTGTATCCTGAAATATCGCCTTAAATGTTTGCAACTGCATCTCTATTGACCTATCCCTTAACTTAATTTACCAATTCACTTTAGCCAGCTTTGCTTTCGTGCCCTCATTATTGCCCTTATTTTAAGATTAAAACCATAGTGTCGGACCCACTCCTCTCTCCCTCAAACTGAACGTAAAATTCAATCATATTATGGTTGCTGCTACCTAGGGGCGCCTTCATTGAGGTCATTAATTAATTCCATCTCATTGCACAATACCAGACCTAGTACAGCCTGCTCTCTGGTTGGCTCCAGAACATGCTGTTCTAAGAAACTACCCCAAAAACATTCTATGAACTCCTCGTCTAGGCTACTTTTTTCCCATCTGACTTTTCCAGCCTATATGTAGGTTAGTCTCCCATGATTATCGTCGTGCCCTTCTGACAAGCTCCCATTATTTCTTCCTTTACACTCCATCCTACCATATGGTTACTATTAGGAGGCCTGTACAAGACTTTCACAAGTGACTTTGTGCCTTTACCATTTCGCATCTCTACCCAAACCGTTTCCACATCCTGGCCTCCTGAACTTAGGTCATCCCTCTCTATTGTGCTAATACCAGCATTAACTAACAGAGCCACCCCTCCACCTTTTCCTTGCTTCCTGTCCTTCCTAAATGTCTTATACCCTTTAATGTTCAGGTCCCAATCTATGTCCTTCTGCAGCCACGACTCTATTATGGCTATAAAATTTATTTCTATGTGCGCTTTCAGTTCATCTGTTTCGTTTCAAATGCTTCTTGCATTCAGATACACAGCTTTCAGTTTGATCCTTTTATCCTTTTTATAACCTCTAAATTCATCTGTTCATTTACTGTTAGATTTGTACTCTCTATCCTTTCCTATCATGGTCTGTTTTTCACTTCCTGTTATAATACCTTTCTCTTTCCTTTGCCTTGTCTCTGCTCTTTGATTTACCATGTCTTCCTAAATTTGTACCCTTGCCCACAATACTTGGTTTAAAACACTCTCTACTTCCCTAGTTATGTAGCTTGCAAAAACATCGGTCCCAGTATGGTTCAGCAGTAGACCGTCCCAACAGTACAGATCCCACTTTCCTCAATATTGGTGTGAAAGCCCCATGAACCGGAACCCACTTCTCCCACTAGTCTTTGAGGCACGCATTCATCTCCCTAATCTGATCTGCCCTATGCCAATTTGCACATGGCTGAGGTAATAATCCAGTGATTTGAGACCTTTTGAGGTTCTGCTTCTTAATTCGGTGCCAAGATCCTCATACTATGCAGAACCTTCTTCTTTGTCCTGCCTATGTCATTGGTACCAACATGGACCATAACGACTGGGTTCTCCCCTTCCCAATGCAAGTTCCTCTCCAGCCCTGAGCAAATGTCCTGAACCCTGACACCAGGCAGGCGACACAGCCATCTGGACTCATGCTCTTTGCTGCAGAGAACGGTGTCAATCCCTCTGACTATACTGTCCCCTACTACCACTACATTCCTTGTAACTCCCCTGCTTGAATGGCCTCTTGTACCAAGATGCCATGGTCAGTTAGCTTATCCAGCCTGCAGGCCCCCTCCCTCATCCAAACAAGCTGAAAATCCTCAAACCTGTTGGACAATTGCAAGGGCTGAGAAACCTGCATTCCTGCCCTCTGGGTTCTCTTACCTGCCTCACTTGCAGTCACACCCTCCTGTCCCTGACCACTAATCAAATCAGAAGACTCTATTCTAAGGGTTTTTGACCCTACAATAAAATGTCCAGCTAAATTTACCCCTCCCTAATATGCTGCAGTGCCTGTAGCTCAGCCTCCAGCTTAATAACTCAGAGCCCAAGTTCCCGCAGCCGCAAACACTTACTGCAGACGTGTTTGCCCTGGATCACAATGTTATCCAGGAGCTCCCACATCCTGCAATCGCAGCACATCACCACCTGGCCTGCCATTTCCAATATGTGTTACTTAATTAATAATTGTTAATTAGTTATAATTAATAAAGCCTACACCACCCAATAGGTTTTGGCACTGCCAGTGAACCTTACAATACTGATAAAACAATACAGTACTTACAATATTGATAAAACAAATAATACCAGTTACTAGTTTACCTGGTCCTTCTGCTGCACCAAAGAGTGGAAATCAAATACTGAAGGCTGAAAGAATAGAAGAAAAAGCACCTCCTCCCCACCCTTTACTGAACTCCCCACTCAGCACACTTTACTTCTTGGAGTAAACCTTAACTAAAGCACCTCTTTCCTCCTATGCAGTTGAATTCCCACTATGAACCAAATTCCCAAATATACTCACTTGATCTCTGTCTCACTCAGGCCAAAGTCTACCCTCTCTGACTGTGCACCTCTTGGCATGCCATTGACAAAATTGCGCCTGCGGGTTCAAATCCAAAATTCTCCCAGTGTTTCAGCAAGCTCCCTGCTAAGTCTTCCAGTGTCCTTTAGAAAGTCATTTCTCTCAGTCTTCTTGTATCCCCAAATGGACTTCCAGCAGCAAGGCACCCTCTGGCAACTTCTTGGTCCTTGACTGTCCACAAGTCTTGTCTCTTTGAACAGGGAACAATTTTCCTGCACCACCTCCTCACCCTACCCACCATCCCCCCAACTCCAGTATTCTGCTTGGTGACAAACACAACAACAGTCTTTTCCACTGCTTCTCACAGTAGCAGCTGATGCTGTCCCCCTCTCTGGGTCTAAGTCTCTGTCCAAAAAGACCAGGTGTCCCTCTTTGATATCAAAGTGTGAAACACTTCGTTTGATTTTCAATAGCTTTTGGCCTATTATGATAACAAAATAATTTGGCCCTGTTTCCAAGCAGTGTTCAGCATGATCTCACCACCCATCTAATCAGGACATTCTATCTCACTTCAAAATAAAATAAATATTTTAAAACATAACCATCTTACAAAATCTTGCATTTCTTATAGTTGGCAGCATTGGGAATCCACTTACCATCCTTAACAGCACAGCAAACGCAGAGGCAGCAACTTTCTGTTTTAATTTCACAATCCTAAAATAGATTATATTTTTGCAATGTGATGGTTTCAGTGGGTGCTGGCCACGCATGTTATAGGGTGTTGGATACAGTGAGGTCTGAAGAAATCATCACAGTCATACATAGGCTAACATTAAGTTGTTATTGATTCTTAGAACCATTTACAAATATACAGTAAAGGGTACAAGCTAGGAGCTGTCTCCATGCTTGCTGGTACACACGGCTCTGTCTAACACTAGACTGACCGCTGGGTGCAGACCATGTGCTCTCTTATATCACTGTATGGGCGGTAGTGTACTCAGTCCCATATTAACCCTATATGTGCCAAACCCTTATGATACACCTCCCCCAAAATCTTTATCCAATGCATTCAGTCATTATAGTTTACCTTGGCCTGAAACTTCCATGAAGTGGCAATCACAGTCGGGTTGCCACTTCACTCCTACATACTCACCTGGAAATGAGGCTGCTCCTTTCTTGCTCAAGCTTCCGACTCAGGTCAGGCAAGAACAGTGTAGTGCAGCAGGTTCCTTGATTGAGGGCAGCTGAGTCGGAGGTAAGGAAGCCATGCCCCTCTTTTGATAGCTCTAGCTGCCATAAATCAGGTAGGTTTACAGGTCAAGCCACTTTGCGAAGCCAGGGAGAAGATAAGTACACAAGGTAAGTGGGTAGGATTGAAAGTTGGATGTCGGGTGGTCGGGGGGGGAAGCGGTTGGGTGGTCGATGGGATTGGTCAGTCGAGGTGGTCAGTTTGTCAGTGGGGAGGTGTCAGGTGGTGATCAATGAGGGGTGGTCAGTGGTGGGGGGTCTGGTGTTCAGGAGTGGTCATTGGAGGGGTGGGGAGGACAGTCATGTGGAGGGAAGTGTAGTCGTGGGTGGGGTGTGTGGCTAGGGGGAGTAGTCTGGAGGTGGTCAGGCGGGGGAATTGGGGGTTGGGGGAGTTGTCAGGGGAGTTGGGAGGTGGTCGGGGGTGTAGTTGGTTATGGGGGGTATTTGGGAGAGTGGAGGGGTAGTCAGATGGCTGCAGTCAGGGTTGGGGAGTAGTCAGGGTTGGGGAGTAGTCAGGAGAGTGGTGGGTAGTCAGGTCGGTGTAGTCGAGAGTGGGGGAGTTGAGGGAGTGGGGAGGTAGTTGGGAGATGAGGAGATAGTCGGGGGCTGTAGTCAAGGGGTGGGGGTTAGTTGGGAGTTTGAAGGGGTAGTCAGGGTGGTAATCAGGAGGGGCTAGTTGGGGGGAGGTGGAGGAGCCAGATCAGGGTCCATAATTACAATATAGTCACGAATAAATCTAATAGGGAATTAAAGAGAATTCTGTTTAAAATCACCACAGGTGATTAGCATTGACGCATTTAAGGGGAAGCCTGGGCCTAAACACGAGGGTCAATGGAAGAGAAGGATATAAGACTGAATGAGGAAGGGTGGGATGGGCTTGTGTGGACTATAAACATCAGTTGGGTGAATTGTCTGTTTCAGTGATTAAATAGTATGTAATACTGTGTAATATAGAAAGTTTTACCTGCATTTTATTAATAACAATTTCAGAATCCTGGTCCCACACACGAGCAGCACCATCTTCAGTGATATATTCTTTGCAGGCTGTAACCATTTGGTTTGTGATCTAAGGTTGATAACGTACAATATTACAGCACAGCTACCAATATGCAGATAGATTCCAAGTACAAATTTATAATCAAAGTACCTACCTTAATAAAGAGGGAGGTCATCTGTTGTGAGGTGTTGTAGTACCGAGACACATTGTGGATCATTTGAATGGTATTTATCAAATTTGGAACACCTCTTGTCATGGTGACCTGGAAGTTGGATTATTTAATAACTATGATACATACAAAGATAATACTTTTTAAATAAGGCACATAATTAAAATAATTATATTGTCCCTTTGAGTGGAATTGTTTTTTAAGATGGGAATAAACTCAAGTCACAATGAGCATGACAGCTCTTGAAGTCACCACTGACGTTTTGAAGATAGGGCGCTAACCATGTGAATCTTCCTACTGTGTGTTATTCATGAAGGACATGTTTTCTGCCCACCATCAAAAGAAGAAAGTAATTTATAATAACCAATATATGAATGGCAGCAAATAAATGCAAAAATAGTACTTGAAAAATGTAGAAGCTAGACCTGGAAATACCTTGGGGCTGCACCTGCACTGCCCATGTTACTTAGCCAAAAATGTAAATTAGGTTTCTCAGCACTCTTTGCACTGGTGGAGCAGGATCAGTTCTGAATAATTTAGTATTGTTTCCCAAAAGGGGCAAACTAGTTGATCAGGATGGAGCAAAATATGTAGCATTCAAATAATAAATAAAATATTATGAGAGGTTAAAACAAATTCTTTAAAATTACAGCACAATTGTAAGAGAACAAAGAGGATAAAGCCCATTCCCTTCACAGGCCACGTATAATTGCTTGATTATTAATATACTCAACCCATGATGGGTTAATTGTCAGTTTTAAATTTGTTTTTTCCCTTCATTGAAATAATTGGCCCGATCTTCCCATCAACAGTGACTGTGCACATCACTGTGCTGACTGCGGAGATCATTATACGCTGACCATATTGCACATTTCACACTTCCAGCATGGTCTTCCTGTCCCGGCTGCAGCAGCAATGGATCAGCATGCCATCCACGGTGAACACTAGCAAAGTGGAGCAGCGCAGAGGACACAACAACCCCCTTATGTACAACATCAGCTGCCATGTTCAGGTAACTTTTTAAATCTCAAGTCTTTCGCTGGGGTTAGTGTGTGGGTGGGTGTGAGTGGGTGAGTTAGTAGGTGAGTAAGTGGGCGGGTGATTGGGTGGGAGAGTAAGGGCAGGGTGCGTGGAATGGGAGAGGGTAGTCGGGTTGGCGGGTGGGTAGCTGAGCTTGTTGGGGTGGGTAGTCGGGTCGGCCGGCTGGGCAGTTGGCTCGAAGGTGGGTAGTTGGATGCTTGGGAGGTGGATTGGGTAATTGGGATGGGGGTGTGGCTTAGCTGTGTGTGGGGTGTGCTTAGTAGTGTTTGAGAGGGGTGGGTTGTCAGGTGGGGGTTGGATAGTTGGCCAGGGAAAGGGGAGCTCGGGAAGGTTGCTGGTATGGGATGTTCTGTTAATCACTGAGTTACGTCAGAGATTAAACAGTCCAACAATTCTAGGGTAAGTATCCAGGTAAATAGGGGGAGGCAATGGCGTAGTGGTATTGTCACTGGATGAGTAATCCAGAAACTCAGGGTAAAGCTCTGGGAACCCAGGTTCAAATCCCACCACAGAAGATGGTTGAATTTGAATGCAATAAATGCCTGGAATTAAGTCTAATGATCATGAAACCATTGTTGATTGTCATAAAAATCTATCTGGTTCATAATGCCCTTTAGGGAAGGGAATCTGCCATCCTTACACAGCAACATGGTTGACTCTTAAATGGCCTAGCAAGCTACTCAGTTGACATCAACCCAGGCACTGGAAACGACAATGGCAAACTCAGTCCCGTCAACCCTAAAAAGTCTTCCTTGCGAACGTCTGGGGGCTTGTGCCGGACATTACCATCCCATGGTATGTCCTGTCCTACTGGCAGGACATACCCAGCAGAGGTGGTGGCACAGTAGTATACAGTCGGGAGGGAGTTTCTCTGGGAGACCTCAGCATCGAGTCTGGACCCCATGAAGTCTCACAGCAACAGGCAAACATGGGCAAAGAAGCGTCCCTCTGATTATCATATACCATCCCCTTTGAGCTGATGAATCAGCACTCAGGCATGTAGAACACCACTTGGGTGGAGAATTGAGGGTGGCAAGGCTGCAGAATGTACTCTGGGTGGGGTCTTCAATGTCCACCACCAAGAGTGGTTCGGAAGCACCACAACAGACCAAGGTGGCCGAGTTCTAAAAGACTGGGTCTGCGACAGGTGGGGAGGGAACCAACAAGAGGGAAAAACATACTTGACCTCACACTCACCAACCTGCCTGCCACAGATGCATCTGTCCATGACAGTATCGGTCGGAGTGACCACTGCACAGTCATTGTGGAGATGAAGTCCCATCTTCACGTTGAAGATAACCTCTATGTTGTGTAGCACTACCACAGTGTGAAAAGGGATAGATTTTGAACAGATCTAGCAACTCAAGACTGGGCAACCATGCGGCATTGTGGGCCATCAGCAGCAGCAGAATTGTACTCGAATACAATCTGTAACTTCATGGCCCAGTTTATCCCCCATTCTACCATTACCATCACGGCAGGGATCAACTCTGGTTCAATGAAGAGAGAAGGAGGGCATGCCAGGAACAGCGCCAAGCATACTTAAAAATGAAGCGTCAACCTGCTGAAGCTACAACACAGTATTATTTGCATGTCAAACAGCATCCGCAGAAAGTGACAGAAAGAGCGAAGTGATTCCACAATCAACGGATCAGATCTATGCTCATGCCACATCCCGCCACACCCAGTCTTGAATGGTGCTAGACAGTTAAACAAATCACTGGAGGAGCAGGTTCTACAAATATCCCCATCGTCAATGATGGGGAGCCCAGCACAGCAGTGCAAAAGAAAAGGCTGAAGTATTTGCAACAATCTTCAGCCAGAAGTGCCAATTGGATGATCTATCTTGGCCTCCTCTGGAGGTACCCAGCATCACAGGTGCCAGTCTTCAGCCAATTCAATTCACTCCACATGAGATCAAGAAACGGCTGAAGGCACTCAATACTGTAAAGGCCATGGGCCCTGACAAAATTCTGGCAATAGT
The DNA here is from genome assembly GCF_964194155.1 of Cetorhinus maximus. NCBI lineage: Eukaryota > Metazoa > Chordata > Chondrichthyes > Lamniformes > Cetorhinidae > Cetorhinus > Cetorhinus maximus. The sequence goes on from NC_135883.1 coordinate 170,853,805, forward strand.
ACTCCAAGCCTGTGCAATGGAACTTGCCGCATATAGTATAAAGTTGTTACTTCCCCTGACATTGATATTCTTGTGATAGTCATAACGAGTGCAGAATAAAAAGATTCGACAATATATCTTTTTTAAGCAATACTCAGGTTCTGTACTACAAACGGCTATTTGTATGGACTAAAGACCTGAACTCCAGAGGTGAGATGAGAGTGACTCCCTTGACATCAAGGCAGCATTTGACCAAGTGTGGCATCAGGCAGCCCTAGCAAAGCTGGAGTAATGGGAATAAGGGAGAGAACTCTACACTGGTTTGAGTCATACCTAGCACAAAGGAAGATATTGTGGTTGTTGGAGATCACTCATCTCAGTTCCTGGACATCACTGCAAGAGTTCCTCAGGATAGTGTCCTAGGCCCAACCATTTTCAGCTGCTTCATCAATGACCTTCCTTCCATCATAAGGTCAGAAGTAGGGGTGTTCGCTGATGATTGTACAATGTTCAGCACCATTTGCGACTCCACAGACACTTAAACAGGCCATTACCAAATGCAGCAAGCCATGGACAATATCCAGGCTTGGGCTGACAAGTGGCAAGTAACATTCGCACCACACAAGTGCCAGGCAATGAACATCTCCAACAAGAGAGAATCTAACCATCACCCCTTGACATTCAATGCCATTACCATTGTTGAATCCCCTATTATCAACATCCTGGGGGTTACCATTGACCAGAAACTGAACTGGACTAGCCATATAAATACTGTGACACATCAGTTGATCAGAGGCTAGGACTCCTACGGCAAGTAACTCAGCACCTGACTCCCCAAAACCTGTACACCATCTACAAGACTCAAAGTCAAGAGTGTGATGGAACACTCTCCACTTACCTGGATGAGTGCAGCTCCAACAACACAAGACGTTTGACACCAACCAGGACAAAGAAGCCCGCTTGATTGATACTCCATCCACAAACATTCACTCCTTCCACCACCGATGCACAGTAGCAGCAGTGTGTACCATCTACAAGATGCACTCCTGGAACTCACCAAGGCTCCTTGGATAACACCTTCCAACCCATGACCATTATCATCTAGAAGGACAAAGGCAGCTGACACATGGCAACACCACCGCCTGGGAGTTGCCCTCCAAGCCACTCATCATCCCAGCTTGGAAATATATTGCCTTTCCTTCACTGCTGGGTCAAAATCCTGGAACTCCCTCCCTAACAGCACTGTGAGTGTACCTACACCACATAGTCTGCAGCGATTCAAGTTGGCAGCTCACCACCATCTCAAGGGCATTTGGGGATGGGCAATAAATGCTTGCCCAGCCAGCGATGCTCACATCCCTTGAATGAATAAAATAAAAGTAGCATGTAACTGGCCCGAGGCTCCGACATTGGGCTCTGTGTAAGAGATATTGGCGGAGAGTCCCGGTGCAAAATAACTGATTAGAAGTTTAATCTTCCTGGGCAATTACATTGCATACTTGCACATCAGGACCAGCAGCATAGGTTCAGTGTATTGCTGCTCCTGATACCACAAGATCAGCTCTATACCATGACCATATAAGCCCAACTTGCCAAATAATTCTTAATATTAAATTGTTATATGTCCTGCAAGACAGAAATTAGTGCTTTGGTTTTCTCTCATTTAAAGCACCTGATCTTAGGCAGTTCAGGAGATGCAGCCCTGTATAACAGAGCAGGAATGTGGAATAGCAATGACAACAGCTATTTGCTTCCAAAAGGCCAGTTGGCACAGGAGGTGCTACCCATGTTTAAAAAGGGGTGGGTGTGAAAATTGTCAGTCAATGCACAGCCATCCAGCATCTAGAGAATTCTGAGAATTCTGTTTGATATGGCAGGCACTATTTACCTGGATGACCAAATCCACAGGGAAACTTGGCCATGCTATCACAACGGTTCTGCAATTTGTATTTATTATGAGAAGGTTTGTGCATTGAATTCAGAAGTAACGAGTCTACTCACACCTTTAGAAATTTTAAAAATTAAATTAAAACATTTATTAGCAAAAGAAAAGAATTAAAGCAGATACGAAATATTACAGTCACATCATTACTTAATATTATAACAAATCCCAAAATTCCTAATTAACCTGACTCCCAACTACATACCCCCTTTAAGGCAACAGTCCAAAATAGATTTTAAATGTAGAGAAGCAATCCAGCAAGGTTACAACAGCACCTACTCGATAGTGGAATTCCACTAGGCTTTTAACACAACTTTGCTTAATGGAACAGTAGACTTCTGCAAAGTGGCTAGAGGCTGTTTTCCCCAAGTCCGTTTCGCATGTTGTATCTTTTAGATCTTACACGGCCACTCCTGATACAACCTTCCATCTTTCTTTAAATATATTCCTTCCTCTTCAATCTGTAAATCCCGTTGTTTCCATATGTCTTTGTAATTTACTTTTCTCACACCATAAAAATCTTTCATGTTGTCAATATGGCCTTTTCCTTTTGGGAAAAATAAACATAATAACGTTGCCCTACTTATCCTGTCAGTTGGAAATCTTTACCATGTCTCTTTGAAAACCAAACACCTCTCCACTTACCTTAAAATACAAATTTTATTCACACCCTATCTGCTGAGACTTTACCCTAGCTCACTCATTAGCATTTCAAATACCCTTTTTACACTTAATGCTTTTGATAATTTCAACTTGCTGTGTATCTGGCTCTAATTCAATTAAATCAGCCACCAGACACAGCCATCCACACACACACACAAACATAAGCCTACTGTACAATGCCCCACAATAATATTATGAAAACTATGTTAGCTTCATGACAATTCTGATAAAATGATATCAGCAGTGACATCATAGTGAATATGGAGGAAGAGCTCACAGAGTTCAGTGAGTATACAGTAATTATTTCCTCAGGGCAATGCCTTGACCAATCAGAGTCAAGCTGTCTGGTTTAAATTTCAAATAATGCTTGGCAGTTAACTGTAAGTCACTATCACTGGTGCATTCTCCATGGTAACACCTCTACCAGAGTCCACTTGCCAACCAATCAGCACTCTCGTCTCATAGAGAATAAATTGTTGTTTTCCCCTTATATTGGTATTCTTGCATAGTGTCCTGATGAGTAGAAGATGAAAAGCTTCAATATGACTCTTTTTTCAGCAATACTCAAGTAATTATTTCTTTATTTCAGTTATTTCTTTAATAAAAGCAGTCTTCAATCAGAGCGCCAGGAGGTAAGGGAGCACAGATTGAGAGAGTTCTTGGGCAGAGAAGGAAAACTGCAGGAAATTTAAGTAGCAAGTCCTGAAGAATAGGCCTCAATCAGATAACCTGCAGGTAAGGGACCAGAAGGTAACTCGTAAGGTGTGGGTGAGTGTTTGTATGTCCGCACCAGCAAAAAGTCTTAAGTTTATTTCCTTTAAGTTTAGATAGCGATATAAAAAAAGTCGGGGCGAAGCACCTCAGTCCCGTTGAATGCACATACTGTGTCATGTTGTAAGTTTTTAAGATGCTTTTCATGCCCTGGACAACTAAATGTGTAAGGAGTGTTATCAGTAGGAGGAACATGAACTCCAGGACAGACTTTTGATACTCTGCTGGCAGGTTTGAAAGTGGTGGGCTTGAAAGAAGCAGCTGCCCCCTAGCCGGGGGCCCTAGTCTGCCTCCCATTTTATGTGGGGGGGACAGCGGAGGCATAAGGCAGCTTGCCTGCCCTTGGGCCTATTAAAGTTCTTGAGTGACTAATTAATGACTATTTTATCTGTGGCAGGGAGAGGACCATGCCAAGTGAGTAGCTCGGCAGATTTTACTAGGCAACCTGGTGTCGGGGAAGTTGGGGGAACCTCCTTTGGGGCCAAAGGGAAACTGGGATGACCAGCAACTCAGTGCAGACCAGGAGATCACCAATGACAGTGAAGTATTTTTGTTGTTCAAGCCAAGCTTTCATGGTACCATCACTTTGCCTCCGTTGTGGCCAACTTGTTGAGAGTAACGGCAGATGTGGGCACACTTCTCATCTCGTGTTTGTTTCTGGCAAATCTGTTGGAGTTTACTTGCAGTTGCCGGCAGGTATCTCCTTGTCAACTGGGTGAATGCTTCAATCGATCAGATTGACATCCTGTTATTTGGAAGGTCCACTGTGGCCCTGGAAAGTGTGTCTGCCATTATTTGGCTTTGCCCTGGATGCATACCATCTCATAGGTCAACGTCATGAGGCATAGACGGAATCTTTGGATTCTGAGGCATCTTTGCCTGTTCCTTCATATCTAGCAAACAGCCCAGCGGCTTATAGACTGTTCCCTCCCTAAGATCACTGCAGATGTACCTACATCATATGGACTGCAATGGTTCAAGAAGGCAACTCACCAACACCTTCTCAAGGGCAATCAGGGGAGGGTAATAAATACTGGCCTAGCCAGAAATGCCCACATCCCATGAATGAATAGGGAAAAAAATGGACCTTTAGGCCAATGATATAGCCTGAAAATTTCTCGCACATCCACGTGACTGAAAGGGCTTGCTTTTTGACGATGGTGTACCTTGTCTCTGTGTTCGACAGTCCTCTGGAAGCATAGTACACTGCTCAGCGACTTCCATCCAGTTGCTCTTGAAATAGGACCGCTCTAAGGCCTGTGGTTGAAGAATCCACTGTTATGGGGGTGGGCAGGGATGGGACATAATGGGCCAGCATGTCAGTTGAGAGCAGCATCGCTTTAATGTGAGTGTATGTTTTCCCTTGATGTGTATCCCTTGGTCTTTCTTATGTAGATGTCTCAAAGGTACTGTGAAGTGTGCCAGATTAGGTAAGAATTATGTCAATTGATTCATCACCCCCAAGAATCTCTGGAGGCCCGGTATTGGAGTTGAGAATGTGGTGGTAGCTTTTGCTTTCTGTGGATCCACAGTGATGCCTTTATTGGTGATGGTGTGTCCCAGGAACCAAATTGATTTCTTGGAGAACTCATTTCTCATTCTGCGTCAGCCCTGCTTTCTGCAGGTGTTCTATATGCATACGGACATATGAATTAAGAAAAGGAGTAGGCCATTTGGCCCCTTGAACCTGTTGTGTTGTTGAATAAGATCATGGCTGATCTGATTATGGCCTCAACTCCACATTCTGCCTACCCCCAATAACCTTGTTAGTCAAGAAACTATCTACCTCTGCCTTGTAGGACTGCTGTGAGTCTTTTGTTTCCACTGTTGTGTCATAAACTAAAACATCGTTCATATGGCAGACGACACATTGTACATTGAAATATTTCTGATGCTGATGTGATTCCAAATGGCAGCCAGTTGAAACAGAATATGCCAAAGAGTTGAAACAGAATATGGCAAAGGGGGTAATGAATGTGGTCAGCAACTGGACTATTTGTCTAGGGGAAGTTACCAAAAGCCACTGTTGGCATCGAGTTTTGAAAACACCATATTAGAGTTTAGTGAGGCTTTTGTCCACTGAGGACATCGGGTAAGCTTCTCTGGTTATGGCTTTATGGAGCTGTGTCAAGTTGACGCAAATACGGGTGGACCTGTTTGATTTTGGGACTGGGACCATCCCAGAACACCATGCGGTTGGTTTCGTTTGTTATCTCATCCAGCTGCTGCTGCACTTGGTTCATGAGTGGGTAGGAAACCTTTTGTGGTGTGAACAGGCACATGGGTTTAGCATCCTCCCTTAGTGTGATTTTGTATGTGTTATCCAATCATCCCAAGCCTGTAAACAGCTTCAGGAACTCCTTTTTTACACCTGGAGCCAGGCCTTTTTGGTTGCCTCGTCAATTTTTTGTGAAAGGTTAAGGTCAACATAGGCTTTTCAGCTGCGCACTGATCAGTCTTGTTGTGGACCACGCAGAGGGTCTCTCGGATTCTTTTGTCTTTGCACCCGAGTGTCACCTGAGAAGTACCTTTCACCAAGAGTTTGATGCCTCCTAGTCTGCACAGGTGTGTTGTAGGTTTACCAGCTATGGTTCTCTGTCTGATAGGACTGTAATGCTGGCTCCTGTGTCCAATTTAAAGTTTGTGAGATAGCCATTAACCGAAATGTCCACGTTCTACAACAAAAATCCAGGGTTTTTGACCTTTTCCAAGAAGCATGGCTGTGTGTCCACCTGGTGTGATGTCTCAACCTTTTGAATCCTCTTGGGATCTTCTGTGCATTTTGATGTTTTGGCTTTGTCAAACTTCCCAAATTGTTCAATCCAGTTGCATTGAAAGCATTGGACTAAAAATGCTGGACATCAATCATGCCTTTTGGTTGCTCTGCTGGTCAGAGTATTGCTTCCCTTGGCCTGGAGTGTCCCTGTTTTTATGCTGTTTCACTAATGGAACATGGGGCTTACTGTTATGCCCTGGTTTGCTTTCTCCCCTTAATATGGATCTGTTAGAGCTTCCTTTGCTTGAAGCACATCTGAGAATGCGTCATCTGCCACTCCTTCAACTGTTCAATCCCTAATTAGCTCAGATTTCAGGTCATCATAATCACAGCCTTCAGCCATTCTACACAACTTAATAATGGACTTGACAGGTTTCCCTGGTTCCTGGACATGTTTATTAAATTTAGCCCTTTCAAGGATTTTGTTATTTCTGAGGTTAAAATAAGCATCAAATAATTTTAAAACTTCATCAAATTTTAAGCTATCGGGCTTACTGAATAAAGCAGTGAGTTAACTTGTTTAACTACTGTATTTTTATGCATCTAAGGAATCTCGTTCTACAATTTTTGTTATTGTTCTGGGCCTTGGATAAGTCCAAATTGGTCTGGAAGAGTGGATTTCTGATCCATGGTTACAATTTTTAAATTGCAGGTTCAGCTTTGATAGATTTCCAAAAAAACTAGGATAGTGCCTTTGTAAGCTTCTGCACAAAGGATTTTCCTGTGCTTGCCTGTTTTGGTGGGCTCCCACAGTAATGGCATTTGCAATCTCTGTGTTTAAATTTATTCACCAATGGCTGCTTGGATTGTCTGGTTAGAGTCTTCCCTGCTTTAGCGCAATGTTCTTGGGTCTTGGAGGCATTGAGTCCTGGCTTTTGATGAGTTTTTAAGCTGCCTACCCGATTGCGATTAATTTTTAATTATTTTTTCGTTTGTTCAGAGCGAACTTGGCCACTATGTGTTCAGGCATTGATTTTCCAGTCCTGGTAACATCCTCTTAAATTTCCACTGTACTCTAATACAATTTCATCCTTTCTGCAATGAGGTGACCAGAAATGCAGACAATACTCAAGTTGTGGCCTAATTAATGTTTTATATAGATCTAGCATAACCTCCCTGCTTTTATATTCTGTGTCTCGGTTGATAAATGAAAGGGTTCCAAATGCCTTTGGAAACACCTTTATCAACTCTGTTCTGCTACCTTCAGGGATCTGTGGACATTCACTCCAATGTCTCTCACTTCATCTACACCTCCCATTTATTGTGTAATCCTTTTCCTTGCTTGACCTCCACAAATGTATCACCTCACACTTCTCTGGGTTGAATTACCTTTGCCACATTTTTGCCCACCTGACCAGTCCAATGGTATCTTCCTGCAGTCTAGAGCAATACTCCTTACAATCTACTGCGTGACCAATTTTTTATGTCATCTGCAAACTTCTTGATCATTTGCCTACATTTACATCCAAATCATCAATACATACCACAAAATCAGCGGACCTAGTACTGAACCATGCAGAACCCCAATGGAAACAGCCTTCCAGTCATGAAAACATCCACCAACAATTATCCTTTGTTTCCTGCCACTGGGCCAATTTTGTATCCAACTTGCTATATTCCACTGGATCCCATGGGCTTTTCATTTTTTAACCAGTCTGCCATGTGGGACCTTGTCAAACACCTTGCTAAAATCCATGTACACAACATCAATTGCACTAACCTCATCAATTGTCCTTTTTACTTCCCTTAACAAATCTATGCCAACTTTCCCGGATTAATCCATGCTTTTCTAAGTGACAGTTTATCCTGTCCCTCAGAATTGACTCCAATAATTTGCCCACTACTGAGATCAGACTGACTACCCTGTATTCATTCGGTCTATCTAACAAAGGTACAACATTAGCAGACCTCCAAACCTCCAACACCTGACCTGTATCCAGTGAACATAAAAACATAAGAAAACAATGGTCAGGTCCTCCTGCCCCTCACGACAGTGAGATTTTCCAATCAAAAGACTGAGTTCAAAACCAACAGGTTCAAAACTTAAAGCTTGTCTCTGTCATGTGATTTCCTGTAAATCACTAGCCTTTGCCTTTACCAAGTTTTTCCCCATAAATTCAAAATAAACAAATGGCTCTTCCCCCTCAAGTACCATGCCTGTCAGGAGATTTCTTGGAAAAGGCATGCCTGTTGGCAGTTCCAAGGTGAACTTATGATATTTTTTTTAAAACTTCAGGTCAGCATCCAAGTGACCAGGTAATGCCTTCCAAATGTCTTTCCAATTTTAAAAGAAAAAAAATAGTTTTGAAATATATGATTCTAACAGTATATTATGGGCCTACACTTTGCTTAGCTATTCTTCCTTAATGTTGTCATGACTCACTGGGGGTAGCTCACTGTAATATCAAGCCCCACTGCTCCCCAAGCCATGACAAACGTGAAAAGTTTGATTAGACCACCAAATTGCCCAATTCACCTAACTGTTTAAGTTAGGTTAATAGAATACAAACACCAGGTTTGTAAACTTAACAAGTAAATAACTGTTTGTTAAACAAATTGTCTGTAACCAGTGGCAAATGAAAGAAGTATGAACTGCTAACTTTTAACTCTATGGCCTAAATTTTCCGTTAGGTGGGTGGGCAAAGCTGAAGCTGACGCAGGCCGTGACGCCATTTTGTGCGGGCGGGCCAATTAAGGCCCGCCCAGCACATTTCCACTCCTGTGGAGAGCGGGAGTCTTAAATTTGTGGCGGGCGTGTACAGACCGCCCGGTCCAATGGCAACCCGGCAGTCTGTATAAACAAAGGCCAGGCAGCCTCCTTTAGGCTGTTCACAATGGCCAGCTACAGGTGGTACCGCAGGGGGTCTGCACAGCAGGCCAATGTAGAGGGAAGGCCAGAGTAGGAAGGCAGGCTGCAGGGTGTGGGCCAGGTGCAGGGTAGGCCAGTGGGGGGCCAATGTGCCCCTCGGTTTTCCGAAGACTGCCTTGCTGCCCTTGTGGAGGAGGTGGCAGCATGGCGGGGGGCGGGTGGGGTTGCTGCTGTTTCCCCAGGATGGGAGGAGGAGGGCTTCCACATGACAAAGCGTGCCTGGGAGGAGGTGGTGAGTTCCCGCGACGTGGTACACCAAACCTGGATCCAGTGCCGTAAGCGGTTCAATGATTTGTTGCACTCTGGAAGGATGAGTACCATGTTAGCCTTGGGCATTTAACTCAGCAAGTAGCCTTAGCCTTTGAGGGACCCCCCCCCTGCCCGCCCATGTCTTAGTGTCGTGACTGCATTGACTCAAGTTGGGCATTTGTCGCAAGCTAGGTGGTCAAGCAGATAATGACCATGCTTACATCAGCCTTAGTGGTTAATGAGAAGATGGGTTCTCCCTGCACCATGTGTTGGTCTTAATCACACATGAGTAGTCTGGGGGCAACCTGCAGAAGATGCAGCTAGGCGCACACTCATAACTCCAACACATGTCTTATTCACGGTGATGAGATGGTGGAAGGGGAGCCTCAAGGTGTCGTGGCCAAGAGCCTTTGGCACCGCACCTAGTTGTGCCTCCTTGCCATGGGAGCTAAGACCGTGTGTTTCTGAAAGTGATGGACGCAGAATGTGTCCAAGGTAGCCGTTGGGGGGGGTTGGGAGCAGCCGTGCTATATTTTTGTGACCAATCACCAATAGCGTGGACAGGAGGCAATGGAGGCCTCAGATGGGCCACTGTGGTTGAGGTGCGGCGTGCGCGTGCTGAGTACAATAAATGGTCTTCTCTGTTCTGCAGGAGAAAAATGTGCATAATGCGCAAGAATGTTCGCTCACTGAAGGTGGCCAGGCCCAGCTCGTCACCTTGAGCCATTTCGAACAGCAAGCCCTGGAGCTAGAAACTTGCCATGCGCCCAGGTCCACAGGTGTCGGTGAGGCTGGGGTGGAGCAGTCAGGTATTTGAGGCCCACAGTCCCATCCGCCCTGTCTTCCCACCATCTAAAGCACTGATGATTGTTGTAATCGTTAATGCAGCAACACTGCTCATTCAAAGACTAATAATAACGTGTGGGCCATAGACAAAGGTCCCTTGGCTCTTCCAAAGTCGCCTCATCCCATTTCTAACCACTATCCCCATGGCCTTGTATGCCATGGCAACGCTACTGCACATTCAAATACTTATTACATCTTAGCAGGGTTTGTTCCTTCACCACCCTTTCGGCCAGTGTGTCCCACATTACTCTGTCCAAAAGTTCCTCATGCCCCTTACCTTAAATAAATGCCACCAGGTTAGTCATCCCTCCGCCAAGGGGAAATGTTGCTTTCTGTCCACCTGATCTATGCCCCTCAAAATGGTATGAAGCTCAATAATGTCACCCGTCAATCCCCTGTGCTCCACAGCAAATTTCACCAGTGTATGCTGTTTCCTCATAACTCCAACTCTCCGTGTCGCTGCAGACTCAATGGGCCGAAGGTCTTCTTCTGCACTGTGTGATTCTGTGATTCCAGGCCAGCATGCATCCTGGTCAGCGACTTCAGCACTCTCCCCACTCCAATCACATCCTCCCATGAAGCGCTGATCACAACTGAAGGCAGAAGTGTAGCTGTGGCCTTGACAGCATTTTCTGCACTTGCAACATGACCTACCTGTTCCTACATTCTATTCCTCAGCTAAAAAAGGCAAGTATGCCTTTTACCTTGTTAAATGCCTTATGTTCCTGTCCCGCTACCTTAACGGGCCTGTCGACATACCCAGCAAGGTCCCTCTAATCGTCCTTACTTTCCACGGTCCTGCAATTTCTCGTGTATTCCCATACCCTTGTTTGTCCTGCCCAAGTACATCACCTCACACTTATCCACGTAACATTCCATGTGGCATTCCTTAGGCCGTTTGACTAACCCGTCTGTATCCGCCTGTAATGTTTGGGCCTCCTCCTGACTATTTGCCACCCCACCAATGTTCGTCTCCTTAGGTTCTTAAAGGTTGAGTGCATTATGACCCTGGGGGAAAAGGGATGAATTGTGTTACTGAGTGCACACTAACTGATCCACTGTCCTTGTTGTTAATTTCGGCATTATCCAAGCATGGCCGCCATGAGGAAGTGCAGATGCCCCCTCTCACACCTGAGGAGCCTGAACTGTTACCTGCGTTACACCATTTCAGCGAGGCAGGCACCAGCGCAGACTACATCGGTGAGAAATGTTACATTGGGTAGTCCCGGGGCACAGTGGAGAGGGCACTTTACAATCGCTGGAGGAGATGGCAGAGACACACAGTGCCGATGGCGCCAGCAGCCAGAGGACTGCAGGGGACCAGGCACATGCTGAGTCGGGCCATGATGAGGTGCCTCTGGAGTCATCCGCCACGCAGCAGCTGCAGGAAAAATGGCCGGGTGTGCGGGAGCATTTGGGAGTGTTGCATGAGAGTATGTTTCGCTTGGTCTCCGTGGTGGAGGAATCCACGCGGAGCGTCAGTGATGCCATAAACCTCACGTCAGAGCATCAGGCTTCCTCCATGGAGGGATTGGCAACTCTCATGGAGAGGGGCTTCCAGCAGAATAACCAGGGGATATATTTGGACCTGCAAGCCCTCATAGCGCCAGTGGCCACAGCTGGTCATTGGCAATGTGGGAGATGGTCTGGGCACCAAGTGTCCCAGCTCGGTGCCCGTCCGTCTATGGTGAGCAGGGAGGTCCAAAGCAACCTCACGTCGGTGCAGCAGCTGCCTGTCATCTCTGCAGGCTCCTCTCAGGGCAATCCAGATGAGGGCAGCAGCTCCTCCGCCCCTCTGCCAGTGACCATTGCATCTGTTGAGGCTGCAACGACTGGGGAGATGCCAGCTGTGGAACTGGCCACTCCCTCCCAGGCGGGGCCAGCATAGGCTCCATGGGCCAGAGGACATCCGCCGAGGCCATCGAGGCGAACAGGACAGCAGAGTCAGCAGGCTGTCCCAGGAGCCACTCTGAACGATGGGGTGACACCCAGACGTAGCACCCGTAAACGTAAGCATAAGGCACCTTAGGCACATCACGGGTTTCTCACTGGTGCTTTTGTGTTGGCCCTAGATTAGGGAATTTATATTTTTTGACATTGTAACAACGTTAGGAATTAATTTTGTTGGACCATATGATGGATGAAAATAAAATCTACATGTGTTACCATGGCTGAGTGTGGCTCCTTTGTACTGCATTTGTATGTTTCACAGACATATCATGAGTGTTTGAGTGGACATTGAGGTTTATGTACAAAGCCCTTAGTTGCAGCTGATGAAGAGGAAGATGTAGCACTTGAGTGCCGTGTATGGATGCGCCAGGCAATGCTGGTCCTGCAGATCCATTTGTGTGGAGCTAGCTGGATTAAAGTCTCCCAGGTGTCCCTGCCTCCTTTGTGTAGTTCCGGGTTGGCATGCAGCCCCTCATCATTGCCCGGTGCTTCCTCATCCTCCGAACCACTGCTGGAATCATCATGTGCAGCCGCATCCACTGCGTCCCCCCTTTCCAGTGCAAGATTGTGCAGAGCGCAGCATGCTACCACTATCACAAATATACGATCTGGGAGATACTGGAGTGCGCCCCTTGAGCGGTCCAGGCATTGGAATCGCATCTTGAGAAGACCAATGGCTCTCTCCACCACAGCCCTTGTGGAGCCATGGCTCCTATTGTAGCGCTGCTCAGCTTCTGTTCTTGGATGGCGGAGAGGTATCATGAGCCACCTTCTGTGGGGTTAGCCCTTGTCACTCAGCAGCCATCCATCAAGCCGAGCAGGAGCACTGAAGAGCCCCGACGCCTGGGAGTGTCTGAGGATGGAGGCGTCGTGGGAGCTGCCTGAGTACCTGGCACAGACTTGTAGAATCAGCATCCTATGATCACACACAATCTGCATGTTCATGGAGTGGAAGCCTTCCCTGTTGCCGAAGGCACCGGGCTCACCTGCTCGTGCCTTGATGGCCACATGTGTGCAGTCTATTGCACCCTGGACTCGGGGGAAGCCTGCAATGGCCGTGAAGCCTCTGGCTCGTTGTGCCTGACTTGCCTGGTCGTAGCGCAAGTGGATAAAGATCAATGCAAAACAAAAACAAAAATACCTGGAAAAACTCAGCAGGTCTGGCAGCATCTGCAGACAGGAGCACAGTTAACGTTTCGAGTCCGAATGACCCTTCAACCCTTCAAAAGATCAATGCACGCCTGAACAGAGCGTCTGTGACCTGCTTGACACAAGTGTGGACAGCTGATTGGGAGACACCGCAAAGATCATCATTGAGCCCTGGAATGGGTCAGAGGCATAGAAGTTGAGGGCAACTGTGATCTTCAGAGCCGCTCGCATGGAGTGTCCGTCCACACGGTTAGGAGAGACCTCAGGGCCAATCACTGTACTGCCTGGGAGGGTGGTGGAGGCGGGTTGCCTCACATCCTTTAAAATTACCTGGATGAGCACTTGGCACGTCATAACATTCATATCTGACAGATATAGTTGGCTGTCTCCCTTGACAGTCGCAACCTCCTTCGGCACTGCACCTCAGTCATATTGAGGTAGCTGCTTCTCCGCCTGTATACCCTGGCAGCAGGATAGTGGCATCTTCTGGGGCCCCTTCCACCTTGGACTACCTCTTGGCCCTGCGCCCTTGTTCCTGCGCCTGTACTCCCAAAGGCAGCTCCCCTGGAGGCTGATTGTCCACTCCTGGCATCCTCCTTATCCTAGCCCTCCCTTCCTCCTCAGAGGAGCTGCCTCCAGTGGAGACCTCAGAACCCAAACCAAGGCTAAAGGGAGGCCTCCGGGCTGCAGGCCCGATAAAGATTGCTGACTGCAGAGTGCTGAGCTGAAGGTTCAAAAGACACAGAAAGCTGCTGGAGTTCGTTCTGAACGGCTACAGATTAGACAGGCAAATTTAAAACACTTTCTGAATAAAGACTTCACAGAACACATTGACAATCGCACTGAGCCCTCATATCCCGCCCATGGTTGAGTTTTGTTTAAATGTCGCTTACCCGCCTGCCCGTTGCGCCCGTGCACCGAGCTGAATATTGCATGGGCGCTTGAAATTCGGCGTCGATTGCCAAGTTTAGGGCCTTAACAAGGCCTTTAATTAATGGCGGGCGCACGTCACAGAATCACTGAATCACACAGTGCAGAAGAGGCCCTATGGCCTATTGAGTCTGTACCGACACGTGAGAAACACCTGACCTACCTACCTTATCCCATTTACCAGCACTTGGCCCATAGCCTTGAATGTTATGACGTGCCAAGTGCTCATCCAGGTAATTTTAAAGGATGTGAAGCAACCCGCCTCCACCACCCTCCCAGGCAGCACATTCCAGACCGTCACCACCCTCTGGGTAAAAAAGTGGCGACCAGAACTGCACACAGTACTCCAGCTGTGGCCTCACCAAGGCTCTGTGCAACTCCAACATGACCTCCCTACTTTTGTAATCCATGCTCGATTGATAAAGGCAAGTGTCCCATATGACTTTTTCACCACTTTATTAACATGCCCCTCTGCCGCCAGAGATCTGTGGACACACGCGCCAAGGTCCCTTTGTTCCTCAGAACTTCCTAGTGTCATGCTGTTCATTGAATACTTCCTTGTCAAATTACTCCTTCCAAAGTGTATCACCTCACACTTTTCAGGGTTAAATTCCATCTGCCACTTATCTGCCCATTCTGATTATATCTTCCTGTCGCCCAAGGCACTCAACCTCACTGTTTACCACCCGGCCAATCTTTGTGTCATCCGCAAACTTACAAATCCTACCCCCCACATAGTCATCTATGTCGTTTATATAAATCATGAATAATAGGGGACCCAGCACAGATCCCTGTGGTACGCCACTGGACACTGGCTTCCAGTCACTAAAGCAGCCTTCAGTCATCACCCTCTGTCTCCTACAACTAAGCCAATTTTTAATCCACCTTATCAAATTACCCTGCATCCCATGTGCATTTGCCTTTTTTGTAAGCCTCCGATGTGGGACATTGACAAAGGCTCTGCTGAAATCCATATAAACTACATCATCTACACTACCCTCACCTACACACCTGGACACCTCCTCAGAAAATTCAATCAAATTTGTGAGGCATGACCTCCCTCTGACAAAGCCATTCTGACTATCCCTGATCAAACCTTGCCTCTTCAAGTGGAGATAGATTCTCTCCTTCAGAATTTTCTCCAATAGTTTCCCTACCACTGACGTGAGACTCACTGGCCTGTAGTTCCCTGGCTTATCTCTACAACCCTTCTTAAATAGCGGGACCAGTTCTCCAGTCCTCTGGCACCTCCCCCGTAGCCAGAGAGGAATTCAAAATTTGGGTCAGAGCCTCTGCAATCTCCTCCCTTGCCTCCCTCAGCAGTCTGGGACACAAATCATCTAGACCTGGAGATTTGTCCACTTTTAAGCCTGCCAACACCTCAAAGACCTTGTCACTCCCAATATCAATTTGCTCAAGAACGCAGTCTCTCTCCCCGAGTTCGATACCTTCATCCTCATTCTCTTGGGTGAAGGCGGATGTGAAGTATTTGTTCAGCACTCTGCTGATGTTCTCCATTCCACCCATAGATTGCCCCCTCGGTCCCTAATGGGCCCTACTCCTTCCCTGGTTATCCTCTTCCCATTGATATACTTATAGAATATCTTGGGATTTTCCCTACTTTTACAAGCCAGAGCTTCCTCATATCCCCACTTTGCTCTCCAAATTGCTTTCTTAAGCTCCACCCTGCACTTTCTGTATCCCACTAATGCCTCCGCTGATTTGCTTCCCTTGTACCTGGTCAAAGCCCCTCTTTTCCTTCTCATCGTATCCTGAATATCTCTGGTCACCCATGGTTCTCTGGGCTTGTTAGCCCTTCCTATCACCCTAGAGGGAACATGTTGGACTTGTACCCTCCCCATTTCCTTTTTGAAAGCCCCCCAGTAGAACGCTCCTCTGTAGATTTCTCCACAAGTAGCTGTTCCCAGTCTATCTTGGCCAGATCCTGCCTTATTTTACTAAAATCCACTCTCCCCAAGTCCAAAACATTTTTTTGCAACTTGTCTATTTCTTTGTCCATAACAAGCTTAAATTGTACCATGTTGTGGTCACTATCACTAAAATGCTCCCCCACCACCACCTCAGCCACCTGTCCAGCTTCATTCCTCAGAATTAGGTCCAGCACTGCGCCTTCCCTTGTTGAACCCTCTACATATTGACCTAAAAAGTTCTCCTGTACACATTTCAAGAAATCCACTCCATCCAAGCCCTCAACACTATGTCTATCCCAATTAATGTTGGGAAAGTTGAAATCACCTAATATAATTACACTATTGTTATTGTTTTCACACACCTCTGCAAATTGTGCACATATTTGCTCAATTTCCCACTGACTATCTGGAGGTCTATAATAAGCATCTAACAATGTGGCTGCCCCTTTTTTATTCCTAAGTTCTACCCACAAAGCTTCATTCGATGCCCCCTCCAAGATGATATCTCTCCTTACTGCAGTAACCAACTCCTTAACAAATAATGCAATGCCTCCTCCTCCTCTTTTACCCCCTCCCCTGTCTCGCCTGAAGATTCTATATCCCGGAATGTTGAGCTGCCAATCCTGCCCTTCCCTCAACCACATCTCCGTGATGGCTACTATATCATGATTCCACATGTCAATCCTCAATCTTAACTCATCCATTTTACCTGTAATGCTCCTGGCATTAAAGCAGAGGCCATCCAGACTTGCCTTATTCCCTTGAAACTTAATGCAGCTGTATTCCCTCTGACTTGATTGTTTTACTGTATTATGATGTGTCCCTATTCTGCTGACATTCTGTGTCCGCTTCCCCTGCCGAATTAGTTTAAACTCCTCCCAACAGTGCTAGCAAACCCGCCCACAAGGATGTTAGCCCCGCTCTGATTCAGATGTAGACCGTCCCACTTGTACAGGTCCCACCTTCCCCAGAAACGGTCCCAGTGATCCAGGAATCTAGAACCTTCCCTCCTGCACCAACTCTTAAGCCACATATTCATCTGCACTATTCTCCTATTTCTGAGCTCGCTAGCATGTAGCACTGGGAGTAATCCAGAGATTACAACCCGAGAGGTCTTGGTTTTCAGTCTACTGCTTAGCTCCCTGAATTCTTGATGCAAGACCTCATCCCTCTTTCTACCTATGTCATTGGTACCAACATGTACCGTGACCTCAGCATTATCACCCTCCCTCTTCAGGATGCCCTGCAGCCATTCAGTGACATCCCAGACCCTGGCACCAGGGAGGCAACACTCCATCCTGGAGTCATGTTGATGGCCACAGTAGCGCCTATCTTTTCCCCTGACTACAGAATCCCCTATTACTATTGCTCTTCCTCCTTTCCTCCCCTCCTGTACAGACAGTCTGCTTGTGGTGCTAGAAACTTGGCTTTGTCTGCACTCCCTGGAGGAACCAGCGCCCTCATCAGCCTCCAAAATGGAATACTGATCTGCGAGCGGGACCCTAGGGGACTTCTGAGCTACCTGCCTGTTTCTTTCGGACTGCCTGGTGGTCACCCATTCCCTTCCTTCCTCAAGTCCCTTCATCTGCGGTGTGACCACCTCTCTAAACGTGCTATCCATGATGCTCTCAGGCTTGCGGATGCTCCAACAGTGTCCCCAGCTGCCGTTCCAGCTCTGAAACCTGAGCTGCCTGGAGCTGCAGCTGGACATTTCCTGCACATATGCTGGTCCCGGGCACTGGAAAAGTTCCCGGCTTCCCACATGGATCACGAGGAGCACACCATGGCTTTGAGCTATCCTGCCATGACTTATCCCTTTAAATTAAACCTTTTCAATAAATTACTCTAGGGCCCTTCTTTCCTGATCCTCGTTACTATTGAATATACAAACTATAAACCACAAAAAGACCTTAAACTATAAGCGATGAAAGTAGTAAATACTTACCCGACCTTACCCACTACTTACAAGTCATTCCTTTCCCTTGTAGCCTCTACTGCTGCAGCAGGGCAAGACCACTCTCTGAAGATTTAAGAAGTTGGATAGCAAAGAAAAAAATGCAAAGAGCACCTCTTCCTCTATGCACCGAATTCCCACTGTGCACCAAATTGCCAATACCCACACTCACTCTGGCTGTGTCTCACTCATGATGAGCTCTCTCCCCTGTTCGTGTGCAAGCGCACACGTCGCACTTAATGGCACGCCCGCCGAACAAAATATTGCGATGGCATGCAGTGACGTCGGGACGCTCGCCCGATGTCACCGTGCGCCATTTTACACACTGACGTGCGGGGCCCGCCCCCTGCACGTCGCCCTGAAAATTCTGCCCTATAACTTATACTCTACCCCTTCTTCACCCCTATACACAAACACACACACAAGACATACAAAACATGGATTTTAAGGGTGAGATAAAATAGTTCAATAGCACCAATCTGGAGTACGGGATTAGATGGGTTGATTTTGATTGATGTCTTCCAAATCCCTTGTAGTTCTTTGTTAATGACACAAGATGGTCTTCCAGCACTTTCAGTCTGTAGTTCACTTGTTTAAAATGTGTTTTTCAATGTCTCGACTCATGATTTTCCCCCTTTCCTTTTGACAAGGGTTTTTTCAGAGAGAGAGGGTTGCAGAGATATGAAGAAGAAAAAAACAGCCAGCTAGCCTTGTAAATTTACTGGATCTTACTCATACAGGAGAGAGAGGTTTTAACTGTGTTCTATTTGCAGGCTAGGATCTCTCTGCTCACTGCTATCACACAAAACCTTGGTCACTGATCAGGAGCCAATTAAAATGTTATTGCTAGGCAGTTCGCCTTTCCGGCACAATTTTGTCCAACCTGGCACACTCACACTCTGTTCCAGGAGATAGCAACATTGTATATTCCACATCCTGTTCTAGTGAACAGGTCTTTCAACTGCAGCCCTTTTTACAGGGGTTTCTTCAGAGAGCGAGAGCAGGTTATAAAGATTTGAAGAAAAAGCCACAAAAACAGAAAATGCTGGAAAACCTCAGCAGGTCTAATAGTATCTGTGGAGAGAAAGACAGAGCTAACGTTTCAACTCCGTATGACTCTTCTTTGCACTCTTCTTTGTTCCAGATTTCCAGCATCTGCAGTATTTTGCTTTTATCTTGAAGGAAAAGCCAGCTAGCTAGCCTTGTAGATTTACTGGAATCTTACACTCACACAGGAAAGGGAGGTTTTAGGTGTGTTCTCTTTGCAGACTAGGATCTCTCTGCTCATTGCTATCACATAAAACCTTGGTCACCTGATCAGGAGCCAATTAAAATGTTGTTGCTAGGCAATTTAACTTAGTGAAGGACCCCTTTCCGGCATCACTTTGTCCAACCTGGCACACTCTGTTCCAGGAGATAGCAACATTGTATATTCCACATCCTGTTCCAGTGAACATTTCTTTCAACTGCAGCCATAGTAGTTTTTAAAGCCGCAGTCCAATTTTTAAAACCACAGTCCAACAGAAATAAAGAAAAATAAAAAGATATGTTCCTCCCCTTAAAAAAGGGATGAAACGCCATTTCAAAAATGTGTTTCATCACGAAGTACGTGACACATGGACAACAAAACACGAGACTTACATTCATTCTTCTTCCCCCTTCATTCCTTTTCCCCCTTATACAATTTTAAGCAGTTCCTACCCCTTTAACTTATTTCGGTATTTTACACCCGGGACAATGCGTCCACAATCACATTATCGTTACCGGCAATATGAACAATCTTTACATTGAATGGTTGAAATAATGGACTCTATCTAAACAGTCTTGCAGTTTGAGTTTTAAACTTTTCAGTGAACGCCAGAGGATTATGGTCAGTGTAGATCAGTGTTTCCTTGTTATCATGTCGGACATAAACTTCAAAGTGTTGAGGATACAACAACAATGCTAGAGTTTCTTTTTCTACTGCAGAGTACTTCCTCTGATAATGATTTAGTTTATTGGAAACGTACCCCACCAGCTTTTCTAACCCTAATTTATTGTTATAATAGAACTGCACCTACCACCAAGTCACTAGCATCAACTGCCATTTTAAAAGGTTTGGTGACCAACACTGGTTCATTTATTAAGATTGCCTTCAGCCTTTCAAAGGCTGCTTGGCATTCTGCTGACCATACCATTTTTGCCTGTTTTCTTAACAAATTGGTTTGAGGTATAGCTATTGCGCTGAAAGTAGGCACAAACTTCCTATCAAATCCACACACTCCCAAAATCCTCATAATTTCTCATTTGGTTTGAGGAATGGGAAATTCTATTCGAGCGTTCACTTTTGCTGTTCTTGGCAACACTTACCCTTGTACTACAATGTGACCTAAGTAAGTTACCCTAGCTTTTGTAAACTCGCTCTTGGCCAGATTTATGACCAAGCCAGCGAACTACAATTGCTTAAACAGGTCCTCTAACTGCTTTACATGTTCTTCCATGTATTATTATATATTATGACATTGTCTAAATAAATCACACAGTTGGGTATTTTAGCTATGACTTGTTTCATAAGTCTCTGGAATGTAGCTGGGGCATTTTTAAGCCCAAACGGCATGACTAGACATTTAAACAATCCACTGGGTGTAACAAAGATGGATATTTCTTTTGTCCTTGATGTTAATGGCACTTGCCAGTATCCCTTTAGTAGATCAATTTTGGAAAGAAATGAGGCTTCGCCCACCTATCAATACAATCCTCTAACCGAGGAATAATGGTAGTTTTTAAAACCACAGTCCAATTTCTGAAACTACAGTCCCACAGAAATGAAGAAAAATAAAAAGATATGTTCCTTACATTGTATTGATAAAACATCTTTGGGTTCTCCTAGACTTTGCTTGCCAATATTCTTTCATGTTCTCTCTTTGCTTTCCTAATTTCCTTTTTGATTTCATCCCTCTAATTTCTATAATCCTCTTGGCTTTCTGTAGTATTGAGTTCTCGGTGTCTGACATAAGCTTTTGTTTTCTCCTTTATCTTACCATCCAGGGGGCTCTAGATTTGGCCATCCCACCTGTTTTCTTTATGGGAACATGTTTACTCTGAAACCCTTGAATCTCCCCTTTGAATGCCTCCCACTGCTCTGGCACTGCTAAATCACTCCTCAGCTTAGTAAAATTGACCTTGCCCCAATTTAGAACTTTAACTCCTGTTTTAGCTTTGTCCTTTTCCGTAGTTATGTCAAAACTAACTGAATTATGATCACTACCACTAAAATGCTCTCCCTCTCTTACCCATTCCACATGCCCAGCTTCATTTCCTAAAACAAAGTCCTGAATCGTGCCCTTTTTCATTGGACTTGCTACATACAGGCAAAAAAAGTGCTCCTGAATGCACCTTAAGAATTCTGTTCTCTCCATCTCTTTCAGACTAAAACTATGTCAGTTAATATTGGGGTGGTTAGAATACCCTACTATTACTGCCCTATTGTTTTTGCACTTCTAAGAGATTTGCCTACACGTTTACTCTTCTATCTCCCTCTGACTATTTGGGGGTCTTTTGTGCACTCCCAGTAGTGTGACTGCCCCTTTTTCTTTCCTAAGCTCCATCATAGGGCCTCAGTTGATGATCCTCCTGACATATCATCCCTCCTCACAGCTGTAATTGCTTCTCTAACCAAAATTGCCACACCCACTCCCTTTTTATCCGCCGCTCTATCTTATCTGAAAACCCTGTAACCAGGAATTTTGAGCTGCCATTCCTGTCCCTCTTTAAGCCATGTTTCAGTAATATCTACAATATCATGCTGCCACATTTCTATCTGTGTCCTCAGCTCATCTGCTTTATTTGCTATACTCCTTGCATTGAAGTATATACCCTTGAGCACTGCCAAGCTCTCTTTTATATTTGCTATCTTTTGTTTCCTCTGTCTTCCACACTGATTTTCTGCCTTCCACTACCATTTCTGATTTCGCCCCATCTGAGTCTACCCTCAACTTCCCATCCCATCCTAGTCCCCTCCCAAACTAGTTTAAACCCTCCCCAACAGCACAACATACTTCACAGAAAGGATATTGGTACCGGCCCCATTGAGGTGCAAACTGTCCGGCTTGTACAGGTCCCACCTCCCCCTGAACCACTCCCAATGCCCCGGGAATCTGAATCCTTCCTTCCTACAGCATCTCTCCAGCCACACATTCATCAGATCTAACCTCTTATTTCAATGCTCACCAGCACGCGGCAAAGTTAGTAATCCAGAGATTACTACCTCTGAGGTCTGCTTTTTAATGTCTTACCTAGCTTCCCAAAAGCTGCTTTCAGGACCTCATCCCTCTTTCTACCTATGTTGTTGATACCAATGTGAACCACGATCTCTGGCTGTTCACCCACCCCCTTAAGAATGTCCTGCAGCCATTCTATCCTTGACATTGGAACCAGGGAGGCATATGCCATCTTGGAGTCAAGTCTACGGTTGCAGAAATGTCTGTCTGTTCCCCTAACTATGGAATCCCTACCACCATTCCTCTTCAACTCTTTTCCTTCCCGCACAGGCAGCTGAGCCACCCCTGGTGCTCTAAGTTTGGCTCTTGCTGCACTCCCCTGAGGAATTCCAACAGTGATGTCCTGGAACTGAGATGATTTACCTCCAATAAACACAACCATAACCATCTTCCATTGTGCTAGGTATGAATCCAACCACCAGAGAGTTTTCCCCACTTCCCATTGACACCAGTTCTGCTAGGGCTCCTTGATGCCACACTCGGTCAAATGCTGCATTGACATCACTGCAGGGTTGCATCACTCAAGGTAGTGAGCTGACAAGTGGCAAGTAACATTCGCGCCACACAAGTGCCAGGCAATGACCATCTCCAACAAGAAAAAATGTAATCATCGCCCCTGACATTCAATGGCATTACCATCGCTGAATCCCCACCATCAACATCCTGGAGGTTACTAATGACCTGATACTGAACTGGTCTAGCCATAATAAATACTGTGGCTACAAAAGCACATCAGAGGCTAGGAATCTTGCATCGAGTAACTCACCTCCTGATTCCCCAAAGCCTGTCCTCCATCTACAATACACAAGTCAGGAGTGTGATGGAATATTCCCCACTTGCTTAGATGAGTGCAGCTCCAAAAGCACTCAAGAAACTTGACACAAAGCAGCCCGCTTGATTGGAACTCCATCCACAAACATTCACTCCCCCCACCACCGATGAACAGTGGCAGCAGCAATATTCAAGAATATTGAAGGTAGTGAGAGTGGAAATTACAGAGGCGCTGGCAATAATTTTTCGATGTTCCATGGATTCAGGGGAGGTAACATAGGACTGGAGAATTGCAAATATTACGCCCTTGTTCAAAAAGGGTTGTAAGGATTTGCCCAGTCAGTTTAATTTCGGTGATGGGGAAACTTCTAGAAACAATTATTCGGGATAGAATTAATAGTCACATGGAAAATGTGGATTAATTCGGAAGAGTCAGCATGGATTTGTTAAAGGAAAATCGTGTCTAACTAACTTGCTGGAGTTTTTTGAAGAGGTAGCAGAGATGGTTGATGAAGGCAAGGCTGTTGATGTGGTGTATGTGGACTTCCAAAAGGCATTCAATAAAGTGCCATTTAGCACATTTATGAGGAAAGTTATAGGTCATGGAATAAAAGGGACAGTAGCAATGTGGATACAAAATTGGCTGAGGGGTAGCAAACAGAGAGCATGGTTAATGAGTATTTTTCGGGCTGGAAGAAGGTTTGTAGTAGAACTCTCCAGGGGTCGGGACCCTTGCTTTTCCTGATATATATAAATGATCTAGATCTTGGCGTGCAGGCGACAATTTCAAAGTTTGCAGATGACACAAAACTTGGGAGGATTGTAAACTATGAAGAGGACAGTGTAGAACTTCAAAAGGACATTGACACATTGGTGAAGTGGGCAGATAGGTGACAGATGAACAAAAACAGAATTACCTGGAAAAACTCAGCAAGTCTGGCAGCATCGGTGGAGAAGAAAAGAGTCGACGTTTCGAGTCCACATGACCCTTCAACAGAACTGAGTATAGTTAGGAGAGGAGTGAAATATAAGCTGGTTTAAGGTGGGGGGCTGGGGGAGAGAAGTTGAGGGTGGGGTGGTTGTAGGGACAAGCAAGCAGTGATAGGAGCAGATAATCAAAAGATGTCACAGACAAAAGGATCAAAGAGGTGTTGAAGGTGGTGATATTATCTAAGAAAATGTGCTAATTAAGAATGGATGGCAGGACAATCAAGGTACAGCTCTAGTGGGGATGGGGTGGAAAGACTGACAAGGTATTAGTTGTAGATTTAAAAATAATGGAAATAGGTGGGAAAAGAAAAATCTATATAAATTATTGAAAAAAACAAAAGGGAGGGGGAAGAAACGGGGTGGGGATGGGGGGGAGGGAGTTTAAGATCTAAAGTTGTTGAATTCAATATTCAGCCCGGAAGGCTGTAAAGTGCCTAGTCGGAAGATGAGGTGCTGTTCCTCCAATTTGCGTTGGGCTTCACTGGAAAAATGCAGCAAGCCAAGGACAGACATGTGGGCAAGAGAGCAGGGTGGAGTGTTAAAATGGCAAGCGACAGGGAGGTTTGGGTCTTTCTTGCGGACAGACCACAGGTGTTCTGAGAAGCGGTCGCCCAGTTTGTGTTTGGTCTCTCCAATGTAGAGGAGACCACATTGGGAGCAAAGAATGCAGTAGACTAAGTTAGGGGAAATGCAAGTGAAATGCTGCTTCACTTGAAAGGAGTGTTTGGGCCCTTGGACGGTGAGGAGAGAGGAAGTGAAGGGGCAGGTGTTGCATCTTCTGCGTGGGCATGGGGAGGTGCCATAGGTGGGGGTTGAGGAGTAGGGGGTGATGGAGGAGTGGACCAGGGTGTCCCGGAGGGAACGATCCCTACGGAATGCCGCCGGGGGGGTGAAGGGAAGATGTGTTTGGTGGTGGCATCATGCTGGAGTTGGCGGAAATGGCGGAGGATGATCCTTTGAATGTGGAGGCTGGTGGTGTGATAAGTGAGGACAAGGGGGACCCTATCATGTTTCTGGGAGGGAGGAGAAGGCATGAGGGCAGATGCGCGGGAGATGGGCAGGACACGGTTGAGGCCCCTGTCAACGACCATGGGTGGAAAACCTCGGTTGAGGAAGAAGGAGGACATGTCAGAGGAACTGTTTTTGAAGGTAGCATCATCAGAACAGATGCGACGGAGGCGAAGGAACTGAGAGAACGGGATGGAGTCCTTACAGGAAGCGGGGTGTGAGGAGCTGTAGTCGAGGTAGCTGTGGGAGTCGGTAGGCTTGTAATGGATATTAGTGGACAGTCTATCATCAGAAATTGAGACAGAGAGGTCAAGGAAGGGAAGAGAAGTGTCAGAGATGGACCACGTGAAAATGAAAATCCGTTCAACGGATCCTTTTACCCACCTCCAATATTCTCCCTCCACCTGGACCCCTCCCTCTGGATTCTTACCTTCTCTTGATCTTTTCATTGAGAACTGTCGGCGTGACATTAGCCGTCTCAATTTCTCTGCTCCTCTCACCCATTCTAATCTGTCTCTCTCTGAACTTGCTGCACTCCGTTCTCTCAGGTCCAACCCCAACATTGTCATCAAACCCGCTGACAAGGGTGGTGCTGATGTTGTCTGACACACTGACCTCTACCTCGCAGAGGTTGAGCGTCAACTCGCAGACACTTCCTCCTATCTTTCCCTGAACCATGACCCCACCACGGAACATCAAGCCATTGTTTCCAGGACTGTCACTGACCTCATCTCCTCTGGAGATCTTCCTCCCACAGCTTCCAACCTGATAGTCGCCCAACCTCGGACGGCCCGCTTCTACCTCCTACCCAAAATCCACAAACAGAACTGTCCCGGCAGACCGATCGTGTCAGCCTGTTTCTGCCCCGCGGAACTCATTTCTCGTTATCTTGACTCCCTTCTCTCTCCCCTTGTCCAGTCCCTTCCCACCTACATCCGTGATTCCTCTGACATCTTACGTCACATCAACAATTTCCAGTTCCCTGGCCCCAACCGCTTCCTCTTCACCATGGATGTCCAATCCCTCTACACCTCCATCCCCCACCAGGATGGTCTAAGGGCTCTTAGCTTCTTCCTTGAACAGAGGCCCCAACAATCCCCATCCACCACTACTCTCCTCCGTCTGGCTGAACTTGTTCTCACACTGAACAATTTCTCCTTTAACTCCTCTCACTTCCTCCAAATAA
The DNA here is from genome assembly GCF_964194155.1 of Cetorhinus maximus. Taxonomy (NCBI): domain Eukaryota; kingdom Metazoa; phylum Chordata; class Chondrichthyes; order Lamniformes; family Cetorhinidae; genus Cetorhinus; species Cetorhinus maximus. The sequence goes on from NC_135883.1 coordinate 170,880,028, forward strand.
AAGGTGTGGCTATGGGTACCCGCATGGGCCCCAGCTATGCCTGTCTCTTTATGCGGTATGTGGAACATTCCTTGTTCCAGTCCTACTCCGGCCCCCTCCCACAACTCTTTCTCCGGTACATCGATGATTACTTCGGTGCTGCTTCATGCTCTCGTCGGGACCTGGAAAAATTTATTAATTTTGCTTCCAATCTCCACCCCTCCATCATTTTCACATGGTCCATCTCTGACACTTCTCTTCCCTTCCTTGACCTCTCTGTCTCAATTTCTGATGATAGACTGTCCACCAATATCCATTACAAGCCTACCGACTCCCACAGCTACCTCGACTACAGCTCCTCACACCCCGCTTCCTGTAAGGACTCCATCCCGTTCTCTCAGTTCCTTCGCCTCCGTCGCATCTGTTCTGATGACGCTACCTTCAAAAACAGTTCCTCTGACATGTCCTCCTTCTTCCTTAACCGAGGTTTTCCATCCACGGTCGTTGACAGGGCCCTCAACCGTGTCCTGCCCATCTCCCGCGCATCTGCCCTCATGCCTTCTCCTCCCTCCCAAAAACATGATAGGGTCCCCCTTGTCCTCACTTATCACCCCACCAGCCTCTGCATTCAAAGGATCATCCTCCTCCATTTCCGCCAACTCCAGCATGATGCCACCACCAAACACATCTTCCCTCACCCCCCCCGGCGGCATTCCGTAGGGATCGTTAACTCCGGGACACCCTGGTCCATTCCTCCATCACCCTCTACTCCTCAACCCCCACCTATGGCACCTCCCCATGCCCACGCAGAAGATGCAACACTTGCCCCTTCACTTCCTCTATCCTCACCGTCCAAGGGCCCAAACACTCCTTTCAAGTGAAGCAGCATTTCACTTGCATTTCCCCTAACTTAGTCTACTGCATTCGTTGCTCCCAATGTGGTCTCCTCTACATTGGAGAGACCAAACACAAACTGGGCGACCGCTTTGCAGAACACCTGTGGTCTGTCCGCAAGAAAGACCCAAACCTCCCTGTCGCTTGTCATTTTAACACTCCACCCTGCTCTCTTGCCCACATGTCTGTCCTTGGCTTGCTGCATTGTTCCAGTGAAGCCCAACGCAAATTGGAGGAACAGCACCTCATCTTCTGACTAGGCACTTTACAGCCTTCCGGGCTGAATACTGAATTCAACAACTTTAGATCTTAAACTCCCTCCCCCCCATCCCCACCCCGTTTCTTCCCCCTCCCTTTTGTTTTTTTCAATGATTTATATAGATTTTTCTTTTCCCACCTATTTCCATTATTTTTAAATCTACAACTAATACCTTGTCAGTCTTTCCACCCCACCCCCACTAGAGCTGTACCTTGATTGTCCTGCCATCCATTCTTAATTAGCACATTTTCTTAGATAATATCACCACCTTCAACACCTCTTTGATCCTTTTGTCTGTGACATCTTTTGATTATCTGCTCCTATCACTGCTTGCTTGTCCCTACAACCACCCCACCCTCAACTTCTCTCCCCCAGCCCCCCACCTTAAACCAGCTAATATTTCACCCCTCTCCTAACTATACTCAGTTCTGTTGAAGGGTCATGTGGACTCGAAACGTCGACTCTTTTCTTCTCCACCGATGCTGCCAGACTTGCTGAGTTTTTCCAGGTAATTCTGTTTTTGTTTTGGATTTCCAGCATCCGCAGTAGTTTTTTGTTTTTATCTAGGTGACAGATGAAGTTCAATGCAGAGAAGTGTGAGGTGATAGCTTAGTACAAAGAACACGGAGAGACAGTATAAATAAAGGATACTGTTCTAAAGGGTGTGCAGGAGCAGAGAGATCTGGTGTATATGTACATAAGTCATTAAAGGTTGCAGGACAGGTAGAGAGAGCTGTTTCTAAAGCAAACATTATTCTAGGCTTCATTTATAGGGTACAAGAGCAGGGAGGTTATGATGAACTTATATAAGATACTGGTTAGACATCAGCTGGAGTATTGTGTACAGTTCTGGGTGCCACACTATAGGAAGGATGTGAACGCATTGGAGAGAGTGCAGAAGAAGTTTATGAGAATGGTTCCAGGGATGAGACACTTCAGTTATGAGGAAAGTTTGGAGAAGTTGGTATTGTTTTCCTTGGAGAAGAGTTTTCATGAGGGGTCTGCACTGAAGTAGATAGGGAGAAACTGTTCCTGCTTGTACACAGATCGAGAACCAGAGGGCACGGTTTTCAAGCGTTTTGCAAAAGAAGCAAATGTGAGGTGAGAAAAAACTTTTTCACAAAGCAAGTAGTTACGGTTTGGAATGCACTGCCTGAAAGTGCGATGGAGGCAGATTCAATTGAGGTATTCAAGAGGGCATCGGATGATTATCTAAATAGAAACAATGTACAGGGTTACTGGGAAAAAACAGGAGATTGGCACTAAGTTAAAATGCTCACAGAGCCGGTGCAGACACGATGGTCCGAATGGCCTCCTTATACACCGCAACAATTCTGTGATTCCGTGAGACCATCTGCAAGATACACTGCAGAAACTCACCAAGGCTCCTTAGGCAGCACTTTCCAAACTCACAACCACTACCATCTGAAAGGACAAGGGCAGCAGATACATGGGAACACCACTATCTGCAAGTTTTCCTCCAGCCGCTCACCCTTCCGACTTGGAAATATATCGCCGTTATGGAACTCCCTCCCTCACAGCACTGTGGGTGTACCCACATTGCATGGACTGCAGCGATCAAGAAGGCAGCTAACCACCACCTTCTCAAGGGCAATTAGGGATGGACAATAAATGCTGGCCTAGCTAACGACGCCCACATACCATGAATAAATAAATAAAAACTGATGTCAAGGGCAGTCACTCTCACCTCGCCTCACTGGAGTTCAGCTCTTTTGTCCATGTTTGAAACAAGGCTGTAATGAGGTCAGGAGCTGCGTGGCCCTGGGGAAACTCAACTGAGGGTCAGTGAGCAGGTTATTGCCAACTAGGTGCCGCTTGATAGCACCGTTGATGACCCCTTCCATCACTTTACCGATGATCAAGAGTAGATTGATGGGGCGGTAATTGGTCGGGTTGGATTGTCCTGCTTTTTGTATCCAAGACACAACAGGGCAATTGTCCACATAGCCAGTTAGATGCTAGTGTTGTAGCTGCACTGGAACAGCTTGGCTAAGAGTGCGGCAAGTTCTGGAGCACAAGTCTTTAGTGCCATTGCCAGAATGTTGTCAGGGCCCAGAGCCTTTACAGTATCCAGTGCCTTCAGCCATTTCTTGATATCATGTGGAGCGAATCGAATTGGCTGAAGACCTGCATCTGTGATGCTGGGGACATCCGGAGGAGGCCAAGATGGATCATCCAATCGGCACTTCTGGCTGAAGATTGCTGCAAACGCTTCAGCCTTATCTTTTGCACTGACGTTCTGGGCTCCCCCATCATTGAGGTTGGGGATATTTGTGAAGCCTCCTCCTTCTCCAGTGAGTTGTTTAATTGTCCATCACCATTCACGATTGGATCTGGCAGGACAGCAGAGCTTTTAGATCTGATCCGTTGGTTGCGGAATCACTTAATTCTATCTATCACTTGCTGCTTATGCTGTTTGGCACGCAAGTAGTCCTGTGTTGTAGCTTCAGCAGGTTGACACCTCATTTTTAGGTATGCCTGGTGCTGCTCCTGGCATGCCCTCCTGCACTCTTCATTGAAGCGGGGATTATCCCCTGGCTTGGTGGTAATGGTAGAGTGGGAGATATGTTAGGCCCTGAGGTTACAGATAGTGGTTGAGTACAATTCTGCTGCTGCTGATGGTCCATGGCACTTCATGGATGACCAGTTTTGAGTTGCTAGATCTGTTTGAAATCTATCTCATTTAGCACTGCAGTAGTGCCACACAGCATGATGGAGATTATTCTCAATGTGAAGACAGAGCTTCGTTTCCATAAGGACTGTGCAGTGGTCACTCCTACCAATACTGTCATGGACAGATGCAGCTGCAACAGGCAGGTTGGTGTGGTTGAGGACAAGTATCTTATTCCCGCTTATTGGTCCCTCACCACCCAGTCTAGCAGCTGTGTCCTTTAGGACTCAGCCAGTTTGGTCTGTAGCGGTGCTGCTGAGCCACTCTTAGTGATGGACATTGAAGTCTCCCACCCAGAGTACATTCTGCGCCCTTTCCACCCTCAGCGCTTCCTCCAAGTGGTGTTCGACTTGAAGGAGTACTGATTCATCAGCTGATGGGTGGCGGGCATTTTATGTGGTAATCAGCAGGAGCTTTCCTTGCCCGTGATACCATGAGACTTCATGGAGTCCGGAGCTGATGTTGACGACTTCCGGGTTAACTCGCTCTCAACTGTATACAACTGTGCCACCACCTCTGCTGGGTCTGTCCTGTCGGTAGGACAGGGCATACCCAGGGATGGTGATGATGGTGTCTGGGACATTATCTGTAAGGTATGATTCTGTGAGTATGGCTATGTCAGGCTATCGCTTGACTAGTCTGTGAAACAGCTCTCCCAATTTTGGCACAAGTCCCCATATGTTAGTAAGGAGGACTTTGCAGGGTCAACAGGGCTGAGTTTGCCGTTGTTGTTTTTGGTACCTAGGTCGATGCCAGGTGGTCGATGTCCAGTTTAATTCATTTTAGACTTTGTAGCGGCTTGATACAACTGCGTGGCTTGCTTGGCCAGTTAAGAGTCAACCACATTGCTGTGTGTCTGAAGTCACATATAAGCTAGACCATGTGAGGACGGCAGATTTGCCTCTCTAAAGGACTTTAGTGAACTAGATGGGGTTTTACGACAATCAAAAATGGTTTCATGGTCATCATTAGACTTACAAGTCCAAATTTTTATTGCATTCAAATATCACCGTCTGCTATGGTTGGATTTGGACCCTCATCCCCCGAGCATTACTCTGGATCTCTGGATTACTATTCCAGTGACAATACCAATACGCCACCACCTCCCCAAATCTCAAACATTGTCTACTTTAAACAATATGTTACTGTCCCTAACCAGATCTTAGCAAAACCTTCAGGATTTGGTTCAGGATCATAACACTGCAAAGCAATATGGATAGCTTAAATGAGTGGGCAGAAATTGGGCAGATGGAGTACAATGTGGGAAAAATATGAAGTTGTGCACTTTTGGCAGGAAGAATAGAAAAGCAGAACATTATTTAAAAGTGGAGAGACTGTAATATGCTGTGGTACAAAGGGATCTGGATGTCCTTGTACACGAACCACAAAAAGATAGCATGTAGGTACAGCAAGTAATTAAGAAGTCAAGTTGAATGTTGGCCCTTATTGCAAGGGGGATCAAGTATAAAAAAGTAAAATTGTCTGCTGCAACTGTGCAGCACACCGGTGAGACCACACCTAAAATACTGTGTACAGTTTTGGTCTCCTTACTTAAGTAAGGATATGCTTGGATTGGAAGCATTTCAGAGAAGGTTCAGAGACTGATTCCTGGGATCAAAACTGAGTGCAGGTTGCAAGCTGACTGAACAGATATGAGTTTGGTGACGGGGATTTTTAAGTGTCAATATCTTTCTAAAAATCTGGTCTGTAGTTAACATTTAACTAGTATTTACTGAATTAATAAAGTAAAGGAAGTTAGTAAAGTAAATTAATAAAGTAAAGTATGTTTCTTCCAGTCTTAAGGAGGGATAACAAGCTCTACTGGAGAGCAGCTGGTTAGTTAATTAGCTAACTACTCCAATCTAACTGCTGGAGTTTCAGCTTCAAAGAGTATACATGTAGAGATCTAGATGCAGCTTTGCAAATTGAGTGTAGCTTGCAAGCAGAGTGAGCAGATATGAGTTTGGTGAGTGGGGAGTTGGGGGGGTGATGGTGCTCCTTTTTAAACTTTTTTTCTTACTTCAGTGCAGCAGAAGGAACTGGTGATGAATAACTGGTAAGCAATTCTACATTTAACAAAAAGCCTATAAGGTATGGCAGGGCAGCTTGGCTGAGAGGAATGCACAGCCTGTGGCATGTGGGAAGTCATGGATGCACCATGTGTCCTAGACAAACACATCTGCCGGAAGTGCCAGCAGCTGCACAAGCTTGAGCTCTGGGTTTCCAAACTCAAGCGGTTGCTGGAGTTACTGTGGTGCATCTGCAAGGCAGAGAACTATGTGCATAGCATAGTTTAAGGAGGTACTCACACTGCAGGTTAGGAGCATGCAGGCAGATAGGGAATAGATGACCGCCAGGTAGTCTAAGGGAACCTGGCAGATAGTGCAGGAGTCCCCTGAGGTCCCTTGAGGTGATCTTGCTCACTAATCAGTTTTTCATTTTGGATACTGGTGAAGGTGGTAGTTCCTCAGAGGATTGCAGTCAGAGTCAAGTCCATGGGGCCACAGGTAGCTTGTCTGCACAGGAGGGAAGGAAGAAGAGTGGAAGAGCAATAGTGATAGGGGATTTGTTACTTATGTAACAGACAACCGTTTCTGCAACCGTAAAAATGACTCCAGGAAGTTATGTTGCCTTCCTGGTGCCAGATGTCACAGAGTGGCTGCAGGACATTCTTCGGGGGACGGGTGAACAGCCAGAGGTCGTGATACATGTTGGTACCAACAACATAGGTGGAAAGGGGGATGAGATCCTGAAAGTAGATTTGAGGGAGCAAGGAAGGTGATTTACAAGCAGGACCTCAAAAGCAGTAAACTCAGGATTACTCCCAGTGCCTTGTGCTCGTGAGCATAGGAGTATAAGGATTGAGCAATTGAACATCTGGCTGGAGAACATGTGTAGGAGGAAGGGCATCTGATTTCTGAGGCACTGGGCCCAATTCTGGGGCAGATGGGACCTGTGCAAGATGTTAGGTTGCTTCTTCGCAAGATCGAGACTAATATCCTCGCAGGGAGATTTGCTAGTGTTGTTGGGGAGGGTTGAAACTAGATTGGCAGGGGAATGGAACTCAGAATGGAGGGAAGTAAAACTGGTAACAGGAAGTAGAAAAGTAGTAAGCAAAATTATAAAACAGACTAAGCAGACACAAATATCAAATAGTATCAGAATGCTGAATAATGCTTAAAAAGCAGAATTAAAGACACTAACTGAATGCATGCAACATTCGCAACACGGTTAATGACTTGGAGGCACAAATTGAGGTAAATGGGCATGATTTAATGGTCATTACAGAGACTTGGCTAGAGGATGACCAAGATTGGGAACTGAATATCCAAGGATATTTGTCATTGAGGAAGCATAGGCAAAAAGGAAAAGGAGGTGGGGTAACGCTCTTAATAAGGGACGAGATCAGTACATTAATAAGAGAGGATCTTAAATCGAAGGATCAAGACTTGTGCTCCAGAACTTGCCGCGTCCCTAGCCAAGCTGTTCCAGTACATCTACAACACCCGGCTAAGTGGAAAATTGCCCAGGTATGCCCTGTACACAGAAAGCAGGACAAATACAATCCAGACAATTACTGCCCCATCAGTCTACTCTCGATCATCAGTAAAGTAATGGAAGGGGTCATCTACAGTGCTATCAAATGGCACTTGCTTAGCAATAACCTGCTCACTGATGCCCAGTTTGGGTTCTGCCAGGGCCACTCAGCTCCAGGCCTCATTACAGCCTTAGTTCAAACATGGACAAAAGAGCTGAACTCCCGAGGTGAGGTGAGAGTGACTGCCCTTGACATCAAGGCAGCATTTGAAAGAGTGTGGCATCAAGGAGCCCTAGCAAAACTGGAATCAATGGAAATCAGGGGGAAAACTCTCCGCTGGTTGGAGTCATACCTAGCACAAAGGAATATGGTTGCGGTTGTTGGAGGTCAGTCGTCTCAGCTCCAGGACATCACTGCAGGAGTTCCTCAGGATAGTGTCCGAGGCCCAACCATCTTCAGCTGCTTCATCAATGACCTTCCTTCATCATAAGGTCAGAAGTGGGGATGTGCGCTGATGATTGCACAATGTTCAGCACCATTCGCGACTCCTCAGAAACTGAAGCAGTCCATGTCCAAATGCAGCAAGACTTGGACAATATCCAGGCTTGGGCTTACAAGTGGCAAGGAACATTCGCGCCCACACAAGTGCCAGGCAATGACCATCTCCAACAAGAGGGAATCCAACCATCGCCCCTTGATGTTCAATGGCATTACAATCACTGAATCCCCCACTATCAACATCCTGGGGGTTAGCATTGACCAGAAACTGAACTGGGCTAGCCAAATAAATATTGTGGCTACAAGAGCAGGTCAGAGGCTATGTTGGATTCTGGGCACCACACTTTAGGAGAATGTGAAGACATCAAGAGGGTGCTAAAAAGGGTTTACGAGAATGATTCCAGGTATGATAGACTACGGTTACGTGAATAATTTGGAGATGCTGAGGGTGTTTTCCATAGAGATGAGAAGGTTGAAAAGAGATTTGATAGAGGTGTTCAAAATCATGACGGGTCTGGACAGAGTCGTTCAGGAGACACCATTCCCATTGGCAGAAGTGCCACAAATCAAAGGGTACTGATTGAAGGTAAATAGCAAAAGAACAAAAAGCAACATGAGGAAGAACTTTTTTAAGCAACAAGTGGTTATGATCTTGAATGCACTGTCTGAGAGTGTGGTAGCAGCAGCTTCAATTGTGGCTTTCAAGAGGGTATTGGATAATTATCTGCAAAGAATGAATTTGCAGGAATATGAAGAGAGGGTGGTGGGAGTGTGACTAACTCTCTTGCAGACAGCTGGTACAGACATGATGGGCCAAATGGCCTTCCTCTGTACTAAATCATTCCATGATTCTTGGAAGAAACACTCAAAAGCAGACTAGGAATTGTTCAAATATCATATTCCCAATTTATGGGCTGGAGTTTATGCATTCCCCCATCGGCTGGTTTGAATGGAGGGAGCTCATAAAATACATTGCACAGCCTTCCTCCCCTCTATCCACCTGCCCCTGACCAATATGAAATTTTACGCAGGGCAGTGGAGGCATCGGGCGGCCCACGTGCCATTGGGCCTATTGAAGCCCTGATATGGCCAATTAATGGCTATTTAAGGGCCTCATCCCACCCCAGCCACTATTTTACTCATGGCAGCGGGAGGCACACACCATATGGGAAGCCCAGCAGCTTTAGTGGTGTTGGGCAAGGGTGGGGGGAAACCTTCTTTGCGGGTAGCCTGTGACCATTTGAGGCATTCCCCCCACCGCCCCCACCAACAAGATCACAATTCCCCATTTACCCTCCTCTCTGGCCTCTCAAACCCAGCCCTCCATCCCCTCCTCGCTGGGGCCTGCTGGCTTGACCTTAGTGAAATACCACCCCCCCAACCCACGTACCTTACTATTTGGCTCCAGCTGCTGATTGGCCAGCAGCTCTCTGAGGTGTGACTTCCTTTTCCCAAGAGGCAGAAATCCCGCCTCTAACCTATTAACAGCCATTAAGTGACAGATGGGCAGCAGTTCTTCCCCTGAGCGGGCTCATCACTGACTTTTTAGCTGGAGGTGTTGGAGTGGGGCGATGGTGCACAGGGACCATGACATCCTGTAAAATCCAGACCATTGGTGAGATATAGTCAAGACAGAAACCTTGCCCAAAGTCATGAATTTCAATCTAGAGACTCCTTGTGCCCTCAAAATTATACCTTCAAAGTCTGAGTGCTGAGAATCTCACCATCCATTGGTGAAGCTCTGCATCGCTAAAAAATTTGCCCTACTGTATATAAATGTTACTGATGATAAACATTCTTTCAAAAAAAATTACCGGATCAGAATTGTAGAGTGGCTGACAGACTTTCTCCAATGCCTGGAGGAACTTGACATTGTCCTTTGCTTCATTGGCTGCATCAGTGATTTGAGAATCCAACTGTAGCCACATCTAGGAAAAAAAAGGTAAAATATTTCAGTCTTCTTCATTCTTTGTTTATAAACCTTCTAGAGTAAGACACATCTGGATCTGCAATCTCATAGGGGTAAGGGGCACGGTCAGTAAGGGAGGAGACAGGGTGAGTACTTGAGAATTTGATTCAAAGTGGGAATTCTGTGCATAGGGGGAAAGGTGCTTTAGGTAAGGTTTATTGCAAGCAGAGCTTACTGAGTTGGGAATTTGGTGAAGCGGGGGAGGAGGTGCCCCATTCTTCTATTCTTTTTCAGCCTCCAGCATTTGATTTCCACTTTGGTGTAACAGAAGGAGGGGGTTAATCAGTCACTGGTAAGGGACTGGAGCTCAGACCGTGAGCCAACTGCATTCTGCGAAAGATAAAAAGGGTGCCATTGGGAAACAGGTAAGGGATTCGTTGGTGTGTATTTTGTTCATTTATCTTTCAATTCTTATGTGATTAATATGTCATTTTAAGGTCTTAAAAGTTCACTGGCATTAGGGGAGGTGCCAGCGTAGTGGTAATAGTAATCCAGAATCCCAGGGTAATGCTCTGATGGTGAAAATTGATTTCAATAAAAATCTGAAATTAAAAGTCCAATGATGACCATGAACACTTCTGGTTCACCGATGTCCACAAATCTGCCATCCTTACCTGGTTTGCCCGACATGTGACTCAGACAGACAGAAATGTGGTTAACTCTTAAATGGCCTAGCAAGTCAGTCAGTGGTATCAATCTGCTAAAAAGCTGAAAAGGAATGAGACTGGGCAGACCACCCGACATCGACCTAGGTACCGGAAATGACAACAGCAAACTCAGCCCCGTCGGCCCTGCAAAGTCCTCCTTACTAGCATCTGGAGGCTAGTTGCAAAATTGGGAGAGCTGTCTCACAGGCTAGTAAAGCAACAGCCTGATACAGTCATACACATGGAATCATTTCTTACGACACCACCAACACCATCTCTGGTTATGCCGAACCAGCAGGGTAGGACCAACAAATGGGGTGGCACAGTGGTACACAATCAGGAGGGAGTTGCCTTGGAAGTCCTCAACATTGAATCTGGATGCCATGAAGTCTCATGGCATCAGGTCAAACCTTCTGCTGATTACTACATACAACCGCGCCCCACCACCACTCCCCCAACCTCCACCCCTCCTCAGCAGATGACTCAGTTCTCCTCCATGTTAAACAACACTTGGAGGAAGCATTGAGGGTGCCTGCTCCAGATGCACTTGTCCATTGATAGGAGTGACCTCCGTACAGTCCTTGTGAAGACAAAGTCCTGTCTTCAATTAATATCCTTTAGTGAAGGAAATCTGTTGTCCTTAACTGGTAAGGTCTACATGTGACTTCAGACCCACAGCAATGTGGTTGATTTTTAAATGCCCTCTGAAAAGGCCTAAAAAGCCACTCAGTTGTAACAAACCGCTACAAAGTCTCAAAAAAGGAATGAAACTGGACAGGCCATCCAGCATCGACCTAGGCACCGGAAACGACGACGGCAATCGCAGCCCTGTCGACACTGCAAGGTCCTCCTTACTAACGTCTGTGGGCTAGTGCCAAAATTGGGAGAGCTGTCCCATACACTAGTCAAGCAATAGCCTGACATAGTCATCCTCACGGAATCATACCTTACAGATAATGCCCCAGACTCCACCACCACCATCCCTGGGTATGTCCTGTCCCATCGGCTAGACAGACCCAGCAGAGGTGGGGGAAAATTGGTATACAGTCGGGAGTGAGTTGCCCTCAGAGTCCTCAACATCTAATCCGGACCCCATGAAGTCTCATGGCATCAGATCAAACATGGGCAAGGAAACCTCCTGCTGATTACAACATAGCACCCTCCCTCAGCTGATGAATCAGAGCTCCTCAACGTTGAACATCACTTGGAGGAATCACTGAGGGTGACAAGTGCACAGAAGTTCCTGGGTGGGGAACTTCCATCACCAAGAGCTGCTCGGTAGCACCACAACTGACCGAGCTGGCTGATTAAAGGACATAGCTGCTAGACTGGGTCTGCAGCAGGTGGTAAGGGAACCAACAAGAGGGAAAAACATGCTTGACCTCATCCTTGCCAACCTGCCTGCCGCAGGTGCATCTGTCCATGACAGTATCGGTAGGAGTGACCAATGCACATTGTGGAGACAAAGTCCCGCCTTCAAATTGAGGATAACCTCCATCGTGTTGTGTGGCATGACCACCGTGCTAAATGGGAAAGATTTTGAACAGATCTAGCAACTCAAGACTGGGCATCTATGAGGTGCTGTGGGCCATCAGCAGCAGCAGAATTGTACTCCTTATGGTCTGGCATTTTCCCCACTCTACCATTACCATCAAGCCAGGGGATCAATCCTGGTTCAATGAAGAGTGCAAGAGGGCATGCCAGGTGCAGCACCAGGCGTACCTAAAAATGAGGTGTCAACCTGGTGAAGCTATAACACAGGACTACTTGCATGCCAAGCAGCATAAGCAGCAAGTGATAGACAGAACTAACCAACAGATCAGGTCTAAGCTCTGCAGTCCTGCCATATTCAGTCATGAATGGTGGTGGACAATTAAACAACTCACAGGAGGAGGAGTCTCCACAAATATCCCCATCCTCAATGATCGAGGAGCCCAACACAGCAGTGAAAAAGATAAGGCTGAAGCTTTCGCAACAATCTTCAACCAAGAGTGCCGATCGATTGATCCATCTTGGCCTCCTCTGGAGGTGCCCAGCATCACACATGCCAGTCTTCAGCCAATTCGATTCACTCCACATGATCTCAAGAAACAGCTGAAGGCACTGGATACTGCAAAGGCAATGGGCCCTGACAATATTCCAGCAATTGTACTGAATATTTGTGCTCCAGAACTTGCCACGCCCCTAGCAAAGATGTTCCAGTACAGCTACAACCCTGGCATCTACCCAGCTATGTGGAAAAATTGCCCAGGTATGTCCTGTACACAAAAAGCAGGACAAATTCAACCCAATTACTGCCCCATCAAGCTACCATCGATTATCATTAAAGTAACGGAAGGGGTCATTAACAGTGTTATCGACCGGCACAAGCTTAGCAATAACCTGCTCACTGATGCCCAGTTTGGGTTCTGCCAGGGCCACTCACCTCCTGACCTCATTACAGCCTTGATTCTAACATGGACAAAAGAGCTGAACTCCCTAGGTGAGGTGAGAGTGACTGCCCTTGACATCAAGGCAACATTTGAAAGATTGTGGCATCAAGGAGCCTGAGAAAAACTGGAGTCAATGGGAATCGGGGAAAACTCTCAGCTGGTTGGAGTCATAGGTGGCACAAAGGAAAATGGTTGTGGTTGTTGGAGGTCACTCATCTCAACTCCAGGACATCACTGCAGGAGTTCCTCAGGGTAGTGTCCAAGGCCCAATCTTCTTCAGCTGCTTCATCAATAGCCTTCCTTCCATTATAAGGTCAGAAGCGGGGATGCTCGCTGATGATTGCACAATGTTCAGCACCATTCGCAACTCCTCAGAAACTGAAGCAGTCCATGTCCAAATGCAGCAAGACCTGAACAATATCCAGGCTTGGGCTTACAAGTGGCAAGGAACATTCGCGCCACACAAGTGCCAGGCAATGACCATCTCCAACAAGAGAAAATCCAACCATTGCCTCTTGATGTTCAATGGCATTACAATCACTGAATCCCACACTATCAACATCCTGGGGGTTACCATTGACCAGAAACTGAACTGGGCTAGCCAAATAAATATTATGGCTACAAGAGCAGGTCAGAGGCAGGAATTGTGTGACAAGTAACTCATCTCCTGACTCCCAAAAGCCTGTCCACCATCTGCAAGGAAAAAGTCAGGAGTGTGATGGAATACTCCCCACTTGCCTAGATGAGTGCAGCTCCCACAACTCTCAAGAAGCTTGACATTTTCCAGGAGAAAGCAGCCCACTTGATTGGCACCACATCTACAAACATTCACTCCCTCCACCACCAACGCACAGTAGCAGCAGTGTGTACTATCTACAAGATGCACTGCAGGAATTCACCAAAGCTCCTTCGACAGCACCTTCCAAACCCACGACCACTACCACCTAGAAGAACAAGGGCAGCAGATAGATGGGAACACCACCACCTGGAGGTTCCGCTCCAATTAAGTTGCTGGGTCAAAATCCTGGAACTCCCTTCCTAACAACCTGTGGGTGTACCTACACCACATGGTCTGCAGCGGTTGAAGAAGGCAGCTCACCACCACCTTCTCAAGGGCAACTAGGGATGGGCAATAAATCTTGGCCCAGCCAGCGAAGCCCACATCCCATAAAGGAATAAAAAAAATACCCTCCATCGTGTTGTGTGGCACTACCATCGTGCTAAATTGGGTAGATTTCGAACAGATCTAGCAACTCAGGACTGGGTGACCATGAGGCACTGTGGGCCATCATCAATAGCAGAATTGTGCTCAATCACAATCAGCAACCTCATGGCATTTGCTCATGAGCATTTTTATTTGCTCATGGGCTGTGTGCGTTACTTGCTAGTCCAACATTTATTATCCATGCCTCATTACCCTTGTTCACAGGACAATTAAGAGTCAACCACATTGCTGGTGGGTCTGGAGTCACATGTAGGCCAGGCCAGGTAAGGACAGCAGATTTCCTTCCCTAAAGGACGCGAGTGAACCAGGTGAGTTTTTACAACAATCGGCAATGGTTTTGTGGTAATCTTCAGACTTTTAATTCCAGAATATCCCCCAGTCTACCATTACCACAAAGCGAATGGATCAACCCTGATTCAATGAAGAGTACAGGAGGACATCCCAGGAGCAGGTGTTGGTGAGCTGCATTCTTGAATCGCTGCAATCCATGTGGTGTAGGTACACCCACAGTGCTGTTAGGAAGGGAGTTCCAGGGTTTTGACCCAGTGACAGTGAAGAAACAGCGATACATTTCCAAGTCAGGATGGTGAGTGACTTGGAGGGGAACTTCCAGGTGGTGCCCTTTTTTTTGTAGATAGTAGCAGTCATGGGTTTGGAAGGTGCTGTCGAAGGAGCCTTGGTTAATTCCTGCAGTGTATCTTGTAAATGGTACACACTGCTGCTGCTGTGCATCGGTGGTGGACAGAGTGAATATTTGTAGATGTGGTGCCAATCACGCAGGCTGCTTTGGATGGTGTCAAGCTTCTTAAGTGATCTGGGAGCTGCACTCATCTAGGCAAGTGGGGAGTATTCCATCACACTCCTGACTTGTGCCTTGTAGATGGTGGACAGGCTTTTGGGAGTCAGGAGGTGAATTACTCTTCATACTATTCCTAGCCACTGACCTGCTCTTGTGGCCACAAATATTTATATGGCTAGTCCAGTTCAGTTTCTGGTCAATGGTAACCCCCCAGGATGTTGATAGTGGGGGATTCAATGATGGTAATGCCATTGAACATCAAGAGACGATGGTTGAATTCTCTCTTGTTGGAGATTGTAATTGCCTGGCACTTGTGTGGTGCAAATGTTACTTGCCACTTATCAGCCCAAGCCAGGATATTGTCCAGGTCTTGCTACATTTGGACATGGGCTGCTTCAGTGTCTGAGGAGTTGCAAATGGTGCTGAACATTGTGCAATCATCAGCGAACATCCCCACTTTTGACCTTATGATGGAAGGAAGGTCGTTGATGAAGCAGCTGAAGATGGTTGGGCCTAGGACACTACCCCGAGATACTCCTGCAGTGATGTCCTGGAGCTGAGATGATTGACCTCCAACAACCAGAACCATCTTCCTTTTTGCTATGTATGATTCCAACCAGCAGAGAGTCTGATTCCCATGATTCCCCTGATTCCCATGGACTCTAGTTTTGCTAGGGCTCCTTGATGCCACACACTGCTGCCTCGATGTCAAGGGCCGTCGCTCTCACCTCACCTCGGGAGTTCCGCTCTTATGTCCATGTTTGAACCAAGGCTGTAATGAGGTCAGGAGCTGAGTGGCCCTGACTGAACCCAAAATGGGAGTCAGTGAGCAAGTTATTGCTAAGCAATTGCTGCTTGATAGCACTGTTGATGACCCCTTCCATTACTTTACTGATGATCAAGAATAGGCTGATGGTGTGGTAATTGGCCAGGTTGGATTTGTCCTGCCTTTTGTGTAAAGGCGATACCTGGGCAATTTTCCACATAGCTGGGGAGATGCCAGTGTTGTAGCTGTACTGGAACAACTTGGCTAGGGGCATGACGAGTTCTGGAGCACAAGTCTTTAGTAGTATTGCAGAATATTGTCAGGGCCCGTAGCCTTCGCAGTATCCAGTGCCTTCAGCCATTTCTTGATATCATGGGAATGAATCGAATTGGCTGAAGACTGGCATCAGTGATGCTGGGGACCTCCGGAAGAGGCCGAGGTGGATCATCTACTCAGCACTTATGGCTGAAGGTTGTAGCAAATACTTCAGCCTTATCCTTTGCACTGATATGCTGGGCTCCTCCATCATTGAGGATGGGGATATTTGAGGAGCATCCTCCTCCAGTGAGTTGTTTCATTGTCCACTACCATTCACGACTGGATGTGGTAGGACTGCAGAGCTAAGGTCTGATCCATTGGTTGTGGGATTGCTTAGCCCTGTCTATCACTTGCTGCTTATGCTATTTGGCACTCAAGTCGTCCTGTGTTATCGCTTCATCTGTGTTATAGCTTCACCTATACATTTGTAAAGAAAATATCATTTTTTCCCTAATATCACTGTGGGATACTTTAAAGCAGGCTTGTGGGGACTGTGTGTGTTTGTGTATGTTTGTGCCTAGTTTAATTAAGCTCTAGACAGTAAGGCTGCAAGGTTTAAATCATCAAAGGGGTTGAGTGTAAAAAAACAGGCATTTGAAATGGAGATAGGTAAGCTACGATGAAGTCTCAGCAAATATAGTGCAAATAGAATTTGCATTTTTAGACAAGTTGAGCAGTTGTATGATTTACAAAGGGACATGATAAGATGTTTATAACTGGCAAGATAAATAAGGCAAATTTATTGTTTATTTTTCTTGAAAGTGCTGGCCATAATGACAACATGAAAGATTTTTATATTCTGGGAGAAAGAACTTCCAAAGCAAGGGTGAAACAATGGGATTTACAGATCAAAAGGGAGAAAATATGTTTAAAGAAAGATGGAAAGCTGTATAAGGGGTGGACATGTGAGACCCTGAAAGGTGCAGTGTGAAATAGGCTTGTGGAAAAAGCCTCTAGCCACTTGGAGAAGTTTTCTGTTCCAGTAATCAAGGTTTTATTAAAAGCCTTTGGAGTTCCATTGTTGAGTGAAAGGGAGAGTGAAAGGGAGAGAGAAGCTGTGAAACACCTTCGTTACAGCAACAGTGGGTGCCTGTGGTAATACTGTTGGATGTTTTATAGATTAAGAATCTATTTGGACTGTTGTCTGAAAGGGGTGTGTAGTTGAGAGCCTAGTAAGTAGAAATATTTTGGGAACTATTATAAGACTAAGTAACTACGTAACTGTAATCCTGTGTGTGTTTAATTTTCTTTTGTTAATAAATGTTTCAATTTAATATTTAAAATCTCTAATGTGGTAGTTGACACATTACTTCTGACTTCAGTGCACAATCCTTCTCGCAATAAACACAAATTGCAAAATCGTTGTGATAGCATGGCCAAGTTTCCTTTTGAGATTTGGTCAGCCTGGCAAATACCACCTGCCATATCATAACACCTTCCATTTCTCCGTTCCCATACATAAGCTCTCTCTAAGAACCTTCCCTCAGTTTAATTCATTAAGGACACACACACACAGCCTTCTTTACAGAATATCACCATATTCCCAAAAATATTAAAATAATAACATCCATCTTCACACCAGAAATATATCGCCACTCCTTCACTGTCGCTGGGTCAAAATCCTAGAACTCCCTCCCTAACAGCACTGTGGGTGCACTCACATCACATGGGCTGCAGCGGTTCAAGAAGGCAGCTCACCACCACCTTCTCAAGGGCAATTAGGAATGGGCAATAAATGCTGGCCTAGCCAGCGATGCCCACATCCCATGAATGAATAAAGAAAACACACATCCAGAAATATGTTATCCACAAAACTCATTCTCACAGTGTCCCCAGCTCTGAAACCCGGAGCTCGAGCTGCTCCAGTTGACATCACTTCCTGCATGTGGTTGTCCAAGAAATAAGATGTACTTTAGAGTCCCCACATTGAAGACAATATGCACTGCATGGGATTGAGCTGCCCTGTTATGCCTCTATTTGTTAAACTAATTGAACCTATCAGAAATTAATATAAGACAGAAAAAATAGCTACTCACCAATCAGCCTCTTCCTACACTCTCCAATCATCTGCTGCTCTCTCCACCACTCCATTTGAATCCCTGGTACTCGCACATTTTTACTTAAAAGAATTCTCCTTATCTAAATGGCTGACTCCTCATTCTGAGACTGTGGTCCCATGTTCTAGATTTCCCCCAGACAGACGGAGGCCATTTTGATCATTTTGTCCATGCTAGCTGAATGGGTTATCCAAACAAATCCCATTCCCAGCTACTGGTCAATTATCTCAAGTGCATAATCAAAGGCTGAATTTTATGTACCCCCACTGGTGGGTTTATAGGCAGGGGGAGCCTGTAAAATTCCTGACCTTCCCACTGAGATTCTGCCCATGCCAACTGTAGTATTAGGGTGTTCAGGACTGAAACGGTTAATGTGGGACTGGGGAAAAAGGACCGCCCATATGATGATGTAAAGGTAGTCACATGACTAGTAGTAGCCTGGTGTCATCGTCTGAATGGAGAAAGCTCATGCCATGGGCTAAGGAAACTTACTGCCTTGTATATCTTTACACAGCTATGTTCTACAATAAATAATTAGTGTTCAGACTCTATGCCTCTGAACCTCTTCCTTAGATAACCACAACAACATAGAACATAGCTGCAGCAAGTGAAGGTCCCTGAAATCTCCAAAAATTAAAATGGAAAAATGTTCATTCTGTCCTGAAAAAAGGTGCCAAAATGGAAGACTTTGATGAAACAGTTGGAAATCACTAGAACAAACTCCATAACAGATGTGGAGACTTGAGAGGCAGAGAAGAAATCAACAATGCAGCTCAAAAAGTCTCCACCATATTGCATGGAGGTTTATTGAAAATCCTGATTAAAAAAGAGTCAAGAAACTTAGCAACGATCAAAGAAGGGTGAGCAAACTTTAAAAAAGGCTTAAAAAGCTTCTAAGCAAGGCACAGCAGACAGTTCATTTTTAAGTAAGCGGCTCGAAACATGCCTCAGCCCAGGATATAACACACGGTCAACAAGAAAAGGGAGAAGGAAAAATTGGCTGCGAAATTCGGTCCTCTAATGACAGCAAAGTAACAAAGAGGCCTTAATAATCATTTTGATGATTTTTGCTGAGAATTGGGGAAGGTTTGAAATGACTCAGTATCTGTGGCAGGTATCAGAAAAATCACGATCACCATGGGAAAACTTGACTACTGCAGCACCATTTTAAAAATTTAAAACAAGCCTCTACTGAGGTGAAAACAGGGATGGATTCAAAATTTCCTCTGCCAGAATGGTTTGGGCAGATGGAAGGGCCAAACCAGGCACAGAATTGGGTACTATGGATGAAAAGATTATTAAAAGGAGAACTGCATCAGGATTAAATAATAAATCAGGCTGAGCATTCAATTGTATTCAATTGGTGCAATTGCCAAGGATGAGTTGACAGACAAGGAAGGCATAATGATTCATCTGACCAATTTGAAGATGCCATAAAATCCTTGGACAGTTACTTTTACCTCCGGAATAACAAAAATTTGGAATCGCTGAAAAAAAGAGACATTTTTTGTTGAAGCTTTTCGTGTTCCACTCATCAGGACAATTCACAAGAAAATACCAAACGCAACATGTTTATGCTGTATGAGAAGAGAGTGCTGATTAGTTAGCAAGTGGACTAATTGGTAGAGGCATTGCCATGGAGAATGCAACAGCGGTGACAGACACTTAACTGCCAAAAATTTGGAAAGAGCAAAGTTTATTAGAAGGGTCAAAAAGCCTGGGGAACTGTGGACACTTTCATCAATGATTTGTATTGGTTGGCTGAGGGCTGTGAATATGGTGATCTTAAATCTGAGCTGTTATGAGACCACAGTGTGGTTGGGGTAACTGACGATACCCTTTCTGACCTGCTTCAATCCAAAGAAGACTTAACTTTCAAGAAGACGATACAGATTATCAGACAATCTGAGGTCTTTCAGCAAAATAGATCCATATTAGGAGGGGAAGATAAACCATGGTACAGAACACCCCAAATGACACTGCAGCTCATTAAGCAACAAAATGCGAAAGACACTCCAGAGCAAAGAAGACCATAAAGAATTAAAACTCAAGATGGCGGTAAAACACGCCTGTTGCACCAAAAAGCCTCACAGGGCGCACAGTGTCCTGCAAGCATACCAGAATGCTTCCACTGTAAAAGGCTGGGACACTTTGGGAAAATGCGCAGAATAAAAACCTTTAAAAATACAGAGGGTCACCAGCGAATCTTTGCACAAAAAGCCATCAACAAAGTAGAAAAGTCACACCAATCCGAGGAAAAACAATGCTTCCCAGGTAGGATTAAAGATTCCAGATATGTCTTCTGGAATGCAGACTCTTTTTCATTCGTTCATGGGATGTGTGCATCACTGGCAAGGCCAGCATTTATTGCCCAATCCTAATTGCCCTTGATAACATGGTGGTGAGCTGCCTTCTTCAACCACTGCAAACCATGTGCTGTAGGTACACCCATGTGCTGTTAGGGAGGGAGTTCCAGGATTTTGACCCAGTGACAGTGAAGGAACAGCAATATATTTCCAAGTCAGGATGCTGAGTGGCTTGGAGGAGAACATCCAGGTGGTGGTGTTCACAGGTGTGTGCTACCTTTGTCCTTCTAGATGGTGGTGGTCATGGGTTTGGAAGGTGCTGTCTAAGGTGGTTTGATAAGTTCCTGCAGTGCATCTTGTAGATGGTACACACTGCTGCCACTTTGCGTCGGCGGTGGAGGGAGTGAATGTTTGTGGATATGGTGCCAATTAAGCGGGCTGCTTTGTCCCGGATGGTGTCAAGCTTCTTGAGTGTTGTTGGAGCTCCACACATCCAGGCAAGTGGAGAGTATTCGATCACACTTGTGACTTGTACCTTGTAGGTGGTGGGAAGGCTTTGGGCAATTAGGTGTTACTCGTAGCATGATTCCTAGTTTCTGACCTGCTCTTTTAGCCACAGTATTTATATGGCTAGTCCAGTTCAGTTTCTGGTCAATAGTGACCCCCCGGATGTTGATAATGGGGGAATTCAGCGATGGTAATGCCTTTAAGTGTCAAGGAGCAATGGTTAGTTTCTGTCTTGTTCGAGATGGTCATTGCCTGGCACTTGTGTGGTGCGAATCTAACTTGCCACTGGTCAGCCCAAGCCTGGATATTGTCCAGGTCTTGCTGCATTTGGATATGGACTGCTTCAATATCTGAGGAGCCATGAATGGTTCTGAACATCCTGCAATCATCAGCAAACATCCCCACTTCTACCCTTTATGACTGAAGGAAGGTTGATGAAGCAGCTGAAGATGTTTGGGCATAATGCACCACCCTGAGGGACTCCTGCAGAGATGTCCTGTAACTGAGGTGATTGACCTCCAACAATCACAACCATCTTCCTTTGTGCAAGGTATGGCTTCAACCAGCAGAGAATTGTCCCCCTGATTCCCATTGACTCCAGTTTTGCTAGGGCTCCTTAATGCCAAAGTCGTTCAAATGCTGCTTTAAGGTCAAAGGCAGTCACTCTCACCTCATTTCTGGCATTCAGCTCTTTTGTCAACATTTGATCAAAGGCTGTAATGAGGTCAGAAGCTGAGTGGTTCTGGTGGAACCAAAATTGATCATCAGTGAGCAAGTTATTGCA
The DNA here is from genome assembly GCF_964194155.1 of Cetorhinus maximus. Classification (NCBI taxonomy): domain Eukaryota; kingdom Metazoa; phylum Chordata; class Chondrichthyes; order Lamniformes; family Cetorhinidae; genus Cetorhinus; species Cetorhinus maximus. Next base: position 170,901,698 of record NC_135883.1, read on the forward strand.
AAGCAAGTGTCACGTGGTAGCACTGTTTGACGCACTTGATGACCCCTTCCATCACTTTACCGATGATCGACAGTGGACTAATGGGGGCAGTAATTGGCCGGGTTAGATTTGTCCTGCTTTTTGTGCACAGAATATACATGGTCAATTTTCCACATTGCCGGGTAGATGCCAGTGTTGCTGCTATACTGGAACAGCTTGGCTAATGGTGGAAAAAATGGTAAAAAGGCAAAATGAATGGATCTTTACTTAAATGCATATAGTTTTCGGAACAAAATAAATGAATTAATGGCACAAGTAGAGGTTAATGGGTATGATCTTATAGCCATTACAGAGAAGGAGATCAAAGCTGGAAAGCAAATATTCAGGGGTATATGACTTTCCGCAGGACAGGCAGGAAGGAAAGGGTGATGGGGTAGCTTTATTAGTACAAGATGGAATAAGTACGATAGCAAGAAGGGACCTTGGATCAGAAGATGTAGAACCCATATGGGTGGAGCTAAGAAATAACAAGGGGAAGAAGACACTGGTAGGAGTAGTCTACAGGCCCCCTGACAGTAGCTATACTGTAGGACAGAGAATAAATCAGGAGATAATGAGGGCATGTAAGAAAGACAGTACATTAATCATGGATGACTTTAATCTTCATGTAGATTGGGAAAATTAAATTGGCAGAGATAGACACGAGCGAGAATTCATAAAGTGTATTCGGGACAGTTTCCTAGAACAATATGTTGTGAATCCAACCAGGGATCAGGCTATTTTGGATCTGGTCATGTGTAATGAGGCAGGTTTAATAATTGATCTCAGAGTAAAGGATCCCCTATGAAACAGTGACCATAATATGGTAGAATTTAGCATTCAGTTTGAGAGTGAGAAACTTGGCTCGGAAACAACTGTGCTAAACTTAAATAAGGGTAATTACAGCAGAATGAGCGCAAGGTTGGCTGGAGTGGACTGGGAAAGCAGTTTAGCAGAAAAGACGGTTGATGAACAATGACAGACATTTAAGAAGATGACTCTCAACAAAGATATATCCCAGTGAGGAAGAAGGACTCAAGGAAGGAGATAAACCAACCAAAGAAGTTAAGGACAGTATCAAACTGAAAGAAAAAACATACAAATGTGGCAAAGATTAGTGGTAAGCCAGGAGATTGGGAAAGTTTTAAAAAACAACAAAAGATGACCAAAAAAAAATAAAGAGGGAGAAAATAAACTTTGAGGATAAACTAGCAAGTAATATAAAAACAGACAGTAAGGGCTTATTTAAATATATAAAAAGGAAGAGAGAGGCCAAAGTGAACATAGGCCGCTTAGAGAATAAAGCTGGGAAAATAATAATGGGGAACCAGGAAATGGCAGAGAAGTTGAATAAATACTTTGCTAATACTAATAGCATTCCAAAATTACTAAATAATCAAGGGGCAAAAGTGGGGGGAGGAAATAAATACAATAACTATCACGAGAGAAAAAGTACTAGGGAAACTAATCGGGTTAAAGGCTGATAAGTCCCCTGAACCTGATGGGTTGCATCCTAAGATATTAAAAGAAGTAGCTACAGAGACAGTGGATGCAGTGGTAGTAATTTTCCAAGAATCTTTAGATTCTGGAAAAGCCCCAGAAGATTGGAGAATGGTCAATGTAACACCCTTATTCAAAAACAGGTAACTATAGGCGAGTTAGCTTAACATCTGTCATTGGGAAAATATTGGAGTCTATTATAAAGGATGTAATAGCAGAGCATTTAGAAATAGATAATCTAATCAATCAGAGTCAGCATGGCTTCATGAAGGGGAAATCATGCCTAACAAATTTATTAGAATTATTTGAGGAGGTAACAAGCAGGATAGATAAAGGGGAATCAATAGACGTAATATATTTGAATTTCCAAAAGGTGTTCGATAAGGTACCACGCATAAGGCTACTTAATAAGATAAGAGCCCATGGTGTTGGTGGTAGTATATTAGCATGGATGGAGGATTGGCTAACTAATAAAAGACAGAAAGTTGGGATAAGGGGGCCATTTTCGGGATGGCAACCTGTAACTAGTGGAGTGCCACAGGGATCAGTGCTGGGGCCTCAATTATTTACAATATATATTAATGACTTGGATGAGGGAAGTGAATGTACTATCACCAAGTTTGCAGATGACATAAAAATAGGTGGGAGGGCAAGTGGTGAGGATGACACAAGGAGTCTACAAAGGGATATAGACAGGTTAAATAAGTGGGCAAAAACTTAGCAGATGGAATATAATTTGGAAACATATGAGGTTATGCACTGTGGCAGGAAGAATAGAGGAGCTGAATATTATTTAAATGGAGAAAAACTGCAGAAGGCTGCAACACAGAGGGATTTGGGAGTCCTTGTGCATGAATCCCAAAAAGCTAACATACAAGTTCAACAGGTAATGGGGAAGGTAAATGGAATGTTGGCCTTTATTTCAAAGGGAATGGAATATAAAAATAGGGAAGTCTTGCTAAAAGTATACAAAGCCCTAGTTAGACCACACCTAGAATACTGTGAAAAATTTTGGTCCCCTTATCTAAGGAGCGATATACTGGCATTGGAGGCAGTCCAGAGAAGGTTCACTAGGTTGATCCCAGGTATGGAGGGATTTTCTCATGAGGAGATGTTGAGTATGTTGGGCCTATACTCATTGGAATTTAGAAGAATGAGAGGTGACCTTGTTGAAACATATAAGATTCTTAGGGGGCTTGACAGGGCAGATGCTGAGAGGTTGTTTCCCCTTATGGGAGAGTCTAGGACCAGAGGGCATAATCTCAGAGTAAGGGAGTGCCCACTTAAAACAGAGATGAGGAGGAATTTCTTCTCTCAAAGGGTAGCCAATCTGTGGAATTCTTTCTCGCAGAGGGCTGTGGAGGCTGGGTAGTTAAGTATATTCAAGGCTGAAATAGACAGATTTTTAATCACTAAGGGAATCAAGGGCTATGGGGAAAAGGCAGGAAAGTGAAGTTGAGGATTATCAGATCAGCTATGATCTCATTGAATGGCAGAGCAGACTCGATGAGCCGAATAGCCTGGTTCTGTTCCTACATCTTCTGGTCTTATGGTTTTATAGCTTGGGGTGCAGCAAGTTCTGGGGCACAAGTCTTCAGTACGATTGCCAGAATATTGTCAGAGCCCATAGCCTTTGCAGTATCCAGTGCCTTCAGCTGTTTTTTGATATCACATGGAGTGAATCAGATTAGCTGAAGACTGGCATCTGTGATGCTGGGCACCTCTGGAGGAGGCCGAGATGGATCATACACTCGGCACTTCTGTCTGAATATTGCTGCACATGCTTCAGTCTTTTCTTTTGCACTGATGTGCTGGGCTCCTCCATCATTGAGGTTGGGAGATATTTGTGGAGCCTCCTCCTCCAGTGAGTTGTTTAATTGTCCGCCACCATTCACGACTGGATATGGCAGGGCTGCAGAGCTTAGATCTGATCCATTGGTTGTGGAATTGCTTAGCTCTGTCTATTGCTTGCTGCTTATCGTGTTTGACACGCAAGTAATCTTGTGTTGTAGCTTCACCAGGTTGACACCTCATTTTTTTTTAGGTATGTCTGGTGCTGCTCCTGGCGTGCCCTCCTGCATTCTTCTTGAGCCAGGTTTGATCCCCTGGCTTGGTAGTAATAGGAGATAGAGTGGGGTATATGTTGGGCTATGAGATTACAGGTTGTGGTTGCGTACAATTATGCTGCTGCTGATGCATCAATGGGTACATCACTAATTTTAGATTAGACACAGGAGCAATTGTGACAGTACTTTCTGATAGAGAACCATGACTAGCCAACCTCTGGCTCCGGAGAACAGACACACCATTATATGCCCAGGAGAGATCAAATTACCAGTTTTGGCATGCTTCTAGAATTGCTCCAATAAGGAAACAAGCAGATGCAGGAGACACTATATGTGATTCGCAATAAGGAATTTTCTTTACTGAGCCAAGATACCTCTGATGCCCTCAGCCTCATCAAAGCAGCAGAAGATGTCAAGGAACAGACAGTCATTGAGTATACCAAGTTGGATACCCTCAAACTGTCCAACAGTGCCGATGACCTCAACTGGGTTTTCAGTGCAGAATTTTTGACACTCTTTGCTGAGGCAGATAATCCAGCTTCTTTCCAAACAAATGAAGATGACCTTCCTCAGCCTGAAGAGAAAACGGACCAGCTGGATCAATGAGTATCTGAGTGTGACCATGACTTATCACACTTTGAATCGTCAGAGAGGATAAAAATTGAAACCCAGGTGATAGGAAAAGTTAATATAATCCTGCATTCATCTGTCAATATTGACCCCTTAGCAAGCGCATCCACAATGATCCATCCACCAGAACTGGTGGCTCAGCAAATGCCCAAATGGTTTCAGAATGAGAAACAAAACTGAATCAGATGAGATCCAGCTCTTCTACCTTGGAGGATACTGACTTTTGTGCCACATTGTGGTTACTGCAATTATACTGACAACAAGACATTAATCAAATACTTTTCTCACCTCAGGAGACCACAATCCAGAATTTCCCAAAATTTCAGGAACCAGGGACTGCGTGGAATCATCACTCTGAAGGCAAAGCATGGCGGACAAAATCATTAAAAAGAACCAGTGTCAATTTAATGAACATGGGTAGGGAATGTAGTCAACGTAAAGGAAGGGAGAAACTCATGAAATCCAACCATGAAAGGGAAACTATTGATAGGGATGTAGAACAGCAAGGAGAGGAAGTAAAGGATCAAGTGTGGCACCTCAAACAATCAGAAAACCAAATACTGCAGCTTCTACTGAAGAACAACGAAGTCAGTACAAAGAAATCCAAATTCAGACTACCCATACACCAAGCTTCAAAAGAACACGATCAGGGAGAGTTCTGAAATCTCCGGACGATTTAAACCTGTGAAGGCAGAGGCTTCATAAGAAGGGATAGAATGTAAATATAAATGTAAATATATTTGGATAAAGACTTGGGGGGAGGTGTAATATATGTGTGTTCAGGACTGAAAGGATAAATGTGGGAGCTGAGTATTGCTGAAAAAAGAGACATTGAAGATTTTTGTCTTGCACTCGTAAGGACACTTTGCGAGAATACCAATATAAGGTGAAAACATAAATTTATACAATATGAGAAGAGACTGCTGATTGGTTGGCTAGTGGACGCTGATTGGTAGAGGTGTTGCCCTCGAGAATGCACCAGTGATAGTGACTGACAGTTAACTGCCGAACATTGTGTAAATTTTAAACCAGGCAGCTTGACCCTGAGGAATTAAGGGATGGTATAGATGTCACTTATGTTGTTTAGCTGAAACAGGCACAATGCGTGTACCTGTTCTTTCTGTCTGCAAAGAACAGGGCCCTGTGTAATACTATATGCAGCTTCTAGACAGCCAAATGTGCCACACTGCGAGCCTGACTGACAATCTTAAAGCATAATTCCTAGCACACTGAGGATTATTTAGCAAATGTTACCCAATCGTAGAACCACACCTAATGTTGGACACCGTGCTTTGAGTTTTGCAAGCATGGGCTGGTTGGGTACGGTCTGTACCTTGCCCGTCATGAACAGCAGCTGGGACATGCTGTTTGATGCGATCCGCCAGTCTTTGGGACGTATGGCCTACACTCCTAGCATCACACTGGCACTGAAATTCATATACCACATTACTCATTTATGTGATGGGCAGAGCTTCTTTTTGGCTTGTTGACAGTATCCTGTTAATGGTGAATGCCAGTCGTGTTGCTACTGCACAGTAACAGCGTGAAACAATTAGCTTCACCTATTGCTCAAATTTTTGAGATATCTTCCCCTTCCAGGGTAATCTGGGGTAGACTCAGGGCCGAAAGTGACAGCCTTCGGCCCGTTCATGAGTTTGTGTGATATGCAGTGAGAAATTATCATGATTGGACAACCTTTGCTAAATAATCCTCAGTGTGATAAGAATTGCGCTGTAAACCAATTTAAGATTGTCAGCCAGGCTTACATTTGCATGTACTGGAAGCTACATATATTATTAATACACAGGGCCCTGTTCTTTGCAGATGGAAAGAGCATGTACACGCATTGTCCTCCGCCTCTGAGTCCCTTTGCTTGTGAGCCCTCAACTTCATCCTCTGTCACTGCAGAAGGAGCAGCTGGTCAATAAATGATTCTGGAGGAAGAAGTGTGTGTGTAGCAGGGCCTTTCGGAGCCTTGTTCAAGCACGTGGATCCTTCACGTATCATACTCACCTCAATGTCCTGAATATTTTGAATGCTGTCTGCTGGTGTCCATCTGAGCTGACCTGCATCTCCGCCCACCCAATGATCACAGTCTCATGCAGCACCTGATCTTGCTCAGCACAACTGTCATTTCACTTTTGATTTGGACAGCATGGTCTGGATTCAGTTCTTCGTGCACTCCCCCATCTTTTCCCCCTCCCCAGTCACCCATTTCCTTTCCCCCATCACATTTGACTCCCCTGGCATCACCTTCCACCTCCCCTCCGTGACCTACCAGCCACAACCCTTTACCTTCGGGGATGTCCAGGTGAAATTTTTCCATTTACCTCCCCGACCTCCTCCTTTCTGTCCCTAGGGTCTGTGTCTGCCTCCGAGTCCCAACCAACTGCCCTCGCTGTCCCTTCTACCGCTACCATCGAACCCTCACCCTCCCACCCTACTGCCTCACTCTGCCCTCGGTCATTCTCACCATACCCTCATACCACACCCACCCTCAGTTCGCTCCCCAGGAGGCAGTCATGGACCCATCAGGCCCCTCTCTTGCACATTTACCCTGACATCCCACACTCTGGAGCCCTCCCCCCCTGGAACCCCTTCCCCCAGCCTTAGTCCTCCCACCATGGACTCCCCACCGCTTAGTCCCTCCCCTTTCCTGACTCCCTGAGACACCCTTACTTCTTCCGCCATCCTTAGTTCTTCCCCCCTCCTGACTCCTTTCTCCAGCCTCACTTCTTCCTCCAGCCTTACTCCTTCCCCCTTCCTGAATCCTTCCTCCACAATTACTTCTTCCTCCCTATTACTCCCTCCCTTCTCCGCACTCCTTCCTCTCCCTGGGCTCCTTCCCCTCTCCGCACTCCTTCCACCCTCCGACCTCCTTCCCTTATTCCTTCCAGCCCCACTGTACACTTACCTCCCCAGTTGCCATCTTCTCCCCCATTACCCGCTTCTGCCCCATAATCCCTCCCCTTCCTAACCTCAGCCTCCTGACACCTTCATTACCCCACAACCTCACCCCTCAACACCTTCATTCCCCCCCTCTCCACCTCACCCCGCCGACACCTTCATTCCCCCGGCCAATCTCACCCCCCGACACCTTTATTCCCCCCTCCCAACCTCAGCCCCCAACACCTCTTCATCAATCGATCCTTCTTCCTCCCTATTACCCCGTCCCCTCTCCGCACTCCTTCCCCCCGCCGATCAGAAAGCGCATGGGATTGGGGATAGCATATTGAGATGGATAGAAGACTGGTTGGCAGACGGGAAACAAAGAGTAGGAATAAACGGGTCTTTTTCCGAATGGCAGGCAATGACTAGTGGGGTACCGCAGGGATCGGTGCTGGGACCCCAGCTATTCACAATATATATTAATGATTTAGATGAGGGAACTAAATGTAATATCTCCAAATTTGCAGATGACACAAAGCTGGGTGGGAGGGTGAGCTGTGAGGAGGATGCAGAGATGCTTCAGTGTGATTTGGACAAGCTGGGTGAGTGGGCAAATGCATGGCAGATGCAGTATAATGTGGATAAATGTGAGGTTATCCATTTTGGTAGCAAAAAGGGGAAGGCAGATTATTATCTGAATGGCTATAAATTGAGAGACCTGGGTGTCCTCGTACACCAGTCGCTGAAGGTAAGCATGCAGGTGCAGCAGGGGGTAAAGAAGGCGAATGGTTTGTTGGCCTTCATGGCAAGAGGATTCGAGTACAGGAGCAGGGATGTCTTGCTGCAATTATACAGGGCCTTGGTGAGACCACATCTGGAATAATGTGTGCAGTTTTGGTCTCCTTATCTGAGGAAGGATTTTCTTGCTATGGAGGGAGTGCAGCGAAGGTTTACCAGACTGATTCCTGGGATGGAGGGACTGACATATGAGGAGAGATTGAGTCAATTAGGATTATATTCGCTGAAGTTCAGGAGAATGAGGGGGGATCTCATAGAAACCTATAAAATTCTAACAGGACTAGACAGGGTAGATGCAGGAAGGATGTTCCCGATGGTGGGGGAGTCCAGAACCAGGGTCACAGTCTGAGGATACGGGGTAGACCATTTAGGACTGAGATGAGGAGAAATTTCTTCACTCAGAGAGTGGTGAGCCTGTGGAATTCGCTAGCACAGAAAGTAGTTGAGGCCAAAACATTGTATGTTTTCAAGGAGTTAGATATAGCTCTTGGGGCGAAAGGGATCAAAGGATATGGGGAGAAAACGGGAGCAGGCTATTGAGTTGGATGATCAGCCATGATTATAATGAATGACGGAGCAGGCTCGAAGGGCCGAATGGCCTACTCCTGCTCCTATTTTCTATGTGTCTATGTTTCCTTCCATTATTCCTTCCAGCCCCTCTGTATACCTACCTCCCCAGTTGCCATCTTCTCCCCCGTTACGCCCTTTTGGCCTGTACTCCCTCCCCCCTCCCAACCTCACCCTCCTGACACCTTCATTACCCTCCAACCTCACTCCCCCGACACCTTTACTCTCCCCTCCCAACCTCAGCCCCCGACACCTCTTCTTCTTCCAGTCTATCCTATATGTTCCTCTCCCACCCCCTCCACCATCATCTGTTGTGAGCATCAATGGTGACTTTCCAAATACCATGAGCTGCTTCGCAGCAGAGCCATGCCCATGAGAATCCACACAGCATGCCATGGATGTTCCTCCAGGACCCCGTTGCTGTTGGATTCCTGCACCTTCTGCTCCTCGGATGTCCACAATGTGAGCAAGGCCCTGGCGGTAAATCCCGACTTTTGCATGTCACAGTTGTCAAAACAGTGTGTTCTCCCACCGACGTGGGTGGACAATCAAGGGGGATGAGTCCAGCGGGCTGGCCTTATAAAGAATGCTGATGTATGATAATGAGGTTCCTGAGGTCCGATGGCGGTGAACGCGGCCCACCATCGGCAAACTGGTTTCATGACGACATGAAACTGATTTTTAGCCTTCTCACCATATTGTCCACTCACGACACAACACACCCGATGCCAGCAGGTACGAAGAATCCCTGACACAGGAAATTGCACTGGTATTCATGAAAATGGGGCTGTTCTTTGGAATGAGCTCTACTTAAACTGGACAGGGACCAGTGTTCTGGCAAATCATACAGCTAGGGCTTTAAACTAACAGTGGGGAGAAGGGTTAGAACAGAAGAAGAATATAAGAACTAGGAGCAGGAATAGGCAATTCAGCCCCTCGAGCCTGCCCTGCCATTCATTACAATCATGGCTGATCTCATTTCGGCCTCAATTCCAATTTCCCGCCCTCTCCCCATAATCTTTCAACCGGTTACTAATTAAAAATCTGTCTATCTCCTCCTTAAATTTATTCAGTGTCCCGGCATCCACTGCGCTCTGAGGTGTGAATTCCACAGATTCACAACCCTTTGAGAAAAGTAATTCCTCCCCATCTCTGATTTAAATCTACCACCCCTTAGCTTAATACTATGGCCTCTCATTCTAGAATGCCCCAGAAGGGGAAACATGTGCTCCACGTCTGCTTTGTCTATCCCCTTTAGCATCTTATATACCTCAATTAGATTTCCTCTCATCCTTCTAAACTCCAGCAAGTATAGGCCCAAACTGTTCAATCTCTCCTCATAAGACAAGCCCTGCATCTATGGAATCAATCTAGTGAACCTCCTCTGAACCACCTCCAGTGCAACTACATCCTTCCACAAGTAAGGGGACCAAAACTGTGCACAGTACTCCAGGTGCGGTCTCACCAATGCCTTGTACAGTTGCAACGCTTCCCTATTTTTATACTCTATTCCTTTATCAATAAATGCCAAAATTCCATTTGCCTTCCTTATTACCCGCTGTACCTGCATGCTAGCTTTCAGCGATTCATGCACGAGAAGACCCAGATCCCTCTGCACTGAAGTATTCTGAAGTTTCTCTCCATTTAAATAATGAGTCGCCTTTTTATTCTTCCGATCAAAATGGATAACCTCACACTTATCCACGTTAAACTCCATCTGCCAAATATTGGCCCATTCACCTAACCTGTCCATGTCCATTTGTAAATTTCTTACTTCTTCATTGCAACTTACTTTCCCACCTATTTTGGTGTCATCTGCAAATTTAACTACAGTACCTTCTATCCCTGAATCCAAGTCATTAATATAGATTGTAAATAGTTGGGTTCAGGCAAAAGGAGAGTTAAAATCTAAACTAAAATTTGACAAATTCCCAGGACCTAATGATACACATCCTTGGGTTCTAAAAGAGATAGTAGCAGAAACAATGGATGCACTAGCTACGAAGTTCAAAATTCCCCAGATTCTGGAATGATTCAAGCAGATTAGAAGTTAGCAAATGTGACATTACTATTCATGGAAGGAGGAAGAGAGAAAACAGTTGTCAGAAAAGTGCTGGAATTTACTATTAAGAAAGTCTTAACGATGCACTTAAAAATTCATAGTTGATCAAACAAAGTCAACAAGATTTTATGAAAGGGGAATCTTGTTTGACAAATTTATGGGGAGAATTTTCTCCCCGTTGGGGGGGTTGGACAGGAGCGGGTGCATTGCCGATCACCACCTGCGATTGGCTGCACGCCGCCATTTTACATGGACGCATGCACGCAAAAGAGCGAAAGGAATCTCCCTGAGGCACGGAGTTGCCTCAGGAAGGTTAGTTCGATTTTTGAAAATTTTTCTTTTTCTATCTATCTCACCTCATAGAAATTGGATCTTTCTCTACTACAGGGAAAGGTGCTAGAAGTTTGGTAAGTGTCTGGTCAGTGGTTAAGTTCTATTCTATCCCTAAAATTTTTAAAAGTACATGAATTGGTGGTAAAGTTCATAAAAAATATAAGAAAATGACATAAATAAGTGATTATTATATTAAGTAATGATTTCAAACACATTAAGGATGGCAGGACAGGTGATGTGTCAAGGCTGCAGCATGTGGGAGCTCCTGGATAACATTGTGATCCAGGGCAAACATGTCTGCAGTCTGTGTTTGCAGCTTGAGGAACTTCGGCCCAGAATCATTGAGGTTTAGCTGTAGGCACTGCAATACATCAGGGACGGGGAAAGTTACCTGGATGTTTTATACCAGGAGGCAGTCACACCACTTAGGATAGGGTCTTCTGATTCGGTCAGTGGCCAGGGATAGGAGGGTATGACTGAGATTGAGGCTGGTAAGGGGACCCAGAAGGCAAGAGTGTGAGCCTCTGCAATTATCCAATAGGTCTGAGGTTCTCTCAGCTTCTTTGGATGACAGCAGACTGACCACGGCACTGTGGTACAGGAAGCCATCCAAGTGGGGGAAGCAAAAAAAAAATGTAATGATAGTAGGGGACAGTATAGTGAGGGGGATTGACACTGTTCTCTGTAGAAAAGAGGGAGAGTCCAGACGGCTTTGTTGCCTGCCCGGTGCCAGGGTTAGGGACATCTGCTCAGGACTGGAGAGGAACTTGCAGTGGGATGGTGATGATCTAGTGGTCGTAGTCCGTGTAGGTACAATCAGCAGGATGAGAAAGGAGGCTATGCAAAGTCAGTATGAGGAAATAGGCACAAAATTAAGAAGTAGAACCTCAAAAGTAATAATTTCTGGATTATTACCTGGGCCACGTGCAAATTGGCATAGGACAAATAAGATTAGAAAAATGAATGCTTGGCTCAAAGACTGGTATGGGAGAAATGGGTTCCAGTTTGTGGGGCATTGGCACCAGTATTGGGGTTTTAGGGGAAAATTAAAAATGCTAAAAGAGAACACTGTAAGAATTTACTGAAGAGCACTTAAAATCTCCAAGCAGCCATGGATGTTAGACCTAATGACAGCTGAGGGTAAGCAAACAGACATTGCACTCAAAGAAGCTTTGAGTTTGTGTGATTTACACAGTTTCAAGAGATGAGCTAATGTCCAGCCACAGGCAGAACCATTCAATTGGTGCAACGATGCAATGAAGCCTTGAGAGCTGGACTGGAGATAAAACATAACATAAAGTTAGCTTCGGTATAGTCCTCTCTCAGATAAGGAGAGGGCAGATGGTTTTAGCTTAGATATGGGAAAACATACAATGGACAGAGGGGTCTTTGATGAAACAACAGCAGTCTTGAGTTGTGAGAACCAAGGTCTTGCATATGTGTTTTAATTTTGATTGGATAATATAATTATGTATACACCCTTTAGAATAATTGGTTAGCAAAATCACATGTTTATGTACTCAATAGGATAGTTTTAAAATGGTACCTATGTGTAGGTTACCATTTGGATATATTCAAATGTACTCAAATGTATTGTGATAAGAAATGGTACAAAAGTAATGAAATGTAATCAATCAGGGAGCTGGGTCTTCATTCTTAGGAATGATTGTGGCTCCCTTGCATATGCTTGAATAAAACCAGTAAAGGAAGCCTGAGTCTCTCTGGTCGCTATGTGGTCAGGGATTGTAGTTTCTCCTCTCAACTGGCCTATGTGGTAGTTGCAGGATTAGAGGGAATGCCCTCTTCAGGGGAAAGAGGGACCTGTACCATTGGGACGGTCTTCACCTGAACCGTGCTAGGGCTGGTGTCCTAAAGAGCTGCATAACCAGGGAATTAGAGAGTGCTTTAAACAGAATAGTGGGGGGTAAGGGATCAAATTTGGGAAGATGTGATCAACCAAAGAGTAGAGACAAGAAAGAGAGAAATGTATTAATATGGGAAATGACAAACCGGTGTGACAGGAAGGGACAGAGAGTACAATTCTAAGAGTAATTCAGCAGATAAGGCTAGACGCTACAAAAATAATAAAAGGACAAAACCAAAGGCTCTGTATCTAAATGCATGTAGCATTTGAAACTAAACAGATGAACTGACAGAGACAGAGCACAAACAGAGTCATGGCTACAGGATGACATTGATTGGGACCTGAATATTGAAGGGTGTGTGACATTTAGGAAAGACAGGAAGTTGGGAAAAAATGGAGGATGGCTCTGTTAATTAACGATAGTATTAGCACATTAGAGAGGGGTGACCTAAGGCCAGGAAACCAAGATGTAGAAGTGGTTTGAGTTCAGATGAGAAATGATAAAGGCAAGAAGTCACTTGTGGGAGTGGTGTACAGGCCTCATAATAGTAACAACACGGTAGCACAGGGTATGAAAGAAGAGATAATGGGAGCATGCCAGAAAGGTACAACAATAATCATGAGGGATTTTAATCTACATATAGACTGGAAAAATCAGATGGGCAAAGGAAGCGTAGGTGAGGAGCTCATAGAATGTTTTCGGGATCATTTCTTAGAACAGCACGTTCTAGAGTCAGCCAGAGAGCAGGCAATACTAGACCTGGTATTGAGCAATGAGATAGGATTTATTGATAGACTCATAGTGAAGACACGCCAAGGTAGCAGTGATCAAAATATGATTGAATCTTATGTTCATTTTGAGGGAGAATCGAGTGCATCCAAAACTGGTATTTTAATTTTTTTTTTAATTCATTCATGAGATGTGGGCTTTGCTGGCTGGGCCAGCATTTATTGCCCATCCTAGTTGCCCTTGAGAAGGTGGTAAGCTGCCTTCTTGAACCACTGCAGTCCATGTGGTGTGGGTACACCCAAAGTGCTGTTAGCAAGGGAGTTCCAGGAATTTGAGCCAGCAACAGTAAAGGAATGGTGATATATTTCCAAATTAGGGTGGTGACTTGGAGAGTGGTGGTGTCCCCATCCATCTGCTGCCCTTGTCCTTCTAGATGGTAGTGGTCATGGGTTTGGAAGGTACTATCTAAGTAGCCTTGGTGAATTCCTGCAGTGCATCTTGTAGATGGTACACACTGTTGCTACTGTGCGTTAGTGGTGGAGGGAGTGAACATTTGTGGATGTGGTGCCAATCAAGCGGGCTGCTTTGTCCTGGATAGTGTCAAGCTTCTTGAGTGCTGTGGGAGCTGCACTCATCCAGGCAAGTGGGGAGTATTCCATCACCCTCCTGACTTGTGCCTTGTAGATGGTGGACAAGCTTTGGGGAGTCAAGAGGTGAGTTACTCGTCGCAGGATTCCTAGCCTCTGACCTGCTCTTGTAGCCACAGTATTTATATGACTAGTCCAGTTCAGTTTCTGGTCAATTGCGTAAAATAAAAGCTCATGGTATAGGGGGTAATATATTGGTATGGATAGAATATTGGCTGGCTAACATGAAACAGAGAGTAAGTACCAATGGGTCTTTTTCAGGTTGGCAAGAATGTAATGAGTGGTGTGCCATAGGGATTAGTGCTGGGACCTCAACTGTTTACAATTTATATAAATTACTTGAGTTAAGGGATGGATGGGATGGTTGCCAAATTTGCTGATGACACAGAGATAGGTAGGAAAGTAAGTTGTGAAGAGGACATAAGCAGGCTACAAAAAGATATAGATAGGTTAAGTGAGTGGACAAAGATCTGGCAAATGGAGTAGAATGTGGGAAAATGTGAAATTGTCCATTTTGGCAGGAAGAATAAAAGAGAAGCATATTATCTAAATGGTGAGAGATTGCAGAGCTCTGGGATGCAGAGGAATCTGGGTGTCTTTGTGCATGAATCACAAAATGCTAGTATGCAGGTACAGCAAGTAATTAGGAAAGCTGATAGAATGTTATCATTTATTGCGAGGAGAATTGAATGTAAAAGTAGGGAGGTTATGCTTCAGTTAAACAGAGCACTAGTGAGATCAATTCTGGAGTACTGTGTACAGTACTGTTCATCTTATTTAAGGAAGGATGAAAATGCATTGGAAACAGATTCAGAGAAGGTTTAGCAGACTATTACCTGGAATGGATGGGTTGTCTGATGAGGAAAGGTTGGACAGGCAAGGCTTATATCCGCTAGAGTTTAGAAGAGTAAGAGGCAGCTTGATTGAAACATATAAGGTCCTGAGGGGTCTTGACAAGGTGGATGTGGCGAGGATGTTTCCTGTTGTGGGAGAATTTAGAACTAGGGGTCAACTGTTTAAAAACAAGGGTCGCCCATTTAAAACGGAGATGAGGCAAATTTTTTTCTCTCAGAGAGCTGTGAGTCTTTGGAAATCTCTTCCTGAAAAGGTGGTGGAAGCAGAGTCTTTGAATGTTTTTAAGGCAGAGGTGGATAGATTCTTGGTAAGCTTGGTGAAAGGTTATCGGGGATAGGTGGGATGAAGATTTGAAGTAACTATCCGATCAGCCATGATCTTATTGAATGATGGGACAGGCTCGAGGGGCTGAATGGCCTTCTCCTGCTCCTTGTTTGTATGTACAATAGTCATTCAGAAGCTAGGAGTGGTTTTAATTCTTTCAACTTTTTCTGGGTAACTATTGATGTAACACGGCCAGAACCATCCGAAGTTTGTGATTTAATTCAAACTTTCAGATAGTTCCCAGTACAGGGTAATCGTGCGTTGGAAAGTTGTACTTCCTGGGCAATTGCCATGCAATCCTTACTTGCGAACTACCGGGGGCTGTTGCCCAGCACATCTTTGGGGTGCCCCCAAAGCCCTGGCCCTGGAGCTCCAAAGTTACGGCCCAGTGAATTGGATAAAAATAGAGAGGAAATACTAAGGCATTTAGCATCGTTGAAAGTGGACAAATCGTCAGGCTTGGATGAAATCTATCTTAGGCTGCTAACAGAAGCAAGGGAGGAAAGAGCAGAAGCTCTGACCATCATTTTTCTCTCCTCTCTGGCTATAGGCATGGCACCAGAGCCCTGGAGGACTGCTACCACTGTACTGTGATTTAAAAAAGGAGGAAGGGATTGCTTGAGTAATTACAGACCAGTTAGCTAAGTCTTGCTGGTGGACAAAGTATTGGAAAAAATTCCAGGAGGCAATAGGCAGTACTGAATAATAATTTTAAAAGGCACAAATTAATCAAGGACAGTCCACATTGTTGAGGGAAGTTCATATCTGACTGAATTCATATCTGATTGAATTATTCGTGGAGGCACCAAGGAGTTTCTTGTAGTCTTAGGGTTTTTTGTAGTCTTCATAGATTTTAGCAAAGCTTTTGACAAGGCTCTACATGACAGGCTGATCAGTAAATTAAAACCTCATGGATCCCAGAGAAAGCAGCAAGATGGTTCCATAATTGGCTCAGTAGCAAGAAGCAAAGTGTAATGATTGATGGATATTTTTGTGATTGGAAGGCTATTTCCAGTGGGTTCTGCAGGGTTCAGTACTAGGGTCCTTGCTGTTTGTGAAATATTATTATAATTATTTGAACTTACATGTAGGGCATATGATTAAGAAGTTAGCAGATGATACAAAGTTTGGCCGTGTGGTTGATAATGGGGAAGAAAGCTGTAGTCTGCAGGGAGCTAGCAATGAACTGATCAGCTGAGCAGAAAAATGGTAAATGGAATTCGATCCGTAGAAGTGTGAGGTAATGCATTTGGGGAGGACAAATAAGGCAAGGGAATTCACAATAAATTGTAGTTTTCTGAGAACTGAAAATATCAGGACAGGTAGATAAGGTGGTTATGAAGGCATCCGGGATACTTTCCTTTATTGACAAGTAAAAGGATCTGCTAGAAGTGCAGCAAACACTGGTTAGACTGCAGCTAGACCACTGCATACATTTCTAGTTACGACATTACAGAAATTATGTAATTGCATTAAAATTTGATCAAAGGAGATTTACTTGGATGGCTTCAGGAATGGAGGCTTGTTGCTCAAGAAGAAGCTTGGATAGGCTGGGGTTGTTTCCTTTGGAGCAGAGGAAACTGGAGAGTAGGGAAAAACCCAGCCTATGAGCAGATAGGAAGGTCCTATTTCTGTTAAAGAGGTCAATAACCAGGGGGTATTAATTCAAAGTAATTGGTGGAAGCATTGGAGGGGAGTTGAGCAGTAACTTTATTACCTAGATGGTGCTGGGGTTATGGAATTCACTGCTTGAAAGCGTGGAAGAAGAAACTTTCATCATATTTAAAAACACTTGGGCCAGGATTTTTAGGATGGTGATGTTTCCCTTCCTGCCATTTGAATTGTCGGTGGCTAATGCATCCCCACTGCTATTGGCTGCCCCACAGCCATTTAACGGTCCAACGAACATTAATTGGCCAGGAGCTCTCTAGTCTCAGCAGTGCAGAAGCTGCAGTGGAAAGCAGTCCCCAGAGTCCAGGGCTAGATAAATGTGGGCGTCTCAGGGCAGGGAGGGGAAGTGAGGCCTGGGGAAGTGGGCAGGGTGGAGGTATTGAAGGAGAGGCCAGTTGGAAGGCGGGAGTACCTGCAGGGACCAGACCTTGTGAGGGGGCTGGGAGATCAGGGGAGTGGTTGGGGGCGAGGTGCCCAAAGTTGAAACGAGGCAGTTGATGAAGGCACCTCTCCGCCCCATTCCTTTCATCCCATGGCCTGAGCAGGATCACTTCTTGGACTTCCCTCCTCCCACCAGTCTACAAATTGAGGCTGGGTGGGTAACAACCCTTAAGTGCTCATTACTTGGCCACTGAAGGGCCTCTACTAGGGCAAGGGCAGAAAGGCTGCCCTAGGCTTTGCGTGTCCTACCATTGTATGTTGTTGTGGTTGTCTAAGGAAGAGATTCAGCGACATAGGCCAGAAATTTCCGTGCTAAATCAGGACGGGCGGGTTCAGCGGCATGATCGGAAAATCTCGCGAGAAGGCTCTAGTCGCATTTCCCAGCGATATAAATCCAGGACAAGATTGCGACACCTCTCTGCATTCTGCTGAACCAGGGTCTCCATGGCATCCGCCATCCTCCCCATGGAGACTTCCATATACACACATGTGGGCACCACTTCATCAAAGGGCAGGCGGACACACTCCTCCGACTCGTATGCCACTCTACTGAGGGCTTCCAACAGCTCGGCGTGATGTTCCCACGCCTTCTGCTGACTCTCCAGGATGAGTTTGAAAGCCAAATCTAGAGACTCATCATCTGACTCGGACCTCAGATGCTGAACCTGCTGCTCCGGACATGTGTCCATGTGGTGACCACCAGATTGTGAACCTGCTTTATATCTAGGTCCCACTGATGTGTGTGTCTCTGGGCTGGTGCAGGGTGTGGGTAAGAGCTGTGATGGATCTTCAAGGCTGCTTATTTCCAGCTCTTCAATGGAGGATGTGTTCTTTTAGCTCGAGGTGAGGATGTGGATGGAGCTGAGGGAATGCCTTGCTGAGGATATCGGTTGCTTGGCAGAGCTCCCTGTGAACCAAAGTAGAGATAAGTAGTGCATGGCAACGATTCAAAAGCAGGAGAGAGAGCACTCACATTTGTGTTGAGAGAGGGATAATGTGGTGCAAGATCCTTACGAGGGAGTTTGCCACTGACCTCAATGTCACCACAGGCATGGTCCATGTCCTCTCCAGTCAGTGTAATGGCACACTCCTCAAAGTGAGTGACAGGCCTAACGTGGGCCAGTCCACCTTGTCTGGGACCTCTTTGTGCTGATGTAAGCAGGCTTCTCCTGCATGGAAACAGATGGAGAGAGTGTGAGCAGGACACATGGCATTGCGTGAAATGTTTGTGCGGCGAGCGGAGCCATGGACAGAGTGAGGATGCAAGCTCGAGAGGGTATAAGCCTGATGGAGATGTGAGGGTGTGTGTGAGTGGTGTTGTCGCTTGGGGTGTGAGATCCCTGTGGATATGTGATGGGTTTGTGAGTGTGAGAGTTGAGAGTGGCGAGAAGAGTGAAATACCTTGGTGGAATGGATGAGACCATTCATTCTGTAGCGGCACTGAGTGGCTGTCCTCTTTTGCAGGGCATTGGCGCTGACCACTGCTGTCACCACCTCCCAAGCTGAATTAGTGAGGCTGCTGCCCATCCTGCGGCTGGGTTAGAGGACACCACGATGAGCCTCCACTGTGTCCAAAAGGTGATCGAGGGATGTGTCATTGAACCTGGGGGCTGCAGTCTTTTTTGCCTTTCAGGGCCATGTTTTCTTTGCAGCAGTCGTGGGCTGGAAGCACTGAGAGGTGTACGTGAGGCTGGACTTTAAATATGGTGCCTGGCATGCTGAAGCAGCGAGGTGATGGCATGACAAGCGAATGAGAACCTGTCCACCATGGAAACAGTGTGTTTCCCAGGAATGCATAATTAACACATTGGCCTAACCAGGTAAAAATGGCAGTTTAAAATAAAAACAGAAAATGCTGAAAAAACCCAGCAGGTCTGCAGAGCTCTGAAGAAGAGTCATAAGGGCTCGAAACATTAATTCTGTTTCTCTCTCCACAGATGCTGCCAGACCTGCTGAGTCTTTCCAGCATTTTCTGTTTTTATTTCAGATTTCCAGCATCTGCAGTATTTTGCTTTTATTAAAGATGGCAGATTTCCTTCCCCAAAGGGAATGAGTGAAGGGTTTTTACATCAACAATAGTTTCACCATTACTAAGACTAGCTTTCAATTCCTGATTTTATTAATTACATTTAATTCTACCAACTGCTCTGGTGGGATTTGAACCAATGCATCTAAAGGATTACTAATGCAGTGATATTACCATGACACCACCATCATCCCCCTATGACTTTTGTGATTGTGTTTTAATTTGAATCCTCACTCCTCAGATTTTTGAGATTTTCTCAGCAGAAAATTATTCCTAGTTCTACACATGTCATTGGTTCTACACAGACAACAACAAGTGGATCCTTCCCCTACTATGCTAAGTTTGGCTCCAGCTGTTTGAATATGTCTTTAATTGGCTAGACAACCACAACCTTTGGAGCTCCCAATCGCGACTGCAGAGAACAGCGTCCATTCTGCTGAATGCACTATCCCATATAACTTTTTTAAAAATTCATTCATGGGATGTGGGCATCACTGGCTAGGCCAGCATTTATTGCCAATCCCTACTTGCACTTGTTCAGAGGGCTTTGAGCATCAACCACATTGCTGGGGGTCCAGAGTCACATGTAGGCCAGACCAGGTAAGGACTCTACATTTCCTTCTCCTAAAGGACTTTATTGAACAATCTGCAATAGTTTCATGGTCATTGAATGCAAATTTCACCATCTGCTATGGTGGGATTTGAACCTAGGTCCCCAGAGTATTACCCTAGGTCACTGACAATACCACTATACCACAACCACTACCACATTTCTTTGCATTCTTCCTGCTTGAAAGACTTCCTGCACTATAGTTCCATAATCAGTTTGCTCAACCACCCTGAAGTCCCTGTTCTCATCCACACAGGTACCAAGTGCCTTGTATCTGTTAGTCAAAGTCAAAGGCTGTGGATCCTCCATTACCAGACGCTGGATTCCCATACCTGCATACCTTGGAGTGAAACCATTCTGTCCCTTTTGATTAACTCTAAAGTTCTAGCCTAAGGGGTGCTGAAAAAGGAGCATCTCCTTTACCCTCTGCACTGAGTGCCCACCTGCAGCAAATTCTCGATTTAGTTGTCAGTTCGCAAAGCTCTCTGTCCTTGGATCACTCTGGCTACCTCGTTCTTTCATACAAACATAAGAACATACAAACTAGGAGCAGGAGTAGGCCACTCAGCCCTCCAAGCCTGTTCTGCCATTCAATATCATATGGCTGATCCGATTGTAACTGCCCACCTACCCCCGATAACCTTTTACCGCCTTGTTAATCAAGAATCTATCTAGCTCTGGCTTAAAAATATTCAAACATCCGGCTTCCACTACCTTTTGAGGAAGAAAGTTCCAAAGACTCACGACTCTCTGCAAGAAAAAATTCTCCTCATCCCAGTCTTAAATGAGCGGCCTCTCATTTTTAAACCCTAATCCCTAGTCCTAGATTCTCCTGCAAGAGGAAACATCCTCTCCATTCTGTCAAGACCTCTCACAATCTTAAAGGTTTTGATCAAGTCACCTTTTACTCTTCTAAACTCCAGTGGATACAAGCCGAACCTGTCCATCCTTTCCTTATAAGACAACCATCCCATTCCTGGTATTAGCCTAGTAAACTATTTAACCACTATTTTAAAAAGGAGGGAGAAAACAGGGAATTGCAGACCAGTTAGCCTAACATCAGTAGTAGGGAAAAAGCTAGAGCCTATTATAAAGGATGTGATAATAGGACACTTAGAAAGTAACAACGGGATTAGACAAAGTCAGCATGGATTGAGAAAAGGGAAATCATGTTTGACATACCTACTGGAGGTTTTGAGGATGTAACTGGCAGAATAGATAAGGGAGAACCAGTGGATGTGGTGTAGTTGGATTTTCAGAAAGATTTTGATAAAGTCCCACATATGTGCAAAATTAAAGCACATGGGATTGGGGGTAATGTATTGGAATGAATTGAGAATTGGCTAGCAGACATGAAACAGAGAGTAGGAATAGAGGGGTCTTTTTCAGAGTGGCAGGCTATTGGGGTACTACAGGGATCAATCAGTGCTTAGGCCCCAGCTATTCACAATATACATCAACGATTTGCATGAGGGAACTAAATGTAATATTGATGGGAATTTGAGTGATAAGGACGATGTCAAAAGACTTCAAGGTGATTTAGACAAGTTGAGTGAGTGAGCAAATACATGGCAGATGAAGTACAACATGGATAAGTGTGAAGTTATCCACTTTGGTAAGAAAAACTGAATGGTAGAGTATTATTTAAATGGTTACAGAATGGGATATGTTGATGTACAAAGGGAGCTGGTTGGCCTTGTACAACATAGAAACATAGAAACTAGGAGCAGGAGTAGGCCATTTGGCACTTCAAGCCTGCTCCGCCATTCATTATGATCATGGCTGATCATCCAACTAAAGAACCTGCTCCCGCTTTCTCCCAATATCCTTTGATCCCTTTTGCCCCAAGAGCTATATCTAAATCCTTCTTGAAAACTTGCAATGTTTTAGTCTCAACTACTTTCTGTGGTAATGAATTCCACAGGGTCACCACTCTCTGGATGAAGAAATTTCTCCTCATCTCAGTCCTAAGTGGTCTACCCCATATCCTCAGACTGTGACCCCTGGTTCTGGACTCCCCCACCTTCGGGAACATCCTTCCTGCATCTACCCTGTCTAGTCCTGTTAGAATTTTATAGGTTTCTATGAGATCCCCCATCATTCTTCTGAACTCTAGCAAATATAATCCCAATCGACTCAAGCTTTCTTCATATGTCAGTCCCTCCATCCCAGGAATCAGTCTGGTAAACCTTCGCTGCACTCCTTCTATAGCAAGTACATCCTTCCTCAGATAAGGAGACCAAAACTGCACACAATATTCCAGGTGTCGTCTCACCAAGGCCCTGTACAATTGTAGCAAGACATCCCTGTTCCTGTACTCGAATCCACTCGCTATGAAGGCCAACATACCATTTGCTTTCTTTACCGCCTGCTGCACCTGCATGCTTGCCTTCAGCGACTGGTGTACAAGGACACCCAGGTCTCGTTGCACATTCCCCTCTCTCAATTTATAGCCATTTAGATAATAATCTGCCTTCCTGTTTTTGCTACCAAAATGGATAACCTCACATTTATCCACATTATACTGCATCTGCCATGCATTTGCCCACTCACTCAGCTTGTCCAAATCACACTGAAGCATCTCTGCATCCTCCTCATAGCTCACCCTCCCACCCAGCTTTGTGTCATCTGCAAATTTGGAGATATTACATTTAATTCCCTCATCTAAATCATTAATATATATTGTGAATAGCTGGGGTCCCAGCACCAATCCCTGCGGTACCCCACTAGTCACTGCCTGCCATTTGGAAAAAGACCCGTTTATTCCTTCACTTTGTTTCCTGTCTACCAACCAGTTTTCTATCCATCTCAATACACTGCCCCCAATCCCATGCACTTTAATTTTACATGCCAATCTCTTATGTGGGACTTTGTCAAAAGCCTTCTGAAAGTCCAAATAAACCACATCCACTGTCTCCCCCTCATCAATTCTACTTGTTACATCCTCAAAAAATTCCAGTAGATTTGTTAAGCATGAGTTCCCTTTCATAAATCCATACTGACTCTGTCCGATTCTGCCACTGTTTTCCACGTGCTCAGCTATTAAATCTTTTCTAATGGACTCTAGAATTTTCCCCACTACCGACGTCAGGCTGACTGGTCTATAATTCCCTGTTTTCTCTCTGCCTCCCTTTTTAAATAGTGGGGTTACATTAGCTACCCTCCAATCTGTAGGAACTGTTCCAGATTCCATAGAATCTCAGAAGATGACCACCAACGCATCCACTATTTCTAGGGCCACTTCCTTAAGTACTCTGGGATGTAGATTATCAGACCCCAGGGATTTATCGGCCTTCAATCCCATCAATTACTCCAACACCATTTTCCGACTAATACTAATTTCTTTCAGTTCCTCCCTCTCACTAAACCCTGTGTTCCTTAACATTTTTGTTATGTTATTAGTATCCTCCTTTGCGAAGACAGAACCAAAGTATGTATTTAGTTGGTCAGCCATTTCTTTGTTACCATTATAAATTCCGCTGTTTCTGACTGTAAGGAACCTACATTTGTCTTCACCAATCTTCTTCTCTTCACATAACTATAGAAACTTTTACAGTCAGTTTTTATGTTCCCCGCAAGCTTACTCTCGTGCTCTATTTTCCCCTTCTTAATCAATCCCTTGGTCCTTCTTTGCTGAATTCTAAATTGCTCCCAATCCTCAGGTCTGTTTTTTCTGGCCAATTTGTTTGCCTCTTCCTTGCATTAATACTATCTCTAATTTCCCTTGTAAGCCATGGTTTGGCCACCTTTCCTGTTTTACTTTTGCGCCAGACAGGAATAAACAATTGTTGCAGTTCACCCATGCGCTCTTTGAATGTTTGCCATTGCCTATCCACCATCATCCCTTTAAGTAACGTTTTCCAATCCATCATAGCCAACTCGCGTCTCATACGATAGTAGTTTCCTTTATTAAGATTCAGGACCCAAGTCTCAGAATCAACTATATCACTCATCATACTATATCAGTTCTGTTAAAGGGTCAAGTTGGACTCGAAACATCAACTCTTTTCTTCTCCACCGATGCTGCCAGACCTGCTGAGTTTTTCCAGGTAATTCTGTTTTTGTTTTATATCACTCTCCATCTTGATGAAGAATTCTATCATATTATGGTCGCTCATCCTCAAGGGGCCTCGCACAACTAGATTATTATATGCCAATTATTCCTTTCTCATTACACAATACCCAGTCGAGGATGGCCTGTTCTCTCGTTGGTTCCTCAATGTATTGGTCCAGAAAAACATCCCGTATACACTCCAGGAATTCCTCCTCTAAGGTATTGTTACTGATTTGATTTGCCCAATCTATACGCATATTAAAGTCACCCATAATTACAGATTTTCCTTTATTGCATGTGTCTCTAATTTCCCATTTAATGCCATTCTCAATATCACCACTACAGCTTGGGGGTCTATATACAACCCCCACTAACGTTTTTTTCCCCTTAAGTGTTTCTCAGCTCTACCCATACAGATTCCGCATCGTCGGAGCTAATATCTTTCCTCACTATTGCGTTAATTTCCTCTTTAACCAGCAATGCAACTCCACCGCCTTTTCCTTTTTGTCTGTCCTTCCTAAATACTGAATACCCCTGGATGTTCAGCTCCCATCCCTGGTCACCCTGCAGCCATGTGTCCGTAATCCCAACTATATCATACATGTTTACATCTATTTGCGTGGTTAATTCATCCACTTTATTGCGAATGCTCCTCGCGTTAAGGCACAAAGCCTTAAGGCTTGTCTTTTTAACATTACTTGTCCCACTCCCACTATTTTTCACTGACGCCCTATTTGACTCTTGCCCTTGATTTCTTTATCACTTTTCTTATTCCGTTTTCTGTCTTTTGTTCTTCTCTTTGATTCTCCTTCCTCTGACTCCTTGCATAGGTTCCCAATCCCTTGCCATTTTAGTTTAAACCCTCCCCAACCACTCTAGCAAATGTTCCCCCTAGGACATCAGTCCCGGTCCTGCCCAGGTGTAACCCGCCCAATTTGTACTGGTGCCAACTCCCCCAGAACCAGTCCAAATGCCCCAGGAATCTGAAACCCTCCCCTTTACACTATCTCTTCAGCCACGTATTCATCCGATATATCCTGCTATTTCTACTCTGACTGGCACATGGCACTGGTAGTAATCCTGAGATCACTACCTTTGAGGTCCTACTTTTCAGCTCACTTCCAAATTCCCTATATTCTGCTTTTAGGACCTCATCCTTTTTTTTACCTATGTCGTTTATACCAATGTGTACCACGACCACTGGCTGTTCACCCTCCCCCTTCAGAATGTCCTCTAGCCACTCTGAGACATCCTTGACCCGAGCACCAGGGAGGCAATATACCATCCTGGAGTCTCGATTGCGGCCACAGAAATGCCTATCCCCCTTACAATTGAATCCCCTATAACTATTGTATTCCCATACTTTTTACTCCTCCCCTGTGCAGCAGAGCCAACCGTGGTGCAACGAATTTGGCTGTTGCTGCTTTCTCCTGAGAGGCCATTCCCCCTCAAAAGTATCCAAAGAGGTATATCTGTTTTGCAGGGGAATAGCCACAGGAGATTCCTGCACTGCCTGCCTAGTCCTCTTGCTTTGCCTGTGGACTCTTAGCCTACGGTGTGACCACCTCTTTCTGTGTGCTATCCACGATACTCTCCGCCTCACGTCTGCTCCACAGTGTCCCCAGTCGCCGCTCCAGCTCCAAAGCTTGGGCTTCCAGGAGCTGCAGCTGGAGACACTTCCCACATGCATGCTGCCCCCAGGCACTGGATATGTGCCCGGCTTGCCACATAGAGCAGGAGGAGCACACCACAGCTTTGAGCTCTCCTGCCATGACTTACCCCTTTAAAGTAAATTTTGGAAGATACTTAATATCAATTACTCTCGGGCCCTTCTTCCCTGCTCCTCGTTGTTACAGAATATAGCCCCTACAAACGATGAACCACAAAATAAGACCTTAAAAACTATAAGCAATAAAAATAGTAAATGCTTACCCGGCCATACTCATGGTACTCAAAGGATCACCTCGTTCCCTCCTCACCGAACTCCCTCGGTCACCCCTGCTCTTTCAGCTTCTCTTCAACTCCCAACTCCTCTCGCGCTCCTTTTCAACTCCCGACTCCTCTCGCGCTTCTCTTCAACTCCCAGCTCCTCTCGTTCTCCTCTTCAACTCCCGACTCCTCTCCCGCTCCTCTTCAACTCCCAGCTCCTCTCACGCTCCTCTTCAACTCACGGCTCATCTCGCGCTCCTCTTCAACACCTGACTCCTCTCGCACTCCTCTTCAACTCTTGACTCCTTTCACGCTTCTCTTCGATTCCTGACTCCTCTTGTGCTCCTTTTCAACTCCCGGCTCTTCTCGCGCTCCTTTTCAAGTCCTGACTCCTCTAGGTGCTGCTGACTGTCTGTCTCAGAGTCCTCCTCTCGCCCTCTCATTGAAGGCAAGCATGGAGGTGCATTGAGGTGCAGTGCAGCAAGCAGTTAGGAAGGCAAATGGTATGTTGGCCTTCATGGCAAGAGGACTTGAGTACAGGAGCAAGGATGTCTTACTGCAGCCGTACAGGGCCTTGGTGAGACCACACCTGGAGTATTTTGAGCAGTTTTGGTCTCCTTACCGAAGAAAGGATATACTTGCCATAGAGGGAGTGCAGCGAAGGTTCACCAGACTGATTTCTCAGATGGCAGGATTGTCGTATGAGGAGAGATTGGGTTGATTAGGCCTGTATTCACTGGAGTTTAGAACGATGAGAGGGTACATAATTGAAATGTATAAAATTCTGACGTTTACCCTGGCTGGGGGTACTAGAATTTTGCAATTGGAAGCCTGTGATGAATGGTGTACCCCAGGGATTGGTGCTGGAACCCTTGCTGTTTGTAGTGTACATTAATGATTTAGAGATGAATATAGGTGGTATGGTCAGTAAGTTCGCAGATGACATGGAAATTAGTGGTGTCGTAAATAGTGAAGAGGAAAGACTTAGATTACAGCACAATATAGATGGGCTGGTAAGATGGGCAGAGCAGTGGCAAATGGAATTCAATCCTGAGAAGTGTGAGGTGATGAATTTTGGGAGGACTAACACAGCAAGGGAATACACAATGAATGGTAGGACCCTAGGAAGTACAGAGGATCAGAAGGACCTTGGTGTACATGTCCATAGATCCCTGAAGGCAGCAGCACAGGTAGATTAGGTGGTTAGGAAGGCATATGGGATACTTGCCTTTATTAGCCGAGGAATAAAATTTAAGAGCAGGGAGGTAATGTTGGAGCTGTAAAAAACGCTAGTTGGGCCACAGCTGGAGTGCTGTGTGCAGTTCTGGTCACCACACTATAGGACAGATGTGATTGCAGCGGAGAGGGTGCAGAGGAGATTCACCAGGATGTTGCCTGGGCTGGATCGTTTCAGCTATGAAGAGAAACTGAATAGGCTGGGGTTATTTTCCTTAGGGCAGAGAAGACTGAGGGGGGACCTGATAGAGGTATAAAAAATTGTCAAGGGCATAGATAGGAAGAGACATTTACCCTTAGCAGAGGTGTCAATAACCAGGGGGCACAGATTTAAGGTAAGGGTCAGAAGGTTTAGAGGGGGTTTGAAGAAAAGTTTTATCACCCAGAGGGTGGTTGGAATCTGCAACACACTGCCTGAAGGGGTGGTAGAGGCAGGAGCCCTCAACATTTAAGAACTCTTTGGATGACACTTGAAATGCCATAGTATACAGGGCTATGGGACAAGTGCTGGAAAATGGGATTAAAATAGATAGGTGCTTGATGACCAGCACGGACATGATGGGCCAAAGGTATAACTCTATGACTCTTTAACAAGTGGTAACAGTCCTTGGACACGGGGTAGGCCATTTAGGACTGAGATGAGGAGAAACTTCTTCACTCAGAGGGTGAACCTCAGGAATTCTCTACCACAGAAACCTGTGGAGGCCAAGTCATTGAATAAATTTAAGAAGGGAATGGATACATTTTTAGACTCTAAAGGCGTCAAGGGGAATGGAGAGAGAGCAGGAGTATGGTGTTGAGATAGAGGGTTAGCCATGATCATATTGAATGGCAGAGCAGGCTCAAAAGGCCGAATGACCTATTCCTGTCCCTATTTTATATGTTTCAATATTTCTATAAACTTCTCTCTGAACTGCTTCTCACACATTTACATGCTTCCTTGAATAAGGAGACCAGTACTGTACACAGTACTCCAGATATGGTCTCACCAGTGCCCTGTACAACTGAAGCATAACCTCCCTCCTTTCTATTTAATTCACCTCGCAATAAATAATCACATTCTATTAATCTTCCTAATTACTTGCTGGATCTGAATATTAGCCCTTTGTGATTCATGCACTAGGACGCACAGATTCCTCTGAATCTCAGAGCTCTGCAATCATTTAGATAATATGCTTCTTTTTTTATTCTTCCTGCCAACATGGACAATTTCACATTTGCCCACATTATACCCCATTTATCAGGACTTTGTCCTCTCACTTAACCTATCTATGTCACTTACGTCCTCTTCACAACTTACTTTCCTACCTATTTTTGTGTCATCAGTAAATTTAGCAACCATACCATCTGTCCCTTCATCCAAGTTACTTATATAAGTTGTAAAAAGTTGAGGCCCCAGGGGGGAGGGGGATGATCACAGGAAAAAGATATCACTCGAGAAAGGATGGGGCCAATAGAGAGATGGAGGCAGCTAAAAGACGGAGTGAGACTAAGAGATATAGGAAGACAGCCAATTGGGAAAGGGTGGACCGGGGAAACTGGGAGGGAATACTGCAAGTGAGAGAGAAAAGAAGGGAGGTAGCATGACTTGTAA
Organism: Cetorhinus maximus; assembly: GCF_964194155.1. Classification (NCBI taxonomy): domain Eukaryota; kingdom Metazoa; phylum Chordata; class Chondrichthyes; order Lamniformes; family Cetorhinidae; genus Cetorhinus; species Cetorhinus maximus. The sequence continues at coordinate 170,930,542 of NC_135883.1, forward strand.
TGTTTTTGTTTATTTATAGGAAATCCTGTAGATGTTTTTTTTAAATTCTGGAATTGCTGCTTTGTATTGCAAAGTATATAACCTTCTTGATTTTCCACTAGCCTGGTTTCACCATGTCACGACTCACTAGGGATAGTGTGTTGTAATATCAAGTCCCACTGTTCCCCGAGGCATGACAAATGTGAAAAGTTTGATTAGACCACAAAATTGTCAAATTCTACCCAACTGTTTGATTTAGGTTAACAGGATACAAGCACCAGATTTGTAAACTTAACAAGTAAATAACTGTGTATTAAACAAATTGTCCTTAGCCAGTGACAAAAAAATAAATATTAACTGCTAATTTTTAACTCGTTAAACTCTATCCTTCTCACCCACTATACACAAACAAACACACACACATACATAAGATATAGAAAATATGGATTTTAAGAGCGAGTTATAACAGTTCAATAGTACGGGATTAGATGGGTTAATTGTGACTGATGTCTTCCAAATTCCTTGCAGTTCGTTGTTAATGGCACAAGATGGTCTTCCAGCACTTGCAGTCTGTAGTTCACTGGTTGAAAACTTGCTTTTCAATGGGCAGAATTTTGTGGCTGACGTGCGGGTGGCTGAGCCCGCACGTCAGCACTTAAAATTTCGTGTGAGCGTCCCGACATCAGCGCGCGGCATCGTGATATTTCAGTTGGCGGGCACGTGTAGCAGCGGGATGCTCGCCCACCATCAATTAAGGCCTCGTTAAGGCCCTTAACTTGCCATTTGTCCAGGATTTTGAGGGGCCCATGCAAACTTCGGGTCAGCGCACGGGCCCAACGGGCAGGGGGGCAAGAGATTTTTTAATAAAAATCATGCACTGGCGTGCTTTGTGGACTCAGAGGGGTTGTTCATGTTTTCCATGAAGTTTTAATTGCAGAAAGTGTTTTAAAGTTGTGTGTTTGATTGTTAGCAGTTTACATAGATTTCCAAGAGCTTCTTGTGTACTTTGAAACCAGTCTGCAGACAGTAATCTTTCTCGGGCCTGCAGCTTTCCGGAGGCCTCCATTTAGCCTGGGGGTATGGGTTCTGACATCTCTACTGGAGGCAGCTCCTCTGAGGAGGAAGGGAGGGATAGAATAAGGAGGAGGCCAGGACTGGACAATCAGCCTCCAAGGGAGCCACCTTTGGGAGGCCACGCGCAGGCACAAGGGGCGCAGGGCCAAAAGGTTGTCCAAGGTGCAAGGGGCCGCAGAAGACGCCACTATCCTGCTGCCAGGGTATACAGGCGGCGAAGCAGCTACCCCAATATGACTGAGGTGCAGTGCCGAAGGAGGCTCCGACTCTCAAGGGAGACAGTCACCTTTATCTGTCAGATAATTGGCCCCGAGATATCTCCTAACAGTGTGGGTGGACACCCCATGCCAGCGGCTCTGAAGCTCACAGTTGCTCTCCACTTCTAAGCCTCTGGCTCCTTCCAGGGCTCAGTGGGTGATCTTTGCGGTGTCTCCCAATCAGCTGTCCACACTTGTGTCAAGCAGGTTACAGACGCTCTGTTCAGATGGGCATTGACCTTCATCCACTTCCGCTGCGACCACGCAAGTCAGGCACAGCGAGCCAGAGCTTCGCACCCATTGCTGGCTTCCCCCGCGTCCAGGGTGCTATAGATTGCACACATGTTGCCATCAAGGCGCCAGCAGGTGAGCCCGGTGCCTTTGTCAACAGGAAGGGCTTCCACTCCATGAACGTGCAGATAGTGTATGATCACAGGATGCAGATTCTGCAAGTTTGTGCAAGGTACCCAGGCAGCTCCCACGATGCCTACATCCTCAGACACTCCCAGGTGCCGGCACTCTTCAGTGTTCCGGCTCAGCTGGATGGTTGGCTGGTGGGTGACAAGGGCTATCCTCTGCGAAGGTGGCTCATGATGCCACTCCGCCTTCCAATAACATAAGCTGAGCAGCGGTACAATAGGAGCCACGGCACCACAAGGGCTGTGGTGGAGAAAGCCAACGGTCTTCTCAAGATGCACTTCCGTTGCCTGGACCGCTCAGGGGTCGCACTCCAGTAACCCCCAGATCGCATCTCTCTGATAGTGGTAGCATGCTGCGCTCTGCACAATCTTGCGCTGGAAAGGGGGGATGCAGTTGACGATGAATACCTTGACGCCCTGGATGAGGCTGCACATGATGAATCCAGCAGTGGCTCAGAGGATAAGGAAGCACAGGACGATGATGAGGGGCAGCACGCCGACCCGCTATTACACCAAGGAGGCAGGGACACCCGCGACAATTTAATCCAACGAATCATCAGCCAGCTCCACACACATGGATCAGCAGGAACAGCATTGCCTGGCGCTTCCACATGTGGCACTTAGGTGCCACATCTTCCACCTTATCAGTTGCAACAAAGGGCTTAGTACAGGAACATCAATGTCCACTCAAACACTCATGATGTGTCTGTGAAAAAGAAAAATGCAGCACAAAGGAAACACCCTCAGCCATGGTAAGAAAAGTGGACTTTATTATGTCCAAAATGTAACAGAGACTTCTCCATTGCAAACATTAGTATTTTGTTCCCTATTCTAAGGCCAACACAAAATCACCAGTGACATACCCGTTGAGTGCCTAACATGCCTTATGCTTTCGTTTGCGGGAGCTATGTCTAGGTGCCGCCCCATCGGTCGGAGTGGCTTGTGAGACAACCTGCTGACTCTGCTGTCCTGTTGGCGTCGATGACCTTGGCGGGCGTCCTCTGGCCCGTGGAGCCTGTGACGGCCCCACCTGGGAGGGAGTGGCCAGTTCCAGAACTGGCACCTCCCCAGTTGTCGCAGCCTCAACGGAAGCAACGTTGACTGGCAGAGGGGCAGAGGAGCTGCTGCCCTCATCCGGAGCACCCTGAGAGGAGCTCGCAGTGAAGACAGGCAGCTGCTGCGCCAACGTGAGGTCCCACTGGACCTCCCTGCTCACCGCAGATGCTTGGGCACCGAGCGCCGACGCTTGGCGTGCACAACATCTCCCACATTGGGAATGACCACCTGTGGCCAGTACCGCTGTGAGGGCTTGCAGGTCAGACCGTAACCCAATCAGAAGATTTTCCATCCGATCGAACCCCCTCTCCATGAGAGTTGCCAATCTCTCAGTGGAGGAAGCCTGAAGCTCTGCCCTGAGGTTCATGCCTCCACGTGCACTCTGCCTGGATTCCTCCATTGCAAAGACCAACTGAAGCATACCCTCATGCAACCCTGCCAGATGCAAACATGATTCCTGCCGCTTGTCCTGCAGCTGCTGCATTGGTGACAACTCCAGAGGCATGTCATCAGTGCCGGACTCAGTATGTGCCTTATCCCCTGCAGCCCTCCGGCTGCTGGCGCCATCGGCACTCTCTGTCCCTACCATCTCCTCCAAAGATTGTGAAGTTCCCTCTCCACTGTGACCCGGGACACTAGCCGACGGTAAATTCCCCATTGAGGTGTTGGTGTCTGCGCTGGTGCCTGGCTGGCTTAAATGATGTGCCGCAAGTTGCACATCTTGGGCCTCAGGTGTGGAGGGGGGGCTGCGGTGTCTATGAGCACGGCCATGTGGTGGTGATGCTGAAATTAACAACAAGGACAGTGCATCAGTTAGCGTAAAGTCAGTTAAACCTTTCATCCCTTTCCCCTCCCAGCCTCATAAGTCGCTCACCCTTCAAGACCCTAAGGAGACGAACATTGGTGGGGTGGAAGAGAATCAAGAGGAGGCCCAAACATTAGACGCGCATACAGACAGGCTGGTCAGATGGCCTCAGGAATGCCACATGGCATGTGATGTACCATTGGAGTACCTGACCTGGATGCATGCTGGCCTGGATAGTTGCGGTGCTGAGGAAACATCACAAACACTTGCAACATTTGCCATGGATCACAGGAGATTGAGAGGTCACATTATTGACCTTCAGACCATTTGGAGGGGCATAGACTGGGTGGGCAGAAGGCAACATTTCCCTTTGGCGCAGGGATGAGTAACGTGGTGGCATTTATAAAGTTGAGTGCCATGAGATTCACAGCTGTGGTGCTGAGGACCTTTTGGACAGAGTAATGTGGAGAGCACTGGCTGAAAGGGTGGTGGAGGTCCCAAACCCTCTAAGATGTACTAAGTCTTTCACTGTGCAGCAGCGATGCCATGGCATGTTAGGCCATGGGGATAGTGGTCACAAATGGGATAAGGTGACTTTGGAAGGTGGTGGAGACGCGAATCTTCAAGGAGACGAGGGACGTTTGTGTATGACCCACACGTCAGAGTGTCTCAGTCTGTGAATGAACAGTGTTGCAACATTAACGATTGCAGCAACCATCAGTGGTTTGGATGGTGGGCAGACAGAGTGAATTGGACTGTGGACCTCAAATACCTGGCCGCTGGGCCCCAGCCTCGCTGCCAACTGCTGCCCTGGCCGCCTGCCTCCTCCTCAGCTCCATATCCTGCTCCTCAAATGTTGTGAGGCGCTGGAGCAGGGCATGCCCACCTCCAGTCCTCTGGCGCTCCCACTGATTGTGATCACTTTTTGCCTGCAGAACAGAGAATAGGATTTATTGGGGCTAATTGTACATGTGCTCTGCACGCACACGCCACACCCCAACCACAGTGGCCCATCTGAGGCCTCCAGCGGCTCTTGTCCACACTACTGCTGATCAGTCCCCAGAAGATAGTACGGCTGGTCCCAACCCCCTCCCCCAACAGCCACCTTGGACACATTCGGCGTCCATCACTTTGAATAGCACACGGGTCTGAGCACCCATGGCAAGGAGGCGCAACTCGGTGCGGCGCCGATGCCACCACACCTTGAGGCAACCCTTGCACCATCTCATCACCATCAATGTGACATGTGTTGGAGTTCTGAGTATGTGTCTAGCGGCCTCCCCTGCAGGTTGCCCCCAGACTACTCAAATGCGACAAACACCAACATATGCTGCAGGGAGAACCCATCTTCTCCTCAACCACTAAGGCTGATGTAAGCATGGTCAGTACCCGTTTGCCCACTCAGCGTGCGCCAAATGTGCAATGCAGTAAAGACAGCAAGACGTGCGTTGGCGGGGGGGGGGGTGGGGGGGGGCTCAAAGGCTAAGGCTACCTTCTGGGCCAAATGGCCAAGGCCAACATGGTACTCACCCTTTCAGAGCACAGCAAATCATTGAATCTCTTGCAGCACTGAGTGCCTGTGCGCTGCATATCATCATGGGCGCTGACAGCGTCACCAACCTCCTCCCACACCTGGCTGGTGACATGGAGATCCCTCCTCCTCCCATCATCCGGATACAATATATTCCAACGGCTGGAAACCTCTTGGAGGAGGACAGCAAGGCATGCATCGGAGAATCGAGGCGCACAGTGACCCCCCCGTTGGCCTCTCCTGCAGCCTGCCCCCCTCCTCCTGCTCATGCTCCTGTGGAACCACAGCTGCCTCTCTCTTTCTCTCCCCGAGTGGCCATGGTGCACTGCAAGCAGGCTGCCTGGCCACTCTTTATACAGACTGCTGGTTCCCCATTGGAACCGGTGGTCTGAGCATGCCCGCCCCCGCGGCTATTTTTCCATTCTCCACGGGAGTTGCTAACCCGCTGGGCAGGCCTTAATTTGTCCGCCCGCGGAAAATAATGGCGTGGCCCGTTTGGGCGGTGGCAATCGGCTGCCCACCCGCCGCCAAGTCAGTCGGGCCCGCAGCCTGTCAAGGCCAAAATTCTGGCTGTTGTATGTTCCACATCCTGTTCCAGTGAACATGTCTTTCAGCTGCAGCTATGGTAGTTTTTAAAGCCACAGTTCAATTTTTAAAACCACAGTCCCACAGAAATAAAGAAGAATCAAAAGATATGTTCCCTACATGACTCCACCTTTAAAAGGGATGAAACACCATTTGAAAAATGCATTTCATCACAAGGTATGTCACACGTGGACAACAAAACATGAGACTTACATTCATTCTTCTTCCCCCTTCATTCCTTTTTCCCCTTATACAATCTTAAGCAGTTCCTACCCCTTTAACTAATTTCAGTATTTTACACCCGGGACAATGCATCCACGATCACATTACCTTTATCGGCAATGTGAACAATCTTTACATTGAGTAGATGAAATAATAGACTCCATCTAAACAGTCTCGCACTTTGAGTTTTAAACTTTTCACTGAATGCCAGCAGATTATGGTCGGCGTAGATCAGTGTTTCCTTGTTATTGTGTCAGACATAATCTTCAAAGTGTTGAAGAGACAACAACAGTGCTAGAGTTTCTTTTTCTACAGTAGAGTACTTCCTCTGATATTGATTTAATTTCTCAGAAAAGTACCCCACCAGCTTTTCTATCCCTAATTTATCGTTTTGTAATAGAACCTACCCAAGTTACTAGTGTCAACCGCCATTTTAGAAGCTTTGATAAAGTCAACGGTGGCCAACACTGGTTCATTCATTAAGATTGCCTTCAGCTTTTCAAAGGCTGCTTGGCATTCTGCTGACTATGCCATTTTTGTCTGTTTGCTTAACAAATTGGTTAGATATAGAGCTATTGCACTGAAATTTGGCACAAACTTCCTATCAAATCCACACATTCCCAAAAACCTCATAATTTCTCATTTGGTTTTAGCAATGGGAAATTCTATTAGAGCGTTCACTTTTGCTGTTCTCGGCAACACCTGTCCTTGCCCTACAAGGTGACCTAGGTAAGTCACCCTTGCTTTTGCAAATTCACTCTTGGCCAGATTTATGACCAAGCCAGCTAACTGCAATTGCTTAACAAGTCCTCTAACTGCTTTACATGTTCTTCCCATGTGTTACTATTAATTACAGCATCACCCAAATAAATCACACAGCTAGGTACTTCAACTATGACTCAATTCATAAGTCTCTGGAATGTAGCTGGGGCATTTTTTAAGCCAAAGGGCATGACTGGACATTGATACAATCTACTGGGTGTAACAATGGTGGATATTTCTTTAGCCTTTGATATTAATGGCACTTGCCAGTACTCCTTTAATAGATCAACTTTAGAAAGAAATGAGGCACTGCCCACCCTATCGATACAATTGGCTAACCAAGGAATCAGATATGGATCTGTCCTCGTCACTATATTCACTTTTCTGCAGTCTATACAAAATCTAGTGGATACACCCGGCTTAGGAACCAACACAACCAGAGAACTCCAGCTGCTTTGTCTGGGCTCGGTCAATTTATTTTCCATCATATATTTGATCTCTCAGCCGAGCTCGTTTCTCTGGGCTCAACCGATATGGATTTTGTTTTATCGGCAGAGTCTCCTACGTCCACATAATGTTTAGTTAACATCCAGGTGTATCCCAAAAATTCCCTTATACTTCCTAAGTAACCTTATTAAATCTTCCCGTGGTCCTTCCTCTAAATATGAGAACACAGTATCTAACTGTCCAATTACTTTCGTATTGGCTAGTCGAATTGTGCATAGTTCGCTTTGTGTACTGTTTACTTCTCCTTCTACCTCCTATTTTACTATATTTGTCATCCTCGACTACTCCTACCACCTGGCACACTTGCTCTTTCTGATCATCTCCACTGCGATGACACTGCTTCAACATGATTATGTGACATAATCGTTTCTTCTTCCTATGCTCAGGAGTATCTATCAGATAAGTCACTGCACTGATGCTCCTAACTATCTTGTAGGGGCCACAGAATTTCATTTTCAGGGATTCAACATGTGAAGGTAATAATACCAATACTTTGTCTCCTGCTTGGAACGTTCTAGTTGAAGCATGATTGTCTGCCCATTCTTTCATTCTGGCTTGAGAGATTTTTAAATGCTCTCGTGCTATTTTACATGCTCCTGCGTTTCTAGAAACATGGACATATAACATGGAGTATTCGTCTTTCTACTTTAGGAACCTTTCCCTAGTCAATTTTAATGGACCTCCTATTTTATGACCATAGGTCAATTCAAATGGACTAAATCCAGTAGATTCATTGGGAGAATCTCTGGTAGCAAATAGTAAGAAATCTAATCCTTTGTCCCAATCCTTTGGGTATTCATGGCAATAGGTCTTCATCATGGTTTTGAGAGTCTGATGATATCTCTCTAAAGCTCCCTGTGTACGTGGGGGATAAGCGGTAGGCTTTAGTTGTTTGATACCCAAACTGCTGATTATATCCTTGAAAACTTTAGACATGAAGTTAGAACCTTGGTCAGATTGTATTTCAATCAGTAGGCCATAATGAGTGAAAAACTGAGTTAACTTTTCCACTACCACCTTCACTATAATTGTACTTAAAGGAATAGCTTCTGGAACTCGGGTGGTCATATCCATGATTGTCAAGATATAATGATGTCCTGCTTTTGTTTTGGGCAATGGTCCTACACAATCTACTAATACCCGACTAAATGGTTCCTCAAAAAATAGTATGGGAATTGAAGATGCTGGTTTGATTACATCTTGAGGTTTACCTACTACCTGACATATATGACAAGTTCTACAAAATTGCGCAATGTCCTTATGAAGACTTAGTCAGGTAAAATGCCTGTTTATCGATGCTTGGGTTTTCTGTATTCTTACATATCCTACCATGGGAATCTCGTGTGATACTCGCAATACTTACGATATTTGGGCTGTACCACTATCTGATGAACAACCGTCCATCCTTCATCTGCAGGTCTGAGGGTGTCTCCACTTCCTCATCAGAACTCCGTTTTTAATATAATAGCACTTTAGAACTCCTTCAGCCTCAACTTCAGTGTGAGCTGACTGTGCTAACTTGTTTAACTCTGAATCTACTTTCTGAGCCTCAATTAAGAAGATATCCCAAACACTTCCTTAGAATTTTCCTCATCCTTAAATAAAGTTTCAGCTCCTCCAACATCTGCTCGTGGTATTATGTTGACCCCTGGTGATAGGCTTTGTTTAGCCATTGTTCTGGTCACCACACATGATGGAAAAATACCAGGAACTTGTTCTTGTAACTGCTCTGTCTCTTTAGCCTCTTCTGGACTTTGTGATTATGGGCGAAGCTATAACCTTCATTCTTGCCAATTCTTTCCCCAGGAGTAGATAGATCCACTCTATCCACGGATAATTTCTTAACCACTCCTACAACCACCGATCCAGACGACAAATCGCATTCCAATTGCACTTTGTATAATGGAACCAGGATATACTCTCCACATTTCCACTTTACTAATACTTTAGCTTTCATTGAACTCTCTAGAGAGAAAACCAGGTCCTTCTCCAGCAAGAGTTTGATAGCTCCTGTGTCCCTTAATATAGTTATGGGTTTAGCTGCATCATTTGATGAAAAAGGGGTTATCTTCTCTTTAGGCAAAAACCCTTTATATCTCTCACCTACCTTATTCACTTCACCTGCATTCACAGCAGTGTTTACATCCAGACCCTTATTCATAGTTAAAGCTACAATTTGGTCCGTGGCATTTTCTTTTTGAGTTCCCCTTTTGGACTCACTCTTATGAACTCCAATAAGTCCCATTGGCTTTCCTTGCAACTTCCAGCGTTCTGAATGCATGTTTCCCACTTTATTACAGTGGTAACACTTTGGCCTTCGAGTTTCACCTCCACCCTCAGTACCTTCCTTTCTGATCTGGGGAGGAGATCTCAAAGTATTCCCAGCTGTCCATTCTTCACCCTGGCTATTTGCATTCCTTTCACTCCCCCACTTTCTATCCTTTTCGAATTTATGGGGGTGATGGAAAAAAGGTTTGATTTTATGGATCAGCTCATAATCACCAGCCATTACTGCTGCCTGTCTGGTAGTTGCAATCCTTTAGTCTTCCATATGGGTTCTTATTACAGAATGTAGGGAGTGTTTAAACTCTTTCAAGAGAATAATCCCTCTGAGAACTTCATAGGTAGTTTCAACTCCTAATGCTCATATCCACCTGTCAAAACTACTTTGTTTAAGTCTTTCAAAATCAATGTAAGTTTGTCCAGACTGTTTCCTTAAATTACAAAACTTTGGTTGATATGCTTCAGGGACCAACTCATATGCACTCCAAATGACCTTTTTCACCACATCATAATCCCTAGAAACCTCCTCTGACAGTGAGGCATACATTTCCTGTGCTCTACCTATCAATTTGCTCTGCATGGGCAATGTCCAGTTTTCCTTTGGCCAATTCATCTGTGTAGCTATCTTCTCAAATGAAATAAAGAATGCTTCAACATCTCTTTCTTCAAATATTGGAAGAGCTTGTACGAATTTAAACATCTACCCACTGGGTTCTGATCTGGAGATCAGTCCTGCCTCACCTACTGGTGTCTCTTTTTTAACTGCCAGCATTTTAGGCAGGTATTCCATTCTCTTTACTTGTCTTCTATCCTCACCATCTCTAACTCCCTTTCCTGTTTTCTTTCTCTCTCCAGCCTTTCTGCCTGTTCCCTTTAGAAATCAAGTTTTTGCATTTACATTTCTACCTGTTCCCTTTGGAATGCCCTTTTTCTTTCCTTTTCTTCTTCTGCTGCCTCTAGTTCCAATTTTTTCATTTGCAACTGAATTTGAGCCCATTTCAATGAATCACCCCTTGGAGAACTTGATCTCTCAGGTATTCATTCCAGTTTTAAATGCTGTGCTATCTCTTTGATTATCTCTACCTTCCTAGCTTTTCTTAATTTACTTGCCAATTCAATTAACCCAACTTTTGAGATCCCTTGTAAAATTGTCAGGAACATCTCTTCCGCTTACAGGAAAGCTTTAGCAGTTTCCAGTGCAATCTTATTTTGATAGTACAAACCTGGTGTTTTCTTTTAGCTTTATTACTTACTAAATCTACACCCAAATCACTGTTGTCTTATGTTCCAAAATATCCCAGACTTGAGCTCCCAAACTTTGTCACGACTCACAAGGGATAGTGCGCTGTAATATCAAGCCCCATTGAGCCGCGACGAATGAGAAGTTTGATGAGACCACCAAATTGCCCAATTCTACCTAACTGCTTAATTTAGGGTAACAGAATCTGAGCACCAGATTTGTAAACTTAACATGTAAATAACTGTCTATTAAACAAATTGTCCTTAAACAGTGGCAAAAGAAAAAATATGAACTGCTAACTTTTAACTCTATAATTTAAACTCTACCCCTTCTTAACCGCTATACACAAACATACACACACATAAGGCATACAAAACATGGATTTTAAGGGTGAGATAAAACAGTTCAATAGCACGAATTCAGAGTACGAGATTAGATGGGTTGATTTTGATTGATGTCTTTCCAAATTCCTTGCAGTTCGTTGTTAATAACACGAGATGGTCTTCCAGCAATTTCAGTCTGTAGTTCACTGGTTGAAAACTTGCTTTTGAATGTCTCTACTGATAACTTTCCCCTTTTCCTTTTTACAGGGGCTTCTTCAGAGAGAGAGCAGGTTACAGAGATATGAAGAAAAAGCCACAAAAACAGAAAATGCTGGAAAAAAACTCAACAGGTCTAACAGCATCTGTGGAGAGAAAGTCGGAGTTAAAGTTTCGAGTCCGTATGACTCTTCTTCACACTCTTCTTTGTTTCAGATTTCCAGCATCCGCAGTATTTTGCTTTTATCTTGAAGAAAAAGGCAGCTAGCTAGCCTTGTAGATTTACTGGAATCTTGTACACATACAGGAGAGAGAGGTTTTAGGTGTGTTCTCTTTGCAGGCTCGGATCTCTCTGCTCACTGCTATCACATAAAACCTTGGTCACCTGATCAGGAGCCAATTAAAATGTTGTTGCTAGGCAGTTTAACTTAGTTTAGGACCCCATTCCGGCACCATTTTGTCCAACCTAGCACACTCTGTTCCAGGAGATAGCAACGTTGTATATTCCACATCCTGTTCCAGTCAATAGGTCTTTCAACTGCAGCCATGGTAGTTTTTAAAGCCACAGTCCAATTTTTCAAATCACAGTCCCACAGAAATAAAGATAAATAAAAGATATGTTCCTACAACCAGAATGTTTAATGCTTCTGTCTATTGTATCCAGTTCTTATATCAAAGAGTATACATTCTTACAAACCCTAGGTTTTTTTTATTTGTTCATGGGATGTTGGCACCGCTGGCTGGACCAGCATTTATTGCCCATCCATAATTGTCCATGAAAAGGTGATTGTGTGATGCCTTGTTGAACCGCTGCAAATCATGTGGTGTACAGACACCCATGGTGCTGTTAGGAAGGGAGTTCCAGGGGTTTGGTTCAGCGATAATGAAGGAACGGTGATACAGTTCTAAGTAAGGATGATGTATGGCTTGGAGAGGAACTTGAAGATTGAAGGGAAACATGCATCTCCTGCCCTTGTCCTTCGAAGTGGTAGATGTCACAGGTTTGGAAGGTACTTTCTAACAAGTTTTCGTGAGTGCCTGCAGTGCATTTTGCACATGGTACACACTGCTGCCACTGTGCATCAGTGGTAGAGTTAATGAATGTTAGAAGTGTTGGATGGGGCCAATCAAGTAAGCTGCTTTGTCCTGGATGGTGTTTAGTGTTGTTGGAGCTGCACTCATCTAGGCAAGTGGAAGGTATTTCATCCACTCCTGACTTGTGCCTTGAAGATGGTGGATAAGATTTAGGGAGTCAGGAGGTGAGCTACACGCCACAGAATTCCGAACCTCTGACCTGCTCCTGTAGCCACAGTTTTTATATGGTTGGTGCAGTTCAGTTTCTGCTCAACGGTAACACCATCTACAAGAGCACTGCAGGAATTCACCAAGGTTCCTGCGACAGTACCTGCCAAACTCAAGACCACTACCAACTAGAAGGACAAGGGCAGCACATAGATGGAAACACCACCATCTGGAAGTTCCCCTCCAAGTCACTCGCCTACCTGACTTGGAAATATATCACTGTTCCTTCACTGTCGCTGGGTCAAAATCCTCGAATGTCCTTCCTAACAGTGCTGTGGGTATACCTACACCACATAGAATGCAGCGGTTCAAGAAGGCAGCTCACCACAGCTTTCTCTGAGGCAATTAGGGATGGGCAATAAGTCACAGAATCACACAGTGCAGAAGAGGCCCTTCAGCCGATCGAGTCTGCACTGACACATGAGAAACGCCTGACCTACCTACCTAATGCCATTTACCAGCACTTGGCCCATAGCCTTGAATGTTATGACGTGCCAAGTGTGCTCATCCAGGTACTTTTTAAAGGATGTGAGGCAACCCGCCTCCACCACCCTCCCAGGCAGCCATTCCAGACCGTCGCCACCCTCTGGGTAAAAATGTTTTTCCTCACATCCCCCCTAAACCTCCTGTCCCTCACCTTGAACTTATGTCCCCTTGTGACTGACCCTTCAACTAAGGGGAACAGCTGCTCCCTATCCACCCTGTCCATGCCCCTCATAATCTTGTAAACCTCGATCAGTTCGCCCCTCAGTCTTCTCTGCTCCATCGAAAACAACTCAAGTCTATCCAACCTCTCTTCATAATTTAAATGTTTAATCCCAGGCAACATCCTGGTGAATCTCCTCTGCACCCCCTCCAGTGTAATCACATCCTTCCTATAATGTGTCGACCAGAACTGCACACAGTACTCCAGCTGTGGCCTCACCAAGGCTCGACACAACTCCAACATGACCTCCCTACTTTTGTAATCTTTGCCTCGATTGATAAAGGCAAGTGTTCCATATGCCTTTTGCACCACCCCACTAACATGCCCCTCTGTCTTCAGAGATCCATGGACACACACGCCAAAGTCCCTTTGATCCTCAGAACTTCCTAGTGTCCTGCCGTTCATTGAATACTTCCTTGTCCAATTACTCCTTCCAAAGTGTATCACCTCACACTTTTTAGGGTTAAATTCCATCTGCCACTTATCTGCCCACGTGACCACCCTGTCTATATCTTCCTGTAGCCCAAGACACTCAATCTCACTGTTAAGAACCCGGCCAATCTTTGTGTCATCCGCAACCTTACTAATCCTATCCCACACATAGTCATCTATGTCATTTATATAAATGATGAATAATAGGGGACCGAGCACAATCCCTGTGGTATGCCACTGGACACTGGCTTCTAGTCACTAAAGCAGCCTTCTGTCATAAGACATAGGAGCAGAAATTAGGCCATTCGGCCCATCAAGTCTGCTCCGCCATTCAATCATGGCTGATAAGTTTCTCAGCCCCATTCTCCCGCCTTCTCCCCGTAACCTTTGATCCCCTTACCAATCAAGAACCTATCTATCTCGGTCTTAAATACACTCAATGACCTGGCCTCCACAGTCTTCTGTGGCAATGAATTCCATAGATTCACCACTCTCTGGCTAAAGAAGTTTCTCCTCATCTCTGTTCTAAAATGTCTTCCCTTTACTCTGAGGCTGTGCCCTCGGGTCCTAGTCTCTCCTACTAATGGAAACATCTTCCCCTCGTCCACTCTCTCCAGGCCTTTCAGTATTCTGTAAGTTTCAATCAGATCCCCCCTCATCCTTCTAAACTCCATCGAGTATAGACCCAGAGGCCTCAAACATCACCCTCTGTCTCCTACAACTAAGCCAATTTTGAACCCACCTTATCAAATTACCCTGTGTCCCATGTGCATTTACCTTCTTTATAAGTCTCCCATGTGGGACCTTGTCAAAGGCTTTGCTGAAATCCACATAAACTACATAAATTGCACTACCCTCATCTACACGCCTGATCACCTCCTCAAAAAATTCAATCAAATTTGTTAGGCAAGACCTCCCTCTGACAAAGCCATGCCGACTATTCCTGATCAAACCTTGCCTCTCCAAGTGGAGATAGATTCTCTCCTTCAGAATTTTCTCCAATAGTTTCCCTACCACTGACGTGAGACTCACTGGCCTGTAGTTCCCTGGCTTATCTCTACAACCCTTCTTAAATAGCGGAACCACATTAGCTGTTCTCCAGTCCTCTGGCACCTCCCCCGTGGCCAGAGAGGAATTAAAATTTGGGTCAGAGCCCCTGCGACCTCCTCCCTTGCCTCCCTCTGCAGTCTGGGACACAAATCATCCGGACCTGGAGACTTGTCCACTTTTAAGCCTGCCAACAACTCCAATACCTTGTCACTCTCTATATGAATATGCTCCAGAACCTCGCAGTCTCTCTCCCCGAGTTCGATACCTTCATCCTCATTCTCTTTGGTGAAGATGGATGAGAAGTATTCATTCAACACTCTACTGATGTCCTCCTCCCCACCCATAGATTGCCCCCTTGGTCCCTTATGGGCCCTACTCTTTCCCTGGTTATCCTCTTCCCATTGATATACTTATAGAATATCTTGGGATTTTCCCTACTTTTACCAGCCAGAGCTTTCTCATATCCCCTCTTTGCTCTCCTAATTGCTTTCTTAAGCTCCACCCTGCACTTTTTGTACTCCACTAATGCCTCCGCTGATTTCCTTCCCTTTTATCTGCTAAAAGCCTCTCTTTTCCTTCTCATCATATCCTGAATATCTCTTGTCATCCATGGTTCTCTGGGCTTGTTACTCCTTCCTAACACCCTAGAGGGAACATGTTGAGCCTGTACCCCCCGCCCCCCCCATTTCCTTTTTGAACGCCCCCCGCTGCTCCTCTGTAGATTTCCCCACAAGTAGCTGTTCCCAGTCTACCTTGGCCAGATCCTGCCTTATTTTACTAAAATCTACTCTCCCCCAATCTAAAAGTCCAGCCAGCAAAGCCCTCATCCCACAAATGAATTTTTTAAAATGTTGATAGTGGGGGATTCAGCGATGGTACTGCCATTGAATACAATCTCTAGGTTATAATGCTGTATAAATTGTATGCGGAAATACAAATTAGGATCAACTAATAGGAGTAAGGGATGACACTGAACCTGAAGTTATTTTTGCAGACCCTGAATTTATAATAATCAATCAGAAAGACATACAGTTCCCCTTGCAAAAATTGTTGGTTAACTATCATGCCAAATGTGGATAAAATATTTACAAAACTAAAAATTATTATGATTATAAACATCCTCATATTTACATTCTTGTTAATCTTACCGTTAACATTTTTGAGTGACTTGTGTTTAACACATTGATCACTCCCTTGCAATGTTGTCCTTTAAGCTGTTCTATGATGGAATTGAACTTAGCAGACATGCATTTCCAGTGTTCCAGTTCAGTGAGTGGACCTGAATCTTCAGCCTCTTTTCTCACTTGATTACTTTGTGCCAGCACCTGTAAATAAAAATCACAAGAAAGTTCATGAAAGCATCTCTACATAAGAACAAAGAGCAAGAGCAGCCAGGGCCTCAAGACTGCTTCACCATTCAAATGTTCATGGCTGATCTTTGGCCTCAACTCCGTTCTCCTGCCTGCTCACCATATTACTTGATTCCCTGAGACACCAAAAATCTGCAGTTTTCAGACTGAAATATATTCAACAATGGAGCATCAGAGTCCTCTGGGTCAGAGAATTCCAAAGATTCACAGCCTTTTTTCATCTCATTTCAATCCTAAATGATCAATACCTTGAACTGAGATTGTGAGTCCTTATTCTAGACTCCCCAGCCAGGGGAAACAAACTTTCAGTGTCTACTCTATCAAGTTTCTTCAGAATCTTGTATGTTTCAATGAGATCACCTCTCATTCTTCTAAACTCCAGAGAGCATAGTCCCAATTTTTTCAGTTTCTCACAATAACCTTCCGGTAACAGGAACCAATCTGGTGAACCTTCATGGTCCTGCTTCTAATGCAATATCCTTCCTAAAATACAGAGACCAAAACAGCTCAAAATAATCTAGCTGTGGTCTCACCAAAGCCCTATACAATTTCAGCAGGACTTCTTTATTTTGGTGCGCCAATCCACTTGCAATAAAGGCCAACAGGCCATTGCCTTCCTAATTGCTTGATGTACTTGCATGCTAACTTTCTGTGCACCTTGTACAAGCACCCTCAACTCAGTTTGAACAACAGCATCTACAAATTTCTCAACTTTTAAAAATATTCTGATACAAATGTGAAACTTGATAAAATGGTTATGTTTTAAACTGACTCTTTTAATTTAAAATAAGTCAGAATGTCCTAGACTGGGGGATGCTAATTATCAAAGGTCAGATCATGTGACCCAGTTGTCAGGGGATAGGGGCCCAGGTCAAAACGTATTGAAAGTAAGATGCAGAATTTAACACTCGGACACGGACTCACAGACTCAGTCAGACAAAGAGATTTGGGGAAGAAGACCAAAAACAGTTGTTGCTATGCCAAGCAGAAGAAAAGGACTGTATTTAGGTTTACCACTAAGCAGGGTGCTGGTGAGGACAGATTCCCTGTTTGAAGAGACAAGACTTTTGGAGAATTAAAGACCAAGGAGTCGCCAGAGGGTGCTTGCTACTGGAAGTCCATCCGATTACGCACAGAAGACTGAGTGAAGGGACTTTTCCTAAAAGGGGATTGGAACATTCACCCCAGTGGGGCAGATGAGTACTGCTGAAGCTAGGAGGAGCTTGGGACATAATATACCACACTATATCACTGCTGAGAGTGTCGTTTAATGGATATGTGTGATCTGGGGTTTGCAGTTGTGTTAAGAAGTTTAATATATTAGTTGCCTACTAAGTGATGTTTGGTTGAAGTTGGTTTTTCTTTGTGTATTACAGTAAAAGGCTTCAGACATGAAATCTTGTATGATTCTTTGCATCAGTCTCTGGGAGATCCATATCACTTCTTAAAAGTTATCAGTCTCCACATGGATTGCTGCATTGCCAAAGGAAATAGTCTCACACTTCCCCACATTATACTCCATCTGCCACCACTCACTTAGCCTGTCTTTATCACTTTGCAGCCTCTTTCTGTCTCCTCAAAGCCTTCATTCCCACCTAGTATTGTATCGTCAGCAAAACTGGGGGCGGAATTTCCCCAGAATCGCACTAAGTGCAGCAGCAGGCGGGTAAAATGGAGTCCTATATGCAGACAAAAATGGCGGGTTTTCACGCCATATCCACGCCGTATCACCCCGAGCCCACCTCATTATTTATTCACTCCCGCGAAAGATGCCATTTCCATGGCAGGCAGGCTCTCATTCGCCCACCCGCCATCACCCCACTGTTGCATCATGTCAGCTGCCATCTTTAAGAGGTAGCTGCCAGCAAAGCGCTCATCGCCACCAGCTCACCACCACTACCTGGGAGACATGGCCAGCAAAGGAAAAAAGACTGCAGCCCCCCGCTTCAATGACGGGTCCCTCGAGCAACAGCTGGATGCTATAGAGGCCTGCCAGGATGTGCTCTAACCCTGCGCTGGCCACAGGACGGGCAGCCAAGTCACCAACCCGGCTTGAGAGGCAGTGGCAGTGGTGGTCAGTGCAAACGCACTGCAGAAGAGGACAGCCACCCAGTGCCACTAAAGGAGGAATGATCTCCTCCATTCCGTCAGGGTAAGTCACTCTTTTCATCACTCTCAACTCTCACTCACAAACCCATCACACATCCACAGGGCCCTCACTCACTGCCAGTGCAAGGGATATCACCATTCACTCTTTCACACACATCTTCATTGTCCTCATCCCGTCCATGGGACCACTCACCACCCACACAGGACAGGCATACTTACCATCTGGCCCGGCAGGCGTCCTGATACACTCTCCCCGTTTCTATCCATGCAGGGCAAACTGGCACACAACAGGAGGGAAATGTCGCAGGTAGGTGGAGGGATGCTGGAGATCATAGTTCTGACAGAATTCGAAAACAGAGCCAACCAGCTGGCCAGCAATGACCGGGACCGGTCCTGTGCTGATGGTGAGGTCGGTGCTGCTCTACCAAGTGAGGATCAAGCAGCGTAACATCCATCAGACAACCATGCCGTGAGTGATGTGTCCTCTTTCACAGGCCACTTCCATACACTAATTATCTCCCCTTGCTTTCACAAGCACATCTGCCAAACAGCTGACAGAGTCCATGACCTAGGGCCTCCAATCTAGCCCTGAAGAAACCTCTGAAGTGGAATCTGGAGGAACCATCCCTGAAGTCCCGCCACAGCACTCACCCACACCCTCCACCAGCGCAGAGACACACACCTCGGTGGGACCTAGCTTTAGAGTAGCCTCGGGATCACAATCTGGTGAGCAATCACACTTTCTGACTCACAGCAGGTGCAGGGAGGGACTTCCCAGGTCCCTGGCACTCGGAGGACTGCTGGAGGCCAGAACGTTGCTGAGTCCGAGTCAGGTGACGAGCCTCTGAACTCAGTCATGTCACAGTTGCTGAAGCTGCAAGGACAAGCTATGAAACATCAGGAAGAGATGTCCGCTGCACTCCTCAGATTGTAAGGCACGATGCAGGAGTCCGTCCATCTTCAGGCTGGGGTGATGGCACCGGCATTGCAACGTACTGAGGCCAACACTGGCAGGACGGTGGCCGCCATGGAGACCTTGCTCGGGACGTCACTCCTACACTGCTGCGTGGGCTGAACTCGATCGCTGATGCCATAGTTGGTCTCCAGCGGTTTGTACACGAGAGGAATGCTGGACAGCTCAATCTCACTCCAGCTACCCCTTCCACTCACGGAGTCAGCCATGGGCCCCCGGGCACCCATAGCGAGGATATCAGCAGGTGCACACTCCGGGGCCATCCACCCAGGTGACTCTGAGAGTGACTGGCATATCTGATTCCCCTCTTCCTGTTACCTTCGCTGTTCCAGCTTCACAGGCTGAGGAGGGGGCCACTGCCACACAGTGGGACCATGAAAGCAGGCCGGGGCCCAACAAGTCCCAGCCCTCCAGAGGACGCCCGCCAAAGCCATTGCAGACAGGGGATCACAGTCAGCAGACTGCCCCCACATCTGCTGTGGATGTCTGGGAAGCACCAAGACATAGCGGCAGGGTTCGGAAAGTTAGGTAAAAGTAGTTGTACAGCCTGGCCATGGGTGTTGATCACTGGTACATACTGTTCACTATTGTCAAAAAACTCCTAAGAAAGTCTCCTTGCCTATGGCTCCTTGTTCAGATGAGCAATGTACTTGTCACTCAGATATGAAACCTTTCTGCACAAGATAAAAGGCAGGTGTCTCAGTCCAGATCCCCTTCCCTGTGCTCTGTGCAGCCTTTAGACCACAGTGATGGTCCAGCCTCACACTCCTTGGAAACATTACTGATGCCTGCACCTCTGCAGTGCTGGTCATTCCTACCAGAATGTAGTCGACAGGCGCCACAGAGTTCTCTCATTTTCTCTGTGTGCTCTCAGCACATTTAATGTGGGGCTGGCCCCCATCACACCAGCACCTGCGACCAGTGATACTGTGCATCAGCTCCTGAAGGGCTGAGGTGCTGAAGGCAGACACAGCATCAGATGCATCTAAAGTTGCATGGCAATGTCTCTGAGATGGCCGTGATCATGGAGCGCAAGCGAGCTGCCCTCAGCCAGACAGGAGTCAGACATTCTCAGGGGCTATGTGAAGATCTATGGAGTGTCCTCACTGCACGTTGTCACCATCCTCCTGTGATCGAACAACTATTAGGGTCTCCACTGCATCTCCATGACAGGAGCATTCTCACAGATGGCATTGGCACTGCCATACGCCAGGCGAGAGTCAAACATTCACAACTGCGAGGTGAGGATCTATGGGGACATCTCATTGCATGTCATCATTCTCCACAAATCTGGCAGCTGTGATGGCCTCCCAAGCGCGCCTGCCTCGTCCAGCCAGTACAAGAGCCTCATCCCTGTTATTATCACCACTGAGGACCCCCTCACCCTCATCCCTGTCAGCGACATCCTCATCTGAGCAGACCTCCAGTTCCTCCATCTCCTCCTCAGCCAGCTTGTCTCCCCATTGGAGTGCCAGGTTGTAAAGGGTGCAGCAGACGACGACGATGCGTGGCACCCTCTGCGGACTGTATTGCAGGGCTCCACCAGACCGGTCCAGACACCAGAGCCATATCTTCAGCATCCTGATCATCTACTCCACCAAGTTGCGAGCTGCTACATCAGCCTAATTATAGCGTCGCTCTGCTGCAGTCTGAGGCCGCCACACGGGTGTCATCAACCATGGCCTCTGCGGGTAGCCCTTGTCCCCAAGTAGTCAACCCTGCAGCATCTCTGGACCTGGAAGACTGCAGGGATCTGCAAGCAGCTCAGGATGTAGGCATCGCGCACACTCCCTGGAAATCATGCGCACACCAGCAGTATGCGTTTCTGGTGGTCACACACCAGCTGCACGTTCAGTGAGTGGAAGTCCTTGCGGCTGATGAAGTCCACTGAGTGTAGCAACGGAAACCTGAGTGCCACATGAGTACAGTCAATTACACCCTGCACCTGTGGGAATCCCGAGATCAGGGCGAATCCAATGGCCCTTGCATCCTGGCTGTCGCGGTCCTGGGCAAAATGCACAAAGTTGTGTGCCATGGAGAAGATGGCATCCGTGACCTCATGGATGCATTTGTGGGTGGTGGATTGTGGACAGAGGTCACCTGTGGAGCCCTGAAAGGAGCCACTGGCATAGAAATTGAGCATTGCGGTCACTTTCACAGCCACTGGCAGTGGATGCCCTCCATGTCCCCTTGGTGCCAAGTCCTGCAGTAAGTGCCAGATGTAAGCCACAAGGTCCCTAGACATGTGCAGTCGTCAGTGACACTGGTTCTCAGTCATTGCAGGAACGGCAGCCGATGTCTGTAGGCTCTGGGTGTCGCTAGGTGCCGACCAGCCATGGCTCACTATCGCTCTTGGGTAACATGTGTGGGAGCCCCTCCAGCCCCTTCTTCATGAGGTTGCTGCTCCTGCCTTTGCACAGCCAGGATCCTCAGTCGCTCACTCTTCAGTCTTCGACAATCTCTGTAGGCCATCAGGCATACAGCTAGGTCACCAGGATCCATGATCCTGATGTGGACCTCCTGCAGCACGAAAGAGAGAAGAGACACAGTTATCATGGCTGTACTTAGCACCTTTCCTGGCCTTGTGTGACCGCCCCTTAATGCTTCCCGGAGAGTGCTTGTCACCCCTCAGATGGCCCAAGATGAGTGTGCTGCATGGCTGCCCTGTCAACCTGTGACATGAGGGACAGTGGTCCAAACCGGGATGCTGAGATTGCAAGGGGCTGTGAGCGTTATTAGCAGTGACTGCTACATGGCCAACACTGGCGAGGAGATTGTACAACGTGTGCAGTCCAACTGCTCCGCGCTCCAATAAAGTGGTGGTAAACTCGAAATTTGTGCAGGGAGAGTGGGGGGCAGGTTGGGGGGCTAAAATATGTAGTGCTTGGTGGCCCTTTGGTGCCACTGCATTGTTTGCAAGGGTGGCAGGCTAGGAGCCCAACCTCAATAATATCACTGTGGCTGTGCCTGATCTGTCTCAGTTGCAGAGGCATGGTCAGTTTATACAGGTGTCCTTAATGCGTGGCCACTTCCCTCACTTACCCTGACCCCCACCTAATTGCCTGTGCGCAGCATGCATGGCCAGCGAGCACTTGACACCCACTCCCACCGACAACGGTCGCCTCTGAGGCTGGCCAGTACTTGCCCCCGGACACCCCCCCACACCCCCCTCCTCAGCAATGGCCTTCGAGGCTGGCCAGCACCTGCCCCTGGACACCGCACCCACTCAGCAGTCGCCTCTGAGGCTGGCTAGCACTTGCCTCCAGACACCCCAGCCCCGCAGGAGTCACCTCCGAGGCCAGGCATCAGTTGCCCCCGCACTCCTGATGACCCTGAGGCCAGTAAACAACAGGCGAGCTATGGAGAACGCTGCTGCTCACTCACCTCAGTTCCCCCAAAGTGAAAGCAGCACATCGCCTGTGTACTGTTGTGAAAACATCAGTGTGCCTACCCGCTGACGTAGATGGATGATGCGGCAGGGTTCCAAGAGCCTGGCAGGATGGCCTTTTAATTATATGTTGATGTATTAGAATTAGCTCCCCACCAACCCATGGTGGGAAATGTGGCCTGCCATCGGCAGGATGAGTGGATGATCAGGACATGCCTTCTCGCCATCGTGAAGCAGGTCGCGCCATATTTTCCGTGCATGCCACCTATCACACCCGCCACTAGTGGGCTCAGAAAATTCCGCCCTAGGGTGCACTGCTGGATCCTCACTTGGTACCGCACCGCCAACCTCACCATTAACACAGGAACACTCCAGATCCTTGACAGCCAGCTGAATGGCTCTATTTTAGAAGTCCATGAGGAGCTAGATGTCAGGCATTCCTCGACCGGTAAGCAACCTTCTCCTGTTGTTGTGCCCCAGCTTGTCCTGCATGAATAGAGATGGGGAGAGTGTAAGCGGGACAACTGCCAGGGCAGATGATAAGTATGCCTGGCATATGTGGGTGGTGAGTGGACCCATGGACGGGATGAGGACAATGAAGGTGTGTGTGAGAGAGTGAATGGTGATGTTCCTTGAACTGGTAGCGAATGACGGCCCTGTGGATGTGTGATGGGTTTGTGAGTGTGTTAGTTGAGAGTGATGAGAAAAATGGCTTACCCTGGCGGAACAGAGGAGATCATTCATGGGTGGCTTTCCTCTTTTCCAGGGCATTGGCGTTGATGACCACTGCTACTGCCTCCTATGCTGGATTGATGATGCCGCTGCCCCTCCTGCGGCCAGAGCGGGGGTAGAGGACAGGCCTCTACGCATCCAAAAGGCGCTCAAGGGACACGTCACTAAACCATGGTGGGGGCAACAATCTTATTGCCTTTCGTGGCCATCCTGTCTTCTGTACAGCAGTCCTAGTCTGGAGCACTGAGATGTATGCGAGTGGTTGCACTTTAAATATGGCACCTGTCATGATGAAGCAATAAGGTGGTGGTATGGTGGGTGAATGAGAGCCTGCCCACCATAGAAACAGTGTGTTTCCCAGGAATGCATGATTAATGCGGTGGGTTTGGGACAATACAGAGTGAAAAGCCCCCATTGCGAGCGGCAGGTAAAACATCGTTTTCCTTTCCCGTTACCACACTTAGGGCAAATCTGGGACGATTCCACTCTAGGTACACTATTCTCTATATCTTTGTCAAAATCACAATTCCTCATTTATCGTTATTCTTTGCTTCCAGTCCCATAACTAATCCCCTTCACATTGAGGATACCCTCCATCGTGTTGGGCGACACTACCACCATCCCAAATACTACAAAATTTGAACATATCTAGCGGCTTAAAACTGGGCATCCATGAAGCACTATGGGCCATCTGCAGCAACAGGTTTGTATGCAAACACTATCTGTAACCTAATGACCTGGCATATCCCCCACTCTACCATTGCCATCAAGCTGGGGATCAATCCTGGTTCAATGAAGAATGCAGGAGGGCATTATGCCAGGAGCATAAACAGGCATATCTAAAATGAGGTGTCAACCTGGTGAAGCTACAACACAGGACTTCCTTCCTGCATGCCAAACAGTGGAAGCAGGAGGTAATTGACACAGCCAAGCGATCCCACAACCAACGGATCAGATCTAAGCTCTGCAGTCCTGTCACATCCAGTCCTGAATGTTGATGAACAATTAAACAACTCACTGGAAGAGGAGGTTCCACAAATATCCCCATCTTTAATAATGGGGGAGCCCAACACATCAGTGCAAAAGAGAAGGCTGAAATGTTTTCAAACATCTTCAGCTAGATGTGCCAAGTGAATCGTCCATCTCGGTCACCTCTGGAGGTCCCCAGCGTCACAGATGCTAGTCTTTTGCTAATTCAATTCACTCCACATGATATCAAGAAACATAGAAACATAGAAAATAGGAGCAGGAGTAGGCCATTCGGCCCTTCGAGCCTGCTCCACCATTCATTATGATCATAGCTGATCATCCAACTCAATAGCCTGATCCCACTTTCTCCCCATGTCCTTTGATCCTTTTCGCCCCAAGAGCTATATCTAACTCCTTCTTGAAAACATACAATGTTTTGGCTTCAACTACTTTCTGTGGTAGTGAATTCCACAGGCTCACCACTCTGGGTAAAGAAATTTCTCCTCATCTCAGTCCTAAATGGTCTACCCCGTATCCTCAGACTGTGACCCCTGGTTCTGGACTCCCCCACCATCGGGGACATTCTTCCTGCATCTACCCTGTCTAGTCCTGTTAGAATTTTATAGGTTTCTATGAGATCCCTCCTCATTCTTCTGAACTCCAGCAAATATAATCCTAACCGACTCAATCTCTCCTCATATTTCAGTCACGCCATCCCAGGAATCAGTCCGGTAAACCTTCGCTGCACTCCTGAAGGTACTGGATACTGTAAAGTCTATGGGTCCTGACAACATTCTGGAAATACTACTGAAGACTTGTGCTCCAGAACTAGCGGCTGCCCTAGCCAAGCTGTTCCAGTACAACTACAACACTGACATCTATCCAGCAATGTGGAAAATTGCCCAGGTATGTCCTGTACACAAAAAGCAGGACAAGGCCAAACTGGCCAATTACTGCCCCACCAGTCTATTCTTGATCAGCAAAGTGATGGAAGCTGTCATTGACAGTGCTATCAAGCCGCACTTACTCAGAAATAACCTGTCCAATGACCCTTAGTTTGGGCTCCAACAGTGCCACTCAGCTCCTGACCTCATTACAGCCTTGGTCCAAACATGGAATAAAGAGCTGAACTCCAGCGGTAAGGCGAGAGTGACTGACCTTGACATCAAGGCAGCATTTGACAGAGTGTGGAATCAAGGAGCTCTAGCAAAACTGGAGTCAATGCAAATCAGGGGGGAAAACTCTCTGCTGGTTGGAGTCATAACTAGCACAAAGAAAGATGGTTCTGGTCTATCATCTCAGGCTCAGAACATAACAATGTGGTTGACTCTTAACTGCCCTCTGAACAAGGGCAATTAGGGATGGGTAATAGGGACAGGTAATGTCATATGTTTACCTTCACTTTATAGGGGTCGTAAAACACCTCATTAAAAATGCAAGCAGCCTTTTAAAGTGAAACTAAAACTCCATTTGACCTTTCTTAGGTCACACAGATATAGAAATACAAATCAAACTTCACCTTTAAAGCTAAAACTCAATCCTAACACCCACAAATACAAATATACCATACTTAAACTATCGCTATTTCCTTACACCTTCCCCTTTGGAAGAAAGCTTCAGACCATGAAGGTTTCTTTACAATGGCCTTACATCCGCCTCACACAATTATAAACCTCTAGCAATGGCTTATTACATACAATACAAATAAATTTTCCATTTTGTTTCACATTTAGACATGTTAAATCGTGCAATTACAAAAGCGTACTTAAACAAAGTCAATAAACGTAATAAGATTAGCAGGATTTGTGTATCATAGTATTATCATAACTTTTATATTTCTTTTTCCTCTTATTCCCAGCCTTTAACCCAGCAAAAAATGTTTCATTTAGGTGTACAGCCCAATTGTCCTTTTCATTCGCTGTAGGTATAATTCCATCTCCAAGCTCATTTTCTGAACCCAAATGTGGCAAAGTCTCATTTTGATTTAACAAAGTCAAAATAGCATTTTTATGCATTAACATCTCATTTCTTCTCTGGTCAAAATCTCTTTTCGCCACTTCAGAGGTGCTATTGAGATGCTTTTTATGTTCACACAAAAGCGGTTCGTATTCCTGCTTGGCTTTATCTTTAAACTTTTTATGATATTGTTGTTTCTCCAGGTCCCAATTCAAACATCTTTTCCACTTCTTTTTGAGCAGTATTAATTATATTCTCCCTGTGGAGTTTCATAGTTCATTCCAACCCTCCAATTCTTTTACATAATTCCCAAACTACATCATTCCACTCCTTTCCAGGTTTTGAATGGTCTTCTGCAAACTGTCCACTTGCCTAGATTCCAACTGCTATATTTTGTATATTAACATCGGGAAGCACTTGTAAATCAGTGTCTCTGATCATTGACTTGGAAAAGTCATTTTGCGCCTTCAGTTCTTATTGTTGGCAATTCTTGATTTCCAATTCTGCAAGCACTTTAGTTGCTTTCATATTGTCCATTACTGAAGTTGATATATCAGTAATTTTGCTTGGATCAGTTCTTTTCTCAACTGGACCAAAATTCAGCAAATAGTTTTTATTCACAGGAACAACTTTGGAACCATGACACTCCATATCAAACACCTTCTCTTTCCTTTCATCCAGTTTACTTTGAAGTTCAAGAATCTCATTGCTCTTTTCCCAACAATGTACTAACAGTTCGTTAGTTTTGGCTTTTAATTCTGCATTCAACCAATTATTCTGATGTGCCAACAATTCCTTTTCTTGTTCAAAGCATTTTCCCTGATATCTCATAGCAATTATTGATGCTCGAAGCTCATCAAGTTTTAACTGAAGATTGACCTTTCTTAAGTTCGCTTCTACATGCTTATCATTTAGACATTTCAAGTCCTCAGTCAAGTGTTCTACTTTCTGTGACTCATTCTCTTCTTTCATTTGCAAGCTCCTCTTTCACACATGGAAGTTGGTTTTCTACATTAATCACGTTTTCCTTCAGCTGCTTACTATCTGCAATAAGTGTTTAATTTTTGGCCACAGTAGTTTCCTGAAGCATGCTGGGACGAGTGTCCTCTCAAATCACATAACTAGTGAAGTGGAGAGGGCTTTAAACTAAACAAGAGGGATGAGGGATCAAGCTTGGGTAGAGTAACCAATCCAAGGTGTAGAGTCAAGACAGGAGAGAAAAGTAATAATATGAGAAATGAGGGTCAGAGAATGGCAGAAGGGGACAGAGAGAAAAACCTAAGAATACAGCAACAGTCAAGACTAGATGTTACAAAGGTAATAAAAGACAAAACTGAAGGCTCTCTATCTGAATGCACATAGCATTCACAACAAAGTTGTGTAAGGTGAGTTTGAAAAGTAACTTGAATCCAGTAAAATTATCACAAGTGCAAAAAGAAATTGAATTTATGCTCAAAAATAACATTATTGAGTTGAGTTGCAGCAATTTGAGTTCATCTATTGTGATGGTACTGAAGCCAGATGGAACACAAAGACCGTGTGTGGATTATCGAAAAGTCAGTGCAGTGGCAAAAGTGGATTCATACTCTATTCCACATTTGGAAGACTGCATTGAGAAAGTGGGACAATCAGTGGAGAAATTGCCTATTTCAGGGGTTCAGTTTATTTGGGAAATGATATAGCTGGGTCACAGATGTTGGTGATGCCTTCTGCAGTTGAAGTCAGTGGAAAAGCAATCCACAGAAACGTTGCAGGAAGGACATCATGTTTTGTTTCTAGGCTATATGGTAATTTGGCCTCCATAGCCTTCTGTGGTAGAGAATTCCATAGGTTCACCACCCTCTGAGTGAAGAAGTTTCTCCTTATCTCAGTCCTAAATGATCTACACCATATCCTGAGACTGTGACCCCTTGTTCTAGACCCCCCCAGCCAGAGGAAATATCATCCCTGCACCCAGTTTGTCCATCCCTGTCAGAATTTCATATTTCAATGAGATCTCCTCTCATTCTTCTAAACTTTTTTTTCTAACATCCAAAATATATATTTTACTTCTATTGTGTATTGTATTATTTCAAGATTTTTACAGAAACAATTGAAAGAAATAATATCCTTGGAGAATCTCATGGCAGAGAAAATCTACATTACAATGATTTTTTTTACTGACTGAACAAAAGGTAAATTGCAGTTCAATGTACACATGTGAATATGGCAAAAACAACAGAATGGTTCCTCAATCAAGAGTTGATGATAAGATACTGCTCAATATCTCTCTATTGTGGTCTTGACGGATGGTCTTATCAAGGAACTGAGAGCAAGGACAGAAACACCTGGTTCCAGGCCTGCTGCAACCTTCAATATCGGAAGAAGTCTTTGGGCTATCACAGATCCCCTCTCTGTTGCCTCCAGCTCAGCAGGAATCAGGAACATGCCAGTTGCTTCAGAGTGTACATCTCTACTGATTGGTGCTTAACAGCCTTGCCCCAACTACAAGGAAACAAACATTCCCAAGAAAGAAATTAACATCAACATAGGCCAGAGATCTTGTTATGATGTGGCAGATAATGTGTGTCAGGCGGACCAAATCCACGAGGGAAACTTAGTAGCATCGTCACAATGGTTTTGCAATTTGTATTTATTATGGAATGTGTGCACTGAATTCAGAAGTAATAAGTCACCAAGACCTTTAGAGTTTTTAAAATTAAATTAAAATATTTATTAACAAAGAAGATTTCAAGCACATACATAAGACTACAATTATCACTATAATAACTCCTAAAATTCATAATTAACCTGATTCCCAGTTACACTCCCTTTAAGGCAACAATCCAAAAATAGATTTTAGATTTAAAACAAACTCAGCAAGTTAACACAATACCATGGACAGTGGAATTCCAATTGGGTTTTCCCCAGCTTCTGTTTTGTTAGACGACAGACTTATGCACAAATGCTGGAGGCTTCAATAAGACTATTTCACACACGCCTGTTAGATTTTACATGGCCTTCTGCCACATAACCTTTCATTCTCCTTTGTATATGTTTCTCTCTTTTTAATATGTAAATTCTATTGCTCCATAAGTCTTTGAAACTGTATCATCCTCATAACATAAAAGCTTTCATTGTGCCAATATTGCCAGTAACCTTTGGGAAAAATAAACACATTCCTTAGCCTTGCTTATCTGGCTAGTGGTTAGCACAGAAAGATCCCTTTGAAATCCAAATATCCCTTCATTTATCTAAAAATGCAAATTCCTTTCACATCTTACATGCTAAGTGTCATGAAGCTATTAATGTATATAACATTATAAGAAAATATTTTTCTTTTAAAATAGAGGTTTAGTCTGTGGGTGTGTCTTAATTGGATTGAAGCCAACTAGTCTAGGTGCTTTGATGCGTACTAGTTTTGATATGTAAGAGAGATAACATGCATTTGCATTTTTTGAATAGAGCATTCAAGAAGTGTGGTGAAAACTCACACCTATCTAGCAGATACCAAGCCATATGTTATATTACTAATAAAATTGGTACTATTAAAGGAGTTTTATTGCTAGAAGAGGCTGGTGATACAATGAGAATTTACATTCAATGGGCAGTGGTAGGTATAAATTCAGCAGTTTTCGGGTTTGCGGAGCAGAGGCAATGTGAGATCAAAAGGCAGCTGTAAGCCTCCAACTGTCTACACAGGAACCAAAGTGAAAAGAACCTCATTTTGAATTTGTACGGTGAAAATGCTTTGTCTGGTTAAATCTATGGGTTGCTGTTGCTTTAATGGAGATTAGTTTGGGAACTTGTTAAAGTTATGATAGCAGTAATTTGTAGCTATGTATATATATATATATTTTAACCTGTGTAAATTAATAAAATGTTTCATTTAGTTTAATGTAAAACCTCGAGAGCTGGCGGTCTGATTCCTGAATTTAGAGTCACATCTCAAACATAACACTTAAAATTATAGGATATGACAGTTGTTTTAAGTTTCCCTCTGGGATTTTTTTTAAAAACTCAACTTTACCAACTGCATCAGTCAAAACAATCGGGGGCTCTTGCCGGGATAAATTATATTTCTGATTCCTTGATTGGTTAGGAATTAGTGAATCTTAAGCTTACAAGTATGTGAGGCACTTGGAATTCAGGAGTTGGTGAGGTATTTTAGAAGTGGTGAGACTGCAAGATGGCTTTGGCAATTGCTAAAATTTGTCTGGGAGTAGAAGAGATAACTCTGATTGGGTTGGAGAAAATAACCAAAAGTAAGCTAACAGAGTTGGCAGATAAGTTAAAATTGGCGTTACCTATGGGGGCTAGGAAATTAGATATAGTTAAAAGTATAGCGCAGCATCTACAGTTGGAAGTGAAACCTGACACTAGTGAGCCACAGCTGGAGGTAGTGAGGCTTCAGTTACAAATGAAGACGCTTGAATTTGAACAAGCAAAGGAACTGGGAAAGCTTGAATTAGAAGCAAGGGAATTAGAAATTGCGAAGATGGAGAAGGAGGAAAGAGAAAGAGACAGGGAGCGAGAGGATTCCAACTGAAAATGTTGGCAGTTAGAAAAGCGATGTCAGTAAGTGAGGAAGGGTTTATCTCCAGAGTAGAACCCAGTGGGGATATGTTTAAATTTGTATCAGCTCTTCCAAAGTTTGAGGAAAAAGATATTGAAGCATTCTTTATTTCATTTGAGAAGCTAGCTAAACAAATGGAATGGCCACAGGAAAACTGGACGTTATTATTAGTCGTTGTTAGGTAGGGCACATGAGGTATATGCTTCGCTTTCAGAAGAAATGTCGGTGAATTATGATGTGGTGAAAAAAGTTATTTTGACTGCATATTATTTGGTTCCTGAAGCATACAGGAAGAAATTTAGGAATATGAGAAAACAGCCTGGACAAACTTATATTGAGTTTGAAAAAGTAAAACAAGTAATTTTGACTGGTGGATATGGGTGTTAAAAATAGAGACGACTTATGCAGCTCTTAGGGAAGTCATCCTTTTGGAAGAATTTAAAGATTCAATCCCTTTGGTAGCGAGAACTCATGTGCAGGAACAGAGGGTTGATTCCGTTAGACAAACAGCAGAGATAGCTGATGATTATGAATTAGTTCATAGAGCTAAACCTTTTTTCCATCACCCTTTCAAATTGGGAAAGGATGGTGGTGGAAAAGGACAAAAAATGGGATGGCGAAAGGAAGGCAGGTAGTCAGGGAAGAGAAGGAGTAGCTGGAAGTTCCCAGGAAGTTTTTTCTCAGAATAAAAAGGAAGGTGCTGAAGGTAGAAATGACATTTGAAAATTATGGGGTTTTCCTTGTAATAAAGAGGGACACATGAAGACAGTGTGTTAGAGGTTGTAAGAAAAATCTGTAGGAATTATTGGGGTACAGAAAAGTTAAAGTATTGTGGATTCTGAGATTCAGGCACAGGGAAAACCAGTGGTTTGTGTACAGGTGAAACAGGGAAAATCAGTGGAAGATAAAGAAGTGAGATTGTGTTCACAGTTTACTCAAGAGAATTCTAGTGAGCAGGTTGCAGAAATGTTTAAAGATTTTGTATGTGAAGGGAAAGTCTTTCCATGTGTACAAGGTCGAGTAGGTAGAGATGTTAAAATTTTAAGAGACACAGGGTCTAGTCAATCCATAATGATGTGGGATAGTGATATTTGTTGTTCAAAGGGAGTATTGCAGGAGAAGGTAATAATTGCAGGAGAAGGGGTTCGTGGAGATGCTAAATCTATTCCATTGTGGAAGGTAAATTTAAAGAGCAAATAGAAAATGAGTGAGGTTATAGTTGGAGTGGTGGAAAAATTGCTTATTGCAGGTATTCAATTTATTCTGGATAATTATATACATCATCATGTGAGTGTTGCCTACGGTAGTTGAGCAGCCTGTAGAAGTGTTTTCAACAGAAGTGCTACAGAAGGAACATCCTGGATTGTTTCCTGATTGTGTTATAATGAGATCAAAGGTCCACAGGGAAGAACAATACAAACAAGATAAGCAGGCAGTTCAAAGGCAAGAAGGTGGTGTCGAAATCCAATTAGCTGGCACTGTATTTGATAATATTGTTCAGGAGGAAGGAATGCAGGACAGTTCAGTTGAAATGTTTAACTCAAAGAGGTTAGTGGAGTTACAGAAAAATGTTTTGCAATTAAAACAGCTATATCAGAAAGCTTATTCAGAAACCGAAGCAAAATGTAATCCAGTATGTTATTATCTTCGAGGGAATATTTTAATGAGAAAATGGCGGTCGGATCACGTCTCAGCAAATGAAAGCTGGAGGGAGGTGCATCAGATTGTTATCCCATTAGGGTATAGAAATGAGATTCTGAGGATTGCTCATAAAATTCCAATAGGGGGACATGTAGTAGTTAGTAAAGAACAATAAAAGATATAGAGGGTATTTTTTGGCCAGGATTGCATAGGGATGTAGTCAAATTCTGTAGAACCTGTTATATATGTCAAGTAACAGGAAAACCGCAAGCAGTGATTAAGCCTGCGCCTTTAATCCCAATACCAGCATCTGAAGAACCTTTTACCAGGGTCATGATTGATTGTGTAGGACCCTTTACTAAGACGAAAAGTGGAAATCAGTATTTATTGACAACAATGGATGTGTCTAGTAGGTTTCCTGATGCTATACCTTGAAGAAATATTACAACTAAGAAGATTGTGGAGGAGTTAATTAAATTTTTTACAAGATATGGTTTACCTAAAGAAATGCAATCAGATCAGGGGTCAAATTTCATGTCACAGCTGTTTACAGAAGTAATTAACAGTTTGGAGATACAACAGTTTAAGTCAACAGCTTAAGGAGCTTTGGAAAGGTGGCATCAAACTTTAAAAACCATGATAAGAGTATACTATCAAAATTTGCACAGGATTGGGATACAGGAATTCCATTTTTGTTATTTGCTATTAGAGATGCTCCTAATGCATCAATTGGTTTTAGCCCTTTTGAACGAGTTTATGGTCATGAGGAAAGGGGACCACTGAAACTGATTCATGAGAAAAATTGGTGGGTCAAAATTCAGTAACTACTGTCCTGAATTATGTATCAAATTTCTGGGAACGATTGAACAGAGCATGTGAGCTGGCTAGAGAACATTTGAAGATATCACAGCAAGTGATGAAAGTGAAAGCAGATAAGAAGGCTAAAACTTGCAGTTTTGTTTCTGGAGAGAAAGCACTAATTTTGTTACCAATACTAGGTGATTTATTAAATGCAAGGTTTAGTGGGCCTTAACAGGATTGAAAAGGAATTGAGTGAAGTAAATTATTTAATAAATACTCCAGATGGAAGAAAGAAGCAGAGGGCATGTCATGTAAATATGCTTGAAAAGTACTTTGACAGGGAAGAGGAACAAAAAGAGGTTTGAGTAATGGTGGATGATGAGAAAGAGGTAGGAGTGTAGGACTCTGAAATTGATTTTCCTCCAATCATATTGGACAATGAGAGGGTGCTTGGAAATTTAAATGAAATATTGAGTTACCTTCCAAGCAAGTGTCAAAGTGATTTGGAAAAGCTATTACAGTCACACAAACCTATTTGTGGAAATAAGTTGGGAAAGACACATTTAGCTTTACATGGTATATGTTTAGGAATATCATCTTCAATAAGGCAACAACCTTATAGATTAAATCTGGCAACCCTTAATTTTAATAGTGCCCACTAGTTCTGGACTCACTCACAAGAGGAAACATCCTTTCCACGTCCACTTTATCAAGGCCATTCAGGATCGTATATACTTCAATCAAATCACCCCTCACTTCTTCTAAACTCCAGTGAAAACAAGCCCAGCTTGTCTAACCTATCCCCACAGGACAATCTGCTCATTCCAGGTATCAATCTTGTAAACCTTTTCTGAACCACCTCCAATGCATTTACATCCTTCCTTCAGGAGACCAAAACTGCACACAGTATTCGAGATGCGGTATCACCAATGCCCTGTAAAAGTGAAGCATAACATTCTTACTTTTATGTTCAATTCCTCTCATAATAAAGGATAGCATTCTTTTAGCCTTCTTGATTACTTGCAGTACCTGCAAACCAACTTGTTGTGACTCATGCACAAGAACAGCTAGATCCCTCTGCACCTCGGAATTCTGCAGTCGTTCTCCATTTAAGTAATACTCTGCTTTTTTCTTCTTCCTGCCAAAGTGAACAACTTCACATTTTCCCACATTATATTCCAGCTGCCAGATTTTTGCCCACTCAGTCGGCCTATCTATATCCGTTTGCAAACTCATGTCTTCTTCACAACATGCTTTCCTATCCATTTTTGTGTCGTGTGCAAATTTAGCTTCCATACCTTTGCTCCCTTCATCTAAGTCATTGATGTAAATTGTAAAAAGTTGAGTCCCCAGCACAGATCCCTGTAGCAATATACTCATCACATGCTGCCAACCAGACAAAGTCCCATTTATGCATACTCTCTGCTTTCTGCCAGCCAGCCAACCAATCTTCTATCCAGGCTAATATATTACCCCCTATACAATGAGCTTTTATTTTCCGCAACAACTTTTTCTGTGGCACCTTATCAAATGCTTTCTGGAAATTCAAGTGCAGTACTTCTATAGGCTCCCCTCTATCTACCGCACATGTTCCTCCTTCAAAGTACGCTAATAAATTGTTTGAACATTATTTCCCTTTCATAAAACCATGCTGACTCTTCCCAATTACCTAAAGATTTTCTAAGTGCCCGGCCAAAACCTCTTTAATGATCGACTCTAACACCTTCCCCATGACTGACGTCAAGCTAACTGGCCTATGGTTTCCTGTATTCTGCCTCCTTTCTTGAATAGTGGGGTTATATTTGCTACTTTCTAATCTGATGGAATCTAGCAAATTTTGGAAAATTAACACCAGCACACCTACTACCTCATTAGCCACCTCATTTAAGACCCTAGGGTGAAGTCCATTTGTACCCAGAGACTTGTCAGCCCGCAGCTCTATCAGTTTGCTCAGTACTGCTTTCCTAATGATTGTAATTTCACCAAGTTCCTCTCGCCCCTCAATCTCCCAATTTACAGCTATTACTGGAATGATTTTTCTATCCATTATAGTGAAGACAGATGCAAAATATTTGTTCATTTCATCCGCTATTTCCTTATTATCTACAGATAACTCCCCATTTTCACTTTCCCCAACACCGACTTTACCTACTCCTTTCTTGTTTAAATTCCTCATCTGGATGATGTTACCTCTCTAGGGAGTGTCGCTCCCGTGGCACTTGTTGCCGTGGTAACTGTTCTTGTTCCAATCCAGTTGTTGGGGGCACTTGAACCTCTGGGATTAATGGCAGTTTTGTACTCAATACAGCTGGTGAAATCCCTTCTTCCTGACCAGCTGAATACTGCGAAGAAATAGTTTATGCTGTGAAGGAGCAACTTCACTAGTTGTGCATATATGCCTGTGGTTGCGCCGGTATAATTGGTCATTCACTTCCACTGCATATAATTGAGGTGACAATTTCTGTATGCATGTCCCAAGTTTCCACGTGGGCTGATTCTTGTTGAGAGCTTTGAAGATTTGTACCCTGACTGGCTCTCCAATGCTCAGCTCTGGTAATGGTTTGGCAGTCTTGTCAAACTGATCACGCTACACAAGTGCCTGGCAATGACCATCTCCAACAAGAGAGAATCTAACCATCATCCCTTGACGTTCAATGGCATTACCATCACTGAATCCCCCACTATCAACATCCTGAGGGTTACCATTGACCACAAATTTAACTGGAATAGCCATATAAATACTGTGGCTACAAGAGCAGGTCAGAGGCTAGGAATCCTGTGACGAGTAACTCACCTCCTGACTCTCCAAAGCCTGTCCACCATCTACAAGGCACAAGTCAGGAGTGTGATGGAATACTCCCCACTTGCCTGGATGAGTGCAGCTCCCACAACACTCAAGAAGCTTGACACCGTCCAGGACAAAGCAGCCGCTTGACTGGCACCACATCCACAAACATTCACTTCCTCCACTACCGTTGCACAGTAGCAGCAGTGTGTAACATCTACAAGATGCACTGCAGGAATTCACCAAGGCTCCTTGGGAAGCACCTTCCAAACCCACAACCATTACTATCTAGAAGGACAAGGACAGCAGATAGATGGGAACACCACCACCTGGAAGTTCCCCTCCACGTCACTCACCATCCTGACTTGGACATATATCACCGTTCCTTCACTGTCGCTGGGTCAAAATCCTGGAACTCCCTTCCTAACAGCACTTTGGGTGTACCTAACCACAAGGACTGCAGCAGTTCAAGGGGGCAGCTCACCACCACCTTGTTAAAGATAACTAGAGATGGGCAATAAATGTTGGCCCAGCCAGCGAAGCCCACGTCCCGCGAATGAATATAAAAAAAATCTTTTCACTCATGCCTGCTAATACTTCTGGTTTCAGTAGCTTTTTTGCTTTCAGAAGAGTAGTTGGCATGTGGTGTGACATTTGTCTTTGGACAGGGCTACTTTTCATGCCTTCAGTCAGTGTTTCTCCACTCAAGGATTGCCTTGTCTACGTCTGTGCTAGATTTGCTCAATTTCTTGACGATTCCCTTGGCAGTTTTCACTGTGGCCTCAGCCTTTTCATTTGTCTGGAATAGTGTGGAGATGATATGTAGTGCTGAATTTTCCAATCCTCTGTGAATTATGAATTGCCACTCATCACAATGTCTGGAATACCGTACCCACTGAAGCGTGCTTCCAAGCATTCTACTATTTCTCCTGTTGTCATTGAAGTCAGCTGGTCTAACTCACAGTTTCATCCATGGTTTGTCTGGGATGTAATGCGTCAGCAATGGCTCTCTAGCTTCTTTTGCTTTGTACTCTTTACAAGCACAGCACTGGCCAACGTGGTCTTTAATTTCATTGCTCATGTTTAGCCAGTACAGCGCTTTTCTTGCCTTTCTCAGTCGATTCAACTCCTTTATGGCTGCCATGGATGTGCTTCAGCATCTCTCCTCTTATCTCCTTAGGGATGATTACTCTACTTTCTTTGTACAAGATGCCATCTTGGGCTGTCAGTTCATCTCGGTATACCCAATGTGCTCTTGTGACCACAGGTGTGTCCTTGATGCTCTCAGGCCATCCTTTCATCATTATTTCTTGCAGCATCGCGTTGGGTAGTTCGTTTGATTTTAGCAAGGCGCTTGTCTGTCAGATTCAATGTCTTTGTTGGGTTGATGACTTCCATGTCATATCTAGCTGCTGATTCAAGTTGAATATGGAAGATTTCGCATTCTGTTGTAGCATCCTCAACTTTCTTTATGGAGAGCACTGCTCTTGACGGCATGTCTGTGATGTACATCTGTTTTCCTTGCTTACACATCACGGCCATATTTCTTTTATATTTGTTCATGGGATGTGGGTGTCACTAGCCAGGTCAGTATTTATTGCCTATCCCTAATTGCCCTTGTTCAGAGGGCATTTAAGAGTCAAACACATTGCTGTGGGTCTGGAGTCACGTGTAGGCTAGACCAGGTAAGGACAGTAGATTTCCTTCCCTAAAGGAAACTGGTGAACCAGATGGGTTTTACAACAATTGACAATGGTTTCATCGTCATCATTAGACTTTTAATTCCAGTTCTTTATCCCAGGTCCCCAAAGCAATACCCTGGGTCTCTGGATTACCAGTCCAGTGACAATACCACTATGCCACCACCTCCGCTACAAAATGACTACAAAATGTAGTTAAATCACACGCAGACCCAACGATACTTACCCCCATAAACCTACTTCACAATAAACCAGAAAAATGTTATGAAAAAAATATTAGTTTCATGACAGCCTTCACAGTTTCTACTCTGTGCTGGCTAGGCAAATCCATCAGGTAGACAATGAGATCTATCCACGGTCTGGTGTGTTCATTCTCCACATGTAATGGCAGATGTTTCACTAAGTGAGCATTCACTTAAAAGGACTTGTTCTCTTTCAGGATAGCCTCTGCAAGTTGATCCAGATGAAGACCTTCGGCTCCAACTAACAGCATAGTGTCAGTGTTCAGATCCAGGTGTTTGTTCAGCGGCTTCAGCACCGACATCCCGAGTGCGCTCTCGATTCAAATCCAAGTGCGCTCCCAATTCAAATCCACCCGTCCCCAACAAGAAGTTCAACTGGACATCAGAGTGCCAAAATGCATTCAGGAATATGAAAACTGTGACAACAGCGCCAGTATTCGCGACACCAAATTATGTCAAGCAGTTTAAATTCCAGCATCCGCAGTAGCTTTTAGCTTTTTGTTTTTATCTCTGAGTTTAAATTGGTTATTGATGCAAGTAATGTGGGTAATGATGCTGCATTGTTTCAGGAAGATGATGCAGGTATTGAAAAGCCTGTGGGATATTTTTCAAAGAAGTCAAATATTCATCGACAAACGTACTCCACCGTTGAGAAGGAAACACTGAGTTTGGTACTGGCATTTCAACATTTTCAAAGTTATGCTAACAATTCATCAGAAACAATTATTTACACTGACCATAACCATTAAGATTTTTGGAAAAGTTTCAAACCAGAATGCTAGACTGTTGAGATGGAGTCCATGATTACAACCATTTAACTTGTAAATTATATATGTGGCAAGACGAGAAAGCCTAAATGCAGATGCATTATCAAGGATTTAAGGTGTAAGGAAGATTGGACATGTGAAACCTGGGAAAAAAGAGACTGAAAAGGACTCTATTTTTATTGAAACCTTGGGCATATTATCATGTTAGTGCATGCATCTTATAATGTAATAGTATTGTTATGATCCCCAGCTGAGATTACCCCTGGACAAGCCGGATCCCAGGGTGGAACCCAGCCTGATAGATCCTAACTTTGTTTGTTTAAATACGTGGAGAGTAGCTATTGAACAGAGTCACAGGAGTCAGTTGATGAACTTTTTACAAAAGAATAAAACTTTCATTCAACAAGAAAAGATGAACTATTACAATATATATATTATATTACAATATATTACAATTCTCCTTCACCCACAACTATACCTTTACAGACATAGATAGATTTGTAAGGATAACACAATTCACAAAAGCTATCTTATACTTTAATGTACACAGTAAGAACCCAGTCCATGTAAACCTATGGCACCCTGTGGTCAGACACACCGCACTCGTACCTCAAGTGACAGATGCCACCTCAACCAGATGATATGGATCTCTCAACTGCCCCAGATGCTTGTCACACCATGAGCCAACCAGTCTCACTGAATTCCGTCCTTCACACAAGGGTTTCCAATCTCCACTCTCCAAGACCGCGCCTTGGAATCTTCTCCCAAACGGACGTTTTCTCTCAGGCGCCTTCCACAAGGGTTCACCTCCAGGGTTTTGAACTCTCCTTCTGATGTCTCTACCGTGGGTCACTACGTGCATTCATGCTGTCTTCCATGCACTCTCTGTCACCAACTCAGCCTTAAAAGTGCACCACTGCTTCACATACCCCCAGCAAAGAATTACAGACTTTCAGTTGTCTCTTTGAACATTCTTGCTTCTTGCAAGCTGTTCTCACTTTAAATCTGAAACTTGGAGCCTTTCACTCTGCCCCTCACTCTTCAATTCACTTAACAGGACCTTTTCCCAGGTTCCTGTCCTTCCTTTGACTACAAGGTCTTCCTTGGATGTTCCCCTTGTCCACTCCTTTGGATTTTTGGGGTTTTTCTTTAGCTTGGGACTTCTATCTGTCTCCTTTGCTCCAGTCTCTCCTGGCAGCAACTCCAACAGCTTCCAATCAAAACTGCTGTCTTTCTTCTTGTGTGTGTGTGTGTGTGTGTGTGTCTTTGGGAAGAACCTGCCTATCTGGCCCCCCTGTTGCTAGTCAACAGCACTGTTTTTTCTACTCTTGTGCCTTTACCTTATAGTAGTCGTAAACTCCTCGTTAGAAATACAAGCAACCTTTTAAAATGAAACTAAAACTTAATTTGACCTCTCTTAACACACAGCCACAGAAATACAAATCAAATTTAAACTTTAAAGCTAAAACTCATTCCTAACACACACAAGTACAAATTTAACTTACTTAAACTCTCTATTTCCTAACAGTATAGAGTATAGAGATAAGTAGTAATTAATAGGAAAGAGGTTGAGAAAATTGAACCGTTTTTTGGAATATGATGGTTCATTTTCTAAAAAAAGGGGAGGTGTTAAGAAAACAAATCGTAATATTTTTCGTCTGGTAATATCGCTGTCATATTTCTTATGTACTAGAAGACAGGCTATTTGGGGTTGTGCTCACCACCACCTTCTCAAGGGCAACTAGGGATGGGCAATAAATGCTGACCCAGCCAGCGAAGCCAACATCCCGTGAATGAATTTTTTAAAATGGCAATAGAATAAGAGCCAGAGTGACTGCAAGAGTCTAAAACTAACAGCAAGAAGTGGTTTAAATATGTTAATGAACCAAGAGGAACTTCAATCAGAGTTTCACATAAAGCAATAACAGGAGTAGTTTTGAATTGAGTTGTTTTAGTTCAAAGGGGCATATATGCAGGTTGTAAAAGGTATAAGGTAAAGATAGGGTAAGTTTGTTTTCAATAAGTCTAAGAGCTAGGGTAAATAAAAGAGTTTAATCAATTCTAGGAAGAAAGCATTTCTAAAGAGACTGGTTGAGATATTAGAGATCAAAGGGAAGGAACGCATTTAAGGCAATACTAAAGCATAACTGGGGATAGCTGCTTAGATCTGCCAGAAGATAGTGTGAACAAGGACAGACCAGGAGAACCAGTTGCTGTCAACCTCAGAGGACGCCCCAAGGAAAAAGGCACTATGTGGGTAAAAATTACTGGTATTCTATAGATTTTAAAATCTATAAGGACAGTTGCTGAACAGAAAAAGGGAAGGTTAGCTCTGAGGGTAGATAAATAAAGATATTGTGGAACTGTTTTAAAGTACTGTTTACTGTGAAGCCATTCTTGTGTTCAAGTGTACTTTTGTTTTTTATTGCTTTTTTAAATAAACGTTTACTCTACTATCAAATCATCACAAGTATTTGGGGACATTATTTCCTGATTTCAGAACCTCTCCTCATACTACAGAAATTGCAAAAACTGTTTTGGCAGCTGCTTCAAGTTTCCCTTAGGGATCTGGGCAGCCCAACATTTACCATCAGTCGTGCCATAACACAGGTCGTGTGGAATGCACGTTCTGTAATCTATGCAAAGTCGTGGAAGATTCCAGTGTCCTAGATGACCACATATACAGGAAATAGTCAGAGAGTCATAGAGATCTACAGCACAGAAAAAAGCCCTTCGGCCCATCGAGTTTGCACCGGGTGAAACAAGTACCATTTTCCAGCACTAGGCCCATAGCCTTCTATGCCATGGCATTGCAAGTGCACATCCAAATACTTCTTAAATGTTATGAGGGTTTCTGCCTCTACCACCCTTTCAAGCAGTGAGTTCCAGATCCCCATCATCCTCTGGGTGAAAAAATTCTTCCTCACATCCCCTCTAAACCTCCTGCCCCTTACCTTAAATCTATGCCCCCTGGTTATTGATCCTTCCACCAAGGGGAAAAGTTCCTTCCTGTCTACCCTCTCTATGCCCCTCATAATTTTATACACCTCAATCATGTCCCCCCTCAATCTCCTCTGCTCCAGGGAAAATAACCCCAGTCTATTCAACCTCTCCTCATAACTAAACCTCTCCAGCCCAGGCAACATCCTGGTAAATCTCCTCTGCACTCTTTCTAGTACAATCACATGCTTCCGACAATGCAGATTCCAGAACTGCACGCAATACTCTAGCTGTGGCCTAACCAGCATTTTATACAGTTCCAGCATAACCTCCGTGCTCTTATATTCCATGCCTCAGCTAATAAAGGCAAGTATCCCATATGCCTTCTTAACCATCTTATCTACCTGTCCCGCAACCTTGAGGGGCCAGTGGACATGCAAGGTCCCTCTGATCCTTGGTGTTTCCCAGGGTCCTATCATCCATCGTTTATTCCTGTGCCTTGTTTGTCTTGCCCAAGTGCATCACCTCACACATATAAATGTCACCAGCTGCAGAACCTTGAACTCTGTGGTTCAGAACTTGAGTGGCAGCTAGAGTCACTGTGGTGCATCCACGAGGCTGAGAGCTATGTGGATAGCACATTCAGAGAGGTAATCACACTGCAGTTTAGGAGCCTGGAGACAGCAAGAGAATGGGTAACCACCAGGTAGTCCAAAAGAACTAGGCAGGGAGTGTAGGAGTCCCTTGGGGTCCTGCTGGCCCATCAGTTTTCCATTTTGGATACTGATGAGGGCATTGGTTCCTTGGAGGTTTGTGGCACAGGTGGCTCTGTTGTACAGGAGGAGAGGAAGAAGAGGGAAAGAGCAATAGTGATGGGGGATTCGTTAGTTTGGGGGGCAGACAGGCATTTCTGTGGATGTGACTCCAGGATGGTATGTTACCTCCATGGTGCCAGGGTCAAAGGTTCACGGAGTGGTTGCAGGGCATTCTTATGGGAGAGGGTGATCATCCAGAGGTCGTGGTCCAAGTTGGTACCAATGAGTTAGGAAGGAAAGGGATAAGGTCCTGAAGCCAGGTTTCAGAGGGCCAAGAAGGAGATTGAAAAGCAGGACCTCGAAAACAGTAATATCAGGATTACTCCAGTCCAACGTGCAAGTGAGTATAGGAATAGGAGAATAGAGCGATTGAACACGTGACTGGACAAAGGTTCTGGGGAAGGGGGGACCTAGACAAGCCAGATGGTCTACACCTGAACAGGACTGGGATGAAGATCCCTACAGGGAGATTTGCTAGTGCTGTTGGGGCAGGGGTTTAAACTAGATTGGCAGGGAACCTAAGGGCAAATTCAGAGCAAGGAACGGGAGAAGGAGAATGAGTAGTGACTGAAAGACAGAAGCAGCACAAGTTAAAAAGTGTACAGCACAAGAATTTGCCAGAAGAAAATGTGTACAGGTAAATGCAAGGAGTATGTCAAATAAAGCCGATGAGCTGAGGT
Organism: Cetorhinus maximus; assembly: GCF_964194155.1. Classification (NCBI taxonomy): domain Eukaryota; kingdom Metazoa; phylum Chordata; class Chondrichthyes; order Lamniformes; family Cetorhinidae; genus Cetorhinus; species Cetorhinus maximus. The sequence goes on from NC_135883.1 coordinate 170,973,714, forward strand.
TGTAAGGATAAGCCCAGCAACTGCAGGCCAGTCAGTTTAACTTTGGTGTTGGGGAAACTCCTAGAAACAATAATTCAGGAAAAGTTAATAGTCACATTGACAAATGTGGGTTAATTAAGGAAAGTCAGTGTGGATTTCTCAAGGGAAAATCATGTTTCACTAACTTTCTGGAGTTTTTTAAAGAGGTAACAGAGGATTGGATGAGGGCAATACTGTTAATATGATGTGCCTGCATATGAACAGGGGAGAGGCCTCATCCTGAGTGAGACACAGCCAAAATGAGTGTGGGTATGGGCAATTTGGTGCACAGTGGGAATTCGGTGTCAGGGGAAGAGGGGCTCTTTGCATTTTTTCTTTGCTATCCAACTTCTTAAATCTTCAGTAGAGGCTTACAAGGGAAAGGAATGACTGGTAAGTAGTGGGTAAGGTCAAATAAGTATTTACCACTTTTATCGCTTATAGTTTAAGTCTTTTTGTGGTTTATAGTTTGTATATTCTGTAGTAATGAGGAACTAGAAAAAAGGGCCCTAGAGTAATTGATTTAAAGGGTTAAATTTAAAGGGATAAGTCATGGCAGGAGAGCTCAAAGTCGTGGTGTGCTCCTCGTGCTCCATGTGGGAAGCCGGGAACATTTCCAGTACCTGGGACCAGCATGTGTGCAGGAAGTGTGTCTAGCTGCAGCTCCTGGAAGCTTGGGTTTCAGAGCTGGAACGGCGGTTGGGGACACTGTGGAGCATCCACGAGTCTGAGAGCATCCTGGATAGCACGTTTAGAGAGGTGGTCGCACCGCAGCTGAAGGGACTTGAGGCAGGAAGGGAATGGGTGACCACCAGGCAGTCGAAGAGAAGCAGGCAGGTAGTTCAGGAGTTCCCTGGTGTCCCCCTTGCAAATCGGTATTCCATTTTAGAGGCAGATGAGGGCGCTGGTTCCTCCAGGGAGTGCAGACAGAGCCAAGCTTCTGGCACCACAAGCAGCCTGTCTGTACAGGAGGGGAGGAAGAGAGGAAGAGCAATAGGAATAGGGGATTCTATAGTCAGGGGAACAGATAGGCGCTACTATGGCCGTCAACGTGACTCCAGGATGGCGTGTTGCCTCCCTGGTGCCAGGGTCTGGCATGTCACTGAACAGCTGCAGGGCATCCTGAAGGCGGAGGGCGATAAGGCAGAGGTCATGGTACATGGTACCAATGACATAGGTAGAAAGAGGGATGAGGTCCTGCATCAAGAATTCAGGGAGTTAGGCAACACTCTTGGGTTGCAATCTCTGGATTACTCCCAGTGCCATGTGCTAGTGAGCACAGAAATAGGAGAATAGTGCAGATGAATACGTGGCTTAAGAGTTGGTGCAGAAGGGAGGATTTTAGATTCATGGATCACTGGGACCGTTTCTGGGAAAGGTGGGACCTGTACAAGCGGGACGGTCTATATCTGAACCAGAGCAGGACTAACCCTTGTGGGCGGGTTTGCTAGTGCTGTTGGGAAGAGTTTAAACTAATTTGGCAGGGGGAGGAGACACAGAATGTCAGCAGAATAGGGACACATCATAATACAGTAAAACAATCAAGTCAGAGGGAGTATAGCTGCATTAAGTTTTAAGGGAGTGAGGCAAGGCTGGATGGCCTCTACTTTAATGCCAGGAGTATTACAGGTAAAATGGATGAGCTAAGGGTGAGGATTGACACGCGGAATTATGATATAGTAGCCATCACAGAGAAATGGTTGAGGGAGGAACAAGATTGGCAGCTCAATATTCCGGGATATAGAATCTTCAGGCAAGACAGGGGAGGGGGTAAAAGAGGAGGAGGCATTGCATTATTAGTTAAGGAGTTCGTTACTGCAGTAAAGGAGAGATGATATCTTGGAGGGGGCATCAAATGAAGCTTTGTGGGCAGTGCTTCGGAATAAAAAAGGGGCAGCCACATTGTTAGGTATTTACTATAGACCCCCCCAGATAGTCAGCGGGAAATTGAGGAGCAAATATGTGCATAATTTGCAGAGGTGTGTAAAAACAATAACAATAGGGTAATTATTTTCGGTGATTTCAACTTTCCCAACATTAATTGGGATAGACATAGTATTAAGGGCTTGGATGGAGTGGATTTCTTGAAATGCGTACAGGAGAACTTTTTAGGTCAATATGTAGAGGGTCCAACAGGGGACAGCGCAGTGCTGGACCTAACTCTGGGGAATGAAGCCGGACAGGTGGCTGAGGTGGTGGTGGGGGAGCATTTTAGTGACAGCGACCATAACATGGTACACTTTAAGCTTGTTATGGACAAAGAAATAGACAAGTTGCAAAAAAATGTTTTGGATTGGAGGAGAGCGGATTTTAGTAAAATAAGGCAGGATCTGGCCAAGGTAGACTGGGAACAGCTACTTGTGGGGAAATCTACAGAGGAGCAGTGGGGGGGCGTTCAAAAAGGAAATGGGGAGGGTACAGGCACAACATGTTCCCTCTAGGGTGATAGGAAGGAGTAACAAGCCCAGAGAACCACGGATGACCAGAGATATTCAGGATACGATGAGAAGGAAAAGAGAGGCTTTTAGCAGGTAAAAGGGAAGCAAATCAGTGGAGGCATTAGTGGAGTACAGAAAGTGCAGGGTGGAGCTTAAGAAAGCAATTAGGAGAGCAAAGAGGGGATATGAGAAAGCTCTGGCTGGTAAAAGCAGGGAAAATCCCAAGATATTCTATAAGTATATCAATGGGAAGAGGATAACCAGGGAAGGAGTAGGGCCCATTGGGGACCAAGGGGGCAATCTATGGGTGGAATGGAGAACATCAGCAGAGTGCTGAACAAATTGATATTGGGAGTGACAAGGTCTTGGAGGTGTTGACAGGCTTAAAAGTGCCTGGATGATTTTTGTCCCAGACTGCTGAGGGAGGTAAGGGAGGAGATCGCAGGGGCTCTGACCCAAATTTTTAATTCCTCTCTGGCCACGGGGGAAGTGCCAGAGGACTGGAGAACAGTTAATGTGGTTCCGCTATTTAAGAAGGGTTATAGAGATAAGCCAGGGAACTACAGAACAGTGAGTCTCAGTCAGGTCAGTGGTAGGGAAAGTATTGGAGAAAATTCTGAAGGAGAGAATCTATCTCCACTTGGAGAGGCAAGGTTTGATCAGGGATAGTCAGCATGGCTTTGTCAGAGGGAGGTCATGCATGACAAATTTGATTGAATTTTTTGAGGAGGTGACCAGGTGTGTAGATGAGGGTAGTGCAGTTGATGTAGTTTATGTGGATTTCAGCAAAGCCTTTGACAAGGTCCCACATGGGAGACTTATAATGAAGGCAAATGCACATGAGGTACAGGGTAATTTGGTAAGGTGGATTCAAAATTGGCTTAGTTGTAGGAGACAGATGGTGATGACAGAAGGATGCTTTAGTGACTGGAAGCCAGTGTCTAGTGGCGTACCACAGGGATCTGTGCTGGGTCCGCTATTATTCATCATTTATATAAACGACATAGATGACTATGTGGGGGGTAGGATTAGTAAGTTTGCAGATGACACAAAGATTGGCCGGGTAGTTAACAGTGAGGTTGAGTGTCTTGGGCTACAGGAAGATATAGACAGGGTGGTCAAATGGGCAGATAAGTGGCAGATGGAATTTAACCCTGAAAAGTGTGAGGTGATACACTTTGGAAGGAGTAATTTGACCAGGAAGTATTCAATGAATGGCAGGACACTAGGAAGTTCTGAGGAACAAAGGGACCTTGGCGATCTCTGAAGGCGGAGGGGCATGTTAGTAGGGTGGTGAAAAAGTCATATGGGACACTTGCCTTTATCAATCGAGGCATAGATTACAAAAGGTAGGGAGATCATGTTGGAGTTGTATAGAACCTTGGTGAGGCCACAGCTGGAGTACTGTGTGCAGTTCTGGTCGCCACATTATAGGAAGGATGTGATTGCACTGGAGGGGGTGCAGAGGAGATTCACCAGGATGTTGCTGGGATGAAACATTTAAGTTATGAAGAGAGGTTGGATAGACTTGGGTTGTTTTCGTTGGAGCAGAGAAGACTGAGGGGCGACCTGATCGAGGTGTGCAAGATTATGAGGGGCATGGACAGGGTGGATAGGGAGCAGCTGTTCCCCTTAGTTGAAGGGTCACTTACGAGGGAACATAAGTTCAAGATGAGGGGCAGGAGGTTTAGGGGAATGTGAGGAAAAACATTTTTACCCAGAGGGTGGTGACGGTCTGGAATGCACTGCCTGGGAGGGTGGTGGAGGCGGGTTGCCTCACATCCTTTAAAAAGTACCTGGATGAGCATTTGGCACGTCATAACATTCAAGGCTATGGGCCAAGTGCTGGTAAATGGGATTAGGTAGGTAGGTCAGGTGTTTCTCACGTGTCGGTGCAGACTCGATGGGCCAAAGGGCCTCTTCTGCACTGTGTGATTCTGTGATTCTGTGTACATAGACTTTCAAAAGGCATTTGATACAGTGCCGCACAACAGACTCGTGAGCAGAGTTATAGCTCATGGAATAAAAGGGACAGTAGCAATTTTGATAAGGTATTTGCTGAGCAGCAGGAAACATGCTTAATGTATGTTTTTCGGGCTGGAGGAAGATTTGCACTGGAGTTCCCCAGGGGTCAGTTTTGGAGTCTTTGCTTTTCCTGATATATATTAATGACCTCGAGCTTGGTGTACAGGGCACAATTTCAAACATTGTGGATTATACAAAACTCAGAAGCATTGTAAACCATGAGGAGGCAACTGTGGACAGATTAATTGTAGGCAGGAAGAATAAAACACAGATTATTACTTAAACAGAGAACGGCTTCAGAATTCCGAGGTGCAGAGGGATCTAGATGATGCAGTGCATGAGTAACATAAAGTTAGTATGCAGGTACAGTATGTAATTAAGAAGACTAATGGAATGCTCTTCTTTATTACAAGAGAAATTGAGCATAAAAGTAAGGATGTTATGCTTTAGTTATACAGGGCATTGGTGAGACCACATCTCAAATGGCCTACTTCTGCTCTTATTCCGTCTGTTCATATGTAAAAAGGTTCAATGCCTGGACATGAAGAGTGTCACCTCCAAAGACTAAGTGGTGGACAAATCACCTTAAACTCAGCAAAAGAGAAGGCTATAGATTAGGTTAGCTTCAGGGATTTGCATTTGTTGAATATAAAATAAATCTCAGGCGAGATGTTAAAAAAATATTCAAATATCCTCAAACACAAACCTGTTCTAGTTGATTGTGCCACGTCAGAAGTACATTTTCAAGCAGTAAAATCATTTCTGGGTTGGATGCTGCAGCTGTCACTTGCTCAAATGAGCGCAGCTGGGAAAGATCAACTGTTTCGCTCTTTAGCACTACAGCTTTTTCAAGACTTGTTTGTGCACCTAAAGAAAGTAACATCCAATGAAACACAAATAGAGTTGCACTGAAATAGTAAGATTTTAATGTTTTATTATTTAACATTGGTAAAGTTTTCCTTCTTTTTAATTAAGCTTTTCTGCACACATATGAACAGGAATTCTGTTCAACCCATAAAGGGAAAATCCCTTTACAACAAATCACTGGAATAACTTACAATTTCTTCAAGTTCCATCAAAACACTGCCTCACAGTAAGGCAAACCTTCAAGTTCCTGTCCGCAGGAGACGAATAATTTAGGTGAAGCGGCAGCCCATTTTAAGAATGATTTAGCATGCCATTAAACTATACCATAATATTCTTTGTGTCTGTCAGCATTGTGTCTCAAATTGTAGCATTAATGGAGGAGTCAAAATTTGGTAGTATTTGGTGGTAGTATTAACCTGGATAAAGCCATTGTATCATGTCCTGCTACCATTTTGCGATATTCTGCCAATAGTGACAATGGCATCTTATATATTCGCCTAAATATAGTGGATGTATTCTAACAGAACGCAAACAATGGAATGAATTCATATGACTTATTTCCTGTTATGCACAAACTCACCAATGCTCCTTCGGCAGTATCTTCCAAACTCACGACCACTACCATCTAGAAAGACAAGGGCAGCCGATACATGGGAACACCACCACCTGGAAGTTCCCCTCCAAGCCACACACCATCCTGACTTGGGAATATATCACCGTTCCTTCACTGCCTCTGGGTCAAAATTCTGGATTTCCCTCCCTAAAAGCACTGTGGGTGTACTTACACCACAGGGATTGCAGCGGTTCAAGAAGACAGCTCACCACTACCTTCTCAAAGGCAATTAGGGATGGGTGATAAATGCTGTCAGCATATGTCACCCATAAATGAATAAAAAAACTTACTTTAGCAATTCTGGGTGCAAATAAAGCCAAAGTATTCTTGGCATTCAAAGCTGCAGATGAAGATTAAATTTTATATATAAAATCATAATATCTTGCAGTACAGGAGGCTATTTGGCCTATCATACCTGCAATTGCTCTTTGAAACAGATATGCATTCAGTCTAACTCCTCTGTTCTTTTTCCATAGCTCTGCAATTTTGTCACCTTCATTTTTATCTTATCCATTCATGGGATGTGGGTGTCGCTGACTAGGCCAGCATTTATAGCCCATCCCTCAATGGTAACCCCCAGGATGTTGATAGTGGGGATTCAGCCATGGTAATGCTACTGAAGGTCAAGGGGCAATGGTTAGGTTCTCTCTTGTTGGAGATGGTCATTGCCTGGCACTTGTATGGCCCGAATGTTACTTCATGTATTTAACTATTTCCCTTTCGAAAATACTACTGATTTATTACTATTATTGCTATACCATTTCAGGCAATGCATTCCAGATACATAACATTTCCCTTCATGTAGCCTCCTGGTCTTTTGTCAATGATTTTAGATCTATGATCTCTAGTATCTGATCCATTCATGGAAGCATAAAAGGTTGACAGCACAAAAGGAAGCCATTCAGGCCATCATATCCTTGCCAGCTCTCTGCAAGAGCAACTCAGCTAATCACACTCCCCGAACCTTTTCCCATTTTAATTATCCAATATCGTTTTGAAAGACACTATAAACTTTGCCACTGCCACACACCAAGGCAGGCTGAATTTAATGCTGGAAGTGGTGGCTACGACTGGAGGCCATTAAGGCTGGAGCAACCTCACCTCAACCATGTCCAGCAGCAACAACCTTAACAACTAGGGATGGGCAATAAATGCTGGCCCAGCCAGTGAAGCCCACATCCCATAAATGAATTTTTAAAAATATTGTGCCTGGTGTCGGGGATCCCGTCATTTGAAGGTGGAGGTGCAGCCTCAAAGAGCTGTCAGCCGTAGGGAGCAACCAACAGCATCATGGAGCAGACCCCGAATGAAGGTGTGTGGGGTTGGGCTCGCTGGGGCTAGTCAGGCAGGCACAGGCATGCAGGGATGGGGTCGTTGGTGAAGGGAGCTGAACCCTTGCCACTAGGCTTTCCTCTGTGGGACACAAAGTACCCAACCAGGAGAGCCCGCTCCTGAGATCATTGGAAGGCTACAAGATTTTACTGGGAGATCTACCCATGTGGCAGAGAGCCCCTGCCATTCTATCGACTTAACCTGCCACTGAGTGAATTGCAGAGCAATGGAAAGGCAACAGGCACTCCACCACCTGCCTTCCCTCCCAATTCTATGGCTACCCCAGTCTCTAAGAGTAAATTCCACCCAGGCTGTGCATACAGATCCAAATCACTCTCTGCATAAAACAAGTTTTTCCTCGTGTCACCTCTGGTTATTTTGCCAATCACCTTAAATCTGTGTCCCTTGGTTCTTGACCATTCTGTCATGGGGAGAAAATTTGCCCAATCTTCTCTGTCAAGACCCCTCATGATTTTGAACACCTCAATCAAATTTCTTCTCAACCTTCTCTTCTCCAAGGAAAACAATACCAGCTTCTCTTATCTATCCACATAACCAAAGTTCCTCATCCCTGGGACTATTCTTGTTAAAACGTTTCTGCACCTTCTATGATGCTTTCAAATCCTTCCTGAAGTGTGGTGCCCAGAATTGGACATAGTATTCCAGCTGAAGTCGGTCCACTTCTAACTTCCTTGGTTTTCTACTCTATGCCTCTATTCATAAAGCCCAGGATCCCATCAGGTAGCATTGAAAACGCTTGAGGCAATAAGATGAGTGCGATGGATGAAAGCTTTGCGTGCATGGGAGAGTGCTTGCACGAGGCTCCGGAAGGCCCTGCCATACACACACACTTCTCCTTCCAGAATCACTCGTGGTCTGACTGCGTGCAGCTGAACTACAGGGTGGACTCGTGAAGACTGTAAGAGAAGCTGAACGTTACACATGTTACACATTATTCAGTGAAAGTGAATATATTTTCAGATCATAAAGCGATGAAATATGTTCACCCGCTCAATCACTTGTGACCTGAAATTCTTAACTTTTCTAGGCCTACCACTTCTTCTAGGTGCTGCCCTGACATCCTCAGGAGGCGTGGAGACAGCCTATGCAATGGCTGACCCTGTTGCCTCTGATGACTTCGGCGTGTGTCCTCTGAAGAGCCGAGGCCTTGAGGACCCCGGTTTGCTTTGGTTTTCCTCCTTTGGGCCAGTTGCTCCCTGTGTGGTAAGAGAGGATCAGGTTGAGAGAGGGTCACAGGCAAATGAAACTGGAGAGGGAGCAGACAGCCTCTGAAATTCCTGAGTGGATGATCCAGGGGTGTCCAGCTGCCACTCCTCCTCCCTTTGGCTGCCCGAAGGCCTGGGCCTGGCTCTTGAGGGGAAGGAGCACCTGGAGGAACATCGAGGTGCCCTGTTTCCCCCTTGCATTCCTACTGCAAGAACTCACCCATGGCTACCATGATGGAGTGCAGGTATGCACGCATCTTCGCGTTCTGCTGGACCAGGGTCTCCATGACTTCCACCATCCATCCCATGGAGACCTCCATATGCGCACATGTGGGCACCACTTCAGAGAGCAGGTGGATGCACTCCTCCAACTCGTGTGCCACTTTGTTGAAGGCTTCCAACAACTCTGCGTGATGTACCCCCGCCTTCTTCTGACACTCCATGATGAGTTGGAATGCTGAATCCAGAGGCTCATCATCTGGCTCAGACCTCACAGGTGCCTCTTCCCAAGAAGTCCTCGAGTACCAGAGAGCTCAGCTGAACCTGCCTCCTCCTGCTTCGAACATGTGTCCATGCGGTGACCACCAGACTATGAACCCGAGCTTGCTCTAGATCTAAGTCCCACCGAGGTGTGTGTCTCTGCGCTGGTGGAGGGTGGATGTGGGTAAGCACTGCGACGGGTCTTCCAGGCTGCTTATTTGCAGCTCTTCAATGGAGGAGGAGTCCTCTTCACCAGAGGTGAGGATCTGGATGGAGCTGAGGGGATAGCTGGGTAATGGTGTCAGTCACTTGACAGAGCTCACTGTGAACCAAAGTAGAGATAAGTGGTGCATGGCACCAGAGTCAAAAACAGTAGAGAGAGCACTCACAGTTGCGTTGGGAGAGGAATTATGTGGTGCAGGATCCTCATGTGGGTGTTTGCCGCCAACCTCACTGTTGCCACAGACACGGTCCACGTCCTCACCAGTCAGCATGATGGCACACTCCTCAAAATGAGTGAGGGGTCTAATGTGAGCCAAACCACCCCCAGTCTAGGACCTCTCCCTGCTGTTGTGTGCCAGCTTCACCTGCGTAAAAACAGATGGAGAGTGTGAGCAGGGTGCATAGCACTGCATGGAATGTTTATGTGGTGAGCAGAGCCATGGACGGGGTGAGGACGCAAGGTCCAGAGGATATTGTCATGACTCACTGGGGATGGTGCTCTGTAATATCAAGCCCCACTGTTCCCTGAGCCGCAACAAATGTGAAAAGTTTGACCAAACTACCAGATTGCCCTAATTCTACCTAACTGCACAATTTAGGTTAACAGAATACCAGCACCAGGTTTGTAAACTTTATAAGTAAATAACTGTTTATTGAACAAATTATCTTTAACCAGTGGCAAAAGAATGAAACATGAACTGCTAACTTCTAACACTATAACTTAAACTCTACCACCTTCTTAAATCCCTATACACACAAGACACATAAGACACACAAAACATGGACTTTTAGGGGAGGGATAAAACGCTCAATAGCACCAATCCAGAGTACAGGATTGATGGGCTGATTTTGATCGATGTCTTCGAAATTCCTTTCAGTTCTTTATTGATGGCACGAGGTGGTTTTCCAGCACTTTCAGTCTTTAGTTCACTGGTTGAGAACTTGCTTTTCAATGTCTCTAACAGTGGTTTTCCCTTTTTCTTTTTTACAGGGCTTTCTCTCAGAAAGAGAGCAGGTTATAGAGATATGAGGAAAGGAGATTTTTAGGTGTTTTTGCTTTGCAGGCTAGGAGCTATTCTGCTGCACTGGTCTCAAACAAACCCTGGTCACCTGAGGCAGACATTTCCCCCTGTTGGGGTGCAAGTTTAGGAGTGGGTACGTGGGGGTGCGCCTCCGATCAGCGCCCACAATTGGGGGTGCGCTGCCATTTTACGTGGGTGGGCCAATTAAGGCCAGCCCAGCATGACGTCTGCCAGGAAGCGCTATGCGCTCCCTATGCGGACGTGGGGGGTGGGATTCCCTCAGCCGAGAGTGCACTCTTTCACACATGCGCACGAAAAAGCGCACTCATTTCCCTGAGGTTAAGTGCTGCTTCAGGGAGATCGGCTCCTGTCCGAAAAAAAATTAAAAACAGAACAAATAAATTTCCCTGACGTGTCCTCTCATGTGACGCTGTCACATGAGTTGGGACATGTCCATCACTTTCATTGAGAATTTTATAAAAAATGTTAAAACCTACATGAAACCTCATCCCGCCCATGGATGAGGTTTCATGCTTTTTCTTAAGCCTGCCAGGGCTCCCAGCCTGCCTGCCAACCTTAAGGTTGGACGGGCAGGTCCATTAATTACTTTAACTCTTTTGTCAATGGCCTCAATTGGCCATTGACAGGTCGGCAGGCACACAGCTGATTCTGCTGAGCCCCTGCCGACCTGAAATTTGAAATGAGGCGGGATGACGTCGGGAGTTCTGCCCAATGTCATCCCGTGTCATTTTACACGTCGGCGATCGGGCACCATCTCCCGCTCGGCAACCGGGAAATCCTGGCCCTGGTTAGGGGCCAATTAAAATGCTGTTGTGAGGCAGCTCCCTTGGTCCAGGAATCTTTTGCAGCACCATCGTGTCTTTCATGGCACAATCTGTTCCAGGACTGCAACATTGCGTGTATCTCTCATCCTATTCCAGCAGACATGTCTTTCAAACTGCAGCCATTGTACTTTTAAATCCACAGTCCAACAGAAATAGAGAAAAATAAAAAGGATACATTTTTTTACAATTTGAGCCTGACGGAGATGTGAGGGTGTGTGTGAGAGTTATTGGTGTTGTCCCTTGAAGTGTGAGATCTCTGTGGATGTGTGATGGGTTTGTGAGTGTGTGAGTTGAAAGTGATGACTAACTTGGACGGAAGGGATGAGAGCATTCATCCTCTACCTGTACGGGTTGGCTGACCTCCTCTGTGTGCTCTGGTGTTGCTGACCACCACAGCCACCACCTCCCAGGCCAGATGGGTGACTCTGGTGAACCTCCTGAAGCCAGAGCTAGAAGAGTAGAGGACATAGAGGTGGGCTTCAACTGTGTCCAGGAGGCACCCCAGAGAGGCTTCACTAAATTTGGGGGCTGCCGTCTTTGCTTTCGAGGCTATCTGTTGCCTGGAGCAGCCCTGGTCTGTGGACATGAAGTAGGTTTCGCTCTGGTGCGTTTTAAATATTGTGCCCAGATGAGGCAGCGCTGAGGTCACGGTGTGGCTGGAAAATCTGAGCCCACCAGTGATCTGATGTGTTTCCTGTAAATAGATTATTAATGAGGTGGGATGCACCAGGAAGGGGCCGACACAGCGCAAAATCCAGCCATTGTGGCCAGCAGGTAAAATGAATTTTTTTACGCCTGCTACTGCATTTAGTGCAATTCTGGGATGATTCCACCCATTGTATTTGAATATACTTTTGTACAAAACAATAAATTTATAAGTCTTTGAAACATATTGGCAGTTTATTTATACAGTCTTAGTTACAGTGATCTTGGTTTGAGGCGACCATTGGTTTTCAGAATGCTGTCAGTGGGGGTACTGTGTCTGGGTTGCATCTGTGACCGTGTTCTCATTTAAGGCATCTCATGCCCCTGCGAGTATCGATGGGCGATGACGGGGAAAGGCTGTTTGCATTTGTCTGCTGAATAGTAATTCTGCATTGGTCTGCAGTGAGATAATGTTTGTAAGTTCGGAACGGGTATACATATTCATTTCAGACCGTACCGCATTGTCTTCTGGCTGCTGATCTGTGTTGCAGAGCTGAATGGTCTTTTCCTGGTCACAGAGTCACAGAATCACACAGTGCAGAAGAGGCCCTTCAGCCTATCGAGTCTGCACCGATACATGAGAAACAGCTGACCTACCTACCTAACCCCATTTACCAGCACTTGGCCCATAGCCTTGAATGTTATGACGTGCCAAGTGTTCATTCAGGTACTTTTTAAAGGGTGTGAGGCAACCCGCCTCCACCACCCTCCCAGGCAGTGCATTCCAGACCGTCACCACCCTCTGGGTAAAAAAGTTTTTCCTCACATCCCCCTAAATCTCCTGCCCCTCACCTTGAACTTATGTCCCCTTGTGACTGACCCTTCAACTAAGGGGAACAGCTGCTCCCTATCCACCCTGTCCATTCACCTCATAATCTTGTACACCTCGATCAGGTCACCCCTCAGTCTTCTCTGCTCCAATGAAAACAACCCAAGTCTATCCAACCTCTCTTCATAACTTAAATGCTTCATCCCAGGCAACATCCTAGTGAATCTCCTCTGCACCCCCTCCAGTGCAATCACATCCTTCCTATAATGTGGCGACCAGAACTGCACTCAGTACTCTAGCTGTGGCCTCACCAAGGCTCGACACAACTCCAACATGACCTCCCTACTTTTGTAATCTATGCCTCAATTGATAAAGGCAAGTGTCCCATATGCCTTTTTCACCACCCCACTAACATGCCCCTCCGCCTTCAGAGATCTATGGACACACACGCCAAGGTCCCTTTGTTCCTCAGAGCCTCCTAGTGTCATGCTGTTCATTGAATACGTCCCTGTCAAATTACTCCTTCCAAAGTGTATCACCTCACACTTTTCAGGGTTAAATTCCATCTGCCACTTAAATGTCCATTTGACCATCCCGTCTATATCTTCCTGTAGCCCAAGACACTCAACCTCACTGTTAACAACCCGGCCAATCTTTGTGTCATCCGCAAACTTACTAATCCTACCCCCACATAGTCATCTATGTCGTTTATATAAATTACAAATAATAGGGGACCTAACAAAGATCTCTGTGGTACGCCACTGGACACGGGCTTCCAGTCACTAAAGCATCCTTCCGTCATCACCCTCTGTCTCCTTCAACTAAGCCAATTTTGAATCCACCTTATCAAATTACCCTGTATCCCATGTGCATTTGCCTTCTTTATAAGTCTCCCATGTGGGACCTTGTCAAAGGCTTTGCTGAAATCCATATAAACTACATCAATTGCACTACCCTCATCTACACACCTGGACACCTCCTCAAAAAATTCAATCAAATTTGTTAGGCATGACCTCCCTCTGACAAAGTTATGCTGACTATCCCTGATCAAACCTTGCCTCTCCAAGTGGAGATAGATTCTCTCCTTCAGAATTTTCTCCAATAGTTTCCCTGTGTCAGCACAGGGTTTCCAAGGATTCGCCCTGTGGTATGTGGTTCACGTCATTGTCTTGACAATACCATGAATGGTGAGCAAGGGCAGGTGCCCTGAAAATGAATAGGCTTGCAATTACTGAACCAGTGGTGTCTACTATATAAAATATCTGGGGCAACCAAGATGAGTTGTTGCAGTAACACTCAAGTGTAATAGATTCCACGGACAGAACCTCTGAGCCATTGTACGTGGTGAGTTTGGCAGGGGTTGGTTGATCCATCACTTACCACTTTCTTGCCATTTTTTAGTGAACAAAATTCGCACCTTCACTGGTATCCAGTTTTGCATATAATTTATGTAGTCCCTGTACTTGTGGGCACATAATCTGGATGATGGCAAAGGTTTCTGATGGTACAACTGTGCCAATACATGCTTTGATGTTCACCATGTTGAATTTCTGCTCTCTTTGCATATCAATGTTCTAGACATCCTCATCACCTGACCATATAGCTTGGCTACATTTTGTGGACCTTGTTTTGATGATGTTTGGTACAAGCTCTTGGTTGGTTGATATGATGTGCCTGTCTGGCCTCCAGTTGTGGCTTCTCATGATGTCAGACCACTCATTCGGGCCTTTGCTTTCTGCACTGGCATTTTCAGTGCCCCGATTCTCTGCATCTACTTATAAATTGATCAATGATCTCCGTAGGCTGTTGCTAAAAGGCATGAATTCCAGATAGTATATCCAGAAATTGAGCTTCACTCGTAATTGATCTTTTATGGCTTGTTTATCGGGTTTAGAAACACTTAGGTCCAGAAAACAGAGCTCTACGTATTGTCTGAACACAGTGAACTCAAAGAAGGGATCTGCTGCTTTCCAATTGTGTGTTGGAAATTCTGTGGTTGTCTTGTGGCATTCTTGCAGGATTAATAAGAAAACCTGTAACATGAACAAAAGTTCAAGTGCTTACAATCCCTCTGTCGTTCTTTAAATTCCAGAACCTTAACTGGTCGCAGCATATTGCTTGACTGCAATGGTGGTGCTGTTGAGCTGATGCTGCCTTCCCACACTTTCTGGAAGCTCTGTCCACGAAGATGTGATTTTTGCATGAAAAATGGGCTACGCGTTTTAAAGTTAAATTAAACAGTGAAGAAAGGCTTTTTACATCTTTCTTCAAGCTGTTAGGAGTGTTGGGAGCTGTCACTGCATGGACTCTTATATCATGATCCAGCCTCAAGCATTTAATCGCCCCCCCCCCACCTTCTGCAACCTCCTGAAGAGAAGGCTTGTGGCAGCAATGCCTGTGGAGCTGTGCCCATTGCTAGGCCAAATCACCCCGCCCGCCCCCCTTCCCACAAGGTTGACTTGTGGCTGTTCCTGCATAAACTTCATAGCAAGGTAAGTTTAGGGCATGGAATTATCCATGACCGCTGGTGTTGGGGCGAATTCGGGGGCATAGGCGGACACTATGGCAAGAAGACCAAAAATCAGTTTCACAACATCGTGAAATCAGTTTGCAATTGTCCACTTAGCCCATCGATGGCGTTTCGTGTTTCCTGCTATCGGACATCAGGAACCTCAGTGTAGTACATCAGCATATGATTATAAGGCTAGCCCGCCAGATTCATCCCCCTCCCGCTAGATCGTCTGCCCACGTTGGCTTGATTGCACGCCGACGTGTATCACAACAGCATATGAGCAAACAAACATGGAGCAGGAGTAGACCATTCAGCCCCTTGAGCATTCTCTGCCATTTAATAAGATCATGGCTGATCTGATAGTAAGCTGAAATGTCCATTCCACCTACCCCCGATAACCTATCACCCCCTTGCTTATAAAGAATCTATCCACCTCTGTCTTAAAAATATTCAAAGACTCTGCCTTCCAGAACTTTTTCAGGAAGAGAGTTCCAAAGACTCAATCCTCTGAGTGAAATTTTTTTGCCTCATCTCTTCTTAAATGGGCGACCCCTTATTTGTAAACAGTGACCCCAAGTTCTAGATTCTCCCACAAGAGGACGTGTGGATCCTCTACACATCCATCTTTTCAAGACCCCTCAGCATTTAAAAGGCGTGGACTTGTCAGGCTGCACTTTGAGGGGAACTCGGAGGTGAGAGCACAGTTACGTAGCAGAGCGCTCACAAGGGACGCAATTTGGGCTTCAAGGTTGAGCTGTTTGAGAGGGCAAAGACTACCCTGCAGTTGTAGATAGCGCACAAGCACATGCAGGGCGGGGGTGGGGAAGTGTGGTGGGCGAGTTAAGTGCCAATGCATTAGGGACACCTTGAATAAACTGACCATTCCTCTGCAGCTGACACAATTCAGGAGCGGCCACCTTGATATCATTGGTGTCGGGCCTCTAGCTTATCTGCCCACTCAAGCAATGCAGAGGCATGAAAGTGCCAGAGAGTTTTTTACCCTCAGGCACAGGCTACAAACTAACGAGCGTGTTAGTGGACTGAAGAACAGTTGGACGACTGGGAACGTTGTACGATCTCCTTGCTAAAGCTTGCTGTGGAACAGTCACAAGTGGAGGCACTCACAGCTCCTTGCAGTGTCATCATCCCAGTTTGGACCAGTCTCCATCATGGTTCAAGCTAACAGTGTAGCTCTGCAGCGCAGGTTAGGAGAATGCCTCTGCCTGAGCAGAGAGCACAGCATGCAGTCCAATGGGCAAAGCTGCCACCAATCGGTCAGGTGGGTGGGGCGGAGGAAGGTGGAGTTTCATGCAGCCATGCAGCCATTAATGTCTGGCCATCCAAGCGGCGGCCAGCACTCTCCAACATGCACTAAAGGGCCTTCAGACTTAATCAAGAGGTTCTGAGTACACCCATGCTAACCCACGTGTCTCTCTCTTTTATCCTGCAGGAGGAGTACATCAGGGTCATGGAGCTTGGTGAACTAGTTGTATGGCTCATGGCGTATAGAGATGACAGAGAAGAGAGTGACAGAGACACTGAGCTGCACAGAGGGGGTAGCAGCACCATCCGGAAGGAGCAGCTGGGACTCCCGCACATGCCACTGAAGAGCCACAGTGAGCCCCGTCGCTGGTCAGCGCCTAGCTCAACGCAGGTTCAATACATGGCACCTTCTATTCCTCCAGATGACCAAGAACCAGTGTCGTTGAACACTGCATGTCTAGAGAACTGGTCAGTCACATCTGCCAGCTACTGCAGAATTTTGTGCCAGGTGGACATGGAGGGCATCCACTGCCAGTAGCCGTGAAAGTGACAGTGGCACTCAATTTCTACACTAGTTGCTCCTTTCAGGACCTCTGTGGGATATCACATGCCTCCAACCACAAATACATCCATAAGGTCATGGATGCCATCTTCATGAGGGCACACAACTTTGTGCATTTCACCCGGGACCAGGGGAGCCAGGATGCAAGAGCGATTGGATTTTCACAGATCTCAGGTTTCCAACATGTGCAGGGCGACATTGGCTGCACTCAAATGCCACTCAGACCTCCGTCACAACACGTGGTCAACTATGTCAGCGACAAGAGATTCCATTCGCTGAATATGCAGCTGGTGTGCAACCACCACAAATGCATCCTGCAGGTCTGCGCACGGTTTCCAGGGAGCGTCCACAACTCTTACATTCTCAGTTGGTCAAAGATGACTGTAATCTTCCAGGGTCCACTCAGGCTGCGGGGATGGCTCCTCGGGGAAAAGGGCTACCTGCTGAGGACGTGGCTGATGACACCCATGTGGCAGCCTCAGGCTAGAGCAGAGCGAAGGTATAACTAGGCTTATTCAGCAACTCACAATTTGGTGGAGCAAACGATCGGAATGCTGAAAATGAGGTTCCGGTGCTTGGACCGGTCTACCAGAGCCCTGCAACATAGTCCACAGAGGGTGTCACGCATCATCGTCACCTGCTGTGCCCTTTACAACCTGGTGCTGCAATGGGGAGACAAGCTGATTGAGGAGGAGATGCAGAAGCTGGAGGGCTCCTCCGATGAGGAGAAAGTCGACGGTGATGAAGGTGAGGAGGTCTTTGAAGGTAAGGATGACGGCATTGAGGCCCACGCACGGGCCAGGCGAGGCAAGCAGGCTCAGGAGGCCCTCATAGCTGCTAAATTTCTGAAGGATGATGATGACATGCAGTGAGGAGACACCATAAGATCCTCACATTGCATCTATGAACATAGGACTCCAGTCTGGCTTATGGCAACGCACATACCCTCTGTGATAACGCTCCTGTCATGGTGACGCAGTGAAGGCCCGAATAGTCACTTTGGTCTCAAGGCTGCACAAAGCACAGGGAACAGGCCCTGGACTGAGACACCTGTCTTTATCTTGTGCAGAAAGGTTTCACATCTGAGTGACACGAACACTTCTGATTGGAACAAAGAGCCATAGGCAGGAAGACATTCTAGGGAGTTTACTGACAAAAGCAAACATTATATACAAGTGATTAACACCTGTGCCCAGGCTGTGCTTCCTGATTGGTCTCAGCTGCAACTCATTACTGCCTGAGCTGTGGGCTGTTGCTGTGCTCGGTGCTGGTTGTGGCTGTTCCTGCTGCTGCTGCTATATTCCTGTGGCTGTTCCTGCTGTTGTTTTCCTGTGGCTGTTCCTGCTAGGGCCTGGAGCCTGCAAGGCCTGAGGCCTCAAGAATTGGAGGAGAAAGAGAGAGAGAAGGTGCTGCAAGACAAGGAGGCCTGGAGGAAAGGACTTTTTTCATTACATCTGCGGTGAGTGTCTGGACTTTTGTTGTGAAAACTGTGTTGCTTTGTAGGGGGAGGAAGCAGACTGCTGAAGGGACTCGGGGAGAAGGGGTGTGTGCAAGTGTCTGTTTAAGATCTTTCACCACCGCCCCTCTTCATGCCCCGCCCGTGTCCAAGTCCAGGTAACAGATGCTGCCTAGTGAACAGGGACGGACCTGACTTCTGTGTGCCGGGCAATACCAGCTGCATGGCAAAGACATCGCCCTCCCCTTATGGGAAGAATAGCTAGACTCCCACCACCCCACTCCACTCCACCCAGCGATACCCACCCAACCTGCACCTATTCATTACCCTTTCCCCTTCTGTGCCTCCCATTCTTTTTTCCCTCTCTCTCCTCCCCTTCCGTCTTTATTAACCATCAGGAGGGAGAGGGTAATCCTTCTTTTCCCCCTTTCCGCTTTTGTAAATGCTGTTGCTACCACCGACAGGGCTCGTGGTGGGTGTGGCTCATCACGCAATGGCTGCCGCGGGGTCACCAGTGACTGGGCCCTCCGAGACAACTATGGAGGCGATGCTATCACCAGTGGTGGGGCCTGCCAAGAAGACCTATTCGGGAGTGACTGCTTCCGTGACCTCCGCTGCTCCCATGGCCCCGTCACCGATCCTCCACCTAACCAGGGCAATGGGGGTAAAGAGCTACATTCACACTGAGATGAATGTAGAAACATGCATGAAGGCTTTGGCCAGAGTTGTCGGTCCCTCAGCCATTGTTGCAGCGTCACGCATGTATGAAAAAGCAGTGTTCTTCATGAGGTCCAAGTGGGCGGTGCACTTGGCCCTGGATAAGGTGTTCACCGTAGATGATACCTTTCTGGCAGTGGATGCTCTTGAGGCCACCGCGGAAAGGCTTGTCTTATCCCTTCGTTTCCGGTGAGCTCCTCCTCCCCCACCTTCACCAACTGGAGGAGGTCAGGTCCGGGGTGATGCCGATCCCACTCAGCCTCAAGGAGCCCAGTCTCTGCCATGTGTACTCCTTCTGGCGCCAGGTCTTTGTTCGCCTGGCCAGGGAGGAGTGTGCAGAGGGGCGGTTTGATGTCACCTTTGAGGGGGCTGCCTACCGCGTCTTCTGGTTGGTGGACGGCGTGCGGCGCCATACCTGCAAGGAGGTGGGGCGCGTCTGAAAGAATTGCCCCACCTCCAAGGCCGTCAATGTCACTCAGGCAGCCACCGCTCCTCCCCCTGTCACCACTCCATCTTCCTCCCCGCGAGGGGAGGTGCCGCCGGCAGCCACTGCCATCTCGGCTGCTGGTGAAGTGAGGGGAGATACCCCATGCCGGAAGCAGGCGTGACTGAAGACCCGCCATGCGAAGGCGGCCCCCCAAAACCCCGAACTACTCAAACCCAACCTGATCTCCAAACCCCTGAAGACACCAGCTCGAGGGCACACAAATCATCCGGCCCCAGCGTCGTGAACACGTGAGCTCCCGGGCCCATGTGCGCCTCAGCGCCATGTGCTGGGCTCAGCGTCGTCCCTGCATGGGTTCCCAGAGCCGGAGGCGGTGGGGCGCGTGACCCCGAGCCAGTGGTCCTATTAAAGATAGTGGACATGCCCGAACACCAGAGGGCGGAGCATCTGGAGGGGCTGGTCAAAGCGGCAGGGGCCTTGCAGATGAAGGTCTCCCCAGCCCCAGCCTACCCAGAAGATTCGCCGCCCCTCGGATGGGGAAGACCTCATGACCCGCGAGATCGGATGTGTCCCATGCCCCAGTGAAAAGGTGGTGGCGTCTCCGCCTCGTACATCCTCACTCTGCCCTCTGGGGGGAGCCCAAATCCCTGACCCCTTGCTGGAGTCCCCTGAGCAGGGCCCCTCGGGGGTCGGTGAGGGTATCGCCCTTGCGGTGGTGCCCCACACTGACCCACTTTCCACACTCAAGATGCCATCTGGCCTGCCAGGGGATTGCAGCAGTCTCTTCATGGCCCGGACAACTGGGTCATCGGGCAGCAGTGGCAAGGAAGGCCTCCCAGCTCCTTCCCAACTTCAGCGCCAGGCGCCTCCGTGCTAGGTCTGGAGCTTTCTCCGGACTCGCCGGGCGACCTGGTGCCTGTGGGGGAGCAGGGCTCTGAGCCGCCGCTGCCCTTTGGCCCATATCCCCAAGAGGAGATGAAATAGGATCCCTCTGCCCTTAATCCTGGGGGTGGGATCGAGGTGGAGGTGGAGCCAACTGGCAGCTCCGAACCAGGCCCCGTGCTCAATACGACGACCTGGAGGACGGAGTTTCGGTGGTGAACACTGTGGACAGCTTAGAGTCGTTTTCGGGTAAGATGGTGGATCCCCTGGTGTCCCCCACCGACTCTTCCCTCATCCCTTTAAGGGAACTTCAGCATTTTTTTAGCGAGTAATCACGGTCGCCGAGACAGGGTCCAGTCGGCCCTGGACCAGTGGCATTCTTTTCCTCTTGTGCTCTAGTCTGCCCGTGAGGTCCTTAAGGCCCCTGGGCTGGACCAGAACGCTAAGAAGAGGGGCCACACGTTTCTCGCTAGGCTCCTGAAGGAGGCTAAGGATTAAAATAGCCCTCTCTTTCTTGCACTTTGCATTAGGCGGTGGTAGCACATACTTCTGACAACGAAGACTACCATAGCAAGCCTCAAAATCAACGACATCAGGGATGCAGCACAGCGCAGGTTCCAGATGTTCTCGGTCCTCAGGGGCAGAAAGTATGCGGTGTGCTTAATGCAGGAAACCCATACTGTTCCGGGAGACAGAGCTACATGGTTCCTGGAGTGGCAAGTCTACATGAGTCACCCAGCCTCCTATTCTGGCGGGGTGCTATCTTGTTGGCCCCACATTTTCAGTTGGAGATCTTGGGGGTCAAGGAGCCAGTGCCAGGCCGGTTGCTGCAGCTTTCTGTGCGCCAAGGGGGCACAACACTTCACATTGTGAATGTGTAGGCTCCACTGGGCGCGCAGCAGCAAGTGAGCTTCTGTGAAGAAGTGTCCACTCATCTCGGCTCCATTGACGCGGGCAGGTGTATCGTCCTCACTGGGGGGGGGGGCAGATTTCAACTTGTCTCAGATCCAGAGGGCATCAGGGCCATTGCCACATCCTACAACATTGCCCTGTTCTCTCCGGATGCGCCCAGCAAGGATGCGCGCAGAGTTTTGTGGGAGGACCTGCCGCAGGTCAGCCCAGAGGGCGCTGGAAAGCTTGAACCCCCCCTATAAGTCTGGGGGAGCTGACTAGTGCACTCAACAGCATCTCCAGGGGCAAGTCCCTGGGGCTGCACAGGCTGACCGTGGAGATCTTCAAGGCATTTTGGGACATCCTGGGGAACGATTACGTGGGGGTCCTGGAGCAGGGTATCGCGACCAAGGAGATGCCTCTCTTGTGGCGCAGGGCCATGATTGCCTTGCTACCTAAGAAGGGGGATTTCTGCCACCTTAAGAACTGGCACCTGGTCTCCCTCCTCAGCACAGATTACAAAATCTTTGCCGGGGCAATGTCTTGTCACCTTGTCACCATGCTGGACCACATGATCCACCCTGACCAGTTCTTCATGGTCCTGGGCCGCACCTTCTTTGATAGCAACCATCTGGTCCGGGACGTTATCCATTTTTGCCAGAGGACTGGTCTGTTGAGCGCCTTCCTGTCTCTTGACCAGGAGAAGGTGTTCGACAGGGTGGATCACGAATATTTATTCAGGGCTCTGCGAGCATTCGGGTTCGGGACGCATTTTGTCACCTGGATCTGACTTCTGTACACTGCCGCAGAGTGTCTTGTTAAAGTTGATGGGTCCCTGATGGCTCCCGTTCGTTTTGGGAGAGGAGTGCATCAGGGCTGCCCCCTTCTGGCCAATTGTATTATGTCTGCATGGAGCCTTTCCTGCGCATCTTGCGGAGGAGGTTGTCGGGATTGGCTCGGCACGGGCCAGGCATCGGGGTGGTCCTCTCGGCTTACGCCGATGACGTGCTCCTCATGTTCACCAACCCAGCTGACCTGCAGAGGATGCATGAGTGCCAGGAGGTCTACTCTGCCAGGATCAACTGGGACAAGTGTTCTGGGCTCCTGGTCGGTCAGTAGCAGGTGGATCCCCTAATCGAGGAGCTCAGGCCTTTCACTTGGAGCAGGACCAGCCTCCTCTACCTTGGGGTCCACCTCTGCCCTGCTGAGGAATCTTGGCCGGCGAACTGGCAGGAGCTGGAAGGCAAAGTCACCACTCACCTGCAGCAGTGGACAGGACTGCTCCGATTGATATCTTGCTGGGGTCGAATTCTGGTCATAAACCAGCTAATTGCCACCATGTTGTGGCATCGGCTGGTCACTTTGAACCCTCACCTGGACTTTGTCACAAAAATCCAGAGAATGCTCATCGACTTCTGCAACAGAAAGCTACACTGGGTCGCTGCTGAGGTTTTGAGTCTCCCGCTTAGGGAGGGCGGTCAGGCGGTGTGCCTACGCACCCAAGTGGCGACTTTCCACCTTCAGGCCCTGCAGCAATACCTTTATGTCAAGCTCCCTCCAAGATAGTGTGCCCTGGTGACATATTTCTTCCGTCACGTGCAGGGCCTGAATTATGACATGCAGCTCCTGTTTGTAGACCAGAGGGGTCTTTGTGGCTCCTTGCAGGCATTGCCCGTCTTTTACCAGGGACCAATCAAAGTCTGGAACATGGTCACCTTGCGACGCAGCTCTCCGCTGTCAGAAGTAGCGGCTTTTGTCAGAGAGCCGCTGCTCAGGGATCCGCCCCTCTGCCCTTTTCAGTGGCTGGCGGACAGGAGGGCTGTGGCTACCAGGGTGACCAGGATCGGGGACGTGCTGGGCGACGGAGGATTGGACTGGATGCTAACACAGGAATTGGCACATCTCACGTCCATGGTCACCCGGCTCACAGCCAATGCAATTCAAGGTCTTAGGACAGCCGTGCTCAGCCCCAACGCCATTCTGGGTCTCGAGGTGGCGCAAGTGCGCGGTGGTCTTCTGTCCTAGTATACCCCTGTTCGGACGGAATTCCACATTGGCCCCAAGCTGCAAACCCTCCCTCGGGAGCCGGTGCTCCGCAACCTGAGTCGCCTCGCAGAAATGGCCTCCGTGCCCTTTAGTATGGTGCGGAGGGGTTTCCTGTATGTGTTGCTGCTGCACACACTTCACTTCCTTGCCCTCACCCGCTGTCCGGACACGCCCTGATGTGCCTTGTTGCCATCCGGCGGTGGAGGTCCCCAGTGGGGGTGTCCTCCCACTTTCCATCGGGAACCTGGGGTGGAGGGTATCACAAGCAGCAGTCCCATAGAATCATAGGTTGTGTCGGTTCACGGACTCCCAACCTACCTGCATCTTTTGCAGCCTCGTGGAGTCCGTGGACCATGTATAAAGAGAGTGTTGTAGCTGCACTCCCTTTTCAGTTATCTAAAAAATCTTTTACTGTTGTTTTGTTTGCACCTCAGTCCCACGCTCCTAATCTACGGGCACACGGTGCAGAGGGGGGCCAAGAGGGAGGCGGACCTCTTCGTGAACCTGCTCCTGGGCCTGGCCAAGTTGGCCATTAACAGGTCCAGGCAGCGGGCGATCGAGGGATCATCTGACCCGACTGTCTACCCCTCTTCTGTGGCTATGTTCACGGCTGGGTGTCCCTGGAGAGGGAGCACGCGGTGTCTGTCGGCACTGTCGATGCCTTCCATGCTCGGTGGGCACCGCAGGGACTGGGGTGTTTTATTTACCCTGTTAATCACATTTTGGTTTAATGTTTGTAAGTTTCCTTTAAATTTTGTCTTTGTTTTTGCAGTTTCCCTTTAAGGGGTTGCCTTTTACTTTGTCCCTAATTTTGTTAATTTAGTTTACTTGGTTGACTCAAAAAGAGTTACATCTTCTTAACCTTCCTAACCCTGCCACTACGTCTTACTGCTCCCAGGACATCCACAGCGGAAGTGGAGGCAGCCAGCTGACTGTTACACCCTATCTATGATGTCCTTGATGGGCGTGCTCTGGGCAGCCGAGACCTGCTTTTGAGGACCTGCTGTGTGACAGTGGCACCCTCCTTGAGCTGTGGAGCTGGAGCCGCTGGGGTCACAGGAAGAGCAGATACGAACATACGAATTAGGAGCAGGAGTAGTCTACTCAGGCTGTCGAACCTGCTCTGCCATTCAATAAGATCATGGCTGATCTGAATGTAACCTCAACCCCACATTCCTGCCTACCCCTGATAATCTTTCACCCCCTTGTTAATCAAGAATCTATCTAGCTCTGCCTTATAAATGTTCAAAGACTGCTTCCACTGCCTTTTGAGGAAGTGTGTTCCAAAAACATTCGGATGTGCTTCAGATGGGCTGGACAATCTTCCGGAGACACCTGGGTGGTTGGCCCTAGGGTGCGCACCTGCTGATCCTCCAGCCTATAGGTGGCCAAGGGCCTCTGGCTGACTCCTTGGGGATAAGGGGTAGCTGGAGTGAAATCAAGCGGCCCTGCACCACTCTCGTGTACACATTGTTAGAGGCCAACTATGGCATCAGTGATGGAGTTCAGCCCTCGCTGCAGTGCAGGAGTGACGTCCTGGACCAATACAATATCGTTTTACCTGCCCGCTACCGCACGTAGTGCAAATCTGGGATGATTATATCCTTAAGCTACACAAGCTCTCCTGAATTTGAACAATCTTACCAGAACCCAATGCCTGCTGGCTGGAGCAAGGAGAGATGAAGGCACTATGTATAAGATTCCTGCAATGGCACAGAATCACCTACACACAGTACTAGACAGTTGTTTCACCGCCACACCAGCTCTTCTGCATGTGGAAGGGTTGAGGCTTGTACATTTCTCATCAGAATCTTCAAAAATCACTGCTACCATGGTGCATTCTTCTGTTTTTCCCATATGTATCAATCATACAAAAAGGATTGGTAAGACAATAATGTGGGTTCTTTATTTGAAGGCAAGGCTATATATATATACAATCATGACTGACAGTCTCTGTAGACATGTTTGACCTGTAGGGCTGCTGCTTTGTTCCGTCCAGAGACATGGGAATATACATCTCAACCTACCTTTGTGGATAGTGATGGACAGCAGTTTCAGATATGCACCTTTAAAGGTACATGTACATTACTTTGCAACATCACCGTTTTTTCTAAATTAAAACATTGTCCTTAAAGAATAAAAAACTAATTTCATAAGCGCCCTTAAACACACATGCACATCACATCACAACAATAGCAAGCAGATGAGGAACACATAATACTTGCACATGTTGTGCCTTGATGTATGTAGGAATGTTCATGTATTACGTTAATATTTATTTCAATGAAAGCAACACTTTATTTGAACTCCTAGTTCGAATCCATAAAGCCAGTTGGTGAATAGCTGGAGCCAATCTTTACGTACTTTCATCAGCATTTATTTACAGAGTTACACATCACAAGCATGCACCTCCTAGCCCAAAAATGTGTGTCTGTTTGAAGGGGCACAATCTCCAGGTAATGCCCACCAACTGCATACAATCAAACACAATTAATATACAATTAACACTCTTCATTCTTCTGGTCTCCACTTTGGTGCTTCCCATAGATAAAAGCAGTGTTCTGAAGAAGAGTCATACGGACTCAAAACGGTAACTCTGTCTTTCTCTCCACAGATGCTGTCAGACCTGCTGAGTTTTTCCAGCAATTTTTGTTTTTGTTTGGTGCTTCCCATATTCACCTTGAATAGTAGCCTTTAGGTGAATGGTATGATCAGGTTAAGGAAGGAAGGGTGTGAATATGATGGTTGGAATTTTGACTGCTGGGATGGATTGTGTTGTCAGGGGGCATGATTTATGATTGCACTATCAGAGAGTCTAATGCAATCAGATTAGCTGATGAGTGCCAGTGTGAGAATTTTGGAGGCTTCCCTGGCATCCAGGTGAATGGCTACAGACACCAGAGCCACATTTGGCCCCTCTTCTTCCTCCTCCTTCTGATTGCAGCATGCCAATTAATATGTATCTTCCTCTTCCTCCAGCTCTGTTCCTTTCTGATACATGATATTGCACAACGCACATGAGACCAGAATCATTCTGGAGACCATTGATGGGGCATATATTTAAAGCATCTCCAGATCTGTCGAGGCACTTCAACTGCATCATCAGGAATCCAATGTCTTGTCTAATGATAGTGTTACAGACCGTGATAGGAGCAGTGCAAGGTCAATTCCAGCTCCACTTCTCCACAGGTTACAACAATAATTTAAATGTTTAATTCACTCACAAAACTGGCCAGTTATTACCTTTGATAGTGTTATTTCCAGCTTAAAAAAGTTCTAACCAGGCTTCTTCCAGTAAGCACAAAAAATTGATTTATTATAAAACAAATTACTTGTTAAAACAAGTTAATAAATTGGTTAACATACAAGTTGTAGTTTAGAAGTGTAATGACTTTTTCCCCTTTTTGAAAAAACAGATATTTGAACCCCCAAACACAAAACAGGACAAAACAAACACAATCCCCTGCAGAAGCTGGAGGATGGGAACAATTCTTTTAAAAGGATAAAATTCAAAAGGATCTCAACGTTGTTGACTTAACAGAATTCTGGTCACGATAGATCTGGAAGTTCCTTCAGATAGATTTATTGGTGAAACTGTCCTTGATGACTCTTATTCATCACAACTTTGCAGACTTTCCAAAAAAACACTTTATTTATTCCAATGAGATGTTTCTAAGGAAATTTTAACTCACTCTAGACCACATGTGACACAAAGGTGGGGCAGAGAGAGGGAGAGACTTTTTCTTGCAGCCTGCTTCTAAGGCACCCCACACACTCACTGACTTGGAGTTTTAAAGACTAAGATGTTAAAAGAATGCTTCTCTTAGGCCAGGCGTTTTCAACCAATCAGCAAGAGTCTTTAGCCTGGCAACAGCAGTTCTTTGTTAACTTAGATATACAAAGTATCTCTTCCTTCTCCAGGTGTTCCTCGCTGGACAGCTATCTATTGACCTGTGGTTGCTTGAATAATAGCATAATCACAGCCCAAATTAATATTGCAAGCTTTTAAAAAATAATCCAGGAGGAAGAATGTCCAAAATTCAATGTTCTCCAAATTTTCCAAAAAAGGGTTCCTTGCAATAACCCTTGTGGTCATGTGGCTCCTGTTGCACTTCTCATCTACATCACTACAAGAATCATCAGCCAGGCTTTCTTGCTTCTAAAGAGCCACTCACTGTAGCTGCCTGCTGATGCACAAAAGGGCACCGCTCAACATAGTGCACCACCTTCCTTCTTGCCCTGTTAAAAAGTTTTTTTAAGAAAATGGCCTGCCATTCCCCACAGTGTTTTAGCATGGGCAATGTATTATCAGGGTCAACTGGCTTGTTAACAAGTTCAATTGACCCTTGATTAGTTATTTAAATATGACAGGCGGGTTTCCGATTTTGGCACCCAGCCACCTACAATGTTATAGGCTGAGCGGAAAGGTGATGGGGGTGGCATTTGTCCTATTTTACCTGCGCGCCCTGCTGAAAACGCGCCCGGCTGGAGCACATAAAACCCAGGCCATTGGGAAATAAATATTTCATGGCATTGTTATGATCCCTGTCGAGACCAATAATTCTTAAAAAAAAAAGAAATTTTAATTTCCAGTTAATAGCTGAAATGATAACATAGCAAGATTTCACGTTTTAAGACTTTTGCTGTAACACCAGGCTAAAAGCATTTCTGACTGAACACTGTTTTTGCAGATATTTTACACTTCAAAACCCAAAACAGAACTTAATCGTTTTTTACTTTAAGCATAACTGAAAAAATACACTTCAAGGGTAAACATTACACTGTCCTTTAAGTAGACATTGTTATGATCCTTGGATAGACCTCCAAGTTGTTGATGAGCTCTGGTTAGGGACCAATAATATTTTGTTTAAATTAAGCAAAGTTTGAGATTCAAGACACTTGCCAATAGAATCAAGCCACAACATTCCACGGGTTTTGAACAAACAAAAATAAATTTTACTACGCAAGGTCAGAAAAATAAAACAATTTACAATATCTATTTCATACTCTAACATTCAGGAGAAATATGAGGTGCATGTGAATTAACAGATAAATTGTGGTCGAACACACCACACTGCACAATAAACGGCAGATGACATCAGGGGCTGCATTTTCCGGTCAGCGAGCGGAGGCAGGGCCTGCTCACCGATACGTAAAATAACGCGGGGTGATGTTGGGTGTGCGTCCCGACGTCACCTCACATCATTCCAATCTTTATTTCGCGCGCCGCGCACCAGAGTCGGCTGCGCACCCGCCGAACTGCCAACGGCCACTTAAGTCCTTTAAAAAAGTAATTAACCCAATTAATAGACCTGCCCGTCCAACCTTAAGGCAGGCGGGCAGACGAAGTGCCCAGGCGGCCTTCAGAAAAAACATGAAACCTCATCCATGGGCAGGATGAGTTTTCATGTGGGATTTAAAATGTGTACAAAATTTTTAAATAGAAATAATTGACATGTCCCTGCTCATGTGACAGTGTCACATGAGGGGACATGTCAGGAATATTTTTTTCTCCCTTTAATAAAGTTTTCAAACTTGAGCCGAGCTCCCTGAGGCAACACTTTGCCTCAGGGAGATCTGTGCGCTCTTTTGAGTGCATGCGCGAATGAGTGAACTCCTGGCTCAGGGAACTCCCCCCACCACCCATACAGGGTGCGCACGACGCTTCTGGGCGGACGTCATGTTGGACAGGCCTTAATTGGCCCGCCCACGTAAAATGGCGATCGGGAATCCGCCCGCCTGCACCTTCACAACCCCCCCCAATGGGGGGAAAATGCTGCCCCAAGACAGATTCCATGGATTTCTCAACAACCTACCCAGGTGTTAGTGATACTGTGAGTCAACCAATCTCACTGAAACTCTATCTCCCTCACGAGGGTTTCCAACCTTCACCTTCAAAGATCTCGCCTTTGAATTTTCTCTCAAGGTCGCTCCAACTCGAGACGGTTTCAATGATGGCCGATCACGCAGGATTTCAATCTCGAATTTTGAGATTCTATTTCCCTGGATTCCCAAGTACATTCAAACATCAACTTACAAGTACAATTTCAACTCTTCAGCTGCACTGAGCGGAACACTACTATTGCCCCAATACTCTGCAAAATGGAGTCATAAATCTTCCGCTGCCTTCTTGGATCTTCAGGGCTTCCCCTGAGCCCTCTTCAATTACCAGATTCAGAGGGCATCAGCAACGGCCCATTTCTCAGTGTTTCAAACTTGCCTTCTGAAATTCCTTTGCCCTGGATTCCCGAGTATACACCCATGCACCAAACTACAAACTACAGATCTTTGGCCGCGCCGAGCAGAGCGCTACAGCTCCAAAGGGATACTTTTGCCCCAGCAGCCCTCTTCAATTACCAGGGCTTCTCCTGAGCACTCTTTATTTATTCTGCTCCCAACGGCAGTTCCCTAACTGGGAGCCTGTTTCTCTGTGCCTTCCCTTTTCCCTTAAATTAACTGGGACCTGTTTCTATCCCCTGTCTTTGACCCTTAGCTGGGACTCAGGGGAGGTGATGGCATTGTGGTGTATTCCAGGCTAATAGTGGTATATTCCAGACTAATATTCCAGAGACCAAGGGTAATGCTCTGGGGACCCAGGTTCGAATCCTGCCACAGTACATTGAATTAAATTTTAAAATATCTCGAATTAAAAGTCTCATGATGACCATGAAACCATTGTCGATTGTTGTTATAACCCATCTGGTCCTTTAGGGAAGTAAATCTGCTGTCCTTACCTCGTCTGGCCTACATGTGATTCCAGAACCACAGCAATGTGGTTGATACATAAATGCCCTCCGAAATGGCCTAACCAGTCTCAAAAGAGGAATGAAACTGGATGGATCACCAGGGTGATCAACCTAGACACCGGAAACGACAAAGGCAATCTCAGCTCTGTTGACCCTGCAAAGTCCTCCTTACTAACATCTGGGGGCTGAGAGAGCTGTCTCACAGACTAGTCAAGCAACAGCCTGACACAGTCATCCTGACGGAATCATATCTTACAGATAATGTCCCAGACACCACAATCACCATTCCTGGGTATGTCCTGTCCCACTGGAAGGATAGGCCCAGCAGAGGCAGCGGCACAGTGGTATACAGTCAGGAGGGAGTTGCCCTGGGAGTCCTCAACATCAACTCCATGAAGTCTGATGGTATCAGGTCAGACATGGACAAGGCAATCTCCTGCTGATTACCACATACCGCCCTCCCTCAGCTGATGAATTAGTGCTCCTCCAAGTTGAACACCACTTGGAGGAAGCACTGAGGGTGGCAAAGGAGCAGAATATACTCTGGGTCGGGGGCTTCAATGTCCAACACCAAGAGTGGCTCGGTAGTACCACTACTGACCGAGCCAGCTGAGTCCTAAAGGACATAACTGTTAGACTAGGTCTGTGGCAGGTGGTGACGCAAGCAAAAAGAGGGAAAAACATACTTGACCTCATCCTCACCAACCTGCCTGCCGAAGGAACTGTCCACGACAGTATCGATAGCAGTGACCACCACACAGTCCTTGTGGAAACAGAGTCCCGCCTTCACATTGAGGATACCCTCCATCGTGTTAAGTGGCACTTCCACCATGCACAGATTCGAACAGATCTAGCAACTCAAGACTGGGCATCCATGAGGTGCTGCGGGCCATCAGCAGCAGCAGGATTGTACTCGAACACAATCTGTAACCTCATAGCCCATCAAATCCTCCATTACCATCAAGCCAGGGGATCCACCTGGGTTCAATGGAAAGTGCAGTGCAGCATGCCAGGAGCAGCACCATGCATACCTAAAAAGGTGTCAAACTGGTGAAGATACAACACAGGACTACTTGCACACCAAACAGCATAAGCAGCAAGTGATAGACAAAGCTAAGTGATCCCACAACCCACAGATCAGATCTAAGCTCTGCATCTAAGTCGTGAATGGTTGTGAACAATTAAATAACTCACTGGAGGAGGAGGCTTCACAAATATCCCCATCCTCAATGATGGGGAAGCCCAGCACTTCAGTGCAAAAGATAAGGCTGAAGCATTTGCTACAATCTTCAGCCTGAAGTGTGTGGGTGATCCACCTTGGCCTTCTCTGGAGGACCCCAAGAGATGGCAGTCTTCAGCCAATCCAATTCACTCCACCTGATGTCAAGAAATGGCTGAAGGCACTGGATACTGCAAAGGTTACAATCCCTGACAATATTCCGGCAATAGAAGACTTGTGCTCCAGAACTTGCCGCGCCACTAGCCATGCTGTTCCAGTACAGCTGCAACACTGGTATCTACCAGGTTATGTGGAAAATTGCCCAGGTATGTCCTGTACACAAAAAGGACAAATCCAGCCCAGCCAATTACCGCCATATCAGTCTACTCTCCATCATCAGTAAAGTAATGGAAGGGGTTATCAACAGTGCTATCAAGTGGCACTTGCTTAGCAATAACCTGCTCATTGATGCCCAGGTTGGGTTCCACCAAGGGCACTCAGCTCCTGACCTCATTACAGCCTTGGTTCAAATATGGACAAAACAGCTGAACTCCCAAGGTGAGGTGAGAGTGACTGCTCTTGACACCAAGGCCGCATTTGACCGAGTGTGGCATCAAGGAGCCCTAACAAAACAGCAGTCAATGGGAATCAGGGGGAAATCTCTCCGCTGTTTGGAATCATACCTAGCACAAAGTACGTTGGTTGTGGTTGTTGGAAGTCAGTCATCTCAGCTCCGGGACATCACGGCAAGATTTCCTCAGGGTAGTGTCTTGGACCCAACCATCTTCAGCTGCTTCATCAATGACCTTCCTTCCATCATAAGGTCAGGAGTGGTGATGTTTGCTGATGATTGAGCAATATTCAGCACCATTCACGACTCCTCAGATCTGAATGAGTCCATGTCCAAATGCAGCAAGACCTGGACAATATCCAGGCTCGGGTTCACAAGTGTCAAGTGATATTCACACCACACAAGTGCCAGGCAATGACATTCTCCAACAAAAGAGAATCTAACCATCGCCCCTTGACATTCAATGGCCTTACCATCACTGAATCCCCCACTATCAACATCCTGGGGGTTACTGTTGACCAGAAA
The DNA here is from genome assembly GCF_964194155.1 of Cetorhinus maximus. NCBI lineage: Eukaryota > Metazoa > Chordata > Chondrichthyes > Lamniformes > Cetorhinidae > Cetorhinus > Cetorhinus maximus. Next base: position 171,006,111 of record NC_135883.1, read on the forward strand.
CTGAACTGAACTAGCCATGTAAATACTTTGGCTAAAAGAGCAGGTCAGAGGCTAGGAATCCTGCGACGAGTAACTCACCTCCTGACTCCCCAAAGCCTATCCACCATCTACAAGGCACAAATCAGGAGTGTGATGGAATACTCTCTACTTGCCTGGATGAGTGCAGCTCTCACAACGTTCAAGAAGCTTGACACCATCCAGGTTTAATAACATACAATGTGAGATATGAAAGTATACCAATTACTCTTTGGAGATATCCTAAGTCACACAGACATACAAAGACCAAAAAGAATGGAGGAATTAATTGTTCAAGGGAAAAGGAAAGATGGTGGAGTCCTTGAAATGGTATCCGGGTTATGCAGTTGGTCTCTCAGCATTGATCTGTGAACCAATCAATGAGACCCTCGCACTGCTTTTCAGGCAGACTTGAGGAACACCTGCAGGTACTCAATTCTAGCATGCAGAGCAACTTAGAAGCAGCTCATATTCACTTCTGGCTGCTAACTGGCTCTGGACTGCAAAAAGGACTGCTGTCTTCCTTCACAAGCAGTTAGTCCTTCTTCTCAAACCAAAACCAAAACCAACATTTAAACACAGTTCCAGGCATGTTTATTTTTCCAGAGCCACGTGAACCCTTTTGTACACATTCCACCAAGGTCAGGAGCTTTCGGGCTTCTTTGTGACTTCTTAATTATCTTGTAAATGGATGTCTCTTCCAAGATAAGCAGAGTTCTTGCATTAACCCTTTAAGGAACAGAGTCTTTTAAAACACAAATTCTTCCAGATGTTCTTAGTCCTTGAAGATGAACCATTTTCTGTGATTAAACTGTTCATCACAGAATGCAAAATAAAATTCTACACTGAAGCAGAAAACTCCACTGAATCCTGTGCAAGTTTAGCTTCAATACCCAAAGATTGCAGAATCAGGTGAACTACCAGGGTCAGCTAAAAATATTCAGTTCTTGGCCAGAACAAGTTTTTAAAAACTTTTAAGTTAGCAGCAATCAGAATTGCTATTTAAAATGCACCTTGCACAGCCCAAGTCTCGAGCCGGCGCCAGACAAAAAAAGTTAAATTGAATTAAAAAGTAATTGGCATTTTTAACTCCTGGGAATCAACAGCTTCAAGACCTTAGAATTCAAATTTTCAGGCAATTTGACATCTGTTTACAGCACAGATTGATCTTAAGGGTCAAAAGCAAGCCATGGTACAGAACAACCCCCATGTCCAGCTAGTAAAACAGTCAGGGGGCAGGGACACTCAAGGCCAAGGGAAACAATAGCTAATGGACCACTAGGGGGTGGCAACTATGGCAGCACTGTGGAGCCAAGCAACCCCACAGGTGTGATCAATGTCTGCACAGGATTTCATTGCAACTGCATAGGTCACTTCAGAAAGCTGTGCAAAGCTAACACAATAAAACGCACAGATGGTCCCAAGATGATTCAAGAAGTCAAGGTACTACACCAAGAGGAAACACCGCCATGCTTCTTGGGTGAGGTCAAACATCAGAGATTTTTGTTCTGTGTCATGAAGCTATTAATATATATAATATTTTGAAAAATATTTTTCTTTTAAAATAGAGCTTTAGTCTGTAAGTGTGTCTGAATTGGATTAAAGTCAGCTAGTCTGGGTGCTTTGATGGGTACTAGTTTTGATATGTAAGAGAGATAGCGTGCATTTACATTTTTTGAATAGAGCATTCAAGAAGTGGGGTGAAAACTGACGTCCTTCTAGCAGCTACCAAACAATATGTTTATATTACTATTAAATTTAGTACTATCAAAGGGGTTTTATTGTTAGAGAGGTTTAGTTCAGTGGTTGTTGATGCAATGAGAATTAACATTCAAAGGGGCTGGTAGGTATACCTTCAGTAGTTTTTGGGTGTGCAGAGCAGAAGCAATGTGAGATCAAAAGGCAGTTGCAAGCCTCCAACTGGCTCCACAGCAACAAAAATGAAAGAACCTCATTTTGAACTCGTAAGATGAAAATGTTTTGCCTGGTGTTTGGTCAAGTCTATGGGTTGCTGTCGGCTTAATGGAGATTAGTTTCGGAAGTTGTTAAAAGTTATGATAGTAGTAATTTGTAGCCATGTGTATATCTATTTTAACCTGTGTAAATTAATAAAATGTTTCTTTTAGTTCAATGCAAAACCTCGACAACTGGTGGTCTGATTCCTGCATTTAGAGTTGCATCTCAAACACAACAGTTAAAATTATAGGTTATGACAGTTGTTTAAGGTTCCCCTCTGGAATTTTAAATAGCTCCGCTGCATCGGTCATAACAATTGGGGGCTGTGCCGGGATAAATTATATTTCTAATTCCTTGATTGGTTAGGAATTGGTGAATCTTAAGCTCATGAGTACGAGAGGCACTTTGAATTCAGGAGTTGGTGAGGTATTTTGGAAGTGGTGAGACTGCAAGATAGCTTTGGCAATTGCTAAAACTTGTCTGGGAGTAGAAGAGATAACTCAGATTGGGTTGGACAGAAGAAGCATAAGTAAATTAACAGAACTGGCAGGTAAGTTAAAATTGGGGTTATCTGAGGGGGCTAGGAAATCAGGTATAGTTAAAAGTATTGCACAGTATCTACAGTTGGAAGTGAAACCTGACACTAGTGAGTCACAGCTGGAGGTAGTGAGACTTCAATTGCAAATGAAAAAGCCTGAATTAGAAGCAAATGACAGAGAAATGGCTTTTAAAAGGGAATTAGAACTTGCGAAGATGGAGAAGGAGGAAAGAGAGAGAGAGAGAATTCCAACTGAAAATGTTGGCAGTTAGAAAAGTGGGGACATGTTTAAATTTCTATAAGCTCTTCCAAAGTTTGAGGAAAAAGATATTGAAGCATTCTTTATTTCATTCGAGAAGTTAGCGAAACAGATGAAATGGCCACAGGAAAACTGAACATTATTATTACAGTATAATTTGTTAGGTAGGGGGCTTGAGGTATATGCTTCACTTTCAGAAGAAAAGTCAGTGAATTATGATTTGGTGAAAAAAGCTATTTTAAGTGAATATTAGTTGGTTCTGGAAGCATACAGGCAGAAATTTAGGAATATGAGAAAACAGCCTGGACAAACTTATATTGAGCTTAAAAGAGTAAAACAAAATAATTTTGACCGGTAGGTACGGGCATTAAAAGTAGAGACAACCTATGCAGCTCTTAGGGAAGTTATTCTTTTGGAAGAATTTAAAGATTCAATCCCTTCGGTACTGAGAACTCATGTGGAGGAACAGAGGGTTGATTCTGTAAGATAAGCAGCAGAGATAGCTGATGATTATGAGTTAGTTCATAAGCTAAACCTTTTTCTCCGTCTCACTTTCAAATTGGAAAAGGATAAAAAGTGGGATGATAAAAGGAAGGTGGGTAGTCAGGGAAAAGGAGTAGCTGGAAGTTCCCAGGGAGTTTTTTCTCAGAATGAAAAGGAAGGTGCTAAAGGTAGAAGTGACATTCAAAAATTGAGGTGTTTTCATTGTAATAAAGTGGAGCATATGAAGTCAGTGTGTTAGAGATTGCAAGAAAAACCTGTAGGAATTATTGGGGTACAGAAAAGCTCTGCAAGTTAAAATACTGTGGGTTCTGAGGTTCAGGCATAGGAGAAACCAGTGGTTTGAGTGCAGGTGAAACAGGGAGAACCAGTGAAAGGTAAAGAAGTGGGAATGTGTTCACAGTTTACTCAAGGGAATTCTGAGGAGGCTGGTTGCAGAAATGTTTAAAGACTTTGTATGTGAAGGGAAAGTGTTTCCATGTCTAGAGGGTGGAGCAGGTAAAGATGTTAAAATTTTAAGAGACACAGGGTCTAGTCAATCTTTAATGTTGTGGGATAGTGATATTTGTTGTTCATAGAGAGTGTTACAGGAGAAGGTAATAATAAGTGGGGTTCATGGAGATGCTAAACCTATTCTGTTGTGGAAGGTAAATTTAAAGAGTAAATGGGAGATGGGTGAAGTTATAGTTAGAGTGGTGGAAAAATTGCCCATTGCAAAGGATCAATTTATTCTGGGTAATGATATAGCTGGACTGCAAATGTGGGTGATGCCTGTGGTAGTTGAGCAGCCTGTAGAAGTGTTTTCAACAGAAGTGCTACAGAAGGAACATCCTGGATTGTTTCCTGATTATGTTATAATGAGATCTAAGGACCATAGGGAAGAACAAAATAAACAATATGAGCAAATGGTGCAAAGGCAAGAACAAGGTGTCGAAATCCAATTAGCTGCCACCGTATTTGACAACATGGTTCAGGAGGAAGGAATGCAGGGCTATTCAGCTGAAGTGATTAACTCAAAGAGGTTAGTGGAGTTACAGAAAAATGGTTTGCAATTAAAACAGTTATATCAGAAAGCTTATTCAGAAGCCGGAGCAAAATGTATTCCAGTACGTTATTATCTTTGAGGGAATATATTAATGAGAAAATGGCGGTCGGATCATGTCTCAGCAAATGAAAGCTGGAGAGAGGTGCGTCAGATTGTTATCCCATTAGGGTAGAGAAATGAGATTCTGAGGATTGCTCATGAAATTCCAATGAAATATTGAGTTGCCTTCCAAGCAACTGTCAAAGTGATTTGGAAAAGCTATTGCAGTCACACAAACCAATTTGTGGAAATGAGTTGGGAAAGCTTTACATGACGTATATATAGAAATGTCATCTTCAGCGAGGCAACAACCTTATAGATTAAATCCGGCAAAGTTATCACAAGTACAAAACGTAATTGATTTCATGCTTCATATCGAATCTAGTTGCAGTAACTGGAGTTCGCTTATTGTACTGGTACTGAAACCGGACGGAACACAAAGACTGTGTGTGGACTATCGAAAGGTGAATGCGGTGACAAAAGCGGATTCATATCCCATACTACGATTGGAAGATTGCATTGAGAAAGTGGGACAATCAGAAATTATCAAAAAGATTGAGTTACTAAAAGGATATTGGCAGGTACCATTATCAGAGAGAGCAAAGGAGATATCAGCTTTCGTAAGGCCAAGTGGACTATATCAGTTTAAAGTCATGCCATTTGGTATGAAGAATCACAGAATCACAAAACAGTGCAGAAGAGGCCCTTCAGCCCATCGAGTCTGCACCAACACATGAGAAACACCTGACCTACCTACCTAATCCCATTTAACAGCACTTGGCCCATAGCCTTGAATGTTATGACGTGCCAAGTACTCACCCAGGTACTTTTTAAGGGATGTAAGGCAACCTGCCTCCTCCACCCTCCCAGGCAGTGCATTCCAGACCATCACCACCCTCTAGGTAAAAAAGTTTTTCCTCACATCCCCCCTAAACCTCCTGCCCCTCACCTTGAACTTGTGTCCCCTCGTGACTGACCCTTCAGCCAAGGGGAACAGCTGCTCCCTATCCACCTTGTCCATGCACCTTATAATCTTGTACACCTCGATTAGGTCACCCTCTCAGTCTTCTTTGCTCCAATGAAAACAACCCAAGTCTATCCAACCTCTCTCATAACTTAAATGTTTCATCCCAGGCAACATCCTGGTGAATCTCCTCTGCACCCCGTCCAGTGCAATCACATCCTTCCTATAATGTGGCGACCAGAACTGCACTCAGTACTCCAGCTGTGGCCTCACCAACATGACCTCCCTACTTTTGTAATTTATGCCTCGATTGATAAAGGCAAGTGTCCCTTATGCCTTTTTCACCACCCCACTAACATGCCCCTCCACCTTCAGAGATCTATGGACACACGCCAAGGTCCCTTTGTTCCTCAGAACTTCCGAGTGTCATACCGTTCATTGAGTACTTCCTTGTCAAATTACTGATCCATCTAGCTCTGCGTTAAAAATGTTCAAAGATTCTGCTTCCACCGCCTTTTGAGAAAGAGAGTTCCAAACACTCACGACCCTCTGAGAGAAAAAAATTCTCCTCATCTCTGCCTTAAATGACCGACCCCTTATTTTTAAACAGTGATGCTAGTTCTATATTCTCCCACAAGAGGAAACATCCTCTCCACATCCACCCTGTCAAGACCCCTTAGGATCTTAAAGGTTTCAATCAAGTTACCTCTTACTCTTCTAGACTCCAGTGGGTGCAAGCCCAACCTTTCCTCTTAAGACAACCCACCCATTCCTGGTATTAGTCTAGCAAATCCTCTCTGAACTGCTTCCAAAGCATTTACATGTTTCCTTAAATAAGGAGGCCAGTACTGTACAAAATACTCCAGATGTGGTCTCACCAATACCCTGTGCAATTGAAGCATAACCTCCCTACTTTTGTAATCTGTGCCCCTCACAATAAATGATAGTATACTATTATCTTTCCTAATAACTTGCTGTACCTGCATACTAGCCTTTAGTGATTCTTGGCAAGGACAGCCAGATCCCTCTGAATCTTAGAGCTCTGCAATCTCTCACCATTTAAATAATAAGCTTTGTTTTTATTCTTCCTGTCAAAATGAACAATTTTATATTTGCCTACATTTACTCCATTTGCCAGAGGTTTGCCAACTCACTTAACCTATCTAAGTTGCTTTGTAGCCTCCTTATGTCCTTTTCACAATTTACTTTCCAATTTTCCTTTGCGTCGTCAGCAAATTTAGCAACCATTCCTTCGACCCATTCATCCAAGTCATTTATATAAATTGTACAAAGTTGAGACTCCAGCACTGATCCCTGTGGCACACCATTCGTCATATCTTGCCAATCAGAAAAATACCCATTTATGTCTACTCTCTGTTTCCTGTTAGCTAGCCAATCTTCTATCCATGCCAATATGTTACTCCTACTCTGAGGTTTTGTTTTCCACAATAACCTTTGATATGGCACGTTATCAAATGCCTTCTAGAAATCTAAGTACAGTACATGCACCAGTTCCCCTTTATCCATAGCACACGTGACTCCTTCAAAGAACTCCAATAAATTGGTTAATCATGATTTCCCTTTCACAAAACCATGCTGACTCTGTCTGATTGCCTTGAATTTTTCTAAGTGCCCTGCTATAGCATATTTAATAATAGCTTCTAACAGTTTCCCCAGGACAGGTGTTAGGCTAACTGGCCTGTAGTTTCCTACTTTCTGTCTCCCTCCCTTTTTGAATAAAGGAATTACAGTTGCTATTTTCCAGTCTAATGGAACCTTTCCCGAATATAGGAAATTTTGAAAAATTAAAACCAATGCATCAATCATCTCACTAGCCGCTTCTTCCAGGACCTTAGGGTGAAGTACGTCTGGACCTAGGGATTTGTCAGCCTGCAGCCCCAACAAATTGCTCAATACCACCTCCCTGGTGATTGTAATTTTCCCTAGGTCCTCCCTCACTTCCGTTTCCTGATTTACTACTATTTCCGAGATCTTACTTGTGTCCTCTGCAGTGAAGCCTGAAGCAAAATACCTGTTTAATTCATCTGCCATCTCCCTGCTTTCCATTATCAATTCCCCAGACACACTTTCTATCGGGCCAATGCTCAATTTGTTCACTCCTTTCTTATTTAAATATCGATAGAAACTCTTACTATCCATCTTTATATTACTAGCTAATTTTCTCTTTGTACTCCAACTTTTCCCTCCTTATTAATCTTTTTGTCATTCTTTGCTGTTCTTTATATTCTTTCCAATCTTCTGACCTGCCACCCATCTTTGCGCAATTATATGCTTTTTCTTTCAGTTTGATACTGTCTTTAACTTTTTTAGTTAACCACGGATGGTGGGTCCTCCCCTTGGAATTTTTCTTTCTCATTGGAATGTATATATTCTGTGTATGCTGAAATATCCCTTTATATGCCTGCCACTGAACCTCTATTCGTCAGTTCATTTTAGCTCGCTCTGCTTTCATGCCCTCATAATTGCGCTTATTTAAATTTAAAATACTAGTCTTGGATGAACTCGTTTCTCCCTCAAAATGAATGTAAAATTCAATCATATTATGATCACTGCTACCTAGAGGTGTGTTCACTACGAGGTTATCAATTAATGCTATCTCGCTGCTCAATACCAGGTCTAGTACAGCCTGCTGTCTGGTTGGCTCCAAAACACGCTGTTCTAAGAAACTATCCTGAAAACATTCTATAAATCCATGCTCACTACCTTTGCCCGTCAGATTTTTCCAGTCTATATGTAGATTAAAATCCCCCATGGTAATTGCTGTACCTTTCTGGCAAGCTCCCATTATCTCTTCTTTTATATTTATACTCTGTCCTACCATGTAGTTACAATGAGGAGGCCTGTACACCACACCCACAATTGGCTTCTTGCCTTTATCATTTCCTATCTCAACGTGACTCCAGGATTTGCTTTTATTCATTCAAGGGATGTGGGCTTTGTTGGCTGGGCCAGCATTTATTACACATCCCTAGTTTCCCTCGAGAAGGTGGTGGTAGTGGTGAGCTGCTTTTACAGTCCATGTGGCATAGTGCTGTTAGGAAAGGAGTTCCAGGGTATTGACCCAGCGACAGTGAAGGAACGGCGATATATTTCCAAGTCGGGATGGTGAGTGACATGGAGGGGAACTTCCAGGTGGTGGTGTTCCCATCTATCTGCTGCCTTTGTCCTTCCAGATGGTAGTGGTCATGAGTTTGGAAGGTGCTCTCTAAGAAGCCTTGGTGAATTCCTACGGTACATCTTGTAGATGATACACACTGCTGCTACTATGCGTTGGTGGTGGAGGGAGTGAATGTTTATGGATATGGTGCGAATCAAGTGTGCTACTTTGTCCTGGATGGTGTCATGCTTCGAGTGTTGTGGGAGCTGAACTCATCCAGGTAAGTGGGGAGTATTCCATCATACTCCAAACTTTTTTTTATTCATTCATGGGATGTGGGCATCGCTGGCTAGGCCAGCATTTATTACCCATCCCTAATTGCCCTTGTTCAGAGGGCAGTTAAGAGTCAACCACATTGCTGTGGGTCTGGAGTCACATGTAGGCCAAACCAGGTAAGGATGGCAGATTTCCTTCCCTAAAGGACATTCGTGAACCTTGAAGATGGTGGACAGGCTTTGGGGAGTCAGGAGGTGAGTTACTCTTTGCAGGATTGCTAGCCTCTGACCTGCTCTTGTAGCCAGAGTATTTATAAATCTAGTCCAGTTCAGTTTCTGGTCAATGCTAACCCCCAGGATGTTGATAGTGGAGGATTCAGTGACGGTAATGTCATTGAACGTCAAGGGGCAATGGTTAGATTCTCTCTTGTTGGAGAATGTCATTGCCTGGCACTTGTGTGGCCCGAAAGTTACTTGCCACTTGTCTGCCCAAGCCTGGATATTGTCCAGGTCTTGCTGCATTTGGACATGGACTGCTTCAGTATTTGAGGAGTCGTGAATGGTGCTGAACATTGTGCAATCACCAGCGAATTTCCCCACTTCTGATTTTACGATGGAAGGAAGGTCTTCGTTGAAGCAGCTGAAGTTGGTTGGGCCAAGGGCACTACCCTGAGGAACTCCTGCAGTGATATTCTGGAGCTGAGATGACTGACCTCCAACAACTCAACAACATGTAGACAGCAGACACACAAGAACCATGCTTCCACGTTAATCATAATTGAGTAGACAATTGTGGTGCCAAAACAACACTTCTGCTGCTTTGACAACACTGGAGGGAACCCCTCAATGTTCGCCAGAACAGGTGTTTCAATTGATGGTGATCTGTAGGCTCTTCCACAACCTGCATATCCCTTAGCACCAGAATTCAACTAGAACCTCAGGCAGTGACCACGTGTGCATCCACATTCCATTCATCATTCGACTCCAATTTCTGTGAATAAAACCCTCAGCTCCCCATTGTACGACAGTCCCACACCTTAGCATCCCTGTTATAAAACATCAGTGTTCTCTTAGATATCATCCTGAACTAAAAGCCACTACAATCCAACCATTCCACATCAACATTACCAACAAAACATTAAATATTCCATACAAAACTCACCCTTAGAGATTTTGCCAGGCCTAGTGGTTCAACACAATTCTACCTCAGTGCTGCAGCATGGCTTGATGAAAACTATTGATTTTCAGTGGAAGAGACTGCTGATGGTCTTGCAGGACAGTCAACCAGCTCTGGGCCTGGAAGACCTCGCTTTGCACACTCTGGCATGGGTGGCAACAGTGAAGGCTGGCTAACTGACAGGCAACATCAACGGCACTGGCAGAATGGCAGTCAGTGGAGAATGAATGTGCCATCCTGAGAGAGCAGGGTTCATGCTCCACAGTGCCAAGGTTCCCAAGACGGGTCTCAGGAGTCCTTGTATTCAGCTGCAGTAAGATTGCTGGACTACTGCTATAACTCAAAATCTCTGTGAGCTCTGGCATCTGCAATCATGATGGCAGCATTCAAAGCCGGCATGACAAGAAGCTAAGATTTCATGGCCTCAGTGTCAGTTTACACAGCAGCACTCAAATTGTAGGTGCCTCCTGCTTTTGCTGAAATAGAAGCTCAGCCATCAGCCCAACCCTGGCTCCGTCTTTGGGGACTGCCTCCAGTCCCAGCAGTAACCACTACTCCAATGCTCAACTCAAGCCAAAGCCAATGACAGACCTGACAGTTATTAAGTAGCTGCAGGGCATGCCAGCAAACATTGGTAAGCTCACTACCAACTCTAACAGCAGATATCCCACCCCCAGCACAAAATTCAACCCACTGTGTTGATTGATCAATCACAAGATTATATCTATGCCACCAATGGCTTTTGATTAAATAGTATAATGTGAACATTAATCTAGTGTTCAAATAAAAGATATGACTTGTCTAATGCTCAGACTGATTTAACTGTTAAAATATCTTACCATTTAGGAAAGTGATGTATCTACGAATAGAATCTTTGAAATCTTTCTTCTCTCTATCCCCATGTATTGACTGATTTAGTGCTCCCCATTTTTCAGATGTGGAAATAGCTGGCATGAAAATATTTTCCAGCATAGTCACAGCACCGGTGAGAATTCCATCAGTACAATCCAGGACACAAAAGGATACCTCCTGCAAGTAGGCATAATAATTAACTAAATGTAAGTATTATTAAAACTGTAATAATTCCTCAATTTCTCATCTATGTCGCCACACACATAAAATGAAAGATTATATACAAAATCAAAATACGGGGGATGCGGGAAATCTGAAATAAAAAGAGAAAACTCTGGCAATACTCATCCGAACTCTGGTGAAAGGCCACGACTGAAACCATTAGCTCTGTTTCTCTCTCCACAAATGCTGCCAGATGCACTGAGGATTTCCAGCATTTTCAATTTTTAATTAAAGATTATCCACCTGATAGAGTCATTGAGATTCTATGAATCTGAAACATCCAGCGTTCACTGGTAACACTTTGATCAGTCAAGAGCAAGGGTGTGGGAAAATACAAAAACAACAACTACTCACACTTATATAGACTGTTACAGAGCACAGTTATGATAGTACAAACTTTTAGAAAACTGATTTAAAGGTTTTTTTTAAATTAAAACCTTGGACTGAGTTTAAAGATGGTTTTAAAATGGCTCCAAGCTACTGGACAGAATTGTGGATTTAACACTGGGTCTCCTCTTCCAAGATGACAAAAGAAAGCCTTTAATTTAATTATGGTTCACTGTGGTCTCGTCCAGAAGATAACAAAGATTTGTTGCCGCCTCATTGCAAGAATGTAAATTGTGCCTTAACCAGGACAAAAGCAAAGAATCACAGGTGAGAGAAGGGCTGTTCAAAGTGTCGATGCCTTATTTGGGAGATGACTTGGCATTTTATACAGGTCACATGATAACAGCGCCCATCTTAGCTTACCTGCAAAAAGCATTGAAAAGGGCAGATCCACAGAGAACCATCTTGAAGAAGTTTTAACGCAAGGAGAGATCGAGAAAGGCATCGAAAAACAGCCACAGGTCTGCTGTAAAGTAACTAAGTAACTGAAAGCGCCAAGCCTGCAGAACAGAAAAAAGGAATCTTCTCTGTTCCCTGTACACCTGATTCCACCTACCAAGCTCCCAGTTAAAGCAACCTTCAGCATTAAAAGCCATCACAGCTGATTCAGCTGCAGAGACAACTCTATTGCCTCAATACCTTCACTTTAGACAACACAGCACCTCGACTTCAAAACATATTAGGCCTACCCTGAATATGGACTAATCTTGATTTACAATTATAAGAATGGGTACGTCTTAATTTTTATCTAATCTTTGAATGTTTGTGTTAGCAACTTTGGCCAGAATATTCCATTCTTGAGTTTAAGTTTCACGGCTGGTGCGGAAGTGAGTGATTCCCTCTGTGGGGCAGAACGGCTGACCGCGCACAATTTAAACTGTTCAACTTGTTACATATGCACCTGCAAGGAGTTCGCTGAAACTCATGGCGGGGGTGGGGGGGCAGGAAGTTGCCATCCCCGCCATTACCTCATTGAGTTGAAGGTTCGGGAACCATACTTAAACGGCAACCAGACAGCCATTCACTCACTGCAAGCCAGGAGTTCCAAATATTGCTGAGACCACAATGTTGCAGACCAGACAATGTGTGGCCCCACAGTTCAGCGAAGCCTCCCTGAGGATTCTCCTCCAGGCCATCGAGGGAAGGCAGGAGGTCCTGTTGTCCAGGGATGGCAGCAGGAGGCTTTCCACTTGACCATGGTGTCCTCGACAGTTGTTGTAGCGGAGGTTTGCGCCCGTGGAGCCCACCAAAGAACGGCCCAGCAGTGCAGGAAGAGAATGAACGATCTGCTGAGCACCACCAGGGCAAGTGGCACCATCTACTCACTGCAAACTGACGCTAATAAAGGCATCAGACAGTGTAAGTGTACGAGTGCACAGGGATGTCAGACAGGACTTGGGTTGCAAGACTCAGTAGCAGATGGGACGTGCATTGAATGTGTACCAGCCACTACGTGCCCACAATCTTCTATCAGTTGCAGGACATCAGGCTTGTTAATGACTTACTGGGCATGCATGCTCCTAAACTGCTCATGCACCCATTGGGATGACATTCAGTCCTCCAGTCTTTCAGAAGGATTGCCATGCAGATATTAACGTATATAATGTTATTGGAAATTATTTTAAATTGGAATTGTAGTAGGGTATGTGTCTGTGGGTGCGAGTATGTGTGTCTTAATTGGATTAAAACCAGCAAGTCTGGGTGCTTTGACGTATAGTAGTTCTGAGATGTTAAACAATAAGGTAGAGGGTACATTTGCATTTCGTTGAATAAACCATTCAAAGGCTGGGGGTGAAATCTTGCACCTCGCTAGGAGACACCAAGCAATATGTTTATATTACCGATAAAATTAGTACTATGAAAGGTGTTTTATTGTTAGAAAAGGTGGAGTTCAAAGGGCCTGGTGATACAATGAGACTTTGCATTCAAAGGGAAGGCTAGGTATATACAGAAAAGAGTTTTGTGTGTGTAAGTCAGAGACATGTAAGATCTAAGCCGCCTGTCAGCCTACAACGGTGCAAAGGAACCAAATTGAAAGGAACCTCATTTTCAATTCATAAGATAAAATATGCTTTGTCTGGTGTCTGTTTAAGTCTATGGGTTATTGTTGCCTTGGTGAAGATTTACCTGGGAGTGATTAATTTGGAGATTTGTTTAATAGATATTATGGTAATAATTTGTAGACACGTGTATGTGTTTAATTCCTTGTTAAATTAATAAATGTTTAATTTAATTTATATAAAAAGCTTCTTGAGGCTTGGTGGTTTCATTCCTGAATTCAGAGCTGCATCTTAAACATACCAATTGAAAATATAGTTTATGACAGTTGTTTAAAGTTTCCCTCTGGGATTTTAAATAACTCAGCCTTTACCAACTGCTGTTCCATAACAAGGACAAAAACACCCACAATAAGAGGGAGCGGGCCAAGAACAGAGGTGGCATTCCCAACATTCAGGTCCTCACCCCTTTAAAGAAGCAGGTCTCCAAGGTAGCTGGGGAGGAGCAGGACTGTGACTGTGCTGAAGATGAGTTGGGTCTCCCCCAGAATGCCAGTGAGGATGCCTCCTGTCTATAGTTGTCAGATGCACCTGCAGAGTAGTACATTGCTTTAATTAAGGACAGGAGTATGCTTAGGCATTCACTAAATCTTTGGCAATCTCTCCTTTGCCTCCACCTATCACTGGCCCTCTACCCAGCTCTACCTGTCCCACCCCCCTCAGCCAGCTTATATTTCACCTCATTTCTATATTCCCTCAGTTCTGATGAAGAGTCATACGGACTCGAAACGTTAACTGTATTCCTCTCCGCAGATGCTGCCAGACCTGCTGAGTTTTTCCAGGTATTTTTGTTTCAGATTTCCAGCACCAGCAGTATTTTGCTTTTAAGTCTAAAAGTGATGTAGTTCACTAGGGTCTTAGATCTCAACAAATGAAACTCTGGGAATATGAGGGGCAAATTCACTAGGGTTGATTGGGAAATTACATTAAAAGATATGATGTAATAAGCAGTTACTAACATTTAAAGAACTAATACATAGTTTGCAACAAAATGCACAAAAACCCAGCAAGGAACGTGGCTAATGAAAGAAATCAAAGATTGCATTGGATCAAAGGATGAGGTGTATAAGGATGCCAAACAAAAAGGAAAGCCTGAGAATTGGAAACATTTTAGAATTCTTCAAAGAAGGACCAAGAAAAAGATTAAGAAAGGGAAGAGGCATACAAATTGGCCAGAAAAAACAACAGACCTAAGGATTGGGGACGCTTTAGAATTCAGCAAAGGAGGACCAAGGGATTGATTAAGAAGGGGAAAATAAAGTATGAGAGTAAGCTTGCAGGGAACATAAAAACTGACTGTAAAAGTTTCTGTAGGTATGTGAAGAGAAAAAAATTGGTGAAGACAAATGTAGGTCCCTTACAGTCAGAAACAGGGGAATTTATAATGGGGAACAAAGAAATGGCTGACCAACTAAATACATACTTTGGTTCTGTCTTCACAAAGGAGGACACTAATAACATACCAGAAATGTTGGGGAACACAGTGTTTAGCGAGACGGAGGAACTGAAAGAAATCAGTATGAGTAGGGAAATGGTGTTGGAGTAATTGATGGGATTGAAGGCCGATAAATCCCCAGGGCCTGATAATCTACATCCCAGAGTACTTAAGGAAATGGCCCGAGAAATAGTGGATGCATTGGTGGTCATCTTCCGAGCATCTATAGACTCTGGAACAGTTCCTACAGATTGGAGGGTAGCTAATCTAACCCAACTACTTAAAAAGGGAGGTAGAGAGAAAACAGGGAATTATAGGCCAGTCAGCTTGACGTCGGTAGTGGGGAAAATTCTAGAGTCCATTATTAAAGATTTAATAGCTCAGCACGTGGAAAACAATGGCAGAATCGGACAGAGTCAACATGGATTTACAAAAGGGAATTCATGCTTGACAAATCTACTGGAATTTTTTGAGGATGTAACTGGTAAAGTTGATGAGGGGGAGCCAGTGAATGTGGTTTATTTGAGCTTTCAGGAGGCTTTCGACAAAGTCCCACATAAGAGATTAGCATGTAAAATTACAGTGCATGGGATTGGGGGTAGTGTATTGAGCTGGATAGAAAACTGGTTGGCAGACAGGTAACAAAGAGTAGGAATAAACATGTCTTTTCCCGAATGGCAGGCAGTGACTAGTGGGGTACCGCAGGGATCGGTGCTGGGACCCCAGCTATTCACAATATATATTAGTGATTTAGATGAGGGAACTAAATGTAATATCTCCAAATTTGCAGATGACACAAAGCTGGGTGGGAGGGTGAGCTGTGAGGAGGATGCAGAGATGCTTCAGTATGATTTGGACAAACTGAGTGAGTAGGCAAATGCATGGCAGATGCAGTATAATGTGGATAAATGTGAGGTTATCCACTTTGGTAGCAAAAACAGGAAGGCAGATCTCCGGCACTTGGAAGGCTGCTCAGTCTGAGTCAGACAATGGGCCTCTGGAAGCGAAAGCCAATTCAATGCTGGAGATTAAATAACAGGTGGCAGAACATCAGGCAGAGATTCGACAGTCACTTAGCAGACTAGAGACAGCGACGGAAGAGTCCGTCCACATTCTATCTGATATCATGGCTCCGATATGTGAGCGCCTCGAGGTCACCATGGGACCACCCATTGAGTTCTTGGTCCAGCAGGTGTTGCCGGATTTGCGCTCAGCCTCGCACTCCATGGCCACACACCCTGGTGAGCACCATCAAGATGTAGGCAACATGGAGACGAGGCACCTTGACCTCCCTCCAGGAGTCAGGGCAGGGCCTTTGGGCACCCACAGGGAGGTTGAAGGGGCCTCCTCTCAGGAAATTCCAAGGGTGTGCAGCCGCTCAGAGTCCCCTCTGCCTGTGACCCCAACCACTCCAGCTGCTCAGGCCACCGAGGACTCTTTGCCCCTAAGCAGGCAGGAGCCCTCCAGCCCTCGGGTCCATCAAGGTCATTACAGACATCAAGACGTCGTAGTCAGCAGGCTGCCTCCACTTCTGCTGTGGATGTCGGGGCGGCAGCCAGGCGGACCAGTAGGGTTAGGAAAGTTAAGAAATTTTGATTTCACTTTTGGATCACGGATATAACTGTAAAGAAATTGCACTTTTGTAAATACATTTGATGGTTATGTGAATGTTTTGGCCAACTGAAACCATTGTGAATTTGTACGCTGGAACCTTCTTATGTTGGGGTTTAGCCATCCTCCCACTCAGTGACAGTGTCCCACTGTGAGATTAACATTCATGTGATGTCAACCTCAGGTGAACTAGTCTCCGTACCCTTGTGTGATCTCACGGAGATGTGTTTAAATCTTTATTTGATGTGTGTGATGTAAGCGTTTCTAACCCTTCTTCCTTAAGGAACAACATTGAGTGAGGGCAGTTCATCAGCATTGATATTCTAGCAGCATTTGTGTTTCCTCAGTGGTAGCGGCAGAAGACAAGACATGCTTGGGAGGAGGAGATCCTTAGGCATGTCCACATCTCAGTTTCAGCAATGTTTGCAACATTAGATGGCGGCAAAGGGTTCAAGTCTTCTCTTGTAACGCTCTTGTTCCTCTGTGGACTCTCAGTTCCCAGAGGGTGCGCACTCACAGGGCACTGCAGATCAAAGCAAAGGTCATGGCTTAGCGACTCAGGAGGCCAGAACGCACAAATGTGAATGCAGAACTTGTTCTCACTGCAAGTAGTTAGTTATCCACTGTTATGTAAAGAAATGGCATTGAGGGCTAGGAGAGATGTGGCCATATGCCCTCACTTAACTTCACTCTTCCTGGAACCTGTCAGCAATTAAAGTATCAAAGGCACATCTCCCACACCTTCCTTCCTCCATGGCATGATCGCACTCACACTAACCCTCAGCAGCCTCATAAGGTTCCTGGGCCTCCAGATCTTCATTCTCCGATGAGTTCCCATCCTCCTCCAATTCACCCTCTGGCAGGGGTTCACCTCTTTGCACTGCCAGATTGTGAAGAGCGCAATACACTGCGATGATGCGGGAAACCCTATCGGGAGTGTATCGTAGTGAGCCACCTGAGCAGTCCAAGCTTCTGAAGCGCATCTTCAGAAGCCTTACGGTCTGCTATATAAGGGAATATATGGAGTTGTGAACAGCGTCATACCTCTCCTCGTGACGACGTTTGAGGGCGCCGCATCGGTGCCAGAAACCAGCATTTCAGTGGGCACCCCTTATACCCAAGCAGCCATCCCTGCAAACGTAATGGTCCCTCAGGCACCTGGGAGTGGCTCAGGATGTAGGAGTCATGTCAACTCCCAGGGTTCTGTGCACAAACGTTCAGTATGTGCTTCTGATGATCACACACCAGTTGTACATTGATGGAATGGTAGTCCTTGCAGTTTATAAACATTAGGGGCTGCTGCCATGGAGCCCGTATAGCCACATGGGTACAGTCTATTGCATCCTCCTGATGACGACGAAGCCGTTGAATCTCGCAGTCTGACTATCTTCATCCAGAGCAAACCTGACATAATGATGGGCCTCCCTGTAAAGGGCACCTGTAACTTCCTTTATGCATCGATGTGTTGTGAACTGAGAGATGTCACGCAGGTTCCCTTTTGATCCCTGGAAAGACCCAGAGGCAAAGAAATTAAGCACAGCGGTCACCTTCAAAGCCACGGGAAGGGGATACCCTCCAACTCCAAGTGGCATCAGGTTATCACGAAGAATATGGCACATGTGATGTACCAGAGCTCGGGACAAGTTCAGACATGCACGGCATTGCCCCTCACTCATTTGTAAATAGGAGACTCTTCTACGATAAACCCTAGGTCTGGCGATGCACCTCCATTGTCTGCATCTCTCCTCCTGACCCTTCTGCTCATGCTCCGGCTCTGCCTGACCCTCAGGTGTGGCCTCCTGCTGGAGCTGTGTGCGGTGTCGCCTCTCCCTCCTTCGCCTCCTCCATTACATTAGGACCCTGACAAAGGCCACATTGAGCCCCAGATCCATATGTGCTTTTGCCTTCTCTCTGAAAGGAAACATTGAAGACATTAATGACTCAAGGGGCAAGAAAGTAAAGTTCAGAAGATGGAACGTATGGGAACTTAAGAGTCCATAGTTTTTCCTGCCCTACTTACGTGGTGGCTGATACTGCCTTGTCCCTGAGACACCAGCACACACATCAAGGTGGCACCACAGATATGTAACATATCCTGTAACATGTAACAAGCCCTGCATGGGATGCTAAGGTTTAATTGAGATGAGTGCCCCAACCTCGCTCTGTGACCCAATCTCTAATGTGGCATAGTAATGACCAATCAGTTGCTCATGGTCAATGAGTGGATGCCCCTTGGCCCATTAGGAATGTCAAATCTGGTGAACATGACAGGCCTTCATTGATAGAATGCCATATATGATGCAGCTGTGCCTCCTTTACTATTGGCTGTGCTCCCAAATTCCCATCTAAATTCCTGTGTGTTACTCTTGAGCTGCAGCGACTGTGATGTGAAGCCACTGAGTTCTGGTAGCCTTTTAACAGTGCTAATGAAGCCATTAGTTTTCTGTGGCTTTCTTCGGAAGTCATCCTCCTTTCTTACTAAGCAGCCTCCTGCTCACTCTTGCGGCAACAACAGGTTAAGTGTCCGACCCCAGAAAGGCCCAATTGTGTTCGCCCTTCGCCCTCACAGCCGTTCCACAGCCTTCCTCCCCCTTTGCCCCCCTCGTGTTCGCCCTTCCCCATCACTACCATTCCACAGCCTTCCCTCCGCTTTGCCCCCCTCGTGTTCACTCTTCCCCCTCACATCTATTCCATGAGATGTTAATGAATGCAAATGGCATTCACGCCACTAGTCAGCAGGATAACAGACCCACCCTTAATCTGCCACCAGAATTGCAAACTGTTTTTCCAGCGGATTTCCAACTTTTTGCCTGCCACTGGATTCTCCACTCCCGCCCACTGCGAAATCCACCGTGGGCATGATGCAAAAATTCCCCCCTTTCTGTCTGTCTTCACGAAGGAAAATAGTAAAAACCTCCCAGAAATAATGGAGAATCAAGGGACTAATGTAAACGAGAAAGAGCAAGATATTAATATTAGTACAAAAATAGTACCAGAGAAATTAATGGGGCTTAAAGTAGACAAATCTGGAGCTGGTGATTTTTTAAAAAATTCATTTATGGAGTGTGGGCATCGCTGGCTAGGCCTTAATTTGTTACCCATCCCCAATTTCCCTTGAGAAGTTGGTGGTGAACTGCCTTCTTGATTCGCTGCAGTCCCTGTAGTGTAGGTACACCCACAGCGCTGTTAGGAAAGGAGTCCCAGGATTTTGACCCGGCGACAGTGAAGGAACAGCGATATAGTTCCAAGTCAGGATGGTGATTGGCTTGCAGGGGAACTTCCAGGTGGTGGTCTTCCCATGTGTCTGCTGCCCTTGTCCTTTTAGATGGCAGCAGTCATGAGTTTGGAAGGTGCTGTTTGAGGAGCCTTGGTGAGTTCCTGCAGTGCATCTTGTAGATGGTACACACTACTGCCACTACATCCCAGAGTGTTGAAAAAAGATGGCTGTAGAGGTAGTAGATGCATTGGTGGTCATCTTTCAAAATTTTATATTCTGGAAATGGTTCCTGCAGATTGGAAGGTGACAAATGCAAATGTAACCCCACTATTTAGGAAAGGAGGGAGAGAAAAACAGGGAACTACAGACCAGTTAGCTTGATATCAGTAATAGGAAAAGTGCTAGAATCTATATTAAAGGATGTGATAACAAGGCACTTTGAAAATAATGGGAGGAATGGGCAGAGTCAACATGGGTTTATGAAAGGGAAATATGATGGTAGGAATGGGCAGAGTCAACATGGATTTATGAAAGGGAAATAATGTTTAACAAACCTGGAGTTTTTTGAGGATGTAACTAGCAGGATAGATAATGGGGAACTGGTGGATGTTGTATATATAGATTTTCAGAAAGCTTTTGATAAGGTCCCATGCAAGAGGTTAATAAATAAAATGTATACTGGCACAGATAGAGAACTGGTTAATGATCAGAAAACAGAGAGTAAGAATAAATGGATCATTTTCAGGTTGGCAGGCTGCGACTAGTGGGGTACTGCAAGGATCAGTGTTTGGGCACCAATTGCAATCTATATTAATGATTTGGAAATAGGGATTAAAGGTAATATTTCCAAGTTGCAGATGACATAAAAAAAGGTGGAAGTGTGAGTTGTAAGGAGGATGCAAAGACACTTCAAGGGGATTTGGAGAGGCTAAGCGAGTGGGCAAAAAATTTGGTAGATGGAATACAATGTAAAGAAATATGAGGTTATCCACTTTGGCAGGAAAAACTAAAATACAGAGTATTTCTTAAATGGCGAGAGGCTGCTGTGACAAACCCCAAAGAGAAAAAAAGGTACAAAATACCTTTAAATCAGGGGCTGGAACTACCATTCCCATCGGGCCTCAGCATTTCAGCGCATGCGCCAATGGGAAATTTGTGTATTTTATCATTTCCAGTCAGGTAAATGGCCCTGTATGTTGGGGAAGGAAACAGTTAAAGGGGTTCAATTGCTAATTATTAGTTAACAACCTCAGTGCACATTTGGTGGTATAAAAGGGATAACAGGGAAGACAAGTTTTGTTTGTGGAGAGTTTTATGACCAGTAATAAAACTCTATCTGAAGGAGCCTGACTTGGTTTTGGTCTTCATTTCCAAACAACTATTAGAGCTGAACAGTGATAGCTGAGAATGGTTCTGATCCATCGACCTCTGGGTTATGGGCACAGCACGTTTCTGCTGCGCAACTCTGTTTAAGTAAAAAGATTGGAAACTACTTCAGACAAAAGACTGTATTTGGAGTTAACTTTAAGAGCAGAGTTTGGAATTACTCAAAAATGGCTGAATCAAAATGTAGAGTTTCGAGCTATGATTACCCACCAACGTTTTCTGAGAGTGAACCTGATGAGCAATTGAAGAATAAAGTAACCATGTGGACATGGGTTACATTCTTGCCAAAGAAAAAACAGGGAATGGCCTTGGCACTTTCGTTACCATACAAAAGTAAAATAAGATGTAAAGTATTTTCAGAGTTGAAGCCTGAGCATTTGGACACAGATGAAGGTTTGGAAATATTACTAAATTTTATGGATAAGATCTATCAAAAAGGTGATTTATTAAATGCTTACGAGGCATGGTCAGATTTTGACCAATTTAGAAAGTTGAAGGATAGTTCCAAAGAAGATTACATAATGGAATTCAGTAGACTATATGCAAGTTTGCAAAAGTTCGATCTAGAAATTCCCCAATCAGTGCTGCCATTTAAGTTACTAGACTGCCAGAGTATCAAATATGGAGAGGCTTCTGGTTCTGACGGGAGTTAAATTTGCAGAAAGTCACACACTACTGGAACAGATGTCAGAAGCTCTAAAACAAATTCCTCGGAAAACATTCTTTTCCAGCTGCATTCATGGCGCAAATGAGCTATTCAGCGGCAAAACACAAAATGCAGGATACAATGTTAACAGGATGGCGAGGTCGTCTAGAAGCAGGACGAAAGCATCAGTATGAAAGGAGATTTGTAACTAGAAAACATGAGGAGAGAAACACCTTTGACAATTATAGCAGGAGAAAAGAATTAGGGAATTGCAACAAAAGAATGAACCCCAGAAATGACCAGGGTGTGGTCAATTGGTGTTTTAGATGCGATTCAAAATACCATTATGCAATAAACTGTCCTAAACGATACAATAAGGTGTTCAAGATTAAATATGAGACAGAAGACTGAGAAGAAGGTGGCGATATTGACCAAAGAGAGGGCATTGTATTAGTTACAAGAAGTTTCGGCCCAGTGGTGAACATCTTGGTTGCAGAGTCCTTCAACTGCGCGGTGCTAGTTAGCGGATGCTCGTCTACAGTCTGTGGAATAGACTGGTTAAAATGCTACCTGGACTTCTTAAATGACAAGGATCAGAATAAGGTTAAAGAATTTGAGAGTTCCACCAGTTTTAGATTTGGAGATGATAATACACTAAAATCTTTTAAAAGGGTAGTGATTCTCCGTAAGATAGCTGGAGTCAATCATTTCATCAGCACAGACGTAGTGTCTAGCAAAATCGTTACTATTGAGCAGGTCATGAATGAAGAAAGCTCAAATGAAGCTGGACATGGAAAATGACAAGGTATTTGGAAAACCTGTGGATTTACAATTTACACAATCTGGACACTACCGTATTCCTTTAATGAAACCTAGCTTTCCTACTAAGGACTTTAATGTCCTTAGCATCAGGGGATAAGAATTTAGAAGACAAAAAGCTAATTATGTTAAAATTGCATTGGTAGTTTTCCCACCCACCAAATGCTTGGGAATGTAAGTCCATTGATATTAAAGCTGCCTTTTTGCAGGGACACCAAACTCAAAAGGGAAGTTTTTCTCCATTCACTCAAAGAGGCGCCAAATGCAGAAGGGGCACTCTGGAAGCTAAATAAATGTGTACATGGTTTAAATGACACCTCCAGAGTTTGGTATTTCTCAGTGATATCAGTTTGGTTAAAGTTGGGCTGTCTTCAGTATGAAGTAGATCCTGCAATTTTTTATTGGCACCATGGAGGGAAACTTTCAGGCATCTTTATGATGCATGTAGAAGATTTTTTGCGGGGTGGTAGTAGTGAATTTGAAACGGTTGTCATTAATGGGCTCAGAACAGAGTCAGACATCTGGTACGTTTAAATACATTGGATTGGAAATCAGGCAGAGCAGGTCACACATCTTCTTACATCAGCAATCCTACTTAGAGAACATCAAGTCCATTGCAATTAGTCGTGGTTAGGCCTCCCAGAGAGATACAGCGGCTTCTGAAACTGAAGAGGGACTCATAAGTCTAGTTGGGCAACTCAATTGACTCGGCAAGCAAACGAGCGTCCAGACTCAACTGCCTTAACGTTTCTAAGGCGTACATGTCCTGCGTCCCATCAGCAGTTGTCATGCTCAGGTTACCGTCGGGTCTGGGCGGAACTTGTTCCGTTCTGCGCTCGGGCGAGGTCTGCGTCCTGGCACTGCAACAACCTGCTGCTGGAGGACGAGCGGTTCCTGGACTTGTTCCGTCATTTCTGGACCAGGGGGCTTCCCGTCCTTGAGGATATGGTGGGACGTGGGCAAGGCTCATGTCCACACCTTCTGTCAGAAGTACGCGTGGGGGTCGATAAAGAGGTGGAAATCCAGAATCGAGGGGTTCGAGAATGAGGTACTCTACCCGGATGCATGTCACAGTCAGCCCAATGAGGACCCAGCCCTGCGGCTGGCGTATGAAGAGAAGAAGGGCATGCTGCAGGACCTGCAACTCTCCGGGTCCCACGGCGGGTATGTGAGGTCACGGATCCAGTTCCTCCAGGACCGAGACCGCAGCCCCCCCTTCTTCTTCTCACTGGAAAAAAGGCACGGGGTCCGTCAGCAGCTCCTTGTGCTGCTGGCCGATGATGGTTCCCTTGCCTCGGATCCAGAGGGCATTAGGTCTCACGTCTGTGACTATTACACTGCCTTGTTCTGTGCGTATCCATTCAGCAAGGATACTCAGAGTTCTGTGAGAGGATCTGCCTGGAGGGCACAAAAAGCCTGACTCCCCTAGCAGTCTGGAGTAGCTGACTGACGTCCTCAACGGCCTCTCTAGGGACAAGTCCCCGGGGCTGAACGGGCTGACCGTGGAGTTCTTTAGGGCATTCTGGGGGCCCTGGAGAACATCTATGTGGAGCTCCTGGGGGAGAGTATCGCGACCGGGGAGATGCCCCTCTCGTAGCGCAGGGTCATGATCGCCCTGCTGCCTAAGAGGGGGGATTTCTGCCTCATTTAAAAGAACTGGCACCTGGTCTCCCTCCTCAGCACGGATTGCAAGGTTTTCACCAAGGTGATGTCTTCTCGCCTTGGCAGCGCGCTGGACCACATGGTCCACCCTGACCAGTCCTACACAGTCCTGGGCCGGACCATATGCGCCAACATCCATCTGGTCTGGGACGTTAACCACATATCCCAGAGGACTGGTCTGTCGAGCACCTTCCTGTCTCTTGACCAGGAGAAGGTGGTCGACAGAGGCTATGGGCCTTGACAACATTCCAGCAATAGTACTGAAGACTTGTGGTCCAGGACTTGCTGGGCCTCTAGCCAAGCTGTTCCAGTACAGCTGCAACACTGGCATCTACCGGGCTATGTGGAAAATTACTCAAGTATGTCCTGTACACACAAAGCAGGACAAATCCAACCTGGCCAATTACCGCGCCATCAGTCTACTCTCCATCATAAGTAAAGTAATGGAAGGGGTCATCAACAGTGTTATCAAGCGGCACTTGCTTAGCAATAACCTGCTCACCAATGCCTAGTTTGGGTTCCACCAGGGCTGCTCAGCTCCTGACCTCATTACAGCCTTGGTTCAAACATGGACAAAAGAGCTGAACACCCGAGGTGAGGTGAGAGTGATTGCCCTTGACACCAAGGCAGCATTTGACAGAGTGTGGCAATAAGGAGCCCTCTCAAAACTGGAGTCAATGGGAATCAGGGGGAAAACTCTCTACTGGTTGGAGTCACACCTAGCACAAAGGAAGATGCTTGTGGTTGTTGGAAGTCAGTCATCTCAGCTCCAGGGCATCACTGCAGGAGTTCCTCAGAGTAGTGTCCCTGGCCCAACCATCTTCAGGTGCTTCATCAATGACCTTCCTTTCATCATAAGGTCATAAATGGGGATGTTCGCTGATGGTTGCACAATGTTCAGCACCATTTGCAACTCCTCAGGTACTGAAGCAGTCCATGTCCAAATCCAGCAAGACCTGGATTCACAAGTGGCAAATAACATTTGTGCCACACAAGTGCCAGGCAATGACCATCTCCGACAAGAGAGAACCTAACCATTGCCCCTTGATGTTCAATGGCATTACAATCACAGAACCCCCACTATCAACATCCTGGGAATTATCATTGACCAGAAGCTGAACTGGACTAGCCATATAAATATTGTGGCTACAAGGACAGGTCAGAGGCTAGGAATCCTGCGACGAGTAACTCACCTCCTGACTCCCCAAATCCTGTCCACCATCTACAAGGCACAAGTCAATAATGTGATTGAATACTCCCCACTTGTCTGGATGAGTGCAGCAACCACAACACTCAAGAAGCTTGACATCATCTAGGACAAAGCAGCCCACTTGATTGGCACCAAATCCACTAACATTCACTCCCTCCACCACCGGCGCACAGTAGCAGCAGTGTGTACCATCTACAAAATGCAGTGCAGGAATTTACCAAGGCTCCTTAGATAGTGCATTCAAAACCCACGACCACTACTATCTAGAAGGACAAGAGCAGCAGACACATGGGGCAGGATTTTACTGTTGCCGAGCGGGGGCAGGGCCCGCTCGCCGATGCCTAAAATGACGCACGGTGACGTCAGGTGGAACTCCTGACGTCACCGCGCCCCAGTTAAATTTTCAGGAAGGTGGGGGCGCAGCAAAATCGACTGCACGCCCACCAACCTGTCAATGGCCAATTGAGGCCATTGACAGATCAATTAAAGTAATCAATGGACTTGCCTATCCAACCTTAAGGTTGGTGGGCAGGCCAGGAGCCCCGGCGGCAACAAGAAAAAACATGAAACCTCATCCACCGGCAGGATGAGGTTTCATGTAGGGTTTTGAAAATTTTAATAAAGTTGTTATGAAAATTATGAACATGTCCCAACTCATGTGACATTGTCACATGAGGGGAATTGTAAGGGAATTTTATTTTTCTATTTTTAATATTGTTGAAAATAGAGGCGATCTCCCTGAGGCAGCACTTAGCTTCAGGGAGATGAGTGTGCTCTTTCGTGCGCATGCACGAAAGAGCGCACTCTCGATTTTAGGCATTCCCCCCACCCGCATAGGGAGTGCATAGCGCTTCCCTGCGGACATCACGCCCACGTAAAATGGCGCCACAGCACCGATCGGAAGCACGCCCGCACGCACCCACCCATGAACTTCCCCCCCAAAGGGGGGAAAATTCTGACCATGGGAACACCACCACCTGGAAGTTCCCATCCAAGTCACCCACCACCCTGACTTGGAAATATATCACCGTTCCTTCACTTTCGCTGGGTTAATATCCTGAAACTCCGTTCCTAACAGCACTGTGGGTGTACCTACACCACATGGACTGCAGCAGTTCAAGAAGGCAGCTCACCAACACCTTCTCAAGGGCAACTAAGGATAGGCAATAAATGCTGGCACAGCCAGCAAAGCCCACATCCCATGAATGAATTTTTTAAAAATACCCAGTGCAGAGGCGGGTGCAAAGGGAGGAGGACCTCCTTGTGAAACTGCTCCTGAGCCTGGCCAGGTTGGCCATCAACAGGTCCAGGCAGCGGGCAACCGAGGTGGTCATCCAGCCCGACTGTTTGCCCCCCTTCTGCGACTACTTTTGCGGCCAGTTGTCCCTGGAGAGGGAGCACGCGGTGTCCACGGGCACAATCGAGGCCTTCCGTGCCCAGTGGGCACTTGCAGGGATTGGGGTGTTTTATTGGCCTTTTAATCACATTTTAATTTGATGTTTGTACGTTTCCTTCAAGATTAGTTTTTCTTTTTGCGGTATCTCTTTAAGCGGCTGCTCTTTTAATTTGTCCCTCATTTTCTTTAATTTAGTTTTTCTGGTTGCTCAAAAGAGCAAAAGGGATAACAGGTGAGACAAGTTTTGTCTGTGGGGAGTTTTATGGCCAGTAATGAAACTCTATCTGAACAAAAACAAAAAGCTAAAAGCTATTGCGGATGCTGGAAATCCAAAACAAAAACAGAATTACCTGGAAAAACTCAGCAGGTCTGGCAGCATCGGTGGAGAAGAAAACAGTTGACGTTTCGCATCCTCATGACCCTTCGGCAGAACTGAAGTATAGTTAGGAGAGAGGTGAAATATAAGCTGGTCTAAGGTGGGGGGAGGGGGGGAGAGAGAAGTTGAGGGTGGGGTGGTTGTTGGGATAAGTGAGCAGTGATAGGAGCAGATAATCAAAAGATGTCACAGACAAAAGGATCAAAGAGGTGTTGAAGGTGGTGATATTATCTAAGAAAAGTGCTAATTAAGAATGGATGGCAGGATACTCAAGGTACAGCTCTAGTGGGGGTGGGGTGGAAAGACTGACAAGATATTAGTTGTAGATTTAAAAATAACGGAAATAGGTGGGAAAAGAAGAATCTATATAAATTATTGAAGAAAAAGGGGAGGGGGAAGAAACGGGGTGGGGATGGGGGGAGGGGGAGTTTAAGATCTAAAGTTGTTGAATTCAATATTCAGCCCGGAAGGCTGTAAAGTGCCTAGTCGGAAGATGAGGTGCTGTTCCTCCAATTTGCGTTGGGCTTCACTGGAACAATGCAGCAAGCCAAGGACAGACATGTGGGCAAGAGAACAGGGTGGAATGTTAAAATGGCAAGCGACTGGGAGGTTTGGGTCTTTCTTGCGGACAGACCGCAGGTGTTCTGCAAAACGGTCGCCCAGTTTGCGTTTGGTCTCTCCAATGTAGAGGAGACCGCATTGGGAGCAACGAATGCAGTAGACTAAGTTAGGGGAAATGCAAGTGAAATGCTGCTTCACTTGAAAGGAGTGTTTGGGCCCTTGGACGGTGAGGAGAGAGGAAGTGAAGGGGCAGGTGTTGCATCTTCTGCGTGGGCATGGGGAGGTGCCATAGGTGGGGGTTGAGGAGTAGGGGGTGATGGAGGAGTGGACCAGGGTGTCCCGGAGGGAACGATCCCTACGGAATGCCGCCGGGGGGGTGAAGGGAAGATGTGTTTGGTGGTGGCATCATGCTGGAGTTGGCGGAAATGGCGGAGGATGATCCTTTGAATGCGGAGGCTGGTGGGGTGATAAGTGAGGACAAGGGGGACCCTATCATGTTTCTGGGATGGAGGAGAAGGCGTGAGGGCGGATGCGCGGGATATGGGCCGGACACAGTTGAGGGCCCTGTCAACGACCGTGGGTGGAAAACCTCGGTTAAGGAAGAAGGAGGACATGTCAGAGGAACTGTTTTTGAAGGTAGCGCCATCAGAACAGATGCGACGGAGGCAAAGGAACTGAGAGAATGGGATGGAGTCCTTACAGGAAGCGGGGTGTGAGAAGCTGTAGTCGAGGTAGCTGTGGACACCCTGGTCCACTCCTCCATCACCCCCTACTCCTCAACCCCCACCTATGGCACCTCCCCATGCCCACGCAGAAGATGTAACACCTGCCCCTTCACTTCCTCTCTCCTCACCGTCCAAGGGCCCAAACACTCCTTTCAAGTGAAGCAGCATTTCACTTGCATTTCCCCTAACTTAGTCTACTGCATTCGTTGCTCCCAATGCGGTCTCCTCTACATTGGAGAGACCAAACGCAAACTGGGCGACCGCTTTGCGGAACACCTGCGGTCTGTCCGCAAGAAAGACCCAAACCTCCCTGTCGCTTGCCATTTTAACACTCCACCCTGTTCTCTTGCCCACATGTCTGTCCTTGGCTTGCTGCATTGTTCCAGTGAAGCCCAACGCAAATTGGAGGAACAGCACCTCATCTTCCGACTAGGCACTTTACAGCCTTCCGGGCTGAATATTGAATTCAACAACTTTAGATCTTAAACTCCCCCTCCCCCCATCCCCACCCCGTTTCTTCCCCCTCCCCTTTTTCCTCAATAATTTATATAGATTCTTCTTTTCCCACCTATTTCCATTATTTTTAAATCTACAACTAATATCTTGTCAGTCTTTCCACCCCACCCCCACTAGAGCTGTACCTTGAGTATCCTGCCATCCATTCTTAATTAGCACTTTTCTTAGATAATATCACCACCTTCAACACCTCTTTGATCCTTTTGTCTGTGACATCTTTTGATTATCTGCTCCTATCACTGCTCACTTATCCCAACAACCACCCCACCCTCAACTTCTCTCTCCCCCCCTCCCCCCACCTTAGACCAGCTTATATTTCACCTCTCTCCTAACTATACTTCAGTTCTGCCGAAGGGTCATGAGGACGCGAAACGTCAACTGTTTTCTTCTCCACCGATGCTGCCAGACCTGCTGAGTTTTTCCAGGTAATTCTGTTTTTGTTCTCTATCTGAACAAGTCTATCTTGCTTTTGGTCTTCATTACTAAACAACTATTGGAGCTTTTAACACTGCGCACATGCACCGTTCGTTTGCAAATCTTTGAAGGTTGGTGACTTCGTGCTGTGGGCCATCAAGGGCAAAGGCACCCTTTTGGAGCAGCGGTGTACTACTTGGCTCAGCGGAAAATCTGAGTGTGTGCTTGGAAAATGAAGCTTGAGTTTTCGCGGAGATCCAGGGGAAAAGAACATCGAAAGGAGAGTGTCATGAAGCTATTAGTGTACATAATATTTTGGAAAATATTTTTCTTTAAAAATAGAGGTTTAGTTTGCAGGTATGTCTTAATTGGATTAAAGCCAGCAAGTCTGGGTGCTTTGATGTGTGTTAGTTTGAGATGTAAACAGAGAGGGTGTAAACAGAGAGGTAGAGTGTATTTGCATTTTTTGAATACAGCATTCAAGAAGTGGGGTGAAAACTTGACACCTTTCTAACAGCTATCAAGCAATATGTTTATATTACTCATAAAATTGGTACAATGAATGGAATTTCGTTGTTAAAAGGTAAAGTTCAAAGAGACTGGTGATACAATGAGAACTAACATTCAGTGGGGCTAGTAGGTATAACTTCAGTAGTTTTCAGGTGTGCAGGCAGAAGCAATGTAAGATCAAGAGGCAGCTGCAAGCCATCAACTGGCTCCACAGTGGAAAGAACCTCAGTATGAATTCGTAAGGTGAAAATGCTTTGCCTGGTGTTTTGGTTAAGTTTATGGGTTGCTGTTGCCTTAATGGAGATTAGTTTGGGAATTTGTTAAAAGTTATGATAGTACTAACTTGTAGCCATGTGTATATATTTTAACCTGTGTAATTAATAATATGTTTCATTTAGTTTAATGTAAAACTTCGAACTAGTGGTCTGATTCCTGAGTTTAGAGTCGCATCTCAAACATAACACTTTAAACAACTGTCATAATCAATAATTTTAAGTTTCCCTCTGAGATTTATAAATAACTCCGCTTTACCAACTGCATCAGTCATAACAAGAGATTGAAACCCTGGAAAAGGATCCTTGCTGAAGACGTCCGAGTGGAAGCTTTCTTTGGGAGAGAATCCCAAGGCGAGTTCCTTGAGCATGGAGATTGGAAGCCCTTGTGAGAAAGACAGAGTTTCAGTGAGGCCAGTTGGCTCATGGTGTAACAAGCATCTGACGAGTTGATGAGAAATCCATAGACTCTGCTTTTGTGGCATCTTTCACCTGGTTTTGGATTGTAGCTTGTCCTACCTCGCCTATTAGTTTAAATACTTACCATGAATATTAGAGTATAAAGATAGATATTGTAAATTGTGTTTTCTTTACGAATTTGTATGTATCTGTAACAGTAAAGTTGGGGTGAAGGAACAGTGTAATTTGACACATTTACTGGTGTTTGTATGGAAATCTTTCCAACCTTTTTGTCTAGCATAATGGAGTTCATTTTTCTTGTTTGATAAGTGTTTTGTTCTTTCTGTTCACAAGTACACTAGCAGTTTCTAAAAAAAAAGTTGGGGCCTATCAAGCCAGGTTCCACTCTGACCTCTGACTTGCCCAGTAGTAACATCAGCTGGGACTGTAACATTGGAAAGTGTTAAATTCAAAAGGACTTGGGTGTCCTTGTTCATGAGCTACTGAAAGCTAACTTACAGGTAATTGAGTAGGCAAATGGTATTCTGGCCTTTATTACAAAGGATTTGAGTGTAGGAGTAAAGATGTCTTACTGCAATTGTATAGAGAGCCTTAGTGAGACTACATCTGGAGTATTGTGTGCAGCTTTAGTCTCTTTAATTAAGGAAAGATATACTTGCCATCGAGGGAGCGTGACAGAGATTCACAAAATTAATTACGGAGGTGGAGAGATTTTCCTCGGAAGAACAATTAAATAGACTGGGCCTTTATCCTCTGAAGTTTAGAAGAACAAGAGGTGATCTCATTCAAACATACAAACTTCTTACAGGGCTTGACAGGGTAGATGCAGGAGGATGTTTCCCCTTGTTAGGGTGTCAAGAACCAGGAGACACAGTCTCAGGATAAGGGGCAGGCCATTTAGGACTGAGATGAGAAGGAATTTCTTCACTCAGTGGGTGGCGAAACTTTGGAATTCTCTGCTTCAGGGGCTGTGAAGGCTCAGTCATTGAGTATGTTCAGGACTGAGATTGATAGATTTCTACATATTAAAAACATCAAGGGATATGGGGATAGTGCAGGAAAATGGTGTTCAAGTGGAAGATCAGCCGTTACCTCATTGAATGGCAGAGTGGGCTCAAAGGGCTGAATGGCCTACTCCTGGTCCTATTTCTTTTGTTCTTGTGTTCTAAAGTTTATCTAGTGCATTAAGTACCTCCTCTTTCACCATAAACTGGGTAGCATTTACTTCCTTGGTAAATACAAATGCAATACCTCAGCTATGCCCCCTACCTCCATGTTTAAATCCATCAGCAAAATAATTGAATACAAAAATACAGCCGCAATCTATAACCTCATGACCTGACATATTCCCACTCTACCATTACCATTAAGCCAGGGGATCAACTCTAGTTCAATGAGGAGTGCAGGAGAGTATGCCAGGAGCAAGGCCAGGCATACCTAAAAATCAGGGTTAAACCTAATGAAACTTCAACACAGGATTACTTGCACGCTAATCAGTGGAAGCAGCATGCGATAGACAGAGCTCAGCGATCCCACAGCCAACAGATCAGATCTAAGCTCTGCAGTCCTGATACATCCGGTCATGAATGGTGGTGGATATTAAACAACTAACTGGAAGAGAAGGCCCTACAAATGTTCCCATCCTCAATGATTGCAAAAGACAAAGCTGAAGTATTTGCAGCTATCTTCAGACAGAAGTGCTAAGTGGATGATACATCTCGGCCTCCTCCTGAGGTCCCCACCATCAAAGATACCAGTCTTCAGCCAATTCGATTCACTCCATGTAATATCAAGAAAGGGCTGAAGGCACAGAATACCGCAAAGGCTGTGACAGCATTCCAGCAATAATATAGAAGACTTAATCTCCAGAATTAGCTGCGCCCGAAGCCAAGCTGTTCCAGCTACAGCACTGGCATCTACCCGGCAATGTGGAAAATTGCTCAGGTATGTCCTGTACGCAAAAAGCAGGAAAAATGCACCCATGCCAATTATGGCTCCATCTGTCTACTCTCATCAGCAAAATGATGGAAACTGTCGCTGACAGTGTTATCAAGCCACACTTTCTCAGCAATAATCTCACTGATGCCCAGTTTGGGTTCTGCCAGGGCCACTCAGCTCCTGACCTCATTACAGCCTAGTCCAAAAGAGCTGAACTCCTGAGGTGAGGTGAGAGTGACTGCCCTTGACATCAAGGCTGCATTTGACCCGAGTGTGGCATCAAGGAGCCCTAGCAAAACTGGAGTCAATGGGAATCAGGGTGCAAGCTCTCCACTGGTTGGAGTCATGCCTAGCACAAAGGAAGATGGTTGTGGCTGGCAGAAGTCCATCATCTCAGTCACAGGACATCACTGCAGGAGTTCCTCAGGGTAGTGTCTTAGGCCCAACCATCTTCAGATCAATGACCTTCTCTCCATCATAAGGTCAGAAATGGGGATATTCGCTGATGATTGTGCAATGTTCAGTACCATTCGCGACTCCTCAGATACTTAAGCAATCCATGTCCATCTGCAGCAAGACTTAGACAACATTCAGGCTTGGGCTGATAAGCGGCAAGTAATATTTGTGCCACACAAGTGCCAGACAATGACCATCTCAAACGAGAGAGAACCAAACCATCTCCCCCTGACATTCAGCGGCTTATCATCATTGAATTCCCCCACTGTCAGCATCCTGGAGGTTGCCATTGACCAGAAACTGAACTGGGTCAGCCATATAAATACCGTGGCTACAAGATCAGGACAGAAGCTGGGAATTCTGCAGAGAGTAACTCCCTTCCTGCCCACCCAAAGCCTTTCCAACATTTACAATGCAGGAGTTAGGAGTATGATATAATACTATCCATTTACCTGGATGAGTGGAGCTCCAACAACACTCTGGAAGCTCAATGCCATCCAAGACAAGGAAGCCCATTTGATTGGAACCCCATCCACCAGCTTAAACATTCACTCCCTTCACCACTGACACATGGTGCCAGCAGTGTGTACCATCCACAGTGGGCACCGCAGCAACTCACCAAGGCTCTTTCAATAGCACTTTCAAAATCTACGACTTCCATCACCTAAAAGGGCAAGGGTAGCAGATGCACAGGAACACCACCACCTGCAACTACCTCCCCAACAGCACTAGCAAGGAACTCTGTCCAAACTCTATTTAGGTGCAACCCGATCACCCTCTAAGGGGCCATATCTCCCCCAAAATGGGTCCCAATGTCCCAAGGGTCTAATGCCTTCTCTTCTGCACCATCTTTCCAGTCACGCATTCATCTACTTTATCCTCTTATTTCTATACTCACTTGCGCATGGTATAGGGAGTAATCCAGAGACGGCTACTTTTGAGATCCTGCATGCTAATTTACTATCTAGCTCCCTAAATTCAGACTGCAAGGCCACATCACTCTTTCTGCCTATGTTGTTCATACCTATGTGAGCATGGCTACTGACTGTTCATGCTCCACCCTCAGGGTACTCTGCCGCCATTCAGTGACATCCTTCACTTTGGCACCAGGGAGGCAACAAACCATCCTGAATTCACGACTGTGGCCGCAGCAACACCTGGCTACTTCCCTACCTATCAAATCTCCTCTTACTATTGCTCCTCCAGTCTTCTTTGTGCCCTCTTCTTCAACTGAGCCACCCATGGTGCCATGTACTAGGCTCAGGCTGCAGTCCCCAGTTAAAAATCACTCTCATCGGTATACAGAACTTGATTGGAGAGTGGGATGCACACAGTGGACGACTGCACTACTTGCCTGTTTCTTCTTTACTGTCTGGTGATTCCTCATTCCCCCTCTCTCTGCGCAGTGTTAAGCTACAGGGGTGACCACATCTATAAATGAGCTATCCACAAAGTTCTCAATCTCATGGATGCAGCCCATAGACGCCAGCTGCTGTTCAAATTCCGAAACCCGGAATTTGAGCTGCTTCAATTGACGGTACCTCCTGCACAAATGCTTATCTAGGATACGGAAGCATCCTGAAATTCCCACGTAGCATAAGATGTGCATTCTAGACATTGGAGCAGCTTTGTCATTCCCCTATCTATTAGTTCATAAACCTTGCTACCAATAAACCTTACTACTGCTAATAAACCTCATTATGCTGCTAATAAAATTGATTATGAAAGTCCTTCAATTTAAGCAAAATATTATTTCATATCATAAAATTAAAGGCAGATATAGAATGCTGTCTCTCTTGTAAAATAATTTGAATTGATTTAGAATCCAACATAACTTAAAGCCAAAGTTCCAATCTAGTTCCAGAGCAGAAGTTAGGCGGATTAACTGATCAAGGCTGTAATCTGGAGCAAAATTCAAATCTACCAGGTTTCTATCCAACATTGAATTTCAGTGGGTCACAAGCAAGAAAGAATTCTACATGCATACCATTATGTTAAGAGGATATGTCTGGAGTTCTGAAGCTACCCTGTGAATTCCACCTCCTCTACTTATAAAACTTCAATGAAACTCTTCCTAGACAACAGCTGTATCTTTCCGAAACTAAGACAGGTGATCCTGAGGAGCAGCATGGCACCACTCCGACATTCTCTAATAGATTGGGCTGAACACTCCCGAAGCACTGTTCTAGATGTGGGATACCTGCCCCAAACATGTAAATCATCCTGTCGCAGGAATTGGAATGGGGTCTTTGGTTCGTTCCATGTGTTGCAGGGAATTCCACTGAATTGCTCTTGGGACAACAGGGTGAATCCAATGGAATTTCAGCCCTCGCTAGTCCATGGACAGAACACTGTCTTTTCACTTATTAGACTTGAGTTCAAGGGCAACCCACAATAAGGCAGTATCAAATTTTTATCTGCAAGGAAGTTAATGGTTATGGGGGCAGGCAGGAAAGTGGATTTAAGGCCACAATCAGATCAGCCACGTAATTGTTGGAAGGTGGAGCAGGTTTGAAGAGCCAAATGGCCTACTCATGCTCCTATTTCATATATTCTTATTTTATTGTTTCTGTCTCTACTCTCTGCACATTGTTACTGCGCTAAGTAAAGTCATTGTGACACAGTTTCAACACAGTCCCTACCAGGCGTTGGATCATAAGACGAGTCATGATTGGACACTAAGTTGGCAAAGTTACTCAGAAAACTCCAAGTTAGCTAGTTTAAGAAAGGAAATATTATACTGCTGTAGAATAATGTGTTCCAGGAACACAGGAACAGGGGTAGTTCAATCAACCCCTGAGTCTGGACCACAAAATTGTCAGTCATGGCAATTTGACATGCACACACAAGAGATTGGCCTCCAGGCGCATTGTCAGAGCAAGAAAGAGTGCTTCTGGCCATGACATTCTTCATCCAGTAGTGCCTGATGGGGCAGCATGGGTGATTTTTTTGTATATATTAATGCCTGATATGAAATGCTTAATGTTAAGAAACTCCAAATCTCATTTCCTGCATATCCAAAAGTTGAAAAAAGAATCAATTTCTCAATACTAATATAATGAGCAAAATTATTCATTAAGAAAACATACCTCATTAATATTTTTCCCTGTGATCGCAATGTCATTTTTGTATCGCACAAAGAACAAACATAGGCCATCAAGGCACACGCTGGATAAATTGCCCAGAAATAAACTCATCATTTTGGATCCTTTTGTAATCCCAGCAATGATTCGTCCACTTTCTAAAAATAATAAATTATTCATAACATTAGCCAAACTGCATTTTTACATGATCTAGCATTACAAACAAGGCTAGAGTGTAAATTTCAATCTTCATTGACAAGTGAAGCAAAATCAGAGCATAAGAAATAGGAACAGGCGTAGGCCATATGACCCATCGAACCTGCTCCACCATTTCCTGCCCACTCCCCATATCCCTTGATTTCCTAGAGATCAAAAATGTATCTATCTATCCCTGTCATAAACATTCTCATTAATATAGCAATCCACAACCCCACAGGATAGAGAATTCCAAAGATTCACAACCCTCTGAGTGAAGAAATTTCTCCTCATCTCAATCTTAAATGATCGATCCCTTATCCTGAGGCTGTGTCCATGTGTTCCAGATTTCCCAACCAGGGGAAAGGATCTTTCATTGTCAAGCCCATTCATTCAGAATCTTGAAAGCTTCACCTCTCGTCCTTCTTATCTTCAAAGAGTATCTGCCCAAGTTACTCAGCCTCACTGTAGGATAACCCTCTCATCCCTGGAACTAATCTAGCAAACTTTTGTTGTGCTACCCCCAAGGCAAATATATCTTTCTTTAAATATTAACCAAAACTGTGCATAGTACTTCACCAAATTCTTATACAACTGTAGGAAGACTTCCTTGTTCATATGTTCCCATCACCTTGCAATAAAGGACAACATATCTGCCTTCCTAATTGCTTGCTAATTTCTTGGGTTACGTGTACAGGTGCACCCAACTCCCTCTGAACATCATAATTTACAATTTTCAAACCTTCTAAAAAAATTCTGCCTTTCTGTTCTGACTGCCACAGTGAAGAACCTCACACTTCACCACATTGTATTCCATCTAACATCCTGTTGCCCGCTCACTTAACAGGGAATAGAGACTTGACTTAACATGTCTGTATCTCTTTGTATCCTTCTTACATCTCAGGCTTGTAGCTTTGTATCTTCAGCAAATTTGCCTCTTTATCTAAGTCATTAAAGTAGACTGTAACTAGATGAGGCCTCAGCATCAATCCTTGCGGTACTCCAAGGATTATTACCACCTGTAACATTTGGCCTCAACATTCAGCATGTTAAGGCTGATTCTGCTGCTCCTCCCAACCCTTGATTCTCTAACATGAGCAGCAATCAAGTTTGAAGTAACACACCATTTATATGGCCCAGTTGCACCAATGACACCGGCGTGTTGGAGAACAAAAAAGCAAATGAACATTCAGCATTGAAAAGAACAAGCCACCTACCCTTTGGTTCTTTTTAACCTTGCTATTGATCTATTTCAGATCCTCCAGTCTGGAGACCAGCTTCTTGCAACCCTATCTGGACAACCATGACTTATGGGAACTCAGGAAATTCAACCAAAAGCAGAAGAGCCAGCTCCTTCCTTCTGTATTAGCACAGAAGCACAGGCCAGTGTCTACTGCAAGTTGTATCAACAAATTAATAAATCTGGCAATGTATAGGCTGGCTCCAGAAAGAATTATGATCAATGCTGGGGATTGTTGTAAAAATCCACCGGTTCACTCCTTCAAAGGAAGAAATCTGTCCAAATTGATCTGGGCTACAATTAATTCCAGTCCCACATTATACAGTCAATTCCTAGTGCAGTCAGGATGGCTCATAACACATGACGAACATTTCCTTGCCAGCGTCACTCACATCCCAGAAACTAAGTTTTAAAAAAGGTCTATCCCATCTCCTCACATGGCTTGGTGTCAAGTTTTGCGAAATGACATGAACATAGGACTTAGGAGCAGGAGTAAGTCATTCAGCCCATCGAGCCTGTTCCACCATTCAATAAGACCATGGCTGATCAGATTCTGGTCTCAACTCCACTTTTCTGTTTGTCCCCCATAACCCTTGACTCCCTTATCTATCATAAATCTATCTAAATCAGCCTTGAATAAATTCAATGACCCAGCCTCCACTGTTTTCTGGAGAGGTGAATTCCACAGACTAATGACCCTCAGAGAAAAAAAATTGCCTTCATCTCCATCTTCAAAGGAAGATCTCTTATTCTTAAACTGTGTCCCTTAGTTCTAGTCTCCTCCATAAGAGGAAGCATCCTCCCAGTTCCCACCCTATTAAGTCCCCCCAGGATCTTATATGTTTCAATATGATCATCTCTCATTCTTCTGAACATTAATATAATCATAAGATCATTCCCAGGAATGAGTCATATAAACCTTCTCTGAACTGCTTCTAATGCAAGCATATCTATCTTCAAATAAGGAAACCAAAATTGTACACAGCATTCCAGATATGGTCACACCAAGACACTGTACAGCTGCAGTAAAACTTCCCTACTTTTATATTCAATTCCCTTTGCAATAAACACCAACATTCCATCTGCCTTCCTAATCACTTGCTATACCTACATATTTTTGTGATTCATGTACCAGAACAACCAGATCCCTCTGTAGCACCGCATTCCTCAATCTCTTACCATTTGAATAATGTACTGTTTTTCTATTCTCCCTGCCAAAGTGAACAAGTTCACATTTTCCCACATTTTATTTATCTGCCAAATTTTGCCTCCTCACTTAATCTATCTATATCTCTTTATAGACTCTTTACCTTCTCTTGACAACTTACTTTCCTACCTATCCTTGACAACTTATTTTCCAACCTATCATACAGTGAGATGTTTTACTTTGTTAAAAGGTGCTATATGAACAAAAGTTGCTGTTGGAATATGCCCTGGAATCTCAGCCAATGTAAAGCTCAGACCAAGCATAATGGCTATTGTCCTCTTTTTCACGAGCAAAGTTGAGAAAAATCAAGCCCACATTCCCTTGTGCTTTGTTTTATTGGGAAATCAATATAGGTACCTATGAGGCTCAAGCTTTGTTGAGAGAGACAATCTGATTCTCAGAGACTTGAAACACTTGAGAAAAGATGACTTACAGGTTGTAGAAAAGCATGTAGGATTAATGTAAGATCAGGAGCTAAGAGGAATGGGATCCTTGAAGAATTGGCTCGGCACCCGGGGCACAAGAAAGAAAAAGCTGTTTTTGTTAGTGATCGAATCCAACTGGCCTGAATTGGAAAAGAAATAGAATTAATAAAGTATCACTTAGAAAGAGAGAAATTAGCAAGAGAGGAAAGAAATAGGCAAAAAAATGAAAAGGTTAGAGAAAGAGATCAATCGATAAATTGAGAAACAGATGAAAAAACTCGAAATGGAGCATGAGTTACAATTAAGCGAACTTGAATTAACAAGAAATGAGACTGATTCAAAGAGAACTCATCTTAATTTTGATTTGGCAAAGAATTTTCACATAGTAACTGAATTTAGTGAGGAGGGAGTGGCAATGTGCTTGATATCACTCGAGAAAATTGCATTGGATGAAGAAACAGTAGGCTATGTTCCTACAAAGTGCTTTGGTAGGAAAGGCTTTGCAAGTGTACTCATCTCTTTCAATAGAGCAATTGTGTAATTACGAGGATGTAAAGATTGCTGTACTCAGTGTGTAAGGGTAGGTGCCAGAAACCTACAGGCAGAAATTTAGAAATTTGAGAAAGTGAATGGGCCAGAGATATGTAGAATTTGCCAGGGAAAATGGCATTCGATATGTGGTGTAGGTTGATAAAGGTGGAACACAACTTTGATAACATTAGGGAGGTTATTCAAAAATAGTGTCTCTTTGGGGTTAAGGTCTCACCTGGAAGACCACAAAGTTCATAAAATAAGAGAAGCCTCATTAATGGCAGATAATTATGAGTTAACTCATAAGATAGTTAATAACACTTTGGAACCTTCCAGAGAAACTGGAATGAGAGGGAGGCTGATGATGAGAAGAGGTCAAGCTCTGCTGAGAAAGAGGCAGAAGGTGAAGACCCAGGACTTTCTCGTGTTAGCAGCAGCGAAGGTTCAAAGGACAGGTTTGATTCAAGGGGACTGACATGATACTTCTGTCAAAAGAAAGGGCATATGAATATTGAATAATTCAAGATAAAAACCAAACCTGTTGCATTTGTCCAGCTGAGGGGTGTTCTCCAGGTGCTGATGCTCAGACTGGTAAAGTTCAAGGCAGCCCCGGAGACTCCCCCACATTCATCGAGAGGATGAATTAGGTGATGGGAAGTTATAGGGATTTTTTGCTTGAGCGTTAAGTATCCCCACGTTTATCCGGTGAAGCAGAGAAATCGATCATCATTAGAGATACGTGATCAGCACTGACACTGATGTTGGCAGATGACATGAAGCGCTCTCCAAAGGTTCACTGAATAATAAGGTATTGCTTCAGGATATCGATGGAAATTATTTATCCGTTCCTTTGTATAAGGTTAATTTAAAATGTGGTTTGGTTACTGTGTATGTTGTGATGAAGCTGAAATACTTACCTTAATCTGAAGTCAGAGATTGAGAACTCCTGTTTCCAATGAACCTCGGGCCTTTTGTATATGCACCAGCCGGGAAATGGCTGCACATGCGCAGTTCATTTATTTTACCTTCTTCAAGCCAGGATCCAGCCCAGCATGCCTGCGCAGAAGAAGTAAGAATAGCACGAAATGCAGGTCAGATGACTTGAACCGGAGCGTCATTACCAAGGAAGGTGTGCCAAGGAGCAGGACATGGGGAGCGGATCAGAAAGAGGTCCCAGAAGTCAACTTCAAATAAAGGAGCAGACCAATAGGCTATGAGTTATAAAGAGAGTTGCAAGGATCATACTTGTAGCGAAGCAGGCTTGAGAGAAGCCCTGAAGATCCGAGGAGGCAGCCAATGTTTGGTGGCTCCTTACTGCGGGCTTTTAGCAGCAATGGTATTCTGCTTGGCTTGGCTGAGGATCTGAAATTGTGCTTGGAAGGTGGAGTTTAAGTGTAGTCAGAGATCCAGGGGAAAGGAATCTCGGAAGGTGAGATTGAAAGGTGGGCCATTGTGTTGCAGCCATCCAAGTGGGAGCGATGTTTGGAGAGAATTCCAAGGCGAGATTGTTATGACCACACCAGGTATCAATTGCTGAGTAAACCAAATCCCGAAGGAAACTTGCCTTACGAGCCATACCCTTTTTTTTGTATTCTGAAAATAAGTACAAAATGTGCTGATCTCAGCAGCAAGATGTCCAGTGACACTTTTGAGATTTTAAAAATTAAAAGTAAAAGTTTTATTAACAAGAAGAAAACAAAACTTAAGGGCACAAGATTACAGTTACCCAGTTAAGATTAGTCTTACAAAATATTCCCCCAAAGACTGCCTACTTGGTCAGACCCACAAGTAAATATCTTACAGGCAACACTCCCTTATAGGTGTTTAACTATAGAACTCCAGTAATATTACCCAAGGCAAACTGCTGTAGCTTTAACCACATAACCTCTTAAACTCTCTTCCATTCCACAGTGGAAATCCAAGACCTCAGCACAAGGCTGCTTTCTGCAGCCCAAGACTTTTCAGGCTTGACTGCATGGCTGATTCAAACTGCATCTTCTCCCAGCCTAGAGCTGTTTCCAGGAGATCTTCCTCACATAGCCAAGAGCCCACAGGCATTAGCTGCCCGTAAGCTCTCCACAGTAACTCTAAAATACCTTCTCCCCCACTTTCATCTCAGGTTCCATTGTTCTCACACCTCTTTGAAACTCAAATCCTTCCACATATCAAATCTTTCATGTTTCTATTTTGTCTGCTTTTGGGTCAATAAAATGTAATATACCCTCTTCTATTTACCCATGGAACTCCTGTAAAATGCAAAAATATTTCTCGTCACCTATGACTTCCCTTTGAAATTCTAATGAATTTAGACTCATGAAGGGGTTGGCATGAGAAGGGAGACAGTGTAGTGTTCAGTCATGAGGGCAATGGGAAACTCATTGAAAGCCAGAGTCCTTGGTCTGGGGCCAGCAGGTTGGAGTCAGAGAGTAGAGACATTCCTTGGGCTCACAGCCAGGAGTGAGAGAGTAGAGCCACTCCATGGGCACACATTCAGGAGTGAGACAGTACAGACTGTCTTTGAGCTTATAGTCAGGAGTGAGAGAGTACAGACTGTCCTTGGGCTCACAGTCAGAAGTAAAAGAGTGCAGACTGTCCCTGGATTCTGTGGGCCTCACAGCCAAGAGTCAGAGAGAAGAGGCAGTCCTGGGGTGCAGCGAGCCATACTACAGGGTTATGCACGGCATGCATATTGTATTCCCGCTCCAGGGAGGGGCAAGGACTGTGTGCTCAATCAGAATAATGCACAGCTTGGTATGCAGGGAGTTTTCACAGTCTGTCCATTGGCTTATCTGGCTCTGTACTGGTCTGCACATGGGATGGTAATGGTTGTGGGAGGCATCTGCAGCCTGTATTTGGGGAAAACATAATAAAGTGGGGGGTGGAATGTGAAGCATTCTTGCTGGGGGGGGTGGGGGGGTCTCTTCTGGAAGTGACTGTTTACATAGCCTCTAGATGGGGAGGGTAGAGGCCCACATGTGGCATGGGCACGTCAACAGTGATGGGTTCAGGGGAGAGGGTTAGAATGTTCACCACAACAAGGGGATCCAGGTAAATATCTGCAATGTGGGCAGTGAGAGAGGGGGCATCAAAGCTGGTCTCAAAGTCTTATTGGAGAACCACCATCTTGCACTTCTGATCTAATGGTGCAGTCACAAATCGAAAGTAGAAGTGAATCTGAGGGTTCTGAGGCAGAGTGGGAGGAGCACATTGCAGGACTAAGGGATCCTTTCTCAGGCGCCCTCTAAGTTGCTGGTGCCACAAGATTACAATGGAGTCAGAGCCGAGAGAAAGGAGGTGTTCCTCCTTGAGAAGCGAGCTATTGGAACCCATGTCTTTGCCGGCTGTAACAGACACAAGTAGGAGTCACTGGCTTAATATCACTGCCACTGCATTTCAACATTAACACGCAGGAATGTGAAATTTTGGAATGCAGGCAACCGTTAACAGGTGCTGCATATATGGCATCCCATGAATTAAACAGTTTCATATGATTTCCAGAGTTGGCATTCATAACGGGCCAAAGGGCACCCAGTCATTAATCATGAGCAAGTGATTGTTAATTAGTATGGCAGATCTGAGATTTGAGCACTGAGCTAGGTCAGGTCACGCATGTCAATCAAACTCCTCCAACTGTGGGATTCAGATGTTAGGTCTCAGGGATGGCATCTTGGTCACCTCAACGTGTCTGATAATATCTCAGATACAAGGCTGCATCAGCGACAAAGCTAGTAGGGCAGAAGCCACTATAGACCATTACAGTTGATTTTGGTTCAAGATTGTGAGCTTTACTACTTACAGCCGTTATCGATTAATCTATTCAAACTATCATTTCAGCAAAAATGGCAAAACAGTTATGGATCCAGGGCTTTATGAGCCTTTATGAGGGTTCCAATATCTTAGAGGAGGAAAAAAATGGATAGGCAACGCAGAACAAAGCTACAGGAGATGACCCCACCTGAGGTCCAGGGTGCAGGGAAGCCACAGCAAGAACAGGAGCATCTTGAGGATGGATTCAGATCACAGAGGTGACTTGCTAGGCCAATGGATCTATTTGCAGATGAGTGAGAGACAATGCTGCGTGTGTCTGTGCTTGTTCCAAGCTCTGGTGGCTCACATCTGCCACACCCTTCGGTAGGACCTAATGCCCCCATGGAGGTGGTGGCATAGTGGTATTGTCACTGGATTAGTAATCCAGAGACCCAGGGTAATGTTCTGGGGGCCCAGGTTCGAATCCCGTCAAAGCAGACAGTGAAATTTGAATTCAATAAAAAACTGGAATTAAAGTCTAATGGTGACTAAGAAACGATTGCTGATTGTTGTAAAAACCCATCTGGTTCACTGTCCTTTAGGGAAGGAAATCTGTCGTCCTTACCTGGTCTGGCCTACATGTGACTCCAGACCCATAGCTGCGTGTTGACTCTTGAATGCCCTCTGAAATGGCCTAGCAAGCCACTCAGTTGCATCAAACCGCTACAAAGTCTCAAAAAAAAGGAATACAACCGGACAGACCAGCCAGCATCAACCAAGGCACCGGAAGTGACAATGGCAAATTCAACCCTGTCGACCCTGCAAAGTCCTAATTACTAACATATTTGTTACAAAATTGGGAGAGCTGTCTCACAGACTAATCAAGCAACAGCCTGACATAGTCATCCTCACTGAATCATATCATACAGATAATGTCCCAGACACCACCATCACCATCCCTGGGTATGCCCTGTCCCACCGGCAGGACAGACTCAGCAGAGGTGGCGGCACACTGGTATACAGTTGGGAAGGAGTTGCCCTAGGAGTCCTCAACATCGACTCTGGATCCCATGAAGTCCCTTGACATTAGGTCAAACATGGGCATGGTCTGATTACCACATACCGCCCTCCCTCAGCTGATGAATCAGTGCTTCTTCATGTTAAACAGCACTTGGAGGAAGCACTGAGGCTGGCAAGGGCGCAGAACGTACTCTGGGTGGGGTCCATCACCAAGGGGAGCTTGGTAGTGCTGGCCGAGTCCTAAAGGATATAGCTGCTAGACT
This sequence comes from Cetorhinus maximus, assembly GCF_964194155.1. Lineage (NCBI taxonomy): Eukaryota > Metazoa > Chordata > Chondrichthyes > Lamniformes > Cetorhinidae > Cetorhinus > Cetorhinus maximus. Next base: position 171,050,797 of record NC_135883.1, read on the forward strand.
GGGTCTGTGGCAGGTGGTGACAGAACCAACAATAGGGAAAAACATACTTGATCTCATCCTCACCATCCTGCCTGCAGCAGATACATCTGTCCATGGCTGTATCAGTAGGAGTGACCACCGCACAGCTCTTGTGAAGGTTAAGTCCTGGCTTCACATTGAGGATACCCTCCATCGTGTTGTGTAGCACTACCATCGTGCTAAATGGGATAGATTTTGATCACATCTAGCAGCTCAAGACTGGGCATCCATGGGGTGCTGTGGGCCTTCAGCAGCAGCAGCAAAATTGTACTCAAACACAATCTGTAACCTCATGGCCCAGCATATCCCCCACTCTACCATTACAATCAAACCAGCGCATCAACCCTAGTTCCATGAAGAGTGCAGGAGGGCATGCTAGGACCAGCACCAGGCATACGTAAAAATGAGGTGTCAAACTGGTCAAGCTATAACATTGGACTACTTGCATGTCAAACAGCATAAGCAGCAAGTGATAGGCACAGCTAAGCGATCCCACAAACAACGGATCTGATCTAAGCTCTGCAGTCCTGCCACACCTAGTTGTGAATGGTGGTGGACAATTAAACAACTCACTAGAGGAGGAGGCTCCATAAATATCCTCATCCTCAATGATGGGGGAGCCCAGCACATCAGTGCAAAAGGTAAGGCTGAGGCATTTGCTACAATCTTCAGTCAGAAGTGCCGAGAAGATGATCCATCTCAGCCTCCTCCGGGGGTCCCCAGCATCCATGTCCAAATGCAGCAAGAGCTGGGCAATATCCAGACTTGGGCTAACAAGTGGCAAGTAACATTCACACCACAAGTGTCAGGAAATAACCATCTCCAACAAGAGAGAATCCAACCATCACCCTTTAATGTTCAATGACAGTACCATCACTGAATTCCCCACTATCAACATCCTGGGAATTACCATTGACCAGAAGCTGAACTGGACTAGCCATATAAATACTGTGGCTACAAGGACAGGTCAGAGGTTAGGAATCCTGCAACAAGTAGCTCACCTCCTGACTCCTCAAATCCTGTCCACCATCTACAAGGCACAAGTCAGGAGTGTGATGGAATAATCCCCACTTGCCTGGATGAGTGCAGCTCCTACAACATTTAAGAAGCTTGACACCGTCCAGGACAAAGCAGCCCGCTTGGTTGGCATCACATCCACAAACATTCACTCTCTCCACCACCAATGCACGGTAGCCACAGTGTATACCATCTACAAGATGCACTGCAGAAATTCACCAAGGCTCCTTTGACAGCACCTCCTAAACCCACGACCACTACCATCTAGAAGGACAAGGGCAGCAGATAGATGGAAACACCACCACCTGGAAGTTCCCCTCCAAGTCACTCACCAAACTGACTTGGAAATATATTGCCATTCCTTCACTGTGGCTGGGTCAAAATCCTGGAACTCTCTTCCTAACAGCACTATGGGTGTCCCTCATCACATGGACTGCAGTGGTTCAAGAAGGCAGCTCACCACTACCTTCTAAGGGCAACTAGTGATGGGCAATAAATTCTGGCACAGCCAGTGAAGCCCACATCCCACGAATGAATGAAAAAAAATTGCTGGACATGAGGTGCAGCATTGCATCAAAATATGGAAAACAGGTTTGTTGTGATGACACAACCCATGTTTGTCCCCAGTCTTCACTGCGATAGGGTCTGTGTTGGTGAGGATCACACCTGTGTGTCAGCATGGAGTAGTCGGAAGATAGTGTTACAGACAGGAAAGAGACAGACAACAGATTTCCTTTTACCACCTGTCCATAAGCAGAAGGCGTTTTGAATTTTTTTTTAAAATATGCAGTGGCATGATTTGTTAATCCCTTGGTTTTTGTGATCCAAATTATTAATACTCCACAGCAAATTCGAATTAGGATTAAGTCAGAAGGTTTGTTTGTCATCACATTCAAAACCTTGGGGAGGGGCGTCCGCAACGTCCCACTCCAAAAATACACACAGTAAAGGGTGTAGAAAAAAGGAGTCTTACATTACAAGAACCACAGAAATAAATATTGGCTCACATGAGTTCCAGAGTCCAAAATTGGAGTCCAATCAGGAATTCTTTCACGTAGGCATTCAAGTTCAGCTGGCTGAAGACCAGGTTAGTAGTATACACTTTTCAGAGACTGAGCTGGTTCTGTAGGAAATGGTACAAAATCTTCCAGCAGAGACAAGCTTTGAGGTACAGGCTGTTGTACTGACTGCAGGGGCCTATTTTTTGTTGGCTCAGCAGTTGGATGGTAAAACAGCAGACTGACTTTTCTCAACCCTCAAAGGCATAAAGGGGTTTAAAATGGTCAGTTGAGTCAAGCGACCTTCCTTCTCCACAATGATTTCAAAAGGGCTGTTTCTCCAGCGACTGGAGTTGGCTTACATTTCAGGACTGATAATGTTCCAGTTATCAGTGGTTGAACGAGTTACCATCTATGTGGAGGGTCTGGTGTTTGGGGAACCATTGTTTAGGTAGACTCACTGACTCCACTAGCAAGTTGGGCTTATCAGATGCAAATTACATCCTTGTGGTTCCATTTAAAGTGGGTATGGACAGTCCCAGGTGTGATATGAGTCTGTTAGCAGCTCTGTAAGCACAATGAGTTCTATGTGCCAGTCTCCTGGTCTTTTGCCATTACAAGGGGTCTGTACAATGAGGTCTGCGATTCCAGAACCTGAGCAAAGACTTCTTTTGTTCTTGTAACTTCTAGGGATAGCTCCCAGGCAAAAGGGCCAACCCTGTGGTCAGGTGACAAGTAGCAGCCATCTTTTTAATTCAGCAGGAAATCCATTGTTAAAAATAATAAGGATAAAGTTTTGAATGTCCAGTGCCAGGGTTCTTCTCATGTTGTAGAAACCCAACAATAGGCAGCAAAATTTGAGGAGGATATTCAATAAGCCCTCACGATTGACAGTCAAGGACTTTCATAAAGTCACAAAAGACCATGTACCATGTTGGTGCTGTTCCTTGTGATTTTCTTCCGTAAAGGAAATTTTTTTTTTTCCTAAGATCACTGTGGGGTACTGAAGCAGGCTTATGATGACTGTGTGTGTGTGTGTGTGTGTTTGTATTAATTAAACTGCAGAAAGTCAGACTACAAGCTTTGAATCTTCAAAAGGGATAAGGTGTAAAACAAGCATTTGAAATGGAGATACGTAAGATAGGATGAGGTCTCTGCAGATACAGTGTGAAAGGAATTTGCATTTTTAGATGCAAGTTGACAGGGTGTTTGATTTTCCAACGGACATTATAAGATGTTTACAACTGGCAAGACAAATAAGGCAAAGGTATTACATTTATTTTTCCACAAAGTGCTGGCCATAATGACAACGTGGAAGAGTTTTATGTTCTGGGAAAATAACTTGAAGGTAAGGATGAAACAACAGAATTTACAGATCAAAAGGGAGAAATATATTTAAACAAAGATGGAAAGCTGTATGGGTGTGGCAGTGTGAGATCTTGGGAGGTGCACTATGTGAAACAAACTTGCGGAAAAAGCCTCTAGCCATCCTGGAGAAGTCTGCTGTTCCAGTAACCAAGGTTTCGTTAAAAGCATTTGGAGTTCCATTGTCGAGTGAGAGGGAGAAAGAAGCTCTGTATTACCTCCAGCAACAGTGGGTGCTTGTGGTAATATTGCTGCATGTATTAAAGATCAAGAATATATGTGGGTTGTTGCCTGAAAGGGGTTTGTACTTGGGAGTACAGTTAAGTAGAAATCCTGTTACAACTAAATGTAACTGTGTAATTATATTCTTGTGTGTTTAAGTTTTATTATGTTTTGTTAATAAAATGTTTTAATTTAATTTTAAAAATTTCTAAAGGTGGTAGTGGACTCATTACTTCTGACTTCAGTGCACAAACCTCATAATAAATACAAAATGCAAAATTGATGTGATACTGTGGCCAAGTTTCCCTTTGGAATTTGGTCAGCCTGGCAAACACCATCCAAGATATCATAACATGATTTTTACAATGAAGTGAAGATCGTGTTTGAGCTCACCTCCTATGCTTCAACATAGATTAAACAGCACTAACATCATCGCAGGAGAGGCGAAGGGCGGAATTTTCTACGCCCACTGGTGGTGGACGTTGATAACTGACGTGCATGGAAGATATGGCGCGACCTGCTTCTGGGCGGCATGAAGGCAAGTCTACATCGTCCGCTCAGCCCATGAACGGCGGACCACATTGCCTGCCATCAGTTGGCGGGGAGCTGCTTGTAATATATTAGCATATAATTAAGAGGCCATCCTGCCGGACTCTTGGAACCCCGCCCGTTTGTCCGTCCATGTTGGTGGAAAAGCACGACACCGTGTTTCACAACAGCAGGTGGGCGACGCACACTTGGCGGCCTTCACTTTGGGAGAACTAAGGTGAGTGACCAGCAGCAGCATTTTCCACAGCTTGCCTGTTGTTTACAGGCCTCAGGGGCGCCGAGGGATGGGGGCACAAGATGCCAGGCCCCGGAGGCAACTACTGGGGGAGTTGGGGGGCGAGGGGGATGGTGTCTGGTGGCAAGTGCTGGCCAGCATCGGAGGTGACTGTTGTCAGTGGGGGAAGGGGAGGTGGAGGTCAAGTGCTGCCCTGGTGCTGCATTCTGCGCACAGGCAATCGAGGTGGGAGGCAGGGTCAGCGGGGGAACTGGCCACACATTAGGGATATCTGTATAGAGTGACCATGCAAATGAGACAGATCATGTGGCCACAGTGATATGGTTGGGTTCGGGCTCCTAGCCTAACCGCCCATGCAAGCAACGTGTAGGGACCACAATGGCCACAAGCGCTCCAAGCCTTATACCACCCAGCCCGCTCACCAGCACCTCCCCCGCCAAACTCTTAACTCAGACTTTGAGTCCATCAACACTTTATTGGACTTCAAGCAGTTGGACTGCATACGTTGTTCAGTCTCCTCGCCAATGCTGGTCATGTAGCAGTCATTGCTGGAGGCGCTCACAGCCCCTTGTAATCTCAGCAGCCCGGGTCGGACCAGTGTCCCCCATGTCACAGGTTGACAGGGGAGCCATGCAGCGCACTCATCTCTGGCCATCCGAGGGGTGGCGAGCATTCTCCGGGAAGCATTAACAGGTGGGCAGGAAAGGTACTCACACAGGGCAGGAAAGGTGCTAAGTGCAGCCATGATAACTGCGTCTCTCTCTCTCTCTCTCTTTCATGCTGCAGTACTATAACAAGACCATGGATCCTGGTGACATAGCTATACGCCTGAAGGCCTACAGAAACCGTAGAACACGGAGGAGAGAGCACTGAGGCGCCTGGCCACGAAAAGGCCGGAGCAGCAACCACAGCGAGCTGTGGCTTGTCGGTGCATAACGACACCCAGGGTCAGGTTCCGCATGCCATTCACAGAATCACACAGTGCGGCCCATCGAGTCTGCACCGACGTGTGAAAAACACCTGACCTACCTACCAAATCCCACTAACCAGCACTTGGCCCATAGCCTTCAATGTTTTGATGTGCCAAGTGCTCATCCAGGTACTTTTTAAATGATGTGAGGCAACCCGCCTCCACCACCCTCCCAAGCAGCGCATCCCAGACCGTCACCACTCTCTGGATAGAAAAGCTTTTCCTCACACCCCACCTAAATATCCTGTCCCTCACCTTGAACTTAATCCCCTCATGGCTGACCCTTCAACTAAAGGAAACAGCTGTTCCCTATCCACCCTGTCCATGCCCCTCATAATCTTGTACACCTCGATCAGGTCGCCCCTCAGTTTTCTCTGCTCCAAAGAAAACAACCCAAGTCTATCCAACCTCTCTTCATAACTTAAATGTTTCATCCCAGGCAACATCCTGGTGAATCTCTTCTGCATCCCCTCCAGTGCAATCACATCCTTCCTATAAGGTGGCAACAACAACTGCACACAGTACTCCAGCTGTGGCCTCACCAAGGTTCTATACAACTCCAACATGACCTCCCTACTTTTTCAATCTATGCATCGATTGACAACGGCAAGTGTCCCATATGACTTCTTCACCACCCCACTAACATGCCCCTCCGCCTTCAGAGATCTATGGACACGCACACTAAGGTCCCTTTGTTCCTCAGAACTTCCTAGTGTCATGCCATTAATTCAATACGTCCTTGTCAAATTACTCCTTCCAAAGTGGATCACCTCACACTTTTCAGGGTTAAATTCCATCTGCCACTTATCTGCCCATTTGACCATCCAGTCTATATCTTCATGTAGCCCAAGACACTCAACCTCACTGTTAACCACCCGGCCAATCTTTGTGTCATCCGCAAACTTACTAATCCAACCCCCCAACATAGTCATCTATGTCGTTTATATAAATGACATAATCGGGGACCCAGCACAGATTCCTGTGGTACGCCACTGGACACTGGCTTCCAGTCACTAAAGCAGCCATCTGTCATCTCCTTCTGTCTCCTACAACTAAGCCAATTTTGAATCCACCTTATCAAATTACCCTGTACCCTATGTGCATTTGCTTTCTTTATAAGTCTCCCATGTGGGACCTTGTCAAAGGCTTTGCTGAAATCCATATAAACTACATCAACTGCACTACCATCATCTACACACCTGGTCACCTCCTCAAAAAATTCAGTCAAATTTGTTAGGCATGACCTCCCTCTGACAAAGCCATGCTGACTATCCCTGATCTAACCTTGCCTCTCCAAGTGGAGATAGATTCCCTCCTTCAGAATTTTCTCTAATACTTTGCCTACCACTGACGTGAGATTCACTGGCCTGTAGTTCCCTGGCTTATCTCTACAACCCTTCTTAAATAGCGGGACCACACTAGCTGTTCTCCAGTCCTCTGGCACCATCCCGTGGCCAGAGAGGGATTAAAAATTTGGGTCGGAGCCCCTGCAATCTCCTCCCTTACCTCCTACAGCAGTCTGGGACACAAATCATCCGGACCTAGAGATTAGTCCACTTTTAAGGCTGCCAACACCTCCAGTGCCTTGTCACTCCCGATATCAATTTGCTTAAGAACCTCGCAGTCTCTCTCCCAAAGTTCAATACCTTCATCGCCATTATCTTGGGTGAAGATGGATGTGAAGTATTCATTCAACACTCTACCGAGTCCTCTAACTCCACCCGTAGATTGCCCCCTTGGTCCCTAAAGGGCCCGACTTTTTCCCTGGTTATCCTCTTTCCATTCATATACTTTTCGAATATCTTGGGATTTTCCCTACTTTTACCAGCCAGAGCTTTCTCATATATAAACACAGAAACTAGTGGCAGAAGTAGGCCATTCGGTCCTTCGATCCTGCTCCCATTCATTATGATCATGGCTGATCATCCAACTCAATAGCCTGCTCCTGCTTTCTCCCCACACCCTTTGATCCCTTTCACCCCAAGAGCTATATCTAACTCCTTCTTGAAAACATAAAAAATTTTGGTCTCAACTACTTTCTGAGGTAACAAATTCCACAGAGTCACCACTCTCTGGATGAAGAGATTTCTCCTCATCTCAGTCCTAAATGGTCTACCCCATATCCTCAGACTGTGACCCCTGGTTCTGGACTCCCCCACCATCGGGAACATCCTTCCTGCATTTACCCTGTCTAATCCTATTAGAATTCTATAGGTTTCTATGAGATCCCCCTCATTCTTCAGAACTCCAGTGAATATAATCATAATCGACTCAATCTCTCCTCATATGTCAGTCCGACCATCCCAGGAATCAGTCGGGAAAAACCTTCGCTGCACTCCCTCTGTAGCAAGTACATCCTTCCTCAGATAAGGAGACCAAAACTGCACACAATATTCCAGGTGTCATCTCACCAAGGCCCTGTACAATTGCAGCAAGGCATCCCTGTTCCTGTACTCGAATCTTTTGGCTATGAAGGCCAACAAACCATCTGCCTTCTTTACTGCCTGCTGCACCTGCATGCTTACCTTCAGCGACTCGTGTATGAGGACACCCAGGTCTCGTTGCACATTCCCTTCTCTCAATTTATATCCATTGCCTATCCATCTGCCTTCCTGTTTTTGCTACCAAAATGGATAACCTCACATTTATCCACATTCTACTGCATCTACCATACATTTGCTCACTCACTCAGCTTGTCCAAATCACACTGAAGTATCTCTGCATCCTCCTCACAGCTCACCCTTCCACCCAGCTTTGTGTCATCTGAAAATTTGGAGATATTACATTTAGCTCCCTCATCTAAATCATTAATATATATTGTGAATAGCTGGGGTCCCAGCACCGATCCCTGCAGTACCCCACTAGTCACTGCCTGCCATTTGGAAAAAGATCCGTTTATTCCTACTCTTTGTTTCCTGTCCGCCAACCAGTTTTCTGTCCATCTCAATAAACTACCCCCAATCCCATGCACTTTAAATTTATACGCCAATCTCTTATGTGGGACTTTGTCGAAAGCCTTCTGAAAGTCCAAATAAACCACATTCACTGGCTCCCCCTCATCAACTCTACGAGTTACATCCTCAAAAAATTCCAGTAGATTTATCAAGCATAATTTGCCTTTCATAAATCCATGCTGACTCTGTCCGATTCTGCCACTGTTTTCCACGTGCTCAGCTATTAAATCTTTTATAATGTACTCTAGAATTTTCCCCACTACCGACATCAGGCTGACTGGTCTATCATTCCCTGTTTTCTCTCTACCCCCCTTTTTAAATAGTGGGATTACATTAGCTACCCTCCAATCTGTAGGAACTGTTCCAGATTCTATAGAATCTCGGAAGATGACCACCAATGCATCCACTATTTCTCGGGCCACTTCCTTAAGTACTCTGGGATGTAGATTATCAGGCCCCGGGGATTTATCGGCCTTCAATCCCATCAATTTCTCCAACACCATTTCCCTACTCATACTGATTTCTGTCAGTTCCTCCCTCTCACTAAACCCTGTGTTCCCCAACATTTCTGGTATGTTATTAGTGTCCTCCTTTGTGAGGACAGAACCAAAGTATGTATTAAATGGGTCAGCCATTTCTTTGTTCCCTATTATAAATTCCCTTGTTTCTGACTGTAAAGGACCTACATTTGTCTTCACCAATCTTTTTCTCTTCACATACCTATAGAAACTTTTACAGTCAGCTTTTATGTTCCCTGCAAGCTCACTCTCGTACTCTATTTTCCCCTTCTTAAATCAATCACTTGGACCTCCTTTGCTGAATTCTAAACTGCTCCCAATCCTCAGGTCTGTTGTTTTTACTGGCCAATTTGTATGCCTCTTCGTTCCATCTAATACTATCTCTAATTTCCCTTGTAAATCATGGTTTGGCCACCTTTCCTGTTTTACTTTTGCGCCAGACAGGAATAAACAATTGTTGCAGTTCACCCGTGCGCTCTTTGAATGTTTGCCATTGCCTATCCACCGTCATCCCTTCAAGTAATGTTTCGCAATCCATCATAGCCAACTCGCGCCTCTTACCATCGTTGTTTCCTTTATTAAGGTTCAGGACCCAAGTCTCAGACCCAACTATGTCACTCTCCAACTTGATGAAGAATTTTATCATATTATGGTCGCTCATCCCCAAGGGGCCTTGCACAACTAGATTGCCAATTATTCCTTTCTCATTACACAATACCCAGTCAAGGCTGGCCTGTTCTCTCGTTGGTTCCTCAATGTATTGGTCCAGAAAACCAGCCCGTATACACTCCAGGAATTCCTCCTCTACAGTATTGTTACTAATTTGATTTGCCGAATATATATGCATATTAAAGTCACCCATAATTATAGATGAACCTTTATTGCATGCGTCTCTAATTTCCAGTTTAATGCCATTCCCAGCATCACCACTAGTTTGGGGGTCTATATACAGCCCCCACTAACGTTTTTTGCCCTTTAGTGTTTCTCAGCTCTACCCATACAGATTCGGCATTGTCGGAGCTAATATCTTTCCATACTATTGTGTTAATTTCCTCTTTAACCAGCAATGCAACTCCACCACCTTTTCCTTTTTGTCTGTCCTTCCTAAATACTGAATACCCCTGGATGTTCAGTTCCCATCCCTGGTCACCCTGCAGCCATGTCTCCGGAATCCCAACTATATCATACCTGTTTACATCTATTTGCGCGGTTAATCCATCCACTTTATTGCGAATGCTCCTCGCGTTAAGGCACAAAGCCTGAAGGCTTGTCTTTTTAACATTGCTTGTCCCGTTCCCACTATTTTTCACGGAGGCCCTGTTTGATTCTTGCCCTTGATTTCTCTGACTATCACTTTTCTTATTCCGCTTTCTGTCTTTTGCTCTTGTCTTTGATACCACTTCCTCTGACTCCTTGCATAGGTTCCCATCCCTCTGCCATTTTAATTTAAACCCTCCCAAACCACTCTAGCAAATGTTCCCCTAGGACATCAGTCCCGGTCCTGCCCAGGTGCAACCTGTCCAGTTTGTACTGGTCCCAACTCCCCCAGAACTGGTCCCAATGCCGCAGGAATCTGAAACCCTCCCCTTCACACCATCTCTTCAGCCAAGTGTTCATCCGATATATCCTGCTATTTCTACTCTGGCTGGCACATGGCACTGGTAGTAATCCTGAGATCACTACCTTTGAGGTCCTACTTTTCAACTTACTTCCTAACTCCCTATATTCTGCTTTTAGGACCTCATCCCTTTTTTTACCTATGTCATTTGTACCAATGTGTACCACGACCACTGGCTGTTCACCCTCCCCCTTCAGAATGTCCTCTAGCCGCTCTGAAACATCCTTGACCCTAGCACCAGGGAGGCAACATACCATCCTGGAATCTCCTTTGCAGCCACAGAAACACCAGTCTATCCCCCTTACAATTGAATCCCCTATAACTATTGCATTCCCACACTTTTTACTCCTCCCCTGTGCAGCAGAGCCAACCGCGGTGCAACAAATTTGTCTGTTGCTGCTTTCTCCTGAGAGGCCATTCGCCCCAACAGTATTGAAAGCGGTATATCTGTTTTGCAGGGGAATAGCCACAGGAGATTCCTGCACTGCCTGCCTAGTCCTCTTGCTTTGCCTGGTGGTCACCCATTCCCTTCCTGCCTGTGGACTCTTAGCCTGCGGTGTGACCACCTCTCTCTGTGTGCTAGCCACGATACTCTCCGCCTAGCAGATGCTCCACAGTATCCCCAGCTGCCGCTCCAGCTCTAAAGCCCAGGCTTCCAGGAGCTGCAGCTGGGGACACTTCCCGCACGCATGCTGGCCCTGGGCACTGGAAATATGCCCGACTTCCCACATAGAGCAGGAGGAGCACACCATGGCTTTGAGCTCTCCTGCCATGACTTACCATGACTTAAATTAAATTAAACCTTTTGGAAGATACTTAATATCAATTACTCTCGGGTCCTTCTTCCCTGCTCCTCGTTGTTACAGAATGTAGCCCCTACAAACGATGAACCACAAGATAAGACCTTAAAAACTATAAGCAATAAAAGTAGTAAATGCTTACCCGGCCGTACTCACAGTACTCAAAGGATCACCTCGTTCCCTCCTCACCGAACTCCCTCGGTCACCCTTGCTCTATCAGCTTCTCTTCAACTCCTGGCACCTCTCGCACTCCTTTTCAACTCCTGACTCCTCTAGGTGTTGCTAACTACCTGTCCCAGAGACCTCCTCTCACTCTCTCCTTTAGGTGCTGCTGACTGCCTGTCCCAGAGTCCTCCTCTCGCACTCTCCTCTAGGTGCTGCTGACAGCCTGTCCCAGAGTCCTCCTCTCACACTATCCTGCAGGTGCTGCTGACTGCCTGTCCAGAGTCCTCCTCTCGCACTCTGTTCTTTGATCTCCTAATTGCTTTCTTAAGCTCCACCCTGCATTTTCTGTACTCCACTCATGCCTCTGTTTATTTGCTTCCCTTGTACCTGCTAAAAGCCTCTCTTTTCCTTCTCATAGTATCCTGAATATCTCTGGTCATCCTTGGTTCTCTGGGCTTGTTACTCCTTCCTATCACCCTAGAGAGAACATGTTGAGAATGTGCCCTCTCCATTTCCTTTTTGAACGCCCGCCACTGCTCCTCTGTAGATTTCCCCACAAGTAGCAGTTCCCAGTCTACCTTGGCCAGATCCTGCCTTATTTTACTAAAATCCACTCTCCCCCAATCCAAAACATTTTTTTGCAACTTGTCAATTTCTTTGTCCCTAAAAAGCTTAAATTGTACCATGTTGTGATCGCTATCACTACAATGGTACCCCACCACCACCTCAGCCACCTGTCCAGATTCATTCCCCAGAATTAGGTCCAGCACGGCACCATCCCTTGTTGGGCCCTTTATATATTGACCTAAAAAGTTCTTCTGTACACATTTCAAGAAATCCACTCCATCCAAGCCCTTAGCACTATGTCTATCCCATTTATTGTTGGGAAAGTTGAAATCACCTAATATAATTACCCTATTGCTGTTGTTTTTACACACCTCCACAAATTGTGCACATATTTGCTCCTCAATTTGCCACTGACTATCTGGGGGTCTATAATAAACACCTAACAATGTGGCTGCCCCTTTTGTATTCCTAAGCTCTACCCACAAAGCTTCATTCAATGCCCCCTCCAATATATCATCTCTCCTTACTGCAGTAACTGACTGCTTAACAAATAATGCAATGCCTGCTCCTCTTTTACCTCCTCCCCTGTCTCACCTGAAGATTCTATATCCTGGAATGTTGAACTGCCAATCCTGCCCCTCCCTCAATCATGTCTCTGTGATGACTACTATATCACAATTCCACGTGTCAATCCTCACCCTTAACTCATCTGTTTTACCTGTAATACTCCCAACATTAAAGTAGAGGCCATCCAGCCTTGCCTTACTCCCTTGAAACTTAATGCAGCCGTACTCCCTCTGACTTGATTGTTTTACTATAATATGATGTGTCCCTATTCAGCTAACGTTCTGTGTCCCCTCCACCTTAAACTCCTCCCAACAGCACTAGCAAACCCGCTCACAAGCATGTTAGTCCCGCTCTGGTTCAGATGTAGGCTGTCCAGCTTGTACAGGTCCAACCTTCCCCAGAAACAGTCCCAGTGATCCAGGAATCTAAAACCCTCCCTCCTGCACCAACTCTTAAGCCACGTATTCATCTGCACTATTCTCCTATTTCTGAGCTCGCTAACACGTGGCACTGGGAGTAATCCAGAGATTACAACCTGAGAGGTCTTGCTTTTTAGTCTTCTGCCTAACTCCCTGAATTCTTGATGCAAGACCTCATCCCTCTTTCTACCTATGTCATTGGTACCAACATGTACCATGACCTCTGACTTATCATCCTCCCCCTTCAGGATGCCCTGCAGCCATTCAGTGACATCCTGGACCCTGGCACCAGGGAGGTAACACACCATCCTAGAGTCACGTTGACGGCCACAGTAGCGCCTATCTGTTCCCCTGACTTTCGAATCCCCTGTTACTATTGCTCTTCCTTCCCTCCTGTGCAGACAGGCTGCTTGTGGTGTCAGAAGCTTGTGGTGCCAGAAGCTTGGCTCTGTCGGCACTCCCTGGAGGAACTAGCGCCCTCATCGGCCTCCAAAATGGAATAACGATTTGCGAGCGGGACCCCTAGGGACTCCTGAACCACCTGCCTGTTTCTCTTGGACTACCTGCCTGACCCATTCCCTTCCTTCCTCAAGTCCCTTCAGCTGCGGTGTGACCACCTCTATAAACGTGCTATCCACAATGCTCTCAGACTCGCGGATGTTCCACAGTGTCCCCAGCCGCTGTGCCAGCTCTGAAACCCGAGTTTCCAAGAGCTGCAGTTAGACACACTTCCTGCACACATGCTGGTCCCGGGCACTGGAAATGTTCCAGGCTTCCCACATGGAGCACGAAGAGCACACCACGGCTTTGAGCCCTCCTGCCATGACTCATCCCTTTAAATTAAACCTTTTAAATCAATTACTCTACGGCCCTTCTTTCCTGATCCTCGTTACTGCAGAATATACAAACTATAAACCACAAAAAGACCTTAAACTCTTAAGCAATAAAAGTAGTAAATACTTAGCTGACATTACCCAATACTTACCAGTCATTCCTTTCCCTTGTAGCCTCTACTGCTGCAGCAGGGCAAGACCACTTCTGAAGATTCCTGCAGATGACTGAGAGCCAGTGTCGCCAACGATTGCACATGTCCAGGCACCTCACATCTGCCACTTACTGCAGGACTTGGCGACAAGGGAACATGGAGGGCATCCCCTGCCAGTGGCTATGAAAGTGACCGCGGTGCTCAATTTCTATGCCAGTGGCCCCTTTCCGGGCTCCACAGGTGACCTCTTTGGGATTTCACAATCCGCCATCCACAAATGCATCCATAATGTCACGGATGCCATCTTCTACATGGCACACAACTTTGTGCATTTCGCCCGGGACCGGGACAGCCAGGATGCAAGAGCCATTGGATTCGCTTTGATCTTGGGATTCCCACAGGTGTAGGGTGCGATCGACTGCACTCATGTGGTGCTCAGGTCTCCATCGCTACACTCAGTAAACTTCATCAACCGCAACTGGGCCGGTCTGGTGGAGCCCTGCGATATAGTCCACAGAGGGTGTCTTGCATCGTCGTCATCTTTGGCGCCCTTTACAACCTGGCGCTGCAACGGGGAGAGGAGCTGGCTGAGGAAGAGATGGAGGAGCTGCACATCTCCTCCAATGAGGAGGCGGCCAACATGGATGAGGGTGAGGGGTTCCTCAGTGGTGACGATGACACGGATGAGGCTCTCACACTGGCTAGACGAGGCAGGCGTGCTCGGGAGGCCTTCACAGCTGCCAGATTTGGGGAGTATGATGACGACATGCAGTGAGGTGTCCCCATAGATACTCACATCGCAGTGTGAATGTTTGTCACCAGTCTGGCATTTGGCAGCGCCAATACCTTCTGTGAGAATGCTCCTGTCATAGAGGTGCAGTTGAGGCCCTAATAGTCGCTCGATCGCAGGAAGATCATGACAACATGCAGTGAGGGCTGCATAGCCCTCATAGGTCTTCACATAGCCTCTGAGAATGTCTGACTCCTGTCTGGCCGAGGGCAGCTCCCTTGCGCTCCATGATCAGGGGCATCTCAGAGATGCAGCCATGAAACTCTAGACGCATCTGATGCTGTGTCCACCTTCAGCACCTCAGCCCTTCAGGAGCTGTTGCACAGCATCACTGGTTGGAGATGCTGGTATGGTGGAGGCCAGCCCCACTTTAAAGGTGCTGAGAGCACACAGAGAGAATGAGAACTCTGTGGCGCCTGCCCATTACATTCTGACAGCAATGACCAGCACCGTGAAGATGCAGGCATATAGTAATGTTTGCAGGGAGTGTGAGGCCAGACCATCACTGTAATCTGAAGGCTGCACAGAGCACAGGGAAGAGACCCTGGACTGAGACACCTGCCTTTTATCCTGTGCAGAAAGGTTTCACATCTGAGTGAAAAGAGCAGTGCTCATCAGAACAAGGAGCCACAGGGTGACATTCTTGGGAGTTTATTGACAATAGTAAACAGTATGTACAAGCCATCAGCACCCACGGCCAGGCTGTGCAACTACCTTTACCTAACTTTCCGAACCCTGCCACTACGTCTTGGTGCTCCCGGCCATCCACAGGAGAGGTGGAGGAAGCCTGCTGACTGTACCACCCTGTCTGTGATGACTTTGCCATGCGTCCTCTGGAGGGCCGAGATGTGAAGGGCCCCTGCTTTTGGGGTCCTGCTGTGTGGCAGTGGCACCCTCCTCGGTCTGTGAAGCTGGATCTGCGGAGGTCACAAGAAGATGGGATTCAGATGGGCCGGTGCTTCCTAGAGTCAGCTGGGCCTATGGCCCCGGACTGTGCACTTGTTGATCCTCCTCCCTCTGAGTGCCCGAGGGCCCACAGCTGACTCCATGAGCAGAAGGGGTAGCTGGAGTGAGATCAAGCCGCCCAGCACCCCACTCATGTACACACTGTTGGAGGCCAACTATGGCATCAGCAATGGAGTTAAGCCCGTGCAGCAGTACAGGAGTGACGCCCTGGACCAATGTCTCCATGGTGGCCGCCATCCTGCCAGTGTTGACCTTGGTGCATTGCAATGCCGGTGCCATCACCTCAGCCTGAAGACAGATGGACTCCTCCATCATGCTTTGCAATCTGAGGAGTGCAGCAGACATACCTTCCTGTTGTTCCCTAGCTTACCTTTGCAGCTCCAGCAACTGTAACATGACCGAGTCCAGAGGCTCAGCAACGTTCTGGCCTCCAGCAATCCTCCGAGTGCCGGGGACCTGGGAAGTTTCTGCTTCCGCCTGCTGTGGATCAGAAAGTGTGATGTGCTCACCAGATTGTGATTCCCGAGGTTACTTTAAAGCTAGGGCCCACCAAAGTGTGTGTCTCTGCGCTGGTGGAGGGTGTGGGTGAACGCTGTGACAGGACTGCAGGGAGAGTGACCTCAGATTCCTCTTCAGGGGTTTCCTCGGAGCTTGATTGGAGGCCCTAGGTCATGGATTCTGTCGGCTGTTTGGCAGATGTGCCTGCGAAAGCGAGGGGAGATAATTAATGCATGGAAGTGGCCTGTGAAAGAGGACACATAACTCACGGCATGGTTGTCTGATGACTGTAGCACTGCTGGATCCTCACTTGGTAGAGCAGAGCCGGCCTCACCATCAGCACAGGACCTGTCCCGGTCATAGCCATCCAGTTGGCTGGCACTGTTTTAGAATTCTGAGACACTTTGATCTCTGGTATCCCTCCACCTGTCTGCGGCCCTTCCTTCCTGTTGTGTGCCAGTTTGTCCTGCATGGATAGAGATGGGGGGAGTGTGCCAGGACGCCTGCCGGGCCAGATGATAAGTATGGCTGGCCTGTGTAGGTGGTGAGTGGTTCCAAGGACGGGATGAGGACAATGAAGGTGTGTGGGAAAGGATAAATGGTGATGTGCCTTGAACTGGCAATGGGCGTGGGCCCTGTGGGTGTGTGATGGGTTTGAGAGTGAGAGAGTTGGGAGTGATGAAAAGGGTGACTTACCCTGGCAGAACGGAGGAGATCATTCATCCTTTAGCAGCACTGGGTGGCTGTCCTCCTCTGCAGGGCATTTGTGCTGACCACCGCTGCCACCGCCTCCCAAGCTGAGTTGGTAACTTTGCTGCACATCCTGCAGCCAGAGCAGGAATAGAGCATATCCCAGCAGGCCTCCACAGCATCCAGCAGTCGCTCGAGGGGCCCGTCGTTGAAGCGGGGGGCTGAGTCTATTTTCCTTTGCTGGCTATATATCCCGGGCAGCAGTGGTGACCTGGTGGCGATGAGCGCTTTGCTGGCGGCTGCCTTTAAAGATGGCGGCCGGCATGATGCAACAGTGGGGTGAAGGCAGGCGGGCAAATGAGAGCCTACTTGCCATGGAAACAACGTGTTTCGTGGGAGTGAATAAATAATGAGGCGGGCTCGGGACGATACAGTGTGAAAACCTGCCATTTTCATCGGCAGGTATGACTCCATTTTACCCGTCGCTACCGCATTTAGTGTAATTCTGGGAAAATTCTGCCCGCAGTCTTTGAGAACAATGCATCTCCAATGTCTGCATCTAGATCATCTTTTATCTGTATACCCTACCCACAGGGTACCTTCGTTTTTTTACTGGCACATGCTTGTGGTCCCCTTTGTTGCATTCTGCCACTTCCCCTTCATGAAGCTGCGCCTATAGATTGGCATGAGGTTGCTATAATGCGGATCCATGTGCCTACACTCGTCCCTCATCAGGTTCTCCTCCTCGTTGTGTGACCCTACTCATAAATGAATGACATTTTCGACACTTGGGCACTGACAAGGCCACCATGCAAATGGCTGCTGCCACACGCCCCACCCCACCTTCTTCTCAGACCCCTCTTCTGTGATACCCCTACAAGAAATACAATGGCACCAAGGGGGGCTTGACCACATATCAATAGCTTCCATACTTCTTTCTACCTATGAAAGGAAAATGCCTCTCTCCACGGCTCCAGATTACAGCAATGGCAACAGCTGCCAACTGTTGCTGCCCTTTAAAAGCTGCTTAGGCTCTGAAGCTGCTTACTGTCCAATCCGGAGGGAGCAGTAAAATTCTGGTCTATTGCTTCATTAATGATCTTAAATGGCAGTCATTTGTTCATTTTAAATACACGGGCAGCATTCACATGTTGTTCCCCTCTGCCACTCATAAATGTAAACCCGGCATGATGACCTCGGAGGGTTGACCTAAAGCATCCGATGCAATCTTACACCCTGTTACCTTTGTTGTCCATTTAGGAGGCATAACATCTGGTCATAATCCTTTATTTAGAGATACACATTACAAACATGGACCTCAAAACCCAACAATGATAGTTTTAGTGGGTTCCGATATGCAGGAACACATCCTCAGTTAATGGCAACTAGCTGGCTACAAGTAAACACTCAAATTACACAGTATTTACAGATGCCACTGTACATGTCCCCTATTCTCTGTTTTCATTTTGGTGCATATTGTCACAACAGTGGATTACAGTGCTGAATTATTTAAGGTCATATTGAACTTTTTTTAAAAAGACATGCAAGCAAAGACACTGAGCAAAAGATGGCTGGGAATGTAACCACTTTCTGGAAAATTCCTACGTGGATTATATTTCACTGACTAATCCCGAGAGAACATGGAATGTCCCACCTAAAAGTGTGTCAAGGCCTACTTCAGACAGAGAAACTGGAAAGGAAGAGATGAAATGCAAAAGGCTGAACTTTGATCTCCTGTGGTTACAGAGACAATGGAGACTGATTGCCACATCTCAGCAAGCATCTAAAATCCATCTTCTGCTGATTCATATCTCAAAATGTGGTCTGAGATGAAAGTAAATGGACTATGGGCAAAATACATGTTTGTTTTTTTTCCCGTCCAAGAATATACAAGAAAATGGGTTAAAAGGCTAGCTGCAGATCTGATCTGTGTGTGCTAGTGTGCTGTGACAGCAGAAGAAGTTCAACTTGAAGGCAAAGGCTCTCTCGCTTTCTCTCTCTCGCTGTTGCTGGAGGCAAGTCAGCAAAGCCACAATCAAAAAGGAAATAGGACAGCTTCTTCACCAACTTACAGAACCTAGTATCTCCAAACCAACTTCTAAACTGCAACAGTCAGCTTTACCGGAGTCACCCAACTTAACAGCCTCAGCATTTCAGCATCTATGCCTCACAGACAAGCCCAAAGACTGATTTGTATATCCTTTTAAACTTTTATTTGGACTCAGCTTCTCATTTCTGATGTTTATATGTGTGTTGTGTTTCTATTATTTTTTCCCCTCGGGTTTTTAATAACTAATAAACTTACCCTTTCTTTGACTCAAGAAAGCCTGGTTAAATTTGCTCCTTCTAAAACATAAATACATTTGGTCTTGGAAAAGATATTCATGGGGCGAGAGGGATCCTTTTTAAATTAACCTTGCTGCGACCAACCAAGGGGAGTTGAATAAAGAAGGGTGCCAGCTCATTTCTCCTCACCCGGGAGCATAACAAAATTGGGAACGCATTTAGGAAGTTAACAAATCAGCAGGCCTCACCCAGGCACCGGTCGGAGCAATCTGGTACTCGTGGGTTTATGCTAATGAACTAACAACCGGATTGTCAAGCATTAAAATCCCATCAAGTGTAAAACTGAATTTTTTAAAATCTGAAAATTTTATTATAAATGATACAGATAACAGATTTAAGATTTAACATATTTAAGATTGTGTGCATATTAAGGAGAATACACTTCCACATTAATCATGTCTTGTCCACAACATATTAATAACATTTACCTATTACTGGTGGTTCAGCTTCTTGGTAAAAGAACACAATTGATTTTGTGCCTCCTTTTGAAAAGAAATCATCAAAAGGCTGGAACTGTCAAGAAAAAAGTATTAATGGTGAAAACATTTCCGCACCTCAATTGTGTTTCATATAAGCACATTTAATTACTGTTTTCCAATATGCTCAGCATAAAAACAAAAACTAACATGGCATTGTCACAAATTTTCGCCCCAATTAGTTTGTTAATTAATACATTTTTTCACTCAATGCTCCTCTGCGATCATTGGCAAGATTTGGAGAATGTGTTACTTACCAATAGTCTGAGGTGTGGAGAACAGTTAATTAATATTGAACTGCTGGCCGTGGCTTGTTGCTTTAAGTCTAGGGCTGTGACTTTCCAGCCCCGTTGTGGCAGGATCTGCCGTGGGAGATTCAGCAGCCCAGCCAAAAGTCCATTGACTTTTGGCAGGACTGGACGATCCCAGCGGCAGTTGAGGTCGGAAAATACCACCCTAGGGCTCAGAATAGGAAATCCAGGGAACAGCAGCTTTTATGGGAACACAAGTGTATACTGGTAATGTTACTGGGCTAGCAGTCCAGACCCCAGTCTAGTGTTCCAGATATAGATGTTCAATTCCCACCACAGCAGTCGTGCGAAATTAAATTCAATTAATTAATAAATCTGGAATTAAAAGGTAGGCTCAGTAATAATGATCATGAAACTCCCAGATTGTTGTAGAAACTCATCTGGTTCACCAATATCCATCTGGAAAGGAAAACTGCCGTCCTTATCTGCCTGGACTACATATAAAGGACTCCAGACAAACAGCAATCTGGTTGACTCTTAGCTGTCCTCTGAAATAGCCTAGCAAGCCACTCAGTTGTATCAAACCGCTACAAAAAGTCGAGTAAGGATAAAACCAGACGGACCATCAGGCATCAAATTAGGCCAACCCTGTAAAGTCCTCCACCTTAATATCTGGGAACTTGCGTCAAAACTAGGAGAGATGTCCTACAGACCGGTCAAGCAACAGCCTGACATACTCACTGATTCACACCTCACAAAAAATGACCCAGGCTCCTCTATCACCATTCCTGGCTATGTTTCATCCCAATAGCAACACAGTTTCACTATTACGACCCCCATAAAGCCAACAACTTTTTTAAAAAAGGAATCCCCATGACGCCAACAGAAAGAAAACCAATGGACAAGAATTCATGAAACAAAAACAAAAATAGCTGGAAAAGCTCAGCAGGTCTGACAGCATCTACGGAAAGGAACACAGTTAACGTTTCGAGTCCGTATGACTCTTCATCAGAACTGAGGAAAAATAGAAATGAGGTGAAATTTAAGCTGGTTGAGGGGGGTGGGACAGGTGGAGCTGGATAGAGGGCCAGTGATAGGTAGAGGCAAAGAAGAGATTACCAAAGATGTCATAGACAAAAGGACAAATCCCTCACCATTTTGCTTATATTTCACCTCATTTCTATTTTTCCTCAGTTCTGATGAAGAGTCATACGGACTTGAAATGTTAACTGTGTTCCTCTCCGCAAATGCTGTCAGACCTGCTGAGTTTTTCCAGCTATTTTTGTTTTTGTTTCAGATTTCCAGCATCCGCAGTATTTTGCTTTTATGGACAAGATTTCATGTCTTTTATTGTAACAAACCAACTAAAATCAACGTAGTTCAAACATTAATTAATGTGCAAAGAATATTTTAAATAAGAAGGTAAATTTCACTTTAAATAGTTGATACAAAGATACACCTCACGTAGTTACAAGCACTCATATTAATTCCGCACTCATATTAATTCCGCACAATCTGCAATCTCATAATCTTTCTTACTTGGCCCACGTATGTAGGATCTCTCACTTCCCACACAATCGTTTTGGTCCTTAGGTTGCATACACCAACAGCCGTATTCCATTTGAAATCCCCAGGCATGGTTAACACGGTGTACGTCAATGAATTCTCTATCACTTGAGTCATGATAGTCCTGATAGCACACAATACCTCTCTAGCCACAGGAGAGGTGCCAGAGGACTGGAGGACAGCCAATGTGGTACCGTTATTCAAGAAGGGAGGAAGGGATAAACCAGGGAACTACAGGCCAGTCAGTCAAACCTCAGTGGTGGGGAGACTATTGGAAGCAATTCTGAGGGACAGAATTAATCTACACTTGGAGAGGCAGGGATTAATCAAGGAGAGTGAGCATGGCTTTGTTAAGGGGAGGTCATGTCTGACCAATTTGATTGAATTTTTCGAAGAAGTGACCAGGTGTGTAGATGAGAGCAATGCATTTGACGTAGTCTACTTGGGCTTCAGCAAGGCTTTTGATCAGGTCCTGCATGGGAGACTGATAACGAAGGTAAGGGTCCATGGGATCAAAGGCAATTTGGAAAATCGGATCCAGAATTGGCCGAATGGCAGGAAGCAGAGGGTGTGGTCGAGGGGTGTTTTTGTGACTGGATGCTTGTGTCTAGTGGAGTTCCACAGGGATCGGTGTTGGGTCCCTTGCTGTTTGTGGTATATAATAAACAATTTAGACTTGAATGTAGGAGGGTTGATATATATAAACAATTTAGACTTGAATGTAGGAGGGTTGATCACTAAGTTCAAAGATGACATGAAAATTGGTGGAGTGGTAAATAGTGAGGAGGATAGCCTTAGATTACAGGGGGATATAGACGGACTGGTCAGATGGGCTGATCAGTGGTAAATGGAAATTTCATCTGGATAAGTGTGAGGTGATGCACTTTTGCAGGACAAACAAGGCACGGGAATACACGATGAAAGGTAGGACCCTGGGAAGTACCGAGGATCAGAGGGACCTTGGTGTGCATGTCCACCAGTCCCTTAAGGTAGCGGGACAGGTAAATAAGGTGGCTAAGAAGGCATATGGGATACTTGCCTTTATTAGCCAAGGCATAGAATATAAGAGCAGGGAGGTTATGCTGCAACTGTACAAAACGCTGGTTAGACCACAGCTAGAGTATTGCGTGCAGTTCTAGAATCCGCATTATAGGAAGGATGTGATTGCACTAGACAAAGTGCAGAGGAGATCTACAAGGGTGTTGCCTGGGCTGGAGGGTTTTAGTTATGAGGAGAGGTTGGATAGACTGGGGTTATTTTCCCTGGAGCAGAGGAGATTGAGGGGGTACATGATTGAGGTGTACAAAATTATGAGGGGCATAGATAGGGTAGACAGGAAGGAACTTTTCCCCTTGGTGGAGGGATCAATAACCAGGAGGTAAGGGGCAGGAGGTTTAGAGGGGATGTGAGGAAGAATTTTTTCACCGAGAGGGTGATGGGAACCTGGAACTCACTGGCTGAAAGGGTGGTAGAGGCAGAAACCCTCATAACATTTAAGAAGTATTTGGATGTGCACTTGCGATACAAGGCATACAAGGCTATGGGCCTAGTGCTGGAAAACGGGATTAAAATAGTTAGGTACTTGTTTGACCGGCGTGGATTCGATGGGCTGAAGGGCCTTTTTCTGTGCTGTAGACATCTATGACTATGAGTGCTCGATAACGTTGCGACACTCGCCCAATGCCATCGTGCGCTATTTTATGCCCTAATCAGGACGGGCGCACATCCTCCACGGGGTGTAAAATCCTGCCCTATGTGTACTGAGCTGTCTGCAACAGAGACAAGCTGAAACCCAACACCACTGCAATTAGTTTTCTATTTCCCCTTTTTTTCTCAGCTTTTCATTCCTATGGCAACCTCTGGTCACATGGGCATGTCTTGGAACTAAGCTGCCTCCTAGTAAGGAGAAGGATCCACAAGTATCCCCATCATCAATGGCTGGGGAGTCCAACACATCAGTGCAAATGATAAGGCTGAAGCATTTGCAACAATCTTCAGCCATTAGTGACAAGTGGATGATCCATCTTGGCCTCCTCCAGAAGACCCCAGCATCACAGATTCCAGTCTTCAGTCAATTGGATTCACTCCAAATGATATCAAGAAATGGCTGAAGGCACTGGATACTGCAAAGGCTGTGGGACCTCACAATATTCTAGCAATAATACGGAAGAGTTGTGCTTTGGAACTTGCCGCACCCTTAGCCAAACTGTTCCAGTACAGATAAAACACTGGCACCTACCCGGCAATGTGGATAATTGCCCAGGTATGTTCTCTACACAAAAAGGAGGACAACTCAAACCCAGCCAATTACCGTCCCATCAGTCTACCTTCGATAATCAGTAAAGTGATGGAAGATGTCATCAACAGTGCTACCAAGCAGCACTTGCTCAGGAATAACCTGCTCAGTGAGGCTCAGTTTGGGTTCCGCCAGAGTCACTCAGTACCTGACCTCATTACAGCCTTGGTTCAAACATGGACAAAACAGCTGAACTCCCGAGATGAGGTAGGAGTGACTGCCCTTGACATCAAGGGAGCATTTGACCAAGTGTGGCATCAAGGAGCCCTAGCAAAACTGTTGTCAATGGGGAAAATCGGGGAAAACTTTCCACCAGTTGAAGTCATACATAACACAAAGAAAGATGGTTGTGGTTGTTGGAGATCAGTCATCTCAGCTCCAGGACATCACTGTGGGAATTCCACAGGGTGGTGTAGGAGGCCCAATCATCTTCAGCTGCTTCATCAAAGACCTTCCTTCCATTAAAAGGTCAGAAGTAGGGATGTTCGCTGATGACTGCACAATGTTCAGCACCATTCATGACTCCTGAGATACTGAAGCAGTCCATGTCCAAATGCAGCAAGACCTGGACAATATCTAGGCTTGGGCTGACAAGTGGCAAGTAACATTCACGCCACACAACTGCCAGGCAATGACCATCTCCAACAAGAGAGAATCTAACCACCGTCCCTTCACATATAGACAGGAAGGAACTTTACCCCTTGGTGGAGGGATCAATAGCCAGGGGGCATAGGTTTAAGGTAAGGGGCAGGAGGTTTAGAGGGGATGCGAGCAAGAATTTTTTTTAGCCAGAGGGTGGTGGGAATCTGGAACTCATAGCCTGAAAAGGTGATAGAGGCAGTAACCCTCATAAAATTTAAGAAGTATTGGGATGTGCACTTGCGATGCCATGGCATACAAGGCTATAGGCTTAGTGCTGGAAAATGGGATTAGAATAGTTAGGTACTTGTTTGACTTGCGCAGACTCGATGGGCCGAAGGCCTTTTTCTGTAAACCTCTACGACTCTATGGCTCTATTCAACGCCATCACCATCGCTGAATCCCCCACAATCAACACCCTGGGTGTTACCATTGACGAGAAACTAAACTGGACCAGTCATAATAAATACTGTGGCTACAAGAGCAGGTCAGAGGCTAGGAATCCTGCGGTGAGTAACACAGCTCCTAACTCCCCAAATCTTGTCCACCATCTACAAGACATAAGTCAGGAGTGTGATGGAATATTCTCCGCTTGTCTGGATGAGTGCAGATCAATCAACACTCAAGAAGCTTGACACCACCCAGGGTCAAAGCAGCCCGCTTGATTGGCACCCCTCCCACAAGCATTCACTCCCTCCACCACCAATGAATGCTGGCAGCAGCGTATACCATTTACAAGACTGCAGCAACTCACCAATGATCCTTAGGCAGCACCTTCCAAACTCACGACCGCTACCATCTGGAAGGACAGCAGATACATGGGAGCACCATCACCCTCCATGCCACTCAGCATCCTGACTTGGAAATATGTCGCCATCCCTTCAATGTCGCTGGATCAAAGTCCTGGAACTCCCTCTCTAACAGCACTGTGGGTGTACCTACTCTACATTGACTGCAGTGGTTCAAGAAGGCAGTTGACCACTGCTTTCTCAAGTGCAATTAGGGATGGACAATTACTGCTGGCCTAGCCAGCAACACCCACATCTCATAAAATGAATTTTTTAAAAACACTGGTGGGGATTGTAGGCTTTTTCTCCTCACTGGCTTCTCCATTGTACAGGAGGGTGTTATCTAGGGTCTCAGGCAGGGCAGCAAACAGAGACCAGCATTGTAACTGAGGGCACAGGGGATTAGGAGGTGGGGGGTAAGGAGGAAAGAGATACAGGAGATAATGGGCAAAGGTGGAGTAGGGATAGGGGGAAGGAGGAAAAAGACACGGTGGGGCAGGGGGAGGAGAATGAAAGGAGGAAAGAGACATGGGGGACAATGGGAAAATGTGGCGTGGGGGGGGAGGAAGGGGACATGGGGGACAATGAGCAAAGGTGCGGTTGGAGGGGGAAGTGGGGAATGATGGCAAGCAGAGTGGAGATCAAGGGTGGGGAAACTGGAGACCAACATTTAAGACTGAAATGCAAACACAGTAAGGGGTGAAATGGGAACAAAATTACATAAATTGGAGGTGGTGCACGCAGACTGCAGAATACGAGAGGGGGTTCTGTTAGTGTGGCACAAGAGGATAAGGCTTGCACAGAGACTGATGAAGGTTGAGGAGGTGAAAGGCTTGCACATGAGGGACGGGTTGCACAGAGTTTCATGGAAGCAAGGGAGGGACACTATGTTGTCAGCAGTCAAGGAGGAATGGGAGAGCTAAGAGAAAATCAGGAGATGGAAGTGGGGAAGGAAGTCAGGAAAACTACAGTCACCAGAGAAGCGGTACTGAGTAAATTGTTGGATCTGCAGGCTGGCAAGAGCCTGGGTCCTGAAGGCCTTCAACCCAGGGTCTTAAAAGAGGTGCTCATTGAGATCGTTGATGCATTGGTTTTAATTTTCCAAAGCTCCTGAGATTCAGGGAAGGTCCCATTAGATTGGAAGATAGCAAATGTAACTCCATTATTCAAAAAGGAAGGGAGACAGAGGACGGGAAACTACAGGCCAGTTAGCTTAACATCTGTCATAGAGAAAATGTTAGAAGCTGTGATTAAAGAAGTTATAGCAGGGAACTTGGATAAACTTAAAGTCATCATGCAGAGGCAACATGGTTTTGTGAAAGGGAAATCATGTTTAACTAGTTTATTGGAGTTCTTTGAGGAAGTAACATGTGCTGTGGATAAAGGGGAAATGATGGATGCACTGTACTTAGATTTCAAGAAGACATTTGATAAAGTGCCACATCAAAGGTTACTGCAGAAAATAAAAGCTCATGGTATAGGGGGTAACATATTGGCATGGATAGAAGATTAGCTGGCTAACAGGAAGCGGAGAGTAGACATAAATGGGTCTTTTTCAGGTTAGCAAGATGTAACAAGTGGTGTGCCACAGGAATCAGTGCTGGGACCTGAACTGTTTCAATTTATATAAATGACTTGGATGAAGGAATGGATGGGATGGTTGTCAATTTGCTGATGACACAAAGATAGGTAGGAAAGTAAGTTGTGAAGAGGACATAAGGAGGCTACAGAAAGATATAGATAGGTTAAGTGAGTGGGCAAAGATCTGGTAAATGGAGTATAATGTGGGAAAAAGTGCAATTGTCCATTTTGGCAGGAAGAATAAAGGAGAAGCACATTATCTAACTTATATGTAACTGGAACATTGTAGCAGAGTGAAACCCAACGCAAACTGGAGGGACAGCACCTCACCTTCCAGTTAGGCACTTTACAGACTTCCGGACTTACAATTGAGTTCAACAACTTCAGAGCATGAATTCTGTCCTCCATCCTCACCCTCTTTATATCCCCTTTTTTCAATATTCATTCTCATTTCTTAATTTTTATTTTTTCAGTTTTTAATTTTTATCCACTTATTTTTATTTAAATTCATTTTTATTCATTGTTTTATCCTATTTTCAATCTTTTTTCCCCACCACTGCCCCTCCCCCCACCCCACCCCCACTCAGGCCATCTGTCACTTGTTCATGTTGTTCTTTCCGGAGTGCTTATCCTTGTCCTGCCATTGTCATATTCTGCTCTCTGACCTTAATGCCACCACTAGCACCTTCTTTAGCCAGTATCATTATCATTAACACCCCTTTGTCCTTTTGTCCATTACATCTCTAGCAATCACTCCTTTGCCCCCACCTATCACTGGCCTTCTATCCAGCTTCACCCACTCCACTCCCTTAAATAGTATAAATTTCATTACATTTTACTGCTCTTCAGCTCTGAAGAAGAGTCATATGGACTCGAAACATTAACTCTTTTTTTTCTCCACAGATGCTGTTAGACTTGTTGAGTTTTTCCAACATTTTCTGTTTTTGTTTCAGATTTCCAGCATCCGCAGTATTTTGCTTTTATAATACCTGGAATGGGTGGTTGTCTTATGAGGAAGGGTTGGACAGACTAGGCTTGTATCCACTGGAGTTTAGAAGTGTAAGAGGCAACTTGATTGTAATATATAAGATCCTGCGGGGTATTGACAGGGTAGATGTAGAGAGGATGTTTCCGCTTGTGGAAAAATCTAGAACTAGGGGTCATTGTTAAAAAATATGGGGCCTCCCATTTAAAACAGAGGTAAGGTGAAATTCTTTCACTCAAAGGGTCGTAAGTCTTGGGAACTCTCTTCCTGAAGAGGTGGTGTAAGCAGAGTCTAAATAATATTAAGGCAGAGATGGATAGATTCGTGGCAAGCAAGGATGTGATATCAGGTTATCAAGGATACAGATTTCAGGTTATTATCAGGTCAGCATGATCTTATTAAATGGCAGTGCAGGCTCGAGGGGCTGAATGGCCTACTCCTGCTCCTTGGTCTTATGTTCGTATGTTCGTGAGACAGTCATAGTCTTTGGGGGTCATGTAGTCAGGGTATTAGAGTGAAGTCAGTCCTGGGGCTTAGTGCATCTGATAATCATAGCGCGAGAGTGAAGTTGGTCCTAGGGCTTTGGGGCCATGCTACAGGGCTAGGCATTTCCTTACAAATTGTCCTGATGAGTGCAAGATGAAAAGCTTCAACAAAAATTCTCTCAAGGCACAGCTTGGTGTGCAGGGTGTGACCATGGTCTTACTGTACTAAGGGGCCCATTTCAGCGGGCAGCCTCAGCGTGCTTGTACTCAAAACACTGAAATGGGGTCAGAGCTGATGGAAAAGAGGAATATTTCTTTGAGAAGATGAAAAAGAACATTTCCATTGGAGACATTCTCTTTAAAGGGCAAAAAAAGGCAGGCTACAGAAGTCAGTGATTAAACAATGCAGTTGCTCCGTTTGAGCTTCAACAGAGAAGTATGTGAGCATGAAAATGAAAGCTAGCTACTAGGAAGCACAGCTGCTGCATATGTGCCAGATCATCAATGACAGCCTGTAATGTGCTTCATCCAATTGGGATGAATGACGGGCCAAAAGGCATTCAGTCATTGATGATGTGCAAGTTGTGGCTCAGTTCATAGCACCCTCGCCTTTGAATCAGAAGGTTGTGGGTTCATGTCCCACTCCCGGAAACCAAGAACTGTGAGTGCACTCAAAAGAGTTGCAATCTGTGACTGTTGATAACTCGAAAGAGTTTAAAGTCTTGTAGCAGCTCTAGACAGTCATTTAGAGGTGTCAGCTGTGGCTCAGTCCATAGCACCCTCGCCTTTGAATCAGAAGGTTGTGGGTTCATGTCCCACTCCCGGAAACCAAGAACTGTGATTGTACTCAAAAGAGTTGCAATCTGTGACTGTTGATAACTCGAAAGAATTTTTAGGGAGGTGTCAGCTGTGGCTCAGTTCATAGCACCCTCGCCTTTGAACCAGAGGGTTGTGGGTTCATGTCCCACTCCTGGAAACCAAGAACTGTGATTGTACTCGGAAGAGTTGCAATCTGTGACTGTTGATAACTCGAAAGAGTTTAAGGTTGATCAGCATACAAGATATTAGATTACAGGAGTTCCTTTGGTAAGGTCACACATTTCACAATGTCTCCAAAGCCCTCACACTTTTGGTGGGAGTGACATGTAAAGTGTCAGGGTTAGCACCATGGACATCTTGATCTGAGTGTGCACCTCAGCTGCAAGGCTGTATCAGAGAAAAGCTAGTAGCGCAGATGCAATTCTGGGGCATGACATTTTCTTTCTGTGTATGAGTGGGAGGTCTACTATTTCTGCCCAGTGTTCATTAATCTCTTGCATCCATCATTCCCTTGGAAGGCAAATGGTATGACCGCCTATATTACAAGAAAATTTGAGTATAGGAGTAAAGACATCTTACTATGAATATACAGAGCCTTGGTGAGACCACATCTGGAGTATTGCGTGCAGTTTTGGTCTCTTTATCTAAGAAAAGATATACTTGCCATAGAGGGAGTGCAACGAAGGTTCACTAAATTAATTCCGGGGATGGAGATATTGTCCCATGAGGAACGATTAAATAGACTGGGCCTTTATTCCCTGTAGTTTAAAAGATCATTCAAAATGCTTACAGGGCTGAGCAAGGTAGATGCAGGAAGGATGTTTCACTTGGCTGCAGGGTCTAGAACCAGGGGACATGGTCTCAGATTAAGGGGCAGGTCATTTAGGACTGAGATGAGGAGGAATTTCTTCACTCAGAGGGTGGTCAATCTTTAGAAATCTCTGCCACAGAGGGCTATAGCAGCTCAGTCATCAAGCTTGATCAAGAATGAGATGTGACAAGCAAAGTAGATAATGGGGATCCTGTAGATGTAGTATATCTGGACTTCCAGAAGGCCTTTGATAAGGTGCCACACAAAAGATTAATACACAAGATAAGATCACATGGAGTTAGGGGTAATATATTAGCTTAGAGGATTGGCTAACCAACAGAAAGCAGAGAGTCAGGATAAATGGGTCTTTTTCTGGATGGCAAGCTGTAACTAGTGGGGTGCCACAGGGTTCGGTCCTTGGGTCCCAACTATTTATAATCTGTATTAATGACTTGGATTCAGGGATAGAAGGTACTATAGCTAAATTTGCAGATGATACTAAAATAGGTGGGAAAGTAAGTTGCAATGAAGAAATAGGAAATTTACAAATGGATATGGACAGGTTAGGTGAATGGGACAAAATTTGGCAGATGGAGTTTAACATAGATAAGTGTGAGGTTATCCATTTTGGTCGGGAGAATAAAAAGGCGGCTTATTATTTAAGTGGAGAAAAACTTCAGAATGCTTCATTGCAGAGGGTTCTGGGTGTCCTCGTGCACGAATCACTGAAAGCTAGTATGCAGGTACAGCAGGTAATCAGGAAGGCAAATGGAACTTTATTCCTTTAGCAATAAATGCCAGAGTATAAAAATAGGGAAGTGTTGTTGCAACTGTACAAGGCATTGGTGAGACCGCACCTGGAGTAATGTGCACAGTTTTGGTCCCCTTACTTGAGGAAGGATGTAGTTGCACTGGAGGCGGTTCAGAGGAGGTTCACTAGATTAATTCCATAGATGCGGGGCTTGTCTTATGAGGAGAGATTGAGCAGTTTAGACCTATACCCACTAGAGTTTAGAAGGATAAGAGGAGATCTAATTGAGGTACATAAGATGCTAAAGGGGATAGACAAAGTAGACGTGGAGCGGATGTTTCCCTTTGTGGGGCATTCTAGAACGAGAGGCCATAGTTTTAGGCTAAGGGGTGGTAGATTTAAATCAGAGATGAGGAAGAATTACTTTCCTCAAAGGGTCGTGAATCTGCGGAATTCACTACCTCAAAGTGCAGTGGATGCCGGGACGCTGAATAAATAGACAGATTTTTAATTAGTAACGGGTTGAAAGGTTATGGGGAGAGGGCGGAAGTTGGAGTTGAGGCTGAAATGAGATCAGCCATGATTGTATTGAATGGCGGGGCTGGCGCAAGGGGCTGAATTGCCTACCCCTGCTCCTCGTTCTCATGTTCTTATGTTATTCATAGATTCCTACACATTAAAAACATCAAGAGATACGGGGATAGTGCAGGAACATGGTGTTGAGGTAAAAGATCAGCCATGATCTCATTCAATGGTAGGGCAGGCTCGAAAGATTGACTGGCCTACTCCTGCTCCTATTTCAAATGTTATGTTCTTATGTGTATTGCCCCTATTTTTCGTTTTCATTTTAGATAAGATCGCAACTCCAGAAATTGCTTTGAAAAATGGTTAACAAGACTAAATTAAAACAATTCAAACACATCAAGTAACAATACTTACAGTTAACGAATCCAAAATAAAATCTTCCACCTTAGTTTTCTCCATCTCCAATCTTCTAGACAAGATTTCAATAATGTATCGATAGGCTTCATCAAACTTCTTTCTTCTATTCTCCCTTGCTTCTCTGTACCTTCCCTAAAAGTCAAAAGTGAAGCACCAAATCGGTGAATTACCACAGTAGAGATACAAATAAAAAGGGTGAAATTCAGTCAGGGAGTACACATATGAGGTCTTCAGCTCCCTTGATGTATCAAAATGGTGTTCAGGGCATGCAAATACACTTCTGATGCTAAATGTGATTTAAGCCGTGTTGATAAAAGGGTTAGTGCTGGTACACCAAATGTTCATTGTTAAAATGCGAAAAGATTGTTAAGTTTTCAGCCATCTCTTTAATGTAAGGTAAAATGGAGGGAGAAGAGTCATGTGATATGTTATGAGTTCTGTCCAGCAACAGGCTAGGTGATTGGGTTACCACAGGGAGAGGGGGCCCAGTTTCAGAGTTTCTGAGAAAGGTACAAAGTTCTCAAAATTGAAAACAAAGGCAGGGGCTGCTGTGGGTATCTGTGGGGCAGACTTTCTGTCTGAGATTTCAGACAGGAAGCAAAAGAGAGAGGAAGGTCTGGCAAGGAAAAACAAAAGGCTGCAGCTATTGTGGTCTACAGAGAAGAGCAAACTGCCGTTCTGTGAACTGCCAGACAGAATGTGAAGGAAACATGGTCTCTGTTCAAAGAAACACATCCTGAGACAATCTAAATGCTCTGGAAAATTCATCCTGGCATGGCTGGGTACAGGCCTTGCAGTTGGCAGTTCGTTCGTGAGTTCTCCAAAAGTTGACAGAAATACCTTTTGATGGTCACATGGGAAGATGTGGTAAATCAAAGAGTAGAGACAATGCAAAAGAGAAGAGTACAAATATGAGAAATGATAAACAGTGCATGACAGGAAGGGATAGAGAGTACAAATCTAAGAGTAAATCAGCAGATAAGGCTAGAGGTTACCAAAATGATAAAAAGGACAAAATTCAAGGCTCTATATCTGAATGTATGCAGCATTTGAAACAAAACAGATGAACTGATAGCTCAAATAGAAAAAAATAAGTAAAATATGATTGCCATTAGAGAGACATGGCTGCAAGATCTTAGGAAGAAGTCCATCAGGACCCAGGGAATTTCAGCCCGCAGCTCCAACTATTTGCTCAATTTCTCTGGTGATTATGATTTTCCTGAGTTCCTCCCTCCCTTCCGTTTCCTGATTTACAGCTATTTCTGGGATGTTACTTCTTTCCTCTGCAATGAAGATCAATGCAAAATACCGATTCAATTCATCTGCCATCTCCTTATTTTCCATTATTAAGTCCCCAGACTCACTTTCTATAGGACCAACACTCACTTCGTTAACTCTTTTCTTATTTAACTATCTATAGAAACTCTGAGTATCCATCTTTATATTTCTAGCTAGCTTCCTCTTGTACTCTATTTTTTTCCCTTATTACCCTTTTTCATTCTTTGCTGTTCTTCCATATGTCCTAACAACTGCATATGCCTTCGGGAATTCGCAATAGGCAGAATACTCAGCCAACTCAACCTGCCCATGCTTGCAAAATTTAGAACATAAAATAATGTGTTAAGAATTACACTAACAACAAATTTAAGGTTATCAGTTGGGCTCGCAATGTGGCTCAGTTACATTAGCTAGAGGCTACATATATTCTTACGCAATGTCATGAAAGTAGAATAATTTTCATAATATTTTTCTAGGCCTGGATTTTTCCTACAGCAGGCAAGCTGGGCGGGAGTGGAGCCAAACACTGCCCACAATCAGCTGCGCGCTGCCATTTTACGCAGACGGGCCAATTAAGGCCCACCCAGTGTAATGCGTGGTTGGTACGGCGCTACCTGTGCAGGCAGGGGGGAGGAGTAAGAGTCTGGGCCTGCACTCATTCACGCATGCGCACAATACATGCGCGAAAGAGCACAGCAATCTCCCTGAGGCACGGAGCTAGCTCAGGGAGATTGAATGGTTATGAAAATTAATAAAGAATGGAATTAAAAATTTATTCAAACATGAGTTGGGACATGTTTGTAAAGGTGGGGAAATTAGTTTATTGACTTTATAAAAGCTTCAGGAAATCTCATCCCGCCTGTGGATGAAGTTTCATGAAAATTGCGAAGGCCGCTTGGGCTTTTCGGTTGCCTGCCAACTTAAGGTTGGACAGGCAGCGTTCTTAACTACATCAATTACTTTCTTAATAGGCCGTTGACATTTCAGCAGGTGCGCAGCTGATTCCAGCGCGCGCCCTACATCACTGCGCGTCATTTTACGCGTGAGCGTGTCGGGCCCACCCCGGCACGCCAATTGCAAGATTCAGCCCTTGATTTATTGTGAAGTAGGTTTATGGGGTAAGTCTTGTTGGGTCAGTGTGTGATTTAATTACATTTGGAGTCAAGTAGACTGCATGCTTCAACTCATCAAACAAAGCTAGATGCTTGATATGCTAATGTGTAAAAGTGAATGCTGGCTTAGCATGTATGGTGTGAAGGGAATTTGCATTTTTAGATAAATGAAGGGAGATTTGGATTTCAAAGGAATTTTCATCTGTTTATGTCTAGCAAGATGAGCATGGACAAGGAAAGTGTTTTGTTTCCCCCAAACATTAATGACAATAAATAGTGGCAAAATGAAAGTTTTTATATTCTGAGGAAGATACAGTTTCAAAGACATCTATTTTTGGACCATTGCCTTAAAGGGCTGTAACTGGGAGTCAGGTTAATTAGGAATTTTAAGAATTATTATAGCAGCAATTGTGGTCTTATATATGTGCTTGACATCTTATATTTTGTTAATAAATATTTCAATTTAATTTTTAAAGTCCCTATAAGTCTTGGTGGATTTATTACATCTGAATTCAATGCACACATCTCAAAATAAATACAAATTGCAAAACCGTTGTGATAGCGCGGCCAAGTTTCCCTCGTAGATTTGGTCTGCCTGGTGCACATCATCTGCCACATCATGATGGATTGGGGGCTCTTTGTGGAATATTTGAAATTCCTTGACTGGTTTGGAGTTGGTGAATTTTAAGGTTACAAGTCCATGGAGCACTTTGAATTCAGGGGTTGGTGTGAGGGATTTCAAAGTGATGAGACTGCAATAATAGCTGTATCCATGGCTAAAACTTTTTTGGAAATAAAAGATATAGCTCAGGGTTACAAATCTGAGGGTAAGTAAACAGAATTGGCGGATAAGTTGAAGTTGAGGTTACCTGTAGGGGCAAAGAAAGAAGACATAGTTGAAGTGATAGCACAGCATTTCAAGTTGGAAGTGAAACCTGACATTAGTAAGTCACAGCTGGAGGTAGTGAGACTTCAGTTACAAGTGAAAAAGCTTGAATTTGAACAAACAGTGGAAATGAAAAAACTTGAACTAGGAGCAGCAGAAAAAGAAAGGGCAGAGAAAGAGAAAGAAAAAGAGAAAAAGAGAGTATTTCAAAGAGAATGGAAATGCAAAAACGTGACCTCCAGAGGATAAAGTTAACAATGGAGGAGAGGGTGAGGGAAAGAGAAAGAGAATACCAGTTAAAGAGTTAGACTTCTAAAAAGAGACCTCAGATGCTGAGGAAGGTTCTGATGATGAAAAAACCTTCAACCTAAAACACAGTGGGGAGATCTCTAAATTTATACAAGCTCTTCCAAAGTTTGAAGAAAGAGGTAGGGAGGCACTCCTTATTTCATTTAAGGAGATAGCTAAACAGATGAAAATGGCCACAAGAAAACTGGATATTGCTTTTACAGTCTAAGTTAGTGGGTAGTGCTCATGAGGTTTGTGCTTCACTGTTAGAAGTAGTGTCGGTGGATTATGATACGGTAAAAAAGGCTATTTTGAATGCATACAGGCAGAAATTTAGGAATATAAGGAAACAGCCTGGGCAAACATAGATTGAATTGGAGAGAGCAAAACAATTTTGACCAGTGGATATAGGCATTAAAGGTAGAGACAACATACGCAACTCTTAGAAAAGTAATTATTTTGGAAGAATTTAAAGATTCAATTCCTTCAAGTCCTTCAGTAGTGAGAACTCGTGTGGAGGAACAGATGGTTAAAACGTTAAGACAAGCAGCAGAGATTGCTGATGATTATGGGTTAGTTCATAGGTCTAAACCTTTTTATCGTCACTCTTTTAAATCAGAGGAGGATAGAAAGTGGGAAGGGGAAAGGAAGGTGGGTTGGCAGGGAAGAGAAGCGGTGGGTAGAAATTCCCAGGAAACTTTCTCTCAGATTAAAAAGGAAGGTGCTGAGGGTAGAAGTGACACTTGAAAAATAAGGTCTTTTCATTGTAATAAAGTTGAACACACAAAGTCAATCTGTTAGAAATAACAGCGAAAATCTGTTGGAATTATTGGGATGCAGAAAAGTTCTAGAAGTACAAGTACTGGGTTCTGAGGTCCATGCACAGGAAAAACCTGTGGTTTGTGTACAGTTAAAGCAGGAAGAATCAGTGATAGGTAAAGAAGTGGGAATGTTTTCACAATTTACCCAAGGGAGTTCTGAGGAGCAGGTTGCAGAAATGTTTCAAGATTTTGTACATGAAGGGAAAGTCTTTCCATGTGTACAGGGTGGAGCAGGTAAAGATACTAAAATTTTAAGAGGTACATGGGCTAGTCAATCGTTAATGTTATGGGATAGTGATATTTGTGGTTCAGAGGGAGTATTGCAGGAACAGGTGATAATAAGTGGGGTTCATAGAGATGCTAAACCTATTCCATCGTGCAAGGTAAATTTAAAGAATAAGAGTTAAACAGGTGAGGTGATTGTTGGAGTAGTGGAAAAATTGCCCATTGCAGGGGTTCGATTTATTTTAGATAATGATATAGCTGGGTTGCAGATGTGGGTGATGCCTATGGTGGTTGTGTAGCCTGTAGAGGTGTTTTCAACTGAAGTGTTGCAGAAAGAGCATCCAGATTGTGTTGTAATGATATCACAAGCTCACAGGTTGAAACAGGGAGTAGAGGAAGACAAATGGCAGGGAAAAGATGCTGAAGTTGAGTTACCTGATCCATTCTTTCTTCCTTATCAATGATTGTAAGAGAATGCAGCTGGCATGTTTAGCTCAAGGCAGTTGTAGAGTTACAGCAAAAGGATCCACGAATAAAACAGTTATATCAGACAGCTTACTCAGAAACAGAGGCAGAATGTATGCCAGAATGTTATTACCTTAAGGGTAATGTATTAATGAGGAAGTGGTGTCCATATCAAGTCTCAGCAGATGAAAAATGGATGGAAGTGCATCAGATTGTTATACAATCTGGATTTTGAAATGAGATACTGAGAATAGCTCATGAAATTCCAATAGGGGGACATTTAGGAATTAGAAAGACATGCAAAAATACAAAAACTTTTTTTGGACTGGATTGCATGAAGATGTAGTCAAATTCTATAGAACATGTCATGCATGCCAGGTGATAGGGAAACTACAAGCAATGATTCCACCGGCACCTTTAATTCTAATTCAAGTATTTGAGGAACCTTTTACTAGGGTCATGAATGATTGTGTAGGACCCCTCCCTATGACAAAGTGGAAATCAGTACTTGCTGACAATAATGGATGTGTCTACAACGTTTCCTGAAGCAATACCTTTGAGAAATATTACAACAAAGAGAATTGTGTAAGAGTTGACTAAATTTTTTTTACAAGATTTGGTTTACCAAAAGAAATACAATCAGATCAGAGTTCAAATTTCATGTCACATTTGTTTAAGGAAGTAACGAACAGTTTGGGGATAAAACAGTTTAAGTCAACAGCTTACCATCCTGAATCACAAGGGGCTTTGAAAACATGGTATCAAACTTTAAAAACCATGATGACGGCATATAGTCAAGACTATCCACAGGATTCAGATAGGGAAATTCCATGCTTGTTATTTGCTATTAGGGATGGTCCTAATGCATCAACTGGATTTAGTGCTTTTGAATTAGTCTATGGTCATGAGGTAAGGGGACCACTGAAGTTGATTCTTGAGAAATTAGTAGGTTGAAATTCGGAAACTACTTTCCTGGATTATGTATCAAACTTTGGAGAAGATTGAACAGAGCATGTAAGTTAGCTAGGGAACATTTAAAGATATAACAGCAAGTGATGGAAGCGAAGGCAGACAGGAGAACCACAACTCATAGTTTTGTTGCTGGGGGAAAAGTGTTAGTTTTGTTACCAGTACTGCATGACTCATTAAAGGCAAAGTTTAATGGGCCTTGCAGGACTGAAAAGAAACTGAGTGAAGTATTTAATAAATACTCCAGATAGAAGAAAAGAGCAGAGGGTGTGTCATGTAACTATGCTTAAAAAGTACTTTGTCAGAGAAGAGGACCAGAAGTGGTGGTAGATAAAGAGGAAGAGGTAGAAATGAAGGATTCTGAAATTGATTTTCCTCTAATCAAATTGGATAATGAGGGGGTGCTTAAAAGTTTAAATGTAATATCGAATTACCTTCCAGACAAGTGCCAAAGTGATTTGGAAAAGCTCTTGCAGTCACACAAAGCTATTTGTGGGAATAAGCTGGGGAGGACAAATTTAGCTACACATGATGTGGGTATAGTTGATTCCTCTTCAATAAGGCAACATCTACATAGATTAAGTCCAGCAATGTTATCTCAAGTACAGAAAGAAATTGAATTCTTGCTTCAAAATGACATCATTGAGTCTAGTTACAGTAACTGGAGCTCGCTATTGTGATGGTACCGAAACCAGATAGAACACAAAGACTGTGTGTGGACTATCTAAACATGAATGAAGTGACAAAAGCAGATTCATATTCTATACCACGGTTGGAAGATTGCATTGAGAAAGTGGGATAATCAAAGTTTATCACAAAGATTGACTTTCTGAGACGATTTTGGAAAGTACCGTTATCCAAGAGAGCAAAGGAGAGAAAGGCTCTTGTGATGCCACACGGACTATATCAGTTTAAAGTCATGCCATTTAGCATGAAAAATGCACCAGCAACATTTCAAAGACCGGCAAACAAAATAATTGTAGGACTGAGCAATTGTGCTGTTTAACTTGATGACTTGATAGTTTTCAGTCAAACGAGGGAGGAGCATTTACAGAATCTGGAAGAATTATTTACTCGATTACAAGACGTTAGTTTGGTGGTGAACTTGGGTAAAAGTGAAGTTGTAAAAGCGCAAGTTACATATTCAGGCCATACCATTGGACATTGTAAGATGACTCCAAAAGATGTGAATCTATCGTGAATTTCCCAGTGCCTACAACAAAGCCAGAAGTTTTGGGATTTCTGGGCATGAGTGGGTTTTACTGGAAATTTGTACCAAATTTTAGCAATGTCCATTGACTGAACTATTAAAAAAGAACAAGAAGTTTCAATGGACACAGGCATGTCAGAAGGCATGTGACAGATTAAAAACTGTACTGATTACGACACCAGTTTTGGCAGTATCCAATTATGCCAAGTAATTTAACTTGGCCATTGACAAGAGGGATGTAGCCATTGGGGCTGGACTGTTGCAAGATGAAGAAACTGGAATTGAGAAACCAATAGGGTATTTTTCGCAAAAGTACAGCAGAGAAAATCTCTTCTGCGCTGTGATTGTGAAAATATTTAACGATCGAACAGACGACTCTGGGTCTAGTGTTAGTATTGCAGCATTTCAAGGTTTATGTTGCAAACAATTTGTCAGAAACAATTATTTCTACAGGCCACAAACCTTTAAAATTTCTATACAAATTTGGAGACTGAAGTTCAAGGCTGTTCAGATGGAGTTTATTACTGCAACCATTTAATCTACAGATTACACATGTGGCTGGACGAGAATATCTAATTGCAGGTGCATTGTTGGGAGCTTAAAGCTCAAGGGAAATTGGACATTTAAAACCTGGACACTGGACTGAAATGGCTTCTGTTGATACCAAGGATTTATGTATGTGTGTGTATATATATATATACATACATATATATATATATTAGTTAATGCATTCATCTGATAATGTAACAGTGCGAGTAATAGATAGGTATAGGAGGTAGCGTAAGGTGGGTTAAAAAAATGAAGCCGTCTCTTTAAATTATGACGGTTCAATTTCTCAGCAGAATGGAAGTGTCATGAAAATATAATCATTTTCATAATATTTTTCTGCTTTATTGTGAAGTAGCTTTACAAGAGTGAGTATAGTTGGGTCTATCTGTGTGTGATTTAATTAGATTTGGAGTCAAATAGACTGCAAGCTTTAAGTCCATCAAACAAAGCTGGTGATTGACATGCTAATGAGTAAACATGGATGCTACCTTAGTATGTAAGGTGTTAAGGGAATTTACATTTTAAGATAGATGAAGGGAGATTTGGATTTCAAAGGGATTTTAGTCTGTTTACAGCTAGCCAGATAAGCAAGGCTAAGGAATGTGTTTATTTTCCCCAAAGATTACTGACAATAAATAGTAGCAACATGAAAGCTTTTATATTGTAAAGAAGATATAGTTTCAAAGAAACTATATGAAACAATAGAATTTACATATTAAAATAGAGAAACATATATAAAAGGGGAATGAGGTTGTGTGTCAGGAGAAGGCATTGTGAGATCTAACAGAAGTGTGTGAAATAACAATGAGGCTCCAGTATTTGTGCATAAGTCTGCTGTCTACCAAAAGTGAAGCTGGAGAAAGGTCATTTGGAATACCACTGTCCAGGGTATTGTGTTAATTTGCTGGATCTGTTTAAAATCTAAAATCTATTTTTGGGCCATTGCCTTAAAGAGGATGTGACTGGGAGTCAAGTTAATTAGGAATTTCAAAAATGCTTATAAGTAGTAATTGTAGTCTTACATATGTGCTTGACATCTTTTGTTATTAAAAATTTTAATTTAATTTTTCAAATTCCCTAAAAGTTTTGGTGGACTTATTACTTCTGAATTCACTGCACACATCTCAAAATAAATGCAAATTGCAAAACCGTTGTGACAGCACAACCAGGTTTCCCTCGTGGATTTGGTGTACCAGGCACACATCAGCTGCCGCGCCATAACACGCAGGGACCTGTCCTCTGCAGGCAACAGGAACATGTCCAAGCACTGTGCCTTCTTTTGAATTAACCAGAAGGACTGGAGTTCCCTGGTGCATTCTCCATGGTATCATCTGCACCAGAGTCGATTTGCCAAACAATCAGCAACATCACCATCCCTAGGTATGTCCTGTACCACCAGCAGGACAGACCCCACAGGGGTGGTGGCACAGTGGTACACAGTCTGGCGCGAATGCCCTGGCAGTCCTCAACACTAAGGATAATTGATTAAACAGACCAAAAGATATGGTAGTAGGTAAAAAATGGGTAACAATGAAATAATCAATTGAAAATGTTCAATAATGCTGTTTCCTCAGTTTGGCATGTTGTAGCTTCACCAGGTTGATACCTCACTTTTAGGTTTGCCTAGTGCTGCTCCTGGGCATGTTCTCCTCCACTCTTCATTGAACCAGGTTGATCCCTTGGCTTGATGGTAATGATAGAGTGGGGGATGTTCCAGGCCATGAAATTACAGATTGTGGTAGAATAAAATTCAGCTGCTGATGCCCCACAGTGCCGCATAGATGTCACGTTCTGAGATTCTAGATCGGTTCTAAATCAATCCAATTTAGCACAATGGCAGTGCCACATAATACGATGCAGGATGTCAACTGTTATGACACAGCCGATGGCAAATGCTGCATTGTCCAAATCCCAAAAGGAAGCTTCAAACAACTGCCACAACTTGTTTTGCAAATCTTTATTGGAGAGAGACTTGGACAACCTATTGGCATCACATAAAGCAAGTAGAAGCATTCAATCTTCGCTTTCTAAGAACTATTTGCAACATCAGGTGGCAGGACATAATCGCCAAAAATGAGGTTCTTGCAAGGTTCTGCATACCTGGCATTGACAGCATGCTCATCAGAACTCAGCTTCACTGAGTTAGTCATGTGGTTTGAATTGAGCATTCCTGCATACCAAAGGCAGTACCCTACTGCCAGCTGAGAATGAAAAGCTGCACCACAGGGCATCCCAAACTTAGATGTAAAAACAACCTAAAAGCCAAGCTCAGAGCTTGCAAGTGGGTCCCAATACATGGGAAAAAACAACCTTGGAAAGACCCAAATGGAGAAATCTGTCATCAAGCGATTTCAACATTTGAGGAGAACAGAGTCAAGTGCCCTCAGGTCAAGTGAGTGCGGCGCAAAGCCACGGATGTGCAAATCAAGACTTGATCAACGTCACACGTGAGATGACATCAACCTAGACTGTAAACCAGTCTTTCTTTTTTGACTGAACACTCACCCAGAAGAATCCCTCATCACTATATCACATATTAACTTGCATCACTTCTGGTGTGTTGCATACCAAACTATTTATGTATGCAGCAGTATGTTAAGCAGTAACTTAAACTACATGAGCTCGAAAGCAAGGTCACAACAGTTACTACATCCTGAATAAAGGATTCTAGCATTTTCCTACTGACAGATGTTAGACTAACTGGCCTATTCGTTCCTGCTGTCTCCCTCCTTTCTTGAATAGTGGTGTTATATCTCCGGTTTTCTAACCCGCTGGGGCCTTTTCAGAATCTAGGGAATTCTAGAAGTTTACAACAAATGCATCCACTACTCTGCAGCCACCTCCGTTACAACCCTAGGACGCAGGCCATCAGGTCCAGGGGACTTGTCAGACTTCAGTCTCTTTAGTTGTCCTAGTACTTTTTTTCTTGTGATCGAGATTAACTTAAGTTCTTCCCTCCCTTTTGACTTTTGATTTTCTACTACTCTTATGTGCTTTTTCTGTCATCTACTGTGAACACAGAAACAAAATACTTGTTCAAAGTCTCTGCCATTTCCTTGTTTCCAATTAATAATTCCCCAGTTTCATCCCCAAAGGACCAACATTAACTACATTCTTCCTTTTTATATATTTGTAGAAGTTTTAACTGTCAGTTTTTTATATTCCTTGCGAGTTTTTCCTCATTTAGGTTTACAACACTAGTTTCAGACCCAGGTTTCTCACGCTCAAACTAAATGTTAAATTCCATCAAGTTATGATCATTCTTACCTAGATCCTTTGACTTTGAGATCCTTTACTTTGAGGTCATTCATTAATCCTGTCTTGTTACACGTTACCAAGTCTAAAAGTCAGCTCTGAAGAAGGGTCATACGGACTCGAAACGTTAACTCTGTTTCTCTCTCCACGGATGCTGCTAGGCCTACTGAGCTTTTCCAGCATTTTCTGTTTTTGTTTCTAAAAGTCTGTTTCCTGGTTGGTTCCAGAACATATTGCTCTAAGAAACTGTCCCAAATGCACTCTATAAAATAATCTTCCAGGTTACCTTTGCCAACTTGATTCATCCAATCTATAGGAAGATTAAAAACTCCTATGACTTTTTTTACAAGCCTCCATTATTTCCTGCTTTATACTCTGTCCTACATTGTAGCTACTGTCAGGGGGCCTATAAACCACTCCCACCAGTGACTTCTTTCCTTCCTATTTCTTATCTCCACCCAAACTGTTTCTAAATATCGATCCTCCAAACCAAGATCATTTATCACTATTAATTCTTTATTAAGAAAGCTACCATCTTCTTTTCCTTCCTTCCTGTGCTTCCAAAATGTCAAATACCCTTGAATATTCAGGTTCCAGCTGTGGCTTAGATAGTAATCCAGAAGTTATAAGCTTTGTGGTTCTGTTTTGTAACTTAGTCCCTAGCTGCCCATACTCTCTAAGCAGAGCTTCTTGGTACCCAAGTGGACTGCAACAACTGAATCCTTCTCCTCACACTCCAAGCTCTTCCCTAGCCCTGAGGAGATATCTTTAACCCTGGCTCCAGGCAGACAACAAAGGCTTCAGGACTCAATGCTCTCGGCTGCAGAGAACATCTATTCCCCACTAACTTTGTCACTTTTACTCCCCCCCCCTTCACTGGAATGGCTCCTGTTAGAATCATATCTTTCAAAACTATATTTTCTTCTAAAATATGGAAAGACATTGAAATATCTAGATACTTGGATGCTGACCTGGAATATTTCTTTTTTTAAAGTCTTAAGTTCCCCTTGGAACTGTCAACAAGCATGCCTTTTCCAAGAAATCACCTGACCAGCATGGCACTTGAAGGGAAGAGCTGTTTGTTTTGAACTGCAATCACTTTAATTGATGTGGGAAAAAAATGGTGAAGGCAAAGGCTAGCGATTTAGTGGAAATCACATGACAGAGACAAGCTTTAAGTTTTGAACCTGTTGCATTTAAACTCAGTCTTTTGGGGAATAAGCCGAGAAGGAAGGCTGCCCTAAGTGGCTCTCTCCCTGCCTTGCCTAAAATTCCACGTGTGGTGATCAACCTACAGCCAGAGAATCCTCATTTGCATATAACTTGTCTGCATTTGGAAACCTGAAAAGCTGACACAAGGAGGATTGATCTGGCCCTATTTTCATCTATGCTTCGGAAAGAACGTCCCTACAACTATGGTGAGCAGCAATCAGTCTTCACCCGAGGGAGCACCAGAAATCCTGCAACCTTTATCCTTTTCTTGTAATGTTTCTTTCCAACCGCCCATCTCTGCAGAGACTCTACTTGTTTGTCCTTTGTTTGTCTGTGTACTTGTCTGTGTGTGTGCTGGGGATTTTTTTTAAAGAGGGATAGATAGCTATACATCCAGATTACAACTGTGTGTTAACCAGTTCGTGCGACTTGTTAAAAAACAGAAGCTTTGGTTTCTAATAAATCAATCATTGAGTTTATTGAAAGAAGCCTGGTTAAAGTCTCTTCTCTGGGTAACAATAGTGAAGGTAAACAATTGGCCATTTTGGTGAGTGATTCAAACTTTTAAATTAGTGGTGCAACCTGTGAAGTAATGCGGCTAGCTAAACTGCTCAGTCTTCCCATCCCAGCCATAACACTCCCTGGACCACAGTGCAATAGTCAGTTTGC
This sequence comes from Cetorhinus maximus, assembly GCF_964194155.1. NCBI lineage: Eukaryota > Metazoa > Chordata > Chondrichthyes > Lamniformes > Cetorhinidae > Cetorhinus > Cetorhinus maximus. Next base: position 171,095,383 of record NC_135883.1, read on the forward strand.
TCATTCTCCCTGGCAGTCCCTGTTCTTATCCACACAAGTTGCAAGAATCTCAAAAGTGTTGGACAACTGCAAGGGCTGAATCTCCATTGCTATCATCTGGAGCCTCATACCTGCCTCACTCATACTCACACCCTCCTGTACCTGACCAGGGGTCAAAACTTAAGTACCCAGCCTAAGAGGTTCGACTGCCTCCTGGAACAAAGTGTCCAGGTTACTTTCCCCCTCCCTGGTGCATGGTAGTGTCCGAAGCTTGGACTTCAACTCATCAACTAAGCAGTGAATTTCCTCAAGCTGCAAACAGTTACTGCAGATGTGGTTGCTGTTGGTCACACTGGTGTCCATCAGCACCCATGTGTGATAGATGCAACATATCATCTGCCCTGCCATCTTTATTGAGTTTAATTTAACTAATTAGATTCTCCTTTATTATCATCAAGGGAAGGATGGGCAACAAATACTATCTGTTCTGTGTTTTTTTTAAACAGGATGTGGGCGTCACTGGCTATGCCAGCATTTAATGCCCTCAAGGTGGTGGTGGGCAGCCTTCTTGAACCTTTCTGGTCAGTTTGGTACAAGAATACCCACAAGTGCTGATAAGAAAAGGGTTCCATGATTTTGATCCAGTGACAGTAATGGAAATGCATATAGCTCAAGTCAAGATAGTGTGTGCTTTGAGGGGAACTTGCGGAGGTGGCGGTCCCATGAGTCTGCTGGCATTGTCCATCTAGATGATAGAGGTCATGGGTTTTTAAAGGTGCACTCAAAGGAGGCTTGAAGAGTTTTGTGAGCATGTTATAGATAGGTCAGACTGTGCACAGGTGGTGCAGGGATTGAATGGTTAAGAAGGTGGATAGGATGCTGATCAAACGAGCTGCTTTGCTCTGGATGATGTTGAGCTTCCAGAGTGTTGTTGAGCTGCACTGATCTAGGCAAACGGAGAGTATTCCATCACACTCTTGATTTGTACCTTGCAGACAGAATCATAGGAATAAATAGAAAGGAGCCAATTTGGCGAAGCACGTCCACATTGGCCGAAAATTAGCCATCGAGCTTAACTTCACTTTCTAGTTCTTGCTCATTAGCCTTGTATGTTATAGAATGTCAAGTGTATATCCAATTACTTTTTAAATGTTGTGAGGGCTTCTGTTACTACCACCCTTTCAAGCAGTGAGTTTTAGGCAGCAAATTGTTAAGAAATCCAAACTTGCCTTGGAGGTCGGAATTCCAAGTCCAGACGAACCTTGGACTTCCCGCGCATGCATAGGCCAGGAGCAGGCTGCACATACGCAGATCAGCAACTTCTTCAGGGTGCAGAGCACCACAATCAAACAAGTGTCCCAGGGAGAGGGACAAGGCAGGGTTCCCAAGAAGTGTTCCAGAAGCAGGGTTAAGAGACAGGTCCTAAATAAAAACAGAAAGTGCTGGACAAACTCAGTAGGTCTAGCAGCACCTCTGGAGAGAGAAACAAAGGAAATGTTTCAAGTCCATATGGCTCTTTTTCAAGAGCTAAAGAGAAGTAGAAATGTGATGGATTTTATACTGTTTAAGAGGGGCTGGTGCAGGTGGAGCAAAATAGAAAGTCAAAGATAGTTGGGAGCTAAAGAAAAATTTGAAAAAGATGTCAGGACAAAGGGAGTGTTAATGGAAATGTTGCAAACTAAATGAGGTGCTGATAGGGGCATAAAGTTAAGACAGCAGAATGTGTGAATAGCAGAACAAAGGTCAGGGCTTTGTGAAAGCAAAACATAAAAACAAGTGACAGAATGCCTTGTGTGTTGGGGGGTTGGAGAAAAGGGATAGAAAAATTTTAAATATATTAAAAAAAGATTTTTTTTAAATGAAGCAATGGTATAAGAATGGAGAAGAGAGTTCATAGTTTGAAACTGTTGAACTCAATGTTAAGTCTGAAGGCTGTAAAGTGCCTGATAGGAAGATGAGGTGCTGTTTGCATTGGGCTTCATTGGAACATTGCAGCAGGCCAAGGACAGGCATGTAGGCATGAGAGATTTTATCTTAGAAACAGGTCTCAGTTGAGCTAAGAAAAGGGAGATACAGCCTCCAATTAAAGAAAGAGCTGCGGCAGGGGGTGGGGGCAGATTTTAACTGAAATGGGCTTGGGGGAAGCCCAGATAATCGAAGAGAGCTCAAGAAAAACCCCAGAGATCAAAGAAGACAGCCGAAGGTCAGTGGCTCCGTGCTGTGGGCCATTGGGGAAAAGGTACCCCTTTTTAAGCAGGAGTGTTCTGTTCAGCATGGCCAAAGATCTGAAGTTGTGGTTGTAAATTGGTGCTCAAGTGTACTCAGAAATCCAGGGGAACATAATCTCGAAAGGCAAGATTGAAACCCTATGAGATGGGCCATTGTTGAAGCTGTCCGATTGGGAGTGACTTTTGGAAAGAACTCCAAGGTAAAATTTTTGAAGGTGAAGATTGGAAACCCTCATGAGAAAGACGAAGTTTAAGTGAGATTGGTTGGCTCACAATGTGACAAACATCTGGGTGGGTTGTTGAGACTCCATGGCATTGGGTTTGGTCGCATTTGGCACTTTTTCTGTCGTGAGGCGTGTTCGACCATGATTTGCCTATGAATTCATATATATTTCATACGTACCATGAATATTAGAGTATAAGATAGATATGTAAATTGTTTTTGAACTTGTATAGGTAAAGTTCATTTTTGTTCATTCCAAACCCGTGGAATCTTGAGGCTTTATTCACTTAGTAACTGTCTTAAATGTTAAACTTTGTCTACTTTAAACAAAACATTTTTGGTCCCTAACTGGATCTCGCCAACAACTTGGGGATTTGGCCAAGGATCATAAAATAAAACTCCCCTCCAATCCACTCTAAACCTCCTGCCTTATACACTAAATCTAAGCCCCCTAGTTATAGACTCCTCAAGCAAGGGGAATAGGGCCTTCCTATCCACTCTAGCTAGATCCCTCATAATTTTAGACACTTCAATTAGGTCATTCTGACTTCCTTTGTTCCAAGAAAAACAACCTTATCTATCCAGTGTTTCTGCTTAACTAAAACCGTCCAGTCCGGGCAATATCCCAGTAAATCTCCTAGAGTCATTACAACACAGATGATGACCATTCGGCCATCAATTCCATGCCGTCTCTCTTTAGAGCAATGAAATCAGTTCCATTACATTGCTGTATCCCCATAGTCTTGCAGGTTTACTTCCCTCAAGTGTCTATTCATTTTGAAATATTTCATCATCTTCGCTTCCACCAGCCTCATATGCAATGAGTTCCAGGTCATTAACACTCGTTGCGTAAAAGAGTGGTTCCTCACATCCTCTTACATCACTTGGCCTAGATCTATTGGTAAACCTCTTCAGCACACTCTCAAGGATCCTCACATCCTTCCTAAAGTCTGATGACGAGAATGGGACCCAATACTCAATTTATCGTTTGGTAGCACAGAAGACCATAAGACATAGGAGCAGAAGTAGGCCATTTAGCCCATCAAGTCTGCTCCACCATTCAATGCAATCATGGCTGATCTGATAATCCTCAACTCCGCTTTCCTGCCTTTTCCCCATAGCCTTTGATTCCCTTACTGATTAAAAATCTGTCTATCTCAGCCTTGAATATACTTCACAACCCAGCCTCTACAGCTCCTCCGGTAAAGAATTCCACAGATTCACTACCCTCAGAGAAGAAATTCCTCCTCATCTGTCTTAAACGGGCGACCCCGTACTCTGAGATTATGCCCTCTGGTCCTACACTCTCCCACAAAGGGAAACAAGCTCTCAGCCCCCTAAGAATCTTAGATGTTTCAAAAAGGTTGCCTCTCATTCTTCTAAACTCCAATGAGTACAGGTCCACCCGACTCAACCTCTCCCCATAAGAAGTCCCTCCATACCTGAGATAAGGCTGGTGAACCTTCTCTGGACTGCCTCCAATGCCAGTATACCTTTCCTTAGATAAGGGGACCAAAACTGTTCACAGAATGCCAAGGTGCAGTCTAACCAGTGCCCAATATAACTTCAGCAGACTTCCCCACTTTTATACTCCACTTCCTTTGAAATAAAAGCCAACATTCCATTTGCCTTCCTTATTACCGACTGAACCTGCATGCTAGCCATTTGCAATTCATGCACGAGGACCCCCAAATCCCTCTGTGCTGCAGCTTTCTGCAGTCTTTCTCCATTTAAATAATATTCAGCTCCTCTATTCTTCCTGCCAAAGTGCATAACCTCACATTTCCCCACATTACATTACATCTGCCAAGTTTTTTCCCCACTCAATCTATTTATGCCCCTCTGTAGACTCCTTGAGTCATCCTCACCACTTGCCTTCCCACCTATTTTTGTGTCAGCCGCAAACTTGGCAATAGTACATTCGCTTCCCTCATCTAAGTCATTAATATATATTATAAATAATTGTGGCCCCAGCGCTGATCCCTGCAGCACTCTGATAGTTATAGGTTGCCACCCTGAAAATGCCCCCCTTATTCCAATTCTCTGGGCTGAATTTTGCCCTTGACGGGCGGGCGGGCCCGACCGACTCAGCAGCGGGCGGGTAGCCGATCGCCGCCGCCGAAATGTGCCGCACCGCCATTTTCCGTGCGCGGGCCAATTAAGGCCCGCCCAGCGGGTTTGCGACTCCCGTGTACAACGAGAAATTCGAATCGGCTGCGGGCACGTTCAGACCACCGGTTCCCATGGTGATGTGTGGCGCACTGGGACGCAGTGCCACAAGCGCTTCAATGATTAGTTGCGCTCTGGAAGGGTGAGTACCATGTCGGCCTTGGCCATTTGACCCAGCAGGTAGCCTTAGCCTTTGAGCACACCACCCCTCACGTCCTAGTGTCATTACTGCATTGGGCATTTGGCGCACGCTGGGTGTGCAAACAGATAGTGACCATGCTTACATCAGCCTTAGTGGTTGAGGAGAAGATGGGTTCTCCCCGCAGCATATGTTGGTGTTTGTCACATTTGAGTAGTCTGGGGGCAACCTGCAGGGGAGGCAGCTAGACACATACTCCGAACTCCAACACATGTCTTATTGCTGGTGATGAGATGCTGGAAGGGGAGCCTCAAGGTGTCGTGGCCAAGAGCCATCTGCTGGCCTCGGCGCCACACAGAGTTGCGCCTCCTTGCCATGGGCGCTAAGACCCGTATGTTATTCAAAGTGATGGACGCCGAATGTGTCCAAGGTGTCCGTTGGGGGAGGGGATTGGGACCAGCCGTACTATCTTCTGCGGACTGATCACCAGTAGTGTGGACAGGAGCCACCGGAGGCCTCAGATGGGCCGCTGTGGTTGGGGTGCGGCGTGTGCGTGCAGAGTACATCAGCGATCAGCCCCAATAAATCCTCTTCTCTGTTCTGCAGGCAAAATCAGAACACAAACTGAGGGAGCGCCAGAGGTCTGATGGTGGGCATGTCATGCTGCAGCACCTCACCACCTACGAGGAGCAGGCCATGGAGCTGGGGAGGCAGGTGGCCAGGGCAGCAGGTGTCGGCGAGGCTGGGGTGCAGTGGCCAGGTATTTGAGGTCCACAGTCCCATCCACTCTGTCTCCCCACCAACCAAACCACTGATGGTTGCTGCAATCGTTAATGCTGCAACACTGATAGAGAGAGATGTTTGGGTCGGACACAAAGGTCCCTCAGCCCCTTGAGGATGCACGTCTCTAGCACCTTCCAAAGTCGTCTTATCCCATTTGTGACCACTATTCCCATGGCCTAACATGCCATGGCATCGCTGTTACACATCCAAAGACGTTTTGCATCTTAGGAGGGTTTGTACCTCCACCACACTCTCAGCCAGGGCGTCCCACATTACTCTGTCCAAAGGGTCCTCAGCACCTCACCTGTCAACCTCATGGCACTCAACTTAAATAAAATGCCACCACATTAGTCACCACTGCGCCAAGGGGAAATGTTGCCTTCTGTCCACCTGTTCTATGCCCCTCATAACGGTATGAAGGTCAATAATGTGACCTGTCAATCTCCTGTGTTCCATGGCAAATGTCGCAAGTGTAGACAATGTTTCCTCATCACTGCAACTCTCCATGCCTGCATGCATCCAGATCAGGTACCTCTGCACTCTCCCCACTCCAATGCCATCCCTCCCATGAAGCGCAGGTCACAACTGGATGCAGAAGTGCAGATGTGGCCTCGACAGCGTTTTCTGCACTTGCAACATGACCTCCCTTTTCCTACATTCTATTCCTCAGTTAATGAAGGCAAGTCTGGCTTCGACCTTGTTAAACGCCTTATGTACCTGTTCTGCTACCTCAACGGGTCTGCCCAGCAAGGTCCCTGTAATCGTTGTGACTTCCCATGGTCCTATCATTACTCATGTATTCCCGTACCTTGCTTGTCTTGCCCAAGTGCTTAACCGAACACTTATCCACATAACATTCCATGTGGCATTCCTTAGGCCATCTGACCAGCCTGTCTGTATGCGCGTCTAATGTTTGGGCCTCCTCTTGACTATTTACCACCCCAGCAATGTTTGTCTCCTTAGGTTCTTGAAGGGTGAGCGACTTATGAGGCTGGGGGGGGGGAAAGGATGAAAGGTGTTACTGATTGAACGCTAACCGATGCACTGTCCTTGTCGTTAATTTCAGCATCACCACTGCATGGCCGCGCCCAACAAGTCCAGAGCCCCCCCTCCACACCTCAGGGCCAAGACGTGCAACTTGCGGCACATCATTTCAGCCAGCCAGGCACCAGCGCAGCGACAAACACTTTGGTGAGGAATGTAACGTCGGCTAGTGTCCCGAGGCACAGTAGAGAGGGCACTTCACAATCGCTGGAGGAGATGGCACAGACAGAGAGTGCCGATGGTGCCAGCAGCCGGAGGACTGCAGGGGACCAGGCACATGCTGAGTCCGGCAGTGATGATGTGCCTCTGGAGATGTCACCAATGCAGCAGCTGCAGGACAAGCGGCAGGATGCGTGGGAGCATCTGGCAGGGTTGCATGAGGGTGTGCTTCAGTTGGTCTCCGTGGTGGAGGGGTCCAGGCAGAGTGTAAGTGAAGGCATGAACCTCAGGACAGAGCTTCAGGCTTCCTCCGCTGAGAGATTGGCGACTCTCATGGAGAGGGGGTTCAATCGGACTGAGACTCTTCTGATTGGGGTACGCTCTGACCTGCAAGCCCTCACAGCGGTAATGGCCACAGGTGGTCATTCCCAATGTAGGAGATGTTCTGGGCACCAAGTGTCGCTGCTCAATGCCCATGCATCTGCGGTGAGCAAGGAGGTCCAATGTGACCTCACGTCGGCGCAGCAGCTGCCAGTCATCGCTGCGAGTTCCTCTCAGGGCGCTTCGGATGAGGGCAGCAGCTCCTCCGCCCCTCTGCCAGTGACCATTGCATCTGTTGAGGCTGCAACAACTGAGGAGGTTCCAGTTCTGGAACTGGCCACTCCCTCCCAGGCGGGGCCATCACAGGCTCCACAGGCCACAGGACGCCCGCCAAGGTCATCGACGCCAACAGGACAGCAGAGTCAGCAGGCTGTCTCACAAGCCACTCCAAGCGATGGGGTGGCACCTAGACGTAGCACCCGCAAACGAAAGCATAAGGCACGTTAGGCACTCCACAGGTATGTCACTGGTGATTTTGTGTTGGCCCTGGATTAGGGAAAAAATAGTTATGTATGTCAGAGCGACGTTTGTGTTTGATGTTGGACTGAATAAAGTCCACTTTTCTTACCATGGCTGAGGGTGTTCCCTTTGTGCTGCATTTTTCTTTTTCACAGACATCTCATGAGTGTTTGAGTGGACATTGATGTTTCTGTACTAAGCCCTTCGTTGCAGCTGATGAGGTGGAAGATGTAGCACCTAAATGCCACGTGTGGAAGCGTCAGGCAATGCTGGTCCTGCTGATCCATGTGTGTTGAGCTAGCTGAAAGTTCATTGGATTAAATTGTCGCGGGTGTCCCTGCCTCCTTGGCGTAGTAGCGGGTCGGCATGCTGCCCCTCATCATCGCCCTGTGCTTCCTCATTCTCTGAGCCACTGCTGGATTCATCATGTGCAGCCTAATCCAGTGTGTCAAGATCTTCATTGTCAACTGCATCCCCCCTTTCCAGCGCAAGACTGTGCAGAGCGCAGCATGCTACCACTATCAGAGAGACGCGATCTGGGGGGTACTGGAGTGCACCCCCTGAGCAGTCCAGGCAATAGAAGCGCATCTTGAGAAGACCGTTGGCTCTCTCCACCACAGCCCTTGTGGTGCCGTGTCTCCTATTGCAGCGCTCCTCAGCTTCTGTTCTTGGATGGCGGAGTGGCGTCATGAGCCATCTTCGCAGGGGATAGCCCTTGTCACCCAGCAGCCAACCATCCAGCCGAGCCGGAGCACTGAAGAGCGCCGGCACCTGGGAGTGTCAGAGGATGTAGGCGCCGTGGGAGCTGCCTGGGTACCTTGCACAAACTTGCAGAATCTGCATCCTGTGACCACACACAATCTGCACGTTCATGGAGTGGAAGCCCTTCCTGTTGACAAAGGCACCGGGCTCACCTGCTGGCGCCTTGATGGCAACATGTGTGCAGTCTATTGCATCCTGGCCACGGGGGAAGCCAGCAATGGCCGCGAAGCTTCTGGCTCACTGTGCCTGACTTGCGTGGTCGCAGCGGAAATGGGTGAAGGTCAATGCCAGTCTCAACAGAGCGTCTGTAACCTGCTTGACACGAGTGTGGACAGCTGATTGGGAGACACCACAAAGATCACCCACCGAGCCCTGAAAGGAGCCAGAGGCATAGAAGTGGAGGGCAACTGTGACCTTCAAAGCCGCTGACATGGGGTGTCCATCCACAGAGTTAGGGGAGATCTCAGGGCCAATCATCTGAAAGATATAGTTGACCGTTTCCCTTGATAGATGGAGCCTCCTTCGGCACTGCACCTCAGTCACACTGAGGTAGCTGCTTCGCCGCCTGTATACCCTGGCAGCAGGATAGTGGCGTCTTCTGTGGCCCCTTCCACCTTGGACAACCTCTTTGCCCTGCGCCCCTTGTGCCTGTGCCAGGCCTCCCAAAGGTGGCTCCCCTGGAGGCTGATTGCCAACTCCTGCGCTCCTTCTTATTCTATCCCTCCCTTCCTCCTCAGAGTAGCTGCCTCTAGTGGAGATGTCAGAACCCATACCCAGGCTGAATGGAGGCCTCCAGAAAGCTGCAGGCCCGATAAAGATTACTGTTTGCTGCAGACTTGTGAGCTGAAGCTTCAAAGTACACAGAAAGCTATTGGAAATCGATCTGAACTGGTAACAATCACACAGGCAAGTTTAAAACACTTTCTGCATTAAATACTTCAGAAAAAACATGAAAACCCCTCTGAGCCCACATATCCCACCAGTGCATGAGTTTTGTTAAAAAATCACTTATCCGCCTGCCCATTGGGCCCTTGCGCCAAGCCGAAGTTTGCACGGGCTCCTCAAAATCGTCGTCAATTGCCAACTTAACGGCCTTAACAAGGCTTTTAATTAATGGCGGGTGTGCGTCATGCTGCATATCGCGCCCGCCGACCTAAATATCGTGATGCCGTGCACTGACATCGGGACGCTCGCACGACGTCAGCGCGCAACATTTTAAACGCTAACGTGCGGGCTCCGCCACCCGCGTGTCAGCCAGAAAATTCTGCCCTCTGTCTTCTATTAGTTAGCCAATCTTCTATCCATGCTAATATACTACCCCCAACCCCATGGGCTCTTATCTTATTAAGCTGCCTTATGTGCGGTACCTTATTGAACAACTTTTGGAAATCCAAATATATTGCATCTACTGGTTCCCCTTTATCTATCCTGCTTGTTTCCTCAAAGAATTCAAATAAATTGTTCAGGCATGATTTCCCCTTCATGAATCTATGCTGGCTCTGCTTGGTTAGATTATGCATTTCTAAATGCTCTGCTATTACATCCTTTATAATAGACTCCAACATTTTCCCAATGATAGATGTTAAGCTAAGTGACTTATAGTTACCTGTTTTTTGTCTCCCTCCCTTTTTAAATAAGGACATTACATTGGTAGTTTTCCAATCCTCTGGGACTTATCCAGAATCTAAGGATTATTGGAAAATTACTACCAGTGCATCCACTATCTCTATAGCTACTTCCTTTCATATCCTAGGATGTAACCCATCAGGTCCAGGGGACTTATCAGCCTTTAGCCACATTCATTTCCCTACTACTTTTTCTCTAGTGGTAGTTATTGTATTTATTTCCTCCTCCCCTTTTGTCCCTTGATTATTTCATAGTTTTGGAATGCTATTAGTATCTTCTACTGTGAGGACTGAAGCAAAGTATTTATTCAACTCCTCTGCCATTTCCTGGTTCCCCATTATTATTTCCCCAGCTTCATTCTATAAGGGGCCTATGTTCACTTTGGCCTCTATCCCCCCTTTTTATATATTTAAAGAAGCTCTTACTGTCCGTTTTTATATTACTTGCTAGTTTACCCCCTCAAAGTTTATTTTCTCCCTCTATTTTTTTGGTCATTTTTTGTTGGTTTTTAAGACTTTCCCAATCCTCTGGCTCACCATTAATCTTTGCCACACCAAATGTGTTTTCTTTCAATTTGACACTATTCTTAACTACCTTTGTTAACCATGGGTTTATCCCCTTCCTAGAATCCTCCTTCCTCATTGGGATATATATTTGTTATGAGTCATGAACTACTTTCTTAAGCGCCTGCCATTGTTCATCAACCGTCTTTTCTGCTAAACTCCTTGCCCAGTCCACTCCAGCCAAGTGTGCCCTCATTCTTTTGTAATTACCCTTATTTAAGTTTAGCACATTACCAGATCCAAAATAGCCTGATCCCTGGTTGGATCCACAACATATTGCTGTCCCAAATACACTATGAATTCTTGCTCATGGCTACCCCTGCCAATCTGACTTTCCCAATCTACATGAAGATTAAAGTCATCCATGATTAATGTACTGTCTTTTTTATATGCCCTCATTATCTCCAGATTTATTTTCTGTCCTACAGTATGGCTACTGTTCAGTGGCCTATCGACTACTCCCACCAGTGTCTTCTTCCCCTTGTTATTTCTTAGCTCCACCCATAGGAATTCGACATCTTCCAATCCAAGATCATTTCTTGCTATCGTACTTAATCCATCTCGTACTAAAAAAGCTACCCCACCACCCTTTCCCTCCTGCCTGTCCTTTCGAAAAGTCACATACCCCTGAATATTTAGTTCCCAGCTTTGATCTCCTTGTAACCACGTCTCCGCAATAGCTATAAAATCTTATCCATTAACTTCTATTTATGCCATTAATTAATTTATTTTGTTCAGAATACTCCGTCCATTTAAGTAAAGAGCCATTAATTTTGCCGTTTTACCATTTTTTCCCCCTTTGACCCTATTTGCTGCTGCTTTTTTTATTTTTGTACATTCTGTCCCTTCCTGTCACACTCTGGGTATCATTACCTAAACAGCTGCCCTGCAATGCTGCCATATCCTTTTGCTTTGTAAGCCTGCATATCCTCTCTCCAGAATCCCCCCCACACCCATCTATTTAGTTTAAAGCCCTCACTACGGCCCTAGTTATTCAATTTGCCAGGACACTGGTCCCAGCACAGTTCAAGAGAAGCCCGTCCCACCGGAACAGCTCCCTTCTATCCCAACACTGGTGCCGGTGTCCCATGAACTGAAACCCATTCCTCCCACACCAATCTGTGAGCCAAGCATTTAACTTCTTGACTTTATTTACACTATGCCAGTTTGCCCATGGCTCGGGTACTAATCCTGAGAGGTTCTGCTTTTTAGATTAGATCCTAACTGTTCAGATTCTTTCAGCAGAACGTCCTTTCAAGTCCTATCAATGTCGTTGGTACCAACGTGGATGATGGCAACTGGATCCCTCCCCTCCCACTCCAAATTCCTCTTAAGCCTTGAGGGATGTCCTTAGCCCTGGCACGGGGCAGGCAACACAGCCTTTGGGACTCACGCTCACGGCTGCAGAGAACAGCATCTATCCCCCTAATTATACTGTCCCCTACCACTACTACATTCCTAGTTCCTCCCCCCATTTGAATGGCTCCCTGTACCACAGTACCATGGTCAGTTCGCTTATCCTTCCTGCAGACCCCAATCTCATCCACACAACTTGCAAGAACCTCGGAACCGTTGGACAATTGCAGGGGCTGAGGCTCCTTAAGCGCTAACCCCGGCTCCCTACACCAGCCTCACCTGCAGTCACACCCTCCTGTCCCTGATCACGGACCAAATTTTAATTACTTAATCTGAGGGTTGTGACCCCCCTTCAGGAGCAAAGTACCCAGGTTGGCCCTCCCTGAGGTGGCGCAATCCCTGCATCTCAGACTCCAGCTCCTCAACTCGGATCCGAAGTTCCTCGAGCTACAAACAATTACTGCATATGTGTTCACTCTGGATCACCTTGGTGTCCAGCAGACGCCACATGCTGCAACAGCAACACATCACCCGTCCTGCCATCATTATCGTATTTTTTAATTTATTAAATAGTTACTCTGGTATCCCTGCTCTTTACAATTTATTGTAGTTATCTCTTATCACACCAGTACCGATCTTATGCTGTATTAAACTTTGAAACTCCTGCTCTTCTCGCCGTTTCAAATCGTGAAACTCCCACTCTCCTCTCGCTGTTTCAAACTGTGAAACTCCCGCTCTCCTCTCGCTGTTTCAAACTGTGTTGCTTAACTTCTCTTAAATTCTCATTAGAAATGTAGGCACATTTTAAAGTGAAATTAAAACTCAACTTGATCTTTTATTAACACACAGATACAGAAATACAAATCAAGCTTAAAATTTAAAGCTAAAACTCATTTCTAATACCTACAAATACAATTTTTTAAAACTTCATTCACAGGATGTCAGCTTCGCTGGCTGGGCCAGCATTTATTGCCCATCCCTAGTTGCCCTTGAGAAGGCGGTGGTGAACTGCCTTCTTGAACCACTACAGTCCATGTGGTGTAGGTACATCCGTAGTGCTGTTACTTAACTTACTTAAACTATCTCTATTTCCTAAAAATACCAACTGAACTAAAATCTGCCTGTCTCTCTGTGTCTCGGAGTGTCTCTCTGATCCCCTGTTGCTAGGCAACAGCACAGGTTTTTTTCCTTTTTGTGTTTGTTTTAATTTCCCTAAACTACTAACCCCTTGGTAACCTATCTCTACACTTCGAGTCATAAAACCGCATTAAAAATGCATGAATACAGACAGGACCTGAGACATCGCGGCTCCATCTCAAAAAAAGCCTGAAAATGAAACCAGACCCAGGTTTCTTAACACACAAATAAAAAGTATAAATTAACCTTAAAGCAATATCTTGCTCCTAACACCCACAAATACAAATTTAATTTACTTACAACTATATCTAGCTCCTAACACAGCTACATAAGATAAACCAACAGTAAAGGGAACAACAATATATACTGCATGAGAAGATAGTGCTGACTAGTTGGCAAGCGGACTCTGATTAGTAGAGGTGTTGCCATGGAGAATGCAGCAGAGAACAGTTAATTGTTAACTGCCAAGCTTTTGTTTCAAGCTCAAACCTGGCCTGGACAGGGCCCCGTGTGTGATTATATGTGGCTTCTAGCATGCATAAGTGAGCTACACTGCAAGACTAATAATCTTAAATTGGTTTGCAGGATAATTCTTAGCACAATCAGAAAATCTTAGCAAACTAAAATGTCACAAAAGGTCAACAGTATCATTGGCTTATCTTGCGTAGAAGTAAAGGGAACAACATTTTGTACTGCATGACAAGATAGTGCTGACTGGTTGGCAAGTGGACTCTTATTAGTGGAGGCGTTGCCACGTAGAATGCAGCAGAGAACAGTTAAATGATAACTGCTAAGCTTTTGTTTCAAATTCAAACCCAACAGGTCAATACCGATTGTTCAAGGCATTGCCATGGGGAATGAACGAGGGAATGGCAGTTCCCCCAAGCTTTTGTTTAGTTGGAAAAGGCACAATGCGTGTACATGCACCTCTGTCTTCAAAGGACAGGGCCCTGTACACTTCTAGCATGAACTACACTACGAGGCTGACTGATAATCTTAAATTGGTTTTCAGTGTAATTCTTAGCATAATCAGGAAATCTTAGCAAACTAAGATGTCATAGGAGGTCAACATAACTTCTACGCATGCTCTCAGATTCTATGGCTCCACTAATAAAGGCCAAGTATCATATATACCTACTTGACCACCTTTTCTACCTATTCAGACACCTTTAGAGGTAAGAAAATAAGAACATAAGAAATAGGACCAGGAGTCATTTGACCCCTTGACCTTCTCTGCCATTCAATAAGATCATTGCTGAATTAAGGTGGCATTAACTCTACTACTCTGCTTGTATTCCAAGGTCCCTTATTAAGTCATTCAGAAGCCAAATGGTAAGCCAATTAAACTAAACAACTAAAGATCAAATGATCACCCCCTTAAAGAGGCACTGTAACAAAGACAAAGGGCGGAATTTTACAGAATTGAGATTAAGTGCGGTAGTGGGCAGGTTTCACGGCACATTTTCCATTGGTGGAAATGGTGGGAAATTGCGCCCAATTCCAGGCTTGGAAGCTCATTAATTATGTGAAGGCAAGCAGCTCTCTGAATCACCTGGCGGGTCAGAAGCTGAATCATCGCCCCACCATTACCTGGCGGGTTCAAAGGTAAAGGTATTTAAATGTCACCCAAGCACAAACATTTCAATCTCTCCAGCCCACCTGTCTCCAATAGACCCACAGAGATGTCTGGCAACCAGACAAAGAAGGCTACAAGCCAGAAGAAAGCTTGTACCTGTTTCAGACATGACACCCTCAAGGCCTTGATCAGAGGAGTGCAGCAGCTGAGTGATGTGCTGTACCTCAGGGGTGGCTCCAGGAAGCACACCAGCCTCACCACTCTGGTCTGGCAGGCCATCGCAGAGGACGTCAGCGTGACTGGCCACCGCACCCACAATGCCATCAAGTGCAGGAAGGGGATGATGATATCCACACTGTGCCAGGGTAAGTCATCCTTCAACTCCCTCCAATAATCGAATTCTCATCATGGCATCATGTACTCAAAGGTTACTCTTCAGGGATCTCACACAGCAGGGCCAGCAGATACACGGAAACACCATCACGTGCAAGTTCCCCTTCAAGCCACTCACCATTCTGACTTGGAAATATATTGTCGTTCTTTCGCTGTCATTGGGTCAAAATCCTGGAACTCCCTAACAGCACTGTGGGTGTTCCTACACATGGACTGCAGCAGTTCAAGAAGGCAGCTCACCACCACCTTCCCAAGGTAAATTAGGGATGGGCAATAAATGCCAGCCTCGCCAGCAAAGGCCAGCGCCCTCAAAATAATTTTTTTTAAAATCACCACTGAATGTCCCCACAGATACTTTCACATCACCACCATCTCATCTATCATGCTGCTCACACTCCATCCTCGGCCCCTTCTGGGAAGGGCTCACCACATACAGCATGCATGTTTCTCAACCTCTGCTCCATCCCTTCTCATCACATTTCTTTCTTTTGTCTTCATCGAGGACAAGCAGACTGACAACAGATGGAAAAGGTACCAGACCGGGGAGAGGGACAGCTGACATCGTGGCCCTCACTGGTTTCGACGGGGATGCCGCTGAGCTGGCTAGAGGGGACAGGGATCTCTCCTGTGAGGAAGGGGAGGTCGCCTTGTCCCACCAACCTAGTGCAGATGAGACGTCCATGAGTTCACTAAATCCTGACTTTCACAGTGAGTGACATGCAACCTTGAATTCTGCCTGCTCATTAACTAGAACGTTTTTCTTTCTAACTAAAACATTTTTCTTTCTAATATAGACGCCAGCAGATCCAGGCACACGAGGAACAATATAAGGGGTGACAGCCCCTAGCGGGGCACTGTAACTAAAACAAAAAATTGAAAGGAAACTTACAAAATCAAATCAAAATGTAATTTCCAGGGGCGGTGATCAACCCCAGCCCTCATGCTGCCCACCGATCATGGAAGGCTCCAAGCGTACTGGTGAACACTACACGCTCCCTCTCCAGGACCTCACAGCCGCAAACATAGCTGGGGTAGAGGGGCAGACAGTCGGGTCAGAAGACTCCCTTGTTCGCCCGCTGCCTGGACCTGTTAATAGCCACCTTGGCCAGGCCCAGGAGCAGGCTTACGAAGAGGTCCTCCTCCCTCCCCGGCCCCCACCGCACCGGGTGACCAACGATCAGGAGCGTGGGGCTGAAGTGCAACCAAAAATTGAGGACCAGCCCCATAAAAAATGAAAAAGCTGCAATCTCAGGCAATCAACATACATGTGGAACACGGACTCCCCTTGGTTGCAGAAAACACATGCGTCCTGGGAGTCCATGAACTACCTTAATCTACAATTGCATGGCACTGCTGCATGCAACACCCTCCATGCCAGGTCCCCGATGGAGAAAGGGAGGACTCCCACGTAGAAAGCCCTCCACTGAGGACCTCCCCCACCACCAGACAGCAGGAAGTCTCTCTTTATAGACGCTTTTGAAAACAAGATTGAAAACAAATTAAACTAAACATCAATAAGGGGTGACAGCCCCGGTGCAGCACTGTAACTAAAACAAAAAGGTGAAAGGAAACTTACAAAATCAAACCAAAATGTCATTTCTAGAGCTGAGGATGCACCCCAGCCCCCGCGATGCCTATTGATCGCAAAAGGCCTCAAACGTACCAGTGGACACCGCGTGCTCTCTAGCACCACCCCATCGCGAACATAGCCACAGTAGAGGGGCAGACAGTTGGGCCAGATGAACCCCTTGATAACCCGCTACCTGGACCTGTTGATGGCCACTTTGGCCAGGCCCAGGAACAAGCTTACGAGGAGGTGCTCTCCCTCCTCGCCCCTCTCTGCACCAGATGACCAAAGATCAGGGGTGCAGGGCTGAAGCGCAAACAAATATCGAGGAACAGCCCCTTCCAAAAAAATGAACGAGGGGCTGCAGCCTCAGGCAATCTATATACACGTGGAACACGGACTCCCCTTGGCTGCAGAAAACGCATGTGGCCTGTGAGTCTGTGAACCACCTTAATCTATGATTTCATGGCACTGCTGCATGCAATACCCTCCACGCCAGGTCCCCGATGGAGAAAGGAAGGACTCCCACGTAGAGAGCCCTCCACTGAGGGCCACCGTGGTACAGGGAGCCATTCAAGTGGGGGGAGGAAATAGGAACATAGTAGTGGTAGGGGACAGTATAATTAGGGAGATAGATACTGTTCTCTGCAGCTGTAAGCATGAGTCCCAAAGGCTGTGTTGCCTGTCCAGTGCCAGAGTTAAGGACATCTCCTCAGGGCTGGAGAGGAACTTGTCGAGTGGTAAGCAAGGAATCAAGTTGACGTCGTCCATGTTGGTACCAACGACATTGATAGGACTAGAAAGGAAGTTCTGCAGAAATAATTTGAATAGTTAGGATCTAAACTAAAAAGCAGAATCTCCAAGGTAATAATCTCAGGATTGCTGCCTGAGCCACGGGCAAACTGGCATAGAGTAAATAAAAGCAAAATACTGCGGATGCTGGAAATCTAAAACAAAAACAAAAATTGCTGGAAAAACTCAGCAGGTCTGACAGCATCTGTGGAAAGGAAGACAGAGCTAATGTTTCGAGTCCGTATGGCTCTTTAGAAATTTTCCTCTTTAGCTCTGATGAAGAGTCATATGGACTCAAAACATTAACTCTGTCTTCCTTTCCACAGGTGCTGTCAGACCTGCTGAGTTTTTCCAGCAATTTTTGTTTTTGTTAGGGTAAAGTCAAGGAGTTAAGTGCATGACTCACAGACTGGTGTGGGAGGGATGGGTTTTAGCTAATGGGGCACTTGCACCAGTACCGGGGTAGAAGGGAGCTGTTCCAGTGGGATGGGCTTCACTTGAACTGTGCTGGGACCAGTGTCCTGGAAAACTGAATAACTAGGGGTATAGAGAGGGCTTTAAACCAAATGTAGGGTGAGAGGGTTCTGGAAAGGGGATGCATAGGCTTAAAAGCAAAAGGATATGGCAGTCTTGCAGGGCAGCTATTCAGATAATGATGCCTAGAGTGTGACAGGAAGGGACAGAGTGTAAAACATAAAAAAACAGCAGCAAATAGGGTCAAAAGGGGAAAAAATGGTACAAAGGCAAAATTGATGGCTCTTTCCTTAAATGCACGTAGTATTCTGAAAAAAATTAATGAATTAACGGCACAAATAGGGGTTAACAGGAATGATCTTATATCCATTATGGAGACATAGTTACAAGGAGATCAAAGCTGGGAACTAAATATTCAGGGGTATACAACTTTTCAAAAGGACAGGCTGAAAGGAAAGGGTGGTGGGGTAGCTTTTTTAGTACGAGATGGAATAAGTACAATAGCAAGTAGGGCTCTTGGATCCAAAGATGTAGAATCCATATGGGTGGAGCTAACAAATAACAAGGGGAAGAAGACACTAGTGGGAATAGTCTATAGGCCCCCGGACAGTAGCTATACTGTGGGACAGAGAATAAATCTGGAAATAATGAGGGCATGTCAAAAAATTCAGTACAGGGATCAGGCTATTTTGGATCTGATAATGCATAATGAGGCAGTTTTTAATAAATAATCTCAGAGTAAAGGATCCCCAAAGGAACAGTGACCATAATATGGTAGAATTTAGCGTTCAGTTTGAGAGTGAGAAACTTGGCTTGGAAACAACTATGCTAAACTTAAATAAGGGTAATTACAATGGAATGAGGGCAGAGTTGGCTGGAGTGGACTGGGAAAGCAGTTTAGCAGAAAAGACGGTTGATGAACAATGGTAGACGTTTAAGAAAATGGTTCATGACTCTCAGCAAAGATATATCCCAGTGAGGAAGAAGAATTCAAGGAAGGGGATAAATCAACCATGGTTAACCAAGTAAGTTAAGGACAGTATCAAATTGAAAGAAAAAACATACAATGTGGCAAAGATTAGTGGTAAAACGGGGGATTAGGAAAGTTTTAAAAACCAACAAAAGATGACCAAAAAAAATGAGGGAGAAAATAAACTTTGAGGGTAAACTAGCAAGTAATATAAAAACAGACAGTAAGAGCTACTGTAAATATCTAAAAAGGATGAGAGAGGCCAAAAGTGAAAATAGGCCCCTTAGAGAATGAGGCTGGGGAAATAATAATGGGGAACCAGGAAATGGCAGCGAAGTTGAATAAATACTTTGCTTCAGTCCTCACAGTAGAAGATACTAATAGCATTCCAAAAATACTGAATAATCAAGGGGCAAAAGTGGGGGGAGGAAATAAATACAATAACTATCACTAGAGAAAAAGTACTAGTGAAACTAATGGGGCTAATGTCTGCTAAGTCCCCCGGACATGATGGGTTGCATCCTAGCACATTAAAGGAAGTAGCTATAGATATAGTGGATGCACTGGTAGTAATCTTCCAAGAAACCTTAGATTCTCGAAAAGTCCCAGAAGAGTGGAGAATGGCCAATGTAACACCCTTATTCAAAAAGGGAAGGAGTCAAAAAACAGGTAACTATAGGCCAGTTAGCTTAACACCTGTCATTGGGAAAACGTTGGAGTCTATTATAAAGGATGTAATAGCAGAGCATTTAGAAATAGATAATCTAATCAAGTAGAGTCAGCATGGCTTTATGAAGGGGAAATCATGCCTGAACAATTTATTAGAATTCTTTGAGGAGGTAACAAGCAGGATAGAAAAAGGGGAACCAGTAGGTGTTAATATCTTTGGATTTCCAAAAATCATTCGATAAGGTACCACACATGAGGCTATTTAATAAGATAAGAGCCCATGGGGAAAAGTTTTCTCCCCATTGGGGGGGACGCACAGTTACGGGCACGCCTCCGATTCGCGCCCCCAATCGGGGGTGCACCGCCATTTTACATGGGTGGGCCAATTAAGGCCTACCCAGCATGATGTCCGCCAGGAAGCACTATGCGCTCCCTGTGCGGACAGAGGGGATTCCCTCAGCCGGGAGTGCGCTTTTTCACGCATGTGCGCAAAAGAGCGCACTGATCTCCCTGAGGCTAAGTGCTGCCTCAGGGAGATCGGTTCAGAATTTAAAATTGTAATACAAATGATAGAAAAATTTCCCTGACATGTCCCCTCATGCGACACTGTCACATGAGTTGGGACATGTCCATAACTTTTTTTGAAACCTTTATTAAAAATTTAAACATCTTCATGAAACCTCATCCCGCCTGTGGATGAGGTTTCATGCCTTTTCTGAAGCCCGCCAGGGCTCCCAGCATGCCCACCAACCTTAAGGTTAGATGGGCAGGTCCATTAATGATTTTAATTAGTTTCTCAGTGGCCTCAATAGGTCGTTGACAGGTCGGCGGGCTCGCAGCTGACTCGGCTGCAGCCCTGCCAAGCTGAAAATGGAAATGACGCGGGGTGACATCAGGAGTTCCACCCAACGTCATTCCGCGTCACTTTACATGTCAGAGAGCGGGCCCCGGCCCTGCCCCTGCTCGCCGAAGGGAAAATTCTTCCCATGTGTTGAGGGTGGTATATCAGCATGGATAGAGGATTGACTAATAATAGAAGACAGAGTTGGGATAAGGGGGGCTTTTTCAGGATGTCAACCTGCGACTAGTGGAGTCCCACAGGGATCAGTGCTGGGGCCTCAACTATTTACAATATATATTAATTACTTAGATGGGGGAAGTGAATCTACTATCGCCAAGTTTGCAGATGACAAAACTAGGTGGGAAGGCAAGTGGTGAGGATGACACAAGGAGTCTACAGAGGGGTATAGACAGGTAAAGCGAGTGGGCAAAAACTTGGCAGATGGAATATAATGTAGGAAAACATGATGTTATGCACTTTGGCAGGTAGAATAGAGGAGCTGAATATTACTTAAATGGAGAAAGACTGCAGAAGGCTGCAGCACAGAGGGATTCGGGAGTCCATGTGCATGAATCCCAAAAAGCTACCATACAAGTGCGACAGGTAATAGCGAAGGCAAATGGAATGTTGGCTTTTATTTCAAAGGGAATGGAGTATAAAAGTGGGGAAGTCTTGCTAAAACTATACAAGGCACGAGGTAGACCATACCTGGAATACCGTGAACAATTTTGGTTTTCTTATCTAAGAAAAGATATACTGGCATTGGACGCAGCCCAGAGAAGGTTCCCTAGGTTGATCCCGGATATGGAGGGATTTTCTTATGAGGAGAGGTTGAGTAGGTTGGGCCTGTACTCATTGGAATTTAGAAGAATGAGAGGCAACCTTATTGAAACATATAAGATTCTTAGGGGGCTTGATAGGGTAGATGCTGAGAGGTTGTTTCCCTTTGTGGGAGAGTATAGGACCAGAGGGAATAATCTCAGAGTAAGGGGGCACCCATTTAAACCATTTCCTCTCTCAGAGGGTTGCCAATCTGTGGAATTCTTTACCGCAGAGGGCTGTAGAGGCTGGGTCATTAAGTATATTCAAGGCTGAGATGGATTTTTAATCAGCAAGGGAATCAAGGGTTATGGGCAAAAGGCAGGAAAGTGGAGTTGAGGATTATCAGATCAGCCACACTCTCATTGAATGGCGGAGCAGACTCGATGGGCCGAATGGCCTACTTCTGCTCCTACATCTTATGGTCTTATGACCAGGCAACGGGAAGTCTGTCTTTATATGTGCTTAAAATAGTTAATCTACCAAATGCATATCCTTCCCATTAAAAATACAATTAACAGATTTCAATCCTATCTTCAAATTTCAAAAAAATGGATAACACGCAATATTTCAAAACAAATTGAAGAAATGAGAAACAAAATGGAATGATTTTTTCCTATTCTGTATACCACATCATAATATAAGACATCCCTCCTTAGTGCTTTAGTGACTGGAAGCCAGTGTCCAGTGACGTACCACAGGGATCTGTGCTGGGTCCCCTATTATTCATCATTTATAATGTGGCAACCAGAACTGCACACAGTACTCCAGCTGTGGCCTCACCAAGGTTCTATACAACTCCAACATGACCTCCCTACTTTTGTAATCTATGCCTCGGTTGACAAAGGCAAGTGTCCCAAGGTGACTATGTGGGGGGGGTAGGGTTAGTAAGTTTGCGGATAACACAAAGATTGGCCGGGTTGTTAACAGTGAGGTTGAGTGTCTTGGGCTACAGGAAGATATAGACGTGATGGTCAAATGGAGAGATAAGTGGCAGATGGGAATTTAACCCTGAAAAGTGTAAGGTGATATGCTTTGGAAAGAGTAATTTGACAAGGAAGTATTCAATGAACAGCATGACACTAGGAAGTTCTGAGGAACAAAGGGACCTTGGCGTGTGTGTCCATAGATCTCTGAAGGCGGAGGGGTACGTTAGTGGGGTGGTGAGAAAGGCATTTGGGATACTTGCCTTTATTAATTGAGGCACAGATTACAAAAGTAGGGAGGTCATGTTGGAGAACCTTGGTGAGGCCACAGCTGGAGTACTGTGTGCAGTTCTGGTCACTACATTATAGGAAGGATGTGATTGCACTGAAGGGGGTGCAGAAGAGATTCACCAGGATTTTGCCTGGGATTTAAGTTACGAAGAGAGGTTCGATAGACTTGGGTTGTTTTCGTTGGAGCAGAGAAGACTGAGGGGCAACCTAATCGAGGTGTACAAGATTATGAGGGGCATGGACAGGGTGGATAGGGAGCAGCTGTTCCCCTTAGTTGAAGGGTCAGTCACGAGGGGACACAAGTTCAAGGTGAGGGGCAGGAGGTTTAGGGGGGGGATGTGAGGAAAAACCTTTTTACCCAGAGGGTGGTGACGGTCTGGAATGCACTGCCTGGGAGGGTGGTGGAGGCGGGTTGCCTCACATCCTTTAAAAAGTACCTGGATGAACACTTGGCACGTCATAACATTCAAGGTAAATGGGATTAGGTAGGTAGGTCAGGTGTTTCTCATGTGTCGGTGCAGACTCAATAGGCTGAAGGGCCTCTGGTTCTGTGATTCTTCTAGGACCTCTAAGAGTCTCTTTGTGCAACGATTAATTTTGTATAGCAATCTGACAATTGATTACTTGCTTCGATCCATTTTATCTTGGAAATATTTTATCTTTCCAATATCTCTTTTACACTGGCAAAGTCAATGCTTAACTTTTTTTCATTCATTCATTGAATGCATATTATATCACTGGAAACAGTTATCTGTATAGCATCCAATGGGAAAACTATTCTCAGAATGCCTCTTCCATAAGAATTCACTTACAATATTAGATAAGTAATACGCATGTTTCGTGCTTCTACTCTAGTTAGTGTTTCCGCAGCTAAGTTACTTTTAATCACTCTTTCTGTTTTCTTAGCTTACCAGGCCAAGAGACAACATGTTTCATTTTCACCCACCAAGAATATTATAAACCCATCTGCACTTGAATGCTCACCTGGAAGATTGACATGGGAAGTGTCACTAAAAGGACTAATTTCATGTCCTTTGGTCTCCCAAGGCTAGAATCTAGATTATGCATTTTTCCACATTTAATTTTTTAAAATATTTTATTTTCCCTTTAAACATCATAATTTGCTGTGTGTTTGTACATAACCAATACAACTGCTTTACTGCTCTGTTGCTTCTTTAAGTGCAAGATCTTTCTGTGATGACCTGGCATGATTTATCGGAATATAAGTGACACTTTCGCAATACAATTGTTGATTCAAGGTTATTCCTGAACAGTTCGACTTAATATCAAAGCTTATATATTTAAAGGCCTCAAAGCCTGACTTCCAATCTTAAATTCCCCTTTAAGCTTATTTATAACAGATTGTCCAAATTTCACAGAATGTCCCCATAGAAAATAATTGGCATGCATCATAAAGATGCCAGAGAGACACAGAATGTCCCCATAGAAAATAGTTGGCATGCATCATAAAGGTGCCAGAGAGACACGAAATGTCCCCATAGAAAATAGTTGGCATGCATCATAAAGATGCCAGAGAGACACAGAATGTCCCCATAGAAAATAGTTGGCATGCATCATAAAGGTGCCAGAGAGACACAGAATGTCCCCATAGAAAATAGATGGCATGCATCATAAAGATGCCAGAGAGACACAGAATGTCCCCATAGAAAATAGTTGGCATGCATCATAAAGATGCCAGAGAGACTCCCTTTGTACTATCAGTAGAACATTGCTAGTTCTGTTTTCAGTTGAGTATAGCCTACTTTCAGCAAGACAGACCTAACCAAGAAATACCATACCCTTGCGGCATCATTCAATTCATAAACACATTTGTTTAATTTCCACAGCTTCCTTTCTATGACTGGTTTCCTTCGCTGGTTTCACAAATACTTCTCTCTAAAATGTTTCACTCTGCAAAAATGCAGTTTTTATATTTAATCATCTGCATTCTCATGAATATGTGACCAACTGAGCTAAGAAAACTTTCAGGATACTTTGCTGTACAAATTCAACTGTATGATAAGGCTGGTTGTCCTCTCTCTGGCACTTCAGAGTAGACACCACATTTCTTCCAACTCTTAATATTTTAAACTTACAATTTATTGGCAGCCACCAAAACTTCCAGTCACAAGGGCTTATAATTCTAGTAGTGTTCCTAGATTTTTCTGCAGTCCTTGCTCAATTGCATAACCTAGTCAAGCTACGACCTCTACTTGCCCTCCCACAGTTTTCTGCACTACTGCTTCAGGATCTCTCCCTCCCATGATCAGTGGTCACATTGATAGTATGTGATCATTTCCTTATACAAAAGTCACTCCCAGGTCCACCAAGAGAACTCACACTGTGTTTTCTTGCTTTAATCTGTTTCAGCTCATTTTACCAGTCCATAGATCTTACCTCTTCACAGAATCACAGAATCCTAACAGTACAGAAGGATGCCATTCAGCCCATCATGTCTGTACCAGCTCTCCAAATGAGCATTATGACCTAGTGCCATTGCCCTGCCTTTTCCCCCTACCCCTGCACCTTGTTTCTATTCAAATAATCATCTAATACCCTCTTGAATGCCTCAATTGAACCTGCCTCCACCACACTTCCAGACAGTGCATTCCAGACCCAAACTACTCGTTGTGTGAACAAGTTTTTTCTCACATCACATTTGCAAATCACTTTAAATCTGTGCCCTCTCATTCTTAATCCAAGTGTGAACAGCTTTTTTAAAATATATTTGTTCATGGGATGTGGGCATCACTGGCTAGGCAAGCATTTATTGCCCATCACAAATTGCCCTTGTTCAGAGGGCATTTAAGAGTCAACCACTTTGCTGTGGGTCTGGAGTCACATGTCGGCCAGATCAGGTAAGGACAGCAGATTAGTGAACCAGATGGGTTTTTTACAACAATCAACAATGGTTTCATGGTCATCATTAGACTTTTAATTCAGATTTTTATTGAACTCAAATTCCACCTCCTGCCTTGGCAGGATTCAAACCCGGGTCCCCAGAGCATTACCCCAGGTCTCTGGATTACTAGTCCAGCGACAATACCACTATGCCATTGCCTCCCTATCTACTCTGCCCCCTCATGATTTTGAAAACTTATATCAAGTCTCCTCTCAGCCTTCTCCCCTCCAAGGAAAACAGTCCCAACTTCTCCAATCTATCCTCATAGCTGAAGTTTCTCATCCCTGGGACAATTCTTGTAAACCTCTTCTGCACTCTCTCCAATGTGTTCACATCCATCCTATAATATGGTGCCCAGAACTGTACACAATATTCCAGCTGAGGTCTAATGAGGGTGTTATATAAATTCAGCATAACCTCCCTGTTCTTGTACTCTATGCCCCTATTAATAAAGCCCAGGATGCTATATGCTTTATTAGCCGCTCTCTTCATCTGTCCTGCCACATTCAATGATCTATGCCCATATACACCCAAGTCTTTTCGTTCTTGCACTCCCTTCAAAATTCCATCCTTATTTCATATTGTCTGTCCATGTTCTTCCTATCAAAATGCATCACCTCACACTTCACCAACTTGTCTCTGTCCTCTTGAAGTACCACACCATCCTCCCCACAGTTCCCAACACTCCCAAGCTTCATATCATCCACAAACTTTGAAATTATCCCCTACACACTAAGATTTAGATGATTAATATATATCAGGAAAAACAAGGGTCCCAATACCAACTCCTGGAGTACTGCACTACAAACCTTCCTCCAGCCCAAAAAATTTCCATTGACCATCACTCTCTGCTTCCTATTTTTCAGCCAATTTTGTATCCACATTGCTACTGTCCCTTTTATTCCATGAACAATAACTTTTCTCACAAGTCGGTTATGTGGCACTGTGTCAAATGCCTTTTCAAAGTCCATATACACCATATCAACAGCATTACACTCATCGGCCTTTTCTATTACCTCTTCAAAAAACCTCCAGCAAGTTAGTTAAACATGATTTCCCCTTGAGAAATCCATGTTGGCTCTTCCTTATCAACCCATATTTTTACATGTGGCTACTAATTCTATCGCAAATAATTGTTTCTTGAATCTTGCCCACCACTGACGTTAAACTGACCGGTCTGTAATTGCTGGGCTTATCCTTACAACCTTTAAGTGCCGAGAGTCCATTCAACACTTCCTCCTTATCAATTTTGAACCCTTCTCGTGACAGTTTCCTCATCGGTCACCATGGCCTGGGTAACATCTGCCTCCTTGGTAAAGACAGATGCAAAATATTAATTTAATACCTCAGCCATGGCCCCTTCGTCCATGTGTAAATTCCCTTTTAGGTCCCTAATCGGCCCTACTCCTCCTTTTACCACCCTTTTACTATTTATATGGAGACTTTGGGATTCCCCTTTATGGCCACCAGTCTTTTCTCATAATCCCTCTTCACTTCTCCAATATGGTTTTTCACCTCCCCTCTGAACCTTCTATGTACCTCTCTCGTCCATCATCCTGGACATTTAGCCAATGTTTGAATTTACCGGTAGCTCTCCCTGCTCTCCCTCAATTCACTGGTGCTCCCTGACCAGTCCCTATCCATTTTTCCATGACATTTCCTACAATTTTGTCCTGACCATGTATTGCTGTAGAAAGACTGAATCTGGTTGCCATACCCATAAAACATCAAATGAAAATACTCCTGACCTTGTTCCACATCTTAAAATCCATGGCTGCAACTTCATTAAAGCCTTTGCCAGTGGGAGTGCTAATTGGCACCTTTGTCTTCTGTGGTATAAATTGTTGTGGCCGTTTGTAATTTGGCATTCTTGCATTTGCCCTCATGAGCACAAGATAAAAAGCATCAGCAACAAGTGACCATTCTAATTAGAATGTCAGCTTTTGTTAAGGAGATTCAATAATTACCTGATTTACTGCAGATCTATACTCTCCAAATACAACTGCTTTATCATGTCCATGCCCAGTTTAATTTTGTGCCTTTTTTTATGGAAGGCGTGCTCAGCAGCATGGGTATCCCACTAGAAACTTCATTGTACTATTAATGTGGCTTAGTCCAGCCATTTTGCATGGAATCACACTCTTTTCAGTGACATCAATGTGTTGTTATTCTCAAACCTGAAACAAGCTTTCATATTCATCAGCCTTACTTCAATCCTTACTACAGAATAAATCTAAATAACATTTTAACCAATCTGATCCAAAGACTGTTGAGGGGCAACTACTATCCAACACAGCACAATTAAATGAATCGGGGACTAATATACTCATTACCAAACTAAAGCTTCTTGTAACTAGCACAATTTCTTCAGATTTGATCATTATCATTGTTTTTGAATTCAGAATTCTCTGTGTCATACGTTGCTTCAAAAACTCTGCTGTTCTGCTTTGAGCAGCTCATCGCATAATGATATTTTGAGTCACATCATCACTTGTCAACAGTTGCCCAAGCATTCCTAGGATTCATTTGTCTTTTATTACTATTCCAATCCTGTCATTGGGTCCCAGAGGACTGGGTCCCAGAGGACTGGAAAATCGCTAATGTAACCCCCCTGTTTAAGAAGGGAGTGAGGCAAAAGATGGGAAATTACAGGCCGATTAGCCTGACCTCGGTCGTTGGTAAGATTTTAAGAGTCCATTATTAAGGATGAGATTTCAGAATACTTGGAAGTGCATGGCAAAATCGGGCAAAGTCAGCATGGCTTCATCAAGGGGAGGTCATGCCTGACAAATCTGTTAGAATTCTTTGAGGAGATAACGAGTAGGTTAGACAAAGGAGAGACAATGGATGTTATCTACTTGGACTTCCAGAAAACCTTTGACAAGGTGCCGCACAGGAGGCTGCACAGTAAGATAAGAGCCCATGGTGTTAGAGGCAAGGTACTAGCATGGATAAAAGATTGGCTGTCTGGCAGGAGGCAGAGAGTGGGGATAAAGGGGTCCTTCTCAGGATGGCGGCCGGTGACTAGTGGAGTTCCGCAGGGGTCAGTGTTGGGACCACAACTTTTCACTTTATACATTAATGATCTAGATGAAGGAACTGAGGGCATCCTGGCTAAGTTTGCAGATGATACAAAGATAGGTGGAGGGACAGGTAGTATTGAGGAGGTGGGGAGGCTGCAGAAGGATTTGGACAGGTTAGGAGAATGGGCAAAGAAGTGGCAGATAGAATACAACGTGGGCAAGTGTGAGATCATGCACTTTGGTAGGAAGAATAGAGGCATGGACTATTTTTTAAATGGGGAGGGAATTCAGAAATCTGGAGTGCAAAGGGACTTGGGAGTCCTAGTCCAGGATTCTCTTAAGGTTAACTTGCAGGTTGAGTTGGTAGTTAGGAAG
The DNA here is from genome assembly GCF_964194155.1 of Cetorhinus maximus. Classification (NCBI taxonomy): domain Eukaryota; kingdom Metazoa; phylum Chordata; class Chondrichthyes; order Lamniformes; family Cetorhinidae; genus Cetorhinus; species Cetorhinus maximus. The sequence goes on from NC_135883.1 coordinate 171,124,009, forward strand.
GCAAATGCAATGTTGGCATTTATTTCGAGAGGACTAGAATATAAAAGCAGGGATGTGCTGCTGAGGCTTTATAAGGCTCTGGTCAGACCACATTTAGAATATTGAGAGCAATTTTGGGCCCCGTATCTCAGGAAGGATGTGCTCGCCCTGGAGATGGTCCAGAGGAGGTACATGAGAATGATCCCAGGAATGAAAGGCTTAATATATGAGGAACGTTTGAGGACTCTGGGTCTATACTCGATGGAGTTTAGAAGGATGAGGGGGGATGTGATTGAAATTTACAGAATACTGAAAGGCCTGGATAGAGTGGACGTGGGGAAGATGTTTCCATTAGTTGGAGAGACTAGGACCCGAGGGCATAGCCTCAGAGTAAAGGGAAGACCTTTTAGAACAGAGATGAGGAGAAACTTCTTTAGCCAGAGAGTGGTGAATCTATGGAATTCATTGCCACAGAAGGCTGTGGAGGCCAGGTCATTGAGTGTATTTAAGACCAAAATAGATAGGTTCTTAATTGGTAAGGAGATCAAAGGTTATGGGGAGAAGGCAGGAGAATGGGGTTGAGAAACTTATCAGCCATGATTGAATGGCGGAGCAGACTCGATGGGCCGAATGGCCTAATTTCTGCTCCTATGCCTTATGGTCATCTGCCAGATCTGCCAAAAATACCTTCAGACTCATTTCTTTTGCGTATGACTTTCCTGTGACTGATGCCTGTGTTCCATTTCTGAATGACCTCGAAAGGGCACAATCATTAAGTCTTCCATTAATTGTGATACGGCAGAATATCCTACTTGCATTATGAAAGCTGCTGGAAATGACTGTTTTCCTAGTTTTTTTTGAAGCAACAGATATTTGATCCCAATCAGCGTATTTTTTTGAGAACCAAACACCAGTTAAGCCCAAGAGCCCATCCACATGTGACACCTTAGCCAATCCAGCAGTTTAAATGCAAGTACTGAATAAGAAACCTTCATATTTAGTTTATGCAATCCTTTATACAGTCTGTTAAAGTCCACACTTTACTCCTCCATGGAATGACTGTGCATCTTTCAAAATCTACAAAGTCTGGCTATGCCCCGTAGCCATCTAATGGATAAACTTTTTGTAAATTTCATCCATGAAATACGAGCATACAAATATATGAACGAGGAGCAGGAGTAGGCCAATCAACCCTTCAAGCCTGCTTCAACATTCAATAAGATCATGGCTGATCTGATTGTAACCTCCCGCTACCCCCGATAACCTTTCATCCCCTTGTTTCTCCTCATCTGTCTTAAATGAGCAACCCCTGATTTTTAAACCATGACCCCTAGGGCAGAATTTTTCATGCCTGCTGGCATTGGGCATGCTTGGTGGTGTGAGCAGAGAATATGGCGAGAAGGCCAAAAATCAGTTTCATGAAGTCGCGAAAACAGTTTGCAATCGTCCGCTCTGCCCGTTAATGGCGAGCCGTGGTTCCCTCCGTCGGACGTCAGGAACCTCATTGTGATACATCTGCATATCGTTGAGTCCAGCTCACCGGAATCAACCCCCGTGGGGCTCATCTGGATCATCCGAGTTTGATTGCATGCCAGCGTGTTTCATTACAGCATATATATATATATATATATATATATATAAGGCGTGCACTTGGCTAGCTGCACTTCGAGGGGAACTGAGGTGAGTGCACAGTAACATTGCACAGTCTTCGGCAGGATCGCCTGTTGGACTTCAAGGTTGAGGCGCCGCACATTCAGATGAGGGCACAGGCAAGCGGCATTTCCCTGCTGGCCGACAGTAAAGTGCCGAGGCAAGGACTGCACTGAGGTTTAGGTGACCTGGGGGTGGACAGAGCTGCACTGCAGTTGAAGCGACCAGGGGTGAGGGTCAAGGGTTGCACTGTGGTTGATGCTAGTGCACAAGCATCTGGCGGGTGGCGGGTGGCGGGTGGCGGGTGGCGGGGGGGGGTGCGGAGAAAGCGGCCATGCATGAGGGAAACCTTGTATAAAGTGACCATTTCTCAGCAGCTGAGAAAGTTCAGACACAACCACATTAATATGCTTGGAGTCAGCCCTCTAGCTTATCTGCCCACTCAAGCAATGCAGAGGAACGAAACTGGAACCAAATACTCCTGAACTTTTCACCCCTCAGGCACAGGTTGCAAACAAATGAGCATTTTACTGGACTGCAGGACAGTTGGATGATTGGGCATGTGTACAATCTCCTTGCTAAAGCTGGCCACGAAGCAGTCATTGGTCACAACCCCTTGCAATGTCATCATTCAGGTTCGGACAAGTGGTTCAAGCAGCGTAGCCTTGCAGTACGACTTAGAATATCTGCACTTGAGCTGAGAGCACAGCATGCAGGCCAATGGGCGAAGCTGCCGCCAATCGGTCAGGTAGAGTGGGGCGGAGATGGGTGGGGTCTCGGGCAGCCATGCTGTGCACTAAACTCTTGCCATCCGAGTGGTGGCCAGCACTCTCCAGGATGCGTTAAGGAGTCTTCATACTTAACCAAGAGAGATTCTTAGAACACCCAAGTTAACCCACACATCTCTCTTTCATCCTGGAGGATGAGTACATCAGGAGCATGGACCCTAGTGACCTAGTCTGTATGCCTCATGGGGTACGGAGAGCAGAGCCAAAGGAGAAGAGGGAGACAGAGGTACCTGGCTGGGCAGAGGGAGGAGCAGCACCCTCAGGAAGAAGGGGCTGCTGAGGCTCCATCACACACCACTGAAGGGCACCCAACTAGGCCCAGGGTCGATAGATGCCACCTTTCAATCCTGCAGATGACCAAGAACCAGTGTCGGCGAAGACTGCACATGTCTAGGGAACTGGTTAGTCACATCTACCAGCTGCTGCAAGATTTGGTGCCCAATGGAGAGCATCCACTGACAGTGGCTGTGAAAGTGACTGCGGCACTCAATTTTTATGCCAGGGCTTGACAGGTGATGTCTGTAGGATATCGCAAGTCTCCACCCACAAATGCATCCATGAGGTCAGGGATGCCAGCTTCGCGAAGGCACAGAACTTTCTGCATTTCGTCCGGGACCAAGAAAACCAGGATGCAAAAACGATGAGATTTGCCCAGATCTTAGGTTTTGCACAGGTGCAGGGTGCCATTGACTACACTCGTGTAGTGCTCAGATCTCCATCGCAAAAAGTGGTCAACCATGTCAACCGCAAGGGCTTCCATTCACTGAATGTTCAGCTGGTGTACAACCAGCACAAAAGCATTTGGCAGGTCTGTGCACGGTTCCCACGGAGTGCCCACAACTCCTACATTCTCAGTAGCTCTCAAAAACTGACATCTTCCAGGGTTCATCGAGGCTGCAGGGTTGGCTCCTCAGGGACAAGGGCTATCTGCAAGAGATGTGGCTGATGACACCCATGCGGCGGCCTCAGGCTGCAGCAGAGTGAAGGTATAATGAGGCTCATGCTGCAATTCACACGTTGGTGGAGTAAACCATCGGGATGATGAAAATGAGGTCCCGGTGCCTGGAACGATCTGGTGAACCCCTGCAATATAGGCCATAGAAGGTATCACACACTGTCGTCTGCTGCGCCTTTTACAACCTGGCGCTACAGCGGGAAGATTAGCTGGCTGACAAGGAGATGGAGGAGCTGGACATCTCCTCTGATGAGGAAGACATCGACAGGGATTAGGGTGAGGAGGTCCTCAAAGGCGGCGATGAGGCCATCGCACCAGCCAGAAGAGGCAGGCGCACTTGGGAGGCCCTCATAGCTGCTAGGTTTGTGGAGGATGATGACGACATGCAGTGAGGAGACACCATAGATCTTCATCTGTGAACGTTTGGCTCCAGTCTGGCTGATGGCAGTGCACATACCCTCTGTGGTAATCCTCCTATCACGGAGACGCAGTGGAAGCCCTAATAGTCGCTCGATTCCAGGAGGATGATGATGACGACATGCAGTGATTAGGGTGAGGAGGACCTCAAAGGCAGCGATGAGGCCATTGCACCAGCCAGAAGAGGTGTCTTTGTCATCTGGGGGAGGTGAGGTTGGGGGTGGCTCCGATCCCACTCGGCCTAAAGGACCTGAGCCTTTGTCATGTGTACTCCTTCTGGCACCAGGTTTTTGTTCGCCTGGCCCAGGAGGAGTGCACAGAGGGGGCTTTGATATTACCCTTGAGGGGGCCGCCTACCGCATCTTTTGATCCGGCGGAGTGTGCGGTGCCATTGCTGCAGTGGGGTGGGGCACATCAGGAAGGACTGCCCCACCTCTAAGGCCGCCAGCACCATCCAGGAGGCTACAGCTTGCTGCGCCACCGCTCCACCCCATCACTACTATATTTTCCTCCCTGCAAAGGGAGGTGCCGCCGTCAGCCACTGCCATCTCAGCTGCCAGTGAGGCAGGGGGAGAGACCCTGCACTGGAAGAAAGTGCAGAGGAAGACCAGTCACCTGGAGGCAGCCCCAAGACCTCCCAAAAACAGTCTGAACCCCAAATCCCTGAAGACACTGGCTCAGGGGGACAAGCATCATTTGGCCCCGGCATCATGAAGGCGCGTGCTCCCATGCCTGTGTGCGCCTCAGTGCCATGGGCTGGGCCCCACACGGGTTCCCGGGTCCGGCAGCGATGGGGCGTGTGACCCTGAGCCGGTGGTCGTCCTCACAAGGGTGGATCCAGGGAGGCTGGATGAGGCAGCGGAGGCCTCGCAGATGGAGGTCTTCACAGCCACCAGCCTGCCCTGGAAAAGGTGCCACACCTCGCAGGGGAAGGATCTCACAACTTGTGAGGTATATCATGCTTCCTCCGCCGGTGAAATGGTGGTGGCAGCATCTCCACTTTTAAGTCCTCGCTCTGCCCTCTGGGGGGAGCCCAACTCCCTGATTCTTTGCCATAGTCCCCTTGGCAGGGTCCCTCGGGGGTCGGGGAAGGTGTCGTCCTTGAGGTGATGTCCCATCCTGACCCAGCCTGTACTCCCAAGATATTCTCCGGCCCGCCGGGGTCCGTGGTGATACCTCAATTGCTGGGTCATTGGGTGGCGGTGGCAAGGGAGGCCTCCTCGCTCCCTCCCAACCTTTAGTGCTGGGCGCCTTCATTCTAGGTCCAGAGCATTTTCCCGGACTCGCCGAGTGAGCCGGAGCCTGGGGAGGAGCGGGGCCTCTCAGCCGCCACTGTCCTTTGGCCCATATCCCCAGATGGAGACCAGAGAGGATCCCTCTACCCTTGATCCTGGGGTTGGGATCGAGGTGGAGCCAACTTGACAGCTCCAAACCAGCTCGATGCGGGGGAGGGGTTGGAAGCTGGAGGCGATGACCTGGAGAAGGATGGGGTTTCAGTAGTGAGCATTGCGGACGATTTACAGTCGTTGTTGGGTGAGGTGATGGATACCCTGGTGCCCCACACCAATTCTTCCATCATCCCTTCACAGGAACTCCAGGATTTTTTAGTAAACAACCACAGTAGCTGAGACAGGGACCAGTTGGCCCTAGACTGGTGGCATTCTTTTCCTCTTGCGTGCTGGTCTGCCTGCGAGGCCCTCAAGGCCCCTGGGCTGGACCGGAACACTAAGGGGAGGGTCCACACGTTTCTCACTGGGCTCCTGAAGGAGAGGAAGGATTAAAATAGTCCTCTCCCTCTTGTACATTGCATAAGGTGATGGCAGCACATAATTCTGACAATGACGACTACCTTAGCTAGCCTCAACATCAACGGCAGCAGGGACGCACAGCGCAGATCCAGAACTCCTCGGTCCTCAGGGACGGGAGGTATGCGGTATGCTTCCTGCAGGAAACCCATACCGATCCAGGAGACAACGCCACGTGGCTCCTAAAGTGGTGAAGGGTGGTCTACATGAGTCACCTCGCCTCCAATTCTGGCAGGTTGGCTATCTTGTTGGCCCCACGTTTTCAGCCAGAGATCTTGGGGGTCAAGGAGCCGGTGCCAGGCTGGTTGCTACACCTTACTGTGCGCTAAGAGGGTGCGGCGCTTCGCTTTGTGAATGTGTACGCTCCACTGGGCATGCAGCAGCATGCAAGCTTCTTTCAGGAAGTGTCCACTCATCTTGGCTCCACCGACGCTGGCGACTGTATCTTCCTCAGGGCTAATTTCAACTGTACATTCGGGGCCAACGACTGTCTCAGTGCCCAGCACCGCTGGCTACGTGTGAGTAAGTTGAGGGACCTGGTCGGGTCCTTCAACTTGGCGGACGTCTGGCAACATCTCCATCCTGACTCCAGCATTTTCACTTTTGTGTCACCTGGAGTCGAAATGTCCAGAGTCCACCGCCTTTACATTTCCAAGGTATTTGTGTCCTGCGTTCCATCAGCTTCCGTGCGGCAGGTGCTGTGCATGGACCACCATCTGCTGTGGGCGGAGCACATTCCATTCTGCGCTTGATGGGGTCCGCGTACTGGCACTTTGACAACCTGCTGCTGGAGGACCAGCAGTTCCTGGACTTGTTCCGTCGTTTCTGGGCCAGTTGGAGAAGGAAGAGGGGAGGCTCCCCCGCATTGAGGCTATGGAGGGACATGGGCAAGGCTCACATCTACATCTTCTGTCAGGGGTACATGAGAGGGTCGACAAAGAGGCAGAAATCCAGGGTCGAGGAGTTGGAGAAGGTGGTACTCAACCTGGAGATACGTCTCAGTCAGCCCGATGCGGACCCGGCCCTGCGGCTGGCGTACGAAGAGAAGAAGGGCGCACTGCAGGACCTGCAACTCGTCGGGTCCTGGGGCGCGTACATGAGGTTGCGGATCCAATTCCTCCAGGGCCTGGACCACAGCTCCCCCTTCTTTTACTCACTGGAAAAAACGCACAAGGTCCGTCAACAGCTCCTTATACTGCTGTCCGACAACGGATCCCTTGTCTCGGATCCAGAGGGCATCAGGGCCATTGCCAAATCCGACTACACTGCCGTATTCTCTCCAGATCCGTCCAGCAAGGATGCTCAGAGTTTTGTGGGAGGACCTGCCACAGGTCGGCCAGAGGGTGCCAGAAAGCTTGACTCCGTATAAGTCGGGGGCAGCTGACTGGCGCCCTCCACAGCCTCTCCAGGGGCAAGTCCCCAGGGCTCGATGGGCTGACCGTGGAGTTCTTCAGGGCGTTCTGGGACATCCTGGGGAACGACTACGCGGGGGTCCCGGGGGGGGAGTATTGCAACTGGGGAGATGCCCCTCTCGTGGCGCAGGGCCATTTGCCCTGCTGCCTGGGAAGGGGGAATCTCTGCCACCTTAAAAACTGGCGCTGGGTCTCCCTCCTCAGCACAGATTACAAGATCTTCGTGAGGGCAATGTCTTCTCGCCTTGGCACCATGCTGGACCACATGATCCACCCTGACCAGTCCTTCACGGTCCCAGGCCACACCATCTTTAATAACATCCATCTGGTCCGAGACATTATCCATTTTTCCCCCAGAGGACTAGTCTGTCGAGCACCTTCCTGTCCCTTGACCAGTTTGACAAAGTGGATCACGAATATTTATTCGAGACTCTGCGAGAATTCGAGTTCAGGGTGCATTTCGTCGCCCGGATTCGACTTCTGTATGCTGCCACAGAGTATCTCGTTAAGGTTAACGGCACCTTCGCTTCGGGAGAGGAGTGCGTCAGGGCTTCCCCCGTCTGGCCAATTGTATTCTATCTGCGTGGAGCCTGTCCTGCACCTCTTGTGGAGGAGGTTGTCGGGATTGGTTCTGGGCAGGCCGGGCATCGGGGTGGTCCTCTCAGCTTACGCCGATGACGTGCTCATGTTCACCCACCCAGCTGAACTGCGGATGATGCACGAGTGCCAGGAGGTCTACTCTGCCGCATCTTCTGCCAGAATCAATTGGGATAAGTGTTCTGGATTCCTGGTCTGAAAGTGGCAGATGGATCCCCTACCTGAGGAGCTAAGGCCTTTCACCTGGAGCAGGACCAGCCTCCTCGGCCTGGGGGTCCACCTCTGCCCTACTGAGGAATCCTGGCTGGCGAACTGGCAGGAGCTGGAGGCCAAAGTCATCACTTGCCTGCGATGTTCGACAGGACTCCTCCAAGTGCTGTTTTACCAGGGTCAAGTGCTGGTCATAAACCAGCTGATTGCCACCATGTTGTCTTACCAGCTGGTCACTTTGACACCTCCAATGGATTTTGTCACAAAAATCCAGAGAATGCTCATCAACTTCTTCTGGGACAAAAGGCTGCACTGGGTCGCTGCTGAGGTTCTGAGTCTCTCGCTTAGGGAGGGTGGTCAGGGGCTGGTATGCTTACACACCCAGATGGCGGCTTCCCGCCTTTGGGCCTACAGCAATACCTTCATGTCGAGCCCCCTCCGAGATATTGTATTCTGGCGACTTCTTCTGCCAGGTGCACAGCCTGAATTATGACATGCAGCTCCTGTTTGTAGACCTGAGGGGCCTTCCTGGCGAGAAATGGAGCACAAATCAGCAGCAGCAGAATTGTACTTGAACACAATCTACAACCTCATGGCCTGGCTTATCCCTCACTCTACCATTACCATCAAACCAGGAGATCAACCCTGGTTCAATGAGGAGTGCAGGAGGGCATGCTAGGGCCAGCTCCAGGCATACCTAAAAATGAGGTGTCAATCTGGTGAAGTTATAACACAGGACTACTTGCATGCCAAACAACATAAGCAGCAAGTGATAGGCAGGGCTAAGGGATCCCACAACCAACAGATCAGATCTAAGCTCTGCGGCTCTGCCGCATCCGGTTATGAATAGCGGTGGGCAATGAAACAACTCACTGGAGGAGGAGGCTCCACAAATATCCTCATCCTCAATGATGGAGGAGCCCAGCACAACAGTGCAAAAGATAAGCCTGAAACATTTGCTACAATCTTCAGCCAGAAGTGCCAAGTAGATGATTCATCTCAGCCTCCTCTGGAGGTCCCCAGCATCACAGGTGCCAGCTTTCAGCCAATTTGATTCACTCCATATGATATCAAGAAACGACTGAAGGCACTGGATAGTGCAATAGCGTATGGGTCCTGACACTATTCCAGCAATAGTACTGAAGACTTGTGCTCCAGAACTTGTCGCGCCCCTAGCCAAGCTGTTCCAGTACAACTACAACCTGGCAATGTGGAAAATTGCCCAGGTTATGTCCTGTGCACAAAAAGCAGGACAAATCCAACCCGGCCAATTATCGTCCCAACAGTCTACTCTCCATCATCGGTAAAGTAATGGAAGCGGTCATCAACAGTGCTATCAAGCGGCACTTGCTTAGCAATAACCTGCTCACTGAAGACCAGTTTGGGTTCCGCCAGGGCCACTCAGCTCCTGACCTCATTACAGCCTTAGTTCAAACATGGACAAAAGAGCTGAATTCCCGAGGTGAGCTAAGAGTGACTGCCCTTGACATCAAGGCAGCATTTGAACGAGTGTGGCATCAATGAGCCCTAGCAAAACTGGAGTCAACAGGAATCAAAGAAAACTCTCTGGTTGGAGTCATACCTAGCACAAAGGAAGATGGTTGTGGCTGTTGGAGGTCAGTCATCTCAGCTCCAGGACATCACTGCAGGAGTTCCTCAGGCTAGTGTCCTCAGCCCAACCATCTTCAGCTGCTTCATCAATGACTTTCCTTCCGTCATAAGGTCAGAAGTGGGGATGTTCGTTGATGATTGCACAATGTTCAGCACCATTTGTGGCTCCTCAGATACTGAAGTAGTGCATCTCCAAATGCAGCAAGACCTGGACAATATCCACTCTTGGGCTGACAAGTGGCAAGTAACATTCGCACCACATAAGTGTCAGGCAATGACCATCTCCAACAAGAGAGAATCCAACCATTGCCCCTTGATGTTCAATGGCATTACCATCACTGAATCCCACACTATCAACATCCTGGGGGTTACCATTGACCAGAAACTGAACTGAGCTAACCATATAAATGCTGTGGCTAAAAGAGCAGATCAGAGGCTAGGAATAGTGTGACGAGTAACCCACCTCCTGACTCTCCAAAGCCTGTCCACCATCTACAAGGCACAAGTGCAGAGTGAGATGGAATACTCCCCACTTGCCTGGATGAGTGCAGCCCCCACAACATTCAAGAAGCTTGACACCACGCAGGACAAAGCAGCCCACTTGATTGGAGCCATATCCACAAACATTCACTCCCTCCATCACCGATGCACAGTAGCAGCAGTATGTACAATCTATGAGATGCACTGCAGGAATCCACCAAGGCTCCTTCGGCAGCACCTTCCAAACCCATGACCACTACCATCTAGAAAAACACGGGCAGCAGATAGATGGGAACACCACCACCTACAAGTTCCCCTCCACGTCACTCACCATCCTGATTTGCAAATATGTCGCTGTTCCTTCATTGTCGCTGGGTCAAAATCCTGGAGTTCCCTTCCTAACAGCACTGTGGGTGCACCCACACCACATGGACTGCAGCAGTTCAAGAAAGCAGCACACCACCACCTTCTCAAGGGCAACTAGGGATGGGCAATAAATACTGGCCCAGCCAGCGAAGCCCACCTCCCATGAATGAATTTTTAAAAAGTACCAGGTCTCGTATAGCCTGACTCTGGTTGGCTCCAGAACATGCTGCTCCAAGAAACTATCCTGAAAGCGTTCTGCAAACCCCTCTAGGAGTCCTGTGCCCATCTGATTTTTCTAGTCTATCTGTAGATTGAAATCCCCCATGATTATTAGTTTACCTTTCTGACAAGCTCCTATTTTCTCTTCCTTTACACTCTGTCCTACCAATTAGGGGGCCTGTACACCACTCCCACAACTGACTTTTTGCATTTATTGTTTCTCACCTCAACCCAAACTGCTGATAAGTTCTGATTCCCTGAATTTCAGTCATCCCTTACTTATGTGCGAATGCCATCATGAATTAACAAAGCCACCCCTCCACCTTTTCCTAGCTTCCTGTCCTTCCTCAAGGTCACATACCCTTCAGTATTCAGGTCCCAATCTACGTCATCCTGCAGACAGGTCTCTGTAATGGCTATCAGATCGTACTTATTTATTTTGATTTGCGCTATCGGTTCATTTGCTTTGTTTTGAATGCTACCTACATTTAGATAGAGCCTTTAATTTTGTCCTTCTATTGTTTTTGTAATGTCTGGCCTTATATGCTGATTTACTCTTCGGCGGAATTGTCCGGAATTTGCACGAAGTACGGTCGTGGGAGGGTAAAACGGCGTTCCCGGGAAACACGCCGTTTCCATGGTGGGCGGGCTCCAATTCGCGTGCCATACCATAACCTCGCCGCTTCATCATACCAGGCACCGTATCAAAAGTACAGCCGCACTCAGTGCTTCCAGCACAGGACTGCAGCAAACAAGTCATGGACCTGAAAGTGAAAAAGGCTGCAGCCCTCATGTGTCCTTTAGACATCATGAAGGCCTGCTGTGATGTCCTCTGCCCCCGCTCAGGCCGCAGGAGGAGAAGCAACATTACCACGACGGCTTGGTAGGCAATGGCAATGGTGACCAGAAGAGGTTGGCCATCCAATGCAGATAGACGATGAATTATCTCATCCGTGCAGCCAGGGTATGGCAATCACCTCAGCACTCTGTCACACACTCAAGCACATCACACATTCACTGGCATCTCACTCGCTGCCAGCTCAAGGGACATCACCACCCATTCTCACACACATACCCTCACATGTCCATCTAGCCACATCTCTTTAGGAGACTGCCTCCTCAGGCATCACCACCTTAAGGCCACTTGCACAGATCAACATGTGCCCCCACACTCACCCTGGGATACCCTCTTTCCCCAGTACATCCCTCATCCTGCAGCCTCTTCCCTTGCCTGAGGCCGCTTCTCCCCCTTTGCCAAGCAAGTCTTGGCCCTGCAGCCATTGAAAAGCCACCCACATATGGCTGATCTGGTAGGTAGGCCTGCCGTGAGCCCCGCTAAAAGTGACGTGGCGCAATTCCGGCGGGCTGGCCTAATAATATGTTGATGTATTACAATGAACTTCCCGACATCCAATAGCAGAGTACGCAGATGATCATGAAGTGTCTTCATGCCATCGTGAAACCTATCCGCCATACTGTCCGCTCAAACCAATGAACACATCTGACGCCAGCGGACATGGAAACTCCTGGCCTCAGATTTGTACGCTCTGTCCCTTCCTGTCAAGTTCTGCTTATCATTTCCCATACTAGTACCTGTCTCTCTTGCTTTGTCTCTACTCTTTCATTTACCACATCTTCCCATTAATAGAAAATCCAACTTTCCTCAACATCCAACTGACAGGCATTTAGCTCACAAAATGCTTTCCTTCTGATTTTACTTTTGCTAGGAAGCTACAATGCCAAGGTCGTACCCTGTTTTCTCTTCAGTAAGGATATAATCTGTGTCCATATAACCACTTCATTTTCCACTGGTCATAAAGTTCGGATTCAAAGAACATTGGTAGGCAATAATTTACATTTGTTTTCAGCCATTCTTCTCAAAAGTAACTCAGATTACAGTCTGCTGTCTAAATTCGTTTTTTTTTTAAGTTTCCAACCTTCACCTTTCGGCATCCATCTTCTACTATGTTAAGTCATTCAGAAGCCAGATTGTGAAGGAGAAGACTAGAATCTATTCATTTTCCTTAATGTCAGGTTTATTTACAGAATGCGACATTACTTATGTTTACCTCCTTCCTAAGCAATACCCACTGTTCCAGAAGTCTCTCTTGGCAAGCGCTCAAGCTACTTAAACAATCAATACCCTCCAATTGTATATTTTATACATCTGATTTACCTCAGGCCAATGCAAAGATGACAATAATTTGATGTCTACAACAGGTTTATTTATAGTGCTTCAAAATCTCTCAATCATAGAATTTCTACACACATGTTCACAGCTCTGACTTCTCAGGCCTTTCTCTGAAAGCTTCTATTTACTTTAGCTCTGAGGCTACAACCAGGCTTAATGAATCAAGTAATGAACACAGATCAGTAAACAGACTAACATAAATCAAACACAGATCAATTAAACCACTGAACACTGCACCGACATTCAAGTCCAAATCATTGATATACATATAATACAAAAAAAGTGTAGCACCCAGTACTGAGCTATGCAGAACTTGCTGGAAATAGCCTTCCAGTCACAAAAACCTTGCCAATTGCCTTAAGTTTGTGCCCTCTTGCTCTCAATCCATCTGCTAATGAGACAGTTTTACCCCTATCTACTCTGTGCAGACCCATCATGACTATGACTACCTTTATTAAAATCACCTCTCAACCCCTCAAGAAACAGTCAAGTTAGTCAGACATGATCTTCCTTTAACAAATCTGTGCTGTCTTTCATTAACTCATGTCTTTCTAAATGAAGGTTTATCATATCCTATCGCTAGAAATTTTTTACAAAGGTTTTTCTACCACCAAGGGTAGAACAAGGGTACAATGTCAGCTGTCCTCCAGTCCTCTGGCACCACACCTGTAGCCAACAGGATTGGAAAATAATGGTCAGCACTTGCACTATTTATTTTCTTGCTTTCCTTAACAACCTAGGATAACTTCGTCCAGCTCTGGGGATTTATCCACTTTCAAAAAATGCTAAACCCCTTAATACTTTCTCTCTCTCTCTGTTTTCATTGCATCTAACATTTCACATTCCTCCACCCTGGTTGCAATGTCTATGTTGCCCTTTCTTTTGTGAAAACAGATGCAAAGTATTCATTAAGAACCATACCAACCCTCTCCACATATAGGTTATTCTTATGGTCCCTAATAAGCCTGACTCTCTCTTTTATTATCAACTTGGTCTTTTATGTAATTATAGAAAATCTTTGGATTTTTCTTGATTTATTTGCTGAAAAATTTTCAACACCTTTTGCTTTCCTAAATTACTTATTAATTTCACCCCTGTACTTTTTATAATCCTCTAGATTTTCTACACAGTTGAGACCTTGATATCTATCATAAGATTCCCTGTTTTTCTTTGTCCTCTCCTTTAAGGCCTGTGTCGTCAAGGGGGCTCTGGGTTTGTTAGTCTTGTCCTTCCTTTTAAGGAAACATACTTGCTCTTAACTTTCAATAATTCTTCCTTGAATGCCTCCCATTAATCTATAAACCATTTAGCTTCAAGTAACAGTCTCCAGTCCACTTAGCTATATCGCATCACTGCTTCATAAAATTGAGAAATTTTATTCTTGGTCTAAGTCTTTGTCCTTTTTCATAACTACAAAAACTAAATGAATTACAATCTCTTCCACCAAAGTGGCCCCTAACTGATATTCCCTGCACTCGCCCAGCTTCATTCCCTACAACTAAGTCCCTTGATGGGCTTGCTAAGTACTAAGAACATAGAGACATAAGAAATAGGAGGAATAGGCCATTCAGCCCCTCAAGCCTGCCCCGCCATTCAATAAGATCATGGCTGATCTGCCCTAGACCTCAACTCCTCTTTCATGTCAGCTCCTCATAGCCCTCAACTCCCCAATATTTCAAAAATCTATCTACCTCCTCTTTAAATACTTTCGGTGATCTAGCCTCCACAGCTCTCTGGGGTAGAGAATTCCAGACATTCACTATCCTCTGAGAGAAGAAATTCCTTCACATCTCAGTTTTAAATGAGTGTCCCCTTATTCTGTAACTATGTCCCCTAGTTCGAGATTCCCCCACTATTTGAAACATCTTCTTAACAAGTACCCTGTCAAGCCCCCTCAGAATCTTGTACATTTCAATAAGATCACCCCTCATTGTTCTAAACTCTAATGAATAAAGGCCTAACACCTGTTTAGCCATTCTTGATAAGTCAACTCCTTCATCCCAGGAATCAGCCCAGTGAATCTCTTTTGAACTGCCTCCAATGCCAGTATATCATTTCTTAAATATGGGGACCAAAACGGCACACAGTACTCGAGGTACGGCCTCACCAACAGCTTGTACAGTTGTAGCAAGACTTCCCCATTTTTAAACTCCAACCCCCTGGCAAAATTCCATTTGTCTTCTTAATTACTTGCTGCACCTGCGTGCTCACTTTGTGTTTCATGCACAAGAACACCCAGATCCCTCTGTGCTGCACCTTCTTGGAATCTCTCTCTGTTTAAATAATAGCCTGCCTTTTGATTTTTCCTCCCAAAGTGCATGACCTCAAACTTTCCTACATTAAATTTCATCTGCCAAGTTGGCTCAAAACAGTCTCCTGAATGCATTTTAAGAAGAGTGAACAGTCATTTTTAGATGGTGGATAGACTTTGGGAATCAGGAAGTGGGTTTCTCACAGCAGAATTCCCAGCTTCTGACCTGCTCTTGTAGCCACAGTATTTATCTGGCTGGTCTAGTTCAGTTTCTGGTCAAGGGTAACCCTGGGATTTTGCTGGTGGGGTGTTCAGCAATGATTCATATTACCAGGTAGATGTCTGTACTGTAGCCAATGAATAAACATGGGGAAATGGTGATGTAGTGGTAATGTCACTGGACTACTAATCCAGAGGCCCAAGCGAATGTTCTGGGGGCATGGGTTCAAATCGTATCACAGCAGCTGGCAGAATTTAAATTCAATAAAATCTGGAATTAAAAGTCTGATACTGACCATGAATCGTTTGTCATAAAAACCCATCTGGTTCACTAGTGCCCTTTAGGGAAGGAAATCTGCCATCCTAACCAGATATGGCCTACATGTGACTCCAGAGCCACAGCATGCGGTTGACTCTTAACTGCCCTCTGAAATGCCCTAGCAAGCAACTCAGTTTCAAGAACAGTTAGGGATGGGCAACAAATACTGGCCTTGGTAGTGATGCCCATATCCCATGAAATTTCAAAGTCAGGATGGTGTATGATTTGGAGCCAAACTTGCAGGTAGCATTTGCCTGCTGCTCTTGGTTTTTCTGAGTGGTAGAGGTCATGGGTTTAGAAGGTGCTGTCGAAGCAGCCTTTTAAAGTTGCTGCAGTACATCTTGCGACTGGTCCACAATGCTGCCAAGTTGCAGTCATAATGAAGTTAGTGAATGTTTAAGGTGCTCGATAGGCTGCCAATCAAATAGCTGCTTTGTCCTGGAACCAGGAGTAGTACGGTCAGCTGCAGCGCTTCATGAAGGAGGTGGTCACAGAAATGTGCAACCTCCTTGACCTGGATTGGGAAGACAAATGCAACATTGGCCTTCGTTGCAAGCGGAATTGAATATAAAATTAGGCAAGTATTGCTGCAGCTGTAGGGCCTTAGTGAGACCCCATCTGGAGTACACCTTACTTAAAGAAAGATACAATTGCATTGTAGATGTTCAGGGAAAGTTCATTTGGTTGGTTCCTGGGATGAAAGGATTGTCCTATCATGAAAGGTTCAGCAATATACATTAGGCCTATGCTCATTGGAGTTTAGAAGAATGAGAGGTGATCTTATTGAAATGGATAAGGTTCTGAGGGGACTTGCAGGGTGAATGCTGGGACGATATTTCCCCTTGTGGAGGAGTCTAGGACTCATTTAAAAATAAGAGGTCCCCTATTTAAGACAGAGATAAGAGGATTTCTTTCTCTGAGGCTTATTAGACTTTGGAATTATCTTTCCCAGAGAGCAGTGGAGGCTAGGTCATTGAATATATTCAAGGCAAATTATACAAATTTTTGATCAACAAGGGAGTCAAGGGTTATGGGGGGCAGGCAGGGAAGTGGAGTTAAGGCAACAATCAGATCAGCCATGATCTTAGTGAATAGTGAAGAATGCTCAAGATCAGCAAGCACAGAGGTCACAGCCAAATGGCGCTTTGATGTCAAGGACAGTCATTCTCAACTCACCACTGGAAATCAGCTCTTCCCTCGATGTTTGGAATGAGATTGCAATGAGGAATGAAGCCAAGTGGTCCTGCCAGAACCCAACCTGTACATGTGAGCAAGTTACTGTTGAGTAACTGCTTGATGCACCATCAATGACACCTTCCATAATTTTGCTGATGATAGGGAGGAGTAAGTAGCATGGACTCCCCACCTTGACAGAGTACAACCTATCCAGAGTACTTAACTCAGGAACCTCACTCAGGTAAATTAGGTAATTATACATGTTTTAAGGGTTAATGGCTTTTTTTAAATAGTCAAGTTTTTGCATTTAGCAGTTAGCTTTAACCTTCACAGTGTTAGTGGCAAACAAGCTGCCTGCTCATGGCATCTACATTGTTAAATTAGGTGATTAATTAGAACTGCTTTACTGAGTCAGCAGGGGCTGACTCGGGTTTTTGGAAACCTTGCTAGTGTTAGAACCATTATCTAATCTTCAACAACCATATTTTCTTAAAAAATTTGGAAGGACATTGCATTATTTGAACACTTGGGAACTGAAACGGATTTTTTTTAAAAGAAAAGGTCAGAAATTCGCCTTGGACTGTGAGCAGGCATGCCTTTTCTAAATCAATCATTCAGAGTTTATTAGAAGAAACCTGGTTAAAGTCTCTTTTATTCTGGGCCTAACTGTAGCGAAGGTAAATAATTGGCCGTTTTGGTAAGTGAATTAAACATTTACACCAATGGTGCAACCTGTGGAGTAGTAGGGCAAGATAAACTGTACACTCCTCCCATTCCCAGTCATAACATTAGTGTAAATACAGGAAGCTTTTGCTAATGCACAAAGAAAGCAGCAAAGAGTCCACTTCGGCAGAGTACAGCTTGTACAGGCTACATTAAGTCCTCATTTTAAGGGGCCCCGATTTAAGTGCATTCGCTATAAACTGGTGTTTGTTTTATGTCCCATTTCCTCATTATAAGTGCCGATCTCCACTATAGCATTTTCTCCTGTCTTGCGCATCATCACATTTTGCGTGTCATCAGGTCATGCCAGGTTGGTGCCATTGTAATGTAGTGTGGTCCTGTATTCTAGGCAACATCGATTTTTTTTCTGAAAAGAGGCATCCAAAGCCAGAGTTTTGGGTGAGACTTTTAAATCACTTTTAAAGTTTTTTTCAAACAAAAATTTGGAAGATTTAAATTTGATGTAAATTTTGGTGTTTTCCTGTGAGCGATACTTTTAAATCACTTTTAAACATGAGCAAGAAATGCCCAGTAAGTGACGGTAGTGTTCCTGCTGCTGCAAAGAAAACAAGAAAAGCAACCAACCTAGCAGTGAAATTGCACATTTTAAAACGTCCTTGAGGTTGGAGAAGGAATAGTGGGAACAATACATAGTAACACTGACAATATCAAGCAAATTGCGCAAACTTTCATACCTTTAAAGTACTAGCAGGGTGAGTCAGAGTAGAAACACTATAATGGAGAATATGGAAAGACTCTTGGCAGTCTGGATCAAAGATCAAAACCAGCACCAGATGCCTCTTAATTCAATGGTCATTCAAGAAAAAGCCAAAAGCCTGTATGAAGGGTGAGCAGGAGAGAGAGTTCCGAGTCAAAGTTTCAATGCTATTCGTGGATGGTTCCAGCATCTCAAGAGGCGTTCCTATCTGCACAACATTAAATTGTCCAATGAAGCAGCTAGTGCTGATACAGCAGCAGCTAGTAAATACCCTGCCCTTTTTAAGAGTCATTGAAGAAGATGGCTACTCAATAAAGCAAGTTTTTTTGGAAACACATGCCACAGAGAACATACATTTTGAAAGAGAAGATAATGATGCCAGGATTTAAAGCTGCCAAAGATCACCTGCTTGGTGGAAACACTGCAGGAGACTTTAAGTTTAAGCCCTTAGCAGTGTACCAGTCTGAATCACCACAGGTATTCAGGGGTTATTCCAAGGAACATTTGCGTGTTGTTTGGCATTCAAATAAGAAATCCTGAATGACAGGGGGCACTCTTTCAAGAATGGTTCTCTCTATGCCATCCCTGCCTGGAGGGGATATTGCACCAGAGAAAGTATCACCTTCAAGATATTGCTCCTCTTGGATAATTGCCAAGGTCAACCTGTCAACCAACATGCCCAACATCGAGGTTCTAAATCACTCAAAACTACCTCTACTGAAATGCTTTAGGGATGTCTTCAAAGCATCCCTGAAGAGGTAAAACATCTCCCCAACCTATCAAGCCAGAATGGAAGCAAGTCATCCCCGAACCTGAGGGACTGCTTTAGAAAAGAAAAAGAAACTGTTAAGTGTTAGCTAATTTGAATTTTTACAGGAACCTTTTTAATATTTAGTGATTTGCTTTATATTTCAAATTGTACATAGTTTCTGTCAGATATTTCTCACCCGGAAAAACAAACTCCAGCTTTAAAATGGATTCCTGTTGCAAACTATGATTCACATAAAGCTGATTAACTTAAAGTGCCGATTTTCAGGAATGCAACCACCATGTAAAGTGAGGACTTACTGTAGTTAGAAATTTGGAGCAGTGAGGGAAGAGGTGCTATTCTGGTACTGTATTTTTAAAAACAAGGGGCAGAATTTTACAGCCCCATCACAGCGGGGAGGTGCGGGGGGGAATGGGGGTTGCAGAAAATGCAGTGAGCCATTCTAAACTCTATTGACTTTGAGAACGGAAGATCCTGCTGGCAGGAGGGGCCATAAAATTCCACCCAAGGAGTGGTCAAAGAAAGGAAGCGATGACAATGAGTCCTGAGTGCTGTGGCCTAGAGATATCAATTAGGTGAGCAGGTAGATGATTGGCTGGTGAGTTTTACAGGCCTTTTTTCTCTAAAACTAGTAGTTTAAACTAGGACTGAAGAGATAGAAGTACTGTTTTAAATTTAAGCTAAACTAGTTAAATTTCTTAATATAACTATAAATAATCATTGAGTGATATTTCAAAACTTGAAAACCTAATCAGTTAAATAAAATACAATAAGGATGGCAGGGGCAGGAGATATGTTGCAGTATGTGGTAGACACCAGTGTGACGCACAGTAACCACAAAGACATTAAGTTTTTGCAGCTCAAGAAACTTCAACATAGAATTAATGAGCTGAAGTCTGAGCTTCGGACACTGCAATTGCAACAAGGAGCAAGAAAGTTACCCGGACACACTGTTCCAGAAGGCAGTCACACTCCTTATGTGAAGTACTAAATACTTCTCCAAGGTCATGGACAGGAGGGTGTGATTACAAGTGAGGCAGGAATGGAGCTCCTGATGGCAGCACTGGAACAGCCTCAGCCCTTGCACTTGCCCAACAGGTTCAAGGTTCTTGCAGCCTTAGTAGACAAGAGCAGGTACTGCAGGGAGGATGAACAAACTGACCACAGCTCAGTGGTTCAAGATTGAGGAGTAAAAGAAAATGTTGTAGTAAGGGACAGTATAGTTAAGCAAGATAGATACTGATCTCTGCAGCCAAGCACATGAGTCCTGAAGGTTGAATTGCCAGAGGTTGCTTTAACAGGTGAGCTGAGGAGCTAGAATCAGGGTTTACAGGGAAGGGAGAAGGCTCCTTTTCTTTTGGCTCTGCAGGTGTGGCACTTTCAAGCCACCTAGTTACTTACAGCAGTAGCCGTAGCTGTTTCTAGATTCTTTTCTCTGTCTGTCCCTGAGTTGAAGCTTCACAATTGTTCCCTGTGGATCTTCCAGCTTCCTGTCCTGTTCAATGCTTTCTGCAGGTAAGGCAAAATGGCCTTTATCATGTGACCTAGACAAGAATGTTGAGTCATTTCCCATGCAAGGCAAGTGGTAATTCCATTACAGTTATTGGAAGTCTCCTTACCCACTGTGGTGATCAAAAGCGGCTTATCAGTTAGTGCCTTTGTATTTAGTAGTCAATAAGTTTCTATTTGCTCTTTTGCAATACTCATTGAATTTTAAATGCATATATCTGAGAATGTCTCGTGTCTGTCTGGCTGAAGGGATTCCAGCCTAAATCCACAAGGAGAAAGTCAAGTGACCCTCAGAGTCCATTTTTTTTTTAAACAGTCTTTAAACTCAGTCCAAGGTTTACAAAATGTGACCTTCAAAATAGTTTTTCTAAAAAATGTGTAATATCGTAACTGCGCACCTTAACAACCTGTCGAGCCTGCTTCACCATTCAGTACGATCATGTCTAATCTTGGGCTTCCAATCTACTTTCCTACCCGCTCCCCATATCCCTTAATTCCCTGAGACCAAAAATCTGCCTACACCAGCCTTAACTGTATTTAGGGATGGAGCGTCCACAACCCTCTGGGGTAGAATTCTAAAGATTCACAACCTTTTGAGCAAAGTAATTTCTCCTCATCTCTGTCCTAAATGATCATCCCATTATCCCAAGACTATGTCCCCGTGTTTAGATTCCCGGACCAGTGGAAACAATCTCTCAGCTTCTACCCTATCAAGGTCCCTCAGAATCTTGTACATTTCAATAAGGTTGCCTCTCATTCTTCTAAATTCCAGAGAATATAGGTCCAATTTACTCAGCTTCTCATCATAGGACAACCCCTTCATCCCAGGGATCAATTTAGTGAACCTTCGCTACACTGCCTCCAATGCAAGTATTTCCTTCCTTAAATATGGAGAACAAAATTGCACACAGTATTGTCATGCCCATTGAAGGCATGTCCTAGTCATAACTTCAAACATGAAGTCTGTTCGTATGGAAGCTTCTGGAACTGTCCTTTATTTTTTTTAATGGACGCTAACAAGGTGGCCACCAAGGGTCAAGTGACCTTGGCAACTTCAATACAGACTATCTCAAACTTCCAGGAGGTTCCTAATTGAATTACCCTGGGTGGGGGACTCCCCTATGAACAGACATGCCCAGGCAGCACCCTTTTGTGGAATTCACACCTGCTGTTGTTCTAAGTTTACCACAAACTCAGAATCAATGGACTTCCAGACTCCAATTTAATAAAAGAAAACTGCTGGAAATCAGTTAACAAGTAGATGTGAAGAGCCACCACCTATCAACACTGCATAGAAATGACTTTCAGTTATTCTGGGTAAACAATAGAATTTGATCAGGTGACCAAAACTGGCTTTTGATACCAAAATCCTTTATTATCTGAAGACCCAGAGAGACTTAGGCAGTCTGCAAAGAACATCACTACAAAATATCAGCTGCAGACCAAGGCAGTAACACTGAAGCCTTTTTAGAATGTGAAGGCTGCTCTATCTAATAAAAGCCTCAATGACTGTTTTCCTACAATGAAAAAGACACAGGAACTATGAAGTATTATTTTGGTAACATCTTGTAGCCAGGGTTTGGAGAGAAAGCACCTATTAAGCAGCGGAAAGAGAGACCCTGCAACAGTCAGGGTTCGTGAAAGATAAAGCCCATAAAGCAGTGGAGAGGGAGACCCATAAAGCAGTGACAATTCACAGAGAGTGACAGAGAGCCCATAAAGCAGTGGGGAGGGAGAGCATAAAGCAATTGGAGTTGAGAGAGCCCATAAAGTAACGGAGGCAAAGAGCCCATAAGCAGAAGGAGTAGGGTGGAGGGAGGGGGTGGTGGTGGCGGGGGGGTAAGAGAGAGAGATCCCATAAGGTTGCAGAGAGAGAGCCCATAAAGCAGCAGCAGTTCAGAAAGAGAGAGGGGGGGGGGGGGGGGAAGAGAATGAGAATCTAAAAATGATGTCATAGAAATAAGTTGATTGGTTGGTAAGTATAGACCTTTCCGGGCTCAGCACTAGAGAATGACAGGTGTTATTATACCATTCTGTAGTAAAAACTTAAACTTAAAGGTATGTCAATGCAGCTCCTACATGTGGAAAGTGCATCCTGTAGCATGTGGGAAATCATGCAGGCACAAAGTCCCATCTATAGGGAGTGTCACCAGCTGCAGAAACATGAGCTCCAGGTTGTGGAACTCGAGCAGTGGCTGGAGTCACTGTGGTGCATCCACAAGGCTGAAGATTATGTGGATAGCACGTTTACGGAGGTGGTCACACCACAGCTAAGAAGTACACAGGCAGAGAGGGACTGGGTGACCACCAGGGTATCAAAGAGAAACAGGCAGGTAGACTCAAGAGATTCCTGCACTAACTTACATTCTAATCATTTTTCCATTTTGGGTACTGGTGTGCAAGATGGTTCCTTGGAGGACTGTAGCAAAAGCCAAGCTCATGGCACCACGGTTAGAATCAAACGTTAGCATAAAAGACAGTGGTTGAACACTGGACCAGCGGTTGAACACAGGACCATCTTCAAAGAAAAAGTATTGCACGCAATGTCAAGATATATTCCCTTCAAGGGGAAAGATGGGACAAATAAATACAGAGTGCATTGGATGACAACATAGAAACATAGGAACATAGAAACTAGGAGCAGGAGTAGGCCATTCGGCCCTTCGCGTCTGCTCCGCCATTCATTATGATCATGGCTGATCATCCAACTCAATAGCCTGCTCCCGCTTTCTCCCCATGCCCTTTGATCCCTTTCACCCCAAGAACTATATCTAACTCCTTCTTGAAAGCATACAATGATTTGGACTCAACTGCCTTCTGTGGTAACACATTCCACAGGGTCACCACTCTCTGGGTGAAGAAATTTCTCCTCATCTCAGTTCTAAATGGTCTACCCAACATCCTCAGACTGTGACCCCTGGTTCTGGACTCCCCCACCATCGGGAACATCCTTCCTGCATCTACCCTGTCTAGTCCTGTTAGAATTTTATAGGTTTCTATGAGATCCCCCCTCATTCTTCTGAACTCCAGCGAATATAATCCTAATTGACTCAATCTCTCCTAATATGTCAGTCCCGCCATCCCAGGGATCAGTTGGGTAAACCTTCGCTGCATTCCCTCTATAGTAAGTACATCCTTCCTCAGATAAGGAGACCAAAACTGCACACAATATTCCAGGTGTCGTCTCACCAAGGCCCTGTACAATTGTAGCAAGACATCCCTGTTCCTGTACTCAAATCCTCTGGCTATGAAGGCCAACAGACCATTTGCCTTCTTTACCACCTGCTGCACCTGCATGCTTACCTTCAGAGACTGGTGTACAAGGACACCCAGGTCTCGTTGCACATTTCCCTCTCTCAATTTATAGCCATTCAGATAATAATCTGCCTTCCTGTTTTTGCTACCAAAATGGATAACCTCACATTTATCCACATTATACTGCATCTGCCATGCATTTACCCACTCACTCAGCTTGTCCAAATCACACTGAAGCATCTCTGCATCCTGTGCTGATTCGGTGATTGTAAAAGTGCCCTATTCTCTTTAACTGTAGTTTTTTCAAGCATGTGTGAGAGTGCTGAGTGATTGACATAGCATTTAGACTTTTGTGGCGAATGAGTGAATAAATAATCTTGTTCATTTAAACCACAAAAACTTGATGCTGTTATTTAATTTGACCACACACTCAAGGGGGTAAGAAACATACACAACTTCTTCTCCAAAATTACACTGAGAAAAGTGATAAAAAAAAAAGGGGCAAAGTTGGAGGAGAGAGTTCATGGTCTGAAATTGTTGAACTCAATGTTAAGTCCGGAAGGCTGTAAAGTGCCTAAGGAGAAGATGAGCAGCTCACGTTGCTCCAGTTTGCATTGGGCTTCACTGGAACATTACAGCAGGCCAAGGATGGACATGTGGGCATGAGAGCAGGATGGTGTGTGGAAATGGCAAGCAGCAGGAAGGTCTGGGTCATGCTTGTTGACAGACCAAAGGCGTTCTGCAAAGCGGTCACCCAGTCTGCGTTTGGTCTCTCCAATGTAGAGGAGGCTGCGTTGGTAGCAGTGAATGCAGTAGACCAAATTGAAGGAGGTGCAAGTGAAGCGCTGTTTTTCATTTTTTTATCCACTTATTTTTATTAATTTATTCATTGTTTTATCCCCTTTTTTATCCCTCCTTTTTATCCCATTTTCGATCCTTTTTGCTTTTATCTATGAGCCTGTAAACTTATTACCACACAATATGCAAACAATCCAGGATGCTCTCTCTGTAACACCTCTGTTGAAAACACTTCTACAGGCTGCTCAACTACCATAACCATCACCCAAATCTGTGACCCAGTTATATCATTACCCAAAATAAGCTGAACCCCTGCAATGGGCAATTTTTCCACTACTTTAACAATAACTTCACCTGTCTTCCATTTGCTCTTTAAATTTATCTTGCACAAGGGGATAGGTTTAACATCTCCATGAACCCCACTTATTATCACCTGCTCCTGCAATACTCCCTCTGAACAACAAATGTCACTATCCCACAGCATTAAGGATAGACTAGCTCCTGTCTCTCAAGATTTTAACATCTTTACCTACTCCACCCAGTACACATAGAAAGACTTTCCCTTCACACACGTCTTTAAACATTTCTGCAACTTGCCCCTCAGAACTCTCTTGGGTAAATTATGAACACATTCCCACTTCTTTACTTATCATTGATTCTTCCTGTTTTACCTGTACACAAACCACTGGTTTTTCCTGTGCTGGAACCTCAAAATCCACAGTACTTTTATTTCCAGAACCCTTCTACAGCCCAATAATTCCAACAGATTTTCCTAGTAATTTCCAACACACTGACTTCATGTGCCCCACTTTATTACAATGGAAACATATCAAATTTCCAATGTCACTCCTACCCTCAACACCTTCCTTCGTATTCTGAGAAAAAATTTCCTGGGAATTTCCACCAACTCCTTCTCTTCCATGACTACCCACCTTCCCACTTTCTATCCTTTTCTGATTTAAAAGGGTGATGGAAAAAAGGTTTCGCTCTATGCAAGCAGAAACTTCAGTTAGTACTCAATCATCAGCTATCTCTGCTCCTTATCTTACCATCTGAACCCTCTATTCCTCCACATGAGTTCTCACTACTGAAGGAATTGAATCTTTAAATTATTCCAAAATAATTACTTCTCTAAGAGCTGCATATGGTGTCTCTATTTTTAATGCCCATATCCATCAGTCAAAATTACTTTGTTTTACTCTCTCAAACTTAATATAAGTTTGCCCAAGATGTTTTCTCATATTCCTAAGTTTCTGCTTGCATGCCTCAGGAACCAGCTCACATGCACTCAAAATAGCCTTTTTCACCACATCATAATTCACCAATACCTCTTCAGATAGCAAAGTGTATACTTCATCCGCTCTACCCACCAACCTGGATTGCAACAACAATGCCCCAGTACTCCTGTGGCCATGTCATCTGTTTAGCAATCTTCTCAAATGAAATAAAGAACTCTTCTCCCTTTCAAGCTGGATGTAAACTTCAATTATACTGTGGTCACTGATATTTGGGGTGCCTTCACTCTGAGGTTGCATTGCACGATACGAAGTCTAATACGCTCTGCTCTCTGATTGGTTGCAGAATATGCTGCTCTAAGAAACTCGCTCGAAAATATTCTATGAACTTCTCATCCAGGCTACTACTGCCAATCTGATTTATCCAGTTTATATGTAGATTAAAATCACCCATGATTATTGTCGTCCTGTTATCACAAGCACCAAATATTTCTTCTTAAACAAAAACAGAATTATCTGGAAAAACTCAGCAGGTCTGGCAGCATCGGTGGAGAAGAAAAGAGTTGACGTTTCGAGTCCACATGACCCTTCAACAGAACTGAGTGTAGTTAGGAGAGGGGTGAAATATAAGCTGGTTTAAGGTGGGGGGCGGGGGGAGAGAAGTTGAGGGTGGGGTGGTTGTAGGGACAAGCAAGCAGTGATAGGAGCAGATAATCAAAAGATGTCACAGATAAAAGGATCAAAGAGGTGTTGAAGGTGGTGATATTATCTAAGAAAAGTGCTAATTAAGAATGGATGGCAGGACACTCAAGGTACAGCTCTAGTGGGGGTGGGGTGGAAAGACTGACAAGGTATTAGTTGTAGATTTAAAAATAATGGAAATAGGTGGGAAAAGAAAAATCTATATAAATTATTGAAAAAAGCAAAAGGGAGGGGGAAGAAACGGGGTGGGGATGGGGGGAGGGAGTTTAAGATCTAAAGTTGTTGAATTCAATATTCAGCCAGGAAGGCTGTAAAGTGCTTAGTCGGAAGATGAGGTGCTGTTCCTCCAGTTTGCGTTGGGCTTCACTGGAACAATGCAGCAAGCCAAGGACAGACATGTGGGCAAGAGAGCAGGGTGGAGTGTTAAAATGGCAAGCGACAGGGAGGTTTGGGTCTTTCTTGCGGACAGACCGCAGGTGTTCTGCAAAGCGGTCGCCCAGTTTGCGTTTGGTCTCTCCAATGTAGAGGAGACCGCATTGGGAGCAACGAATGCAGTAGACTAAGTTAGGGGAAATGCAAGTGAAATGCTGCTTCACTTGAAAGGAGTGTTTGGGCCCTTGGACGGTGAGGAGAGAGGAAGTGAAGGGGCAGGTGTTACATCTTCTGCGTGGGCATGGGGAGGTGCCATTGGTGGGCATTGAGGAGCAGAGGGCGATGGAGGAGTGGACCAGGGTGTCCCGGAGGGAACGATCCCTACGGAATGCCGCCACGGGGGGTGAAGGTAAGATGTGTTTGGTGGTGGCATCATGCTGGAGTTGGTGGAAATGGCAGAGGATGATCCTTTGAATGCGGAGGCTGGTGGGGTGATAAGTGAGGACAAGGGGGACCCTATCATGTTTCTGGGAGGGAGGAGTAGGCGTGAGGGCGGATGCGCGGGAGATGGGCCGGACACAGTTGAGGGCCCTGTCAACGACCGTGGGTGGAAAACCTCGGTTAAAGAAGAAGGAGGACATGTCAGAGGAACTGTTTTTGAAGGTAGCGTCGGAGGTGAAGGAACTGAGAGAATGGGATGGAGTCCTTACAGAAGCGGGGTGTGAGGAGCTGTAGTCGAGGTAGCTGTGGGAGTCGGTAGGCTTGGAATGGATATTGGTGGACAGTCTATCATCAGAAATTGAGACAGAGAGGTCAAGGAAGGGAAGAGAACTGTCAGAGATGGACCATGTGAAAATAATGGAGGGGTGGAGATTGAAAGCAAAATTAATAAATTTTTCCAGGTCCCGACGAGAGCATGAAGCAGCACCGAAGTAATCATCGATGTACCGGAGAAAGAGTTGTGGGAGGGGGCCGGAGTAGGACTGGAACAAGGAATGTTCCACATACCCCATAAAGAGACAGGCATAGCTGGGGCCCATGCGGGTACCCATAGCCACACCTTTATTTGGAGGAAGTGAGAGGAGTTAAAGGAGAAATTGTTCAGTGTGAGAACAAGTTCAACCAGACGGAGGAGAGTAGTGGTGGATGGGGATTGTTCGGGCCTCTGTTTAAGAAAGAAGCTAAGGGCCCTCAGACCATCCTGGTGGGGGATGGAGGTGTAGAGGAAGCGGTTGGGGCCAGGGAACTGGAAATTGTTGATGTGACGTAAGGTGTCAGAGGAATCACGGATGTAGGTGGGAAGGGACTGGACAAGGGGAGAGAGAAGGGAGTCAAGATAACGAGAAATGAGTTCCGTGGGGCAGGAACATGCTGACACGATCGGTCTGCCAGGACAGTTCTGTTTGTGGATTTTGGGTAGGAGGTAGAAGCGGGCCGTCCGACGTTGGGCAACTATCAGGTTGGGAGCTGTGGGAGGAAGATCTCCAGAGGAGATGAGGTCAGTGACAGTCCTGGAAACAATAGCTTGATGTTCCGTGGTGGGGTCATGGTCCAGGGAGAGGTAGGAGGAAGTGAATATTTCTTCTTGTATATTTTGTCCTGCATTGTGGTTACTGTTGGGGCCTGTAGACCACTCTCACTAGTGACTTCTTTCCCCTACTATTTCTCATCTCCACCCAAACCGATTCTGCATCCTGATCTCCTGAACCAAGATCATTTCTAACGAGTGCACAA
This sequence comes from Cetorhinus maximus, assembly GCF_964194155.1. Classification (NCBI taxonomy): domain Eukaryota; kingdom Metazoa; phylum Chordata; class Chondrichthyes; order Lamniformes; family Cetorhinidae; genus Cetorhinus; species Cetorhinus maximus. The sequence goes on from NC_135883.1 coordinate 171,152,469, forward strand.
ATGCCATCCTTGATTAACAATGCTACCTTTCCACTTTACTTAGCTTCATAATCTTCTTGAATGTCATATACCCCTCAATATTCAGGACCCAATCCTTGTCATCCTGCAGCCATGTCTCCGTAATGGCTATCAGGTCATATTTATTTACTTCAACATCTATCAATTTGTTAACTTTTATTTGCTCTGCGCATTCAAATACAAATATAACAAAAAGACAAAAGTAAGATCTAGTCTTGATTGTTGGTGCATTCTTAGGTTTGTTCCCTCTGTCCTTTCCTACCATCCTCTGACCCTCATTTACCACATAACTATTTTCCTCTTTTACCTTGCCTCTATTCTTTGATATACCACATCCTTCCACATTTGATCCCTTACCCCCGTTACTTAGTTTACAACCTTCTCTCCTTCCCTAGTTATGCAGCTCACAAGAACACTGGTCCAGCATGATTCAGGTGTAGACCATCTCAACAGCCCCCACTTTCCCTAGAAACCAGAACCCACTTCTCCCACACCAGTCTTTGAGCCACGTATTCATCTTTCTAATTTTATGTACCCAATGCAAATTTGTACACTGTTCAGGTATTAATCCACAGATTATAACCCATGAGGTTCTGCTTTTTAATTTACTACCTAGCTCCTCATACTCTATGCAGAACCTCTTTCTTAGTTTTATCTATGTCGTGGTCCATGTAGATACCAACGCCAACTGGATACTCCATCCCACTGAAAGTTCCTCTCCAACCCCGAGCAGGTGCCCTGAACCCTGGCACCAGGCAGGCAACACAACCGTCTGGACTCTCGCTCCTTGCTGCAGAGAACAGTGTCAATCCCCCTCAAACTATCCCCTACTATTGCTGCATTTCTTTTTGCTCCCCCACTGCAATGACTTCCTGTACCACAGTGCCATGGTTAGTTTGCTCATCCACCCTGCAGCCCCCACTCTTATCCAAGCAAGCCGAGAACACCTCAAACCTATTGGACAATGGCAGAGACTGACACTCCTGTCCTCTGGGTCCCCTTACCAGCCTCTCTCGCAGTCACACCCTCCTGTCCCTAGCCATTGACCAAATCAAAAGACCCTATTCTAAATAATGTGGCTGCCTCCTAATACAAAGCATCAAGGTAACTTTCCCCTCCCTGATTTGTTGCAGTACCTACAGCTCAGCCTCCAGCTCAATGTCTGTGTGAGTCAAAGTTTTTCGAGCCACAAACACTTACTGCAGATGTGCTTGCCCTGGATCACATTGGCATTCAGGAGCTCCCACGTGCTGCAGCCTTGACATATCATCTGTCCTGCCATCCTTAATCTGTTTTAATGAATTACTTAATTATATTATTCACTTATTTATGTTGATTTTTAAAAATATTTTATTAACTTGGCCACCAATTTGTATGGTATTTTAAACATTAGGTCTGGAGCAGACCTTAACCACTTACCTGGTACTCACCAAATAGCTAGCTCCTTACACTGTAGTAGAGTAAGAATCAATTCCTACATGGTGAGAAAAGCAAAAGAAATGAACACCTCTTTCTCCCCTCAGATTCAATTAACTCCCCTACTCACCAAACACTCAGGTTTGCAGTCCAAAGCAGTCTATGTCCAAATGAAGCTAGACCTGGACAATTATCTAGGGCTGGGCTGAGAAGTGGCAAGTAGCATTCACACCACACAAGTGCCAGGCAATGACCATCTCCAACAAGAGAGAATCTAACCATTGCCCCTTGACATTCCAAGGTATTACCATCGCTGAAACCCCCACTATCAGCATCATGGGGGGTTACCATTGACCAGAAACTGAATTGGAATAGCTACATAAATACTGAGGCTAAAAGAGCAGGTCAGAGGCTAGGAATCCTGTGGCAAGTAACTCACCTCCTCTCTCCCCAAAGCCAGTCCACCATCCACAAGGCACAAGTCAGGAGTGTGATGGAATACACCCCACTTGCCTGGACGAGTGCAGCTGCAACAACACCCAAGAAGCTTGGCATCATTCAGGACAAAGCGCCCACTTGTTTGGCATCCCATCCACAAACATTAACTCCCTCCACCACCGACACAGAATGGCAGTGTGTGCCATCTACAAGATGCACACAGGAACTCACCAAGGCTCCTTAGACAGCACCTTTCAAGCCCACAACCATTACCACATAGAAGGACAAGGGTAGCAGACGCACGGGAACACCACCACCTGGAAGTTCCTCTCCAAGCCACTCACCATCCTGACTTGGAAATATATCACCATTCCTTCATTGTCACTGGGTCAAACTCCCTCTCTAACAGCACTGTGGGTGTACCTACATCACACAGACTGCAGTGCTTCAAGAAGACAACTCACCACCACCTTCTCAAAGGCAATTGAGGATGGGCAATAAATGCTAGCCTAACCGGCAACGTCCACATCCCAAAAGTGAATAAAAAGTTTCCTCAGCAGCACAACTTTACCAAGGCTGCACTAAAGAATCCTCTATTTAGGGCTAACTGAACTGGAGCTAGGGAAACCAAATTCAACCAGTTAGTTAATTAACTACTCAGCTCTCACAGCAGTGTGTCAGCTGCAAGAGAAAAAAAAAGAAACGTTGTCTACTTATACAGTATTTTCCATATACTGCTAATTACAGACGATGTTAAGAACAAAATTTAAGAACAAAATTAATACTTTAACCTCCCCCACTCTCCAAACTCTCAGGTTTACACTCAGTTTCCTCAGCTGCACTCGTTTGCCCATGCAATTTGCTTTCTCATGCCAGAGGCCAGTTCCTCCCTTCCCCAGTGCTGCCTTAACCCTGCAGTCCCTTACCTTGCCTGAGGCCATTTCTCTGCTTCCCCAGTGCTACCCCAACCTTGCAGCCCATTAAAAGCCACTCCCGCCTTACCGCTGGTCTGGTAGGTAGAAATTTGCCTGTGACATCCCCCTAAAAATGATGTGCTGCTGCCTGCGAAGCCTGGCGCTGATTCCTGTGAGCACTGCAGATTGCAAAGTAGGGAACTAACCTCAATGACGAGCCATGTGCAGGTCGCCAGGCGCATGTCGCTGTCAAACATGATATTCTAATTGCACACCAATATGGCCTGATGATCCAGTGTGGGGAGGGGGGGTGATTCCAGTGAGCAGGGCTTGCAATGAGATGCATATGTACTAAAATTAGCTCCCGACGTGCTGCTGCTGAAAACACAGCCCACCATTGACTGTTGGAGCAGACAATCACAAACTGGTTTCACCAATTTTTGGCCTTCTCTCGATTTTTTCCACTCCCACCCACCATGACGCCCACCACAAATAGGCGGGGAAAATCCCACCTCTTGATTCATTGGCAATAAAATTTTAGCTTTATCTAAAGGATGCTGCTTCCATCATTTAGCATGGAACCCTGTCTTGTTGTTTGACCAGGGTTTTAGATATGCCTACTGCTGCTACTGCTATGCTCTCCTACATTTCTCATTCAATCAGGGTTGATTCCCTGATTGATGGTAATGGTAGAGTGAAGGATATGCTAGGTCATGAAGTTATAAATTGTGGTGGAATACAATTCTATGACAGGTAGGCTGGTGAGGATGAAGTCATAAGTTTTTCCTTCTTGTTGGTTCTCTCACCACCTGCCGTAGGCCCAGTCTGGCAGGTATGCCCTTCAGAATTTGGCCAATTCAGTCCCTAGTTGTGCTACTGAGGTGCTCTTGGTGATGGGCATTGAATTGTCCCAACCCAAAGTGCATCTGTGCCCTTGTTACCCTCAGTGCTTTTTCCAAATTATGTTCAAAATGGAAAAGTACTGATTCATCCGGTGACAGAGGGTGGTAGGCGGTCAGCAGGATGTTTTCTTGTCCATTTTTGACATAATTCCATGGCACATCATGGGTTCCAAGATAAAGTTGAGAACTTCCAGGGTACTCCCTCCTGAACTACAGCACTGCATCACTACTTCTGATTGATCCATCCTGCTGGGACAGATCTAGGAATGGTGATCGAAGAGTCTGGGATTTTAGCTGTAAGGTTTATTCTGTTAGATTGATTTTGTCAGGGTGCTGCTCTCCCAATTTAAGTAGTGAACCAGATAAGTTTTTACAAACAGCTGGTCACTTCATGAGACTAGCTTTTGATTTCATATTTACTTAATTTAATTTAAATTGCCAGAGCAATTGTAGGGTTTGAATTATGAGTCCAGCATTTGTCTGGTATTACTAGTAATATTACAACAGCGCTACCATTCCCAATTATACAGTTGTGTTCCACAGTGTTCAGTATTCGGATCAATGCTTGTTTTGCTATGTTAGTACAAGTGAGCAGGCACATAGCAGATAAAATTCAACGCGGAGTCATGTGAAATTATACATCTTCAAAGTAAGAAGAAGCGACACCATGAACTAAATGATGCAGAAACAGAGACACTTTGGAATGTACATGAAGACAAATTGAAAAGGCTGTTAAAAAACACATAGGGCTGAACCTTCCCCCCATCAGGAGGGTTGTGCGGGGGCTGGCAAGAGCTGTGTGCTCCCTGTGCGGACGGGGGGGGGGAGGGGGGGAATGCCCTGAGTCGGGGCCTGTGCCCTTTCATGCATGTGCGTGAAGGAGTGCAAAAATCTCCCTGAGGCACATGTCACCACGCATCATTTTACATGTCGGCGAGTGGGCCCCCAATCGCCAACCGTACAATTCTTCCCTTAAGGAATCCTTGCTTCATTAATCAAGAAATAGAGGACAAAAGCAAGGAACTTCTATTAGAACTGGTTAGGCCTCCGCTATAGTATTTTGGGCACCACACTTTTGGAAGGACATCAAGACTTTGGCACGGGTGGAGAGGAGATTTACTACAATGGTACCAGAAATAAAAGACTTATTTATGTTGAATGACTGGAGAAACTGTCCTTAGAGCAGAGAAAAATAAAAGCAGATTTAATAGAAATGTTCACAACGATGAATGGTTTTGATACATTAAATAAGGGGGTACTGATTCTGGGTCAGAAGGGTCGTTAACCAAAAAACACAGATTTAGGCCATTAGCAAAAGAACCAGAGAGACCTGAGGATTTCTTTTAAACACAGAGCTTTATTGTTTATTAGTCAATAGGGAATGCGATAAATAATTAAAGAGAAAAAAAGTGGCAACGGAGAAAGAGCAAAGGTCTGAGATTAATTGGATAGCTCTACCAAAGAGCTAGCACAAGCACCATGGGCCAAGTGGGCTCCTTCTAAGCTGTATCATTCTATGAATGCTTACTGCTAATTAAAGGGTTACCTGTTTTTCTTTTATAGTCTCCTGCAAGGCCAGCATCCCAATAGTGCTTCTGCGAAATTTGCCAATTTTTTTCTCTGGATTAGAAGCAAATGAATCAAAGAGACTCGATCCACTAACTTTTGGAAAGATACCTTCTTGTCCTGAATCACCGCGGCGACTCATTTTTCAAAGCTAAAAAATTCCACAAAAGATGAAATTTCATGTCACTTTGTTTCAGGTGGTCAAGAAATTCTTATCCACTAAGCTAGAATGAAAAATAACTCAATGCACAAATTGTACATATATTTATAAATGTGAATGAGCCTAAAGTCTTCAATGCAATGCTCAGTTTGAAAAATCATGACAATGACTAAACACAAAAACCTAAAAGTGTAGGTCGCCTGATAAAACAGTATTCTTTTTTTATTCTCTACATCTGTCTTAATTAGAAACTAGTTTGCTCAATCGGCTACATAGAAAGCAGTTGGCTGACCTCAGGAAAAACCTTATGGTCTGGGTGTGAAGTCTGAAGGTCCAATGGGCTGTGAACTTCTCACATACAATTATTAGGAACTGCCAAACTCATTGCATTTTTCTGGGCTTCATCTAATTATCTAGTCACGGCAAATCTCACTGTCATGGACTGCATCGATCTTTGGAAGATTGCTGAATGGAAGACAGCAGTGATTATGGCATATCATAAAAATTTGCACACAAAAGGAAAACAGCTGAACTTGGATATAAAAATATTTTTGAACCTGTTCAAAGTCAGTAAGGAATTAAGAGATTTGTCAGTTTTCTCAAAGAATGAACGGTGGAAGAACTGTGGCAGGAGTCCACAGAGTGACTATAAAAGGGAAATGCAAGTTTGAAAAAGTAATTTTTGTATGGAATTCTTGTGGACAAGGAGTGCTCTCCCAAGCTCTGTAAGAATACTATAGGTTTCCCACCATGGGCTTCTGCTTCCCTCATCCCACAATGCAATTGCTCCCAAATCACCCTACGAACTTAATTCCCTAGATGGGCATCGGTTGTTGCAGAAATGCAAATGGAGTATAATGTGGGCAAATGTGAAATTGTCCATTTTGGCAGAAAAAATAAAAAAGCTTATTATCTAAATAGTGAAAGATTGCAGAGCTCTGAAATTCATAGGGATCTGGGCATCATAGTGCATGAATCACAAAAGGCTAGTATGCATGTACATCAAGTAATTAGGAAAGCTAACAGAATGTTATCATTTATTGTGAGGGGAATTGAGTACAAAAATCAGGAGGTTAGGCTTCAGTTGTAAAGGGCATTGGTGAGACCACATCTAGAGTACTGTGTACAGTATTGGTCTCCTTATTTAAGGAAAGATGTAAATGCATTAGAGACAGTTCACAGAAGATTTACAACATTAATACCAGGATGGGCATGTTGTCTTATGAGGAAGGTTGGACAGGTTATGCTTGTATTCACTGGAATTTAGAAGAGTAAGAGGTGACTTGATTGAAACCTTCAAGATCCTGAGGGATCTTGACAGAGTGGGCGTGGAGAGGATGTTTCCTCTTGTGGGAGAATCTGGAACTGGGGATCACTGTTTAAAAATAGGGGGTTGCTCATCTAAGACAGAGATGAGGTAAATTTTTTTTCTCTCAGGAGGATCGTGAGTCTTTGGAACTCTCTTCCTCAAGAGGCAGTGGAAGCAGGGTCCTGGAATATTTTTAAGGCAGAGCTCGATAGATTCTTGATTAACAAGCGGGTGAAAGGTTATCGGGGTAGGCAGGTCAGATCAGCCCAGCCATGATCTTATGGAATGGCGGAACAGGCTTGAGGGGCTGAGTGGCCTACTCCTGCTCCACGTTTCTACGCTGTGATGTCATTAAGATGAAAAACAGTGCCTGATTTTCAGTCCCGAGGTGGGTAGCTCAGGTTGGGAAATTTCCCAGCATGCCACACCCACCATGGGAAAAATTGGCCCAAATGGCATGATCTTTTACTCCAGGGACAAGAGGGCAGAATGGAGTTGGACCTGACTCCTCAGGATGGTGATCAGAGGTGACCACAAGGGCAGCCACATGTTGAGGATGTCTGATTAAATGACCTGCCTCAGTTCTCGAGGGTTCTCTTCATCCCAGTTGTTTTGCTATATATTGAGAGCTCCAACCTTAACTCCTCACCTTCCCCACCCAGTCCACCTGCCTCACCCATGCCAACTCATGCCCCACTCATCCGCAATAGCCCCCATACCCTCCATACCAACCCACGCCCCATCCCCAATGGCCCCGTATAGCCCATTTGCAAACTTAGTGCCAACCAATGACTCTCTCTCATCCCTACAGCCTGCTATAGCACCTATGCCATCTTAGTGCCAACTCATGCCAACCTATGCCCCCCACCCCACCACCCTTTTCCTTCACACCCTACATGCCAACTGACCCTGTATCCACTTTAGGCAGGCGTCAGGAGACATGCTGAGATCAAATAGAAAAGTCTAAATAGCTATTATAAAGTTTACTATATAAAAAACAGTCCATTCATGAAAGCTCATTCAATACATTTAATTCTACTGAAGTACTTAATCCTTTACAAAAACAAGCATTTGTATTCATAACTCCAATTCAAAGACAGCTAACCCTGCAATGACTTCTTTGAGCAGTTATTCAAACTGTGAACTTACAGTTCCCCCACCGCCGTGATAATGATAGATTGTGGAAAGCAGTCAAGCGGTAATAATGCTATCATGATAGAATTTAGGGTTTGTCAGCAAGCAGCTATTGAAACCGGTAAATAAGATTTTTTTTCACTCTCCCAGACAGGCAACATTTCTTCAATTTTTAAAGGGCTAGTCATTTAAATAACTTGACAGTTCAACATAACCTACCCACCCTTCAAGTATTTACCTCTCCAAAAAAAAATTGTGGAACAAAATATGTGGGTTCAGTACATTCCATTCCTGGGGAAATATTGGGTTTAAATGGCCCTGCAGATTTGTAATTCATGCCTGAGCACTTCACGCTCCATACCCTTTCCCCTACTAGTGAGACTGGACTTCCGGGTTCAGGTCCTGTCTTCCAATTTTAAAGTTCTTTGAATCTACACAACTCCATGAAAATCTAGCCCATTAACTCTATTTCTTTCTCCATAGATGCTGCTAGATCAGACATTATTACAGCATTTTCTGTTTTTAATCCATTGTCTTCAATCCCTGCCATGGATTCCCAACCCTTAGCCATCAACTCCATTCTCCCACCCTCATTGCTGTCTGAGGCTGAACCTGACCATTTGCAAACTTGGGCGGAATTTTCCAAGCCCGCTAGTGGTGAGCGTGATAGGTGGCGCGCACAGAAAATATGACGGGACCTGCTTCACGACAGCTGCCAAAATCCTCATCCATGACTTTCCTACATTACAATAGTGAATACATTTTAAAAGCAACTACTTGGTAGCAAAGCACTTTGGAGACATCCAGTGGACATGAAGGGCACTATACGTATTTTTGTTTGTTGTTACCTCTAGACCTGATTATTCTAATCTCTTCTAAATGAACTCATCAAAAACTCTGTTGCCGTATCCTAACTTGCATAAAATCTGGTTCACCAGCACCCCAAAGCTTGCTCACCTACACTACCTGTTCCATAACACCACTATTTTCTTTGTACATGGGACATGGGTCTTGTTGGCAAGGCCAGCATTTACCACCCACCCCTATCTGAGAAAGACTGTGGTCTGGCAACTACCCAAAATTTCATACCGATACATGCATAATGAAATGTAATTCCTCCCACTTAGGGAGGGCAGTCTGGTGCTGATATGCCTTTGCACCCAATTTCCATCTTCAAACCTAGAAGCGATATCTTTATATTGAGCCCCCTCCCAGATGAACATACGAACATACAAAATAGGAGCAGAAGTAGGCCTTTTGGCCCCTTGAACCTGCTCCATCTTTCAATAAGATCATGACTTATCGGTTTGTGTTTCAAATTCCACATTCCCATCTACCTCCGATGACCTTTGATTCCATTGTCTAGCAAGCATCTATCTACCTCCACCTGAAAAATATTCAATGACCCCTCCTCCCCACCTTCGAAGGCAGAGAATTCCAAAGCTACACAACTCTCAAAAAAATTATCCTCATCTCTGTCCTAAAAGGGCAACACCTAATTTTAAAACAGTGCCTCCTACTTCTGGACTCATCCACAAGAGGAAACACCCTTTCCACATCTACCTTGTCAAGAATGTTCAGGATCTTGTATGTTTCAATCAAGTCACCCCTCACTCTTCTAAACTTCAGCGGAAACAAGCCCAATCTGTCCAACCTTTGCTCATAAGAGGACCACTCATTCCAGGTATTGTTATGATCCCCAACTGAGATTACCATTGGACAAGCTCTATCCCAGGGTGGAACCCAGCTTGATAGATCCTAACTTTTATTTGTTTGTTTAGATACGTGGAGCGGGGGCTACTGGACAGTCACCTGAGTCAGTTAATGAACTTTTAACAAAAGCATAAAACATTTGTTAAACAAGAAAAGATGAACTATATTACAATACTCCTTCACCCACAACTATACCTTTACAGATATATACAGATTTGTAAGGATAATTTGTAAGTTACAAAAGCTATCTTATACTCTAATGTTCACAGTAAGTACACAGGCCATGTAAGCTAATTGGCAATCTGTAGTCTGGCACACCACACTCTGAAACAAAGTGACAGATGCCACCTCAACCAGATGCTATGGATCTCTCCTCAACTTCCCCCAGACGCTTGTCACACTGTGAACCAATCAGTCTCACTGAATTCTGTCCTTCACTTGAGGGTTTCCAAACTCCACTCTCCAAGAACTCGCCTTGAAATCTTCTCCCAAATTGGCACTTTCTCACAGACGCCTTCCGCAAGAGTTCACTAATGTACGATTAGTTACTACTGAAGAACAGTACAAAAACATCCAATAGAAAACTGGAGGCTGCTGTGATTAGTTGCAACTGTTTATATTCATTTCCATTTTAATCCAGTTTAGCCAGTAGAGCAAGCAGGCCCAAACTTGCCTGTGTTATTCCATAGTCTACCATAATACCATTTGTTTTTATAACCCATCATAGTAAATTTATCAAGTTACGTTATTGATTTTTCTCTTTGTGTATTTTCAGGGTTTCGAACACTCCTTCCGATGTTCCACTCCCCTGGGTCACCATATGCATTCAAGCTGTCTTCCACACACATTCTCTCACCAACTCAGTCGTCAACAGTACACCAATGCTTCACATGCCCATAACAGAGTTACAGACCTACAGTTGTCTCTTTGGACCTTTTGGCCTCTTGCAAGCTGTTCTTGCTTTAAATCTGCTTTTTGCAACTTTTGTCTCTTTAAATCTGAAGCTTGGAGCCTTTCTTTCTGCCCCTCACTCTTAATAGGACCTTTTCCAGGTTCCTGTCCTTCTCTTTGGCTAAAAGGTCATCTTGGGACTTTCTCCTGTTTCACTCCCCAGTATTTTTGGAGTAGTTTCTTTAGCTTGGGGCTGGCTATCTGTCCCTTCTAGGTTGCTGCCTTCACAGCTGTCTTCAAGCTAACTGAACTCCAACAGCTTCCAAAACAAACTGCTGTTTCTCTTCTTCTGTGTGTCTCTGCAGGAGGGACCTGCCTCTCTGGCTCCTCTGTTGCTTGGCAACATTCCATTCCTTCTACTCTTGTATGTTTACCTTTACTTAATAGGAGTCGTAAAACTCCTCATTAAAAATGCAAGCACATTTTTAAACTGAAACTAAAATTCCATTTGACTTTTCTTAACACACAGATACAGAAATACAAATCAAACTTAAAGCTAAAGGTCATTCCTAATACCACAAATACAAATATAACTTAGTTAATCTATCTAATTTTCCTAACAGCTAGATTCTGGAAAAGTTTCATCAGACTGGAAAGTAGCAAATATAACCCCCCTATTCAAGTCTGTCATGGCGAAGGTCTTACAATCGATCATTGAGGAGGTTATAGCTGGGCACTTGAGTCTTTCTAAGGTAAATGGGAAGAGTCAGCATGGTTTTGTGAAAGGGAAATCATGTTTAAACAATGTATTGACATTCTTTGAAGGAGTAACATGTGCTGTGGATAAATGAGAGCCTGTAGATATACTGTATTTGGATTTACAGAAGGCATTTGATAAGGTATCACATCAAAGGTCATTGTGGAAAATAAAAGCTCATGGTATAGGGTTTAACATATTAGCATGGATAGATGGCTGACAGAAAACAGAGCATTTGCATATATAGGTCTTTTTCTGATTGGCAAGATGTGACGAGTGGAGTTCTGCAGTGGTCTGTGGTGGGGCCTCAATTTTTAAAAATTTATATGAATGACTTAGATGAGGGGAGCAAAGGCATGGTAGCTAAATTTGCATACATCACAAAGATAGGTAGGAAGTAGGCTGTGAAGAGGACATAAGGAGGTTGCAGACGGATATAGATAGGTTGAGCGAGTGGGCAAAAATCTGATCCCTGTGCCTCTGTTCAGTAGCTACTCAAGAAGGCAGCTCACCACCACCTTCTCAAGGGCAACTAGGGATGGGCAATAAATGCCAGCCAGCGAAGCCAACATCCTGTGAATGAATAAAACAGAAATCAAGGCCTCTATTAGGCCTCTGCTGTGTAGGAAGGCCTGCATGGACATGAACATTTAATGATAACGATATGATTAGTATACCATCTACTGGAGTAATGGTATATACAATCAATGATTACAAGCCAGTTAAAATTTATTGCTGAAACATGCTCTGGTATTCAGGCATCAACTGTGGCAAGTTGAGGGAGAATACCAAATCAGATTCGACAAGTCAGTAGACTTCTGTGAATCTTAATATCCATGGTCAAAACGTACTGACTTTTGAAACAGGTCATCATCCATTAATCAATTGTGCATAAACCACAAAACAATGCACTTAAGAGACTTCAAAGAATGCTATCAAAATTTCAAACATTTTGTTTCGAGTGTCTTATATGGGGAAAAGATGGTCCTAGTAAACACACAGTATACTTGCCAAACATTAATGCTTAACATGAGCTGGAAGAATCACTCCCAGTTGGAGATTCATGCTGGTAACAACTTAATTATGCTACAGCGAAATGATCCAGTTCAGAAACAATTGCAATTGTTATTACACTATAACCTCTCCAGTCCAGAAATCTATTGTTCAGAAAAACCAATTGTTGGAATATTTTTGAGCAGACCCAAGCAACTCGCATACTCGCAACTCAACTATTCGAGCACGTGGAAGGTACAGTATTTGGAGAGAAAAAAACAATTTTTATTACTGCTTTATTATGTTTTATCACTGTTTTATGTTTCACACTTGTGATTAGGCATTCTAACATCATTCTATAATCCAGAAATTTCTGAAATCAAGAAATGACTTGGTTTAGTTTATTTGGTAAGGCTGGCCTGGCATCAAGTCAGAGTTACCTAAATACCTACTCCTTTACTTTGGCTATCAGAATTAACTAAATACACAAGGGAATTTAATATGAAAAGGACAACAACTTGTGCTACCAATAGCATTGTGGAAAGGGGTGATTTCAGTACCTCATTCAACACCTATCTGCATAGAGGGTTATATTTGCAGACTTTGTGACAGCCTCTATCGGCTGACAACATCAACAGAACTTAAGCAATACATATCAAAGTGGGATATTTGTTTAGCTCATAGGAGTTCTCCAAGTAAGGAACCATGGAATTGTATCTAGATTTTGGGCAAAGGTTATTGGGGATGACCTTTGCGAGTTACATGGCCATACCCTACCCTACTAATGTGTGGCACAATTACAGAAGTAGCCAACCTCACTTCTGTTACTCTGAGTGGTGTGGCAAAAGAATTTCAAGTGGTGTTTGCAAGATTTGGGATAGTTGACACCCTAGTAACTTACACAAAGAACAGGTCAAATCCAATCTATCAAATTACTGCCCTAGTCTAGTTTCAACTATCAGCAAAGCAGTGATATCAAGCAACACTTACTCAGCAGCAAACCTGTGCACCAGTTTCGGCTCAGCCAGGACCACTCTGCTCCAGATCTCATTACTGTACAGCCTTGATCCAAACTTGGGACAAAAGAGCTGCATTCTAGAGGCAAGGTGACAATGGCTACACCAAATGGCTACAAGGTGACACCAAAACAGCATTTAACTAACTGTAGCATCAAGGAAACGTAATAAAATTGAAGTCAGCGTGAATCAGAGGAAAAACTCTCCACTGGTTGGAATCCTACCAAGCACAAAGGATGATGGTTGTGGTTATGGGAGATCAATCATCTCAGTCCCAGGACATCACGACATGAGTTCCTCAAGGTAGTGTCCAAGTCACACTCATCTTCAGCTGTTTCATCAATAATCTAACCTTTAACACAAGGTCAGAAGCGGGATTGCTTGCTATTAATTGCACAGTGCCCAATACCATTTGCAACTCCTTAAATATTCAGCAAGACCTGGACAGCATTCAGACTTGGGCTGACAAGTGGCAAGTAAAATCCTTGCCACTAAAGTGCCAAGCAATGAGCATCTCCCAACAAGTGAGGATCTAATCATCTCGCCATAACATTCAACAGCATTGCCATCGCTGAATCATCCACCATCAACATCCTGGGGTTACAACTACGTCATAAATAATGGTGGCTACAAAAGCAGGTCACAGGCTGGGAATTCTACAGCAAGCAATTTACCTCCTGATTTCCCAAAGTCTGTGCACAATCTTCAAGGCATAAGGCAGGAGTGTGATAGAATATTATCCACTGCTTGGATAAGCACAGATCCAAAAAACAGACAAGAAGCTCAACAGCCCACTGGCACCTTAACTGCCATTCACTCCCTCTACCATCGGCACAGTGGCTGCCATGTGTACATCTACAAAATGCACTGCAAAACTCAACAAGCCTCCTTTAACAGCATCTAGCAAACTCTGAACTTTACCATCTTGAAGGACAAATGCATGGGAGCATCACCACCTGCAAGTTCCCCTCCAAGTCACTCACCATCCTGACTTGGAACAATATCCCAGTTGCCACAATGTCACTGAGTCGAAATCCTGAAACTCCCTCGCCACCATATGAACATAAGAACTAAGAACAGGAGTAGGCCACTTGGCCCCTCGAGCCTACTCCACCATTCAACAAGATCATGGTTCATCTGAATGTAACCTCAACCCACATTCCTGCCAACCCCCAATAACCTTTTACCCCCTTGTTATTCAAGAATCTATCTAGCTCTGCCTTAAAAATATTCAAAGACTCTGCTACCACCACCTTTTGAGAAATAGAGTCCCAAAGGCTCACAACTCAGGAAAAATTTCTCCCCATCTGTCTTAAACAAGCGACCCTTATATTTTAAAGTGACCCCCTAGCTCGAGATTCCCACAAGTGGAAACATCCTCTCCAAATCCACCCTCTCAAAACCCCTCAGGATCTTAAAGGTTTCAATTAAGTTGCCCCTTACTCTTCTAAATTCCAGTGGACAAAAGCCTAACCTGTCCAGCCTTTTCTCATAAGACAACCCCCCCATTCCTGGTATTAGTCTAGTAAACGTTCTCTAAACTGCTTTTAATGCATTTATATCTTTAAATAAGGAGAGCAGTACTGTACACGATATTCTAGATGTGGTCTCACCAATGTCCTGTACAACTGAAGCATAACATCCCTACTTTGGTAATCAATTCCCCTCACAATAAATGATAGCATTCAATTAGCTTTCCTAATTATTTGCTGTACCTGTATACTAACCTTTTGTGATTCATGCATGAGGACACACAGATCCCTCTGAATCTCAGACTCTGCATACTCTCACCATTTTGATAATAAGCTTCTTTTTTATTCTTCCTGCCAAAATGAACGATTTCACATTTGCCCACATTAAGCTACATTTGCCAGATCTTTGCCCTCTCACTTAAACTATGTCACTCTGTAGCCTCCTTATGTCCTCTTCACAATTTACTTTCCTACCTTTGTGTCATCAGCAAATTTAGCAACCATTCCTTCAGTCCCTTCATCCAAATCATTTATACAAATCATAAAAAGTTGAGGCCCCAGCACTGATCCCTGTGGCACACACTCATCACATCCTGCCAACCAGAAAATGACCCATTTATGCCAACTCTGTTGCCTGTTAGCTAGCCAAACTTCTATCAATGACAATATGTTCTCCCCCACCATTTGCCATGTTCTTGCCCATTCACTAAGTCTATCCAAATCCCCTTGAAGCCGCTTTACATCTTCCTCACAACACAGCTTCCCAACTAGCTTTGTGTCAACCGCCAACTTGGAAATATTACAGGTCGAATATCCTTTATCCGTACATTTGAAAATTGAACACATCCAACATCCGAATGTTTCTTTGGACAGCTATGCAATTAATTTGTACGTTATAGTACAGATGTAATGAGTGTTAATAGGTAAGCAGTAGGGTGTGTGAGAGGTAGTAAATGGAGAAATAACCTAGTATTTATAGCCTATAGCTAGACTAGGCTTAGGCTATTATAATGCTCAGCCTACCGCATATACAGTAGATCCGAAAATACCTGAATACCAATATGCGATCAGCTCCAAGGGTTTTGGAGTAAACAATATATCTCAAAAACTAATGTAAAGATTTCACTAAAACTCGGATAGGATATGGTCTAAGGAAAAACTGATATGTTTTTGGCAAGAATGAAGATCCAGTAACCTTGGGAGATATGACAAATTGACCTTTTTGAAGAATATGTTGAGGCTTTTTTAAATATGTTATTTTAGAATGTTGTTAATTATCTCAGCTGCTGTGGTGTAACTTGTCACATTTGGCAAAATGTGAGCAGAGTTTTCAGAGCAGGTTGTTGGATGCAAATTGAAAGCCTCCTCAGTGGGATGGCAGCTAATAAGATTTTTCACCTTTGTAGTTACCAAACATCAACCAGGCAGGGTTCAAAACGCTTCAACGAAGAGCTGTGTAATTGAAATAACATTGAGTTTAACACACTGCAACAGAGATATGCGCTCTACTGAGCGGCCTCTTCACATTTTATAATTGGAAAGTAAAGCGATCCCAATATCCAACTTCACTTCACTTTCAATCAGCTTTTCTCCCAACTCACCATCTCCAATATTCTATTAGTAGTAAATAACTTTTTTTAAAAATCGTTTTATTGCCTCCTCCTCCATTGCAGAATCGTAGGTTTTTTTAAATCCCTGGAGATTCCAGGGAAATCCTACAGGTTTGGCGAGCGACCGCTGCTCTCCAGTCATAGCTTTATTTCCAAAGAAAAATCAACATTTGGGGCTCTGGCTGTGTCTGTGCACAAAGTTCAAAAGTTCGTTATAGGGAGTGCAGAATTTGCAATAGCAAATCAGTATTATTCAAATGTCTAATAGCCACACGAATACTCACTTGATATTTCTTCAGGTAGTAAACAAAAAACTTGCCTCAAAATATTAGCGTCAGCAAAGGAAGGAAACGCGAGCAATTTCTCGCGCCCTCCGAACTTTCAAACAGTTATAAAAATCCTTTCACCTATACACGAAAAAATCGCAGTAAATTTCTAATGAGTTTCGTCTCCTGGATCTTCACTTTCTTAAAAAGACAGCCACTCGCAGCCGAAAGTGAAGAACAAACCAAGCGCCGCTCAGGCACCTTTTTCAACCGTTAACGGAATTTAACGGCCGTGTGCTGACGTCAGGGGGGCTCGCGGGTTGTAGCCGAAAGTTCTGGAACCAGCGGCATCTCCTGTGGACAGAGAAGAGCTTCGTGAATCGGGTGGTGACCATAAAACAGTCCTGTGTGGGTTAGGAGGCGAAATGGGAATGGTCTCCCATAAAGTCATCCAATGGCAGGGCACAGGAGGAAGCCATTGTTCTATTATCAAGGTCCCTTCAACAACATATATAAGACAAGGTCACGACCATTCGCCCTTCATTTTCTAGGGCCGGCATTTTAATTCACTGGAAACCGTTTCACCTGCACAGAGTTAAAATCAGACCTATACACAGCCCTTACACCGCCAAGGTTGTACCAGGGTCTCCTGAAAATATGATGTGAATCTCCTGGGCACTGCTGCTAGCAAACTTTGAGAAGATTGGAACTGCAACAGGCCACAGCCAGAATATGATCACAATGGTCAGACCACCTGACATGACACAATAGCTGTCTCTTGCTTGGTGATGTCAACCCCATTGCCAAAGCAAGTCATTGCTTTGGGGTGACTGAAAACACTGGCAGTTTTTTGTTCTTTATTCTTTCATGGGATGTGGACATCACTGACAAGGCTAGCATTTGTTGCCCATCCCTACTTGCCCTTGAACTGCTTGTCAGACCACTTCAGAGGGCAATTAAGAGTCAACCACATTGCTGTGGCTCTGGAGCCAAATGTAGGCCAGACCAGGTAATGATGGCAGATTCCCTTCCCTAATTGACACTAATGAACCAGATGGGTTTTTACAACATAGTTGTCATGGTCACCAGTACTGAGACAAGACCTGTGATCGGTAAGTTCGCAGACGACACAAAAATTAGCGGTATCGTAAACAGTGAGGAGGAAAGCCTTAGATTACAGGATGATATAGATGGGCTGGTAAGACGGGCAGAGCGGTGGCAAATGGAATTTAATCCTGAAAAGTGTGAAGTGATGCATTTTGGGATACCAGATAGAGGTAAACAAAGTATGAGAGGCATAGATAGGGTAGACAGGAAGAAACATTTCCCTTAGCGGAGGCGTCAATAACCAGGGGGCATAGATTTAAGGTAAGTAGCAGGAGTTTATAGATGGGATTTGAGGAAAGTGTTTTCACTCAGAGGGTGGTTGGAATCTGGAACACACTGCCTGAGGGGGTGGCAGAGGCAGAAACCCTCACAACATTTAGGAAGTATTTAGATGAGCACTTGAAACACCATAGCATACAGGACCACGAGCCAAGTGCTGGAAAATGGGATTATAATAGGTGCTTGATGGCAGCACGGACACTGTGCTGTATAACCCTATGACTCAGATTTATTTATTGAATTTAAATTCACCTGCCACTGGCCATCTGTATTACTAGTCCAGTAACATAACCATTACACCACCATCTACCCCGTGGTAGAGAAGTGGATGGGAGCTTGAGGAGAGGAGAAATCAGAGTAGATGAAGGCTCTAGCAGAGAGGGGGGACTAGAATATTTTGGGATAGGTCAGGACATTTAGGCTTGGGCAGTTGAGAGGGAGACCAGGGGTCTGGGTTTAAACAGGGGAAAGTGAGGGAGTCTGGGGAATGGGGCGGACATGGGGTCCAGCATTTCCCTCAGAAACAGAAGCAGCATCAGCAATTGGTGAGTGTGAACATTGCCCAAGAGTGAGTGAAACCTAGGTTGGGTATCCAGTGAAAGATTATTTCCACAGGGAATAGAAACCTGGAATCTCACTGGAAGAAACAATGAAAGACGAAAGCTCTTACTTTGAAGGTCATAGAATCTTTTCTCTTCAGATTATTAACCAATTCTCTGTTGAAATGCTTTACTGTAGCTGCCAACACCACGCTGTACGTTCCAGGCCCTAACCACCCGCTGAGAGAAAAAGTTTTCTCTCAGGTCGCATTTGGTTCTTTTGACATTCACCTTAAATTCAGTGTTTCCTAGTTCTCAACCCTTCCTCTAACGGGAACAGATTCTCTCTATCTATTTTCTCCAAACCTCTCATGATTCTGAACATCTCTATCAAATCTCCTGTCAACCTTCTCTAAAGATAACAACCCCACATTCTCCAATCCTCAAAATTGAAGTCCTTCATCCCTAAAATCATTCTTGTATATCTTTTTCTGAACTCCCTTTAAAGCCTTCATATCTCTTTAAAGTGTATTACCTGCAATTGGACACAATCTAGTTGAGGCCTCACCAGTGTTTTGTGAAGGTTCACCAAAAGCTTTTGTACACTATGCCCCTATTTATAAAGTCCAGAATCTCATGTCCATTTTTTATCTACTTTCTCAACTGTCCTGCCACCTAACAATTTGTTCTCCTGTAGCCCCAGGTCTCTGTTCCTGCACTGCCTTTAGAATTGAACCCTTATATTGCCTCTCCTCATTCTTCAAACTAAGTTGTATCACTTCATACTTCTCTACGTTAAATTTAATCTGCTGGGTGTCTGCCAATTCCACCAGCCTGTCTATCTTGAAATCTTTCACTATACTCCTCACAGTTAACAATACTTCCGAAGCTTGCATTATTTACAAAGTTTGAAATTGTACCCTGTACACCCGAGTCTAAGTAATTAATATGCATCAAGAAAAGCAGTTGTCTTTGTACTAACCCTAGGGGACACCACTCTAAGCCTTCACCAGTCCAAACAAAAGGATCATTTTTAACTTTTAAGTTATTTTCCATGCTTCAATCATTTGGCTTTCTTTTCCAGGAGATGCCGGTTTAACACTGCCCCCTTTTGTGCAAGCATTTCACATTTCTGTTGAGTAAAATTACCTTTAGCTGCTTTACAAACTTTGTTAAGGTAATGTCAATGTTCAGCTAAGAAAGCTTGATTAACAAAAGCTTTTTATTTAGTTCACAATTTTTAAAATCTCTTTTGCTTTTTATCCTCCCATTGAGTTTGAGCTTTGTTTAATTCCATTCTAGCAAGATCAATTTCCTCTTCATTTTGAAGTTTTAATTTTTGTTCATGAACGTGTATTCTTCCTCGTAATGCTATAAAATCAGTACAGGATTCAACTTTTCCACTCTCCTTCAAAGCACTCCTTTCCTTTGTTTCATCATTAGCTATGAGCACTGTTGCTATCTGCTTTGCCACACCTTGTTCATGGTTTTCCTGCATTTTTAATTCAGATGACTTAACTCACCTCCAATTGCCACTAACATTTTCTTTTCAGCCTGCTGCTTCCATGTCATTTAAAAATTAGTAGACTGAGTTTCTGAGTCTTTGGACATCTTTAGTTGAAACATTAGTTCTCACAGCAGATTTGTAGAACATAATTGAGTCTTTCATGTCACCTAGCTATTCCTGTATAATTTCAGTTTCAACAGCCTCAATGAGCTTCCTCAAAATCCCTGCAGAAGGCAAAACCTAATACTCAGCCAAATCATTTCCTAATATAAAATCCATACCTTCAATAGGCAAATTAGGAACAACACCAACAATTACGGGACTTGTAATTATGTCACATTTTAAATCAACCCTATAAAGGGGCATGGGTAAATAGCTTTTGTTGATCCCTAAACTAATACTTTGGCATTCATCGAAATATCGGGTGGGGGTATGGTGTGGTGTGGTGTGGTGAGGTGAGGTGAGGGGAGGGGAAGGGGGGGGGTCAGTGTTACAATTATGAGGTTTATAAAATTTATATGTTGTGAGACTGTGTCTTTAATGTGAGGTAAAATAAAGGGGTCATGTGAGCTTTTCTGAAACATGCCTGACAGCAAACCTGGGTGGTTTCATTGTTAGAGATTTATGGGGATTCAGATTGTTTTACTGGGAAGAAGGCATTTAAACTTGGAGATATGCTAACAACGGAAAGACTGTGAGTCCCCATGCCCCAGAAACATGTTGAAAATGTCAAGTTGTAAACAGTTCTGCTTTAAACTGTTCACTTAGTTCAAGATGAAAGAGAGTTAGGCTTTCATGGATAGCTAATCAGCATCTCTACCTAGATACAAGGCCCATGTGATTCACATTACCAATGTAATGGGCTTCAAGATGGGAAGGGTACAGAGAAAGCCATTGTGATATTGGGTTACAGGCTTCCTAAAATTTCACTGAATGTCACAGACTGGTTAGTCTGCCAGGGTCCAGGAAAGAGAGCAGCTAGAGGCTGAAAGTCTCTATGGTTCACCGTGCCAGAATGCAGGTTGATGTTCATGCTTGGATTGAAAAGACCAAATTTATGAGGAGTTAAAACAAGACTGGAAGATTCACCTAGCTTGCACTAGAGAGAGGATCTCAAGTAATACTTTCACTGTGAAGAATTTCTGGGGTTAGATGTGTCTTAGATGGTGATGTTTAGTAAAAATCGATCATTCTGAGATTAAACTTACTGACCAAGCTAACAGGGCCAAAGGAAGACATCTTAAAAGTAATATGTGATTCCTTGACAGTAATCTCTTTATATGTTGTTATACTGACAATGAATTAGACAAGCCAGCAACAGATTATTTTAAGATAGTGGACTTCAATAAATTTTTGAAGACCTTAGTAGATGAATCAATAGTTATTTTAAAGGGTTTAACTACATTAATACCCTTTTTTAAATAAACAAAATGCATGACATTGCAAATTGAAATCTTTTGTCAAGTTCAACATAATTACAGCATGCAATTGACCAGAAACTGAACTAGACTAGCTATATAAATACTGTGGCTGCAAGAGCAGGTCAGAGACTAGGAATCATGTGACGAGTAGCCCACCTCCTGACTTCCCAAAGCCTGTCCACCACCTACAAGGCACAAGTCAGGAGTATGATGGAATACTCCCCACTTGCCTGGATGAGTACAGCTCCCACAACACTCAAGAAGCTTGACACCGTCCAGGACAGAGCAGCCCATTGGCACCGCATCCACAAACATTCACTCCCACCACCACCGACGCACAGTAGCAGCAGTGTGTACAATCTACAAGATGTCAATATGGCAATCACCTTGTTAAAGACAATTGCTAGTTAAACAGGCGATGGGCATTGATTATCCCATCTAAATAGAATTAAAAAATACAGCTGGAACACTTCGTGTGGAAGCTACTTGGAAGTCAGTAGCACTGAGGAGTTGTCTTGAAAATAAACCAGCTTGAACCAAAAGACCAGCCTGGATTAATTCTTCCACCACAACCTCTTATTGTGAATAACATGGTCGCAGAGGATGAACTTTAAGCCTTGCTAACTGATTGCCGTATATGAAGATCTTTGTCTCAACCCTCAGGGAAAAGAAGTGTACTGTTGCTGACAATTTACGTTGTGGAATGGTGGCAGGACGGTGCAAAATCGCAAGCTTTGACGATCCACCAATTTTTTATGACTCTGAACCTTATCAGCAATGGAAGGCTGAAGTTGAAATGTGGACCCGGGTTACTTCCATACCCCGGAAGAAGCAAGGTATGGCTTTGGCGTTATCATTACCAGCCAAAAGTAAGATAAGATGCAAGGTATTTTCACAGTGGAAAGTGGATGATTCGGATCATGAAGAGGGATTGAACCTTCTGTTACAATTTTTGAATAAGTTTTACAAAATGGATGGGTTATTGGAAGTGTATGAAGCTTGGACGATCTTTGGTAGGTTTAGGAAATCAGGCAATCAGTCCATGGAAGAATATATCATGCATTTTGATAAATGGTACAGGAGACTACAGAGATTTGAACTTGAAATTTTGGAATCAGTATTGGCATTTAAATTACTGGACTGTGCTCGCATTTCCCACGTTGATAATCTTATAGCACTAATGGGTTCAGTTCTGGAGGAGAGAATCTCTCCTAGATCAAATGGCTGCTGCCCTAAAAAAATTCTAGGGAAACAGTCATTCCCTGCCACTTTCTTAGCAAATGCGACCAACTATGCTGTGAAACAAAGGATAGAGGATTCAATGGTGGCCGAATTTCGAGGTCGACCAAATATTAGACGATGATTCCCACACAAAGCTAGGGTTAATGACAAGAGATCTGAAAATGCTTATAACCCTTGCTAATTTGAAACAAGAAGCATGTCTGGAATGGTGACTGTTGGCGTTTAAACCCAGAAAATGCACGGGGAATGGTTATTCGGTGTTTTCGGAGTTATTTAAAAATCCCAGAAGGAAACTTTAAACAACTGCCATAACCTATCATTTTAAGTGTTATATTTGAGATGCGACTCTAAATTCAGGAAGCAGTTCTCAAAGTTTTAAGTTAAGCTAAATGAAATGTTTTATTAATTTACACAGGTTAATGTACACATGGCTACAAGTTACTATCATAACTTTTAACAAATTCCCAAACTAATCTCCATTAAGGCAACAGCAACCCATAGACTTAACCAGACACCAGGCAAAGCATTTTCACGTTTATGAATTCAAAATGAGGTTCATTTCACTATGGAGCCAGTTGGAGGCTTGCAGCTGCCTTTTGATCTCACATTGCCTCTGCTCTGCACACCCAAAAACTGCTGAAGTTATACCTACCACCACTGATTGAATTCAAATTCTCATTGTCTCACAAGCCTCTTTGAACTTCACCTTTTAATAATGAAACCCCTTTCATAGTTCCAATTTTATTAGTAATATAAGCATATTGCTTGGTAGCTGCTAGAAAGGCATCAGTTTTCATCCCCACTCTTGAATGCTCTATTCAAAAAATGCAAATGCATGCTATCTCCCTTACATATCAAAACTAGTACACATCAAAGCACCCAGGCTAGCTGGCTTTAATCCAATTAAGACATGCCTGCAAACTAAACCTCTATTTTTAAAAAATATATATTTTCCAAAATATTATATACATTAATAGCTTCATGACAGTCTTTCCAATTGGGCATACTAGCAGATTGCTAAGGAAAATAAGTCTAAGAATCTTAGATGAGTTGCTCTAAAGGGAAAGTAACAGTGAATGTCGAGTGAGTGCTGGATCTCAAGAGAGATACCTAGTTGTCAGCAGTCTACTGGCAGAGAGAACTGCAGGCAACAGGAACTAAAGGAAAAAGAGAGAGGTCCCAAGAAGAAGTCAAAGTGACAGGGAATCTGGAACAGATCCTATTCAGTGGAATTGAAAGTAAGAAATAGAAGGAAAAAGCTCCGAATTCAGGAGAGAAAGCTGCAAGAAGCAGAATCAAAGCAAAGTGGGCTTGCAAGAAGCCAGAAGATCCAAGGAGACAGCAAAAGGTCGGTGACTCCTTACTGTGGGCATTTGAAGCAGTGATGTTCTGTTGAGAGAGTATCTGAGAGAGAGTGTGCAGAAGGCAAAGCTTGAATGCATATGGCGATCTAGCAGAGAGGAACTTTGGAAGGAGAGATTGAACCTTTGGAGGTGGATCCTCAGGGAAGACATCTGGGGAAAGCATCATTTGGGCGAAGATTCCAAAGCGAGTTCTTTGAGAGTGGAGATTGGAAGCCCTCATGTGAAAAATGGAGTTCGATGAGGCCGATTGACTCACGAGCATCTGGGGGGAGTGATGAGAGATCCATAGTAGCTGTTTGGGGTGACATCTGTCACTTGGTTTCAGATTATGGTGTGTCTGACCACAGGTCGCCTATTAATTTACATGGACTGTGTACCTACTGTGAATATTAGAATATAAGGCAGCTTTTGTAACTTGTGTCATGCTTACAAATCTGTATGTATCTATAAAGTTATAGATGTAGGTGAAGGAGTATTGTAATATAGTTCGTCTTTTCTTGTTTAATAAATGTCTTATTCTTTTGTTAAAAGTTCATCAGCAGACTCTCTGGGCAGAATCTTCTGGCTGGCATGCGGGTGGTGGAGCCTGCACGCCAGCGCTTAAAATGTTGCACGAGCGTCCCAACATCAGTGCGTGGCATCGCAATGTTTCGTTCGGTGGGCGCGCTATGCAGCGGGATGCGCGCCCGCCATTAATTAAAGGGCTCATTAAGGCCCTTAACTCGCCAATCGTCGATGATTTTGAGGAGCCCGTGCAAATTTCGGCTCGGTGCACGGGCCCAACAGGCAGGCGGGTAGGTGATTTTTTTACAAACCTCATCCAGTGGCAGGATGAGGTTTGATAGCGATTTTAAAAAAGTTTAATAAAGTTTTTGTTTATTTCATTAACATGTCCCATCTCGTGTGACATTTTCACATGAGGGGGACATGTTAATGAATTTTTTATTGTTCTATTTTTTTATATTTGCCAGCCTTTCAGCGATCTCCCTGAGGCAGCACTTTGCCTCAGGGAAATGTGCGCTCTTTTGCACACATGCGCGAAAGAGCGCACTCTGACAGTTGGGGAATCCCTCCTCCCCCGCACAGGAAGCGCAAGCACTTCCCATCAGGCGGCCCACTGGGTGGGCCTTAATTGCCCCGCCCACTTAAAATGGCGGCGGGGCCCGTTTCAGCAACGGCAATCGGCTGCCCGCCCGCTGCCGAGCCGGTGGGGCCCACCCACCCATCAGGGTAAAATTCTGCCCTCTGATTCTGTTCAATGGCTACCCTCCATGTTTCTAAACAAAAAATAAAAGTTAGGATCTATCAAGCCGGGTCCACCCTGGGATCTGATTTGTCCAGTAGTAACATCAGCTGGGGTCATAACATAATTAATTTTGATAATAGAACAATGAACTATTCAAAAACAGAAAATGCTGGAAAAACTGCAGGAGTTTTCCCAGCATTTTCTGTTTTTTGTCAGATTTCTAGCATCCGCAGTATTTTTCTTTCATCTTAATGAACTATTCGATCTGTTTGTTTTTATCTCATTTCACACAACTTTTATATTTGTATAAACTTTGGTTTCTGAGTTTTCTTCTAATCTGATTTAAATGCATTCTTTGCAGCCACTTTATGTCTGCATTTTTAGCTTTAGGTATGTAAGAAGGCTTTATATCAATTTTTAACATAAAATCCCTTTAGGAACAGATCTAATATTACCTTATGTAAGTTGAAAAATCAATCCTGTGATAAAACTACTAATTAACTAGTAGTCTTTAAAATTATAACTAAGGCTCAATCTTAATTTCTGGGCTGGAGTCCAACTATTCATGTGAGTTGATGGATCAGGGGGCGCAATTTTCCATGCCTTCTGAAATTGGGTGTGTTCAGCAGCGTGAGTGGACAATACAGCGAGAAGGGCAAAAACCGGTTTCAAGATGTCGTGAAACCAATTTGTAATCGTCTGTTCTGCCCATCAATGGCGGGGCCCATTTCCTGCCTTCGGTCGTTGGGAACCTCATTGTAACACATCTGCATATCATTAAAAGTCGATGACTTCAAGCGATGGGCTTTATATAGCCATTGCTTTGGTTACCACACATGATGGAAATACTAGGAACCTGTCCTTGTAACTGTTCTGTCTCTTTAGCCTCTTTCAAACTTTCTGTGATTATGGGCGAAGCTATAACCTTCATTCCTATCAAATCATTCCCCAGGAGTAGATCCACTCCATCCATGGGTAATTTCTTAACCACTCCTACAACCACCGATCCAGACAACAAATCGCACTCCAATTGCACTTTGTACAATGGAACCGGGATATACTCTCCATTTATTCTGTTTCCTAATACTTTAGCTTTCATTGAATTCTCCCGAGGGAAAACTAGGTCCTTCTCCAGCAAAAGAGTTTGAGTAGCTCCTGTGTCCCTTGAAGTTATGAGCTTAGCTGCATCATTTGATGAAAAAGGGGTTATCTTCCCTTTAGACAAAAACTCTTTATATCTCTCATCTACCGTATTCACTTCACCTGCATTCACAGCAGTGTTTACCTCCAGACCCTTATTTGTGGTTAAAGCTACAATTTAATGTGTGGCATTTTCTTTTTGAGTTCCCTTTTTGGACTAATTTTTATGAACTCCAATAAGTCCTATGGGCTTCCCTCACAACTTCCAGTATCCTGAATGAATGTGTCCCACTTTATTACAATGGGAACACTTGGGCCTTCAAGTTTTACCTCTGCCCTCAGTACCTTCCCTCCTGATCTGGGGAGGAGATCTCAAGATATTCCCAGCTATCCATTCTATACCCTGGATAGTTGCCTTCCTTTCACTCCCCCACTTTCTATCTTTTTCAAATTAGTGGGGGTGATGGAAAAAAGGTTTGGTTTTATGGCTCAGCTCATAATTGTCAGCCATTACTGCTGCCTGTCTGGCAATTGCAACCCTTTGGTCTTCCACTTGGGTTCCTATTACAGAAGGTAAGGAGTTTTTAAATTCTTCCAAGAGAATGGTCTCTCTGAGAACTTCATAGATAGTTTGAATTCCTAATGCTTGTATCCACCTGTCAAAACTATTTTGCTTAAGCCTTTCAAATATTCAACGAAAGTTTGCCCAGGCTGTTTCCTTAAGTTTTGAAACTTTTGTCTATTTTTGACTTTTTTGTCTTTTTTTTAAAAAGAGCGCGGAGAGCGAAGGGAGTCCATTTTGAAAAGAGCGCGGAGAGCGAGGGGAGTCCATTTTGAAAAGAGCGCGGAGAGCGAGGGGAGTTCATTTTGAAAAGAGCGCAGAGAGCGAGGGGAGTTCATTTTAAAAAAGAGCGAGGGGAGTTCATTTTAAAAAAGAGCGCGGAGAGCGAGGGGAGTTCATTTTAAAAAAGAGCGAGGGGAGTTCATTTTAAAAAAGAGCGAGGGGAGTTCATTTTAAAAAAGAGCGAGGGGAGTTCATTTTAAAAAAGAGCGCGGAGATTGAAAATAAAAGGAGGGGAAACCGAAGAGGAGCGGCCCAGTTTGTCAGCAGCCCAGTGTGTGAGTACTTTGGAGTATTGTGTGTAGTTCTGGTCGCCTAACTACAGGAAGGATATCAGTAAGACTGAAAGAGTGCAGAGAAGATTTACTAGGATGTTGCTGGGTCTTAAGGAGTTGAGTTACAGGGAAAGATTAAACAGGTTAGGACTTTATTCCTTGGAGCGTAGAAGGATGAGGGGAGATTTGATAGAAGTTTACAAAATTATGAGGGGTATAGACAGAGTAAATGCGAGTAGGCTCTTTCCACTTAGATTAGGAGAGATAAACACGAGAGAACATGGCTTTAGGGTGAAAGGGGAAAGGATTAGGGGGAACTTCTTCACTCAGAGAGTGATGAGAGTGTGGAACGAGCTGCCATCTGACGTGGTAAATGCGGGCTCACTCTTAAGTTTTAAGAATAAATTGGATAGATACATGGATGGGAGAGGTCTGGAGGGTTATGGACTGGGTGCAGGTCAATGGGACTAGCGGAATAATATTTCGGCACAGACTAGAAGGGCCGAATGGCCTGTTTTCTGTGCTGTAGTGTTCTATGGTTCTATGGTTCTATATGCTTCAGGGGCCAACTCATATGCACTCAAAATGGCTTTTTTCACATCATAATCCCTAGAAACCTCCTCTGACAGCAAGGCGTACATTTCCTGTGCTCTACCTGTCAATTTGCTCTGCATGGGCAACGTCCAGTTTTCCTTTAGTCAGTTCATTTGTTCAGCTATCTTCTCAAATGAAATAAAGAATGCTTCAATATCTCTTTCCTCAAATTTTGGAAGAGCTTCTTCAAATTTTGGAAGAGCTTGTACAAATTTAAACATCTCCCCACTGGATTGTGATCTGGACATAAGTCCTGCCTCATCGCCTGGTGTCTCTTTTCTAGCTGCCAGCGTTTTAAGCTGGTATTCCCTTTCTTTATCCTTCTCTCTTGCTTGGAATTCTCTCTCTCTCTCTCTTTTTCTCTCTCCTCCTTTACTAACCTCGCCATTTCTAATTCCCTTTCTTGTTTTCTTTCTCCTGCCTTTCTGCCTGTTTGTTTTGGAATGCCCTTTCTCTTTCTGTTGCATCTAGTTACAATTTTTTTCATTTGCAACTGAATTTGAGTGCATTCCAATGGATCACCTCTTAGAGAACTCAGTCTCTCAGGTATTCCTTTCAATTTTAACTGCTGTGCCATATCATTGATTATCTCTGCCTTCCTAGCTTTGGCTGGCAATCCTTCTCTTAATTTACTTGCCAATTCGATTAACCTGGCTTTTGGGATCCCTTGTAAAATTGTCAGGGACATGTCTTCCACTTGCAGAAAAGTTTTAGCAATTTCCAGTGCCATCTTATTTTGACAGTACAAACCTGGTGTTTCCTTTTAGCTTTTATTACTTACTAAATGTACACCCAAATTGTTGCTGTCTTTTGTTCCAAAATATCCTGGACTCGAGCCCCCAAACTTTGTCACAACTCCCTGGGGATAGTGCACTGTAATATCAAGCCCCACTGCTCCCCGAGCTGGAACAAATCTGAAAAGTTTGATTAGACCACCAAATTGCCCAATTCTATCTAACTGTTTAGTTTAGGTTAACAGAATACGAGCACCAGGTTTGTAAACTTAACAAGTAAATAACTGTTTATTAAACAAACTGTCCTTAAACAGTGGCAAAAGAAAGAAATATGAACTGCTAACTTTTAACTCTATCACTTCAACTCTACCCCTTCTTAACCCCTATATGCACACACATAAGAATACAAAACATGGATTTTAAGGGTGAGATAAAACAATTCGATAAAACAGTTCAATAATACCAATCCAGATTACAGGATTAGATGGGTTGATTTTGACTGATGTCTTCCCAAATTCCTTGAAGTTTGTTGTTAATGATACAAGATGGTCTTCCAACGCTTTCAGTCTGTAGTTCATTGGTTGAAAAGTTGCTTTTCAATGTCTCTATTGGTGATTTTCCTCTTTTCCTCTTGACAGAGGTTTTTTTCAGAGAGAGCAGGTTATAGAGATATGAAAAAAAACCAGCAAGCTAGCCTGTAGATTTACTGGAATCTTACGCACATGGGAGAGAGAGGTTTCAGGTGTGTTCTCTTTGCTCACTGCTATCGCACAAAACCTTGGTCACCTGATCAGGAGCCAATTAAATTGTTGCTAGGCAGTTCCCCTTAGTTCAGAACCCCTTTCTGGCACCATTTTGTTCAACCTGGCACACTCTGTTCCAGGAGATAGCAACATTGCATATTCCTAATCCTGTTCCAGTGAATATATCTTTCAACTGCAGCAATGGTAGTTTTTAAAGCCACAGTCCATTTTTTAAAACCACAATCCCACAGAAACAAAGAAAATTAAAAAAAGTATGTTCCTCACACAAAGGCACAAACATCACAAGACAAAGTTATCAATTTACTAGCCTGATCTCGGCTTTTCTTTGCTAAAGCACAGATCAATACCAGATTGATATTTTCCATTGAATTGATCCACAATGAGTTATTGAATTGATCCATGATGAGTTATTCCAATTGTCATGTGGTACTGTGTTTTGTCTGTCTCTATCTTCTACCCTCAATCACTTTCTCTCATTCAATTTTATGTACCCCATTAGTTACCATTCTATCTCATTCATGAATCCCGGAGAAGCCCAATAAAATATTCTCATAATACCTTTAAATAAGAAATCAATCATTTCTATTTTGATTCCAGGCATTAACATGTTTTACTTGTTTGTTCTTTATCTTAGGTGTCATCTTACTTTCCCAAAAGTAACTTGCTAAATTACATTGCACTTTTCAAATCTCAAAATTATTCCAAATTCAGATAACAGTGTTGTTGGGCTGACAGATTCCCTTTAATGTTTCATTCATCTTCAAAAGAAAGTGCTTTTTCATATCCATAGAAACCACTGAGATTGTCTGTGTGTGACTTCCATTGTTTTCCTAGAATCCCTTTAAATTTCAGGTAATATTTTCTCAAATACCAACTCTTAAAATACCAACTCATATGAATTAAAATAAATTCAACATTTCTCATGCCCAGGCTTGGTGGTTTTGAAATATCTGATAGTCAGCATTTAGTGTGTTTACATCAGATCTCCTGTTCTCAAGCATTTTGCCTTAGGAAATAAAAAATGGCTTGAATGGGTTAAAGCCAAATTCTTTTAAAAAGGCAAAGGCTTCAGTCCATGTCTATCCTGTGACAAATATTCTTAAATTCTTGAAGCTGCTGAAAACTTGTTGCACTTGCAGTTACCTGTAGGAAAAAAAACACAAAAAATCCATTCTTCTTGGGGAAAAATAGGTTAATTCATCCAAATGTATTTAACATTTGATGAACTTAAAAATTTTATAACTTTTGTCTGTGTGCTCATGGGATGTGGGCATTGCTGGCTAGGCCAGCATTTATTGCTCAACCTTAATTGCCCTTGAGAAGGTGGTAGTGTGCTGCTGCCTTGAACCACTGCAGTCCATGTGGTGCAGGTACACCCACAGTGCTGTTAGGAAGGGTGTTCCAAGATCTTTACCCAGTGACAGTGAAGGAATGGCAGTATAGCTGCAAGTCAGGATGGTGTGTGACTTGGAGGGGAATTTGCAAGTGGTGCTGTTCCAATGCATCTTCTGCCTTAATCTTTCTAGATGGTAGAGGTCATGGGTTTGGAAGTTGCTGTCAAAGGAGCTTTGGTGAGTTGTTGCAATGCATCTTGTAGATGGTACACACTGCTGCTACTGTGCGTTGGTGGTGGAGGGAGCGGATGTGGTGCTAATCAAGTGGGTTGCTTTGTCCAGGACGGTGTCAAGCTTCTTAAGTGTTATTAGAGGTTCACTCATCCAGGCAAGCGGAGAGTATTCCATCACACTCCTGACGTGTGCCTTGTAGATGGTGAACAGGCTTTGGGGAGTCAGAAGGTGAGTTACTATCTGCAGAATTCCCAGCCTCTGACCTGTCTTATAGCCACAGTCTTTATGTGGCTGATCCAGTTAAGTTTCTGATCAACGGTAACCCTCAGGAAGTTGATAGTGGGTGATTCAGAGATGGTAATGCCATTGAATATCAAGTGGAGGTGGTTAGATTCTCTCTTGTTGGAAATAGTCATTGCCTGACATTTGTGTGACTTGAATGTTGCTTGCCACCTTTCAGCCCAATCCTGAATATGGTCCACAGCGTGCTGCATATGGAGAAGAACTGCTTCAGTATCTGAGGAGTCGTGAATCACAGAATTTTTATAATGCAGAAGGAGACCATTTGGCCCATCACTGGCACTGGCTCCCCGAAAGAGCATTCTACCTAATCCCACTCCCTTGTCTTATCCCCATAACTCTGTTCACTCTCTTTTCAGATAGCAATCTAATTCCCTTTTGAATACCTCAATCAAAATTGCTCCACCACTGTCTCAGGAAGTTTGTTCCAGACTCCAACCACCCTCTGGCTGAAAAAAATTTTCCTCACATCACTTTTACTCCTTTTGCCAGTTATTTTGAATCTGTGCCCTCTAGTTCTTGATGCTCTCCTGATTGGGAACAGGTTCCCCCTGTTTACCCTGTCCATGCAGCTCAGGATCTTGAATATCTCTATCAAGTCTCCTCTCAGCATTCTTTTCTCCAAAGTAAACAATCCCAACCTCTCCAATCTATCCTCGTAGCTACAGTTCTTTAACCCTGGAATCATTCTTGTGAATCTCCCCCATACTCTCTCCAATGCCTTCACATCCTTCCTCAAGTATGGTGTCCAGATGAGGCCTAGCTAGTGTCCTACACAAATTCAACATGATCTCCTTACTCTTGTACTCAATGCCCCTATTAATAAAGCTTAAGAGACTAATTGCTTTATTAACTGCTCTCAATGTGTCCTGCCATCTTTAATGACTTAAGTACATATACATCGAGGTCCCTCTGTTCTTGCACCTTCTTTAGAGTTTCTCCCTTTATTTTCTTCTGTCTCTCTATATTCTCCCTGTCAAAATGAATCACCTCACACTTCGTTGCATTGAACTTCATCTGCCACTTGCCTGTCCAATCCACCAGCATGTCTATGTCCTTTTGAAGTTCATAACCATCCTCATCACAGTTGACATTGTTTCCAATCTTCATATCATCTGCAAATTTTGAAATCATGTTCTGAACACCAAAGACTAGGTCATTAATGTATATCAGGAAGAGTAAAGGTCAAGGGCCCCAACCCTGACCCCTGGGGAATGCCACTACAGACCTCCCTCCAATCTGGAAAAAAACAACCATTTATCACTACTCTATTTCCTGTCACTCAGCCAATTTCTTGCCTACTTTCCCTTTTATTCAATGAGCTAGAATTTTGCTCACAAGTCTGTTGTGTGGCACTGTATCAAATACCTTTTGAAAATCCAATCAACAACATTGCCCTCTCAACCTCCTCAAAAACCTTCAGCAAGTTAGTTAAATATGATTTTCCCTAATGAATCCATGCAGGCTTTCCTTAATTATCCTGCACTTGTTTAAGTGATTATTGATTTTGTCCCGAACTATGGTTTCCAGAAGTTTCCCTACTATGAAATCAAATTGACTGATCTACCCTTGTCCTACCCTTCCCCGCCCCCCCCCCCCACCTCGAGGGAACATACCTTGACTGTGCCCAAACCATCTCCTCTTTGAAGGTAGGCCATTGTTCAGCTACGGTTTTCCCACCAACTTTTGGTCCCAGTCTATCTGGCCCAGCTCTGTTCTTGCCCCATTGAAGTCCGCTCTCTGCCAGTTGGTTATTCTTACTCTGGATTGACCAATGTTATTTTCCACCATCATCCTAAACCTTATGATACAAGATCACTGTCCCCTAAATGTTCCTCCACTGTCACTTGATCGACTTGGCCCACCTCTTTCCCAAGAACCAAGTCTAGCAGTGCCTCCTTTCTTGTTGGACTAGACACATACTGCTGTAGGAAATTCTCCTGAATGCAATGTAAGAACACTTGTCCCTCACTGCCCCTTACACTACCACTATCCCAGTCTATGTACGAGTAATTAAAGTCCCCCATTATAACTCACTTGGTTGAACACCGCTGACCTCACCGTCAGCACAGGATCTTTGCCAGCCAGCTGGATGACTCTAAAGTCCATGAGGACCTTGATTTCAGGTATTCCTCCACCAGTCTGTGACCTCTCCCTTTTTTTCATGTGCCAGCTTGTCCTGCATGAATGCAGATGGAGAGAGTAAGCAGGATGCCTGGCAGGCCAAATGATAAGTATGCCTGACATGTGTGTCCATCAGGCAACCATGCTGTGAGTGATGTGTCCTGTTTCACAGGCCGCTGCCATGCACTAACTATCTCTCCTTGCTTTCACAGGCACATCTGAGAAACAGCGAGGGGTCCACGACCCAAGTCCTCGAATCAAGCCCCGAAGACACCTCAGAAGAGGAATCTGAAACCCTCATTGAAGACCCATCACAGTGCTCAGCCACATCCTCCACAGCGCAGTGGTGACATGGACAGAGGAGGACACGATCCGCAGGGCAGATTAAGGTGTGTGTGAGAGAGTTTATTGGTGATGTCCCTTGAATTGGCAGTGAGTGAGATCCCTGTGGGTGTGTGATGGGTTTATTAATGTCTGAGTTGAGAGTGTTGAAAAGAGTGACTTACCCTGATGGAATGGAGGAGATCATTCATCCTCTTTCCGCACTGGGTGGCTGTCCTCTTTTGCAAGGCGTTGGTACTGACCACTGCTGCCACTGTCACCTATATAGGAATTGGTGACCTTGCTTGATTACCTTAAACCGGAGAGGGGGGATAGAGGACATTGCGGTGGGCTTCTACTGAATCCAGTAGACGCTCGAAGTGTCACTGAATCTGGGGGCAACATGTTTCCTCCCTGTTGCAGCCAGCAGTTCTTCTTAAAGAGTGCTAGCCTTTTGCAGGGGCAGCCTTTAAATATAGCTCCCAGTTTACTGAAGGCCTGAGATGGTGGCAGGGCAAATGAGAGAGGGTGCCCCACCAGCAACCGGCTGTGTTTCCTGGGAATGCATGATTAAGGATGCGAGATTGGGATGATATGGCGTGAAAACCCAACATTGCGGCCAGCAGCCACAAAGCTCTTTTTCCTGCCCACTACAGCACTTTGTACAAATTTGGGATGATTCAGCCTATGGGATGGGGGTGTCGCTGGCTAGGCCAGCATTTATTGCCCATCCCTAATTGCTCTTGAGAAGGTGGTGGTGAGCTGCCTTCTTGAACCACTGCAGTCCATGTGGTTAGGTACATCCACAGGGCTGTTAGGAAGGGAGTTCCAGGACTTTGACCCAGCTACAGTGAGGGAACGGCGATATATTTTCAGGATGTGAGTGGCTTGGAGGGGAATTTGCAGGTGTTGGTGTTCCCATGTGTCTGCTGCCCTTGTCCTTCTAAATGGTAGTGGACGTTGGTTTGGAAGCAGCTGTCTAATGAGCCTTGGTTAATTCCTGCAGTGCATCTTGTAGATGGTACACACTGCTGCCACTGTTTGTCGGTGGTGGAGAGAGCCTTGTAGATGGTGGGCAGGCTTTGGGGAGTCAGGGAATTACTCGCTGCAGGATTCAGAGCATCTGACCTGCTCTACTAGCCACAGTATTTATATGGCTAGACTAGCTCAGTTTCTGGTCAATGGTAACCCCCAGGATGTTGATAGTCGGCAATTCAGCAATGGTAATGCCATTGAATGTCAAGGGGCGATGGCTAGATTCTCTTTTTGGAGATGTTCATTGCCTGGCACTTGGGTGGTGCCAATGTTACTTGTCACTGGTCAGCCCAAGCTTGGATATTGTTCGGGTCTTGCTGCATTTGGACATGGACTGCCTCAGTATCAGAGGCGTTGCAAATGTTGCGAAGCATTGTGCAATCATGAGCAAAGATCCCCACTTCCGACATTATGATGGAAGGAAGGTGATTGATGAAGCAGCTGAAGATGATTGGTCCTAGGATATTACACTGAAGAACTCCTGCACTGATGTCCTGAACTGAGAGGATTGACCTCCAACAACCACAATCATTTTCCTTTGTGCTTGGTATGACTCCAACCAGTGGAGAGCTTTCTCCCTGACTCCCATTCATGAACTCCAGTTTTGCCTGGGCTCCCTGATGCCACACTCAGTAAAATGCTGCTTTGATGTCAAGGGCAGTCACTCTCACCTCACCTCTGGAGTTCAACTCCATATTTGAACCAAAGCTGTAATGAGGTCAGGAGCTGAGTGACCCTGGCGGAATCCAAACTGAGCATTAGTGAGCAGGTTATTGCTAAGCAAGTGCTGCATGATAGCATTTTTGATGACCCTTCCATCACTTTGCTGATGATCACAAGTAGACTGATTGGGCGGTAATTGGCTTCTGTCCATAACATCTTTGTCAAATCTCTCCTGTGTGTCCATCCATCTCAGACTTTCTATTTTGCTCCACCTGCTCCACCCCCTCTTAAACAGTATAAAACCCATCACGTTTTTCCTTCTCTACAAATCTGAAGCAGAGTTAAATCTGATTCTCTCTCTCCAAAGATGATGTCAGAGCTGCTGAGTTTTTCTAGCATTTTCTGTTTTTATTTCAGATTTCCAGCATCTGCAGTATTTTGGGTTTAATTTACTGTCTAGGAGGGAAGGACCAGAGTCCTGCCTACGTTAAGTCCCGCACAGTTTAACTTGTACTGCTTAATAACTGTATTGTGACTCATAATCATGGTGTGTAGCTGAGCAGCCTTTAATCAGTCATGAACGAGACTCAAATCAATGAATCTAGAACTTAAACCTCCACTGCCTTGTTGATCAAAAATCAAGCTAACTCAGCCTTGAATATATTCAATGACCCAGCCTCCATTGTTGTCTGGGGGACAGAACTCCCAAAACTAAATGTCCTTCTGAGATAAAAAAAATTCTCCTCATCTCAATCTTAAATGGGAGATCCCTAATTTTTAAACTATGTCCCCCAGTTCTTGACTCTCCCACAAGGGGGAAACACCCTCTCATTATCCATCCTGTCAAATCCCATCAGGATCTTATATATTTCAATAGGATCAGCACTCATTCTTCTAAACGCTAATGGGTATAGGCCCAAACTCTTAACATTTCCACAAATGCTAATTCCTCTATCCCAGGAATCAGTCTTGTGAACCTTCTCTGAACTGCTTTTATATCATTTCTTAAATAAATAAACCAAAATTATACACAGTACTCCAGACGTGGTACAGCTGTAGCAACACTTCCCTACGTTTATATTTGGCTCCCCTTACAATGCTAACTTTCTGTGATTCATGTACTAGGATACCTCAATCCTTCTGTAGAGTTCTGCAATCTCTCTCCATTTAAATAATATACTGCTTTTCTGTTCTTCCTGCTAAAGTGTACAAGTTCATATTTTCCCACATTATACACCGTCTGCCAATGTTTTGCCCACTCGCTTAATCTTTCTAAATCTTTTTGTAGATCCTTTTGTTTTCTTAGCAAGTTACTTTCCTACCTATCTTTGTGTCATCATCAAATTTAGCTATAATACAATTGGTCCCCTCATCAAAGCCATTGATATAGGGCAAAATTTTCCCAGAGTTGCATGAAGTGCAATAGCGGGTGGGTAAAATGGAGTCCTACACGCTGGTGAAAATGGTGGGTTTTCACGCCGTATCTGTGCAGTTCTGGACGCCACATTATAGGAAGGATGTGATTGCACTGGAGGGGGTGCAGAGGAGATTCACCAGGATGTTGCCTGGGATGAAACATTTAAGTTATGAAGAGAGGTTGGATAGACTTGTGTTGTTTTCGTTGGAGCAGAAAAGACTGAGGGGTGACCTGATCGAGGTGTACAAGATTGAGGGGCATGGACAGGGTGGATAGGGAGCAGCTGTTCCCCTTAGTTTAAGGGTCAGCCACCAGGGGACACAAGTTCAAGGTGAGAGGCAGGAGGTTTAGGGGGATGTGAGGAACAACTTTTTTACCCAGAGAATGGTGATGGCCTGGAATGTGCTGCCTGGGAGGGTGGTGGAGGTGGGTTGCCTCACATCCTTTAAAAAGTACCTGGATGAGCACTTGGCACGTCATAACATTCAAGGCTATGGGCCAAGTGCTGGTAAATGGGATTAGGTAGGTAGATCAGATGTTTCTCATGTCGGTGCAGACTTGATGGGCCGAAGGGCCTCTTCTGCACTGTGTGATTCTGTGATCTTCCCAAGCCCGCCTCATTATTTATGCATTCCCGGGAAATATGCCGTTTCCATGGTGGGTGGGCTCTCATTCTCCCACTTGCCATCACCCCGCAGTTGCATCACGCCGGCTGCAATCTTTAAAAGCAGTCACCAGCAAAGCACTCATTGCCTCCAGCTCACCACTACTGTCTGGGAGACATTGCCAACAAAGGCAAAACGATTATAGCCCTCCGTTTCAATGACAGGTCCCTCGAAATGCTGTTGGATGCCGTGGAGGCCTAACGGGATTTGCTCTACCTCTGCCCTGGCCGCAGCATTGTCACCAACCCAGCTTGGGACGCAATGGCAGTGGTGGCCAGCGTGAATGCCCTGCAGAGGAGGACAGCCAACGACTGCAGCAAAAGGATGAATGGTCTCTTCCATTTCGCCAGGGTAAGTCACACTTTTCATCATTCCCAACTCATGCACTCACAAGTCCACCACACATCCACTGGGCCCTCACTCACTGTCAGTGCAAGAGACATCACCATTCATTCCTTCATGCACACTGTCCTCATTGTCCTCATCCCGTCCATGGGGCCACTCACCACGCACACAGGCCAGGCATACTTATCATCTGGCCCGGCAGTCATCCTGATACACTCTCCCCATCTCTATCCATGCAGGATAAACTGACACACAACAGGAGGGAAAGGTCGCAGACAGGTGCAGGGCTTCCAGAAATCAAAGTTCTGACAAAATTCGAAAACAGAGCCATACAACTGGCTGGTGATGACCGAGACCGGTCCTGTGCTGATGGTGAGGTCGGCGCTGCTCTACCAAGTGAGGATCCAGCAGTGCAACATCCATCAGATAACCATGTCGTGAGTGATGTGTCCTCTTTCACAGGCCACTGCCATGCCCTAATTATCTCCCTTTGCTTTCGCAGGCATATCTGCCAAACAGCCGACAAAGCCCATGACCCAGGGCCTCCAATAAAGCTCCGAAGAAACTTCTGAAGAGGAATCTGAAGGCACCCTCCCTGAAGTCCCGTCACAGCACTCACCCACACCCTCCACCTGTACAGGGACACACACCTCAGTGGGACCTAGCTTTAGAGTAGCCTCGTGGATTCAAAATTGGCTTAGTTGTAGGAGACATAAGGTGATGACAGAAGGCTGCTTTAGTGACTGGAAGCCAGTGTCCAGTGGCGTACCACAGGGATCTGTGCTGGGTCCCCTATTATTTGTCATTTATATAAACGACATAGATGACTATGTTGGGGGTAGGATTAGTAAGTTAGCGGATGACACAAAGATTGGCCAGGTGGTTAACAGTGAGGTTGAATGTCTTGGGCTACAGGAAGATATAGACAGGATGGTCAAATGGGCAGATAAGTGACAGATGGAATTTAATCCTGAGAAGTGTGAGATGATACACTTTGGAAGGAGTAATTTGACAAAGAAGTATTCAATGAATGGCATGACACTAGGAAGTTCTGAGGAACAAAGGGACCTTGCCGTGTGTGTCCATAGATCTCTGAAGGCACAGGGACATGTTAGTGGGGTGGTGAAAAAGGCATATGGGACACTTGCCTTTATCAATCGACGCATAGATTACAAAAGTAGGGAGGTCATGTTGGAGTTGTATAGAACCTTGGTGAGGCCACAGCAGGAGTACTATGTGCAGTTCTGGTTGCCACATTATAGGAAGGATGTGATTGCACTGGCGGGGGTGCAGAGGAGATTCACCAGGATGTTGCCTGGGATGAAACATTTAAGTTTATGAAGAGAGGTTGGATAGACTTGGGTTTTTTTCGTTGGAGCAGAGAAGACCGAGGGGCGACCTGATCGAGGTGTACAAGATTGTGAGGGGCATGGACAGGGTAGATAGGGAGCAGCTGTTCCCCTTAGTTGAAGGGTCAGTTACAAGGGGACATAAGTTCAAGGTGAGGGGCAGGAGGTTTAGGGGGGATGTGAGGAAAAACATTTTTACCCAGAGGGTGGTGACGGTCTGGAATGCACTGCCTGGGAGCGTGGAGGAGGTGGGTTGCCTCACATCCTTTAAAAAGTACCTGGATGAGCACTTGGCATGTCATAACATTCAAGGCTATGGGCCAAGTGCTGGTAAATGGGATTAGGTAGGTAGGTCAGGTGTTTCTCACGTGTCAGTGCAGACTCGATGGGCTGAAGGGCCTCTTCTGCACTGTGTGATTCTGGGATCACAATCTGGTGAGCACATCGCACTTTCTGATCCACAGCAGGCAGAAGCAGGGACTTCCCAGGCCCCCGGCACTTGGAGGATTGTTGGAGGCCAGAACATTGCTGAGTCCAAGTCAGATGATAAGCCTCTAGACTCGGTCATGTCACAGTTGCTGGAACTGCAAAGGCAAGCTAGGAAACAACAGGAAGGGATGTCTGCTGCACTCCTCAGATTGCAAGGCATGATGGAGGAGTCCATCTGTCTTCAGGCTGAGGTAATAGTGCCGACATTGCAACGCTCCAAGGTGAACACTGGCAGGATGGCAGCCACCATGGATGCCTTGGTCCAGGATGTCACTCCTGCACTGCTGCATGGGCTAAACTCTATCGCTGATGCCATAGTTAGCCTCCAACACTGTATACGTTAGAGAGGTGCTGGGCAGCTCGATTTCACTCCAGCTACCGCTTCTGCTCATAGAGTCAGCCATGGGCCCTTGGGCACCCATAGGGAGGAGGATCAGCAGGTACACACTCTGGGGCCATCCACCCAGGCGACCCTGGATGTGACCGGCCAATCCGAATTCTATCTTCCTGTGACCTTTGCAGATCCAGCTTCACAGGCCAACAAGGGTGCCACTTCCACACAGCAGAATTCCGAAAGCAGGCCTGGGCTGTCCAAGTCTCGGCCCTCCAGAAGACGCCCGCCAAAGTCATCACAGACAGAGGGCATCACAGTCAGCTGTGGATGTCCGGGGAGCACCAAAACCTACCGGCAGTTAGGTAAAAGTAGTTGCACAGCCTGGCCACAGGTATTAATCACTTCATAATGTTCACTATTGTCAATAAATTCCTAAGATTGTCGCTCTGCTGCCTGTGGCTCCTTGCTCTGATGAGCAGTGATCTTGTCACTCAGATGTGACACTTTTCTGCACAAGATAAAAGGCAGCTGTCTCAGTCCAGGGCCTCTTTCCTGTGCTCTGTGCGGCCTTCAGAT
The DNA here is from genome assembly GCF_964194155.1 of Cetorhinus maximus. Taxonomy (NCBI): domain Eukaryota; kingdom Metazoa; phylum Chordata; class Chondrichthyes; order Lamniformes; family Cetorhinidae; genus Cetorhinus; species Cetorhinus maximus. The sequence continues at coordinate 171,193,283 of NC_135883.1, forward strand.
GGTCCAGCCTCACAGTCCCTGGAAACATTACTGATGCCTGCACCTTGACGGTGCTGGTCATTGCTGCCAGAATGTAGTTCTCTCAAATTCTCTGTGTGCTCTCAGCATCTATAAGGTGGGGCTGGCCTCCATCACACCAGCATCTGTGACCGGTGTTGTTGTGCACCAGCTCCTGAAGGGCTGAGATGCTGAAGGTGGACACAGCAACAGATGCATCTAAAGTTTCATGGCTGCGTCTCTGAGATGGCTGGATCACAGAGCGCAAGCGAACTGTCCTCGGCCAGACAGTAGTCAGACATTCTCAGAGGCTATGTGAGGATCTATGGAGTGTGCTCACTGCATGTTGTCATCATCCTCCTGCGATGAAGCGACTATTGATGCCTCCACTGCATCATGACAGGAGCATTCTCACAAGATATTGGCGCTGCGATAAGCCAGACTGGAGTCAAACTTTCACAGCTGCAATGTGAGGATCAACGGGGACACCTCACTGCATGTCGTCATCATCTTCCCCAAATCTGGCAGCTATCAAGCCCTCCCAAGTGCACTTGCCTCGTCTAGCCAGTCCGTGAACCTCATCCCTGTCATCGTCACCACCGAGGACCCCCTCACCCTCATCCCTGCCAGCATCCTCCTCATCGGAGGACGCGAGTAGCTCCTCCATCTCCTCCTCAGCCAGCTCATCTCCCCATTGCAGGTTGTGAAGGGCGCAGCAGACAACGATGATGCATGACACCCTCTGTGGACAGTATTGCAGGGCTCCAACAGACCGGTCCAGGCACCGGAACCGCATCCTTAGTATCGCAATGGTCTGCTGCACCAAGTTGCGAGCTGCTGCATGAGCCTCATTATAGCGTCGATCTTCTGCAGTCTGAGGCTGCCGCACAGGTGTCATCAGCTACGGCCTCTGTGGGTAGCCCTTGTCACGAAGGGGCCAACCCTGCAGCCTCTGTGGACCCTGGAAGACTGCAGGAATCTGAGTGACTCAGGATGTAGGCATCATGCACGCTCCTTGGAAACCATGTGCATACCTGCAGGATGCGTTTCTGGTGGTTGCATACCAGCTGCACATTCAGCGAGTGGAAGCCCTTGCAGTTGACAAAGTCCACTGAGTGTAGCAATGGAGTCCTGAGTGCCACGTGAGTGCTGTCAATCGCACCCTGCACCTGTGGGAATCCAATCGTCCTTGCATCCTGGCTGCCCCGGTCCTGGGTGAAATGCACAAAGTTGTGTGCCATGGAGAAGATGGCATCCGTGACCTCATGGATGCGTTTGTGGGTGGCGGATTGTGAAATCCCACAGAGGTCACCTGTGTAGCCCTGAATGGAGCCACTGGCATAGAAATTGAGCATCACAGTCACTTTCACAGCCACTGGCAGTGGATGCCCTCCATGTCCCCTTGGTGCCAAGTCCTGTAGAAATTGGCAGATGTGAGCCACCAAGTCCACAGACATGTGCAGCCGTCGGCGACACTGGTTCTCAGTCAACTGCAGGAACAGCAGGCAGCATCTGTGGACCCTGGGTGTCATTAGGCGCCGAACAGCCACGGCTCACTGTCACTCCTGGGCAGCATGTGCGGGAGCCCCTCCTGCCCCTTCTTGATGAGGTTGCTGCTCCTGCCTTTGCGCAGCCAGATGCCTTAGTCGCTCTCTCCCCTGTCTTCTACGGTCTCTGTAGGCCATCAGGCATACAACATGATCCTGACGTGGTCCTCCTGCAGCATGAAAGAGAGAGACTTGGTTATCATGGCTGTACTTAGCACCTTTCCTGGCCTTGTGTGAGAGCCCCTTAATGCTTCCCAGAGAGTGCTGGTCACCCCTCGGATGGCCAGAGATGGGTGCGCTGAATGGTTGCCCTGTCAACCTGCAACATGCGGGACACTGGTCCAACCCAGGGTGCTGAAATTGCAAGGGGCTGTGAGCACCTCCAGCAGTGACTGCTATATGGCCAGCATCAGTGAGGAGATTGTACAAGGTGTGCAGTCCAACTGCTCCGCGGTCCAATAAGGTGGTGGCGGACTCGAAGTCTGTGCTGAGGGATTGGGGGGGTGGGGTTAGGTTTGAAGAGCTTGGCCCTTTGGTGCCTCTGCATCGTTTACATGGGTGGACAGGCTAGGAGCCTGACCCCAATCATATCACTGTGGCTGCGCCTGATCTCTTAGTTTCAGAGGCATGGTCAGTTTATACAGGTGTCCCTAACGTGTGGCCAATCCCCTCGCTTACCCTGACCCCCAACTCGATTGCATGTGTGCGGGATGCAGTGCCAGGGCAGCACTTGACCCCACCCCCCCTCCCCCCACCACCACCCCCAAACCCTCAGCAGTCACCTCCCGAGGCTGGCCAGCACTTGCCTCCGGACACCACCCCACCGCCCTCCGCCTTAGCATTTGCCTCCGGGGCCAGGCATCAGTTGCTCCCTATGCCCCTGAGGCCCGTAAACAACGGGTGAGCTGTGGAGAACGCTGCTGCTCACACCCCAAAGTGAAGGCCGCCAAGTCCACATCACCTGCATACTGTTGTGAAACTTATCGGCGTAATTTCCCGCCAATGTTGACGGAAGATACGGCGGGGTTCCAAAAGCTTGGCGAGGTGGCCTTTTAATTATACGCTAATTTATTACAATTAGCTCTCCGCTGACCGATGGTGGGAAATGGGGCCCGCCATTGGCGGGCTGAGCGGACGATCACGACCTACCTTCACGCCGTTGTGAAGCAGGTCACGCTATTTTCCACACATGCCACCTATCATGCCTGCTGCCAGCGGGCTCGGAAAATTCTGCCCATCGATTGTAAGTAGTTGAGGAAACACGGAAATGGCACAATTCCCTGTGGCCCTCCAATTGTTCCAGCTTTCGACCCGAAAATTACCCATTTATCCCACCTCTCTGTTCCCTGTTAGCTAACCAATCTTCTATCCATGCTAATATGTCACCCCTTAAACCATGAGCTCTTATTTTGTGAAGTAACCTTTAATGTGGCATCTTATTGAATGCCTCTTGGAAATCCAGGTACACTACATCAAAAGTTCTCCTTTATCCACTTTGCTTGCTATTTCCTCAAAATTTCTAATAAATTAGTCAAGCACAATTTCCCTTTCACAAACCATGGTTTTCTGAACCATGATTCAAAAAATCAGGTTGAATCTACCTGATTGGATTATGATTTTATAGATTGCCTCCTTAATAATGGGTTCTAGCATTTTCCTGATGACAGATGTTAGGCTAATTGACCTATTGTTTCCTGCTTTCTATCTCCCTCCTTTCTTGAATAGACGTGTCAAATTTGAGATTTTCCAATCTGCTGGGATCTTTCCGGAATCTCAGGCATTTTGGAAGATCACAACCAATGCATCTGCTATCTTTGCAGACACTTCTTTTAAGACCCTAGGATGAAAGCTTGTCAACCTTTAGTTCTAACATTTTTCCCAGTGCCTTTTCCTGAGCGTATGTGCTTGTTTTAAGTTTCTCCCTTCCTCTTACCTCTTGATTTTCAACTGTTCTTGGGGTTTTTTGGTGTCTTCTACAGTGAAAACAGGCACTGTTCAACGCTTCTACCATTTCCGTGTTTCTCATTATTAATTCCTCAGTCTCATCCTCTAAGCGACCATCACTCACTTTAGGTACTCTTTTCTATTTTAAATATTGTAGAAACTCTTACTATCAGTTCTAATATTTCTAACTAGCTTTCTCTTATACTCAAATTTAAAGAACATAAGAAATAGGAGCAGGAATAGGCCATTCAGCCCTTCAAGCCTGCTTTACCATTCAATGAGATCAATGCTGATCTTCTTCCAACATCGTTTTCCTAACCATCCCCCTATCCCTTGATGTTTTTAATATGTAGAAATCTATCGATCTCAGTCTTGAACATACTCAACAATTAAGCTGCCACAGCCCTCTAGGGCAGAGAATTCCATAGATTCACCATCCTCTGAGTGAAGAAATTCCTCCTCATTTCAGTCCTAAATGGCCTGCCCCTTATTCTGAGACTGTGTCCCCTGGTTCTAGATCCCCTGCCAGGGGAAACATCCTTCCTACATCTAACCTGTTGAGCCCTATAAGAATTTTGTATGTTTGAATGTGATCACCTCTGATTCTTCTAATAAAAGCCCAGTTTATTTAATCTTTCCTCATTGGACAATCCCTCCATCCCAGGATTTAGTTTGGTGAACATTTGTTGCACTCCCTCTACTCCCTCTATGGCAAGTTTATATTTTCTCAGGAAGGAGGCCAAAACTATACACAATTTGCCAGATGTAGTCTCACCAAGGCTCCATGTAATTGCAGTAGGGCATCTTTACTCCTAAACTCAGATCCTCTTTTAATAAAGGCCAACATACAATTTGCCTTCTGAGTTGCTTGCTTTACCTGCAAGTTAGCTTTCAGTGACTTGTGAACAAGGACACCGAAGGCCCTTTGAAGTTCAACGCTTCCCATCCTTTCACCATGTAAGAAACACTCTGTATTTTTGTTTTTCTACCAAAGTGCATAACCTCACATTTCTCCACATTGTATTCCATCTGCCAAATTTTTGTCCACTCATTTAGCCTCTCCAGATCTCCATGAAGTATCTTTGCACCCACCTGACAACTCTCACTTCCACCTAATTTTGTGTCATCTGCAAATTTGGAAATATTACATTTAATCTCCACATCCAAATCATTTATCTAGATTGTGAATAGCTGGGGGTCAAGCACTGATCCTTGTGGTACCCCCTAGTCTCAGCCTTCCAACCTGAAAACGGCCAATTAATTCCTACTCTCTATTTTCTGTCTGTTAACCGGTTCTCAATCCATGTCAGTATATTCCCCAACCCCATGTCCTCTAATTTTATTTACTAACCTCTTGTGCAGGACCTTATCAAAAGCTTTCCAAAAATCTAAAGATACCACATCCGCCGGTTCCCCCTTATCTATTCTGCTAGTTAAACAATTCGTCTCTTATCGCTATTGTTTTTGTTATTCTTTTCTGGTTTCTAAAATTTGTCCAATCTTTTGACCTACCACTAATCTTCACAGTATTGTACACTTTTATTTCAATTTAATACTATCCTTAACTTCCTTAGATAGCCAAGGATGGTGCATCCTTCTCACAGAATCTTTTGTTATGAATGGAATATATCTTTGCTGAGAGGTATGAAATATTTCCTTAAATGTCTACCTTTGCTCCTCTATGGTCTTATTTTTAAACTTTTTTTCCCAGTGACCTTTGGCCAAATCTTTCTTCATACCTTTGAAATTGTCTTTATCTAAGTTTAAGACACTAGTTTTAGACCCACCTTCAGTCTGCATATGAAATTCTAACATGTTATCAACACTGTTGCCCAGAAGCACCTTTACTTTGAGGTCATTACTTAATCCTGTTTCATTGCACATTACCAGGTCTAAAATAGCCTGCTCCCTGGTTGGCACTAGAACTTACTGCTCTCAGAAATTGACCTGACTGCACTTTATGAACTCATTTCCGTAGCTATCTTTGCCAATCCAATCTGCCCAATCTATATGAAGATAAAAATCACCCACGATTATTGCAGTGCCATTCTAACAAGCCTCCATTAATTTTTTCCTGTATACTCTGCCCTAAAGTGTATCTACTGGTAAGGGGCCTATAAATTACTACCACAAATGATTCCTTACCTTTACTATTTCTTATCTCTACCCAAACTGATCCTACATCTTTGTCTTCTGAACAAAGGTCATCTCTCCCTATTGCAATTATGTTAACCTTAATTAATAGAGCTATCCCCCACCTTTACCTAGCTTTCTATCCTTCCAAAATGTCAAATACCCTTGATAAATTAGGTTTGAGCCTTTGTCACCACGCAACCATGTCTCTGAAATAACTATCAGGTCATACATATTTCTATTTGTGCAATCAGTTAATCCATTTTTTTAATGAATGCTGCTTGCATTCAGATACAGAGCCTTTAATTTTGCCTTTTTACCATTCTTGAAAACTCTGGCCTTGTCTGCTAGTACAATCTTAAGTTTGTAGGCTCTGTCCCCTCCAGCCACATTCTGGTTATCATTACACCTATGACTACCCTGCTGTATTGCCTTGTCCATCCTGTTTAATTTTTGAAATCTCCCCTCACCAGATCCATCTACAAGACTGGTATGTCCCGTACATAAAAAGCAGGACAAATTCAACCCAGCCAATTACTGCCCCATTAGTCTACTCTCGATCATTAGTAAAGTAGTGGAAGGGGTCATCAACAGAGCTGTTAAGCAGCACTTGCTTGGCAATAACCTACTCACTGATGCTCAGTTTGGGTTCTGCTAAGGTCACTCAGCTTCTGACCTTATTACAGCCACGGTTCGAACATGGACAAAACAGCTGAAATCACAAGGTGAAATGAGAATGACTGCCCTTGACATCAAGGCAGCATTTGACCGGGTGTGGCATCAAGGAGCCCCAGCAAAACTGGAGTCAATGGGAATCAGGGGGAAAACTTTCCACTGGTTAGAGTCATACCTAGCACAAAGGAAGGTAGTTGTGATTGTTGGATGTCAATCATCTCAGTTCCATGACTTCTAGGCTTAACCATCTTCAGCTGCTTCATCAATGACCTTTCTTCTACCATAAGATCAAAAGTGAGGATACTGGCTGATAATTGCACAATGTTCAGCACCATTTGTGACTCCTCAGATACTGAAGCGGTCTATGTCCAAATGCAGCAAGACCTGGACATTACCCAGGCTAGGGCTAACAAGTGACAAGTAACATTCGGGGCACACAAGTGCCAGGCAATGACCATCTCCAACATGAGAGAATCTAACCATTGTCCCTTCATTCAATGGCATTACCATCGCTGAATCCCCCTCCATCAACATCCTGGGGGTTACCATTGATCAGATACAGAACTGGACTAGCCATATAAATACTGTGACTACTAGAGCAGGTCAGAGGCTCGGAATCCTGCGGCGAGTAACTCACCTCCTGACCCCCCAAAGCCTGATCACCATCTACAAGACACAAGCCAGGAGTGTGATGGAATACTCTCAACTTGCCTGGATGAGTGCAGCTTCAACAATACTCAAGAAGCTTGACACTATCCAGGACAAAGCAGCCCATTTGATTGGCACCACATCCACAAACATTCACTCTCTCCACCACCGATGGACAGTGTCAGCAGTGTATGAAATCTACAAGATGCACTGCAGGAACTCCCCAAAGCTCCTTAGACAGCACCTTCCAGACCCACAACCATTACCATCCGGAAGGACAAGGGCAGCAAACATATGGGAACACCACCACCTGCAAGTTCCCCTCCAAGCCACTCACCATCCTGAGTTGGACATACATCGCCGTCCCTTGACTGCTGCTGGGTCAAAATCCCAAACTCCCTCCCTAACAGCACTGTGATCTACCCACACCACATGGACTGCAGGGGCTCAAGAATGCAGCTCACCACCACCTTCTCAAGGGCAATTAGGATGGGCAATAAATGCTGGCCTAATCAGCTCTGCCCACATCCCATAAATGAATAAAAAATGAACCCCCTCAATATCACCCAACCTTCCAACTCAGGGCAGGTGAAAACTGTGTAGAGCAGCATGTCCTCAGGCTTTCAATTGAGGACAGAAAAGTCGGAGGGCAGGAAGCTATGCCCCCTCGTTAACGGCACTAGCTGCCGGAAAACAGCTAATTTTAAAGGTCCAGCCACTTTCAAGCCAGGGAAGTTAGGTTTGTAAGGTAGGTGGGTAGGATGGGGCGATGGGGGTCGGGGGGTGTTCAGGTGGTCGGGGGGTGGGGGGGGGGGAGGGGGGTGGGGGCGTCATTCCTATGTTATACTCTATTTTCCAGATCTTTGCCCACTCACTTAATCTATCTATATCCCTTTAGTCTCCATATGTCCTCTTCACAACTTACTTTTCTTCCTACCTTTGAGTCCTCAGCAAATTTGGCAACCAGACCTTTGATCCCTTCATCCAAGTCATTTATATAAATTGTAAAAAGTTGAAGCCCCAACACACCAGTTGTTACATCTTGCCAGCCAGATAATAACCTAATTATGCCTACCCTCTGTTTCCTGTTAGCTAGCCAATCTTCTATCCATGCCAATATGTTACCCCCTACACTGTGAGCTTGTATTTTCTGCAACAGCCTTTGATATGGCAGTTCTGGAAATCTAAGTACAGTACATCCATCAGTTTCCCCTTTATCCACAGTATATGTTACTTCTTCAAAAAACTCCAATAAATTGATTAAACATGATTTCCCTTTCACAAAACCATGTTGACTCTGCCTGATTACCTTGAATTTATCTTGTGCCCTGCTATAACGCCTTCAATTAAAGTTTCTAACATTTTCCCTATGACAGACGTTAAGCTAACTGTTGACTGGTGGATGAGAGTAACATTGGTCTAGCTACAGTTTCACATGAGCTACAACCTATCAACCTATGTTGATCAGCAGGCATGATGTTTCTCGGCTAACAGATAATTGAATTCTCCCAGGTGATCAGAAACCTCCAGCCTTGGTAATGAGATAAAATGGCATCTCTTCACAGTAGCTTGAAGATGTTTGTGGTTCGATGATATTGGTTGGTTAATTTATGGGGCGGCATTTTCCGAGCCCGCTGGTGGTGGGCGTGATAGGCAGCGTGCGTGGAAAATATGGCGTGACCTGCTTCATGACAGCAACGGCAGGCCTCGGTTCCTGCCATCGGTTGGCGGGGAGTTAATTGTAATACATTGGCATATAATTAAAAGGCCATCATGTCAGGCTCTTGGAACCCGCTTGATTCGGGGGGGGTATGGTGGCGGGGGGCGCTGGGGGTGGTGGGGGGTGCAGGGGCAAGTGCTGACCAGCCTCGGAGGCGATCGTTGTCGGTGGGGGGCAGGGGGGATGTCTAGTCCTGCCCTGACGCTGCATCCCGCGCACAGGCAGTCAAGGTGGGCATCAGGGTAAGCGAGGGAAATAGCCACGTATTAGGGATACCAGTATAAACTGACCATGCCTCTGCAACAGAACATATCAGGTGCAGCCACAATGATATGATTGGGGTCAGGCTCCTAGCCTTCCTGTCCAAGCAAGCCATGCAGAGGCATCATAGGGCCACCAAGTGCTCCATACTTCACTGCCCCCCACTGCCCCCGGCACAGACTTCGAGTCTGCCACCACTAAATTGGACTATGGAGCAGTTGGACTGCACACATTGTACAATCTCCTCACCAATGCTGGCCATGTAGCAGTCACTGTTGGAGGCGCTCACAGCCCCTTGCAATCTGAGCATCCCGGTTGGCACCTGTCTCCCCTATGTCACAGGCTGACAGGGCAGCCATGGAGCGAACTCATCTCTGGCCATCCGAGGAATGACCAGCACTCTCTGGGAATTGTTAAGGTTGGGCACGCAGGACCAGGAAAGGTGTTAAGTACAGCCATGATAACCACATGTCACTCTCTCTCTTTCATGCTGCAGGAGGACCACATCAGGATCATGGATCAAGGTGACTAGCTATATGCCCGATGGCCCACAAAGACCATAGAAGACTGAGGAGAAAGCGACTGAGGCTCAAAGGCAGGATCAGCAAACTCATGAAGAAGGGGCAGCAGGGGCTTCCGCACACGCTACCCAGGAGCAACAGCGAGCCGTAGCTGGTCGGCGCCTAGCGACCTCCAGGGTCTATAGATGCTGCCTGCCATTTCTACAGATGACTGAGAACCAGAGTCACTGATGACTGCGCACAACACTCAAGAAGCTTGACACCATTCAGGATAAAGCAGCCCACCTGATTGGCACCACATCCACAAACATTCACTCCCTCCACCGCCGACACACAGTAGCAGCAGTGTGTACCATCTACAAGATACACTGCAGGAATTTATCAAGGCTTCTTCAACAGCATCTTCCAAACCCATGACCACTACCATCTAGGATGACAAGGGCAGCAGGTAGATGTGACCACCACCACCTGGAAGTTCCCCTCCAATTCAAAATCCTGGAACTCCCTTCCTATCAGCACTGTGGGTGTACCTACACTGCATGGACTGCAGTGGTTCAAGAAGGCAGCTCATCACCACCTTCTCAAGGGAAACTGGGGATGGGCAATAAGTGCTGGCCCTGCCAGCAAAGCCCACATCCTGTGAATGAATTTTAAAAATGTCGCTCACAGATCCCAATAATCACCTAGAGTCCACCGAGGCTGCAGGGTTGGCTCCTTGGTGACAAGGGCTACCCACAGAGGCCGTAGCTGATGACACCTATGCGGCAGCCTCAGACTGCAGCAGAGCGACGCTATAATGAGGCTCATGGAGCAGCTCGCAACTTGGTGGAGCAGACCATCGGGATGCTGAAGATGCAATTCCGATGCCTGGACCGGTCTGGTGGAGCGCTTCAATACAGTCCACAGAGGGTATCACGCATCGTTGTTGTCTGCTGCGCCCTTTACAACCTGGCACTACAACAGGCAGACGAGCTGGCTGAGGAAGAGATGGAGGAGCTGGAGGTTTCCTCGGATGAGGAGGATGCCAATGGAGATGAGGGTGAGGGGGTCCTCAGTGGTGATGATGACAGCGATGAGGCTCTAGCACTTGCTAGACGAGGCAGGCGCATTCTGGACGCCCTCATAGCTGCCAGATTTGTGGAGGATGATGACGACATGCAGTGAGGTGTCCCCATAGATCCTCACATCGCAGTTGTGTACATTTGACTCCAGTCTGGCTTATGGCATTGCCAATACCCTCTGTGAGAATGTTCCTGTCATGGAGATGCAGTGGAGGCACTAATAGTTGCTTGATAGTGGGAGGATAATGACAACATGCAGTGAGGACACTCCATAGGTCTTCACATAGCCTCTGAGAATGTTTGACTCCTGACTGGCTGAGGGCAGCTCGCTTGTGCTCCGTGAGCAGGGCCATCTCAGAGATGCAGCCATGAAACTTTAGATGCATCTGATGCTGTGTCCACCTTCAGCACCTCAGCCCTTCAGGAGCTGGTACACAACATCACTGGTCGCACATTGCTGGTGATAATGCTGCCAGCCCCAACTTAAAGGTGCTGAGAGCACACAGAGAGAATGAAAGAACTCTGTGGCACCTGCCCACTACATTCTGGCAGCAGTAACCAGCACTGACCATCAGTAATGTTTCCAGGGAGTGTGAGGCCAGACCATCACTGTGGTCTGAAGGCTGCACAGAGCACAAGGAAAAGGCCCTGGACTGAGACAGCTGCCTTTTATCTTGTGCAGAAAGGTTTCACATCTGAGTGATAAGAACTGCTCAAAGAAGCCACAGGCAGGGAGACATTATTGGGAGTTTATTGACAATAGTGAACAGTATGTACAAGTGATCAACACCTGTGCCCAGGCTGTACAACTAATTTAGCTTAACTTTCCTAACCCTGCCGTTACGTCCTGATGCTCCCCGGACATCCACAGCAGAAGTGGAGGCAGCCTACTGACTATTTGACTTTGTCGGGCATCCTCTGGAGGGCCGAGATTTGGTTGGCCCCGGCCTGCTTTCAGAGTCCTGCTGTGTGACAATAGCATCCTCCTTGACCTGTGAAGCTGGAGCTGCGGAGGTCACAGGAAGAGGGGACTCGGATGAGCCGGTCACTCCCAGAGTTACCTGGGTGGATGGCCCTGGCGTGTGCACCTGCTGATCCTCCTCCATATGGGTGCCTGAGTGCCCCTAGCTGACTCTGTGAACGGAAGGGGCAGCTGGAGTGAGATCGAGCTGCCCAGCAACCCTCTCGCGTACACATTGTTGGAGGCCAACTATGGCATCAGCGCTGGAGTTAAGCCCACACTGCAGTGCAGGAGTAATGTCCTGGACCAAGGTCTCCATGGCGGCTGCCATCCTGCCAGTGTTCACCTCAGTGCGTTGCAATGCTGGCCGTGTCACCTCAGCCAGAAGACGGACGAACTTTCCATCGTGCCTTGCAATCTGAGGAGTGCAGCGGACATCCCTTCCTGATGTTCCCTAGCTTGCCTTTGCAGCTCCAGCAACTGTGACATGACTGAGTCCAGAGGCTTGTCATCTGACTCAGACTCAGCAACGTTCTGGCCTCCTGCAGTCCTCTGAGCGCTGGGGACCTGGGAAGTCCCTGTCTCTGCCTGCAGTGGATCAGAAAGTGCAATGTGCTCACCAGATTGTGATCCCAAAGCTACCCTAAAGCTAGGTTCCACTGAGGTGTGTGTCTGCATTGGTGGAAGGTGTGGGTGAGCGCTGTGACGGGACTTCAGGGAGGGTGCCTTCAGATTCCGTGTGAGAGGTCCCTTCGGGGCTTGATTAGAGACCCTAGGTAATGGACACTGTTGGCTGTTTGGCAGATGTGCCTGCGAAAGCAAAGGGAGATAATTAGTGCATGGCAGTGGCCTGTGCAACAGGACACATCACTTACGGCATGGTAGTCTGATGGATGTTGCACTGCTGGATCCTCACTTGATAGAGCAGCGCCGACCTCACCGTCAACACAGGACCAATCCCAGTCATCACCAGCCAGCTGGATGGCTCTATTTTCCAATTATGTCAGAACTTTGATCTCCGGCATTCCTCCACCTGTCTGCAACCTTTCCCTCCTGTTGTGTGTCAGTTTGCCCTGCATGGATAGAAATGGGGAGGATGTATCAGGATGCCTGCTGGGCCAGTTGATAAGTATGCCTGGCCTGTATGGGTGGAGAGTGTTCCCATGGATAGTCTGAGGACAATGTAGGCGTGTGTGAAAGAGTGAATGATGATGTCGCTTGAACTGGCAGTGAGTGAGGGCTCTGTGGATGTGTGATGGGTTTATGAGTGTATGAGCTGAGAGTGATGAAAAGAATGACTTACACTGGCGGAATGGAAATCATTCATCTTTTTGCAGCGCTGGGTGGCTGTACTCCTCTGCAGGGCGTTTGCGCCACCACCTCCGAAGCCAGGTTGGTGACTTTGCTACCCATCCTGTGGCCAGTGCTGGGGTAGAACACATCCCGGCGGGCCTCCACGGCATCCAGCAGTCGCTCAAGGGACCTGTTGTTGAAGCGGGGGCTGCAGTCTTTTTTCCTTCTTTGGCCATGTCTCCCAGGCAGCAGTGGTGAGCTCGTGGCGATGAGTGCTTTGCTGGCGGCTGCCTTTTAAAGATGGCGGCCAGCGTGATGCACAGTGGGGGTGATGGCAGGCGGGTGAATGAGAGTCCACCCACCATGGAAACGGCGTGTTTCGCGGGAGTGAATAAATATTGAGGGGGGGCTCTGGAAGATACAGTGTGGAAACCCGTCATTTTCGTCGGTGGGTAGGACTCCATTTTACCCACCTGCTACTGCACTTAGTGCAAATTTGGGAAAATTCCGCCCCAAATCTTGAAAATATTACAGTAATGAACAAAATAACCACATAGCAAATTCAAAGAAAAGTTTTATTTTATCATTTTATGAATAACATTGTCTATAATAGCAAAACAGTCTTCAACATGCTTAGGATGAGAAACATCATAAATAAATGAGGACCACTCCAGTTATCTTGTTAACGCTCTATTTCTTTTCTGCACTGGCTGAGGTGATCGCGTTTTCTGCGCAGGATTACAGTCACTGTGACGATTGCTCTGCCATTTGCACTGTATCCAAAAGCTGCTGAAAACCAGATCCAAGAGACCTCAAAACGGCAAAAGGTTTGAAATTCAAACGTAGAGAGAATCCCCTTTTCTGCGTTGTATTTGACTTCCGTTGCAAGCAAAATACAAAAGTGTTAGTCTGTTTGGTTGGGGGCGGGGGGGTGCGGGGTGCGGGGGAAAGGCGGACGATGAATTTGCCATCTGGAGACGCGGTGTCCATAGTAACGGGCAGCTGATTGCGGCGGGGACACAAACACTGAACAGGCTCCGGAAGGAGGGCGATGCTGTCCGGCTCTATTCAGATCTCCGGAGAGACACTCTCCTCGGCGGAGGTGAAAGACATCTGTGACTCTCTGAGGGCGAACTCGGTGCGGCTGCTGTCTCTGAGAGGCTGTCACGTCTCAGACCGCGATTTCCACCGCATCAGCCGGCATGTGGCGGACTGTCAGTCCCTGGCACAGCTCAACCTCAACCTCGGAGTAGTCAGTAACATCAACCGAGTTAAACAGCTGGCAGAGGCACTGGCATCCAACAGGTCCATCCACTCCCTCTTGTAAGTATTGGGGTTACAGACACGAATTTTGGAAGGCGAGGAATTGAGCCCGTTTTGGGGGAAATCTTATTTATATTAATTGAGTCATCGTGTCATTGAGCCATTGTCGGACTGGCCCACTGTCGACTTGACCATCTGCAGTCAGCTGATTGGCCCATAGAATCATAAAATCGTTACAGCAGAGAAAAAGGCTACTCGGTCCATCTTGTCCATGCGGAATATTTGCAAGAGCATCCTTCTGTTCGAAATCACCCGCCCTTTCCCCAAAACACTGCGTTGTTTTTTTCTCTTCAGATAGTTATCCAATTCCCTTTTGAAAGCCACAGTTTAAAGTGCTTGTACCATCATTTCAGGCAGTGCTTTCCAGATCCGAACCACTTGCTTAAAAAAAACCTTTTCCTCCTATGGTCTTTGCTTCTTTTGGCAATCACCTTGAACCTGTGTTCACTGGTTCTGGAACCCCCTTCAAAGAGAATAGTTTGTCAGTATCTACTCTGTCCAGACCCTTCACAATTTGAACACCTCCAGCAAATCTCCTCTCAACCTTATCTTATCCAAGGAGAACAACGTTTTCCAGTTAGCCTCATAACTGAAACCCCTTATTCCTGGAACCATTTCTGTCAATCTTTTTTTGCATCCTTTCTAAAGCCTTCACACCTTTTAGAATTGTATCATTTATTTTTATATTGGCCCAGATCTCCTGTCACTGGAGGTGCTAGGGTGATCGACTATACTAATTTGGATGGATGTATTAAAAAAGAGAAATATTTAAGCCCAATTACAATCAACCCAATTTACCAGTGATTTGTTTTAATTCAGTCAGGCTAGAACAAGACTTTTGTCCCACAAGGTAAGATGGGACTCTCAGGTGGTGATGGAAAAAAAGTATATTTAAAAGAATCTTATTGATACAGAATTAAAACATAGAATTAATTAGGACTGAATTTTTGGGGGCAGGGTTTGTACAAGTAAGCCCTCTTAATCAAATATACAGAATACACTACTGACATTGTGATCTTTCCAAAGCAGACAAAGTTCCAATTGTAAATAATTCAGTACAGAAGAAAAAGAGATCAGTCCAAAACAGATTTCTACAGCTTATGTTGGGCGATCAGGCTGAAGAAACATTAACCCTCAGTACCTCTTTGACAATAATTCTTGACCAGAATCTTATCTGTTCAGGTACTTCCAGTACACATGACTAGCAATAGCCTTTCACAGGAAACCATTTTTATCCCTTTTAGTGGACATCACGCTATGTCAGGTCAGGCTACGATTAGCTCATTGATTAGTTCTAGCTGTTGTTAGGTCAATTTAATTGGCCTTTAATTACATCTTATAGTGATAACACCTCAGTTCAAAAGGACAGTTTATGGAAGACAAAAGTTCCTTACTTAGTAATCTTGATCAAGTTGTGAACAATAAGCTCTATTATTAAGCCAGACCTTGGCAGACCATGATGTTCCATGGTGTATCACAAATTGGAAAATTTCCTTTGCCTGAACAATTTCAGCTAGCCCTGCATCTTCCAGAAACATGTTTATATAGTATTAATTTAAAGTAAAAATCCAGTCTTTCCATATAATTACTGATTAATTATTAAATCTTCAATTGTGATTAATTGAGGCTCATTACTTATTTAATCATTTGTTTCTGACTAGTTTCTAAATAAAAAATCAATATAGTAGTTAACTAAAAAATGTTCATAATGTGAAATGGCTGCAGGAAGCTACATGTTAACTGAAAGTGGCAACGCAGGGTCACTGAAAGTGGCAACGTAGGGTCACTGAAAGTGGCAATGCAGGTGGAGTCACTGAAAGCGGCAACGCAGGTGGATAAGGTAGTCAGGAAGACATATGGCATGCTCGCCTTCATTGGCAGGGGTATTGAGTATAAAAGCTGGCAAGTCATGCTACAGCTGTATAGAACCTTGGTGAGGCCACACTTGGAATATTGCGTGCAATTCTGGTCACCACATTACCAGAAGGATCTGGAGGCATTGGAGAGGGTGCAGAGGAGGTTTACCAGGATGCTGCCTGGTCTGGAGGTTAGTAGCTATGAGGAGAGGTTGGAGAAACTCGGATTGTTCTCACTAGAGCAACGGAGATTGAGGGGCGACTTGATAGAAGTTTACAAAATTATGAGTGGCATGGACAGAGTAGATAGTCAGAAGCTTTTTTCTAGGGTGGAAGAGTCAATTACTAGGGGGACATAGATTTAAGGTGAGAGGAGAAAACTATAAAGGAGATGTGCGGGGCAAGTTTTTTACGCAGAGGGTAGTGAGTGTCTGGAATTCGCTGCCAGAGGAGGTGGTGGAAGCAGGTACGATAGTGGTGTTTAAGAGGCAGCTTGACAAATACATGAATAGGATGGGAATAGAGGGATACAGACCCTGGAAGTGCAAAATGTTTTAGCTGACGGGCAATATGATCGGCGCAGGCTTGGAGGGCTGAAGGGCCTGTTCCTGTGTTGTACTTTTCTTTGTTCTTTGTTAAAATCCTTGACTTTGTTGTCTTATTACAATGTTGTGATACAGCAGTTGGTAAAGGCTGAGTTATTTAAAATCCCAAAGGGAAACTTTAAACAACTGTCATAACCTATATTTTCAAATGGTATGTTTGAGATGCATCTCGGAATTCAGGCATAAAAACCACGAATCCTCAAGAGGCTTTTTATATAAATTAAGCATTTATTAATTTTACAAGGTATTCAACACATACACATCTACAAATTACTACCATAATAGTTATTAAACAAATCCCCAAATTAATCACTCCCAGGTAATCTTCCCCAAGGTAACAATAATCCATAGATTTTAAACAGACACGAGGCAAAGCACATTTTATCTTACAAATTCAAAATGAGGTCCCTTTAAATTTGTTCCTTTGCAGACATAATGGTAGGCTTACAGGCTTAGATCTTACATGCCTCTGACTTCCACACACAAAACTCTTCTGTACATACCTAGCCTTCCCTTTGAATGTAAATTCTCATGTAGGCCCTTTGAACTCCACCTCTTCTAACAATAAAACCCCATTCATAGTACAAATTTTTATTAGTAATATAAACATATTGCTTGGTGTCTCCTAGCTAGGTGCAAGGTTTCACCCCAGTCTTTGAATGGTTTATTCAACAAAATGCAAATGCACCATACTGTTTAACATCTCAAAACTACTGTACATCAATGCACCCAGACTAGCTGGCTTTAATCCAGTTAAAACACACACACTCACACCCATAGACACAGACCCTACTACAAGTAAAATTCAAAATAATTTCCAATAACATTATATACATCAGTATCTCTTCATGACAACAGTTAAAAATAAAATGAAACTAGTTTGAAAATGCTCAAGTACTGCTAGTAATCACTAAGCACATGCCACAGACTGTGAAGATAATTGCAACCCTACCTATTTGCATCCTTGCGGCCGGGGCTTCCTGTCCTGGCTGCAGCAGCGATGCTTCAGCACAGCCACCCATGGAGAGCACTGGCGAAGAGGAGCAGCACAACGGGCACACTTACTTTTTACAGCATCAGCTGCTGTGTTCAGGTAAATTTTTAAAGGTCTTAAAGGGTTTCAACGGAGTGAGTGGGTAGGTGAGGAGTGGGTGAGTGGGTGAATGGGCGTTTGGGTGAATGGGTGGGTGGGGACGGGTAGTCGGTTCAGGGGGAAGTAGTCTGGGGTGGGCGGTCAGTTCATGGGGAGTGGGTAATTGGGTCAAGGGTAGGTAGCTCGGCCAAGGGAGGATGGGTAATCAGGTCAGTGGAGTAGGTTGTCAGGTCTGGGTGTTGGGAAGTCAAGTCTGGGGAGAGGGATGGGGGGTTGCAGCTGGGTCAGTGGGGGTTGGTGATATGACAGGAGTATATAAAGAGATGGTGGATTGAGTTACACTGTTAATCACTGTTTATACCAGAGATTAAACAGTGGCACAATACTAGGGTAAGTGTAAGGGTAAGTATTGCACATCTAGCCCAAGTCTCTGACAGTGAGCTTAGTGATGGAGACCTTCTCTTAGTATCCAAGGTAGGGTAAATCAGCCCATTGGAAATTTACACTTCCTGGGCAATTACATCACATGTGCTTGGGTCAGGTCTTCCGATGAGTTCCAAAGCCCAACAGTGACGGATGTTGTAGTATAAGGGTCTGGCACATAAAGGGTTAACATGGAACTGAGTACAGTATCACCCACACAGTGATGTATTTTTTTTATTCATTCACGGGATGTGAGCTTTGCTGTCTGGGCCAGCATTTATTGTCCATCTCTAGTTGCCGTTGAGAAGGTGGTGGTGAGCTGCCTTCTTGAACCGCTGCAGTCCAAGTGGTGTAGGTACACCCACAATGCTGTTAGGAAGAGATTTCCAGGATTTTGACTCACCGACAGTGAGGGAACGGCAACATATTTCCAAGCCGGATGGAGAGTGACTTCGAGGGGAACTTCCAGGCGGTGGTGTTCCCATGTGTCTGCTGCCCTTGCCCTTCTAGATGGGTTTGGAAGGCGCTGTTGAAGGAGCCTTGGTGAATTTCTGCTGTGCATCCTATAGATGTTGCACACTGCTGCTACTGTGCATCGTTGGTGGAGGAATGTTTGTCGATGTGGTGCCAATCAAGCAGGCTGCTTTGTCCTGGACCATGTCAAGCTTCTTGAATGTTGTGGGAGCTGCACTCATCCAAGGAAGTGGGGAGTTTTCCACCACACTCCTGACTTGTGCCTTGTAGATGGTGGACAGACTTTGGGGAGTCAGGAGATGAGTTATTCATCACACAATTCCTAGCCTCTGACCTGCTCTTGTAGCCACAGTATTTATGTGGCTAGTCTAGTTCAGTTTCTGGTCAATGGTAACCCCAATGATGTTGACAGTGGGGGATTCAATGATAATGCCATTGAACGTCAAGGGGCGATGGTTAGATTCTCTCTTGTTGGAGATGGTCACTGCCTGGCACTTGTGTGGCACGAATGTTACTTGCCACTTGTCAGCCCAAGCCTGGGTATTGTCCAGGTCTTGCTGCATTTGGACATGGACTGCTTCAGTATCTGAGGAGTTGCGAATGGTACTGAACATTGTGCAATCATCAGCAAACATCCCCACTTCTAACCTTATGATGGGAGTAAGGCCATTGATGAAGCAGCTGAAGATGATTGGGCCTAGGACACTACCCTGAGCAACCCCTGCTGAAATGTCCTGGAACTGAGATGACTGACCTCCAACAACCACAACCATCTTCCTTTGTGTTAGGTATGACTCCAGACTGCGGAATGACTTCACCCTGATTCTCATTGACTCCAGTTTTGCTAGGGCTCTTGATGCCACACTCTGTCAAATGCAGCCTTGATGTGAATGGCAATCACTTTCACCTCACCTTGGGAGTTCAGCTCTTGAACCAAGGCTGTAATGAGGTCAGGAGCTGAGTGGCCCTGTCAGAACCCAAACTGGGCTTAAGTGAGCAGGTTGTTGCTAAGCAAGTGCCGCTTGATAGCACTGTTGATGACCCCTTCCATTACTTTACTATGATGGAGAGTAGACTGATGGGGCGGTAATTGACTGGGTTGGATTTGTCCTGCCTTTTATGTACAGAACACACCTGGGCAATTTCCCACATAGATGTCAGTGTTGTAGCTGCATTGGAACAGCTTGGCTAGGGGTGTGGCAAGTGCTGGAGCACAAGTCTTCAGTACTATTGCCGGAATATTGTCAGGGCCCATAGCTTTTTCAGCATCCAGTGCCTTCAGCCATTTCTTGATATCACGTGGAGTGAATCAAATTGCCTGAAGACTGGCATCTGTGATGCTGGGAACCTCCGGAGGAGGCCGAGGTGGGTCATCCACTCAGCACTTCTGGCTAAAGCTAATAGCAAATGCTTCAGCCTTATCTTTTGCACTGATGCGCTGGGCTCCTCCATCATTGAGGATGGGGATATCTGTGGAGCTTCCTCCTCCAGTGAATTGTTTAATTGTCCACCACCATTCACGACTGGGTGTGGCAGGACTGCAGAGCTTAGATCTGATCCATTAGTTGTGGGATCGGTTAGTTCTGCCTATCACTTGCTGCTCATGCTGTTTGGCACGCAAATAGTCCAATGTTATAGCTTCACCAGGTTGACACCTCATTTTTAGGTATGCCTGGTGCTGTTCCTGGCATGTCTTCCTGCACTCTTCATTGAACCAGGGTTGAACCCTGGCTTGATGGTAATGATAGAGTAGGGAATATGCTGGGCCAAGAGGTTACAGATTGTGTTTGAGTACAATTCTGCTGCTGATGATGGCCTACAGCGCCTCATGGATGCCCAGTTTTGAGTTGCTAGATCTGTTCAAATTTATCCCATTTAGCACAGTGGTAGTGCCACACAACACGATGGAGGGTATCTTCAATGTGAAGGCTAGACTTTGTCTCCACAAGGACTGTGCGGTGGTAACTCCTACCAATACTGTCATGGACAGATGCATCTGCGGCAGGCAGGTTGGTGAGAATGAGGTCAAGTTTGTTTTTCCCTCTTGTTGGTTCCCTCACCACCTGCCGCAGACCCAGCCTCGCGGCCATGTCATTTAGGACTCAGCCAGTAGTGGTGCTATCGAGCTGCTCCTGGTGATGGACGTTGGAGTCCTCCAACCAGACTACGTTCTGTGCCCTTGTCACCCTCAGTGCTTCCTCCAGGTGATGTTCGACATTCATCAGCTGAGGGAGGGCGGTACGTGATAGTCAGCAGGAGGCTCCCTTGTCCATGTTTGACCTGATGCCTTGAGGCTTCATGGGGCCTAGAGTCAATGTTGAGGAGTCCCAGGGCAACTCTCTCCCGCCTGTATACCACTGTGCCACCACCTCTGTTGGGTCTGTCCTGCCAGTGGGACAGGACATACGCAGGGATGGTGATTGCGTTGTCTGGGGCATTATCTGTAAATATGGTTCTGTGAAGCTGTTGCTTGACTAGTCTGTGAGACAGCATTAGCATCAAGCTGTTAGTAAGGAGGACTTTGCAGGGTCGACAGGGCTGAGTTTGCCATTGTTATTTCTGGTGCCTAGGCCGATGCCGGGTGGTCCATCCAGTTTCATTCCATTTTTGTGACTTTGTAGCGGTTTGATACAACTGAGTGGCTTGCTAGGCCATTTCAGAGTCAACCACATTGCTGTGGGTCTGGAGTCACATATTGGCTAGAGACAGATTTCTTTCCCTAAAGGACATTAGTGAACCAGATGGGCTTTTACAAAAATTGGCAATGGTTTCATGGTCATCATTAGGCTTATAATACCAGATTTTTATTGAATTCAAAATCCACCATCTGCCGTGGCAGGATTCAAACCCGGGTCCCCAGAGCATTAAGATAAAAGCAAAATACTGTGGATGCTGGAAATCTGAAACAAAAACAAAAATAGCTGGAAAAACTCAGCAGGTCTGACAGCATCTGCAGAGAGGAATACAGTTAACGTTTGGAGTCCGTATGACTCTTCATCAGAACTGAGGGAATATAGAAATGAGGTGAAATATAAGCTGTTTGAGGGGGTTGGGACAGGTAGAGCTGGATAGAGGGCCAGTGATAGGTAGAGGCAAAGAAGAGATTGCCAAAGGTGTCATAGACAAAATGACAAAGGGGTGTTGACGGTGGTGATATTAGCTAAGGAATGTGCTAATGGTGACATTAAGGGTAGAGACCAAACGCAGGCTGGGTGACCGCTTTGCGGAACACCTTCGGTCTGTCCGCAAGCATGACCCAGACCTCCCTGACGCTTGCCATTTCAACATACCACCCTGCTCTCATGTCCACATGTCTGTCCTTGGCCTGCTGCAATGTTCCAGTGAAGCTCAACGCAAATTGGAGGAACAGCACCTCATCTTCCGATCAGGCACTTTACAGCCTGCCGGACTTAACATTGAGTTCAACAACTTCAGATCATGAACTCTCTCCTCCATCCCCACCCCCTTTCCGATCCCCCTTTTTTCTAATATTTTTAAATATTTTTTTTACTATATTTTTCTTTTCCCACCTATTTCTATTTTTTTACATTTATTTCCACCCATTGTTTTATCCCACCTTTTAGCCTATTTCGATCCCTTCCCACCACCCCACCCCCACCAGGGCTATCTGTCACTTCCTCATCCTGCTTTCTACCCTTAATGTCACCATTAGCACATTCCTTAGCTAATATCACCACCGTCAACACCCCTTTGTCCTTTTGTCTATGACATCTTTAGCAATCTCTTCTTTGCCCCCACCTATCACTGGCCCTCTATCCAGCTCTACCTGTTCCACCCCCCTCAAACAGCCTATATTTCACCTCATTTCTATATTTCCTTAGTTCTGATGAAGAGTCATATGGACTCCAAACATTAACTGTATTCCTCTCCGCAGATGCTGTCGGACCTGCTGAGTTTTTCCAGCTACTTTTGTTTTTGTCCCCGAGCATTACCCTGGGTTTCTGGATTACTAGTCAAACGGCAATACCACTACAACATCACCTCCCCTAAATGAACACATGGCCCACACTTACGGGTCAGTGTAGTGTTCTTGGAGCCATGTGTAGAAGCAAGCATGGAAATAGTTCTTAGCTTGGACCTTTACTGTACCTATATATATAGTTTCTAGTAGTTAATAAATACTTACTGTTGAACAACTGACTATAAATAACTTAAGACCTATTGAACTACACCTTACAACATGGTGGCAGCAAATCAAACATCTCAAAATCTTGCAGACTCAAAGAAATTTACCTCCTGGGAAACTGAAGAAAAATTTAAAGAAACATTCTGAGCTGAAGAGAAGCTGAAGAATCGAAGGCGCAGAAGGAAATCACAAGAGAAAAGCTCCAGATAAAGACTTGGAAGCTGAAGGCAGAAATTAAACTCCTCACTGAAGCAGAAGCCTCCATTTAATTCTGTGGAAGTCCAGCTTCAATACCCAGAGTACCCAGAGTTTGCAGAGTCAGTAGACCAAGCGGGGTGAGTTAAAAAGTTAAAATTCTTGGACAACACAGGCCCTGAAAAGTTAAATACTGCAGTGGCCAGAAATTGTGGTTTAAATTGCAGTCCCAGAAACCCAATCCCCAAGACAGCACCTGAACTGGTGACAGCTGAGCTCGCTTTGAACAAAGAAAAAAAAATTAATTTAAAAATAACCGCAATTAAGTAGCCAGCTTTAAAAACCCAGCAAACAACGGGATTTGATGCTTCCAAGACCCAAGAACATTGTGCTAAGGTGAGGGAGACTTTAACCAGTTGATACAGGCAGCCAGTGTTGAAAAAGATTAAACACTGAGATCATTAATGTTATTACTGCAGGAGCACACCAAAACTGCCAAGCACGTGAAAACCTTTTGTGCAGAAGCGTACGGTGATGCCATCTTGGATTTTCAGAAAGCTCTTAAAGATGAACCTGCAATTTAAAAATTTTAGACATGCATCAGAAATCCACTCTTCCAGTCAATTTGGACTTATCCAAGACCCAGATCAATCAAAAATTTGGGGATTTTGGAGAAAGGGGGTTCTTAGATACATGGTTGCTTCAGGTCTGGATAAAAAGATAGAAGCTGAACAAGTTAACAGACTGCTTTATTCGATAGACCCAATAGCTGACACTAATAGCTAGACATGGAATCAATGGATCATCTGCAAAATCTGATGAAGTTTTAAAATCGTTCAACACTTATCCTAACCTCAGAAGTAACAAAACCCATGAAAGGGCATGAAACGTGTCCAGTAGCTATGAGAATCTGTCAACTCCTTCATTAATGAACTGCACAGAATGGCTGAAGGCTGCGATTACAATGACCAGAAGCCTGAGCTAATCAGGGATAGAATAGCTGTAGGACTGGCAGAGGATGCACTCTCAGACATGCTTCTAGTGAAGGAAGATCTAACCCTTGAGAAGGCTATCCAGATTGTCGGGAAATCTGTTAATCCATTTGCAGCACAGATCCATGTCAAGGGAGAAAGCAAACCATGGCACAAAGTAAACCCCACTGTCCAGTTAATGGAAAAGTTCAAAAACAGGGACAACCCAGACCAAGGGTAGCAATATTCTAATAACCAGTAGAGCCACCCTGCCAGCACTGTGGAGCAAAACGACCTCACAGGCATGAACAATGGCAATTTCAGTCCAATGCATTCAATGTAACCGAATAGGACACTCCGGGAAGCTATGCGCATAGAAGATCCCAAGAGAGTTCATAAAGTCGAGACAGCACACCAGGAGGACACACAACCATGCTTCTCAGGTGAGGTTAAAGATCCTGGGTTTTGCTTCTGGAATGCAGACATCTCAGTTAATGGCCATCTCACAAACTTTAAGTTGGACACAGGAACCAGCGTCATGGTGTTATTGGACAAATAACGATGGCTAAGTGACCTCTGGTTACGAACAACAGACGCACCACTTTGTGGACCCGGAGGAATCCACCTTCTGACCAGCATGATTCTCGAACCGTTAAGGTATGGCGGCAAACAAATCTTCAAGCTGATTTATGTCATCTGTAACCAGTCTTTTTCCCTCTTGAGCAGAGATGTCCGTGTAGCCCTGAATCTGTTCAAACCAGCTGAAGATGTCAAGGCAACCACTGTCGTGAATTATACAGAACTTCAAGTTCCTGGGAGCTCCAACAAGAAATATTCTCTCAACTGGGAATTCAGCTCTGAATTGTCTTCTCTCTTTACAGACTGGGTTGTGCTGGTGCCAGAAGTCCCTCATTGGTCGGACCAGCCAACCACTCAGATGGTTACCATGACACCTTGAGTAGATGACAGTCAAGAGAGGAACCAGCAATGAGAAGAGCCTCAATCTCTGGTTCCGACACCAGTTGAAGAGAGAAACCCTGAGATCACAGAGCAGACTCTGGAATCCTCAGGCAGCACGACAGTCTCACAAACAATGTTGCAATGTTGAAACCGAGTTGCAGCCATTCATTTACGGCAGCACAGCGCACAGAAAAATGCAAAGGTGACCTTACTGTCAAGTCACACCCTCACAACAGGAACTACCATCTTCCATCCCTGTGTTTGTCATGTTGAGCCGCACGAAGGGAGAAGGGGAAAAAACACTATATAGACTAGCCTAAAGTTCATCCAGAAGAAAGCCAGATAAACCAACCCACCATATATCACTACAATTGGGAATTGACAAAGACTGATTCAATGACTAAGAATGAAAAAAGAGGGTGAAAAGACACCCAGATGCCAGAACAACCTTCAACTCAACAAAGTTTACCTGCAGCGACCGTGCCTACCACTCCTCCGACAGTAATGAGAACAAGATATGGAACAGTTATAAGGCCTCCAGACTTCCTGAACCTACAAACAGCAACTTGAGGGGGTGGGGTAGGGGGTGCAGTGGGATGGTGTTGCAGTACTGATGTAAATACATAGGGTAAACTGGGATAGTTTGTAAATATGTTGGAGGGAGGTGTAGTATTAGGGACTGGCACATAAAGGGTTAACATGAGATGAAGTACAGTGCCGCCCACACAGTGATGTAAGAGAACACATGACCTGCACCTGGGACAGATCCATGTGTAGAAGCAAGCATGGAGACAGCTCTAGCTTGGTCCTTTACTGTACCTATGTATAAAGTTTATTTATTTATGGGATGTGGATGTCACTGGTTAGGCTAGCATTTATTGCCAATCCCTAATTTCCCTCATCCAGAGGGCATTTAAGAGTCAACCACATTGCTGTGGGCCTGGAATCACTAGTATGGTGACCAGGTATGGACAGCAGATTTCCTTCCCTAAAGGGCATTAGAGAACAAGCTGGGTTTTTAACAACAATCAGCAGTGGTTCCATGGTCATCATTAGACTTTTAATTCCAGATTTTTATTGAATTCAAATTCCGCCATCTGCCATAATGGGGTTTGAACCCAGGTTCCCAGAGCATTACCCTGGATTACCAGTCCAGTGACAGTACCACTACACTCTGCCTCCCCTTGATGTTCAGACTCTCCATTGTTTTAATGAGAAAAACAGCATAATAGTTCTGACCAATAGGTTTTTTTTTGGAACACTCTCCATCCAAGTAAGCAATGAGGGTAGGGTGAAGAATATACATATGAACATGAAGCAGGAGAAGGCCACTTGACCCCTCAAGCCTGCTCCGCTGTTCAATGAGATCATCACCTGCGAACCCTTGAGAACTTTTCACCGTCTTGTTAATCTACCTAGCTCTGCCTTAAAAATATTCAAATACTCTGTTTCCACTGCCTTTTGAGGAAGAGTCCCAAACACTCATGACCCTCAGAGAAAAAAAAATCTCATCTCTGTCTTTAAACTGTGACCACTAGTTCTAGATTCTCCCACAAGAGGAAACATCCATTCTGTCAAGACCCCTCAGGATCTTAAAGGTTTCAATCAAGTCACCTCTTACTCTTCTAAACTCCAGTGAATACAAGCCTAACCTATCCAACCTTTCCTCATAAGACAATCCACCCATTCCTGGTATTAGTCTAGCAAATCTTTTCTGAACTGCTCTTAATGCATTTACATATTTCCTTAAATAGGAGACCAATACTGCACACAGTACTCCAAATGTGGTCTCAGCAGTGCCCTGTACAACTGAAGCATAACCTCCCTACTTTTGTATTCAATTCCCCTTGCAATAAATGATAACACTCTATTAGCTTTCCTAATTACTTGCTGTACCTGCATACTAGCCTTTTGTGATTCATGCATTAGGACACCTAGATCCCTCAATCTCAAAGCTCTGCAATCTCTCACCATTTAGATAATATACTTCATTTTTATTCTCCTTGCCAAAATGGACAATTTCACACTTGCCCACATTATATTCCATTTGCCAGACCTTTGCCCACTCACTTAACCTATGCCACTTTGTCCTCTTTACGACTTACTTTCTTTGTTTCCAGTAGTTAATAAATACTTGAACAATCTAAGACTGCAAATACCTTAATAACCTACTGAACTACACCCAACACCTTACAACAGATGCCTCAATATTTGCTGCTGTTGGCATCGGAAGATGCAGCCCACTTCCTTTCCTGGTTCTTCCTACCAAAATGTATCACTTCACATTTCCCTGCATTAAATTTCATCAAACCCAGTCTGCCCATTCCACCAGCCATGTCTTCTTGAAAAATATCTCCTCACAGTTCACAATACTTCCAAGTTTAGTATAATCTACAAATTTTGAAAAGGTGCCTTGCACTCCCGACTCTAAGTCATTAAAACAGTCGTCCTTGCATCTGCCTTTACCAAGGAAGCTGATGCCACCCAGGCCATGGTAAAAGAGGAGGTAATTCAGACACTAGAAGGGTTAAAATTGAAAAGGAGGAGATATTGGATAGGTTATCTGTATTTAAAGTTACCAAGGTACCAGGACCGGATGAGATGCAGCTAAAGACACTGCGAGAAGCGAGAGTGAAAATTGTAAAGACACTGGCCATAATTATTGAGTCTTCTTTAGACTCAGGGGTGGTGCCAGAGGACTGGAGAATTGCAAACATTACACACTTGTTCCAAAACTGACATAAGGATAAGCCCAGCAATTACAGACCAGTCAGTTTAACTTCGGTGTTGGTGAAACTTCTAGAAACAATTATTTCGGCCAAAGTTAATAGTCACGTGGACAATGTGGGTTAATTAAGGAAAGCTAGCATGGATTTCTTAAGGGAAAACCATGTTTAACTAACTTGCTGGAGTTTTTTGAAGAGGTAACAGAGAGGGTTGATGATAACAATGCTGGTGATGTATACATGGACTTCCAAAAGGCATTTGATACAGTACCACACAACGGACTTGTGAGAAAATTATAGCTCATGGAATAAAAGGGACAGCAGCGTGGGTGGGGTGGTGTTGGAGGAAAGGAGCTAGCTGTTTGGTGAGCATCTGGTCAGTTGTTAAGGTCTGTTCCAGTCCTAAGGTTTAAAATAGTATACAAACTGGTGGTAAAGTTAATAAAATATATAAAAAAGCAACATAAATAAGTGAATAATACACTTAAGTAATTAATTAAAATAGATTGAGGATGGCAGGACAAGTGATGTGTTAACTGCTGCAGCATGTGGGAGCTCCTGGATTCTGGTGTAATCCAGGACAAATGCATCAACAGTAAGTGTTTACAGCTCGAGGAGCTTCGGCTCAGAATCATTGAGCCAGAGGCTGAGCTGCAGATGCTTAGCACATCAGGGAGGGGGAAAGTTACCTGGATGCTTTGTACCAGGAGGCAGTCACACCATTTAGGATAGGGCCTTCTGATTTCGTTAGTGGTCAGGGACAGGAGGTTGTGTTTGCGAGTGAGGCAGGTAAGGGGACCCAGAGGGCAGGAGTGCAGGAGTGTCAACCTCTGCAATTATCCAATAGGTTTCAGGTTCATTCAGCTTGTTTGGATGAAAGTGGGGGATGGAAGCTGGATGAGCAAACTGACCATGACACCATGGTACAGGAAGCCGTTCAAGTGAGAGGGAGCAAAAAGGAGTATAGCAGGGGTCAATGGTGAGGGGGGTTGACACTGTTCTCTGCAGCAAGAACGAGAGTCCAGACGGCTGTGTTGCCTGCCCGGTACCAGGATTCGGGACATCTGCTCAGGGCTGGAGAGGAACTTGTAGTGGGAGGGGAGGATCCAATCATCGTGGTTCATGTAGTTACCAACGACATAGGTAGAACTAGGAAAGAGGTTCTGCATAGAGAATATGAGGAGCTAGGCACTAAATTAGAAAACAGAACCTCAAAGGCTATAACCTCTCGATTATTACCTGAGCCACGTGCAAATTGGCATAGGGTACATAAAATTAGAGCGATGAATACGTGGCTCAAAGACTGGTGTGGGAGAAGTGGGATATGGTTTGTGGGGCATAGGCACCAGTACTGGGGAAAGTAGAGGGCTGTTCTGTTGGGAAGGTCTGCACCTGAATTATGCTGGGTCAAGTGTTCTTGTGAACAGCATAACTAGGGAAGTAGGGAGGGTTGAAAACTAAATAGTGGGGTCAAGGGATCAAATGCGGGCAGATGTGGTATATCAAAGAGTAGAGACAAGGGAAGAGAGGAAGGTATTAATGTGGGAAATGATAGACTGTGACAGGAAGGGACAGAGAGTATAAACCTAAGAGTAAATCAACAGGTAAGGCGAGAGGTTACAAAAATAACAAAAAGACAAAACTCAAGGCTCTGTATCTGAATGCACATAGCATTCAAAACAAAACAGATGAACTGATACTGCAAATAGAGATTAATAAGTATGATCTAATCGCCATTGCAGAGCCATGGCTGCAGGCTGGCATAGATTGGGACCTGAATATTGAAGGGTATGTGACTTTTAGGAAGGATAGGAAGTCAGGAAAAGGTGGAGAGTGATTCTGTTAATTAAATATGACATTATCACAGTAGAGAGGTTGACCTAAGTTCAGGAAACCAGAATATAAAAGCGGTTTGGGTAGAGATGAGGAATGATAAAGGTAAGATGTTACTTGTGGGAGTGGTGTACAGGCCCCCTAACAGTAATCACATGGTAAGACGGGGTATCAAAGAAGAAATAGTGGGAGCTTGTCATAAAGGTACGGCGATTATCATAGGGGATTTTAATCTACAAATAGACTGGAATAACCAGATGGGCAAAGGCAGCATAGATGACAAATTCATAGACTGTTTTTGGAATAATTTCTTAGATCAGCATATCCTGGAGCCAACCAGAGAGCAGGCTATACCCAATTGTGCAATGTGATAGGATTAATTAATAACCTCATAGTGAAGGTGTCCCTAGATAACAATGATCATAATATGATTGAAATTTGTATTCACTTTGAAGAAGAGAACTGTGGGCCTAAGACTAGTATTTTAAACTTAAATAAGGGCAATTATGAGGGCATGAAAGCAGAGCTAGCAAAAGTGAACTGGCAATTTAGATTAAGGGATAGGTCAATAGCGATGCAGTGGCAGACATTTAAGGGGATATTTCCGAATACAGAGAATAGATACATTCCAACGAGAAAAAAGAATTCCAAAGGGAGGACCCACCATCTGTGATTAACTAAAGAAAGTTAAGGATAGTATCAAATTTAAAGAAAAAGCATATAATTACGCAAAGATGGGTGCAGGTCAGAAGATTGGACAAAATATAAAAAGCAGCAAAAATAACAAAGATTAATAAGGAGGGAAAACTTAAAGTATGAGAGAAAGCTGGCTAGAAATTAAAAGACAAATAATAAGAGTTTCTATAGATATTTAAAAAAGAAAAGACTTAATAAAGTGAATGCTGGTCCTATAGAAAATGAATCTGGGAAGTTAGTGAAAAATAAGGAGATGGCAGATGAATTGAATGGGCATTTTGCATCAGTCTTCACCATAGCGATACAAGTAATATTCTAGAAATGGCTGCAAGTCAGGGATTGGAAGGGAGGGAGGAACTCAGGAAAATTACAATCACCAGGGAAGTAGTACTTAGCAAATTGTTGAAACTGCGGGTTGGCAAGTTCCCAGGTCCTGATGGATTTTATCCTAGGATCTTAAAAGAAATGACTAGTGAGATAGTTGATGCATTGGTTTTAATTTTTCAAAATTCACTAGATTCGGGAAAGGTTCCATTAGGTTGGAAAATAGCTAATGTAACTCCTTATTCAAAAAGGGATGGAGACAGAAAGCAGAAAACTATAGGCCAGTTAGCTTAACATCTGTCATGGAGAAAATGTTAGAAGCTATTATTAAAAACCTATAACAGGGCACTTAGATAAACTTAAGGTAATCAGGCAGAGTGAACATGGTTTTGTGAAAAGGAAATCATGTTTAACCAATTTATTGGAATTCTTTGAAGAAGTAACAGGTGCTGTGGATAAAGAGGATCCAGTGGATGCACTGTACTTAGATTTACAGAATGCATTTGATAAGGTGCCTCATCAAAGGTTATTACGGAAAATAAAAGTTCATGGCGTAGGGGATAACATACTGGCATGGATAGAAGGTTGGCTAGCTAACAGGAAAGAGATGGTAGGCATAAATGGGTCTTTTTCTGGTTGGCAGGATGTGATGAGTGGTGTGTCACAGGGATCAGTTCTGGGGCCTCAACTCTTTACAATTGATATAAATGATTTGGATGAAGGGACTAATGGTATGGTTGCTAAATTTGCTGATGACACAAAAATAGGTAGAAAAATAGATTGCGAAGAGGACATAAGGAGGCTGCAAAAGGATATAGGTAGGTTAGATGAGTAGGAAAAGATCTGGCAAATGGAGTATAATGTGGGAAAATGTGAGGTTGTCATTTTGGCAGGGCAAAGAAAAAAGAACCATATTATCTAAATGGTGAGAGATTGCAGTGCTCTGAAATGCAAAGGGATCTGGATGTCCTAGTGCATGAATTGCAAAAGGTTAGTATGCAGATGCACCAAGTAATTAGCAAAACTAATAGAATGTTATTGTTTATTGCAAGGGGAATTGAATAGAAAAGTAGGGAGGTTATGCTTCAGTTATACAGGGCATTAATGAGACCACATTTGGAGTATCGTGTGCAGTATTGGTCATCTTATTTAAGGAAAGATGCATTGGAACTGGTTCAGAGAAGGTTTACTAGATTAATACCTGAATGTGAGGGTTGTCTTATGAGGAAACGCTGGACAGGCTAGGCTTGTATCCGCTGGAGTTTAGAAGAGTGAAAGATGACTTGAATGAAATGTTGTAAGATCCTGAGGGGGCTTGACAGGATGGATGTGGAAAGGATGTTTCTTCTTATGGGAGAATCTAGAACTCAGGGTCACTGTTTCAAAATAAAGGGTTGTGCATTTAAGGCAGAGATGAGGAAGATTTTTTCTCTCAAGGGGCTGTGAGATTTTGGAATTCTCTTCTTCAAAAGGTAGTTGAAGCAGCATCTTTGAATATTTTTAAGGCAGAAATAGATAGATTCTTGATAAGCACAGGGGTGAAAGGTTATCGCGGAAATTTGGAGGGGTGTTGGGGGAAAGTTGGATGGGGGTTTGTGGAAAGATTGGAGAGGGGTGTTGGGGAAGAAGGTTGGATGGCGAGTTGGGAGGAAGTTTACCAGGGTTTGGGGGACATTGGTGGATGGTTGGGGGTAGGTTGGAGGGGGGCTGGAGGGGAGGTTGGAGGGGGGTTGAAGAGGAGGTTGTTAGGGAATATTGAATAGGAGGTTGGAGGGATTTGGGGGAGGTTGGGGGATTGGGGGAGGTTGGAGGGGAATTGGGGGGGCCTTTGAGATGCAGTTGGTGGGGATTTTGGGGGGAGGGTTGAGTGTTGTTAATGGGCTGTTCAAGGGATAATTAGGGGAGGTTAGAGGGGATGGTTGCGGGATGTTAGAAGGGTGTGGTTGGGGGCGGCTAGAGGGGGTCATTGGGATTAGCCACAGATTTGAATTGCTTTGTAAATGTAGTGATTTCTTTGTAGCCTCTTTCCTAACATTGCTCTGTGATTAATTATCCTCAGAGAAACAACATTGGGCCTACAATTTCACCATTGCTACAGTCACTCTGCTTGCTGCATGCAGGTGTAATGAAAGAAAGGCAAAACCTATATTTATATAGCACCTTTCACAATGTACCAAATCACTTTACAGCCAATTAAATACTTTTAAGTTGTATAACTGGTATAATGTAGGCAATGTTATCAAATGGCAAAGCAAGGTCGAGGGGCCGAATGGCCTATTGTTGCTCCTAATACTTATGTTCATATGTCAATCTGGGATGGATGTGATGAACTGGGCTAGATGGTCTTTGTCATCCATAATTATTTTGAGTCAAAGGGGGAAATCATGGCTGAAGTTCAAGTTATTTTATTGCTAATGAAAGTTTACTATGAGCAGGCTTTGTGGGGTGAGATTGTCAGGACAGGAATGCATAACAGGTTCATAGTGAGTCTGTTTACACTGCACATGATTCTCAAGAGTCTTTCCCATTGACTTCAATCTTGTCCTTTTTTCAACTTACCTATTATCCCACTCTATCTTTGTGCTTTTTATGAGTTTTTTTTGTGGTATTGAAATATCGTGATAAAGTTTTGTTGCATAGTAGATATTGAAAATAAATTGTAGTGAGAAGCAGCGATCAGCAGAATCTTCAGACTTGCTGATCACGAACCAGATACAATTGTGAACCATTCAGCCTATGTCCTCTAGCCTTTTAAAAGTTCTGTTGCACAGACACACCTGAGGGCCCAGAAAAAGGAGAAGCACCATAATTTCTCTCCCTGGCCCTGGGTGGCAGATGAAGTTCAATGCTCAGAAATGTGAAATGATTCATTTTTGTAGAAAGAACATAGAGAGTCAGTATAAAATAGCGGGTACAGCTAAGGGGGTACAGAAGCAGTGGAACCTGGGTGTATATGTGCACAAGTCATTGAGGGTGGCAGGACAGGTTTAGAGAGTGGTTAATAAAGCATTCAGCATCCTGGGATTTATTAATAGGGGCATAGAGTACAAGACCAAGAAGGCTATGTTGAACTTGTATAGTTCACTAGTTTGGCTTCAGCTGCAGTATTGTATCTACTTCTGGACGCTACACTTTAGGAATTATTTGAAGGCATTGGAGAGAGTCTAGAAAAGATTAATGAAAATAGTTCCAGGCATGAGGAACTTCAGTTATGAAGATAGTTTGGAGAAGTTAAGCCTGCTTTCCTTAGAGATAAGGCTGCATCTGTGAAGCAGATGGAGTTAAGGTTTTGTGTTGAATATGACTCTTCTGAAGAAGCGCAATGTCCTTAGACTAATCTCAGATGGTGCAGAATTCTGGGATACTGTCATTGGTCCCAATAAATAAGGAGTACAAAGGTATAGCTGTGTCTCAAGAAGAGTCATATTCGACACGAAATGTATTTCCAGCACTTTATATTTCTATTCCTGACTAGATAACTTGTCTGCATTATACAACAGGTTCCACTATGTTTCCAGCATTTCAAGTTTAGTTAAAGTCCAAAGTGAGCGGATTTAAACTCTTTATTGTTACCTGTTGTTTGCCTTTTCACTCATTCTTTGCTGTGCCCTGGACAGGGTGTTCCACTCCCGATATAATGGCAGTTTCAATGCTAAGTCTCACCTGATACCTTAACCTCTTTCTTCAGATTCTGACGACCTGTTATGATATTTTCAGCTTTTGTTTCCTAATAGTAGTACTCTGTCATTGTTGGATGCATAAGACATGGAAATTTTCTGTGTTACTTGCGTTGTTTGCCATGCCACTTAACTTGTGCCCTAATGGTATGTAACATTTTTTCTCCCTGTAGTCTGCATGGCACTCCCCTCACTGATTCTGGCTTGGCTGTACTGAACCCTGTCCTTTCCCTACACCCCTCCCTAATATCACTGGATCTTGGGGACTGTATTCTGGGAGATGAAGGAATGAATCTCATCTGTGGACTGTTACCACCGGATGGAGCAAAGTCAGGTATGCATTATGTTTGACATTTGTTCTGAATAACCCCAACTGGCTATGGGATGAAGGTCCATATGCTTATAAATTGTTATTTGGAGTACAGAACTTGCCAAAAAATTTTACATGTTGTCGAAGCTTTTTGTCTTGCACACATCAGGACAATTCACAAGAATACCAAATGTAAAGCGAACAACAATTTATATTGCATAAGAAGAGAGTGCTAATTGTTGGCAAGTGGACTCTGAATGGCCTTATCAGAAACCTTGTAAATCGGGCCTGAGCCATTTGCTCACCATGCGAGCTTGATGCTGAAATAGGGCACATGAAAGCCATCCCGCAAGATAATGGGCGGAATCGTCCCAGATTTGCACAAAGTGCAGTAGCGGGCATGAAAAAGATCGTTTTATCTGCTGGCCGCAATGGCAGGTTTTTGTGCCATATTGTCCCCTCCCCAGTGCATCTCACCTCATTAACAATACATTCACAGGAAACACGCCAGATCGCTGGCAGGCAGGCTCAGATTTGCCCGCCATGCCGTGACCTCAACACTTCCTTGCTCTGGGCGCCATATTTAAAGTGCACCAGAGCGCAGTCTACTTTTTGTCTACAGACCAGGACTGCTCCAGGCAACAGATGGCCCTGAAAGCAAAGAAGACGGCAGCTCCCAAATTTAGAGACGCCTCTCTGGTGTGCCTCCTGGGCGCATTAGAAGCCTGCTTCGGTGTCTTCTACCCCCACAGGAGGTCCACCAGAGTCACCAATCTAGCCAGGGAGGCGGTGGCAGCAGTGGTCAGTGCCACTGGAGCACAGAGGAGGTCAGCCATCCAGTGCAGGAAGAAGATGAATGGTCTCATCCATTCCACCAGGGTAAGTCCACCACCTCATTGCTCTCAACTCACATACTCACAAACCCATCACACATCTACAGCGATCTCACAGCTCAAGGGACAACACCACTAACTCTCACACACACCCTCACATCTTCATCAGGCTCATATCCTCTAGTGCTCATGTCCTCATCCCATTCATGGCTCCGCTCACCACACAAACATTCCATGCAGTGCTGTGCATCCTGCTCAGACTTTCTCCATCTGTTTTCATGCAGGAGATGCTGGCTCATAACAGTAAGGAATGGTCCCGGACCAAAGGTGGAGCGGCCCACATTAGGTCTCTCACTCACTTTGAGGCGCATGCCATCACACTGACTGGTGTTACGATGCGACAGATGTGTGCCAGGCAGATCAAATCCATGAGCGAAACTTGAACACACAGTCAGAATGATTTTGAAATTTGTATTTTATTTCTAGAGGCGTGCCCTGAATTCAGTAGTAATAAATCTACCAAGACTCTAGAGATTTTTTACAAAACTACATTAAACATTTATTAACAAAAGAAAAGATTTCAAGTGCATACATAAGTCTACAAATTACTCATATAATAACTCCTAAAACCCCTAATTCATCTGGCTTCCAGTTACACCCCTATTAAGGCAATAGTAAAAAAATAGATTTAAACAGATCCAGGTAAATCATCACAATACCCAGGACAGTAGAATTCAAAGGGGCTTTTCCCAGCATTGGTTTCTGTAGACAGCAGCTTAATGCACAACTACTGGAGGCTTTTCATGCTTCAGGTAGATCTTACAATGCCTTCCTCTCTGACACATAGCCTCTTCTCCTTTATACATGTTTCCTCCTTTTAATGCAAATTCTATTGTTCTCATTTGTCTTTGGAATTTTACCTTTCTCATAATATAAATCATTTCATGGTGCTAATACTATTAGTAACCTTAGAGAAAAATAAACCCTCTGCTTGGCCGAGCTTTATAGGGTGAGAGTGCAAGAGAAACAGCGCAGTCATTTACAGGGTGAAAGTGCAAGAGAAACAGCGTGGTCATTTACAGGGTGAAAGTGAGAGAGAAACAACAGGGCCATTTAAAGTGAGAGAGAAACAGCGCAGTCATTTACAGGGTGAGAGTGTGAGAGAAACAGCGTGGTTATGTTTGTGGATGTGGTGCCAATCAAGAAGGCTGCTTTGTGCTGGACAGTGTCAAGCTTCTTAAGTGTTGTGGGAGCTGCACTCAACCAGGAAAGTGGGGAGTATTCCATCACACTCCTGATTTGTGCCTTGTAGATGGTGGACAGCCTTTGGGGAGTCAGGAGGTGGGTTACTTGTCACACTATTCCGAGCCTCTGACCTGCTTCTGTAGCCACAGTATTTATGTGGCTAGTCCAGTTCAGTTTCTGGCCAATGGTAACTCCCAGGATGTTGATAGTGGGGCATTCAGTGATGGTAATGCAACTGAATGTCAAGGGACGATGGTTGGATTCTCTCTTGTTGGAGCTGGTCATTACCTGACACTTGTGCGGCGTGAATGTTACTTGCCACTTGTCAACCCAAGCCTGGATATTGTCCAGGTTTTGCTGCATTTGAATATAGACTGCTTCCATATCTGAGGAGTCGCGAATGGTGCTGAATGTTGTGCAATCATCAGCGAACATCCCCACTTCTGACCTTATGTTGGAGGGAGTTCATTGATGAAGCAGCAGAAGATGATTGGGCTGAGGACACTACCCTGAAGAACTCCTGCAGTGATGTCCTGGAACTAAGATGACTGACCTCCAACAACCACCAACCACCTTCCTTTGTGCTAGGTATGACTCTGAACAGCAGAGAGCTTTCCCCCTGATTCCCATTGGCTCCAGTTTTGCTAGGGCTCCTTGATGCCACATCTGTCAAATGCTGCCTTAATATCAAGGGCAGTCACTCTCACTTCCCCTCGGGTGTTCAGCTCTTTTGTCATGTTTGAATCAAGGCTGTAATGAGGTCAGGAGCTGAGTGGCCCTGGCAGAACCCAAACTGGGCGTCAGTGAACAGGTTATTGCTAAGCAAGTGCCGTTTGATATCACTGTTGATGACCCCTTCCGTTACTTTATTGATGATGGAGAGTAGACTGATGGGACGGTAATTACCCAGGTTGGATTTGTCCTACTTTTTGTGTACAGGACATACCTGGGCAATTTTCCACATAGCTGGGTAGATGCCAGTGTTGTAGCTATGCTGGAACAGCTTGGCTAGGCACGGCAAGTTCTGGAGCACAAGTCTTCAGTACAATTGCCGGAATATTGTCAGGGCCCATAGCCTTCAACCGTTTCTTGATATCATGTGGAGTGTATTGAATTAGCTGAAGAATGGCAACTGTAATGCTGGGGACCTCCAGAGGAAGCCAAGATGGATCATCCACTCGACACTTTTGGCTGAAGATTGTAGCAAATGCTTCAGCCTTATTTTTTGCACTGATGCGGTGGGCTCCTCCATCATTGAGGATGGGGATGTTTGTGGAGCATCCTCCTCCAGTGAGTTGTTTAATTGTCCACTACCATTTACGACTGGATGTGGCAGGACTGCAGAGCTTTGATGTGATCCGTTGGTTGTGGGATCGCTTAGCCCCATCTATCACTTGCTGCTTATTCTGTTTGACACGCAAGTAGTCCTGTGTTATAGCTTCACCAGATTGACACCTCATTTTTAGGTATGCCTGGTGCTGCTCCTGGCATGCCCTCCTGCACTCTTCATTGAACCAGGGCTGATCCCCTGGCTTGATGGTACTTACCACTTATCAGCCCCAGCCTGAATATTGTTCAGGTCTTGCTCCATATGGGCTTGGACTGCTTCAGTGTGTTAGGAATTGCGAATGGTGCTAAACATTGTGTAATCATCAGCAAACATCACTTCTGACCTTATGACGGAGGAAAGGTCACTGATGAAGCAGCTGGTGATGGTTGGTGAGTGCAGATGGAGTTGATGATGTGTAGAAGTCACTATGAGAGTAGAAGACTGCTCTGATGGACCTTTTGTTTTTGTATATGTGTTTCATATGTATATTGTTTTGTTTTGTCTTTGTTCTTCTCATATTGTGACTTGTGTGGAGCCATCAAACCTTCTGATACTGATTCTGTTTTCTCTCAGGTCTGAAAGAGCTGACGCTGAGTGCTAACCCAGCTATCACTGTGAAGGGATGGGCACGTCTGGCGATTGCGGTTGCCCACAGTTCTCAACTCCGTGTCCTTAACTTGGATTATAATCCTTTAGGTGAGAATATGAAATCACAGATGACGATGAATCCAGAGTATTCTTTAAATTAACTCTGAGAATCGCCTTTTGGAATTTATTCAGTTTTCCTACTGATTTAGGTTTGTCATTTGTTTATCTCCAGGACTAGTTCTTATGGATAGGAAAATGTGTGGCTGTTCCATCTTATTCCCATTACAACTTTGGTAAGATTGCAGCCGAACTAGACTGAGGGCTGTCCTGGCATTTCAATGAACTTCTCACAGTAGCTTTTTGAAGGTGGAGCCCAGGAGAGAGGACTTGTATGTCCTGGACACTGAGACAATTGACAAGAGGTGAAACTGACCAAGAGTCACATTCATCTCCTTGTCTCTCAGTGAGAATATTTTCTCTGATGTTCAAAGCTGGTTTTACAAAGTGGCCTGTAGGGGCAAAAAAATTATTCTTTTGAGGGGAGGCAGAAGGTGGCTGGGCAATTTGGCACTCAGCCTGGGCTGGGCACTCTTTTGTTGACTTTGCAATTTTCCTGATATACTTGGAGCCTCAGGTTTTCACCAAATGATCTTGGTGTAGACACAATAAGAAATTTGAATGATCTGGAAAGTCCACCAGGATTAACAGTGTGAACTCTCTCCACATTGATGCCAAACCAAAGTACACCATCATGTTTCCAAATGATAGTACCTCTGTCGCAGTGCTGTCAAACGTGAGGACCTCCATTTCCAATATCCCCGAAATTTTACAAAATCCAACACAGTACAATGTAACTGAATTCCCAGAACTAATATCTACTTGCAAATTATGTATCTCCCTGTATATTATCAACTTTATAAATGATAAAGAATATGTACAGAAAGTACAAAGGCCACTCATTTACTATTTACACAGAATGATGGGTGGTCATTCCCCAAATAATAGACAGTTATGGAATCCAGTCCTCAAAACACCAGCAAGATATCAAGGAGGGAGAAATTTGTTCAATAACACTGCTTCTAGTGGTACTATGCAGATTTAATTCGATTCCTGGAGGCAGGTACTGCCACAGGCTGTTACCTGTGTCGCCTACATGACGTTGCTCATTGATATTATTGAAGAATGTCATGTGGGTGACACATCCAGCAACACATGGCACTGCCTACCCCTGGGGAAGTGATGTAAGTGTGAATAGCGTCACCAGAAGCTGCAACGCCTGAACAAATTTCTTCTCCCAAGATTTCCTGTTACACACCCTCACAGAATTGTTACAGAAGGTGGCCACTGTGTCTGCACTTGCTCTCCATAGGAGCAATTAGTATCTCTCCCTGGCCTTCTCCCCATGGCCCTGCACCTTCTTCCTTTTCTGAAGAAGAGGCTCTCCCTTGAATACTTCGATTGAACCTGCATCCACCACACTATCTGGCTGTGCATTCCAAAACCGAACCACTCGCTGAAGGAAAAATTTTTCCTCATGTCACCATTGCTTCTTTTGGCAATTATCTTAGATCTGTGCTTTCTTATTCTCCATCCTGTCACCAATGGGAAGAGATTTTCCTTATCACTCTGTCCAGACTCCTCATGATTTTGAATGCCTCTATCATATCTCCTCTCCACCTTTTCTCCAAGGAAAACAGTCCCAACCTCTCCAATCCATTGTTGTAACTAAAGTTCCTAATTCCTGGAACCATTTGTGTGATTTTTTTTTCTGCACTCTCTCTAATGCCTTCACATCTTTCCTAACTACTCTCTGTCCTGTCACCTTCAATGACTCATGCACGTGTACACCTAGGTCCCTCTGCTCCTGCACTCTCTTTAGAATTGTACTTTATTTTGTCTTGTGTCTCCATGTTCTTCCAACCAAAATGAATCACTTCACACTCCTACCTACATCTTTTGTGTAATACTTTCTGTGATGCTCTGCCACCCTGCTAAATCACTGACAATCAGAATTAAATATATTGCAAGCCAGGCACATTTGTCTAGCAACCTTTTTTAACGACATTGGGACATTCTTCCCACAATTGACAGACAACCTGACTTTCATTTTTCTCACAGCTGCAGCAAACCACAGAGAAATGGAAACAAACTCAAAGTAATTGAAGGCTTCAGATTAGAAAATTTTAAATAGAAAAGTTAAACTTTAGAGGGTACAATGCCAATTCACGAGGATGCTGCCTGCATCTAGATATACAAAAATGAAGAAAGACTTGAGAAATTTGATCTTTTATCATTTTAAAAACAGAGTATGGAGTAGATAGAAACAGACAGTTTCCAGTAGTTGAGGTTTTGATGAACAAGAGGCCATAAATACATGATTAAATATAAGGGATTTAGAACAGAAGCTGGGAGAAACGTCTTCATGCAGCGAGTTTGTGAGGTTACTGAATTAATTATTAGGGTTGTGATTGAGCCAAAAAAAGTCAGCATTCAAGATAGATGGATGAAGAAAAAAGGTTTTGAAAGGATATGGGAACATGCCACATAAATGTGATGAGGACACTTTACTTACCTGGAATATAAATGCTGACATGGACCATTTGGGTTGAATGACATATTCCAGTATTGTAGCTTGTATTTATTTCTATATATTTTGAAACAATGAGGTAGCTTTTTCATCTTCACTGCCAAAATGGTAATCTGACTGCAGATCATTGGAATAAAAATTGGTTGGGTTCTTTAAAAGGAGGTAAATGGCAAATGAAGTTCAACGCAGATGAGTGTGAGGTATTACATGTTGGCAGGAAGAATAGGGAGGACACATTACTTTAAAGGTACGCGTCTAGGTGGGGTAGAGGAACAAAGGGACCTTGGAGTACAAATACAATAATCATTAAAAGTTATCCACAGGTTAGCAGGGGCATTTAAAAAAGCAAACCAAGCACTAGGCTTTATTTCTAAGATGGAATTGAAAGTAGGGAAGTTATGCTCAACCTTGGTTACACCACACATAGAGAACTGCATGCATTTCTGGTCGCCATATTATAAAAGGATATAGAGGCACTAAAGAAGATGCAAAGAATATTTACAAGGATAACAGCAGAAATGCATGGGTGTATATATATCAGGAAAGGACTGACAGGATGGGCCTTTTCTCTCATGAAAATAGAAGGTTGATGGGTGACCTAATAAAGATTTTTAAATTATGAAAGATTTTGATATAGGGGCACTTAATCAATCAATGCCCTCAACCTGTATATCCTTAAAAGTAATAATACAATTAATATACTACTAACAATCTTGACATTCATGGGTAGAAAAGCAGGGAAGTTATGCTGAACCTTTAGGAAGCACTAGTTAGGCCACAACTAGAGTACTGTGTCCAGTTCTGGTCACCACATTTTAGGAAGGATTTGCGGGTTCCTGAGATGGTGCAAAGCAGGTATACCAGAATGGTTTCAGGGATGAGGGATTTTGCTGAAAGGTTAGGTTGGAGAAATTGGGGTTGTGGTGCAAAGAGGAGATTTGATGGGGGTGTACAAGATTATGGCAGGTTTAGATAATGTAGACAAGAAAAGCCGTTCCCGTTAGCTGATAGTACAAGGACTAGGAGACACAGATTTAAGGTTTTGAGGAGGAGATGCAAAGGAGTGTGAGGAAGAAATGTTTTGCACTGCAAGTGTAGTGACCTGGAACTTGCTGCCTACAAGATGGTGGAAGCAGAGACAATGAATGATTTTAAATGGAAATTGGATGGGCAATTGAGGGAAATGAACTTACTAGGCTATGGGGTAAAGTGAGAGAATGGTGCTGATTGGATTGTTCTACAGAGAGCGGTGGCATGTACTCGATGGCCAAATGACCTTCTTTGTGCCGTAATAATTCTATGACCCTAAGAGGAGATTCAATAGAGATGTTCAAACTCATTAGAGGACTGGGCAATGTAGATAGGGAGAATCTATTCCCATTGGCATAAGACTTGAGAACCAGAGGACACTGATGTAAGGTTATTGGCAAAAAAAGCAATGGCAACATGAGAAAAATCTTTTTTTTTTAAGGTAGCAAGTGGTTAGGACCTGGAATAAACTGCCTGAGAGTGTGGTGGAGGCAGATTCAATTGTGGCTTTCAGAATGGAATTAGCTGAGCATTTGAAGAGAAAAAAATTGCAGGGTTATGGGAAGGACAGAGAAGTGGAACTCTGATCTCTTGCAGGGAGCTGGTATGGACATGAGTGGGCTGAATGGTCTCTTTCTGTGCTGTAAGCATGCTATGATTCAATAATACAATATTTATTAACTTTTTATTGATATATCAGTCAAGCGAAAC
The DNA here is from genome assembly GCF_964194155.1 of Cetorhinus maximus. Taxonomy (NCBI): domain Eukaryota; kingdom Metazoa; phylum Chordata; class Chondrichthyes; order Lamniformes; family Cetorhinidae; genus Cetorhinus; species Cetorhinus maximus. The sequence goes on from NC_135883.1 coordinate 171,235,980, forward strand.
AAAGGTTCTGGCCTTCAGCCTGACCTGTAACTGACTAACATGACTCCACGACATATGAACTTACAAACAAGGAGCAGCAGTAGGCCATTCAGCCCTCAAGCCTGCTCCACCATTTAATAAGATCATGGCTCAAATTCTCAGAAAATTTTGGGAAATAAAAGTAGGGAAGGAAATGAACGGGAGCACTGAAGCTGGGGCTGGGAATGAGGCACACTGATTTGAGGCCATGAAAGCATAGGTTGAATCCCACAAAAAAAATAGAATCCTCCTGGACTGGCACAGACAGACAGGGTTATTCTGGACAAAGGGTGTCTTCTTCTTGGCATTTCTTCGTGGGTGAAGATTTTTGGAAGGTTGTATTGGTTGAAGGTCCGCTGGTGGCTTGTCAGGCTTACCTGGCAGATTTTCCCACAGCGGGTGCAGGTGAAGGTGTAGTCGCCACTGGAGAAATTGGATCTATGCTTCTCCTCCTTTTCTTTTTCATGCTCGCCCTTCACTCAGTCTCAAAGGTGTCAGCGGCATTCTAGACATGGCATCTCCAGGCATCGTGATGTATGGCCTGCGTTTCCGATTGGCAATGGTCAATGTGGCACTCAGAGAGGGACTTCTTCAGGGAGTCCTTGAAGCATTTGTGGGGTCCCTCTGTTCCATTTACCAATGGTCAGCTGTCCGTACAACACAACCTTGGGCAGACAACTGTCATCTATCCTTGCAATTTGACCCACCCAACGCAGTTGACTTTGCAGGACGGTGGCCTCACTGTTGGTGATGTTGGCTGTTCCCAGGACTTCGTATTTGTAACCTGGTCCTGCCAGCAGATCTTGAAAATGCTGCAGAGGCAGCCTCTGAGTGAAGTAACCCCCCCCCTCTCCCCCTCAGCTGATGAATGAGCACTCCTTCATATTGAACACCACTTGGAGGAAGCACTGAGTGTGGCAGGGCATGGAATGTACTCTGGGTGGGGGTCTTCAATGTCCATCACCGAGAGTAGCTCGGTAGCACCACCACTGACTGAGCTGGCCATTTCCTAAATGACATAGCTGATAGACTGGGTCTGTGGCAGGTGGTGAGGGAACCAACAAGAGGGAAAAACATACTTGACCTCATTCTCAACAACTTGCCTGCCGCAGATGCATCTGTCCATGGCAATATCGGTAGGTGCTTGTGGAAATGAAGTCCCATCTTCATATTGAGGATACCCTCCATCATGTTATGCGGCACTACCACTGTGCTAAATGGGATACATTTCAAACAGATTTAGCAACTCAAGACTGGAGATCCTTGAGGCATTGTGGGCCATCAGCAGAAACAGAATTGTATTCAACCACAATATGTAACCTCATAGCCCGGCATATCCCCCTCTCTGCCATTACCACCAAGCCAGGGGACCAACCCTGGTTCAGTAAAAAGTACAGGAGTGCATGTCAGAAGCAGCACCAGACCTATATAGAAATGAGGTGACAACTGGTGAAACTACACACATGCCAAACAATATAAGCAACAAGCGATAGATAGAGCTAAGTGATTCTACAACCAATGGATCAGATCTAAGCTCTGCAGTCCTGCCACATCCAGTCATGAATGGTGGTGGACAACTCACTGGAGGAGGAGGATCCACAAATATCTCCATCCTCAATGATGGGGGAGCCCAGCACATTAATGCAAAACATAAGGCTGAAGCATTCGCAAAAAACCAAACTGCCGAGTGAATGATCCATGTTAGCCTCCTCCGGAGGTCCCCAGCATCACAGATGCCGGTCTTCAGTAAATTTGATTCACTCCATGTGATATCAAGAAATGGCTGAAGGCACTGGATAGTGCAAAGGCTATAGGCCCTGCCAACATTCCAGCAATAGTACTGAAGACTTGTGCTCCAGGACTTGCCACGCCCCTCGCCAAGCTGTTCCAGTACACCTACAATGCTGGCATCCACCTGGCAATGTGGAAAATTGCCCAGGTCTGTCCTGTTGACGAAAAGCAGGACAAATCCAACCCGGCCAATTACCACCTCATCAGTCTACTCTCCATCATCAGTAAAATAAGGTAAGAGTAGGGTGAGGTGAGAGTGACAGCCCTTGACATCAAGGCAGCATTTGACCAAGTGTGACATCAAGGAGCCCTAGCAAAACTGGAGTCAATGGGAATCAGGATGAAGTCTCTCCGCTGGTTGGAGTCATACCTAGCACAAAGGAAAATGGTTGTGGTTGTTGGAGGTCAATTATCTCAGTTCCAGGTCATCTCTGCAGGAGTTCCTCAGGGTAGTGTCCTTGGCCCAACCATCTTTAGCTGCTTCATCAATGACCTTCCTTCCATCATAAGATCAGAAGTGGGGATGTTCGCTGATGATTGCACAATGTTCAGCACCATTCGCAACTCCTCAGATACTGAAGCAGTCCATGTACAAATACAGCAAGACCTAGGCAATATCCAGACTTAGGCTGACAAGTGGCAAGTAACATTTGCGCCACATTACTGGCAGGCAATGACCATCTCCAAGAAGAGAGAAACTAACTATCGCCCCTTGACATTCAATTGTATTACCATCGCCAAATCCCCCACTATCAACATCCTGGGGGATACCATTGATTAGAAACCGAACTGGACTAACCATATAAATACTGTGGCTACAAGAGCAGGTCAGAGGCTAGGAATCCTGTGGTGAGTAACTCACCCCCTGACTCCCAAAAGCCTGTCCACCATCTGCAAGCCACAGGAGTGTGATCGAATACTCTCCACTTGCCTGGATGAGTGCAGCTCTAACAACATTCAAGGAGCTTGACACCATCAAGGACAAATCAGCCCATTTGATTGGTACCCTATCCACAAACATTCACTCCCTCCACCACTGATCAACAATAGCAGCGTTGTGCACCATTTATAATATGCACTGCAGGGAATTCACCAAGGCTCCTTAAACAGCACCTTCCAAACCCATGACTGCTACCATCTAGAAGGACAAGGACAGCGGACACATGAGACCACTACCACCTGGAAGTTCCCCTCCAAGCCACACACCACCCTGACTTGGAAATATATCATGGTTCCTTCACCATTGCCGGGTTGAAATCCTGAAACTCCCTCCCTAACTGCACTCTGGCTGTACCTAAACCACATGGACTGCAATGGTTCAAGAAGGCAGCTCACCACCACCTTGTCAAGGGCATTTAGGGATGGGCAATAAATGCTGGTCTAGCCAGCGACGCCCACATCACATGAATGAATAAAACGTTTTCTAATACCTTCCTGTTTGTCCTCCCTCAGCCAAAAACCCTCTCTGAAGTTGTCGCTCAGAGTTCTTCCTGGGGTTCTGCATCCAAAATAGCTGTTTGCAACCTGGCTTTATACAGTTCAAAAACTTAAAATGGCTGCTGTCCCAAATTGTTGTATTATGCTCCCATATTAGATATTGGGTTAGCTTGGGGCAAGGTCTCATCCATTATCTTTTTAGCTGAGGTAGTTAACCTTTTAACTTAAAAGTTTCCATTCTCCCAGATGTGAGGAGATAGGAAAGAGCTATTTACACCTCCAGGGAGAACCATTGTCTATTTGCTGACTCATTGAATTTCTAAAAGTCTTTTCATGTCTGGGTATGTCTGCTTGGAATGCACTCGGAGCCTTCTGGAAGCTCAACAACATTGCAGTTGCAAAAACATTCAGGTGACATTTTCCTCAAATCAGCCATCTTTAAGTCTTGCATCCATTTGAAAAGGAAGTTTAGCCTTATTTTTACAAAATGCATAATATCGCAACTACATGTTCATGACAGATTGTACCTAACCTGTACCTGAGCATTGCTCCCTTAAATCACATGTTGTTCCATTACAATTTTTCCTGTCAGTCTTTGATGCCATTTTACTCTGGTTGGATCCCTTCACATCCAATTGAAGTTATTGTTAAAAAAAGAGACATGCTATCAAAGCTTTTCATCTTGCAATCATCAGGATAGCTCGCAAAAAAATTCCAACAGTAATGGGGGTACAACAATTTATATTCATGAGAACAGAGTGTTGATTGGTTGGCAAGTGGACTCTGATTGGTGAAGGCATTGCCATGGAACAGTTAACTGCCCAGCTTTGTTCAAATTCAAACTGGGCATGTCAACTCTGATTGGTCAAGCATTTCACTTGGGAATGAACCAGGGAATGACTGTTCCATAAGCTTTATGTTTAGTTGAAAAAAGGTGCAATGTGTAAACACGCTCCTTTTATCTGCAAAGAACAGATTCTGTGTGTGAATATATGCTGCTTCGAGCATGCATAAGTGAACCAAATGGCAAGCCCGACTGATAATCTTAAATCTTAATGGTTTTCAGTGTCATTCTTAGCATAACAGGATTGTTTAGCCTGTGTTGTCCAATCACAGAATCATATCTAATGTTGGACACTATGTTTTGAGTTTTTGCAAGCACAGGCTGGTTGAGTACAGTCAGTAAGTACTTTGTTGTGAACAGCTGAAGTGATGTGCTGTTTGATACGATCCACCGATCATTGGGACATGCGGCCTATGTACACATCACACCAGCACTGAAATTCATATACCACATTGCTCACCTTTGCAAAGGCCATACAGTAATTGTATATCAATAGCAATGCAGTGTCCATGTTCCTGTTCGACGTTGCTAACCTATTCACCAGTGAAGGAACCAGAGACATTTGCAGCGCATTACTATATCATGGTGACCTAGATGCACCACTAATATCTGAATCTGTATTCATTGAACTTATGAATCAGCAACTCACGCAGTTGAGATCAGTTTTAACGACACTATGTATGCCCAAATAGATGGTGTTGCCATGGGATCTGCTGTAGGCCTCTTGCAAATACCTTAGTCGGTTTCCACGAGAAATGCATCTTCGATGGAATGACACGTAACCACCAACTCCTTTGTAAGATTTTGGAGCTTGGGGCCACAGACACCTAAATAGGCAGTTGATTGGTCATAAGTAATTTTAAGATGGTTTATTAAGTTTATTGAGAAACAACAGATTAGATATGATACATTAACTAATTAGACAGAAAAAAATATATACAACCTGTAACAGCTTGTGATAACTGCATTCCGCTGTCAAGTCAAAGTGTTAGGAAACTCTTCCTTTGATCTCTTGATTTTCCTCCTCCTCCTCTGGTCCATCCTCCATCTGAAGAAGGTGCCCAACGAGCACTGCACAGATAAAGGGGTGCACAAGATGCCATTCTATCAGCTTAGGAATGTCAACATGGCAGCCTGAACTAAGACTGTTTAGAGGTCAAAATGTATAGAAATCCTCTTTCCAGAGAGAAAATCAAGGCTGTTTAGCTAATCCCATAAAATCTAAGAAAATACCTGCTTATTAAAGGCCCCAATTTCTTTCACCTTGCATACTTCTGACACATAGATGATACGTTTACTATATTTTAATCTGCAGCTGCATGTAAGAACTTCCTTACATACCTTAATGGGCTTCATCCTGTTCATCCTTGAAATGGAGAAGTCAAATGAGCTCCATTTCCTCAATGTGCTAGTTGAGAAATCTGCTAGTAGGTTCTAGTACATTCTACTGCAAGCCTACCTTCACTGGTCAATATACATGTTGGGATTCCTACAATTCCATCCACTGTAAGACTAGCCTTATCAGAAACCTTGTAAATAGACCCCGAACCATTTGCTCACTGTCCATGCTTGATGCTGAATTAGGGTCGTATCGAAGCTATTCTGTGGGATAATGGCTAATCAGATCACTCACTGTATACCATGCAAACTCATGAATGGGCCTATTGGGTCAATGCCAACTCCCTGTTGAGCAATCCGGTCAGTCCCATTCCCTTCCCCTACCCTCATATCCCTGTAGTCTTGCAACTTTATTTCCCTCAAGCGCCCATCCAATTTCCTTTTGAAAGTATCGATCTCTTGCCCAAAACCATAATCTGTGTCACCTACACCTTTCTGTGCCATTCTCTAATGGGAACAACTTTTCTTTATTTACTTCATCTAAGGCTATCATAATCTGTACACCTCCATCAAATTTCCCATCAATCTCCTTATCCCCAAGGAGAAGAAACACAGCTTCTCCAACCTAACCTTGTAGCTAAAATCCCTCATCCCTGGAACTATTCTGGCAAATGTCCTGTGCACCTTGTCAAGGACCCTTAATCTTTCCTAAAGTGTGGTGACCAGAACTGGCCAGAACTAGGTCCAATGGTTAACTCTTATCAACCTGTGACAGAAAAGTCAAACTAGAATAAAATGAGGCAGACAACCAGAAGTGACAAAGGCACACCCTGCCTAGCAAACCCTGCAAGGTCCTCCCTACAGATAGCTGGGGTCTAATGCCAAAATTGGGAGAGCTGTCTCACAGACTAGTCAAGCAACAACCTGACATAGTCATACTCACTGAATCATACCTTATAGCCAATACCCCAGACACCCCCATCACTATCTCTAGGTATGTCCTGCCCCACCAGGAGGACAGACCCCCCAGAGATAGTGGCACAATCAGAACCAGTCAAGAGGGTGTGGCCCTGGGAGTCCTGAACATTGACTCTGGACTCCATGAAGGCTCATGGTATCAGGTCAAACTTAGGCAACCACCCACCCTCAACTGATGAATCAGTACTCCTCCATGTTGAACATCACTTGGAAGAAGAATTGAGGTTAACAAAGGCACAGAATGTACTCTTGGTGGGGGACTTAGTTGTTGGTGTTATTGCAAGAAGGATGAAGTATAAAAGTAGGGAAGTCTTGCTACATCTGAATTGCTGAGACCACACCTAGAGGGACATATTTGCATTGGAAGCAGTTCAGAAAAAAATCACTAGGCTGATTCTTGAGATAAAGTGTTTGAATTATGAGGAAAGGTTCAGCAGTGTGGGCATATACTCGTTGGAGCCTAGAAGAATGCAAGGTGATCTTATTGATTCTCAGGGTATTTGACAAGATAAATGCTGAGAGGATGTTTCCCTCGTGGGGTAATCTAGAACTTGGGGGCACAGTTTAAAACTTAGGGTCTCCCATTTAAGACAGCGATAAGGAGGAAGTTCATCTCTCAGAGGGTTGTTAGTGTTTGGAGTTCTCTTCCACAGAGAGAAATGGAGACTGGGTCATTGAATATATTCGAGACAGAGTTAGACACTTTTTATTGACAAGGGAGTCAAGGGTTATGGGGGGCAAGCAGGAAAGTGGAATTCAGGTCACAGAAAGTCAGCCATGATTTTATTGAATGGCAGAGCAGGCTCGAGGGGGCTGAATAGCCTACTTCTGCTCCTATTTGTTATGCTCTTATGTTATTATGTCCATCACCAGAGAGGCTCAGCAGCATCACTAGGGACTGAGTTGCCCGAGGCCTGAAGGACATATCTACCAGGTTTGGCCTGCGAGAGGTGGTGAGAAAACCAACAAGAGGTAAAAATCTGCTAGATCTTGTCCTCATGAGTCTACCTATCGTAGATGCATCTGTCCTAGACAATATGGTAGGAGTTATAACTGCACAAATCTTATGGAGACAAAATTCCATTTTGACACTTTCGATACCCTCCATCATGTTGTTTGGTACTACCATCTTGCAAAATAGGATATATTCAGAACAGATCTGGCAGCTCAATACAGCATCCATGAGGTGTGTGCACCATCAGCAGCAGCAGAATTATATTCAATCACAACCTGTAGCCTCATGAACTGGCACATCCCTCACTCTATCATTACCATCAAGCCAGGGATCAATCCTGGTTCAATGACAAGTGCAGGAGTGCAGCACCAGGCATACATAAAAATAAGGTGCCAATCTGTTGAAATTATAACATGGGACTACCTGCATGCTAAACAGTGGAAGCAGCAATAGACAGAGCTAAGTGATCCCACAACAAATGGATCTGTTCTGAGCTCTGTATCCCTGCCATATCTAGTCATGAATGGTGGTGGACAATTAAACAACTAGGTTGAAGATACCCTGTGAACATCCCCATGCTCAATGATGGAAGAGTCCAGCAAATCAGTACAAAAGACAAGACTGTAGCCACACTCAATGATCTAGGCATCCTCCTAAGATCCTCATTATCACAGATGTCAGTCTTCAGCCAATTCAGTTGATTCTGTGCGATATCAAGAAAGCGCTGAATGCTTTGGGTACAACAAAGGCTGTGGGCCCTGACAACATCCTAGCTGTAGGACTAAGGATTTGTATACCAGAACTAACCATGCCTCAACCAAGCTGTTCCAGCACAGCTATAGTACTGGCACTACCAATTGAGAAAATTGCCCAGGTATGTCCTGTCCACAAAAAGCAGGACAAATCCTACCTGGCCAATTACTGCCCATCAGTCTATTCTCTATCATCAGCAAAGTGATAGAAGGTGTCATTGACAATGCTATCAAGTGGCACTGACTCAGCAATAACCTGCTCACTACTGCTCAGTTTGGGTTCTGCCGGGGCTACTTAGCTCCTGGCCTCATCACAGCCTTTGTCCAAACATGTGAAGAGGTGAGGCGAGAGTGACTGCCCTTGACATCAAGGCAGCAGTTGATCAAGTGTGGTTTTAAAGAGCGTTAACAAAATTGAAATCAATGGGGATCAGGGGAAAACTCTCCATTGTTTGGGGTCAGGCCTTCTTCTTTTCAAGTTCTCTGCCCAATGGTAGATTCGGCCCACAACACTGTGATCTCCACCATGGATAGAGGCAACAGATCCCAAATCCACCCCAGGGATCAGGGATCAAACCCCATGCTACATATTTTGTAGCATAATGTACATTCTTAACTGTTTAGGGCATTAGTGAACCATTTTACAACAACCAAGTTTCATGGCCACCATTATTGAGACTAGCTTTCAGTTCCAGATTTTTATCAATTGAATTTAAATTCTACCAACTACCATGGTGGGATTTGAATCCATGTCCCAGAACATTAGCCCAGGCCTCTGGCATGTGTTGTTATTACTAGCCCAATGACATTACCCCACCCCAATCTGATTCCCAGCAGCCAATCAGCACCCCCCCAAGAAGCCCAACATACATTTTTACATGTACATTGTAGCCTTCAGCCATGGATAGTGATGGTAGAGACTCCAATTTCTTTCCATCACACAGCTGACTAGGAAGTTGGCATATGAAGGAAGGATTTATAAGTTGATACTCAACCTGTTTGACCACATTATGAACACACCTTCTTTGGCCAGCAAGGCCTGGAGTAGGGCTTGAACCCAAAGCTTCTAAATCAGAAGCAGACACACTAACCACTGTGCCACTATACCTCCCAGTCATACTTAGCATAAAAGAAAATGTTTGCGGTTGTTGGAGGCCAATTATTTCAGTCCTAGAACATTGCTGCAGGAGTTTGTCAGGACAGTTTTCTAGACCCAACCACCTGCAGCTGCTTCATCAGTGACCTTCCTTCCTTCATTGCGGTGGGGACGTTCACTGATGATTGCATGGTGTTCAGTGCCATTCTCATTCTCCTCAGATACTGAAGCGGTCCGTGCCTGCATGCAACAAGACCTGGACAACATTCAGACTTGATCTCATAAGAGATAAGTAACACCACACAAGGGGCAGGAGATGACCATCTTCAACAAGAGATAATTTCACCTTGTCACCCAAAGACATTATCATCGCTGGATCCTTCACTATCAACACTCTGGGAGTTACCATTGATCAGAAAATTATCCAGCCATGATCAGAAAATGATCCAGCCATGTAAATATTGTGTCTGCAAGAGCAAGTCAGAAGTTGGGAATTCTGCAGTGAGTAACTCACCTACTGACTCCCCAAAGCCTGTCCACCATCTACAAGGTGCAAGTCAGGAGTGTGATGGAATACTCTCCACTTGCCTGGATGAGCGCAGCTCCAGCAACACTCAAGAACCTCAGCACCATCAAGAAGAAAGCAGCTCACTTGATCAACAACCCATCCACCATCTTAAACATTCACCCTCTCCATACTGCACAATGTGTGCACCATATATAAGATGCACTGTAGCAACTCACCAAGGCTGCTGCGACAGCATATTCTAAATCCACAACCTCTACCACCTGGAAGAACAAGGGCAGCAGATGCATGGAGACACCACCACCTGCAAGTTCCCCTGGAAGCCACTCACCATCCTGACTTGGAACTCTTTCATCATTCCTTCACTATTGCTGGATGAAAAACCTGGAACTCCCTTCCTAACAGTTCTGTGGCTGTACTTGCAGCAGATGGACTGCAATGGCTCACCACCACCTTCTCAAGGACAATTAGGAATAGGCAATGTATGCTGTCCTTGCCAGCGATGCTTACATCCCAGGAAGGGATAGAAAAAATACTCCAGTTGTGTAACCATATTTTTATGAAAGTTCAGCATAACTTTCCTGCTTTTATACTCAATACTTTGAGTTATTGAGCCCAAGATAAGAACATTAGAAATCAGACTGGTAGTAGGCCATTTGACCCTTTGAGCCTGTTTTGCCATGAAATAAGATCATTGCTAATCTAGTTGTGGCTTTAGCTCCACTTCCCCCCTCCCCCATGACCATTGACCATTGACTCTCTTACAGATCATGAGTGAACCAGATCTTTTTTTTTACAACAATCAACAATTATTTCATGGCTCCCATTACTTTGAGATTTTTCAATTGATTGAATTTAATTCCACACATGCCAATGTGGTAGTTAAACCCACATCACTAGACCATTAGCCTGGACCTCTGAACTAACAGACTAGTGACACTACCACAACACCATCACCTCCCTCCTATAAGGATTTTATGATCTGCCTATCCTTAAAATTATTTTGCCATTGATAATAAATGCAGGTCCTAACCCCAATGGTGACAGCTGTTTGAGCAATATAGAGATCTCCCTGGAGGCAGCCAATTAAGAAGCCACCTCATGAAGTGCCATTCATATAAGGACAGCGGGCAGACCAGGGAACTGGCAGGATTAATGGGAAACATTGCAGCCATGTCCTGCCAGTAGCTCCACCAGGAGAGGTGGGCACTGTTGAGGCAGACAGGAGACCATAAGGAAATATTATGATATTTTAAAAGGTCATTGTGACCACAGCTGCCAGGCAATCAGTGTTGGGGAGGAAACCCTCCACTGGATGGCCTGCAGCCATGGCTATAGCAATTAAATGTTGGATAAAAAACCTAACATGCTAATTCCCGAGTTTACTCATGGTCCTCACCTCCTCACTTCTCATCATGAAAAGTCACAGACCTGAAACATTAATCTCTCTTCACAGAGGCTGCCAGACCTGCTGAGTATTTCCAGTATTTTCTTTTTATTGTAGACTTCCACAGTTCTCTTGATTTGGGAACTGTCACTCTGCTATTTAAGAAAAGTCACATAGGAACAGCAGTAGGCCAATTAGCCCCTCAAGCATTTAACCTAACCCCATAAACTGCCTCTGTCCAAAATCCCATAATACTTTTGATTAACATAAATCTATCTATCTCAGATTTAAATTTACAACTGATCTAGCATCAATTGCCATTTACAAATGAAAGTTCCAAACCTCAGCCATATTGTGTGTAGAAGAGTTTCCTTATTTAACTTCTGAAATGTCTAACTCTAAATTTGAGTCTATGCGCCCAGTCCTAGGCTTCAACCAGCAGAAACAGTTTCTATCTACCTTATCAGCTCTCTTTAATATCTTGAAAACTTTAACCAAATCATCTCTTCACTTTTTTGATTAATTTACAGGATGTGGGCGTCACTGGCTAGGCTAGCATTTATTGCCCATCACTAATTGCCCTTGAGGAAGTGATGGTGAGCTGCCTTCTTGAACTGCTGCAGTCTCTCTGTAGGTACACCCACAGTGCTGCTAGGGAGGGAATTCCAGGGTTTTTGACCCTGTGACAGTGAAGGAACGGCAATATATTTCCAAGTCAGGATGCTGAGTGACTTGGAGGGAAACTTCCAGGCGGTGGTGTTCCCATGTGTCTGCTGCCCTTGTCCTTCTAGATGCCAATGGTAGTGGGTTTGGAAAGTGCTGGCTAAGGAGCCTTAATTCCAGGGAATATAACCCTAGTGTGTGTAATAGAAAAGGTGAGGTGGTGTAGTGGTAATGTCACCAGACTAATAACCTAGAGACTCAGGTACTGGGGATATTGGTTCAAATCCTACCACAGTAGGTGGTGAAGCAATAAATGTAGAATTTGTTTTTTTAAAAATCTAGTCTTGGTAATAGTGACCATGAAACCATTGTCAATTGTTCAAAAATGTCCTTTAGGGGAAGGAAATTTGCTGTCCTCATGTGACTCCAGACCCACAGCAATATGGTTGACTCTTAAATGCCCTCTTATATGGCCTAACAAGACACCCAGTCGTATCAAGCTGGTAGAAAGGCTGCAAAAAGGAATTAAACTGAATGGAATCATGCAGTATCGACTTAGGCACTGAAAACGACAAGCGCATACCCAGCCCACTCAACCCTGCAAAGTCCTCCTTATTAACATCTGGGATCTTGTGCCAAAATTGGGAGATCTATTTCGCAGGCTGAGATAGTCATACTCACGGAATCATACCTTACAAATAATGCCCTAGACACCACCACCACCATCCCTGGGTATGCCCTATCCCACTGTAAAGGACAGACACACCAGAGGTGGAGGTACAGTGGTTTACAGTCAGACAGGAGTTGACCTGGGAGTTCTCAACATCCACTCTGGACCCCATGAAATGACATGGCATCAGGTTAATTATGAACAAGGAAACATCCTGCTGATTACCACCTACTGCACCCCCCCCACCTCCTCAGCTGATGAATCAGTACTCCTCCATGTTGAATGCCACTTGGAGGAAGCACTGAGGATGGCAAGGGTGCAGAATGTACACTGGGTGGGGAACAACCATGTCCATCACCAAATGTAGCTCAATGGCACCACTACTGACTGAGCTGGCCAAGTCCTGAAGGACATAGTTGCTAGACTTGGTCTGCAACACATGGTGAAGGAACCAACAAGAGGGGAAAACTGACTTGACCTCATCCTCACCAACCTATCTATCTCAAGTGCATCTGTCCATAACGATATTGGTAGGAGTGACCGTCATACAGTCCTTGTGGAGATGAAGTCCCATCTTCAAATTAAGAATACCTCCATTATGTTATTTGTCACTACCGCCATACTAAATGGGATAGATCTAGCAACTCAAGACTGGGCAACCATGAGACACTGTGGGCTATCAGTAGCAGCAGTATTATATAAACCACAATCTGTAACCTCATGGCCCGGCATAGCCCCGATTCTACCATTACCATCAAGCCGGGGGATCAACTCTGGTTCAATGAAGAGAGCAGAAGGGCATGCCAGGAGCAGCACCAGACCTACCTAAAAATGAGGTATCAACTTGGTGAAGCTACAACACAGAACTACTTGCAAGCCAAACAGCAGAAGCTGGTTGGAGTCATACCTAGCACAAAGGAAGATGGTTTTGGTCATTGGAGGTCAGTCATCTCAGCTCCAGGACATCACTGCAGGAATTCCTCAGGGTAGTGTCCTAGGCCCAAACATCTTCAGCTGCTTCATCAATGTCCTTCTCTCCATCATAAGGTCAGAAGTGGGGTGTTTGTGATGATTGAACAATGTTCAGCAACATTTGCGACTCCATAGATGCTGAAGCAGTCTGTGCCCATAGGCAGCAAGACCTGGACAACATTCAGGTTTGGGCTGATAAGTGGCAAGTAACAATCACACCACACAAGTGCCAGGCAATGACCATCTCTAACAAGAGAGAATCCAACAGCCTCCCCTTGACATTCAATGGCATTACCATCGCTGAATCCCCCACTATCAATATTCTGGGGGTTACCATTGACCAAAAACTGAACTGGACCAGCCATATGAATACTGTGGCTACAAGAGCAGGTCAGAGGCTGGGAATTCTGTGGCTCTGTAACTCACCTCCTGACTCCCTGAAACCTACATCATCTACAAGGCACAAGTCAGGAGTGTGATGGAATACACCCCACCTGCCTGGATAAATGCAGTTCCAACAACACTCAAGAAGCTTGACACCATCCAGGTCAAAGCAGCCCACTTGAATGGCACCCCATCCACCACCTTCAACATCCATTCCGTCCACCACCAATGAACAGTGACAGCAGTGTGTACCATCTACAAGATGCACTACAGCAACTCACCAAGGTTCCTTCGACAGCACCTCCAAACCCTAACCTTTACCATCTGGAAGGACAAGGGCAGCAGATCAATAGGAACCCCATCACCTGGAAGTTCCCCTACAAGCCACATGCCATCCTGACTTAGGCTATGTCGCCGTTCCTTCACTGTTGCTGAATCAAAATCCTGGAACTCTCTCCCTAAACAGCACTGTGGATGTACCTACACCACATGGACTGCAGTTGTTCAAGAAGAAAGCTCACCACCACCTTCTCAAGGGCAATTAGGGATGGGCAATAAATACTGGCCTAACCAGCAACACCCACATCCTGTGAAGGAATAAAAAAAATGATCTGATTATGAAAACATTGTTGTTTCTCTTCTTGTTGAGATTCTTCAATTTCATTAATGGCCTTGTGTGAAAAGATTCTCTCATTATCCTCTGTCTATCTAGAGGTTTTAGTTCTGCACATTTTTCCAAAAAGCTTTCAAGCCTTTTATAACGAGAGTATTCTGTAGTTCTTGCAGGACAATGTTTGCACCTGTGGGGCTTTTTGGCGCACAATGCTGCCACAATTTAATGGTGTCCTGAGCTTTTGTTCCATAAGGTGTCTTCCTCCCTGGAGTGTCTTTAACATTTTTTTGATAAGTTGTACCATCATTGGGAGTTTTCTGAACCACAGTTTGTCTTCTCCTCTGAGAATGGCTCTGTTTTGTTTGTGGACCTCTGTTTGTCTCACCAACTGTATCACCTTCTCCAAAGTTAAGTCTTCTTTGGATTGAAGTAGGTCAGATAGGGTGTCATCGGTAACATCAACTATGATGCAGCTTTGTATCAGTTCAGTTTTTAAGATTACCATATTCGCAACCTTCAGCCAGTCGATACAGGTCATTGATAAAGGCATTTTGGTTCACCTGGTTTCCAGATTAAACTTGGCCCTTTCTAATATCTTGTTACTCCTTAAATTAAAATAGTTATCAAAAGCTTTTAAGAGTTCTTCAAATTTGTCAGATGTTTCATTTATGCCTCGTCTTGCTATCACATCATCAGCAATTTCTCTAATAGAGTATGATAATGTATTGACTTATTGTTCAATCTGGATGCAATACTGAATCCTAAAAATCCCATCCTGCATTGTGCCTTATTCTGTGTTTGATCTGGCCCTTCCATATGCCCAAATTAGCCTGGCAAGTAGAATTTGGAATCTATAGCTGTTCTAAACTTTTAGGAGGTTTGCCTTGACTTTTTAAACTTCTGTTGCAGTAATGGAGCTTTCCTGCACCGATCAGCTTTTCACTGAATCCCTTTGCAGTCGCTGACCCTTTTTGGTAATCGTTCCTAAACTTTGCAGAATTTTTAAACTAAATCCTGTAAGTTATTATTTTACCCTGTTCACAGCTTTCCTCCCGCTGTGGAATCATGTTTAAGCAGTCAATTTTTTTTTCAATTGCTGCCATGTGACCTCAGAACTGGACTGCAAGGTGTATCAAAACCAGTGCTCACTAAAAATGGAATTTTCCCAGTGCTGCCTGCTTACTGCGCTATTAATTTGAAGATTTTGAGCCCTTTTCAAGGATTGCTCACCCTTCCTCGATCTCTGGTTCTCTGACACTGGTGCTGGATTGGGATTTTTCACGGACCACCACATGCAATGTGCAGCTCTTAGTAAGCTGAGAGTTCATTTTCTCTCTGCCTTTCTGCTTCCATGTCTTTTATGGAGCTGTTTTGGAGATTTTCAAATGTCTTATCAAAGTCTTCAATTTTGGCGCCTTCTTTCAGGTCAGACTTGCAAACTTTTTTTAAGTTGGCTTTTGGAAATTTGGGGTCCTTCACAGCTGCTACCATGTTGAATGTTGCTTGGGATTGGCTAAGGAACAATTGCAGAGACATGGATATGTCTGAACAAAAGCTGGTTTATTGGATGAACATAGCTATTTACAGATATACAAGACTACTAAGGTGTTAACTCAGTCTAAGCAATGAGATTTCTCCATCTCGATTCAGTCATATGTCTCTCTTTTACATCATCATGAAGGTGGCACTGTTTCTCCAGTCCAACACATTAACCCTTCCAACCCTGAACACCCTAATTCTACAGTTATCTCCCATTGAAGTTGGGTGAAGTATATTTTAAAGATTCTGGTATTTTAGGGCAGTATTTTATCACGACTTCATGATTAGCTAGCTGCCTGTGTGTATTATTGTCATTTCACATAAGATAATATTTGCATTGATTTGATAAAAGAACAAAGTTGTTTTTGAATGGGTCAACATTGCCTAAAAGGTTTAATTATAATGTCAGCACTAACAATTTATTTTAATCTAGATTACTGGCTAGATTACTGGTTTGGATCTGACTGCTTGACTGATCCTGTTGTCATTAAGGTCAGCTTCAGCAGTTATTTAAATTGATTTAATCTAAACTTTTTCCACGAGATTACTAAAGTTCTATTAATAGAGCACAGAGACCATTGCTTGAGTGGGACTCAGCTGGATCTTGTGAGCTTCATCCGATAATACTTTATCTACTCTAAGAGCATCTGTGCTTGTGAACAGGCTATTTTTAAACTAATGAATATTCCTCATACCATCCAAAAATCATGTAGCCTAGCAACTGAGAGGGACATCAAACAGCAGGTTTCTGGGGCAGCACTTAGTATTTGCCTAAATTAATTCTAACCCACAAACAGGACGCAAAGACAGTACTTCAATATTAATTAAGAAACAGAAATGTAATTCAAAGTTTTATTCAGAAAAACTGATTTTTTTTAATTCTTTCATGAAATGTGGCGTCGCTGACAGGCCAGCATTTATTGCCCATCCCTATTCTTCTTGAACTGAAAAGGCAGTTAAGAGTCAACCACATTGCTGTGAGTCTGGAACCACATGTAGGCCGGACTGGGTAAGGATGGTAGATTTCCTTCCCTAAAGGACATTAGTGAACCAGGTGGGTTTTTACAACAATCAATGATGGTTTCATGGTCACCATTACTGAGACCAGCTTTGATTCCCAGATTTTTTAAATTAATCAATTGAATTTATTAATTAATTGAATTCAAATTCTATCAGCTGTTGTGGTGTGATGTGAAGCTGTGTCCCCATTAGCCCAGTCCTTTGGATTACTCGTCCAGTGACATTACCACTATGCCATATTTCCCTAATGTAGAGTAATGTACAGTTGCATATATTGCTGTAGAGAAGCTAAATGCCAACATTTGGCATTGCATCAGAACAAAAGCAGTCAAAAATAAGGGGAGACCTTTCTGCCCGACAAAACATTGTCCTCTGGTATGCTAACTCTACTCTCTTAGCACCAACCTGCTCTCTTGAGCAGGCGGAAGGAGTAGACAGGATTGGGATATTGATTAGAATAGTGGACTAGAGAAGTTGGGATTGGGAAGATGATTAGCGTATTTAAGGTTGGAAAACTGATCTGGGTAGTTGAGGCAGGGAAGTTGATTTGGGTGGATGGAGATTGGGAAGCTTATCAGGGTAGTTGGAACTGAGAAACTGATTAGAATAGTTGGGATAGGGATGTTAATTAGGGTGGATGGGGATTAGGAAATTCATCAGGGTATTTGGGATAGGGATGCAGGTAAGGACAATTGAAAAGTTGATTAGAATGGATAGAGATTGAGAAACTGATTGGGGTGGTTGGGATTAGGAAACTGATGAGAGCAGTGGAATTGGGAAATTGATGAGGGTGGAAAAGATATAATTGGTGATTGAGAAGTGATTATGGTAGTTGGGATTAGGGAGTTGTTTAAGGTAGATAGGGATTGGGAAGTTGATAAGGATAGTTATGATGGAGAAGTTGATTATGGTATTTGCGATTGGAATGTGAATTGATGTAACTTGTGCGTGGCTCAAAATAGTGCATACAATTACAGTATCTGCTGAAGCACAGTGGTTCCACAGAGTGTCCATTAATAAGAGTGCATCATTAACCGTGTATGGTAGTTGGGAATTTGGTGAGAACAGCAATTTTCTAGTAAGTATGGGGTGAGTATGGTCTTATGGAGTAGCCTGATGCTGAAAATTAGTTTAACATATTGGGTCAGATCTTTCAGTGCCAACAGTGGCAAATGTTGAGAAGTCTGCCGCTGTGCACTTTAGGACCCACTGGATGTCCTGAAGCGCATACTTGCGCAATAATTGCCCGAGAAGTTTAAACTTCTGATGAGCGTATTTGCATTACCCAGGACATGACGAGAATGCCTCCAACCCTGAGCTACTTATGCACTACTTACCCAGATACTTATCCTAATATTGTTTCACTGTTTAAACGCTGGTGTAACATAAGACTGAGGAGCAGGAGTATACCATTTGGCACTTTCAGCCTGTTTCGCCATTCAATATGATCATAGTTGACCTGTTTGTGGTCTCAACTCCACTTTCTTATCTGTTCCCATTACCCTTGACTCCCTTGTCTATCAAAAATCTGTTTAACTCCGTCTTGAATAAATTGAATGACCAAGCCTCCACCGCTTTCTGGGAAGAGAATTCCACATTATTTGAAAAAGGATATAACTGCATTATAAGCAGTTCAAGGAAGGTTCACTCGACTGATATCTGGGATGAAGGACCTAAATTATGAAGAAAGGTTGAACAGGTTGGGACTTTACCCATTGAAGTTTTAAAGAACGAATGGTGATCTTATTGAAACATGTAAGATCCTGAGGGGATTTGATAGGGTGGATAATAAGAGGATGTTTTCTTTTATATGGGGAGACTAAAACTAGGGAATACAGTTTAAAATTAAGGGGCCTCCCTTTTAAGATGGAGATAGAGAAGAATTTTTTCTCTCAGGAAGTCAAAGGTTATGGGGAGCAGACAGGAGAGTGCAGTTGAGACCACAGTCAGATCAGCCATGATCTTATTGAATGGCAGAGCAGGCTGGAGAGTTTTCCCCTGATTCCCATTGACTCCAGTTTTGCTAGGGCTCCTTAATGCCACTCTTGGTCAAATGCTGCCTTGAGGTCAAGGGCAGTCACTCTCACCTCACCTCTGGAGTTCATCTCTTTTTCCATGTTTGAATCAAGACTGTAATGAGATCAGAATCTGAGTGATCCTGGCAGAACCCAAATTGAGCATCAGTGAGCAGGTTATTCCTAACTAAGTGCCGCTTGATAGCACTGTTGATGACCCCTTTCATCAATTTACAGATGGTTGAGAGTAGACTGATGGGGCAGTAATTGGCCCTTACCAAGGATATGAGGCTCTTAAGGTTATGGTGATAGAGGAAGTAATTCAGACACTTTAAGTATTTAAAATTGATAAGGAGCAGGTATTGGATAGTTTGTCTGTACTTAAAGTTGATAAGGTACCAGGACCAGGTGAGATGCATCCATGGAAACTGAGGGTAGTGAGAGTGGAAATTGTGGAGGCACTGGCCATAATTTTCCAGTCTTCATTAAACTTAAGAAACAACAGTTTAGATATGATACGTTAACTAATTAGACAGAAAAAAAAGTATATAACACGTAACAACTTGTGATAACTGCATTCCGCTCTCTAGTCGAAGCGTTAGGAAACTCTTCCCTCGATCTCTCAATCTTCCTCCTCCTCCTCTGGTCCATCTTCCATCTGAAGAAGGCAGCTGCTCAATGAGTACTGCCACCTCACCAGCACCTCAGCCCCCAGCACCTCAGCAGTATATGCCTCACCTGCACCTGGCCGCTGTGCGTGAGCACTTGTTAATATACCCTTCTGTTGGGGGCTGGTAGCTTACCTAGGGTCAATCATCTATTCAAACTATTCTGACCAATGGACACAGGGCAGGTCCCCAGACTGTCAAGGCAGTTACCACCTCCCCTGTTCGTCATCCTACTCGAGGCTTTTTAGCTTACATCCAACTGAGGGTCATATCCTAGTCCTTTCAATTGCATAGATAAGGGGGTCCTGAAGGCACCATTCTACCAGCTTAGGAATGGGACATTCCTAAGAATGAAACCCTCAGTTTCCATGGATGCATCTCACCTGGTCCTGGTACCTTATCAACTTTAAGTACAGACAACATGGCAGCATGAACTAAATGACCTTGCTGTTCCTGAAGACTGTTCAGAGGTCAAAGTGTTTCGAAATTCTCTTTCCAGAGAGAGAAGCAATGTTGCTAAGCTAACCCCATAAAATGCAGAAAATATCCATTTATTGAAGACCCCAATTTCTTACAGAATCTTCTACAAACAATAATTCAGGACAAAGTGAATACAGTAAAATCTTTGTTATCCGGCATGCTCGCGGAATGGGTGATGCCAGTGAAACAAAAATGCCGGTTAGTGGGAAGTTACATTACTCCGGTTACCAAACAAAGTGTGGTACATCTTTGTTCAAGCAGTATAATCAAAACTGATCCAATAATTTAATCATTTCATTGTAATGCCTAAGAACAACTTCTGCAAATTGACAATCTATTCTTAGTTTTTTAAAGAAACATTATCTGAACACTGAAAGTGATCGGCTTTTAAAAAAATATTGAGATGTCAGAAATTCTGATTATGAGAGAATTTTGGTTGGTAGAGTGCCAAATAACACAAAGTTTACTGTAGTCACATGGAAAAATGCAGGTTACTTCAGGAAAGCCAGCACAAATTTGTTTAAGGAAAATCGTGTTTAACTAACTTGCTGGAGTTTTTCAAAGAGGTAACAGAGCATTGATGAGGGCAATGCTGTTGATGTGCTGTACATGGGCTTCCAAAGGGCATTTGATATAGTGCTGCACAACAGATTTGTGAGCAAACTTATAGATTATGTAATAAAAGGAACAGCAGCAACATTGATATGAAATTGGCTGAGTGACAGAAAACAGAGTGGAGTAGTGAATGAGAGTTTTTTGAACTGGAGGAAGGTTTGTAGTGGAGTTCCCCAGAGGTTGGAGTTAGGGCCCATGCTCTCCCTGATATATATTAATGACCTAGACCTTGGTATACAGGGCACAATTTCAAAATTTGCAGATGATACGAACCTTGGTAGCATTGTGAACTGTGAGGAGGATAATGCAGAACTTCAAAAAGATATAGGTAGGTAGATGGATGGGCAGACAAGTGGCAGATACAATGTAATGCAGACAATTGTGAAGTGATTCATTTTGGTAGGTAGAACACAGAGAGACAATATAAAATAAAGGATACAATTCCAAAGAGGGTGCAGGAACAGAAGTACCTGAATGTATGAGTCATTGAAGTTGGCAGGAAGGATGTGAAAGTATTTGAGAGAGTGCAGAAAAAAATTATGAGGATGGTTCAAGGATGAAGAACTTCAGCGAGCTCGATAGATTGGAGAGTTTGGGACTGTTTTCCTTGGAGAAGGGAAGGTTGAGAGGAGATTTGATACAGGTATTCAAGATCATGAGGGGCCTGGACAAAGTAGACAGGTAAAAACTATTCCCATTGGTGGAAGGATCAAGAATGAGAGGTCGCAGATTTAAGGCAATTGGCAAATGAAGCAATGGCGACATGCGGAAAACCTTTTTTATGCAGCAAATGGTTGGGAACTGGAATGCACTGCCTGAGAATGTGGTGGAGCAGGTTCAATAAAGGCATTCAAGAGGTGCTCAATGCCTCTGCTCTTTTCTCTCTCCTTGTTTGACCACAACAGGTATTTTTGTTTTGAAAAGGATACACTTGCCAATTATTACGAACTCAGCTGCTGTTAATACTGGACAAGTCAGATCCTCAAGTGAAACCTGGCTTGATAGATCCTAATTTTGTTTTAGAAACCATTGAGGAAAGTTACTGAACAAATTCACAGGAATCTGCTGATGAATTTTTAATGCAAATAATAGAATATTTATTAAACAAGAAAAGTGAACTATATTAGACCAGACAAAAGGTTGGAAAGATCTCAATACAAACACAAGAAAACAATTCAAATTCTCACTATTCCTTTACCCCAGCAATATCTTTACAGAGACATAAACCAGCGAAGAGTTACCACTAGCTTGACACAAAGACTTCTCGCTTGGGGCAGGCACAGTTGCAAACGGTTTTCTTCCTGTGAATCCCTGAGCATTCACTTAATGTGTCTCACTCAACTCATATCTCTCCTCGAGATGCCCAAAAACCACACTCTAAACTCACTGTTTCTTCAACTGTAGAGCAAACAAATTAGTTCCCTCAATTCAGTCTTCAGTAGCAGCTCCATTAAACTGATCACTTTACTGAGTCCCATAACTGATTATTCAGTTAACTACTGTCCCACTAGATTTCTAGTTCTCTTCTCAGAGGGATTCAAATCCTTACCTTCTCTCTGTGACACACACTGAATTCCACCCTCAACTCCTGTCTTTTCTGTGTCTGTGTCCCTGAATCACAGTTGCTAAGCAATAGTAAAGCTTTTCTACTTTGTGTTTTGTTTTCCAGGATCACTGAACTTTTAACCCCTTTTAGCCCATCTCTTTAACTTCAGGGGTTGTAAAACCTCATTAAAAATATATATATACAAACAAATCCAAAAGACCCGAAACCCTTTAGTCACAAGTCTATGCAGAAAGCCAGGCACCAAGATTCATAAACAAAACCTAAATGAAACTAAAACATTTTACCTTTCTTAAGTCACAAACATATATATATATATATATATATTCAACTTAAAATTATGCATTGTTCATAACACATTCCTGCAGAAAATAAATGAAATGGCATCCTTAAGAGGCATTTTCATTTTCTGTTAAACAATCCCCTTTTTAACTAACTCTATCTTAATTATACAGACCTTATCCTCGCAGTAACAATGGGCTGAATTTTCCCAGAATTGCACTAAGTGGGGTTAAGGGCGGGTAAAATGGAGTCCTACCCACCAATAAAAATGGCGGGTTTTCACGCCTTATCTTCCCGAGCCCACCTCATTATATATTCATTCCCCCAAAACATGCTGTTTCCATGGCAGGCGGGCTCTCATTCGCCCACTCGCCATCACCCCGCTGTTACATCATGCTGGCTGTCTTCTTTAAAAGGCAGCCGCCAGCAAAGCGTTCATCGCCACCAGCTCACCACCGCTGCCTGGGGGACATGGCCAGCAAAGGGAAAAAGACTGCAGCCACCTGCTTCAACGATGGGTCCTTTAAGTGGCTACTGGATGCCGTGGAGGCCCGCCAGGATGTGCTCTACCCCTGCTCTGGCCGCAGGATGGGTAGCAATGTCACTAACCCACTTGGGAGGTGGTGGCAGGAGTGGTCAGCGCGAACGCCCTGCAGGGAAGGAGAGTCACCCAGTGCCGCAAAAGGATGAATGATCTCCTCCATTCCGCAAAAGTAAGTCACTCTTTTCATCAATCCCAACTCGCACACTAACAAACCCAGCACACACCTACAGGGTCCTCCCTCATTCACTACCAGTGCAAGGCACATCACCACTCACCAAGGCTCCTTAGACAGCACCTGCCAAACCCACAACCTCTACCACCTAGAAGGACAAGGGCAGCAGATAGATGGGAACACCACCACCTAGAGGTTCCCCTCTAAGTAACTCACCATCCTGACTTGGAAATATATCGTCATTCCTTCACTGTCGCTGGGTCAAAATCCTGGAACTCCCTCCCTAACAGCACTGTGGGTGTACCTACACCACGTGGACTGCAGCGGTTCAAGAAGGCAGCTCACCACCACCTTCTCAAGGGCAACTAGGGATGGGCAATAAATGCTGGTCCAGCCAACAAAGCTCACATCCTGTGAATGAATAAAAAAAACTCTTTCACACACACAGTCATTGTCCTCATCCATTCCATGGGACCACTCACCACCCACACAGGCCAGACATACTTATGATCTGGCCCGGCAGGCATCCTGATAAACTCTCCCCATCTCTATCCATGCAGGAAAAACTGGTTCACAACAGGAGGGAAAGGTCACAGACAGGTGGAGGGATGCTGGAATTCAAAGTTCTCACAGAATTTGAAAATAGAGCCATCCAGCTGGCCGGCGATGACCAGGACCGGTCCTGTGGTGACGGTGAGCCTGGTGCTGCTCTACCAAGTGAGGATGCAGCAGTGCAACATCCATGAGACAACCATGCCGTGAGTGATGTGTCCTCTTTCACAGGCCACTTCCATGCAGTAATTATCTCTCCTTGCTTTCGCAGGCATATCTGGGAAGCAGCCGATGGAGCCCATAACCCAGAGCCTCCAAACAAGCACCGAAGAAACCTCTGATGCCGAATCTGAAGGCACCCTCTCTGAAGTCCTGTCACAGCGCTCACCCACACTCTTCACCAGCGCAAAGACACACACCTCGGTGGGACCTAGCTTTAGAGTAGCCTCGAGGTCACAACCTGGTGAGCACATCACGCTTTCTGATCCACAGCAGGTGGAGGATTGCTGAAGGCCAGAACATTGCTGAATCCGGGTCCAATGACGAGCCTCTGGACTCAGTCATGTAACAGTTGTTGGAGCTGCAAAGGCAACAGGAAGGGAGGCACTTCTCAGATTGCAAGGCACAATGAAGGAGTCCGTCCGTCTTCAGGCCGAGGTGATAACGCCAGCATTGCAATGCACCGAGGTCAACACTGGCAGGATGGTGGCCGCCATGGTCCAGGATGTTACTCCTACACTGCTGCGCGGGCTTAACTCCATTACTGGTGCAATAGTTGGCCAACAGTGTGTACGTGAGAGGGGTGCTGGGCAGCTCGATCTCACTCCAGCTACCCCTTCCACTCATGGAGTCAGCCAGGGGCCCTTGGACACCCATGTGGAGGAGGATCAGCAGGTGCACTCTCCAGGGCCTTCCACCCTGGTGACTCTGGGAGTGACCAGTCTATCTGACTCCCCTCTTGTGACCTCCGCAGATCCAGCCTCACAGACCGAGGATGGTGCCCTGCCACACGGCAGGACCCCGTAAGTGGGCCAGGGCCGTCCAAGTCTCGGCAGTCCAGAGGACACCCGCCAAAGTCATAGACAGGGCGTCACAGTCAGCAGGCTGCCTCCACCTCAGATGTGGCAGTCCGGGTAGGACCAAGATGTAGTGGCAGGGTTAGAACAGTTAAGGAGAATTAGTTGCACAGCCTGGGCACAGGTCTTAATCACTTGTACATAATGTTCACTATTGTCAATAAATTCCAAAGAATGTCTCCCTGCCTATGGCTCCTTGTTCTGATGAGCAGTGTTCTTGTCACTCAGATGTAAAACCTTTCTGCCCAAGATAAAAGGCAGGTGTCTCAGTCTAGGGCCTCTTCCCTGTGCTCTGTGTGGCCTTCAGACCACAGTGATGGTCCAGCCTCACACTCCCTGGAAACATTACTGATGCCTGCACATCGGCAGTGCTGGTCATTGCTGCCAGAATGTAGTGGGCAGGTGCCACAGAGTTATCTCACACTGTTTGTGTACTCTCAGCGCCTTTAAGGTGGGGCTGGCCCCCATCACACCGCATCTGCGAACAATGATGCTGTGCACCGGCTCCTGAAGGGCTGAGGTGCTGAAGGCGGACACAGTACCTCTAAGATGGCCCTGATCATGGAGCAAGTGAGCTGCCCTCAGCCAAACAGGAGTCAGACATTCTCAGAGGCCATGTGAAGATCTATGGAGTTTCCTCACTGCATGTTGTCATCATCCTCCTGCGATCGAACAACTATTAGGGCCTCCACTGCATCTCCATGACAGGAGCATTCTCACAAGATATTGTCGCTGCGATAAGCCAGACAGGAGTCAAAAGTTCACAACTGCAATGTGAGGATCTATCGGGACACCTCACTGCATGTCGTCATCATCTTCCCCAAATATGGCAGCTATGAGGGCCTCCAGAGTGCACCTGTCTCATCTAGCCAGTGCGAGAGCCTCATCCCCATCGTTGTCACCACCAAGGACCCCCTCACCCTCATCTCCTTCAGTGTTCTCCTCATCGGAGGAGACGTGCAGCTCCTCCATTTCCTCCTCAGCCAGTTCCTCACCCCTGTGCAGTGCCAGGTTGTAAAGGGCACAGCAGATGACGACAATGCGTGACACCCTCTGCGGACTGTATTGCAGGGCTCCACCAGACTGGTCCAGGTACCGGAACCGCATCTTCAGCATCCCAATGGTCTGCTGCACCAAGTTCCGAGCTGCTGCATGAGCCTCGTTATAGCGTCGATCTGCTGCAGTCTGAGGCCGCCGCACAAGTGTCATCAGCCATGGCCTCTGCGGGTAAACCTTGTCCCCAAAAAGCCAACCCTGCAGCCTCTTTGGACCCTGGAAGACTGCAGGGATCTGCGAGTGACTCAGGGTGTAGGTGTCGTGCACACTCCCTGGAAACCGTGCGCATACCTGCAGGATGCGTTTCTGGTGGCCGCATACCAGCTGCACATTCAGTGAGTGGAAGCTCTTGCAGTTGATGAAGTCCACTGAGTGTAGCAATGGAGACCTGAGCGCTACATGAGTGCAGTCAATCGCACCCTGCACCTGTGGTTATCCCGAGATCAGGGCGAATCCAATGACCCTTCCATCCTGGCTGTCCCAGTCCCAGATGAGATGCACAAAGTTGTGTGCCATGGAGAAGGTGGCATCTGTGACCTCATGGATGTATTTGTGGGTGGCGGATTGTGAAATCCCGCGGAGGTCACCTGTGGAGCCCTGAAAGGAGCCACTGGCATAGAAATTGAGCGCCGCAGTCACTTTCACAGCCACTGGCAGTGGATGCCCTCCCTGTCCCCTTGGCACCAAGTCCTGCAGTAAGTGGCAGATGTGAGCCATCAAGTCCCTTGGCATGCACAGTCATCGGTGCTACTGGTTCTTGGTCATCTGCAGGAATGGCAGGCGGCGTCTATAGACCCTGGTTGTCGCTAGGTGTCGACCAGCCACAGCTCACTGTCACTCCTGGGCAGAGTGTGCGGGAGCCCCTGCGGCCCCTTTTTGATGAGGTTGCTGCTCCTGCCTTTACGCAGCCAGTTGCCTCAGTCGCTCTCTCCTCTTCTTCGTCTTCTACCGTCTCTGTAGGCCATCAGGCAGACAGCTAGGTCACCATGATCATAACGTGGTCCTCCTGCAGCATGAAAGAGAGAGAGATGTGGTTATCATGGCTGTACTTAGCACCTTTTCTGGCCCTGTGTGAGCGCCCCTTAATGCTTCCCGAATACTGCTGGTCACCCCTCTGGCCAGAGATGAGTGCGTTGCATGGTTGAGACATGGCGAACTCTGGTCCAAATCAGGATGCTGAGATTGCAAGGAGCCGTAAGCGCCTCCAGCAGTGACTGCTACACGGCCATTGTCAGTGAGGAGGTTGTACAATGTGTGCAGTCCAACTGCTCCACAGTCCAATAAAGTGATGGTGGTGACGTCCGTCTTCACCCAAGAGAATGAGGATGAAGGTATGGAACTCAGGGAGAGAGACTGTGAGGTTCTTGAGCAAATTGATATAGGGAGTGACAAGGTATTGGATGTGTTGGCAGGCTTAAAAGTGGACAAATCTCCAGATCCGGATGATTTGTGTCCCAGGCTGCTGAGGGAGGCCAGGGAGGAGATCGCAGGGGCTCTGACCCAAATTTTTAATTCCTCTCTGGCCTCGGGGGGGAGGTGCCAGAGGACTGGAGAACAGCTAATGTGGTTCTACTATTTAAGAAGGGTTGTAGAGAGAAGCCAGGGAACTACAGGCCAATCAGTCTCATATCAGTGGTAGGGAAACTATTGGAGAAAATTCTGAAGGAGAGAATCTATCTCCACTTGGAGAGGCAAGGTTTGATCAGGGATAGTCAGCATGGCTTTGTCAGAGGGAGGTCATGCCTGACAAATTTGATTTAATTTTTTGAGGAGGTGACCAGGTGTGTAGATGAGGGTAGTGCAGTTGATGTAGTTTATATGGATTTCAGCAAAGCCTTTGACAAGGTCCCACATGGGAGACTTATAAAGAAGGCAAATGCACATGGGATACAGGGTAATTTGATAAGGTGGATTCAAAATTGGCTTAGTTGTAGGAGACAGAGGGTGACGACAGAATGCTGCTTTAGTGACTGGAAGCCGGTGTCCAGTGGCGTACCACAGGGATCTGTGCTGGGTCCCCTATTATTTGTCATTTATATAAACGACATAGATAACTATGTGGGGGGTAGGATTAGTAAGTTTGCAGATGACACAAAGATTGGCCGGGTGGTTAACAGTGAGGTTGAGTGTCTTGGGCTACAGGAAGATATAGACGGGATGGTCAAATGGGTAGATAAGTGGCAGATGGAACTTAACCCTGAAAGTGTGAGGTGATACACTTTGGAAGGAGTAATTTGACAAGGAAGTATTCAATGAACGTCATGACACTAGGAAGTTCTGAGGAACAAAGGGACCTTGCCGTGTGTGTCCATAGATCTCTGAAGGCGGAGGGGCATGTTAGTGGTGTGGTGAAAAAGGCATATGGATACTTGCCTTTATCAATCGAGGCAAAGATTACAAAAGTAGGGAGGTCATGTTGGAATTGTATAGAACCTTGGTGAGACCACAGCTGGAGTCCTGTGTGCAGTTCTGGTCGCCACATTATAGGAAGGATGTGATTGCACTGGAGGGGTTGCAGAGAAGATTCACCAGAATATTGCCTGAGATGAAACATTTAAGTTATGAAGAGAGGTTGGATAGACTTGGGTTTTTTTAGTTGGAGCAGAGAAGACTGAGGAGCGACCTGATCGAGGTGTACAAGATTATGAGGGGCATGGACAGGGTGGATAGGGAGCAGCTGTTCCCTTAGTTGAAGGGCCAGTCACGAGGGGACATAAGTTCAAGGTGAGGGGCAGGAGGTTTAGGGGGGATCTGAGGAAAAACTTTTTTACCCAGAGGGTAGTGACAGTCTGAAATGCACTGCCTGGGAGGGTGGTGGAGGTGGGTTGCCTCACATCCTTTAAAAAGTACCTGGATGAGCACTTGGCATGTCATAACATTCAAGGCTATGGGCCAAGTGCTGGTAAATGGGATTAGGTAGGTACGTCAGGTGTTTGTCACGTGTCAGTGCAGACTTGATGAGCCGAAGGGCCTCTTCTGCACTGTGTGATTCTGTGACTCAAAGTCTGTACCGTGGTGGGGGGGTTGCAGGACTTGGGGGAAGTCAGGGTGCGCAAGGTATGGAGCGCTTGGTGGACCTTTGGTACCTCTGCGTTGCTTGCATGGGTTGGCAGGCTAGGAGCCTGACCCCAATCATGTCACCTCAATTTTCCCCACCCCCTGGTGCCCCTGAGGCCTGCAAACAACAGGCAAGCTATGGAGAACACTACTGCTCACTCACCTCAGTTCCCCCAAAGTGAAGACCGCCAAGTGGACGTCCCCTGTGTGCTGTTGTGAAACACGTCA
Source organism: Cetorhinus maximus (assembly GCF_964194155.1). Classification (NCBI taxonomy): domain Eukaryota; kingdom Metazoa; phylum Chordata; class Chondrichthyes; order Lamniformes; family Cetorhinidae; genus Cetorhinus; species Cetorhinus maximus. The sequence goes on from NC_135883.1 coordinate 171,265,272, forward strand.
GCGTTCTTGCCTGCTGGTGTGGACGGATGATACGGCAGGGTTCCAAGACCCTGGCGGAATGGCCTTTTAATTATATGCCAATGTAATACAATTAGCTCCCCGCCGACCGACGGTGGGAAATGCTGGCAGGCTGAGCGGAAGATCGCAACCTGCCTTCACGCCATTGTGAAGTGGGTCCTGTCATATTTTCCGCGCATGCCACTGATCACACCCGCTGCCAGTGGGTTCAGAAAAGTCCACCGAATATATTTACATCAAATATACAAGTATATCTGACTTTTCAATAAAAATTATATTTCACACAAGTTTATTCTGATCACAACATTCACGTTCCTCCACATTTAAACTCTTGATAAAACATCTTCTAGGATATTATCTCTTCCTGCTACATGAATAATTTTCAAATTATATGATTGCAGCATTAAACTCCAATGAAATTGTCTCAGATTCTTGGCATGAATTTTTTCCACAAAGTTTAGAGGATTATGGTCCTTATAGTCTCTGCAGGGTTATTAGAGATGTAGATTTCAAAATGTTGTAGAACCAACACCAAATTCAAAACAAAAACAGAAACAGAAATACCTGGAAAAACTCAGCAGGTCTGGCAGCATTGGCGGAGAAGAGCACAGTTGACGTTTCAAGTCCTCATGACCCTTCAACAGAACTGAGTAAAAATAGGAAAGGAGTGAAATATAAGCTGGTTTAAGGGTGGGGGGTGGTGGGGGGGGTGGTTGTTGGGACAAGAAGCCAGTGATAGAATTCAAAGTCACTTTTTTCACAGTTGAATATGTTAGAAAATAGAGATAGTTTAAATACGTTAAATTTGTATTTGTGTGTGTTAGGAATGAGTTTTAGCTTTAAAGTATAAGTTTGATTTGTATTTCTGTATTTATGTGTTAAGAAAAGGTCAAGTTGAGTTTTAATTTCACTTTAAAACGTACCTGCATTTCTAATGACTTTTATGGCTCCTAAAGAGAAGTTAAGCAAACAAGAGTAGAAAAATACTGGGCTTTTGCCAAGCAGCAGAGATCCAGAGAGGTGCCCCCCACAACCCACACACACATACACACACACACACGACACAAACAGAGAAAGAAACAGCAGTTTTCAGTTCAGTTTTGAAGACAGCTGCCAGGTAAAAGCAGCCTAGAAGGCTCAGATAGCCAGTTCCAAGCTAAAGTTGGTTGAAAATAACTGCCAGAGAGAGACTGGTACAAAGGGGACAGATAGCTAGTCTGAAGCTAGAGAAGAAAGTCCCCATCTCCAGGGGAGTGGAACAGGAGAAAATCCCAAGCAGACCTCCTAGTCAAAGGAAGAATGGGAACCTGGAAAAGATCCTGTTTTAAGTAAAGAGTGAGGGGCAGAGAGAGGCTCCAAGCTTCAAGCTTAAAGTTTCAAGTTGCAGGAAGCAGAGTTAAAGTGATATAAAGGCTTGTGAGAAGTCAGAAGTTCCAAAGAGACAACTGAAGGTCTGTAACTCTTTGCTATGGGGATGTGAAGCACTGGTGTACTGTTGACAGCTGAGTCATTGAGAGAGAGTGCGTGGAAGAAAGCTCAATATCCATTACAAGCCTACCGACTCCCACAGCTACCTCGACTACAGCTCCTCACACCCCGCTTCTTGTAAAGACTCCATCCCATTCTCTCAGTTCCTTCGCCTCCATCGCATGTGTTCTGATGACGCTACCTTCAAAAACAGCTCCTCTGACATGTCCTCCTTCTTCCTTAACCGAGGTTTTCCATCCACGGTCGTTGACAGGGCCCTCAACCGTGTCCGGCCCATATCCCGCACATCCTCCCTCACGCCTTCTCCTCCTTCCCAGAAACATGATAGGGTCCCCCTTGTCCTCACTTATCACCCCACCAGCCTCCGCATTCAAAGGATCATCCTCCGCCATTTCCGCCAACTCCAGCATGATGCCACCACCAAACACATCTTCCCTTCACCCCCCCTGACGGCATTCCGTAGGGATCGTTCCCTCCGGGACACCCTGGTCCACTCCTCCATCACCCCCTACTCCTCAACCCCCACTTATGGCACCTCCCCATGCCCACGCAGAAGATGCAACACCTGCCCCTTCACTTCCTCTCTCCTCACCGTCCAAGGGCCCAAACACTCCTTTCAAGTGAAGCAGCATTTCACTTGCATTTCCCCTAACTTAGTCTACTGCATTCGTTGCTCCCAATGCGGTCTCCTCTACATCGGAGAGACCAAACGCAAACTGGGCGACCGTTTTGCGGAACACCTGCGGTCTGTCCGCAAGAAAGACCCAAACCTCCCTGTCGCTTGCCATTTTAACCCTCCACCCTGTTCTCTTGCCCACATGTCTGTCCTTGGCTTGCTGCATTGTTCCAGTGAAGCCCAACGCAAACTGGAGGAACAGCACCTCATCTTCCGACTAGGCACTTTACAGCCTTCCGGGCTGAATATTGAATTCAACAATTTTAGATCTTAAACTCCCCCTCCCCCCATCCCCACCCCGTTTCTTCCCCCCCCCTTTTTTTTTCAATAATTTATATAGATTCTTCTTTCCCCACCTATTTCCATTATTTTTAAATCTAAACTAAAACCTTGTTAGTCTTTCCACCCCACCCCCACTAGAGCTGTACTTTGAATATCCTGTCTTCCATTCTTAATTAGCACTTTTCTCAGACAAATGTCACCACCTTCGACACCTCTTTGACCCTTTTGTCTGTGACATCTTTTGATTATCTGCTCATCTCCACAATCACCACACCCTCAATGTGTGTCTCTCCCCCCCACCCCACCCACCTTAAACCAATTTATATTTCTCCCTTCTTCTAACTATGCTTCAGTTCTGCCGAAGGGCCATGAAGGCTCGAAACGTTAACTGATTTCTTCTCCGCCGATGCTGCCAGACCTGCTGAGTTTTTCCAGGTAATTCTGTTTTTGTTTTGGACAACCAAATCATCAATATCTTTGACACAGTTGTCCAACCCTTCAATGACCTTGTTGCTTAAGCTTTGAAAACTTGCAGGTGCATTTTTCATTTTGATGGCATGACTTTGCATTAATAAAGTCCATTTAGGGTCACAAAAACTCATATTTCTTTGGCCATATGGGTCAATGGAACTTTCCAATATCCCATCAATAAATCAATTTTTGTAACTAACATTGCCTGGACAGACCTTTTAATGCAGTCTTCTAACTGTGGAATTAGATACGAATCCGCCTTTGTTACCACATTAACTTTGCAATAATGTATACATAATAGCTGCGACCGATCTGGTTTCAGTACCATTACAATAGGTGAACTCAGCTACTGTTACGCAGTTCAATAATGTCATTTTCCATCATGAACTTGATCTCTTCCCTCACTCGGGCTAACTTCTCTGGATTTAGTTTGTAAGGATGTTGCTTTATGGGTAATGCATCCCCTACATTAACATCATGTATAGCCAAAGACATTTTCCCTGGCCTATTCACACTAATCAATTCATGAGTTTGTAATGGCTTTTGTAAGTCACCTTGACAGTTTTCTGGGAGATAGCTTAATATTACATCTAACATTTTAAGCACCTCCGTATTATCCAATCTGATTACTGGAGGGTCGACTTTAGAATCCTCTTCTTACAGCTATGGTCCTATGTTCAAGTGATTGTGTTTAAAGCGTTCATATAATAGCTCGATGGTTCATGTCTGGGGACCCCTCTCAGCTAAGGTTTATTGTCCCAGTGATTTGACTTAGTGGTTTGTCTCTATCAGTTGAATACCTCAGATGATAGCCTTGATGTCATGATAATGGGGACAGGATATGTGGTTCACTCATAATGTATATAATGTTATTGGAAAAATTTTTTTTAATAGAGTGTGTGTTAATTGGATTAAAGCTGGGTAGTCTGGTTACTTTGATGCATAGAAAGAAGTAGATTTAAAATGATAATTAGATAAACATGGGGGCAATTTGCATTTTTAAATAGAGCATTCAAAGACTGGGGGTGAAATCTTGCACCTAGTTAGGTGACACCAAGCAATGTGTTTATATTACTAATAAAATTGATACTATGAAAGGGGTTCAAAGGGCCTGGTGATATAATGAAAAGTTACATTCAAAGGGGAAGGTTGGGTACAACAGAAGGGAGTTTTGTGTGTGCAGGTCGGAGGCGTGTAAGATCTAAGCCTGTAAGCCTACAAAGGAACCAAATTGAAAGGAACCTCATTTTGAATTCGTAAGGTGAAAAATGCTTTGCCTGGTGTCTGATTCAGTCTATTGATTATTGTTGCCTTAGTGGAGATCAATTTGGGAATTTGTTAAAAGTTATGATAGCAGTAATTTGTAACCATGCGTATGTGTTTAATTTGTTGTAAATTAATACATGTCTCATTTAGTTTGATATAAAAACTTCTTGAGAACTGGTGGTCTTATTCCTGAACTTAGAGCTGCAACTCAAACATACCAATTGAAAATATAGGTTATGACAGATGTTTAAAGATTCCCTCTGGGATTTTAAATAACTCAGCTTTTACAAGCTGCTGTGTCATAACACAGGGATGTAAATTGGGTAGCCATCTATAGCTACGAACTCAAGTCACCTTTAGTCTCTGCATTTAAAAAGTCTCTGTGTTGAAATTACAATTCAGGCTTCCAGCTGGTGGATTAAAAATACTTATTTCACATGAAGCACATTTTCATGACAGAGGAAACTTGCAGGTGTTGGTCTCCCTCTGCATCTGCTGCCTTTGTCTTTCTAGGTGGTAGAAGTTGTGGGGTTGGATGGTGCTGTTGAAGGAGCCTTGGTAAGTTGTTGCACGGCATCTTGTAGATGGGAGATTTAGAAAGTTAACGAGAAAGGACAAGGCAATGATGCAAGGTAGTGATACAGGGAATGATAAGCAAAGTGTGACAGGAAGGGATAGAGCATTAATTTGCAACAAACATAACAGTGCACCAGCCAATAGGGTCAGAATATGAAAAAATGGTAAAAAAAAAGACTTAGTTAAAGGCTCTTTATCAGAATGCATGCAGCATTTGTAACATTTGAGTTGATTTGACAGAAATAAATGAGTATGATACGATAGCCATTGCAGACACATGGTTGCAAGGTGACCAGGCTGGGAACTGAATTTTTTAAAAATGTATTCTTTCACAGGATGTGGATGTCGCTGGCTAGGCCAGGCATAATTGCCCATCACTAATTGTTCTTCAGAAAGTGGTGATAAGCCGCCTCCTTGTACCACTGATGTACATGTGCTGCAGGTAAATCCACAATGCTGTTAGGAAGAGAGTTTCAGGATTTTCACCCAGTGACAGTGAAGGAACAACAATCTAGTTCCATGTCAGGATGGTATGTGGCTTAGAGGGCACTTGCAGGTGGTGGCATTCCTATGCATCTGCTGACTTTGTCTTTCTAGGAAGTGGAGGTCGTGGGTTTGGATGGTGTTGTTGAAGGAGCTGTGATGAGTTGCTGCAGTACACCTTGTAGAGGGTATACACTGCGACCATTGTCAGAGGGAGTGAATGTTGAAGTTGGCGGATGGAGTCCCAATAAAGTAGGCCGTATTGCCCTGGATGTTGTCATGATCAGAAGACATGAAGGAGAAAATATAGCTACGTCACCCTGGCTATTTTATAAAGTTGTTATTTTTATTTTAAAATGGACAAATGGCTGCATTGATAAAATGGCTGCCACTCATCACATGATATTAGGTCTGGAATTTTAAAAAACGGAAAGAGGCTAACACATCGAACCCTTGGAATGTAACACTCCTTGCATTGTATAAACATTCCAGCCAAGCCAATAAAGAGGATAGTAGACAAGATGTCTGCAACAGCCAACTATGGACAAAGGCAGAGCTATTTGTGACTCCTCATCTCCAACCAAAATTGGGCATCCAGGAGGCGCTGTGGGCCATCAGCAGCAGTAGAATTGTACTCAAACACAATCTGTAACCTCATAACCCACCAACAGAAATACCTGGAAAAACTCAGCAGATCTGGCAGCATCGGCGGAAGGGTCAAGAGGACTTGAAACATCAACTGTGCTCTTCTCCGCCGATGCTGCCAGACCTGCTGAGTTTTTCCAGGTATTTCTGTTTCTGTTTTTGTATTGGATTTCCAGCATCCGCAGTTTTTTGTTTTTTATCATAACCTACCATATCCCCCACCCTACCATTACCATCAACCAGCTTTTCACACCTGGCTCAATGAAGAGTGTAGGAGGGCATGCCAGGAACAGCACCAGGCATACCTAAAAATGAGGTGTCAACCTGGTGAAGCTATAACACAGGACTACTTGCGTGCCAAACAGCATAAGCAGCAAGTGATAGACAGGGTTAATCGATCCCACAACCAACAGATCAGATCTAAGCTCTGCAGTCCTGCCTCATCCAGTCATGAATGATAGTGGACAATTAAACAACTCACTGGAGAAAGAGGCTCCACAAATATCCCAATCCTCAATGATGGAGGAGCCCAGAACATCAGTGCCAAAGTTAAGCCTGAAGCATTTGCTACAATGTTGTGCCAGAAGTGCCTAGTGGATGATCCATCTCAGCCTCCTCTGGAGGTCCCCAGCATCACAGATGCCAGTCTTCAGCCAATTTGATTCACTCCATGCGATATCAAGAAACAGCTGAAGGCACTGAATACTGCAAAGGCTATGGGCCCTGACAACATTCCGGCAGTAGTACTGAAGACCTGTGCTCCAGAACTTGCCGTGCCCCTAGCCAAGCTGTTTCAGTACAGCTACAACACTGGCATCTTCCCGGCTATATGGAAAATTGCCCAGGTATGTCCTGTACACAAAAAGGAGGACAAATCCAACCGAGCCAATTACCGCCCCATCAGTCTACTCTCCATCATCGGTAAAGTAATAGAAGGGGTCATCAACAGTGCTATCAAGCGACACTTACTCAGCAATAACCTGCTCACTGATGCCCAGTTTGGGTTCCGCCAGGGCCACTCAGCTCCTGACCTCATTACAGCCTTGGTTCAAACATGGACAAAAAAGCTGAACTCCAGAGGTTGAGGTGAAAGTGACTGCCCTTGACATCAAGGCTGCATTTGACAGAAAGTGGCATCAAGGAGCCCTTGCAAAACTGGAGTCTATGGCAATCAGGGAGAAAACTCTCTGCTGGTTGGAGTCATACCGAGCACAAAGGAAGATGGCTATGGTCGTTAGAGTTCAGTCATCTCAGCTCCAGGGCATCACCGTAGGAGTTCCTCAGGGTAGTGTCCTAGGCCCAGCTATTTTCAGCTGCTTCATCAATGACCTTCCTTCCATCGTAAGGTCAGAAGTGGGAATGTTTGCTAATGACTGCACAATGGTCAGCACCATTTGCAACTCCTCAGATACTGAAGCAGTCCATGTCCAAATGCAGCAAGACCTGAACAATATCCAGGCTTGGGCTGACAAGTGGCAAGTAACATTCGTACCACACAAGTGCCAGGCAATGACCAACCCCAATAAGAGAGAGTCCAACCATTGCCCCTTGATGCTCAATGGCATTACCACCACTGAATCCCCCAATATCAACATCCTGGGAGCTACCATTGACCAGAGACTGAACTGGACTAGCCATATAAATACTGTGGCTACAAGAGCAGGTCAGAGACTAGGAATCGTGCAATGAGTAACCCACCTCCTTACTCCCCAAAGCCTATCCACCGTCTACATGGCACAACCCAGGAGTGTGATAGAATACTCCCCACTTGCCTGGGTGAGTGCTGCTTCCACAACAGCCAAGAAGCTTGACACCATCCAGGATACAGCAACCTGCTTGATTGGCACCACATCCACAAATATTCACTCCCTCCACCGATGCACAGTAACAGCAGTGTGTACCATCTACAAGAAGCTCTGCAGGAATTCACCAAGTCTCCTTCGACAGCATCTTCCAAACCCACGACCACTACATCTAGAAGGATAAAGGCAGCAGATAGATGGGAACACCACAACCTGGAAGTTCCCCTCCCAGTCACTCACCATCCTGACTTGGAAATATATCGCTGTTCCTTCACTGTCGCTGGGTCAAAATCCTGGAACTCCCTTCCTAACAGCACTGTGGGTGTACCTACACCACATGGACTGCAGCTGTTCAAGAAGGCAGCTCACCTCCACCTTCTCAAAGGCAATTAGGGATGGGATAGAAATGCTGGCCCAGCCAGCGAAGCCCACATCCCATGTATGAATAAAAAAAACACCCTCTGTGGACTATATTGCAGGGCTCCACCAGACTGGTCCAGATACTGGAACCTCATTTTCAGCATCCCAATGGTCTGCTCCACAAAGTTTCGAATTCACTTGGCTGCAGTCTAGAATGCCGCATGGGTGTCGTCAGATACATCCTCTGCGGGTAATCCTTGTTCCCGAGGAGCCATCCCTGCCACCTCTGAGGACCCTGGAAGACGTCAGGGATCTGTGACCAACTGAGAATGAAGGAGTTGTGGATACTCCCTGGAAACCATGTGCAGACCTGCAGATGCGTTTGTGGTGGTCGCACACCAGCTGAACATTCAGTGAATGGAAGCCTTTGCGGTTGACATAGTTGATTGCTTATTGCGACAGAGATATGAGCACCACATGAGTGCAGTCGATGTTGTGTGCCCTCGCAAAGATGGCATCCGTGACCTCATGGATGCATTTGTGGTTGGAGGCTTGTGATATCCCTACAGGGGTCATCTGTGGAGCCCTGAAAGGTGCCACTGGCATAGAAATTGAGCACTGTGGTCATTTCATGGCCACTGGCAGTGGATGCCCTCCATGCACCCGTGGCGCCAAATTCAGCAGTAGCTGGCAGATGTGACTGACCAGTTCCCTAGACATGTGGGGTCTTTGGCAACATTGGTTCTTGGTCATCTGCAGGAATGAAAGGCGGTGTCTATAGACCCTGGATCTAGCTCGGAGCCGACAAGCGATGGCTCGCTGTGGCTATTCGGCTGCGTGTGCTGGACCCCCAGTGCCCCTTCTTCCTGAGGGTGCTGCTCCTCCCTCTGCACAGCCAGGCACCTCAATCGCTCTCTTCTCCATCATCATCATTCTCTATATGCCACGAGGCATATAGCTAGGTCACCAAGCTCCATACTCCTGAAGTACTCCTCCTGAAGGATGAAACAAAGAAATGAGTGGGTTAGCTTGGGTGTTCTAAGAACCTTTATTGGTTAAGTCTGAAGGCCTCCTAATGCATCCAGAAGAGTGCTGACCACCACTTGGATGGCCAGAGTTTAATGTGCTGCATGGCTGCCTGAAACCCCGCCCACTCCGCCTGACCGATTGGCAACCTTGCCCATTGGGCTGCATGCTGTGCTCTCAGCTCAGCTGCAGGCATTCTCCTGACCCGCACTGCAAGGCTGCACTGTTAGCTTGTACCATGGGGTAGATTGGTCCAAACCTGAGCGACGACATTGCAAAGGGCTGTGAGCCGCTTCACCAATGATTGCTCAACGGCCAGCTTTAGCAAAGAGATTGTACAACTTGCCTAGTCGTCGAACTGTTCTGCAGTCCACTAAAATGCTCATTAATTTGCAGTCTGTGTCTGAGGGTGAAAAGCTCTGGAGCACTTGGTGCACTTTGATGCCCCTGCGTTGTTTGAGTGTGCAGATAACCTAGAGACCCGACTGCACGCATGTCAGTGTGGCTACATCTGAACTATCTGAGCTGCAGAGGAATGGTCACTTTATACAAGGTTTCCCTAATGCATGGCCACTTCCCTCCCCACAACCCCACAGGTGCTTGTGCTCTACATTCAACCGCAGAACAGCCCTTGCCCCCGCTCCAACATCCCTCAACCGCAGAACAGCCCTTGCTCCCGCTCCAACATCCCTCAACTGCAGGGCAGCCCTTGCCCCCACCAACTCGCCTCAACCTTGAAGTCCAACAGGTGACCCTCGTGAGCACTGTGCAATGTTACTGTACACTCACCTCTGAGTTCCCCTCAAAGTGCAGCTTGTCAAGTGCACGGGGCTTGTATATGCTGTGTGATGATCCAGCGGGGTTGGGGGGTGGGATTTATTCCAGCAGGCTGGCCTTATAATGATATGCAGATGTATTTCAATGAGGTTCCTGTTGTCCGATGGTGGGAAACTCGGCCCACCATTTGACGACACTGTAAAACCGATTTTTGTCCTTCTCGTCATATTGTCCACTCAAAACACACGAAACACACCCGATACCAGCATGCATAGAAAATTCCACCCTTACTTTTTAAATAATTTAAAGTTTAAAAAGTTGTTTAAGATATTTCAACTTCTAGCTTAATCTCATGTGTATGACCAAATCATTTATTGTGCTGTCTGGAAAATTTTAATGAAAAGTGAAAAATTCAGTGCACTTTACTTCCTCATTTGTCTGTGAGAATGCATCAATGTAATTAGGTGCTACCTATGTGATGACACCACTGTTGCTGAAGACCTATAAGTCCCCTTTGCCAGTGTCAGGTTCAAATTATTCCAGAGAGATTGCTATCAAGGCAACAGTAAGTCTCATCGCTTCACTGCTGATTGCGAAATCCAAGCAATTGTATTTCATCCCTTGATTCCCTAGTTGACCCAGTTTCTGCTCTTCTTTCTGCAGGTGATCACATTGCTGGGATGTTGGCAGTCGCTGTGGCTTCTAGTCGGACGCTGGAAGTGGTGGACCTGGAGGGAACTGGCCTCACGAATCAGTCTGCTCAGGTATACAGGCACTTGAACTGGACTAGCCATATAAATACTGTGGCTACAAGAGCAGGTCAGAGGCTCGGAATTCTGCGGCGAGTAACTCACGTCCTAACTCCCCAAAGCCTGCCCACCATCTACAAGGCCCAAATCAGGAGTGTTTTCTATGCATAGAAAAAGGGGTCAAGGACAATTAACATTAACTTTATACCCTTTTGTTTTACACCGTGCCCTTTTTCCAGTAGACAAAAGGATAACTGTCAGAAGCTCTCATCTGACACAGGTGGGAGTTTGCACATGGTAACATAACAGTACTTTCATCATTACAATGGTTATAATCCACTTTGAATTTTCAGGATATAAATGGACATTCTTGACACTGAGCTACACAGAAGTAAGTAATTTAGATGATTCATTCAACATTTTTGGGCTGTTCTTGGCCAGTTTTTCTTAAAAATATTCAGCCAGCAATTAGGTTCTCATGAACCTTGTGCAAACCTTGCAAATATATTTTTTTCCCCCTGTATGTTTACTGACACAAATGGATTTCCTGCTGCGAGTTGCCACATCTAAGGTGCTTGGAAGGAGAAACGAGCTCCACAGGGATGTCAGAGGGATGTTCTGTGCTCACAGGAAGGGGACACAAGGAAAAGAGACTATGCTGGAGTGTGACATAGGCGGAATGCGAAGTTGGGAATTTGGTTCACATGCCTCTAGTAACTCTAGAAGGCACAATTTGCACTCCAGAAGTAGGGTAACCTAGAGACAACAGTGAAAGATTTCAGAAGAATAATCATATTGCACTTGAAACATTAACTCTATTTCTCTTTCCACAGATGCTGCCAGACCTGCTGAGTTTTTCCAGCATTTTCTGTCTTTGTAGCAAGCAGTTTTAGATCTGGTAATGTGCAATGAGACAGGGTTAATTAATGACCTCATAGTAAAGGAGTCTCTAGCCTGCAGTGATAATAACATGATAGAATTTCACATTCAGTTTGAGAGTGAGAAGTGTGGGTGTAAGACTAGTGTCTTAAACATAAATAAAAGCAATTAGAAGGGTATGAGGACAGAGTTTGCAAGAGTGAACTGGGAAAATAGGTTAAAATAGGTTAAAACAGGTTAGAACAGCGGCAGACATTTAAGCAGGTACTTATTAACTCTCAGCAAAGATATATTCCATTGAGAAAGAAAGACTCTATGGCCAGAATTTTCCAGCTGACGTGCAGATGGCCTAGCCCGCACGTCAGCGCATAAAATGATGCGCACTGACGTCGTGCAAGCCATCGCGATATTTTGGTGGGCAGGCGATCAGTTCGCCCGCCGTTAATTGAAGGGCTCGTTAAGCCCCTTAACTTGCCAATTGTGTACGATTTTGAGGGGCCCGTGCGAACTTCAGGTCGGCGCACGGGCCCAACGGGAAGGCGGTTGGAAATTATTTAAGAAAACTTTTGCAATGTCGGGATATGAGGACTCAGAGGGGTTGTTCATGTTTTTGACAAAGTTATAATTGTTGAAAATGTTTAAAACTTGCCTGTGTGATTGTTAGCAGTTCTCATCGATTTCCAAGAGCTTCTTGTGTACTTTGAAACCAGTCTGCAGACAGTAATCTTTCTTGTGCCTGCAGCTTTCTGGAGGCCTCCATTTAGTCTGGGGATATGGGTTCTGACCTCTCCACTGGAGGCAGCTCCCCTGAGGAGGAAGGGAGGGATAGAATAAGGAGGAGGCCAGGACAGGACAATCAGCCTCCAGGGTAGCCACCTTTGGGAGGCCAGGTGCAGGCACAAGGGGCGCAGGGCCAAGAGGTTGTCCAAGGTGCAAGGGGCTGCAGAAGACGCCACTATCCTGCTGCCAGAGTATATAGGTGGTGAAGCAGTTACCTCAATATGACTGAGGTGCAGTGCTGAAAGAGGCTCCGACTCTCAAGGGAGACAGTCAACTATATCTGTCAGATGATTGGCCCTGAAATCTCCCCTGAGTGACCCCATGCCAGCGACTCTGAAGCTCACAGTTGCCCTCCACTTCTATGCCCCTGGCTCCTTCCAGGACTCGGTGGGTGATCTTTGTGGTGTCTCCCAATCAGCTGTCCATACTTGTGTCAAGCAGGTTACAGATGCTCTGTTCAGACGGGTATCCACCTTCATCCACTTCCGCTGCGACCAGGCAAGTCAGGCACAGTGAGCCAGAGGCTTCGCGGCCATTGCTGGCTTCCCCCGTGTCCAGGGTGCTATAGACTGCACACATGTGCTCATCAAGGCGCCAACAGATGAACCTGGTGCCTTCGTCAGCAGGAAGGGTTTCCACTCCATGAACGTGCAGATAGTGTGTGATCACAGGATGCAGATTTTACAAGTCTGTGCAAGGTATCCAGGCAGCTCCCACGACGTCTACATCCTCAGATACTTCCAGGTGCTGGGGCTCTTCAGTGCTCCAGCTCTGCTGGATGGTTGGCTGCTGGGTGACAAGGGCTATCCCCTGCAAAAGTGGCTCATGACGCCACTATGCCGTCCAAGAACAGAAGCTGAGCATCGGTACAATAGGAGCTGTGGTGGGGAGAGCCATCGGTCTTCTCAAGATGCGCTTCCGTTGCCTGGACCGCTCAGGGGGTACACTCCAGTAACCCCCAGATCGCGTCTCTCTGATAGTGGTAGTCTGCTGCGCTCTGCACAATCTTGTGCTGGAAAGGGGGGATGTAGTTGACGATGAAGACCTTGACGCTCTGGATGAGGTTGCACATGATGAATCCAGCAGTGCCTCAGAGGATGAGGAAGCACAGGGCGATGATGAGGGGCAGAACGACGACCCGCATTTACACCAAGGAGGCAGGGACACCCGCGACAATTTAATCCAAAGAACCTTCAGCTAGCTCCACACGCATGGATCAGCAGGAACAGCATTGCCTGGAACTTCCACATGTGGCACTTAGGTGCCACATCTTCCACCTGTTCAGCTGCAAAAAAAGGCTTAGTACAGAAACATCAATGTCCACTCAAACACTCATGATAAATATGTGAAAAAGAAAAATGCACCACAAACAAAAGACCCTCAGCCATGGTAACAAAGGTGGACATTATTTTGTCCAAAACAAAAACACACACCACTTGTTAGCGATCACAAAAATATGGGTCCTTATTCTAAGGCCAACACAAAACCACCAGTGACATACCCGTGGAGTGCCTAAGGTGCCTTATGCTTACGTTTTCGGGTGCTACGTCTAGGTGCCACCCCATCACTTGGAGTGGCATGAGAGACAGCCTGCTGACTCTGTTGTCCTATTGGGCTCGATGACCTTGACCAGCGTCCTCTGGCCCGTGGAGCCTGTGATGGCCCTGCCTGGGAGGGAGCAGCCAGTTCCAGAACTGGCACCTCCCCAGTTGTAACAGCCTCAACAGAAGAAACATTGACTGGCAGAGGGGCGGAGGAGCTGCTGCCCTCATCCGGAGCACCATGAGAGAAGCTCGCAGCAATGGCACGCAGCTGCTGCACCGACATGAGGTCCAAATCTACCTCCCTGCTCACCGCAGATGCATGGGCACCGAGTGCTGGCGCTTGGTGTCCACAACATCTCCCACAATGGGAAACACCACCTGTGGCCAGAACCGCTGTGAGGGCTTGCCGGTCAGAGCGTAACCCAATCATATTTTGATCCATTTGGTGGAAGCCCCTCTCTATGAGAGTCGCCAATCTCTCATTGAAGTTCTGTTGAAGGGTCATGAGGACTCGAAACGTCAACTCTTTTCTTCTCTGCCGATGCTGCCAGACCTGCTGAGTTTTTCCAAGTAATTCTGTTTTTGTTTTGGATTTCCAGCATCCGCAGTTTTTTGTTTTTATCTCATTGAAGGAATCCTGATGCTCTGCCCTGAGGGCGGATTCTTCACGTGCGCTCTGCCTGGACTCCTCCATTGCAGAGAGCAACTGAACCATTCCCTCATGCAACCCTGCCAGATACAAACACACTTCCTGCCGCCTTTCCTGCAGCTGCTGCAATGGGGACAACTCCAGAGGCACGTCATCAGTGCTGGACTCAGCATGTGCCTTGTCCCCTGCAGCCCTCCAGCTGCTGGAGCCATCGGCACTCTCTGCCCCTACCATCTCCTCCAGCGATCGTGATGTGCCCTCTCCACTGTGACCCGGGACACTAGCCAATGGTAAAGTCCCCACCGAGGTGTGTGTGTCTGCACTGGTGTCTGGCTGGTTGAAATGATGTGCTGCAAGTTGCACTTGTTGGCCCTCAGGTGTGGAGGGGGGGCCGCGGTGTCGAGGTGAGGGTTGCTCTGGTGGTGATGCTGAAATTAACAACAAGGACAGTGCATCATTTAGCGTGCATTCACTTCAACCTTTCATCCCTTTCCCCCCCCAGCCTCATAAGTCCCTCCCCCTTCAAGACCCTAAGGAGAAGAACATTGGCGAGGTGAAAAAGAGTCAAGATGAGCCCCAAACATTAATCGCACATGCAGACAAGCTGGTCAGATGGCCTCAGGAATGCCACATGACATATTATGTACCATAGGAGTGGGGAGAGTGCAGAGGTACCTGACCTGGATGCATTCTGGCTTGGATAGTTGCGGGGCTGAAGAAACATCGCAAACACTAGCGACATTTGCCGTTGATCGCAGGAGATTGAGAGGTCACATTATTGGCCTTCATTCCGTAAGGAGGGGCATAGACCAGGTGGGCAGAAGGCAACATTTCCCCTTGGTGCAGGGATGAGTAATGTGGTGTGTGGTGGCATTTATCTAAGTTGAGTGCCATGATGTTCACAGCTGAGGTGCTGAGGACCTTTTGGACAAAGTAATGTGGGGCGCACTGGCTGAAAGGGCGCTGGAGGTCCCAAACCCCCTCAGATGAAATAAGTCTTTGGCTGTGCAGCAGCGATCCAATGACATGTTAGACCTTGGTGATAGTGGTCACAAATGGGATAAGGTGACTTTGGAAGGTGGTGGAGACGCGATTCCTCAAGGGGACGAAGGTCCCTTTTGTATGACCCACACGTCAGAGTGTCTCAGTCTGTGAATGAGCTGTGTTTCAGCATTAATGATTGCAGTAACCATTAGTGGTTTGGATGGTGGGCAGACAGAGTGGATTGGACTGTGGACCTCAAATGCCTGCCCGCCGGACCCCAGCCTCACCGCCCGCGGCCGCCCTGGCCTCCTGACTCCTGCCCAGCTCCATGGCCTGCTGTTCAAAAGGTATGAGGCACTGCAGGAGGGCGTGCCCACCTCCAGTCCTCTGGTGCTCCCGGGCATTGTGGTGAGTTTTTGCCTGCAAAACAGAGAAGGAGGATTTATTGGGGCTGCTTGCTCATGTAGTCTGCACGCGTACGCCACACCCCAACCACAGTGGCCCATCTGAGGCCTTCACTGGCTCCTGTCCACACTACTGGTGGTCAGTCCCCAGAAGATAATACGGCTGGTCCCAACCCCCTCCCCCAATGACCACCTTGGACACATTCGGCGTCCATCACTTTGAGTATCACACGGCTCTTAGCGCCATGAGAACCCCCCCCATGTCACCAGCCAGGCGTGGGAGGAGGTGGGTGACACTGTAAGAACCCATGATGATGTGCGGCGCCGAGGCCAGCAGATGGCACTTACCCAAAACACCTTGAGGCTCCCCTTGCACCATCTCATTACCATCAATATGACATGTGTTGGAGTTCTGAGTATGTGTCATGCAGCCTCCCCCGCAGGTTGCCCCCAATCTACTCAAATGCCACAAAGACCAACATATGCTGCGGGGAGAACCCTTCTTCTCCTCAACCACTAAGGCTGGTGTACGCATGGTCAGTACCCATTTGCCCACACAGCGTGCGACAGATGCCCAATGCAGTAACGACAGCAAGACATGGTGGGGGGTGTCAAAGGCTAAGGCTGCCTTCTGGGTCAAATGGCCAAGACAGACACGGTATTCACCCTTCCAGAGCGCAGCAAATTATTGAATCTTTTTCGGCACTGGATGCCAGTGCGCCGCACATCATCATGGGTTCTTACAGCGTCACCCACCTCCTCCCACGCCTGGCTGGTGACATGGGGGGTCCTCCTCCTCCCATCCTCCGGATACAGAAGGTGCCGACGGATGCCTGCCTCTTGCAGAAGGACAGCAAAGCATGCATCGGAAAATCGGGGGGCACAGTGGCCTCTCCTGCAGCCTGCCCCCCTCCTCCTGCTCATGCTGCTCTCCACTCACACCTCCCTCCCTCTCCCCACGAGTGGCCATGGTGCACTGCCTCAAGCAGGCTGCCTGGCCACTCTTTAAACAGGCTGCCAGTTCCCCATTGGAACTGGCAGTCTGAGGCCGCCCGCCCCCGCGACTATTTTCCCGTTCTACATGGGAGTCGCTAACCTGCTGGGTGGGCCTTAATTGGCCTGCCCGCGGAAAATGGCAGTGCGGCCCATTTCTTCAGTGGCAATCGGCCACCCGCCCGACCGGCAAACGAAAAATTCTGCCCTATGAGAAGAATTTATTATCTGTGACTAGCTAAGGAAATTAAGGATACAAACATATGAACATATGAAATAGGAGCAGAAGTAGACCATTCAGCCCTCAAGCCTGCTCCACCATTCAAGAGATCTTGGCTGATCTGTTTGTGTTTCGAGTTCCACATTCCCATCTAACACCACCCCCCCGCCCCCCACCACCACTCCGATATCCTTTGATTCCCTTGCTAAACAAGAATCTATCTACCCTCCACCTCCTGATTTACAGCTATTACTGGAATGTTTCTTGTATCCTGTATAGTGAAGATAGAAGCAAAATATTTGAAAGAAAAAACATTCATTACTGTGAAGATTAGTAGTAGGTCAGAAGATTGGACAGATTTTAGAAACAAGCAAAGAATTACAAATAAAATAATGAGGGAGAAATTAGAGTATGAGAGAAAGATGGCTAGAAATATAAAAACAGATAGTGAGTGTTTCTATAAGGATTTTAAAGGGAAAGAGTAACTAAAATGAGCATTGGTCCCTTGGAGGGTGAGACTGAGATATTCACTTGCATTGCCATAGCCTCCAGGGCCATGGGCCAAGCGCTGGAAAATGGGATCAGTGTAGTCAGATCTTTGTTGACTGGCGTGGACATTATGGGCCTCCTTCTGTGCTGTAACCGTCTATGAGTTTATGAGTCTACTGGGGATTAATAATGGAAAACAAAGAGATGGTGGAAGCGTTAAACAGGCATTGTGCGCCTCTCTCCACCATAAAAGACACAAAAAACATTCCAAGAATACTTGAAAATCAAGAGGTAAAAGGGACGGAAGAACTTAAAACATTATTAAGGAGGAAATAGAAGGATAATCAGGCAGAGCCAACATGGTTTATTGAAAGGGAAATCATGTTTGACTGATTTTTTAAAAAGTTTTTTATGAAGTAACAAGTAGGTACAGCCATAGTGCTGTTAGGGAGAGAGTTCCAATTTTTGATCTGTGACGGTGAAGGAATGGCGATATGGTTCCAAGTTAGGATGATGTGTGGCTTGAAGGAGAACTTACAGGGGGGTGTCCTCCTATTACCTCCTTAATAATGTTTTAAGTTCTTCCCTCCCTTTTACCTCTTGATTTTCAAGTATTCCTGAAATGATTTTTGTGTCTTCTGGTGTTCTCATGCATCTACTGCCTTGTCTTTCTAGGTGGCAGAGGTCATGGATTTGGAAGGTGCTATCAAAGGAACCTTTGTGAGTTTCTGCAGTATATCTTGTAGATGGTACACACTGCTGCCACTGTGTGTTGGGGGTGGCAGGAGTGCATGTTGAAGGTGGTGGATGGGGTGCTAATCAGCAGGCTGCTTTGTATTGGATGGTGTCAAGCTTCTTGAGTGTCAATGTTGTTGGATCTGCTCTCATCCAGGCAAGTGCAGAGTATTCAATCACATTCCTGACTTGTGCCCTGTAGATGGTGGAAAGGCTTTGGGGAGCCATGAAGTGCTTTAAAAACTTCATTGAGGTAATTTTTATGTTCAGCCAAGTAAGTCAGAAAGTGCTTTTTATTCAGTTCACAAATTTTCCTTAAATTTCCCTGTTTCTCCCTATTCCAATGAATTTGAGCTTTGTCCAATTCCATTTTTGTAAAAGTTTCCATTTCTACTTTCTGAAGTTCTAATTTATGTTCGAAACCAAATATTCATTTCTGAAGCTCTGTTGTGTTAACACTGGACTTAACTTTTCCATTTTCCATCAAAACATGCCTTTCCTCTCATCATTAGGTGGAAATACTGTCTTTGCTTTACCACATATCGCACATGCTTTCTCTGCATTTTTAATTTGGCCTGTTTTTCAACTTCTCAAACTGTCATTGATTTTTCCTGCTTAGCTGACATATGAACATATGAATTAGGAGCAGGAGTAAGCAATTCAGCCCTTTGAGCCTACTCCGCCATTCAATAAGATCATGGCTGACCTGATTGTGACCTCCATTCCACATTCCCACCGACCCCCGATAACCTTTCATCACCTTGCTTATCAAAAATCTATCTGGCTCTGCCTCAAAAATGTTTAAACCACCTTTTGAGGCAGACAGTTCCAAAGGCCGATGACCCACTGAGAGAAAAATATTCTCCTCATCTCTGTCTTAAATGGGCAACGCCTTATTTTTAAACAGTAACCCCTAGTTCTAGATTCTTCCGGAAGAGGAAACATCCTTGCCACATCCACCCTATAAAGACCCTGAATCAAGTCACATCTTACTCTTCTAAATTCCAGCGGATACAAGCCTAGTATGTCCAACCTTTCCTCATAAGACAACCTGTCTATTCCAGATATTAGTCTAGTAAACCTCCTCCAAACTACTTGCAACGCACTTACATTCTTCCTTAAATAAGGAAACCAATATTGTACACAGTACTCTAGATGTGGCCTCACCAATGCCCTGTATAACCCATGCATAACCTCTCTACTTTTGTATTCAATTTTCCTGTCAATAAAGGATAACGTTCTATTAGCTTTCCTAATTCCTAGCTGTAATGCATACAAACATTTTACAATGTGTGCACTGGGATACCCAGATCCCTCTGCATCTTAGAGCTTTGCAATTTCTCACCTTTTAGATTATGTGTTTTTTTTTATTCTTCCTGCAAAGCGGACAATTTCACTTTTTCTCATATTATACTCCATTTGTAAGATCTTTGCCCGCTCACTTAACCTATCTATATCCCTTTTTAGCCTCCTCAAGTCCTCTTCACAATTTACTTTCCTGCCTATCTTAGTGCCGTCAGCAAATTTAGCAATCATTCCTTCGATCCCTTCCTCCAAGTCATTCATATAAATTGAAAAAAGTTGAGGCCCCAGGACTGATCCCCATGGCACAACACTTATTACACCTTGGCCAATTAGAAAATCACCATTTATGTCTACCCTCTTTTTCCTATTAGCCAGCCAATCTTCTATCCGTGCAAATATATATCCCCCTTCACAATGAGCTTTTGTTTTCCGCAATAACCTTTGATGTGGCCCCATATCAAATGCCTTTTTTAAAATTGATTCATGGGATATAGGCATTTCTGGCTAGGCCAGCATTTACGGCCCATCCCTAATTCCCCTTGAGAAGGTGGTGGTGAGCTGCCTCCTTGAACCGCTGCAGTCTCTCTGTAGGTACACCCACAGTGCTGTTAGGGAGGAAGTTCCAGGATTTTGACCCAGCAACAGTGAAGGAGCAGCGATCTATGTCCAAGTCAGGCTGGTGAGTGGCTTAGAGGGGAACTTCCAGGTGGTGGTGTTCCCATGGGCAGGATCGTTCATCCTGCGGGCAGGTATGTGCCCAATCTGAACAGGAGTGAAATAGTGCGCACTCTCACGATCTTTCAGTCAGCAAGTGCATGCGAGAGGTAGCAGCGTGCCTACCGACAATTAAGAGGCCTACCACAGCCCTCAAGTAATTAATTAAGTATCATTTTACGCTGCCAGCGTAACCGTTCAGTTGGCAGGCAGGCGAGTAGGACAGGCGGCCTTTGCATTTTTAACAAAGTCTCATCCGTGGACAGGATGAGGTTTTCAATGGTTACTGAAAAAAAAGAAATTTATTAACATCCTTTTTTACAAGTTCCTCTTCATGTGACTGAGTCACATTTGGGGGCATGTTTATATCATATGTAAGAAGTTTATTTTTCATATTAAAATCCTTCAGCTTCCTGGGGCAGCTCCGTGCTTCAGGGAGCTATCAGTGCACACTCCCTGGCGCACGTGCACACTTCAGCGCTCGTGATCCTCCCACCTCTACTCCGGCAGCACTGATGTTATCAGCACGCATTTCACACTGGCTGGCTATTAGTTGACGAACCAGTATGAAATCGCAGTTGGGGCCCAATTACGGGCAGCAGACCGTGGCACTGTGGCTCCCGGACACGCCTGCTGTGCCCACCCAATGAGGGCAAAATCCTACCCAAGTGTCTACTGCCCTTGTCCTTCTAGATGGTAGCAGTCGTAGGTTTGGAAGGTGCTGTCTATGGAACTTTAGTGAGTTCCTACAGTCCACCTTGGGGATGGTACATACTGCTGCCACAGTGTGTCGGTGGTTGAGGGAGAGAATGTTTGTGGATGGGGTGCCAATCAAGTGGGCTGCTTTTTCCTGGATGGTGTCAAGCTTCTTGAGTGTTGGTGGAGCTACACTCATCCAGGCAAGTGGGGAGTATTTCATCACACTCCTGACTTGTGCCTTGTGGATGGAGGATATGCTTAGGGGAGTCAGGGAGTTACTTGTCGCAGGATTCCTAGCCTTTAACCTGCTCTTGTAGTCACTGTATTTATATGGCTAATCTAGTTCAGTTTTTGGTCAATGGTAATCCCCAGGATGTTGATAGTGGGGCATTCAGTGATGGTAATGCCATTGAATGTTAAGGGGCGATGGCTAGGTTCTTTCTTGTTGGAGATGGTCATAGCTTGGCACTTATTTGGTATTAATGTCATTTGTCATTTGTCAGCCCAAGCCTGGATATTGTCCAGGTCTTTCTGCATTTAGACATGGACTATTTCAGTATCTGAGAAGTTGTGAATGGTGCTGAAAATTGTGTAATCATCAGCGAACATCCCCACTTCTGACCTTATGATGGAAGGAAGGTCATTGATGAAGCAGCTGAAGATGTTTGGACTATGGACACTACCCTGAGGAACTCCTGCAGTGATGTCCTGGAACTGAGATGATTGACCTCCAGCAACCACAACCATCTTCCTTTGTGCTAATTATGACTCCAACCGGTGGAGAGTTTTCCCCCCACCGATTCCAATTGACTCCAGTTTTGCTAGGGCTTCCTGATGCCACACTTGGCCAAATGCTGCTTTGATATCAAGGTCAGTCACTCTTACCTCAGTCCATGTTTGAACCAAGGCTGTAATGAGGTCACGAACTGAGTGGCCCTGGCGGAACCCAAACTGAACATCAATGAGCAGGTTATCGCTAGGCAAGTGTCGCTTGATAGCACTGTTGATGTCCCCTTCCAATACTTTACTGATGATCGAGAGTAGACTGATGGGTCGGTAGTTGGACAGGTTTGATTTGTCCTGCTTTTTGTGTACAGGACATACCTGGGCCATTTTCTACATTGCCAGATAGATGCCAGTGTTGTAGCTGTACTGGAACAGCTTGGCTAGGGGTGCGGCAAGTTCTGGAGCACAAGTCTTCAGTACCATTGCCAGAATATTGTCAGGATCCATTGTCTTTGCAGTATCCAGTGCCTACATCCATTCCTTGATATCACTTGGTGTTATGACCCAGTAGCTGGTAAAGCTGAGTTATTAAAAAATCCCAGAGAGAAAATTTAAACAAGTGTCATAACGTATATTTTAAGTGATATGCTTGAGATGCAGCTCTAAATTCATGAATCAGACCACCAGTTCTCGAGAGGCTTTCATATCAAGCTACATGGGACATTCGTTAATTCGTTAATTTGTTAATTGTTAACATAAGTTAAGTATATACACATGGCTACAAATTACTACTATCATAACTTTTAATAAATTCCCAAACTAATCTCCACTAATGCAACAGCAACCCATAGGCCAGAATTTTACATTCGGCGAGCCCAACAAGCCTGAACGTAAAATGACATGCGATGACGTCGAGCGTGCATCCCAACGTCACCGTGCACCATCGCGATATTTTGGTAGGCTAGCGCGCTATGAGGACGGAAGCACGCCTGCCATTAATTAACAGGCCAGTTAAGGCCTTGAGGTACCAATTTAATTCAATTTTGCGCAGCCCATGAGATTTTCAGGGCGTCGCATGGGCGCAACAGGCAGGCGGGTAGGTCACATTTTCAAAATGGGCGGGATGAGGGGTGCATGGGCTTGTTAATAGGAGTTGCTAGTATTTTAGATTATAACTTACTGCTGCTTGCTTGTGTGAACAGGACTACTTCATTTCGTTTCAGAGCTACTTTTACAGAAATAAGAGGCTTCAGTCCAGGACTCCGGAGGAGTCATAACACTTGGGGCCTTCCCCAGGTATCAGACAGCCTTCCCTTACCCTGGGAATGGGGATTGTGGTCTCCGCTGGAGGCATCTCCTCTGAGGAGGAAGAGAGGGCCAGAAGGGGGAGGAGGCCAGGCGTCCCTATTCAGCCTCCAGGGGAGCCTCCTGTGGGAGGAGAGGCGCAGGCATAAGGGGCGCAAGGCCAACAGAAAGTCCAAGGCGGAAGGGGCCACAGAAGATGCCATTATCCTGCTGCCAGGGTTTACAGGTGGCGATGCAGCTACCTCAATATGTCTGAGGTGCAATGCCAAAGGAGGCTCCGCCTTGCAAGGGAGACAGTGACCTCCATCTGTCAGATGATTGGACCTGAGATCAGCTCCAACTGTGTGCATGGGCACCCCATGCCAGTGGCACTGAAGGTCACGGTGGCCCTCAACTTCTATGCCTCTGGCTCTTTCCAGGGGTCGGTGGGTGATCTTTGTGGAGTCTCCCAATTGTCCAGTTGTGTCAAGTTGGTGACAGATGTTCTGTTCAGGCGTGCACTGACTTTCATTCACTACATCATGGACAAGTCCAGCCAGGCAGAGTGAGCCAGAGACTCTGCAGCAATTGCTGGGTTCTCCTACATCCAGGGTGCAATCAACTGCATGCATGTGGCCATCAAAGTGCCAGCGGGTGAGCCGGGTGTCTTCGTCAACAGGAAGGGATTCCACTCCATGAACGTGCAGCTAGTGTGTGACCATAGGATGCAGATTCTGCAAGTCTGTTCAAGGTGCCCAGGCAGCACCCATGATGCTTACATCCTGAGACACTCCCAGGTGCCGAGGCTCTTCAGTGTTCCAGCCCAGCTGCGTGGATGGCTGCTGGGCGACAAGGGCTACCCCCTCAAAAGGTGGCTCATGACACCTCCCTGCCATCCAAGAACAGAAGCCGAGCAGTGGTTCAATAGGAGCCATGCCTCCACAAGGGCGGTGGTAGAGAGAACCATCAGTCTTCTCAAGATGCGCTTCCGATGCCTGGACCATTCAGGGGGCGCACTCCAATACTCCCCCAGATTGTGTGTCGCTGATAGTGGTTGCGTGCTGCGCCCTCCACAATCTGGCACTGGAAAGCGGGGACGCTGTTGAGGAAGAAGATGTTGACGCAGCTGCTCTGGCTGCAGACGTTAAGTCCAGTAGTGAGTCTGAGGATGAGCACGCTTCAGAGAACACTGAGGGGATAGATGCTGACATGGGCAACCTCCAGGGAGGCAGAGACACCTGAGAGGCTTTGATCCAATGGTCCTTCAGCTAGCCTACCAAAGATGAAACACCAGCACATGCCAGGGCTGCAGGCTCAATATTCAATACCTGACAGGAACATTTGCTTGGTGAACAACATGCACTATGTGCCATTTCAATAAAGCTCCATGACAAACAAGTCACTCATAACATCATGGGTTACCCCTCACCTCCACAACTAATGAAGCACCCAGAGGCTTGCTGAAAACAAACACATTTACTGGTGTGGTGCCTGGCATACATAACTCAAATTAAATGTAAAGGTGATCTCCATCACACCTACTTAGAAAGAACTTAAATGTGGGGCAAAAAAATAACACCAGTGATAAGCCCGTGTTGTGCCTAAGGTGATTTATGTTTGTGTTTACAGGTGCTACATCTAGGTGCTGCCCCCTCGCTGGCACTGGCATTGGAGACAGCCTGCTCACCCTGCTGTCCTGTTGGCCTTGATGACCTTGGCGGGCATTCTCTGGCATATGGAATGTGTGCTGCCCCGCCTGGGAGGGAGCAGCCAGTGGCACAGCTAGCATCTCCCAAGTTGCCTCAGCCTCATCAGATGCCACAGTCACTAGCAGAGGGGCAGAGGAGCTGCTGCCCTCATCTGGAGCGCCCTGGGAGGAGCCCGCAGAGATGACAAGCAGCTCATGCACCAACGTCAGGTCGCTTTGGACCTCCCTGCTCACCATTGATGGTTGGGCACCTAGCTGGGATACTGGGTGCCCAATTCATCTCCCACACTGACAGTAACCATCTGAGGTTATTGCTGGTGTGAGGGCTTGCAGGTCTGAGCGCATCCCCAGGAAGCCCTGATTGTTCTCCTGGAGGAGCCTCTCCATGAGGTTCGCCACTCTCTCCATGGAGGAGGCAGTGCGCTTGGCCATGAGGGTCATTGCATTGCTCATGCTCTGCACGGACTCCTCCACAATGGAGACCATGGCACACATTCCCTCATGTATCTCCGCCAGATCCCCCCACACACTGTGCTGCACTTCCAACATCCACTGCCTCAGGGACGACCCCAGAGGTACATCATCTGACTGAGCATGTTCCTGGCCCCTAGCAGTCCTCTGTCTGCTGGCACCGTGGGCACTCTCTGCATCCGCATGCACCTCAGGCGGATGTGAAGTGGCCTCACCGCTGTGCGCCGAGATACTAGCCAACAATCTAAATCTGAGCGAGGTGCTGGTACCTGCGCTGGTGCCTGCCTGGCTGAGAGGGTGTGACACTGGTGTATCCTCTGTATCCTCTGGTGTGAGCGGCGGACCTTCAGGCTCTTGACCCCGAGGGTCTTCTTGTGAGCCTGAGAGGAAGAACATGTCATTAGTTGAAGTCGTTACACCGTTACTATGCATGCCTGGCACCCGGATCAGGGTGCCCTCATCTTTCCATTATTAGTGGGAATTCTATGTTCGGGGCTCATGCCAATATAGTGGATGTTGGAATGGTTGCACTGCACTCTTACCTCCCTGTAGCACCCCAATCTCACCCGGC
Organism: Cetorhinus maximus; assembly: GCF_964194155.1. Classification (NCBI taxonomy): domain Eukaryota; kingdom Metazoa; phylum Chordata; class Chondrichthyes; order Lamniformes; family Cetorhinidae; genus Cetorhinus; species Cetorhinus maximus. The sequence goes on from NC_135883.1 coordinate 171,291,046, forward strand.
CGGTTGACCTAGGCACATAGCGCCTCTCCAGCTCTAGTGCCTCCTGCTCGTATCTGGTCAAGATTAGAAGGTGGGGCAGTCCTCCGCTAGTTCACAGCCTTTCAGCATTATTGTGAGCTGTCTTCTTCTGAAAGCAGAGAGGAGCATTGATTAATCCACCCTGTATCTGCATTGCCATTGCAGCCTGGCCAACCCCACCTGAGGAAAGCCTTGCAGGGCTCAGCCGATTCATGACCATGGAGCCGCAAGACACTCATTCCAAGCAGCCAGGGCTCACCCCCTTGCCCAAATGCTGCCTCATTGACATTTGCCACTCACACTCTAAGAACTCTGAGGTCCGGGGGGTTGCGGGGACCGCTCCTAATTGCTGTGCTAAGTGACCCATGCCAACACGGTACTCACCCTTCCCGATCGCAGGAGGTCGTTTAAGTGCTTGCGGCACTGCACCCATGTGCGCCTCGCTACATCATGGGAGCTGACCCTCGATGCCACCACCTCCCAGGCATTTTTTGTGAGGTAGGAGGGCCTCATCCTCCCATTCCTTGGGACAAGGATATCCGGGCGTGCTGTCACCTCCTCCAGGAGGGCAGCGAGACACTCGTCAGAAAACCTCAGGGCCGTCTGCCCCGCCGGCCTGCCCTCCCCTTGCCCTGTTCTACAACTATGTTCTGCATCGCAATGGTACTACAAAGTCAATGGCATCCTTCACGTGGCTACCTGAATAGGCCGCCAGGTCGCCATTGGACACGGTGGCCTTTGAGCTCCCGCACCCGCCCGCCCCTTCAAGCTGATGCCAGAGACGGGCATTACGCTGGGCAAGCCTTAATTGGCTCGCCTGCATAAAATGGTGGTGCAGACCCAATCATGGGTGGCAGTTCCCCCCCGCCCACTCTCGCTGAGCCTGTCCGACGCAGGAAAAATTCAGGCTATAGACTTTAAGCAGACACCAGGCAAAGCATTTTCACCTTACAAATTCAAAATGAGTTTCCTTTCACTTTGGTTCCTTTGCAGGCACAATGGTAGGCTTACAGGCTTTGATCTTGCATGGCCTCTGCCCTGTACACATGAAACTACTATCTGATATACCTAGCACATCTCATTGAATGTAAATTCTCATTGTATCACCAGCCCCTTTGAATTTCCCTCTTCTAATAAAACCCCTTTCATAGTACCAATTTTATTAGTAATATAAGCATTGCTTGGCCTCTGCTAGCTAGGTGCCAGATTTCACTCCCTTTCTTGAATGCTGTATTCCACAAAATGCAAATGCACTCTGCCTTACATCTCAAACCTAGTATACATTAAAGCACCCAGGCTAGCTGGCTTTAATTCAATTAAGACACACCCACAGACTAACATTTATTTTTAAAAGGTTATTTTTAAAAGCCTGGTGTTGCTCCTGGCATGCCCTCCTGCACTCTTCATTGAACCCCTGGCTCGGTGGTAATGGTAGAGTGGAGGATATGCCGGGCCATAGGGTTACAGATTGTGGTTGAATGCAATTCTGCTGCTGATGATAGCCCACAGTGCCTCATGGATGCCCATTCTTGAGTTGTTAGATCTGTTCAAAATCTATCCCAATTAGTTGTAATGCCACACAAGATGATTGACCTCAATTAGAAGACTGGACTTCATCTCCACAAGGACTGTGAGGTCCGATACCGATACTGTCATGGACAGATGCATCTGCAGCAGGCAGGTTGGTGGGGATGATGTATTATGACCACAGCAGGTGTTAATTGTTGCGCAAACCAAATCCCAGAGGAAAACCTGGCCTATAGGCCATACCCATTTTTTTGTATTCTGAAAATGAGAAGAAACATAGAAACATAGAAAATGGAAGCAGGAATAGATCATTCGGCTCTTCGAGCCTTCATCGCCATTCAATATAATCATGGCTGATCCTCTATCTCAATGCCATACTCCCACTCTCTCCCCATACCCTTTGATACCTTTAGAGGTTTGGCCTCCACAGCCCACAGGTTCACCACCCTCTGAGTGAGGAAGTTTCTCTTCATCTCAGTCCTAAATAGCCTACCCCATATCCTGAGATTGTGACTTCTTCTTCTAGAACATCCAGCCAGAGGAAACATCATCCCTGCATCCAGTCTGTCCAGCTCTGTCAGAATTTTACACATTTCAATTAAATCCCCTCTCATTCTTCTAAACTCCAGTGAATCCAGGCCTAGTCAGCCCAATCTCTCCTCATACGACAATCCTGCCATACCAGGAATTAATCTGATGAACCTTTGCTGCACTTCCTCTATGGCAAGTACATCCTTTCTTAGGTAAGGAGACCAAACTGCACACAGTACTCAAGGTGTGGTCTCACCAAGGCCCTGTACAGCTGCCTTAAGACAGACTCGCTCTTGTACTCAAGTGCCCTTGCAATGAAGGCTAACATACCATTTGCCTTCTCAATTACTTGCTGCACCTGCATGCTTGCTTTCAGTGATAGGTGGACACGGACATCCAGGTCCCTTTGTACAACAACATTTCCCAATCTATCACCATTTAAATAATACTCTGCCATTCTGTTTTTCCTACTGAAGTGGATAACTCACACTTATCCACGTTGTACTGCATCTGCCATGTATTTGCCCACTCAGTCAACTTGTCTAAATCACCTTGACGCCTCTTAACATCCTCCTCATCACTCACATTCCCACCTAGTTTTGTATCATCAGCGAACTTGGAAAAGTTACATTTGGTTCCCTCATCCAAATCATTGATATATATTGTGAATAGCTGGGGCCCAAGCACTGATCCCTGTGGTACCCCACTAGTCACTGCCTGCCATTCCAAAAAAGACCCATTTATTCCTACTCTCTGTTTCCTGTCTGCTAACCAATTCTCAATCCATACCAAAGTATTACCCCCAATCCCATGTGCCTTAATTTTGCACACTAACTTCTTATGTGGGACTTTATCAAAAACTTTCTGAAAATCCAAATACACCACATCCACTAATTCTCCTTTATGTCAAGACCTACCAATCTCAGCAGTGAGAGATTCAGTGACACTTTTGGGATTTTAACAATTAAAAGTACAAGTTTTTTAACAAGAATAAAAGAAAACTTAAGCACACAAGATCACAGTCACACAATTAAGGTTAGTCTTACAAAACATTCCCCGAAAAGACTCTTTACTTGGTCAGACCCGCAAGTAAACACCTTCAGGCAACACTCCCTTATAGATGTTAACTATAAAAGAAATCTGGTAATACACATTGCTGTAGCTTCAATAAAGGTATACAACATGACCTTTACCCTCCATCCACTCTGCTGGTTCCCCTTACTGCCTGACTTGCAGTCACATCCTCCTCACCCTGACCATTAACCAACTGTAAAGTTCCGCCTAACCTAAGGAGAATAACTGCCTCCTGGACAAAGTGTCCAGGTAACTCTGCCTCTCCCTGATGACCTGCAATGTCTTCAACTCAGACTCCAGGTCAGCAACTCAGAACCAAAGTTGCATAAACTGCAGACACTTACTGCAGATATGGTTGTCTGGGATTACAATGCATTCCACAGATTCCCACATGCTGCTGTCACGGCACACCAGCAGCCCTGCCATTCCCGTCCAACTTTTTCGATTTAATTAGTCAATTAATTAATAATTTACATAGATAAAGTAATAGCAAGTTGTACTCACCTAGCTTAGAGAAAAGGAAGGAAACTATCAACCACTGGCGGCTGAAGAAAGTAGAAAAGGGCGCACTGCTTTCCTTTTCTGCACTGAATTCCCACCTGAACCAAATTCCCAGCTCCTCACTCAATCTACATTTCACTCAGACGTAGTATCATGTCCGTACACCACATTTTGTATGCTTGTTCAAAATATCTCTGCTTTTATAGAGCCTCCGATGAGTCGCTAGCTAGCTCAGCTTTCTGCTATAGTAATTAATGCCTATTGAGGGCAACTACTTTCAGCTGATTCACAGATAACTGCCACTTCAGTCTGCTCACTTTATAACTTGGCTATTCAACTAACAATGTATGAAAGTCAGAACCCAACCCTTAATCTAAATTAATTTAATTTAAAATTAGGGAAAGCTTGAGGCTCCGATGTCCCTTTTAAATAAACAGGCTGTGTTTTTCACTCCTCCAACATATCTCTAGTCAGAACATCAACTTAACATCGGGGTTTACAGAAAGTAATTGTTTTTTCCAAGGTGCTCAAACTTCCCTGCAAAACTTCACTTTCAGCAGGCTCGGCAGGCTTTCCCAAAACCACTGGAGACAGCAATACCTTGGGCCAGATTTTTGCTCCCAAGGCTGGAAACTTAAGTTGGGAATTTTCTCAGCTCGGTGCACCTACTTTGGGACAAAGTGGTCCGAATGACATGATTTTTGCTCCAGGTAGGTGGGTACAAGATGGAGGTTGGCCTGCCTTCCCCAGGGTACAGATTGGAGGTGGCCACAGGCACTGCTCAGTGTTGATGCGGGCTGGTTAAAAACCCCACCTTGGTTCTCTGGGACTTGTGCCAGTGTTTTGTTAAATATTAAGCCCTCTAGCCTTCACCCCTCACACCCCATCACTTCCCCATTGTCCCTTCCATGCCAACTCATGGTGCCAGCCACCCCTATGGCCCTTCATACTTTCCATGCCAACTCATGTTCCCTGACCCACGCTCCATGGGCCCTTATAGCTTCCATGCCAACTTAATGCCAACTCATGCCCTCCACCCTCTTAATGGCCCCTTATAGCCTCCACGCCCCTAACCAATCCCCCCATGGCCCCTTACAGTTCCCATGCCAACTCATGGCAACCCATGTCTCCAACCACCACCCTTTGCCATCACACCCTCCAGGCCAAACACCACCTAGTGCCTCGACTAATAAAGACAAGTATCCTATATGCCTTCTTAACCACCTTATCTACCTGTCCTGCTGCCTTCAAGCATCTATGGACATTCACACCAAGGTTCCTCTGATCCTCTCAACTTCCTAGGGTCCTACCATTCATCGTGTACTGCCTTGCCTTGTTAGTCCTCCCAAAATGCATCACCTGACACTTCTCAGGATTAAATTCCATTTGTCACTATTCTGCCCATCTCACCAGCCCATCTATATCATCCTGTAGTCTAAGGCTTTCCTCCTCGCTATTTACCACACCACCAATTTTCGTGTCATCCGTGAACTTACTGCTCATATCTCCTACATTCATGTTTAGATCATTAATGTACACTACAAAAAAGCAAGGGACCCAGCACCGAACCGTATACCACTGGACACAAGCTTCTAGTCCCGAAAACTATCTTCGACCATCAGTCTCTGCTTCCTGCCAATGAACCAATTTTGGATCCAATTTGCCAAATTGCCCTGGATCCCATGGGCTCTTACCTTCTTGACCAATCTCCCTTGTGAGACCTTGTCAAAAGCCTTACTGAAGTCCATGTAGACTACATCAACTGAACTACCCTCATCTACACACCTAGTCACCTCCTCGAAAAATTCAATCAAATTTGTTAGACATGATTCCCCCATGACAAAGCCTTGGTGACTGTCCCTGATTAATCTTTGCCTCACAAAGTGGATATTAATTCTGTCCCTCAGAATATTTTCCAAGTTTCTCTACCACAGATGTTAGACTCACTGGCCTATAGTTCCTGGTTTATCCCTACCACCCTTCTTGAATGATGGTACCACATTAGCTGTCCTCCGGTCCTCTGGCACCTCTCCTGTAGCCAGAGAGTATTTGAAAATTAATGTCAGGGGCCCTGTAATCTCCTCCCTTGCCTCCCACAGAAGCCTGAGATACATCTCATCTGGGCCTGGAGATTAATCTACATTTAAGCCTTCTAAAACTGCTAATACCTCCTCCTTTTCAGTGCTAATTTGTTCAAGTATATCACAGTACCCCTCCCTGATCTACATCATCCTTCTCTATAGTGAATACAGATGCAAAGTACTCATTTAAAACCTCACCTATGTCTTCCGGCTCCTCACACAGATTGCCCCAACATGCTTATAAGACGCCTTTGGATTTTCCTTTATTTTACCCACCAGTGTTTTTTCAAGCCCCCTCTTCGCTCTCCTAATTTCTTTTTTAAGCAACCCCCTGCACCTTCTGTACTCCTCTAGGGCTTCCACTGTTTTGAGCCCTCGGTATCTATCATAAGCTTCCCCTTTTCTCCTTATCCAATCCTGTATATTCCTTGACACCCAGGGTTCTCTAGACTTGTTGGTCCTACTCTTCACCTCTACAGGAACATGTTGGCCTTGCTCTCTCACTATTTCCTTTTTGAATGACTCCCACTGCTCTGATGTAGATTTTGCTATAAATAGCTGCTCCCTGTCCACTTTGGCTAGACCCTGTCTTATCATATTAAAATCGTCCTTCCCCCAATTCAGAATCTTTATTTCCAGTCTATCTTTGCCTTTTCCATAACTACCTTAAATCTTACTGGGTTATGGTCACTATCACCGAATACTCCCCCACTGACACTTCTACCTCTTGCCTGGCTTTGTTCCCTAAAACTAGGTCCAGCACCGCCCCCTCTCTTGTAGGACTTTCTACATGCTGGCTTAAAAAGCTCTCCTGGATACATTTTAAGAATTCCGCCCCCTCTAAGCCTTTCACACTTTGTCTACCCCAGTTAATATTGGGGAAGTTGAAATCCCCTATGATTATTACCCTATTATTTTTGCACTTATCTGAGATTTGCCTACATATCTGCCCTTCTATCTCTCCCTGACTATTTAGGGGTCAATAGTACATTCCCAGCAATGTGATTGCCCCCTTTTTGTTTTCAAGTTCTACCCATATGGCCTCATTTGAGGAACCTTCTAAGATATCATCCCTCCTTATTGCAGCAATTGACTCCTTGATCAATATTGCAAAACCACCTCCTCTTTTACACCACCCCCTCCCCTCCTGTCTCACCTGAAGATTCTATACACTGGAATATTGAGCCACCAGTTCTGCCCCTCCCTCAACCATGTCTCCGTGATAGCAATGATAACGTATACCCATGTGTAATCAACACCCTCAACTCATCTGCCTTATTTGCAAGGCTCCATGCATTAAAATAAATGCCATCCAGCCTTGCCATGTTCCCTTGTGCCTTAACTTGACTATATGCACACTGCCTTCCAGATTGACTTGCTTTTTCTTCTATATTTGTCTGTACATCACCCCCTACTATACTTCCACTCTGCATCCCATCACCTTGCCAAATTAGTTTATACCCCCACCAATAGCACTAGCAAACCCCTTCAAGGATGTTGGTCCTGTTCCGGTTCAGGTGCAACCTGTTGGAATTATACAGGTTCCACCTTCCTCAGAAATGGACCTAATGATCCAGGAATCTAAAGTCCTCCCTCCTGCACCAACTCTTCAGCCATGCATTCATCTTTTCTATCCACTTATTCTTATACTCTCTAGCACGTGGCACCGAGAGTAATCCAGAGATTACAACCTTTGCGGTCCTGCTTTTCAATCTGTTGCCTAGCTCCTTAAATTCATGTTGCAGGACCTCATCCCTCTTTCTACTTATGTCATTGGTACCAGTGTGAATCAGTGTGATCTCTGACTGTTCGCCCTCCCCCTTCAGAATGCCCTGCAGCTATTCAGTGACATCCTTGACCTTGGCCCCAGGGCGGCAACACACCATCCTAGAGTCACGTCTGCGGCCACAAAAAAGGTTGTCTGTACCCCTCACCATTGAGTCTCCTACCATCATTGCTCTTTCTCTCTTTCTCTTCCCCCCTTGTTATTCTCCAGAGGAACCATTACTCTCACCGTTTTCCAACTGTTCTTGAGTAAGATGCACTCTGGGGCTTTTTTGAATACCTGCCTGCCACCCTTCTTCTGACTGGTGGTCACCCATTCCTTCTCTAATTGCAGTTCCTTAAGCTGCAGGGTGACCACATCTAAAAATGTGCTATCCATGTAACTCTCAGCCTCGTGGGTGCACTGCTGTGCCTCCATCTGACGCTTAAGCTTCGAAACCTGGTGCTCAAGCTGGTCCTGCAGATATGGTCATCCAGGCTGCCAGGAGCATCTAAGACTTCCCACATTCTGCAGGCCGTGCAACACACGGGACTGAGCTCCCCTGCCATACCTTTAGTTAAAATACTCTTACCCTAAATTTAAGCCAAGTAGAAAATTATTTATGTTTCTTTCTTTCTTTAAAAAAGAGCTAGAGCTCTTACCTTTCCTTAATGTAGCTTTAAAATGGAGAAAAATAACTTACCCATTACCTAGCAATCAGCTGTCTGCTTTGCGCTGACATGGCTTTCGTCAGCTTTTTCGAATTCTGGCAGGGTTCCTGTTGGGGTTAGCTGCTGCTCCGACTAGCTTGATCTGGGCCTCGACCCTCAGGCTTTTATTGAGAAGCTCCAGTGGCGCTGTTCAACCCCAGGTTCACTCCACTCCGCTCCCGCTGCTGCTCTGACTGGCTCCAATCATCACTCAATCTTCTAAACTCCGATAGATACAGGACCAGCTTTTTTTTGATTCACTCATGGGATGTGGGCATCAATGGCTAGGCTAGCATTTATTGCCCATTTATTCCCCTTGTTCAGAGGGCAGTTAAGAACCAATCACATTGCTATGGGTCTGGAGTCACATGTAGGCCAGACCAGGTAAGGACAGCTGATTTCCTTAAGCTGAAGTGAACCAGATAGGTTTTTCCAACAATCGACAATTGGCTTCATGGCCATCATTAGACTTTTAATTCCAGGTTTTTTTTTAAAATTCAAATTCCACCATCTGCCGTGGCGGGGTTCAACCTGGGTCCCCAGAGCATTACCCTGGGTCTCTGGATTACTGGTCCAGCGACTGCCATTATGCCATCACCTCCCCAACCTTTCCTCATAAGACAACCCCCTCCATCAGGTTTCAGTCTAGTGAGCTTTCTCAGAACTGCTTCTAATACATTTATATCCTTTCACAAATAAGGAGACCTAAATTGTACAAAGTATTCCAGATATGGTCTCACCAATGCCCTGTACAACTGTAGCAAAACATCCCTACTTTATATTCCATTCCTGTTGCAGTCAATAAAAACATTCCATTTGGCTTCCTAATCACATGCTGTACCTACATATTAACTTCTCCTGATTCATGTACCAGGATACCCAGATCCCTCTGTACCACAGATTTCTGCAATCTCTCCCATTTAAATAATATGCTACTTTTCTATTTCATAACCCCACATCAAAGAATCACAGACAGCTAATCTTTTAATAACCTCTTTGAGCTGTCAATCAAACTGTGAACTTACAACACGATCCCCCACACCCTTCCTCCCTATTCCCCTGGCTGGGATAATTCTAGGTTGTGGGAAGCAGTTAATCAATTATAATGATAGCCCTTATGGTAATGTCAACAAACAGCAATTGGACTGGATTTTATGCTACACGGCGGGGTGAGGGAGGTACTCCTGGAAGTGCATGACCCTCTCATCCCTGCTTCTGCTGTTTCATCACGCTGAATAAAGTGTATTGCAGCCAATTCGTGGCTGCCTGGTGAGAAGGCAGCCAACCAGCTGAGAGAAGGGTGGGCTCTGTGCCCAATCTCCATGGTGGGACGTCTCATGGGAGAGGGGTCAGGCTGTGAACCGGAAGTCAGTTATGGCCACCCATTTAAAGGCTGCTTGGCACGGTTTGGTGACAGCTACAGAAGAGATACACCTTTGTAAGAAGTGAATTGAAAGAAGATTGTTAAGCCCTTTGAGGTATTGGATCAGCAGCTTGTAAGAGCATGCTTTCCATTTTGATGGCTATTGTGCCAGAAGTGTCTCTTTCAGGACCTTTGCCAGTGAGTAAAGAACACCCAAGCACACCTGTCCCATTCCCCTTCAGAATAAGAGGTGTTCAGTAAAAGGCTCATATTCTACCCTTTAACTATGTTTGTCTCTTCATATAGGAGGAAACTCAACCTGATGATTTGTCGCACTCTCACACCCTCAACTGTAGAAATAATGGAGTAAGGGCAAATGACGGGGCCCAGACCAAGGATGGCCCCATGGTTCGATGATGACTCACTGTAAGTCCCCTCCAGTGATCAGCATGCATAGGATTGGGAAGAGGAGACCCCCCCACAAGACCAAACAAGCCTGGATGGAGGTTGCATAAGAGGTCAGCAGCTGTGCAGTCATCCAGAGGACCTGTTTGCAGTGCTGTATGAGGTTGAACGACCTCTTACAATCTACAAGGGTGTGTGTACAACTATTTTGCAAATGGACCTATATGGGAGGGTGTGGGAGTGTGATGTAGAATTGCCTAGTGTCTGGGCCACTTGCAGAATCACAGCATTGTTAGAGCACAGAAGAAAGTCATTTGACCCAAGGTGGTATGATGCAGACATGCCATGTTGCATTGCACCAGGAGATTCTGGGGTGGTAGGAGGGTGGGGGGTTAGGTGTTCTGAAGTGCAAGGTCTGTTAGTTTGCAAGGATCATTGCAACATGTCAGCCACCAACAATGGACATGTTGGGCAGACAAATAAAAGCAAGAGTTTTCCACAGCAGATTCATCACTATGTCCCTTTTACTTTGCAGGAAAATAGGGTACATAATGCCCATGAGAGGGCAAGGACTAGAGAAGGAGTGTCAAACTTGGCCATTTTGACCCCTGGGGAGGAGGAGGTCTTGCAGTTGACCACCAACCAACGGTGTAGGACCATTGGTTGTGGAGAGGCTGGAAAATGGCCCCGGAGTAGTGAGATTGCAAGAGCCTAACAGCTCTCTCCTGGAATTATTATGCGGAAGGAAAAGTGGGGTTAAATTGAGGAAGAGGGTGGGCAGAGAACAGTGATGGGTTGACTTTGGAGGCTTGGAGCATTTGGGGAGGAACATGCGTCTCAATTTTGAAAGGAGCATGTGTGTTTTTATGTGTGTGCAGGAAGCGTGTATCTCTGAATTCATATCAAATCATGATGGTGCCCTTCATAATCCTTGTTTGTTTCCCCCACAGGTGAAACCTCAGCAGCTGCAGCCACCATCCCTGAGGATGGACCATTAACCTCTGAGGAGGAAGAGGGAGCCTCAGAAGATGCACCGTCACATACTTGCACAGCACCTAGCACTAACGTAAACATACACACCTCAGTGGGTATGCGTGACTTGGCTGAAAGGGATCCAGACACTGGTGAGATCACATTACAGTCACAAGGCCAGTTTCTGGAGACTGAGCTAATGCAGGGCTCTGGCACTCGGTAACCCAGATGCAGAGCCCCAAGCTGATGATGAGCCTCTGAAGTCACCTGTCAGGTGGCAGATGCTGTAGCGTGAGGTATGTGGAGATGTGGCAGAGCTTCCAGAGGGGTTACGTAAAAGGACAGTGGAGGAGTCCATTCAGGCCAAGAGTACTGCGATCGCCCATTGTTCAGAATGTGTGGATTCCTCCATCGAGCAACTGGCGTCTGTCAAACCTAGCAGTTCACTGATCGGACACAGTACAGACTCCATTTCCATGTAGCTGAGCTCCAGTGTCCAGAGCCAGGGCAAGAAGGGTCACATCCAGGCCCTGGTTCCTTTCAGGAAAGCAAGGAGAGCCAAATGGACCCCAGATCGGCGGATGAGCAGCTGCTATTGCCATCAGGGGCACCTCTCAGGGTGCTCCTGATGGGGACAGCCTCTCCTCTGCCCTTCTGCCATTGGCACTAATGCCACATTGATAGATGAGACTCCTACCACTCTGCAGGAGACCCCCACCACACCGGAGTTCTCGCAGGCTCAGCCAACCTGAGGATGCCCACAAAAATAATCTCAGGCAAAGGGGCATAAGGGTCAGCAGCCTAGACAGGTTGGCGGTGACTGGGGGAGCACCATGAAAAGATTTAAGAAAACGCATTAGGCACACGTGGGTTCACAAGGGTGATTTTGCAGTATTTTCTTTGAAAAATCCTGCCTCTATTATTCATTATATTATGGTGTTATGTGTATTTGATGCTCCTGCTTCATTTGTGTTTCATGCTTTAGACTTTGGTTGACAAGAGAGTTTATGCTCATGTGGGCCCCTCTGAATAGCCTCATTTTGTGCCTCACCACTGGCACATGCACATGGTCCTGTTGTTGATGCGTGGGAGATACCAAGAAGAGGTGAGTGCAGAAGATGTTATCATAGTGATTTCCATATTACTAGTTAAATCATAGACAGTTTACAGCACAGAAAGAGGCCACTTGGCCCATCAATACCTATGCCAGCCGAAAAATGAGCCACTCAGACTAAACCTACTTTAAATCTTCATATTAGAAGAGGCCCCTGTGTCTCTCTGTCATCCAAAGCTTGTTGCACACCAGCTTCTGGAGCTGGCTGGCTTGACTGCCCCTCCTCATCCTGAGACTTGTCCTGGGACTCATTGTCAGAGGATGCAGCTCGCTGCATTGGATCATCCTCATAGGCTCATAGACATTTATAGCACAGAAGGAGGCCATTCGGCCCATTGTGTCCATGCTGGTCAACAAAGATCTGACTACACTAATCCCATTTTCAAGCGCTTGGCCCAAAGCTCTGGAGGCTATGGCAACGCAAGTGAATATCTAAATATTTCTTAAATTTTACAAGTGTTTATGACTCAACCACCCTTTCAGGCAGTGAGTTCCAGACTCCCACCACCCTCTGGGTGGGAAAAATTTCTCCTCAACTCCCCTCTTACCTTTTTTTAATTCATTCATGGGATGTGGGCTTCGCTGGCTGGGCCAGTATTTTTTGCCCATCCCTAGTTGCCCTTGAGAAGGTGGTGGTATCCTTCTACCTCTTACCTTTAATCTATGCCCCCTGGTCATTGACCCCTCTACTAATGGAAAAAGCGCAATCCTATCCACCCTATCTATGCCCCTCGTAATCTTATTTGCCTCTATCAGATTCCCACTCAACCTTCACTGCTCCAAGAAAAACAATCCCAGCTTGTGTATTCTATGCCTTGGCTATTAAAGGCAAGTATCCCATATGCCTTCTTAACCACCTTATCTACCTGCCCTGCTACCTTCAGGGATCTGTGGATATGCACACCAAGGTCCATCTGATCTTCAGTACTTTCCAGGGTCCTACCATTCATAGTGTAATCCCTTGCCTTGTTAGCCCTGCCCAAGTGCATTACCTTGCACTTTTCCAGGTTGAATTCCATTTTTTTTATTAATTCATGGGATGTAGGCATCACTGGCTAGACCAGCATTTATTGCCCAACTCTAATTGTTCAGAGGGCAGTTAAGAGTCAACCACATTGCTGTGGGTCTGGAGTCTCATATTAGTGAACCAGATGGGTTTTTGCAACAATCATTGCATGGTCAACATCAGACTTTTTTAATGAATTCAAATTTCACCATCTGCCATGGTGGGATTTGAACGCAGGTCCCCAGAGCATTACCCTGGGTCTCTGGAACACCAGTCCAGTGACAATACCACTATGCCACCGCCTCCCCTTGCCACTGCTCTGCCCATTTGACCCCTCTACTAATGGATATCCCCATTGATATCCTCCTGCAATTTACAGCTATCCTCCTCACTATTTGCCACCCTACCAACTTTCGTGTCATCCATGAACTTCTTGATCATGCCCTCTACATTTACAACCATAGTCATAGAGTCATAGAGTTATACAGCACAGAAACAGGCCATTCGGCCCATCATGTCCGTGCTGGCCATCAAACATCTTTAAGTCCAAATCATTTATGTACAACACAAACAGCAAGGGCCCCAGCCACGAGCCCTGCAGAACCCCACTAGAAACAAACTTCCAGTTACAGAAACAACCCTCTACCACAACCCTCTGCTTCCTGCCTCTCAGCCAATTTTGGATCCAATGTGCCACTTTGCCTTGGATCCCATGGGCTCTTACTTTCTTGACCAGTCTGCCACCAGGAACCTTATTAAAAGCCTTGCTAAAATCCATGTAGACCACATCAAATGCATTACCCTCATTCTCTGCCAGGGCCTCCCCTCTCTGGAGCATCAGATTGTACATGGTGCAGCAAACCATGAGGGCTAGTGAGATACGAGCTGAAGAATATTGCAGAGAGCAATCTGCATGGTCCAAGCATTGAAATCTCGTTTTGAACAAACAAATGGTGGATTTCTCACCAGGGTCATGAGCCTTCTCTTCTGCGGGTATCCCTTGTCTCCAAAAACCAAGCATAGTCCAATCTGTAGGTCCCCTTCTCTCTCAATCCTTCTTATGGGATGTTCAAAAAGAATAATCTATGAAGTAAAAAACCGGCAAATGCTCCCACCTTCACTGAAAGACTTTGCTGTTAAATGCAGCCATGGTCCCACTCACAGGCCTTTTTAACTGCGCTTGCAACACCTCCTCAGGCCTGGTGTGACTCATCCCAGTGTTTTTCCTGTATGCTTAGCGAAAAATGGAGTGGGCCAGGTACAATCAGAGTCAGTTGCCTTGCTAACAAAGTGAATTGATCTTTAATTTGTTTTTTGTAAAAAATGGCTGGCAGGTTGCTCATTTTGGCACCCGTGCACCTTCTGTATTATCGCAGACTGGCGTCATCACACTGAAGATTTTGTTGATAGGTGGGCATTGCACCTGATTCAGCAATGTAGAATCCAGTCCATCGTAACTGCTAGAACAGATTTTTCCTAACTCTCACTAATACAAGCAAGCTTTTTTCCCAAAAATTTAAAGGCGTTGGGATTTAAATAACTTGACAGCTTGACAATTCTATATATCTTAGCCGCCCTTCACGAGCAGTTACGTCTCTTCCATAAATTTATGACTCCCAGACGATGGAATAAAGCCTTGCAACAGTAAAAATGGGGTCAGTTTGAACTCAGCAATGAGTTCAAATGCCCTCTGAATTCAGGTTTCTTTCCTGTATGAGTCATGCCCTGCCCTCTTTCCCCTACGAGCGCAAATAGGATCTGTTGGAAATGAGGGTAGGACTTCCAGATCCAGGTCGGTTCCGCCAATTTTAAAGGTCTGCGGAGTCTTCCCGACTCCATGAAAATCCAGCCCTATATCCCCAGCCCAGTAATTTCCCAATAAGAAATCCATCTTTTCTGTAGGTAAATTAGGAACAACCCGCACAGTAAGAAGATTATTAACATAGTCATATTTTAAAATAACCTTATACAAAGAAACAGATAAACAATTTCCCACAATACCCTGTATCAATACTTTTTTATTTAGTGAACTTCTGGGAGCGGGTTTCCCACCTGTCACCATCAGTGACTCTGTTGCTCCTGTATCTCGGAAGATAACGACCGACTTGCTTGCCTCACCAGTCAAAACTGGGGACACTTCACCCTTAGTCAGAAATTATTTTATAATTCCCTGATTTACTCCATCAGCAAACTCAGCAGAACCTATCCGCTTATCATAAGCTTTACCCACTCGGACAGTATTCTCTGGAGGGACACTGTGCAACATCATTAATGTTACAGAATTGCTTTTCTACTCCCAACATTCAGCATTTACATGTCCTGGTACATGAATCACAAAAGATTGGAGGCAGATGTAGCAGATGATTAGGGAGGCAAATGGAATGTTGGTGTTTATTGCAAGGAGAATCGAGTATAAAAGATGGGAAGGGCAGCTGTACAGGACATTGGTGAGACCACGCCCAGAATATTGTGCGCTGTTTTGGTATCCTTACTTAAGAAAGGATATAATTGCATTATAAGTAGTTCAGACAACATTCTCTTGACTCATTCCTGAGATGAAGGGATCATCTTATGCCGAAAGATTGAGCAGGTTTTGTCTATACCTATTGGAGTTAAAAGAATGAAAGGTGAACTTATTGAAACATACAAGGTCCTGACTTGACAGCGTGGTGCTAAAAGTAGGTTTCCTGTTGTGTGGGAATCTAGAACTAGGGGACGCAATTTAAAAGTTAGGGACTTCCCATTTAAGACTGAGTTAAGGAGAATTTTTTTTTCTCAGACAGCCTGTCTGTGGAATTCTCTTCCGCAGAGAGCAGTGGAGTCTGGGTCATTACATATATTCAAGGCTGAGTTGGACAGATTTTTGATCAGGAGTCAAAGAGTTTAAGAGGTTGGAAGGAAGGTGGAATTGAGGCCATATTCAGATTAGCCATGAACCTATTAAATGTTAGAGCAACTCAAGGGGATGATTGACTGAGTCCTGTTCTGAACTCTTGTGTTCGTTTTTATGACAAAAATAACAAGTCAGTCCCCTCGAATCAGACATAGTGTCCAGATTCTCTTTTACTAACCTGAGAAGTGCCTGCATCTTTATCTTTGCCATCTCTCTCACCAGAATCAGCTTTCTTTTCACTATCAAACCCCCTATCTCACCAGTTTCTCTGTGAGTTTCCAAACTGGGGTCTGTTACTACTATGCTTGTGAGTCAATTCGTAATCATCTACCATTTCTGCAGCATCCTTTATTTTACAAACTCTAATTGCCTAGGTGGAACCTCATTCTCAAAGGGACACTATTTTTAAATTCTCCTACCAGAATCACTTCCCTAAGGTTCTCAGAATCTTGTCCAGTAATAATCATGGGTGATTTTGCAAAGAGATATATGTAAATATCTATAGACATCTACATATAGGGTGGAATCATCCCAGATTTGCACTAAAGGCGGGAAAAAGGATGTTTTACCCGCTGGCCACAATGGCAACTTTTTACGCCATATCATCCCATTCCCGGCATATCCCGTCTCATTAATAACTCATTCCTGGGAAACATGACAGGTCACTGGTGGGGCAGCCTCTGATTCGCCTGCCCCGCCATCACCTCAGGCTTTCTGTAACTGGGCGCCATATTTAAAGGCTGCCCCCGCACAGAGCTAGCACTCTTCAAGGGTTAGCAAGCTGCTGGGAACTGACGGCTGCCAAAGGGAGGAAATATGCTGCCTCCGAATTTAGCTACGCCTCCCTCGAGCGTCTACTTGCTGCAGCGGAGGCCCTCTGCCAGGTCCTCTACTCCCACTCTGGGCGAAGACCAGCAAGCAAGGTGACAAATCTAGCATGGGAGGCAGTGGCAGCAGTGGTCAACACCAATGCCCAGCAAGGGAAGATAGCCACCCAGCGCTGAAAGAGGATGAATGATCTCCTCTGTTTCACCAGGGTAATTCACTCTTCTCATCACTCCAAACTCGCACCCTCACAAACCACAGGGACCTCATTTACTGCCAGTTCACGGGACATCACCATTCACTCTCTCACACACACCTTCATCTGCCCTGCGGATTGTGTCCTCATCACGTCCATGGCACTAGTCACCACCCACACTCATGCCAGGCATCCTTGCTATCTGGACTGACAGGCATCCTGCTTACATTCTCTCCACCTGTATTCAAGCTGGCACATAACAAAAGGGAGAGGTTGCAGACTGATGGAGGAGGGCCTGACATCAAGATCCTCACGGACTTTGAAAATAGAGTCATCCAGCTGGCCGGCGAGGACCTGGACTGTTCCTGTGCTGACAGTGAGGTCGGCGGTGCTCAATCAAGTGAGGATCCATCAGGCAACCATGCTGTGAGTGAGCTCCCCTGTTCTGCAGTGCCCTGCATGTACTAATTATCTCTCCATGCTTTCACAGGCACAGCTGGGAATCAGCCAAAGGTGTCCACAACTCAGGTCCTCGAGTCAAGCCCTGAAGAAACCTCGGTAGGGAGAATCTGATGACACCCTCATTGAAGACGTGTCACAGCGCTCATCCACAACCTCCACCAGCGCAGAGACCAAGCTTTAGAGTAGCTTTGGGATCACAATCTGGTGAGCACGTTGCACTGTCTGATCCACAGCAGGCGGCGGCAGGGACTTACCAGGTTTCCCACACACGGAGAACTGCTGGGGGCCAGAAATCTGCTGAGTCCGAGTGAGGTGAGGAGTCTCTGGACCCAGTTATATCTCAGTTTCTGGAGCTGCAAAGGCAAGCTCGGGAACATCAGGAGGGGATGACCGCTGCACTCCTCAGATTGCAAGGCACAATGGAGGAGTCTGTCTGCCTTCGGTCTGAGATGATAGTGCCAGCATGCTAACACTCAGAGGTCAACACTAGTAGAATGGCGGCTGCCATGGAGACCTTGATCCAAGACATTGGTCCTGCATTGCTATGCGGACTGATCTCCATCGCCGATGCCGTAGTTGGCTCGCAACAGTGTGTTGAGAGGGCTGAGAGGTAGCTCAATCTCACTCCAGCTTTCCCTTCTCCTCAAGGAGTCAGCCAGGGACCCTCAGCCACCCACAGGGTGAAGGATGAGCAGGTGTACACTTCGGGGCCATCCACCCAGGTGACCCCAGGAATGTCCAGCCCGCCTGAATCCCCTCTGACTGTGACCCCAGCAGCTCCAGCTCCATAAGTCGAGGAGGGGGCCACTGCCACACTGCAGGACCAAAGGCAGGCTGGTGCCCTCCAACGGACGCCCATCAAGGTCATTGTGGACAGGCCGCAGCAGTCAGCAGGCTGCTTCCACCTCCGCTGTGGAGGTTAGGGGAGCACCAAGACGTAGCGGCAGGGTTAGGAAGGTAAGGAAGATGTAGTTGTACAGTCTGGGCACTGGTGTTAATCACTTGTCCGTAATGTTCACTATTGTAAATAAACTCCCAAGAATATTTCTTTGCCTATGGCTCCTTGTTATGATGAGCAGTGTTCTTGTCACCAAATGTGAAACCTTGGTTCCTGCACATAATAAAGTGTCTCAGTCCAGGGGCAGAATTTTGCTGACAGTGTGCGGCGGCGGGCCTGATACGCCGACGCATAAAATGATGTGCAATGACATCGGGCATGCGTCCGTGGTATTTCGGAGGGCAGGCGATCTATGACTTCTGAAGCACGCACACCATTAATTAACGGGCCACTTAAGACCCTTGAGGCAGTAATACACAGCAATTTTTCACAGCCCGTGCAATTTTCAGTGCATCACATGGGCGCAAGGGGCAGGCGGGTAGGCCATATTTTTAAAAACCTCACCCACGGGCAGGATAAGAGGGGTGAGTGGGCTCACGAATACGAGTTGTTGATAATTTACTTTTTAAACTTACTGCTACTTGCTTGTGTGAACAGGAGAACTTCAATTCTCTTCAGAGCTGCTTCGACAGGAATAACAGGCTACATAGAGTCATGGAGGTCTACAGCACAGAAAAAGGCCCTTCAGCCCATCAAGTCTGCGTCGGTCAAACAAGTACCTAACTATTATGATAAAAGCAAAAAACTGCGGATGCTGGAAATCCCAAACAAAAATAAAAATACCTGGAAAAACTCAGGTCTGGCAGCATCTGCAGAGAGGAACACAGTTAACATTTCGAGTCCGTATGACTCTTCAACAGAACTAAGGAAAAATAGAAAAGAGGTGAAATATAAGCTGGTTTAAGGGAGGGGTGGGACAGGTAGAGCTGGATAGAGGGCCAGTGATAGGTGGAGATAACCAAAAGATGTCATAGACAAAAGGACAAAGAGGTGTTGAAGGTGGTGATATTATCTAAGGAATGTGCTAATTAAGGGTAGAAAGCAGGACAAGCAAGGTACAGATAGCCCTAGTGGGGGTAGGGTGGGGTGAAGGGAAGGGATCGAAATAGGCTAAAAGGTAGAGATAAAACAATGGATGGAAATACATTTTAAAATAATGGAAATAGGTGGGAAAAGAAAAATCTATATAAATTATTGGAAAAAAAGGGGGGGGGATCAGAAAGGGGGTGGGCATGGAGGAGAGAGTTCATGATCTAAAATTGTTGAACTCAATATTCTGTCTGGAAGGCTGTAAAGTGCCTAGTTGGAAGATGAGGTGCTCTTCCTCCAGTTTGCGTTGAGCTTCACTGGAACAATGCAGCAGGCCAAAGACAGACATGTGGGCATGAGAGCAGGGTGGAGTGTTGAAATGGCAAGTGACAGGGAGGTGTGGGTCATGCTTGCGGGCAGACCGAAGGTGTTCTGCAAAGCGGTCACCCAGTCTGCGTTTGGTCTCTCCAATGTAGAGGAAACCGCATTGGGAGCAACGAATGCAGTAGACTAAATTGAGGGAAGTGCAAGTGAAATGCTGTTTCACTTGAAAGGAGTGAAATAGTTTTCCTAACTATTATGATCCCATTTTCCAGCACTAGGCCTTGTATGCCATGGCATTGCAAGTGCACACCCAAATACTTCTTAAATGTTATGAGGGTTTCTGCCTCTACCACCCTTTCAGGCAGTGAGTTCCAGATTCCCATCACCCTCTGGGTGAAAAATTCTTCCTCACATCCCCTCTAAACCTCCTGCCCCTTACCTTAAATCTATGCCCCCTGGTTATTGATCCCGCCACCAAGGGGAAAAGTTCCTTCTTGTCTACCCTATCTATGCCTCTCATAATTTTATACTTCAGGTCAGGACTCTGGAGGAAATATAATTCTTGGGGCCTTGCAGGTTTCAGGCAGCCTTCCCTTACTCTGGGAATGGGAGTTGTGCTCTCAACTGGAGGCACCTCCTCTGAGGAGGAAGAGAGGGCCAGAAGGGGGAGGAGGCCAGGAATCCATATTCAGCCTCCAGGGGAGCCACCTTTGGGAGGAGAGGTGCAAGGGGCGCAGGGCCAACGGGAAGTCCAAGGCGGAAGGGGCCGCAGAAGATTATTATTAAGGATTATAGAGGTGCACTAAAATCTCAATACAATCAGGCAAAGTCAATGTGGTTTTGTGATAGTGAAATCATGTTTGACTGATATATTAGAGTTTTTTAAGGAAGTCACAAGCAATGTGTATAAAGGAGAACCCATGGATGTGGTGCACTTAGATTTCCACAAGGCGCCATATCAAAGGTTACCACACAAAATAAGAGCTCATGGTGTAGGGGTAACATATTAGTGTGGATAGAGGATTGGTTAGCTAACAGGAGAGTAGGCATAAATGAGTCATTTTTGAGTTGGCAGGATATTATGAGTAGAGTGCCACAGGCATCAGTGCTGGGATCTCAACTAATTACAATCTAAATTAATAACTTGGATGACTGGACTGAATATATGGTTGCTAAATTTGCTGATGACACAAAGATAGGTAGGAGAATAAATTGTGAAGAGGATATAAGGAGTCTGCAAAAGGATATAGATAGATTAAGTGAATGGGAAAATATTTGGCAGATGGGGTATAATGTGGGAAAATGTGAACTTGTCCACTTTGGCAGGGAGATTTAAAAAAAGCAGCATATTATTTAAATGGGGAGAAATTGTGGAACTCCGAGGCACAGAGGGATCTGTGTGTCCTGGTACACAAAATCACAATCCTGAATCACAAAAAGTTAGTATAGAGGTAAAGCAAGTGATTTGGAAGGCAATTGGAATGTTGTTGTTCGTTGCAAGGGGAATAGAATATAAAAGTGGGGATTTTTTGCTACAGCTGTGGCAAAAAGATTGCTACAACAAGACCACATCTGAAGTACTGCACACAGCTTTGGTCCCCTTTTTTAAGAAAGGACATAATTGCATTAGAAGCAACTCAGAGAAGGTTCACTTGTCTGATTCCTGGGATAAAGGGTTATCTTACGAGGAAAGGCTGGACAGGCTGTGCATATCCATTGGAATTAGAAGATTGAGAGGTGATCTCATTAAAACATATCAAATCCTGAAGGGACTTGACAGGGTGGATGCTGAAAGGATATTTCCCTTTATGGGAGAGACTAGAACTAGGGGACACAGTTTAAAAATAAGGGGTCTCCCATTTAAGATGGAGATGAGGGAATGTTTTTCTCTCACAGGGTGGTTGGCCTGTGGAACTCTCTTCTCCAGAGAGCGGTGGAAGCTGGTTCATTAAATATTTTTAAGGCAGAGTTAGATAGATTCTTGATTGACAAGGGAGTCAAAGGAGATAGGAAGGAAAATGGAGTTGAGGCCACAATCAGATCAATCGTGATCTTATTGAATGGCAGAGCAGTCTCAAGTGGTCAAATGACCTACTCCTGCTCTTAATTCGCATGTTCTTATGTTGTTCAACCTTCATCGATCTACACTACTTATCAGATACCATTTCCTTCTCTCTAGCAAATTCCATGAAGGGTTTGTCCCTGTTTTCTTTTCAAAAGTCTAAATTTCTGTCTGTAGGCTTCTTTCTTTAGTCTGTATTAGTCATGTGATTGTTCTTCTGAAAGAGATGAGTTCACCTCCAAAGTCTTTCCGACAAAAATATTCCACAGGAGCGCAGTCCAATCATCTTGAGGCCATTTCAGTTTTGTAGCAACTTTCTCAAATGACACAAAGTACATTTCTACTCCTTCCCCACTAAATTTACCAAGTGAATACCCCTTGCCAAATCAAAAGTACAAGCTGTTTGCTCTAGGCCATCCTGATTTGCCTCTTTCCAATTCCCTCTCTCTTTCCTAACTCCTTTCTCTCTTTCTAATGTTCCATCAGATATTGAAGCAGTCCATGTCCAAATGCAGCAAGACCTGGACAATATCCAGGCTGGGGCTGGCAAGTGGCAAGTAACATTCGTGTCACACAAGTGCCAAGCAATGACCATCTCCAGCAACAGAAAATCCTACCATCTCCCGTTGACATTCAATGGCATTACCATCGCTGAATCCCCTACTATCAACATCCTGGGGTTACCACTGGCCAGAAACTGAATTGGATTAGCCATATAAATACTGTGGTTACAAGAGCAGGTCAGAGGCTAGGAATCCTGCAGTGAGTAACTCACCCCCTGACTCCCCAAAGCTTGTCCACCATCTACAAGTCACAAGTCAGAAGTGTGATGGAATATTCTCCACTTTCCTGGATGAGTGCAGCTCCAAAAACACTTAAGAAACTTGACACCATCCAGGACAAAGCAGCCCACTTGATTGACACCCCTTCCACAAACATTCACTAACTGACGCACAGTGTTAGCAGTGTGTACCATCTACAAGATGCACCGCAGAAACTCACCAAGGCTCCTTCGGCAATACCTTCCAAACCAGCAACCTCTTCTACCTAATCGAACAAGGGTAACAGAGGCATGGGAACACCATGACCTGGAAGTTCCCCTCCAAGCCACTCACCATCCTAACTTGGAAATATATCGCTGTCCCTTCACTGTCGCTGGG
The DNA here is from genome assembly GCF_964194155.1 of Cetorhinus maximus. Taxonomy (NCBI): domain Eukaryota; kingdom Metazoa; phylum Chordata; class Chondrichthyes; order Lamniformes; family Cetorhinidae; genus Cetorhinus; species Cetorhinus maximus. The sequence goes on from NC_135883.1 coordinate 171,313,962, forward strand.
TCAAAATCCTGGAACTCCTTCCCTAACAGCACTGTGGGTGTACCTACAGCCACAGGGATTGCAGCAGTTCAAGAAGGCGGCTCACCACCACCTTCTTAAGGGCAGCTAGGGATGGACAATAAATGCTGGCCTAGCCAGCGATGCTGACATCCCGTAAATGAATTTTTAAACAGTTTACTAGACAGCCTCATAGATGATGTCCTTCAGGAATCACAGTATGGCTTTGGTGCTAACCGTGGGAGAGCCGAGATGATGTTTGTATCAGAAAAACTGCAAGAAAAGTACAGGGAGATACATCAAGATCTACACATGCTGCTGTTATGAAAGTCAAACTTACCTTAATGTTGAGAGCGGAGGTCTAGAAATTCAATTCTCAATGGTTCCCAGAGCTTTTGCACATGCACAGACCGAGAATGGGCTGCACATGCGCAGATCAGCATTTTCACATCCTATAGTCCCAGAGCGCCTGTGCTAGAAGAAATCAGTGTGAAACCTCAGGTGAGGTGACCAGGAGTGGAGCTTCATCGTGAAGAAGAGTTCCAGGCATGGAACGGAGAGAGGGGACATGGAGAGGCCTCAAAGGGGAGAAGGGACAGGGAGAGATCCCAAAAGAAGAGTTTCAGAGAGGGGCCAGGGAGTGGAAAAGGTCCCAGTTTAGTTAAAGGAAAGGAGCAGAGAAACTGACACCAAACAGGAAAAGGGCTGCAGGGAGCAGATTTTAAGTAAAGAACGCAGCCAAAGATTGGTGACTCTGCGCTGCGGACCAATGGGGCAAAGGTACCTCTTTGGAGCAGTAATAATTTGTTCAGCACGGCCGAAGATCTTAGGTTGCACTTGCGAATTGGTGCTTGAGTTATACTCAGGAATCCAGGGGATCAGAATCTCAGGAAATGAGATTTAAACCCTGCGAGGAGGGCTTTTTCACTGAGCAAGTGTCTTGAATCCCAAAATTTGTCTACTTAAAACAAAGCATTATTTGTCCCTAACTGATACTTGGGGGTCTGGCCAAGGATCATAACACTGTTCCTAGACCTAACTAAACCATTTGAAAGTGTAAGCCAAGCTAGTCTATGGCACTTGCTCTCTAAGCTAGGATGTCCGGACAAGCTTGTCGAAGTCCTGTGCCTACTGAAGACGTGTGCTCCAGAACTTGCGCACCTAGCCAAGCTGTTCCAGTTCAGCTAAAACACTGGCATCTACGCATCAATGTGGAAAATTGCCCAAGTATGTCCTGTACACAAAAAGCAGGACAAATCCAACCCGGCCAATTACTAGCCCATCAGTCTACTCCCGATCATCAGTAAAGTAATGGAAGGAATCATCAACAATGCTATCAAGCACCACTTGCTTAGCAATAACCTGCTCACTGATGCCCAATTTGGGTTCCGCCAGGGCCACTCAGCTCCTGACCTCATTTCAGCCTTGGTTCAAACATAGACAAAAGAGCTGAACTCCCGAGGTGAGGTGAGAGTGACTGCCCTTGACATGAAGGCAGCATTTGACCGATAGTGTCATCAAGGAGCCCTGGAAAAGCTGAAGTCAATGGGAATCAGGTGGAAAACTCTCCACTGGTCGGAGTCATACCCAGCACAAAGGAAGATGGTTGTGGTTTTTGGAGGTCAGTCATCTCAGTTCCAGGACATCACTGCAGGAGTTCCTCAGGGTAGTTTCCTCTGCCCAACCATCTTCAGCTGCTTCACCAATGACCTTCCTTCCGTCGTAAGGTCAAAGGGATGTTCGCTGATGATTGCACAATGGTCAGCACAATTCACAACTCCTCAGATACTGAAGCAGTCCATGTCTAAATGCAGCAAGACCTGGACAATATCCAGGCTTGGGCTGCCAGGTGGCAAGTAACATTTGTGCCACACAAGTGTTAGGCAATCACCATCTCCAACAAGAGACAATCCAACTATTGCCCCTTGATGTTCAATGGCATTACCAACACTGAATCCCCTACTATCAACATCCTGGGGGTTACCATTGACCAGAAACTGAACTGGGATAGCCGTATAAATACTGTGTCTACAAGAGCAGGTCAGGGGCTAGGAATCATGCGACGAGTAACTCACCTCCTGACTCCCCAAAGCTTGTCCACCATCTACAAGGCACAAGTCAGGAGTGTGATGGAATACTCCCCACTTACCTGGATGAGTGCAGCTCCCGCAATACTCAAGAATCTTGACACCGTCCAGGACAAAGCAGCCCAATTGATTGGCAATATATCTATAAACATTCACTCCCTCCACCACCAACACACAGTAGCACCAGTGTGTACCATCTGCAAGAAGCGCTGCAGGAATTCATCAAGGCTCCTTCGACAGCACCTTCTAAACCCACGACCACTACCATCTAGAAGGATAAGAGCAGCGGATAGATGGGAACACCACCACCTGGAAGTTCCCCTCCAAGTCACTCACCATCCTGACATGGAAATATATCACTGTTCCTTCACTGTTGCTGGGTCAAAATCCTGGAACTCCCTAACAGCAGTGTGTGTGTACCTACACCACATGGTCTGCAGCGGTTCAAGAAGGGAGCTCACCACCACCTTCTCAAGGGCAACATCCTGTGAATGAATTTTTTAAAAACTACATGGTTGAATGGTTAGATGTGTTGTGTCTGTGGAACAATGCTCCAGGTAAGTGGGGAGTATTCCATCATTACGGAAACCAGCGGCATAAAGCAACAATGTGTCAAGGCTACCCAATCCAATCTCTGAAAATCTTAAGGAAGCCACCAGAGATATGCCTGCAGCTCTTCAATATGTGTGCCTCCACTAAAGTCAGAGAGACAGTTGAGGGAGTTGAAGAGAAACGTTTTCACCCAGAGGGTGGTGGGAGTCTGGAACTCACTGCCTGAAAAGGTGGTTGAGTCAGAAACCCTCATAACATTTAAGAAGTATTTAGATATTCACTTGCGTTGCCATAGCCTCCAGGGCTATGGGCCAAGTGTTGGAAAATGGGATTAGTGTAGTCAGATCTTTGTTGACCGGCGCAGACATGATGGGTAGAATGGCCTCCTTCTGTGCTGTAAACATCTATGAGTCTATAATCAGAGAGCTTCTGTACGTGTATGATTGTACTCTAGCTGCTGACAGCAAGGAAGACATCCATACTATGGCAATCAAATTATTGAGTACTGTCAAACACTTTCATCTCAAAATCATTGTTTCAAAGACTGAGATTATGTTTCACCCAGCACCAGGTGTCATTGGCTATCCTTCATTTCGAGGATGATGTCTATTTGGGGTCATGAGCTTCCGCTGTGGGTCTTCATGTGACTGGACAGGTCAATTCTCGAGCTGCAGTTCTTTGGACACATGGGCAGGACGTTCCACAAGGTAGTGATATATAGAGTGCAGGATTTGCTTCCTTTTCTTCCTTCTCTGCCACTGCTCTGCCTCTTCATTAAGGCATTTGGACTCAACCCATGATGCAGCTTGATGGAATAGTTCTCACCATTTTGAACAATTGATAGAAAGCTCCTCCCAGTCATCAATGTAAATGCTGCTGCATTTCAAGAAGAGACTCCAAGTGTTTTTGTGTTTTCTTTATCCTCCCCTGGAACATTGGGGGCTGGAAACTCCCTTGGAACATATTAACATGGATAGAAGATTGGCTAGCTAACAGGAAGCAGAAAGTTGACATAAATGATTGGCAGGATATGAGGAGTGGAGTGCCACAGGTATCAGTGCTGGGGTCTCAACTTTTTACAATTTATGCAAATGACTTGGATGGAGGGACCAAAGGAATGGTTGCTAAATTTGCTGGCAGCACAAAGATAGGTAGGAAAGTAAATTGTGAAGAGGACGTAAGAAGACTACAAAGTGACATAGATAGGTTAAGTGAGTGGGAAAAGATCTGGCAAATGGAGTATCATGTAGTCAAATGTGAAATTGTTCATTTTGGCAGGAAGACTAAAAAAGAAGCTTATTATCAATATGGTAAAAGATTGAGGAGCTCTGAGATTCAGAGGGATCTGGGCTTCCTAGTGCATGAATTACAAAAGGTTAGTATACAGGTACAGCAGGTAATTAGGAAAGTTAATAGAATGTTATCATTTATTGTGAGGGGAATTGACTACAAAAGTAGGGAGGTTATGCTTCAGTTGTACAGAGCGTTGGTGAGATCACATCTGGAGTACTGTGTCTCCTTATTTAAAGAAAGATGTAAATGCATTAGAAGCAGTTCAGAGCAGGTTTACTAGACTAATAACATGAATGGGTGAGTTGTCTTATGAGGAAAGGCTGGACAGGTTAGGCTTGTATCCACTGGAATTTAGAAGAGTGAGAGGTGACTTAATTGAAGCCTCTAAGATCCTGAGGGGTCTTGACAGGGTGGATGTGGAGAGGGTATTTCCTATTGTGGGAGAATCTAGAACTAGGGGTCACTGTTTGAAAATAAAGGGAAGCTCATTTAAGACAGAGATGAGGAGAATTTTTTTCTCAGAGGGTTGTGAGTTTTTGGAACTCTCTTCGCCAAAAGGCGGCGGAAGCAGAGTCTTTGACTATTTTTAAGGCAGAGCTAGATAGATTCTTGATTAACAAGGGGATGAAAGGTTATTGGAGGTAGGCAGGAATGTGGGGTTGAGTTTACATTCAGATCAGCCATGATCTTATTGAATGGTGGAGCAGGCTCAAGGGGCCGAGTGGTCGACTCCTGCTCCTAATTTGTATGTTCATATTTGAGAGTTGAGAAGACATGACCTGGCAGGCGAGACGCTTTTCGGCCATCTGGACACAGTGACCAGTCCATCATAGTTGATTTTGCAGGAGTTTTTCCTGAATGCTTGTGGAGATGGCTTCAAGAAGGATGCTAGTGCTTTTTCTACGGTCCTCCCATTGAATCTGGAGGCATGGCTGATGGAATTTCTCTAGTGCTCCTATGTGTTGTTGATGCACAGCCCAGGTCTCACTGCAGTACATGAGTGTGGTGACATCAACTGCTCTGTACAGTAGAACTTTTGTTGGCTTGCAGTGGCCTTTGTTATCAGACACTTGCTGCCATACTTTGCAGAAGGCTGAGCTGGCACAGCTGATCCAGTGTTTGATCTCTTCATCAATGATGGCCTTTTGAGAGAGGTGGCTGCCATAGTGTGGGAATTGCTCACCATATTCCAGAGTCTCCCCTTCAACGTATATGGAGATGGAATGTTTTACTGACCAGGTCTGGCTTGGTATATAAGTTTTGTTTTAGCAACATTCAAGGACAGGCCGAGTCTCTTATATGCAAAATTGAAGAGATCAAGAGCAGCTTGCAAATCTGGTGCAGAGTGGGCAATGACACTTCAGTCAACTGCAAATTGTAAATTGTGTATTTCTATTGTCAATTTAATTTTGGCATGGAGGCAACTGAGGTTAAAGAGTTTTCCACCTAGACGGTAGTTAATTCTAACATCAGAGGGCAGTTGATCTTTGCTGAGGTGAATAGCCACTGTCAGATTGATTGTTAATAATACGGGGGCTATCACACAGCCTGTTTGCAAAGAACAAAGAGAACAAAGAACAAAGAAAAGTACAGCACAGGAACAGGCTCTTTGGCCCTCCAAGCCTGCGCCAATCATATTGCCTGTCAAACTAAAACATTTTGCACTTCCAGGGTCCGTATCCCTCTATTTCCATCCTATTCATGTATTTGTCAAGCTGCCTCTTAAACACCACTATTGTACCTGCTTCCACCACCTCCTCTGGCAGCGAATTCCAGACACTCACTACCCTCTGCGTAAAAAACTTGCCCCGCACATCTCCTCTAAAGTTATCTCCTCTCACCTTAAATCTATGTCCCCTAGTAATTGACTCTTCCACCCTGGGAAAAATCTTCTGACTATCTACTCTGTCCATGCCACTCAACTTCTATCAAGTCGCCCCTCAATCTCCGTTGCTCTAGTGAGAACAATCCGAGTTTCTCCAACCTCTCCTCATAGCTAATAACCTCCAGACCAGGCAGCATCCTGGTAAACCTCCTCTGCACCCTCTCCAATGCCTCCATATCCTTCTGGTAATGTGGTGACCAGAATTGTATGCAATATTCCAAGTGTGGCCTAACCAAGGTTCTATACAGCTGCAGCATGACTTCTCAGCTTCTATACTCAATACCCCTGCCAATGAAGGCAAGCATGCCATATGCCTTCCTGACTACCTTATCCACCTGCGTTGCCACTTTCAGTAACCTGTGGACCTGTACACCCAGATCCCTCTGCCCGTCGATGCACTTAAGGGTTCTGCCATTTACTGTATAATTCCTACCTGTATTAGACCTTCCAAAATGCATTACCTCACATTTGTCCAGATTAAACTCTATCTGCCATTTCTCCGCCCAAATCTCCAACCGATCTATATCCCGTTGTATCTTTTGACAATCCTCTTCACTATCTGCAACTCCTCCACCCTTAGTGTTGTCTGCAAACTTACTAATTAGCCCAGTTACATTTTCCTCCAAATCATTTACGTATACTACAAACAGCAAAGGTCCCAGCACTGATCCCTGCGGAACACCACTAGTCACAGCTCTCCATTCAGGAAAGCACCCTTTCACTGCTACCCTCTGTCTTCTATGACCAAGCCAATTCTGTATCCATCTTGCCAGCTCACCTCTGATCTTTACCCTCTTGAATCAGTGGCAACTTTGTTGGCCGGGCCATGTGAGCTGAATGGATGATGGCTGCATTCCCAAAGACTTTCTTCTAACTCCAATGAGTATCAGCCTAACCCACTCAATCTTTCTCCATAAGAAAACTTTTTCATCCCAGGAATCAACCTAGTGCACCTTCCCTGAAATGCCTCCAATGCAAATTTATCCCTCCTTAAATAAGGAGACCAAAACTATATGCAATACTCTAGATGTGGTCTCACCCAGTACAATTGTAGCAAGACTTCCCTCCTTTTATATTTTATTCCACTTGCAATAAAGACCAGCATTCCATTTGCCTTCCTAATTACTTGCCGTACGTACATGCCAACTTTTTTCTGATTCATGTGCTAGGGCACCCAGATCTCTCTGTCCCAAAGCATTCAGTAGCCTCTCTCCATTTAAATAGTATTTTGCTTTTCTATTCTTACTACCAAAACAGATAACCTCACATTTTCCCACATTATACCCCATCTGTCAATTTTTTGTCTATTTACTTAACATATTCATTTACAAACTCTTCGTGTCCTCTTTATTACTTCCTTTCCCACCTATCTTAGTATCATAAGTAAATTTGGCTACAATGTACTCAGTCCCTTCATCTAAGTCATTAATATAGATTGTAAATATTTGGGGCCCCAGCACTGATTCTTGTGACACCCCACTAATTAGTTTGTCAAACTGAAAATGACCCATTCATCCCGACTCTCTATTTCATATTAGTTAGCCAATCCCTCTGCCTATGCTACTATGCTAATATATCACCCCGACACCATGAGCTCTTATCTTTTATCTCATATGCATATCTTTTGGAAATTCAAATACACCACGGGCAGGATTTTCCCATCAGCGAGCGGGGAGTGGGGCCCGCTCGCCGACGTGTAAAATGATGAGCGGTGATGTCGGGCGGAACTCCCAACGTCACCGAGCTCCATGTAAATTTTCCGGTAGGCGGGGGCGCAGCAAAATCAGCTGAGTGCCCGCCGACCTGTCACTGGCCAATTGAGGTTGGCGGGCAAGCCAGGAGCCCTGGCGGGAATTAGAAAATGCATGAAACCTCATCCATGGGCGGGATGAAGTTTCATGTAGGTTTTAAAAGATTTAGTTAAAAGTTTTTTAAAAAATGATAGACATGTCCCAACTCGTGACAGTGTCACATGAGGGGACATGTCAGGGAATTTTTTTTTCTGTTTTTAATACTTTTGACATGAGAGCCAATCTTCCTGAGGCAGCACTTAGCCTCAGGAGATGAGTGTGCTCTTTCATGCGCATGCGCGAAAGAGCGCACTCTCGGTTTAGGGATTCCCCTCCGCCCGCACAGGGAGCACTCAGCACTTCCGTGCGGACATCATGCTGGGTGGGCCAATGGCGCCGCACCCCCAATCGGGGACGCTGATCGAAGGCACGCCTGTGCGCGCCCTCACTTCAACTTCGCTCCCGACAGGGGGATAATCCTGCCCCACATCTATTCATTCCCCTTCATCCACCCTGCTTGTTACATCCTTAAAGAACTCTAATAAATGCATTAAACATGATTTCCCTTTCATAAAACCATGTTGTTCCTGCTTGATGATACTATGATTTTCTTAATATTCTATTACTACTTTCTTTTTAATGGATTTCAGCATTTTCTCAATGACAAATCTTAGACTAACTGACCTATAGGCCTGAATTTTGCCCATGTCGTGCGCATGAGATCGGCGGGCCCAGAAGCCACTTCCACCCGCAAACGTCAGAAGAACGCGATTTCACATTGGCTGGCCAGTTAAGGGCCTGCCAGTGTGAAAGGCATCCCCATATTGGGGGAAGACTGCCAGCAGGGTCGGGAGCATGGTGGGTGCCCAGTCCAATGGGGACCCGGTGGGGAGTTTTAAAATAGATGAGGCAGCGCCCTGAAAGCTGCCAGGAGTTCCATAGAAGGAACAGGGAGCTGTCCAAATCTAAGCTGAAGATATGACTTCAGCACCCACCGGACATGCCAGGCTTGAGGGCAATGCAGCTGAGCTATCAGCCCCCCCGTTCCTCGGAGGAATGCTTGTGGAGGCAGAGAGTGCCAGTCGGGACATCCTGATGCTGTGGGGTGGCAAGGGGAAACCACCCCACCAAACAAAGAAGGTCTGGGCAGAGGTGGCGCCCCAGGTCAGCGGGAACAATGTGGTGCACCACAGCTGGGTTCAGTGCTCATATACCACCCCAACACCATGAGCTCAAAAACATTTAATGATCTTCCATGCTTGGGAAAGGTGAGTACCAATTTAGCATGGTAGTGTGTGGAGAAATCTTGAAGGGTGGCCATCCACTGTGGCACTCAGTGGTGTAAAGCTCTGAGTAACAGAAGGCCTGCTAAGGCTAGGAGATCAGACCGATAGCCCTGGGTGCATATAAGGGTCAGGTGTGCAAATATGAGGGGCATTTCATCTGCTTCCCAGTTGGGAGCGTGAGCCCGGTATGGTGTTGCAGGTAGAGGATGGGCTAATGAATGGACCTTTGTCCGTCCAGGAGAAGAGAAGCCATAATGCCACTGAGCATACAAGAACGGGTGGTGGGGTGGCCAACCTGCTCACCCTGAACAAATGTGAGACGGAAGCCCTAGAGCACGAGTGCGAATGTGCACGAAGGTCATCAGGTCATAGAGAGGCAGGCATCTCAGAAGGTAAGAGTCCAACGGACAGATGCAGGGCAGGCAAAGACTGCAAACAATGTACGGTCCTCTCATCTCAAAAGATAACTTCTAATCAAGAGTCCCCAATAATCCAGCAATAATAATGGCACCATGATGCTGCTGTCCATAGTCTCACCAGGCCACCCAGCATGCACATTGAATATGTGATGATTGATACCACTGACATATTGTCTTCCTCCCTCAGATGCACCATCGTCTAGAGGCATCCAGGACCCCGAGGGCCCTCAATTGACACTGGAGGAGGAGCCACACACAGATCCACCGACATCACACCCTCTCTCGCTCAGATACAAGCACGTCAGTAGGCTGTAGTCCGTCGGCTCAGATGGTTGTGCACTGTGGGGAGATCACGGCACACTCACATGAGGAGCTAGCAGAGGCAGAGACTGCCCAGGGTGCCAGCTGACAGAGGACTGCTGGCTGCTGGAGACCAGGACGATGTTGAGCCCTAGGCAGATGATGAGCCCCTGGAGTCATCCATCAGGAGGCAGATGCTGGATGTCTGGAAGATCTGGCAGAGATCCCTGAGGGTTTGCATGCCATGGTCTCTGTCATGGAGGAGTCCTTGAGGAGTTTGAGCACTGCATTGACCCTGAGCACCGAGCACGTAGCCTCCTCCATTGAGAGAGTGGCAACTATCATGGAGAGGCAACTCCAGGAACAGCATCACAGAATCATAGAATCACAGAATCCTAATGGCACAGAAGGAGGCCATTCGGCCCATCGTGTCTGCACCAGCTCTCCAATTGAGCATTATGATCTCGTGCCATTGTCCTGCTTTTACCCGGTACCCCTGCACCTTGTTTCTATTCAAATAATCATCTAATGCCCTTGAATGCCTCAATTGATCCTGCCTCCACCACACTTCCAGGCAGTGCATTCCAGACCTGAACCATTCATTGTATGAAAAAGTTTTTTCTCATATCACATTTGCTTCTTTTGCAAATCACTGTAAATCTGCACCCACACATTCTTGATCCTTTTATTAATGGGAACAGTTTCTCTGTCCAGCCCTCTCATGATTTTGAAAACTTCTATCAGGTCTCCTCTCAGCCTTCTCCTCTCCAAAGAAAACAGTCCCAGCTTATCTAATATGTCCTCATAGCTGAGGTTTCTCATCTCTGGAACCATTCTTGTAAATTCTTCTGCACTCTCTCCAATGTGTTCACATCCTTCCTATAGCGTGGCACCCAGAACTGTACTCCAGCTGAGTTCTAATGAGCATCTTACATAAATTCAGCATAACCTCTTAGCTCTTGTACTCTATGCCCATATTAATAAAGCTCAGGATACTATGTGCTTTATTAACTGTTCTCTCCATCTGTCCTGCCACCTCTTCAAAATTTCACCCTTATTTTATATTGTCTGCCTATGTTCTTCCTACCAAAATGCATCACCTCACACTTCTCCACATCAAACTTCATCTACCACCTATCTGCCCACTCCAACTTGTCTATGCCCTTTTGAAGTTCTACACTGTCCTCGCAGTTTACAACACTCCCAAGCATCGTATCATCCACAAACTTTGAAATTGTCCCCTGCACACCAATATCATTAATACACATTAGGAAAAGCAGGGGTCCCAATACCAACCCCTGGGGACCTCCAGTCTGAAAAATATCCATTGACCATTAATCGCTACTTCCTATTTTTCAGCCAATTTTGTATCCCCGTTGCTACTGTCCCTTTTATTCCCTGAGCAATAACTTTTCTCACAAGTCTGTTGTGTGGCATTGTGTCAAATGCCTTTTCAAAGTCCATGTATACATCAACAATATTACCCTCATCGACCTTTTCTGTTACTTCTTCAAAAAACCTGCAGCAAGTTAGTAAAACATGACTTCCCCTTTAGAAATCAATGCAGACTCTTCCTTATCAACCCATATGTTTCCATGTGACTACTAATTCTATCCCGAATAATTGTTTCTAGAATCTTGCCCACCCCTGAAATTAAACTGACTGGTCTGTAATTGCTGGGCTTATCCTTACAACCTTTTTTAAACAAGAGCGTAATGTTTGCAGTTCTCCAGTCCTCTGGCATCACCCCTGAGTCTAGGGAAGACTGAAAGGTTATGGCCAGCGCCCCTTCAATTTCTATTCTCGCTTCTTTCAATATCCTTGGATGCATCTCAACCGGTCCCAGTGCCTTGTCAACTTTAAGTAATGACAGTCTATTCAACACTTCCTCTTTATCAATTTTGAACCATTCTGTGACAGAGTTTCCTTATCTGTCACCATGGCTTGGGTAACATCTACCTCCTTGGTAAAGACGGATGTAAAATATTCATTTAATACCTCAGCCATGGCCCCTTCGTCCACGTGTAAATTCCCTTTTAGGTCCCTAATCGGCCCTACTCTTCCTTTTACCACCCTTTTAATATTTATATGCCTATAGAAGATTTTGGGATTCCTCTTTTTGTTGGTTGCCAGTCTTTTCTCATATTTCCTCTTCGCTTCTCTAATACGCTTTTTCACCTCCCTTCTGGACCTTCTGTATTCCTCTTAGTTCTCAATTGTATTTTCTACCTGACACCTGTCATAAGCGCACTTTTTCTTCTTTATTTTAATTTCAATCTCCTTTTTCATCCAGGGAGCTCTGAATTTGTTTGCCCTGCCTTCCCCTTTTTAGAGAATTACAGTGCAGAAGAGGCCCTTCGGCCCATCGAGTCTGCATCGACACATGAGAAACACCTGACCTACCTACCTAATCCCACTTACCAGCAGTTGGCCCATAGCCTTGAATGTTATGACGTGCCAAGTGCTCATCCAGGTACTTTTTAAAGGGTGCGAGGCAACCCGCCTCCACCACCCTCCCAGGCAGCGCATTCCAGTCTGTCACCACCCTCTGGGTAAAATAGTTTTCCCTCAGATCCCCCCTAAACCTCCTGCCCCTCACCTTGAACTTATGTCCCCTTGTGACTGACCCTTCAACTAAGGGGAACAGCTGCTCCCTATCCACCCTGTCCATGCTCCTCATAATCTTGTACACCTCGATCAGGTCGCCCCTCAGTCTTGTCTGCTCCAACGAAAACAACACAAGTCTATCCTCTCTTCATAACTTAAATGTTTCATCCCAGGCAACATCCTGGTGAATCTCCTCTGCACTCCTTCCAGTGCAATCACATCCTTCCTATAATGTGGTGACCAGAACTGCACACAGTACTCCAGCTGTGGCCTCATCAAGGTTCTATACAACTCCAACATGACCTCCCTACTTTTGTAATCTATGCCTCAATTGATAAAGGCAAGTGTCCCATATGCCTATTTCACCACCCCACTAACATGCCCTTCCACCTTCAGAGATCTATGGACACACATGCCAAGGTCCCTTTGTTCCTCAGAACTTCCTAGTGCCATGCCATTCATTGAATACTTCCTTGTCAAATTACTCCTTCCAAAGTGTATCACCTCACACTTTTCAGGGTTAAATTCCATCTGCCACTTATTTGCCCATTTGACCATCCCGTCTATATCTTCCTGTAGCCCAAGACACTCAGCCTCACTGTTAACCACCCGGCCAATCTTTGTGCCATCTGCAAACTTACTAATCCTGCCCCCCACATAGTCATCTATGTCATTTATATAAATGACAAATAATAGAGGACCCAGCACAGATCCCTGTGGTACGCCACTGGACACTCGCTTCCAGTCACTAAAGCATCCTTCTGTCATCACCCTCTGTCTCCTACAACTAAGCCAATTTTGAATCCACCTTATCAAATTACCCTGTTTCCCATGTGCATTTGCCTTCTCTATAAGTCTCTCCTGTAGGACCTTGTCAAAGGCTTTGCTGAAAACCTTATAAACTACATCAACTGCACAACCCTCATCTACACACCTGGTCACTTTCTCAAAAAATTCAATCAAATTTGTTAGGCATGACCTCCATCTGACAAAGCCATGCTGACTATCCCTGATCAAACCTTGCCTCTCCAAGTGGAGATAGATACTCTCCTTCAGAATTTTCTTCAATAGTTTCCCTACCACTGACATGAGACTCACTGGTCTGTAGTTCCTTGGCTTATCTCTACAACCCTTCTTAAATAGCGGAACCACATTAGCTGTTCTCCAGTCCTCTGGCACCTCCCCCGTGGCCAGAGAGGAATTCAAAATTCGAGTCAGAGCCCCTGCGATCTCCTCCCTTACCTCCCTCAGCAGTCTGGGACACAAATCATCTGGACCTGGAGATTTGTCCACTTTTAAGCCTGCCAATACATCCAATACCTTGTCACTCCCTATGTCAATTTGCTCAAGAATCTCGTAGTCTCTCCCCCGAGTTCAATACCTTCATCCTCATTCTCTTGGATGAAGACGGACGTGAAGTATTCATTTAACACTCTAGTGATGTCCTCTGGCTCCACCCATAGATTTCCCCCTTGGTCCCTTATGGGCCCTACTCTTTCCCTGGTTATCCTCTTCCCATGGATATACTTATAGAATTTCTTGGGATTTTCCCTACTTTTACCAGCCAGAGCTTTCTCATATCTCCTCTTTGCTCTCCTAATTGCTTTCTTAAGCTCCACCCTGCACTTTCTGCACTCCACTAATGCCTCTGCTGATTTGCTTCCCTTGTACCTGCTAAAAGCCTCTCTTTTCCTTCTCATCGTAACCTGAATATCTCTGGTGATCCATGGTTTTCTGGGCTTGTTACTCCTTCCTAACACCCTAGAGGGAACATGTTGAGCCTGTACCCTCCCCATTTCCTTTTTGAACACCCCCCACTGTTCCTCTGTAGATTTCCCCACAAGTAACTGTTCCCAGTCTCCCTTGGCCAGATGCTGCCTTATTTTACTAAAATCCACTCTCCCCCAATCCAAAACATTTTTTTGCAACTTGTCTATTCCTTTGTGCATAACAAACTTAAACTGTACCATAAGATAAAAGCAAAAAACTGCGCATGCTGGAAATCCAAAACAAAAACAAAAATACCTGGAAAAACTCAGCAGGTCTGACAGCATCTGCGGAGAGGAACACAGTTAACGTTTCGAGTCCGTATGACTTTACAACAGAACTAAGGAAAAATAGAAAAGAGGTGAAATATAAGGTGGTTTAAGGGGGGTGGGACAGGTAGAGCTGGATAGAGGGCCAGTGATAGGTGGAGATAACCAAAAGATGTCATAGACAAAGGGACAAAGAGGTGTTGAAGCTGGTGATATTATCTAAGGAATGTGATAACAAAGGTACAGATAGCGTTATTGGGGGTGGGGTGGGGAAGGGATCGAAATAGGCTAAAAGGCAGAGATAAAACAATGGATGGAAATAGATTTTAAAATAATGGAAATAGGTGGGAAAAGAAAAATCTATATAAATTATTGGAAAAAAGGGGGATCGGAAAGGTGGGTGGGGATGGAGGAAAGAGTTCATGATCTAAAATTGTTGAACTCAATATTCAGTCCGGAAGGCTGTAAAGTGCCTAGTTGGAAGATGAGGTGCTGTTCCTCCAGTTTGCATTGAGCTTCACTGGAACAATGCAGCAGGCCAAGGATGGACATGTGGGCATGAGAACAGGGTGGAGTGTTGAAATGGTAAGCGACAGGGAGGTCTGAGTCATGCTTGCAGACAGACCGAAGGTGTTCCGCAAAGCAGTCACCCAGTCTGCGTTTGGTCTCTCCAATGTAGAGGAAACCGCATTGGGAGCAGCGAATGCAGTAGACTAAATTGAGGGAAGTGCAAGTGAAATGCTGCTTCACTTGAAAGGAGTGTTTGGGCCCTTGGACGGTGTGGAGAGAGGAAGTAAAGGGGCAGGTGTTGCACCTTCTGCGGTTGCATGGGAAGGTGCCGTGGGAGGAGGTTGAGGTGTAGGAGATGATGGAGGAGTGGACCAGGGTGTCCAGGACGGAGCGATCCCTATGGAATGCCGCCAGGGTGGGTGAAGGGAAGATGTGTTTGGTGGTGGCATCATGCTGGAGTTGGCGGAAGGATGATCCTTTGAATGCGGAGGCTGGTGGGGTGATAAGTGAGGACAAGGGGGACCCTATCATGGTTCTGGGAGGGAGAGGAAGGTGTGAGGGCGGATGCGTGGGAGATGGGCCGGACACAGTTGAGGGCCCTGTCAACCACCGTGGGTGGAAAACCTCGGTCAAGGAAGAAGGAAGACATGTCAGAGGAACTGTTTTTGAAAGTGGCATCATCAGAACAGATGCGACGGAGGCGAAGAAACTGAGAGAACGGGATGGACTCTTTACAGGAAGCGGGGTGTGAGAAGCTGTAGTCAAGGTAGGTGTGGGAGTCGGTAGGCTTATAATGAATATTGGTGGACAGTCTATCACCAGAAATTGAGATAGAGAGGTCAAGGAAGGGAAGGGAAGTGTCAGAGATGGACCATGTGAAAATGATGGAGGGGTGGAAATTGGAAGTGAAGTTTCTTCATCTCCATCGCATCTGTTCTGATGATGCCACTTTCAAAAACAGTTCCTCTGACATGTCTTCCTTCTTCCTTGACCGAGGTTTTCCACCCATGGTGGTTGACAGGGCCCTCAACCGAGTCCGGACATCTCCTGCAAATCCGCCCTCACACCTTCCTCTCCCTCCCAGAAGCTTGATAAAACTGTACCATGTTGTGGTCGCTATCACTAAAATGCTCACCCACCACCACCTCAGCCACCTGTCCGGCTTCATTCCCCAGAATTAGGTCCAGCAATGCACCGTCCTTTGTTGGACCCTCTACATATTGACCTAAAAAGTTCTCCTGTACACATTTCAGGAAATCCACTCCATCCAAGCCCTTAACACTATGTCTATCCCAGTTAATGTTGGGAAAGTTGAAATTGCCTAATTTCATTACCCTATTGTTATTGTTTTTACACACCTCCACAAATTGTGCACATATTTGCTCCTCAATTTCCCGTTGACTATCTGGGGGTCTATAATAAACACCTAATAACGTGGTTGCCCCTTTTTTATTCCTAAGCTCTACCCACAAAGCTTCATTTGATGCCCCCTTAAAGATATCACCTCGCCTTACTGCAGTAACGGACTCCTTAACTAATAATGCAATGCCTCCTCCTCTGTTACCCTCTCCCCTGTCTCACCTGAAGATTCTATATCCCAGAATGTTGAGCTGCCAATCCTGCCCTTCCCTCAACCACGTCTCAGTGATGGCTACTATATCACAATTCCACGTGTCAATCCTCACCCTTAACTCATCCGTTTTACCTGTAATACTCCTGGCATTAAAGTAGAGGCCATCCAGCCTTGCCTTACCCCCTTGAAGCTTATTGCAGCTGTACTCCCTCTGACTTGATTGTTTTACTGTATTATGATGTGTCCTTATTGTGCTAACATTCTGTGTCCCCTCCCCCTGCCGAATTAGTTTAAACTCCTCCCAACAGCACGAGCAAACATGCCCGCAAGGATGTTAGTCCCGCTCTGGTTCAGATGTAGACCATCTCGCTTGTACATGTCCCATCTTCCCCAGAAACGGTCCCAGTGATCCAGGAACCTAAAACCCTCCCTCCTGCACCAACTCTTTTGATGAAATACACCTTGACTGTGCCCAAACCAATTTTTTTTTGAAGGTAGCTCATTGTTGAGCTACAGTTTTTCCTGCCAATCTTTCGTTCCAGTTTATCTGGCCCAGCTCTGTTCTTGCCCCATTGAAGTCAGCTCTTGTCCAGTTAATTATTTTTACTCTGGCTTGCCTATCATTCTTTTCTATCATCATCATAAAATGCACAATACAATGATCACTGTCTCCTAAATGTTCCCCCTCTGACACTTGATCTACTTGGCCCACCTCATTTCCAAGAACCAGGTCCAACAGTGCGTCTTTTCTTAACAAAAACAGAATTACCTGGAAAAACTCAGCAGGTCTGGCAGCATCGGCGGAGAAGAAAAGAGTTGACGTTTCGAGTCCTCATGACCCTTCAGCAGAACTGAGTGAAGTTAGGAGAGGGGTGAAATATAAGCTGGTTTAAGGTCGGGGGGGTGGGGAAGAGAAGTTGGGGGCGGGTGGTTGTTGGGACAAGCAAGCAGTGATAGGAGCAGATAATCAAAAGATGTCACATACAAAGGAACAGAGAGGTGTTAAAGGTGGTGATATTATCTAAGAGAATATGCTAATTAAGAATGGATGGCAGGACACTCAAAGTGCAACTCTCGTGGGGTGGATTGGACACATACTGTTGTAGAAAATTCTCCTGAGCACAATCTAGGAACTTTTGCCCCTCTCCGCCCTTTACACTACCACTGCCCTTGTTTACATTCGGGTAATTAAAGTCCCCCCTTATAACTACTCTATAATGTCTGCATCTCTCTGTAATTTCCCTGAAGATTTGTTCTTCTACGTCCTTCCCACTACTTGGTGGTCTACAGACTACACTGAGCAATGTAATTGCACCCTTTTTGTTCCCTAGCTCTAACCAAATTGATTTTGTCCTTGAACCCTCTGGGACATCCTCTTTCTCCAGCACTGCAATGCTCTCCTTAACCAATACTACCACCCCTCCTCCTTTCCTTCCTTTTCCATCTGTTCTGAACACCTTGTACCCGGGAATATTTAACACCCAGTTCTGCCCTTCCTTGAACCAGGTCTCTGTTAACACCACAACATCATATTTCCACATGGCAATCTGCGCCTGTAACTCCCCAATCTTCTTTTCTATACTCCATACAGGGCATCAGGAGTTCCTGGGGTTGTGCTCAGACCTGCACTCCCATACATCGGTAGTGGCCTCAGGAGGCTGCTGCCAGTGTGAGATGGATGAGGCACCTAGTCACTCTGCTAGGTGCCTGTCCATCACTGATGAGCAGGGAGGTACAGATGTCTGTGGGCTCCTGTCACGGTGCTCCGGATGAGAGCGGCAGCTTCTCTGCCTTTCTGCCAGTGACTGTGGCATCTTTTAAGGCTGCGATGACTGATGAGTGCCCAGACATGTTGCTGGTCGCATCCTCCCGGCCAGAGGATGACTGCGAAGGTCATCAAGGCCGATAGGACAGCATAGTCAGCAATCTGCCGCCAATGCCGCTGCCAGAGGGGGGGCATGGGTGACATTCTTTCATTTCATTAGTGTTATGTATTGTTTTTGTTTTTTATCCATTAACAGGATGTGGGCATTACTGGTTAGGCCAGCATTTATTGCCCATCCTTAATTGCCCTTGAGAAGGTGGTGGTGAGCTGCCTGCTTGAACTGCTGCAGTCCCCCGTTGTGTGACAGTAGCAACAAAATTATAGCTGGAATTTTACATCCCCCTCATGGTGGGGACAAGGCTGTAAAATGCAGCAAGCCATTCTAAACACCATTGACTTCGGCGGGAATGTAAAATCCCACTGCCATAAAATTCCGCCCTATGCCATGTTCCTTTTTTGCAACTCTGGAAAAGATGTAAATTTAGTTTCTGTTTCAATACCCTGAGTGCCTTCCTGTTTTCCATAGGTGCAGGCCTCATCAGTACCTTATGATGGGCGGCAGGGGCAGCAAACTTTATTACAGAGGTTGTGGGGCAACATTGGGGTCAGGTCATGGGATTTCCTTCTCAGAAATGTGTGAAGGAGGCGGTGCCCCTGCCAAGAAAGCAAAGCCATAACTTGGCAGCCTAGCTGAAGATGTGTTGAATCAAAGCCTCCCTGGTGTCACTGCCTCCCTGAAGATTCCATAAATCTGCCTCCATGTCCTCACCCTGTGCCTGCCCAGGCTCCTCATCACACCCATTAGTAGAGTCTTCCTCTGAAGCCTGTGGAGCTGCCTTGCTATCCTCATCCTCCAGTGGGTACCCCCTTGCCAGTGCCAAATTATGCTGAACGCAACAGACGACGACGTCAAGTAACACGCACTCGGAGGGTATTGCAGGGCACCCGCTGATCGGTCCAGGCAGCGGAACTTCATCTTCAGCAGCCCAATGGTTCTCTCAACCACTGCCCTTGTGGAGGCATGACTCCTATTGTATATCTCTTCCATCACTGTCCTTGGGTGCTGGAGCGACGTCATGAGCCATCTTTTGAGGGATATCCTTTGTCACCCAACAGCCAACCTTCCAGTTGAGCTGGAACCACGAACAGCCTTGGCACCTTGGAGTGTCACAGGATATATGCATCATAGGAGCTGCCAGAGTACCTTGCACAGACTTTCAGAATCTGGGTCTTATGGTCGCATGCTATCTGCACATTCATGGAGTGGTAACCTGTTCTATTCACGAAGGACCTGGCTGACCTGCTGATACCTTGATGGCCACATGAGTGCAGTCTATGGTACCCTGAATGTGGGGGAACCCAGCAATAGCTGCGAAGCCTTTGGCTTGCTCAGCCTGATTGGCTTGGTATGTCCGGTAATGAATGAATGTGAGGACCCGTCTGAATAAAGCGTCAGTGATGAACCTGACACAACTGTGGACACCTGATTGGGACACCCCATACAGACCCTCACTGACCTCTGGGATGACCCAGAAGCAGAAAAATCGAGGCCTACTGTGACCTTCAGAGCCCTGGCATTGGGTGCCCACCCACACAGTTGGAGGTGATCTCAGGACCAATCATCTGGCATATTGATGTCATGGCGGAGAGGTGGAGCCTCCTGCGGCACTGGACCTCAGACATGTTGAGGTAGCTGGCAGCAGAATAGTGGTGTCTTCTGCGGTCCCTTCTGCCTTGCTCTCCCTGCTGGTCCTGCACCCCCTGTGCCAGTACCTCTCCTCCGACAGGTCTGTGCCTGCGAGCTGCCTGCGGACAGCTGACCTCCCGTCCCTTCTGCCCCTCTCTTCCTCCTCAGAGCACGTCCTCCCACAGAGTACACAATCCCCATCTGCTGAAATGCAGATGGCACTATCCCGTGCACTGAAGGCTGCACTTGGCAGAAATGGTCCAAAAGAGTTGACAAAACGAAAGGGTCCTCAAAACAAAGCTAACAAAGCAAATATTTCAGAAGAAACCACAGGAAAAAGTCTGAAATTTCAACAAACAAGCAACAGCAAACTCTCATCTGAACTAACAACTCACACAGGCAATACTCCGCTCCCCTTTCATCGCGCCTTTGGATGAGAAAAGTGAAAAAACAAGTTGGCCGCCTGCCTATATTGCCCGTGTGATGAGCACAAAATCGCACAGACAAGTAAAATTGACTTTAATTGCAATTTTAATTGCCTTAAGTGGCTGAATAATTGTCAGCAGATGCGCTTCCGAGTCCTGTGTGCACCTGTCGACTGAAATATTGTGCGAGTGCGCGATGACGTCAGGACGCGTGCCCAACGGCCTCTTGCGAAATTTAACATTCTTCTGGGTCAGGCTCATGCCCACTACTAGCGCGTAAAATTCTGGCCATAGTATTCTGCTTTCTGTCACCCCCTTTTCTTGAATAGAGTGTTAAATTTGGGGGTTTTCAATCTGCTGCACCTTCCCGGAATTTAGGAAATTTTGGAAGGTTACAAACAATGCATCCACTATCGCCACAGCCACTTCTTTTAAGATCCTAGGATTCAGGGAACTTGTCAGCTTTTAGTTCCATTAGTCATCCTAGTACTTTTTCTCTAGTCATAGTTAACTAGGCAGAATTTTACGCTAGCAGGATATTACAGTCCCACCGAAGTCAATGGAATTTTGAATGGCTTGCTGTATTTTACATCCCTGTCCCCAACAGGGCCATAAAATCCCACCCAATGTTTTAAGTTCCCCCCTCCTTTATAGTCAGAAATCAGGGTTTAAAAAGTTGACAAAGAGCACTTACCACATTTAAATTACTAACCTGCCTGTCCTATGGGGGTTTTCCACCTCCTGCAGTTAACACTGCAGTTAAAGGCAGAAGTTAAAGGGTTGCTGCAGACTTCCTGAAATGCCACCAAAATCAGTCCTTTTATCCTGCTGTCCACTAACAAATTCACCTTGTCAGCCTACAATTCTGTCCATTCCCTTCATCTCCCTCCTCCCCAACCAAAATGTGTCTGTTGTTCTTCCTTATCTTGATTTTCAAAGTTTTTTTCAAAGCCATTTTCTCCATGAGTTGATTACACTCTTGAGTGTAGTTGTCTGTTTCCTTCACATAATTCTAGTGCTCTTCATTATTCTTCACCAGTTTACCATAACAACACAATCTTTGAATGAATGTGTAACCAATCTCCGTATAAGTGACAACTCGCTCTTCATGTATCAGAATTTTCAACAATCATTTTTATGTCAGCAATGTGCTCATTACAATCTCATTGGAACTGTTACAGCTGCAGTATCCTTATTTTGCAGGCATATACATTTTAATTGGTTTTGGAATTTAACCTTTAATTGTATAATTCAATTTTTTGCATATGAGCACTTTCACAGAGCTCCGCCAAATGGTGCTCAAATGCTCTTTCGTTTTTAATGTTAGTAAAATGAGAAGTTTAAACAAAGTATTTTAAACATTTGCATCACTCGTCATTGGGATAAGGCTATGGCTCAATGTTATGTTGTCCAACAGAGTGAAATCCCTGTTTTAAATTGCCCCATTTTAAGTTGCCCTATTTTAATGTTGTGCAGTTAAAAAAAAAGTAAAGGGACTGTAAGAATGATGCAAAACCTTTTTGAACCAGGCTGTTCCCATAATGTCTGTGAACGATAAGTTAATGGTTACACGAGAACAGTTAATGTTCGAAAAATGCGTGCTGTTTGTTAATAAAGACGTTAACATCTCAAGTACAAACCACCTGAGCTGCTGATTTTAAGTGGTTTCAATATGTATTATTTAAGTAGCTCTGACACACAAATACGTTACAATATTGCTTGTCATTGCCAATTATCTGCAAACGCCAGTATTCATGTTTAACGTAGGGAGTTTCGTTTTAACGTTGATTTGTGCCGAGTCTGACGTAGGGTTGCATGACCTGATCGATGCCACTTTGAAGTGGCCTTTCCTAAGACCCAACTCTCCATCTCACTGACCAGCCTCCCCCCCGCCCCCACAGTGACTGCTGACCCTCCTTCTTGCCAATGTTGCCGACTCGCCGTATTGAAGTTGGCATTCCCCCAGTTAATTATTCTTACTCTGGGATTGTTCCTTGTCCTTTATCTATAGGGTCGGGAGCAGGATGTGTGGTGAGCAGGAGGTTGGGCAAGCACAATCGGCAGTGATCTGCAGGGTTAGTGAGTGGGAGTGGTGGCAAGTGGGAGGGGGAGTTGGTGAACAGGGGAGGTGGCAAGTGGGAGGGTTGGCGAGCAGGGGAGGTGGCGAGCTGGAAGGTTAGCAAGCTGGAGGTGGGAGGAACAGGAAAGGCAGTGAGCTGGAGGGCTGGCAAGCGGGAGGAGGCGGAAAAGGACAAGGAACAATCTAGAGTAAGAATAATTAACTTGGGGAAAGCTAACTTCAATGGGGTGAGAATAGATCTGGCCCAGATCAATTGGAATCAAAAGTTGGCAGGCAGAACAGTACCTGAACAATGGGCTGCCTTTAGTGAAGAGAAATTGTGGCACAGCCAAGGTATATTCCCACAAAGTGGAAAAACAGGGCAAACAAATCCAGAGTTCCCCGTATTATAAAAGGAATAGAGATAAAGATGAAAAGAAAAAGTGTGATTATGACAGATGTCATTTCAATAATACAACCGAGAGCCAGGCTGAATATAGAAAGTTCAGAGGGTAAGTGCAAAAGCAAATAAGAGAAGCAAAGACAGAGTATGAAAAGAGACTAGCAGCTAATATAAAAGGAAATTCAAATGTCTTCTATAGGCATATAAATTGTAAAATTGTAATAAAAGGAGGAGTAGGGGTGATTAGGGACCAATAAAAGGGATTTACAGTTGGAGGCAGAGAGCATGGCGAAGGTATCAAATGAATACTTTGCATATCTTTACCAAGGAACAAGATGTGCAGGTAATGGTGAAAGAGGAGGTAATTCAGATATTTGAAGGGTTTAAAATTGATAAGGAGGAGGTATTTGATAGGTTGTCTGTACTTAAAATCGTTAGGCACCAGGACCAGATGGGATGCATCCACTGAGGATACTAGGGGAAGCAAGGGTGGAAATTGAGGAGGCACTGGCCATTGTTTTCCAGCCTTCTTTCGACTCAGGGTGGTGCCAGAGGACTGAAGAACTCCAAATGTTACACCCTTGTTGAAAAAAGGGCATAAGGATAAGCCCAGCAATACAGGCCAGTCAGTTTAATCTTGGTGGTGGGGAATCTTCTAGAAACGATAATTCAGGACAAAATTAATAGTCACTTGGACAAATGCGTGTTAATTAAGGAAAGTTAGCATTGATTTGTTTTGGGAAAATCGTGTTTAACTTTCTGGAGTTTTTTGATGAGATAACAAAGAGGGTTGATGAGAGTAATGCTGTTGATGTGGCATAAATGGACATTCAAAAGACATTTGATGCAGTACCACACAACAGACTTGTGAGAAAAATTATAGCCCATGGAATAAAAGGGACAGTAGCAATACGGATATGAAATTGGCAGTGTGACAAAAAACAGAGACTAATGGTTAGTGGATGTTTTTTGTATAGGAGGAAGATTTATAATGAAGTTCTCTGAGGATTGGTATTGGGACCCTTGTTCTCCTTGAAATATATTAATGACCTGAACCTTGGTCTAGGGGGCATAATTTCAAAATTTGTGGATGATACAAAACTTGGAAACATTGTGAGCTGTTCGGAGGATAGTGTAGAATTTCAAAAAGCCATTGACAGGTGGGTGGAATGGGCAGACCAGTGGCAGATGAAATTTAATGCAGGGAAGTGCAAAGTGATTCATTTTGGCAGAAAGAACATAGAGAGACAATATAAAATAAAGTGTGCAATTCCAAAGAGGCTGCAGGAGCAGAGGGAGCTGGATGTATATGCATATAAATGATTGAAGGGGGCAGGACAGGTTGAGAGAGCAGTGGCAGGACAGGTTGAGAGAGCAGTTAACAAAGCATATGGCATCCTGGGCTTTATCAATAAGGACATAGGGTGTAAAAGCAAAGAAATTATGTTAAACCTGTATGAAACACTGGTTCAGCCTCAACTGGAGTATTGTTTCTAATTCTGGGCACTACACTTTAGAAAAGATATGAAGGCATCAGTGGGAGTACAGAAAAGATTCACGAGAATGGCCGCAGCGGAACTTTAATTGCATAAATAGATTGGAGAAATTGGGACTGTTTTTCTTGGAAAATAGAAGGTTGAGAGGAGATTTGATAAAGCTGTTCAAAATCATGAGTGTACTGGACAGAGTTGATGAGGAAAAATGTTCCTAGAAGGATCAAGAGCAAGAGGGCATAGATTTAAGGTAATTGGCAAAAGAAGCAATAGCAACCTGAGGAAAAAACCTTTTCATGCAGCGAGTGGTTAGGATCTGGAATGCACTGGCCAAGAGTGTGGTGGAAGCAGATTCAATCAAGGCATTCCAGAAGGAATTGCATTATTTCATGAAAAGCAAGAATGTGCAGGCCTGTAAGGAGAAGGCATGGGAGTGCCACTAGATAAATTGCTCCTATGTGAGACGGCACAGACGCAACAATCCAAATGACCACGTTCTGTGCTGTAACAATTCTGTGAAGTAGAAAGGGTTAGCATATGTCTTTTCTCTTTTAAACTTATTTTATTTTATAAGTTATTTAATTTGCGAATTGTGACAAAGGGCTGAATTTTGCCAGAATTGCACTAAGTACGGTAGCAGGCGGGTAAAATGGAGTCCTACTTGCCGATGAAAATGGTGGGTTTTCACACCTTTTCTTCCCAAGCCGGCCTCATCATATATTCACTCCCGCGAAACACGCCGTTTCCATGGCAGGCGCCCGTTCGCCATCACCCCCACTGTTGCATTGCGCCAGCCGCCATCTTTAAAAGGCAGCTGCCAGCAAAGCTCTCATCGCCACGAGCTCACCACTGCTGCCTGGGAGACATGGCCAGAAAAGGCAAAAAGACTGCAGTCCCCCGCTTCAACGCTGGGTCCCTCAAGCGACTGCTGAATGCCGTGGAGGCCCGCCGGGATGTGTTCTACCCCCACACTGGCCACAGGTTGGGTAGCAATGTCACCAGCCCGGTTTGGGAGACAGTGGCAGCAGTGGTCAATGCCAACACCCTTAAGAAGAGGACAGCCACCCAGTGCCGCAAAAGGATGAATGATCTCCTCCATTCCGCCAGGGTAAGTCACTCTTTTCATCACTCCCCACTCACACACTCACAAACCTATCAAACATCCACAGGGCCCTCACTCACTGCCAGTGCAAGGGATATCACCATTCATACACACCATCACTGTCCTCATCCCATCCTTGGGACCAATCACCACCCACACAGGCCAGACATACTTATCACCTGGCCTGGTAAGCATCCTGATACACTCTCCCCATCTCTATCCATGCAGGACAAACTGGCTCACAACAGGAGGGAAAGACCACAGATAGGTGGAGGGATGCTGGAATTTAAAGTTCTCACAGAATTTGAAAACAGAGCCATCCAGCTGGACAGCAATGACTGGGACCGGTCCTGTGCTGACAGTGAGCTTGGTGCTGCTCTACCAAGTGAGGGTCCAGCAGTGCAACATGCATCGGATAACCATACTGAGTGATGTGTCCTCTTTCACAGGTCACTGCCATGCACGAATTATCTCCCTTTGCTTTCGCAGGCACACCTGAGAAGCAGCAGATGGAGTTCACGACCCAGAGCCTCCAAGCAAGCTCCGAAGAAACCTCCGAAAAGGAACCTGAAGGCACCCTCCCTGAAGTCCCGTCACAGCGCTCATCCACACAATGCACCAGCACAGAGACACGCACCTCGGTAGGATCTAGCTTTAGAGTAGCCTCAGGATCATAATCTGGTGAGCACATCGCACTTTCTGATCCACAGCAGGCGGAGGCTGGGACTTTCCACATCCCCAGCACTTGGAGGACTGCTGGAGGCCAGAATGTTGCTGAGTCTGAGTCAGATGACGAGCCTCTGGAGCAGCAAAGACAAGCTTGGGAACATCAGGAAGGGGTGTCCGCTGCAATCCTCACACTGCAAGGCACAATGGAGGAGTCCATCCATCTTCAGGCTGAGCTGATAGCATTGCAACGCACCAAGGTCAACACCGGCAGGATGGCGGCCGCCATGGAGACCTTGATCCAGGACGTCACTTCTACACTACTGCGCAGGCTTAGCTCCATCGCTGATGCCATACTTGGCCTCCAACAGTGTGTATGCAAGTTGGGTGCTGGGCAGCTCGATCTCACTCCAGCTACCCCTTCCGCTCACGGAGTCAGCCAGGGGCCCTTGGGCACCCACTGGGAGGAGGTTCAGCAGGTGCACGCTCTGGGGCTTTCCACCTAGGTGACTCTGGGAGTGACCAGCCCATCTGACTCCCCTCCTCCTGTGACCTCCACAGATCCAGCTTCACAAGCAGAGGAGGGTGCCATTGCCACACAGCAGGACCCCAAAAGCAGGCTGGGGCCCTTCAAGCCTTGGTCCTCCAGAGGACATCCGCCAAAGTCATCATAGACAGGGCATCACAATCAGTAGGCTGCCTCCACCTCTGCTGTGGATGTCCGGGGAGCACCAAGACATAGCAGCAGGTTTAGAACAGTTAAGGAGAATTAGTTGCACAATCTGGGCACGGGTGTTAATCACTTGTACATAATGTTCACTATTGTCAATAAACTCCCAAGAATGTCTCCCTGCCTATGGCTCCTTGTTCTGATGAGCAATGTTCTTGTCACTCAGATATGAAACCTTTCTGCACAAGATAAAAGGCAGGTGTCTCAGTCTAGGGCCTCTTCCCTGTGCTCTGTGCCACCTTCAGACCGCAGTAATGGTCTAGCCTCACGCTCCCTGGAAACATTACTGATGCCTGCACCTAAGCAGTGCTGGTCATTGCTGCCAGAATGCAGTGGGCAAGCACCACAGAGTTCTCTCATACTCTTTATGTGCTCTCAGCACTTTAAGGTGGGGCTGGACCCCATCACACCAGCATCTGCGACCAGTGATGTTGTGCACCAGCTCCTGAAGTTTTGAGGTGCTGAAAACAGACACAGCATCAGATGCATCTAAAGTTTCATGGCTGCGTCTCTCAGATGGCCCTGATCATGGAGCGCAAGCGAGCTGCCCTCGGTGAGACAGGAGTCAGACATTCTCAGAGGCCATGTGAAGGCCTATGGAGTGTCCTCACTGCATGTTGTCATCATCCTCCAGCCATGGAGCGACTATTAGGAGCATTCTCACAGAGGGTATTGACACTGAGATAAGCCAGAAAGGAGTCAAATGTTCACAACTGTGATGTGAGGATCTATGTCGACACCTCACTGCATGTCGTCATCATCCTCCACAAATCTAGTAGCTATGAGGGCGTCCCAAGTGCGCCTGCCTCACCTAGCCAGTGCGAGAGCTTCATCCCCGTCATCGTCACAACCGAGGACCCCCTCACCCACATCCCCGTCAGCATCCTCCTCATCGGAGGAGACATGCAGCTTCTCCATCTGCTCCTCAGCCAGCTCCTCACACCGTTGCAGCGCCAGGTTGTATAAGGCGCAGCAGATGACGACGATGCGTGACATCCTCTGCGGACTGTATTGCAGGGCTCCACCAGACCGGGCCAGGCACTGCATCCTTAGTATCCCAATGGTCTGCTGCACCAAGTTGCGAGCTGTTGCATGAGCCTCATTATAGCGTCGATCTGCTGCAGTCTGAGGCTGCTGCACGGGTGTCATCAGCCATGGCCTCTGCGGGTAGCCCTTGTTCCCAAGTAGCCAACCCTGCAGCCTCTGTGGGCCCTGAAAGACTGCAGGGATCTGCGAGCGACTCAGGGTGTAGTTGTCGTGCACACTCCTTGGAAACCGTGTGCATACCTGCAGGTTGCGTTTCTGGTGATCGCATACCAGCTGCACACTCAGTGAGTGGAAGCCCTTACGGTTGATGAAGTCCACCGAGTGTAGCAATGGAGACCTGAGCACCACGTATGTGCAGTCAATCGCACCCTGCACCTGTGGGAATCCCGAGATCAGGGCGAATCCAATGGCCCTTCCATCCTAGCTGTCCTGGTCTTGGGTGAAATGCATAAAGTTGTGTGCCATGGAGAAGATGGCATCTGTGACCTCATGGATGCATTTGTGGGTGGCGAATTGTGAAATCCCATAGAGGACACCTGTGGAGCCCTGAAAGGAGCCACTGGTATAGAAATTGAGCGCCACGGTCACTTTCACAGCCACTGGCATTGGATGCCCTTCATGTCCCCTTGGCGCCAAGTCCTGCAGTAAGTGGCAGATGTGAGTCATCAGGTCCCTAGACACAGTCGTCAGTGACACTGGTTCTCAGCCATCTGCAGGAATGGCAGGCGGTGTCTATAGCCCCTGGGCGTCACTAGGCTCTGACCAGCCACAGCTCACTGTCGCTCCTGGGCAGCGTGTGTGGGAGCTCCTGCTGCCCTTTCTTCATGAGGTTGCTGCTCCTGCCTTTGCATTGCCAGGTGCCTCAGTCTCTCCTCCGTCTTCTACGGTCTCTGTAACCCATCAGGCACAGCTAGGTCACCAGGATCTATGATCCTGAAGTGGTTCTCCTGCAGCATGAAAGAGAGAGAGAGACGTGGTTATCATGGCTGTACTTAGTACCTTTCCTGGCCCTGTGTGAGCGCCCCTTAATGTTCCCCAGAGAGTGCTGATCACCACTCGGATGGCCAGAGATGAGTGCGCTGCATGGCTGCCCTGTCAACCTGCGACATGGGGGACACTGGCCCAAACCAGGATGCTGAGATTGAAAGGGGCTGTGAGCACCTCCAGCAGTGACTGCTACATGGCCAGTGTTGGCGAGGAGATTGTATAAGGTGTGCATCTGCTCTGTGCTGCAATAAAGTGGTGGCAGATTCGAAATCTGTGCTGGGGTGGGTGGAGGGGCGGAGGGGGGTAAGGTATGGAGTGCTTGGTGGCCCTTTGGTGCCTCCACAATGCTTGCATGGGCAGGCAGGCTGGGAGCCTGACCCCAATCATATCACTGTGGCTGTACCTGATCTGTCTTAGTTGCAGAGGTTGGTTAGTTTATACAAGTGACCCTAATGTGAGGCCGTTTCCATCGCTTACGCTGACCCCCACCTCGATTGCCTGTGCATGGGATGCAGTGCCAGGGCAGCACTTGACCCCCCCTCAGCAGTCGCCTCCAAGGCTGGCCAGCACTGCCCCCAGACAACCCCCGCCCCTCATCAGTCTCCCTGAGGCTGGCTAGCACTTGCCCCCAGACACCCCCTACCCCTCAGCAGTTGCCTCTGAGGCTGGCCAGCACTTGCTCCCCAGACACCCCCACCCCTCAGCAGTCGCCTGCAGGGCCGGGCATCAGTTTCCCTCGTCCCCTGGCGCCCCTTAGGCCTGTAAACAAGGGGCAAGCTATGGTGAACACTGCTGCTCACTCACCTCAGTTCCTCCAAAGTGAAGGCCGCCAAGTGCTTGTCGCCTGTGTGCAGTTGTGAAACACATCAGTGTCCTTTCCGCCGATGTGGAAGGACGATACGGCGGGGTTCCAAGAGCCTGGCGGGATGACCTTTTAATTATGTGCTAATGTATTACAATTAGCTCCCTGCCAGCCGATGGCGGGAAACACGGCCCGCCTTCAGCAGGCTGAGCACAAGATCACAACCTGCCTTCATGCCTTCGTGAAGTGGATCACGCCATATTTCCGCACACGCCACCTATCATGCCCACCACCAGCAGGCTCGGAAAATTCCGCCCAAAGAGTCTACAGAGGGATATAGACAGGTTAAGTGAGTGGGCAAAAACATGGCAGATGGAATATAATATGGGAAAATGTGAGGTTTTGCACTTTGGCAGGAAGAATAGAGGAGCTGAATATTATTTAAATGGAGAAAGACTGGAGAAAGCTGCAGCACAGAGAGATTTGGGGGTCCTCATGCATGAATCCTTAAAAGCTAGCATACAAGTTCAGCAGGTAATAGTTAAGACAAATGTAATGTTGGCCTTTATTTCAAAGGGAATGGAGTATGAAAATAGAAAGTCTTGCTAAAACTATACAAGGCATTAGTTAGATCACACCTAGAATGCTGTGAACAGTTTTGGTCCCCTTATCTAAGGAAAGATATACTGGCATTGGAGGCAATCCAGAGAAGGTTCACTAGGTTGATTCTGGGGATGGATGGATTTTCTTATGAGGAGAGGTTGAGTAGATTGGGCCTGTACTCATTGGAGTTTAAAAGAATGAGAGGCGACCTTATTGAGACATATAAGATTCCTAGGGGGCTTGACAGAGTAGATGCTGAGAGGTTGTTTCCCCTTGTGGGAGAGTCTAGGGCCAGAGAGAATAATCTCAGAGTAAGGGAGCACCCATTTAAAACAGAGATGAGGAGGAATTTCTTGTCTCAGAGGGTAGTGAACCTGTGGAATTCTTTATCGCAGAGGGATGTAGAGGCTGGGCCATTAAGTATATTCAAGGCTGAGATAGACATATCTTTAATCAGTAAGGGAATTAGGGTTATGAGGAAAAGGCAGGAAAGTGGAGCTGAGGATTATCAGATCAGCCATGATCTTATTGAATGGCGGAGCGGACTCAGTGGGCCAAATGGCCTGCTTCTGCTCCTACGTCTTATGGCCTTATGGTCTGATAGGAATTTATCAGTGTAAAGTATTTCAGCTAACAGGGCATGTTTTAATATTTTTTCTGATGAGAAAGGTCCTACAGAACCTAAGTACAGCATTTTACATTAGTTGTGATGAGAAAATCTGATTCATTTAATATTCTTTAACTTAAATTTACACTTTTCAGGAATGCAAAGAAAATGTTAAGTGAGCACTAACTGTATTCCTGTTGAATCAAAACACTCTGCAGTAAATCTGCCTTATAAAATTCATGATACAACAGAAATGTTACATTTGATGGTCTTTGAATTAATGAAGAAACTGACCAATAGTCATTTATTGCTGTGTATCCAACTTGAGTCACAAGAGAGCACTTTTAGTCTTTTGCATCTTAAACTCATTCCTTTTCTACTTCTTTCTCTGCTGTTTCTCTATTTTCTCTTCTATCTGTTTCTTTCCATATTTTTCTCTGATTCCACCAGATATTTTTGCGTGTCAATCCTGTCTTGATAATAACAGGCAACATCTCGACAGCACAGGAAGGAATTAGGAACAAAGGAGCAGGAGTAGGCTATTTGGCCCTTCGAGTCTGCTCCACCATTCAATAAGATCATGGCTGATCTGGCTGCGGTCTCAGCTCCACTTTGCGGTCTGCCCCCCCTACAACCCTTGACCCCCTTGCCTAACAAAAATCTGTCCAATTCTGCATTAAGTAAGTTCAAAGACCCAGCCTCCACTACTTTATGGGGAAGAGAATTCCACACATCAATGACCCTTTGGGAGAAAAAGTTTCTCCTCATCTCTGTCTTAAAAGGGAGACCTCTTATTTTTAAATATGTCCCCTTGTTTTAGTCTCCCCCACAAGAGGAAACATCTTCCAGATGGCCACCCTATCAATTCCCCTCAGGATCTTATACGTTTCAACAAGATCACCTCTCATTCTTCTAAACTCCAATGGATATAGGCCTAACCTTTCTTCATAAGACAACCCTTTCATCCCAGGAATGAGTCCAGTGAACCTTATCTGAACTGCTTCTAAAGCAATTATATCTTTTTTTAAATAAGGAGACCAAAACTGCATACACTACTCCAGATGTGGCCTCATCAAGACCCTGTACAGCTGGAGTAAAACTTCCCTACTTTAATATTCCATTCCTCTTGCAATAAACACCAAAAAATGTTTTGCCTTCCTAATCACTTGCTGCAGCTGCAAACTAACTTTATGTGACCATGTACCAGGGCACTTAGATCCCTCTGTTCCACCAAGTTCTGCAATCTTTCTCCTTTTAAATAGTATACTGCTTTTCTGTTCTTCCTGCCAAAGTGAACAAGTTCACATCTACCAACCATGTACTCCATCTGCTAAATTTTCGTCCATTTAACCTGTCTATATCCCTTTATAGACTCTCTATGTCCTCTTGACAACTTACTTTCTGAGATATCTTGGTGTCAGCGACACATTTAGCTACCATACATTCTGTCCCTTCATCCAAGTCATTGATATGGATTGTAAATAGTTGTGGACCCAGCACTGATCCCTCTAGCACTCCACTAATTACAGCTTGCCAATCCGGAAAATACCTATTTATCCCTACTCTCTGCTTCCTGTTAGCCAACCAATCTATTATCCATGCTAATATGTTACCCCCTACACCATGTGCTCTTACTTGTGTAGTAACCTTTGACGTGGTATAAATGCCATCTACCAGTTCCCCTTTATTGACCTTGCATGTTACTTCGTCAAAAAACTCTAACAGGTTAGTTAAACATGATTTCCCTTTCACAAAGTCATGTTGGCTCTGCCTGATCACATTATGATTTTCTAAGTATCCTGCTATAACCTCCTTACTAATGGATTCTAGCACTTTCCCTATGACAGATGTTAGGATAAATGGCCTATAGCTTCCTGCTTCCTGCCTCCCTCTTTCCTTCAATAAAGATGTTACATTAGCTATTTTCCAATCCACTGGACCCTTTCCTGAATCTAAGGAATTTTGGAAGATTATAACCAATGCATCTGCTATCTGTGTCACCACTTTCTTTAAGACCCTAGAATGCAGCCCATCCGGTCCTGGAGACCTGTCAGCTTTTAGGTCTAATAGTTTTCCTAGCAACCTTTCCCTGGTGAAGGTGATTTTATTAAGTTCATCCCTGCCTATCGTCTCTTGATTTTCTAAGGCAGTTTTCTAAGTCCTCTACCATGAAGACAGACACAAAATACCTGTTCAATGCTTTCACAATTTCTTTGTTTTCTATTATCAATCCCCCAGACTCACTCTCCAGAGGACCAACACTAGATTCAGTAGCATTGCGATTAATTAATGTGTTGCACCAACTGAAATCTTCTAATCTGTAAGTCCTAGTGATACTAACCATACATTGGGAAGTACTTAATAGAATCGTAACATGAAAGTGGATGCTGCCCATGATAAACTTGGGCTGATATATTATGGTATATTGTGCAGTGACCTCCCCTCCCTGCCCAATGGTCAGTGCCATAATTCTGCATTTGTTCTGTCTCTCTCAGATATTTCTGGACATGGTGGAGAATTATCCCACTTCCATGCGGACTCTCATCCTATCAGAAAACAACATCAGCTTGGAACTACAACAGCAAATCTCGGATCTGTTGTCTGAGGGAGAGGAAGAGGAGGAAAATGAGAATGAAGGGCAAGAAGATGCAGAAAGAGAGAAGGAAATCTGGATTTCTCAGTGCAGTGAGGAATTATATTTAAATTTGTCTCAGCTATTGTGGGTGTTGGACCAAAATTGGCCAAAGACTCTATGTCATACATTGCAAAGAACATCTCTGACAACATACTAGCGGGGAGCAGAAGTGGGGCACAGGATCTGGGATGAATAGAGGGAGGCGAGTGGGTTCTAATAGGTGGAAAAAAGTTATTGGACTGACTTGAATCCTGGAGGGGGTGGATGTGAATTACAGTCAATGAATTAGCTGAATGCAAAATGCTTTTGGATATTTCTGAGAGATATGGTCAGGTGCTAGATAAGTACCAGTCATTCTTTTTTATTGGTCTAAAACTCATATTGGCAATTCAGCAGGTATGCTTTGTGTTCCTGAAAATCCTTTTCTCCAGTCACCTTGTTCGTCTTTGTGACCCTTCACTCTGTTTCTCCCTCTCTCTCCATCATTGATCCTTTACCATTTATCCCTCGCTCTCAATTTCTGATCCTTCACTCTGTATCTCACTCTATCTATAATTCTTCACTCAGTTTCTACCTCCATCTCTAATACTTCACTCTGTTTCTCCTTCTCCCTCTCTCACGGAGCCTTCATTCTGCTTCTCCCTATCCAACTCTGTCTGATCCTTCACAGTGTTTCCCCCTCTTGATCTTTGATTTTGTTTCTCCCACACTATCAATCTCTGATCCTTCACTCTGTTTCTCCTTCCTTCTTGATCCCTGATCCTTCACTCTGTTTCTCTCTCTTTCTTGACCTCTGACCCTTCACTCTGTTTCTCTCTCTCTCAATCTCCTCTCTCTCTCAATCTCTGATCCTTCATTCTGTTTCCCTCTTCCTCTATCTCTGATCCTTCACTCTGTTTTTCGCTCTCTTAATCTCTAAACCTTCACTCTTTCTCCCTCGGTCTCCATCTCTGAACCTTCACATTGTTTCTCCCTCTCTCTGCATCTCTGATCCTGCTCTCTGTTTCTCCCTCTCTCCCTCTAACTCTGATGCTTATCTTTGTTTCTCCCTCTCTCTGTAACTCTGATCCTTCACTTTGTTTCACCCTCCCTCTCTATCTAGATCCTTCATTCCGTTTCTTCCTCTCTGATCCTTAACTCTGTTTCTCCTGCTGTCCATCTCTGATCCTTCACTCTGTTTCTCCATCTCTCTCTATCTATGAATGTATGAACATACAAACATCCAAATTAGGAGCAAGAGTAGGCCACTTGACCCTTTGAGCCTGCTTGGCCATTCAATAAGATCAGGGCCGATCTGATTATAACCTCCCACCTACCCCAAATAACCTTTCCCCCATTTTTTATCAACAATCTATCTAGCTCTGCCTTGGAAAACATTCTTCCACTGCCATTTGAGGAAGAGAGTTCCAAGACTCATGACCCTCTGAGAGAATTTTTTTTCTCATCTCTGTCTTAAATAAGCGACCCCCTATTCTTAAGCAGTGACCCTTAGTTTAAAGTTCTCCCACAAGAGGAAACATCCTCTCCACATCCATCCTGTCAAGACCCCTTATGATCTTATATGCTTCAATTCACTCACCTCTTACTCTTCTAAACTCCAGCAGATACGAACCTAGCCAGTCTAACCTTTCCTCATAAGGCATCCCACTCATTCCAGGTATTAGTCTAGTAAATCTTCTCTGAAACGCTTCTAATGCTTTACATCCTTCCTGAAATAAGGAGACTAATACTGTACACAGTACCCCAGATGTGGTCTCACCAATGTCCTGTACAACTGAAACATAACCTCCCTACTTTTATATTCAATTCCCCTCTCAATAAATAATAACATTCTATTAGCTTTCCTAACTACTTGCTGTACCTGCGTACTAGCCTTTTGTGATTCATGCTTTAGGACACCCAGATGCCTCCAAATCTCAGAGCTCTGCAATCTCTCAACAGTTAATAATATGCTTCTTTTTTATTCTTGCTGCCAAAATTAGACAATTTCACATTTTCCCACATTATATACCATTTGCCAGATCTTTTCCCACTCACTTAACCCATCTAATTCCCTTTGTAGCCTCCTTATGTCCTCTTCACAGCTTACTTTCCTACCTATCTTTGTGTCATCAACAAATTTAGCAATTATACTGGTTCCTTCATCCAAGTCATCTATATAAATTGTAAAAAGTTGGGGCTCCAGCACTGATCCCTGTGGCACACCACTCGTTACATCTGCCAACCAGAAAAAGACCCATTTATGCCTACTCTGTTTCCTGTTAGCTAGCCAATCTTCTATCCATGCCAATATGTCCCCGCTACACCATGAGCTTTTATTTTTCACAATAACTTTGATACGGCACCTTTGCAAATGCCTTCTGGAAATCTAAGTACAGTACATCCACCCGTCCTCCTTTATCCACAGCACATGTGACTCCTTCAAAGAACTCCAATGAATTGGTTAAGCAAGATTTTCCTTCTACGAAATCATGTTGACTTGGCCTGATTGCCTTGAATTTATCATAACATCTTTACTGATAGCTTCCAACATTTTCCCTATGACAGATGTTAAGTTAACTGGCCTATAGTTTTTGCCTTCGTCTCCCTCCCTTTTTGAATAATGGAGTTACATTTGCTGTCTTCCAATCTAATGGAACCTTCCCCAAATCTATGGAATTTTGGAAAATTGAAACCAACACGTCAACTATCTCACTAGCCACTTCTTTTAAGACCCTCAGATGAAGCCCATCCGGACCTGGGATTCATCAGTCTGCAGCTCCAACAATTTGCTAATACTACATCCCTGGTGATTGTAATTTTCTTGAGGTCCTCCCTCCCTTCCATTGCCTGATTTACAGCTATTTCTGGGCTGTTACCTGTATCCTCTATAGTGAAGACCAATGCAAAGTATCTGTTCAATTCATCTGCCATCTCTTTATTTTTCATTATCAATTCCTCAGACTCACTTTCTATAGGTCCAGCACTCAGTTTTTTAACTCTTTTCTGATTTAAGTATCTGTAGAACATCTTACTATCCATCTTTTTATTTCTAGCTAGCTTTTGCTCATGCTCTAATTTTTCCCTCCCTATTAATCCTTTTGTCATTCTTTATATTCTGTCTAAACTTCTGACCTACCTCCCATCTTTGCACAATTATATGCTTTTTCTTTAAGTTTGATACTGTCTTTGTTCACCACAGATAGTGGGTTGTCCCCTTGGAATTTTTCTTTCTTGTTGGAATGTATCTATTATGTGTATTCTGAAGTATCCATTTAAATGCCCGCCACTGCATCCCTGAACCTTATTTGCCAGCTCACTTTAGCTAGCTCTGCTTTCATTCCCACGTATTGCCTTTACTTAAGTTTAAAATGCTATCTCTGATCGTTCACTCTGCTTCTCCTCTCTCTATCTACGATTCTTCACTCTGTTTCTCCCCCTATCCCCATCTCTGATCCTTCACTCTGTTTCTCCCTCTCTATCTCTGATCCTTCAGTCTGCACCTCCCTCTCTCTTGATCTTAGATCCTTCTCCTCCTAATCCATCACTGTTTTGCCGTCTATCTCTGACCCATCACTCTGTTTCTCCCTCCCTATCTTTAATCCTTCAATCTGTTTCTCCCTCTTTCTCGATCTCTGATCCTTCACTCTTTCATCTCTGATTCTTAACTCTGTTTTTCTCTCTCTCTCTCTATATATATATATATATATATATATATATACCTGTGATCCATCACTCAGTTTCTCCCTTTCTCTATCCTTCACTCTGTTTCTCCTAATCTTTCTATCTCTGATCCTTTACTCTGTTTCTCCTTCTCTCTCTCTAATCCTTGTTGTGACGTGGCAAATGATGTTTGCCCGCCGGACCAAATTCACAAGGGAAACTTGGCCATGCTATCACAACGGCATTGCAATTTGTATTTATTATGAGAACATGTGTGCACTGAATTCAGAAGCAATGATTTTAAAAATTAAATTAAAATATTTATTAACAAAAGAAAAAATTTCAGGCGCATACATAAAACTACAATTACTTAATATTAAAACAAATCCTAAAATTCCTAATTAACCTGACTCCCAATTAGATACCCCCTTTAAGGCAACAGTCCAAAATAGATCTTTAAATTAAAAAAACCAGCAAGTTACCATGGTACCCACTTGACAGCGGAATTCCCAAAAGCTTTTCTCCAACTTTAGTTACTGGACATAGCAGATTTATGCAGACATGGCTGGAGGCTTCCCAAAGACTGTTTCACGCATTCCTGTTAGATCTGACATGTCCCACCCCTCAACATAGCCTTTCATTCTCCTTTATATATGTTTCTCTCTCTTTAATATGTAAATTCCATTGTTCCATATGTCTTTGGAACTTTATCTTTCCTGTAATATAAAAATCTTTCACGTTGCCAATATTGTCAGTAACCTTTGGAAGAATAAACATACTACTTAGCCTTGCTTATGTGGCTAGTTGTAAACATTCTAACATCTTTTTGAAATCCAAACAACCCCTTCACTTACCTAAAAATGCAAATTCTCTTCACACCTTACACTTTAAGACCCCATCCATATTTACTCATGAGCATTCCAAGTACATTCTACACCTAACTTCTTTTGATAATTTCAAGCTTGCAGTCTACCTGACTCCAATGTAATTAAATCACACAAACAGAATCAGCTACACTCACACCCATAAACCTACTTTACAATAAACCAGAATAATATTATGAAAATTATTATACTTTCATAACACCTCCATCCTTATGGAAAAATGAACTGTCATAATTTTAAAAGACGGCTTAATTTTCTCAACCCATCTTACACTACTTATTATACTTATCTATATAACCTAACTATTACATTACCAGATGCATGCATTAGCATGACAATATATACATACAAATCCTTTGTATCAACAGAGGTCATTTCAGTCTAGCTTTAAATGTCCAATTTCCTTTTAAGATTTAAACTCTCAACGATGCATCTGCAATTAGATTTTCTCATCCAGCCATATGTATAATCTGTAAATTAAATGGTTGCAGTAATAAATTCCATCTGAACAGCCTTGCACTTCGATCTCGAAATTTGTCCAGAAATTTTAAAGCATTGTGGTCTGTATAAACAATTGCTTCTGATGAATTGCTTGCAACATAAACCTCAAAATCCTGTAACACTAACACCAGACCCAGAGTCTCCTTTTCGATGGTTGAATATCTTATCTGTTTTACATTCAGCTTTCGTGAAAAATACCCTATTGGTTTCTCAATTCCAGTTTCATCTTCTTGCAGCAGTACGGCACCAATGCACACACCACTTGTGTCAACTGCTAACTTAAACTGCTTGGCATAATTAGCCTCTGCCAAACTGGTATCATAGTCAATACAATTTTTAAACTGTCAGATGCCTTCTGACACTCCTGTGTCCAGTGAAACTTCTTGTTCTTTTTTAATAGTTCAGTCAGTGGAGCAACCACTTGGCTAAGATTTGATGCAAACTTCCAGTAAAACCCACTCATGCCCAGAAATCTCAAAACTTCACATTTTTTTGCAGGCATGGGGAAATTCACAATGGCTTCGGCTTTGACTTTCACAGCTCTCAAAGCCACCTCACCATGTCCAGTGATATGACCTAGATATGTAACTTGCGCTTTTGCAAGCTCACTCTTAGCCAAGTTCACCACCAAATTAGCTTCTTGCAGTCGATTAAACAGTTCTTCCAGATGTTGTAAATGCTCCTCCCATGTTTGACTAAAAACTATCAAGTTGTCAATATGAACAACACAATTCTCCAGTCCTGCAATTATATGTTAGTCAGACTTTGAAATGTTGCTGGTGCATTTTTCATACCAAATGGCATAACTTTGAACTGATATAGGCCATCTGGCATCACAAAAGCTGACATCTCCTTTGCTCTCTCCAAAAACAGTGCTTGCCAATATCCTCTCAGCAAGTCAATCTTTGTGATAAACTTTGATTGTCCCACTTTCTCAATGCAATCTTCCATCTGTGGCATGGGATATGAATCCGCTTTTGCCCCTGCATTTACCTTTTGATAATCCACACACAGTCTTTGTGTTCTGTCCAAGTTCAGGACCATCAGACTAGGCAAACTCCAGTTACCGTAACTAGACTCAATGACGTAATTTTGAAGCATGAATTCAATTTCTTTCTTAACTTGTGATAATTTTGCTGGACTTAAGGTATAAGGATGTTCCTATTTTGAAACTGAATCCTCGACATTTACATCATGTGTAGCTATATTTGTCCTCCCCAGCTTATTCCCACAAAGAGCTTTGTGTGATTGCAATAGCTTCTTCAAATCACTTTGATGCTAGTGTAAACATCCCTACCATCCCTTGGAAGATGGTTGGGCATGGGACACTACCCTGAGGAACTCCTGTAGTGATGCCCTGGAGCTGAAATGAATGACCTCCAACAACCACAACCATCTTCCTGTGTGTTAGGTATGACTCCAACCAGTGGAGAGTTGTCCCACTGATTCCCATTGACTCCAGTTTTGCTAGGGGTCCTTGATGTCACACTCAGGTCACATGCGTCCTTGATGTCAAGGGCAGTCACTCTCACCTCACCTTGGGAATTCAGCTTTTTTGCCCATGTTTGAACCAAGGCTGTAATGATGTCAGGAGATGAGTGGCCCTGGTGGACCCCAAACTGGGCATCAGTGAGCAGGTTATTGCTAAGCTAGTGCCGCTTGATAGGACTATTGATGACCCCTAACATCATTTTACTGATGATCGAGAGTAGACCGATGGGGTGGTAAACAGCTGGGTTGAATTTGTCCTGCTTTTTGTGTAGACAGGGCATACCTGGGCAATTTTCCACATAGCTGGGTAGATGCCAGTGTTGTAGCTGTATTGCAACAGCTTGACTAGGGGATTGACAAGTTCTGGAGCACTAGTTTTCAATACTATTGCTGGAATATTGTCAGGTCCTTAGCCTTTGCACTATCCAGTGCCTTCAGAGCTGTTTCTTCATATCATGTAGAGTGAATCGAATTGGCTGAAGATTGGCATCTGTAATGCTGGGGGCCTCTGGAGGAGGCCGGGATGGATCATCCACTCTGGGCTTCTAGCTGAAGATTGTAGCAAATATTTCAGCCTTATCTTTGGCACTGATGTGCTGGGCTCCTCCATCATTGAGGATGGGGATATTTGTGGAGCCTCCTTCTCCAGTGAATTGTTTAATTGCCCACCACCATTCACGACTGGATGTGGCAGGACTGCAGAGCTTAGATCTGATCCATTAGTTGTGGGATCGCTTAGCTCTATCTATCACTTGCTGTTTATGTTCTTTGGCACGCAAGTTATCCTGTTTTATAGCTTCACCTGGTTGACACCAGGTCTGCCTGGTGTTGCTCCAGGCATGACCTCCTGCACTCTTCATTGAACCATCCGTTGATCTCCTGGCTTGATGGTAATGGTCAGACCACATTTAGAATATTGTGAGCAATTTTGGGCCCCGTATCTCAGGAAGGATGTGCTGGCCCTGGAGAGGGTCCAGAGGAGGTTCACGAGAACGATCCCAGGAATGAAAGGCTTAACATATGAGGAACGTTTGAGGACTCTGGGTCTATACTCGATGGAGTTTAGAAGGATGAGGGGGGGATCTGATTGAAACTTACAGAATACTGAAAGGCCTGATAGAGTGGACGTGGGGAAGATGTTTCCATTAGTAGGAGAGACTAGGACCCGAGGGCACAGCCTCAGAGTAAAGGGAAGACCTTTTAGAACAGAGATGAGGAGAAACTTCTTTAGCCAGTGGTGAATCTATGGAATTCATTCCCACAGAAGGCTGTGGAAGCCAGGTCATTGAGTGTATTTAAGACCAAGATAGATAGGTTCTTGATTGGTAAGGGGATCAAAGGTTACGGGGAGAAGGCGGGAGAATGGGTTTGAGAAACTTATCAGCCATGATTGAATGGCGGAGCAGACTCGATGGGCTGAATGGCCTAATTTCTGCTCCTATGTCTTATGGTCTTATGGTAGAGTAGGGGATATGCCGGGCCATGAGATTACAGATTGTGTTTGAGTACAATCCTGCTGCTGCTGATGGCTCACAGCACCTCATGTATTCCCAGTCTTGAGTTGTTAGATCTGTTCGAAAGCTATCCCATTTAGCACGGTGGTAGTGCCACACAACACGATGGAGCATATCCTCAATGTGAAGGCTGAGATATCATCTCCACGACTGTGCGGTGGTCACTCCTACCAATACTGTCATGGACAGATGCATCTGCAGCAGGCAGGTTGGTGAGGATGAGGTCAAGTATATTTTTCCCTCTTTTTGGTTCTCACTTTTTGGTTCCCTCACCACCTGCTGCAGACCCATTCTAGCAGCTATGTCCTTTAGGATTAGGCCAGTTTGGTCAGTAGCGGTGCAACCGAGCCATTCTAGGTGATGGAAAACAAAAACAAAATTACCTGGAAAAACTCAGCAGGTCTGGCAGCATTGGCGGAGAAGAAAAGAGTTGACGTTTCGAGTCCTCATGACCCTTCAGCAGAACTGAGTGAAGTTAGGAGAGGGGTGAAATATAAGCTGGTTTAAGGTCGGGGGGGGGTGGTGGGGGGGTGGTGTTTAAGGTCGGGGGGGGGCGGGGGTTTTAAGGTCGGGGGGGGTTTAAGGTCGGGGGGGGCAGGGGGGGTTTTAAGGTCGGGGGGGTGGGGGGGTGGGTGGGGGGGGTGATAGACATTGTCCACAGATATACGCATCAGGGCAAATGTCCAGTCTGGGGGAGGGAGTTGCCCTGCGAGTCCTTAACATCGATTCCGGACCCCATGAAGCCTCGTGGCATCGGGTCAAACACGGGCAAGGAAATCTTCTGCTGATTACCACGTACTGCCTTCTCTGAGCTGATGAATCAGTGCTCCTCCATGCTGAACATCACTTGGAGGAAGCACTGAGGGTGGCAAGGGCGCAGAACATACTCTGGGTAGGGGACTTCAATGTCCATCACCAAGAGTGGCTCAGTAGCACCAATTCTGACGAGCTAGCTAGTCCTAACTTACACAGCTGCTAGACTGGGTCTGCGGCAGTTGGTGAGGGAACCAACAAGTTGGTGAGGGAACCTGCCGCAGATGCATCTGTCCATGACAGTGTCGGTAGGAGTGACCAATGCACAGTCATTGTGGAGACGAAGTCCTGCCTTCCCATTAAGGATACTCTCCATCATGTTGTGTGGCACTACCACCGTGCTAAATGGGACCGATTTCAAACAGAGATAGCAACTCAAAGTTGGGCATCCATGAGGCGCTGTGGGCCATCAGCAGCAGCAGGATTGTACTCAAACACAATCTGTAACCTCAGGACCTGGCATATCCCCCACTCTACCATTGCCACCAAGCCAGGGAATCAACCCTGGTTCAATGAAGAGTGCAGGAGGACATGCCAGGAGCAGTACCAGGCATAGCTAAAAATGAGGTTTGAGCCTGGTGAAACTAAAGCACAGGACTACTTGCCAAACAGCATAAGCAGCAAGTGATAGATAGAACTAAGTGATCCCACAACCAACAGATTGGATCTAAGCTCTGCAGTCCTGCCACATCCAGTTGTGAATGATGGTGGACAATTAAACAACTCACTGGAGGAGGACGCTCCATAAATATCCCCATCCTCAATGATGGAGGAGCCCAACACAAGCAAAAGATAAGGCTGAAGGATACACAAGAACCTTCAGCCAGAAGTGCCGAGTGGATGATCCATCTCGGCCTCCTCCAGAGGTCCCCAGCATCATAGATGCCAGCCTTCAGCCAATTCAATTCACTCTACGTGATATCAAGAAACGGCTGAGGATACTGGATACTGCAAAGGCTATGGGCCCTGACAATATCCTGGCAATAGTACTGAAGACTTGTGCTCCAGAACATGCCGCGCACCTAGCCAAGCTGTTCCAGTACAGCTACAACACTGGCATCTACCCGGCTATATAGAAAATTGCCCAAGTATGTCCTGTACAGAAAAAGCATGACAAATCCAACCCAGCCAATTACCGCCCCATCAGCCTACTCTCCATCGTCAGTGGTAGGGGTCATCAACAGTGCTATCAGGCGGCACTTGCTTAGCAAGAACCTGCTCACTGATGCCCAGTTTGGGTTCCACTCAGCTCCTGACCTCATTACAGCCTTGGTTCAAATATGGACAAAAGATCTGAATTCCCAAGCTGAGGTAAGAGTTACTGCCCTTGACGTCAAGACAGCATTTGACAAAGTCTAGCATCAAGAAGCCCTAGCAAAACTGGAGTCAA
Organism: Cetorhinus maximus; assembly: GCF_964194155.1. NCBI lineage: Eukaryota > Metazoa > Chordata > Chondrichthyes > Lamniformes > Cetorhinidae > Cetorhinus > Cetorhinus maximus. Next base: position 171,357,603 of record NC_135883.1, read on the forward strand.
TGGGAAACAGGAGGAAAACTCTCCGCTGGTTGGAGTCATACCTAGCACAAAGGAAGATGGTTGTGGTTGTTAGAGGTAAGTCATCGCAGCTCTAGGACATCACTGCAGGAGTTCCTCAGGACAGTGTCCTAGGCCCAACCATCTTCAGCTGCTTCATCAATGACCTTCCTTCCATCATAAGGTCAGAAGTGGAGATATTCACTGATGATTGCACAATGTTCAACACCATTCGTGACTCCTCAGATACTGAAGCAGTCCATGTCCAAATGCAGCAAGCCCTGACAATATCCAGGCTTGGGCTGACAAGTGGCAAGTAACATTTGCGCCACACAAGGTCAGGCAATGATCATCTCCAACAAGAGAGAATCCAACCATCGCCCCTTGATGTTCAATGGCATTACCATCACTGAATTCCCCCACTATCAACATCCTGGGGGTTACCATTGACTAGAAACTGAACTGGGCTAGCCATATAAATACTGTATCTACAAGAGCAGGTCAGAGGCCAGGAACCGTGCAAGGAGTAACTCACCTCCTGACTCCCCAAAGCCTATCCACAATCTGCAAGTCACAAGTCAGGAATGTAATGGAATACTCCCCATTTGCCTGGATGAGTGCAGCTCCACAACACTGAAGAAGCTGGACACTGCCCAGGACAAAGCAGTCCACATGATTGGCACCACATCCACAAACATTCACTCCCTCCACCACCGACGCACAGTAGCAGCAGTGTGGACCATCTACAAGGTGCACTGCAGGAATTCACCAAATCTCCTTAGACAGCACCTTCCAAACCACGACCACTACCATCTAGAAGGACAAGGGCAGCAGATAGATGGGAACACCACCGCCTGGAAGTTCCCCTACAAGTCACTCACCATCCTGACTTGGAAATATATCGCCGTTCCTTCACTATCGCTGGATCAAAATCCTGGAACTCCCTTCCTAACAGCACTGGGTGTACCTACACCACATGGACTGCAGCAGTTCAAGAAGGCAGCTCACCACCACCTTCTCCAGGGCAACTAGGGATGGCAATAAATTCTGGCCCAGCCAGTGAAGCCCACATCCCGTGAATGAATTAAAAAAAAGAGACCCAGGATAATGCTCTGGGAACCTGGGTTTGAATCCTGCCACGGCAGATGGTGGAATTTGAATTCAATAAAAATCTGGAATTAGAAGTCTAATGATGACCATGAAATTATTGTTGATTGTTGTAAAAACTCATCTGGTTCACTAATATCCTTTAGGGAAGAAAATCTGCTCTCCTTACCTCGTCTGGCCTACTTGTGACTCCAGAGCCACAGCAAGGTGGTTTACTCTTAAGTGCCCTCCGAACAAGGGCAATTAAGGATGGGCAATAAATGTTGGCCTAGCCTGCGATGCCTACATCCCATGAATGAATATTTTTAAAAATTCAAAGGGAGCAAGCAGAAAGGCAGGAGAGAGAAAGGAAACAGGAAAGATAAATAGAAATATGAAAACCTGGCCTTCAAAGGGAGAAGTTAGCAATGGAGGAAAGAGAGAGAAAGAGATTACCAGCTTTGAAAGCTGGACCTTAAAAAAGAGAACTTGGATGCTGAGGAAGGTTCTGATGGTGAAATAACCACCTTCAACTCAAAACCCAGTGGGGAGATATTTAAATTTGTACAGGCTCTTCCGAAGTTTGAGGAAAGGGATGTAGAGGCAATCTTTATTTTGTTTCAGAAGATAACCAAGCAAATTAAATGGCCACAAGAAATCTGGACATTGCGTTTGCAATCTAGGTTGGTAGGTAGAGCTCATGAGGTATATGCATCACTGTCAAAAGAAGTATCTGTGGATTATGATGCAGTAAAAAAGGCTATTCTGGGTGCATCTGAGCTGGTTCCTGAGGTGTATAGGCAGAAATTTAGGAATATAAGGAAACAGCCTGGACAGACATATATTGAGTTTGAGAACATAAGAACATAAGAAATAGGAACAGGAGTAGACCATTGAGCCTGCTCTGCCATTCAGTCAGATAATGGCTGATATTGTGTTTCGATTTCCACATTCCCATCTACCCCTGATAACCTTTGATTCCCTTGCTTAACAAGAATCTATTTACCTCTGCCTTAAAAATATTCAATGACCCCGCCTCCGCCATCTTCTGAGGCAGAGTTCCAAAGTCGCACAATCCTCTGAGAGAAAAAAATTCTCCTCATCTCTGTCCTAAAAGGGCGACCCCTAATTTTAAAACAGTACCCCCTAGTTCTGGAGTCACCCACAAGTGGAAACATCCTTTCTACGTCCACCTTGTTAAGGCTGTTCAGGATCTTGTATCCTTCAATCAAATCGCCCCTCACTCTTCTAAACTCCAGTGGAAACAAGCCCAGTCTGTCCAACCTTTCCTCATAAGACAACCCACTCATTCCAGGTATCAATCTAGTAAACCTCCTTTGAACCTCCTCCAAGGCATTTACATCCCTCCTTAAACAAGGAGGCCAAAGCTGCACACACTATTTGAGGCGCAGACTCACCAATGCACTGTATGACTGAAGCATAACATCCTTACTTTTATGTTCAATCCCTCTCGTAATAAAGGATAGCATTCTATTTGCCTTCTTAATTACTTGCTGCATCTGCTTGTTAACTTTTTGTGACTCATGCACTAGAACACCTAGATCCCTCTGCACTTCAGAATTATGCAGCCGTTCTCCATTTAAGTAATACTCTGCTTTTTTGATCTTCCTGCCAAAGTGAACAACTTCACATTTTCCCACATTAAACTCCATTTTCCAGATCTTTGCTCACTCACTCAACATATCTATATTCATCTGGAACCTCCTCATGTCCTCTTCACAATATGCTTTCCTACCTATCTTTGTGTCATTTGCAAATTTAGCTAGCATGTCTTCACTGCCCTCATCTAAGTCATTGATGTAAATCGTAAAATGTTGAGGCCCCAGTACAGACTCCTGTGGGCGCCACTCATCACATCCTGCCAATTATGGGGAGGTGATGTCATAGTGGTGTTGTCGTTGGATCAGAGGCCCAGGATAGTGCTCTGGGGACCCAGGTTCGAACTCTGCCATGGCAGATGGTGGAATTTGAATTCAATAAAAATCTGCAATTAAAAGTCTAGTGATGACCATGAAAACATTGTCAATCGTTGTTAAATCCCGCCTGGTTCACTAATGCCCTTTAGGGAAGGAAATCTGTCGTCCTTACCTGGTCTGGCCTACATGTGACTCGAGACCCACAGCAATGTGGTTGACTCTTAAATGCTGTCTGAAATGGCCTAGCAAGCCACTCAGTTGTAACAAACCGCTACAAAGTCACAAAAAAGGAATGAAACCGGACGGACCACCCAGCATCAACCGAAGTACCGGAAAAGATAACAACAATCTCAGCCGTGTCGACCCTGCAAAGTCCTCCTTACTAACATCAGGCTGCTAGTGCCAACATTGGGAGAGCTGTCTCACAACTAGTCAAGCAACAGCCTGACTTAGTCATCCTCAAGGAATCATGCCTTACAGATAATGTCCTAGACACCACCATCACCATCCCTGGGTATGTCCTGTCCTACCGGCAGGACAGGCCCAGCAGAGGTGGCAGCACAGTTGTATACAGTCGGGAGGGAGTTGCCGTGGGAATCCTCAAAATTGACTCCGGGCCCCATGAAGTCTCATGGCATCAAGTCAAACATGGACAAGGAAACCTCCTGCTGATTACCACGTACCGCCCTCCGTCAGCTGATGAATCAGTGCTCCTCCATGTTGAACACCACTTGAAGGAAGCACTGAGGGTAGCAAGGGCACAGAATGTACTCTGGGAGGGGGACTTCAATATCCATTATCAAGAGTGGTTCAGTAGCACCACAGCTGGCCGAGTGCTAAATGACATAGCTGCTAGACTGGGTCTGCGGCAGGGGGTGAGGGAAAAACATACTTGACGTCATCCTCACCATCCTGCCTGCCACGGGTGCATCTGTCCCTGACACTATCGGTAGGATGACCACCGCACAGTCCCGCCTTCACATTGAGTGTACCCTCCATCGTGTTGTGTGGCACTACCACTGTGCTAAATGGGATGGATTTCAAACAGATCTAGCAACACGAGACTGGGCATACATGAGGCGATGTGGGGCATCGGCAGCAACAGAATTGTACTCGAACACAATCTGTAACCTCATGGTCCGGCATATCCCCCACTCTACCATCACCATTAAGACAGGGGATCAAACTTTGTTCAATGAAGGACGCAGGAGGGCATGCCAGGATCAGCACCAAGCATACCTAAAAATGTGGTCTCAACCTGGCAAAGCTATAACACAGGACCACTTGCATGCCAAACAGCATAAGCAGCAAGTGATAGACAGAACTAAGCGATTCCACAACCAACGGATCAGATCTAAGCTCTGCAGTCCTGTCACATCCAGTCATGAATGGTGGTGGACAATTAAACAACTCACTGGAGGAGGAGGGTCCACAAATATCCCCATCCTCAATGATGGAGGAGCCCGGCACATCAGTACAAAAGATAAGGCTGAAGCATTTGCTACAATCTTGAGCCAGAAGTGCCTAGTGGATGATCCATCTCAGCCTCCTCCAGAGGTCCCCAGCATCACAGATGCCAGTCTTCAGTCAATTCGATTCACTCCACGTGATATCAAGAAACAGCTGAAGGCACTGGATACTGCAAAAGCTACGGGACCTGACACTATTCCCGCAATTGTACTGGAGACTTGTGCTCCAGAACTTGCCACGCCCCTAGCCAAGCTGTTCCAGTAGAGCCATACCACAGGCATCTACCCAGCTATGTGGAAAATTGCCCAGCTACATCTTGCACACAAAATGGAGGACAAATCCAACCCGGCCAATTACTGCTCTATCAGCCGACTCTCCATCATCAGTAAAGTAATAGAAGGGGTCATCACCAGTGCTATCAAGTGGCACTTACTTAACAACAACCTGCTCACTGATGCCCAGTTTGTGTTCCGCCAGGGCCACTTAGCTTCTGACCTCATTATGGACAAAGGAGCTGAACTCCCAAGGTGAGGTGAGAGTGACTGCCTTTGACATCAGGGCCGCATTTGGCCAAGTGTGGCATCAAGGAGCCCTGGCAAAATTGGAGTCAATGGGAACCAGGGGGAAAGCTCTCCGCTGGTTGGAGTCATACCTTGCACAAAGGAAGATCGTCGTGGTTGTTGGAGGTCAGACATCTCAGCTTCAGGACATCAGTGCAGGAGTTCCTCAGGGTAGCGTACTCAGCCGAACCATCTTCAGCTGCTTCATCAATGACCTTCCTTCCATCATAAGGTCAGAAGTGGGGATGTTCGCTGATGATTGCACAATGTTCAGCACCATTTGCGACTCCTCGGATGCTGAAGCAGTCCATGTCCAAATGCACCAAGCCCTGGACAATATCCAGGCTTGGGCTGACAAGTGGCAAGTAACAGTCCCACACAAGTGTCAGGCAATGATCAACTTCAACAAGAGAGAATCCAACCATCACCCCTTGATGTTCAATGGCATTAACATCCCTGAATCCCCCACTATCAACACCCTGGGTATTACCACTGACCAGAAACTGAACTGAACTAGCCATATAAATACTGTGGCTACAACAGCAGGTCAGGGGCTAGTAATCTTGCAGCGAATAACTCACCTCCTGACTCCCCAAAGCCTGTCTGCCAGCTACAAGGCACGAGTCAGGAGTGTGATGGAATACTTCCCACTTGCGTGGATGAGCGCAGCTCCCACAACACTCAAGAAGCTTGACCATCTACAAGATGTGTGTACCATCTACAAGATGCACCACAGGGATTCACCAAGGATTCATTAAGGCTTCTGAGACAACACCTTCCAAGCCCACGACCACTACCACCTAGAAGGACATGGGCAGCAGATAGATGGGAACACCACCACCTGGAAGTTCACCTCCAAATCACTCACCATCCTGACTTGGAAATATATTGGCGTTCCTTCGCTATCGCTGGGTCAAAATCCTGGAACACCCTTCCTAACAGAGTACCTACACCACATGGACTGCAGTGGTCCAAGAAGGCAGCTCACCATCAACTTCTCAAGGGCAACTAGGGATGGGTAATAAATGCTGGCCCAGCTAGTGAAGCCCATGAATGAATAAAAAGAAGGAAAAGGACCCATTTATGCATGCTCTCTGCCAGCCAGCCAATCTTCTATCCTTGCTCATATGTTACCCACCTGGGGCTGCCTTTACTCTGAGGTCATTAATTAATCTTGTCACGTTACACAATACCAAATCTAATATAACCTGCTCTCTGGTTGGTTCCAGAACATGCTGCTCTAAGAAACTATCTTGAAAGCATTCTAAGAACTCTTCATCCAGGCTACTACTGCCAATCTGATTTTTCCAGTTTATGTGTAGATTAAAATCACCCATGATTATTGCTGTCCCTTTATCACAAACACACAATATTTTCTCTTGAATACTTTGTCCTACACTTTGGCTACTGTTCGGGGGGCCTGTAGACCACTCCCACTAATGACTTTTTTCCCCTACTATTCCTCATCTCCACGCAAACCGATTCTACATCCTGATCTTCTGAACCAAGGTCATCTCTAACCATTGTACCAATGCCCTCTTTGAGTAACAGTGCTACCCCTCCACCTTTACCTAGCTTCCTATTCTTGAATGTCGTGTACCCATTAATATTAAGGACCCAATCATTGTCGTCCTGCAGCCACGTCTCCATAATTGCTAGCAAATCATATTTATTTACTTCACTGTGGACTATCAATTTATTTACTTTGTTATGAATGCTACGTGCATTCAGATAGAGAGCTTTCAGTTTTGTCTTTTTGTTCCCTTTGTAACATCTAGTCTTGACGGTTGAAATATTCTTAGGTTTTTTCTCTCTGTCCCTTCCTGCCATTCTCTGACTCTCATTTCTCATATTACTATTTTGGTCTCTTGTCTTGACTCGACACCTTGAATTGCTACCTCTACCCAAGCTTGATCCCTCATCCCTCTTGTTTAGTTTAAAGTTTCTCTACTTCCCTAGTTATGCGATTTGCAAGGATGCTCGTCCCAGCAATGTTCAAGTGTAAACTGTCTCAATAGTACAGCTCCCACTTTCCCCAGTACTGATGCCAGTGCCCCACAAACCAGAACTCACTTCTCCCACACCAGTCTTTGAGCCACGCATTTGTCTCTCTAATCTTATTTGTCCTATGGCAATTTGCACGTGGCTCAGGTAATAATCCAGAGATTATTACCTTTGAGGTTCTGCTTCTTAATTTGGTACCTAGCTCTTCATACTGACTTTGCAGAACCTCTTACCTAGTTCTACCTATACCATTGGTATCTACATGGACCACAACAACTGGATCCTCCCCGCCCACTGCATGTTACTGTCCAGCCCTGATCAGATGCCCCAAACCCTGGCGCCAGGCAGGCAACATAGCCGTCTGGGCTCTTGCTCTTTGCTGCAGAGAACAGTGTCAATCACCCTCACTATACTATCCCCTACTACCACTGCATTCTTTTTTGCTCCCCCCGCTTGAATGGCTTCCTGTACCACAGTGCCATGGCCAGCCAGCTCATCCACATTGCAGATTTCGCTTTCATTCACACAGGTTGTGAACACCTCAAACCTGATTGATAATTGCAAAGCCTGAGGCTCCTCCCCTGCTGTCTCAGTACCTGCTTCATTGACAGTCACATCCACCTGTCCCTCACTGCTGACCAAAACAGATGACCCTGCTCTAAGAGGTGTGACTGTCTTCTGGAACAAAGTATCCAGGTATTTCTCCCCCTCCCTTAAGTTGCGCAGTGTCTGCATTTCGGCTTCCAGATCAATAATCCTGATCTGGAATTCCTCAAGCTGCTTACACTTCCTGCAGATGTGTTTGTCATGGATCACCTTGGCATCCAAAAGTTCCCACATCTCACAGCTGCAACATAACACCTGTCCCGCCATTCTAACTTAGGTTACTTAGTTAATTTATTTTAATTACTTTCTTCCTATGTATGCTACAATTTACTGTGTTTATTGAATGCTAGTACCACTGACAACTTAAGGTTATATGCTTCTTAACTACAAGTTGTGCGTTTTAGATGTTTGTTTAAATTACTTTTTTATCTTTATTGTTTGATTTTAATTTTAATGTTTTCAAATTTTGGTTTATTATTTTAAAGTTTTAGTTCTTTTTATTTATAAATCTACCTGAACTCGCCTGTCCTAAGCTGGTTTTTATCACACACTGTCCCTTAGACTGAGCACTTACCGGCCAATCAACTTACTAACTTCCTGTGACGTCACAGTTGCTTTTTTTCTTTTTCCCAGACTGCAGCCTCACAGCAGCTGAAACAGTGAAACAGCTGCTCAGCTCCCAATGCCTCCTGCAGGTCCACTCTGCTTTGCTCTGCTCTGACTCCCAACAAGGCACCTAAACTAAAGTCCCTCCACTCTCTGCGCCCATTTAAAACTGAAGTCTCTCTCGTTCTCTGCGCCCTTCTCAAACTGAAGTCCTCGCCGCTTTCCATGCCCTTTTCAAGCTCGAAAGTAAAACAAAGTAATTTTGACCGATGGATACGGGCATTAAAAGTAGAGACAACATATGCAGCCCTTAGAGAAGTAATTCTTTTGGAAGAATTTAAAGATTCACTTCCTTCAGGAGTTAAAACTCATGTAGAAGAACAGAAGGTTAAAACAGCTAGGCAGGCAGCAGAGACAGCTGATGATTATGGGCTAGTCCATAGATCAAACCCTTTTTTTGTCACCCTTTTAAATCGAAGAAGGATAGAGTGGGAAGTTGAAAGGAAGGCAGGTACTCAGGGAAGAAAAGGGGCAGGTGGAAATTCTCAAGAAATTTCTCCTCAGGCCAGAAAGGCGGGTACAGAGGGTAGAAGTGATACTCGAAAGCTTACATATTTCCATTGTAATATGTTTGGGCACACAAAGTCAATGTGCAATCTTGTGTGTGTTAATTTTTTTCTTTTCTTTCGTTAAAACATGTTTAAATTTAACCCTTAAAATCTCCAAAGGTGGTAGCGGACTCTTTACTTCTGACTTCAATGTACATACCCTCTCGTAATAAATGCAAATTGAAAATCGTTGTGATAGCCTGGCCAAGTTTCCCTTTGGGATTTGGACAGCCTGGCAAATGCCACCTACCATATCATACCACTCTCGGTCTGTGATTCCCTCCCTCTCTTTCTCCCTCTCTCTCCATCTGTGATATCCCTATCTGTTTCTCCCTCTCTCTGTATCCGTGATCCTTCACTCTGTTTTTCTCTCTCTCTCTATCTCAGATGCTTCACGCTTTTTCTCCCCCGCAGTCTATTTCTGAACCTTCACTCTGTATCACCCTCTCAATCTCTGATTCTTCACTCTGTTGCTTCCTCTCTACATCTGACCCTTCGCCCAGTGTGTCCCTCTCTATATCTGATCCTTCACTCTGGTTCTCCCTTTACCTCTGCCCATTCACTCTGTTTCTCCCTCTATCTCCAATGCATCATTGTTCCTCCCTCTCTCAATCCCTGATCCTCCACTCTATTCCTTCCTCTTTCTCTACATCTGATCCTTCACCCTGTTTTTCTCACTCTATCTCTGATCCTTCGCTCTGTTGCTTGCTCTCTCCCCATCCCTGTCCTTCACACTTTTTCTCCCTCTCTTTGTCTATCTTGAGACCTTCACTCTGCATTGCACTCTATCTCTGACCTTCACTCTGTTTCTTCCTCTCAATCTCTCTGATCCTTCACTCCATTTCTGCCTTTTTGTCTGTATCTGATTCTTCACTCTGTTTCTCCCTCTCTCTACATCTGATCCATCACTCTGGTTCTCCCTCAATCTCTGCTCATTTACTCTGTTTCCCCACCCCCCCTCTATCTCCAGTGCATCATTGTTCCTTCCTCTCTCAATCCCTGATCCTCCACACTATTTCTCCCTCTTTCTCTACATCTGATCCTTCATTCTCTTTCTCCTTCTCTATTACTAATCCTTCACTCTGCTTCTCTCTCTCTATCTCTAATCCTTCATACTGTGTCTTACTCTCTCCATATCTGATCCTTTACTCTGTTTCTCCCCCTCTCTCTCTATCTCTGATGCTTCACACTTTATCTGCCTCTCTTTGTCTATCTCAGAACCCTCACTCTTCATTGCCCTTTGTCTCTGATCCTTCACTCTGTTTCACCCTCTCTATCTCTGATCCTTCACTCTGTTTCACCCTCTCCATCTCTGATCTTCACTCTGTATCACCCTTTCTATCTCTGATATTCACTCTGTTTCACCCTTTCTATCTCTGATCTTCACTCTGTTTCACCCTCTCTATCTCTGATCCTTCACTCTGTATCACCCTTTCTATCTCTGATCTTCACTCTGTACCACCCTCTCACTCTATCTCTGATCTTCACTCTGTTTCACCCTCTCTATCTCAGATCTTCACTCTGTTTCGCCCTCTCTATCTCTGATCCTTCATTCTGTATCACCCTCTCATTCTATCTCTGATCCTTCATTCTGGTTTTCCCTCTATCTCTGCCCATTCACTCTGCTTCTCTCTAACTCTCTATCTCCAATGCTTCATTGTTCCTCCCTCTCTCAATCTCTCATCTTCCACTTTATTTCTCCTGTTTTCTCTGCATTTGATCCTTCATTCTCTTTCTCCCTCTCTACATCTGATCCTTCACTCTGCTTTTCTTTCTCTATCTTTGATCCTTCATTCTGTTTCTTCCTCTCTCTACATCTGATCCTTCACTCTGTTTCTCCCTCTCCCTCTATCTCTGATGCTTCGCTGTTTCTCCCTCTCTCAGTCTCTCATCCTGCACTCTATTTCTCCCTCTTTGTCTACATCTGACTCTTCACCCTCTCTCCCTATCTCCAATCCTCCACTCTATTTCTCCCTCTCTTTCTCTGATCCTTCACTCACTTTCTCCGACTCTCTCTCTTTGATTCTGCACTCTGTTTTTCTCTCTCACTATCTAAGTCTGATCCTTCACTCTATTTCTCCCTCTCTCTCTAAGCCTTTACTCTGTATCTCCATCTTTGTATTTCCCTCTTCATCGATCTCTGATCCTTCACTCTGTTTCTCCTTCTTTTAAAAAAAAATCATCTGGTTCACTAATGTCCTTTTGGGGAGGAAATCTGTCGTCCTTACCTAGTCTGGCCTACATGTGACTCCAGACCCACAGCAATGTGGTTGACTCTTAAATGACTTCTGAACAAGGGCAATTAGGGATGGGCAATAAATGCTGTCCACAGTGATGCCCACAACCCCTGAACAAATTTAAAAAATCTCTGAACTTTCACTCTGTATCTCCCTCTCTCTGATCTTCACTCTGTTTCTCACTCTCAATCTCTCTCTGATCCTTCACTCTGCTCCCTCTCTACATCTCACCTTTACTCTGTTTCTGCCTGTTTCTCTGTATCTGATCCTTCACTCTGTTTCTCCCCTCTCTCTGATCCTTCACTCTGTTTTTCCCTCTTCATTGATCTCTGATCCTTCACTCTGTTTCTCCCTTTCTATCTCTAATCCTTCATTCTGTTTCTCCCACTCTCTCTGCATCACATTTTTTCTCCCCCTCTCTGTCTATCTCTGATCCATTACTCTGTTTTTATCACTCCTCTCTAATCCTTCACTCTGTTTCACAATCCCTCTCTAACTATGATCCTTCACTCTATTTCTGCATTTTTCTCTGTGTCTATCCTTCACTGTGTTTCTCCCTCTTTCTCCATCTGATCCATTACTCTATTTCTTTCTCTCTCTCCATCTCTGATGCTGCGCACGTTTACTCCCTCTCTCTATCTCTGAACCTTCATTCTGTATCACCCTCTATCTCTGACCTTCACTCTGAGAGGGTGAAACAATCTCTCTGATCCTTTATTCTTTTTCTCCACCTCTCTACATCTGAACCTTCATGCTTTCTTTTTCTCTCTCTGTCTACCTCCAATCCTACACTGTTTTTCTCTCTCTCTCTCTCTAATCCTTCACTGTGCTTCTCCCACTTTCTCTAACCCTTCACTGTGTTTCTCCCTCTTTCTCCATCTGATCCATTACTCTTTTTCTCTCTCTCTTTCCATCTCTGATGCTTCACACGTTTACTCCCTTCTCTATCTCTGAACCTTCACTCTGTATCATCCACTATTTCTGATCTTCACTGTTTCTCCCTGTCAATCTATCTCTGATCCTTCACTGTTTCTCCACCTCTCTCTACATCTGAACCTTCACTCTCTCTCTATCTCTGATCCTACAATGTTTCTTGCTCTCTCTCTAATCCTTCACTCCATTTCATAATCCTTCTCTATGATCCTTCACTCTGTTTCTGCCTCTTTCTCTGTATCTGATCCTTCGCTCTGTTTCACTCTCTTTTTCTAATCTTTCATTCTGTTTCTCTCTCTCTGTACCTCTGATCCTTCATTCTATTTCTCTCCCTCTATCTCAATCCTTCACTGTTTCTCCTTTCTCCATCTGATCCTTCACTCCCTTTCTCTGTATCTCTGATCTGTCACTCTATTTCTCTCTCTCTGTAACTCTGATCCTTCATTCTATTTCTCTCCCTCTATCTCAATCCTTCACTCTTTCTCTCTCTCTTTGATTCTTCACTCTGCTTCTCCCACTTAATCTATATTGGATCCTTCACTTTGTTTCTCCCTCTTCCTCTATCTCTGATCCTTCGTTCTGTTTCCCCTCCTGACTCTATCTCTAATTGATCACTTTCTTTCTCCCTGACTCTCCATCTCTGATGCTTCACACCTCCTCTCCCTCTTCCTGTCTATCTCTGAACCTTCATTCTGTATCGACCTATGTCCCTGATCTTCACTCTGTTTCTTCCTCTCAGTCTCTCTCTGATCCTTCACTGTTTCTCTCCCTCTTTCTACATCTGAAACTTGAATCTCTCTCTCTCTATCTTCGATCCTACAATCTGTTTCTTGCTCTCTCTCTAACCCTTCGCTCTGTTTCTCCATCTTTCTCGATCTCTGATCCTTCACTGTGTTTCTCTCTCTCTCCATCTCTAATCCTTCACTCTGCTTCTCCCATTCAATCTATCCCTGATTCTTCACTCTGTCCCTCCCCCTCCCTCTTTTTCTCTATCTCCGATGCTTCACCATTTGTCTATCTCTGATCCTTCGCTCTGTCTTTCTCTCTCTCTCTCCCTCCCTCTAATCCTTCACTCTGTTTCACACTCCCTCTCTACCTATGACCTTTCACATTGTTTCTGCTTCTTTCTCTGCACCTGATCCTTAGTATGTTTCTCCCTCACTCCTCATGTGATTCTTCACTCTGTTTCGCTCTTTATCAATGATCCATCACTCCCTCTCTCTGTGATCCCACCCTCTCTTTCTCCCTCTTTCTCCATCTGTGATCCCTCCCTCTGTTCCTCCCTCTCCCTCTGTGATCCTTCCCTCTGTTTCTCCCCTTCTCTCTAAACATGTCCCTTCACTCTCTTTCTCTCTCTATCTCTAATCCTTCACTGTTTCTCCCTCTCTATCTTGATCCATCACTCTGTTTCTCCCTCTCTTTATCTCTGATGCTTCATACTTTTTCTTCCTCTCTCTTTCTAACTCTGAACCTTCACTCTGTATCACCCTCGATGTCTGATCTTCATTCTGTTTCTCCCTCTCAATCTCTCTCTGATCCTTCACTCTGTTTCTCCCTTTTTCTGGATCTCTGATCTTTCACTGTTTCTCTCTCCCTCACTATCTCTGATCCTTCGCCCTCTCTCTCTCTCTCTCCCCTCATCTCAATCCTTCACTCTGTATCTCCCTCTCTCGATGTCTGATTCTTCACTCTTTTTTTCTCTCTCTAGCACTACCCATCACGCTGTTTCTCCCTCTCTATATCTGATCCTTCACTCAGTTTTTCTCCCTCTCTCTACATCTGATCCTTACTCTTGTTCTCCCTCTATCTCTGCTCAGTCTCTGCCTCTATCTCTCTCTCTCTCTCTCCAATGCTTCATTGTTCTTCCCTCTCTCATTCGGATCCTTCACTCTGTTTCTCCCTCTCTCTCTATCTCTGATGCTTTACACTATTCTCGTTCTCTTTCTAACTCTGAACCTTCACTCTGTATCACCTGTGATTCCTGATCTTCACTCTGCTCCCTCTAAATCTCTCTCTGATCTTTCACTCTGTTTCTGCCTCTTTCTCTAAATCTGATTCTTCACCCTGTTTCTCCCTCCATATCTGATCCTTCACACGGTTTCCACCCTTCTCTCTATCTCTGATCCTTCACCCTGGATCTCCCTCTCTCTATATCTGATCATTCACTCTGGTTCTGCCTCTCTCTCTATCTCCAATGCTTCTTTGTTCCTCCCTCTCAATCTCTGATCCTTCACTCTATTTCTCCCTCTTTCTCTCTTATCCTTCACTCTGCTTCTCCAACTCAATCTATCCCCGATCCATCACTCTGTTTCTCCTTCTCTGGGTGGAATTTTCCGTGCCCGTTGGTGGTGGGCGTGATAGGTGGTGTGAGGGGACAATATGGTGCAATCAGTTTCACAAGGACGGGGAGGCAGGTCGCGATTGTACGCTCAGCCCACCAACGGTGGGCCGCGTTTTCCACCATTGGTCGGCAGGAACCTTATTGTTATACATCAGCATATTATTATCAGGCCATCCCGCCAGGCTCTTGCACTCCCACTGGATTGTCCGTCCGCATCATGTTTCAGAACAGCACATGAATGATGTGCACTTGGCGGCCTGTACTTTAGGTGAACTGGAGGTGAGTGCACTGCAATGTACTGCAGAGGTCGCTAGGGTTGCCTGTTGACTGGGTGGGTGGGGGGTGGATGGTCGGGATTTAGTGCAGCCCTGCCTCGGAGGTGACTTTTGAAGGTAAGGGGAAGCAGGGAGCAAGTGTCCCCCTGCCTCGGAGGTGACTTATGAGGGTGAGGGGGAGCAGGCTGCAAGTACAGCCTTGCCATTGAGGCGACTGGTGGAGGGAAGGGGTGGTGGTTAAGGGCAGCCCTGCCTCTGAGGTGACTGGTGGTGGGGTGGGTGGGTAAGGGCAGCCCTGCTGTTGAATATAGCGCCCAAGAAATCAGGCTGGGGGGGGATAGGGTGGGTTAGAGAAGTGGCCACTCATTTGGGAAACCTGTAGAAAGTGACCTTTTCCCTGCAACTCAGACAGTTCAGGCGCAGCCACATTGATATGATTGGGGTCGGGCTCCTAGTTTAGCTGCCACTCAAGCAACGAGGAGTCATTAAAGTGCCACAGAATTCTGCAGAGCTTCCCCCCACCCAGGCACAGGCTGCAAATTCACAAGCACTTTAGTGGACTGCAGAGCAGTTGGACTGCACACGTTGTACAATCTCCTCGCTAAAGCTAGCCATGAAGCAGACACTGCTGGATGCACTCACAGCCTCTTGCAATATCAGCATTCAAGTTTGGACCAGTCTCCTCCATGGTTCAAGCTAACAGGGCAGCCCTGCAGCGCACTAATCTCTGGCCATTCAAGTGGTGGCCAGCACTCTCTGGGAAGCGTTAAGGGGCTGTCACACTTAACCAGGACATGTTCTTAGTACACCCTTGCTAACCCATGTGTCTCTCTCTTTCAATCTGCAGGAGGAGTACATCAGGATCATGGAGCCTGGTGAACTAGCTGTATGCCTGATGGCCTACAGAGTGCAGAGAAGATGGAGGAGAGTGCGACTGAGGCTCCTGGCTACACAGAGGCAGGAACAGCAACGTCAGGAAGAAGGGGCGGCTGGGGCTCCCACACACGCCGCCCAACAGCCACAGTGGACCAGTGAGCTGGTCGACGCCTAGTGACATCAGGGTCTATAGGTGCCACCTTTCATTCCTGCAGATGACTGAGAACCTCTGTCTCCGAAGATTGCGCATGTCTAGGGAACTGGACGCCCACATCTGCCATTTACTGCAGGATTTAGCGCCATGGGGACATGGAGAGCATTCACGGCCAGTGGCTGTGAAAGTGACCACAGCGCTCAATTTCTATGCCTGTAGCTCCTTTCAGGTGACCTCTGTAGGATCTCTCAAGCTTCCACCAAAAAACACATCCATGAGGTCATGGATGCCATCTTCTTGAGGGCACACAACTTTGTTCATATTGCCCAGGGCTAGGACAGCCATGATGTAAGAGCGATTGGACTCGCCCAGATCTCAGGTTTCCCACAGGTGCAGGGTGTGATTGACTGTACTCATGTGGTGCTCAGATCTCCATCGCAACACATGGTGGACTACATCAACCACAAGGGCTTCCATTTGCTGAATGTGCAGCTGATGTGCAACCACCAAAAACGCATCCTGCAGATGTACACATGGTTTCCAGGGAGTGTGCACGACACCTACATCCTCAGTTAGTCACAGATCCCTGGACTCTTCCAGGGTCCACAAAGGTTGCAGGGATGGCTCCTCAGGGGGGAGGGCTATCCGCAGAGCCTGTGGCTGATGACACCCGTGCAGTGGCCTCAGGCTGCAGCAGAGCGACGGTATAATGAGGCTCATGCTGCAGCTCGCAACTTGATGGAGCAGACCATCGAGATGCTGAAGATGAAGTTCCAGTGCCTGTACTGGTCTGGTGGAGCCCTGCAATACAGTCCACACAGGATGTCATGCATCGTCGTCATATGCTGTGCCCTTTACAATCTGGCACTCCAATGGGGAGAGAGCTGGCTAAGGAGGAGGTGGAGGAGCTGCACGTCTCCTTCAATGAGGAGGATGCCAACGGGGATGAAGCTGAGGAGGTCCTCGAAGGCGACGATGATGGTGATGAGGCCCTCGCACTGGCAAGACGAGGCAGATGCACTTGGGAGGCCCTCATAGCTGCTAGATTTGTGGAGGATGATGGTGACATGCAGTGAGGTGACCCCATTGCTCCTCACATTTGTTCCATTGCTTTTGTGAATGTTTGACTCCAGACTGGCTTATGGCAGCGTGAATATCCTCTGTGAGAATGCCCCTGTCTTGGAGAGGCGGTGGAGGTCCTAATAGTCATTTGATTCCAGGAGGATGTTGACGACATGCATTGAGGACACTCCATAAATCTTCACATGGCCTCTGAGTATGTCTGACTTCTGCCTGGCCGAGGGTAGCTCGCTTGCACTCTGTGATCAGGGTCATATCATAGAGGTGCTGCCATGAAACTTTAGAAGCATCTGATGCTTTCTCCACCTTCAGCACCTGTGCCCTTCAGGAGCTGGAGCACAGCATCAGCGGTCACAGATGCTGAAGAGATGGGGGCCAGCCCCCTCCTTAAAGGTACTGAGAGCACAGTGAGAGCACACCAAGAGAATGCGAGAACTCTGTGTCGCCTGCCCATTACATTCTGGCAGCAATGACCAGCACCTCCAAGGTGCAGGCATCAGTAATGTTTCCAGGGAGTGTTAGGCTAGACTGTCACTGTGGTCTGAAGGCTGCACAGAGCACAGGGAAGAGGCCCTGGACTGAGATACCTGCCTTTATATTGTGCAGAAAGGTTTCACATCTGCATGACAAGAACACTGCTCATTAGAACAAGGAGCCATGCAGCCATGGGCAAGGAGACATTCTTGGGAGTTTATTAACAATTGTGAACAGCATGTACAAGTGATTAACACCCGTGCCCAGGCTGTGCAACTAATTTTCCTTAACTGTCCTAACCCTGCTGCTATGTCTTGGTGCTCCCAGGCCATCCGCAGCAGAGGTGTGATGTCTGTGACGACTTTGGTGGGTGTCCTCTGGAGGGCCAAGACTTGGAGAGCCCCGGCCTGCTTTCAAGGTTCTTCTGTGTGGCAGTGACACCCTCCTCGGCCTGTGGAGCTAGAGCTGCTGAGGTCACAGGAAGAGTGGGCTCAGATGGGCTGGACACTCTCGGAGTCACCTGGATGGATGGGTCCAGATTGTGCACCTGCGGATCCTCCTCTCTATGGGTGCCTAGGGGCCCCAAGCTGGCTCCTTGAAGAGCAGGAATAGCTGGAGTGAGATCGAGCTGCCTTGCACCCCTCTCGCGTGTACAGTGTTGGAGGCCATCTATGGCAGCAGCGATGGAGTTGAGCCCGTGCAGCAGGGCAGGAGCTAAATCCTGGACCAAGGTCTCCATGGCGGCCGCCATCCTATCAGTGTTGACCTCGGTGCATTGGCATCCCAGCGCTATCACCTCAGACTGAAGGCGGATGGACTCCTCCATCGTGCCTCGCAATCTGTGGATGCAGCGGACATCCCTTCCTGATGTTCCCAAGCTTGCCTTTGTAGCTCCAGCAACTGTGACATGAACAAGTCCACAGGCTCATCATCTGACTTGGACTCAGCAAATTTCTGGTCTCCATCAGTCGTTGAAGTGGTGGACACCTGGGAAGTCCCTGCTGCGGCCTGCAGTGGATCAGATAGTGCGATGTGCTCACCAGATTGTGATCCCGGGGCAACTCTAAAGCTAGGTCCCACCAACGTCTGCACTAGGGGAGGGTGTAGGTGAGCGCTGTGATGGGACTTCAGGGAGGGTGCCTCCAGATTCCTCCAGAGATTTCTTCGGGCCTTGATTGGAGGCCGTGTTCCATGGACTCTGTCAGCTGTTTGGCAGATGTACCTGCGAAAGCAAGGGGAGATAATTACTGCATGGCAGTGGCCTGTGAAAGAGGACACATCACTCACAGCATGGTTGTCTGATGGATGTTGCACTGCTGGATCTTCACTTGGTAGAGCAGCGCTGACCTCAATGTCAGCACAGGACCATTCCAGATCCTCGCCGGCCAGCTGGATGGCTCTGTTTTCAAAGTCCGTGAGGACCTTGATTTCGGGCTTTCCGCCACCGGTCTGCAACCTCTCTCTTGTTGTGTGCCAGCTTGTCTTGCATGGATAGAGATGGAGAAAGTGTAAGCAGGATGCCTGCCGGGCCAGATGGTATGGTATGAGGTGAGTGTGAGAGGCTGAATGGTGATGTCCCTTGAACTGGCAGTGAGTGAGGGCCCTGTGGATGTGTGCTGGGTTTGTGAGTGTGTGCGTTGAGAGTGATGAAAAGAGTGACTTACCCTGGTGGAATGGAGGAGATCATTCATCCTTTTGTGGCACTGGGTGGCTGCCCTCTTCTGTAGGGCATTGGTGCTGACCACCGCTGCCACCGCCTCCCAAGCCAGACTGGTCACATTGCTGCCCATCCTGCGGCCAGAGCAGGGGTACGGGACATCCCGGGGGGTCTCCATGGCATCCAAAAGTCACTTGAGAGACCCGTCATTAAACCAGGGGGCTGCAGTCTTCTTCGGTTTCAGGGTCATGTCTTCCATGCAGCAGTGATGATCTGGAAGCACTGAGATGTGTGCATGCGTTTGGACTTTAAATATGGCGTCCAGCGTGATGCAGCGGCGGGATGATGACGGGCGGGCAAATGAGAGTCCGGCATGTTTCCCAGGAGTCCATAAATATTGAGGCAGGTTTGGAATGATACAGCGCGAAAACATTGTTTTACCTACCCACTACTGCACTTAGTGAAAATTTGGGAAAATTCTGCCCTCTATCGCTGATGCTTCACATTTTGTCTTCCTCTCTCTGTCTATCTCTGATCCATGACTCTGTTTCTGTCTCCATCTCTGATCCGTCACTCTGTTTCTGCCTCTTTCTCTGTATCTGATCCTTCACTCATTTCTCTCTCTCTCTCTGATCCTTCACTCTGCTTCTCCCTCTCTCCCGATTCTTCACTGTTTCTCCATCTCTCTCTCCAACTCTGATGCTTCATGTTTTCTTCCTCTCTCTGACTATCTCTGAACCTTCATTCTGTAACACCCTCTATCTCTGATCATCACTCTGTTTCTCCCTCTCAATCTCCTTGATCATTCACCCTGTTTCTTCCTCATCCTCACTACATTTGAAACTTCACTCTCTCTCGTGCTCTATCTCTGATCATACACTCTGTTTCCCTTTCTCATATTCGCTCTGTTTCTCCCTCTTTCTGTCTCTGATCCTTCACATGGTTTCTCCCTTTCTCTCTACATCTGATCCTTCACTCTATTTGTCCCGTTATATACCTGATCTTTCAATCTGTTTCTCCCTCTCTATCTCCAATGTTTCATTGTTTCTCCCTCTCTCAATCTGATCCTTCACTCTGTTTCTCTCTCTCTATCTCTGGAACCCTTCACTCTCCCTCTCTCTTGCTCTTTGATCCTTCACTCTGCTTCTCCAACTCAATCTATCCCTGATCTTTCACTGTTTCTCCCCCTCATTCTATCTCTTATCCATCACTCTGTTTCTCCCCCACTCTCTATTTCTGATGCTTCACACTTTTTCTTCCTCTCTGTCCATCTCTGATCCTTCACTCTGTTACTCCCTCACTTTCCCTATCTCTGATCCTTCACTTTGTTTCTATCTCTCCCGCTATCTGATCCTTCAACGTGTTTCACACTCCCTCTCTATCGCTGATCCTTAATGCTGTTTCTCCCTCTCTGTCTACCTCTGATTCTTCACTCTGTTTCTCCATCTCTCTCTCTCTCTCCATCTCTGATGCTTCACATGTTTTCTTCCTTTCCCTGTCTATCTCTGAACCTTCATTCTGTATCACCCTCTAACTCTGATCATTCACTCAGTTTTGCCCTTCCTCTCCAAGTCTGAACCTTCAATCTCTCTTTCTCATGCTCTCTATCTCTGATCCTACACTCTTTCTCTCTCTCATACTTTGCTCTGTTCTATCAATGATCCTCACTCTGTTTCTCTCTCTATCTCTGATGCTTCACAGTTCTTCCCACTTCCTATCTGTGAATCTTCACTCTATTTCACCCTCTTTCTTTACATCTGATCTTTCATTCTGGTTCTCCCTCTCTATAACTGATCCTTCACTCTCTCTCTCGATTTCTGATCCTTCACTGTTTCTCCCTCTCTATGTCTGATGCTTCATTGTTTCTCTCTCGATTTCTGAACCTTCATTCTTTCCCCCTTTCCCACGATGTCTAATCATTCTGTTTCTCCCTCTCTCTTTATTTCTGATCCTTCACTGTTTCTCACTCTTTCTAATCCTTCACTTTTTCTCCCTCGTTCTACATCTGAACCTTCGCTCTGTTTCTCCCCCTCCCTCCATTTCTGACCGTTCACTGTTTCTCTCTCCCTCTCTCTAATCCTTCACTCGGGTTCACCCTCTATCTCTCTGTGATTCCTCACTCTGTTTTGCCCTTTATCTGTGATCCTTCACTCTGTTTTTCCTTCTCTCCCTGTAATCCTTCACTCTGTTCTTTCCTTTATCTCTATTTCCTACATCTGATCCTTCACTGTTTCTCCCTCTCTATATTTGATTATTCACTCTGTTTCTCCCTCTCTCTTTATTTCTGATCCTTCACTCTATTTCACCTTCTTTCTATCTCTGATCCTTCACTCTGTTTCCTACTCTCTCCATTGCTGATCCTTCACTCTGTCACAACGGCCATGAGAAATGCTTGCAGCCTATCCAGCATCATGCTGCTTCAAAGAACAAGCTTCTTCAAAAAGTCAGAGGTGCCATTTTGATTAAGGTCCTGTTTTACTTGGTTCTGACTGCTGCACCCTCTCTCTTGACAGATTCAGGATCACAGACTATCCTCATGTCAACAGGACTCGAAGATTCCTTGCTGGCAGAAACAGAAATGTGACAGCCTACTGATGAACCATGTCTTGAGGGACACCCACTGACTTGGGCTATATTGCGCTCCTACTGACCCATGTCTTTGGCTGCTGCTGTTGGAATTTACTGAATTTGGTTTCTCACCACTTGGATCATTTAGTGCTATAACCCCTATGTGACAGTGACCCTACAAATACTTAATAAGCACCCTCCAATCACGTAACATTATGCTACTTTACGTTTCTGGTGTTTATTTAAGAATTTATTTACATTTAATTAGTCTTATAACAATTCATCACATTGAAAATGTAATTAACTGTGTAAAGCACTGACAAGTTTTGATGTGATAAGGCATTGTGTAAATGCAGTTGTTAATTCATTAATTAATGAATGTCTTGAACTTGATGAGTCAAATGGGCTCCTCTGTGTTGTAATGACTCTATGAAACAGATTATAACGGGCCTGGCTTTAGCTTAGTTGTCTTTACTCAGTCTGATAGCTGTGCTGTCTCTGAAATAAGCAAGTCAGAAATGCTCAATAAAGTTTTGTTTCCATGATGTCTTGTGAGTAAATATTTTTTAACTATATTAACGAAAGGAAGCTCCTAATTCTTGCTCTCTGCCTGCTTAGGATGAGCCAGGAGTGATAAGAAAACAAAGTGCCGTAACAAGAAGGGAAAACAATTCCTTCCCACTGTAACACAGCTTATTACTTTCATCTCCCACATTTTCATCTCCCACATTGCAGAAGTCAAACACTGAGTAAGTAAGCAGGTACTGTGCCAGTTAGAGTATTTTGGGCCCTACTTGACACACATCAATGAAAACTGCACCCATTCATGTGGCCCAGCTACTTTAATGCTGTGGTTACTCCAGCAGGTCAGAGGCTGGATATTCTGCAGTGAGTGAGTCACCTCAACTCCCAAATCCTTAGTACAAGCCGGGAGCATGATGAAACACTCCACTTGCCTGGATGAGTGTAACTGCAGCAACACTCAAAAAGCTCAATACCAGCCAGAATAGAACTATCCTCTCTGATTGGAACCCCATTCACCATCTCAAACATTGACTCCATCCACAATGTGGCTGCAGGGTGTACTATCTACCAGATGCATTGCAGCAACTCACCATGGCTTTTTTGATAGCACCTTTCAAACTTGCGATCTCAGCCACAGGCAGATGAGAAGGACCCCTCCAAGTCACGCACAATCTAACTGCAAATAAATTACCATTGCTTCAGCACCACTGGTTCAAAATCCTTGAACTCCCTAACAAAATATGGATGTGCCTAAACCACATGGATTGTAGCAGTTCAAGAATGTGGCTCACCACCACCTCCTCAAGGTCAGTGAGAGATGGTCAAGAAATACTGGTCTAACCTACATGCCAAGAATGAAAAAGAACAACAGCCAAAATGACACAGGCCTTGCCTGATTCACAATCTTTTTGTGGCAGCCTTCTGTCTTCTAAGACTCTGGCATGGCAGTCTCTGCCTTTTTGGCTGCAGAAGAAGATAGTGGATTGAGAAGGTGTATGATTTGTTGTTTTCTCTGGCTAGCTGAGCTTTTCATTTCTGCTTACCTCTTCCAATGCTCATCCAAACAGCCAATCTCCAGAGGTCACAGACATTAGTGACTGTCTCCTAGTCACCAGTGTCAATGTCCCCTACCTTCATATCTTACTTGCATGTGTCTTTGTAGTAGAGGTATGGATGCCCAACAGGTCATGACCCAGTGGCCAGTTCAGAGCATTCAGAAGGGTATATGGTCTTCATCCATCTGGTGAATGTGGCCGAGTCAGCACATTGTCATTGGCTTGGCAATGAGTGTATGCTGATGGAATAAGAACACTCCAGGGCCTCCGAATTGGTGATCTTGTCCTGCCAAGAGATGCCGAGGATACGTCTGAGACAGAGAAGGTGTAAACTATTCAGATGTTTTGCATTCCTAGCATAGGGATCCAGGCCTCATCAATGTACAGGGGTGCGCTGAGGATGCAGGCTTGGTGTTCTTAGTCAGGTTGCTGTTGTTCTACATTCTCTTACTCAGATTGGGCATAGTTTTTGTGATGCATGAGTTGAATTCAGCATTAAGTGACAGATTTCTGGCAATTGTGGACAAAGATATGTGAAGCTATCAACACCCTCCAGCATTACATTGTCAATGCTGATAGATGGCGCAATGGCAACATCCCAGACCATGGCATTTGCCTTCCTGATGCTGATGGTCAAAGTAAACTTTTTACAGATGTGAGAGATTCTGTCCATTTGCTGGTCCAGATGTTCCTCAGTATGGAATGCTAGTGCAGCATCAACAGCATAGAGGAACTCTATAAGGACTTGACACACCTGTGTCTTTGATCTCAGGCAACCAAGGGAGGCTTTTTGTCAGTTCCGGTATGTAAGTAGACACCCACTGTAGATAACTTCAAGGCATACAACAGCATCAAAGAAAAGAATATGTCAAAGAGTGTTGGTGCCAGTACACAAACCTGTTTGACTTCATGGCGGATCTCAAAGGGTCCCAATGTTGCTCTGTCATAGCTAACCTTACCTGTCATGTTGTCATAGAAACATAGAAAATAGGAAAATAGGAATAGGTCGTTTGGCCTCTCGAGCCTGCTCCGGCCATTCAATATGATCATGGCGACCCTCCATCTCAACGCCATATTCCTGCTCTCTCCCCATGCCCTTTGACGCCTTTAGAGTCTAGAAATCTATCTATTTGTAGTAATTATGGTTTTATTTAGTGTGTAATGTACCTTTAAAAATATTGCTTGTTAAGGAAGAACACATGATCTGTAGTAACCAATAGGAGTGTAGCCGGGCTACCTCAGAAGTCAGTGTGGAGATGTTGTTGGAGTTGAAAGCATATGTGTAGTTGCTGCTGGGTACGTTGTATAAAAAACTTAGTGTTTCCACCCAAGCAGTGTCTTCAGATCAACTCTATCAATAGTAGCAACTCGGCCGCCCTCACAACAAACTGGCAACAAGGATAAAACAGGATTGAACAGAAGAAATCAAGTTGAAAAGAAATCGGCACTGTACCTCGCCCAGTGATTGTAAGTAGCAAGCTCTGTTAGAATTGAATAAGTTATCCCCTGTAAAAATGCCACAATTCGGGAGACTTGATTCTTTTGAACCAGCCACAAATGATTGTCTCATTACATAGAACGCCTCACGTTCTTTTTTCAAGTGAACAAGATTACGGGGGAAGAGAAGGGGCGAGTGGTCCTCTTGAGTACTTGTGGGAGATAAACCTGATTCGAAGTTTGACGACACCCAGTGACCCAAATTCAAAAAATCTCAATGAATTGGTGGACCTTGTGAAGGGTCACTATCAACCAAAGCCCTCAGTCACAATGCAGAGGTTCAGGTTTAATTTGCAAAATAGAGCCCCACATGAGACAATTGCATGCTATGTGGCAGATTTGAAGCAGCTAACAGAACATTGTGAGTTAGGTACGACTCTAATTGACATGCTCAGAGATCATTTAGTCTGTGGTTTAGTGTGTGGTGTAAATGAGGACACTATTCAGAAAAAATTATTGTCCGAAGTGAATTTGGAGTTCAAGAAGGTTCTAGAGATAGCATTGGCCATGGAAAGCACAGTAAGAGATTCAAGAGCCATACAGGGCACGCAAAATGGCACCATCCTCCACATCGGGTGGGAAATCCCAGCCGAAAAGGGCGTGAAAATGCAAGACTCTGCTGAGAAGTGGGAAACAGCCCCTGCTAGCCGAAGAATAAAGAAAAATAACTTAACAGCGAAATTGAAGAATAATTTCAATAGAGATGGAAACAAGCAGTCTTTTAGCGATTGGCAGTTTAAAAAAATTGAGTGCTGCTATTGTCACAGAAATGGGCGTATAATGAGGCAGTGCAAGGAAAGATTCAAGTAGGCTTGTAAACAAAAGAAGAAGCACAATGAAAATCTACAATGTAGAAGAGCCTGAAACGACAAATTCAGATATTTACTCATTGTTTAATCTGAAAGTTGGAAAGACAGAACCAATATTTGTCACACTGAAAGTAAATGGCAAACCTGTTAAAATGGAAGTGGACACGGGAGCTTCTACTACAGTAATTGGGGAACATACCTTCGGATAGCTGAATAATGGTGAACATCAATTAAGTTTAGAAGAAACAGCTGCCAAGCTCAAAACATACACGGGTGAAGACATTCAAGTAAAAGGCATAAGCAGAGCAACTCTCCATTATGAAGCTACTCTTGATGGTGGTAGCAGGTGAAGGGCCAAGCCTCCTGGGGCAAAATTGGTTGAAGGAGATTAAGTTAGAATAGGTTAAAATTTTCCAGTTGAGAGCAAGTGGGCTACCAGAGCTACTTCAAAAGTATGCCACCGTCTTCAACGACAAACTTGGTAAAATCCAGGGCCTGCAGGCAAAGATTAATGTGCAGCCGGAAGTGACCCCTCATTTCAAGAAGGTGAGACCAGTGCCATATGCACTGCAAGGAAAAAGTCAACACTGAACTGGACAGACTAGAAAAACTGGGTGTTATACAACCTGTGAAGTTCTCAGAATGGGCAGCACCCATATTCCCCATCCTTAAACTGACCAAAGCATCCAAATTTGTGGATGCTACAAATTCACGGTTAATAAAGTAGCTAAGGCACCCCATTCCAAAAATCGAAGACCTGTATGCCAAGCTGGCAAGAGGGACCACCTACACGAAGCTTGACATAAGTCATGCTTATCAACAACTAGATTTGGATAATGCCTCCCAGGAATTTGTCACAATTAATACCCACAAAGGGTTGTACCAATATACACAATTGCCTTTCGGTGTCTCCTCAGCTTGCGCCATCTTTCAAAGAACACTGGAAAGCTTACTGCAGGGACTGCCCCAGGTTGTAGCCTATTTAGACAATATTGGTGACAGGATTCACTGAAAAAGAGCATTTGGCAAAAGAAGAAGTCTTTAAACATTTTTTGCAAGCTGTAATGTGTCTAAAACAAGAAAAGTGCACATTCCAGGCGAGGGAGGTAATCTATTTGAGTCACCAGGTAGATTCACAGGGCCTCCACCTGGTTGAGGAGAAAGTGAGAGCCTTAGTTCCTCCAAAGAGAAGGGAGCCACTTTTAATTGAACTACACAGAGATGCACCTACACCAAAGAACATCTTAGAGCTCAAATCATTCCTAGGGATGATCAGTTATTATGGGCAGTTCTTATCCAATTTGTCTACAGTGCTGGCCCCCCTGCATTCTCTACTCAAAAAGAACCAACGTTGGTCTTGGGAGATGCCCCAGGAAGAAGCTTTCATAAAGGTAAAACAATTGAAAGTGCATTCTGACCAGGCGAAAAAATTGGTGCTAACATGTGATGCACCTCCCTACGGAGTGGGAGCAGTACTCTCTCATCGGATGGACGATGGCACAAAACGGTCAATAGGATACGTGTCAAGAACGCTCACCACAGGGGAAAAGGGATACTCCCAGATAGAAAAAGGCCTGTCCATCATCTTTGTCAAGAAATTTCACCAGTACGTACATGGCTGCCATTTTACAATCATTTCAGGCCACAAACCATTGCTAGGATTATTTAGTGAGGACAGGGCGATACCACCCATAGCCTCAGCAAGAATACAACGATAGGCTTTAATTCTGGCAGCATACAAATACATTTTCGTACATAGGCCTGGCAATCAAATTGCAAATGTCAATGTACTTAGTTGTTTGACTTTACAAGAAAATGATGAGCATGTCCCAATTCCACAGGAACTTGTTTTACTGTTAAATTTCTTTGGTTCCTCGCCAGTATGCGCTCAACAGATGAGAGACTGGACAAGTGGGGACCCAGTCCAATCTCAAGTATGAGAACAAGTGCAGCATGTTTGGGCACAGCAGCCTGCATCGGATGAAATTAAACCGTACTTAAGAAGACATGAAATAACCAGCTAGGATGGCATCTTATTGTGGGGAGCACGAGTGATAGTTCCACCAAAGGGAAGGGAGCCACTTTTAATTGAGCTACACAGTGCACTCCCAAGAATTTCCCGAATGAAAACCATAGCACACAGTTATATATGGTGGCCTGGGATGGATGGCGAAATAGACAGTTTAGTAAAGCACTGTGTGCAATGTCAGAAACTGCAAAAGTTGCCAGCAACAGCTCTGTTACACCCTTGGAAGTGGCCAGGTAGACCCTGGGTGCAGTTACACATTGTCTACGTTGGACCTTTCCTGGGAACAATGTTTCAGCTCATTGTCGATGCCCATACAAAATGGTTGGACATATGAGGTGAAGTCACCAATGTCGACCGCTACAATTGAAACACTATGTCAAAGTTTTGCCATTCACAGATTACCAGAAGTAGTCGTTTCCGATAACAGCACGGCATTTACGACCCAGGACAGACGTGTCTGATGTTCCTGTAGGAGTTGAGTATACAGAACTGCAAGTGCCCACCGAAGCACCTGATGTTCAGGCAACTCCAGAAAAGGAGGTTCCTGACAAAGCATCTGAAGATATGGAGCTGCAATGTTCGACACGTATCAAGAAACCACCTGAAAGACTGAACTTGTAAACTCCTTACACAGTGTAAATATTGTGTTGTCTTGAAAAATATGTTTTTTTATTCTTTTTTTTAATTGACGATTTGTGGGCTTTGCTGTCTGGGCCAGCATTTATTGCCCATCCCTAGTTGCCCTGGAGAAGGTGGTGGTGAGCTGCCTTCTTGAACCGCTGCAGTTCATGTGGTGTAGGTACACCCACAGTGCTGTTAGGAATGGAGTTCCAGGATTTTGACCCAGCAACAGTGAAGGAAGGGCAATATATTTCCAAGTCAGGGTGGTGAGTGACTTGGAGGGGAACTTTCAGGCGGTGGTGTTCTCATCTTTCTGCTGCCCTTGTCCTTCTAGGTGGTAGTTGTCGTGGATTTGAAAGGTGCTGTCTAAGGAGCCTTGGTAAATTCCTGTAGTAGATCTTGTAGATGGTACACACTGCTGCTACTGTGTGTCGGTAGTGGAGGGAGTGAATGTTTGTGGATGTGGTGCCAATCAAGCGGACTGCTTTGTCCTGGATGATGTCCAACTTCTTCAGTATTATGGGAGCTGCACTCACTCAGGCAAGTGGGGAGCATTCCATCAAACTCCTGACTCGTGCCTTGTAGATGGTAGACAGGCTTTGGGGACTCAAGAGAGGAGTTACTCATTGCAGGATTCCTAGCCTCTGACCTGCTCTTGTAGCCACAGTATTTATATGGCTAGTCCAATTCAGTTTCTGGTCAATGGTAACCCCCAGGATGTTGATAGTGGGGGATTCAGTGATGGTAATGCCATTGAACATCAAGGGGCAATGGTTGGATTCTCTCTTGTTGGAGATGGTCATTGCCTGGCACTTGTGTGGTGCGAATGTTACTTGCCACTTGTCAGCCTAAGCCTGGATATTGTCCAGGTCTTGCTGCATTTGGACATAGACTGCTTCAGTATCCGAGGAGTCGCAAATGGTGCTGAACATCTCCACTTCTGACCTTATGATGGAAGGAAGATCATTGATGAAGCAGCTGAAGATGTTTGGGCCGAGGACACTACCCTGAGGAACGCCTGCAGTGATCTCCTGGAGCTGAAATGACTGACCTCCAACAACCACAACCATCTTCCTTTGTGCTAGGTATGACACCAACCAGCGGAATGTTTTCCCCCTGATTCCCATTGACTCCAATTTTGCTAGGGCTCCTTGATGGCACACTCAGTGAAATCCTGCCTTGATGTCAAGGCAGTCACTTTCACCTCACCTCTGGAGTTCAGCTCTTTTGAACCAAGGCTGTAATGAGGTCAGGAGCTGAGTGGCCCTGGTGGAACCCAAACTGGGCATCAGTGAGCAGGTTATTGCTAAGCAAGTGCTGCTTGATAGCACTGATGATGACCCCTTCCATTACTTCACTGATGATGGAGAGTAGACTGATGGGGTGGTAATTGGCCGAGTTGGATTTGTCCTGCTTTTTGTGTACAGGACATGCCTGGTAGCAGTTGCAGCTGTACTGGAACAGCTTGGCTAGGGGCGCGGCAAGCTCTGGCGCACAAGTCTTCAGTATTATTGCCGGAATATCGTCAGGGCCCGTAGCCTTTGCCGTATCCAGTGCTTTCATGCGGAGTGAATCGAATTGGCTGAAGACTGGCATCTGTGATGCTGGGGACCTCCAGAGGAGGCTGAGATGGATCATCCACTCGGCACTTCTGGCTCAAGATGGTAGCAAATACTTCAGCCTTATCTTTTGCACTGCTGTACTGGGCTCCTCCATTATTGAGGATGGAGATATTTGTGGAGCCCCCTCCTCCAGTGAGTTGTTTAATTGTCCACCACCATTCATGACTGGATGTGGCAGAACTGCAGAGCTTAGATCTGATCCATTGGTTGTGAGATCACTTAGCTCTGTCTATCACTTGCTGCTTATGGTGATTGGCATGCTAGTAGTCCTGTGTTATAGTTCACCAGGTTGACACTTCATTTTTAGGTATGCCTGCTGCTGCTCCTGGCATGTCCCCCTGCACTCTTCATTGAACCAGGGTTGATCCCCTGGATTGATGGTAATGGTAGAGTGGGGGATATGCTGGGCCATGAGATTCCAGATTGTGTTCGAATACAATTCTACTGCTGCCAATGCCCCACAGCACCTCAGGAATGCCCAGTCTCGAGTTGCTAGATCTGTTTGAAATCCATCCCATTTAGTACGGTGGTAGTGCCACACAACACAATGGAGGGTATCCTCGATGTGAAGGTGGGACTTCGTCTCCACAGTGACTATGCGGTGGTCACTCCTATCGATACTGTCAGGGGCAGATGCATCTGCGGCAGGCAGGATGGTGAGGATGAGGTCAAGTATGTTTTTCCCTTGCCCCCTGCCCCAGACCCGGTTTAGCAACGATGTCATTTAGGACTCGGCCAGCTCGGTCAGGAGTGGTGCTACCGAGCCACTTTTGGTAAGCAGGATCGAGAGTCCTGCATGGTATGTTGCCTGCCCTGTGCCAGGGCGAGGGATATCTCTGACTGGCTTGAAAGGATATTGGAGAGGCAGGGGGAGGATCCAGTTGTTGTGGTCCACGTCGGGACAAATAACATAGGGATGACTAGGAAAGAGGACCTGTTTGGTGATTATCAGGAACTAGGAACTAAATTAAAGAACAGGTCTTCAAGGGTTATAATCTCCGAATTACTACCTGAGCCACATGCAAATTGGCATAGGGACGCGAGAATAAGGGAAGTAAATACATGGCTAAAGGAGTGGTGCGGGAAAGAGAGGTTCCATTTCGTGGGGCACTGGCATCAGTATTGGAACAGGAGGGATCTGTACCGTTGGGATGGTCTCCACCTGAACCGATCTGGGACCAATGTTCTAGTGAAAAGGGTAAATAGGGTGGTCAACAGGACTTTAAACTAGAAAGTGGGGTGGGGGGGAGGGAAGGGTAAAACTCCAAGAAGTATGACTAATGGGAAACAAAGCAGCAGGTTAGCGTGTGGGGGGGTGGATTCAACTTCATGGAAAATTATGAAAAAACTGAAAAGAAAGGAGAGACCAGGAGAGGCTATTAAAGTCCCCAGAACACAAAATAGGACAGAGTGTTTGGAAAGGGCTAGGAATCTAACTTCAAGCACATCAGATAAAGGGACGACAATGAGAAAGGGGACGGGAAATACAGGACTGAAGGTGTTGTATCTGAATGCACGCAGTATATGAAATAAGGTAAATGAGCTTGTGGCGCAGATTGAAATTGGCAGGTATGATGTGGTGGGCATCACGGAGACATGGCTGCAAGGGGATCAGGACTGGGAGCTAAATATCCAAGGATATACATCCTGTCGAAAAGATAGGCTGGTTGGCAGAGGGGGTGGGGTTGCTTTGTTAGTAAGAAATTAAATTAAATCGATAGCAAGAAATGACGTAGGGTCAGATGATGTAGAATCTGTGTGGGTAGAGTTGAGGAACTGCAAAGGTAAAAAAACCATCATGGGAGTTATGTACAGGCCTCCGAACAGTAGTCAGGATGTGGGGCACAAGATACACCAGGAGATAGAAAAGGCGTGTAAGAAAGGTAAGTTTACAGTGATCATGGGGGATTTCAATATGCAGGTAGACTGGGAAAATCAGGTTGGTAGTGGATCCCAAGAAAAGGAATTTGTAGAATGTCTACGAGATGGCTTTTTGGAGCAGCTTGTGGTGGAGTCCACTAAGGAACAGGCAATTCTAGATTTAGTGATGTGCAATGAGGCAAATTTGATAAGGGAGCTTAAGGTGAAGGAACCCTTAGGAGCAAGTGGCCATAATATGATAGAATTTACCCTGCAATTTGAGAGGAAAAAGCTGGAATCAGATGTAACGGTATTACAGTTGAATAAAGGCAACTACAGAGGCATGAGGGAGGAGCTGGCCAGAATTGACTGGAAGATGAGCCTAGCAGGAAGGACAGTGGAACAGCAATGGCAGGAGTTTCTGGGAGTAATTTGGGAGACACAGCAAAAATTCATCCCTAGGAAGAAGAAGCATATTAAAGGGAGGACGAGGCAACCATGGCTGACAAGGGAAGTCAGGGACAGCATAAAAGCTAAAGAGAAAGCATACAATGTGGCGAAGAGCAGTGGGAAACCAGGGGATTGGGAAGCCTACAAAGACCAACAGAGGACAACTAAAAAAGAAATAAGGAGGGAGAAGATTAAATATGAGGGTAAACTAGCCAGTAATATAAAAGAAGATTGCAAGAATTTTTTTAGATATATAAAGGGTAAGAGAAAGGCAAAAGTGGACATTGGGCCGCTGGAAAATGACGCTGGAGAAGTAGTAGTGGGGAACAAAGAAATGGCGGAGGAACTGAATAGGTACTTTGCTTCAGTCTTCACGGTGGAAGACACGAGTAACATCCCCAAAGTTCAAGCGAGTCGGGGGGCAGAGGTGAGTATGGTGGCCATTACCAAGGAGAAGGTGCTAGGAAAACTGAAAGGTCTGAAGGTGGATAAATCACCTGGGCCAGATGGATTACACCCCAGAGTTTTGAAGGAGATAGCTGAAGAGATAGTGGAGGCGTTAGTGGTGATCTTTCAGGAATCGCTGGAGTCAGGGAGGGTCCCAGAGGACTGGAAAATCACTAATGTAACCCCCCTGTTTAAGAAGGGAGTGAGGCAAAAGATGGGAAATTACAGGCCGATTAGCCTGACTTCGGTTGTTGGTAAGATTTTAGAGTCCATTATTAAGGATGAGATTTCAGAATACTTGGAAGTGCATGGTAAAATAGGGCAAAGTCAGCACGGTTTCATCAAGGGGAGGTCATGCCTGACAAATCTGTTAGAATTCTTTGAGGAGGTAATGAGTAGGTTAGACAAAGGAGAGCCAATGGATGTTATCTACTTGGACTTCCAGAAGGCCTTTGACAAGGTGCCGCACAGGAGGCTGCTCAGTAAGAAAAGAGCCCATGGTGTTAGAGGCAAGGTACTAGCATGGATAGAAGATTGGCTGTCTGGCAGGAGGCAGAGAGTGGGGATAAGGGGGTCCTTCTCAGGATGGCGGCCGGTGACTAGTGGAGTTCCACAGGGGTCAGTGTTGGGACTACAACTTTTGACTTTATACATTAATGATCTAGATGAAGGAACTGAGGGCATCCTGGCTAAGTTTGCAGATGATACAAAGATAGGTGGAGGGACAGGTAGTATTGAGGAGGCGGGGAGGCTGCAGAAGGATTTGGACAGGTTAGGAGAATGGGCAAAGAAGTGGCAGATGGAATACAACGTGGGGAAGTGTGAGGTCATGCACTTTAGTAGGAAGAAGAGAGGCATATACTATTTTCTAAATGGGGAGAGAATTCAGAAATCTGGAGTGCAAAGGGACTTGGGAGTCCTAGTCCAGGATTCTCTTAGGGTTAACTTGCAGGTTGAGTCGGTAGTTAGGAGGGCAAATGCAATGTTGGCCTTTATTTCAAGATGACTAGAATATAAAAGAAGGGATGTGCTGCTGAGGCTTTATAAGGCTCTGGTCAGACCACATTTAAAATATTGTGAGCAATTTTGGGCCTCGTATCTCAGGAGGGATGTGCTGGCCCTGGAGAGGGTCCAGAGGAGGTTCACGAGAACGATCCCAGGAATAAAAGTCTTAACATATGAGGAATGTTTGAGGACTCTGGGTCTATACTCGATGGAGTTTAGAAGGATGAGGGGGGATCTGATTGAAACTTACAGAATACTGAGTGGACGTGGGGAAGATGTTTCCATTAGTAGGAGAGACTAGGACCTGAGGGCACAGCCTCAGAGTAAAGGGAAGACCTTTTAGAACAGAGATGAGGAGAAACTTCTTTATCCAGAGAGTGTTGAATCTATGGAATTCATTGCCACAGAAGGCTGTGGAGGCCAGGTCATTGAGATAGATTCTTGATTGGTAAGGGGATCAAAGGTTACGGGGAGAAGGCGGGAGAATGGGGTTGAGAAACTTATCAGCCATGATTGAATGGCGGAGCAGACTCGATGGGCCGAATGGCCTAATTTCTGCTCCTATGTCTTATGGTCTTATCGACAATGAAGTCCCCACCCAGTGTACATTCTGTGCCTTTGCCACCCTCAGTGCTTCCTCCAAGTGGTGTTCAACATGGAGGAGCACTGATTCATGAGCTGAGGGAAGACAGTACATGGTAATCAGCAGGAAGTTTCCTTGCCCATGTTTGACCTGATGCCATGACACTTCATGGGGTCTGCAGTCAATGTTGGGCACTCCCAGGGCAACTCCCTCCTGTTTGCCACTGTGCTGCCACCTCTGCTAGGCCTGTCCTGCCGGTGGGACAGGACATACCTAGGGATGGTGATGGTGGTTCCTGGGACATTATCTGTAAGGTATGATTCTGTGAGGATGACTATGTCAGGTTGTTGCTTGACTAGTCTTTGAGACAGCTCTCCCAATGTTGGCACTAGCCCCCAGATGTTAGTGAGGAGGGCTTTGCAGGGCTGACAAGGCTGTGATTGCCATTGTCGTTTCTGGTACTTCGGTCGATGCTGGGTGGTCTGTCAGTTTCATTTCTTTTTTGTGACTTTGTAGTGGTTTGTTACGGCTGAGTGGCTTGCTAGGCCATTTCAGAGTCAACTACATTGCTGTGGGTCTGGAGTCACATGTAGGTAGGTAAGACCAGGTAAGGATGACAAATTTCCTTCCCTAAAAGGCATTAGTGAACCAGATGGGTTTTTACAACAATCAACAATGCTGTCATGGCCATCATTAGACTTTTTAATTCCAGTGCTGTGGCGGGATTCAAACCCAGGTCCCCAGAGCATTACCCTGGGTCTCTGGATTACTAGTCCAGGAACAATACTACTACACCATCGCTTCCCCCTGTGCTTGTAAATATATGTATAGCCGTGTTAAAGAAGGAGGACTATAGCTAAGTTAAAGGAGGAGGAGTGTAGTAATTATAGTTTTATTTAGTGTGTAATGTCCCGATAAGAATAATGCTTGTTAAGGAAGATCACATGATGTGTAGTAACCAATAGGAGAGTAGCGTAGGATACCTCAGCAGTCAGTGTAGAGACGGAGTTGGAGATGAAAACACACATGTAGGTGCTGCTGAGTACATTGTAAATAAACTTAATGTTTCCATCCAAGAAGCGTCTGCAGATCAACTGTTTCGATAATAGGAACTTGGCCACCCTCACAACACTATTTCCTTCCTAAATATATTCAGTGACTTGGCCTCCACAGCCTTCTGTGATAGAGGCCTGAACTTTACCTTTGGTGGGCGCACGTGATCGGTGGGCCCGGAAGCGTCCATGATACGACTGTTGATTGCAATCGGCCCCCGACCGTGATTTCACACTGGCTGGCCAATTAACAGCCAACCAGCGTGAAACGTGTGCTGAAAAGCTCAACACTGCAGGGGTGGGGGGTCAGGATGAAGGTGGGCGATGATGTCACTGTGGGCACGGGCGAATGTTCCAAGAGAGCTCCCTGAATGTAGACAGCTGTCTCAGGGATCTGCAGACTTTCAAATGGTGAAATAAAGATTTAAAAAGCTGCAAAACAATGTCCATGCATCACAATCAAGCACCTGAAAATATACCTAGATTTTATCCTGCCCTAGGATGAGGCTTGATGAAAAATGTTAAGGCCGCCTGGCCGATTCGCCCATCTGCAAACTGGAAGGTTGGATGGGCCGTGAAAAATTGGAGGCAATTGCACCGCTAATGGGCTTAATTGCCCGCTTAATTGTCAGCGGGCGCACTTCCGACTTTTGTGTGTGCCCGCCGAGCGAAATATTGCGAGTACGCGATGACTTTGGGATGCCCGCCTGATGTCATCTCACGCGATTTTACACCTAATCGGGTGGGGTGCCCTCCCACCCAGATTTTACACCTAATCGGGTTGGGTGCCCTCCCACCCATGGAACGTAATATTCTGCCCAGAGAATTCCACAGGTTCACCACTCTCTGAGTGAAGTTTCTCCTCATCTAATTGGCCTACCCCGTATCCTGAGACTGTGACCCCTTGTTCTGGACCCTCCAACCAGAGGAAACATCATCCCTGCATCTAGTCTGTCCATCCCTGTCAGAATTTTATATATTTCAATGATATTTCATTTCATTCTTCTGAACTCCAGTGAATACAGGGCCAGTTGGCCCAATCTCTCTGTATACGACAATCCTGCCATCCCAGGAATCAGTCTGGTGAACCTTCGCTGTACTCCCTCTGGGGCAAGTACATCCTTTCTTAGGTAAGGAGACCAAAACTGCACACAATACTCCAGGTGTGGTCTCACCAAAGCCCTGTACAGCTGCGGTAAGACATCCTTGCTCCTCTACTCAGGTCCTCTCACAACGAAGGCCAGCATACCATTTGCCTTCTTAACTGCTTGCTGCACCTGCATGCTTGCTTTCAGTGATTGGTATACAAGGACACCCAGGTCCTTTTTTACATCAACATTTTTCAATCTATCACCATTTAAATAATACGCTGCCATTCTGTTTTTCCTACCTAAGTGGATAACTTCACACTTATCCACATTATACTGCATCTGCAATGTATTTGCCCACTCACTCACCTTGTCTAAAGCACTTTGAAGCTTCTTAACATCCTCCTCGCCACTCCTAGTCCCACCTAGTTTCACATCATCAGCAAACTTGTAAATATTACTTCTGGTTCCCTCATCCAAATCATTGATATATATTGTGAATAGCTGGGGCCCAAGCACTGATCGCTGTGGTACCCCACTAGTCACTGCCTGCCATTCCAAAAAAGACCCATTTATTCCTTATCTTTTCCTTTCTGCCACCCAATTCTCAATCCATGCTGATATATTACCTCCGTCTTATGTGCTTTAATTTTACACACTAACCTCTTACGTGAGACTTTTTCAAAAGCTTTCTGAAAATCAAAATACACCACATCCCTTATCTATTCAGCTAGTTACGTCCTCAAAAAAACTCTAGTTGGTTTGTCAAACATGATTTTCCTTTCATAAATCCATGTTGATTCCTGTTGATATTTTCCAAGTGTCTAGTTATCACGTCCTTTACAATAGGCTCTAGCATTTTACATACTACGGATGTCAGGCTAACCGGTCTGTAATTCCTTATATCCACCAACATGCGTTTTAATGAAGTTCTCCAACCTATCTTAGCCAACTCACGCCTCAAACCTTCATAATTTGCTTTGTTTAGATTTAGGACCCTAATTTCGAATCACTTTCCATCCTAATGAAGAATTCTATCATGTTATGATCACTATTCCCTACAGGACCCTGCACAACAAGATTATTAATTAACCCCTTCTCATTGCACAATACCAAATCTAGGGTAGCCTGTTCCCTAGTTGGTTCCTCGACGTACTGGTCTAAAAAACAATCTCGTACACACTCCAAAAATTCATCCACCTCAGTATTATTGCTAATTTGGTTTGCCCAGTCTATGTGTAGATTAAAGTCACCCATGATTATTGTAGACACTTATTACATGCACCTCTAATTTCCTGTTTAATGCCATCCCTTACTTTACCACTACTGTTTGGAGGCCTGTTGACAACTCCCACCTCTTGTTGCTTCCTCGATCCACCCAGACTGATTCTACATCTAGATTTTATGAGCCAATACCCTCTCTCACTAATGCACTGATTTCATTCTTAGCTAACAATGCCACACCACCTCTTTTTCTTTTTTGCCTGTCCTTCCTAAATATCGAGTACTCTTGGGATATTCAGTTCCCAACCTAGGCCACCCTGAAGCCATGTCTCTACAATTGCAATCACATTGTGCCCATTTGCATCTATTTGCACTGTAAATTTGTCTACCTTGTTGCGAATTTTTTGAGGAGGTGACCAGGTGTGTAGATGAGGGTAGTGCAGTTGATGTAGTTTATACAGATTTCAACAAAACCTTTGACAAGGTCCCACATGGGAGACTTATAAAGAAGGCAAATGCACATGGGATACAGGGTAATTTGATAAGGCGGATTCAAAATTGGCTTAGTTGTAGGAGGCAGAGGGTGATGACAGAAGGATGCTTTAGTGACTGGAAGCCAGTGTCCAGTGGTGTACCACAGGGATCTGTGCTGGATCCCCAATTATTTGTCATTTATATAAACGACACTGGCATCCAAAATGGAAATAGAAAACTGGTTCATGAGTGAGATAGACTCAGAGGATTCCTGTGCTACCTGCCTGGTCCTCCTAGTCTTTTTGGTGGACACCCCTTCCCTCTCTGCACGCTCCTAACCTGTAGTGTGACTACCTCCCTAAATGTACTATCTGCCTAGTCCCCAGCATTGTGGATGTGTCACAGTGACTCCATCTTTCGCTCGACTTCCAAAACCTGGACCTCAAGTTTCTGCAGCTGATGACACCTCCTGCACATGTGCTTGACAAAGCCATGTGAAATGTCCATGACTCCCCACATGCCACAGGATGGGCATTCCACATGGCTGAGCTGCCCTGCCATACCTTATGCTTACTTTTCAACTATTTACTATAAACTGGAGACTAGAAAGAAGACTTACTCACTAATCAGCTCCTCGTCTTGTTCCAACTACTCCAGACTGATAAAGCTATCAGATGGAGCACCTCTTTTGCCCAAATTCCCAACTCCATACTCAAGCATTGTCTCCTGTCCCATCGCACCCATTATTGTCTGTGCAGTTTGAAGAACAGTCTCTTATAAAGAGCTTCTGATGAGTTACTATCTACTTAAGTTTCCTGCTACAGTAATTAACACCAATTGAACCAACTCATTTCAGCTGATTGACAGATAACTGTCTGTAGGAGGCGGTGGCGTAGTGGTATTATTGCTGGACTAGTAATCCAGCAACTCAGGTTTGAATCTCGCCATGGCAGATGGTGGAATTTGAATTCAATAAAACTCTGGAATTAAAAACCCATCTGGCTCACTAATGTCCCTTTAGGGAAGGAAACCTGGTCTGGTTGACTCTTAAATGGCCTCAGTTGTATCAACCCTATACAAAGTCTCAAAAAAGTTAAACTGGACAGACCACCTGGCATCAACCTCAGCACTGCAAATGACAATGGCACTGAGTGTACCTACGCCATATGGACTGCAGTGGCTCAAGATGGCAGCTCACCACCACCAGTAAATGTTGGCTGAGCCAGCAAAGCCCAAATCCTGTGAATGAATTTTTAAAAAACTGACAGCTCTGTTTAGCAAGGCTATTTAACTCACTTATAGTTTGTTAATTCTAGACTCTGTCACACAATCTATATTCAAAGTTTAGAAAACATACCAGAGCTTACAATATGAACTAAACTCCCAACTCCTCAATCAGGCGTAGTCTCCTTGTGAGCCCCTACTGTACCTATAGATTCTACCATTCTCCCTATTACTGATGTCAAGCAGTTAAATTTCTCTCTCCCTTCTTTGCTTCAGTTCTACAGGACATTGGTGAGACTGCATCTTGAATATTATGTGCAGTTTTGGTCTCCTTATTTAAGGAAGGATATAAATATGTTGGAGGCGATTCAGAGGAGGTTTACTAGATTGATACCTGAAATGAGTGGGTTGTCTTATGAAGAAAGTTTGGACAGGCTGGAATTTAGAAGAATGAGGGGTAACTTGATTGAAATAAATAAGACCCTGAATGGTCTTGACAAAGTGGATGTGGAAAGGATGTTTCCTCTTGTGGGTGAGTTCAGAACTAGGGGGTGCTGTTTTAAAATTAAGGGTCACCCTTATAGGACAGAGATTAGGAGAATTTTCTTGTCTCAGTGGGTTGTGCAACTTTGAAACTCTCTGCCTCAGAAGGCAGTGGAAGTGGGGTCATTGGATATTTTTAAGGCAGAGGTAGATAGTTCTGTTGAAGGGTCATGTGGACTCGAAACGTCGAATCTCTTCTTCTCCACCGATGCTGCCAGACCTGCTGAGTTTTTCCAGGTAATTCTGTTTTTGTTGTAGATATTGTTAGGCAAGGGAGTCAAAGGTTATCAGGATAGATGGGAATGTAGAACTCGAAAGACAAACAGATCAGCCATGATCTTAATGAATGGTGGAGCAGGCTCAAGGGGCTGAATGGCTTACTTCTGCTCCTATTTCATATGTTCTTAAATAATGGGGTTACATTTGCCACCTTCCAATCTGCAGTAACCATTCCAGAGTCTACAGAATTTTGAAAGGTGACCACCAATGCATCTGCTATCTCTACAGCTACCTCTTTCAACACTCCGGGATGTAGATCATTAGGTCCAGAGGATTTATATAGTTTAAGCTCAATTAATTTGTCTCGTACTTTTTTTTTAACTAGTATTAATATCTTGCAGTTCTTCATTTACACTAGTCCCTTGATTCTCCATTATTTCTGGGGTGGTTTTAGTATTGTCCTAGTGCAGAATGCGTACACAAATATCTCAAAGATAATTTCCAACAAATTTTGCTGTAAATAAAAAAGAATCAGATGCAGTGAAGAGTTAACTTTAAAATAG
Source organism: Cetorhinus maximus (assembly GCF_964194155.1). NCBI lineage: Eukaryota > Metazoa > Chordata > Chondrichthyes > Lamniformes > Cetorhinidae > Cetorhinus > Cetorhinus maximus. Next base: position 171,397,962 of record NC_135883.1, read on the forward strand.
TTTATTTTGTTTAAAATATACATCAGTTCAGTCTTAGAAATTGAGAAAATAAAATTAGTAAAGGTTTAACAGTCTTGTACAGAGAGACAAAGGGGCAACTCACTACAAAATTCTACAACTCAGATTGTCCTTAAAAGATGACTGAGAAATGGATCGGAAGCACTAAAAATGTTCATTTTCATTCTCCATACAATTCTGAATGGTGCATATATAGACAAATGTTAATCACAACATTCGATAAAAATTTCAGTATAACTGAAAACTAAGTCCTGCTGGGCTCTCAACTCCGCAAAACCTCCTTCAGCCAGGAAGGTGGATGTGCAAACAGAATATTGGTCCCTCACTTAGTTACAATGCGAAACATCAACATTACTTCGAAGCTAATGAACCACTACACTTCAAAGCAATTTAAAGAGGACCATTCTCGGTCAACATGAAGGAAGTGGGCCTTCCAAACTGGCGAGGGAAATGTGGATCACTGCACTGTGTGTAGAGTTCGAGGTGCAAAGTATTTGCATCAATACAGTCACTTGGTCAATTTTATTAGTAAAGCTTTGACAATCATGCAGGAAAAAGTGAACCTGGAGAAGCTGAAGAGATCTTGAAAAATGGAACATTGCATCCCAGATTACTAAACACAATGCTGATGCCACAGCACTAACACTTGAGAGTCAGCCCATTGATTGATGAGCAAAATTAACTCTGAGCTCCTGCACATGGCTGACTAGGATAATCGCTGAACCATCAGGTAAGGGTCAGCTTGAGATGTTTATGGCCAATTTTGCACAAAGATTTTCACTCCACAACAGAAGATTATTCTTTGTACACAAAGTAAAAACAGCCCATGTTTTGGATTAAATATAAACTTTGCCCACTCAGTTTAATCTCAGACTCAATCCAGAAATGTATATCAGTTACATCATGGAACTGAATGCTATAAGCTACTTGGCAGGACTATGAATAAGCTTTAAGATCTTGCCCATAACTATACATTGAGAGTTATGATGATGACAAGTTAACACTGAAAAGTCAACACTCTCACACAAAGAAATATTTTACTGGATGTATCACAATTAGACATCAAAAGATACATCATACCAAAGAATACAATGGTATGTGGTGATTCATGCCCCTTAAGAAAAGCACAACCAGCTTCAATGATTTTCTAGTGGATAACTGGAGATAAGTGTGTACATTACTCCATCTGTATACTCCATAGTTATTAAACCACTTCAGCTAGCCTCAGACTTCCAGCATGTGCTATGTACTTTCCTGATCTAACAGCTGGTGATTTGTATTTTAGTCATGGGGGTTAACTGACAGCAGATTACTGGCAGTAATTTATTATTCAGCACCTGATTTGAAAGAGGCCTCAGTCAATCGAATCACCCTGATGTTTCCACATAGGGTCAGCAAGTGAAAACTTACAGAGGGTGTCATTAGACAGTATGAAGAGGCATACCCAGAGGCCAAAAAAAAAGGACACTGCGAGAATGCAGGTAATTGACAAACACTTAAGAGCAAAGTTGGAATCTTCAGCCTATTAAAAAATGGTGCAAGTGAACACTTCATCACAAGAAAACTCTTTAAAATTCTCTAGTGTAATTAACCTGAGTCAGTTGTTGAGTTAGTGTTGAGTGACCTCAAGATGTACTGAAAACATTCTGGCACATTTAAAACAAATGCAGACAGCAGTGGGTGCAAGAACAGATGGGAGTCATTAATCTGCCTGCTCAGTTATCTCCAGTATTCACTATTCCACCCGGGGCAGGCAAAGATATGACAGATCAGGGATACACAAGAACTTCAAGGAGTCATTAAAGTATTACATAAACATTCAACAATTGGAAAAGGGAATTCAGCTAAAGTGAAACTGTGAAGAGAGCAGTTCAGTTCTACCCAGGGAACAATCCTCAGAACAGAGGATTTCTTCCACTCTACTTCTGCTCTTAAACCAGAAAGAGCGAGTTTGCTGGACAGAAGGGCCTGAGAAACCTTTCTTGGCTTTGAAACCGTCAATGCTGAGGAAAGTAAGTGGCAGCTGTGTGCCACATCTACATGCTGGTGACAGCAGTGAGCTCATTTTCACTAACACTCAATTTATTTCATTAAACTGGCTTTCCATTTGAAAGAAACTTAGAAAGAACAGATGAAAGGGGGGGGAGCGGAAGAGGACAAGCAACAGTTATAGCTTTGATAATGACTAAAAAAACGGCTTTGCTTTAAGGAAAGTGGATTGGGGGAAGTGAGAGAGGGGGGGGGGGGTGGGGGAGCGCTGGGGAGCTGATGAGAGTAGGAGCAAGTGAGTAGAGGGGAGGAATTGAGAGAGGGAGTGAGTGAGCACGGGGAGGAGTGGAAAGAGGGAGTGAGTGAGCACAGGGGAGGAGTGGAAAGAGGGAGTGAGTGAGCACAGGGGAGGAGTGGAAAGAGGGAGTGAGTGAGCACAGGGGAGGAGTGGAGAGAGGGAGTGAGTGAGCACGGAGAGGAGTGGAGAGAGGGAGTGAGTGAGCACAGGGGAGGAGTGGAGAGAGGGAGTGAGTGAGCACGGAGAGGAGTGGAGAGAGGGAGTGAGTGAGCACAGGCAGGAGTGGAGAGAGGGAGTGAGTGAGCACAGGGGAGGAGTGGAAAGAGGAGTGAGTGAGCACAGGGGAGGAGTGGAAAGAGGAGTGAGTGAGCACAGGGGAGGAGTGGAGAGAGGGAGTGAGCGAGCACAGGGGAGGAATGGAGAGAGGAGTGAGCGAGCACAGGGGAGGAGTGGAGAGAGGGAGTGAGCGAGCACAGGGGAGGAGTGGAGAGAGGGAGTGAGTGAGCACAGGGGAGGAGTGGAGAGAGGGAGTGAGCGAGCACAGGGGAGGAGTGGAGAGAGGGAGTGAGCGAGCATGGGAGGAGTGGAAAGAGGAGTGAGTGAGCACAGGGGAGGAGTGGAGAGAGGGAGTGAGTGAGCACAGGGGAGGAGTGGAGAGAGGAAGTGAGCGAGCACAGGGGAGGAATGGAGAGAGGAGTGAGCGAGCACAGGGGAGGAATGGAGAGAGGGAGTGAGTGAGCACAGGGGAGGAGTGGAGAGAGGGAGTGAGTGAGCACAGGGGAGGAGTGGAGAGAGGGAGTGAGTGAGCACAGGGGAGGAATGGAGAGAGGGAGTGAGCGAGCACAGGGGAGGAGTGGAGAGAGGGAGTGAGTGAGCACGGGGAGGAGTGGAAAGAGGGAGAGAGTGAGCACAGGGGAGGAGTGGAGAGAGGGAGTGAGTGAGCACGGGGAGGAATGGAGAGAGGGAGTGAGTGAGTGAAGGCAAGGGAGTGCGTGAAGTAATGTATGAGCGTTCTGGTGGAGGTGCAAGAAAGCGTAAGTGAGTTGGCGCAGGGGCTGGGAAAGAATCAGAGCACCTATTTTTAGATCAGAGATCTAAAAATTCACTGCTTTTCACTCAACACTTTTTAAAGCGCTTGACTGGACTCTCATATTAATTAAATATCCAAGTACAGCTGACAGTTTAGCGCTAAATGCAGTCTATTATCCAGGGATTATTCTGGACTGATGGATCACTCTATTAGTAGAATCACTGAAACTCTACACTTCAAACTTCAGGAATACATTGCAAAGTGTCTGACTCTGAAAGGATGACTGAGATGCACCGAAATGAGAGGGAAATGAAACAGCAGCCAATTCAACAGGCTTTCCAAATCAACATTGACTACACAAAGTAAAGTACAGATTCAAATTGAGGAATAAGCAGTAGAAATTAAACAAGTTATGAAGAGTGTGATTAAAATATTTGACAGTATAATTAACATAATAAACTCTGCCTAAGTTCTTCTAATAATTCACTTCAGTTTTCAGTCACTTTCTTATGCTCCTCAGACAACTGCTGCCAAATTAGTGTTGAATTTGAGTTCCTTTCTCTTCTGATCATCATCAGATTATTCAGGCTCAATGTAATTATGGACCTTTAAATAGCCACAAATGTCAGTGCTATTCAAGTTATTGTGTGTTGTCTAAGTTTTGTTCAGTTTATTTTGGAATTTTATAGGACCGAAGGAGGCGGCCATTCAGCCCATTTTGCCTATGCCAGCTCTTAATAAGCAAGGTCCAGTCGAGTTAGTAGACTCTGAACGCCAACAAAACCATAGGCCTGAATTTTACGCTTGGTGCAGGAGTGTGATCAGTGTGACTGGAAGCAGATGTGATATCCGCTCCCGACCCCGATTTCACGCTTGCTGGCCAGTTAACAGCTCGCTCAGCATTGCCAGCGGGGGAGGAATCAGGGCAGGCTCTGGGTTCCAATGGACAGGGAGCTCTCTGAAGGCTGCCAAGAGCCTCAGGGGCTGTATGTGGGTCTATCCGTGTCTGGAAGCATATTTTCTGTCGCAGTAGTAATCATGGCCTTAGGACCTGCATCCCATGCCAGGCGGGAAGGCAGTGCCTGTGGGCATTCTGCTCCGTTTTACCAATGAATGCCTACAACTTCTTCTGGAGGCAGAGAGTGCCCAGCAGGATATATTGATCCCACGGGTTGGTAAGAGGAAGTCACCTCACCAAACCAAGAAGCCGAGGATGGAGGTGGCTGCCCAGGTGAGTGGGCATGATGTTGTGTGCTGCACTTGGCTCCAGCACAGGAAAAGGTTCAATGACCTTCTGCACTCTGCCAGGGTGAGTACTGAGTCCGTTTGAAACTGTATAGATGTCTTAGTGGGTGGCAGGACTTGTTGGTGCTCACAGGTGTGAAATGCAGACTGTCAAATGGCACATATCCCTGTGCTGTGAGAAACTGAAAAATGTGCCCGGTTGGCTTGGATGTATGCAAGGGTGAGATGTGCCAATGTAATGGGCACCTGCACCTGTCTTTTGGGGATGGGGGGGGCATAGAAGGGGCAGTCATGAAAGCAATTTGATCCTTACAAGAGAAAGAGTCATAATGCTCAGGAGCGAGAACGGGTGGAGGCATGCCCAAGCTCCTGATTTTGGCGCAGGCCCCCAGAGGAGGAAGCTCTGGAGATGGCCTGCGATTGTAGAGCCAGGTCCACAGGTCACAGAGCAGCAGGGGTCTCAGGGGAGGGTAAGAATCCAGTGGACAGGGAAGAGACTGGGTGAGGATACAAGAGATGTATGGCAGTGGCATTTGGAATGAGATGTTTAAACCAATTGTCCCTGTTACTTATCACAGAATCTCACAGTGCAGAAGAGGCCCTTTGGCCCATCGAGTCTGCACCGACAATGCCTCTGTGAGGTAGTTGTCCATTATGAGAAGCGACCAGAGTGCATGCACTTGACTTTGAGATGATGTTTGCTACTGACGTTCTCTCTTCTTCCATCAGATGTGCCGCCCTCACAATGCCAGACCCGAGGACCCTTCCTTGACCCGAGGAGGAGCCGCTCACAGATGCACCTGCGTCACATCCTCCCTCTGCACCAAGCACCAGTGCAGACACAGGCACATCAGTGGGCATTAGTATGTCAGATAGATGGTATTCACAGTAGTAAGGGCACACCATACTTGCCTGAGGAGCTGGTGGAGGCAGAGAGTCCAGAGGGCACCGGCAACCGGAAGATTGCTGGAGACCAGGACAATGCTGAGTCCAAGGCAGATGATGAGCCTCTGGAATTGTCCATCAGGCAGCAGATGCTGGATGTCCATGAGATGCGTGGGAAGATCTGGCAGAGATCCCTGAGGATCTGCATGCCATGGTCTCTGTCTTGGAGTTCATGCAGACCGTGAGCACTGTGGTGACCTGGAGCTCCGAGTGCACAGCCTCCTCCATTGAGAAGGTGGCGACTCTCATGGAGAGACAGCTCCAGGAACTCAATCAGGGGTTTCTGGGGTTGAGTTCAGACCTGCAAGCCCACACACTGGCATTAACCTCAGCAGGTCACTACAGTGAGGGGGACGGGTGAAGCGCCTAGTAACACTGCTAACTGCCTGTCCATCAATGATGAGCAGGGAGGTTCAAACCAACCTCATGTTGGTGGACGAACTGCAGCTTGCATCCGCAATCCCCTCTCAGGGCGATGTGGATGATGGCAACATCCTCCGCTCCTCTGCCAGTGGGCGTCGCATCTGATGAGATCGTGACGATTGGGAGTGCCGAGCCATGGCGCTGGACTCTCCCGCCCAGACTGAGCCTGCATAGGCTGTGCCGGCCAGAGGACGGCTGCCAAGTTCATCAAGGCCGACAGGCCATCAGTCAGCAGGCTGCCTCCAATCCAGCTGCCAGCGAGGGGAGGCTACCAAGGCGTAGCACTCGCAAACGGAAGTTTAAGTCACTATGATCACAAAAAGGGTTGTCATGGGTGATTTATATTTCCTTGGTACATGTGCGCTGGTTCATTTGTATATGTGGCTCCATTATAAAAATGTTTCATTATGTGCAATGGCATTAGTGTGCTTCATGCTTTGGAAAGGGAATAGGCCTGGTAGTCCCGTGTGACACAGAGGAAGGGATGTAAACTTTATTTCAGAGGTCAGACCTTGACTTAAGGGTGACAGGATTGTCTCATCAGGAAAGATCATTAAGGTGGTGCTGCCTTTGCCATCGCCTTGACTCCGTGCATTGGATGCCTAGCTGACAGTTCTCAGAATCAAGGCCTCTCTGGTCTTGCTGCCTCCCATAGGGATCCTCACATCGGCCTCTGCCTCCTCACCCAGGGGCTCCATCGGCTCCTCCTCAGACCGAACAGTTGAGTTGTCCTCTGCAGCATGTGGAACAGGATCACTTGCCTTTGTCCACTAATTGGTCAGAGCCAGATTGTGCAGTGCGCAGCAGACAACGGCAATAAGGGAAATGAGCTTGGGAAGATATTGAAGTGATCCCCTGAGCGGTCCAGGCACTGAACCTCATCTTGAATAGGCTGATGGTCCTCTCAATTACTGCCCTTGTGGGAGCATGACTATGATTATACCTCTCCTCAGCTTCTGTCCTTGAGTGTCACAGTGGGGTCATGAACCACCTTTTCAGCAGGTAGCCTTTGTTCCCCCTGGAGCCAACCATCCAAGCAAGCTGGAGCAACAAACAGCCTTGGCACCTGGGAGTGATGGAGGATGTAGGTATCATGATGGCTTTCGGGATACCTGGCATAAACCTGCAGAATCTGAAAAGTGTGGTCTCACACTACCTGCACATTAAGGGAATGGAAACCCTTTCTGTTTATGAAGGCGCCCGGCTCCCCCACAGGCACCGTCATGGGCAAATGCATGCAATCGATGGCTCCCTGGATGCGGGGAAATTCTGCCATTGCAGCGAAGCTTCTGGCTCGCTCAGCCTGGCTGCCTTCGTCAATCCGGGAGTGAATGAAGTTACTGACCCTTTGGAACAGAGCGTCAGTGACCAGCATGATGCAGCTGTGGGCAACTGACTCAGAGATGCCGCATAAATCTCCTATTGACCCCTGAAAAGAACCTAAGGCGTAGAAGTTCAGGGCCACTGTAGCCTTAAGAATGACTGGCATAGGGTGGTCACCTACACAGTTGGAGGCAATCTCTGGTCCAATCATCTGGCATATGAAGGTGACAATCTCCCTGAAGAGGCGGAGCCTTCTTTGGCACTGAACCTCAGACATGTGCAGGTAGCAGGAGAGCTGTTTGCTGGATAATGGTGCCTTCTCCAAACCCTTCTTCATTGTACTTCTTACTGGCCCTGCAGCCCCTCTGGCTGCACCTCCCGATCCACGGGTGCCACTCTGGGACGCTGCCTGCCTCTCCTCTCCCTTCTGGCTCTCTCCTCCTCTTCTCAGGAGGTCCCTCCAGCAGTGTAGACAATCCCATCCCTTTTTTTTTACGATGAACGCACAGGATTATGCGCTGAAGGGACTTATTGGCAGAGAGCCTCTGAAAACACAGAGAAATCAAAGAGTTCTCCAGGACACCAAAAAAATGATAGACACTATCTGTGAACCAACTCACTTCAAAATGCCTACACCTGCTCAGTTTGTAAAGATCCTGTGTGCCTTTCATCCTGCCCTGGATACAGAAATCATGAAAAACATGATTGTAAAAGCGCACAGGCCACTCAAAATCAGGGTCAACTGCTGTTTAAGTGGCCTTAATTGGTCCTTTAATTGTTGGCGGGCGCACTTCTGATTTCTGTGCACTTCTGCCGAATAAAATATCACCCCATTTCATGAAGGATCAGGACCGCTGTTCACCCGCTCTGCAAATGTAAACTTCAGGCCATAATTGATAATTGCACATGAATAGGGTTAAAGATGTAAAACTAAAGTTCCCAAATTCTCCTAATGAATATGATTACAGTGACAACACGAGCAAGTAGAAGTGGTCTCCACACCATGGATTCAATGTGGTTTGGTAAAGCTATGGAGCTCCCTGATTTGCTAATGGCTATAGTAGGGACTCTGCTTATTGAATGTAATACCTAACTGGTTTAACACCTCAGTGAGACTGGACCAGTTAAATGTGATCAAAAGCAAAATACTGTAGATGCTGCATGTCAGTAATAAAAGCAGGACATGCTGGAAAATAGCCAGCAGGTCAGGCAGCATCTGAAGACAATCAGAGTTAATATTTCAGCTTGATGACGACACTTAATTATAACTCTGTCCTGCTGAGTATTTCCAGCATTTTCTGTGTTTCAGTTAAATTTGTACCTCATTATTATGTTAGTCAAATTCGACATTTCATGCATATTTGAAAACCTAATATTTCTTTAAAATACCAACCTTCAACAGGAGAATTTCAGAATGTATTAAAGAAACAAAAAATACAACAATCAATGTAACTGACTTGTAAAAACTTAAAATCCTACTCGGAGTAGTCAGTACACCTTTCCAGTCAAATGACCAGCTCCATAATCTCATTAGGGGAATGGATCTCTAAAAAAAATAAGAAACTAACTGATAATCTTATCAAAGACAACAAAATAAAGTCCCAGTGGAACTAGGCAGTCACTTCCAGGGGTTCCTCAGGAGGGAGTTACCACTTACAGGAGATCCCGGGGAGGGAGTTACCACTAGGAGTATATTGGATTTTTTTTTAAGTGTTGGTGGGGATTTTTGAGGAGCATGTTAGTATTTGTAGGGGGTGCTGGCATTGTTAATATTTAGTGAAGTCATTAAGTACCTGCACGTACCAAAGTTTCTAAAGCACTAGTTCAGAGAGACCCAATGTTAGCTTGGGCAGTGTTTGTTCACTGTATAAACTGTAGGCCTAGATTCACTGATTGGGATACAATTAGTGTCCATTTTAAACAAGTGACTGCCCCAGGTATTAGCCCATTATACATATTTATCCGTTTTAGACCATCCATTAATACTTTAATTTATTAAAATGAAATAAAATTAAGACTTCTGGTTCTGTCATGTAATGAACCCATGGAATACGGCAATAAAATAAATGTCATAGTCTCCCAAATAGCCTGATCTAAAAAGGGTATTAGGAAGGACATAGCAAGTCATTTCATTGTCAAAATGACTAACCTTGATCTATGCAGCAGCAAACAGAAAAGTGAGGGTAGTTCATATTGGCCTATAAATTCAAAGTAAATTAGTGGAAAGTCATCCTCTGGGACTGTGTTCCTGCTCCTTTATTAGCAATGTGTTTTGGTGATTAGGATCAGATAAAACACAACACAGGGACTGTAAATTTCAGATATATATTGCTGATTAACAGAATAGGAACAGTCTTTAACACTTTTGGAATAAGTGTGGAGCAAAAACAAATCCTTCTATCCTTCGGTAAAAGCAAAAAACTGCGGATGCTGGAAATCCAAAACAAAAACAAAAATACCTGGAAAAACTCAGCAGGTCTAGCAGCATCTGTGGAGAGGAGCACAGTTAACATTTCGAGTCTGCATGACTCTTCAACAGAATCAGTTCTGTTGAAGAGTCATGCGGACTCGAAACGTTAACTGTGCTCATCTCCACAGATGCTGCCAGACCTGCTGAGTTTTTCCAGGTATTTTTATTTTTCCTTCTATCCTTCCTCCTTTTCAGTTTGAACTCAGACTGACTGTATACAAGGAAAATCATGGGAGTTATCTACTGTTGCTCAGCACTAATCCAAATACGGCCAAACTCAGAAAGGTGACAGAGCTATCATCTTGCATTGTGAGTCCGTCAGTGAGAATCAACAAAACTGCCATTATAAAAGATCCAATTATGCACAATGCTCTCGTAACATTGCATGGGAGATGAGAAACTCTGCATTGTACTGCCTGACACACACACTGAAACCAAACTAAAAACACAAAGCATGCTGAGAAGTTACCTGCCATCATTAGGCAGGGATTCTGTTCAGAAATTTGGGTTTCTTTCTGCAATGATTTAACTCATTACCAAATGACTTTCTTAGAAAACGCTGAAGTATTGCCTTCGAACTAAGTTCAGCTAAACAACACCAACTGTTCCGTTTATTTGCCCATTTTTATGGAAGTTTCTAGGGAATACTTTGGGAATTTCCACACATAACAGTTTGGAACATTTTTTGGCTGTGACTGCCAATTTTATATTGTAGCAGCTTACTGCAATGAACACCATTAGTGTTTAGCTCCTAACCTCAATGATCTAATCTAGCAGGGTGCCCTGCTCCTGTGCTCTTGTTAAGCTGTCCTTTCGCAATAAATGATGGACACCCATCCTTTTGGGGCTCCTCTGCTGTCGTCCCACCAAGGTGACTGATGGCTTGTCCCCAATCTCCTCCAGTTCATCCTGTAGGGTGGACTGGCTTCCATGAAGCAACACCTCTCTCTCTTCCAATGAACTACTCCCAGAGCCAGCATCCCCATATTCTTTCTGTTTGTGTAAGGGGCTGGCTTGGGTCAGTCGATTACTGCCCATGGTATGCAGCAGTTGCTCTTCTTCCTCTCGAGAAAATTCACTTCCATAATCCAGTAGGAACTTGCCTTTCCGCACTTTCAAATCCGTGCTGTCTGTGTCTAAGCTGGAATCTCGACTTATTGAGAAGCTGCAGCTGTGACCTGATTCCTCTCCGTCTGAGTAAGCCAGTCGCCTCTCACCCAAGTCAATTTTGTTGCCCAGGCTATTCTGTAATTCTTGGACCATTTCACTGCTGAAAGATGTTCGATGGGCAATAACCCTTTCAGAAGCAGGAGCTACTTTCTCAACAAACATCCTCTGCCAGTTTGCAAGCAGATCCTCTTCAGAACTTGTTGAACTGGCAAATGCACTCGGAACTTGAGGTGGGCTATTGAAAGGGCTGCACTGTGCAGATCTAAACTCGTTTCCAGGGCCTCTGGGTGTGCCTGATCTTGGAGACTGATACTGCTCGCTACTTATCTGTCCTGACCTCCTTCCATCTGACAACGGGCTGTTAGGTACAGTCCTCTGCCTTTCAACCCCATCATCCTCCCCCTGGACCAGACTGAGCGATATGGCTTGTCTGGTAGCGTATGTACAGTTTGGTAAGGGACTATCCTTCGGTATTTTAACCTTGTCATCAGAAGAGAATTCAATGACAGCTTTGCGTCCAGGGAAGAGATTTGGAGGTGGAGTGGGATATGGGTTGAGTCTCTCAAAGGTGGGTGTTTCCTCTGGTGTGCTGTCGGTGCTACTCTGCCGCTTACACACACCGTTCTGAGGCTTTACTTCCTCAGCTGTCCCTTGGTCTCCCTCTTTCCCTGTATTCTTTACATTGTTAGTGCTGCTGCTCATATCCACATGAACAAAGACATCTTCTGCCATTGGCTGATTGCCACTGCTGGACTTGGCAGAGTTCAGAATCAGCGGCTCTGGTTTCTCTAAAATTCTGGCAATGACAGAGGTTGGTACGACATCTGATGGTACGACAAGTGCTGAGGGTGGCTCCTGTCCTGACTTGACCTCTTCACTGGACTCCAAATGCTTGTTTACCATCTCCTGGAGTACAAAGGGAAGCTGCAAATAAAACAAAATCAATCCTGAATTTAAATTATTTGCATTTTCTCATCATGTCTGAGACTTGTCCATATACTTATCAAATACAAGGAGTAAACTAAAAAAGCACAAAAATCAAAACACAAGGTATGATGGCAACGAACTGTTTGTTCCAGTATTCTTTTCAGCTGTGCTTTGCTGAAGCAAAAAGAATTGAAGTTGTGCCTCATTATTAGCTTTCCAAACTAGAGTTAGACCTGTTTATGTAAATCCTGAGAGCTGACCATCAATTGCTCAGAATCCAATATTGGGCTTCAAGGACAGATGTGTGACCTGGATACCAGTACCAGGATGAGGACAGATGTGTGACCTGGATACCAGTATTAGGATGAGGACAGATGTATGACCTGGATACCAGTATCAGGATGAGGACAGATGTGTGACCTGGATACCAGTACCAGGATGAGGACAGGTGTGTGACCTGGATACCAGTATCAGGATGAGGACAGATGTATGACCTGGATACCAGTATCAGGATGAGGACAGATGTGTGACCTGGATACCAGTATCAGGATGAGGACAGATGTGTGACCTGGATACCAGTACCAGGATGAGGACAGGTGTGTGACCTGGATACCAGTATCAGGATGAGGACAGATGTATGACCTGGATACTAGTATCAGGATGAGGACAGATGTGTGACCTGGATACTAGTATCAGGATGAGGACAGATGTGTGACCTGGATACCAGTATCAGGATGAGGATAGATGTGTGACCTGGATACCAGTATCAGGATGAGGATAGATGTGTGACCTGAATACCAGTATCAGGATGAGGACAGATGTGTGACCTGAATACTAGTATCAGGATGAGGACAGATGTGTGACCTGGATACCAGTATCAGGATGAGGATAGATGTGTGACCTGGATACCAGTATCAGGATGAGGATAGATGTGTGACCTGGATACCAGTATCAGGATGAGGACAGATGTGTGACCTGAATACCAGTATCAGGATGAGGACAGATGTGTGACCTGGATACCAGTATTGGGTTTCAGAATGTGATTTCGGACCTGGATACTATTAAGGACACAAAGCAAATCACAATCTTGACAAACCTCTGAAATTGTTTTTTATCTTGCAGGTGGGCAGAATGATCTTGTAAAGGAAGTTTTTCTTAATATTAATGTGGGATACTTTAAAGCAGGCTTATGTTTGTGTGTGTGTGTGTGAGAGAGAGAATAATTTAAGTAAACTGCAGACTGTTAGACTGCATGGTTTGAATCATCAAAGAGGTGAAGTGTAAAAACCAGGCATTTGAAATGCTAATTGACAAGCTAACTGGAATGGAATTCCGCACATTTAGATAAGTGGAGAGGTCGTCGGCTTTTCAAAAGGACATGGTAAGATGCTTACAACTGGCTAGGCAAATAAGACAAAGTTATTAGGTTTATTTTTCCAAAAAGTGCTGGCCATAATGACAACATAAAAGATTTTTATATGGGAAAAGTAAATTCCGAAGACAGGTGGAAATAATGGGATTTACAGATCAAAAGGGAGGAAATATATTTAAAGGAGGACAGAAAGCTATATGGGGTGTTGCCGTGTGAGATCTTGACTGTTTGAAAAAGACTTGTGAGAAGCAGCTTCTAGCCACCTCAGAGAGCAGCGCTTGCTTATTCCAGAGAGCAAGGATTTTTAGAAGCCTTGGAAGTCCATTGTCCAGTGAGAGGGAGACAGAAGCTGTGAAATACCTTCCTTACAGCAACAGTGGGTACTTGTAATCTTGCTGGATGTTTTATAGTTTACTAATCTATCTTGGACTGTTGCCTGAAAGGGGTGTGCAGTTGGGAGTCTAGTTAAGTGTAAATCTTGTAGGAACTATTATAAAACTAAATGTAACTGTACAATGGAAATCTTGTCTGTTTAAATGTTCTTTTCTTTTGTTAATAAATGTTTTAATTCAATCTTTAACATCTCTAAAGGTGTTAGTGGACTCATTACATCTGACTTCAGGACACAAACCTTCTCGTAATAAATATAAATTGCAAAATTGTTGTGATACTGTGGCTAAGTTTCCCTTTGGGATTTGGTCAGCCTGGCACATACCACCTGCCATATCATAACAATCTGTACCAATAATAAGCAAAGGCGCCTGTGGAGGTGTCCATGCATTGAGCAGTCTTGTCCCCATCTCCGAAGACAGTTCCAGTCAACTGTCAGTCAGTATTTTGTTATCAGGAATTTGAGACTTCTGCCAGCCATATCTTGGCTGCTGTAGTCAGCATGGAGGGGATGGGACTATGCAAAAAGCTAGAAGCTCAACAATCTTTAGATTAATAATCTGGGGGTGACAGGTGTTTGGGGGTGGGCTCGTGGGACAGAATATGACAGATTTTTGAGTTCTTCATGAATACAAATAATCAATCAAAACTGCCCTCTAGCATCAGTACAGCAGGATACTGAAGAGTTTGCTATACCTACAGATGTTCAACCTCTATAACTTCAGTAAAGCAATGGAAGAATAAAGTCTGGTTACAAAGCTAACTGATCAACCACCATACTGTTTCATAGGGCATCAGGGCAGGGCTTGTTCTTCCCTCTTCTCACAATAGAGAGATTTTAATCTGGAGAGGCAGGGGGGAAATAAAAAGGGCAGAGACTATCCTCCTTGTTTTTAGGCATTTCGTAGAAGCTGATTGCAAAGTGGAAATTGCAAAGGCGCATCAAGCACATACAAAAATAAGAGTGGTACTGCCAAAGCTAGACCCCCCTGGTTGTCTAGAGGAATACAGAAAAAGAAAGTGTACAATAGGCACAAAGAACTAAGCACTACAGATAGCCGAGAAGAAGATAGGAAGTGCAGGGACGAAGTAAAAAAAGGAAATCAAAGAGAGGGCAAGAAAAAAGATTAGCAAGTAAAGTTAAAGATAACCCAAAGATGTTATACCGATACATTAATGCTAAAAGGTTAGTTAAGGAAAAAGTGGGACCTATCAGAGATGAAGATGGAAACTTGTGTGTAGATGCAGAGGCTGTGGGAAGGGTTTTGAGTGAATATTTTGTCTCTGTGTTTACAAAGGAAAGGGAGGATGTAGATATAGTAGTCCAGGAGGAACACTGCGAGATATTGGACGGGATAGTCATAAAGAGAGAGGAAGTACTCGAAGGGTTGGAATCCTTGAAAGTTGATAAGTCACCAGGGCCAGATGGATTGTTTCCAAGGCTGCAGAAGGAAGTCAGGGAGGAGATAGCAGATGCTCTGAGGATGATTTTCCAATCTTCACTAGATACAGGGGAGGTACCGGAGGACTGGAGAAATGCAAACGTAGTTCCATTGTTTAAAAAGGGATCAAAGGAAATGCCAAACAATTATAGGCCAGTTAGTCTTACGTGGTGGTGAGCAAATTAGTAGAATCAATCCTGAGAGATAGGATTAACTGTCATGTGGAAAGGCATGGACTAGTCAGGGATGGTCAGCATGGATTTGTTAAAGGAAGGTCTTGCCTCACAAATTTGATTGAATTCTTTGAGGAAGTGACAAGAAGGGTTGATGAAGGTAGTGCAGTGGATGATGTGTACATGGATTTTAGCAGGGCATTTGACAAGGTCCCACATGGCAGATTGGTCAGGAAAGCAAAAGCCCATGGGATTCAGGGTAATGTGGCAAACTGGATGAAAGGTTGGCTTTGTAACAAGAAACAAAGGGTAATGGTCGATGCATGCCCTTGTGAATGGAAAGTTGTCTCAAGTGGTGTTCCACAGGGCTCGGTGTTGGGACCCTTGCTGTTTGTGTTATATATTAACGATTTGGACGTGAACATGGGGGGCACGATTGGGAAATTTGCACATGACACAAGGATTGGCCGAGTAGTGGATAGTGTAGAGGATAGCCATAATCTCCAAAACGATATAGATGGGTTGGTGGAGTGGGCGGTAAAGTGGCAGATGGATTTTACCATAGAGAAGTGTGAGGTCATACATTTAGGGAGGTCAAACAGTTACAGGGATTACACAATAAATGGGAATATACTAAGAGGCGTAGGTGAAGTGAGAGATCTTGGCGTACAAGTACACAGGTCCCTGAAGGCAGCAGTTCAAGTAGACAAGGTTGTAAAGAAGGCATATGGAATGCTCTCCTTCATTGGCAGAGGTATAGAATATAAAAGTAAGGATATAATGTTGGAATTGTATAAAACACTGGTGAGGCCACAACTGGAGTATTGTGTGCGGTTCTGGTCACCACATTACAGGAAGGACGTAATAGGTTGGGGTTATTTTCCTTTGAACAAAGAAGGCTGAGAGGTGACTTGATTGAGGTGTACAAAATTATGAGGAGAATAGATAGAGTGGACAGGATAAAATTGTTTCCCTTGGTGGAGAATTCTAGAACCAGGGGACATAGATTCAAGGTAAGTGGCAGAAGGTGTCAGGGGGACATGAGGAAGAACTTTTTTACGCAGAGGGTATTGGGTGTCTGGAATTCACTGCCCAAGTTGGTGGTAGAGGCAGAAATTCTAAACACTTTTAAAAAGTACCTGGATCTTCACCTTAAGTGCTGTAAGCTGCAGGGCTATGGGCTGGGTGCAGGAAGGTGGGATTAGAAAGGGCACCTGGGTGTCGTCGGGCTAGCATGGACAAGATGGGCCGAATGGCCTCCTTCTGTGCTGTAACTTTTCTATGGTTCTAAACTGTTTGAGGAAAGAATGCACATTGTGCTGAGCAGGAAACTATAATCACAAGAAGATCACACTGCTCCAAAAATAAACCAAATACAATTTGTGGATAGAGTGGAGAATCAATATTGATAACTGGAAAGTCAGCTGGGTGAAATAGTAAGTACACAGGCTGGTATGAAGCCTGTAAAATCCATTTAACTAGAAAATAATTACAGTTTCACTCCCTTCAGGGAGGGTCTGAAAATCCAGATCAATAGAGGGCTTCTTTGAGTTAATGAGCATCTGGCAGTTTGCATGAGGAAAATGAAATTGGATATCTGTAACTAAAAGATAGCATCCATTTTATTTCCAGTCTTAGGCTTAAATCCTTTAGGAACTTGGCAGGGTTTTTTTTTTATGCCACATCTTTCCACTTCGTAACAGCTCAATTACACATGGACTCAGACCACACATAAAGCAGGACAAATCCAACCAGGCCAATTACCGCCCCATCAGTCTACTCTCCATCATCAGTAAAGTAATGGAAGGGAACATCAACTGTGCTCTCAAGCGGCACTTGCTTAGCAATAACCTGCTCATTTAAGCCCAGTTTGGCTTCTGAAAGGAAAACTCAGCTCCTGGCCTCATTACAGCCTTGGTTTAAACATAGACAAAAGAGCTGAACTCCCAAGGTGAGGTGAGAGTGACTGCTCTTGACATCAAGGCCTCATTTGGCAGAGTGTGGCCTAGCAAAACTGGAGTCAATGGGAATCAGGGGGAAAACTCTCTGTTGGTTGGAGTCATACCCAGCAGAAAGGAAGATAGTTGTGGTTGTTGGAGGTCAGTCATCTCAGATCCAGGGCATCAGCGCAGGAGTTCCTCAGGATAATGTCATCGGCCAAATCATCTACAGCTGCTTCATCAATGACCTTCCTTCCATCATAAGGTCAGAAGTGGGGATGTTCGCTGATGATTGCACGATGTTCAGCACCATTCGCGACTCCTCAGATACTGAAGCAGTCCGTGACCAAATGGAGCAAGACTTGACAACATCCAGGCTTGGGCTGACAAGTGGCAAGTAACATTTGTGCCACACAAGTGCCAGGCAATGACCATCTCCAACAAGATAGAATCCAATCATCGCCCCTTGATGTTCAATGGCATTACCATCACTGAATCCCCCACTATCAACATCTAGGGGGGTGGGGTTACCATTGACCAGAAAATGAACTGGACTAGCCATATAAATACTGTGGCTACAAGAGCCGGTCAGAGGCTGGGAATCCTGCGAAGAGTAACCCATCTCCTGACTCCCCAAAGCCTGTCCACCATCTACAAGGCACAAGTCAGGAGTGTGATGGAATACTCCTCACTTACCTGGATGAGTGCAACTCCCACAACACTGAAGAAGCTTGACACCATCCAGGACAAAACAGCCCGTTCGATTGGCACCGCATCCACAAACATTCACTCCCTCCACCACCGACACACAGTAGCAGCAGTGTGTACCATCTACAAAATGCACTGCAAGAATTCACCAAGGTTCCTGAGACAGCACCTTCCAAACCCAGACCACTACCACCTAGAAAGACAAGGGCAGCAGATAGATGGGGACACCACCACCTGCAAGTTCCCCTCCAAGCCACTCACCATCCTAACTTGGAAATAATTCACCGTTCCTTCACTATCGCTGGGTTAAAATCCTGGAACTCCCTCCCTAACAGCACTGTGGGTGTACCGACACCACATGGACTGCAGCGGTTCAAGAAGGCAGCTCACCATCACCTTCTCAAGGGCAACTAGGGATGGGCAATAAAATGGTAGCCCAGCCAGCGAAGCCCACATCCCATGAGTGAATAAAAAGACTGAAAGAACACCAGGGCTGAATTGATGCTCTAGTCTGGTTATAAACATCAAATAATAAACAGCAAAATGCAGTAAATAAATAACAAAGGCAAAATACCGCGGATGCTGGAAATCTGAAACAAAAACAAAAAATGCTGGAAAAACTCAGCAGGTCTGACAGCATCTATGGAGAGAGAAACAGAGTTAACGTTTTGAGTCCTTATGACCCTTCTTCATATCAAATAAATAACACGTTGGTTATCAGGAAAAAGACATGAGACTGGTTTTCGTGGAGTCGGGAAGACTTTGGGGACCTTTAAAAATGGTGGGAGGGGTCCGGATTGAGAAGTCCTACTCCCGTTTCCGCTGGTAGGGGAAATGGGGTGGGGCATGATTCGGACAACACAAATCTGAGGGTCCATTTAAAATTAGTTGAGAGTTGGAACAGACCCCATTTGGCTGTAGCAAGGGCCTTAACCCACAATGTGGGAGTCACAAATTCATGGAGTAGATCCAAACGCTCTTGAAGGATGGATATGTTCTGTATAATGATGATCTAAGGTTTTTTAAATCACCCACTTTTCAAACTTAAAAAAAACCTCCAGTGGTCACAGACACAAAAAAAAAAACCCTTTGCTGAACTGCTTTGATTGATAGGCATAGGTTAAGAGAAAAAATGGTATTTGGTGATGCAGTTTCGCTGTTGATGTTTCCCCAAGGACTATCATTATGCCATTATGAATGCTTTGTTGAGTTTTAAAAGCTATCATTATCCCAGCAGGTTCTGAGTTTACAGTTTGATTGGCAGCTTAAAGAGGCTATTAAAGTATTAGCTGTCTTGAGCTATGTGGGGATCTGAATAGAAGCTTGTTTTTATAAGAAATTAACCATTTGACGAGATTTAAAATTTGAATGTCTTTTATGAATGGGCGTTTTTTCACTATCAAATGTGCAGGAGTGAGAGCTGCATTAGATTGTTAGAATTTTATTTTTGTTTCATCTCCACATGGCTCTTGAGGTCTGACCATGGTGGATATTAGGTGCGTGGCTATGGAGATGGAAGGGCATGAGGGAACATGAGGGTGGTGGGTAGGGACTTGAATTAGCATTGAGTTGGCATGGAGGGTATGAGGGGTCATGGGGGTGGGTGAGGGCCATGAGTTGGCATGGAGGGTATGAGGGGTCATGGGGGTGAGTGAGGGCCATGAGTTGGCATGGAGGGTATGAGGGGTCATGGGGGGTGGGTGAGGGCCATTAGTTGGCATGGAGGGTATGAGGGGTCATGGGGGGGTGGGTGAGGGCCATGAGTTGGCATGGAGAGTATGAGGGGTCATGGGGGGTATGAGGTAACCAATCTGCCTCAGCACTTGGCCACCCCCTGGCCATCTACATTCTGCTTCCATGGTCGGTGGGCCCGACTTCATCCTGCACCAGCCCCACCATCCCGAGCACCTATCGGGTTACTTATTACCAAAGCAGGTCCGGCAAGTCAGGAAATTTCCTGACTCGAGCTACCTGCTGAGGTAGCCAAAATCTGGCCCCAGGTGACAGTGCATCTCTTCAAGTATTCTCTGTGTTTTGAAATTCAGATTGTTACTATTCATGCTTATATTTTTTTCTCTCTACCAATGCATTTTTGCTGGCTTGAACAACAGTCCATGAAGAGTCTAACATAGCTCTCCCTTTAATCAAAAGTTATCATCCTGGTCAGCTAATATCATCAGACTTGGATCTAGTATCATCAGACTTGGATCTAGAAGTCACAGGTGTCAGTTCATTGATTACCGTAGCACTCAAGGGAAAGACAGCATTAAGGGTACAATAATAAACATGTAGGCTCTTGTTCATGATATGCATGTTCCTTCCCTCCATATCTAGGATACTTACATCTGCAAACTTGTGGTTCCTGAAATGAGATTTATTGCACTTCAGCAGCTGAACGGCAAGGTTACAATCCCGTCGATAACGCTCCTGAAAAAAAGGAGAAAATTCAAAAACTGTAAAAGAAGCTCCTGCCTCAGATGTAACAAACAAGCCCCGAGGCCAAAAAAAACTGTGAAGCATGGGGCGAAGTGGCAAAAGAACCATTCTGGTCCTAGCTCCAGGAGTTTACCAGAATTAAAACTGAGTGCTTCAAGCCAAGACAACGTTCACAATAACAGAAGATTATTTCTTTATAGAAGCAGAAAAGTGCCATTAGGCTGAATGAGCTGGTTTCTTTTTCACAATGCAACCCCCACCTTTATAGATAGTTACTCACCGTATCCTTACTTAACTAACTTCAAACTCGCCCAACTGACTGTTCTGCCCCTTTCTTTATACTGCTCTTCCTTCACTCCACATTTGTAACATTGCACTAATATTTGGGTAACTTCCCTTTGTAAATTGAATTTTTAACTTGTCACTCAAGATCAGAACTGCAGTCACATTTAAGCAGAGTTAAACTTGGCATTTCTGGATTCCGATTAAATCACGTGCTGTCGGATTAGCATAACCGGGAATCAGAACCTGGCATTCCTTAAACAGAATAGGTGGCTTCAACTGAATTTTCAATCTGAAGAACATGTGAACAAATTTACAGTTAGGTAGCAATAATTCAGTACATTAGAACACCCCAAAGCATGATACACCTTCCTATACGGAAGAATGAGGATTAGGGTCCTCCCTTTCTGCACGGGCGTGTGAGGATTAGGGATTCTGTCTTTCCGGAGAGGTCTGTGAGGATCAGGGATCCTGACATTCCGTACGGGTGCCTGAGGGTTAGGGATCCTCCCTTTCTGTACGGGTGTGTGAGGGTTAGGGATCCTCCCTTTCTGTACGGGTGTGTAAGGATCAGGGATCCTCCCTTTCCGTACGGGTGTGTGAGGGTTAGGGATCCTGCCTTTCTGTACGGGTATGTGTGTGGATTAGGGATCCTGTCTTTCTGTACGGGTGTGTGAGGGTTAGGGATCCTCCCTTTCTGTACGGGTGTGTGAGGGTTAGGGATTCTGCCTTTCTGTACGGGTGTGTGAGGGTTAGGGATTCTGCCTTTCTGTACGGGTGTGAGAGAGGATTAGGGATCTTGTCTTTCTGTACGGGTGTGTGTGGATTAGGGATCCTGCCTTTCTGTACGGGTGTGTGAGAGGATTAGGGATCCTGCCTTTCCGTACGGGTGTGTGAGAGGATTAGGGATCCTGCCTTTCTGTACATGTGTGTGGGGATTCGGGATCCTGCCTTTCTGTACGGGTGTGTGAGGATTAGGGATCCTGCCTTTCTGTACGTCTGCGTGAGGACTAGGGATCCTGCCTTTCTGTACGGGTGCGTGTGGATTAGGGATCCTGTCTTTCTGTACGGGTGTGAGAGAGGATTAGGGATCCTGCCTTTCTGTACGGGTGTGTGTGGATTAGGGATCCTGTCTTTCTGTACATGTGTGTGCGGATTAGGGATCCTGTCTTTCCATACGGGTGTGTGTGCGGATTAGGGATCCTGCCTTTCCGTACATGTGTGTGTGGATTAGGGATCCTGACTTTCCGTACGTCTGCGTGAGGATTAGGGATCCTGCCTTTCTGTACGGGTGTGTGTGGATTAGGGATCCTGTCTTTCTGTACGGGTGTGAGAGAGGATTAGGGATCCTGCCTTTCTGTACGGGTGTGTGTGGATTAGGGATCCTGTCTTTCTGTACATGTGTGTGCGGATTAGGGATCCTGTCTTTCCGTACGGGTGTGAGAGGGGATTAGGGATCCTGCCTTTCCGTACGGGTGTGTGTGGATTAGGGATCCTGCCTTTCCGTACGGGTGTGTGTGGATTAGGGATCCTGCCTTTCCGTACGGGTGTGTGTGGATTAGGGATCCTGCCTTTCCGCACGGGTGTGTGTGGATTAGGGATCCTGCCTTTCCGTACGGGCGTGTGTGGATTAGCGATCCTGTCTTTCCGTACAGGTGTGTGAGGTTTAGGGATCCTGCCTTTCCCTCTTCGCACTCCACTCCCCTGCCCTCCTCGCACTCCATTCCCCTGCCCTCCTCGCACTCCATTCCCCTGCCCTCCTCGCACTCCATTCCCCTGCCCTCCTCGCACTCCATTCCCCTGCCCTCCTCGCACTCCATTCCCCTGCCCTCCTCGCACTCCATTCCCCTGCCCTCCTCGCACTCCATTCCCCTGCCCTCCTCGCACTCCATTCCCCATCCCTCCTCGCACTCCATTCCCCATCCCTCCTCGCACTCCATTCCCCATCCCTCCTCGCACTCCATTCCCCATCCCTCCTCGCACTCCATTCCCCATCCCTCCTCGCACTCCATTCCCCATCCCTCCTCGCACTCCATTCCCCATCCCTCCTCGCACTCCATTCCCCATCCCTCCTCGCACTCCATTCCCCATCCCTCCTCGCACTCCATTCCCCATCCCTCCTCGCACTCCATTCCCCATCCCTCCTCGCACTCCATTCCCCATCCCTCCTCGCACTCCATTCCCCATCCCTCCTCGCACTCCATTCCCCATCCCTCCTCGCACTCCATTCCCCATCCCTCCTCGCACTCCATTCCCCATCCCTCCTCGCACTCCATTCCCCATCCCTCCTCGCACTCCATTCCCCATCCCTCCTCGCACTCCATTCCCCATCCCTCCTCGCACTCCATTCCCCATCCCTCCTCCCACTCCATTCCCCATCCCTCCTCCCACTCCATTCCCCATCCCTCCTCCCACTCCATTCCCCATCCCTCCTCCCACTCCATTCCCCATCCCTCCTCCCACTCCATTCCCCATCCCTCCTCCCACTCCATTCCCCATCCCTCCTCCCACTCCATTCCCCATCCCTCCTCCCACTCCATTCCCCATCCCTCCTCCCACTCCATTCCCCATCCCTCCTCCCACTCCATTCCTGTTAGGCAAGGGTATCAAAGATTATCGTGGGTCGATGGGAATGTGAAATTTGAAACACAAACAGATCAGTCATGATCTTATTCAATGGCAAAGCAGGCTCGAGCAGCCGAATGGCCTACTTCTGCTCCTATTTTTTATGTTTGTAAGGCAAAGGCTTGACATGGGATGTAGGGGGTGAGACAAGGCAGAGGCAAGCAAAGCAGGCTGGAAGGCAAAGGCTGCTGTGTTGGCTGTGTGCCAGGGGAAAGGGTGGACAGAGACACATGACAGGGGACGAGGGGATGGGAAAGTTAGTCGTGGCCTGAAAGCATAGACTGTCTTGGGCAATTGCGCATTAATTTAGGGGGCTGTGCTTGGCAAGCCTGTCCTGGGCCCAGTGTAGGGAAGGGAAGGGCCTGTCCATCCTGTGTCAGTTGCGCCCAGCATGATGCGCAGGGGAGGTCAGTCCCTCTCACACGCTGGTCCCAAGGGTTGTTGGATTGACACAGGCAGAGTCAGGGGAGGCATCTGTAGCATGTATATGGGGAATAGTTAACACAGTGGGGGGCACTTGATGGTCTTGTGCCGGGGGCAGTCTTGGTAGGTCACTGTGCATAGGGCCTCAAGATGGGGAGGGGCCAGGTCGTCATGGGCATCGGGACAACATCAAATGATTCAGAGGGGAGGACAGGGATATCCACAACAATCACAATGGGATCCAGGATTAGAGGGGGAGGAAGGAGAGTGATCAGAGGGAGGGAAACCTGAACATGATGCTCTTCCAGCACGATGGGAGGGGCTTCAACAGCAGCAGGGGTGGGTTGGAGGCTGGTCTCATAATAATACCTGAGGACCACCATTTTGCAAGCCAATCCAATGACACAGAACAAAAATAAGCTATGAAAAAAATTGCCAGGGGTAGGGACTCAGGGCTTGTAGGAGGAGTCGACTACTGCACTTTTGGGAAGCTTGAAGGGGCACCCTGCTGATTTGCACTTTACCAAATGGAGATCACTGCACAGCTGAGACATGTTTGGAAGGCTCGGTAACGGGGTCATGGCTGATTCCTAAAATTTTAAACCTAGACAATGGCCTTTTTCAAATGACCGAGGCCAAGTCTGGCTGTGACCTTCAAACCATAGGAGCTAATCTGGCTGTATCAAAGAAATTTACACCTCATTATCTCTGAAGAGATGCTAACAACTCCTGTCGACTGCAAAGACCAAATTCAAAGGGAATTATACAAAGGCCATCTACATGTCATGAACCAGACCTGGCCACAGGAGTCTACCAGTCTGCTAGGACAAAGAGCCCAGCAACCTTCCTTTCAAATTCTCAATGGTTGGAATATTAACAATCTCAGGAATCCAGACAAAGGATATATACTCTTTGTCAAAACCAAAGTGGAGAGGTGAGACTAATGCGACATGATCCCTCTGGCTGGGAGAACCAGTTATACTGTCTGGCTGTACAACAAATCAGTCTGCTATCTTCCATCTACCAAGCAGCAGCACAGAAAAGGGGCTCTGTCCAGGTTTGAATACCTGGCCCCCATCTACACTGTTTCTGCTGGAACTTCTGAACTTCTATACCATCGCCTACAAGACTAATTCATCTCTGCATGCCTGTCTCATTGTGGAAGTCAACTGTACTGGAAAAGTGAATTATCCAGCATCAGTTTTCAACCTGCTGTCCACTGTGAAGGAATCACCATTGGACTTTGATTCTGGGCACATGTGAAATATTAATTCTATTTTTGCTCTGTAAATCTTTCTTTCTCCATCACTCATTTACTGTATGGATGCACAGTAGTGACAACCCCTCCTGTATTTTGAGTGTATGCAAATAAACTAACCCTCTTAGTTCACCTTATCTTGAGTTTGCTGTGGGGTCATTATAGAAATTGGATTACCCAAAAACTGAGGGGTTGGGAAATATGCCACTGCTTATAAAGGGGGAAATAAAATAATCAAAACACCTTTGTTTACGTATGGTGGAGAGTGGAGAAATCAGGGTTACTCAAATTAAACCCTCTTCTGTCTGTAACAACTCAAATGCCAACTGAAGGTTTTGGGCACTTCAACTCATATGGTGCACATTCCTGCGAGAATCCATTCTGCCCTGAGGCCATATATATGATTGTAATCCAATGACCATTTGTCCCTCTCATTGGAAAGCGCAACCCTCAGAAGGATCCAGTTGTAAAGGGGCAATGGCCAAAGTGCATATGCCTAATGCCCCCAAAGCCTCCATAACTTTGGAGCTCACAGGTCCAGACTTCACATGTCTCTCCGATTACAATCATTACATTATTGCAAGGATGGACTCTAGTCGAATCCAAAGGAGTCAGTATGGCAGAGCCCTGACTGAGACCGCTAGTGCCTGGCTGCACTCATCCAGATTCAACCCCCTTTCTGAAATACTGTCATGCCTGGGGACTTTGCAGGGAGGGACATTTCCATTGATGCTCAAGCCTGTGCTACAGCAGCAAGAGATGATCTGGGGATGGAATGCCTGGAATGAGGGCTATCCAAGGGCTTCACAGTGACTCTCTAGCTTGTGGCTGGAAGGTGATTATTGCAGGGTTATGTTCAATCATGTACCCATTCTTTGTTTCCACAGAGTCAAGCAGGGGTGGAGAATGGATTCAGCAAGCAACGCTGCCTTTTTCCTGGCACTCAGGTAACGGAGGAGGAGAAGACGACAGGCCTGTTGCCATCAGGCAGGGCTAAGGGAAGAGCCTTGCCCTAAGGAACATGGGCTAGCAGGGACCCATCAAGACCCAGAATCTGAGGTGGAGAGACCAATTCCACAGAGGCATTTAGCCTTGGAGATGAGCAAGATGAGCAACAGGCAGTGCTGAAGATGCCTTCACTTGTCAAGGGATGTGATGACTCGTATCTGCCACATTCTCCAGGAGGATCTGATGCTGCACGGAATGGGAGGCCAACCATTGCTCGTGGCTCGAAAGATGACCGCTGCACTCAACCTTTAGGCGAGTGGCTCGTTCCAGGGCTCCACTGCGGAATATCCCAAGCATCTGCTCATAAAAGCATCCAAGAGGTTACCGATGTCCTATTTAGCAAGGCACACAATTACGTCCAGTTCACCCTGGATGATGCCAGCTAGGCTGGCAGAGCAGTGGGATTTGCAGCGATCTCTAGCTTCGCACAGGTGCAGGGTGCCGTCAATTGCCCACATGTGGCTTTAAGAGCTCCATGGCAGCAGCCACAATGAATTATCAATAGAAAAGTCTTCCACTCTCTCAATGTGCTGCTGATTTGTAACCACCAGAAGCAGATTATGTACGTCTGTGCGAGGTAGCCTGGGAGCTTGCATGACTCGTACATCTTGAGTCACTCGCAGGCAGCACAGATCTTCGAGGGACCTTAGCGCATCCAGGATTGCCTCATCAATGACAAAGGCTATCTACAAAAGACGTGGCTAATGACGCCTGCTCGGCAGCCACAGGGTGCTTCAGAGGAGGGGTACAATGCGGCTCATTCTGCAACATGCTCCTTGATTGAGCAGACCATTGACACTTTGAAGATGCGTTTCAGATGTCTGGATCAGTCAGGTGGCACTCTCCAGTATTCTTCCCAGAGAGTCTCCCACATCATCGTGCTTTGCTGCATTCTACACAACCAGGTGTTCCAAAGGAGGGATGAATTGCCAGGCCAAGAATGAAGGAGCTACACGTCTCCTCTGATGAGGTGGACATTGAGAGGACTGAGCTCGATGAGGGTGAGGATGCTGAGGCTCCAGAGGAAGAGGCCATAGCAAGGGTCAGATGTAGCAGATGTGCCCCTGAGATCCTTATAGCCATAAAGTTCTAGGACGATGAAGACAGCAAGCTCATATGAGCCTGTTTCACCTGTGCCTTCCTTGCAGGCAAGACATTAACACGTTCTTTGCTATCCTCATCATCTCAATGAAGGACATCAATCTTGGAATGCGTTACCACAATCTTGCGTGACAATGGCCTCATCCTTGGAATGCTAGACAGTCTCTGTGGCAATTCTGTAATGGGATAAGAATTCCACCAGCACGCACTGTGAAGCAAGTAGACATGGAGCAGCCCTTTCAATCATCACACCAACATTTCACTGCCTCCGGCAGCCTTCAGCAGACAAGACAGCAGCAGCACTGCAAACCTTGGTGCATTCAGGGCAGTATGCCTGCAGTGTTGCTAGGTGCCTCAAGGAGGACAATCATCACTCACTAGTTCTCACTTCAATGCCTGAGGTCTAATCTGAATCCTGACTGTGACATCTCTCCACAGGCAATCCCTCATGCAAGATTAGTGTTCAGGCCTCATAATCATACTGAGTACACAGCATAAGATTGTTCTTTGGGACACAGTGATCTGTCACTCTCAGTCATGGACACGAGCCTGCGAGTCAGGTCACCTTTGGGTGCACTATGAGAGCTTCAGCAGTAGCATCATCTGATCACTGACAATCACTCACAACCTTGCCTTCATCTGGAGCTTCCCAACTTTCTGTGCAGCCTAGCCGTTGCATCTGTGGGCCTGAGAATGTAGACACTGCATTTCAACACTAATTAGTTCATTTGTTGATAATAAGCAACACACATCAGATGTAGTGGTGCTTAGCTCTGATCGCATTTGAGGCCTCCACATTTTCATTCCAGAAGTCTCAGATGTCTACACAGAAGCCAGGTACACTGACAGCATTCTCACGATCAGATTGCCCATCAGAGAGCTTGCTCAGCCATGCTAGCCAGACCTACAGGTCCATAGCAGCATCCTCCCATGTAATAGTCTGATATCTGAGGCCTTGACACACACCTCTGATCTTGCATAGGTGCCCTCTAGCAGGCATTTCAGGAGTCACCAAGTGTTAGCTCGGTCTATAGCTCTGCATTATGCAGGGGGAGGAAGAGGATTAGACGTAAATGCGGACACAACATAACGCTTGCAGGCCACTAGAAGTGCATAAGATCCCCGAATATTGGTTGATATGTACGCCGCACTCAAGCCTGACAGGCGTGACATGGAGGCCATTGAAAGATGCAATGAGTGAGATTGACTCCAACGTGGCATTAAAAGCTGTAAGGTCCACATTGACCATTCCTCAGTGCAGAAGCATCAGGTGAATAAATCAGACTGTAACATCTATTTTGATGAGGCCACATGATATGAGCCTCACGTGCAAGTCTTAGATATGCAATGCCCAACCACCATTTTGCTGGAGCCAGAGACCTTACTCAAGTCTCTGCTGTGCCAGAAAGGCGACACATTGTAATGAGGTGGTGCGAGACACCAAAGACCTGAAGCACATGATGCGAGATATGTGAGGGGATTGGGGTTGGCATTTGCTACACTTGTATGGCCTTGGAACATTGTATCAGATAGAAGAGCCATTTGCTCGATGAGATGCTCACAGGAAAAGAATATTTTTACTGATGTGCGAAGTAAATACAGTTTGTCAGCACCTGCGCCATTTTGGTGCTCTCAAAATTTCTTCATTTTTCTTACCCTACTGCTGTGTCTAAGTGCTTCCCCGACATCCGCAGCAGAGGTGGAGGCAGACTGCTGGCTGCTGCGCTCTGTTGTCTGTGACCAGTTTGGCAGATGCCCTTTGGAGAGCCGAGACCTGGAGGGTCCCAGCCTGATAAGGGTCTCCTGCTGTATGGCCTGCCTGTGGAGCTCGAGTTGCTGGGATCACAGGCAGAAGGGACTTGGAGTGGTTGGCCTGCCCCAGGAGAGTCCTGGGTGGGTGGCCCCAGGGTCAGGCTGACACTCCTCCTCCCCATGGGGGCTCAAGGGGCACCCCCTGAGGAGAAGTGGCTCCTGGAGGGAGATCCCCCTATTGCCTAGCCACGCTGGAACGTGCTCATGGCTGAAGCAATGGTGTGCTGGTCCTCACACATATCTGGCACAAACTGCTGGAAAAAGGTCTCTATGGCAGTTGCCACCATTCCAATGGTGACCTTGACACACTGGCATGTTGGCGCCATGACATCAGACAGAACATGGATGGACTCCTCCATCCTACATTCTAATCTGCTAATGCCCTCTGACTTTGGAGCTCCAACATCTCTGAGGGCCGCTCCCAGAGGCTTGTCATTGGTCTCGGACTCAGCAGGATCCTGACCTCCAGCAGTCCTTGGAGTGTCGGTGACCTTGGTGGTCACTGCCTCCGCCTGCTGTGGACCCAAATCTGTGCTGTGCTCACCAGATGGTGACCCCGAGCCAGCTCTAGAACTCCGTCCCATCGAGATGTGTGTCTCTATGCTGGTGGAGGGTGCAGGTGAACACAGTGACAGCTCTATGTTCATTCGGTCCTCAGGATCCTCATCTGAGGTGGTGTGGGGTTGGGGCTGCTGGGATGCCTGGCAGTGTGTCTCCTCCTTTTCCTGCTGGTAACTATAAGGGAAGAGATTAACAGTGATTGGCTGGATAGTCACCTACATTAAACAGCACACACAGTTTCAGCAGGTGGGCAAAGACTAGTGGAAGGGGCCTCACTGGCTTGTTGGGAGACACTGATATCACCTCACTAGCCAACTCTGCCGCCTGCTTCTCAAAGCAGGTGAGTGGCCTGAGCTCTAGCACCCCTCCCACTTCTTGTCTGGGATCTTTCCCTAATCTTGTGGGTGATCTTGTCCTGCATAAAGACAGACGGGCAAACTGTGAGCAGGGCGGATGACAAAGCTGACGGTAAGGATAAAAGCAAAATACTGCGGATGCTGGAAATCTGGAATAAAAACAGAAAATGCTGGAAAAACTCAGCAGGTCTGGTAGCATATAGAACCATAGAACACTACAGCACAGAAAACAGGCCATTCGGCCCTTCTAGACTGTGCCGAAATATTATTCCGCTAGTCCCATTGACCTGCAACCAGTCCATAACCCTCCAGACCTCTCCCATCCATGTATCTAATTTATTCTTAAAACTTAAGAGTGAGCCATCTGTGGAGAGAGAAACAGAGTTAATGTTTTGAGTCCGCATGACTCTTCTTCAGAGCTGAAGAGAAGTGGAAGCATGATGAAATTCATACTGTTTAAGGGGGGGTGGGGAAGGTGCAGCTGGATAGAAAGCCAGCGATAGATGGGGACAAAGTGGGGATTGACAAACATGTCATGAACTAAAGGACAAAGGGAGTGTTAATGGTAGTGGTTAGTGCTAAAAAAAAGGCACTGATGGTGGCATAAAGGTAAGAAAGCAGTATGTGATAATAGCAGAACAAGGGTAGCATTGCGTGAAAGAATAGCATGGAACAAGTAACAGATGGCCCTGAGGGGGTGGGGTGGGGGGAGGGGACGGTGGTGGGAAAAAAAGGGATAGAAAATGGGATAGATGGGGGCATAAAAAGGGGGGTAAAACCATGGATAAATGAATAAAAATAAGTGAATAAAAAATAAAATAGAATCTGGAAAAAGGGGGTGAGGATGGAGGAGAGAGTTATGGTCTGAAGTTGTTGAACTTAATGTTGAACAGCTGGAAGGCTGTAAAGTGCCTAATCCGGTTTGTATTGGGCTTCACTGGAACATTGCAGCAGGCCAAGGACGGACATGTGGGCATGAGAGCAGGATGGTGTGCTGAAATGGCAAGCGACAAGGAGGTCTGGGTTCATGCTTGCGGACAGACCGAAGGTGTTCCACAAAGCGGTCATCCAGTCTGCGTTTGGTTCCCTGATGCATTGGGAGCAGCGGATGCAGTAGGCCAAATTGAAGGAGGCGCAAATGAAGTGCTGCTTCACTTGAAGGAAGTGTTTGGGTTCTTAGACGGTGAGGAGAGCGAAGGTAAAGGGGCAGGTGGCACCTTCTGCAATTGCATGGGAAGGGGATGGGGTGTTGGGGATAATGGGGGAGTGGACCAGGGTGTCACGGAGGGAATGGTCTCTGTGGAATGCTGACAGGGGCTGTGAGGGGAAGATGTGCTTGGTGGTGGCATCATGCTGGAGTTGGCAGAAATGGCAGAGGATGATCCTTTGAATGCGGAGGCTGGTGGGGTGAAAAGTGCGGACAAAGGGGACATGGTTCTGGGAGGGAGGGAAAGGAGCGAGGGCAGAGACGTGGAAGATGGGTCAGACAAGGTTGAGGGCCCTGTCAGCCACAGTGGGGGGAAATCTCGGTTAAGGAAGAAGGGAGACATGCCAGAAGCGCCATTTTGGAAAGTGGCATCATCAGAACAGATGCGACGGAAGCGAAGGAACTGAGAGAATGGGATGGAGTCCTTACAGGAAGCAGGGTGTGAAGAGCTGTCATCGAGGTAGCTGTGGGAGTCGGTGGGCATGTAATGAATATTGGTGGACAGTCTATCAACAGAAATTGAGACAGAGAGGTCAAGGAAGGGAAGAGTCAGAGATGGGCCATGTGAAGATGATAGGGGGGTGGAAATTGGAAGCAAAATTGATTAATTTTTCCAGGTCCAGAGGGGAGCATGAAGCAGCACCGCAACAATCATCGATGTACCAAAAAAAAGTTGTGGGTGGAGGCCTGAGTAGGAATGTTCCATATATCCCATAAAGAGACAGGCATAACTCGGACCCGCCATAGCCACATCTTTTATTTGGAGGAAGTGAGACGAGTTTAAGGAGAAATTATTCCGTGAAAGAACGAGTTCAGCCAGGCGGAGCAAAGTGGTGGTGGATGGTGATTGTTCAGGCTTCTGTTCAAGGAAGAAGTGGAGAGCCTTCAGACCATCCTGGTGGGGGATGGAGGTGTAGAGGGATTGGACGTCCATGGTGAAGAGGAGGCGGTTAGGGCCAGGGAACTGGAAATTGTTGATATGACGTAGGGCGTCAGGGGAATCGCGGACGTAGGTGGGAAGAGATTGGACAAGGGGAGAGAGAATGGAGTCAAGATAGGAAGAAATGAGTTACTTGGGTCAAGAACAGGCTGACACAATCGGTCTACTGGGACAGTCCTGTTTGTTGATTTTGGGTAGGAGGTAGAAGCGGGCTGTCTGGGTTGGGAGGCTATGAAGTTGGAAGCTGTGGAGGGAAGATCTCCAGAAGAGGTGAGGTCAGTGACAGTCCTGGAAACAATGGCTTGATGTTCAGTGGTGGGGTCATGGTCCAGGGGGAAGTAGGAGAAAGTGTCTGAGAGCTGGCGCTCAGCCTCTGCGAGGTAGAGGTCAGTGCGCCAGACAACAACAGCACCACCCTTGTCAGCAGGTTTGATAACAAAGTCAGGGTTGGAACTAGGGGAACAGAGTGCACCAAGTTCAGAAAGAGGCAGATTAGAGTGGGTGAGAGGAGCACAGAAACTCAGGTGGCCACTGTCATGCCAACAGTTCTCAATGAAAAGATCGAGAGCAGGTAAGCGGCTAGAGGGAGGGGTCCAGGTGGAGGGAGAATACTGGAGGCGGGTGAAAGTATCCACGGAACGGGGGGAGAGGACTGCTGTCCCAAGAAGTGAGCACGGAGAGGAAGGCAGCGGAAGACGAGTTCAACATCGTGCCGAGCCCGGAATTCATTGAGATGAGGGAGTAAGGGTATGAAACTGAGTCCTTTGTTAAGTACTGAACGTTCAGTATCAGAAAGGGGAAGGTCAGAGGGAATGGTGAATACACGACAAGGGCTGGGATTAGAAGATGGATGGGGTCAGAGGGACAGGAAGGGGTGGAGGTTCCTGGATGGGCGTTGGTATCAATATGTTTTTGGAGTTTGCCTTCCTTAGCCCCGGAAAGGAAAAGGAAAAGTTTCTTGATAAGGCGTGGTAAAGCGTTAAGGATAATAAGGATGCTCGACTGCTGTGTTGTGTGAGCCTATGTAAGGGGTGAAGACGTGACTTGTGCAGGATGTGTCAAGAGATGAAGATGCCAAAGTGTGTGTGAAAGTCAGTGGTGGTGTCCCTATGCTGGCAGTGAGATCCCTGTGGGCTGTAACCCAGTGAATGCCTGATGGCCTTGTGGGTGTGAGGGTTGAGAGTGAGAAGGTTGACTTATCCTGGCGGAGCAGATGAGGTCGTTCATCTTCTTTCTGCACTGGATGGTGGATCTCCTCTGCACTGTGTTGGTGCTGACCGCCTTGGCAACCTTCTCCCAAGCCATTGTGGTGAGGGTGGTCGTATTCCAGCGCCCATCACAGGGGAAAAGGCCCATCGGTACACAGCTGCCTGGAGGAGCACCGCCAGTGCATTGTCGCTAAACTCTGGAGCTATGGGCTTCTTCCTTCTGGGTGCCATTCTAGCGCTTGCCATGACAGGTCCTGGTCCACAGAGAGTGATTGTGTGCGTGGGTGCAGTTTAATAACGGCGCCTGGAAAAATGGTCCGATGAGGTCAGGGCAGGGAGGGCGAATCTCAGTCCGTGCCGCCATGAGATGCAACATGCTGCACGTTCATGCAAATGTAATGAGCTTAAAAACGAGCAATCTGGTGCGGAAAGCCGCCACGCCAGCCGGTGGGAACTGCGCCGTCTTTCCCACCCACCACCGCACTTAGTCTCTGGGGTGAAAAACTCAGCCCTAAGAAACAGGTGATGAGTCGAATCCCCTCTGAGTTTTGATTTAGCAAAGAATCTTTGCCTGGTGCCTAGCTTCACTGAGGATGGAGTTAAGAGATATTTTGTCTCATTTGAGGAAGTGGCGAAAAAGCTAGGATCGCCACGGGATACATGGACCCTTGTTTTGGTGTGGAGGGCAATGGATGTTTATTTGAGTCTTTCTTAAGACCAACCTTTAAATTATGAGATAGTTCAAATTGCAGTATTTGACACATATGAGCTAGCTCCCAAGGCTTATCAAATAAGGTTGGATGCTACAAAGGCTATGAGTCCTGACAATATTCCAGCTACAGTACTGAGGATTGAGTTCCAGAACTTGCCGCACCTCTAGCCAAGCTGTTACAGTACAGTTACAACAATAGCATCTACTCGGCTATGTGGAAAATTGCCCAGGTGTGCCCTGTACATAAAAAGCAGGACAAATCCAACCCGATCAATTCTGTCCCATCAGTCTACTCTCGATTGTCAGTAAAGTGATGGAAGGGGTCATCGACAGTGTTATCAAGCGGCACTTACTCAGAAATAACCTGCTCACTGACACTCAGTTGGGTCCTGCCAGGTCCACTCAGCTCCTGACCACATTACAGCCAAACATGGACAAAAGAGCTCAACTCAAGAGGTGAGCTGAGAGCGACTGTACTTGACATCAAAGCAGCATTTGACAGTGTGGCATCAAGGAGCCCCAGCAAAACTTGAATAAATGGGAATCGGGAGAAAACTCTCCGCTGGTTGAAGTCATACCTAACACAAAGGAAGGTGGTTGTGGCTGTTGGAGGTCAATCATCTCAGTTCCAGGACATCACTGCAGGAGTTCCTCAGGGTCGTGTCTTAGGCCCAACCATCTTCAGCTGCTTTATCAATGACCTTCCTTCCATCATAAGGTCAGAAATGGGGATGTTTGCTGATGATTGCATAATGTTCACCATTATTCGCGACTCCTCAGATACTGAAGCAGTCCATGTCCATATGCAGCAAGACCTGGACAACATTCAGGCTTCATGTAACATTTGCGCCACATAAGTGCCAGGCAATGACCATCTCTAACAAGAGAGAATCCAACAATCTCCCCTTGACATTCAACGGCATTACCATCGCTGAATCCCCCACTATCAACATTCTGGGGGTTACCATTGACCAGAAACTGAACTGGACTAGCCATATAAATACTGTGGCTACAAGAGCAGATCAGAGGCTAGGAATTCTGCAGCGAGTAACTCATCTCCTAACTCCCCAAAGCCTGCCCACCATCTACAAGGCACAAGTCATGAGTGTGATGGATTGCTCCCCACTTGCCTGGATGAGTGCAGCTCCCACAACACTCAAAAAACTTGACACCATACAGTACAAAGCAACCCACTTGATTAGCACCCCTTCCACAGATTAGATTATACCATTTTCATATGTCAGTTAAGGACAGATTAGGTCATTCCATTTTCATATGTCACATAAAGACAGGTTAGATCATAAAATTTTCATATGTCAAGTAAGGACAGATCAGATTGTTCTATTTTCATATGTCAAGTAAGGACAGGTTAGATCATAGCATTTTCTTATGTCAGGTAAGGACAAATTAGATTGTTCCAAGTTTCATACGTCAGGTAAGGACAGATTAGATTGTTCCAAGTTTCATATATCAGGTAAGGGCAGATTAGATCATTTCATTTTCATATGTCAGGTAAAGACAGATTAGATCATTTCATTTTCATATGTCAGGTAAAGACAAATTCGATCATACCATTTTCATATGTCAAGTAAGGACAGATCAGATTGTTCTATTATATATGTCAGGTAAGGACAGGTTAGATCTTACCATTTTCATATGTCAGGTAAGGACAGGTTAGATTGTTCCAAGTTTCATATGTCAGTTAAGGACAGATTAGATCATTTCATTTTCATATGTCAGGTAAGGATAGATTAGATCATTCAATTTTCTCTCCCAGCCAAAACACAGACTTTGCTGGTATGTGATGAAATGTGAATGTTTGACATGTAGGAGAGGTATGAGAATGTTGCCTGCTTGGTGAATCTTTACTGAATACGACTGATAGCCTCAGAAGCAGGAGAGAAATAAGAAAGAAATCTAAAGATGGAGTTCTCTTATTGCTCATTTCTTGGCAGAGTTTACTGTGAGGTTATGTCATAGAAATTAAAAGGAAAAAAGTCAATTGATTCGAATTACGTTCATTGGTAAGTCTGAGTTGATTCAGCAACCAATCGCACTCCATTGCTGGTCGCACGGAAAATGTCTGCATTTATACATTCTAAAAAAAAGGGACTAGTTGAGCCCATTCCTAGTTGCCCTTTAGAAGGTGGTGATGAGCTGCCTTCTTGAATCGCTGCAGTCCATGTGGTGTAGGTGCACCCACAGTGCTTTTAGGAAGAGAATTCCAGGAGTTTGACCCAGCAACAGTGAAGAACAGTAATATATTTCCAAGTCAGGATGGTATGTGACTTGGAGGGAACTTGCAGGGTTTCCATACATCTGCTGTCCTTGTACTTTGAGGCGGTAAAGGTCGTGGGTTTGGAAGATGCTGTCGAAGGAGTCTTGGTGAGTTTCGGCACTGCATCTTGTAGATGGTAAAAACTACTGAGTTCCCAAGCAGCAAACACTGGTGACAATTACACTAACCACCAGTACATCCATCCTCATCAAGTTTAGGTTCTAGGAATATGTATTAGCTCCTAGTACATATATATATATATATATATATATGTGGTTAAAACAGCTCCCTTTCATCCACTTAGCAGGACCTTTGGGGTCTGTCATTCTGACAAGGGAATTTCAATAAGCTTTGTAAATGCTCGGAAGTGGGAGTTACCATTGACCAGGAACCTAACTGGAGCAGCCATATAGATACTGTGGCTACAAAAGCAGGTCAGAAGCTAGGCCAGCATTAGTTGTCCATCCCCAATTGCCCTTGAGAAGGTGATGAGCCATCAATGTAGAGTTCCAGGATTTTGACTACAGAATTCCCAGCCTCTGACCTGCTCTAGTCGTCACAGTAGCCATATGGCTGCTCCAGTTAAGTTACATTAGCACTATGCCACCGCCTCTCCCTGCAGCCTCTGACTCCCCAAAGTCTGTCCACCTACATCATGTGCATCATCAACAAGACACAAGTCAACAATGGGATGGAATATTCTCCACTTGCCTGGATGAGTGCAGTTCCAACAATGTTCGAGAAGCTCCACACCAACCAGGACAAAG
This sequence comes from Cetorhinus maximus, assembly GCF_964194155.1. Classification (NCBI taxonomy): domain Eukaryota; kingdom Metazoa; phylum Chordata; class Chondrichthyes; order Lamniformes; family Cetorhinidae; genus Cetorhinus; species Cetorhinus maximus. The sequence goes on from NC_135883.1 coordinate 171,434,799, forward strand.
CAGCCCACTTGATTGGCATCCATCCACCAACTTAAACATTCACTCCGCCCAACACTGAAGCACAATGGCAGCAGTGTTTACTATCGACAAGATATACTGCAGAAACTCACCAAGGCTCCTTCGACGGCACCTTCCAAACCCACGACCTCTACCACCTCGAAGAACAAGGGCAGCAGATGTATGGAAACCCTGCAAGTTCCCTCCAAGTCTCATACCATCCTGACTTGGAAATATATTGTTGTTCCTTCACTGTCACTGGGTCAAACTCCTGGAACTCCCTCTCTAACAGCATTGTGGGTGTACCCACACCACATGGACTGCAGAAGTTCAAGAAGGCAGCTCACCACCACCTAAAGGGCAATTAAGACATATAAATGCAGACATTCTCAGTGCGACCTGCACTGGAGTGCGATCTCAACAGTGAGAGTTTGGTGAGCTGAGGGAGTTTTGTGAGCAGGTAAAGGAGGTGCTCCTAACTTTTTCACCCTGTAGGAACTGGTTCTTGCTGTACATAGGGGAAGGAGCTAGCTGTTTGTTGAGTATCTGGTAAGTGGTAAAGGTCTATTATATTCCTAAGGTTTAAAGCAGTACAGGAATTTGTGATAGTTTAATAAATATATAAAATAAAATAAATAATTGAATAAAATAATTAAGTAATTAATTAAAGTACATAAGTAAGGCAGGACAGGTGATGTGTCATGGCTGCAGCATGTGAGAGCTTCTGGATACCAGTGTTATCCAGGGAAAGCACGTCTGCAGTAAATGTCTGCAGCTTGAGGAGCTTCAGCTCAAAGTCACTGAGCTGGAGGCTGAACTGCGGACACTGCGACACAGGGAGGGGGAAAGTTACCTGGACGCTTTGTACCAAGAAAGGTCACACCCTTTAGAATAGGGTCTTCTGATTTGAAAGGTGGTCAGGGACAGGAGGGTGTGACAGCGAGTGAGACAGATGAGGGGACCCAGAGGGAGGGGTGCAGAAGTGTGAGCTCCTGCAATTGTCCAACAGGTTTGAGGTTCTTTCAGCTTGTTTGGATGAGAATGGGGGCTGTAGGGTGGATGAGCTGACTGAACACGGCACTGTGGTACAGGAAGTCATTCAAGTGGGGTGAGCACAAAGGAATGTAGTGGTAGTATGGGACAGTATAGTGAGGGGGATTGACCCTGTTCTCTGTAGCAAGGACCGAGTCCAGACGGTCTTGTTGCCTGCCTGGTGCCAGGGTTCAGGACATTTGTTCAGGGCTAGAGAGGAACTTGCAGTGCAGGGCGAGTATCCAGTATTTTCAATATTTTCTTGTGTTTTGATTTCCACATTCCCATCTAACCCCCATAACCTTTGATTCCTTTGCCTAACAAGAATCTATCTACCTCTGCCTTAAAAATATTCAATGACCCCACCTCCACTACCTTCTGAGGCAGAAAATTCCAAAGTCGCACAATCCTCAGAAAAAAATTCTCATCTCTGTCCTAAAAGGGCGACCCCTCATCTAAGTCATTGATGTAAATTGTAAAAAGTTCAGGCTGCAGTTCAGTCCTCTGTGGGATGCCACTCGTCATATCCTGTCAATCAGAAAAAGACCCATTTATGCTTACTCTCTGCTTTCTGCCAGCCATCCAATCTTCTATCCATGCTAATATGTTACCCTCTACACCATGCACTTTTATTTTCTGTAATAATCTTTGATGTGGCACTTTATCAAATGCCTTCTGGAAATCCAAGTACAGTACATCTACAGGCTCCCCTTTATGCACTGTGCATGTTACTCCTTCAAAAAACTCCAATAAATTGGTTAAATATGATTTTCTTTTCACAAAACCATGTTGACTCGTCCCTATTGCCTTGAGCTCTTCTAAGTGCCCAGCTATAACCTCTTTAATGATTGATTCTAATAACTTCCCCATGTCAGATGTCAAGCTAACTGGCCTATAGTTTCCTGCCTCCCTCCCTTTTTGAATAGAAGGGTTAGATTTGCAACTTTTCAATCTGATGGAACCTTTCCAGAGTCTAGCGAATTGTGGAAAATTAACACCAGCACATCAACTACCTCATTAGCAACTCCTTTTAAGACCCTAGGATGTACTCCACTGGGATACAGAGACTTGCCAGCCCGCAGTGAACCCAAAAGCAAAATATTTGTTTGTTTCTTCTGCCATTTCCTTATTATCAGCTATTAACCCCCACTGTCACTCTCTAGACGACAAACATTCACTTTACTTACTCTTTTCCTTTTTAAGTACCTGTAGAAACTCTTGCTTTCGCTTTTACATTTCTAGCTACCTTCCTCTCATACTCTTAATTTTTTTCTCCTGATTAACCTTCTAGTCATTCTCTGCTGTTCTTTATATTCTGTCTAATCATCTGTCCTGCCACTTATCTTTGTGGAGTTGTATGCTTTTTCCTTAAGTCTGATGCTTTCCTTGACATCTCTAGTTAACCACGGATGGTGGGTCCACCCCTTAGAATTTTTCTTTATAGTAGGAATGTACTTATTCAGAATACTCAGAAATATCTCCTTAAATGTCTTCCACTGCTTCCCTATTGATCTATCTTCTAGCCTAGTTTTCCAGTCGATTCAGCTAGCTCAGCTTTCCTCCCCACATAGTTGCCCTTATTTAAGTTTAAGATACTAGTCTTAGACTCACTCTTCTCCCTTTCAAACTGGATGTAAAATTCAATCATATTGTGGTCGCTGCTACCTAAGGGTGCCTTTACTCTGAGGTCATTAATTAATCCTATCACGTTACACAATACCAAATCTAATATAATCTGCTCTCTGGTTGGTTCCAGAACATGCCGCTCTAAGAAACTATCTCGAAAGCATTCTAAGAACTCCTCATCCAGGTTACTACTGCCAATCTGATTTTTCCAGTTTATGTATAGATTAAAATCACCCATGGTTATTGCCGTCCCTTCATCACAAGCACACAATATTTTCTCTTGAATACTTTGTCCTACACTTTGGCTACTGTTCGGGGGCCTGTAGACCACTCCCACTAATGACTTTTCCTCCTATTCTTCATCTCCACCCAAACCGATTCTACATCCTGATCTTCTGAACCAAGGTCATGTCTAACTAGTGCACCAGTGCCCTCTTTGATTAAGTGTTACCCCTTTACCTAGCTTCCTATTCTTCTTAAATGTCATGTACCTATTAATATTAAGGACCCAATCATTGTCGTCCTGCAGCCACGTCTCCATAATTGCTAGCAGATCATATTTATTTACTTCACTGTGGACCATCAATTCATTTACTTTGTTATGAATGCTACGTGCATTCAGATAGAGAGCTTTCAGTTTTGTCTTTTTGTTACTTTTGTAACATCTAGTCTTAACTGTTCATGTATTCTTAGGTTTTTTCTCTCTGTCCCTTCCTGCCATTCTCTGACTCTCATTTCTCATATTACTATTTTGCTCTCCTGTCTTGACTCTACACTTGAATTCCTGCCTCTACTCAAGCTTGATCCCTCATCCCTCTTGTTTAGTTTAAAGCCCTCTCTACTTTCCTAGTTATGTGATTTGCGAGGACACTCGTCCCAGCAATGTTCAGATGTAAACCGTCCCAACAGTACAGCCCCCACTTTCCCCAGTGCTGTTGCCAGTGCCCAACAAACCAGAACCCACTTCTCCCACACCAGTCTTTGAGCCATGCATTTGTCTCTCTAATCTTATTTGCCCTATGGCAATTTGCGCATGGCTCAGGTAATAACCCAGAGATTATTACCTTTGAGGTTCTGCTCCAACATGGAGGATTCATCTTTCAGCTTCAGGAACTTTCTTTTAATCAACTTTAATGGACCTCTTACTTCAAGACATAGATCAATTCAAATGGACTAAATCCAGCAGATTCATTGGGAGAATCTCTGGGAGCAAATAGTAAGAAATATAATCCTTTGTCCCAATCCTTTGGGTATTCATGGCAATGGGTCCTAATCATGGTTTTGAGAGTCTGATGATATCTCTCTAAAGCTCCGTGTGTCTATGGGTGATAGGTAGACTTCAGTTGTTTGATACCCAAACTGCTGATATGTCCTGGAAAATTTTAGACATGAAGTTAGAATCTTGGTCAGGTTGTATTTCAATTGGTAGACCATAACGAGTGAAAAATTGAGTAAACTTTTCCACTACTACCTTAGCTGCAATTGTCCTTTAAGGAATAGCTTCTGGAAATCAGGTGATCATATCCATGATTGTAAGGATATATTGATGTCCTGCTTTGTTTTGAGTAATGGTCCTACACAATCAACTAATACTCGACTGAATGGTTCTTGAAAAACTGGTATAGGTATTAAAGCTACTGATTTGATTACATGTTGAAGTTTACCTACTACCTGACATGTATGACACGTCTTACAAAATTGCACAACGTCCTTATTAAGTTTTGGCCAGGTAAAATGCCTGTTTATCGATGCTTGGGTTTTCTGTATTCCTGCATGTCCTGCCATAGGGATTTCATGTGCTACTCGCAATATCTCATGATATTTGGGTGGTACCACTATCGGATGAACAACCGTCCATTCCTCATCTGCAGGTCTGTGAGGATGTCTCCACTTCCTCATCAGAACTCCATTTTTAAGGTAATAGCACTCCGGAACTCCTTCAGCCTCAGCGTGAGCTGACTGTGCTAATTTGTTTAACTCTGGATCTGCTTTCTGAAGACCTGCCAAACACTCCCTTTGAATTATCCTCATCCTTAAATAAAGTTTCGGCAACTCTAACATCTGCTCATGGTATTACTTTGACCTCTTGTTATGGACATTGTTTAGCCATTGCTCTGGTCACCACACACAATGGAAAAATACCAAGTGCTTGTTCTTGTAATTGCTCTGTCTCTTTAGCGTCTCTTGGGCTTTCCGTAATTATGGGCGAAGTTATAACCTTCACTTCTGCCAAAACATTCCCCAGGAGTAAATCAACTCCATCCACGGGTAATTTCTTAACCATTCCTCCAACCATCAATCCAGACAACAATTCAGACTCCAATTGCACTTTGTACAATGGAACTGGGATATAATCTCTACTTATCCCACTTACCAATACTTTAGCTTTCATTGAATTCTCTGGAGGGAAAACTAGGTCCTTCTCCAGCAAGAGAGTTTGAGTAGCTCCTGTGTCCCTTAATATAGTTATGGGTTTAGCTGCATCATTTGATGAAAAAGGGGTTATCTTCCCTTTAGACAAAAACCCTTTATGTCTCTCATCTACCTTATTCACTTCACCTGCAATCACAGCAGTGTTTACCTCCAGACCCTTATTTGTAGTTAAAGCTACAATTTGATCCATGGCATTTTCTTTTTGAGTTCCCCATTCGGACTCACTCTAACAAACTCAAATAAGTCCTATGGGCTTCCCTCACGACTTCCAGCATCCTGAACGAATGTGTCCTACTGTATTACAATGGAAACACTTCGGCCTTCGAGTTTCACCTCCACCCTCAGTACCTTTCCCCCTGATCTGGGGAGGAGATCTCAAGGTATTCCCAGCTATCCATTCTTTACCCTGACCACTTGCCTTCCTTTCACTCTCCTACTTTCTATCCTTTTCAAATGTATGGGGGTGATGGAAAAAAGGTTTAGTTTTATGCTCAGCTCATAATCGTCAGCCATTACTGCTGCCCGTCGAGGAGTTGCATCCCTTTGGTCTTCCACATGGGTTCTTATTACAGAAGGTAGGGAGTTTTTAAACTCTTCCAAGGGAATGGTCTATCTGAGAACTTTATAGGTAGTTTCAACTCCTAATGCTCATATCCACCTGTCAAAACAATTTTGCTTAAGCCTTTCAAATTCAATGTAGGCTTGCCCAGGATGTTTCCTTAAATTTTGAAACTTATGTCTATATGCTTCAGGGACTTCATTTGCACTCAAAATGGCTTTTTTCACCACGTTATAATCCCTCGAAAACTCCTCTGACAGTGAAGCATAAATTTCCTGTGCTCTAACTGTCAATTTGCTCTGCATGGGCCATGTCCAGTTTTCTTTCGGCTAGTTCATCTGTTTAGCTATCTTCTCAAATGAAATAAAAGAATGCTTCAACATCCCTTTCCTCAAACTTTGGAAGAGCTTGTACAAATTTAAACATCTACCCACTGAGTTCTGATCTGGAAATAAGTCCTGCCTCACCTCCTGGTGTGTCTTTTTTAACTGCCAGCATTTGAAGCTGGCATTCCCTTTCCTTGTCTTCTATCCTCATCATTTCTAACTCCCTTTCCTATATTCTTTCTCCCTCCTCCCTTTGGAAATCAAGTTTTTGCACTTCCATTTCCGCCTGTTCCCTTTGGAATGCCCTTTCTCGTTCCTTTTCTTTTTCTGCTGCCTCTAGTTCCAATTTTTAATTTGCAACTGAATTTGAGCCCATTCCAATGAACCACCTCTTGGAGAACTCAGTCTCTCAGGTATTCCTTCCAATTTCGAATGCTGTGCCATCTCTTCGATGATCTCTGCCTTCCTAGCTTTGGCTGGCAATTCTTCTCTTAATTTACTTGCCAATTCGATTAACCTGGCTTTTGGGATCCTTTGTAAAATTGTCAGGGACACCTCTTCAACTTGCAGAAAAGCTTTAGCAGTTTCCAGTGCCACCTTATTTTTGATAGTATAAACCTGGTGTTTCTTTTTAGCTTTTATTACTTACTAAATCGACACCCAAATCGTCGTTGTGTTTTGTTCCAAAATATCCTGGATTCGAGCCCCCAAACTTTGTCAAAATTCACTGGAGATAGTGCGTTGTAATATCAAGCTCCACTGTTCCCCAGGCTGTGACACATGTGAAAAGTTTGACCAAACCGCCAGGTTGCCCCAATTCTACCTGTTTAATTTAGGTTAACAGAATATGAGCACCAGGTTTGTAAACTTAATAAGTTTATTGGACAAATTGCCTTTAACTAGTGGCAGGAGAAAGAAATATGAAGTGCTAATTTCTAACTTTATAACCTAAACTCTACCCCTTCTTAAACTCCTATAAACAAACACAGACACACGCATAAGACACACAAAACATGGATTTTAAGGGCGAGATAAAACAGTTCAATTGCATCACTTCGGAGTACAGCATTAGATGGGTCGATTTTGATTGACGTCTTCTAAATTCCTTGCAGTTTGTTGTTGATGACACAAGGTGGTTTCCCAGCACTTTCAGTCTGTGGTCCATTGTTGAAAAACTTGCTTTTCAATGTCTCTACTGGTCCCATTTGCCTCTTGACAGAGGTTTTCAGAAAAAGCAGGTTACAGAGATGTGAGGAATAGCCAGCTAGCTACTATGGCAGAACTGCTGGAATCTTACAGACACAGGAGAGAGAGGTTTTAGGTCTTCCCTCTTTGCAGGCTAGGAGCTGTACTGTCTGCACTGTTACCACACAAAACCCTGGTCAACTGGTCAGGAGCCAATTAAAATGCTGTAGTCAGGTAGTTGCCCTTAGTCCAGGACTCCTTTCTGGCACCATGCTGTTCTTTTATGGCACACTCTGTTCCAAGATACCAACATTGTAGATATTCCTCATCCTGATCATGTAAACATGTCTTTCAATATGGTAGTTTTTAAAGCCACAGTCCAATTTTAAAGCCACAGTCCAAGAAAAATAAAAAGAGGTTTTTTACACCTATCAAACCCCTTCATCATCTTGTACATTTAATGAGATTACTTCGTATTTTTCTAAACTTCAGAGAATATAGATCCAATTTACTGAGCCTCTGGTCACGACAACTCCCTCACCCAGGGACCAATCTAGTGAACAGTCACTGTTCAGCCTCCAATGTAAATGTTGAGACCAAAACTACACAACAGTATTCCAGGTATGGTCTCATCAAAACCTGTACAATTATAGTTTGGTCCTGTACTCCAATCCATTTGGAATAAAAGCCCATATGAACTTTATAAAGGTTCAGCATAACTTCCCTGCTTTTGTACTCAATGGCCAAGATTTTATGGCCCTGCCATGGTGTCTCTCTCCCCGGCGAGCCATTTAAATCTTCATTCAGTTCGGTGGGACTGTAACATCCTGCCAGGCGGGAGGGGCCATAAAATCCTGGCCAATGCCTCTATTTATGAAGCCCCAGATCCCATATGCTTTGCTAACCACTCTCTCACTACATCTTGCCACCTTTATACATCTAAGCACACAAACCCCAGGTCCCTCTATTCTGCACACTCTTTAGGATTGTGCCATTAAGTCTATATCGCCTCCCTCTATTCCTTCTGCCAAAATACATCACCCCACACTTTTCTGCATTAAATTCCATCTGCCACCTGTCTGACAACTCTGCTAGTCTATTGCAGGCAACTGGTATCCTTCTCATTGTTTACCATTCTTCCAAGTTTCATATCATTGGCAAATTTTGAAATTTTATTATGTATTCCAAGGTCCATGTCATTCATATATAAAAAAAAGCAGTGGTCCCACACTGACCATTGGGGAACATCACTGTCAACCATCCTCCAGTCTGAAAAACAACCATCCACCATGACTCACTGCTTTCTGTCCTTAAGCCAATTTTTAAAATTCAATCGACACAAACCCTTCTGTTTCATAAGCCTCAATTTTGTTAACCAGACTTTTGTGGTACCCTGTCAAATGCTTTCTTACATATCCACTGCATTCCCTTCATCATCCTTTTGTTACTACATTAAAAAATTCAATTAGATTAATCAAGCATTCCCTACATGTTTCCCACCTTTTAAAAAAATTCTGTTTTATTCTTACGATCAAAGTGAGCAAATTCACACTTCCCAACATTATACACCATTTACCATCTTGTTGCCCACTCACTAAACCTGTCTATATCTCGTTGTAGCCTCTCTGTGTCTTCATCACAACTTACCTTCCCACCTACCTTTGTATTGTCAGCAAACTTAGATACAATACTCTCTGTCTCTTCATCTAAGCCATTAATATAGATTGTAAATAGCTGAGACCCCAACACTTATCCTTGCAGCACTTTACTCATCACAGCCTGCCAACATGAAAATGCTCTATTTATCCCTCCTCTCAGCTTCCCGTCCATTAACAAACCCTCTAACTGTGCTAAATTTTACCCCTAACTTCACAAACCCTTATCTTGCCTATTAACCTTCGATGTGGCACCTTATTTATGCTTTTTGGAAATCCAGATATACATCATCTACTGGTTCCCTTTTATTTACCCTACTAGTTACATCTTCAAAAAAGCTCACATCAATTTGTCAAAAATGGTTTCCCTTTTGAAAAACCATGTTGACTTGCTCTAATCAGACTCTGCTTTTCTAAGTGTACTGTTAAGATTTCCTTAATAATGGATTCCAACATTTTCCCGACAACTGATGTCAAGCTACATGGCCTATAGTTCACTATTTTCTCTCTCTCTCTCCTTTCATGAAAAGTGGTGTTACATTTGTTAACTTCCAATCTGCTAGGACCTTTCCAGAATCAAGGGAATTTTGGAAAATCATAGCCAGCATAACCACTATCTCTGTACCTATCTCTTTTAGAACGCTACGGTGTAGACCATCAGGTCCTTGTCATTCATCGTATTTCACCCCCTTAAATTTCTCCAGTAATTTTTCTCTGCTGATATTAATTATTTGAATTTCTTCACTTTAATAGATTTTTTAAAATTATTTTTAGGGAACATTGTGTTATTCTGTAGTAAGCTCGGCTGGGAGAAGATGCAGTTTGAATCAGCCATCCAGTCAAGCCAGACAAGTCTTGGGCAGCAAAAAGCAGTCTTGCTTTGAAGTCTTGGATTTTCACAGCAGAGTTGAAGAGAGTTCAACAGGTCATGTGGTATTGCCTTTTGTAGAGCTACGGCAGTTTGCCTTGGGTAATATTACTGGATTTTTTATAGTTAGACATCTATAAGAGAGTGTTGTCTGGAAGGTGTTTACTTGTGGGTCTGACCAAGTAGGGAGTCTTTTGGGGGAATATTTTGTAAGACTAATTTTAACTGTGTAGCTGTAATCTTATGTGCTTAAGTTTTCTTTCCTTCTTATTGATAGGGCTTTAAGGCCAGGATTTTCGGTTCAGCGAGCGAGGGTGGGGCCCGCTCGCTAAGGCGAAAAATGACGCGGGATGACGTCAGGCGTGCGCCCCGATGTCACCATGTGTCATTTAGATTTTCAGTTCGGTGGCACGTCCGCCGAACTGTCAACGGCCTGTTAAGGCCTGTTAAAAACTAATTGAACTAATAAAATGGGCTAAAACAAAAACAAAAAAACCTCCCTGTCACTCGCCATTTTAACACTCCACCCTGCTCTCTTGCCCACATGTCTGTCCTTGGCTTGCTGCATTGTTCCAGTGAAGCTCAACGCAAACTGGAGGAACAGCACCTCATCTTCCGACTAGGCACTTTACAGCCTTCCGGGCTGAATATTGAATTCAACAACTTTAGATCTTAAACTCCCTCCCCCCATCCCCACCCCGTTTCTTCCCCCTCCCTTTTGTTTTTTTCAATAATTTATATAGATTTTTCTTTTCCCACCTATTTCCATTATTTTAAAATCTACAACTAATGCCTTGTCAGTCTTTCCACCCCACCCCCACTAGAGCTGTACCTTGAGTGTCCTGCCATCCATTCTTAATTAGCACATTTTCTTAGATAATATCACCATCTTCAACACCTCTTTGATCCTTTTGTCTGACATCTTTTGATTATCTGCTCCTATCACTGCTTGCTTGTCCCTACAACCACCTCCCCCCTCAACTTCTCCCCCCCACTCCACCCACCACCTTAAACCAGCTTATATTTCACCCCTCTCCTAACTATACTCAGTTCTGCTGAAGGGTCATGAGGACTCGAAACGTCAACTCTTTCCTTCTCCGCCGATGCTGCCAGACCTGCTGAGTTTTTCTGTTTTTGTTTTGGATTTCCAGCATCCGCAGTTGTTTTTTGTTTTTATCTCTGTGTTTAATTGACTGCCACTCCTCTTCAAGAAATGCCTACCTTGAAGAAGTATTGCTCTGTTCTCCGACAGGATTTCCGCCTGTCTCTTCTGCCTTGTTCACCTTCATTGCTTTCCATTTCTCTCCTGGTGTTTGGTAAGGCGTTAACTAAAACACGCTTTCACAGCCATATTTCCTTCCTCAGTGACTGTCTCCGTCTCCGACTCACCCCACGTGGATTTCAACTGAAATTCCATCCCTCTTGTTTCGAACCCACCCAGGATTACAGGTATCTCCGGGACATAAAATGTTTCTCGGACTGCTGTTCCCGTCGCACTCTGAGATCCACACTCAGTGCCACGCGCCGCCATATGAACACACTCAACCTCTCCCTTCAGCAGCACCGCCGCACCCTTTTTCAAAGCTGCGCGTGCCCCCAGTTTCATTTTATTCTTCGTCTCATCCGACGCCTCAACAACAAGAAACTTTTTCTCTTTCTCTCAAGTGCTAAGGAACGCAAGCTCCAACAACTCATCGACACCAACACCCATCTGGGACCCTCCACCCCTGCTTGTCCCCACCCCATCTTCCAATCCCAGCCCCAGCCGCGTATTCACTATACCCCCTGACCTTCCCCTCTCCGATGCTGAACGTTCAGTGCTCAGCAAAGGACTTAGTTTCATACCCTTACGCCCTCATCTCAATGAATTTCGGGCTCGGCAGGATGCTGAACTCTTCTTCCGTCGTCTTCATCTCCGTGCTCACTTCTTTGGGCAGGAGTCCTCTCCCCGTTCAACGGATCCTTTCACCCACCTCCAATATTCTCCCTCCACCTGGACCCCTCCCTCTGGATTCTTACCTTCTCTTGATCTTTTCATTGAGAACTGTCGGCGTGACATTAGTCGTCTCAATTTCTCTGCTCCTCTCACCCATTCTAATCTGTCTCTCTCTGAACTTGCTGCACTCCGTTCTCTCAGGTCCAACCCCAACATTGTCATCAAACCCGCTGACAAGGGTGGTGCTGTTGTTGTCTGACACACTGACCTCTACCTCGCGGAGGTTGAGCGTCAACTCGCAGACACTTCCTCCTACCTCTCCCTGGACCATGACCCCACCACGGAACATCAAGCCATTGTTTCCAGGACTGTCACTGACCTCATCTCCTCTGGAGATCTTCCTCCCACAGCTTCCAACCTGATAGTCGCCCAACCTCGGACGGCCCGCTTCTACCTCCTACCCAAAATCCACAAACAGAACTGTCCTGGCCGACCGATCGTGTCAGTCTGTTCCTGCCCCACGGAACTCATTTCTCGTTATCCTGACTCCCTTCTCTCTCCCCTTGTCCAGTCCCTTCCCACCTACATCCGTGATTCCTCTGACACCTTACGTCACATCAACAATTTCCAGTTCCCTGGTCCCAACCGCTTCCTCTTCACCATGGACGTCCAATCCCTCTACACCTCCATCCCCCCACCAGGATGGTCTGAGGCCCCTTAGCTTCTTCCTTGAACAGAGGCACGAACAATCCCCATCCACCACTACTCTCCTCCGTCTAGCTGAACTTGTTCTCACACTGAACAATTTTTCCTTTAACTCCTCTCACTTCCTCCAAATAAAAGGTGTGGCTATGGGTACCCGCATGGGCCCCAGCTACGCCTGTCTCTTTATGGGGTATGTGGAACATTCCTTGTTCCAGTCCTAGTCTGGCCCCCTCCCACAACTCTTTCTCTGGTACATCGATGATTACTTCGGTGCGGCTTCATGTTCTCGTCGGAACCTGGAAAAATTTATTAATTTTGCTTCCAATCTCCACCCTTCCATCATTTTCACATGGTTCATCTCTGACACTTCCCTTCCCTTCCTTGACCTCTCTGTCTCAATTTCTGATGATAAACTGTCCACCAATATCCATTACAAGCCTACCGACTCCCACAGCTACCTCGACTACAGCTCCTCACACCCCGCTTCCTGTAAGAACTCCATCCCATTCTCTCAGTTCCTTCACCTCCGTTGCATCTGTTCTGATGACGCTACCTTCAAAAACAGTTCCTCTGACCTGTCCTCCTTCTTCCTTAACCGAGGTTTTCCACCCACGGTCGTTGACAGGGCCCTCAACCGTGTCCGGCCCATCTCCCGCGCATCCGCCCTCACGCCTTCTCCTCCCTCCCAGAAACATGATAGGGTCCCCCTTGTCCTCACTTACCACCCCACCAGCCTCCGCATTCAAAGGATCATCCTCCGCCATTTCCGCCAACTCCAGCATGATGCCACCACCAAACACATCTTCCCTTCACCCCCCCGGCGGCATTCCGTAGGGATCGTTCCCTCCGGGACACCCTGGTCCACTCCTCCATCACCCCCTACTCCTCAACCCCCACCTATGGCACCTCCCCATGCCCACGCAGAAGATGCAACACCTGCCCCTTCACTTCCTCTCTCCTCACCGTCCAAGGGCCCAAACACTCCTTTCAAGTGAAGCAGCATTTCACTTGCATTTCCCCTAACTTAGTCTACTGCATTCGTTGCTCCCAATGCGGTCTCCTCTACATTGGAGAGACCAAACGCAAACTGGGCGACCGCTTTGCAGAACACCTGCGGTCTGTCCGCAAGAAAGACCCAAACCTCCCTGTCGCTTGCCATTTTAACACTCCACCCTGCTCTCTTGCCCACATGTCTGTCCTTGGCTTACTGCATTGTTCCAGTGAAGCTCAACGCAAACTGGAGGAACAGCACCTCATCTTCTGACTAGGCACTTTACAGCCTTCCGGGCTGAATATTGAATTCAACAACTTTAGATCTTAAACTCCCTCCCCCCATCCCCACCCCGTTTCTTCCCCCTCCCTTTTGTTTTTTTCAATAATTTATATAGATTTTTCTTTTCCCACCTATTTCCATTATTTTTAAATCTACAACTAATATCTTGTCAGTCTTTCCACCCCACCCCTACTAGAGCTGTACCTTGAGTGTCCTGCCATCCATTCTTAATTAGCACTTTTCTTAGATAATATCACCATCTTCAACACCTCTTTGATCCTTTTGTCTGTGACATCTTTTGATTATCTGCTCCTATCACTGCTTGCTTGTCCCTACAACCACCCCCCCCTCAACCCCACCTTAAACCAGCTTATATTTCACCCCTCTCCTAACTATACTCAGTTCTGCTGAAGGGTCATGAGGACTCGAAACTTCGACTCTTTTCTTCTCCGCCGATGCTGCCAGACCTGCTGAGTTTTTCCAGGTATTTTGTTTTTGTAATAAAATAGGCTGCCCGTCCAACCTTGGCGGGCAGGGAAAGAGCCCAGGTGGCCTTCGCATTTTTCATGGAACCTCATCCATGGGAGGGATGACGTTTCATGAAGTGTTTAAAAATTGAATACAAAATTTTTTAAAAATTCATTGACATGTCCCAGCTCATGTGACACTGTCACATGAGGGGACATGTTTTAAAAGATTTTAATTTCTTTATTTAGGTGTTTAAAACTTAAAACTAATCTCCCTGAGGCACCTCTGTGCCTCAGGGAGATTTCTGCGCTCTTTTGCGCACATGCGCAAAACAGCACAGGCCCCGACTCAGGGAATTCCTCCCCCTCTGCCCTTGCCCGCACAGCGCTTTCAGGTACGTGACACGCTGGGCGAGCCTTAATTCTCCCGCCCACGTAAAATGGTGGCACAGACCCGATTGGGGGCACCGATCAGGCTCGTGCCTGCCCCCACACAACCCCCCGACAGAGGGAAAATTCTCCCCTGACTTTCAATTTTTAAAATCTCAAAAGTGTGACTAGACTTTTTGTTGCCGAGATCATTACGCTTTCTTCTTATTTTCAGAATACAAAAAAAGGCTATGGCCCGCAGGCCAAGTTTCTCTCTGGGATTTGGTTTACTCAGCATTTAACATCTGCTGTGGTCATAACATTAGCACTGAGTTACCCTCTATTTCTGGTATGGAACTTGTGTCTTCTACAACGAAGACAGGCAAAAATATTTGTTCAATATCTCTGCCATTCCCTTGTTCCCCCTAATAGTTTTCCTGTTTCTGCTTCTAAGGGACCAACATTTAGTTTACTACTCTCTTCCTGTTTATATACTTATAAAAGCTCTTACAGTCTGTTTTTAAATTCCTGATGTAACGGAGTTAAAACCTCACTATATTTTTTATGAAATATATATCTACCATCGTGGCTAATTATAAGATTTTAAAAACTGGACAAAGACTTTAAAATGACTGAAGCCATACAAACATACGAAATAGGAGAAGTAAGCCAGTCGGCCTGTTGAGCTTGCGCTGCCATTCAATAAGGTTATGGCTGATCTCATGTTTCGAATTCCACATTCCCATCTACACCCGATAACCTTTGATTCCCTTGCCTAACAAGAATCTATCTACATTTGCCTTAAAAATATTCAATGGCCCCGCCCACACCGCCTTCTGACGCAGAGAATTCCAAAGTCGCAAAACCTAAATGGGTGACCCCTAATTTTAAAACAGTGTCCCCTAGTTCTGGACTCACCCACAAGAGGAAACATCCTTTCTATGTCTATCTTGTCGAGACCATTCAGGGTCTTATATCCTTCAATCAAGTCACCCCTCACTCTTCTACACTCTAGTGGAAACACGCCCAGTGTTTCCTCATAAGACGACCCACACACTCCAGGTGTCAATCTAGTAAACCTTCTATGAACCACCTCCAATGCATTTATATCCTTCCTTAAATAACCAAAATTGCACACAGTATTCGAGGTGCGGTCTCACCTGTATAACTGAAGCATAACATCAAGGGCTGGGGGGGAACTTAGAGTGGGAGGGGAGTGATCCAGTTGTCATTGCCCACATTGGTACCAACGACATTGATAGAACTAGAAAGAAGGTTCTGCTGAAAGGATTTGAACAGTTAGGAGCTAAATTAAAAAGCAGAACCTCCAAGGTAATCTCAGGATTAATTTCTGAGCCACAGGCAAAGGATAAATAAAGTCAAGGAGTTAAATGCGTGGTTCAAAGATTGGTGCGGGAGGAATGGGTTTCAGTTCATAGGGCACTGGCACCACTACTGGGATAGAAGGGAGTTGTTCCGGTGGGATGGGCTTCATTTGAATCATGCGGGGACCAGTGTCCTAGCGAATCGAATAACTGGGGATGTAGAGAGGGCTTTAAATTAAACAGAGAGGAGATACATAGGTTTACAAAACAATAGGATATGGCAGCATTGCTATTTAGGTAATTATACCCAGAGTGTGACAGGAAAGGACAGAGTATACAAATATAAAAAAAAGCATCAAATAGGGTCAAAGGGGGAAAAAATGATAAAAAAGAAAAATTAATGGCTCTTTGTTTAAATGCACGTAGTATTCAATGCATTCGTAGCAGCAGTGGCACAGCAGCAGCAGCGTGGACCATCTACAAGATGCACTGCAGGAATTCACCAAGGCTCCTTAGACAGCACATTCCAAACCCACGACCACTACCATCTAGAAGGTCAAGGGCAGCAGATAGATGGGAACATCACCACCTGGAAGTTCCCCTTCAAGCCACTCATCACCCTGACTTGGAAATATATCGCCGTTCCTTCATTGTCGCTGGGTCAAAATCCTGGAACTTCATTCCTAACAGCACTGTGGGTGTACCTACACCACATGGACTGCAGCGATTCAAGAAGGCAGCTCACCACCACCTTCTCAAGGGCAACTAGGGATGGGCAATAAATGCTGGCCTAGCCAGTGAAGCCCACATCCCGGGAATGAATAAAAAAACATTTCCAAGTCAGAATAGTGTGTGGCTTGGAGGGAAACTTGCAGATGGTGATGTTCCCATGCATCTGCTGCCTTTGTCCTTCGAGACAAAAATAAAAGCATTGCAAATATTTCTGTTTTGTGGAGATTAAAACCTTTTGCCCGGCAGAAGCTGCTAGACTTACGTTCAACTCCTCCAGCTTGTCGATAGCAGTTTTTGAATCCAGCAACTTGTTTGTTAGCTCTACAATCTCCCAGTCAAGGGTCTTCCTCTCCAGCTCAGCTTTTTTAACCTAGAGGAATGTACAGATGAGAAAAGGTGAGACATGTGCAGTGCTACGAGCTCAGTTTGTTCAGACAAGGTGCAAGGTTGTGACTATGGGAAAATGTTCATGAAAGTGGTGCAGTACAGTGCTCTTTTAAGGCTGGGTGATTCAGAGCAACATAGCAGAAGGGAGAAAGAGGAAGATGGTGAGATAGGAGAATGGGAAACTGGGAGCTAGACGGAGGGAGATGGTGTGATGGGAGAGTGAGAATCTGGGAGATAAGCAGAGGAAGAAAGAGGAAGATGGTGAGATAGGAGAATGAGAAACTGGGAGATAGATGGAGGAAGAAAGAGGAAAATGGCGAGATAGGAGTATGAGAAACTGGGAGATGGAGGAAGAAAGAGGAAAATGGTGAGATAGGAGAGTGAAAAACTATGGGAGATAGACGGAGGAAGAAAATGCCAACACAGGAAAATTGAATGAAGAAAATAAGCAAGCGCTGACAATTGTCGCCCAATCAATCAAATTCTTAGTGCACCAAACTGGGGCTTAGTCCAATACATGAACAGGGTGGGCATTTTAATCTGCAGGTCTGTGTAACTGTTCCACTTCAACTTGTAGGCATGTGCAACTGTACCATTTTAACCTGCAGGCCTGTATGACTGTAACCCTTCAACCTGCAGGCCTGTGTGGCTGTAACCCTTTTCAACCTGCAGCCTGTGTGACTGTTCCACTTTAACCAGCAGGCTTGTGCGACTGTACCACGTTAACCTGCAGGCCTGTGCGACTGTACCATTTTAACCTGCAGGCCTGTGTGACTGTACCACTTCAACCTGCAGGCCTGTGTGACTGTACCACTTCAACCTGCAGGCCTGTGTGACTGTACCACTTCAACCTGCAGGCCTGTGTGACTGTACCACTTCAGCCTGCAGGCCTGTGTGACTGTACCACTTCAGCCTGCAGGTGTGTGCTACTGTACCAAATTTCACAGTGACAGATATGTAGAGTGGTGACTGGCAGATATGCACCTGAGAAGTGTTTACATTAAATATTGTGGAGCTAAGTTAATTGACCAACCAAACACAACTTCAAAGATGAACTGTACACTGCCTAACACCTCCGACTTCCTTCCACAGAAAGAGATACCACTGAGTGCCCCTTTCATGCAGTACTCAGTTTAAAGAATAGCAAGTGGGATTTCTAAGTCACAGGTGCCCCAGCTGGCACAGTGAACCTTGATATCTAGGGCTTGGGTTAGGGGGTGACCAGGAATAGCACAAAGAAAATGATATCAGGCATTGGTTACTGTGGAGTGATGGGAGAAGAGGAGAGAAGGGCAGGGGGAGCGGAGGAGGGAAGAGCTGGGGCGGGGGTGGTGGTGCAGGGGAAGAGAGAGCGAGGGAGGGGATGGCGAGGGTAGGCGGGGAGGGGAGGGCAAGGGAGGGAGGGGGAGGGGAGAGCGAAGGGGTGGGGAGGGGAGAGTGAGAGGGTGTAGAAATGCAGAGCGAGGGGGCAGGGGAATGGAGTGCGAGGGGGCGAAGGATAGAGAGAGAAGGGGCGGGAAAACATAGTATGAGGGGACAGAAGAATTAAGGGCGAAGGATAGGGGGAATGAAGACCGAGGAGGGCAGGGGAATGGAGTGCGAGGAGGGCAGGGGAAGGGAGTGCGAGGAGGGCAGGGGAAGGGAGTGTGAGGAGGGCAGGGGAAGGGAGTGCGAGGAGGGCAGGGGAAGGGAGTGCGAGGAGGGCAGGGGAAGGGAGTGCGAGGAGGGCAGGGGAAGGGAGTGCGAGGAGGGCAGGGGAAGGGAGTGCGAGGAGGGCAGGAGAACGGAGTGCGAGGAGGACAGGGGAAGGGAGTGCGAGGAGGACAGGGGAAGGGAGTGCGAGGAGGGCAGGGGAATGGAGTGCGAGGAGGGCAGGGGAATGGAGTGCGAGGAGGGCAGGGGAATGGAGTGTGAGGAGGAGAGGGGAACGGAGTGCGAGGAGGGCAGAGGAAGGGAGTGCGAGGAGGGCAGGGGAATAGAGTGCGAGGAGGGCAGGGGAAGGGAGTGCGAGGAGGGCAGGGGAATGGCGTGCGAGGAGGGCAGGGGAACGGAGTGCGAGGGAGAAGGGGAATGGAGTGTGAGGTGGTAGGGGCTTGCAGCGTGAGGCGGTAGGGGAATGGAGAGTGAGGAGGGCAGGGGAATGGAGAGCGAGGGGTAGGGACAATGGAGAGCGAGGGGTAGGGACAATGGAGAGCGAGGGGTAGGGACAATGGAGAGCGAGGGGTAGGGACAATGGAGAGCGAGGGGTAGGGACAATGGAGAGCGAGGGGTAGAGACAATGGAGAGCGAGGGGTAGGGACAATGGAGAGCGAGGGGTAGGGACAATGGAGAGCGAGGGGTAGGGACAATGGAGAGCGAGGGGTAGGGACAATGGAGAGCGAGGGGTAGGGACAATGGAGAGCGAGGGGTAGGGACAATGGAGAGCGAGGGGTAGGGACAATGGAGAGCGAGGGGTAGGGACAATGGAGAGCGAGGGGTAGGGACAATGGAGAGCGAGGGGGAGGGGAATGGAGAGCAAGAGGCAGTGGAATGGAGCATGAGGGGCGGGGAATGGAGAGCAAGGAGGCGGGGGAATGGAGAGTGAGGGGGTGGGGGAACAGTTATCAAGGTTGTGGGGGCATTGAGTGCGAGGAGAGGGAGAAGAGAGGGTGGAATAAAGAGGGTGCAGATTTGGGGAGAGTGTTGGGGCAGGAGGAATCGAGACTGAGGTGGCGTGGAGAGGGCAAAGTGATGGGGCAAGGCGGGCAGAGGATGGGTGAGGACAGGAGGGCAGGGTGAGGGGTGAGCGAAGGGGCACGGGAATGGAGATTAGAGTGAGGGAGAGGGGGCAATGGAGGAAGGGAGGAGAAAGGTAATGGGGAAATGTAGAGAGTAAGGGAGAGAGGAAATGAATAGAGTGTGGGAGAGGGGACATGAATAGAATGAGGGAGAGGGGGAATGGGGAAAATGGAGAGAGCGAGGGAGAGGAGGAATGGGAAAATGGAGAAGGTGAGGGAGAGGGGAAGAATGGAAATGGAGGAAGTGAGTGAGGGGGCAGGGAAAATGGAGAGAAGGAGAGGGGGAAAAGGGAAATGGAGAGAGTGAGGGAGATGGAAAAATGGAATTGGAGAGAGTGAGGGAGAGGAGGAAATGGAGAGAGTGAGGGAGAGGGGGAATGGGGAAATGGGGAGAGTGACGCAGAGTGGAAAAGAGCAAATGGAGAGAGTGAGGGAGAGGGGCAGGGAAAATGGAGAGCGGGAGTGGGGGAAAAGGGAAATGGAGAGAATGAGGGAGAGGGGGGAAAGGGAAATGGAAAGAATGAGGGAGAGGGGGGGAAAGGGAAATGGAAAGAATGAGGGAGAGGAGCGGAGAGGGGGAAAGGGAAAAAGGAGAGAGTGAGGGAGAGGAGGGATGGGGAAATGGAGAGACTGAAGGAGAGGGGGAAAGGGGAATGGAGAGAGTGACGCAGAGTTGAGAAGAGGAAATGGAGAGTGAGGGAGAAGGGGAATGGAGACAGTGAGGGAGAGGAGGAATATGGAAATGGAGAGAGTGAGGGAGAGGGGGAATGGGGAAATGGAGAGTGAGGGAGAAGTGGGGAAGGGGAAATGGAGAGAATGAGGGAGGTGGGAAAGGGGAAATGCAGAGAGTGAGGGAGAGGGGAACAGTGAAAATGGAGAGTGAGGGAGAGGGGGAATACAGAGAGTGAGGGAGAGAAGGAGAGGGGAAATGGAGAGAATGACGGAGAGGGGAAAAATTGGAATGGAGACAATGGGGGAGAGTGGAAAAGAGGAAATGGAGAGTGAGGGTAAGGGGGAAATGGGGAGAGTGAGGGAGCGGAGGAATGTGGAAATGGAGAGAGTGGAGGGGGGAAGGACAACTGGAGAGAGTGAGGGAGAAGTGGGAAAAGGGAAATGAGGAGAGTGAGGGTGAGGTGGGAAGGGGAAATGGGGAGAGCGAGGGAGAGGGGGAAAGGGGAAACAGAGAAAGTTAGGGAGGTGGAAAATGGAAATGCCGAGTGAGGGAGGGGGGGAAAAGGGGAAATGCAGAGTGTGGGGGGGGGAAACGGAAATGGAGAAAGTTAGGGACGGAAGAAAATGGAAATGGAGAGAGTAAGGGAGAGGAGGAATGGGGAAATGGAGAGAATGAGGGGGGAAGAGCAAATGAAGAGAGTGAGTGAGAAGTGGGGAAGGGGAAATGGAGAGAGAGAGAGAGAGAGGGAGAGGAGTAATGGAGAGAGTGAGGGAGAGGGGAAAAGGGGAACTAGGGAGAGCGAAGGAGAGGGGGAATTGTGAAATGAAGAGAGTGATGGAGAGAGGGAAAGAGAAATGGAGAGAGTGAGGGAGGGGGTAAATGGGGAAATGGAGGGAGTGAGGGAGGGGGTAAACGGGAAAATGGAGGGAGTGAGGGAGAGGACAAAGGGGAAATGGAGGGAGTGAGGGAGTGGGGGAAAGGGGAAATTGAGAGAGTGAGGGAGAGGGTGAAAGAAATCGTGGAGAGTGAGGGTGATGGTAAAAGTTATGAGCTGAGACGAGGGAGAGAAAGGAGGAAGAACAGGAAAGGTTGGGGGCGGGGGGCTTGACCATGCACTATAATAGAAGTTCTGCACTGGAATAAATTCTTGATGCACAATATCACAAATCTCTTTAGATCAAATTTTTAAAACTTCATTTCCCAATGTTTTGATTCATATTTACGTACAGATATGATTTTTCTGCTTAGCATTGAACAGACATTGAAAATTAAACTAGATACTAACCCCACACTTTATCCCAGTATAATGTGGAGAAATATATGAAAGAGCTACGGATGTCATGATACTATTCTTTTTGTTAAAATGATGCTGGTTTAATTAAAGTATTTCAGTATAATGTTATCAACATTTTATTATTTGACGTCACTGAGCCAGGCATTCAATTATCTGTGCAATGACTGTCTGAATAGCTTTTTTGTTGATAATTATGGCAATCACTGCAAGGTGCAGACACCATATATAATTTAGGGGTGGGAAGACACTAAAACTCCTCTTCCTGCTTCATCTGCAATTATTCTTTGTACTGTTATATATTTAGCTCGCTCTCATATTAATAACTGTTCCTCTTGACAAGGTATTAGCATCAAGGATACCCAAAGCTTTAAATCCTCCTCCCACCCACAACCGCCTTCCTACTTTGGTGAAGAGGTTGCAGAGATGCACATAGCCCCAGAATCACACTTGTGAGACAATTGAGGCATCATCTGCTTGTGAGGCACATCGTGTCCAAGTGGAAAGCTATTCCTAGCTGAAGTAAATGTGTACATTTTCCAGCAGAACTCAGTGGACAGCCATCAGCAATGGAACACGGGCCAAATAATTTCCCCCTCACATTGTTGCAGCAGCAATCAGCTCATTGAGATGAGGAATGGAAAGTGGAACTTTCCAGTCTATGTGGGTCACTGGACAGCATTTACCAATCTCCAATAATACTACATTAATTGGAATCAGTAGCATCTACAAAATGTGGAGTGGATTAACTCTGAACAGGATCAATGATATTTGTTATGCAAACAGATGAGAGATTATTGGTATTTTATGACATCACTATCAATATCTATAAAGCAGAGAAATGGAGAGAAGGAAGACGCAACTGCATAGATCCAACTTTGGCTGATAGAAGCCTGACACACACCAGGGGCAGCAGCGGCAGCATGAGGAGAAAAAGAGAACAAACATGAGTGATACGGCAATGAAAAATGAAATTACTGTGTCAATCAACAAGTGGTCAACCGGTACTAATGTACTTTCACTGTAGCCCACTCCAGCAGATAAAACAGACATGGCTAGCAGCTGAGCTATTTTTTTTCATTTGTTCACGGGATGTGGGTGTCACTGGCACTTATTTCTAATTGCCCTTCAGGTGGTGGTGAGCTGCCTTCTTGAACCGTTGTAGTCCATGGGTGTAGGTTCACCCACAGTGCTGTTAGGAAGGAAGTTCCAGGATTTTCACCCAGTGACAATTAGGGAACGGTGAGTGGGTTAGAGGGGAACTTGCGTGGTGGTGTTCCCATGTGTCTGCTGTCCTTGTTCTTCTAGGTGGTCATCGGTTTGGAAGGTGCAGACTAAAGAGTCTTGGTGAATTCCTGCAGTGGATGGTACACACTGCTGCTTTTTCCTGTATTCTTTCATGGGATTTGGGTGATTCTGGAAGGCCAGCATTTGTTGCCTATCCCTAGGTGCCCTTGAACTGAGTGGCTCGCTAGGTCATTTCAGAGAGCAGTTAACAGTCAAGCACATGACTATGGATCTGGAGTCAGGTAAAGATGGCAAATTTCCATCCCTAAAGGGTATCAGTGAACCAGAAGGGTTTTCGCAACAATTGATGGTAATTTCATAGTCACCATTACTGAGACTAGCTTTCAATTCCAGATTACTTTATTAACTGAATTTAAATTCCACCTACTGCTGTGGTGGGGTTTGAACCCATGTTCCCAGAGCATTAGTCTGGGTCTCTGGATTACCAGTCCAGTGGCATTACCACTATGCCACTGTCCCTCCCCCTGCGCTGGTGGTGGAGGGAATGGATTTTCAATGTGGTGGACAGGGTTCCAAAGAAGTGGGTTGCTTTATCCTGGATGGTGTCAAGCTTCTTGAGTGTTGTGGGAGCTGCACTCATCTAGGCAAGCGGAGAGTATTCCATCACACTCACGACTTGTGCCTTGTAGACAGATGGTGAACAGGCTTTGGGCACTCAGGAAGTGTTACTCTCCGCAGAATTCCCAGCCTCTGACCTGCTCTTCTAGCCACATTATTTATATGGTTAGTCCAGTTCAGTTTCTGATAAATGGTAACCCTGAGGGTAGTGATAGTGAGGGGTTCAGTGATGGTAATGCCATTGAATGTCAAGCGGAGATGGTTATATTCTCTCGTGTTGGAGATAGTCATTGCCTGGCACTTGCAAAGCACAAATGTAACTTGCCAATTGTGAGCCCAAGCCTGAATTTTGCCCGGGACTTGCTGCATATGGACATGGACTGCTTCAGTATCATTGGAGTCATGAATGGTGCTGAACATCGTGCAATCATCAGCGAACATCCCCACTTCTGACCTTATGTTGGAGGGAAGGTCATTGATGAAGCAACTGAAGATGATTGGGCCGAGGACACTATCCTGAGGAACTCCTGCAGTGATGTCCTGGAGCTGAGATGATTGACATCTAACAACCACAGCCATCTTCCTTTGTGCTAGGTATGGCTCCAACCCGCGGAGAGTTTCTCCTGATTCCTGCGTAACAGCACCAAGAGCTCCTTGTAAATTCCAGTGAATTGCTTGTGTAATCTCTCCTTGCAATTGAAACCTGTGAGGCAAACCAAGGTTTTGGGAAATGACCAAAGTATTCGCTCCAAGGTCACTTTCACCTTGCTTAGGTATGATACCCAAAATGCTGAGAGAGCTCCAGGTGTTGTCAATCTAGGGACTTGAATGCCTGCGGCAAGATTTCCAGACAATGAGAATATAAATGCTTATAAAGATATAAAAGGCTTAGGCGAATTTGGAGACTTTTAGTGGAGGATGTCCTAGGAAACACTGTTCCTGATATACCGATACACTGCACTGTGTAAACACCCATAAATCTGGACTGGTTTACTCTGTTCCTGATATACCGATACACTGCACTGTGTAAACACCCATAAATCTGGACTGGTTTACTCTGTTCCTGATATACCGATACACTGCACTGTGTAAACACCCATAAATCTGGACTGGTTTACTCGGTTCCTGATTTCAATGCTAGCGAGTGTAGAAATAACACAATATATTGGATGAATACGTGGCTGAAGAAATGGTGTAGAGGAGAGGGTTCAGATTCCTGGGATACTGGAGCCAGTTCTGGGGAAGGTGGGACCAGTACAAACAGGACGAGTGACATCTGGGCAGGACCGGGGCAATGTCCTCAGGGGGGGTGCTTGCTAGTGCTGTTGGGGAGGGTTTAAACTAGAATGGCAGGGGTGTGGGTACCTGAGCAGGGAGACAGAGGAGGGGGACGCAAGGATAGAAACGAAAGACAGAAAAATAAGAAGCAAAAGTGGATGGCAGAAAAAACAAGGGCGAAAAACAAATGGGGTCATAATGCAAAGTAAAGCTAAGATGACTAACAAGGTTAAAAAAACAAATCTAAAGGCATCATATCTTAATGTGCAGAACATTCACAATAAGGTAGATGAATTAACAGCGCAAATAGATTTAAACGGTTATGATATATTTGCAATTACGGAGGAATGGCTGCAGGGTGACGAAGGATGGGAAATGCACATCCAGGGCTATTCAATATTTAGGAAGGACAGACAAATAGGGAAAGGAGGTGGGGTAGCACTGTTAGTAAAGGAGGAAATCAATGCAATAGCGAGGAAGGATATTGGCTCAGAAAATCATGATGTGGAATCTGTTTGGGTGGAGATAAGAAACACCAAGAGGCTTAAAACGTTGGTGGGGGTTGTCTATGGGCCCCAAACAGTATCGGAGATGTAAGGGAAGGCATTAAGCAGGAGTTTAGAGACGCATGCAATAAGGGCACAACTGTAGTCATGGGTGACTTTAATCTACATATAGATTGAACAAAAAACTAGCAATAATACCATGGAGGAGGCCTTCCTGGAGTGATGGTTTTTTAGACCAATACATTGAGGAATCAACTAGAGAGCAGGCTATCCTAGACTGGGTATTGTGCAATGAGAACGAGTTAATTAGCAATCTTGTAGTGCGGGGTCCCTTGGGGAAGAGCGACCATACAATGATAGAATTGTTCATTAAGATGGAGAGTGAAGAAGTTGAATCCGAAACTAGGGTCCTGAATCTAAATAAAGGGAACTACGAGGGTATGAGGCACAAGTTGGCAATGATGGATTGGGGAACATTTCTAAAAGGGTTGATGGTGGATAGACAATGGCTAATGGTTAAGGAACATATGCATGAATTACAACAATTATTCATTCCTGTCTGGCACAAAAATAAAACAGGAAAGGTGGCTCAACCATGGATTACAAAAGAAATTAGGGATAGCATTAATCCAAAGAGGAGGTTAGCAAAGACAAATGTAGGTCCCTTACAGTCAGAAACAGGGGAAATTATAATGGGGAACAAAGAAATGGCAGAAGAATTGAACATACATTTTGGTTCTGTTTTCACAGAAGAGGACACAAATAATTTCCCAGAAATGTTAGGGAACCAACAGTCTAGTGAGAGGGAGGACTTGAAGTTAATCAGTTTTAGTAAAAAAAATGGTGCTAGAGAAATTAATAGGGTAAAACACTGAAAAATCCCCAGGGCCTGATAACCTACAACCCAGAATACTAAAGGGAGTGGCTCTGGAAATATTGGATGCATTGGTGGTCATCTTCTAAAATTCTATAGACTCTGGAGCAGTTCCTACAGATTGGAGGTGGCAAATGTAACCCCAGCTTTTAAAAAAGGAGGGAGAGAAAACACAGAAAATTACAGACCAGTTAGCTTAATTTCAGTAGTGGGGAAAATGCTAGAGTCTATCATAAAGGACGTGGTAACAAAACACTTGGAAAGCATTAACGGGATTAGACAAAGTCAGCATGGGTTTACAAAAGGGAAATCATGCTTAACTAATCTATTGGAGTTTTTTGAGGATGTAACTAGTAGAATAGATAAGGGAGAACCAGTGGATGTGGTGTATTTGGATTTCAAGAAGGCTTTTGATAAGGTCCCACATAAGAGGCTAGTGGGCAAAATTAAAGCACATTGGATTGGTGGTAATATACTGGCATGGATTGAGAACTGGTTGACAGACTGGAAACAGAGTGGGAATAAATGGGTCTTTTTCCGGATGGCAGGCGGCGACTAGTGGTGTACCAGAGGGATCAGTGCTGGGCCCCAGCTATTCATGATATATGTAAATGATTTGGATGAAGAACCAAATGCAATATTTCCAAGTTTGCTAACGACACAAAACTGGGCGGGTTTATGAGTTGTGAGGAGGATGCAAGGAGACTTCAGGGCGATTTAGACAAGTTGTGTGCGTGTGGGCAAACACATGGCAGGTGCAGTATAACGTGGATAAAGGTGAAGTTATACACTTCGTTGTGAAAAACAGAAACGCAGAGTATTATTTAAATGGTGATATTTTGGGAAATGTGGATGTACAAAGGGATCTGGGTGTCCTTGTACACCAGTCAATGCAAGTAAACAGGCAGGTGCAGCAAGCAATTAGGAAGGCAAATGGTATGTTGGCCTTCATTGCAAGAGGATTTGAGTTCAGAAGTAGGGATGTCTTGCTGCAGTAATACAAGGCCTTGGTGAGCCCACACCTGGAGTATTGTGTGCAATTCTGGTCTCCCTACCAAAGAAAGGATATACTTGCCATAGAGGGAATGCAGCAAAGGTTCACTAGGCTGATACCGGGGATGGCAGGACTGTCGTGTGAGGGGAGATTGGTTCGACTGGGCCTGTATTCACTAGAGTTGAGAAGAACGAAAAGGTGTCTGATTGAAACATATAAAATTCTAACAGGGCTAGACAGACTAGATGCAGGGAGGATGTTTCCCCTGGTTGGGCAGTCTAGAAACAGGGTCATGGTCTCAGAATACAGGGCAAGCCATTTAGGACTGAGATGAGGAAAAATTTCTTCACTCAGAGGATAGTCAACCTGTGGAATTGTCTACCACAAAGGACTGTGGAGCAGGGTTACTGAGTATATTCAAGAAAGAAATTGATAAATTTTTGGATATTAGAGGCATCAAGGGTTATGGAGAGAAAGCGGGAATATGGCTTTGAGATAGAGGATCAGCCATGATCATATTGAATAGGGGAGAAGGTTCGAAGGGCTGAATGACCTATTCCTGCTCCTAGTTTCTATGTTTCTATATTGATACACTGCACTGTGTAAACACCCATAAATCTGGACTGGTTTACTCTGTTCCTGATATACCGAAAAACTGCACTGCGTAAACACTCATAAATCTGGACTGATTTACTTTGTAACAAAACCAAAAAATGCTGGAAAATCTCAGCAGGTCTGACAGCATTTGTGGAGAGAAATACACGAAGGTCTGGGTGGACGTTGCAGACAGACCAAAGGTGTCCCGCAAAACGTTCATCCAGTCTGCATTTGGTCTCTCCAATGTAGAGGACACTGCGTTGGGAGCAGCGAGTGCAGTAGTCCAAAGTGAGGGAAGTGCAAGTGAAGCCATTAGCACCTCCTTTAGCCAGTACCACCACTATTAACACCCCTTTGACCTTTTGTTTATGACATCTTTTGCAATCTCTCCTTTGCCTGCACTTATCACTGGCCTTCTATCCAGCTTCACCTGTTCCACCCCGCTTAAACGGCATATATTTCACCACATTTCCACTTCCCTTTAGCTCTGAAGCAGAGTCATACGGACTCGAATTGTTAACTCTGTCTTTCTCTCCACAGATGCTATCAGGCCTGCTGAGTTTTTCCAGCATTTTGTTTCAGATTTCCAGCATCCGCAGTATTTTGCCTTTATCGTACTGATTTACTTTGTTCCTGATATACTGGTGCACTACACTGTCTAAATACCCATAAATCGGGGCTGGTTTACTCTGTTCCTGATATACCAATACACTGCACTGCTTAAACACCCATAAATCGGGACTGGTTTACTCTGTTCCTGATATACCGATACACTGCACTGTGTAAACACCCATAAATCTGGACTGGTTTACTCTGTTTCTGATATACCGATACGCTGCACTGCGTAAACACCCATAAATCGGGACTGGTTTACTCTGTTCCTGATATACCGATACACTGCACTGCTTAAACACCCATAAATCGGGACTGGTTTACTCTGTTCCTGATATATCGATACACTGCACTGCGTAAACACCCATAAATCGGGGCTGGTTTACTCTTTTCCTGATATACCGATACACTGCACTGTGTAAACACCCATAAATCTGGACTGGTTCACTCTGTTCCTGATATACCGATACACTGCACTGCGTAAACACCCATAAATCTGGACTGGTTTACTCTGTTCCTGATATACCGATACACTGCACTGTGGAAACACCCATAAATCTGGACTGGTTTACTCTGTTCCTGATATACCGATACACTGCACTGTGTAAACGCTGATGACTCCTGCTTACCAAAGGCAGTACCCTACTGCCAAATGAGCTTGGAAACCCGCACCACAGGGCGTCCCAAACTTAGATATGAAGACATTTAAAAGCCAACCTCAGAGCTTGCAAGCTGGTCCCAATACATGGGAAAAGACAACTCTGGACAGACCCGAGTGGAGAAGTCTGCCATCAAGCAATTTCGAGATTTATGGAGAACAGAGTCAAGTGCATTCAGGATAAGTGGGTGTGGCGCAAAGCCAATCCCTTCCATCTATCCCTCCAAAACTGACTTCATCTGCAGTATTTGCAATCAGTTACGCAAATCAAGACTTGGTCTAGCATGACACATGGGGTGACATCAATCTAGACTGTAATGTTGTCTTTTTATTTTGCTGAACACTCATCCGTCAAAGTGATGGGTATAAATGCAGACGAATAGCCACTGTAGATGAAAAGCATCCTGGTGACCGAGGGACACCAGGATAGAAATATCTGAAGCTTGGACCTCAGTCTTTCAATCCTCCTTGAATATTGAAGTGGTGCCAGAGGAGTGAATGATAATAAATGTTACAGGTCTGGTCAAAAAAAGGAAGTAGAACAAATCCAGTAACTACAAGCCTATCCAATCATTGTGGTGGGAAACTATTAGAAGAATGTCAAAGACAAAATTAATTCTCACTTGGAGAAACATGGGTTAATAAGGAACAGTGCAGATCAGTGAAAGGTAAATTTGGTCTGACTAATCTAATTGAGTTATTTGATGAAGTAACAGAAGACAGTGGAGTAGGACTATATATGGGTAATTGACAAAATACCACATTACAGACCTATTCAGAAAATAGAAGCACATGGAATGGAAGAGATGGTGTAACTTGAATACAAATTAGCCAAGGAATAGGAGGCAGACAGTATTGGCAAACAGGTGTTTTTCTCACTGGAGGTAAGCATGAATGGGATCCTCCAGGGATTGGTTAAGACCATTGATTTTCTTATTGTATATTGATGATCCAGACCTGGGTATTTGTACAGTTTTGAAGTTTATGGTAATGTAGAAAATAATGAGCATACTAGTCGTAAATTTCAGGAGGATATAAAAACAGAAAATGCTGGAAATATGCAGCAGATCTGCCAGTATCTGTGGGGAGAGAAACAGCGTTAGTATTTTGTGACTTTTCATCAGAACTGGGAAAGGTCAGATATGTAATAGGTTCTAAGCAAGTGAAAGGAGGAAGGGTGGGATAAAGAACAAAAGGGAAGGTCTGTGATAGGATGGAGGGCAGGAGAGATTAAATGACAAAAAGGTTCATTGATGCAAGACTTGTGGACTGAACGGAGGTGTTCTGCAAAGCGGTCACCCAGTCTGCATTTGGACTCCCAATGTAGAGGAGACCACATTGTGAGCAGCGAATATAGCATATCAAAACCAAACAAGTACAAGTAAATCACTGTTTCGCCTGGAAGGAATGTTTGGGGCCTTGGATGGTGAGAAGGGAGGAGATAAAAGGGCAGGCAGTTCATCTCCTGCACTTACATAGGAAAGGGGATTTGGGAGTGACTGAGGAATGGACCATGGTGTTGTGGAGGGACAGTGGAGAATGATCCTTTGAATATGAAGGCTGGTGGGGTGGAAGGGGAACCCTATTGTAGTTCTGGGAGGGAGGGGAAGGGGTGGGAGCAGAAGTGTGGCAAATGGGTTGGACACAGTGCCAACCTGTCAACCATGGTGGTTGGGAATCCCTGGTTGAGGAAAAAGGAAAATCTATTAGGAAGTGCTAGTATGGAAGGTTACGTCACCAGAACAGATGTAATGGAGATGGAGCTGCTGCTGGTAGATATTGCTACCAGGAGATTCGCTGTCATGGTATGTCACACTTCTCTGTCTTGTGCATTCCTCACAAATCCACTGTAATGAAGTCCATCGTCCAAATATGCCTAGGTTAGGCTGACCCCTCTTTCTGCTGCCCTCCACTTTACCCTCTAGAAGAAATCTCTCAAGCTTTTCAGCTCTGATCAAATGGCCAAAATACAGATATTTTCTATTTTGGATGACACATTTTAGAGATCATTTGCTCTTGCAATTTCAAGCACCTCTCCATTTGCCTTATGATCTGTATGTGAAATTTTAAACATATGTTGAAGTATCCGCATTTCAAAGGCCTCTATTTTCTTCCACAGATCTTTACTTATTGTCCAGGTTTCAAAGGCATACAGAAAAAGGGGAAGAATGTAGCATCTTATAAGATTTTTTTCCTTGTGACAAGCTTAACTTTGCTTGTTGTTAACACATCCTTCATCTTCACAAAATTACTTTTGCTATCTCTATCCTTCTAATATTGACACCACATCTGCCATCTTCTGTTATCATTTGTCCAAAATAGACAAACTTATCTGCTTGTTCCAGTGTGACACCATCCACTTCAATCTTCACTCTTGTTTCTTCTGATATATTCCTTCTAAGCACCATTGTTTCATTTTATTTCCGGTGGTCCTACTCAATCCATATTCTAAACTTATAGATTTTACTTGGTCTATGATATTTTGTTGGGCCTCTTCTGATTCTGCAAGTAATGACGTGACATCAGCATGCTGCAAGTTTGTTATGTTCTTGCCTGTTTTTATTCCTGGGAGTGTATCTAATTCTCTGAATGTTTGTTCTGTGTACAGATTGAAAAAATTTGGTGACAGTACACAGATTTGTCATGCTCCTTTCTTCACTTTAAACATACTGGATTGTCCATCTTCTAGTCCAATGCTCACTATTTAGTCCCAGTATAAATTCTAAATAAATCTCACATTTTTACTGTCAGTGTCACATTTTAGCAACATGTTTGGTGAGAAACATGATTGAATGCTTTTTCATTGCCTATGAAGCATAAACAAAAACTTTCCAGTAATAGCTGCAAATCAGGAGGTGAAAGGGAGAGAGCAACTTGGTGAAATTAAAATCACTAGGGAAGCGGTACTGAGCAAGCTGATGGAGTTGTGCCCTGTCAAGTCTCCGGGTCCTGATGGGTGACATCCTAGGGTCTTAAAAAAGGTGGCTAATGAGGTAAGGTGTCAATTTTCCAAAATTTGCTAGATTCTGGAAAGGTTCTATCAGACTGGAAAGTAGTGAATATAACCCCTCCATTCAAAAAGGGAGCTAGGCAGAAAACAGAAAACTATAGGCCAGCTAGCTTGACGTCTGTTGTAGGAAAGTTGTTAGAATCAATCATTAAGGAGGTTGTAGCAGGGCACATAGAAAAGCTCAAGATAATTGGGAAAAGTCAGCATGGTTTTGTGAAAGGAAAATCATGTTTAACCAATTTATTGGGATTTTTTGAAGGATTTAAAGCTCATAGTGTGGGTTAACATATTAGCATGGATAGAAACATAGAAAATATGAGTAGGCCATTCGGCCCTTCGAGCCTGCTTCGCCATTCATTATGATCATGGCTGATCATCCAACTCAATAGCCTGCTCCTGCTTTCTCCCCATATCCTTGGATCCCTTTTGCCCCAAAGGGTATATCGAACTCCTTCTTGAAAGCACACAATGTTTTGGCCTCAACTACTTTCTGTGGTAGCGAATTCCACAGGCTCACCACTCTCTGGGTGAAGAAATTTCTCCTCATCTCAGTCCTAAATGGTCTACCCTATATCCTCAGACTGTGATCCCTGGTTCTGGGCTCCCCCGCCATCGGGAACATCCTTCCTGCATCTACCCTGTCTAGTTCTATTAGAATTTTATAGGTTTTGATGGGATCCCCCTTCATTCTTCTGAACTCCAGTGAACACAATCTGAACCGACTCAATCTCTCCTCATGTGTCAGTCCCGCCACCCCAAGAATCAGTCTGGTAAGCCTTCACTGCATTCCCTCTATAGCAAGAGCATCCTTCCTCAGATAAGGAGACCAAAACTGCACACAATATTCCAGATGTGATCTCACCAAGGCCCTGTATAATTGCAGCAAGACACCCTTGCTCCAGTATTCGAATCCTCTCGCTATGAAGGCCAACATACCATTTGTCTTCTTTACTACCTGCTGCACCTGCATGCTTACCTTCAGCGACTGGTGTACGAGGACACCCAGGTCTCTTTGCACATTCCCCTCTCTCAATTTATAGCCATTCAGGTTATAATCTACCTTCCTGTTTTTGCTTTTGAAGTGGATAACCTCACATTTATCCACATTATACTGCATCTGCCATGCATTTGCCCATTCACTCAGCTTGTCCAAATCACACTGAAGCATCTTTGCATCCTCCTCACAGCTCACCCTCCCATCCAGCTTTGTGCCATCTGCAAATTTGGAGATATTACATTTAGTTCCCTCATCTAAATCATTAATAAATGTTGTGAATAGCTGGGGTCCCAGCACCGATCCCTGCAGTACCCCACTAGTCACTGCCTGCCATGCGGAAAAAGACCCGTTTATTCCTACTCTTTGTTTCCTGTCTGCCAATCAGTTTTCTATCTATCTCAATACACCACCCCCAATCCCATGTGCTTTAATTTTACATGCTAATCTCTCATGTGGAACTTTGTCAAAAGGCTTCTGAAAGTCCAAATGAACCACAACCTCTGGCTCCCCCTCATCAACTCTACTAGTTACATCCTCGAAAAATTCCAGTAGATTTGTCAAGTATGATTTCCCTTTCCTAAATCCACGCTGACTCTGTCTGATTCTGCCACTGTTTTCCAAGTGCTCAGCTATTAAATCTTTTATAATGGACTCGAGAATTTTCCCCACTACCGACGTCAGGCTGACTGGTCTATGATTCCCTGTTTTCTCTCTACCTCCCTTTTTAAATAGTGGGGTTACATTAGCTACCCTCCAATCTGTGGGAACTGTTCCAGAGTCTATAGAATCTCGGAAGATGACCACCAATGCATCCACTATTTCCAGGGCCACTTCCTTAAGTACTCTGGGATGTAGGTTATCAGGCCCTGGGTATTTATCGGCCTTCAATCCCATCAATTTCCCTACTAATTCTGATTTATTTCAGTTCCTCCCTCTCACTAAACCCTGTGTTCCCCAACATTTCTGGCATGTTATTTGTGTCCTCCTTTGTGAAGACAGAACCAAAGTATGTATTTAGTTGGTCAGCCATTTCTTTGTTCCCCATTATAAATTCCCCTGTTTCTGACTGTAAGGGACCTACATTTGTCTTCACCAATCTTTTTCTCTTCACACACCTATAGAAACTTTTACAGTCAGTTTTTATGTTCTCTTATACTCTTGTATTCTATTTTCTCCTTCTTAATCAATCCCTTGGTCCTCCTTTGCTGAATTCTAAACTGCTCCCAATCCTCAGGTCTGTTTTTTTTTCTGGCCAATTTCCATGCCTCTTCCTTGGACCTGATGCTATCTCTAATTTCCCTGGTTTGGCCACCTTTCCTGTTTTACTTTTGCGCCAGACAGGAATAAACAATTGTTGCAGTTCACTCATACGCTCTTTGAATGTTTGCCATTGCCTATCCACTGTCATCTCTTTAAGTAATGTTTCCCAATCCATCATAGCCAACTCGTGCCTCATACCATCGTAGTTTCCTTTATTAAGATAGTCTCAGAATCAACTACGTCACTCTCCATCTTGAAGAAGAATTCTATCATATTATGGTCGCTCATCCCCAAGGGGCCTTGCACAACTAGATTGCCAATTATTCCTTTCTCATGACACAATACCCCGTATTGGATGGCTTGTTGTCTAGTTGGTTCCTCAACATATTGGTCCAGAAAACCATCTCATATGCACACCAGGAATTCATCCTCTACGGTATTGTTGCTTATTTGATTTGCCCAATCTATGTACAGATTAAAGTCACCCATAATTACAGATGTTCCTTTCTTGCATGTGTCTCTAATTTCCTGTTTAATGCCATTCCCAACATCACCACTACAGTTTGGGGGTCTCTATATAACCCCCACTAATGTTTTTTGCCCCTTAGTGTTTCTCAGCTCTACCCATATAGATTCCATATCGTTGGAGCTAATATCTTTCCTCACTATTGCGTTAATTTCCTCTTTAACTAGCAATGCAACTCCACCGCCTTTTCCTTTTTGTCTGTCCTTCCTAAATACTGGATACCCCTGAATATTCAGTTCCCATCCCTGGTCACCCTGCGGCCATGTCTCCATAATCCTGACTATATTATACCTGTTTACAGCTATTTGCGCGGTTAATTCATCCACTTTATTGCGAATGCTCCTCGCATTCAGGCACAAAGCCTTAAGGCTTGTCTTTTTAACATTACTTGTCCTGTTCCCACTATTTTTCACTGAGGACCTGTTTGATTCTTGCCCTTGATTTCTCTGCCTATCACGTTTCCTATTTCCCTTCCTGTCTTTTGTTCTTGTCCTTGATTCCCCCTCCTCTGACTCCTTGCATAGGTTCCCATCCCCCTGCCATTTTAGTTTAAACCCTCCCTAACCACTCTAGCAAATATTATCAGTCCTGGTCCTGCCCAGGTGTAACCTGTCCAGTTTGTACTTGTACCACCTCCCCCAGAACCGGTCCCAATGTCCCAGGAATCTGAAACCCTCCACCACACACCATCTCTTCATCCACTCATTCATCCAATATATTCTGCCATTTCGACTCGGACTAGCACATGGCACTGGTAGTAATCCTGAGATCATTACCTTTGAGGTCCTACTTTTCAACTTACTTCCTAACTTCCTGTATTCTGCTTTTAGGACCTCATCCCTTTTTTTACCTATGTCGTTTGTACCAATGTGTACCACGACCACTGGCTGTTCACCCTCCCCCTACAGAATGTTCTGTAGCTGCCCTGAGACATCCTTGACCCCAGCACCAGGGAGGCAACATACCATCCTGGAGTCTCGTTTGTGGGCACAGAAATGCTTATCTATTCCCCTTACAATTGAATCCCCTATAATTATTGCATTCCCACACTTTTTACTCCTCCCCTGTGCAGCAGAGCCAACTGTGGTGCAACGAATTTGGCTGTTGTTGCTTTCCCCTGAAAGGCCATTCCCCTCAACAGTATCCAAAGGGGTATATCTGTTTTAAAGGGGAAAAGCCACAGGAGATTCCTGCACGGCCTGCCTAGTCCTCTTGCTCTGCCTGGTGGTCATCCATTCCCTTGCTGCCTGTGAACTCTTAGCCTGCAGTGTGACCACCTCTCTATATGTGCTATCCACGGTACTCTCCGCCTCGCAGATGCTCCATGGTGTTCCCAGCTCCAAAACTCAGGCTTCCAGGAGCTGCAGCTGGAGACACTTCTCGCACTCATGCTGGCCCCCAGGCACTGGAAATGTTCCCAGCTTTTCATATAGAGCAGGAGGAGCACACCACTGCTTTGTGCTCTCCTGCCATGACTTACTCCTTTAAATTAAATTAAACAATTTGGAAGATACTTAATATCAAATATTATTACTCTAGGGCCCTTCTTCCCTGCTCCTCGTTGTTACAGAATATAGCCCTTACAAACCACAAAATAAGACATTAAAAACTATAAGTGTTAAAAGTAGTAAATACTTACCCGACTGTACTCACGGATCACCTTGTTCCCTCCTCACCAAACTCCCTCAGTCACCAAACTCCAACTTAATCACTCTACTGCAGCCCAAAGCAGCACTCCAGTGCAAAGTCAGCACTGTAACAGGGCTTGTTTTTATACTCTCTGAAAACCTGTTTAAGCCAGTTATCTAATTAACTAGTTGTAGCTGCAGGCAAGGCCTGTATAAACCCTGTTTTAAAGCTGGCCTTCTTCCACCCCAAACAGCAACTTTTAGTTAATTACTAAATTAAAGAAAGACTAGACTTTGGATAGAAATTAACCCTTAAATTCCCCCAGTCACCAAACTCCAACTTAAGCACTTTACTGCAGTCCAAAGCAGCACTCCAGTGCAGAAGATTGGCTGGCTGGCAAAAAGCTGAGAGTAAGCATAAATGGGTCTTTTTCTGATTGGCAGGATGTGACAAGTGGAGTTCCACAGGGGTCTGTGCTGGGGCATCAACTTTTTACAACTTACATTTAGATGAGGGGAGTGAAGACATGGTAGCTAAATTTGCAGATGATACAAAGAGGTAGGAAAGCATGTTGTTAAGAGAACATGAGGAGGTTGCAGATGGATATAGGTAGGTTGAGTGAGTGAGCAATGATCTGGCAAATGAAGTTTAACATGGGAAAATGTGATGTTGCCTACTTTGGCATGAAGAATAAAAAAACAGAGTATTACTTAAATGGAGAATGGGTGCACAATTCTGAGGTGCAGAGGGATCTGGGTATTCTAGTACATGAATCACAAAAAGTTAGTATGCAGGTGCAGCAAGTAATTAAGAAGGCTAATGGAATGCTATCCTTTATTATGAGAGGGATTGAACATAAAAGTAAGGATGTTATGCTTCAGTTACACAGGGCATTGGTGAGACTGCACCTCGAATACTGTTGCACTTTTGTTCTCCTTATTTAAGGAAGGATGTAAATGCATTGAAGGCAGTTCAGAGGAGGTTTACTAGATTGATACTTGGAATGAGTGGGTTGTCTTATGAGGAAAGGTTGGACAGGCTGGACTTGTTTCCACTGGAGTTTAGAGGAGTGAGGGGTGATTTGATTGAAGTATACAAGATCCTGAATGGCCTTGACAAGGTGGATGTTGAAAGGATGTTTCCTCTTGCGGGTGAGTCCAGGACTAGGGGGCACTGTTTTAAAATTAGGGATCGCCCTTTTAGGGCAGAGATCAGGAGAAATTTTTTCTCTCAGAGGATCGCGCGATTTTGGAATTCTCTGCCTCAGAAGGCAGTGGAGGCAAGTCATTGAATATCTTTAAGGCAGAGATAGATAGATTGTTGTTCGGCAAGAGAATCAAAGGTTATTGGGGTAGATGGGAATGTGGAATTCAAAACACAATCAGTTCATCCATGATCTTATTGAATGGTGGAACAGGCTCGAGGGGCCAAATGGTCTACTCTTATTCCTATTTCTTATGTTTACTTCTAGATATTTATCGAATATTGTTCTTAGGTTAAGTATTCCCTCTAGGTCTAAATCATATGAACATACGAGTTAGGAGCAGGAGTAGGCCACCCTGCCCATTGAGTCTGCTCCGCCATTCAATAAGATCTGATTTAACCTCAACTCCACATTCCCACCTACCCCCAACAACCTTTCATCTCCTTGCTTATCAAGAATCGATCTACCTCAGCCTTAAAAATATCAAAGACTCTGCTTCCACTACTTTGAGGAAGATAATCCAAAGACTCACGATCCTCCGGGAGGAAAATTTCTCCTTATCTCTATCTTAAATGGGAAAGCCCTTATTTTTAAACAGTGACCTCTCGTTCTAGATTCTCCCGCAAGAGGAAACCATCCTCTCCATGTCCACCCTGTCAAAACCCCTCAGGGTCTTAAAGGTTTCAACCAAGTCGCCTCTTACTCTTCTAAACTGCAGAGGATACAAGCTTAGCCTGTCCAGCCTTTCCTCATAAGGCAACCCGCCCATTCCTGGTATTAGTCTGGTAAACCTTCTCTGAAATGCTTCTAATGCATTTACATCCTTCTTTAAATATGGACACCAATGCTGTACACAGTACTCCAAATGTGATCTCACCAGTGCCCTGTATAACTGAAGCATAACCGCCCTACTTTTGTATTCAATTCTCCTTGCAATAAACAACAACATGTTTTCCTAAACAAAAACAAAAATCCCTGGAAAAACTCAGCAGGTCTGGCAGCATCTGCGGAGAGGAAAACAGTTAACATTTCGAGTCCGAATGACCCTTCAACAGAACTAAGTAAAAATAGAAGAGAGGTGAAATATAAGCTGGTTTGGGGGGGTGGGGTGGGACAAGTAGAGCTGGATAAAGGGCCAGTGATAGTTGGAAATAACCAAAAGGTTGTCCTTTTGTCTGTGACATCTTTTGGTTATCTCCACCTATCACTGGCCCTTTATCCAGCTCTACTTGTCCCACCCCCCCTTAAACCAGCTTATATTTCACCTCTCTTCTATTTTTACTTAGTTCTGTTGAAGGGTCATTCGGACTCGAAACGTTAACTGTGTTCCTCTCCGCAGATGCTGCCAGACCTGCTGAGTTTTTCCAGGGATTTTTGTTTTTGTTTTGGATTTCCAGCATCCGCAGTTTTTTGCTTTTAACACGTTTTCCTAACTACTTGTAGTACCTGCATACCAGCCTTTTGTGATTCATACACGAGGACACTCAGGTCCAGCTGAATCTCAGAGCTCTGCAGTCTCTCACCATTTAGATAATATGCTTTTTTTAAATTCTTCCTGCCAAAATGGACAATTTCGTATTTGCCAGATCTTTGCCACTCACTTAACCTACGTCCCTTTGTAGTCTCCTTACGTCCTCTTCACAACTCATTTTCCTACCTATCTTAGTGTCATCAGCGAATTTACCATCTGTCCCTCCATCCAAGTTGTTTATATAAATTGTAAAACGTTGAGGCCCCAGCATTGATCCCTGTACCACACCAGTCATTATATCTTGCCAACCAGAAGACCCGTTAATGCACACTCTCTCTTTCCTGTTTGCTAGCCAATCTTCTATTCATGCCAAAATGTCACCCCCTACACCATGAGTTCTTATTTTCCACAATAACCTTTGATGTAGCACTTTATCAAATGCCTTCTTGAAATCTAAGTGCAGTACATCCACCTTTATCCACAGCACAAGTGACACCTTCAAAGGATTCCAATAAATTGGTTAAACATGAATTCCCTTTCACAAAACCACGCTGAATGCCTAATTGCCTTGAACTTTTCTAAGCGCCCTGCTATAACGTCTTAAAAAACAGCTTCAAACATTTTCCCTGTGACAGATGCTAAGCTAACTGGCCTGTAGTTTTTTGCTTTCTGTCTTCCTCCCTTTTTCAATGTGGTGCAGCTACACCCACAGTAGGGAGGGAGTTCCAGGATTTTGGTCAAGCATCAGAGAAGGAACGGCGATACATTTCCAAGTCAGGATGCTGAGTGGCCTGGAGGGGAACTTCCAGGTGGTGGTGTTCGCAGCTGTCTGCTGCCCTTGTCCTTCTAGATGGTAGTGGTCATGGGTTTGGAAGGTGCTGTCTAAGGAGCCTTGGTGAGTTCCTGCAGCGCATCTTGTAAATGGTACACACTGCTGCCATTGTGCGTCGGTGGTGCAGGGAGTGAATGTTTGTGGATGTGGTGCCAATTAAGCAGGCTGCTTTGTCCTGGATGGTGTCAAGCTTCTTGAGTGTGGTTGGAGCTGTACTCATCCAGGCAAGTGGGGAGTGATCCATCACAATCCTGACTTGTGCCTTGTAGATGGTGGACTGGCTTTGGGAGTCAAAAGGTGAGTTACTCGTCACAGGGTTCCTAGCCTTTGGCCTGCTCTTGTAGCCACGGTATTTATGTGGCTGGTCCAGTTCGGTTTCTGGTCAATGGTACCCCATGGATGTTGAAAGTGAGGGATTCAGTGATGGTGATGCCATTGAATGTCAATGGACAATGGTTTGATTCTCTCTTGTTGGAGATGGTCATTGCTTGGCACTTGTGTGGCGCAAATGTTACTTGCCACTTGTGAACCCAAACCTGGATGTTGTTGAGGTCTTGCTGCATTTGGACATGGACTGCAAACCAAAATGCTTCAAGTCACTTGGAATGCATCTTTTGGCATACAATTGATCATAAATTTCTGTTATCATTCCTAATTCTGTTTCTCCCAGCTCTTTTAGATGTTCTGTTCTTTCTTCATCTATGCTTGGAGGGTTTCCTGTATAAAGCATTCTTTACCGCTGATACTTTTACTGCTGAGAAGATCAATCTTATAGCGTGTGGAACTGTAAGAATCCCAACGTGGATATTGACCAGTGAAGGTAGGCTATATACGTGTTGGGATTGTTACAGTGCCACACGCAATAAGATAGGTCTTATTGGCAACCTTATAAATAAGGCCTGAGCCATTTGCTCACCAAGCAACATGATGCTGAAATAGGGCACATCAAAGGCATCCTGCAGGATAATGGCTACAGGGATCAGATCATTTCACGCTGTATATTGCGCAAGCTCATGAATGGGCCTAAGGCTGTCATTTTCGGCCCTGATAAGCATCCAGTTTACCTCAGATTACCCTGGAAGGGCAAAGTATCTCAAAAATTTGAGCAACAGGTGAAGCTAGCTGTTTCATGCTGCTACTATGAAGTAGCAACACAAGTGATATTCACCACTAACAGGGTGCTGCCGTCAAACCAAAAAGATGTTCTGCCTATCACATAAATGAGTAATGTTGTATATGAACTTCAGTGCCGGGTGATGCTCGGTATGTAGGCCGTACATCCCAAAGACTGGCGGATCATATCAAACAGCATGTCCCAGCTGCTGTTCGCACTGGGCAGGATACAGACTGTGCCCAACCAGCCTGTGCTTGCAAAGCTCAAAACACAGTGACAACATTAGATGTGATTCCGCAATTGGACAACATTTGCTAAATAATCCTCAGTGTGCTAAGAATTACACTGACAACCAATTTAAGATTGTCAGTTGGGCTCGCAGTGTTCTGAGCCCTCTGTTTGTTCTGATTACTCAATCCTGAGACATTCATACTTGTTTTTTAACTTTAAGAGTAAACAGACAGTCTAATGTGCTCATCCTCCAACATGTCAAGGTCTAAATGGCTGCCTATCCAAGTGGAGACCAAATGTAATGTTTCCAAGTTTACTGACAACACAAAACTTGATGGGAATGTGAATTGTGAGGATGATGCAAAGAGCCTTGAAGGGCTTTTGGACAGGCTAAGGGAATGGGCATGCACATGGCAGATGGAATATAGGACAGAAGCCCAGTATGACAGGAGAGAATCAGAGAGAGCAGCTGGGTTACAGAGAGTGGAGAAGTAAAGAGAGAGTTCTGTCTGAGAGGAGAGAATCAGAGAGAGCAACCTGGCTACAAGGAGTGGAGAGGGAAGCTGAGAGCTCAGTCTGAGGGGAGCGATTCAGAGGGAAGAGCCGGGTTACAGGGAGAGGAGAGGGAAAGAGGGGGCTCAGTCTGAAAGGAGATAGTCAGAGAGAGAATACGGCTTACAGAGAGTGGAGGGAGAAGGAGAGCTCATTCTCAGAGAAGAGAATCAAAGAGAGCATCGGGTTACAGAGAGTGAAGAGGGAAGGCTAGACCTCAGTCTGCGACGACAGTATCAAAGAGAGCAGCCGGGTTATGGTGAGTGGAGATGGAAGGAGAGAGCTCATCCTGAGAGGAAAGAATCAGACAGAGCAGCCAGGATACAGAGAACGGAGAGGGAAGGATAGAGCTCAGTCTGAGGACAGTATCAGAGAGAGCAGCCAGGTTATAGGGAGCGGAGAGGGAAGGAGAGAGCTCAGTCTGAGAGGAAAGAATCAGAGAGAGCAACCAGGTTACAGAAAGCTGAGATGAGATGGAAGGAGGAAGCTCAGCCTGAGAGGAGAGAATCAAAGAGAGCAGCAAATTACAGAGAGCGGAGAGGGAAAGGGAGGGAGCTCAGTCTGAGTGGAGAGAGTAGGAGAGAGCAGCCAGGTTACAGAGAGTGGAGACGGAAAGGGAGAGAGCTCAGTCTGAGTGGAGAGAGTAGGAGAGAGCAGCCAGGTTACAGAGAGCGGAGACGGAAAGGGAGAAAGTTCAGTCTGAGGACAGTATCAGAGAAAGCAGCCGGGCTATAGGGAGCAGAGAGGGAAGGAGAAAGCTCAGTCTGAGAGGAAAGAATCAGAAAGAGCAGCCGGGTTACAGAGTGTGGACAGGGAAGGATACAGCTCAGTTTGAGAGGAGAGAATCAGAAAGAGCAGCAAGTTACAGGCAGCGGAGAGGGAAAAGAAGAGGGCTCAGTCTGAGTAGGGAGAATAGGAGAGGCCAGCCGGGTTACAGAGAGCAGATTGAAAAGGAGAGAGCTCAGTCTGAGAGGGGAGAATGAGAGAGAGCAGCTGGGTTACAAAGAGCGGAGAGGGAAGGAGAGAGCTCAGTCAGAGAGGAGAGAATCAGAGAGAGCAGCCAGGTTACAGAAAGCGGACTGGGAAGGAGAGAGCTCAGCTCGAGAACAACCGGCTAACAGAGAGCAAACAGGGAAGGATAGAGCTCAGTCAGAGGGGAGGGAATCAGAGAGGGGAACCAGGTTGCAGGGAGCAGACAGGGAAGGACAGGGCTCAGTCTGAGAGAAGAGAATGAGAGAGAGCAGCCGGGTTACAGAGAGCGGAGGGGGAAGGAGAGAGCTCAGTCTGAGAGGAAAGAATCAGAGAG
Source organism: Cetorhinus maximus (assembly GCF_964194155.1). Lineage (NCBI taxonomy): Eukaryota > Metazoa > Chordata > Chondrichthyes > Lamniformes > Cetorhinidae > Cetorhinus > Cetorhinus maximus. The sequence continues at coordinate 171,477,932 of NC_135883.1, forward strand.
AGCAGCCGGGTAACTGAGAGCGGAGAGAGAAGAAGACAGCACAGTCCAAGAGCAGAGAATCAGAGAGAGCAGCTGGGTTACGAAGAGAGTGGACAGGGAAGGATAGAGTTCAGTTTTAGAGCAGGGAATCAGAGAGAGTAGCCGGGTTAGAGAGAGCAGAGAGGGAAGGAGAGAGTTCAGTCAGAGCGGAGTGAGGAGAGAGCTCAGTCTGAGAGGAGAGAATCAGAGAGAGCGGCTGGGTTACAAAGAGAGTGGACAGGGAAGGATAGAGTTCAGTTTGAGAGCAGGGAATGAATGAGAGTAGCCGGGTTACAGAGAACAGAGAGAGAAGTAGAGAGCTCAGTCTGAGAGGAAAGATTGAGAGAGAGCAGCCAGGTTACAGAGAGCAGAGAGGGAAGTAGAGAGCTCAGTCTGAGAGGAAAGATTAAGAGAGAGCAGCCAGGTTACAGAAAGCAGAGAGGGAAGGCGAGAGGCACAGAGACCAGCAAGTGAGGTGAATGCACAGCAGGATAAAAGGAATGGGCGAGAGAGCAACAGACTGACAGAGAGCAGCAGGAGCGGTGATTTCACAGAGGGGATAAAAGGGTTGGGGTACACAGTGAGAGAGACACTGAGATGTGAGAGCAGATTGGGGATAAAAGGAGTGGGGGAGAGGGTGAGAGAGACACAGTGAGAGCAGTGGGAGAGGCCAGAGCATACCGGGGATAAAAAGGAGTGGAAGAGAGAGCAAGAGAGACAATGAGGGACCGGGGAGAGGACAGCTGGGATAAAAGGAGGGGAGAGAGAGTGATTGAGAGACGAGCGCAAGAAACGAGAGCAGTGGGGATAAAAGGAGTGAGGGAGAGAGCGAGAGAGGCACTGAGACCAGCAGGAGAGGTGAGAATACAGAGGGGATAAAAGGAGCGGGGGAGAGAGCGAGAGAGGCACTGAGAGACCAGCAGGAGAGGTGAGAATACAGAGGGGATAAAAGGAGCGGGGGAGAGAGCGAGAGAGGCACTGAGAGACCAGCAGGAGAGGTGAGAATACAGAGGGGATAAAAGGAGCGGGGGAGAGGGCGAGAGAGACACAGACCAGTGGGAGAGGTGAGAACCCAGCAGGGATAAAAGGATTTGGGGAGAGAGCGAGAGTGGGAAGACTCCAAAGAAAATCAAATTGTGAGATCACAACAAACGCTGGTTCCCTCTTAGTAAGTGTAAAGTTTTCTCAGCAGTAATACAACTAAGGAAGAGACTTTGGGCCATAGAGATTGAGCAGTAGCTTAAAAATAAAAATCAGGCTGTGACATCACGGGAACGTCTTAAATTGATTGGCTGGTGAGTATTGCTTAGTCTAAAAAACTGGTAGACTGAAAATGTTAAAAATATTAACTATCAATAATAAGTAACAAGTGAGTAACTGGTGAGTCTTATCTTTTATTCTTAAGCAAGGTTTATTACTACTAAAGTGTGTTATGTATTAGTAGAATTTATCAGCATTAGCAAGGATTATTAAGAGTAATAGGGTTTATTAATAGCAGTATGGTTTATTAGAATTTGTAAGGGTTATTAATATTGGTAATAATTATTAGCAGCAGCAAGATGAACTACTAAATAGAGGGATGGAAGGATTGCTCTGACCCCCAGAGTGCACATATTGTGCTATGTGGGAACTCCAGGATGCTTCCCATATCCTGAATAACCATTTATGCAGCTAAGTGTCATCAGCTGAAGCAACCTGAGTTCCGGGTTTGAGAACCAGAGCAGCAGCTGGTGTCACTGTGCTGCATCTCTGAGGTTGAGAGCTTCGTGGATAGCACCTTTATAGATGTGGTCACATCTAATTCTAAAGTCTAAATCAGGGTTGCTGTTTATCCAAGTGAATGCATGGAATGTGGTAAATAAGATTGGTGAGTTACAGATGCAGATTGCCATAGGATGTTGTGGCTATAACAGAGACCTGACTCAAAGAAGGGCAGAACTGGGTGTTAAATATTCCTAGGTACAAGGTATTCAGGAAAGATAGGAAAGGAAGAAAATGGGGAGGGGTGGCGGTATTGATTAAGGAGAGCATTGCAGTGCTGGAGAGAGGGAGGATGTCCCAGGGGAGCAAGGGCAGAAGGAGCAAAAGGAACAAAATAGGTGAAATTACATTGCTTGAAGTAGTCTATCGGCCACCAACTAGTTGAAAGGATGTAGAGGAACAAATTTGCAAGGAGTTACAGAGAGGTGCATAAATCATAGAGTAGCTCCTTGATGCCACATGTGGTCTAATGCTGCTTTGATGTGAAGGGTAGTCACTCTCACCTCACCTTGGGAGTTCAGCTCTTTTGTCCATGTTTGAACCAAGGCTGTAATGAGGTCAGGACCTGAATGGCCCTGGCAGAACCCAAACTGAGCATCAGTGAGCAGGTTATTGCTAACCAAGTGCTGCTTGATAGCACTGTTGATGACCCTTTCCATCTCTTTACTGATGATTGGGAGTAGACTGATGGCGCAGTAATTGGTTGGGTTGGATCTGTCCTGCTTTTGTGCACAGGACATACCTGGGCAATTTTCCACATAGCTGGGTAGATGCCAGTGTTGTAGCTGTACTGAAACAGCTTGGCTAGGGGCATGGTAAGTTCTGGAGCACAAGTCTTCAGTACTATTGCTGGAATGTTGTCAGGGCCCATAGCCTTTACACTATCTAGTGCCATCAGCCGTTTCTTGATATCATCTGGAGTGAATCGAATTGGTTGAAGACTGGCATCTGTGATTCGGAGAACCTCTGGAGGAGGCCAAGATGTATCATCCACTCAGCATTTCTGGCTGAAGATTTTAGCAATTGCTTCAGCCTTATCTTTTGTACTGATGTGCTGGGCTCCTCCATCGTTAAGGATCGTGATATTTGTGGAGTCTCCTGCTCCAGTGAGTTGTTTAATTGCCCCCCACCATTCACAACTGGATGTGGCAGGATGCAGAGCTTAGATCTGATCTGTTGGTTGTGGAATCGCTTAGCTCTGTCTATCACTTACTGCTTATGCAGTCCTGTGTTGTGGCTCCACCAGGTTGACATCTCATTTTTAGGTATGCCTGGTGCTGCTCCTGGCATGCCCTCCTGCACTCTTCATTGAACCAGGGTTGATCCCCTAGCTTGGTGGTAATGGTAGAGTGGGAGATATGCCATGAGGTTACAGATTGTTGTTGAGTACAATAATGCTGCTGATGGCCCACAGCACCTCCTGGATGCCCAGTCTTGAGTTATTAGATCTGTTTGAAATCTATCCCATTTAACATGGTGGTAGTGCCACACAACACGATGGAGGGTATCCTCAATGTGGAAACAGAACTTTGTCTCCACAAAGGCTGTGAGGTGGTCACTCCTACCGATACTGTCATGGACAGGTTCATCTGCAGCAGGCAGATTGGTGGGTATGTTTTGGTCAAGTCAAGTATGTTTTTCCCTCTTGTTGGTTCCCTCACCACCTGCCGCAGACCCAGTGATGGTGGTACGTGGTAACCATTTTTGACCTGGTGCCATGAAACCTCATGAGTGCTGGAGTCTATGTTGAGGGCTCCCAGGGCAACTCCCTCCCAACTGCCGCCACTTCTGTTGGGTCTGTCCTGCCGTTGGGACATACACAGGGATGGTGATGTCTGGGACATTGTCTGGTGTCTGTCTGGTTGCACTCCTTTGAGACTTTTTAGCAGTTTGATACAACTGAGTGGTTTGCTAGGCCATTTCAGAGGGTATTTAAGAGTCAACCAGACCAGGCAGATTTCTTTCCCTTCTCACATTCCCAATGGGTTTTTACGGCAATTGACAATGGTTTTGTGGTCATCATTCAGATTTTTACTGAATTCAAATTTCACCATCTGCCCTGGTGGGATTTGAACCTGGGTTCCCAAAGTACTACCGTGGGTCTCGGGATTACTAGTCCAGTGACAATACCATTATGCCACCACCTCCCCTGCCTATGGTGAACTTTATAAAATACTTGCTCCACCTCAGCTGGAGTCCTGTGTCCAATTCTGGGCACCGCACCTTAGGAATGATGTGAAAGCATTAGCGAGACTGCACAAAACATTTACAAGAGTGGCTCCAGAAAAGAAGGACTTCAGTTATGTAGATAGATTGGAGAAGCTCGGGCTGTTTTCCTTAGAGAGGAGAAGGTTGAAAGGGGTTTTGATTGAGGTATTCAAAATAATAATGGATTGGACAGAGTACATAGGGAGAAACTGTTCCCACACCAGAAGGATCGAGAACCAGAGAGCACCAATGTAATGTGACTGTCAAAACATTAAACAGCAAAAGAGGAAAAACTGTGGTTTGGATCAGCAATACACTATCTGAAAGAATAGCGGAGGCAGACATGAGGAAAAACTATGGTTTGGATCTGGAATACGCTGTCTGAAAGGATAGCGGAGGCAGATATGCAGGCCAAAGGCAGGGGAGTGGGAATAGTTGTGTTGCTAGGAAACTAGAGTAAATGTGGAAAAAGAAATACAGGCAGAAGCACTTGCTAAAAGGCTGAGATGAGGTCGATAGAATGGGAGGGGCCAAATGGCGTGTTTCTCTGCTGTATATTCTACGTAACTTTTAAAAGGTATTTGGACATGTACGTGAGGAGGACTAATTTGTAGGGCTATGGGAAAAAGCTGGGGTGAGTGTCTAAATTGGACAGTTCTTTCAAAGAACCTGCACAAGGGTGATAGGCCAACTGGCCTCCTTCTATTCGACAGTGTTTTAAGATGTCATGATGCTGTGAAAGGCACTATATATTCAAGGCTTTTTTCTTTCTTTAATCTGGCATCAGAATATCAGTAATACAATTATAAATTTGACATATAACACATGGGTCTATTAAAGAATGGAAAACTTGCACCCACCAACTAACTCAAAAGATTAATTGATGCATTCAAGTTTCTCCTGACATGTTAACCAGGTAATGTAAACCAGGCAAAATGCAAACTAAACAGTTTAAGAGCATCAGACTTGCATTTTATCACAAAACAATACAATTTCATTCACATAATAAATAGCAGTTGAGTGATGAAAGTGAACTATAACACTAGATTATAAAACATTAAAAATTACAATATACTAGTACAGGATGGTGCTTTCAACATTAATGCCTGGCACTCCAAAGGTGTCAGTGCTGTACAATGGCTGACTTCCCTTCAAATAGGGAACTTCACTGACATGGTAACTCACCAAGGCCTGCATCTTGTCCTCCAGCTCCTGATTAGCTCGCTGGGATGCAGTGTAGCTATTCTGTAATCTACATGGGCAGACAAAACAAAATCCACTTCAGCTTTTAAGTACATTACGGTGAATCATTGGTGTACACGTCCAATGTCCAAAATCCAGCACCCTTGGGAAAGAGACCATGCTGGATTTTGGATTTTACATTACCTGCCAGTGGAACAGACAGCTTAGTGCATGGAGAACAGGGAGGGCTGGGTGGAGGCAGATCTTAAAGCACAGCAATGGACTCAGGTCTGAGCTCGTGAACTTGAACACCACATAGTCTGACAGAAAAAGGATACTGGACTCCAATGCTTGTTTTTTTTTTATTCTTTCACAGAGTGTGGGTGTCACTGGCTCTCTCTAATTGCCCTTGAGAAGGTGATAGTAAGCTGTCTTCTTGAACCGCTGCAGTCCATGTTGTGTAGGTACACCCACAGTGTTGTTGGGAAGGGAGTTCCAGGATTTGGACCCAGCGACAGCGAAGGAACGGCGATATATTCCAAGTCAGGATGGTGAGTGGCTTGGAGGGGAAGTTGCATGTAGTGGTGTTACCATGCATTTTCTGCCCTTGTCCTTCCAGATGGTAACGGCTGTGGGTTTGAAAGGTGCTGTCAAAGGAACCTTGTTGAGTTTCTGCAGTGCATCTTGTAGATGGTACACATTGCTGCCACTGTCCGTCAGTGGTGGAGGGAGTGAATGTTGAAGGTGGTGGATGGGGTGTCGATCAAGCGGGCTGCTTGGTCCTAGATCGTGTTGAGGTTCTTGAGTGTTGTTGGAGCTGCACTCATCCAGGCAAGTGAAGAGTATTCCATCACACTCCTGACATGTGCCTTGTAGATGGTGGACAGGCTTTGGGAAGACAGGAAGTGAGTTACTTGCTGCAGGATTTCTAGCCTCTGACCTGCTCTTGTAGCCACAGTATTTATGTGGCTAGTCCAGTTCAGTTTCTGGTAAATGGTAACCCGCAGGATGTTGATAGTGGGGGATTTAGCGATGGTAAACTCATTGAATGTCAAGGGGCGATGGTTAGGTTTTCTCTTGTTGGACATGGTCATTGCCTGGCACTTGTGTGGCACGAATGTTACTTGCCACTTGTCAGCCCAAGCCTGGATGTTGTCCAGGTCATGCTGCATTTGGACATGGACTGCTTCAGTATCTGAGGAGTCTCGAATAGTGCTGAACATCGTGCAATCATCAGCGAACATCCCCACTTCTGACCTTATGATGGAAGGAAGGTCATTAATGAAGCAGCTGAAGATGGTTGGGCCTAGGACACTACCCTGAGGAACTCATGCAGTGATGTCCTGGAATTGAGATGGTTGACCTCCAACAACCACAACCACCTCCCTTTGTGCTAGGTATAACTCCAACCAGTGGAGAGTTTTCCCCAATTCCCGTTGCTCCAGTTTTGCTAGGGCTCCTTGATGCCACACTCGGTCAAATGCTACCTTGACATCATGGGCAGTCACTCTCACCTCTGGAATTCAGCTCTTTTGTCTATTTTTGAATCAAGGCTGTAATGAGGTCAGAAGCTGAGTGGCCCTGGCGGAACCCAAACTGAGTGTCAGTCAGCAAGTTATTTTTGAGAAAGTGCCACTTGATCGGACTGTTGAGGAGGAGACCGAGATGGATCATCAACTTGGCACTTCTGGCTGAAGGTGGTTGCAAATGCTTTAGCCTTGTCTTTTATATTGATGTGCTGGGCTCCTCCAACATTGAGGATGGGGATATTTGTGCAGCTGCCTCCTCCAGTGAGTTGTTTAATTGCCCACCACCATTCACGATTGGTTGTGGCAGGACTGCAGAGCTTAGATCTGGTCTGTTGGTTGTGGAATCGCTTAGTTCTGCCTATCATTTGTTGCTTATACCGTTAGGCAGGCAAGTAGTCCTGTGTTGTAGCTTCACCAAGTTGAAACCTCATTTTTCTGTTTGCCTGGTGCTGCCCCTGGCATGCCCTACTGCACTCTTCACCGAACCAAGGTTGATTCTCCGATGGTGCCAATGGTAGAGGGGAGATAAGCTGGACCATGAGGTTACAGATTGTGGTTGAGTACAATTCTACTGCTGATGGCCCACAGAGTCTCATGGATGCCCAGTTTTGAGTTGCTCATGAGAAGTAGTTACATATGTGAACCTATTGTAAAATTATAGGGCCCATGTGATAGTGTGTATTTTTGCTCCAGTTATACAAAAATGGCCATGGGTATCTATTAAAACTATTTTTTTTTTGGTAAGGTTACACATGGAACTTTGTGTGTGATGGGTCTGAATGAATAAACGACCGAAAAAACAGATTCCAGGACGAGATCTTCTGAGAGAAAAATGTCCAGTTTTCGGACAATTCTGCTTTTCAAACAGTTGGATTTGGAATAGATCCATCAATTTGTTACAGCACAGAAGGCGGCCATTCGGCCCATCGCGTCCACGCTTGCTCCCCTAAGGACCAGTTCACATATTTCTGGGGAGATGATGGTATAGTGATAATGTCACTGGACCTGTAATCCAGAAGCCCAGGCTAATGTCCTGGGGACACTGGTGCAAATCCCGCTATGGCAGCTGCTGGAATTTCATTCAAATAATAAAAGAATGAAAAGCTAGTCTCAGTGATCGTGACCATGAGGCCATTGTTGTAAAATAACATCTGGTTCACTAATGTCCTCTAGGGAAGGAAATCTGCCATACTTACCCGATCTGGCCTACATGTGTCTCCAGACCCATAGCAATGTGGTTGACTCTTAACTGCCCCCTGAAATGGCTGAGCTAGCCATTCATTTCAAGGGCAATTAGGGATGGGCAACAAGTGCCGGCCTTACCAGTAGCACCCACATCCCACGAAAGAATAAAAAAAACTTCCACTCTTTGCCCTCTCCCCACATCCCTGCACATTCCTCTTTTTCGGATATTTATAGAATTTAGAAAAATTTAAGGCACAGAAGGCGGCCACTCTGCCCATTGTGACTGCGCCGGCTGAAAAACGAGTCACCCAGCCTAATCCCATTTTTCAGCATTTGGTCTGTAGCCCTGGAGGTAATGAGTCAGAACAAAAATAGTGCAAACATAGGAACCAATGTAAACATAGGGGTGAGGGGTGACCTTAGTTGGGACAACTAAAATAAATAAAAACAACTCTTATATTGTATATTATCTTCGCTGAGTGACGGTCTTCTCAATGCAATCAAATTTTGGGCTCAAGCCCCAATCCGGGACATGAGTAGATAGTACCTGCTGAATCTTCAGTGTAGTACTGAGGGACTGCTGCATTAACAAGGCAATGTCATTTCATTGAGGTGATAAAGTGAAGCCCCACTTGTCACTTTAAGTAGCTACTAAAGGTCACATGACCTTACTTAAAACAAGAGTACAGAATTCTCCTGGTCAACTGGCCAACATTCCCTCCACTATGACCACAGATTAACTCGTCATTCATTTTATTGCTTTCTGGGACTGTGAAACATTGGCGGATTAAAAAAAGGTTGAAGAAAGTCATCCAACCTATCTTAGGTTTGCCAATGTAGAAGAATTCATGACTTGATCCAATCATCAATCCAATTATTTCAGGGTTGCACCTCAACAGGACTGGGACCAATATCCTTGTGGCAGGCTACACTAGTGTGGCTGGAGAGGGTTCGAACCTAATGGCAGGAGAACGGGCATTTACAAGACACAAGTCAGGAATGTGAGGTATAGAAGAGTAATAAGGTGCATACGAGTGAGAAATATGGACTAGTAATAGAGAAGGGAGTAGTTCTATATTAGATAGAAGCAGTCTAAAGGCTACAGGGAATACAAAAACAGGGTCCCAATGCAAATATGTAAATGCACAAAGTGTGCTACAAGCACAAATAGCAGTGTGGGAATATGTTATATGGCAAGAATGGAAACATGGCTTAAAAATGGTGAGAACTGGGTGCTTGATATTCAAAGATGCAAAGTGTTCAGAAAAGATGGGGAAGGAAAAAAGGTGAGGTTTCAGTAATGATTAGGGAAGATGTCGTAGAGTTGGAAAGACAGGCAATGTTGGGGCATTTTACAGGCCTCCAAACAGTGATAGAGGAATAAATCTGCAGAGAAATCACAGAGATGTGCAAATTATAGCGTGGTAACAATGTTGCGGGGGGGGCTTCAATTACCCAAATATCGATTGAGACAGTGTTAGAGTAAAGGGAAGGGAGGACGAGCAATTTCTGAAATGTGTTCATAAGAACTTACTTAACCAGCATGTTCTTGACCGAAATGGTTCCAGGGATGAAGGGTTTCAGCTCCAAGGGTAGGTTGGGGAAGCTGGGCTTATCCTTGGAGCAAAGAAGATTAAGGAGAGATTTGATAGAGATTGACAAGATTATGAAAGGTTCAGATAAGGTAAACAAAGACAATTTGTTCCCAATAACTGAAACTGGTGCAAAGAATAGGAAACACAGATTTAAGGTTTTAGGTAAGAGATGGAGGGAGGTGGGGGAAGTCAAGAAGAACTTTTTATTTTACACAGTTGAACTCACTGCCTACAATGGTGGTGGCGGCAGAGATGATGAATGATATCAAAAAGGAAATTGGATGGGCACTTGAAGGAAATAAACGTTCCTGGCTACGGGATAAAGCGGGGAAATGGGACTGATTGGAATGCTCCACAGAGAGTGGGTATAGGCTCTTTTTAAAAATTCTTTCACAGGATGTGGGCATTGCTGTCTTGGCGAGCATTTATTGCCCATCCCTAACTACCCTTGAGAAGGTGGTGGTGAACTGCCTTCCTGAACTGCTGCAGTCCATGTGGTGTAGGAACGCCCAAATGCTGTTAGGGAGGGAGCTCCAGGATTTTGACCCAGTGACAGTGACGATGATAGTGTTCCAAGTCAGGATGGAGAGTGACTTGGAGGGGAATTTGGAGGTGGTGGTATTCCCATGGTATCTGCTGCCCTTGTCCTTCTAGGTGGTAGTGGTTGCAGGTTTGGAAGGTGCTGTTGAATTAACCTTGGTGAGTTTCTAATTTGCATCTTGTAGATTGTACACACTGCTGCTACTGTGCGTCAGTGGTGGAGGGAGTGAATGTTTGTGGATGTGGTGCCAATCAAATGGGCTGCTTTGTCCTGGATGATGTCAAGCTTCTTGAGTGTTGTGGGAGCTACACTCATCCAGGCAGGTGGAGAATATTTTATCATATTCCTGACTTGTGTCTTGTAAATGGTGGACAGGCTTTGGGGAGTCAAGAACCGAGTTACTTGCTGCAGGATTCCCAGCTTCTGACTTGCTCTTATAACAACAACATTTGCATGGCTGGTCCAGTTCAGTCTCTGGTTAATAATAACCCTCAGGGTGTTGATAGTGAGGGATTCTGCAATTGAATGTCAAGGGGAGATGGTCATTGCCTAGCACTTGCGTGGTGCAAATGTTACTTGCCACTTATCAACCCAAGCCCAAATATTGCCCAGGTCTTACTATATATGGGCATGGACCGCTTCTGTATCTGAGGAGTCGTGAATGATGCAGAGCATTGTACAATCATCAGCGAATGTCCCTACTTCTGACCTTATGGTAGAAGGAAGATCATTGATGAAGCAGCTGAAGATGGTTGGGCCTAGGACACTACCCTGAGGAACTCCTGCAGTGATGTCCTGGAGCTGAGATGAATGATCTCCAACAACCACAACCATCTTTCTTTGTGCTAGGTATGACTCCAACCAGCGGAGAGTTTTCCCTATGATTCCCATTGTCTCCAGTTTTGCCAAGGCTCCCTGATGTCACACTTAGTCAAATGCTGTCTTGATGTCAAGAGCTGTCACTCTTACCTCACCTCTGGAGTTCAGCTCTTTTGCCCATGTTTGAACCAAGGCTGTAATGAGATCAAGAACTGAAGGGCCCTGGCGGAACCCAAACTAAGTGTCAGTGAGCAGGTTATTGCTAAGCAAGTGCCGCTTGATATCACGTCAATGACACCTTCAGTCACTTTGCTTCGGGTAAGTTTGTGGAGCTGAGGGAGGTTAGAGATATGAAGCAATAGCCTAAAATCCCAGTCCTTTCTTACTGTTTAATCCTTTAATTCAGGGATCACTATTGTGGCTCATCTCTGAGCTGCCTCCATTCATTGCTGAATGAATCAATGCAAACAAAAGGGGGAAAAAGTTAAAATCTTCTAAAAAAAAATCTGATCTGATGGTACAGCAGATAAAAACACAATTAACTTTTTTTCTATCTGAAACAGTGTGCATCAGTGTAATATTAAGTCAAGCACTGCAGGTGAATGTTACAATACAGGACTACAGAAATACATTGATAAGCACACCAAATCAAGCTCAAGCTGGACACTCTTACAACTACCAAAGAATTGTATTGTTTGAGTAACCAAGCACAGTCTTGTTAGAGTAAACCCTCCAGAAAGTCTAACCTTTTGTTATTCTTGTCCATGTAATACTCATGAGAATCTTTCAGTTTAAAATTTAGGCAAGCAACATATTTTTCAAAAACAAAAGTCTGAACAACAACAAAAAATTCCCATTGACATTGCTAATGTGTGTTTGATTTTTAGTTTGTGCAGAGCAGTGTATAAAAATATCACCAAGACATTGTGGAGTGCCACCATTTGAGCTTCTGACCTGCGGAATTTGTCTTTTAGTTTGTCCATCTCTTCTCGGGCATGGCTCAGCTCTGCTTCAAGGTAATGTCGACTGGATTCAAAGTCAGTCTCCATAATTTCCAACTTGTGTGTGCTGTGAGTCAGCTTTCGACGCAACTCTTCATTCTGCTGCTGCAATTGCCTGTTTTTAAAAAAAATGTTAAAAGTACTTAAGGGACTTATTTGTAAATATAACATGGCACGCAAAAGAAACATTACTTGCCAGAATAGCAGAACAGCATACACTTGGGAGAACAGCTAGTCAGCAGTTTAATGGATATGTCATGAGGGGATACAGGACAACTGAAGAAAGATGCAGCTTCAAAGCCAAGTTGCCTCAGGGGAAGTTGGGACTTCTTGGACAAGGAAATGGAAAGAAAACAACAGAGGCAATTTCAATACAAGGTTATGAACTGCAAGTTGCACTCACATATACTGAATGGAACAGAATTAACTGTTGCTCTGTAAATGCTGTTTTGATTACTGGAAATCATGCAGGATGCACATCATGTTCTCCTAATGCACTCAAATTCAATGCCATTAGAGCACAACACATACAAACTAAAACCAGGAGTCACATTTATTTATAGGGTAAATGAATTCAAGTACAGTAAAATACTCCAAGCTGAATTTAACAGGGGGAAGTTTGGGGGTGGTGGGTGTACTGTTCACCACTCACGGTTGAAAGGTCAGTTGGAAACTAACCACCTTTAAAAAACAAAAACAGAATTACCTGGAAAAACTCAGCAGGTCTGGCAGCATCGGCGGAGAAGAAATCAGTTAACGTTTCGAGCCTTCATGGCCCTTTTTGTTTTCACCTTTAAAAAAGGCTAGCCTTAGCGACATGGGAAGCCTTAACAAGCTGAGGGTCGGACTTCCGACTCTCAGTGGAAGGAAGTGCCGCATTCCAGAGCTGCTGGCCAATCTAGTAGGCTGGTAGCTCTTGCAGTCTCAGCAGCGCCAGAGAGAATAGTAGGCGTTGCTGGGACTGCAAAGAGGCCCTTGGAAGAAATGTCATGGACACCAGAGACAGGTAAGTCAGTCGGCTTTTTTGGGCAGGGAGCAGGCGGGCTCCCTGAGGAGGTGGTGAGTGGGGTGGGTTTTGGAGGCTGGGAAGGGAGGCACAAGGGGGTGGTATGATCTTAGGAGGGGCGACCTCTGATGTACATACAAACATACAAATTAGGAGTGGGAGTAGGCCATGCAGTCCTTCGAGCCTGCTCTGCCATTCAATAAGATCATGGCTGATCTGATTATAACTTCAACTCCACATTCGCGTCTGCCCCCAATAACCTTTCATCTCTTGCTTATCAAATAGACTCTGCATTAAAAATGTTCAAAGACTCTGCTTCCAACACCTTTTCAGGAAAAGAATTCCAAAGACTCACAATGCTCAGAGAAAAAAGAGGAAACATTCTCTTCACATCCACCCTGTCAAGACCCCTCAGTTATATGTTTAAATCAAGTCACCTCCTACTCTTCTAAACTCCAGCAGATACAAGCCTAGCCTGCCCAACCTTTCCTCATAAAACAACCCGCCCATTGCAAGTATTAATCCAGTAAACCTCCTCTCAACTGCTTCCAAAGCATTTACATCCTTCCTTTGGAAAGGAGACCAATACTGTACACTGTACTCCAGATGTTGTCTCACCAGGTATACGCCCTGGTACGACTGAAGCATAACCTCTCGACTTTTGTATTCAATTCCCCTCACAATAAATGATAACATTCTGTAAGCTTTCCTAATTAGTTGATATACCTGCATAAATAGCCTTTTACAATTCATGCACTAGGGCACCCAGATCCCTCTGCATCTCAGGGTTCTGCAATTTCTCACTATTTAGATAATATATTTCTTTTTTTATTTTTCCTGCCAAAATTTCCCACTTTCCCACATTATACTCCATTTGCCAGGTCTTTGCCCACTCACTTAACCTATCTCTATCCCTTTGAAGCCACCTTCTTTCCTCTTCAAATCTTACTATCCTACCTATGTGCACAGGGAACCACAAAAAGGGTGTACACCCATTCTTTCCCACCTTTTCATCAACTTGGGTGAAAAAACAGCCTTTCCACTCTTGCCCGCCTTCTACTGTTGTATCGTGAAAGTGGAGGCAGGTTGAAAGCCTGAGTGGTCATTAACGGGCCACTTAATGGCCTCAATAGGCCCATTGGGGAGCAAGCTGGAGGTGGGTAGGAAGGTGGTGGGCTAACCTCCCTCTGACCTATTTTATGTGCCCCCCACCAAAATCATGCCTGGCGGGGAGAGCCGTAAAATCCAGCCCTTAATACTCAACAATTCCACAAGCTCAACAGGAGTAAAAATAATGGACTGCATTTTATGTGCAAATTAAAATAGGGCGAGTGCAAACTCAACCACTTTCCCACCCAGCCCCGAGCTCACCCCCATAATATGGGGCTGGGGGGGAGTGCCATGGGCAGGCGCTGAAGTTGGCAGCCTGCCCACCATATTTAAACAGATAATCAAGGGTTAATTAGACATGTTCCCAAACCAACTGACTCCGATTATACAAAGGCAAAACACTGCAGATGCTGGAAATCTGAAACAAAAACAAAAAATGCTGGAAAAACTCAGCAGGTCTGATAGCATCTGGGGAGAAAAATACAGAGTTAACATTTCGAGTCCATATGACTTCTTCAGAGCTTCTTGTGACCCTGATAAAACCTTCCCCACATCATGGTGGGCAGTCAAAGCAGTCCGTGGCCAAATGCAGCAAGACCTGGACAATATTCAGGCTTGGGCTGACAAGTGGCAAGTAACATTCGCACAACACAAGTACCAGACAATGACCATCTCCAACAAGAGAGAATCTAACCACCGCCCATTGATGTTCAAAGGCATTACCATCACTGAATCCCCCGTTATCAACTCCTGGGGGTTACCATTGACCAGAAACTGAACTAGACTAGCCATCTAAATACTGTGGCTACAAGAGCAGGTCAAAGGCTAGGCATCCTGCAGCGAGTAACTCCTGACTTTCCAAGGCCTGTCCACAATCCACAAGGCACAAGTCAGGAGTGTGATGGAATACTCCTCACTTGCCTGGATGGGTGCAGCTTCCACAACACTGAAAAAGCTTGACACCATCCAGGACAAAGCAGCCCGCTTGATTAGCACCACATCCACAAACATTCACTCCCTCCACCACCGACGCACAGTAGCAGCAGTGTCTACCACCTACAAGATGCACTGCAGGAATTCACCAAGACTCCTTAGACAGCACATTCCAAACCCACGACCACTACTACCTAGAAGGACAAGGGCAGCAGATAGAAGGGAACACCACCACCTGGAAGTTCCCCTCTAAGTCACTCACCATCCTGACTTGGAAATATATTGCCGTTCTTTCACTGTCACTGGCTCAAAATCCTGGAACTACCTCCCTAACAGCACTGTGGGTGTACCTACAGCACATGGACTGCAGCGGTTCAAGAAGGCAGCTCACCATCACCTTCTCAAGGGCAACTTGGGATGGGCAATAAATGCTGGCCCAGCCAGCAAAGCCTACATCCCATAAATGAAAAGAAAAGGGACTGCAGCAGTTCAAGAAGACAGCGCACCACAACCTTCTCAAGGGCAATTAGGGATGGGCAATAAATGCTGGCCTAGCCAGCGGCAACCACATCCCTTGAGTGAATAAAAAGATAGCTGGATGGGAGTGGACAGCCCGATTTAAAAAAAAAATCTCTTGACAGGGCGGGAAAGAAGGCTGGGGGCAGGGTCTCATCTTCAGGGGATGCCCTTTGCAGATTGGGGTGTGGCGTCCCTAAGATAGAAACTCCTCCCCTTTCTTCTTACCCACCAGTAGCCTTAAACCCACCACATGCCCCACCCTCCCTGACTTGCCCAAGCCCTGCCTGCCCAAGACCCTGGACTCATCTTTTTCTGGGGACCCAGGGGCTTTTTCCCTCTTCCTCTTGCAGTCCCGGCAGCACCCTTTGTGCTGTATGGCCTGCTGGAGCTACTGGCCAATCCCAAGAGCCGGCAGCTCCAGCAGGCCACACATTGCTTTTTGGATTAGAGGAACGTTTGTAGTGGAGTTCCCCAGGAGTCAGTATTGGGACGCTTGCTCTTCCTGATCTATATTAATGACCTAGACTGTGGTGTGCAGGACATGATTTCAAACTTTGCAGATGATATGAAGATTGGAAATGTTGTCAACTGTGATGGGGATAGTCCTGAACTTTAAAAGGACATGGGCATGTTGGTGGTTTGGGCAGACAAGTGGCAGATGAAGTTCAAAGCAGAAAACTATGAGGTGATTCATTTTGGCAGGAAAAATATGGTGAGACAGTATAAAATAAAGGGGGAGTCCTAAAGGAGGTTCAGGAACCGAGGTCTTTGAAGATGGCAGGGCATGCTGAGAGAGCAGTTAATAAAGCATAGAGGATCTGAGGCTTTTTTAACAGGGACATTGATTACAAGAGTAAGGAGGTCATGTTAAACTTGTATAAGACACTAGTTAGGCCTCTGGAGTACTGCATCCAGTTTTGGGCACCATACTTAAGGAAAGATGTGAAGACATTAGAGAGAGGACAGAGGAGATTCACAAGAATGATTCCCAGGATGAAGAACTGTGAGGATAGATTGGAGAGGTTGGGACTGTTTGGACTCTTGGAGAAAAGAAGACTGAGAGGAGACTTGGTCGAGGTATTCGAGATCCTGAGGGGTCTGGGCAGGGTAAATAGTGAGAAACTGTTCCCACTCAACAGGACATCAAGAACTAGAGGGCACAGATTCAAAATAATTGGCAAATGGAGTAAACGTAATGCGAGGGAAAATGCTTTCACTCAGAGGGTGGTTGGAGTCTGGAACAAACTTCCTGAAAGGGTGGTGGAGGCAGGTTCAATCGAGGTATTCAAAAGGGAATTGGATTCCTATTTGAAAAGAGAGAATGTGCAAGTTTATGGAGATAAGGCAGGGGAGTGGGGCTAGGTGGAATGTTCTTTCAGAGAGCCAATGCAGACTCGAAGGGCCGAATGGCCTCCTTCTGCATTGTAATGATACTGTGTTACTGTGAGAGGCGGAAGTCACGCTCAGCTCTTGTTTAGCCCACCCGCTGTACGTTATGGCTTGCGAGTCGAGCTTTGCTTCTGTGTGGGATGGTGGGTGGGGTCTGGGGTGTTGGACGGGGACTGGGCGAGCCAACCAATGTGTTCAGAGCCTTTTTTTTTGTCTGGTAGACCACTAGCCTTCTGGTATTCGACTTCATGCACAAAATTCAGATCTCTAGCCAGAACAAAAGACTGGCATTCACTCCTAAAGGGATACAATTGAAAAGCAGAGAAGTTATGGTTACACATTTATAGAACCTTGGTTAGGCTACACTTGGGACTGAAAAATTTTGGTCTCCTGATATTAAAAAAGATATTGAGACACTGGAGAAGGTTCACAGAATCGCACAGTGCAGAAGAGGCCCTTCGGCCCATCGAGTCTGCACCGACACGTGAGAAACAGCTGACCTACCTACCTAATCCCATTTACCAGCACTTGGCCCATAGCCTTGAATGTTATGACATGCCAAGTGCTCATCCAGGTACTTTTTAAAGGGTCTGAGGCAACCCGCCTCCACCACCCTCCCAGGCAGCGCATACCATCCTCTGGGTAAAAATGTTTTTCCTCACATACCCCTGAAACCTCCTGCCCCTCACCTTGAACTTGTGTCCCCTCATGACTGACCCTTCAACTAAGGGGAACAGCTGTTCCCTATCCACCCTGTCCATGCCCCTCATAATCTTGTACACCTCGATCAGGTCGCTCCTCAGTCTTCTCTGCTCCAACGAAAACAACACAAGTCTATCCAACCTCTCTTCATAACTTAAATGTTTCATCCCAGGCAACATCCTGGTGAATCTCCTCTGCACCCCCTCCAGTGCAAACACATCCTTCCTATAATGCGGCGACCAGAACTGCACTCAGTGCTCCAGCTGTGGCCTCACCAAGGTTCTATACAACTCTAACATGATCTCCCTACCTTTTGTAATCTATGCCTCGATTGATAAAGGCAAGTGTCCCATAAGCCTTTTTCACCATCCCACTAACATGCCCCTCTGCCTTCAGAGATCTATGGACACACACGGCAAGGTCCCTTTGTTCCGCAGAACTTCCTAGTGTCATGCCATTCATTGAATACTTCCTTGTCAAATTACTCCTTCCAAAGTGTATCACCTCACACTTTTCAGGGTTATATTCCATCTGCCACTTATCTCCCCATTTGATCATCCCGTCTATATCTTCCTGTAGCCCAAGACACTCAACCTCACTGTTAACCACCCGGCCAATCTTTGTATCATCCGCAAACTTACTAATCCTACCCCCCACATTCTCATCTATGTCGTTTATACAAATGACAAATATTAGGGGACCCAGCACAGATCCCTGTGGTACGCCACTGGACCCCGGCTTCCAGTCACTAAAGCAGGCTTTTGTCATCACCCTCTGTCTCCTATGGCTAAGCCAATTTTGAATCTACCTTATCAAATTCCCCTGTATCCCATGTGCATTAGCCTTATTTATAAGCCTCCCATGTGGGACCTTGTCAAAGGCCTTGCTGAAAACCATTTAAACTACATCAACTGCACTACCCTCATCTACACAGCTGGTCACCTCCTCAAAAAATTCAATCAAATTTGTTAGACATGAGCTCCCACTGATAAAGCCATGCTGACTATCCCTGATCAAACCTTGCCTCTCCAAGTGGAGATAGGTTCTTTCCTTCAGAATTTTCTCCAATAGTTTCCCTACCACTGACGTGAGACTCACTGGTCTGTAGTTCTCTGGCTGATCTCTACAACCCTTCTTAAATAGTGGAACCACTTTAGCTGTTCTCCAGTCCTCTGGCACCTTCCCCTTGACCAGAGAGGAATTAAAAATTTGGGTCAGAGCCCCTGCAATCTCCTCCCTTGCTTCCCTCAGCAGTCTGGGACACAAATCATCTGGACCTGGAGATTTGTCCACTTTTAAGCCTGCCAACACCTCTAATACCTTGTCATTCCCTATATCAATTTGCTCAAGAACCTCGCAGTGCCTCTCCCCGAGTTCCATACCTTCATCCTCATTCTCTTGGCTGAAGACGGATGTGAGGTATTCGTTCAACACTCTACTGATGTCCTGTGGCTCCACCCATAGATTGCCCCCTTGGTCCCTTATGGGCCCTAATCTTTCCCTGGTTATCCTCTTCCCATTGATATACTTATAGAATATCTTAGGATTTTCCTTACTTTTACCAGCCAGAGCTTCCTCATATCCCCTCTTTGCTCTCCTAATTGCTTTCTTAAGCTCCACCCTGCACTTTCTGTACTCCACTAATGCCTCCGCTGATTTGCTTCCCTTGTACCTGCTAAAAGCCTCTCTGTTCCTTCTCATCATATCCTGAATACTTCTGCTCATCCATGGTTCTCTGAGCTTGTTACTCCTTCCCATCACCCTAGAGGGAACATCTTGAGTCTGTACCCTCCCCATTTCCTTTTTGAATGCCTCCCCACTGCTCTTCTGTAGATTTCCCCACAAGTAGCTGTTCCCAGTCTATCTTGGCCAGATCCTGCCTTATTTTACTAAAATCCGCTCTCCCCCAATCCAAAACATTTTTTTGCAACTTGTCTATTTCTTTGTCCATAACAAGCTTAAATTGTACCACGTTGTGGTCGCTATCACTAAAATACTCTCACCACCACCTCAGCCACCTGTCCGGCTTCATTCCCCAGAATTAGGTCCAGCACTGCGCTGTCCCTTGTTGGACCCCTCTACATATTGACCTAAAAAGTTCTCCTGTACACATTTCAAGAAATCCACTCCATCCAAGCCCTTAACACTATGTCTATCCCAATTAAGGTTGGGAAAGTTGAAGTCACCTAATATAATTACCCCATTGTTATTGTTTTTACACACCTCCGCAAATTGTGCACATATTTGCTCCTCAACTTCCCGCTATCTGGGGTTCTATAATAAACACCTAACAATGTGGCTGCCCCTTTTTTATTCCTAAGCTCTACCTACAAAACTTCATTTGATGCCCCCTCCAAGATATCATCTCCCCTTCCTGCAGTAACGGACTCCTTAACTAATAATGCAATGCCTTCTCCTCTTATACCCCCTTCCCTGCCTCGCCTGAAGATTCTATATCCCGGAATGTTGAGCTGCCAATCCTGCTCCTCCCTCAACCACATCTCAGTGATGGCTACTATATCACAATTCCACGTGTCAATCCTCACCCTTAACTCATCCGTTTTACCTGTAATACTCCTGGCATTAAAGTAGAAGCCATCCAGCCTTGCCTTACTCCCCTGAAACTTAATGCAGCTGTACTCCCTCTGACTTGATTGTTTTACTGTATTATGATGTGTCCCTATTCTGCCAACATCGTGTCCCCTCCCCCTGCCGAATTAGTTTAAACTCCTCCCAACAGCACACGCATACCCGCCCACAAGGATGTTAGTCCCGCTCTGGTTCAGCTGTAGACCATCCCGCTTGTACAGGTCCCACCTTCCCCAGAAACGGTCCAAGTAATCCAGGAATCTAAAACCCTCCCTCCTGCACCAACTCTTAAGCCACGTATTCATCTGCGCTATTCTCCTATTTCTGTGCTCGCTAGCACGTGGCACTGGGAGTAATCCAGAGATTACAAGCCGAGAGGTCCTGCTTTTCAGTCTACTGCCTAACTCCCTGAATTCTTGATGCAAGACCTCATCCGTCTTTCTACCTATGTCATTGGTCCCAACATGTACCATGACCTCTGCCTTATCACCCTCCCCTCTTCATCTAGTTTGCGAGAATGGTACCAGAATTGAAAGATTATAATGCTCAGGAAGGGTTGAACAGGCTGGAGCTCTTTCCTCTACTAAATAGAGAACTGGGGGTGATCTTGAGGTCTTTATTATGAAAAAACTTGATAGGTTAAGCATATGGAAGAGGGTTCCACCTGTGGGGGAGACTAGAAGTAGGGGCCATAAGTATAAGATAGTCACTAATAAATTTAATAGGGAATTCAGGAGAAACTACTTTAGCCAGAGCATGGCTAAAACATGGAACATGTTACCACATGGAATAGTTAGGTGGCTAACATAGGGGAACATAACAACATAAAGAAACAGGAGTAAACCATATGGCCTCCAAGCCTGTTTCACCTTTCAATAAATTATGGTTGATCTTCAACCTCAACTACACTTTTCCACCTATTTCCATAATTCCTTGAGTGTCAAAAAACCTATCACAAGAACACATCGCTGTCAGTCCCAAAATAAATTCAACAACTGAGCAGCCACAGAATCACAGAATCTTAAAAGTGCAGGAGTCCATTCAGCCCATGAAGTCTGCATTGGCTTTCTGATAGCTTTCCACCAAGTCCCATTCTCCTGCCATATCCCGGTGACCCTGCACATTCTTTCTTTTCAGAGAGCAATCCAATTCCCTCAAATAGCTCAATCAAACCTGCCTCCACCAGTTCCAGATTCCAACCACCCTCTGGATGAAAACATTTTTCCTCACGTCACTTTTACTCCTTTTGCCACTCTTTTCAATTTGTGCTCTCTAGTTCTTGATGCTCTCTGGAGTGGGAACAGTTTCTCACTTTTTACTTTGTCCATACCCCTCAGTATCTTGAATGCCTCAGTCAAGTCTCCTCTCCACCTTCTTTTCTCCAACTCACTACACTGTTTCCTGTCACTCAGCCAGTTTCTTATCCAAGTGCCTACTTTCCCTTCTCGTCTATGACTTAGAATTTTGCTCACAAGTCTGTTGTGTCGTACTGTATCAAATGCCTTTTGAAAATCCATATACACTACATTATCAGTGTTTCCTTTATCAACCCTCTCTGTTATCTCCTCAAAAAACTCCAGCAAGTTAGTTAAACATGATTTTCCCTTAATGAATCCATGCTGGCTTTCCTTAATTATCCTGCATTTATCTAAGTGACTGTTGATTTTGTCCCGAACTATAGTTTCCAGAAGTTTCCCTACCACTGAAGTCAAACTGACCAGTCTGTCGTTGCCGGCTTTATCCTTGCACCCCTTTTTGAACAAGGATGTAACATTCACAGTTCTCCAGTCCTCTGGCACCTCCCCTGTGTCGAAGGGAGACTGGAAGATTATCACTAGTGCCTCTGCAATTTCCATTCTTACATCCCTCAGTACCCTTGGATGCATCTCATCTGGTCCTGGTACCTTATCAATTTTCAGTAAAGGTAGCCTTTCTGATATCTCCTCCTTCTCAATTGTAAATTCTTCTAGTGTACCAGTTACCTCCTGTCTCACCTTGGACTGGTTGCATCTTCTTCCTTTGTAACAACAGTTGCAAAGTACTTGTTTAATACCTCCGCTACTTCTCCTGCCTCAACGTGCATGTCCCCTTTTTTATCCCTAATCAGCCCGACTCTTTCTATTACCACACTTTTATTTTTTATATGCTTATAGAAGGCCTTGGGATTCCCTTTTACGTTAGCTGTCAGTCTACTTTCATGTTCTATCCTTGCTTTTCTTATTGGTTTTGTCACTTCCCTTCTGGTCCTTCTATATTCAGGCCACTACCGATGTATGGGAGTGCAGGTCTGAGCACAACCCCAGGAACTCCTGATGCCCTGTATGGAGTATAGAAAAGAAGATTGGGGAGTTACAGGCGCAGATTGCCATGTGGAAATATGAGGTTGTGGTGTTAATAGAGACCTGGTTCAAGGAAGGGCAGAACTGGGTGTTAAATATTCCCGGGTACAAGGTGTTCAGAACAGATGGGAAAGGAAGGAAAGGAGGAGGGGTGGTAGTATTGGTTAAGGAGAGCATTGCAGTGCTGGAGAAAGAGGATGTCCCAGAGGGTTCAAGGACAAAATCAATTTGGTTAGAGCTAGGGAACAAAAAGGGTGCAATTACATTGCTCAGTGTAGTCTGTAGACCACCAAGTAGTGGGAAGGACGTAGAAGAACAAATCTGCAGGGAAATTACAGAGAGATGCAGACATTATAGAGTAGTTATAAGGGGGGACTTTAATTACCCGAATGTAAACAAGGGCAGTGGTAGTGTAAAGGGCGGAGAGGGGCAAAAGTTCCTAGATTGTGCTCAGGAGAATTTTCTACAACAGTATGTGTCCAATCCACCCCACTAGAGTTGTACTTTGAGTGTCCTGCCATCCATTCTTAATTAGCATATTCTCTTAGATAATATCACCACCTTTAACACCTCTCTGTTCCTTTGTCTGTGACATCTTTTGATTATCTGCTCCTATCACTGCTTGCTTGTCCCAACAACCACCCGCCCCCAACTTCTCTTCCCCACCCCCCCGACCTTAAACCAGCTTATATTTCACCCCTCTCCTAACTTCACTCAGTTCTGCTGAAGGGTCATGAGGACTCGAAACGTCAACTCTTTTCTTCTCCGCTGATGCTGCCAGACCTGCTGAGTTTTTCCAGGTAATTCTGTTTTTGTTAAGAAAAGACGCACTGTTGGACCTGGTTCTTGGAAATGAGGTGGGCCAAGTAGATCAAGTGTCAGAGGGGGAACATTTAGGAGACAGTGATCATTGTATTGTGCATTTTATGATGATGATAGAAAAGAATGATAGGCAAGCCAGAGTAAAAATAATTAACTGGACAAGAGCTGACTTCAATGGGGCAAGAACAGAGCTGGGCCAGATAAACTGGAACGAAAGATTGGCAGGAAAAACTGTAGCTCAACAATGAGCTACCTTCAAAAAAAAATTGGTTTGGGCACAGTATTTCATCAAAAGAGTTGGTGCAGGGGGGAGGGTTTTAGGTTCCTGGATCACTGGGACCGTTTCTGGGGAAGATGGGACGTGTACAAGCGAGATGGTCTACATCTGAACCACAGCGGGACTAACATCCTTGCGGGCATGTTTGCTCGTGCTGTTGGGAGGAGTTTAAACTAATTCGGCAGGGGGAGGGGACACAGAATGTTAGCAGAATAAGGACACATCATAATACAGTAAAACAATCAAGTCAGAGGGAGTACAGCTGCAATAAGCTTCAGGGGGGTAAGGCAAGGCTGGATGGCCTCTACTTTAATGCCAGGAGTATTACAGGTAAAATGGATGAGTTAAGGGTGAGGATTGACACGTGGAATTGTGATATAGTAGCCATCACTGAGACGTGGTTGAGGGAAGGGCAGGATTGGCAGCTCAACATTCTGGGATATAGAATCTTCAGGTGAGACAGGGGAGAGGGTAACAGAGGAGGAGGCATTGCATTATTAGTTAAGGAGTCCGTTACTGCAGTAAGGAGAGGTGATATCTTTAAGGGGGCATCAAATGAAGCTTTGTGGGTAGAGCTTAGGAATAAAAAAGGGGCAACCACGTTATTATAGACCCCCAGATAGTCAACGGGAAATTGAGGAGCAAATATGTGCACAATTTGTGGAGGTGTGTAAAAACAATAACAATAGGGTAATGAAATTAGGCAATTTCAACTTTCCCAACATTAACTGGGATAGACATAGTGTTAAGGGCTTGGATGGAGTGGATTTCCTGAAATGTGTACAGGAGAACTTTTTAGGTCAATATGTAGAGGGTCCAACAAAGGACGGTGCATTGCTGGACCTAATTCTGGGGAATGAAGCCGGACAGGTGGCTGAGGTGGTGATGGGTGAGCATTTTAGTGATAGCAACCACAACATGGTACAGTTTTATCAAGCTTCTGGGAGGGAGAGGAAGGTGTGAGGGCGGATTTGCAGGAGATGGCCGGACTCGGTTGAGGGCCCTGTCAACCACCATGGGTGGAAAACCTCGGTCAAGGAAGAAGGAAGACATGTCAGAGGAACTGTTTTTGAAAGTGGCATCATCAGAACAGATGCGATGGAGATGAAGAAACTTCACTTCCAATTTCCACCCCTCCATCATTTTCACATGGTCCATCTCTGACACTTCCCTTCCCTTCCTTGACCTCTCTGTCTCAATTTCTAGTGATAGACTGTCCACCAATATTCATGACAAGCCTACTGACTCCCACAACTACCTCGACTACAGCTCCTCGCACCCCGTTACTGTAAGGACTCCATCCCATTCTCTCAATTCCTTCGCCTCCGTCGCATCTGTTCTGATGATGCCACTTTCCAAAACAGTTCCTCTGACATGTCTTCCTTCTTCCTTAACCGAGGTTTTCCACCCACGGTGGTTGACAGGGCCCTCAACTGTGTCCGGCCCGTCTCCCGCGCATCTGTCCTCACACCTTCCACTCCCTCCCAGAACCATGAATAGGGTCCTCCTTGTCCTCACTTGTCACAAAACCAGCCTCTGCATTCAAAGAATCATCCTCCGCCATTTCCGCCAACTCCAGCATGATGCCACCACCAAACACATCTTCCCTTCACCCCCCCCCCCCCCCCCACACCACCACCACCCCGGTGGCATTCCGCAGGGACCGTTCCCTCCGGGACACCGTGGTCCACTCCTCCATCACCCCCTACACCTCAACCCCCTCCCACGGCACCTTCCCATGCAACCGCAGAAGATGCAACACCTGCATCTTCCCCTCTCCACACCGTCCAAGGGCCCAAACACTCCTTTCAAGTGAAGCAGCATTTCACTTGCACTTCCCTCAATTTAGTCTACTGCATTCGCTGCTCCCAATGCGGTTTCCTCTATATTGGAGAGACCAAACGCAGACTGGGTGACCGCTTTGTGGAACACCTTCGGTCTGTCTGCAAGCATGACCCAGATCTCCCTGTCACTTGCCATTTCAACACACCACACTGCTCTCATGCCCACATGTCCGTCCTTGGCCCGCTGCAATGTTCCAATGAAGCTCAACGCAAACTGGAGGAACAGCACCTCATCTTCCGACTGGGCACTTTACAGCCTTCCGGACTTAATATTGAGTTCAACAACTTTAGATCACGAACTCTCTCCTCCATCCCCACCCCCTTTCCGATCCCCCTTTTTCCAATAATTTAGATATATTTTTCTTGTCCCACCTATTTCCATTATTTTTAAATGTATTTCCATCCATTGTTTTATCTCTACCTTTTAGCCTATTTTGATCCTTTCCCCCCACCTGCGCTATCTGTCTCTTGCTTGTCCTGCTTTCTACCCTTAATGTCACCATTAGCACATTTCTTAGCTAACATCACCACCGTCAACACCCCATTGTCCTTTTGTCGATGACATTTTTGGCAATCTCTTCTTTGCCCCCACCTATCACTGGCCCTTTATCCAGCTCTACCTGTCCCACCCCCTTCAAACAGCTTATATTTCACCTCTTTTCTATTTTTCCTTAGTTCTGATGAAGAGTCGTACGGACTCGAAACATTAACTGTGTTCCTCTCCGCAGATGCTGTCAGACCTGCTGAATTTTTCCAGGTATTTTTGTTTCTGTTTCGGATTTCCAGCATCCGCAGTTTTTTGCTTTTATCCTATCAACGTTTGCAGTCCCTTGCTGATTCTTAGCTCCACCCAAATAGATTCCACATTTTGTTCTTCCGATCTGAGAATCTCCATTACTAGTGTACTAATCCCATCATCTCCGTTTCTATTTTGTCTGTGTTATGATACGGCAGGTGGTACTTGCCAAGCTAATCAAAACCACAAGCAAAACGGCTATGCTATCACAACGGTTTTGACTCATAGACATTTACAGCACAGAAGGAGGCCATTCGGCCCATCGTGTCCACGCTGGTCAACAAAGATCTGACTACGCTCATCCCATTTTCCAGCGCTTGGCCCATAGCCCTGGAGGCTGTGGCAACACAAGTGAATATCTGAATACTTCTTAAATGTTACGAGGGTTTCTGACTCAACCACCCTTTCAGGCAGTGAGTTCCAGATTCCCACCACCCTCTGGGTGAAAAAATTCCTCAAGACCCCTCTGAGCCTTCTACCTCTTGTCTTAAATCTATGTCCCCTGGTTATTAACACCTCCAGTTAGGGAAAAAGTGCCTTCCTATCCACCCTATCTATGCTCTTCATAATCTTATACGCCTCTCTCAGGTCCCCTCTCAACCTCCACTGCTCCACGGAAAACAACCCCAGCCTATCCAATCTTTCCTCATAGCTCAGTCCCTCCAGCCCAGGCAGCATTATGGTAAATCTGCTCTGCATCCTCTCCAGTACAATCACATCCTTCCTATAATGTGATGACCAGAACTGCACGCAGTGCTCCAGTTGTGGCCGAACCAGTGTTTTACACAGTTCCAGCATAACCTCCCTGCTCTTGTATTCTATTCCTCAGCTAATAAAGGCAAGTATCACATATGCCTTTTTAACCACCTTATCTACCTGCCCTGCTGCCTTCAGGGATCTGTGAATGTGCACACTAAAGTCCCTTCAGTACTTTCCAGGGTTCTACCAGTCATAGTGTAATCCCTTGCCTTGTTAGCCCTCCCCAAGTGCATTACCTCACACTTTTCCAGGTTGAATTCCATTTGCCACTGCTCTGCCCACCTGCCCAGTCCACTGATATCCTCCTGCAGTTTACAGCTATCCTCCTCACTATTTACCACCCTCCCAATTTTCGTGTCATCTGTGAACTTCTTGATCATACCCCCTACATTTAAGTCCAAATCATATATGTACACCACAAACAGCAAGGGCCCCAGCACCGAGCCCTGCGGAACCCCACTAGAAACAGGCTTCCAGTCACAGAAACATCCCTCTACCATTACCCTCTGCTTCCTGCCTCTCAGTCAATTTTGGATCCAACGTGCCACTTTGCCTTGGATTCCACGGGCCCTTATTTTCTTAACCAGTCTGCCATGAGGGACCTTATCAAAAGCCTTGCTAAAGTCCATGTAGGCCACTTCAAATGCAATACCCTCATCAACACTCCTGGTTACCTCCTCAAAAAATTCAATCAAATTTGTCAAACATGACCTTCCCTTAACAAACCCATGCTGACTGTCCCTGGTTAATCTGTGTCTTTCCAAGTGTAGATATGTTCTGTCTCTCAGAATTCTTTCCAGTAACTTCCCCATCACTGAGGTTAGACTGACTGGCCTGTAATTTCCTGGTCTATCCCTTCCTCCCTTTTTTAATAGTGGGACATCGTTAGCAGTCCTACAGTCCTCTGGCACCTCACCTGTGGCCAGAGAGGATTTGAAAATTACTGCCAGGATCCCTGATAACTCGTTCCTTGCCTCCCTCAAAAGCTTGGAATACATCTCATCTGAACCTGGAGATTCATCCACTTTTAAGGCTGCTAACCCCACTAGTACCTCCTCTTTCTTCTTCTAATATTTCACAGTCCTCCATCCTGATATCTATACCTGCGCCGTCATTTTTGTGAAGACTGACGTAAAGTATTCATTGAGGACTGTATACATGTCTTCCGGGCCCACACACACATTACCTCTATGGTCCCTAACTGGCCCTACTTTTTCCCTCGTTATTCTCTTGCTCTTTATATATTTAAAGAAAAAACCCTTTAGGTTCTCCTTTATTCTACCCACCAATGCTTTCTCATGCACTCTCTTAGCTTTCCTAATTTCCTTTTTAAGTTCCCTTCTGTACTTTTTATACTCCTTTAGGGACTCTGCCGTATTGAGCCCTCGGTATCTGCTATAAGCTTCGCTTTTTTTCTTAATTCTAACCTTTTTTCCCTTGGCATTCAGGGTTCTCCGGACTTGGTTTTGTCCTTACGGAATATATTTGTCCTGTACTTTCGCTCATTCCTCCTTGGATGCCTCCCAATGCTCAGACACAGTTTTATCTGCAAGTAGCTGCTCCCAGTCCACTTGCACCAAATCATATCTCACCTTAGTAAATTTAGCCTTTCCCCAGTTTAGAACTTTTATTCCCGGCCCAACCTTATCCTTTTCCATAGCTATCCTAAATCTAATTGGGTTATGGTCACTATCTCCAAAATGCTCCCCTACTGATACCCCTTCCACCTGGCTGGGCTCGTTTCCGAATATTAGGTCCAGAACTGCCCCCTCCCTTGTTGGGCTTTCTACATACTGACTAAAAAAGTTCTCCTGGATGTGACTTAAGAATTTTGCTCCCTCCCTTCACTAAAACTATCCCAGGTAATATTTGGATAGTTAAAATCCCCTAATATTACTGCCTTATTATTCTTACACTTCGCTGAAATTTGACTACATATTTGATCCCCGATCTCTCCCTGACTGTTTGGGGCCTATAATACACATCCAACAGTGTGTTTTCCCCTTTTGTATTTTTTACTTCTGCCCATATGGCCTCATTTGATGATCCTTCCAAGATATCATCGCTCCTCACTGCTATAATCGATTCCTTGATCAATTTTGCAACCCCTTCCCTCCTTTTCTATCCCCCTCTCTATCTTGTCTCAATTCCCTATAACCAGGAATGCTGAGCTGCCAATCCTGCCTTTCTTTTAGTCAAGTCTTGGTCATTGTTATGATATCACACTCCCACGTGCCTATCTGTGTCCTTAGCTCATCTGTCTTATTCCTCAGGCTCCTTGCATTAAAATATATTCCATTTAGCCTTACTAAACTCACTTCTTTCTTATCTAGCCTATGTTTCCTCTGCCTTCCAGACTCATTTCCTAGTGTTTTAACTTCTAATTTCATCTCAGCTTCTCTCCCCTCTGAACTACTTTTCAGGATCCCATCCCCCTGCCAATTTAGTTTAAATCCACCCCAACAGCATTAACAAGCCTCCCCGCGAAGATGTTGGTCCTGTTCCTGTTCAGGTTTAACCCGTCTGCCCTGTACAGGTCCCAGGTCCCTCAGAAACGGTCCCAATACTCCAGGGATCGAAAGCCCTCCCTCCTGCACCATCTCTCCAGCCACGCATTCATCTGCTCTATCCTTCTGTTCCTATACTTACTACTGCGTGGCACCGGGAATAATCCGGAGATTACTCCCTTTGAAATCCTGCTTTTCAATTTCCTACCTAATTCCCTAAAGTCTGCTTACAGGACCTCATTCCTCTTTCTTTCTATGTCATTGGTCCCAACATGTGCCACGCCATCTGGCTGTTCACCCTCCCCCTTCAGAATGCCCTGCAACCGTTCCGTGACATCCTTGACCCTGGCACCCGGGAGGTAACATACCATCCTGGAGTCATGTCTACGGCCACAGAAGCGCCTGTCTACTCCCCTCACTAACGAATCCCCTACCACTATTGCTCTTCTACACTTCTTCCTCCCCACCCTGAGCAGCTGGACCACCCACAGTGCCATGGCCTTGGCTCTGATGGGCCTCCACAGAGGGGCCGTCACTCTCACCGTTTCTCGAGGCCAAAAAACAGTTTGTGAGTGAGATGCACTCAGGGGATTCCCTCACTACCTGCCTGGCCACCTTCTTCTGTTTGGCGGTCACCTGTTCCCTCTCTGCTTGCACTTCCTTAAGCTGTGCGGTGACCACGTCCTGAAACGTGCTATCCACGAACCTCTCAGCCTCATGATGCACCGTAGTGACCCCAGCTGCTGCTCAAGCTCCAAACCCGGAGCTCGAGTTGCTCTAGTTGGAGGCACCGCTTGTGCATCTGATCACTCAGCCTGCCAGGGGCGTCTAGCATTTCCCACATAGCGCAGGATGTGCAAATCACGGGACTGAGCTCTCCAGCCATATCTTAACTAAATAGAATATGGATCCTTGCTTTTATTTTACCCTTACTCCTACTTGAGTCTCGCTGTTTTAACCCCTCTCTCCCGAAGTCTCGCTGTTTTAACCTCTCTCTCCCGAAGTCTCGCTGTTTTAACCTCTCTCTCCTGAAGTCTCGCTGTTTTAACCTCTCCCTCCCGAAATCTCGCAGTTTTAACCTCTCCCTCCCGAAGAATCGCTGTTTTAACCTCTCTCTCCCGAAGTCTTGCTATTTTAACCTCTCTCTCCCGAAGTCTCACTGTTTTAGCCTCTCTGACCTGAAGTTTCGCTGTTTTAAGATGCTGATACTCAATTCTCTGGATCTGTTTTTGAAAAGATTGTACTGGAAAAGAAGGTTGAAGAGAATGAAGTGGAAGTGTTTAGTTCAGTTGAATTGATGGAGTTACAACTGAAGGATTTACAAATAAAGTAGTTATATCAGACAGCTTATTTGGAAGCAGAGGCAGAATGTATCCCAGAATATTATTACCTTAATGGTAATGTGTTAATGAGGAAGTGGAGACTGTCTTACGTTTCAGCAGATGAGAGATGGAAGGTAGTACATCAAATAGTTATACCATCAGAAATGAGATATTGAGAGATGCTCATGAAATTCCAATAGCCGGACATCTTGGAATTTGGAAAACGCAGGCAAAAATACAAAAACATTTTTATTGGCCTGGATTGCATAAAGATTTAGTCAACTTATGTAGATCATGTCACACGTCAGATGACAGGGAAACCTCAAGCAGTGATTAAACCGGCACCTTTAATTCCGATTCAAGCATTTCAGAAACCTTTTCCCCTGATTGATTGTGTAGGGACCCTCGCTAAGACTAAGAGTGGAAATCAGTACTTGCTGACAATTATGGGTGCGTCTACAAGGTTTCTGGAGGCGATACCTTTACAAAATATTACAGCAAAGAGAATTGTAGAGGAGTTGACTAAATTTCTTACAAGATATGGGCTGCAGAAAGAAATAGTCAGATCAGGATTCAAAATTCATGTCATAGCTGTTTAAGGAAGTAGTGAACAACCTGGGGATAAAGCAGTTTAAGTCATCAGCTTATCAACCTGAATCACAAGGTGCTTAGAGAGATGGCATCAAACTCTAAAAACCATGATGTGGGCTTGTAATCAACACTATCCACAGGATTGGGATAGGGGAATTCCATTCTTGTCATTTGCTATTCGGGATGCTCCTCATGAATCAACAGGGTTTAGTCATTTTGAATTAGGCTATGGTCATGAAGTAAGGGGACTATTTAAGTTGATTCAGGAGAAACTACTGGGTCAAAATTCACAAACTATTCTCCCGGGTTATGTGACAAACTTCAGAGAAAGATCGAATGAAGCACGTGGGTTAGCTAAGGAACATTTAAAGATATCACAGCAGGTGATGAAGGCAAAGGCAGATAAGAGAGCCAAAGATCGTAATTTTGTTGCTGGGGAGAATGTGTTAGTTTTGTTACCAGTCTTAGGTGAATCATTAAAGACAAGGTTTAATGGACCTGAACAGGATTGAGAAGAAACTGAGTGAAGTAAATTATTTAATAAATACTCCAGATAGAAGAAAGAAGCAGAGGGTGTGTCATGCAAATATGCTTATAAAGTACTTTGGCAGGGAGGATAGCCAAAAGGAGGTGATAGTGGTGGTTGATAAAGAGAAAGGTAGGAATGAAAAATTCTGAAATTGATTTTCCTCTAATCAAATTAAACAATGAGGGGGTACTTAAAAATTTAAATGCAATATTCAGTTACCTTCCAGACATGAGTCAAAAGGAAAGGCTATTCTAGTCACACTAAGCTATTTGTGGGAATAAGCTGGGGAGGACAAATTTAAAGTCTAGAAAGAAATCGAATTCATGCTTTAGAATGACATCATAGAAACTAGTTGCAGTAACTGGAGTTCACCTATTATGATGGCACTGAAGCCGGATGGAACACAAAGACTGTGTGGACTATTGAAAAGTAAACGCAGTGACAAAAGCAGGTTCATATCCTATTCCACATTTGTTAGGCAATCAGAGTTTATCACAAAGATTGACTTGCTGCAAGGGGTATTGGCAAGTACTGTTATTTTCGATAGCAAAGGAGATATTGGCTTTTGTGACACCAGATGGACTATATCAGTTTAAAGTCATGCCATTTGGTATGAAAAATGTACCAGCAGCTTTTCAAAGACTGACAAACAAAGTAATTGCAGGGCTGAGCAATTGTGTCGTTTATATTGACGACTTGATAGTTTTCAGTCAAAAGTGGAAGCAGCATTTACAACATCTGCAGGAACTGTTTGATCAGCTGCAAGAAGCTAATTTGATTAACTTGGCTAAGAGAGAGTTTGCAAAAGCGCAACTTACATATCTAGGCCATACCATTGGACATGATAAGGTGGTTCTGAGAGATGCGAAAGTAAAAGCCAACATGAATTTCCCAGTCAAAATCAAAAATACCTGGAAAAATTCGGCAGGCCTGACAGCATTTGCGGAGAGGAATACAGTTAATGTTTCAAGTCCAAATGACTCTTCATCAGAACTAAGGAAAAATAGAAAAGAGGTGAAATATAAGCTGGTTGAAGGGGGGGGCGGGGGGTGGGACAGGTAGAGTTGGATAGAGGGCCAGTGATAGGTGGAGATTGCCAAAAGATGTCATAGACAAAAGGATAAAGAGGTGTTGACGGTGGTGACATTAGCTAAGATATGTGCTAATTAAGGGTAGAAAGCAGGACGAGCAAGGGACAGATAGCCCTAGTGGGGGTGGGGTGGGGGAAAGGGATTGAAATAGGCTAAAAGGTAGAGATAAAGCAATGGATGGAAACACATTTAAAAATAATGGAAATAGGTGGGAAAAGAAAAATATATCTAAATTATTGGAGAAAGGGGGTGGGGATGGAGGAGAGAGTTCATGACCTAAAGCTGTTGAACTTAATATTCAGTCCGGAAGGCTATAAAGTGCCTAGTCGGAAGATGAGGTGCTGTTCCTCCAGTTTGCGTTGAGCTTCACTGGAACATAGCAGCAGGCCAGGGATGGACATGTGGGCATGAGAGCAGGGTGGTGTGTTGAAATGGCAAGTGACTGGGTCATGCTTGCGGACAGACCGAAGGTGTTCCACAAAGCGGTCACCCAGTCTGCGTTTGGTCTCTGCAATGTAGAGGAAACCGCATTGGGAGCAGTGAATGCAGTAAACAGAATTGCAGTATGCAGTAGAATCTCCCAGTGTCCACAACAAAATGAGAAGTTTTGAAATTTCTGGGCATGAGGGGTTTTTACCGGAAGTTTGAACAAAATTTTAGCAGTGTGGTTGCTCCATCGGCTGAACTACTAAAAAAGAACAATAAGTTTCAATGGACACAGGAGTGTCAGGATGCATTTGACGGTTTAAAAACTGTATTGACTGTGACACTAGTTTTGGAAGTACCTAATTACATCAAGCAGTTTACATTGGTGGTGTGTGCAGGTGATTTGGGTATTGTTGCTAATACAATACATTACACAAAGATGAAACTGGAATTGAGAAGCTGATAGGATATTTTTCACGGAAGCTGAATGTACACCAGAGAAGGTGGCTACTTAATAAGATAAAAGCCAATGGTGTTGGGGGTAGTATATTAACATGGATAGAGAATTGGCTAACTAAAAGAAGACAGAGAGTTGGGATAAAGGGGGCATTTTCAGGATGACAATCTGTAACCAGTGGAGTGCCACAGGGATCAGTGATGGGGCCACAATTATTTACAACATATATTGACTTGGGTGAGGGAAGTGAATGTACTATCACCAAGTTTGCGGGTGACACAAAAATAGGTGGGAAGGCAGGTGGTGAGGATGACACAGAGTCTAAATGCTTCTTAAAGGTTACAAGAGACTCTGACTCATCCACCCTTTCAATATTCACTTGCGTTGCCATAGCCTTCAGGGCTATGGGTCAAGCGGTGGAAAATGGGATTAGCATAGTCAGATCTTTGTTGACTGGCGTGGGCACGATGGGCCGAATGGACTCCTTCTGTGCTGTAAACGTCTATGAGTCAGATGAGGAAAGCTGGGAGGATGCTTGAGTTGAGCATAAACATTGACATGGGCTGGCTGGACTGAATGACCTGATTCTGCGCTGTGTATCCCATACAATCCTATGTAAAGGGTTGTGAATCTTTGGAATTCTCTACCCCAGAATGCTGCAGATGTATATTCAAGATAGAGATTGATAAATTTTTGGGCATATATTGGGCAATATTTTATAATATTTAATAACATTTAATAATAATTTTAATATTTTTGGGAAATATTGTATAACTTTAAGTTTAATTTATATTTTTGTATTTGGGTGATAAGAAAAGTGAAACCTGGTTTTAGTTTAATTTAGAGGTTTTTGTAAACTGGGTGCCGCTAAGTCTGGGGCCCTGTTTGTAAACATGCATTCTTATTAAGGTTTCACAACTCTTGAAGAGATGGGTTACCAAGGGTTAGTAGTTTAGTGAAGTTAAAAAAAAATGTTGAGAAAAACTGTGCTGTTGCTTAGCGACAGGAGTCCAGAAATACGCAGAGAGGCAGAGAAACACAGAGGGTGGTCAGTTAGTGTGTGTATACCAGGCAGTGAAAGCTGAAAGTCTAATCTCTCTCATTAGAAATCCTGCAAGCCTCCTGGGGAACTGAGTTCAGAGAACTCAAGTGTTTGCTCTGAAGTTGAAGTAATAGTTTGGATTGCAGTTTTTGGGTGTTTCAGGGAGAGGTACCAGCTGAAGAAAAGCATTTAGTGAATGCTCAGCAGTTCACCAGAAGAAAACTTTGAAGCTAAGCTAACCCAGGGAAGAAAGCTTGGGGCAGTGATAAATCTTCACTGGGGTTGTGTATCTGTTAGTATTGCTGGGATAAAAGGAATAGTGTGAATTTGAATCACTTTTCGACATCTGTTCTGAAATCTTTCCAACCTTTTTGTCTATAGTTCATTTTTTCTTGTTTAATAAACGCTTTATTCTTATTGCTAAAAGTATACGGGCAAACTCTTGTGAATGTGTTCAGTAACTGACGTCCACAGGTTTCTGAAAAAACAAAGTTAGGATCTACCAAGCCAGGTTTCACTCTGGGATCTGACTTGCCCAGCA
Organism: Cetorhinus maximus; assembly: GCF_964194155.1. Classification (NCBI taxonomy): domain Eukaryota; kingdom Metazoa; phylum Chordata; class Chondrichthyes; order Lamniformes; family Cetorhinidae; genus Cetorhinus; species Cetorhinus maximus. Next base: position 171,513,362 of record NC_135883.1, read on the forward strand.
TTAACATCAGCTGGGATCATAACAGTACTAAAGGAATTGGGGGATAATGGAGATCGTGCAGGAAGGTGGAGTTTAGGTGGATGATCAGCCATGCTGTTATTGAATAGCAGAGTAGATTCAATGAGCCAAATGTCCTATTCCTTCTCCTATTTCTTATGTCACTGAAATGTGAAGGTTTCTAAAGCATGTCAAACTGCACAACATTAGAGATGATGTTTCCTGTTGCTTGCATTGAAAGCTAAGTTTGTAAAACCAAGCACGCATTATTTATAACTGGCTAAATGGTAGTTAATTCAGATAAACCTAGTGTGCCATAATGAATTTAGGAAGGTGGATCTTAAACAGTCAGCGTTCTATTCAAAATGAGAAACACGTTTAATAATTCATACTTTCTCTTACATTTCAGGTACTTTATACCTAACCTTCATTCATAAATTAGCAGGGGTTGATTGAGTGATAAAATGATTGAGTGATGAAATGAGTTGGAGGTCCTGGATCCACTTGCATCAAAGAAAGACTTGTTTCAGTTGTCAGCAACTGGGTGGTATCTTACACTAATATCTTTCCTGCCTTGGTCTGAAACTCCTGTAAATTTGAGGGTGTGGGGTGGGGGGGTGGGGGGGGGAGAGAGACAGTGGCATGGTGGTAATGTCACTGGACTGATAAACCAGCAACCAGGCTCTGAGAATACGGGTTCAAATCCCACCATGGCAGCTGCTGGAATTTAAATTCAATTCATAAATCTGGGATATAAAGCTAATCTCAGTAATGGTGACAGTGAAACTACATCAATCGTTGTAAAAATCCATCTGGTTCACTAATGCCCTTTAGGGAAAGAAATCTGCCATCCTTACAAGGTCTAGCCCCCATGTGATTCCAGACCCACAGCAATATGGTTGACTCTGAAGTGACCTCACAAGCCACTCAGATCACGGGCAATTAGGGATGGGCAACAAATGCTAGCCCACTTTCCATTAAAGAATAAAATGAACAAAGCACCAACATTTAAATTTAGCTGTCTGGAAGATCTATTGGGAAATTGCTGAGGGAGTAATTTTGGGCATTATAACACAACATTCTCCAAGATTCCACATTATGAATTCTATGGACACTATATTTACTCAGCATAAAATAACACTTTCACAATTCACAGCTTAAAATACTGATGGGATCCAACTCTTATAGAATCCAAGGTTTTGCGTTATCAGTTTTGCATCTGAATTACCAAACAACTGCTAATAAAGCTTCACTTGCACCTCCTTCAATTTAGTCTGCTGCATTTGCTGCTCCCATTGCGGTCTCCTCTACATTGGGGAAACCAAACGCAGACTAGGTGACCGCTTTGTGGAACACCTTCGGTCTGTCCGCAAGCATGACCCAAACCTTCCTGTCGCTTGCCATTTCAACCATCCTGCTCTCGTGCCCACGTGTCCGTCCTTGGCCTGCTGCAATGTTCCAGTGAAGCCCAACGCAAACTGGAGGAACAGCAGCTCATCTTCTGATTAGGCACTTTACAGCCTTCCGGACTTAACACTGAGTTCAACAACTTCAGACCATGAACTCTCTCCTCCATTCCCACCCCTTTTTTATCCCTGTTTTCAAAATTTATTTTTATTTTTTATCCATTTATTTTTATTCATTTTTATTTTCATTCAGTTATTCATTATTTTATCTCCCTTTTATCCCCCCTCCTTCTTATCCCATTTTTGACCCCATTTTTTCCCGCCACTACCGCACTCTCCTCCTACCCCACCCCCACAAGGGCCATCTGTGACTTGTTCATGTTGTTCTTTTCAGAGTGCTTACCCTTGTCCTGCTTTTATCACATTCCGCTTTCTTACCTTAATGACACTATCAGCACCTTTTTTAGTGCCCACCACTACCATTAACACTCCCTTCGTCCTTTTGTCCATGACATCTTTGTCAATCTCTCCTTTGCCCCCATCTATTGCTGGCCTTCTATCCAGCTTCAGCTGCTCCGCCCCCTTAAACAGTATAAATTTCATCACATATTTACTTCTCTCTAGCTCTGAAGATGAGTCTCACAGGCTCGAAACGTCAACTCTATTTCACTCGCCACAGATGCTGTCAGACCTGCTGAGTTTTTCCAGCGTTTTCTGTTCTTGTTTCAGATTTCCAGTATCTGCAGTATTTTGCTTTTATGCTAATAATCCACTTCAACTCAAACCACATCCACCAGAAAAGCCTTCACTCTCAGTTACAGGAAGACGATGGGTGGGGCAAGAGGGTTTTTTTGTTTGAAGTGTCAAATTTTACATTGAACAAATTCTGAAAATGATTTTTAAAAAGCAACACCTTTTCCCCTAGCACAGATACCTGCCAGGTTATGCATTCCTGCCAACCAGATATTTCAAAACATCACCAATGGGCCGGGTGCCCTGGAAATTTCTATAGAAAGAAATGATTGCTGAGATATCAGAATGGCCTGAACACCAACATGAATCTGTGAAACGCTGAGAAAGCAGGTTTCTCTCTAGAACATAGCCAGCTGTGGAAGCAGTGTCTCTTCTCGCGGCTCAGTGATTGTGTCACCTCAGGAGGTTCAGGAGTTCCAGGCTCGATTACATACCTGGAGCTGCACTGTGCCAGTAATGTCACTGAAGAATTATAGCAGCATAAAGCCCCAAGCTGCTGACTTTGTCTCTGTCCAATGTGAAACCTCCAGGTGCTGATGCTGTACCACCTGAGCTCATCAAGCACCGGAAACCATAAGACATCAGGGCAGAAGTAGGTCATTCGGCCCATCGAGTCTGCTCCGCCATTCAATGAGGTCATGGCTGATCTGATAATCCTAAACTCCACTTTCCTGCCTTTTCCCATAACTCTTGATTCCCTTACTGATTAAAAATCTGTCTATCTCAGCCTTGAATATACTTAACGAGCCAGCCTCTACAGCCCTCTGCGGTAAAGAATTCCACAGATTCACTACCCTCTGAGAGAAGAAATTCCTCCTCATCTCTGTTTTAAATGGGTGCCCCCTTACTCTGAGGTTATGCCCTCTGGTCCTAGACTCTCTCACAAGGGGAAACAACTTCTCAGCATCCCAGCACACCTGTAGTAATCTGCACAAACTGCTGTCTCTGCCGGGGGGAGGGGGCAGTGTCCCAGGATATGCATGATGCAAAGATTGTGATTCTGTACCAAAACAAGGGTAACTGCAGCAATGGAAACAACCACTGCAGCATCTCCCTGCTGAGAATTGTGGGAGAAGTATTTGTCCATGTTGCCCTTGTCAGACTGCAGATCTTGGCTGAATACTTCTATCCTGAATCCCAGTATGGCTTTAGGACTGAAACATTGACTCAGTGACATGATCTTCTCAGTCTTTGCAAACAGGGCTGTGTTCTGGCACTGTCACTCTGACCTATTCTTCTCTTTGCTGCTGTAATGTGCCATCAGGTCATCTACAGAGGGTGTCTACTTGCATACTGGAACTGACGGAAAGCAGTTCAGCCTTGCTTGCCTAAGATCCAGGACAAAGGACCGTTAGGTCCTCGCACAAGAGAATTATTGTAAACTGACGATGCCGTACCAGTGTTCCAACTCAAGGAACATTATTAAGGAAGAAATAACAGGGCATTTAGAAAAGCTTAATTCAATCAGAGTCAACAAGGTTCTGTGAAAGGGAAATCATGTTTGACAAATTTTCTAGAGCTGTTTGAGGATATGACAAGCAGAGTTGATAAAGGTAGGTGTAATGTATTTGGATTTCCAGAAGTCATTCGATAAGGTACCACATAAAAGGTTATTGCGCAAGATAGGGACTCACGGTATTGGGGGTAATGTGTTGGCATGGATTGAAGATTGGTTAACACACAGAAGACAGAGAGTCGGGATTAATGGGTCTTTTTCAGGTTGCAAAGATGTAACGAGTGGAGTACCACAAGGATCAGTCCTCAGGCCTCAATTATTTACCATCTATGTTAATGACTTGGAGGAGGGGGCAGAGTGTAATGTATCCAAATTTGCTGACAATGCAAAAATCGGTGGGAGGGCATGTTGTAATGAGGACATAAGGAATCTGCAAGGGGATATAGATAGGTTGAGTGAGTGGGCAAAAATTTGGCAGATGGAGTTTAATGCAGCGAAGTGTGAGGTCATGCACTTTGGTAGGATGAATCAAAAGTCAGACTATTATTTAAATGGAGAGACACTCCAAAAAAGTGCAACACAGAGGGATCTGGGTGTTCTTGTGCATGAAAAACAAAAAGTTAGCATGCAGGTGATGCAAGTAATTAAGAAGGCAAATGGAATTTTGGCCTGTATCGCTAGGGGGTTGGAGTTAAAAATAGGGAAGTCTAGTTACAACTGTTCAGGGCGTTGGTGAGACCGCACCTGGAGTACTGTGTAGTTTTGGTCCCCATATTTAAGAAAGGATATACTGGCATTGGAGGCAGTTCAAAAGAGATTCACTAGGCTGATTCCTAGGATGAAGTGGTTGACTTATCAAGAATGGCTAAACAGGTTAGGCCTTTATTCATTAGAGTTTAGAAGGATGAGGGGTGATCTTATTGAAACATAAAAGATTCTGAGGGGGCTTGACAGGGTAGATGTTGAGATTATGTTTCCACTGGTGGGGGAATCTTAAACTAGGGTACATAGTTACAGAATAAGGGGACACTCATTTAAAACTGAGATGCAAAAGAATTTCTTCTCTCAGGGGGTAGTGAATGTCAGGAATTCTCTACCCTAGAGAGTTGTGGAGGCTAGATCACTGAAAGTATTTAAAGAGGAGGTAGATAGATTTTTGAAATATCGGGGAGTTGAGGGCTATGAGGTGCTGGCACGAAAGAGAAGTTGAGGCCTGGGGCAGATCAGCCATGATCTCATTGAATGGCAGGGCAGGCTTGAGGGGCCGAATGGCCTACTCCTGCTCCTATTTCTTACGTTCTTATGATCAGCAGCAAATGGACAGACTCTCTCACGCCAGTAAAAAGTTTGGTTTGACCATCAGCATCAGGAAGACAAATATCATGGTCCAGGATGTTGCCATTGTGCCATCTATCACATTGACAATGTGATGCTGGAGGTTATTGAAAACTTCACATATCTGGGCTCCACAATCACCAGCAATCTGTCATTTGATGCTGAAATTAACACACACATCGCAAAAGCTGCAGTCATTATGTCCAAGCCTGGGTTCCTCTGCGCACTCCTCCATGGTGGTGAGACCTAGACAACATATGTTGGCAGATGAAGAGTGAACAGTTTCCACCTTTGCTGTCTCAGATATATCCTTGGCAGTACAAGATCACCAACTCAGAGGTGCTGGAGTGTGCTAATTCAATCAGCATATACTCGTTGCTAATCCAACGGCACCTGCACTGGCTTGGTCACATTCATCGGATGGATGATAGCCGCATACCCAAAGACCTTCTGTATGGTGAACAAGCCACTGCTTCACAACCTGCTATACATCCATACCTCCACAAGGACACCTGCAAGCGAGATACGTAGATGGCGGACATCAACACTGACAACTGAGAGACAGTCGCTCTCGGCCAAGACCTCTGGAGACTGACTGGAAGGGCAAAGGAAGAGGTGAGCAGCTCAGCTGGCCGAGAAGAGGGCCCAAGGAAAACAGGAGGCCAGTAAATTGTGCACATTCTCAGCCCACTGTCTTCTGCAGAAAATATGGCAGAGACTGTGATGACAGAGTAGGGCTCCTGAGCCACACCAGACGATGTTTAACACTGTGTTGACCACCAAGGTGCAAACCCATCAATAAATGCGAGAGACTGTTATTTTTCTGCACCAGTATAAAATAGGGACAAATTTCAAACAAGTAGAGGCAATTCCTCTGGACATAACTTCCCCTTGTATGTGCCACTTGTATCAGCAGGCTGAAAGTAGCTTAAAGTGGATACTTATCAGAAGCACAATGTGACAAAGGTTGTAATCTGGGGTATTTATTCTTCTCTAGAGTTTAGTTAAGTCTTAAATTACAAATCTTTAGTTTATGATCAAAGCTTTCAATTAGAAATGATTCAGTCTTTTTCCTTTCAAGAACTCAGGTGAAGGCCTACAGTGGGGCACAGAACCAAGGCTGAAGAGATGGAGTAAATCACCCAGTTTAACTGTACATCATGGGACTCATAAAATGTTGTTTGTATGTATGTTGAGTCACAATATAAAACTGGTAGGTAAATCACGGAGATCAAAAGGATAATTACTGAACAGTCGGTATTTGCAGAGATTTTGTTTTAGATCATATACCTCATAATTTTAAATAATAACATCTCATTATGAAGAGTTGAAGGAATGCTTTGTCCCTGAGTAATCATTATCAGCAATCCCTCATGTTGAGGGTGATTCTTTGAGCCTATAACCATTGGAGTTTAGAAGAATGAGAGGTGATCTTACTAAAACATGTAAGACATGAGGGGACTTGATGGGGTGGATACCAGGAGGACATTTTCTCTTCTAGGGGGGAGATTTGAGCCAGGGGATACAGTTTAAAAATAAGAGGTCTTTTTAAGACAGAGATGAGGAGAAATTTCTTATTCTTTAGTCTTTGGAATTCTCTTCCCCAGTGAGCAGCTGCGGCTGGGTCACGAAATATATTCAAGACTGGGTTAGATTTTTAATTGACCAGGGAGTCAAGGGTTATGGGGATTGTCAGGAAAGAGGAGTTGAAACCACAATCAGATCAGTCATGATCTTACTGAATGGTGGAGCAAACTCGAAGGGACGAATGGCCTACTCTTGCTCCTAAGTCCTATGTTCCCATGTTCCTGCTGATGGCTGGGTTCCAGTGAGATGTCGGTGCTGGCTGTGGGTTCCAGTGAGATGTCGGTGCTGGCTGTGGGTTCCAGTGAGATGTCGGTGCTGGCTGTGGGTTCCAGTGAGATATCATTACAGGCTGTGGGTTCCAGTGAGATATCATTTCTGGCTGTGGGTTCCAGTGAGATGTCGGTGCTGGCTGTGGGTTCCAGTGAAATGTCGGTGCTGGCTGTGGGTTCCAGTGAGATGTCGGTGCTGGCTGTGGGTTCCAGTGAGATGTCGGTGCTGGCTGTGGGTTCCAGTGAGATGTTGGTGCTGGCTGTGGGTTCCAGTGAGATATCATTACAGGCTGTGGGTTCCAGTGAGATATCATTTCTGGCTGTGGGTTCCAGTCAGATATCATTACTGGCTGTGGGTTCCAGTCAGATATCATTACTGGCTGTGGGTTCCAGTGAGATACCATTACTGGCTGTGAGTTCCAGTGAGATACCATTACTGGCTGTGGGCTCCAGTGAGATATCATTACTGGCTGTGGGCTCCAGTGAGATATCATTACTGGCTGTGGGTTCCAGTGAGATATCATTACTGGCTGTGGGTTCCAGTCAGATACCATTACTGGCTGTGGGTTCCAGTGAGATACCATTACTGGCTGTGAGTTCCAGTGAGATATCATTACTGGCTGTGGGCTCCAGTGAGATATCATTACTGGCTGTGGGTTCCAGTGAGATACCATTACTGGCTGTGAGTTCCAGTGAGATATCATTACTGGTTGTGGGTTCCAGTGAGATACCATTACTGGCTGTGAGTTCCAGTGAGATATCGTTACTGGCTGTGGGCTCCAGTGAGATACCATTACTGGCTGTGGGTTCCAGTGAGATACCATTACTGGCTGTGGGTTCCAGTGAGATATCATTACTGGCTGTGGGCTCCAGTGAGATATCATTACTGGCTGTGGGTTCCAGTGAGATATCATTACTGGCTGTGAGTTCCAGTGAGATATCATTACTGGCTGTGGGTTCCAGTGAGATATCATTACTGGCTGTGGGTTCTCAAATGGCTTATAAACCCTTTCTCAGCCTTGTAGGCTCTCCCACAGTGAGGACATTCGGTTGTCAGCTGGTAGAAGTTGTGGTGGATTGGTGGCTCTATAAACGTACGAATTAGGAGTAGACCATTCGGGCTCTCGAGCCTGGTCTGCTATTCAATAATGGCTTATCTGATTATGGTTTCATGTCCACCTTCTGCCTACCCCCAAAACCTATGCCTCCCTTGTTAGTCAAGAATCTATCTACCTCCGTCTTAAAAATATTCATTGACCCTGCCTCCACTGCTCTCTCTCTTTGAAGGTTCACAACCCTCAGAGAAAATTTTTTTTCTCATCACCATCTTAAATGGGAGACCCCTTACTTTTAAACTGTGTCCCCTAGTTCTTGACTCTCTTCCAAAGTCTCTAATCCTTTCAGCATCCCCCCTGTCAAGTCCCCTCAGGTTCTTATATGTTTCAATAAGGTCACCTCTCAATCTTCTAAACTCCAATAGATACAGCACCAGCCTGTCCAACCTTTCCTCGTAAGATAACACTGCCCCCATCCCAGATATCAGTTGAGTGAACTTTCTCTGAACTGATTCTAACACGTTTATATATTTTTTTAAATAAGGAGACCAAAACTGTACATAGTACTCCAGATGTGGTCTCACCAACTGTAGCAAAACATCTCCACTTTTATATTCCATTCCCCTTGCAGTAAACGACAACATTCCATTTGCCTTTGGTTGTGATCCTAGACCAGACCTCCAAGTTGTTGGTGAGATCCGGTTAGGGGCCAATAATGTTTTGTTTAAAGTAGATTCAAGACACTTGCTAATAGAATAAAGCTACAGGCTTCCACGGGTTTTGAACAAAAAAAATAAACTTTGCAAGGTCGGAAAGATAAAACAATTTACAATATCTATCTTATACTCTAATAATCAGTGTTAATATGAGGTACATGCGAATTATTAGGCAACCTGTGGTCAAACACACCACACAGTACAATAAATGACATGTAACCAAGTCAGAGTCCATAGATTTCTCAACAACGCACTCAGACCTCAGTAAACACTCTGAGTCAACCAATCTCACTGAAAGTCTGTCTCTCTCACAAGGGATTCTAGTCTTCACCTTCAAAGATCTAGCCTGGGAATTCTCTCCAAAAATCGCTCCAACTCAGGAGGCATCAACGACGGCCTACCTGGCAGGGTTTCTGCTGAGATTTTGTTCCCCTGGATTCCTGAGTCTGCGCTCAAACACCAACTCACAAACACAACTTCAGCTCTTCGGCCACAGCAAGCAGAACACAGCTTCTCCAAAGGGATACCAAAGGCCCGCAACACGGAGTCACCAACTTTCGGTTGCCTTCTTCACTTAAAGTCTGCTCCTCACAGCCTTTTTCCTGTTTGGACCTGTTTCTCTGCTCCTCCCTTTTTAACTGAATTGGGATCTTCTCCTATCTCTGTCCCCTGTCTGGTACTCTTCTTTTGCGACCTCCCCCTGTCAGAACATCTCCCTGTCCCCTCTCCCTATCCCCTTTCATGGCGCTCTGTTCCCAGACACCTAACACGGGTTTGTGTGTCGTTTTTCTTCTGACACAAGCGCACTGGTACCAAAGAATGTAAAAATGTCAATCTGCACATATGCATCCTGCTCCTGGTCTGCCCATGCACAGATGCTCCGAGGCCCATCAGGAGTTGAAGTTCCCAACCTTCGCTCTCAACATTAAGGTAAGTTTGACTTTCACAACACTTCCTAATCACTTGCTGTACCTGCTGACTAACTTTTCCTGATTCATGTACCAGGACACCTGGATCCCTCTGTATTTCAAAGAGTTCTACAATCTCTCTCTATTTAAATATTATGTTGCTTTTCTATTCTTCCTGCCAAAGTTTACATTTTCTCACATTATACTCCACCTGCTAAATTTTTGCCCACTCACAACTTATCCATGCCACTTTGCAGACTCCTTACATCCTCTTCACAACTCTTTTTCACAACTCTCTTTCCTACTCTTGTTGTTCTCACTCAGTAGCTGTTCTTGTTGACTGGAAGGTCTTTGCACCATTTTTGATGGTGGTTCTCCATTTTGGTCATGATTGGGCACCTGCTGCCCATATGTTAATGTTAATAGAGCAGACCTTCATAGAGGCTTTCAGACTGTGTTTCAAATGTCTCCTTTGGCTCCCGTGTGAATAGCTCCGAGCAGAGCACCTGTTTGGGCAGTCTTGAGCCGGGCATTCTGATGACCTATCCTGTCCATCTCAGTTGGTGTGAGATTGCCATGTCCTCAATAGTTGCCATGTCTGCATCCTGAAGGGCCCACATGTTTGCATTTTTGTCCTCCCAGTTGATTCACAAGATCCTAAGACAGCATTGGTAATGACAAAAATACATTCCATTGAAAAGCAAAAACACAATGAGAAAGACCCATCTGTGGCTCACTCGAAGTTAAGGGTAGTATTAGATTAAAAGAAGAGGCTTACAACGTTGCAAAAAACAATAGCAAGTCTGAGGATCAGGATTTTAGAAACCAGCAGAAGGTCATCAAAGCTAAAGTAAATGTTGGCCCCTTGGAAGCAGAGACAGGAGAAATTATCACGGGGAATAAGGAAATGCAGAGGCATTGAACAAATATTTTGTGTCTGTTTTCACAATAGAAGACACATCAGAAATAGATGGTAACCTAGGAGTTAAAAAGAGTGAGGAAATTAAGGAAAATAATATCAGCAGAGAAAAATGTACTGACGAAATTGGAGGGACTAAAATCCGACAAATCCTGGGGACATAATGGCCAAGGGTTCTAAAAGAAATAGCTGCAGAGATAGTGAATGCGCTGGCTGTGACTTTCCAAAATTCCTTAGATTTGGGAACGGTCTCAGTAGATTGGAAGTTGGCAAATGTTACACCACTTTTCAAGAAAAGAGGGAGGGGGAAAACAGTGAACTACAGGACAGTTAGCCTAACATCAGTTGTTGGGAAAATGCTGGAACCTATTGTTAAGAATGCCTTAACAATGCACATGGAAAAGCATAGTATGATTAGAATAAGTTAACATGATTTTACTAAAAGGAAATCCTGTTTGACAAATGTATTAGAGGTTTTTGAGGATTTAACTAGTGGGGCAGATAAAGGAGAACCAGTAGATGTAGTATACCTGAATTTCCAAAATGTATTCGATAAGGTGCCACACGCAAGGTTGATAGGGAACATATGGGCTCACGGAGTTGGGGGTAGCATTTAGCATGGTTAGAGGATTGGTTCATGGATAGAAAACAGAGTGGGCAACTTAGGTGAAGGTACAGAGAGTAATGTAAAGTTTGCTGATGATACCAAGTTCGGTGGGAAGTTACGCTGTGGGAGGACAGAGAGAGACTGCAAAGGGATATAGGCAGGTTAAGTGAATGGGCGACAGGATGGAGTACAATGGAGGCAAGTGTGAAAGCTATTCACTTTGGTCATGGGGATAGAAAAGCAGAATATTTTTTAAAAGGTGAGAAACTTGGAAGTGTTGATGTTCAAAGACACTTGGGTGTGTTTGCACGAAGAATACAAAGTTAGCATGCAGGTGCAGCAAGCAATTTGGAATGCAAACGGCATGTTGGCCTTTACTGTATGGGAATTGGAGTACAGGAATAAAGAAGTTTTGGGGAGACAACATCTGGAGTACTGTGTGCAGTTTTGGTCTCCACATTTAAGAAAGGATATTCTTGCATTGGCGATGGTACAGTGAAGGTTCACTGGACTGGGATGAGGGGTTTAACCTGTGATGAGCTGCGAAATAAATTGAGCTTGGGTTCTCTGGAGTTCTGAAGAACGAGAGGCAATCTCATGGAAACCTACAAAATTCTGAAGGGGCTTGATAGATGTTACAGACAGGAGGGGGTTTAATTTAAACAGCCCTGATTTCTCCTTTCATCATCTATCTGTAAACAGAAAGGTGTTTTAATTTTGATTTCCCCTTTATGGTGGCATATTTTTCCCAACCCCTCAGTTTTGTTGTGATCCAATTTGCATTAATAATTCTACAGGAAACTCGAGATAGAGTAACATCAGAGGGTTAGTTTATTTTACACACACAAACACGGGGGTTGGGGGCGTAGTCTCCGGTACATTCTTACAATAAATGAGGGATAGAGAAAAGAAAGAGGTACAGGGCAGGGGCCACAGAGAGAATAAGAATTATTGTTTCATGTGAGTTCAAAATCAAAAGTCTAATTGTGTATTTCTTCAGAGTCAACAGGCTGAAGACTGATGCTGGGTAATTCACTTTTCTAGTAGAGATGACTTTCACAATGAGATGGGCACGCAGAGGCGAATTAGTCTTGCAGACGATGGTACAGAAGTTCAAAAGTTCCAGTTGAAACCGTTTAGATGGGAGTCAGGCATTCACCTGGAACAAGCTCTTGTTCTGGTTAATGGAAAAAGGCAGTCTGCTTTACAGTTCCACAAGGCAGGGTAACTGGTTCTCCCAGCTTGGGTGGTTTGGGGTGGGGGGGTATCATGTGATATGACTCTCACTTTTCCAGTTTGGTTTGGACAAAGGATATTTATCTGGATTCTTGAGATGTTAAATGCTTCAACCATTAATAATTTCAAGAGAGGTTTCAGAGTCCTTTGTCCTATCAGACTGGTTGTCTCTGTTGGCCAGGGTTTGGCCGTAGAAATATAAATGGCCTTTGTACAATACCCTTGTATTTGATCTCTGCAGTCACATGGGTCATTAGCGTCTCTTCAGAGGTGATGAGGTGGCAGCTGCTCTGAATGCCAGGATGTTCCTTTTATTTGAGTCATAGTCAGTCATAGCTTCAGTCATTTTAAAGTCTTTGTCCAGTTTTTAAAAAATTATAAATTAGCCTTGTTGATACATATAATTTTTATAAAAATATAGAGTGAGATCTGAGCTCTAGGACATCAGGTAGGCGCTGAGAGATTGTTTCTGTTGGTCAAGGAATCTAAAACACAGGGGCAGTCTCCGGAAAAGGGGCCAATCATTTAGGACTGAGATGAATGAAAATTAATTCACTCAAAAGGTTCTGAATCTTTGGGATTGTCTACCCCACAGGGTTGTGAATGCTCCACTGTTGAATATGTTTAAAGCTGGGAAAGACAGATTTTTGGTCTCTCAGGGAATTAAGGGATAAGGGAGTGGGTGAGAAAATGGAGTTTGGGCTGCAGGATGGAAGAGATGACTGATCATGGCCCCATGGTACAGGAAGCCATTCAAGTGTGGTTAGCCAAAAGGAATGTAGTGGTAAGAGACAGTATAGCGAGTGGGATTGATACTGGTCTCTGCAGCAAGGAGTGGGAGTCCAGAAAGCTGTGCTGCCTACCCAGTGCCAGAGTTCAAGGCTATCTGCTTAGGGCTGGAGAGGATCCAGTCCTGATGATCCATCTAGGTATCAGCGACATAGGGAGGACATGGGAAAAGGTTCTGCATAGTCAGTATGAGGAGCTAGGCACCAAATTAACATGCAGAAACTCTGAATTATTAGTTGAACCACATTGTCATGAAGCTATTAATGCATATAATGTTATTGGAAATTATTTTTTTTAAATATAGGTTTAGTCTGTGAGGGTGTCTGTGTTTTAAAGTTCTTTGAAGAAGTAATGTGCTGTGGGGAAGGGGGAATAGTGAATGTACTGTACTTAGATTATCAGAAGGCATTTGAGAAGATGCCACATCAATGGTAATTGTGGAAAATAAAAGCTCATGGTGTAGGGGGTAACATATTGGCATGGATAGAACATTGGCTAGCTAACAGGAAACAGAGAGTAGACATGAATGGGTCATTTTCTGGCTGGCAAGATTTTTTGAAATATTCTTTCACAGGATGTAGGTGTCGCTGGCAAGGCCAGCATTTGTTGCTCATCCATAATTGCCCTTGAACTGAGTGGCTTGCAAGGTAGTTAAGAGTCAACCACGGACCTGGAGTCACTTGTAGGCCAGATCAAGTAACAATGGCAGATTACCTTCCCTAAAGGACGTCAGTGAAACAGATGGGTTTTTTTTTTAAGGGACAATCGATGGTAGTTTCATGGTCACCACTACTGAGATTAACTTTCACTTCCAGATTTATTAACTGAATTCAAATTCCACCAGCTGCCAATGTGGGATTTGAACCCATGCCCCCAGAGCATTAGTCTGGGTCTCTGGATTAATAGTCCAGTGACATTACCACTATGCCACCACTGTAACGAGTGGTGTGCCACAGGGATCAGTGCTCGGGTCTCAACTTTTACAATTTATATAAATGACTTGGATGAAGGGACCGAAGGAACGTTTGCTAAATTTGCAGATGATACAAAGATAGGTAGGAAAGTAAATTGTGAAGAGGACATAAGGAGGCTACAAAGGCACTTAAATAGGTTAAGTGAGTGGACAGAGATCTGGAAAATGGAGTACAATGTGGGAAAATATGAAATTATCCATTTTAGCAGCAAGAATAAAAAAGCACATTATCTAAATGGTGAGAGGTTGCAGAGCTCTGAGATAGTGAGGGATCTGGGTGTCTCACTGCATGAATCGTAACAGGCTAGTATGCAGGTACAGCAAGTAATTAGGAAAGCTAATAAAATGTTATCATTTATTGCGAGGGGAATTGAATACAAAAGTAGGGAGGTTATGCTTCAGGTATACAGGGCATTGGTGAGACCACTTCTGGAGTACTGTGCACAGTACTGGCCTCCCTACTTAAAGATGTAAATGTGCTGTAAACAGTTCAGAGAAGGTTTATTAGACTGATACCTGGAATGGGCGGGTCGTCTAATGAGGAAAGGTTGGACATCTGCTGAGTTTAGAAGAGTAAGAGGCGACTTGATTGAAACATATAATATCCTGAGGGGTCTTGACAATGTGGATGTGGAAAGGATGTTTCCTCTTGTGAGGAATCTAGAATGTAGAACTAGGGGTCACTTTTTAAACATAAAGAGTCATGCATTTAAGACTAGATTAGGAGATTTTTTTTGAGTCTTTGGAACTCTTCCTCAAAAGGCAGTGAAAGCAGAATCTTTGAATATTTTTAAGGTAGAAATTGATAGATTGCTGATAAGCAAGGGGGGGTGAAAGGTTTTCAGGGGTCGGTGGGAATTTGGAGTTGAGTTTACAATCAGATCAGCTATGATCATATTGAATGGCGGAGCAGGCTAGAGGGGGTGAGTGGCCTGCTCCTGCTCCTAATTTATCTGTTTGCATGTTCCTATGTCCCTGATGCATACTGGGGATATGAAGAGGGAGGACAGCAAGTGTTGAAGGGTATAAATCAG
This sequence comes from Cetorhinus maximus, assembly GCF_964194155.1. Taxonomy (NCBI): domain Eukaryota; kingdom Metazoa; phylum Chordata; class Chondrichthyes; order Lamniformes; family Cetorhinidae; genus Cetorhinus; species Cetorhinus maximus. Next base: position 171,528,402 of record NC_135883.1, read on the forward strand.
AGATATCCTTGAATGTGAGTTCTTCCTCCACCTTATCTACATTTTAACACATTCAACCCATAACAACAGCTCTCAAACCAGGAGAAGCAACTCACTGACGCTCAGTTTGAGTTCCACCAGGACCACTCAGCTCCTGACCTCATTACAGCCTTGGTTCAAACATGAGTATTAGAACTGAACTCCAGAGGTGAGGTGACAGTGACTGGCCTTGTCATCAAGGCAGCATTTGACCAAGTGTGGCATCAAGGAGCCTTAACAAAAATGGAGTCAATGGGAATCAGGGGGAAAACTCTCCGCTGGTTGGAGTCATGCCTAGCACAAAGTAAGATGGTTGTGGTTGTCGGAGGTCAGTCACCACAGCTCCAGGACATCAATGCAGGAGTTCCTCAGGGTAGTGTCTTAGGCCCAACCATCTTCAGCTGCTTCATCAATGACCTTCCTTTCATCATGAGGTCAGAAGTGGAGTTGTTCGCTGGTGACTGCACAATGTTCAACACCATTTCCGACTCTTCATATAGTGAAAGAGTTCGAGCCCAGATGCAGCAAGGCCTGAAGATGATTCAGCCTTGGGTGATAAGTGGCAAGTATCACTGACGCCACTCAAGTGCCAGGCATTGATCATCTCCAACAAGAGAGAATCTAACCATTGCTCCTTGACGTTCAATGGCATTACCATCATTCAATCCCTCACTATCAACATCCTGTGGTCACCTTTGACTAGAAACTGAACTGGCCTCGCCATATGAATATTGTGGCCACAACAGCAGGTCAGAGGCTGGGAATTCTGCAGTGAGTAACTCACCTCCTGACTCCCCAAAGCCTATCCACCATCTACAAGGCACAAGTTAAAATGTAATAAAAACAAAAAGCTAAAAGCTACTGCGGATGCTGGAAATCCAAAACAAAAACAGAATTACCTGGAAAAACTCAGCAGGTCTGGCAGCATCGGTGGAGAAGAAATCAGTTAACGTTTCGAGCCTTCACGACCGAAGAGTCGTGAAGGCTCGAAACGTTAACTGATTTCTTCTCCACCGATGCTGCCAGACCTGCTGAGTTTTTCCAGGTAATTCTGTACAAGTTAAAATGTGATGGAATACTCTTCCCTTGCCTGGATGAGTACAGCTCCAACAACGCTCAAGAAACTTGACATCATCCAGGACAAAGCAGCCCATCTACCACCTTAAACATTAATTTCCTCCTCCACCAACAAGCTGTGTCCCCCTTTTTCAAGATGTACTGCAGCAACTCGTAAAGGCTCCTTTGACAGCACCTTCCAAACATGGGACCTCTACCACATCCTTGGGCAAGGGCAAGAGATACATGGAAACACCACCACCTGCAACCTCCCCTCCAAGTCACTCACCATCCTGACTTGGAACTAGTTTTCCTTCACTGTCGCTGGGCTAAAATCCTGGAACTCCCTCCCTAAAAGTACTGTGCGTGTACCTATGCAACATGGACACATCCCCTTCTCAAAGGCAATTAGAGATGAGCAATAAATGCTAACCTTGCATTTTCTAGCAACACTCACATCCCATGAAAGAATAAAAAAAACAGGATCATAAAATCAGGATTAAGACTTTGTTGAATTTTGCAGCTTTTTTATATTGACATTCTCAAGATAAATAGTGATCTCATGACTCAATTAACCCTTTATTTTTTGATAAATATCAAGTGCCAAATTATTCATCCCGCATGTAACTACTTTAAAATTACAGAGTCAGAGCCATTACGGTACAGAAAAAGGCCATTTGGCACATCAAATTCATGCTGGCTCTCTGTAGAGCAAACCAGTTAGGCCCATTTTCCTGCTCTATCCCTGTAAGTTTATTTATTTCAAGTGCCCATACAATTTCCTTTTGAAATCATTCATCTTCTCCATTTTTACCACACTCGTAGGGAGCCAGTTTCAGGTCATTGCTATCCGCTGTGAATACAGGTTCCTCCTCACATACCCCTGCATCTCTTGCAAAATACCTTAAATCTGTGTCTGCTAGTACTTTTACTCTCAGGTTTTCAGAACAGCTTTTCTTTGTCTACTTTATTTAAGTGTGTCATAATCTTGTACACCTCTATCAAATCTCCCCTCAAACTTCTTTGCCCCAGAGAGAACAAATCCAGCTTCTGTTACCTAACCTTGTAACTATAATCCCTCATCTCTGGTGAATCTCCTCTGCACCATCTCAAGAACTCTCCTATCCTTCTAAAGTCTGATGACCAGAACTGAACACAACACATTAGTTGTGGCCTAACCAGTTTTCTAAAGGCTCAGAATAACTTCCCAGCCTTTGCAATCAATACCTTTATTTATGAAGCCCAAAATCCTGTATAGTTTGCTAATTAATCTCTCAGTATGTTCTCCTGCCTTCAAAGATCTATACCCCCAGGTCAAGCACGAAATGCCTTTTACAAATCCACGGTGGCCCTCTTTAATTAACTCAAATCTCTCCAAGTGCCTGTTGAATTTTTTTTCCTGATTATGGATTCCAAATTCGTACCTGCCATTGATGTTAAACTAACTGGCTTGATGTTACTAATGTGTTGAATAAATTGCTACTCTACAATCCTCTGACACCTTCACCATATCTAGGGAAGTCTGGAAGATTATAGCAAGCCCATCTGCCATCTGCATCCCCACTTCCTTTGGCAACCTGGGATGCAAGCCATACAGACCAGGTGACTTATCCAGTCTAAGCATAGCCAGCCTTTCCATTAGCCCCTTCCTCTCAATTTTCACCTCATCCATTACTTCTAGAATCTTCACTTCTAACGATATTTTGTCATTCTGATATTAGATTGGATTGCTTTATTTAAAAAATGTCAGGAATTGAATGAATTGAAAGGTACACCAGCTAAGAATACTGTCCAGGGATATGGCTTGGGATTGATTCCACTTAGACCACTGGAAAGAAGATTAATCTGAAATCAATGTGTGTCCAGTGTACCAAATAGCACAAGTTAAAATATATGAATTAGGAGAAGTGGCAATTCAGCCCCTTGGGCCTGCTCCACCATTCAATAAGATCATGGCTGAGCGGATTGTGGCCTCAATTCCACATTCCGCCTACATCCGATAACCTTTGACTCTCCTGTTAATTAAGAATCTATCTCTGCCTTAAAAAAAATCAATTACCCTGTCTCCAACGCTCTCTGGAGAAGATAGTTCCAAAGATTCACAACCCTCAGAGGAAAAATTTCTTCTCATCTGTCTTAAATGGGAGACACCCTATTTTTAAACTGTGTCCCCTAGTTCTAGTCTCTCCCAGAAGGGGAAACATCCTTTCAGCATCCACCCTGTCAAGTCCCCTCAGGATCTAACATCTTTCAATAAGACCACCTCTCAAACTTCTAAACTGCAGCAGATACAGGACCAGCCTGCCAACCTTTCCTCAAGACAACTACCTCATCCCAGGTGAGAGTTGAATGAACCTTCTCTGCTTCTAATGAATTTATATCCTTTCTTCAATAAGGAGAGCAAAACTGTACACAGTAGTCTAGATGAGGTCTCACCAAAGTCCTGTGCAACTGTAGCAAAACATCCCGATTTATTATTTTCCATTCCCGTTGCAGTAAACAACAACATTCCATTTGCCTTCCTAATCACTTTCTGTACCTGTACACTAACTTTTCCTGATTCACACACCAGGACTCCCAGGTCCTTCTGTACCTCAGAGTTCTGCAATCTCTCTCCATTTAAATATGTTGCTTTTCTACTCTTCTTGCCAAAGTTCACATTTTCCCATAATATACTCGATCTGCCAAATTTTTGCCCACTCACTTAACCTTTCTGTGTACCTTTCCTTTATGTCCTCTTCACAAATGTCATCAGCAAATTTTGCAATCATACATGCAGTCTCTTCATCCAAGTCATTGATATGAATAGTAAATAATTGAGGCCCCAGCATTGATCCCTGTGGCACACCGCTCATCACATCTTGCCAACCAAAAAAAGACCCATTTTGCTTCCTGTTAGCTAACCAATCCTCTATCCATGCTAATATTTTACTGTTATGAAATGGCAGGTGGTAATTGCCAGGCTAACCAAATCCAAAGGGAAACTTGGCCACGGCAATTTGCAGTTTGTATTTGTATTACGAAAAGGTATGTGCACTGAAGTCAGAAGTAAAGAGTCCACTACAACTTTTAGAGATTTTAAATATTAAAACATTAATAAAAGAAAAGAAAACTTAAACACACAAGGTTACAGTTACACAGTTAAATTTAGTATATAACATTTCCCAAAAGATTTCTACTGAGCTAGTGTCCCAAATAAACACTCATTTCCAGGCAACAGTCCAAACAGATGCTTAATCTATAAGACCATAAGACATAGGAGCAGAAATTAGGCCATTCGGCCCATCGAATCTGCTCCACCATTCAATCATGGCTGATAAGTTTCTCAACCCCATTCTCCCACCTTCTCTCCGTAACCTTTGATCCCCTTACCAATCAAGAACCTATCTATCGCGGTCTTAAATACACTCAATGACCTGGCCTCCACAGCCTTCTGTGGCAATGAATTCCATAGATTCACCACTCTCTGGCTATAGAAGTTTCTCCTCATCTCTGTTCTAAAAGGTCTTCCCTTTACTCTGAGGCTGTGCCCTCGGGTTCTAGTCTCTCCTACTAATGGAAACATCTTCCCCACGTCCACTCAGTATTCTGCAAGTTTCAATCAGATCCCCCCTCATCCTTCTAAACTCCATCGAGTATAGACCCAGAGTCCTCAAACGTTCCTCATATGTTAAGCTTTTCATTCCTGGGATCATTCTCGTGAACCTCCTCTGGACCCTCTCCAGGGCCAGCACATCCTTCCTGAGATACGGGGCCCAAAATTGCTCACAATATTCTAAATGTGGTCTGACCAGAGCCTTATAAAGCCTCAGCAGCACATCCCTGCTTTTAAAACATCCAATGATATTAAGACAAGGCACCCACTCTTGCTATAAGGGAGGTATTTCACAGCTTCTCTCATTTGGCAATGGAATTCCAAAGCTTTTAACAAAACCTTGCTTGCTGAAACAAGCAAGCACTTCTCCATGGTGGCTAGAAGCTGATACTTCACAGTATCCTCTTCAGGATCTCTCATGACCACTCCTCATACAGCTTTCAATCTTTCCTTAAATATATTTTCTCCTCTTTTTATCTTTAAATCAATTGTTTTAAACTTTGTTTGAAACTCAAACTCTTAAAAATCTAAGATCTTCCATGTTTCCATCTTGTCTTTGCTTTTTTGTCAATAAAACATGATATCCCCACTACTTGCATACATATGAACTCCTGCAAGAAGAAACCATTTTCCTTGTCACCTTATAATTCCTCTTTGAAATTCAAATAACCTCTCAACTCATCTATAAATGCAAATGTTAGCTCATCCATTTCCATTCCAACTTGCCTGCTTACACCTAACCCCTTAGATGATTTGTACCTTGCAGTCTGACTGTCTTCAGTTTAATTAAATTAGTCACACACACACACACACACACACACACACACACACACACACACACACACACACACACACACACACACACACACAGAGTCCCCACAAGCCTGCTTCAGTACCCCACAGTAATATTGGAAAAATCATATTCCTTTACATTACCCACTACACCATGAGCTCTTATTTTGCATGGTAACCTTTGATGTGGCTCCTTGTCAAATGCCTTCTGGAAATCAAAGTACAACACATCCGCCACAGAGTATCAACCTATTACCAAATACACCATTTTGCATTCCCTTTTGGCCATACAAGGTCCAGCCCTGGTATAACTTTATTTTAACTTAAGGTGCTGAAATGGTTAAGGTTATTCATAATGACGAAGTGAAAATTAATTCTTCGGAAACCTAAAGGAGTGCTAGATGATCAGAGAAGACCACATGTAGTTTCATGTAAGGAGGATTAAAACCACAAGCTGCTAAGTGTACAGCAACAAGCTTCGTCTCCATGTTTAGTAAATTAATGGAAAGCTTCATTATGGATAATCTTAATGATCAAATAGAATGTATGAGTTTGATAGGGATGCTCAGCAATGCTTTAGAAAGTAGAGGGAATGCTTGACAAATCTAATCCATTTCTTTGATGAAGTTGCTCAAAGAGTGGAGTGGGGAGAGATGGTAAGTTTGTTAAAGTGCCACATGAAGGCCCTACTAAATTGAATGGTGTCCAGCAGGACATTGAGATGGACTGAAAATTGGCACAGAGTGGTTTTAAATGGGCTGCTCTCAATAAGTGCAGTCCCTGATGCGGAGCCTCAGGGATCCATATCAGATCTCCTCCTGTATGTAAGATGAAAGCAAAATACTGCGGATTCTGGAAATCTGAAATAAAAACAGAAAACGCTGCAAAAAAGAATTAAGTTAACGTAAGGGAAGTAGAATTAAGACATGGCAGGGCAGCTCATTCACATGGAATGCATGTTCTGTAATATGTGCAAAATCATGGGCTCTACCGATGTCCTAGCGACCACATGTGCAGGAAGTACTGTCAGCTGCAGAAACTTGAACTCTGGGTTTCAGAGCTCAAGCAGTGGCTGGAGTCACTGTGGCGCATCCGCGAGGTTGAGAGCTAGATGGATAACACGTTCAGAGAGGTGGCCACACTGCCTGGAGATTGAGAGGGAATGGGTGACCACCAGGTGTCCAAGATAAGTAGGCAGGTATGCAGGAGTTCCCTGGGGTCCAGCTCACAAATCGGTTTTCTGTTTTGGCAGCTGCTGAGGACGCTGGCTCCTCAGAGGAGTGCAGTCGGAGCCAAGTTTGTGGTTCGGCTCGGCTGTACAGGAGGGGAGGAAGATGAAAGGAGGGGCTACAGTGATTGGGGATTCATTGGTTAGGGGAACAGACAGATGTTTCCGTGAGCATAGACGTAACTCCAGGATGTTATGTTGCCTCCTTGGTGCCAGGGTCAAGGATGTCACAGAGCGGCTGCAGGACATTCTTCTGGGGGAGGGTGATCAGCCAGAGTTCGCGGTCCACATTAGTACCAATGACTTAGGTAGGAAGGGGGATGTGGTCCTGCAATCAGAATTTAGGGAGCTAGGGAGAAAATTAGCAAGCAGGGCCTCAAATGTAGTAATCTCCGGATTGCTCCCAATAGGAGTATAAGGCAGATGAATGCGTGGCTGGAAAGATGGTGCCGGAGGGAGGGCTTTAGATTCCTGGGACACTGGGACTGGCTCTGGCGGAGAGGGCACCTTTACAAGCCGGATGGATTGCACCTGAACAGAGCTGGGGCTGAGTTCTTTGCGGGGTGTTTTGCTTGTGCTGTTGGGAGGGCTTTAAACAAACTCGGCAGGGGTGTGGGAGCCTAGGAAAAATATGAGGGGGGAATATCAAGGTGCACAAAACACTGGGAGGGACAGATAGCACTAGTATAGAGAATAGTAAATTAATAGGTAAAGTTAGGGTAAGGGAGAAGGTAACAAAATCTAAATCAGGGTTACTATGCATATACGTGAATGCACAGAGTATAGTAAATAAGATTGGGGAGTTACAGGCGCAGATTGCCGTGTGGAAATATCATGTTGTGGTGTTAACAGAGACCTGGCTCAAGGAAGGGCAGAACTGGTGTTAAATATTCCTGGCTGTTCAAAAGAGATAGGAAAGGAAGGAAAGGAGGATGGGTGGTGGTATTGGTTAAGAAGAGCATTGCAGTGCTGGAGAAAGAAGATGGCCCAGAGGGTTCAAGGACAGAATCAATTTGGCTAGAGCTAAGGAACAAAAATGGTGCAATTACATTGCTCGGTGTAGTCTGTAGACCACCAAGTAGTAGGAAGCACGTAGAAGAACAAACTTGCAGGGAAATTAGAGAGGGATGCAGGCATTATAGAGTAGTTATAATGGGGGACTTTAATTACCTGAATGTAGACTGGGACAGTGGTAGTGTAAAGGGCGGAGAGGGGCAAAAGTTCCTAGTTTGTGTTCAGGAGAATTTTCTAAAGCAGTGTGTGTCCAATCCAACAAGAAAAGACGCACTGTTGGACCTAGTTCCTGGAAATGAGGCAAGCCAAGTAGATCAAGTGTTAGTGGGGGAACATTTAGGAGACAGTGATCATTGTATTGTCTGTTTTAGGATGATGACAGAAAAGGACAATAGGCAATCCAGAGTAAAAATAATTAACTGAACAAGGGCTAACTTTGATGGGGCAAGAATGGAGCTGGGCCAGATAGACTGGAATGAAAGATTGGCAGGAAAAACTGTAGCTCAACAATGAGCTACCTTCAAAAAAGAATTGGTTCGGGCACAGTAAAAGTATTTTCCATCGAAAGGGAAAGGTAGGGCAAACAAGTCCAGAGCTCCCTGGATGAAAAAGGAGATTGAAATTAAGATAAAGAAGAAAAAGTGCACTTATGACAGGTGTCGGGTAGAAAATACAATTGAGAACTAAGAGGAATGCAGAAGCTTCAGAGGGGAGGTGAAAAAGCATATTAGAGAAGCAAGAGAGATTATGAGAAAAGACTGGCAGCCAGCACAAAGGGGAATCCCAAAGTCTTTTATGGGCATATAAATAGTAAAAGGGTGGTAATAGGAGGAGTAGGGCCGATTAGGGACCTAAAAGGGAATTTACACATGGACGAAGAGGCCACGACTGAGGTATTAAATGAATACTTTGCATCCATCTTTACCAAGGAGGTAGATGCTACCTAGGCCATGGTGACAGGGGAGGAAACTCTGTCACTTGAAGGGTTCAAAATTGATAAGGAGGAAGTGTTGAACAGACTATCGATACTTAAAGTTGACAAGGCACCGGGACTGGATGAGATGCATCCAAAGATATTGAAAGGAAGTGACAGTAGAAATTGCAGAGGCACTGGCCATAATCTTTCAGTCTTCTCAGGGGTGGTGCCAGAGGACTAGAGAATTGCAAACGTTACGCCCTTGTTCAAAAAAGGTTTAAGGATAAGCCAGCAACTACAGGCCAGTCAGTTTAACCTCAGTGGTGGGCAAGATTCTAGAAATAATTGTTTGGGATAGAATTAGTAGTCACATGGAAACATTTGGGTTGATAAGGAAGAGCCAGCATGAAATTCTAAAGGGGGAATCGTGTTTAACTAACTTGGAGTTTTTTGAAGAGGTAACAGAAAAGGTTGATGAGGGTAATGCTGTTGATGTGGTGTACATGGACTTTCAAAAGGCATTTGACACAAGTGTCACACAACCGACTTGAGAAAAGTTATTGCTCATGGAATAAAAGGGACAGTAGCAACATGGATACAAAATTGGCTGAAAAATAGGAAGCAGAGAGCAATGGTCAATGGATATTTTTCAGACAGGAGGAAGGTTTGTAGTGGAGTTCCCCAGGGGACGGTATTGGGACCCTTGCTTTTCCTGATATATATTAATGATCTAGATCTTGGTGCTAAGGGGACAATTTCAAAGTTGGCAGATGATACAAAGCTTGGGAGTGTTGTAAACTGCAAGGAGGATGGTGTGGAACTTCAAGAGGACATAGACAAGTTGGTGGAGTGGGCAGATAGGTGGCAGATGAAGTTCAATGTGGAGAAATGTGAGGTGATGCATTTTGGTAGGAAGAACATGGACAGACAATATAAAATAAGGGGTGGAGTTTTGAAGGGGATACAGGAGCAGAAAGACTTGGGTGTATATGTGCATAGATCATTGAAGGTGGCAGGACAGGTGGAGAGAGTAGTTAATAAAGCATATAGTATCCTAGGCTTTATTAATAGGGGCATAGAGTACAAGAGCAGGGAGATTATGCTGAATTTATATAAGACACTCATTATATCTCAGCTGGAATATTGTGTACAGTTCTGGGCACCATATTATAGGAAGGATGTGAACACATTGGAGAGAGTGAAGAGGTTTACAAGAATGGTTCCAGGGATGAGAAATTTCAGCTATGAGGACAGATTGGAGCGGCTGGGAGAGAATGCAGCTGAGAGGAGATTTGATAGATATGTTCAAAATCATGAGGAGGCTGGATAGAGTAGATAGGGAGAAGCTGTTCCACTCATAAAAGGATCAAGAACAAGAGGGCATAGATTTAAAGTGATTTGCAAAAGGAGCAAGTGTGACGTGAGAAAAAACTTTTTCATACGATGAGTGGTTTGGGTCTGGAATGTACTGCCTGGAAGTGTGGTGGAGGCAGGTTCAGTCAAGGCATTCAAGAGGGGATTAGATGATCTTTTGAATATAAATAATGTGCAGGGGTATGGGGAAAAGGCAGGGCAATGGCACTAGGTCATAATGCTCATTTGGAGAGTCGGTGCAGGCATGATGGGCCGAACGGCCTAAGTCTGTGCTGTTAAGATTCTGTGAAAATTTCAGGTCTGGCAGCATCTGTGGAGAGAGAAACAAAGTTAAAGCTTCAAGTCTGTATGACCCTTCTTCAGAGCTAAAATAGAAGAATTTCTATTTTAGCTCTGAAGGAGGGTCATACAGACACAGAATGTTAACTTTGTTTCTCTCTCCACAGATGCTGTCAGACCCGCTGAGATTTTCCAGCATTTTCTGTTTTTATTACTCCTCCTGTATATGTTTGCTGATGAAAATTGAGCACAAATAGTCATTACTAGGTGTGCTGATAGTACAAAATTGCACTGGATTCAGGATGTTAGAAAGACTTTTAAAAAATTCATTCCCATGTCAAGACATTGCAGGCATGTGCTGCCATCACTAGTTTCCCTGTAGGTGATGGTGGCTCTTCAATGCCTGCAATCAGTGTGGTGACACTGTCGCCAGTGTCATCTCTGCCAATTACCTGAAATCTCTGTCCTCTGGTTTTGACCCTTCTACCAATGGAAACACTTTCTCCTTTCATATTCCATTAAAACAACTCATGTTATCAATTCCCCCCAATTGTCTCTTTCGAAGGGAAACAACCTCAGTTTCTCTAGTCATTCCGCAATATCGCGATCTTTCATTTCTGCTGTCATTGAAATTAATCTCCTCTATACTTTCTTGAAGGCCTCACCAACATCCCTAAAGTGTGCTCTCCAGGATGGCCACCAATATTCCAGCTGGGGCCTAACTGATGACTTAAAAGGCTTGGCATAACTTCCTTGCTTTTGTGTTCAATAAAGCCAAGGACCCTATTTTTAAAAAAAGAGTCGGTTCAACTTGTCCAGTCAAGTACACACACTTCCAGGTCTCTGCAACCACTTTAAGATTGTCACATTTAGCTTATAATTTCTCTCTTCCTTCTTCCTATCCAAATAAATCAACATACTTCTTGATGTTATATTTCATTTGCTTTATGTCTGCACACTTCACCAGAATGTCCATATTGTTCTGCAATCTGTTACTAACGTCCTCATTGCTTACTTTGCTGTGCCCTGTGACAATGCAAGGAGTGGAATGCCACAGGGATCTGTGCTGGGGCCTCAACTATTTACAATGATGGGGCCGAATGTATGGTTGCTGAATTTGCTGATGTCACAAAGATAGGTAGGAAAGTAAGTTGTGAAGAGGACATAAGGAATCCGCAAAGGGACAAAGATAATGACCCTAAGACATGAAAGAGATCATAAACTGTTAAATCAACCCTTACATTTTTGCCATAAACCAGATGCAATTCACAAAGCCTCCTTCAAAGCATCTTTCAAACCTGAAAGCTGTACCACAAAGAAACTTTTTCTCTCAGAGGGTCTTCAGTCTTTGGAACTCTCTTCCCCAGAGAGCAGCGCAGTCAAGGTCATTGAATATTTTTAAGGCAGAGGAAGTTAGATTCTTGGCTAACAAGGGAGTCAAAGGTTATTGGGGGTAGATGGAAAATGAAGCTGAGGCCACAATCAGAGCAGCTATGATCTTATTGAATGGTAGAGCAAGGTCGATGGGTCCAACAGCTACTTCTGCTCCTAATTCATGTGTTTATATGTTTTATACCCAAGTACAGGTCACAAAAAGAGTAGTGGTCCCAAAACTATTGGGAAACAACACTGCACACTTCCCTCCAGTCAGAAAAATGACCATTCACCATTACTGTTTCTGGTGCTTAAACAATTTTGTATCACACTGCCACCATACTTTTAATTCCACTGGCTTCAATTTTGCTAACATGCCTATTTTAGGCATGTTAGCTTTATCAAACTCCACTTCAAGGTCTATATGCATATAAAGTGCAATACCCTAGTCACTCCTCATCACTACTTAAAAGAACTCAATTAGCTTTGGTCTCAGTTTTGAAACAGGGATATACTTAGACCAGCAGTTCAGAGAAGGTTCACTGGACTGCATCCTGGGTTGCAGGGGTTGTCTTACAAGGAAAGGTTATGCAGGTTGGGCCAGTGCGCATTGGAGTACGGTGATCTTTTTGAAAAATTTTGACAGGATAGATGCGGAGAGGATGATTCCCCTTAAACAGTGTATAAGTAGGGGGTCCCCCATGAAAGACTGAGATGAGGATGAATTTCTTCTCTCAGCGGGTTGTTGCTGTTTGGAATTCTCTTCCATAGAGAATAGTAAAGGCGGATTCAGTAAATATATGCAAGGGTGAGTTAGACAGATTTCCGATCACCAAGGGAGTTAAAGGTATAGAGTGCAGTCAGGAGAGTTAAATCTCCAGTCAGACCAGCCACGATCCAAGTGAATGGGAGAGCAGGCTCATTGGGAGAATGGCCAACATATGTTCTTGTCTAATGGGTTTGTCAAACATGATCTGCTCTTAAATGTTTGCTTGCTTCCTTTTCTACACCCATATTTGTCCAAGCGCCAATTATTTTAACTGGCATTATGGTCTCTGAAAGTTTCAAACCAGCATCAGGCTGATTGACGTGTAGTTAGGTGGTTTATCTCTCTCCTCTTTCACCAATATCAGACTGACTAACCTGTAGTTACCAGGTTTATCTCCCTCCTTTATCACCAATATCAGACGAACTGACCTGTAGTTACCAGGCTTATCTCTCCTTCTTCACCAATATCAGAATGACGGACCTGTAGTTACCAGGTTCATCTCCCTCCTTTATCATCAATATTAGACGGACTAGACTAAATTTACCAGGTTCATCTCTCCTCTTTCACTAATATCAGACTGACTGACTGATCTGGAGTTAGCAGGTTTATCTCTCTCCTCTATCACTAATATCAGAATGGCTGACCTGAAGTTACCAGGTTCATCTCTCTCCTCTTTCACTGCTATAGGACTGACTGACCGGTAGTTATCAGATTTATCTCCCTCCTCCTTCACCAATATCAGGCTGAATGCCCAGTAGTTAGCAGGTTTATCTCCCTCCTCCTTCACCAATATCAGGCTGACAGACCTGCAGTTACCAGCTTTTTCTCTCTCCTATTTCAACAATATCAGACTGACTGATTGATCCATAGTCACCAAGTTTATCGATCTCTTCTTCGCCAATGCAAGTCTGACTGACTGGTAATTACCAGGTTTGTCTGTCTCCTCCACCACCAATATCAGATTGACTGACTCACCTGCAGTTACCTGGTTTATCTCTCTCGTCTATCACCAATATCAAATATAAGTGACCTACAGTTAGTAGGTTTTTCAGTCTTATTTTGGGGTGAAGGGGATCAAAGAGTATGGGGAGAAAGCGGGAGCAGGCTATTGAGTTGGATGATCAGCCATGATCATAATGAATGGCGGAGCAGGCTCGAAGGGCCGAATGACCTACTCCTGCTCCTAGTTTCTATTACCATTATCAGACTGACTTACGTGTGGTTGCCAGGGTCATCTATCTCCTCTTTCACCAATATCAGACTGACTGACTGACCTGTAGTTACCAGGTTTATCACTCTCGTCTATCACCAAAGTCACACGGACAGACCAGTAGTTGGCAGGTTTATCTCTCTCCTCCATCACCAATATCAGACTGACAAACCTGTCGTTACCAGGTTTATCTCTCTCCTCCATCATCAATATCGGACTGACTGACTGACCTATGGTTATCAAGGTTTACCCCGCTCCTCCATTAGCAATCTCAGACAGACTGACCTATAGTTACCAGGTTCATCTCCCTCCTCTGTCACCAATATAAGAATGACTGACCTGTAGTTACCAACCTTATCTCTCTCCTCTTTCACAAATGTCAGACTGACTGACCAGTAGTTGCCAAGTTTATCTATCTCCTCCTTCGCCAATATCAGGTACATTGGCTGACCTGTAGTTAGCAGGTTGGTCTCTCTCCTCTTTCACTGCTATCAGACTGACTGACCGGTAGTTACCAGGTTTGTCAGTCTCCTCCTTCACCAATATCAGATTGATTGACTCACCTGCAGTTACCTGGTTTATCTTTCTCGTCTATCACCAATACCTGACGTAATTGACCTATAGTTACCATGTTTATCTCCTTCCTCTTTCACCAATAGCAAACTGACTGGCCTGTAGCTTACAGATTTTTCTCTCTCCTCCATCACCAAAATCAAACTGACTGACTTATAGTTACCAGGTTTATTATGCTCCTCCATCCCCAATATAAGACTAACTGACCTGCAGTGAGCAGGTTTATCTCTCTCCTCTTTCACTAATTTCAGACTGACTGACCTGTTGTTAACAGGTTTCTCTCTCTCCTCCATAACCAATATCAGACTGACTGACCTGTAGTTACTAGGTTTATCTCTTCTGTCACTAATATCAGACTGACTGACTGATCCGTAGGTACCAGCTTTATCTCTCCCCTATTTCACCAATATCAGAATGGCTGACCTGAAGTTAACAGGTTGATCTCTCTCCTGTTTCACTGCTATAAGACAGACTGACCAGTATTTTCCAGGTTTGTCTGTCTCCCTCTTCACTAATATCTGATTGACTGACTGACCTGCACTTACCAGATTTATCTCTTTCGTCTATCACCACTATCAGGCAGACAGATCGGTAGTTACCAGATTTATCTCCTTCCTCCTTCACTAATATCAGACTGACTGACCTGTAGTTACCAAGTTTACCTATCTCCTCCTTCACCAATATTAGATTGATGGACTGCCCTGAAGTTAGCAGATTGACCTCTCTCCTCTTTCACTATCAGGCTGTCTGACCTGTAGTTCGCAGGTTTCTCTCTTTCTTCTATCACCAATATCAGACTAATTGACCGATTTGCATTTACCTCGTTTATCTCTCTCGTCTATGACCAATATCAGATGTAACTGACCTATAGTTACCAGATTTCTCTCTCTCCTCTTTCACAAATATCAGACTGACTGACCAAGTTACCATTTTTATCTCCTCCTTCACCAATATCAGACTGACTTACCTGTAGTTGGCACATTTACCTCCCTCCTCCATCATCAATATCAGACTGACTGACTTTAGTTAGTCTGACGTTTATCTCTCTCTCTTTCACCAACATCAGACTGAAAGATCCATCGTTCCCAGGTTTATTTTCTTCCTCTTCGCCAATTTCAGACTGACTGACCTGTAGGTAGCCAGGTTTAGCTCCCTCCTTTATCATCAATATTAGACTGACTGACTGACCTGTAGTTACCACGTTTATCTCTCTTGTCCATCACCAATATCAAACTGACTGACCCATAGTTACCAGGTTTATCTCTCTCCTCTATCACCAATATCAGACTGATTGACTGATCTGCATTTACCTCGTTTATCTCTCTCGTCTAGGACCAATATCAAATGTAACTGACCTATAGTTACCAGGTTTATCTCTCTCCTCTTTTACAAATATCAGACTGACTGACCTGTCATTAACAGGCTTATCTCCCTCCTCTATCACCAATATCAGACTTATGGACCTGCAGTTACCAGGTTTATCTCTCTATCCTCTATCACCAATATCAGATTGACTCACGTCCAGTTACCATTTTTATCTCTCTCCTCCATCACCAATACCAGGCTGACTGACTTTAGTTAGAGCGTTTATCTCTCTCTCTTTCACCAACATCAGACTGAATGATCCATAGTTCCCAGGTTCATCTCCTTCCTCTTTTACCAATATCAGACTGACTGACTTGTAGTTACCAGGTTTACCTCCCTCCTCTATCACCAATATCAGACTGACTGACCTGTAGGTACCAGGTTTAGTTCCTTCCTCTTTCACCAATATGAGGCTGACTGACCTGTAGTTACCAGGTTTATCTCCCTCCTTTATCATCAATATTAGACTGACTGACTGACCTATAGTTACCAGGTTTATCTCCTTCCTCTTTCACCAATATCAGACTTATTGACCTGTAGTTAGCAGGTTTATCTCTCTACTTCATCACCAATATCAGACTGACTGACTGCCCTGTAGTTAGCAGGTTTATCTCTCTCCTCTTTCACCAATTTCAGGCTGACTGACTGATCTGAGGTAGCAGCTTTATCTCTCTCCTATTTCACCATCATCAGACTGAATGAATTTAGTTGTACGTTTATCTCTCTCTCTTTCACTAACATCAGACTGAATGATCCATAGTTACCAGGTTTATCTCTCTCCTCTTTCACCAAGGTCAAACTGACAGACCTGTAGTTACCAAGTTTACCACCTTTCTCCTCTTTCACCAATATCAGGCTGACTGGCCTGTAGTTACCAGGTTTGTCTCTCTCCTCTATCACCAATATAAGAATGACTGACCTGTAGTTACCAGGCTTATCTTTCTTCTCAACAAAAACAGAATTACCTGGAAAAACTCAGCAGGTCTGGCAGCATCGGTGGAGAAGAAATCAGTTAACGTTTCGAGTCCTCACGACCCTTCAAAGGGTTGTGAGGACTCGAAACGTTAACTGATTTCTTCTCCACCGATGCTGCCAGACCTGCTGAGTTTTTCCAGGTAATTCTGTTTTTGTTTTGGATTTCCAGTATCTGCAGTAACTTATGGCTTTTTGTTTTTATCTTTCTTCTCTTTCACCAATATCAGGCTGACTGACCTGCAGTTACCAACTTTTTCTCTCTCCTATTTTAACAATATCAGACTGATTGATCGATCTATAGTCACCAAGTTTATCGATCTCTTCTTTGCCAATGTTAGTCTGACTGACCGGTAGTTACCAGGTTTGTCTGTCTCCTCCTCCACCAATATCAGATTGACTGACTCACCTGCAGTTACCTAGTTTATCTTTCTCGTCTATCACCAATATCAGGCTAACTGACCTATAGTTACCAGGTTTAGCTCTCTCCCCTTTCACCAATATCAGACTGACTGACCAGTATTACCAGAGTTACCTGTTCTGTCAAAGAGTCATACGGACTAGAAACGTTAACTGTTTTCCTCGCCGCAGATGCTGTCAGACCTGCTGACTTTTTCCAGGTATTTTTATTTTTGTTCTGGATTTCCAGCATCCGCAGTTTTTTGCTTTTACCTCTCTCCTCGTTCACCAATATCAGACTGACTGACTGACCCATAGTTACCAAGTTTATCTCCCTCTTTTATCATCAATATCAGACTGACTGAACTGACTGACTGACCTGTGGTTACCAGTTCATCTCCTTCCTGTTTCACCAATATCAGGTTGATTGACCTGTAGTTACCAGGTTTATCTCTCCACTTTTTTAAAACGCACAGTTTGCAAACCTCCAGTCCTCTGAGATCACTCGCATATCACATGAGGATTATCAGATTTCTTTCACTTGTCATGGGGATGAGTGTGTTGCTGGCAAGGCCAGCACCTTTCCTTAACTGTTCTTGAGAATGATATTGTGGCTCGATCCTCTGCAATCCCTGCTTTTCATTTTTATCCAGACCCGGTAAACTTTCTACTTTTGAATGCTATTGTTCTCTTTCCTTGTATGGGGGTGTTGCTGGCAAAGTCAGCATCTGTTGCTCAACTGCCAGCCTTCTAATTTCTCTGCCTCTCCTCCATTACTCTGACATTAACTGCATCGTCTTCAGTGAAGACAGATTCAAGTTACTCATTTCGGACCTCAGTCTTTCACAGGAAGATTTTTTCCTAACTAATCGCCATCACATTTGATTTTACTCCCCTTTTACTATTCATTTTTATAAAAGACTTTTGGATTTACTTTTATCAAGAATCTATTCTCAAATCCTCTTTGACCATCTTATTTCCTTTTGCAGTTCTCCGCGTACCTCCTTTAATCAACTTGCTTCTCTTTATGAACCTGACATTTATCATCAGCTGACTTTTTCTCTTTTATTTTACTCTTTATATCTCGGGTCATCCACAGACCTCCAGCTCTGCATGCCCTCCTTTCCTTCTCGTCTAATCTACTCCTGAATTATCTCTCCTTTAAAGGTCTCGCATTGCTCTTTTACTATTTTACATGCTTATTTTTGATTCCAATCCATTTGAACCAGATCCCTTTTCAGCTTCCGATGTCGATTTGTGTGTGATTATGCTCCTGTGAAGTCCCTCAAGATCGTTCCCTATATTAAAGATGTACTTTAAATCCAAGGCGCTGTTACTAATAGAAAACAGAAAATGTTAGAAACACTCAGCAGCAAAGGCAGCATCTGTGCAGAAAGAATCAAAGTTAGCAATTCAGGTTGATGACCTCTCATCAGAACAGTCAACAGGCTTGAAACATGAACTCTGATTCTATCCACAGATGCAGCAATACCTGCTGAGCATTTCCAGCACTTTCTGAATTTATTTCAGATTTCCAAGGTTGTTTTTATTGGGTTATAACTTCCCCGCTCCAGGGCAGTGCACCTGAGGTGTACGCCAAAGATGTGTTTGGGAACCAACACCCCCGGCAAGTCGCCAGGTAAGGATTGCACGGCAATTGTCCGAGAAGTTCGAACTTCCTTTGGGCAATTGCCCTGCACTGGGAGCCATCTGAAAATGTGATTTAAATCGCAAACTTCAGGTGTAATACTCTTAGAGTAATAGTTACCCAGAAAAAGTTAGAAGAATGCAAACCACTTAACTTCTGGGTAACTATTGTACTGACCTCCCCCGGGCCCTCTCCCCTAACCCTCCTCACGCCTCACCCCACCACCACACTGCCCCCACCCCCCCACCCCACCCCATGCAACTACCCCTAACCCTCCGATCCCCATGCAACTACCCCTCCCATGACTCCCCCAGTATCCCCTGGGGTTGGGCTGCCACCCAACCATCTGGGCCTGACGCGACTCCGTACCCTCGCCCTTCCCAGGACCGGCCCAAACCTAGCCCCATCCCACACCACCCTATCCCTCTCTGACCCGACCTCACCATACCACCCCTCCCCCCACCCCATCCGCATGGCCAGACCCAACCATACTTGGAAGAAACGAGCGTACTAACACACTAATGAACTGCATCAAACAGGAGCATCATATCTTCACCATAAAATAAAGAAAACTAGTTCAGAATCAAATACAAACGATTGTTTCCGACAGTAATTCCATAGCATATGAATATGTGGAAGATCTCAGACTTTTTTAAACACTCATCATGCAGACAGCACCATTCCAAAGAAATTGTAACACTTCATATCGTAACAGAAAATAACTTACTTGATCCTGTCTCCATCGGAAAGAGATTCCTGTTAAGAAAGCAGAGGTGTAACAGTTAGAACAATTACACCCATCTAGGATTGACATAAATGTTCCAATTATTTAATGGAATCCACAACAGTTTCTCTTGGATTCTCGAGTAAATAATGTGTTTCTGCATTCGTAATTATTCCACAGTCAGGCTGATCCCTCTTGACCAGTGCCTCTGGTTCTGAAGGCTGATCCCTCTTGACCAGTGCCTCTGGTTCTGAAGGCTGATCCCTCTGGACCAGTGCCTCTGGTTCTGAAGGCTGAACCCTCTGGACCAGTGCCTCTGGTTCTGAAGGCTGATCCCTCTGGACCAGTGCCTCTGGTTCTGAAGGCTGATCCCTCTGGACCAGTGCCTCTAGTTCTGAAGGCTGATCCCTCTGCACCAGTGCCTCTGGTTCTGAAGGCTGATCCCTCTCGACCAGTGCCTCTGGTTCTAAAAGCTGATCCCTCTGGACCAGTGCCTCTGGTTCTGAAGGCAGATTTCTCTGGACCAGTGCCTCTGGTACAGGGTGATATTCCTGTTTGTTGCCAAAAGATAAGCTAGCTGAATGACTGAGCCTGACTTCCTCTCCCACTTTGTTCATTCTGACTCCAATTTGATTGAGGAGAATGGAAAGCAAACAAGCTTGTAATGCTGGCTGCACCAACTGGTAGACAGCATGTTATCCGGCTTTATAGTCCTTTAGTCAAAGCAACTGATTAATGGTGCTAAAGTTCTTCTTCTGTCCTGCATTTCGTTGCCAGGCAACAATGAGGACTCTGACTGGAACAATATGCAGGCAGAGACTGTGAGACGATTTAACTGAATGTAGACATTTGGCACAGAGGAGTTCAATTACCAATTACAAAACTCCAAATCACTTGAACTCACTGGTCTGGACTAGACACCCACACCAATTATGCAGTCAAATCAGTGCAGAACTTGCAAGGAAGAAAGCTGTCTGTTCATAGCACCCTCGCCTTTGAATCAGAGGGTTGTGGGTTCATGTCCCACTCCCGGAAACCAAGAACTGTGATTGTACTCGAAAGAATTGCAATCTGTGACTGTTGATAACTCGAAAGAGTTTCATCTGCGCAACTCAATTTGGTTCTGGTTGGTGCAATATTTGAAAGCTGACTGGTTGTTATTGTGGGCAGAATTAGTAATGATTATTTACCTCGATTCCTATAATCAGATTAAACAGATCCACTCATCTCCAAGGCAGACAGGTCAAGTGACTTTTTCTAGAACCACTACTGTTTGAGATATACATTAATTACCTGAAGGCACAGGGCACAATTTCACAATTTGCAGATGACTTGAAACTTGGAGTGTTGTAAACAGTGAGGAAGATAGTAATAGACTTCAAAACACACAGAGGCTAATGGAATGGGTGGCAGATGAAATTTAATGCAGACAATTGTTGGATGATGTCAGAAGAATGAGGAGCATCAGTACATGTTAAATGGCGCAACAAATTGTATTTGTAATAGGACCTTTAATGTAATAAAACATAAGTATTATCAAGCAACATTTGACACCAAACCACATGAGGCAATTTTTTGAAAAAAAATTTGTTCATGGGATGTGGGTGTCGCTGCCTAGGCCAGCATTTATTGCCCATCCCAAAATGCCCTTGTTCAGAGGGCATTTGGGGATGTTTAAGAGCCAATCACATTGCTGTGGGTCTGGAGTCACATGAAGGCCAGACCAAGTAAGGACGGCAGATTTCCTTCCCTAAAGGACATTAGTGAACCAGATGGGTTTTTACGACAATCGGCAATGGTTTTGTGGGTATCATCAGACTTTTAATTCCAGACTTTTATTGAATTCAAATTTCACCGTTTGACGTAGTGGGGTTCGAACTCAGGTCCCCAGAGCATGACCCTGGGTCTCTGGAATGCTAGTCCAGTGACACTACCACTATGCCACCACCTCTCCCAATTATTTGGGCCAAAAGCCTGGTCATAGAGGTAGGCTTATTTTAAGGGATATCTGAAAGGAAGAAAGAAAGATAGAAAGTTGGAGAGGTTTGGGGGAGGAATTTCAGAGCTTAGGACTTAGGCAACTGAACCAATGGTGGAGCAATTGAAATCGGGGATGTTATAGAGGCCAGAATTGATGAGGGCAGATATTTCTGAGGGCTGTGAGGCTGAAGAAGATTAGACAGGAAGGGGGTATCAGACCACAGAAAGATTTGAAAACATGGATGAGAAGTTTAAAATCAAGATTTTCCTTGACTGGGAGCCAATGTGGGTCATCAAGCACAGGGCTAATAGGGGGACTGGACTTTGAGAGAGTTAGGACACAGGCTGCAGGGTTTTGGATGAATGCACATTTACAGGGGGTAGAATGGGAGACACCAACTTGGAGTGCATTGGGATAGTCGGGTCTAGGGGTGACAAAGGCATAAATGAGAGATGCAGCAACAGATGAGTTGAGGCAGGGACAGAGTTAGGTGATGAGGTGCAAACAGGTAATATTAGTGATGGAATGAATATGTGGTTGGAAGTTCATATCGGGGTCAAGTATGATACCACGATTATGAACAGACTGCTTTAATCTTAGACAGTTACCAGAGGGAGGCCGTAGCTAGGGAGAACGGGGGTTGAAAACAATGCCTTCAGTCTTTGCAATATTAAATTGGAGGACATTTCTGCTCATCTAGTACTTGATGTCAGATAAGCAATCTGATAGTTTAGCAAAAGTGGAGTCTTCGAGAGAGAGAGGTCATGGTGAGGTTGAGCTGGGTGTCATCACATGAAAATGAACACTGTGGTTTCAGGTGCTATCACTGAACGGCAGCATAAAAATGACAAATATGAAGTGGGAGGGGGTCAAGGTTAGGACGTTGTAGGACACCAAAGGTAAATGTGTGGAGGCAAGAAGAGAAGCCATTGCAAGCAACTTTCTATCTACGGTTAGATAAATAAAAATGGAACAAGATGAGAGCAGTCCACCCAGCTGGGCAACAGTGGAGAGGCATTGGAGGAGCATGGTGTGACTAACCATGTCAAAGGCTGCAGAAAGGTCAAGGAGGACGAGAAGGGCAAGTTTAACTTTGTCACAGTCACATTGCACGTCATTTGTGATTTTGATAAGGGCCTTTTCAGTTCTGCGGCAGGGGTGGAAACCTGTTTGGAGGGATTCAAACATAGAATTCCAGGAAAAGTGTAGAGGATACAATGCATTCAAGGACTTTGGAGAGGGAAGGGAGATTGGAGATAGGATGGTAGTTTGGGTGGATCATTGGATCAAAAGTTGGTCTTTTTTGAGGGGAGAAGCATTGATGGCAGTTTTGATGGAGAGAGGAACAACACCTGAAGAGGAAGAACTGTTAACGTCAAAGAAGGTGGAAACTAGGAGGGGAAGTTGGGTAGTCACCAGGTTCGTGGGAGAATAGGGTCCAGTGGTAATGACCTGCAACTTGCTACTTACGAGAGAGATGGAAGTGGAACTGATTAAAGATTTCAAAAGGAAATTGAATGGGCACTTGAGGGAAATAAACTTGCAGGGCTACAGGGATAGAACAGGGGAATGGGACTGACTTTTGTTGCACAGAGAGCCGGCACAAGTCGATGGGCTAAGTGGCCTCCTTTGCTACCATCATGGCTTTATAATCTATGACTCTTAGATAAGAAATTGTAAAGGTAAGAAGTAATTTGTGAGTAGTTTATTGGCTCCCTAACAGTAGTTACACTTTAGAACAGAGCATACAGGAAGAAAGGTACCAGAATAATCAGGAATAACTTCACGTCTATATGTAGATTGAGAAAATCAGATTGGCAAAGGTGGCCTGGGAAATGGGTTCATAGTATGTCTTCAGGACAGTTTCTCAGAGCAGTATTTTCTAGTACGTACCAGGGAACAAGCTCTCCTAGACCTGGTAATGTGCAATGAGACAGGATTAATCAATAACCTCGTGGTTATGACGTCTGTTGAGAGTCTAGACGGCTGTGTTGCCTGCCTAGTGCCATGTTTCAGGACATTTGCTCAGGGCTGGAGAGTAACTTACAGTGGGAGGGGGAGAATCTAGTTGTCTTGGTCCATGTAGGTACCAATGATATAGGTAGAACTAGGAAAGAGGCTCTGCATAGAGAGTATGAGGAGCTAGGCACTAAATTAAAAAGCAGAACCTCAAAGGTTATAACCTCTGGGTTATTCCCTAAGCCATGTGCAAATTGGCATAGGGTACAGGAAATTAGAGAGATGAGTATGTGGCTCAATGACTGGTGTGGGTGAAGTGATTCCGGTTTGTGGGGCATTGGCACCAGTACTGGGGAAAGTGGAAGCTGTACTGCTGGGGTGGTATACACCTTAACCTGGGACCTGTGTACTAGCGAGCTGCGTAACTAGGGCAGTAGAGAGGGTTTTAAACTAAATAGTAAGGGCAAGGGATCAAATCTGGGAAGATGTGGTAAATCAAAGAGTAGAGAAAAGGCTAGAGAGAAAGGTATCAATATGGGAAATGATAAACAGTCCGTGGCAGGAAGGGACAGAGAGGTCAGGGAACACAAATCTAAGAGCAAATTAGCAGATAAGGCTAGAGGTTCCAAAAATAATAAAAGGACAAAACTGAAAACTCTGTGTCTGAAATGCACATAGCATTCGAAACAAAACAGATAAACTGATAGTGCAAATAAAAATAAATAAGCAGGATCTGATAGCCATTACAGAGACATGGCTGCAGGGTGACATAGGTTGGGACCTGAATATTGAAGCGTACAGGACATTTAGGAAGGATAGGAAGCTAGAAAAGGGGATAGGGGTGGCTCTGATGGTATTAGCACATTAGAGGGGAATGGCCTAAGTTCATGAAATCAGGATATAGAAATGGTTTGGCAAGAGATGAGAAATGATTAAGGCAAGAAGTCACTTGTGGGAGTGGTGCAGAGGCTTCCTAACAGTACCCACTGTGCTGGGATGGGGTATAAAAGAAGAAATAATGGGAGTTTGTTGGAGGTACGGCGAGATTCATAGGGGATTTTAACCTGCATATAGACTGGGAAAATCAGATGGGAAAAGGTAGCCTAGATAAGGAATTCATAGAAGATTTTCAGGATAGTTTCTTAGAACAGCATGTTCTAGCACCAAACAGACAGCAGGCTATACTAGACCTAGTGTTGTGCAATGAGATAGGATTAATTAATGACCTCATAGCGAAGGTGCCATAAGGTAGCAGCGATTATAATACGAGCGCTTGGCACGTCATAACATTCAAGGTTATGGGCCAAGTGCTGGTAAACGGGATTAGGTAGGTAGGTCAGGTGTTTCTCACGTGTCAGTGCAGACTCGATGGGCCGAAGGGCCTCTTCTGCACTGTGATTCTGATTGATTGAATTTTACATTCAGTTTGAGGGAGAGAAGAGTGGGTCTAAGACTAGTATTTTAAACTTAAATAAAGGCAATTATGAGGGCATGAAAGCACAGCTAGCTAAAATGAACTGACAAATTAGGATAAGGGAGAGGTCAATAGAGGTGCAGTGGCAGCCAGTTAAGGCGGTATTTCAGAATAGACGAATAGATACATTCCAACGAGAAAGAAAGATTCAAAAGGGGAGGACCCACCATCTGTGGTTAACTAAAAAAGTTAAAGATAGTATCAAACTTAAAGAAAAAGCACAAAGACAGGTGATAGGTCAGATGACTGGACCGAATATAAAAACAGCAAAAAATGACTAATCTTTCTTTCCTTACCAATCTTTTAGAGAATGAGAGAAAGCTAGCTAGAAATATAAAGATGGATACTAAGAGTTTCTATAGATATTTTTAAAAAGAGTTAACCAAGTGAATGTTGGTCCAAGAGGAAGTGAGTCTGGGGAACTGATATTGGAAAATAAGGAGGGCAGATGAATTGAACCAGTATTTTGTATCGGTCTTCACTATAGAGGATGCAAGTAACAAAGGAGGCGGTGGCATAGTGACATTGGCACTGGACTGGTAATTCAGAAGACAGCAGATGGTAGAATTTGAATTCAATGAAAATCTGTCATATAAACCCATCTGGTTCACTATTGTCCTTTAGGGAAGGAAATCTGCTCAACTTACCTGGTCTGGCCTACATGTGAGTCCAGACCCACAGCAATGTGGTTGACTCTGAAATGCCCTCTGAACAAGGGCAATTAGAGATGGGCAATAAATGCTGATCTAGCCAGTGATGCCCGAACCCATGAACAAATTTTTAAAAAATCCCAGAAATAGCTGCAATTCAGGAAATGCAAGGAGGAACTCAGGAGAATTACAATCACCAAGGAAGTGGTACTGAGCAAACTGTTGGAGCTATGGGCTGACAATGCTCGGGTCCTGATGGACTTCGTCCTAGAGTCTTAAAACAAGTGGCTAGTGAGATAGTTGGTGCATTGGTCTCAATTTTTCAAAATTCCCTAGATTCGGATAAGGTTCCATTTGATTGGAAAATAGCAAATGTAACTCCTGTATTCAAAAAGGGAGGACGACAGAAAGCAGGAAACTACAGGCCAGTTAGCTTAACATCTATCATAGGGAAAATGTTAGAAGCTATTATTAGAGATGTTATAGCAGGGAAGTAATTAGGGAAGCTAACAGAATGTTATCACTTATTGCGAGAGGAATTGAATACAAAAGTAGGGATGTTATGCTTCAGTTGTACAGGGCATTTGTGGGACCACATCTAGAGTACTGTGTACAGTATCGTCACTTTATTTAAGGAAGGAAGTAAATGCATTAGCAGTTCAGAGAAGGTTTACTAAACTAATACCAGGAATGGGCAGGTTGTCCTATGATGAAAGGCTAGGCTTGTATCCACTGGAGTTTAGAAGAGCAAGAGGCAGCTTGATTGAAACATACAAGATCCTGAGCTGTATTGACAGGGTGGATGTGGAGAGGATATTTCCTCTTGTAGGGGAATTTAGTACTAGGGGCCACAGTTTAAAAATAAAGGGTCGTCCATTCAGGACAGAGGTGAGGAGAAATGTTTTCACTCAGAGGGTCATGAGTCTTTGGAACTCTTCCTCAAAAGGCGGTGGAAACAGAGCCTTCAAATATATTTTGAGGCAGAGCTAGATAAATTCTTGATAAGCAAAGAGGTGAAAGGCTATCGGGGGTAGGCGGGAATGTGGGGTTGAGATTAAATCAGATCACCCATGATCTTATTGAATAGCGGAGCAGACTCGAGGGGCCAAGTGGCTTACTCCCGCTCCTAATTCGTATTTTCATATGTTGGTAAAGCAGCCTCTGGATGACAGCAATAATAACACAATAGAATTTCATGTTCAGTTTGAAATGGAGAAGTGTGGATCCATGACTAGCATTTTAAACTTACATAAAGGTAACTATGAGAATACGAAGGCAGAGTTGGCTAAGGTGAACTGGGAAATGAGGTTAAAAGATAGCACTCAAGAACAGAGTGCTTACCCTAGTCCTGCTGTTATCACATTCTGCTTTCTTACCTTAATGCCACCATCAGCACCTCCTTTAGCCTGTACCACTACCATTAACACCCCCTTTCCCCTTTTGTTCATGACATCTTTGTCAATCTCTCCCTTGCCCCCACCTATCTCTGGCCTTCTATCCAGCTTCACCTGCTCCACCCCCCTTAAACAGTATAAATTTGATCACATTTCTACTTCTCTTTAGCTCTGGCTCGAAACGTTAAATCTGTTTTCCTCTCCACAGATGCTGTTAGACCTGCTGAGTTTTTCCAGCATTTTCTGCTTTTATTTCAGATTTCCAGCATCTGCAGTATTTTGCTTTTATCAAAGTATCTGGGTCTTCGAATTCATTCAAGGATCACAGTTAGACAGATTTTTATTAGGCAAGAGAGTCAAGGGTTGTAGGGGCAGACAGCAATCAGATCAGCCATGTTCCTATAAGGGAGAGAGGGAGTGGGTCTCATGGACATGATGAACTCAGAGGGCATGAGTGAAGTGGCAAAGAAACTAGAAAGATACAAGTTGAGGACTAGGGTAGCAAGGAGCCTTAGAGGAGGGGAGGTGGTGACAGTGGTATTGTCACTGGACTAGTAATCCAGAGACCCAGGGTAATGCTCTCAGGACCTGGGTTCGAATCCCAGCATGACAGATGGTGAAGTTTGAATTCAATAAAAATCTGGAATTAAAAGATAATCTAATGATGACCATGAAACCACTGCTGATTGTTGTAAAAACCCCATCTGGTTCACTAATGTCCCTTTAAGGAAAGAAATCTGCCATCTTTATCCGGTCTGCCCTACATGTGACTCCAGATCCACAGCAAGCTGGTTGATACTTAAATGCCCTCTGAAATGGCCTAGCAAGCCACTCAGTTGTATCAAATTGCTAAAAACAAGTCAATTAGAAATGAAACTAGACAGAGCACCAGGCATTGATGTAGGAACTTGAAATGACAATGGCAAACTGAGCCCTGTCGACCCTGTAAAGTCCTCCTTACTAATAGCTGAGGGCTTTTGCCAAAATTGGGAGAGCTGTCTCACAGACTAGTCAAGCAACAGCCTGACATAGTCATACTCACAGAATCATACCTTAAAGATCATGCCCCAGACACCACCATCACCATCCCTGGGTATGTCCTGTCCCACCACCAGGACAGACCCAGCAGATGTGGCAGCACAGTGGGAGGGAGTTGCCCTGGGAGTCCACAATATCGGCTCCGGACCCCATGATGTCTCATGGCATCAGGTCAAACATGGGCAAGGAAACCTCCTGCTGATTACCATGTACCGCCCTCCCTCAGCTAATAAATCAGTGCTCCTCCATGTTGAACACCACTTGCAGGAAGCACTGAGGGTGGCAAGGGCGCAGAATGTACTCTGGGTGGGGGACTTCAATATCCAACACCAAGAGTAGCTCAGTAGCATCACTACTGATCAAGCAGGCTGAGTCCCAAAGGACAAAGCTACTAGACTGGGCCTGTAGCAGGTGGTGAGGGAATCAACAAGAGGGGAAAACATAGTTGACTTCTTTCTCACCAACCTGTCTGGCGTAGATGCATCTATCCATAACAGTTGGGACACCGTAACTGTCCTATGGTGGTAGGAGTGACCACCACACAGTCGTTGTGGAGGTGAAGTTCTGTCTTCACATTGAGGATACTCTCCATTGTGTCGTGTGGCTAAATGGGATAGATTTTGCACAGATCAAGCGACTCAATATTGAGCTCAACTCAATGACAACCATGTGGCGATGTGGGCCATCAGTAGCAGCAGAATTTTGAATATAATAACAGGGTCATTACTTTGTGGAAGCTTTTTATGGATACAGTGAAAAGCTAAGCTTATAAATAATGTTAAATTGTAATTGTAAACCTAACATTGGCTAACTTCTACAAATGAGTTAACAGAGAATCTTTATGCTGTGTTCATGGTTTTGTGCTAATATTAGGAAGGTGACTTGTTAAAGGCCAGGCAATAAATGGTTAAAAGCCAGGCAACAGCTGTTTTTGCTTCCCAGTTTGTGACCTTTTTGATTACAAATATCGTGTAAAGTTGTTTGCTGAAAACTCAAAGTAAGGTCAAAAGGTATTTTGACAGCATCTGTGGAGAGAGCAAAGAAGAGTCATATGGATTCAAAATGTTAACTCTGTCTTTCTTTCCACAGATGCGGTCAGACCTGCAGAGTTATTCCAGCATTTTTTGTTTTTGTTTCAGATCAAGGAGGAGATTGGCCAAACTTGCTGTCGGTAGCTTCCTGCTCTAGGGAGGGCTGCCGCAGGTGAAAATGAGCCAACCATTGACCGTTGCTATCAGAGAAAGAAGCCAATCATGGACCATCGCAATCAAAGAAAAGAGCCAATCATGGGCCGTCGCTATCAGAGAAAGGACCTATCAGAAAGTGTGTATATGGCAGGGCGGGAAGCAGAGGCCTATTTAAGCACGGGGTTCATTAAGCTCGAGGCCATTGCTGCAGCCGGACAAGGAAGGGGGATAGCCCGGTCAGCTATCCAAACAGAGAATGGAAAAGGACGGATCAACAACCCAATCCTGTCTGTTTCTCAGGGAAACCAAGCAACCAAAGCATGGGGTGAGTAGTCTCTAGTATAAGTAGTATTGAACTGACTGTAACAGAAATCAAACAATAAAGTGCAGTTGTTTTGAGCGAAGTCCCGAGTTTTGGGTCATTGATATCCAGAGTAAACCTCCGAACCCAGATGGTAGGAACAGCCTACACAACAACAATCTGTAGCCTCATGGCCCGGCATATCCCCCACTCTACCATTACCACCAAGCCAGGAGATCAATCCTGGTTCAATGAAGAGTGCAGGAGGGCATGCCAGGAGCAGCACCAGGCATATCTAAAAATGAGGTGTCAACCTCGTGAAGCTACAAGGCTACTTGCATGCCAAACAGCATAAGCAGCCAAGTTATAAGCAGAGCTAAGCAATTCCACAACCAATGAATCCGATCTAAGTTCTGCAGTGCTGCCACATCCAGCTGTGAATGCTATTGGACAATTAAACAACTCACTGGAGGAGGCGGCTCCACAAATATCCCCAACCTCAATGATAGGGGAGCCCAACACATCAGTGCAAAAGGTAAGGCTGAAGCATTTGCAACAGTCGTCAGTCAGAAGTGCCGAGCGAATGATTCATCTCAGCCTCCTCCAGAGGTCCCCAACATCACAGATGCCAGTCTTCAGCCAATTTGATTCATTCCATGTGATGTCAAGAAATGGCTGAAGGCACTGTGTACTACAAAGGCTATGGTCCCAGAAAATATCCTGGCAATAGTACTGAAGACTTGTGCTCCAGGACTTGCTGTGCTCCTAGCCAAGCTGTACGAGTACAGCTACAACACTAGCATCTACCCGGCTATGTGGAAAATTGCCCAGGTATGTCCTGTACACAAAAAGCAAGACAAATTCAACTCGGCCAATTACTGCCCCATCAGTCTACTCTCAACCATCAGTAAAGCGGTGGAAGGGCTCATCAACAGTGCTATCAAGCAGCACTTGCTTAGCAATAACCTGCTCACAGTTTGGGTTCTGCCAGGGCCACTCAGCTCCTGACCTCATTACAACCTTGGTTCAAACATGGGACAAAAGAGCTGAACTCCAGAGGTGAGGTGAGAGTGACTGGCCTCGACATTAACGCAGCATTTGACTTAGTGTGGCATCAAGGAGCCCGAGCAAAACTAGAGTCAATGGGAAGCAGGGGGAAAGCTCTCCACTGGTTGCAGTCATACCTAGCACTAAGGAAGGTGGTTGTGGTGGTTGGAAGTCAGTCATCTCAATTCCAGGACATCACTGCAGGGGTTCCTCAGGGTAGTGCCCTAAGCCCAGCCATCTTCAGCTGCTTCATCAATGAGCTTCCTTCCATCATGGTTGAAAAATAGAAGAAACTGAGGGGTCTTGACAGAGTGGATGTGGAGAGGATCTTTCCTCTTGTGGGAGAATCTAGATCTAGGATCATTGTTTAAAAATAAGGGACCGCCCATTTAAGACAGAGATGAGAAGAAATTTTTTCTCTGAGGTTCGTGAGTCTTTGGAACTCTTCTTCCACGGCCTTTTGAGGAAGAGAGTCTTTGAATGTTTTCAAGGCAGAGCTAGATATGTTCTTGATAAACTAGGGAGTGAAAGGTTATCAGGGGTCAGTGGAAGATTGCAGTCAGATCAGCCCTGATCTTATTAAATGGCGGAGCAGGCTCAAAGGACCGAGTGGCCTACTCCTGCTCTTAGTTTGTATGTTTGTAAAAGGTCAGATGTGGGGATGTTCATGTTATTTCACAAAGTTAAGAACAATTCGCGACTCTTCAGTCCATGTCCAAATGCAGCAAGAACAGGACAATATCAAGGCTTGGGCTGACAAGTGGCAAGTAACATTTGCGCCACACAAGTGTCAGGCTATGACCATCTCCAACAAGAGAGAATCTAACCATTGTCCCTTGACACTATAGACAGCCTGGGGGGTTACCACTAACCCCAAAGCCTGTCCACCATTTACAAGACACAAGTCAGGAGTGTGATGGAATGCTCCCACTTGCCTGGATGAGTGCAGTTCCAACAACACTCAAGAAGCTCGACACCATCCAGAACAAAGCAGGCCGCTTGGTTGGCACCCGATCCACCACCTTCAACATTCACTCCCTCCATCATCGATACACAGTAGCAGCAGTGTGTACCATCGACAAGGTGCACTGCAACAACTCACCAAGGCTCTTTCATCAGCAACTTCCACACTTGCAACCTCTACAATCTAGAAGAACAAGGGCAGCAAATATATGGCAACACCACCATTTGGAAGTTCCCCTCCAAGCGACTCACCCTCCTGACTTGGAAATATATTGCTGTTCTTTCACTGTCGCTGAATCAAAGTCCTGGAACTCCCTCCCTCATAGCACTGTGGGTGTACCTACACCACATGGACTGCAATGGTTGAATGGGGCTCATCACCACCTTCTCAAGGGCAATTAGGGTGGGCACTAAATGCTGGCCT
This sequence comes from Cetorhinus maximus, assembly GCF_964194155.1. Classification (NCBI taxonomy): domain Eukaryota; kingdom Metazoa; phylum Chordata; class Chondrichthyes; order Lamniformes; family Cetorhinidae; genus Cetorhinus; species Cetorhinus maximus. Next base: position 171,560,126 of record NC_135883.1, read on the forward strand.
AGCTAGTGACACCCACATCCCATAAATGAATGAAAAACAAATAAGGCGATAGGCAAAAGAACCAGAGACGACAAAAGGAGGAACTTTTTAAGTAGTTCCTCCCGATATGGTGGTGAATAAAGATTCAATAATTTTCCTAAAAAGGGAATTGGATAAATAGTTGAAGGAGAAAATATTGCTGGAAGATGAGGAAAGAGTGGAGGAGTAGGACTAACTGGATTACAGACTCAATGGGCTGAATAGCCTTCTGTGCTGTGCACATCATTGATTCAGTGGCATGACCTGGCTCAATTCAATGACATTGCATAGAATCCACAGCATGGAAATTGGCTATTCGATACAATTATGTCAGTGTTTATACTTCACAAAAGTTTCCTCTCACTCCAATCTCTTCCCAGCCTGCCCCTGGATCACTCTACTCCTTCCTCCCTCATGTCTGTATCGAGAGTCAACACTATCCCATAAGTATTGATTTGTTATGCAGCCAAACCTGAAATATGTCTTTAGCAGCCTCAATTAAATTAAAATATATACCAAGAGCCACACACGCATTACAGTCAGTTACACTTATGTGTATAGAAAAACCATACCCATTTCTTCTGTGGTGTTCCTACTGCACTAGGTCCTAAGAAAGTTCCTGAGCAAATAGTTTGCTCAGATTATATCTTTCAACAGCCTCCAGGTTATAATAATATTCTATTTCATCCTCTGGCTGGAATAATAAATAGAAAGCACTGGTTCATGTTGGAGTACAGTCCCATATTGCAGGCAGTGCTTCAATACCTCAACCAAATAACCTTCTTCACATAAAATAAGTCATGGTCAAATTAATTCCTAGCCTCTGGTAGCCACAGTATTTATATGGCTAGTCCAGTTCAGTTTCTGGTCAATGGTAACCCCCAGAATGTTGATAGTGGGGAATTCAGTGATGGTAATGCCATTGAACATAAATGGGCAATGGTTAGATTCTCTCTTGTTGGAGACAGTCATTGGCTGACCTTGTGTGGCGCGAATGTTACTTGCCACTTGTCAGCCCAAGCCTTGATATTGTCCAGGTCTTGCTGCATTTGGACATGGACTGCTTCAGTATTTGAGCAGTTGCGAATGGTGCTGAACACTGTACAATCATCAGTGAACATCCCCACTTCTGACCTTATGATGGAAGGAAGGTAATTGATGAAAGAGCTGAAGATGGCTGAGCTAAGAACATTACCCTGAGGAACTCCTTCAGTGATGCCCTGGAGCTGTGATGACTGACCTCCAACAACCACAATCATCTTCCTTTGTGCTAGGTATGACTGCAACCAGCAGAGAGTTTTCCCCTGATTCCCATTGACTCAAGTTTTGCTGCGGCTTCTTGATGCCACAGTCGGTAAAATGGTGTCTTTGATGTCAAGGGCAGTCACTCTCACCTCACCTCGGGAGTTCAGCTCTTTTGTCCATATTTGAACCAAGATTGTAATGAGGTCAGGAGCTGAACGGCCCTGGCGGAACCCAAACTGGGCGCCAGTGAGCAGGTTATTGCTAAGCAAGTGCCGCTTGATAGCACTGTTGATGACCCCTACCATCATTTTACTGATGATGGAGAGTAGACTGACGAGGCAGTAATAGGTCAGGTTGGATTTGTCCTGCCTTCTGTGTACAGGACTCACCTGGGCAATTTCTACATAGTCAGGTAGATTGTGACCATGAAACTATCATCGATTGTCATACAAACCCATCTAGTTCACTGATATCCTTTCGGGAAGGAAATCTGCTGTCCTTACCTAGTCTGGCCTACATGACTCCAGGCTCACAGCAATATGGTTGACTCTCAACTGTCCTCTGAAATGTTCAGCTCAAGGGCAATTCAGGATAGGCAACAAATGCTGACTTAGCCAGCAACGCCCACATCCCATGAAAGAATAAAGAAAAAGAAGCATCAGATAGGTGGATAACATTGAAACATGGACTGAGGGAGGCCTGAAGAAGCAAGATGATGTCAATGGCTCTTAAGACTATGGTGAAAGCGACCAAACCATCTAGCAAGGGTTAGTGGGTAGCAATGAGGAGCAGGAACCCAAGCAAGATTCCTATTCAGGGACACAAACGCCAATTGCTAGAGCCCCACTCATAATTAGGTCAGCACAAACTAGAGATTAAATCTTTTATCACTGATCTACATGGACTGCGTAATTAACTTTAAGCCAAAGGGAGGAGCTCAAGAGTTTTAACCTTTATTCAACTTTGTCAAGATCAGCAGCTCTCAAATTATTTTGAGCAGGATGCTAGATAGTTTCTTGCAAAAACATGCAACAATATGGAGCGTGCAATAAAATGCAAAAGGACTAACAAGATGCAATACTGTCATGTAGCATCTGTTTACTATAAGTAGATGTCTCCACTGCATCTTGGCAAGTGCACAGGTGGCATCTAACCATAGCACATTTGTACTATCCAAAGGTCTGTAGAAAAATGTTCATCAGTTAACTACTTTAATTGAGAAACATTAAACCCATCAAATCAGAAGATACTGATTTCTTTATTTCATAGTCCCTTACCTTATTTTGCACAACGATGGATGCCATTTGCAGAGCAGCCAAATGCCTATTCTGATCTGATTGTAGAGACAGGTTTAAATCAGTTTGACATTTCTCAGCAATGGCCATCTGTCCCACTCCAGTTTCTAGATATTGAGGTTGTTTTAACTCAGGACCAGTTTCAAATCCATCCTCTTTATTTCCTCCACCCAGCCTGGCCCTTTTTTGCTTTCCCTCTCTATTTGCTTCCAGTGCCTTTCTTGTACTCAGACATCTGTCTAAGCTTTCTCTCTGAACATCAGCAACATCTCTCTTTGTGTTGTACTGTTTCTCAATCTTATCTTTCCTTGTTATAAACTGCTTTTTAATTGTTCTAGGACTTGTTGGTCTCCCCATATCCTGCCACCTTTTCCAGGATTCAACTCCAATGTCCATGCTGTTCATTCTTCTCTCAGGCACATCTCCACTTTCACTTGAACCCTTCACTAACTCATCTCCACTTGTTTCTTGCATTTGGCTCTTGCTGTGCCTAAACTCTGGACCCAAATCTCGGCTCGACTTGAGTGAACAGTGGCTTATCATTTGTTCTTTTATCCGAGGAGCTCTTACTGACTGAAAATTCTGTGGACTCAGCACTCTACAGGTGATCTCGTCCAGGAATTTGGAAAACTTTAGTTTCTCCAATATGATCCCTGCACCTGGCCCTTGGTGCCTATCTTGTGTTAAACTGAATTGCGGTGATAGTTTGCCTTGCATGGAGGCTCTTCGGTCCTTCTGTCCTCTCAATATTTGCGGAGAAGGAAAGATTGACTGGTCTGTTCTATTTTGGGCTAGTGTTTCTGCAGACCTGGCTTTACGTATACTTTCAACTTTAACACCTAGCATGTTGGTCTGTTTGAGAATTCCTTTGCGAGGCAGCCGAATCTGGGAACTATCCACCTCCCTTGGAGCAAGAATTTGAGCAGGCTCTTTGAAGACTAAACCACGGCCCAGACTCCTGGTTTTCAGTGGCTGTCTGCAATTTTCATCCTCATTCATAGGTGTCATGAGGGTTTTCTCAGTTTTAGTCATAGACCTCATTAAGCCTTGTACTGCTGAGCTCAGATCACCTTCACCTGACTGTTTGCAAAAGCATAGAGGATACACATTCCTAACATCCAGCCTGTTTGGAGAAGAGACATCCTCTCTTCCACTGCTCGAATCCTGAGACCAGAGGGGAGAAAAAGGAGCATTTGATGCTTCTGAATTTTCCACACTCTGCAGCACTCCTACATCTGGGTTGCCAATGGTATCCGTGTAACTGTATCGTCTGTGTTGTAGTAGAGGCACACGGCTGTTCTCAGTTACCTGACTCAGCTCAGATGGTATGGCTGTCCCATCTAGCTCATCCCTAAAAGCTGGTGGCTCATGCCGATTCTCCCGGTGCTGAGGCGGTGCCTTTCTGTATGGCCTTCTTGTTGTTGGCGTGTTACTCATGTTCAGGCTCTCTATGTTTCACTCCCCACCGCACAACCTAATAAATCAAAAGCAGAGGGGTTAGAAACATTTCAGTGAGTGTAAGTAGTTGGAAAATGCCAGTGCTTTAAGTCAATTTCACCCCTGCCCAAAGTTACAATGAGCTGACCTGTTTAATTGACGAAATGATGGAAGTAATCGTTAGACGTGCATTGCTGCAGGAAGGGCAGTGAGAAGAGCTGTTGATATAAATAATTGTCAAAAGGACATCAATTCATGTGAACTGCTTGTGCAGACAGAGGCAACACAAAACCCCTTTCAGCTAGAAGTGGAATAGTTGAAATCAAAGGGAGCATTGATTGGCAGTAACATTTCATTGATCAAATTGTTTGTGCTGTCAATATCAGGAGTCAGTAAATGTGATTTAAACCGCCAAATTCAGTAGTCAATTTTTTTCCTGTATTATGTATTTACTCTCACATTTCCACCAGTGCCAAGAATAGTGCCATTGGCTCAGTTTCCAAACTCAGCCTTCAGTGCACTAATGTACTATCGCCGAATTTGTGGATGATACAAAAATAGGGGAAGGCAAGTGGTGAGGATGATGCAAGGAGTCCACAAAGGGATATAGACAGGTTACGTGAGTGGGCAAAAAAGTGGCAGATAGAATATAATGTGGGAAAATGTGAGGTTATGCACTTTGGCAGGAAGAATAGAGGAGCTGAGTATTATTTAAATGGAGAAAGACTGCAGAAGACTGCAGCACAGAGGGATTTGGGGGTCCTTGTGCATGAATCCCAAAAAGCTAACATACAAGTTTAGCAGGTAATAGGGAAGGCAAATGGAATGTTGGTCTTTATTTCAAAGGGAATTGAGTATAAAAATAGGGAAGTCTTGGTAAAACTATACAAGACACTAGTTAGACCACACCTAGAATACTGTGAACAGTTTTGGTCCCCTTATCTAAGGGAAGATATACTGGCATTGGGGGCAGTCCAGAGAAGGTTCACTAGGCTGATCCTGGGGATGGAGGGATTTTCTTATGAGGAAAGGTTGAGTAGGTTGGGCCTGTACTCATTGGAGTTTAGAAGAATGAGGCACGAGCTTATTGAAACATATAAGGTTCTTAGGGTGCTTGACAGGATAGATGCTGAGAGGTTGTTTCCCCTTGTGGGAGAGTCTAGAACTAGAGGCATAATCTCAGAGTAAGAGGTCACCCATTTAAAACAGAGATAAAGAGGAATTTCTTCTCTCAGAGGGTAGTAAATCTGTGGAATTCTTTACCGCAGAGGGGTGTAGAAGCTGGGTTGTTAAATATATTCAAGGCCGAGATAGACAGATTGTTAATCAATACAGGAATCAAAGGTTATGGGGAAGAGGCAGGAAAGTGGAGTTGAGGATTATCAGATCAGCCACGCTCTCATTGAATGGTGAAGACTTGATGGGCCGAATGGCCTACTTCTGCTCCTACGTCTTATGGTCTAAGTTCTATTTATCAATTGAGCTACAATAAATTTGACTTAAAGGTATATGATCTGATGATTAGTTTAGAAACAATTGAAGGTAAACTCAAGCTGTATACTACTATCTCATTTACAATGTCAGCAGCAGAAAAGGGGAATCACAGTGGAAGGTGAACCCCAAAGTCCATTAATGAGTTGGTTCAAAGCACACAGCCACATCCACATTGCCAGATTACCGTGAACAATTTAAATTCATTTTCAGGAAGTAAGCATCACTACCAAGGATAGCATTTATTGCCCATCCTAGGCTTACTAGGCCATTTCAGAGGGCATTTACAAGTGAACCATGTTCTTGGGATACTCAAGTTAAATATGGGATAGACTAGGTAAGGGCAGCATGGTTACTTCCCTGAAGATATTGTTGAATAAGTTGGATTGTTAAGACAATCTGACAGCTCCACGGTCACTTTAACTGATACAAGCAGATTTTTTTAAATAAACCAAATTAAAATTCTCAAAATGTCATAGTGGGATTGTACTCGTGTTCTCTGGATTCTTATTCCAGAATTTTGGATTACAAGCCCAGAAACATAACTACCCAACTGTATACATATTCTGCTCACTGTGCTACAATAAAGATATCCAGGCATTGGTGGCAATGAAGAACAGGGAAACCAAACTCATCCTCAACTCAAGGTACTGAGCTATGAGAATAGGTTCAGAGCCATAGGCGAAGGCTCAAGGGGAACGTTATTCAATGTTTTAATATCCTTTAAGAAATCAAAAAATTGGATCCTGATAATATGTTCAAAATTGCCACAAACTCCAGAACCAGGAGACGTGGTTAGACGGAAGAAAGATTACACATCTTCAGATGTAATTATTTTCTGCAAAAATCATAAAAATGTGCAATGGTTGCTCATTGAAGAGAGAACTGGATAAATATTTGAGGGTATTAGTTTTTGGAGTGGCCATTTGGACCTGTACTATAAATGTTCTGAAAGGAAGAACAATCGTCAAGTCAAATGAAAACAGAACTCAAACAATAACAGAAAATACTGTAAATACTCAGCAGGTCTGGCAGCATTAGTGGAGAGAGTGATAGAGTTAACATTTAAGGTCACTGACCTTTTGGCAGATAAGTCATCAGCCTGAAGGTAAACTGTTTCTCTCTCCAGTGATGCTGCCAGACTTGCTGAGTTCTCCAATATTTTCTGTTCACTTGAGCATCACTGATTTTAATTGCTCCTTCATTGGTGGCCATGCCTTCAATTTTCCAGGCCCCAAGCTCTGGAATTTCCTCCCTAATCTTCTCTGGCTCTCCATATGAATATACAAGTTAGGAGCAGGCGTAGGCCATTTGCCCCCTCGAACCTGCTCTACCATTCAATGAGATCACAGCTGATCTGATTGTAACCTCAACTCCACATTCCCACCGACCCCTGATAACTTTTCACCTCCTTACTTATCAAGAATCTATCTAGCTCCGCCTTAAAATATTCAAAGACTCTGCTTCCACCGCCTTTTGAGGAAGAGTTCCAAAGACTCTCAACCCTCAGAGAAAGAAATTTTCATCTCCATCTCCTACTCAAAACCAACCTCTGACCAAGCTTCTGGTCATCTGACCCAAAATCTCCCTTTATGGCTTGATGTCATATTTTGCTTTCTAATATTCCTGTGACCCCCTTCTCTGGACAGTGCCTTGGTGCCTTTTGTTAAAGGCAATATATCAATATAGGCTATTATTACAAAAGCAAAAACCTGCAGATGCTGGATACCTGAAATGAAAACAGAAAACACTAGAAACGCTCAGCAGATCAAACAGCATCCGCGGAAAGGGAATCATAGTTAACATTTCATGCCTACACAGAACTGAAAGATTAACTAGATTGTTGTTATTGTTTATTTTATATGTCCAGCAGTCCCAGTATTTTACTTTTGATGACAGAACTCGTGCTGCTGACCTGAAAATGCAACTCAAAATTAAAGACAGCATTCCTGCTTTTAAAAATACTATTGAATACTAAGAAAAAGTACAGGGTGAGATCCTACGTACTGTCAATTAAAGTGGATGCCCAATAATGGGCAAGTAGAAATTCAGCAGAAATAAATAACCTGACTGCTGTTTCAATCAGTGATATCTTTTGTTTTAAATCAAACTTCCCCATTATAACTTTCACATTTATCCTGTGCTGTTGACTGGTAAGAGGAGCCCCCTCTAGTGTTCATGGCTCAAGAGAAGTAGAAGTGTGCTGGATCTTATACTGTTTTAAGAGGGGGTGGCACAGGTGGAGCAAGATTGAAGGTCTGGGATAGATGGGAGCTAAGGAGAGGTTGACAAAGATGTCGTGGACACAAGACAAAGGGCTAAAGAAGGTGCTGATAGTGGCATAAAGGTGAGAGCAGAACAAGGGCCGATGCTCTGTGAAAGCACAACATGGAAACCAACAAAAGATGGCCCTGTGTGGGTGGGGGGTTGGGGAAACATTATTAAAAAATAAAGAAATAAAAAATAAATAAAAAATGAAAATAAAAAGTAAAATTAATAAAACAAAAGAAAACAATTGGATTTTAAAAAAGGGGGTAAAGATGGAGGAGAGTGTTCATGGTCTGAAGTTGTTGAACTCAACGTTAAGTCCGGAAGGCTGTAAAGAGCCTAATCGGAAGATGAGATGCTGTTCCTCCAGTTTACATTGGGTTTCAGTGGCTAAGGATGGAAATGTGGGCATGAGAACAAGATGGTGTGTTGAAATGGTTAGCGACAGGAAGGTCAAGGTCATGCTTGCGGACTGAGTGAAGGTGTTCCGCAAAGCGGTCAGCCAGTCTGGATTAAGTCTCCCCAGTGTAGAGGAGACTGCATTGGGAGCAGCGAATACAATAGACCAAATTGAAGGGGGTGCAAGTGAAGCCCTGCTTCACCTGAAAGGAGTGGTTGGGGCTTTGGACAGTGAGAAGGGAGGAGGGAAAGAGGCAGGTGTTGCACCTTCTGCAATTGCATGGGAAGATGTCACAGGAATTGGTTTCAAGGTGCGGTACAGCACAGCAAGACACATTTGGGGGCAGGGGTGCAGAAGGTATCTTAGCCTGCAGGGTGTGTTTGAGCGATTCAAGTGGTAATTTGGTGAGTCGGCCAGCAGGAGTCGTCAACAAGTTATAACTCCCACCCTTAGTCTCAATAAAAAGAACCCCAACCTTCTCAAACTCTGTTGCCCAAAATGAAACTTACCAAACCCCCACCCTCTGCTCTTACGGTCAGGAACACCCCACCCCCTAGCCGGTCCCACAGTCAAAGTATTCCTTTATTTCACACAGAATCACAGAGTGCAGAAGAGGCCCTTCAGCCCATCGAGTCTGCACCGACACGTGAGAATCACCTGACCTACCTACCTAATCCCATTTACCAGTACTTGGCCCATAGCCTTGAATGTTATGACATGCCAAGTGCTCATCCAGGTACTTTTTAAAGGATGTGAGGCAACTCACCTCCACCACCCTCCCAGGCAGCACATTCCAGGCTGTCACCACCCTCTAGGTGAAAAAGATTTTCCTCACATCCCCCCTAAACCTCCTGCCCCTGACCTTGAACATGTGTCCCCTCGTGACTGACCCTTCAACTAAGGGGACAGCTGCTCCCTATCCACCCTGTCCATGCCCCTCATAATCCTGTACACCTCGATCAGGTCACCCCTCAGTCTTCTCTGCTCCAACGAAAGCAACCCAAGTCTATCCAACCTCTCTTCATAACTTAAATGTTTCATCCCAGGCAACATCCCGGTGAATCTCCTCTGCACCCCCTCCAGCGCAGCCACTTCCTTCCTATAATGTACCGACCAGAACTGCACACAGTACTCCAGCTGTGGCCTCACCAAGGTTCTATACAACTCCAACATGATCTCCCTACTTTTGTAATCTATGCCTTCATTGATAAAGGCAAGTGTCCCATATGCCTTTTTCATCACCCCACTAACATGCCCTTCCGCCTTCAGAGATCTATGGACACACACGCCAAGGTCCCTTTGTTCCTCAGAACTTCCTAGTGTCATGCCGTTCATTGAGCACTTCCTTGTCAAATTATTCTTTCCAAAGTGTATCACCTCACACTTTTCAGGGTGAAATTCCATCTGCCACATATCTGCCCATTTGACCATCACGTCTATATCTTCCTGTAGCCCAAGACACTCAATCTCGTAGTGGGGAGAACACAGGTGGTGGGGGAGGGGGACACAGACGGCATCTGAAGGGGTGGAAACACAGGTGGCATCGGGAAGCGGTGGACACAGGCAGTGTCGGCAATCGTGGTGGGGGGGGCTGGAGAGACATAGGCAGCATCGGGAGGGGGACGATGACACAGGCGGCGTCTGAAGGGGACGACGACACAGGAGGCGTCCGAAGGGGACGACGACACAGGAGGCATCCAAAGTGGGGGGTGGAAACAGGTGGCGCCTGGAGGGGGCCAGTCTCTGGCCTATAAGGGTCAGTCATTGCAGTGACCTCAGTCTGTGTGTCCAAAGGAGGCAGCTGCACCACACGTGGCAGGTCGACAGTCAGAGGGGGGAGTTTCAAGTTTGAAGCAGGGCAGGGCAAGCTGCAGGGGGAACAGGTTAATGGTCTCTGAGGGAGAGTCAATGGAAAATGAAGGACTGAGAAAAATGATGCTTGGATGCTTGGGGGAAGGAGTAGGGTAATGTTGGGAGGGTCAAGGGCGATGGGAGGAAGCTCTACAGCGACAGAGGGAGGGTGAAGTTGGATGGATTCCAGCTACAGGATCACAGTGTTAGTGTTCATTGACATGGCTAATAAGAAATTTTACCTTGCTGGTGATCAGGTGCTGCGAGGAAACATGTCCTCGCAGGAGATCAGGTTATTGTGGGAGGATGGGAAGAGCTCTGGATGTGGCCCATGAAAGGGGAATCCATTCCCATTGGTCAACTGCAGCTATTGTTGGAATGAAAGTCCATGTCGACAGGGGTGCTTGTATCATAGTCTGCTCTTTTCACACTGTTCACTTTGTGGATCTATCATAAGCTAATATTTTACAACCTTGGGCAGTGGAGGAGAGGATTCGCCACAGGAGGGCCTTGGTCGACGGGGAGGGAAGTCAGGAGGATGGCAAGCAGGGCCATCATTGTCACTGAAGCAGGTCAACATGTGGTCAAGAAGTGAAACAACTACCTTCAGATGTCCGAGTGTTTCTCACGTGTTGGTGCAGACTCGATGGGCCGAAGGGCCTCTTCTGCATCGTGAGATTCTGTGATGTAAAGTCAGAGATGGCTCAGACTTTCTCGGGTGGCAGTTGTATTGCTACTAGACTAGTAATCCAGAGACCCAGAGTAATGCTCTGGGAACCAGGGTTCAAATCCCACCATGGCAGATGGTGGAAGTTGAATTCAATAGAGTCTAATGATGACCATGAAACCATTGCCGATTGTCATAAAAACCCATCTGCTTCATTAATGTCCTTTAGGGAAGGAAATCTGCCGTCCTTACCTGGTCTACATGTGACTCCAGACCCACAGCAATGTGGTTGACCTTTAAATTTTTTTTATTCATTTACGGTACGTGGGCGTCGTTGGCTAGGCCACCATTTATTGCCCATCCCTAATTGCCCTTGAGAAGGTGGTGGTGAGCTACCTTCTTCAACTGCTGCAGTCCATGTGGTGTAGGTACACCCACAGTGCTGTTAAGGGAGGGAGTTCCAGGATTTTGACCCAGCGACAGTGAAGAAACAGCGATATATTTCCAAGTCAGGATGGTGAGTAGCTTGGGGGGGGAACTTCCAGGTAGTGGTGTTCCCATGTATCTGCTGCCCTTGTCCTTCTAGGTGGTAGTAGTCATGGGTTTGGAAGGTGCTGTCTAAGGAGCCTTGGTGAGTTCCTACAATGAATTTTGTAGATGGTACACACTATTGCCACTGTTCCTCGGTGGTGGAATGAGTGAATGCTTGTGGATGGGAAGCCAATCAAGCTGATTTGTCCTGGATGATGTCAAGCTTCTTGAGCGTTGCTGGACCTGTACTCATCCAGGCCAAGTGGAGAGTATTCCATCACATTCCTGACTTGTGCCTTGTAGATGATGGACAGGCTTTGGGGGGGTCAAAAGGTGAGTTACTCGCCGCAGCTTTCATAGCCTCTGGCTCTTGTAACCACAGTATTTATATGGCTAGTCCAGTTCAGTTTCTGGTCAATGGCAACGCCTAGGATGTTGATAGTGGTGGATTTGGCAATGGTAATGCCATTGAATGTCAAGGGACGATGGTTAGATTCTCTCTTGTTGGAGATGGTCATTACCTAGCACTTGTGTGGCACGAATGTTACTTCTATTTGTCAGCCCAAGCCTGGATATTGTCCAGGTCTTGCTGCATTTGGACATGGACTGCTTCAGTATCTGAGGAGTGGTGAATGGTGCTGAACATTGTGTAATCATCATCAAATGTGCTCACTTCTGACCTCATGATGGAAGGAAGGTCAGTCATTGATGAAGTAGCTGAAGATGGTTGGGCCAAGGATACTACCCTGAGCAAGTCCTGCAGGGATGTCCTGGAACTGAGCTGATTGACCTCCAACAACCATAACCATCTTCCTTTGTGTTAGGTTTGACTCCAACCAGCAGAGTATTTTCCCCGATTCCCATTTACTCCAGTTTTGCTAGGGCTCTTTGATGCCACACTCAGACAAGTGCTGCCTTGATGCCAAGGGCAGTCACTCTCACCTCACCTCTGGAATTCAACTCTTTTTTCCATGTTTGAACCAAGGCTATAATGAGGTCAGCTGCTGAGTGACCCTGGCGGAACCCAAACTGAGCCTCAGTGAGCAGGTTATTGCTAAGCAAGTGCCGCCTTACAGCACTGCTGATGACCCCTTCCATTACTTTACCGATGATCGAGAGTAGACAGATTGGGCGGTAATTGGCCAGGTTGGATTTCTCCTGCTTTTTGAGTACAGCACATACCTGGGCAGTTTTCCACATTGCCGGGTAGATGCCTGTGTTGTAGCTGTGCTGGGACAGCTTGGCTAGGGGCGCGGCAGGTCCTGGAGCAAAAGTCTTCGGTAATATTGCCTTCTGAAATGGCCTAGCAAGTCACTCAGTTGTATCAAACTGTTAAAAACAAGTCAATAAGAAAAGAAACTGGACGGACCACCTGGCATCGACCTATTCATCAAAATGATTGAAGATTGTCTCTGACAGCCCTGACACATCTCTGCATGGACCAGGCATCTGGCAGAGTTGCTGTGAGATCTCTGTCCTCTTACTCCTCATATTCCTCCCCGTTATGCTCATCTGAGGAGGATAGCAGCTCCTCCATGTCCTCGATTGGCAATTCTACTTCCCTTTACAATGCCACATTACTTCAGGCACAGCAGACAATGACGCTCCTGGACACCATCTGTGGTACGTATTGTAAAACTTCCCTAGACTGGTGGAGGTATTGGAACCACATTTTGAGCAAACCTATAGTCTGCCCTACGATTGTCATTTTTGAGAAGTGTGCAGAGTTGTGATGCTCCTCTGCAAGGCTTTGGAGATGATCTACTGGTGTCATGAGCCACGTTCTGAGGAGAAATAGCCCTTGTCACCCAGGATCTAACCCTACATTTGGCGCAGGAGCCTCAAATGGCTGTGGCAGCTGGGAGTTCTTTAAATGCATGCATCATGAGAGCTACCTGAGAAATAAGCACACAGTTGCACAATTCCTTTCGAGTGGTTACAGACAAGTTGACCGTTAATTGAAATCCCTTCCGATTTACAAATGCAGCTGGCTGTGCCCAGGAAGCTTTAAAGGCCACGTGCGCACTCAATTTACACTCTATTCTTGTGGGAATCATGCGATGGTCCTGAAGCCAACTTCTCTAGTAACCTGGCTATCAGCATCCGTTGAGAATCCAATGAATATGTTGGCCCTTCTGAACAGGAGATTTGTTACCTCTGGTTTGCCCCTGTGTTGCAGCCTGGGAAATGCCAGACATGTTCCCCCATCGAGTCTTGAAATAAGCCAAAGCTGCAGGGCTGCAGGTCTCATTGTAGGAGTGTGCTTAGGTCAGTAACTTTTTAAAATTCATTCATGGGGTGTGGATGGCGCTGGCTAGGCCAACATTTATTGCCCATCCCTAATTGCCTTTGAGAAGGTGGTGGTGAGCTGCCTTCTTGAACTGTGACAAACCTACCTCACCAGCAAACTTTTGCTGGCTCTGTTTGCGTGCCCACCTCCACCAGCCTCCATATGGAGCTACTTCACTACACACATCCTCTACACCCACTAGAAGATCAAGGGGAGTGTACCATTCTCGTACAGGATGAAAAGAGATGACTCCCCCGCCAAGGTTACATTGACACTGAAGTCAATGAAGCTATCTTGAGCTGTGCTCCTTGCCCACATCGACAAGGCCATGATTGTATGAGCAGCACATCACTTCTCACACTCGGCCAATCCACTTGGCACCATTTATGGGAAGGCCAGCAGATACTGCATGTTCAGCTATGCCACATTGCCTTGAAAATATAAATCAAGCCACAGCGTCCCATCCAATAAAGACTGACCTCTAGCACACCGCCACATTGTTGCCTATACATGTGAGATGTCCCTCAGAACCCTTCATTCAGCAACGACTGCCAAACTCACCCTCCCTAACAGCACTGTGGGTGTACCTACACCACGTGGGCTGCAGTGGTTCAAGGCGGCCACTGACCACCACCTTCTCATGGGTAATTAGAGATGGGCAATAAATGCTGGCCTAGCCAGCGATGCCCACAGCCTGTGAAAGAATCTTTTTTTTTTAAATGAGTGTGCATATGCTATCCTGAGGAGGATGTCACAACAAATACACATAATGCACACAATAGTGAATGAACACACCAAGATCTATATATCGTATTTTTAATTCTTTCATGGGATGAAGACATCATTGGCAATGCGAGCATTGTTGCCCATCCCTAATTGTCCTTGAACTGAGTGACTTGCAAGGCCATTTCAGAGGACAGTTAAGAGTTAACCACAATGCTGTGGATCTGGTGTCACTGGAAGGCCAGACCAGGTAAGGGCGGCAGATTTCCTTCCCTAAAGGTATGAGTGAACCAAGTGGGTTTTATGGCAGTCAAAGATAGTTTCATGGTCACCATTACTGAGGCTAATTTTCAATTCCAGATTTCAATTAATTGACTTCAAATTCCACCAACTGCTGTGGTGGGATTTGAACCTGTGTCTCCTAGAGGATTAGCCTGGGTCTCTGGATTACTCCAGTGATATTACCATTATGAGACTGTCTCCCCCTACATGTGCATATCATGACAGTGTTTTAGCACCCATGCCACCATTATGCCCTCAATGCTTCTAAATTTTTATTTTCTGACCACTACGCCTTGTTGCAACCCCAACAACAGCAGCTGAGGAGAAGGTAGGACACTGAGAACAAACTCTTGCTGCATGATTGCACGTTGGACATGTACTCGCCATACAGAGTCAACATTTGCATTGTGAATGCATGTTCTGCAGCTCCTGATGGCAACCACTTCATGTCTCATCGTCAGGAGCCATGCTCTTCTTATTAAATTCCATCCAGCAATTCACCCACGCCTTTTCCTCATAGCCCTGTAAATCTTTCCTCTTCAGATAATGATCCAGTTCTCTTTTTAAAATCACGATTGAATTGGCCTCCACCACATTCTCAGGTAGTGCATTCCAGAACCCAATCACATGCTGTTTAAAATATATCTTCCTCATCTCACCTTTGGTTCTTTTGATAATCATGTCAAATCTCCCTATTTACTCTGTTCAGACCCGTCATGATTTTGAATGCCTCTATCAAATCACAACCTTCTCTTCTCCAAGGAAAACAGTCCAACTGCTCCAATCAATCTAAATAACTGATGTTCCTCATCCCTAGAGCCATTCCAGAGAATCTTTTCTACATTCTCACTAATGCCTTCACATCTTTCCTAAAGTGTGATGCCTAGAACTGGATGCAGTGCTACAGATGAGGCCAAACTTGTGTTTTATACAGCCCCTATTTATAAAGCCCAGGATCCAGCATGCTTTATAACTGCGCTCTCAACCTACCCTACAACATTCAATGGTCTGTACACATATACCCCCAGGTCCCTCTGCTCCTGCACCCTCTTTAGAATTGTACCCTTTATTTTATATTGTCCCTTCACATTCTTCCTACCAAGATGAACCACCTCACACTTCTTTGCATTAAATTTCATCTGCCACTTGTCTGCTATTCCACTAACTTTTCTACGTCCTTTTGAAATTCTACACTATCCTCCTCACAAGTCACAATATTCCCAAGTTTTGTATCATCTGCAAAAAATTTTGGAATTGTGCCCTGTACGCCAAGGTCTAGGTCTATATATTATATATATATATATATATATATAGCAATCCTAACACTGATACCTGGAGAACCCAATATAAACCTTCCTCCAACCTGAAAAACATCCAATAACTCTGTTTCCAATTGGTTATCAACTTTGTATCCATTTTGCTACTCTCCTGTTTATTCCATGAGCTCTAACCAAACTCAAGTCCTCTGTGCGGGGCTTTATCAAATGCCTTTTGGAAGTCCATATACACCACATCAATTGCATAACCCTCATAAACCCTCTCTGTACCCCATCAAAAAACTCAAGCAAGCTAGTTGGTCAACAAAGTAATATATCAATCGCAATATTAAAATTGATTGATCCAGCATCAATTGCCATTTGCGGAAGAGAGTTCCAAACTTCCCCCATCATTTGTATGAAGTAGCGTTTCCTAATTTCACTCCTGGAAGGTCTGGCACTAAAGTTTTGACGATGACTCAGACTCCAGTCAGCAGAAATAGTTTCTCTCTATCTACCTTAACTGCTCCTCTTAATACTTAGAAAAGCTGGTCAAACCATCATTAAACCTTTTAACTTCCAGGGAATATACCCCTAGTTTGGTAATCTCTCTTCGTCATTGAACCCTTGGAGTCCAGATATGTATGTATGCTAGCTACGTTTGCCGAAGACACCAAGACGTGTAGGAAAGTCAGGTGTCAAGAGGAGGTAGAAATTCTGTAAAGGCACATAGGTTGAGTGAATGGGCAAAAATTTGGCAGATGGAGAATAACACTTTGGCAGGAAGAACAGAAAAGGAGTATACTATTTAAATGGAAAGAGATTGCAGAACTTGGTGATGCAGAGGGATCTGGATGTCCTGGTACATGAATCACAAAAGGTTAGCATACACATACAGCAGTAATTAGGAAGGCACATGTTGTTGTTTATTGCAACAGGAATGGATTATAAAAGTAGGGAAGTTTTACTACAGCTGTACAGGGTCTTGGCAAGGCCACATCTGGAGTAGTGTGCGCAGTTTTGGTCTCCTTATTTGAAAAAGTATATAACTGCATTAGAAGCAGCTCAGAGAAGGTTTATGCAACACAATCCTGGGATGAAGAGCTTATCTTTTGAAGAACGGTTGAACAGATTAGGCCTGTACCCAATGAAGTTTAAAAGAATGAGAGGTGATCTTATTGAAGCATGTAAGATCCTGGTGGGACTTGATAGGAAATCAAGATATCAGGAAGATATTCCCACATGGGGGAGACTAGAACTAGAGGACACAGTTTAAAAATAAGACATTTCCCTTTTCAGATGGAGATGAGGGAAAAATCTTTCTCTCTGAGTTCGCTAGTGCAGGGAATTCCCTTCCTCATGAAACAGTGGAGGTTGAATCATTGAATTTATACAAGGCCGAGTTAGATAGATATTTGATAGCCAAGGGAGTCAAGAGTTATGGGGGGCAGACAGAAAAGTGGAGTTGAGACTGCAACCAGATCAGCCATGATCTTTTCAAATGATGGAGCAGGTTCGAAGGCTGAATGGCCTACTCCTGCTCCTAAGTCCAATGCTTATGTTCCTACGTCATTAACCTTTATAAGGTATGGTGCCCAGAACTGCTCACAATAACTCCACTGTATGAGGTCTAACCAGAGCTTTGTATAGCTGAGGCAGGACTTTTACCCACTTGTATTTTAATCCTCTAGATATAAAGGCCGACATTCCGTTAGCCTTGTTGATTATTTTCTGTATTTGTTCATATTTTAATGATCTGTGTACATGGATCCCTAAATCTCTTTGAGCCTTCAACTTGTCTAGTTTTTCCCCATTTAGGAAGTACCCTGTTCTATCCTTTTATTAAATCCAAAGATGATATCTTGTTTGCCGACCTTGAAATCCATTTGTCATAGGCCAAGTACAAATGTGCAAAACTATGTAATTTTATGCTTCCATCTGAACTGCTTATAATACTGCCTAGCTTTGTGCCATCGACTTTCTAGACCAATATCTAAGCTGTGAACAATTATGGTGAATAGTTGTGCCCCCAACGCAGATCACTGACAACATTCTGGCAATAGTACTGAAGACTTGTGCTCCAGGACTTGCCATGCCCTTCACCAAGCTGTTCCAGTACAGCTACAACACTGGCATCTACATGGATATGTAGAAAATTGTAAACGTATGTCCTGTATACAAACAAAAGCAAGACAAATCCAACCCAGCCAATTACCACCGTATCAGTCTACTCTCGATAATCAGTAAAGTGATGGAAGGCTTCATCAACAGTGCTATTAAGCAGCACTTGCTTAGCAATAACCTGTTTACTAACGCCCAGTTTGGGTTCCACCAACGCCACTCAGCTCCTGAACTCATTACAGCCTTGGTTCAAACATGGGCAAAAGAGCTGAATTCAGAGGTGAGGTGAGAGTGACTTCCCTTGACATCAAGGCAGCATTTGACCGAGTGTGGCGTCAAGGAGCCCTAGCAAAACTGGAGTCAATGGAAATCGGGAACGGAAGGGAAACTCTCCACTGGTTGGAGTCATACCTCGCATAAAGGAAGATGGCTGTGGCTGTTGGAGGTCAGTCATCTCAGTTCCAGGGCATCACTGCAGGAGTTCCTCAGGGTAGAGTCCTGGACCCAACCATCTTCAGCTGCTTCATCAATGACCTTCCCTCCATCATAAGGTCAGAGGTGGGGATGTTCGCTGATGATTCCACAATGCTCAGCACCATTCGTGACTCCTCAGACACTGATGTCGTCCATGCCCAAATGCAGCAAGACCTGGATAATATCCAGGCTTGGGCTGGCAAGTGGCAAGTAACATTTGCACCACACAATTGCCAGGCAATGACCAACTTCAACAAAAGAGAATCTAACCATCGCCCCTTGACATTCAAAGGCAGTTCTATCCCTGCATCCCCCACTATCAACATGACCAGAAACTGAACTGGACCAGCCATATAAATACTGTGGCTACAAGAACAGGTCAGAGGTTAGGAATGCTGTGGTGAGTAACTCATGTCCTGACTCCCTAAAGCTGTCCATCATCTACAAGGCACAAGTCAGGAGTGTGATGGAATACTCTCCACTTGCTTGGATCAGTGCAGGTTCAACAATACTCAGGAAGCTCAACACCATCCAGGACAAAGCAGCCCACTTCATTGGCACCCCATCCACAAACATTCACTCCCTCCACCATCGACGCAGAGTGGCAGCAGTGTGTGCCATCTACAAGATGCACTGCAGGAACTTACCAAGGCTCATTAGACAGCACCTTCCAAACCCACGACCAGTACCATCTAGAAGAACAAGGGCAGCATATATACGGAAGCACCATCACCTGGAAGTTCCCATCCAAGCCACACACCATCCTGACTTGGAAATATATTGCCGTTCCTTCACCGTCATTGGGTCAAAATCCAGGAACTCCCTTCCTAACAGCACTGTAGGTGTACCTACACCACAAGGACTGCAGCAGTTCAAGGAGGCAGCTTGCCACCGCCTTCTCAAGGGCAATTAGGGATGGGCAATAAACGCTGCCCTAGCCAGCAACACCCATATCCCGTCAATAAATAAAAATATACACCAGTCATATTCTGTCAATTTGAGTACCTGCCCATTATCTCTACTATGTCTCTTGCCACTCAGTCATTCTCTTAACCAGATCAAGGAAAAGGGTCCAGAGGAGTAAATGGTTGCAGAAGAGAAGCTTGCAATATCTGACAGAGAAAAGGCAGCTCCTTTTACCCTGGAATATGGCAGGAAAAGGTAAGATTTTTACTTGAGACATCATGTCATGACAATGGGTTACAGCCCCGAATTACTTACAGGCATATTGAACTTAAGGAAGACATGTTTTTTTTTTTAAAAAGACATACAAGCAACGACACTGAGCAAAAGATGGCTGAGAATGCAAAGTAAGCACCTTCTGGAAAATTTATTTGTGGATTATACTTGACTGACTAGTCTCGAGAGAACACATAATGTCACACCTAAAAGGTGTCAAGGCCTACTTCAGATGGAGATACTTCAAAGGAAGAGATGAAATGCAAAAGACAGGACTTTAATCTCCTGTGGTTGTGGAGACAATGAAAGCTCCATTGACATCCAAACAGACATCCAAAACAACCTCCTGTTGAGTTATATCTCAGAATGTGGAAATGGTCTGAGCTAAAAGAAAACGGACTCTGGGCAAAACACATGTTTGTTTTTTCCCTTCCAGGAATATTCAAGGAAGTGGGTTAAAAAGCTAGCTGCAGACTTGATCTGTGTACGCTAGCATGCTCTGAATGTGACAGCAAAAGATGATCAACTAGGCACTCCTGCAGCTTGCAGGCAAAGGCTCTCTCTTTCTCTCTCTTCTGTTTCTGGGGGCAAGTCAGCAAGCAGCAATCATAAAGGAAATAGGACACCTTCTTCAACCAACCTGCAGAACCAAGTGTCTCCAAACCAACTGCTAAACTGCCAAAATCAGCTCTACAGGAATCACCCAGCTTAACAGCCACAACGTTTCGCCATCTACTCCTCACGGACAAGCCAAAGGATGATTTGTATATCCTTTTTTAAACTTTTATTTGGACTCAATTTCTCATTTCTGATCTGTGTGTAAGTGTCTTGCGTTTTTATTATTTTTTCGCGGGGTTTTAGTAACTAATAAAATTACTCTTTCTTTGACTCAAGAAAGCCTGGTTAAATTGGCTCCTTCTAAAACATAAATGCATTTGGACTGGGAAAAGATATCCATGGGAGGAAGGAATCCCTTTTAAAATTAATCTTGTTGCGACCAACTGAGGGGGTTGAATAAAGGAGGGGAGCCAGCTCATTCCTCCTCAACTGGGAGCATACCAAAATTGGGATTCTGTTTGTGAAGTTCACAAATTGGTGGACCTCGCCCAGGGACCAGCTGTAACAATCATAAACTCCTTCTTTGCTTCAGTGAGCAAATGTGTACACTAAATTAAATACACTGGACATGAACTTTACAACAGAAATAAAAATAACTAATCTCTTGCTTTCTTCTTCCAAATCAGCCTATCTCTGGCTTGACTGATCAGATCCTGACAATAATGCTTCAGAAAAATATGTTGGTCACACCGGGTGTCTTGGTGTCAACAGAAATGATTCAACAAATATTTGGCCCAGGTGTTCGTTCAAAGCAGAATGAGCAATTCTTCTGACTAACTCAATCTAGAAACATTTCACAATCTAACCAAGTATTACTTTCTATTGATTTGCTGAGAGAGAAAACAACTTGTTGAGGCTGGCAGATGCCCTTTGTTACATCCATCTAGAATCCCAATATCCAGCAGTAAGCAAAACATCAGCACCTAGAAAACACAACTTGAGACATGATCCTATTGAATATAAAGCCAAATAAGATAGCTTAGATGGAACCTAAAATTAAGTAATTTACCAACTGTCACGACCAGGTGAGGAGTGGTGAACTGGTTCCCCTCTATTCAATCTCCTTGGTTGGTCCCAACAAAGGTTTAAGTTTCTTTTTCAGGAGGATATGCCTTGTCCAAATAAGAATGTATGTAACTATTTAATCTGTGAGCAATAAGAAGCCAATCGAACAAGATTTCCTTGAGTCAAAGAAAGAACAAATTTATTAACCACTAAACCAGAGGGGAAAAAAAAACATGGCATCACACATACACAGCTATCAGAAATAAGATTTGTTAAGAGTCCAATAAAAAAAGTTATAAGAATACAAGGTTAAGTTTCCTGTGATTGCACTGGAAGTGTATATTTCTAAACATTGCGGCTGATTTGGATTAGCTGGTTGTGTGGATGCAGTCAGCTGTAGTAGATGTTGCAATTATTACAAGATCTCAGTTTGCTGGTAGATTTCTAGTAAAGTTGGCTTCCAAATGGGTGATACACTTGTTCTAAAGGAGGGAAGGAGAGACAGAGAGAGGGAGAGAGAAAGAGAGACCAACTTTCTGACTGTTTCCTCTGCTGAAAACTTTCTTGCAATCTTTGGCTGGAAATTTTACCCTGAAATACAGAAATACATTTCCAAGGGGTTTTGGTTGAGCTTGTCTGTGGCAGCCACTGTTTCAATATCCAGCATTTTGCATTTTAATGTCTCTTCCATAGACAGCGACAAGTTTCAATGGGTCACTGAATTATAGAGAAATGTCTTTCTCTTCACATTCCCCTTGGTGATTTATTTTTCACCTTCACCTTGGAAGGTGGCCTTGCATTTTTAAGTAACTTGTTCTATCTCATTTCAAATCGCAAAATTCCCAGTCAGTTGAAAGTTTGAAAAGTCATATTTTCAAAAATAAAGGGGCATAGCTTCGTGACAGAACACATTAAACGTATCCATACGATGATCTTTTTGTTCTAGCTGCCAATCCTTGTGATAGGGATCTGGTATTGAGTTTCAGTTCTTCCACATGCAAGTTGCTTAGCAGTTGGGTTGTGTCCCACCTTATTTCCAATTTTAATTGTGTAATTTTTTCCTACTGTTAATGATCTGTCAGTGGAAGGGCAGAAAGGGGGACACGCATATGAAAAGGAGAGAGACGTGGGAGACAGAAATGAAAGATGAGAGTAGAGACAGAAGTAGGGATTAAGCAGAAGGCTCAGACTGGAGTGGGAACAAGGAATTGAAGTTTGGGGAGTTGTAGAAATTTGAGGCATATCATGGCCATTTGCCTGCCCAATCGAACTTAGCTATATGCGATCAACTGTTGGCCAGGTTTCCTGACAAGTAGCATTCAAGGACAGAGCAAAGGTTCAGGATAGCACATTAATTAATATAGTGTTTATCTGCAAAAGAGTGACGTTGCTCCATTCATTAATATGTGTCCTTGGAGAGTCTCTGCTAACCTTCTTACTCACTTTGCTCATTAACTCACCCAATGATAAATACATCGCATTTTTTGGTTTAAAATTTAATTTTCCAGCCTGATATGTCCTGATTGAACCTTTAGTGATTTGTTTATCTTTGTCCCCAGATTGCTCCGCAACATCATTTAGTTTCTCATTTTCCAAGTAACATATGGGTTCAGATCTTCCGGTCTCTGGATCTTCACAGACTGGACATATCCCGCCAAATGCATTTTGGGACCCTGCAGAAGTCCCAACATGCTGACTCCACAGGAACTGCCTGGGAAGTCTGAACTTCCAATGGACAATTTCCCTGCTCCCCAGGACCTCTAAAAATGTGTCTGACTCAGAGTTGGAGACTTAGGATGGTTACGACGTTCATACCTGGATAGTTGCCCAGGAAATGTTAGGCAGGGATATCCTAATCTAATTCGTGGGTTACTAAACAACAGACACACCTGACTTCCACCCTAGATACCCCATCCTGACCTCCCAACACAATCAGACTCGCCTCCACACCCGACTAACCCCCTGACCCCCAACTAAACCTGACTATCCCGAACGCAAGTACAGGCTGGCCCACCCTACAAACCTGCCCTGTCACTCACGCACTGACTCAGCCACACACCCACCCAAAAGCTTGGGGACCTTTAACCACTAACCGTAATACTGTAGCTCGTGCCGTAAAAAGGGGGTGTGGCTTCTGCGCAGATTCTCTTTGCTGCTCTCTGCAAGAATTCCTGCACTAAGGGTATTCCCCAGGATCCTCATCGGAAGTCGCATACAAGGAAGTGGGTAGTTTTCTGTCTGTCCAGAGCCAGACACAGGGGTTCCGACTCTGATTGTAATTTTTGGTCCATGATCTCCTTATTTTTCTCACCAATTCTCCTACCTCACAATTATCTGTTTTTACTATCTAGGTCACGATGTCAACTGCAGATTGCAACTGTCAAGATCAAGGATTTTTTTTTCATCCATTTAACTTATGACATGAGCTTCTAAATCCATGAGAGTATTTGTTCTACAAATGGATAATATAGCTGTTATCCTCTTTAGCAGAGAAAATGGACATGGACAGAGTAGAAGATGACAAGGCAGCAGGCAGACCACTGTTTCAGTCAATTCTGGAACCAAAAAATGTACTTGAACATTTTTTTAGCAAAAATTGTGCAACATATAGTATTTACCCAATATATTTAAGACAACTAATGACAGATCATCAATAGCACACTAATCTTTGACAGGCTATTCGATTTGAACACATTTGATCCTTCCTGTGCTGTACAGTAGAAGCCAATTATTAACATTTACAGTTCAACTTTTCAAATAGATACTCTGATCAGGAAATCACTTATTCCATGTTCAATCACACAAATAAACACACATTAAATAAAGATTTTACATAACGTATACCTTTCAACCAAATGGACCAGTATCTTCAGAAACAGAATCTTAATCTGTGAAAAAGAAAAAACAATTTGCTCCATTAATATTTTAAATTGAATGTTTTAGTCCCAATTCTCCCTCAACCCTGCCATCTGTTCCCCAGCTTCCGTTCGATAAGGCCACTAAAGGCCTGTAGTGAACAACTTACATCTATTCAGCCATTTTACAAGGAAAAATTCAAATTAAAAATGTTTAACTCTTCTCAAAAGAAGCCACCCAGTTCTCAGTCTTTAGTATTGACAGAGGGACAGACTCGTCCCCTTTCATGCCACAAGAGCAGATTTACAAGTCGCATCTTCAACCCAGTCTTTGCCTCCTCAAAATAATCCACGACAGTCCTCAGAAGTCATCCAGTCACGTGTCATTGAAAGAGATTGTATTGTTCTTTGTCTACAATGTTTAATCCTCTTTCACATCAGACCAAGGACCATGTACAGTTCTCAAATGAGTAAACATCAACTGCTCCTCAGACAAAATAAAAGACCTATAAAAAAACTACTTCCTATTTTGATTGCAGTATTTGATTTTACATTCAGTTGACATTGGCACTCATTCCGACTCACATTGTTCACCATTTAACCATTGCACTCACAGGCTCACTTAATGGAAGTTTTTCTCCAGCATAGGCTGATGCTTCTGTTGGTGCAGAAACCATCTTACCTGTTGCAGAGATGGTTTCAATAGATGTTTAAACCCATTTTAGAGCTATAGGTTTTACATGACCTGCTGAATTGATCATTCTGACAAGTCCCTTCATGTCCCTACGGGTATCCAGTAGAATCCATACAATCAATTGATTCCCCTTCATTGACTGAGAACAAAAGTAAGAGCCCATGGGGTCGAAGGCAATTTGGCAAATTGGATCCAGAATTGGCTGAGTGGCAGCAAGCAGAGGGTGATGGTTGAGAGGTTTTTGTGACTGGATGCCTGTGTCCAGTGGGGTTCCACAGGGGTCGGTGTTAGGTCCCTTGCTGTTTGTGGTATATATAAACAATTTAGACTTGAATGCAGGAGGGGTGATCAATAAGTTTGTGGATGACATGAAAATTGGTAGGGTGGTAAATAGTGAGGAGAATAGCCTTAGATTACAGGAGGATGTAGACAGGCTGATCAGATGGGCTGATCAGCGGCAAATGGAATTTAATCCGGATGTGTGAGGTGATGCATTTGGGCAGGACAAACAAGGCACAGGAATACACAATGAATGGTAGGACCCTGGGAAGTACCGAGGGTCAGAGGGACCTTGGTGTGAACGTCCACCGGTCCCTTAAGGTAGCGGGACAGGTAGATAAGGTGGTTAAGAAGGCATATGGGATACTTGCCTTTATTAGCTGAGGTATAGAATATAAGAGCAGGGAGGTTTTGCTGGAACTGTATAAAACGCTGGTTAGGCCACAGCTAGAGTATTGCGTGCAGTTCTGGAATCCACATTATAGGAAGGATGTGATTGCACGAGAGAGAGTACAGAGGAGATTTACCAGGATGTTGCCTGGGCTGGAGAATTTTAGTTATGAGGAAAGATTGGATAGAATGGGGTTATTTTCCCTGGAGCGGAGGAGATTGAGGGGATACATGATTCAGGTGTATAAAATTATGAGGGGCATAGAGAGGGTAGACAGGAAGGAACTTTTCCCCTTGGTGGAGGGATCAATAGCCAGGGGGCATAGATTTAAGGTAAGTGGCAGGAGGTTTAGAGGGGATGTGAAGAAGAATTCTTTCAACCAGAGGGTGGTGGGAATCTGGAACTCACTGCCTGAAAGGGTGGTAGAGGCAGAAACCCTCATAACATTTGAGAAGTATTTGGATGTGCACTTGCAACGCCATGGCATACAAGGCTATGGGCCTAATGCTGGAACATGGGATTAGAATAGTTAGGTACTCGTTTGACCTGTGCAGACTCAAAGGGCCATTTTCTGTGCTGTAGACCTCTCTGACTATGACTAAATGGGGTGAGAGTAAGCAGTCCAGCCTCAGCCAGTCAGCTGCTTAAAAAAAAATCATGGCTGCCTCAAAAAACAAGGTGGTCCACATTTATAGTATCTAAGGCACAGGATGAAGCTCTCTGAACACAAACACTAAATCATGATGATGCAAGTACTGATTGGTCTACATCAAGAGCTTGCTGCTGTTTCTGAAGCTGTGTTCAGTGGGAAATTAATCATTTAAATATCCTTAAGCATTTAACTAGATGATGCTACATACAGCTTAGAATCCGCAACTAAAGATTTTCTATTTACAAAGAAGATTGGCTCATCCTAATGTAGCATAGAGAGTTACTACATAGTAAAGGATTTCCCAAGGATGTGGCTCTTCACTTGAACAGCTTACCATAAATCAAGGCAGAGAAGTCAAACCTTTGAAATCCCCAAAATTACTTTCAAAAATGAGGGTCGACTTCTAGTCCGAGTATACAATGTGAACCACTGGTATGGGTGTGGATGGTCGCCATTTTGAAATGTGACAAACACAGTATTTCATAACACATTAATGTGCAACGGTTTATTAAATTAATTAATTATATAGATACCATTAACCATAATCAAAATGTTTTGAAGCATCAAATTCATGCGCATTAGGAGGAGTAGGCCACTCATCCTCTCGAGCCTGTTCGCCATTCAATAAAATCATGGCTGATCTAATTTTAACCTCAACTTCACATTCCTGCCTACCCACGATAACCTTTCACCCCTTTGCTTATCAAGAATCAATCTAGCTCTGCCTTCAAAATATTCAGACTCTGCTTCCAGCACCTTTTCAGGAAGAGAGTTCCAAAGACTCTCGATATCTGAGAGAAAAATGTTTTCCTCATCTTGGTCTTAAATGGATGACCCCCTTATTTTAAACAGTAGCTCCTAGACTCCCAAAACAGCAAACATCCTCTCCACATCCACCCTGTCAAGTCCCCTTAAAATTTTATGCATTTCAACCAAGTCACCTCTTACTTTTCCAAACTCCAGTGATTACAAGCCTAGCCTTTCCTCATAAGACAACCCTTACATTCCAGGTATTAATTTAGTAAACCTTCTCTGAACTGCTTTCAACGCATTTACATCCTTCCTTAATTATGGAAACCAATACTTGAGTACTCCAGATGTGGTCTCACCAATGTCCTATATAACTGCATAGCCTCCTGAATTTTGTATTAAATTTTCATATTGAATTTGTCTGACACCAGGCAAAGCATTTTCACCTTACAAATCCAAAATTAGGTTCCTTTGAAGATAGTTCACAGAATCACAGTGCAGAAGAGGCCCTTTGGCCCATCGAGTCTGCACCGGCACGTGAGAAATACCTGACCTACCTACCTAATCCCATTTACCAGCACTTGGCCCACAGCCTTGAATGTTATGACATGCCAAGTGCTCATCCAAGTACTTTTTAAAGGATGTGAGGCAACCTGCCTCCACCACCCTCCCAGGCAGTGCATTCCAGACCGTCACCACCCTCTGGGCAGTGCATTCCAGTCCTCACATCCCCCTAAACCTCCTGTCCCTCACCTTGAACTTGTGCCCCCTTGTGACTGACCATTCAACTAAGGGGAACAGCTGCTCCCTATCCACCCTCCATGCCCCTCATAATCTTCCACACCTCGATCAGGTCGCCCCTTAGTCTTCTCTGCTCCAACAAAAACAACACAAGTCTACCCAACCGCTCTTCATAACTTAAATGTTTCATCCCAGGCAACATCTTGGTGAACCTCCTCTGCACCCCCTCCAGTGCAATCACATCCTTCCTATAATGTGGCGACCAGAACTGCACACAGTACTCCAGATGTGGCCTCACCAAGGTTCCATACAACTCCAACATGACCTCCCTACTTTTGTAATCTATGCCTTGATTGATAAAGGCAAATGTCCCATATGCCTTTTTCACCACCCCACTAACATGCCCCTCCACCTTCAGAGATC
This sequence comes from Cetorhinus maximus, assembly GCF_964194155.1. Taxonomy (NCBI): domain Eukaryota; kingdom Metazoa; phylum Chordata; class Chondrichthyes; order Lamniformes; family Cetorhinidae; genus Cetorhinus; species Cetorhinus maximus. The sequence continues at coordinate 171,588,062 of NC_135883.1, forward strand.
TATGGACACACACGCCAAGGTCCCTTTGTTCCTCAGAACTTCCTAGTGTCATGCAATTCATTGAATACTTCCTTGTCAAATTACTCCTTCCAAAGTGTATCACCTCTCACTTTTCAGGGTTAAATTCCATCTGCCACTTATCTGCCCATTTGACCATCCCGTCTATATTTTCCTGTAGCCCAAGACACTCAACCTCACTGTTAACCACCCAGCCAATCTTTGTGTCATCCGCAAACTTACTAATCCTACCCCTCACATAGTCATCTATGTCGTTTATATAAATGACAAATAATAGGGGATCCAGCACAAATCCCTGTGGTACGCCACTGGACACTGGCTTCCAGTCACCAAAGCATCCTTCTATCATCACCCTCTGCCTCCTACAACTAAGCCAATTTTGCATCCACCTTATCAAATTACCCTGTATCCCCTGTGCCTTTGCTTTCTTTATAAGTCTCCCATGTGGGACCTTGTCAAAGGCTTTGCTAAAATCCATATAAACTACATCAACTGCACTACCCTCATCTACACAGCTGGTCACCTCCTCAAAAAATTCAATCAAATTTGTTAGGCATGACCTCCCTCTGACAAAGCCATGCTGACTATCCCTGATCAAACCTTGCCTCTCCAAGTGGAGATAGATACTCTCCTTCAGAAATTTCTATAGTTTCTCTACCACTGACGTGAGACTCACTGGCCTGTAGTTCCCTGGCTTATCTCTACAACCCTTCTTGAATAGCAGAACCACATTAGCTGCTCACCATTCCACCATTTTCATTTAAGCTTCAAACTCTTGATAATGCATCTGCAACACATTTTCCCTGCCAGCAATATGTATAATCAGTAGATTAAATGGTTGTAATAATACACTCCATCTGAAAAGTCTTGCACTTTTGTATTGAAAGTTATCCAAAAACGTCAAAGGATTATGGTCTATATAAACAACTGTTTCTGATGAATTGTTTGCAACATAAATTTCAAAATGCTGCAGTGCTAATACCAAAACCAAAGCCTCTTTTTCGATCATTGAATATCTTCTCTGTTGTACATTCAGCTTCTGTGAAAAATACCCTGTCGGTTTTTCAATTCCAGTGTCATCTTCTTGTAACAGTACAGCCCCAATGCTTATATCGCTTGCATCAACGGCCAACTTGAATTGTTTGTCTTAACTGGACACTGCCAAAACTGGTGTCGTAGTTGGTACAGTTTTCAAACTATCAAAACTATCTTCTGACACTCCAGTGTCCATTGAAACTTCTTGTTCTTGTTTAATAGTTCAGTCAGCGGAGCAACCACTCGGCTAAAATTTGGTACAAATATCCAGTAAAACCCACTCATGCCCGGAAATTGCAAAACTTCTCGTTTTGTTGTAGGTACTGGGAAATCGACGATAGCCTTGACTTTCGCATCTCTCAGAGCCACCTCTCCGTGTCCAATGGTATGGCCTAAATACACAACTTGCGCTTTTGCAAATTCACTTTTAGCGAAGTTCACCACCAAACTGGCTTCTTGTAGTCGAGTAAATAATTCTTCCAGGTGCTGTAAATGCTCCTCCCACGTCTGACTGAAAACGATTAGATCATCAATATACACATCACAATTGCTTAGACCTGTAATCACTTTGTTTGTCAGTCTTTGAAATGCTGCAGGTGCATTCTTCATACTAAATGGCATGACTTTAAACTGATATAGTCCACTGGGCACTATAAAAGCTGATATCTCCTTTGCTCTCTCCGACAGCGGTACCTGCCAATATCCTTTTAGCAAGTCAATCTTTGTTGTCGCGGAAAACGGAGTGAACACTCAGACCCAGGTGGTTTGTCTCGGAAGCCTTTATTGAATCGTGATATCACGGAGAGCCCAGCAGCGTACAATGAAGCTAGCCGGCACTCTGAGGAAGCATCAGAGTACACACATAGTTATAGTAAAAACGTGCGTAACAGAGGTCATGCAAGTTACAAAAGCTGCTTGACCCTTAGTAATTCATAACATCGAAATTTTATCTTTGGCATGCATATAATTGTTCTGTCTTAGTTTATAATTACGCAAAAACCTTGAGTAGTTACACAAAACCTTAAGTAGCCCATCTGGCGACTAGTCATCTGGACAGACAACAGATAGCATGACTAGGCCCTGTCTCATGTGCTGATAACAGACATCCTAACTTTGTTTCAAGGACTCTTGGTAGTTTGTTTATGATACTTGTTTTTCTTCCTTCACAATAGCTGACAGCGCAGGTTTCTCTGCTACTAATGCAAGGAGACTTCGTTGTAGTATTCCACTATGGTTTAACCACTTAACCCTTTGTTATCCTGTAGATGTATTTTATTCTCCCACATTTGTGATAGGTTTCAATTGTCCCACTTTGTCAATGCAATCTTCCAACCGTGGTATAGGATATGAATCCGCTTTTGTTACCGCATTCACCTTTCGATAGTCCACACACAGTCTGTGTGTTCCATCCAGTTTCGGTACCAGTACGATAGGCAAACTCCTGTTACTGCAACTAGACTCGATTATATCATTTTGAAGCATGAAATCAATTTCATTTTGTACTTGTGATAACTTTGCCGGATTTAATCTATAACGATGTTGCCTTATTGAAGATGAAATTTCTAATGTGTAGCTAAATGTGTCTTTCCCAACTTATTTCCACAAATAGGTTTGTGTGACTGCACTAGCTTTTCCAAATCACTTTCACACTTGTTTGGAAGGCAACTCAATATTTAATTTAAATTTTCAAGCACCCCCTCGTTATCCAATTTGATTAGAGGAAAATCAATTTCACAGTCCTACACTTCTACTTCCTTCTCATCATCCACCATCACTAATACCTCTTTTTGGTCCTGTACCCTGTCAAAATACTTTTTAAGCACACTTACATGACACACCCTCTGTTTCTTTATTCTATCTGGAGTATTTATTCTATCTGGAGTATTTATTAAATTGTTTACTTCACTCAATTTATTTCAATCCTGTAAGGCCCACTAAATCTTGCATTTAATGAGTCAACTAGTACTGGTAACAAAACTAGTACTTTCTCTCCAGAAACAAAACTGCGAGTTTTAGCTTTCTTATCTGCTTTCACTTTCATCACTTGCTATGATGTCTTCAGATGTTCATTAGTCAACTCACATACCCTGTTCAATCTTTCCCTGAAATTTGATATGTAATCCAGAAGAATAGTTTTTGAATTTTGACCCACCAATTTCTCATGAATCAATTTCAGTGGTCCCCTTACCGCACGACCATAAACTAGTTCAAAAGGGCTAAAACCAGTCGGTGCGTTAGGAGCATCTCTGATAACAAAGAACAAAAATGGAATTCCTGTATCCCAAACTTGTGAATAATCATCACAGTATGCTCTCATCATAGCTTTTAAAGTTTGACGCCACCTTTTCAAAGCTCGTGACTCCGGATGATAAGCTGTTGATTTAAACTGTTTTATCCCAAACTGTTCATTACTTCCTTGAACATCTGTGACATGAAATTTGACCCCTGTTCTGACTGTATTTCTTCAGGTAAACCATATCTTGAAAAAAGTTTAATTAATTCCTCCACAATCTTTTTAGTTGTAATATTTCTTAAAGGTATTGCTTCAGGAAACCTGGTAGACACATCCATTATTGTCAATGAATACTAATTTCCATTTTTAGGCTTAGGGAGGGGTCCTACACAATCAATTATGACCCTGGCAAAAGGTTCTTCAAATGCTGGTATTGGGATTAAAAGCACCGGTTTAATCACTGCTTGTGGTTTTCCTGTTATTTGACATGTATGACAAGTTTTACAGAATTTGACTACATCCCTATGCAATCCTGGCCAAAAAAATTACCTCTGTATCTTTTCCCGTGTTTTCCTAACACCTAAACGTCCCCCACATTGGAGCAATCCTCAGAATCTCATTCCTATACCCCAATTGAATAACAATCTGATGCACTTCACTCCAGCTTTCAGATGCTGAGAGATGATCTGACCTCCACTTCCTCATTAAAATATCTCCCCAAAGGTAATAACATACTGGAGTACATTTTGCTTCTGTTTCTGAATAAGCTTTCTGATAAACTGCTTTAATTGCAAATCATTTTTCTGTAACTCTAACCTCCTTGAGTTAAACACTTCAGCTGAATTATCCTGTATTCTTTCCTCCTGAACAATGTTATCAAACACAGTGCCAGCTAATTGGATTTCAATACTGTCTTCTTGCCTTTGAACTGCCTGCCTTTGTTGTTTATCTTGTTCTTCTCTGTGAGCCTTTGATCTCATTACAAAACAACCAGGAAACAATCCAGGATGTTCCTTCTGTAACACCTCTATTGAAACACTTCTACAGGCTGCTCAACTACCATAGGCATCACCCACTTTTGCGATCCAGCTATATCATTACCCAGAATAAACTGAACCCCTGCAATGGGCAATTTTTCCACCACTCCAACTATAACTTCACCTGTCTTCCATTTGCTCTTTAAATTTGCCTTCGACAATGGAATAGATTTAGCATCTCCAGGAACTCCACTTATTATTACCTGCTCATGCAATAATCCCTCTGAATAACAAATATCACTATCCCTAATTATTAAGGATTGACTAGCCCATGTCTCTGAAAATTTCAACATCTTTAACTACTCCGCCCTGTACACATGAAAACATTTTCCATTCACACACAAAGTCTTCAAACATTTCTGCAACCTGCTCCTCAGAATTCTCTTCAGTAAGCTGTGGACACACTCCCACTTCTTCACCTATCATTGATTCTCCCTGTTTAACCTGTACACAAACCACTGGTTTCTCCTGTGCCTGAACCTCAGAGCCCACAGTACTTTTACTTCCAGAATTTTTCTGTACCCCAATAATTCCTACAAATTTTTCCTGCAATTTCCAACACACTGACTGTGTGTGCCCCACTTTATTACGATGAAAACACCTCAATTTTTGAATGTCACTCCAACCTTCAGCAACTTCCTTTTTATTCTGAGAAAAAACTTCCTGGGAACTTCCAGCTATTCCTTCTCTTCCCTGACTACCTACCTTCCTTTCACCTTACAATTTTTTTATCCTTTTCCAGTTTGAAGGGGTGACGAAAGAAAGGTTGAGCTCTATGAACTAGCTGATGATTGAGTTATCTCTGCTGTTCGTCTTACAGAATCAACCCTCTGTTCCTCCACATGAGTTCTCACTACTGAAGGGATTGAATCTTCAAATTCTTCCAAAAGAATTACTTCCCTAAGAGTTGCATATGTTGGTCTCTATTTTTAACACCCGCATCCACCGGTCAAAATTACTTTGCTTTACTCTTTCAAACTCAGTATCAGTTTGCCCAGGCTGTTTTCTCATATTCCTAAATTTCTGCCCATATGCTTCAGGAACCAACTCATATGCACTCAAAATAGCCTTTTTAACCACATCATAATTCACCGACATTTCTTCTGATAGCGAAGCATATACCCCATGCGCTCTACCCACTAACTTAGACTAATTATAATGTCCAGTTTTCCTGTGGCCATTTCATCTGTTTAGTTAGATTCTCATATGAAATAAAGAACGCATATCTTTTTCCTCAAACTTTGGAAGAGCTTGTACAAATTTAAACATCTCCCCGCTGGGTTCTACACTGGAGAATTGGGTCTTTCACCTCCTGGTGTCTCGAACTACCAACATTTTCAGTTGGAATTATCTCTCTCTTTCTTCCTCTTTCCTTCTTCTCTATCTTCACAATTTCTAATTCCCTTTCCTGCCTTTCTACCTGTTCCTTTTTAAAAGCCATTTCTCTGTCCTTTGTTTCTAATTCAAGCTTTTTCAGTTCCTTTGCTTGATCAAATTCAAGCGTTTACATTTGTAACTGAAGTCTTACTACCTCCAGCTGTGACTCACTAGTGTCCGGTTTGACTTCCAACTGTAGATGCTGTGCTATACTTTTAATTATATCTGATTTCCTAGCCCCTCAGGTAACCCCAATTTTAACTTATCTGCCAACTCTGTTAAATTACTTTTGGTTATTTTTTCCAACCCAATCTGAGTTATATCTTCTACTCCAAGACAAGTCTTAGCAATTGCCAAAGCCATCTTGCAGTCTCACCACTTCTAAAATACCTCACCAACTACTGAATTCAAGTGCTTCTCGTGCTCATAACCATAATATTCACCAATTCCAAACCAATCAAGGAATTATAATTTTTCACCTGTCAAGAGTCCCCAACTGATATGGCACAGCAGTTGGTAAAGGCCGTTATTTAAAATCCCAGAGGGAAACTTTAAACAACTATCATAGCCTATATTTTCAATTGTTATGTTTTGAGTTGCAGATCTAAATTCAGGAATAAGACCACCAGTTCGTGAGTGGTTTTTATATCAAACTAAATGAGACATTTATTAAATTACAACAAATTAAACACATACACATGGCTACGAATTACTACTATCATAACTTTTAACAAATTCGCAAATAAATTTCCACTAAGGCAACAATAGCCAATAAACTTAACCAGGCATGAGGCAAAGTATTTTCATCTCACGAATTCAAAATGAGGTTCCTTTGCAGACAGTTGCAGGCTTACAGCTGCTTTGATGTTACATGCATCTGCTCTGCATACACAAACTCCCCTCAGGTTATGCTCAGCATTTCTCTTTGAATGTAAATTTTCATTGTATCACCAGGCCCATTGAACGCCACCTCTCCTAACAAAAAAGCCCCTTTCATAGTACCAATTTTATTAGTAATGTAAACATATTGCTTGGTGTCTCCTAGCTAGGTGCAATATTTCACTCCCACTCATCAATGGGCTAATCAACAAAATGCAAATGTACCTCTACCTCTGTTTACATCTCAAAACTGCTACACGTCCAAGCGCCCAGACTAGCTGGCTTTAATCCAATTAACACACACAGAGACTAAGGGCATAATTTTCCCAGAATTGTACTAAATGCAACACTGGGCATGTAAAATGGAGTCCTACCTGCCAATGAAAATGATGGGTTTTCATGCCGTATCTTCCCGAGCCCGCCTCAATATTTATGCAATCCCGAGAAACACGCTGTTTCCATGGTGGGAGGGCTCTCATTCACCTGCTCGCCAACACTCCGCTGTTGGATCACACCGGCCGCCATTTTAAAAAGGCAGCCGCCAGCAAAGTGCTCATCACCACAAGCTCACCACCACTGTAAGGGAGAAAAGGCCAACAAAGGCAAAAAGACTGCAGCCACCCGCTTCAAAGATGGGTCCCTCGAGCGACTGCTGGATGCCGTGGAGGCCCGAGAATTGCTCTACCCCCAACTCTGGCTGCAGGATGCGTAGCAATGTCACCAACCCAGCTTGAGAGGCGGTGGTCAACGCGCACGCCCTGCAGAGGAAGACAGCCACCCAGAGCTGCAAAAAGATGAACGATCTCCTCCATTCCGCCAGGGTAAGTCACTCTTTTCAGCACTCCCAACTCATACGCTCATAAACCCATCACACATCCACAGGGCCTTCACTCACTGCCAGTGCAAGGGACATCACCATTCACACTTTCACACACACCATCATTGGCCTCATCACGTCCATGGGGCCACCCACCACACACATAGACCAGGCATACTTATCATCTACCCCGGCAGGAGTCCTGATACACTCTCCCCATCTCTATCCCCATTTCTATTCATGCAGGAGAAACTGGCTCACAACAGGAAGGAAAGGTCGCAGACAGGGGGAGGGATGCTGGAGATTAAGAATTCGAAAACAGAGCCATCTAGCTGGCCAGTCATGACGGTCACCGGTCCTGTGCTGACGGTGAGGTCAGCGCTACTCTACCAAGTGAGGATCTAGCAGTGCAACATCCATCAAACAATCATACCAGTGATGTGTCCTCCTTCCATGCACTAATTATCTCCCCTTGCTTTCGCAGGCACATCTGCCAAACAGCCAACAGAGTCCATGACCCAGGGCCTCCAGTCAAGCTCCGAAGAAACCTCTGAAGAGGAATCTGAAGGCACCCTCCCTGAAGTCCTGTCACAGCGCTCACCCACACCTTCCACCAGTGTAGAGACATGCACCTCAGTGGGACCTAGCTTTACAGCAGCCTCGGGATCACAATCTCGTGAGCATATCGCACTTTCTGATCCACAGCAGGCGGAGGCTGGGTCTTCCCAGGTCCCCAGCACTTAGAAGATTTCTGGAGGCCAGAACGTTACTGATCTGAGTCGGATAACGAGCCTCTGGGCTCGGTCATGTCACAGTTAATGGAGCTGCAAAGGCAAGCTAGGGAACATCAGGAAGGGATGCCTACTGCACTTCTCAGATTGCAAAGCACGATGGAGGAGTCCATCGTCTTCAGGCTTAGGTGATAGCGCCGTCATTGCAACACACCGAGGTCAACACTGGCAGGTTGGCAGCCGCCATGGAGGCCTTGGTCCTGGATGTCACTCCTGCACTGCTGCGCAGGCTTAACTCCAGTGCTGATGCCATAGTTGACCTCCAACAGTGTGTACACGAGGGGGATGCTGGGCAATTCAATCTCACTCCAGCTACCCCTTCCACTCACGGAGTCAGCCAGGGGCCCTTGGGCACCCATAGGGAGGATCATCAGCAGATGCACGCTCTGGGGCCATCCACCCAGGTGACTCTGGGAGTGACCAGCCCATTTCAATTCTATCTTCCTGTGAAGCCTGCAGATTCAGCTTCAAAGGCCGAAGACGGTGCCACTGCCACACTGCAGGACTGCGGAAGCAGGCTGGGGCCCTCCAAATCTCAGCCCTCCAGAGGACGCCCACCAAAGTCATCACAGGCAGGACGTCACAGCCAGCAGGCTGTCTCCACCTCAGTTGTGGAAGTCCAGGGAGCACCAAGACATAGCGGCAGGGTTAGTAAAGTTAGGTAAAAGTAATTGCACAGCCTGGCCACAGGTGTTGATCTCTTGACCCTCGGCCAGACAGAAGTCAGAAATTCTCAGAGGCCACGTGAAGATCTATGGAGTGTCCTCACTGCATGTTGTCATCCTCCTCCTGCGATCGAGCGACTATTAGGGCCTCCACTGCATCTCCATGACAGGAGCATTCTCACATAGGGTATTGGCGCTGCCATAAGCCAGACTGCAGTCAAATGTTCACAAATACGATGTGAGGCTCTATGGGGACACCTGACTGCATGTTGTCATCCTCCTCCACAAATGTGGCAGCTTTGAGGGCCTCCTGAGTGCGTCTATCTTGTCTAGCATGTGCGAGAGCCTCATCCCCATCGTCTTCACCACCAAGGGCCCCCTCACCCTCATCTGCATCTTCCTCATTGGGAGAGATGTGCAGCTACTTCATCTCATCCTCAGCCAGCTCCTCACCCCGTTGGCAGCGTCAGGTTGCTGTGAAGGGCGCAGCAGACGACGACGATGTGTGGCACCCTCTGCGGACTGTATTGCAGGGATCCACCAGACCGGTCCAGGCACCAGAAACGCATCTTCATCATCCCGTTGGTCTGCTCCACCAAGTTGAAAGCAGCTGCATGTGCCTTATTATAGCGTCGCTCTACTGCAGTCTGAGGCCGCCACACGGGTGTCATCAGCCACAGCCTCTACAAGTAGCCCTTGTCCCCAGGGAGACAACCCTGCAGCTTCTGTGGACCCTGGAAGACTGCAGGGTTCTGCAAGCAACTCAGGATGTAGGCATTGTGCACACTCCCTGGAAACCGTGCGCATACCTGCAGGATACGTTTCTGGTGGTAGCATACCAGCTGCATGTTCAGTGAGTGGAAGCCCTTGCGGTTGATGAAGTCCACTGAGTGTAGCGATGGAGGCCTGAGCGCCACATGAGTGCAGTCAATCGCACCCTACACCTGTGGGAATCCCGAGATCAGGGCTAATCCAATGGCCCTTCCATCCTGGCTGTCCCGGTCCCGGGCGAAATGCACAAAGTTGTGTGCCATGGAGAAGATGGCATCGTTGACCTCATGGATGTATTTGTGGGTGGCGGATTGTGAAATCCCACAGAGGTCACCTGTGGAGCCCTGGCATAGAAATTGAGCGACACAGTCACTTTCACAGCCACTGGCAGCGGATGCCCTCCACGTCCCCTTGGCGCCGAGTCCTGCAGTAAGTGGCAGATGTGAACCACCAGGTCCCTAGACATGCGCAGTTGTCGGCAACACTGGCTCCCAGTCATCTGCAAGAAAGGCAGGCGGCATCTACAGACCCTGGGTGTCGCTAAGCGCCGACCAGCCACAATTTGCTGTCGCTCTTGGGCAGCGTGTGCGGGAATCCCTACCGCCCCTTCTTCATGAGGTTGCTGCTCCTGCCCTTGCATGGCCAGGTGCCTCAGTCACTCTCTCCTCCATCTTCTACAGTCTCTGTAGGCTAATAGGCATACAGCTAGGTCACCAGGATCCATGATCCTGACGTGGTCCTCCTGCAGCATGAAAGAGAGAGACGTGGTAATCATGGCTGTATTTAGCACAGTCTACGACCGCCCCTTAATTTTCCGGAGAATGCTGGTCAGCCCTCGGATGGCCAGAGGTGAGTGCGCTGCATGGCTGCCCTGTCAACCTGCGATGTGAGGGACACTGGTCCAAACCAGGATGCTGAGATTGCAAGGGGCTGTGAGCGTCTCCAGCAGTGACTGCTACACGGCCAGCGTTGGCGAGGAGATTGTACAACGTGTGCAGTCCAACTGCTCTGCACTCCAATAAAGTGGTGGCAGACTCAGTTTGTGCTTGGGTGGGGGTGGGGCTGTAAGGTATGGAGCATTTGATGCCTCTACATTGATTGCATGGGTGGACAGGCTAGGAGCCTGACGCCAATCATACCATTGTGGCTGCGCCTGATCTGTCTTAGTTGCAGAGGCATGGTCAGTTTATACAAGTGTCCCTAATGCATGGCCACTTCCATCGCTTACCCTGGCCCCCCACCTCGATTGACTGCGTGTGGGATGCAGCGCCAGGGCAGCACTTGCCACCGGACACAATCCCCCCTCCCCCCCATTCAGCAGTTGCCTCCAGGACCAGGCATCAGTTGCCCCTGAGGCCTGTAAGCAATGGGCGAGCTGTGGAGAATGCTGCTGCTCACTCACCTCAGTTCTCCCAAAGTGAAGACCGCCAAGTGCACGTCGCCTGCATGCTGTTGTGAAACAGGTCGGCGTGCTTTCCCGTGGTCGTGGACGGATGGTACGACACAGCAGGGTTCCAAGGGCCTGGCGGGATGGCCTTTTAATTATATGTTAATCTATTACAATTAGCTCCCCGCTGACCGATGGCAGGAAACGCAGCCCGCTCTAAGCGGGCTGAGCAGATGATCGCAACCTGCATTCACGCCGTCATGAAGCAGGTCGCACGGTATTTTCTGCGCATGTCACCTATCACACCCACCGCCAGCAGACTCGTAAAATTCTGCCATAAATCTCTATTTAAAAAATATAATTTCCAACAACATTATATACATTAATAGCTTCATGACATGTCATTTAATTAATGCCATCTCATTGCACAAAACCAGGTCTAGTATAGCCTGTCCCCTGGTTGGTTCCAGGACATACTGATCTAGGAAATGATCCCAAAAATATTCTATGAATTGGTTATCAATGCTACCTTTGCCCAACTGATTATTCCAGTCTATACGTAGATTAAAATCGCCGTACCTTTCTGACAAGCTCCCACTATCTCTTCTTTGATACCCCGTCCCAGCGTGTGATTATTGCTAGGGGGCCTGTACACCACTCTCACAAGTGACTCCTTGCCCTTCATTACTCCTCATCTTTAGATGGTTTCCTGAACTCAGGTCATTCCTCTCTATTGTGCTAATGTTGTCGTTAATTAACAGAACCACCGCTCCATCTTTTCCTGACCTCCTGTTGTTCCTAAGAGTCACATACCCTTTAATAATCAGTTCCCAATCTATGCCATCCTGTAGCCATGCCTCTGTAATGGCGATTAGATTGTTTTTATTAATATCTATTTGCGCTATCAGTTCATCTCTTTTGTCTCAAATGCTACATGCATTCAGATACAGAGCGTAAAGTTTTGTCCTATTATTCTTGTAACCTCTAGCCTTATCTGAAGATCTACTCTTAGATGTGTATTCTTTGTCCCTTCCGGTCACAGTCTGTTTATCATTTCCCATATTAATACCTTCCTCTCTTCCCTTGTCTCTATTCTTTGATATAGAGTCACAGAGTCGTAGAGTTTTACAGCATGGAAAGAGGTCCTTCAGCCCATATAGTGTCTGCACCGTCATCAAGCCCCTATCGGCTCTAATCCCATTTTCCAGCATTTGACCCTGTATGCTATGGTATTCCAAGTGTTCATCTAAATACTTCTTAAATGTTGTGAGGGTTCCTGCCTCTACCACCCCCTCAGGCAGAGAGTACCAGATGCTCCCTAGCCTCTGGGTGAAAGATTTTTTCCTCAAATCCTCTCTAAACCTCCTGCCCCTTACCTTAAATCTATGACCCCTCCACTAAGAGGAAAAGTTTATTCCTATCTACCCTATTTATGCCCCTCATAATTTTGTATACCTCAATCAGGTCCCCCCCTCAGCCTTCTCTGTTCTAAGGAAAACAACCTCAGCCTGTCTAGTCTCTTTTCATAGCTGAAATGCTCCAGCCAAGGTAACATCCTGGTGAATCTCCTCTGCACCCTCTCCAGTGCAATCACATCCTTCCTATGCTGTGCTGACCAGAACTGCAAACAGTACTCCAGCTGTGGCCTAACTAATGCTTTATACAGCTCCATCATAACCTTCCTGCTCTTGTATTCAATTCCTCAACTAATAAAGACAAGTACCTTCTTAACCACCATATCTATCTGTCCTGCTGCCTTCAAGGTTCTATGGACATGCATACCAAGGTCCTTCTGATCCTCTGTATTTCCTAGGGTCCTACCATTCATCGTATACTCCCTTGCCCTGTTAGTCCTCCCAAAATGCATCACCTCACACTTTTCAGGATTAAATTCCAATTGGCACTGTTCTGCCCATCTGACCAGCCCGTCTATATCATCCTGTAGTCTAAGGCTTTCCTCCTCGTTATTTACCATGCCACCAATTTTCATGTCACCTGTGATTTTATTGATCATACCTCCTACATTTATGTCTAGATCATTAATGTACACTACAAACAGCAAGGGCCCCTGCGCCGAACCCTGCGGTACGTCACTGGACACACTGGATCTTGACTAGTCACTGGAAACAACAACGGCACACTCAGCCCTGTCAAGCCTGCAAAGTCCTCCTTACTAAAATCTGGGAGCTAATACAAAAATTGAGTGCGCTGTCCCACAGACTAGTCAAGCAACAGCCTGACATAGTCATACTCATGGAATCATACCTTACAGATAATGTCCCAGGCACTGCCATCACCATCCCTAGGTACATCCTGTCCCACCAGCAGGTCAGAACCAGTAGAGGTGGTGGCACAGTGGTATACAGTTGGGAGGGAGATGCCCTGGGAGTCCTAAATGTCGACTCCAAACCCCATGAAGTCTCATGGCATCAGGTCAAACATGGGCAAGGAGACCTCCTGCTGATTACCACCTACCTTGCATGCAGGTACAGCAAGCAGTTAAGAAGGCAAATGGTATGTTGGCCTTCACTGAGAGAGGACTTGAGTACAGGAGTAAGGATGTCTTACTGCAGCTGTACAGGGCCTTGGTGAGACCACACCTGGAGTATTGTGCGAGATTTTGGTTTCCTTACCCAAGAAAGGATATGCTTGCCATAGAGGGAGTGCAGTGAAGGTTCACCAGGCTGATTCCTGGGATGGCAGGACTGACACATGAGGAGAGGTTGGGCCGACTAGGCCTGTATTCACTGGAGTTTAGAAGAATGAGAGGGGATCTCATTGAAACATATAAAATTCTGACAGGAATGGACAGACTGGATGCAGGGATTTTTTTTTTATTTGTTCATGGGGTGTGGGCATCGCTGGCTGGGCCAGCATTTATTGCCCATCCCTAAAGTGCCATTTTTTTCCCCCCCAGAGTGGCTTACTAGGCCATTGCAGAGGGCTTTTAAGAGTCAGCCACATTGTTGTGGGTCCGGAGTCAGATGTAGGCCAGACCAGGTAAGGATGGCAGGTTTCCTTCCCTAAAGGACATTAATGAACCAGATGGTCTTTTACAACAATCAGCAATGATTTGTTTCATGGTCATTATGAGACTTTTAATTCCAAATTTTTACTGAATTTAAATTTCACCATCTGCCGTGGTAGGATTCGAACACAGATCCACAGAGCATTTCTCTGCTTCTCTGGAATACCAATCCAGGGAAAATAGCACTATGCCACACCCTCCCCTGCTTATGGGGTCTAGAACAAGGGGTCACGGTCTCAGGGTACAGGGTAAACCATTTAGGGCTGAGATGAGGAGAAACGTCTTCACTCAGGGTGGCGAACGTATGGAACTCTCTACCACAGAAGGCTGTGGAGGCCAAGTCATTGAATATATTGAAGGAAATAGATAGATTTATGGACTCTAAAGGCATCAAGGGGAATGGGGAGAGAGCAGGAGCAGTGTTGAGATAGAGGATCAGCCATGATCATATCGAATGGTGGAACAGGCTAGAAGGGCCAAATGACCTACTCCTATTCCTATTTTCTATATTTGCCTGATTGTACCACCCACCTCCCCTTGTCCCCTCCACAGCTCCTCCATGTTGAACACCACTTGTAGGAAACACTGAGGGTGGCAAGGGCGCAGAATGAACTCTGGGTGGGGGACTTCAATGTTCATTATCAAGTGTGGCTCAGTACCACCACTACAGAAAGAGCTGGCCAAGCCCTAAAGGACATAGCTGCCAGACTGGGTCTGCGGCAGGTGGTGAGGGAATCAACAAGAAGGAAAAACATACTTGACCTCATCCTCACCAACCTGCCTGCCATAGATGCATCTGCCCATGATAGTATCAGTTGGAGTGACCACCGCACAGTCCTTGTGGCGATGAAATCCCACCTTCACATTGAGGGTACTCTCCATCGTGTTGTGTGGCACTACCACCGTGCTAAATGGGATACATTTTGATTACATCTAGCAGCTCCAGACTGGGCAACCGTGAGGCATTATTGTTCATCATCAGCAGCAGAATTGTACTCAACCACAATCTGTAACCTCATGGCCTGGCATATACCACACTCTACCCATTGTAAGATTTAAACAGGGATTTCTATGTTTTTAGTAAAACCAGAGGTCAGCAGAATTCTCCAGGTGAAACTTGTACATCATAATGGCCAATATCAGCAGAACTCTCCAAACAGACCTTGGGGACCATATGGGATTAACTGGTTACGAGACAGAACTAGGGATGAGGATACCCAGATAAGGGTAAACACGAACATTCCCAGGGATGGAGCCAGGCTAGAACGAGATGAAGAGGCCCTGCTTGGTTGAGTAAAGATATGTACCTGGGGCTGGAGACATCTGCTTATCATGTGATTATGTACTGAATAGACTGGAATTTGAATAATGCAATGTGTACAAACCAGTTGTATATGAAAAGATGGTTTTCCTGTATTCGGTAGAGTTCTGTTTTAGCCAGGCTTAAGGCAGGGTCTCCCTGCGTTCGCTTGAATCAAACAATTGTTAGCCCATATCTGAGTCTCCTGTGGTCGATGCTTAAAAAGCACCACAACATCTGGTGCTGCGAGCAGGGTACTCGTCTCGAACCATCAGAGTGACAGTGCAAAACAAGTGAGTATAGTTTACTTACCACCCATTGTTAGTGCAGTAAGCCGACCTGGAGAACTCAGTACAGGAAGCGCTGAGAGAAGAGAGATCGCTAGCGAAGGGCCAAATCCATGCTGTTGGTATCTGCGCAGGAGCGGAGATAAAATCTGCGCAGGGGCTGAAATGGAATAACATCTGCACGGAGTACGAATAAATAAATAAAATGCAGTCGGGGAAGGAAAAGGAGAAAGAGAGCACTATAGACCTTGATTGGGGGTAGGAGGGTTTCATCACAAGGTTTATAGCGGAACGAAAGTCGAAACTTGTTAAGAAAATGTGGAAGAGCGGGTTGGACCCGAAAGGTCCCCCACTGAATTTTTGGTAAATTACTTAAGAATGAATTGATCTAAGTCACAAGAGTTGTTTTGAGAGAGAGAGAGAGAGGTGGGGGGGGGGGGGGGTTTAATGAGCAATGACAGGCAGGAGCAGAGAAAATGTAAGTTTCAGTCAGTTTGATTGTCCCTGCAGGTGGAGCCTCCAAAATCCCTTTATTCCCCCCACTGCTACTTGAAGTTTTGTTTAGAGTATGAAAGTTTTAAATCATTAAGTTCAATGTTATAAGAATGGAAATACATACCTTTATATATGTGTGTGTTTGTGTGCAATAAAGTATTTGTGTGCAAGGAAGCATTTGTATATGAGCTTTCATGTGTTTTCTTCCCTAAATTGTCATTTGTGTGTGGAGTTCAGCACTTTTATTTTGAGTTCAGCACTTCAATTAAATCTGAGGTTTTTGGCTCCAAAGGAAAAGTATACTCAAACATTCCAATGTTTTGAGTATAAGGTTCGAGTTGAGATTTCTGGCAAAATCTCAATTCTAATGTATTGCAAAGATAAAAGCGTTTTCCTTTGTTTGAGATGAACCAGCCTTTGTAAAACAAACTACCTGAATTCAAAAGGATTCTAGGAAAACCAACTCATAAACACACAGTCTAGGCAGTTTCAATGGATAAAAGGGGTTTCTTTTGAAGAGATGAATTAAATAGGAAAGGAAATCTGCATCCCAACAGCACTGTTATTTGAGTGCGGTGTAATTTAGCAGGTTACTTCTGAATAACTAGGATGCTATCCAAGATAAAGAATGTGTTGCTAAACATGTGGGACTTTTAATGTGGATACAAATTTATACACATGAGAAAGAGGTTGTTTTAACTTTGATAGTGTAAATTACAGTTCTTACAAGATTTAAAAATTTGAGGTTTGATTCCCAATAAAGTCCTCAAAGGGGAATTTTTATTTTAAACGGTTTAACAATAATTGACACTAATTCAAATGCTGCAAGCTTTTTGCACGTATGAGTTTGTTCCCAAAATATAAAGTTAAGCTCAAGGCCTTAACAAAGTTTAGCAGGAATCCAATTTTTGGCAGAGTTAATGAATCTGGGATCATTTTAAAATGAAAACAAAAGGTCAGACACAATCTAGAGTCAGAGAGTCATAGAGGTCCACAGCACAGAAAAAGGCCCTTCAGCCCATCGAGTCTGCGCCGGTCAAACAGAAGTAAGTGGGCGGAGGAGGATCCGGGATCCAGTGGTTGTCCACTTTGGTACCAACAGCGTAGGTAGGACCAGGAAAGAGGCTCTGCTGAGGGAGTATGAGCAGGTAGGGGCTAAATTAAAAAGCAGAACTTCCAAGGTAATAATCTCTGGATTATTACCCAAACCAAATTGGCGTAGGGTAAATAAGATTTGTGAATTAATTTGTGTGGTGCCGATTCATGGGGAAGTGGGACAAGTAGTGGGGAAAGTAGGAACTGTACTGTTAGGATGGTCTTCACCTGAACCGTGCTGGAACCAGTGTTCTGGCAATTTGTATAACTCTGGTGGTCGAGAGGGCTTTAAACTAAATCGTGGGGGCAAGGGATCAAGTGTGTGAGGATGTGATCAATTAAAGAGAGAAGCTAAGGCAAGAGAGAAAGTTACAATAAGAGAAGTGGCAATCGGTGTGATTTGAGTGTGCCAGCAGGTGAGGCCAGAGATTGCAAAAATGGTAAAAAGATAGAGTTAAAGGCTCTATCTGAACGCACAAAGCATTCATAACAAAACAGCTCAAATAGAAATAAAAATTTTATTTTTTAATTTAAATTTAATTTAATAGCCGTTGCAGAGACATGGCTGCATGATGACAAAAACTGGGACCTGAATATTCAAGGGCCAATGACATTTCAGAAGGACAGGAAGCTAAAGTTGAAGAGGGAGCTCTGTTAATAAAGGATGACATTAGTACAATTGAGAGAGATGATCTTGGTTCTGAAGATGAAGATGGAGAATCAGTTCAAATAGAGATGATAAATAGTAAAGCTAGGAAGTCACTTATGGGAGCAGTTTACAGGCCCCCTAACAGTAACCACACTGTAGGATGGGGTATACAGGAAGAAGTAATACTCTGGGGACCCAGGTTTGAATCCCATCACAGCAGATGGTGAAATTTTAATTCCAGATTTTTATTGAATTCAAAGGGCAATTAGAGGTGGGCAATAAATGCTGGCCTAGCCAGTGATTCTCACGCCTCATGTACGAATCTTAAAAAAAAGGTCATGGGGGCATGTGAGAAAGGTCTGGCAATAATCGTGGGTGATTTTGAACTACATACAAATTGAGAGAATCAGGTTGGCAAAGGTAGCCTGGAAGATGAGTTTAGAGTGTGTTTGGGACAGCTTAAAGCAGCATGTGCTAGAACCAACCAGCGAGTGGGCTTTTCTAGATCTGGTAACATGCAATGAGATGGGATTAATTAATAACCTCATCATAAATTCGCCCCTGGGTAGCAGTGATCATAACATGTTTGAATTTTGCATTCAGTTCGAGGGTGAGAAGAATGGGTCTAAGACTAGTATTTTAAACTCCAGGGCAATTATGATGTAAAGACAGAGCTGGCTAAAGCGAACTGGGAAATTAGGTTGAGGGGTAAGTCCTACTTTTTTTTTTTCTTTTCCCTCCTATTTTAAAATTTATTTCGATCTATTGTTTCATCTCTACCTTTTAGCCCATTTCAATCCCTTCCCCTCCCCCCCACCCGCACTAGGGCCATCTACCACTAGCTTGTCCTGCTTGCTTCCCTTAATGTCCCCATTCGCACATCCTTTAGATAATATCACCACCGTCAACACCTCTTTGTCCTTTTGTCTATGACATCTTTGGCAATCTCTTCTTGGCCTCCACCTATCACTGGCCCCCTATCGAGCTCTCCTGTCCCCTTCTACCAGCTTATATTTCTTCTCATTTCTATATGTCTTAGTTCTGATGAAGCGTCATACGGACTCGAAAAGTCAACTGTGTCCCTCTCCGCAGATGCTGTCAGACCTGCTGAGTTTTTCCAGGTATTTTTGTTTTTGTTCTAGATTTCCAGCATCCGCAGTATTTTGCTTTTATCCTGGTAAATCTCCTCTGCACTCTCTCTAGTGCAATCACAACCTTCCTGCACGCAATACTCGAGCTGTGGCCTGACCAGCGTTGTATACAGTTCCAGCATAACCTCCCCGCTCTTATATTCTATGCTTCAGTTAATAAAGGAAAGTATCCCATATGCCTTCTTAACCACCTTATCTACCTGTCCCGCTACCTAATGGGGCCGGTGAACACGTACACCAAGGTCCCTCTAATCCTCGGTACTTCCCAGGGTCCTGCCATTCATCGTGTATTATCATGCCTTGTTTGTCCTGCCCAAGTGCATCACCTCACACTTATCTAGTGGGTTACTTTTGAGAAAATAAAATGTTGTTTGAGCAGAAGATAAGGAGGCAAAATAAGTTAATGCCTGGAATCAAATAGAAATGTTTGATTTCTGTTTTAAAAAAGTTATGCAACTACTTTATTGGATTGTAAAGTCTCTCCAGACAACCTGAAAGAGATAAGAGGTAGCTTGCATGTGTAAAATGGTATGAGGGAATCACTAAGGGTAGGAGATAGAGTTAGGGAAAGAGGACACAATATACAAACTGTTTTAAGAGAACTGAATTTGATAATCTGGCCATCACTTGAGACAGGGGAGATAAGCAAAGATCTGGAGACAGAGATCCCAGTTGATATGGAATGGTTAATATAACCTAAAGAGTAAGGAAACATTCTAAACGGTCAAGGCAATAGAGAAACTAACATCAAGAGAATCTTAGGATGATCATGGTCAGAGGCAGTAAAAAAAAACTTAAAGGTAAAAGTATAAGTAATCTGTAGTTGAGGCAATTTAAGGGTAAGGAGAAATAATACTTAACAATTTACCACAAGATGGATACAGGTAAAGGGGAAGCTGGGAAAAGGCTAAATAGATGTATTTACTGACTGTATTAATGTGCCTGCAAGCTACAAAATGTAAGGCTACAGGATTAACACCATAATCACATGCAGAGTTAAGCGGCTCCCAGAGAGAACAGCCACTGGAAGTGAAGATACTGAGCCATTGAAAGATAGGATAAGAAGGTGCATTGTAGAGTTGTGTAGACAGTTTAAAGAATTGAGGTCTGAGGTGAGACAGCAGTAGGAGGTAGCAGACCAGGAAAGAAGTGAGGGGGGTGTCTCCCCCAGGACATGCCAGAATTGAGGGATAAGGTAATGGTGAAGGTAACACCCGAGAAACCAGGTTTCTCAACCAAGTGGAGAGGACTTTACAAGATAATAATGATTAACACCACTTGCGCCTGTGTGGATATGTAAGGGAAGGGATGCTGGAAGCACTGGTTGCAACTGAAGCATGTTACTAACTGATCTTATTTTATAGAATTAATCTCGACCGACTGGTGACAAACGGAACGATTATTTGTTTAATTTACAGAATGTTAACCGCCACACCAATATTCGTGGGATTGGTAATCCTAGGGGAGGGAATGGGGAATACCACCTAACAAACACCACAGACGCGATTATGGTCTACCACAAGCAGTGAGGAGTGCAACACCCAACATGGGACACTGAATGTAACACTAGGAGAGCAAATAAATTTGCATTGCAGTATGAGTCTACTAAAGTTCAGACACGGAAGCAGTAACGACTTGATTAACCATGGGTGGTTGATGGGGACCCTTTGGGGATACTGGTTTGTTTGTTAAATTCCTGAAACTAACTAATGTATATGTTTTAAACATAAGGAATGGGAGGATTTTGTTTGTGAGAAAGAAAATCATAAACATGTGGCATGCATGACAGGGTATGCCCAGGTTTTTTACCCATTCTCCTCCCAAAAATTAGGGATGAGACACTTGTGGTCCGAATGACAATAATAAATGAACGTGGGCACAGGACAATAATAATGGTGGACGTTACAACCATTTCACTACCTTTCATGACAAAGGACAATCGGTCCCAGCAGATGCATTTAAAACCCCACAAGCCATGCCAACTGACCCACCTTATCCGACATTAAACCCAGGACCGGAAAATAGACTTGTGCTGATTAATGATAATAAGATCTTGTATGATAGTGTACACCATGAGCTGGTACCCGTGGTCCTAAACATTTCTGACATAGCCCTGCCCCGATGGTGCTCGACTCATACTCAAGCACTATATATGACCTTAATGGGTCAGTTAATAATAGAAGCAGCTCAGTTCAACAGTGGAACACAGCCAATGGCCCGGGGAAGAGCCGGCTGAACTGCAGCCTGGTAAATTATGTAGCTACAGTGCTTAATACAGGAACCTCGTTAGTTAATTCCATCAGCCTAGCTACTGTGGACCAAAAGGTCCGAACCTTAAGTTCATAGCTTAAGAAAATTTTAGAAAAGGGGCAAGGGATCCTTTCATTCAACGAGACGCAGACCAAGGCCTGACACGAACAGTTCAGATCTTGACCACTGTGCTGGAGGGTCATGCGGGCATTAACAAATTAATCGGAATGGGTAAGAACATCTTGGATGATGCAAATAGGAACAATGTCTGCAGTACCTATGGATCTTGGGTGCTTGAACAAACATGGGAAAATTTGACACAAATTAAGAGCATGACCCCTTTATGGGTAACAAATGCACATCTTTTTAACCTTTCACCACACAATCACAATTTGACTGGTTGCCAGCTCAGCTTAACGCGTGTATGGAACTGATGCCGAATGTATAATGGATAATAACATGTTGATAGGCATTGTTTTGTTAATACCCATTATACCCAAGTCAACACCCAGCAGGGCATTATATAGGGTAGAGAATATAGGGGTAATCAGGGGGAATCATTATGTGAGATATCACAATATATTGCCAAACGCAGTAGAGAGAGGGTAGTATGGTTAGTACTTCATTGGATGGATGCAGTATCGAAGCCACTTCAGTAGTAGGCACTCATCCGATATACGAATCAGATGAGGCAAGGTGTGGATTTAATGCTACAACAATTGTACAGTGGAGACTACATGGGTTGCAAAGTTCCAGTACAGCTATAACACTGGCAACTACCCGGCTATGTGAAAAATTGCCCAGGTATGTCCTATACACAAAAAGGAGGACAAATCCAACTCAGCCAATTACTGCCCCTTCGGTCTACTCTCCTTCAACAGCAAAGTGATAGAAGGGGTCATCAGCGGTGCTGTCAAGGGGAATTTACTTCGCAATTACTGCTCACTGATGCTCAGTTTGGGTTCTGCCAGGGCCACTCAGCTCCTGACGTCATTACAGCCTTGGTTCAAACATGGACAAAAGAGCTGAACTGATGTGAGAGTGAATGCCCTTCACATCAAGGCAGCACGTGGCCTAGTGTGGCATCAAGGTGCCCTAGCAAAACTAGAGTCAAGAGGGAATCAAGGGCAAAACTCTCCCCTGGTTGGAGTCATATCTAGCATAAAGGAAGATGGTTGTAGTTGTTAATAATATATGATTATAATATATACACAATTTTTAAAAAAAATTATTCATTCATGGGATGTGCTGGCTGGCTAGGCCACCATTTATTGCCCATCCCTAATTGCCCTTGATGTGATGGTGGTCGTGAGCTGCCATCTTGAACCGCTGCAGTCCATGTGGTGTAGGTACACCACACAGTGCTGTTAGGGAGAGTGGTCCAGGATTTTGACCCAGCAACAGTGAAGGAGTGACAATTTATTTCCAAGTCAAGGTGGTGAGTGATTTGGAGGGGAATTCCCAGGTGGTGTTGTTCCTATCTGTCTGCTGTCTTTGTCCTTCTAGATGGTAGTGGTCATGGGTTTGGAAGGTGCTGCCTAAGGAGATTGGTGAGTTGCTGCAGTGGATCTTGTAGGTGGTACACATCTCATTGGTGGTGGAGGGCATGAATCATGAATCATCTGAGTTCCAGGACATCACTGCAGGAGTTCCCCAGGGTAGTGTCCAAGGCCTAGCCATCTTCAGCTGCTTCATCAATGACCTTCCTTCCATCATAAGGTCAGAAATGGGGATGTTCACTGATGTTTGCACAATGTTCAGCGCCATTCACAACTCCTCAGATATTGAAGCAGTCCACGTCCAGATGCAGCAAGGCCTGGACAATATCCAGGCTTGAGCTGACAAGTGGCAAGTAACATTCACGCCACACAACTGCCAGGCAGTGACCAGCTTCAACAAGAGAAAAACTAACCATCGCCCCTTGACATTAAATGGCATGAATCCCTCACTATCAACATCCTGGGGGATTACCATTGACCAGAAACTGAACTAGACTAGCCATATAAATCCTATGGCTGAAAGAGTAGGTCAGAGACTGGGAATCCTGTGGTGAGTAAGTTTTTTTTATTCATTCATGGGATGGGGGCTTTGCAGGCTAGGCCAACATTTATTGCCATCTCTAATTGCCCTTGAGGGCTGAGTGCCACTGCAGAAGGCTTTTAAGAGACAACAACATTGCTGTGGGTCTGGAGTCACATGTAGGCCAGGCCAGGTAAGGACAGCACATTTCCTTCCCTAAAGTACATTAGTGAACCAGGTGGGCTTTTACCACAATCAAAAATGGTTTCATGGTTATCATTAGGCTTTTAATTCCAAATTTTTTGTTGAATTCAGGTTTCACCATCTGCTGTGATGGGGTTCGAACCCAGGTCCCCAGAGCATTACCCTGGGTCTCTGGATTAATAGCCCAGTCACAATGCCACGACACCACTACCTCCCCTCCTGACTCTTGTCTATCATCTACAAGGCACAAGTCAGGAGTGTGATGGAATACTCTCCACTTGCCTGGATGAGAGCAGCTCCCACAACACTGAAGAAGCTTGACACCATCCGGGGCAAAGCAGCCCACTTGATTGGCACCCCATCCACAAACATTCACGCCCTCCACCACCGACACAGAGTAGCAGCAGTGTGCACCATCTACAAGGTGCACTGCAGGAATTCACCAAGGCTCCTTCGACAGCACCTGCCAAACCCACGACCACTACCACCTAGAAGGACACGAGCAGCAGATAGATGGGAACACCACCACCTGGAAGTTCCCCTCCAAGCCACACAGCATCCTGGCTTGGAAATATATCACCGTTCCTTCACTGTCACTGGGTCAAAGTCCTGGAACTCCCTTCCGAACAGCACTGTGGGTGTACCTACACCACATGGATTACAGTGGTTCAAGAAGGTAGCTCACCACCATCTCAATGGCAATTAGGGATGGGCAATAAATGGTGGCTTAGCCAGCGACACCCACGTCCCATGAATGAATTTTTAAAAACTAGCGCTTGTACAACTGAAGCATAACATTCCTACTTTGGTGACCATTCTGACAATTTTTGAGAACCCATTTTGATACATATTTTCAAAATCAGACCAGTGACTGCTCTCTGTTCTGCTATCACATTTGCTCTTAGATATCTTCTTCAGAATGGATTTCTCCTTCTTCCATTCTCGTACCGGTTTTTCACTCACACTAAGTTTCTTCGCTGCAACACAGTTATCTGACTTAGTATAATGTTACAAATTTTAACTTGAAAGCAGCTTTGCATTTTATTCTTTTTGCTGGAGGACCCATTTCTGTTCATCAGTCGCCATGCCGTGCATAGTCTGTTGCGCGGGCATGCCTTAACTCCAACGCAAATGAGCAAGGACAGACAGATATTGTAATATGGGCAACCACCTCTTCACCCTCCTGTGTCTCTTTGCCACTCACCCAAATTAAATACAAACTAAACTGGGATTCAAACGACAGAATCAAAAGCTGATTAAAACATTAGGGACAATTTCAAATATCACATTACTGCAGCATCAAAGCAGGTCTATCTTTCAATTATTTCAACAATGCACAATGATTTGCTGGCACAGACATAATGGCCCTCCTTCTGTGGTGTAAATCTTTCTATCTTTCTATGAACTGAATATTTAATAAGCCACAATGCAAAATATTCTTTAAAAGTGAACTCTGACTTCCATATTAACATGGTGATGAAAATGAAAGCAGCCAGGTTACTCTGATGATACATTTCTCCAAGTCTACACACCAGCTGCCTGTCTAACACATCAGTGACTGAAGTAATTATTCACACTGCTTACAGAGTTAATGAAATGCCAGGATCTGCTCCTGCAGAACAAGAATTCACACAGGGCTGAATTTTCACCTCAGCGTGCAGGCGCTTGCCCCATACGCATAAACCTGAAATAGCGCACGTGGGAGCATCCCAACCTCATCGAGCACTCGCATGATATTTCATGCTGCCGACTCCCGTGCGCACCAGCCGACAATTAAGAGTGCCTTAAAGGCCATTAATCGATTAACTAAATGGAATTTTTCCCTGCCCGTCCAACCTTACCACCCAGGCAGCGCTAAGCGTCTCAGCGCACGATTCACGCTGGCTGGCCATTAATTGGCCAGCCAGTGTGAAATCACGGTCAGGGCCCAATGGCGGACGGTGGACCGTTGCACGGCCGCTCCCAGGTCCACCTGCTTGACGAGGGGAAAATCCTCCCCACAGTTTACCGTGCACATTCTGTTTGGCATCACAACAGAGAGATGAGTCGATCAGAATCTGCAAAGTTATTTCCAAATTTGCACATAACTGATGAGTTTTAACAAGTATAAAATACTGAAGCTTTTTACTTTTATGGCCACAAAGTCCTTCAGATGGACTAACCTTGATTAGAAACCACAAATAAACATTCAAGCATTGGTTTTGTTCCAGTGTTAAGTCCCTTTTAATTTCCAGGAATGCTGCGTCTTGATGATGTAGTATTTTAACTAACTTGGAGTTTTTTAAAGCGATAACAGAGTGGGTTGATGAGGGCAATGTTGTTGATGTGGTGTACATGGATTTTCAAAAGACATTCAATACAGTGCTACATAACAGGCTTGTGAGAAAAGTTATAGCTCATGGAATAAAAGGGACAGTAGCAACGCGGATACAAAATTGGCTGAGTAATGGGAAACAGAGAGTAATGGTCAATGGATATTTTTTGGGCTGGAGGAAGGTTTGTAGTGGAGTTCCCCAGGGGTCAGTATTGGAAGCAGTTCAGAGAAGGTTTACCAGACTAATACCTGGAATAAAAACAAAAAGCTAAAAGCTACTGCAGATGCTAGAAATCCAAAACAAAAATAGAATTACCTGGAAAAACTCAGCAGGTCTGGCAGCATCGGCGGAGAAGAAATCAGTTAACGTTTCGAGTCCTCACGACCCTTCAGCAGAACAGTTCAGAACAGTAGGGATGTTCACTGATGATTGCACAATGTTCAGCACCATTCACAATTCCTCAGACATTGAAGCAGTCCATATCCAAGTGCAGCAAGACCTGGACAACATCCAGGCTTGGGCTGACAAGTGGAAGTAACATTCGCCCCACACAAGTGCCAAGCAATAGCCATCTCCAACAAGAGAGAATCTAACCATAGCCCATTGATGGTCAATGGCATTACCATCGCTGAATCCCCCACTATCAAGATCCTGGGGGATACCATTGACCAGGAACTGAGGTGGACTATCCATATAAATACTATGGCCACAAGAGCAGGTCAGAGGCTAGGAATCTTGCGGCGAGGAACTCACCTCCTGACTCCCCAAAGCCTGCCCACAATCTACAAGGCACAAGTCAGGAGTGTGATGGAGTACTTTCCCCTTGCCTGCATGAGTGCAGCACCAAGAACAGTCAAGAAGCTTGATACCATTCAAGACAAAACAGCCTGCTTCATTGGCACCACATCCACAATCACTCCCTCTACCACCGATGCACAATGGCAGCAGCACTGTGTACCATCTACAAGGTGCACTGCAGGAACTCACCAAGTTTCCACAGAAAACATTTTCCAAACCTACGATCACCTATAAGGACAACGGCAGCAGTTAGATGGGAACACCACCACCTGGAAGTTCCCCTCCAAGCCACTCACCATCCTGACTTGGAAATATATCGCCATTCCTTCACTGTCACTGGGTCAAAATCCTGGAATTCCCTTCCTAAAAGCACTGTAGGTGCATCTACACCACATGGACTGCAGCAATTCAAGAAGGCAGCTCATCACCACCTTCTCAAGGGCAATTAGGGATGGGAAATTAAAAATGCTGGCCGAGCCAGCGAATTCCACATCCCTTGAAATAATGAAAATAAAAATTTGAAAAGATAGCTATGAAATTGAATTGACCAAGAGACGCTTGGACTAGAATGTTACAGAGTGTTTTGCCAGGTGCAGCACTGAATGTGTTGCAAGCTTATCAGAGGAACAATCTACAGACGATGAGATAATAAAGGCGGCAATATTAAATGTAATTGAGCTTTTCTCTGAAGTTTATCAGTTGAAGTTTAAGCAGGTAAATAGTAAAAGGGTGGTAAGAGAAAGAGTAGGACCGATTAGGGGCAAAAAAAGGGGACGCATGTGGAGGCTGGAGAAATAACAGAGGTGTTGAATGAGTACATTGCATCTGTCTTTACAAAAGATGATGATGTTACCCAGGCCAAGGTGAGAGAGGAGGTAACTCATACACTAGAAGAACTTGCAATCGAGAGGAAGGAGATGTTGGAAAGGCTATCTTTACTTAAATAGACAAGGTACCAGGACCGGATGAGATACATCCAAGGGGACTGAGGGAAGTGAGAGTGGAAATTGCAGAGGCGCTAGTGATAATCTTCCAGTCTTCCTTCGACACAGGGGAGATGCTAGAGGACTGGAGAACTGCAAATGTTACACCCTTGTTCAAAAAGGGGTGCAAGGGTAAAGCTGGCAATTACAGGCCAGTCAGTTTGGCCTCAGTGGCTGGGAAACTTGTAGAAAATATAGCAGGGGGTAAAATCAATAATCATTTAGACAAGTACAGGATAATTAAGGAAAGCCAGCATGGGCTCATCAAGGGAAAATCATGTTTAATTAGCTTGTTGGAGTTTTTTTGAGGAGGTAACAGAGAAGGTTGATAAAGGAAACACTGTTAATGTGGTGTATATGGATTTTCAAAAGGCATTTGATACAGTGCCACACAACAGACTTGCGAGCAAAATTCTAGGTCATGGAAGAAAAGGGAAAGTAGGCACTTGGATAAGAAATTGGCTGAGTGACAGAAATAGACAGTAGTGATAAATAGTTGTTTTTCAGATTGGAGGCATGTTTGTAGTGGAATTCCTCAGGGGTCAGTTTTGGGACGCTTGCTCTTCCTGATCTATATTAATGACCTAGACTGTGGTGTGCAGGGCATGATTTCAAAATTTGCAGAAGATACGAAGATTGGAAATGTTGTCAACTGTGATGAGGATAGTCTTCAACTTCAAAAGGACATAGTCATGTTGGTGAATTGGGCAGACAAGTGGCATATGAAGTTCAATGCAGAGAAGTGTGAGGTGATTCGTTTTGGCAGGAAAGATATGGCGAGGCAATACAAAATAAAGGGAGAGCCTCGAAAGGAGGTGCAGGAACAGGGGGACCTCGGTGTATACATACATAAGTCATTGAAGATGGCAGGGCATGTTGAGAGAGCAGTTAATAAAGCATATAGTATCTTAGGCTTTATTAATAGGGGCATTGAGTACAAGAGTAAGGAGGTCATTTTGAACTTGTATAAGACAGTCAGGCCTCACCTGGAGTACTGCATCCAGTTCTGGGTGCCATACTTGAGGAAGGATGTGAAGGTATTGGAGAGAGTACAGAGGAGATTCACAAGAATGATTCCAGGGATGAAGTACTGGAGCTATGAGGATAAACTGGAGAGATTGAGACTGTTTTTCTTCGAGAAAAGAAGGCTGAGAGGAAACTTGATCGAGGCATTCAAAATGCTGAGGGGTCTGGACAGGGTAAATAGTGAGAAACTGTTCCCGCTCAAGGGAACATCGAGAACAAAAGGTCACAGATTCAAAATAATTAGCAAAAGGAGTAAATGTGATGTGAGGGAAAATGTTTTCACCCAGAGGGTGGTTGGGGTCCGGAACAAACTTCCTGAAAGGGTGGTGGAGGCAGGTTCGATCGAGGTATTCAAAAGGGAATTCAATTGCTATCTGAGAAAGGAGAATGTGCAAGGGTTACAGGGATAAGGCAGGGGAATGAGACTAGGTGGAATGCCCTTTCAGAGAGCCAGTGCAGACTCGATGGACCAAATAGCCTCCTTCTGCACTGTAAAGATGCTGTGATACTATGAGAAGAAAGAGATCTAATAAGACTTCTGTAAAGTTTGGAGGAGAAAAATACATTGGGTTCGATTTTCTGCACCCGCCCGCTGCCGGAATCTTCCAGTCCCACCGCAAGCCAATGGGCTTCTGGCTGAGGCACTGCCTCGCCTGCGGCGGGTCCCACCCGCGACAGGGCCGCAAAATCCCAGCTATTATCTGGGAACAATGGTTCAGGGCATTAAAATTAGACAAGACTTTTGAAAATGTTAAGAGAGTTTATGATTATGGAAGAATTTAGAAATAGCATTCCAGTAAACATTAAGACATATTTAGATGAAACACAAAGCAAAAAGATCAGGGAAGCCGCTTGCTGTTTTAGCCGATACATAGAATATTTCACAGATAGTCGAGTGTAGGCAAAGGGTCACATGGAAATCAGCAAGGAAATTCGAGTTACAGAAAACCTAGTGATGGTGAAAACGTTAGTAATAAGGATCAAGCTGAAGGACACCAGTCTATTAAAGATGGAAAGGAGGAAAGTAGAATCGAAGTAAGGAAACTGAGATATTACCATCGTAATAAGGCTGGACACACAAGATCAAGTTGTTGGAGGTTAAATGGGGGACAGATTGCAGTGATAGGAACTCAGAAGAGTTCTGTAAGTAAGAGTATTGTGGGCTCTGAGATCCAGGTGCAAGACAACCCAGTAGTTTTTGTACAGGTGGAGAAAGAAGAATCAGTGGTAGCTAGGAGTGGGAACGTGTTCATAATCTACCCAAGGGAGTCCTGAAGAGCAGGTTACAGAGATGTTTAAAGATTTTATATGCAAAGGGAAAGTATATCCAGATTTACAGGGAAGAGCAGGAAAGGATGTCAAAATTTTAAGGGACACAGGGGCTAGCCAGTCCTTAATGTTATGGGATAGTGCCATCTGTTGTCCAGAAGAGTTATTGCAGGAGAGTGTATTAATTAGTGGGATTCATGGGGGGGGTCAATCCTACTTCAGTGTATAAAGTAAATTTTAAAAATGATTTGAAAACAGGAAAGGTGATTGTTGGGGTAGTAGAGAAATTGCCCATTGCAGGGGTTCAATTTATTCTACGGTATTATATAGTTGGATCACAGAGATTGACTATGCCTGCTGTAATAGAGCAGCCTGTTGAGACACAATCAACAGAGATTTTACAGAAAGAGCAGCCTGGATCGTTTCCAGATTATGTGGTGACGAAATCACAAACGCACAAGTTTAAACAGGAAGAGGAAGAATCTAATAGACTAGAGAAGGGTGCTGAAATTCAGTTGGTTGGATCAATCTTTGAAAATATTACTCAGGAGGAGGTTGAAAAGGATGAGGTTGAGGTGTTTAGGCCATTGAAGTTAGTGGAGTTATAGCAGCAGGATCCAGACTTCAAGCAGTTATACCAGGCAGCTTATTCTGAAATAGAAGCAGAATATATTGCAGAGTGTTATTACATTAAGAGCAATGTATTAATAAGGAAATGGAAACTGCCTCATGTTCCAGCAGATGAAAAGTAGGCAACAGTTCACCAAGTAGTGATACCATCTGGGTACTGGAATGAAATTTTGAGAGTGGCTTATGAAATTCCAATGGCTAGACATTTGGGAATTAGGAAAACTCAAGCTAGGATACAAAAACATTTCTATTTGCCTGAACCACAAAGATGAAGTTAAATTATGTCAAACCTGTCACACATGTCAGGTGATAGGAAAACCTCAAGCAGTAATTAAACTTGCACATTTAATTCCAATTCCAGTATTTGTGAAACTTTTTAACAGGGTCCTGACTGATTGTGTAGGATCTCTTACTAAGACTAAAAGTGGAAATCAGTAGTTACTGACAATCATGAATGTGTCCACGAGATTTCCAGAAGCAATACCTTTAAGGAAAATTACAACAAAGGTGACTGTGGAGGAGTTAACCAAATTCTTCACAAGATATAGATTACCAAAAGAAATACAGTCGGATCAGGGTTCAATATCATGTCACAGCTTTTTAAATAAGTAATGAACAGCCTAGTAAAAAAGCAATTTAAGCCATCAGCCTATCACTCTGAATCACAAGGTGCCTTAGAAAGGTGGCATCAGACTTAAAAGACTATGACTAGAGCATATACTCAAGACTACCCACATAATTGGGATCAAGAGACTCCATTCTTGTTATTTGCTATTAGGGGCGCCCATAATGAGTCAACGGGGTTCAGTTCTTTCGAGTTAATTTATGGTCGTGAAATAAAGGAGTCACTCAAATTGATACAGGAGAAACTGGAGGGTCAAGATCTGGATTATGTAACGAAATTCAGAGAAAGATTAAGTAAGGCGTGTGAGTTAGCTAAGAAACATTTAAAGATATCTCAACAAGTGATGAAAGCAAATGCAGATAAAAGGGCAAAGGCTCGTCGTTTTGTGGCTGAGGAACAAGTGTTTGTATTGTTGCCAGTGCCAGGCGAACCGTTGAAGGCAAGGTTTAGTGGTCCTTACCAGTTCAAAAAGAGACTGAGTGAGGTAAACTATATCGTGAATACCCCAGATAGAAGAAAGATTCAGCAAGTGTGCCATGTAAATATACTCAAAAAATACTTTGACAAAGAGGATAAACAGAAGGTGGTACTGATAGTTGTAAGGAAAAGGGGATAGAAATTAAGGATTCTGAAATTGCCCTTCTTTTGATTAAATTGGACAATGAGGAAGTACTTAAGAATATAAATGTGATATTAGGCTACCTTCCAGAAAAGTGTCGGAGTAATTTAGAAGGACTATTGCAGGTATTTTAGAGTTACTGTAGAGAGCTTAAGGGTTGGTCGTTGGCTGTGTGAGGAAGATCTCCTGTAAACATCTCTACACTGGGAGAAGATGCAGTTTGAATCAGCCATCTAATCAGCCAGACAAAATGCAGTCTTGTTCTGAATTCTTGGATTTCCACAGTGGAGTGGAACAGAGTTTAAGAGGTTGTGCGGTATGCCTTTATTAAAGTTACAGTAGATTGCCTTGGGTAACATTACTGGATTTTACAGTTGAACATCGATAAAGGAGTGTTGCCTGGAAGGTGTTTACTTCTGGGTCTGAGCAAGTAGAGATGCTTTTGGGGAAATGTTTAGTAAGACTAATTTTAACTTTGCACCTGTAATTTTGTGCACTTAAGTTTTCTTTTATTCTTGTTAATAAAACTTCTACTTTTAATTTTTGAAATCCCATAGTGTCACTGGACATCTTGCTGCTAAGATCAGTGCATTTTCTTCTCGTTTTCAGAATACAAAAAAAAAAGTGTCTGATGCGTATGCCAAGTTTCCCTCTGGGATTTGGTTTACTCAGCAATTACCATCTGCTGTGGTCATAACAATAATGAGGCAAAGAAGGAAAGAAAAGAAAGCAAATCCTGCTGTCCAGATCCCCCAACCTCGTACAACATCCTGTCCTATGTATCTAAAGATCTACAGGTCAAGACCTGTTCAGTCACATAACTCATGACCCTGAGTAGGTATCATCCTGGATTAGTGGGACAGCCACCGCCGCTGATCCCAGAGAGCAATGGAAACTGAGTCATTAAACATTTTCAAGGTTGAAGGTTACAGGAGGCAGGCAGGGAAGCTATGGCCACAGTCAAATCAGCTGTGGCCTTATTGAATAGCAAAGCAGGCTCGAGGGGCCAACTGACCTACTCTTGTTCCTATTTCTTATGTTCTTATGTAAATTAATGGCAGCACAAAGAAACAGATCCCCAGGACCAGATGGTTTTCATCCCAGGGTTTTAAAGGAAGTAGGTCAGAACATTGCAGATGTCTGAACTATAATCAAATTTCTCTTGCTTTAGGAACTGTTCATTTAGTTTTATTTTCATTTTACTCCACTATTGGAGAAAGACACTAGATGGCAATTATAGCTTAAGATCTGTTGTTAGGAAATGACTAGGGTACATAATTAAAGAGAGAGATGACTGAACGCCTTGAAAATGTACAACTGATTAGATCAATCCAGCATGGGTTTACAAAAGGTAGGACCTGCCTGATGAATCTGATTTAAATTTTTTGACTTGAATGTTTATTTCTCTCTGGTTTAATCACTTCATATCTTTTAGTTTTTCCTTTGTCTGCAATACCTCAAGCACACTTTCTGACTGTTACTCTTTCTCCTTTTGTTTTTGAACAAGTATTAATACTACCTTTACCATCTCCTTTAATGAAAAAAAATGAAAGTTTGTTCTGGAAGAAATAAATTGAACACTAACAAGACCTGACAGCCCAATAACACTACTACTTGAATTTGGGACAGTTTTAAACAGAAAAAAAGTCAGGCACAATCTAGTGGTTACTTCTGAGAAAATGAGTTGCTTAAAAGAACAAGCAAAATATGGCAATGGCTGGAATCAAGTGAGAATGTTTAATTTCTGTTTTAAAGATATTATGAAAAACATTTTATTGGGCTATAACGTTTCTCCAGGGCTCATGAATGAGAAAAGGTGGTAACTATTGCATGTGTAAAGTGAGGAAGTGACTGAAAGTAACAGATAGAGTTAGGGAAAAAGACAACACTAAATGAGAATTGGAATAACTCACATTGGGTGTAGTTCAACTGAATATATTAACCTGATGCATGCTCTAGTGAAAGAAAAGTGTAGATGAGACTAATAAGTTGACAGCTTTCTCTTGGATATATTTGTGTCCTTGCCTATGAACTTTTTAAGAGAACTGAATTTGATAGTCTGGCCACCACCTGAGACATTGGGGCCATGCAGGAGAGAAGCAAAGATCTTAAGACAGAGACCCCCTTTGATCATTTGAGGAGATTACCTGAAAGTCAGGAAGGTTTATCAGGTGGAGCATGTGTGACGCAACTTCACAACTTCACGAGGAAAAAAAAGTAGGAACTGGGACTGCAGTGAGAGTGTGCATAAGAACTTGTTACATGTGGAGTAACTAACACGTTCAGCATGGTGAAGCTGCACTGAAGAATAGGTCCCAGACATGTTCAGGTCCCCGACAAACAGCATGACATGAAATGGTTAATATGGCCTGAAGAATAAGACAGCATTTTAAATTATCAAAAATAATAAAGAAAGAGAAACTGATTTTAAGACAATTAAGGTAGCAGTGGTCAGAGGGAGTAAAAATAAAGTTAAAAGTAAAAGGAATTTTGTGTTGGGACAATTGAGGGTAGGGAGAAATAATACCTAATAAGAATTATCCACACGCTAGATAGAGTACCTGTAGATCTTTGAACACATAGGACAGGATGTTGTACGAGTTCGGGGGATCTGGAGTGCAGGATTTGCTTCCTTTTCTTTCCTTCTCTGCCTCATTATTGTTATGACCAATTTCAGCATAATATAAACTAAAAAGTGACCTTGATTTAAGTGATAGGCCGGGGGGAGGTGACCAAACTGACATGCTGGATACCTGTCTTCATTGGTTAGAAAGGTTCAAACAAGTGATTGACATAGGGCAAACTGCCAGCCCCTAGAAATAACAGGCTGAATCATCCCTGATTTGCACTAAGTGGGGTAGCAGGTGGGAAAAAGGAGGCTTTACCAGCCACATTGGCGACTTTTCGCGCCGTATTGTCCCATTCCTAGCACGTCCAGCCTCATTAATAATGCATTCATGGGGAACATGCTGGCTTGCTGGCGGGCGGGCTTGGATTTGCCTGCCATGCCACAACGTCAGTGCATCCTCGCTCCGGGTGCCATATTTAAAATGCACCAAAGCGCAGCCTACTTCATGTCTTCAGACTAGGGCTGCTCCAGGTGACAGATGGCCCCAAAAGCAAGGAAGGTGGTAGCCCCCAAATTTAGTGACGCCTCTCTGGGGCGCCTGTTGGACACAGTGGATGGCCGCCACGCGACCCCCTCTCTGGCTGTAGGATGTCCACCAGAGTCACCTATCCGGACCAGGAGGCAGCGGGAGTGGTAGTCAACGCCAACAGAGCACAGGGGAGATCAGCCATTCCAGTGCAGGATTGGCTGACCTCCTCTGTGGTCCGGTGATAAGTCAACCACCTCATCACTCTCAACTCTCACACTCATAAACCCATCACACATCCACAGGATCTCATACCTCAAGGGACAACACCACTAACTCTCATACACACCCTCACAGGGTTCACAGGGAGCTCTGCCAAGCGACCGACACCCTCAGCCAGCCACTCCCTCAGCACCATCCAAGTCTTCACCTCCAGCCAAGAGGACGCCTCCTCCATTGACGAACTGGAAATGAGCAGACTGGAAGACCCCTCACAGCGCTTACCCACACCCTCCACCAGCACAGAGACACGCGCCTAGGTGGTACCTAGAACTAGAGCAAGCTTAGGTTTACAATCTGGTGGTCACTGCACGGACACGTGTCCGTAGCAGGAGACAGGTTCAGCCGAGCTCCCCAACACTCAGGGCACTGCTGGGGAAGAGGCATCTGTGAGGTCCAAGTCAGAGGTTGAGCCTCTGGATTCAGCCTTCCAAATCATCGTGGAGAATCAGAAGGCAGCAGGGGAACACAGAGCTGTTGGAAGCCCTCAGAGTGGCGCGCGAGTTGGAGGGGTGGAACGCTTGCTCGCTGAAGTGGTGCCCACAAGTGCACGTATGGAGGTCTCCATGAGAAGGATGACAAACACCATAGAGGCCCTGGTCCAGAAGAATGCAGAGATGCACATAGACCTGCACTCCATGCGGTATCCATGGGTGAGTTCCTGCAGTGGCAAAGCAAGGGGGAAACGGGGCACCTCCAGGTGCTCCTTCCCCTCAAGGAGACAGGCCGAGGCCCTTGAGCACCTGAAAGGAGAAGGAGCAGTAGCTGCATACCTCTGGGTCATCCACTCAAGAATCTCAGAATCTGTCCTCTCCCTCCGAGTACCCTTTGTCTGTGGCCCCCATCAACCTCGTCCGCTGTCACCGCAGAGGGAGCAGCTGGCCCACAGGAGGACAGTCAAAGCAAGCCCAGACTCTCAAGGGCCTCGGCCCTCCAGAGGACACACGCCAAAGTCATCAGATGCAACAGGGCCAAACATTGTACATGCTGTCTCCACCCCTCTTGCGGGTCTTCGAGGACCTAGAAGAAGTGGTAGGCCTAGAAATTTTAAGAATTTTTGATCGCAAGTGGTTGCACGGGTGAACACATTTTGTCACTTCATAATCTGAAAATATATTCACTTTCACTGAATAATGTGTAATTTTATCTTTTAGCTTCATTGACAGGCTTCACGAGCACTCCCACTCTATCCCCCGCCCCATTAGCAGTTCAGCTGTATGCAGCCAGGCCATGAGTGATTCTGGAGGGAGACGTGTGTGTAACAGGGCCTTTCGGAGCCTCGTGCAAGCAATCGTCCACACATACATCTCAATGTCCAAAGGGTTTTCAATGCTGCCGGCTGGGGTTCTCTCTCAGTTGTCCATCTGAGCTGACCTGCATCTTCGCCCTCCCCCCGCCACTGATCACACTCCCATGCAGAACCTGTGCCTGTCCAACACAAGGCTCCGCTCTCTTTCAATTTTTGCAGCCACAGAAGTCAATAAGTTTCTTCTCAGCTCCCCTTTCACTTCCCCTCCCCCAGTCACTCATGTCCTTTCCTCCATTACTGTTGACCCCCCCCCGGTATCACCTTCCACCTTCACACTGTCACATAACAGCCCGGGCCCTTTCCTTTCCAGGATGTGCAGGTGAATGTGCTACCTTCCTGAGAATCCTACCCCCAACCACACTGACCTCCCCGACGACCTCCTTCCCATCCCATGTCTGCCTCTGAGTCCCCACCAACCACCCTCGCCATCCATTCTACCACTACTGTCGCACCCTCACCTGGCTCTCTGTGCCCCCTCTCATACTCACTACGCCCTCCCGCCACCCGCATCCTCAGTTTGCTCCCCAGGAGGCAGTCACCGATTCCACAGAAGCCTCCCTTGCACGTTCACCTGGACATCTCCCTCTTACTACTTCCTCCACCCTAACTCCTTCCTCCCTCAAAGTCCTTCCTCCCGCCTCTACCCATAGTCCCTCCCCGCCTTCCCAACCTCAACCACCACTCCCGTCACCTTCATTCCCCCCCTCAACCTCACACCCCCCGACACCTTTGCTCCCCTGCCCAACCCCTCACCCCACCCACCTCGGTACAGATTCTTCTCCAACTCACAACTGGACCTTTCTCTCCCCACCTCGCTGATCATCTGTAGCAGGCCATGACCAAGACTGTGATGTCCCGAAGCAGACGGCAGACATCAGCAGAGACCTCCCACCTTCCTGGGCTGCTTCGTGGCAGAGCATGTCCATGAGAATTCACCCAGCATGCGATGCATGTATTCCTCCAGGGTCTGGTCACTGTAAGGATCCAGCATCTCCACTCCTCAAATGTCTGTGATGTGAGCAAGACCATAACGTTAAGTCTAGACATGTTCTGGGCCGCCGTGTTTTCCTGCTGACATGCATGGTAAATTTGACATAGGGGATGATTCTGGCAAGCAGGCAAGATGATGAGATGCAAATGCATTGAAATTAGGTTCTCAACATTGGACGGGGAAAAAGGCAGCCTGCCATTGACGGCTGGGGCGGATGATCGCAAACTGGTTTTACGCCAGCATAAACCTGTCTTTTGGCCTTCTTGCCATATTGTCCGCACATTCCCGCCATCACGTCCTTTGCCAATAGGGGTGGAAAATTCCAACCAAAGTATATTAACAGTTGCTCGGAGCCAGCAGGCAGTCCTCGACAGTCTGTCACCTTCTTCAGATGGACGATGGACCAGGAAAGACCGAGGAAGACAGGAGTAGAGTTCCCTAACACAAGGGAGCAGAACGCTGGCATCACAAGCTACTGAGGTCAACACACACTGTGCCAACTGTCCATTTGCGCTCCGAGGCATGCGCACTGCTATCAACTGCCAGAGGCTGTATAGTTTTCCAGGTTTTATACTTTTCCTATCTAACTAATGCATCATATATAAACTGTTGCTTCTTAATGTGCAAGCTCTACCAAATGTTTGTCCCAAATTTCAGCACCCTTGCTGCCCCACTAACAGATTTGCTAAATAAAACTGTCAAAGTAGTGTGGACAGAGACATGCTAAAGCCTTTTGAGAAATTAAAAGCCATCCTCACACATCAACCTGTGCTAGCTGCCCCAAATTTCAGTAAATCTTTTACAGTAGCTATTGATATAGCATTGGGAGCTGTCCTGCTGCAGGAAGACAACTCGGGACTTGAATGCCCAATTGGCTATTTTTCAAAGAAGCTAAATAAACAGCAGCAAAGTGTATTACAGTCGAGAAAGAAAACATTAGGTCCTTTGTTAACCCCTCCAGCATTTTTTTGATATCTATGTTAGCAATGGGCACCAAGAGAGACCCTAATATACACAGACCATAACCTTTTGAAGTTCCTGGAGAAATTGAAAATGATTAATGCCAGATTGTTTCAATGGAGCATACTCTTGCAGCCTTTTGATTTAAAGATCACCCACATTGCTGAAGAGGATAATATCATTGCTGTGGGCATTTCAGAGTAGAAGCTAGCCAGGGGATGCAACCAATATGGAAAACTGTGACAAGGATAGAGTCCCGTGTGAATGTCAGAACATGTGCACAGAATGAATCCATTTTTCTTTTTCTAGTTTCACAGGATAATCTTGGAAAAAGGTCATTATATTCCATTTTTTTCTTTGGAGAGAGGTTATTGTCATGCTCAGTACAAGCATGAGGATAATGGATATTATGGACTGTAAGATCATACTTTGTGAAAGTGGCCACAAAACCTGTTGAGATGGCTACAACTTAACACGTGACAGTAGACTGTGGACAGTATTTAGTTCTGTGGCCAGTATTTAGTTAAAGATAGACCTGAACAAGGATACTTCACAGCCACCTGTGAAATTTAAACATTTAATTGTTCAAGGATGAACCAGCGCTTTTTGAAGAATATAGTTTCCGAGTGCCATATTGAACAAAGGAAAATATTTGAGCTCAAGTTGGGGGGTTAAGAGTGAATGACCATTGTCAACTGCTATTTTATCATGGTGGCCCGGACCCCAGAAATGTTTACCCTGCAGTCATGTGACTACTTTCAGGGACTGCAGTTTAAAATCGCTGGATTTGCTTTGTTCATAGAAACTAGGAGCAGGAGTAGGCCATTCGGCCCTTCAAGCCTGCTCCGCCATTCATTATGATCATGGCTGATCATCCAACTCAATAGCCTGCTCCTGCTTTCTCCCCATATCCTTTGATCCCTTTCACCCCAAAAGCTATATCTAACTCCTTCTTGAAAGCATACAATGTTCTGGTCTCAGCTACTTTCTGTGGTAACGAATTCCACAGGCTCACCACTCTCTGGGTGAAGAAATTTCTCCTCATTTCAGTGTGAGAAACATCTGAAACACCAAGAAACTCTGAAATAGCTGAACCATCATAGCTAAAAGTCTTCTAATGCAGCCAAAGTACTGTACTGGTTCCAGCTTCCAAACCTACCTGAGGGCTACTCTCCTGGCTATTCATCTATTGGATGAACACCTAAAAAGAAAACAATTAGTGGTCTACAGGGAAAGGGTGGGGCACCAGCCATGTTGCTCTCGGAAAAAGCTGACATAGGCAGGAAGGCACGAATGATCTCCTTCTGTACTGGAGCCATTTTATGACTTGATTTTTTAGTTTCTTAGGATGCGGATGGCACGAGCATGGCTGCACCTACTGCTCATCCCAAACTTCGCTGAGGGCATTGTGTTAAATCCATATGGTGCAGGACTGGAGTTACAAGTAGACCAAACAATGGAGGCAACAGGTTTCCTTTCCTAGAGTGCATTTATGAACTAGGTGGGTTTTTAACAACAAATCAGCTTTCAAGTTTTTTTTTTCCCCTGCTGCCACCTCACAAATGACACTTGAGATGAAAATGCAACATTGCTGAAACTACATTGTGATTCCTTTGAAAAATGTGACATTGCAACACTCCAGCAGCAAGACTGTCCATTATAGTAATATGGGAAAAACTGAATGGCAGATTGTGTTTTTAACAGCTCTGGATTACTCATTAGAATCAGGTAAAGCACAGAGGACTGGACTTAACCACCTAGCTTGAAGAGAATCAGACAGTTGGTTGAAAATTGGTAATAAGGGTGCAAAAGGCTGTTAAACCGTGATTCTGTTGTCCAAGTCACGCCAAATGATTGTGACAGTCTACAATGGTGCTTAACATTCCAGTTTTCTATGTTCTTTGAGCGCCATATGTACCTCCTTTATTAGGATGATAGTGAAAAGTTAATTTCTCAAGACTGCTTATTTAAAGAAAAACTCAAAGATATCCTCAGTAAAAAAATCATCTTGGACTATTACGCTTACCAACTATTAAATGTAAAATTATCTTTTCATCCTTATAACGTGACCCATTGGACAATATTGGAAGTGGCTATTTTAGAAAACTGGGATCATTTGAGACCATTGTATTCCAAATGCTACAACAGGAATAAATCAGTGGATTATATAAATTAGGTACAAACTTCACACATCATTTTTGTTCTAATTATCTCCCTTCCCCATCCCCAAAGTCATCAACCCATCTTAAGCAGCAATTGTTAACACAAGATTAATGAGTTTCCAAAAGCTGACTTCTGGAGTTTGAATAAGGATCAAATGTAGGTACTATGGGCAGTTAATTTATTATAGCAGCTTTTTCTGAAAAAAGTGTGTAAAATACACAAACAAGGTCCATCCCACAAATGCAACAGGAAAGGACAAACTACAGAGAAATAGCTGTCTTGATAAAAATACCATAGCTAAACAAACTATCTTGACTGCCAGGAGCTACCTTAAAATTCCTGCTATTTAATTTTTAAGACATATACTGGACAGAAACAGTCAGTAAAAAAATTATTTCGAGTTATCAACAGTCACAGATCGCATCTCTTTTGAGTACAATCACAGTTCTTGGTTTCCGGGAGTGGGACGTGAACCCACCACCTTCTGATTCAAAGGCGAGGGTGCTATGGACTGAGCCACAGCTGACACCTGGACAAGTGAAGTAGCACACTATGATTACGTAGTCTAAAATTAAATACAGAATCAGCATGTCATGTAATTAGACTGGTGGTAATTCAATACAGATGTGACAAACAGCAGAAATTAAGTGTTGTGAGACATTTAACAAGTCGCTAACAAGTACTGAAAAGCTGATTTTGAGATGCTGAGAATAGAACTTGGGAAAATGAAATGGACAACAATATTGGCAAATAGCAATGTAGAACAACGACAGGAAATATTTTAGACGGTGTTCAGAGTGCAGATCAAATAGATTTCACTAAAAGGAAAGAACAAACTAAACACAAGTGAGATTTCATGGATGAATAAAGACATAAGGGAACAATTGAGGATTAGGAAAGTGGCATACATTGGGTACATAGACAACAGAGGAGGGAATGATAAGAAAATATACAAATAGATTAGGAGAGAAGCCAACAAAACAATGAGGAAAGCAAAGAGGAACTATGAAATTAAATCAGGAAAATAAAACAAAATAGTAAAATATTCTACAGGCACATCAATTAAACAGGGAGACTGTGATGGGAATAGGACCTGTTGGCCAGAGGCTGCAGCCAAACTGCTGACACAGGCAAAAGCAACTTTTGACCTGAAGTGACCTGATTCCAGTCACTGGTCTGAGCTGGTTAGAACCGGTTTGAAGTAGCTGAGTTTCTTGAAGAACAAAGGGAATGAGATAAGACACATGTCCTTATTTAGGAAAGGAGTAACGAGGTAATGCTACCTAAGTTCTTGGGACAGAGCCAATGAGAAGATGCCACAGACTAGGCAAGCAAGCCTAAACCAACGGGAGAGAGGCAGCACAGCTTGAACAGATAAGATTCAGTATAAGAATGAAGAATTTCAGGCGTGGAAGCAGCGA
This sequence comes from Cetorhinus maximus, assembly GCF_964194155.1. Lineage (NCBI taxonomy): Eukaryota > Metazoa > Chordata > Chondrichthyes > Lamniformes > Cetorhinidae > Cetorhinus > Cetorhinus maximus. Next base: position 171,630,033 of record NC_135883.1, read on the forward strand.
GAACTCCGGAGAACAACCATCGCGGAAGTGGAAGAACCTACGTCAGCAACGTAGAGACAACATCGAAAGAGAGAGAGAACGGAACGCCTGGCCAGCATCAGCTCTCCTTTTCGGGTATTAGCTTTTATATTCTGTGACCAATCAGGGAGTGTCAGAGAAACCTAGTGGGTGTGCATTTAGATCCTAGTTTGGGTATAAGACTGTATAACCTGGTGCAGACTGCATGTCTATATCTAACCAGATGTATAAGCTATATGTATATGATCTAACAACGTGAATAAAGCGAATTTAGAGTTAAGAGAGAATTGACTCTTCTCCTCTTTGTACTAAGCCAACAACCGTTACCGGTGAACCTCCGGCAACATATTTGGCGTCCCTGGGTGGGCTCGAGGATAAATCTCTCCGTTGAGTCAGCGGGAGACTCGAGCCGAACCGAGTGGGCAAAGTACACAGAGAACAGGAGTTTGGGTTAATTCATAGCTGTTAACATAAGATGACGAATCAAAGGGAATCTCCAAGCCCTGGGGACTTGGATTGTTTTGACTGGAAGGGACTCCTCCAAAAATACGTAATAGGGAAGTGGCCGCAATACGGGGAGTATGCGGGTCACATTAGCGACAAGGGAGGCCCTTTGGAGAATTGCGCAAACAAAGGTGTCAGATAAGAAATTTAAAAAGGTACAGAAGTCCGTAGCGATCGGACGTTTATTTGAGGAATGGATAGAATGCCAACAGCAGGCTAGGAGGGAGAGAGACAGACTAGAGGAAGAGAATAAAAAACTCCGTGAGGAGATAGCCCACCTTAGTGAGAAGGTAACTGATTTAAAGGGACAGAGAAGTGCGGATTTGGTGCACATGAACCAATATCAATTACAGTGCGAAAAATTGGCTAATGAAAAGAGTAAAAGAGAGGGAGAAGTCCAAGCAGCTAAAGCTGAGGTGGAGGGATGGAAACAACAATGTAGTGACTTAAAAACTATGAATGTGATTCACAGAGCAGCTCAGGAAAAGAGGAGCAGTACCGGTGATCACACAAAGTGTCAGAAACTGATAGTGAGGCTGCAAGATCAGCTAGCCGAACAGAGGGGCATACTGTGTGCTTTCGCACCCGAAAGAGGTGAAGAAAACGGTCAAGTGGATATAGATTGGGATGATTTAGCAAACGGGGCGGATAGATACAGCAGCGGTGACAGGGAACCTCCACCAGAGGATCCACCGCCGGTATATATTCCAGAGCCGGAAAAACCGTCTGCCCCAATGGCCCCCCCCCTTGTAACCACTAGCGCACAAGCAGGGGCAGATGGCCAGGGGCCAGCTGGCCCAAATATGACATATTCCACCCCTCTTAGGGTACAAGAATTGAGGGATATTGCGAAAGATATTGGGACGTGGGTGCCCGGGGATGATCCTAGGGAGTTGTTCCTAGAGGTCAGGCAACAAGAATGCTAGTGTCGCATGGCACTGAGGAGTCAAGGAAAGCATTACATCAGTTTGATTCCACTGATGACACACATACAGAGCCCTGGATAATTAGGAAGATGGTTAGAGTATGGAAAAGGGAAACACCAAAACTACCCAAGACATCCAGTGACAGAGCAATGCCTGTTAAGAATCAGGCGACAACCTGGAGAAATGAAGGGAGGGGACCTACTCAGAGGGAACCCCCTCCAGCTTATCAGACAGTGGGAAGAGGTAGAGGTAGATGAAACTTGTCGGGAACGGGGAGAACTCAGGGGCGAGCTGCCCAGATGCTATAACTGTGGCCAAGAGGGACACTTCGCAAGGGACTGCCCGGACTCGAGACGAGAGAATGTAGGTCGGGGAGGAAACCAGAGCCTACCCGTGGAAGGGCCGATAGACCAAGTCCTCAGTGTGATATGGTAGAAATATCACCGTGTTCTGGGTTGTACCCCGAACTGCTATGATGGTCTCAGGTCTCTCCATTATGGGTGTGTGACACGCGGTGGGATGACACGGGGAGACCCCTAGTGAATGGTAGGGTTGGAGGCCATCCTATTACATTCCTTTGGGACACAGGGGGATCCTGCACCACAGTTAACACCACTCAGACCAATGACGTAGATTGGAAAATTCAAAACAAAATTATTCTAAGCGGATTCACAAGGCACTCACAAGTGGGATATGAGTGTACCATTGGAAGTCGGTGAGGGAGACATATTGAAAGAGCATTCAGTGGTCCTTATCAAATTACCCAGAGAACAAGAACATATATTAGGGAGTGACTATATGGCCAAAGCAGGACTCTGCTTTGACCCCATTAATTGTATGATTTGCCAAATGCCTTTGGGCAAAGGCAGTATAAATCACACACTCGTCCCGGTGGGGGAATATCAGGATAGGATATGCACAATCGGGGAAATGTGGATAGAACCAGGAGAAATGAGTGGCGATCGTGAAGTACAACAAATTATCGCACAAAACTCAATAGTATTTGCCCGACATAAACATGATTGTGGGAAAATGACCGGGAGTGGGTGTATACAAGGTCCACACCCCAAACCACAAATGCAGTATGGTTTCCTGAAACAAGCAGAAGAGAGATAGGGAAGGCGATACAGAGTCTGCTGCAGCAAGGGATATTAAAACCAATAGCTTCTACTAACAACGCGCCTATTTGGCCGGTGAGGAAACCCGACGGTAGCTGGTGACTAACGATAGACTACAGAGAATTAAATAAAGTCACCCCGTTAACAGCCCCTACTGTAGCAACTAGCCCAGAGACAGTAGTTCGACAAAATGAGGATGCACAGTGGTTTACGGTTTTGGACATAAATAACGGTGTTTGGTCTATTCCACTGGAGAAAGAATGTCAATATAAATTCGCGTTTACTTTCCAAGGACAGCAATATACATGGACCGCTCTACTGCAGGGATTTCACAATTCCCCGTCCATATTTCACCAACGGCTGTGGGAAGGGTTAAAAGGATTCTCGAGGCCTGAATGTCTAGTGCAGTATGTCGACGACTTACTCTTACAAACTAAAACCAGAAAGGAACATGATCAACTGCTAAGTGAATTACTGCAGTTGTTACATGACTTGGGATTAAAGGTTAACCCTAAAAAAGCGCAGATCATGAAACAAAAAGTTACTGACTTGGGAATGATTCTGACACCGGGGAAGAGGGACATTGACAAGTGAAGGGTAGAGACGGTTGGCAGACTCCCTGTTCCGCAGGATGTAAAAGGGTTAAGGTCCTTCTTAGGCTTGGTGGGATATTGCAGGGACCACAAATTCGCCACAAAAGTGGCCCCGCTAATGAAATTATTAAAAAAGAATGTGGCCTAGGTGTGGAAAACAGAACACACCCAGGCCATGACTGCTCTAAAGCAAGAACTAGCTGCCGTGCCTGCTCTGAAGACCCCAAATCCAACTGAGCCGTTTTCATTGGAGGTGGCTGCCAAAGACACCACCCTCTCGACAGTTCTATTACAGGAGACACACGGGAAATTACGACCAGTAGCGTAAGCCTCACGTATGATCTCACCAGTAGAGCAGGGGTATACGGTATGCGAAAAACACTTGCTAGCTTTTGGGCAGTGCAGCATTTTACCTGTGTAGTGGGACTAAACCCACTTACAATATTAACAGAACACACCCCTGTACAGCTACTGTTAGACGGAAGGATTAATGATGGTGCAGTTAACCAAAATAGAATCGCTAGATGGACATTGTTGCTGCAAGGGAGAAATATAACCGTAAAGGGGGTAAAAACCACCACTATGTTAACAGACAACTTAGTTCATCAAGGAGAAAAACATGAACGTCAATTAATGATAGCAAATGACCACAAGGGCCCATTTGTATCAAAGGAAAAGGGAGGGAGTAAGATGGGGCCTGAAAGCAGAAAAACAAAGGACACAGGAAAAGAAGAACCCTATTTTAAAATTTTTGTGGATGGTTCTTCATCAGTACAGGGTGGGGAAAGGAGAACTGGCTGTGGGATATACATGGAGGACGAACACAGACAGGAAAGATATAGTGCGGCTTTGAAATTACCTAAAAACCATGAGTGCACAGGCAGCAGAACTAGCAGCCGTCGCATATGTGGTTGGCCACCCGGAATACTTTCCACCTAGATCAGTCACATATTCTGATAGCATGTATGTCTGTAGTAGCCTCACAGAACATTTGCCCCTATGGGATGCAAGAGGATTTGTCTCAGCGGATGGAAGGCCCCTTCCTTCGGCCCCGCTATTACGATACATCTTTGAAGAAGCACAGGGGAAAGGATTTGGGGTCACAAAAGTGAAAGCTCATTCAAAACTATCTCCCGAAGGGAACAGGAAAGCTGATGAACTAGCCAAACGAGATGCTGTAAGTGGACAGGAATGGCAGCCACCGATTGGGGAAATCGGGGGCCAGAAAGAGAAGCAGATCAAAGTAATGGATTTAACGGAGGAGCAAAAGAAAGACAGAGAATTGAAAAAACTAATAGAAGGAGCACAGTCAGACACATACAAAAGGCACGAGGGGGTCTATATTCAAGACGGAGTGGTTTTATGTGAGGGAAAATTTGTGGTGCCAGAGGGGGGACGAAACCAAATTATCCACTGGTACCATGACTTATGGGGACATAAAGGGACGGAGAGTACCCTGGGTCAGATAAAGGAGGTGTGCCGGTGGCCTGGAATGAAAGGTGACGTGGAACACTATGTCAAGAATTGTTTGATCTGTGCACAACACAACCCCGATAGAAATGTTAGGAAAGGGGCCCTCTGACATACTAGACCAGTAGAAGGGCCTTGGGCTAATTTACAGATAGACTACGTAGGACCCCTTCCCCCCACTCCAGGAGGATACAAGTATATTCTAGTAATAGTGGACACCTTCACTAAATGGGTGGAAGCTTTTCCGACCAGAACAAACGCAGCCAAAATTACTGCGAAAATTCTATTAGAAAAGGCGTTTACCCTTTGGGGTTTACCCCGAAGCATAGAATCGGATCAGGGAACACATTTTACAGCCCAAGTAATGCAAGATGTTATGACCCTTTTTGGGGTCAGACAGAGATTCCACATTCCCTATAGACCACAGTCTAGTGGAATTGTGGAAAGAATGAATCGGACATTGAAAAACATGATAGCCAAAATGGTGCAGCAGTACAAGACAACCTGGCAGGTCGTTCTGCCCTATGTGCTGATGATAATCAGGAATACCGTGGCTTCATCAACAGGCTACTCTCCTTATAGACTCATGATAGGAAGGGACATGAGGGGAATGGAGGGGTTGGTAGGTTTGGATTTGTCTGAACCCGAGGTAGACCACATTATATCAGAAAAATGGGTACAACAGCTAGTAGAAATAGTAAAAGAAGCAAATTATGTAGCCGCTCACCTACAGGGAAAGAAGAAACAGCAAAGCAAGGCTTACTTCGACGCAAAAGCCAGCCCGATAGAGTTGAGCCCCGGACAAAGAGTAATGATTAGAATACACCAGCCCACCTCATTCTTGAGTCCAAAGTTTGCTGGCCCCTGTGAGATAGTAGATAAAGCCCATCTGTATACAAGATATTAACAACACCAGATAAGAGTGGCTGGTATCACATTAATCAGCTAAAGTTAGTGGGAGAAAAACAAGATAATCACCATTGGCATGTGCTGCTTGATGCTAATGATGTTCTGAATTCTGAAGGTCATGGAGATCAAGAACAGGACCAGCTACAGATCAAAGAGAAGGTGATTGAAAACAAATTTGATACTGTTCGTTCACATGCAGAGACAAATCCAGGGAAAAAAACGAAAGAAAAATAAAACAAAGAGGGGGAATAAGTGGGTTAGAAGAAACGGACGGTTAGAATCTGAAACAAATTGGGAACAGGATATGGACGGTCTGGCTCAGTATATGGAGAGACTGAACTTAAAACAGTACTCAAAAGAAACTGTAAATAAGAACAGAAATTACACTTGTTCATCACAGGTATAGCCTAAAATGAAGGGGATAATGCATTTTGTTGCTATCGGATTGACCATCATCAGAACTGTGGTTGAACCTGCCTCGGAGCCGTCACAACGAATGAACGTCCCTGAAGCAATGTCGACGGTGGAGGGATATCCCAAGACCAGGAACAACTTTGCTCTGCAGAATAAGACAGTCTGAACCAACAAAGGGGAAAGAGAGGACTTAAATTTGTATTATATGGGAATGGATGGGTTAACGTGTGCAGGAAAAACTTTGGGTATACCGGAGGGAGCGGGAGTACAGTTTTCATGCAACAAAGTTCTAGAGGTGACATTGTTGGTAATCCCAGAGGGAAAAATTATTAGTCAATTTGTGGGTCCATTTATTGAGCGGCCATCGGGGAGCGATGGTCAAGGTAAAATTATGGTCCACTGGGACCACACCTATGTGAATATTGACTGGGGTAGCGACTCATATCGGAGATATATTGATTGGGGAGGATATAGCAGGCGTTTTACAAAGATTGGCTGGATTGTCAGTACTTATGAAAAGTGTTCATTATCCATTCTGCCTGTTAACAGCTAGTCCTTTTTACAATACGCCCTTGTAGGACAAACATATTACACAGCCACAGCAGCTACGAACTATAACGAAGGATGGAAACAGCGCCCTCTGGAAGGACACAATGTGGCCATTAACAATGTGACCTTAGACCTGGTTATCGGTGGACAAGTTCTGCCTAAGCCAATAATGAGGATGGTAATAAATGAAAACCTCACAGTCCAACGTACCAATATAGACCAAGATCTGTGGAAATATGTTCCTACCAAACTACCACCTATTCCGCACCTGACTGCAGATTGGATGCAAATAGCAGAAGAAGCCAATGAGATAATTCATCAATGGACTAAACATACTAAAATAATTAGAACTCATGCTGATAAAGCAGAGGAACTGCTATGGGACCCCGGGTTCTGGGATAAGTTTTGGAACTGGGGATCTAATGTTCAAATACATCCATGGGTCAGGATTTTATCACATGCTGCTGTAGTTGTGATCATGTGTGCTTTAATACTTGTCATATTCAACATATATCAGCTTAGAAGGTGGAAAATTGAAATTTTGCACCGATTGAATGTTTGTGCTATAATGAAACTGAAGAAATTATCAGTATAAGGACACTGTGCGAAGTATTTTATATACGCTTCTCTTTTATATTTTTTATATAACCATATGATATCGCGGATGCAACATGCCCATTGGGGGACAATGACAACTTCAGAAGTGGTACACAGAAAGGGAGAATAACGATCCTAAGATAAGTATCTTTGGATCAAAAGGGGGGACATGTTGGCCAGGGGCTGCAGCCGAACTGCTGACACAGGCAAAAGCAACTTTTGACCTGAAGTAACCTGATTCCAGTCACTGGTCTGAGCTGGCTAGAACCGGTTTGAAGTAGCTGAGTTTCTTGAAGAACAAAGGGAATGAGATAAGACACATGTCCCTATTTAGGAAAGGAGTAACGAGGTAATGCTACCTAAGTTCTTGGGATAGAGCCAATGAGAAGATGCCACAGACTAGGCAAGCAAGCCTAAACCAACGGGAGAGAGGCAGCACAGCTTGAACAGATAAGATTCAGTATAAGAATGAAGAATTTCAGGCGTGGAAGCAGCGAGAACTCCGGAGAACAACCATCGCGGAAGTGGAAGAACCTACGTCAGCAACGTAGAGACAATATCGAAAGAGAGAGAGAACGGAATGCCTGGCCAGCATCAGCTCTCCTTTTCGGGTATTAGCTTTTATATTTTGTGACTACTCAGGGAGTGTCAGAGAAACCTAGTGGGTGTGCATTTAGATCCTAGTTTGGGTATAAGACTGCATAACCTGGTGCAAACTGCATGTTTATATCTAACCAGATGTATAAGCTATATGTATATGATCTAACAACGTGAATAAAGCGAATTAAGAGTTAAGAGAGAATTGACTCTTCTCCTCTTTGTACTAAGACAACAACCGTTACCAGTGAACCTCCGGTCAAAGACCGTTAAGGGATAGACAGGGCCAAAATGCTTGCTTCAGTGCCATATATACTATGTAATTATGTTTAGCAGTAACAGAGAAAACACCCAAAATGGCAAAGGGGACTTGCTGCGTAGATTAGCCAGGATGTTAGCAGCGGCAGAAAGCAATCCCTGCATCTATCCCCATTTAAAATTCACAGAAGTGAACAAAATAAATCTAGCACAAATTACTGACAAAGCCATCCACAGGTTAAAAGGATATCATAAAACATGCATAATAAGCTATAGGGTGTGAAACACAGTTGACAGAAACTTCCAATGAGTGAGGTCAAACCTCTCACATACAGAGCAATGCTGTACAGGATGAATGGCAACCTTGGTCACCAAAATCTAACAAAATTCAGTTAAACATCTGCCAGGAAACAAACAATTACTTTTTATTATCTTTCATAAAGGAATCGCTGCTGTCAAAGAACAAGTCAAACAATACAGCTACTTACATATTTAACGCAGCATTCTGTTCAAGGCAAATTCGCTCCTGCAAATTTGCAGACTGATGTGAAACTCTATACCACTCAGGAGTCTGGAGTTCCAGGTTATTGAAAGCCTGCAATCTGAAGAAGCAGGACAGGAAAAAAAAATGCAATGTAATTGAGCTGTCTATAATAGGCACAAAGAAAACAAGCTTTTCTCAATTCATAAAAAATTAAACTAATTTTCACTTATCTCTACAGGCTGTCTCACTGGTTTGAAATGGATCAACAAGTGCTGTATCTATTTCTCTCTCCTTTGCCTCTGCAGTTGAGACACTCAGCAAAGCGGAATTAACCAACGAATAATCTTACAGATTAAACTAGTGCAGGGAGAGCCATGGCTGCGAGGAAATAATAGCCACAGAGCCCACTAGAACATTGTGTTGATTGAAGTTCTCTCAGTTAGACTGAAAGGCTTTTGATTGCATATTTACACAGCTCAGCTGTACTGGAGAAATTAGATTTTCATATCGAGCTTCCACTGCCAGCTCACTCAGTTATAGAATTTAAGGTAAGAAGGCAGAATGTGAACTACTGGACTACAGGAAAGGTCGCGAAGGTGAGCAGCAGAGGGGGAAATAGAGAGAGATTATATAAATTTATATAACGGATCTAGAGATGGCAGTGAACTTTCAAAGTCAAATGACAGTATAAAGACCCAAATTAAAATCAACAAAGTCTTGTGACAGTCTACTGATCCCCTCATATTTTCCCACTCTCAAAGGCACTGACATAACCAGGAGGCCATTCCAACAGGATGTTCAACAATCAGGAGAACTGAAAGTGCTGAAAATAATGATGAAAGGTCATTGATCTGAAACATTAACTACTCTCTCTACAGATGCTGCCTGACCTCCTGAGTGCTTGCAACATTTTCTTTTTGTATTTTGCTTTTGTTCAGTAATTTTGGACGTGTTGAATCCTGCTGGTTCCATTCCACAGATACGTTTTCCACCAGGTATCACGATTGCAATCGCTGGGTTGCATTCACTGGATTCTCTCAGACTTTTCCCTTTGTTTAAGTGTCCCACATCTTGCGGCACTCAGGTCAGTTCAGTGCAAAATGAATAAATCAAACTACATTCGGATATATGATTTAATAACACACCGTGTAATTTATTTACAACTAGGAAACTTTATGCTTTTAGTATCTGAAATCTTCAGGGATCGGGTCAGTAATCTGCATCCTCAAAAGTAGCATGCACACAACAGGATTGAAGGCACAAACCGTTTTAAACAACGGTTAGAGCATTTTATCATTATAAAACGGAACAATGAGAGGTAAAATACTGAGTTTATTGGGAGGAAAAGAGCAGAGAAACTAATCAGTGATCACACAAATATTTATAACTATATATAAGAGCCAGATGGTAGTAAATGCTTTTTCATTCATGGCATGTGGACGTAGCTGGCTAGGCCAGCAATTATTGTGCATCCCAAATTGCCCTTGAGCAGGTGGTGGTGAGCTGCCTTCTTGAGCCGCTGCAGTCCATGTGGTGTAGGTACACCCACAGTGCTGTTAGGGAGGGAGTTCCAGGATTTTGACCCAGCGACAGTGAAGGAAAGGCGATATATTTCCAAGTCAAGATGGTGAGTGACTTGCTGGGGAACTTTCAGGTGGTGGTGTTCCCATCTATCTGCTGCCCTTGTTCTTCTAGATGGTAATGGTCATGGGTTTGGAAGGTGCTGTCTAAGGAGCCTTGGTGAATTCTTGCAGTGCTTCTTGTAGATGGTACACACTGCTGCTACTGTGCATCAATGGTGGAGGGAGTGACTGTTTGTGGATGTGGTGCAAATCAAGTGGGCTGCTTTGCCTTGGATGGTGTCAAGCTTCTTAAGTGCTGTAGGAGCTGCACTCATCCAGGCAAGTGGGGAGTATTCCATCACACTCCTGGTTTATGCCTTGTAGATGGTGGATAGGTTTTGGGGAGTCAGGGGATGAGTTCCTCGTCGCAAGATTCTTAGCCTCTGATCTGCTCTTGTAACCACAGTATTTATATGGCAATTTATTTACATCCATTGTTTTATCTCCACCTTTTAGCCTATTTCAATCCCTTCCCACCACCCCACCCCCACTAGGGCCATCTGTCACATGCTCATCCTGCTTTCTACCCTTAATGTCACCATTAGCACATCCTTTAAATAATATCACAACCGTCTACACCCCTTTGTCCTTTTGTTTATGACATCTTTGGCAATCTCTCCTTTGCCTCCACCTATCACTGGCCCTCTATCGAGCTCCACCTGTCCCACCCCACTTAAACAGCTTATATTTCACCACATTACTTATTCCTCTTTAGTTCTGAAGAGTCATACAGACTTGAAACGTTAACTCCGTCTTCCTTTCCACAGATGCTGTCAGGCCTGCAGAGTTTTTCCAGCAATTTTTGTTTTTGTTTCAGATTTCCAGCGTCTGCAGTATTTTGCTTTTATCTTTATATGGCTAGTCCAGATCAGTTCCTGGTCAATGGTAACCCCCCCAGGATGTTGATAGTGAGAAATTCAATGATGGTAATGCCATTGAACTCTGTTTCCTGTCTGCAAACCAATTCTCAATCTATTACCTCCAATCTCATGTGCTTTAATTTTGCACACTAAACTCTTAAGTGGGACTTTAACAAAAGCTTTCTGAAAATCCAAATACACCACGTCCACTGGTTCTCCCTTATCTATTCTGCTCGTTATGTCCTCAAAAAACTGCAGGTTTGTCACAATAGACTCTGACATTTTCCCAATACTGCTGTTTGGTTAATCAGTTAATCGAATTGGCTGAAGACTGACATTTGTGATGGTGTGATCTCTAGGAGGCCAAGATGGATCATCCATTTGGCACTTCTGTTTGATGACCTGATCCGATTGTTTGGGATCGCTGACCTCTATCAGATCCTGCCTCTACTGTTTATGATGCAACATGTTTATGTTGTACTTCAGCAGCATTCATTGTTAGGTACATCTGAGATGTCATGGCTTTAAAACATTAGTGCAGTCCCTCAATTATGAGTCCAGTAACGTTACCACTATGCTACCACCCTCCATTGGTAACGCACACAATATTTGGGGGAATAGCGTAGTGGTATGGACTGGTGTTCCAAAGGCCCAAGGTAATGCTTTGGGGACCTGGGATCAAATCCCACCAAAGCAGATGGTGAAATTTAAATTCAATAAAAATCTAAAATTAGAAGTCTAATCATGAAACCATTGTCAATTGTTGTAAAAACCCATCTGGTTTACTAATGAAGAAATCTGCCATCCTTACCTGGTCTGACTCCAGATCCACAACAATATAGTTGACTCTTAGCTGCCCTCTGAAATGGCCTAGCAAGCCACTCAGTCGTATAAAGCCGCTAAAAAGTCTAAAAGGCATGGAACCAGACAGATCACCCGGCAACGACCAAGGCACCAGAAAGAACAACAGCAAGCTCAGCCTTGTTGACCCTGCAAAGTCCTCCTTACTAACATCTGGGGGCTTGTGCCAAAATTGGGAACAAAAGCCTGACATAGTGTCCCAGACACCACCAGCACCATCCCTGGGTTTGTCCTGTCCCACCGGCAGCAAAGGTGGCGGCACAGTGGTATACAGTCGGGAAGGAGTTGCCTGGGGATCCTCAACATAAATTCTGGACCCCATAAAGTCTCATGGCATCAGGTCAAACATGGGCAAGGAAACCTCTTGCTGATTACCACCTACCTTGCATGCAGTTGCAGTAAGCAGTTGAGAATGCAAATGTACGTTGCCCTTCATTTCATTTAAGGGATGTGGGCTTCGCTGGCTGGGCCAGCATTTATTGCCCATCCTGAGTTGCTCTTGAGAAGCTGGTGGTGAGCTACCTTCTTGAACCGCTGCAGTCCATGTGGTTTAGGTGCACCCACGGTACCGTTAGGGAGGGAGTTCCAGGATTTTGATCCAGTGAAGGAATGGCGATAAATTTCCAAGTGAAGATGGTGAGTGGCTTGGAGGGGAACGTCCCTGTGGTGTTCCCATCTATCTGCTGTCCTTGTCCTTCTAGATGGTACTGGTCGTGGGTTTGGTGATTACGCCGTTCCGTCCCCCATCAGCTGATGAGTCAGTACTCCTGTATGTTGTAAACCATTTGGATGAAGCACCGAGGATGGCAAGGGCACAAAATGTGCTCTGGATAGGGGGACGTCAATGTCCATCATCAAGAGTGGCTCGGTACCACCACGACTGACCGAGCTGGCCGAGTCCCAAAAGATATAGCTGCTAGACTGGTTCCCTCACCACCTGCCACAGACCCAAAGAGGGAAGAACATATTTGACCTCATCCTCACCAACCTGCCTGCTGCAGATGCATCTGTCCATGACAGTATTGGTAGGAGTGACCACAGCACTGTCCTTGTGGAGACAAAGTCCTGTCTTTACATTGAGGATACCCTCCATTATGTTGTATGGCACTACCGCTGTGCTAAATGGGATAGATTTCAAACAGATCCAGCAACTCAAGACTGAGCATCCATGAGGCACTGTGGGCCATCAGCAGCAGCAGAATTGAACCAGATCACTATCTGCAACCTCATGGCCTGACATATCCCCCACTCTACCATTACCATCAAGCCAGAGGATCAACCCTGGTTCAATGCAGAGTGCAGGAGGGCATGCCAAGAGCAGCACAAGGCACACCAAACAATGAGGTGTCAACTTGGTGAAGCTACAACATCTGGGGGACATCTGGTACAACACACGACTACTTGCATGCCAAACAGCATAAGCAGCAGATGACAGAGCCAAGCGACTCCACAACCTACAGGTCAGATCTAAGCTCTGCAGTCCTACCGCATAAGTTGCGAATGGTGGTGGACAATTAAACTCACTGGAGGAGGAGGCTCCACAAATATCCCCATCCTCCATGATGGAGGAGCCCAGCACATCAGTGCAAAAGATAAGGCTGAAGCATTTGCAACAATCGTCAGCCAGGAGTGCCAAGTGGATGATCCATCTTGGCCTCCTCCGAAGGTCCCAAGAATCACAGATGCCAGTCTTCAGCCAATTCGATTCACTCCACGAGATATCAATATTCAGCTGAAGGCACTGGGTACTGCAAGGGTATGGGCCCAGACAACATTCTGGCAATAGCATTGAATGCTTGTACTGCAGAACTTGTCGTGCCCCTAGCCAAGCTGTTCCAGTGCAGCCACAACACTGGCACCCAAACGGCTATGTGGAAAACTGCCTACATAAATCCTGTCCACAAAAAACAGGACAAATGCAACCCGGCCAGTTACCGCCCCATCAGTCTACTCTTGATCATCAGTGAAGTAATGGAAGGGGTCATCAACAATGCTATCAAGCTACACTTGCTTAGCAATAACCTTCTTACTGTCGCCCAGTTTGGTTTCTGCCAGGGCCACCCAGCAAGTAACCTCATTACAGCCTTGGTTCACACATAGACAAAAGAGCTCAACTCCTGAGGTGAGATGAGAGTGACTGCCCTCGACATCAAGGCAGCATGTGGATTCAAGGTGCCTTAGCAAAACTGGAGTCAATGGGAATCAGGGGGAAAACTCTCTGCTGGTTGGAATCACACCTATCGCAAAGGTTGTGGTTGTTGGAGGTCAATCATCTCAGTTCCAGGGCATCACTACAGGAGTTCCTCAGGGTAATGCCCTAGACCCAACCAAGTTCAGCTGCTTCATCAATGACCTTCCCTCCATCATAAGGTCAGAAGTGGGGATGTTCGCTGATGATTGCACAATGTTCAGCACCATTTGCAACTCCTCAGATACTGAAGGAGGCTGTGCCCGCTTGCAGCAAGACCTGAGCAACATTCAGGTTTGGGTTGGTCAGTGGCAAGTGACATTTGCACCACCAAGTGCCAGGAAATGACCATCTCCAACAAGAGATTCAGACAGGAAAGAGAGAGTTCAATGGCATTACCATCAGTGAATCCCCCACTATCAACATCCTGGGGGTTACCATTGGCCAGAAACTGAACTGCACTAGTCACATAAATACTGTGGCTACAAAAGCAGGTCAGAGACTAGGGATCATGTGGCGAGTAACTCACCTCCTGACCCCCCAAAGCCTGTCCACCATCTACAAGGCACAAGTCAGGAATGTGATGGAATACTCTCCATTTGGCTGGATGAGTGCAGCTCCCACAACACTCAAGAACATTTTTCCAAGGGAAAGCAGCCAAGTTGATTGGCACCCCATTCACCAACTCCAACATCTACCACCAACGGACAGTGACAGCAGTTCATGCTGTAAACAAGATGCAACTCTCAAAGCCTGCTTGAAAGCACCTTCCAAACCCGCATTCTGTACCACTTCGAAGGAAAAGCACAGCAGATGCATGGGAACACAAGATCCCCTCCAAGTCACACACCATTCTGAGTTGGAACTACATCACCGTTCCTTCACTGTTCTGGATCAAAATCCTGAAACTCCCTTCCTAACAGCACTGTGTATGTACACACACCACATGGACTGCAGCGGTTCAAGGGTGCAGCTCACCACCAGCTTCTCAAGGGCAATCAGGAGTGGGCAGCAAATACCTGTGTTGCCAGTGCCACCAACATCCTGTCATGTCCATAAGAGTTTGAAAAAGATCATAAACTATTTAAATCTAACGTTACTTTGTGCCTATTTTTAAAAAAATGGACTTGGCTGAACCAAAAGATGGCTACTACAGGGCACGTGGTTTACAAGTTGGCTACAGTTTCTGGAAACTTCCAAGAGTAGTTGCAGGACAAAAGCTCAACCCCTCATCCTTGTGGAATCTCACATCTCTATTGTGAGCACACGATCAACAAAACCAGGGACCAGCAGACAACTTGTCTCCCCACCCTGGACTATAACAGGGAGAGCCATTGAAACTCATTGTGCCTGCAGAGCTGCTAATACACACCATCTATCTCCTAAGGAGAACAATGGATTTTAACCAGAGGCACAGAAACTGCTGGTTAGCTTGTCTCTGATTTTGTAATGGGCAATTTCACAAGACCTAAGCTTCTGGCCCTTTGTAAAGTTATTACATTTCTAGACTTGCAACTCAGTCTGTTGTTTAACCTCCAGCCTGGAAACCCCAGGCTGACATTAGCCTGCATCAAGTTTAAGTCTCCTCAAAGCCTGGTTTCCTGTCATTGCGTGCCGGGCAGGCCAAGTTTCTGCATAATCAACCTCACCTCATTGCGTCGCCATCAGCTTTAAAGGAATTCTGAAACTCGTGCTTCCAGCTCACTGAACCGGCCTGAACGATAACTCCTACGTGTAGAAACCCTCATTGGACCCTGACTTTCTGGACCCTGGTAATCACATGAACTGATATCCATATCTGTGTTTCCTTTTTCTTTTGAAGTTAGTCATAGTTATAAAGACTCTTCCTCCCTATCTTCCTTTGGTTTGCTTGTTTGTGGCTATGAAGTTGTGACCATTCTGTGGGTTTGAATGTATAAACAAACTATACTCCTGATTTAACCCTAAAGAGAGTTTGCTGTGAGTCACTTTAAACCCTCAAACAGAGGGTTTGGGGAAACACACCACAGCCTATTTCAAAAATTAAAACACCTCTGCTTACAGACTGACGGCTAGAAATAAAGATTTACCTCTCTCCCCTGCCCATAAGAGAAACTGGAGTTTCAAGTCAGAGATCAAATCCATTATAAACATGACAAAATTTAGCTAAAACTTGACAAAAGTCTGAATTTAAGAAATAAGCTGAATCTGATACTTAAAGGAAACAATTGAAGCCAAGAGGGAAAGTTCAATAACTGAAGCAATCTTTAAAACAGTTAAACTATAGCAGCAAATTACTTTACCCTATTATGACAGCAAAATGGCAAATTTCAATGCACGTATGTTTGTAAAACAAAGAGAATTAACTGGTGAAACCCTAGTATCCCTAAGCATAGAACAAATGAAATCTGTACCTAGGGAGGTACTATTAAAACTACCCAGTAAGGTAAAAAGATTTGTGTTACTCCAGATGTTGGTCGACCATTTGGGCTTCAGTCTTTAGCCAGAACAGGCAGATGCGGAGTTAGAACCTAAAACTGATCAACTTCCCATAGCCAAAACAGAGCTAGAAAAGCTTAAAATCGAGCTAGCGTTTCAGGAGAAAGGGAAGGTCAAGAGAGAAATGGATAGAATTACAGGCATGGGGAGAGAGGGAGAGAGAGAGAGAGACACACACTGAGAGAGAGACAGAGAGATAGATAGAGATAGAGAGAGAGAGAGTGTGAGAGATGGCCACCAGGAATGTGGACCTTTAAAATACAAGGTCAGTTGACAGGGAAGGCCCAAGAGGTCTCGTCTAAGATGACTCCTGAAATGTCCACTAGTTATGAACAGACCAAGGCTGCCATCCTTAAAGCTTATGAGTTGATCCCAGAGGCATATCACCAGTGATTCCAGAACACTCAAGAAATCCACGCAGACCCACCAAGAAATTGAACAGCTAAAACCCATGGGTCCGCTCTTGAAAAATACAGCGTGCTTCCGATGGGTTTCGAGAATTGATAGAACTGGAGAATTTTAAAACTGCCTCACCTTCAACCTCAAAATACAGTTGGAGGAGCAGAAAGTCCTCACAGCTCGGGATGCAGACATCACAGCCGGAGGTGGTGGAAGCAGCTACAATAGTGGTGTTTAAGAGGCAGCTTGACAAATACATGAATAGGATGGGAATAGAAGGATACGGGCCCCGGAAGTGCAAAATGTTTTAGTTGACGGGCAATGTGATCGGCGCAGGCTTGGAGGGCCTGCTCCTGTGCTGTACTTTTCTTTGTTCTTTGTTCTTTGACAGCTTTGACCTCACCCATAGGCCTGGCAATTCAGGCAGACCCTTTCCACACCACCCCCAAAACCATTGGAAAGATATGGAGGGCAACAGGTTAGGAAGGGGGCTATATCCAGAAAGAAAGGTACAAATGAAGGTGAGAGAAGTCTTCCCCAAGCCCGAAAGGAGGACACCCGGAGACCGGTGTGTTGCCATTGTAACAAAATAGGACACTCCAGACCTGAATGCTGGAGGCTAAAAGGGAAGCCCAAGGGTCTTACTGGGCTCAATAGGAGCAGGCCCAAGGAGGATACCCCAGTAGGTATTGCAGATCAGACAGGGTCCCTCACTGTAGAACTAGTTCTCCTGAGGCTATTGCCCTACGTGTGGCCCAGCTGGACAAAATCCCCAAAAGCTATCGGAGTTTTGTCCTCTCAGGAACAGTGTCCCCATATTCTTCCCAGAATGCGAGCAAATCCATCGTACTGCTTTGGGACACAGGGGCCACTCAATCCTTGACGTCGGAGGGAAACATGAGCCTTTCCCCTGAGCTCTCCCTGAAAGTCAAAGTGCTGATCAGTGGAGTGGGAGGAGGATATATGTTTTTGCCCCTCCATCAGGTCCACCTACAGTGCTATCTAATCCCGGGTCCAGTGATTGTAGGAGTTGTCCCTGAACTCCCGGTGCCATAGATTTCCTACTTGGGAACAATTTGGCTGGCAGTAAGGTAGCAGCAACCCCTATAATTCTAGACCAGCCAAAGAAAGACTGAAAGCTGAAAGATAAAGTTCCAAGGATCTTGCCTGGCTGGGTATTGACCCGATCCCAAGCTAGGCATGCAAGCTTAGTCGAGAGGGAACCAATGTCCCACCTGGGTGAGCTGGAGGTCTGGTTAGAGGAGACCTTCTTCAAAATCCTAATCGAAGGGGAGATGCTGCTCAGCCAAACCTCCCTGATTAAAGCCCAGCAGACAGAGCCTGAAGTAAAGCACATTGTACAGACTGCTTGCTCTGAGGCAGAAGCCACCCAGGTCCCTGAGTGTTACTACCTGCGAGATGGGGTAGTAATGCAGAAGTGGAGACCTCCCCCCACCCCCCACCGAGAGGCCTGCAGATGAGGAGTGGACAGTGCTCCACCAGATTGTAATGCCTCTAGAATACCATCAGCAGATTCTAAGAGTTGCCCATGCTAACCTGATAGCTGGACATATCAGTACCTGCAAAACTGTAGCCCACATAAGCAAGATTTTTTACTGGCCACACCTCCAGTCTCACGTGACTGAGTACTTCAAAGCCTACCAGGTTGCAGAAAAACCTCAGACCAAAATTAAACTAGCCCGCCCCTCAAGCCCATCCCAGCATTTGGTAAACCCTTTGAATAAATACTGACAAACCAAGACCGGCTACCAATACCTCCTCACCATAACAGATTGAGCCACCTGATTCCCCAAGGACATTCCCCTCAGGAAAATCACAGCCGAGGCCATGATCAAAGGGCTAGCCCAGTTTTTTTTCCCGGCACAGTCTACCAAGAGAGATCCAATCAGATCAAGGGAACCAACTTCATGTTGCAAAATGTTTCAGGAGGTTGTACACAGTTTAGGGTATAACCCAGCTGAAGTCCTCCACGCATCATCCTCAGTCTCAGAGGGCGCTTGAACGGTATCACCAGATCCTGTAAACCATGATTAGAACCTACTGCTCCAAATATCCACATGACTGTGACATGAGTTTAGGTTTTCTGCTCCTTGCTAGCAGGAACTCCCCAAACAAGACCACTGGCTTCAGCCCTTTTAAATTAATTTATGGGCATGAGATGCAGGGCCTCCTGAAACTTCTAAAAGAGAATTTTCTGGAGCCCAAGGAGGACACCTCCATTTTGGAGTACGTCTCCACCTTTCGGGAATGGCTCTTCAATGCCTCTGCGGTGGCCAAAGAGCATTCAAAAGCTTCGCAGCAGACCATGAAGACTTGGAAGATTTAAATGCCTAGTTAACACAGCTGACCAAAGAGCAGCAGGAGGATGTCAGCACACTGCTTGAAAAAAATTTAAAGAGGTCTGTAGGAGCCAACCAGGATATACCATCCTAAGAATCCAAGACGTGGATCCCCCGCCAATAAAACAAAACTCCTACCAGCTGAGCCCCAACAAGCTAGCTCAGGTCAGGCAGGAAACCCAGTACATGCTGCATAATGATACAATTGAGCCTAACCAGACAAGTTGGAGCTCTCCCACTGTACTGGGCCCCGAAGCTGGATGGATCAAAACAGCTTTGCATTGATTACCAGAGAGTGAATGCAGTAACCAGGAGTAACTCCAATCCAATCTCAGGCTTTCAGAATTGTATAGACAAGGCGGGCCACTCGGCCCACCTCAGCAAATCCCCATGACCCCCCAGGATGAGAAAAACCAGATAGCCTCTACCAATGTAAGGTCATGCTCTTTGGCCTTTAAACACCCCAGCAATCTTTCAGAGGTTGGCCAACCAAGTAGTAGCTGGTCTCAGCCATTTAGTGTACCTGAATGACTTGATCATTTATGGCGACACCTGGAATGACCACTTAGACCACCTAGAGACAGAATTCCAGGGTCTAAAAAGGGCAAAACTGGCACTGAACTTAGAAAAAAGGAGTTTGCAAACTCCAAGATGACTTACCTGAGACATGTAGTGGGACAGGGAAACGTGCTACCCCATGAAGCCAAAGTACGTAGCCAATTTTCCTGCTCCCAGAAACCAGAGGGAAATCAAGCGTTTTCTTGGGATGTGCGAGTTCGACAGTTCATCCTAAACTTTAGCACCCTAGCTGCCCCACTAACATGCATTAAAAAAAACACTCAAAAGGTAGCGTGGGCAGAGGCATGCCAACAGCCTTTTGCAAAGCTGAAAGCCATCCTTGTAAAGGAGCCCGTATTAGCTGCCCCAGATTGGAGTAAACCTTTTCAAGTGGCCATCGATGCCAGCAATTTAGGGGTGGGAGCCATCCTACTCGAGGCAGATGATTCAGGGGTCGAGCATTCAATTGACTACTTGTCCAAAAAGCTCAACAAACACCTGAAAAAGTACTCCACGGTCAAGAAAGAAACCTTGGGTCTCCTTCTAGCGGTCCAGCATTTTGAAATCTATGTTCACCATGGCCACCGAGACACCCTGGTGTACAGAGGCAACAATCCTCTGAAATTCTTGGAAAAGTTCAAAGCAACCAAATCCAGCTTGTGCCACGGGAGTTAGCTTTTACAGCCCTTTATCCTAAAAATTACCCACATCGCAGGAAAGGACAATGTCATCACTGATGCCCTACCCCAAGTTTAAACCCTCAGAATAAAGCAGGGAACTGAAATTGCACCTGCTAGCTTTGTGTTTGACCTTCAAGTGTGAATGAGAGAGTGAATGTATAACTCTTCATTCCTTTTTATTTTTGCAACAGGTTTAAAAAAATTGAAGTAGAATTCACTATTTCTCAGAGGGCAGAAGGAATGTCATGTTCATAAGACATGAAAGAGATCATAAACTGTTTAAATCAAACCTTGCCTTTTGCCTGTTTAAAAATGGACTTTGCTGAACCAAAAGATTGTTGTTACACGGCACATGATTTACAAGTTGGCTATAATTTTTGGAAACTTCCAACAGCAGTTACAGGACAAACACTCAACCGTCATCCTCGTGGAATCTGACACCTCGCATTGTGAGGACACATTACAATCAACAAAACCAGGGACCAGCAGACAACTTGTATCTCCAACCTGAACCATAAACAAAGGGAGGGGCATCAAAACTAGTTATATGTACAGAAGCTCTGATAGCCACCATCTATCTCCTAAAGTGAACAATGGATTTTGACCAGAGGCATAGAAACTGCTTATTAACCAACCACTGACACATTAATGATCAACATCACATGCATGAATAAACTATACTCCTGATCTAACCCTAAAGAGAGTTTGCTGTGAGCCACTTTAAAATTGGCGTCATAAACAGAGGGAATGAGGAAACATGCCACAGCCTATTTCAAAAGTTAAAACATGGCCCTTTAGAAAATGATTACATTTCTAGGCTCGCAATGCAGTGTTGTTTAATCGCCAACGTGAAAACACCAAAGCAGGACTTCAGGCTGACCATCAGCTTACATTAAGTCTAAACCTCCTCAAAGCCTGGCTTCCTGGAACATTCCTGCCATCGCCTGCCGAACAGACCAAGTCTCTGTCTAACCACCTCATCCCACTACATCGCCATCAACTTTAAAAGAATTCTGAACCTCTTCCTGCCAACTCACTGTACCCACCTGAACTTTGACTCCTACATCTACATGAATTAACCCTCACTGGACTCTGCCTATCACATGACCTGATATTCATATGTGTGGGTCTAGTCATAGTTGTAAGAACTTCTCTTTTTGATCTTCTTTTTGTGCGCGTGTGTGTGTGCGTTTGCGTTTGGATGACCATTCCCCAGGTTAGAAAGTATGAATAAACTATGCTCCTGATTTAGCCCTAAAGAGAGTTTGCTGTGAGTCACTAAAATTGATGTCACAAACAAAGGAATTGAGAAAACGCCTCAGCCTATTTCAAAAATTAAAACAACTCTGCTTACGGACAGACGGCGAGAATATAAAGGAGTTCAGTTTGTCTCTCTCCCCTGCCTGTAACAATCCAATGAAAGGATAAATATAATGGATGTAGGGTTTTTCTTTTTAGAACAATATGGCTACAGAGCAAGAAACATCACTTTCCAGTAGTGTGCTGGTTAAAACCTCCTGTTAACCTCCTGTTAATGGAAGGATTCACAACAGAGTTAGATTTCATTACATAGCCAAGCTGGGCGCGTGGGATGGCGGCGTGAGAGAGGGGCATGGCCCGGGGCCGCCAACGGTGTGTGCTCACCTTCAGCGACTGGTGTACAAGGACACCCAGGTCTCGTTACACATTCCCCTCTCTCAATTTATAGCCATTCAGATTATAATCTGCCTTCCTGTTTTTGCTACCAAAGTGGATAACCTCACATTTATCCACATTATATTGCATCTCCCATGCATTTGCCCATTCACTCAGCTTGTCCAAATCACACTGAAGCATCTCTGCATCCTCCTCACAGCTCACCCTCCCACCCAGTTTTGTGTCATCTGCAAATTTGGAGATATTACATTTAGTTCCCTCATCTAAACCATTAATATATATATATTGTGAATAGCTGGGGTCTCAACAACGATTGCTGCGGTACCCCACTAGTCACTGCCTGCCATTCGGAAAAAGAACCGTTTATTCCTACTCTTTGCTTCCTGTCTGCCAACCAGTTTTCTATCTATCTCAATACACTACCCCCAATCCCATGTGCTTTAATTTTACACGCCAATCTCTTAAGTGGGACTTTGTAGAAAGCCTTCTGAAAGTCCAAATAAACCACATCCACTGGCTCCCCCTCATCAACTCTACTAGTTACATCCTTGAAAAATTCCAGTAGATTTGTCAAACATGATTTCCCGCTCATAAATCCATGCTGAATCCGTCCGATTCTGCCACTGTTTTCCATGTGCTCAGCTATTAAATCTTTTATAATGGACTCTAGAATTTTCCCCACTACCGACATCAGGCTGACTGGTCTATCATTCCCTGTTTTCTCTCTACCTCCCTTTTTAAATAGTGGGGTTACATTAGCTACCCTCCAATCTGTAGGAAATGTTCCAGAGTCTATAGAATCTCAGAAGTAGGCCACCAATGCATCCACTATTTCCAGGGCCACTTCCTTAAGTACTCTGGGACGTAGATTATTAGGCCCTGGGGATGTATCGGCCGTCAATCCCAACAATTTCCCCAACACCATTTCCCTACTAATACTGATTTCTTTCAGTTCCTCCCTCTCAATAAACCCTGTGTTCCCCAACATTTCTGGTATGTTATTTGTGTCCTCCTTTGTGAAGACAGAATTTCGTTGGTCAGCCATTTCTTTGTTCCCCATTATAAATTCCCGTTTCTAACTGTAAGGGGCCTACATTTGTCTTCATCAATCTTTTTCTCTTCACATACCTGCAGTCACTTTTTATGTTCCCTGCAAGCTTACTCTTGGTACTCTATTTTCCCCTTCTTAATCAATCCCTTGGTCCTCCTTTGCTGAATTCTAAACTGCTCCCAATCCTCAGGTCTGTTGTTTTTTTTAGCCAATTTGTATGCCTCTTCCTTGGATCTAATACTATCTCTAATTTCCCTTGTAAGCCATGGTTTGGTCACCTTTCTTGTTTTACTTTTGCACCAGACAGGAATAAACAATTGTTGCAGTTCACCAATGCGCTCTTTGAATGTTTGCCATTGCCTATCCACCGTCATCCCTATAAGTAACGTTTCACAATCCATCATAGTCAACTCGCACCTCATACCATCGTAGTTTCCTTTATTAAGATTTAGGACCCTAGCCTTAGAATCAACTACGTCACTCTCCATCTTGACGAAGAATTCTGACATATTATGGTAGCTCATCCCCAAGGGGCCTCGCACAACTAGATTGCCAATTATTCCTTTCTCATTACACAATACCCAGTCTAGGATGGCCTGTTCTCTAGTTGGTTCCTCAACGTATTGGTCCAGAAAACCATCCTGTATGCCCTCCAGGAATTCCTCCTCAATGGTATTATTACTAATTTGATTTGTTCAATCTATATGCAGATTAAAGTCACCCATAATTACAGAAGTTCCTTTATTGCATGCATCTCTAATTTCCTATTTAATTCCATTCCCAACATCACCACCACAGTTTGGGGGTCTATATACAACCCCCACTAACGCTTTTCGCCCCTTAATGTTTCTCAGCTCTACCCATACAGATTCCACATCATTGGAGCTAATATCTTTCCTCACTATTACGTCAATTTCCTCTTTAGCCAACAATGCAACTCTACCACCTTTTCCTTTTTGTCTGTCCTTCCTAAATACTGAATACCCCTGGATGTTCAGTTCCCATCCCTGGTCACCCTGCAGCCATGTCTCTGTAATCCTGACCATATCATACCTGTTTACATCTATTTGCGCGGTTAATTCATCCACTTTATTGCGAATACTCCTCGCATTAATGCACAAAGCCTTAAGGCTTGTCTTTTTAACATTATTTGCCCTGTTCCCCATTATTTTTCACTGAGGCCCTGTTTGATTCTTGCCCTTGATTTCTCTGCCAATCACTTTTCTTCTTCCCCTTCCTGTCTTTTGTTCTTGTCCTTGATTTCCCCCCCTCCTCTGACTCCTTGCATAGGTCCCCATCCCCCTGACATTTTAGTTTAAACCCTCCCCAACCACTCTAGCAAATATTCCCCCTAGGACATCAGTCCCAGGCCTGCCGAGGTATAACCCGTCCAGTTTGTACTGGTCCCACCTCCCCCAGAACCGGTCCCAATGTCCCAGGAATCTGAAACCCTCCCCCTAACACCATCTCTTCAGCCAAGTATTCATCCAATATATCCTGCCATTTCTACTCTGACTAGCACGTGGCACTGGTAGTAATCCTGAGATCACTACCTTTGAGGTCCTACTTTTCAACTTACTTCCTAACTCCCTATATTCTGCTATTAGGACCTCATCTCTTTTTTTAACCTATGTCGTTTGTACCAATGTGTACCACGGCCACTGGCTGTTCACCCTCCCCCTTCAGAATTTCCTGTAGCCGCTCTGAGACATCCTTGACCCTAGCACCAGGGAGGCAACAGACCATCCTGGAATCTTGTTTGCGGCCACAGAAACGCCTATTTATTCCCCTTACAATTGAATTCCCTGTAACTATTGCATTCCCACACTTTTTACTCCTCCCCTGTGCAGCAGAGCCAACCGTGTTGCAACAAATTTGGCTGTTGCTGCTTTCCCCTGAGGGGCCATTCCCCCCAACGGTATCCAAAACAGTCTGTTTTGCAGGGGAATAGCCACAGGAGATTCCTGCACTGCCTGCCCAGTCCTCTTGTTCTGCCTGGTGGTCATCCATTCCCTTCCTGCCTGTGGACTCTTAGCCTGCAGTGTGACCACCTCTCTATACGTGCTATCCACAATACTCTCTGCCTTGCGGATGCTCTAGTGTCCCCAGCCGCCGCTCCAGCTCCGAAAACCGGGCTTCCAGGAGCTGCAGCTGGAGATACTTCCCGCACTCATGCTGGTCCCTGGCACTGGAAATGTTCCCGGCTTCTCACATAGAGGAGGAGGAGCACATCACAGCTTCGAGCTCTCCTGCTATGACTTACCCCTTTAAATTAAATTAAATCATTTGGAAGATACTTAATATCAAATAATATCAATTACTCTCAGGCCCTTCTTCACTGCTCCTCGTTGCTACAGAATATAGCCCTTACAAATGATGAACCACAAAATAAGACCTTAAAAACTATAAGTGATAAAAGTAGAGAATACTTACCCGACCGTACTCACGGTACTCAAAGGATCATCTCGTTCCCTCCTCACTGAACTCCCTCAGTCACCACTCCAACTTAAGCACTCTACTGCAGCCCAAAGCAGCACTCCAGTGCAAAGTCAGCACTGTAAGATGGCCTGTTTTTATACTCTCTGAATCGAGCCTCTGAAAACCTGTTTTAGCCAATTATCTAATTAACTAGTTGGAGCTGCAGCAGAGCCTGTATAAAACCCTGTTTTAAAGCTGGCCTAAAACTCACTTTCTTCCAACCCAATCAGCAACTTCTAGTTAATTACTAAATTAAAGAAAGACTAGACTTTAGAGAGAAATTAACCCTTAAATTCCCTCAGTCACCAAACTCCAACTTAAGCACTCTACTGCAGCCCAAAGCAGCACTCCAGTGCAGACTAGTCAGGGTAGCTTACTGTTCTAAGCCTTTCCCCAGCAAGACAAAGCAAAAACCACAGGTTCAACCTTAAGATTTTTTCCTCTGCCCTGTGATTGCCTCTTTGTCTCCAGCTTTTCATTTAATTAAAGTTCTGTTCAAAGCAAACTCTTGCTTGAGTACCATATAGGTCAGGTGATTGCTCAGAAGAGGCCTGCTTGTTTACAGTTCCAAGGTGAACTTAAGACCCTTTTAAAAAAAACCCTCTGGCAGCCTCCACTGCATATCCCTCCATATTTTTAAAAGAAAGAAAACTCCAGTTTAAAGAGATATGATTCTAACATTATTGAAAAGAAAAAAAGAGTCAAAAGTGACAGTTGGTTCTAGATGTAGAAATGTATTGGTACTACTATGATGAAGGAAAAATCGATTTAAAGCAGTGTGCCAAAATCTTTCATGTGGTGTTTATAATTTTTACCTCAAAATACATCCACCAGTATTTCATCTATATTCTCCAGCTCTAAAGGCTCTCTCCACATAGCAACCAAGTATGGAGTATCGTTGCACTTCTGAAAGTTTTGCACAGTTCAGTTGGACAGAATGTGAAATGCGTTTCAGTCTGTTTCAAATCAAAAATATTTGTGTTGTATCTTTTCCATGAGATAACGTATGCAAGTCAATTAAACGTTGCCTTTATATACCTGCAGCTGAGACCAAATTTCCTTTGTATTTATGATTGAGGAGAGAATTTTACCCAACACACAAAACCTGAGCTGATTCCTTCTCACTTTCAATAAAGCAAACTCTCAAAGTGACTGTTTCTGATATGCATGTCAACCAGGATGCAAAAACTTTAGAGATGATGCACGAATCCAATTGATGTTGAGCAAACTGTTTTTGTTGTTGTCAAATATAGCTGTATGAATTTTCAGACTGGTGGAGGTAGACAAATTCACTACCTTAACAGCTGACCCACTGGAGGTTATACTTTCAAAAAGGATGGTTAATATATTGAGATTAACATTTGATAGGAAAGGATTACAATTTCTCAGTTTCCTTTCACCTCTGGATTGAAACAGAATCCATGTGATTAGTAGGATGAACTTTAATACTCATGTACAATCATTACCATCAGGAAGTCTAGTTTATAGATTACTAATAGTGCCAGAAATGTATTATGATAACATTTTGAACTCCTAAGGTCTGATTAACTCCATGAGTACTTGTACCCTCTTATATTGCATTGAGTCCCTGCTTCAATGTAATTATTTTGAAAATAAAGCTGTGGCTTCAGTCTTCACCTGAATTTAATGGTCCAGCAATGTGGTATTTACTGCCTTTTCAAGTTGTTAGGAATGCGTGGTGGATGCCCCACAAGGAAAAGAGCACATTACAATATAATTAAAGGGAAGTTGTTAATCTTGTGAAGCACTATGTCAATTCACATCATGCATAAGGACACAGGTTACATGAGACTGCAGACTCAGCCATGTGGGTGACTGAAATGTCCTCTGAAACAGCAGAGCAAGTCATTCAATTGTATAAAAGTTGCTATGAAAATCTTGAATAAAAATAAGATGGGCCGCCTGACATCGACCTAGTCAGTGGATTCATATGAGACAAAGGCATGTGCCCAGTCAATCCTGCAAATTCCTTCTCACTATCAGGAAAATTGTGCCAAAATTGGGAGAGCTCTCTCTCAGATTAGTCAAGCAACAAAATGACAGTCATACTCACCGAATCACACCTTACACTGTCCCAAACACCACCATCACCATCCCTGGGTATGCCCTGTCCCACTAGCACAGACCCAGCAGAGGTGGCAGCACTGTGGGATACAGTTGGGAGGGAGACCTCAACATTGACTCCAAACCCCATGAAGTTTCATGGCACCTGGTCAAACATGGGCAAGGAAACCTCCAGCTGATTACAACCTACCACACCACCCCTTCTCCCCTCAGCTGATGAATCAGTACTCCTCCACGTTGAACACCACTTGGAAGAAGCACTAAGCATGGTAAGGGTGCAGAATGTACTCAGGGAGAGCAGTCTTCAATTTCCATCACCAGAAAGTGGCTTGGGGGAACTATTACTGACCGAGTTGGCCCAGTCCTGAAGGACATATCTGCCTGGAGCAAGTTGTGACAGAAACAGCGAAGGAAAAGTCTGTTTCACCCCTCACCAATCTACAGATTACAGATGCATCTCTACACGACAGAATTGTTAAGAATGACTACCGCATATCGCACCCAGTGTGCAACCTCAACGGAGAGAGTTTGGTGAGCCAAGGGAAACTTAAATATCTTAAAATATAATATTGTTTGTATTTAACTGCAAGCACTGTTCAAATTCTAATCTCATCAGGGGCCTAAGGAGATAGAAGCTATCCACTGGCAGCTGGTGAAATAGTTAATTAAGGAAACTAGCTTGAACTGGTCTTGCTGCATCTGGGCTCAGCTAAACCCTTTGTAAGAATTTATAAATTCAGACATTCTCAGTACGATCAGCACTGAGTGTGTGACCTCAACGGAGTGAGAGAGACTGGTGAGCTGAGGGAGTTTGGTGAGGGAAATGCTCTTTTGCTTTTTCTAACATTTTCATCCTGCTGGAACTGGTTCTTGCTCTACTACAGGGGAAGACGCTGGCTGTTTAGTGAGTATATGCTAAGTGGTCAAGGTCTATTCTATTCCTAAGGTTTAAAATAGTATAGGAATTTGTGATAAGTTTAATAAATATATTTTTAAAAATAAATAATTGAATAAAATCATTAAGTAATTAATTAAAGCACATAAGTATGGCAGAACAGGTGATGTGTCATGGCTGCAGCAGGTGGGAGGGTCCTGGATACCAGTGTTATCCAGGGCAAGCATGCCTGCAGTAAGTGTCTGCAGCTTGAGGAGCTTCAGCTCAAACTCACTGAGCTGGAGGCTGAGCTGCAACACAGGGAGGGGGAAAGTTACCTGGATGCTTTGTACTAGTACTTAGTACTAGGAAGTGATCACACCGCTTAGCATAGGGTCTTCCGATTTGGAAGGTGGTCAGGGACAGGAGGGTGTGACTGTGAGTGAGGCAGGTAAGAGGACCCAGAAGGCAGCAGTGCAGGAGTGTGAGCCCCTGCAATTGTCCAACAGGTTTGAGGTTCTGTCAGCTTGTTTGGATGACAGTGGGGGCTGTAGGGTGAATGTGCAAACTGACCATGGCACTGTGGTACAGGAAGTCATTCGAGTGGATGAAGCAAAAAGGAACGTAGTGGTAGTACAGCACAGTATAGTAAGGGGGATTGACATTGTTCTCTGTCGCAAGGAGCGAGTCCAGACGGTCTTGTTGCCTGCCTGGTGCCAAGGGCTGGGGAGGAACATGAAGTGCAGGGCGAGGATCTAATGGCCATGGTCCAACAACATAGGCACGATGAGGAAGGAGGCTCTGCATAGTCAGTGTGACGAGCTAGGCACCAAATTAAGAACCAGAACCTCAAAAGGTAATAATTTCTGGATTATTACCTGAGCCACATGCAAATTGGCATAGGACAACTAAAATTAGAGATATGAATGTGTGGCTCAAAGACTGGTATAGGAGAAGTGGGTTCCGGTTCATGGGGCACTTGCACCATGGGGAAAGTGGGAACTGTATCTTTGGGACGATCTACACCTGAACCATGCTGAGGCTGGTATCCTCGCAAGCCACATAACTAGGGAAGTAGAGAGGGCTTTAAAGTGAATAGTGGGGGCAAGGCATCAAATTTGAGAAGAAGATGTGATCACCCAAAGAATAGGGACAAGGCAAGAAAGTTACTAATACAGGAAATTATAAACAGGCTGTGTCAGGGAGGGACAGAGAGTACAGCTCTAAGAGTAAATCAGCAGATAAGGCTAGATGCTACAAAAATAATAAAAGGATAAAACTAAAGGCTCTGTATCTAAAAGCATGCAGCATTCGAAGCAAAACAGATAAACTGATATAGAAATAAATAAGTACAATCTGATAGCCATTACAGAGACATGGCTACAGGATGACATAGGTTGGAATCTGAATATTGAAGGATAAGTGACATTTAGGAAGGACAGGAAGTTAGGAAAAGGTGGAGGGGTGGCTCTGTTAATTAATGATGATATTAGCACATTAGAGAGGGATGACCTAAGTTTAGGAAACCAGGATGTAGAAGCAGTTTGAGTTGAGATAACACATGATAAAGGCAGGAAGTCTGCAAACTGTTGGAGCTGTGGGCTGACAAAACCCCAGGTCTTGATGGGCTTAATCTAGGGTCCTAAAAGAAGTCCCAGTAAGATAGTTGATGCCTTGGTTTTAATTTTCCAAAATTCACTGGATTAGGGGAAGGTTCCATTAAATTGGAAAAATAGAGGATGGAACTCCTTTCTTCAAAAGTGGGGGTGGGCAGAAGAGACTGAAAACAGGAAACTACAGGCCAGTTAGATTTGCATCTGCCACAGGGAAAATGTCAGAAATGTGGATCACACTTATATGTCCTCTGTCCTCTGAAATGGCCTAGCAAGCCACTCAGTTGTATCAAAGCCTCAAAAAACCAATGAAGCCGGACGGACCATCTGGCAACAACTTAGGCACTGGGAACAACAACTCAGTCCTGTAAACCCTGCAATGTCCTCTTTACTAACATCTGGATAACTAACATCAACTCCCTCAGTTGATGAATCAGTGCTCCTCCATGTTGAACATCACTTGGGGGGGAGCACTGAGGGTGGCAAGGGCGCAGAATGTTCTGTGGCTGGGGGACTTCAATGTCCATCACCAAGAGTGGCTCGGTAGCACCACTGCTGACCGAGCTGGCTAAGTCCTAAAGGACATAGCTGCTAGACTGGGTTTGCGGCAGGTAGTGAGGGAGCCAACAAGGGGGTAAAAACATATTTGACCTCATCCTCACCAACCTGCCTGTTGCAGATGCATCTGTACCTGACAGTATCGGTAGGAGTGACCACAGCACAGGCCTTGTGGAGACTTCACATTGAGGATGCCCTCCATCGTGCTGTGTGGTGCTATACCGTGCTAAATGACATAGATTTCCAACAGATCTAGCAACTCAAGGCTGGGCATCCATGAGGTGCTGTGGGCCATCAGCAGCAGCAGAATTGAACTTGAACACAATCTGTAACCTCATGGCCCAGCATATCCCCCACTCTACCATTCCCATCAAGCCAGGGGATCAAGCCTGGTTCAATGAAGAGTGCAGGAGCGCATGCCAGGAGCAGCACCAGGCAAACCTAAAAATGAGGAGTCAATCTGGTGAAGATATAACACAGGACTACTTCCGTGTCAAACAGTATAAACAGCAAGTGATAGACAGAGCTAAGCGATCCCACAACCAACGGATCAGGTCAGTATTCAGCCAATTCAATTCACTCCGCGTGATATCAAGAAACGGTTGAAGGCACTGGATACTGCAAAGGCTATGGGGCCTGACAATACTCTGTCAATAGTACTGAAGAATTGTGCTCCAGAATTTGCCACGTCTCAACCAAGCTGTTTCAGTACAGGTACAACAATGCCATCTATCCTCTTTGTAGAAAATTGCCCAGGTATGTCCTGAACACAAAAAGCAGGACAA
Organism: Cetorhinus maximus; assembly: GCF_964194155.1. Taxonomy (NCBI): domain Eukaryota; kingdom Metazoa; phylum Chordata; class Chondrichthyes; order Lamniformes; family Cetorhinidae; genus Cetorhinus; species Cetorhinus maximus. Next base: position 171,661,576 of record NC_135883.1, read on the forward strand.
ATCCAATCAGGCCAATTTCCGCCCCATCAGTCTACTCTCCATCATCAGGGGAGTAATGGATTGAGTCATCAACAGTGATATCAAGCGGTACTTGCTCAGCAATAACCTGCTCATTGACGGCCAGTTTGGGTTCCGCCAGGGCCACTCAAATCCTGACCTCATGACAGTCCCGGTTCAAACATGGACAAAAGACCTGAACTCCTGAGGTGAGGTGAGTGTGACTGCCCTTGACATCAAGGCTGCATTGGACCAAGCGTGGCATCAGGAAGTCCTAGAAAAACTGGAGTCAGTGGGAATCAGGGGGAAAACTCTCCACTAAGATTATGAGGGGCATGGACAGGGCGGATAGGGAGCAGCTGTTCCCCTCAGTTGAAGAGTCAGTCACAAGGGGACATAAGATCAAGGTGAGGGGCAGGGGGTTGAGGGGGGATGTGAGGAAAAATTTTTTTTTACCAGAGGGTGGTGACAGTCTGGAATGCACTGCCTGGGAGGGTGGTGGAGGCGGGTTGCCTCACACCCTTTAAAAAGTACCTGGATGAGCACTTGGCACATCATAACATTCAATGCTATGGGCCAAGTGCTGGTAAATGGGATTAGGTAGGTAAGTCAGGTGTTTCTCACGTGTCGGTGCAGACTCCATGGGCCAAAGGGCCTCTTCTGCACTGTGTGATTCTGTGATGCTGATTCTGAGTGGAGTCCATACCTAGCACAAAGGAAGATGGTTGTGGTTGTTGGAGATCAGTCATCTCAGCTCCAGGGCATCACTGCAGGAGTTCCTCAGGGTAGTGTCCTCAGCCCAACAATCTTCAGCTGCTTCATCAATGACCTTCCTTCCATCATAAGATCAGAAGTGGGGTTGTTCACTTATGATTGCACAATGTTCAGCACCATTCGCGACTCCTCAGATACAGAAGCAGTCCATGAACAAATGCAGCAAGACCTGGAGAATATTCAGGCTTGGACTGACAAGTGGCAAGTAACATTCACACCACACAAGTGCCAGTCAATGACCATCTCCAACAAAAGAGGATCTAACCATCACCCTTTGACATTCAATGGCATTACCATCATTGAATCCCCCACTGTCAACATCCTGGGAGTTATCATTGACCAGAAACTGAACTAGACTTGCCATATAAATATTGTGGCTACAACAGCTGGTCAAAGGTTAAGAATTCTGCGACGTGTAACTCACCTCCTGACCCCCCAAAGCCTGTCCACCATCTACAAGGCACAAGTCAGGACTGTGATGGAATACTCCCCACTTGCCTGATAAGTGCAGCTCCCACAACTCTCAAGAAGCTTGACACCATCCAGGACAAAGCAGTCTGCTTGATTGACACCATATCCACAAACCTTCACTCCCCCCACCACCGACGCACAGTAGCAGCAGTGTGTACCATCTACAAGATGCACTGCATGAATTCACCAAGGCTCCTTAGGCAGCACCTTCCACACCCATGGCCACTACGATCTAGAAGGACAAGGGCAGTAGAAAGATGGGATCACCACTACCTGTAAGTTCCTCTCCAAGTCACTCACCATCCTGACTTGGAAATATATTGCAATTCCTTCATTGTTGCTAGGTCAAAATCCTGGAACTCCCTTCCTAACAGCACTGTGGGTGTACCTATAGCACATGGACTGCAGAGGTTCAAGGCGGCAGCTCACCACCACCTTCTCAAGAGCAACTAGGGATGGGCAATAAATGCTGGCATCGCCAGCAAAGCCCACATCCCATGAATGAATACAAAAAGATGTAAAATTGTCCATTATGGCAGCAGATTGCTGCATATTAAAAAAGCATATTATCTAAATGTTGAGAGATTAGAGCTCTGAGGTGCAGAGAGATGTCCTAGTGCATGAATCACAAAATGTTTGGATGAACATACAGAAGGTAATTAGGAAAGCTAATAGAATGTTATTGTTTATTGAGAGGGGAATTGAATACACAAGTAGGGAGGTTGTGCTTCAGTTATATAGGGCATTGGTGAGACCACTTCTGGAGTACTGTGGTATAGTATTGCTCTCCTTATTTACGGAGAGATGTAAATGCATTGGAAGCAGTTCAGAGAAGGTTTCCTCGACACCTGGAATAGGTGATTTGTCATATGAGGAAAGGTTGAATAGGCCAGGCTTGTATCCGCTGGATTTTAGAAAAGTAAGAGGTCACTTGATTGAAACAGATAAAATACTGAGGGGTCTTAAGATGGTGAATGTGGAAAGTGTGTTTCCCCTTGTGGGAGAATATAGAACTAGAGGTCACAGTTTAAATATAAGGGGTCATCCATTTAAAACAGAAAGAGAATTTTTTTTCCCCCAAAAGGTCGTGAATCTTGAACTCCCTTTCTCCAAAGACAGTAGGAATGATGTAGAAGAACAAACTTGCAAGGAAATTAGAGAGGTAGAAAAACTATAGAATAAATATAATGGGGGAACTTTAATTAACCTAATATAGATTGGGATAGGAACACTATAAAGGGTAGAGAGGGACAAGTGTTTCTAGAACAGAAATCTTCTGGAACCACAAACAGCCTGTCTGTACAGAAGGGGAGGAAGAGCAATAGTAATCAGGGATTGTATAGACAGGGGAACAGAGAGGCGCTACTGTGGCCGTCAATGTGACTCCAGGATGATGTGTTGCTTCCCTGGTGCCAGGGTCCGGGATGTCACTGAACGGCTGCAGGGCATCCTGAAGGGGGAGGGTGATAAGGCAGAGGTCATGGTACATGTTGGTACCAGTGACATAGGTAGAAAGAGGGATGAGGTCTTGCATCAAGAATTCAGGGAGTTAGGCAGTAGACTAAAAAGCAAGACCTCTCAGGTTGTAATCTCTGGATTACTCCCAGTACCACGTGCTAGCGAGCTCAGAAATAGGAGAACAGCGCAGATGAATACGTGGCTTAAGAGTTGGGCAGGAAGGACGGTTTTAGATTCCTGGATCACTGGGACCGTTTCTGGGGAAAGTGGGACCTGCACAAACGGTCTACATCTGAACCAGAGCGGGACTAACATCCTTGCGGGCGGGTTTGCTAGTGCTGTTGGGAGGAGTTTAAACTAATTTGGCAGGGGGAGGGGACACAGAATGTTAGCAGAGTAGGGACACATCATAATACAGTAAAACAATCAAGTCAGAGGGAGTACAGCTGCATTAAGTTTCAGGGGAGTAAGGCAAGGCTGGATGGCCTCTACTTTATGCCAGGAGTATTACAGGTAAAACGGATGAGTTAAGGGTGAGGATTGACACGTGGAATTGTGATATAGTAGCCATCACTGAGACGTGGTTGAGGGAGGGGCAGGATTGGCAGCTCAACATTCCAGGATATAGAATCTTCAGGCGAGACAGGGGAAGGGGTAAAAGAGGGGGGGCATTGCATTATTAGTTAAGGAGTCAGTTGCTGCAGGAAGGAGAGATATCATCTTGGAGGGGGCATCAAATGAAGCTTTGTGGGTAGAGCTTGGGAATAAAAAAGCAGCAGCCACATTTTAGGTGTTTATTATAGGCCCCCAGATAGTCAGTTGGAAATTGAGGAGCAAATACGTGCACAATTTGCAGACGTGTATAAAAACAATAACAATAGGGTAATTATATTAGGTGATTTCAACTTTCCCAACATTAATTGGGATAGACATAGTGTTAAGAGCTTGGATGGAGGGGATTTCTTGAAATGTGTACAGGAGAACTTTTTAGGTCAATATGTAGAGGGAACAAGGGACAGCGCAGTGCTGGACCTAATTCTGGGGAGTAAAGCCGGACAGGTGGCTGAGGTGGTGGTGGGGGGAGCATTTTAGTGATAGTGACCACAACCTGGTACAATTTAAGCTTGTTATGGACAAAGAAATAGACAAGTTGCAAACAAATATTTTGGACTGGGGAGAGCGGATTTGAGTAAAATAAGGCAGGATCTGGCCAAGGTAGACTGGAAACAGCTACCTGTGGGGAAATCTACAGAGGAGCAGTGGGGGGCTTTCAAAAATGAAATGGGGAGGTACAGGCTCAACATGTTCCCTCTAGGGTGTTAGGAAGGAGTAACAAGCCCAGAGAACCATGGATGACCAGAGATATTCAGGTTACAATGAGAAGGAAAAGAGAGGCTTTTAGCAGGTACAAGGGAAGCAAATCAGCAGAGGCATTAGTGGAGTACAGAAAGTGCAGGGTGGAGCTTAAGAAAGCAATTAGTAGAGCAAAGAGGGGATATGAGAAAGCTCTGGCTGGTAAAAGTAGGGAAAATCCCAAGATATTCTATAATTATATCAATGGGAAGAGGATAACCAGGGAAAAAGTACGGCCCATAAGGGACCAAGGGGGCAATGTATGGGAGGAGCCAGAGGACATCGGTCGAGTGTTGAACGAATACTTCACATTCATCTTCACCCAAGAGAATGAGGATGAAGGCATGGAACTCGGGGAGAGAGACTGCGAGGTTCTTGAGCAAATTGATATAGGGAATGGCAAGTGTTGGCAGGCTTAAAGATGGACAAATCACCATGTCCAGATGATTTGTGTCCCAGACTGCTGAGGGAGGTAAGGGAGGAGATTGCAGGGGCTCTGACCCAAGTTTTTAATTCCTCTGCCACGGGGGAGGTGCCAGAGGACTGGAGAACAGCTAATGTGGTTCCGCTATTTAAGAAGAGTTGTAGAGATAAGCCAGGGAACTACAGACCTGTGAGTCTCACGTCAGTGGTAGGGAAAGTATTAGAGAAAATTCTGAAGGAGAGAATTTATCTACACTTGGAGAGGCAAGATTTGATCAGGGATAGTCAGCATGGTGCTGTCAAAGGGAGGTCATGCCTAACAAATTTGATTGAATTTTTTGAGGTGACCAGGTGTGTAGATGAGGGTAGTGCAGTTGATGAAGTTTATATGGATTTCAGCAAAGCCTTTGGCAAGGTCCCACATGGGAGACTTATAAAGAAAGAAAATGCACATGGGATACAGGGTAATTTGATAAGGTGGATTCAAAATAGTTGTAGGAGACAGAGTGTGATGACAGAAGGCTGCTTTAGTGACTGGAAGCCAGTGTCCAGTGGTGTACCACAGGGATCTGTGCGGGGTGCCCTATTATTCGTCATTTATATAAACAACATAGATAACTACATGGGGGGGTAGGATTAGTAAGTTTGCGGATGACACAAAAGATTGGCCGAGTGGTTAACAGTGAGGTTGTGTCTTGGGCTACAGGAAGTTATAGACGGGATGGTCAAATGGGCAGATAAGTGGCAGATGGAATTTAACCCGGAAAAGTGAGAGGTGATACACTTTGGAAGGAGTAATTTGACAAGGAAGTATTCAATGAATGGTATGACACTAGGAAGTCCTGAGGAAGAAAGAGACCTTGGCGTGTGTGTCCATAGATCTCTGAAAGCGGAGGGGCTTGTTAGTGGGGTGGTGAAAAAGGCATATGGGACACTTGCCTTTATCAATCGAGGCATAGATTACAAAAGTGTGGAGGTCATGTTGGAGTTGTGTAGAACCTTGGTGAGGCCACAGCTGAAGTACTGTTTGCAGTTTTGGTCGCCACATTATAGGAAGGATGTGATTGCACTGGAAGGGGTGCAGAGGAGATTCACCAGGATGTTGCCTGGGATGAAACATTTAAGTTATGAAGAGAGGATAGACTTGGGTTGTTTTTGTTGGAGCAGAGAAGACTGAGGGGTGACCTGATCGATGTGTACAAGAGTATGAGGGGCATGGACAGGGTGGATAGGGAGCAGCTTTTCCCCTTAGTTGGAGGGTCAGTCACGAGGGGACATAAGTTCAAGGTGAGGGGCAGGAGATTTAGGGGGGGATGTAAGGAAAAACCTTTTTACCCAGAGGGTGGTGACGGTCTGGAGTGAACTGCCTGGGAGGGTGGTGGAGGTGGGTTGCCTCACATCCTTTTAAAAGTACCTGGATGAGCACTTGGCACATCATATCACTCAAGGCTATGGGCCAAGTGCTGGTAAATGTGATTAGGTAGGTAGGTCAGGTGTTTCTAACGTGTCGGTGCAGACTCGATGGGTCGAAGGGCCTCTTCTGCACTGTGATTTCTGTGAAAAAATGCTGGAAATACTCAGCAGGTCTGACAGCATCTGTGGAGAGACAGACAGAGTTAACGTTTCAAGTCCGTATGACTCTTCTTCAGGGCTGAAGAGGAGTCATACGGACTCAAAATGTTAACTCTGTCTTTCTCTCCACAGACGCTTTCAGACCTGAATTTTTCCAGCATTTTTTGTTTTTGTTTCAGATTTCCAGCATCCGCAGTATTTTGCCTTTATTTCTGGACTTTGTTCAGGAAAATTTTCTACAGCATTATGGTTCCAGTCTAGTGAGGAAGGAGGCATTATGGACCTGCTTCTTGGGAATGAGGTTGGCCAAGTGAATCAAGTGTCAGTTGTGGAATATTTAGGACACAGTGATTATTGTATAAGATTTCGGTTAGATGTGCAAAAGAACATGCAGCAATCCAGAGGAAAAATATTTAATTAGGGGCTGCCAGTTTTATGGGGTGAGAAAAGCTCTGGCCCAAGTAAGCTGGAAGTAAAGATTACCTGTAAAACTGTAATTGAACAATGGGCTGTCTTTAAAGAGGACATTGTTCAGATACAATCCCATGACCAGGAAAGCTAGGACAAACAAAGTCGGAGATCCCAAAATGATGGAAGAAATGAAGAGCAAGATGATGTAGAATAGGGTGCGTGTGAAAGATATCAACTGAATAATACAAATTAGAACCAGGCTGAATATAGAAAGTTTAGTGGAGCAGTGAAAAAATAAATAAGCTGCAAAGAGAGAGTATGCAAAGAGGCTAGCAGCCAACATAAAAGAGAATCCAAAAGTCTTTAGGTATATAAATAGTAATAGAGTAATGAAAGGAATGGTGCCAACTTGGGACCAAAACAGTAATTCTGCATGGAGGCCAGGGCATGGCTGAGGGACGAAATGAATACTCTGCAGCTGTCTTTACCAAGGAAGAAGAAGCTGCCAAAGTCGTACCGAGAAAGGAGGGAGTTGAGATTCTGGGTAGACTAAAAATTGAGAAAAAGGAGTTGGTTCAGTGACAGGAATTAGTGGATGTGAATGGTTGTTTTTCAGACTGGAAAACACAATAGTGTGTGATTCCCCAGGAGTGAGCATTAGGACCACTTTTTAAAAATCTATATTTAAGACTTTCGCTTGTGTATACAGGACACAATCTCAAAATCTACAGATGACTCAAAACTTGGAAGCGTTGTGAACTGGGAGAAGGACAGTGACAAGTGCAAGGGTCCCAGGCTGGCCAGCAGACATACGGCAGATGAAATTTAATTCAGAGAAGTGTGAAGTGATTCATTTTGGCAGGAAGAATGAGGAGAGACAATACAAAAGGGTGCAATTCTAAAGTGGTGTAGGAAAAGAGAGACCTGGGGTATATGTGCACAAATCAATGAAGGTAGCAGGGTAGGTTGAGAAGGTAGTTAATGATAAGCTAGCTGTATTCAAAGTTCATAACACACCAGGATCAGAGAAGATGCACCCAACGATACTGGGGAGTATGACAGTGGAAATTGCAGAGGCACTGGACATAATTTTCCAGTCTTCCTTAGACTCAGGGGTGGTCCCAAAGGACTGGAGAATTGCAAATCTTCACACTTGTTCAAGAAAGGGTGTAAAGATAAGCCCAGCAACTCGGGCAGTCAGTTCAACTTCGGTGGTGGGGAAATTTCTGGAAACTATGGGTGGAATCGTCCTAGATTTGTACTAAGTGCAGTAGCAGCGGGGGGAGAAAATGACATTTTACCTACCAGCCGCAATGCCAGCTTCTCATGCTGTACCGACCCAATCCCGCCGCATTAATTATGCATTCCCAGGAAACATGCCATTTAGATGGCGGGCGGGCTCTCATTCGACCATCATGCTATCACCTCTCCGCTTCATCACGCCAGGCGCCATATTTAAAGTGCAGCCTTGAGCATACCTCTGTGCTTCCAGCCCACAACTGCTGCACAGAACACATGGCAAAAAGACTTCAGCCACCAGGTTTAATGACGCGTCCCTTGAGTGCCATTTGAGCCCCGTGGAGGCCCGCTGTAATGTCCTCTACCCCTGCTCTGGCCCCAAGATGGGCAGCAACATAACCAACCTTGTATTCACTGGAATTTAGAAAAGTGAGAGGGGATCTCACTGAAACATATAAATGGCTGTGGAGGCCAAGTCACTGAATATATTTAAGAAGGAAATAGATAGATTTCTAGACTCTAAAGGCATCAAGGGGTATGATGTGAGCATGGAGGTATGGCATTGAGATAAAGGATCAACCATGATCATATTGAATGGCAGAGCAGGCTAGGAGTGCCGAATGACCTAGTCCTGCTTCTATTTTCTATGTTTAAGTTAGAAATTTAATAAATTTTAAGCAAGGGACAAGGTAAAAAGGAAACAAACACAGAAAATGCTGGAAAAACTCAGCAGGTCTGACAGCATCTGTGAAGAGAGAAAAAGAGTTGACGTTACGAGTCCGTACGACCCTTCAGAATCTGAAATTTTTTTGCTGCATCCTGAGATCCACTCTCAGTGCCATGCGCTGCCATATGAACACACTCGATCTCTCCCTCCAGCAGCACCGACTCATCCTATCTCTAAGTTGGCTTCAATCCAACTAACACACACTGACTAAACCTCTATTTAAAAAAAATTCCAATAACATTATACATTAATATCTCTTCCTGACAAACCCCCTCCTATCGAAAAAATGAACTGTCATAATTCTAAAAGACAAATTCATTTTTTTAAAAATATCCCAACGCACACTGTCTCCTATACTTATTACCCTATTACATTACCAGATACATGCATTACACAACGATATATATATATATATATATATATATATATATATATATATACACACACAAGTCCTTGGTATCAACAGAAATCACTCCAGTTCAGTGTTCAGGTTTCTAAAAATACCCAATGTTCCTTTAAGCTTCAAACTCTTGATAACGCATCTGCAAACAGATTTTCTTTTCCAGCGATATGCATAATCCATAGATTAAATGGTTGTGATATTAAACTCCACCCAAAAAGCCTTGCACTTTTGTCTTGAAATTTGTGCAAAAGCTTTAAAGGATTGCAATCTGCATAAACAACAGTTTCTGATGAATTGTTTGCGACCTAAATTTCAAAACGCTGCAGTGCTAATACCAAACCCAAAGTCTATTTTTCAATCGTTGAATATCTTCTTTGTTGTACACTCAGCTTCTGTGAAAAATACGCTAGCAGTTTTTCAATTTCAGTGTCATCTTCTTGAAACAGTACAGCCCCAATGCTTATATCACATGTGTCAATGGCCAACTTGAATTGCTTGGCACATTTGGGTATTGCCAAAACTGGTGTCGTAGTTAATACAGTTTTCAAACTATCGGATGACTTCTGACACTCATGTCCATTGAAACTTCTTGTTCCTTTTTAATAGTTCAGTCAGTGGAGCAACCATTCGGCTAAAATTTGGTACCAATTTCCGGTAAAACCCACTCGTGCCCAGAAATCTCAAAACGACTTGTTTTGTTGGAGGCACTGGGAAATCCACGATAGCCTTGATTTTTGCATCTCTCGGAGCCACCTTACCATACCACCTACAATGGTATGGCCTAGATAATTTGCACTTTTGCAAATTCGCTTTTAGCCAAGTTCATCACCAAATTAGCTTCTTATAGTTGAGTAAATAATTCTTATGATGTAAATGCTCCTCTCACGTCTGAATGTAAATGATTAGATCATCAATATAAACAGCACAATTGCTTAGACTGCAGTTACTTTGTTAGTCTTTGAAATGTCACAGGTGCATTCTTCATACCAAATGGCATGATTTTAAACTGATATAGTCCACTTGGCGTTATGAAACCTGATATCTCCTTTGCTCTCCCCGACAACGGTACCTGCCAATGTCCTTTTAGCAAGTCGATCTTTGTGATAAATTTCGATTGTCTCACTTTCTCAATGCAACCTTCCAAATGTGGTATGGGATATGAATCCACTCTTGTCACCGCATTCACCTTTCAATAGTCCACACAGTCTGTGTGTTCCATCCAATTTCAGTACCAGTACAATAGGCGAACTTCAGTTACTGCAGCTAGACTCAATGATATCATTTTGAAGCATGAAATCAATTTCATTTTGTACTTGTGCTAACTTTGCCAGATTTAATCTGTAACGATGTTCCCTTATTGAAGATGAAACTTCTATACATAATGTATAGCTAAATCTGTCTTCCCCAACTTATTTCCACAAATAGGTTTGTGTGACTGCAATAGCTTTTCCAAAATTACTTTGACACTTGTTTGGAAAGTAGCGTAATATTTAATATAAATTTTCAAGCACCCCTTCATTATCCAAATTGATTAGAGGAAAATCAATTTCACAGTCCTGCACTTCTACTACCTCCTCATCATCCACCATCACCAATACCTCTTTTTGTTCCTCTTCCCTGTCAAAGTGCTTTTTAAGCATATTTACATGACACTCCCTCTGCTTCTTTCTTCTATCTAGAGTATTTATTAAGTAGTTTACTTCACTCAATTTCTTTTCAATCCTGTAAGGCCCACTAAATCTTGCATTTAATCAATCACCTAGTACTGGTAACAAAACTAGTACTTGGTCTCCAGAAACAACACTTGAGTCTTAGCTTTCTTATCTGCCTTCACTTGCTGTGATGTCTTTGAATGTTCCATAGCCAACTCTCATGCTCTGTTCAATCTTACCCTGAAATTTGTTACGTAATCCAGAAGAATAGTGAATTTTGACCCACCAATTTCTCATCAATCAATTTCAGTGGTCCCCTTACTTCATGACCAACTAGTTCAAAAGGGCTAAAACTAATCGATACATCAGGAGTATCTCTAACAGCAAATAACAAAAATGGAATTCCTGTATGCCAATTCTGTGAATAATCCTGACAGTATGCTCTTATCATATTTTTTCAAGGTTGATACCACCTTTCCAAAGCTCCTCGTGACTCCGGATGATAAACTGTTGACTTAAACTGTTTTATCCCCAAACTGTTCGTTACTTCCTTAAACAGCTTTGACTTGAAATTTGACCCCTGATCTGACTGTATTTCTTTAGGTAAACAACATCTTGAAAAAAATTTAATTAATTCCTCCACAATCTTTTTAGTTGTAATATTTCCTAAAGGTATCACTTCAGGAAACCTGCCAGACACATCCATTATTGTCAGTAAATACCGATTTCCACTTTTAGTCTTAGAAAGAGGTCCTACACAATCAATCCTGACCCTGGTAAAAAGGGTCTTCAAATGCTGGTATTGGGGTTAAAGACGCCAGCTTAATTACTGCTTGTGATTTTCCTGTTTTTTGACATGTATGACAAGTCTACAGAATTTGACTACATTCCTATGCAATCCTGACATTTAGGAATTAGGAAAACACAGGAAAAGATAGAGGTTTTTCTGTGACCATTTCATCTGTTTAACTAGCTTCTCAAATAAAGAATGCTTCAATATCTTTTTCCCCAAACTTTGAAAGAGCTTGTACACATTTAAACATCTCCCCACTAGGTTCTACTCTGGAGATAAGTCCTTCCTCACCTACTGGCATCTCTTTTTTAACTGCCAGCATTTTCAGTTGGAATTCTCTCTCTCTTTTTCTCTTTCCTCCTTCTCTATCTTCACAATTTTTCATTCCCTTTTATAAGCCACTTCTCTGTCCTTCACTTCTAATTCAAGATTTTAAAGTTCCTTTGCTTGTTCAAATTCAAGCGTCTTCATTCATAACTGAAGTCTTACTACCTCCAGCAGTGTCAAGTATCACATCCAACTGTAGATGCTGTGCTATATTTTTAATTATATCTGATTTTCTAGCCCCGCAGATAACCCCAATTTTAACTTATCTGCCAACTCTGTTAACTTACATTTGATTATTTGTGTCCTGTTAGCACAGCTGAGTATCTGAGCGTGAGTGCATGGAAGGCAAAGCTTGAATGCATGTGGCGATCCAAGGGGAACATCAGAAGGACAGTTTGAAACCCTGGAGGTGGACCCTTGCGAAAGGCATCCTAGAGAAAGCGTCGTTTGGGACAAGATTCCATAGCAAGTTCTTCAAGAACGGAGATCGGAAACCCTTGGGAGAAAGGCGGAATTCAGTGAGACCAGTTGGCTCACGGTGTGACAAGTGTCTGGGGGGAGTTGATGAGAAATCCATAGCTTCTGTTTGGAGTGGCATCTGTCCCTTGATTTCAGAGTGTGGTGTGCCTGACACCTATTGATTTACACGGACTGTGTACTTACTGTGAACATGACAGTGTAAGATAGCTTTTGTAACTTGTGTTTTCTGTACAAATCTGTATATATCCCAACGACTGGCACATCATATCAAACAGAACATCCCTTTGACTGTTCACAACAGGCAAAGTACTGACCGTACCCAACCAGCCTGTGCTTGCAAAACTCAAAACACAGTATCTGACATTAGATGTGATTCCACGATTGGACAACACTTGTTAAACAATCTTGATCGTGCTAAGAATTACACTGGCAACCAATTTACAATTGTCAGATGGGCTCGCAGCATAGCTCATTTACGCAAGCTAGAAGCCACACAGGACCCTGTCCTTTGCAAACAGAAGGAACATGTGCACACTTGCACCTTTATCATCTAAACAAAAGCTGAGGGAACAATCATTCCCCTGGTGCATTCCCTAGGGAAATGCCTTGACCAGAGTCAAGGTTTACCCGGTTTGAATTTGACCAAAGCTGGGCAGCTCACTGCTCCATGCTGCATTCTCCATAGCAACGCCTCGACCAGAGTCCACTTGCTAACCAATCAGTAAGCTCTTCTCATGCAGCATAAATTGTTGTGCCTCCATTACTGCTGGTAATTTTTTGTGAGCTATCCTGATCAGTGCAAAATGAAAAGTTTCAATAACATGGCTCTTTTTTCAGCAATTCTTTTGCTTATCTTCGAGTAATCGCGTGGGATCTTCTAGATCCATCGAAGAGGGCAGACAGGGTTTTGATTTAACATCCTAACTTAAAGATGGCAACACTATCAGTGAAACATTCCCTACGTACTAGGCCAAACTGACAGCTTAGGTTACGTCCTCAAGTCTCTGGTTCTTGAACCCATGACCTCCCTATTTGGGTGGGAATGCTCTGGCTGAGCCAAAGCTGATATCTTATTCAGGCAGAGATTAAATGAGACCATCTCAGGGCAATTGCAGTGTTAATTTCACCAAGAGACATTTTACACTTTACAATAGCCAGCCATTGAGAAATTCCATTAAAATATCAATGTCATAAGGCTGACAAGATCTAGGTTAATCTGTTCACTATATAAAACAAGCTGCAACTGAGAATACAGCATTTGTGCTTTGTGTCATAATATATACCACGTGCGTTGTATTTGAGTTCAAAATGATACAATGAGGACTTAGGAAGGCTTTACGAATTAATAGTTATAAGTATAATCCTTATCAGGTACTCAAAACCAGCTGGAAATGAACAATAACACATTCTTCAGTTAGATCATTTCCATGGGAAGCATGGCATATTCATTCAGGTTTGGCAGTGATTTTAAGATAACTGTCCATGTAACTGATTTCAAAAATAAATTCACACTCTGCCATGTCTCCTCACTAGATTTTCAAGAATCAGCTCTCTTTCAGGGATGAATAAAATAAAAAACAAAAACAAAAACAAAAAGACCTGGAAAAACTCAGCAGGTCTGGCAGCATCGGCGGAGAAGAGCACAGTTGACGTTTCAAGTCCACAGGACCCTTCATTCTGTTGAAGGGTCATGAGGACTCGAAACGTCAACTGTGCTCTTCTCCGCCGATGCTGCCAGACCTGCTGAGTTTTTCCAGGTATTTTTGTTTTTGTTTTGGATTTCCAGCATCCGCAGTTCTTTGCTTTTATGAACAATAAAATGTTGGTTTTGCCATTGTCACTCCGCAGATTCAAAACCTTGGTTAATGATGTCCCATTGATAAAAGATTCTGTGCTTTCTATTCAATGTTCTTCCACTGTGTAAAATGCAGTGTATCTCTAAGCTATTCCGATTATTGGCTCCAAAGCAAGATGGTGACATATCAGTTCCAAAGAACACACTTTGCAGTTGAATATTGTGCCAATGTGCTTCATGTGATACTCTGAAACTTTTCAAAATCTTCTCTCCAGACACAAATAATATAATTCACATTGTACTATGAGGTGAGCTACTCATTGCAGGATTCCAAGCCTCTGACCTGCCCTTGTAGCCACAGTATTTATATGGCCAGTCCTGTTTGACTTCTGGTCAACGGTGAGCCCCAGGGTGTTCATAGTGGGGGATTCAGTGAGGAGAAAGCAAGAAGAGGACCGTGGGACAGAGAGTCAGCAGCAACCAGGGGAGAGTGCAAGAGGAAGACCCCATGCCAGGCAGTCAGCAGCACCTAGAGAGCTGACCTGTGTGAGAAGGGCAGTGGGAGATTAAAAACCAGCAGTAGAGAGGGAGGCCCAGCACAGAGAGTGGACCTGCGTGAGAAGGGTAGCAGTGGCAGAGAACCCCTTCAGCCTGTTTCTACTTGTCATAGCCGAAGTGTGACGTCAAAGGAACACAGGTAGGTGATTGGTGGGTATCTCTTCCGTGTCTCTTAAATCAGGAGACGTTATCACAGCTGAAGAATACAGTTAAGAAATTCACTTTTAAAATATATAACACCCAACTTAATTAATTAATAGACAATTAAGAATAATTAATAGAATAGAGATGGCTGGGCAGGCGATGTGTTGCAGCTGGGGTATGTGAGGTCTTGTGGTGCAATCCACTGTGACCACATCTGCAGCAAGTGTTGGCTGCTCGAGGAACTTTGGTTCAGAGTTGATGAGCTGGAGTCCAAGCTGCTGACACTGCGACACATCAGGGATGGGGAGAGTTACCTGGACACTGTGTTTAAAGAGACAGCCACAACCCTTAGATTAATGACATCAAACTTGGACCATGGTCAGGGACAGGAGCGTATGACTACAAGTGAGGCAGGTATGGGGATCCAGAATTTAGCTTTGGAGGAGCCTCAGCCAGTGCTCTAGTCCAATAGCTGCGACGTTCTTGCTCCGGGAGAGGATGAGGGCACAAACTGCAGGGAGGATGAACGAACAGACCACAGCACCATGGTACAGAGCACTTTTCAAGTGGGGGGAAAAAAAGAGAAATCTAATAGTAATAGGGGATAGCATAGTGAGGGGAAAAGTTACTGCTCTCCACAGCAAGGACAGAGTCCCGAAGATTGTGTTGCTTAACCTTGCCCGGTGCCAAGGTTAAGGACATCTCTTCTGGGCTGGAGAGGAACTTGGAGTGGGAGGGGAAGGATCCAATTGTCTGGTTCACATAGGTATCAATGACATAGGTAGGACTAGGAAAGAGGTTCTGCTGAGGGACTATGAGCAGCTCACGGTTAAATTAAAACAGCACCACAAAGTAATACACTCAGGATTACTACCTGAGCCATGTGCAAATTGGTGTAGGGTAAATATGATTAGAGGGGTGAATGTGTGGTTCCTAGATTGGTGTGTGAGAAATGGGTTCTGATTCACCAGGCACTGGCACCAGTACTGGGGAAGGAGAGAGCTGTTCTGTTGGGACGGGCTTCATTTGAACCATGCTGGGGCCAGTGGCCTGGTGAATCGGATGACGAGGGTTGTAGATAAGGCTTAGTGGGGGGAGGGTTCAATGGAAGGGACGTTTAAAAAGAAAGAGAGCAGAAGTGCAGGGTAGTGAAGAGGCGAACAATGATCAAAGTGTGACAGGAAGAGGCAGAAAATATAAGAAGAGTGCAGCAGAAATTAGAACCAGAATGAGTAATGATAAAAAGTCAAAGCTTAAGACTCTGTCTAAATGCACACAGCATTTGTCACAAGATAGATGAGTTAACGACACAAATAGAAATAAATGAATATGATTTGTTAGCTATTAGAGACATGGTTGCAGGGCGACCAAGCTTGGAAACTCAATATTCAAGGGTATTCGACATTCAGGAAAAATAGGCAAAAAGGAAAAGTAGGTGAGGTAGCTTTGTTAATAAAGGATGGTATAGTGCGGTGGTGAGTAGTGATATAGGTACAATAGATCATACTGTGGAATCAGTTTGGGTGGAAATAAGGTAGAGCTAGGGGAAGAAGCCTCAGGTGGGAGTCACCTATCAGCCCCCGAAGAGTTGCCTCAATGTAGGACAAAGTATAAATCAAGAAATAATGGAGGAATGAAAGAAGGGTGCTACAATTGTCATGGGTGATTTTAATCTGCATATTGACTCCACAAATCAGATTGGCAGGGCTAACATGGAAGACAAATTTGGAGAGTGCATCAGGGATTGTTTTTGTTTTGGATTTCCAGTATCTGCAGTTTTTTGCTTTTAAATTAAAGAACAGGTCCTCAAGGGTTATAATCTCCGGATTACTACCCGAGCCACGTACAAATTGGCATAGGGACGCGAGAATAAGGGAAGTAAACACGTGGCTAAAGGAGCGCTGCGGGAAAGAGGGGTTCCATTTCGTGGGGCACTGGCATCAGTTTTCGAACAGGAGGGATCTGTACCGTTGGGACGGTCTCCACCTGAAACGATCTGGGACCAATGTTCTAGCGAAAAGGGTAAATAGGGTGGTCAACAGGACTTTAAACTAGAAAGTTGGGGGTGGGGGGGGGGCGGTAAAACTCCAAGAAGTATGACTAATGGGAAACAAAGCAGCAGGTTAGCATGTGGGGGGGTGGATTCAACTTCATGGAAAATTATGAAAAAACTGAAAGAGAGCCCAGGGGAGGCTATTAAAATCCCCAGAACACACAATAGGACAGAGTGTTTGGAAAGGGCTAGGTATCTAACTTCAAGCACATCAGATAAAGGGACGACAATGAGAAAGGGGACGGGAAATACAGGACTGAAGGTGTATCTGAATGCACGCAGTATACGAAATAAGGTAAATGAGCTTGTGGCGCAGATTGAAATTGGCAGGTATGATGTGGTGGGCATCACGGAGACATGGCTGCAAGGGGATCAGGACTGGGAACGAAATATCCAAGGATATACATCCTATCGAAAAGATAGGCAGGCTGGCAGAGGGGGTGGGGTTGCTTCGTTAGTAAGAAATTAAATTAAATCGATAGCATGAAATGACATAGGGTCAGATGATGTAGAATCTGTGTGGGTAGAGTTGAGGAACCGCAAAGGTAAAAAAACCATCATGAGAGTTATGTACAGGCCTCCGAACAGTAGTCAGGATGTGGGGCACGAGATTCATCAGGAGACAGAAAATGCATGTAAGAAAGGCAAGGTTACAGTGATGATAGGGGATTTCAACATGCAGGTAAACTGGGAAAATCAGGTTGGTATTGGATCCCAAGAAAAGGAATTTGTAGAATGTCTACGAGATGGCTTTTTGGAGCAGCTTGTGGTGGAGCCCACTAGGGAGCAAGCAATTCTAGATTTAGTGATGTGTAATGAGGCAGATTTGAGAAGGGAGCTTAAGGTGAAGGAACCCTTAGGAGGAAGTGACCATAATATGATAGAATTTACCCTGCAATTTGAGAGGAAAAAGCTGGAATCAGATGTAACGGTATTACAGTTGAACTACAGAGGCATGAGGGAGGAGCTGGCCAGGATTGACTGGGAGATGAGTCTAGCAGGAAAGACAGTGGAACAGCAATGGCTGGAGTTTCTGGGAGTAATTTGGGAGACACAGCAAAAATTCATCCCTAGGAAGAAGAAGCATACTAAAGGGAGGACGAGGCAACCATGGCTGACAAGGGAAGTCAGGGACAGCATAAAAGCTAAAGAGAAAGCATACAATGTGGCGAAGAGCAGTGGGAAACCAGGGGATTGGGAAGCCTACAAAGACCAACAGAGGATAACTAAAAAAGAAATAAGGAGGGAGAAGATTAAATATGAGGGTAAACTAGCCAGTAATATAAAAGAAGATTGCAAGAGTTTTTTTTAGATATATAAAGGGTTAGAGAGAGGCAAAAGTGGACATTGGGCCACTGGAAAATGACGCTGGAGAAGTAGTAGTGGGGAACAAAGAAATGGCGGAGGAACTGAATAGGTACTTTGCTTCAGTCTTCACAGTGGAAGACATGAGTAACATCCCCAAAGTTCAAGAGAGTCGGGGGGGGCAGAGGTGAGTATGGTGGCCATTATCAAGGAGAAGGTGCTAGGAAAACTGAAAGGTCTGAAGGTGGATAAATCACCTGGACCAGATGAATTACACCCCAGAGTTCTGAAGGAGATAGCTGAAGAGATAGTGGAGGCGTTAGTGGTGATCTTTCAGGAATAACTGGAGTCAGGGAGGTTCCCAGAGGACTGTAAAATCGCTAATGTAACCCCCCTGTTTAAGAAGGGAGTGAGGCAAAAGACGGGAAATTACAGGCCGATTAGCCTGACCTCAGTCGTTGGTAAGATTTTAGATACCATTATTAAGGATGAGATTTCAGAATACTTGGAAGTGCATGGTAAAATAGGGCAAAGTCAGCATGGTTTCATCAAGGGGAGGCCATGCCTGACAAATCTGTTAGAATTCTTTGAAGAGGTAACGAGTAGGTTAGACAAAGGAGAGCCAATGGATGTTATCTACTTGGACTTCCAGAAGGCCTTTGACAAGGTGCCGCACAGGAGGCTGCTCAGAAAGATAAGAGCCCATGGTGTTAGAGGCAAGGTACTAGCATGGATAGAAGATTGGCTGTCTGGCAGGAGGCAGAGAGTGGGGATAAGGGGGTCCTTCTCAGGATGGCGGCTGGTGACTAGTGGAGTTCCGCAGGGGTTAGTGTTGGGACCACAACTTTTCACTTTATACATTAATGATCTAGATGAAGGAACTGAGGGCATCCTGGCTAAGTTTGCAGATGATACAAAGTTAGGTGGAGGGACAGGTAGTATTGAGGAGGCGGGGAGGCTGCAGAAGGATTTGGACAGGTTAGGAGAATGGGCAAAGAAGTGGCAGATGGAATACAACGTGGGGAAGTGTGAGGTCATGCACTTTGGTAGGAAGAATAGAGGCATAGACTATTTTCTAAATAGGGAGAGAATTCAGAAATCTGGAGTGCAAAGGGACTTGGGAATCCTAGTCCAGGATTCTCTTAAGGTTAACTTGCAGGTTGAGTCGGTAATTAGGAAGGCAAATGCAATGTTGGCATTTATTTCAAGAGGACTAGAATATAAAAGCAGGGATGTGCTGCTGAGGCTTTATAAGGCTCTGGTCAGACCACATTTAAAATATTGAGAGCAATTTTGGGCCCCATATATCAGGAAGGATGTGCTGGCCCTGGAGAGGGTCCAGAGGAGGTTCACGAGAACGATCCCAGGAATGAAAGGCTTAACATATGAGGAACGTTTGAGGACTCTGGGTCTATACTCAATGGAGGTTAGAAGGATAAGGGGGGATCTGATTGAAACTTACAGAATACTGAAAGGTATGGGTAGAGTGGACGTGGGGAAGATGTTTCCATTAGTAGGAGAGACTAGGACCCGAGGGCACAGCCTCAGAGTAAAGGGAAGACCTTTTAGAACAGAGATGAGGAGAAACTTCTTTAGTGGTGAATCTATGGAATTCATTGCCACAGAAGGCTGTGGAGGCCAGGTCATTGAGTGTATTTAAGACCGAGATAGATACGTTCTTGATTGGTATGGGGATCAAAGGTTACGGGAGAAGTCGAGAGAATGGGGTTGAGAAACTTATCAGCCATGATTGAATGGCGGAGCAGACTCGATGGGCCGAATGGCCTAATTTCTGCTCCTATGTCTTATGGTCTTACTTCGTGATACAGAAAAGATCTTTCCTCCCATTAGCTCCTTGCTTATCTGATCTTTGGGATATTTATAGTATCTTCCACCGTGAATGGTGTTTTTGTGCATGAAACACAAAATGTTAGCATGCAGGTGCAGCAAGTAATTAAGACGGCAAATGGAATTTTGGCCTGTGTTGCTAGGGGGGTTTGAGTTTAAAAATACCCAAGTCTTGTTACAACTGTAAGGGGTGTTCATGAGGCCGCACCTGGAGTACTGTGTACAGTTTTGGTGCCCGTATTTAAGAAAGGATATACTGGCATTGGAGGCAGTTCAAAAGAGGCTGATTCTTGGGATGAAGGAGTTGACCTATCAAGAACAGCTAAACAGGTTAGGCTTTTATTTATCTGAGTTTAGAAGAACGAGGGGAGATCTTATTGAAACGTACAAGTTTCTGAGGGGGCTTGACAGGGTAGATGTTTCCACTCGTGGGGGAATCTCGAACTAGGAGACATAGTTACAGAATAAGGGGACACTCATTTAAATCTGAGATGCATAGGAATATCTTCTCTCAGAGGGTAGTGAATATCTGGAATTCTCTACCCCAGAGAGCTATGGAGGCTAGATCGCGAAGTATTTAAAGAGGAGGTAGATAGATTTTTAAAATATCAGGGAGATGAGGGCTATGAGGAGCTGGCACGAAGGAGAAGTTGAAGCCTGGGGCAGATCAGCCATGATCTTATTGAATGGCAGGGCAGTCTTGAGGGGCCGAATGACCTACTCCTGCTTCTATTTCTTATGTTCTTATTGAATGTCATGGGGCAATGGTTAGATTCTCTATTGTTGGAGATGGTCATTGCCTGGCATTTGTGTGGCACGAATGTTACTTGCACTTGTCTGCCCAAGCCTGGATATTGTCCAGGTCTTGCTGCATTTGGACATGGACTCCTTCAATATGAGTTGTCACGAATGGTGAACTTCTGACCTTATGATGGAAGGAAGGTCATTGATGAAGCAGCTGAAGATGGTTGGGCTGAGGACACCACCCTGAGGAACTCCTGCAGCGATGTCCTGGAGCTGAGATGACTGACCTCCAACAATCACAACCATCTTCCTTTGTGCTAGGTATGACTCCAACCGGTGGATAGTTCCCCCACCCCCCGCCGCCCTGATTCCTATTGACTCCAGTTTTGCTAGGGGTCCTTGATGCCACACCCAGTCAAATGCTGTCTTGATGTCAAGGGCAGTCGCTCTCACCTCATCTTTGGATTTCAGCTATTTTGTCCATGTTTGAACCAAGGCTGTAATGAAGTCAGGAGCTGAGTGGCCCTGGCAGAACTCACACTAAGCATCAGTGAGCAGGTTATTTCTAAGCAAGTACCACTTGATAGCACTGTTGGTTAAGTCTTCCATCAGTTTACTGATGATCGAGAGTTATTCTAGACCGAACGTCAGACAAGCAGTCTCATGACCTAGAGGTAACAGAAAGGTCAAAAAAGATAGTGAAGAGGAGCTGAATGGCAATGAGAAATATCAGGTTATAAGGTCCACAGAAAAGATAGGAAGAATTGTAGAAGCAAGAGGAGTAGTCTTAGAGGTGAAGGATGAAATCCGTTCAATGGAGATGAGATATAAGTGCTAAGCAGGTAAACTTTAAGGGTCGAATCAAGAAATAGAAAAGGATTTAAGATTGTACTGGAAGTTGCGTATAAGTCCCCAGTCGTAGCTGTGAAGTGGTAGATTGTATAAATGCTGAGATTAGACAAGCATGTCGCAAAGTCACAGTTGTTTAAATGGGAGATTTTAATTTTCAAAGAGGTTGGGATAAACAGACTACATCAGAAAGGAAGTGAATTTCTTGAGTGTTTCTGGGATAGTTTTTGGTAAAAATGCCCTATAACCAACAAGTGGGAAAGCCATATTAGATTTATTACTGAGCAGATTTAGCCATCAGCCTAATGATGCATAAACATTTATCTAATAACGATCATAATATGACTAAATCCAATGGAGTGTTTGAAACGGAGAAATGTGAAACAGCCATTAAGATTCGAGATTTAGGTAAGGCTGACTTCAATGTAATGTGACAGGGACTCACGACAGTAAATTGGGAAGTTACAGGCAGCAAATCAGTGGAAGGTGTTCAATAAAGAATGCAACATGATGCAGAACCAATTTATACCCCTAAAGGTCAAGAGCTCTACTTGCCAAAAAAAAAGCCATGGACAACTTAAGAGGTAAGAGACAACATAAAACTAAAAGAAAAAGCACGCAAAAAAAGCACTGAACCTGGCAAGCAGGAGAAGTACAAAGAACAGGAAAGAGTGGCAAAATATACGAACATACGATTTAGGAGTAGGTCCCATGAGCCTGCTCTGCCATTCAATGAGATCATGGCTGATCCGACTGTGGCCTCAACTTCACCTTCCTGTTCACCTCCAATATTCTTTGACTCCCATATCAATGAAGAATCTATCTAATTCAGCCTTAAAAATATTCCCTGTCCACTGTCATCAATATCCTTGTGGAACCTAACAGCATGCTAAGAAGGGGCCTATAAACAACCCCCATAAGTGACTTTCTACCTTTACTATTTCTCATCTCCACCCAAACTGATTCTACACGTTCATCTTTAAAACTAAGGTCATCTCTCTCTACGGTACTGTCATCCTTAATTAGCAGAGATACCCCTCCACCTTTTCAGAGCTTCCTGTCCTTCTGAAATGTCATGGACCCTTGAATTTTCGAGTCCCAGACTTTGTCATCCTGCAGCCTTATCTCTGAAATGGCTATCAGGCTATTCTATTTGGGCTGTCAATTCACCTGTTTTTTCAACGAATGCTACGTGCATTCAGATAGAGCCTTTAACTCTTTTTACCATTTTTGCAGTCTCTGGCCTTATCTGCCAGCACAATCTTAAGTCAGGGTCTGATTATCACCTCTCTTATTGCCACATTGATCCTTTGCTTGGTCTTCCCTCTTTAATTGATTACATCTTCCCACACTTGATCCCTTGCCCCCACTATTTAGTTTAAAGCCCTCTTGACCGCCAGAGTTATACAACTTGCCGGAACACTGGTCCCAGCAGGAATCAGGTGAAGTCCATCCTAACAGTACAGCTCTTACTTTCCCAAGTAGTGGTGCCAGTGCCCCATGAATCGAAACTTACTTCTCCCACACTAATCTTTGAGCCACGCATTAACTCTCTAATCTTATCTACTCTGCCAATTTGCTCGTTGCTCAGGTGATAATCTGGGGATTATTAGCTTTGAGGTTTGTCATGATCCCAAGCTGAGGTTACCCCTGGACAAGCCTGATCCCAGAGTGGAACCCAGCTTGATGGATCCTAACTTTTAATTAGTTTGTTTAGATACGTAGAGAGGGGCTACTGAACACAGTCACATAAGTCAGCTGATGAACTTTTAACAAAGGAATAAAACATTTATTCAATAAGAAAAGATTAACTATATTACAATACTCCGTCATCCACAACTATACCTTTACATACATATACAGATTTGCACAGGTAACACAAGTTACAAAAGCTATCTTATACTCTAATATCCATAGTAAGTAACAGTACCAATAGGCACCCTGTGGTGAGAACACCACATTCTGAAACCAAGTGACGGATGCCACCTCAACCAGATGCTATGGGTCTCCCCGCTGCTGCTTGTCACACTGTGAGCCAACCAGCCTCACTGCACTCTGTCTTTCACACAAGGGTTTCCAATCTCCACTCTCCAAGACCTCACCTTGAAATCTTCTCCCAAATTGACGCTTTCTCTCAGGTGCCTTCTGCAAGGGTTCTAGTCTCTTCCACAAAGGGTTTGGAGCTCTCCTTCCGATGTTCCTCTTCCCTGGGTCGCGGCATACAATCAAGCGGTCTTCCTTGCACTCTCTCACAGACTCAGCCGTTAACAGTACCACTGCTTCACACGCCCATAGTAAAGAGTTACAGACCTTCAGCCGTCTCTTCGGACCTTCTCGCTTTAAATCTGCTTTCTGCAGCTTTTGTCTCTTTAAATCAGAAGCTTGGAGCCTTTCTCCCTACCCCTCACTCAACTTCATTAAAAGGGCCTTTTTCAGGTTCCTGTCCTTCCTTTGACTAGAAGGTCTGATTGGGACTTTCCCAAGTTTCTCACTCCTTTGGCCTTGTGACCTTTTGGAAAATCTGAAGCTCCTTCTCCTGGTGTCCAGTCTCTATGGAGTCGTGGCTTCAAACTGCTTAAAACTGCTGTTTCTTTAGTTTTTCTGTGTGTGTCTGTCTGTGGGAAGGACCTGCCTCTCTGGGCCCGTTGCTAGGCAACAGCCCAATTCTTCCACCTTAGCTGCAACAGTTGTAAAAATCCTCATTAGAAATTCAGGCACCTTTTTGAAGTGAAACTAAAACTCAATTTGACCTTTCTTAACAAGACAGATGCAGAAATACAAATCAAACTTAAACTTTAAAGCTGAAACTCATTCCTAGCACCCACAAACAGAAATATAACTTACTTAAACTATCTCTATTTCCTCACATGTTCTGCTTTTTAGTTTAGGCTCTAGCTGCTCATACTCCCAAAGCAGAACCTCTTAGCTAGTCCTAAGTCTATGGTACATGTGTGGACATCCAGCACTTGATCCTACCCATCCAACTGCAAATTCTTTCGAGCCCAGAGCAGACATCCTGGAACCTGACACCAGGCAGCCAACAGAGCTTTCTGACTCTCAGTCTCGGCTGCAGAGAACTAACCCCTGACTATACTGTCCCCGAGCACCACTACATTTCAATTAGCTTCACCAAACGTGAATGGCTTCCTGTACCATGGTGCCATGGTCAATTAGCTGATCCACCCTGCAGCCCCCACTTTCACATAAGCAGATTGAAAGCCCTTGAACCTACATACAAACATAGAATTAGGAGCAGGAATAGGCCATTCAGCCCCTCAAGCCTGTTTCACCATTCAATAAAATGATGGCTGATTTGATTGTGACCTCAACTCCATATTCCCCCCACCCCCAATAACCTTCCACTCCTTCGTTAGTCAAGAATCTATCTACCTCTGCCTTAAAATATTCATTGCTCCCACATCCACCGGTCTCTGGAGAAGAAAGTTCCAAAGATTCATGACCCTCAGAAGAAATTTCTTCTCATCTGTCTTAAATGGGAGACCCCTTATTTTTAAACTGTGACCCTAGTTCTAGTCTCTTCCACAAAGGGGAACATCCTGGGGGTTACTATTGACCAGAAACTGGACTAGCCATATAAATACTGTGGCGAAAAGAGAGGGTCAGAGGCTAGGAATCCTGCGATGAGTAACGCCTCCTGAATCACCAAAGCCTGTCCACCATCTACAAGATACAAGTCAGGAGTGTGATGGAATGCTTTCCACTTGCCTGGATGAGTGCAGCTCCCACAACACTCAAGAAGCTTGACACCATCCAGGACAAAGCAGCCCGTTTGATTGGTACTCCACCCGCAAACATTCACTCCCTCCACCTCCAACACACAGTGGCAGCAGTGTGTACCATCTACAAGATACACTGCAGAAACTTACCAAGGCTCTTTAGGCAGCACCTTCCAAACCCAAGACTTCTACCATTTGGAAGAATAAGGGCAGCAGACACATGGGAACATGGCCATATGGAAGTTCCTCTCCAAGCCACTCACCATCCTAACTTGGAAATGTATCGCTGTTCCTTCACTGTTGCTGGGTCAAAATCCTGGAACTCCCTCCCTAAAAGCACTGGGTGTACCTACACCACATGGGCTGCAGCGGTTCAAGACAACAGCTCACCAGCACCTTCTCAAGGGCAAATGGGGATGGGTAATAAATGCTGGCCTAGCCAGAGCCGCCCACATCCCACGAATACATTTTTTTTTAAAATCCTTTCAGCATCCACCCGGTCAAGTCTCCTCAGGATCTTATATGTTTCAATGAGATCACATCTCAATCTCTAAACTCCAATTCATACAGGCCCAGCCTGTCCAATCTTTCCTTATAAGATAACCCCTCATCCCAGGTACCAGTCAAGTGAACCTTCTCTGAACTGCATCTAATGCATTTATATCCTTCCTTAAATAAGGAGACCAAAACTGTACACTGTATTTCAGATATGGTCTCACCAACACCCTGTGCAACTGCAGCAAAACACTCCTACTTCTATATGCCATTCCCCTTCAATAAACAACAACATTGCATTTGCCTTCCTAATCACTTGCTGTACCTGTACACTAACTTTTCCTGATTCATGTACCAGGGCTCCCAGATCCCTCTGTACATCAGAGTTCTGCAGTCTCTCCCATTTAAATAATATGCTGCTTTTTTAATTCTTCCTGCCAAAATGCTTAAGTTGACATTTTCCCACATTATATTCCATCTGCCAAATTTTTGTGCACTCACTTAACCTAAGTCTCTTTGCAGACTCCTACGTATTCTTCACAACTTACTTTCCTGCCTATCATTATGTGATCAGCAAATTTAGCACCCATACATTCGATGCCTTCATCCAAGTCATTAACATAAATTGTAATCAGCTGAGACCCCAGCGCTGATCCCTGTGAGACTCCACTCATGACATCTTGTCAATCCAAAATAGAGCCATTTATCCTGACTCTCAGCTTCCTGTTAGCTAACTAAACCTCTATCCATGCCAATATGTTCGCCCCAAAACCATGAACTCTTATTTTGCAGTGCAGCCGGCAGACCTGGGAGCGACCAGGAAACAGGCTGCCACCTGTGATCGGCCCCAGTCCGCGATTTCACGCTAGCTGGCCAATTAACAGCCACCAGCGTGAAGCACCTGCTGATATGATCAGCGCTGCCTTGGTTGGGGGCGGGAGGAGGGCAGGCACTGAAGTCAGTGCAGGCACTGGGGAGGCTCACTGAAAGCTCCCTGAAGACAGAGAGTGCCTCAGGGAGCTGAAGACTTCAAAAGTATCAAATAAAGATTTTTAAATCTGGAAAAAAATGTCCACACAACACAAGCAGTCACCTGAGCATAGATTTTATTAAAATTCTATGCATAGATTTTTTTAAATTTAACAATGGAAACCTCATCCCACCCTTGGATGAGGTTTCCTGAAAAATGCAAAGTCCACCTGGCCAATTCGCCCGCCCACTAAATGTAACGTTGGAATGGGCAGTGAAAAATCATAGTTAATTGCACCATTAATGGGCTTAATAGCACTAACTGTGGGTGGACGCACTGCCGACTCTTGCAGCACCCGCCGACTGAAATACCTCGCGAATGCGCGATGACATTGGGACGCTGGCCCGACATTATCATGCACTATTTCATGCACAAGCGTGTCCGGTGCGCACCCGCATGCCGAGCAAAAAATTCTGCCCTAAATATATTTTCTCCCTTTTGAATCTTTAAATCCATTGCTTCAAACTTTCTTTGAAACTCAAACACCTCCAAATCTAAGATCTTTCATGTTTCCATCTTGTCATTGCTTTTGGGTCAATAAAACGTGATATCCCCACCACTTGTTTACACATGAACTCCTGCTAGATGCAACCATTTTCCTTGTCACTTTCTAACACCCCTTTAAATTTCAAACAACCTCTCAACTTATCTACAAATGCAAACGTTAGCTCGTCCATTTCAAAATGCCTTCTTTTACACCCTTTTATGATTTAAACCTTGCAGTCTGACTGTCTTCAGTTTAAAATCACACACACACACACACACATACACACACACACACACACACACACACACACACACACACACACCACCCCCACCACCCCAGAAGCCTGCTTTAAAGTATCCCACCGTAAATTTTCTTTTACACCTATCCTAAGGGGTGTGACTGCCTCCTGGTACAAAGTGCCCAGGTAACTTTCCCCCTCCCTGATGTGTTGCAGTGTCTGCAGCTCAGCCTCCAGCTCAATGACTGAAACGAAGCTCCTCAAGCCACAGAAACAAACAGATGTTTGCACCCTGGATCACACCAGCATTCAGGAGCTTCCATATTCTACAGCCACAACACATCACCTGCCCTGCCATCTTTATTGCGTGAATTCATTCTTTTTCTTAATTTATAATAAATACTGCTACTCCAAAAAACCTTTGCTGCCTGTAAACTTTACCGTAAAGAATAAAACCTTACAATTACTAATAAATTATGAGTTTTGAAGGTAAACAAATAGTATGAGTTACATAAACAGTATGAAAAGAAACTTGCAAGACATATCACAATCAATACACAGAATGTTGACAATTCCATTAGGAAAAGTCAGAAGTAATCTGGGCCCCTTAACAACTGATAGTGATGCCATTGTCAGTGAAATTAAGGAAATTGCAGACATGTTGTAAAGTTACTTGTAGCCGTAGTGACAGTAGAGGAAGAGGTTAGAATACCAGGCATCCCAAGAAAATTAGTATTGAATCAGGGTCAGGAACTCAGCAAAATTAAAAATAAGAGAAATGAAGAAGTTAATGACACTAAAGATGACAAATCTTCAGAACCAAATGGTTTCTACTTCAGGGTTTTAAAGGAAGTAGATGAAACATTGCAAATGCCCAAACTATAATCTTCCAAAGCTCACTCAATTTGGAAAATTGTGCACATCACTGTTATTTAAGAAAGATGAGAGAGAAACCAGGTAACTATAGACCAATTAGCCTAAAACCTGTTGTCGGGAAATGACTAAAGTCTATAATTAAGGAGAGAATATCTTGAAAATTTTCAGCCGATCAGAGAGAACCAGCATGGATCTGCAAACACGTCAGGCCTGACAAATTTGATTACCTTTTCAAAAAGTTCAAAGTAATGCACAAGGAAATGTCTATGGATGTTCTTCATATTGTATTGCAGAATACGTTTGATAATTGTTCCTAAGAGACTGTTAGCCACAGTTGAAACACATGGAATTGAAAAAAGGGAATAAAACAATGAATAAATGAATAAAAATGAAAATAAGCGGATAAAAAAAAATTTTTTAATTAAAAAGGGAATGTAGAGGAGAGTGTTCATGGTGAGTTCTGCTTTTAACACAATCTACTTTCTTACCTTTATGCCACTATCAGCACCTCCTTTAGCCCTTACCACTACCATTAACACTCCCTTTGCCTTTTTGTCCATGACATCTTCACCCCTTTTTTTAATCCCTTTATCCATCCTTTTTTCCCCAACCACCAACCCCTCCCCAAAGGGGACATGTTGTTACTTGTTCCATGTTGTTATTCCACAGAGTGCTTAGCCTTGTTCTGCTATTAACACATTCTGCTTTCTTACCTTTATGCCACTATCAGCACCTCCTTTCGCCCTTACCACTACCATTAACACACCCTTTGCCTTTTTATCCATGACATCTTTGTCAATCTCTCCTTCGCCCCACCTATTGCTAGTCTTCTATCCAGCTTCACCTGCTCCACCCCATCTTAAACAGTATAAATTTCATCATACTCATACTTCTCTTTAGCTCTGAAGTCATACAGACCCGAAACTTTAACTCTGTTTCTCTCTCCACAGATGCCGTCAGACCTAAGTTTTTCCAGCATTTTCTGTTTTTATTTCAGATTTCCAGCATCCACAGTATTTTGCTTTTAACTCCATCAAATTCCTGACTTGTGCCTTGTAGATGGTGGACAGGCTTTCAGGGATCAGGAGGTATACAAAGTCAACTAGACATCATCTCATCCTTTACGCTGCCATAAACCAATCAAGGAACTGAAATGATAGATCATGAAATCCACACTGAATGCTTGCAGCTAAATTCCTCAAATTGGACTGAACTGCTTCATGTTGTGCATTTAAACTACAATGCCAGGTGGAAAAAGGAAAGGAATTGCAGGAAAGCAAGGAAGTTTGGAGGGGGGGGGGGTCGCGAGACGGCAGGGGGAAGCTTACTCAACCCTCCAGAAAAATAAATTAGATCAGAAATGAAATAATGGGGTGGGTTGTAAAATCATTCCATAGATATTAAATCACTCGAGGCAATGTATTGCACAGCAGCCAAGAGGATACCAAGTCATTTTTGAATGGTGAAATAAAGCATTTTTCCATTAATCATTTTGCCAGTTTCCTTATCATAGAATCATGGAAATTTACAGCATGGAAGGGGGCCATTTGCCTACTGTGTCCGCATCGGCCTAATCCCATGTTCTAGCTCTTGGTCTGTAGCCTTGTAGGTTACAGCATTCAAGTGCACACCCAAGTGCTTTTTAACTGTGTTACAACAAAGTTAGGAGGGGTGAACTGACTCCTCTCTTTGTGCCACTCCTGGGTTGGTTATAACATAGTTTGAATTTAAAAAACAGGTGATATTGCCAATTCTATATATATGCTTAACTGTGCTTAGCTCGGTGTAAGAAATAAGCCAGCCAGGTTCCTTAAGTTAACAAGAGTGTTTTATTGCTAAAACTCATTCAAGCAAAGATGCAGAAATTAACAAAACGTTTAAAATGTACAAATACATCCAACTTCCCAGGATTGAAAAAAATCTCACACAAAAAATATAAAAAAAGAAAAACATGCACACCCATTCACTATTAAGTCTGATACAGCTATGCTCTTTCGCAAACTTATTACCCAGGTAATTCTGACTGGAGTTAAATTCAAGACAAAGCATCAACTATCACATTCTTTTTCCCTGCAATGTGGGTGATCTTTAAGTGTTGTAGCTGCCTTAGTAAACTCCACCGAAATAACCTGGCATTCTGAGTTTTGAATTTTTCCACAAAGATAATGGGGTTGTGGTCTGTATATACTAAGGTCTCCCTGTAGCCGTGGCAGACATATACTTCAAAGTAAGAGCCAGTAATAGTCCCAGGTTCCATATCCACAGTGGAGTATATCTTTTGGTGTTGATGTAGCTTTTTGGAAAAGTACCCCACAGGTCTCTCTATGCCCGACCCAACTTCTTGGAGCAGGATGGCACCTACCCACAGATCACTAGCATCAATATCTACCTTGAAGGCTTTATTTAAGTTTGCAGCAGCCGGCACCGGTTTGTTGATTAAGATGACTTTCAGTCTCCCAAAAACCAGGTCTGGTAGCATCTGTGGAGAGAGAAACAGATTTCAAGTTTTGAGTCCAATATGAGTCTTCTTCCAGAACTCTGATCATGTCTCTGCTTACTGTGTCAGGTAGTCAGACATTGCAAAACCTCAACCATAGCAACTGACCTTCAGAATTTCCTCAATTTCTGTGAAGTGTGGCCTGATTCCAGTTCAGTGTCTCCCCTAGTCCTCAAAGATGGTCATCAGTAACACATTGTATGAAGACCTAGAAGCACCAACATGCTGAACCTTCATTTCACTTCATGCCTTTCTGAATCAAGAGAGAAAATCTGCTGGGTAGTCAGTATTAATAACTATTAAGCAGCCAGCCAGGTGGGAAGGCTCATAAACTAGATGCTACGCGCTTGAGAAATACTTGGCATGTATTAATGCTTTTAGACATACACAGCAGTGTTTCAGCATATTAACAGTGCATTATCAAAGCCAATAACACTTACAGTTCATTAACACCTATAGTGTTAAACAGAAAACTTGTTTACAATCTATTAAGACAAGCACATTTTCACCAAATCAAACCATATTTCTCAGATAATAAAAATTAATTGTACTGTAATAAAATGCTAGATTATATAGCAATGGTACAATTTGTATGAATAAATCCATATAAAAAACCTAAGCTAAAGACCAGCTTAAGGTCTCTTGTGCTGACTGTTCTGTCAACTACTGAGTTGGAACATTAAATGAGATATTTAATATTTTATTGAGGAGCAGCCAGAAACAATGTCCATTTTCAGAATGGATTCAGAATTTTCAGAAAGGATTGCTGCACTTTTATATATGACACAGTGTTCTTCTGTGCTGTGGCCATTCTATGATTCTATATCATTCAATGCAGCACTTTTAGTGGTTATAAACTCTTGTTGGAAGTACAAGTACAAGCAACATTGAGGATTGGTAGTTTTATAAAGCTGAGGAATATTTATCAGTATAAATTATACCAGAATAAATTACAGTTGGTTCCTTGAGTTCCTGAAAGTCTGTCAATTCCACCATCCTTCTCAATTTGAGAAATCCACCAGTCTATCCTCAAGTTTGTTTAGACACAGCACTACATTAGTGACCATATAATGGATGCGTGGCCCAAGATGGATTGGAAGAGAGCTGGAGTGGATTGAGAACTAAATAAATTTGAAATATATTTATAGAAAGGTGGAAACAGGTAACGTGCAGTGTGAGTAAAGGCAGACGAGACACAAGCTGGAGAAAATTTTTGTAAAATTGAAATTTATTTCTGCAGTTATCCTTACTTTCTATTTGAACGGTTAAATTATTTTTTGTCTTCTATCTGGTGTGCATATGCCATGTACTATCCCTGATTGAGGTGGACGGTCACAGATGAACATGCTCCAAGAGTTTGCCAGTGTCAATGTATGCTGGGAAAAAAAGATGTTATACCAATAAGGCATGAAAAGAAATCCAAAACTGTATTGATCAAAACATTATTCTTTTTGCTATTTTTAAAATGGACTTTCTGCTGAACCAAAAAAGATGGCTGCTATAAGTAACATGACCACAGGATTGGCTCTTTGTCTTGGAAGCTACCAACAGGAGATCCAAGAACAAAATAATCCTCCTCTCATCATTTTGGAATCTCACACCCAAATAGAAGGATATTAAAATAATGAAACCAAAGGACTCGCAGCTCGAAACTCATTATGCCTGCAGAGTTGTCAATAGACCCATCTCACACCGAAGACTGTCCAGGTCCATTTCAAAAGGGGACCATTGAGGCGACAATAGACATCACTTGCATCTTGATAAGCAGAGTCAGAGAGTCTGCCTAGCCAATGGCTTCCAGAACCTCAATATGGATGGTAACTGTCAAAAGTTAATATCAGTCCTGAAATCAAAGCCAGTTCCAAACACTAGATAAACATGCCTTTTGAAATCTTTGTGGAAAAAGGTCACATGACTTGAATGGCCATTTTAAAATCTCTATATTCCTTTAGGGAACTAACAAACTACCAGTCTGCTGTTTAACATCCAACCAGTGAACACCGAGAAGCAGGACTCCAGGCTGGGCAGCTTGCTCCTTGAAGCCTGTCTCTGCTGGAAGATTTCCTACCATCACATGCAGAACTGACCCAGTTTTCGTGTACCTACTTCATCTTGCGGTATCAGCACTAACTATAAAGAGAACTCTACGACTCTGGTCTTCAGCCAGCTGAACTCGAATTCCTACATGAAAGCACTCCTCAATGGACTAACTCTGGACTCTGACAATCATGTGAACTAATATTCATTTCTGTGGTTCTTTTACTGTTACTATCCAGAGTTGTAAAACTTCCATTCTATTCTTCCTTACTCTGTATGTATGTTGTGATGACTTGAAAGTGAATTCCTCTCGCAGTAACTGAATATTTTCAATCTGATAATCAACAATTCTTTATAGTAACTAAGAACCAACAGATAATTGTAAAGGGAGCAAACAGAGGTTAAGGTGACACCTGTGAGAAATATAAGCAAAAGGGGACAAATGAGAACTTTTAAAAAGGGGAACAAAGGAGCAAAGAATTCGCACTTTCAATTACTCTTGGTCAATCCGGGCGAGCCCCCAAATAATTGTTATGGCCAGGTTAGGAGGGGTGAGCTAACTTCTCTCCTAGTCCCACTCCTGAGTTGGTTATAACAGAATCTGATTTTTTTTTAAATCTGATGTTGCCAAATCAATGTGTACTGAAATGGTGTATAGCTGGGTGTAAGAATTAAGTCAGCCAAGTTCCTTGAGTTAACAAGTGAATTAGTTTTAGTAATAAAACTCACTTAACACAAATTATTTACAAAAATGGTTTAAAATGTAGGAATGTGTCCAGCTTCCCACTAATGCAGCACACACACACAGAAATAAAACTTCATGGAGTATCAGATGTTAAAACTTGACTAATTAAAAAAAAAAGTTGATGTCAGAAAAGTTATTCATGGATTGTCCGAATCCTCGTTCACAGCAACAGAGCCACTTTCCAGTGGCTGCTGGTACTTTAGTTTCTCACTGCAACAGTTGCTCTGCAGTTGTTGCTGGTGATTCTCTTTTCTCTTGAAGACAGTGGTGTTGAGGTGGAATCCTCCTTTAAGAACGTTTTCAGCAACGAGGTCTTCTGGTGGATTTTCAAAGCACAAACAAGGCTCAGCTTTGATGACAAAAGTTTCAGAGAGAGGTGTTGGGGGTGGGGGGGGGGGGGCGGGGTGTGGTGCGCAGGTAAGGCTGTTGTCCTACTGCCCCTGTGGCAGTCTCTGTTAGTTCAAATCCAGTAGTTTCAATCTGGGGCTCATCTTAGTCATTGTCTCAGAGCTCTGTGGACTCAATGTCCCCATGAAGCGACTTGTGGCCTTCACAATTGCACCTTAGTAGCTGCTGTAAGCCAGCAACCTTTCTTTAGCATAAACTGTTCTTTTTTTCAAAAGTTCAAAATATATATATCCAGCACATAACATGAATTAATATTCTACATAGCACATCTTCATAACAGTACCTTCAAGATCTTATTTCTTTAACTTCCTTCCTAGCTCCTGAAGATCTGACCATATGTTGGTACCAAAATGTACTACAAGTTCTAGCTCATTCACTTGCCCCTGCAGAATATTCTGCACCCTTTCCATGATGTGTTTTACCCTGACACCAGGTAGACAACAAAATGCAGGAATGACAATGTGGCTATCCCTCTAACGGGGTTGTAACAGTTAGTTGGGGGTTCGCCCGAATTGAACCAACAGGCGAACGAGAGCAATTGGAAGTGGAAACTCTTTGCTCCCTTCTGTTCCCCTTCATAAGTTCTCGTTTACCCCCTTTTGCTTCTATTTTGCACAGGTATCACCTTATCTGTTTGCTCCCTACAATTATCCTTTAGTTTTTAGTTACTTTAAAGAATTGTCTATTATCCGGTTGAAAATATTCAGTTATTGTGAAAGGATTCATTTTCAAGTCATCATACTGTGCAAGAACACAAAAGATAGGAACATAAGATCATATGTTGAGCCTGCTCCACCATTCAATATCATGTGTTCCAGACAGGAGAGAGACAAGCAAGCTGTACTTATTTCCTCTCGCCCCCTGCGCATAAGTAGAAGATGTTTTGAATTATTTTTAAAGTGTGCAGTGGCATTTTTTCCCCAACTCTGTTTGAGAAATCCAATTTACTAATGACCTGCATCAAACATGCGTTATGACAGACACAGAATGTTAGTTTATTTTATATTTGAAGCCTGGGGGAGCAATGTTCACGACTTTCCACTCCACTCCACACACCCAAACACAGTAAGGGTGGGTGGGGGGGCTGGGTTGCAGAAATCGAAAAAGGAGTTTTACAAGTATGGACAGTGACAGTACAAGAACCACAGAAATGAATATTAGTTCACATGATTTCCAGAGTCAGAGTCCAATGAGGAATTCTTTCATGAAAGAGTTTGAGTTCAGCTGGCTGAAGTCTGGAGTTGTAGGGTTCGCTTTGCAGTTGGTGCTGATAGTGCAAGATGAAGTAGGTACACAGTGACTGACTCAGTTCTACAGGCGATGGGGGGAAATCTTCCAGTAGGGACAGGGTTGAGGAACAGGCTGTTATTCTGCCTGGAGGGCTGCTTTATGGTGGTTCACCAATTGGATGTTAAACAGCAGAATGCTTGTAAGGTGAAAGGTGTAAAACTGTCCAAAAGACCAGAGGCTTGGGTCAGGTGACATGATCCATTAACGGTTAATTGCAGTTTATCAGTTTGTGCGCTTCAAGCCAGAATTCCATTGTACCTCCTTGGGAGGAAGACAAGTGTTATTAGAATAGCTCCAGATATAATGAGTTTTGATCTCTCTCCTTTGTGATAGTTCCAGTTGGGGGAGCCAGTTCGCCTGCACTTCCTCTGCTTTCATTGGTTACAAGGGATCTATACAATGAGGTATGAGATTCCACAGGCTGATTGAAGAATTATTTTGCTCTTGTAATTCCTGGTGGTAATTCCCAGAACAAAGTGCCACCCTGTGGTCATGTGACTTGTGGCAGCCATCTTTTGTGGTTCAACAGAAAGTGCGTTTTTTTCAAATGACAAAATAATTTAATTTGGATTTCTTTTCATGTCATATGGAACCCAACATATGGCTGATCTTAGGCTTCAATTCCACTTACCCGTTTTCTCCCCATATCCCCCAATTCCCTAAAAAACCAAAAATCTGACTATCCCAGCCTTATCGTCAATGATGAAACACCCGCAACTCTCTGGCATAGAGGATTCCAATGATTCACAACCCTTTATGAGTGAAGAAATTTCCCCTCATTTCAATCCTTAATAATTGAATTATCCTGAAACTCTGCCCCCTTGTTCTAGATTCCCTAGCCAGCAGGTACAATCTCTGTGTATGCCCTGTCAAGCCCTTTCAGAATTTTATGTTTCATGTTTTATGTTATGAGATCACCTCTGATTCTTCCAAACTCCAGAGAATAAAGGCCCAATTTATTCAGCCTTTCATCACAGGACAAACCCCTCATCCCAGGAACCAATCGAATGAAACTTTGTTGTACTGCTTCCAAAGCAAGTATTTGTTCCCTTAAACATGGAGGCCAAAACTGCACACATTACTCCAGGTGTGGTCTCACCAAGGCCCCATACAACTGTAGCAAGACTTCTTTATTCCTGTACTCCAATTCCCTTCAACTGCTTCATGACGATATGACTGTAAATGTCGAGATCTAAAACGGTTACCTTTAAAATCCGAACCAGTGTCGAACAAAAATGAGAGATTGTCCCCATCCTATTTACAATCTACCTGACATGACTCAAAGATCAACTGCCCTCTGCTGTGAGCATTAAATCACCAACTGGATGGAAAACTCTAACCTCAGTAGCCTCTGTGCCTAAACTAAACTGACTGCCATAGACACATATGACCTACAGTTTGAAGATGCCGACAGCGTCGTTGCCCAGTCAGCACCGAATTTGCAAGCCATTCTCAAACTCTTCAATTCTGCATACAAGAGTCTCTTGACCTCTATTTGCGTGTTGTCCAAACAAAACCCATGTCAACCCACACCTAGCCAGTCAAACATTCCACTCCTTGGAATATGGTGAGCGATTCCCATAAGACCATAAGACATAGGAGCAGAAATTAGGCCATTCGGCCCATCGAGTCTGCTCTGCCATTCAATCATGGCTGATAAATTTCTCAACCCCATTCTCCCGCCTTCTCCCCGTAACCTTTGATCCCCTTACCAATCAAGAACCTATCTATCTTGGTCTTAAATACACTCAATGACCTGGCCTCCACAGCCTTCTGTGGCAATGAATTCCATAGATTCACCACTCTCTGGCTAAAGAAGTTTCTCCTCATCTCTGTTCTAAAAGGTCTTCCCTTTACTCTGAGGCTGTGCCCTCGGGTCCTAGTCTCTCCTACTAATGATAGCATCTTCCCCATGTCCATTCTATCCAGGCCTTTCAGTATTCTGTAAGTTTCAATCAGATCCCCCCTCATCCTTCTAAACTCCATCGGGTATAGAATGTTTTAATTTAATCTTTAAAATTGCCAAAGGTGGTAGTAGACTCTCTACTTCTGACTTCAGTGTATATACCTTCCCATAATAAATACAAATTGCAAAATCATTGTGATAGCTTGAGCACGTTTCCCTTTGGGATTTGGTCAGCCTGGCAATTGCCATCTGCCATCATAACACTAGGAGCTGTCTCCATACTTGCCTCTACATATGTCTCTGTCTAGTACAAGACTGCCCCTCTAGATTTGGGTCAGGTGTTCCTTTATATCACACTGGGCCAAGTTAACCCTTTCAATGCCAGACCCTTATACCACTCCTCCCCACCAAGTCTTTATCTAGTGTATTTATAGTGCATTCCTGTTTGCCCAACATATTTACATTACTTCTGTTGCCTCTTCTCCCCCTCAAATCTGTGTGTTTACAGGTTCAGGCAGTCAGGAGGGTTTACAATTCTTCCAGATCTTGTCTTTACAACAGTTGGAGAAGTGGTAGATTCTGTTGTACTGGGTAAACCTTGTTGATTAGGAGGTTGCTTTGATTGTGGCGCTTGGTTGTCTTCTTCAAATCTCACTCCAGTGTATAATGGGAGGATCACCTCAAGGGATGAAAAGGTTCCTCCTGACCATACCTTCCAGAGTTACTGACAAGTTACGACTGTAGCTGGTCATCAGCTCTCCGGGTAATAACACTCTATCAAGGTCCTTAAAACAGACTCTGTCGTCCTTGTATAAATGTGGCAGGTGTCTGGTTCAATACTCTTAGTTGTAGGCAGAAGCCTGCTTCTGCCTGCAGGACTGCTCTCTCTCCTGAATGTTTTGGTAATCTTTAGCTCCCAACCCTGGTATTTGTTTCTTTGTCAGGATTGGGAATAGTGTGTAGAGTTTTCTGCCCATCAGGAGTTCAGATGGGGCTAAGCCACATTGTAGTGGGGTGAACCTGTAGGTTAACAGTGATGTTGGCAAGTCATCGTTCTTCCTCAGGAGGGCTTTTATGATGCAGACCCCTCTTTCTGCCTTCCCGTTCGACTGTGGGCATCTTGGGAGCTGGTACGGTAATGGAAGGCTTAAGCGATGACAAATTGGGTGAAGTATTTGTTTGCAAATTGTGGGCCGTCATCCAACACTATCTGGTCCAGGATGACATGGCTCACGAACATTTCCTTCAATGCTCTCACCACCGTCTCTGTGGTTGTCGTGTACAATAGCTTCATCTCAATCGATCGGGAGTAATAGTCCACCAAAAGGAGGAAGGATCTGCCATTGAAGACGAAGAAATCGATACCCAACTGCTCCCACTGCATGGCTGGGAACTATGCGGGGATAAGGGGCTCCCTCTGGTCCTGCTTGTGTTGCACACACACACACCTGGCAGTTCGCCATCATGCCCTCAATTGCCCGTGAAATGCTGGGCTAACACACTACAGATTGGGCCTGTGCCCTACAATGCCCAGGTGCCCCTGGTATATTTTTTGGAGGATCTCTTGGTGCTCCTGAATTAAGACTGATCTGAGGCCTGTGGTCTAAGTATTGACAGGGATGGGTCATAGTGAGCCAGGATGTGGGTTGAGAGCAGCATGGCTTTGATGTAATCAAATGCTTGCACTTGGTGCATGTCCAAGCACCATGCCTGGTCTTTCTTGAGAAGATGTCATTGGGTTTCTGTGATCTGTGCCAGATTGGGTAAAAATTTTGTCAACTGGTTCACCATGCCCAGGAACCTCTGGAGGTGCAGAATCCAGAATGGAGTTGGAAACTCACTGATAGCTTTGCTGTTGACGATGTGTCCTAAGAACCGGAGAGAGATCCTGGGGAACTCACATTTCTCATTCAGTGACAGCCCTGCTTCCTGCAAGCATTCTAGGACAGCTGTGAGCCTTCTGTCATGTTCTTCTACTTGTGTACAGTGGACCAAAACATCATCTGTATGGCAGGTGACACCTCTAGGGCTTGCAAAATGGCCAATGTTGTGCATTGAAAGATTTCAGATACGGAGGTGATTCAGGATGGTTAAAGCAGAATTTGCCAAAGGGCGTTACAAAGTCGGTCAGCAATCTGGACCTTTCATCCAGTGGAAGTTGCCAAAAGCTGCTGCAAGCACCAGGCTCTGAAGTCACTGATTTTGGAAAATTTGGTGAGGCTGTCATCCACTGAGGACATCGGGTGGACTTCTCTCACCACGGCTTTAATGAGCTGTGTCAAGTTGACACAGGTACGGATTGACCCGTTCGGTTTTGGGACCAGGACCATCCCAGACCATCATTCAGTTGCCTGAGTGATTGGGGGGATCGCACACATTTTTTTCATCTCACTCAGCCATTGCTGCACTTGTTTCATGAGTGCATGGGTTATTTTCCACAGCGTCAATAGGCACACAGGCTCAGCTTCCCTCCTCAATGTAATCCTGTGTGCAGTCCTCAGTTGCCCCAATCCAGTAAAGTGTTTCAGGAACTCCTTTTTAAATTTGGAACCAGGCCCTTGCTGATTGACTTCAATTTTCTGTTGGGGGTTGAGGTTGACACAGGCATTTAAGCTAAAAAGGGAACACTCTTGGCTGTGGATAATGAACAGGGTCTCTTATTGTCTCGTCTTTGTATCAGAGTGTCGCCTGCAGAATACCTTTCACTGAGAGTTTGATGCTGCCTGCTCCATATAGTTGCATTGTGGGTAGCATTAGCTGTTGGAATGGTTCCTTGTCCAAGAGGACCATAACACTGGCTCCCATGTCCAATTTAAAGTTTATGAGATGACCACTGAGAGATGTCCACATTCCAGATGAAAATCCAGAATCTTTGACCTCACCTAAGAAGCATGGTTGTGTTTCCTCTTGGTGTGGTATCTCAACCTCGTGAATTGTCTTGGGATCATCTGTGTCTGGTTGCGTTTGCTTTGCATAGCTTTCCAAAGTGTCCTACAATTAAAACCGATTCGGCTGGACATGATCACACCTGTGGGGTCACTTGACTCCACAATGTTGGCATGGTCACCCACCCTCTAGTGGTTGATTAGGATTTTACTTCCCTTGGACTGGAGCGTCCCTGCTCCTCTGCTTGTTTTATTAGTTGGACAGTGGGGGTTGCTCTGTACCATGGCTTGATTTCACCCCTCAAGATGGATCTTTACTGTCAATGGATTTTGAATTGCCTGACAATCTTAATGGCC
This sequence comes from Cetorhinus maximus, assembly GCF_964194155.1. Classification (NCBI taxonomy): domain Eukaryota; kingdom Metazoa; phylum Chordata; class Chondrichthyes; order Lamniformes; family Cetorhinidae; genus Cetorhinus; species Cetorhinus maximus. Next base: position 171,701,940 of record NC_135883.1, read on the forward strand.
TTTTCAAGGGTCAATATCTTGCATAGCTTGAAGAACGTCTGAGAGGACATCATCCGCCATTCCGACAATTCTGTCCGATTGGGTCCGATTTCAGGTCATCATTGCCACAGTGTTCAGCCATTCTGTACAGCTCAATAATGAAGGAGTCAACAGGTTCTCCTGGTTATTGGACATGTTTGTTAAACTTTGCTCTTTCGATGATCTTGTTACTGCTCAAATTAATATATATATATATATATATCAAATGATTTTAAGACTGTCCAATTTTGCCGAGTGTTCACAGATTACTTATCTTGCTATTACATCATCGGTTATTGGACCTACCAAATAAAGCAGTGTATTAGCGTGTTCAGCTTCTGCCTTTTTGTCTGGACTTGTAGCAATCATGTAACTGTGCAATCTCTTTCATCAATGTCCCCAATTATGTGACTGGTCTGGGCCTTGGATGAGTCCAAACTGGTCTGGGAAGGTAGATTTTTGATCCTTGGTCATTTAAAATTAAAAAGGCGTATAGTTTTAAATGCTGTCACGAAATTCAAGATGGCACTGCCATTTGCTTCTTCTCAATGAAGTATCCCACGCTTGTCAGGCTCCCGTAGTAATAGCGGTCACAATTTCTGTGCTTTAAATTTTCAGCAGCGACTCCCTGAATCAACCTTTTTTTTATTGTTGAGTCTTCCCCACAGTATCCAAGTACGTTTGGGCCATGAAACTGTTGATTCAGGGTTTTTGTAGCGTTTTAAACTTAATTATTTTAATTTTTTCCCCCTGATCAGAGCAAGCTTGGCTGCCACGTGCTCAGGGGCTGAATCAGGCGGTTTGCAGTGAGGTTTAAAATGCAATTCTGACTGTTGCTAATTTAAAAGCTTTTTAAAACTCATTCTGGCCAAAAACTTTTAGCTCACCCCTACCAGGTCTTCTGACTCTACACTCTTTGGGCATTGAAGCTGGACTTCCACAGGATTCAATGAAGCTTGGAGTTTTATTTCTCCCTTTTGCTTCTAATCCTGCTTTGGAGCTTTTCTCTGGTGATCTCCTGCACCTTCACTTCTGGTGCTCCTTATTAGGTCAGAATGCTGCTTTTTCAATCTTCCAGGTTTTGATTCTCTTCTCCAACTTCTGAGATTCTGGATTGTTCCAATAGCTGCCACCATGCTGTAAGATGTGCGTAATTTGATAGGTCTCATGAAGAGCTTCTCTTGCACAGTTTAATAGTAAGTGTTTATTAACTACTAGTAACTATACAGATATATATAGTATAAGGCCTAAACTAGAAGCTGTCTCCATTGTTGCCTCTACACACATCTCTGTCTAGTGCAAGACTGCCCCTCTAGGCTCAGGTCGTGCGTCCCTTTATATCACACTGTGGGCGGTACTGTGCCTAGTCCCATGTTAACCCTTTCTCTGTGAGGCCGGTATGCGACACACTGATTGCCTCATCACCTTCCCATGCAATCACAGGAAGTGTAACACCTGCCCTTTTACCTCCTCTTTCCTCACGAACCAAAGCCCCAAACACTCCTTCCAAGTGAAGCAGTGATTTACTTGTACTTCTTTCAATTTAGTCTACTGTATTAGCTGCTCACACTGTGATCTCCTCTACACTGGGGAGACTAAATGCAAACTGGGTGACTGCTTTGCAGAACACCTTGTTCAGCTCATAAGCATGACCCCAACCTTTCGGTCGCTTGCCATTTTATTTCACCACCTTGCTCACACTTTCACATTTCTGTCCTTGGCCTGTTGCATTGGGCTTCACTAGAACATTGCAAGTTTGAGGAACAGCACCTGTCCTTCAGATTAGGCCCTCTGGACTCAACATTGAGTTCAACAAATTCAGACCATGAATTTTGTCCTCCATTTTGATTTTTTTTGCCACGTGCCAGTCAGTATTTTGTTTTCAGACAGAGCTGTCCTTTATTCTGCCATTAACACTTACCCTGGACCAATATTTTGGTTTCTTTACTATAACCATTATCAGTCCCTTTGCCTTCTGTTCCATGACATCTTTGGTATTTAATCTCCCCCTCCCTCAACCTACCCCTAACCTTCCCTTATGTTCCACCTCTCCCCTTCTTCAACAGCATAAAACCCATCACATTTCTACTTCTCACTTTCGTGAAATAGTCACCTTGGACACAAAACACTAACTCAGTTTCTCTCCACAGATGTTGCCAGGCCTGCTGAGTATTTCCAATGCTTTCTGCCTTTTTCTCCAGATTTCTAGTATCTGCAGTATTTTGCTTTCATTTTAGCATAATTACTTACCCTGTTCTTTCCTCCCATTTTAAATAACCTGTCAAGGAACTATCATATTTTTCCTAATATTGTGGGATGCTGTAAAGCAGGCTTGTGTCTGTATGGCTCTGTGTGGTTGATTTAATTAAACTAGAGACAATTAGACTGGAGGGTTTAAATTATCAAAGAAATGAGATGTAAAACAGGCGTTTGAAATGGAGGTTTCAGCAGAGACAGTATGAATAAAATTCACATTTTTAGATAAGTGGAGGTGTTTGATTTTCAAAAGGGACATGGAAAATGTTTCCAACTGGCAACATAAATAAGGCAAAAGTATTATGTTGATTTTTCGCAAAAGTGCTGATCATAATGAGAACATGAAAGATTGTTATATTCTGGGAAAAGTAACTTCTAAAGACAAGGGGAAACAATGGATTTACAGGTCAAAAAGGGAGAAATGTATTTAAAGAAGGATGCAATGCTGTGAGAGGTGTGGCCATGTGAGATCTTGAAAGGTCACTGTGTGAAACAGGCTTGGAGAAAAAGCCTCCAATCAACCTGCAGAAGTTTGCTGCTCCAGTAACCAAAGTTGTGTTAAAAGCCTTTGGAAATCCATTGCCGATGGGTGCTTGTGGTAATATTGCTGGATGACATTATAAATTTTGAATCTGTTTGGACTGCTGTCTTAAAAGGGGCGTATGGTTGGGAGTCTGGTTAAGTCAGAATTTTGGGAACTGTTATAACTGTGTAACTATAATCTTGTGTGTGTTTCAGTTTGTTGTTCTTTCGTTAATAAATGTTTTAATTTAATCTTTAAATCTCTAACGGTGGTAGTGGACTCATTACTTCCGACTACACTGCACAAGCCTTCTCATAATAAATACAAATTGCAAAATCGTTGTGATAGCGCAGCCAAGTTTCCCTTGTGGATTTGGTCAGCCTGGCAAATACCACCTGCCATATCATAACACGCCTTACACTTTTCTGAAGAAAAGGACCATGATCCAAAATGTTAACCATGTTTCTCTCCTCACAGATGCAGTCAGACCTGCTGAGTGTTTCCAGTTTTTATTACACTTTTCTACATTGAATTTTAAGCCTGTTTTATGCCCTCTTGGATTCTATTACTGCCTTCTGTACTTTGTTACTGTTATACTGCACCTCCAAGTTTCATATCGCCTGCAAATTTCAATATTATGTCTATATGCCTGAGTTGAAGTCATGATATATACCAAAAACTATAACCTAGTTATTAAACCTTGGGAAATTCCATTGTATACTTCCCACCAATCCTAAAAGCAGACTATGACTTCACTACAGCTGTGTTCTATCCCTTAGCCAATTTTGCATTGCTGCGACTGCCCCTTTGCCTCATCTTCTTCAATTTTGCTAACAAGCCCATTATATAGTTCTATACAGAACACCTTTTTAAAGTTCAAATAAACAATATCAACTGCACTGGCCTCATCCAAAATGCCAAATTTGTTGATGACACCAAGATAGGCAGGAAAGTAGGCTGTGAAGAGGACACAAGTGTAGGCTAGTATGAATTCGAAAATGTCAAGACAGACAATTCTTAATAATTTGGTCAACATAAGATTCTGATGTAAGGGGTGGAACTGTGGAAAGAAATATCAAGCTTAGGTGAGGAAGAATTGACCTTCAGCCGACTGGAAGCTTGGATAAGCATTTGTGTCTGCTGAGCTCTATAAGACATTAGCAAAAATAAAGAAGTGTCACGTTAACTATGTTCTCTATATTATGAGGGAGGCAGTGGCGTAGTGGTATTGTTACTGGACTAGTGCTCCCAATACCCAGGTTAATGCTCTGGGGACCCAGGTTCAAACACCACCATGGCAGATAGTAAAATTTGAATCCAATAAAAGTCTGGAATTAAGAGTCTGATGATGACCGTGAAACCATTGCCGATTATAGAGAAGGAAATCTGCTGTCCTTACCTGGTCTGGCCTCTGAAATGGCCCAGAAAGCCACTCAAATGGCCTAGAAAGCCCCTCCATTTAGGGATGAGTAATAAATGCTGGCCCAGCCAACGATGCCTACATCCCATGAATGAGTAATAAAAAAAAAGAGGGACATGCAAGTTCCAATACAGTAATGAACAATGAAGTAATGGTAAATGAATCAGATCAATAATAAAATAGAAGTAAACTAATCAGATTGGCCAAGATGAGGTTTCACCCCACTCAAGGGTAAACTCTCAGCACACAACTAACAGGAGATAGACTATGGTCAACAAGAACAGAGCACCCCAATCAACCAGAGCTGGTGTTCAGAAGAGTTGTTTTTAATTCATTCACGGGATTTGGGCTTCGCTGGCTGGGCCAGCATTTATTGCCCATCCCTAGTTGCCCTTGAGAAGGCGGTGAGCTGCCTTCTTGAACTGCTGCAGTCCATGTAGTGTAGGTACACCCACAGTGCTTTAGGAAGGGAGTTCCAGGATTTTGACCCAGCGACAGTGAAGTAACAGTGATATATTTTCAAGTCAGGATGGTGAGTGACCATTCCAAGTGGTGGTGTTCCCATGTATCTGCTGCCCTTGTCCTTCTAGGTGGTAGTGGTCATGGGTTTGGAAGGTGCTACGAAGGAGCCTTGGTGAATTCCTGCAGTGCATTTTGTAGATGGTACACACTGCTGCTGCTATTGTGTGTCAGTGGTGGAGGGAATGAATGTTTATGGATGTGGTGCCAATCATGCGGGCTTTGTCCTGGATGGTGTCAAGCTTCTTCAGTGTTGTGGGAGCTGCATTCGTCCAGGCAAGTGGGAAGTATTCCATCACACTCCTGACTTGTGCATTGTAGATGGTGAATAGGCTTTGGGGAGTCAGGGGCAGAGTTACTCGTCGCAGGATTCCTAGCCTCTGACTGGCTCTTGTAGCCACAGTATTTATATGGCTAGTCCAGTTCAGTTTCTGGTCAATGGTAACCCCCAGGATGTTGATAGTGGGGGATTCAGTGATGGTAATGCCATTGAATGTCAAGAGGTGATGGTTAAGATTCTCTCTTGTTGGAGACAGTCATTGCCTGGCACTTGTGTGGCACGAATGTTACTTGCCACTTGTCAGCCCAAGACTGGATATTGTCCAGGTCTTGCTGCATTTGGACATGGACTGCTTCCCTGATTGCGGCTACCTTCCTTGTTAAGTATCATTTTGTTATACTACTTATGTGTCTATTTCTTTTCCTTATTCATTTACGGAATGTGAGCGTTGCTGGCTAGGCTTAATAAACTTACTACTGCTTATACCAAATGCGTCATACCCGGAGTGGTCAGTGACTAGTCAGAACGAGAGGTCCCAAACATCAACTCAAACTTACATAAAGAAACTGCAAAGGGACACAAGTTGATTGAGTGTGCAAAAATTTAGCAAACGGAGTATAACTTGGGAAATGTGAACTTGCCCACTTTGGCAAAAAGAATGGAAAAGCAGTATATTATTTAAATGGGGCGAGATTGCTGAACTCTGAGGTACAGAGGGATCTGGGTGTCCTAGTACAGGAATCACAAAAGGCTGGTATGCCGCTACAGCCAGTGATTAGGAAGGCAAATGGAATGTTATTATTTATTGCAAGGGAAATACAATATAAAAGGATGTTGTGCTACAGCTGTATAAGGTGTTGGCGGGACCACATCTGGAATAGTGTACAGTTTTGGTCTCCTTATTTAAGGAAGGATATAAATGCATTAGATGCAGTTCAGAGAAGGTTCACTTGGCTGGTACCTGGGATGGGGGGTTATCTTATGAAGGAAGATTGGGCAGGCTGGGCCTGTACCAATCGGAGTTTAGAATAATGAGAGGTGATCCGATTGAAACATAAAAGTTCCCGAGGGGACTTGATAGATTGGATGTTGAAAGGTTGGATGTTGAAAGGATGTTTACCTCATGGGAGAGACTACGACTTTTTTTTATTCGTTCATGCGATGTGGGTGTTGCTGGCTAGAACAGGATTTATTCTCACCCCTGGCTGTCCTTGAGAAGCCAGGGGTAGTGATGTGCTACCGCTTGAACCGCTACAGTCCATGTGGTGTAGGTACACCCACAGTGCTGTTAGGGAGGGAGTTCCAGGATTTTGACCCAGCGACAGTGAAGGAACGGCGATATATTTCCAAGTCAGGATGGTGAGTGACTTGGAGGAGAACTTCCAGGTGGCGGTGTTCCCATTTATCTGCTGCCTTTGTCCTTCGAGATGGTAGCGGTCACAGTTTTGGAAGGTGCTGTCAAAGGTGCCTTAGTGAGTTTCTGGAATGCATCTTGCACACTGCTGCTACTGTGCGTGGTGGTGGAGGGAGTGAATGTTGAAGCTGGTAGATGGGGTGCCAACCAAGCAGGCTGCTGTGTCTTGGATGGTGTCAAGCTTGAGTGTTGTGGGAGCTGCACCCAAGACAGGCAAGTAGAGAGCATTCCATCACGCTGCAGAATTGTGTCTTGTAGATGTTGGATAGGCTTTGGGGAGTCAGGTGGTGAGTTATTTGCCACAGGATTCCTAGCCTCTAACCTGCTCTTGTAGCCACAGTATTTATATGGCCAGTCCAGATTAGTTTCTGGTCAATGCTAACTCCCAGTATGTTGACTGGGATTCAGTGATGATAATGCCATTGAACATCAAGGGGAGATGGTTAGATTCTCTCTTGTTGGAAATGGTCATTGTCTGGCACTTGTGTGGCACGAATATTACTTGCCACAAGGGGATACAGTTTGAAAATAAGAGGTTTCCCATTTAAGACAGAGATGAGGAAAATATTTTTCTGAGGGTCTTCAGTCTGTGGAATTCTTTTCCCCAGAGAGCAGTGCAGGCTCTCCAGGTTGAGGGCCGAATTCAACAGATTCTTGGTTGATAAGGAAGTCAAGGAGTATAGGGGGACACAGGAAATGGTGGCTGGCTTGTTGGTTTAGGGGTATGATTCTCGCTAAGGATTCTCATTGTGTTAGTATGCAAGAGGTCCCGGGTTTAATTCCCGGAAGATCCCTACCACATCAAAGGATATGGGGAGAAAGTGGGAGTAGGCTATTAAGTTGGATGATCAGCCATGATCATAATGAATGGCGGAGTAGGCTCGAAGGGCCGAATGGCCTACTCCTGCTCCTATTTTCTATGTTTCTATAAAATTGCAGTTGAGGCCACAATCAAATAAGCCATAATCTTAACAAATAGCAGAGAGGGCTTGAGGGGCTTAATGGTCTACTCCTGTTCCTAATTCATATGCCTGCTTGTATGCATTGCTGAGGGAGCAATCAAGTCAGAGGTCATTTGCCCTTAACAAATTCATACCATCTCTTCTTTCATAATCCATCCTTGTCCAAGCAGATGGTAATTTTCTCCCGATTCTTTCCAAAGATTCTGCCCCACTGACATTAAACTGACTAATTGCCTGTTTTTAAAAAAAAACAAAGTATGAAAACTCAGAATTTCTTACCTAAGTCAGTGGAAGTGTTCAGAATTTCTCACCTCGCATCATATGGTGCTAGGAACTAATGCTAGTACTAATAGGCTTCTCCACTCAACCTACTACTTTGCACCAATCAGTGATGGCAAAATTGTGAAGGAACCAGGCTCCTCTCCAGGTATAAAATAAAAACAAAGTGCTGGAAATACTCAGCAGAAGGTCTGGCAGCATCTGTGAAGACAGAAACAGAGTTAACATTCAGAGTCCAATCTGACTCCTCTTCCTCTCAGTGGGAGGATGATACATTCCTCCATCCTTCGAGTAGCCAAACTGGAGAAAGTAGTCTCCCAGAGGCCATGTTGGTAGTTGGGGTTAATGTGCTTGAGCAGTCACCACCTCTCCCTGCACCTTGCATCTCTCTCCAGTGCAAGAGCATCTCCAGCCAGGAGCCCCACTCCCTCAGGAAATGACCAACAGTCAATGGGTTGTCTCATTTCTCCATGAAAGAGTTAGGTATGCACTCCAGGTGATGCTGTCAGCTCCAAGAAATTTGGAAGAGGACAGGGTCTCCATGGAGACCTCCACCCCAAGCTGGAAAGCTCAAAATGTGTGCTGACAGTTGCAGGCAACCAAATGATACAACAGACTTGTCTCCCTGAGACAAACCCACCAATCTATCCATGGCCTTGCATTTGGGAAAAAATACAACCAGTAGAGCAAAGCAATTATCTACTGGGAAGCATCCTAGCGCTGTTTTTCTTTATACACACACAATGAAAAATTAATCCATTAAAATTATAATGGAAGTTAAAAATAGTTAAATGTTTGCATTAGACCCTATACCCATGATGAGACAATTTTGTCTTCCTTAGAGATGTCTTTGCTCATCCCCAAGATTATGCATGCCAGCATCTGGGAACCCTTACTCTGGAGCACAGAGATCAAATCCACATTTGTCCAGAATGCCTTTCCAAATGCTTTGACTGACATATTTGGAAAATCTGTAGATATTCCAAGAAAGAGTTGTATGGTATTTTACTTTAGCTCCACCAGTTTCACGAGGGCAGTGCTACATGAAACTTGTAGCACATGAGCAATTAATGCAACTTCTGCAATTTTCTGTTTTACAAATCAGAATAAATTGCCTTCAAAAAAATGTAATTGACCTTCATTTCTAGCATTAATAAGCAACTTAATAAACTACCAAAGCTATTTTTTTCAAATCATCAGTAAGGTATTGTCAAAGAATCTCACATTAACAGCTAATTTACAGCTCTAACCACTATAACCCTCTAGCCTCTATAAATTAGCCATGAGACAAGATGGCTAAGCAAAAGAGAAATTATGATTTCATCCTCAATCAACATGAATCAGAATCCAATTCAGTCACAAATCTGAAATAAAAACCAATAATGCTAGAAAGAGTAATCAGTAACTGAAGGAGACCATTTGTCAAACAATATATGTATTAAAAACACACACACATACATACAGTATGTATAAAACCATATGAAAAATGACTCCCAGTTTTCTCCATTTTGCCCTCTCAGGTAAAAAAAAAGCACCCATAAAAAAATGCACTTGTTGGAGCAAATGTAGTTAATAGCACCATGACAGGACAAACAGTCTGCCTCCTAAGAGCAGGTAATTACTAAAGGAGTATAGTATCAACAAGATCACGGTGAGAGCTGTGTGCATAATTCTGATGCAAAAACACAAGTTGCAAAATAATTTTGCTGAGGTCAGCATGAGTAGTTGAGGGCAATTCCTGCTCCCTGTTCAATGAGAAATCGTTCCAATCTCACATGAGGTTATACATAGTAGCACAGATGGGTTTTATCACAGAGCAGGTATGCATTTTAATGCCAGGTTTAGACATGTCAGATCCAAACAGATTTATATGCCTCTAGCCATGTAAACAATGGGGAATTTCAAACTCTGTGCACCATCTGCGAGCACAACTTTCAGCAATGCTGAAAACAAATAATTATAAAAGAGGAAACAAAACACTTCCTTAAAAGTATCCCATGGGGAAGAAACCAGCTTCAGTCCCACAGAGGCAGTTGGCCTTTAAACTCCACCAAGATTTGACTACATTTCTAATCACACCAAAGCAATCAACACCAAAGTGTTTCAGAGTTCGAATGGAAACAAATCCCCCTGTAGTACATGTCAGGTAGAGTCAATAGGTTATCTAATATATACTCATCAATTATCACACCTTGAACGACTGACACTGGCAAAACCAACGGAAAGCTGGAAATGGTTAACTGATGCAAAAACAGAGAATGCTGGAAAAACTCAGCAGGTCTGACAGCATCTGTGGAGAGAATGACAGAGTTAATGTTTCGGGTCCATGTGACAAATTCAGAGCTCTGAAGGAGAGTCATACGGACTCGAAACGTTAACTCTGTCTTTCTCTCCACAGATGCTGTCAGACCTGCTGAGTTTTTCCAACATTTTTTGTTTTTGTTTCAGATTTCCAATATTCACAGTATTTTGCTTTTATCTTAATGGTTAACTAATAACCAATTGGAAAGTTAATGAACGACTCATACTCACTTGAATCATGATCTCGAGGGTAGAAACCTTTTATGTTTTCTATATTACCAAACTTAATATATTTTTAAAACAATCTGATTGGCTGTCAAATGCTGTATGTGACAGTTCTTCTCCCCAATGGCCTCCAGACAAATCTGCTTGGAGGGCAGAACAATCTAGAGACACGTTTTCGAAGTTTCTACTCCACAGTCAGTTACTGTGAGATGCATGCAGATGGGATCAGGTGGAAAAGTATACACCTACTTAACATTGCTCCTTCAACACAAAGCTCTTAAGTTGTCCTTAAAGGGAAAAGAATACTGCATCTATATTGATAACAGTGAAAGACAAATTCAGCAGTATGAAATCAAATCAGCATTACTACCTAGCAAAATTCAAACCGCATTCACATTGCAAACATTAGGTAAATTATAATCTCAACAGAAAGGGCTCAAACTAAGAAAGCCACCCTCTTAGATTTAAATACACAGGAAGGGCTCAGAACATGATCTGGGAGGCTAGGAGAGCAGAAGAACCGTACATTGAGAAAACAAAGCTTTCTTCCATTAGGAATTCTGCAGCATTTACCAGACACTGCAGCTTCAATGAGTCAGCCATCCTTTCAAATTGCACATCCAGATCAGAGTAAACAATGCCACCCTTCACTGTTCTTACCACTTGCTAACCAGCTGGAAACTCTCAGATCACTTATAGCTGTACTTGTAAAATAGAGCTTTAGCCTCCAGCTGCTTAAAGTCCAGGTTTTGATTTCAGGCACCATGACATAAACTTCATTAGACTTCACATTGAATTTAAATGAATTCCTCACTCTCATTATAACTCTAGGAATGACAAGATTGGTACAAAATTCTTCATGCTGTTTTCATCCCAGGAATGTCACAACATTCGATGGAGACAGTTGATGCCAATAATGTGGAAACAGAATTAAAAGATATCGGGTAAATCTGGTGATTTTTGCATTACGCACCAGATCTACAAACAAAATTCCTTGCCACTCAATTAACTAAACAGACAGAAATCAGTGACTAGCAGATAGTATAGTGCCTTGGGAGTACCAACCAGGAGTGTTGCTGCCCCCACTCTCTCCCCCATCACCGCACTCTCTCCTCAGCCTCACCCCTCCTCCCTCCCTCCATTTTAACGGCCGCTCGCTCCAGTTTCAATTCAAATCTCTGTTCCTCCCTGCCCCCGATACTCAACAAGTTAACTAGTGATTGCGTTCTGCTCTCATTGACTAGTCAGATCACTGGTTACCAAGTTGTTGTGTTTAAACTCACTCTGTACACATTCTGTCTGAATAGTTCGGTTTTGATTTTACACGTTCACATTTCACACCTTTTACTCCGTCTCCACCTTCCGCAAACAACAAAAGCAGCGTCGCCCTTACCGTCCGTCCGCCCGGACTCCGGACCCGGCTCCCGGACTCCGCTCCGCGCTCTCAGTCCCGATGGCCCAGAGCCAGGCTGCGCTCGCGCTCTCTCACTCACTCACTCACTCCCTGCTCGCGCTCACACACTCTCTCTCTCTCTCTCTCCCTTCTCGCTCGCTCTCACACACACACTCTCTCTCTCTCTGCTCGCGCTCACTCTTTCTCACTTTCAGCCGCCATTTCACCGCAGGGCAGGCTGGATATTTCCCTGCCGCCTGACGTCAGCCAGCAGCTGGATGGCGTCAGAGGGAAATTCTCCCCGCTGACGTCAGAGCCAGAGGGTTCCCCATTCTTTTCCCCACACGTGAATATGATTCCTCCCATGTTTCCTCCACATGTTCCTCTCATGTTCCTCCCACATGTTTCCTCTCCTATTTCCCCAATTTTCCCGCACATGTTCCTCACATGTTTCCCCCACGTTTCCTCACATATTCCACCATGTTTCCCCGACATGTTCCTCAGGTTTCCCCAACATGTTTCCTCACATATTTCCCCACATTTACCCCACATGTTCCTCACATGTTTACTCACATTTCCCCCATATGTTTCCTCACATGTTACCCAATACATTTCCCCCACATATTTCCCCACGTTTGCCCAAATTTTCCCACGATTCCCCACATTAGGAGTGGCGGTGGTGTAGTGGTATTGTCACTGGACTAGTAATCCTGAGACCCAGGGTAAGACCTAGGTTCAAGTCCCACCAGATGGTAAAATTGGGATTCAATAAAAATGTGGAATTACAAGTTTAATGACCACCGTTGTCAATTATCATAAAAACCCATCTGGTTCACTTATGTCCTTTAGGTCTGGCTCACTTATGTCCTTTAGGGAAGGAAATCTGCCGTCCTTACCTGGCCCACATAAAACTTCAGACCCACAGCAACCACCCTCTGAAATGGCCTAGCAAGCCACTCAGTTGTATCAAACCACGGCAGAAAATTGGATAAGGAGTGAAACTGGGTGGACCACTCAACAAAGACCTAGGCACCAGAAACAACAACAGAAAACTCAGCCCTGTGGGCCCTGCAAAGTCCTCCTTACTAACACTTGGGGGCTAGTGCCAAAACTGGGAGAGCTGTCTCACAGACTAGTCAAGCAACAGTCTGACATAGTCATCCTCAGGGAATCATACCATACAGATAATGTCCAAGACACCACTATCACCATCCCTGGGTATGTCGCGTCCCACCGGCAGGACAGACCCAGCAGAGGTGGTGGCACCATGGTATACCTTGGGTGGGAATTGCCCTGGGAGTCCTCAGCTTTGACTCCATGAAGCATCATGGCATCAGGTCAAACATAGGCAAGGATACAACTCAAGATTGAGGATTAATGAGGTGCTCTGGCCAACAGCAGCGGCAGAATTGTATTCAACCACAATCTGTAACCTCATGGCCTGGCACATCCCCCACTCTACCACTACCATCAAGCCAGGGCATCAACACTGGTTCAATGAAGAGTGCAGGAGGGCATGCCAGGAGCAACACCAGGCATAACTAAAAGTGCGGTGTCCACCTGGTGAAGCTACAGGATGACTTGGGTGCCAAACAGCATAAGCAGCAAGTGATAGACAGGGCTAAGCAATTCCACAATCGACAGATCACATCTAAGCTCTGCAGTCCTGTCACATCCAGACATGAATGGTGGTGGACAATTAAACAACTCACTCGAGGGGGAGGGTCCACAAATATCCCCATCTTCAATGATGGGGCAGCCCAACACGTCAGTGCAAAAGGTAAGGCTAAAGCATTTGCAACAATCTTCAGCCAGGAATGCCAAGTGGATGATCCATCTTGTCTCCTCTGAAGATGCCCAGTAGCAGCAGTGTGTATTATCTACAAGATGCACTGCAGGAAGTCACCAAGGCTCCTTAGACAGCACCTTCCAAACACTTGACCACTACCATCTAGAACGTCAAGAGCAGCAGACAGATGGGAACGCCATCACCTGGAAGTTCCCCTTCAAGTCACTCACCATCCTGACTTGGAAATATATCACCGTTCCTTCACTGTCAGAGAATCACAGAATCACAGTGCAGAAGAGGCCCTTCGGCCAATCGAGTCTGCACCGACACGTGAGAAACACCTGACCTACCTACCTAATCCCATTTACCAGCACTTGGCCCATAGCCTTGAATGTTATGACGTGCCAAGTGCTCATCCAGGTACTTTTTAAAGGATGTGAGGCAATCCGCCTCCACCACCCTCCCTGGCAGCGCATTCCAGACCGTCACCACCCTCTGGGTAAAAAAAGTTTTTCCTCACATCCCCCCAAACCTCCTGCCCCTCACCTTGAACTTATGCCCCCTTGTGACTGACCATTCAACTGAGGGGAACAGCTGCTCCCTATCCACCCTGTCCATGCCCCTCATAATCTTGTACACCTTGATCAGGTCGCCCCTCAGTCTTCTCTGCTCCAACAAAAACAACCCAAGTCTATCCAACCTCTCTTCATAACTTAAATGTTTCATCCCAGGCAACATCCTGGTGAATCTCTTCTGCACCCCCTCCAGTGCAATCACATCCTTCCTATAATGTGGTGACCAGAACTGCACACAGTACTCCAGCTGTGGCCTCACCAAGGTTCTATACAACTCCCCACATGATCTCCCTACTTTTGTAATCTATGCCTCGATTGATAAAGGCAAGTGTCCCATATGCCTTTTTCACCACCCCACTAACAAGCCCCTCTGCCTCCAGAGATCTATGGACACACACGCCAAGGTTTCTTTCTTCCTCAGAACTTCCAAGTGCCATGCCGTTCATTGAATACTTCCTTGTCAAATTACTCCTTCCAAAGTGTATCACCTCACACTTTTCAGGGTTAAATTCCTTATCTTAAATTCTTATCTGCCCATTTGGCCATCCCGTCTATATCTTCCTGTAGCCCAAGACACTCAACCTCACTGTTAACCGCCCGGCCAATCTTTGTGTCATCCGCAAACTTACTAATCCTACCCCCCACATAGTCATCTATGTCGTTTATATAAATGACAAATAATAGGGGACCCAGTGCAGATCCCTGTGGTACGCCTCTGGACACTGGCTTCCAGTCAGTTAGGCATGACCTCCCTCTGTCAAAGCCATGCTGACTATTCCTGATCAAACCTTTCCTCTCCAAGTGGAGATGGATACTCTCCTTCAGAATTTTCTCCAATAGATTCCCTACCACTGACATGAGACTCACTGGCCTGTAGTTCCCTGGCTTATCTCTACAACCCTTCTTAAATAGCAGAACCACATTAGCTGTTCCCCAGTCCTCTGGCACCTCCCCCGTGGCCAGAGAGGAATTAAAAATTTGGGTCAGAGCCCCTGCGATCTCCTCCCTTGCCTCCCTCAGCAGTCTGGGACACAAATCATCCGGACCTGGAGATTTGTCCACTTTTAAGTCTGCCAACAACTCTAATACCTTATCACTCCCTATATCAATTTGCTTAAGAATCTCGCAGTCTCTCTCCCCGAGTTTGATACCTTCACCTTCATTCTCTTGAGTGAAGACGGACATGAAGTATTCATTCAACACTCTAGCGATGTGCTCTGCTTCCACCCATAGATTGCCCCCTTGATCCCTTATGGGCCCTACTCTTTCCCTGGTTATCCTCTTCCCACTGATATACTTATAGAATATCTTGGGATTTTCCCTACTTTTACCAGCCAGAGCTTTCTCATATCCCCTCTTTGCTCTCCTAATTGCTTTCTTAAGCTCCACACTGCACTGTCTGTACTCCACTAATGCCTCTGCTGATTTGCTTCCCTTGTACCTGCTAAAAGCCTCTCTTTTCCTTCTCATCGTAACCTGAATATCTCTGCTCATCCATGGTTCCCTGGGCTTGTTACTCTTTCCTATCACCCTAGAGGGAACATGTTGAGCCTGTACCCTCCCCATTTCCTTTTTGAACATGCCCCACTGTTCCTCTGTAGATTTCTCCACGAGTAACTGTTCCCAGTCTACCTTGGACAGATCCTGCCTTATTTTACTAAAATCCACTCTCCCCCAATCCAAAACATTTTTTTGCAACTTGTTGATTTCTTCGTCCATAACAAACTTAAACTGTACCATGCTGTGGTCGTAATCACTAAAATGCTCGCCCATCACCACCTCAGCCACCTGTCCGGCTTCATTCCCCAGAATTAGGTCCAGCAATGCACCGTCCCTTGTTGGACCCTCTACATATTGACCTAAAAAGTTCTCCTGTACACATTTCAAGAAATCCACTCCATCCAAGCCCTTAACACTATGTCTATCCCAATTAATGTTGGGAAAGTTGAAATCGCCTAATTTCATTATCCTATTGTTATTGTTTTTACACACCTCCACAAATTGTGCACATATTTGCTCCTCAATTTCCCGCTGACTACCTGGGGGTCTATAATAAACACCTAATAATGTGGTTGCCCCTTTTTTATTCCTAAGCTCTACCCACAAAACTTCATTCGATGCCCCCTCTAAGATATCATCTCTCCTTACTGCAGTAACTGACTCCTTAACTAATAATGCAACGCCTCCTCCTCTTTTACCCCCTCCCCTGTCTCGCCTGAAGATTCTATATCCCGGAATGTTGAGCTGTCAATCCTGCCCTTCCCTCAACCACATCTCAGTGATGGCTACTATATCACAATTCCACATGTCAATCCTCACCCTTAACTCATCCGTTTTACCTGTAATACTCCTGGCATTAAAGTAGAGGCCATCCAGCCTTGCCTTACTCCCTTGAAGCTTATTGCAGCTGTACTCCCTCTGACTTGATTGTTTTACTGTATTATGATGTGTCCCTATTCTGCTAATATTCTGTGTCCCCTCCCCCTGCCAAATTAGTTTAAACTCCTCCCATCAGCACTAGCAAACCCGCCCGCAAGGATGTTAGTCCCGCTCTGGTTCAGATGTAGACCATCTCGCTTGTACAGGTCCCACCTTCCCCAGAAACGGTCCCAGTGATCCAGGAATCTAAAACTGTCCCTCCTGCACCAACTCTTAAGCCACATATTTATCTGTGCTATTCTCCTGTTTCTGAGCTCGCTAGCACATGGCACTGGGAGTAATCCAGAGATTACAACCTGAGAGGTCTTGCTTTTTAGTCTACTGCCTACCTCCCTGAAATCTTGATGCAAGACCTCATCCCTCTTTCTACCTGTCATTGGTACCAACATGTACCATGACCTCTGCCTTATCACCTTCCCCCTTCAGGATGCCCTGCAGCCGTTCAGTGACATCCTGGACCCTGGCACCAGGGTGGCAACATACCATCCTGGAGTCACGCTGACAGCCACAGTAGCACCTATCTGTTCCCCTGACTATAGAATCCCCTATTACTATTGCTCTTCCTCCCTTCCTCCCCTCCTGTACAGACAGGCTGCTTGTGGTGCCAGAAGCTTGGCTCTGTCCGCAGTCCCTGGAAGAACCAGCGCCCTCATCAGCCTCCAAAATGGAATACCGATTTGCGAGCGGGACCCCAGGGGACTCCTGAACTACCTGCCTGCTTCTCTTGGACTGCCTGATGGTCACCCATTCCCTTCCTTCTTCAAGTCCCTTCATCTGCGGTGTGACCACCTCTCTAAACGTCGCTGGGTCAATATCCTGGAACTCTCTTCCTAACAGCACTGTGGGTGTACTACACCACAAGGACTGCAGCAATTCAAGGAGGCAGCTCACGAACACCTTCTCAAGGGCAACTAGTGATGGGCAATAAACGCTGGCTCAACCAGTGATGCCCACATCCTGTAAATGAATAAAAATGTTACCCCACATGTTTTCCACACATTTCCCCATATTTTCTAAGTTTCTCCACGTTTCCCTATAATTTTCCAACTCTCTACATCTATTTTGCCACATGCTTCCCCACTTATTTGCCCATGTTTCCCCACCTGTTTCCACACATATTTTCCCACACATTTCACCACATGTTCCTCCTCAGGTTTCCTCACATATTGCCCATGTTTTCCCATGTTTCCCCACGTGTTTCCCCATGTGTTTCTCCACGTGTTTCTCCCCATGTTTCTCCACGTGTTTCTCCCCGTGTTTCCCCACGTGTTTCTCATGTTTCCCCATGTGTTTCTCCCCATGTTTCCCCACGTATTTCTCTCCATTTCCCCATGTGTTTCTCCCCATGTTTCCCCACGTATTTCTCTCCATTTCCCCATGTGTTTCTCCCCGTGATTCTCCATGTCTTTCTCCCCATGTTTTTCCATGTGTTTCTTCCCATGTTTCCTCATGTATTTCTCCCCATGTTTCTCCCTGTGTTCCTCCCCATGTTTCCCCACGTGTTTCTCCCCATGTTTCTCCATGTGTTTCCCCACGTGTTTCCCCATGGTGTGTTTCTCTTCATGTTTCCCCATGTGAAGATGGGACTTCGTCTCCACAAGGACTGTGCGGTGGTCACTCCTACTGATACTGTCATGGGCAGATGCATCTGCGGCAGGCCGGTTAGTGAGGATGAGGTCAAGTGTGTTTTTCCTTCATTGTTGATTCCCTCACCACCTGCCGCAGACCCAGTCTAGCAGCCATGTCCTTTAGGACTCGGCCAGCTCGTTCAGTAGTGGTGCTACTGAGCCACTCTTGTTGATGGACATTGTAGTTCCCCAGCCAGAGTATATTCTGTGCCCTTGCCACCCTCAGTGCTTCCTCTAAATGATGTTCAACATGAAGGAGCACTGATTCATCAACTCAGAGGGGGCGATACATGGTAATCAGCAGGGGGATTCTTTGCACATGTTTGACCTGAGGCCAAACAAAAGTAAAATAAATAATTGAGTAAAATAATTAGTAGATAATTAGAATACATTAAGGATGTCAGGACAGGCGATGTGTCACAGCTGCAGAATGTAGGATCTCCTGGATGCCAGTATGATCCAAGGCAAACACATCTGCAGTAAGTATTTGAAGCTACAGCAACTTCGGCTCAGATTTTATGAGCTGGAGGCTGAACTATAGACACTGTGATGCATCAGGGAGGGGGAAAGTTACCTGGATTCTTTGTACCAGGAGGCAGTCACACCTCTTAGGACAGGGGTCTTCTGATTTGGTCAGTGGTCAGGGACAGGAGAGTGTGACTGCGAGTGAGGCAGGTAAGGGGACTCAGAGGGCAGGAGTGCAGGAGCCTCGGCCCTTGCAATTGTCCAACAGATTTGAGGTTTTTGGGTGAGAGTGGAGGCTGCAGGTTGGATGAGCTGACTGGCCATGGCACCATGGTACAGGAAGCCATTCAAGTCGGGGGAGCAAAAAGGAATGTATTGGAATAGGGGATAGTATAATCAGGGGGATTGACACCGTTCTCTGCAGCAACGAGCATGAGTCCAGACGGCTGTGTTGCCTGCCCAGTGCCAGGGTTCAGGACATCTGCTCAGGGCTGGAAAGGGACTTGCAGTGGGGGGAGGGAGGACCCAGTCGTCATGGTCCATGTAGGTACTAACGACACAGGCAGGGCAAAGGAGGAGGTTCTACATAGTCAGTTTGAAGACCTAGGCACCAAATTAAGAAACAGAACCTAAAAGGTCATAATCTCTGGATTATTATCTGAGTCACATGCAAATTGGCATAGGACAAATCAGATTTGGGAATTGAATGCGTGGCTCAAAGACTGGTGTGGGAGAAGTGTGTTCTAGTTCATGGGGCACTGGCATCAGTACTGGGGAAAGTGGAATCTGTACAATTGGGATGGTCTACACCTGAACCGTGCTGGGACTCGTGTTCTTGCGCGTCGCATAACTAGGGAAGGAGAGAGGGTTTTAAACCGAATAGTGGGAGCAAGGGATCAAATTTGGGAAGATGTGGTAAATCAAAGAGCAGAGACAAGACAACATAAAAAGATATTATTACGGGAAATGAAAAACAAATGGTGACAGGAAGGGATAGAGAGTACAAATTTAATAGTAAATTAATAGATGAGACTCGAGGTTATAAAAAGAAGGAAAGGATAAAACTAAAGGCTCTTTATCTGAATGCATGAAGCATTCGAAACAAAACAGATGAACTGACAGCACACATAGAAATAAATAATTATGATTTGAAAGCCATTGCAGAGACATGGCTGAAGGAGGACATGGATTAGGACCTGAATATTGAAGGGTACAAGATATTTAGGAAGGACAAGAAGTGAGGAAAAGGTGGAAGGATGGTTCTGTTAGGTAATGATGGTATTAGCACAATAGAGAGGGATGACCTAAGTTAAGGAAACCAAGATGTGGAAACTGTTTGGTGGAGATGAGAAATGGTAAAGGCAAGAAGGGAGTTGTGTACAGGCCCCCTAACAGTAACCACATGGTAGGGTTGAGCATAAATGAAGAAATAATTGCAGCTTGTCAGAAGGGCATGGCAATAACCATGGGAGATTTTAATTTACATATAGGCTGGAAAAGTCAGATGGGCAAAGATAGCCTAGATGAGGAGTGCATTGAATGTTTTTGGGATAGTTTCTTCAAAAGCATGTTCTGGAGCCAACTAGACCTGGTATTGTGCAATGAGATGGGAGTAATTAATGACCTCATAGTGAAGGCTAGGTAGCAGCAACCACAATATGATTGAATTTTACATTCAGTTTCATGGAGAGAGGAGTGGGCCCGAGACTATGTTTTTAAACTTAAATAAGGGCAATTATGAGGGCATGATAGCTGAGCTGGCTAAAGCGAATTAGCAAATTAGGTTAAGGGATAGGTCAATAGAGATGCAGTGACTAATATTTAAGGGGATATTTCAGAATGCACAGAATAGATACATTCCAACGAGTAAGAAAAAGTCCAAAGGATGGACACACCATCAGTGGTTAACCAGAAAGGTTAAAGATAGTATCAAACTTATAGAAAAAGTATATAATTGTGCAAAGACAGGTGGAAGATCAGAAGATTGGATAGAATATAAGGAACAACAAACAATGACTTAAAGACTAATGAGGAAGGAAAAATTAGAGTATGAGAGAAAGCTAGCTAGAAATATAAAAACAGATGGTAAGACTTTTTATAAATATTTAAAAAAGAAGAGTTAAAGTGAGCGTTGGTCCTTTAGAAAGTGAGTCTGGAGAATTGATAATGGAAACAAGGAGAAGGCAGATGAATTGAACGGGTATTTTGCATCAGTTTTCACGATAGAGGATACAAGTAACATCCCAGAAGCAGCAGTGAGGGAAGAAGTCAGGGAAACTACAGTCACCAGAGAAGTGGTACTGAGCAAATTGTTGGAGCTGTGGGCTGACAAGAGCCCGGGTCCTGATGAACTTCATCCTAGGGTCTTAAAAGAAATGTCTAGTGAGATAGTTGATGCATTGGTTTTAATTTTCCAAAACTCCCTAGATTCGGGGAAGGTCCCATTAGATTGTAAGATAGCAAATGTAACTCCACTATTCAAAAGAAGGCAGGGAGACAGAAAGCGGGAAACTACAGGCCAGTTAGCTTAACATCTGTCATAGGGAAAATGTTAGAAGCTATTATCAAAGAAGTTATAGCAGGGCACTTGGATAAGATCAAGGTAATCAGGCAGAGTCAACATGGTTTTGTGAAAGGGAAATCATGTTTAACCAACTTACTGGAGTTCTTTGAAGAAGTAACGTCTGCTGTAGAAAATGGAGAACTGGTGGATGTACTGTACTTAGGTTTCCAGAAGGCATTTGATAAAGTGCCACATCAAAGGTTATTGTGGAAAATAAAAGCTCATGGTACAGGCGGTAACATACTAGTATGGATAGAAGATTGGTTAACTAACAGGGAACAGAGAGTCGGCATAAATGGGTCTTTTGCAGGTTGGCAGGTTGTAATGAGTGGTGTGTCACAGGGATCAGTGCTGGAACCTCAACTGTTTACAATTTATATAAATGACTTAGATGAAGGGATAGATGGGATGGTTGCCAAATTTGCTAATGACACAAAGATAGGTAGGAAAGTAAGTTGTGAAGAGGACATAAGGAGGGTACAAAAAGATATAGATAGGTTAAGTGAGTGGGCAAAGATCTGGCAAATGGAGCATAATGTGGGAAAATGTGAAATTGTCCACTTTGGCAGGAAGAATAAAAGAGAAGCATATTATCTAAATGGTGAGAGATTGCAGAGCTCTGAGGTACAGAGGGATCTGGGTGTCCTCGTGCATGAATCACAAAAGACTAATATGCAGGTACAGCAGGTCATTAGGAAAGCTAATAGGTTTTTTTTTTAGTCGTTCATGGGCTGTGGGCATTACTGGCTCAGCCAGCATTTATTGGCCATCCCCAATTGCCCTTGTTCAGAGGGCATTTAAGAGTCAACCACAATGCTGTGGGTCTGGAGGTCAGACCAGGTAAGGACAGCAGATTTCCTTCCTTAAAGGACATTAGTGAACCAGATGGATTTTTACAACAATCAACAATGGTTTCATGGTCATCATTCGACTTTTAATTCTAATACTTTATTGAATTCAAATTCCACTCATCTGCCGTGCTGAGATTTGAACCCTGGTCCTCAGCACATTACGCTGGGTCTCTGGATTTCTAGTCCAGTATCAACACCACTACAGCACCGCTTCTCCTTTGAATAAAGTTATCTTTCCTTCATTCTTCTTTCTTTTTAGCTTTTTAATCATAATTGTTATATCATTATTGTTATAATTATTATCAATAAACTTGTTATTTTAACACATTACTTGGCGTTGTCACTCATTCCTGTTACCACCAGAGTATGGCTCTGAACCTAAGTGAGATCCCACAAGGGACTCTCAAGCCCCTACACCTTTTATGCTTCCCTGCAGCATTACTTTGGGTGGAATTGTCTCAGATTTGCACTAAGTGCAGGAGTGGGCGTGGAAAAAGTTGTTTCACTCACTGGCTGCAATGGATTTTTTTCGCGCTGTATCATCCCCTTCCTGGCCTCATTAATGATGCAATTCACAGGAAACATGCCAGATCGCTGATGGGGCGGCCTCTGAGTTGCCTGTCCCGCCGTGACCTCAGGTCTTCAGTAATCCGGGTGCCATATTTAAAGGGTACCCCTGCACAGAGCTGGAACTTTCTAAGGCATCGGAAGCTGCTGGAAAGTCATGGCTTCCCAAGGGAGGAAAAATCCTGCCCCCAAAATTAGCAACACTTCCCCCGGGCGCCTACTGGACTTAGTGGGGATCGCTATTCCTGCTCTGGGCAAAGACCAGCAAGCAAGGTTACCAATCCAGCATGAGAGGCGGTGGCAGCGGTGGTCAGTACCAACACCCTGCAAAAGAGGACAGCCATCCAGTGCTGAAAGAGGATGAATGGTCTCCTCTGTTCGGCCAGGGTAAGTCACTCTTCTCATCACTCTCAACTCTCACACTCACAAGCCCATCACACATCCACAGCGATCTCACTCACTGCCAGTTCAAGGGACATCACCATTCATTCTGTCACACACACCTCATCTCGTTCATGGCACCACACACCACCCACACATGCCAGGCATCCTTCTCATCTGGCCTGGCAGGTGTCCTGCTTACACTCTCTCCATCTCTACTCATGCAGGACAAGCTGGCACACAACAAAAGGGAGAGGTCACAGACTGGAGGAGCAATGCTTGACATCAAGATTCTCACAGACTTTGAAAATAGTCCCCCAGTTAGCTGACGACAATCTGAACCGGTTCCTGTGCTGACTGTGAGGTCGGCGGCACTCATCCAAGTGAGGATCCAGCAGTGCAATATCTATCAGACAACCATGCTGTGAATGAGTTCCCCTGTTCTGCAGTCCCCTGTCATGCACTAATTATATCTTCTTACTTTTGTAGGCACATCTGGGAAGCAACCAAAGGGATACACGAGCTAAGTGCTCGACTCAAGCCCCAAAAACACCTCAGAAGAGGAATCTGATGAAACCCTCATTGAAGACCCGTTACAACGTTCACCCACACCCTCCACCAGCGCAAAGACACACACCTCAGTGGAACCTAGTTCTAGAATAGCCTCGGGGTCACAAACTGGTGAGCATATCGCACTGTCTGACCCACAGCAGGCAGAGGCAGGGACTTCCCAGGTGTCCGGCACTCGGAGGACTGCTGGAGGCCAGAAATTTGTCAAGTCAGATGACGATCCTCTGGCCTTGGTCATACCTCAGTTGCTGGAGCTGCAAAGGCAAGCTCGGGAACATCAGACGGGGATGTCCGTTGCACTCCACAGATTGCAAGGCTCAACAGAGGAGTCTGTCCGCCTTCAGGCTGAGGTGATAGCATTGGCATGCCAACGCACTGGTGTCAACACTGGTAGGATGGCGGCTGCCATGGAGATCTCGGTCCAGGACATCTGTCCTGCACTGCTGCGCGGGCTGAACTCCAGCACTGATGCCATAGTTGGCCTCCAACAGTGTCAATGTGAGAGGAGTGCAGGGCAGCTCGATCTCACTCCAGCTACCTCTTCTCCTCAAGGAGTCAGCCTGGGGCCCTCAGGCACCCACAAGGAGGAGGATCAGCAGGTGCACATCCCGGGCCCATCCCAGGTGACACCGGGAGCATTCAGCCCATCCTAATCCCCTCTTCTTGTGACCCCAGCAGCTCCAGCTCAACAGGTCAAGGAGGATGCAGCTGGCCCACAGCAGAACCCCAAAAGCAGGCCAAGACCCCCCAGGTTTTGGTCCTCAAGAGGACGCCGTCAAGGTCATCACGGACAGGGTGTAGCAGTCAGCAGGCTACCTCCACCTCCGCTATGGATGTCTGAGGAGCACCAAGATGTAGCGGCAGGTTTGGGAGGGTGAAGATGTAGTTGTACAGCCTGGGCACGGGTGTCAGTCATTTGTACATAATGATAACAATTGTAAATAAACTCCCAAGAATGTCTCCTTGCATATGGCTCCTTGTTATGATGAGCAGTGTTTGTGTCACTCAGATGTGAAACCTTTGTTGCTGCAAAAGATAAAGGTAGGTGTCTCAGTCCAGGGCCTTTTCCCTGTGCTTTGTGCTGCCTTCAGACCAAAGTGATGATCCGGCTTCACACTCACTGGACATATCAGTGATGCCTGCATCTCGGTGGTGCTTGTCATTGCTGCCAGAATGTTGTGAGCAGGCGTCACAGAGTTCAATCATTCTCTCTGTGTGCCCTCAGCACCTTTGAGGTGGTGCTGGCTGCCCTCTTCAGCATCTGTGACTGGTGATGCTGTGCTCCTGAAGGAGTCAGGTGCTGAAGGCTGACAAAGGATTAGGCGCATTTAAAGTTTCATGGCTGCGTCTCCATGAAATGACCCTGATCACAGAACGCATGAGAGCTGCCCTTGGCCAGACAGGAGTCAGATGTTCGTAGAGGCTATGTGAAGATCTATGGAGTGTCCTCACTGCATGTCATCATCATCATCTTTCTGGAATCTAACGACTGTTCGGGCCTCCGCTGCGTGTCCATGACATGAGCCTGAGCACTGAGGGTTTGTGTGCTGCCATCAGCCACACAAGAGTCAAATGTTCACAGATGCAAGGTGAGGATGTCAGGACTGTCCTCACTGCATCTTGTCATCATCCTCCATGAATCTTGCGGCTATGAAGGTCTCCCAAGCGCACCTGCCCTCTCTGGCCAGTGCAATAGCGCTCTCTGTGGATTTTCAGCAGTGCACAGTAGGCCCTGCGCCTCTTCAACTTGAGGGAGGTGCTCCTCCCTTTGCCAAGCCAGGTGCCTTATTCTTCTTCTCTACTCTGTTAGCCATGGGGCATACTGCTAAATCACCAGGCTCCATGATCCTGATGTTCTCCTCCTGCAGGATCAAAGAGGAGACGTGTGGGTTAGCATATGTGTCCTAAGAACCTCTCTTGGTTAAGTCTAAAGGCCCCTTCACTCACGCAGAACAGTGTTGGCCACCACTTGGATGGCCAGTGTGTAGTGCGCTCATTGGATGTCTGAAACCCCACCCACTTCCGCCCTGGTCCACTTGACCGATTGGTGACAGCTTCGGCCATTGGACTGCATGCTGTGCTCTCAACTCAAGCACAGGCATTCTCCTAATATGCACTGCAAGGCTGTGCTGTTAGCTTGAGCCATAATAGATACTAGTCCAAACCTCAATAAGGACATTACAAAGGGCTGTGAGCACCTCCACCAGTGACTGCGCCATGGCCACCTTTCGCAAGGGGACTCTACAACTTGTCCAGTCAGCTAATTGTTCTTCTGTCCCCTAAAACACACATTAATTTCCAGTCTGCGCCCCAGGGGTGAAATGTTCTGGAGCATTTGGTAGTACTTTCATGCTTTTGCGTTGCTCCAGTGGGCATAAAAGCTTCAGATGCTCGATTCCGCACATGTCAATGGAGCTGCAGCTGAATGGTCTCAGCTGTGGAAGAATGCTCACTTTTGACAAGCTTTTCCAAGTGTGTGGCTGCTTCCCTCAACCCCTGCCCCCACCCCCAGCATGTGCTTGTGTACTTCCTTCAGTCTGTGCTGCCTTGCCCCCACACCAACCCCGGCCTGACCTGCACTGGAGCCCTTGTCCTGGCATCGCACTGAAAGCCAGCCGGGAAAAAGCGACTTGCCTGAGGCCCCTGACAAATGTGCGGTGCCTCTGCCTCTTCATGATGTCCTATGGGCAATGCTCATGAGCGCTGCACAAGGTTGTGTGCACTCACCTCTGAGTTCCCCTCGAAGTTCAGCTCACCAGGTGCACATCTTTTTAAAATCAGTCGTGAAGCATGCTGCTCTGAAGTCACGCTGATATAGGCGGTAAATTTTATGTGGGGGGATGATTCCAGCGAGAAGGGCTTATAATGATGCTAGAGTATTGAAATTAAGTTCCCAATGTGTGGCAGCGGGAAGCGCAGCCCGCCATTGATGGGTGGAGCAAACGATCACAAACTGGTTTCACAATGGCGTGAAACCAATTTTTGGCTTTCTCTCCATATTATCCACTCACACCCGCCGTGACACCCGCTGCCCACAGGACCAGATGATTCTGCCCTTCGTCTCCGCTTTGAGGGCTGAATGTTACTCGTCTGTTAGTTCCCTTTTTTCCCATGCATGGTGCTGAGCAATGGAAGTTGGTCACTTGCATTGCCATAGCCTCCATGGCTATGGGCCAAGAACTGGAAAATGGGATTAGTGTAGTCAGATTTTTGTTGACCGGCATGGACACGATGGGCAGAATGGCCTCCTTCTGTGCTATAAACATCTATGAATCTATGGGTTCTACGCAATGACATTTGAAATGTTTGCTAGATGAGAATGAGTATGGGATGTCAGAGGTATGTCTCATCCTGATGAAACCGTCGAATTATCTGTAAGGATGTTGCTTTGCTCTTGAATGGCTGCTTAGTGCTGCTTGACAGAATCCCTCTGTGAGATCACAGAACACCATTCAATATGGAATTCATTACATAACTGTGCAATCAGTGACTTAGGGTCCTAAGCAAGGATTGACCTTTGTGAGATGGACAATGTCAAGGACTGTAATGGTAGGAAAGTAATACTCCAGCACATCTCCTAAGTGCTCATCAGTATCTATAAAGAGATTAAGTTATCATTAAATACTGTGTCAAAACTGACTGGGCCACATCTCTCCGAGATACCAATGTAATGCAGGACATAAACTTGGCAGGCTTCAGACGAATGCAAGGTAATGAGTGATTGTCAATAATCCCACAATGGTCCTGCTGAACCACTCTGTGTGAGGGCAACGCTAACGTCACTCACAGCTTTGCGTCCATACTGTCATGCAACAGATCATTGCCTCCAGATGTCCAAAGACATCTTGTGGCTCAGTATTAATTATGCATAAGAGCTGGAGTTTGGAGAGATGGTGCTGTCAGGATGTAGCTCCATCTTCAGACAGTCAAGCGGTAACCAGTGACCAATGTTTTCCTCTCAGAGCCACCTTGCTAAGGCGCTGTCTCACTGGCATGAGTGCATTGATGTGTGCAATAGTGCTTCGGCCTCGTGAAGGAGGGCATGCCATGGTTGAAAGGACTGCACTATGTGTAGTTGTTTAAGGACATGTGCTCATGGAGAGCTTATCCCATTACACAGCAGCCACATGCTCTTTAGACTCCTGTGCCTTCCAAGGATGACTCCATTGTTAGGGTTGAAGGTGACTTATGCTTCCTTCATTATCATTTTCACAGTATCACAGTATCTTTATAGTGAAGAAGGAGGCCATTCAGCCCATTGAGTCTGCACAAGCTCTCTGAAAGAGCATTCCACCTAGTCCAATTCCCCTGCCTTATCCCCATAAACTTGCACATTCTCTCTTTTCAGGTAGCAATCCAATTCCCTTTTGAATACCTCGATCAAACCTGTCTCTGCCACCCTTCCAGGAAGTTTGTTCCAGACTCCAACCACCCTCTGGATGAAAAGACTTTTCCTCACATCACATTTACTCCTTTTGCCAATTATTTTGAATCTGTGCCCTCTAGTTCTTAATGCTCTCTTGAGTGGGAACAGTTTCTCACTATTTACCCTGCCCAGGCCCCTCAGGATCTTGAATACCTCAATCAAGTCTCCTCTCAGTCTTCTTTTCTCCAAGAAAAACAGTCCTAACCTCTCCAAATCTATCCTCATAGCTACAGTTCTTCACCCCGGGAGTTATTCTTGTGAATCTCCTCTGTACTCTCTCCAATACTTTCACATCCTTCCTCAAGTATGGGACCCAGAACTGTACACAGTACTCCAGGTGAGCCCCAGCTAGAGTCTTATACAAGTTTAACATGACCTCCTGACTCTTGTACTCAATGTCCCTATTAATAAAGCCTAAGATACTATATGCTTTATTAACTGCTCTCTAAAAACGCCCTGCCATCTTCAATGACCTATGTATGAAGACACCGAGGTCCATCTGTTCCTGCACCTCCTTTAGAGGCTCTCCCTTTATTTTATACTGTCTCACCATATCTTTCCTGCCAAAACGAATCACCTCACACTTCTCTGCATTGAACTTCATATGCCACTTGTCTGCCCAATTCACCAACATGTTTATGTCCTTTTGAAGTTGAAGACTAACCTCATCACAGTTGACAACATTTCCAATCTTTGTATCATATGCAAATTTTGAAATCATGCCCTGTACACCACAGTCTAGGTCATTAATATAGATCAGGAAGAGCAAGGGTCCCAACACTGACCCCTGGGAAACTCCACTGCAAACCTTCCTCCAATCTGGAAAACAACCATTTATCACTACTGTCTGTTTCCTGTCACTCAGCCAATTTCTTATCCAAGTGCCTACTTTCCCTTTTCTTCCATGGCCTAGAATTTTGCTAGTCTGTTATAGTTTCCAGAAGTTTCCCTACCACTGAGGTCAAACTGACTGGCCTGCAGTTGCCAGCTTTATCCTTGCACCTCTTTTTGAACAAGGGTGTAACATTTGCAGTTCTCCAGTCCTCTGGCACCTCCCTGTGTCCAAGGAAGACTGGAAGATTATCACTACTATCTCCGCAATTTCTACTCTCACTTCCGTTCGTACCCTTGGATGCATCTCATCCAGTCCTGGTACCTTATCTACTTTAAGTAAAGATAGCTTTTCCAATACCTCCTTCCTCTCGATTGTCAGTTCTTCTAGTGTACCAATTATCTCCTCTCTCACATCTTCCTTCATAAAGACAGATGCAAAGTACTCATTCAACACCTCCGCTTTTTCTCCAGCCTCCGCATACAAGCTCCCTTTTCTGTCCTTAATCTGCCCTACTCTTTCTTATACAACCCTTTTATTATTTACATGCTTATAGAAGACCTTGGGATTGCCTTTTATGTTAGCTGCCAGCCTCATTTCATGCTCTCTCTCCTTGCTTTTCTTACTAGTTTCTTCATTTCCCCTGTGGTCCTTCTGGCCTGATTCTCCATTGTATTTTCTACCTGGCATCTGTCATATGTGCACTTCTTCCTTTTCATCTTCACCTCTATCTGTCTTGTCATCCAGGGTGTTCTGGATTTATTTGTCCTACGTTTCCTCTTCAAGGGAATATACCTTGACATTGCCTGCAATACTTTTTCTTTGAAGGTGGCCCATTGTTCAGCCACTGTCTTTTCTGCCAACATTTGATTCCAACTCACTCGACTCAGATGCATTCTCATCCCATCGAAATTGGCCTTCCTCCAATTAATCATCCCTGCTCTGGATTGTTCCCTGTCCTTTTCCATGATTAACCTAAACCTTATGATACAATGGTCACTGTCTTCTAGAGACAGCCCACTTGGGCCAACTCATTTCCCAGAACCAGGTCCAAAGGTTGGACTGGAAACATACTGCGATAGAAAATTATCTTAAACACATTCCAGGAACTCTCACCCCTTTTGTCCTTTTGTACGACTCCTATCCCAGTCTATATTTGGGTAATTGAAATCCCCCATTATGATTACTCTATAACTCTTGCACCTCTCTGTAATTTCTTTGCAAATTTGTTTCTCCACATCCCTTCCACTAGTTGGCGGTCTATATATACCACCAATCAATGGTATTGCACCTTTCCCATTCCTTACCTCTAGCCAGAGAGATTCTGTCCTTGACCTCTCTGGGACATCTCTCTTCACTAATGTAATGCCATCTTTAACCAATATTGCCACTCCTCTACATTTTCTTCCTTTCCTGTCTCTCCTAAACACCTTGTACCCAGGAATATTTAATGCCCAGTTTTGCCCTACTTCAAGCCAGGTCTCTGTTATAGCAAAAAATATCAAAATGCTATTTGTCAACCTGTGCCTGTAGCTCACCAATCTTATGAACCACACCCCATGCATTCACATACATGCACATTAGCCCTGATTTAGGCTTTTTTACTTTCCTGCTTATTCTGACCCCCTCTTACTCACCAACTTAATGTTGCCTACTCTAAATCTATCAAACACCCCAAGTATTCCATCTACCTTGATGCAACTCTCTGATATATCTGATATATCCTTGCTATCAATTGATACTTCACTACTTCCCACAGTCAGTTTTTCTCCTCTGCAATCTGAATCTCCCCCCAGGTTCTCATCCCCCGACCAATCTAATTTAAACCCTCCCCACCAGCACTAGAAAACCTCCCCACGAGGACTCTAGTCCCAGTCCTGTTAAGGTGTAACCCTTCCTTCTTGTATAGGTCCCAGCTGCCCCAGAACCGGTCCCACTGCCTCAGAAATCTAAAGCCCTACTCCATTTCTCCAGCCACGTGTTCAACTGCTCAATCTTCAATTTTTGATTGATGATCTTTCTTGAGATGTTGAGGGGGGCAATGAAAGTCTTGTTGTCACCCCTGCATTGAAGCATGAATAGAACTGCATTTTTATCAACTTGTCTTCACCTTATTCCTCCTGGAACCTTGCAGCTAAAAGGTTGTCACAGACATGTGTTCCATGTTGTGCCCATGCAATGGCATCCTCATTTAGTTCATCTGAACCCTCCCTTTCTTCATCCCCTTCAATGTCGTCCTTGTCCAAGGAGACATGTAGCTTCTCCAGGTCACCCTGTGGAAAAACAACCCCTTTTGCAGTGCACAGCAAACAATGATGATGCAGGGCACCATCTGTGGTGCATATTGGAAAGCCCCACCTGATCAGTCCAAACATCTGAAACACACCTTTAAGAGGCCAATAGTCTGCTCTGTAAGGATCTTGTGGCTGAATGTGCAGCATTGTATCTCTCCTCAGACAACAGGTGTCATTAGCCATGTCTGTAGGGGGTACTTCTAAGCGCCGTGGGCTCCCAAAAATCTGTGGGACCTGCGAATGACTCAAGATATAACAGTCGCGAGAGCTCCCTGGGTACCTAGCACAAACATGCATGCCTGCTTTCTGTGATCACAGATTAGCTTGACGTTGAGAGAGTGAAATCCTTTTCAATTAATGAATCTCTCAGGCTGCTGCCAGGGAGATCTCAAGGCCACATGTGTGCAGTCGACTGCACCCTGCACTTGCAGAAAACCTGAGATTGCAGCAAATCCCACAGCTCTGGCAGCCTGGCTTGCTTCATCTATGCGGAACTGAATGTAGTGGTGAGCTTTATTGAAAAGACCTTCTGTCACTTCACCTCATGCATTTATGTGTTGCCAGTTGTGAGATTCTGCAGAGGTCTGCAGTGGAGCCTTGGAAGGATCCGCTGGCAAAAAGCTCAGTGCGGTGGTAACCTTAAGAGCAACAGGCATTGGATTCCCTCTAAGTCTGTGCGGCGTGACTTCCTCATGGAAAATGTGGCAAATACGAGCTCCCATATCCCGAGACAAGCGAAGACATCTGCAGCAGTCTTTCATTCATCTCCATGTATGAGCTGCGTCTTCTGTAAACCCTTGGTTGCACCAAATGACTTCATGTATTTGGTCCCTCCTCAGCAGCACCTGGGTCTTCCTGGAGCCCCATGGGCTCATGTTCCTCAAGGTGACAGTCTTCCCTGAGCTGTGCCAAATGGCGGCAGGCTCCTCTTCTCCTCATTCGCACCAAAGATATCAAGTCAGCAGTGTCGCCTGCAGCCTGCATTCTCAACTCCTCTTTGATTCTGTGAACTGATACAATTGAGCAATCAATGTTAGTTCCCATTGATTTGTCTTCCTTCAGATACAAGGCAGCTATGCATTCTCCAGCCCTTGACTTTCCTTTCACATTGCATACCAAGGTAGATGATATCATCCTAGCGGATGACGATGGCTGATCCTTCCCCTCACACATGAATGCACACCCACAACGAGGGTTCATTAGAGTCAAAAGACCCAGGTCCTAGGAGTTGGCCTTGACAATCAGCCTTGTGCTGGTGGCCCTCCAGTGGCCTTTACAACAACTATGGATCGCCAGTCCTTGCACTTATCTCCTGACAGTAAGCACAGTGCCTTGAATGCCATGACCAATGCACTGGGAGGATGGAGGCTTGTTGGGCCCATGCTGCCTCTGTGCAACACACGTGGTCATTGATTCTTGGAGCTTACATCCATTCTCACATGCCTGTGTGAGGATCAGATGCCAATTAAGACCATATGCAGCCAAACTCCTAAACTTGATGGAAAAACTCAGCAGGTCTGACAGCATCTGTGGAAAGGAAGACAGAGATAACATTTTGAGTCCGTATGACTCTTCATCAGAACTAAAGAAAAATAGAAATGAGGTGAAATATAAGTTCTTAGAAGGGGCTGGGACAGGTGGAGCTCGATAGAGGGCCAGTGATAGGTGGATGCAAAGAAGAGATTGCCAAAGATGTCATAGACAAAAGCACAAAGGGGTGTTGACGGTGGTGATATTAGCTAAAGGATGTGCTAATGGTGACATTAAGGGTGGAAAGCAGGATGAGCAAGTGGCAGATGGCCCTAGTGGGGGTGGGGTAGGGGGAAGGGATCGAAATAGGCTAAAAGGTGGAGATAAAACAATGGATGGAAATAAATTTTAAACTAATAATAGAAATAGGTGGGAAAAGAAAAATATATTAAAAAATATATAAATTATTAGAAAAAAGGGGGATCGGAAAGGGGTTGGCGATGGAGGAGAGAGTTCGTGATCTGAAGTTGTTGAAAGTTGAAGTTGTTCTACCCTTAATGTCACCATTAGCACATCCTTTAGATAATATCACCACCATCAACACCCCTTTGTCCTTTTGTCTATGGCATCTTTGGCAATCTCTTCTTTGCCTCCACCTATCACTAGCCCTCTATCGAGCTCCACCTGTCCCACCCCCTTCTAACAGCTTCTATTTCACCTCATATCTATTTTTCTTTAGTTCTGATGAAGAGTCATACGGACTCGAAACGTTAACTCTGTCTTCTGTTCCACAGATGCTGTCAGACCTGCTGAGTTTTTCCAGCTATTTTTGTTTTTGTTTCAGATTTCCAGCGTCCGCAGTATTTTGCTTTTACCTAAACTTGATGGGTTGTCGCCTGAATGCACACTATTAGAAAAGGAGCCAAGCTCATTCCTAAGAACATAAGGAATAGGAGCAGGAGTAGGCCATTTGACCCCTCAAGCCTGCCATGCCATTCAATAAGATCATGGCAGATCTGCTCCAGGCCTCAACTCCTCTTTCGTGTCAGCTCCTCATAGCCCTCAACTCCCCAACATTTCAAAAATCTATCTACCTCCTCTTTAAATACTTTCAGTGATCCAGCCTCCACAACTCTCTGGGGTAGCGAATTCCAGACATTCACTATGCTTTGAGAGAAGAAATTCGCATCTCAGTTTTAAATGAGTGTCCCCTTATTCTGTAACTATGTCCCCTTGTTCGAGATTCCCCCACTAGTGGAAACATCTTCACTAGGGGAAACATCTACCCTGTCAAGCCGCCTCAGGATCTTGTACATTTCAATAAGATCTCCCCTTGTTCTTCTAAACTCTAATGAATAAAGGCCTAACCTGTTTAGCCATTCTTGATAAGTCAACCCTTCATCCCAGGAATCAGCCTAGTGAATCTCTTTTGAACTGCCTCCAATGCCAGTATATCCTTTCTTAAATATGGGAACCAAAACTGTACACAGTACTCCAGATGCAGCCTCACCAACACCCTGTACAGTTGTAACAAGACTACCCCATTTTTATACTCCAACCCCCTAGCAATGCAGGCCAAAATTCTATTTGCCTTCTTAATTACTTGCTGCACCTGTATGCTAACCTTTTGTGTTTCATGCACAAGAACACCCAGATCCCTCTGAGCTGCACTTCTTTGGAGTCTCTCTCCATTTAAATACTAGTCTGCCTTTTGATTCTTCCTACCAAAGTGCATGACCTGCACATGACTTTGCTACATTAAACTCCATCGCCAAGTTTTTGCCCACTCACTCAACCTATCTATATCCCCTTGCAGATTCCTTATGTCCTCATCACAACATGCCCTCCCACCTATTTTTGTATCATCAGCAAATTTGGATACATTACACTCTGCCCCCTCCTCCAACTCATTAATATAGATAGTAAATAATTGAGGCCCCAGGAATGATCCTTGTGGCGCTCCACTAGTTACGTCCTTCCAATCTGAAGAAGACCCATTAATCCCGACTCTCTGTCTTCTGTGTGTTAACCAATCCTCAATCCATGCTAATACATTACACACAATACCTTGAGCTCCTATCTTGTGCAATAACCTTTTATGTGGCACCTTAACGAGTGCCTTCTGGAAATCCAAATACACTGCATATACCAGTTCCCCTTTATCAACTCTGCTTGTTATATCCTCAAAGAACTCTAGCAAATTTGTCAGACATGATTTCCCCTTCACAAAACCATGTTGACCCTGTTAAGCGTTAAGCTTTTCTAAATTTCTTGCTATTTCTTCCTTAATAATGGACTCTAGCATTTTCCCAACTACAGATGTTAGGCTGACTGGCCTATAATTTCCTGCTTTTTGTCTCCCTTCCTTCTTGAACAGGGGCATCACATTAGCGATTTTCCAATCTGCTGGGACCCTCCCGGAATCTAGTGAGTTCTGAAATATTTCAACTAATGCTTCTCTGCAGCCACTTCCTTTAAAACCCTTGGATACAGGCCATCAGATCCTGGCGACTTGTCTGCCTTTAGTCCTATTAGTTTGTCAAATACTTTGTCCCTCGTGATAGAGACTGTTACAAGATCTTTCCTCCCATTAGCTCCTTGCTTATCTGATATCTTTAGGATGTTTAGAGTCTCCTCCACCGTGAAGACCGATGCAAAATATTGACTTAAATTATCTGCTATTTCCCTGTTTCCCATTATTAATCCTCCAAGGGTCCCACGCTCACTTTAGCCACTCTTTCTTTTTATATACCTGTAGAAGCTCTTGCTGTTTGTTTTAATATTTCTTGCCAATTTACTTTCATTATCATTTTTCTCCCTCTTTAATAGCTTTTTAGTCATCTGCTGCTAGTCCTAAAAAATTCCCAATCCTCTGGCCTACCACGAGTTTTCGCCGCTTTGTCTGCCTTAGTTTTTGATTGGATACTCTCCTTGACCACCTTTGTTAATCACGGGTAGTTCATCCTTCTCATGGAGTCCTCCTTTTTGATTGGGATAAATTTTTGATGAGCATGATGAAATATCTGCTTAAATGTCTGCCACTGCTCATCCACCGACCTTCCCCTCAATCTATTTTCCCAGCCCGCTTTAGACAACTCTTTCTTCATAACTCTGTAATTGCCCTTATTTAAGTTGAGGACACTGGTTTGAGACCCGAGTTGCTCATCTCAAACTGAATTTGAAATGTTGTGATCGTTAACCCCAAGAGGATCCTTAACTAGGATCACTTTTATTAATCCCACTTCATTACACATTACTCGATCTAAAATAGCCTGCTCCCAGTAGGTTCTGCAACGTATTGCTCTAAGAAACAATCCCTGATGCACTCTCCAAATTCGTCTTCCATAAGATCATAAGACCATAAGACATAGGAGCAGAAATTAGGCCATTCGGCCCATCGAGTCTGCTCTGCCATTCAATCATGGCTGCCAAGTTTTTCAACCCCATTCTCCCGCCTTCTCCCCGTAACCTTTGATCCCCTTACCAATCAAGAACCTATCTATCTCGGTCTTAAATACACTCAATGACCTGGCCTCCACAGCCTTCTGTGGCAATGAATTCCATAGATTCACCACTCTCTGGCTAAAGAAGTTTCTCCTCATCTCTGTTCTAAAAGGTCTTCCCTTTACTCTGAGGCTGTGCCCTCGGGTCCTAGTCTCTCCTACTAATGGAAACATCTTCCCCACGTCCACTCTATCCAGGCCTTTCAGTATTCTGTAAGTTTCAATCAGATCCCCCCCTCATCCTTCTAAACTCCATCGAGTATAGACCCAGAGTCCTCAAACGTTCCTCATATGTTAAGCCTTTCATTCCTGGGATCGTTCTCGTGAACCTCCTCTGGACCCTCTCCAGGGCCAGCACATCCTTCCTGAGATACGGGGCCCAAAATTGCTCACAATATTCTAAATGTGGTCTGACCAGAGCCTTATAAAGCCTCAGCAGCACATCCCTGCTTTTATATTCTGGTCCTCTCGAAATAAATGCCAACATTGCATTTGCCTTCCTAATTACCAACTCAACCTGCAAGTTAACCTTAAGGGAATCCTGGACTAGGACTCCCAAGTCCCTTTGCACTCCAGATTTCTGAATTCTCTCCCCATTTAGAAAATAGTCTATGCCTCTATTCTTCCTATCAAAGTGCATGACCTCCCATTTCGCCACGTTGTATTCCATCTGGCACTTCTTTGCCCATTCTCCTAACCTGTCCAAATCCTTCTGCAGCCTCCCCGCCTCCTCAATACTACCTGTACCTCCACCTATCTTTGTATCATCTGCAAACTTAGCCAGGATGCCCTCAGTTCCTTCATCTAGATCATTAATGTATAAAGTCAAAAGTTGTGGTCCCAACACTGACCCCTGCGGAACTCCACTAGTCACCAGCCGCCATCCTGAGAAGGACCCCCTTATCCCCACTCTCTGCCT
The DNA here is from genome assembly GCF_964194155.1 of Cetorhinus maximus. Taxonomy (NCBI): domain Eukaryota; kingdom Metazoa; phylum Chordata; class Chondrichthyes; order Lamniformes; family Cetorhinidae; genus Cetorhinus; species Cetorhinus maximus. The sequence continues at coordinate 171,738,802 of NC_135883.1, forward strand.
CCTGCCAGACAGCCAATCTTCTATCCATGCTAGTACCTTGCCTCTAACACCATGGGCTCTTATCTTACTGAGCAGCCTTCTGTGCGGCACCTTGTCAAAGGCCTTCTGGAAGTCCAAGTAGATAACATCCGTTGGCTCTCCTTTGTCTAACCTACTCGTTACCTCCTCAAAGAATTCTAACAGATTTGTCAGGCATGACCTCCCCTTGATGAAACCATGCTGACTTTGCCCTATTTTACCATGCACTTCCAAGTATTCTGAAATCTCATCCTTAATAATGGTCTCTAAAATCTTACCAACGACCGAGGTCAGGCTAATCGGCCTGTAATTTCCTGTCTTTTGCCTCACTCCCTTCTTAAACAGGGGGGTTACATTAGTGATTTTCAAGTCCTCTGGGACCCTCCCTGACTCCAGTGATTCTTGAAAGATCACCACTAACGCCTCCACTATCTCTTCAGCTATCTCCTTCAGAACTCTGGGGTGTGATCCATCTGGCCCAGGTGATTTATCCACCTTCAGACCTTTCAGTTTTCCTAGCACCTTCTCCTTGGTAATGGCCACCATACTCACCTCTACCCCCCGACTCTCTTGAACTTTGGGGATGTTACTCGTGTCTTCCACCATAAAGACTGACGCAAAGTACCTATTCAGTTCCTCCGCCATTTCTTTGTTCCCTACTACTACTTCTCCAGTGTCATTTTCCAGCGGCCCAATGTCCACTTTTGCCTCTCTCTTACCCTTTATATATCTAAGGTTATTAGCCCTGCCAATCTGATTTGTTTAGTCAATATGCAGATTAAAATCACCCATGACAATTGTAGCATGCCTTCTTACATGCCTCTATTATTTCCTGATTTATGCTTTGTCCTACAGTGAGGCAACTCTTTGAGGGCCTATAGATGACTCCCACCCATGACTTCTTCCCCTTGCTATTCCTTACTTCCACCCAAACCGATTCCACATCATGATCTATTCCATCTATATCAATACTCACCACCGTACTGATAACTTCATTTATTAACAAAGCTACCCCACCTCCTTTTCCTTTTTGCCTACTTTTCCAGAACGTCGAATACCCTTGAATATTGAGTTCCAAGTCTTGGTCATCCTGCAACCATCTCTCTGTAATAGCTATCAAGTCACATTTATTTCTATTTGTCAAATCATCTATCCTGTTACAAACACTGCGTGCATTCAGATGGAGTCTTAAAGCTTTGACTTTTTACCATTATTGCTCATTCTGGTTCTAATTTCTGCTGCACTCTTCTGCTTATATTTTCTTCCCCTTACTGTCACACTTTGATTATCGTTCGCCTCTTCACTACCCTGTACCTCTGCTCTCTCGTTTCTTTGATTTTTTTAAAGCTTCCCTTCAATTGAACTGTCCCCCCGACTAATTAGCTTAAAGTCCAATCTACAACCCTAGTAACATGATTCACCAGGGCACTCATCCCAGCATGGTTCAAATGAAGCCTGTCCCAATGGAACAGCTCTCTTCTTCCCCCATACTGGTGCCAGTGCCCCATGATTGGAACTCATTTCTCCCACACCAATCTTTGAGCCATGCATTTGCCTCTCTAATCTTATTTACCCTATGCCAATTTGCACGTGGCTCAGGTAGTAATCTGGAGATTATTACCGTTGTGGTTCTGCTTTTTAATTTAGCCCCAGGCTGCCCTCAGCAGAACCTCTTTCCTAGTCCTACCTATGTCCAGTACCTACGTGGTTCCCCTCCCACTCCAGCCCGGAAGAGATGTCCTTAACCTTGGCATCAGGTAGGCAACACAGCCTTCGGGACTCTGTCTTTGCTGCAGACAACAGTATCTATTCCCCTCACTATGCTATCCCCTACTACTATTACATTTCTCTTTTCTACCCCCACTTGAATGGTGCTCTAAACCATGGTGCTGTGGTCAGTTTGCTTATCCTCCCTGCAGTCTGTGCCCTTGTCCACACTGGGAGCAAGAACCTTGTACCCAATGGATAAGGGCACTGGCTGAGGCTCCTTCAAATCTAAATTCTGGACCCCCATACTTGCCTCACTCGCAGTCACACCCTCCTGTCCCTGACCACATCCAAATGTGATGTAATTCATCTAAGGGTTGTGGCTGTCTCCTTAAACACAGTGTCCAGGTAACTCTCCCCCTCCCTGGATGTGTCGAAGTGTCTGGAGACCGGACTCCAGCTTATCAACTCTGAGCCAAAGTTCCTCGAGAAGCCAACAGTTGCTGCAGATGTGGTCACTGTGAATCGCACAGGCGTCCACCAGTGCCCACATCCTACAGTCACAACAAATCACCTGCCCAGCCATTCTTATTCTACTTAATTAATTAATTTGGATGTTAAATATTTTAAAAATGAATTTCTTAACTGTACTCTTCAGCTGTAATAACGTCTCCTGATTTAAACGACTTGGCCAATCAAAAGAGACACGGAAGAGATACCCACCAATCACCTACCTGTTTTCTATAAGCGTCACAGTTCAGCTCTGACAGGTAGAAACAGGTCCTCCTCTTGCACTCTCATCTCGGTGCTGCTGGCTGCTTGTCCCAGGGTCTTCCTCTCGCATTTTCTTCTAGGTGCTGCTGACTGCTTGTCCTAGGGTCCTCCTCTCGCACTCTCCTCTAGGTGCTGCTGACTGCCTGTCTCAGGGTCTTCCTCTCACACTCTCTTCAAGGTGCTGCTGACTGCCTGTCCCAGGATCCTTCTCTCGCACTCTCCTCTAGTTGCTGCTGACTGCCTGTCCCAGGGTCCTCCTCTCACACTCTCTTCTAGGTACTGCTGACTGCCTGTCCCAGGATCCTCCTCTCGCACTCTCCTCTAGTTGCTGCTGACTGCCTATCCCAGGGTCCTCCTCTCGCACTCTCCTCTAGGTGCGGCTGACTGCCTGTCCCAGGGCCCTCCTCTCGCACTCTCCTCTAGGTGCTGCTGAATGCCTGTCCCAGGATCCTTCTCTCGCACTCTCCACTAGGTGCTGCTGACTGCCTGTCCCAGGGTCCTTCTCTCACACTCTCTCCTCTAGTTGCTGCTGACTGCCTGTCTCAGGGTCCTCCTCTCGCACTCTCCTCTAGTTGCTGCTGACTGCCTGTCCCAGGGTCCTTCTCTCACACTCTCCTCTAGGTGCTGCTGACTGCCTGTTTCAGGGTCCTTCTCTCACACTCTCCTCTAGGTGCTGCTGACTGCCTGTCTCAGGGTCCTTCTCTCACACTCTCTCCTCTAGTTGCTGCTGACTGCCTGACTCAGGGTCCTCCTCTCGCACTCTCCTCTAGGTGGTCTGACTGCCTGTCCCAGGGTCCTTCTCTCACACTCTCCTCTAGTTGCTGCTGACTGCCTGTCTCAGGGCCCTCCTCTCGCAGTCTCCTCTAGTTGCTGCTGACTGCCTGTCTCAGGGTCTTCCTCTCACACTCTCTTCAAGGTGCTGCTGACTGCCTGTCCCAGGATCCTTCTCTCGCACTCTCCTCTAGTTGCTGCTGACTGCCTGTCCCAGGGTCCTTCTCTCACACTCTCCTCTAGTTGCTGCTGACTGCCTGTCTCAGGGTCCTCCTTGCACTCTCCTCGAGGTGCTGCTGACTGCCTGTCCCAGGGTCCTCCTCTCACACTCTCCTCTAGGTGCTGCTGCCTGCCTGCCCCAGGGTCCTCCTCTTGCACTCTCCTCTAGGTGCTGCTGACTGCCTGTCCCAGTGTCCTCCTCTCACACTCTCCTCTAGGTGCTGCTGACTGCCTGTCCCAGGGTCCTCCTCTCGCATGCTCCTCTAGGTGCTGCTGACTTCCTGTCCCAGGGTCCTCCTCTCGCACGCTCCTCTAGGTGCTGCTGACTGCCTGTCCCAGGGTCCTCCTCTCGCACGCTCCTCTAGGTGCTGCTGCATGCCTGCCCCAGGGTCCTCCTCTTGCACTCTCCTCTCAATCATTCATTGTGCATGAGACGTTTGTGTGCAGCATTCAGCTGAGCCATGCCCTCCAGGGTTTGATCAAGACAGCTACAGGGTGCCCCTTCAATCGGCCAAGATTTGCTGTGCTGATCTCCTCCCACATACCCTGACATCCATCCCCTACAGATTTTTTTTCTAGCTTGTTTTCCAAACTGTGTCATTGCAAGGAAAGCTTGAAAATGGTGATGCCAACCTTCATCTGGGAGACCAGCTTCTAACCTCCCACTATCACCCATCAAGTCCCTCCCATCCTCCTTCATTCTCACCACCTCCTAATTCCCCTTCTTCCTATCACTATCCAGCCTACCCTATTAGCCTTGAACCCATCTTTATCCATGTGGATATTCTTGCCCTTCTCCTTGAACCCTTTAAAATGTTGATGCCTTATGCCCTTGGTCGACCTGAGCCCTTCTCGTGCCCACATGCAACCTGACCTTCTGGGACTGCCCCCCCTCACCCCACCCCCACCCCAATGAGACCATCTAATACCCCCCATGACTTTCCAGCTCCCGACTTATGCCGATGAAGATGCCTACCCTGATCGTGTCTGTGCCATCTGTCTCACAGTACCATGACTATAACCCCCAGGGCCAAACCCCTTGGGTGACTAAACATGCCCTACACAATATGCTGTATACAACTGTCACTGCCTAGAAAGGACTTCCCAGGCTGAAGACGGGGACAAAGACATGCATACCATGCAGAGCCCTCAAACATGGCCCCACACAGCCCGAGGACAGTCTCTTCAATATGCTCCTGACAACAGGGTCTCAGCTCCAGGACGGTTTTGTTTTTATTCATTCATGGGATGTGGGCTTTGCTGGCTGACTCATCCCTAGTTGCCCTTGAGAAGGTGGTGGTGAGCTGCCTTCTTGAACCACTGCAGTCCATGTGGTGTAGGTACACCCACAGTGCTGTTAGGGAGTTCCAGGATTTTGACCCAGCGACTTGGAAGGAACGGCGATATATTTCCAAGTCAGGATGGTGAGTGACTTGGAGGGGAACTTCCAGGAGGTGGCGTTCCCATCTATCTGCTGCCCTTGTCCTTCCAGGTGGCAGTGGTCGTGGGTTTGGAAGGTACTGTCTAAGGAGCCTTGGTGAATTCCTGCAGTGCATCTTGTAGATGGTACACACTGCTGCTACTGTGCGTCGGTGGTGGAGGGAGTGAATGTTTGTGGATGTGGTGCCAATCAAGTGGACTGTTTTGTCCCAGATGGTGTCAAGCTTCTTCAGTGTTGTAGGAGCTGTACTCATCCAGGCAAGTGGGGAGTATTCCATCACACTCCTGACTTGTGCCTTGTTGATGTTGGACAGGCTTTGGGGAGTCAGGAGGTGAGTTACTCATCACACGATTCCTAGCCTCTGACCTGCCCTTCTGGCCACAGTATTTGTATGGCCAGTCCAGTTCAGTTTCTGGTCAATGGTTAACCCCATGATGTTGATAGTGGAGGATTCAATGATGGTAATGCCATTGAACATCAAGGGGCGATGGTTGGATTCTCTCTTGTTGGAGATGGTCTTTGCCTGACACTTGTGTGGTGTGAATGTTACTTGCCACTTGTCAGCCCAAGCCTGGATATTGTCCAGGTCTTGCTGCAATTGGACATGGACTGCTTCAGTTTCTGAGGAGTGTTAAACAGTGCTGAACATTGCGCAATGTTCAGTGAACATCCCCATTTCTGACCTTATGATGGAAGGAAGGTCATTGATGAGGCAGCTGAAGATGGTTGGGCCTTCGACACTCCCCGAGAAACTCCTGCAGTGGTGCCCTGGAGCTGAAATGACTGACCTCCAACAACCACAACCATCTTCCTTTGTGCTAGGTATGACTCCAACCAGTGGAGACTTGTCCCCCTGATTCCCATTGACTTGGGTTTTGCTTGGGCTCCGTGATGGCACACTCTGTCAAATGCTGCCTTGATGTCAAGGGCAGTCACTCTCACCTCTCCTCGGGAGTTCAGCTCTTCTGTCCATGTTTGAACCAAGTCTGTAACGAGATCAGGAGCTGAGTGGCCCTGGCAGAACCCAAACTGGGCGTTAGTAAGCAGGTTATTGCTAAGCAAGTGCCACTTGATAGCACTGTTGATGACCCTTGCATTACTTTACTGATGATCGAGAGTAGACTGATGGGGCAGTAATTGGCCGGGTTGGATTTGTCCTGCTTTTTGTGTACAGGACATACTTGGGCAATTTTCCACATAGCTGGGTAGATGCCAGTGTTGTAGCTGTACTGGAACAGCTTGGCTAGGGGCGTGGCAAGTTCTGGAGCACAAGTCTTCAGTGCTATTGCCAGATTGTTGTCAGGGCCCATATCCTTTGCAGTGTCCAGTGCCTTCAGCCATTTCTTGATATCACGTGGAGTGAATCGAATTGGCTGAAGACTGGCATCTGTAATGCTGGGGACCTCTGGAGGAGGCCAAGGTGGGTCATCCACTTGTCAATTCTGGTTGAAGATTGTTGCGAATGCTTCAGCCTTATATTTTGCACTGCTGTACTGGGCTCCTCCATCATTGAGGATGGGGATATTTGTGGAGCCACCTCTTTCAGTGAGTTGTTTAATTGTCCACCACTATTCACCACTGATGTGACAGGACTGCAGAGCTTAGATCTGATCCGCTGGTTGTGGGATTGTTTAGCTCTATTACTTGCTGCTTTATGCTGTTTGGCACGCAAGTAGTCCTGTGTTCTAGCTTCACCAGGTTGACACCTCATTTTTCGGTATGCCTGGTGCTGCTCCTGGCATGCCATCCTGCATTCATCATTGAGCCAGGGTTGATCCCCTGGCTTGCTGGTAATGGTAGAGTGGGGAATATGCCTGGCCATGAGGTTACAGATTGCATTCGAGTACAATTCTGCTGCTGCTGATGGCCCACAGCGCCTCATGGATGCCCAGTTTTGAGTTGCTAGATCTGTTTGAAATCTATCCCATTTAGCACGGTGGTCTTGCCACACAACACGATGGAGGGTATCCTCAACGTGAAGGCGGGACTTCGTCTCCATAATGACTGTGTGGTGGTCACTCCTACCGATACTGTCATGGACAGATGGACCTGCGGCAGGTAGGGTGGTGAGGATGAGGTCAATTATGCTTTTCCCTCTTCCACCTGCCTCAGACCCAGTCTAGCAACTATATCATTTAGGACTCGGCCAGCTCGGTTAGCAGTGGTGATACCGAGCCACTTTTGGTGATGGACATTGAAGTCCCCCAGCCAGAGAACATTCTGAGCCCTTGCCAACCTCAGTGATGTTCAGCATGGAGGAGCACTGATTCATCAGCTGAGGGAGGGCAGTACGTGGTAATCAGCAGGAGGTTTCCTTGCCCATGTTTGACCTGATGCCATGAGACTTCATGGAGTCCGGAGTCGATGCTGAGGACTCCTGGGGCAACTCCCTCCTGGCTGTATACCACTGTGCCGCCATCTCTGCTGGATCTGTCCTGCCAGTGGGACAGGACATACCCAGGGATGGTGATGGTGGTGTCTAGGATATTATCTGTAAGGTATAATTCCTTGAGGATAACTAAGTCAGGCTATTGCTTGACTAGTCTGAGACAGCTCTCCCAATTTTGGCACTAGCCCCCAGGTATCAGTAAGGAGGATTTTGCAGGGTCGACAGGGCTGCGATTGCCATTGTCGTTTCCGGTATCTAGGTCGATGCTGGGCAGTCCGTCTGGTTTCATTCCTTTTTTATGTCTTTGTAGCGGTTTGTTACAACTGAGTGGCTTGCTCGGCCATTTCAGAGGGCATTTAAGGGTCAACCACAGCTGTGGGTCTGAAGTCATGTGTAGGCCAGACCAGGTAAGGATTTCCTTCCCTAAATGACATTTATGAATCAGATGATTGTTTACAACAAGCGACAATGGTTTCATGGTCATCATTGGACTTTTAATTACAAGTTTTTATTGAATTCAAATTCCACCATCTGCCGTGTCCCGGTCCCTGGTCTCCAAAGCATTACCCTGGGTCTCTGGATTACTCGTCCAGCGACAATACCATTATGCCATCGCCTCCCTCTTCAATATGCCCCTGACAGGGTGGTCTCAACTCCAGGGTGGTCTCTTCAATATGCCCCTGACACTGTGGTCTCAGCTCCAGGACAGTCTCTTCAATATGCCCCTGACAGTGTGGTCTCAGCTCCAGGGTGATCTCTTCAATATGCCCCTGACACTGTGGTCTCAGCTCCAGGGTGGTCTCTTCAATATGCCCCTGACACTGTGGTCTCAGCTCCAGGGTGGTCTCTTCAATATGCCCCTAAAAGTGTGGTCTCAGCTCCAGGACAGTCTCTTCAATATGCTCCTGACAGTGTGGTCTCAGCCCCAGAGCAGTCTCTTCAATATGCTTCTGACAGCGTGGTCTCAGCCCCAGGAGAGTCTCTTCAATATGCTCCTGACAGCGTGGTCTCAGCCTCAAGAGGGTCTCTGACTTGGGCAGTCTTCTAATGCTTTCCCAGGGCAGTCTTTCACTACTCCACTCTGTTCCTTGACCACTCCCTAGTCCTGCTTCCATCTTGCCCCTTTCTCCCCGCATCCCACTACTAACTCTCCAGTCCTGCCCGTCTTCCCCTTCACTCCAGTGTTCCACTAGAACTCCCCCCACCCCACCCTCAATGAGTCCAACCTCGATCTTCCCCTTCCCTGCTGTTATTGCCTCCCATGTCCAGGCTTGGCACAGCTTCTGATATCAGCACCTGAAAACTCGCAGCAACGGTGTTAAGCGAAGGCAAAAAGCAGCTTCTATGTACCTCAAAGACGTTGATAAAGCAAAGCTCTCTCGGTGCATGCCACTTATATACAGTCGGGAAATAAACGGTTCTAATTATCCGCTGGCAGGGCACTTAATTTGTCGGGAAATGTAATTCCGGCGAGATGGCCTTCAAAAGAGCTTTCGTGAGATGCAAATGAATACAAATGTGGTTCCTGACATAGATCAGCAGGAAACTCAGCCCGCCATCAAAGTCGGGGGAACAAAATTCCAAACTGATTTCCTGCCTTGGGAAACTCACTGTATCCATCACGGCAAATTTTGTGGCATCACCTCCCACGATTCACACCACTGGCAGGAATGGAAAATTCCGCTCAATGCTTCCTACCCTACTAATTATAACTGAAAACCAGGTTTGCTGAAAACTTTTTCTCCTCAGTGTGGTATCCCTTTCAGAGAAGCACTGCTCACTTGCGCTGAAAATGAAGTCTTGAACTCCTAGTTACCAGGTAACCTCTAGGAAATGGGCACCCAGTCATTGATAACACTGTGACGCAGCAGCTAACACCCCCACCACTGATCACTATGGAAGACAACACAGGTTAATGTGGCTCAAGTATACAGCTGGAACAAAACCGAGAACACTTCATAAAACAGACAAAGAAACAGCAGGAAGAAGGAGCCCTTGAGAGTCCTGAATTTATTCATGCAGTACAGGGGAGTTCATGGCTGATTCTATGCAAGAGAAAACAAGCCCAAAAATGAAGATCCACGAGCAGATCAAATCCCAGAGATTCACCCATATACCTTCCATTATCAAATGTCATTACAGCGAAAAATACAACGATTCATAAACCACAGAGACTGAACTGAGAAAGAGATGCAGGGACACAACTGAGTCCACAACAACAGACCATAGTCCAATGTGGCTACTACACCAAATACACCAATCTAACTGGTCCTTCAGATGGATATGTCTAAATGTCAGTGAACAGGAAGGGCAGCAGGATTAGGAGGGCAGGACAAATGCAATACTAGTGACTGGGGGAGGCACAGGAGAGACACAAAACAATGCAAATGAACACCAAAGTAAACAGAATGAAGCAAGAGAAGACACAATTTCAAACTTGGGAATGAGGGGAAAGGAAAGATGACAGAGCAGAAATTGAACAAAAGGTACAGAAAGAATAGGGAGAGGGATTGGGACTGAGAGTGAACAAAAAACTGTATAGAACAGTAGGAATGGGACAGGGATTGTGAGCAAATATTAAACTGTACAGAACAGTGAAAATGGAACAGGGACTGAGAGTGAATATTAACCTGTACAGAACAGTGGGAATAGGACAGGGACTGAGAGTGAATATTAAACTGTATAGAACAGTGGAAATGGGACTGGGTCTGAGTGTGAATATTACACTGTATAGTACAGTAGGAATGGGACTGGGACTGAGAGTGAATATTAAACTGTATAGAACAGTGGAAATGGGACTGGGTCTGAGTGTGAATATTACACTGTATAGTAGAGTGGGAATGGGACTGGGACTGACAGTGAATATTGAAGTGTACAAAACATTGGGTATGGGTCAGAGACTGAGTAAATTTTAAAGTGTTAGAACAGTAGAAATGGGACAGGGAATGAGAGTGAATATTAATCTGTACAGAACAGTGGGAATGACACAGGGCCCGAGAGTGAATAATAATCTGTACAGAATAGTGGGAGTGGGACAGAGACTGAGAGTGAATGTTAAACTGTGCACTAGAGTGGGAATGGGACTGGGCCTGAGCATGAATATTATACTGTACAGAACAGTGGGAAAGGGACAGGGGCTGAGAGTGAACATTAAACTACATTACAGTGGGAATGGGGACAGGGATTGATAGTGAACATCAAACTGTATAGAACAGTGAGAATGGCATAGGGACTGAGAGTGAATATTAAACTACACTACAGTGGAAATGGGGACAGGGACTGAGAGCGAAAATTAAACTCAAGAAAACAGTGGAAAAGTGACAGGGACTGAGAGTGAATATTAAACTGTACAAAACAGTGGACATGGGACAGGGACTGAGAGTGAACATTAAACTGTGCAGAACAGTGGGGATGGGACAGGGATTGAGAGTGAACGTTACCCAGTAGAGGACAGTAGGAATGGAACAACGACTGAGAGTGAATATTAAACTGTACAGAACAGTGAAAATGGGACTGGGTCTGAGTGTGAATATTATACTGTACAGTACAGTGGGAATGGAACTGGGATTGATAGTGAATATTAAACTGTACAGAACAATGAGAAAGAGACAGGGGCTGAGAGTGAATAGTAAACTGTACAGAACAGTGGGAAAGAGACAGGGGCTGAGAGTGAATATTAAACTGTACAGAACAGTGGGAAAGAGACAGGGGCTGAGAGTGAATAGTAAACTGTACAGAACATTGGGAATGAGACAGGGGCTGAGTGTGAATATTAAACTGTACAGAACAGTGGGAAAGAGACAGGGGCTGAGAGTGAATATTAAACTGTACAGAACATTGGGAATGAGACAGGGGCTGAGAGTGAAAATTAAACTGTATAGAACAAAGGAAATGGGACTGGGTCTGAGAGTGAATGTTAAACTCTTCAGAAAAGTGGAAACGGGACAGGGACTGAGAGTGAATATTAAACTGTACAGAACCGTGGGCATGGGACAGGGACTAAGAGTGAATATGAAACTGTACAGAACAGTGGGAATAGGACAGAGACTGAGAGTGAATATTAAACTGTGCAGAATAGTACGAATATGACAGGGGCTGAGAGTGAATATTAAACTGTACAGAACAGTGGGAATGAGTCAGGGCCTGAGAGTGAACAATAAACTGTACAGAACACTGGGAATAGGACAGGGACTGAGAATGAATATTAAACTGCACATCGCAATGGGAATGGGAAAGGCATTGAGAGTAAATCTTAAACTGTTGAGAACAGAGGGAGTGGGACACAGACTGAGAGTGAATATTACACAGTACGCTACAGTGGGAATGTGACAGGGACTGAGAGTGAACATTATACTGTACAGATCAGTGGGCATGGGACAGGGACTGAGAGTGAACATTATCTGGCACAGGAGACTGAGAAAAGGACAGGGACTGAGAGTGAACATTAAACTGCACAGAACAGTGGGAATTTGATAGGGACTGAGAATGAACGTTAATACTGTACAGAAGAGTGGGAATGGGACAGGGAAAGAGCGAATATTAAACAGTATAGAACAGTGCGAATGGGACAGGGACGGACAGTGAATATTAAACTGTACAGAATAGTGGGGATGGGATAGGGGCTGTGTGTGAAAATTAAACTGTAAAGTACAGTGGATGGGACATGAACTGAGAGCGAATATTAAGCTGTACAGGACAGTGGGAATGGGACAGGGACTGAGACTGACCATTAAACTGTACAGGACAGTGTGAATGGAACAGGGACTAAGAATGAACACGAAACTGTACAGAACAGTAGGAATGGGACAGGGACTGAGAGTGAGTATTAAACTGTACAGAACAATGCAGATTGGGAGTGGGGCTGAGCGAATGGGGGTGGATGATCTTGTAGAGCAAGAGTGATAGCAGGTGCTGGATATGAGCTAAGAAGTGTGAGTAAAAGATGCAGGGTTACAGAAATGACATATACAGCATAGATCTACCCTAACTGACGCCAACTAACTGAGGATCACACAATCCTTACCATCTGGAATTTGGAAATTGTGACATTTTGTGTTCCATCTGCTGTTTTAAATACATAAGGTGCAGTGAGCTGTCTGGGGTCCCACTCCATGACTTCTGTGAAAGTTGAGTGTAAATTGTATCAACAACGCTGCACAGAGCTTCAGCCTACTTGGGACATATGAGGTTGGGGACCATAGTCCTTCCAATACTACTTAATGTCATGTATGATACCATAGAAGAAGGAATCTTGGTTCTTAGAGAGAACGGTTGGCGAGTCAAACTCCTTCACCTTGCCAGAATCCAACACCAGTACTCGGTTTGAATCCATTATAGTGCTCAATCTGTGAGAAACAGAATCAAAAGAGGTATTATCCAGTGATGCCGGGCACCACAAGAGAAACCACAGCAGAGAGCTCACTTACACCCTCAGTAATAACGCACCTGATGGCACATGTACTTCCAGTGTTATTTTAGTGACCAGCATTGGATGCCAGAGCTACCTACCTCTCCAGGCTAGCAGTTAAGGATTTACTGGTCCAAGTGTGGTTCAGTCTCTGATAAAGGAGATCGACCATGGGCAGGCACGTAAACCTGTAAACTGGCTCCGCTAGAAGCCTGAGTGAACTCCAGAAATGAGACTTGGATATCAGCATCTGCTTTAAAAGCAGCACTGGCACAGGGCTCCCCTCACTCCACAACTTCACCCATTCCACTGCTTTCCTTTCCCCACTCCTCTTCCTCCTTGGTGTTTTCCAGTCTCCCATCACCTCTAACAAATTGTCACCCCCTTGCTCTCTCACTGTTTTCCCCACTCTCCCAGCCCTTTGCCAATTCTTCAGATCTGTGTGACCAAGTTACCTATGGGCGATTGTCAATACGGTTTTGTTTGCAAATTGTTCTCGTATTTTCTCTTGCAGCAGCTGATCTGTTTTCTGATCCACACTGGCAGTTGCTTCATCAATACACAGAATCTGCAACATAAAGAAAAGGTATCAAGGTCTTGGAGAGGGTTCAGCATACATTCACCAGAATTAAAGTAGGCCTAAGAAGATTAAATTATGAGGACAGGTTGCCTAGGCAGGGTTAAGGGGTGATCTAATTGAACTGGTTAAGATGATTAAAGGAGTTGATAGGGTACATAAAGAGAAACTATTGCATCTAGTGGTAAAAAGCAAGAACAAGGGGATATAACTTTAAAATTACAGTTCGACCAGTCAGGGGTATTTTCAGGAAGTACTTTCTCACAAGAAGTGTTGTGGAAACCTGGAACTCACTCCCCTAAAAAGATGTTGAAACTGGGAATCAATAGAAAATGTCAAAACCGAGATGAGAAGGGTTTTTTCAGGGAAGGGAATCAAGGGAAAACAAAAACAGAATTACCTGGAAAAACTCAGCAGGTCTGGCAGCATCGGCGGAGAAGAGTTGACGTTTCGAGTCCTCATGACCCTTCAACAGAACTGAGTAATATTAGGAGAGAGGTGAAATGTAAGCTGGTTTAAGGTGGGGGGGGGGGGAGTTGTGGGGGGTGTGGTTGTAGGGACAAGCAAGCAGTGATAGGAGCAGATAATCAAAAGATGTCACAGACAAAGGAACAAAGAGGTGTTGAAGGTGGTGATATTATCTAAACGAATGTGCTAATTAAGAATGGATGGCAGGACACTCAAGGTACAGCTCTAGTGGGGGTGGGGTGGAAAGACTAACAGGGCATTAAAGGTATAGATTTAAAAATAATGGAAATAGGTGGAAAAAGAAAAATCTATATAAATTATTGGAAAAAACAAAAGGGAGGGGGAAGAAATGGAAAGGGGGTGGGGATAGAAGAGGGAGTTCAAGATCTAAAATTGTTGAATTCAATATTCAGCCCGGAAGGCTGTAAAGTGCCTAGTCGGAAGATGAAGTGCTGTTCCTCCAGTTTGCGTTGGGCTTCACTGGAACAGTGCAGCAAGCCAAGGACAGACATGTGGACCCCACCAGAGGTGTACCTTGAGTGTCCTGCCATCCATTCTTAATTAGCACATTTGTTTAGATAATATCACCACCTTCAACACCTCATTGTTCCTTTGTCTGTGACATCTTTTGATTATCTGCTCCTATCACTGCTTGCTTGTCCCTACAACCACCGCCCCCCCAACTTCTCTCCTCCCCCCACCGCCTCCACCTTAAACCAGCTTCTATTTCACCCCTCTCCTAATATTACTCAGTTCTGTTGAAGGGTCTTGAGGACTCGAAATGTCAACTCTTTTCTTCTCCGTCGATGCTGCCAGACCTGCTGAGTTTTTCCAGGTAATTCTGTTTTTGTTTTGGATTTCCAGCATCTGCAGTTTTTTGTTTTTATTTAAGGGATCAAGGGATATAGAATGCAATCATAAAATGCTAACAGCATAGAAGGAAGCAATTCAGCTTGTCATGTTCATGACAGCTCTCTGTCACGACTACTCAGCCAAGCCTCACTTCCCCGTTGTCTCCCTGAAGTCCTGCAAAGGGTTTCTCTTCAGGTGGTGGGAGATGAGGCTTGCTGCATGTCCTTGCTAACTGCATCAGAAACAACAGACAAGGCAAGTTTTCTCCATTATTTTATGGGACATGAAGATAGTTATCAGTCAATCATGTTTCTCGATATCATTGTGGGGGTTCAACGTTATGAGGCTACCTATGAGTACTGTAGTGTGGTTCAATGTTATGACACTACCTT
Source organism: Cetorhinus maximus (assembly GCF_964194155.1). Lineage (NCBI taxonomy): Eukaryota > Metazoa > Chordata > Chondrichthyes > Lamniformes > Cetorhinidae > Cetorhinus > Cetorhinus maximus. The sequence continues at coordinate 171,753,817 of NC_135883.1, forward strand.
TCCTTATCATAATGTGGTTCAATGTTACGGCACTAACTCTCCTTATCATAATGCGGTTTAGTGTTATGGCACTAACTCTTTATGCTGGTGAGGTTCATTGTTATGGTACTAACTCTGTACTTTGGTGATGTTCAGTGTTATGGTACTAACTCTGTACTTTGGTGAGGTTCAGTGTTATGGTACTAACTCTGTACTTTGGTGAGGTTCAGTGTTATGGTACTAACTCTGTACTCTGGTGAGGTTCAGTGTTATGAAATAAAAACAGAATTACCTGGAAAAACTCAGCAAGTCTGGCAGCATCGGCGGAGAAGAAATCAGTCAACGTTTCGAGCCCTCATGGCTCTTCGGCAGAACTGAAGCATAGTTTCAACAAGGGAGAAATATAAATTGGTTTAAGGTGGGTGGGGGGGAAGAGACACATTGAGGGTGTGGTGTGAGCAGATAATCAAAAGATGTCAGAGACAAAAGGGTCAAAGAGGTGTTGAAGGTGGTGGTCTTTGTCTGAGAAAAGTGCTAATTAAGAATGGAAAACAGGATATTCAAAGTACAGCTCTAGTGGGGGTGGGGTGGAAAGACTAAAGGTTTTAGTTTTAGATTTAAAAATAATGGAAATAGGTGGGGAAAGAAGAATCTATATAAATTATTAAAAAAAAAGGCGGGTGGGGGGGGAAAAGAAACGGGGTGGGGATGGGGGGAGGGGGAGTTTAAGATCTAAAGTTGTTGAATTCAATATTCAGCCCAGAAGGCTGTAAAGTGCCTAGTCGGAAGATGAGGTGCTGTTCCTCAGAACACCTGCGGTCTGTCCGCAAGAAAGACCCAAACCTCCCTGTCGCTTGCCATTTTAACACTCCACCCTGTTCTCTTGCCCACATGTCTGTCCTTGGCTTGCTGCATTGTTCCAGTGAAGCCCAACGCAAACTGGAGGAACAGCACCTCATCTTCCGACTAGGCACTTTACAGCCTTCTGGGCTGAATATTGAATTCAACAACTTTAGATCTTAAACTCCCCCTCCCCCCATCCCCACCCCGTTTCTTTTCCCCCCCCACCCGCCTTTTTTTTTAATAATTTATATAGATTCTTCTTTCCCCACCTATTTCCATTATTTTTAAATCTAAAACTAAAACCTTTAGTCTTTCCACCCCACCCCCACTAGAGCTGTACTTTGAATATCCTGTTTTCCATTCTTAATTAGCACTTTTCTCAGACAAAGACCACCACCTTCAACACCTCTTTGACCCTTTTGTCTCTGACATCTTTTGATTATCTGCTCACACCACACCCTTAATGTGTCTCTTCCCCCCCACCCACCTTAAACCAATTTATATTTCTCCCTTGTTGAAACTATGCTTCAGTTCTGCCGAAGAGCCATGAGGGCTCGAAACGTTGACTGATTTCTTCTCCGCCGATGCTGCCAGACTTGCTGAGTTTTTCCAGGTAATTCTGTTTTTATTTTGTTTTGGATTTCCAGCATCCGCAGTAGCTTTTAGCTTTTTGTTTTTATTTCAGTGTTATGATACTAACTCTGTACTTTGGTAAGGTTCAGTGATATGGTACTAACTCTTGGGGGTTCAGCGTCATGGCACTATCTCTCCATGTTGAGATGAGATTCAGCATATGGCAATAACTCTGTACCATGGTGGGATTCACCATTTTGGCACTAACTCTCAGTATTAATGATATGTTAATTTACAAACATACGAATTCGGAGCAGAATAGGCCACTTGGCCCCTCGAGCCTGATCCGCCATTCAATAAGATCATGGCTGATCTGATTGTAACCTGAACTCCACATTCCTGCCTACTCCCAATAACCTTTCACTCCCTTGCTTATCAACAATCTATCTGCCTCTGACTTTAAAATAGTCAAAAACTCTGCTTTCACTGCCTTTTAAGGAGGAGAGTTCCAAAGACTCACGACCCTCAGGGAAAAAAAATTTCCTCATTTCTGTCTTAAATGGGCGACCCCTTATTTTTAAACAGTGACCCCTAGTTCTATATTCTCCCACAAGAGGAAACATCCTGTCCATATCCACCCTGTCAAGACCCCTCAGGAATGTTTCAATCAAGTCACCTCTTTCTCTTCTAAACTTCAGCAGGTACAAGCCTAGCCTGTCCCACCTTTCCTCATATAACAACCCTCCCATTCCAGATGATCTATTAAATGCATACCAGGCATGGTCAGACTTTGATAAATTTAGAAAGATTCCATCGAGGAATATATCATGGATTTTGTCAAGAAAACAAGAAATTGTAATTTTTTTGTCTGCTAACATCACTGTCATTTTTCTTATGTACTGGATGACAGGTGGTTGGGGTAATTGGAGTAAGAGCCAGAGTGACTGCATGAGTCTAAAACCAAAAGTAAGAAGTGGTTTTGATATGTTAATGAACCAAGAGGAACTTCAATCAGTGTTTTACATAAGGCAATAACAGGGGTGCTTTGAATTGAGTTGTTTTAGTTCAAAGGTATATATATGCAGGTTGTAAAAGGTGTAAGTAAGGTAAAGATAGGATAAGTTTGTTTTTACAAGTCTAAGAGCTAGGGTAACGAAACACGTTTAATCAATACTGGGAAGAAAGCATTTCTGAAGAGAATGTTTGAGACAATGGAAAGATCAAAGGGAAGGAATACATTTAAGGAAATACTGATGCCTAGGTAGTGGTAGCTGGTCAGATCTCCCAGAAGACAGCAGGATAGCTGGGCAGAACTCCCAGAAGACAGTGTGAACAAGGCCAGACCTGAAGAGCCAGTTGCTGTCAGCCTCAGAGGACGCCCCAAGGCAAAAAGGCATGGTGTGCTAAAAATTACTGGAATTCTATAGATTTTAAAATCTATAAGGATAGTTGCTGAACAGAAAAGGGAAAGGTTAGCTCTGAGCGTAGTTAAGATCTTGTGGAACTATTTTCAAGTACAGTTTACTGTTTAAGTCCATTCTTGTATTTAAGTGTAATTTATTTTCCTTTATTCTTTTAATAAATGTTTACTTTACTGTAAAATCACCACAAGTAGTCGGAGACATCAGTTCCTGATTTCAGAACCTCTCCTCTTACTATAAAAATTACAAAAACTGTTTTGGCAGCTGTTTCAAATTTCCCTCTGGGGTTTGGACAGCTTGGCATTTACCATTAGCTATGCTATAACAATTTTAATAGACTATATAGAAAGTTGCAGGAATTCAATTTGGAAATTCCTTTCAAATCACTTTCAAATTGTTGGTTTGTGCTAGTGTCACACATGGATAGGTTCCTGGTGTTAAATGGAGTTCGATTTTCAGAAACAGACACTTTTGGTCAGACGTCTGAATCTTTATAAAGAATCCTGGGAAAGCAGTCATTTCCAACAACCTTTATGACACAAATGGGATATTCGGCAGTGATGAAGGATTCAATGATCATGGATTTTTGAAATCATTCAGATATGGGGAGCAAGCGTCAGTACAACAGAAAAAATTACAGGTAAAAAAATAATGAGGGTGGAACCCTTCTTTGGCAGATCAGGCAGATGGCTGAATTGGGGTAATAATAGCACATGAATGAACCCCAGGAAAGCCCTGGGAACTGCTAACAGATGTTTCAGATGTGACTCAAAATATCATTATGCGGTAAATTGTCCAGAGCAGAACAACAAGATTTTTGAAGCAATGCATGGCATGCAAGTTTCAGGAGGGGAAGATGATATCAATCAGTCTGAGGGAATTGTACTGGTCACAAGAAGCTTCAGTCCAGTAATGACTGTATCAGTCGCCGATTCATTTAATTGTGGCGTGTTGGGCAGTGGTTGTACATGGACAGTATGTGGGATGGATTGGTTGAAATGTTATTCAGATTCACTCAGTGGTGGGGATTAAAGTAAGGTCAAGGAATATGAAAGTTCTACTTGTTTCAGGTTTGGGGATCACAACACATTGAGGTCACTGAAAAGAGTGCTGATTCCATGCAGAACAGCTGGAGTAAGCCATTTTATTAGTACAGATATGGTAGCTAGTGCGATTCGCTTGCTCCTGAGCAAGCCTTCCATTTGGGAGGTGGTGGCATAGTGGTATTGTCACTGGACTAGCATTCCAGAGGTCCCAGGGTAATGCTCTGGGGACCTGAGTTCGAATTCCACCATGGTGAAATTTGAATTCAATTAAAATTTGGAATTAAAAGTTTGATGATGGCCATGAAACCATTGTCCATTGTCATAAAAACACATCTGGTTCATGGATGTCCTTTAAGGAAGGAAACCTGCTGTCCTTACTTGGTCTGGCCTACATGTGACTTCAGACCCACAGCAATGTGGTTGACCCTTAACTGCCCTCTGAATAAGGGCAATTAAGGATGGGCAATAAATGCTGGCCTAGCTAGCAATGCCTGCATCCCATGAACAAATTGTCATGAAGAGATTAATGCCTATAATGTTATTGGAAATTATTTTTTAAAATAGAGCTTAGTGGTGTGTGTGTGTATGTGTGTGTCTGGGTGCTTTGATGTATAGAAAGAAGTAGGTTTGAAATGGTAATTAGATAAACATGGAAAAGTTTAGAAACATGGGTGTCAAGGGGCAATTTGCATTTTTAAATGAAGCATTCAAAAGAATGGGTGAAATCTTGCACCTAACTAGAAGATGCCAAGCAATGTGGTTAGTTTTTTCAACTTACTAATAAAATTTGCGGAATCAAAGGATGTTATTGTTAGAAGAAGAAAACTTAAAAGCCTAGTGATACAATGGAAAATTTACATTCAAAGAGAAAGATATGTACAAAGGAGAAAGGAGATTGTGTGTAAGGAGGGGCATTGTAAGGTCCATCAAGTGCAAGAAGCCACTAGCCTGTAAACCTCAAATCTGTCTGCAAGGACCCAGAGCTGAAAGAAACTCATTTTGAATGCAGCTGTCCAGGTTGTGTTCTGCCATGTGTCTCTTTAAGTCTATGTCTTTTACTGTTGCTTGAATGGAGTTATAACGGAGAGTCAGATTAATTAGGGGATTTTTGTAATTGTTATAGCAGCAATTTTGTAGACATATGTAAGTGTTTACAATTTTTCTTGTATTAATAAATGTTTAATTTAGTTTTATAAAAAACTTCAAGGCTCAGTGGTCTTATTACTACTGAATTCAAAGTCTGCATCTCGAAACATACAAACTGCAAAAATGGGTTATGACAGTTATTTCAAGTTTCTCTCTGGGATTTGAGCAACTTAGCCTTTACCATCGGCTGTGTCATAATACGAATAAATTTTTTAAAAGGCACAAATGAAACTAGACATGGAACATAATAAAGCAATTGTCTTTGGAAAGTCAGTCAATTTGCAATTTACCCAATTAGGATATTATTGCATCCCCTGAACAAAACCTAACATCTCTATTAGAATGTTAAAGAACTGTTAATGGCATCAGGGGGTATCAGTTTCAGAGAAAGAAAGCAAATTATCTTAAAGTTACATTGACAATTTATTCATCCCTCCTGTCACCAATAAAATTCCAATTAAAGGACTCTGGGGTGGTTGATGATGAGTACACAAAGCTTACTGAAGAGGGTAGTGAAAATATGCTATATTTCAAGAAGTATCAGAGGACACTGTCACAGCCTGTAGGAAGTCTCCCATTAGCATGCTACTTTAATGAAGCAGCAGCTATAGATTTGGAGAGACCAGGACAGAAACATTTTTATCTTGCATTTTATAGGCATGACAACCATGTTCAGTCTTCCTACAGCGAGGCATGGTAAAGACAAAAGAACGATTGTAGATCAAATCATAGGAAAATAGGTAGGGGCCGGGTTTGTGTGTAGGAGGGTGGTAGGGCACTGGCTAAATTCCTGACTGACATTGGGGAAGAATTTGCCAATGACGAGTTTACAGACATGTGTGAGAATATGAACATTGTAGTTATTAACATTGCAGCTGAAAGTCCTTTCAGTTATGCGCTTTGTGAAAGAAATCATGTGGTGATTGATGAGGTGCTCCATAAGATATTAGCCAAACAACCAAATTACAATTCAGAGGAGATGGTGGTGTAGTGGTAAGGTCCAGGGGGCATGAGTCCCATGGTAGCTGGTGGAATTTAAATTCAATGAGCAAAATCTGGAATTGAATGCTAGTATAGTCATCAGTATATTGATGGAACCATCATCAATTGTCACCCATCTGGTTCACTACTGTTCTTTAGGGAAAGATATCTGAAATCTTTACCTGGTCTGGCCTACATGTGACTCCATACCCACAGCAATATGGTTGACTCTTAGCTGACCACTGAAATGGCCTAGCATGCCACTAAGTTCAAGCGCAATTAGGGAAGGGCAACAAATGCTGACTTTGCCTGCGACACCAACATCCCATGGAAGAATGAACGAAAAAAAAGTTAACATGTGCCCTGTCGTGAGCTGTCCACGTGAAGAATTTGTTTCAAATGGATGGGGCTGTCGCCCCTATCAGTTGGTCTCTGGGAGGAATCTGTTTTCTGTGATCAACCTCCAGCCTTGGAAGGGACTACAATTAGTTCCACCTTTCAGAATAAGGGAGAAAGGGCATTCAGCAAGGCTGAAGTCTCAAGAAAATATTTGGCGAGCTGTACAGCATTGCAGAAGACCTTCAAAAATAAACTTTAATTCTGGGATTTAGTGTACTATTAAAGAGAGGGTCAGGAGTGGAAAGATCCAGGTAAAGTGAGAAGCTGTGATAGGAAAACAGTGGTTCTACAATACAGTAGTCAAACTATTAGGGTATATTCATCTCGATTGATGGAGATTGATTATAAACTTGCAGAGTCTGAGCAATTAGTAGAAGTTGTATGAGTTGCCAAAGTGGGTCTACAAATGACTCTGGGACTAGGAAACGATCAGGTACTGGCAACAGAACATCTGATCACGGGAGGGAGAGATCCTGTAGCAGTTATCCAGAAAGGGATAGGAGGGCAAGTAGAGGCTGTAGCTTGACTACGCTTTGCAATAGAACAATCTAGGAATACCACTAGAAGTAGAAGCCCTTATGATCGAAAGTTTTGGTGGCTGCATACAAAGTAGAAGATAAATCAATAAGATTGCGATGTTGGGGACCTCTGGAGGGGGCCGAGATGGATCATCCACTCGGCACTTCTGGCTGAAGATTGTAGCAAATACTTCAGCCTTATCTTTTGCACTGATTTGCTGGGCTCCTCCATCATTGAGGATGGGGATATTTGTGGAGCCTCCTCCTCCAGTGAGTTGTTCAATTGTCCACCATCTTTCACGACTGGATGTGGCAGGATTGCAGAGTTTAGATCTGGTCCAATGGTTGTGGGGTCGCTTAAATCTGTCTATCACTTGCTACTTATGCTGTTTGGCACCCAAGTAGTCCTGTGTTGTAGCTTCACCAGGTTGACACCTCATTTTTAGGTATGCCTGGTGTTACTCCTGGCATACCCTCCTGCACTCTTCATTGAACCAGGGTTGATCCCCTAGCTTGATGGTAATGGTAGAGTGGGGGATATGCCGGGCCATGAGGTTACAGATTGTGTTTGAGTACAATTCTGCTGCTGCTGATGGCCCACAGCGCCTCATGGATGCCCAGTTTTGAGTTGCTAGATCTGTTCAAAATCTATCCCATTTAGCACAGTGGTGGTGCCACATAGCATGATGGAGGGTATCCTCAATGTGAAGGCGGGATTTCATCTCCACAACAACTATGCAGTGGTCACTCCTACCGATACTGTCAGGGACAGGTGCATCTGCAGCAGGCAGTTTGGTGAGGATGAGGTCAAGTATGTTTTTCCCTCTTGTTGGTTCCCTTACCACCTGCCACAGGCTTTAGACAAAAAAAACGTGTGACTGAGAACAGGCTAATGATTGACCTTGTGAATATAAAAGAAATGTTAAACAAACAAGAGATAGCCAAGATAAAATGGATTGATGCAAGTCACCAATTATTGGACTGCTCGAAGAAATTGTTAGAGGTCCTAGAAAACGAATGTCTTGTACTATGATGAGTTATAGGAAATATGGAAAACCATTCTTTTTCCTCTGATTTGTTTTGCAATTATTTGAGTGTTTATAATGTAATTGTTTAAGAAATAAACGGTAAGCTGTTGATGGTATGTTAATTATATTGTTAAGATACTCAATTTAACACTTAGAGCATGAAAAAGAGAAATGCGCCTGTGGCCTTCCACGACCTGTGGGCACCGCAGGGTCTAGGTGCATTATTGACCCCGGAAATCACATTTTAATTTGACCTTTATAAGTTTTCTTTCTGTTTTGTATTTTTTGTTTCAGTTTCCCTTTAAGGGGCTGCCCCTTTTATTTGTTCATTTGATCTCTTGTTACTTTGTTCATTTGTCCCCTTTTTCTATTGGTTTAATCAAAAGAACAGACAAAGAGACAAACAGACAAAGTTTCCTTTATGATTTTGTCTGTTTTTTGCAGTCCCCCTTTAAGGGGCTGCCCCTTTATTTGTTAATTTGATACTCAAAAAGAACATATAAAGAGATGTGCTCGAGGTCTTCCGCGACCTGTGGGCACCGTGTGGGCTGGAGTGCTTCATCGGCCCTCAAAACAACATTTTAATTTGATTAGTTAAGTTTCCTTTAAAAATTATCTTTTGTTACATAAGACCATAAGACATAGGAGCAGAAATTAGGCCATTCGGCCCATCGAGTCTGCTCCGCCATTCAATCATGACTGATAAGTTTCTCAACCCCATTCTCCCGCCTTCTCCCCGCCACCTTTGATCCCCTTACCAATCTAGAACCTATCTATCTCGGTCTTAAATACACTCAATGACCTGGCCTCCACAGCCTTCTGTGGCAATGAATTCCATAGATTCACCACTCTGGCTAAAGAAGTTTCTCCTCATCTCTGTTCTAAAAGGTCTTCCCTTTACTCTGAAGCTGTGCCCTCGGGTCCTAGTCTTTGCCCCTTTAAGAAGTTGTCAGTGAATTAATTTGTCTATTTGTTTATTTTTATTGGTTCTGTAAAAAATGGATGCTTTTAAAAAAAATATTTTTGGGGAATATTGTGTTATCCTGTGGAAAAGTCTGTGTGTACGTGTATGATTTAATTAAGCTGGGCACAAATTAACAGGAGGCAAGTTGTCTGGTGAGGTTGAAACATGAAAAGGATAGAGGTGTGAAGTTTGAGATACAAGTAAATAGCTTAGATCTAACATTTGCATTTTTAGGTACGTTGAGAGTTTGTTTGAATATTAAAAGGGAGTCAGGTGCCAAGAAACATGCTTGCATCTTGCAGGAGTTCCATAGGTAAATAGAAGAGGGGATGTTATATTTTTTTGACCCAAAAGCAAAGACAAGATAGAGACATGAAAGATTTTATATTTTGGAAGGATATGAGTTTCAAAGAGGTGTGAGAATAATGGGACCTGAGATGAAAGGGGGAAAGAAGGTATTTTAGAGTTACTGTGGAGAGCTTAGGGTAGCTAGAGCTGGAGCTGCTGTTTAAACTGTTGAGGTAGCAGCTGGAGCTGAGCTGGGAGCTGTTAGCACTGGATTCGGAGGAGATACTGTTTGAACCAGCCATCCAGTCAAGCCAGAAATCTTGGGCTGTAACAAGCAGGTTTATTCTTAAGTTTGGATTCCACAGCAGAGTGGGAGAGAGTTGAGAGGTCATCTGATATGCCTCTATTAAAGCCACAGCAGTTTGCATTGGGTAATATTACTGGATTTCTTGTAGTTAAACACCTATAAGGGAGTGTTACCTGGAAGGTGTTTACAAGTGCAGAGTCTTTCTGGGGGAATGTTTGTAAGACTAACCTTAAATGCGCAACTGTAACCTTGGGTGCTTAAGTTTTCTTTTATTCTTGTTAATAAAACTTATACTTTTAATTTTTTAAATCCCAAAAGTGTTACTGGACCTCTTACTACTGGGATCGGTACGTTTTCTTCTCTTTTTCAGAATATGAAAGGGTATGGCCCGTAAGCCAAGTTTCCTTCTAGGATTTGGTTTGCGCAGCAATTAAGATCGGTAGTGGTCATAACTGTATCCAAAAGAGTCTGAATATAGACAGCTTCTGCAGGGGTTGCTCCTGATGTCTTGGCTGCACTTCAGCCCCACGCTCTTAATCTTTGGCCACCTGGTGCGGAGATGGGTGGGGAGGGAGGAGAACCTCCTTCTAAGCCTGCACCTGGGCCTGGCCAAGGTGGCCATTAACAGGTCCAGGCAGTGGGCAGTCAGGGGGGTCGTCCGGTCCGACTGTCTGCCCCTCTTCTGCAGCTACGTTCGCGTCCTTCCAGAGGGCACATGCAGTGTCCACTGGTACGCTAGAGGCCTTCCGTGACTGGTGGGCACTGTGGACGCTGGAGGGCATTATTAACCCTCAAAATGACATTTTCATAAGTTTCCTTTAAATTTCTGTTTTTCTTGCAGTGCTTTTCAAGGGGCTATCAATTGGTCTAATTGGCTTTTTTTTTTTAATTGGTTAACTTTGGTTTCACCAGTACTCAAAAAAGTATAAAGGGAGAGAGGCTTGAGGTCTTCTCCGCCTGGTGTGCATGGCTGGGGCTGGACTGCTTCATCAACCTCCAAAACAACATTTGAATTTGATTAGATAAGTTTCCTTTGAGATTTTGTCTTTTGTTGACAGTGCCCCTTTAAGAGGCTATCACCTTAATTTAATCTGTTAATTTGCCCATTTGTTTAAAGTTGTACTCAAGGAGTGTAAAGAGAGATGAACCTCGGTCCCACAATTTGAGTTGTCCCACGGAAACACCCCCCATGCATTTTCGCTCTGCATGGAGGGGTTTCCAGTACGGGCTGCTGATGCCCACCCACCACTTTGCTTTGTCAACTGTCCGAAACATGCCATGGCATTCCATCCTGCCGTCCAGAGGTGCTGGGGGTCCCCATCAGAGGGCTCTGTATGTGGGAGTCCTCCCCTTTACCATCGATGACCTGGCGTGGAGGAGGTTGCATGCAGCAGATCCATTTGATCGCAGGTTAAGATGGCTAATGGACTTCCAGGCCGCCTGCTTTTTCTGAGACCTTGAGGAGCCCGTGTACCAAGCTTATGTTGCATGCATACGGTTGCAGCAGTTTTAGTTTTTTGAAGGGGCTGCTCCTGAAGTTTTGGCTGTATTTCAGCCCCATGCTCCTGATCCTTGGCCACCCGGAGCAGAGGAGGGCCTCCTTGTTAGTCTGCGTTTGGGCCTGGCCAAGGTGGCCATCAAAGGTCCAGACAGCGGGCAGTTGAGAGGTGCATCCTGCCCAAATGTCTGCCCCTTTTCCGTGGCTATGTTCATGCCTGGGTGTCCCTGGAGAGGGAGCATGTGGTGTCCACTGGTATGCTTGAGGCCTTTCAGTGACCAGTGGGCACCGGGGGCTGGAGTGCTTCATCAGCCCCCAAAACCACATTTTAATTTAATTTGTTAAGTTTCCTTTGGAATTTTGTTTCTGTTAGTGTCCCTCGAAGGGAGTCAATTTGTTTAATTGGTTTATTTATAATTAGTCCATTTTATTTGACTGATATACCCAACAGAGTATAAAGAGAGATGGCTGGGACATTGGAGGGAGTAGGAAGGAGGCAGACAGACGATATGCTGAGTTCTGTAAATAAACCAGCCATCAAGAAATGGATTTAGTCTAGTTTCATACTTCACCATTTGACTTGGGATCCAATTATCATTTGGTACTGTGCTGGGATTTATGGTTCTGGCACTAATTCTCAGCACCATGATGTGGTTCAACCTTATGGATTCAAATCCTGATAACATGGTGGGGTTCAGTGTAAAGGCATGAAAACTCTGTACTGTAGTGGGCTTAACCTTTATGGCAATAACTCTCGGCACAATGGTGGGCTTCAGCACTGTAGCATTATCTCTCAGCACCAGGGCGGTGTTAGGACACTAACTGTTGTGCCTCCAAATACCAATTTGAGTCTCACCATTCTGTTCATAAGCTGAGCTGAGCCATGTTGTGCTGGATAAATGTTATTACAGGATGCGCTGCCAAGGATGAGAGTGTAACATATGAATCCTAGGGCAAAAAAGGTGTTGTAGATGGTGGTCCATGAAAAGGCAAGAGACCAAAGAGAAAGAAGAATTAATAAATGACCCGCTAATGCAAGCAATGCTTTGCTGGATCAGTACCTTGGCCTGACTGAGAAGTGCCCTTGCCAGGCAGATGAGCTGCCTCTGTCCAATGGATAAATTCTTCCCACGATCACCGATCTTGGCATCCAATCCACCTGGTGTACAGAAAAAAGACACACAGAAGATGAGTGACACAGGCAACCAGTCAATTGAAATGGGTACAATGATTGTGATGTCTTCTCTGGCCTGTACTCACCCATTCGCTGAGTGGCCTCCAGCAGGTGACACTCCCTCAACACAGTTTGCAGCTCCATCTCTGTGTGGCGGTTCAGTGGGTCCAGATTTTCTCGCACTGTGCCAGTAAACAGGAATGGATCCTGAGGAATAATAGCCAGCTTTGATCTGGAAAAGAGACAAAATTACCAGAAAAAGAGAGTCATACAGTCACATTTCCCTAGCCTGAACAATATAGCTGAAATTATGTCATTTTTAACTCTTTGCTCCATACCCATCAACAATGTGAAATAAGAATCTGGACTCTGCTGATCTAAATGAATTGAGATCGATGATACTGAGCTAACAGAAACGAAGGATGGCTAATGCAGGAAATATAAATCATCAACATTCAGTACAACACCCAGTTTGTAGCAGACGACACAAGGGGAATAATTCTATACCTATCCTACAGATGACTCGGCAAAGCAAAATCAATTCAGATGGTAAACTTGCAAACCCGGCAAAGCCACAGATATTCTCACATGCCAAAAAGAAAGGCCTTTCAGCAACAGAGACCGAGGCGGGCCGCACGAGACCCTGGTGGGCCACGCAAGACCCTGGTGGGCCGCGCGAGACCGAGGCGGGCCGCGCGAGATCCTGGTGGGCCGTGCAAGACCCTGGCAGGCCGTGCAAGACCGAGGCAGGCCGTGCAAGACCCTGGCAGGCCGTGCGAGAGCGAGGCGGGCCATGCAAGACCCTGGCAGGCCGTGCGAGAGCGAGGTGGGCCATGCAAGACCCTGGCAGGCCGTGCGAGACTGAGGCGGGCCGTGCAAGACCCTGGCAGGCCGTACACACACACACATACACACACGTACACACGCGCGTACACACACGTACACACGCGCGTACATACGCCTACACACACGTACACACGCGCGTACACACACATACACACACACACACACACGGACTCGCGCCTTGCTCACACTCTCACCATCTGTCTTAATGCAGGACAACATCGCAGACAATCACCGGGAGAGGTCCCAGACCAGGGATGGAGTGCCAGACATCAAGTCCTCATTCCATTTGAAGGCTGCACATTAGAGCTGGCTGGAGATGACGTGAACCGTTCCTACGGTGATGGCGAGGTGAGCAGCAAGCATCTGAGTGAGGATCAATCCTCTGGTAAATCAACTGTGAGTCCACTGTTCTGTGTACCACAGTGCCATGCACTAATAATCTCCACTTTCTCTCTTCAGCACATCTGCCATGTCACCCTCAGGCAACCTTGGCCCAACTCTAGCGCAGACAGCCCCACGGATGAGGACCCTTGAAGACCCATCACAGCGCTCATGCACGCCCTCCACCAGCGCAGCAACACACACCTCAGTGGGACCTACATGTACAGCAGGCTCGGGTCACTGTCTGGTGAGTACAGCACACAATCAGTTCCACAGCAGGTGGAGGCAGGGACACCTAAGATCGCCGGCACTCGGAAGACTGCCGGAGGCAAGGGATCAGCTGAGTCTGAGTCAGATGATGAGCCTCTAGATTCGGTTCTCAATCAGTTGCTGGAGCTGCAGCGTCAATCACGGGAACAGCAGGAAGGGATGTCCCTGCGCTCCTCAGATTGTAAGGCACGATGGAAGAGTCCTTGTCAATATCAATGCACCGAGGTCAACACTGGCAGGATGGCGGCCGCCACAGGGACCTTGGTCCAGGTCATCGGTCCTGTACTGCTGCGCTGGCTGAATTCCATCACTGACCCAATAGTTGGCCTCCAACAGTGTCAACATGAGAGGAATACAGGGCAGCTCGATCTCACTCCAGCTTTCCCTTCTGCTCAAGGAGTCAGCCAGGGGCCCTTGGGCACCAGTAGGGAGGAGGATCAGCAGGTGCACACCCTGGGGCCATCCACCCAGGTGACTCTGTCGCTCTCTTCTCCCTCATCTCCACTCCCTGTAAGCTATGAGGCTTACAGCTCAGTCACCAGGCTCCAAGCTCCTGATGTACTCTCCCTGCAGGGTGAAAGAGAGACACATGGGTGAGCATGGTTGTACTAAGAACCTCTCTTGGTTAAGTCTGAAGGCTCCTTAATGCATCCTGGAGAGTGCTGGCCACCACTTGGATGGCCAGAGTTTAGTGTGCTGCATGACTGCCCGAAACCCCACCTTCCACCGACACACTCCACCTGAACGATTTGCGGCATCTTCGGCCACTGGACTACATGCTGTGCTCTCAGCTCACGCGCAGGCATTCTCCTAACCCGCACTGCAAGGCTGCATTGTTAGCTTGAACCAAAATGGATATTGGTCCAGACCGGAATGATGACTTGGCAAGGGGCTATGAGCGCCTCCACCAAAGACTGCTCCATTTCCAGCTTTAGCAAGGAGATTGTACTGCTTTGTCCAGTCGTCCAATTGTTCTGCAGTCTGCTAAAGCGCTCATTAGTTTGCAGTCTGCGCCCGAGGGGTGAAAAGCTCTGGAGCATTTGGTGGCATTTTCATGCCTCTGCGTTGTTTGAATGTGCAGACCACCCCAACTCGCCTCACAGCGTGCTGCCTTACCCCACAGCTCGCCTCAGACACTGTGCAGCCCACCCCAACTCGCCTCACAGCGTGCTGCCTTACCCCACAGCTCGTCTCAGACACAGTGCAGCCCACCCCAACATGCCTCACAGCGTGCTGCCTTACCCCACAGCTCGCCTCAGACACTGTGCAGCCCACCCCAACTCGCCTCACAGCGTGCTGCCTTACCCCACAGCTCGCCTCAGACACAGTGCAGCCCACCCCAACTCACCTCACAGTGTGCTGCCTTACCCCACAGCTCGTCTCAGACACAGTGCAGACCGCCCCAACTCGCCTCACAGCGTGCTGCCTTACCCCACAGCTCGCCTCAGACACTGTGCAGACCGCCCCAACTCACCTCACAGCGTGCTGCCTTATCCGTGACAATCAGCCCAACCGCAGTGCAGCCCTTGCCTCAGCACTGCACTGTCAGCCAGCCAGGAAAAAACGACATGCCTGAGCGCACGACACCTCAACCTTGAAGTTGAAATCGGTGACCCTTGTGTGTGCTGCATTGTGAGTTCCCCTCAAAGTGCAGCTCGCCAGGCGCATGCCTTAGAAATGCTATTGTGAAACACATCGACGTGCAATAAATCCGATGTGCCCGGTTGATCCAGCATGGCAGGGTTGATTCCAGTGAGTAAGGCTTACAATGATATGCAGATGTATTGAAATTAAGTTCCCAATGTCTGGCGGCAAGTAAGGTGACTCATCATTGACGGGTGGAGCAGACGATTGCAAACTGGTTTCACGACAGCATGAAACCGATTTTTGGCCTTCTGGTCACATTGTCTGCTCACACCTGCCATGACACCCAATGTCAATGGGCACAGAATATTCCACCCATGGGAACACCACCATCTGGAAGTTCCCCTCCAAGTTACTCACCATCCTGACTTGGAAATATATCGCCGTTCCTTCACTGTCGCTGGGTCAAAATCCTGGAACTCCCTCCCTAACAGCACTGTGGGTGTACCCACACCACATGGACTGCAGTGGTTCAAGAAGGCAGCTCACCACCACCTTCTTAAGGACAATTAGGGATGGGCAATAAATGCTGGCTAAGCCAGGAATGCCCACATCCCATCACAGAAACATAGAAGATAGGAGCAGGAGTAGGTCATTCGGCCCTTCGAGCCTGCTCCGCCATTCAATATGATCGTGGCTGATCCGGCATCTCAACGCCACACTCCTGCTCTCTCCCCATACCCCTTGATGTCTTTAGAGTCTAGAAATTCATTTCCTTCTTAAATAGATTCAGTAACTTGGCCTCCACAGCCTTTTGTGGTAGAGAATTCCACAGGTTCACCACCCTCTGAGTGAAGAAGTTTCTCCTCATCTCAGTCCTAAATGGTCTACCCTGTATTCTGAGACTGTGACCCTTGTTCTAGGCCCCCAGCCAGAGGAAACCATCCCTGCATCCAGTCTGTCCATCCCTGTCAGAATGTTATATGTTTCAATGAGATTTCCTCTCTTTCTTCTAAACTCCAGTGAATACAGGCCTAGTTGGCCCGATCTCTCCTCATACGACAATCCTACCATCCCAGGAATCGGTCTGGTGAACCTTCACTGCACTGTCTCTGTGGAAAGTATATCGTTTCTTAGGTAAGGAGATCAAAACTGTACACAATACTCCAGGCGTGGTCTCACCAAGGCCCTGTACAGCTGCAGTAAGACATCCTTGCTCCTGTACTCAAGACCTCTCGCAATGAAGGCCAACATACCATTTGCCTACTTAACTGCTTGCTGCACCTGCATGCTTGCTTTAAGTGACTGGTGTAGAAGGTCACCCAGGTCCCTTTGTACATCAATATTTTCCAATCTATCACCATTTAAATAATATTCTGCCTTTCCTACAGAAGTGGATAATTTCACACTTATCCACATTATACTGCATCTACCATTTGTTTACCCATTCACTCAACTTGTCTAAATCGCCTTGAAACCACTTAATATCTTCCTCATCCCTCACATTCCCACCAAGTTTTATGTCGTCAGCAAACTTGGAAATATTACATTTGGTTCCCTCATCCAAATCATTGATATACATTGTGAACAGCTGGGGCCCAAGCTCTGATCTCTACGGTACTCCACTAGTCACTGCCCGCCACCCTGAAAAAGACCTATTTATTCCTTCTGTTTCCTGTCTTTGAACCAATTCTCAATTTATGCCAATATATTACCCCAATCCCATAATCCCATGTGCTTTAATTTTGCACGTTAACCTCTTATGTGGGACTTTATCAAAAGCTTTCTGAAAATCTAAATGTACCGCATCCACTGGTTCTCCCTTATCTATTCTGCTAGGTACGTCCTCAAAGAACTCCAGTAGGTTTGTCAAACATGATTTCCCTTTCATAAATCCATGTTGACTTTCTGTAATCCCGTTGATATTTTCTAAATGTCCTGTTATCACATCCTTTGTAATAGACTCTAGTATTTTCCCTACTACTGATGTTAGGCTAATTGATCTGTAAATCGCTGTTTTCTCCCTCCCTCCTTTTTTTAAATAGTGGGGTTATATTTGCCACCCTCCAATCTGCTGGGACATTTCCAGAATCTACAAAATTTTGGAAGATGGCAATCAACACATCCACTATTTCTATCGCCACCTCCTTTAGTACCATGGGATGTAGATTATCGGGCCCTGGGAATCTATTGGCTTTCAGTCCCATTAATTTCTCTAGAACTATTGTTTTGGTAATACCAATTTCTTTCAACTCCTCCTTCTCACTGGACCCTTGGTTCCCTAGCATTTCTGGGAAGTTATTTGTGTCTTCCTCTGTGAAGACAGAACTAAAGTCGTTGTTTAATTGTTCTGCCATTTCCTTGTTTTCTATTATAAATTCTCCCATTTCAGACTGTAAGGGACTTACATTTGTCTTCACTAATCTTTTTCTTTTTACATACTTAAAGAAGCTTCTACAGTCTGCTTTAATATTCCTTGCAAGTTTATTCCCATACTCTATTTTTCCCCTCTATATCAATCTCTTGGTCTTCCTTTGCTGAATGCTAAATTGCTCCCAATCCTCAGGCTTGCTATTATTTCTAGCAACTTTACATGACTCCTCTTTGGATCCAATACTAACCTTAATTTCTTTTGTTAGCCATTTGTTAGCATTGGGCCACTTTTCCTGTTATGTTTTTGTGCCAGAAAGGAATGTATAACTGTTGCAAGGCATACATTTATTCCTTAAATATTTGCCATTGCCTATCCACCATCATGCCTTTTAATGAAGTTTCCCAATCTATCCTAGCCAACTCATACCTCATACCTTTGTAGTTTCCTTTGTTATGATTTAGGACCCTAGTTTCAGATCAGATTACTTCACTTTCCATCCTAATGTTATGGTCACTGTTCCCTAAAGGACCTCGCACAACAAGATTAGTAATTAAACCCTTCTCATTGCACAATATGAAATCTAGGATAGCCTCTTCCCTAATTGGTTCCTCGACATTATGGTCGAAAAGAATCAATTTCGTACGTAGTCTAGGAATTCGTCCGCCACAGTATTATTGCTCATTTGGTTTGCCCAGTCTATATGTAGATTAAAGCCACTCATGATTACTGTAGCACCCTTGTTACATGCATCATAATTTACTGTTTAATGCCATCCCCTACCTTGTCACTATTGTTTGGAGGCCTATAGACAACTCACACTAATGTTTTCCGCCCTTTGTTGCTTCTTAACCCCACCAAGACTGATTCTACATCTAGATTTTCTGAGCCAACATCCCCTCTCACTATCACATTGATTTCATTCTTAACAACGCTACGTCACCTCCTTTTTCTATTTGCCTGTCGTCCTAAATATTGAATACCCTTGGATATTCAGTTCCCAACCTTGGTTGCCTTGCAATCATGTCTCCGTAATCGCAATCATATCGTACCCATTTACATCTATATTTACATCTATTTACACTGTTATTTGTGAATGCTCCATGCGTTCAGGCACAGTGCCTCTAGATTTGTCTTTTTAACATTTTTCCATTTTCTTTGTACCATGGCCCTTTTTGCTCGTTTCCTCTGCCTTCTACTTTTGCTTTCTACTTTTCTGTCTTTCATTCCTATCTTTGTTTTTCTCTCTTTTGTCTCCCCGCTCAGGTTCCCAATCATTTTAAACCCTCTCCACAGTCCTAGCGAATACCCCTTTGAGGATACTGGTCCCGGTCCTGCTGGGGTGCAACCTGTCCAGCTTGTACAGGTCCCATCTTCCCAGAATTGGTCCTGCACAGGAGCTGCACTCCTGCCTCTAATTACTGGTACAATTCTAACTCTTTAGCAAACCATTAGCTTTGCTAAGCTGGCACTGCCCCTAGGTTTCTCTGAACAGCGGTCTCCCGGCTGAACCAAACAGCTCCCAGGACTTCACTGAAACCTAAGTGCCTGGCATGGAACCAGTGGCCTTCTACCACATTCTGAGCTCCCCAGGACCTCACTGAGGCCTGACTGCCTGGAGCCTGCCAACAGCTCCCAGGGCTTCTCTGTGAGCTGCGAACCACATGAAGCTCAAACTACAATCAACAAATGCATCAATAGCTCCCAGGGCTTCTGTGAGCCTGGAGCCTGCAGCACCCTTTCGGTATAACCTCTTCCTCTGCTACAGAGCTTCCAGATAAATTGAAACCAGAGAACCTTCTTATGCTCCACCGATCTCCATGGTAACATAGCCTTTCAGGGTCAACTGAGTGCCCTTAAACTAATTTAGCTTGGACTCCCAAAACAAAACAAATCTCTGGGCTACATTTCTTTGCAAGCAGTGTGGCCACCATGGCCACCCGCCCTTTTATGATCTAACCTTTCTAGTTGTTAACCCCTTAAGTCAACATGGCTTTTAAGTATAATAGTCTCCAAGCTGCTTTAGTTACATTTATCCTATTTTGTTCAGTTAAACTTTGAACTTCCCAGAACTAAACATGAACCATGAACTAGATATTCATCACAATGTGAAGGCATTGGAGAGATTGCAGAAAAGGTTCATGTGATGTGGAACATCAGTTATGAAGATGGATTGGAGAAGTTGGGACTGTTTTCCTTGAGGAAGAAGCTGAGAAGAGATTTGACAGAGGTATTCAAAATCTTGAGAGGTTTGGTCAGAGTAGAGGCGGAGAAACTATTCCCACTCATGAAAGGATCGAGAACGAGGGGACTCAACTGTGCATATATATATTATATATATATATATGAACAGGCTGACAGAGGTTTTTGCTGGAGGTTCAGAGAATAAAATGTATGCCTCTGTAATAATCTTGTAAATGAATAAAGACCAGTCAGTCTCCGGTGTTCTATTTTTCACCACCTGGAATTCCAGGTTTGGGCATCTCCTACCCCCAACATCATGCAGCACACCGTCCCCTCCCCAACTTCGCACAGAGATACAGCATCAAATCCCAAAGATCACAAGTGGAACTGCATGAAAGAAACACAAATTCCTTACCGAAGGTCCAGCAAGCTGACTCTTTTTGTGTCAATGTTGTCGATGAAAATCTGACCCTCATTCAACTCCACCATCCGGAAGAGTGCTAGAAATAAAGTGGACTTTCCTGAGCCTGTCCGTCCAACAATTCCCACTTTCTCACCAGCATTAATCTTCAGATTAATTCCATCAAGCACATTAGGGAGCCCCTCCCGATATGCCAGGACTGCATCTTTGATATCAATCATACCATGCTGTGGCCAAGAGGAAGGAATCTGGATGCAAAAATATACAGGTTATATCATAGAGAAGGATCTCATATAACAATGTGCTACACGTAAGTACAGTATGAGAATCTACAGAGTGTTTCTTTTCCGTTCAAGACATGTGGGTGTCGGTGGCCAGGCCAGCATTTATCGCCCATCCCTAGTTGCCCGAAGGTGGTGGTGAGCTGCCTTCTTCAACAGCTGCAGTCCATGTGATGTAGGAACGCACACAGTGCTGTTAAGAAGGGATTTCTAGGATATTGATCGAGCAATCGTGAACCAACATCAATATAGTTCCAAGTCAGGATGGTGTGTGGCTTGAAGGGGAATTTGCAGATGGTGCTGTTTTTCTTAATTCATTCACAGGATGTGGGCTTCGCTGGCTGGGCCAGCATTTATTGCCCATCCCTAGTTGCCCTTAAGAAGTTGGTGGTGAGCTGCCTTCTTGAGCTACTGCAGTCCACGTGGTGTAGGTACACCCACAGTGCTGTTAGGAAGGGAGTTCCAGGATTTTGACCCAGCGACAAAGAAGGAATGGTGATATATTTCCAAGTCAGGGTGGTGAGTGACTTGGAGGGGATCATCCAGCTGGTGGTGTTCCCATCTACCTGCTGTCCTTGTCTTTCCACGTGGTAGAGGTTGCAGGTTTGGAAGGTGCTGTCGAAGGAGCCTTGGTGAGTTTCTGCAGTGCATTTGTATGTGAGAAATAGTGCTGTTTGCTGGTGGTGGAGGGAGTGAATTTTTAAGATGTTGGATGGGGTGCCGATTAAGTGGGCTGCTTTGTCCTGGATGATGTTAAGCTCCTTGAGTGCTGTTGGAGCTGCATTCATCCAGGCAAGTGAAGAGTATTCCATCACACTCCTGACCTATGCCATGGAGATAGTGGATAACTTTTGGGGAGTCTAACTGCAAGGTTGAAATTATCAACAGTTAGGTGTAAAAGGGCATGAAATGCTAACAGTGAACGCGGGTAAAGTCTCAGCAGATAGGGTGTAAATGAAATTTGCATTTTTAGATAAGTGGAGAGCTGTTTGGTTTTCAAAGAGACATGGCAGGGTGTTTCCAACTAACAAGATAAATAAGGCAGGTTATTACGTTGATTTTTCCCAAGAGTGCTGGCTATAATGACAACATAAAAGATTTTATATTATGGGAAAAGTAAATTCTAAAGACATGGGGGAACATTGGGATTTACAGATTAAAGGAGAAGAAATATATTTAAAGAAAGATTGGAAGGCTATGGGTGTGTGGCCGCATAATACCTGAAAGGTACACCGTGTGAAACAGGCTTGGGGAAAGCCTCTAGCCACTTTGCAGAAGTCTGCTGTTTCAGAAACCAAAGTTGTGCTGAAAGCCTTTGGAACTCCAAGATCGAGTGGGTGCTTGTGGTAACCTTGCTGGATTGTCGCTATAAATTTAAAATCTATTTTGGACTGTTGCCTTAATGGGGGGGGTGTGGTTCGGAGACAGGTTAACTCGGAATTTTGGGAATTGTAATAATATTAAGTAACTGTAATTGTAATCTTGTGTATGTGTTTTATTCTTTTTTGTTTATAAATGTTTTCATTTAATTTTTAAAATTTTCTAAAGTGTTAGTGGACTCATTACTTCTGAATTCAGTGCACAAATCTTCTCTTAATAAATACAAATTGCAAAACTGTTGTGATAGAATGGCCAAGTTTCCCTTGTGGATTTGGTCAGCTGAACAAATACCACCTGACATCTCATAACACTATCAATATCCTGGGGGGTTACGGTTGACCAGAAACTGAACTAGACCAGCCATATAAATACTGTGGCTGCAAGAGCAGGTCAGAGGCTAGGAATCCTGAGCCGATTAACTCACCTCCTGACTCCCCAAAGCCTGTCCACCATCCACAAGGCACAAATCAGGACTGTGATGCAATACTCTCAACTTGCCTGGGTGAGTGCAGCTCCCACAACACTCAAGAAGCTTGACACCATCCAGGACAAAGCAGCCACTTGATTGGCACCCCATTCACACTCATGCATCCCTCCACCACTGACAAACTTTGGTAGCAGTGTGTACCATCTACAAGATGCACTGCAGAAACTAACCAAGGCTCCTTAGGCAGCACCTTCCAAACTCACGATCGCTACCAACTAGAAGGACAAGGACAGCAGATAGATGGGAACACCTCCACCCGAAGTTCCCCTCCAAGCCACTCACCATCCTGACTTGGAAATATATCACTGTTCCTTCACTGTCGCTGGGTCAAAATCCAGGAATTCCCTCCCCAACAACACTGTGGGTGTACCTACACCACGTGGACTGCAGCAATGCAGGAAGGCAGCTCACCGCCACCTTCTCAAAAGCAATTAGGGATGGGCAATAAATGTTGGCCTAGTCAGTGATGCCCACATCCCACAAATGAATTAAAAAAAAGTAACCCCAGGATGTTGAGTTCACTAAGTCCAGGAAATTCCAGGCTCCCTGAGTCAATCATTTGTTTGTCTTTAACCCACACAGTGTGGTACAGTACCAACATAACATCAAGCCTATAGAAATGAAGGTTTCAACAACCGTTCTGTTCCTCCTCACTTGTTTACTTGTTTCACTCTCTATAGTCTTGCAATCATGTAGATTTTCTCCACTTGCATTCCCTTCATCCTCATTTTGTTTTTCCCATGTCTCCCATCTTGTTGCTCTTGTTTTGGCAATTTCCCTCTCAACTGCTATCTCTTCTTGTTCCCTTTGTCAGATCAATCCTCTTGCTTTCCCTTTACCTCTCTCTCTCTCTCTCTCTCTCTCTCTCTCACAGACACAAACTCTCCCCTACTTAAAATCCCTCTTACCTCAATAATCCCCTCCTGTGGTTCGATGGGAATCTCAGTGGTATATTCATCCAAGCGCTCCACACTGACCATCTGCATTTCAGTTTGTGTGAAGCTAGCAACTACCCCAGAGAGTAGATTTGTGATTGACAGTGCGTAGGACATAGCAAGACCCACGAGGCCTGAGTGAAGAGAAAAATACAGGAGCAGTTACGCAAGATGTGTGTGTGCAAAACAGTGGTGTTTACTTGAGATAAAAACAAAATGCTGGAAAAATACACCAGGTCTGGCGGCATCTATGGACAGCAAAATAGAGTTAACATTTTGAGACCATTGTGACACTTCATCGAAACTGAAGACAGGTAATGTGATGGGTTTTATGCTGTTGAGAAAGGGCGGAGGGTGGGGTAAAACAAAAGGGAAGATCAGATAGGTTAGATGGAGGGGGAGATTAAATACCAAAGATGTCATGGGGCAGGAGTGGTAATGGTGATAAAGAAACAAAGCATAGGCCCAGAGGAGGTGTTAATAGCAGAATAATGGTCAGCTCTGTCTGAAAGCAAAAACAAGATACAGACCAGCATTTGGCAAAAAAAATCAAAATGGAGTACATAGTGCATGGTCTGAAGTTGTTGAACTCAATGCTGAGTCCAGGAAACTGTAAAGTCCCTATTTGGAAGAGGAGATTCTGTTCCTTTAGCTTGCGTTGCACTTCACATTCCAGCAGACTGAGAACAGAAATGTGAGCATAAGAGCAAGATGGTGATTGAAATGGCAAGCGACTGGAAGGTTGGGGTCACGTTTGCGGACTTCTCAGAAACCAAGGAAGATTTATGAAATGAAATTGTCAAGGAACATAGAACAACACAGTAAAAGATTTTTCAGACACACCAATGAAAAAAGAGCAGGCAGTGATGGCAATAGGACCACTGAGGGATAGACATGATAATAGCACAGGTAATGATAGAGAAATCACAGAAATAATAAATTCTTATTTTGTTTCAATATTTACCAGGAAGACAGAACAGGTGGACATGACATTGACTGATGAGATGAGTAATGACATGTGAATTCAAAATTAAAAGTAACTGTATTGAGTATTGCTGAAAAAAGAGACATGCTGCCTAAGCTTTTCATCTTGCACTCATCAGGACACTTTGCAAGATTACCAACAGTAATGGGAACAACAACAATTTATGCTGCATGAGAAGAGTGCACTGATTGGTTGGCAACTGGACTCTGATTGGTAGACGCATTGCCATAGGGAATGTAGCAGGGGACATTTTGCTGCCAAGCTTTTGCTCAAATTACAACTAGGTCGACTCTGATTGGCCAAAGGCATTGCCGTGGGTAATGAACCAGGGAATGGCTGTCCCCCAAGCTTTTGTTTAGTTGGAAAAGGCACATTGTGTGGACATGCTCCTTCTGTCTGCAAAGGACAGGGCCCAGTGTGTGAATATAGGTGGCTTCTAGCAGGTGTAAGTGGGCCATGCTGCGAATCCAACTGTTAATCTGAAGTTGGTTTTCAGCGTAATTTTTCGCACAATCAGGATTATTTATCAAGTGTAGTCTAATCTGGGAATCATATCTAATGTCAGACACTACATTTTGAGTTTTGCAAGCGTGGGCTGGTTGGATACGGTCAGTACTTTGTCTGCTACGAACAGTCGAAGGTATGTGCTATTTGATACGATCCATCAGTCATTGGGGCGTACGGCCTACAAACCGGCATCATGCTGGCACTGGCACTGAAATTCATACACCACATTACTCAGTTGTGTGAGAGGCAGAACATCTTTTTGGCTTGACGGCAGCAACCTGTTTGTGGAAAATACCACTTATGTTGCTGCTGCATAGTAAGAGCATGAAATAAGTAGCTTCACTTGTTGCTCAAAGTTTATGGTATTGTAAGGCAGACTGGGCACTTTTCAGGACTGAAAGTGGCAGCCTGAGGCCCATTCATAAGTTTGCACTATATACAGCAAGCAATGATCTGATTGGGGTAACCATTATCCCTCAGGATGGTTTTGATGCGTTCCATTTCAGCATTAAGCTTACACAGTTAGCAAATGGCTTGGGCCCTATTTAAAAGCTTACTGCAAAGGGCAATCATATAGTAAGGGGTGCGTGACGAGACAGACAACTACATTTGAATGAGACGGAGACTGAATGAGTAGCGAATTCGGTTCACACAGCTAGTGACTCATCAGAGGGTCTATGAAAGAGACAGGCTTTTCAAACAGCATGATCAGGAAAGGGCACATGAGGAGACAGACAACTACGTTTGAGTGAGACAGAGACTGAGTGCGTCGTGAATGAGTTCACATGGGAATTCAGTGCACAGTGGCGGGGCGAAGAGGTATCGCATGCATTGGAATTATTCTAAATTAATTCAGAAAGTAATCAAATTAAGTGAACTAGAGGGGGGGGGGTAGAGAGAGGGGGAGAAAGGGGGGAGAGAGGGGGAGAGAGAGGGGAGGAAAGAGACGGGAGGAAAGAGAGGGGGGAGTGAGGGGGGAGAGAGGGGGGGGGCAGAGAGAAGAGAGAAAGAGGGGGGGAGAGAGGGGGCAAAGAGAGGGGGGAGAGAGAGGGGGAGAGAGGGAGAGGTGTTTGCAGATAAAACCTAAAAGTGGCATCACAGGGGTCCTGTGACATGATTGATTGTTTAGTGTAGGCTTTTCCCGACACGGCACAGAAGAGACAATTGCTGAGCGACAGGTGAGTTGAGTTATTATATGATACCATACTGCAGTAAACACTTTGTAAAGTTTAAGATATATCAGTGCAGCTCGGCCATGTGGAATGTGCATCATGTGGGATGCGGGAAGTCATACAGGCACAAAGTCATGCAGCACAATGACTACATCTGTAGGAAGCATCATCAATTGGAAAAGCATGAGCTCTGGGTTGTGGAACTCGAACGGCAGCTGTAGTCACTGTGGTGCACCCGCAAGGCTGAGGATTATGTGGATAACATGTTTAGACAGGTGGCTGCAGGACATTCTTTTGGAGGAGGGTGAACAGCCAGAGGTTGTGGTCCACATTGGGACCAATAACACAGGTAGGAAAAGGGATGAGGTTTTAGGGGGTTAGCATGGGAATTAAAAAGCAGAACCTTAAGAGCAGAAATCTCAGAATTACACCCAGTGCCACATGTTAGTGAGCATAATAATAGGAAGATTGAGCATTCCAACACGTGGCTGGAGAACTGGAGTAGGATGGAGGGCTTTAGATTTCAGAGGCAATGGGACCGGTTCTGGGGCAGGTGGTGTGTTGTTTCTTTTTTTAATGGTACACACAGGCCATCGACATTGTAGCTGAGCTAACTTTATTGATAACACATTTTCCTAGCATGAGCACATATCTACAGTAACTGAATTCTATCAAGACAGGCTCTAAATTGTGCTAAATGACCTTCAACCCCCAGGTCAGGTGACCCCGTATCTAGTAGAGTACCGTATAGTGTCTAATACTGGAGTCCACAACCACAATCAGCTATTATCATGACATTTTTCTTTTTTTTAAAAAAACTTTTATACAACTGAAGTACACAAAGTCTCTTATCTATTCTTTCCCACACTGTTTTGATCAGTCTATTTTGTCCTTTACTCATCTCTGTATCAGTGTTTTATTCACAATTCTTCCACTGGATGATCTGAATGTTGACAGAGGTGATTTTGAAGGATAAGGGGCCTTCTCCAGCTCTGTGTCACTATTGTGGACCATTATCTGAGATGAACACTTCAGGTATGCCATGGCGAGCAAAAATTGATTTTAAATGGTTTATTACAGTGATGCTCTGACTATCAATTCTCAGCAACACAGAGTCAAAAAATCTGAGCTATAATCTGCTGCTAGTAAGTACTCACTGTTGTCAAATGCGAACAAGTTTACTCCAATTTTCTGTCAGGGCCTCTCTGGAACACTGTGTGGTTGAATTGCTTTTTTGTTGCGATTTACTGTACTTTTGGCACACTGCACATGCATTCGTTATTTCCCCGATTTGTGCTCCCATTCCAGGCCAATACATTACATCTTGAGCTCTTCTCCTGCATGCTTCTATGCTGAGGTGACTTTCAAATATGCGCTACAGCATTTCTCTCCTCAGTGCTGCAGGAATTATGATCTTCTCTCCCTTGAAAAGTATTCGTTCTGCTGCATGAAGTTCCTCACGAAAGTTCCAATACTCTTATACAGCAGATGGGGCTCTGCTCCGATGTGTGTGCCAGCCAGTTTGCACAATCTACTGCAGTTTTCTCAGGGTGGTATCGTTCTTGGTTGCTTCCCTGATCTCATCCAGTTTGGTTACAGCCACAGGTAAGTTTTCTATCAGCATGTGAACCTGTGCTTCTGTTTCTTTAACCTCTGTCACGTGTGTACCGACCCATGACTGAGGAAGAGTGTCTGCGATGTACATTTCCTTGTCCAGTTTGTATTTAACTCTGACCTGGTACTTCTGCAGACGCATTAGTAATCTTTGGATTCTTGGCGGTGGACAGTTCAGGGGCTTTTTAAGCATAGCTTCCAAAGGCTTATGATCAGACTCTATCTCCACATCTTTGCCATAGACAAACTGATGGAAGCATTCTAGACCAAACACAATTGCTGGCATTTCATTCTTTATTTGGGCATACCACTGCTGTGTTTCAGTCATTGTCTTTGAAGCATATGCCACTGGAACCTCATTTTGCAAAAGGACAGCTCCCAGGCCAGACTTTGAGACGTCCACTGAGATCTTGACCGGCTGGTTGACATCAAAATACTTTAACACTGGTGCCTGGGTCAGTGTTCTCTTCAGACTGGTCAAGGCTGTCTGGTGACTGTGTTCCCAGTGGCATTCCACATCATTTTGTAGAAGATCTCTGAGAGGTGCTGTCATCAGGTCTGACATGTTTGGAATGAATTTCCCAAGAAAAGTCACCATTCCCAAAAGCCTCTCCAAGTCTTTCTTACATTCTGTGGGTGGCATGTTCACGACTGCTTCAATTTCACTCTGGTCTGGCTTCAGTCCCTCACCTGTTAGCACATGTCCCAAGTACTTGATTTCATGAAGTTCTATTTTGCACTTTTCCTTCTTCAACTTGAGGTTCCTTTCTCTAGTTCTGGCAAGCACCTGCCTCAGTCTGTGGTTGTGTTCTTCTCGTGAGGCTCCCCAGACCAGCACATCGTCAAAGGGCTTCCACGCCCTTTAACCCTTCAAATTGCTGTTTCGCTGTTCTGTGGAATACCTCCAGGGCTGACTTAATTCCAAAAAGGTAAGTGCAAAAACCTGTATCGCCATATGTGTTGAAGGTACAGAGATAGGAGCTGTGTTCATCCAGTTTAACCTGCCAGAAGCCTGAACTTGCATCCAAGACTGAATAGTATTTAACATCAGCTAGCTCACACGTGATCTCTTCTACTGTGGGCAGCTGGTAATGCTCTCTTTGTACTGCCTGGTTTAGGTCTCTGGGTTCCAGACAGACTCATAGATTCCCATCTGATTTTTCTGGATTAGCCTACTTTGTAGGTTCTTCAATTTTCTTGATGTGAAGTCTCTCCATTCTGTCCAACTCTGTTTTCAGTCGGTCTCTCAGCATTACTGGTATTTTCCTGGGTGGGTGTATTTTGGGTGTCACAGTTTCATCAATCTTGATGGTGTGTTCTCCTTTTAGGATGCCAATCCCCTGGAACACATCTTCGTACTTGCTCAGGATGTCATCAGTGGTGACAGTTATTATTCTCTTGATTAGCTTCAGATTTCCATAAGCTTTAATTCCAAGAATGTGGTTTGCATCAGTTTTCACCACAATGAATGGAAGTGCTTGATACTGCTTTTCGTAGTTCACTTTAAGTGCGCACTTGACTTCTACAACAACCTTTTCACCTGTATAAGTAGACAGCTTCACTTTTGTTTTAGTTAGCTGTTTTTCTTTGCTTATCTTACAATACAGGCTTATGGGAATGACATTTGCTTGTGCACCTGTGTCAAGCTTGAAATTTGACACTAGGAAGTTCTGAGGAACAAAGGGACCTTGGTGTGTGTGTCCATAGATCTCTGAAGGCGGAGGGGCATGTTAGTGGGGTGGTGAAAAAGGCATATGGGATACTTGCCTTTATCAATCGAGGCATAGATTACAAGAGTAGGGAGGTCATGTTGGAATTGTATAGAACCTTGGTGAGGCCACAGCTGGAGTAATGTGTGCAGTTCTGGTCGCCACATTATAGGAAGGATGTGATTGCACTGGAGGGGGTGCAGAGGAGATTCACCAGGATGTTGCCTGGGATGAAACATTTAAGTTATGACGAGGGGTTGGATAGACTTGGATTGTTTTTGTTGGAACAGAGAAGGCTGAGGGGTGACCTGATCGAGGTGTACAAGATTATGAGGGGCATGGACAGGGTGGATAGGGAGCAGCTGTTCCCCTTAGTTGAAGGGTCAGTCACAAGGGGATATAAGTTCAAGGTGAGGGGCAGGGGGTTAAGGGGGGATGTAAGGAAAAACCTTTTTTC
Organism: Cetorhinus maximus; assembly: GCF_964194155.1. Taxonomy (NCBI): domain Eukaryota; kingdom Metazoa; phylum Chordata; class Chondrichthyes; order Lamniformes; family Cetorhinidae; genus Cetorhinus; species Cetorhinus maximus. Next base: position 171,783,566 of record NC_135883.1, read on the forward strand.
CCAGAGGGTGGTGACAGTCTGGTGACACTGTCAGGGAGGGTGGTGGAGGCGGGTTGCTTCACATCCTTTAAAAAATACCTGGATGAGCACTTGGTACGTCATAACATTCAAGGCTATGGGCCAAGTGCTGGTAAATGGGATTAGGTAGGAAGGTCAGGTGTTTCTCACGTGTCGGTGCAGACTCAATGGGCCGAAGGGCCTCTTCTGCACTATGAGATTCCGTGATTCAGTTCCTTCATTCAAGTCATTTATATAAATTGTAAACAGTTGAGCCCCAGCACTGATCGCTATGTCACACCACTCGTTACAGCTTGCCAACCAGAAAATGACACCTTTGTGCCGACTCTCTGTTTCCTGATAGTTAGTCAATGTCCTATCCATGCCAATACATTATCCCCTTCACCATAAGCTTTTATTTTTCGCAATAACCTTTGATCAGGCACTTTATCAAATGCCTTCTGGAAATCTATGTACAGTACATCCACAGGTTCCACTTTATCCACAGCACATGTTACTTCTTCAAAGAACTCCAATAAATTGGTTAAATATGATTTCCCTTTCACAAAACCATGTCGACTCTGTTTGATTACTCTGAGTTTTTGCAAGTGCCCTGTGATAACGTCTTTAACAATAACTTCTAACATTTTCCCTATGACAGATGATGGGCTAACGAGCCTGCAGTTCCTTGCTTACCGTCTCCCCACTTTTTAAAATAAAGGAGTTACAATAGATATTTTCCAATCTCATGGAACCTTCCCCAAATCTTGGAAACTTAAAACCAATGCACCATCTATCTCACTATCCACTTCTTTTAAGACCCGAGGATGAAGTCCATCAGGACCCAGGCACTTGTCAGCCCGCAGCTCCAACGATTTGCTCAGTACCACTTCCCTGGTGACTGTAATTTTCCCAAGTTCCTCCCTTCCTTCCATTCCCTGATTTAAAGATTTTTCTTGAATCCTCTATAGTGAAGACCGATGTAAAATACTGGTTCAATTCATCTGCCATCTCCTTAATTTTCCATTACTAATTTACCAGACTCACTTTCTATAGGATGCAGGAGCTGAAGCAGGACATTCGCCCCATCGGGTCTGCTCCACCATTCAATGAGATCATGGCTGATCTGACAATCCTCAACTCTACTTTCCTGCCTTTTCACCCTAACCCTTGATTCCCTTACTGATTTAAAATCTGTTTATCTCAGCCTTGAATATACTTAACAACCCAGCCTCTATAGCCCTCTGTGGTAAAGAATTCCACAGATTCACTACCCTCTGAGAGAAGAAATTCCTCCTCATCACTGTTTTAAATGGGCGACCCCTGACTCTGAGATTATGCCCTCTGAGCCTAGACTCTCCACAAAGGGAAACCTCTCAGCATCTACCTGTCAAGCCCCCTAAGAATCTTATATGTTTCAATAAGCTTGCTTCTCATTCTTCTAAACTCCAACGAGTACAGGCCCAACCTACTCAACCTCTCCTCATAAGAAAATCCCTCCATACCCAGGATCAGCTGAGTGAACCTTCTCTGGGCTGCCTCAAATGGCAGTATATCTTTCCTTAGATAAGGGGAACAAAACTGTTCAAGTATTCTCGGTGTGGTCTAGCTACTGCCCTGTATAGTTTTAGCAAGATTTCCCAATTTTTATACTCCATTCCCTTTGAAATAAAGGCCAACATTCCATTTGCCTTCCCTATTACCTGTTGAACTTGTATGCTAGCTTTTTGGGATTCATGCACGAGGACCCCCAAATCCCTCTGCGTTGCAGCTTTCTGCAGTCTTTCTCCATTTAAATAATATTCAGCTCCTCTATTCTTCCTGCCAAAGTACATAACCTCACATTTGCCCACATTAATATTACATCTGTCAAGTTTTTGCCCACTCACTTAACCTGTCTATATACCTCTATAGACACTTTGTGTCATCCTCACCACTTGCCATCCCACCTATTTTTGTGATATCCACAAACTTGGCGATAGTAATGCACTTCCCTCATTCAAGTCATTAATATATATTGTAAATAATTGTGGCCCCAGCGCTAATCCATGTGGTACTCCACTAGTTACAGGTTGCCATCTTGTAAATGCCCCCATTATACCAACTCTCTGTCTTCTATTAGTTAGCCAATCCTCTATCCATGTTAATATACTATCCACAACACTATGGGCTCTTATCTTATTAAGTACTCTTATGTGCGGTACCTTATCAAATGCCTTTTGGAAATCCAAATATATTACATCTGCTGGTTCCCCTCTATCTATCCTGCTTGTTACCTCCCCAAAGAATTACCTACTCAAAGAAGCCCTGCTGACTCCAGTTGATTATATTATGCATTTCTAAATGCTTTGCTATGACATCCTTTATAATAGACTCTAACATTTTCCCAATAACAGATGTTAAGCTAACTGGCCTATAGTTACCTGTCTTTTGTTTCCCTCCCTTTTTGAATAAGGGCGTTACATTGGCAATTTTCTAATTCGCTGGAACTTTTCCAGAATCTAAGTATTCTTGGAAGATTACTACCAGTGCATCCACTATCTCTGTAGCTACTTTCTTTAATATCCTAGGATGCAACCATCAGGTCTAGATGACTTATCGGCCTTTAGCCCCATTAGTTTCCCTAGTACTTTTTCTCTGGTAATAATTATTGTATTTATTTCCTCACCCCACTTTTGCCCCTTGATTATTTAGTATTTGTGGAATGCTATTCGTGTCTCTACTGTGAAGACTGATGCAAAATGTATATTCAATTCTCCAGCCATTTCCTGGTTCCCCATTATTGTTTCCACGTTCTCTAAGGGGCCTATGTTCACCCCCTCCCACTGCAAGTTCTCTCTCCAGCCCCGAGCAGATGTCGCAAACCCTGGCACCGAGCAAGCAACACAGCCGTCCAGACTCTCACTCTTTGCTGCAGAGAACGGTGTCAATCCCTCTCACTATACTGTCCCCTAATAGGTTCATAGGCGAATTGGAAAACAAATAAGAGAAACAAGAAGAATACATGAGAGGCAACTGACAGCAAACAAAAAAGAGAATCCAAAAGTCTTCTTTAAGGATGCAAACAGTAAAAGGGTAATAAAAAGGAGTGGGTCTGATAAGAGACTAAAAAGGGGATATACGCATGGAGGCAAATAGCATGGCTGAGGCACTTTGTACCCATTCTTACCGAGGAAAATCATGCTGCTCAGGTGATGGTGAAATAGAAGGTTGTTCAGACACTTGAAGGGTTTAAAATTGGTAAGAAGGAACTGTTAAAAAGGCTGACTGTTCAAGTTAACAAGACACAAAGGCCGGATGAAATGCAGGAGCGTGAGTCTGAAGTGCAACCAAAACCTGAGGAGCAGTCCTTTCAGATAATCAAAAAAGGGGCTGAAACCTCTGGCAACCTATTAAAACGTGGAGCACAGACTCATTAACACCACAGAAAACATCGGTGGCCTGCAAATCTGTGACTTTCTCATGTTGCGAATGGTTAGGTTCTGGAATGAACTGCCTTTGAGTGTGGTGGAGGCAGATTCAAACATGGCATTCAAAGGGGAACTGGGTCATTATCTGGAAATGAAAATTTACAGGGCCACACAGAAAAGATGGGAAGTGGGACTAGATGAGTTGTTCCTGCAGGGAGCCAGCATGAACATGATGGGTCAAATGTCCTTCTGTGCTGTAACTATTCTTTGACTCTATGATTGTACCTGTTTCTGTGCTGTATATCCTATGTAATCTTATGGAAACCATTGTGTACTCTCTGTTAACTCCTCTAAAAATTAAATCAAGCAAGAATTTACCTTTTGAAATCAGGCTCATTGTTCGGTTTTTCTTTTCTAGATCTTCTTCCATTCTCTCTTTCAGTAGATATTCCATTATTTTTCCTTCCACTGATATTAAAGTGACTGGTCTATATTTCCCAGGACATGTTCTGTCCTCTTTCTTAAATACAGGAATTGCATTTACTATCTCCCAATCCTTCTGGCACTACACCTTTCTCCAATGAATTATTATCTTTGTGTACTAATGCCTCCACTATTTCTTCCCTAGATTCTTTAAAAATCTGTGGATGCAATCCATCCTGATCAGTGGTTTTATTCTCTTTTGAGTTTGATTGGTTGATTAAATACACCTCTTTTATTTTAAATTCGTTTATATCATTACTCATCTCAATATTCAATGTAATTTCTACCTATTCTAGCACCCTAGTAAATACCAAAGCAAACTAATTAGTATTTCTGCGAACTCTTTATCATTATCGCTACCTGTGGTATTATTCTGTCTATCCTCAAATGGTTCTATTCCCAAGCCTTCCATTTTAATTGATGTGATTTATAGTACAGGAGAAGGCCATTCAGCCCACCGAGTGCATGCTGACTTTGCGCGAAGCAATCCAGTCAGTCCCATTCCCCAGCTCCATCCCTGTGGCCCTGCAAATTTATTTCCTTCAAGTGTTCATCCAAAGCTCTTTTGAAACAATGGACTGTTTCTGCATCCACCACCCTCATGGGCAGCAAGTTCCAGCTCATTACCACTCACTATGTGAAAAGAAATTCATCCTCACATTCCCCCTGCATCTCTTGCCTAAAATCTTAAATGTATCCCTCAAGTCATTGTACCATCAGCTAATGGGAGGGGTTTTTTTCTTGTCTAACTATTCTAAGCCTGTCATAATCTTATCCACCTCGCAATGTCCTTTGCTCATAGGAGAACAACTCTAGCTTCTCCAGCCGAGCCTTGGAATCATTCTGTTAAATGTCCTCTGCACCCTCAAGGGACTTAACATCCTTCCCAAAGTGTGGTGACCAGAACTGGATGCAATACCCTAGTTGGGGCTGAACCAGAGCTTTATAAAGGTTCAGCATAATTTCAGTAAGGGTGCTTGGTCAGTAAGGGAGACTTCGCCTGAGTGAGATAGAAGCTGAGTGAGTCTAATTGGGAATTTGGTTCAAAGTGGGAAAGAGGTGCTTTAGTTAAAGCTTTACTGCAAGAAGTAAAGTGTGCTGAGAGGGGAGTTTGGTGAAGGGTGTGGAGGAGGTGCTTTTCCTCCTACTCTTTTTCAGACTCCAGTATTTGATTTTCACTTTGGTGCAGCAGAAGGAGCAGGTAAACCAGTAACTGGTATTATTAGGAACTGTAAGTTTTATCCGTATTGTAAAGTTTACTGGCAGTGCCAAAATCTATTGGGAGGTGTAGGCTTTATTAATTATAAATTAATTAGCAATGATTAACTAATTAACATATTGGAGATGGCAGGGCAGGTGATGTGCTGTGATTGCAAGATGTGGGAGCTTCTGGATACTGGTGTGATCCAGGGCAAACACATCTGCATAAAGTGTTTGCGGCTGCAGGAACTTCGGCTCAGCGTTATTGAGCTGGAGGTCGAGCTGCAAACACTGCAGCACATCAGGGAGGGGGAAAGTTACCTGGACACTTTATTCCATGAGGCGGTCACACCTGTTAGGAAATGATCTTCTGATTTGGTCAGCAGTCAGGGACAGGAGGGTGTGACTTCAAGTGAGGTAGGTAAGGGGACTCAGAAGGCAGGAGCATCAGCCTTTGCAGTTGTCCAACAGGTTTGAGGCTTTTTTCAGCTTTTTTGGATGAGAGTGGGGGCTTCAGGGTGGATAAGCTAACTGACCATGGCACCATGGTACAGGAAACAATTCAAGTGGGAAGAGTTACAAGGAATGTAGTGCAAATAAGGGACAGTATAGTCAGAGGGATTGACACCGTTCTCTGCAGCAGAGAGCGTGACGCCAGATGGCTGTGTTGCCTGCCCGGTGCCAGGGTTTGGGACATCTGCTCAGGGCTGGAGAGTAACTTGCAGTGGGAGGGGGAGGGCCCAGTTGTCATGGTCCATGTAGGTACCAATGACATAGGCAGGACAAAGAAGGAGGTTCTGCATAGTCAGTATGAGGAACTTGGCACCAAATTTAAGAAGCAGAACCTAAAAGGTCATAATCTCTGGATTATTACCTGAGCCACGGGCAAATTGGCATAGGGCAAATAAGATCAGAGAAATTAGTGCGTGGCTCAAAGTCTGGTGTGGGAGAAGCCTCTCTCTTAATCTCTTCGTATTTTCCCTGATCATGCACTACTCTCCTGTCTATGTACTTAATGTATGCCTCCTTTCTAACCATCAATTGTCCCTGACATCTTTATTCATCCATGGAAATCCATGCATGTTTAGTTTGTTCTTTGTTTTATTGATAGCTTTGTCCCTTTTTACTATGGCCATTTTAATCCTTTATTAGTACAGTTGTTTTACCTCCCCTCTTCCCCGTTTATCTTTTCTAAGTATGTTATACTTTGCAATATTTAATTCACAGTCCTGATTTTTCTGTACCCACGGGCAGAAATTTTCGCTTGGTAGGCCCGATCCGCTTGAATGTGAAATGACGCACGTTGACGTCGGCCAAGCATGCTGACGTCAACGTGCAGTCACGCAACAGTTCGGTCGGCGGGTGTGGGCTGGAGCCGGCAGCGCGCCCGTCAACAATTAAAAGGCCCGTTAAGACCATTAATTAATCAATAAACTTAAATTTTTCACTAACGGTTGGCAGGCAAGCGATCCACGGGCTGAATGAGGAACAAAAGGAATTGATGGAGTTTATTTATTCATGTATGGAATGTGGGAATCCCTGCCCATCCCTAATTGCCCTTGGGAAGGTGATGGTGAGCTGCCTTCTTGAACCATTGCAGTCCATGTGGTGATGGTGCTCCCACTATGCTGTTAGGTAAAAGCTTCAGAAGTTTGACCCAGCAACACCAAATGAACTGCGATGTATTTCCAAGGGTGACTTAGTGGGGAGTTTGCAGGTGGCGGTTTATCATTTGCCTACTGCTCTCGTCCTTCTAGGCGGTAGAGGTCAAAAATTTGGAGGTCTTGTTGAAGAAGCCTTGGTGAGTTGCTGCAGTGCATTGCGTAGATTGTACACAATGCAACCACTGTGCACTGGTGGTGGATGAGTTGCTGATGAACGTGATGCTTTATTCTGGATGGGGTCGAGTTTCTTGCGTTTTGCTGGAGATGCAGTCTTTGAGGCTCAGAGGGAGTGCAGTAAGGATGTAGTCAGACAGTGGTGTTCTTGAAGCAAAGGATTAATTGTGCTGCATATCTCCAAGAGTTGAGGGAGTAAAACCAATCAACTTACCAGGATTGCCACGTTTCAGGCCATGCTCGATGACAGCAATAACAGCAATGGAAGTCACCACCGTAACACCAATCATCTGTAGCCTGATATCGAGCCACTGCATGGCGGTATTGCCCATGTAAAGGCAGCGCTGGTTCAGCTCAAGGCGACGATTATTCTCTTCCTCAAACCTGAACACCACCAAGAGCAAATTTATCAAAAACTATACAAACTAATTGGACAACAACCACTACATTATAAATAAATGAATTGGGTTGAAATGAAGCTAACTAGGGGCCTCATACTGATAGGACTCCGGCAATAATATTGGAAAGATGAGTTAAATATTGAAGGAGGCCTTCAGGATAAAGGCTTGAATGTCGAGGCTACACTATCCTGACTCCTTGGAGTGTTTGATGGGCAGTATGGACCAGGTGGGTCAAGCTCATGCTGGCACTTGGCATGGACCCATTCAGCAACAGTCACGTGGATACACTGGAATAGATATTTGGATGTAAGACAAGCTCACAAAGCATATCAATTTCTGGGCATGGGGTTCAGCATCAAAACTGCATCATCGACATGGCCAATATCATGTTGGTCCTTATCATTTTTAGGTATCACTGGAGGCTACTTTTAATCAGCAATGGTTCAATTTAACTATGCACAGTGCCGCGCATTTGTCTCAGTGCCACTCTCCAAAATGCTTAAAAAATTAAGTCAGGAACACTGAAGTAAAAGCAAAATACTGCGGATGCTGGAAATCAGAAATAAAAACAGAAAATGCTGGAAAAACTCAACAGGTCTGGCAGCATCTGTGAAGAACATTCATGCGGACTTGAAAGGTGGGGAGATGGTGGCGTAGTGGTAATGTTGCTGGTCTAGTAATCCAGAGGTCCAGTCTAATACTCTGGGGGACATGGGTTCAAATCTCAACATGGCAGCTGGTGGAATTTGAATTCAGTTAATAAATCTGGAATATAAAGCTAACCTCAGTAATGGTGACCATGAAACTATTGATGATTGTTGTAAAAATCCACCTGGTTCACTGATGCCCTTTAGGGAAGGAAATCTGCTATCCTTACCTGGTCAGACCTACAGCAATGTGGTTGACTCTTAACTGCCCTCTGAAATAGTCCAGCAAGCCACTCAGTTCAAGGAGCAATTGGAGATGGGCAACAAATGCTGGCCTTGCCTGCGACGCCCATATCCCATGATCCCATGATAGAATAAAGTCAAGAACATGCTGTGCAGCCTCTGACTAGTTTTGCCAGCTCTAGAGCAGCCTAAACAGCAATCCTTAAAAGGGACATCAGGAGGCCACTGGTCAAATGATAAAGGTCCAAGATTTGTAGGAAATACTGGGCCCCAAGCACAGAGTACCCTATTCCCCAGCTTTCTCTCCCCCTGTCTGAGCCCTCATTTCTGACCACCGTTCCCCAATCTCCGACCCACTCCAGGCCATTTTCAAATCCTTCTTTGCCAGTTTCCCTTTCTACCAGAGACCTCAATTCCTGACACCTATACCTATCATCCTCTTCACTGACCCTCAGTCCCCTTGTATCAAAGCCTACTCAACTTTTACACCCCAGCTCCCAAAGGTATTTCCATCTTGTATTTGACCTGGAGGTGCCTGATGCTGACATTGAATTCACCATATTGTAACTCCAAAATTCATTTACAAAACATTTCAAAATTTATGGAAACAAATGTAAAGCTTTTTAACAGTAGGTCATCCAGTCACAGAAGCTCATTACAAAGACTTTGTCACACTGACCTAACAATCAGCATTTATATAATAAAAAACATCAAATGCTGGTCAGGCTGATCCGGTCAGGCGGCATCAGTGGTGAGAAAAACAGAGTTAATGGTTCCTTCTCTATAGATGTTGCCTGACCTACTGAGTTTTCCCAGCAGTTTCTGTTTTTATTTCAGATCTCCAGCAGTGACAGTATCTTAATTTTGTATTCTGTGTTTACCGGTGATTTCCAGGAGTCTTTCCATCTCCAGCTGTGCTCAGACAGGATTTAAACTCATATCTCCGGATTAGTTGTTCAATAACATAACCACTATGCTGCCATATCTGCAACAAACTTGGCAGAGGAAAGACTCAAAGTCACAACTGCACAACATTGCTGCAGCAACAGCACACTGCATTGCCTCAGATTCAAATGTTTTAAATCAAGAACTGGGATACAGTAGCATCATGGTTGTGTTACTGGACTATAATCCAGAAGGCTGAACGAATGATCTGGAGACATAAGTTTAAATTCCACCATTGGAATTTAAAGCTGGAAATGGGACCCATCAAACTACTGGATTGTTGTGAAAACTCAATCTGGTTCATTCATGTCCTTCGGGGAGGAAATGGCTGAATTGCGATCTAACTCCATATACTCCATATCCCTTGATAGCTTTGGCTGACAAAAATCTATCCATCTCAGTTCTAAAATTAACATTTCATCTACGATCAACTGCCATTTGCAGAAGACTGTTCCAAACTTTGTGTGCTGTTGCTGCAGCAGTGTTGTGCAGTAGTGACTTTGAGTCTTTCCTCTGCCAAGTTTGTTGCAGATAGGGCAACATAGTGGTTATGTTATCGAATGAGTGATCTGGAGATGTGAGTTTAAATCCTGTCTGAGCACAGCTGGAGTTGGAAAGGTTCCTGGAAAATTCGAATGGTGGAACAGGATCAAGGAGTTTAATGATCACTCCTGTACGTCATGCCTGCCACCACCTTCTCAAGGACAATTAGGGGTGGACACTAAGGGTTGGCCTTGCCAGTGATACCCACATCCCATGAATGAATTTAAAAAGTTTACTCCCCCAACAACTCTGGGTTTGCAGGTAAATACCTGGAGGAAACTGGAACTGAGTCGTGCAGACCAAGAAGGTTTCAAGATCCGTCTGCATGGAGTTCACCGGATGGCAGTGGGATATTACAACTAGCTGAAGCACTTCTGCGTGAGGGAGGTACAAATTTAGGAGAATATCATGCTTGCTACCCACTGACCTCTGTAACTCGTTAACAGTAAAATTTTCTGCTGCACACATAAAGAATACCTATGTGAGCGAGGTCAAACGGATACACCATCAATACTCAGTGCCTTCAGGCAGGATGGAAAGAAAATTATAGATATTCAAAATAACTATTGACACTTTTTTCCAAAATAGCATTTGGAAAGAAGGAACTCATTCCCATTGTCTGAAAAGCTCACCTATGAACTGCTCGAAATGCCCTGATGGTGGTGAGACCAGTCAGTGTCTCAGAGAACTGCGTATATATTGGTGACAATGTGATAGCTGTGAGGCGCTTGAGCTCCCTTGAGGTGAAGCGGTAGTAGCGCTGCATGTAGAAGTAGAGTATAACCAATGGCACCAGAATCAGCAAGATCCACGGAAGACTGTAGCTAATCATCAGGATTGTACCAAACAGGCCATACGTAGATGCCAGGAATATATTGAGGATGAAGGGTAGTGTGTCGTCCACACAGTAGAGATCAGACGAGAAACGGTTCACAATGCGTCCGATTGGTGTAATATCAAAGAACATTATTGTTGCCTAAAAATAAAATGAAAAACAATGAAGAACATTTTTCCAATTTCTTTCCCTGATGCTTGAACAGCGAGTTGGGCATTCTATTAAATTAAACAGTGTATTACAACCAATTCCCAATGGGCTCCATCTATACTTGCGCTGTGTAGGTTACTGCACAGCAATCAGAAACAGAAAGCCAGTTTTATGTCTCTAAATCACAGAATCATACAGTGCAGAAGAGGCCCTTCAGCCCATCGAGTCTGCACCAACACGTGAGAAACACCTGACCTTCCTACCTAATCCCATTTACCAGCACTTGGCCCATAGCCTTGAATGTTATGACGTGCCAAGTGCTCATCCCGGTACTATTTAAAGGATGTGAGGCAACCCGTCTTCACACCCTCCCAGGCAGTGCATTCCAGACCGTCACCACCCTCTGGGTAAAAAAGATTTTCCTCACATGCCCCCTAAACCTCCTGCCCCTCACTGTGAACTTATGTCCCCTCGTGACTGACTCTTCAACTAAGGGGAGCAGCGGCTCCCTATCCACCCTGTCCATGCCCCTCATAATCTTGTACACCTCAATCAGGTCACCCCTCAGTCTTCTCTGCTCCAACAAAAACAACCCAAGTCTATCCAATCTCTCTTCATAACTTAAATGTTTCATCCCAGGCAACATCCTGGTGAATCTCCTCTGCAACCCCTCCAGTGCAATCACATCCTTCCTATAATGTGGCGACCAGAACTGCACATAGTACTCCAGCTGTGGCCTCACCAAGGTTCTATACAACTCCAACATGACCTCCCTACTTTTGTAATCTATGCCTCAATTGATAAAGGCAAGTATCCCATATGCCTTTTTCACCACCCCACTAACATGCCCCTCCGCCTTCAGAGATCTATGCACACACACGCCGAGGTCCCTTTGTTCCTCAGAACTTCCTAGTGCCATGCTGTTCATTGAATGCTTCCTTGTCAAATTACTCCTTCCAAAGTGTATCACCTCATGCTTTTCAGGGCTAAATTCCATCTGCCACTTATCTGCCCCTTTAACCATCCCGTCTATACCTTCCTGTAGCCCAAGACATTCAACCTCACTGTTAACCACCCGGCCAATCTTTTTGTCATCCGCAAACTTACTAATCCTACCCCCCACATAGTCATCTATGTCGTTTATATAAATGACGAATAATAGGAGACCCAGCACAGATCCCTGTGGTACGCCACTGGACACTGGCTTCCAGTCACTAAAGCATCCTTCTGTCATCACCCTCTGTCTCCTACAACTAAGCCAATTTTGAATCTACCTTCTCAAATTACCCTGTATCTCATGTGCATTTGCCTTCTTGATAAGTCTCCCATGTGGGACCTAGTCAAAGGCTTTGCTGAAATCCACATAAATTACTTCAACTACACTACCCTCATCTACACACCTGGTCACCTCCTCAAAAAATTCAATCAAATTTGTTAGGCATGACCTCCCTCTGACAAAGCCATGCTGACTATCCCTGATCAAACCTTGCCTCTCCAAGTGGAGATTGATTCTCTCCTTCAGAATTTTCTCCAATAGTTTCCCTACCATTGATGTGAGACACACTGGTCTGTAGTTCCCTGGCTTATCTCTACAACCCTTCTTAAATAGTAGAGCCACATTAGCTGTTCTCCAGTCCTCTGGCACCTCCCCCGTGGCCAGACAGGAATTAAAAATTTGGGTCAGAGCCCCTGCAATCTCCCCCCTTGCCTCCCTCAGCAGTCTGGGACACAAATCATCCAGACCTGGAGATTTGTCCACTTTTAAGCCTGCCAACACCTCCAATACCTTGTCATTCCCTACATCAATTTGCTCAAGAACCTCGCAGTCCCTCTCCCCGAGTTCCATACCTTCATCCTCATTCTCTTGGGTGAAGACGGATGTGAAGTATTCGTTCAACACTCTACCGATGTCCTCTGGCTCCACCCATAGATTGCCCCTTGGTCCCGAATGGGCTCTACTCTTTCCCTGGTTATCCTCTTCCCACTGATATACTTATAGAATATCTTGGGATTTTCCCTACTTTTACCAGCCAGAGCTTTCTCATATCCCCTCTTTGCTCTCCTTTGCTTTCTTAAGCTCCACCATGCACATCCTATACTCCACTAATGCCTCTGCTGATTTTCTCCCCTTATACTTGCTAAAAGCCTCTCTTTTCCTTCTCATCGTATCCTGAATATCTCTGGTCATCCATGGTTCTCTGGGCTTGTTACTCCTTCCTATCACCCTAGAGGGAACATGTTGAGCCTGTACCCTCCCCATTTCCTGTTTGAACACCCCCCAACTGCTCTTCTGTAGATTTCCCCACAAGTAGCTGTTCCCAGTCTCCCTTGGCCAGTTCCTGCCTTATTTTACTAAAATCCACTCTCCCCCCAATCCAAAACATTTTTTTGCAACTTGTCTATTTCTTTGTCCATAACAAGCTTAAATTATACTATATTGTGGACGCTATCACTAAAATGCTCCCCCACCACCACCCCAACCACCTGTCTGGCTTCATTCCCCAGAATTAGGTCCAGCACTGCGCTGTCCCTTGTTGAATCCTCTACATATTGACCAAAAAATTTCTCCTGTACACGTTTCAAGAAATCCACTCCATCCAAGCCCTTAACACTATGTCTATCCCAATTAATGTTGGGAAAGTTGAAATCACCTAACATTACCCTATTGTTATTGTTTTTACACACCTCTGCAAATTGTGCACATATTTGCTCCTCAATTTATCGCTGACTATCTGGGGGTCTATAATAAACACCTAACAATGTGGCTGCCCCTTTTTTATTCCCAAGCTCTGCACACAAGGCTTCACTCAATGCCCCCTCCAAGATGATATCTCTCCTTACTGCAGTAACTGACTCCTTAACTAATAATGCAATGCCTCCTCCTCTTTTACCCCCTCCCCTGTCTCGCCTGAAGATTCTATATCCCGGAATGTTGAGCTGCCAATCCTGCCCCTCCCTCAACCACATCTCAGTGATGGCTGCTATATCACAATTCCACGTGTCAATCCTCACCCTTAACTCATCCGTTTTACCTGTAATACTCCTGGCATTAAAGTAGAGGTTACCCAGCCTTGCCTTACTCCCTTGAAATTAAATGTAGCTGTACTCCCTCTGACTTGATTGTTTTACTGCATTATGATGTGTCCCTGTTCTGCTAACATTCTGTGTCCCCTCCCCCTGCCAAATTAGTTTAAATTCCTCCCAACTGCCCTTGCAAACCTTCCTGCAAGGATGTTAATCCCACTCTAGTTCAGATGTAGACCATCCCGCTTGTACAGGTCTCACCTTCCCCAGAAACGGTCCCAGTGATCCAGGAATCTAAAACCCTCCCTCCTGCATCAACTCTTAAGCCACGTATTCATCTGCGCTATTCTCCTATTTCTGTGCTCGCTAGCACGTGGCACTGGGAGTAATCCAGAGATTACAACCTGAGAAGCTGCTTTTCAGTCTACTGCCTAAATCCCTGAATTCTTGATGCAAGACCTCATCCCTCTTTCTACCTATGTCACTGGGACCAACATGTACCATGACCTCTGTCTTATCACCCTCCCCCTTCAGGATGCGCTGCAGCCATTCAGTGACATCCTGGACCCTGGCACTAGGGAGGCAACACACCATCCTAGAGTCACGTTGACAGCCACAATAACATCTATCTGTTCCCCTGACTATAGAATCCCCTATTACTATTGTTCTTCCTCCCCTCCTGAACAGACAAGCTGCTTGTGGTGACAGAAGTTTGGCTCTGTCTGTACTCCCTGAAGGAACCAGCCTCCAAAATGGAGTACCGATTTGTGAGCGAGACCCCAGGGTGCACCTGAACTACCTGCCTGTTTCTCTTGGACTGCCTGGTGGTCACCCATTTCTTTCCTTCCTTCTGTCCCTTCAGCTGCGGTGTGACCACCTCTCTAAACGTGCTATCCACGATGCTCTCAGACTCGCGGATGCTCCACAGCGTCCAAGACCTGCAGCTGGACACACTTCCTGCACACATGCTGGTCCCAGGTACTGGAAATGTTCCCAGCTTCCCACATGGAGCACTAGGAGCACACCACGGCATTGAGCTCTCCTGCCATGACTTATCCCTTTAAATTAAACCTTTTAAATCAATTACTTTAGGGCCCTTCTTTCCTGATCCTCGTTACTACAGAATATACTAACTATAAACCACAAAAAGACTTTAAACTATAAGCGATAAAAGTAGTAAATATTTACCCTACCTTACCCACTACTTACCAGTCATTTCTCTCCCTTGTAGCCTCTACTGCTGCAGCAGGGCAAGACCACTCTCTGAAGATTTAAGAAGTATGATTGCAAAGAAAAAATGCGAAAAGCATTTCTCTTCCCCTTTTCACCGAATTCACACTATGCACCAAATTGCCAATACCCACACGCACTCTGGCTGTGTCTCACTCAGGATGAGGTCTCTCCCCTTCTCGTGTGCAAGCTGTAGTGTTAAAAGATCTTTGAACATAGTGAATACTCCAGGGATTGAACCTACAATGCACTGCACTATCCAATGCATTCCATTTGTGCATTGACTTTATATTTTATTCTTATGGGGCATTTGGGTCAGTCAGTGGAGTGCATCATGAACTGAGTGCAAGAGTTGGAAATTTGTGAGAGTGGGAATTTAGGAAGGAGGGGGAAGGAGGTGTTGCTTTGTACCTCTAACTCTTGAAGTGGTTTGTGTACGCTTAAGCCAGTAAGTATTTAACATTCTGTCCAGTGTTTGCATGCTTTGCGCAAGTTATGATGTCGAAAAAGAAAAACTTAGAATAAACTCAAATATAGACATGAATAATATAAATAATTTACAGTAAGATATGGCAGAGCAGGTTATGTGTCTGACAGCAGTCTGTGGGTGCTTGTGGACAGGGAACCTGTCCTGAGTGAACACATCGGGAGTAGTTGTTTCTATCTCGAAACTCTCTGTCTCTGAGTCAGTGAGCTGGAGTCGGCATTGGAGACATGCCGACACACAAGGGAGGATGTGAAGTCTCTGGATAGTTTGTTCCAGGCCTCCAGTAGTAGTTTATAGGTCCCCGAACAGGAGTTGTACTGTTAGACAGAGCATTAAGCAAGAAATAATTGGAGCTTGTAACAAAGGCATTTTAATAATTGTGGGGTCTTTAATCTTCATATAGGCTGGGCAAATCAAAGTGGCAAAGGTCGTTTGGAAAACAAGTTTGTGGGGTGCTTTGTGCAATGAAGCAGGTTTAATTAATAGCCTTATAGCAAAAGATTCTTGGGAAAAAGTGATCATAATACAACTGAATTCTATATTAAGTTTGAGAGTGACAAACTCCAGGTCTAAACAAGAATCTTGAAATTCAAAATGTTCAACAAAAATATATTCCATTAAAGAACTTAGCAAATACAGAACAGAAATTTAGTGGCTTTCTGTGAAGTTAAGGATCGTATTAAATTAAAAGAAAAGGCACATAACATTGTCAAAATAGTAGTAAACCTGAGGATTGTGAGAATTTTAGAAATCAGCAAAAGGCCACCAAACAGTTGATAAAAAAAGAAATAAATAAAATATGAGAAATATAAAAACATGTTGCAAGAGCTTTTGCAGGTTTAAAAAAAAGAGAAAAGCAACGACAGTAAACATTGGTCCCTTAGAGGCAGGGGCAGAAGAAATTATCATGGGAAATAAGGAAATGGCAGTGGTGTTGAATAAATATTCTGTGTCACAGTAGAAGCCAAATTATATAACAGAAATAGATGTAACCAATGGGCTATTAAGGTGAAGGAACTTAAATAATTGCTGAAAAGAGATTTGTTGCTGAAACTATTCATCTTGCATTTATCAGGACAAACGTAAGAATGGCAAATCTCAAACAAACACAATTTATACTACCAGAGTAAAACTGTGCTGAGTTCTGAAGAAGAGCCATATAAACTCGAAACGTATCTCTCCACCGATGCTGACAGACCTGCTGCGTTTTTCAAGCAATTATTGTTTTCGTTTCGGATTTCCAGCATCTGCAGTATTTTGCTTTTATAAAACTGTGCTGATTGGTTGGAAGTCTGATTGGCCGAAGCATTGCCATGGAGAAAGCAACAGGGAACTATAGGCTCCCCATGCTCTCGGGTAATTCAAAAAAGCTCAAGGCTTAAACGTATTCCTTTTGTTTGCAGAGAACGGGTTCCTGCATGTGAATGTCGCTTCTAGCAAGTGTAAGTGAGCAACATTACGAGTTTGACTGATCATTTTAAATTGGTTGCTGGTGTAGCTCAGGTTTGTCCAACCTATGGCTCCAGGGCCAGAATCCAGGCCATTATGCCTCTCTGCTTGGCACGCAGACCCAGCTTCAAAATGCCGGTAAGTGCGTGAAGGATTCAGTAAAGAGCTGCTCCTCCAATCATAGGTCACTTCTCTCTTGCATTTGCTGCTAATAGGCTCACTAGTCTGTGATTAGAGGAGCAGCAAACATTGTGCTTCATTCAGCCTGCGGCATGAACGCTGGTGGTGACAGCTGTTTGGGGGAGAGAGAGAGAGAGAGAGAGAGAGAGAAGGCCCCCTACAGGAATCAACATGGTGAAGCGGCATTTGCATCAACAGCAAGACCCAGGACAGCTGGTGTTTTGGACAGGGCAGGGAGAAGGAGGTCTGTCCCGAACCTCTGCTCAATGTTTTAATCTTCAAACCACCCAGGCCCGGTGGGGGGCCATGAGTGAATGAGTCCTGACTGAATGAAAATCCTAAGATGTTTTACCAGCACATTAAGAGCAAGAGAATAACTAAGGAAAAGGTAGGGTCTATCAGAGATGCACATGATAACATGTGGGTTGATGCAGAAGATGTTGGCAGGCTTCACAATGGGTACTTTGTTTCTGTCTTCACTAAGCAGAGGGATGATGCAGACATTCCTGTTAAAGAGGAGGAGTGTGAAATATTAGATACAAGCATAGTGAGAGGAAGTAGTGGAGGGACTGGCATCCTTGAAGGTGGAAAAATCACCAGGGCCAGATGGATTGTATCCCAGGCTGCTGAAGGAAGCCCGGGAGGAAATAGCGGATGATCTGAGGATCATTTTCCAATTCTCCCGAGATACAGGTGAGGTCCCAGAGGATTGGAGGTCTGTGAACATTGTACCATTATTTAAAAGAGTGCAAGGGATAGGCCAGAAAATTATAGGCCAGTTAGTCTGACTTTGGTGGTGGCCAAATTATTGGAAACAATTCTGAGAGACAGGATAAACTGTCACTTCCAAAGGCACAGATTGATCAGGGTTAGTCAGCATGGTTTTGTAAGGGGAAGATCGTGTCTTACTAACTTAATAGAATTTTTTGTGGAAGCAACAAGGAGAATTGTTGAGGGTAGTGCAGTGGATGTTGTCTACATGGATTTCAGTAAGGCATTTGACAAGGTCTCACATGACAGATTAGTCAGGAATGTGAGATCTCATGGGATACACGGGAAGATGGCAGGTTGGATCCAAAATTGACTCAGTGACATGAAATAAAGGGTAATGGTCAATGGATGATTTCCAGTGGTGTTCCACAGGGCTCAGCGTTGGGGCCCTTGCTGTTTGTTGCATATATTGATGCCTTAGACTTAAATGTGGGACGCATGATTGGGATATTTGCAGATGACACAAAAGTTGGCCGTGTCATTGATAGTGAAGAGGATAGCTGTCGACTCCAGAATATCAATGCTTTGGCTGAGTGGATGGAGAAGTGGCAAATGGAATTCAATCCAGAAAAGTGCAAGGTTTGGGGAGGGCAAACGAAGCAAGGAAATACTCAATAAACGGGAAGTTATTCAGAGGGGTTGAGGAAGTGAGAGACCTTGAAGTGCATGACCACAGGTCCTTGAAGATGGCAGGACAAGTGGACAAGGTGGTCAAGAAACTATTGGGAATGCTTTCCTTTATTGGGCAAGGTACTGAATACAAAAGCAGGGATGTAATGGTGGAACTATATAAAATGCTGGTTAGGCCACAGCTGGAATTTTGTGTACAGTTCTGGTCACTACAATGCAGGAAGGACATAATTGCTCTGGGGAGAGTGCAGAGGAGATTTGCAAGAATGTTGCCAGGGCTTGAAAACTGTAGCTATGAGGAGAAAGTGGATAAACTTGGATTATTTTCCTTAGAACAGAGAATGCGAAGGGGTGACCTAATTGAGGTGTACAAAATTATGAGGCGCCTAGATACAGTAAACAGGAGAGACTTGCGTCTCCTAGCTGAGGGGTCAATTACCAGGGGGCATAGGTTTAAGGTGATTGGCAGAAGGATTAGAGGGGACATAGTGAAGCAGCCCACTTTATTGGCATCACATCCACTAACACACTCCCTCCGCCACCGACACACCATAGCAGCAGCGTGTACCATCTACAAGATGCACTGCAGGAATTCACCGAGGCTCCTTCGACAGCATTTTCCAAATCCGTGACCACTACCATCGAAAAGGATGAGGGCAGCAGATAGATGGGAACACCACCACCTGCAGATTCCCCTCCAAGCCACTCACCATCCTGACTTGAAAATATATTGCCGTTCCTTCACTGTTGCTGGGTCAAAATCCTGGAACTCCCTAACAGCACTGTGGATGTACCTACACCACAAGGACTGTAGCGGTTCAACAAGGCAGCTCTCTATCACCTTCTCAAGGGCAACTAGGGATGGGCAATAAATGCTGGCCCAGCCAGCGAAGCCCACATCCCTTGAATGAATAAAAAAAAGTGGAAGTAAAGCTTTTTCACCCAGAGAGTGGTGGCCATCTGGAATTCACTGCCTAAGTTGGTGGTTGAGGCTGAAAGACTCGACTCATTTAAAAGGTACCTGGATCTGCATCTGAAGTGATGTAACCTGCATGGCTACGGATCAGGTGCTGGGAAGCGGGATAGAAATGAGCGGCTAGTTTCTTTTTCCTCTTTGTTGGCTGGCACAGGCACTTTTTTTTTAATCATTCACAGGATGTGGGCTTCGGAATATATTTCCAAGTCAGGATGGTGAGTTACGTGGAGGGGAATCTTCAGGTGATGGTGCTCCCACCTATCTGCTGCCCTTGTCCTTCCAGGTGGTAGTGGTCGAGGATTTGGAAGGTACTGCCTAAGGAGCCTTGGTGAATTCCTGCAGGGCATCTTGTAGATGGTACACACTGTTGCGTCGATGGTGGGGCCGAGGACACTACCTTGAGGAACTCCTGCAGTGCTGTCCTGGAGCTGAGATGACTGACCTCCAACAACCACAACCATCTTCCTTTGTGCTAGGTATGAATCCAACCAGCGGAGAGTTTTCCCCCGATTCCCATTTACTCAAGTTTTACGAGGGCTCCTTGATGCCACACTCGGTGAAATCCTGCCTTGATGTCACTCTCACCTCACCTCAGGAGTTCAGCTCTTTTGTTCTAGTTTGAATCAAGGCTGTAATGAGGTCAGGAGCTGAGTGGCCCTGGCGGGACCCAAGCTGAGCATCAGTGAGCAGGTTATTGCTAAGCAAGTGCCACTTGATAGCACTGTTGATGATCCCTTCCATCACTTTACTGATGACGGAGAGTAGACTGATGGGGCAATAATTGGCTGGGTTGGATTTGTCCTGCTTTTTGTGTGCAGGACATGCCTGGGCAATTTTCCACATAGCCGGGTAGATGCCAGTGTTGTAGCTGCAAAAACAGCTTGGCTAGGGGCGCAGCAAGTTCTGGAGCACAAGTCTTCAGTACTATTGTCGGGATATTGTCAGGGCCCATAGCCTTTGCAATATCCAGTGCCTTCGGCTGCTTCTTGATATCACGTGGAGTGAATCGAATTGGCTGAAGACTGGGACGTGTGAATCTGGGGACCTCCAGAGGAGGCCGAGATGGATCATCCACTCAGAACTTCTGGCTGAAGATTGTAGCAAATGATTCAGCCTTATCTTTTGCATTGATGTGCTGGGATCCTCCATCATTGAGGATGGGGATATTTGTGGAGCCTCCTGCTCCAGTGAGCTGTTTAATTGGCCACCACCATTCATGACTGGATGTGGCAGGATTGCAGAGCTTAGATCTGATCCATTGGTTGTGGGATCGCTTATCTCTGTCTATCACTTGCTGCTTATGCTGTTTGGCACCCAAGTAGTCCTGTGCTATAGCTTCACCAGGTTGACACCTCATTTTTAAGTATGTCTGGTGCTGCTCCTGGCATGCCCTCCTGCACTCTTCATTGAACCAGGGTTGATCCCCTGGCTTGATGGTAATGGTAGAATGGGGGATATGCTGGGCCATGAGGTTACAGATTGTGCTTGAGTACAATTCTGCTACTGCTGATGGCCCACAGCGCCTCATGGATGCCCAGTCTTGAGTTGCTAGATCTGTTTGAAATCTATCCCATTTAGCACGGAGGTGGTGCCACACAACACGAGGGAGGGTATCCTCAATGTGAAGTCATAGTCATAGAGTCATGGAGGTCGACAGCACAGAAAAGGGCCCTTTGGCCCATCAAGTCTGCGCTGGTCAAACAAGTATCTAACTATTCTAATCCCATTTTCCAGCACTAGGCCCATAGCCTTGTATGTCATGGCACCGCAAGTGCACATACAAATACTTAAATGTTATGTGGATTTCAGCCTCTACCACCCTTTCAGGCAGTGCGTTCCAGATTCCCACCACCATCTGGATGAAAAAATTCTTCCTCACATCCCCTCCAAACCTCCTGCCCCTTACCTTAAATCTATGCCCCCTAGTTATTGATCCCTCCACCAAGGGGAAAAGTTCCTTCCTGTCTACCCTATCTATGCCCCTCATAATTTTATACACCTGAATCATGTCCCCCCTCAATCTCCTCTGCTCTGCCCAGGGAAAATAACCCCAGTCTATCCAATCTCTCCTCATAACGAAAACTCTCCAGCCCAGGCAACGTCCTGGCAAATCTCCTCTGCACTCTCTCTAGTGTAATCACATCCTTCCTATAATGCAGATTCCAGAACTGTACGCAATACTCCAGCTGTGGCCTAACCAGCGTTTTATACAGTCCCAGCATAACTTCCCTGCTCTTATATTTTAAGCCTCGGCTAATAAAGGCAAGTATCCCATATGCCTTCTTAACCACCTTATCTACCTGTCCCGGTGGACATACACACCAAGGTCCCTCTGATCCTTGGTACTTCCCAGGGTCCGACTATTCGTCGTGTATTCCTCTGCCTTATTTGTCCTGCCCAAGTGCTTCACCTCACACTTATCCAGATTATTTACCACCCCACCAATTTTTGTGTCATCTGCGAACCTGCTTATTGACCCTCCTACATTCAAGTCTAAATCGTTTATATATACCACAAACAGCAAGGGACCGAACACTGATCCCTGTGGAACCCCACGGGACACAGGCATCCAGTCACAAAAACACCCATCTGCTTCCTGCCACTCAGCCAATTCTGGATCCAATTTGCCAAATTGCCTTGGATCCCATGGGCTCTTACCTTTGTTATCAGTCTCCCGTGCGGGACCTTATCAAAAGCCTTACTGAAGTCCAAGTATACTACGTCAAATGCATTGTCCTCATTTACACACCTGGTCACCTCTTTGAAAAATTCAATCAAATTGGTCAGGCATGACCTCCCCTTAACAAAATCATGCTGACTGTCCTTTATTTATCCCTGCCTCTCCAAGTGTAGATTAATTCCGTCCCTCAGAATTGCTTCCAATTGTTTCCCCACCACAGAGGTTAGACTGACTGGCCTGTAGTTCCCTGGTTTATCCCTTCCTCCCTTCTTGAATAATGGTACCACATTGGCTGTTCTCCAGTCCTCTGGCACCTCTCCTGTGGCCAGAGAGGTTTTGAAAATTAATGCCAGCGCCCCTGCTATCTCCTCCCTTGCCTCACTCAACAGCCTGGGATACATTTCATCCGGGCCTGGAGATTTATCTACTTTTAAGCCTGCCAGACCACTTATAACCTCCTCCCTTTCTATGCTAATTTCTTTAATGATATCACAGCCCTTCTGCCTGATTTCCATACCCACGTTGTCCGTCTCACTTGTGAACACCGACACAAAGTATTCATTTAGAACCCTACCTACGTCTTCCGGCTCCACACACAAATTACCACTATGGTCCTTATTGGCCCTACTCTTTCCCTAGTTATCCTCTTACTCTTAATGTACTTGTAAAATAACTTTGGATTTTCCTTTATTTTACCTGCCAATGGTTTTTCATGCCCTCTTTTTTCTCTCCTAATTTCCTTTTTAAGTTCCCCCCTACACATTCTTTTCTCCTCTAGGGCTTCTGCTGTTTTGAGGCCTCGGTATCTGCCTCCCTTTTTCTCTTTATCCAATCCTGAATATCCCTCGACATTCAGGGTTCCCTGGATTTTTGATCCCACCCTTTGTCTTTACTGGAATACGTTGGCCCTGTACTCTCCCTATTTCCTTCTTGAATGAGTCCCACTGCTCTGACGCAAATTTACCTAAAAGCAGCTGCTCCCAGTCCACTCTGGCCAAATCATATCTGAAGGTGGGACTTCGCCTCCACGATGATTGTGTGGTGGTCACTCTGACCGATACTGTCATGGACAGATGTCTTTGCAGCAGGCAGGTAGGCAAAGGATCAGGTCAAATATGTTTTCCTTCTTGTTGGTTTCGTCACCACCTGCCGCTGACCCAGTCTAGCAGCTATGTCATTTAGGACTTAGCCAGCTCGATCAGTAGTAGTGCTATCAAGCCACTCTTGTTGATGGACATTTATTGCCCATTCCTAATTACCCTTGAGAAGGTGGCTGTGAGCTGCCTGCTTCAACTGCTGCGGTCCATGTGGTGTAGGTACACACACAGTGCAGTTAGGGAGGGAGTTCCAGGATTTTGACCCAGTGACAATGAAGGAATGGCGATATATTTCCAAGTCAGGAGGGTGGTGTCTGCTGCCTTTGTCCTTCTTGAGGGTAGTGGCTGTGGGTTTGGAAGGTGCTGTCTGAGGAACCTTGGTGAATTCCTGCACTGCATCTTGTAGATGGTCGCTGGGTCAAAATCCTGGAACTTCCTTCCTAACAGCAGTGTGGGTGTACACCACATGGATTGCAGCAGTTCAAGAAGGCAGCTCACCACCGCCTTCTCAAGGGCAACTAGGGATGGGCAATAAATGCTGGCCCAGCCAGTGAAGCCCAAATCTCGTGAATGAATAAAAAAAAATTAAGTATTTCTAAATGTTTTGCTATTACATCCTTTATAATAGACTCTAACGTTTTCCCAATAACAGATGTTAAGCTAACTGGCCTATAGTTCCGTTTTTTGTCTCCCTCCCTTTTTGAATAAGGATGTTACATCGGCAGTTTTCCAATCCTCTGGAACGATTCCAGAATCTAAGGATTCTCGGAAGATTACTACCAGTGCATCCACTATCCCTGTAGCTACTTCCTTTAATATCCTAAGATGCAACCCATCAGGTCCAGGGGACTTATCAGCCTTTAGCCCCATTAGTTTCCCTAGTACTTTTTCTCCAATGATTGTTATTGTATTTATTTCCTCCACCACTTTTGCCCCTTAATTATTTAGTATCTTAGGAATGTTGTTAGTGTCTTCTACCATGAACACTGACGCAAATTATTTGTTCAACTCCTCTGCCATTTCCTGGTTCCCCATTATTATTTCCCCAGCCTCATTCTCTAAGGGGCCTATGTTCACTTTGGCCTCTCTCTTCCTTTTAATATATTTAAAGAAGCTCTTACTGTCAGCTTTTATATTACTGGCTCGTTTATCCTCAAATTTTATTTTCTCCCTCTTTATTATTTTTTTGGTCATCATTTGTTGGTTTTTAAAACTTTCCCAATCCTCTGTCTTACCACCAATCTTTGCCACATTGTATGTTTTTTCTTTCAATTTGACATTATCCTCAACTTCCTAGGTTAAACATGGTCGGTTTATCCCCTTCCTAGAATCCTTCTTCCTCACTGGGATATATCTTTGTTGTGAGTCATCAACCATTTTCTTAAACTTCTGCAATTGTTCATCAACTGTCTTTTCTGCTAAACTCCTTTCCCAGTCCACTCCAGCCAACTCTGCCCTCATCCCTTTGCAATTACCCTCATTTAAGCTTAGCACGGTTGTTTCCGACCCAGGTTTCTTACTCTCAAACTGAATGCTAAGTTCGACCATGTTATGGTCACTGTTTCTTAGGGGATCTTTCACTCTGGGATCACTTATTAAAACTGCCTCATTACACATTTCCGGATCCAAAATAGCCTGATTACTGGTTGGATCCACAACATGTTGTTCTAGGAAAATGTCCCAAATACATTCTATGAATTCTTGCTCCTAGCTACCTCTGCCAATTTGATTTTCCCAACCTACATGAAGATTAAAGTCTCCCATGATTAATGTACTGGATTTTTACATGCCCTCATTATCTCCTGATTTATTCTCTGTCCTGCAGTACAGCTACTGCTAGGAGGCCTATTGACTACTCCCATCAGTGTCTTCTTCGTCTTATTATTTCTTACCTCCACCCATATGGATTCTACATCTTCCAATCCAAGCTCATTTCTTGCTCTCATATTTATTCCATCTTGTACTAACAAAAAGCTAACCTACCACCCTTTTCTTCCTGCCTGTCCTTTCAAAAAGTCACATACCTCTGAATATTTAATTCCCAGCTTTGATCTCCTTGTAACCATGTGCCCGTAATGGCTATAAGATCATACCCATTAACCTCTATTTGTGCCGTTAATTCATTTATTTTGTTCCGAATACTACGTGCATTTAAGTAAAGAGCCATTAATTTTGCCTTTTTGACCATTTTTTTCCCCTTTGACTATATTTGCTGCTGTTTTTTTAATGTTTGTACACTCTGTCCCTTCCTATCACACTCTGGGTATCATTACCTAAATAACTGCCCTGCAAGACTGCCATATCCTTTTACTTTCTAAGTCTACGTATCCCCTCTCCAGAACCCACGTCCCCTTCCCCCTCTATTTAAAGCCCTCACTACAGCCCCAGTTATCCGATTCTGGTCCCAGCACAGTTCATGTGAAGCCCATCTTACCAGAATAACTCTCTTCTATGCCAGTACTAGTGCCAGTGGCCCATGAATACCCGGCCGCAAACATTGCAGCGGAATAAGGGCAGAGTCGGTCCGGACGACCACCGTCAACTGCCCGCTGCCTGGCCCTATTTATGGCCCCTTTGCCAGGCCAGGGGCAGGCTAACAAGGATGTCCACCTCCCTCCCTGCCCTCCTCCACAGCGGGTGCTGACTTTCTTTATATGTGATCACAGTTCATCAAAAAACAACTGAACAAAAGATGAAAGGAAATAAACAATTGAACTGAGATGAAAGGGGGAAAAAAAGTATTTTAGAGTTATTGTGGAGAGCTTAGGATAGCTGAAGCTGTTTGACCTGTGGTGACTATAGCTGGAGCTGCTGTAGCTGTTGTGCTGAAACTGTGAGATGTAGCAACTGGAACTGTGGGCTTAGAGAAGATGCAGTTTGAATCAACCATCCAATCAAGCCAGAAAAGTCTTTGGCTGAAAAAAGCAGTTTTATTCTGAAGTTTGGATTTTCACAGCAGAGTGAAAGAGATTTACAGGTCATGAGGTATGCCTTTATTGAAGCTACAGCAGTTTGTCTTGAGTAATATTAATGGATCTTTTTTATAATTAAACATCTATAAGGCAGTGTTGCCTGAAGGTCTTTTTTGGGGGAATGTGTTGTAAGACTAACCTTAATTGTACAACTGTAATCTTGTGTGCTTAAGTTTTCTTTTATTCTTGTTAATAAAACTGTTACTTGTAATATTTCAAATCCCAAAAGTGTGAGTGGACCTTTTACTGTTGAGATCAGCACACCTTCTCATTTTCAGAATACAACAAAAAAGGGTATGGCCCATAAGCCAAGTTTCCCTCTGGGATTTGTTTTTTTTAATTAATTCATGGGGTGTGGGCATCGCTGGTGAGGCCAGTATTTTATGCCCATCCCTAACTGCCCTCATTCAGAGGGCATTTTTAAGAGTCAACCACATTGCTGTGGGTCTGGAATTATATGTAGGCCAGACTAGCAGATTTCCTTCCCTGAACCAGATGGGTTTTTACAACAATCACCAATGGTTTCATGATCATCATTAGATGGTCATACTTTAATAATAGTTATCATTAGACTTTTAATTCCAGGTTTTTATTGAATTCAAACTTCTTCATCTGCCATGGTGGGATTCGAACCCAGGTCCCCAGAGCAATACCGTGGGTCTCTGAATTACTAGTCCAGTGACAATGCCACTATGTCTTCGCCTCCCCATTTGTACAGCAATTAACATCGGCTGTGGTCATAACATAGATCAAGAACTGAATGGAATGGGGGTCAAACCTGGGAGATTTGCTGGTCTCACTCTTTTATATTGAAGTGGAAAGTTGAAAGATACATAGTTATAAATAAATATATAAATCAAGCCTTGAAAGATTTGGAACCCTAGGATCCAGGGTTGAGAAACTGACCTTTAACACCTGAAGTAAAAGCCTGTTGTGAATAATCACTGCGGCACAAATTGCTCCATAGGCGAAGAGAAATGCTCGGGCTGCTGTGAATACAGTATTTACTACAGCAATGCAGCCATAGACAGTGAGGTAGTACTTGATTTGTGGCGAAATCTTTCCTTTGGAGAGAGATCTGTCAACATAAATGGAGTGTGTTAGACAGCAAGCTACTATCTACCAATTTCACAAGAAGTATGGCACTATATTAGAGCCTTATCACCTCTCACTCAGAAACACCCTCGTGTTGTGCACATGCCTTGAATTATTTACCATGGCATTAAGTGTTGCCACATAGAAAATAATTCATTATTCAACCATACATCACAACTTGAAGTGTTAACATCCACTGCCAATCCTTCCAAGAGATGGTTCTCGCTCAACAAATCGGAAGGTGGGTGAACATGTAGCAGATGAAATTTAATGCAGGGAAGTGTGAAGTGAAGCATTTTGCTATGAAGAATGAGGAGATGGAATTTAAAAATAAAGGTACAATTCTAAGCGGGGGGCTTGCAGGAGCAGTGAGATCTGGGAAAAGATGTGCACAAAACATTTAAGGTGGCAGGGTAGGCTGAGAAAGTGGTTAATAAAGCATATGGGATGGACACATTGAGTGCAAAAGCAAGGAAGTCATGATAAACCTTTATAAAACACTGGTTAGTTAGGCCTTAACTGGAATATTGTATCTAATTTTGGGCACCATGCTTTAGAAAGGAAGTGAGGGTTTTAGAGAGGGTGCAGGATACTTGACGAGAATCATTCCAGTTTGAGGAACTTCAATTACATGCACCGTCCTTATGGCACTGTTCATAATTTTTCAATCTTCCTTACACCAATGAGTGGTATGAGAGGACCAAACACTTGTTCAAAAAAGGGTGTAAAGATATGCCCAGCAACTACAGGCTAGTCAGGTTAACTTTGGTTCTAGAACCAATAATTTGGGACAAAATCAATAGTCACGTGTGCATATGTGGGTTAATTAAGGAGAGGCAGCATGGATTTGTTAAGGGAAAATCGTATTTAACTGATTTGCTGGAGCTTTTTGAAGAGGTAACAGAGAGGGTTGATTAGGGAAATGCTGTTGATGTGGTGTACGTGGAATTCCAAAGGTGTTTGAAACAGTGTCAGACAACAACCTGTGAGCTAAATTAGAGCTCATGGAATAAAAGGGACAGTAGCAACATGGATAATAAATTGGCTGAGTGACAAGAAACAGAGAGTAGTGATGAATGGGTGTTTTTTGGACTGGACAAAGGTTTGCATTGGAGTTCCCCAAGGATCGGTATTGGGACCCTCGCTTTCCTGTTATATATGAAACACCTAGGCCTTGGTGTACAGGGCACAGTTTCAAAACCCGCAGATGATACGAAACTTGGAAGCATTGTGAACTGCGAGGAAGACAGTGTAGAACTTCAAAGCGACATAGAAAAGTTGATGGAACAGGCGGACAAGTGGCAGATGAAGTTCATTGGAGAGAAATGTGAAGTGATTAATGTTGATTGGAAGAAAATGGACAGACAATATAAAATAAAGGGTACAATTCTAAAGGAGATGCAGGAGTAGAGGGGCCTGGTGGTATATGTGCATAAGTCATTGAAGGTGGCAGGACAAGTTGAGTGTGTGGTTAATAAAACATGCATTATCCAACAGTACACTTCAACTATTTCCAGTTTCCTGGCCTTAACTGCACTTATGAACATACAAATTAGGAGCAGGAGTAGGCCACTCAACCCCTTGAGCCTGCTCCACCATTCAATAAGATCATGGCTGATCTGATTGTAACCTCAACTCCACATTCCTCCCTACCCACAATAATCTATCACCCCCTTGTTGTCAAGAATCGATCTACCTCTGCCTTAAAAATATTCAAAGACTGCTTCCACTGCCTTTTGCGGAAGAGAGTTCCAAAGACACACAACTCTCTGAGAGAAAACATTTCTCCTCATCTCTGTCTTAAATGGGTAACTCCTTATTTTTAAATAGTGACCTCTAGTTCTGGATTCTTCCACATTCACCTTCTCATGACCCTTCAGGATCTTATATAGAAACATAGAAACTAGGAGCAGGAGTAGGCCATTTGGCCCTTCAAGCCTGCTCAGCCATTCTTTATGATCATGGCTGATCATCCAACTCAATAGCCTGCTCCCGCTTTCTCCCCATATCCTTTGATCCCTTTCGCCCCAAGAGCTATATCTAACTCCTTCTTGAAAACATACAATGTTTTGGCCTCAACTACTTTCTGTGGTAGCGAATTCCACAGCCTCACCACTCTCTGGGTGAAGAAATTTCTCCTCAATTCAGTCCTAAATGGTCTACCCCGTATCCTCAGGCTGCGACCCCTGGTTCTGGACTCCCCTACCATCGGGAACATCCTTCTTGCATCTACCCTGTCTAGTCCTGTTAGAATTTTATAGGTTTCTATGAGATCCCCCCCCTCATTCTTCTGAACTCCAACGAATATAATCCTAACCGACTTAATCTCTCCTCATATGTCAGTCCCGCCATCCCAGGAATCAGTCTGGTAAACCTTCGCTGCACTCCCTCTATAGCAAGAACATCCTTCCTCAGATAAGGAGACCAAAACTGCACACAATATTCCAGGTGTCGTCTCACCAAGGCCCTGTATAATTGCAGCAAGACATCCCTTGCTCCTGTATTCGAATCCTCTTGCAATGAAGGCCAACATACCATTTGCCTTCTTTACCGCCTGCTGCACCTGCATGCTTACCTTCAGCGACTGGTCTTGTTACACATTCCCTTCTCTCAATTTATAGCCATTCAGATAATAATCTGCTTTCCTGTTTTTGCTACCAAAGTGGATAACCTCACATTTATCCACATTATACTGCATCTACCATGCATTTGCCTATTCACTCAGCTTGTCCAAATCACACTGAAGCATCTCTGCATCCTCCTCACAGCTCACCCTCCCACCCAGCTTTGTGTCATCTGCAAATTTGGAGATATTACATTTAGTTCCCTCATCTAAATGATTAATATATATTGTGAATAACTGGGTTCCCAGCACCGATTCCTGCGGTACCCCACTAGTCACTGCCTGCCATTCGGAAAAAGACCCATTTATTCCTACTCTTTGTTTCCTGTCTGCCAACCAGTTTTCTATCCATCTCAATACACTACCCCCAATCCCATGTGCTTTAATTTTACATGCTAATCTCTTGTGTGGGACTTTGTCGAAAGCCTTCTGAAAGTCCAAATAAACCACATCCACTGGCTCCCCCTCATAAACTCTACTAGTTACATCATCGAAATTGTGGATTTGTCAAGCATGATTTCTCTTTCATAAATCTATGCTGTGTCCGATTCTGCCGCTGTTTTCCACGTGCTCAGCTACTGATTCGTTTATAATGGATTCTAGAATTTTCCCCACTACCGACGTCAGGCTGACTGGTCTATAATTCCCTGCTTTCTCTCTGCCTCCCTTTTTAAATAGTGGGAGTTACATTAGTTGCCCTCCAATCTGTAGGAACTGTTCCAGAGTCTATAGAATCTTGGAAGATGACCACCAATGCATCAACTATTTCTAGGGCCACTTCCTTAAGTACTCTGGGATGTAGATTATCAGGCCCCGGGGATTTATCGGCCTTCATCCCATCAATTTCCCCAACACCATTTCCCTACTAATACTGATTTCTTTCAGTTCCTCCCTCTCACTAAACCCTGTGTTCCCCAACATTTCTGGCATGTTATTTATGTCCTCCTTTGTGAAGACAGAACCAAAGTATGTATTTAGTTGGTCAGCCATTTCTTTGTTCCCCATTATAAATTCCCCTGTTTCTGACTGTAAGGGACCTACATTTGTCTTCACCAATTTTTTTCTCTTCACATACCTATAGAAACTTTTACAGTCAGTTTTTATATTCCCCGCAAGCTTACTCTCATACTCTATTTTCCCCTTCTTAATCAACCCCTTGGTCCTCCTTTGCTGATTTCTAAAGTGCTCCCAATCCTCAGGTCTGTTGGGTTTTTTTTAGCCCATCTGTATGCCTCTTCCTTGGGTCTAATACTATCTCTAATTTCCCTCGTAAGCCATGGTTTGACCACCTTTCCTGTTTTACTTTTGTGTCAGACAAGAATAAACAATTATTGCAGTTCACCCATGCGTTCTTTGAATGTTTGCCATTGCCTTTCCACTGTAATCCCTTTAAGCAACGTTTCCCAATCTATCATAGCCAACTCACCCCTCATACCATCGTAGTTACCTTTATTAAGATTCAGGACCCTAGTTTCAGAATCAACTACGTCACTCCCCATCTTGATGAAGAATTCTATCATATTATGGTTGCTCATCCCCAAGGGGCCTCGCACATCTAGATTGCCAATTATTCCTTTCTCATTACATAATGCCCAGTTGAGGATGGCCTGTTCTCTAGTTGGCTCCTCAATGTCTTGGTCCAGAAAACCATCCCATATATACTCCAGGAATTCCTCCTCTATGGTATTGTTACTAATTTGATTTGTTCAATCTATATGCAGATTAAAGTCTCTAATTTCCTGTTTAATGCTATTCCCAACATCACCACCACAGTTTGGGGGTCTATATACAACCCCCACTAATGTTTTTATCCCGTTAGTGTTTCTCAGCTCTACCCATACAGATTCCACGTCGTCTGAGCTAATATCTTTCCTCACTATTGCGTTAATTTCCTCTTTAACCAGCAATGCAACTCCACCACCTTTTCCTTTTTGTCTGTCCTTCCTAAATACTGAATACCCCTGGATGTTCAGTTCCCATCCCTGGTCACCCTGCAGCCATGTCTCCGTAATCCCGACTATATCATACCTGTTTACATCTATTTGCGCGGTTAATTTATCTACTTCATTGTGAATGCTCCTCACGTTAAGGCACAAAGCCTTAAGGCTTGTCTTTTTAACATTACTTGTTACATATGTTTCAATCAAGTCACCTCTTACTCTTCTAAACTCCAACAGACACAAGTCTAGCCTGTCCAACATTTCCTCATAAGGTAACCCTCCCACTCCAGGTATTAGTCTCGTAAACCTTCTCAGAACTGCTTCCAACACATTTACATCTTTCCTTAAATAAGGAGACCAATACTGTACACAGTACAGTGCATTATACAGGGCATTGGTGAGGCCACATTTCGAATACTATGTGCAGTTTTGATCTCCTTATTTAAGGGAGGATGTAAACGCATTGGAGGAGGTTACTAGATTGATACCTGGAATGAGCAGGTTGTCTTATGAGGAAAGGTTAGACAGACTGGGCTTGGTTCCACTAGAGTTTAGAAGAATGAGGGGTGACTTGGTTGAAGTATATAAGATCCTGAACGGTATTGACAAGGTGGACGTCGAAAGGATGTTTCCTCTTGTGGGTGAATCCAGAACTAGGGGGCACTGCTTTAAAATTAGGGGTTGCCCTTTTAGGACAGAGATGAGGAGAAATTTTTTCTCTCAGAGGGTTGTGCAACTTTGGAACTCTCTGCCTCAGCAGGCAGTGGAAGCGGTGTCATTGAATATTTTTAAGGTGAAGGTAGATAGATTCTTGTTCAGCAAAGGGATCAATGGCTATCGGGGGTAGATAGGAATGTGGAATTCAAAACACAACCAGATCAGCCATAATCTTATTCAATGGTGGAGCAGGCTTGAGGGGCCTAATGGCATACTCTTGCTCCTATTTCTTATGTTATATTCTTATGTTATGTTTCTCCAGATGTGGCCTCACCAATATCCTGAATCACTGAACCATAACCTCCCTATTTTTGTACTCACTTCCCCTCGCAATAAACAATAACATTCTATTAGCTTTCTAGTTACTTCCATACTAGATATTGTGATTCATGCACTTGGACACCCAGATCTCTCTGCAACTCAGAGCTCAGCAATCTCTCACCATTTAGATATCATGCTTCTCTTTTATTTTTTCTGTCAAAATGGTCAAGTTCACATTTTCCCATATTATACTCCATATGCCAGATCTTCGTCCGCTCACTTAACCCATATCCCTTTGTAGCTTCCATATGTCTTCTTCACAACATACATTCCCACCCATCTTTGTGTCATCATCAAATTTAGCAACCGTAACTTCAGTCCCTTCATCCAAGTCATTGTAAAAAGTTGAGGCCCCAGCACTGATCCCTGTGGCACACCACTTGTTACATCTTGCCAACTAGAAAATGACTCATTTATGCCTACTCTGTTTCCTGTTAGCTAGCCAATCTTCTATCCATGCCAATCTGATACCCCCTACACCATGAGCTTTTATTTTCTGCAATAAGCTTTGATGTGGCACCTTATCAAATGCCTTCTGGAAATCTAAGTACAGGATATTCCCCCTTTATCCACAGCATCTGTTACTTCTTCAAAGAACGTCAATAAATTGGTTAAAAATGATTTCCTCTCACAAAACCTTGTTGACTCTGCCTGATTACCTTGAATTTTTTCAAGTGCCTCGTTATAAAGGTTTTAATAATAGCTTCTAACATTTCCCCATGACAGGTGTTAAACCAACTGTCCTGTAGTTTTCTGCTTTCTGTCTCCCTGCCTTTTTGAATAAAGGAGTTGAATTCACAATAAAGGGAGTCCTCTTCACTATGGACATCCAATCCCTCTACACCTCCATCCCCCACCAGGATGGTCTGAGGGCTCTCCGCTTCTTCCTTGAACAGAGGCCTGAACAATTCCCATCCACCACCACTCACCTCTGCCTGACTGAACTTGTTCTTCCATTGAACAATTTCTGCTTTAACTTGTCTCATTTCCTCCAAATAAAAGGTGTGCCTATGGGTACCTGCATGGGGCCCAGTTAAGCCTGTCTTTTGGTGGGGTATGCGGAACATTCCTTGCTCCAGTCCTACTCAGGCCCCCTCCCACAACTCTTTTCTTGGTACACCGTAGGCTATATCGGTGCCATTTCATGCTCTCCTCTGGATCTGAAAAAAATCATGAATTTTGCTTCCAATTTCCATCCTCTCTCACATTCACATGGTCCAGCTCCAATGCTTCCCTTCCCTTGCTTGACTTCTCTGTCTCTATTTCTGGTGCCAATATTCATTACAAGCCCAACGACTCCCACAGCTACCTTGATTACACCTCCTGCCTGTTTCCTGGAAAGACTCCATCCCATTCTCCCAGTTTCTCCGTTGCATCTGTTCTGATGATGCTATCTTCCACAAAGGTGCTTCTGACATGCCTTCCTTTATCCTGAACCAAGGTTTCCTCCTGACTGTGATTGGCAGGGCCTTCAATCATGTCGGACCAATTTCCCGCACTTCTGCCCTCACCCCTTCCCCTCCCTCCCAGAATCATGATTGGGTTCCCCTTGTCCACACTTGACACCCCACCAGCCTCTGTATAGAAAGGATCATCCTCCGCCATTTCTGTCAGCTCCAGCATGACACTAACGCCAAACACATCTTCCCCTATCCCTCCCTCCGTCAACATTCCATAGGGACCGTTCCCCTCCGTGACACCCTGGTTGACTCCTCTATCACCCCCAACACCTCATCCCCTTCCCATGACATCTTCCCATGCAATTTCAGGAGATATAACATCTGCCCCTCACTGTCCAAGGCTCCAAACACTCCAAAGAACCATAGAAAAGTTACAGCACAGAAGGAGGCCATTTGGCCCATCTTGTCCATGCCAGCCCGAGGACACCCAGGTGCCCTTTCTAATCCCACCTTCCTGCACCTGGCCCATAGCCCTGCAGCTTACTGCACTTAAGATGCAGATCCAGGTACTTTTTAAAAGAGTTTAGACTTTCTGCCTCTACCACCAACTTGGGCAGCGAATTCCAGACACACACTACCTTCCGCGTAAAAAGGTTCTTCTTCATGTCCCCCCTACACCTTCTGCCACTTATCTTGAATATAGGTCCCCTGGTTCTAGAATTCTCCATCAAGGGAAACAATTTTATCCTGTCCACTCTATCTATTCCCCTCATAATTTTGTACACCTCAATCAAGTCACCTCTCAGCCTTCTTTGTTCTAAGGAAAATAACCCCAACCGATCCAATCTCGCCATGTAGCTACACTTTTCTAACACTGGCAACATTCTTGTAAACCTCCTCTGCACTCTCTCCAGAGCTTTAACGTCCTTCCTGTAATGTGGTGACCAGAACTGCACACAATACTCCAGTTGTGGCCTCACCAGTGTTTTATACAATTCCAACATTATATCCTTACTTTTATATTCTATACCTCTGCCAATGAAGGAGAGCATTCCATATGCCTTCTTTACAACCTTGTCTACTTGAACTGCTGCCTTCAGGGACCTGTGTACTTGTACACCAAGATCTCTCACTTCATCTACCCCTCTTAGTATATTCCCATTTATTTTGTAATCCCTGTAACTGTTTGACCTCCCTAAATGTATGACCTCACAATTCTCTATGTTAAAATCCATCTGCCACTTTACCACCCACTCCACCAACCCATCTATATCGTTTTGGAGATTATGGCTATCCTCTACACTATCCACTACTCAGCCAATCTTTGTGTCATCTGCAAATTTCCCAATCGTGCCCCCCATACTCACATCCAAATTGTTAATATATAACGCAAACAGCAAGGGTCCCAACACTGAGCCCTGTGGAACACCGCTTGAGATAACTTTCCATTTGCAAGGACATCCATCGAACATTACCCTTTGTTTCCTGTTACAAAGCCAACCTTTTAACCAGTTTGCTACATTACCCTGAATCCCATGGGCTTTTAATTTCCTGACCAATCTGCCATGTGGGACCTTGTCAAATGCCTTGCTAAAATCCATGTGCACAACATCCACTGCACTACCTTCATCAACCCTTCTTGTCATTTCCTCAAGGAATTCAATCAAATTTGTGAGGCAAGAAGTTCCTTTAACAAATCCATGCTGACCATCCCTGATTAGTCCATGCCTTTCCACATGACAGTTAATCCTATCTCTCAGGATTGATTCTACTAATTTGCTCACCATCAATGTAAGACTAACTGGCCTATAATTGTTTGACTCGTTCCAGGTGAAGCAGCCATTTATTTGCACTTCTTTCAATTTAGTCCATTGCATTCACTGCTCACAATGCAGTCTCCCCTACCCTGGGGAGGCTAAAGCTTTGTGGAACAGCTTTGTTCTGTCCGCAACCATGACCCTAGCTTTCCATTTCAATTCACCACCTTGCTCTCATGGCTTCTCTTGAACCCCGCTGCGCTGTCCTGGCGAATCAAATAACCATGGCTGTATAGAGGGCTTTAAACTAAATAAAGGGGGGGGGTTCTGGAGAGAGGGATACGTAGACTTGCAAAGCAAAAGGATGTGGCAGCATCGCAGGGCAGCTATTTAGGTAATGCTACCCAGAGTGTGACAGGGAGGGACAGAGTTAACAAACATAAAAAAAACAGCAGCAATAGGGTCTAAGGGGGAAAAAAATGGTAAAAAGGCAAAATTAATGGCTCTTTACTTAAATGCATGTATTTGGAACAAAATACATGAATTAACGGCACCAATGGATGTCAATGGATATGATCTTAAAGCCATTACGGAGACATGGTCACAAGGAGATCAAACTGGGAACTAAATATTCAGGATGATGTGACTTTTCAAAAGGATAGGCAGGAAGGAAAGGGTGGTGGGGTAGCTTTGTTAGTACGAGATGAAATAAGTCCGATAGGAAGAAATTATCTAGGATCGGATGTAGAATCCATATGGGTGGAGGTAAGAAATAACAAGGGGAAGAAGACGCTAGTGGGAGTAGTCTATAGGCCCCCTAACAGTAGCTATACTGCAGGACAGAGAATAAATCAGGAGATAATGAGGGCATGTAAAAAATCCAGTACATTAATCATGGGAGACTTTAATCTTCATGTAGATTGGGAAAATCAAATTGGTAGAGATATCCACGAGCAATAATTCAGAGTGTGTTCGGGACAGTTTCCTAGAACAATATGTGGTGGATCCAATCAGGAATCAGGCTATTTTGGGTCTGGTAATGTGTAATCAGGCAGGTTTAATAAATGATCGCATAGTAAAAGATCCCCTAGGAAACAGTAACCATAACAAGGTAGAATTTAGCATTCAGTTTGAGAGCAAAAAACTTGGGTCGGAAACAACTGTGCTAAACTTAAATAAGGGTAATTACAAAGGGGTGAGGGCAGAGTTGGCTGGGGTGGACTGGGAAAGGAGTTTAGCAGAGAAGACAGTTGATGAGCAATGGCAGACATTTATGTAAATAGCTCATGACTCACAGCAGGTGGTGGCATAGTGGTATTGCCGCAAGGCTGATATTCCAGAGACCCAAGGTAATGCTCTGGGGACCCGGGTTTGAATCCCACCTTGGTAGATGGCAAAATTTGAATTCAATAAAAATCTGGAACCATTATCGAGGGAAGGAAATCTGCTGACCTTATCTGGTCTGGCCTACATGTGACTCCAGGTCCACAGCAATGTGGTTGACTCTTGACTCTGAACATGGGCAATTAGGGATGAATAAAGAAGTATTACCCATGAATAAAGAAAGAAAAAACAAAGATACATCCAAGTGAGGAAGAAAGATTCCAGGAAGGGGATTGTTCACTGGAACAATGCAGCAAGCCAAGGAAGCCCAACGCAAACTGGAGGAACAGCACCTCATCTTCCGACTAGGCACTTTACAGCCTTCCGGAATGAATATTGAATTCAACAACTTTAGATCTTGAACTCTCTCCTCCATCCCCACCCCCTTTCCGTTTCTTTCCCCACCCTTTTGTTTTTTCCAATAATTTATATAGATTTTTCTTTTCCCACCTATTTCCATTATTTTTAAATCTATACCTTTAATGCCTGGTTAGTCTTTCCACCCCACCCCCACTAGAGCTGTACCTTGAGTGTCCTGTCATCCATTCTTAATTAGCACATTCGTTTAGATAATATCACCACCTTCAACACCTCTTTGTTCCTTTGTCTGTGACATCTTTTGATTATCTGCTCCTATCGCTGCTTGCTTGTCCCTACAACCACCCCCACCCCCCCCCACCTTAAACCATCTTATATTTCACCCCTCTTCTAATATTACTCAGTTCTGTTGAAGGGTCATGAGGACTCGAAACGTCAACTCTTTTCTTCTCCGCCGATGCTGCCAGACCTGCTGAGTTTTTCCAGGTAATTCTGTTTTTGTTTTGGATTTCCAGCATCTGCAGTTTTTTGTTTTTATCTATATATGTCTGTGTGTGTGTATGTGTGTGTGTGTATGTGTGTGAGAGACAGACTTAATTGAATTCGAGACAGCAAGTCTGGGTGCTTTGGTGTAAGAAGAGGAGTTAGGTTTGAAATGCTAATTAAGTAAACATGGGGAAGTTTTAGAATGTGAAGTGTAAAGGGGGAAATTTGCATTTTTTAATAAACCAGACGAGATTATTTTCAAAGGAGGAGAGAAATGTGTCACCTAGCCAGGTAAAGTTAAGAAACAATGTTTTTTTTCCCAAAGATTACTGGAAAACTTAGTGCTATAAGAAATTTTTATTATCAGAAAGATAAAGTCCAAAGACATAGTAAAACAATGGGAATTTGCATTCAAAGAGGAAAATATGTATAAAGGAGCGAAGGCTGTGTTATGAGGGTAGGCATTTTTAAGATCTAACCAGTGTGAAACGCCTTCTGCCTGTATGTAGTATCTGATAGTGTAGTGGAGGCAGGTTCAATCGAGGTATTCAAGAGAATTAGACAGTCATCTGAAAAGGAAGAATGTGCAGGGTTACATGGAGAAAGCAGGGGAATGGCACAAGGTGAACTGCTCATTCAGAGAGCTGGTGCAGACAATATAGGCCAAATGGTCTCTTTCTGCACTGTAATAATTCTATGATACTGTGATAGAGAAGAGCAAGTTGATTTGATAGAGGCTTGCAAAATCATGAGTGGTCTAGGCGGAGTAGACAGGTAGACACTGTAACCATGGATGGAAGGA
Organism: Cetorhinus maximus; assembly: GCF_964194155.1. Taxonomy (NCBI): domain Eukaryota; kingdom Metazoa; phylum Chordata; class Chondrichthyes; order Lamniformes; family Cetorhinidae; genus Cetorhinus; species Cetorhinus maximus. The sequence goes on from NC_135883.1 coordinate 171,822,596, forward strand.
TTGAGAACCAGTGGACACCAGTAAAAGGTGATCAGCAAAAGAACCAACTGTGACTTGAGGAAGGACTTTTTTTTCCACGCAGTAAATAGTTAGGTTCTAGAATGCAAAACCTGAAAGTGTGAAGGGGCAGATTTAATTGTGGCTCTTAAAAAGTAACTCGGAAACCACATGAAGTGAAAGAAATTGCAGGGTGATGGAAAAGGAACAGCGTAGTGGGACGAGGTGACTTGTTCTTGCAGAGAGCAGGCAAGGACATGGACTGTATTGCCACCTTCTGTGCTGTAACCATTATAACATAAAAAAAGGAAATAGAAGAGGAAATGATAAGACATCTCAAGCCTGCTACACTGTTTAATACAATTATGGTTAATCTTCTGCTTCACCTCCACTTTTGTGCCCATATTGCACACCCTTTCATCCCCTGAGAGACAAAATAATGATCTAGCTCAACATAAATATATTGACTGATGGATTATTCACAACACCCTGCGGTGGAGAACTCCCAAGATTCACAACATTGTGTAAAGAAATGCCTGCTCATCGTAGTCAAAAATGATCAGTCCCTTATGCAGAGACTGTACCCTCACGTTCAAGATTCACAGCCAGGGAAACAAGCCCGCCAACGATCCTGTTAATTCAATTCAGAATCATGTATGTTTTAATGGGATCGCATTTTATCCTTCTCAACTACAGACAACAGAGGCCTCTAATCACTGGAATCTCGGATGAGAGGGTTGCCAATCTGGTTCTGCTTTGCTGTGTGCTTCAAAAAGCATGTATATCATTCCTATACATGGAGACGAATACTGCACATATTAACCAGTCTATGATTCCTGATTTATGGATCTACTGGCTACAAGTCCGTTTTCCCACGTATCGATCCACATACTGAGGCTGCAGACACTGCAACCCTACACAAAACCACATGTTGCACACAACTCCGATACATGTCCCCATATTGAGGAGTACATTTCCCATGCTGCATGAATTGAGAGACACTGAGGGTACATTCCCCACTCTGTATTAATCCAAACACTGAGGGTACATTCCCCACTCTGTATTAATCCACACACTGAGGGTACATTCCCCACTCTGTATTAATCCACACACTGAGGGCACATTCCCCACTCTGTATTAATCCACACACTGAGGGTACATTCCCCATTCTGTATTAATCCGCACACTGAGGGCACATTCCCCACTCTGTATTAATCCACACACTGAGGGTACATTCCCACTCTGTATTAATCCACACACTGGGGGCACATTCCCCACTCTGTATTAATCCAAACACTGAGGGTACATTCCCACTCTGTATTAATCCACACACTGAGGGTACATTCCCCACTCTGTACTAATCCGCACACTGAGGGTACATTCCCCACTCTGTATTAATCCACACACTGAGGGTACATTCCCCACTCTGTATTAATCCACACACTGAGGGTACATTCCCCACTCTGTATTAATCCACACACTGAGGGTGCATTCCCCACTCTGTATTAATCCACACACTGAGGGTACATTCCCCACTCTGTATTAATCCACACACTGAGGGTACATTCCCCACTCTGTATTAATCCACACACTGAGGGTACATTCCCCACTCTGTACTAATCCACACACTGAGGGCACATTCCCCACTCTGTACTAATCCACACACTGAGGGTACATTCCCCATTCTGTATTAATCCACACACTGAGGGTACATTCCCACTCTGTATTAATCCACACACTGAGGGTACATTCCCCACTCTGTATTAATCCACACACTGAGGGTACATTCCCCACTCTGTACTAATCCGCACACTGAGGGTACATTCCCCACTCTGTATTAATCCACACACTGAGGATGCATTCCCCACTCTGTATTAATCCACACACTGAGGGTACATTCCCCACTCTGTATTAATCCACACACTGAGGGCACATTCCCCACTCTGTATTAATCCACACACTGAGGGTACATTCCCCATTCTGTATTAATCCACACACTGAGGGCACATTCCCCACTCTGTATTAATCCACACACTGAGGGTACATTCCCACTCTGTATTAATCCACACACTGGGGGCACATTCCCCACTCTGTATTAATCCAAACACTGAGGGTACATTCCCACTCTGTATTAATCCACACACTGAGGGTACATTCCCCACTCTGTACTAATCCGCACACTGAGGGTACATTCCCCACTCTGTATTAATCCACACACTGAGGGTACATTCCCCACTCTGTATTAATCCACACACTGAGGGTACATTCCCCACTCTGTATTAATCCACACACTGAGGGTGCATTCCCCACTCTGTATTAATCCACACACTGAGGGTACATTCCCCACTCTGTATTAATCCACACACTGAGGGTACATTCCCCACTCTGTATTAATCCACACACTGAGGGTACATTCCCCACTCTGTACTAATCCACACACTGAGGGCACATTCCCCACTCTGTACTAATCCACACACTGAGGGTACATTCCCCATTCTGTATTAATCCACACACTGAGGGTACATTCCCCACTCTGTATTAATCCACACACTGAGGGTACATTCCCCACTCTGTACTAATCCGCACACTGAGGGTACATTCCCCACTCTGTATTAATCCACACACTGAGGATGCATTCCCCACTCTGTATTAATCCACACACTGAGGGTACATTCCCCACTCTGTATTAATCCACACACTGAGGGCACATTCCCCACTCTGTATTAATCCACACACTGAGGGTACATTCCCCACTCTGTATTAATCCACACACTGAGGGTACATTCCCCACTCTGTACTAATCCACACACTGAGGGCACATTCCCCACTCTGTACTAATCCACACATTGAGGGTACATTCCCCATTCTGTATTAATCCACACACTGAGGGTACATTCCCACTCTGTATTAATCCACACACTGAGGGTACATTCCCCACTCTGTATTAATCCACACACTGAGGGTACATTCCCCACTCTGTACTAATCCGCACACTGAGGGTACATTCCCCACTCTGTATTAATCCACACACTGAGGATGCATTCCCCACTCTGTATTAATCCACACACTGAGGGTACATTCCCCACTCTGTATTAATCCACACACTGAGGGCACATTCCCCACTCTGTATTAATCCACACACTGAGGGTACATTCCCCACTCTGTATTAATCCACACACTGAGGGCACATTCCCCACTCTGTATTAATCCACACAATGAGGGTACATTCCCCACTCCGTATTAATCCGCACACTGAGGGCACATTCCCCACTCTGTATTAATCCACACACTGAGGACACATTCCCCACTCTGTATTAATCCACACACTGAGGGTACATTCCCCACTCTGTATTAATCCACACACTGAGGGCACATTCCCCACTCTGTATTAATCCGCACACTGCACATTCCCCACTCTGTACTAATCCACACACTGTGGGTACATTCCCCACTCTGTATAAATCCACACACTGAGGGTACATTCACACTCTGTATTAATCCACACACTGAGGGTACATTCCCCACTCTGTATTAATCCACACACTGAGGGTACATTCCCCACTCTGTATTAATCCACACACTGAGGGTACATTCCCCATTCTGTATTAATCCGCACACTGAGGGCACATTCCCCACTCTGTATTAATCCGCACATTGAGGGTACATTCCACACTCTGTATTAATCCACACACTGAGGGTACATTCCCCACTCTGTATTAATCCACACACTGAGGGTACATTCCCCACTCTGTATTAATCCACACACTGAGGGTGCATTCCCCACTCTGTATTAATCCACACACTGAGTGTACATTCCCCACTCTGTATTAATCCACACACTGAGGGTACATTCCCCACTCTGTACTAATCCACACACTGAGGGCACATTCCCCACTCTGAGGGTATAATCCCCACTCTGCCGTTCCCACATTCTATGGCCTACATGTGACTCTGGACTCACTGCAATGTGTTTGACTCTTAAATGCCCTCTGAAATAGCCCACCAAGCCGCATCGTTGCATCAATCTGCTAAGAAGTCAATAATAAGGATTGAAACTGGACGGACCACCCGGCATTAACCTAGGCATCAGAAATGACAACAGCAAACTCATCCATGTCGACCCTGCAAAGTCCTCTTCACTAAATCTGGGGGCTTGTGCCAAAATTGGGAGAGCTGTCTCACAGACTAGTCAAACAGTAACCTGGCATAGTCATCCTCATGGAATCATAACTTACAGATAATGTCCCAGGCACCACCATCACCATCCCTGGGTATGTCCAGTCCCACCGGCAGGGCAGGCCCAGCAGAGGAGGCAGCATCGTGGTATACAGTCGGGAAGGAGTTGTCCTGGGGTTCCTCAACATCGACTCCGGGTCTCATGAAGTCTCATGGCATCAGGTCAAACATGGGCAAGGAAACCGCCTGCTGATTATCACCTACCACCCCCCATTCCCGCCGAGTGGCATGTTGAACACCACTTAGAGGAAGCACTGAGGGTGGAAAGGACACAGAATGTACTCTGGGTGGGGGACTTCAATGTCCATCACCAAGGGTGGCTCGGTAGCACCACCACTGACCAAGCTGGTCGAGTCCTAAATGACATAGCTGCTGAACTGGGTCTGCGGCAGGAGGTGAGGGATCCAACAAGAGGGAAAAACATACTTGACCTCATCCTCACCAATCTGCCTGTCACAGAAGCATCTGTCTAAGACAGTATCGATAGGAGTGACCACCGCACAGTCATTGTGGAGACAAAGTCCCGTCTTCATATTGAGGACACCCTCCATCATGTTGTGTGGCACTAACATGCTAAATGGTGTAGACTTCAAACAGATCTAGCAACTCAAGACTGGGCAACCATGAGGTGCTGTGGGCCATCAGCAGCAGCAGAATTGTATTCAACCATAATCTGTAACCTCATGGCCTGGCATATCCCCCACTCTAACATTACCACTAAGCCAGGGGATCAACCCTGGTTCAATGAAAAGTGCAGGAGGCCATGCTAGGAGCAGCACCAGGCACACCAAAAAATGGGGTACCAACCTGCTGAAGCTATAACACAGGACTACTTGCGTGCCAAACAGCATAAGCAGCAAGTGATAGACAGAGCTAAGCGATTCCACAACCAACGGATCAGATCTAAGCTCTGCAGTCCTGCTACACCCAGTCGTGAATGGTGGTGGACAATTAAACAACTCACTGGAGAAGGAGGCTCTACAAATATCCCCATCCTCAATGTTGGAGGAGCCTAGCACATCAGTGCAAAAGATTAGGCTGAAGCATTTGCAACAATCTTCAGCCAGAAGTGCCGAATGGATGATCCATCTCAGCCTCTTCCAGAGGCCCCCAGTATCACAGAGGCCAGTCTTCAGCCAATTTGATTCACTTCACGTGACTGCAGCAGTTCAAGAAGGAAGATCACCACCACCTTCTCAAGGGCAATTAGGGAATTAGAGTTGGGCAATAAATGCTGGCCTAGCCAGCAAAGCCCACGTCCCTTGAAGGAATTTTTAAAAATCAAGAAATGACTGAAGGCGCTGGATACTGCAAAGGCTATAGGCCCTGGCAATATTCCGGCAATAGTACTGAAGACTTTGCTCCAGAACTTGCTGTGGCCCTAGCCAAGCTGTTCCAGTACAGCTACAACACTGGCATCTACCCGGCAATGTGGAAAATTGCCCAGATATGTCCTATAGACAAAAAGCAGGACAAATCCAAACTAGCTGATTACTGCCCCTTCAGTCTACACTCGATCATCAGTAAAGTGATGGAAGGGGTCATCAACAGTGCTATGAAGTGGCACTTGTTAGCAATAACCTGGCCACTGATGCTCAGTTTGGGTTCCATCAGAGTCACTCAGCTCCTAACCTTATTACGGCCTTGGTTCAAACATGGACAAAAGAGCTGAACTCCAGAGGTGATCTGAGAGTGACTGCCCTTGACATCAAAGCAGCTTTTGACCGAATGTGGCATCAAGGAGCCCTAGCAAAACTGGAGTCAATGGGAGTCAGGGGCAAAACTCTCTGCCGGTGGGATTCATACCTAGCGCAAAGAAGATGGTTGTGGTTGTTGGAGGTCAATCATCTCAGTTCCAGGACATCACTGGAGTGTCCTCGGCCTAACCATCATCAATGACCTACCTTCCATCATAAGTGGGGATGTTAGCTGCTGACTGCACAATGTTCAACACCATACGCGATTCCTCAGGTACTGCCCCCACCAGCTTTTACCCTCCCACTGCCACCCACCAACTTCCCTCCATCACCTTCGACTCACCTCGGTGTCACCTTCAGTCACTCCTCGGTTACCCTTGAGTTTCCCCATCACCCTGGACTCCAGGGTACCTACACCACATGGACTGCAGTGGTTCAAGAAGACAGCTCACCACCACCTTCTCAAGGGCAACTAGGGATGGGCAATAAATGCTGGCCCAGCCAGCAAAGCCTACATCTTATAAATGAATTTTTTAAAAATCACTGTGAATTTGGGCATGACTTCCCTCCCTGCTGGGCCCACCCCAGCCACCTTTCCTATGCCACCCCTGATCCTCCCCACTTCCCCTGTCACCATATTTGTCCCCCTCAATGACCCCCCACCAGATGAGAACTATACCCGTCGCACCCAAACCATGACCCTCCCACCGGACCACATGCCACATCCCCTTCTCACAGTCACTATCCCCTCATATCACCAGTATCCCCAATTCTCCCCTCAGGATCCGAATGTCGACTCAACTGACCCCTCAATCTGAAGCACTCTGGTCCCACCCCACCTCCCCTTTCCCCACCATGCATTCCTTCCCCGCTCACTTCTCCTTCATCCCCTCCTTCCACACTCATTCCACCCAAACTGCCCCTTTTGTTCTCCTCTGGACCCCTCCTTGTTCTCATCCAGACCCTCCCCCCTTGTTCTCCTCTACCTCCACATCTTCTCCTCTGCCACCCTTCTTCTCCTCTTGACCCCCCCACCCCTTCTTCTCCTCTGGACACCCCACCCACTTTGTGTCTTGCAGCCACTGCCAACACCCACCCACGTGTCTTCCACATGTACCATACCTGTGGCCAGCTTCGACTCCAGGTAAATTCTCCCTCGCCAGGTGCACGCCACAAATGTCCAGTCAGGTTACTGAACGGCATAAATTCCCACTGGTGGGGCAAGGATTTGACAGGGGCGCACGATTCCGGTCTTTGGGGTTTTAATGAGCATGCATGAGATGGGAAGTGGGTTCTCTCCGAGCTTCAGCAGGACGCCTGACCCGCCATCAGCCCGCCATGAACGTCGGGAGGGAACAATCCTGACCTGGTTTCCCACACTGAGGATAAATTCCCCACTTTGTAATAATCCAATTCCTGCCACTCTGAACTGTGAATTATCGATACTACATTTAACAAAACATTACACATCCTATTGTCGCAAAGGTACTTACCGAATGAAGTGCATTAATTGACGCCTATAGAGTGATGTATGATGTATGCTTTGTCCAGTATAATTCTTGTGTCCCTCTTGGGAGACCCAGTATGAGAGCCACCAGTCAGACAAATTACGGGATGCTGTGAAAATAGGAAATCTGAGACATTGCACCTTTAAATATCTTAGACGAATAGGATTTTTGCATGCTGTACAGCACCAGTAAGGTGATGTAATCCTGCATATGCTGAACTTGGCTGTAGTATAGTATCCTAGGTAGGATATATTCTCAAAACTTAGTATGCATTATAAACATGTGGCAATCCACCCAATATTTTGTGGGGCATCTTGGGAAATGCTTTTTGAATAGCGAACCACATGACATTCATCGGACTATTTATATCCTCAAAAATCTCCGATTTGTCAAACTTGACTTGCTTTTCATAAATCCATATTGACTTTGCTTAATCATATTATGATTTTTAATAAGAGAAGGCAGTGTTATAGCAGTAATGTCACTGGACTAGTAAACCAGAGGCTTGGGCTAATGCTCTGGGGACACGGGTTCAAATCCCACCCACCATGGCAGTTGGTGCAATTTAAATTCAATTAATTAATTCAGCTTGAATTAAAAGCTGGTGTCAGCAATGGTGACGATGAAATTATTGTCAATTGTTGTAAAAACCCATCTGGCTCACTAATGTCCTTTAGGGAAGGAAATCTGCCATCCTTAGCCGGTCAGGCCTACATGTGACTCCAGACCCACAGCAATGTGGTTGACTCTTAAATGCCCTCTGAAATGGCCTAGCAAGCCACTCAGTTGTATCAAATCATTACAAAGTCAAAAAGGAATGAAACCAGATGGACCACCCGGCATCAACATAGGCACCAGAAACGACAACAGCAAATCCAGCTCCTGTTGACCCTGCAAAATCTACTTATTAACATCTAAGGGCTAGTGCCAAATTTGGGAGAGCTGTATCACAGACAAGTCAAGCAACAGCCTGAGAGTCATCCTCACAGAATCACACCGTACAGATAATGTCTCAGACTCCACCATCACCATCCCTGGGTATGTCCTGTCCCACTGGCAGGTCAGGCCCAGCAGAGGTGGCGGCACAGTGGTATACAGTCGGGAGGGAGTTGCCCTGGGAATCCTTAACATCAGCTCTGGACCCCATTAAGTCTCATGGCATCAGGTCAAACATGGGCAAGGAAACCTCCTGCTGATTACCACATACCGCTCCCCCCCCACCTCAGCTGATGAATCAGTGCTCCTCCTTGTTGAACACCACTTGTAGGAAGCACTGAGGGTGGCAAGGGCACAGAATGTACTCTGGGTGGAGGACTTCAATGTCCATCACCAAGAGTGGCTTGGTCGCACCACTAATGAATGAGCTGGCAGAGTCCTAAAGAACATAGCTGCTAGACTTAGTCAGTGGAAGGTGCTGAGGGAACCAACAAGAGGGAAAATCCTGCATAACTTAGTCCTCACCAATCTACCAGTCACAGATGCATTGGCCCATGACAATATCGGCCAGAGTGACGCTGCACAGTCCTTGTGGAGATGAAATCCCATCTTCATATCGAGGATACCCTCCATCCGTTTTGTGGCACTATCACCGTGCTAAATGGGATAGATTTTGAAAAGATTTAGCAACTCAAAACCGGACATCCATGAGGACCATCAGCAGCAACAGAATTTACTCAACCACAATCTCACCTCATGGTCTGGCATATCCCCCACTCTACCATTACCATAAAGCTAGAGAATTCAATCCTGCTTCAAAGAGAAGTCTAGGAGAACATGCCAGAAGCAGCACCAAGAATGCCCAAAAAGTGAGGTGTAAACTTGGTGAAGCTGTACAACACAGGACAGGCAAGTCAAACAGTGGAAGCAATGTGCAATAGATAGAGCTAAATGATTCCACATCCAAAAGATCAGATCTAAGGTCTGCAGTCCTGCCACATCCAGCCATGAATGATGGTGTACAAGCTGCACGGGTTACATCTTAACACAACTGGGACTGATACACTCGCAGGGAGATTTGCTAGTGCTGTTGGGGTGGGTTTAAACTAGTTTGTCAGGGGGGTGAGAACCTGAGGGGTGGCCCAAATTGAAAGTTAGTAACAGGAACTAGTAGTGAGACAAGAAGGCAGGAGAAACAAAGCAGAGCATTGAGTATGCTTCGAATGCGGAATGATGTCAAAGGGTACTCTTACCTGAATGCACGCAGCATTTGCAATAAGGTAAAATAATCTAAAGGCACAAATAGAGGCAGATGGGTATGACATAATTGCCATTACGGAAATATGGCTGCATGGTGACCGAGACTGGGAACTGAATATTCAAGGGTATTCGATGTTTAGAAAGGACAGACAAGAAGGGAAAGGAGGTGGAGTTGCGCTGATAATAAGGGATGGGATCAGTGCATTAGTAAGGGAGGATCTCAGGTTGGAAGAACAATGTGTGGAATCTGTTTGGGTGAAGCTAAGAAACAGCAAAGGGCAGCAGACATTGATTGGAGTTGTTTATCGGCCACCAAACAGTAGCTGTAATTTGGGGCATGGTATTGATCAGGAGATGAGAGAAGCATGTAGCATGGGCAGTACAGAAATTATGGGGTGACTTCAATCTGCATATAGACTGGGTAAACCAATTAAGCACTAGTGCTGTGGAAGACGAGTTTCTGGAGTGTGTTAGGGATGGTTTTCTAGGGCAGTATGTTGAGGAACTGACTTGTGGACAGGCTATTTTAGATCTAGTATTATGTAATGAAAAAGAGCTAATTAATTAATCCTTTAGGGATGAGTAACCACCACTATATGATAGAATTTTACATTATGTTTGAAAGTGAGGTAGTTCACTCTGAATCAAGGGTTTTAAAGTTGAATAAAGGAAATTATAAAGGTATGAGGGACAAATTGGCTGAGGTGGATTGGGAAAATACATTAAAAGGTATGACTGGAAATAGGCAATGTCTAGTCTTCAAAGAACTATTACATAGCTTACAGCACCTATACATTTCTTTAAGGTGCAAAAGCCCAGAAAAGTCAGTCAACCGTGGCTGACAAAGTAAGTTAAGGATTGTATAAGCTTAAAAGATGAAAAGGAAAGGTTTATAAAGTTGCCAGAAGCAGTAGTAAACCTGAGGATTGGGAGGTTTTTAAAATACAGCAAAGGAAGACCAAAAAATTGGCAAAAAAAAGGGAGAAAAGAATATGAATGCAATCCAGCAAAAAACATAAAACAGACTGTAAAAGCATCTCTCGGTATATAAAAAGGAAGCGTTTGGCTGAGACAAATGTGGGTCCTTTACAGGCAGTGTCAGGAGAATTCATAATGGGGAATAGAGAAATGGCAGAGAAGTGACATGATTACTTTGTGTCTGTTTTCACTATGGAAGATACAGGAAATCTCCCATACTTAGAGATCCAAGGGACTAGGGAGAAAAAGTTGAAAGAAATTAGTATAAGTAAGAAGGTTGTATTGGAGAAATTAATGGGACTGAAAGCTGATAAATTCCCGGGACCTGATATTCTGCAACCCAGAGTGTTGAAAGAGGTTGCTATAGGGGTAGTGGATGCATTGGCGATCATTTTCCAAAATTCTATAGATTCTGGATTGGTTCCTGAAAATTGGAAAGTAGCCAAATGTCACCCTACTATTTAAGAAGGGAAGGAGAGAGAAAACAGGGAACTACAGGCCTATTAGCTTTATATCAGCAGTAGGGAAAATGCTAGAATCTATTATAAAGGGTACGATCAATAGATACTTGGATAATCATGATCTGATTGGGCATACTCGGCATGGATTTGTAAATGGAAAATCATGACGAACTTGTTGGAGTTTTTTGAGGATGTTACGAACAAAATTGATAAAGGAGAGTCGATGGACACAGTATACTTGGATTTTCAGAAGGCTTTTGATAAAGTCCTCCACAGGAGGTTGATTAGCAAAATAAAAGCACAGGGGATAGGAGGCAATATGCTGGCATGGATTAAGGATTGGCTAACAGGCAGCAAACAGAGAGTAGGAATAAATGGGTCATTCTCACATTGGCAGGCTGTGACTAGTGGGGTACCGCAAGGATCAGTACTTGGGCCCCAGCTGTTCACACTATATATCAATGATTTGGAAGTGGGGACCAAATGTAACATTTCCAAGTTCACGGATGATACAAAGCTAGGCGGGAATGTATGTTGTGAGGAAGGTGTAAAGCAGCTACAGGAGGATTTGGACAGACTTAGTGAGTGGGTAAGAACATGGCAGATGAAATCTAATGTGGAAAAATATGAGGTTATCCACTTTTGTAGAAGGAACAGATGTGCAGAGTTTTTCCTAAATCCTAATAAAGTGTAGATGTACAAAGGGAACTGGGTGTCCTTCTCCAAAAGTTATTGAAAGCTAAGGTGCAGGTGCAACAGGCAATTAGGAAGGCAAATGGAATGTTAACCTTTATCACAAGAGGACTTGAGTACAGGAGTAGTGAAGTCTTGCTTCAATTGTATGGAAGCTTGGTTAGCCCATTGCCACGTAAGTGCCAGGCAATGACCATCTCCAACAAGAGAGAATCCAACAATCACCCCTTGATTTTCAATGGCATTACCATCACTGAATCCCCCAATATCAACATTCTGGGGGTTACCATTGACCAGAAACTGAACTGCACTAGCCATATAAATACTGTAGCTACAAGGGCAGGTCAGAGGTTAGGAATTGTGCGATGAGTAATCCATCTCCTGACTCCCCAAAGCCTGTCTACCATCTACAAGGCACAAGTCAGGAGTGTGATGGAATACTCCCCACTTGCCTGGATGAGTGCAGCTCCCACAACACTCAAGAAGCTTGACATCATCCAGGACAAAACAGTCCGCTTGATTGGCACCCCATCCACAAACATTCACTCCCTCCACCAATGACGCACAGTAGCAGCAGTGTGTACCATTTACAAGATGCACTGCAGGAATTCACCATGGCTCCTTCGACAGCACCTTCCAAATCCACAACCACTATCATCTAGAAGGACAAGGGAAGCAGATAGATGGGACTACCACCAATTAGAAGTTCCTCTCCAAGTCACTCACCTTCCTAACAGCACTGTGGGTGTACCGACACCACATGGACTGCAGCAGTTCAAAAAGGCAGCTCACCACCACCTTCTCAAGGGCAATTAGGGAGAGGTAGCAAATTCTGGCCTAGTCAGCAACACCCACATCCCGTAAAAAAATAAATAAAATATTGCTCTGTTGTCACATCCCTAACAATAGATTCCGGCATCTTGCATACTATGTCAGGCTAACTGGCCTGTTGTTCCTTGTTTTCTCTCTTCTTAAATAGTGGGCTATATTGGCTTTCAATCCTTCCAAACTGTTTTACAATTTAAGGCATTCTGGAAGATTGAAACAAATACATCCACTTTATCTGTATCCAACTCTTATAATACCCTAGAATTCAGGATAGGTTCAGGGAAAATGTCACCACTTAATCCCACTAATTTCTCCAGAACTGTTTCCTTAACTATACTGATTTCTTTAAGTTCCTCATTCTCACTAGACTCTTGGTTCCCCATTATTTCTGGATTTTTTTTTCATGTCTTCCACTGTGAAGAAAGGTACAAAGTACTTGTTTAACGTCTCTGTCCTTTCCTTATTTCCTGTTAAAGTTACACAGGTCTCTGCCTCTAATGGGCCCGCATTTACTTACATTAATCTCTTCCTATTTACATACTTATAGAAACAATGTGTCCGTGAGCTGAATTTTCCTGAGCCCATTGTGTGGGTACATAATATAACAAAGATGCACAATTGCTGAACACACACTTTAAAAAGGGTTCATTCTGAAGAAGATTCAGATGGTCGTTTGGTCGTACAGGATTTGGGAGAACAGAATTTGAGTATTGCTATAAAAAGACATTCATGGGATGTGGGCATCACTGGTTAGGCCAGCATTTATTGCCCATCCCTAATTGCCCTTGTTTAGAGATTACTTTAAAGAGTCAACCACATTGCTGTGGCTCTGAAGTCACATATAGGCCAGGCTAGGTAAGGACATGAGTGAACCAGGTGGGTTTTTACAACAATCGACAAGTAGCTGCGGATTTCATGGTCATCATTAAATGTTTAACTCCAGATTTTTATTGAATTCAAATTCCACCATCTACCGTGGCGAGATTCGAACCCAGGTCCCCAGAGCATTACCCTGGGTCTCTGGATTACTAGCCCAGTGACAATACCATTACGCCATCACATCCCCAACGCTTTTCATCAGGACACACACAAGGATAAAAATAAGGGGAAAACAACAATTTATACTGTAAGTGAAGAGAGTGCTGATTGGTCGACAAGTGCCGTTGCCATAAAGAATGCACCACTGATGGTGACAGACAGTTAACTGCCAAGCATTGTCTGAAGCATTGTTAAACTAGGCAGCTCGGCCCTGATTCCTCAGGGCAATGCCTTGACCAATGAGTCAGCGAATGACTGTCACTTATTGTGTTTAGTTGAAACAGGCATAATGTATGTACATGTTCTATCTGTCTGCAAGGAACAGGGCCTCTGTATTAATATATGTAGCTTCCAGTACAACCAAATGCGCCACACTGCGAGCCCAACTGAAAATCTTAAATTCGTTGTCAGCGTAATTCTTAGCATGCTGATGATTATTTAGCAAACATTGTCCAAACGCAGAATCACATCTAATTTTGGACACTGTTTTGAGCTTTGCAAGCACAGGCTGGTTGGGGATGGTGTGTACCCTGCCCACTGCGAACAGCGGCTGGGACATGCTGTTTGATACGATTTGCCAGTCTTTGGGACATACGGCCTATATACCTCACATCACACTGGCACTGAAATTCATATACTATATTATTCATTTGTGTGATAGGCAGAACTTTTTGGCTTGACGGCAGCGTCCGCTTAGTGGTGAATACCACTCATATTGCCACTGCATAGTAGCAGCATGAAACAGCTAGCTTCACCTGTTGCTCAAATTTTTGAGATACTTTACCCTTCCAGGGTAATCTGAGGGAGACTGGGCATTTTTCAGGGCCGAAAGTGACGGCCTAAGGCCCGTTCATGAGCTTGTGTGATATACAGCGTGAAATGATCTGATCACTGTGGCCATTATCCCACAAGATGGGTTTGATGTGCCCTATTTCAGCATTTAGCTTGCATGGAGAACAAATGGCTTTGGCCCAATTTACAAGGTTGCCAATGAGACCAATCTTACAGCGCATGGAACTGTAAGAATTCCAATGCCTATATTAACCAGTGAAGGTGGGCTTGCGGTAGACAATGGTAGAGAATCCCCAGCAGATTTCTCAACTAGTACATCAAGGAAAGGGAGTTCATGTGATTGCTCCATTTCAAAACTGAATTCGAGCACAGGATGGAGATATAAGGAGTGACAAGGTATTGGAGGTGTTGGCAGGCTTAAAAGTGGACAAATATCCAGGTCCAGATGATTTGTGTCCCAGACTGCTAAGGGAGGCAAGGGAGGAGATCGCAGGGACTCTGACCCAAATTATTAATTCCTCTCTGGCCACGGGGGAGGTGCCAGAGGATTAGAGAACAGCTATTGTGGTTCCGCTATTTAAGAAGGGTTGTAGAGATAAGCAAGGGAACTACAGGCCAGTGAGTCTCACGTCAGTGGTAGGGAAACTATTGGAGAAAATTCTGAAGGAGAGAATCTATCTCCACTTGGAGAAGCAAGGTTTGATCAGGGATAGTCAGCATGGCTTTGTCAGAGGGAGGTCATGCCTAACAAATTTGAATTTTTTGAGGAGGTGACCAGGTGTGTCGATGAGCATAGTGCAGTTGATGCAGTTTATATGGATTTCAACAAAGCCTTTGACAAGGTCCCACATGGGAGACTTATAAAGAAGGCAAATGCACATGGGATACAGGGTAATTTGATAAGGTGGATTCAAAATTGGCTTAGTTGTAGGAGACAGAGGGTAATGTCAGAAGGATGCTTTAGTGACTGGAAGCCCGTGTCCAGTGGCACACCACAGGGATCTGTGCTGGGTCCCCTATTATTTGTCATTTATATAAACGACATAGATGACTATGTGGGGAGTAGGATTAGTAAGTTTGCGGATGACAAAAAGATTGGCTGGGTGGTTAACAGTGAGGTTGAGTGTCTTGGGCTACAGGAAGGTATAGACGGGATGGTTAAATGGGCAGATAAGTGGAAGATGGAATTTAACCCTGAAAAGTGTGAGGTGATACACTTTGGAAGGAGTAATTTGACAAGGAAGTATTCAATGAACGGCATTACACTAGGAAGTTCTGAGGAACAAAGGGACCTTGGCGTGTGTGTCCATAGATCTCTGAAGGAGGAGGGGCATTTTAGTGGGGAGGTGAAAAAGGCAAATGGAACACTTGCCTTTATCAATTGAGGCATAGATTACAAAAGTAAGGAGGTCATGTTGGAGTTGTATAGAACCTTGCTGAGGCCACAGCTGGAGTACTGTGTGCAGTTCTGGTCGCCACATTATAGGAAGGATGTGATTGCACTGGAGGGGGTGCAGAGGAGATTCACCAGGATGTTGCCTGGGATGAAACATTTAAGTTATGAAGAGAGGTTGGATAGACTTGTGTAGTTTTCGTTGGAGCAGAGAAGACTGAGGGGCGACCTGATCGAGGTGTACAAGATTACGAAGGGCATGGACAGGGTGGATAGGGAGCAGCTGTTCCCCTAAGTTGATAGGTCAGTCACAAGGGGGCATAAGTTCAAGGTGAGGGGCAGGAGGTTTCGGGGTGGACGTGAGGAAAAACATTTGTACCCAGAGGGTGGTGACGGTCTGCAATGCGCTGCCTGGGAGGGTGGCGGAGGCAGGTTGCCTCACATCCTTTAAAAAGTACCTGGATGAGCACTTAGCACGTCATAACATTCAAGGCTATGGGCCAAGTGCTGGTAAATGGGATTAGGTAGGAAGGTCAGGTGTTTCTCACGTGTCGGTGCAGACTCGATGGGCCGAAGGGCCTCTTCTGCGCTCTGTGATTCTGATTAGGACATTTAAGGAAATTGTTACATGCAGCTGCGAATTTAAATATAGCAAACATATCATGCACATATCAGAAATATGTGAGCGTAGGAGGTTAGGTGTCAGTCCATCGAAGGCATGTTTCTCATGGAATCCAACAATATTTGCGAGAGCTGGGCCTAGAGGGGATCCCATGGCAACACCATATATATGGGCATACATGGTTTCATTAAAACTGAACTCAACTGTGAGAGTTGCTGAGTTCATAAGGTCAATGAATACTGATTCGCACAATGGTGGCGGATCTAGATCGCCATGATATTGTGCTGCAGCACAAATATCTATGGTTCCTTAAGTGGAACATTGGTGAATTGGCTAGCAATGTCAAATGAGCACATGGACACAGTGCTGCTATCGATATACAAGTTCTGTACGGCCTTCACAAATGTGAAGGAGTCCTTCACTGTGTATGTGGAAAACTTGCTCAAAACTAGTTGTAACAATTCGCCCAACCATTTGGCCAATTCATGATGTGCAGAACCGGTCATAGATAAGATGGGGCATAAACGGACATCGCTTTGTGAGTCTTGGGCAGCCCATACAAACAAGGACGTTGCAAACCGTGAGGACAAACCCTGTCATATATATCATGTGGCAGCTCATCGTTCTTATACAAGTCCAGCAAGTGTTTTTTTAGCCTACTTTTGAGCAAGGCTGTCCAGTCATACTGAGTGGCAGGTCCAATGGATACAAATTTAGATTGTCATTAAGAATGGTGTGCATTTTGTTGATATAGTCACGCTTGTTAAGGATGACGATTTCGCTCCCTTTGTCAAGTTTACTGATGTCCGGGTTGGCCTTAAAGCCTTGCAATGCTGGAAGACATTCACGCTGCATATGAAAGTCAGACAGGAAGTTCAGAATCCTGCAATATGTGTGTGTTCAGTCAGCGAGATGCACTTTCAAGGATTCGGCGTCTTCAGGGGGAATTTGTGGGGGGATAGTTGGAGTAGAGGAGCTGTCAAGAAGCTATCATATTTTCCTAATATTAGACTCATAGATTCATAGACATTTACAGCACAGGAGGCCATTCGGCCCATCGTGTCTGCGTCGGTCAACAAAGATCTGACTACACTCATCCCATTTTCCAGCGCTTGGCCCATAGTTCTGGGGCTATGGCAACGCAAGTGAATATCTAAATGCTTCTTAAATGTTATAGGAGTTTCTGACTCAACCACCCTTTCAGGCAGTGAGTTCGAGACTCCCACCATCCTCTGGGTGAAAACATTTCTCCTCAACTCTCCCCTTAGCCTTCTGCCTTTTACCTTAAATCTATGCCCCCTGGTTATTCACCCCTCTACTAACGGAAAAAGTGCCTTCCATCCACCCTATCTATGCCCCTCATAACCTTATACACCTCTATTAGGTCCCCTCTCAACATTCGTTGCTCCAAGGAAAACAACACCAGCCTGTCCAATCTTTTGCAAGCTCAGACCCTCCAGCCCAGGCAGCATCCTTGTAAATCTCCTCCACACCCTCTCCAGTGCAATCACATCCTTTCTATAATGTGGTGACCAGAACTGCATGCAGTATTCCAGTTGTGGCCTAACCAGCGTTTTATACAGTTCCAACATAACCTCCCTTCTCTTGTATTCTATGCCTCGGCTAATAAAGGCAAGTATCCCATATGCCTTCTTAACCACCTTATCTATCTGC
The DNA here is from genome assembly GCF_964194155.1 of Cetorhinus maximus. NCBI lineage: Eukaryota > Metazoa > Chordata > Chondrichthyes > Lamniformes > Cetorhinidae > Cetorhinus > Cetorhinus maximus. The sequence continues at coordinate 171,840,709 of NC_135883.1, forward strand.
CCTGCTACCTTCAGGGATCTGTGGATATGCACACCAAGGTCCCTCTGATCTTCTGATGTGGGATATGTTAACGCAAGCTTATACGTTTGTGTGTGTGTGTGCGTGGCTAATTTAATTAAACTAGAGACGATTCAACTGCAAGGTTTCAATTATCAAAGAAGTGAGGTGTAAAGCAGGCTTTTGAAATGGAAATGAGTAAAGCTAGGTGAGGTCAGCAGATACGGTATAAATGAAATTTGCATTTTTAGGTAAGTTGAGAAGTGTTTGATTTTCAAAGAGGAATGGAAAATGTTTACAACTGGCAAGGTAAGGCAAAGTGATTTCACTTATTTTTCCCAAAATTACTGGCCATAATGATAACATGAAAGATTTTTATATTCTGGGAAAAATAATTCCCAACGTCAAGTTGAAACAATGAGATTTACAGATTAAAAAGGGAGAAATATATTTAAAGAAGGATGGAAGGCTGTGAGAGGTGTAGCTGTGTGAGATCCTGAAAGGCGACTGTGTGAAACAGACTGGTGGAGAAAAAGCCTCTAGCTACCCTGAAGAAGTTTGCTGTTTCAGGATCCAAAGTTGTGTTTAATGCCTTCAGAAATCCATTATCCAGTGGGTGCTTGTGGTAAATTTTCTGGATGACTTTATAAATTTGGGATCTATTTGGACTGTTCCCTTAAAGGGGCTGTGTAGTTGGGAGTTAAGTAGGAATTTTTGGAACTGTCATAACTGTGTAACTATAATCTTGTGTGTGTTTATGTTTGTTCTTCTTTTGTAAATACATATTTCAATTTAACCTTTAAAATCTCTAAAGGTGGTAGTAGCCCCATTATGGCGATGGCGTATTGATCTTGTCGCTGGACTAGAAATGCTCTGGGGACCCAGGTCGAACTCCGCCAAGGCAGATGGTGGAATTTAAATTCAATAAAAATCTGGAATTAAAAGTCCAATGACGACGATGACCATCATGGCCATGAAACCATCGTTGATTGTTGTAAAAACCCATGTGGTTCACTAATGTTCTTTAGGGAAAGCAATCTGCCATCCTTACCTGGTCTGGCCTACACATGACTCCAGACCCACAGCAAGATGGTTGACTCTTCAATACCCTCTGAAATGGCCCAGCAAGCCACTCAGTTGTATCAAACCGCTACAAAGTCTCAAAAAAGGAAGGAAATTGGGACCACCCGGCATCGACCTAGACACCGAAATGACAACAGCAATCGCAGCCCTATCAATCTCTGCAAAGTCCTCCGTACTAACATCTGCCAAAATTGGGAGAGCTGTCTCACAGACGAGTCAAGCAACCTGACATAGTTATCCTCATGGAATCATACCTTACAGATAATGTCCCAGGCTCCACCATCACCATCCCTCGGTATGTCCTGTCCCACTGGCAGGACAGGCCCAGCAGAGTTGGCAGCACAGTGGTATACAGTCGGGAGGTAGTTGCCCTGGGAGCCCTTAACAACGACTCCGGACCCCATGAAGTCTCATGGCATCAGGTTAAACATGGACAAGGAAATCTGCTGATTACCACATCCCAGCCGCCCCCCCCCCCCCACTCAGCTGATGAATCAGTGCTCCTCCATGTTGAACATCACTTGGAGGAAGCACTGAGGGTGGCAAGGGTGCAGAATGTACTCTGGGTGGGGATTTCAAAGTCCATCACCAAGAGTGGCTTGGTAGCATCACTACTGACCGAGCTGGCCGAGTCCAAAAGAATGTGGCTGCTAGACTGGGTCTGCAGCAGGTGGTGAGGGAATCAACAAGAGGGAAAAACATATCTGACCTCATCCTCACCAACCTGATTGCCGCGGATGCAGATCCCCCACTCTAACATTACCATCAAAGCAGGGGATCAATCCTAGTTCAATGAAGAGTGCAGGAACGCATGCCAGAAGCAGCACCAGACATACCTAAAAATGAGGTGTCAACCTGGTGAAGCTATAACACAGGACTACTTGCGTGCCAAACAGCATAAGCAGCAGGTGATAGATAGGGCTAAGCAATCCCACAACCAACAGATCAGATCTAAGCTCTGCAGTCCTGCCACATCCAGTCGTGAATGGTGGTGGACAATTAAACAACTCAATGCGGGAGGAGGTTCCACAAATATCCCCATCCTCAATGAGGGGGAAGCCCAGCATATCAGTGCAAAAGATAAGGCTTGAAGCATTTGTTAACGTCCTTAGCCAGGAGTGATGATCCATCTCGGCCTCCTCTGGAGGTCCCAAGCATCACAGATGTCAGTCTTCATCCAATTCAATTTACTCCATGTGATATCAAGAAACGGCTGAAGGCACTGGATACTTGGGCCCTGACAATGTTCCAGCAATCGTACTGAAGACTCCAGAGCTTGCCACACTCTAGCCAAACTGCGCAAGTACAGCGCCCGTGCTCCTGATCTACGGACACCCGGGGCGGAGAGGGACGGGGAGGCAGGAGGACCTCCTAGTGAAACTCCTCCTGGCCAAGCCAAGTTGGTCCAGGCAAAGGGGGGGGTTTTCAAGGGGGTTGTCCAACCCGATGTCTGTCTCTCTTCCGTGGCTACGTTTGCGGCTGGGTGTCCCTGGAGAGGGAGCACACAGTGTCCACCGGCACCATCGAGGCCTTCCATGCTCGGTGGGCACCGCGGGGACTGGGGTGTTTTATTGACCCCTTTGATCACATTTTGGTTTGATGTTTGTAAGTTTCCTTTGAATTTTGTCTTTTGTTTTTGCAGTTTCCCTTTAAAGGACTGCCTTTTACTTTGTACCTGATTTTGTTAAATTAGTTTAATTGGTTGTGACCCAAAAGAATTACAACACTGACATCTACCAGTTTTGTGCAAAGTTGCCCAGGTATGTCCTGTGCACAAAAAGCAGGACAAATCTAACCCAGCCAATTACTGCCTCATCAGTCTACTCTCGATCAGCAGTAAAGTAATGGAAGGGGTCATCAACAGTGCTATCAAATGGCACTTGCTTAGCAATAACCTGCTCACTGACTCTCAGTTTGGGTTCTGCCAGGGTTGCTCAGCTCCTGACCTCATTACAGCCTTGGTTCAAACATGGCCAAAGAGCTGAACTCCCGAGGTGAGGTGAGAGTGACTGCCCTTAACATCAAGGTCGCATTTGACCAACTGTGGCATCAAGGAGCCCACGCAAAACTGGAGTTATGGGAATTAGAGGGAAAACTCTCCATTAGTTGGAGTCACACCTAGCACAAAAGAAGATGGTTGTGATTGTTGGCAATCATCTCAGCTCCAGGACTTCAGCAGTTCCTCAGGGTAGTGTCCTCAGCCCAACCATCTTCAGCTGCTTCATCAACGGCCTTCCTTCCATCATAAGGTCAGAAGTGGGGATGTTCGCTGCTGATTGCACAAGTTCAGCACCATTCGTGACTCCTCAGATACTATAAGACATGGGAGCAGAAATTAGGCCATTCGGCCCAACGAGTCTGCTCCACCATTCAATCATGGCTAAGTTTCTCAACCCCATTCTCCCGCCTTCTCCCCATAACCTTTGATCCCCTTACCAATCAAGAACCTATCTCGGTCTTAAAAATACTCAATGACCTGGCCTCCACAGCCTTCTGTGGCAATGAATTCCATAGATTCACCACTCTCTGGCTAAAGAAGTTTCTCCTCATCTCTGTTCTATAGGGTCTTCTCTTTACTCTGAGGTTGTGCCCTCGGGTCCTAGTCTCTCCTAATGGAAACATCTTCCCCACGTCCACTCTATCCAGGCCTTTCAGTATTCTGTAAGTTTCAATCACATCCCCCCTCATCCTTCTAAACTCCATCGAGTATAGACCCAGAGTCCTCAAACGTTCCTCATATGTTAAGCCTTTCATTCCTGGGATCGTTCTCGTGAACCTCCTCTGGACCCTCTCCAGGGCCAGCACATCCTTCCTGAGATACGGGGCCCAAAATTGCTCACAATATTCTAAATGTGGTCTGACCAAAGCCTTATAAAGCCTCAGCAGCACATCCCTGCTTTTATATTCTAGTCCTCTCGAAATAAATGCCAACATTGCATTTGCCTTCCTAACTACCAACTCAACCTGCAAGTTAACTTTAAGTGAATCCTGGACTAGGACTCCCAAGTCCCTTTGCACTCCAGATTTCTGAATTCTCTCCCCATTTAGAAAATAGTCCATGCCTCTATTCTTCCTATCAAAGTGCATGACCTCACACTTCCCCACATTGCATTCCATCTGCCACCTCTTTGCCCATTCTCCTAACCTGTCCAAATCCTTCTGCAGCCTCCCCGCCTCCTCAATACTACCTGTACCTCCACCTATCTTTGTATCATCTGCCAGGATGCCCTCAGTTCCTTCATCTAGATCATTATAAAGTGAAAAGTTGTGGTCCCAACACTGACCCCTGCGGAACTCCACTAGTCACCGGCCGCCATCCTGAGAAGGACCCCCTTATCCCCACTCTCTGCCTCCTGCCAGACAGCCAATCTTCTATCCATGCTAGTACCTTGCCTCTAACACCATGGGCTCTTATCTTTCTGAGCAGTCTCCTGTGCGGCACCTTGTCAAATGCTGACCCAGCCATCGAAGTCCACATCTCGTGAATGAAGAAAAAAAAACATCTGACTTCTGATTTGGGATGTAGGCACACCAGAATTGAAACCATGCAGAAGAACAAACTCCTCGCTTTCTGGGAGTACATGGTCAGGGAGATTTGTTACGTGTTTAGTGGGATCATTAATTGTGTTGCCAAACTGCTTCCACTTATGTGAGTTTATGGTGTGGCCATGTTTCAGATGAGTACTGTTTATGGTGCGGTCATTGATTGAAGCAATATAGCATGATAAACAGATCAAATCAGAAAATGAAAGAAATTTGTGCATCTCAGGCCAAGCGCAGTGTAGGGCATGACTTAAATTAGTGATGTCCCTCTATACCTCACCTGTGGCAACGCCACTTGCCAACCAATCAGAACTCTCCTCACGTAAAGTATAAATTGTTGTTTTCCCCTTATATTGGTATTCTTGCAAGTGTCCTGATGAGTGCAAGACAAAAAGCTTAGATTGGGCACCCCATCCACAAACATTCACTCCCTCCACCTCTAACGCACAGTAGCAGCAGCAGTGTGTACCATCTACAAGATGCACTGCAGGAATTCACCAAGGCTCCTTAATCAGCACCTTCCAAACCCCTGACCACTACTATCTAGAAGGACAAGGGTAGCAGACGCATGGGAACACCACCACCTGGAAGTTTCCCTCCAAGCCACTCACCTTCCTGACTTGGAAGTATATTGCCATTCCCTCACTGTCGCGATGTCAAAATCCTGGAACTCCCTTCCTAACAGCACTGTGAGTGTATCTATACCACATGGACTGCAGCGGTTTAAGAAGGCAGCTCAGAATTGCCTTCTCAAGGGCAATTATGGATGGGCAATGAATGTTGGCCTAGCCAGTTAAGCCCACATCCTTTGAATGCATGAAAAAATTTGGAACACATTGGAGGCCAAAAACAAAGGGGCCAGATTAGGAGCAAGGTGGAGAATTATAATGACAGGCCACTAGAAGCTCAGGACCACACTTGTAAACTGAACCTTGGTGTTCCACTAAGCAGTCACCCAACCTGCGATTAGTCTCACCAGTGTTGAGGAGACCACATCATGAGTAATGAATATAGTGTACTAAACTGAAAGTACAAGTAAATTGGTGTTTCAAATACCAACAGAAAATGCTGGAAATATGCAGGAATGAACATCGCCTGTTCCATTGCACTTTCCCAATTGCACTTCCCTCAAAACGGCTCCACAAAATCCTTTACCTTGCATCAGGAACAGAGAGACAAGCACGGAAAATGCCAGCCATTTGCCAACTGACAGCCAGTATGACTTATACACTTTCAGTGCCACAACTCCGACCTTCTTCCCCTCCTCAGACCCAACGTTGACCACGCTGAGGTCTTGTTCAACTGGCTTGTCTTTCTCCTCCTCCTCCTCCTCCTGAGGGCTCTTTGCCACAGCTGAGTTTAAAGAGTACAGACATGGTGAGTGTTAGTAGTGAAAAAATACATTGTGCATCTCAAATACTAATCAGAGATCAAAATCCAAGCAAGTCACATTCTCCATCCCGCTGTCACCTCCAAAAAAATCCCTTCTCTGTCATATACGTTGTGTTGCACATTGTTCTTGTAGTTTAAATTTCATTGGTCAGTTTTCAGCCCAACCTAGGCTGCGTCTGGGGGAGGAGAAGGAGAGAGCAATAAGCAAAATACTGCAGATGCTGTAAATCTGAAATAAAAACAGAAAACCTTGGAAACACTCAACAGATTTGGCAGAATCTGTGGAGAGAGAAACAGAGTTAAATGGTGGAATTTTCTGCTCCGAAGACTAAGGGTTAAGGCAGGTGGGAAAGGCCGGGCAGTTCATGGCAGGCAGGCTGGGATTCATCTGCCCCACCGTTAACTTCATTGGGTCATATTTCCAGGCGCCATATTTAAACAGCACCCATGTACACATTCACTCTGTGCAGCCCAGGGCTTGTCATGGCAAACACCAGCATAGCCCCCAGAAGAGACAAACCTTGTGCGCTGAACTTCAGTGACAAGGGACTGGTGACACTCCTGCAGACAGCTGAGGACCGGTGGGGGGTACTTTACTGCCGTGCTGGGAGCTGAAGGTCCACCAACCTCACCACAAATGCTTGGTAGGAGGTCGCTAGGGCAGTCAGAGCCTGCGATGCACAGAAGAGGACCACTCTCCAGTGCAGTAAAAGGATGAATGATCTCATCACGAGAAGTCTATAATGCAGGTTTAGGATTAGGAAATTAGGAAAGCTCATAGAATGTTATCATTTATTGTGAGGAGGTTTGAATATAAAAGTAGGGAGGTTATGCTTCAATTATACAGGGCATTGGTGAGACCACATCTGGAGTACTGTGTACGGTATTGGTCTCCTTGTTTAAGGAAGGATATAAATGTGTTTGCAGCAGTTCAGATAAGGTTTACCAGCCTAATACCTGGGATGGGTGGGTTGTTTTATGAGGAAAGGTTGGACAGGCGAGGCTTGTATCCGCTGGAGTTTAGAGTCGGAGGTGACTTTATTGAAAAATATAAGATCCTGAGGGGTCTTGACAGGGTGGATGTGGAAAGGATGTTTTCTCTTGTGGGAGAATCTAGAACTAGGGGTCACTGTTTAAAAATAAGGGGTCGCCCATTTAAAACTGAGATGAGGTGAAATTTGTTCTCTCAGAGGGTCGTGAGGCTTTGGAACCCTCCTGAAAAGGTGGTGGAAGTAGAGTCTTTGAATATTTTTAAGGCAGAGGTAGATAGATTCTAGATAAGCGAGGGAGTGAAAGGTTATTGTGGGTAGGTGGGAATGTGGAGTTGAGGTTACAATCAGATCAGCCATGATCTTATTAAATGATGGAGCAGCTCGATAGGCCGAGTGGCCTACTCTGCTCCGAATTCATATGTTCATAACCGTTCCTCCAGGGTAAGTCAACCTTCTCCTCACTCTCAACTCACACTCCCACAAGGTCATCAGGAGTTCACAGGGTTACAGTCTACAGGAGTCTCACACACTGCCAGCACAGGGATATCACTACTGACTCTCACACATACTTTGGCATCTTTATCCCTTGTCACATCCTGCACAAGCCACGTCTTCACCCCTTACAATGGCTCACTCAACACACACAGCAGATAGGCATCCTTATCATCTGCTTTGGCACATTCTGCTCGCAGTTTGCCCACCTGTCTTTACTCAGGACAAGATCACCCACAACTGTTTGGAGAGATCCCAGGCAAGAGGGTAGCACTGGAGCTCAGGCCAATAACCCCCTTGAAGAAGCAGGCAGCAGAGCTGGCTGGTGAGGACAGGCACCATTCCTGTGCCGAAGCAGAGGTCGGCGTCTCCCAACAAGCCAATGTGGCCGCACCGACTAGTCTTTGTCCACCCTCCAAAACTGTGATTGCTCTTTAATGTAGGTGACTATCCAGCCAATCACTATTAATCTCTTCCCTTACAGCTACCAGCAAGAAAAGGAGAGACACTGCCAGCCATCCCATCAGCCCCAACCCCACACCACCTCAGATGAGGATCCTGAGGACCCAATGAATGTAGAGCCATCACTGTGTTCACCTGCACCCTCCACCGGCACAGAGAGACACACCTCGATGGGATGGAGTTCTAGAACTGGCTCGGGGTCACAGATTTGGGTCCACAGCAGGCGGAGGCAGTGATCACCAAAGTCACCGACACTCCAAGGGCCACTGGAAGCCAGGCTCCTGCTGAGTCCGAGTCCAATGACAAGCCTCTGGAATCGGCCCTTAGAAATGTTGGAGCTCCAAAGACAGGCAGAGGGGTCTGAAGGCATCAGCAGATTAGAACGTAGGATGGAGGAGTCCGTCCATATTCTGTCTGATGTCGTGGCACCAACATGCCAGTGTGTCGAGGTCACCATTGGAATGGTGGCATCCACCATGAGGGAGGGATGTCAGGCAAGACGATGAATGGGGTTGGGAGAGCTGGAGCACAACATGGAAGGGAAACACACAGACTCGGGAGGGAGAGGGAGTGGGTGCACGCCTCAAGACTGGGGGGGAAGGGGGGTGATTACTGTTGCACAAGAGGGAAGGGGTACACCGAGTCATATAACTCGGGGGGGGGGGTCGGAGCACAGGAGTGGGGGGAGTGAGTGCTGAAGGAAACAGGGGGGATGAATGTCAAATAGGACTGAGGTCAAATGATCAGAGTGAGAGAATAAAGACCATCCTGTGGCTCTGAGGACCACATTGTCAGGGGGAGAGATTAAAGACCATCCAGGGGCTCTTTGGACCACGTTGTCCGGGTGAGAGATTAAAGACCATCCTGGGGCTCTTTGGACCACGTTGTCCGGGTGAGAGATTAAAGACCGTTCTGGGGCTCTGTGGACCACACTGTCAGGGCAAGAGATTAAAGACCATCCTGGGGCTCTGTGGACCACATTGTCAGGGTGAGAGATTAAAGACCATCCTGGGGCTCTGTGGACCACATTGTCAGGGTGAGAGATTAAAGGCCATTCTGGGGCTCTGTGAACCACATTGTCAGGGTGAGAGATTAAAGACCGTCCTGGGGCTCTGTGGAGCACATTGTCAGAGTGAGAGATTAAAGACCATCCTGGGGCTCTGTGGACCACATTGTCAGGGTGAGAGATTAAAGACCGTCCTGGGGCTCTGTGGACCACATTGTCCGGGTGAGAGATTAAAGGCCATTCTGGGGCTCTGTGAACCACATTGTCAGGGTGAGAGATTAAAGACCGTCCTGGGGCTCTGTGGAGCACATTGTCAGAGTGAGAGATTAAAGACCATCCTGGGGCTCTGTGGACCACGTTGTCCGGGTGAGAGATTAAAGGCCATTCTGAGGCTTTGCAGAGCATGCTACTGGATTCTGTATGGCACACATGTCTTGGTTCTAGGCAAGGCTTGTCTGCTCAATGGGGGTTGTGCATAGCATGGTGTGCAGGGCTTCACACACGGTGGTCCTGGGCGTGGCTGACTTGGTACTGGGTTGCAGATGGGATGGTCATTGTCAGGGGAGGCATCTGCAGACTGTAAATGAGGAAAATGTAATAAAGAGGTGGGGGGAGCTAAGGAGCGCCTATAAATACAGACCAGAGAATCGAGTGAGATGGGGAGGTGAGGCGCGCCAATCAATACAGTCTGGGGATTCAAGTGAGGCGCGGAGCTGAGGAGCACCTATAAAGACCGGAGATTCGAGTGAGGAGTGGAGCTGAGGAGCGCCTGCAAAGAAGAATCAGGGATTTGAGTGAGGAACAGAGCTGAGGAGCACCTATGAATACAGACCTGGGATTCGAGTGAGGAATGGAGCTAAGGAGAGCCTGCAAATACAGGCCAAGGGTTCGAGTGAAGAGCAGAGCTGAAGAGCGCCCATAAGTACAGGCCGGGGATTCGAGTGAGGAGTGGAGCTGAGGAGCACCTATAAATGCAGACCAGAGATTCGAGTGAGGAACGGAGCTAAGGAGACCTACAAATACAGGCCAGGGGTTCGAGTGAAGAGCAGAGCTGAAGAGCCCCCATAAGTACAGGCCGGGGATTCAAGTGAGGAGTGGAGCTGAGGAGCACCTATAAATACAGACTGGAGATTCGAGTGAGGAGCAGAGCTGAAGGGCGCTTAAAAATAGAGGCCAGGGATTTGAGTGAGGAGCAGGACTGAGAAGCGCCGATAAATACAGGCCAAGGAATCGAGCAGAGCTGAGGAGAGCCTACAAATATAGGCTGGGGGTTCCAGTGAGGAGCGAAGCAGAGGTGCGCCTGTGAATACAGACTGGGGATTCGAGTGAGGAGTGGAGCTGAAGGGCACCTATAAATACAGACCGGGGATTCGAGTGAGGAGTGCCTATAAATACAAACCGGGGGTTCGAGTGAGGAGCAGAGTGAGGAGCGCCTATAAATACAGACTGAGGATTCGAGTGAGGAGCAGAGCTGAGGAGCGCCAATAAATACAGACCAGGGATTCAAGTGAGAAGCGCCTATAAATACAGACCGGGGATTTGAGTGAGGAGCGGAGCTGAGGAGCGCCCATAAATACAGACTGGGGATTCGAGTGAGGAGCGGAGCTGAGGAGCGCCTATGAATACAGACCGGGGAGTTGAGTGAGGAGCAGAGTTGAGGAGTGCCTATGAATGCACAACAGGGAGTCGAGTGAGGAGTGGAGCTCAAGGGCACCTATAAATACAGACTGGGGATTCGAGTGAGGAGCAGAGTGAGGAGCGCCTATAAATACAGACTGGGGATTCGAGTGAGGAGCGCCTATAAATACAGGCCGGGGGTTCGAGTGAGGAGCGCCTATAAATACAGGCCGGGGGTTCGAGTGAGGAGCGCCTATAAATACAGGCCGGGGGTTCGAGTGAGGAGCGCCTATAAATACAGGCAGGGGGTTCGAGTGAGGAGCGCCTATAAATACAGGCCGGGGGTTCGAGTGAGGAGCGCCTATAAATACAGGCCGGGGGTTCTAGTGAAGAGCAGAGCTGAAGAGTGCCCATATATACAGATTGAGGATTCGAGTGAGAAGCGGAGCTGAGGAGTGCCTATGAATACAGACCGGGGATTCGAGTGAGGAGCGGAGCTGAGGAGCACCTATGAATACAGACCGGGGATTCGAGTGAGAAGCAGAGTTGAGGAGCGCCTATAAACACAGACCGGGGATTTGAGTCAGGAGCAGAGCTGAAGAGCACCCATAAATACAGGCCGGGGGTTCGAGTGAGGAGCGGAGCTGAGGAGCACCTGTGAATACAGACCGGGGATTCAAGGGAGGAGCGGAGCTGAGGAGCTCCCATAAATACAGATTGAGGATTCGAGTGAGGAGCGGAGCTGAGGGGCGCCTATAAATACAGACCAGGGATTCGAGTGAGGAGCGGAGCTGAGGAGCGCCTATAAATACAGATCGGGGGTTCCAGTGAGGAGCTGAGTTGAGGACCGCCTTTTAATGCAGACCAAGGATTCGAGTGAGGAGCGGAGCTGAGGAGCGCCAATCAATACAGTCCAAGGATTCGAGTGAGGAACAGAGCTGAGGGGCGCCTATGAATACAGACCAGGGATTTGATTGAGGAGCGGAGCTGAGGAGCGCCTATGAATGCAGAACAAGGATTCAATTGAGGAACGGTGCTGAGGAGCGTCTATGAATACAGACCAGGGATTCGAGTGAGCAGCGGATCTGAGCAGCGCCTATCAATGTAGATCGGGAGGTTGGGCGGCGGGACTTCAGTTTGGGTACCTTGGCTACCTTGGTGTTAGTCAGAGCAGAGCGGAGAGGACCTGCAGGAGGCATTGGGAGCTGAGCAGCTGTTTCACTGTTTCAGCTGCTGTGAGGCTGCAGTCTGGGAAAAAGAAAAAAAGCAACTGTGACGTCACAGGAAGTTAGTAAGTTGATTGGCCGGTAAGTGCTCAGTCTAAGGGACAGTGTGTGAGAAACCAGCTTAGGACAGGCGAGTTCAGGTAGATTTATAAAGACCAAAAACTTTAAAATAATATACCAAAATTTGAAAACTCTAAAATTAAAATAAAACAATAAAGATAAAAAAGCAATAAAAATAAAGTAATTTAAACAAATCTAAACACATACCTTTGTAGTTAAGAAGCATATAACCTTTAGCTGTCAGTGGTACTAGCATTCAATAAACACAGTAAATTGTAGCATACATAGGAAGAAAGTAATTAAAGTAAATTAACTAAGTAACAAGTTAGAATGGCAGGACAGGTGTTATGTTGCAGCTGTGAGATTAAATAAGAAGCTAGGTAAAGGTGGAGGGATAGTACAAGAGGGCGTTGGTGCACTAGTTAGAGATGACCTTGGTTCGGGAGATCAGAATGTAGAATTGGTTTGGGTGGAGATGAGGAATAGTAGGAAAAGTCATGAGTGGGAGTGGTCTACAGGCCCCCAAACAGTAGCCAAAGTGTAGGACAAAGTATTCAAGAGAAAATATTGTGTGTTTGTGATAAAGGGACAGCAATAATCATGGGTGAATTTAATCCACACATAAACTGGGAAAATCAGATTGGCAGCAGTAGCCTGGATGAGGAGTTCTTAGAATGCTTTCGAGATAGTTTCTTAGAACAGCATGTTCTGGAAGCAACCAGAGAGCAGGTTATATTAGATTTGGTATTGTGTAACATGACAGGATTAATTAATGACCTCAGAGTAAGGGCACCCCTAGGTAGCAGTGACCACAATATGATTGGATTTTACATTTGGTTTGAAAGAATGGGTCTAGGACTAACATCTTAAACATAAGGGGAACTATGTGGGGATGAAAGCTTCGCTAGCTGAAGTGAACTGGGAAACTAGGCTAGAGGACAGATCAATAGAGAAGTAGTGGAAAACGTTTAAAACGATATTTCAGAGTATTCAGAATAAGTACATTCCTATTATAAAGAAAAATTCTAAGGGGAGGACCCACCACCCATGGTTGACCAAAGAAGTTACGGAAAGCATCAAACTTAAGGAAAAGGCATACAACTCCAAAAAGATGAGTGCGCAGGACAGGTGATTGGACAGAATATAAAGAACAGCAGAGAATGACTAAAAGGTTAATCAGGAGAAAGAAATTAGAGGATGAGAGGAAGCTAGCTAGAAATGTAAAAATAGATAGCAAGAGTTTTTACATGTATTTAAAAAGGAAAAAAAGTAGTGGGTGTTGGTCCTCCAGATACTGAGAGTGGGGAATTAATAGTAGATGATAACAAAATGGTGGAAGAAATGAATAAATATTTTGCTGCTGTGTTCACTATAGAGAATACAAAAAGCATTCCAGTAATAGCTGCAAATCAGGAGGTGAAAGGGAGAGAGGAACTTGAAGAGCTTGGTGAAATTGAAATCACCAGGGAAATGGTACTGAGCAAATTGATGGAGCTCCAGGTCCTGATGGATTACATCCTAGGGTCTTAAAAGAGGTGGCTAATGTGGTAGACAATGCACTGGTGCTAATTTTCCAAAATTCTCTAGATTCTGGAAAGTTTCCATCAGATTGGAAAGTAGCAAATATAACCCCTCTATTCAAGAAGGGAGGGAGGCAGAAAACAGGAAAGTATAAGCGTTAGCTTGACATCTGTCGTGGGGAAGTTATTAGAATCAATCATTAAGGAAGTTATAGCTGGGCACCTAGAAGAGCTCAAGGCAATCGGGAAGAGTCAGCATGGTTTTGTGAAAGGGAAATCATGTTTAACCAATTTATTGGAGTTTTTTGAAGGAGTAACATGCGTAGTGGATAAAGGGAAGCCTGTAGACGTACTGTACTTGGATTTCCAGAAGGCATTTGATCATGTGCCACATCAAAGATTATTATGGAAAATAAAAGCGCATGGTGTAGGGGGTAACATATTTGCATGGATAGAAGATTGGCTGGTTGGCAGAAAGCAGAGAGTATGCATAAATGGGTCTTTTACTGATTGGTAGGGTGTGATGAGTGAAGTCCCACAGGGGTCTGTGCTGGGGCCTCAACTTGTTACAATTTACATCAATGACTTAGATGAGGGGAGCGAAGACATGGTAGCTAAATTTGCAGATGACACAAAGTTAGGTAGGTAAGTATGTTGTGAAGAGGACATGAGGAGGTTGCAGATGGATATAGATAGGTTGAGTGGGTGGGTAAAGATGTGGCAAATGGAATTTAATATGGGAAAATGTGAAGTTGTTCACTTTGGCAGGAAGAACAAAAAAGCAGAGTATGACTTAAATGGAGAACGGCTGCATAATTCTGTGGTGCACAGAGATCTAGGTATTCTAGTAAATGAGTCACAAAAAGTTAGTATGCAGGTATAGCAAGTAATTAAGAAAGCTAATCGAATGTTATCCTTTATTAGGAGAGGGATTTAACATAAAAGTAAGCATGTTACACTTCAGTTATACAGAGCATTGGTGAGGCCACACCTCAAATACTGTGTGCAGTTTTGGACTCCTTATTTAAGGAAGGATGTAAATGCATTGGAGGAGGTTCAAAGGAGATTTACTAGATTGATATCTGGAATGAGTGGGTTATCTTATGAGGATAGGTTAGACGGATAGGGCTTGTTTCTACTGGAGTTTAGAAGAGTGAGGGGGGAGTTGATTGAAGTATACAAGATCCTGGACTACCTTGACAAGATGGAGGTCGAAAGGATGTTTCCTCTTGTGGATGAGTCCAGAACTAGGAGGCACTGTTTTCAAATTAGGGGTCGCCCTTTTAGGACAGAGATCAGGATGAATTTTTTTCTCTCAGGGGGTTTTTGGAACTCTCTGCCTCAGAAGGTGGTGGAGGTGGGGTGATTGAATGTTTTTAAGGCAGAGGTAGCTAGATTCTTGTTAGGCAAGGGAATAAAAGGTTTTGGGGGTTAGATGCCAATGTGGAAATCGAAACACAAGATGATCAGCCGTGATCTTATTGAATGGAAGAGTAGGCTCGAGGGGCCGAATGGTCTTGTCCTGTTCCTATTTCTTATGTTCTTATGACGGGAATAACGTACGTTCCACATGTCCCACAAAAAGGCAGGTATAACTGGGACCAATATAGGTACCCATTGCAACACCTTTTATTTGGAGGAAATGAATAGAGTTGAAGGATAAGTTGTTCAGAGTGAGAACAAGCTCAGCCAGGTGGAGGAGCGTGGTGGTGGATGGGGATTGGTTGGGCCTCTGTTCGAGGAAGAAGCAGAGAGCTCTGCGATGGTTCTGGTGGAGTTGGAGGTGTAAAGGATTGGATGTCCATAGTGAAGAGAAAGCAGTTCGGGCCAGAAAACTAGAAACTATTCAAGTCATGCAGGGCATCAGAAGAGTCGTGGATGTAGCTAGGAAGGGGCTGTACAAGGGGAGAAAAGATAGTCGCGATGGGGAGAAATCAGTTCAATGAGACAGGAACAGGCTGAAACAATTGGTCACAAACAAAAACATAAAATGCTGGAAAAACTCAACAGATCTCGCAGCATCTGTGGAGAGAGAAACAGAGTTCACCTTTCGAGTCTGTATGACCCTTCTTCAGAGCTCTGAAGAAGGGTCATACAGACTCAGAACATTAACTCTGCTAGATGCTGTTAGACCTGCTGAGTTTTTCCAGCATTTTCTGCTTTTGTTTCAGATTTCCAGCATCCGCAGTATTTTGCTTTTATCTTATAAACAATTGATCAACTGGGACAGTCTGGTTTATGGACCTTGGAGAGGAGGTAGAAACAGGCTATACCAGGTTGGGGAACTATGAACGTTGGAGGCAGCAAAGGGAAGATCTCCAGAGGGTATGAAGTCAGTGGCACTCCTGGACACATTGCTTGATGCTCAGTCAGGGGTTAAGAGGAAAATGTCAGAGAGTTAGTGTTCAGCCTCTGTTCAGTAGAGGTGAGTACGCCAAACAGCAACAGCGACACCCTTGTCAGTGGATCTGATGACAAAGTTAGAGTCGGACTTCACAGAACAGTGCAGCAAGTTTAGTGTGAGTGAAAGGGGCAGACTAATTGAGATGGCCAATGTCACATGAGCAGTTCTCAATAAAAAGATTGAGACAGGATGTGAGAGCAGAGGGAGGGCACCAAATGGAGGGAGAATATTGCAGAAGGGTGTAGGGAGCCACTAAGTTGGGGGGGCGCGGTGGGGTTGGGGGGGGTGTCAAAGAAGTGGGCACAGAGGTGGAGGCGACGGAAGAAGAGCTCAGCGTCATGTCAAGCTCAAAATTCAGTGAGGTAGAGACATAAGGGGATGAAGCTGAGGCCTTGGCTAAGGTCAGAGCATTTAGAGTTAGAGAGGAGAAAGTCAGGAGGTATTGTGAATAGACAGCAAAGGGTAAGGCTCAAGTAAGAGAGAGGTAGTCAGAGGGAAGAGAAGGGAAGGATCCGGAGGGGCGTTTGCAAAGATTTAGGGTAAGACATCGAAGGTTTAGAGGGGACATGATGGAAAATCGTTTTGCCCAGATTGTGGTGGGAATCTGGAACTCACTGCTTGAAAGGGTGGTACAGGCAGAAACCCTATAACATTTAAAAAGTCCTTGGAGATGCACTTGAAGTTCTGTAAGCTACAAGGCTATGGACCAAGAGCTTGGAAGCAGAATTAGGTTGGAGGACTCCCTGTCAACCAACGCGGATATGTGAGCCAACTGACCTCTTTCCATGTCACAAATTTCTATGATTTCTATGTTGTTTCCTCTTCTCCCTCTTTCCTGGCCTCTGTACTTGCATAAAACATGTTATGTCTCTTAACTTAAAGGAGGGAAGCAAGAGAGAGAGGTTTAGTGATGGAATTCCAGAACTTGGGATCTAGTCAGCTGAGAGTGCAGCCATCGAAGGTGGAGCGATTAAAGTTGAGGATGCTCAAGAGGTCAAAATTACATGAGGGCAGATATCTCAGAGAGATTTAGGGCTGGCGGAGACTAAAGGAAGGGAGATGCTATTCCATAAAGGGATTTGAAAACCAGGATGGGAATTTTAAAATCGATACATGGTTTAACCAGAAGCAGTATTGGCTAGCAAGCAGAATAATAGTGATTTAAAGTGATCAGCAAAAGAACCAAAGACAACATGAGAAACAATCTTTTTTAACACAGTGAGTGATTAGGATCTAGAATGCATTGTTGAGAGTGTGGTGGTGAGTGTGGAGAGTGTAGATTCAATCACAACTTTCAAAAGGGAGTTGGATAATTATCTGAAGAGAAAAGATTTGCAGGGCTACATGGCAAAGGTGTGAGACTAGCTAAATTGCTCTGGCAGAGAGCTGACACAGCCATAATCAGCTGAATGACCTCCTTCAGTGTTATCACCATTGTATGATTCTGATTCTTTCTCTGAAAAGCTGAAAGAGTGATTGCCTTTGATTTGAAAGCAATAACAGGAAAACTTTTAATTACTTTCAAGTATTTGGGGAATCTGTAATTGTTTTTAAAAATGTTTGGAAATGACTTTTAAGAGTTTGCCTCAATTGTAAAAGGACCAATTATAATTTTTGGATAATAAGAAACACTGTTCCATATGACCTGGCAACTGAAGGCCTGAAGGCTGTACCAGTAGGAATGAGTGTGGCAGACAGGCAATGAGGAAAGATGAGAGCTGGATTCTTGAGCAGTTGGAAACCATATTTAGAACTGCTGCTGACTGATTGAATACCCAGAATCGGCCATACCGTGCAAAGGTAAAGGCAGTTCTGGTAGATCCAAGCTACTACAACCAATGGGAGCTGAGAGTTGAGAAGGTTCCAGAATGAAGTGTGCCATTGTACAGAAGATTGCATGTGTGGAACGCTGTTTACATGGCTGCTGCTGCCTGTGGAGAATCAGTTAAGTCCTTGAAGGAAAGGAACGGGAATTCAGCCCGAGGAAGATCCGAGCTTGGAAGAACTTTGTGTCTGAAATCAGAGTGGACTGCCTAGTAACTCCGTGAGATATCTTTGCTATTTCATGTGTAATTTATAGTTTGTACTAACCATGATTTTCCTGTTAATTTATTTTTAATTTACATCGATTCTGATTCATGTTAAAGTAAATGTTACAAAATATGAAATCTTGTCCAATGATTTCTTTATTTGGGGTTCATTTGTAAATTTGTTCTTTTCGTTTATGGATCCCTAGGGGGATCATAACAACAGGAGGAATTACGGTGTGGAACATGTGCCTAACATTTCAAGCTCCAGTCTATATTGCAAGTACACATAGTGTCATTGCAATACTATTAAGTCCCTTTATCACTGTGTCTGGAGGAATCTCCCCAGGGCAAATCCTTTTGCTGGCAGGGTTTGTTCGCTCTATTGTTTGGCAGTAGGATACACTTACCTGCAGCTTTCTTTTTTGAAGACTTTTTTTTTGTATTTGGGTAAGTTTCCACCATGGGTAGAATTTCATCAGGGGTACCTGCACAAGAAAGAAAATAAGTCAACAAAGGAAACTCGGGGCCAACAAGGGAAACCTGGGACCAACAAGTGAAACCTAAGTGTCTAGAAGCCATCTCTCTGTCCTGATGTCAGTCTGACCCCATCAATAGGAAGTAGGCAAATGCAGCCCAATGATATCTCTCAGCCTCCCTTAACCACCTCTACAGCAGCATTTGACTTTTGCTGTCTCCTTACAAAGCGGTAGAATCAAATCTTCCTTACACGATGCTCTCAGTCAACATTCCCAAATGCTGTGTGAGCTTTTTGCACTTCAACAGATTGCTGTTGGTCGGGGGGGAGTGGGTGGTGGTGGAGGGCTGAGGGGGACCTTTCAACTGGCGCATCAAATAGTTTTAGTCCAGGTGTGATGGACACTTGCTTACTTTGTTTCCTTCAATTTCCCCAACCTGTCTTCCTCTCCACTGAAGACAGTGTGGCAATTTCATTGACAATGTATACCCTCTGATACCTTACCCAAATAGTTAGCGTTGGGTGAATCTGGACAGGAAGGACCAGGAAGCTAATGGATTTTGGATGAACATCACAGCCAAATTTGGTTGTGAATTTAACCCAAGCAAAAATGAATGTGGCTACTACTGAAGAATAAGTCTTTTCTCAATCACAGGGTAGATCCTTACAAGGGTTGTATTAAACTTTCTTCTAGAAGCCTCATAGATGATGTTCTCCCAGAATCACAGTGTGGTTTTAGTGCTAACCATGGGACGGCTGAAATGGTGTTTATAGCAAGACAACTACAAGAAAAGTACAGAGTGCGCCATCAGGATCTATACATAGGACAGGATCTTCCGCTCCTGCCCGTCGCAGGATTAAAAAAATCAGCTTCACATCAGCGTGAAAACAGTTTGTGATTGTCTGCTCCAGGCCTCAAGGGCAGCTCACATTTCCTGCCGTGCCATGTGGGAGCACAATTTGATTAGATTTAAATGTCATGAATGCTCATTATAAAAGGACCCTCGCCAGAATCACCCCCCACCCCAGCCCCCGCACTGGATCAAGAGGCCATGCCGGTGTCTAATTAGATCGGCGTGTTTTACAACCATATATAAACTACGTGCACCTAGTGGCCTGCATTTCGCTTGTCACTTCGAGGTTTGTTCGCGTACCTTGCAACACGCACCACCTCGGACTCCATGCCAGGCTTCGCAGACAGCACCACATTGCTTTCAGGGGGCTTTCAGAGGCAAGGCTCTACGTGTTAAGGTGGGGGTGGGTTGTCTGGTGCTGTAGTGCGAGGGTTCGACGGGTGGCGGGGTGAGAATGAGGAAGGTTGCACTCAGAAACATGATGGAGGGGGGGTTGGTGCAGGTTGAGGGGGCATCCTCTGGGCCACAATGGGGAGAGAGTCTCTTACAAGAGGACATAAGCAAGTTGGGGCCAGAATGAGAAGTTCGTGGAGTGAAGAAGCCCTTCAGTTTATATTGCTGAGCTTGCAGAGACTGTCCTTGTACCAGTTGAGGGAGGGGGAAGGCATGTCAGCCACTGTCAGTCGTGCCCAGCATGTTGTGCACAAGACATGTTTGTCCCAGGGGGTCTCTGGCATAATACTGGGCTGCAAATGATATACTCACAGTCGGGGGGGGCACCTGCAGTGTGTGGATGGGAACAAGGTAGTGTAGGGGCACTAGGTCGTCTCATAGTGGGGCAGTCTCTTTCTGTCACTGTGCAATAGGCCTCAAGGGGTATGATCCAATGCGTCATCGGCACATCCACCCCAAATGATTCAGAGGGTAATCCAGCACCATCACAATGGGATTAAGGATTATAGGGGAAGGAAGGGAAAGCTGAACATTATACTCCTCCAGGACGTTGGGAGGGGTTTTCACAGACACACAGGGAGGGTCCAAGTTGGTCTGGTAGTGAAACCTCAGCACCATCATCCTGGAACCTGAAGCAGTGATGCAATAAAAATTAAAAATGAGAAATAACTCTGGTGGGCAGGGCTCTGAGGGCCTCAAGGAGGCATGTTGCACTGCACTGTGCCGATTCAATCAACACCTAACTGAACTGTGTATTACCAAATGAAGAGAGACGCACAGCTAAGAAATGTTAGGAGCCTTTCAATGACAATGCAGGGACTCAGGAGAGAATGAAGTCAAGAGCAAGCAGGTGACTGGGCAAGCTGCAGCTGTCCATTAAAAGCAGGAACTCAGAATCTTGGCTAGGCAGGTTCACATATGAAAACCCTCAGCCCTCCCTGAAACAATCTCACTCCCTCACTAAACATTTTCCCTCATCTACATTCCAACAAGTGTCGTCTTTTCAGCAGCACATCCAAGTGCCTGGCCAAAGCAATCTCATTGCAGTCGGTCATGTGAAAGGGAGGTGGTGGGGCGGGTGGGGGGAAGCATAGTGTGATCCTTGAAATGGACATTGTGCTGGCCAGTACCTCAGTGGCCAACAGGTGCCGACACTGGTACCAAGCCCTTGTATCCACAGTCATTTACTAGTCATTGACAGAAATAAGACCTTTGGAGGTTGATGCCGACCAATGTCATCTTCTTATTGATCCTGCAGAAAGGAGACCTTCAGGAATATGGAGGTTGCATTATTTGTTGCCTGTATAATCACAGAGGCAGGGGGGAAGGCAAAGAAGGTTGTGACAGCAGCACCAGCTTCGCCAAAGTGAGGAGCTTCACCCTGATAAGCAAGAAGCAAAAGGACCCCCTCCAGGCGCAGTGGATGGAGCTCAGGGAGACGTTGCGCATAGGCGTCTCCCAAGATTAAGGTCTACAGAGTATGCATGCCTCTTCTGCCATCAGCTGCACTCACGTGGTTATAAAAGCTCCCTGGCAACAGACACTCCAATATATCAACAGGAAAGGCTTCTACTCACTCAGTGTGCAGCTGGTCTGTGACCACAAGAAATAAACCTTGCAGGTTTGCGCAAGATACTCGGAAAGCTGCCAGGACTCCTACATCTTGAGTAGATCGCAGATCCCGGACATCTACGAGGAATCACATAGGATCCAGGGTTGGCTCATCGGTGACAAAGGGTACCCACAAAGGACGTGGCTGTTGTCCTGGACCAAGGTTTCCATGGTGGCCACCATCTTACCAGTGTTGACCTCGGTGCACTGGCATGCCAATGCTCTAACCTCACACTGAATGTGGACGGACTCCTTCATCATACCTTGCAATCTGTGGAAAGTAGCTGACAAACTTTCCTGTTATTGCCCTGACTGTCACTGAAACTCCACCAACTGAGTTAGGACCAAGTCCAAGGCTCATCATCTGACTCGGACTCACCAGAATCCTGGCCTCCAGCAGTGCTCTGAATGCCAGCTACCTTGGTCGTCCCAGCTTTCGCTTGCTGTGGACCAGACTGTGTGCTGTGCTCACCAGTTTGTGACCCCAAGGCTGCTCTATAACTCGTCCCATCGAGGTGTGTGTCTCTGCAATGGAAAGAGTGTGAGTGAGTGCTGTGACAGGTCTTCTGCATGTGTTTCTTCAGCATGCTCACCCAACCTGTCCTCAGCACTGGAAATGAGGGCCTGGCTCGTGGTGTCCCTGGGCCGCTTCGCAGAGGCGTCTATGAAAGTGAGCAGAGAAAATTAGTGCATGGCAGGCGACATGAAAACAGGACTATGGCCTCACGGAATCGTTGAACCTGAGGGATCAGCTGGTGCAGAAGCCTCACTTGGGTGTCTACCGCCGACCTCACCATCACCACATGATCGGTCCCGGTCCTCTCCTACAAGCTCAATAGCCTGCTCCTCAATGGGAGTGAGGGATTTTATCTCAACCATTCCTCCACCTTCTCCCTCCAATTGTGGATTAGCCTGTCCTTTATTTTGTACAAACCTAATTTAGTTTGTACTTTGTAGTTGGCATTAAACTGAAATCTACAGTTTAAATTCTGTAGTTGCCAGCAAGGGTTCCAGTGAAAGAGCAGCTTAATTAAGAAGCAGCAGAAACAGGATCCTCATTAAGGGACTCAGCCAGGCTTTGTGTGTTGGGGCATGTATAAGTAGCCAATTTAGTGCAGTTTACAATAGATTACCAGAGTTAAGCGCTTCAGGGAGTTAAGTGGAGGAAGGAAAAGAGGTGTTTGGTTGCTTTTGCCTAAACTTTTTCAGCTTCCAGGAATTAATTCTTGCCCTGCTACAGGAGAAGGAGCTGGTTAATTGGTGAGTATCTAGTAAGTGACTAAGGTTTATTCTATTCCTAAGGCTCAAAATAGTATATTTTAAGCAAGAGGTGAGTGGGAGAGGTTAAAAGGTGCAGATTGAGAGACCTACCTGCAGTGAGACCAGCGGTGGAGTGACATGACAAACCACAACGTGACGCGAGTGCAGGGAAAGCAGCTGATTGGTGAGTAAGTCTTGAAAGTAAAAGTAAGGTCTTTAGTTTGTGTTTAGGTCTCTCGTCTTTTTTTCTCTTTTTCTTAAAATAACTTGTTCAGTATAAGATCGATACTCGTGTAAAAATAAATTAATTACAAAAAAGTACAAAGAGCGGGGTTTCTTCAAGTGTAAAGAGCAGGGATACTTGAGGAATTAATTAATAAATTAAATTAAATACGATAATGTTGGCAGGATGGGTGACGTGTTGCTGCTGCAGCATGTGGGAACTGCTGGACACCAGAGTGATCCAGTACAAACACATCTGCAGTAAGTGTTTGTAGCTCCAGGAACTTTGGATCTGAATTGAGGAGCTGGAGTCCGAGCTGCAGACGTTGCACCACATCAGGGAGGAGGAAAGTTACCTGGAAACTTTGCTCCAGGCGGCGGTCACACCCCACAGATTAGGTAATTACAATTTGGTCTGTGATCAGGGACAGTAGGGTGTGACTGTAGCTGAGGCAGGTTTGGGGACCCAGGAGGTAGCGTTCGAGGAGCCTCAGCCCCTGCAATTATCCAACAGTTACGAAGTTCTTGGAAGCTGTGTGCAAAAGTGCTGGGACCGCAGGGAGGATGAACGAACTGACCACGGCACCATGGTACAGGGAGGCATTCAAGTGTGGGTACAAAATAAGAACATAGTAATGGTAGGGGACAGTATAATTAGGGGGATAGTTACTGTTCTCTGCAGCCGTGAGCATGAGTCCCGAAGGCTGTGTTGTCTGCCCGGTGCCAGGGTTAAGGACATCTCCTCAGGGCTGGAGAGGAATTTGGAATGGGATGGGAGGGATCCAGTTGGCGTCATCCATGTTGGTACAACGACATTGATAGAAGTAGAAAGGAGGTTCTGCTGAAATAATTTGAACAGTTAGCAGCTAAATTATAAAGCAGAACCTTCAAGGTAATAATCTCAGGGTTACTACCTGAGCCAGGGGCAAACTGGCATAGTGTAAATAAAGTCAAGGAGTTAAATGCGTGGCTCAGAGATTGGTGTGGGAGGAATGGGCTTCAGTTCATGGGGCACTGGCATCAGCACTGGGGTAGAAGGGAGCTGCTGGGACTGGTGTCCAGGCAAATGGAATAACTAGGGTTGTAGAGACGGCTTTAAACTAAATAGAGGGGAGGAAGGTTCTGGAAGGGGGATACGTAGGCTTACAAAGCAAAAGGACATGGCAGCATTGCAGGGCAGCTATTTAGGCAATGATACCCAGAGTGTGACAGGAAGGGACAGAGTGTACAAACATAAAAAAAATGCAGAAAATAGGGTCAAAGGGGGAAAAAATGGTAAAAAGGCAAAACTAATGGCTCTTTACTTAAATGCACATAGTATTCAGAACAAAATAAATGAATTAACGGCACAAATAGAGGTTAGTGGGTATGATCTTATAGCCATTACAGAGACGTGGTTACAAGGAAATCAAAGCTGGGAACAAAATATTCAGGGATATGTAACTTTTAGAAAGGACAGTGTGGAAGGAAAGGGTGCTGGGGTAGCTTTGTTAGTACGAGACAGAATAAGTAAGATAGCAAAAAATGATCTTGGATCGGAAGATGTAGAATCCATATGGGTGGCGGTAAGAAATAACAAGGGGAAGATGACACCGGTGGGAGTAGTCTATAGGCCCCCTAACAGCTATACTGTCGGACAGAGAATAAGTCAGGAGATCGTGAGGGCATGTAAAAAAACCAGTATATTAATCATGGGTGACTTTAATCTTCATGGATAGGGAAAATCAAATTGGCAGGGGTAGCAATGAGCAAGAATGCATAGAATATATTCAGGGCAGTTTCCTAGAACAATATGTTTTGGATCAAACCAGGGATCAGGCGATTTTGGATCTGGTAATGTGTAAATGAGGCAGGTTTAATAAATGATCTCAGAGTAAAAGATCCCACTCTCACCTCACGAGTTCAGCTCTTTTGTCCATATTTGAACCAAGGCTGTAATGAGATCAGGAGCTGAGTGGCTCTGGCAGAACCCAAACTGGGCATCAGTGAGCAGGTTATTACTAAGCAAGTGCCGCTTGATAGCACTGTTGATGACCCCTTCCACCCCTTTACTGATGATCAAGAGTAGACTGAAGGGGCAGTAATTGGCCAGGTTGGATTTGTCCTGGTTTTTGTGTACAGGACATACCTGGGCAATTTTCCACATAGCCAGGTAGATGCCAGTGTTGTGGCTGTACTGGAACAGCTTGGCTAGGGGCATGGCAAGTTCTGGAGCACAAGTTTTCAGTACTAATGACAGAATATTGTCAGGGCCTATAGCCTTTGCAGTATCCAGTGCTTTCAACCATTTCTTGATATCATGTGGTGAATCAAATTGGCTGAAGACTGGCACCTGTGATGCTGGGGACCTCTGGAGGAAAGTTTTTATATTAAAGAAAAATAAAGCTTCAAAGACATATGAAACAATAGAATTTACATATTAGAGAGAGAAACATATATAAAGGAGAATGAAAGGCTATGTAAGATTGAACAGAAGTTATTGAAACAGCCTTCAAGAAGCCTCCAGCCATTTGTGCATAAGTCTACTATGTAAAGTGACTGAAGTTGGGGAAAAGCTATTTGGAGTTCCACTGTCAAGTGGGTACTGTGTTAACTTGTTGGTTTTGTTTTAAATCTAAAACCTATTTTGGACTGTTGACTTAAAGTGGGTGTGTAACTGGGAGTCAGGCTAATAAGGAATTTTAGGAGTTGTTAGTGTATTGTAGTCTCATGTATGTGCTTGAAATCTTTTATTTTGTTAATAAATATTTTAATTTAATTTTTAAAAAT
Source organism: Cetorhinus maximus (assembly GCF_964194155.1). Taxonomy (NCBI): domain Eukaryota; kingdom Metazoa; phylum Chordata; class Chondrichthyes; order Lamniformes; family Cetorhinidae; genus Cetorhinus; species Cetorhinus maximus. The sequence continues at coordinate 171,866,177 of NC_135883.1, forward strand.
CTCTAAAGGTCTTAGTGGACTCATTACTTCTGAATTCAGTGCACACTTCTTCTCGTAATAAATGCAAATTGCAAAACCGTTGTGATAGTGCGAATAAGTTTCCCTCACGGATTTGGTCTGCCTGACACACATCATCTGCCACATCATAACATATATACTTAATGAGGCAGGGAGTGGACAATATGGCGTGAAAACCCACTATTGCAGCCAACGGGATAAACGCTGCCTTTCCCACCCACCCACCCCCAACGCACTTAATGTGCAGAGGAGAAAATCCCGCCCATATTGTTCATAGCCCTAACTAAACCTTTAGAAAGTGAGTGAACCTGATCTATTGTACTTGCTCTCCAAGCTAGGATCACTGAACAAGTTTGTCAAAATCTTGTGCCTACTGCATGATGGCATGGTTGGATATGTTTGTGCTGTGGTGAGATGTCCAATGCCATTGCAGTAACCAGCAGAATAAAGCAAGGATGAGTCGAGGCTCCCCATCTCGTCAATCCCTTCTTTGCTACAATGTTGAAGGAAGCCACCAGCGAAATCACTGCAGGCATCATTAGGTTACCTTCAGGGAAGCGCTTCAATCTGTGTGCCTCCGCCAAAGTCAGAGAGGCAATAATTAATGAGTTTCTACATGTGGATGATTGTGCCCTAGCTGCTTACAACAAGGTAGGCATCCAGATGATGGTAAACAATATCTTGAGTGCTGCCAAACATTTTGGTCTCCAAATCAGTGTCTCCAAGACCGAGGTTATGTTTCAGCCACCACCAGGCACACACTATGAAGAACCAAATATAAATGTTGATGGCACCAGGCTCAAGATTGTAGAAAAATTCTCAAACCTTCATAGTGTGTTCTACAGGGCTGCTACTATTGATGAAGCAATCCATGCACACATCCGGAAAGCAAATTCTGCCTGCAGCCAACTTTATGATCATGTCTGGAAGCAGCATGGCATTAAGCTGAAGACTAAAATCAAACTTTACCAGGCCATAGTCCTGACCACCTTGCTATAAGGCATAAAATTCTGGGTCTGCTATAGGCCCAACATCAAAGCTTTGGAACACTCCTACCAAAGATACCTGAGGTCCATCATGAGAATTAAATGGCAGGACAGAATTACAAAGAGGTCCCTCATTGATCTGGACCCAACAGCACACAGAGCAAGGTCCAAAAGTTCAACTTAGATGGCTGGCCATATCTCCCACATGGATAACTACAAAATCCCCAAGCAGATCTTCTATGGAGAACTTTCTCAGAGCAAATAACAGTGATCAGTACAAATGATGCAAGGATACCCTAAAAAAACACAGCCTTACAAAACTCTTAGGAAAACACTGCATGCGGAGGTCAGCATTGAAACTTGGTTCATCGTGTTTCAAGGAATATCTACACCAAACCAAGAGGAAGGCCAGAGGTAGCACAGCTGCAGAAGATCCCCTCAGCACCAGCAAGGACAACTACCAGTTCTGTGGACCTCCAAGCTGATCCCACATTTTCGTGACTCTTCAGTCACAAAAGGACTCACAGGAGACAATGAAATCAGTTACATCTAAGATTTTTTTTAAACTTTCATGGCAATTGATGACAGTTTCATGGCACCATCAATGATGCTAGCTTTCAATTCCTTTTTTTAATTAATTACATTTATTAATTGAATTTAAATTCCACCAGCAGCCATGGTGGGATTTGAACCTGTGCCCCCAGAGAATTAGCCTGGGCCTCTGGATTACTAGTCCAGTGACATTACCACTATGGTACCACTCACCATCGCCCCATACTTGAATAACAAAGATCTACCACTACCTCAAGTTTATATTCCCCTCACTAACAGAGCCCCTCGTGAGATCAGCTAATGGAGACTTAACCTGGAATCCTATAGGCCCTTACAGCTCAGTACCAGAGAGGTGCATTTAATCAATAAGTCATTCACTCACCTGCTTTTACAATCTTTCCATTTTCCAGTAACACTACCATATCAGCCTTATCCAAAAACTCCGTCCGATGTGTACAAAGGATTACGGTCTTATCTTTCAAAATTCCCAAAATACACTTTTCCAAAAGGTGATTGGCCACATCTTTATCCACAGCAGCTAATGGGTCATCAAGGAGATACAGTTCCTTTTTCTGTGGGAGGCAATTATTCAGTTCTTGAATTAAAATTCTTCATTATATCCCTCTCCTCTACAGCCCCAAAATCTCACAGCAGAGGGATGAGTAAATCTATCAGGTCTGTGTTTAGAGTTGACTCCTAGAACATCAACCCCGCTTTACCTATCAGGTAAACTTCAACACTATGGTCTGAATTTTCCACTCCTGCCAATGGTGGGAATCGTGCTGGGCAGAGGAACTAAATTTGGCATGATGGAAAAAGTCAGTTTTCCACTGGCAGGAAATTAGTTTGGAATTTTGTTCTCCCGACTTTCATTGCAGGTTAAAGGCAGGTCAAGTTACTTGCTGATCTATGTCGGGAACCACATTTGTATCTCGTGAATTCTCATTAAAAGGCCAACTTGCCAGAATTACATTCCCCCTCCAAATTAAGTGCCCAGCCACTGAGAATTTAGAACAGTCTGTTTCCTGACTGTATATAAGTGGCATGCATCTGGCAAGTTTCAATTCATCAACAACTTCAAGGTAAGTAGATGTTGCTTTCTCCTTCTCAGAGATCTCGCATAACTTCGCCCAAGTGCTGTTAGGAAACGCCATGCGAAAGCTGGACAAGGGACAAGGTAGCTGGAAGGGAGGGGTGTAGGGTGCAAAGGTAGAGCGAAGGCTGGACAGGGGAGGTAGGATTGCAGGGGTAGGGTGGGGAGAATACCCAGGGAAACGGTGGGGGGGTGGTGTGGAGAGATCATGTCCAGGGAAGGGGGAAATGTTGTGGGGGGGTGGGTGTGTTAGAGGGTAGGGTCCGTGGTGTCGACGGTGGGGTCCTGGGGGTGGGGGTGGAGAACTCAGGGTACTGCTGATGGGAGGGAACAGTCACAGTCAGAGGGGGGAGTGGAATGCAATAGGCTGGCAGGTCCAGGGTGAGAGTCTGGTAGGTGAAGGTCTCATCAGCTGGGTCATGAAAAAGGTGTGGCACGGATAACAGGAGGAGGCAGGATCATGCTGGGCATGGGGATGGTAATGGATGTCAGATCTGAGGGGAGGAAAGGCATGTGGAGGTAGATCGTGATCAGGTCCATGGTAATGGAGGGGGGTTCAAGGGTGACAGAGCGAAGAGGAATGGTGATATTGGGTGGGTCTATGGTGATGGGGGCAGTTGGTGGGTGACAGAGGGAGGGTGCAAGGTGTTGGATCAAATTTGAAAGGTCATCCGCACTAAGTGGCCAACAGCCAATGAAAGGGGCACCCTAATAATTATGAGGCAACTGGATGTCAAAGAAGCTCATGTGAGTTCTCCTCTCTATGGTGAAGCTTGCATTGCAACAGGTTTGCTCCTGACTCATGGGTCTCTAACATCGCGATCCCAGCAAGGTGTGGAGCTCCCATTCATTCGGTGTTATTGGCCATCGGCTGCAGTCAGAGGCAGGGATGAATGGGGGACGGGAGGTGAAATGCCTCCAAGGGACACGGTTGGTGAAGGGCAGCCAACTTGCGACTCCAAACCTCCATCCTCCCTGGTGAACGGTCATGGCTGACAAGGGATCATGCAGTTAATCTTTCAATGCTGCCAAGGCAATGGTCTCTCTATAGAGTCTCGAAGGTAATGGAGACAAGCAGAAAAGTGTCGTGTGAGGCTTCTTGCACATGGCTCTCATCACCCTGGTCAAAGAACAATGTCTCCATACGGATTCAGGTATGAACGGGAGGAGCACCCATCTCTGGTCCTCCAGGATATTGTTTAACTGAAGGGGTATGCCATGTCTAGATGGGAGGTCAGGTGAAGAGTTTAGCACTTGCCTGCTGGCTTTGAGATGGAGGTAAACCTGTAATGGATATGCTTACTAAATGTATCACTTCAATTCATTCACACATCCACTGAGGCTTTGAATGTGCGGGGTTGCAGGCAACCGTGCCTTGGTAATGGCTCTCATCCAGATGAGGAGAGCCCATCGCCATTTGGCACAGGGCCATCAGGAGCAAGGGCCTGGCAGCAAGGGGCAGCAGGATCTCTATAAGGTCAAGAGGCTGGTGAACATTGTCCACTGCAACAGTGAGCATTGGCCTGACCATGGGCGTATTGCCAGCGGCATTCTTACCTAGTGATGAGCGAAAGGCAATGTCAGAGGCATCCTTGTATGTCCCAGGATGTGATTGCTCACATCTGCCAGCTCCTCCAGTATGAGCTACAACCCCGAGAACTCAGGAGCAGTGCGGAACTCCTCGCCTGCAATGAGTGAATGTCTTTCCGGGTGCCCTTTAAATATGGTGCCAGGGCCTTCAACCCCATGATGTAATGGCAGGACGGGCGACTTCCTATCTGCCCCGCCATGAGATTTGTCAAGCTCCTCACAGATGCATAATCAATGAGCTGAAAAATGGAAGATTGCGCATATTCACCTGCCCCACTTTCCAGCAAGAATCGCACCGACTTTCCCGCCCACCACTGGGTTTAGACCCTAGAATGGAAGATTCCACCCTATGTTTGCTGTCAGGAACACCAAAACCCTCCGAAGGAGGTAGCTGCCCTGGATGACTCCACACAAAACAGAAAGCACTTTGACACTTGGTTCAAGTCTGCTTGACAGGGTGATGAAAAAAGCTTCAGTTGTGGTATTCAAAAGGGAATTAGATACAAACTTGAAGAAAAAAAATGCAGAGATCCAGGGAAAGACCCAAGAAGTGAAAATACCTGAATGACTCTTCAACACAGACGGCATAGACTCCATGGGTCTTCTACACTGTAATACTCTATATCCTGATTAAAACGTTTAAAATGATTAAAGGATCTGATAGGGTAGAGCAAAACTATTTTGTCTTGTGGGAAAAACAAAAACAAGAACAACAGGGCACAATCTTAAAATTAAAGCTAGGTTGTTCAGTGTTGTCAGGAAGCATTTCTTCAGGTAAAGGGTATAGGAAAGCTGGAACATTCCCCCTCAAAAAACTGTTTCGTCCAGGTTCATTGAAAAACTCAAAACTGAGGTAGAGTTTTGTTAGGAAAGGGCATTAAGGGATCTAGATTAAAGATAAATGGAGTTGAGGTACGGGTCAGCCAGGATCTAACTGAAAGGCAAAACAGGTTCAAAGGGCTGAATGGCCTACTCTGTTCCTATTGTTTGTGAGTGCATTCATTTCAGTTGCTCCCAGTTCTATGTGAAGTCCTGCCATCTTTCGCTCCCCAGACTAATCTGTGTGGGCGGGCCTCCCCTCTCCCAGCCTTTCACAAGTGCGCAAGCAAGGTTTCTCATCCCCTCATGGCTCCACAATATTAAAAAGTTAGATATTCTGGTCCATTAGCAACCTCTATACAATCCCAGATCTCCCCTTCCCTTTAGCTATAAATCCTGGAAACCTTATGGAATAACCAAAATTACCATGTAAACAGCTCTGGCTAAGGCGACGCGGGCTTTCTGTCCACCACTGAGGGTCACTCCGCTCTCACCAACTTCTGTCTGGTCACCATTCGGCAGAACCTAGATCCAGGTAATAGAATTGAAATTTCTCTTGTCAGCTCTAGATCATTGTAATTCACATCTTTAAATAAAGCCAGCATTTGGTGATTCAATAGCACCTTCCACACCTGCAACCTCTGTCACCTTGAAGAACAAGGGCAGCAGAGGCATAGAAACTGCAATTTCCCCTCCAAGTCATACATCATCCTGACAAAAAAGCAAAATACTGCAAATGCTGGAAATTTGAACTAAAAACAGAAAATGCTGGAAATACTCAGCATGTCTGGCAGCATCTGTGAAGAGAAAAACAGAGAAATACATCATCCTGACTTGGAAATATATTGTTGTTACTTCATTGTCCAAGTCAAAATCCTAGAACCTGCTCTCTGACAGCGCTGTGGGTGGACTACAGTAGTTTAAGAAGGCAGCTTACACCCACCTTTTCAAGGACAATTAGGCATGGACAATAAATTATGCTGTTGTCAGTGACACACACATCCCAAGACTGAATTAAAAATGCAATTAAATTTATGGGGATATAATGAAATTTTAGGATCAGGAATAGATTATAAGGCCCAGGAAGCCAGACCTTTTTCTGACAAATCTTAACCATCCAAATCTCAACCCCTTCTCTTCAATTGCCTTTTGACATCTGTAACAAATATGCAGACTTATGCTTATACCAAATTGCTTTGAAATGCTTGTCATAAATTCATGCATGCTGAATTAGCTGGTAAAAACAAAAAACTGCGGATGCTGGAAATCCAAAACAAAAACAGAAATACCTGGAAAAACTCAGCAGGTCTGGCAGCATCGGCGGAGAAGAGCAAAGTTGACGTTTCGAGTCCTCATGACCCTTCAACTGAGGACTCGAAACGTCAACTTTGCTCTTCTCCGCCGATGCTGCCAGACCTGCTGAGTTTTTCCAGGTATTTCTGAATTAGCTGGTGGTTGATCCATTTTGAACATCTAGAAACCAGGTAAAGTTATAAAATTACCAAGCATCATCTGTTTGGAGTGTAATATCCTGGAACATGACTGTTTCCAAGTTTCTGCCTACAAGCATCCAAAAGCAACCTTCAAGAGACAGGGCGGAATTTTGCACAGCTTATCTGCTTTGCACTGCATTGGAGCGCTGTGCTTGGCTGCAGTAGAGAGCTTCAGTTGGAGCTTGGTGACTTAGGGAGTTTAAGGGTTAAATTAAGCGTTAAATTTTATCTAAAGTCTAGTCTTTCTTTAATTTAGCAATTAACTAAAAGTTGCTGTTAGGTTTGGAAGAAGGTGAATTTTAGTCCAGCCTTAAAATGGTGCTCATACAGGCTCTGCTTGCAGCTACAACTAGCTAATTAGATAACTGGCTTAATCAGGTTTTCAGAACCAAGGTTCAGAGAGTATAAAAGTAGACTATCTTATAGTGCAGACAAAGTCAGTACTGGAGCGCTGTGTTTGGCTGCAGTAGAGAGCTTCAGTTGGAGTTTGGTGACTAAGGGAGTTCAGCGATAAGGGAGAATGTGCTCCTTTCTTTTTCTACTTTGCTCAGAAAGAAGAGCAGCAGCCATGTTAAGTAGTAATGGTGAGTAAATTAGAAAAGTGCAATATTTTTAAAGTTCCTATATTGGATTTAACTGTGAGTCGCCAGGAATAAGGGAAACTTAAGAGCCAATATAATAAAGTAATATAAATAATCCAAAGTAGAATAAAGTTAACGTAAGGAAAGTAGAGTGAAGACATGGCAAGGCAGCTCAGTCAAGTGGAATGCGTGTCCTGTAAAATGTGTGAAGTCATGGACGCTACTGATGTCCTAAACAACCACATGTGCAGGAAGTGCTGTCAGCTGCAGAAACTTGAGCTCTGGGTTTCAGAGCTCGAGCAGGGGCTGGAGTTACTGTGGTGCATCCGCGAGGCTGAGAGCTACATGGATAGCACGTTCAGAGAGGTGGTCACACTGCGGCTTAAGGGCCTGGAGACAGAGACGGAATGGGTGACCACCAGGCAGTCCAAGAGAAGTAGGCAGATAGTGCAGGAGTCACAAATCGGTTTTCCATTTTGGAAGCTGGTGAGGGTGCTGGTTCCTCAGAAGAGTGCAGTCAGAGCCAAGTTTGTGGCACCACAAGCGGCTCAGCTGTACAGGAGGGGAGGAAGAAGAAAGGAAGAGTTGTAGTGATAGGGGATTCATTGGTTAGGGGAACAGACAGGCGTTTCTGTGGCCGTAGACGTGACTCCAGGACGGTATGTTGTCTCCCTGGTGCCAGGGTCAAGGATGTCACAGAGTGGCTGCAGGACATTCTTCTGGGGGAGGGTGATCAGCCAGAGGTCATGGTCCACATTGATACCAATAACTTAGGTAGGAAGGGGGATGTGGTCCTCAAATCAGAGTTTAGGGAGCTAGGTAGAAAATTAGCAAGCAGGACCTCCCAATGTAGTAATCTCCGGATTGCTCCCAGTGCCATGTGTCAGTGAGTACAGAAATAGGAAGATAAGGCAGATGAATGCGTGGCTGGAAAGATGATGCAGGAGGCAGGGCTTTAGGATCCTGGGACAGGCTCTGGGGGAGATGGCACCTGTAAAAGCCGGACGGGTTGCACCTGAGCAGAGCTGGGACTGAGTTCCTTGCGGGGCATTTTGCTAGTGCTGTTGGGAGGGCTTTAAACTAACTCGGCAGGGGTGTGGGAACCTAGAAAAAATATTAGAGAGGAATACCAGGGTGTACAATATACTGGGATGGACAGATAGCACTGGTATAGAGAATAGTAAGTTAATAGGTAAAGTCAGGGTAAGGGAGAAAGTAACAAAATCTAAACCAGGGTTACTATGCGTATATGTGAATGCACGGAGTATAGTAAATAAGATTGGGGAGTTACAGGCGCAAATTGCCAAGTGGAAATATGATGTTGTGGCGATAACAGAGACCTGGCTCAAGGAAGGGCAGAACTGGGTGTTAAATATTCCCTGGTACAAAGTGTTCAGAAGAGATGGGAAAGGGGGAGGGGTGGCGGTATTGGTTAAGGAGAGCATTGCAGTGCTGGAGAAAGAGGATGTCCTAGAGGGTTCAAGGACAGAATCAATTTGGCTAAAGCTAAGCAACAAAAAGTGTGCAATTAGATTGCTCGGTGTAGTCTGCAGACCGCCAAACATTGAGAAGGACGTAGAAGAACAAATCTGCAGGAAAATTACAGACAAATGCAGGCATTATAGAGTAGTTATAATGGGGGACTTCAATTACCCGAATGTGTAAAGAGCAGAGAGGGGCAAAAGTTCCTAAGATTGCGTTCAGGAGAATTTTCTACAGCAGTATGTGTCCAATCCAACAAGAAAAGACGCACTGTTCGACCTGGTTCTTGGAAATGAGGTGAGCCAAGTGCATCAGGCGTCAGTGGGGGAACATTTAGGAGACAGTGATCACTGTATTGTACGCTTTCGGATAATGATAGAAAAGGACGATAGGCAATCTAGAGTAAGAATAATTAACTGGACAAGAGCCGACTTCAATGGGGCAAGAACAGAGCTGGGCCAAATATACTGGAACGAAAGATTGGCAGGAAAAACTGTAGCTGGACAATGAGCTACCTTCAAAAAAGAATTGGTTTGGGCACAGTCAAAGTATATTCCATCAAAAGGGAAAGATAGGACAAATAAATCCAGAGCTCCCTGGATGAAAAAGGAGATTGAAATTAAGATAAAGAAGAAAAAGTACGCTCAAGCAAGTGTATGTAGAAAATACAATTGAGAACCAAGAGGAATACAGAAGGTCCAGAGGAGAGGTGAAAAAGCATATTAGAGAAGTGAACAGGGATTGAGAAAAGACTGGCAGCCAACATTAGGGGAATCCCAAAGTCTTCTATAGGCATATAAATAGTAAAAGGGTGGTAAAAGGAGGAGTAGGGCCAATTAGGGACCTAAAAGGGAACTTACACTTGGACAAAGGGGCCATGGCTCAGGTATTAAACGAATAGTTTGCATCTGTCTTTACCAAGGAGGTAGATGATACCCAGGCCATGGTGACAGACGAGGAAGCTCTGTCACTTGAAGGGTTCAAAATTGATAAGGGGGAAGTGTTGAATAAACTGGTCAGTACTTAAAGTTGACAAGGCACCGGGACCGGATGAAAAGCATCCAAGGATATTGAAGGAAGTGAGATTAGAAATTGCAGAGGCACTAGCCGTAATCTTTCAGTCTTCCTTAGACTCAGAGGAGGTGCCAGAGGACTGGAGAATTGCAAACATTACGTCCTTGTTCAAAAAAGGTTATAAGGATAAGCCCAGCAATTACAGACCAGTCAGTTGAACTTCAGTGGAGGGCAAGATTCTAGAAGTAATTATTGAGGCTAGAATTAGTATTCATATGGAAAAATATGGGTTGATAAGGAAGAGCCAGCATGGATTTCTGAAGGGGAATTAGTGTTTAACTAACTTGCTGGAGTTCTTTGAAGAGTTAACAAAAAAGGTCAATGAGGGTAATGCTGTTGATGTGGTGTACATGGACTTTGAAAAGGCATTTGACACAGTGCCACACAACAGACTTGTGAGAAAAGTTATTGCTCATAGAATAAAAGGGGACAGTAGCAACGTGGATACAAAATAGGCTGAAAAATAGCAAGCAGAGAGTAATGGTCAATGGATATTTTTCAGGCTGGAGGAAGGTTTGAAGTGGAGTTCCCCAGGGGTCTGTATTGGGACCCTTGCTGTTCTTGATATATATTAATGATCTAGACCTTGGTGTGCAGGGGACAACTTCAAAGTTTGAAGATGATACGAAGCTTGGGAGTGTTGTAAACTCCGAGGAGGACGGTGTGGAGCTTCAAGAGGACATAAACAAGTTGGTGGAGTGGTCAGATAGGTGGCAGATGAAGTTCAATGTGGAGGAGTGTGAGGTGATGCATTTTGGTAGGAAGAATATGGACAGACAATATAAAATAAGGGGTGAAATTTTGAAGGGGGCGCAGGAGCAGAAAGACTTGGGTGTATATGTGCATAGGTCATTGAAGGTGGCAGGAGAGGTGGAGAGAGCAGTTAATAAAGCATAAGTATTCTGGACTTTATTAATAGGGGCATAGAGTACAAGAGCAAGGAGGTTATGCTGAATTTATATAAGGCATTCGTTAGGCCTCAGTTGGAGTAGTGTGTACAGTTCTGGGCGCCACACTATAGGAAGGATGTGAACACATTGGAGAGAGTGCAGAAGAGGTTTACAAGAATGGTTCCAGGGATGAGAAACTTCAGCTATGAGGATAGATTGGAGAGGCTGGGACTGTTCTCCTTGAAGAGAAGAAGGCTGAGAGGAGATTTGATAGAGATGTTTAAAACCATGAGGGGGCTAGACAGAGAAGATAGGAAGAAGCTGTTCCCACTCATAAAAGTATCAAGAACGAGATGGCACAGATTTAAAGTGATCTGCAAAAGAAGCAAGTGTGACATGAGAAAAAACTTTTTCACACAACGAGCGGCTCGGGTCTGGAATGCACTGCCTGGAAGTGTGGTGGAGGCAGGCTCAATCGAGGCATGCAAGAGGACATTAGATGATTATTTGTTTCTATTCAATGTGCAAGGGCACGGGGAAAAGGCAGGGCAATGGTACAATGTCATAATGTTCATTTGGAGAGCTGGTGTAGACATGATGGACCGAATGGCCTCCTTCTGTGGCGTTAAAATTCTGTGATTCTGTTGTTGGCCAGAACAATAGTTAGTATTTAGAGTGTTTGGGAGGATTATGCTCAAGACTGCACTGTTAAATGGATAAAGTGAGCACTAATGCACTTGACAGCCTTTTCTCATCCTCCTCTTGTACAATCAGAAGATTAATACAGATGAGGAAAGTGTGTTTATGGATTTACACCTTTTGTGCTGCTCATTGTATGAGATACTTAGAAAAGGTCAACTCACTAAACCTCCTTCGAAAGCACCTACCAAACCTATGACCTCAGCTACCTTACATCCTTCCAAATTGTGGTGACAAGAACAGGACGCAAAGCTTGCGAAAGATTCAACTTCTCTGTTTTTGTACTCAACACCCTAAGTAGAAACCAAAACTCCTCTGTGCATTGCAAACTAATCTCTCAATATGTCCTGCCAACTTCAAAGATCTATGGAAATGAACCACCAGGTCTCTGTGCACCTGAATACTCTTTGCAACTGTGCCATTAAGTCTCTCGTGCCTGTCCCTCTCCATTCTGCCAAAATTCATCACCTCACACTTCTCTGTATTAAATTCCATCTGCTGCTCATCTGCCTTTCTGCTAGCCTATGTCCAATGACAGTCGGTTGGTATCATCCTCACTGTCAGCCACAAGTTTGGTATCATCAACAAATTTTGAAAATTTATTCTCTATTCCAATATCCAAATAATTGATGAATATCAAAAAAAAGCAGTGGTCCTAGCACTGAACCTTGGGGAACACCACTGTTGACCATCCTCAAGTCTGAAAAACAATTATTAATCATGACTCACTGCTTCCTGTCCTTAAGCCAATTTCTTACCCAAGCTGACACTGACCCCTTTATCGCCTGAACCACAATTTGTTAACTAGACTTTTATGTGGTACTGAGTGAAATTCTTTCTTAAAATCCATGTCGACAACATCCACCACATTCTCCTCATCAACCTTCTGTTACGTCATCAAAAAATTCAATTAGTCAAACCAAATCTACCTTTTACAAATCTGTGCTGGCTCTCCTTAATTAACTCAAACCTTTCCAAGTGCTTGTACATTCTTCCTCGATTATTGTTTCTAAAACTTTACTCATGACTGCTGTTAAACTGACAGACCTACAGTTACCAGGTACGTCCTTACACCATTTCTTGAGTAAGAGTTTTACATTTGCAACTCTCAAATCCTCTGGAACCTCCCTGGTACCTAGGGAAGATTGGAAGATTATGGCAAGCCCTTCAGCTATCTCCACCCACACTTCCATTAGCATCCTCCAACAAGAGAGAATCTAACCATCTCCCCTTGACATTCAATGGCATTACCATCGCTAAATCCCCCACAATCAACATCGTGGGGGTTACCATTGACCAGAAACTGAACTGGATTAGCCATATAAATAGTGTGGCTACAAGAACAGGTCAGAGGCTAGGAATTCTACAGAGAGTAACTCATCTCTTGACACCCAAAGCTTGTCCATCGTCTACAGAGCACAAGGGAAAATGTGAAATTATCCACTTTGGCAGAAAGAATAGAAGAGAAGCATATTATCTAAAAGGTGAGAGATTGCAGAGCTGTGAGATGCGGAGGGATCTGGGTGTCCTAGTGTATGAATAACAAAAGGCTAGTATGCAGGTACAGCAAGTAATTAGGAAAGCTAAAAGAATGTTATAATTTATTGCGAGGGGAATTGAATACCAAAGTAGGAAGGTTATTCTTTAGTTGTACAGAGCACTAGTTTTGTTTTTATTCATACATGGGATGTGGCTGAGCCAGCATTTATTGCCCTTGAGAAGGTGATGAGCTACCTTCTTGAACCGCTGCAGTCATGTGGTGTTGGTACATCCACAGTGCTGTTCGGAAGGGAGTTCAAGGATTTTGACCCAGTGACAGTGAAGGAGCAGCGATATATTTCCAAGACAGGATGGTGAGTGACTTGGAGGGGAACTTCCAGGTGGTGGTGTTCCCATCTATCTGCTGCCCTTGTCCTTCTAGATGGTAGTGGTCGTGGGTTTGGAAGATGCTGTCGAAGGAGCCTTGGTGAATTCCTGCAGTGCATCTTGAAGATGGTACACACTGCTGCTATTGTGCGTTGGTGGTGGAGGTAGTGAATGTTTGTGGATGTGGTGCCAATCAAGCGGGCTGCTTTGTCCTGAGTGCTGTCAAGTTTCTTGAATGTTGTGGGAACTGCACTCATCCTGGCAAGTGGGGAGTATTCCATCACATTCCTGACTTGTGGCTTGTAGATGATGAACAACCTTTGGGGAGTTAGGAGGTCGATTACTCGTCGCACAATTCCTAACCTCTGACCTGCTCTTGTAGCCACAGTATTTATATGGTTAGTGCAGTTCAGTTTTTGGTCAATGGTAGCACCCAGGATATTAATAGTGGGGGATTCAGTGATGGTAATGCCATTGAATGTCAAGAGATGGTGGTTGAATTCTCTCTTTCGGAGATGGTCATTGCCTAACACTTGTGTGACGCAAATGTTACTTGCCACTTGCCAGCCCAATCCTGGATATTGTCCAGGTCTTGCTGAATTTGGACATGGACTCCTTCAGTATTTGAGGAGCCACTGAATAGTGCTAAACATCATGCGATCATCAACGAATTTCTGACATTATGATGGAAGGAAGGTCATTGATGAAGCAGCTGAAGGTGGTTGGGCTGAGGACACTACCCTGAGGAACTCCTGCGGTGATGTCCTGGAGCTGAGATGACTGACCTCCAACAACCACAACCATCTTCCTTTGTGCTAGGTATGACACCAACCAGCGGAGAGTTTTCCCCGGTTCCCATTGACTCCAGTTTTGCTAGGGCTCCTTGATCCCACGCTCAGTCAAATGTTGCCTTGATGTCAAGGGCAGTCACTCTCACCTCACCTCGAGAGTTCAACTCTTTTGTCCACGTTTCAACCAAAGTTATAATGAGGTCAGGAGCTGAGTGGCCCTGGCGGAACCCAAACTGGGCATCAGTGAGCAGGTTATTGCTAAGCAAGTGCCGCTTGATAGCACTGTTGATGGCCCCTTCCATTACTTCACTGATGATGGAGAGTAGACTGACGGGGCGATAATTGGCTGGGTTGCATTTGTGCTGCTTTTTGTGTACAGGACATACCTGGACAATTTTCCACATAGCCGGGTACATGCCAGTGTTGTGGCTGTACTGAAACAGCTTGGCTAGGGGTGCAGCAAGTTCTGGAGCACAAGTCTTCAGGACTATTGCCGGAATATTGTCAGGGCCCATAGCCTTTGCAGTATCCAGTGCCTTCAGCCAGTTCTTGATAACATGTGGAGTGAATCAAATTAGTTCAAGACTGGCATCTGTGATGCTGGAGACCTCCGGAGGAGGCCGAGATGGAGCACCCACTCAGTACTTCTGGCTGAAGATTGTTGCAAATGCTTCAGCCTTATCTTTTGCACTAATGTGCAGGCCTCCTCCATCATTGAGGATGAGGATATTTGTGGAGCCTCCTCCTCCAGCGAGCTGTTTAATTGTCCACCACCATTCACGAATGGACATGGCAGAGCTTAGCTCTGATCCACTGGTTGTGCAATTGCTCAGCTCTGTCTATCGCTTGCTTCTTATACGGTTTGGCAGGCAAGTAGTCCTGTGTTATAGCTTCACCAGGTTGACACCTCATTTTTAGGTTTGCCTGGTGCTGCTCCTGGCATGCCCTCCTGCACTCTTCTTTAAACCAGGGTTGATCCCCTGGCTTGATGGTAATGGTAGAATGGGGATATGCTGGACCATGAGGTTACGGACTGTGTTCGTCTATAATTCTGCTGTTGCTGATGGCCCACAGCACCTCATGGATGCCCAGTCTTCAGCTGCTAGATCTATTCGAAATCCATCCCATTTAGCACAGTGGTAGTGCCACACATGATGTAGGGTATCCTCAATGTGGAGGCGGTACTTCGTCTCCACAACGACTGTGCATTGGTCACTCCTACTGATACTGTCATGGACAGAAGCATCTGCAGCAGGCAGGTTGGTGAGGATCAGGTCAAGTATGTTTTACCTGTTGGTTCCCTTACCAACTGTCGCAGACCCAGTTTAGTAGCTATGTCATTTAGGACTCAGCCAGCTCATTCAGTAGTGGTGCTACCGAGCCACTCTTGGTGATGGATATTGAAGTCCCCCACATAGAGTACATTCTGAGCCCTTGCCACCCTCAGTGCTTCCTCCAAGTGGTGTTCAACATGGAGGAGCACTGATTCATCAGCTGAGGGAAGGTAGTACGTGGTAATCAGCGGGAGGTTCCCTTGCCCATGTTTGACCCGATGCCATGAGACTTCATGGCATCCGGAGTCGATGTTGGGGTCTCCCAGGGCAACTCCCGCCTGACTGTATATTACTGTGTTGCCACCTCCGCTGGGTCTGTCCTGCTGGTGGGACAGGACATACCCAGGGAGGGTGGTGGTGGTGTCTGGGACATGATCTACAAGGTATGATTCTGCGTGGATGACTATGTTGCTTAACTAGTCTGTGAGATAGCTCTCCCAATTTTGGTACTAACCCCCTGGTGTCAGTAAGGAGGACTTTGCAGGGTCAACAGGGCTGCGATTGCCATTGTTGTTTCCGGCGTCTAGATCGATGCCGGGTGGTCCCCGGTTTCATTCCCTTTTTGTGTCTTTGTAGCTGTTTGTTACGACTGAGTGGCTTGCTAGGCCATTTCAGAGTCAACCACATTGCTGTGGGTCTGGAGTCACATGTAGGCCAGACCAGGTAAGTACGACAGATTTCCTTCCCTAAAGGGCATTAGTGAACCAGATGGGTTTTTACAACAATCGACAATGGTTTCTTGGTCATCATCAGACTTTTAATTCCAGGTCTTTTTTTAATTGAATTCAATTTTCACCATCTGCTGTGGGATTCAAACCTGGGTCCCCAGAGCATTACTTCTGGGTCTCTGGATTACTAGTCCAGTGACAATACCACTACGCCATTGCCTCCCGCTCACGAGTGAGACCACATTCGGAGTACCGTGTACAGTATTGGTCTCCTTATTTAAGGGTGTAAATGCGTTGGGAGCAGTTCAGAGAAGGTTTACCAGCCTAATACCTGGAATGGGTGGGTTGTCTTATGAGGAAAGGTTGGACAGGCGAGGCTTGTATCCGCTGGAGTTTAGAAGAGTCGGAGGCAACTTGATTGAAACATATAAGTTCCTGAGGGGTCTTGACAGGGTGGATGTGGAGAGGATGTTTCCTCTTGTGGAAGAATCTAGAACTAGGGGTCACTGTTTAAAAATAAGGGGTCACCCATTTAAAAGAGAGATGAGGTGAAATTCTTTCACTCAGAGGGTCGTGAGTCTTTGGAACTCTCTTCCTGAAAAGGTGGTGGAAGCAGAGTCTTTGACTATTAGGCAGAGGTGGATAGATTCTTGGTAAGTAAGGAGGTGAAAGGTTATCGGGGGTGGGTGAGATGCAGATTTGAGGTTACTATCAGATCAGCCATGATCTTATTAAATTGAGGAGCAGGCTCAAGGGGCTGAATGGCCTACTTCTGTTCCTTCTTATGTTTTTAAGTCACGGAATACTCTCCACTTGCCTGGATGAGTGCAGCTCCACAACACCCAAGGAACTCGACACCATTCCTCTAAGACACAAACACCCAACAGGAAAGGTGAATCACCATGGCTACCAAAAAGTAAAGGTTGCATTAGATCAAAGGAAGTGGCTTGTAAGGTTGCCAGGGAATGTTGTCCAAGGATTGGGAGCATTTTAATTCCAGCAAAGGAGGACCAAGAAACTGACTAAGAAAGGGAAAATAGAATATGAAAGCAAGTTCACGAGTAACATAAAGGTGGATTGTAAAATCTTCTTTCGGTATATGAAAACTAAAAAAGTAGTAAGGACAAACGTGGGTCCATTACAGGTGGGGACAGCAGAATTTATAACGGAGAATAGGGAAACGGTGGAGAAACTTAACAATTACTTTGTGTCTGTCTTCATGGAGGAAGGTACAGAAAATCTGCCAGGAATACTAGGGAACCAAGGGACTTGTGAAAATCAGCAACTGAAAGAAATTAGTGTTAAGAAAGAGGTAGTACTCAAAAAATTACTTGGATTAAAGATTGATAAATACCCTGGACCCGATGAGCTACATCCTAGAGGCTGGAATTTTCTGTTTTTGAAACTAAGTGCAGTGTCAGGCGAGTTCCGTGGTGCATATCCCACTGCTTAGAATGGAGGGAAATCGCAGTCGATTCTGCATTTGGAAGCTCAATAATTATGCCCAGGTGAGTATCACACCAAATCAGCCGGCAGGTCAGGAGCTGACTTGTCTACCCCACTGTTACTCAAGGAGTCGCAGGTCCAGGCTCCACATTTAAATGCTGCCCATACACACACATCTCACTCTCTCCAGCCCACCTGTCTCCAGAAGACCATTAGAGATGTCTTCCAACCAAAAGAGAAAGGCTGCAAGCCAAAAGGAGGCAGCACCACGCTTCAGCCAAAAGGTCCTCCAGACATGGATCAGAGGATCAGGCACATAGGGATGTGCTCTATCCCAGGGTCAACTCCAGGAGGCAAAAGCAGCCTCATCTCTCCGGCCTGGGAGGCCATCGCTAAGCACGGTTAGCTAATGCACCCAAACATCATCCAGTGCAGGAAGAAGGTGAATGATCCACTTCACCAGGATGAGTCATCATTCAGCTCCCTCAAATATTAAACTCTCATTATGGCATTATGCAATCCAAGGGCTACTCTCTTCAGGGGTCTCACACAGCCATTAGCAGGGGACACGTATCATCACTGAGTGTCTCATGTGTCTTTCACCTCACCACCAGCCCACCTATCATGCTGCGCACACTCCTTCCTCAGGCCCTTGTGTGGTGAACCCTTCTGGGGTTCACCACACAAGGGGCATGCATCTTACCCAACCTCAGCTACATCCTTTCTCCTCACATTCCTTTCTGTTATCTGCATCAGGGAAAGAGTGCAGACCGTGGGAGGGACGTCCAACATCGTGACCCTCATGGAATTCAAGATCGCTGGGGAAGATTGCTGCTGTGGGAAGGGGAGATCCGATTGTCTCAGCAACCTAAGATGGATCACACCTCCATCAGTTCATCACATCACAGTAAGTGACATTTTTTTTTATTCATTCATGCCACGTGGGCATTGCTGGCTAGACCAGCATGTATTGCCCTTGTTCAGGGGGCACTTAGGAGTTAACCACATGTGAAGTCACACATGGGCCAGACCAGGGCCAACTGGGTAAGGATGACCATTTTCCTTCCTTCAAGGGGATTAGTGAACCAGGTAGGCTTTTAAACAATCAACATCTCATGGTCATCATTAGACGTCTAATTCCAGATTTTTTTTTTAATTCAAATTTCACCATCTGCTGTGGTGGGGTTCGAACCCGGGTCCCCAGGGCATTACCCTAGATCTCTGATTTACTAGTCCAGCGACAATACCACTACGCCATCACCTCCCCACACGTGTAATCTGCATGCTCATCAAATAAAACTCTCTCCTCTCTCTTATAGGTACCAGCACATTGAGGCCCAAAAGGCCACCCACCATGTGCCAGCCCCCAGACCATGTCCGAAGCTGAGGAAGATCCATCACAGCACTCAGCTGAACCCCCTACCAGTGCAGAAACACACATCTCGGTGGGGCATAGTTCTAGATTAAGCTCGGGCTGACTTTCTGAAGAACACCTCACTGACACGTCTTCGCAGCAGTCGGAGGCAGGGACAGCCCAAGTCTCCGGCACTCAGGACTGCTGGAGACCGGCCAATGGATCAGCCCGAGTCAAATGATGACCCTCTGCAAGTGGCCATCAACTCAATGCTGGAGATGCAACAATTGGCGGTGGAACATCAGACGGAGATTCGGCAGTCACTCAGCAGACTAGAGCGAAGGATGAAGTCTGTCCGCGTTCTTTCTGATGTCATGGCCCTGACATGCAAGCACCTCAAGGTCACCATGGGAAGGTTGGCGACCACCATAGAGACCTTGATCCAGCAGGTTTTGCCTGATTTGCACTCAGCCCCGGACTCCATGGTCATGCACCATGGTGGGCACCATCAATGTGTAGGCGAAATGGGGTCAAGGTAGCTTGATATGCACCTTCTCCTCAAGGAGTCCGGGTGGGACCCTTGGGCACCCAAAGAGAGAATGATCATCATCCAGACACCTTGTGGGGGGGCTCATCTCAGGACACTCCAAGGGTATCCAGCCACTCAGAATCCCCTCTGCCTGTGACTCCATCCACTCCATCTGCACAGGCCGAAGAGGGTGCACCTGCCTCTGAGCAGGAAAGCCTTATCAGGCTGGAGCCCTTTAGGCCTCAAGCCACCAGAGGACGTCTGCCAAGGTCATTACAGACATCAGGACGTAGCAATCAGCAGGCTGCCTCCATCTCTGCTGCGGATGTCAGGGCAGCACCCAGGTGTAGTGGTAAGGTAAGGGAACTTAAATATAGAAATCACTTTTAGGTCATGGATGTGCACTGTAAAAATATTGCACTTTTGTTAATACATCTGATGTTTATATGAATGGCGTGGTCAACTGAATGCGTTGTGATTATGAATCTTCTTATTTCGAGTATTAGCCATTCTCCCACTCAGTGATAGTCACCCTCTGTGAGATTCACATTCACATGCTGTCAACCTCACTGAAATTGGTTCCGCACCCTTGTGTGATGTCAGGGAGATGTGTTAAAATCTTTATTGGAAGTGTGTTCTCAATGAGCTTGTAATCTTTCTTCCTCTCGATACACCATTGTGCAAGAACAGCTCAGCAATCTTGAGGGATTACGGCAGTTGTGTCTCCTCAGTGGTAGTGATAAAGGACAAGACATGAATGGGAGGAGGAAATCCCCAACCATGTCCTCATCTCAATGGTCGCTGTAGCTTCTCATTTATGTAGTGACAATGGTTTAAGTCAGTTTTTGCAGCATTCTCGTTGTTGAGTGGACTCTCATTTCCCAGAGCGAGTACATGCAGGGTGTACCTCTGACCTTCTTGGAGATCATGGCCTGGTGAATCATGAGACTCAAAGGTGAAATTCTGAATGCTGAACTAGCTCTCGATGTAACTGGGTGGGCATCCCAAAAAATGCAATGGAATGGCATTAAGGGCCAGGAGAAATGTGACCATCTCCCCTTGCCTTCACTTTACTCCTCCTGGAATCTGGTAACAATTAAAATGGCACAGGCAGGTCTCCCAAGTCTTGCTTCCCCGATGGTATTGTGTTCAAACTGACCCTCATCACCCTCTTAAGGTTCCTGGGCCTCCTGCTGCCCATCCCCTGAAGATCTCTCATTCTCCTCCATTTCACCCTCTGGCAAGGGATCAACCCATTGCAGTGCCAGGTTGTGAAGGGCACAACACTTAGTGATGATGTGTGAAACTCAATTGGGAATGTACTATTGAGCGCCACCTGAGCAGTCCAAACACCAGAAGCGTGTCTTCAGAATGCCAATGGTCTGCTCGATTAGGGACCGTGTGGAACTGTGTTGTACTTCTCCTTCGAAAGGCTCTGAGGGCGACACACTGGTTTCATCAGGCAGTATTTCAGTGGAAACCCCTTATCCCCAAGCAGCCATCCCTGTAGATGATCAGGCGCTTCGAACATCTGAGGCACCTGGACGTGACTCAGGGTGTATGAGTCACGGCAACTCCAAGGATATTTGGCACAAACGTGCTTCTGATGATCACACACCAGTTGATGGAATAAAAGCCTTTACAGTTGATAAACATTAGTGGCTGCTGCCATGGAGCCCTCAAAGCCACCTGGGTGCAGTCTATTGCACCCTCCACTCTTAGGAAGCCTGAGATAGCTGCAAAGCCATTGAATCTCACCAGCCTAGCTATCTTCAAGTTTTTTTTTTAATTACTCATTCATGGGATGGGGGTGTCACTGGCTCGGCCAGCATTTATTGCCCATCCCTAGTTCAGAGGGCATTGCTGTGGGTCTGGAGTCACATGTAGGCCAGACCAGGTAAGGATGGCAGATTTCCTTCCCTAAAAGACATTAATGAACCAGATGGGTTTTTACAACAATCGACAATGGTTTCATGGTCATCATTAGACTTTGAATTCCAGACTGAATTCAAATCCCATCATCTGCCTTGGTGGGATTTGAACCCAAGTCCCCAGAGCATTACCCTGGGTCTGTAGATTACTAGTCCAGCGACAATACCACTATGCCATCGCCAAGTGTAAACCTAACAGTGATGTGCCTTACTGAGGAGGCCATCTGTGACCTCCCTGATGCATCGATGTGTCGTGGTCTGCGAGATACTGCACACGTCACCTGTGGATCCCTGGAATGATCCACAGGCAGAGAAATTGAGCGTGGTGATCACCTTCAAGGCCACTGGCAGGGAGTAGCCTCCCACTCCACGGGGTGTTAGGTCCTCCCAAAGAAGGTGGCAGATGCAATCCACCAGGGCTCGGGACAAGCGCAGGCCTGAACGGCATTGTCTCTCACTCATGTGCAAATAGGAGATTCTTCTTCAGTATATCCTAGGTCTGGCAAGTCACCTCTGTTGTCTGGGTCTCTCCTCCTGGTGCTCTTATTCTTGCTTTGGCTCCCCTGCACCCTGGACCTCAGGCGGGGTCTCCTGCTAGAGCTGCACGTGGCATCGCCTCTCCCTCCTTCTGCTTCTCCACTGCATTAGAACCCTCAAAAAGACAGCATTGAGCCCTGGATGCATATTTGCTTTAGCCTTCTTCTGAAATGAAAGATTAACATGTTCAATGATTAACGGATCTACATAGTGAAGCTCACAATCCGTTACCATTTGTAATGGTCTATCGTGGTGTCTACCCTACTGGCTTTAGTGCTGATGCAGCATTGTATCTGAAGCTCTAACACACACATCAGGTGACCAAGATGCCATCCCTGATGTGAATCGCTCAATGGTTGGAGGAAGCTTGAATGACATGCACTACCTAACCTAGCTCATTGCTCCAATCTCTGATCTGGCATACTAATTATCAGTAAGTTGCTCATGATTAATGACTGGATGCCCTTTGACCCATTAGGAATGCCAGTTCTGAAAAGCATATGACAGTCCTCCAAGGATGGGATGTCATATATGCAGCACCTGTGCCTCCTTAATGGTTGCCTGCATTCCCAAATTTCACATTCCTATGTTAATGTTGCGGTGCAGTGACTGTGATGTTAACCCACTGATCTCTGAATATCCCTGTTACGTAGCTGATAAAGACATTGACTTCCAATGGCTATCTTCGCAAGGAGGGCTTCCTCCTTTCTCTCTAATCAGACTCCAGTTACACTTGTGGTACCAGCAAGTTAGAGGGCACCTCCAAAAAGGGCCCCTTAGTCCAGCAATGCACTCCTCCCACATTACCTCAGACCCCAACCATTCAGAATCACTTCTACTCGCGATTTATAACTGTGCCATAACTTCAATAGAGCAAGATAGTTCTGCACTACTATTTCGAGACCAGCTTCAACGCTTCCTCTCTCACTGTCCACATCCCAGAAATGTACCTGGAACCTCATGATGTGACGGTAGAGCTCTCTCCTGTTATTCCCCAGCCTCACCCACTAATACTGGATCCCATAGTTGTTGTGGTCAACATTCCTACCCTTCCCCCTGAGCCCATCACTGCTGACATGCCCATGTCCATGAGGACCTCACCCCCTCCCCACCTAGAGGCTGTGTGCTTCGTCATCTACTGAGGAGGACCCCTTATTATGTTTTCCTCAAATACAGGCTGCAGATGCCTCCCAATAACCATAACCATTCCATCTGCAGCCCAGTGCAGAGACAGGAAAGCCCATGGACAGTGATTGTAAAACACCCTGCACACCAAGCTGTGCATTATCCTAATTGAGCACACAGCCCTTGCCCCTCCCTGGAATTGGGGTACAACATGTGTGCCATGCATAGCCCTGCTGCACCACCCGCTGCACCCCATGACAGTATCAGCTCTCTTACTCTTGACTGAGAGTTCTACAGACCACAGAATGATCTCTACTCTGACTCCTGACTGTAATTCCAAGGAGTGTCTCTACTCCCTAACTCCTGTCTACAGAGCCCCAGGACTGTCTGTACTCTCTGATTCCTGAGTGCAAGCCCCAGACCAAGAAGTTTGGCTTTCAGTGCTCCCCAGTGCCCTCATGACTGAAGATGACACTGACTCCCTTCTCAGCAACACCACCTCCACCTTGAGTATCCATGCGACACATCCCTCTTGTGCCATACTAACATACACACCCACTTTCCTATTCCAGAATCTGTGTGCATCCCTATCCATTCATACATGTGGTATCCATCCACTCCTTGTTTGTCAGTGTTACAGTTTCCCTTGTCGGGCTCCAGCTTCCCAACCGTCTGTCTCCCCTCTGCCTTCCATCGTTCCTCCTTCTCCTTCACCCTTTTGCAAAGCCTTCCTTCCCCTCCCCCCCGCCCCGCTCCCACCCTGATTGAAATGTTGGTCTCTGAATGCTCAGCCCTGTATGAGTACCAGTGTACAGTGCTGTCCTCCTGGACAAGGGTGTCACCCACCTGGGGCAGACCAACACTACAAGCCCCAGGTTGCAATACTGGTCTCTGTCTGAAAGTTGAGCCCTGCCTGAGTACTGGTGTACACTGGTGTCCTTCTGGACTATGGAGGCAGCTACCAGGAGCAGACCAACCCTGCACCCCCAGTTGTGTGGCATTCCAACGAGACCGGCACAGCACTGTGGCAGGAAGACTACGTATGTTGCACTCCTCAAAGTGGTGAGAGAAGTGAGGTCCCACCTGGGCACACCACTCTTTTTCATATGAGATTCAGACCAACGCTTAGAAGGCGGCACGTTATTCCAGTGAGCAGCTGATTTAATAAGCATTCAGGAGATGGTAATGAATGCTAATGGCATTCATACCAATAGGCAGTGGGATACCCGACCCGCCATCGGGAGAATTGCAAACTGTTTTCATGTCGGCAGGATTCCAATTTTTTGGCTCCCAATAGATTCTCCGCTCCCGCCTGCCACAAAACCGGCCGTGGGCAGGATGCGAAAATTCCGCCCAGAATGCTGAAGGAGGTGGCTGGATAGCAGATGCACTGATGGTTATCTTTCAAAGTTCTATAGATTCTCGAAAGGTACCTGCAAACTGGAAAGTAGCAAATGTAACCACACAATTTACAAACGGTGGGAGAGAGAAAACAGAGAACTACGACCTGTTAGTTTGACGTCAATGGTAGGGAAAATGTTAGAATCTATTATAAAGGACGTGAAAACTAGACACTTAGAAAATAATGACATGATTGGCCAGAGTCAAACATGGATCTATGAAAGGGAAGTCATGTTTGACAAACCTGTCGGAGTTTTTTGAGGATGTTACTTATGGCAAGGATAAAGGAGAACCAGTGGGTGTGGTGTATTTGGATTTCCAGAAGGTTTTTGATAAGGTCCCACAAAGTCAACGAAATTAGAACACGTGGGATTGGGGGTAATACAGAACTTGAATATTGCTGAAAAAAAGAGATCTTTTGTCAAAGCTTTTTGTATTTCTCGTCAGGACAATTCGCAAGAGATACCAATGTCAGGGGAAACAGCACATTAATACTGTATGAGAAGAGAGCGCAGATTGGTTGGCAAGTGCACTCCATGGCAATGCCTCTACCAATCAGATTATTTAGAATTCTCTACCCAGGGCAGTGGAAGTTCGATCACTGAGCATGTTCAAGTCAGAAATTGATAGGTTTCTGGATACTATTGACATCAAGGGATATGGGGATAGTGCAGGAAAGTGGGATACAACCTTAAGAATTAGGAGCAAGAGTAGGCCACTCAGCCGCATGAGCCTGCTCCACCATTCAATAACATCATAGCTAATCTGGATGTAACCTCAACTCCACATTCTCATCGACCTCTGATAACCTTTCACCCCCTTACTCATCAAGAATCTATGTAGCTCTGCTTTAAAAATGGACAATCCCTTATTTTTAAACAATGACCCTAGTTCTAGATTCTCCCACAAGAGGAAGCATCCTTTCTACATCAAATCTTATGTGTTTCAATCAAGTAAACTCTTACTCTTCTAAACTCCAGCAGATACATGCTGAGCCTGTCCAAACATCTGCCCATTCCAGGTATTAGTCTAGTAAACCTTCTCTCATGACACGGAAGTAGATGATCAGCCATGATCTAATTGAATGGCAGAGCAGGTTCGACAGGCCAAATGACCTACTCCTGCTCCTATGTATGTAAGTACCATCCATGAAAAAGCAGCCCCCTTGATTGGCACCCCATCCGCCACCTTCAACATTAACTCACTCCACCACCGGCGCACAATGGCAGCAGTGTGGACCATCTACAAGATGCACTGCAGGAACTCACCAAGGTTCCTTCGACAGCGCCTTCCAAACCCACGACAGCTACCTTCGAGAAGGACAAGGGCAGCAAATACATGGAAACACCACCACCTGCAAGTTCCACTCTAAGCCACACACCATCCTGACTTGGAAATATATCACCGTTCCTTCACTGTCACTGAGTCAAAATCCTGGAACTCCCTTCCTAACAGCACCGTGGGTGTACCTACACCACATGGGCTGCAGTGATTCACTGCAACCTGCTCAAGGGCAATTAGGGAAGGGCAAAAATGAATTTACTTTTTTATTTATTCCCATGAGCGGATAAAAATCTGGATTGCAAGTCAAATTGCCGTTACTTTGATGGTGGGGCAGCAATGGGAATTGGGCAGAGGGGTCTATGTTGAGGATTTTCTAGTGAGTGCTGGCCTTCACATTGTATCCACAAGTGAAATTTTCACTACAGATTTAGAAAGGGGGCGTTTCAGTAAATTGCAGTAAAATTACTCCACTTCCATCAGTTGAATCTGGATCATTACATTTTGAATTACTCTTTGCATTGCATAAATTATAAATATAAATTATAGATTCCATACATTAAGATCCTCTGAGAGTGCACAAGCCTCGATTGCTTCTTGGTAGTACTTGGCGTGATATTTACTTCCAAAAAGTATATTCTCCCGGACAGTGGTAAACTGAATCCAGGGCTCTTGAACTGCCAGGCCAAAACCTTCCTTTTGCGTTGAGACATACACTTCTCCATCACGCCTACAGAGAGTAAGGGAAGAGAAAAACCAAACACTCAGTATGGAATATAAATCCATTCTACAGCTCCAAAAATCTCATGCAGCACAGAAACCTGACAAAGAACTTATAGTTTAAATGGGAAACATCCAAAGATAAAGACTCACTCAGAGATTGAGTCAATATCAACCATACAGAAAAGGGAGATCCAGGGTTGAATTATTGGTGGGAAAAATGATCAGCACCAGAGGCCAACCTGGGGCTGGGGTGAGGAGAGGAAAGGTTTTCACACACCAATTGCTGACTTGGTGTTTTAATATTAAGTAAGGGTAGGATTGGGTTTTGTTGTGAGGCACCTTATGGTTGAATAACCTGCCAATACTCCATGTCTAGATTCACATTTAAAGAGTGGATCCTTTGCTGAGATACCAGAGAGTGAGGTACTCATGAAAGTGCACTTCAGTAAAATTCAACACTTAATGGAGTGGGAGGCTGGAGAGAAAATTGGTCAAGAAAATAAACATTTTTGTAAGGGAAACCTTTTTGAAGGAGACTGAGAGAATAGCAGCGCTGATTCCACTTTGTCCAGATTTACGCAGCTGTAAGGAGCCAATGAATGAGTCAAGGAGATAAATCCTTAATACAAAACTTTTAGCAAAGGTTTCTCAATAACACAACAGATGATTTTCCCCTCATTGCCATGCCAGTACCTATAAGATCTGGTGCATTAAAATAGACTCAAGCACTTCATACCCTGCCCTCCACACCAACATGTAGCCCTTTTAGGCTGTCCAATGAAAATGCTGTTCATATGTAATAGAATCACCCGAACCATGTTCACCAAGAAAACATTTCAACTTCTCCAAAGGATCACACTGATGCTATGTGATAGGATCCCTATCACTCCTCAAACTTGTACAGCTTGTGACATGGTTGACCACACCATCCTCTGCTAATACCTCCTCATTGCCATCCAGCTGGGTGCGATTTCTCTTACCTGGTTCCATTCTTATATATTTAATCTTAGCTAGAGAATCACCTTTTTTTAAATTATTCATTCATGGGATGTGGGCGTCACTGGCCAGCATTTATTGCCCATCCCTTGTTCAGGAGCATTTAAGAGTCAACCACATTGCTGTGGGTCTGGAGTCACTTGTAAGCCAGGTCAGGTAGCCAGGTAAGGAGAGCAGATTTTCCTTCCCTAAAGTGAACCAGGTTTTTGCAACAATTGGCAATGATTTCAGCATCAGGCTTTTAATTCCAGGTTTTTATTGAATTCAAATTCCACCATCTGCCATGGTGGGATTCAAACCCGGGTCACCAGAGTATTAGGCCAGTGACAATACCATTATGCCACCACCTCCCTCTACAATGGTTTCTCTTTCCATTCCTACACTGTGAGGTCTGCTCTTCTAAGGATCTAACCTGAGTATCCAGCTATTTCACATCTGCCGCTTGGTGACATCATCCAAAAACACAGGGCAAAATATTATGCTCCCCTGTGAGCAGATTGGCAGGTGGGCAGGATACGTAAAATTAGGCATGATGTCATGGGCGCATTTCCCAGGGCAGCTACCCACCCGCCCCCAACCACATGGCAATTTTACGCATAGCAGGAAAGGTATCGGGCAGCCCACCTGCCCTCAGACTAATTGAGACCCTTAAGCAGCCAATTACTGGCCACTAATAGGCCTCTTCCTGCCACGCTGTAATTTTTCATGCAGCGGACAGAGGAGGGACCCAGTTTGTAACCCACCAAGTCGCATTCCTATAACTCCACAAGCTGCTCTCAACCCCCTCTGAGTTGCCTACAATATTAATAGGAATTTTTGTGATCTCTCTCAATAACTCATCCCCGAGGCACACTAAGGCATTCACCAACCCCTGCCAAGAAACAGTGGAGGCATCAACCTAACAGTTCTCTTTCAGCACCACTCTGAAAGTGTGGGGCTAATGGTCACAGGGGAATAACTCTGCTTTTCTCATGAGGAAGTGCTGGATTGCCATTCAGTATCTCTCCACAGCAATATTACCAAGGTCAAGGGCAACTAGAGATGGGCGATAAATGCTGGCCCAACCAGCGAAGCCCACATCCCGTGAATGAATTTTAAAAAAGAACCAAACTCAAAAGAAGGAACCTTCCTGACCAACCCACATTTTTCCTTCTTAACTGAGGTTGGCAGGGGGTGGAAGGGGGGGTGATGGGTTTTGGGGAAAAAGAATTTTTAAAAAAGGATTTAAAAAAAGAAATAATTTTTTTAATCTATATATATAAAAAAAGTAAAAAATGAATAAATAAAAATAAAAATTTTAGATTGGATTAAAGAAGGAATGAAGATGGAGGAGAGAGTTCATGGCATGAAGCTATTGAACTCAAAGTTAAGTCCAGCTAATTAGGCTGTTACAGCCTTCCGGACTTAACAATGAGTTCAACAACTTCAAACCTCCATCCTTACCCCTTTTTAAATCTAATTTTTAAAAATTTATTTATTTATTTTCATTTATTTATTCATTTTAAAAAAATTTTTATATATGTATTCATTATTTTTTTCATTTTTAAGATTTTTTTTATTCCTTTTCCCCCCACAGGGCCATCTGTCACTGGGTTCGATGTTGTGCTTCCACAAAGCACTGATCCTACTTGGGCTATTAACACACTCTGCTAACTTACCTTTATGCCACTATCAGCACCTTCTTTAGTCTTTAACCCGACCATTAACACTCCCTTTGTCTGCTGTCCATGACATCTTTGTCAATTTCTCCCGAGCTCCCGCCTATTCCTGACCCTCTATTTTGCTTCACCTGCTCCACCCCCTCTTAAACATCATAATATCCATCATTTCTACTTCTCTTTAGACTCAAAACATTAACTCTGTTTCTCTCTCCACAGATGCTGCCAGACTTGCTGAGTTTTTCTAGTATTTTCTGCTTTTATTTCAGATTTCCAGGATTGCCAGTATTTTGCGTTTATGTTATTGGGACCCATATCTGTATTCAGTACCTTCAGCCATTCCTTGACATCAAATGGAATGAATCGAATTGGCTGATGATTGGCATCTATGATGCTGGGAATCTTAGGAGGGAGGAGGGATGGATATCCATTCGTCATTTCCGGTTGAAGATAGTTGCAAATGCTTAAGCTTTGTCTTTTGCATGCGCTGGGCTCCTCTATTATTGAGGATGGGGATGTTATCATATGGGAACAGATTGGGTAAATGCACTTGCGTGAAGGGTAAAAGCCAAAACAATTGGGTTGAATGACTTGTTTCCATGCCACAATTTTCTAAATTACCTGTTGAGTTCTCCCAATATCGCTGCTAACAGGGAGCTCTTGCCACAGCCGACCTTTCCAACAACTCCTATCAGCTGCCCCTGCAGATAGATTGAACAGAATCAAAAGAGAAGACTCAGCTGTTAAAGTTATTGTCTAGATCATACACAACAGCAAATCACAGCTTTGGTTCCTGGTCTTTGCTGAGATGGCAACAGGACACTACAACAAGCAAAGGAGGGGCAGGGGAACGGCAGTAAGGTTTCTTTACTGGAAACTGTGGTATTCTCCTTTGTAAAACAGCCTGTACCTCCTGGCCTGGCCAATTTCATGAGGTACCAAAGGAGACCACCACCCATGAGGATGTACCCCAGCAGGAGAGAAGAGGAAAATAGGAAGATTTCCATCAAGACAGCTCAATAGCTGGGTGATGGGAAATAAATGGAAAATATTTAAAATCTTTTTATTCACATCTCATATTTAGTATCTCCTTGGTGAAAGCTCCTATGTAAACCAGCTCTTACAAAAAGATATTGTAAGTGTCTGCGCTGCTTGCAATTACCTGTGTAAGTGGCAGCATGATAGGTGTTTAAATGTTAGAGGTGTTACACCTAGCCTGTTACAGAACATTGCCAAACACACAAGTGACTTGTTTTAGTAAAAATTATAGAACCTTACAGCACAGGAGGAGGCCAATTCAACTCATTATGCCTGTGCCTGCCATTGATTTAAATCTGTTGCCTCTGGTTACAGACCAGCTTGCCAGAGGAAACAGTTTCTCCTTATTTGACCTGTCAAAGCCCCTTTGAATTTTGAATGCCTCTATTAGGTTTCCACTTAAAATTGTGATCTAAGAACAATCCTGGCTTGTCCAGTCTCTCTCGACATAACTGAACTCCTGAAGCCCTGGTGTCATCCGGATGAATCTGTTCTGAGCCCTCTCCAACACCTTGACATTACTGTGAAAGTATCATGCCCAGAATTGTACGCAATAATCCAGTGTTTTGTCAAGGTTTGGTATGATTTCCTCATGTACATAAATAATTTAACGGTTTTTTTTACTGCATTTAACTTAAAGTAAGGGATTTTTTTCAATTAGAGGCATGGCAGGGCAGCTCAGTCCCATGTTATGTAACGCTTGCAACATGTGGGAAGTCCTAGACGCTCCTTGCGCTCTGACCGACCACATGTGCAGGAAGTGCCGCCAGCTGCAGCTATTTCAGCTCCAGGGTTTCGGAGCTTGAGCGGCAGCTGGAGGCACTGAGGTGCATCCACGAGGCTGAGAGCTTCGTGGATAGCACGTTTTTAAACGTGTTCACCCCACAACTTATGACAGAGAGGGAATGGATGACCATCAGTCAGAAGAAAGGTGTTAGGCGGGTAGTCAGGAAATCCCCAGGGTGCATCTCGCTCGAGAACTGCTTTTCTGTGTTGGAAAACGGTGAGAGTGACAGTTCCTCTGGGGAGTGCAGCCACCCTCATGGCACTGTGAGTGGCTCAGCTGCACGGTGGGGGAGAGAAAAGAGGTGAAGAGCAATAGAGGTAGGAGACTCGATAGTAAGAGGAACAGACAGGCATTTCTGCAGCTGTAGACGTGACTCCAGGATGGTATGTGGCCTCCCTGGTCCCAGGGTCAAGGATGTCACTGAATGGCTGCAGGGCATTCTAAAGTGGGAGGGCAAACATACAGAGATCGTGGTACATATTGGTGCCAACGACATGGGTAGAAAGAGGGATGAGGTCCTGCAAATAGAATTTAGGGAGCTAGGAAGCAGGTTAAAAAACAGGACCTCAAAGGTAGTAATCTCTGGATTACCTCCGGTGCCACGCGCTAGTGAGTACAGAAATAGGAGGTTAGTCCAGATG
Organism: Cetorhinus maximus; assembly: GCF_964194155.1. Lineage (NCBI taxonomy): Eukaryota > Metazoa > Chordata > Chondrichthyes > Lamniformes > Cetorhinidae > Cetorhinus > Cetorhinus maximus. Next base: position 171,897,560 of record NC_135883.1, read on the forward strand.
AATGCATGGCTGGAGAGATGGTGCAGGAGGGAGGGCTTTAGATTTCTGGGACATTGAGACTGTTGCTGGGGGCGGTGGGACCTGTACAAGGCGGACGTGTTGGACCTGAACAGGAATGGGGCCAACATCCTTGCAGGCAGGTTTGCTAGTGCTGTTGGGGAGGGTTTAAACGAACTTGGCAGGTGGATGGGGTCCTGGGAGGAGGCTCAGCAGGGGGAGATGCACAGTCAAAATTAGAAGACAGAGCAAGTGAGTCTGGAAGGCATAGAAATTATAGGCCAGTTAAGGCACAAGGGAGCTTGGCAAGGTTGGATGGTATTTATTTTAATGCAAGGAGTCTGACGAATAAGGCAAATGAGTTGAGGGCACAAATTAACACAGGGAAGTATGGTTGTTGCTGTCACAGAGACATGTTTGAGAGAGGAGCAGGATTGGCAGCTCAATATTCCAGGATATAGGATCTTCAGGCGAGATAGGGAAGGAGGTAAAAGAGGGGTATATCGCAGTATTGATCAAGGAATCAATTACAGCAGTATGGAGGGATGACATCTTAGAAGGCTCCTCAAATGAAACCATATGAGTAGAATTTAAAAACAAAAAAGGAGCAATCACATTGCTGGGAGTGTACTATAGGCTCCCAAATAGTCAGAGAGAAATAGAAGAGCAGATATGCAGGCAAATTTCAGAGAAGTGTAATAATAGGGTAGTAATAGTGGGGGATTTCAACTTCCCCAACATTAACTGGGTTAGTCATTATGTGATAGGTTTAAGGGGAGCAGAATTCTTAAAATGCATCCAGAAGAGGTTTTTAAGCCAGTACATATAAGGCCCTACAAGAGAGGAGCGGTCCTGGACTTAATTTTAGGGAATGAAGCCAGGCAAGTGGTAGAGGTTTCAGTGGGGGAGCATTTTGCAAATAGTGATCACAACTCCATTAGATTCAAGGTTGTTATGGAAAAGGACAAGGATGGGCCAGAAATGAGAGTTCAAAACAAAAACAGAATTACCTGGAAAAACTCAGCAGGTCTGGCAACATCGGTGGAGAAGAAAAGAGTTGACGTTTCGAGTCCACATGACCCTTCAACAGAACTGAGTGTAGTTAGGAGAGGGGTGAAATATAAGCTGGTTTAAGGTGGGGGGCGGGGGGAGAGAAGTTGAGGGTGGGGTGGTTGTAGGGACAAGCAAGCAGTGATAGGAGCAGATAATCAAAAGATGTCACAGACAAAAGGATCAAAGAGGTGTTGAAGGTGGTGATATTATCTAAGAAAAGTGCTAATTAAGAATGAATGGCAGGACACTCAAGGTACAACTCCAATGGGGGTGGGGTGGAAAGACTGACAAGGTATTAGTTGTAGATTTAAAAATAATGGAAATAGGTGGGAAAAGAAAAATCTATATAAATTATTGAAAAAAGCAAAAGGGAGGGGGAAGAAACGGGGTGGGGATGGGGAGAGGGAGTTTAAGATCTAAAGTTGTTGAATTCAATATTCAGCCCAGAAGGCTGTAAAGTGCCTAGTCGGAAGATGAGGTGCTGTTCCTCCAGTTTGCGTTGGGCTTCATTGGAACACTGCAGCAAGCCAAGGACAGACATGTGGGCAAGAGAGCAGGGTGGAGTGTTAAAATGGCAAGCGACAGGGAGGTTTGGGTCTTTCTTGCGGACAGACCGCAGGTGTTCTGCAAAGCGGTCGCCCAGTTTGCGTTTGGTCTCTCCAATGTAGAGGAGACCGCATTGGGAGCAACGAATGCAGTAGACTAAGTTAGGGGAAATGCAAGTGAAATGCTGCTTCACTTGAAAGGAGTGTTTGGGCCCTTGGACGGTGAGGAGAGAGGAAGTGAAGGGGCAGGTGTTGCATCTTCTGCGTGGGCATGGGGAGGTGCCATAGGTGGGGGTTGAGGAGTAGGGGGTGATGGAGGAGTGGACCAGGGTGTCCCGGAGGGAACGATCCCTACGGAATGCCGCCGGGGGGGTGAAGGGAAGATGTGTTTGGTGGTGGCATCATGCTGGAGTTGGCGGAAATGGCGGAGGATGATCCTTTGAATGCGGAGGCTGGTGGGGTGATAAGTGAGGACAAGGGGGACCCTATCATGTTTCTGGGAGGGAGGAGAAGGCATGAGGGCGGATGCGCTGGAGATGGGCCGGACACGGTTGAGGGCCCTGTCAACGACCGTGGGTGGAAAACCTCGGTTAAAGAAGAAGGAGGACATGTCAGAGGAACTGTTTTTGAAGGTAGCGTCATCAGGACAGATGCGACGGAGGCGAAGGAACTGAGAGAGTGGGATGGAGTCCTTACAGGAAGCGGGGTGTGAGGAGCTGTAGTCGAGGTAGCTGTGGGAGTCGGTAGGCTTGTAACAAGTTATTTTCCTAGTGCTGGAAAATGGGATTAGAATAGTTAGGTACTTGTTTGACCGGCGCAGACTCGATGGGCCGAAGGGCCTTTTTCCGTGCTGTAGACTTCTATGACTCTATGAGGTATTCCAAAAGATTTCTTGGTCACCTTATTGCCCTCCAACCTTCAAAGATATAGCTTTAAACTAACAGAGGGGGAAGAGGGTCCATGTGCAAGGAGACTTAGAAATCCAAAGAGAAAGGTCGTGGCATCGGAACAGTATAGTGATGTAGGTAAAGACAAGCAGAGTGGGACAGGAAGGGACACAGAGTTTAACAAAAAATGTACATCAGCGAATGAAGTCATTGCAGGGAATCAAAGTGAAAAATTCGATGTTCTTTATCTGAATGCACCAAGCATTTGCAATAAAATAGTTGAATTAGTGGCACAAATAGAGGGAAATGATTTAGATCTAGTCGCCATTACAGAAACATGAGACGGAACTTTCCGTTTTTGAAACTAAGTGCCTTGGCAGGCAGGTTCTGTGGCATATTTCCCGCTGGTCGGAAGGGCGGGTATTCGCACGATTCCGCGCTTGGAAGCTCAATAATTATAATAACAGGCGAGTATGTCTCCAAATCACCTGGTGGGTCCGGAGCTGATTTGTCCGCTCCGCCATTACCCGAGGTGTCAAAGGTCTGAGCGCCATTTTTAAACGCCACCCAAGCACACACATTTCATTCACCCTGCTTCCCTGTCTCCAGGATATCCACAGTGATGTGTGGCAACCAGAATAACATGGCTGCAAGGCACAACAAGGTGGCTGCACCCCGCTTCTGCCCCTCAAGGCCTTGATCCAAGGAGTGCATGAGCATAGGGATGTGCTATACGCCAGGGATGGCTTCAGGAAGCACACCAGCCTCACCTCTCTGGCCTGGGAGGTCAAAGCAGAGGAGACAGAGTGGTTGGCCACAGCATCCACAACGCCATCCAGTGCAGGAAGAGGATGAATGATTTTATCCGCTCCTCCCTCCAATATCAAACTTTCATCATGGTATCATGTAATCCAAGGGTTACTCTCTTCAGGGGTCTCACACAGCCATTATCAGGGGACACATATCACCACTGATTGTCTCATGGAAACTTTCACCTGAACCACCATCCCACCTATTCCATCCTCAGCCCCTTCTGGGGAGGGTTCACCACCCAAGGGGCACGCATCTTACCCAACCTCAGCTGCATCCCTTCTCATCACATTCCTTTCTCTTGCCTGCATCCAGGGCAAGCTGGCCCACAACAAACGGGAAAGATCCCGGACCAGAGGAGGGAGGGCCGACATCGGAACCCTTAACCAGATCGATGAGGATGCCACCAAGCTGTCTGGGAAGGACAGGGATCACTCCTGTGGGGAAGAGGAGATTGGCTTGTCCCAGCAACATACTACAGATGATACCCTCCATAATTTCACCACATCCTGACATTCAAGGTGAGTGACATGCAATCTTGCAATCTGCCTGCTCATGGTCTGAAACTCTTCTCCCTCTTATGGGCACCAGTAGATCCAGGCAGACAAAGAGGATCAACATGAGCCCCAGCCTCCAGGCCAGCTCGGATGAGGAAGCTGAGGAAGCCACCAAGGAAGACCCATCACTGCACTCACCCGCATACTGCACCAGCAGAAAGACACATCTCGGTGGGCCAAAGCTCTAGAGAAGGCTTAGGGCCACCTACTGGAGAACACCTCACTGACATGTCTCCACAGCAGTTGGATGCAAGTTCAGCCCAGCTCTCTGGCACTCAGAAGGCTGCTGGACACCAGCACCCACTCAGTCCGAGTCAGATGATGAGCCTCGACGAGCAGCTGCCATCACAATGATGGATGTGCAACGACAGATGGCAGAACATCAAGCACAGATGTGGTGGTCACTCAGCAGACTAGGGCAAACAATGGGAGAGTTCATTAGTGTTCCGCCTGATGTCATGGCTCCGACATGCAAGCGCTTCATGGTCACCATGGAAAGGCTGGCGACCACCATGGAGACCTTGGTCCTGCAGGCTTTGCCGGAATTGTGCTCAGCCCTGGACTCCATGGTTTCACACACAGTGGCACCATCAGTGTTTAGGCAAGAGGGGGACAAGGCACCTTGACCTCCCTCCAGATGCCTCTTCTCCTCAAGGAGTCAGGGAACGCCATATATTTCCAAGTCAGGGTGGTGAGTGATTTGGAGGGGAACTTCCAGGTGGTGGTGTTCCCATCTATCTGCTGCCCTTGTCCTTCTAGATGGTCGTGGTCATGGGTTTGGAAGGTGCTGCCGAAGGAGCCTTGCTGAGTTCCAGGGCAGGAGATCCTTATCATGCTGGGGCCCTCCAGGCCTCAGGTCACCAAAGGATGTCTGCCAAGGTCATCACAAACATCAGGACGTAGCAGTCAGCAGGTTGTCTTCACCTCTGCTGCGATATATCGGGGCAGCACCCAGGTGTAGCGGTAGGGTTAGGGAACTTGAGAAACATGGAAATCAATTTTAGGTCACAGGTGTGCACTGTAAAAATATTGCACTTTAGTTAATACATTTGATGTTTATGTGAATGGCGTGGTCAACTGAATGCGTTGTGATTATGAATCCTCTTATTTCGAGTATTAGCCATTCTCCCACTCAGTGATAATCACCCTCTGTGAGATTCACATTCACATGCTGTCAACCTCATTGAAAATAGTTTCCGCACCCTTGTGTGATGTCAGGGAGATGTGTTAAAATCTTTATTGGAAGTGTGTTCTCAATGAGCTTGTAACCTTTCTTCCTCTCGATACACCATTGTGCAAGAACAGCTCAGCAATCTTGAGGGATTACGGCAGTTGTGTCTCCTCAGTGGTAGTGATAAAGGACAAGACATGGACGGGAGGAGGAAATCCCCAACCATGTCCTCATCTTACTAGCCGCTGTGTTTTCTCATTAATGTGGTGATGACTGCATCAAGCTGCCAAAGCGTTCTCGCTGTTGTGTCAGCTTTCACTTCCCAGAGCGAGTACATACAGGGCACACCGCTGACCTTCTTAGAGATCATGGTCTGGTGAATCATGAGGCTTGAAAGTGAAAGTCTGAATGCTGAACTCGCTCTCGATGTGACTGGTTGGACATCCCTTTAAATGCAATGGAATGGCATTAAGGACCAGGAGAAATGTGACCATCTCCCCTTGCCTTGACTTTACTCCTCCTGGAGTCTGGTAGCAATGAACGTGGCATGGGCACGTCTCCCACATTGTGCTTCCTCGATGGCGTCATCCTTGGAAGCTGACCCTCGTCACCCTCTTGGGGTTCCTGGCACTACTCTTCCTCCTCCGAGGAGCTTTCATCCTCCTCCATTTCACCCCCTGGCAAGGGAACACCTCTTTGCAGCGCAAGTCTGTGAAGGACCAACACACAACATTGATGCGTGAAACCCTATCGGGAGTGTACTGCAGAGCCCCACCTGAGCAGTAAAAAACGTCAGAAGCGCATCTTCAGGATGTCAATGGTCTGCTCAATCAGGGACTGTGTGGAGCTGTGAACTGTGTTGTACTTCTCCTCCAAAGCATTCTGAGGCTGATGCATGGGTGTAATGAGCCAGTGTTTCAATGGGTACCCCTTATCCCCAAGCAGTCATCCCTTTAAAGCTAGATGCTCAGGCACTTCGAACATCTGAGGCACCTGGAAGTGACTCACGATGTATGAGTCTTGGCAACTCCCAGGACATTTGGCACAAATTTGCTTCCGATGATCACACACCAGTTGAACATTGATGGAATAAAAGCCATTACAATCGATAAATATTTGGAGCTGCTGACATGGAGCCCTTAAAGCCACCTGAGTGCAACCTATTGCACCCTCCACTCTTGGGAAGCCTGAGATAGCTGCGAGGTCATTGAATCTCACAGCCTGGCTATCTTCATCGAGTGTAAACCTCACAGTGATGGACCTTGCTGTAGAGGACATATATGACCTCATTAATGCATCGATGTGTTGTGGTCTGCGAGATGCCGCACACGTCACCTGTGGATCCCTGGAATGATTAGCAGGCAGAGAAATTGAATGTGGTGGTCACCTTCAAGGACATTGGTAGGAGGTAGCATTCAACTTCACAGGGTGTTTGGTCCTCCCGAAGAATGTGGCAGATGTAATCAACCAGAGCTCGGGACAAGCACAGACTTGAGCAGCATTGTCTCTCACTCATTGTGCAAATGGGAGAGTCTTCTTCAGTAGACCCTTGGCCTAGCAAGTCACCTTCATGGTCTGGTTCTATCTCCCTGATCGTCATGTTCTTGCTGTGGCTCCACTGCACCCTAGACCTCAGGCAGTGCCTCCTCCTGAAGCTGCGCTTGGTATCACCTGAGAACCAGCAAAAAGCAGCATTAAGCCCTGGATCCACAACTGTTCTGTCCTTTTGTTTGAAATGATAGATTGAATGGATTCATAAATAACAGGTGAACATCATGAAGCTTGCAATCTTGAACCAATAGCAACTGCAATGGTCCATAGTGGCTTCAGCCTCACTAGCCTTGTCGCTGATGCAGCCTTGTATCTGAGATGCTAACACACACATCAGGTGACCAAGATGCCATCCTGAGACTTAACATCTGAATCCCACAGAGGTTGGAGAAGCTTTGAATGACACCTAATTTAGCTCAGTAATCTAATCTCTGATCTGGCAGATTTTTTATCAATAAGTTGCTCATGACTAATGACTGGATGCCATTTAGCCCATTCGGAATGCCTGTTCTGGAAAGCACATGACAGTCCTCCATTGATGGGATTTTTTTTTCTTAACTCATTCATGGGATGTGGGCTTCGCTGGCTAGGCCAGCATTTATTGTCCATCTCTAATTGCCCTTGAGAAGATGGTGGTGAGCTGCCTTCTTGAACTGCTGCAGTCCTGTGACTTTGTAGCAGTTTGATACAACTAAGTGGCTTGCTAGGCCATTTCAAAGGGCATTTAAGAGTCAACCACATTTCTGTGGGTCTGGAGTCACATGTAGGCCAGGTAATGACTACGGATTTCCTTCCCTAAAGGACATTAGTGAATCAGGTGGGTTTTTACAACAAGTGACAATGGTTTCATGGTCATCATTAGGCTTTTAGTTCCAGATTTTTATTCAATTAAAATACCACCATCTGCCGTGGTGGGATTCAAACCCGGGCCCCCAGGCACTACCCTGGGTCTCTGGATTACTAGTCCAGCAAAAATACCAGGACACCATCGCCTCCCCCGATGTCAAATATGCAACACTTTTGCCTCCTTAACGGTTTCCTGCATTCCCAAATTTCACATTGCTATGTGTTCATGTTGAAATGCAGCAACTGTAACGTTAAGCCAGTGACCCCGATACATCCCTGTTATAGCACGGCAAAAGGCATGGGTTCCAACGACTATATTCGCAAAGAGATCTTCCTCCTTTCTCTCAGCTCTGACTCCACTGTAATCTTGTGGCAGCAACAAGTTAGAGGCAGCCCCTCTAGGGCTCCAGCAGTGCACTACTCGCAGACGATCTCAGAACCCTCCTGTTCAGAATCGATTCTACTTTCATTTTAAAACAACGCTATTAGTTCAAGACTGCAAGTTGGTGGTTCTCCACTATTACTTCAAGACCAGCTTCAAAGCTCCCTCTCTCAGAAATTTGTGTGAAATTTACCTGGAACCTCACGATGTGAAGGTAGAGATCCCTCCGGATGATCTCCAGCCTCCCCAATCATACTGGATCCCATAATTGTTGTGGTCAACATTCCTATTCTCCCGCCTAAGCCTATCACACTGATGTGCCCACGCGTCCAATGAGGACCTCACCCCTCCCCATCTAAAGGCTGTGTACACGGTGACCCACAAAGGAGCCCCACCTCTACCATTCCCAGGAAAGCTTCACATACCACCCACCCCCACCCGGCCTTTGTTATGTTTTCCTCAAATACAGGCAGCAGATGCCTCCCAATACCCATAACCATTCCATCTGCCGCCCAGTACGGAGACAGGAAAGCCCATGGACAGCGACTGCAAAACACCCTGCACACCAGGGTGCATTATCCCAGTTGAGCACACATCCCTTGCCCCTCCCTGGAGCTGGAGTACAATATATACACCATGCATAGCACTGTATGATGGCCTGCTGCACTCCATGACTTTCTCAGCTCTCTTAATCTTGACTGAGAAGTCCACAGAGCTCCAGGACTCTACTCTCTGATTCCAACCAGCTGGCCACAGCCCAAGGACTTCGACTTTCAATGAGTTCCCCATTGGCCTCATGACTGAACACTATACTTACTCCCTTCCCACCACCCCCACTTCATGAGTCTCAGTGCGACCCATCCCAACAGGGATACGATTGGAGGATCCTGGGACAGGTAGTCAGCAACACCTAGAGGAGAGTGCGAGAGGAGGACCCTGGGGCAGGCAGTAAGCAACACCTAGAGGAGAGTGCAAGAGGAGGACCCTGGGGCAGGCAGTCAGCCGCACCTAGAGGAGAGACTGGTGGAGATTTAAAAAGAGCAGAAGCTGAGAGACAGAGCGGAGATTTAAAAACAGCAGGAGCTGAGTCAGAGCAGAGATTTTAAAAGAGCGGGAGCTGAGAGTCACAGCAGAGGTTTAAAAAGAGCGGCAGCTGAGAGTCAGAGAGGAGATTTAAAAAAAGCGGGAGCTGAGAGTCCAAGTGGGGATTTAAAAAGAAAGGGAGCTGAGAGTCAGAGTGGAAGTGGCACTGGAAATTTTGGATGCATTGGTGGTCATCTTCCAAAATTCTATAGACTTTGGAGCAGTTCCTACAGATTGAAGGGTGGCAAATGTATCACACAGAATCACAGAGCAGAAGAGGCCCATCGAGTCTGCATCGACATGTGAGAAACACCTGACCTACCTACCTAATCCCATTTGCCAGCACGTGGCTCATAGCCTTGAATGTTATGACATGCCAAGTGCTCATCCAGGTACTTTTTAAAGGATGTGAGGCAACCCGCCTCCAACACCCACCCAGGCAGCGCATTCCAGATCGTCACCAGACTCTGGGTAAAAATTTTTCCTCACATCTCCCCCTCCAGTGCAATCACATCCTTCGCATAATGTGGCGACCAGAACTGCACACAGTACTCCTGCTGTGGCCTCACCAAGGTTCTATACAACTCCAACATGACCTCGCCACTTTTGTAATCTATGCCTCGATTGATAAAGGCAAGTGTCCCACATGCTGTTTTCACCACCCCACAAACATGCCCCTCCACCTTCAGAGACCTATGGATATAAACGCCAAGGTCCCTTTGTTCCTCAGAACTTCATAGTGTCATGCCGTTCATTGAATACTTCCTTGTCAAATTACTCCTTCCAAAGTGTATCACCTCACACTTTTCAGGGCTAAATTCCATCTGCCACTTATCTGCCCATTTGACCATCCCGTCTATATCTTCCTGCAGCCCAAGACACTCAACCTCACTGTAAACCACCAGGCCAATCTTTGTGTGATCCGCAAACTTACTAATCCAACCCTCCACATAGTCATCTATGTCGTTTATATAAATGACAAATAATAGGGGACCCAGCACAGATCCCTGTGGTACGCCACTGGATGCCTGCTTCCAGTCACTAAAGGACCCTTCTGTCATCAACCTCTGTCTCCGACAACCAAGCCAATTTTGAATCCACCTTATCAAGTTACCCTGTATCCCATTTGCACTTGCCTTCTTTATAAGTCTCCCATGTGGGACCTTGTCAAAGGCTTTGCTGAAACCCATATAAACTACATCAACTGCACGACCCTCATCTACACACCTGGTCACCGCCTCAAAAAATTCAATCAAATTTGTTAGGCATGACCTCCCTCTGACAAAGCCATGCTGACTATCCCTGATCAAACCTTGCCTCTCCAAATGAAGATAGATTCTCTCCTTAAGAATTTTCTCCAATAGTTTCCCTACCACTGACGTGAGACTCACTGGCCTGTAGTCCCCTGGCTTATCTCTACAACCCTTCTTAAATAGCAGAACCACATTAGCTGTTCTCCAGTCCTCTAACACCTCCCCCGTGGCCAGACAGGAATTCAAAATTTGGGTCAGAGCCCCTGCGATCTCCTCCCTTGCTTCCCTCAGCAGTCTGGGACCCATCATCCGGACCTGGAGATTTGTCCACTTTTAAGCCTGCCAACACCTCCAATACCTTGTCACTCCCTATTTCAATTTGCTTAAGAACCTCGCAGTCTCTCTCCCCGAGTTCGATACCTTCATCCTCATTCCCTTGGTTGAAGACGGATGTGAAGTATTCTTTCAACACTCTAGCGATGTCATGTGGCTCCACTCATAGATTGCCCAGTTGGTCCCTTATGGGCCCTACTCTTTCCCTGGTTATGCTCTTCCCATTGATATACTTATAGAATATCTTGGGATTTTCCCTACTTTTACCAGCCAGAGCATTCTCATATCCCCTCTTTGCTCTCCTAATTGCTTTCTTAAGCTCCACCCTGCACTTTCTGTACTCCACTAATGCCTCTGCTGATTTACTTCCATTGTACCTGCTAAAAGCCTCTCTTTTCCTTCTCATCGTAACCTGAATATCTCTGGTCATCCATGGTTCTCTGGGCTTGTTACTCCTTCCAATCACCCTAGAGGCAACATGTTTAGCCTGCACCCTCTCCATTTCCTTTTTGAACACCCCCCACTGCTCTTCTGTAGATTTCCCCACAAGTAGCTGTTCCCAGTCTGCCTTGGCCAGATCCTGCCTTATTTTACTGAAATCCACTCTCCCCCAGTCCAAAACATTTTTTTGCAACTTGTCTATTTCTTTGTCCATAACAAACTTAAATTGTACCATCTTGTGGTCGCTATCACTAAAATGCTCCCCCACCACCACCTCAACCACCTGTCTGGCTTCATTCCCCAGAATTTCTGGAATGTACTGTCCCTTGTTGGACCCTCTACATATTGACCTAAAAAGTTCTCCTGTACACATTTCAAGAAATCTACTCTATCCAAGCCCTTAACACTATGTCTATCCCAATTAATGTTGGGAAAGTTGAAATCACCTAATATAATTACCCTATTGTTACTGTTTTTACACACCTCCGCAAATTGTGCACATATTTGCTCCTCAATTTCCCGCTGACTATCTGGGGGTCTATAATAAATACCTAACAATGTGGCTGCCCCTTTTTTATTCCCAAGCTCTACCCACAAAACTTCATTCGATGCCCCCTCCAAGATATCATCTCTCCTTACTGCAGTAACTGACTCCTTAACTAATAATGCAATGCCTCCTCCTCTTTTACCCCCTCCCCTGTCTCACCTGAAGGTCTCTTTCCCGGAATGTTCAGCTGCCAATCCTGCCCCTCCCTCAACCATGTCTCAGTGATGGCTCCTATATCACAATTCCACATGTCATTCCACACCCTTAACTCATCCGTTTTACCTGTAATACTCCTGGCATAAAGTAGAGGCCATCCAGCCTTGCCTTACTCCCCTGAAACTTAATGCAGCTGTACTCCCTCTGAGTTGATTGTTTTACTGTATTATGATGTGTCCCTACTCTGCCAACATTCTGTGTCCCCTCCCCCTGCCGAATTAGTTTAAGCTCCTCCCAACAGCACTAGCAAACCCACCCGCAAGGATGTTAGTCCCGCTCTGGTTCAGATGTAGAACGTCCTGCTTGTACTGGTTCCACCTTCCCCAGAAACGGTCCCAGTGATCCAGGAATCTAAAACCCTCCATCCTGCACCAACTCTTAAGCCACATATTCATCTGCGCTATTCTCCTATTCCTGAGCTCTCTAGCACGTGGCACTGGGAGTAATCCAGAGATTACAACCTGAGAGGTCTTGCTTTTTTGTCTACTTCCGAACTCCCTGAATTCTTGATGGAAGAACTCATCCCTCTTTCTACCGGTCATTGCTACCAACATGTACCATGACCTCTGCCTTATCACCTTCCCCCTTCAGGATGCCCTGCAGCCGTTCAGTGACATCCTGGACCCTGGCACCAGGGAGGCAACATACCATCCTGGAGTCACGTTGATGGCCATAGTAGCGCCTATCTATTCCCATGACTATAGAATCCCCTATTACTCTTGCTTTTCCTCTTTTCCTCCCCTCCTGTACAGACAGACTGCTTGTGGTGCCAGGAACATGGATCTGTCTGCACTCCCTGGGGTGCCAGCGCCCTCATCTGCCTCCAAAATGGAATACCAATTTGCGAGCGGGACCCCAGGGATCTCCTGATCTGCCTGCCTGTTTCTCTTGGACAGCCTGGTGGTCACCTATTCCCTTACTTCAAGTCTCTTCATCTGTGGTGTAACCACCGCTCTAAACGTGCTACCCACGATGCTCTCAGACTTGCGGATGCTCCACAGTGTCCCCAGCCGCCGTTCCAGCTCTGAAACCCAAGCTTCCAGGAGCTGCAGCTGGACACAATTCCTACACACATCACAGAATCACAGTGCAGAGGAGGCCCTTCGGCCCATTGAGTCTGCACCGACACATGAGAAACACACGACCTACCTACCTAATCCCATTTACCAGCACTTGGCCCATAGAATGTTATAACGTGCCAAGTGCTCATCCAGGTACTTTTTAAAGGATGTGAGGCAATCCGCCTCCATCACCCTCCCAGGCAGTGCATTCCAGACCGTCACCACCCTCTGGGTAAAAAAGTTTTTCGTCACATCCCCCCCTAAACCTCTTGCCCCTCACCTTGAACCTATGCCCCCTTGTGACTGAACCTTCAACTAAGGGGAACAGCTGCTCCCTATCCACCCTGTCCATGCCCCTCATAATCTTGTACACCTCGATCAGGTCGCCCCTCAGTCTTCTCTGCTCCAACAAAAACAACCCAAGTCTATCCAACCTCTCTTCATAACTTAAATGTTTCATCCCAGGCAACATCCTAGTGAATCTCCTCTGCACCCCCTCCAGTGCAATCACATCCTTCCTATAATGTGGCGACCAGAACTGCACGCAGTACTCCAGCTGTGGCCTCACCATGGTTCTATACAACTCCAACATGACCACCCTACTCTTGTAATCTATGCCTCGATTGAGAAAGGCAAGTGTCCCATATGCCCTTTTCACCATCCCACTAACATAAAATACAGGACTGAAGGTGTTGTATCTGAATGCACGCAGTATACGAAATAAGGTAAATGAGCTTGTGGCACAGATTGAAATTGGCAGGTATGATGTGGTGGGCATCACGGAGACATGGCTGCAAGGGGATCAGGACTGGGAGCTAAATATCCAAGGATATGCATCCTAATGAAAAGATAGGCAGGCTGGCAGAGGGGGTGGGGTTGCTTTGTTAGTAAGAAATGAAATTAAATCGATAGCAAAAAATGACGTAGGGTCAGATGATGTAGAATCTGTGTGGGTAGAGTTGAGGATCCGCAAAGGTAAAAAAACCATAATGGGAGTTATGTACAGGCCTCCGAACAGTAGTCAGGATGGGGGCACAAGATACACCAGGAGATAGAAAAGGCGTGTAAGAAAGGCAAGGTTATAGTGATCATGGGGGATTTCAATATGCAGGTAGCCTGGGAAAATCAGGTTGGTAGTGGATCCCAAGAAAAGGAATTTGTGGAATGTCTACGAGATGGCTTTTTGGAGCAGCTTGTGGTGGAGCCCACTAGGGAACAGGCAATTCTAGATTTAGTGATGTGTAATGAGGCAGATTTCATAAGGGAGCTTAAGGTGAAGGAACCCTTAGGAGGAAGTGACCATAATATGATAGAATTTACCCTGCAATTTGAGAGGAAAAAGCTGGAATCAGATGTAACGGTATTACAGTTGAATAAAGGCAAATACAGAGGCATGAGGGAGGAGCTGGCCAGAATTGACTGGGAGATGAGCCTAGCAAGAAAGACAGTGGAACAGCAATGGCAGGAGTTTCTGGGAGTAATTTGGGAGACACAGCAAAAATTCATCCCTAGGAAGAAGCATACTAAAGGGAGGATGAGGCAACCATGGCTGACAAGGGAAGTCAGGGACAGCATAAAAGCTAAAGAGAAAGCATACAATGCGGCAAAGAACAGTGGGAAACCAGGGGATTGGGAAGCCTACAAAGACCAACAGAGGACAACTAAAAAAGAAATAAGGAGGGAGAAGATTAAATATGAGGGTAAACTAGCCAGTAATATAAAAGAAGATTGCAAGAGTTTTTTTTAGATATATAAAGGGTAAGAGAGAGGCAAAAGTGGACATTGGGCCGCTGGAAAATGACGCTGGAGAAGTAGTAGTGGGGAACAAAGAAGTGGCGGAGGAACTGAATAGGTACTTTGCGTCAGTTTTCACGGTGGAAGACACGAGTAACATCCCCAAAGTTCAAGAGAGTCGGGGGGCAGAGGTGAGTATGGTGGCCAAAACCAAGGAGAAGGTGCTAAGAAAACTGAAAGGTCTGAAGGTGGATAAATCACCTGGACCAGATGGATTACACCCCAGAGTTCTGAAGGAGATAGCTGAAGAGATAGTGGAGGCGTTAGTGGTGATCTTTCAGGAATCACCAGAGTCAGGGAGGGTCCCAGAGGACTAGAAAATCGCTAATGTAACCCCCCTGTTTAAGAAGGGAGTGAGGCAAAAGACAGGAAATTACAGGCCGATTAGCCTGACCTCGGTCGTTGGTAAGATTTTAGAGTCCATTACTAAGGATGAGATTTCAGAATACTTGAAAGTGCATGGTAAAATAGGGCAAAGTCAGCATGGTTTCATCAAGGGGAGGTCATGCCTGACAAATCTTTTAGAATTCTTTGAGGAGGTAATGAGTAGGTTAGACAAAGGAGAGCCAACGGATGTTATCTACTTGGACTTCCAGAAGGCCTTTGACAAGGTGCCGCACAGGAGGCTGCTCAGTAAGATAAGAGCCCATGGTGTTAGAGGCAAGGTACTAGCATGGATAGAAGATTGGCTGTCTGGCAGGAGGCAGAGAGTGGGGATAAGGGGTTCCTTCTCAGGATGGCGGCCGGTGACTAGTGGAGTTCCGCAGGGGTCAGTGTTGGGACCACAACTTTTCACTTTATACATTAATGATCTAGATGAAGGAACTGAGGGCATCCTGGCTAAGTTTGCAGATGATACAAAGATAGGTGGAGGGACAGGTAGTATTGAGGAGGCGGGGAGGCTGCAGAAGGATTTGGACAGGTTAGGAGAATGGGCAAATAAGTGGTAGATGGAATACAATGTGGGGAAGTGTGAGGTCATGCACTTTGATAGGAAGAACAGAGGCATAGACTATTTTCTAAATGGGGAGAGAATTCAGAAATCTGGAGTGCAAAGGGACTTGGGAGTCCTAGTCCAGGATTCTCTTAAGGTTAACTTGAAGGTTGAGTCGGTAGTTGTGCAATGTTGGCATTTATTTCGAGAGGACTAGAATATAAAAGCAGGGATGTGCTGCTGAGGTTTTATAAGGCTCTGGTCCAACCACATTTAGAATATTGTGAGCAATTTTGGGACCCGTATCTCAGGAAGGATGTGCTGGCCCTGGAGAGGGTCCAGAGGAGGTTCACGAGAACGATCCCAGGAATGAAAGGCTTAACGTATGAGGAACGTTTGAGGACTCTGGGTCTATACTCGATGGAGTTTAGAAGGATGAGGGAGGATGTGATTGAAACTTACAGAATACTGAAAGGCCTGAATAGAGTGGACGTGGGGAAGATGTTTCCATTAGTAGCAGAGACGAGGAACCGAGGGCACAGCCTCAGAGTAAAGGGAAGACCTTTTAGAACAGAGATGAGGAGAAACACTACCAGAGAGTGGTGAATCTATGGAATTCATTGCCACAGAAGGCTGTGGAGGCCAGGTCATTGAGTGTATTTAAGACCGAGATAGATAGGTTCTTGATTGGTAAGGGGATCAAAGGTTACGGGGAGAAGGCGGGAGAATGGGGTTGAGAAACATATCAGCCATGATTGAATGGCGGAGCAGACTCAATGGGCCGAATGGCCTAATTTCTGCTCCTATGTCTTATGGTCTAACATGCTGGTCCCGGGCACTGGAAATGTCCCCGGCTTCCTACATGGAGCATGAGCAGCACACCACAGCTTTGAGCTCTTCTGCCATGACTTATCCCTTTAAATTAAACCTTTTAAATCAATTACTCCAGGGCCCTTCTTTCCTGATCTTCATTACTATAGAATATACAAACTATAAGCCATAAAAAGACCTTAAACTATAAGCGATTAAAGTAGTAAATGCTTACCCGACCTGACCCACTACTTACCAGTCATTCCTTTCCCTTGTAGCCTCTACTGCTGCAGCAGGGCAAGATCACTCTCTGAAGATTTAAGAAGTTGGATAGCAAGGGAAAAATGCAAAGAGCACCTCTTCCCCTATGCACCGAATTCCCACTGTGCACCAAATTGCCAATACCCACACTCATCTGGCTGTATCTCACTCACAATCAGCTCTCTCCCCTGTTAGTGTACAAGCACACTGTAACACCACTATTTAAAAAAGGAGGGAGAGAAAAAGCAGAGAATTGCAGAGCAGTTTGCTTAACATCAGTAGTGGGGAAAATGCTAGAGTCTATTATAAAAGACGTGGTAACAGAATACTTGGAAAGCATTAACGGGATTAGACAAAGTCAAGATGGGTTTAATGAAGGGGAAAGCATGCTTAACTAATCTACTGGAGTTTTTTTTTGAGGATGTAACTAGTAGAATAGATCAGAGAGAACCAGTGGATGTGGCATATTTGGATTTCAAGAAGGCTTTTGATAAGGTCCCACATAAGAGGCTAGTGGGCAAAATTAAAGCACATGGCATTGGGGGTAATATACTGGCATGGATTGAGAACTGGTTGACAGACCGGAAACAGAGAGTAGGAATAAATGGGTCTTTTTCCAGGTGGCAGGCAGTGACTAATCGTGTACCGCAGCGATCAGTGCTTGAGCCAGCTATTAATGATATATATAAATGACTTGGATGAGGGAACCAAATGCAATATTTCCAAGTTTGCTGATGACATAAAACTAGGCGGGGTTGTAAGTTGTGAGGAGGATGCAGGAGGCTTCAGGGCAATTTAGACAAGTTGTGTGTGTAGACAAACACATGGCAGATGCAGTATAATGTGGATAAATGTGAAGTTATACGCTTCGGTGTGAAGAACAGAAAGAGAGTATTATTTAAATGGTGACATATTGGGAAATGTGGATGGACAAAGGGATCTGGGTGTCCTTGTACACCAGCCAATGAAAATAAATAAGCAGGTTCAGCAAGCAATTAGGAAGGCAAATGATATGTTGGCCTTCATTGCAAGAGGATTTGAGTTCAGAAGGAAGGATGTCTTACTGCAGTTATACAAGGCCTTGGTGAGACCACACCTGGAGTATTGCGTGCAGTTTTGGTCTCCCTACCTAAGAAGGGATATACTTGTCATAGAGGGAGTGCAGCGAAGGTTCACTAGGCTGATACCAGGGGTGGTAGGACTGTTGTATGAGGAGAGATTGGTTCGACTGGGCCTGTATTCAATAGAGTTTAGAAGAATGAGAGGGGATCTGCTTGAAACGTATACAATTCTAACAGGGCTAAACAGAATGGATACAGGGAGGATGTTTCCCCTGGTTGGGGAGTCTAGAACCAGGATATGAGTTATATCTGAGGATATGGGGCAGGCCATTTAGGACTGAAATAAGGAAAGATTTCTTCACTCAGAGGATCGTCAACTTATGGAATTCTCTACCACAGAAGGCTGTGGAGGCCAGGTCACTGAGTACATTCAAGAAAGAAATTGATAAATGTTTGGATATTAGGGACATCAAGGGGTATGGAGAGAAAGTGGGAATATGGCTTTGAGATAGAGGATCAGCCATTATTCATACTGAATGGCGGAGCAGGCTCGAAGGGCCGAATGGCCTATTCCTGCTCCTAGTTTCTTTGTTTCTAATGTTTATTGTGTCATACTGACACACACCCCTACTTTCCTATTCCAGGGTCTGCGTGCATCCCCTCCCACTCATACATTTGGTATCCCATCCATCCCCTGTTCGTCAGCGTTTCAGTTTCCCTTGTCGGGCTCCAGCTTACCACCGCTTGATCTGCCGTCTGCTAGCCCTCTATCCCCCTCCTGCTCCACCCCCTTGCAAAGCCTTCCTACCCCTCTGTCTTCCATCATTCTCCTCCCTCCAAGCCCTTGCAATGCCTTCCTGCACCATTGCCCCGTGTGTCCGTTATCCTTCCCACCTCCTTCTTCCTCCTCCCCCAGTCCAAAGGCTGGTCTCTGTCTCAATGTTCAGCCCTGCCTGAGTGTTGCTGCACAGTGCTGTCCTCCAGGACAGTGGAGGCCCCCACCAGGAGCAGACCAATCCTACACACTGAAGCAGCACTGTGCCAAGTCGGCTATGAATGCTACACTTATGTCAAACTTGTGAGTGAAGTGAGGTCTGGCCGCTGCACGCCACTCTTATCCAAATGTAATTCAGACCAGCATGATTTCCCACCAGTGTGACACAAGATTGAAAGGTGGCACGTGATCTGGTGAGCCACAGATTTAATGAGCATTCATGAGATGATAATGATTGCAAATAGCATTGACACCACTAGTCAACGGCATACCTGACCTGCCATTAACCCGCCACTGAAAATACTGCAAACTGTTTTCATGCCAACGGGATTCTCGGATTCTAGATTCTCCGCTCCCGCACACCACAAAACCTGCCACGGGCAGGATGGGAAAATTCCATTACAAGGTGATCAAGGTTGGGAAATAAATATTCCAGAGTACACAATATTTCGGACAGACAGACAGAATGGCAAAGGTAGTGGAGTAGCCCTGATAGTAAAGGACGATATAACGACATTAGTTCCTCAGGGTAGTGTCCTCGGCCCAACCACCTTCAGCTGCTTAATCAATGCCTTTCCTTCCATCATAAGGTCAGAAATGGGGATGTTCGCTGATGACTGCACAATGTTCAGCACCATTCACGACTTCTCAGATACTGAAGCAGTCCATGTCCAAATGCAGCAAGATCTGGACAACATCCAGGCTTGGGCTGACAACTGGCAAGCAACATTCATGTCACACAAGTGCCAGGCAATGACCATCTCCAACAAGAGATAATCTAACCATCGCCTCTTGATGTTCAATGGCATTACCATCACTGAATCCCCCATTATCAGCATCCTGGTGGGGGGGGCGGGGGGGGGGGTCACCATTGACCAGAAACTGAACTGGACTAGCCACATAAAAATACTGTGGCTACAAAAGCAGGTCAGAGGCTAGGAAACGTGCAACAAGTAACTCACCTCCTGACTCCCCAAAGCCTGTCCACCATCTACAAGGCACAAGTCAGGAGTGTGATGGAATACTCCCCACTTGCCACATCCAGCTCCCACAACACTCAAGAAGCTTGACACCATCCAGGACGAAGCAGCCCACTTGATTGGCACCACATCCACAAACATTCATTCTCTCCACCATCGACGCCACCACCGTAGCAGCAGTATGTACCATCTACAAGATGCACTGCAGGAATTCATCAAGGCTCCTTCGACAGTACATTCCAAACCCATGACCAATCCCACCTAGAAGGACAAGGGCAGCAGATAGATGGGAATACCACCACCTGGAAGTTCTCCTCCCAGTAACTCACCATCCTGACTTGGAAATATATCGTCATTCCTTCACTGTCATTGGATCAAAATCCAGAACTCCTTTCCTAACAGCACTGTGGGTGTGCATACACCACATGGACAGCAGCGGTTCAAGAAGGCAGCTCACCACCACCTTCTCATGAGCAACTAGGGATGGACAATA
Organism: Cetorhinus maximus; assembly: GCF_964194155.1. NCBI lineage: Eukaryota > Metazoa > Chordata > Chondrichthyes > Lamniformes > Cetorhinidae > Cetorhinus > Cetorhinus maximus. The sequence goes on from NC_135883.1 coordinate 171,917,620, forward strand.
AATGCTGGCCCAGACAGCGAAGCCCACATCCCGTGAATGAATTTTTAAAAATTAGATGGAAAGGAACTGGCCACTTAAAATCATGAAGTCGAATCAGTTTGGGTGAAAATCAGGAATAGAGTCAGAAAACACTGGTCAGTGCAGTTTATAGGCCAACTTACAGTAGTTATACGGTTGGGAAGAGCATTAAACAATAAATTATTGGAGCCTGTAACAAAGGAAATTTAATAATTGCTGGGACTTGAATCTTCATATAAACTGCGACAATCAAATTGGCAAGAATGGTCTAGATGAGTTTGTAGAATGTTTTCATGACAGTTTCTTGGAACAACACGTAATGGAACCCACAAGGGGGAAAAGTTATCTTAGATCTAGTATTGAGTAATGAAGCACGGTTAATTAGTAATGTCGTGGTGAAAGATCCTCTGGGAAATAGTGATCATAATACCATTGAATTCCATGTTAAATTTGAAAGTAACATATTCCATTCACAAGCAAAAATCTTAAACTTAAACAAAGACAATTACATATAAAAAATACAAACCTAAAGGCACTGTATCTAAATGCACAGAGCATTTGCAATAGGGTAGACAAATTAACAGCATAAATAGATGTAAATGGGTATGACATCATTGTGATTACGGAGACATGGCTGCCGGGTGACCAAGGCTGGGGTCTGAATAGCAAGGGTGCTTGATGTTTAGGAAGGACAGGCAAAAAGAAAAAGGAGGTGGGGTGGCGTTGTTAGTTAAGAATCAAATCAGCGCCTTATTGACAGAGGATATTAGCACAGAAAATGAAGATGCAGAATCAGTTTGGGTGGAGCTAAGGAGCAATAAGGGGCAGAAAGCATGAGTGGTAGTTGTCTATAGTCCTCCAAACAGTAGTGATAAATTAGGGGATGGCATTACACAGGAAATTAGAGATGCATGTAACAAGGGTGCTACAGTAATCATGGGTGTCTTTAATCTACATATGCACTGGGCAAACCAAATTAGCAATAATACTATGGCAGATAGATTCCTGGAATGTGTATGAGATGGCTTTTTAGACCAGTATGTTGAGGAATCAACTAGGAAACAGGCTATCATAGATTTGGTATCATGCAATGAGAAGGGGTCAATTGATAATCTTGTTGTGCGAGGTCCTTTCGGGAACAGTGACCATAACATAAAAGAATTCTTCATTAGGATGGAAAGTGAAGTAGTCTAAGCTGAAACTAGGATCCTAAATCTAAACAAAGGAAACTACGAAGGTATGAGGCATGAGTTGCTCAAATAGATTGAGGAACTTCATTAAAATGCATGAGGGTGGATAGACAATGGCTAATATTTAAGGAAAAAATGTATGCATTGCAACAGTTAAACGCTCCTTTCTGGCACAAAAACAGGACCATGGCTAACAAAAGAAATTAAGGGTAGTATCAGGTCCAAAGAGGAGTCATATAAAGTTGCTAGACGAAGTAGCAAGCCTAAGGATTGGGAGCAGTTTAGTATATAGCAAAGGAGGACCAAGAGATTGATTACCAGGGGAAAGATACAGTATAAAAGTAAATTTGCAAGGAACATAAAATTGGAATGTAAAAGCTTATGTAAGTATATAAATAGAAAAAGATTAGTGAAGACAAATGTAGGCCCCTTACAGTCCGAAATGGGAGAATTTAAAATGGAGAACAAGGGAATGGCAGAGCAATTAAACAACCGTTTAATGCCAGGACCATTCCCTCCGGAACACCCTGGTCCACTCCTCCATCACCCCCAACGCCTCATCCCCTTCCCATGGCACCTTCCCATGGCATCGCAGAAGGTGCAACACCTTTACCTCCTCACCGTCCAAGGGCCCAAGCACTCCTTTCAGGTGAAGCAGCGCTTCACTTGTACCTCCTTCAATTTGGTCTACTGCATCCGCCGCTCCCAATGTGGTCTCCTCTACATCAGGGAGGCCAAACTCAGACTGGGTGACCGCTCTGCAGAACACCTTCAGTCTGACCACAAGCATGATCCAGACCTTCCGGTTGCTTGCCATTTCAACACTCCATTCTGCTCGCATGCCCACATGTCCGTTCTTGGCCTGCTGCAATGTTCCAGTGAAGTCCAACACAAACTGGAGGAACAGCACCTCATCTTCCGATTAGGCACCTTACAGCCTTCTGGACTGAATATTGAGTTCAACAACTTCAGACCATGAACTCTCTCCTCCATCCTCACCCCCTTTTTACATCCCCTTTCTTCTACATTCATTTTTATTTTTTACCCACTTGTTTTATTTTTATTTTTATTCATTTATCTGTTGTTTTATCCCCTTTTTAATCCCATTTTCTATCCTTTTTTCCCCCCCCACTGCTGCCCCCTCCCATTCCCTACAGGGCCATCTGTCACTTGTTCCATTTTTTTCTTTCACACAATGCTCTTCTTGTTCTGCTTTCTTATCTTTACGCCACTATTAGCACCTTTTTTAGCACTAACCACTGCCATTAACAATCCCTTTGTCCTTTAGTTCATGATGTCTGTGCCAATCCCTCCTTTGTTCCCACCTATCGCTGGCCTTCTACCCAGTTCCACCTTCCCCACCATCCCCCACCTTAAACAGTATAAATTTCATCACATTTCCACTTCTCTTCAGCTCTGAAGAAGGGTCATACGGGCTTGAAATTTTAACTTTGCTTTTCCCTCTCCACAGATGCTGTCAAACCTGCTGAGTTTTTCTAGCATTTTCTGTTTTCATTTCAGATTTCCAGCATCCACAGTATTTTGCTTTTATCAGTTAAACAACTACTTTAACTCAGTCTTCACGAAGAAGACAAAAATAATTTCCCAGAAATGCCAGGGACCAAGAGCCTAGTAAGGAGGAGGAATTGAAGGAAATTAGTATTATTAAAAAATAGTGCTGGAGAAATTAATGGGACTGAAAGCTGATAAATCCACAGAGCCTGATAACCTACATCCCAGGCTACTAAAGGAGGTGGCCAAGGAAATAGTGGCTGCATTGGTTGTCATCTTCCAAAATTCTGTAGATTCTAGAACAGTCCTGGCAGATTGGAGGGTCGCAAATGTAACCCCACTGTTTAAAAAGGAGGGAGGGAGAAAACAGTGAATTACAGACCGGTTAGTCTAACATCAGTAGTATGGAAAAAGCTAGAGTTCTATTATAAAGGATGTGATAACAGGACATTTAGAAAATATTAACGGGATTAGACAAAGTCAACATGGATTTGTGAAAGAGAAATCATGTTTGACAAACCAACTGGAGGTTTTTTGAGGGTGTAACTAACAGATTAGATAAGGGAGAACCAGTGGATGTGGTGTATTTCGACTTTCAGAAAGCTTTTGATAAAGTCCCACATAAGAGGTTAGTGTGTAAAATTAAAGCACATGGGATTGGGGGTAATATATTGGCATGGATTGAGAATTGGTTAACAGACAGGAAACAGAGTCAGAATAAATGGGTCTTTTTCGGATTGGCAGGCAGTGACTAGTGGGCTATCGCAAGGATCAGTGCTGGCGTCCCAGCTATATATATATATATATATATATATATATTTCCAAGTTTGCTGATGACATGAAACGTGGTAGGAATGTGAGTGGTGAGGAGGTGTTAAGAGGCTTCAAGGTGATTTAGATAAGTTGAGTGAGTGGGCAAATACATGGTAGATGCAGTATAACGTGGCTAAGCACGAAATAATCCACTTCGGTAGGAAAAACAGAATGGCAGAATATTATTTAAATGGTGATAGGTTGGGAAATGTTGGTGTACAAAGGGACCTGGGTGTCCTTGTACACCAGTCACTGAAAGCAAGCATGCAGGTGCAGCAAGCAGTTAAGGAGGCAACTAGTATGTTGGCCTTCATTGCAAGAGGATTTGAGTACAGCAGCAAGGATGTCTTACTGCAGCTGTACAAAGCCTTGGTGAGACCACACCTGGAGTACTGTGTGCAGTTTGATCTCCTTACCTAAGAAAGGATATACTTGCCATCGAGAGTGTGCAGCGAAGGTTCACCAGACTGATTCCTGGGATGGCAGGAGAGATTGGGCTGACTAGGCCTGTATTCACTGGAGTTTAGAAGAATGAGAGGAGAGCTCATTGGAACATATAAAATTCTGACAGGGATGGACAGGCTGGATGCAGGGATGATGCTTCCTCAGGCAGGGAGTCTAGAACAAGGGGTCACAATCTCAGGATATGGGGTAGGCCATTTAGGGCTGAGATTAGGAGAAACTTCTTCACTCAGAGGGTGGTGAGCCTGTGGAATTATAGACCACAGAAGTCTGTGGAGGCCAAATCATTGAATATATTTAAGGAAATAGATTTCCAGACTCGAAAGGTGTCAGGCGTATGGGGAGAGCGTGGGAATACGGTGTTGAGATAGAGGATCAGCCATGATCATATTGAATGGCGGAGCAGGCTCTATTTTCTATGTTTCTATGTATGAGGAGCTAGTTAATTGTGTAAATAGACTAAATGGTGTGCAGGTAAATGAACAGTGGGAAACATTTAAAGAGACAGTTCTAGATCTTCAACAAAGCTACATTCCATTGAATAACAAAAACTCAGTAAGACCGACCCATCCATGGTTCACTCAGAAAGTTAAGGACAGTATTAGATCAAAAGAAGGAGCTTAAAATGTTACAAATAACAGTAACAAGTCTGAGGATTGGGAGTGTTTTGAAGACCAAAGGGCCACCAAAAAGTTGGTTAAAAGGGAAAAAAAAATAGATTATGAGAGTAAACTAGCCAGGAATATAAAAGCTCTTTAAATCTGTTTTTATATTTTCTTTTACTTTTTTTTTAAAAGGAAGAGAGTAGCTGAAGTAAGCGTTGGTCCCTTTGAAGCAGAGACAAGAGCAATTATCATGGGCAATGAGGAAACAGCAGAGGCATTGAACAAATATTTTGTGTCTTCACAGTAGAAGACACAAGTTCCATGCCAGAAATACTGTGTCTACAAGACCAGGTCAGAGGCTAAGAATCGTGCAACGAGTAACTCACCTCCTGACTCCCCAATGCCTGTCCACCATCTACAAGGCACAAGTCAGGAGTGTGATGGAATACTCCCCACTTGCCTGGATGAGTGCAGCTCCCACAACACTGAAGAAGCTTAACACTGTCCAGGACAAAGCAGCCCGCTTGATTGGCACCACATCCACAAACATTCACTCCCTCCACCACCGACGCACAGTAGCAGCAGTGTCAGGAACAGTCCCACCAGATTGGAAGATGGCAAATGTTACACCACTTTTCAAGAAAGGAGGAAGAGAGAAAACAGTGAACTACAGGGCAGTTAGCCTAACATCAGTTGTTGGGAAAATGCTGGAATCCATTCTTAAGGAAGTCTTAACAATACACTTAGAAAAGAATTGTCTGATTAGAATAAGTCAACATGGTTTTACCAAAGGGAAATCCTATTTGACAAGTTTATTAGAGTTTTTTGAAGATGTAACTAGTTGGGTAGATAAAAGGGGATAAATGTGAGGTGAGAGTGATTGCCCTTGACATCAATTTGACATCATTTGACCGGGTGCGGCATCAAGGAGCCCTAATAAAACTGAAGTCAATGGGAATCGGGGGGAAAACCCACTTCGCCAACCCAGCCCTCACCCTGCAGCCTCCGAACTTGCCCAAGGCCACTTCGCTAATCCAGCCCTCGTCTAGCAGCCTCCAAACTTGCCCGAGGCCACTTCCCCCCCCTTCACCAATTCAGCCCTTGCCCTGCATCCTCCAAACTTGCCCGAGGCCACTTCCACCCCTTTGCCAATTCAGCCCTCACCCACCAGCCTCCAAACTTGCCCGAGGCCACTTCCCCCCCTTCACTAAACCAGCCCTCACCCACCAGCCTCCAAACTTGCCCGAGGCCACTTCCCCCCCTTTGCCAATTCAGCCCTCACCCACCAGCCTCCAAACTTGCCCGAGGCCACTTCCCCCCACATTCGCTAATCCAGCCCTCGCCCAGCAGTCTCCAAACTTGCCCGAGGCCACTTCCCCCACTTCACCAATCCAGCCCTCGCCCAGCAGCCTCTGAACCTGCCCGTTCCTAATTGCCCTTGGGGTGGTGGTGGTGAGCTGCCTTCTTGAACCACTGCAGTCCATGTGGTGTAGGTACACCCACAGTGGTGTTAGGGAGGGAGTTCCAGGATTTTGACCCAGCGACAGGATGGTGAGTGGCTTAGAGGGGAACCTCCTGGTGGTGGTGTGCCCATGTATCTGCTGCACGTGTCCTTCTAGATGGTAGTGGTCATGAGTTTGGAGGGTACTGTCAAAAGAACCTTGGTGAGTTTTCTGCAGTGCATCTTGTAGATGGTACACACTGCTGCTACTGTGCGTCGGTGGAGGAGGGAGCAAATGTTTGTGGATGTGGTGCCAATCAAGCGGGCTGCTTTGTCCTGGATGGTGTCAAGTTTCTTGAGTGTTGTTGGAGCTGCACTCATCCAGGCAACTGGAGAGTATTCCATCACACTCCTGGCTTGTGCCTTGTAGATGGTGGACAGGTTTTGGGGAGTCAGGAGGTGAGTTACTTGCCGCAGGATTCCTAGCCTCTGACCTGCTCTTGTAGCCACAGTACTTATCTGGCTCATCGAGATCCGTTTCTGTTCAATAGTAACCCCGGGATGTTGATAGTGGGGTATTCAGTGATGGTAATGCCATTGAATGTCATGGGGCGATGGTTAGATTCTCTCTTGTTGGAGATGTTCATTGCCTGGTACTTGTGTGGCATGAATGTTGAAGGTTAACATACTTGCCATATATCAACACAGGTCTGGATATTGTCCAGGTCTTGCTGCATTTGGACATGGGCTGCTTCAATATCTGAGGGGTCTCGAACAGTGCTGAACATTGTGCAATCATCTGAGAACATCCCCACTTCCGACCTTATGATGGAAGGAAGGATGGATGAACCATCCCAACAGATGTTTGGGCCGAGGAAACTACCCTGAGGAACTCCTGCAGTGATGTCCTGGAGCTGAGATGACTGACCTGCAACAACCACAACCATCTTCCTTTGTGCTTGGTATGACTCCAAATGGTGAGAGATTGCAGAGCTCTGAGGTGCAGAGGGATACCAGGGTCCTCATGCATGAATTACAAAAGGCTAGTATGCAAATACAGCAAGTAATCAGGAAAGCGAACAGAATGTTATCATTTATTGCGAAGGGAATTGAATACAAAAGTAGGGAGAATTACCTGGAAAAACTCAGCAGGTCTGGCAGCATCGGCGGAGAAGAAAAGAGTTGACGTTTTGAGTCCTCATGACCCTACTCGAAACGTCAATTCTTTTCTTCTCCGCCGATGCTGCCAGACCTGCTGAGCTTTTCCAGGTAATTCTGTTTTTGTTTTGGATTTCCAGCATCCGCAGTAGTTTTTAGTTTTTTGTTTTTATACAAAAGTAGGGAGGTTATACTTCACTTATACAGGGCACTGGTGAGACCACATTTGGAGTACTGTGTACAGTATTGGTAACCTTATTTAAGGAAGGATGTAAACGCATTGGAAGCAGTTCAGAGAAGGTTTACCAGACTAATACCTGGAATGGGTGGGTTGTCTTATGAGGAAAAGTTGGACAGACTCGGATAGAATCCACTGAAGTTTAGAAGAGCAAGAGACATCTTGATCGAAACATATGAGATCCTGAGGGGACTTGACAGGACGGATATGGAGAGGGTGTTTCCTCTTGTGGGAGAATCTAGAACTAGGGGTGGCTGTTTAAAAATAAGGGGTTGCTCATTTAAAACAGAGATGAGGGGAAATTTTTGCACTCAGAGGGCCGTGAGTCTATCAGATCAGCCATGATTTTATTAAATGGCGGTGCAGGCTCAAGGGGCTGAATGGCCTACTCCTGTTTCTTGTTTGTATGCCCAGCCCTAATTGCCATTGAAAAGGTGGTGATGAACTGCCTTCTTGAACTACTGCAGTCCACATGGTGTAGGTACACCTATAGTCCTGTTAGGGAGGGAGTTCCAGGATTTTGACCCAGGGACAGTGAAGAAACGGCGATATATTTCCAAGTCAGGATAGTGTGTGCCTTGGAGGGGAACTTCCAGGTGGTGGTGTTCCATGCATCCACTGCCCTTGTCCTTCCCAGCGATAGCGGTCGTAGGTTGGAAGGTACTGCCTAAGGAGCCTTAGTGAGTTTTTGGGGAGGCAGCAGCGTAGTTGTATTGTCACTGGACTGGTAATCCAGAGACCCAGGGTAATGTCTTGGGGAACGGGTTTGAATCCCACCAGGGCAGCTGAAGGAATTTTAATTCAATATAAATCTAGAATTAAAAGTCTAATGTTGACCCTAAAACCAGTGTCGATTGTTGAAAAAACCCATCTGGTTCACAAATTTCCTTTAGGGAAGGAAATCTGCCATATTTACCTGATCTGGCCCACATGTGACTCCAGATCCACAGTAACATGGTTGACTCTGAAATGCCCCCTGAAATGGCATAGCAAGCCACTCAGTTGTAACCAATAAAACCAATAAAAAGTCAATTTAATATAAAAGCAAAATGCTGCGGATGCTGGAAACCTCGAACAAAAACAAAAATACCTGGAAAAACTCAGCAGGTCTGACAGCATCTGTGGAGAGGGAGACAGTTGATGTTTCGAGTCCGTATGACCCATCATCAGAACTAAGACATATAGAAATGGGATGAAATATAAGCTGGTAGAAGGGGGTGGGACAGGAGAGCTCGATAGGGGGCTAGTGATAGGTGGAGGCCAAGAAGATACTGCCAAAGATGTCATAGACAAAAGGACAAAGGGGTGTTGACGGTGGTGATATTATCTAAAAGATGTGCTAATGGGGACATTAAGGGAAGCAAGCTAGTGGCAGATGGCCCTAGTGCAGGTGGGGTGGGGGGAAGGGATCGAAATGGGCTAAAAGGTAGAGATGAAACAATAGATCGAAATAAATTTAAAAATAGGAGGGAAAAAAAAAATAGTTGTAAAAAAATTATAAATTATTGGAAAAAGGGGAATCGGAAAGGGGGTTGGGGATGGAGGAGAGAGTTCATGATCTAAAATTGTTGAACTCAATATTAAGTCTGGAAGGCTGTAAAGTGCCTAGTCGGAAGATGAGGTGCTGTTCCTCCAGTTTGCGTTGAGCTTCACTGGAACATTGCAGCAGGCCAAGGACGGACATGTGGGCATGAGAGCTGGGCGGTGTGTTGAAATGGCAAGCGACAGGGAGGTCTGGGTTATGCTTGCAGACAGATCGAAGGTGTTCCGCAAAGCGGTCACCCAGTCTGCGTTTGGTCTCTCCGATGTAGAGTAGACTAAATTGAGGGAAGTGCAAGTGAAGTGCTGCTTCACTTGAAAGGAGTGTTTGGGCCCTTGGACGGTGAGGAGGGGGGAATTAAAGGGGCAGGTGTTGTTGCCCATCCCTATTTTACATACGAACATGAGAATTAGGAGGAGTAGGCCGCTCGACCCTGCTCTATCATTCAATAAGGTCATGGCTGATATGACTGTAACCTCAACTCCTGCGTACCCCCAATAACCTTTCTTATCATGAATCTATCTAGCTCTGCCTCAAAAATATTTATAGACTCTGCTTCCGCCGCCTTTTGAGGAAGAGAGAAAAAATTTCTCATCATCTGTCTTAAATGAGCGACCCCTTATTTTTAAACGGTGGCCCCTGGTTCTCACGTTTCGAGTCCGTATGACTTTTCTTCAGCTCTGAAGAAGAGTCATATGGACTCGAAACGTTAACTCTGTCTTTCTCTCCACAGATGCTGTCAGACCTGCTGAGTATTTCCAACACACTATTCATTACATCTTGCCAACCAGAAAATGACCCATTTGTGCCTACTCTCTGTTTCTAACATCTGTCATAGGGAAAATGTTAGAAGCTATTTTTAAAGACATGATAGTAGGACACTTAGATAAATTCAAGGTAATCAGGCAGAGTCGACATGGTTTTGTAAAAGGGAAATCATGTTTAACCAATTTATTGCAGTTCTTAGAAGAAGTAACGGGCTGTGGATAAAGGGAAACCGGTGGATGTACTATACTTAGATTTTCAGAAGGCATTTGATAAGGTGCCACATCAAAGGTTATTGCGAAAAATAAAAGCGCATGGTATAGTGGGCAACATATTGGCATCAAATGCCTTCTGGAAATCTAAGTACAGTACATCCACCGGTTCCCCTTTATCCACAGCACATGTTACTTCTTCTAAGAACTGCAATAAATTGGTTGAACATGATTTCCCTTTTACAAAACCATGTTGACTCTGCCTGATTACCTTGAATTTATCTAAGTGTCCTACTATAACGTCTTTAAAAATAGCTTCTAACATTTTCCCTATGACAGATGTTAAGCTAACTGGCCTGTAATTTCCTGCTTTCTGTCTCGTTACCTTTTTGAATAAAAGAGTAGCATTTGCTATTTTCCAATCTAACGAAATCTTCCCCGAATCTAGGGAATTTTGAAAAATTAAAACCAATGCATCAACTATCTCACGAGTCACTTGTTTTAAGATCCTAGGGTGAAGTCCATCAGGACCAGGGGATTTGTCGGCCCGCAGCCCCAACAATTTACTCAGTACCACCTTTCTGGTGATTATAATTTTCCTGAGTTCCTCCCTCCCTTCCAATTCCTGAGTCACAGCTATTTCTGGGTTGTTACTTGTATCCTTTATAATGAAGACCAATGCAAAATACCTGTTCAATTCATCTGCTATCTCTTTATTTTCCATTATCAATTGCCCAGACTCATTCTACAGGACAAACGCTCACTTTGTTCACTCTTTTCTTTTTTAAATATCTATAGAAACTCTCACATTCTGCTTTTATATTTCTAGCTAGCTTTCTCTCATACTCTTAACAATTTTTTTGTCATTCTTTGTTGTTTTTTATATTCTGTCCAAACTTCTGACCTGCCACCCTTCCTTACGCAATTATGTTTTTTTTCTTCAAGTTTGATGCTATCTTTAATTTTTTTAGTTAACCACAGATGGTGGGTCCTCCCCTTGGAATTTTTCTTTCTGATTGGAATGATTCTTGACTAACAAGGGAGCCAAAGGTTATCGGAGGTAGGGGGGATATGGAGTTGAGGCCACAATCAGATAGGCCATGATCTAAGATGGTGGATCAGGCTCAAGGCGCTGAGTGGCCTCCTCCTGCTCCTAATTTGTATGTTTGTAAAATACTGTAGATGTTGGAAATCTGATATTAAAACAGGAAATGTTAGACGTATTCAACAGGTCAGCATTTGTGAAGAAAAAAACAGAGCTCATGCTTCATGTTTCATCTGAACTGGAAAAAGTTCAAAATGTAATAGATTTTGAGCATGTACAGAGGCAGGAAGAGAGTTTGGGGTGAAGGAGATCAAAAGGGAAGGTCTGTGATGCAGTGGCAGGCAGGAGATTAAATGACAAAAAGAGCAACAGTGCATGGCAAAACTAGATGGTAATGGGACAACACTGAATTCAAAAATTTCAGATCATAATCTCTGCTCCATTTTTTCAAATGGCAGCTGTCAATGACTATTCTGTTTAATCCTGTTTACACTCCCCTCTAGATACATCTTTTGTTCATTTAATAGTTCCATTGCCATCTCCTTTTGCCACCTCCTCCACCTTTTCCCCACATCATCCTCCTTTACGTGATTTAATCTCTCCTATCTTCCACCCTATTTCAGACTTTCCCTTTTATTCTTCCATCCCTCCCCACTTTCTCGGCTTCTGTACTTGATTAAAACCTGTTATAATGACAAAAGGCCCTTGGCCTGAAATATTAACTTCATTCCTCTTCCCACATGTTGCCCGGCTTGCTGTGTATATCCAGCATTTTATTTTTTAATTACTGTAAATCAGTGGCCTGTTATTCTTAAATGACATAAACATACCTATGGTATTAAAACAGCAAATCCTCTGTCAGTGATGCCATGGCTATCTAATAGTATATTTAAGTCTTGTGTATTGTGTACGCTTTCTGTAAGTGAAAATATCACATTTACTTCCTCTGTCATGTCCTCTGGCATGCTTCCCAAGGCACACTTTGCTATTACACTTTTAATAAACAAAGTACACTCTGACTTAACGGTGAGCAGTGCCAAGAGAGGCTCCTAGAATGTTAGAAGAGTGGATTTTATTTTTTAGTACTCCTCAATTCAATAAGGTTTTAATGAAAATCAGATGTCGCAGATTTATTAAGTTTACAGTACATGTACTCAAGCCATACTTCAAGTTACTTGCAGCTGAACCAGTTGGTTTAGTTGAGGAACTGAAATGTGTTCTGAGCTCAGTATCTCAGACCTGCACAAAACCATGACAAACAGCCAGTTTTTGATACATTTCTCATACTCCCTCTGTGTGACAATCCACGCAATTCTGTATTACATTAATTATATAAAAGCTAAAATACAACAGGACATAAGGAAAATCTAATTTCCTTATCACTTACCAATAACTTTAGTTTTCCTGACTTAAAGCTCTTTTATCTGTTGAGCTTACAAGTGCTTTGTTACCATTGTTTCAATATTGTTCCATATAATTGCTGTTCTACCAAGTGAAGCCTTTAATTAGAAATCTGCTTTTTGTCTCTTTGTCATTTGTACGAGTTAAAAAGGTTCATGAATGATCATGCTCACACTATCAGGTTCACACCATCACACACACTATCACACTCACACGCTCACACTATCATAGTTTTCCTTTGGTGAACAAATTATTCTCCTATACTTTAGTCAAAAAATTCAATTCAAATTTAATTAAACTGACCATTGCTATAGGACCAACCTTAATCCAATAGCACAGTGGTACTTGAAATTGATGAACAATCCTACAATATACAGAGAAATAAATACTAGTATAATATTAGACGACTTCAGAACAGTCTGATTAACCCTTTCTTTATAGGTATAAGAAGAATATAACCATCAATTTTAGCAATGAGCTTACCTGCTTCATCATAAGGTTCAGGTTCAGGAGCTCCAGGCTGCCATCATGCATGGTAACATTTTGATTGTTCCCAGGGTCACCAGAAGTTTCTCTGGGTATCCAAGAGAATGAAGCATCATGCAGCTCAACTGCTGAGTCAGGATCGTTGGGTTCCCCTATACACAGTTATATTGAGTGAGAGGTTTGCTGTGTGACCAAGGTCTTCAATACTTTTTCAATGGAAAACTCAATTTCAAATTCCTTACCAATGATTCAGGTACTAAGTATTCTAAAGTATTTCAAATGTCACCTGAAGATGGTAACTCCCATCACTAGTGGGTCAAAGAGATAGAAGTGCAGTATTAGACTTAATTTTCTGGAGAATCATCTGAGACCTCTCTGTCACTATTTCACTCACTTCCTCTCTGATTCACCCAGTGTTTATGATTACAAGAAATTCCAACTCCGTGACCCCGGTCCATATCCTTCCTCCCAATATCAGTCCTTTTCTTTATTCGTTCATGGAAGGTGGACATCACTGGCAATCAGTCCATACAGACAAACCTGAAGTACTGCATAAATGTAAAGTACTGCACAGCAAGTAAATTGGACAGCAAAAATGCACAGCAAGAAAATTGGGCAACAATCAAATTGCATGAAAGTATTAAAATAACTTTAAGGAGGAGAGCTGGAATCTTAGTAGGTTCAATGCTCAACGTATCCAACAAGTGCAGGGCAACAAACAATAAAGCCAATCGATTATTTAACCATACATAACCAGAACAGTTGAACACAAGTCAGAGGGAGTTGCAGTCAACTGCACAGTATTCTAGTCAGACTGCACCTTCAGCACTGTGTCCAATTTTAGTCAACCAGTTTTCTCTAGTTTAAGGGAAGGTCGTGTTTGACAAATTTGATCGAATTTTTTGAGGAGGTAACCAGAGTGTTGATGAGGATAATACATTTGTTGTGGTCTATAAGGACTTCAGCAAGGCTTTTGATAAGGTCCCTCATGGCAGGCTGGTCAAGAAAGTAAGGGTCCATGGGATCCAAGGCAAAGTGGCACGTTGCATCCAAAAATGACTGAGAGGCAGGGAGCAGAGGGTGATGGTAGAGGGATGTTTCTGTGACTGGAAGTCTGTTTCCAGTGGGGTTCCGCAGGGCTCAGTGCTGGGGCCCTTGCTGTTTGTGGTGCACATTAATGATTTAGACTTAAATGTAGGCGGTATGATCAAGAAGTTCGCGAATGACATGAAAATTGGCAGGGGGGTAAATAGTGAGAAGGATAGCCATAAACTGCAGGAGGATATCAATGGACTGGTCAGGTGGGCAGAGCAGTGGCAAATGGAATTCAACCTGGAAAAGTGTGAGATAATGCACTTGGCGGGCTAACAAGGCAAGGGATTACACTATGACTGGTAGGACTCTGGAAAGTACTGAGGATCAGAGGGACCTTGGTGTGCATATCCATATATCCCTGAAGGTAGCAGGGAAGGTAGGTAGGTGGTTAATAAGGCATATGGGATACTTGCCTTTATTAGCCGAGAATATAGATTACAAGAGCAGAGAGGTTATGCTGGTTAGGCCACAACTGGAGTACTGCGTGCAGTTCAGCTCACCACATTATAGGAAGGATGTGGTTGCACTGGAGACGGTGCAGAGGAGATTTACCAGGGTGCTGCCTGGGCTGGAGGGTCTGAGCTATGAGGAAAGATTGGATAGGCTGGGGTCAATAACCAGAGGGCATAGATTTAAGGTAAGAGGCAGAAGGCTAAGAGGGGAGTTGAGGAGAAACTTTTTCACCCAGAGGGTGGTGGAAGTCTGGAACTCTGCCTGAAAGGGTGGTTGAGTCAGAAACTCTCATAACATTTAAGAAGTATTTAGATATTCACTTGCGTTGCCATAGCCTCCAGGGCTATGGGCCAAGCACTGGAAAATGGGATGAGTGTAGTCAGATCTTCGTTGACCAGCACAGACAACATGGGCCGAATGGCCTCCTTCTGTGCTGTAGATGTCGAGTCTAACAAGACTCAAGGGAGACATTCGGACCATTATTCCTTGTCTCAGAGCTCTGCATTATTAGGAGTCACTTGGGCTTTTGAACCTGGAAAGAAGGCACCTGAATGATCTTACAGGGTACATGAGATAGTAGATTGAATGGAAAAAGTACATCTTAAAAAAGTACTGAAGAATTAAATTAGAGCAGGACATGGCAACACAGATTTAAATGGGTAAAAGGTTAAAAAAAAAAAGGCTTGCATTTATATCGCACTTTCCTCAACCACCAGACATCTCTCTTTTTTGTTTTTTTAAAAGTCTTTCATAGGATGTAGGCATTGCTGGCTCGGCCAGCATTTGTTGCTAATCCCTAATTGCTCTAGAGAAGGTGGTGGTAAGCCGCTGCTTTAAGCCACTGTGCAGGTACGCCCACAGTGCTACACTGACTTTGTGGCAGTTTGAAACAACTGAGTGGCTTGCTAGGACATTTCAGAGGACATTTAAGAGCCAACCACATTGCTGTGGGTCTGGAGCTGGAGTGTAGGTCAAATCAGGTAAGGATGGCAGGTTTCCTTCCGTAAAGTACATTTGTGAACCAGATGAGTTTTTATGACAATTAACAATGGTTTCATGGTCATCACTACTGTGGCTAGCTTTTAATTCCAGATTAATGAAAGCTAAATTGCACCAGCTGCCGTGGTGATATTTGAACCCATGCCCCCAGAGCATTAGCCTAGGCTTCTGGATTGCTAATCTAGTGACCTTACCACTATGCCACCACTTCCTCAAAGTATCTCAAAGCACTTTACAGCCAATCAAGTAACTTTAAGATTGATATCAACAAGTGCTTCTTAATAGAGTGGTCAATTAGGAAATGGCCTTCCAAATATCTAGGACATTTATAAATCAATTTATAACCAACTCAATGAATGGGAAATTTAGACATTCTGCATATTAAACTATGATGCCTCCCTCATCTGTAATTATCTTGTGGTCTTTAATGTTCACAGACTGATTTTACTGACTTACGTGCCATATAGTAGGTGCTGAGATCCTGGTCAGAGAGCTGTAGGAAGCGGTGGATCCGGTCCATGGAGACTTTTGCTTGTAGTATCGCGTTCAGCACCCAAGGGAAGTTATTCAGGGGCTGAATCAACATTCCCACTAAAGCCAGGGCTGTGAACACCTGCATTTAAACAAAAGGAACGTGGGAGTGAGAGTCTGGGAAGAGTGTCCTGCAGTCAGCATCGCGGTGAAGCAGTCTGGGAAGAGTGTCCCGCAGTCAGCATCGCGGTGAAGCAGTCTGGGAAGAGTGTCCTGCAGTCAGCATCGCGGTGAAGCAGTCTGGGAAGAGCGTCCTGCAGTCAGCATCGCGATGAAGCAATCTTGGAAGAATATCCTGCAGTCAGTTCTTGTTGAAAATAACAATTGTGACATCACAAGGCGTGCGAGAGAGCGGCGGAGAGATCAGAACCAGCGCAAGTGCGGGAAAGCTTCAAAATGTGACGTCAGCACAAAGGTGAGAGCTGATTGGTGAGTACTGAGTAAGTGTTTTTCTCCAGTTTGAAATAGATTAAGCTTAGGAAAGGTAAGGGCTCTAGTTTTTATTGAAAGTACATTAAATTATATTTTCAAATAGAGGCATGGCAGGGCAGCTCAGTCCCGTGTTATGTACCCCTGCAACATGTGGGAAGTCCTAGATGCTCCTTGCGCTCTGAACGACGTGTGCAGGAAGTGCCACCAGCTGCAGCTACTTGAGCTCCGAGCTTTGGAGCTTGAGCGACAGCTAGAGGTACTGAGGTGCATCCGCGAGGCTGAGAGTTTCATGGATAGCACGTTTTTAGACATGGTCACCCCACAGCTTACGGGAGTGCAGACAGAGAGGGAATGGGTGACCATCAGTCAGAAGAAAGGTGTCAGGCAGGTGGTCAGGAAATCCCCAGGGTGCATCTCGCTCGAGAACCGTTTTTCTGTGTTGGAAAACGATGAAAGAGACGGTTTCTTTAGGGAGTGCAGCCACGCTCACGGCACTGTGAGTGGCACAGCTACACAGGGCGGAAGGAAAAAGAGGGGAAGAGCAATAGCGGTACGAGACTCGATAGTAAGGGGAACAGACATCATTTCTGCGGCCTTGGGCGTGGCTCCAGGATGGTATGTTGCCTCCCTGATGCCAGGGTCAGAATGTCACTGAATGGCTACAGGACATTCCAAAGGGGGAGGGCAAACAGACAGAGATCATGGTACATATTGGTACCAACGACATAGGTAGAAAAAGGGATGAGGTCCTGCAAGCAGAATTTAAGGAGCTAGGAAACAGATTAAAAAACAGGACCTCAAAGGTAGTAATCTCTGGATTACCTCAGGTGCCATGTGCTAGTGAGAGGTTAGTCCAGAAGAATGCGTGGCTGGAGAGATGGTGCACGAGGGAGGGCTTCAGATTTCTGGGACATTGGGACCATTTCTGGGGGCGGTGGGACTTGTACAAGGCGGACGGGTTGCACCTGAATCGGAATGGGACCAACATCCTTGCGGGGAGGTTTGCTAGTGCTGTTGGGGAGGGTTTAAACTAACTTGGCAGGGGGATGGGATCCTGAGAGGAGATTCAGCAGGGGGAGACACACAGCCAAAATTAGAAGAGAGAGTAAGTGAGTCTGGAAGGCATAGAAATTATAGACCAGTTAAGGCACAAGGGAGTTTGGCAAGGGGGATGGTATTTATTTTAATGCAAGGAGTCTGACAAGTAAGGCAGAGGAGTTGAAGGCACAAATTAACACATGGAAATATGATGTCGTTGCTGTCACAGAGAGATGTTTGAGAGAGGAGCAGGATTGGCAGCTCAATATTCCAGGATATAGGGGATTAAGGCGAGACAGGGGAGAAGGTAAAAGAGGGGGTATCGCAATATTGATCAAGGAATCAATAAGAGCAGGAAGGAGGGAAGACATCTTAGAAGGCTCCTCAAATGAAGCCATAAATGTAGAACTTAAAAACAAAAAAGGAGCAATCACATTGCTGGGAGTGTACTATAGGCCCCCAAAGTCAGAGACAAATAGAAGAGCAGATATGTAGGCAAATTTCAGAGAAGTGTAAAAATAATAGGGTAGTAATGGTGGGGGATTTCAACTTCCCCTACATTAACTGGGTTAGTCATAGTGTGATACATTTAGAGGGAGCGGAATTCTTAAAATGCCTCCAGGAGAGCTTTTTAAGCCAGTACATAGAAGGTCCTACAAGAGAGGGGATGGTCCTAGACTTAATTTTAGGGAATAAAGCTGGGCATCAGTGGGAGAGCATTTTGCAGATAGTGATCATAACTCTGTTAGATTCAAGGTTGTTATGGAAAAGTACAAGGATGGGCCAGAAATCAGAGTAATAAATTGGGGGAAGGCCGATTTTAATAAGATCAGGAATGATTTAGCTAGAGTGGACTGGGAGCAGCTACTTTTAGGTAAATCTGCGTCAGAGCAGTGGGACTTATTCAAGAAGGAAACAGGGAGAGTACAGGGCCAACATGTTCCAGTAAAGACAAAGGGTGGGGACCCTAGATGTTGAGGGATACACAGGATTGGATAAAGAGAAAAAGGGAGGCTTATGGCAGATACCAAGGGCTCAAAACAATGGAAGCCCTAGAGGAGTATGGACGGACTGGTCAGATGGGCTGATCAGTGGCAAATGGAATTTAATCTGGATAAGTGTGAGGTGATACACTTGGGCAGGACAAACGAGGCATGAGAATACATGATGAATGGTAGGACCCTGGGAAGTACTGAGGATCAGAGGGACCTTGGTGCGTATGTCCACCGGTCCCTTAAGGTAGTGGGACAGGTAGATAAGGTGGTTAAGAGGCATATGGGATACTTGCCTTTATTAGCTGAGGCATAGAATATAAGAGAAGGAAGGTTATGCTGGAACTGTATAAAACGCTGGTTAGGCCACAGCTAGATTATTGCATGCAGTTCTGGAATCCGCATTACAGGAAGGATGTGATTGCACGAGAGAGACTGCAGAGGAGATTTACCAGGATGTTGCATGGGCTGGAGAGTTTTAGTTATGAGGAGAGATTGGATAGACTGGGGTTATTTTCCCTGGAGCAGAGGAGATTGAGGGGGGACATAATTGAGGTGTATAAAATTATCAGGAACATAGATAGGGTAGACAGGAAGGAACTTTTTCCCTTGGTGAAGGGATCAATAACCAGGGGGCATAGATTTAAGGTAAGTGCAGGAGGTTTAGAGGGGAAGTTTTTCACCCAGAGGGTGGTGGGAATCTGGAACTCACTGCCTGAAAGGGTGGTAGAGGCAGAAACCCTCATAACATTGAAGAAGTATTTGGATGTGCACTTGCAGTGCCATAGCATACAATGCTATGGGCCTAGTGCTAGAAAATGGGATTAGTTAGGAACTTGTTTGACCGGCGCAGGCTCGATGGGCCGAAGGGCCTTTTTCTGTGCTGTGGACCTCTAGGACTCTATGACAATGAGCAAGTGGCAGAGGGAGCACGACAGCAAGTAAGTGATAGAGGGAGCGAAAGTGGGGTGGGTTGTTTGGCCTGACAGCCTTCCTCTCCTCTATGGCAATGCTTGCGTTCAGGTGTCCTTGAAGAAGGAATATGCAGTGTCTACTGTTACGTTAGATGCCTTCATGACCTGTGAGCAGAGGAGGGTGCAACATCAACACAAAGAACCAAATAATTTGAGAAAGTTCCTTTAAATCAGGTTTAATTTACAGTTAAATTCGTGTTCCCATTTAATAAAGTGGGATCTGCAAACTTCAAGTCAATGAAATCATCATCCTTATAAAATAAGCAAAAAAGAGAAAGCATGTGAGATTTTAGAATCATAGAATGGTTAGAGCATAGGAGGAGGCCATTCAGCCCACGTGTTAAGTCTCTGAAGGAGCAATTCACTGAGTGCCATTCCGCTGCCTTCTCATAGAGTCACAGGTTATACAGCACAGAAATAAGCCCTTTGGCCCATCGTGTCCACATCGGCCATCAAGCACGTATCTATTCTAATCCCACTTTCCAGCACTAGGCCCATAACCCTGTATGACCATAAGACCATAAAACATAGGAGCAGAAATTAGGCCATTCGGCCCATCGAGTCTGCTCCGCCATTCAATCATGGCTGATACGTTTCGCAACCCCATTCTCCCGCCTTCTCCCCGTAGCCTTTGATCCCCTTACCAATCAAGAACCTATCTATCTCGGTCTTAAATACACTCAATGACCTGGCCTCCACAGCCTTCTGTGGCAATGAATTCCATAGATTCACCACTCTCTGGCTAAAGAAGTTCTCCTCATCTTTGCTCTAAAAGGTCTTCCCTTTACTCTGAGGCTGTGCCCTCGGGTTCTAGTCTCTGCTACTAATGGAAACATCTTCCCCACGTCCACTCTATTCAGGCCTTTCAGTATTCTGTAAGTTTCAATCACATCCCCCCTCATCCTTCTAAGCTCCATCGAGTATAGACCCAGAGTCCTCAAACGTTCCTCATATGTTAAGCCTTTCATTCCTGGGATCGTTCTCGTGAACCTCCTCTGGACCCTCTCCAGGGCCAGCACATCCTTCCTGAGATACGGGGCCCAAAATTGCTCACAATATTCTAAATGTGGTCTGACCACAGCCTTATAAAGCCTCAGCAGCACATCCCTGCTTTTATATTCTAGTCCTCTCGAAATAAATGCCAACATTGCGTTTACCTTCCTAACTACCGACTCAACCTTCAAGTTAACCTTAAGAGAATCCTGGACTAGGACTCCCAAGTCCCTTTGCACTCCAGATTTCTGAATTCTCTCCCCATTTAGAAAATAGTCTATGCCTCTATTCTTCCAACCAAAGTGCATGACCTCACACTTCCCCACGTTGTATTCCATCTGCCACTTCTTTGCCCATTCTCCTAACCTGTCCAAATCCTTCTGCAGCCTCCCCGCCTCCTCAATACTACCTGTCCCTCCACCTATCTTTGTATCATCTGCAAACTTAGCCAGGATGCTCTCAGTTCCTTCATCTAGATCATCAATGTATAAAGTGAAAAGTTGTGGTCCCAACACTGACCCCTGCGGAACTCCACTAGTCACCGGCCGCCATCCTGAGAAGGAACCCCTTATCCCCACTCTCTGCCTCCTGCCAGACAGCCAATCTTCTATCCATGCTAGTACCTTGCCTCTAACACCATGGGCTCTTATCTTACTGAGCAGCCTCCTGTGCGGCACCTTGTCAAAGGCCTTCTGGAAGTCCAAGTAGATAACATCCATTGGCTCTCCTTTGTCTAACCTACTCGTTACCTCCTCAAAGAATTCTAACGGATTTGTCAGGCATGGCCTCCCCTTGATGAAACCATGCTGACTTTGCCCTATTTTACCATGCACTTCCAAGTATTCTGAAATCTCATCCTTAATAATGGACTCTAAAATCTTACCAACGACCGAGGTCAGGCTAATTGGCCTGTAATTTCCTGTCTTTTGCCTCACTCCCTTCTTAAACAGGGGGGTTACATTAGCGATTTTCTAGTCCTCTGGGACCCTCCCTGACTCCAGGGATTCCTGAAAGATCACCACTAACGCCTCCGCTATCTCTTCAGCTATCTCCTTCAGAACTCTGGGGTGTAATCCATCTGGTCCAGGTGATTTATCCACCTTCAGACATTTCAGTTTTCCTAGCACCTTCTCCTTGGTAATGGCTACCATACTCACCTCTGCCCCCCGACTCTCTTGAACTTTGGGGATGTTACTCATGTCTTCCACCGTGAAGACTGAAGCAAAGTACCTATTCAGTTCCTCCGCCATTTCTTTGTTCCCCGCTACTACTTCTCCAGCGTCATTTTCCAGCGGCCCAATGTCCACTTTTGCCTCTCTCTTATCCTTTATATATCTAAAAAAACTCTTGCAATCTTCTTTTATATTACTGGCTAGTTTACCCTCATTTAATCTTCTCCCTCATTTATTTTTTAGTTGTCCTCTGTGTGTCTTTGTAGGCTTCCCAATCCCCTGGTTTCCCACTGCTCTTTGCCGCGTTGTATGCTTTCTCTTTAGCTTTTATGCTGTCCCTGACTTCCCTTGTCAGCCATGGTTGCCTCATCCTCCCTTTAGTATGCTGCCTCTTCCTAGGGATGAATTTTTGCTGTGTCTCCCAAATTACTCCCAGAAACTCATGCCATTGCTGTTCCACTGTCTTTCCTGCTAGGCTCATCTCCCAGTCAATTCTGGCCAGCTCCTCCCTCATGCCTCTGTAGTTGCCTTTATTCAACTGTAATACCGTTACATCTGATTCCAGCTTATTCCTCTCAAATTGCAGGGTAAATTCTATCATATTATGGTCACTTCCTCCTAAGGGTTCCTTCACCTTAAGCTCCCTTATCAAATCTGCCTCATTATACATCACTAAATCTAGAATTGCCTGTTCCCTAATGGGCTCCACCACAAGCTGCTCCAAAAAGCCATCTCGTAGACATTCCACAAATTCCTTTTCTTGGGATTCACTACCAACCTGATTTTCCCAGTCTACCTGCATATTGAAATCCCCCATGATCACTGTAACCTTGCTTTTCTTACACGCCTTTTCTATCTCCTGGTGTATCTTGTGCCCCATATCCTGACTACTGTTCGGAGGCCTGTACATAACTCTCATGATGGTTTTTTTACCTTTGCAGTTCCTCAATTCTACATCATCTGACCCTACGTCATTTCTTGCTATCGATTTAATTTCATTTCTTACTAACAAAGCAACCCCACCCCCTCTGCCAACCTGCCTATCTTTTCGATAGGATGTATATACTTGGATATTTAGCTCCCAGTCCTGATCCTCTTGCAGCCATGTCTCCGTGATGCCCACCACATCATACCTGCCAATTTCAATCTGCGCCACAAGCTCATTTACCTTATTTCGTATACTGCGTGCATTCAGATACAACACCTTCAGTCCTGTATTTCCCGTCCTCTTTCTCATTGTCGTCCCTTTATCTGATGTGCTTGAAGTTAGATTCCTAGCACTTTCCAAACACTGTGTCCTATTTTGTGTTCTGGGGACTTTAATAGCCTCTCCTGGGCTCTCCTTTCTTTTCAGTTTTTTCATAATTTTCCATGAAGTTGAATCCACCCCCCGACATGCTAACCTGCTGCTTTGTTTCCCATTAGTCATACTTCTTGGAGTTTTACCCTTCCCTCCCCCCCACTTTCTAGTTTATGCTATGGTGTTTGTTGTGCTCATCTAAATACTTCTTAAATGTTGTGAGGATTCCTGCCTCTACCACCCCCTCAGGCAGTGGATTCCAGATTCCAACCACCCTCTGGGTGAAAATAATTTCCTCAAATCCCCTCAAAACCTCTTGCCCCTTACCTTAAATCTATGCCCCCTGGTTATTGACACCTCCGCTAAGGGGAAAAGTTTCTTCCTATCTACCCTATCTATGCCCCTCATAATTTTGTATATCTCTATCAGGTCCCCCCTCAGCCTTCTCTGCTCCAAGGAAAACAACCCTAGCCTATCCAATCTCTCTTCATAGCTGAAACACACCAACCCAGGTAACATCCTGGTGAATCTCCTCTGCACCCTCTCCAGTGCAATCACATCTTTCCTATGATATGGCAACCAGAACTGCACACAGTACTCCAGCTGTGGCCTAACTAGTGTTTTATTCAGCTCCAACATAACCTCCCTGCTCTTATATTCTATGCCTTGGCTAATAGAGGCAAGTATCCCATATGCCTTCTTAACTACCTTATCTACCTGCACTGATGCCTTCAGGGATCTATGGACATGTCCACCAAGGTCCCTCTGATCCTCTGTACTTTCTAAGGTCCTACCATTCTTTGTGTATTCCCTTGCCGTGTTAGTTCTCCAAAAATGCATCACCTTACACTTCTCAGGATTAAACTGCATTTGCCACTGCTCTGCCCATCCATGTAGAACAAAGAAACAAAGAACAAAGAAAAGTACCGCCCAGGAACAGGCCCTTCGGCCCTCCAAGCCTGCGCCGATCATATTGCCCGTCAACTAAAACATTTTGCACTTCCGGGGTCCGTATCCCTCTATTCCCATCCTATTCATGTATTTGTCAAACTGCCTCTTAAACACCACTATCGTACCTACTTCCACCACCTCCTCTGGCAGCGAATTCCAGACACTCACTACCCTCTGCGTAAAAAACTTGCCCCACACATCACCTTTATAGTTTTCTCCTCTCACCTTAAATCTATGTCCCCTAGTAATTGACTCTTCCACCTGGGAAAAGCATCTGACTATCTACTCTGTCCATGCCACTCATAATTTTGTAAACTTCTATCAAGTCGCCCCTCAATCTCCGTCGCTCTAGTGAGAACAATCTGAATTTCTCCAACCTCTCCTCATAGCTAATAACCTCCAGACCAGGCAGCATCCTGGTAAACCTCCTCTGCACCCTCTCCAACGCCTCCACATCCTTCTGGTAATGTGGTGACCAGAATTGCATGCAATATTCCAAGTGTGGCCTAACCAAGGTTCTATACAGCTGCAGCATGACTTCCCAGATTTTATACTCAATACCCCTGCCTATGAAGACAAGCATGCCATATGCCTTCCTGACTACCTTATCCACCTGCGTTGCCACTTTCAGTGACCTGTGGACCTGTACACCCAGATCCCTCTGCCCGTCGATGCACTTAAGGGTTCTGCCATTTACTGTATAATTCCTGCCTGTATTAGACCTTCCAAAATGCATTACCTCGCATTTGTCCGGATTAAACTCCATCTGCCATTTCTCCACCCAAGTCTCCAACCGATCTTTATCCCGTTGTATCCTTTGACAATCCTCTTAACTATCTGCAACTCCTCCAACCTTAGTGTCGTCTACAAACTTACTAATTAGCGCAGTTACATTTTCCTCCAAATCATTTATGTATACCACAAACAGCAAAGGTCCCAGCACTGATCCCTGCGGAACACCACTAGTCTCAGCTCTCCATTCAGAAAAGCACCCTTCCACTGCTATCCTCTGTCTTCTATGACCAAGCCAATTCTGTATCCATCCTGCCAGCTCACCTCTGATCCCGTGCGACTTTACCTTCTGTAACAGTCTGCCATGAGGGACCTTGTCAAAGGCCTTACTGAAATCCATGTATATAACATCCACTGCCCTTCCATCGTCGAACATCTTTGTCACTTCCTCGAAAAACTCGATCAAGTTAGTGAGACACGACCTCCCCTTCACAAAACCATGCTGCCTCTCACTAATACGCCCATTTGCTTCCAAATGGTAGTAAATCCTGTCATGAAGAATCTTCTCCAATAATTTCCCTACCACTGACGTAAGGCTCACCGGCCTGTAATTTCCTGGATTATCCCTGCTACCCTTCTTAAACAATGGAACAACATTGGCCATTCTCCAGTCCTCTGGGACCTCACCCGTAGTCAGTGAGGATACAAAGATTTCTGTCATGGCCCCAGCAATCTCCTCCCTTGCCTCCCTCAGTACTCTGGGGTAGATCCCTTCTGGCCCTGGGGACTTATCCACCTTAATATTCTTCAAGACGCCTAACACCTCCTCTTTTTTGATCTCAACATGATCCAGGCTATCTACACACTCTTCCATAGACAAATCGACCACTAAGTCCTTCTCTTTGGTGAATACTGATGAGAAGTATTCATTTAGTATCTCTCCCATTTCTTCTGGCTCCACACACAGATTCCCACCTTTGTCCCTGAGTGGGCCTACCCTTGCCCTGGCTACCCTCTTGCTTTTTACATATGTATAAAAGGCCTTGGGATTTTCCTTAATCCTGGTTGCCAGTGACTTTTCATGACCCCTTTTAGCCCTCCTGACTCCTTGCTTAACTTTCTTCCTACTTTCTTTATATTCTCCACAGGCTTCATCTGTTCCCAGCCTTCTAGGCCTTACGAATGCATCCCTTTTCTTTTTGACTAATCTCACAATATCCTTCGTTATCCAAGGTTCCTGAAACTTGCCATGCTTATCCTTCATCCTAGCAGGGACATGCCGGTCCTGAATTCTTATCAACTGACGTTTGAAAGCCCCCCACATGTCAGTTGTTGATTTGCCCTCAAACATCCGCCTCCAGTCTAGATTCCTCAGTTCCTGTCTAATATTGTTATAATTAGCCTTCCCCCAATTAAGCACCTTAACCCGAGGACTCATCATCCTGCAATCTAAGGCTTTCATCCTCACTATTTACAAGACCACCAATTTTCATGTCATCTGCAAAATTACTGATCATACCTCCTGTATTCACGGCTAAATCATTAATGTACACTACAAACAGCAAGGGTCCCAGCACTGAACCCTGCGGTACACCACTCATCACATGCTTCCAATCGCAAAAACAACCTTCGACCATCACCCTCCACCTCCTGCCACTAAGCCAATTTTGGATCCAATTTGCCAAATTGCCCTGAATCCCATGGGCTCTTACCTTCATGACCAATCTCCCATCCAGAATCTTGTCAAAAGCCTTACTGAAGTCCATGTAGACTACATCAACTGCACAACCCTCATCTATACAACCAGGCACTCCTCAAAAAATTCAATTAAATTTGTTAGACATGATTTCCCCCTGACAAAGCCATGCTGACTATCCTTGATTAATCCCTGCCTCTCCAAGTGGAGATTAATCCTGTCCCTCAAAATTTTTTTCCAATAGTTTCCCTACCACTGATGTTAGACTCACTGGCCTGTAATTACCTGGTTTATCCCTACTACCCTTCTTGAATAATGGTACCACATTCGCTGTCTTCCAGTCCTCTGGCACCTCTCCTGTGGCTTGAAAATTTGTGTCAGAGCCCTTGCAATCTTCTCCTTTGCGTTACATAGCACCCTGAGATACATCTCACCTAGGCCTGGGGATTTATCCACTTTTAAGCCCGCTAAAACCGCTAATAACTTCTCACTTTCAATGCTAATTTGTTCAAGTATATCACAGTCCCCCTCCCTGATTTCTACAACTACATCGTCCTTCTCCATAGTCACAGATAAAAAGTAAACATTCAAAGCCTCACCTACGTCCTCCAGCTTCAGAAACAGATTGCCACTTTGGTCCCTAATGGGCCCTATTCTTTCCCTGGTTATCCTCTTGCTTTTAATATATTTATAAAATGCCTTGGGATTTTCCTTTATCTTGCCCACCAGTGTTTTTTCATGCCCCCTCTTCGTTCTCCTGATTACTTTTTTAAGTACCCCCCTACACTTTCTATACTCTTCTAGGGCTTCTGCTGTTTTCAGCCCTCTGTATCTGCCATAAGCTTCCTTTTTTCCCTTATTCAATCTTCTATATTCCTTGACATCCAAGGTTACCTGGACTTGTTGGTCCTACCTGTCACCTTTATGGAAACATGTTGGCCCTGAACTCTCACTATTTCCTTATTGAATGACTCCCACTGGTCTGATATAGACTTTCCTACAAGTAGCTGCTCCCAGTTCACTTTGGCCAGATCCTGTCTTATCATGTTGAAATCAGCCTTACCCCAATTCAGAACCTTCATTTCCGGTCCATCTTTGTCCTTTTCCATAACTATCTTGAATCTTACAGAATTATGGTCACTATCCACAAAATGCTCCCCCACTGACACTACTACCACTTGCTCGGCTTAATTTCCTAAGATTAGGTCCAGTACCACCCCTTCTCTTGTAGGACTTTCTACGTGCTGGCTCAAAAAGCTCTCCTAGATGCACTTTAAGAATTCTGCTCCCTTTAAGCCTTTCACACTAAGACTATCCCAGTTAATATTGGGGAAGCTGAAATCCCCCACTATTATTACCTGATTATTTTTACATTTCTCTGAGATTTCCCTACATATCTGCTCCTCTATCTCCCCCTGACTGGAGGCCTATAGTACACTCCCAGCAAAGTGATTGCCCCCTTTTTGTTTTTAAGTTCTACCCATATGGCCTCATTTGAGGAACCTTCTAAGATACCATCCATCCTTACCGCAGTAATTGACTCCTTGATCAATAGTGCAGTGCCACCTCCTCTTTTACACCCCGCACCCCCACCCCCACTGTCACACCTGAAGATTCTATACAATCGAATATTGAGCTGCCAGTCCTACCCTTACCTCAACCATGTCCCTGTGACAGCAACAATATCATACTCCCATGTGTTAATCAACAACCTCAATTCATCTGCCTTACTGGTAAGACTCCTTGCATTAAAATAGATGCAATCCAGACTTGCATTATTCCCCTGTGCCTTAACAGATCTACATTTGCTCTTCCTTCCAGACTGACTTAGTTTCTCTTCTATATTTGTATGTGCATCACCACCTACTGTACTACTGTACCTCCACTCTGTATCCCATCCCCGTCAAATTATTGTAAACCCCCACCCCAACAGCACCAGCAAACCTCCCCGCAAAGAAGTTGGTCCCATTCCAGTTCAGGTGCAACCCATCCGACTTGGACAGGCCCCACCTTTGCCAGAAACAGACCCAGTGATCCAGGAAACTAAAGCCCTCCCTCCTGCACCATCTCTTCAGTCACGCATTCATCCTCTCTGTCCTCCTATTACTATGCTCACCAGCACGAGGCACAGGGAGTCATCCAGAGATTACAACCATTGAGGTCCTACTTTATAATATGCTACCTCACTCCCTAAATTCTTGTTGCAGGACCTCATCCCTCTTTTTACCTGTTGTTGGTACCAATATCAAGCACGACCACTGATTGTTCTTCCCCCTTCAGAATGCCCTGTAGCCATTTCTGTGACATCCTTGACCTTGGCACCATGGAGGCAACATCTAGGGCTGCAAAAGTGTCCGTCTGCACCCCTCACAATGGAGTCTCCTACCACGATTGCTCTTGCGCTCTTACTCCTCCCAGCTTGTGCAGCTGAGCCACACACAGTGCCGTGAACTTGGCCCTGGCTGCACGCTCCATAGGAATTTTCACCCTCACCGTTTTCCAAAACAGAAAAACGAAAGTGAGATGCACGTGGGGCTTTCCTGACCACCTGCCTGCCTCCTTTCTTCTGACTGATGGTCACCCATTCCCCCTCAGACCGCACTTCCTTAAGCTGTGGAGTGACCACATCTAAAACGTGCTATCCACGTAACCCTCAGCCTCACAGATGCACCGCTGTGTCTCCAGCTGGTAAAGCTGGTCAAGCCGGTGGCACTTCCTGCACATGTGGTCATCCAGACTGCAAGGAGTGTCTAAGAATTCACACATGCAGCAGATCATACAACACATGGGATTGAGCTCCCTTACAAACTTTTTGTTTTTAATTAAAAGACTAATTCCTTAAATTTAAGTCCTGCTCTGCTCACTGAAATCTCGCACTTTACAACCCCGCTCTGCTCACTGAAATCTCGCACTGTACAGCCCCGCACTGCTCACTGAAATCTCGCTCTTTACAGTCCCGCACTGCTCACTGAAATCTCGCACTGTACAGCCCCGCACTGCTCACTGAAATCTCGCTCTTTACAGTCCCGCACTGCTCACTGAAATCTCGCTCTTTACAGTCCCGCACTGCTCACTGAAATCTCGCTCTTTACAGTCCCGCACTGCTCACTGAAATCTCGCACTGTACAGCCCCGCTCTGCTCACTGAAATCTCGCTCTTTACAGTCCCGCACTGCTCACTGAAATCTCGCACTTTACAACCCCGCTCTGCTCACTGAAATCTCGCTCTTTACAGTCCCGCACTGCTCACTGAAATCTCGCTCTTTACAGTCCCGCACTGCTCACTGAAATCTCGCACTGTACAGCCCCGCTCTGCTCACTGAAATCTCACTCTTTACAGTCCCGCACTGCTCACTGAAATCTCGCTCTTTACAGTCCCGCACTGCTCACTGAAATCTCGCACTGTACAGCTCCGCTCTGCTCACTGAAATCTCGCTCTTTACAGTCCCGCACTGCTCACTGAAATCTCGCACTGTACAGCCCCGCTCTGCTCACTGAAATCTCGCTCTTTACAGCCCCGCACTGCTCACTGAAATCTCGCACTGTACAGCCCCGCTCTGCTCACTGAAATCTCGCTCTTTACAGTCCCGCACTGCTCACTGAAATCTCGCTCTTTACAGTCCCGCACTGCTCACTGAAATCTCGCACTGTACAGCCCCGCTCTGCTCACTGAAACCTCGCTCTTTACAGTCCCGCACTGCTCACTGAAATCTCGCACTTTACAGTCCCGCACTGCTCACTGAAATCTCGCACTGTACAGCCCCGCTCTGCTCACTGAAATCTCGCTCTTTACAGTCCCGCACTGCTCACTGAAATCTCGCACTGTACAGCTCCGCTCTGCTCACTGAAGTCTCGCTCTTTACAGCCCCGCTCTGCTCACTGAAATCTCGCTCTTTACAGCCCCGCTCTGCTCACTGAAGTCTCGCTCTTTACAACCCTGCTCTGCTCACTGAAATCTCGCACTGTACAGCTCCGCTCTGCTCACTGAAGTCTCGCTCTTTACAGCCCCGCTCTGCTCACTGAAGTCTCGCACTTTACAGCCCCGCTCTGCTCACTGAAATCTCGCACTTTACAACCCTGCTCTGCTCACTGAAATCTCGCTCTTTACAGCCCCGCTCTGCTCACTGAAATCTCGCTCTTTACAGCCCCGCTCTGCTCACTGAAGTCTCGCTCTTTGCAGCTCCGCTCTGCTCACCGAAGTCTCGCACTTTACAGCCCCGCTCTGCTCACTGAAGTCTCGCTCTTTACAGTCCCGCACTGCTCGCTGAAGTCTCGCTCTTTACAGCCCCGCTCTGCTCACTGAAGTCTCGCTCTTTACAGCCCCGCTCTGCTCACTGATGTCTCGCTCTTTACAGTCCCGCTCTGCTCACTGAAGTCTCGCTCTTTACAGTCCCGCTCTGCTCACTGAAGTCTCGCTCTTTACAGTCCCACTCTGCTCACTGATGTCTCGCTCTTTACAGCCCCGCTCTGCTCACTGAAGTCTCGCTCTTTACAGTCCCGCTCTGCTCACTGAAGTCGCGCTCTTTACAGTCCCGCTCTGCTCACTGATGTCTCGCTCTTTACAGTCCCGCTCTGCTCACTGAAGTCTCGCTCTTTACAGTCCCGTTCTGCTCATTGAAGTCTGTTTGCAGATTTTGGCAAGGAGGTCAAAGTGGCCCATTCAGGATTGGTGGAGTATGAGATTGGAAGCTGTGGAGGGAAGACCTCCGGATGAGAGCCCCGCTCTTCTCCCTGTGGCCCTGCATGTTCTTCCTTTTCAGATAATAGCCTTGAATGCTTCAACAGAACCTCCCTTGACCACAGCGCTTCTGACAAATCTTCCTTCTCCCTTAACTGTTCTCTCACGTTTAGCCCTGACTTTATTAGCAAACCTGCTGATAAGGGTAGTGCTGTTGTTGTCTGGCATACCGACCTCCACCTTGCAGAGGCTGAGCGCCATCTCTCAGATATTACCTCCCCCTGGACCATGACGAACATTAAGCCATTGTTTCCAGGACTGTCACTGACCTCATCTCATCTGGAGATCTTCCTTCCACAGCTTCCAATCTCATAGTCTACCAATCCTGAATGGGCCGCTTTAACCTCCTTCCCAAAACTTGCAGCAGGACTGTCCTGTTCACTTCACCCACCATTTCACCCAGTTCCTGTCCCACTTATTTCTTCCTATCTTGACTGTATTTTTACTCCCCTTGCCCAGTCTCTTCCCACCTACATTCGTGACTCTCCTGATGCCCTATGTCATTTCAACAATTTTTAGTTTCCTGGCCCTAAATGTCTCCTCTTCACTATGGATGCCCAATCTCTCTGCACCTCAATACTCCACCAGGACAGTCTGAGGGTTCCCCACTTCTTCCTTGAACACAGGACCAACCAGTCCCCATCCTCTTCCACCTGGCTGAGCTTGTTCTCTCATTGAACAATTTCTCCTTGAACGTGCCTCACTTCCTCCAAATGAAAAGGTGTTACTATGGGCACCCGCATGGGTCCTGGTTATGCCTGTCTTTTTTTGGGCTATGTTGACCATTCCTCCTTCCAATCCAACTCAGGACTCCTCCCCAAATTTTTTTCCCATACATCGATGACTGTATCAGTGCCGTTTCCTGCTCTCGGTTTGCTTCCAATTTCCATCCTCTATCACCTTCACGCAGCCCATCTCCGACACTTCACTTTCTCAAGTTCTCTGTTTCCATTTCTGGGGATAGGCTACCAACAAACATTCATTATAAGCCCACTGACTGCCACAGCTCTTCAACAACACCTCACACATGCCTCCTGTAAGGACATCAATCCATTCTCATTCCATTGGTTCAATGAAGACTGCAGGAGGACATGCCGGGAGCAGCACCAGCCATACCTAAAAAGGAGGTGTCAACCTGGTGAAGCTACAATGCAGGACTACGTGTGTGCCAAACAGCATAAGCAGCAAGTGATAGACAGAACTAAGCGATCCCACAACCAACAGATCAGATCTAATCTCTGCAGTGCAGCAACATCCAGTCGTGAATGGTAGTGGACAATTAAACAACTCACTGGAGGAGGAGGCTCCACAAATATCCCCGTCATCAATGATGGGGGAGTCCAGCATATCAGTGCAAAGGATAGAGCTGAAGCATTTGCTTCAATCTTTAGCCAGAAGTGCTGTGAATGATCTATCTCAGCCTCCTCCGGAAATCCCCAACATCACAGATGCCAGTCTTCAGCCAATTCAATTCATTCCACGTGATATCAAGAAACGTCTGAAGGCACTAGATAGTACAAAGGGTATGGGCCCTGACAACATTCTGACAAAAGTACTGAAGACTTGTGCTTTAGAACTTGCCACACCCTGAGCCAAGCTGTCCCAGTACAGCTACAACACTGGCGTCTACCCGGCTAACTGGAAAATTGGCCAGGTGCGTCCTGTACACAAAAAACAGGACAAATCCAACCCAGCCAATTACCGCCCCATCAGTCTACTCTCGATCATCAGTAAGGTAATGGAAGGAGTCATCAACAATGTTATCAAGCGGCACTTGCTTAGCAATAACCTGCTCACTAATGCCCGGTTTGGGGTCCACCAGGGCCACTCAGCTCTTGAGCTCATTTCAGCCTTGGTTCAAACATGAACAAAAGAGCTGAACTCCCGAGGTGAGGTGAGAGTGACTGCTCTTAACATCAAGGCTGCATTTGACTGAGTGTGGCATCAAGGAGCCCTAGCAAAACTGGAGTCAATGTGAATCAGGGAGAAAACTCTCCACTGGTTTGAGTCATACCTAGCACAAAGGAAGATGATTGTGGTTGTTGGAGGTCAGTCATCTCAGCTCCAGGACATCACTGCAGGAGTTTCTCAGGGCAGTGTCCTAGGCCCAACCATATTCAGCTGCTTCATCAATCACCATCCTTCCATCATAAGGTCAGAAGTGAGGATGTTCGCTGATGATTGCACAATGTTCAGCGCCATTCGTGACTCCTCAGATACTGAAGGAGTGTGTGTCTAAATGCAGCAAGACCTGGACAATATTCAGGCTTGGGCTGACAAGTGGCAAGTAACATTCGTGCCACACAAGTGTCAGGCAATGACCATCTCCAACAAGAGAGAATCCAACCATCGCCCTTTGTTGTGCAACGGCATTACCATCACTGAATCCCCCATTATCAACATTGACCAGAAACTGAACTGGACAAGCCATATAAATACTGTGGCTACAAGAGTAGTCACAGGCTAGGAATTCTGCGACGAGTAACTCACCTCCTGGCTCCCCAAAGCCTGTCCACCGACTACAAGGCACAAGTCTGGAGCGCGACGGATACTCCCCACTTGCCTGGATGAGTGCAGCTCGCGCAACACTCAAGAAGCTCGACACCACCCAGGACAAAGCAGCCCCGTTTGATTGGCACCACATCCACAAACATTCATTCCCTCCACCACTGGCGCACAGTAGCAGCAGTGTGTACCATCTACAAGATGCACTGCAGGAATTCACCAAGGCTCCTTCAACAGCATCTTCCAAACCCACGACCACTACCATCTAAAAGGGCAAGGGCAGCAGATATATGG
Source organism: Cetorhinus maximus (assembly GCF_964194155.1). Lineage (NCBI taxonomy): Eukaryota > Metazoa > Chordata > Chondrichthyes > Lamniformes > Cetorhinidae > Cetorhinus > Cetorhinus maximus. Next base: position 171,951,400 of record NC_135883.1, read on the forward strand.
GAACACCACCACCTGGAAGTTCCCCTCCCAGTGACTCGTCATCCTGACTTGAAAATATATTGCCGTTCTTTTACTGTTGCTGGGTCAAAATCCTGGAACTCCCTTCCTAACAGCACTGTGGGTGTACCTACACCACATGGACTGTAGCAGTTCAACTAGGGATGGACAATAAATGCTGGCCCAGCCAGCAAAGCCCACATCCCATGAATGAATTAAAAAAAACCAGGACAGCCATTCCTCACTGCAGGCCAAAAGCATCAGTCTGGTTGTCACACAAGATCCTACATCAACCAGAATGACCCGACAATTTAAAACAGCAAGAGGAGTGTCGGGATTTTCACCATTTAAAACAGCGAGAGGAGTGTCGGGATTTTCACCGTTTAAAACAGTGAGAGGAGAGCCGGGTGTTTCACCGTTTAAAACAGCGAGAGGAGAGCCGGGATTTTCATCATTTAAAACAGCGAGAGGAGAGCCGGGTGTTTCACCGTTTAAAACAGCGAGAGGAGAGCCGGGATTTTCACCGTTTAAAACAGCGAGTGGAGAGCCGGGTGTTTCACCGTTTAAAACAGCGAGAGGAGAGCCGGGATTTTCACCGTTTAAAACAGCGAGAGGGGAGCCGGGATTTTCACCGTTTAAAACAGTGAGAGGGGAGCCGGGATTTTCACCGTTTAAAACAGCGAGTGGAGAGCCGGGATTTTCACCGTTTAAAACAGCGAGAGGAGAGCCGGAAGCAGACAGGGGGCGGATCTGCGTGAGAACAGCAGCGGCAGCAGAGCCACATCAACCTGTTTCGACCTGTCGGGGCCGAATTGTGACATCACAGGAAAACAGGTAGATGACTGGTGGGTTTCGCTTCTGTGTCTCTTTTGATTGAGCAAGTGGTTTAAATCAGGAGATGTTATTTACATTGAAGAGTACAGTTAAAAAATTCACTTTTAAAATATTTAACATCAAAATTAATTAATTAAATAGAATAGAGATGGCTGGGCTGGCCATATATTGCAGCTGTAGTAAGTGGGAGCTGGTGGATGCCTGTGTTCCATCGTGACCACATCTGCAGCAAGTGTTGGCTGCTCGAGGAACTTCAACTCAGAGTTGATGAGCTGGAGTTTGAGCTTCGGACACTGCGACGCATCAGGGAGGGGGAGAGTTACCTGGACACTATTTCAGGAGGCAGTCACACCCCTTAGATTAATTACATCACACTTGGACGTGGTTAGGGACAGGACGGTGTGACTGCGAGTGAAGCAGGTATGGGGGTCCAGAATGTAGCTTTGGAGGAGCCTCAGCCAGTGCCCTGATCCAATAGCTGCGACGTTCTTGCTCCTGGGGTGGATGAGGGCACAGACTGCAGGGAGGATGAGCGAACAGACCACAGCACCATGGCACAGAGCGCCATTCAAGTGGGGGGGAGAAAAGAGAAATGTAACAGTAATAGGGATAGCATAGTTAGGGGAATAGATACTGTTTTCTGCAGCAAAGACAGAGTCCCGAAGGCGGTGTTGCCTACCTGGTGCCAAGGTTAAGGACATCTCTTCTGGGCTGGAGAGGAACTTGGGGTGGGAGGGGAAGGATCCAGTTGTCGTGGTCCAGCAACATAGGCAGGTCTAGGAAAGAGGTCCTGCTGAGGGACTACAAGCAGCTCGGAGCTAAATTAAAAAGCAGAACCACAAAAGTAATAATCCTTGGATTACTACCTGAGCCACGTGCAAGTTGGCATAGAGTAAATAAGATTAGAGAGGTAAATGCGTGGCTCAAAGATTGGTGTGCGAGAATGGGTTCCGATTCATGGGGCAATGGCACCAGTACTGGGGAAGGAGAGAGCTGTTCCGTTGGGACGGGCTTCATTTGAACCATGCTGGGACCAGTGTCCTGGCAAATCGTACAACTAGGGTTGTAGATAGGACTTCAAACCAAATAGTGGGGGGTAGGGATAAATTGAAGGGAAGTTTAAAAAATCAAAAAGAAATGAGAGAGCAGAGGTTCAGGGTAGTGAAGAGGCGAACGATAATCAAAGTGTGACAGGAAGGGGCAGAAAATATAAGCAGAAGAGTGCAGCAGAAATTAGAACCAGAATGAGCAATAATGGTAAAAAGTCAAAGCATAAGGCTCTTTGTCTGAATGCTTGTAACATTTGTAACAAGATAGATGAGTTGATGGCACAAATAGAAATAAATGGACTTGACTTAATAGCTATTACAGAGACGTGGTTGCAGGGTGACCAAGACTGGGAACTCAATATTCAAGGGTATTTGACGTTCCAGACAAGTAGGCAAAAAAGAAAAGGAAAAACAGAATTACCTGGAAAAACTCAGCAGGTCTGGCAGCATCGGCGGAGAAGAAATCAGTTAACGTTTCGAGCCTTCATGGCCCTTCGGCAGAACTGAAGCAGTTGCTTCAGTTCTGCCGAAGGGCCATGAAGGCTCGAAACGTTAACTGATTTCTTCTCCGCCGATGCTGCCAGACCTGCTGAGTTTTTCCAGGTAATTCTGTTTTTGTTTTGGATTTCCAGCATCCGCAGTAGCTTTTAGCTTTTTGTTTTTAAAAAATAAAAGGAGGTGGGGTAGCTTTATTAATAAAGGAAGGTATCAGTGCGGTGGTGACTCATGAAATAGGTGCAATAGAATCAGTTTGGGTGGAAATAAGGAATAGCAAGGGGAAGGAGTCAGTGTCGTCTATAGACCCCCAAAGAGTTGTCTTATCACAGGACAAAGTGTAAATCAGGAAATAATGGAGGCATGTAAGAAGGGCACTACAATTGTCATGAGTGATTTTAATCATCTGCATATTGACTGGATAAATCAGATTTGCCCAATCAGAGTTGCCATGACTCGTACATCCTGAGTCACTTCCAGTTGCCTCAGATGTTCGAAGCGCCTGATCATCTACAGGGATGGCTGCTTGAGGATAAGGAGCTCCCATTGAAATACTGGCTCATGACACCCATGCATCAGCCTCAGAATGCTTCAGAGGAGAGATACAACACAGTTCACAGTCCCACACGGTTCCTGATCGAGCAGACCATTGACATCCTGAAGATGCGCTTCCGATGTTTTTACTGCTCAGGTGGGGCTCTGCAGTACACTCCCGATAGGGTTTCACGCATCAATGTTGTGTGTTTGTCTTTCACAGACTTGCGCTGCAAAGAGGTGATTCCTTGTCAGAAGATGAAATGGAGGAGGATGAGAGCTCTTCGGAGGATAGGCAGCAGGAGGCCCGGGAACCTCAAGAGGGTGATGAGAATCAGCTTCCAAGGATGACGCCATCGAGGAAGCACAATGTGGGAGACGTGCCCATGCCACGTTCATTGCTACCAGACTCCAGGAGGAGTAAAGTCAAGGCAAGGGGAGATGGTCACATTTCTCCTGGCCCTTAATGCCATTCCATTGCATTTAAAGGGATGTCCAACCAGTCACATCGAGAGCGAGTTCAGCATTCAGACTTTCACTTTCAAGCCTCATGATTCACCAGACCATGATCTCTAAGAAGGTCAGCGGTGTGCCCTGTATGTACTCGCTCTGGGAAGTGAAAGCTGACACAACAGCGAGAACGCTTTGGCAGCTTGATGCAGTCATCACCACATTAATGAGAAAACACAGCGGCTAGTAAGATGAGGACATGGTTGGGGATTTCCTCCTCCCGTCCATGTCTTGTCCTTTATCACTACCACTGAGGAGACACATCTGCCATAATCCCTCAAGACTGCTGAGCTGTTCTTGCACAATGGTGTATCGAGAGGAAGAAAGGTTACAAGCTCATTGAGAACACACTTCCAATAAAGATTTTAACACATCTCCCTGACATCACACAAGAGTGCGGAAACTATTTTCAATGAGGTTGACAGCATGTGAATGTGAATCTCACAGAGGGTGATTATCACTGAGTGGGAGAATGGCTAATACTCGAAATAAGAGGATTCATAATCACAACGCATTCAGTTGACCACGCCATTCACTTAAACATCAAATGTATTAACAAAAGTGCAATATTTTTACAGTGCACACCCGTGACCCAAAAGTGATTTCCATGTTTCTCAAGTTCCCTAACCCTACCGCTACACCTGAGTGCTGCCCTGACATCCGCAGCAGAGGTGAAGACAACCTGCTGACTGCTACGTCCTGATGTTTGTGATGACCTTGGCGGATGTCCTCTGGTGGACCGAGGCCTGATACATGCCTCGATTAAAATTCCTTAGTTTACATAACAGAAAAAGCGAAAATTGTCACCAACCAATCAATCACTTACCTTCTTTGCTGTTTTGTCAGACATCAATTTTTTTTGGAATGCTCTGAACCCACAGACTCAGCACCCCCACCCCATCTCTTCAAAACTCTGTCTCTAGGTTACCTTCGATTTCAGGGAAGCAACTTGAGTCTTCTACAGCGAATGAAGATAGAACTTACATGAACTAAATTCCCAACTACGTAATCTGTCTACGTCTCATTTCTGTCCATCCCCTACATCTGGCTTGACAGCATAGATGCTGATAGGATGTTTTCTTTCATGGGAGAATCTGGAACGAGGGGCACAGTTTAAAAATAAGGGGTCTCCCATTTAAGATGGAGAAGAGGAGGAATTTCTTCTCGGAGTGTCATTAATCTTGGGGATTCTCTTCACAGAGAGCAGTGGAGGCTGGGTCATTTGATATATTCTAGGCCGAGTTAGATTTTTGATCGACAAGGGAATCAAGGGTTATGGGGTACAAGCAGGAAAGTGGAGTTAAGGGCACAATCAGATCAGCCATGACCTTTTTAAATGGCAAAGCAGGCTCGATGGGCTGAATGGCCTACTCCTGCTCCTATGTCTTATGATCTTCTGTATCTTGTTTCTCCTTTCCAATGCTACATTTTGGTTCATCATCAATTGACATCTTGTATTTTTATTCATTTACAGATGTGAGCCTTCATTGTCTACCTCTAATTGCCCTTAAGAAGGTGGTGATAAGCTGACTTCTTGAATACAACTGAGTAATTTACCATGCCATTTCAGAGAGAAGTTAAATCAACCAATGGAGTCACATATAGTTCTAATAATGGCACTTAGTCACCAATTAGATGCTCTTCATTTATCTTCTATGATGTTATGCTATCTAGTCATCGGGTAAAACTATGTATTTTTTTCCAGTGCAATTTCGATGGGCTAAATGGTCTCCTGCACTGTAAAGGTACTGTGATACTGTAAAAATTATTTGTTTTTGACCCATTTTATCAACAACTGCCTCAGTAAACGGAGGGCACATATTTCTACAAAAGGAGGGCAGGGGAAATTTTAAATGAATGCACCACCATGTTTGATAGGTACCATTTACATTCTGGAGGCCAGTCAAATGCACGGCTGGTTTCTTGGACAAGGCCATCCACTTCACTGTAACTAAAGTAGGTCCCTGAATTAAGAGCAAAGAACTGAAAAAAAGTGTCAAACAAAATCACGAATCAGAGATATTCCTAAGAAATAAATCACTGACCTTGGCAGCAGTTAGCTGGTGTCCCAGCAAAGCGTAGGTGACAAAGATAAGAATGGAGATCATGACAGGCAGTGCAGCCCACATGTAAACACAAACTGCATCAAGATACTTGATGATTCTAAGACGGCCCAGTTCCTTCTCCCTGTAGTTAGTAACCTTATCGATGAAATGCTTCTCCCAGGTGTAGAACTTTATTACCCGCACTCCAGAAAGAATCTCAGACATCAGCTGGGAAATCGATAAAAGACAGAGGTTAGCAGGTAAACCAGAGAATGGGACCCAGTCCGAGGAAACATTTACCAGGTAAATCTAGGAATAGGACCCATCACTTCAAGTCAACAGCACAAGACAGAGGCTCCCTTTCCCTTGTGTGCCAACAGCATAGTAACAGGGTTTCATCACAGGGTTTCCCCTCCCCCAATATATAGAGAACAGAGTTTAACACAGGGGCTCCCATCCCCTCCCTCAGATGGAAATGTATCTAAGTTTGCTGATGATACAAAACTAGGTGCAAAGGTAAGCTGTGGGGTGGACACAAAGCAACTGCAAAGAGATATAGACAGGTTAAGTGAGTGGGCAACAAGATGACAAATGGATTATAATGTAGGGAAGTGTGAAGTTATTCACTTTGGTCGTAAGAATAGAAGAGCTGAATATTTTTAAAAGGATACTTGTAAATGTGGATGTTCAAAGAGACTTGGATGCGCTCATACAAGGAACGCAAAAAGTTAACACAGGTGCAGCAAGAAATTAGGAAAGCAAACAGCATGTTGGCCTTTATTGTATGGGAATTAGAGTAGAGGAATAAAGAAGCCTTTCTACAGTTGTACAGGGTTTTGGTGAGACCACATCTGGAGTAGTGTGTGCAGTTTTGGTCTCGACATTTAAGAAAAGATATACTTGCATTGGAGGTTGTACAGTGAAGATTCACTGAATTGGACCCTGAGGCTGCCAAATCTAGACCTCCCTGGTTGTCTCGAGGAATACAGGGAAGATCAAACAGAAAAAGAAAACGTATGATAGGCACAAAGAACTAAGCACTGCAGATAGCCTAGACAAATATAGGAAGTGCAGAGATGAAATAAAAAAGGAAATAAGGAAATTAAAGACAGGGCATGAAAAAAGATGAGCACGTAAAGTTAAAGATAACCCAAAGATATTTTACCAACATTAATGCTAAAAGGTTAGTTAAGGAAAAAGTGGGACCTATCAGTGATGAAGATGGGAACTTGTGTGTAGATGCAGAGGCTGTGGGAAGGGTTTTGAATGAATATTTTGTCTCCGTGTTTACAAAGGAAAGGGAGGATGTAGATATAGTAGTCCAGGATGAACACTGCGAGATATTGGACGGGATAGTCATAAAGAGAGAGGAAGTACTCGAAGGGTTGAAATCCTTGAAAGTTGATAAGTCACCAGGGCCAGATGGATTGTTTCCGAGGCTGCTGAAGGAAGTCAGGGAGGAGATAGCAGATGCTCTGAGGATGATTTTCCAATCTTCACTAGATACAGGGGAGGTACCGGAGGACTGGAGAAATGCAAACGTAGTTCCATTGTTTAAAAAGGGATCAAAGGAAATGCCAAACAATTATAGGCCAGTTAGTCTTATGTCAGTGGTGAGCAAATTAGTAGAATCAATCCTGAGAGATAGGATTAACTGTCATGTGGAAAGGCATGGACTAGTCAGGGATGTTCAGCATGGATTTGTGAAAGGAAGGTCTTGCCTCACAAATTTGATTGAATTCTTTGAGGAAGTGACAAGAAGGGTTGATGAAGGTAGTGCAGTGGATGTTGTGTACATGGATTTTAGCAAGGCATTTGACAAGGTCCCTCATGGCAGATTGGTCAGGAAAGTAAAAGCCCATGGGATTCAGGATAATGTGGCAAACTGGATGAAAGGTTGGCTTTGTAATCGGAAACAAAGGGTAATGGTCGATGGATGTCCTTGCAAGTGGAAAGTTGTCTCAAGTGGTGTTCCACAGGGCTCGGTGTTGGGACCCTTGCTATTTGTGTTACATATTAACGATTTGGACGTGAACGTGGGGGGCACGATTGGGAAATTTGCAGATGACACAAAGATTGGCCGAGTAGTGGATAGTGTAGAGGATAGCGAGCCATAATCTCCAAACGATATAGATGGAGTGGGCGGTAAAGTGGCAGGTGGATTTTAACACAGAGAAGTGTGAGGTCATACATTTAGGGAGGTCAAACAGTTACAGGGATTACACAATAAATGGGAATATACTAAGAGGGGTAGATGAAGTGAGAGATCTTGGCGTACAAGTACACAGGTCCCTGAAGGCAGCAGTTCAAATAGACAAGGTTGTAAAGAAGGCATATGGAATGATCTCCTTCACTGGCAGAGGTATAGAATATAAAAGTAAGGATATAATGTTGGAATTGTATAAAACACTGGTGAGGCCACAACTGGAGTATTGTATGCAGTTCTGGTCACCACATTACAGGAAGGAGTTAATAGCTCTGGAGAGAGTGCAGAGGAGGTTTACAAGAACGTTGCCAGGGTTAGAAAAGTGTAGCTACGAGGAGAGATTGGATAGGTTGGGGTTATTTTATTTCAAACAAAGAAGGCTGAGATGACTTGATTGAGGTGTACAAAATTATGAGGGGAACAGATAGAGTGGACAGGATAAAATTGTTTCCCTTGGTGGGGAATTCGAGAACCAGGGGACATAGATTCAAGATAAGTAGCAGAAGGTGTAGGGGGGACATGAGGAAGAACTTTTTTACGCAGAGGGTAGTGGGTGTCTGGAATTCGCTGCCCAAGTTGGTGGGAGAGGCAGAAACTCTAAACACTTTTAAAAAGTACCTGGATCTGCACCTTAAGTGCTGTAAGCTGCAGGGCTATGGGCCGGGTGCAGGAAGGTGGGATTAGAAAGGGCACCTGGGTGTCCTCGGGCTGGCATGGACAAGATGGGCCAAATGGCCTCCTTCTGTACTGTAACTTTTCTATGGTTCTATGAGGGGGCTGTCCTATGATGAGAGGTTGAGCAAATTGGTTCTATTTTCCCTGACGTTCAGAAGAATGAGAGGCGATGTCACTGAAATGTACAAGATTCTAAAGATGCTTGACAGGGTAGATGCTGAGAGATTATTTCCATTGGTCAAGGATATTAAAACGCGGGGCAGTCTCAGGATAAGGGGCCAATCATTGAAGACTGAGATGGCCGGGGAATTACTTCACTTAAAGGGTTGTGAATCTTTGGAATTCCTTACCCCAGAGGGCTGTGGATGCTCCTTCATTGAATACATTTAAGGTTGGGATAGACGGATTTTTGATCTCTCAGGGAATCAAGGGGCATGGGAAATGGGGAGGGGTTGAAGCCCAAGATCAGCCATGATCATGTTGAATGGTGGAGCAGGATCAAAGGCTCATAAGGTCTACTCCTGCTCCTATTTCTTGTGTTCACAATGTAGCCAGAAGTGGGAGTGATGATCCCTGTGTCACTCTATTGTCTGTACACTTATACTTGCAACAAAATAGATGAATAACACAAATAGAAATGAATGGGTTTGATCCAATACTATTATGGAAATATGGTTGTAAAATGACCAAGGTGGGGAACTAAATATTTCAGGATACTTGGCCTTTGGAAGGGATCAGCAAAATGGAAAAGTGGGTGGAGGTAGCCCTGATAATAAAGGATGGGATAAAGACAGTAGAGAAGGGATCTTAGCACACAAAATTTGCAGAATCAGTTTAGATGGAGCTGACAAACAACAAGGAGCAGAAAGCATCATGAAAGTTGTTTATCGGCCCCCCCTAATGGTAATTGCAGTGCAGGGCAGAGCATGAATCAGGAAATTAGAGATGAATGTAGCATGCAGAACTTTTGATCTTCAAACAGATGGGATAAACTAAATTTGCAGGAGTAGTGTGGAGGGCGAGTTCATGGAATATATTCAAGACAGTTTCTAGAACTGTGTGTCAAGTAACCAACTAGGAAACAGACTCTTCAATCTCATATAAAAACAGAAAATGCTGGAAAAACCCAGCAGGTCTGACAGCATCTGTGGAGAGAAAAACAATGTCAACGTTGCAAATCCGTATTGCTCTTCTTCAGAGCGGAGAGCTGTGCTTTTATCTTAAATCTCGTAATGTGCCATGAGAAAGGGTAAATTAATTAATTATTTAGTAAAGCAACTTCTGGGGAGGAGTGATTGTAGTATTCAGGTGTTCAGGGCTGAAAGGGTTAATGAGTGAGACTGCAGAAACAGTACCACCCATACGATGATGATATAAGAGGGAGATACATGACTGAGTTAAAAAGGAGAAAGCTCATTGCTTAGACTGAGTAACACCTGTAGTCTTGTATATCTGTAAATAGTTATGTTTATCCAATAAACCAGTTGTTGTTCAGACATATCCATGTCTCTGCAATTGTTCCTTAGCCAATTGCATACAACAGGGTAGCAGCTGTGAAGGACCCTGCAATCTCCGAGAATCAACTTTAAAAAAGTTTGCCAGTCTGACTTGAAATAAGGCCTCAAAACCTGGTGAACCAGAAGATAGATACTTTTATCAGTAAGACAGTTGAAAATCTCCAAAAGAGCTCCATGGAAGACATGGAGGCAGAGGGAGAGGCAGAAAAAAATCAACTGTTCAGCTTACTACCATAGGACATGGTGATCCGTGAAAAATCCCGATCCAATAGCAAAGTAAAAGAACCTAGTGATGATCAAGGATGAGCAAGCCTTCAAATTAACGGCACAGAAAGCAGGCAGCAGTGAGCAAATTCCACTTTCACAAGCGTGGGTTTTGATATGCCCCGCAGCCTGAGACTGAGGTCGATGCCATTGCACATGGCAACTGCGAGGTAGCAATTGATTTAACAAAATGTCTCCTTAAACACGATTCCCCAACAGGAGGAAAGCAGTGAACAGGGCTTGGCAGTAACTTACAGCCATTAGTTTCAAAATTCTGCAAAGTTTAGGAACAATTACCAAAGAGGGTCAGCGGCCGCAGTGAGAGTATCAGTGAAAGCCTGGTCAGCACAGGAAAACTCCATTACTGCAACAGAAGTTTTAAAAAATCAAGGCAAACCTCCAAAGAGCTTTCAACAGCTATGGATTCCAAATTGACCTTGCCAGAATGATTTCGGCATGTGGAAGGGCCAGATCAAACACAGAATTGGGCACTAAGGAAGAAGAGATTTTTACGATTCAGAATTGCATCCGGATTGAACAATAAGTCTGAGGCTGAACAAGTCAACACATTATTGTAAAAGCCAAAAACTGCGGATGCTGGAAATCCAAAACAAAAATAAAAATACCTGGAAATACTCAGCAGGTCTGACAACAACTGCGGAGAGGTATACAGTTAACGTTTCCAGTCCGTATGACTCTTCAACAGAACTAAGGAAAAATAGAAGAGAGGTGAAATATAAGCCGGTTTAAGGGGGGGTGCGACAAGTAGAGCTGGATAGAGGGCCAGTGATAGGTGGAGTTAGCCAAAAGATGTCAGAGGCAAAAGGCCAAGAGGTGCTGACGGTGGAGATATTATCTAAGGAATGTGCTAATAGATGACATTAAGGGTAGAAAGCAGGACGAGCAAGGGACAGATAGCCCTAGTGGGGATGGGGTGGGGGGAAGGGATCGAAATAGGCTAAAAGGTAGAGATAAAACAATGGATGGAAATACATTTAAAAATAATGGAAATAGGTGGGAAAAGAAAAATCTATATAAATTATTGGAAAAAAGGGGGATCGGAAAGGGGGTGGGGATGGAGGAGAGAGTTCATGATCTAAAATTGTTGAACACAATATTCAGTCCGGAAGGCTGTAAAGTGCCTAGTGGGAAGATGAGGTGCTGTTCCCCCAGTTTACGTTGAGCTTCACTGGAGCATTGCAGCAGGCCAAGGACGGACATGTGGGCATGAGAGCAGGGTGGAGTGTTGAAATGGCAAGCGACAGGGAGGTCTGGGTCATGCTTGCGGACAGACCGAAGGTGTTCCACAAAGCGGTCACCCAGTCTGCATTTGGTCTCTCCAATGTAGAGGAAACCGCATTGGGAGCAGCGAATGCAGTAGACTAAATTGAGGGAAGTGCAAGTGAAATGCTGTTTCACTTTAAAGGAGTGTTTGGGCCCTTGGACGGTGTGGAGAGAGGAAGTAAAGGGGCAGGTGTTGCACCTTCTGCAGTTGCATGGGAAGGTGCCGTGGGGGGGGGTTGAGGTGTAGGGGGTGATGGAGGAGTGGACCAGGGTGTCCCAGAGGGAATGATCCCTGCGGAATGCCGCCAGGGGGGGTGAAGGGAAGATGTGTTTGGTGGTGGCATCATGCTGGAGTTGGTGGAAATGGCGGAGGATGATCCTTTGAATGCGGAGGCTGGTGGGATGATAAGTGAGGACAAGGGGGACCCTATCATGGTTCTGGGAGGGAGGGAAAGATGTGAGGGTGGATGCGCGGGAGATGGGCCAGACACGGTTGAGGGCCCTGTCAACCGCCGTGGGTGGAAAACCTCAGTTAAGGAAGAAGGAAGACACATCAGAGGAACTGTTTTTGAAAGTGGCATTATCAGAATAGATGCAACAGAGGCGAAGGAACTGAGAGAATGGGATGGAGTCCTTACAGGAAGCGGGGTGTGAGGAGCTGTAGTCGAGGTAGCTGTGGGAGTCGGTAGGCTTGTAATGAATATTGGTGGACAGTCTATCAACAGAAATTGAGACAGAGAGGTCAAGGAAGGGAAGGGAAGTGTCAGAGATGGACCATGCGAAATTGAAGGAGGGGTGGAAATTGGAAGCAAAATTAATAAACTTTTCCAGGTCCAGACGAGAGCATGAAGCAGGACCGAAGCAATCATCGATGTACCAGAGAAAGAGTTGTGGGAGGGGGCCAGAGTAGGCCTGGAACAAGGAATGTTCTACATACCCTATAAAGAGACAGGCATAACTGGGGCCCATGCAGGTATCCATAGCCACACCTTTTATTTGGAGGAAGTGAGACGAGTTTAAGGAGAAATTGTTCAGTGAGAGAACAAGTTCAGCCAGACGGAGGAGAGTAGTGGTGGATGGGGATTGTTTGGGCCTCTGTTCGAGGAAGAAGCGGAGAGCCCTCAGACCATCTCATTGGGGGATGGAGGTATAGAGGGATTGGACGTCCATGGTGAAGAGGAGGCGGTCGGGGCCAGGGAACTGGAAATTGTTAATATGATGTTGGGTGTCAGAGGAATCACGGATGTACGTGGGAAGGGACTGGACAAGGGGAGAGAGAATGGAGTCAAGATAGCAAGAAATGAGTTCCGTGGGGCGGGAATAGGCTGACATGATCGGTCTGCTGGGACAGTCCTGTTTGTGGGTTTTGGGTAGGAGGTAGAAGCGGGCTGTCTGAGGTTGGGAGACTATGAGGTTGGAAGCTGTGGAAGGAAGATCTCCAGAGGAGATGAGGTCAGTAACAGTCCTGGAAACAATGGCTTGATGTTCAATGGTGGGGTCATGTTCCAGGGGGAGGTAGGAGAAAGTGTCTGCGAGTTGACGTTCAGCCTCTGCAAGGTAGAGGTCAGTGCGCCAGGCAACAACAGCACCACCCTTGTCAGCAGGTTTGATGACAATGTCAGGGTTGGACCTGAGAGAACAGAGTGCAGCAAGTTCAGAAAGAGACAGGTTAGAGTGGGTGAGAGGAGCAGAGGAATTGAGACGACTGATGTCACGCCGACAGTTCTCAATGAAAAGATCAAGAGGAGGTAAGAATCCAGAGGGGTGGGTCCAGGCGGAAGGAGAATATTGGAGGCGGGTAAAAGGATCCATTGAATGGGGAGAGGACTCCGGCCCAAAGAAGTGAGCACGGAGACGAAGGCGGCGGAAGAAGAGTTCAGCATCGTGCCGAACCCGCAATTCATTGAGATGAGGGCGTAAGGGTATGAAACTGAGTCCTTTGCTGAGCAGTGAACGTTCAGCATCAGAGAGGGGAAGGTCAGAGGGTATGGTGAATACACGGCCAGGGCTGGGATTGGAAGACGGGATGGGGACAGAGGGATGGGCAGGGGTGGAGGGTCCTGGATGGGCGTTGGTGTCGATGAATTGTTGGAGCTTGCGTCACTTTGCACCTGAAAGAAAGAGACAAAGTTTCTTGTTGAGGCATCGGATAAGACGAAGAATAAAATGAAACTGGGGGCACGGGCAGCTTAGAAATAGGGTGCGTTGGTGCTGCTGGAGGGAGAGGTCGAGTGTGTTCAGATGGCGGTGCATGGCACTGAGTGTGGATCTCAGGATGCGATGAGAACAGCAGTCCGTGGAGTGTTGAATGTCCCAGAGATACTTGTAATCCTGGGTGGGTTCGAAACATGAGGGATAGAACTTCAGCTGAAATCCACGTGGGGTAAGTCGGAGACGGAGACAGTCACTGAGGAAGGAAATATGGCTGTGAAAGCGAGTTTTAGTAAACACCTTGTCAAACACCAGGAGAGAAATGGAAAGCAATGAAGGTGAACAAGGCAAAAGAGAGAGATGGAAATCCTGTCGGAAAGAGCAATACTTCTTCAAGGCAGGCATTCCTTGAAGAGAAGTGGCACCATCAACACCTCTTTGTCCATCTCCACCTATCACTGGCCCTCTATCCAGCTCTACTTGTCCCACCCCCCCCCCTTAAACAAGCTTATATTTCACCTCTCTTCTATTTTTCCTTAGTTCTGTTGAAGAGTCATACGGACTCAAAACGTTAACTGTGTTCCTCTCCACAGATGCTGTCAGGCCTGCTGAGTTTTTCCAGGTATTTTTATTTTTGTTTTTAATACACTATTGTACTCAATTGCAGCAATTGCTGATGATGTGATAGCAAGTCAAGGCATTAATGAAGCATCAGACAAATTTGAAGAGGTCTTAAAAGCCTTTGATAATTATTTTAATTTATGGATCAGCAAGATATTAGCAAGAGCCAAGATTAACAAACGGGTGCAGAAACCTGGTGAACCAGTTGATACCTTTATCAATTACCCATATCAACTGGCTGAAGGTTACTAATATGGTGATCTTAAAACTGAGCTGATACGAGATCGCATTGTAATCGGTGTTACCAATGACACCCTATCTGACCTACTGTAATCCAAAGGAGACTTAACTTTGGAAAAGGTGATACAGTTGCTGAAAAAAAAATCAGAAAATCAATAGAGCCATGCTAAAAAGGGGAAGACAAACCGTGGTTCAGAAAACCCCCAATGACAGTACAGCTTATGAAAAAAGTGTCAAAGACACTCCAGGAAAAAAGAGACCTTATGGAACAAAAGCTCAAGATGCCATTAAACCATGCCAGCGCTGTGCTGCCAAAAGGCCTCACAGACATGAACAGTGTCCTACAAGCACTGCAGAATGCTTTCACTGCAAAATGTTTGGGGAGGCGATGGCGTAGTGGTATTGTCACTAGGCTAGTAATCCAGAGACCCATGCCATGGCAGGATTCGAACCCACAGATGGTGGAATTTGAATTCAATACAAATATGGAACTTAAAGTCTAATGATGACCATGAAACCATTTCCGATTGTCGTAAAAACACTTCTGGTTCACTAATGTTCTTTAAGGAAAGAAATCTGCCATCCTCACCTGGTCTGGCCTACATGTGACTCTAGACCCACAGCAATGTGGTTGACTCTAAAATGCCCTCTGAACAAGGGCAATTATTGATGGGCAATAAATGCTGGCCTAGCCAGCAATGCCCACACCCAATGAATGAATAAAAAAAAGGATACTTTGGAAAGATATGCAGAACTAAAACCTTTAGATACATACAGAGAGAATCTTCACAAACAAAGCCATAAATGAATTAGAGGAATGTCAACAAGAAGAGGAACAACAATGTTTCCTAGGCGAGACCGAAGATCTTTCTGGAATGCAGACATTTGTGAAAATGGACACATCACAAATTTCAAATTGAATACAGGAACAATCGTAACAGTCTTCCCTAACAAAGAACCATAACTGTTAACACAATGGCTGAGGACAACTGAAACCCAGTTATATGGTTCAGGAGAGATCAAGCTACAAGTCAGAAGCATCGTGCTGTACAAGAACAAACTGGATTACATGTTTTTCACAATCAGGAATTTTCTCTTTTGTTGTGTTGACCTCGACCTCACCAAGATAGTGGAGAATGTCAATCAACAGTCATCTTTGATGTCAAATCTGAGACCCTCAAGTATCCAAATGCACTGATGATCCAGATTGGAACTTCAGCGCTGATTTTTTGACATTTTTCACAGGGGCCGATAATCTAGCCCTTTTCCAGGAAGATGCCCAGCGGACACAGGGTAAACGTGTTCTTACTGAAGTGGTAATGAACCAACTGGACCAACAAGTATGTGAGATAATCCTCTCTGAGTCTGCTGTGCAGGGGGAAGATGAAACTCAAGCAACAGAATACATTGGTACAATACCACATTCACCCGACAATGGTGACCCCTTGGAAAGTGCATCCACACCTATCTATGTACCAAAAGTGGTAGTCAAGGATGCAGGCAGCTAAACAAGTCCAGAACTAGAGACTGAACCGAACATGGTAATGTCCATCTCTTCCATGTTGGAAGACACCAACCTTACTGCCACACCAGGATTACTGGAAATTGAGGGAAAGCAAGATGTTGATCAAGTGCCTTCCTGACAGTTTCCTGGCACAGATCAATTGGAATCAAAGGTTGGCAAGCAAAACTGTAACTGAACAATAGGCTGCCTTTAAAGTAAAGATAGTCCAGGTACAGTTAAGGTATATTCCCACAAAGGTGAAAAATATGGGCAAACAAATCCAGGCCCACCTGGTTGACAAAAGAGATAGAGATTAAGATGAAGGAGTAAAAGTGTGCTTATGTTGAGAACCAGGCTAAACACTTTTTTTCTGGGATATGGGCGTTGCTGGTGAGGCCAGCATTTACTGCCCATCCATAATTGCCTTTGAGAAGGTGGTAAGCTGCCTTCTTGAACTGCTGCAATCCATGTGGTGTAGATACACCCACAGTGCTGTTAGGAAGGGAGTTCCAGGATTTTCACCCAGCGACAATGAAGGAACGGCGATATATTTCCAAGTCAGATGGGTGAGTGGCTTGGAGGGGAACTTCCAGGCGGTGGTGTTCCCATCTATCTGCTGCCCTTGTCCTTCTAGATAGCAGTGGTCATGGGTTTGGAAGGTGCTGTCTAAAGAGCCTTGGTGAGCTTCTGCAGTGCAACTTGAAGATGATACACACTGCTGCTGTGTGTCACAGAATCACAGAGTCTCACAGTGCAGAAGAGGCCTTTCGGCCCATCGAGTCTGCACCTACACGTGAGAAACACCTGACCTACCTACCTAATCCCATTTACCAGCACTTGGCCCATAGTCTTCAATGTTATGATGTGCCAAGTGCTCATCAGGTACTTTTTAAAGGATGTGAGGCAACCCGCCTCCACCACCCTTCCAGGCAGCGCATTCCAGTCCGTCACCACCCTCTGGGTAAAAAAGTTTTTCCTCATATCCCGCCTAAATCTCCTGCCCCTCACCTTGAACTTATGTCCCCTTGTAACTGTCTGTCCCCTTCAACTAAGGGGAACAGCTGCTCCCTATCCACCCTGTCCATGCCCTCATAATCTTGTACACTGTTTAAATCTGTGTTTTATTGTTGCCTTCCGGAGGTGTAACTGAGTCAGATTAGTTAGCTTTTGAGAAGTTGTTATCATGGTAATTTGTAGACATATGTGCTTACAATCTTTTAATTTATCAATGTTTAATTTAGTTTTATAAAAACCTCTTGAGACTCGGTGGTCTTATTATAACTGAATTCAAAGCCTGCATCTCGAAACATACAAATTGCAAAAATTACTTATGACAGTTGTTTCAAGTTTCCTTCTGGGATTTGAACAACTCTGCATTTGCCATCAGCTGTGTCATAATGTAATCGTGTTGTGCAGAGTCCTTTCGGGAAGAGTGACCATAACACAAGAGATTTCTTCATTAGGATGGAAAGTGAAGTTGTCCGATCTGAAACTAGGGTCATAAATCTAAACAAACAAAACTACGAAGGTATGTGGCATGAGTTGGCTAAGATAGATTGGGGAACTTCAAGAAAAGGTGGATTGGCAATGGCTAATATTTAAGGAATGAATGTATGCATTGCAACAGTTATACATTCCTTTCTGGCACAAAAACACAACAGATTGGAGGGTGGCAAATGTAACCCCAGAATTTAAAAAAGGAGGGAGGGAGAAAACAGCAAATTATAGACCGGCTAGCCTAACATCAGTTGTAGGAAAAATGCTAGAGTCTATTCTAAAGGATGCGACAAAGGACACTTTGAAATTATCAACTGATTAGACAAAGTCAACATAGATTTATGAAATGGGAATCATATTTGACAAACCTACAGAAGTTTTCTGAGGACATAGCTGGCATAATAGATAAGGGAGAACAAGGAGATGTGGTGTATTTGGGTGTTCAGAAAGCTTTTGATAAAGTCCCACATAACAGGCTAGTGTGTAATATTAAAGCACATGGGATTGAGGGTAATATATCAACATGGATTGAGAATTGGTTAACAGCCAGGAAACAGAGATTGGGAATAAGTGGGTCTTTTTCAGAGTGGCAGGTGATGACTAGTGGGATGCCACAGAGACCAATGCTTGGGCTCCAGCTACTCGTAATATATATCAATGATCTGGATGAGGGGACCAAATGCAATATTTCCAAGTTTGCTGACAAGAAACTTGGTTAAGAGGCTTTAAGGCTAAGTGAGTGGGCAAATAAATGGCAGATGTAGTACAGCATAGGTAAATGTGAAGTTACCCACTTTGGTAGGAAAATCATAATGGCAGAGTATTATTTAAATGGTGACAGATTGGGAAATGTCCTTGTACATCAATCACTGAAAGCAAGCACGCAGGTGCAGCAAGCAGTTAGGAAGGCAAATGGTATGTTGGCCGTCGTTGCAAGGTAAGTTGAGTACAGGAGCAAGCCGAAGGTTCACCAGACTGATTCCTGAGATGGCAGGATTGTCGTATGAGGAGAGATTAGGCTGACTAGGCCTGTATTCACTAGAGTTTAGAAGAATGAGAGGGGATCTCATTCAAACATATGAAATTCGAACAGGGATGGACAGACTGGATGCAAGGATGATGTTTCCTCAGGTTTGGAAGTTTAGAACAAGTGTCGCAATTTCTGAATATATTTAAAAAGGAAATGGAAGAGTAGGCTTGAAGTGCCAAATTGACCTATTCCTGCTCATATTTTCTATGTTTCTATTACACTCTGTACCTTTTTATATCTATGCTGTTTTATTAGTGATCTGTAACTTATTTATCTATTTTTTATTTATTCACAGGATGTGGGCTTTACTGGCTAGTCCAGTATTTATTGCCCATCCCAAGTTGCCCTTGAGAAGGTGATGGTAAGCTGCCTTCTTGAACCACTGCAGTCCATGTGGTGTAGGTACACCTACAGTGCTGTTAGAAAGGAAATTCCAGGATTTTGACCCAACGACAGTAAAGGAACGACGATATATTTCCAAGTCAGGATGATGAGTGACTTGGAGGGGAACCTCCAGGTGGTGGTGTTCCCATCTATCTGCTGCCCTTGTCCTAGATGGTAGTGGTCATGGGTTTGGAAAGTGCTGTCTAAAGAGCCTGGTGAATTCCTGCTGTGCATCTTGTAGATGGGACACACTGCTGCTGCTGTGTGTTGGTGGTGGAGGGAGTGAATGTTTGTGGACATGGTGCCAATCAAGCTGCCTGCTTTGTCCTGGATGGTGTCAAGCTTCTTGAGTGTTGTGGGAGCTGCACTCATTCAGTCAAATGGGAAGTATTCCATCACACTCCTGACTTGTGCCTTGTGGATGGTGGACAGTTTTGGGGAGTCGGGAGGTGAGTTGCTCATCGCAGAACCTTTTTATATCTGTACTGTTTTACTGGTGATCTGTTATTTAGACACTGCACCTTTTATATCTGTGCTGTTTATTGCTGATTTGATATTTAGACACTGCACCTGTTATATCTGTGCTATCTTATTGGTGATCTGTTATTTGGACACTGCACCTTTAGTATCTATGCTGTTTTATTGGCGATCCATTATTTAGACACTGCACCTTTCATATCTGTACTGTTTTCACAGAATCACACAGTGCAGAAGAGGCCCTTCGACCCATCAAGTCTGCACCGACACGTGAGAAACACCTGACCTACCTACGTCCCTAATCCCATTTACCAGCGCTTGGCCCATAGCCTTGAATGTTATGACGTGCCAAGTGCTCATCCAAGTACTTTTTAAAGGATGTGAGGCAACCCACCTCCACCACCCTCCCAGGCAGCGCATTCCAGACTGTCACCACCCTCTGGGTAAAAAAGTTTTTCCTCACATCCCCCCTAAACCTCCTGCCCCTCACCTTGAACTTGTGTCCCCTCATGACTGACCCTTCAACTAAGGGGAACAGCTGCTCCCTAACCACCCTGTCCATGCCCCTCATAATCTTGTACACATCGATCAGGTAGCCCCTCAGTCTTCTCTGCTCCAACAAAAACAACCCAAGTCTATCCAACCTCTTTTCATAACTTAAATGTTTCATCCCAGGCAACATCCTGGTAAATCTGCTCTGCACCCGCTCCAGTGCCATCACATCCTTCCTATAACCAGAATTGCACACAATACTTCAGCTGTGGCCTCACCAAGGTTCTATACAACTCCAACATGACCTCCCTAATTTTGTAATCTATGCCTCAAGTGATAAAGGCAAGTGTTCCATATGCCTTTTTCACCACCCCACTAATATGCCCCTCCGCCTTCAGAGATCAATGGACACATACGCTAAGGTCTCTTTGTTCCTCAGAACTTCCTAGTGTCATGCCGTTCATTGAATACTTCTTTGTCAAATTACTCCTTCCAAAGTGTATCACCTCACACTTTTCAGGGTTAAATTCCATCTGCCACTTATCTGCCCATTTGACCATCCCGTCTACATCTTCCTGTAGCCCAAGACACTCAACCTGTTAATCACCCAGCCAATCTTTGTGTCATCCGCAAACTTACTAATCCTACCCCCCACATTCTCAACTATGTCGTTTATATAAATGACAAATAATAGGGGACCCAGCACAGATCCCTGTGGTACGCCACTGGACACTGGCTTCCAGTCACCAAAGCATCCTTCTGTCATCACCCTCTGTTTCCTACAACTAAGCCAATTTTGAATCCACCTTATCAAGTTACTCTGTATCCCATGTGCATTTGCCTTCTTTATAAGTCTCCAATGTGGGACCTTGTCAAAAGCTTTGCTGAAATTCATATAAACTACAACAACTGCACTACCCTCATCTACACACCTGGTCACCTCCTCAAAAAATTAAATCAAATTTGTTAGGCATGACCTCCCTCTGACAAAGCCATGCTGACTATCCCTGATCAAACCTTGCCTCTCCAAGTGGAGATAGATTCTCTCCTTCAGAACTTTCTCCAATAGTTTCCCTACCACTGACATGAGATTCACTGCCTGTAGTTCCCTTGCTTATCTCTGCAACCCTTCTTAAATAGTGGAACCACATTAGTTGTTCTCCAGTCCTCTGGCACCTCCCCTGTGGCCAGACAGGAATTCAAAATTTGGGTCAGAGCCCCTGCAATCTCCTCCCTTGCCTCCCTCAGCAGTCTGGGACACAAATCATCCGGACCTGGAGATTTGTCCACTTTTAAGCCTGCCAACACCTCCAATACCTTGTCACTCCCTATATCAATTTGCTGAATAACCTCGCAGTCTCTCTCCCCGAGTTCGATACCTTCATTCTCATTCTCTTGGGTGAAGACGGATGTGAAGTATTCATTCAATACTCCACTGATGTCCTTTGGCTCCACCCATACATTGCCCCCTTGGTCCCTTATGCGCCCTACTCTTTCCCTGGTTATCCTCTTCCCATTGATATAGAATATCTTGAGATTTTCCCTACTTTTACCAGCCTGAGCTTTCTCGTATCCCCCCTTTGCTCTCCTAATTGCTTTCTTAAGCGCCACCCTGCAATTTCTGTACTCCACTAATGCCTCTGCTGATTTGCTCCCCTTGTACCTGCTAAAAGCCTATCTTGTCCTTCTCATTATAACCTGAATCTCTCTGGTCATCCATGGTTCTCTGGGCTGGTTACTCCTTCCTATCACCCTAGAGGGAACATGTTGAGCCTGTACCCTCCCCATTTCCTTTTTGAACACCCCCCACTGTTCTTCTGTAGATTTCCCCCACAAGTAGCTGTTCCCAGTCTGCCTTGGCCAGTTCCTGCCTTATTTTACTAAAATCCACTCTCCCCCAGTCCAAAACATTTTTTTGCAACTTGTCTATTTCTTTGTCCATAACAAACTTAAACTGTACCATGTGGTTGCTATCACTAAAATGCTCGCCCATCACCACCTCAGCCACCTGTCCGGCTGCATTCCCCAGAATTAGGTCCAGCACTGCGCTGTCCCTTGTTGGGCCCTCTACATATTGACCTAAAAAGTTCTCCTGTACACATTTCAAGAAACCCTCTCCATCCAAGCCCTTAACACTATGTCTATCCCAATTAATGTTGGGAAAGTTGAAATCACCTTATATAATTACCCTATTGTTATTGTTTCTACACACCCCCGCAAATTGTGCACATAGTTGCTCCTCAATTTCCCGATGACTATCTGGGGGTCTATAATAAACACCTAACAATGTGGCTGCCCCTTTTTTATTCCTAAGCTCTACCCACAAAGCTTCATTCGATGCCCCCTCCAAGATATCATCTCTCCTTTCTGCAGTAACTGACTCCTGGTGGTGAAGAGAGTGAATGTTTGTGGATGAGGTATCAATATAGTGGGCTGCTTTGTCCTAGATGGTGCCAAGCTTCTTGAGTGTTGTTGGAGCTGCACTCATCCAGGCAAGTGGAGAGTATTCGATCGCATTCCTGGCTTGTGCCTTGTAGATGATGGACAGGTTTAGGAGAGTCAGGAGGTGAGCTACTCACCGCAGGATTCTTAACCTCTGACCTGCGTTTGTAGCCACAATATTTATATGGCTAGTCCAGTTCAGTTTCTGGTCAATGGTAAACCCCAGGATGTTGATAGTGGGGGATTCAGCAATGGTAATGCTATTGAATGTCAAGAGGCGATGGTTAGATTCTCTCTTGTTGGAGATGGTCATTGCCCAGCACTTGTGTGTTCCTTGCCACTTGTCAGCCCAAGCCTGGATATTGTCCAGGTCTTGCTGGATTTGGACATGGACTGCTTCAGTATCTGAGGAGTCATGAAAGGTGCTGACCATTGTGCATTCATCAGTGAACATCCTCACTTCTGACCTTATGATGGAAGGAAGGTCATTGATGAAGCAATTGAAGACAGTTGGGACAAGAACACTCCACTGAGGAACACCTGCAGTGATGTCCTGGAGCTGAGATGATTGACCTCCAACAACCATAATGATCTTCATTTGTGCTAGGTATAGAAAATTCAGAGGGGAATTAAAAAAAGCAAATAAGGGAAGCAAAGACAGCGTATAAAAAGAGACCGGCAGCTAACAAAAAAGGGAATCCAAGAGTCACCTATCGGCATATGAATAGTAAAAGGAGCAGTGGGGCCAATTAGGCACCAAAAAAGGGATTAAGGCAGGGGGCACATCTGAGGAATTAAATGAACACTTTGTATCCGCATTTACCAAGGAAGATGCTGCACAGCTCATGGTTCAAAAGGAGGTAGTTCAGACATTTGAAAGGTTTAAAATTGGTAAAGAGGAGGTATTGTATAGGCTGCCTATACTTAAAATTGATAAGGTTACAGGATTATATGAGGGATGTGAGTGCAGAAATTGTGGAAGCAACAATTTTCCAGTATGCCTTCAGCTCAGGGGTGGTACCAGAGATTTGCATACATCACACCCTTGTTCAAAAAAATGTAAAGATAAGTCCAGCAACTACAGACTAGTCAGTTTAATCTCAGTAATTGAGAAGTTTCTGGAAATGATAATTCTAGACAAAATTAATAGTCACTTGGGCAAATGCAGGTTAATTGAAGAAAGCCAGCACAGATCTGCTAAGAGCAAAACAAAAACAAAAATACCTGGAAAAACTCAGCAGGTCTGACTGCTGAGTTTTTCCAGGTATTCTTGTTTTTGTTTTGGATTTCCAGCATTTGCAGTTTTTTGCTTTTATCTGTTAAGAGCAAATCTTGTTTACCTAACTTCCTGGAGATTTTTGATGAGATGATAGAGAGGGTTGATGAGGGCAATGCTGTTGATGTGGTGTACAGAGGCTTCCAAAAGGCATTTGATAAAGTGCTGCACAACAGACTTGTGAGCAAAGTTAGAGTTCAAAGTTAGTAGCAACATGGATATGAAATTGACTCAGTGACAGGAAACACGGACTAGTTGTTAATGAATGTTTGTCAGACTTGAAGGGAGGTTTATTGTAGAGTTCCCTAGGTGTCAGTGTTAGAACCCTGCTCTTTCTCATATATATTAATGACCTCGGTCTTAGTCTACAGGGAACAATTTCAAAGTTTGCAGGCAATACAAAACTTGGAAATACTGTGAACTGTGAAGAGGATAGTATAGAACTTCAAAAGGACAGATAGGTTGGTAGAATGGGTGAACAAGATGAAGTTTAATGCAGAGAAGTATGAAATGATTCACTTTGGTGGAAAGAATGCAGAGAGTCAATATAAAAACGGGGTGCAGGAGCAGAGGGGCCCGGGTGTATATGTACATAAATTATTGAAGGTGGCAGGACAGGTTGAGACCGCGGTTAATAAAACATACAGCATCCCCAGTTTTATTAATATGGGCATAGGATACAAAGTGAGGTGGTTATATTAAACTTCTATGGAACACTGATTCGGCCTCAACTGGAATATTGCATCCAGTTCTGGAAAGATGTGAAGACATTAGGGAGAGCGCAGAAAAGGTTCTTTTTTCTTCATTCTTTCTTGGGAGGTGGGCAACAATGGCAAGGCCAGCAGTTATTGCCCATCCCTAATTGCCATTGAACTGAGTGTCCCTGCTAGGCCATTTCAGAGGACATTTTAGAGTCAACCACTTTTCTGTGAGTCTGCAGTCACATGTCAGCCAGACCAGGTAAACACGGCAGATTTCCTTCCCTAAAGGGCATTATGAACTAGGTGGCTTTTTACAAAAATCGGTGATAGTTTCTTGGTCACCATTGCTGGGACTAGCTTTCAATTCCAGATTTAGTAATTGAATTTAAATTCCACCAGCTGCCAAGATGGGATTTGAACTCACATCCCCAGAGCATTCGCCTGGGCCTCTGGATTACTAGTCCATTGACACTACCAGCACACCACACCACCTGATTCATGGGAATGGTTCCAGGGATGAGGAACTTCAGTTATGTAGATAGATTGGAGAAGTTGGGGCTATTTTATTGGGGAATAGAAGGTTAAGAGGAGATTTGATAGAGGTACTCAAAATCATGAGAGGTCTGAACAGAGTTGGTAGAGAGAAACTGTTCCCATTGGTGGAAGGATCAAGAACAAGAGGGCATAGATTTAAGATAACTGGCAAAAGAACCAATGACAACATGGGGAAAAACTTTTTTGTGCAGCTAGTGGGCAGGATCTGGAATGCAGCGCCCAAGAGTGTTGTGGAGGCAGGTTCAATTGAGGCATTCAAGAAGGAATTGGATTATTATCTGAAAAGGAAGGACGTGCAGGATTACAGGGCAAATGTAAGGGAATAGCGCTAAATTGCTCCTTCAGAGAACCAGCACAGACAATGGGCTGAATGGCCATCTGGTTCACTAACATCCTTTAGGGAAGGAAATCTGCTGTCCTTACCTGGTCTGGCCTACATGTGACTCCAGACCCACAGCAATGTGGTTGACTCTTAAATGTCCTCTGAATAAGGGCAATTAGGGATGGGCAATAAATGCTGGCCTAGGCAGCGACGCCCACATCCCATGAGCGAATAAAAAAAAAATTTAATGGCCTCCTTCTGTTCTGTAACAATTCTGTGATTCTTACTCATTCTGTGATTCTGAAGAGTGTGTACTATTTGTGACACCACACACCAGCAGGAGTCAGCACCTTTGGAGGACATGGCAGAGAAATGAATCATGAAGCAGTTGCTAATGATACAGTTGTTGTGACATTTTGAAGAAGATAACTTAAGGGTGATGCAGTATATGGAACATACACAGATTTTCAAAAGACCCCTGATAAGGTAGCAGATAGCAGATTCATGGCTAAGGTCAGAATATTCAGAGTCAGGGGACAAGTCCCTGGATAGCAAGCTGGTTAAAAAACAGAAGTCAGAGAGTGGGGTTTAAGGGTAGCTATTTAGAATGGCGAAAAAAGGAAAGTGGTGTTCCATTGGGTTGAATGCTGGGACCACTGTTGTTCATCATGTATCTGAATGAGCTGGACTCAGGAATCAGAAGTACAATTTCACTCTGGACAGTTGTGGAAGATACCAAATTGGGTGGGAGGTTGAGGGGTGCATCGTTAATGCTGAGGAAGAATGTCAAAAAAATCACAAGCTGTTAATGAACTTGGAGAAAGAACATGTTATTGGCAAATTAATTTTAGCATTGATAAGTGTGAGGTAGTGTATTTTGGTAGGTGAAACGAGAAGGCCATTTACTCTTTTCTAAGGATTCTAAACAGGATAGAGGAGCAACTGGATCTAGGGGTACAGATTTACAAATCACTAAAAGAAGCAACGCAAGTTAATAAGGCTTAAAATGCAGAGTTCTGGAGTTCATTTCTAGAAGAATAGAACTGAAAACAAAGAGGTTTTGAGAAACTTGAATGGAACTTTGGTTGGGCCGTACTTGGGAGGAACGAGCAGAGTTCCAATTTCCATATTACAAGATGATTTTAGGGGCATTGGAGAAGTTGCAAAAGGATTTTCAAGAATGATACCAGAACTGAGAGGGCATATATAGCAGGAAAAGACTGAACAGTTTGGATCTCTTTTCTCTAGAAAAGTGAGGGCCAAGAAGTGGCCAGAGGCCTTTAAAAGCAAGGGTTTGATAGGGTAGATGTAGAGAAAATGTTTCCATTTGTGATAGAGTCCAAAGTTCGGGAACATAGAATAGTCATCAATAAATCCAATAGGGAACTCAGGACAAACTTGTTTACCCAGAGAATAGTTTGAATGTGGAACCCACTACAAAATAAAATAGTGAGACAAATAGCATAAGATGCATTGAAAGAGAAGCTAAATAAACAAAGGAGAAAGAAATAGAATGAAACGTTGAGAGAATTTGATGAAAGTGGGTTGGAAAAGGCTTGTATAAAGTATAAAATTGGCATAAAGCAGTTGGACAGAATGACCCATTCTTATGTTGTAAATTTTCTGTCATTCTACTTAATGCTTACCCTGACTCTGAAGTCCTTGTGTCCTAGCATTTTCCTGTTATTCTCCATGATTATGTTGGCGATGGCCTTGTTTAATGGCACTAGCAGTAACCCTACCACAAGACCCCCTAGGAAAGTCACACCAATCTGCTGGTACAGAAGGTAGAGAGTGAGACTAAACTGAAAGGGTAAGCTCCACACCTCATGGAAACTGGGAAAGAAATTCACTATCCGGTCTGTGTCAATGCTCATGAAGTTGACAATCTCACCCACAGAGAATTTGGACAGAGTGATAATGTTGACATGCAGAGCTTTGCGGTAAATGGCAGATATTATAGCTGACCGGACCTTCAAACCAACCATCATGACTCGGTAGTTGAATTGGTTGAGAAGAACAGCACCCACAAAAGTGCTGAGAAACAGGCCCAGTGTGTACCAGATGCCCTTGGTCATTTGCTGAGTGCCAGACTCCATGAAAGAGAGCAGCAAGTTTAAAAGCAGAGGCCCTGAAAAGCCCAGCATGCTGCCTCCAAACTTTAATAGTCCAAGGCAGTAATAATGATGGCCGAAGGCTTTATGCAAGACGGAGAGAAGATGCACTTCCTTTTCCACGTTTGTAGATGTGGTCTCTTTCTGGGTCTCCTCGGATCTCTGTTGGTCACGCCACGAATTTCTGCGGGTGTTCTGACTGCTGTTGATGCGCCGATTGCTATCAGATTCTGGTTTGTGCTGTTTCTTTTCCTTTCTTGCTGCCTTCTCCAACACACACTTTTGCCAGCTTTTCTGAAAAAGTTCTTCAATGTTATGGGTCCTAAGTTTCGGAGGTAGCTGGTAGACATCATTGGGCTGGGTAATCTGCAAATTGTAGCCACGCTTCAAGATGGGGTTCATCCAGAAGTAGAAGAGGCGAGAGACCCAGCTTGCCCCATCTTCAGCCACAATCTCTCCTTCGGGTCCTGCAGCCCCACCTTGCAACAATGGCTCCTGCTCAGGGCTTATTTCATCTCTTCCAGGTTGGGAGGCGACTAGCACAACCAGATAAGCAAGAAGCAAAGTTAATTCTGCACAGGTCAAAATGAATCTTAGCCAGCTCGAAAGGTAATTTGAACATGTGACCTGTCGAGCCTGGCAATCAGCTACCAGAATGATAATTAATGCAGGGGCAGGCAAGACTGCAAAGAAAGGCAGTATTGCTGGACCCAGTGAGCGTCCATACTGAGACTTACTGAGCGCACTCACTGCCAGTCCATGTACAAGCCAGGCTATCACAGCAACAGAGTCCACCAATACCTCCAGCCACAGAGTTTGCAAGTTCGGAAAAAAGATGATTGTTACCCCATCAATGAGGAAAAGAGCCACCTGAATAAAAGAGATGATAATCCTGCATTCCCAACTCCAGGTGAAAGTCTGCCAGCGAGATCTGAAAGAAAAAGTCAAATTTAGGAGATTTTGAATTACTTTCTTTTTGTGATCAAAGTGAGAGATGTTGACATTAAGGAAAGTTTTGGGCATCAGTGTCAGTAATGGTACAGCATTTAGACACCACAAAGCATGCTCTACACTACCCCAAAATGCAATAAAGCCATAACTTCAGATCATTCTGATTTTACCAGGGAGCATTTTTACTTTGTGCCCAGCAGTCAACCTGCGGCCTTTCCTAGTGAAACTGATAACTGAGGACCAAATTAGAGATAGTTTTTTGCTTTAATGGGCCACAACTTTTCAGAACTTCTCGGGACTCTAACATCCACTACTTTCTACCGCTCTGAGGATAGCTTTTAAAAAAATCTTGAATATATAAAATGAATAATATATAGGAAAGTTTTAGCTTTAAATTGTTTGACTGATTAAAATCTAAACCTTACATCATAGTTGCAAGATGGAAACAGGCCACTCAGCCCAACAAGTGATGCCAGCATTTTCACACAACACAGTTCACTCATACTTTTCAAATTTGTTCACCTTTTCTTTCATCCAATTATCCAATTGAATCTTAAATATTGACATAGCTCTTGACTCAACTACTAAACCAGGAAGTGAATTCCACATCCTCACAGCTCTCTGTGTGACGAGATTTCTTCTGTCCTTCCTGTCTTTTGTATTTAATTTTATATCTATGGCCCTTAATAAATAGATGCACTGTATGTTGTAATAGAGCCATACAGAAATCCTCTACAGTTCTTGTTCCTAATTAATGAGCAACAATTGCCTCATTGGAAAGTGCATTGGTGTGGTCAGCAAGTGAGGAAAGGATGGGACTGAGCTGTGAAACTCCTCCCACATGCGAATACCCTGTTAGCGCAGTGCCATGTTTCACAGAAATAATGGCCACGAGGTACCAAAGAAAGAGGGGGAGCCCATGAAGCCCAAGGAAAAGTGTCTTTGTTGGCACCCAAGTCTTCAAGAGCAGTGGAGGGGGAAAAAGTCAGAGTCAAAGAGAAAAACCTAGAATTTCAGTGCTACGTCAATCTTACTTATCACCTCAAGACTGCACTAATTCTGTCCCGGAAACAATTTCATTCTGTGTCACAATACAACTCCATACTTTCAGAACCAGACACCCCCACCCCTGAATATGAACAAGCTAATCAAATCAGCACATTAATCTTCAAACTTGAGAGTTTGTAACTTGACATAATAGCTGAGGTACGGAATGCACATACCGAGGGGTGTTAAGATAGCAGGCACTGGCAAAAGCCAGAGCAGTGTGTGGCAGCACATTAAGGACTAGTCGATTGAAGCAATATCCAATACTACCATTATCCCACACTGGAAATGGGTTCGAACGATCGGTGTCACATAATTCAGCTAGGAAATCAGCCATACCAGGATAGAAGCCACAGCATCAGGGTACAACTGGGAAAGGAGAAACAGTACATTAGCTAGATAAGGCAACAAACACAGCATCAGAACAGCCTTACAAAGTGGGCACAAGCACAGCAACAAGTTTGATAAAGGTACTATCTTTGCTCAAAATGTAGCAAATTTTTTGAATAAATATTTTCTTTAAAAATATAATATTTTTGAATATTTTCTTTAAAAATATACAATGTTTTATTGATGCATCAGTGAGAAAATCATCAGCCAAGTGTGGCCTGAACTGGAAAGTCCAATATTCAGTGCGTTTGGTCCAGAGTTAGTTGAGCGCAGATATAAAAACAGAAAATGCTGGAAAAACTCAGCAGGTCTGACAGCATCTGTGGAGAGAGAAACAGAGTTAAAGTTTCGAGTCCATATGACTCTTCTTCAGAGCTAAAGAGTAAAAATGTGATGAAATTTATACTGTTTAAGGGGTTAGAGCAGGTGAAGCTGGATAGAAGGCCAGAAGGTGGGGGCTAAAAAGAGATTGACAAAATTATCATGGAAACAAGACAAAAGGAGTGTTAATAGTAGTGGTAAAGACTAAAGAAGGTGCTGACAGTGGCAAAAAGGTAAGAAAGCAGAATGTGTGAATAGCAGAACAAGGGTCAGCACTCTGTGGAAGAACAACATTGAACAAGTAACAATGGCCTTTTTGGGGTTGGGTGGGGGGAGGGGGCGGTGGTTGGGGAAAAAGGATAGAAAAAGGGATAAGGCAATAAAAAGGGGATAAAACAATGAATAAATGAATAAAAATAAAAATGTAAATAAAAAATAAAAATAAATTTTAAAAAAGGGATTATAAAAGAGGTGACAATAGAATTCATTCTGAAGTTGTTGAAGTCGATTTTAAGCCCGGAAGGCTGTAAAGTGCCTAATCGGAAGATGAGATGCTGTTCCTCCAGTTTGCGTTGAGCTTCACTGGAACATTGCAGCAGGCCAAGGACAGACATGTGTGCATGAGAGCAGGATGGTGTGTTGAAATGGCAAGCGACAGGGAGGTCTGGGTCATGCTTGCAGACAGACCAAAGGTGTTCCGCAAAGCGGTTACCCAGACCGCCTTGAGTCTCCCCAATGTAAAAGCCAGGGAGCAGAGTGGGAGCATCAAATGCAGTAGGCCAAATTGAAGGAGGTGCAAGTGAAGTGCTGCTTCACCTGAAAGGAGTATTTGGGCCCTTGGACAGTGAGGAGGGAGGAGGTAAAGGGGCAGGCGTTGCATCTTCTGTGATTACATGAGAAGGTGCCGTGGGGAGGGGATGAGGTGTTGGGGTGGAGGAGTGGACCAGGGTGTCCCGGAGGGAACGGTCCATACGTAACACCGACTTTGGGGGGGTGGGGGGAGGGAAAGATGTGTTTGGTGGTGGCATCATGCTGGAATTGACAGAAATGGCAGAGGATGATCCTTTGAATGCAGAAGCTGTTAGGGTGATAAGTGAGGACAAGGGGGACCCTATCATGCTTCTAGCAGAGGGGAACGTGTGAGGACAGAGGTGTGGAAGATGGGTCAGACAAGGCTGTGGGCCCCGTCAGCCACAGTTGGGGGGGGGGGAACCTCCATTAAGGAGGAAATTTTGGAAAGTGGCAGCATTGGAACAGATGTGACAGAGGCGGAGGAAATGAGAGAATGGGATGGTGTCGTTACAGGAAGCGAGGTGTGAGGAGCTGTAGCCGAGGCAGCTGTGGGAGACGGTGGGCTGGTAATGAATATTGGTGGACAGTCTATCACCAGAAATGGAGACAGAGAGGTCAAGGAAGGGAAGTATAAATTATACAGTATATATTTCATCACATTTCTATTTCTCTTTAGCTCTGAAGAGTCATGCAGACTCAAATGCTAACTCTGTTTCTCTCTCCACAGATGCTGTCAGACCTGAGTTTTTCCAGCATTTTCTGTTTTTATTTCAGATTCCAGCATCCGCAGTATGTTGCTTTTATCTTAGTTGAGCGCAGTTCAGGAGCTGTTACAATTGGTACCAATGTCTAGGGTTCGTTATCACGAAAATTAGCCGAGGTTTTGGTTGTTCCTGTTGGAAACGCACCAAGTACCAGGCCTATCGCGCTCAGTGGGAGAGACTAACTTGTAATGAAGAGCGGACAAATCAGGCATTTTGCGAATTCCGCCTCCCCGTCTCTGTGCACAGAATGTGACTGGAGGTTGGGTCTCAATCCACATTGGATGAGCAGAGAGTTTCTCCAATATAAAGACACAGTCATTACTGGACAGCGAGGGTTTGGTTTCTCCCACACGAGAGAAGTTCAGATTCTTGCGCTACATTTCTCCAGACCCAGTTTGCAGTTGATTTGCAACTTCCACGAAATAAACAGACAAGTGGAAATGGCAATAACAAAAAAAAAACAATTGAAACAATGTTTACGGCTGTAGAAAGAGTCAGTGAATGGTCCGGGTTTTAAATAGAAGGAGCCTCAGCCTCCCTGCGCTTTGATTCCTCCTTGCCGGTTTTAACATTGCTGACACGGAAATACTCAGCAGGTCGGGCAACATCTGGAGAGAGGGACGGAAGTAAGGTTTCAGGTCGAGATGCCCTCATTGTTTTGTTTTTTTTATTTCAGATTTTGTTGAAATACAGAAAACCTTACGTTCAGCTTCAGCTCGAAGCCGCTCAGTGAAGGAAGCTCCGCCCTTCCCTCGCCAACGAGGTTTTCTGGCACCAAGTTGGTGTCCCTCGCAGTGACTGGCGCAGCAGCAGCATTGTGAGAGCACCCCCTTGTGCCTGGAGGCTGCAAACCTCCTTCCACTTCACTTCACTTCACCCTGTCCTCTCCACCCTTCTCCACTGCTGGACTTTGATACTCCGCGCAGGAGCCAATCTTCGTGAATGCATCTGGGCAGCAAAGCCTGCATTTTTCAATCGTTATTTTAACATTGGTGTTAATCTACTTAATTTAATCAAGGTTCATGCCGTGTTACAATACTACCGATCAGAGAACTCTGAAAGAGCTGAAAAGCTCTTCAACTGTGGAAAGCATCATTTCCAGGCTTGTTCCTGATGGGAATCCGCGAGAATGCTGCTTGATTTCCACCCCCCCGCCGCCTCTTAAATTGTGATCAGAACATCAAGGCCAAAACTAATTGGGGATAAATCGCCAATCTCCTGATCTGTACTAATAACAGGTGATATATTGATTCGCTGAATCATAGAATGGCTGCATCACAGAAGGAGGCCATCAGGCCCATCATGTCCTTTTAGGCCCATTGCAGGAGCAATTCATGGAATGCTTCTTCCCTTTTCCCTGTAGCCCTGCACATTTTTCCTTTTCAGACATTGATACAATTCCCTTTCAAATCCCTCAATTGAACCTTCCTCCTCCACAATCTCAGGCAACACATTCCAGATCCTAACCCCTCAGCTCCATAAAAAAGTTTTTTCTCATACTCCCATTGTTCCTTTTGCTAATTACCTTAAATATGTGCCCTCGGGTTCTCCATCTTTCTGCCAAAGCGACTTGGTTCTTTCAATCAATTCTGTCCATATCCCTCATGATTTTGAATACTTGTATAAAATCTCCTCTCAACCTTCTATTCCCCAAGGAAAACAGTCCCAGCTTCTACAATCCATCAACCTAGTTGAAGTTCCTTACCCCTGGAACCATTCTCATTAATCTTTTCTGCACCCTCTCTAATGCCTTCACATCTTTCCTGAAGTGTGATGCCTAGAACTGGACACAACACTATAGTTGAGGCCAAACCAGTGGTTCATACAGATTTAACATAACTTCCTTGCTTTTATACTCTATGTTCCTATTTGATAAAGCCAAGGACACCATAGGCTTTATTAACTGTGTTCTCAACCTGTCCTGCCACCTTCAATGATTTATGCACATATACGCCCAGGTCCCTCCACTCCTACATCCCCTTTAGAATTGTACCCCTTATTTTGTATTGTCTCTCAATGCTCTTCCTAACAAAATGAATCACTTCACACTTCTTTGCAATAAATTTCCACCAACCTGTCTGTATCCTTTTGAAGTTCTACACAATCTTCCTCACAGTTTGCAATACTTCCAAATTTTGTAGTAGCCACAAGTTTTGAAATTATTCCCTGTACTACAAAATCGAGGCCGTTTATATATCAGGAAGAGCAGGGATCCCAGGGAACTCGACTATAAACCTCCTTCCAGTCCAAAAAGCATCCATTAATCATTAATCTCTGTTTCCTGTCGCTCAGCCAATTTTGTATCCATGTTGCTATTGTCCCTTTTATTCCATGAGCTCTAACTTTGCTCACAAGTCTGTAGTGCAGCACTGTATCTGTTATGTTTTGGAAGTCCATATATACCACATCAACAGCATTGCCCTCATCAACCCTCTATGTCAAGTCATCAAAAAACTCCAGCAAGTTAACAAATCCATGCTGACTTTAATTAACCTGCATTTGCCCATGTGCCTATTAAATTTTTCCTGAATTAATGTTTCCAAAAGTTTCCCCACCACTGAGGTTAAATGGACTGATTTGTAGTTGCCTTATCTTTATTCCTTTGGCACCACTCCTGAGTCTACGGAAGACTGGAAAATTATGGCCAGTGCCTCCACAATTTCCACTCTCGCTTCCCTCAGTATCCTAGGATGCATCACATCCAGTTCTGATGCTTTATCAACTTCAAGTATTTATTTATTCAATACCTCCTCTTTATCCATTTTAAATCCTTCAGTGTCTGAACTACCTTCTTTTCAAGCATTATCTGTGCAGCATTTTCATCCTTGGTAAAGACAGATGCAAAGTATTCATTCAGCACCTCAGCCATGCCCCCTGCCTCCATGCATAAATCCCTTTTTTTGGTCCCTAATCAGCCTAACTCCACCTTTTACCACCCTTTTGCTTTTTGTATGCCCATAGAAGACTTTTGGATTCCTCTTTTTTAGCTGCCAGTCTCTTCATACTCTCTCTCTTTGCTTCTCTTATTTGCTTCTTCAATTCCCCTTTGAACCTTCTATATTCAACCAGGTTCTCAGTTGTATTATCCACCTGGCATCTGTCATAAGCGCACGTTTTCTTCTTTGTCTTAATCCCTATATCTCTTGGCATCAAGGGAGCTCTGGATTTGATTGCCCCTACTTTTCATCTTTGTGGGAATATACCTTGACTGTACCTGAACTATTTCTTCTTTAAAGGTATCCCATTGTTCAATTACAATTTTTCCTGTCAATCTTTGACTCCAATTTATCTGGCCCAGATCCATTCTTACCCTATTGTAGTTAGCTTTCCCCCAGTTAATTATTCTTACCCTGGTGACAGGACTAGCATTTGTTATCCATCCCTAATTGCCCTTGAAATGAGTGGCTCGTGAGGCCATCTCAGAGGACTGTTAAGAGTCAACCATGTCACATGTAAGCCAAACAAGGTAAGGACAGCAGATTTCCCTCCCTAAAGGACATTCATGAACTAGGTGGGTTGTTATGACAATCGATGATAGTTTCATGGTCACCATTACTGAGACTAGCTTTTTTAAAATTCCAGATTTTGTTAATTAGATATAAATTCCACCAGTTCTTGTGGTGGGATTTGAATCCACCTCCCCAGGGCATTAGTCTGGGCCTCTGGATCACTAGTCCAGTGACATTACTACTACACCACCGTATCTCCTACATTCCATCCTTTACTACTATCCCAGTCTATATTTGAATTATTAAAGTCTTAATTAATCAATTAATTAAAGTATAATTAAGATTTAACTAATCAATTATTCTTGCACTTCGCTGTAATTTCCTTGCAAATTTCTTCCTCTACATCTTTCCCGCTAGTTGGTAGCCTATAGACCACATAGAACAGTGGAATTGCACCCTTTTTGTTCCTTAGCTTTAGCCAAATAGATTCTGTCCTTGCCCCCTCTAGGGCATCCTTTCTCCAGCACTACAATGCTCTCCTTAATTAAACGGCCACCCACCTCCTTTCCTTCCTTTCCTATCTTTCCTGGACACCTTGTATCCAGGAATATTTAATACCCAGTGCTGCTCTTCTTTGAGTCAGGTCTCCATTATCATATTTCCTTGTGGCTATGTGCATCTGGAACTTATTTAGCACACTCCGTGCATTCACACTACTGCACACTAACCCTAATTTAGACTTTATTACTTTCTTCCTTACTCTGATCCCACCTAATTCCTTACTATTTCCTGCTCCAGTACTATCTGTCTCTCCCAATATTCTGTGTAGTTTGGTATTCCTCACTGCTCTTATCTTCTGGTTCCCATATCCATGCCAAGTCAGTTTATAATCTTCCCCAATAGCCCTAGCAAGTCACCCCATGAGGAAATTGGTCCCAGCTCTGTTTAGGTGCAACGTGACCAGCCTCTACAGGTCCCATCTTCCCCAGAACTGATCCCAATGCCCAAAGAATCTGAAGTACCCCTCCTGCACCATCTTTCTAACCACACATTATTCTACCTTATCCTCCAATTTCTGTACTCACTTGCACGTGGTACCAGGAGTAATCTGGACGTTACTACTTCTGATGTACTGCTTCCTAATTTCCTACCTTGCTCCCTAAATTCTGACTACAATCCTTCCTTCTACCTATGTCATTGGTACCAATGTGGACCATGACTACTGGACCATTGTAAGATTCTTCCAATATTGCTGTTTAAGTAAGCATCAGGGAGTTGTCTTAGGCTGGATCATTTGCCGACATTTCACTTCCATTTGGTTTCCAGTTGTGGCTCAGTTTGTAATACTCTCACCACTGGGTCAAGATGGCCTGGGTTTAAGAGTCCCACTCTAGGCTTTGAGCACAAAGATCGAAGCTCACACTCCAATGCAGTACTAGGGGAGCACTGCACTGTGAGAGATGTCAAAATGAGGTATCATACACCCCCTCAGGTGGATGCCAAAGATTCCATCGCACTATCTTAAAGAAAAGCACGTTAACTATCTTTGCCGTCCTAGCCAATATTTAGCCCTCAATCAACATTACAAAATCTAGTCATTATAACATTGCAGTGTGGGAGCTTGCTGTGCACAAATGGGCTGTCATGTTTCCTACATTACAACAGTGACTACACTTCAAAAAGTACATCATTGGCTTTATAGAATCATATATTCTATAAAGAATATATAGAATTTATAGATCATAGAAGATGTTACCTAAACAAAGTCATTTTTTTCCTTTGTCTGCTGTCCCGACAATATGGAGAGAATTTTTTCCCTGTCGGGGGAGCGGGTGTGGGCAGGCGTGCAACCAATCGCCGCCTGTGATCGGCTGCACGCCGCCATTTTACATGGGCGGGCCTTAATTGGCCTGCCCAGCGTGACACGTATCCAGAAGCCCTGAGCGCTCCCTGTGCGGGCCGGGGGAGTAGGCTGAGTCAGGGCCTGGGCTCTTCCGCGCATGCGCGCGAAACAGCACAGAAATCTCCCTGAGGCACAGAGCTGTCTCAGGGAGATTAGTGCAATTTTTAAAAATTTAAATAGAGAAAGAAAAAATTTTCTAAGATATGTCCCCTCATGTAACAGTGTCACATGATCTGGGACATGTATATGAATTTTATTAAAAATTTTTATTGAAGTTTAAAAACCTTCATGAAACCTAATCCCGCCCGTGGATGAGGTTTCATGATAAATGTGAAGGCAGCCTGGGCTCTTAGCCTGTCTGCCAACCTTAAGGTTGGACGGGCAGCTCAGTTAAGTGTTTTAATTTATATTTAAATGGCCTTAATAGGTCTTTGACAGTTCAGAGGGCGCGCAGCCAACTCCGGTGCACGCCCACCGAACTGAAGATCTGAATGATGTGCGGTGATGCACGTCAACGCAAACTGGAGGAACAGCACCTCATCTTCCGACTAGGCACTTTACAGCCTTCCAGACTGAATATTGAGTTCAACAATTTTAGATCATGAACTCTCTCCTCCATCCCCACCCCCTTTCCCATCCCCATTTTTTCCAATAATTTATATAGATTTTTCTTTTCCCACCTATTTCTATTATTTTTAAATATATTTCCATCTATTGTTTTATCTCTAGCTTTTAGCCTATTTCGATCCCTTCCCCCCGCCCCATCCCCACTAGGGTTTTCTGTACCTTGCTCGTCCCGCTTTCTACCCTTAATGTCACCTATTAGCACATTCCTTAGATAATATCACCACATTCAACACCTCTTTGTCGTTTTGTCAATGAAATCTTTTGGCTATCTCCACCTATCACTGGCCGTCTATCCAGCTCTACCTGTCCCACCACCCCTTAAACCAACTTATATTTCACCTCTTTTCTATTTTCCCTTAGTTCTGTTGAAGAGTTATGCAGACTCAAAACGTTAACTGTGTTCCTCTCCGCAGATGCTGTCAGACCTGCTGAGTTTAATCAGTTGGAATTCGCAGCCTAATCACCCATCTGTGACCCCGGCTAGAAACTGTATGTGTGTGTGGCATTGAGGGAAAATTAAGTTGGGCTTGATCATGATCATCTTGAAGGTCAAAGTTACTTCGTACTACTGACTGGACTCACAGGTCAAGAGTGGCTGCTTGAACAAGTTGTCATACAACAAGTGCTCCCTATTGAACCAGAGCCTGGCAAAGAGTTAATGCCTTCAGAACGGAAAGAGGAGAAAACTGACAAAAAAAAGCTTTGCAGAATAGTATCATGAAAATTCACAGTTCATATCATAAATTGTATATTTTTTTCTGGATCAATACACCAGTAGCTCAGCTTTATATATCATTCAGTATTACTGAAAAAATGAGACATACTATCAAAGCTTTTAATCTTACACTTATCACAACAGATGCAAGAATGCAAATTTCAACTTATCCCTCATGAGGAAAGGGTGCTTAGCATAATGGGTTAATAGCTATGGTAATGAGATAGTGATGTGTATCATGATGTAACATTGTCATCAGCAGCCATAAGTTAGAGACTCTGTTAGATACAGGGGATGGTCTGTACACAAGAGAGATGTATTTACCTTGTAGCTTATTATGCATATACTGTAAATAAAGTCATTTTGAAGAAATCCACCTGAGTCTGACCCCAGTCACTCATGAGTAGAAGGAAACCTTCCTAATATAGACTAGGCCACAAGTTAAACCACAAAATATGGTAGCAGCAGCGGTGACACCAATCTAACAATTTGGTGCCATCGACAGAACACCCCCACAGGGAGAAATCAGAAGAAGGCTTCTTCAAAAGCAGAATCAGAAGACCTAATTTGGTGAGAGGCACATCGAGAGTTGGTAGCAATGCCAGAACCAGTCAAGCACTCACTGTCCCCTCTGCAACTGTTTGAAAACCTCGAAGATCCACAGAGAGGTTGGGACATGTGGAAAAAACACTTCCTCAGGTATTGAGCAGCATTGTGTTTGCTTGCCAAAGAGCAGAAGCACCAGGTTAGTTCATCCCTCTATGCAGTGGGGCCTGTTATCAATGACATTCTCCTGAGATGGGGTTGAAAAGACATCTGCAGATTTTGAAACAGTTCTAAAAGTGTTCAGTGCTTGTTTCAGCCCAAAACAGAACCTCATAATCGAGTAAGCGCTATTCAATCAGAGATCCCAAAGGCCAGGGGCATCCATCGAATTGTTTCTTACAGGCCTGTATGAGCTAGCCAGTTGTCACAGGTATGGTGCATTGAAAGATTAACTAATTCGCAACTGCATTGTTCTCAGAATCCATGACGAAAAGCTGTCAGATTTTTTACAGACAAAACACAACCTGACCCTCAATCAAATGGTTCAATATGCTAGGCAGGATGCACTTGGAGCAAAATCAGGCTAAAATCTGTCAAAATACTGAGGCTTCAGGCAAGTCTGTTATTGGGTAGGCCCAAAGGCAGCAGTTGCACCCATTCAAAATCCCACCAAAACAGGCATCAGGGTAAGAAACCCTCCCAAAGGCAGCCATCTTGAGGTACCCCCGCTGCAGTGCTAAAAAGCAGCACAGCAGCAAGATTGCCCAGCAGGGAGTGCAGAGTGTTTACAATATGGAAAGACAGGACACTTCAAGCAGTTCTGTAAATCTAAAAATTTCAGAAGAAAAGCAAGAGAATGTCTATGAGCTAGTTTTACTTTGTAGTGTTTTGGAAGAAAGCAATTATATTTGACACAATGTATTCTTTGTATTAAGAACTAGCTTTTGTAACAATGTGTGACTAGTTTTGTAACTGTATAATCTTTTTAGACTTTTATCAGTCAAGACTATGTGTTAATTGAATGTATAAGGAGACTTTACTACCTTACATTTTAAACACTGATTACTGTTTTGCACTTATATTTTATACACACTCTGTATAACTTTTAAGTATTAGTACTTTGCAATCTTTTGTACTAGGTCTACATAGTTTTAAGGATATGAGCAACTTTTCCAAATCATCCTTTTGTTCTAAAAGTAAAGTAACTCATTCCAATTACCAACAACCACAAAGAGAAAAACATCACCTAGCAGGTGGCCTCTAAAGACAGTTATTGATAAGGGTTCTGAGACGATGAGCTCAGGGTATCATTCATGAGGACATAATAGCATGCCTCCCCTATCCTAAACAAAAGGTCAAAGGAAGATATCATAAAACACCCTTTTGTCTTAGCAAGAAGTTATTAGAATAACAGAAATAAACTCTGGCAAGAAGTGAATTCAATTAATGACCATCACCCTTGTGGCCAATCACAGACTGATCACGCACCCCTTAATCAAATTAGAAAATAGTCACGTTTTGTTTAGGCCAATCAGAATACAATAACATCATTGATCGCACTATGGGTTGTGGCTTGGTAACAATTAATAAGCAAGAGCTTTCACTGACCAATGTGCGCTGAAGTTGAAACTGAGGACTGCTTGTCAGCTGAAAGCAGAAGATCAGAAGCCAGAGAGGGAGCATGGGGGAGGGGTGGCGGGGAGAGAGAGAGAGAGAGAGAGAAGGCTGAATGCCAACCTGCGCCCAAAGCTGAACCAGGAAGCATGAAGTTATAAGTATTGACTTATAACTTATTAAAGTTCCCTGCATTACTTCACTAAACTGTCTCCTGTTGCCTGAATGGTTAAAGTCTCAAATGAACAAAATTGGAATTCAAGTTCAAAAGAACTTACAATAATCTCCTTGACCACCTTTGTTAGCCGCGGGTGGTTCATCCTTCTCATCAAGTCCTTCTTTTTAACCAGGATAAATTTTTGCTGAACATTATTAAATATCTGCTCAGAAAGCCGACAACACTGTGGGAGACTGAACCCTTTATGACAGTGACTGGGTGGGGCGGGGGTGGAGACGAGTAGGACTAGGAGTTGGATGGAACCTGTAACAGTAAAGGAGGTTACAGAAGTTTGAAAATATAACCAGAATAGTTTAACAAAATAGTCTAAAATTGTTATAAAAAAGTTCACTTGATTCTTTGGTGGGGAGGGAGATGTAGCATAATGGGTTAATAGTTATGGTAATGAGATAGTGCTGTGTATCATGATGTAACAGTGACATCAGCAGCCATGCGCTAGAGACTCTGCTAGAGAGAAGGAATAGCCTGTACACAAGAGAGAGGTACTACCCAGAAGCCCATGTATATAGTGTAAATAAAGTAGTTTTGAAGAAACCTACCTGGGTCAGGCCTCAGTCACCCATGAGGAGTGGGAAACCATCCCAGTGTAGATTAGGCCGCAAATTACAACACAAAGCAGGTGCTAATTGATTGGTTTGAATTAAACAAAGCCTGGGTTACAATGGTTCCCTGGTACATTCTCCATGGCAACAGCTTAAACAATCAGAGTCAGCCTGTCAACCAATCAGCACCTTTTCTCATGTAGTATAAATTTATGCTCCCTTTGAAATTTGACAATCTTGTGTCTATCCTGATGAATGCAAGACCAAAATCTTCAACAACATGTCTAATTCTTCAATAATACTCAAGTTCTGTACTACCAAATGATTACATCATTCAGTGTTACAGTCATCATTTTTGCGGATGTTGTGTCAGGCTAATAATGAATATCTAGTATCTATCTAATGGATCAGGCACAACTGTAACTATTTTGACACCAGATGAAGCCAAGTATTAAAATGTTCTGGTAAAATCTCCCAAACCTATAGCTTTCAAGTTTATTGCTGCTAAATTATTTTTAAAATGTTTCTCCTCCTCTCCTGAAGCGACCAGGTAATTTTTTCATGAATACACATAAGTAGCGAATGTCATGCAAGCTATTTCACCATGAAGGACATTAGAACCAAAGGCAATTCTGTCATCCTCTTTACCAGAGTCGTTCAAAAGAGAAAATAACTATAACTCATTTTCCCTCCTCTTCCCATTAAGTGTCATGAAAGGAGATAACAGCAGCTTTGACAACTATCTTTCAAACATCAGTGAATAAGAAAGTTTAGCCTTTTACAGCACCTTTAAAGTAAGCCTGTTTCAGGGTGTTGTCAGGAACCATTTCTTCAAACTGTCATGAATGCTGCACTTTACAAGACGATTATGTTTTAAAAGCTGCAGGGGAACATCACCATCTACAAATTCACCTCATGGTCACACACCATCCTGACTTAGAACTACATTGATCATCCTTCACTGTCACTGGGCCAAAATCCTGGAACCCCCTTCCTCATAGCACTGCGGGTGTATCTACACCACACAGACTGCAGCGTTTAAGAAGACAGCTCACCACCACCTCCTCAAGGGCAATTAGGGATGGTCAACAAATGATGGCCTTGCCAGTGATGCCCACATCTCATCTTATCAAATGGCAGGATCGAGGAGCCAAATGGCCTACTCCTGCTCCCAATAATAAAAAACAGTCCCCACAGCTCAAGGTGAAACAAGACATTCTGAAAAGGGGGATGGTAATGATAAACAACTCAGCCCAGAGACATGCCAATGTGTTCCGGTTGGGAAAGGTGAAGGCATGACAGGATTTCACAAAAGCATTTTAAGTTAGGGGCATTTTAAAAAATGTATTCTTTCACAGAATGTGGACGCCTCTGGCTAGGCCGGCGTTTATTGCCCATTCCTAATTGTCCTTGAGAAGGTGGTGGTGAACTGCCTTCTTGAACCGCTGCAGTCCATGTGGTATAGCTACACCCACAGGGCTGTCAGGAAGTGAGTTCCAGGATTTTGACCCAGTGACAGTGAAGGAATGGCGGTATATTTCCAAGTCAGGATGGTGAGTGACTTGGAGGGGAACTTGCAGGCAGTTGTGTTCCCATGCATCTGTGGCGTTTATCCTTCTAGATGCTAGAGGTTGTGTGTTTCAAAGCTGCTTTCTAATGAGCCTTGACAAGCTGTTGCAATGCATCTTGTAGCTGCCACTGTGCGTATATGCTGTTTTTTTTCTGATCTTATCCTTTTACCTTGCTGTGGTTGCTGGCTTTCTTGGGCAGCAGCACGGTCTGGATGTTTGGCAGGACACTGCCCTGGGCTATGCCAAGTCCTCCCAGAAGCTCGTTAAGCACCTCATTGTTGCGAATGGTGAGCTGTAGGTGGCAGGGGTGATACGGGTCTTCTTGTTGTCCTCGGCTGCATTGCCAGCCAGCTCTAGGATCTCAACGGTGATCAAGTAGGTAGGGGCTCCTCCAGTGGTGGAGAGAGTGAATGTTTAAGGTGGTGAATGGAATGCCATTCATGCGCGTTGCTTTGTCATGGATGATGTTGAGCTTCTTGAGTGTTGTATTCCATCACATTCCTGACTTGAGCTTTGTAGTTGATGGACAAGCTTTGGGGACTCAGGGGGTGAGTTACTTGCCGCAGAATTCCCAGCCTCTGACCTGCTCAGTTGTATAAGGGTATTTGGCAGAACTAGCGTTAATGTAGGACTGTGTGGCGGGCCCAATGGAAAAAGAAAATCCAAGTCCATTCTAGGAATGAATGGAGCGAACATTCCCTCTGGAAGGAACTGGACAAACCCACAGTGTCCAAACAAAGCAGACAGGTTGCCAATAGAGAGAAATGCAACTCAAAGGAGCACAAAAAACAAATCAAATAGAGGCAACCTAGCACTGTAAACACAGAGTAGTACAATTTCAATGCCAAGCCAACAATTCAACCCAAAGCAACTGAGACTACCATTCCTCAAAATGTGACAGGAAGAATTGCCAAGCTTTCGGTCCACCCGAATTTACAGTTTCGGAGACAGGGTGGAGGCAAAGGGGTAGCAAGAAAAGATTGCATTGTAAATATATTTGCATAAGGACTCAGGGGAAGTGTAGTATAAGGCTGTTCAGCAGAGTAAGGGTTAATGTGGAACTGGAGAACCATAAATCTTACGTATGATGTAGACAGTCACATGATGGTAGACTGTGTGTAGAGTAGAATTTGGAAGGAGCCAGCATGGAGACAATAACCATGCATGGCAGTACCTTGGATATGTATATCATTATGGGTTACCAATAAGCGGTTTATGTTTAACCATACAAGCCTCCAGACCTCTTAGCGAGACACTAAACAGCTTCACATCATGCTCTGGTAGCAATAGTGTTTATATGGCTAGTCTAGTTCAGTTCAATGGGGGAGGCCATAAATCCATAAGAGGTAGGAGCAGAAGTAGGCCATTCAGCCCATCGAGTCTGCTCCACCATTCAATGAGATCATGGCTCATCTGATAATCCTCAGCTCTACTTTCATGTCTTTTCCCCACAACCCTCGATTCCCTTACTGATTAAAAATCTGTCTATCTCAGCCTTGAATATAATAAACGACCCAGCCTCTACAGCCTCTGCAGTAAACAATTTCACAGATTTACTTCCTTCTGAGAGAAGAAATTCCTCCTCATCTCTGTCTTAAATGGATGATCCCTTACTCTGAATTATGCCCTCCGGTCCTAGACTCTCCCACAAGGGGAAACAACCTCCCAGCAT
Source organism: Cetorhinus maximus (assembly GCF_964194155.1). Classification (NCBI taxonomy): domain Eukaryota; kingdom Metazoa; phylum Chordata; class Chondrichthyes; order Lamniformes; family Cetorhinidae; genus Cetorhinus; species Cetorhinus maximus. The sequence goes on from NC_135883.1 coordinate 171,995,758, forward strand.
CTACCCTGTCAAGCCCCTTAAAAATCTTACATGTTTCAATAAGGTCGCCTCTCATTCTTCTATGCTCCAATGAGTATAGGCCCAACCTCCTCAACCTCTCCTCATACGAAAATCCCTGTATACCTGGGATCAACCTAGTGAACCTTCTCTGGACTGCCTCCAATGCCAGTATATCTTTCCTTTGATAAGGGGACCAAGTATTCTAGGTGTGGCCTAACTAGTGCCTTGTATAGTTTTAGCAAGACTTCCCTATTTTTATACTCCATTCCCTTTGAAATAAAGGCCAATGTTCCATTTGCCTTCCCTACTACCTGCTGAACTTTTATGTTAGTTTTTGGGATTCTTGCATGAGAACCCTCAAATCCCTCTGTGCTGCACTTTCTGCAGTCTTTCTCCATTTAAATAATATTCAGCTCCTCTATTCTTCCTGCCAAAGTGCATAACCTCACATTTTCCCACATTATATTCCATCTGGCAAGTTTTTGCCCATTCACTTAACCTGTCTATATCCCTCTGTAGCCTCCTTGTGTCATCCTCACCACTTGCCTTCCCACCTATTTTTGTGTCATCCAAAAACTTGGCAATAGTACATTCACTTCCCTCATCCAAGTCATTAATATACATTGTAAATAATTGCAGCCCCAGCACTGATCCATGTGACACTCCACTGGTTACAGGTTGCCATCCTGAAAATGCCCCCTTTATCCCAACTCTCTGTTTCCTATTAGTTAGTCAATCCTCTATCCATGCTGATATACTACCCCCAACACCATGGGCTCTTATCTTATTAAGTAGCCTTATGTGCGGTACCTTATCAAATGCCTTTTGGAAATCCAAATATATTACATCCACTGGTTACCCTTTATTTATCTTGCCTGTTACCTCCTCATAGAGTTCTAATGAACTTGTCAGGCAAACTCCCCTTCATGAAACCATGCTGATGCTGCTTGATTATATTATGCATTTCTAAATGCTTTCCTATGACATCCTTTAGAATAGGCTCTAACATTTTCCCAATAATGAGTGTTAAGTTAACTGGCCTATACTCACCTGTTTTTTGTCTCCCTCCCTTTCAGAATAAGGGTGTTAAATTGGCAGTTTTCCAATCCTCTGGAACTTTTCCAGATTCTAAGGATTCTTGGAAGATTATTACCAGTGCATCCATTATCTCTGTAGCTACTTCCTTTGATATCCTAAGATGCAACCAATCAGGTCGAGGAGACTTATTGCCCTTTAGCTCCATTACTTTCCCTAGTACTTTTTTTCTGGTGAGAGTCTCGATGGTGCAGTGGTAATGTCACTGGACTAATAATGCAGAGACTCAGGGTTATGCTCCAGGGACCAAGGTTCAAATCCCACCATGGCAGTTGGTGAAATTTCAGTTCAATAAAAATCTGGAATTATCAGGTCTAGTGAAGACCATCAAACCATTGTTGTTTTTTGTAAAAAAAAACCCCATATGGTTCACTAATGTCCTTTAGGGAAGGAAATCTGCCGTCCTTACTTGGCCTGACGTGTGACTCCAGACTGATGCAATGTGGTTGACTCTTAAATGTCATCTGAAATGGCCTAACAAGCCATTCGGTGGTATCAAACCACTACAAATTCTCAAAAAAGTATTGAAACCAGACGGACCACCCAGCATCAAGCTAGGCACCACAAATGACAAGGGCAAATTCAGCCCTGTCGGCCCTGTAAAGTCCTCCTCATTAACACCTGGGGGCTAGTGCCAAAATTGGGAGAGCTGCCTCAAAGACTTGTCAAGCAACAGTCTGACATAGTCATACTCATGGAATCATATCTTACAGATAATGTCCCAGCCCCAGGCAGATCCAGTAGAGGTGGCAACAGTGGCATACAGTTGGGAGGGAGTTGCCCTGGGAGTCCTCAACATCGACTCTGGGCCCCATGAAGTCTCAGGGCATCAAGTCAAACATGGACAAGAAAACCTCCTGATTACCACATACTGCTCTCCCTCAGCTAATGAATCAGTGCTCCTCCATGTTGAAAACTACTTGGAGGAAGCACTGAGGGTGGAAAGTGCACTGCATGTACTCTGGGTGGGAGACTTCAATGTCCATCACCAAGAGTGGCTCAGTAGCACCAGAACTGTCTGAGCTGGCTGAGTCCTAAATGACATAGCTGCTAGACTAGGTCTGTGGCAGGCGGTGAGGGAACCAACAAGCGGGAAAGGCATACTTGATCTCACCTTCACCAACCTGCCATCTGCAGATGCATCTGTCCATGATGATATCAGTAGGAGTAACAGTAGGAACACAGTCGTTCTGGAGGCAAAATCCTGCCTTCACATTAAGGATACACTCCATCATGTTGTGTGCAACTACCACTGTGCTAAAAGGGATAGATTCCAAACAGATCTAGCAACTCAAGACCAGACATCATGAACGCTGTGGGCTATCAGCAGCAGCAGACTTGTACTTGAACACAATCTGTATCCTCTGTAGGCATATCCCCCACTCTACCATTACCATCAAGCCAGGGTTCCACAGCTGGTTCAATGAAGAGTGCAGGAGGGCATGCCAGGAGCAGCACCAGGTATACCTAAAAATGAGGTGTCAACCTGGTGGAGCTATAACACAGGATTACTTGTGTGCCAAACAGCAAAAGCAGCAAGTGATAGACAGATCTAAGCGATTCCACACCAACGGATAAGAGCTAAGCTCTGCAGTCCTGCAACATCCAACTGTGAATGGTGGTGGACAATTAAACAACTCAGTGGAGGAGGAGGCTTCACAAATATTCCCATCCTCAATGATGGAGGAGCCCAGCACATTAATGTAAAAGATAAGGCTGAAGCATTTGCAACAATTTTCAGCCAGAAGTGCCAAGTGAATGATTCATCTCAGCCTCCTCCAGAGGTCCCCAGGATCACAGATGCCAGTCTCCAGCCAATTCGATTCACTCCACGTGATATCAAGAAACGGCTGAAGGCACTGGATACTGCAAAGGCTATGAGCTCTGACAATATTCCAGCAATAGCACTGAAGACTTGTGCTCCAGGACTTGCTGCACCCCTAGCCAAGCTGTTCCAGTGCTGCTTCAACACTGGCATCTACCCAGCTATGTGGAAAGTTGCCCAGGTATGTCCTGTATACAAAAAGCAGGACAAATTCAACCTGAGCAATTACCGCCCCATCAGTCTACTTTTGGTTATCAGTAAAGTCATGGAAGGGGTCATCATCAGTGCTATCAAGCGGCACTTGCTTAGCAATAACCTGCTCACTGATGCTAAGTTTGGGTTCCACCAGGGTCACTCAGCTCCTGACCTCATTGCAGCCTTGGTTCAAGCATGGACAAAAGTGCTGAACTCTTGAGGTGAGAGTGACTGCCCTTGACATCAAGGCAACATTTGACCGAGTGTGGCATCAATGATCCCTTGCAAAACTGAAGTCAATGGGATTCAGGGGGAAAACTCTCTGTTGGTTAGAATCTACCTAGCACAAAGGAAGATGGCTGTGGTTGTTGGAGGTAAGTCATTTCAGGTCCAGGACATCACTGCAGGAGTTCCTCAGGGTAGTGTCCTCAGCCCAACCATCTTCAGCTGCTTCATCAATGACCTTCCTTCCAACATAAAGTCAGAAGTGGGGATGGTCAGTACCATTCGTGACTCCTCAGATACTGAAGCAGTCCATGTCCAAATGCAGCAATTCCTGGACAATATCCAGGCTTGGGCTGACAAGTGGCAAGTAACATTCGTGTCATACAAGTGCCAGGCAATGACCATCTATAACAGAGAATCCAACCATCGTCCCTTGATGTTAAATGGCATCACCATCATTGAATCCCACATCCTCAGGGTTACCACTGACCAGAAATTGAACTGGACTAGCCATATAAATACTATGATTGCAAGAGCAGGTCAGAGGCTGGGAATTCATAAGTAACTCACCTCCTGACTCCCCAAAGCCTGTCCACCATCTACAAGGCACAAGTCAGGAGTGTGATGGAATACTCTCCACTTGCCTGGATGCAGTTTCCACAACACTCAAGAAGCTTGACACCATCCAGGACAAAGCAGCCCACTTGATTGGCACCACATCCACAAACATTCACTCCCTTTACCACCGACACACAGTAGCAGCAGTGTGTACCATCTGTAAGATGCACTGCAGGAATTCACCAAGGTTCCTTAGACAGCACCTTCCAAACCTACGACCACAACCATTTAGAAGGACAAAGGCGGCAGATAGATGGAAGCTCCCTCCAAGTCACTTACCATCCTGATTTGGAAATATATTGCCATTCCTTCATTGTTGCTGGGTCAAAATACTGGATCTTCCTCCCTAACAGCACTGTTGACACCACATGGACTGCTATGGTTCAATAAGGCAGCTCACCACAACCTTCTCAAGAGCAACTAGGGATGGGTAATAAATACTGGCCCAGCCAGCGCAGCCTGCATCCCACCAATGAATAATGAAAAAAAAGTTTCTGGATAATGGTAACCCTCAGGATGTTGATAGCGGGGGATTCAGCAAGATTTTATCATTGAATGTCAAGCGGGGATGGTTAGATACTCTTTTGTTAGAGATGGTCATTTCCTGGCACTTGTATGGCACAAAGAGGGGATGCAGAGGAGATTCACCAGGATGTTTCCTGGGATGAAACATTTAAGTTATGAAGAGAGGTTGGATAGACTTGGGTTGTTTTCGTTGGAGCAGAGAAGACTGAGGGGTGACCTGATTGAGGTGTACAAAATTATGAGGGGCATGGACAGGGTGGATAGGGAGCAGCTGTTCCCCTTAGTTGAAGGGTCAGTCACAAGGGGACATAAGTTCAAGGCGAGGGGCAGGAGGTTTAGTGGGGATGTGAGGAAAAACCTTTTTACCCAGAGGGTGGTGACAGTCTGGAATGCACTGCCTGGGAGGTTGGTGGAGGTGGGTTGCCTCACATCCTTTAAAAAATACCTGGATGAGCACTTGGCATGTCATAACATTCAAGTCTATGGGCCAAGTGCTGGTAAATGGGGTTAGGTAGGAAGGTCAGGTGTTTCTCACGTGTCGGTGCAGACTCAATGGGCTGAAGGGCCTCTCCTGCACTGTGATTCTGTGATTCTGTGAAATGTTACTTGCCACTTATCAGCCTGAGACTGAATGTTGTTCAGGTCTTGCTGAATATGGAGTAAGACTGCTTTGGTATCTGAGGAGTTACAAATGGTACTGAACGCTGTTTAATCATCAGTGAACATCCCCACTGTTATGACCGATCCCAGGACAAGGTATCCCAGTTTGTTATGATCCCGGACGAGATACCCCAAATTGACAGCTTCCCAAATGGGACCTTAATTTTATGCTCCTGGGTGAGGAGGGATGAGCTGGCTCTCCTTCTTTATTCAACCCCCATGGTTGGTCACAACAAGATTAATTTAAAAGGGATCCCTTCCCTGTTGTATACCTTTTCCCAATCCAAATGTGTTTATTTTTTAGAAGGAGCCAATTTAACCAGGCTTTCTTGAGTCAAAGAAAGAGTATATTTATTAGTTAATAAAAACCAGAGAAAAAATAATAAAAACGCAAAACACATACACACAGATAGAAATGAGAAGTTGAGTCCAAAATTAAAAATTAAAAAAGATATACTTATCAGTCTTTGGCTTGTCCATGAGGCATAGTTGGCGAATCGTTGTAGCCGTTAAGTTGATTGATTCAGGTAGAACTGATTTTAGCAGTTTAGTAGTTGGTTTGGAGATACTTAGTTCTGTAGGTTAGTTGAAGAAGCTGTCCTACTTCCTTTTTTGATTGCGGCTTTGTTGACTTGCCCCCCCCCCCACCCCCAGCAATAGAAAGAGAGTAAAGAACCTTTGCCAACAAGCCGCAAAGGGGTGCCTAGTCGTTAGAATTAGAACACACAGATCAGACCTGCAGCTAACTTTTTAACTCCTTTCCTTGTGCGTTCCTAGAAGGGAATAAACGAACATGTCTTTCGCTAAGAGTGTGTTTTCTTTCAATTCAGATAATTTCCACATTCTGAGATATAATTCAACAGGAGAGGGTTTTGGATGTTTTGCTGAGATGTGTCAATCACTATCCATTGTCTCCGCAACCACAGGGGATTAAAGTTCAGTATTTTGCATTTCATCTCTTCCTTTGAAGTGCCTCTGTCTGAAGTAGGCCTTGACACCTTTTTGGGTGTGACATTCTATGGTCTCTCTGGACTAGTCGGTCAGGTATAATCCATATAGGGATTTTCCAGAAAGTGGTTACTTTACATTCTCGGTCATCTTTTGTTCAGTGTCTTTGCTTTTATGTCTTTTGAAAAAGCACGTCTCCCTTAAATGTTCAATATACCTGTAAGTAATTTGGGGTTGTAATCCATTGTCGTGACACCGCTGCTGACTTTATGTTAGAGGGAAGTTCATTGATGAAGCAGCTGAAGATGGTTGGGTCCAGGACACCATCCTGAGGAACTCCTGCAACAATGTCCTGGGACTGTGATGGTTGACCTGCAACAACCACAGCGATCTTCCTTTCTGCTATGTATGACTCCAATCAGTGGAAATTTTTCCCCTTGATTCCTATTGACTTCAATTTTGCCAGTGTTCTTTAATGCGACACTTGGTCAAATGCTGTCTTGATACAAAGGGCAGTCACTCTCACCTCACCTCTGGAGTTCAGCTGTTTTGTCCATGTTTGGATCATAGCTGTGATCACAAGTCGAATGGCCCTGGCATCAATGAGTAGGTTATTGCTTTGAAAGTATTGCATGCTATCACTGTTGACGATACCTTCCATCACTTTACTGATGATTCAGAGTAGCCTGATGGGGCGGTAATTGGCCGGGTTGGATTTCTCCTGCTTTTTATGGACAGGACTTAACTGGGCAATTTTCCACATTGCCAGGTAAATGTCAGTGCTGAATTGGCGGTTATGGTTATTGGTTATTGGCAAATGTTATAGTTAATCCCCACTCTGGCTATGAGACAGAGTGGGGATTAACCTTCTGACTTGTATTTCCTGTATCTCACCTCGAGCAATGCTATGGGAGATCTGTCATTTAGACATTGCACCTCCTGTAACTTACCTCCAGCAATTTTACTGGAAATCTGGGTATGTAGACACTGCACCTTTCATATCTATAATGTTGTTACTGGTAAACTGTTATTTAGACATTGTACCTTTTTATCTGTGCAATTGTTATTGCTGATTTGTTACATAGACATTGCACCTTTTATAGCTTTACTGTTGCTTTGTTGACCAGTTATACAGACACAGCACTTTTTATATCTGTGCTGTTCAGGGTTCAAAACACAAGGTGCAGCAGGCAAATTCGCTCTGGGAAATTTGCCCTCTGAAAACACAATAACTAGGGCAAACAATTCAAGAAAAGTCGTCCCAGTGTATTTTCATTGGAGCAGCACCAAACGCAGGAGACTAAACCTGAGGAGATTCTCCTTCAATCACAGATTCTGTCTGTCCCATGTTGCTGCTCCAGCTCCTCCAATGATACATCTCCTCCTTTTATTTCTGACCTTGTCCTTTTACCTTGGCTGGGTTGTCCAGCTTTCTTGGGAAACGCCACAGGCTGGATGTGGGGCAGGACTATTGCCCTGGACTATGGTGAGACCTTCCAGCAGCTTGTTGAGCGCCTCGTCACTGTGGATGGTGAGCTTTTTTAAAAATCATTTCTGGGATGTGGGCATCGCTGGCTAGGCCAGCATTTATTGTCCATCCCTAATTGCCCTTGAGAAGGTGGTGGTGAGCTGCCTTCTTGAACCATTGCTGTACATGTGGTGTAGGTACAGCCACAGTGCTGTTCGGGAGGGAGTTTCAGGATTTTGACCCAGCGACTGTGAAGGAATGGCGATATATTTCCAAGTCAGGATGGTGAGTGGCTTGAAATGGAATTTCAAGGTGCTGACATTCCTATCTGTCTGCTGCCCTTATCGTTCTAAATGGTAGTGGCCGTGGGTTTGGAAGGTACTGTCTAAGGAGCGTTGGTGAGTTTCTGCAGTGCATTTTGTAGATGGTACACATTGCTGCTACTGTGCGTCGGTGGTGGAGGGAGTGAATGCATGTGGATGTGGTGCCAACCAAGCAGGCTGCTTTGTCCTGGATGGTGTCAAGCTTCCTGTGTGATGTTGGAGCTGCACTCATTCAAGCAAGTGAGGAGTATTCCATCACACTCTTGACTTGTGTCTTGGAGATGGTGGACAGGCTTTGGGGTGTCAGGAGGTGAGCTACTCATTGCACAATTCCTATCCTCTGACCTGCTGTTGTAGTCACAGTATTTATATGGCTAGTCTAGTTCAGTTCCTGGTCAATGGTAACCTCCAGGATATTGATAGTGGGTGATTCAGTGATGGTATTGCCATTAAACATCAAGGGGTGATGGTTAGATTCTCTCTTGTTGTAGATGGTCATTGCCTGGCATTTGTGTGGTGCAAATAGTACTTGCCACTTGTCAGCCCAAGCCTGAATATTGTCCAGGCCTTACTGCATTTGGACATGGACTGCTTCAGTATCTAGGAGTTGTGAATGGTGCTGAACATTGTGCAATCACCAGCGAACATCCCCACTTCTGACCTTATGATGGAAGGAAGGTCATTGATGAAGCAGCTGAAGATGGTTGGGTCTAGAACACTACCCTGAGGAACTCCTTCAGTTATGTCCTGGAGCTGAGATGACCGAACTCCAACAACCACAACCATCTTCCTTTGTGCCAGGTATGACTCCAACCAGCAGAGAGTTTTCCCCCTGATTCCCATTGACTCCAGTTTTCCTAGTCTCCTTGATGCCACACTAGGCCAAATGCTACCTTGATGTCAAGGGCAGTCACTCTCACCTCACCTCAGGAGTTCAGCTCTTTTGCCCGTGTTTGAACCAAGGCCGTAATGAGGTCAGGGGCTGAATGGCCCTGGTGGAATCCAAACTGGGTGTCAGTGAGCAGGTTATTGCCGCTTGATATCACTGTTGATGGCCCCTTCCATTACTTTACTGAAGATAGAGAATAGACTGATGGGGCGATAATTCGCCAGGTTGGATTTGTCCTGCTTTTTGTGTACAGGTCATACCTGGGCAATTTTCCACTTTGCTGGGTAGATGCCAGTGTTGTAGCTGTACTGGAACAGCTTGGCTAGGGGCACGGCAAGTTCTGGAGCACAAGTCTTGCTGGAATATTGTCAGGGCTCATTGCCTTTGCAGTGTCCAGTGCCTTCAGCCATTTCTTGATAGCATGTGGAGTGAATCGAATTGGCTGGAGACTGGCATCTGTGATGCTGGGGACCTCCGGAGGAGGCTGAGATGAATCATCCACTCGGCACTTCTGGCTGAAAATTGTTGCAAATACTTCAGCCTTATCTCTTGCACTGAGGTGCTGGGCTCCTCAATCATTGAGGATGAGGATATTTGTGGTGTCTCCTCCTCCACTGAGTTGTTTAATTGCCCACCACCATTCACAGCTGGATGTTGCAAGACTGCAGAGTTTATATCTGATCTGTTGATTGTGGGATTGCTTAGCTCTGTCCAGCACTTGCTGCTTATGCTGTTTGGCATGCAAGTAGTCCTGTGTTATAACTTCATCAGGTTGACACCTCATTTTTAAGTATGTCTGGTGCTGCTCCTGGCATGCCCTCCTGCACTCTTCATTGAACCAAGGTTGATCCCCCTGGCTTGTTGGTAATGGTAGAGTGGGGGATATGCCGGGCCATGAAGTTACAGATTATGTTCGAGTACAATTCTGCTGCTGCTGAAGGCCCACAGCGCCTCATGGATGCCCAGTCTTGAGTTGCTTGATCTGTTAGAAATCTATCTCATTTACCACGGTGGTAGTGCCACACAACACGATGGAGGGTATCCTCAATGTGAAGGTGGGACTTTGTCTCCACAACGACTGTGCAGTGATCCCTCCTACCGGTACTATCATAGACAGATGCATCTGCAGCAGGCAGGTTGGTGAGGATGAGGTCAAGTATGTTTTTCCCTCTTGTTGGTTCCTTCACCACCTGCCGCAGACCCAGTTCAGCAGCTATGTCATTTTGGACTTGGCCAGCTCTGTCAGTAATGGTGCTACCGAGCCACTCTTGTTGATGGACATTGAAGTCCCCCACCCAGAGTACATTCTGTGCCCTTGGTGCACTCAGTGCTTCCTCCAACTGGTGTTCAATATGGAGGAGCTGTGGGAGGGCAGTATGTGGTAATCAGCAGGAAGTTTCCTTGCCCATGTTTAACCTGATGCCATGAGACTTCATGGTGTCTGGAGTCGATGTTGAGTACTCCCAGGGAAACTTCCTCCTGACTGTATACCACTGTACTGCCACCTCTGCTGGGCTTGTCCTGCTGGTGGGACAGGACATAGCCAGGGATGGTGATGGTGGTGTCTGGGACATTATCTGTAAGATATGATTCTATGAGGATGACTATGTCAGACTGTTGTTTGACTAGCCTGTGAGACAGCTTTCCCAATTTTGGCACTAGCACCCAGATGTTAGTACGGAAGATTTTGTAGGGTTGACAGGGCTGAGATTGCCGTTGTTGTTTCCGGTGCCTAGGTCGATGCCGGGCAGTCCGCCTGGCTTCATTCCTTTTTTGTGGATTTGTAGCGGTTTGTTACAACTGAGTGGCTTGCTAGGCCATTTCAGAGGGCATTTAAGAGTCAACCACATTGCTGTGGGTTTGGAGTCACATGTAGGCCAGACCAGGTAAAGACAACAGATTTCCTTCCCTAAAGGACATTAGAGAACCAGATTTTTTTTAGGACAATCGACAATGTTTCCATGGTCATCATTAAACTCTTAATTCCAGATTTGTATTGAATTCAAATCCACCATCCATTAATTCAAACCCGGGTTCCCAGAGCATTACCTTGGGTCTCTAGGTTACTAGTCCAGCGACAATATCACTATGCCATCTCCTCCCTTTGAGAGATCTAATTCTAACAACGCAGAGTGCATCAAATTGGCTGAAGGCTGGCATTTGTGATGTTGGGGACCTCTGGTGGAGGCCGAGATGGATCAGTGTCTTGACACTTCTGGCTGAAGATGGCTGCAAATGCAAATTCAGGCCTGTCTTTTGCACTTTAGTGCTGGGCTCCCCCAGCACTGAGGATGGGGATATTTGTGGAGCCCCTTCACTGTTTAGTTGTTTAATTGTCCACCACCAATCATGACTGGATGTGGCAGCACTGCAGAGCTTTGATCTGATCTGTTGGAGGTAGGAACACTTAGCTCTGTCTATCTACTGGGGGAAACAAGGAGTCAAAGTAGTTTAGCAAGAACAGGATCAATAGGTGAGTAAATCCTGGTGATTGATTGGATGTAAGCAATTCATGAGTTGAGTTTCCTGAATTGTGGAAAGTCAGCCTGAAGAGCATTGGAATTACAGGGCATGGAGTGACAAAATTGTGGATGATGGTTTCAGCTGTAGATGGCTGATGGAGAAATGAAGATGTGATGTTGCGGAGTTGATTATCATTGTGGTGGGAAACTATGCAGGAAATTGAGATAGGATATTTGCTATAAGGCCACGTGCACAGAATAATGAACAGTTGTAGGTTTGACCACCAAAGAACCAACAAAGTCGCAGAATAACATTTAACACAAATGGTAGTTGATGCATTCATTTGGTTGTGAATTGATGCTGCAAATGTTATGGTTAATCCCCACTTTGGTTATAAAACAGTATCTCTTGTGCCTCACCTTGAGCAATGCAATGGGTGATCTGTTATTTGCATATCTGTGTTGTTATTACTGATTTGCTAAATAGACAGTGCACTTTTTAAATCTTTACTTTTCTTTTTGTGTCAAGTTATTTAGACAAGGTCGCCCCAGCGTATTTTCATTGGCAGAGCAGCAAGTGCAGGAGACAGAATCTGTGAGGAGCTTCTCCTCGAATCACAGATCTCCTCTGTCCCGCCCTTTTTTTCCTGACCTTGTCCGTTTACCTTTCTGGGATGTCCTGTTTTCTGGGCAGCACCATGACCTGGATGTTGGGTAGCACTCTGCTCTGGGCTGTGGTGAGCCCTCCTAGCAGCTTGTTGAGCACCTTGTCATTGCAGATGGTGAGCTGCAGGCAGTGGAGAAGGATACGTGTTTTCCTTTTGTCCCTGGCTATATTGCTGCCAGCTCTAGGATCTTAACAGTGGTCAGGTAGGCATGGACACTGTCCTTGACATGCTTGGCATAGTGACCCTTCCACATTGCACAGTCACTTAGCTGGTGGATGTTGCAAAACGTGAACTGGAGACTGGCTCTGGGAGAGCAGGCCTTGGCTTTGGCCTCAACAGGTACCAGCTGCCGGGGCCACATCTTGTCAGGAAGCAACCACGACAGAGTCCACACTCTCTCTCGCCCACACTTGTTAGGCTTGCTAGCTCAGCTCCAGTGTTAACGGTTGGTTGATTATGTTGTTAAAGATGGGCATTGTTTGATTAAGGACTAAGAGCATATAAGAAGAGAGTCAGAGGCAGCTCCTCGTTAGTATTGTAGTTATTATCACGGCCTACATACGAACATACGAATTAGGAGCAGGAGTAGGCCATTTGGCCCATTAAGCCTGCTACACCATTCAATAAGATCATGGCTGATGTGGTTGTAATCTCGACTCCACATTCCTGCCTATCTGTGATAACGTTTCACCCCATTTCTTGTCAAGAATCTACCTACCCCTGCCTTAAAAACAGTCAAAGACTCTGCTTCTGCTGCCTTTTGAGGAAGAGTTCAAAAGGCTCATGGCCCTCTGAAAGAAAAAATCCTCCTCATCTCTGTGTTAAATGGGCGACCCCTCATATTTAAACAGTGACCCCGAGTTCTAGATCCTCCCACAAGAGGAAACATCCTTCCCAGATCCATCTTATCAACACCACTCAGGACCTTAAAGGTGGTGGACAATTAAACAACTCAGTGGAAGAGGAGGCTCCACAAATATCCCCATCCTCAATGATGGGGGAGTCCAGCACATCGGTGCAAAAGATAAGGCTGAAGCATTTGCTACAATCTTCAGCCACATGTGCCCAGTGGATGATTCATCTCGGCCTCCTCCGGAGGTCCCCAGCATCACAGATGTCAGGTCTTCAGCCACTTCGATTCACTTCATGTGATATCAAGAAGCGGCTGAAGGCTCAGGATACTGCAAAGGCTATGGGCCCGGACAATATTCTGGGAATAGTGCTGAAGTCTTGTGCTCCAGAGCTTGCCGCGCCCCTAGCTGAGCTGTTCCAGTACAGCTACAACACTGGCATCCACCCGGCTATGTGGAAAATTGCCCAGGTATGTCTTGTACACAAAAAGCAGGACAAATCCAATCCAGCCAATTACTGCCCCATCATTCTACTCTCAATGATCAGTAATGGTAGGGGTCATAAACAGTGCTATCGAGCAACACTTGCTTAGTAATAACCTGCTCACTGACACTCAGTTTGGGTTCAGTGAGAGCCACTCAGCTCCTGACCTCATTACAGCCTTGGTTCAAACGTGGACAAAAGAGCTGAACTCTGAAGGTGAGGCGAGAGTGATTGCCCTTGACATCAAGGCAGCATTTGACAGAGCATGGCATCAAGGAGCCCAAGCAAAACTGGAATCAATGGGAATCAGGGGGATACCTCTCCACTGGTTGGAGTCACACCCTACACAAAGGAAGATGGTTGTGGTTGTTGGAGGTCAGTCATCTTAGCTCCAGGACATCACCGCAGGAGTTTCTAAGGGTAGTGTCCTCGGCCCAACCATCTTCAGCTGCTTCATCAATGACCATCCTTCCATCATAACGTCTGAAGTGGGGATGTTCGCTGTTATTTGCACAATGTTCAGCACCATTCATGACTCCTCAGATACTGAAGTAGCCCGTGCCCAAATGCAGCAAGATCTGGACAATATCCAGGCTCGGGCTGACAAGTGGAAAGTAACATTCATGCCACACAAGTGCCAGGTAATGACCATCTCCAACAAGAGAAAATTTAACCATCGCTGCTTGATATTCAATAGCATTACCATCACTGAATATCCTGGGGGTTACCATTCACCAGAAACTGAACTGGACTTGCCATATAAATACTGTGGTTACAAGAACAGGTCAGAGGCTAGGAATCCTGCGACGAGTAACTCACCACCCTGATTCCTCAAAGCCTGTCCACCATCTACAAGGCACAAGTCAGGAGTGTGGCGGAATACTCCCCACTTGCCTGGATGAATGCAGCTTCCACAACACTCAAGAAGCTTGACACTGTCCAGGACAAAACAGTCCACTTGATTGTCACCACATCCCCAAACATTCATTCCTTCCACCTCTGACACAGAGTAGTAGCAGTGTGTACCATCTACAAGATGCACTGCAGGAATTCACCAAGGCTCCTTAGACAGCACCTTCCAAACCCACAAGCACTACCAGCTAGAAAGACAAGGGCAACAGATAGGTGAGAACACCACCACCTGCAAGTTCCACTCCAAGTCACACATCACCCTGAATTGGAAATATATCGCTGTTCGTTCACTTTCCCTGGGTCAAAATCCTGGAACTCCCTTCCTAACAGCACTGTGGGTGTACCTACACCACATGACTGCAGCGGTTCAAGAATGCAGCTCACCACCGCCTTCTCAAGGGCAACTAGGGATGGGCAATAAATGCTGGCCCAGCAAGTGAAGCTCACATCCCGTGAATGAATAAAAAATAAGGTTTCAATCAAGTCATCTTTTACTCTTCTAAACTCCAGCGGATACAAGCCTAGCCTGTTCAACATTTCTTCATAAGAAAACCCGATAATTCCCTCACATTACATTCCATTTGCCAGAACTTTGCCCACTCACTTAACCCGTCTATATCGCTTTGCAGCTGTCCTTATGTCTACTTCACAACTTACTTTCCTACCTAACTTTATCATCAGAAAGTTTAGCAACCATACCTTTGGACCCTTCATCCAATTTGTATAAGTTGTAAAAAGTTGAGGCCCCAGCACTGATCCCTGTGGCAAATCACTCGTTACATCTTACCAACCAGAAAAAGACCCATTTATGCCTACTCTCTGTTCCCTGTTAGCCAGGCAACCTTCTATCCATGACAATATGTTACCCCCTTTACCATGAGCTTTTTTTTTCCACGATAACCTTTGATGTGGCACCTTGTCAAATGCCTTCTAGAAATCTAAGTACAATACATCCACTGGTTCCCCTTTATCCACAGCATATATTACTTCTTCAAAAAACTCCATTAATTTGGTTAAACATGATTTCCCTTTCACAAAACCCCTGTAGACTCTGCCTAATTACCGTGACTCTTTCCAAGTGTCCTGCAATAAAGTCTTTAATAATGGCTTCTAACATTTTCCCTATGACAGATGTTAATCTAATTGGTCTGTAGATTCCTGCTTTCTGTCTCCCTCCTTTTTTGAATAAAGGAGTTACATTCGTTAATTTCTCCCAATATCATGCGGGAGGGCGGGATTCATTTCCCTGACCGGGAGAAGTTGTTGTCTAAATAATTACTGGCGGAAGAGGTGATGTGTTCCAGGATCTCTTTGTTAGCCTGCTCCTGGGCCATTTATAGGTCCAAGCAGTGGGATTTTGAGGGGGTCATCTGGCTCAACTGTCTGTCCCTCTTCCGTGGCTCATAACAATTGGAGCATTTTGAAATTTATGTTGTAAACAATTTATCAGAAACAATCGTTTATACAGACCATAGAAACCTTATTCATTGTACCAATTTTATTAGTAATATAAACATATTGCTTGCTGGCTGCGAGAAAGGTGTCAAGCTTTCACCCCACTTCTTGAATGTTCTATTCAAAAAATGCAAATGCACGCTATCTCTCTGTTTACATCTCAAACTAGTACATTTCAAAGCATCCAGACTAGCTGACTTTAATCTAATTAGGACACACCCACAGACTAAACCTCTATTTTAAAAGAAAAATATTTCCCAAATAGCTTTATGACATCCCCCTCCTTGTCAGAAAATGAACCATCAGAATTCTAAAAGACAGCTTCATTTTAATAATCCATCTCACATAATCTTCTATACTTATTACACTATTACATTACCAGATGCATGCATTGACATAAATATATACAAGTCCTTGGTATCAACAGAAATCACTCCAGTTCAGTGTCTAGGTTTTTTTTTTAAATGTCCCATTTTCCTTCAAGCTTCAAACTCTTGATAATGCACCTGCGAACAGACTTTCTCTTCCAGCAATATGTATAATCCGTAGATTAAATGGTTGTAATAATAGGCTCCATCTAAAAAGCCTTGCACTTTTGTCTCGAAATTTGTCCAGAAATCAATTGTTTTGACCAATGCAGTTGGTAAAGCGGAATTATTTTAAAATCCCAGAGGGAAATTTTAAACAACTGTCAAAACTTATAATTTTAAGTGTTATGTTTGGGATGCGACTCTAAATTCAGGAATCAGACCCCCAGTTCTTGAGGTTTTACATTAAACTGCTTGCAGCATTGCACCGAGCTGTGTCTCACCACATCGTGGGAGCTGACCCTTTCTGCCACCTCTTCCCAGGCACGTTTCACTATGTGTTATGTTTGAGATGTGACTCTAAATTCAGGAATCAGACCATCAGTTCTTGAGGTTTTACATTAAACTAATTGAAACATTTTATTAATTTACACATGTTAAAAATAAAAATACACATGGCTACAAATTACAACTTTCATAACTTTTAACAAATTCCCAAACGAATCTCCATCAAGGCAACAGCAACACATAGACCAGGGTTTTACTTATGGCGGGCGGGCTGGTCTGGAGCGGGCGTGGGTGGATCGGCTCCATGACACCATTTTATGCGGACAGGCCACTAAAGGCCCGCCCAGGTGAATCGCAGCTCCCGAGATCAGCGGGAAGAGACAGGCAACGGCGGGAGGCCAATGGCCGCCGGGTCAGCAATGGGGTATGTGGAGCATTCCTTGTTCCAGTCTTACTTCGGCCCCCTCCCACAGCTCTTTCTCAGGTACATCGATGAATGCTTCGGTGCTGCTTCATGCTCTCATCTGGACCTGGAAAAATTTATTAATTTTGCTTCCAATTTCCACCCCTCCATTTTCACATGGTCCATCATTGATACTTCCCTTCCCTTCCTTGACCTCTCTGTCTCAATATCTTGTGATAGACTGTCCACCAATATTCATTACAAGCCTACCGACTCCCACAGCTACCTTGACTACAGCTCCTCACACCCCGCTTCCTGTAAGGATTCCATCCCATTCTCTCAGTTCCTTCGCCTCCATCGCATCTGTTCTGATGATGCCACTTTCCAAAACATTTCCTCTGACATGTCTTCCTTTTTCCTTAACCGAGACTTTCCACCCACGGTGGTTGAGAGGGCCCTCAGCCTTGTCCGGCCCATCTCCCGCGCATCCACCCTCACACCTTCCTTCTCCTCCCAGAACCATGATAGGGTCCCCCTTGTCCTCACTTATCACCCCACCAGCCTCCGCATTCAGAGGATCATCCTCCACCATTTCTGCCAACTCCAGCATGATGCCACCACCAAACACATCTTCCCTTCACCCCCCCGGTGGCATTCCACAGCGGTCGTTCCCTCTGGGACACCCTGGTCCACTCCTCCATCACCCCCGACACCTCAATATATATTTTTCTTTTCCCATCTATTTCCATTATTTTAAAATTTATATCCATCCACTGTTTTATCGCCACCTTTTAGCCTATTTCCATCCTTTCCCCAACCCCACCCCTACTATGGCTATCTGTCACTTGTTTGTCCTGCTTTCTACCCTTAATGTCACCATTAGCACATTCCTTAGCTAATATCACCACCGTCAACACCCCTTTGTCCTTTTGTCTGTGACATCTTTGGCAATCTCTTCTTTGCCTCCACCTATCACTGGCCCTCTATCCAGCTCTACCTGTCCCATTCCCCTCAACCAGCTTATATTTCACCTCATTTCTATTTTTCCTTAGTTCTGATGAAGAGTCATTCGGACTCGAAACATTAACTGTATTCCTCTCCACAGATGCTGTCAGACCTGCTGAGTTTTTCCAGCTGTTTTTGTTTTTGTTGTGGACTCATCAATGTTCCACTCACCTTTCAGGAGAAGACAGCGCACAATAATGCAGAGCACCAGCGGACTGGTGGAAGGCAGCCCACCTCCTCATCATGATCAGAGACAAGCAGGAGGCACTCGAGCTGGAGAGGTGTCATGCGCCCAGGTCAACCGGCCAGGGTGAGTTTGGGGTGCCACTGGGAGGTGAGACTGCCGTGCACTGAGGTCACAATGTCTGTCAGTGCAAGCATTCCATTGTTGACTGTATATTGATTTCAGCATCCAACATAGGTTGCCCATTGATAATGGAAGGAGGAGCGCATCCTGATCCAAGTGCCAGGCATGCACATTAACAGTGTAACAGACTTCTATTAATCAAATGTCCTTGTTCTTCCTTTCAGCCTCGTTTGAGCACGATGGGACTCTGGAGGCAGAGGGACCGCCACTGACAGCTGAGGGCCCAGAAGATATAAACGCACCAGCGTCACACCCTCTCAGCCAGGCAGGCACCAGCACAGATACCAGCACCTCGGTGAGAATTAGATCGTCGGCTACTGGCCCAGGGCAGAGAGGTGAGGGCACTTCACAGTTGCTTGAGGTGCAGGTGGAGACAGAGAGTGCCCAGGGCGCCAGCACTCGGAGGAATGCTGGGGACCAGGGACATGCTCAGTCAGTGGCTGATGATGTGTATCTGGAGTCGTCCCTGAGGCAGCAGATGCTGAATGTCCAGCAGGGTGTGCAGGAGGATCTGGCAGAGATACATGAGGGAATGCGTGCCATGGTCTCCGTGATGGAGGAGGTTCATGCGGAGCATGAGCAATGTAATACCATCATGGCCAAGCGCACTGCCTCCTCCATGGAGAGAGTGGCGACTCTCATGGAGAGGCTCCTCCAGGAGAACAATCAGGGCTTCCTGGGGATGCGCTCAGACCTGCAAACCCTCACACCAGCAATAACCTCAGATGGTCAGTTTCAGTGTGGGAGATGGACTGGGCACCCAGTATCCCAGCTAGGTGAGCAGGAAGGTCCAAAGCGACCTCATGTTGGCACACAAGCTGACTGTCGTCTCTGCGGGCTCCTCTCGGGGCGCTCCAGATGATGGCTGCAGCTCCTTTGCCCCTCTGCCAGTGACCGTGGCATCTGATGAGGCTGAGGCGACTGGGAGATGCTGGCCTTTCCACTGGCCGCTCCCTCCCAGTCAGGGCCAGCACAGGCTCCACGGGCCAGAGGATGCCAGCCAAGGTCACCAAGGCCAAAAGGACAGCAGAGTGAGCAGGCTGTCTCAAATGCCGGTGCCAGTGAGGGGGAGCACCTAGATGCAGCACCCGCAAACATAGACGTAAATCATCTTAGGCACACCACGGACTTATCACTGGTGGTTTTCTTTTGCCTCTCCGTTTCAGTTGTTTTTAAGTAGGTGCACTGTTCAACACCTTTTAATGGACTTCGATTTCTTTGTGCAAGTTGGCAACCATTAAATGTTTTGGTTCTCAACAAGCTTCTGGGTGCTTCATTAGTTCTGTAGGTGAAGGGGAACCCATGATGTTATGAGTGACTTGTTTGTCATTGAGTTTTATTGACAAGGCACATAGTTAATGTTCCTGACCAGGCAAATGTTGCTCTCAGGTATCGAGTATGGAGCCTGCAGCCCTGGCACGTGGTGGTGGTTCACCTTTGGTACGGTAGTTGAAGGAGCATTGGATCAAAGCCTCCCAGGTCTCCCTGCCTCCCTGGAGGTTGCCCAGGTCAGCGTCTATCCCCTCAGCATTCTCCTGTGCGTGCTCATCCTCGGACTCACTGCTGGACTCATTGTCTGCAGCCAGAGTACCTGCGTCTACATCTTCTTCCTCCACTGTGTCCCCCCTTTTCTAGCGCCAGATTGTGGAGAGCGCAACATGCAACCACTATCAGCGACACACAATTTGGGGAGTATTGGAGTGCGCCCCCTGAATGGTCCAGGCATCAGAAGCACATCTTGAGAAGACCGATGGTTCTCTGTACCATGGCCCTTGTGGAAGCATGGCTCTTATTGTGCCGCTGCTCGGCCTCTGTTCTTGGATGGCAGAGGGGCATCATGAACCACCTTTTGAGGGGATAGCCCTTGTCACCCAGCAGCCATCCATCTAGGCGGGCTGGAGCATTGAAGAGACTTGGCACCTGGCAGTGCCTCATGATGTAGGCGTCATGGGAGCTGCCTGGGTACCTTGCACAGACTTTCAGAATCTGCATCCTATGGTCACACACTATCTGCATGTTCATGGAGGGGAATCCCTTCCTGTTGACAAAGGCTCCCGGCTCACCTGCTGGCGCCTTGATGGCCACATGTGTGCACTCAATTGCACCCTGGATGCAGGGGAACCCAACAATTGGTGCAAAGCCTCTGGCTCGCTCTGCCTGGCTGGCCTCGTCCGAGCTGTCATGAATGAAAGTTAATGCACAGAGCGTCTGTCACCAGCTTGACGCAATTGTGGACAGCTGACTGGGAGACTCCACAAAGATCACCCACCGACCCCTGGAAAGAGCCAGAGGCATAGAAGTTGAGGGCAACCGTGACCTTCAGTGCCACTGGCATGGGGTGTCCGCCCACACAGTTAGAGCTGAGCTCAGGGCCAATCATCTGACAGAAAGAGGTCACTGTCTCCCTTGAGAGACGGAGCCTCCTTTGGCACTGCACTTCAGACATATTGAGGAAGCTGCTTTGCCTCCTGTAAACCCTGACAGTAGGATAGTGACGTCTTCTGCAGCCCCTTCTGCCTTGCACTTCCTGTTGGCCCTGCCTGCACCTGTCCTCCCAATGGTGGCTCCCTTGGAGGCTGAATATGGACTCCTGGCCTCCTCCCTCTTCTGGCCCTCTCTTCCTCCTCAGAGGAGGCGCCTCCAGCAGGGAGCACAATCCCCATTCCCAAGGTAAGGGAACGCTGTCTGATACCTCCAAGGCCCCAAGTGTTATGATTCCTTCAGAGTCCTCAACTGAAGCCTGTTCTTTCTGTCAAAGCAGCTTTGAAGAGAATTGAAGTTCTCCTGTTCACACAAGCAAGTAGCAGTAAGTTTAAAAACTAAAGTACTAACAACTCACATGAGCGAGTCCACTCACCCCTCTTATTCCACCTATGGATGAGGTTTGTAAAAATGTGGCCTACCCACCTGCCAGTTGTGCCCGTGCAATGCACTGAAAATCGCACGGGCTGCGAAAAATCATTGTCAATTGCTGCCTCAAGGGCCTTAACTGGCCCATTAATTAATGGCGGGCGTGCCTCGGAACTCATAGTGCGCCCGCTTTCTGAAATATCACGATGGCGTGTGGTGACGTCAGGATGCATGCCTGACATCATCACGTGTCGTTTTACACATCGGCATGTTTGGCCCACCCCCGCATGCCAACCTGCAAAATCTGGCCATAGACATTACCAAACACCAGGCAAAGCATTTTCTCCTTACAAATTCAAGATGAGGTTCCTTTCATCATGGAGCCAGTTGGAGGCTTGCAGCTGCCTTTTGAACTTAAATTGCCTCTGCTCTCCACACCCGAAAACTACTGAAGTTATACATACCACCACTGATTGATAAATGCCTAATTGTTATGACCGTTGCAGTTGGTAAAGCAGAGTTATTTAAAACCCCCAGACGGAAACTTTAAACAACTGTCATAACCTATAATTTTAAGTGCTATGTTTGAGATGCGACTCTAAATTCAGGAATCTGACCATCAGTTCATGAGGTTTTACATTAAACTAATTGAAACATTTTATTAATGTACGGATGTTAAAAATATATATACATATGGCTACAAGTTGCTACTCTCATAACTTTTACCAAATTCCCAAACTAATCTCCATTAAGGCAACAGCAACCTATAGGCTGAACCAAACACTAGGCAAAGCATTTTCACCTTACAAATTCAAAATGAGGTTCTTTTCACTGTGGAGCCAGTTGGAGGCTTACAGCTGCCTTTTGATCTTGCATTGCCTCTGCCTGCACACCAGTAAACTACGAAGTTATACCAACCACAATTGATTGAATTCAAATTTTCATTGTCTCACCAATCTCTTTGGACTTTACCTTTTAACAATGAAACCCCATTCATTGTACCACATTTTATTAGTAATATAAACATATTGCTTGGTAGCTGCTAGAAAGGCATCAAGTTTTCACCCCACTTCTTGAATCCCTATTCAAAAGTTGGAATCTTGTAGATGGTCACACTACTGCCACTGTGAGTCGGTGGTGGAGGGAGTGAATGTTTGTGGATGTGGTACCAATCAAGAGGGCTGCTTTGTCCTGGACGGTGTCAAGCTTCTTGTGTGTTGTGGAAGCTGCACTCATCCAGGCAAGTGGGGAGCATTATCTTGTGGTTCTGTTTTATTGAATTCTATTCAGTAATGTGGTACTTTGAACTAATATTTGTGTTATAAACCAGAATTAACTAGGAAGAATGTGATTTATACTACACAGTGAAGAAACATTCACCAAAGTTGACAGTGGAGTCCAACTAGCTGAAAATTCAAATTCTTGATTAGATTCCAACATGGAATCTCATTCCTTATGCTAAATCTTTTCCATAGATTTACACCCATGCTGCTTTTCTAAAGCCCTGTGATATCTGTTCCATTCACCAAATACTTGGAATTTGAGATGAAAGTGATTTTTGTTTATCATTGTAACTTAGGAATTGGGTTTAGAATCCAAGTTCGAGAGAAAATAAATAGGAACTAAGGAAGCTGAATTTCATATATGAAAAGGAAAATATTCCTCATTAAAACTCAAAAGGTAGCCCTTGAGAAATTCTCAAGAAAAGCCATTGCAAGAACATTTATTTTAAACCTGGTGCTATTATGACTGTTCTAACTGGTGACCTGTTATTCAGATACTGCACCTTTTATATCCGTGCTGTCTTATTGGTGATCTGATATTTAGACACTGCACCTTTAATATCTGTGCTGTTTTATTGGTGATCTTTGAGTTAGAAACTGGACCTTTTATTATCTGTGCTGTTTTATCAATCATCTGTTGGTTCAACACTGTACCTTTTATATCTGTGCTGTCTTATTGGTGATCTGATATTTAGACATTTAGACTTTTTAAATCTGCGCTGTTTTATTGGTGATTTTATTCAGGGACTGCAACTTTTATATTTGTGCTGTTTTATTGGTGATCTGTTATTTAGGCACTGCACCTTTTATATCTGCACGGTTTTATTGGTGATCTGTTATTTAGACACTGCACTTTTTATATCTGTGCTGTCTTATAGGTGATCTTATTCAGACACTTCATCTTTTATATCTGTGCTGTTTTATTGGTGATCAGCTATTTAGACACTGCACTTTTTATATCTGTGCTGTCTTATTGGTGATCTAATTCAGACACTGCACCTTTTATATCTGTGCTGTTTTATTGGTGATCAGCTATTTAGACACTGCACCTTTTATATCTGCGCTGTTTTATTGGTGGTCTGTTATTTAGGCGCTGCACCTTTTATATCTGCACAGTTTTATTGGTGATTTGTTATTTAGACACTGCACTTTTTATATCTGTGCTGTCTTATGGGTGATATTTTTCAGACACTGCACCTTTTATATCTGTGCTGTTTTATTGGTGATCAGCTATTTAGA
The DNA here is from genome assembly GCF_964194155.1 of Cetorhinus maximus. Lineage (NCBI taxonomy): Eukaryota > Metazoa > Chordata > Chondrichthyes > Lamniformes > Cetorhinidae > Cetorhinus > Cetorhinus maximus. The sequence continues at coordinate 172,019,323 of NC_135883.1, forward strand.
CACTGCACCTTTTATATCTGTGCTGTTTTATTGGTGATCAGCTATTTAGACACAGCACTTTTTATATCTGTGCTGTTTTATTGGTGATCAGCTATTTAGACACTGCACCTTTTATATCTGCACGGTTTTATTGGTGATCTGTTATTTAGACACTGCACCTTTTATATCTGCGCTGTTGTACTGGCAATCTTATTCAGACACTGCATCTGTTATATCTGTGCTTTCTTATTGGTTATCTGTTATTTAGACACTGTGCTTTTTATGTCTGTGTTGCATTATTGGGGTCCTGTTATTTAGACACTGCACCTTTTATGTCTGAGCTGTTGTACTGGCGATCTTTTTCAGACATTGCTCCTTTTATATCTGTGCTGTCTTATTGTGATCTGTTATTTAGACACAACACCTTATTTATCTGTGCTGTTTTATTGGTGATCTGTTTTTTAAACACTGGACCATTTATATCTGTGCTGCTTTATTGGTGATCAGTTATTTCGACACTGCACCTTTTATATCTGAGCTGTTTTATTTGTAATCTGGTATTTAAACAATGCATCTTTTTGATCTGTGCTGCTTTAATGGTGATCTGTTATTTAGACACTGCACCTTTTATATCTGCGCTGTTTTATTGGTGATCTTATTCAGACTTTGCACCTTTTATATCTATGCTGTCTTATTCATAAATTGGTACTTATACACTGCATCTTAATTACCTGTGCTGTTTTATTGGCGATCTGTTTTTTAGGCAATGCACCTTTTAAATCTCTGCTGTTTTATTGATGATCAATTATTTAGACACAGCACCATTTATATCTGTTCTGCCTTATTGGTGATCTGCTTTTTTAGACACTGCATCTTTTATATCTGTGCTGTTTTGTTGGTGATCTGTTAATTAGACACTCAGAATCATAGAATCGCAGAATCACAATGCAGAAGAGGCCACTCGGCCCATCAAGTCTGCACCGACACGTTAGAAACACCTGGCCTACCTACCTAATCCCATTTACCAGCACTTGGCCCATAGCCTTAAATGCTATGAAGTGCCAAATTCTCATCCAGGTACTTTTTAAAGGATGTGAGGCAACCCGCCTCCACCACCCTTCCAGGCATTGCATTCCAGACCGTCACCCACTCTGGGTAAAAAAGTTTTTCCTCACATCCCCCCTAAACCTCCTACCCCTCACCTTAAACCTATGTTCCCTTGTGACTGACCCTTCAACTAAGGGGAACAGCTGCTCCCTATCCACCCTGTCCATGCCCCTCATAATCTTGTACACCTCGATCAGGTCGCCCCTCAGTCTTCTCTGCTCCAACAAAAACAACCCAAGTCTATCCAACCTCTCTTCATAACTTAAATGTTTCATCCCAGCAACATCCTGGTGAATCTCCTCTGCACCCCCTCCAGTGCAATCACATCCTTCCTATAATGTGGCGACCAGAACTGCACACAGTACTCCAACTGTGGCCTCACCAAGGTTCTATACAACCCCAACATGACCTCCCTACTTTTGTAATCTATTCCTCGATTGATAAAGGCAAGTGTTCCATATGCCTTTTTCACCACCCCACTAACATGCCCCTCCGCCTTCAGAGATTGATAGACACACACGCCAAGGTCCCTTTGTTCCTCAGAACTTCCTAGTGTCATGCCATTCAAAGAATACTTCCTTGTCAAATTATTCCTTCCAAAGTGTATCACCTCACACTTTTCAAGGTTAAATTCCATCTGCCACTTATCTGCCCATTTGACCACCCCGTCTATATCTTCCTGTAGCCCAACACACTCAAGCTCACAGTTAACCACCCGGCCATTCTATGTGTCATCCGCAAACTTACTAATCCTAGCCCCCACATAGTCATCTATGTCATTTATATAAATGACAAATAATAGGGGACCCAGCACAGATCCCTGTGATACGCCACTGGATACTGGCTTCCAGTCACTAAAGCATCCTTCTGTCATCACCCTCTGCCTCCTACAATGAAGCCAATTTTGAATCCACCTTATAAAATTACCTTGTATTCCATGTGCATTTGCCTTTTTTATAAGTCTCCCATGTGGGACCTTGTCAAAAGCTTTGCTGAAATCCATATAAACTACATCAACTACACTACCCTCATCTACACACTTAGTCACCTCCTCAAAAAATTTAATCAAATTTTTTAGGCATGACCTTCCTCTGACAAAGCCATGCTGACTATCCCTGATCAAACCTTGCCTCTCCAAGTGGAGATAGATTCTCTCCTTCAGAACTTTCTCCAATAGTTTCCCTACCACTGATGTGAGACTCACTGACCTGTAATTCCCTGGCTTATCTCTTCAACCCTTCTTAAATAACGGAACCATGTTAGCTGTTCTCCAGTCCTCTAGCACCTCCCCCGTGGCCAGACAGGAATTAAAAATTTGGGTCAGAGCCCCTGCAATCTCCTCCCTTGCCTCCCTCAGCAGTCTGGGACACAAATCATCTGGACCTGGAGATTTGTCCACTTTTAAGCCTGCCAACACCTCCAATACCTTGTCACTTCCTATATCAATTTGCTTAAGAACCTCGCAGTCTCTCTCCCCAAGTTCGATACCTTCATTCTCATTCTCTTGGGTGAAGACGGATGTGAAGTATTCATTCAACACTCTAGCGATGTCCTCTGGCTCCACCGATAGATTGCTCCCTTGGTCTCTAATGGGCCCTACTCTTTCCCTGGTTATCCTCTTCCCATTGATATACTTATAGAATATCTTGGGATTTTCCCTACTTTTACCAGCCAGAGCTTTCTCAAATCCCTCTTTGCTCTCCTCATTGCTTTCCTCCCTGCACTTTCTGTACTCCACTAATGCCTCTGCTGATTTGCTTCCCTTGTACCTGCTAAAAGCCTCTCTTTTCCTGCTCATCGTATCCTGAATATCTCTGGTCATCCATGGTTCCCTGGGTTTGTTACTCCTTTCTATCACCCTAGAGGGAACATTCTGAGCCTATACCCTCCCCATTTCCTGTTTGAATGCCTCCCACTGCTCTTCTGTAGATTTCTCCACCAGCAGCTGTTCTACCTTGGCCAGATCCTGCCTTATTTTACTAAAATCCACTCTCCCCCAATCCAAAACATTTTTTTGCAACTTGTCTATTTCTTTTATTCCTAAGCTCTACCCACACAGCTTCATTCGATGCCCCATCCAAGATATCATCTCTCCTTACTGCAGTAACTGACTCTTTAACTAATAATGCAATGCCTCCTCCTCTTTTACCCCCTCCCCTGTCTCGCCTGAAGATTCTATATCCCGGAATGTTGAGCTGCCAATCCTGCCCCTCCCTCAACCATGTCTCAGTGATGGCTACTATATCACAATTCCACGTGTCAATCCTCACCCTTAACTCATCCATTTTACCTCTAATACTCCTGGCGTTAAAGTAAAGGCCATCCAGCCTTGCCTTACTCCCTTGAAACTTAATGCAGCTGTACTCCCTCTGACTTGATCGTTTTACTGTATTTGATGTGTCACTATTCTGGTAACATTCTGTGTCCCCTCGCCCTGCCGAATTAGTTTAAACTCCTCCCAACAGCGCTGGCAAACCCGCCCGCAAGGATGTTAGTTCCGCTCTGATTCAGATGTAGACTGTCCCGCTTGTCCAGGTCCCACTTTCCCCAGAAATGGTCCCAGTGATCCAGGAATCTAAAACCCTCCCTCCTGCACCAACTCTTAAGCCACGTATTCATCTGCGCTGTTCTCCTATTCCTGAGCTTGCTCGCATGTGGCACCGGGAGTAATCCAGAGATTACAACCCGAGAGGTCTTGCTTTTTAGTCTACTGCCTAACTCCCTGAATTCTTGATGCAAGACCTCATCCCTCTTTCTACCTATGTCATTGGTACCAACATGTGCCATGACCTCTGCCTTATCTCCCTCCCCCTTGAGGATGCCCTGCAGCTGTTCAGTGATATCCTGGAACCTGGCACCAGGGAGGCAACATACCATCCTGGAGTCACATTGACAGCCACCATAGCACCTATCTGTTTCCCTGACTGTAGAATCCCCTATTGCTATTGCTCTTCTTCTCTTCATCCCCTCCTGTACAGACAGGTTGCTTGTGGTGCCAGAAGCTTGGCTCTGTCTGCACTCCCTGGAGGAACCAGCGCCCTCATCAGCCAACAAAATGGAATACAGATTTGCGAGCGGGACCCTAGGGGACTCCTGAACTACCTGCCTGTTTCTCTTGGACTGCCTGGTGGTCACCCATTCCCTTCCTTCAAGTCCCTTCAGCTGCAGTGTGACCACATCTCTAAACGTGCTATCCACGATGCTCTCAGACTTGCGGATGTTCCACAGTATCCCCAGCCGCCATCCCAGCTCTGAAGCCCAAGCTTCCAGGAGCTGCAGCTGGATACACTTCCTGCACACATGCTGGTCCCGGGCACTGGAAATGTTTCCGGCTTCCCACGTGGAGCAGGAGGAGCCCACCATGGCTTTGAGCTCTCCTGCCATGACTTATCCCTTTAAATTAAACCTGTTAAATCAATTACTCTTGGACCCTTCTTCCCTGATCCTCATTCCTATAGAATATATAAACTATACACCACAAAAAGACCTTAAACTATAAGCGATTAAAGTAGTAAACACTTACCCGACCTTACCCACTACTTACCAGTCATTCCTTTCCCTTGTCGCCTCTACTGCTGCAGCAGGGCAAGACCACGTTCTGAAGATTTAAGATGTTGGATACCTAGGAAAAATGCAAAGAGCACCTCTTCCCGTCTGCACTGAGTTCCCTCTGTGCACCAAATTGCCAATACCCACACTCACTCTGGCTATGTCTCACTCACAATGAGGTCCCTCCCCTGTTCATGTGCAAGCAAACTGTAGTGTTCTTATGAATAGTCCCTTTCTGAAATAGAGCTGAGGTGACTCACACTTGTTAAGCTTCAAATAGTAATTAACACCTATTCAGGCCCTAATCAGGATTCAGGTGATTGACAGTTAACTGTTACACAGTCAGCTGAGTCACCTACCTTCCCAACCTTATAACTGGACTACTTAACTTACAAAAATTAAAGAGAAATTGAAGAGGAAGAATTACCAGTTCAAGTCCCACAGTGCACCAAATTGCCAATACCCGCACTCACTGTGGCTGTGTCTCACTCAGGATGAACTCTCTCCCCTGTTTGTGTGGAAGCACACTGTAGTGTGCTTCTAAATAGTTCCTTTCTTCACTGCACCTTTTATATCTACACTGCTTTATTGGTGGTGTGTAAGTTAGATACTGTACCTTATGAATCTGTGTTGTTTTAATGGTTATCTGTTATTTAGCTACTGCACCTTTTATATCTGCGCTGCTTTATTGTTGATCTGATATTTAGACACTGCACCTTTTATAACTGCACTGTAGTACTGGCGATCTTATTCAGACACTGCACCTTTTATATCTGTGCTGTCTTATTGGTGATCTGTCATTTAGACACGACACCTTATTTATCCGCACTGTTTTAATTGTGATCTGTTTTTTAGACACTGTACCTTTTATATCTGTGCTGTTTTAAAGGGGAGCTGTTATTTAGACACTGCACCTTTTATATTTGCTGTTTTATTGTGATCTGTTATTTAGGCACAGCACCTTTTATATCTGTGCTGTTCTATTGGTGATCTGTTATTCTATCACCACAACTTCGAATTCTGTGCTGTTTTATTGGTGATCTTATTCAGACTTTGCATCTTTTATATCTGTGCTGCTTTATTGGTGATCTGTTTTTTAGACAATGCACCTTTTATATCTCTGCTCTTTTATTCGTGATCCGTTATTTAGACACTGCACCCTTTACATCTGTGCTGTTTTATTGGTGATCTGTTATATTGCCACAGCACCTTTTATATCTGTGCTGTCTTATTGGTGATCTTCTTTTAGACACCGCATCTTTTTATATCTACGCTGCTTTATTGCTGATCGGTTACTTAAACACTACACCTTTTATATCTCTGCTGTTTTACTGGTGACCTGTTATTTAGACGCTGCACCTATTGGTCTGTGCTGTTTTATTGGTGATCTGTTATTTAGACACTGCACCTTTTACATCTGTGCTGTTTTATTTGTGATCTGTTATTTAGCCACAGCATCTTTTATATCTGTGCTGTCTTATTGGTGATCTGTTTTTTAGACACCGCATCTTTTATATCTGCGCTGCTTTATTGCTGATCGGTTACTTAAACACTGCACCTTTTATATCTGTGCTGTTTTATTGGTGATCAGTTATTTCGACACTGCACCTTTTAGACCTCTGCTGTTTTACTGGTGATCTTATTCAGACACTGCTCCTTTTATATCTGAGCTGTTTTATTTGTAATCTGGTACTTAAACAATGCATCTTATTGATCTGTGCTGCTTTAATGGTGATCTGTTATTTAGACACTGCACCTTTTATACCTGCGCTGTTTTATTGGTGATCTTATTCAGACTTTGCACCTTTTATATCTGTGCTGTCTTATTCATAAATTGGTACTTATACACTGCATCTTAATTACCTGTGCTGTTTTATTGGCGATCTGTTTTTTAGGCAATGCACCTTTTAAATCTCTGCTGTTTTATTGATGATCAATTATTTAGACACAGCACCATTTATATCTGTTCTGCCTTATTGGTGATCTGCTTTTTTAGACACTGCATCTTTTATATCTGTGCTGTTTTATTGGTGATCTGTTAATTAGACACTCAGAATCACAGAATCACAATGCAGAAGAGGCCACTCGGCCCATCAAGTCTGCACCGACACGTTAGAAACACCTGGCCTACCTGCCTAATCCAATTTACCAGCACTTGGCCCATAGCCTTGAATGCTATGAAGTGCCAAATTCTCATCCAGGTACTTTTTAAAGAATGTGAGGCAACCCGCCTCCACCACCCTTCCAGGCATTGCATTCCAGACCGTCACCCACTCTGGGTAAAAGAGTTTTTCCTCACATCCCCTCTAAACCTCCTACCCCTCACCTTAAACCTATGTTCCCTTGTGACTGACCCTTCAACTAAGGGGAACAGCTGCTCCCTATCCACCCTGTGCTGTTTTATTGGTGATCTGATATTTAGACACTGCACCTTTTATATCTGTGCTGTTTTAAAGGGGAGCTGTTATTTAGACACTGCACCTTTTATATTTGCTGTTTTATTGTGATCTGTTATTTAGGCACAGCACCTTTTATATCTGTGCTGTTCTATTGGTGATCTGTTATTCTATCACCACAACTTCGAATTCTGTGCTGTTTTATTGGTGATCTTATTCAGACTTTGCATCTTTTATATCTGTGCTGCTTTATTGGTGATCTGTTTTTTAGACAATGCACCTTTTATATCTCTGCTCTTTTATTCGTGATCCGTTATTTAGACACTGCACCCTTTATACCTGTGCTGTTTTATTGGTGATCTGTTATATTGCCACAGCACCTTTTATATCTGTGCTGTCTTATTGGTGATCTGTTTTTTTAGACACCGCATCTTTTTATATCTACGCTGCTTTATTGCTGATCGGTTACTTAAACACTACACCTTTTATATCTCTGCTGTTTTACTGGTGACCTGTTATTTAGACGCTGCACCTATTGGTCTGTGCTGTTTTATTGGTGATCTGTTATTTAGACACTGCACCTTTTACATCTGTGCTGTTTTATTTGTGATCTGTTATTTAGCCACAGCACCTTTTATATCTGTGCTGTCTTATTGGTGATCTGTTTTTTAGACACTACACCATTTGTATCCACGCTGCTTTATTGCTGATCGGTTACTTAAACACTGCACCTTTTATATCTGTGCTGTTTTATTGGTGATCAGTTATTTCGACACTGTCCCTTTTATATCTGGGCTGTCTTTTTGATGATCGATTATTTATACACTGCATCGTTTTGATCTGCACTGTTTCATTAGTGATCTGTTATTTAGATACTGCACATTTTATGTCTGTGCTGTTTTATTGGTGATCTGTTATTTAGACACTGCACCTTTTATATCTGCGCTGTTGCACTGTCGATCTTATTCAGACACTGCATCCCTTTTTATCTGAGGTGTCTTATTGGTGAACTGTTATTTAGACACCACAGCATATGTATGTGCGCTGCTTTAATGGCGATCTGTTATTTAGACACTGCACTTTTTATATCTGTGCTGTTTTAATGGTGATCTGTTATTTAGACACTGCACCTTTTATATCTGTACTGTTTTATTGGTGATCTGCATTTTAGATGCTGGACCTTTTATATCTGTGCTGTTTAATTGGTGATCTGTTATGTAGACAATGTCCCTTTTATATCTGTGTTGTCTTTTTGATGATCGATTATTTATACACTGCAACGATTTTATCTGCGCTGTTTCATTGGTGATCTGTTATTTAGTCACTGCACCTTTTATACCTGCACTCTTTTTTTGGTGACCTGTTATTTAGACACTGCACATTTTGAATCTCTATTTTATCTCAGCTATTTTATTGTTGATCTGTTTTTTAAATACAGCACCTTTTATATCTGTGCTGTTTTATTGGTGATCTGTTTATTAGATGCTGGACCTTCTGTATCTGGGCTGTTTTATTTGTGATCTTATTCAGACTTAGCACCTTTTATATCGGCGCTGCTTTATTGATAGCAGTTATTTAGACACGACACCTTTGATATCTGTGCTTTTTATTAGTGATCTGTTATTTAGACACAGCACCATTTATATCTATGCTGTCTTATTGGTGATCTGTTTTTTTAGACACTGCATGTTTGATATCTGCGCTGTGTTATTGGTGATGTGTTATTTTTGACACCGCAGCTTATTTATCTGTGCTCCTTTATTGATGATCAGTTATTTAGACAATGCACCTTTTACATCTGTGCTGTATTATTCGTGATCCGTTTGTAGACACTACACCATTTGTATCCACGCTGCTTTATTGCTGATCTGTTACTTAAACACTGCAGCTTTTATATTTGTGCTGTTTTATTGGTGATCTGTTATTAGACACTGCACCTTTTATATCTTTGCTGTTTTATTGGTGATCTGTTATTAGACACTGCAACTTTTATATCTTTGCTGTTTTATTGGTGATCTGTTATTAGACACTGCACCTTTTATATCTGTGCTGTTTTATTGGTGATCTGATATTAGACACTGCACCTTTTATATTTGTGCTGTTTGATTGGTGATCTGTTATTTAGACACTGCACCATTTATAACTGTGCAGTCTTATTGGTGATGTTTTTTATTGGACACTGCATCTTTGATATCTACGCTGTGTTATTGTTGATGTGTTATTTTTGACACCGCACCTTTTATATCTGTGCTGTATTATTCGTGATCCGTTTTTAGACACTGCACCATTTATATTTGTGCTATTATTTTGGTGATCTGTTTTTAATCCACAGCACCTTTTATATCTGTGCTGTTTCATTCGTGATCTGTTATTTAGACACTGCACCTTTTAAACCTGTACTGTTTTTATTTTTGGTGACCTTGTATTTAGGTACTGCACATTTTGAATCTGTGCTAATTTTTTGGTGATCTGTTGTTTAAACACAGCACCTTTTATATCTGTGCTGTTTCATTGGTGATCTGTTATTTAGACACTGTCCCTTTAATATCCGTGCTGTCTTTTTGATGATCGATTTTTTATACACTGCACCTTTTATACCTGCGCTTTTTTATTGGGGATTTGTTATTTAGATACTGCACCTTTAATACCTGTGCTGCCTTTTTGGTGATCTGTCGTTTGGACATTGCGCCTTTTATATCTGTGCTGTTTTATTGTTGACCTGTTTGTTAGACACTGCACGTTTTATGCCTGTGCTGTTTTATTGGTGATCTGTTATTTAGACACTGCTGTTGCACTGGCGATCTTATTCAGACACTGCACCCTTTTTACCTGTGCTGTGGTGAACTGTTATTCAGACACTACACCATATGCATCTGCGCTGTTTTAATGTGATCTGTTATTTAGCACGGCACATTTAATATCTGTGCTGTTTTAATGGTGATCTGTTATTTAGACACTGCACCTCTTATATCTGTGCTGTATTTTTGGTAAATGATTATTTATGCACTACACGCTTTATATCGTTGCTGTTTTATTGATGATCATTTATTTAGAAACTGCATCTTTTACATCTGTGCTATTTTATTGGTGATCTATTTCTAAGACACCGCATCATTTATATCTGCGATGTTTTATTGATAATCTGTTATTTTGTCACTGCACCATTTATATCTGTGCTGTTTCATTAGTGATCTGTTATTTAGATACTGCATCTTTTAAATCGATGCCGTTTTAATGGTAATCTGTTATTTAGACACTGCACCTTTTACATCTGTGCTGTATTATTCGTGATCCGTTTTTAGACACTGCACCATTTATATCCACGCTGCTTTATTGCTGATCTGTTACTTAAACACTGCGCTTTTTATACTTGTGCTGTTTTATTGGTGATCTGTTATTTAGACACTGCACCTTTTATATCTGTGTTGCCGTTTTGGTGATCTGTTGTTTGGACATCGCGCCTTGTATAACTGTGCTGTTTTATTGTTGACCTGTTTGTTAGACACTGCACTTTTTATGTCTGTGCTGTTTTATTGGTGATCTGTTATTTAGACACTACACCTTTTATATCTGTGCTGCTTTGTTGGTGATCTGTTATTTAGACACTGCACCTTTTATATCTGCGCTGTTGCACTGGCGATCTTATTCAGACACTGAACCCTTTTTATCTGTGGTGTCTTATTGGTGAACTATTATTTAGACACTACAGCATCTGTATGTGCGCCGTTTTAATGGTCATCTGTTATTTAGACACTGCACATTTTATATCTGCGCTGTTTTAATGATGATCTGTTATTTAGACAATGCACGTTTTAGATCTGTGCTGTTTTAATGGTGATCTGTTATTTAGACACTGCACATTTTATATCTTTGCTGTTTTAATGGTGACCTGTTATTTAGACACTGCACATTTTATATTTCTTCTGTTTTAATGGTTAGCTGTTATTTAGACAGTGCACCTTTTTTCTCTGTGCTGCTTTATTGGTGATCTGTTTATTCGATGCTGGACCTTTTATATCTGTGCTGTTTCATTGGTGATCTGTTATTTAGACACTGCATCTTTTACATCTGTGCTATATTATTGGTGATCTGTTTCTAAGACACTGCATCTTTTATATCTGCGATGTTTTATTGGTGATCTGTTATTTTGTCACTGCACCATTTATATCAGTGCTGTTTCATTAGGGAGCTGTTATTTAGATACTGTATCCTTTAAATCTGTGCTGTTTTATTGGCGATCTGTTGTTTAGACACTGCACCGTTTACTTCTGTGCTGTATTATTCGTGATCCGTTTTTAGACGCTGCACCATTTATATCCACGCTGCTTTATTGCTGATCTGTTACTTAAACACTGCGGTTTTTATATTTGTGCTGTTTTATTGGTGATGTGTTATTTAGGCACTGCACCTTTTCATCTGTACTGTCTTATTGGTGAACTGTTACTTAGACACTACACCATGTGTATCTGCGCTGTTTTAATGTGATCTGTTATTTAGCACGGCACATTTAATATCTGTGCTGTTTTAATGGTGATCGTTATTCAGACACTGCATCTCTTATATCTGTGCTGTATTTTTGGTGATCGATTATTTATGCTCTACACGCTTTATATTGTTGCTGTTTTATTGATGATCATTTATTTAGACACTGCATCTTTTAAATCTGTGCTGTTTTAATTGTAATCTGTTATTTAGATACTGCACCTTTTTACATCTGTGCTGTATTATTCGTGATCCGTTTTTAGACACTGCACCATTTATATCCACGCTGCTTTATTGCTGATCTGTTACTTAAACACTGCACTTTTTATAACTGTGCTGTTTTATTGTTGACCTGTTTGTTAGACACTGCACCTTTTATGTCTGTGCTGTTTTATTGGTGATCTGTTATTTAGACACTACACCTTTTATATCTGTGCTGCTTTATTGCTGATCTGTTATTTAGACACTGCACCTTTTATATCTGCGCTGTTGCACTGGCGATCTTATTCAGACACTGAACCCTTTTTATCTGTGGTGTCTTATTAGTGAACGATTATTTTGACACTACAGCATCTGTATGTGCGCCGTTTTAATGGTGATCTGTTATTTAGACACTGCACATTTTATATCTGCGCTGTTTTAATGATGATCTGTTATTTAGACACTGCACATTTTATATCTGTGCTGTTTTAATGGTGATCTGTTATTTAGACACTGCACATTTTATATTTCTTCTGTTTCAATGTTTAGCTGTTATTTAGACAGTGCATCTTTTTTCTCTGTGCTGCTTTATTGGTGATCTGTTTATTAGATGCTGGACCTTTTATATGTGTGCTGTTTCATTGGTGATCTGTTATTTAGACACTGCATCTTTTACATCTGTGCTATATTATTGGTGATCTGTTTCTAAGACACCGCATCTTTTATATCTGCGATGTTTTATTGGTGATCTGTTATTTTGTCACTGCACCATTTATCAGTGCTGTTTCATTAGTGATCTGTTATTTAGATACTGCATCCTTTAAATCTGTGCTGTTTTATTGGCGATCTGTTGTTTAGACACTGCACCGTTTACTTCTGTGCTGTATTATTCGTGATCCGTTTTTAGACGCTGCACCATTTATATCCACGCTGCTTTATTGCTGATCTGTTTCTAAACACTGCGGTTTTTATATTTGTGCTGTTTTATTGGTGATCTGTTACTTAGGCACTGCACCTTTTCATCTGTACTGTCTTAATGGTGAACTGTTATTTAGACACTACGCCATGTGTATCTGCGCTGTTTTAATGTGATCTGTTATTTAGCACGGCACATTTAATATCTGTGCTGTTTTAATGGTGATCTGTTATTCAGACACTGCATCTCTTATATCTGTGCTGTTTTAATGCTGATCTGTTATTCAGACACTGCATCTCTTATATCTGTGCTGTATTTTTGGTGATGGATTATTTATGCACTGCGTGCTTTATATCGTTGCTGTTTTATTGATGAGCATTTATTTAGACACTGCATCTTTTACAGCAGTGCTTTTTTTTTGGTGATCTATTTCTAAGACACCGCATCTTTTACATGTGCGATGTTTCATTGGTGATCTGTTATTTAGACACTGCACTTTTTCTATCTGTGCTGTTTTAATGGTGATCTGTTATTTAGACAATGCATGTTTTATATCTGTGCTGTTTTAATGGTGACCTGTTATTTAGATACTGCACATTTTGAATCTGTGCTATTTTATTGTGGATCTGTTTTTTAAACACAGCACCTTTTATAACTGTGCTGTTTTATTGGTGATCTGTTTTTTAGATGCTGGACCTTCTGTATCTGTGCTGTTTTATTCGTGATCTTATTCAGACTTAGCACCTTTTATATCTGTGCTGCTTTATTGATAGCAGTTCTTTCGACACGACATCTTTGATATCTGTGCTGTTTTATTAGTGATCTGTTCTTTAGACACAGCACCATTTTTATCTGTGCTGTCTTATTGGTGATCTGTTTTTTTTAGACACTGCATCTTTGATATCTGCGCTGTGTTATTGGTGATGTGTTATTTTGACACTGCACCTTTTATATCTGTGCTGCTTTATTGGTGATCCGTCTTTAGACACTGCACCTTTTATATCCACGCTGCTTTATTGCTGATCTGTTACTTAAACACTGCACCTTTTATATCTCTGCTGTTTTTTTCTTTTGGTGACCTTTTATTTAGATACTGCACACTGTGAATCTGTGCTTTTTTTTTTGGTGATCTGTTGTTTAACCACAGCACCTTTTTATATCTGTGCTGTTTCATTGGTGATCTGTTATGTAGACACTGTCCCTTTTATATCTGTGCTATCTTTTTGATGATCGATTATTTATACACTGCACCTTTTATACCTGCACTTTTTTATTGGGGATTTGTTGTTTAGATACTGCACCTTTTATACCTGTGCTGCCTTTTTGGTGATCTGTCGTTTGGACACTGCGCCTTTTATATCTGTGCTGTTTTATTATTCACCTGTTTGTTAGACACTGCACTTTGTATGTCTGTGTTGTTTTATTGGTGATCTGATACTTAAAAACTGCACTTTTTATATTTGTGCTGTTTTATTGGTGATCTGTTATTTAGATGCTGCACCTTTTATACCTGTGGTGTTTTATTCGCGATCTTATTCAGACACTGCACCCTTTTTATCTGTGCTGTCTTATTGATGAACTGTTATTTAGACACTACACCGTATGTATCTGCGCTGTTTTAACGTGATCTGTTATTTAGCACTGCACATTTAATATCTGTGCTGTTTTAATGGTGATCTTTTATTCAGACACTGCACCTTTTATATCTGTGCTGTATTTTTGGTACTCGATTTTATGCACTGCACGCTTTATACCGTTGCTGTTTTATTGATGATCATTTATTTAGACACTGCATCTTTTATATCTGTGCTGTTTTATTAGTGATCTGTTATTTAGACACTGCACCATTTATATCTGTGCTATTTTATTGGTGATCTGTTTCTAAGACAGCTCATCCTTTATATCTGCGATGTTTTATTGGTGACCTGTAATTTAGACACTGCACCTTTTACATCTGTGCGGTATTATTGGTGATCTGTTTCTAAGACAGCTCATCTTTTATATCTGCGATGTTTTATTGGTGATCTCGCGATCTTATTCAGACACTGCACCCTTTTTATCTCTGGTGTCTTATTGGCGAACTGTTTTTTAGACACTACAGCATATGTATGTGCGCTGTTTAAATGGTGATATGTTATTTAGACACTGCATATTTTATATCTGTGCTGTTTTAATGGTGTTCTGTTATTTAGACACTGCACATTTTATATCTGTGCTGTTTTAATGGTGATCTGTTATTTAGTCACTGCACATTTTATATCTGTGCTGTTTTAATGGTGATCTGTTATTTAGACACTGCACCTTTTATATCTGTGCTGTTTTATTGGTGATCTGTTTTTTAGATGCTGGACCTTTTATATCTGTGCTGTTTCATTGGCGATCTTTTATGTAGACACTGCCCCATTTATATCTGGGCTGTCTTTTTGATGATCGATTATTTATACACTGCATCGTTTTTATCTGCGCTGTTTCATTGGTGATCTGTTATTTAGACACTGCACCTTTTATACCTGTGCTCTTTTTTTGGTGACCTGTTATTTAGATACTGCACATTTTGAATCTGTGCTATTTTATTGTTGATCTGTTTTTTAAACACAGCACCTTTTATATCTGTGCTGTTTTATTGGTGATCTGTTTTTTAGATGCTGGATCTTCTGTATCTGTGCTGTTTTATTCGTGACCTTATTCAGACTTAGCACCTTTTATATCTGTGCTGCTGTATTGATAGCAGTTATTTAGACACGACATCTTTGATGTCTGTGCTGTTTTATTAGTGATCTGTTATTTAGACACAGCTCCATTTTTATCTGTGCTGTCTTATTAGTGATCTGTTTTTTTAGACACTGCATCTTTGATATCTGCGCTGTGTTATTGGTGATGTGTTATTTTGACACCGCACCTTTTATATCTGTGCTGCTTTAATGATGATCAGTTATTTAGACACTGCACCTTTTATATCTGCGCTGTATTATTCGTGATCCGTTTTTAGACACTGCACCATTTATATCCACGCTGTTTTATTGCTGATCTGTTACTTAAACACAGCACCTTTTATATTTGTGCTGTTTTATTGGTGATCTGCTTTTCAGACACTGCACAGTTTATATTTGTGCTGGTTGAATGGTGATCTGTTATTTAGACACTATTCCTTTTATATCTGTGCTGTATTTTTGATGATCGATTTTTTATACACTGCACCTTTTGTACCTGCGCTTTGTTTTTGGGGAATTGTTATTTAGAAACTGCACCTTTTATACCTGTGCTGCCTATTTGGTGATCTTTTGTTTTGACTTTGCGCCTTTTATATCTGTGCTGTTTTATTGTTGACCTGTTTGTTAGACACTGCACTTTTTATGTCTGTGCTGTTTTATTGGTGATCTGTTATTTAGACACTGCTGTTGCACTGGCGATCTTATTCAGACACTGCACCCTTTTTACCTGTGCTGTCTTATTGGTGAACTGTTATTTAGACACTACACCATATGTATCTGCGCTGTTTTAATGTGATCTGTTATTTAGCACGGCACATTTAATATCTGTGCTGTTTTAATGGTGATTGTTATTCAGACACTGTATCTCTTATATCTGTGCTGTATTTTTGGTGATCGATTATTTATGCACTACATGCTTTATATTGTTTGTGTTTTATTGATGATCATTTATTTAGACACTGCATCTTTCATATCTGTGCTGTTTTAATGGTAATCTGTTATTTAGACACTGCACCTTTTACGTCTGTGCTGCATTATTCGTGATCCGTTTTTAGACGCTGCACCATTTATATCCACGCTGCTTTATTGCTGATCTGTTACTTAAACACTGCACTTTTTATAACTGTGCTGTTTTATTGTTGACCTGTTTGTTAGACACTGCACTTTTTATGTCTGTGCTGTTTTAATTGTGATCTGGTATTTAGACACTGCACATTTTATATGTGTGCTGTTTTAGTGGTGATCTGTTATTTAGTCACTGCACATTTTATATCTGTGCTGTTTTAACGGTGATCTGTTATTTAGACACTGCACATTTTATATCTGTGCTGTTTTAATAGTGATCTGTTATTTAGACACAGCACCTTTTATATCTGTGCTGTTTTATTGGTGATCTGTTTTTTAGATGCTGGACCTTTTTATATCTGTGCTGTTTCATTGGCCATCTTTTATGTAGACACTGTCCCTTTTATATCTGGGCTGTCTTTTTGATGATCGATTATTTATACACTGCATCGTTTTTATCTGCGCTGTTTCATTGGTGAGCTGTTATTTAGACACTGCACCTTTTATACCTGTGCTCTTTTTTTGATGACCTGTTATTTAGATACTGCACATTTTGAATCTGTGCTATTTTATTGTTGATCTGTTTTTTAGATGCTGGACCTTTTATATCTGTGCTGTTTCATTGGCTATCTTTTATGTAGACGCTGTCCCTTTTATATCTGGGCTGTCTTTTTGATGATCGATTATGTATACACTGCATCGTTTTTATCTGCGCTGTTTCATTGGTGAGCTGTTATTTAGACACTGCACCTTTTATACCTGTGCTCTTTTTTTGGTGACCTGTTATTTAGATACTGCACATTTTGAACCTGTGCTATTTTATTGTTGATCTGTTTTTTAAACACAGCACCTTTTATATCTGTTCTGTTTTATTGGTGATCTGTTTTTTAGATGCTGGAACTTCTGTATCTGTGCTGTTTTATTCGTGACCTTATTCAGACTTAGCACCTTTTTTTTCTGTGCTGCTGTATTGATAGCAGTTATTTAGACACGACACCTTTGATGTCTGTGCTGTTTTATTAGTGATCTGTTATTTAGACACAGCTCCATTTTTATCTGTGCTGCCTTATTGGTGATCTGTTTTTTTAGACACTGCATCTTTGATATCTGCGCTGTGTTATTGGTGATGTGTTATTTTGACACCGCACCTTTTATATCTGTGCTGCTTTAATGATGATCAGTTATTTAGACACTGCACCTTTTATATCTGCGCTGTATTATTCGTGATCCGTTTTTAGACACTGCACCATTTATATCCACGCTGTTTTATTGCTGATCTGTTACTTAAACACTGCACCTTTTATATTTGTGCTGTTTTATTGGTGATCTGCTTTTCAGACACTGCACCTTTTATATTTGTGCTGGTTTAATGGTGATCTGGTATTTAGACACTATTCCTTTTATATCTGTGCTGTCTTTTTGATGATCGATTATTTATACACTGCACCTTTTGTACCTGCGCTTTGTTATTGGGGAATTGTTATTTAGAAACTGCACCTTTTATACCTGTGCTGCCTATTTGGTGATCTTTTGTTTTGACTTTGCGCCTTTTATATCTGTGCTGTTTTATTGTTGACCTGTTTGTTAGACACTGCACTTTTTATGTCTGTGCTGTTTTATTGGTGATCTGTTATTTAGACACTGCTGTTGCACTGGCGATCTTATTCAGACACTGCACCCTTTTTACCTGTGCTGTCTTATTGGTGATCTGTTATTTAGACACTGCACCTTTTATATCTGCGCTGTTGCACTGGCGATCTTATTCAGACACTGAACCCTTTTTATCTGTGGTGTCTTATTGGTGAACGATTATTTTGACACTAGAGCATCTGTATGTGCGCCGTTTTAATGGTCATCTGTTATTTAGACACTGCACATTTTGTATCTGCGCTGTTTTAATGATGATCTGTTATGTAGACAATGCACGTTTTAGATCTGTGCTGTTTTAATGGTGATCTGTTATTTAGACACTGCACATTTTATATTTCTTCTACTTTAATGGTTAGCTGTTATTTAGACAGTGCACCTTTTTTCTCTGTGCTGTTTCATTGGTGATCTGTTATTTAGACACTGCATCTTTTACATCTGTGCTATATTATTGGTGATCTGTTTCTAAGACACCGCATCTTTTATATCTGCGATGTTTTATTGGTGATCTGTTATTTTGTCACTGCATCATTTATATCAGTGTTGTTTCATTAGTGATCTGTTATTTAGATACTGCATCCTTTAAATCTGTGCTGTTTTATTGGCGATCTGTTGTTTAGACACTGCACCGTTTACTTCTGTGCTGTATTATTCGTGATCCGTTTTTAGACGCTGCACCATTTATATCCACGCTGCTTTATTGCTGATCTGTTACTTAAACACTGCGGTTTTTATATTTGTGCTGTTTTATTGGTGATGTTATTTAGGCACTGCACCTTTTCATCTGTACTGTCTTATTGGTGAACTGTTATTTAGACACTACACCATGTGTATCTGCGCTGTTTTAATGTGATCTGTTATTTAGCACGGCACATTTAATATCTGTGCTGTTTTAATGGTGATCTGTTATTCAGACACTGCATCTCTTATATCTGTGCTGTATTTTTGGTGATCGATTATTTATGCACTGCGTGCTTTATATCGTTGCTGTTTTATTGATGAGCATTTATTTACACACTGCATCCTTTACAGCAGTGCTATTTTTTTGGTGATCTGTTTCTAAGACACCGCATCTTTTATATGTGCGATGTTTCATTGGTGATCTGTTATTTAGACACTGCACTTTTTCTATCTGTGCTGTTTTAATGGTGATCTGTTATTTAGACAATGCACGTTTTATATCTGTGCTGTTTTAATGGTGACCTGTTATTTAGATACTGCACATTTTGAATCTGTGCTATTTTATTGTGGATCTGTTTTTTAAACACAGCACCTTTTATAACTGTGCTGTTTTATTGGTGATCTGTTTTTTAGATGCTGGACCTTCTGTATCTGTGCTGTTTTATTCGTGATCTTATTCAGACTTAGCACCTTTTATATCTGTGCTGCTTTATTGATAGCAGTTCTTTCGACACGACATCTTTGATATCTGTGCTGTTTTATTAGTGATCTGTTCTTTAGACACAGCTCCATTTTTATCTGTGCTGTCTTATTGGTGATCTGTTTTTTTTAGACACTGCATCTTTGATATCTGCGCTGTGTTATTGGTGATGTGTTATTTTGACACTGCACCTTTTATATCTGTGCTGCTTTATTGATGATCAGTTATTTAGACACTGCACCTTTTACACCTGTGCTGTATTATTGGTGATCCGTCTTTAGACACTGCACCATTTATGTCCACGCTGCTTTATTGCTGATCTGTTACTTAAAACACTGCACCTTTTATATCTCTGCTGTTTTTTTCTTTTGGTGACCTTTTATTTGGATACTGCACATTGTGAATCTGTGCTTTTTTTTGGTGATCTGTTGTTTAACCACAGCACCTTTTATATCTGTGCTGTTTCATTGGTGATCTGTTATGTAGACACTGTCCCTTTTATATCTGTGCTATCTTTTTGATGATCGATTATTTATACACTGCACCTTTTATACCTGCACTTTTTTATTGGGGATTTGTTGTTTAGATACTGCACCTTTTATACCTGTGCTGCCTTTTTGGTGATCTGTCGTTTGGACACTGCGCCTTTTATATCTGTGCTGTTTTATTATTCACCTGTTTGTTAGACACTGCACTTTTTATGTCTGTGTTGTTTTATTAGTGATCTGATACTTAAAAACTGCACTTTTTATATTTGTGCTGTTTTATTGGTGATCTGTTATTTAGATGCTGCACCTTTTATACCTGTGGTGTTTTATTCGCGATCTTATTCAGACACTGCACCCTTTTTATCTGTGCTGTCTTATTGGTGAACTGTTATTTAGACACTACACCATATGTATCTGCGCTGTTTTAACGTGATCTGTTATTTAGCACTGCACATTTAATATCTGTGCTGTTTTAATGGTGATCTTTTATTCAGACACTGCACCTTTTATATCTGTGCTGTATTTTTGGTACTCGATTTTATGCACTGCACGCTTTATACCGTTGCTGTTTTATTGATGATCATTTATTTAGACACTGCATCTTTTATATCTGTGCTGTTTCATTGGTGATCTGTTATTTAGACACTGCATCTTTTACATCTGTGCTATATTATTGGTGATCTGTTTCTAAGACACTGCATCTTTTATATCTGCGATGTTTTATTGGTGATGTTATTTTGTCACTGCACCATTTATATCAGTGCTGATTCATTAGTGATCTGCTATTTAGATACTGCATCTTTTAAATCTGTGCTGTTTTATTGGCGATCTGTTGTTTAGACACTGCACCGTTTACTTCTGTGCTGTATTAATCGTGATCCGTTTTTAGACGCTGCACCATTTATATCCACGCTGCTTTATTGCTGATCTGTTACTTAAGCACTGCGGTTTTTATATTTGTGCTGTTTTATTGGTGATCTGTTATTTAGGCACTGCACCTTTTCATCTGTACTGTCTTATTGGTGAACTGTTATTTATACACTACACCATGTGTATCTGCGCTGTTTTAATGTGATCTGTTATTTAGCACGGCACATTTAATATCTGTGCTGTTTTAATGGTGATCTGTTATTCAGACACTGCATCTCTTATATCTGTGCTGTATTTTTGGTGATGGATTATTTATGCACTGCACGCTTTATATCGTTGCTGTTTTATTGATGATCATTTATTTAGACACTGCATCTTTTACATCTGTGCTATATTATTGGTGATCTGTTTCTAAGACACCGCATCTTTTATATCTGCGATGTTTTATTGGTGATCTGTTATTTTGTCACTGCACCATTTATATCAGTGCTGTTTCATTAGTGATCTGTTATTTAGATGCTGCATGTTTTAAATCTGTGCTGTTTTATTGGCGATCTGTTGTTTAGACACTGCACCGTTTACTTCTGTGCTGTATTATTCGTGATCCGTTTTTAGACGCTGCACCATTTATATCCACGCTGCTTTATTGCTGATCTGTTACTTAATAATTGCACTTTTTATATTTGTGCTGTTTTATTGGTGACCTGTTATTTAGACACTGCACCTTTTATATCTGTGCTGCCGTTTTGGTGATCTGTTGTTTGGACATTGCGCCTTCTATAACTGTGCTGTTTTATTGTTGACCTGTTTGTTAGACACCACTTTTGAAGTCTGTGCTGCTTTATTGCTGATCTGTTATTTAGACACTGCACCTTTTATATCTGCGCTGTTGCACTGTCGATCTTATTCAGACACTGCACCCTTTTTATCTGTGGTGTCTTATTGGTGAACTGTTATTTAGACACGGCAGCATATATATGTGCGCTGTTTTAATGGTGATCTGTTATTTAGACACTGCACGTTTTATATCTGTGCTGTTTTATTGGTGATAGAAGCAAAAAACTGCGGATGCTGGAAATCGAAAACAAAAAAAAACTGGAAAAACTCAGCAGGTCTGGCAGCATCTGTGGAAAGGAGCACAGTTAACGTTTCGAGTCCGCATGACTCTTCAACAGAACTAAGGAAATATAGAAAAGGGGTGAAATATTTCAGGTAGTTTAAGGGCTGGGGGGTGGGGCGGTGGTTGGGACAAGTAGAGCTGGATAGAGGGCCAGTGATAGGTGGAGAGAACCAAAAGATGTCACAGACATCTCTACACCTCCACCAGGATGGTCAGATGGCTCTCCGCTTCTTCCTCCAACAGAGGCACGAACAATCCCCATCCATCACTACTCTCCTCTGTCTGGCTGAACTGGTTCTCACACTGAACAATTTCTCCTTAAACTTGTCTCACTTCCTCCAAATAAAAGGTGTGGCTATGGGTACCCGCATGGGCCCCAGTTCTGCCTGTCTCTTTATGGGGTATGTGGAACATTGCTTGTTCCAGTCCTACTCCGGCCCCCTCCCACAACTCTTTCTCTGGTACATCGATGATTACTTCTGTGCTGCTTCATGCTCTTGTCTGGAGCTGGAAAATTTTTATTAATTTTGCTTCCAATTTCCACCCCTCCATCATTTTCACATGGTCCATCTCTGATACTTCCCTTCCCTTCCTTGACCTCTCTGTCTCAATTTCTGGTGATAGACTGTCCACCAATATCCATTACAAGCCTACTGACTCCCACAGCTACCTCGACTACAGCTCCTTACACCCCGCTTCCTGTAAGGACTCCATCCCATTCTCTCAGTTCCTTCACCTCCGTCGCATCTGTTCTGATAATGCCACTTTCAAAAACAGTTCCTATGAAATGTCCTCCTTCTTCCTTAACCGAGGTTTTCCACCCACGGTTGTTGGCAGGGTCCTCAACCGTGTCTGGCCTATCTCCCACACATCTGCCCTCACACATTCTTCTCCCTCCCAGAAACATTATAGGGTCCCCCTTGTCCTCACTTATCACCCCACCAGCCTCCGTATTCAAAGGATCATCCTCCGCCATTTCCGCCAACTCCATCATGATGCCACCACCAAACACATCTTCCCTTCACCCCCCCTGGTGGCATTCCGTAGGGATTGTTCCCTCCGTGACACCCTGGTCCACTCCTCCATCACCCTCTGCACCTCAACCCCCTCCCACGGCACCTTCCCTTGCAACCGCAGAAGATGCAACACCTGCCCCTTTACTTCCCCTCTCCTCACCGTCCAAGGGCCCAAACACTCATTTCAAGTGAAGCAGCATTTCACTTGCACTTCCCTCAACTTAGTCTACTTCATTCTTTGCTCCCAATGCGGTTTCCTCTACATTGGAGAGACCAAACTCAGACTGGGTGACTGCTTTTCAGAACACCTTCATTCTGTCTGCAAGCATTACCCAGACCTCCCTGTCGCTTACCATTTCAACACTCCACCCTGCTCTCATGCCCACATGTCCGTCCTTGGCCTGCTGCAATGTTCCAGTGAAGCTCAACGTAAACTGGAGGAACAGCACCTCATCTTCCGACTCGGCACTTTACAGCCTTCTGGACTGAATATTGAGTTCAACAATTTTAGACCATGAACTCTCTCCTCCATCCCCGCCCCCTTTCTGATTTTTCCCCCTCCTTTTTGTTTTTTCCAATAATTTATGTGGATTTTTCTTTTCCCACCTATTTCCATTATTTTTAAATGTATTTCCATCCATTGTTTTATCTCTACCTTTTAGCCTTTTCTGATTCCTTCACCCCACCCCACCCCCAGTAGGGCTATCTGTCACTTGCTTGTCCTGCTTTCTACCCTTAAGTAGCACATTCCTTTAGATAATATCACCACCTTCAACACCTCTTTGTCCTTTTGTCTGTGACATCTTTTGGTTCTCTCCACCTATCACTGGCCCTCTATCCAGCTCTACTTGTCCCAACCCCCCCCCCCCACCCCCACCCCCCCAGCCTTAAACCACCTTATGATTCACCCCTTTTCTATATTTCCTTAGTTCTGTGGAAGAGTCATGCGGACTCGAAACGTTAACTGTGCTCCTTTCCACAGATGCTGCCAGACCTGCTGAGTTTTTCCAGGTATTTTTGTTTTTGTTGTATTGGTGGTATGTTATTTAGTCACTGCACCTTTTATATCTGTGCTGTTTTATTGGTGATCTGTTATTTAGACACTGCACTTTTTCTATCTGTGCTGTTTTAATGGTGATCTGTTATTTAGACAATGCACGTTTTATATCTGTGCTGTTTTAATGGTGACCTGTTATTTAGATACTGCACATTTTGAATCTGTGCTATTTTATTGTGGATCTGTTTTTTAAACACAGCACCTTTTATAACTGTGCTGTTTTATTGGTGATCTGTTTTTCAGATGCTGGACCTTTTATATCTGTGCTGTTTCATTGGTGATCTGTTATGTAGACACTGTCCCTTTTATATCTGCGCTGTCTTTTTGATGATCGATTATTTATCCACTGCACATTTTATACCTGCCCTTTTTTGTTGGGGATTTGTTATTTAGTTACTGCACCTTTTACACCTGTGCTGCCTTTTTGGTGATCTGTTGTTTGGACATTGCACCTTTTATATCTGTGCTGTTTTATTGTTGACCTGTTTGTTAGACACTGCACGTTTTATGCCTGTGCTGTTTTATTGGCGATCTGTTATTTAGATGCTGCACCTTTTATATCTGCGCAGTTGCACTGGTGATCTTATTCAGACACTGCACCCTTTTTATCTGTGCTGTCTTATTGGTGATCTCTTATTCAGACACTGCATCATATTTATCTGCATTGTTTTAATTGTCATCTGTTATTTAGACACGACACCTTTTATATCTGTGCTACTTTAATGGTGAGCTGTTATTTAGACACTGCACCTTTCATATCTGCGCTGTTTTATTGGTGATCTGTTATTCAGACAATGCATCTTTTTTATCTGTGCTGTTTTATTGTTCATCTGTTTTTTTACACAGAACCTTTTATATCTGTGCTGCTTTATTGGTGATCTTTTATTTAGACACAGCACCTTTTATATCTGTCCTATTTTATTGTTGATCTGTTATTTAGACAATGCACTTTTTTTATCTGCGCTGTTTTATTGGTGATCTGTTATATAGACACTGCACTTTCTATATCTGTGCTGTTTTATTGTTGATCTGTTGTTTAGACACTGCACCTTTTATATCTATGCTGTTGTACTGGAGATCTTATTGAGACACTGCACCCTTTATACCTGTGCTGTCTTATTGATGATCTGTTGTTCAGACAATGCACCTTTTTTATCTGTGCTGTTTTATTGGTGATCTGTTATGTAGACACTGCACCTTTTTTTCTGTGCTGTTTTATTGTTGATCTGTTATTTACATACTGCAACTTTTATATCTGCGCTGTTTTATTGGTGATTTGTTGTTTAGACACTGCACCTTTCATATCTGCGCTGTTTTATTGGTGATCAGTCATTTTGTCACTGCATCTTTTATATCTGCACTGTTTTATTGGTGATCTGTTATTTAGACACTGCACCTTTTATATCTATGCTGTTGTACTGGCGATCTTATTCAGTCACTGCACCCTTCATGCCTGTGCTGCCTTATTAGTGATCTGTTAGTTAGACACGACACTTTATTTATCGTGATAAATAATCAGTGTGACATTAGTCGTCTCAATTTCTCTACTCCTCTCACCCATTCTAATCTGTCTCGCTCTGAACTTACTGCACTCCGTTCTCTCAGGTCCAACCCCAACATTGTCATCAAACCCGCTGACAAGGGTGGTGACACACTGACCTCTACCTCGCGGAGGTTGAGTGTCAACTCGCAGACACTTCCTCCTACCTCTCCCTGGACCATGACCCCATCACTGAACATCAAGCCATTGTTTCCAGGACTGTCACTGACCTCACCTCCTCTGGAGATCTTCCTCCCACAGCTTCCAACCTGATAGTCGCCCAACCTCGGACGGTCCGCTTCTACCTCCTACCCAAAATCCACAAACAGAACTGTCCCGGCAGACAGATCCTGTCAGCCTGTTCCTGCCCCACGGAACTCATTTCTCGTTATCTTGACTCCCTTCTCTCTCCCCTTTTCCAGTCCCTTCCCACCTACATCCGTGATTCCTCTGACACCTTACGTCACATCAACAATTTCCAGTTCACTGGCCGCAACCGCTTCCTCTTCACCATGGACGTCCAATCCCTCTACACTTCCATCCCCCACCAGGATGGTCTGAGGGCCCTTAGCTTCTTCCTTGAACAGAGGCACGAACAATCCCCATCCACCACTACTCTCCTCCGTCTGGCTGAACTTGTTCTCACACTGAACAATTTTTCCTTTAACTCCTCTCACTTCCTCCAAATAAAAGGTGTGGCTATGGGTACCTGCATGGGCCCCAGCTATGCCTGTCTCTTTATGGGGTATGTGGAACATTCCTTGTTCCAGTCCTACTCCGGCCCCCTCCCACAACTCTTTCTCCGGTACATCGATGATTACTTTGGTGCTGCTTCATGCTCTCGTCGGGACCTGGAAAAATTTATTAATTTTGCTTCCAATCTCCACCCCTCCATCATTTTCACATGGTCCATCTCTGACACTTCCCTTTCCTTCCTTGACCTCTCTGTCTCAATTTCTGGTGATAGACTGTCCACCAATATCCATTACAAGCCTACCGACTCCCACAGCTACCTCGACTACAGCTCCTCACACCCCGCTTCCTGTAAGGACTCCATCCCATTCTCCCAGTTCCTTCGCCTCCGTCGCAACTGTTCTGATGATGCTACCTTCAAAAACAGTTCCTCTGTCATGTCCTCCTTCTTCCTTAACCGAGGTTTTCCACCCACGGTCGTTGACAGGGCCCTCAACTGTGTCCGGCCCATCTCCAGCGCATCCGCCCTCACGCCTTCTCCTCCCTCCCAGAAACATGATAGGGTCCCCCTTGTCCTCACTTATCACCCCACCAGCCTCCGCATTCAAAGGATCATTCTGCGCCATTTCCGCCAACTCCAGCATGCTGCCACCACCAAACACATCTTCCCTTCGCCCCCCCGGCAGCATTCCGTAGGGATCATTCCCTCCGGGACACCCTGGTCCACTCCTACATCACCCCCTACTCCTCAACCCCCACCTATGGCACCTCCCCATGCCCACGCAGAAGATGCAACACCTGCCCCTTCACTTCCTCTCTCCTCACCGTCCAAGGGCCCAAACACTCCTTTCAAGTGAAGCAACATTTCACTTGCATTTCCCCTAACTTAGTCTATTGCATTCGTCGCTCCCAATGCGGCTCCTCTACATTGCGGTCTGTCCACAAGAAAGACCCAAACCTCCCTGTCGCTTGCCATTTTAACACTCCACCCTGCTCTCTTGCCCACATGTCTGTCCTTGGCTTGCTGCATTGTTCCAGTGAAGCCCAACGCAAACTGGAGGAACAGCACCTCATCTTCCGACTAGACACTTTACAGCCTTCCAGACTGAATATTGAATTCAACAACTTTAGATCTTGAACTCCCTCCTCCATCCCCACCCCCTTTCCAGTTCTTCCCCCTCCCTTTTGTTTTTTCCAATGATTTATATAGATTTTTCTTTTCCCACCCATTTCCATTATTTTTAAACCTATACCTGTAATGCCCTGTCAGCCTTTCCACCCCACCCCCACTAGAGCTGTACCTTGAGTGTCCTGCCATCCATTCTTAATTAGCACATTCTCTTAGATAATATCACCACCTTCAACACCTCTTTGTTCCTTTGTCGGTGACATCTTTTGATTATCTGCTCCTATCACTGCTTGCTTGTCCCTACAACCACACACCCCCCCCCAACTTCTCTCCCCCCACCCCCCCCGCCCCCTTCTACCTTAAACCAGCTTATATTTCACCCCTCTTCTAATATTACTCAGTTCTGTTGAAGGGTCACGAGGACTCGAAATGTCAACTCTTTTCTTCTCCGCCGATGCTGCCAGACCTGCTGAGTATTTCCAGGTAATTCTGTTTTTGTTTTATACCTGTCCTGTTTTATTGGTGAACTGCTGTTTAGCCACTGCACCTTTTATATCTGTGCTGCTTTATTGGTGATCTGTTATTTAGACACTGTACATTTTATATCTGCTGTTTTATTGGTGATCTGTTATTTAGACACTGCACCTTTTATATCTGTGATGTTTTATTGTTGATCTGTTATTTTGGAACTGCACCAATTATATATGTGCCTTTTTATTGGTGATCTGTTATTTAAACACTTCACCTTTTATATCTGTGCTGTTTTATTGGTGATCTGTTTTAGACACTGCACCTTTTATATCTGTGCTGCTTTATTGGTGATCTGTTAGTTAGACACTGCACCTTTCATATATGATTTGTTTTATTGCTGATCTGTTATATAGACACTGCACCTTTTTATATCTGTGCTGTTTTATTGTTGATCTGTTATTTAGTCTTTGCGCCTTTTATATCTGTGATGTTTTATTGGTGATCTGTTTTTTAGACACTGTACATCTTCTATATCTGATCTGTTTTATTGTTGATCTGTTATATAGACACTGCACCTTTTATATCTGTGCTGTTTTATTGGTGATCTGTTATTTGAACGCAGCACCCTTTATATCTGCTCTCTTTTATTGGTGATCTGTTATATAGACACTGCACCTTTTTTATCTGTGCTGTTTTATTGGTGATCTGTTTTAGACACTGCACATTTTATACCTGTCCTGTTTTATTGGTGAACTGCTGTTTAGCCACTGCACCTTTTATATCTGTGCCTTTCTTTTGGTTATCTGTTATTTAGACATTTCACCTTTTATGTATGTACTGTTTGATTGGTGATCTGTTATTTAGACACTGCAGCTTTTATATCTGCGCGGTTTTATTTGTGATCTGTTATCTTGACACTGCAACTTATATACCTGCGCATTGTTATTGGTGATCTGTTATATAGGAACTGCAGCAATTATATCTGTGTCTTTTGATTGGTGATCTGTTATATAAACACTTCACCTTTTATATCTGTACTGTTTTATTGGTGATCTGTTATTTAGATGCTGCACTTTTATATCTGCTGTTTTATTGGTGATCTGCTTTAGACACTGCACATTTTATACCTGTCCTGTTTTATTGGTGATCTGTTATTTAGACACTGCACCTTTTATATCTCTGCTGCCTTATTGGTGATCTGTTATTTAGACTCTGTACGTTTTATATCTGTGCTGTTTTATTGGTGATCTGTTATTTAGACACTGTACGTTTTACATCTGTGCTGTTTTATTGGTCATCTGTTTTAGATACTGCACATTTTATACCTGTCCTGTTTTGTTGGTGATCTGATATTTTGACATTGTACTTTTTATATCTGAGCTGTTTTATTGGTGATCTGTTATTTAGACTTTGCACCTTTTATATCTGTGCTGTTTTACTAGTAATTTATTATTTAGACGCTGCACCTTTTAGATCTATGCTGTTTTATTGTTGATCTGTTAGTTAGACTCTGCACCTTTTATCTTTGCACTGTTTTATTGGTGATCTGTTATTTAGACACTGCCCCTATTATATCTGCGCTGCTTGCCTGATCATCTGTGTCATAAAGCTGTTATTGTATATAATATTTTGGAAAATATTTTTCTTTTAATATAGATATTTAGTCTGTGGGTATGCCTTAATTGGATTAAAACCAGGTAGTCTGGGTGCTTTGATGTATTATTTTGAGATGTAAACATGAGATAGCGTACATTTGCATTTTTTTGAATAGAGCATTCAAGAAGTGGAGTGAAAACTTGACGCATATCTAGCAGATACCAAGCAATATATTTATATTATGAATAAAATTAGTACAATGAATGGGGTTTCATTGTTGAAAGGTAAAGTTCAAAGTGTTTGTTGAAACAATGAGAATTAACATTCAATGGGGCTCGTTGGTATAACTTCGTAGTTTTCGGGTTTGCAGGTAGAGGCAATGTAAGATCAAAAGGCAGCTGTAAGCCTCCAACTGGCTCCACAGTGAAAGGAACCTCATTTTGAATTCGTAAGGTGAAAATTCTTTGCCTCCGCAACTGGCATCTCCCCATTCGTCTCAGCCTCATTGGGTGCTTCGATCATTGGCAAAGGGGCGGAGGAGCTGCTGCCCTCATCTGCAGTGCCCTGAGAGGCACCAGCAGAGACGACAGGCAGCTGCTCCACCAAAGTGAGGTCCATTTGGCTCTCCCTTCTCACCATAGATGGATGGCCACTGAGGTGGGATACCTGGTGGCCAAACCACCGCCCACACGGGCACTGACCAGACGAGATCAATGCCCCTGTGAGGGTTTGCAGGTCTGAGCGCAACCCCAGGAACCCCTGATTCTGTCCCTGGAGCTGCCTCTCCATGAGAGTCACCAATCTCTCCATGGAGGAAGCTTGGCGCTCAGTCATGATGCTCAATGCATCGGCCTCGGCCCACGTAGACTCCTCTACCACTGACACCAAGCCAAACAGGGCCTCATGTATCTCCACCAGATGTTCCCGAGCACCCGGCCACATGTCAGCACTTGGCTGCATCGCCCACGACTCCAGAGGCTCATCACCTGCTACAGACTGAGCATGTGCCTGGGCCCCTTCAGTCCTCCAATTGCAGGCGCCATTGGCGCTCTCTGTCTCCGCCAGCTGCTCCAGTGATTGTGAAGTGCCCTCACCACTGTGACCCGGGACACTAGCTGAAGATATGATGCCCACCGAGGTGCCAGTATCTGCGCTGGTGCCTGCTTGGCAGAGATGGTGTGACGCTTCCAATGGTGCAACTTCATGCCCCTCAGGTGTCAGAGAGGGCCCCTGCTGCTCCGGCTCCCGGCCGTGCGCTGATGATGTTGAAAGGAAGAGTAAGGAAATTCGATCAGTTAGCCTGCGGGCAATGTCAATGTACATGGCTGTCCCCTGGCTCATCAAGCCACACGCACTGGGCAAGCCATGTTGGTAACGCCACTCACTGAATAATCAGCAATGGCATGGATGTTGGGAGACGACTGGTTACATGAGTGCTGGCCATACATACCTGCCCATGGAACCCCATCCTCTCCGGCTCCAGTGGACTTGGGCGCGTGCCGCCTCTCCAGGGCCAGTGCCTCCTGCTCATAGCAGCTGAGAATCAATATCTGGGCTGGCCCACCGCCTGTCCTCAGCCGCTCAGCGCTGTTATAAGAATTCTTTTCTTGCAAATGAAAAAATTGCATTGATAAGTGACACTTGTACCATCAATATCCTCGCGGCCAGCCCACCGCAAGCCCAGTTGGCCACTGCAGGTCTGCAGTGCATCCTTCCACCACTGGTGGCTGGCACTCATACTACTATGCCTGGTCCTCTCCCATGCCCACATGCTGCCTTCATCACAGTTGGGAACACAGTTGGAACAGCCGTTGCAAGGAGGCACAATGATGTGGAGTGCAGAGGGCAGCACATCCATATGTGCCACAGGACCTTGAAGATCCCCTCACACCATGTCATTACCCTGACTTCCACATGTCCTGGAATTCGACCAGTGCGCCTGGGTGGAGCTCCTCCGGGTTGAACCCAACACAGTCATGTGGGTGTCACTGCACCACATGCTGCGGGTGCAGAACCCATCTCATCTCAACCCTCTCATGCTAAACACACAGGTAATCTCTGGTGCGCTGCCCAGCTAAGGACACATGTTGTCACTATCTCATTGCACTTAGGCCACTCAGACAAGGGTCGACCACCAGCAAAGAAGAAGGTTACATAATGGGGACAGAGAATGATGCCAACATGCTTCTCACCCTACCCATGCACAGCAGGTTGTTGAAGTGCTTGCTGCACTGGGTCCAGGAGCGCTGCATCACGTCGTGGGAGCTCACAATATCCGCAACCTCCTCCCAAGCACGCTTTGTCAAGTGGGGTGGCCTCCTCCTCCCGTCCTCGTGGAGAAGCACATCCTGTCATGCTGCCACCTCCTCGGAGGGCAGCAAGGAACTCATCAGAAAACCTGGGCGCACACTGGCCACCGGCACTACCCTCCTGCATGTCTCTTTCTGATTTGCCTTGCCCCCAATCTCTGGCCATGTACAGCAGCCTTGGTGTGGCTGCAGCTTGTTCTTTAAACAGGCCACCGGACACCATTGGACCTGGTGGCGATTGTCGTTCCGCCTGCGCCCGTGCACTCCCACCGTCCCCGGGAGTTGCCAAACACGCTGGGCGGGCCTTAATTGGCTAGCCCGCGCAAAATGGCGGCGCCCGCACCTGCACTCTCCGCCCGATATGGGGAAAATTCTCCCCCTAGAGAACTAGTGGTCTGATTCCTGAGTCGCATCTCAAAAATAACACTTAAAATTAGTGATTAATACAGTTGTTTAAAGTTTCCCTCTGGGATATTTAAATAACTCCACTTTACCAAGTTCATCGGTCATAACATCTGTTTTTTAGACAATGCACCTTTCATATCTGTGCTGTTTTACTGTTAATCTGTTATTTAGATACTGTACCTTAATATCTGTGCTGTTCTATTGGTGATCAGTTATTCAGACACTACACCTTTT
The DNA here is from genome assembly GCF_964194155.1 of Cetorhinus maximus. NCBI lineage: Eukaryota > Metazoa > Chordata > Chondrichthyes > Lamniformes > Cetorhinidae > Cetorhinus > Cetorhinus maximus. The sequence continues at coordinate 172,051,685 of NC_135883.1, forward strand.
GTATTTGTGCTGTTTTACTGTTGATCTGTTGTTTAGACACTCCACCTTAATATCTGTGCTGTTTTATTGGTGATCTGTCATTCAGACACTGCAACTTTTATATTTGTGCTGTTTTATTGGTGACCTGTTATTCAGGCACTGCTCCTTTTATATTTGTGCTGTTTTATTGGTGTTCTGTTACTCAGACACTGCACCTTTTATATCTGCACTGTTTTACTGTTGATCTGTCATTTAGACACTGTACCTTAATATCTGTGCTGTTCCATTGGTGATCTGTTATTTAGACACTGCACCTTTTATCTCTGCACTGTTTTATTGGTGATCTGTTATTTAGACACTGCACTTTTTACATCTGCGCTGCTTTACTGATCACCTGTGTCAGAAAGCTATTATTGCATATAGTATTTTGGAAAATATTTTTCTTTTATTGTTGAAAGGTAAAGTTCAAAGTGTTTGTTGAAACAATGAGAATTAACATTCAATGGGGCTGGTCAGTATAACTTCAGTAGTTTTCGGGTGTGCAGGCAGAGGCAATGTAAGATCAAAAGGCAGCTGTAAGCCTCCAACTGGCTCCACAATGAAAGGAACCTCATTTTGAATTCGTAAGGTGAAAATTCTTTGCCTGGTGTCTGGTTAAGTTTATGGGCTGCTGTAGCCTTAATGGAGATTAGTTTGGGAAATTGTTAAAAGTTATGATAGTAATAATTTGTAGTCATGTGTACATATATTTAACCTGTGTAAGTTAATAAAATGTTACATTTAATTTAATATTAAACCTTGAGAACTCCTGGTTTGATTCTTGAGTTTAGAGTCGCGTCTCAAACATAACACTTAAAATTATTGATTAATACAGTTGTTAAAAGTTTCCCTCAGGGATATTTAAATAACTCCACTTTACCAACTGCATCGATCATAACATATGTTATTTAGACACTGCACCTTTCATATCTGTGCTGTTTTATTGGTGATCTATTATTTAGACACTGCACCTTTTTTATCTGTGATGTTTTACTATTGATCTGTTATTTAGACGCTGTACCTTAATATCTGTGCTGTTTTATTGGTGATCATTTATTTAGACACTGCAGCTTTTATATCTGTGCTGTTTGATTGGTGATCTGTTATTTAGACACTGCACCTTTTATATCTGCGCTGTTTTATGGGTGATCTGTTATTTAGACACTCCATTTTTATGTCTGTGCTGTTTTATTGGTGATCTGAATTTAGACACTGCACCTTTTACATCTGTGCTGTTTTATTGGTGATCTGTTATTTAGACACTGCACCTTTTACATCTGTGCTGTTTTATTGGTGATCTGTTACTTAGACACTGCACCTTTTACATCTGTGCTGTTTTATTGGTGATCTGTTATTTAGACACTGCACCTTTTATATCTGTGCTGTTTTATTGGTGATCTGTTATTTAGACACTGCAGCTATTAAATCTGTGCTGTTTTATTGGTGATTTGTTATTTAGACATGGCACCTTTTGTATCTGCACTGTTTTAGAACATAGGAACATAAGAACATAAGAACTAGGAGCAGAAGTAGGCAATTCAGCCCCTCGAGCCTGCCCTGACATTCAATACTGATGGCTGATCTCATTTCGGCCTCAACTCCAATTTCCCGTCCTCTCCCCATAACCTTTCAACCCATTACTAATTAAAAATGTGTCTATCTCCTCCTTAAATTTATTCAGTGTCCCGGCATCCACTGCACTCTGAGGTAGTGAATTCCACAGATTCACGACCCTTTGAGAAAAGTAATTCCTCCTCATCTCTGATTTAAATCTATCACCCTTTTAGCCTAAAACTATGGCCTCTTGTTTTAGAATGCCCCACAAGGGGAAACATATGCTCCATGTCTACTTTCTCTATCCCCTTTAGCATCTTATATATCTCAATTAGATCTCCTCTCATCCTTCTAAACTCCAGCGAGTAGGCCTAAACTGCTCAATCTCTCCTCATAAGACAAGCCCCACATCTCTGGAATCAATTTAGTGAACCTCCTCTGAACCAGCTCTAATGCAACTACATCCTTCCTCAAGTAACGGAGCCAAAACTGTGCACTGTACTCCAGGTGTGGTCTCTCCAATGCCTTGTACAGTTGCAACAACACTTCCCTATTTTATACTCTATTCCTTTAGCAATAAATGCCAAAATTCCATTTGCCTTCCTTATTACCTGCTGTACCTGTATACTAGCTTTCAGCGATTCATGCATGAGGACACCCAGATCCCTCTTCACTGAAGCATCCTGAAGTTTCTCTCCATTTAAATAATAAGTCGCTTTTTATTCTTCCGACCAAAATGGACAACCTCACACTGATCCACGTTAAACTCCATCTGCCTAATTTTTGCCCATTCATCTAACCTGTCCACATCCATTTGTAAATTTCTTATTTCTTCATTGCAACTTACTTTCCCATCTATTTTGGTGTCATCTGCAAATTTAGTTATAGTACCTTCTATCCCTGAATCCAAGCCATTAATATATATTGTAAATAGTTGGGGCCCAAGGACTAGTGGCACCCCATTAGTTACAGCATGCCATCCAGAAAAAGACCCATTTATCCCGACTCTCTGCTTTCTGTTGGTTCACCAATCCTCTATCCCAGCTAATATATTACTCCTAACTCCGTGTGATCTTATCTTGTGCATTAATCTTTTGTGCGGCACCTTATCAAAGGCCTTCGGTAAGTCCAGATATACTACATCTACAGGATCCCCATTATTCACTTTGCTTGTCACATCTTCAAAGAACTTTAGCAAATTAGTCAAACATGGTTTACTCTTCATAAAACCATGCTGACTTTGATGGATTGCATTTTGACTTTCCAAATGCCCCATGACTCCTTCCTTAATAATGGAGTCCAACAATTTCCCAACAACAGACATTAAACGAACTGGTCTATAGTTTCCTACTTTCTGCCTCCCCCCACTTTTTGAATAAGGACGTTATATTAGCATTTTTCCAATCCACTGGAACCTTTCCAGAATCCAGGGAATTATGGAATATTATAGCCAATGCATCCACTATCTCTGCTGCCACTTCCTTTAAGGCCCTGGGATGTAGGCCATCAGGTCCTGGGGACTTGTCACCCTTTAATCCCAATAGTTTGCTCAGTACTTTTTCTCTAGTGATGGCGATTGATCTAAGTTCCTCCTTCTCTATACACTCTGCACTACCTGTTACTATTGGGGTGGTACTAGTGTCCTCCACTGTGAAAACTGAGGCAAAATATTGATTAAGTGTCTCTGCCATTTCTGCGTTCCCCACTATTAACTCCCCAGTCTCATCCTCCAAGGGATCAACATTTACTTTAGCTCCTCTCTTTCCTTATATATACTTATTGAAGCTTTTGCTATCAGTTTTTACATTTTGCACTAGTTTTCTTTCATAATTTACCTTTGCCCTTTTTATTATTTTTTTTAGTAACCCTTTGTTGATCTTTAAAAGTTTCCCATTCTTCCAGCCTGCCACTGACCTTTGCAATTGGGATGCCTTAGTTTTTACCTTTATGTTATCTTTAACTTCCTTGCTTAGCCATGGATGCTTTCTTGCCCTCTTGTCACCTTTCCTCCTCTTTGGAATATGTTTTACTTGGGAGGAATTGAATATCTCCTTAAATATCTGCCACTGTTCATCAACTATCCTATCTTGTAGTCTTCCTGCCCAGTCTACTAGGACCAAATCTGCCCTCATGCCTATGTAGTTATCTTTGTTTAACTTCAGAACACTAGTATGGGAATCAAGGTTCTCGCTCTCAAACTAAACTTGAAATTCTAGCATGTTATGATCACTCTTCCCTAGAGGATCCTTTACTATGAGATAATTAATTAATCCCATTTTATTACACAAAACTAAATCCAGAATAGCCTGCTCCCTGGTTGGTTCCACAACTTATTGCTCCAAGAAACAATCTCTAATACACTCTATGAACTCTCCCTCGAGGCTACCCTTGCCAATTTGATTAGTCCAGTCTATATGCATATTAAAATCACCCATGATTACTGCTGTGCCTTTCTTACAAGCTCCCAGTATTTCCTGGTTTATACTGTGCCCTACTGCTGAATTACTATTTGGGAACCTATAGATTACTCCCACCAGAGACTTCTTTCCCTTGCTATTTCTTATTTCTACCCAGACTGACTCTACCTCTTGCTCTCCAGTGCCTATATCATTCCTCACTATACCACTGATCTTTTCCTTTACGAACAAAGCTACTCCACCTCCTTTTCCTTCCTGCCTATCCTTCTGAAACACTGAGTACCCTTGGATATTCAACTCCCAAACCTGTTCTCCCTGTAACCACATCTCAGTAATTGCCACCAAATCATAGCTATTTATCTCTATTTGCGCTGTTAACTCATTAGTTTTATTCTGAATGCTACGCGCATTCAGATAAAAAGCCTTTAAGTTTGCCCTATTGTCAGTTTTCCCTACTCTTATATGATTCTTTGGTGCAATATGGTGTTCACATTCTGTCCCTTCCTTTCACTTTTTGGTAACAATCAGCCTCGTCACTAACCTGCACTCTTACCCTCTCCTTAAACTTTGATTTTTTATATTTCCATGCAACTGAGCCCTCCCTCCCACTATTTAGTTTAAAGCCCTATCTACAACCCTAGTTATGCGATTCTCCAGGACACTGGTTCCAGCATGATTCAAATGGAGCCTGTCCAAACAGAATAGCTCCCTCTTTCCCCAGTACTGGTGCCAATGTCCCATGAATTCGAACTCATTTCTCCCACACCAATCTTTGAGCCACGCATTTACCTCTTTAATCTTATTGACCCTGTGCCAATTAGCTCGTGGCTCAGGTAGTTATCCGGAGATTATTCCCTTCTTGCTTCTGCTTTTTAATTTAGTCCCTAGCTGCTTGTATTCCCTCAGCAGAACCTCTTTCCTCATTCTACCTATATCATTGGTACCTACATGGGCCATGACAACTGGATCTTTCCCCTCCCACTCCAAGTTCCTCTGCAGCCCAGATGAGATATCCATAACCCTGGCACCCAGGTAGGCAACACAGCCTTCGGTACTCTCGATCCTGGCTACAGAGAACAGTATCTATTCCCCTAACTATACTATCGCCGATTACAACTACATTTCTCTTTTCTCCCCCAGCTTGAATGGCTCCCTGTACCACAGTGCTATGGTCAGTTTGCTCATCCTCCCTCCAGTCCCCGCACTCGTCCACACAGGGAGCAAGAATCTCAAACCTGTTGGATAAGGGCAAGGGCTGAGGCTCCTGGAGTGCTACTTCCTGGATCCCTCTACCTGCCTCATTCATAGTCACACCCTCCTGTCCCTGACGACTGGCCAAATTTAAGGTAGTTAATCTAAGGGGTGTGACTGTCTCCTGAAATATAGTGTCCAGGTAACTCTCCCCCTCCCTGATGTGTCGCAGTGTCCGAAGCTCAGGCTCCAGCTCATCAACTCTGAGCTGGAGTTCCTCGAGCAACCAACATTTGCTACAGATGTGGTCACAATGGGGTCCACCTGCTTCCACATCAGACAGCTACAAAACATCGCCTGGCCCTGCATCTCTATTTTATTTAATTAGTTTTTCAATTTGTTTTTAAATTTCCTACTGGTCTTTCGTTTATCAATCTGCAAAATATTTTCCTATTTACCTTTAATCTGAAAGCAAGTTAGAATAGAGATTCAAAATACACTTTTTAAAATCAATTGGAACTCGCTCTCTCTGCTGAGTTGAAGCTGAAGTGTTAGGCCTCCAATCCTGGGCCCCAGTAGTCTCCTTTAATCTGAAATCAACTTACAATAGGTAGTTCAAACTAGCAGTTACTTACCAACCAATGAACTTACGGTTTTCCTGTGATGTTGCTCTTTGTTTTTTTTCACTTGGCGACAGTGACTACAGAGGATACTCTTCCCAGACTGCTTCCCGGCGACGGTGACTACAGAGGATACTCTTCCCAGACTGCTTCCCGGCATCGGTGACTGCAGAGGATACTCTTCCCAGACTGCTTCCCAGCAACGGTGACTACAGAGGATACTCTTCCCAGACTGCTTCCTGGCAATGGTGACTGCAGGGAATACTCGTCCCAGATTGCTTCCCGGCAATGGTGACTGCAGAGGATACTCTTCCCAGATTGCTTCCCAGCGACGGTCACTGCAGAGGACACTCTTCCCAGGCATATTGGTCATTTATTGGTGATCTTTTATTCAGACACTGCACCTTTTATATCTGCACTGCTTTATTGGTGATCTGTTATTGAGACACTGCATCTTTCCTCACTATTGCGTTAATTTCCTCTTTAACCAGCAATGCAACTCCACTGCCTTTTCCTTTTTGTCTGTCCTTCCTAAATACTAAATACCCCTGGATGTTCAGCTCCCATCCCTGGTCACCCTGCAACCATGCCTCCGTAATCCCAACTATATCATACCTGTTTACATCTATTTGCACGGTTAATTCATCCACTTCATTGCGAATGCTCCTCGTGTTAAGGCACAGCCTTAAGGCTTGTCTTTTTAATATTTCTTGTCCCGTTCCCACTATTTTTCACTGAGGCCCTGTTTGATTCTTGCTCTTGATTTCTCTATCACTTTGCTTATTCCCCTTCCTGTCTTTTGTTCTTGTCCTTGATTTCCCCTCCTCTGACTCCTCGCATAGGTTCCCATCCCCTGCCATTTTAGTTTCAACCCTCCCCAACCACTCTAGCAAATATTCCCCCTAAGACATCAGTCCCGGTCCTGCCCAGATATAACCCGTCCAGTTTGTACTGGTCCCACCTCCCCCAGAACTGTTCCCAGGAATCTGAAACCCTCTCCCTCACACCATCTCTTCAGCCACATATTCATCCGATATATCCTGCTATTTCTACTCTGACTAACACATGGCACTGGTTGTAATCCTGAGATCACTACCTTTGAGGTCCTACTTTTCAACTTACTTCCTAACTCCCTATATTCTGTTTTTAGGACCTAATACCTTTTTTAACCTATGTTGTTTGTACCAATGTGTACCTCGACCTGTTCACCCTCCCCCTTCAGAATGTCCTGTAGTCGCTCTGAGACATCCTTGACCCTAGCACCAGGGAGGCAACATACCATCTTGGAGACAAAAACAAGAATAAAATACCTGGAAAAACTCAGCTGGTCTGACAGCATCTGCGGAGAGGAATACAGTTAACGTTTCGAGTCCGTATGACTCTTCAACAGAACTAAGGAAAAATAGAAGAGAGGTGAAATATAAGCTGGTTAAAGGGAGGGGTTGGGACAAGTAGAGCTGGATGGAGGGCCAGTGATAGGTGGAGATTGCCAAAAGATGTCATAGACAAAAGGACAAAGAGGTGTTGAAGGCGGTGATATTAGCTAAGAAATGTGCTAATAGGTGACATTAAGGGTAGAAAGCAGGACGAGCAAGGTACAGAAAACCCTAGTGGGGGTGGGGTGGGGGGAAGGGATCGAAATAGGCTAAAAGGTAGAGATAAGACATTGGATGGAAATACATTTAAAAATAATGGAAATAGGTGGGAAAAGAAAAATCTATATAAATTATTGGAAAAAAGGGGGATGGGAAAGGGGGTGGGGATGGAGGAGAGAGTTCATGACCTAAAGCTGTTGAACTCAATATTCAGTCCAGAAGGCTGTAAAGTGCCTAGTCAGAAGATGAGGTGCTGTTCCTCCAGTTTGTGTCTTGGAATCTCGTTTGTGGCCACAGAAATGCCTATGAAATCCCCTTACAAATGAATCACCTATATCGATTGCATTCCCACACTTTTTGCTCCTCCCCTGAGCAGCAGAGCCAACCGTGGTGCAACTAATGTGGCTGTTGCTGCTTTCTCCTGAGAGGCCATTCCCCCCAACGGTATACAAAGCGGTACATCTGTTTTGCAGCGGAATAGCAACAGGAGATTCCTGTACTGCCTGCCTAGTCCTCTTGCTCTGCCTGGTGGTCACCCATTCCCTTCCTGTCTGTGGACTCTTAGCCTGCGGTGTGACCACCTCTCTATACATGCTATCCTAGATACTCTCCACCTCACGGATTAGTGATCTCTTATTTAGACACTGCAACTTTTATATCTGTGCTGTTTTATTGGTGATCTGTTATTTAGACACTGCACCATTTATATCTGTGCTATTTTACTGGTGATCTGTTATTTTGACACTGCACCTTTTTAAATCTGTGCTGTTTTACTGGTGATCTGTTATTTAGACACTGCACCTTTTATATCTGTGCCGTTTTACTGGTGATCTGTTATTTTGACACTGCACCTTTTATATCTGTGCCGTTTTACTGGTGATCTGTTATTTAGACACTGCACCTTTTATATCTGTGCCGTTTTACTGGTGATCTGTTATTTTGACACTGCACCTTTTTAAATCTGTGCTGTTTTATTGTTGATCTGTTATTTAGACATTGTACCTTTTATATCTATGCTGTTTTATTGTTGATCTGTTATTTAGACATTGTACCTTTTATATCTGCGCTATTTTATTGATGATCTTTTATTTAAACACAGCACCTTTTATATCTATGCTGTTTTATTGGTGATCTGTTATTTAGACACTGCACCTTTTATATCCGTGCTGTTTTATTGGTGATCTGTTATTAGACACTGCACCTTTTATATCTGTGCTGTTTTATTGGTGATCTGTTATTAGACACTGCACCTTTTAAATCAGCGCTGTTTTATTGATGATTTGTTATTTAGGCATCGGGCGTCATGATGAACATGAGTGGACAATATGGTGAGAAGGTTTCATGTCACTGTAAAACCAGTTTGCGATCATCCACTTGGCCCCTCAGTGGTGGGCCTCCTTTTCCATCACCAGATGTCAGGAACTTCATTTTAATACATTTTTATATCATTATAAGCCCTGATCGCCAGAATCATCCCCTCACACTTGATCATCCAAGCAGTGTCTCACAACAGCAATTAGAAGGCATGCACTTGGCAGGCTGCACTTCGAACGGAACTCAGAGGTGAGTGCACACTAACATTGCGCAGCAATCCAGTGGGTTGGCTGTTGGATTTCAAGTTTGAGGTGCCATGCATTCAGGCACGGGAACAGGCAAGTCGTATTTGCCTGCCTGGCTTACAGTGTTGTGCTGAGGCAAGGGCTGTACCGTGGTTGGGACAAGTTGGGGGACAAGGGTTGCATTGCGGTTGGGGTGAGTTGGGTGGGGCAAGGGCTGCTCGGCCACTGGGGTGAGTTGGGGGACAAGGGCTGCTCAGTGGTTGGGGTGAGTTGGGGGGACAAGGGCTGCTCAGTGGTTGGGGTGAGTTGGGGGGACAAGGCCTCCTCAGTGGTTGGGGTGAGTTGGGGGACAAGGGCTGCTCACTGGTTGGGGTGAGTTGGGGTGAGCAAGGGCTGCACTGCGGTTGATGGTCGTACACAAGCATGTGTGGGGTGGGGGAGGGAAGTGGCCACACATTAGGGAAACCTTGTATAAAGTGACCGTTCCTCTGCAGCTGAGACAGTTCAGGTGCAGCCACATTAACATGCTTGGACTTGGGTCTCTAGCTTTTCTGCCCACTCAAGCAACACAGAGGCATGAAGTGCCAACAAATGCTCCAGAGATTTTCACCCCTTGGGCACAAACGGCAAGCTAATGAACATTTCGGTGGACTGCAGAACAGTTGGACAGCTGGGCAAGTTGCACATCTCCTTGCAAAAGCTGGCCATGGAGCAGTCGCTTGTGGAGGCGCTCACAGCTCCTTGCAATGTCATAATTCCGGTTTGGACCAGTCTCCCCCATAGTTCAAGCTAACAGTGCAGCCTTGCAGTGTGGGTTAGGAGAATGCCTGCACCTGAGCTGAGAGCACAGCATGCAGTCCAATGGGCAAAGCTGCTGCCAATCGATCAGGTGGAGTGGGGTGGAGGAAGGTGGAGTCTCGGGCAGCCATGCAGTGCACTAAACTCCAGCCATCCAAGTGGTGGCCAGCACTTGTGTAGGGGGGAACTTAAAAAGGAAATTAGGAGAGCAAAAAGGGGGCATGAAAAAGCATTGGCATGTAAAATAAAAGGAAAATCCAAAGTTATTTTACAAGTACATTAAGAGTAAGAGGATAACTAGGGAAAGAGTAGGGTCCATTAAGGACCATAGTGGTAATTTGTGTGTGGAGCCGGAAGATGTAGGTAGGGTTCTAAGTGAATACTTTGTGTTGGTGTTCACAAGTGAGAGGGACGATGTGGGTATGGAAATCAGGCAGAAGGACTGTGATATAATTTAAGAAATTAGCATAAAAAGGGAGGAGGTTCTGAGTGGTCTGGCAGGCTTAAAAGTAGATAAATCTCCAGGCCCGGATGAAATGTATCCCAGGCTGTTGAGTGAGGCAAGGGAGGAGATAGCAGGGGCGCTGGCAATAATTTTCAATACCTCTCTGGCCACAGGAGAGGTGCCAGAGGACTGGAGGACAGCCAATGTGGTACCGTTATTCAAGAAGGGAGGAAGGAATAAACCAGGGAACTACAGGCCAGTCAGTCTAACCTCAGTGGTGGGGAAACTATTGGAAGCAATTCTGAGGGACAGAATTAATCTACACTTGGAGAGGCAGGGATTAATCAAGGTCAGTCAGCATGGCTTTGTTAAGGGGCAGGTCATGTCTGACCAATTTGTTTGAATTTTTCGAAGAGGTGACCAGGTATGTAGATGAGGGCAATGCATTTGACGAAGTTTACTTGGACTTCAGCAAGGCTTTTGATAAGATCCCGCATGGGAGGCTGGTAATGAAGGTAAGAGCTCATGTGATCCAAGTCAATTTGGCAAATTGGATTGGCTGAGTGGCAGGAAGCAGAGGGTGATGGTCAAGGGGTGTTTTTGTGACTGGATACCTGTGTCCAGTGGAGTTCCACAGGGATCGGTGTTGGGTCCCTTGCTGTTTGTGGTATATGTAAACGATTTAGACTTGAATGTAGGAGGGTTGATCAGTAAGTTTGTGGATGACATGAAAATTGATGGGGTGAAAATAGTGAGGAGGATAGCTTTAGATTACAGGAGGATATGGATGGGCTGGTCAAATGGGCTGATCAGTGGCAAATGGAATTTAATCCTGATAAGTGTGAGGTGATGCACTTGGGCAGGACAAACAAGGCACGAGAATACATGATGAATGGTAGGACCCTGGGAAGTACCGAGGATCAGAGGGACCTTGGCGTGTGTGTCCATTTAAGGTAGCAGGACAGGTGGATAAGGTGGTTAAGAAGGCATATGGGATATTTGCCTTTATTAGCTGAGGCGTAGAATATAAGAGCAGGGAGGATATGCTGGAACTGTATAAAACGCTGGTTCGGCCAAAGCTAGAGTATTGCATGCAGTTCTGGAATCCGCATTATAGGAAGGATGTGATTGCACTAGAGAGAGTGCAGAGGAGATTTACCAGGATGTTGCCTGGGCTGGAGAGTTTTAGTTATGATGAGAGATTGGATAGACTAGGGTTATTTCTCCTGGAGCAGAGGAGATTGAGAGGGGACATGATTGAGGTGTATAAAATTATGGGTATAGATAGGGTAGACAGGAAGAATTTTTTCCCCTTGGTGGAGGGATCAATAACTAGGGGGCATAGATTTAAGGTAAGGGGCAGGAGGTTTAGAGGGGATGTGAGGAAGACTTTTTTCACCCAGAGAGTGGTGGGAATCTGGAACTCACTGCCTGAAAGGGTGGTAGAGGCAGAAACCCTCATAACATTTAAGAAGTATTTGGATGTGCACTTGCGATGCCCTGACATATAAGGCTATGGGCCTAGTGCTGGAAAATGGGATTAGAATAGTTAGGTACTTGTTTGACCGGCACAGACTCGATGGGCTGAAGGGCCTTTTTCTGTGCTGTAGACCTCTATGACTCTATAGCTATGACACTCTCTGAGATGCGTTCAGGGGCCTTCAGACTTAACCAAGAGAGGTTCTTAGTATGCCCATGCTAACCGATGCATCTCTCTCTTTCATCCTGCAGGAGGAGTACATCAGGAGATGGAGCCCAGTGACCTAGTTATATGCCTCATGGCTTACAGAGAGTGGAGACACAGAAGAAGGGTGTGACAGAAGCGCCTGGCTGAGCACTGGAAGGAGCCGAACCCTCAAGAAGAAGGGGTGGCTGGGGCTCCCGCACACGCCACTGAAGAGCCACAGCGCGCCATCATGGTCAGCACCTAGCTAGACCCAGGGTTTATAGACGCCACCTGTCATTCCTGCAGATGACCGAGAACCAGTGTCGCTGAAGACTGCAGATGTCTAGGGAACTGGTTGGCCACATCTGCCACCTGCTGCAGGATTTGGCGCCACAGGTGACCTCTGTAGGTTATCACAAGCCTCCACATACAAATGCATCCATGAGGTCATGGACGCCATATTCACGAAGGCTCACAACTTTGCGCATTTCACCTGGAATCAGGGAAGCCAGGAAGCAAGACCGCTGGGATTTGCACAGATCTCAGATTTCCCACAGGTGAAGGGTGCCATTGACTCCTCTCACATGCATTCAGATCTCTGTGGCAACAACCGATCAATTACAATAAAAACAGAAAATGCTGGAAAAACACAGGTGGTCTAACAGCATCTGTGGAGAGAGAAACAGAGTTAACATTTTGAGTCTATATGACCCTTCTTCAGAAGGGTCAAAAGTAAGATGAGAAGTAAGGTATTTTTAGAGTGGAAAGTGAATGATTTGGATCATGAAGAGGGATTCAACCTTTTATTACAATTTTTGTGTGAGTCTTTTTACAAAAAGGATGTATTTGGAGGCATATAAAGCTTGGACAATCTTTGACAGGTTTTGGAAATCAGATGATCAGTCCATGGAAGAATATATCATGGATTTTGATAAATGGTATAGGAGACTACAGAGATTTGAACTTGAAATTCTGGAATTGGTATTGGCGTTTAAATACTGGACTGTGCTTGCATTTCCCACATTGATAGTCTTTTACTACTAACAGAGGTTCAATTCCAGGGGAAAGAAACTCTCCTAGATCAAATGGCTGCTGCCCTAAAAAAATTTCTGGGGAAACAGTCGTTTCCAGTCACTTTTTTAGCAAATGTGAACAACTATGCCGTGAAACAAAGAACAGAGGATTCAATGGTGGTTGAATTTTGAGGGACGGTGACCATAGGTGTTTAAATCCAAAAACTGCACGGAGAATGGTTAATCGGTGATTTCGGTATGATTCCTAGTATCATTATGCAATGAACTGCCCACAGCGAAGGAATCGCATTTTTGAAGTGACCCATGAGACAGATGCATCTGAGTCTGAAAATGATGGTGACTGGCATGATGGAATTGTATTGGTCACTGAGTTTGAATCCAGTGATGAGTATATTGATGGTAGATTCCTTCAACTATGCAGTTCTGGACAGTGGTCACACTTTATGGTGTGTGGCATGGACTGGCTTGACTGCTATCTGGAGTGTCTCAATGAGGCAGACTGGTGGAAGGTCAAGGAGTATGAAAGCTCTACCTCCTTCAGGTTCGGAGATGACAATACATTAACATCCTCCAAACGGGTGGTCCTCCCTTGTAAGATAGCAGGGATCAATCTGTTTATCAGTGCTGATGTGGTTTCTAGTGAGATACCGCTATTGTTAAGTCTATCTGCAATGAAGAAGGCTCAGATAACACTACATATGAAGAATGATAGAGCAGTTGTGTTTGGAAAAAATGCGGATCTACATTTTATTAGGTCAGGCTATTACTACCTGCCACTAAGGAAGCCAGAGATTTCTCATCAAAAAGTTCATGAAGTTTTGTTAACTGCTGAGAATAAGAATTTGGTGGACAAAAAGAGGATCATTTGGAAGCTACATAGATCGCTTGCGCATTTGGAGCCACAGAAACTGAACATCTACTTTGAGATGCGGGAGTGGTCGACAAAGGATAGGGTGACCTTATTGAACAAATCACTGCTCAGTGTAAAATTTGTCTTAAATATTGCAAGGCACCATTGTGTCCTGTTGTCAGGTTGCCACTAGCCAGGGGGCTGAATTTTGCTGTCAGCGAGCAGGGGGCGGGGCTCACTCGCCAACACGTAAAATGACACGCGATGACGTCGGGCGGAACCCGTGAAGTCATCCCGCCCCATTTAAATTTTCAGGAAGGCGGGCCCGCAGCAAAATCAGCTGTGCGCCCGCCGACCTGTCAATGGCCAATTGAGGCCATTGACAGGATCATTGAAACATTTAAAGGACCTGCCCGTCCAACCTTAAGGTTGGTGGACAGGCCAGGAGCCCCAGCGGGCTTCTGAAAAAACATGAAACCTCATTCACCGGTGGGATGAGGTCTCATGCAGGGTTCTAAAAAGTTTAATAAAGTTTTAGTGTAATTTATGAACATGTCCCATATCATGTGACATTGTCACATGAGGGGAACATGTTGAGGATTTTTTTTCATTTCTATTTTTAATCTTTTTAAAGGGTCAGCGATCTCCCTGAGGCAGCATTTAGCCTCAGGGAGATGTGCGCTCTTTCGTGCGCATGAGCAAAAGAGTGCACTCTCACTTTTGGGGAATCCCCCCCGCCCGCACAGGAAGCGCACAGCTTCTCCGGCGGGGACCGGCCCCCCACCTGCCGGAGGCCCACCCGCTCGGCAGGCAGAAAATTCTGCCCAGGGAGTTTAACGATGCAGTGGCAATGGACTTGAAAGTTTGGGACAAGGATAGGTGTATTTTTTTACTACACTTCATAGATATGCCAACCAGGTTTAGCCTATCCATTGTAATACATAGTAAAGACAAAGGGACTGTTTTTGAAAAGGTCATGGAGAAATGGGTAGGAACAGGATTAAGAACACCAACAATGTTCCTGACAGATAATGGCGGGGAATTTGCCAATGAGGAATTTTGAGATATGCGCGAAAATTTAAACATAATTATGCACACGGCAGCTGAGAGCTCATTTAGTAATGGCCTTTGCGAAAGAAACCACGCAGTAATAGATTACATGTTACATAAAATATTGGCTGATCAACCAAACTGTAAATTGTAAACAGCACGAGCATAAGCGGTGCACGCAAAGAACTCTTTGCAAATGGTTGGTGGGGTACAGTCTGTACCAGTTGGTGTACGGAAGAAATCCAAAGTTGCCTTTGGTGCTATCAGATGCTTCCCCTGCTGTAGAAGGGACGAGCATTAGCTCCACCTTTTCTGCTCATCTGAATGTTTTGCTTGAAGGCAGAAAAGCTTTCATTAAAACTGAGAAAATTCGGCTAGCACAATGACACCGTATAAGACCATCGGGAATACAGTTGAGACAAGGAGACATGGTATATTATAGAAAGGAAGGCCAGAAAAAGTGGAAAGGACCTGGCAAGATAATAGGGAGTGATGGGAAAGTAGTAATTGTGCAACACGGCAATCAAACTGTTAGGGTACATTCTTCAAAGTTAATTGGTACTGACTATACCTTTAAAGGTTCTGAACAGGACATAGAAAGCGAGGAGGCACCATGGACTTCACATACATACACACACATACACAATGGGTAGTTATGAGGAGCAGATGACGGCAGATACAGGGTTGACTGTCCATGAACAAAGTAACACAGAAGTACAGGATAATGCTATTCATTCAAAAGGGCAACTATCCTAAGTAGGACCAAAGGTAACATACATGCCAGAAGGGACCAGTGTATGGAGGGATGCCACCATCATAGAGAGAGCAGGAAAGGCCACTGGTACATTGGCTAAACGTGCTGGATGAAGGACAGGAGACAAGATCTATGGATTGGCAAATCAAGGTAAAGATGTGGAAACCCAGAAAGCATAATTTGAGTTCTGACAGTGGACCAGAAAGTGGCGTGACCCCAGAAAAAAATCAAGGACTTGCATATGGGGTCCTGCTCGCATGGGAGAAAGGTCGTACAGGAGAGAATTTTCTCCCCGTCTGGGGGGCTGACTGGGAGCAGGCGCATGCGGGTGTGCAGCCATTTTACGTGGGCGGGCCAATTAACA
This sequence comes from Cetorhinus maximus, assembly GCF_964194155.1. Classification (NCBI taxonomy): domain Eukaryota; kingdom Metazoa; phylum Chordata; class Chondrichthyes; order Lamniformes; family Cetorhinidae; genus Cetorhinus; species Cetorhinus maximus. The sequence continues at coordinate 172,067,600 of NC_135883.1, forward strand.
TCTACCCAGTGTGACGCACACCCGGAAGCACTGAATGCTCCCTGTGTGGGCAGGGGGAGTAGGCTGAGTCAGGGCCTGCGCTCTTTCAGGGAGATCGGTTTGATTTTTTAAAATTTTAGTAAAGAAAAAAAATAATTTTTAAGAAGTGTGCCCTCATGTGACAGTGTCATATGAGCTGGGACATGTCAATGAACTTTAATAAAAACTTTAATTCGATCTATAAATATTTCATGAAACCTCATCCCACTGTGGATGAGGTTTCATGACAAATGCGAAGGCCGCCTGGGCTCTTCGTCTGCCCGCCAACCTTAAGGCAGAACGGGCAGCTCCACTAAGTATTTCAATTGATATTTAAATGGCTTTAATAAGCCTTTGACAGTTTGGTGGGCATGCAGCCAACTCCGGTGCGTGCCCGCCGAGCTGAAAATTGGAATGACGCACGGTGCTTGCACACAAACAGGAGAGAGAGCACATCCTGAGTGGGGCACAGCCAGAGTGGGTATGGGCAATTTGGTGCAAAGCGGGAATTCGGTGCATAAGGAACGAGGTGCTCTTTGCATTTTTGCCTTGCTATCCAACTTCTTAAATCTTCAGAGCATGCTGCAGCAGTAGAGGCTACAAAGGAAAGGAATCACTGGTAAGTAGTGGGTAAGGTATTTACCACTTTAATCGCTTATCATTTAAGGTCTTTTTGTGGTGTATAGTTTGTATATTCTACAGTAATGAGGATCAGGAAAGAAGGGCCCGAGAGTAATTGATTTAAAAGGTTTAATTTAAAGGGATAAGTCATGGCAGGAGTGCTCAAAGCTGTGGTGTGCTCCTCGTGCTCCATGTGGGAAGCCGGGGACATTTCCAGTGCCTGGGACCAGCATGTGTGCAGGAAGTGTGTCCAGCTGCAGCTCCTGGAAGCTTGGGTTTCTGAGCTGGAACAGTGGCTAGGGACACTGTGGAACATCCGCGAGTCTGAGAGCATCGTGGATAGCACGTTTAGAGAGGTGGTCACACTGCAGATGAAGGGACTTGAGGGGGGAAGGGAATGGGTGACCACCAGGCAGTCCAAGAGAAACAGGCAGGTAGTTCAGGAGTCCCTTGGGGTCCCACTCGCAAATCGGTATTCCATTTTGGAGGCTGATGAGGGCATTGGTACCTCCAGGGAGTGTAGACAGAGCCAAGCTTCTGGCACCACAAGCAGCCTGTCTGTACAGGAGGGGAGGAAGGGAGGAAGAGCAATAGTAATAGGGGATTCTATAGTCAGGGGAACAGACAGGCGCTACTGTGGCCGTCAACGTGACTCCAGGATGGTATGTTGCCTCCCTGGTGCCAGGGTCTGGGATGTCACTGAACGGCTGCAGGGCATCCTGAAGGGGGAGGGTGATAAGGCAAAGGTCATGGTACATGTTGGTACCAATGACATAGGTAGAGAGAGGGATGAGGTCTTGCATCAGGAAATCAGGGAGTTAGGCAGTGGACTAAAAAGCAGGACTTCTCGGGTTTTAATCTCTGGATTACTCTCAGTGCCACATGCTAGCATGCTCAGAAATAGGAGAATAGAGCAGATGAATACGTGGCTTAAGAGTTGGTGCAGGAGGGAGGGTTTTAGATTCCTGGATCACTGGGACCGTTTCTGGGGAAGGTGGGACCTGTACAAGGTGTTTATTATAGACCCCCAGATAGTCAGCGGGAAATTGAGGAGCAAATATGTGCACAATTTGCGGAGGTGTGTAAAAACAATAACAATAGGGTAATTATATTAGGTGATTTCAACTTTCCCAGCATTAATTGGGATAGGCAGAGTGTTAAGGGCTTGGATGGAGTGGATTTCTTGAAATGTGTGCAGGAGAACTTTTTAGGTCCAACAAGGGACGGCGCAGTGCTGGACCAAATTCTGGAGAATGAAGCCGGACAGGTGGCTGAGGTGGTGGTGGGCGAGCATTTTAGCGATAGCAACCACAACAAGGTACAGTTTAAGTTTGTTATGGACAAAGAAATTGACAAGTTGCAAAAAAATGTTTTGGATTCGGGGAGAGTGGATTTTAGTAAAATAAGGCAGGATCTGGCCAAGGTAGACTGGGCACAGTTACTTGTGGGGAAATCTACAGAGGAACAGTGGGGGGTGTTCAAAAAGGAAAGGGGGAAGGTACAGGCTCAGTATGTTCCTCTAAGGTGATAGGAAGGAGTAACAAGCCCAGAGAACCAAGGATGACCAGAGATATTCAGGTTACGATGAGAAGGAAAAGAGAGGCTTTTAGCAGGTACAAGGGAAGCAAATCAGCAGAGGCATGAGTGGAGTACAGAAAGTGCAGGGTGGAGCTTAAGAAAGCAATTAGGAGAGCAAAGAGGGGATATGAGAAAGCTCTGGCTGGTAAAACTAGGGAAAATCCCAAGATATTCTATAAGTATATCAATGGGAAGAGGATAACCAGGGAAAGAGTAGGGCCCATTAGGGACCCTTAGGGCCCATTAGGGACCATTAGGGCAATCTATGGGTGGAGCCAGAGGACATCGCTAGAGTGTTGAATGAATACTTCACATCTGTCTTCACCCAAGAGAAAGAGGATGAAGGTATCAAACTCGGGGAGAGAGACTGCGAGGTTCTTGAGCAAATTGATACAGGGAGTGACAAGGTATCGGAGGTATTGGCAGGCTTAAAAGTGGACAAATCTCCAGATCCAGATGATTTGTGTCCCAGACTGCTGAAGGTAAGGGAGGAGATCGCAGGGGCTCTGACCCAAATTTTTAATTACTCTCTGGCCACGGGGGAGGTGCCAGAGGACTGGAGAACAGCTAATTTGGTTCCGCTATTTAAGAAGGGTTGTAGAGATAAGCCAGGGAACTACAGACCAGTGAGTCTCACGTCAGTGGTAGAGAAACTATTGGAAAAGTTCTGAAGGAGAGTATCTATCTCCACTTGGAGAGGCAAGGTTTGATCAGGGATAGTCAGCATGGCTTTGTCAGAGGGAGGTCATGCCTAACAAATTTGATTGAATTTTTTGAGGAGGTGACCAGGTGTGTAGATGAGGGTAGTGCAGTTGATGTAGTTTATATGGATTTCAGCAAAGGCTTTGAGAAGGTCCCATATGGGAGACTTATAAAAAAGGCAAATGCACATGGAATACAGGGTAATTTGATAAGGTGGATTCAAAATTGGCTTCATTGTAGGAGGCAGAGGGTGATGACAGAAGGATGCTTTAGTGACTGGAAGCCAGTGTCCAGTGGCATACCACAGGGATCTGTGCTGGATCCCCTATTATTTGTCATTTATATAAACGACATAGATGACTATGTGGAGGGTAGGATTAGTAAGTTTGCAGATGACACATAGATTGGCCGGGTGGTTAACAGTGAGGTTGAGTGTATTGGGCTACAGGAAGATATAGACTGGATGGTCAAATGGGCAGATAAGTGGCAGATGGAATTTAACTTTGAAAAGTGTGAGGTGATACACTTTGGAAGGAGTAATTTGACAAGGAAGTATTCTTTGAATGGCATGACACTAGGAAGTTCTGAGGAACAAAGGGACCTTGGCGTGTGTGTCCATAGATCTCTGAAGGCGGAGGGGCATGTTAGTGGGGTGGTGAAAAAGGCATATGGGACACTTGCCTTTATCAATCGAGAAATAGATTACAAAAGTAGGGAGGTCATGTTGGAGTTGTATAGAACCTTGGTGAGGCCACAGCTGGAGTACTGTGTGCAGTTCTGGTCGCCACATTATAGGAAGGATGTGATTGCACTGGAGGGGGTGCAGAGGAGATTCACCAAGATGCTGCCTGGGATGAAACATTTAAATTATGAAGAGAGGTTGGATAGACTTGGGTTGTTTTTGTTGGAGCAGAGAAGACTGAGGGGTGACCTGATCGAGGTGTACAAGATTATGAGGGGCAACAGGGTGGATAGGGAGCAGCTGTTCCCCTTAGTTGAAGGGACAGTCACAAGAGGGTATAAGTTGAAATTGAGGGGCAAGAGGTTTAGGGGGGATGTGAGGAAATACTTTTTTACTCAGAGGGTGGTGACGGTCTGGAATGCACTGCCTGGGAGGCTGGTGGAGGCGGGTTGCCTCACATCCTTTAAAAAGTACCTGGATGAGCACTTGGCACATCATAACATTCAAGGCTATGGGCCAAGTGCTGGTAAATGGGATTAGGTAGGTAGGTCAGGCGTTTCTCACCTGTCGGTGCAGACTCGATGGGCCAAAGGGCCTCTTCTGCACTGTGATTCTGTGATTCTGTGTTTCTGTGATTCTGTGACACCGGGACGCATACCCAACTTCACCGTGCGTCATTTTACGCGTTAGCGAGCTGGGCCCGCCCCCGGTCACCGACCCGAAGATTCTGGCCAAAGTCGTCCAGAAAGGGAGAAGAATGTGAGTAGAAGCCATAGCTTAACAAGAACAAGGACTAGAGAGAAAGCTAGGAATCTCAATAGAAGTTGAAGTCCTTATGACCAAGAGATTTTAGTAGCTGCTAATAAATTGGAAAATAAGCTAATAAAGGAAGGCAAATGGAAAGAGTTAGAAAGTTGGAAGGAATTTGGGGTATATTCTGAAATACCTGACAGAGGACAGCCAGCTTTATCTCAGATGGATTTGTACAGAAAAAGTGCTCCCTGACGGCACATATAAGGCCAAAGTGCAATTCATAGCCCGAGGCTTTGAAGAGACACTAGGGGGTCAGAATGTCAGAGTGGACTCTCCTACTGTGGGGAAAGTGAGTTTGAAGATTTTTTTTTGGCTATTTTGGCATTCTATTCCTGGGAGTGCAAATCGATTGATATGAAGGCTGCGTTTTGACATGGGAAGAAGTTTCAAAGGAAGGTTTTATTGAAACTGCCCAAAGAAGACGGAAAGCGTCTAGTAGAAGGAAAGAGGTGGAAATTGAACAAGTATGTTTATGGATTGAATGATGTGTCAAGAGTATGGTATTTTTCCGTGAGGTTTGTCCTGTTGAAAATTCAGTTAAAGGCAGACCCTGCAATGTTTTACTGGTACCATAAGGAGAAACTAGCTGGAATCTTCATCATGCATGTTGATGATTTCCTGTGGGGAGGCTCTTGAGCAATGGGTAAGTGAGAAGATAAGGAAGGAATTCAAGGTCAGAAGTCAGGCCTCAGGAGCCTTTAAATACTTAGGTTTAGACATTAAGCAGAGCAAGTTAGGAGTGACACTGAATCAACAATCATATCCAGAACATGTTAATCATATCCCAATAACTCGGGGTAGATCCTCACAAAAAGAGGATCCTGCTACCTAGGAAGAAACAGAACAGATGAGAAGTTTGGGCAGTTGAACTGGTTGTGCACTCAGCTTAGGCCTGACGCTAGTTATGATGTGTTGGAGCTGAGTACCATGACGAAACATGCTACTGTTGAGCAAGTTCTGAGAGCAAACAAAACACTAAAAAAATTAAATTCGGGGAGATGCGTGCTCAAGTTTCCAGGCTTGGGTGAACCAGAAGATATGAGGTTGGTCATTTTTAGTGATGCTTCACATGCCAATCTTCCTGATGGGTACTCTATCACAGCAGGGTTTATCATATTCTTGGTGGGAAAGATTGATAACTGTTGTCCACTGGCTTGGGAAGCCAAGAAAATAAAAGTGCTGAAACACTGGCATTAGTAGAAGCGGTAGATATGGGGGTTTACTTATCCAATATACTGACAGAAATATTATATAAGGGGCGATGTGAGAAAAGTTTGCCCATAGAATGTTATGTTGATAACTGGTCTCTTTGGGACACTGTTCATTCGACGAAAAGTGTCGCTGAAAAAAGACTAAGAATAGACTTAGGCAGCATAAAAGAAATGTTAGAGAGAAGAGATATCTCTAAGATATGATGGGTTGACACAAGTCACCAACTATCAGACTGTTTTATGAAAAGAGATGCCTGCTCAGAAATTTCTAAATGTATTGGAAGAGGGGTGTCTTATGTTATAATGAAATGGGAAAAAAACCTACTTCTTTGTTTTATAATTGTTTTTCTATTTGGTAAAGGAAATATAGGATCTAATAGATGTGGAAATACGTGACATGATTTCCTTCTGTTTGTTTCAGAAAAGAATGTTGTTTAATTTTTTTTCAAAGCTTTAATTTAAAAAGAAAAGAGGGGAATCTGTCAATGTATAAGTAATCACATTGCATGGCAATCACTTTGTTAAAGACAATTGTTAGTTAAACACGTGATGGGCATTGATTATCCCATCTAAACTGAATTAAAAGGTACAGCTGGAACACTTTGTGTGGAAGCTGCTTGGAAGTCAGTAGCACTGAGGAGCTGCCTTGAAAATAAACCAGCTTGAACCAAAAGACCAGCTTGGATTAATTCTTCTACTATAACCTCTTATTGAGTAACACTGGCTGAGGAGGAGATGGAGGAGCTGCATGTCTCCTCTGATGAGGAGGCCATTGATGGGGATGAGGGTGAGGAGGTCCTCAAAGGTGAGGATGATGGCCATGAGGCCACCACCTTGGCCAGATGAGGCAGGTGTGCTCGGGAGGCCCTAATATCTGCTAGATTCGTGGAGGATAATGACGACATGCAGTGAGGAGACATCAGGGATCCTCACATTGCATCTGTGAATGTTTTACTCCTGTGGCTGATGGCAGTGCACATACCCTCTATAATAAAGCTCCTATTATGGAGATGCAGCAGGTGCCCATAGTCCCTACATTCCAGAAGGATGATGATGACATGCAGTAGGGACACTCCATAGATCCTCACATAGCTTATGTGAATGTCTGGCTGCTGGCAGCTTGCTTGTGCTCTCTGAACAGGGTCATATCATGGAGATGCAGCAGGGAAACTTTAACTTCTCCTGATCCTATAGCATCCTTTGTAAGCTGAACCCTTCAGGACCACACTGTCACTGAACACAGATGCTGATGAGATGGGGGACAGCTGCACCTCATAGGTGCTGAGAGAACACAGAGAATGATGGAGCTTTGTGCCACTAGCCCATGACTTTCTGGCAGCAATGATAAGCTCCATCAAGGTGCAGGCATGACTGATGTGTCCAATATCATGGCCGTGGGTCATAGTCCTGAATTACTTACAGACATATTAACTTATAAGTAAGACATCGTTTTTTTTTTTAAAAAGGACATGCAGCAAAGGATGCTGAGACTGTAAAGTAACCACTCACTGGAAAATTCCTATGTGGGTTACACTCCACCAACTAGTCCAGAGAACGGAATGTTGCTCCCAAAATGGTGTCAAGGGCTACTTCAGGCAGAGACATTTCAAAGGAAAAAATGCAATGCAAAAACTGCACTGTAATCTCCTGTGGTTGCAGAGATAATGAAGGTTCATTACCATCTCGGAAGGAACCATCTTCTGTGAGGTACATACCAAACTGTGAACATGATGTGAGTTGAAAAGAAAGCAGGTCTGGGTGAAAGTGTTGTTTGTTGTATCCCCTTCAGAAATACACAAAAAGGCTTAAAAAGCCAACTGTAACCTTAGTTCTGTGTACTAGCTTTTTGGTGTTCCTGGTCTGGTTTGTGAGGAAGTGCTGTGAAGGTCACAGCTGAAGAACATCAACTAGGCATCCCTGCACCTGCAGGTAAAAAAGTCCTCTCTCTGATTGCTGAAAGTAAGTCACAAGTCAGCAAAGCCACAGTCAACAAGGAAACAGGACATCTCCTTTCAGCTAACCTGTCAAACCAAGAATCTCCAAACCAGCTGCCCAAGGTCAGCTCTACCGGAATCATCCAACTTAACGCCCGTAACGTTTTACCGTCTACTCCTCATGGACCAGCCAAAGACTGATCCATATATTTTTTAACTTCTATTTTTGGACTCAATCCCCATTTCTAATCTGTGTGTATGTTATGTTTTTATTATTTCTTGTGTTTTAGTAATTAATAGGGTGAGTTCATCTCCGACTCCAGCAAGCCTGGTTAAACTTGCTCCTGTTAAAACATAAATACGTTTGGACTGGGAATAGGTATCCATGAGGGCAAGGGTCCTTTTTAAATTAACCTTGTTACGACCAATAGAGGGGGTTGAATGAACAAGGGGAGCCCATTCATCCTTCTCATCCGGGAACATAACAATTTCAGGGGGGACCCTCGCCCGCCAAAATACCAGTGACTGTGAAGATACACCATTAGTATGCTGGGAAGGTTGCACAAAGCACAGGGAAGAGGCCCTGGACTGAGACACCTGCTTTTATCTTGTGCAGGAATCAAGATTTCACATCTGAGTGACACAAACACTGCTCATCAGACAAGGAACCATAGGCAAGGAGACATTCTTGAGAGTTTATTTACAATAGTGAACATTATGTACAAGTGATTAACACCCATGCCCAGGCTGTGCAATTGCAGCCGTGGACCATGCGTGGACCATGCGTGTGTATGTTGGGTGTCACAGCTGCGCTCCCTTTTCGGTTATTTGAAAAACCTTTTTACTGTTTTGTTTGCACTTCAGTCCTACGTTCCTGATCTACAGGTACCCGGTGTGGAGGGGAGCAGGGAAGGAGGAGGACCTCTTCGTGAACCTTTCCCCTGTGCCTAGCCAAGTTGGCCATTAACAGGTCCAGGCAGCAGTCGATCGAGGAGGTGGTCCAGTCCCCCTCCGTCCCTCTTCCGTGCCAAATTTGCGGCCGAGTATCCCTGGAGAGGGAGCACACAGTGTCCGCCTGCACCGTCGAGGCCTATCGTGCTCATTGGGCACTGCAGGGACTGGGGTATTTTATTGACCCCTTTGATCACATTTTGGTTTAATGTTTGTAAGTTTCCTTTAAATTTTGTCGTTTGTTTTTGCAGGTTCCCTTTAAGGGGCTGCCATTTACTTTATCCCTGATTTTGTTAATTTAGTTTATTTGGTTGGACTCGAAAGAGTTACATCTTCTTCTTTACCTTCTTAACACTGCCACTATGTCTTGGTGCTCCCACAACATCCACTGTGGGGGTGAAGGTAGCCTGCTGACTGCTACATCCTGTCTGTGATGATCTTGGCAGGTGTTCTCTGGAGTCCAGAAACTTGGAGGGCCCTGGTCTGCTTTTGGGGTCCTCCTCTGTGGCATTTGAACCCTCCTTGGCCTGTGGAGATGGAGCGGCTGGGGTCACAGGAGCAGGGGATTCAGATGGGCTGGACACTGTCGCTGGACACTCCCGCAGTCACCTGGGTGAATGGCCCTGGGGTGTGTACCTGCTCGTCCTCCTCCCTATGGGTGCCTGAGGACCCCTGGCTGAATCCTTGAGCAGAAGGGGAAGCTGGAGTGAGATTGAGCTGCCCCACACCCCTCTCGCGTTGACAATGTTGGAGGCCAACTATGGCATCAGTGATGGAGTTCAATGGTGCATCAATGCAGGTCAGATGTCCTGGACCAAGATCTTCATTGTGGTTTCCATCCTGCCAATGTTGACCTCTGTGCGTTGTCATGACAGCGCAATCACTTCAGACTGAAGGTGGATGGACTCCCCCATCGTGCCTTGAAATCTGAGGAGTGCAGGGACATCCCTTCCTGCTGTTCCCATGATTGTTGCTGCAGCTCCAGCAACTGATTGAGGGCTGAATCCAGAGTCTCATGACAATTATTATATTTTCAAAATATTATTGTGATGTATTGTAAAGGCAGGTTAACAGTGGGGTTTGGATAGTGTGTATGTGTGTGCATGTGTGTGTGATTTAATTGAATTGGAATCAGCTGGTCTGGAGTCTTTGAGTCATGAAAAATAAGCTAGGTTTGAAATGCTAAATACGTAAACATGGCTGAAGTTTTAGAATGTGACATGTGAGGGAAAATATGCATTATTCGTTAAATTAGGTTTATATGAATTTCAAAATGATGGTAAGGTGAGAGGGGGTAAAGTTCCAAAGACATATCGGAACAATGGAATTTACATTAAAAAGGGAGAAACATGTATAAAGGAGGTGAGGCCATGTGCCAGAGGAGAAGGCATTCTACGATCTAACACAAGTGTGAAAAGCCCCCTGGCTCTGTGCGTCAAGTTGCTGTCTACAGGAACCAAAGCTGAGGAAACTCACTTTGTCTTCTGCCCAGGGTATCATGTAACTTTGCCTGGATCTGTTTAAATCTATTTGTTTTTCACTGTTGCCTTAACATTTGTGTAACTGGGGGCCAGATTAATTGGGGGTTTTAGGAGTTATTATAGAAGTAATTTGTAGACCTATGTATGTGCTTGAAATCTTTTATTTTGTTAATAAATGTTTGACTTGGTTTTCTAAAAACCTCTAAAGTCATAGTAGTGTTATTCTGAATTCAAGGCACACATCTTGTAATAAAAATTGCAAAACAGTTGTGATTGCATGATTATGTTTCCCTAGTGGATTTGATACACCTGGCACACCACCTGCTATGTCATAACAAAAGGCTCATCATTTGACTCAGACTCAACAGATCCCATGGCTCCAGCAATCCTCCAAGGGCCGGCAACCTCGGGTGTCCCTCCCTCCACCTGCTATGGAACTGATTGTGTGCTGTACTCACCAGATAGGGAACCCCGAGCCTGCTGTACATGTAGGTCCCACTGAGGTATGTGTTGCTGCGCTGGTGGAGGGCGTGCGTGAGCGCTGTGATGGGTCTTCAAGGGTGCTATGCTCAGGGTCCTCATCCAAGATGCTATCTACGCTGGAGTTGGGCCAAGGTTGCCTGAGGGTGACATGGCAGATGTGCCAATGAGAGAAAGTGGAGATTATTAGTGCATGGCCGCTGTGGTACACAGAACAGTGGACTCACAGTTGAGTTGCCAGAGGGATGATCTGGTGCATGATCCTCACTTGGATACCTCTCCGTCGCTGCAGGATTGGTCCACTTCCTCTCCGGCCAGCTCTAAGGCACAATCTTTGAAGAGGGTGAGGACCTTGATGTCTGGCACTCCACCACCACCACCACCACCCCCGCTAGGTCTAGGACCTCTCCCTTTTATCGTGCACAATCTTGTCCTGCATAAAGACAGATGGAGAGAGTGTGAGCAAGGCATGTGCCTGGCCAAATTAGAAGGATGCTACATGTGCTTGCTGAATGGAGCCATGAACGGGATAAGGAGGCGATCTCCAAAGGAGATGAGGCCAAATGGAGATGTGGGGGTGTGTTTGAGAGAGCGGTGATGACCCTTGAAATGGCAGTGAGTTCGATGCCAGTCAATTTATGATGGGTTTGTGAGTGTGTGAGTTTAGAGTGATAAATGGTTAACTTACCCTGGCGGCACAGATGAGATCATTCATTCTCTTTATGCACTGGATGGCCAACCTCTTGTCATCAGTGTTGGCACTGACCACTGCTGCCACTGCCTCCCAAGCCAGATTGGTTATGTTGCTACCCCTCCTGTGGCCAGAGCTGGGCAGGGGGGGGGGGGGGGAGGAGGAGGAGTCGTACAGGGCATCACGGCGGGCCTCCGCGCCTCCAAAAGGCGTTACAGGGATGTGTCACTGAATCTGGAGGCTGCGGTTTTCTTGCCTTTGGGGGCCATGTCTTCTGTGCAGCAGTCCTGGGCTGGAAGCACTGAGGTGTGTGCGTGGCTCCACTTTAAACATGGCATGAGGAAGCAGCGAGGGGATGGCCTGGCAGGTGAATCAGAGGCAACCTACCAGTGAAATGGCATGTTTCCCAGGAATTCATGATTTAATGAGGCAGAATTGGGACAATACTGTTTGAAATGCCGCCATTGGCCCAGCGGGTAAAACGTCCTTTGTTCCCACCTGCTACCGCACTTAGTGCAAATCTGGGATGATCCCATCCTATCTGTGCTGTTTTATTGCTGATCTGTTATTTAGACTCTGCACCTTTGGGTATCTGTGTTGTGGTATTGGTGATCTGTTGTTTTGACATTGCACCTTTATTGGTGATGTGTCATTTGGACTCAGGACCTTTTTTATATCTGTGCTGTTTTATTGTGTTATGCCCACAGCCCGTGCTGCTGCAGTAATTGCTGTGCAACCAGAGGGAAACTAGGCTTACAGGCCACAACCTTTTTTTTTGTATTCTGATCACAAGAAGACAATGTACCGATCTCAGCAGTAACAGGTCCAGTAATACTCTCGCGTTTTTAAAAATTAAAAGTTTAAGTTTTATTAACAAAAAGCAAACTTAAAACAAACAAGGTTACAGTTACACAATTAAGGTTAGTCATACAAAACATTCCCATAAAACTCTCTATTTGGTCCTACCCACAAGTAAACTCTTCCCAGAGAACACTCCCTTATAGATATTTAAATATAAAAAACCCAGTAATATTACACAGAGCAAAGTGCTGGAGCTTCAATAAAGGTGTACCACATGATCGTTACCCCTTTCCACTTTGCGGTAGAATTCACTTCATAATAAAACTGCAGCCCAAGACTTCTCAACATCTAAAACAACTCCAACTATCTCTAGCTTAACAGTTATCCAGCCATCTCTCAAGCTCAATACCTTAAAAACCAGCTATCCACAGTAACTCTAATATACCTTTTTTCCATTTCATCTCAGTCCCATTGTTCTCACACCCCTTTGAAATTCAAACCCTTCCAAATATAAGATCTTTCATGTTTCCATCTTGTCTTTGCTGCTGAGTCAATAAAAATATAATATTCCCACTACTACTTACCTGTGGACTCCTGCAAGATGCAAACGTTTTCCTTGACACTTCTGACTCTTTGAAATTCAAACAACCTCTCAGCTTATCTAAAAATGCAAATGTTAGATCTAATCTATTTACTTGTGCCTCAACTTAACACCACCTATCCTTTTTGTGTTTCCAAAACCCCCAGACAACCTGACTCTTATCAAACTCTTGCCCAGCTTAATTAAATCACACACACACACACGCTCGCGCACACACACACAGGCCTTCTTTGCAGAATAACACAACATTCCCCAAAATATGTTAAAAAAAAATCCATTCTCACAATTGATGATCTGTTTAGGCACTGTACCTTTTTATACCTATGCTGTTTTATTCGTGATTTTTCATTTAGACACTGCACCTTTTATATCTGTGCTGTTTTATTAGTGATCTCCTATTTACACACTGCACCTTTTGTATCTGTGCTGGCTGTTGGAGGTCAGTCATCTCAGCTCCAGGACTTCACTGCAGTCCTCAGTTCCTCAGGGCCGTGTCCTAGGCCCAACCATCTTCAGTTGCTTCATCAATGACCTTCCTTTCATCATAAGGTCAGCAGTGGAGATGTTTGCTGATGATTGCACAATATTGAGCACCATTTGCAACTCCTCAGATACTGAAGCAGTCCATGTCCAAATGCAGCAAGAACTGGACAATATCCAGGTTTGGGCTGACAAGTAGCAAGTAACATTTGCGCCACACAAGTGCTAGGCAATAACCATCTCCAACAAGAGAGAAACCAACCATTGACATTCAACGGTATTACCATCACTGAATCCCCCACTATCAACATCTTGGGGGTTAACACTGACCAGAAACTGAACTGAACTAGCCATATAAATAGTGTGGCTACAGAGCAGGTCAGAGACTCGAATCCTGTGGCGAGTAACTCACCTTCTGACTCCCCAAAGTCTGTCCACCATTTACAAGGCACAAGTCAGGAGTGTGCTGGAATACTCTCCACTTACCTGGATGAGTGCAGCTCCAACAACACTCCAGAAGCTTGGACAAAGCAATCCGCTTGATTGGGCACCACATCCACAAACAATCCCTCCACCGCCAACGCACAGTAGCAGCAGTGTATACCATCTACAAGATGCACTGCAGAAACACATTTAAGGCTCTTTAGATAGCACCTTCCAAACCCACGACCACTAAAATCTAGAAGGATAAGGGCAGCAGACACATGGGAACACCACCACCTGGAAGTTCCCCTCCAAACTGCTCACCCTCCTGACTTGGAAATATATTGCCATTCCTTCACTGTCGCTGTGTCAAAATCCTGGAACTCCCTTCCTAACAGCACTGTGAGTGTACCTACACCACATGGACTGCAGCGGTTCAAAAAGGCAGCTCACCATCACTTTCTCAAGGGCAATTAGGGATGGGCAATAAATGCTGGCCTAGCCAGCGATGCCCATGTCCTTGAATGAATAAAGAACAATACTGGTGTGAAGCACCTTTTGTATCTGTGCAGTTTTATTGGTGATCTGTTATTTAGGCACTGTACCTTTTTATATCTGTGCTGTTTTCCTGGTGAACTGTTACTTAGTGCACATCTGGGATGACTCCGCCTACAGTGTTTCAGTGTGGTAGTGGGCAGGAAAAACAGTGTTTTACCCGCCAGCTGCAATGGCAGCGTCTTATGCTCTATCATCCCAATCCTGCCATATTAATTGGTTCCCTAGACATGTGCAGTCTTCGACACTGGTTCTCAGTCATCTGCAGGAATGAAAGGTGGCATCTATAGACCTTGGGTCTAGCTAGGCACTGGCCAGCGAAGGCTCACTGTGGCTCTTCAGCGGCATGTGCGGGAGCCCCAGCCACCCCTTCTTCCTGAGGGTGCTGCTCCTCCCTATGCCTAGCCAGGCGCCTCTCTCCCTCTCTTCTCCGCTGTCTCCGCTCTCTATACGCCGCGAGGCACACAGCTCGGTCACCAGGCTCCATATGTTGTACTCCTGCAGGATGAAAGAGAGACACGTGGGTTAGCTTGGGTGTTTTTTTTAAATTCATTCATTGGATGTGGGCTTCACTGTCTCGGCCAGCATTTATTGCCCATCCCTAGTTGCCCCTGAGATGTTGATGGTGAGCTGCCTTCTTGAACCGCTGCAGTCCATATGGTGTAGGTACACCCACAGTGCTGTTAGGAAGGGAGTTCCAGGATTTTGACCCAGCAACAGTGAAGGGACAGTGATATATTTCCAAGTCAGGATGGTGAATGACTTGGAGGGAAACATCCAGGTGGTGGTCCAATCTATCTGCTGCCCTTGTCCTTCTAGATGGTAGCGGTCGTGGGTTTGCAATGTGCTGTCGAAGGAGCCTAGGTGAATTCTTGCAGTACATCTTGTAGATGGTACACACTGCTGCTACTGTGCGTTGATGGTGGAAGAATTGAATGGTTGTGGATGTGGTGCCAATCAAGTGGGCTGCTTTGTCCTGGACGGTGTCAGGCTTCTTGAGTGTTGTGGGAGCTGCACTCATCCAGGCAAGTGGGGAGCATTCCATCACACTCCTGACTTGTGCCTTGTAGATGGTGGACAGGCTTTGAGGAGTCAGGAGGTGAGCTACTCATCACAGGATTCCTAGCCTCTGAACTGTTCTTGTAGGCACAGACATTCAGGTACAGACACTCTCCTAACCTGCACCGTGCTGTTAGTTTGAACCATGGGGGAGAATGGTCCAGACCGGGATGATGGCATTGCAAGGGGTTGAGTGCCTCCACCAGTGACTGCTCCATGGCCAGCTTTTGCAAGGAGATTGTAAAATGTGCACAGTTATCCAACTGTTCTTCAGTCCACTAAAACGCTCATTAATTTGCAGTCTGTGCCCATGAGGTGAAAAGCTCTGGAGCATATGGTGGCACTTTCTGGCCTGTGCGTTTCTTGAGTGGGCAGATAAGCAAGAGGCCCAACTCCAAGCACATCACTGTGGCTGTGTCTGTGTCTCTGCTGTGGAGGAATGATCACTTTTAGACAAGGTTTCCCTGATTTATGGCCACTTCCCTTCCCCCACCCTGTACATACTTGTGCACTACCATCAACTGCAGGGCAGCCGTTACCCTCCCCCCAACTCTCCTCAACCTTGGTCCAACCCTCACGATCGCTGCACAATGCTACTGTGCACTCGCCTCCGATTTTCCCTTGAATGCAGCCTCCCAGGTGCACGCCTTATATATGCTGTTGTGAAACACGTCTGCTCGGGCGATCCAGTGTGGGAGTATGATTCTGGCGGGCTGAGCTTATAATAAGGCACAGATGTATCACAATGAGTTTCCTGACATCCAACGGTGGGAAATGCGGCCCGCCATTGACGGGCAGGGTGGATGATTGCAAACTGGTTTCACGACGTCGTAAAACCAGTTTTTGGCTTCTCGGCATATTGCATGCTTATGCCGTCGAACACGCCCAACGGGTTACATACCAGCAAGACCAGGACCAATATCCTTACAGGGCTATTTGCTAATACTGTGGGGGAAGGTTTAAACTAGACTGGCAGGGGTATGGGAACCTGAGCATGGAGACACAAGAGAAGAAAACAAAGTTAGGAATGAAAGACAGACAGAAAAGCAGAAAGCAAAAGTGGAAAGCAAAGGAAACAAGAGCTGGCAGCAAATAGGGCCATTGTCCAAAAAAAAGTGTAAAAATGTTAAAAAGACAGTTCTAAAGGCACTGTATCTGAACGTACGGAGCATTCAAATTAAGGTAGACGAATTAACAGCGCATATAGATATAAATGGGCACGACATGATTGCAATTACGGAGACATGGCTGCAGGGTAATCAAGGCTGGGAACTGAATATCCAAGGGTACTCTATATTTAGGGCGGACAGGCAAAGAGGAAAAGGAGGTGGCATGGTGTTGTTAGTTAAGGATGAAATCAGTCCAGTAGTGAGAGAGGAGATTGGCTCAGAAAATCTCGATGTAGAGTCAGTTTGGGTGGAGCTAAGAAGCAACCACGGGTGGAA
This sequence comes from Cetorhinus maximus, assembly GCF_964194155.1. Lineage (NCBI taxonomy): Eukaryota > Metazoa > Chordata > Chondrichthyes > Lamniformes > Cetorhinidae > Cetorhinus > Cetorhinus maximus. The sequence continues at coordinate 172,084,126 of NC_135883.1, forward strand.
AACATTAGTCTTCAAACAGTAGTGATAAGATAGGGGACGGCATTAAACAGGAAATTAGAGATGCATGTAACAAGGGTGCTACAGTAATCATGGGTGACTTTAATCTACATATAGACTGGGCAAACCAAATTAGCAATAATACTGTGGCGGATGAATTCCTGGAGTGTGTGCTAAATGGTTATTTAGACCAGTTTGTCGAGGATCTGACTAGGGAACAGGCTATCCTTGACTTGGTATTGTGCAATGAGAAGGGTTTAATTACTAATTGTCAAGAAGATATGAGAATGTCTATAATGTGATTTGAAATTATTTTAAAATAGAGTTTAGTGGTATCTGTGTCTATGTCTTAATTGGATTAAAGCCAGCTGTCTAGAGGCTTTGATGTATAGAAGAGAAGTAGGTTTGAAATGTTAATTTGATAAGTTACAAGGTGAAGTGTAAAGGGGGAAATTTGCATTTTTAAATAAACCATTCAAAAGAATCAGTGAAGTATCATGCCTAGCCAAAAGAAGCCAAACAATATGTTTACTTTTTCCAAAGCTTACTAATAAAATTGATATTATGAAAGGGTTTTATCGTTAGAAGAGGTAAAGTTCAAAAAACCTAGTGATGAGAATTTGCATTCAAAGAGAAAAATATGCATAAAGGGAGAGAAGCCTGTTGGTAAAGGTAGAGGGATTCTAAGATCTAAAGCCTCCAGCCTGTAAGCCTCAAGCCACTGTCTGAAAGGACCCAGAGCTGAAAGAAACTCATTTTGAATGTGACTGTCCGGACTGTGCTTTGCCAGGGTTCTGTTTAAATCTGTGTTTTACTGTTGCCTTCCGGAGGTGTAACTGAGAGTCGGATTACTTAGCTTTTTAGAAGTTGTTATCAAGGTAATTTGTAGACATATGTGCTTATAATCTTTTAATTAATCAATGTTTAATTTAGTTTTATAAAAACCTCTTGAGACTCGGTGGTCTTATTATAACTGAATTCAAAGCCTGCATCTCGAAACATACAAATTGCAAAAATTACTTATGATAGTTGTTTCAAGTTTCCTTCTGGGATTTGAACAACTCTGCATTTGCCATCAGCTATGTCATAATGTAATCGTGTTGTGCAGGGTCCTTTCAGGAAGAGCGACCATAACACAATATAATTCTTCATTAGGATGGAAAGTGAAGTTGTCCGATCTGAAACTAGAGTCCTAAATCTAAACAAACAAAACTACAAAGGTATGTGGCATGAGTTGGCTAAGATAGATTGGGGAACTTCAAGAAAAGGTGGATCGGCAATGGCTAATATTTAAGGAATGAATGTACGCATTGCAACATTCCTTTCTGGCACAAAAACACAACAGATTGGAGGGTGGCAAATGTAACCCCAGAATTTAAAAAAGGAGGGAGGGAGAAAACAGCAAATTATAGACCGGCTAGCCTAACATCAGTTGTAGGAAAAATGCTAGAGTCTATTCTAAAGGATGTGACGAAGGACACTTTGAAAATATCAACTGATTAGACAAAGTCAACATAGATTTATGAAATGGGAATCATATTTGACAAACCTACTGGAGTTTTTTGAGGACATAGCTGGCATAATAGATCAGGGAGAACCAGGAGATGTGGTTTATTTGGGTGTTCAGAAAGCTTTTGATAAAGTCCCACATAACAGGCTAGTTTGTAATATTAAAGCACATGGGGTTGAGGGTAATATAACTACATGGATTGAGAATTGGTTAACAGACAGGAATAAATGGGTATTTTTCAGAGTGGCAGGTGATGACTAGTGGGATACCGCAGAGACCAATGCTTGGGCTCCAGCTACTCGTAATATATATCAATAATTTGGATGAGGGGACCAAATGTAATATTTCCAAGTTTGCTGACAACAAGAAACTTGGTTAAGAGGCTTCAGGGCGGAGTGAGTAGGCAAATACATAGCAGATGCAGTATAGCATAGATAAATGTGAAGTTACCCACTTTAGTAGGAAAATCATAATAGCAGAATATTATTTAAATGGTGACAGATTGGGAAATGTCCTTGTACATCAATCACTGAAAGCAAGCATGCATGTGCAGCAAGCAGTTAGGAAGGCAAATGGTATGTTGGCCTTCATTGCAAGGTAAGTTGAGTACAGGAGCAAGGTTGTCTTACTGCAACTATACAGGGCCTTGGTGAGACCACACCTGAGTATTGTGTGCAGTTTAGGTCTCCTTACCTAACAAAGGATATACTTGTCCAGAAGGAGTGCAGCAAAGGTTCACCAGACTAATTCCTGAGATGGCAGGATTGACGTATGAGGAGAGATTGGGCTGACTAGCCTGTATTGAATGAGAGGGAATCTCATTCAAACATATGAAATTCGAACAGGGATGGACAGACTGGATGCAAGGATGATGTTTCCTCAGGTTTGGAGGTTTAGAACAAGTGTCACAGTTTCTGAATATATTTAAGAAGGAAATGGAAGAGTAGGCTTGAAGTGCCAAATTGACCTATTCCTGCTCATATTTTCTATGTTTCTATTACGCTCTGTACCTTTTTATATCTATGCTGTTTTATTAGTGATCTGTAACTTATTTATCCATTTTTTATTTATTCACAGGATGTAGGCTTTACTGGCTAGTCCAGTATTTATTGCCCATCCCAAGTTGCCCTTGAGAAGGTGGTGGTAAGCTGCCTTCTTGAACCACTTCAGTCCATGTGGTGTAGGTACACCCACAGTGCTGTTAGGAAGGAAATTCCAGGATTTTGACCTAGCGGCAGTAAAGGAACGGTGATATATTTCCAAGTCAGGATGGTGAGTGAATTGGAGGAGAACTTCCAGGTGGTGGTGTTCCCATCTATCTGCTGCCCTTGTCCTAGATGGTAGTGGTCATGGGTGAGGAAGGTGCTGTCTAAAGAGCCTGGTGAATTCCTGCTGTGCATCTTGTAGATGGTACACACTGCTGCTACTATGTGTCGGTGGTGGAGGGACTAAATGTTTGTGGATGTGGTGCCAATCAAGCTGGCTGCTTTGTCCTGGATGGTGTCAAGCTTCTTGAGTGTTGTGGGAGCTGCACTCATTCAGTCAAACGGGGAGTATTCCATCACAATCCTGACTTGTGCCTTGTAGATGGTGGACAGGTTTTGGGGAGTCAGGAGGTGAGTTACTCGTCGCAGAACCTTTTTATATCTGTGCTGTTTATTGGTGATTTGCTATTTAGACACTGCACCTTTTATATCTGTGCTGTTTTATTGGTGATCTGTTATTTAGACACTGCACCTTTTATATCTGTGCTATCTTATTGGTGATATGTTATTTCGACACTGCACCTTTTATATCTGTGCTATCTTATTGGTGATCTGTTATTAAGACACTGCACCTTTTACATCTGTTGTATCTTATTGGTGATCTATTATTCAGACACTGCACCTTTTAATTCCTGCTCTGTTGTTTGGCAGCATCTCAGGAATCCTCCAGCCTTCCCCGATATCGCCCCCTACGCGTCCGGCTCCATAAACCAGGCCGATTTAGCCGCACATGCGCCGTAGCTGCATCGCTGCATTCGCCGCGGTCTCTGCAGGAGCGGCTCCATTTTGGTAACGCATCTGTGACGCTGTTGTTCGCCTATTTGCACTTTTAGATCAGATAAATCCCGGAATGTCTTTCAGTTTCTGTCTGCGGAAATAAAATATGTTGACCCGCTCTCTCCCTCCTTTCGAGCGGGTCACGGGTTCCCTTCTGCTGGGTATTCGCCTAGCGACCAAGGAGCTTCGGCCTGACCCTATGCCGCCTGGAAGCGCAGCCGCGGCTCATCTCGCACGAGCCTTCAACCGTTTTCTGCTCCTGAGAATGCTGCGGGCGGTGGGGGTTAGGAGCGGAAAACCGTTGGGCCCGCGCCAGCGCCGCCCCCCGGCCGACTCGCTCGCACCCCCCATCTCACCCACGGCTCGCGCGCACCCCCGCTCCCAACTCCGGCTCGCGCGCATCCCCCCCGCTCCCTCCACTCCGGCTCACTCGCCCCTAACCCCCCCCCCCCCCCCTCCACTCCGGCTCACTCGCCCCTAACCCCCCCCCCAATGCCCCACCCCCCACCCTGATCTCTCCCTTCCACCCCCCCACCCTGATCTCTCCCACCACCCCCCACCCTGATCTCTCCCCCCACCCGATCTCTCCCTTCCACCCCCCCACCCTGATCTCTCCCTTCCACCCTGATCTCTCCCTTCCACCCCCCCACCCTGATCTCTCCCTTCCACCCTCCCCCCACCCTGATCTCTCCCTTCCACCCTCCCCCCACCCTGATCTCTCCCTTCCACCCTCCCCCCACCCTGATCTCTCCCTTCCACCCTCCCCCCACCCTGATCTCTCCCTTCCACCCTCCCCCCACCCTGATCTCTCCCTTCCACCCTCCCCCCACTCTGATCTCTCCCTTCCACCCTCCCCCCACTCTGATCTCTCCCTTCCACCCTCCCCCCACCCTGATCTCTCCCTTCCACCCTCCCCCCACCCTGATCTCTCCCTTCCACCCTCCCCCCACCCTGATCTCTCCCTTCCACCTTCCCCCCACCCTGATCTCTCCCTTCCACCCCCCCCCCACCCTGATCTCTCCCTTCCACTGCCCCCCTCCCGGCCTCTTCTCCCACCCCCCCCCTTCTGCAACACCCCTCGACCCCCATCCCGCAACGCCCCCCCCTCTCCCCATCAGAGCAGCAGTGGAGTGGGGAATTGGACTTTAGCTTGGAGGGAGTGGTACAGGGGCCTGTTGGGATGGGAGATGGTTGGGTTTTGGATGGGAGGTGGCTGGGGTTTGATTGTCGGGGATGGTTGTTTGGTTGTGGGGTGAGTTTTGTAGGGGAATGGGAGTTTGCCTGGTGGGTGGGGTGGGGGGGCATGGTGGTGTGTGAAATGGGATATGGCGGTTTCTTTTCTCAGTATTGGCGTCTGGCCTGTCTTTCGTCAATAACATGGCAGCACCTTCATCATTGAAGCCTGCAATGACAGTGTAACATTCGTGTAAGCTGGTGCTAATCATAATGTGGATGTAGGAATTTTGGACGGGTTGTTAATAGGAAATGCTTGCAGATCTAAGTTTGTAATAAAATTATTTGGGAAGTATATATCCATTCTGGATGTTCCTAATTGGCCAATCCTGTGGAGATGCTAATGTTTAAATGATAATCGTAATACTTTTCCTCTGATGCATCTTCAAAGTTAATCTTTCAGATCACTGGCTCTCCCCACAGAAGCTGCCTGACCTGAATGTTTCCAGCATTTTCTTCCAACACTTGATGCATTATTCTTTCCTGCCTTTCCCAGCTTTTGCTCCTCTCAACTCCATTAACTTCCCAGCTATCTTCTGTCACTTAAGCCTAAGTTCCACAGACTTGGAATGCATCCAGAGCTCTTCACCACTAATCATCTCCTTAAACTTGTCTCCCTTGACCTCCTCCAGCCTCACTTCTAAGTGCGAGGCCAGTCATTGGACCTCTCCACAAAGTCTCAACCTAACTTGGTGTCTCATGATTTGTAATCTTACTTTGTGACAACAAAGCTGATCTCATGTGATTTCCATATCCCTCAATACCTTTGGTTAATACAAATCTATCAATCAAACTTAAAATTTTCAATTGCCATTTGTGGAAAAGTTTCTAACTTCTACCACTGTTTACAGCTGCATGAAGAAGTTTCTCTCTTGAAAAGTCTGGCTTTAGACCCATGTCCCCTTGTCCTCAACTCCCGAACCAGCAGATATAGTTTCTTTCTCTACCTTATTTGTTCCCCATGATATATTAAACTTGTATCAAATCACCCCTTAACCTTTTAAATTCCGGGGAATGCAATCCCAGTTTGTATAATTTCTCCTTATAATGTAACCCTTGAAGTCTCGGTATCATCCTGGTAAACCCACCTTCCTGAAGTGTGGTGACCAGAGCTGAGTGCAATAAAGATGAAGTGTGCTGGTTCCTGGGATGAGGCAATTGCCTTGAGGGAAAGATTGAGTGAACTAGGCCTATATTCCCTGGGGTTGAGAAGAATGACAAGTGATCTAATTGAAACATAAAATTCTTAAGGGCTTTACAGGGTAAATGCTAAGTAAATATATATAAATGACATAGATGACTATGTAGGGGGTAGGATTAGTAAGTTTGCGGATGACAAAGATTGGCCGGGTGGTTAACAGTGAGGTTGAGTGTCTTGGGCTACAGGAAGATCTCGACCAGATGGTCAAATGGGCAGATAAGTGACAGATGGAATTTAACTCAGATAAGTGTGAGGTGGTACACTGACAGTAATTTGACAAGGAAGTATTCAATGAATGACATGACACTAGGAAGTTCTGAGGAACAAAGGGACCTTGGCGTGTGTGTCCATAGATCTCTGAAGGCGGAGAGGCATGTTAGTGAGGTGGTGAAAATGGCATATGGAACACTTGCCTTTATTAATCGAGGCATAGATTACAAAAGTAGGGAGGTCATGTTGGAGTTGTATGGAACCTTGGTGAGGCCACAGCAGGAGTACCGTGTGCAGTTCTGGTCGCCACATTTTAGGAAGGATGTGACTGCACTGGAGGGGATGCAGAGGAGATTCACCAGGATGTTTCCTGGGATGAAACATTTAAGTTATGAAGAGAGGTTGGATAGACTTGGGTTGTTTTCGTTGGAGCAGAGAAGACTGAGGGGTGACCTGATCAAGGTGTACAAGATTATGAAGGGCATGGAAAGGGTGGATAGGGAGCAGCTGTTCCCCTTAGTTGAAGGGTCAGTCACAAGAGGACATAAGTTCAAGGTGAGGGGCAGGAGGTTTAGGGGGGAATGTGAGGAAAAACTTTTTTACCCAGAGGATAGTGACGGTCTGGAATGCGCTGCCTGGGAGGGTGATGGAGGCGGGTTGCCTCACATCCTATAAAAAGTACCTGGATGAGCACTTGGTATGTCATAACATTCAAGGCTAAGGGCCAAGTGCTGGCAAATGGGATTAGGTAGGTAGGTCAGGTGTTTCTCACGTGTTGGTGCAGACTCGATGAGCCGAAGGGCCTCTTCTGCACCCTGTGATTCTGTGAAAATGTTTACCCTGGCTGGGGCTTCGGTCTCAGAATAAGAGGTTCGCCATTGAGAACTAAGGTAACAAATTTCTTTACTCAAAAGGATTATGAATCTTTGGAATTGCCTACCCTAGAGAGTTGTGTGTACTCAGCCATTGAGTATATTCAAGACAAAAGTCTATATACTTTTGGCTACTAAACAAATTAAGGCATGTATGAACGATGTGGGAAGGTGGATTTATGGTAGAAGATCAGCCATGATCTTAGTGAATGACGGAGCCATGGGCCAAATTGCTGCCTTCTATTTCTTATGTATGTAATTGCTCACAGTTCTTTAGGTGTGATCTAATCATGGATTTGTAAATGATTTCCACCTACTGATGCTTTAGATTTGAAGGGCAGCATTCCGTTTTGATTATTTTCTGCACTTGCTCATGACATTTTAACGATCTGTGTACCTGGACCCCCAAGTCTCTTTGAACCTTTGCTGTTGCTAACTTATTATTTATATAGTGCCCTGTTTTATCCTTTTTAGGTCACATTCACATAACATCTCTTTATAATTGTATCCTTCCATCTACACTACTTGCAATGCCATCTATCTTTGTGTTATTGGCACATATGGATATGTCACTTTCCACTCTATCATCTAAGTTGATAAATAAGGTGATTTGATTTTTCCAAGTCAGGTTGGTGAGTGACTTGGAGGGGAACTTCCAGGTGGTGGTATTCCTATGTATCTGCTTCCCTTGTCTTTCTAGATGGTAGTGATCTTGGGTTTGGGAGGTACTGTCGAAGGAGCCTTAGTGAATTCCTGCAGTGCATCTTATAGATGGTACACACTGCTGCTACTGTGCATCTGTGGTGGAGGGAGTGAATGTTTGTGAATGTGGTGTCAATCAAGCGGGCTGCATTGTCCTGGATGGTGTCAAGCTTCTTCAGGTGTTGTGGGAGATGCACTCATCCAGGCAAGTGGGGAGTATTCCATCACACTCCTGGCTTGTGCCTTGTAGATGGTGGACAGGCTTTGGGGAGTCAGGAGGTGAGTTACTCACCGCAGGATTCCTAGCCTCTGACCTGCTCTTGTAGCCACAGTATTTTTATGTGGCTAGTCCAGCTCGGTTTCTGGTCAGTGGTAACCCCCAGGATGTTGATAGTGGGGAATTCAGCGATGGTAATGCCATTGACCATAAGGGGGTGACGGTTGGATTCTCTCTTGTTGGAGATGGTCATTACCCGGCACTTGTGTGGTGTGAATGTTACTTGCCACTTGTCAGCCCAAGCTTGGATATTGTGAATAGTTGTGGCCTCAAAAATGATCCGTATGGGACACCACTCCTCATATCCTGCCAATTAGAGACTACCTGCCCATTATCACTACTCACCATTTGCTGCAACTGAGCCAATTTCCATTGGCTTCAGCTTTAGCTAACAGTCTATTATGAGGAACTTTATGAAGTCTGTACTGCCGAAATCACCATTTGTGATGGAAACCTATATGTAAACATTTATAACAGCAAAATGCTAACTCAATGTCAATTTTTGCTGTTGTGCTTTTCTTTATATTATCCAGTTGAATTACTCAGCTCTCTGATAAGATCAGTAACAGAAAACTCTAATCTTCAATTTGAAAAATAACATTCCACTGAGTAAAATGACTTACTGTTTGTTAAATCTGTGGGGCCTCAACGTTTCAGCCTCTTTCAAAAGTCTGAATTTTGATCCCATGTCTTTTTTTCTGAACACTTGGACAGAGCTTTCAACCATATCTGTCCATTCTATGCAAATGCATTTTGTACATTAATAGATTGGAGAATTTGAAAGTCCCTTTACTTTATACAAAAGATTTTCAAAGAAGCTAAATATTAAATGCTCAGATTTCAGGCAGGTCTCATGTAAAAGTCTTCTCTCTGTGCTGAATTAGCCCACCTGTAACTAGTAGCAATGCTTTATAATTATCAATGAAGTTCATTGCAAATGTCTTTCATTCAGTTTAAAAAATCTTTCTTCCATTTCTGGATTGCTGAGAATTCTAAAATACTGAACTTTTGAGCATTTCAACTGAAACACATCTTCAACCAAACAGAATTAGTCAGAATCCCTGGCAACCGCCCAAGGCTGAACCAGATTGTTTGCAATCTTAGTGCCATATTTGACTTTGCGACGAGCTTTTGGCAACATATCCACATGGTCACCAAGACCACCTATTTCCACCTTGGTGACGTCGCATGACTGTACTCATCAGCTGAAACCCTCATTCATGCCTCTGTTATCTACAGATTTGATTATCCCAGTATGCTTCTGGCTGGCCCGTAAATTTGAGGTCATCCAAAATTCTGCTCCCCCTGTCTTAACTCTCACTAAATCCCATTCACTCATCCTGTGCTTGTTGATCGACATTGGCTCCTGGTTAAGCATCACCTTGAATTTAAAATTCTCATCCTTGTTTTCAAATCTCTCTATTATCTGACTCATCTCTATCTCTTTTTCCTTCAGCTCTACATTCCTCCAAGATATCTGCACTCCTCTAATTCTGGCCCTTAGCACACACTAGATTTTAATTGCCCCATTATAAGCAACCATGTCTACAGCTGTCAAGGTCCTTGGCTCTGGAATTCCTTCTCTAAATGTCTGTTTCTTCAGTCTTTATTCCTTTAAAATGCTCCTTACGAAGGCAAATGGAATGTTGGCTTTCATTGTGAGAGGACTTGAGTACAGGAACAAGGATGTCTTACTGCAACTGTACAGGGCCTTGGTGCAACCACACCTGGAGTATTGTGTACAGTTTTAGTCGTCTTACCTAAGAAAGAATATACATGCCACAGGGAGTGTATAGAAGGTTCACCAGACTGATTCCTGGGATAGCTGGATTGTCATATGAGGAGAGATTGGGCCTACTAGGCCTGTATTCACTGGAGTTTAGAAGAATGAGAGGGGATCTCATTGAAACATATAAAACTCTGACAGGGCTGGACAGACTGGATGCAGGGATGATGTTTCCTCTGGCTGAGGTCTAGAACAAGGGTCACAGTCTCAGGATATGGGGTAGACCATTTAGGACTGAGATGAGAAACTTCTTCACTCAGAGGATGGTGAACCTATGGAATTCTCTACCACAGAAGGCTGTGGAGGCCAAGTCACTGAATACATTTAAGAAGGAAATATATTTCTAGACTTAAAGGCTTCAAGGGATATGGAGAGAGAGCGGGAGTATGGTGTTGAGATAGAGGATCGGCCATGATCATGTTGAATGGCAAAGCAGGGTCGAAGGGCCAAATGACCTACTCCTCCTATTTTCTATGCCTCTAAACCTACGTATTTGACCAAGCTTTTGATCATTTGTCCCAATGTCTCCTTGTATTGCTCAGTGCCCAGTTTTGTTCCTCATGCTGTTGTGAAGCACCTTGGGATGTTTACTACGCAAAAGGTGCTGTATTTGTCCTGATCTTTCTGGAAAGTGAGAGAGAGAGAATATATGGTGAGATGATCCCCTGCTTTCCCATCTCCTCTTCCCAAGTGTTAGTCGGCTGGGGTAAAAAGCTTCATTCTCATCACTCTAGATGGGACTTATACCTAAGGAAGGAATTTTTGGAAAATGAAGGGATTAATTAAACATAAATTAAGAAGTAAAATGTTGGTGAGAGTGAGGAAAATGTTCATGCAAATTGTGGCCCTATTAAATATATTCACATTTTTTTCCCTCCATTCCTACAGAAGTGATCCCAGGTCGTCATCCAAAAGCTGGAATTGATCAGAGTTTAAGGATAACCATTGAGCCCAGTCACGACTGCAACAGCTCCCTAGATAGAAGGTTCCCATCTGCATCAACTGATTAGGATTAATCAGTGAATGGATTATGCAACATTGAAAGGTGGGCTGTAATTCTTTTTAAATGATCTTGACTTCTTCATGTTCAGTGATGGCCAAGGGCCTGTCACCTTTTTATTCAGCATAGGGAGCAAGTGAATTGGTATTTTTATTGATGTTGTTCTGGGATTGTGCAGGGTGGCCATATTTTTAGCTCTTAAGTAAGAGTAAAATAATTAACAGGGTCCTGAGGAGGTTTGGCTTGGTTGGTAAGCGGATGTCCCCTTATCAGCGTCACTTCTTGGATTTTTAAAGCAAGCTATTTTTTTTCAGGTTCATTATACGCTCATTGGACTTAAAATATAAGTCGACTTTGGCTTAAATTTGGGGTCATGACAGTGGAGCTGTTAGCTTGTCATCATTACACCTGTGAAACAGCCGCTTCCTGGAAACTGTACAGGCACATTTAAATAAAGAGATGGAGAAGTTGCTATGGTTTAACTGCTTGTCCACAGATGGAAGTCTTTAGAAATTACTTGACTTGATAAGTTCTATTTTGCATGTTATAAATGGCCACCTGGGTGAGATACTAAAAGGCTTCTGGTATTAATGGAATTCTATCTCATCATACAGCAACTTGAGGGGAGAAATTTAGAAAGAACATTTTAGAAAAAGGAATAAAATCTTGAACTTGAAAATGCATCAAGAAATTATTTGTTTTTCAACTTTCTAATTTCCCTATTTGTTTGCACTGTACTATGTAGCCTGTCACCAACATTGTTGAACACTTGACCCGAATGTCAGTCACGCTGGACAGACCCTGGAATGATGCCTCTTCTATCTGCAAAAGATCCCTAAATTCCACCTGTTTTGCCCCTCTCCTGTAAGTGTTTATAGCAGATGGGGTACATATCTGTAGGCATCTCAAGTCCCCCATTACTTCATCCTCCTGGGTGAGCCTGGGGTTGTGGGGTGGGGTGTGGTGGGGTGGGGGTGGGGTGGGGTGGGGTGGGGTGGGGGCTGGCATTGTGGTAATGTCACTGGACATCTAGAGGCCCAGGCTAATGCTCTGGGACACAGGTTCAAATCCCACCATGGCAGCCGGCAGAAATTAAACCCAATTAATAGGAAAAAATCTGGAATGTAAAGTTAGTCTCATTAATAGCAACCATAAAACTATCATCAATTGTCATAAAAACCCATCTGGTTCTGTAATGTCTTTTTAGAGCAGGAAATTTGCCACCTTTATCTGGTGCGGCCTGCATGTGATTCCAGATTGGGAGCAATGTGGTTGACTCTTAATTGCCCTTTGAAATGGCCGAGCAAACCCACAGTACGAGAGTAGTTAGGGGATGGCCAACATGCTAACCTAGCCAGCAATATCCATGTCCCATTAAAGAATAAATTTTTAAAAGTGTTGGTGGGACATCATTGCAGAGTTCAATTTTATACTTGTTCAACATCTACACAGCAGCTTGCATTTAAAGATAATCTATTCTAGATAATTCAAAGTTGTTTTTTCACTAGAAGATTTAATTATCCAATAATTCAAAATAAATAGGAACATTAGCGAAGTGGTAATTACGCTCTTAATACGAATGAACTGAATTTGAATTTAAATGGTTTCAGATTAGAAGGGATGAATTGTTATGTCTTTGATATAGTAAATCATCTTTGGATATTTTGAGTAATAGAATTAATTCTAACCCTTTCAAGAAGAGTTTGGAGTTACGACGAATTGATGGTCAAAATTCAATGCACTTTGTGGGGCGAGGGGCTGTGGCGCCAAATTGTAACACTGTACAGTAATTTGAAGTATCATTCACCCAGGAATTAAAGTGCAATAAATTTAAGGTGCCCTGATCAGGTCTAATATTTCCAGTGTTACGCTTAAATGGTTAGCGGGAGGTCATGCTGAACAAATTTGATTGAATTTTCTGAGGAGGTGACCAGGTGTGTCGTTGAGGGTAGTGCAGTTTATATGGATTTCAGCAAAGCCTTTGACAAGGTCCCACATGGGAGGCTTAAAAAGAAGGCAAATGCAAATGGGATACAGGGTAATTTGATAAGGTGGATTCAAAATTGGCTTAGTTGTAGGAGGCAGAGGGTGATGACAGAAGGATGCTTTGGTGACTGGAAGCCAGTGTCCAGTGGTGTACCACAGTGTGCTGGGTCCCCTATTATTTGTCATTTATATAAACGACATAAATGACTGTGGGGGGTAGGATTAGTAAGTTTGTGGATGACACAAAGATTGGCCGGGTGGTTAACAGTGAGGTTGAGTGTCTTGGGCTACAGGAAGGTATAGACGGAATGGTCAAATGGGCAGATAAGTGGCAGATGGAATTTAACCCTGAAAAGCGTGAGGTGATGCACTTTGGAAGGAGTAATTTGACAAGGAAGTATTCACTAGGAAGCTCTGAGCAACAAAGGGACCTTGCTGTGTGTGTCCATAGATCTCTGAAGGTGGAGGGGCATGTTAGTGGGGTGGTGCAAAAGGCATATGGGACACTTGCCTTCATCAATCGAGGCATAGATTACAAACGAAGGGAGGTCAAGTTGGAGTTGCATAGAACCTTGGTGAGGCCACAGCTGGAGTACCGTGTGCAGTTCTGGTCGCCACATTATAGGAAGGATGTGATTGCACTGGAGGGGGTGCAGAGGAGATTCACCAGGATGTTGCCTGGGATGAAGCATTTAAGTTATGAAGAGAGGTTGGATAGACTTGAGTTGTTTTCATTGGAGCAGAGAAAACTGAGGGGTGACCTGATCGAGGTGTACAAGATTACGAAGGGCGTGGATAGGGAACAGCTGTTCCTCATAGTTGAAGGGTCAGTCACAAGAGGACACAAGTTCAAGGTGAGGGGCAGGAGGTTTAGGGGGGATGTGAGGAAAAACCTTTTTACCCAGAGGGTGGTGACGGTCTGGAATGCACTGCCTGGGAGGGTGGTGGAGGCAGGTTGCCTCACATCCTTTAAAAAGTACCTGGATGTGCACTTGGTACATCATAACATTCAAGGCTATGGGCCAAGTGCTGGTAAATGGGATTAGGTAGGTAGGTCAGGTGTTTCTCACGTGCTGGTGCAGACTCGATGAGCCGAAGGGCCTCTTCTGCACTGTGAGATTCTGTTCTGTTCTGTGATTCTGTTATTTAAGTGATTAGGCCTGAGTGGGTTGATAACTTGTCCTATCTGCCCTAGTAGGGGAATGATTGCTAGCTTTTGCTGTGTGCCACTAATATACTGGACTAGTATTCCAGAGATCCAGGGTAACGCTCTGGGAGCTTGGGTTCGAATCACACCCATTTGAATCCAATAAAAAAAAATCTGGAATTAAAAGTCTGATGATGACCGCAGGACGATTGCTGATTGTCAAAAAAACCCATCCAGTTCACTAAATTTCTTTAGGGAAAGAAAACTGCTGTCCTTACCTGGTCTGGCCTACATGTGACTCCAGGCCTACAGCAATGTGGTTGATTCTTAAATGCCCTCTGTATAAGGGCAATTAGGTATGGGCAATAAACGCTGGCCTAGCCAGAGATGTCCACAACCCATGAATGAATTAAAAAAAATAAACACTTTGACTTTGAACATAAATAATTAACTTCCAAGTTTTAATTCTTTTCAACTAACAATGCAGAACTTAAGTTCTGTAAGTTCCACTGGGTCAAAATCCTGGAACTCCCTCCCTAACAGTACTGTGGGCATACCTACACCGCATGGACTGCAGCGGTTCAACAAGGCCAGCACCTTCTCAAGGGCAATTAGAGATAGGCAATAAATGCTGGCATAGCCAGCGACGCCCACATCCCATGAATGAATTTTTTAAAAAATCCTCGAAACTCCAGAGAATATGGGCTCAGTTTCCTCGATCGCTCCTCCTAAGAATCCCACCCATCCCAGCGATTAATCTCGTGAACCTCTATTGCACTCCCTCTATGGCAACTATAAGGAGACCAAAATTACACAGTACTCAGGTGCAGTCTCATCAAAGCTCTGTACGGTTGCAGCAAGACTTCTGTACTCAATCCCCCTTGCGATGAAGGCCAACATACCATTTGACCTCTGAATTGCTTGCTGCATTTGCATGCTAGATTTTAGTGACTCTTGAACAAGGACGCCCAGGTCTCTTTAGACATCAGCTCTCCCCAACCTTTCACCATTTAAGAAATACTCTGCCTTTTTTTTCTACCAGAGTGGATAACTTCACATTTACTTATGTCATATTCTATCTGCCATGTTCTTGCTCATTTCGTTAGCCTGTCCAAGTTTTCTAGAAGCCTCCAAGCATCCTCCTCACAATGTACCATTCCCACCTAGTTTTGTCATCAAATTTGGAAATATTACATTTGGCCCTCATGTCCAAATTATTTATCTAGATTACGAACAGCTGTGGTCCAGCACTGATCTTTGTGGTACCCCATTAGTAACAGCCTGCCATCTTGAGAATGACCCGTTCATTCCTCCTTTGTTTTTTGTCTGTTAACCAATTCTCAATCCGTAGCTGTATTATACCTGCAATCCCATGTGCTCTAATTTTTTTTACTAACCTCCTCAGTGGGACCTTATTGAAAGCCTTCTGAAAATCCAAATACACCACACCCACTGGTTCTCCTTTATCTATGCTACACGTAACATCGTCAAAAATCTCCCGACAGGTTTTTCAGATATGATTTCATTTTTATAAGCCCGTGTTGACTATGCCTGATCATATTGTCATTTTCTAAGTGTCCAATTATCATATTCTAACATTTTCCCTCCTACTAATGTCAAACTAATAGGTCTATAGCTCTCTGTTTTCTCTCTCCCTCCCTCCTCAAATAGTGGAGTTACATTTGCTACTTCCAGTCCGCAGGAACCTTTTCAGAATCTATAGAATTTTTGAAAGATAATCACCAATGCATCCACTAATTCTATAAGCACCTCCTTCAACACTGGGGTGTAGCTCATCTGGTCCAGGGGATTTATCAATCTTTAATCCAAGTAATTTTTTGAGTACTACCTCTTTATTAATACTAATTTCTTTCAGTTCCTCATTTTCCTTTGGTTCCTTATTATTTCTGGCCGATTTTCTGTATCTTCCTCCATGAAGAGGGAAACAAAGTAATTGTATAGTTTCTCTGCCATTTCCCTATTCTCCAACAAAAGATTCTCCTGTCTCCACCTGTCATGGACCCACGTTTGTCCTTGTTAATCTTTTCCTTTTCACATACCTAAAGAAGCTTTTACAGTCCAGCTTTGTTTCTTCTGAACTTGCATTCGTATTCTCTTTTCCCTTTATCAATTTCTTGGTCTTCCTTTGCTGGATTCCAAATTGCTCCCAGTCCTCAAGCTTACCACTTTTCCTGGCAACCTTATAAGCCACTTCCTTTGATCTAATGCAATCTTTATCTTCTTTTGTTTGCAATGGTTGATTTGTCTTTCCTGTTGGGTTTTTGTGTCTTAGAGGAATGTATATTTGTTGTAGACCATGTAATACTTCTTTGAATGCTAGCCATTACCTGTTTACCATCAACTTTTTTGGTGCACCTTCGCCAACTTGCCCTCATACCTTCATAGTTTCCTTTGTTCAGAGTTAAGACCCTAGTTTCAGAAAAAATATATTGCTTTCAAACTTAATGTAGAATTCTATCATATTATGGTCACTATTTGCTAAAGACTCCTTTATAGCAAGGTTATTAATTAATTAGCCCATTCTCATTACATAATACTAAATTTAAAATAGCTTACCCCTAGTTGGTTCTTCAATGTCCTGCTCCAGAAACCCATCCTGTACACACTCCAGGAAGTCATCTTCCACAGCATTAGTGCTGATCGGTTTACCCTGTCTATATGTAGATTGAAGCCCCTCACCCCGCCCCCCGTTTAAGAATGAGCCAGCACATAAGGCTAGAGTTTGCAAAAATAGTAAAAAGACAGAACTAAAAGCTCTATCTGAACGCACGTATCATTTGTAAGAAAACGGGTGAATTGTTGGCTTCAACAAAAAATGAATACATTTGACCTGATAGCCTTGTCATCTTTCAGCCATGTCTCTCTAATGGCTGAGACCTGAATATTCAAGGGTACATGACATTTTGGAAGGAGAGGAAGCTAGAAAAAGGTGGAGGGGTAGCTCTATTAATTAAGGATGACAATACAATAGAGAGAGGCGAGCCAAGTTCTAAAGATCAACATGTGGAATCGGTCTGGGGAGAGATGAAAGAGCAAAGAAAATCACACTGGGCAGGATATACAGGAAGAAATAATCAGGGCTTGTGAGAAAGGTTATCGCGACAATCATAGGTGATTTTAATCTGCATATAAATTGGATGAATCAGATTGGCAAAGGTAGCTTGGAAGATGAGCTCAGTGTTTTTGTGACAATATCTTGGAACAGCACGTTCCAGAGCCAACCGGAGAGTAGGATATTCCAAAGTGCAATGAGACAATCAATTAATGACATCATAGTAAAGGAGCCTCTTGATGGCCGTGATCTTAACATGATTAAATTTCGTATTCAGTTTGAGGATATGATTGCCTTTATCGAAGTTTAAAACCCAAGGGTATGAAGTCAGAGCTGGCTAATGTGAACTGGGCAATTAGGTTAAGGGGTAGTGGTAGGTCAGTCGAGATGTAGTGGCAGATGTTTGAGGAGATATTTCATAACGCTCAGCAAAGATGCATTCCAGTGAGAAAGAAAGACTTTGGGAGAAGTCTGTGACTAACGAAGGAAGTTAAAGATAGTATCAAATTGAAAGAAAAAGTGTGCAATTCAGCGAAGATTAGCAGTAGGTTAGAAGATTGGACAGAATTTTAAAACCAAAAAGAGATGACTTAAAAAAAGTGGGAGAAATTAGAATGAGAGAAAGCTATAGAAAAATAGAGTTTATGCAAGTATTTAAAAAGGAACAGAATAACTAAAGTGAGCTTTGGTCCTCGAGAGAGAGAGAGAGAGAGTGGGGAATTAATGGGAAATAAGGAAATGGCAGAAGCATTGAATAGAGTCAGAGTCATAGAGGTCGACAGCACAGAAAAAGGCCCTTCGGCCCATCGAGTCTGTGCCGATCAAACAAGTACCTGACTATTTTAATCCCATTTTCCAGCACTAGGCCCATAGCCATGTATGCCATGGCATCGCAAGTGCACATCCAAATATTTCTTAAATGTTATGAGGGTTTCTGCCTCTACCACCCTTTCAGGCAGTGAGTTCCAGATTCCCACCACCCTCTGGGTGAAAAAATTCTTCCTCACGTTCCCTCTAAACCTCCTGCCCCTTACCTTAAATCTATGCCCCCTGGTTATTGATCCCTCCATCAAGGGGAAAAGTTCATTCCTGACTACTCTATCTATGCCCCTCATAATTTTATACACCTCAATCATGTCCCCCCCCCCTCAATCTCCTCTGCTCCAGGGAAAATAACCCCAGTCTATTCAATCTCTCCTCATAGCTAAAACTCTCCAGCCCAGGCAACACCCTGGTAAATCTCCTCTGCACTCTCTCTCTAGTGCAACCATTCTTCCTATAATGTGGATTCCAGAACTGCATGCAATACTCTAGCTTTGGCCTAACCAGCATTTTATACAGTTCCAGCATAACCTCCCTGCTCTTATATTCTATGCCTCAGCTAATAAAGGCAAATATCCCATATGCCTTCTTAACCACCTTATTTACATGTCCCGCTACCTTAAGGGACCGGTGGACATGTATACCAAGGTCCCTCTGATCCTCGGTACTTCCCAGGGTCCTACCATTCATCGCGTATTTCCGTGCCTTGTTTGTCCTGCCCAAGTGAATCACCTCACACTTATCCGGATTAAATTCCATTTGCCACTGATCAGCCCATCTGACCAGCCTATATCCTCCTGTAATCTAAGGCTATCCTCCTCACTATTTACCATCCCACCAATTTTCATGTCATCCACAAACTTACTGATCAACCCTCCTACATTCAAGTCTAAATCGTTTATATATACCACAGACAGCAAGGGACCCAACACCAATCCATGTGTAACCCCACTGGACACAGGCATCCAGTCTCAAAAGCACTCCTCGACCATCACCCTCTGCTTCCTGCCACTCAACCAATTCTGGGCCCAATTTGCCAAATTGCCTTGGATCACATGGGCTCTTAGCTTCGTTATCAGTCTCCCATCCGGGACCTTAACGAAAGCCTTGCTGAAGTCCAAGTAGACTACATCAAATGCATTGCCCTCATCTTCACACCTGGTCACCTCTTCGAAAAATTCAATCAAATTGGTCAAACATGACCTCCCCTTAACAAAGCCATGCTGACTGTCCTTGATTAATCCCTGCCTCTCCAAGTGTAGATTTATTCTGTCCCTCAGAATTGATTACAATAGTTTCCCCACCACTGAGGTTAGACTGACTGGCCTGTAGTTCCCTGTTTTATCCCTTCCTCCCTTCTAGAATAATGGTACCACGTTGGCTGTCCTCCAGTCCTCTGGCACCTCTCCTGTGGCCAGAGAGGTATTGAAAATTATTGCCAGCGCCCCTGCTATCTCCTCCCTTGCCTCACTCAACAGCCTGGGATACATTTCATCCGGGCCTGGAGATTTATCTACTTTAAGCCTGCCAGACCACTCAGAACCTCCTCCCTTTCTATGCTAATTTCTTTAATGATATCACAGCCCTTCTGCCTGATTTCCATACCCACGTCATCCCTCTCACTTGTGAACACTGACACAAAGTATTCATTTAGAACCCTACCTACATCTTCCGGCTCCACACACAAATTACCACTATGGTCCTTAATGGACCCTACTCTTTCCCTAGTTATCCTCTTACTCTTAATGTACTTGTAAAATAACTTTGGATTTTCCTTTATTTTACCTGCCAATGTTTTTTCATGCCCCCTTTTTGCCCTTCTAATTTCCTTTTTAAGTTCCCCCCCTACACATTCTATACTCCTCCAGGGCTTCTACTGTTTTGAGCCCTCGGTATCTGCCCTAAGCCTCCCTTTTTCAATTTATCCAATCCTATATCCCTTGACATCCCTGGATTTGTTGGTCCCACCCTTTGTCTTCACTGGAATATGTTGGCCCTGTACTCTCCCAATTTCCTTCTTGAATGAGTCCCACTGCTCTGACGCAGATTTACCTAAAAGCAGCTGCTCCCAGTCCACTCTGGCCAAATCACATCAGTTGAAATCCCCCACTATTACTACCCTATCATTTTTACACATCTCTGAAATTTGCCTACATATCTGCTCTTCTATTTCTCTCTGACTGTTCGGGGGCCTCTAGTACATTCCCAGCAATGTGATTGCTCCTTTTTTGTTTTTCAGTTCTACCCATATGGCTTCATTTGAGGAGCCTTCTAAGATGCCATCCCTCCTTACTGCTGTAATTGATTCCTTGATCAATATTAAGATACCCCCTTCTCTTTTACCTCCTTCCTTGTCTTGCCTGAAGACCCTATATCCTGGAATATTGAGCTGCCAATCCTGCCCCTCTCACAACCATGTCTGAGGAGGCAGGGAGGCTGCAGAAGGATTTGGACAGGTTAGGAGAATGGGCAAAGAAGTGGCAGATGGAATACAACGTGGGGAAGCGTGAGGTCATGCACTTTGGTAGGAAGAATAGAGGCCATTGAGTGTATTTAAGACCGAGATAGATAGGTTCTTGATTGGTAAGGGGATCAAAGGTTACGGGGAGAAGGCGGGAGAATGGGGTTGAGAAACTTATCAGCCATGATTGAATGGCGGAGCAGACTCAATGGGCCGAATGGCCTAATTTCTGCTCCTATGTCTTATGGTCTCTGTGACAGCAATGACATCATACTTCCATGTGTTAATTTGTGCCCTTGACTCATCTGCCTTATTTGTCAGACTCCTTGCATTAAAATAAATACCATCCAACGTTGCCAAACTCCCTTGTGCCTTAACTGGCCTATAATTTCTATACCTTCCAGACTCAAAATAGTTACTTTGTCTGTCTTCACTGTAGACTACACAAATAACATCCCAGAAATACTTGTAAATCAAGGGGTTAAAGGGAGGGAGGAACTTTACGTCTCTTAGTTTTTTCAGTACCCTTTCCCTGGCAATTGTAATTGTTTTAAGCTCCTCAGGACCTGATGGACTTAATTCTTGGTTCTTAAAAGAAATAGCTGCTGCGATAGTAGATGCATTAGTTATAATTTGCCAGAATTCCCTAGATTCTTGAAAGGTCCCATCAGATTGGTAAATAATGAATGTAACTCCTCAATTCAAGAAGGGAGACAAAGCAGGAAACTACAGGCCTGTTGTCCTAACATCTGTCATGGGGAAATGCTAGAATCTATTATTATGGAGATTATAGCAAGGCCCCAAAAAATCTTAATGCAATCAGGCAGAGTCAACATGGTTTTGTGAAAGGGAAATCATGTTTGACTGATTTATTAGAGTTCTTTGAGGAAGTAACATGGATAAAGAGAAACCTGTAGATGTGATATACTTGGATTTCCAAAAAGCATTTGATAAGATGCCACATCAAAGGTTACTACACAAAATAAAAGGGGATAACATACTAGCATGGATAGAGGATTGGTTGTCTTAACAGGAAGCAGGGATAAATGGGTCTTTTTTTGGATTGGCAAGCTGTAAATATTGGAGTGCTATAGGGATCAGCACTGGGTCCTCAACTACTTACAATTCATATCAAAGACTTGGATGAAGGGACTCAACTGTATGGTAGCTAAATTTGCTGATGACACAAAGATTAGCAGGAGAGTAGAGGATGTATGATTAAAGTTTGTGAGTGGGCAAAAATTTGGCAGATGGAGTCTAATGTGAGAAAATGTGAACTTGTTCACTTTGGCAGGAAGAATGGAAAAGCAGTACATTACTTAAATGGAGAGAGATTGCAGGACTCTGGTGCAGAGGGATCTGGGTGTCCTGGTACATGAATCATACAGGTACATCAAGTGATTAGGAAGGCAAATTGGATGTTGTTTATTGCAAGAGGAATGGAATATATAAGTAGGGAAGTTTTTCTGCAGTTACACAGGGTGTTGATGAGACACATTGGAGTACTGTGTACTGTTTGGCCTCCTTACTTAAAGGATATAATTGCATCAGAAGCAGTTTAGAGAAGGTTCACTCGACTGATTCCTGGGAAGAAGGGGTTATCTTATGAGGAAAGGTTGTACAAGATGGGCCTGTCGCCATTGATCTTTAGAAGAATTGAGGGGTGATCTCATGAAACATAAAAGATATTGAGGGCACTGGACAGGTTGGATGCTGAAAGTATATTTCCCTTTGAGAGAGATGAGAACTAGTGGACATAGTTTAAAATAGTCTAAAAAGAATGGTCTCAGGAATGAGGAATTTCAGTTACATATATAAATTGGAAAAGTTGGGAATGTTTTCCTTGGAGCCGGAAAGGTTGAGAGGAGATTTGGTAGAGGTATTCAAAATCATGAGGGGCTTGGATGGAATAGATGGGGAGAAACTGTTCCCATTGGTGGAAAGAGGGCACAGGTTTAAGGTAATTAGCAAAAGAGGCAATGGCAACATGACAAAAAACTTTCACTACTGAGTCTGTGGTGGAGGCAGGTTCACTCAAGGCACTCGCGGGAATTGGATTATTCTGTGAAAAGGAAGAATGTGTGCGGCTATGGGGAGAAGGCGCGGAAATAGACTAGGCAAATTGCTCCTATGGAGAGCTGGCGCAGACATGACAGACTAAATGGCCCAACTGCTGTAACGATTCTGTAAATTTGGCGGTGGTTGTATTTTACTCGGAAAAGTGGCATCTGTTAATGACGGACATAAAGCAATATTTTCTTTTCAACAGCTGCAGTGTAGGGTTCTGGAATTTATTGTGTTCTATACTGGAACCTCAAGAGTTCAAATTGTTGAATGCAAACTGAACATTTAAAAACCCTACTGGCTGTGGGCAGCATCTAATCATCTACGTGGTTTTTAGGTGGTCTGTAATTTACTATAACGCTTTCTTCTGAACTATAGGTAGAGCATCTGAAAACAAAAGGAGAGTTACTTGATTAAAAGTAACCTTCATGATGTTAGATGATTCTTAAATTATCAGTAAATTTGGGTTGTGGTATTTGGTGCCAAATACTAAAAGTGAATGAGAGACAATCTGCTAAGTCCAGTGTTTACAAACCTAATGGTCTTGGAGATTCAAACTTGAGTCTTAGTAAAATTTTAGGAATGGGCTGTTCTCGGCCAGGCTATTTGTTGAACTATCCACCATCCAAGGCCTTTCTTATTTATACACACTGGGCTCCCGAATATGGAACTCAGCCATACAGATCAGTAAGGTCCCAGGTTTGATTCTATCTTCCTGAGATAATTTAGCTGATCTCAACCAAAGTAGATGTAGAAAAGCTACAGCTAGCCTTGGCTTATCAGTGAAGCTTCCTGACCTTTAATGCTGTCCAGAGATCCGTGCTGCAAAACGGGCATAGGACCAAGCAGGTCGAATTGTGTGCAAGCGCATATGTAATGAGTAAGGACTCAGACAAGGTGTTGAAGTCTGGTCTAATGCTTATAATCTAAATATGATTGTATGAGCATCATCTGCAGAGGAAGGGAGGAAATTACAGTGGTATTTTTTTTAAAAAGCGCATTCTGCTGTTAAGGGGAGAGCAAATAAGGTGAAGAAAGGGTGACTCGCCAAGCCTGTCCACCATCAACAGGGCACAAATCAAGAGTGTGATGGAATACTCCTCACTTGCCTGGATGAGTGCAGCTCCCACAATACTCGAGAAGCTTGACACCATCCAGTACAAAGCAGCCTGTTTGATTGGCACCACATCCACAAACATTCATTGCCTCCACCGTAGTTGTACAGTAGCAGCAGTGTGTACCATCTACAAGATGCACTGCAGCAACTCACCAAAGCTCCTTCAACAGCATCTTCAAACCCATGACCACTACCATCTTGAAGGACAAGGGCAGCAGATACATGGGGACACCACCACCTAGAAGTTCCCTTAGAAGTTCAAGCCACTCACCATCCTGATTTGGAACAATATTGCCATTCCTTCACTGTCGCTGGATCAAAATCCTGGAACTCCCTAGCAGCACTGTGGTGTACCTACACCACATAGACTGCAGCAGTTCAAGAAGGCAGCTCACCACCGCCTTCTCTTGGGCAATTAGGGATGGGCAATAAATGCTGGCCCAGCCAGCGTCTCATGACTGAATTTTTAAAAAGCCATTGCATTTATATAGTACTTCTCACTTGAAAAGCATGGGTTAATTAATGCAGTCTAAGTGGATTTGTTAAAGTCAAGTGTGGCAGACTTGACTGCTTCATTAAAATAATGGAGATGGTTCATAGCCCATAATTTCAAAGTTTGTGGATGACAAAAACTTAGGAAGTAAACTGAGACAGATTATAACAGACTTAGGATGGTGTGGACAATTTGGTGAAATGGGTAGACACAACAGGAAATTTAATGACTGGAAGAGTCAAGTGATGAATTTTGGAAGGAAGAATGAGAGGTAGTATAAGCTGAATGTACCATTTTAAGCCGGGTCTGGGAGCAGAGAGACCTGGGCTTCACAAAGTCTAGAAGATAGCAAGACAATTGATAAGGTTGATAAAGCATATATGACCCTTTACTTTATAGCTAGAGACACAGAGTACAAAAGCAAGGAAATTTTACTGAAGCTTTATAAATCACTGAGCACCACATATGAGGAAGAATGTCCAAGCCCTGACAGTAAGGTTGACAACCAAAGGACACAGATTTAAGATGAATGGCTAAAGAACCAGGGAGGGATGAGAATCATTTTACCCTGCAAGTTATCTGGAATACACTGCCTGAAAGGGTGGTGGAAGCAGATTGAACAGTAACTTTCAGAAGGGAATTAGTCATATATTTCAAAAGGATGAATTTCCAAGACCAGGAACTGGGACTAATTGAGTAGCTCTTTCAAAGAGCTGGCACAGACAAAATCGGCTAAATGGTCCTTCTCTATGCTGCCTGATTCTAATGTGTTATTTGAGGGATAGGTGTTGACACGGACATTGGTAAGAGCTTTCATCGCTTCAAAAAGTATTGCTATGGTATCTGAACAGGCTGTCAGGGCCTTTCTTTAATATCTCATCCAGAATACAATACCTCTCAATGGCGTACTCTCTCAGAATGGCTGTGAAGTATCAGCCTCGGCTATTCAGCCCCTTGAGCCTGCTCCGCCATTCAATATGATTATGCCTGATCCTCTATCTCAACACCATGCTCTTGCTCTGTCCCTGTACCCGTTGATGCCTTTAGTGTCTAGAAATCTATTTCCTCCTTAAATATATTCAGTGACTTGGCCTCCACAGCCTTCTGTGGTAGTGAATTCCACAGGTTCACCACCCTCTGAATGAAGAAGTTTCTCCTCATCTCAGACCTAAATGGCCTACCCTGTATCCCGAGACTGTGACCCCTTGTTCTAGACCCCCAGCGAGGGCAAACATCATCCCTGCATCCAGTCTGTCCGTCCCTGTCAGAATTTTTATATGTTCCAATGAGCTCTCCTCATTCTTCTAAACTCCAGTGAATACAGGCCTAATCGGCCCAATCTCTCCTCTTACGATAATCCTGCCATCCCAGGAATCAGCCTGATGAGCCTTCGCTGCACTCCCTCTATGGCAAGTATATCCTTTCATAGATATGGAGACCAAAACTGCTCTCACCACTCCTGGTGTGGTCTCACCAAGGCCCTGTACAGCTGCAGTAAAACATATTTGCTCCAAGTCCTCTCGCAATGAAGGCCAGCCTTAACTGCTTGCTGCACCTGCATGCTTGCTTTCAGTGACTGACTGGTGTACAAGGGCACCCAGGTCCCTTTGTACATCAACATTTTCCAATCTCTCTCCGTTTAAATAATACTCTGCCATTCTGTTTTTCCTACCAAAGTGGGTGACTTCACACTTTATATCCATGTTATACTGCATCTGCCATGTATTTGCCCACTCGCTCAACTTGTCTAAATAGCCGTGAAGGCTCTGAACATCCTCACCTAGTTTTGTGTCGCCAGCAAACTTAGTAATATTGTTTGACTTCCTCATCCAAATCATTGATATATATTGTG
Organism: Cetorhinus maximus; assembly: GCF_964194155.1. Lineage (NCBI taxonomy): Eukaryota > Metazoa > Chordata > Chondrichthyes > Lamniformes > Cetorhinidae > Cetorhinus > Cetorhinus maximus. Next base: position 172,109,971 of record NC_135883.1, read on the forward strand.
AACAGCTGAGATTTTTGCTGGTCTGAATTATATATATTGTGTTAAGTAATCACACGTAGCCTGGCAGTCGTGAATGAGGCTTCGCTTGCCCACAATGTTGCCTGAAACATTGAGCAGAAGTATTAAGCGTCAGTTAGGCTAAGTGTTTATCTTATATTGTCTTCTCTGATTTGCTCTTTATGACCAACAGGGATGAAATGGCTGATGGTCTCATTTATAGAAGTCCTTTGCAACGATCCACCCATATACAGGGGAAATATCCAATTCATGATGAGCAACCTCAAGGCTATCTAGACATGATACCCTCCAGTGACTCATTTAAACGGAGACCGGACTATGGTTTGCAGGGCTTGTCTCACAGAGAAGAAGGGCGAAGACCAAGTGAACATGGTGGGGACAAGTTGAAGAAAATTCCTTACCCCCACTCGAGGTCTGATGATCGAGGAAGGGATCCTAAACGTTCACGGCTTGAACACCGTAGCCGCAGCAAAGATCGTCATAGCAGAGAGCGTCGTAGCCGCAGTCCAGAAAGGCAACGGAATTACAGAGCCAGAAGTCCTGACCGTCGAAGGAGCCTCACTCCACCTCGGAATCCAAGCAACAGTCATGCTCAAGAACATTTTCCATACAACAAGAGTAAAAATGATGAATTTCGTGAGTTGGAAATTGCTCGCAGGAGAAAAGAGCAAGAAGAGAGGATCATAGCAGAAATGCTGCCTCCCTCTCAGCGGGAACTCTCAAACTCCACATACAGCCTATCTGAGCATTTTGATAAGAGTATAATAGGCATTCAGCAGTCTTCCAGTAGTGGCTATGTTTTGCATAGACCTGATGAGGCTCCACAAATGCCCAAGAAATCTATTCTGAAGAAACGCACTGAACCAGGATTGGAGCCCTCGACTGCAATGCAGGTTTGGCCTGTTCTATTTTTAAATGGTCTACAGCTTGGTCCCCTTTCCAAAACACAAACACATGTATAACTCTTACTTTTTCCTTTCACATATTTTGTTTTTTATAAAATATTTTTTTCTATATGTATTTAGATATTTTCAAATTTAGTAAAGTTTTACATGAGGTTGCTCTGGCATGACAGCTGTATTTGAGGCTGAGCTACAGGCAGCAGCTTCCCCCCTTTCGTAGCCCACCACATATAGTACAACCAGCTAAAACTGGAATTGATTACTGGGGGCTGGAATACAATGGGGCGAAAGTGATTCTTCAGTTGAACAGAACTTTGGTCAGATGCCATGTGGAGTATTATGTTCAGTTCTGGGAATCACACCTCAGGAATGATATATTGGCATTGGAGGAGGGTCCAGTGCAGATTCACTGGAATGATCCAGGGGCTTAAATGGTTTAAACTATAAGGGCAGGATATCTAAAGGTTTCTGTAAAGGCTTCTGTTTCCTTGAATTTAGAAGGTTAAAGGATGATCTATAATAAAAGGATTTGATAGGGCAGATAAAAACTGTTTCCTTTGGCGCAGAATCCAAAATTGGGGAGGCTAACTTTAGAATTAGAGCTAGGTCTTTTCAGGGGCGAAATTAAGAAGCACTTTTTCACATGAAGGATGGTGGAGAACTACCTTCCCCCAAAGGCTATGGCTGTTGGATTGATTGAAAATTTCAAGATTAAATTGCTTGATTTTTGTTGGGCAAGGATGTTGAGGAATATGGAACAAAGATGGGAAGATGAAGTTGAGGTACAGATCATCCACGATCTAACTGAATATTGGAACACCCTTAAGGGGTTAAATGGCTTACTCCTCTTAAATCTGCATGTATGTGGAGACCATTGATGTGGAGACTGACGTGGCTACCACCCTCCCAATGGTTTTTAGATGGTGTCTCATGCAAGGGGGTAAATTCACAAACAGCTGCCTGTTTTGTGTCCACAGTGACTGAGTATTGACAGCCTATTATACACCAGTGGAGAGTGAACCTTATTCTATATTAAGCTAATATTCACATGTTTTCCATTGGGAGACTGGTTCCTGATTCCTATAATCTGATGGAGTAGGCAAGCCTGCTGTCCTTTTGGATGATACAGTTAACTAATCAGTCTAGCATATGTATGAAATCTGGAAACTGGATTTCTCTATTGAGTAGATAAGTAGTATTGCAAGCCAATATCTTAAAAGGTAGAGTGGTCCTAGCTGAATGAGCAGCAGGGAGCTCACCGGTGCTGTGTGTTTGTAATTACTCCTGCACATTCTTGGCAGGTTGTTAGCTTTGGCTGCTTTTAACTTCTGTCTTAAATTCTCGTGCTTAGATGGCTGAAGTTTGATCTTATGGACGGACAGGTGGCAATCGCTCCACTCAACTGAACAAACTGCTTATGTGGCTTTTTCACCAATTTGACCAATGCACTTTTAAGTTTAGGATTCAAATTAAAAAGGCTGAGGAGGGGGGGTTGTAAAGTCTAGGTTCAACACTTATGGAGGAGAGCAGGATTAATAAAGCTGTTGGAATAGAAACACAAGGTCAAGAGGAAATAATAAATATTCCCAGAGGAGAAATTAAAAGAAAGAAGCATTTTCGGCAGGAGAAATGAATATTCAAAACTCAGAAAACGAAGAAGAATAGAGGTCAATATTTCAAAATATTAGATCAGGATTGTATATGACCATACGTAACACAACATAATTGAGTTAGAAGAAATGTTAACTACAGAGGACTACATTATTGTAGTGGTGATATGCCTTCGGTTTGGTTGCTGCTTGGAACTTGATATATTCCTGACTTCAATCCCTGATTTACAGTAGAGAGCTTTTTTTTAAAAATACCTGGTGGCCATATTAGTAAAGTATGACATCACCCTGCTAGAACGTCTGAGTTCTCATCCTCAGCAGTTTTAATCTCCATCTCAACTCTGGTTCAGCCATTCTTCACCACATCGCACTACCCTCCAAAACTGTTCACTACTGCAGGATCACCCTGGAAAGCAAGGATTGGCCACCAACCTCTCCCCAAGCTTCTTTTCTACATTATCTAATGTTGTCTTATACCCCTCCAGCCATGTTGGAAAGTTGATTAAATTCTTTTGTCATTAAAATGGAGATCTTCTGTTCATCTGCCTCGGTTGCTTCCTTCCCTTCTCCTTGCTCATGGATCAAGGCTCCTCCACCCTTGCTCTATTTCTCTCCAGTTTGCACTATTCATTCTGATCCTCTGATGTCCTCAGTTGTTCTTCAGATCTAATTACTGCTCCCTTAACCCTATTCCCATCAACATGTTGATCACCCTTTCTCACCAGGCACCATCACCCCTCTTCAAAAAAAATCACTTCCTCTACCCCTTTGACCTTGAGCTCCATTCTACCTTTGTCCTTAAACTCGTTCCACACAAATCCATACCCATTTTTCCCACAACTCCATATTTAAATTTCTGCAATTGGGTTTCCACCCTTGTTACAATATTGAAAGAGCTCTAACAGGTGACCTTCTTTGTGACCATGAGGCATTGTCTGTCCTTGTTCTCTCTGCAGCCTTTTACATGGTAGATTGATAAAACTGCTTGCAAATGCAGAATAATGCACTTCCCTCAATTTGGTCTACTGCATTCGCCGCTCCCAATGCGGCCTCCTCTATATTGGAGAGACCAAATGCAGAATGGGTGACCACTTTGCGGAACACCTTTGGTCTGTCTGCAAGCATGACCCAGACCTTCCTGTCGCTTGCCATTTCAACACACCACCCTGCTCTCATGCCCACATGACCATCCTTGGCCTGCTGCAATGTTCCAGTGAAGCAGACTGGAGGAATAACATCTCATCTTCCAATTAGGCACTTTACAGCCTTCTAGACTTAACATTGAGTTTAACAATTTCAGATCATGAACTCTACCCTCCATCCTCGCCCCTTTTTGAACCCCTTTTTCAATATTTATTTTTAAATTTTTATATATTTTTTTTCCCACCCATTTCTATTATTTTTAAAATTTATTTCCATTCATTGTTTTATCCCCACCTTTTAGCCTATTTTGATCATTTTTCCCACACTGTCACTTGCTCATCCTGCTTTCTGCTCTTAATGTCACCATTAGCACCTCCTTTAGCCAGCATCACCACCATCAACATCCCTTCAACCTTTTGTTTATGACATTTTTTGCAATCTCTCCTTTGTCTCCACCCATCACTAGCCTTCGATCCAGCTTCACCTGTCCCACCCCCCTTTAAACAGTATATATTTCACCACATTTCTACTTCTCTTTAGTTCTGAAGAAGAGTCATATGGACTCGAAACGTTAACTCTGTCGTTCTCTCCACAGATGCTGTCAGACCTGCTGAATTTTTCCAGCAATTTTTGTTTTTGTTTTAGAATAATTCCAACCTCTCCTTCATTTTCCAATTCATTGGAACTGCCTTCACCCACTTTTCTTATCCAGTCATAGTCAGAGCATCTCCTTCAAATGTGTTTCATCCTGCTCCCATGCCATTACATCTCGAGACTTGCAAGGTTATGTCCTTACCATTGCCGCCCACCCCCATCTACCTGCTTGGTAGCAAGATCGGAAGACATAGATTCAGTTTCCACGTTTATGCTGACGACACCAAGCTCTACTCCAAAAAATCCCTTGACCCTTACACTGCTTTTGTCTGTCATACTGCTTTACCAACACCCAATTGTGGTGACACTGCAATTTCCTCTAGTTAAGCGTAGGTAAGACAGAATCTTTCATTTTTGTATAATGTCTGTACCTTACCAGTTGATTCCATCCCCCTCCTAGGTCTCTGGCCTCATGTGAACCAGACTATTTGCAACCTCAGCATCCTATTCAAACCTGAGTTGAACTGACCCCCATATCTCCATCACAGCTACCACCCACTTCTACCTCCATAACATTGGCACCTTTGTCCCTGTCTTAGCCCATCTGCTGCTGAAACACTCATCCATATCTCTTATCGCCTCCAGATTTATCAGTTCTTCACTGGCTTTTCATCCTCTTCTGTATTCCATCTTGCGCCTAATCCAGTCACTCGTATCAGCTGTCCTCAAGGTCCTTGCTCACTTGCTTTCCTTCCAGGGCTCCAGCCTCACAACCTTCTGAGACCTCTTCCAACTCTGGTCTTGTGCATTCCCCCATTTCATTAGTCCACCATGCCTTCAGCTGTTTAGGCCTTGATTTCTGGAATTTGCTCTCGAAATCCCTCTAATTCTCTACAAGCTGATCCTCCTTTAAACATAGAAAATAGGAGCAGAGTAGGCCATTCGGCCCGTTGAGCCTGCTCCGCCATTCATTATGATCATGGTTGATCATCCAAGTCAATAGCCTGCTCCCGCTTTCTCCCCATATCCTTTGATCCCTTTCGCCCCAAGAGCTATATCTAGCTCCTTGAAAACATACAATGTTTTGGCCTCAACTACTTTCTGTAGTAGCGAATTCCACAGGCTCTCACACTCTGGGTGAAGAAATTTCTCCTTAAGATATTGATCACCCCTCCAAATAACTTTCTCGGACTCAGGAACCATTTTTGTCTGTTTGCAACTCTGAGAATTGCCTTAACATAACTTTGTGTTAAAGGTCCTTCTGTCCAGCACAGAGTTCATATGGATAGATTTAAGAACTAGCCCAGAAAATATGGTTAACCATATGTAATTCAGGCCGTCAAAAGGTGAGCATCTGCAGTCATTTGAAATGGATACAAGAATAAGTGGACAATAATACTGGGTGATTTAAACCACGCTAGGGTGGCCTGGTATGAAGATAATGTTCTTGATAAAACTGTGATACATTGAACTTTGATACATTGTGCAATGCATTCAAGACTGCTTCCTTGTGCAGAATGTTTCTCATCAATAACAGACAAATTTTTTGTTATTTGTTCATGGGACGTGGGCATTGCTAGCTTGGCCAGCATTTACTACGCATTCCCAATTGTCCTTGAGAAGGTGGTGGTGAGCTGCCTTTTTGAACGGCTGCAGTCCATGTGGTGTAGGTACACCCGCAGTGCTGTTAGGGTGGGAGTTCTGGTACTTACCATTGACCAGAAACTGAACAGGACTAGTCATATAAATATTGTGGCTACAAGAGTAGGTCAGAGGCTAAGAACCCTGCGATGAATAACTCACCTCCTGACTCCCCAAAGCCTGTGCACCATCTACAAGGCACAAGTCAGGAGTGTGATGGAATACTCTCCACTTGCCTGGATGAGTGCAGCTCCCACAACACTCGAAGCTCGACACCATCCAAAACAAAGCAGCCGGCTTGATTGGCACCCCTTCCTCAAACATTCATTCCCTCCACCACCGTCGAACAGTGGCAACAGCATGTACCGTCTACAAGATGGATGGCAGACACTCATCAAGGTTCCTTCAGCAACACCTTCCAAACCCATGATTGCTACCAACTAGAAGGACAACGGCAGCAGGGACATGGGAACACCACCACCTGGAAGCTACACTTCAAACCACTCGCCATCCTGACTTGGAAATATATCGCCGTTCCTTCACTGTCGCTGGGTCAAGATTCTGGACCCCCCCCGCCCCTCCCTAACCTGTGGGTGTACCTACACCATAAGGACTGCAGCGTTTCAAGGCGGCAGCTCACTACCACCTTCTCAATGGCAATTAGGCATGGCCAATAAATGTTGGCTTAGCTAGCGGCACCCACATCCTGTACATGAATGAAAAATGAATTTGACCTATCAACAGTGAAGGAGTGGTGACTTAGTACCAAGTCAGGATGGTGAGGGGCTTGGAGGGGAAGCTGCAGGTGATGGTGTTCCCATGTGTTTGCTGCCCTCATCCTTCTGGATGGTAGTGGTCGTGGGTTTGGAAGGTGCTGTCTAAGGAGCCTAGGTGAGTTCCTACAGTGCACCTTGTAGATGGTAAACACTGCTGCCACTGTGTGTAGGTCGTGGAGGGAGTGAATGTTTGTGGATGGAGTGCCAATCCAGCGGGCTGCTTTGCCCTGGATGGTGTCAAGCTCCTCGAGTGTTATTGGAGCTGCACTCATCCAGGCAAGTGGGAAGTATTCCATCATACTCCTGACTTGTGCCTTGTAGATGGCGGACAGGCTTTGGGGAGTTCGGAGGTGAGTTACTCACCACAGGATTCCTAGTTTCTGACCTGCTCTTGTAGCTGCAGTATTTATATGGCTAGTCCAGTTCAGTTTCTGTTCAGTGGTAACTCCCAGGACACTGGGGAATTCAACACTAATAATGCCACTGAATGTCAAGGGGCGATAGTTAGACTCTCTTATTGGAGATGGTCATTGCTCGGCACCTGTGTGGCGCAAATGTTACTTTCCACTTGTCAGCCCAAGCCAGGATATTGTCCAGGTTTTGCTGCATTTGGACATGGACTGTTTCAGTATCCGAGGAGTCGCAAATGTGCCAAACATTGCACAATCGTCAGCGAACATCCCCACTTCTGACCTTATGATGGAAGGAAGGTCATTGATGAAACAGCAGAAGATGGTTGGGCCGAGGAAACTAACTTGAGGAACTCTTGCAGTGATGCCCTTCAGAGAAGGAAATCTGCTGTACTTACCTGGCCTGGCCTACATGTGATTCCAGACCCACAGCAATGTGGTTGACTCTTAAATACCCTCTGAAATGGCCGAGCAAGCCACTCAGTTGTGCAAAACCGCTACAAAGTCATAAAAAAGGAATGGCACTGAATGGACCACCCGGCTTCAACCTGGGCACCAGAAACGACAACGGCAAACTCTGCCATGTCGACCCTGCAAAACCCTCTTCACTGACATCTGGGGGCTAGTGCCAAAATTGGGAGAGCTGACTCACGGACTAGTCAAGCAACAGCCTCACATAGTCATCCTCATGGAATCATATCTTACAGATAATGTCCCAGGCGCCTCCATCACCGTCCCTGGGTATGTCCTGTCCCACCAGCAGGATAGACCCAGCAGAGGTGCTGGCACAGTGGTATGCAGTCAGGAGGGAGTTGCGCTGGGAGTCCTCAACATGGACTCCGGACCCCATGAAGCCTCATGACATCAGGTCAAACATGGGCAAGGAAACCTCCTGCTGATTACCATGTACCGTTCACCCTCCGCTGATCACTCAGTACTCCCCCATGTTAAACACCACTTGGAGGAGGCAATGAGGGTGGCAGGGGCATAGAATGTACTCTGGGTGGGGGACTTCAATTTCCATCGCCAAGAGTGGCTTGGTAGCACTACTAGTGACTGAGCTGGCCGAGCCCTAAATGACATAGCTGCTTGTCTGGGTCTGCAGCAGGTAGTGAGGGAACCAACAAGAGGGAAAAATATACTTGACCTGATCCTCACCAACTTGCCTGCTGTAGATGCATCTGTCCATGACAGTATCGGTAGGAGTGACCAACGCACAGTCGTTGTGGAGACGAAGTCCCGCCTTCACATTGAGGATACCCTCCGTTGTGTTGTCCGCTTCCATTGTGCTAAATGGGATAGATTTCGAGCTGAGCTAGCAACTCAAGACTGGGCATCCATGAGGCGCTGTGCGCCATCAGCAGCAGCAGAACTGTACTCTAACACAATCTGTAACCTCATGGCCCAGCATACCCCTCATTCTACCCTTACCATCAAGCCAGGGGATCAACCCTGGTTCAGTGAAGAGAATAGGAGGGCATGCCAGGAGCAGCACCAGTCATACCTAAAAATAAAGTGTCAACCTGGTGAAGCTACAACACAGGACTACTTGCATGCCAAAGAGCATAAGCAGCAAGTGGTAGACAGAGCTAAGAGATCCCACAACCAACAGATCAGATCTAAACTCTGCAGTCCTGTCACATCCAGTCATGAATGGTGGCGGACAATTAAACAACTCACTGGAGGAGGAGGTTCCACAAATATCCCCATCCCCAATGACTGAGGAGCCCAGCATATCCATGCAAAAGATAAGGCATTGTAGCATTTGCTACAATCTTCAGCCAGAAGTGCCGAGAGGTGATCCATCTTGGCCTCCTCCGGAGGTCCCCAGCATCACAGATGCCAGTTTTCAGCCAATTCGATTCACTCTACATGATATCAAGAAATGGCTGAAGACACTGGATACTGCAAAGACTATGGGTCCTGACAATATTCCGGCAATAGTACTGTAGACTTGTGCTCCAGAATTTGCTGCACCACTAGCCAAGCTGTTCCAGTACAGCTACAACACTGGCATCTACCCAGCTATGTGGGAAAATTGTTCACGTATGACCTGTACACACACGCAGGGCAAATCCAACCTGGCCAATTACCGCCCCATCAGTCTACTCTCGACCATCAGTAAAGTAATGGAAGGGGTCATCAACAGTGCTATCAAGCGGTGCTTGCTTTGCAAAAATCTGCTCACTGATGCCCAGTTTGGGTTCTGCCAGGGCCACTCTGCTCCTCACATCATTACAGCCTTCTTATAGGCCTCCCAACAGCAGTGGTAAGGTAGGGTACAGCATTAAACAGGAAATGAGAAATGCATGTAACGAGGGTGCTACGGTAATCATGGATGAATCATAGAACAACATAAAAGTTACAGCACAGAAGGAGGCCATTCGGCCCATCTTGTCCATGCCAGCCCGAGGACACCCAGGTGCCCTTTCAAATCCCACCTTCCTGCACCCGGCCCATAGCCCTGCAGCTTACAGCACTTAAGGTGCAGATCCAGATACTTTTTAAAAGAGTTTAGAGTTTCTGCCTCTACCACCACCTTGGGCAGCGAATTCCAGACACCCACTACCCTCTGCGTAAAAAGTTCTTCCTCATGTCCCCCCTCCACCTTCTACCACTTATCTTGAATCTATGTCCCCTGGTTCTAGAATTCTCCACCAAGGGAAACAATTTTATCCTGTCCACTCTATCTATTCCCCTCATAATTTTGTACACCTCAATCAAGTCACCTCTCAGCCTTATTTGTTCGAAAGAAAATAACCCCAACCTATCCAATCTCTCCTCGTAGCTACACTTTTCTGACCCTGGCAACATTCTTGTAAACCACCTCTGCACTGTCTCCCAAGCTGTTACGTCCTTCCTGTAATTTGGTGACCAGAACTGCACACAATGACTTTAATCTTCATATGAACTGGGCAAACCAAATTAGCAATAGTACTGTGGCGGATGAATGTTTGGAGTGCGTACGAGATTTTTTTAAGACCAGCATGTCGAGGGAACATGCTATCCTAGAATTGGTATTGAGATTGGGTTAGTTAATAATCTTGTTGTGCAGGGAGGAGTGACCATAACATGATAGAATTCTTCATTAGGATGGAAAGTGAAGTAGTCCGATCTGAAACTAGGGCCCTAAATCTAAACAAAGGAAACTACAAAGGTCTGTGGCGTGAGTTGGCTAAGATAGATTGGGAAACTTCATAAAAAGGCCGATAGACAATGGCTAATATTTAAGGAATGAATTTATGCATTGCAAGGGTTATACATTCCTTTCTGACACAAAAACAGAGCAGGAAAAGCAGCCCAACCATGGCTAACAAAAGAAGTTAAGGATAGTATTAGACCTAAAGAAGAGTCATATAAAGTTGCTAGAAAAAGTAGTAAGCCTAACGATTGGGAGCAGTTTGGAATTCAGCAAAAGAGGACCAAGAGATTGATTAAGTGGGGAAAGATAGAGTATGAGAGTAAACTTTCAAGGAACATAAAAGCAGATAGTAAAAGCTTCTGTTAGTATGTGAAAAGAAAAAGATTAGTGAAGCAAATGTTGGTCCCTTGCAGTCCAAAACGGGAGAATTTATAATGCAGAAGAGGGAAATGGCACAACAATTAAACAACTACTTTAGTTCTGTCTTCACAGAGGAAGACACAAATAACTTCCCAGAAATACTAGGGTACCAAGGGTCTAGTGAGGAGGAGGAATTGAAGGAAATTAGCATTGCTAAAACAATAGTGCTGGAGAAATTAATGGGACTGAAAGTTGATAAATCCCCAGGGCCTGATAATCTACATCCCGGGAAACTAAAGGATGCGGCCATGGAAATAGTGGATGTGTTGGTTGTCATCTTCCAAAAGTCTGTCGATTCTGGAACAGTGCCAGCAGATTGGCAAATGTAACCCCACTATTTAAAAAAGGAGAGAGGGAGAAAACAGGACTAACATCAGTAGTAGGGAAAATGCAAGAGCCTATGATAAAGAATGTGCTAACAGGCCACTTAGAAAATATCAATGGGATTAGACACAGTCAGCATGGACTTATGAAAGGGAAATCATGTTTGATAAACCTACTGGAGATTTTTGAGGACATAGCTAGCAGAATATATAAGAGAGAATCAGTGGATGTGTTTTTGGATTTTCAGCTTTTAATAAAGTCCCACATAAGAGGGTAGTGTGCAAAATTAAAGCACGTGGGATAGGGGGTAATATGTTGGCATGGATTGAGAATTGGTTAGCAGACAGGAAACAGCAGTAATAAATGGGTCTTTTTCAGAGTGGCAGGCAGTGATGTACAGGGTACTGCAGGGATCAGTGCTTGGGCCCTGGCAATTCACAATATATATCAATGATTTGGATGAGGGAGCTAAATGTAATATTTCCAAGTTTGCTGACAACACGAAACTTGGTAAGAATGTGTGTGGTGAGGATGGTGTTAAGAGGCTTCAAGGTGATTTAGACAGGTTGTGAGTGGGCAAATACATGGCAGATGCAGTATAACGTGACTAAGTGCGAAGTTATCCACTTCGGTAGGAAAAACAGAAAGGCAGCATATTATTTAAATGGTGATAGATTGGGAAATGTTGATATGCAAAGGGACCTGGGTGTCCTTGTACACCAATCACTGAAAGCAAGCATGCAGGTGCATCAAGCAGTTAAGTAGGTAAATGGTATGTTGGCCTTCATTGCAAGAGGACTTGAGTACAGGAGCAAGGATGTCTTACTGCAGCTATACAGGGCCGTGGTGAGACCACACCTGGAGTATTGTGTGCGGTTTTGGTCTCCTTAACCTAAGAAAGGATATACTTGCCATAGAGGGAGTGCTGCGAAGGTTCACCAGACTGATTCCTGATGGCAGGATTGTCGTATGAGGAGAAGTTGGGCTGACTAGGCCTGTATTCACTGGAGTTTAGAAGAATGAGAGAAGATCTCATTGAAACATATAAAATTCTGACCGGGATGGACAGACTGGATGCAAAAATGATATTCCCACTGGCTGGGGGTGTCTAGAACAAGGGCTGTCAGTCTCAGGATACAGGATGGACCATTTAGGACTAAAATGAGAAACTTCTTGACTCAGAGAGTAGTGAACCTATGGAATTCTCTACCACAGAAGGCTGTGGAGGCCAAGTCACTGAATATATTTAAGAAGGAAATAGATTTCTGGACTCTAAAGGCGTCAAGGGGCATGGGGAGAGAGCCGGAGTACGGTGTTGAGATAGAGGATCAGGCATGTCCATATTGATGGTGGAGCAGGCTCAAAGGGCTGAATGACCTCCTCCTACTATTTTCTGTTTCTGTGTTTAGGACATTCAGCCCCTCTTTTTTGAGGAGTATGAAGAAATTTGGTCCAAATTAACTAGACAGGTTAGTAAATAGAGCATTGAAGATTTCCCTTCCTTTGTTCCGGATAAGAATGCAAGATATGTAAATTCCCATGGTGAGCAGGTCTGTATCAAAGAATAGATAATTAATAGATAATACATAACCAGAGAGATTATAACTAAAAGGAAGCATCTGATAAAAGTAGATCTGACATATCTAAAGAGAGTCATGAATATAGCAAGTATAATTGGGAGGTTAATTGGAAATAAGAGGCTAGCAGATGATAACAAAAATCTTTAGTATCTATTTTATAAGTAAAAGACCAGTTAAAGAGTCTGAAAGAAATAGAACTCTTCAAAGCTGACATACAAAAATCTTGTTCAGCATAATGAAGGTATGGGAGAAGCCTAATAGTCAACAATGCATGAAGTTTTTACTCATGTTGGTGGAAAGGAGACTGTGTATTAGAGGAGGAAATGGAGCAATCGAGAGGTAACTAGGAAAGGAATTGGTTCGGAAAAATCTCTGATCTCAAAAGTGCTCAGTCACTAAACTCTGGTAACAGACATCCCAGGGTATTAAAGTCCAATAGGAGAAAGGACTTGAGAACTTTCAGTCTTTAACGATGCAAATTGTATCAAGACTGGAAGATAGCCAGTGCAAGAGCTCTGTTCAAGAAGGGAAGGAAGGATCAACTAGCTATTGATCTTTTCATTTAATATCAGTATGGGAGGACTTGGAATCCAAAATAATTCAAGATAACTTTAATGAATATTTAAAAGAGAAAAAAAATTGCCAGGCTATGGGAAAAAGGCAGGAGAATGAGGCTCGCTGAGTTGCTCTTGCAGGGAGCCGGCATGGACATGATGGGACAAATGGCCTCATGTGCTGTAACCGCTCTATGAAAGAATTTACATTTATGTTGCATCTTTCATGACCTCAGGATATCCTAAAGACAATTAAGTGTTTTTCATAGGATGTGGGCATTGATGGTATTTATTGTACACCCCTAATTGCCCTTGAGAAGGTGATGGTGAGCTGCCACCTTGACAAATGAGTGGCTTGCTAGACCATTTCAGAGGGCAGTTGAGAGTCAACCACTTTGCTATGGGTTTGGATTCGCATGTAGATCAGACTGGGTAATATAAATAGATTTTTTGTTTCTTCTGGTGGCATACATCTGCACCTTATCTTAAATATTGGTGCACATACAATTCATTCTGCACATAGATGGAAAAAATTTAGAGGGAACATTGGGCAGGTAACATTTTAAGAACTGCTTTCCAACATGTCATTCAGTTCAGGAATAGAAAAAATTAGGGGAGAAGTAAATGGGCTACAGAGGCAGAGTTTACACTACCTTTGTTAACTAATTTGTTGAAAAGGTACAATTTGGGTTGCATGCATCTTTAGCAACCAATGCTAAAAGAATATGGACATGAAATTGTGACTTTCTAACTTGACTTTTTGTGCCTCTTTTCTTTTGCTTTAGTTTGACGAGTATCATGGTGTCGCAGTCAAGGAAAGCCCTGAACGTCAGAAAAATTATGTTCCACCGCAAAGCTTCGCGCGCTTACCACAGCATGAGTCGAGTTTCGCTGAGACTGAACAATTCTCTTTCATGCGAGACACCAGAGAAATACATCGAATCACTGAGCAGGGTGGTGTCCCTGGTCTAACAAATACCAGTTTCCTTTTTGAGCGGGATATTCCAGCTAAGCACGGCACAAAATCCGAATCTGAAAGATCTTCTGAAATCAAGGACCGGGCCACAGACTTCCTGCTCCCACATGAACGGGCCAGTCAGGATGGCAGTGGTTTCTCTCGTATACTTGGCTTATTGGAAGAAGTTGAGAGCAGCAACTTACAAGAGAGGAGGAAGCGCAACTTTCCAGAAATAGAGGACGAGGAAAAGTTTCTGTATGGAGAGGATGATGAAGAGAAGACAGCATCTGCAAAACTTCGAGCAGCTCCTCCAAACCGGAATCTCCTCCCTGTAAGACAAACCGGTATGCCTGAGGGAGGGTCACACTTGACTAGTATGAAACCGGATAAGGAATATGAAAAGATCCATGATTTGCTGAAAACCATTGGACTAGATATAGGAGTAACGGAGATCAGCAAGCTGGCAGCCCGTACTCAGGAGAGGCTCCATGGAAAAAAACCTGCATCTCGATCACCTGACCACCCCTTGGAACCCCACAAGTCTAGTTCCTGGGATAAGCGGAGAAGCAGAAATGAGACAAAATCACCAGAACCTCGTACACAAACTCGAGCAAAGTCTTACAAACAAGAAAAGGTCCCTGGCCCTGTGGCGAAAGAGAGCAAGGAACCATTTAGTCGAGAAACAGCTGTGACAGCTAAAGAATCTGAGAGAGCAACTCCACGATGTCCAGCTGTAATCACTCCAACGACCCCTAAGCCTGGTTTATTGCCTCTTCCCTCGCCAAATTATGTTATGCCACCTTATGGGCAATATCCAATACCTCCAGTAAATTATCCACTGAATGCACCACCTCCTAACTATAATCAATATGATCCTTACCTCTCATTCCCTGCCCCTGCCTGGCCAATGTACCCACCTCCACAAGTTACTGAGCCATATGTTCAGCAACCAAATAGTCCATTGATGGTGGTTATGCAGCAGTCAAAAGTCACCCGACCAAATCTAAGGGTCATTGAAACGGTCAAAGCTCCCAAAGACATTACAGACCACAAACGAGAGAATTCTGTTCTGGTGCAAGTGCAGACAACGCCTACCTTGCCCCATATTCCGATAGCATCCACAAATCGAATGATGCTGATGCCCAAGTCTGCTGAAGAGGAGAAGAGGAAATCAGAACAGAAACAAAAGGTTTGTCAGTGTTGCTTGCGTATCTTCATGTAGCACAAAAGAGGGTTTAATATTTTCCTCATTGTTTTCTTTGGTATAGAAAAATTATGTTGAAAAATTCCACTTCTGATTTGCAAATAAGATTTGGAGCAACCATGAAGGTGTAGTGACTAATTTCTGATTCTCTGATATTGCCCTCTCGTGATATCTTCATAATCGGGTAACCTGGCACTTGGTATCTAGATTCAAGCAAAGCCACTTTTGGGCGATCTATGAGATGCTTACCTGTGGAACCATAATCTAGCAAGACTCAGTGTCTTCTGGAGAGGAGTTATATAACTAACAATCGGGAATGTGATGCATTGATTAGCCATCCTGGTACACTAGAGCATAGAGACTTGTAAATTCTTAGCCCTAGCTATGGAGCTGTGGAGCCATTCTTATGTATAAGATTTGAGGGAGCATTGGCTCTGGTGCATTCATCGGGTCCCAATGGTCTGTTTTATCATAGTACTGCTGGAGGCTTTGGAGTTACTTGCTATGTTGACCTTGTAGATGCAAAAGGAAGGGGGAAACATTTACCATAAGTTCATGATCATCAGATTAAATCTTGATACACAGTGAGCGTCAGAAAATTAATTGAAGGGGAAAACTGCACAAATTCGATAATGCCATGCATCATACATGAGAGGTAGGACTATTGATTTCAGTCAAAGCTGAAGCATTGTCACTTTATAACCGGTTAAATGGAATTGTGTGAAAGTGGAATACAGGCTAGGTTTAAAGATATTTTTTCCCTCTCCTGTGAGGTAAGTAAGTAAGACTGCAGCCCACCAATCTGATAAACACAAAAAACATGTATTACTCTAGCATAGTTTGGTGTGGCAGTATTTAATTGTTATTTTGTTCGCTAGCTGTAAATGACATTTTAAACAAAAATTGCATTGTTCAGCAAGTGCTGTTGTGATGCCGAATATGTAGGCTGTAGAGAAAACAATACTGTGGATGCTGAGAATCTGGAATAAAAACAGAAAATACCGGAAAAACTCAGCAGGTCTGGCAGCATCTATGGAGAGAGAGGGTTAACGTTTCAAGCCCAAATGACTTCTTAAGAGCTGAACAGAGGTAGAAATGTGATGGATTCTATACTGTTAGACAGGGCATGGAGCAGGTGGAGCAAAATAGGTCGGGGATAGGTGGGAGCTCAGGAGAGACCCACGATGGGTGATAGGGCCCTCGGCTGTGCCTGACCCATCTTCCACACCTCTGCCCTCACTCCTTCCCCTCCCTCTCAGAGCCATGATACAGTTCCCCTTGTCCTCACTTTTAACCCCACCAGCCTCTGACTTCAAAGAATCATCCTATGCCATTTCCACCAACTCCAGCATGATCCCACCACCAAACGCATCTTTCCCTCACCTTTCCTGTTTGTATTCCTTGGGGACTGTTCCCTCTATGACACCCCAGTCCACTCCTCCATCACCCCCAACTCCTCATCCCCTTCCCACAGCACCTTCCATGCAATAGCAGAAGGTGTAACGCCTCCCCCTTTACCTCCTCTCTCCTTACCGTCCAAGACCCCAAACATCCCTTTCAAGTGAAGCAGCGATTCACTTGCATCTCACTCAATTTAATCTACTGTATTTGCTGCTCACAATGTGGCCTCCTCTACACTGGGGAGACTAAATACAGACTTGGTTACCGCTTTGCAGAACACGTTCACTCAGCAAGCATGACCCCGACCTTCCTGTCACTTGCCATTTCAATTCACCTTCTCTGCTCTCATGCTCACATTTCTGCCCTTGGCCTACTGCAGTGTTCCAGTGAAGTCTAGCACAAACTGAAGGAACAGCACCTCATCTTAGGCACTTTATAGCCTTCTGGACTTAAAATTGAGTTCAAAACTTCAGACCATGAACTCTGTCCTCCATTTTGATCTTTAAATTATTTTTTCCCAACAAAATGAATATGTTCAAGCCTTGTGCTTTTTAAAAATTAACTGGGAGCTTGGAGAGCCTGTTACTTTCTTCATGGCAACACCTCGGCCAATCGGAGTCGACTTGCCAAACAATCAGCCCCCTTTTTTCTCCTGTGGCATAAGTTGTGATCGTTTGAAATTTGGCATTCTTGCGTTTGTCCTGTTGAATGCAAGACGAAAAGCATTGGCAACATGTATCTCTTCAGAAATTAAGAACTTCAGTATATGAGGAGAAGTTAATAAAATTCTCATTTGAACAAAGGTTAAGAAGTTTTCAAAATAATTAAGTTTTTAGAGTAAATAGGGGAGAAAATATTTTCTCTGCTGAGTGGGTCTAGAGGTCCCCCAAGAGAGTAAATTTTTTTTAAAGGGAGTTTGGCAAGCACTTGAGAGTGAGAAACTTGTAGGGATTTGGACATAAAGCAGAGTTGTGCAACTAAGCAGAACTGCTATTTGAAAGTGACATCACAGATTTCAGGCTGAATGACCACCTCCTGTTGTGCAAGTGAGGCTGGGCAGGGAAGCATTGGAATAGTCAAGTCTCAAGGTAACAAAGGCATGGAGATGAAATTCGACTAACAGAGGAGCTGAGGCAGCGTCATATTGGGTGATGCTACATTAATGGAAACGTATTATTAGTAATGAAGCAGATATGTGGTCGGAAACTCATCTTGATCAAATGTAACAAAGTTGTGATCAGTCTGGTCAGTCTTGGCTAGTTGCTCGGGGGATGGATGGAGTCCATAACTAGAGAACTTGGTTTGTGGCAGGGCCGAACATTTTGGCTTTGATCTTCCCAATGATTGGAGGGAATTTTTGCTCATCCTCTACAGGATAAGTGACGATCAATGTGACAGATCAGAAGAAGAGCAGCCCAGAGCTGGTGGGTAGATGATAATGTATAGCCAGGAAGGCAAAAGAGGCTCAAGGGTCTTCTGTTGATACTTGGTTCCTTAAATGATTTTGTGAAAAAAGTTCCATATTACTGCGGCATCCTTCCACCCACATAAGATGATGGATAAAAGTAGAGTGAAGAATGCAAGAATTAGATGAGTGCATAATGCACCCATTACATAGCAATAATAGCTATGCAGGAACAATAACTGTGGATTTGGAGGAGGATGGTATGGTCAGCTGTGTTGAGTACTGCTATCTGATCGAGATGGTTGACCAGAGTGTCTCAGGATGTGATTTGATGCAAATCCTTGAACGTGTTGTTGCATCTCATATCAGTGCCCATTTTTCCTGCAACTCCATGTTTGAATGATTTCCCCTTCTGCCACAAGACCGAAACCATACTTAATATTACAAATGGCATCCTATGTGCTTGTGACGAAGGTAAACTACTCCTCCTCATCCATCTCAACCTGTCTGCAGCCTTTGGCATGGTTGACAACACCATGCTGCTACAGCTAATCACCTGCTGAAGCCCTCATCCACCCCTTGATTGCCTTTAGCCTTGACTGTTCCAATGCACTCCTGATTGGCCTCCCACTTTCTACCCTCCATAAACTTGAGGTCTTCTACCAGGACCCTAACATGCACCAAGTTCCATTCACCTACCATCATGGTTGACCCACTGGCTTC